>NC_030809.1:58365948-63365948 GCF_001704415.2 Capra hircus | reverse complement strand
CATGATTAAAGTGACTTATCACAGCCCGGCATTCTTCCCCTTGATGCAGGAGTTGGGGTGGTCTGCTGGGAGACCAGTGGTCACAGGCTTAAGAACCAAGGAGAAGGTTTGGGATCGTTAGCCACTGGAGAGTGAGTTGAGGAGAATCACCAATTGATGGAACCACCTGCTCTGGGTAGGGGGTCTTGTTCTAGCAGGGCTGTGGTGCTCAGGGGTCTCAAGAGAGCAAGCTGTGGTCACCCACACTGGCATAGCTGGGAAGCTCTAATGATGAGGTCGGCGGGGGGCAGGGCTGTGTGGCAGCAGCAAGCACTATGGAAATGTGCCCCTAGCCACACACCATGGGCCGTTGTGACCAAAGAGCCAAAAATGTCACTTCCCTCCTACTTGGGCATTTGGATTCCAGTGCCAAATTGGGGTTTGGGGACAAAGCCTTGTTCAGGGAACTGTCTCTCTCCTTGGAAGAAATTGCCCTGGGGCCGGGAGGAGTGATGTCTAACTGTGACACTTTACAAGGTGGCGGGGAGAGGGGGGACCCATTAGGCCCGCTGCCATGGTCCCTGCAGTGCAGCCAGCTGCCTGAGTGCAAGGTAATCCCCCCGTCCTTTATGGCCTCGGCTCGGTGGGAGTGACACCGGGCCCTGCTTTACGAGCTGCCAGCGCGGCTTCTACGAGCAGACCCGCTGTCAATAAAGGCTGTGTTTTATATTACGGGCAGGACGATTTATGGGCCGCCCAGCACTCGGCAGACAGCCATTTGGCCAGGGAAGAGAATGACCTAACAATTCAGATATTTGAAAACCAGAAATCAGCGTGTGTGTATGTGTGTGTGTGTGTGGCACGTGGAGCTATGTCTGTGTCTGCTGACTTACCAGGTATTGGAAAACAGGAACAGCTTCATGGAAGATGTTGGCTATAAAAATGAAATGAAATGACACATTTCCCTCTGGATGGGGCCTTTGCATCACACACTGAGCATGAGGTTCTGGGGAAGAGAGGCAGGTACCCAGATGGTGGTGGCCGGTATGCTCAGTCATGTCCAGCTCTTACGACCGCATGGACTGGAGGCTCTTCTGTCTGTGGGATCATTCAGGCAAGAATACTGGAGTGGATTTCCATTTCCTACTCCAGGGGATCTTCCCGACCCAGGGATCAAACCCACATCTCTTGCGTCTTCTGCATTGGCAGGCAGATTCTTTACCAACTGTGCCACCTGGGAAGCCCCAGCCAGTAGGTGGTTGGTTCCTGCCAAATCCACTGACTTTCAGCATGGCATATGAGAAAGTCTCCATGGGAGCATTTGCCCTGTTTTATTGAAATATCTGAATGGATATCTGAATAGATCCGTCTTCCCAAAAGACTGCAAGCTTCTCGAAAGCAAGCCCGAGTCTCATTAGACTTTGCATTTTGGTTTTTTCAGCTGTTTCTGGCCTGCAGCAGGGATTCAGTCAAGGATTGTTGAATTCATGTGTAAGCGGAAATTGTCTGCCTGGGCGCTGAAGTGGTCTGCTGAGAGCCAGCATCCCCATCAGACTGTGAGCCTCTTGCCAGCAGGTACCCTGTCTGGGTCAGCTCAGGCCCTGACACATAAGTGAAAGTTAAAGTCGCTCAGTCGTGTCTGACTCTCTAAAACCCCACGGTCTATACAGTCCATGGAATTCTCCAGGCCAGAATACTGGAGTGGGTAGCCTTTCCCTTCTTCAGGGGATCTTCACAACCCAGGGATCGAACCCAGGTATCCTGCATTGCAGGTGAATTCTTTACCAGTTGAGCCACAAGGGAAGCCCAAGAATACTAAGAGTGGGTAGTCTTTCCCTTCACCAGGGAATCTTCCCAACCCAGGGATCGAACCGGGGTCTCCTGCATGGCAGGTGGATTCTTTACCAAGTAAACTATGAGGGAAGCCCTCCTAAGAATGAGGGACTATGAGGGAAGAAGCACCTCATGACACGTAAGAAGCACCCAGAAATGTTACTGCCCTGGGATGGGCTGAACAAGCCTGTGGGTCACATGACTGTCCCTCCACTTAAACGGATTTGCAACTGGTGGAGCCCCATTTCAGACTTTGCTGGAAACAAAAGTAGGGGGATGGCTTCGGGCCGTTCCTTCTTTGTCTTTTGGTGGCCCCTTTCTCCTCCCACTGACCTCTGAGTGCTGGAGGGCCCCAACCTCAGTCTGCATCCCTTCCCTCTGTTTCCTCTTCCCAGCTGTGCTCACACAATGTCAAGACTTTAAACACGGTCTATATGCTAATGACTCTGAAATGCAGACCTCACTCAGAAACTCTAGGCTATAATATTTACCTGCTTGTTTGACATTCCCTTAGAGATCTCATAGGCATCATCATTTTAATTAATCCCCAATCTTTCTCCTCTTCCAGGGTCCTCATCTCAGTAAATGGCACCACCACTCTCGAGTTGACTAAGGCAAGACCCCAAGAACCATCTGAGATGGTAAAGTCTGTGTGTCAAAGTTTGTGTGGTTTGACTGGACCACGGGGCAGCCAGTTATTTGATTAAATGTTATTTGGGATTATGTGTATGAGGTATCTGCAAGGGTGTTTCTGGATGAGATTGACATTTGAATTGGTAGATTGGGTAAAGTGTATTGCCCTTCCCAGTGGGATGGGCCTCATCTTATCAACTAAGGGTTTGAATAGAACAAAAGGCAAGAGGGAGAACTGGCTCTCTTTGCCTGTCTTCAAGCTGGGACATTGGTCATCTTCTTCTGCCTTTGGACTTGGATGATAACTACACCATCAAATCTACTGTCTTCAGCTTGCCCACTGCAGATCTTATGACTTCTTAGATAGATATAGGTGCAGAGATAGAAATGGAGACGGAAATATATAATTTCTCTTTTTTCTCCCACTTAAAAAAATTTTTTTTTGGTGTGGACCAGTTGTAAAATCTTTTTTGAATTTGTTACAACCCCGCTTCGGCTGTATGTCTTGGTTCTTGGCCCCGAGGCATGTGGGATCCCAGCTCTCTGACCAGGGATCCAAGCCACACCCGCTGCATTGGAAGGCAAGGTCCTAACACTGGAGCAGCAGGAAGTCCCTCTCGCATGTTTATTAATGGAATTCTACAGTAAGAAAGAGCTGTCTCGTCTCTCCAATTTATGTATTTATTTCATTTTTATTTATATCAGTATAAAAAGGTGAATGTTTAATTTATTCTTTGGGTTAAAATCAAGCTAATGTCATCATTTATTTTCTTGCTGAAATAACTCTAGTTTCAACCATGTGAGCTGCCCTACGCCTAGGGCTGGGCCCGGCTGTTGCATGTGTTGTTTCATTTAACCCTTCACTGCAGACTTCAGAGTGAGCTGTTGTGATATTCTCCGACAGCTGAGCAAACAGAGGCTCAGGAAGTGTGCCTGTTCACCGGAAGTCACCTGGACAGGTTGTGGAGAACACAAGGTCTCACATCACAAGTGTCCCCTCGGGGCCTGAGCCCCTGCTCCTCCCACGCCTTAGTCACCTCAGTCACCCAGGGGTCCCCGGTGACCTTGAGAGGGTGGTCACTTCCATTTCCAGTCAGAGGAACTGAGATACAGATTGGCCTTCTGGCTGTCAAGGTCCCAGACGCCAGCATGACTGGCAAGGTGTGATGCCCAGGGTGCTGGATCCTGAGGGCCTCCACATGGCCTGCCACGTCATCCACACCGCACCCTCCTCCACACAACAAACCTGCTTTCAGTAATAATCTTGTAACCGAAAAATATTAATGACCAGAAAAGAACACTTACTGTGAAATTTCTCTCTTGCTAATGTTGCACATACATACATACACACACACACACAGTGAAGAAAAACTTGAAAGGAAAAGAAATCAAATATCATAATACTTCAAAGGAAAAACGTCAACAATACCTCTCCTGTCTACCTAACAATCTGAACTTTGATCCCCTAGTTACCGGCTGAGGTAATAATGTTTTACATAAATAATTATCTTGTAACTAACAAGTGAGATTTAATAAAGCAAAAACATCTGCAAAGGGTACAATTTAGGCAATTACTGACTCATACAATGATGTCATGTTTTATTTTTTTGATTTACTGTTTTTTTCTTCCAAAATAACCAACCAATATTGAAAAATGTAAACTGAGATTTTAAAGAGACTATTCAAATTCTGCCAAATGGTTTATGTGTGAACTAAATCTGTGCTTACCAAACAAAAGCATTACACTATTTAACTGCTTTCAATTTCAAATACTAATTATCACAAGTTCTAGAATTTTCTCTTTAATCATTATACTTGAGCAGTTTATTTCACTGGGAGTTGGAAACATTTACTATGCCTGAAAGAAGCTGGAATGATTCTTAAACATGGTCTTACCCTTTGTGACATGTGTAGCTCAGTCTGTGTGTGTCAGGGACTAACTGTATAAAATTCAGTTCAGTTCAGTCACTCACTCCTATCTGACTCTTTGTGACACCGTGGACTGCAGAATGCCAGGCTTCCCTGTCCATCACCAACTCCCAGAGCTTGCTCAAACTCATGTCATCGAGTAGGTGATGCCATCCAGCCATCTCATCCTGTCGTCCCCTTCTCCTGACTTCAATCTTTCCTAGCATCAGGGTCTTTTCCAAGGAGTCACTTTTTTATATCAGGTGGCCAAAGGATTGGAGTTTTAGCTTCAGCATCAGTCCTTCCAATGAACAGTCAGGACTGATTTCCTTGAGGACTGATTGGTCTGATCTCCTTGCAGTCCAAGGGACTCTCAAGAGTCTTCTCCAACATCACAGTTCAAAAGCATCAGTTCTTTGGTGCTCAGCTTTCTTTACAGTCCAACTCTCATATCCATATATGACTACTGGAAAAACCATAGCCTTGACTAGATGGACCTTTGTTGGCAAAGTAATGTCTCTGCTTTCTAATAGGCTGTCTAGATTGGTCATAGCTTTTCTTCCAAGAAGCAAGCGTCTTTTAATTTCAAGGCTGCAGTCACCATCTGCAGTGATTCTGGAGCCCAAGAAAATAAATTCTCTCACTGTTTCCATTGTTTCCCCATCTATTTGCCATGAAGTGATGGAACCAGATGCCATAATCTTTGGTTTTTGAATTTTGGGTTTTAAGCCAGCTTTTTCACTCTCCTCTTTCACTTTCATCAAGATGCTCTTTAGTTCGTCTTTGCTTTCTGCCATAAGGGTGGTATCATCTGCATATCTGAGGTTGTCGATATTTCTCCCTGCAATCTTGATTTCAGCTTGCACTTCATCCAGCCCAGCATTTCACATGAAGTACTCTATATATAAGTTAAATAAGCAGGGTGACAATGTACAGCCTTGACGTACTCCTTTCCCAATTTGGAACCAGTCTGTAGTTCCATGTCCAGTTCTAACTGTTGCTTCTTGACCTGCATACTGTATAAAGGGGAGTTCTCATATCTTCCATGCAAAAAACTAAATATAGAGCTACCATATGATCCAGCAGTCCTATTTCTGGGCATATATCTGGAGAAAGCTCTAATTCAAAAAGATACATTCGTAGCAGAAGAACAACAGCCAGGACATGGAAGTAGCCTGAGTGTCCACTGACGGAAGATGAATAAAGATGTGCTTCATACGTACAATGGAACCCTACTCAGCTATAAGAGAGAATGAAATAATACCATTTGCAGCAACATGGATGGGTGTAGAGATTATCAGACTAAGTGTAGGAAGTCAGAAAGAGAAAGACAAATGTCATATGAAATTGCTTATAGGTGGAATCTAAAAAGAAAAAAAAGATACAAACGAACTTATTTACAAAACAGAAAAAAGACTCACAGACATAGAAAGCAAACTCATGGTTACCAAAGGGTAAAGGAAATGGGACAAATTAGGAGGCTGGGCTTTGCATACACACTATACTATACATAAAATAGATTTAAAAAATGAGAGCTTACTGTATAGCACAGGGAACTATATTCAATATCTTGCAATAAACTACAGGGGGGAAGAATTTGAAAAAGACTTTTATATATATTAAAACTGAATCACTGTGCTGTACACCTGAAACTAACACAGCGTGGTGAAACAACTATACTCCAATTAATAAATTGTCTTCCATGTAGAAACTGATGTTTATTCAAGGATAACTCATTCTTGCCTGGAAAACTCCATGGACAGAGGAGCCTGGTGGGCTACAGCCCATGGGGTAGCAAAGAGTTAGACATGACTGAGCGACTAACACACACACAATTAAAAATATGCTCATTGTGCTCACAAGTACATCATGAAAACTAGCCAGAGCAATTATTTAGAACTTGCTTAAAGAAAGATTTTTCCCCAGAGGAAAATCTTATTACCAACATTGTTTAGATTACTGGTACAGGGTGACCCTGAAAAGTGGAGCAACTCAATCTGTTTTATCATTGTTTTTATACTTTTCATCAACCATACATCTTCATACTGTCTGCACCCAAAGCAGACCCCTCCCACCATCCACCCTTGGTCGTGAGGAGGTCCCACTTGACTTCTAGGTATCTTCTGCTAACAAGATAAAATAAGGGCAAGGCCCCTGGCCTTCTAGAAGCACAGCAAGTCATTTTCAGGACCCGAGAACCCTCAGCTCAGTCGTGTGCCTTCCCTATTTTAAAGGCCTGGCTCACTTCCTCCTTTCTTCAGACACTCGCCTGACTTGCCCTTCTCTACAAAGTGGGCATGTAAAATCCCAGCCAACTGGCACCTGCAGGTTAGTCTGGGCTCCACCAGGGCCCTTGCCTGTCCAGCACCAGGTCACCCCTGGAGTCCCACTCTGTCCCTCCATCCCCAGTACCCATCACGAGGTTGGCAGGGCTGCTGAACGAGAAGAGACAGCAGGAGACCAGTGCTCAGGCTTTCATGGGGGTACCACAGCCAAGCAATGGAGAACCACAAAATGGGTCGAGGTCTAGAAGGCGTGGGGGTTGCCTTCAGTCTTCTTGGGCATGTAAACCTTGTTACTCAGCGCTCCTTCCCCACCATGTCCAAGCAGGCCATGCTGGTAGGAGGTGGGGTGGGCTTTGTACTCTCTGCCCCGATGACACGCAAAATCCCACACCAGGCACTGGATACATGTCTCCTCACTTCAAACTCACAACAACCTTCCTGGCCTCACCCCCTGCCCACTCACCAGCCTGCTCCCTACTCTGCAAGGCCTCAGCTGTGAGATCTTGTCCATCTCAAGGACCCCTGCTGACTGGCAAGTCCTCCAGCTTCTAAATCCCAGGGAAAAAGTCCTTCCTGAGAGCAGCCCTCCATCTCAACCCAGGGTCTCTCCTTGGTCCACCCTGTGGACCAGTGGCTGCCCTGGTGGGGAGCTAACATAACCATCCTGTCTAACGCAGGGAGGTCCTCTTATTATTGTGCCACTCAATCTACAGATGAGGATGTTGTAGAGAGGTTCCAGACTTGCACAAGGGCCCTTGAAGTTGGGCCTGTGGCCCCACCCCGTGGTCCCCACCCCAGGGAAGCCTCTGGAAGGCAGCAGCATGCGGCTGCCTGGACTCCTGTGCCCCCCAGCCCCAGGTGATGGACGGCCTTCTGCTGAGACTTATGAGCTATTTGAAGCCGTCATCCAGCTTTGTGTAAATATCAACTCTGTTTGGCAAAATAGCTGGAGACGGATTTTTATTTCTGCTGGGCATGATTATGAGTATTGATTTGAGAATCTGAAAAGTCAATAAAACAGATTAAACCTCCCGAAAAATGAACGCAGACCATCAACTTGTGTTGCTGAGGGCGTGAAAGCGAGGTGGGTGGGGAGGAGAACTCAGAACTGCGTCAAGTCCAGCAGCTTGCAAGCCCCACCTACTGCTTAGCTCGGTCCTACCCCAGGCATTCAGGACACAGTGAACACACAGCCCTCCACCTGCAGGACACTTGGCCTGGCCCTGCCGAAAACTGACATCATGGGAGTAATTTGGATATTCTTTTTCTCTTTAACTTTGATTTTTCTTTTGAAGGGTAATTGACATATAACATATTAGCTTCAGGTGTACAACATAATGATTCAATACTTGTAATGGCAGAATATCACAACAAACCTAGTTGATATCTGTCATCTTAGCATAGCTACAAAAAATTTGCTTTTCTTGGGATGAGAAGTTTTAAGATCTATTTTGTTAACAACTTTCAAATATACAGTGCAGTATTAGTATAATCACCATGCTATACATTACATCCCTAGGACATATCTAATTTATGACTGGAAGTTTTTATCTTTACTCACTTCTCTGTCTCCCTGACCAATGCCTCTGGCAACCACCAATCTACTCTGTAACTGTGAGCTAGGGGTGGTTTTTTGTTTGTTTGTTTGCTTGCTTGTTTTAGATTCTACATATAAGTGATACTGTATTTGTGTATGGTGGTATGGTATTTATGGTATTTGTGTTTCTCTGACTTATTTCACTTAGCATCCTACCTTCTAGGTCCATCTTTTAGGTAGTTAGAATAGGAAAAAGGAATCCAAAATGGTGGTGGCTAAAAGACAAAGATGGGTTGAGGCCTCTCCTTTGGGGTCCGCCTGCCCTCATGCCTCGAGGGTGTACTATACTTTGTCAAATAAAACTTTCCTGTCAGGAGAGTGTGTAAGTTCCTCGATTCTGTCTCGCTGCAACAAAGATTTTAAACTGTGACCAGTGTTACAGCTCAGAGTTTTAATTTGCAAACACAGGATAGTACACCCTTGAGGCATGAGGGTGGGGGCACCTCAATGGAGAGACCTCAACCTGTCTTGGCCCTCTCTTTTTATATGTTTTGTCTCCTCCCCAAGTCTGCCTATGGAAATTAGGGCTAGCCAGGAAGGGGGCGTGTTTGTTTCATCTGAGGTTCTCACTCAGGTCCATGGATTATTCCTTTGTCCCCTCTTCACGGGCTTTCCCCTTTCTTTGTCTTTTAGCCATTGCCATTTTGGACTCCTTTTTCCTATTCTAACTACCTAACACATCAGGGTTGTGGAAAATGCCAAGGTTTATTATTTTCATGGCCAAGTAGTATTCCACTGTATATATGTATGTATACACACCATCTTCTTTATCCATTTATCCATCACTGGAGACTTAGGTTGTTCCTACTACTACTGAGTTGCTTCAATTGTATCTGACTCTTTTCGACCCCATGGACAGAGGACCCTGGTGGGCTATGTAAGCCAGACTGTAGCCCACCAGGCTCCTCTATGCATGGGATTCTCTAGGCAAGAATACTGGAGTGAGTTGCCATGCCCTCCTCCAGAGGATCTTCCCAAACCAAGGATCGAACCCATGTTTCTGGTGTCTCCTGCAGGATTCTTTACCACTAGCAACACCTGGCCCTTGTTTATTTTTACTTTTGTTCCTTTTGCTTTGGAGTCAGATTCGAAACATCATCACCAAGATCTGTGTGAAGGAAATTAGCACCCAAGTCTTCTAGTTTTATGGTTTCAGGTCTTTTGTTCAAGTCTTTAATCCGTGGCTCTTGATTAAAAGAGTCCCAAGAGATTCAGCAAACTAGGGCTAACCCTGAGTGAATCCTGGTGTGGAACTGAAAACAAACAAACCAAAACAAAACAAAACAAACAGCTATAAGGAACAATCTTGAGGTAATCAGTGAAATCGGAATATGGACCTGACATTAGAAGATTTTAGAGAACTGTTAAATATTTAGGTGTGATAATGGTTTTGCAGAAGAATGTCTTTATTCTTAGGAGATACACACTGAACTATTTAAATAAGAAATGTCATGATGCCTTACTTTGAGGTTACTTTGTCTATAATTTTATTTTCCTTTCATGCCTTTGTTGGGTTTTATAACAGGATTATTCAGGCTTCCTAAACTGAGTTAGAAAGTTTTTTCCTGTTCCTCTGTTTTCTGAAAGAGTTTATGTAAAATAAATATTATTTCTTTTCAACTGTTTGATAGAATTCACCAGTGAAAACATTTTGACCTGGGGTTTTCTTTGATAAATATCGGGGTGTTCAGATATTCTATTTATTAATAAGTCAGTTTTAGTAAGTTTTCTATATAAAACTGTTTTCCAAGGAATTTGTCCATTTACTCTAAGTTGTCAAATTTCTTAGCATAAAGTTGTTCATAATATTTCCCTTTTTATTCTTTAATGTCTGTAGAAGAGCCAGTATTATTTCCTCTTTCATTTATCATAGTGGTAATACCTGTTTGCTCTTTTATTTTTTTCTTGATCATTCTTGCTAGTAGCAAATCAATTTTACTTATCTGGTCAAAGAATCAACTTTTCCCCCTAGCTTCTTTAGGTGAAAACTTAGGTCACTGATTTTAAATCTTCATTATTTCCAGATATACATTTTTATCAGAAATTTACCTATAAGTGCTAGTTTAACAGTATGCCACAAATCGTGATATTATGTGTTCATTATTACTCAGTCAAAAATGTTTTCAGATTTCCCTCATGATTTTATTTTTTTTACTTGTAAGCTATTTGTCATTTATATTGTTACAGAAAAACCCAAAAGAACTTTTTGGCCAACCCAATAAATGTGTTAGTGTCCAATACTTAGGATATGTGCCTAGGATTTGTTTTCTGGTTGTTTTTTTTGGTTGGTTGTTTTGCTTCCTAATTAAATTCTATTGTTGAAAAACATATTCTATAAGGTTTCAGTCTTCTGAAGTTAACTGAGATTTACATTATGATCTAGCAGATAGGTCTATCTTTGTGAATATTTCACACACACTTAGGGAACATGTGTATTTTGCAGGCAACCCGGCTTGAATCCAGGTATGCTATTTACTAGCCATGTGAATTAAGCAATAAATATAGCTTCTCTGAGCCTCCACATATAAAATGAGAATAAATGATGATAGTACTGATCTAAAAAAGGTTGTAGTGAGAATGAAATAAGAGATTCTTAGCACACAAGTCCTGCTCAGTGTTTCTGTTCTCTGTTTCCTCCTCCTCCTCCTTCTCTTTATTATTATTGTTATGGCCATAATCATTACTGTTGCTATTGCTGCTATACGTAGTTGCAATCATCTTTAATTGAACTTCTGAAGTTGCTATTAAGCCATGCCCTCAGGGGAGTTTCTGGTGGATTATTTTACAGTCAGTTACAGAGTTATTCTCATCATGTTGATTATTATCACCCTCATAACTAGATTGTGTGCCTTACATTTCCACCTGGAGGCTATTGTGGAAGGATGCACCAGCTCTGCCACATTCTTGAAGCCACAGGGGTATCCCTGGCCCAGACAAGTGAAGTCTTCAGAGCTGACCAACCTTCTGGGGACACCTGATGTTTGATAACGCAACTTTCTCATTCTTGAGTTCTTTGATTTGTTACCTTGGGGTGGCCTAGAAAGTGTGTCTTTGGATGACTGTCATCTGTAGGACACAAGGGTTGGAGGTCCTGATGGACTCTTTGCTACAGTGCTTGCACCTGGACGAACGTCTCCGCAAGCAACAGCAAAACTACAGGGGACTGGGACTTCCCTGGTGGTCCAGCGGCTAAGACTCCACATCCCAGTGCAGGGGGCCTGGGCTCGGCCCCTGGCCAGGGAACTAGATCCCACACGCTGAGACGAAGACCCAGCATGGCCAGTAAATAAATAAAAATAATAATAACAAATAAAAACTGCTGCTGCTGCTGCTGCTAAGTCACTTCAGTCATGTCTGACTCTGTGCGACCCCATAGACGACAGCCCGCCAGGCTCCCCCATCCCTGGGATTCTCCAGGCAAGAACACTAGAGTGGGTTGCCATTTCCTTCTCCAATGCATGAAAGTGAAAAGTGAAAGTGAAGTTGCTCAGTCATGTCTGACTCTTCCCGACCCCATGGACTGCAGCCCACCAGGCTCCTCCATCCATGGGGTTTTCCAGGCAAGACTAAAAACAACTGCACATGTGCACAGCTTGGACAAATTGTTGACAAGATGCAAAAAGCCCCCCACTCCAAAACAAAATCCCAAGTGCTTCTTCTGAAGAGCCACGAGACAAAACAGGATGTTAGGAGCAAAAGCGGGGCAAGCCCCCTTCACATGATACCACCTAAGGGGTGGACAGACCGCCTAAGCCACCCCTCCACCCAACCCCTGGACACACCCCCTACCCCATATAAGGAAGCAGCTCACCCCACCTCAGGGAGCAAGTAAGGGAACCTGTTATTCATTCTCACTCCCTCCTTCTGCAGCAGGAACCCCAATAAAGATTTGTCTGAATTTCTTGGCTGGCCTCTTATCAATTTCTATTGACTGGGGAAGGCCTAGAACCCTGGTCAGTATCACTCAGTTCTCGGATATTAGCTGCATTTTGTCCATTGTCATCTCTGGTGCTAGGTGATCTGTCTGGTTGCAACATCTCAGGCTGTGAAATTTCTCCTTCAAAATTGCCTCTCTATGGCTCCATTGCCTTCTGGCATGGGAAGTAGCAGAACAGAACTCTGAGCCCAGCTGGATTCTTGTTCCTTAAGAAAGAACTCATATTTTTCTGCCTAAAGGCCTAAGACTTTTTTTTCTTCATAATACAGTTCCAACAGTTTTGCATGATATGAGTATAAACATCTTTCCTGATCCTCTTTGATCCGCATACCCAGCTCTCTAGCTGGGAAATCTCTTTCTGATAATATATTGATCACTCCGTCCACATTCACAGACTGTCTGTTGAGTACCTAGGTTCCAGGCCCTGGGAATTCAGCAGTGAAGAGGAGAAAGCTCCTGCCCTTAGTGAGCTTCCCGATATTAAGGGAAACAATCAATCAGTTCAGTTCAGTTCAGTCGCTCAGTCGTGTCTGACTCTTTGTGACCCCGTGAATCACAGCACGCCAGGCCTCCCTGTCCATCACCAACTCCCGGAGTTCACTCAGACTCGCGTCCATTGAGTCCGTGATGCCATCCAGCCATCTCATCCTCTGTCGTCCCCTTCTTCTCCTGCCCCCAATCCCTTCCAGCATCAAAGTCTTTTCCAATGAGTCAACTCTTCACATGAGGTGGCCAAAGTGCTGCAGTTTCAGCTTTAGCATCATTCCTTCCAAAGAAATCCCAGGGTTGATCTCCTTCAGAATGGACTGGTTGGATCTCCTTGCAGTCCAAGGGACTCTCAAGAGTCTTCTCCAACACCACAGTTCAAAAGCATCAATTCTTCAGTGCTCAGCCTTCTTCACAGTCCAACTCTCACATCCATACATGACCACAGGAAAAACCATAGCCTTAACTAGACGGACTTTAGTCAGCAAAGTAATGTCTCTGCTTTTGAATATGCTATCTAGGTTGGTCATAACTTTTCTTCCAAGGAGTAAGTGTCTTTTAATTTCATGGCTGCAATCACCATCTGCAGTGATTTTGGAGCCCAAAAAATAAAGTCTGACACTGTTTCCACTGTTTCCCCATCTAATTGCCAACATCCGCTGGATCATGGAAAAAGCAAGAGAGTTCCAGAAAAACATCTATTTCTGCTTTATTGACTATGCCAAAGTCTTTCATTGTGTGGATCACAATAAACTGTGGAAAATTCTGAAAGAGATGGGAATACCAGACCACCTGACCTGCCTCTTGAGAAATCTGTATGCAGGTCAGGAAGCAACAGTTAGAACTGGACATGGAACAACAGACTGGTTCCAAATAGGAAAAGGAGTACGTCAAGGCTGTATATCGTCACCCTGCTTATTTAACTTCTATGCAGAGTACATCATGAGAAATGCTGGGCTGGAAGAAACACAAGCTGGAATCAAGATTGCCGGGAGAAACACTCAATAAGCAAATGAAAATGATAAACAAGAGCTCCAGGCAGCAGCAGGCAAGATTTTGGAGGATAATAAAACTGCATGAGGGGTGGAGAATGCAGTTGGCAGGGAGGCCACCTAGGGTGGCAGGAGAGGGTGAATGGGCTGGAATTTCAGCCTCTTCCTTCCTTCAGTTCAGTTTAGTTGCTCTGGTGAGTCCAACTCCTTGTGACCCCATGGACTGCAGCACGCCAGGCCTCCCTGACCATCACCAATTCCCAGAGCTTGCTCAAACTCATGTCCATCAAGTAGGTGATGCCACCCGATGATCTCATCCTCTGTTGTCCCCTTCTCCTCCGGCCTTCAATCTTTCCCAGCATCAGCGTCTTTTCCAAGGAGTCAGTTCTTCGTATCAGCTGGCGAAAGGATTGGAGTTTCAGCTTCACCATCAGTCCTTCCAATGCATATTCAGGACTGATTTCCTTTAGAATGGACTGGTTGGATCTCCTTGCAGTCCAAGGGACTCTCAAGAGTCTTCTCCAACACCACAGTTCAAACGCATCAATTTTTTGGAGCTCAGCTTTCTTTATAGTCCAACTCTCACATCCATACATGACTACTGGAAAAATCATACCTTTGACTAAATGGACTTCTGTTGGCAAAGTAATGTTTCTGCTTTTTAATATGTTGTCTAGGTTGGTCATAACTTTTCTTCCAAGGAGCAAGCATCTTTTAATTTCCTGACTGCAGTCACCATCTGCAGTGATTTGGAGCCCAAGAAAATAGTCTTTCACTGTTTGCATTGTTTCGGATCTATTTGTCATGAAGTGATGGGACTGGATGCCATGATCTTAGTTTTCTGAATGTTGGGTTTTAAGCCAGCTTTTTCACTCTCCTCTTTCACTTTCATCAAGAGGGTCTTTAGTAACTCTTCAATCTGCCATAAGGGTGGTGTCATCTGCATATTTGAGGTTTTGATATTTCTCCCAGTAATCTTGATTCCAGCTTGTGTTTCTTCCACCCCAGCATTTTGCATGATGTACTCTGCATGTAAGTTAAATAAGTAGGGTGACAATGTACAGCCTTGATTTACTCCTCTCCCAATTTGGAACCAGTCTATTGTTCCATGTACAGTTTTAACTGTTGCTTCTTGACCTGTATACAGATTTCTCAGGGGGCAGGTAAGGTGGTCTGGCATTCCTATCTGTTTCAGAATTTTCCACAGTTTGTTGTGATCCACACAGTCAAAGGCTTTGGAGTAATCAATAATGCAGAAGTAGATGTTTTTCTGTAATTCTCTTGCTTTTCTGATGATTCAACAGATGTTGGCAATTTGATATCCGGTTCCTCTGCCTTTTCTAAATCCAGCTTGTACATCTGGAAGTTCACAGTTCACGTATTATTGAAGCCTGTCTTGGAGAATTTTGAGCATTACTTTGCTAATGTATGAGATGAGTGCAGTTATTCTTTGAACATTCTTTGGCATTGCCCTTCTTTGGGATTGGAACAAAAACTGATCATTATAGTCCTGTGGCCACTGCTGAGTTTTCTAAATTTGCTGGCATATTGAGTGCAACACTTTGACAGCATCATCTTTTAAGATTTGAAATAGCTCAACTGGAATTCCATCACCTCCACTAGCTTTGTTGGTAATAATGCTTTCTAAGGCCCACTTGAATTTGCATTCCAGGATATCTGGCTCTAGGTGAGTGATCATACCATTGTGGTTATCTGGGTCATGAAGATCTTTTTTGTATAGTTCTTCTGTGTATTCTTGCCACCTTTTCTTAGTACCTTCTGCTTTTGTTAGGTCCATATCATCTCTTTCCTTTATTGTGACCATCTTTGCATGAAATGTTCCCTTGGTGTCTCTAATTTTCTTGAAAAGATCTTCAGTCTTTCACATTCTATTGTTTTCCTCTATTTCTTTGCACTGATTACTGAGGAAGGCTTTCTTATCTCTCCTTGCTATTCTTTGAAACTCTGCATTCAAATGGGTATAACTTTCCTTTTCTCCTTTGCCTTTAGCATCTCTTCTTTTCTCAGCTATTTCTAAGGCCTCCTCAGACAACCATTTTGCCTTTTTGCATTTCTTTTTCTTGGGGATGGTTTGATCACGCCCTCCTCTGTCGATAGTTCTTCAGGCCCTCTATCAGATCTAATCCCTTGAATCTATTTGTCACTTCCACTGTATAATCCTAAGGGATTTGATTTAGGTCATACCTGAATGGTCTAGTGGTTTTCCCCACTTTCTTTAATTTCAGTCTGAATTTGGCAATAAGGAGTTCATGATCTGAGCCATAGTCAGCTCCCAGTCTATTTTTGCTGACTGAATAGAGCTTCTCCATCTTTGGCTTCAAAGTATATAAGCAATCTGATTTCGGTATTGACCCTCTGGTGATATCCATGTGTAGAGTCTTCTCTTGTATTGTTGGAAGAGGGTATTTGCTATGACTGGTGTGTTTTCTTGGCAAAACTCTGTTAGCCTTTTCCCAGCTTCATTTTGTACTCCAAGGTCAAATTTGCCTGTTACTCTAGGTATCTCTTGACTTCCTACTTTTGCATTTCAAGCCTCAGTGATGAAAAAGACATCTTTTTGGGGTGTTAGTTCTAGACGGTGTTGTAGGTCTTCATAAAACTATCAGCTTCAGCTTCTTCAGCTTTATTGATCAAGGGCATAGACTTGGATTACTGTGATATTGAATGTTTTGCCTTCGAAATGAACAAAGATCATTGTGTTATTTTTGAGATTGCATCCAAGTACTGCATTTCAGACTCTTTTGTTGACTATGAGGGCTACTCCATTTCCTCTAAGGGATTCTTGCCCACAGTAGTAGATATAATGGTCAACTGAATTAAATTTGCCCATTCCAGTCCATTTTAGTTCACTGATTCCTAAAATGTCTGTAATTTCCTCAGTTTTGTCTCATTACAACAAAAATTTGAAACAACAGACCAGCGTTACAGCCCTCAGATGGACCAGTATTATAGCCCTCAGATGGACCAGTGTTACAGCTCCATGTTACAGCTCGGTTTTATTTAGAAAGTAAAGGAAAATACATCCTTGAGGCGTGAGGGCGTGCAGACCCAAAAGACACAAAGGAAAGAGAGCCCCCAGCCAAATTTTGGCTCCTCTTTTTACACGATTTTCTCCTCTCCCAGGGCCTGCCCTCTGTACATTGGGCTAGCCGGGAGTGCTGTTTGTTTTATCTGAGGTCCACAGACCTTCCTCTGTTCTATTTTCGTGGGTTTTTCCCTTCCTCGTCTTTTAGCCACCACCATTCTTGACTCCTTTTTCCTATTCTAACTACCTAGCATGTCAATGTTTCCTCTTGCCATCTCCTGTCTGACCACTTCTAATTTACCTTGGTTCATGGACCTAACATTTCAGGTTCCTATGCAATATTGCTCTTTACAGCATCGGTCTTTACTTCTATCACCAGTTACATCCACAACTGGGCGTTGTTTTCACTTTGGCACCATCTCTTCATTCTTTCTGGAGTTATTTCACACTCTTCTCCAGTAGTATATTGGGCACCTACCAACCTGGGGAATTCTTCTTTCAGTGTCCTATCTTTTTGCCTTTTCATACTGTTCATGGGGTTCTCAAGGCAAGAATACTGAAGTGGTTTGCCATTCCCTTCTCCAGTGGACCATGTTTTGTCAGAACTCTCCACTATGACCCATCCATCTTGGGTGGCCCTATAGGGCATGGCTCATAGTTTCACTGAGTTAACCAAGACTGTGGTCCATGTGATCAGTTTGATTAATTTTCTATGACTGTGGTTTTCACTCTGTCTGTCCTCTGACAGATAAGGATAAGAGGCTTATGGAAGCTTCCTGATGGGAGAGACTGACTGGGGGGGAAACTGGGTCTTGTTCTGATGAAAGGGACCATGCTCAGTAAAACTTTTAATCCAGTTTGCTGTTGATTTGTGGGGCTGTGTTCCCTTCCTGTTGTTTGACCTGAGACCAAACTATGGTGGAGGTAGTAGCTCCCACCAAAGCTGGAGTTTTTGAGTAAGGGGCCAGTGTCTGTCCCAAGACATATCCTCTAAACAGTCTATGGAGACTGAAGCAAACCCTCCTGGAAGGATGCCCTTGTAACAGGAGGGAAAGGGGCAGGGCAGAACTTTTGAAAGAACGACATAGGCCCAAAGACACAACATAAACTTATTAGAATCAAATGGGACCAAGATGGCAGACAAGACTAGACCTTGATCCTCAATCAGCAAGCGAAACGACACACCCAGAGATGCCATGACATCTCTTGGTTAAAAGACCAAGGAATGGGTTGTGGCCCAAATCCTGGAAATCTCCACACCTTCCCCAAAATAGTTGGGATAATCCTCCCAATCCTTATTAACATATGAAATTGCCCAGCCCATAAAAACTAACCCTGCCACATTTCACAGCCACATTCACCCTCTGCAATGGCCCACACTCTGTGTTATGTGCTTCTCTCCGTATCTGAATAAATCCACTTTTTACCTATCACTTTATCTCTCACCAAATTCTTTCTGCAATGAGACATCAAGAACCTGAGCTTCATTAGGTCCTAAAACCAGGTGCTATGGGTTTTGGCTGGGTTTGAGTCCCCGTCTCGTGGGTTCAAGTCCCAATCAGGGTTTTGGCTGGGTTCGAGTCCCAGCCATGTGGGTTTAAGTTCCAAACTGGGTTTCGGGTGAGTTCAAGTCCCAGCACATGGGTTCAAGTCCCAGTCTGTGGTAAACGGTTTCACCCTGACTCTCAGCCTGTTCAGCTGGGAGCCCTGGATACAGGGGCATAGTAAGAGGACAGGAGGGAGCTGAAGCTTCCATACCCAAATCTGCACTCTTAGGACATGAGTCTGGCATGTCTCACAGAGAGATAAAGAACAACACATATGGCACTTCTACCCACTTCCCTTGTTTTCTATAGAACCAGTCTAGTTGTAAAACAGTATTATAATTGAGGCCCTTCAACTGGCCAGCATTCCCTGTCTTCCAAAGAATATTGTGGCCATTAAGTATCACAGAAGTTGATCAGGCATGTCTTTTTTTTTTTTAATTCTGGGGATCAAATTTGTCTCAGTTTTTTAAAAATACATTTTAAAGGAGTGGTTCTGGAACTGCTAGCTCCCATGTTGTTCTGAAGATCCCGGATGAGCCCCCAAGATGTTAGATTACAGAGAATGATGTCGGGTTTGTGATCTCCAAAGATTTAGTTTTGCGACCAGGGACCGGGCTTGATCACTTTGTACAACAGTTTTATTAAAGTGAAAAAGGGACAGAGAAAACTTCTGACACAGACATCAGAAGGGGGATGGAGAGTGCCCCCCTTGCCAGTCTTAGCAAGGGAGCTATATACTTCTCAATTGGTGATGAGCTTAACTGTGACCTTCTTTCGGGAATAAAGAATGCTTCATCAAGTACTTTCGTCTTCCATTTGTTGAGGTTTTAGTTCTGTAAAGGCCTTCCCCGGTGGCTCAGACAGTAAAAAGTCTGCCTGCAGTGTGGGGGACCCGGGTTTGATTCCTGGGTTCAACAGATGCCCTGTAGAAGGAAATGGCAACCCACTCCAGTATTCTTGCCCGGAAAATCCCATGGATGGAGGAGCCTGGCAGGCTACAGTCTATGGGATTGCAAAGAGTCGGACATGACTGAGCAACTTCACTTTTTTTTCCTTTAGTTCTGTAAAATAACTCAAAGATATCCTTATGTGTTCCTTCAGGCAGAGGCAGAGTCCTGTCCCAAGGCTTCACTATTTTTTCTTGGCTGCTCCTCCCTTGTCTCTGTATCCCCTCCCTTCCCTGATTATCAGCTATCTGAACCTGCTTATTTTTGATTTAGGTCATACCTGAATGGTCTAGCGGTTTTCCCTACTTTCTTCAATTTAAGTCTGAATTTGGCAACAAGGAGTTCATGATCTGAGCCACAGTCAGCTCCCAGTCTTGTTTTTGTTGACTCTGTAGAGCTTCTTCATCTTTGGCTGCACTCATCTCACAAGCTAGTAAAGTAATGCTCAAAATTCTCCAAGCCAGACTTCAGCAATACGTGAACCGTGAACTCCCTGATGTTCAAGCTGGTTTCAGAAAAGGCAGAGGAACCAGAGATCAAATTGCCAACATCCGCTGGATCATCGAATAAGCAAGAGAGTTCCAGAAAAACATCTATTTCTGCTTTATTGACTATGCCAAAGCCTTTGACTGTGTGGATCACAATGAACTGTGGAAAATTCTGAAAGAGATGGGAATACCAGACCACCTAACCTGCCTCTTGAGAAATCTGTATGCAGGTCAGGAAGCAACAGTTAGAACTGGACATGGAACAACAGACTGGTTCCAAATAGGAAAAGGAGTACATCAAGGCTGTATATTGTCACCCTGCTTATTTAACTTCTATGCAGAGTACATCATGAGAAATGCTGGGCTGGAAGAAACACAAGCTGGAATCAAGATTGCCGGGAGAAATATCAATAACCTCAGATATGCAGATGACACCACCCTTATGGCAGAAAGTAAAGAGGAGCTAAAAAGCCTCTTGATGAAAGTGAAAGAGGAGAGTGAAAAAGTTGGCTTAAAGCTCAACATTCAGAAAACTAAGATCATGGCATCGGGTCCCATCACTTCGTGGGAAATAGATGGGGAAACAGTGGAAACAGTGTCAGACTTTATTTTTGGGGGCTCCAAAATCACTGCAGATGGTGACTGCAGCCATGAAATTAAAAGACGCTTACTCCTTGGAAGAAAAGCTATGACCAACCTAGATAGCATATTGAAAAGCAGAGACATTACTTTGCCAACTCAGGTCCATCTAGTCAAGGCTATGGTTTTTCCATTAGTCATGTATGGATGTGAGAGTTGGACTGTGAAGAAAGCTGAGCGCCAAAGAATTGATGCGTTTGAACTGTGGTGTTGGAGAAGACTCTTGAGAGTCCCTTGGACTGCAAGGAGATCCAACCAGTCCATTCTGAAGGAGATCAACCCTGGGATTTCTTTGGAAAGAATGATGCTAAAGCTGAAGCTCCAGTACTTTGGCCACTTCATGTGAAGAGTTGACTCATTGGAAAAGACTTTGATGCTGGAAGGGATCGGGGGCAGGAGGAGAAGGGGACGACAGAGGATGAGATGGCTGGATGGCATCACTGACTCGATGGACGTGAGTCTGAGTGAACTCCGGGAGATGGTGATGGACAGGGAGGCCTGGCGTGCTGCAATTCATGGGGTCGCAAAGAGTCGGACACGACTGAGCGACTGAACTGAACTGAAGTGAACCTGCTTATTGGAACTCAGGGAAGGTCATGGAGGCTGGAGTCTGTTCCCTACAAACAAGAAACAGGGGACACAGAAAGCTTCTGTACCCAGGGGCCCCACAGTGTCCTGCTTGGTTTCACCTTCAATATATAGATAGACATTTTTCTCGTTTGCTTCTATATTATTTCCAGCCATCTGGGAGAACTTGCCAAAATGTCCTTCACTCATCTACTCTGCCATCAGTTCAGTTTTTCCCAGTTCCTCATGCTCTTTTCTGCATCTGGGGAGGATATTGAGTCCTTAAAATGATTTTGACTTTCTCTCACTTTGTGGTCCTTTTCCATGGGTCTCATATAGAAGTCTGCTTTCCTAGACTCACACTTGGGTGAGGGTTATAAAGTCCCGCCGTGTTCCCTTCAGTGATGTTCAGAGGGTAGAACAGAAGCCCTCTCCCTGCTGTGTCCTATGGGCTCTGGGGCTAGATAAATTCCACCTGGATGACAGATGAGTGCAGGTTAATGAACACAGCACCCAGTCCCAGCCCTGAGAACTCAGGCACCAGGGCAGCCCTGTCTGGAGACCCTCCACTGGCTTGGGCAGTCATGCCCAACGGATGGATCCCACAGACACTCCCGGTGGCCAGAAAGTGCTGCCACCTCGGCCTTGACTTGTGGAGAGAATTTGGAGGGGCAAATAATTGCACAAAACCACATATTATTCTGCCTTGAAGTTTCTCTTCTGAGCCCCCCAAAGCCCCACAGCTGGAGAGGTTATTTATGTTAACCTCGTATTTAGAAATTAAGCTCCGATTTAGAAATTAAGGATTGTAATTTACCATTAACCCAGATGTCAAGACATAATGAGACACACTGTGGGGGAAATTGGATTCCATATTGCCAAAGACCCATTTTATTTATAATAACCAGCCACTCACATCCTGCCAATATTGATGGATCATATGTTTAAAATTTTGATAGCTCATTCATTTCTATAATTACATTTATTTCAAATTAAATAAGTCTTGCACACCCTTCATATACAAAGAGACAAAATTAATTTGTGGATCAGAATTAACCTGCCATTCAACCCCCAGAACTGTCCTTTCTGAAAGCCCTTGAAGAGCGACATTCTGCCATCTCACAGACAATTTGCATATGAACCATTTTTAACCTGAAAGGGGCTTATTCTGGAGCTTAGAGGGAAGTGTCATTGCAAAGGGGATAGGGTGACTCTCTCATCAACATGCCTAGATATGGAGATGGGGTCTTGTGCCAGTAGAGCCGATCTGCCTAGAAAACAGCAAAAGCGATCGGGGGACAGCTGTTTGGTGTTGCAGGGAAGGTGTGATCATTTGCATTGGTACCCAGTACTCTAGTTACTGGTGAGTGACCTTGAGCAGGGTTCACACAACTGCCCTTTACTGAGCAGTCAAGAAATGCCCACTGCTTCCTGTCTGCCCACACCCCTGGCCAGGGCCTATCTCCTGGCCACAACTGACTTGACAGGTGGGTAGAGTCAAAGGCAACGTGGCCAATCCACTGAGCATGGAGACTTGTGGAATGATGGGCTGTGTGAACGATGTTGAGGGATTCAAACAGCCCTTCCTGTGTGGTCACCCTGAGTCTGCACCATGCACACTGTGGGGACACTGGCCTGCAGAAAGGATGGAGTCACTTGCAGAGCAGGACACAAGTGGAACTGGGCAGAAAAGAGACAGAGAGATTGGAGAGAGATGGAGAGAGAGCCCATTGCCCTTGACTCTGACTCTAGACCCCTGTCCACCAGCTGTCCTTAGTTTCCTGTTCTTGGCCATCAGAACTTGCTCTGCATTTGATCAGGACACCCTCTTTCCTGATCCACTGGAAAAGACCCTGATGCTAGGAAAGATTGAAGGCAAAAAGAGAAGAGGGCAGCAGAGGATGAGATGGTTAGAGAGCATCACCGACTCAATGGACACGAACTTGAGTAGACTCCAGGAGATAGTGGAGGACAGGGAAGCCAGGAGTGCTGCAGTCTATTGGGTCCCGAAGACTCGGACACAACTTAGCCACTGAACAACAACACCTTCTTGTGAGCTGGAAGACTGAGAGGCCTCCACTCTGAACCAAGCCCCAGATTCAGCGCAAGGTCTCTGCCTCCATGAACACATCCTCCAGGGCAGGAGCTGCCATGAGTGCCACACAGTGTTCCCTGGTTACGGCCCAGGGTGCCCACCCCTCTCTGCGCTTCAGTGCTGTGGTCTGCCATGTGGACCTAACACTTTCCTTGCAGGAGCTGTGCGAAGATAAGGGTAATGTGTATGAAACATTAGCCCCAGTGCTTGTACATTATAAGTGCTTCCCAAGTGGCCAAAGAAAAAAAGATAAGGCTGTCAACAAAAAGATATTCAGGGAAGGGAGATCCTGATGAAGGCCTCTGAATCTGGGAAGCGAAGGAAGCAAAAGTGGACAGCAACTCCTGGATGCGGCCAGGACGAGAGGTGTGCAACCTGGCAGGTCCCAGCGTGACGGTAGAATGTGGGAAAGAGAGTAGGGTATCACTGAGGCCTCAGATGTGGCTCTAGAGAAAGACCTGACCAGGGAGTGGCTGGGATGGTGTACGAATTTTCACAGGTTAGGGTTAGGGTCCTGGCGTGCGGAGCTGAGGTAACTGTAAGAGTAAATCCATGAGACCTGCCAGGGGTCCTGAAACAGCATAGAGAAGTGCCTGGAAGACAGGGTGAGGACTCCGTTCTATCCTAGGACTGTCACGGGTGGTCAAGATGGAGCCCACAGACTGTGGCAAGAGAGCACTCAGGCCTTGGACCTGAGCATACGTCTGGACAGGACAGGACATACCTTATACAGGTACCAGCAAGATGGCCCTGAGACAAAAACACCCTCCCTCAGGACATCTGCTTAGTCTCCTCTCCCTTCCCCAATTCATCCTGGTCACAGGTGTGTTGGGAGTTGTGTGTTGGGGGGATTCTGAATTGATATAGTTTTAAATCCACAATAGCTAAGAAATCTCTAATTTTGACTCAGTTTACTCCTAGGAGACTAGGAGGCATTTAGCAGAACGGGTCTCGGCATTAGAAATTAAGTGATGCTCAGACATGGAGAACAGAATTGTGGTTGCTAAGGGTGAGGGTAGTGCGGGAAGGATGCATTAGAAGTTTGGGATTAGCAGATGCAAACTACTATATAGAGAATAGATAAACAAAGGTCCTACTGTATCGCAAAAGGAATTATTCAATATATTCAATATCCTATGGTAAACCATCATGGAAAAGACTATGAAAAAGAATGTATAAGTATGTGTAATTGAATCACTTTTCTGTATAGCAGAAATTAATACATTGCAAATCAGCTACACGTAATACAATTTTTAAAAATTTATAAAGAAAAGCAATGAACTTAAAAAAACTAAATGCCCCTGCCTCCGCAAAAAAGAAATTAAATTATGCTAGCTAAACAGGGAGATTCGCTCTTATATACTTGAATCTTATAAGTGTGAAATTTAGTCCCTGGAACTGGCATTTCACAGTCCCACTCTCTCCCCAGGAGAATGAGGAGACTCTCCAGTGCTTGGGAACCATGTCTAACAGGAGAATCTTCAGGGAGACATGTGACTGTCTCCAAAGGCTGGCCCGTGGCAAAGGAAATAAGTGTTTCCTCTTCAGGGTTGAGGATGTTAGTAGTTTTGGGAGGGGAACTTGTCATCAATTCAGCCTGAGCGATAAAGGTTTCCTGGCCCAAAACTCTCTGTCCTGGGTGGGTGGATGGCCCCGGCATGGAGGATCACATCAGGGGCTGCAAAGAGAAAAAGATGTCTAGATCCTCTCTAACTTGGAGGTGGACACCTGCCTACCCAGAGCTGCTGGCCTTTGCATGGCTCTAGAATGAAAGGGTGAAGAAAATCCAAGGCCAGGGACTTCCTTGTGGTCCAGCGGTTAAAGCTCCACCTTCCAACGCAGGGGCTGTGAATCTGATCCCTGGTTGGGGAGCTAAGATTCCACATGCCAAGGGGTGAAAAAAGCAAAACATGAAACAAAAAAAAAATATCCAAGGCCAGACCCTGGGGACTCCCAGACCCTGAGTGTCTACAGGGCTCAGTGCTGCAGGGAAAGTGACATTCCTTAACCCCCTCCCGTAATCTCCACAACAAACCAGTGGTATTGGGAGTTATCATCTTGATTTTACAGTTGACAAAACCATTTCAATGGGAGTAATGAACCTGCCCAAGGTTATGCCCTTACTAAGCAGCAGAATCAAAATGAAATCACATCCCTTGTGCCCTTCCCAAACATTCCAGATGTCATTGCTGCTGCTACTGCTGCTGCTGCTAAGTCGCGTCAGCCATGTCCAACTCTGTGCGACCCCATAGACGGCAGCCTACAAGGCTCCCCCATCCCTGGGATTCTCCAGGCAAGAACACTGGATTGGGTTGACATTTCCTTCTCCAATGCATGAAAGTGAAAAGTGAAAGTGAAGTCGCTCAGTCGTGTCTGACTCTTAGCGACCCCATGGACTGCAGCCTACCAGGCTCCCCTGTCCATGGGATTTTCCAGGCAAGAGTACTGGAGTGGGGTGCAAAACAACCTTTATTCTAAGAAGAAACATTTCAGAAAACTGAACATTTAAAACCTCTTTAAGTATTCTTGCCTTGAGAACCCCATGAACAGTATGAAAAGGCAAAATGATAGGATACTGAAAGAGGAACTCCCCAGGGCAGTAGGTGCCCAATATGCTACTGGAGATCAGTGGAGAAATAACTCCAGAAAGAATGAAGGGATGGAGCCAAAGCAAAAACAATACCCAGCTGTGGATGTGACTGGTGATAGAAGCAAGGTCCGATGCTGTAAAGAGCAATATTGCATAGGAACCTGAAATGTCAGGTCCATGAATCAAGGCAAACTGGAAGTGGTCAAACAGGAGATGGCAAGAGTGAACATTGACATTCTAGGAATCAGCGAACTAAAATGGACTGGAATGGGTGAATTTAACTCAGATGACCATTATATCTACTACTGTGGGCAGGAATCCCTCAGAAGAAATGGAGTAGACATCATGGTCAACAAAAGAGTCCAAAATGAAGTACGTGGATGCAATCCCAAAAACGACAGAATGATCTCTGTTTGTTTCCAAGGCAAACCATTCAATATCACAGTAATCCAAGTCTATGCCCCAACCAGTAACACTGAAGAAGCTGAAGTTGAACGGTTCTATGAAGACCTACAAGACCTTTTAGAACTAACACCCAAAAAAGATGTCCTTTTCATTATAGGGGACTGGAATGCAAAAGTAGGAAGTCAAGAAACACCTGGAGTAACAGGCAAATTTGGCCTTGGAATACGGAATGAAGCAGGGCAAAGGTTAATAGAGTTATGCCAAGAGAACGCACTGGTCATAGCAAACACCCCCTTCCAACAACACAAGAGAAGACACTACACATGGACATCACCAGATGGTCAACACCGAGATCAGATTGATTATATTCTTTGCAGCCAAAGATGGAGAAGCTCTATACAGTCAACAAAAACAAGACCGGGAGGTGACTGTGGCTCAGATCATGAACTCCTTATTGCCAAATTCAGACTCAAATTGAAGAAAGTAGAGAAAACTGCTAGACCATTCAGGTATGACCTAAATCAAATCCCTTATGATTATACAGTGGAGGTGAGAAATAGATTTTAGGGACTAGATCTAATAGATAGAGTGCCTGATGAACTATGGACAGAGGTTCATGACATTGTACAGGAAGGAGACAGGGATCAAGACCATCCCCATGGAAAAGAAATGCAAAAAAAGCAAAATGGTTGTCTGGGGAGGCCTTACAAATAGCTGTGAAAAGAAGAGAAGCCAAAAGCAAAGGAGAAAAGGAAAGATATAAGCATCTGAATGCAGAGTTCCAAAGAATAGCAAGGAGAGATAAGAAAGCCTTCCTCAGCAATCAATGCAAAGAAATAGAGGAAAACAATAGAGTGGGAAAGACTAGAGATCTCTTAAAGAAAATCAGAGATACCAAGGGAACATTTCATGCAAAGATGGGCTCGATAAAGGACAGAAATGGTATGGACCTAACAGAAGCAGAAGATATTAAGAAGAGGTGGCAAGAATACACAGAAGAACTAGACAAAAAAGATCTTCATGACCAAGATAATCATGATGGTGTGATCACGCACCTAGAGCCAGACATCCTGGAATGTGAAGTCAAGTGGGCCTTAGAAAGCATCACTATGAACAAAGCTAGTGGAGGTGATGGAATACCAGTGGAGCTATTTCAAATCCTGGAAGATGATGCTGTGAAAGTGCTGCACTCACTATGCCAGCAAATTTGGAAAACTCAGCAGTGGCCACAGGACTGGAAAAGGTCAGTTTTCATTCCAATCCCAAAGAAAGGCAATGCCAAAGAATGCTCTAACTACTGCACAATTGCACTCATCTCACACACTAGTAAAGTAATGCTCAAAATTCTCCAAGCCAGGCTTCAGCAGTACATGAACCGTGAACTTCCAGATGTTCAAGTTGGTTTTAGAAAAGGCAGAGGAACCAGAGATCAAATTGCCAACATCCACTGGATCATCGAAAAAGCAAGAGAGTTCCAGAAAAACATCTATTTCTGCTTTATTGACTATGCCAAAGCCTTTGACTGTGTGGATCACAATAAACTGTGGAAAATTCTGAAAGAGATGGGAATACCAGACCATCTGACCTGCCTCTTGAGAAACCTGTATGCAGGTTAGGAAGCAACAGTTAGAACTGGACATGGAAAAACAGACTGGTTCCAAATAGGAAAAGGAGTACATCAAGGCTGTATATTGTCACCCTGCTTATTTAACTTCTATGCAGAGTACATCATGAGAAATGCTGGGCTGAAAGAAACACAAGATGGAGTCAAGATTGCCGGAAGAAATATCAATAACCTCAGATATGCGATGACACTACCCTTATGGCAAAAACTGAAGAGGAGCTAAAAAGCTTCTTGATGAAAGTGAAAGAGGAGAGTGAAAAAGTTGGCTTAAAGCTCAACATTTAGAAAATAAAGATCGTGGCATCTGGTCCCATCACTTCATGGGAAATAGATGGGGAAACAGTGGAAACAGTGTCAGACTTTATTTTTTGGGGCTCCAAAATCACTGCAGATGGTGACTGCAGCCATGAAATTAAAAGACGCTTACTCCTTGAAAGGAAAGTTATGACCAACCTAGATAGCATATTGAAAAGCAGAGACATTAATTTGCCAACAAAGGTCCATCTAGTCAAGGCTATAGTTTTTCCTGTGGTCATGTATGGATGTGAGAGTTGGACTGTGAAGAAAGCTGAGCACCGAAGAATAGATGCTTTGAACTGTGGTGTTGGAGAAGACTCTTGAGAGTCCCTTGGACTGCAAGGAGATCCAACCAGTCCATTTATAAAGCAGATCAGTCCTGGGTGTACTTTGGAAGGACTGATGCTAAAGGTGAAACTCCAATATTTTGGCCACCTTATGTGAAGAGTTGACTCATTGGAAAAGACTCTGATGCTGGGAGGGATTGGAGGCAGGAGGAGAAGCAGAAGACACAGGATGAGAGGGCTGGATGGCATCACCAACTCGATGGACATGAGTCTGGGTGAACTCCAAGAGTTGGTGGTGGACAGGGAGGCCTGGGGTGCTGCAATTCATGGGGTTGCAAAGAGTCAGACATGACTGAGTGACTGAAAAGAATTGAACTATTGCATACTGTGAATCTCAGAGAGAATTCTGAAGCATAAATCAGCTCCAATGAATCCTCACTTTGGAACAGGCAAAGGGGCAATCCTTTTGGCATCTTTCTGCACCACCAGAGTCCAGTGCTTTTTGCCTCCCCTCCCCAGAAGTGTCTCACTCTTGGTACCAGATAAATATTTCAGAACATTTGGGCCTGCAGAAGGAAGGAGGAAAAAGATCCCTTTGTGTATTTCTGGGACATTGTGGATGGGTTTTTGGGGACTTCTTGCCCGGCAAGTACTGCAGGCAAGAGAACCATACAGGCGATTGATCTGGGCCTCTTGCCCCATCTCCCAGGGGGACTCATCTATCATCTAGTCCATCAGGGCTGAACCGTGCTAGCTTGCTAAGATGCTAAGAACCGTGTTACCTGCTAAGATGGTTTGTGGTTGTTACTTAGAGATGCCACTTAAAATTCAGTACTCACCAAGGGTTCCATGTACTGTAGACTCTGGATTAATGTCACATGAATTTGGGAGGGAAAGAAGCAATAGAATCTGGAATGTGTTTGCCCAAAGGATTCTGGTGCAGAGAACCCTGAGCAGGACACTGGGGTCACAGGGGCCAAGGGTTCTCACCCCACCTTGCTCAACCGGCCACCCCTCCATCAATGGGACCATCAGTGATCAGTCTGCAGACCCACCAGGGGCCATGATCACTGCAGGGTATGGGGAAGGAGGCACCAGGCTCTCTGCAGACCCAATGTCTATCAGGGTCACCAAGACCTGGCACTTCAGCCAGTTCTACAGAGAAACAGGTGTAGTTTCAAACAAGGAACAACAAAACCACATCTCAGTTTCTCATAGTGTTTCCTAATTAATTTGGTAACAATTAGCCCTCTAACGCCAGGTGTCAACTTGACTGGGGCACAGTGCCCAGGGATTCAGCCAAGCATTGTTCTTGATGTTTCTGTGAGGGTGTTTTTGGATGAGATTTCCATTAAATGGGTGGCCTTTGAGTAAAGCCGATTGTCCTTCATAATATGGGTGGGCCACATCCAACCAGTTGAAGGGCCTGAGAACAAATGTCTGACCTTGCATAAGCAGAAAGGAGTCCTGCCAGCTCACTGCCTTTGGACTGCCTCTGAAACACGCATTCTTCCTGGCTCAGCAGACTGCCCTCGGGGTTGCAACTTCTTCCTGAGTCCTCCCCTAGCTGGCCTCTCCCAAGCCTGTGAGCCAATTCCTTAAGATAAATCTCTTTATGTAGTCACATCCTATTGATTCTGTTTCTCTGGAGAACACTGAGCAATAGAGCGTCTAATGCTGTATCTGCACCTGGTTCTTCTTGGTTTAGTAAATAGCAATAAGGTTTAAGAAATAAGCCAATATTTATTAAAAAAACAAACAAACAAAAACTACGCCTCTCCCCAGATGGAACCTAATAGAACACTTTTGTTACTCAGATGTCCCCCGAGGAGAGAAGGAAGGTGTGCTCCCATGATAGGCCTGGGCAGGCGGAAGCCCCGTGAGCGGCCCCTGCTGTGTCCAGGGTGCTGATTCAGTGCTAAGTGGAACCCACCACAAGCAGCTCAGCACAGGCCTTGTGTGCTGGGCTCTAGCACCGTCCCCAAGATAGTACTTTGGAGAGTGTCAGGGTACTTTCAGCTATGAGGTAGAGAAGCTCTGACTCCACCTGCTGAACCAACCACATGAAATTTGTCAGCTCCTCTAATCAAAAATTCCCATGGGGCCAACTTCAGATAGCTGAGGGTTGGCCCAGGCAGGGGGAGCCAGTGTGTTTCCATGATGCTGCTTTTCATGTCACAGTGACAAATTCATCCTCTGTTTTCTAAGGCTCCTGTAACAAATGTCCACAAGCTGGGTTGATTAAAATAACAGAGGTTTATCTTCTCAGAGGGTTTCCCAGGTGGCTCAGTGGTAAAGAATCCACCTGCCAAGCCGGAGACTCAGATTCCATCCCTCGGTTGGGAAGATTCCCTTGAGAAGGAAATGGCAACCCATTCCAGTGTTCTTGCCTGAGAAATCCCATGGACGGGGAGGGTGACGGGATATATAGTCCACGGGTTGCAAAGAGCTGGACACTACTTAGCAACTAAATAACAACAACATCCTGTCAGAGACTAGAGGCTAGAAGCCTGAAATCCAGGTGGTTCCAAGACAAGGCTCCCTCTGTGACTTAGGGCAAAAATCCTTCCTCCCCCTCTCAGCTTCCCAGGGCAAAATCCTACCTTGCCCCTCCCAGCAAGCTCTGAATCCCTCAAATTGTAGCCTGTATCTCTCAACTCTACCTGTATCTTCCCTTTCTGTGTTTTTATCAGGACATCAGAGATGTGGGGTTTAGGGCCTACCTATGCAGGGTGATCTTATTGTAAATTATTACATTTCTGGAGATCTCTTTCCCAGGGTTTCCCAACCACATTCTGAGCTTCCAGGTGAACTGGGCAGGGACACTTCACCCCACTCTGGCTGCCTGCCCTTTCAGATACCAGAGAGCTGGAGAGACAAACGAGGAGACAGGCCTGGTGGACACAAAGGTGTCTTCCCAACTAGGGAATGAAAGCCGTAGGGCAAGTACTGGGGGGCTCTACTCAGACCTCCTGGATCCTGCTCATGGACTCTGCAATGTCTCTGCCTTTCAATACCTGCGCCTGACTCGCTGCATGGAGGCTGCCCTTAGGATCCTGGTGAACCTCATGCAAAGAGCAAAGGAGTTTTCATTCTCAGGGGGCAGTCCTCTGCAAGCCCAGCTCCCTTGCTTCCTGGGAAGGGTAACTCACACACTTGAGCTCCCCTGGAGGACCATCTACTCTCTGCAGTTACCTTCCCAGGAGTCACAGCCTGGCTTGGCTTTTCCCATGCCCTCAGTGGTCCCCCCAAGAGTACTTCTGTCACAAGGCATTGACTGGGAATCCTTGTTTCAGAGTCTGTGTCTGTTGCCGAATTCAGCAAATAAAGATACAGTTCACAGTAATAAAAAAATAAAGATTCAGTTCAGTTCAGTCGCTCAGTCGTGTCCGACTCTTTGCGACCCCATGAATTGCAGCACCCCAGGCCTCCCTGTCCATCACTAACTCCCGGAGTTCACTCAGACTCATGTCCATCGAGTTGGTGATGCCATCCAGCCATCTCATCCTCTGTCGTCCCCTTCTCCTCCTGCCCCTAATCCCTCCCAGCATCAGAGTCTTTTCCAATGAGTCAACTCTTCACATGAGGTGGCCAAAGTACTAGAGTTTCAGCTTTAGCATCATTCCTTTCAAAGCAATCCCAGGGTTGATCTCCTTCAGAATGGACTGGTTGGATCTGCTTGCAGTCCAAGGGACTCTCAAGAGTCTTCTCCAACACCACATTTCAAAAGCATCAATTCTTCGGCACTCAGCCTTCTTCACAGTCCAACTCTCACATCCATACATGACCACAGGAAAACCATAGCCTTGACTAGACGGACCTTAGTCAGCAAAGTAATGTCTCTACTTTTGAATATGCTATCAACGTTGGTCATAACTTTTTTTCCAAGGAATAAAGATTAGTCATGTGTAATAAGTAAAATTAAAGTCTTTCTTATTATTTAATTTTTATTTTTAAGCATTATAATGATGTGTTAACTTCAAGTGTACAGCAAAGTGATTTATTTATTCACATATACATATATATATTCTTTTTCAGGTTTTTCCATTATTAGGTTATTACACAACATTGAAAATAAGTAAATTAATAAAAGCCCAGTGAACTTTGAATTTCACATCCAATTAATTCCAATAACAAATTAATTTTTAGTATAAATATGTCCCATGAAATATTTGGGACATACTTATATGAAAAAATAATTTGTTGTTGATCTGAAACTCAAGTATAAGTGGGTGTCCCATATTTAGCCCTGCTACTTTTGAGGAACCTCATTTCAGCCAACTGTGCTCTGGGTGAATCAACTTAGGACATGATCTTGTTCCTGAACCAGACTGCTGTAAGGAGAGTCAGACAGTCCTATCAGGATCCAACCTGGGTCTGGGGGGGTGACACCAAGTCCTCCCAGACTGTGGGGTTGGGCACTCCAGGTGGGTAAAGGAGGCCACCACAAGGACTGTAACCATGTATAAGTGAGTAGAGTTGGATCTCATTATTGGCAGTAGTTGTGGTCTAGACTAGGGGTCCCCAACCTCTGGGATCTAATGCCTGATGATCTGAGATGGAGTTGATGTACTAATAAAGGAAATAAAGTGATTCAAGCACATTATAATAAATGTAATGTGCTTGAATCATCCCAAAACCATCCTCCTGACTCCAGTCGGTAGAAAAATTGTCTTCTACGAAACCAGTTCCTGGTGCCAAAAAAGGTTGAGGACTGCTGGTGTAGGAAGTCACGGTGAACACTGAATTATGACACTGAACCATCGCTCCCAGGGGAAATACAGGATCAGGGTCCTGAGCCTGCAGTTGCCACATTTTGGTCCACCAATCAGTCTAGAACCTTGAGTGTTTCTGTGTAAAGAGGCTTCATCTAATCTACACTGTAGATTACTCACACGCGACTCACAGCCAACAGTGCCATAACTCATGAATGAAGGAAGCTCATCTGACTCAAAAGTCTCTCCAAAAGTCACACACAGCCTTCTCATCCATGGGACACTAGACAGTACTTCCGCGCTCGCCAGAAGGTGTTTTAAACAGGGAAATCACCCACAGAAAGCACATGATGGTAAGTAGACCATGAAAAGGACACTAGGTTACTTACAGTCGGAGCTGGAACAAGAAGGCAGGTCCTCATCTTGTCCAAGCCCAGCTGGGAACAGGCACATCGAGTGACCACATTTCTGCCCCTGTGCTTGTGTCCACGTGCATGCACGCATGCTTAATTTCTCAGTCCTGTCCAACTCTGCAACACCATGAACTGTAGCCTGCTAGGCTCCTCTTCCCCAGGCAAGAATACTAGCGTGAGTTACCATTTCCTCCTGTAGGGAATCTTCCCAACCCGGAGATCAAACCCGCATCTCCTGCATCTCCTGCGCTGGCAGGCGGATTCCTTACTACTGCACCACCTGTGAAGCGTGCTCGTGTCTGCAAAGCACCCCAAAAGCAAACCCTGCAAGTATTGATCTAGGGGTTTCAAGTACCTTTTAGCAAGTAAACAAATTCACAAATACAGAATCTAGGAACACCACTGTGTATAAAATAGACAACCAACAAGGACAACAAGCACAGGGAATGTATTCAATATCTTGTAATAACCTATAATGGAAAAGAACCTGAAAAAAAAAAATATGTGTGTGTGTGTGTGTGTGTGTAACTGAATCACTTGGCTATACACCTGAAACTAACATGACATTGTAAATCAACTATACTCCAATAAAAACAAAATTTTAAAAAAATCCACAAAGAATAGAGAGAGAAGTGGCTCAGTTGTGTCCGACTCTTTGCCACCCCATGGACTGTAGCCTAACAGAGTCGTCTGTCCATGGGGTTTTCCAGGCAAGAGTACTGGAGTGGGTTGCCATTTCCTTCTCCAGAGGATCTTCCTGACCCAGGGACCGAACCCGGGTCTCCTGATTGCAGGCAGACGCTTTATTGTCTGAGCCACCGGGGGAGCCACGAAGAATGAGGGTGGGCTATACCTGTAAAGCTCCATTAGGGGCTGTTTGCAGAGCTACCTGTGCTGGTTTCAAATATACTCACATTACGTTTACCTTCCGAGAATCCCCTCCTGTGAAAACAGAGGGCCAGCTAGGTAAACACAGAAGGCGGACAAACAGCCTCTCGTGAGGGACACTGTTTGCACAGCTATCAACATGCAGCCTTTACTTGCTCTGTCAAGGTGGCAGCTAGCCATGCACCCAGTGTACACACGGTAATCAAGTGCCAGGCACTGCATCCGCCTGCCCCTTTAGCACCCGTACGATATGAAATTCCTGAGCTCGGCCCTATAGCATTCATCTGGAAACAGACCTGCTTGCTTTTTAAAAGCAGGGGAAAAGTTGTGCCCTGAGCCACTTTGCAAGTTGCTCCTACTATGCACACAGACATCTGCTACTAACTGTTCTCACATATCTGAGGCCCTGGAAGGACTGTTTAACCAAGAGTTGCTATTTTAAGAGTTTGGAAGGGATCATCCACCCAAGCCCTTATTTATCTCTTGAAAAGTTTGCCTAAAACAATCAAAACATCAAAAAGTTTTCCTTGGCTAGAGGGATGAATTAGGAATTTGGGATTAGCAGATGCAAACTAGTATACTGAGAATTGATAAAACAAGGTCCTACTGTATAACCCAGTGAACTATATTCAATGTGCTAAGTCATTTCAGTTGTCTGACTCTTTGCGACCCCATGGACTGTAGCCCTGCCAGGCTCCTCTGTCCATAGGATTCTCCAGGCAAATATCCTATGATAAACCATAATGGAAAAGAACATGACAGAGAATGTATACCTACGTATAACTGGATTGCTGTGCTGTACAGGAGAAACTAACACAACATTATAAATCAACTATACTTCAATAAAATAAATTGAAAAAAAATTTTTTTTCCTTGGCTAGAGCTCATAGGCTTCTCTCAGAGAGATGGACTCAGCTGTCCATCTATTTTCCCAGACGCCAGAAGGGCAGGTTGGCAGAACTTCACTGGGGCAGGGAGGTTGGGATGGGGGATGTGCATGGTTAGGAATTGTCACAGCAAGCCTCCCATAGACAGCGTTCATGATTTTTTATTTTCCCCAATTTTTTATTTTGATGGATTTCACCATCCTAAAATTAATTTTATCTTTCCCAAAAATTGTGTAGGGTTGGCCAAAAGTTTGTTTAGATTTTTCCCATAAGGTAGTTTGGAAAATTCCAAAAGAACTTTTTGGCCAATGTAATATATGCGTACAGGTCTCTAATCAGCTATTACTAAAAGGCCTACACAGCAGTCGCTTAGCCAGCAGCCCCTCCCCACGCAAGGAAGGCATCAACTTTGGACTCTCTTAACTGTCTCTTCTGGAGCTGACAAGCTTCTTGGTAACAGGATGCTCTGTCTTACTGACTGAACCGTCATAGAGGACTGTGCCGGTCTCCTGCCAGGCTGGCTGAGCCTTCAGCTCTCCCCCGCCTCGTGCACGGCCCTTCCCCGCCCCCTTAATGTAATCATATCTTCTAGTCAACAGTGTTTATTTCCGTTGTTATAATCATATAAATAGTGTTTGCAGCACAGTATGATTTTTGTTTCTTTTCTTTGAACATCTTTTCTTCTTAAATCACTGACAATTTTTTTTTTTCTACTGGCTTAATTTTCTATGGGCTTCTTGCTGGTTTCTCCTTTCAGTTGCTCCACAGGACTTCCCACCTGTCAATCAACAGCTTTTTGGTTTTTTTCCAAACCTCAAACCCAGTTCTAAGGGTGCCTTTCTACCTGAACTGGGCATCCCCCAGGTGTCCTCCCATCCTGGGCCTCCCCTGAAACCGATCCCGTATTTTGAGACCCCCAGGGCCTCCTCACTCTCAGTCTAGTCCCTTCCCATCTTTGGGTAGTTTCCTTGGAAAGGGTGTCTGGGAATTGAATTTTCTGAGGTTTTTCAAGGCTGACAATAATTCTATTCTACCTTCATTTTTTTTTTTTTTTTTTTGCCTCATCGAGGGGCATGAGGGATCTTAAGTTTCCCAACCAGGGAAGTGCAGAGTCTTAACCACTGGACCCCCTTGTGACGTCCCTAACCTCACTTTTAAATCATGATTTGTCAGAGTAGCATATTCTAGGTTGAAAGTAAATATCCTTCAGTGTGTTGGCAGAAGATGAGATGGTTGGATGCCATCACCGACTCAATGGATGTAAATCTGAGCAAACTCCGGGAGATGGTGAAGGACAGGGGAGCCTGGCATGCTGCAGTCCAGGGGTTGTAAGGAGTCAGACACGACTGACTAAGCAACAGCAGCAGCAGCGTGTTGGAGCCACTGGTCCAGTTTCCTTAGCACCAGGCTCTGCACAGAATGGTTCCGCCACCTCTATTCCCCTTCCTGGGGATCTGGCCGGATGTTTTCAATTTGCTCCAAGAATCTTCTCTCCTGTCCGCCAGGATCCTGGATTCCCACACTTTGTCATCCAGGCAGGAAATTTGGATCCAGAGAGGAATCCTCTCCATACCCTGCCCTGCTTGGATGGGTGCAGATTTGTTTCCCACCGTGTGTTCTGGGCATCTCCCTGCTTCAGTCTCACCTGTTAGTGTCTTGCAGGCTGAGCTCCACCCTTGGGGACAGAGTCTGGCCACCTTGGCAGCTGTTTTACAAGACATGAGGCCAGAGTAGTAGACTTAGACCAAAGAATGCAGAGCCAAGCAAGTGATGTTGCAGGTGTCAGAACCTGTGCATCAGGCAGGACCTGATCTGAGCCTCCAAAGAGTGGGACACCTGCTCCGCGTTGCACAGGCTCTGTGCCAGGTCAGTGCACCAGGTTGGACCACAGTTCCCAGGGTGTCCTTTCGAGCATGCTTCCCATCACACTGGGCCCTGAGGGCAATTCTCCTGGGGTGCAAAAGGGGGCGTGGCAACTTTGTAGCATATGCATGTGCTCACTCAGTCTTGTCTGACTCTTTCTGACCTTATGGACTGTAGCCCACCAGGCTCCTCTGTCCATGGGATTCTCCAGACAAGAATACTGGCGTGTGCCACTTCCTACCCCAGGGGACCTTCCCAACCCAGGGATCGAACCCAAGTCTCCCGCATCTCCTGCAGTGGCGGGAGGACTCTACCGCTGCTCCACCTGCAAAGCCCACGGCATATACAGCCCTTCCGCCAATTGTCCAGCTTCACTATGAGGCGCTGTGTGCGGGAATCCGGCGGATGGGGCTAACGTCCACGATCAGCTGACCTTAAATAAGCAAAGGAGGGATTTCCTGGGTGGGCCTGACTTAATCATTTAGCAGCCCTTTAGGTTGACTTAGGTGGCCCTGAGGCTGAGAGTCCAAACCAGAGCAGGGGTCGCACTTGCTCTCCTTTCCCTCGCGCCTCCCTCCTGACAGCTTCCTGGAACCACGAGCCTCTGCTGATGTCAGTGGGATCCCACCTGCTTCTTTGCAGCCCTTCATGACCACCAGAATCACCTGGATTTCAGCCTGCTTAGCCAGACCCCATGATGGAGTAAGCTGATTCCCTATAATAAATCTCATGATAGATATATATCTATCTATCTCCTATGGTTCTGCTTCTGGGTGGAGCCCAGACTGACGGTGACTCCAGCCAAGAGTCTGCCCTCCCCTGGGGGCTCCACTGTATGGCTGTGTGGAGGCTCCTGACAGTGTTCTCCCAGACCACCTTCTGGGACTTAGAAATGTAAATTCAGACTTCCCTAGTGGTACAGTGAGTAAGAATCTGCCTGGCAATGCAGGGGACACAGGTTCTAACCTTGGCCCAGGAGGATTCCACATGCCATAGGGCAACTAAGTAAGCCCACAAACCACGACTGCTGAAGCCCTCACACTCAGGGCTCATGCTTCGCAACAGAAGCCGCCCTGACGGGAAGTCCACACAATGCAACTAGAGTAGCCCCTGCTTGCTGCAACTGGAGAAAGTGTGCACGCAGCAGTGAGGACTCAGCACAGCCAAACACAAATAAATACATTTTTAAAAAAAGGAAAAACCTAAATGCGAATTCTCCACCCAGTCCCAGAAACTCAAGTTTGAAAACTACTGTTCTTACATAATCAGGGTGTCCTGATTATGTCCATCTGCTGATTCTTGTTCAGGTGCCCACACGGCCAGAGGCACCCTCAGGCCCTCTCCCTTATCTAAGAACCAGCCCAGAGCCTTGTCCTTAGAGGAACAAAGTAATAAATGGAGTCCAGGCTCTGGAAGTCAAGCCTGACCCTGCCTCTTCCAGTGTGAGGAACTCCGTCTGAAGGTGGCTCAGGGTTCTCAGAACAAGGTCAAGCTCCTGGCATCAGGATAAGACACTGACTGCATGGTCTGGCCCCTGCTGGCCCCTCCAGCTCTTCACCCACCACCCTCTCCAGTCCCTGCTCCCAAGGCCTTTGCACCTGTTGCCCCTCTGCTCAGGGCTCCCAGTCCCCCTTTCTTCACTGGAGATGCCTGCTCATCCTTCACTGTCCCCCCTGATGTCACCTCCCCAGGCCTTTCCCCTCCAGGGATTCCATTCATGAATTTCCATTCATCGCAGCTTGGAATGACACGTTTATTCTGTATTTCCATATTAATCATCTATATTAATAGCTCTCTTCCTGTCAGCTTACCCAGGATAGGCCCCTGCACTCCAGGAGGCTCTGCTGGATGAAAGTTTGTTAAGTGGGTAGATGCCCCGGAGTGAATCACTAAACATCTCTGAGGTTCAGGGTTTTTAGGAGGGAAATGGGACTGATGACATTTACCTTGCAGGGTTAACCTGAGGGTGAAATGAGACAGAATGCCTCTGGCCCCATATGTGGCCTGCAGGGGGTGCTCAAGAGTCCCGGCAGGCGTAGTTGGCAGTTGACGCTCCCGCCACCCAGCCACAGGCTAGAAGTGCCCTTCCCTCTGTGCCTGCTCCTGAGCCACTGGAATCTTCCGCTCCCCATCTGTCTCCACTGCTCCCTAAGCTCCTCACACACAGGATCTATCCCTCTATCATTTTCATCCTATTGCCGGGTGTGGGGCCAGCACAGAAGGAACCCCAGGGGTCTTAGGCGGGGGTCCCCCAAAGCACGTTCTGGGACAAGGCCCCCTGAGTGGGGGATTTATTGAGGACCTGCCCCCATTAGAAACCAGTGTGGGGACTGAACAAGGAAGAGAGAAAGGAGTGGGGGCTTAGCCAGCATAGAGCTACACTTTGACCTTGAGGGAGACCCCAGAGGGTAAGCTGGGCCTCAGACATGCCCCAACCTGAGGCCAAAGAGCTGGGCTTTCATTATAGCTATCGGTTAAGGGTAAGACGGCCAAGGAGGGCATCAGCTCCCAAGTTTTTTGGATTCTCTGTGCTGGGTGGGGCCAGGGACACCAGGGGGCTGAGGGCAGGCAAGAACTTCACCCCAGGAAGAATTGCAGGGGCTGCGTTTCAGTGCAAAAGTATGAGGTGGGAGGTGGGACAGAGACAGGCACAAGAATGGTGGAAGGATCCAGAGGGGCTGGAGAGCATCTCCCACCCATCACACCTCTCAAAGATTCCTCATGCTTTCCCAGATGACTGCCCTGAACTTGAGAAGGAGACTCTTGAAGACTGCAAAGGGACAGCGCTCCATCTGGTGTTTCTGCCAGGACAGCCAGTAGGAGAAAAGCAAGTCAGCCTCCAGCCTCGCAGACCCCACTTGCCGCTGTGGCCCAGCCTGGCCCCTGGTGGCTCTGGGACCCCGGGCAGTGGGTGGGAGAAGGACCAGGAAGCCCAGCCTCCCCGCTGCAGCCTGAGAAGTGACCCCAGCTCTTAAGTGAAAGGCAGCTTGGCAGATCTTCTTCCAAGAGGCTGGAGAAAGTCAGATGGAAAATCCTAACTTGGCCAATCAATATGAGTAGCAGGAAAATCCCTCAGTTGATTCCCTAACAACAAATCTCTGTTCCCAGGTCCATGGGAAGGCAGAAAAAAAATGGATCTCACGTGAAGGAAAATTGAAGTGTGCCCAAAAGTTCATCAATACTTTTCTGTCTTCCCTGTCCAGGTTCCCAGCAAAAGTTGCTAGAACATGCCTCCCTGTTTAAGGGAGGTAATTTGATCCGGGCAATAATCATCATAAATATTCATAGTTTTGCCTTAACATTAGGATAACATCTGTTTCCAAACATCTGCAATCTGTTTTCAATGCTTCAGTAACATGTAAATTAGCTCTAACTAATACAATAAATCGTTAATGGGGAGAGTGATAATGAGAGCTGCCTATGAAGGCAGGAGTCCAGCCCCATCTCCAAAGGCCAGTTTTCTGGAGTTCTCCAGAACTTTCCTCAAATGGAAGGGGCTTTCAAAGCCTCTCCTGGCCTCCTAGCTTGCTGCCTAAACCAGCTACCTCTGCACTGGCCAGGGCCCTCTCTGAGCCTCACCCTTCTCCGGAGAGTGCTCACAGATCTTTCTAAAAATCACATCCGCCTGGGCAGGTCCCACTCACAGGACCCTCTCTAAGCTGCAGAACAAAGTCCAGCCTCTTGGCCTGCAAACCAGACCTGTCACCTGTCCCAGGCCACCGTCCCCACCCCCAGCTCCAGAGTGCCCAACAGCCTCAGCTCTTTGAAAGCCCCCAGACGTTCTCTCTCTTTTGTTTGTCCTTTGCCGCTCAATTATTGGCACCATCCAGAGAGCGCCCACAACACAGCAAGAAGACAAATCGGCCAAATGTGAAACAGACTGGAACCTCCCAGCAGAAATATTGACAGTCAATCATTTCACTCTCACTAGCCATAATTATTTTCTTTATTGAAGTACAGTTGATTCACAATGTTGTGTTAATTTCTGCTGTACAGAAAAGTGGTTCAGTTATATATATATATACATTCTTTTTCATATTATTTTCCATTATGGTTTATCACAGGATTTTGAATATAGTTCCCTGTGCTGTACAGCAGGACCTTGTTGTTTATCTGCTCTCTATATAATAGCTTGCATTTACTAATCCCAAACTCCCAATCCATCCCCCCAACCTCAACCACGAGTCTGTTCTCTATGTCTGAGACTCTGTTTCTGTTCCACAGTAAGTTCATTTGTGTCATATTTTAGATCCCACCTATAAGTGATATCACATGGTATTTGTCTCTGTCTGATTTCACTTCATATGGTGACCTCTAGTTGCGTTCATGTTGCTGCAAATGGCCTTATTTTATTCTTTTTAATGCCTGTGTAGTCTTTCCATTTGTGTATGTGTGCAATGGAAACAGTGTCAGATTTTATTTTGGGGGCTCCAAAATCACTGCAGATGGTGACCACAGCCATGAAATTAAAAGACGCTTACTCCTTGGAAGGAAAATTATGACCAACCTAGACAGCATATTCAAAAGTAGAGACATTACTTTGCCAACAAAGGTCCATCTAGTCAAGGCTCTGGTTTTTCCAGTGGTCATGTATGGATGTGAGAGTTGGACTGTGAAGAAAGCTGAGCGCTGAAGAAATGATGCTTTTGAACTGTGGTGTTGGAGAAGACTCTTAAGAGTCCCTTGGACTGCAAGGAGATCCAACCAGTCCATTCTGAAGGAGATCAGCCCTGGGTGTTCACTGGAAGGACTGATGCTGAGGCTCAAACTCCAGTACTTTGGCCACCTCATGTGAAGAGTTGACTCATTGGAAAAGACCCTGATGCTGGGAGGGACTGGGGGCAGGAGGAGAAGGGGACGACAGAGGATGAGATGGCTGGATGGCATCACCGCCTCGATGGACATGGGTTTGGGTGAACTCCGAGAGTTGGTGATGGACAGGGAGGCCTGGCGTGCTGCGATTCATGGGGTCACAGAGTTGGACACGGCTGAGCGGCTGAACCGGACCACGTCTTCTACCACATCTCAGCCACCGAGTCGTGATTCCGCTGTGCGTATGCACCACATCCTCTTTATCCATTCCTCTGTCAGTGGACATTTAGAGTGTTTACGTATCTTGGCTATTGTGAATTCACTAGTCATAATTACAAAACAAATAAAGCAATGATGAGCAATAAATAATGCTACGAGTTTGTTTGTTAGGAGAAATAGCTAAGTTGAGGTAACAATTTGTGTAAGATGGTTCTACTCTCATTTATTTAAGAATAGGTGTATATGTGTGTGAGTGTGTGTGTGTGAGTGTGTGTGTGTGTGCTTAGTGACTCAGTCATGTCTGACTCTTTGCAACTCCATGGACTGTAGCCCGCCAGGCTCCTCTGTCCATGGAATTTTCCATGGAATTTGCCATTTCCTCCTCCACGGAATCTCCCTGACCTGGGGGTTGAATCCAAGTCTTCTGTGTCTCCTGCATTGTCGGGCAGATTCTTTACTATTGAGCCAGCTGGAAAGCCCCAAAGTAGGGATGCATGCATGCCAAGTTGCTTCGGTCATGTCCGACTCTGTGTGATCTCATGGACTGCTGCCACCAGGCTCCTCTGTCCATGGGGCTCTCTGGGCAAGAGTACTGAAGTTGGCTGCTCTGCACTCCTCCGGGGGGAGCTTCCCCACCCAGGGATCAAACCTGCGTCTCATGTCTCAGGCATTGGCAGGTGGGTTCTCTACCACTAACGCCACCTGGGAAGCCCCCAAAAGAGGTAAACTCTGGGGAAAATACAGATGCAAATGCACTCTTAAGAGATACAACTCTTAGCCAAACTGGTAAGAGTTACCTTTGAAGATGAAGGCAGTTACCTTTGCTTTCTTATTTGAATTGTTTACAGAAATATGAACTGTATTTTTAAAGCTGCCCAATTATTAATTTCAAAGAAGGAGAATAGCAACTTTATTGTGAACCAATCTGGAGGATACTCTCTTAACCAAGTTATCAAGATGAACATCACCCTCAATGGGACAAGCTGACATCACATATCTGATATGATGTGTTGAGGACAACACGACATCCTTTCTGTGGTCTTCCTGACAAAATGCACAGCCTGGGTCTCCTCCCATGGTCCTTTCCCCAGCAGCTCTGTGAGGGCCTTTACTCTGACTCCTGGCACCAGGGAGCCTGGGGGCTGAGGGCCCTTGGCCTGTCAAGTTTGTCCATGTGGCAACCGGAAGCAGGGATGGGCATAACCAACATGGGGCAGAAGCTGAGGAAGAGCCAGGCCAACTGGGTAGACTTTGGGCTTTGGCCCAGCAGCTAAGCAACTCAGTGCAAGTTCCTAAATCTCTTAAGCCTCACGTGGATGAGGCTCAAGGTACCCAGCACAGTCTCTGGCACATTCTGGAAATTCAGCAACTCATTATCTACCCCCTTCTCTAACTTCCTTTTCTGGTGAAGACAAAGCAGTCGAAGTGAGGCTGAGCGGTAGCTCTTTCCATCAGTTTCAGTAGTTAGTCCATGAAGATATGCTTGCATGCCATCAAGCTTGTGTGTTTGAATTTTAGATGATTTAAATCATTGTTGAAACTTTTAGTCACCAGTGATAGTTTTTCTAAATGAGAAAAAGAAATGAGTAAGGGAAGGGTCTCTGTAAGAGTTACCAATGTGTCACATAGCATGTGGACCTTGAATCAATCACATTACCTACATGTCCTGTAACATCAGGTTTTGGTTTCTATTCATGATGGTGTGAATGTTGCCTTTCTATATCTAAACTTAATTTCTGTTTGGGGACCCCACTGCACTGTTGGTGTAAACTTAGGTTCAGTCTATTCAGAATCCCTTATGTTTTTTCCCTGGAGGTTTGAAGTCACACCCAGCTCACTCTGGCATCAGAGGGATACCCTAATTCAGATTATTGTTGGGTTGCCAGACTGGCCTACCTCTTAAAATCCCCTTTCCAGCACCAGGAAGCACCACTGCTACTCTGGAGCTTGAGCTCAGGGAATCTCTAAGGATTCAGGGCCATCTGCCCATGCAGACCTCTTAAGTAGCCACTTTCCTGGGCTCTGGCCTCCTGCCAGGAGCTCTGCTTGGAAAGGGAAGCTCTGTGATCATTAGCTCTGATCACCAAGCATCCCCAGGTCTCCTTTCAGGCACTACTCTGTCCCCTTGAGTTAGGTATGGACTATGACCTGCTTTAACCAATGAAAACTGAGAAGTGGCAAGTGGTGCCACCGAGCAGAAGCTTTGCGAAGAGCCAGACCAAGACTAGGTGCACCTCTCTTTTCCTCTGCCACAGAGACTAGTGTGACAGTAGCTGCTCCATCAGCCTGAGTCCTGAATGGAGGACATGAGGGCAGGCCCCCAGCCTGCATCCTGGGATAGAAGAGAGGGCCCAGTCTACCATTGATGGATGTGGAATGACAGTGATACATCAATCTCATTTTGTTAAGCCACAGAGACTTGGAGTTGTTTGCTACTGAGACGAAGACTACCTATCCTGACTGCCACAGACACAAGTTTACTTTGCTCTTGACCTTCAAAAACAACCTAGGTTCTAACATGAACCATTGCTCAGTCAAGAAGAACAAGGCCGGAGGCCCTCTCCTCAGGGACAGCTAGCTTCTCAACCAGGGGGATGTTTCTTTGATGTCTCCTGGCTTCTTGTTTATTTTTCCCTCCCTGGCCTGGTGTCCATCCCTTTAAAGCTGGACTTTTGAAACTTAAAAAGGCAAGAAATGGCCTTGATGGAAGGGAAGTTTGGGGGAGAATGGGTACCTGTATATGTATGGGTGAGTCCCTTTGCTGTCCACCTGAAACTCACAATATTGTTAATTGACTATATGTGTGTATGTGTGTGTTAGCCGCTCAGTCGTGTCTGACTCTGCAATCCCATGGACTGTAGCCCACCAGGCTCCTCTGTCCATGAGATTCTCCAGGCAAGAATACTGGAGTGGGTTGCCATTCCCTTCTCTAGGGGATCTTCCTGACCCAGGGGTCAAACCCAGGTCTCCTGCATTGCAGGCAGATTCTTTATCATCTGAGCCATCAGGAAAGCCCGTTAATTGGCTATACTCCAATATAAAGTAAAAAGGTTCTTTTTTTTTTTTTAATGCCAGAAAAAGCAAGAAATGACTATTTTCTCTATTTTCCTGCTGTTCTTCTCTGAGGCAACAAATGCAAACTGACTAGGGCAAGGCCAAGGATGACACTGGGATGGAGAATGAGAAACAAGATAGATTTTAAACAGAAATTGTGAGAGTCTGAATAATAACCTCCCAAAGATGTCCATGTTCCGACTTCGCCCGATGATCCAGTGGTTAAGACTCTGCGCTTCCACTGCATGAGGCACGGGATAGATCCCTCGTCAGGGAAGCTCCACATGCTGCATGATGTGGCCAAAAAATTAGGGACCAAAGATGTCCACGTTCCAGTTCCCAGAACCTGTGAATAAACTGCCTTAGGCAAAGGTGCTTTGGCAGTGTGATTGGGTTAGGGATATTGAGACTGAGGGATTATCCTGGCTTATCTGGGTGGTCCTAATGCAATCACGGGGTTCCTGTAAGAGGGAAGCAGTAGGGTCAGGGTCAGAGGAGACAGAAGGGCAGGAGCAGAGGTCCTTGTGATGGACTTGGAAGATGGAAGGTGGGACCACAAACCAAGAAGTGTAGGCAACCAGTGGAAGTTGGGAAAGAGGCAGGATACAGATTCTTCCCTGTAGCCTCTGGAAGGGAGCCCTGCCAACACTTTGATTTTAGTCTCATACAATCCAAGTTGACTTCTAACCTAGAGAACTGTAAGGTAGTAAATCTGTGTTGTTTAAGCCACCAAGTTAGTAGTGACTTGTTACAGCAGCAATAGGAAATTCATACTCTTTGTTACTAGCTAAAATATTATCCCACCCCATAAGCAGGCCAGGTGGGGTCAGCCAGGTCGCCTACAGTGACATCTTTGTCCTCTCTCGTCATCAGCTTCATAAAGCCCAGCTGCGGTTTGCTCCCACTGGTCTCATCAGCCACTCCACTCCCTCTTCCTGGATTTCTTCCCCCTGCATTCCAGCCTTCTGGATGCTCATATCTTCTTCAGACTGAAGGTCAACCTCCTTGTTTTGAAAACCCCAAAGACCTACTACTTTGGCTTCTGCTTCATGTCGTGGGGTGAACCCTCGTTTCTGCTCCTTCTTTTAGTTCTAGCATACCTGCCATTCCAGGAGGAGAGGTTCTTTCTGCATTCTTCAGCCCCACTATTCAGGCTGTTGTCTAAGAGGGTATCCAGGTAACCATACCATATCCAGGCTTGACAGGGCAGAGAAGTCAGGGTCTCAGCCTTGATCTTTCTGGGCATCTCTAAGGCTTCACTGTCCGCTGTGGTAGCCCCTACCCTATGTGGTTATGCACATATATTTCTTTATTTTTATTTATTTTTGGCCATGCCATATGGGATGTGGGATCCTATTTCCCTTACAGGGATGGAACTTGCACCTCTGCATTGGAAACTCAGAGTCTTAACCACTGGACCACCAGGGAAGTCCATGCTTACTTAAATTAAATTAATGAAAAGGAGAGCTGACTCATTGGAAAAGACCCTGATGCTGGAAAAGATTGAGGGCAGGAGAAGGGGACGACAGAGAATGTGATGGTTGGATGGCATCACTGACTCAATGGACATGCGTTTGGGTAAACTCTGGGAGTTGGTGATGGACAGGGGGGACTGGCGTGCTGCAGTCCATGGGGTTGCAAAGAGTCGGACACGACTGAGTGACTGAACTGAACTGAACGGACTGGAAAGGAAAGTCTCCAGGGTCCAATCACACTAGTTACACTTCAGCTGTTCAATAACCACATGGAGCTGTGGCTACTGTATTGGGTAGCAACGATATAGAAATATCCATCATTGCAAAAAGCCCCTCGGGACAGCCCTGCTCTGAGACAGTCTTCTTTCCCTTTACTGCTTTTAGAACCCTGGTCAGCTTAATGAAAGGAGCATCTGCTTACATTTACACCTGTATTGTCTCTCCCTGGAGCATTTGTATGTTCTGCCTCCTCTCTGCCTAGGAAGTGGATATTTCCAGCGCATAATAAAGGATTTCCGATATGTAGGATGAAGCCATGGGCCTTCCCCTACTGCAGACATCTGAAAGCTTAACCTACATTTCCCAGACCCACTTTCAGCTAGAATCACTTCCACGAGGTTAGAAGACAGAAAGAAATTGGAGGCCAGCTTCCTAAAGCTTTGGGCTGTTCTCTTCTAGCAAATAAGAAAGAGCGGTTTCTAGCTCCTACTGCAAGGTGCTGAGAGGTGACTGCAGCAGTGGCTGGAGTCAGCATTCCCATGTCCGGCCACCAGCTTCATGATTCATGAGGCAGCTTTCCATGACCAGAGTGCAGACAGTAAGTGCAGCTTCCTCTACCCAGGATCCTGGTCCCTGGGTCACAACTGTGTTCCTGGAATTAATTTTCTCTTTTGCAATGTCCTAGTATTCATTCTTGAGGCCAAGGCTGGAACTTAGCCCTCTGCCCCTTCAAATGACTTTGTAAATATTTAATTCCCTATATTATATCCCTTCTGCTTAAAATACCTAGTGTGGTTTCTGTTCTTTTCACTGAACCCTGAATATTTCAGCAAAGAGCCAGGAAACAGCTGGGTCAGGTAAATTGTAAATCAAGGCCACCATCTGGGCATCTCTAAAGTATAAATTGCCCACAGACAAAATGATTTATCCTGAAAGCAGCAGTTCCCAACCTCCATCACCACGGACCAGCTGGGGGCTTCTGCAGAGCTGGACCAGTTGACACCTGCCTTCGTTTTATGAAATGGTTTTTATATCCCAACTCTTATAGAACCAGACACCAAGAGGTCAAAGAGGCAAGACAGCTTCAAACATCATAGATGGTGAAAACAACGGGTTTTTCAGTCAGTTCAGTTGCTCAGTCATGTCCAACCTTTTGCGACCCCATGGACTGCAGCACGCTAGGCTTCCCTGTCCACCACCAACTCCTGGAGTTTGCTCAAACTCTTGTCCATTAAGTTGGTGATGCCATCTAACCATCTCATCCTCTGTCATCCCCTTCTCCTCCTGTCTTCAATCTTTCCCAGCATCAGGGTCTTTTCCAATGAGTCAGTTCTTTGCATCAGGTGGCGAAAGGATTGGAGTTTCAGCTTCAGCATCAGCCCTTCCAATGTATATTCAGGACTGATTTTCTTTGGGATTGACTGGTTGGATCTCCTTGCAGTCCAAGGGACTCTCAAGAGTCTTCTCCAACACCATAGTTCAAAAGCATCAATTCTTTGGCACTCAGCTTTCTTTATAGTCCAACACTCACATCCATACATGACTACTGGAAAAACCATAGCTTTGACTGGACAGACCTTTGTTGGCAAAGTAATGTCTCTGCTTTTTAATATGCTGTCTAGTTTGGTCATAGCTTTTCTTCCAAGGAATAAGTGTCTTTTAATTTCATGGCTGCAATCACCATCTGCAGTGATTTTGGAGACCCCCAAATTCACAGATGACACCACCCTTATGGCAGAAAGTGAAGAAGGACTAAAGAGCCTCTTGATGAAAGTGAAAGAGGAGAGTGAAAAAGTTGGCTTAAAGCTCAACATTCAGAAAACTAAGATCATGGCATCTGGTCCTATGGCAAATAGATGGGGAAACAGTGGAAACAGTGGCTGACTCTATTTTGGGGGGTTCCAAAATCACTGCAGATGGTGACTGCAGCCATGAAATTAAAAGACACTTACTCCTTGGAAGGAAAGTTATGACCAACCTAGACAGCATATTGAAAAGCAGAGACATTACTTTACCAACAAAGGTCCTTCTAGTCAAGGCTATGGTTTTTCCATTAGTCATGTATAGATGTGAGAGTTGGACTGTGAAGAAAGCTGAGCGCCGAAGAATAAATGCTTTTGAACTGTGGGGTTGGAGAAGACTCTTGAGAGTCCCTTGGACTGCAAAGAGATCCGACCAGTCCATCTTAAAGGAGATCAGTCCTGGGTGTTCATTAGAAGGACTGATGTTGAAGCTGAAACTCCAATACTTTGGCCACCTGATGCGAAGAGCTGACACATTTGAAAAGACCCTGATGCTGGGAAAGACTGAGGGCAGGAGGAGAAGGGGACGACAGAGGATGAGATGGTTGGATGGCATCACCGACTCGATGGACATGGGTTTGGGTAAACTCCAGGAGTTGGTGATGGACAGGGAGGCCTGGTGTGCTCTGGTTCATGGGGCTGCAAAGAGTCGGACATGACTGAGTGGCTGAACTGAACTGAACTGAACTGAACAAAATAAAGTCTGTCACTGTTTCTGTTGTTTCCTCATCTATTTGCCATGAAGTGATGGGATCAGATGCTATGATCTTAGTTTTCTGAAGGCTGTTTTAAGCCAACTTTTTCACTGTCTTCTTTCACTTTCATCAAGAGGCTCTTTAGTAACTCTTCAATTTCTGCCAAAGGGTGGTGTCATCTGTGTTTCTGAGGTTATTGATATTTCTCCCAGCAATCTTCATTTCAGCTTGTGTTTCATCTAGCCTGGCATTTCTCAATGTACTCTCCATATAAGTTAAATAAGCAGGGTGACAATGTACAGCCTTGACATACTCCTTTCCCGACTTGGAACCAGCCTGTTTTTCCATGTCTGGTTCTAACTGTTGCTTCTTGACCTGTATACAGATTTCTCAGGAGGCAGGTAAGGTGGTCTGGTATTCCCATCTCTTTCAGAATTTTCCACAGTTTGTTGTGATCTACACAGTCAAAGACTGTGGAATAATCAATAAAGCAAAAGGAGATGTTTTTCTGGAACTCCCTTGCTTTTTTGATGATTCAACGGATGTTGGCAATTTGATCTCTGGTTCCTCTGCCTTGTCAAAATCCAGCTTGGACATCTGGAAGTTCATGGTTCATATACTGTTGAAGCCTGGCTCAGAGAATTTTAAGCATTACTTTGCTAGCCTGTGAGATGAGTACAATTGTGCGATAGTTTGAACTTTCTTTAGGATTGCCTTTCTTTGGGTTTGGAATGAAAACTGATCATTTCCAGTCCTGTGGCCAGTGCTGAGTTTTCCAAATTTGCTGGCATATTGAGTGTATCAGTTTCACAGCATCATCTTTGAGGATTTGAAATAGCTCAACTGTAATTCCATCACCTCCACTAGCTTTGTTTGTAGTGATGCTTCCTCAGGCCCATTTGACCTCACATTCCAGGATGTCTGGCTCTAGGAGGGTGATCACACCATAGTGATTATCTGGGTTGTTAAGATCTTTTTTGTATAGTTCTTCTGTATATTCTTGCAACCTCTTCTTAATATCTTCTGCTTCTGTTAGGTATTAAATGTGTTTTTAATTAATACTAGATTCAAAAAAGCAGAGTTACAGCCCCAATGGTATGTTCAAAACGTGATCAAACTCAAAAGTACATGAAATCAGCCACATTACACTGTGAATCACAAGTCACAGTTATATTTGTTCTGTGGGTGTGGAAAAAGCAACTTTTTTCATCATGATGGAAAAACAGCACAAAGTCTTCTGACACCTGATCTGGTGTATCTCCCTGCCACCTCTGACCCTAGGTCCTGCTCACCTGTCTGCAGCATCTTGTCCACTCTTGTGGATACTTGCGTGGCTTCGCCTCCCTGATCCACAGGTGCTTTACTCTACCCCATGATTCAGTAATTCCAGCACAGTAACTGTGGCTTCCCCCCAGGAGCGGCAGCTCTTTGAAAAGCATGTCCCCATGAGCCCACTGTCATCTCCTTGGGAATCTCTTCGCAGCAAGATTGCCAAGTGTCTCTGCCCATTTGCTTCTCCCAAGTGGTCACCAAATACGCACTGGACACTGTTGTAGGTTGAATAGTGACCTCCAAATTGGTGGAAGTCCTGACCCCAGCACCTCAGAATGTGACCTGATTTGGAAATAGGGCCTCTCAGATGTAATTAGTTAAGATGCATGTATGTTCAGTCACTCAGTCTTGTCCAGCTCTGTGAGACCCCATGGACTGTAGCCCAGCCAGGCTCTTCTGTCCATGGGATTCTCCAGGCAAGAATACTGGAGTGGGTTGCTACTTCTTCCTCCATAGTTGAGATGAAATCATACCAGATTAGGATGGGCCTCAAAGCCAAATGACCTGTGTCTTTAAAAGATGAAGGCCGGGGTACTCTTTCTGCCCCCTTCTGATGCCTATGTCAGAAGCTTTCTCTATCTCCTTTATACTTTAATAAAACTTTATTACACAAAAGCTCTGAGCGATCAAGCCTCGTCTCTGGCCCTGGATTGAATTCTTCTCCTCCGGGGGCCAAGAATTCCGGCGTCGTGATTCAACAACAACCTTTCATCCTGGGGGCTCGTCTGGGATCCTTCAGGACAAGATGGGAGCTAACAATTCCAGCCTCACTCCTTTGAACTGTATCTTGAAAACCTGGGATAGATTCGATCCCCAGGGCTTAAAGAAGACACACCTGGTCTTCCTATGCGATACTGCATGGCCTCGGTATCCACTGGAGGACGGCGAACGGTGGCCGGTTGGAGGGTCTCTTAAGTATAATACTGTTTTACAATTAGACCGGTTCTGCAAGGAACAAGGGAAGTGGGTAGAAGTAGCATATGTGTTGCCCTTTTTCTCTCTGCGGAATATGCCAGACTTATGTCCTAAGGGTATAGATTTGGGCGTGAAACCTTCAGCTCCCTCCTGTCCTCCTACTTTGCCCCCTTACCTGGGGCTCCAAGCTGAGCTAACTGAAAGCCAGAGAACCCCCCTCAGAACGGCTGCTTTGGTCTCAGTGGAAATCCAAACTGGGATTCAAACCGCTTTAGTATCAGTGGAAATCCAAACTGAGATTCAAACTGCCCACGTGGAGGTCCAAACAACTCCTGTCTCAGTACGACCTCAGACTACTCTGGTTTCAGTAGAAACTCAGACCATCGAAGTTAGAGATGAGATGGAGGACAGGAGACAAAGAGAAAAAGAAAAACATGTTTCTCCAGTCTATCCCTGGGATCATATGTGCAGAGCAGCCAGAGAGACAGGAACAGCCACACAAGCTGTTGCCTCTTCATGAAACACCCACCGGGAGAAGTAATCAGTCTATGAGAGTTAATAAGCCCTTTTCTTATCAAGAAATACAAAGAATCAAGGAGGATCTGGAAGACTATTTAGAGGACCCAGAAAAATATATTAGTGCTTTTAAAGGTGTTACTCTGCTTTATGACCTTACTCGGAAAGATGTGATGTATATCTTTGGACAGACGCTGACTCCTGACTCAAAGACTTGAGCTGTGGGAAAAGCAGTTGCTTATGGAGATGAATGGCTTGATAATGAATAGGTAGGGAAGAGGGAGGATGAGATAGTGGCCCTCCCCACTGGGAATCAGGTGGTCCCAACTATAGAACCAGACTGGGACTACAACTCAGCTACAGGAAGATGGGATCAGAGTCATTTTGTCAGATGCATTCTTGAAGGACTCAGGCAGGCACGTTCTAAGCCTTTAAAACTATAGCAAATTGGCAGACACAGAACAGGAGGAGAAGGAAGCTCCTGGTAAATTCCTAGATAGACTAAGAGAAGCCCTTCGCAGATTCATTGAGATTGATCCCGAAAGTGAAGAAGGAAAAGTGATCTTAAAAGATAGATTTATCACTCAGTCGGCTCCAGATATCGGCCATAGCTACAAAAACGGGCATATGGACCAAATCAGTCTTTAGATACAACTGGCTCAGATGGTCTATTACAGTAGGGAATATGAGGAAAAGAAAGAAAGGCAAAGAAAGACAAAGGAAAAGGTGGAAGCCTTGGCAATGGCTATGAAAAACGCTCTCAAGCAGCCGGAGAAAAATGCCCAGAGGGACCCAGGTGAAAAGGGATGGGCTTGCTATTACTGTGGAAAGGAGAGGCACCTCAAGCAGGATTGCCCTCAGGCATCTAAGCCGCCCCCGGCTCCATGTCCGGTCTGCAAAGGACCACACTGGAAGAGAGACTGCTCTCAGAGGCATAGGTCTCCGGGGTCGGACTCTCAAGACAATCAGGACTGAAGGTGCCCAGGGGTCCCCACACAAGCTCACATCCTAATTACACCTGAGGAACCCCGGGTATTAATAATTGTGGGGGGCCAGTCCGACGATTTCCTTTTAGATACTGGGGCAACTTACTCTGTGCTTACTGAAGCCCCTGGCCCACTTTCTTCCCGATCTGCTTCCGTAATGGGACTGTCTGGACGAGCCAAAAGGTATTATTTCAGTTATTCTTTATCTTGCAACTGGGATTCTTTGCTATTTTCACACGAGTTTCTGATCGTGCCAGAATCTCCCTCACCCCTTTTGGGGAGGGATATACTGAGAAAGGTCCATGCCTCTGTTTTTATGAATATGGAGCCCTCCCTTTCTCTTCCTCTAGTTGAACAAAAAGTAAATCCTAGAGTATGGGCTGATGGAAAATCTGTGGGTCGAGCACAAAATGCTATTCCTGTAGTTGTCAAGCTCAAAGATCCACTCTTATTTCCACATAAGAAGCAGTATCTTCTGAAACCTGAGGTTAAGGAAGGCTTAAAACCCATCATTGAAAATTTAAAGGAACAGGGACTATTAATTCCCTGTAACAGTCCTTGCAACACTCCTATTTTGGGTATAAAGAAATCAAATGGTAAATGGAGACTAGTTCAAGATTTACGTATAATAAATGAGGCTGTAGTTCCTTTACAAAAAAAAAAAAAGATGAAAGCCATGTGACCTCTTGGCTTCTGAGATGACCCAGACTCTGTCTGTGGAATGTGTTTCTCCCTGGGCCTCTCTTGCCTTTTAAGACAGACCATATTCTATCTATACAATGTGTATCTATCTAAATAAATCCATTCTTAAAAAAAAAAAGTAGAAGAAGACTAAGGCCATGTGAAGACAAAGGCAGAGATCCGAGTGATGTCATGCAAACCAAGGAACACCAAAGATGGCCAGCAACCAACAGAAGCTAGAAAGGCAAAAAAAAAAAAAAGCTTTATCGCTTTTATAGTTCTCAGGGTAGCTTGTCCCTGCTGATATCTTGATTTTGGACTTCTAGTCTCCAGACCTGTAAGACCATAAATTTCTTTTGTTTTAAATAACTGGTTTATAGTACTTGGTTATGACAGCCTTAGAAAACTAATACCAGGCAATGGTCTGTGAGTTGGGGTCCCGGGGGCAAGGATGAGGCGTTACCACCATCCTCCGGGGGCTCTGAGCCTCTCCGTCCCCAGATTTCTCAGGGCCTCCTTCCTCCTGTCTCCCCACAGCTTCCTCCTTCTGCACCTCTAGGGGAAGGATGGGCAGTGGGTTTCAGTATCCTGGTGTGGCCAGCCGTCACATGATTTTGAACTAGAGGCCACAGCCCCCGGCCCTTTACTCAGAGGACTGCTTTAGTCCTGCTCTGATTCTAATATGGAATCATAATGCCTTTAAAAAATTTTTTGTTTTGTATTGGGGTATAGCTGATTCACAAACAATGTTGTGATAGTTTCAGGTGAACAAGGAAGGGACTCAGCCATGCATATACATGTATCCATTTTCCCTCAAATCCTTGGAGGTTCTAATTTTATGGATGGGGAAACTGAGCCCCAAGGGGCTGTAATGACCTGTCTAAGATCAGGTTGGTTAGTGTTGGAATGAGAATCGGTGTTGAGGCCCCAGACTCCAGCCTGGGTGTCCCAAGCCCTCTGAGCCCCAGCAGGTGCAGGAAACAAACCTCCACGCCTTCCCAGAGGCTGTGTATCCTCAGTCAGTGATTCATCTCTGGGGGCCCTGGGTGTCACTCATGACAAGCCCTGCCTCCTTCTTCCCACATTCACCTCCGGACCCTGCTGGCCCCAGTGAATGGCCCTCAGTATGCTGGAGCTCACTGATGGCTGGCTCTGAGGCCTCTGGGCCGAGTTGACATCCACACTCTGGACCAGGTCTGTACCCCCTGGGACTCCAGAGCAGAACGGCAGGGAGGGCCTGGGGACTGAGGGCTGGACTAGTGGCCTGCATCAGCCACAAAGCAGAGCTGGACGTGGGCGATGCACAGGCGCGCTTGTTCATGCAGCAGACAGCCGGCATGGATGCATGAGCTCGGCACGTCTGCGCCTCCCAGGCTGTGTGGGACCCAGGCCCGTTAAGGATCTCCTGAAAGCTCTAAATCTTCCCTTGTAAAATGAAACGTTCAGACATACACAGAAAATTTTGCACATGATTTTTCAGAGGCTTGCTAGCCACCAAAGTCCATCTGTGCTCATCTTAGGGAAGAGATAGATACACCCCAAGATGACAGTTAAAGTTTCACTTAAATATGTGGTAGGCATTCTAGGGCCTACCTTATGCAGGAGTCCTTAGAACCAGAAATCGTTACCTGTGCTGAGTGAAGTCGTTACCTTTTGGCACTTTCCTAGCTGTGTGGTATTGGGTGTGTGAATTCATTTGTCTGAACCTCTAACCCACTCCAGTGTTCTTGCCTGGAGAATCCCAGGGATGGGGGAGCCTGGTGGGCTCCTGTCTATGGGATCGCACAGAGTTGGACACGACTGAAGTGACTTAGCAGCAGCAGAAGTTTCCAAATATGGCTTTCACACATGAGGTTGAGACGTAAATCTTAAATGCCTAGGGACATCCTTGGTAGTCCAGTGGTGAGGACTTGGCACTTTCACTGCCGAGGGCCCGCGTTCAATCCCTGGTTGGGGAACTAAGATCCAACAGCGGAGTGGCACAGTTTAAAAAAAGTCTAGTAAAAGAGTAACCAGCAATTTAAAAATTAACCAAAAACATCCTTTATACAGTGATCCTTTTTCTCTTTCTCTCTGTGTCTATGTATAATATTCCATATGTATCTGAAAAGATATTCACAGGTGTTACCAAGAGATTTAGACAGAACTAGAGATAATTAAATGTATTTTTCTGCATTCAACAAAGAACATTTATTCTTTTGGTATACTCAAGGAAAAATAAACATGATTATTTTTTCAAATTAAGTGCCTAATACAGTGTTTGCCAGAGAGCAACTGGCCAATAAATAAAGCTTATTATTACATTGATGTGTTATAGGAAATAGGTTGCCATATCGTATAAAGCATATTATTAAAGAATCACTATGTTCATTCATTCACAAGACATCTATGGAGTACCAATGACATGCCTACAATGTGTTGCCCTGGACCCAAGGGACAGAGTGGGTGTAGAAAAGAAGCAATCTAACAGGATGGGGAAGGGATGAGAGCAGACAGAAAGCACAAAGCGCCATGTGCCCACACGAGACTCCCAGATTGCTTTCAGAGGGTGGGGAGATGGGGGTGCGTGTGAGGGTCGAGGAGGTGAGCACTGCTTGAACAAGCAATGGCTCAGCAACACACCCCTTCCTTTTTTGGGCCATGCCTCGAAGCCTGTGGGATCCTAGTTCCCCAACCAGGGACCGACCTGGGGCCCTCAGCAGTGAAAGTGCAGAGTCCCAGTCACCGGACTGCCAGGGAACTCCTCAGGGTGGGAAGGAAGGGTTTCCAAGGAGGAGATGGAGACACAGGAGAGACCCCAGAGCGGAGAAGGAGCCAAGTGTAGCTGAGAATGAAGGGGCAGCGGCAGGCAAAACCCTCTGGTCTGGGGGCATGGGGGGACTGGCGCAAAGAGCAGAGGACTCCAGCCATGAGCTCCCAGCTGACACATTTTGACTTCATTCCACAGAAGATGGGGGTCCCTGTGCGGCTCCTTGAGCAGGAACAGACCTGATCAGAGCTCAATGCTTTTTGTTAGGACCAAGGTCTTTTCACAGGTAGCAGGAACTAGACCACAGCGGCTCAACCAAATAGGGTTTTTCATATTTGATTTGTTCTGTTTTGTTTTTTCACAGACCATGGAATCTGGAAGTAGACAATCCAAATCTAGCCTGTAGGCCCTGCTATGTTATGAATGAGGTGGGTGCCTTCTACCTTTCTGGTCTACCATTCCTGGAGTGTGACCTTCTTCCTAAGGTTGCCTCATGGACACAAAATGGCTGCTGCCTCTCCAGGCTCATGTCCATAGATTAGGCAGACAGGCAGGAGGAGGAGGAGTGTGGGGAGGAAGAAGGAGGAGGAGGAAGTAAAAGAGGGGAAAGAGGGAATGGGGAAGGAGAGGGGAAAGGGAAGGTGGATCCCATGTGTAAGAAAATCCCCAATAGGAAAACCTATAGAGATAGAAAGTACATTAGTAGTTGTCAGGGGCTGGGAAGAAGAGGAAACGAAAGCTGGGAAGAAGACAGGGAGATGCTGGCTAAAGGTATAGGGTTTCTAACATTTCCAAGGTGACAAAATGTTCTAAATTGACTGTGGTGGTGGTTGGAGGCTCTGTGAATGTACTAAGAATCATTGCCTTACATTGTACACTTGAAATAGATGAACTGTATTAATCTCAGTAAAGCCCCTTCTTACTGCCTTTCCCTTAAAGGATGTAAGTAGAAAACAGGTTCAGATCCTTCCTGAGAGCCCACAAGAGGCCCCATGGGAGTAGGGGTAGGATGGAGAGAGTCAGGTGGGTCTTGGCAGCCTTAGACCCTAGAGGGAGTTCAGGTCCAGGCCTGAGCCGCACCCTCAGGGCTCAGGGAGGAGCTGCATGGCGACGCGGGGCACCTGCTGGAGCCCTGCTGCACCTGCCTCGCTCGTGTTCCCGGTCACCCAGGGCAGCCCTCATTCATTAGTGCCCATTCAGTGAGTCATTCACTTAGCCAGCATCCCTTGGCATCCACTTTGTGCTTCCAAACTTCCCATTTCCCCTCCTCATAGATGCCATTCTTGTCCAGCTTCTCACAGACAAGACCCCTGCCCTCTCAGAAATGAACAGACTGGCTGAAAGAGAAACACAGTTCTACTGTTTCATACTGTACCATCCATTACACTCTATTTATTACAACCTTCGTAAACAGGGGACCATACCACCAAGTATAAACTCCTTATGCTTACAGTCCTTATAGAACGATAGAATTCAGATGAATTTTCAAATGTAATAAAAATCAATTACTAAAACCAAGAACAATGTAAATGTCTTTCTGCACCCAGATTCTGGCTTGCAGAGTGGGGGCCCTGTGAAGCCAGCCCTTCCCCCACAGTTTTGATCCTAAGTCCTGATCTGTGATGTCACAGGGGTCAGAAGGGTCAGTCAGAGGACTCAGAGGGATGATTTGCCCTGACCTGGATGGGGCAGAGTGTGGAAGTCTTTGGGCTGGTGGTGGAGGTACACGAGCAGGAGTCAGGGCTGGGTTCAGGGAATGGAGCTGGAGAGATGGGCGGGAAGGTCTGGCAGTGGGGTGGTGGGGGAGAGGAGGCTGACTGATCCCTGGAGAGCCTGAAAGGCCAATTGCCAAGGCTTGGGCATTGTCCTGTCATGCGGAGTCCTTGAGGGCTATTATAACCTCGTTTCTGTTTAGCAGGACAGTGCTGGCCGCAATGCAGAGGCAGAAGGGAAGACAGACGATATAGGAGGTTAGCACCACTGTGGGACATCCAGGTGGGTGGTCTAGGATGCCAGGCTGAGCCCCGGAGAGAGGCCTGTGCTGGACAACTATCTGGGCATCAGCAGTGGTGGCCAGGAGCAGCCCTTGACTGACTTGGGCACAGGGACAAAGAAGGGAGGCCTCAGAATCAGTGCCAAGGGCCTCCCAATGAAGCCTCTGGTGGAGGAGAGAAAACGTGGTGGGTCTCAGAGGAGGGCACTCAGGGCTGGGCCGGACAACCTCCCCAACCCTGGGGCCTAGCTGAGGCTAGTAGGCTCCCAGCTCCCCGGCCCTGACACTCACATTGGCAGCCTTTGCTTCTCAGGCAGGGCCTAGGGATGAGGGCAGTCCCCAGCCTCGGGGATGGACTCAGGCCCAGAGGAAACAGATGCCCACCTTCCGAGGTCTGTTTTCCATTCTGGTGCCACTATAAATCGCCTGGAACAGCCCCCACCCTCCCCCGGCTGCTACTTTGCAGTCGGGGTGTATCAGTCATGATAAGACATTACTTAAAGCACCGGTGACAGGGCCTAATCAGTCTTGTGAAATATAGACTTCTCCCCACACTGCGGGCAGGGCCGACATTAATACACATTTATGCAAAGCAAGAGCTGTAGCTGTCGGGGGCTAATCTTTACAAGTATGATAAATGATGTTTATTTTCCATGATGGAACGAAACACCCCAGCCGACAGTAATTGTAATAAAAAGGACAGATCAACTTCTATGAAGTGATTGAATTACCCTTCGATTGCATTAATGTCCACACTCTGTTGTGTCACCGGCATCCTCGAGGTTCTAAGGACAGTGAGCAGGACAACTTCCCCTTCAAGTCCAGGCCTGCCCTTCTCCCGGGCTGCTGGGGCCCAGGGGGTGCCTGCTGGGAGAGATGGGTCCAGCTTCTCCAGCCCAGACCTTCATCTTCCCTGAGCGTGAGGCCTCTGAACTGGAGGTACACAGAGCCCATTATCCAGGTGGACAGCCTGGAAGGGCCGGGAAGTGGGGTGGCTTGGGGGCAGGAGGGGGTGACCCCGCATGGCCAGCCTTTGGGACCAGAAGACAAGATGCTATGTCTAATTCTCCCCATGGCTCCAAAGGATGGTGTTATTTTTCTGTCTTGGCAGGCATGGGAGGGGGAGCTCAGAAAGGTGAAGTGGGCTGGCCAAGGTCACACAGTTAGTGTGTGTCAAAAATGGGGTTCATACTCAAAGAGTGTTTAACAGACTGCTCTTGAGGTACCTGAGGGGACCCCGGCCCCCAGGCTTCCTCTGTGTGGGACCAGGCACCTTTCCAGCTTCACAGGGGACTGACCCTGTTCCTGGTAGAGTCTGGACACCAGGAGGCCCAGATCAGAGATGGTGCATGCCTGCTTCCAGAACCGCAACCGGAGGCTATGTGCCGGCAAGGAAGCGCATGGGATGAGCAGGCGGGTGGGTCTGACTGTCTCTTAGACCACAGTCTTTCTACCTATAAAATGGAGTGGCACCTTCTCACTTAGTTGGTCACCAGTTCAGTGCTAAACAGGGGCCCACAAGGGTCTCTATGGTTGTTGCTTAGAGTCAGACAAGTCTTGAGAGATCTAGTGACCCTGAGAGCTGCTGGGGGCCCCAAGGAAAAGGGAAAAGCATCTCTGATCTATTCTCCCCACAGAAGCCAAAGGCTCCTAGATAAAGTGTATCTTGTAATAAAGTGTGTGACCCCAGTCATTCATTTGCCTAAAGCTCTCCAGTGACCTCCACTGAATTCAGAGTAAAATACCAGCTCCTAAACCCACCATTTGTCCCCGTGTACATGGCACTTTGTTCAAGCCATCAAAATGGCAATTTCATAGCAGTCCATCAAACAACAGTTTCTCAGACTTGTTGCCAAGGGGGAGGGAGATGGGGCTAGGGATGGACTGGGAGTTTGGGATTAGCCAATGCAAACTAGTATATAGAGAATGGATGAATAAGGTCCTACTGTAGAGCACAGGGGACTATATTCAGTATCCTGTGATAAACCATAATGGAGAAGAATATGAAAAAGAATGTATATCTATGTATAAGTGAATCACTTTGTGGTACAGCAGAAATTAACACAACACTGTAAATCAACTATACTTCAATAAAATACAATTTTTAAAATAGAGCAGTTTCCCTTGATGGCACCTGGCTCCCAGTGTTCTTTACCTTCGCCTCACCACAGCCTCTCACAGGCAGGAGGCCTGAGGCTTAGGGAGGGGAGCGTACTTGCTGGTTAGTTAGTGAGGCTTCACACCCGCAGTAGCAGCACTGAAGCCCGCTGGACCCCTGCCTCTGCTGCCTTGCCTGGGGCCCTCCTCTGCCTAATCAACTTTGCAGGAAAAAGACAGAGCATCCACTCTGAACCAACAAATGGTCTGTCCAAAGAGAATATTTTCAAAATGATGCATTTTTACTACATTTAAGCTCAAATCCTAACCCACCCGAAGTGCTTCTGAGCACTGCCCTGCAGGAATGCCAGAGGGCATGCCGATGGAGCTTTTGTGTGGTTAGCAGCGCCCTAGGTGTGGGCTCTGCAGGTGTCTACAGTGGGTGGCTGGAGGTGGGGCAGGGGGGTGTAGCTTGCTGGAGGATGTGATGGGCCCCCTTCCAGGGACTCAGTCCCCAGCATAACTGGGTGGTGGTTCTCCAATTTGATGTGCATGCAAGTCCCTGGAGGGTTTGTTAAAACAGATTGATGTGGTCATATAAATAACCTCAGATATGCAGATGACACCACCCTTATGGCAGAAAGTGAAGAGGAACTAAAAAGCCTCTTGATGAAAGTAAAAGAGGAGAGTGAAAAACTTGGCTTAAAGCTCAACATTCATAAAACGAAGATCATGGCATTGGGTCCCATGACTCCATGGGAAATAGACGGGGAAACAGTGGAAACTGTGTCAGACTTTACTTTGGGGGGCTCCAAAATCACTGCAGATGGTGATTGCAGCCATGAAATTAAAAGACGCTTACTCCTTGGAAGAAAAGTTATGACCAACCTAGATAGCATATTCAAAAGCAGAGACATTACTTTCCCGACTAAGGTCCGTCAAGGCTCTGGTTTTTCCTGTGGTCATGTATGGATGTCAGAGTTGGACTGTGAAGAAGGCTGAGTGCCGAAGAATTGATGCTTTTGAACTGTGGTGTTGGAGAAGACTCTTGAGAGTCCCTTGGACTGCAAGGAGATCCAACCAGTCCATTCTGAAGGAGATCAACCCTGGGATTTCTTTGGAAGGAATGATGCTAAAGCTGAAACTCCAGTACTTTGGCCACCTCATGCGAAGAGTTGACTTATTGGAGAAGACTTTAATGTTGGGAGGGATTGGCGGCAGGAGGAGAAGGGGACGACCGAGGATGAGATGGCTGGATGGCATCACTGACTCGATGGACATGAGTCTGAGTGAACTCCAGGAGTTGGTGTTGGACAGGGAGGCCTGGCGTGCTGCGATTCATGGGGTCCCAAAGAGTCGGACATAACTGAGCGACTGAAATGAACTGAACTGAACTGAACCACACAAAGGCATATTATTCACCCTTACAAAGGAATCTAGTACTGATACAACGTGGATGAATCCCAAAAATGTAATGCTAAGTGAAGACCAAACATGAAAGGCCACACATCTTGTGATTCCATTTCTATGAAATATCCAGAATAGATAAATCCATAGAGACAGAAAATGGATTGATAGGGGGTTTCCAGGGGCTGAATGGGGGGTGATTGCTTCATAGGCATTGCTTTCCTTGAGGGGTGATGAAACTGTTTTGGACCTAGAGAAGGGTGCTGGTTGCAAAAGCATTGGGAGGTCACTAAATGTCACTGAATTGCACACTTTCAAACGTCATTTTGGGGGCTTCCCTGGTGGCTCAGTGGTAAAGAATCTGCCTGCCAATGCAGGAGACACAGGTTCGATCCCTGGTCTGGGGAGGTCCCACGTGCCTCGGAGCGACTAAGCCTGTGTGCCTCAGCTGTTGAGCCTGCGCTCTAACACCTGGGGGCCACAGCTAAGGAGCCTGCTTGCCCTGGAGCCTGTGCTCTGCAATGGGAAGGAAGTTCCTGCAGTGAGAAGCCAGCACACCGCAGCTGGAGAGGAGCCCCCACTCTCTGCAACTAGAGAAAAGCTCACGCAGCCAAAAAGACCCAGCACAGCCAAAATTAAATGATTAAATAAATAGAAAAGCCCCTTCACTTTATGATATGTGACTTTCACATCAGTACATACATATACATATAGACTGCTGGGTCCCAGCTGCATAGTTCTGCACAGATTCAGGAGTTCTGGGTGGGGCCCAGGGTTACCATTTGTAACCAGCTCCCAGGGGATGCTGATTCCCAGACCACACTTGGAGATTCCATACAGGGTAACCCAGAACCTCTAGGAGGCCCTGTCCTGGCTTAGATCAGCCTCCACTGGAGCCCACAGCTAGCCAGGGGAGCCCAGTGACACCAGATTCATGGGGGTTGTTGACCCCCTCCCATTAAGAATTTGGGGCTAGTTCTCATTTAATGTTTGTGCTCATAGGTTGTTCCTCATCTTGATTATCCCTCACATTTTAGCTTAAAAAGGCTCATCTTTTTTAAGTGTTTTAAGACCAGGATGGCTTGTTTTTAGAGCTGGTTTGGGATATGTCTTTCTCCATCCTGGCATCGGTGGAAGGCGTGGATGGTACTCGCAAAAGAGAAAGGAGATGGTACTCACTCAAGAGAAAGGAGAAAGGCGGGGGAGTCCAGCCAGGCGGCAGAGCCCTGGACCCTGGACCCGCTCTCTAAGCAGCCAGAAAAGAAGATGGCGATGTCTTCCAAATTCTCTCACCCTCCTTCAGCTTCCTCCAGGCCCCAGCTTCAACCCTGGTGACTCTCTGGGCACCGCCACTGGAGGACACTGGGTCAGACTCTTCCTCACGCCTGCGCCATCCAGGCCTCCCCATCGGCCGCTCTGTAGAAGTCAGAGTCAGGGGCATCCCTGACTCGGCCTGTTCTTGAACCTCCCTGGCCCCCATCCCCCATCCCCTGCTGCCAAGCTGCTTTACCAGCCGACCTCACCTCTCAGCAGGACGGAAGTAAAGAGTGTCCTCTGTGCCTGCTCTTGGTCCTTCCTGTGGTCCCCTACCCTGCAGCCAGCAAACCTGACGTGCTTTCCTCGTAACTATGGTAACCACGGCCACCCGGCTGCCTCCTTGGGCTCCCCTCTCACCACGCTTCCCTTCACTCGGACCTGTTCCATGTTATCAGTTTCCATCTTTCCCGAGGCCTTGACCCAAACAGCTCCTTCTTCCCGGAACCTCACCTTCTGCTCCCACTGTCCACCCCTCCTCCCTGACCCATGCGGGTTACACGACACAGCCTAAGCCTGCCCTCCTTCAAAAGTCACTTCAAGGACGACTTCTCAGGCCCAGACAAGGGAAGGCCCCTGTTGAAATCTTTTCTATGACCCACTGCTTTCCTTTATTACTCCTGTGCTGGTTTGTGATTATACTTTGATTTGCATGTTTTTTTTTCTTAAGGTCTATCTCTCGCCACCATGAAGGACTCACCAAGGGCCAGGCAGTGAGCAGTTTGCTTGGGGCAAGATGCTCCAAAAATACCTGCTGAGCCACTGAACCAAGGAAATGTTCTTGTCTTCTGGAGATGGGTGGTGGCGTGGGTGAGCAGCGCTTTGCCACAGAATAATACCGAGTGCTTTAAATGCTTATAGTTGCCCAGTTCTTGCTGCATTTGTGTGTATGCACGTGGGTGTGCCCATCCACGTGGGCTTCCCCAGACCCTCGGAATGCGATGAGACAGAATGAGCAAACATCCGAGGTATCCACTACTGCATGTGGGGCCCCATGGAGGAAGGCACGGGCGGGATCCTGGTGTTCCATGGAGCGGGAGGGGCACTCTGCTTACCTGGGGCTAGCCTGGCCCCTGGCCCCTAGGACCCCTCTTGCTGCCAGAATTTGGAAGACATCACCATCTTGCTTTCTGGCTGCTCAGAGAACAGATCCTCACCAGATTCTTTGCCACCACTCTGCCCTTGGGTGGGGAAAGGGACAATCAAATCTGTCCCCTTTTCAACTGAGGCATCCTGAGGGAAGGGGAGCCCTCATCCATGTGCCCCCGGGCCCCTGTTCTCAGACAAGCCTGCAGATCACTGTCAAAGACCTGTAGACACAGATATTCTACAGAAAGCCCAGCTGCTCTGACCCCATCCAGGCCTGGAAGGCTGGTCCACCACAGTGACCCTGGGGCTGTGGACACCGTCTCGATGGTGCTAAGCCCTCAGCCATGTCTCTGTTGCAGGTAGAGGAAAATGCAGCTGATGTCTTCAAGAAGAGGGGGCACCACTGACCATCCTTATTCTGGGAGGGAGTTTAGATCCTGTGAACTTTTAGCTTAAGTGAAAATATAAGATGTTCATATTCTACCATTTCTGAAATTCCTCCTCGAACCATCCTCTACCCATCGTAGATTCAACAAATCCTAAAAAAATGCTGACTTGATGCCCAGCACCGAGCCCTTGACCTCAGAGAGACAAATGAAACAGACGTGAGAACTGCATCTGAGAGGCTGTTACAGGGAGCCCAAGGAAGGGGCTTGGGAAGTGGCGGGGGCAGTGACGTTGGGAAAGGCACTCCGAGGAGGGTGCAAGAGTGGAGCGACTGGCCAGGAGAGCTTGGGTGGGGGGGGGGGGGGTGAATGGCAGGCAGCGAGGAAGGACTCCCCGAAAGAAAGGACACAGACCAAAGACAGAGCAGGGCTGCTTCTTGCTTTCCAAGCAGAGGTGGCAGCAGTGTCTGGTTTCTCATGGCCTCCAAGCTGCCTCCCCAAGCCCTTGAACTCCCAGGAACCACTAGCAGATGCTGGTTAGTGGCAGTCGGAGCCGTGTGCCAGGGCGGTGGTGCTGCAGGGCGGGCGCTCCTGGCGCCGAGCCAGGTTGGATGGATTGCAGCGATGAGGGGCATGGGGAAGGCACTGAATAGGTGGTTCTTAATTATTATTATTACTTTTTATTAGGAGCCCCGGCTGCCCAGACCATAAGGATGCATGCCCCTGCCTCCACTGGAGCTTCATTAGGGAGATGCATTTGGGTGAGACTAATGAGGTTGGCTCGGGGAAAGACCGGAAACAACCCTGGGCACCGCTGGTTGGTGCAGCGGGGTTTCAGCCACACTTGCATTTTTGGCAGCAGGTTGCTGCTCGTTGAGGCTCTTATGCAGGTGTCCTGGCCGCCTCTGGGCTCGGGCTCTGCTACAATTTATTATGATTATCAGAGCCGTGAGGTGGGCAGGCTGGGTGGAATTAACACCTTCACAATGACGAAGGTGGCCCTGGCCTCTGGGAGCCTCCCTGGATATTCCAGGTGGAATGCGGGTGGGAACCATGGTGGAGCCCAGCCCCATTTTGAACCTTGCCAGTACTTTCTGTTTTCTCCATGGAGCTGAGCCAAAGTGGCCATCACCTAGCCCAGTCCAGCCCATGCAGAGAGAAGAAACTATCATCCCGAATGTGACTTAAGCAGCTTTGGAAGAAGATCACGACCTTGACTTGAAAACCTATTTTACCTTCACCTCCAGGAAGACCTCCCTGATACACACAGACATTAACATCCATCCCCTCTGTTCTGTCTGGGTACCTACTTGTAGGGTGACTCTTGGCATACTCTAATGTCATTTACTTGTCACATGCCAGTCTCTCTAGCTTGTTGTGAGACCCCAGAGAGCAAGGACTGTCTTGTAATCACCTTCATACCTCCAGCATCCATGACACTTCATGCAAGTACCAAACTTTCAAGACGTTTGTTAGGGAGAGTTGACCTGAACTATGAGTGCTCTTGCTCTGACCCAGCCAGCTGTCCAAGGGCAAGACATAGGGGACAGAGGCAGAAATTCAGAGCAGAAGAAGACTGGGGTCAGGCAGACTCGTAGACACCCAAATGAGCACCATGGAGAAAGGTCCTGAAACAGGCCAAGTGGTGTCAGAGTCTTCATCACCAGGAGCCAGCGCACTTATATCCCCCAGATGTGATCTCTGGAATTTCTGTGATTTATCACCGACCAGGAAGGGCAAGGTCCTAAAAAGGCAACTGAAGACAGTGATTCTCGGCCTTGGTGCAAGCCTGCTTGCCCCAGGAAGGCAAAGGGTGTTTCTCAAACCTGCTCTCCTGAACTGAATTGGAATGAGGGTGAACCTTGGAGTGGCCTTGTGCAGAGATATCCCCACAGTTAGGTACACAAAGATGCCACACAGAGACATCCCACAGTTTCTCAAACATCTGTTCCACACAAGGATGGGGGCATTAAACCATCCTTTTGGTACCAAAACAAAGACAGGTTATAAAGGTGTGAAATTTTAAATTTCTATTGGCGTATAGTTGCTTGACAATGTCGTGTTAATTTCTACGGTACAGCAACGTGAGTCAGCCATATGTATCCATGTATCTACTCTTCCTTGGATTTCCTTCCCATTTAGGGCACCACAGAGCAGTCAGTTCTCATTATTTATCCATTTTATACATAGTGTCAATAGTGTATACGTGCCAAGCCCAACCTCCTAATCATCCGGCCTCCTCTCCTCTTTGATGTGCGTATGTTTGCTCTCTACATCTGTGTTCCTGTTCAAGTAAGGTGCAAATGTTAACACTATTGTAGACAGACTGTGAAACACGCGAGCAGTGTCACACTTCTGACTCTTTCCCTCAGCCAGCAGGGCACAGGTGTGCATTTTTCTCTTCTCCTTTGCCCTTCTGGGGCAGAGGTGGTTGGAAAACCACACAGGAAGGAGGGAGAAAGTCAGAAACTTGGCTGAAGAGGGAGCTGAGGGCCGGTGTGTGCAGGGATGCTGGCTCAGAAGTGCCCTGTCCAGCCAGTGGGAGCGAGGCTCTGTCCTCCCCGCTGTGCAGGTTTTGCTCTACCCACATTGGTGGGAGGGAGGAAAATGTCATCAAAGTCATTTTGAATAGAGAAGCATAGTCCTCAGTTTTCCTCTCCCATGGTGTGATGTTGAAGGAGGTGGACAGAGGGCGATTAGTAAGGCAGCTGCTGCAATGGACACAAGGAAGATGGGGAAATAGGGGGATGGGGAAATAGGAATATGTGGAGGATGAATAAGGAGGGAGATACTGGGGAGGGTGAGACAGTTGGAGGTCAGATTCTTATGGCTTGAAGGTTTGTTGATTATCAGGATTGAAAAAGAGCAAGATTGGGATGAATCATATAATTGGGCTACAGGGAGGATGTAGGTACCCTTATAGTGTCAGGAGACCCAAAAGGGTGGGGAAGAGGTGGAGAAGAGAAGTCAGGAACGTGTGGGATGTCCTTATCGTCTTGACAGGAACCCTGGTCTCTGAACACCCTTTGAATGGTGGGATCTGGGGTGGACTGGTGGCCATTCGTGGTCTTCAGTCCCCTACCCGCGCCCCACCACAGCTGGCCAGTAGTGAGGCAGTCCTAATGGGAATAAAGATGGGGGCACTCTCTGGCCTCCAGGAGTGAGTGATGGCAAGGGGAGGGGCAGCAGCTGGTCAGGGAGGGGCGAGGGGCGTGCAAATGCCACAGTGCCTGGGGTCTCCCTGCCTTGGGGCCATCGCAGAACCCCCCTCCCCCACCTCAGACCTTGTCTTCCCAGTGGCACCATGCCGTCCTTGTCCCCTTATTGTCCTCTTAGCCTGGCTCCCTAGTTTTCCTGATTATTTTTTCTTCCAAATCTAAAATTCACCAGCGCTCATTATAGAAAATTAGAAAAAACAGCGCTCACTCCTAAGAAGAAAGAAAATTCCCCCAAAGCCCACCTGCAGGGAGAGTGACTGCTAAGAGCTGGTCTATTCCCGCCAGACTCTTTTCTTTCTTTTCTCAGTGTGTTTGGTGCAGACCTCGGAGGCCACCAGAGGTCTGTGTTGCTGTTCAGTCGCTCAGTTGTGTCCAACTCTTTGGGACCCTACGGACTTTGTTCAAATTCACAGCCTTTGAGTTGGTAATGCCATCCAACCATCTCACCCCCCTGAGGTCCCCAGTGTGAGTCTGCAGGAAACAGCCTGTCGCACGCCGTGTTGTAAATCTTCTTCGTGAGGTTCTAAGCCTCCCTGCAGTCCTAGCCAGTGCCCTGAGCTAGGTCTCACGTGATGCCAGGGTGTGTGGGAGTGGGGAGGGCTGTGGAGGGGCCTTGGGTCACCTGCCACTGAGTCTGTCCACATCAGTAACCCTGGAGAAAGATGGGGGCTAGGGCTGCGTGTTTAATGCACTGGGATTTAGAGATCCTGGGGAGACTGGAAAATGGCTCTCTATGACCACTGATATCTGGGGCCCTTCCTCGGGCTCTGGGTCCCCTCACCTCCCCTACCCTGCCCAGCCTGGAGAATCTCCCCCTTGTTTAGAGGAAGCTCTTCCCAACCCTCACATCTCCCTGACCCACACACGTCCCGTCCCCCCACCACCTCACCCTTCCCTCATGGACTTGGAAGATCACAAAATACAGAGGCTAAGTCCCTTGTAAACAGAATTGAGCTCTTCTTTACTGTGAGGGCAGAAACCTTCCTGGGAAGAGAAGGAGACTATTTGGCAAAGAAAGAGAAAAAGAAAACTCTCGCCATATATAAGACCCTATCCTAAAGCAAGCTGAGCAGTGGGATCCCTACAAACACAGACTTTCCCTACAAAATCAATATTGTAATGTACACGCTCCAGCCTTCTCAGTGTTCCCCTCCACCCCCCACTGTGGGCATTTTCTCACATCATTGGAAAATGTGGTTTTTGATGGTGGCTTCTAAGGTTAATTTAGTCAATGAGCCGGAACCAGGGAGCGCAGCAGGTTAAGGACCCATCGTGGATTTGGGCAGAGACACAGCAACAGCTCTCCCGCATCTCTCTCTTCCTCAGCCCATCCCAACCCAGACCCCTTCCCTGCAGCCATTCCCTTGCTCGAGAAGCTACCATGACTCCCTACTTCTATCACATCAAGTGTGAACTCTGGCTTCAAACCTCTGCATACCTGGCAGGCTCCTTCTCTTCTCTGCCAGCTCCTGCTGTGTCTGCCCTCCTCGCTCTAGGGCACCAGTCTCCTGAAATCTCTCCCCAAAACCCCACCCTGCTCTTACTTGGCCAACTAGCCCCCACTTCCTCCGAGCAGCCTCTGCTGTGCTCTCCAGGCATTCTCACCTCCTTCTCTGCAAATTGCTGCCACTCTTGGAGAAAACGCTGAATTTCCGGGGAGACAGAACCCCTCCTCTCCCTGAGCTTTGAGGCCAGGTCCCTCAGAGCTGAGTAGGTTGGGGTCTCATGAAGGGGTCCATGAAAAGAGCATCTCTCAAGGAAGGGCCATGACCACTGCTGGCCTGCAGGTGGCCTGACTCTGGTTAGGACCATTTTGCTGACCAGTGCCAGTCCGGAGCCAGGCTCAAGACCCACCTGGGAATGGAGGAGATAGGGAGACAGGGAGCCCAGCAGCTCCCAGCGGGAGCATCGCATATCCACCAGTCTGGGGGCCACAGGGCTTCCCCACTGCACTCAGACCGTCATCCCAAAGCCCCCAACCTATTTCCACCTGGGTTTCCTCACTTCACTCAGACCGTCATCCCAAAGCCCCCCACCTATTTCCCGCTGTTCTTGCATCTTCTGCACCCCACAGATGAGAGAAAAATGAGGCCAGGTAGGAAAAGTGACTGGTCCCAGGTCACAGAGGACCCTAGCCTGAGAGGCTGCATCCTTTGACGAGGCCCCTGGCCCTGCCAGAGTCATTCAGCTGGGGAAGGTTAAAGGCACTGGTGACCTGGACACAGAACTTCAGAAGTTCTGGAATTTGACACCAGTGGTCAAGGGCAAAACAGAACCCCAGGGCCAAGTCAGAGAGAATGGAGGATTTATAGGGGGCTTCCTTAAAGAGGAGGTACATTTACTTAAAAATAGTACAGTTTACTTAATCCATATTTGTTGGGGTTCCCAAGACCATGCTCAAGTAGAGAATTCACTAGGAGGATCAGCATGGAGTTTTACCCATGGCTAAGATTTTTGTACTTTTTTGTTTTTGTTTGTTTGTTTGTTTGCTTTAAAGAAAAAGGAAACAGACCAAATCGGCATGGAGTAAAGATGTCTGGGGTGAAGTCCATAGGAAACCAGGTTCAAGCTTCCTGGAGCTTCTGGGTGGAATCACACAGGACACACTGAATTCCCCCTAACGTGACATCACTTGTGAAATACTGTCCACAGGAAAGCTCCTTAGGGACTCAGTGTGGAGGGGTTTATTGGAGTTGGGTACGGAGAAATCTGTATGCAGGTCAGGAAGCAACAGTTAGAACTGGACATGGAACAACAGACTGGTTTCAAATAGGAAAAGGAGCACGTCAAGGCTGTGTATTATCACCCTATTTATTTAACATATGCAGTGTACGTCATGAGAAACGCTGGGCTGGAGGAAGCACAAACTGGAATCAAGATTGCCGGGAGAAATATCAATAACCTCAGATATGCAGATGACACCACCCTTATGGCAGAAAGTGAAGGAGAACTAAACAGCCTCTTGATGAAAGTGAAAGAGGAGAGCGAAAAAGTTGGCTTAAAGCTCAACATTCAGAAAACTAAGATCATGGCGTCTGGCCCCATCACTTCATGGGAAATAGATGGGGAAACAGTGGAAACAGTGGCTGGCTTTATTTTTCTGGGCTCCAAAATCACTGCAGATGGTGATTGCAGGCATGAAATTAAGACACTTACTCCTTGGAAGAAAAGTTATGACCAACCTAGATAGCATATTAAAAAGCAGAGACATTACTTTGCCAACAAAGGTCCATCTAGTCAAGGCTATGGTTTTTCCAGTGGTCATGTATGGATGTGAGAGTTGGACTGTGAAGAAAGCTGAGAGCCGAAGAATTGATGCTTTTGAACTGTGGTGTTGGAGAAGACTCTTGAGAGACCCTTGGACTGCAAGGAGATCCAACCAGTCCATTCTAAAGGAGATCAGCCCTGGGTGTTCTTTGGCCACCTCATGCGAAGAGCTGACTCATTTGAAAAGACCCTGATGCTGGGAAAGACTGGGGGCAGGAGGAAAAGGGGACGACAGAGGATGAGATGGCTGGATGGCATCACCAACTCGATGGACATGGGTTTGGGTGGACTCTGGGAGTTGGTGTTGGACAGGGAGGCCTGGCTTGCTGTGGTTCATGGGGTTGCAAAGTGTTGGACACTACTGAGCGACTGAACTGAACTGAACGTAGGTATCTCTGCCAGACACAAATCCAAATGTCAGACTCCCCGCAAAGGGGGAGCAAAAATTTAGCATAAAACACATTGTTGTGCAGACAGTCTGGGCCCAGGGAGCCACTCTCTCGATTGAGGGGATGGTGGGAATCTGCCAGGTCACAGACTTTTAGGAATTGCTCTCGACTCTTATGCTATCAGATGATTTGCCATTGGACAAAGAGCAAACCTCTACACAAGGCTCACTTGCCTTCTGCTTCTCCTGCCTCGACGGCCCCTCTGTTTAGGTCTTCTCCACTGGTTCCTTGACCTTTCAATAATCAGGGCCCCAGCTCAGCCTCCCTCTCTCCTCTCCTGTCCCTCTCACATTTCCTGGGGGCTTTAAATCCCGTCCGCCCTGCAGGCGACCCTCTCCATTCAGCCCTCTCTGCATCCAGGTGTCAGACAGGCATCTGGAACCTCAGGGGACTGTCACCATGCCCCCTGTGTCTTCCGCCCCCAGACTCCATCTCCATCTATGGGATCGTCACCCACCCAGACATGAAGACATACAAGGAGGTCTCCCTGGCCTGTCCCTCCTTCCCCGAATCAGCACCACTCACGAGACCTCTCTCTGTTACCTCAAGGTGCACCCTTGTCTGCCACTCGTGAGTGCCTCATCCCAGCCCCAGCCACTTCCTCAGCAGGAGCAGAGGCTATAGTGACCTTCCTGGACCATCCTCTCCCATCCTCATCAAGACCACTGTCCACACTGTGGAATCAAGGGGAGCTCCTAACTTAAAATTTTTTTTAAATTAATATTATTATTTTTGGCCGTGCCTCATGGCTGGTGCTAAGTCCCCTGAACAGAGGTTGAACCTGGACCCTCAGCAGTGAAAGTGTGGAGTCCTAACCACTGGCCCGCCAGGGTATTCCCTGGAGGGATCTCTTTAAAGTGTGCCTCTTGTATCCTTGCCATGGTCACGGGGCTCAGCAAAATCTGGTCCTGCCTGCCCCTCTTCACTGGCCCCCTCCCTCCGGTTCAGCCAGCTGTGCCTTCTTCCACCAGCACCAAGCTCATTCATCCCAGCACCTCCGCATTTGCCTCCTCTCCCAGATCTTCACACCAGAGCATGACAGCAGGGTGATCATCCAATGGGAGGCCGTGGCTGATGGGTCGGAAACTAGCAGGACAGGCACAGGGGAGGGAAGATGGCTGTGAATGTGGAGGGGAGCAGCAGGAACGCAGAGTCCGACAGACTGAGCTGGAGCCCGAGAGGAAGGACCGGGCCTCCAGCTCATCTGTCCCCACCTGGACTCCACCTGGAGTCCCCATCATCCACCTTTGATGATGGAGACGCTGGAGCCTTCTTCATGGAGCTAAGCACATAGCCAGCCCAGGAGTCGAGAAGGCTCAAGGGCGGTCTGGCAGGCGCTGGGGGAGCTGTGTTCCCCACTGCACCCCCGCCGGCATCATCTCTGTCCGCTCCAGACCAGCAGCGCCCCAGGACCACAGTGGACAGCACTCAGGCCTGCACCATCTTCCTAGCATCACAGGGATGTGGCTGCCACCCCCTTCCACTCTGACATTGCCTCTCAGGGCGAGGCGTAACCCGAGCCACCCAGGGGAGGGAGTCCGGGGAACTGCTTTTCATCTTAGCTGAGATGACCGCGGACAGATTCATCACATCAGCCCAGAGCCTGACCCTGTGCTGAGTCTACAGCGGGGCTGTGGGCACTGGTCCCGCCTCCAGGGAATCCCTCATCCTTGGGAAGAAGGACAAGTCAAACATAATGTATTACACACCTTGAGAAGAGTGGGCAAGACAATGGGGAGCCTGGACTGGTCCCCAGAGGGGAACATCTGGGCTGGATGTAGGAACGTGAAGGGAGGCTGACCCTGCAGGCTGGGGTGCTAGGGGAGGGGCCCACCAGAGTCAGCGCCCAGGACAGTCACTTCTCTATGTTGACTTCAAGAGGGCAGATTTTGGGTAATTTTAGCCAAGGAGGATGCCTGTGGTAGCCTGGCTCCAGGGGTGACCTTGACTCTGCAGAACCTCACATTCCATCTGGAAAATGGGGTTGTTGACAGAATTCAGGACAACACTGGTACAGGTGACGCACTATGCCCCGCTCTCCAACTCAGGGCTGGTGCACTGGGATGACCCAGAGAGATGGGATGGGGAGGAAGGTGGGAGCGGGGTTCAGGATGAGGAACACATGTAAACCCATGGCTGATTCATGTCAATGCATGGCAGAAACCACTACAATATTGTAAAGTAATTAGCCTCCAATTAAAACAAAACAAAACAAAACAAAACACAAAAGTTAGCTCTTCCTAAAACTGATGTTGTTGGATCCTGAAAAGTTTAAGAGGAGGAGAAGACTTCCTGTGTTCCCAGTAATCGCAGGTTCCCTTGAACATGGGAACTGCCTGAATGCAGAGGGCCTTTCTTCTGGGGTCTCCCAGGACCCCACTCAGCTCTGCCCGCACTTCCTCATCCCCAGGAGGGCCTGCAGCCGCCCTGCCATCTGCTGTGATTTATAGAAAAGGGGCCGTGATTAATCAGCCAGTCAGCGCCAAGTGCAGCCGTGTTCTTTCATTTCCCTGCCCCCTGACCCTCAGCACAGTCCCAGGCAGTGCCGGGCAAGTGTATTAATCATGTACTTTAAAAATATTTAAAGGAGGCGCTGAGCCCGGAGCAGAGTCTCCTTTAATGGACTCGTTTTCAGTCGAGGGTGAGTATGCTAATTAGGAGATAAAACAAACCGGCTGTTTGAAATGCAAATGAGCCTGTGGAGGCACTCCCGGTGCCTTCCTCCTGAGCCGCCGCTTTGGAAGCTAAATCTTACTTCTCCAGCCACTTCCTGCCATCGATTTTTAACCAAAAAAGATAGTGGCTAATTCTGAAACTGAGAGGCGCTGGGTCGTGCTTTCTCCCGCTCTTCTTCTTTTATTAGGAATGAGGACAAAATTCCCCCATGTGTGCGGACAAACCCAAGGCTCTGCCCCCCTGCAGATCCCCACCCCAGCCCCCTCAGGCCCTTTCTCCCCTCTCCCTCCGTCTCTACCTGGGTACGGGTTTCCCAACATCTTTCGTCTGCCTTCCTGCCCAGTTAAACCCTCTGCATCCTGCAAGCTGTTGGCGGGAGCCTCTGAGATGCATGGGAATGCTTCCCAGACTCTAGCCTTTCCGGCAACCTCCACCAGCTCCTCCTGCCCACCACCAAGTCGAACCTCGCTGGTTTCCCCAAACCCTCTCCACCCCAAAGAGCATGACATGCTGTGCCCCTGCTGCCTCCTCCAGCTCCTGCTCATCCACAGGATTCAAGGTGAGCATCACCTCCTCTGGGAAGCACTCTCAGGTCTCCTCCTGTACCTGTGAGATCCCCTTGGCATAGCAGAAGACCTCTATGTCCCTGTATTTGTCATCCCCCGGGACCAGGGTTCCGTGGTGCAGGAGCTGCTTTCTTCCTCACTGTGCCCCATGCCTGCTGGCCCATAGCTGGCATTTGTGTCTTAGTTGCTCAGTTGTGTCTGACTCTTTGTGACCCCATGAACTGTAGCCCACCAGTCTCCTCTGTCCATAGAATTCTCCAGGCAAGGATACTGGAGTGGATAGCCATTCCCTTCTCCAGGGGATCTTCCCGACCCAGGGATCCATCCCAGGTCTCCCGCACTGCAGGCAAATTCTTCACCATTTAAGCCACCAGAGAAGCCCATTAGTAAATCCTACTGAGCTAGGTTGACTTCAGGGGAGGCCCACCAGCTTCCTCTACCTAGTGACAGGCATCCTGCTAACCCAGGAATGACCACCTGCTATAACACAGGTCTTGGAGAAGCAGAGAGGTGCATTCATCCAGGGGATGCAAAAATCCACCTCTCTGAAGACACAGTGTCTCACCTGCAGAGATCTGCTCCAAGTTCACCCCTGTCAATCAGGAAAGTCCCAGGACCTGCTTCTCTTCTAGATGTCAAGATCGAGTCTGCACTCCTAGGCATGGTCCAGACACTGCCCTGCTCTGCCTCTCGATGGGTACAGGGAAAGAGCCCCCTTTGCCCAACCCTATGTGGGCAGCCCTGCTCATCTCCTTCCCACCCACCGGGTCTCTCCAACATGGCTGAATCCCAGATGCTCCAAGTCTGGCCTGCACCTTCCCTGGGCACAACTGAACCGGTACTCAATAAGATTACTAGGGGAAATACCCTGGTGGTCCAGTGGTTAGGACCCCGCAGTCTCACTCACAAGGGACTGGGTTCAGTCCCTGGTTGGGGAACTAAGATCCTGCATGCCATGCAATGCAACAACAACCAGCCCCAGTCTCTCTTCGGCCCCCTCTGTCCAGTCCAGTGCATCTTACTCCTCCCAACTCCTGATCAGACTGTGTCTCAGGTTGGATGGTCTGGGAGCAGATGCTGAGCAGAAGTCAAAGTACAAAAGTTTATGAGGGAGTCTCATTAATGGAAGCAGAGGGAAAAAGTGGTTGTGGGGAGAAGCCTTAGACAGTGATGCCCACCCCAAAGGACCTATGCCCTGCCTGGCCTGTGGGCACTACAGCAAAATGTGTCCATCCCAAGAGACCTGCCCTGGGGGACAGTCAGGGCTGAGGCCACCCCAAGTTAGTGTGACTTCCACTTGAAAGCTAACAGCTGTAGGATGAAGGCTAAACACAGCTTCTAGGTGGACAGCGCCAAGGGGCTCTGAGCAGTCTTAGGCTGAGTTCCCCAGAACTTATACAGAGAGGGGGAGGTAGCCTGGGGCAGGGGAGGTATGGAGAAGGAGGGCCACTGCCAAATGCTTCTGAAGTCAGCCACCCCACTGGCACTGGAGTCTGAGCCTCCTGAAGGGCATCACAGGAGGTCTCTCAGCCCACTGCCTGGGGATGCAGGAGGCAGATTCATCGAGCCACAGTGGTTCTGTGGATGTTCACCTCCCTCACACTTCCAGGGGTTCAGGCTTGGTGCCGAATAGTTTCTGCCAACCCCCACCACACACACATACCCTATGTGGACCACAGGCAAAGCACCGTCCAGCTGTGCCTGTGTCAACGTGACTGAAGCAGCAAGGTGCTGGGCAGGTGGCGGAAGAGATGGGAGACAGCAAGCTGACAAGGAGCAGGGGCAGTAGAGCTTGTCTGGGGATCCTAGCAAACTTAAGGGGCTTGTATACACATCCGGGAGGAGAAGTCCCATCAGAATGTCTACTCAAGCATCTGTGGCTCGGGAGATGCCGGGCTGCAGACATAAACATAGGACCACGTGAAAAGCCATTGGATGGGATGAGCTCACCTACAGAGAGAAAAGAGAATATGTGTTTGAACTGAGCCGTAAAGGCTGGCTCAGACCATAAGGAGTCTGCCTGCAATGCTGGAGACCCTGGTTCGATCCTTGGGTTGGGAAGATTCCCCTAGAGAAGGGAATGGCTATCCACTCAGGTATTCTTGCCTGGAGAATTCCAAGGACAGAGGAGCCTGGTGGGTTACAGTCCATGGGAACACGAACAGTCAGACACGACTGAGCTGCTAACACACTTAACACGGTTAAGAGATGAATAGGAAGAAGCCAAGGAAACCAGGAGACTTGGCAAGGGCAGGACAGCTGGGAGAGCAACAGTCCTGCTGTCAGGGTACAGAGGGAGGCCGGTTTCTGGTTGGGGGAAGACAGGATTCCCTTAGGCTTCAGCCAGAGCACAGGATCTGGCCGGCCAGTGGGTGTATTTGGTGGTGGGAGGGCAATTTTCCTCTGATACTCTTTCCTGGCTCTTTTCTGGGTGTAATAAGAGGCAGAGAGTTGGGAAAAATTCTACAGAGGCTGCTGGGGGGCTGAAGAAATAGTAAAAATGAGAAAGTCTCATATCCTGGGATATGGTGGGAGGTGGATGCTGCGGGTTCTCTTTCACTAGCCTTGCATGAGTGTATATGTGAGTGTATATGTGTGTGTGCACGTGTATGTACAAGTGGACATATACCCTAGGGTTCCTCACCCAGAGCTTAGAAGACTATTCCCAGGTTGGAGTCAGGAGGCTGGTGGGATGTTATGATGCGGCTCAGGGTGCAGTTTGCTCCATAGAGAGAGTCTGGGGTCACTTCTGATCCTGGCTCTGCTTCTAACCTAGAAAGTCACTTTCAGCCTGTGGTGCCTCTGTTTCTTCACCTGTAAAAGGCATGTGCTGGGCTCCTGGAGTCTGGCTCCACCTTGCAGGTCTAGGAGATCACTCATAAGCTGCATGAACAAGGTGGTCCAGCACTGTCCTGGCTGTGCTCATAGATGGTGGTAATTGCACTTGCACAGAAGCTGCTCCCATCCTCGGAGCAGTTTCCAGAAAAGACAGAACTCGAGAGGTTTGGGGAGGACTGTGGCTGCAAAACCGCAACTAACAGGAACTGGAAGAAAGGCACCACCTAGAGCAGAGGGGAGAGGCTCTTGGGACAGAGGGGCGTGGCTCTCAGGAAAAATTGGGGAGGACCTCTTCCAATTCTGGAAGGCAGTGTAGCCACCAGCTAACATCTCAGTCTCTGTGGATGGGTTTACAGTTGACGCTGGTGGCTGAGCGGTTTGTCTGATAAAATTCAATATCAGAAAAGAACAGTGTCAGCCTGCACACTGCATCTGCCCCCCTGCTGCTCACAACTCTGGTGGGGTGACTGTCCCGGCGCTGTTATGTCCTCAACACAGTACTAGGTACAAAGGGGTCGGGTGCTCATTTGCCGGACAAATGCAGGGTACGTGGAGGGGTGACTGGTGTAATCCTCTGCTTTGTCTCCTTCCCCTCTGTCTCTCCTTCTCTGGTCTTTTCCAGCACTTCCCGCCCTGTCCCTCTGATAAATAGCCAGACCCCTTGTGCAGAGGAGGGCCACTTGGGGGGCACTGCAGGGAGCTGTGTAGGGCCTTGTTCTGCCTGACATCTTTATTAATCGCTCAGCCCAAAAGATAAACAGCTTGTTAATTAAATTTGCAGATGTTGCTAAATTGGGAGATGTTTTGATTGTTCAGTCCCAGGAAGATAGAATGGTCCTACATCGGGCCTCGGAAGGGTCAGCCTGAGCTGGGCCAGGACACGGGCGATTAGACCATGTGGCCATGGTAAAAATCATGGCCAGCTTTACTGCCCACTTGCCAGGCAGGGCAGGAGCCAGGAACAGGGGGCCTGGGTGCCAGCTACTCACACCCTGGGGACCTGGAGCAAGTTTCTCCCCTTCTCCAGGGCACAATTCGCTCTTCCCTGTAGGATGGGTCCCCTCTCAGCCGTGGCCCAGGCCGAGCGAGGGAGAGGGCCCCATTTTTCAGTTCAGGGGCTTGTCAGCACCCAGTGCCTCAGCACAAAGCTTCCCCAGAGTCTCTGGTGGCTGAAATGTAGTTAAATATGGTAAAATAATATGTTTTATATTATGTGACTTTTACCACAATAAAAGAAGACATTTTGAAAAAGATTTTTTTAAATAAAAATTTTAAAAAAAGAAAGCCTCTGTTGGGAAGTGGGGGGCAGTCATGAGACCTGGATCTTGGTGTGAACCCCAGGGATCTGGTAGGTTTGTGGAGGGCTGGAGACTCAGGCCTTAGCTGTTTATAGGGGTGTGGAGGTCTAGAGGTCTGTGGGTCTAGGAGACCAGGGTGTCTGGGAGTCTGATGGCTCTGAGGAATCTGGGGTCTCAGGTGTCCAGAAGGGTCTGCAGATGAGGGAGAGTTTGTAGGGGTCTGTAGAGTCTGGCGAGCTGAGGGTCTGAGAAGTTAGTAGAGTCTGAGAAATTAGTAGCGTCTGAGGATTGGGTCTGGGAAAGCTGAAGGTCTGGGCTCCTGGGGAATCTGGGTCTGAGGATTTGGGGGGGAGCTGGAAGATATGGAGGCTTGGGCTGTTTGAGGGTCAGAGTCTTCGGGTCTGGGATTCTGGGATTGTTTGAGATTTGGGAAAATAGCATCTGGGGAGTTGCTGAATCTGGGGGTTCCAGAATTTAGGGATGGGGAGTTTTGGGAAAGAAGGATCCTGGGATCTGGGATCTGGGGTCTATGGTCTCAGATAATCTTGGGGGTCTGAGAAACCTGAGGTTCTAGGAGGGTTTGAAAGGGTGGGTTCTGAAAAGGAGGGAGTTGAAAGCAGAATGTAGCACAATACCGCCACCTAGTGTGCCTCCCTTCGCATTACAGTCACCGAGGACAGAGCGTGGCACAGGATCAGAGCTTGTCCCTCGTGGCCATCTCCGGGCCTGGAACTCCCCCTACCACCCAGATGCTCAGTGCTCTGCATGGAGGGAGAGAATGAGCGTGTGTCCCTCTGGTTCACCGCTGCACCTCCAGTCCCTGAAACAGCATTTGGCACGCAGTGGGTGTGCAATGCATGTTTATTGAACCAGAAAGCTGGCGTTTTCAAAGCAATTCATCTAACAAGGGCTCACTGCCCCTGCATGTGCCCGTGCAAACACCCCTTGCTTTGAAGTCAGGCCATGAGGCTGCTTGAATTGGACAGGATCTTGAAGGCGTTATGCTAAGATTCCACACTGAGTAAGGTCTGCCCACTTCCACACCCCCAGGGTTTCACCTGCACCTGAGCTCAGAGTCTGAGCTCACATGACAGTCTTAGTTTCAGCGCCACTTCCCAAGCTCCTGGGCTGTGCAGGTCCTGGGTCTATGTTCTGTCTCGGCCACAAGAAGAGAAGGGACAAGCTAGCAGGAACTGACCTGCAGTGTGGAGCAGGGGATGACAAGGTCACACTTAAGGGGAGCAAGTGGATCAGAAGGGAGGGGGTGGGGCTTGGGCAAGTCTAGGGAGAGGAGAGAATGTGCGATCCAGAGAAGTTGGATTGATGGAACAGCAGGAGCAAAGACTTGCCTGGAGTTACCGCCAAGCAGCATGGTGGTGGGGGTGGGGGTGGTTGGAAAGGCTGGTGTGAGCTGGGAGGAGGATAGAGGCTGCAGATAAGGCTGAAGGGAAGGGGGGCAGGAGTAGGGGGTGGGTAGGGGGAAGGTGAGGAAGAGGATGGCTGGGAGGCAGTGGGATGGGACATGGTGGGAGATTTCCTTTAATAATCATAGTAACAATATATTTTTAACTTATTTTATTGAAGTATAGTTGATTTACAATGTTGTGTTGATTTATGCTAGAAACAGTGATTCAGATGTGTGTGTGTGTGTGTGTGTGGTGTGTGTTTAGTCACTCAGTTGTGACCAACTTTGCAACCCCATAGCCTACCCGGCTGTTCTGTCCATGGGATTTCTCCTTCAGGGGACTGAACCCATGTCTCCTGCATTTCCTATTCTCTTTCATATTTTTTTTCATTGTGGTTTATCTCAGAATATTGAATATAGTTTCCTGTGCTAAACAGAATGATAGTAATAATATTGATAATTATGCTAACAAGTATTGAGTGCTTACTGGGTTCATTAACTCATTTAATGCTTTCAACATCCCCCCATTGTTAAGCCAGCAGCACAGAGAGGTTAAGCCACTTACCCAAAGTCACCCAGCCATGGAAGCGTCTGGCCTCAGAGCTCTTAATCCCTCTGGGCTACTGAGGTGAAGAGGAAGGGACATTTGGGGACAGTTGTGATGGCCCTATGCCCTCCAGCACAGCGTCCCAGCCATCTTTTCCCTTTGCCGCACTTGCCATCTGTAAGTTGCCATCTGTAAGTTGCCATCTGCAGGGTGAGGATCGACTCCTCAGGCTTGTCTACAAGCTTGTCTACAAGACCTGCTCTCTGCCCACCCTGCAAGCCTGCCTTCCCGGTCCCCTGGATTTAGAGGGAAGGCCATATTTTACAGAGCAGTGGAGACAATAGCCATGTCTCTGTCATGCAGGACAGACTGGGGATGACAGAGGATTAAATTCCTATGGGTATGAAGTATAAAACGTTAAGCTCGTTTCCTGCAGGATGGAAATCCTTGACACTTCAGCCAAATGGTGAGTAGGGCTTCGGATCCCTGGGAGGAGGAAGTGTGAGCTATGAGGGCAGCCACAGAGGTGGGGAGCTGACAGCTTCAACACTTGGTCCTGACCCAAAACAGACTTGTCGAAGGGTGGCCCACGTGGGCAGATCAGCGGAGGGGAGACTGCTCAGAAACTCCAGGCCCCCTCCCTCTTTTGACCGCTCTCATGGGCGTGGCCTCCGTGAGAGGCGGAGATTTATCCAAGGGGCTGTATTAGCTCTCAAGGGTGGACAGGAAGCTGCCAAGGTGTCCAGGATGTTGGGAGTATGAGGGTGTAACAGTACCGATTTCACATGAAAACATTTGGGGAAGAAAAAAAATCAGTTTTAAGAATTTAACATGCATGTATTACAGATATTTTAAAACGATTTTCAGAGGAAAACCACATCATTTTCTTCACATAGATATAATATACAGTATTTTTTGGTCCAGGAAGAAATTATGGCTTTTCGATACACACACAATTGATCAGAAGTTTCCCAAGGATGTGGAACGCTGACCTTGGCTGGGATGGTCTGTGTGGCTCAGCTCTGCCACTAGAGGGAAGCAATATCCTTGGTTTTAACTCTAAGGTCTGGGCCTTCTGTCCTGGGATTGGGAGATGGGATGCTTGGGGGACTTCTGAAGGGAGGGCCAGAGGGTAATGCATCTTGATCACCAATCAAGATTGTAGAAGTTGTATTTCTGGCCATCAGAAACTTTTTCATATAAGCATCATCAGAAGTCCATGAGGAAGGTATTTTGAGGATCAGAGAAGTTAAGGGGTTTGTCTGAGGTCACTCAGCTAGTGAATGATAGAGCTGGGGTTTGAACCCAGGTTTGCCCAACCCCAAGGTTGGAGCTCTTCATCATCAAGGGCCCACTTCTTCCAGGGTCAAGGTCAATATAAAGGTTCCTGGACCCCTGGTTCTTTCTGCAGTGCTGTTTTCTTCCATAATCTGAGGCAAATGTGAGTCTCAGCCGTCTGCTCACCCCTACCCCGACTCCCAGGCCCAGCTGGGCAGCATCAGCAGGATCCCTAAGTAAAGCAAAAGCCAAAGCGAAGTGCAGGAGTGGACGTAGCCCCTGCACCCTCTGTCCCGCAAACCGGGCAGCGCCCCTGGTCTGAGAGCAGGAGATTCCAGCTGTGCTGTGCTGGACCCCCTGAGCGGCCCCTGCCCTGCCTGTGGGCACATCAGGGGCCAAGCCGCACCTCATGCTGCTGGGGCTGGGGCGAGAACAGGCAATAATTTCCCCATGAAATAAAGAAGCGATCTGGGGGGAAGGAAATTCCTTTTCAAGCCTCTGCCGGAAATTCCTTGGTGGGTCCCCAGTTTCTGTTAAAAGCAGCCTCAACACAAGAAAAGATGCTCAGCATTACTAATTATTAGAGAAGTGTAAGACAAAATGACAGTGACTTGTCAGAATGGCCATCATTAAAAAGTTTACAAATAACAAATGCTGGAGAGGGAGTGGAGCAAAGGGAACCTTCTGACACTGTTAGTGGGAATGTAAACTGGTGCAGCCACTGTGGAGAACAGTATAGAGAACAGTATGGAGACTGCTTAATAGCTAAAAATAGAACTACCATATGAGCCAACAATCCCTCTCCTGGGTGTTTATCTGGAAAAAATGAACACACTAGCTCGAAGAGGTATACACACCCTACTGTTTACTGCGGCACCATTTATAAGAGCCAAGACATTGCAACAACCTAAATGTCCATCAACAGGTGAAAGGATGAAGAAGAAGCAGCTCATGTGCACAATGGAATATTACTCAGCCATAGAAAAGGATGAAATGATGCCATTTGTCGCCACCTGGATAGACCTAGAGATTATCGTACAAAGTGAAGTAAGCCAGATAGAGACAATACCACATGATATCATTTATATGTGGAATCCAAAATACGATACTTATCTGCAAAACAGAAACAGACTCACAGAGAGAACAGACTTATGATCGCCTAGGGCGGTGGGGGAGGGATGGATTGGGAGTTTGGGTTTAGCAGATTATACATAGGAAGGATAAACAGTAAGGTCCTACTGTACAGCACAGGGAACTATATTCAGTGTCCTGTGATAAGCCAGAATGGAAAAGAATATGAAAAAAGGCACCCTCAACCCTCAGCCAGGCTGCCCAGGGTGAGAAGCCGGGAAGCAAGGGAGGGAGCAGGCAGGGCTGGCGCCAGGGCGTGCGATGCCATGGTCCAAGCCAGAGCCATTCTGCTCCACATGTTCAGAACAAGGGACAGATGGAAGGGAGGAGAGGAGCCAGAGGATGGAGAGGGCCGCAAAGGAGCGAGCGTTTTCTACCCACAGTGTGATACCAGCCCCCACATAGGGACACCCCTCTGCCGGCGCCTTGCTGGGCTCTAGACCTGATGGATTGCCTCTCCGCCAAACTTGGGACCTCCTATCCCCATTTTACAGATAAGAAGACTGAGACACAGGCAGATGCACTGACCTGCTCAGGGTCAAACCCTCCCCAGGCCTCCTGGGCCACCTGCAGGCCCACGTCCCAGTTCCTCTCCTTCCCGTTGGCCTCAATAAGTGAAGGCACACAACTCCCTCCCTGCAAGGGTCACATCTTCCCTCCAGAAACTCCTCAGTCCTTCATGCAAATCAATCCTTGGTGGGGACAACCCATCCATATTCTCAACACCCCAGAGCATCCTTGAATCCTGATACACACTCACCTCCATCCCCTCCCTCCCAGCAGCCAGCCAGGCCTCCTCGAAACTGCTTCCTGCCAGGGTGTGAGCAGCCTGACCTTGAAACCCAGGCAACCAGAGTCTAACTAACTAGCTCTGATCTGAGGTGAGGGAAGAGGTTTGAGACTGGGGTCGTCCATGGGGGTGAGGGGCTCTGCCAATCTCAGGCATCAAGACGACGGCCCCCTTATGACCAGGGAGGTCCTAGGGCCCCCATCAAGACCAAGGCCCTCTCTGTCATGGGCCCCAGGTGTTTGAAATAGCACACATTACCTTTTAAGACTTCACGGTATAAAAGCAAATATAATTCAGACTGGACTCATTAGTATATAGTCATTTTGATTATATTCTTTTTTTCTACTGATGTAAAAATACATTAAAATGAAAACATTTTCAGGGGCCCTAGAAGTGCCTGGTCTTAGGCCTGTGAGCCAGTTGAGGCCTGGCAGCAGGAGCAGGGTGGGAAGGGTAGGATTACAGGCCATGTGAAGAGGATGCAATGATGCCCTGGAGACCAGGCTGGGCGGCAGCCCCCCGTACCCTTCTTGAGCTGTGCGGTAGGCACAGCCTGGGTGCATTTCTTGCCCTGTCTGAGCCTCTGATTGTATGAAATGATTCATTTTACTGGTCAGGTAGATTAGGGCAGAGGTGAGAGGAGAGGCTGGGGACAGGGGCACACTATCTGGGTACAGTGGTGAGCCCAGCACAGTCCCCCCCTTCCCACCCCCGAGCAGAGGAGGAAAGCTGGCTGATACTGAGAATACTCTTTGCCCTGTGGGGCCTGGCAGGCTCTGACGAGAAAGGTGGACAGGCATACGCTGGACACCTGTTAGAACTCTGCCCCCAGGAACGGCTTCTCTAAGCTGAAATTGGCAGTGGCTATGCTCCCCCACAGATGTCTGGGCAGGGCGGGTTCCTTGAACACAACCTCCAAAGGACAGTCTTTGGACGACATAGACCAGGCTCAGGGACCCAGGACACCTGGTCCTTCCTGTACAAGCCAGGAGCTGTCTGTCCCGCAGCAGAAGCCTGGAGCCTAGGCAGAGCGATGCTAACAATCTGATGAGAAGGCAGGTGGGGTCAGAGACCAGGAAAGACCTGCCAGATGGCAGTGTGAGGCTTCAGCAAGGAGGAGGCAGCTGCTGGGAGCAGCAGGAACTGTCCCCGCAGGCTCCACTCTGGCTGCGGCAGGGGGGACTGTGCCAGCCACTCAGCCAGCACCCCGGGAGGACCTCTGCAGCCAGGTGTGGAGATGGGCAACTGGGTGGAGGAAGCAGGCTCACCGCCCTGGGCAGGCTCACGTCCAGGCAACAGCTGAGAACAGAATAAACTAGTTGGTTAAAAATCAGGGTTCAAAGGGAGGGTCCAGACAGTCAATGAGCTGATAATAATAATAGTAGCCATTACTTTTCATCATGGGCTGGTGCCAGGCAATAGGCCAACTTGTAAATGGCTGAGCCAGGGTCCCAGCCCAGGCTGCTTGCACACTGTCCATCCCACCTTTGCCCCTCACTCTGAATCAACGTGTCTTCCAGAGTCGTATCTTTTTGCCTTTTCATACTGTTCAGATCGGATGGTTGGAAGGCCTCATGGGTCAGTGGGCATGAATCTGAACAAACTCCGGGAGATAGCGAAGGACAGGGAAGCCTGGTATGTTGCAGAGTCAGACTCAACTTAGCGACTCAACAACTGAATCAACAGACAGAGCCAGGTAGGAGAAGGGAAGGACCAGGAGGGGCTAGCAGTGGCCCAGGAGGAGGCTGGGAGGAGGGGGAGGGGGCCCATTGCCAGAGGAGGAACTCCAAGTGCCAGCTGTCTGTGCGGGTATTTGCATCCCCATGACAGGCCTCCAACCTGAGGCTGATGAATCCAGGTGGAAGGGGGTTGGGGTGATGTTCACACCAACATCCCGCAACACAGGTGAGAACGCAGGTGAGAGACGAGGTAGAACACACCTCGGCTGTGAATCCTCCCAGCTGACTCTCTGCCCCCCCACAAGATCGCAGATACTGGCGTGGATGTGCGCGATGACGGCACTGACCCTTGCTAGCAGCACAGAACAGCAGGGAGCTCAACGTGGGTCGAAGACCTGCATGGAAGAGCTAAAACCAGAAAACTGTAAAGAAAGCGTCGGGCAAAGCCTCTTGACACTGGATCTGATGATGACTTCTTGGATACGACACTGAAAGCACGGGCAACGAGAGAAAATATAGACTCAGTGAACTTCGTGAGAATTTTTAAATGTTGTGTATCAGAAGACAATATCAGCAGAATAAAAAGGCAGCGCACAGAATGGGCGAAAGTCTGCAAATCATAGGCCTGACAGGAGAGTAACATCCTGAATACAAAGAGAAGTCCTCAAACTCAACACAACAAAACAACCAACCCAGGCAAAGGGGCCAAAGACTTGAACAGATGCTTCTCCAGAGATGATATTCGAACAGCCGATGACCACATGAGGCTTCCCCAGTGGCTCAGTGGGTAACAAGCCTCCTTTCATACAGGAGATGCAGGTTCAATCCCTGGGTCGAGAAGATCCTCCGGGGAAGGAAATGGCAACCCACTCCAGCAGTCTTCCCTGAAAAATCCCATGGACAGAGGAGCCTGGTAGGTTACAGTCCAAAGGGTCGCAAAGAGTCAGACGCGATTGAGCAACTAAGCACGCAAGCAATGAGCACATGAATAGATGTTCAACATCACTAATTATGAGGGAAATGCAAATCGAAACTAGAATGAGCTAGTACCTCACACCATTAGAATGACTGCTATAAAAATATTATGAGAAATGTCAGTGAGGATGAGAAGGCAAGTGGAACCTGCACTGTTGATGGGAATGAGAAACAGTACAGTCACTTTGGAAAAGAGTATCGAGTTTCCTCACAGAGCTAAAAATAGAATTAACATATGACCTAGCAAATTTCACTTCTGGGCATATATCCAAAAGAATCGAAGGCAAGGACTGGAATAGGTATTTGCACACCCATGTTCATAGCAGCATTATTCACAGAGGCAAAATGTAGAAGCAACCCAAGTGTATTTAACCCAACTGAACTATACATCTGAAAATGGTTAAGATGGTCATTGTGGTGCTGTGTGCATTTTACCACAATAGAAAAAAATGGAGGAAAAAAATAGTCACAGTATCTAATAGTTCTGACAGGTCAAAGGGGACAGACCACTTCTCACTCAAACACGAGCAGTAACCAGAAGCAGAAGAAGGCAGGTAACTGTGCATCAGAAGAGGAATTCCATCCAGAGGCCCGAGGGGGATGGGGGTAAGGGAAAGCAAATAAACAATCCTTCGTATTAAAAAAAAGTTAAAAATAACATGCTTCTTCGGGGAAAAGAAACTTAGAGTAGATATGAAAAAGACTGGAGCATAGATATAAAAATTACATCAGAAGGAGGGGCAGATGTGAACTAGAGGCACTCAGGAAAGAAATAGAAAAGGAAAAGAGAATTTTTCAAGAGAGAAAAGCCACATTGGAAGCCAAATACAGGAGACAGGACAACGCAAGATAAAGCGGAAAGGGACAGTGAAATGAAGTGATTATGGGGCAGATAAGAGATATAAAGGGATGAGTCTTCTGAAAAAGAAAACAGCATAAATGAATTTTAAAAACCAATAAAGTTTTAACGGAAGAAAACCTTCCTGAAATGTGGAAAGGTTGAAATGGACATATCAAAAAACATTACATTATGACCCAGTGAAAATGACAACCGTCAACACTCAGACGTGCTGAGCATCAAGAAACGGTCCTAAGAGTTACCTCTAATCAGGAGGTGAAGCCAGGATGGTGGAGTAGGCAGAACCTGGGCTCACCTCCTCCCTTGAGCACACAAAAATCACAGCTGCTCACAAAGCAACCATGGACGAGAACCACCTGCAGATGAGCAGAAAAGAGTTTCCACAACTAAACATATAATGAAGGAACCATGACGGGATGGGTGGAGGGGGCAGAGACGTGCTATAGTCAAGACCCAAACCCAGGGAATTCTATGATGGTTCAGTGGTTAGGACTCTGTGATTTCACTGCCAGGACCCAGGATTGATCCCTGGTGGGGGAACTAAGATCCCGCTAGCCGCAAGATGTGGTTAAAAAAAAAACAAAAAAAAAACAGAAAAAAAAAGACCAACACCCCTGGGTGGGCAATCCATAAATGGGAGGGTTATCACAATGGCAGAGGCTCTCCCCCAGGAGCGAGGGGTCTGAGCCCGCATCAGGTTCCCCAGCTCTGGGGCCTGCACCAGGAAGACAAATCCCCAGAACATCTGGGTAGAAGATCAGCAGGGCCTGCGTGTGGGAGAGCCGCAGGGCTGCGGAAATAGGATCCTTACTCTGGAAGGACTTACGAAATACCTCACATGTTCCAAGACCCAGTGCAGGGGCGGAAATGTGAAAACAGCCTGAGTCAGACCTTCCTGCTGATCCTGCAGGGTCTCCAGTCCCTCGGGAGCCCCCTGGGGCATGGGTGTTGGTGGCCGCCTATGGGGAGCTCTGTCTACCACAAGGACACTGGGGCTGACAAGTGCCTCCCCCCAGCCTATCAGTGCTGGGGGCTCACCTGCCTTCCAGTCAGCTGGTACCGAGCAGCCAGCCACCCTGGTACCCGGCCCTGCCCTACAGTGACTGGTGGCCCCCCCACAAGGCCATCTGATGTGAAGAGCCGACTCATTGGAAAAGACCCCGATGCTGGGAAAGATTGAGGGCAGGAGCAGAAGGGGACGGCAGAGGACGAGATGGTTGGATGGCCTCGCTGACTCAGTGGACGTAAGTTTGAGCAAACCCTGGGACATGGTAAAGCCCAGGGAAGCCTGGCATGCTGCGGTTCACTAGGCCACAAAGAGGCAGACACGACTGAGTGACTGAACGTCACCAACACAAGGCAGAGAGAGCCTCGAGCCTCGGGAGCTGCCCTGGCGGGCCACAGGCTTGTGTAGCATCACACGCCAGTCGTGCCAGGAAAGCAAGACAGCCTACATCCTGACTCCACAGGGAGAGAACAGGAGCCCCATATGGGCTGCTACCCTCCCTTCCCCAAGCACTGGAGGAGAAGGGGGGAGGAAAGGGGAGGAGAAGTGGGGGAGGGGAGGAGAAAGGGGAGAAGGGGGAGGGGGAGAAGAGGGTGGGGGAAGCAAGGAGGGGGAAGCGGGGGAGGAGGAGACGGATTTCACCCCTTCCCATTTCACAGCCAAATCCATCTAAAAAATATAGCTATTCATTTTTTTTTAAAGGCAAAAGTGGCTCAATTATCAAATTAAGACCCTCAGAAGATTTAAAGACAGAAACTGGTCCTCACGTGCACCTCGGGTCTGAGCTCACACTCCCTGAAGCACATACGGGCTGAGAATGATCTCAGCGCCTCCCTCCAGCCCAGAACTCCCCCAGGATACACCCTCAACCCAGGCCTCTGGGGACCCCACAGAGACCAGCTCACTGTGAACTCACCAGGAAAATGGAGCCAAAGAGGCAGAAACACTGCATCCCGAGCAAGCGTCCACAGCATCAGCAAACGCCAGCATGAGACCACCGGCTACATGAGGGACAGGATCAGCCACAGAGTGAAATCGAATGTTTTCCATGTTTCCAGAAATGAAAGTGGGAACTGAAAACGTGAGCAGGGAACACAAAACAGTCAAACAGATGTCACAGCCAAATCCATCTCAAAAATGTAACTGTTCGTTTTTTTTTTTTTTAAAGGCAAAACTGGCTCAATCATCAAAGTAAGTAAGCACATATGTAAAAGAATGAATGAATTGGAAGGGGAAAAAAGGTTGAAGGAATGACCCATAAAGAGATGGAAAATAATTTGGAATTCCCCTCAGGCCCACTTGGAGAAGAACCCTTGATAACTAACCTGGGTCCTAGGGCCCTGTCATCAATGAAATTTTCAACAACTAGTTAGGCTAGATGAGTTCTGATCCTTCAGAGTGGAGAAGTCCAGACAGGCAATAAGCTGGAGGAGGTGGGCAGAGCCACTTCTGCCACACTAAGACTCCCCGGGGCTATCCTTCCCATCATCTTTGCGAGGAGACAGGGGATAATTTCAGGGGTGAGATTGGGCTCTGTGATTTGACCCTCACACTCCCCTTAAAATTCTCAGCATATCTGTCATCCAGGAATGTACCTAAACCTAAACCTTTGGGGAAGACATTCTGTTTCCGGGCTATTCCGTACGGGTGAACCACTGAACAGATAAATGTGTACAATGAACAGGTCTCTAAGGGCCCTGCAGAGTCTAATGCTCTGTTACTTTATGACAATCTGTGATGATGAATTACAGATGCGCCCTATTACCTCGACTGCTGTCCTCAGGGTGAATCAGTGACCTAGGGGATGCTTGGCAAGGGCTCTGCTGAATTCTGCCTATTCACAGAGTCTGAGATTCCACCATTAGAGAGTCATCTTTTTGGAAGTAAACATTGCACCACTTAGAGTCTAATAAAAAAATTTTTTTTCCAATCACTTGGGAAAGGGATAGATAATAATTAAAGCCACCATTAATCATAGTGCCTCAATATATTTTAACAGATTTTTTTCAACAAAACCATACCCTCTGAGATGGATTAGATGGTTGGAGGGTGAAAGAGAAACTTGGTGGGTCAATCCTCCCTAGGAGAGGATGAGAGGCCTGGTGGGATCCTTGGATGTGGGAGAAGCAAAGATGAAGGTGCCTGTCCAGAGTGTTCTGCCTGCCCCTTGAACTTTATTACCCCTCATATCCTGTTCTGAACTCCCTACCCAATTTGGCCAGCAGGTGGCAGCGCAGGGTTGAAAATGAGCATCTCCAGAGGCGTTCAGACTGTTCACCCAGCTTCTTTCTAAGGTGGGTGGCCTCAGTGTTCATTCAGGAGGATGGGACCAGAGGCGCCAGGGCAGCCCGATGATGTGGGATACAGGGTTGAAGCCTCGGTAGACTCTGGACCTTCAGCTCTTGGCAGGTGGGTGTGGTGTCTGCGGGAGGGGCAGAGGGGTCGTGTCCTGTCTGATTTGGGGAGGGCCGTTTGGAGGATGAAAGGCGATCTTAAAGGTGGAAATGGTTTACAGGGTTCTTGGGGCTGCCTTGGTGAGGGTGGGAGTGGAGGGCATTAGAGGAGGCTGGCAGCTTCACACTTGGGAGGCCTGGGCTGGGCTGGTGGGGGAACTATGAGGAGCGGGGTGCACGGTGAGGTCAGTGCCACACCTGACCTCATTCTAACAGGCAGAGGGAAGGAACAGGGGCAGCCTGGACTGGAACTGGCCTGAGGCTGATCACTGTCTAGCCTCTCTTCCGAGATGTGTTGGTGGCTGTGAGCTCTGTGAAGATGGTACTTCCTGCCCCATCCTTTTAAGGAGGCTTGATAAAGCCAGTGGGCAGCCTGCATTCCACACGCCTGGCTCTGGAGCTACACTCAGCAACCTGCCTCGCCCTCACCTGCCCAGGCAGCCCTCTGCATGAAGGGAGGAAATGACCAGCTCTAAACAGAGGCCTCTGTCCAGAGACACATTACTTCTTCCCTGGGAAGCCCCAAGTGAAGCGAGAGCTCAACGCACAGGCCGGCCACCTGCATGGACCTCACAGAGCAGGTAGGAGGAATAGTGTCCTCCGTTGTCATCTTAAGGATGCCCTGCCCCACCACCCTGTGCTCTATTGCAGTATCAGCACACACTTCCTCGGGAGGGGGCTCTGGGCACTTGTTAGACATTCACATATATAATGCAGCCATCCCTGGACTGGCTGAAGCTCACATCCCAGCTGCGGGTGGATATCCGCATGTCCAGCAGGCCTGGGTGATGCTTGCACTTTGGTACCTGGGGATGCTTGCATCCATACCAGAGATGGAGGGAGAGAGAGAGGCTGGAGCCTGGGGAAGGCTCTCTGGGCCACCTAACTTGAAAGGAGGCAGAACACAGTCTAGGAGAGAACCCAAGAAGGAGGGAGGGGGTGTCAGCAACCAACTAGCCAGTCTCGGTGCCACGGCACATCCACCTCCCAACAACCCCTCTCTTCACCTGGGATGCCCCTCCACACCTTCCCTACTGCCTCAAGGGAGACCAGGATTCACCTGTCTCCATGAACTCTGCTAACCCTTGTGGCCAGGTAGCTCCCCAGGACCTTTTATTGACCCAGATTGTGGTGGGCAGAATCATGGCCCCCAAAGATGTCCATGTCCCAACCCCCAGAATCTGGAATTTGTTACCTTGCATATATTCCGAGAGCCCCTGGGTGGGAGGTAGAATGCAGACACCTTGGTTTAGCCAACGAGGCTTCTGATCTACTGTAAGATAATAAATTGTGTTTGTTTGAGCCAGTAGCTTCGTCGTCATTTGTTGCAGCCACCATAGGAAACTGCTATAATGATCTGATTGGGAAAGTTGTTCCCATCATGGGCCCTGCCCGGCGTGGGAGGCTGGGGGTGCGGGGGTGGGAGAGCAGCAGCTTAGAAGCCGCAGGCCCTCCTGCTGTATGAGTCTGAGTTCTTATCCTCTCTGAGTCTCCATCTCCCCATCTGTCAATAAGGGTGGTGATGACATCAACTCCTGCAGGCAGGAGTCAGCTGGTCGGCTTCAAACCTCCTCCTGCCTCCAACCATTTCTGTCCACCTGACACCCAAGTCCCCTGGGCTCCTGGGAGATGCTGGAGGAAGGCAGGCTCCTCGGGGTCCTGAACCATCCTCGGTGCAGACACACACCGTACTTTGGGGAGTGGTCCTCCTTTGGTTTCCTGTCCTGGCAGCTCATCTGGGGGATCCTCACATCTGTCTGTCACTCCTGGGGCCCCAGACTCCCCCCTGAGGAGCTGTCAGCAGCGGCATCCCGATTGTGACTTCCAAGGTAACTCTGACGGTGTGCCTGTTGCACCCAATGTTCAGAGACCTGTGCGGATCCTCCCCTTGTCCAGTGCCAGTGTCGCTTCCCAGAAGCCCTGGATGGAGGGAAGGGTGTGTGTGTTCAAAGAGGCTCTCCTGGATTGGGAGCAGGTTGTCAGCCAGCTTTGACCCTTTTGTTATGGGGTGGTCTCTGGAGGGAAGGGCGTGTGTAGAAGGTCGGGCTGGAAAGGTCTGTACCCTGGGTGGCTGGGGAGCCTGGGGGCATGGCCAGGGTGAAGACGTACCATGCCACCCTCAGACCCCTTCTCTCATGTCTAAGACACACTATTCATAATCACTTATAACAGCATCTTTGGCAGGAGGCCAGCATTGCAGTCAGGCTGATGAGGGTTCAAACTCAGCCCATGTCATTTACCAGCAAAGGGGCTTACACCTGAGAGCCTGTTTTCTCGGTGAAAGTTAAAGTATTAGTTGCTCAGTCATTTCCAACTCTTTCCAACTCCATGGACTGTAGCCTTCCAGGTTCCTCTGTCCATGGATTCTCTAGGCAAGACCCACTGGAGTGGGTCTCTGTAGTTTCCTGTAAAAGCATACAAGCCCCTCCATTTCCCTTTCTCAGAGGAAATGGAAGTTTAGCCCTGCCCACTGTGAAAGGGCATCTGATCTCAGGAGGAGGTGTGTGCAGGTGAGCCGGGCCCATGCTCTGAGATCACCGCCTCCCCAGGCATAACCCTTGCCAAGCATCCTTCAGACCTGTCTGCAGGTGAGACGGATGGGGCTCACGGAGGATGACGGTGAGCTGCGCCCTCTGCTGGCCACATCAGGAAAGGCGCTGGTGGGGACTTCGGATGGAGGGAGAGTCCCAGGCTTACTGGCGCCTTGCCCAGCTCTCCTCATCCCGGGTAGAAGCCTGAAATGCCGGCTGGGGTGAGAAATAGGGTCCGCCAGCGCCCACAGCATCCACCCCCTTCCCCAGAGCAGGGATCCTACCCTCTCCTCTCGTGGCCCGTCAGTCTTCCTAGACCTCTCCCCGTCTTCTCTTGCAGGGAAGATGTCTTAACCTTTTCCAGGAAAAATGCAAGTCCTAGGAAATGGGTATGTGGCATGGGGTGGGGAGGAGGGAGTGGGGGTATGTGTGTGCCCCTTCCCTCCTTCTGATCTCAGTGTCCGCCTGGCCCTTGGGGGCCCAATGTAACCAGATGCTGGCTGGGCTCTGTTCAGGCAGAAGCGATTTGAAAATCAAATCGGTGGGGCCAGAACAGTCCATTCTTTAGCTGAGCAGTTTCTAACCAAGGCATGCAAATGTGCCGCTTGGGTATAATGGCCCCTGGAGGGATGGTTGGGGGGCACTACCAGGCAAGATGGAAAGGCCGTGGGCAAGAATGCTGACCTGATGGTGCCCAGATGTCATGAGATGGGAGGATGGCCAGGCTCTGCTCCCCTCTGCCTCTCCATCCTCCTGCTGTTTCTAACCTCTAACTTCTAACACTCCCAGATCTCTCTCTCTCTCTCTCTCAATCCTAATCTTACTTGCTCTCACAACTGTCCAGGCCCCCAGACCTCATATGGCGACACCTCCCGGATAGGCAGGTATGGTTGCCATCCTTCCTAATTTCTCCTTGTATGCAAATTCCGCCACACCCTTCTTGCTAACTGCTCTTCCGCTTGAGCCCCTTGCTCCTGTCTGTGAGAGGCTGCATTGACAATGACCTTGAGATGGTCCCCGGGACGGATGGACAGGAAGCACCTGGCTCCAGATGACATGGCGGGTGCTCAGCACTGTGTCCTTGCTTGAGGAGGTCATGGCAATGGCCGGGTAAGGGGAAGCGGGCAGCCGGCTGTAATGAAACTCTTGTCACCATATCCACTCTGGAGCTGGCACGTTCACATGTGCCCTGAGCAGCGGTGATGTGTCCAGAGTTAGGTACAAAGTCAGGGCTGCTCCAGTGCCCTGACACGGAGAAGCCCTGGGATTGGGTTGGTAGGCGTTTCTCTAGCTGCCCTGCAGTACTTGGGGTTCATGGGAGGCGAGACCCTATCAAATCTGTGCTTGGAGACTCACAAGGCAAAGTGGAAAGAAGCTGGAATTCTTCTAACACAAGTACAGCCCTGGCTTCCTCTTTCTCTTGAGCAGCACCTCACGCAGCCCAGACCCAGCACCCCCCGCCCCAGGGCCTTGCCAGCCAGGATTATGACCTCACAGCAAAGCTGTTCACCATTGCTTCATCTTCCAAGAAGGCAGATGGGGAAAGGGGGACCACCTGACCCAAGGTCAGCAGGTGCATGAGGGCCCAGCTCTCTGGGCATCCCAGGGTGACAGGGTGGAGTGCTTGGGCCAAGGTGCAGCTGGATGCATGTGGGGTTGCTGTCTGAGAACATCAGCTTGGGTTTGTCGCTTGCTGCCCTCTTACAAAGCGGAACAGGAACAACTCAGTGGTGCTCTAAGCACCTGTAGCATGGACACCCTGCTCGCTTGGGCTCTAGGTCCACATGTCTAGCTGAATCCCTTCAGTGTTCCTGGCAAGGCAGAGCCCAGGTGCTGGGGTGGCTTGCAGCTCTGGGTCACTGGATGCAGAGGTGGACTGTGGTGATAAAGAAGCAATGCCGCAGGAGGCAGCAGAGAAGGTCTCGGCCAGGAGGGGAGGCTGGCCTCACCCTTGGTCACCACTGTGGCTGCTGTGATGTGGGGAGAAGTGGAGAGATTTGAGAAGCGGAGAGAATCAAAGAGTGATAAACATTAGCCAGGAGCTCCAAGCACCAGAACAGGGATCCAAAGTCTGGTGTTTTCCGTGGCAACATCCCTTGCTGTGTGCGCTACAAAGAGCAGAACCATAATGCCCTCTGCTAGAGGATTCTTTTCTTGTGCCTTATCTTGGAAGCAGGGAATGTACTGTACCCAGAAGCAAATGAATTGTTTGTGGGCAGACAGGGCTTGCTGGGAAGTGCTGGTGGGGGAGGAACAGGGCTGGTCGGGAGCGGGGAGGGGTGCAGGGCAAGGTCTCTGGCTCAGAGAGTTGCCAGGGCCTTGCAGACCAAGACCTCTGATCGTCCCAGAGACCTCTGTTTTCAAAACAACAAAAAAACCTGCAGGGCAACTAGCTTTAGCTGAGATATAATTTGAAGGCCTGGACCGCCTTCCAAGCCCTTGATTTGTTCAAGGTTGTTTCATTCCTGTTGCGTCAGGAATACTTCATGAGACTGTGTTGACAGCCTTCCTCTGACTGTTTCTTCTATCAACTCTGACCTCAAGTAGCCTGCCCGCAGCAAAACACCCACACCCACACCCACCCCCACACTCCAAACAGATGAAGGCCTGGGTTATCCCTGTTGGATGTTTTAAATAACTATCATCTTTTTTCTACCTAAATTCCCTGATAGATTAAATTATCTACAAGAAATTTATTAATTCATTTGCCAAGTGAAAGACTCAGCAAATTATCCTTGGGGGTTAAATCCACTTGCCAAAGGGTGTCCCAAAACTATGATTTGACAGTAATTAGGTATAAGCAATAATGGAAAATTTTGGTTTCCTTCCCCTTTCATTATGATCTTTTTCCAAAACATAGTTGTAAGCATAGCTCACAGCACAGTTTTGGAGGTATCTTCACCATCGTCTGATGTGTGCACATGTGTGTGTGCTCGTGTGTGTGTGCGCATAGGGGTGTGTGTGGGTGGGAGCAGGTGTTTAAACTTCATCCTGATTCTAAGTCATGGACCATTAATAATGTCTGACTGCAAAACTCAGGAGCCACTAAATATTACACTATTTATAAGTAATCTCTTGCCCAAGGCATTGAACTACTTAATGAAGCCTTGAATTAATGTGTAACTTACAAAATAGATCATTCTACAAATATAGGCTACCAGAAGCATAATTGAGACTGTTCTCTTTATTTCACTACTTGGATGGATGCTAGAGAAGGAACAATAAATACAAATAATAATATTTAAAATGTATTGAGCCAGGCATGGTGCACGTTACCTTGTATGCATTATTCCATTTGGTTATCATAATAAACTTTATAAGAGACACACCCACGGTTCCCCCTTTACCGATATGAAAACTGAGGCTTGGAGAAGTTTCTGTAACTAGTCCAAAGGCATGCAGTGGAATTCAAATCCAAGTGCATCTGACTCTTATACTGGATGCTGCAGCTCTGGAGCAGGAAGAGTAAGCAAAGAGTGGGCGTCTGTGCTAAGGTGTCCACTCATTTGCCTAAATGCAAATATGGAGTTTGTTTGCTTCAGGGGCTGACCTTGATTGCTCAGAGAATGTAACGGGACTAGTGAAACTTAGGGCAGCTGTGCAGGTCTTATGGCAAAGAGCTCAGGAGAGACAGATGGATCCCTGAGTGCCCTGCAACCCACAGCTGATGACCAAGCGTTCTAAACCCTGAAGCCTGGCAGCTGGGATGCCAGGGGTGTTCACGACCATCACTGTTCACTACCCAGGGGTGATGAGAGGAGAGCCCAGTCCAGGGCATTCTAGGAAAGTGTGTGCTTCTATAGGATGTCCAAGGACCTTCATTCTGGGAAGTCCTCCCTGACTCAGTTGGACTGATCCTCCCAGGGTCCCAGGATGAGGCTGAAACCCTGTGTTGAGCTCCGCTCAGGGAGGGCTGAGTGTCACCCGGGGTCACTCCGTCACCCAAGAGAACACAGATAGAGGGTCTGTTCTGCAGCCCTGAGAAGCTCCCTGGTCACCCACAGTCGTGTGCACTGCCTGGGAATGGGTTATGCCAGCATCTCCCTGGTGCCCACTTGAGGCCTTGATAGTGGTCTTGTACAGACAGACAGCCCAGGGGTGCGGACGGTGATGGGGTGTCAGGGCCACACGGGGTGGGGGGTGGGTGAGGGGCTGCTCCATTATCCTGTCCATTCTGGCCTCTATGCCTCCTTCTTCCGCAGATCACGGGCTCATCTGGGAGGGAGGTCACGGGCCTTCAAGATGCCGGTCCCTCAAGGAGCTGGGCCCACGGTCATTGCCCTGGCTCCTGCCCCATCTGTGATAGAGCAGATACAGCCCAGCTCTCTCCACTCCTGCCGCGTGACCCGTCTTCTCCATTAGATGCACGGAACCAAACACTTGGCATGCGATTGTTATCATCCCTTTACTTCATGAGACTGACAGCTGATGCCCAGCATCCCCAAGACAAAGGGATCCATCCAAGGAGGGCTCAGAGGAGACCCTGTTTGTTTAGGACCAGGGCTCCAGACTAACTTTTGGACCATGGGGCACCTGGAGCCTCAGGTGACTGAGGGGTTCTGTATCTCAAGTCTAGAAGGAGGGAGGAAAGTCGGGTGGAAGGGGCTGCTCCCCAAATAGAGGTGCTCTACCATGTCCCTTTCTTGGGGAAGAGGCGCCCTGCCCACCCTTAGCTGCCAGCAGCCTTCCCGGGCCCTGCATGCCAGCGCCCCGGGAACTGTCCAGCTCATAGTCTGCTGAACTGCAGGGGCAGCCGCCCCAGCTGACCGCCTGTGGTCAGTGAGCTGGAGATGTGGGAGAGGGAGAATGAGGTAGCGGGTGGAGGCCAGGCTGGGGAACTCAGAGGGGAGCCGCTGCCACTGCCGTGTTTGACCTGTAAGCATTCCTGATAGTTAATTAAAAATAAGCCCAAGGGCTGAAGGAGGCCCACAGTGGGGTGGGAACTTCTTGCTACAGAGAGATGCCAGGTTCCAGACTAAAGAACTATAAAAAGGACAGGTTATTCAAGCATCTTTAGCTATAGACATAAACTTGGAGGCCCTGAAGGCAGCAGTGACAAAGTCAAGGTCACAAAGCTGGTTGAGAGTGTGGCCAGGAGCCAAGTCTTTCCCTGACCATAGCCCACTCTCTGCAGACAGTAGTCAGTATGTCTTCACTCAGATACAGTTACCACCAGCTGCTGGTGTGTAGTCTTTGGGTATCATCTCATTTTGGTAATGTTATTAAGTATTTCACATGTGCCAGTGCCTGTTCTTGTGGCTTCACATTTATCATCTAACCCCTCGAATCCTCTCAAAAATCCTGCAAAGCAGAAATGGTCATCCCCACTTCCCAGATGAGGAAATAGAGGTACAGAGAGGTTAGGTAAGAACTGGGATGCAGCCAGGCAGACCCTATTCCAGAGGCACCATCCTGACCACAAGGTTATGTGATTTCTTCAAAAATCTTCACTTGAAGGGCCAGGGTGTGTCCCTGGGCTTTTATATTTGCAAAGAATAAAAAAGACAGGAAAGAATTCAGGGAAGGGAAGCTGGTGGAAGGTCTCAAGTGTTCACCTGAAAAGTTTAGGCTTTATCCTAATATAAGGGTGGGTGAGGTGGATTCAGAGTTTGGGGTTAGCAAATGCAAACTATTATGTGTAGATGGATAAACAAGGTCCTACTCTATAGCACAGGAAAATATATTTAACATCCTGTGATAAATCACAATGGAAAAGAGTATTAAAAACGAATGTATATATATCCATAACTAAGTCACTTTGCTGTGCAGCCGAACTTAACCCAACATTGTAAGTCAACTGTATTTCCACTTAAAAAAATTGATTTAAGAAGAGAGAGACTGCTTGAAAGATACAAAACCTATCCCAAATGGTGAAGCCGACAGCTCAGCAGACTCTGGGATCTCTGGGGCCAGTCCCTCTCAGCTGCCAGGCCTGTCGCTCCTCCCCATAGCGCCCTCGGCACTGCAGCGGTGGGCTGTCAGTGTGGCCCCACCAGCTGCCCTCCAGGACAGTGCTCCCTTGTTAGCAGAGGTTTAGGAAAGCAAAAGAGGCTCCTCTTTGCCTTCAAGTGGAATGGAAACGCCACGGATGAGCAAGATTCACGGCTCTTCCCTCCACTTTTCTGTATGTTTGAAAATTTCCATAACAAAAAAGTCTTCTTAAAGTGTAATAAAAGATGTCTTGTCCTCAGGAAAGTGCTGAGGATTGAACTCTAGTTTGGGTGTAGGAAGGACTGTGTGATAGGCAACTGGGGATCAGATCCCGGAAGGGTCACTGAGGACACTTCCTGGTGCAAGGCCGTTCAGTGCGGCCAGAAAATAAGTAAGTAAACAAATTGAAAAGATAGTCACTGATCTACACTTCAAAAGATAGTTGGCCCAGGCAGTCTTACAGAAAAGATCTGCCAAACTTTCCTTTTCTTTTTTTGACTTGTAGGATCTTAGTTACCCGAGCAAGGATCGAAACCATGCCCCTGCATTGGAAGCACAGAGTCTTAACCACTGGACTGGCAGTTTTTGTTTTTTTTTGCCAAACTCTCAAGGAAAATGCAATCTCTTTACAAGAGAAACTATTTCACAACTTAACAAAAATAAAGATCTGTCTTTCTTTTTTATAATCCTGACATGCATGTATCTTTAAAAAATTTATTTTATTGAAGTATAGTCAATTTACAATGTGTTAATTTCTGCTGTACAGAAAAGTGATTAAATCCATTATGGTTTGTTATAGTATATTGAACACAGTATACTGAATATAGTTAGGACCTGGTTGTCCATCCATTATATATATAGCAGTTTGTCCCTACTAATCCCAATGCATCCCTTCCCACACCCTGCTTCTCCCTGGCAACTACAAGTCTGTTCTCTATGTCTGTGAGTCTGTTTCTGTTTCATAGATAAATTCACTTGTGTCATGTTTTAGATTCCACGTATAAGTAATGTCATATGATATTTGGCTTTCTCTGTCTGACTTACTTCACATAGTGTGATGGTCTCTAGGTCCATCCGTGTTGCTGCAAAGGGCGTTCTTTCATTCTTTTTGTGGCTGAGTTGTATTCCATCTGTATATGCATCTCATCTTTATCCATTCTCTTTTCAGTGGGTGCTTAGGCAGTTTCCACTGACATGCACATATCTTAAATATTAGCACAGTGTATTTACTACTGAATTAAAAGAAAAAAATGCATTTTGATCTATAGCACTTTTCTCAAAAATGCAAGAAATGTGCAAGATTGATACAAAGAAAACTCTAAAACTTATAAGACTTGAATAAATGGAGACATTTTAATGTTCTGGGGCAGGGAGATGTCCTTCAGCAAAGGTATTGTTTCTTCCCATGTCGATCTCTAAGTCTACATATGGAATTCCAATCAAAGCACCAACAGGATTTGCAGGGACGTTTGACTAGGTGGCTCTAGTAAAGTTCATCTGAATTAGAAATGTATGAAGATAACAAAGTAAATCTGAGAAAGGGTAATAATCCATAGGGATAGGAATTAGTGTTTATCAAGACATACTTAAAGGATTTCTCCAGTGCCTCAGTAGTAAAGAATCAGCCTGCAATGCAGGAGATGCAGAAGAAGTGGGTTTGATCCCTGTGCCAGGAAGACTCCCTGGAAGACGGCATGGCAACCCGCTCCAGTGTTTTTGCCTGGAGAATCCCATGGACAGAGGAGCCTGGCAGGCTACGGTCCATGGGGTGTCAGAGTCAGACACGACTGAAACAACTCAGCACAAGCCTGAAGACATACTTTAGAATTAAATAACTAGAAGACTGACATATTGGTACAAGAACAGTCGACTCATTTAATGAAACAGAATAAAGTACAGAAATAAGCCTGATAATTAAAATATTCACCCATCTAATAAATATTTCCTGAATATGTCTATGTATCAGCACTGCTCTGTGTGCAGGTGATATAAGAAAAAAGTCGTTAATAACCCTGCTTGCTTGAAAGCTATATTCTAGTGAAGGAGACGATGAACGAAAGAGTCCTTTTGTATCAGTAATACGTCACAGGCTACAGATGCCTCTCAGACCAGGATGGCAGCAGTGGAGGTGGTGAGTGGTCAGATTCTGGATGTATTTTAGGGTATCTATTAGGACTTGCTCTTTGATGTTGATGTAAGACATGCAGAGAGGAATCGAGAATGAGGCCAAGGTCATGGCCTGAGATGGGGCAGATCTGGAGGGAGCAGAAGGAAGGGACTATGTGAGTTGCCTCTGGTCCCTCAAGTGGAAATGCTCACCAGACATCCAAGAGGGGGTGTCCAATGGGCAGCTGGATGTATAGGGGTAGAATCTGGTGAGAGCATTGGGGAGAGATATTTAATTTGGATGTCAATTGGCAAATAAATGGATTGAAGCCTGGAAACTGGATGAGATCACCCAGAGGGTGCGAACAGATATGAGAAGGACAGAGCCCGGACCTCCAGCAGAATCAGTCGAGAGGATGAGGGGTAATGGGTGAGGACCCTGGGAAGGAGCAGCAGGTGAAGTGGGAGCAAGGGGACTGGAGGGGGAGGTGTCCTGGGAGAGGGGGAAGGATCCCAGGAGGAGGGTGTGGCCCATTCTGCAGACATCGACAGTCCAGACCACAGGATTCAACGCACTGTTCGTGGTCTGAACTCAAGCACACTCAGGGCAGCCCACAGCAACTGCAGGAGAGTGGGGGAGATGAAAACCACAGCAGGGGATTAGCTCACACATCTTGCTTCATTTATTTTATTGACTAGAAAAGAGCTGAGAGCAAATACAGTTAAAATTGCATTTACTTATTCCCATTAACTCCTGTACATATGAAACTTTAAGTTGTGAACTTTCAAAAGATGCAAATGTGCATTCCAGCAATGTGAGGCATGAGTGACATTGTAGCTTGCCCTCCATCTCCTGTTTGCTGACCGTCCTTCAGCTCTACCATCTCCCGCTTCCTCTCCCTCCTCCAGTCAGTAACTCTTCTTGCCTGTTTACTCGATGCCAGCCCCGGTATGCCAGCTGTTGTACTGTGCTACTGTACTGTAAGATTAAAAAATGTTTTCTTTATTTTGTGTTTGTTTTGTATGAATTGTTTGTGTGAAAAGTATTATAACCCTATTACAATGCAGTACTATATAGCTGATTGTGTTAGTTCGGTACCTAGGCTCACTTTGTTGGACTTAGGAACAAATTGGACTTTTGAACAAGCTCTCAGCAAGGAACTCATTCGTATGAGGGGACTTACTGTATTTAATCTTGGGTATTAGTCATGAGTGTTTACTATTTCCTTTATTTTCCTATATGTAAAGTGTTAGTCGCTCAGTCGTGCCCGATTCTTTGCAACCCCATGAACTGCAGCCCACCAGGCTCCTCTGTCCATGGGATTTTCCAGGCAAGGATACTGGAGTGAGTTGCCATTTCCTTCTCCAGGGGATCTTCCCAACCCAGGGATCGAACCCAGGTCTCCTGCACTGCAGGCAGATTCCCCACTGACTGAGCTACAAGGGAAGCCCTATATGTAAAACATCATATAAAAAAGAAGAAAAACCATTTGTAAGCAAATACTTGAAACAAACCTGTTTGTTGTACACCTGAAAGTAAAACAGCTTTGTGAATCAACTATAGTCCAAAATAAAATTTAAAAAAATTTTTTTTAAGTTTTCTTAAAGGGGTAGAAAAGAATCATGAATTTTCTCTCCATGCTATTTAGGGATATAATAGAATATTTTCCAAAAACGTCTACACAAAATATTTTTAGAATGATGCTCAGGAAACTGGTAAGTGGCTGTCACTGGTAGGCAGGCCTGCCTTATGAATTCTGCTTCCTTTAAAAATTATTTCAAATTATGCTTTATAATTAATTGCCTTGGTAAAAGGACAAAAATTATCCAGGTTGGACTCATATGTTTATTTTTCCTTCTGATTATAAAAGAAATTATAATTAAAATATTTCTGGATTTTGATCCCAAAAAGCCTGGTCCTGCCCGGTTGAGCCTGTGGCGACCTCAGCCGTGAATGCCAGGCAGGGGTTTGAGCATCAAGGTGGGAAGGAGACTTCCTTTTCCTGTGATATCTTTGTTTTATGAATTTTTAAAATCACGTACATTTATCGTTTTTTGAAAAGGAGGCGAAACCTACACAGGAATAAGTAAAAGATAAGTAAACTACTAGGAGATTGCAGGCGAATGGATCACTGTGAACAGCCAGCAACCAGGAAAGGAGGCTCGGCCACATCGTCATCAGGGAGATGCAACTCACACACGAAAATGGTAAAAATGAAGAGTCCCGTGCTGCGGAGCATTGCCAAAGGCGTGAGGCAATGGGCTCTCTCACAATGAGATGGGGGTGGTAATTGGCTTAGTCTTTCAGGAGAACAATTTCTAGGTGTTTATCCACACATAACATGTAAATACCTTTGACTGGCATGTTTATTCCAAGATATGGAGCAGATAGAAATACTCTCAGGTACCAAAAAAGAAGGCATGACATGCATGTTCTTTTTCTCAAATAATGGAAAATTGGAAATAACCTTAATAGGGTCCTATAATAGGGGAATTGATAAACTACATACTGTGAAAAACTTTTAATAGTCATTAAAATAATAAGACAAATTGACATGCAGCAACACAGAATGTCTATTATACTGTTGTATGAAAAAAGCTCTTTACAGAACGAGCCTGTCTGCAGGGGGTGTGTGTGTGTGTGTGTGTGTGTGTGTGTGTGTGTGTGTTTGTGTGTGTAAGCAGAAGCCATCTGGAGGATCCACGCTGAGCTTTGGAAGTACTTGTCTCTGGCGCTGATGAAGGATGGTGAGGAAAGGGGATTTTTAGTCTATACTCTGTGTGCTTTCATAATGATCAATTTGATTACAAAAAGAACGTGTTTACTTACATAATTTTAATTTGTATTTTATTTATTTATTTATTTTTTTAAATTTTAAAATCTTTAATTCTTACATGTGTTCCCAAACATGAACCCCCCTCCCACCTCCCTCCCCATAACATCTCTCTGGGTCATCCCCATGCACCAGCCCCAAGCATGCTGTATCCTGCATCAGACATAGACTGGCGATTCTATTCTTACATGATAGTATACATGTCAGAATGCCATTCTCCCAAATCATCCCACCCTCTCCCTCTCCCTCTGAGTCCAAAAGTCCGTTATACACATCTGTGTCTTTTTTCCTGTCTTGCATACAGGGTCGTCATAGCCATCTTTCTAAATTCCATATATATGTGTTAGTATACTGTATTGGTGTTTTTCTTTCTGGCTTACTTCACTCTGTATAATCGGCTCCAGTTTCATCCATCTCATCAGAACTGATTCAAATGAATTCTTTTTAACGGCTGAGTAATACTCCATTGTGTACATGTACCACAGCTTTCTTATCCATTCATCTGCTGATGGACATCTAGGTTGTTTCCATGTCCTGGCTATTATAAACAGTGCTGCGATGAACATCGGGGTACATGTGTCTCTTTCAGTTCTGGTTTCCTTGGTGTGTATGCCCAGAAGTGGGATTGCTGGGTCATAAGGTAGTTCTATTTGCAGTTTTTTAAGGAATCTCCACACTGTTCTCCATAGTGGCTGTACTAGTTTGCATTCCCACCAACAGTGTAGGAGGGTTCCCTTTTCTCCACACCCTCTCCAGCATTTATTGCTTGCAGATTTTTGGATCACAGACATTCTGACTGGTGTGAAGTGGTACCTCATTGTGGTTTTGATTTGCATTTCTCTAATAATGAGTGATGTTGAGCATCTTTTCATGTGTTTGTTAGCCATCTGTATGTCTTCTTTGGAGAAATGTCTGTTTAGTTCTTTGGCCCATTTTTTGATTGGGTTGTTTATTTTTCTGGAATTGAGCTGCATAAGTTGCTTGTATATTTTTGAGATTAGTTGTTTGTCAGTTGCTTCATTTACTATTATTTTCTCCCATTCAGAAGGCTGTCTTTTCACCTTGCTTATATTTTCCTTTGTTGTGCAGAAGCTTTTAATTTTAATTAGATCCCATTTGTTTATTTTTGCTTTTATTTCCAGAATTCTGGCAGATGGATCATAGAGGATCCTGCTGTGATTTATGTCGGAGAGTGTTTTGCCTATGTTCTCCTCTAGGAGTTTTATAGTTTCTGGTCTTACATTTAGATCTTTAATCCATTTTGAGTTTATTTTTGTGTGGGGTGTTAGAAAGCGATCTAGTTTCATTCTTTTACATGTGGTTGACCAGTTTTCCCAGCACCACTTGTTAAAGAGATTGTCTTTACTCCATTGTATATTCTTGCCTCCTTTGTCAAAGATAAGGTGTCCATATGTGTGTGGATTTATCTCTGGGCTTTCTATTTTGTTCCATTGATCTATATGTCTGTCTTTGTGCCAGTACCATACTGTTTTGATGACTGTGGCTTTGTAGTAGAGCCTGAAGTCAGGCAAGTTGATTCCTCCAGTTCCATTCTTCTTTCTCAAGATTGCTTTGGCAATTCGAGGTTTTTTGTATTTCCATACAAATCTTGAAATTATTTGTTCTAGTTCTGTGAAAAATATGGCTGGTAGCTTGATAGGGATTGCATTGAATTTGTAAATAGCTTTGGGTAGTATACTCATTTTCACTATATTGATTCTTCCGATCCATGAACATGGTATATTTCTCCATCTATTGGTGTCCTCTTTGATTTCTTTCATCAGTGTTTTATAGTTTTCTATATATAGGTCTTTAGTTTCTTTAGGTAGATATATTCCTAAGCATTTTATTCTTTTCATTGCAATGGTGAATGGAATTGTTTCCTTAATTTCTTTTTCTACTTTCTCATTATTAGTGTATAGGAATGCAAGGGATTTCTGTGTGTTGATTTTATATCCTGCAACTTTACTATATTCAATGATGAGCTCTAGTAATTTTCTGGTGGAGTCTTTAGGGTTTTCCATGTAGAGGATCATGTCATCTGCAAACAGTGAGAGTTTTACTTCTTCTTTTCCAATTTGGATTCCTTTTATTTCTTTTTCTGCTCTGATTGCTGTGGCCAAAACTTCCAGAACTATGTTGAATAGTAGTGGTGAAAGTGGACACCCTTGTCTTGTTCCTGACTTTAGGGGAAATGCTTTCAATTTTTCACCATTGAGGATAATGTTTGCTGTGGGTTTGTCATATATAGCTTTTATTATGTTGAGGTATGTTCCTTCTATTCCTGCTTTCTGGAGAGTTTTTATCATAAATGGATGTTGAATTTTGTCAAAGGCCTTCTCTGCATCTATTGAGATAATCATATGGTTTTTATTTTTCAATTTGTTAATGTGGTGAATTACATTGATTGATTTGTGGATATTGAAGAATCCTTGCATCCCTGGGATAAAGCCCACTTGGTCATGGTGTATGATCTTTTTAATGTGTTGTTGGATTCTGATTGCTAGAATTTTGTTAAGGATTTTTGCATCTATGTTCATCAGTGATATTGGCCTGTAGTTTTCTTTTTTTGTGACATCTTTGTCAGGTTTTGGTATTAGGGTGATGGTGGCCTCATAGAATGAGTTTGGAAGTTTACCTTCCTCTGCAATTTTCTGGAAGAGTTTGAGTAGGATAGGTGTTAGCTCTTCTCGAAATTTTTGGCAGGATTCAGCTGTGAAGCTGTCTGGATCTCGGCTTTTGTTTGCTGGAAGATTTCTGATTACAGTTTCAATTTCCGTGCTTGCGATGGGTCTGTTAAGATTTTCTATTTCTTCCTGGTTCAGTTTTGGAAAATTGTACTTTTCTAAGAATTTGTCCATTTCTTCCACGTTGTCCATTTTATTGGCATACAACTGCTGGTAGTAGTCTCTTATGATCCTTTGTATTTCTGTGTTGTCTGTTGTGATCTCTCCACTTTCATTTCTAATTTTATTGATTTGATTTTTCTCTCTTTGCTTCTTAATGAGTCTGGCTAATGGTTTGTCAATTTTATTTATCCTTTCAAAGAACCAGCTTTTGGCTTTGTTGATTTTTGCTATGGTCTCTTTTGTTTCTTTTGCATTTATTTCTGCCTTAATTTTTAAGATTTCTTTCCTTCTACTAACTCTGGGGTTCTCCAATTCTTCCTTTTCTAGTTGCTTTAGGTGTAGAGTTAGGTTATTTATTTGACTTTTTTCTTGTTTCTTGAGGTATGCCTGTATTGCTATGAACTTTCCTCTTAGCACTGCTTTTATAGTGTCCCACAGGTTTTGGATTGTTGTGTTTTCATTTTCATTAGTTTCTATGCATATTTTGATTTCTTTTTTGATTTCTTCTGTGATTTGTTGGTTATTCAGAAGTGTGTTGTTCAACCTCCATATGTTGGAATTTTTAATAGTTTTTCTCCTGTAATTGAGATCTAATCTTAATGCATTATGGTCAGAAAAGATGCTTCGAATGATTTCAATTTTTTTGAATTTATCAAGTTTAGATTTATGGCCCAGGATGTGATCTATCCTGGAGAAGGTTCCATGACCACTTGAAAAAAAGGTGAAATTCATTGTTTTGGGGTGAAATGTCCTATAGATATCAATTAGGTCTAACTGATCTAATGTATCATTTAAAGTTTGCGTTTCTTTGTTAATTTTCTGTTTAGTTGATCTGTCCATAGGTGTGAGTGGTGTATTAAAGTCTCCCACTATTATTGTGTTATTGTTGATTTCCCCTTTCATACTTGTTAGCATTTGTCTTACATATTGCGGTGCTCCTATATTGGGTGCATATATATTTATAATTGTTATATCTTCTTCTTGGATTGTTCCTTTGATCATTATGTAGTGGCCTTCTTTGTCTCTTTTCACAGCCTTTGTTTTAAAGTCTATTTTATCGGATATGAGTATTGCCACTCCTGCTTTCTTTTGGTCTCTATTTGCGTGGTATATCTTTTTCCAGCCCTTCACTTTCAGTCTGTATGTGTCCCTTGTTTTGAGGTGGGTCTCTTGTAAGCAGCATATAGAGGGGTCTTGTTTTTGTATCCATTCGGCCAGTCTTTGCCTTTTGGTTGGGGCGTTCAACCCATTTACGTTTAAGGTAATTATTGATAAGTATGATCCTGTTGCCATTTACTTTATTGTTTTGGGTTCGGGTTTATACACCCTTTTCGTGTTTCCTGTCTAGAGAATATCCTTTAGAATTTGTTGGAGAGCTGGTTTGGTGGTGCTGAATTCTCTCAGCTTTTGCTTGTCTGGAAAGCTTTTGATTTCTCCTTCATATTTAAATGAGATCCTTGCTGGGTACAGTAATCTGGGCTGTAGGTTATTGTCTTTCATCACTTTAAGTATGTCTTGCCATTCCCTCCTGGCCTGAAGAGTTTCTATTGAAAGATCAGCTGTTATCCTTATGGGAATCCCCTTGTGTGTTATTTGTTGTTTTTCCCTTGCTGCTTTTAATATTTCTTCTTTGTGTTTGATCTTTGTTAATTTGATTAATATGTGTCTTGGGGTGTTTCGCCTTGGGTTTATCCTATTTGGAACTCTCTGTGTTTCTTGGACTTGGGTGATTATTTCCTTCCCCATTTTAGGGAAGTTTTCAACTATTATCTCCTCAAGGATTTTCTCATGATCTTTCTTTCTGTCTTCTTCTTCTGGGACTCCTATAATTCGAATGTTGGAGCATTTCATATTGTCCTGGAGGTCTCTGAGATTGTCCTCGTTTCTTTTAATTCATTTTTCTTGTTTCCTCTCTGATTCATTTATTTCTACCATTCTATCTTCTATTTCACTAATCCTATCTTCTGCCTCCGTTATTTTACTATTTGTTGCCTCCAGAGTGTTTCTGATCTCATTTATTGCGTTATTCATTATATTTTGACTCCTTTTTATTTCTTCTAGGTCCTTGTTAAACCTTTCTTGCATCTTCTCAATCCTTGTCTCTAGGCTATTTATCTGTGATTCCATTTTGATTTCAAGATTTTGGATCATTTTCACTATCAATATTCGGAATTCCTTCTCAGGTAGATTCCCTACTTCTTCCTCTTTTGTTTGGTTTGTTGGGCAACTCTCCTGTTCCTTTACCTGTTGAGTATTCCTCTGTCTCTTCATCTTGGTTATATTGCTGCGTTTGGGGTGGCCTTTTTATATTCTGGTAATTTGTGGAGTTCTCTTTATTATGGAGCTTCCTGGGTGGATGGGGTTCTATCAGTGGCTTGTCAAGGTTTCCTGGTTAGGGAGGCTTGTGTTGGAGTTCTGGTGGGTGGAGCTGGGTTTCTTCTCTCTATACTTAAGGTACTCGAACAGTGGCCTCTTTGGGAGATCATCCGGTTGGGGCTTCTGGTTGCTGAGGTAGGTTACTGAGCCAGGTTCATTCTTCGGGAGGCAGAGCCAGCCAAAACGCTGAGTCACCGAGGCTCGCAGCAAAGACAGTTTACTTGCCCATAATTTTTAAACACATAAAATGTCAGGTAGCTCATTCAAATTTACAGTTAAATTAGTTAAAATATGAAGTCGATGCCAAATGGGGCCAGAGATAGCTCTTGCCGACCTGGCCAAAGGGGCTGGGGGGACTGAGAGAGGCCGGATTTAGGTGAGTCCGGGGACAGCTTCGGTTGAAGACGATGGACCTTCAGGGTTTCAGAGCTAGGAAGGCCCCAGGGTGCTGGGCCTGCACACACAGGCCATCTCCCCGGCTGGGAGTAAAGGAGACTACCTACCACCCCTCCCAGGAGGGCGGCCTGCAGAGGGGGAGGGGAGCGGCAGAGTGCAGGGCCAGGCCAAGCTGAGGCGCTTGTGTCCAGTGTCCAAGGAAAGGTCTGGCTTTCCCAGGATCACCTTTGTTCTTGAGGCCTGATGGTGATTTGAGCAGTGTCAGCATCAGGATACATGTGTGGGGTGAGTGGGTGAGGGCAGGGCACCCAGCAATGCAAACCCAAATGGGCTTGAGGACAGAGGGAGAAGGTGGAAGGGAGCCCCAGGACAGGCTGTCCTGTAAGCCCCACTTCCCCAGTCCTGAAAGCAGTGATGTCCTGTCCTGATGCCCCAAGGGCACGATCTGTGTCTAGAGTTCCCCCTTCATAGGGCTCTGCCCCATGGAGGCAGCTGACGCTTGTCTTCACACCACCAACCCTGGGAGCCCTTAGCCAAGCTGGCACCTGATCCTGGGGCCCCTCTTCAGCTGCCCCTCTTCAACTGGTCAGGAGCCGAGGCTGGGCAGCCAGGACACTCAGGCCTGAATCCCCTCCACTTACCAGCTGAGTCTCAGTTTCCTCATCTGTAACCTGGAGTTCATAGAAGCTACCAGGAAGGCCGGAGGGACTGGGCAGGTCCATATAAGCAGAAAGAGAGCTGAGAATGTGGCTGCCAAGACCTGCCTCCTAACACAGATGCAGGCAGTCTGCACAGGTGACCAGCATCCTTGTCCCTGCATCAGGTGGCTGGTGGAGAGAAGCCCGTGCAGGTGTGGGTATGAACAGAGAACAGAGAGACCTCTGAGCATGACTCTGGTGTGTCCTCCTCAGTGGAGCAGGCTTAGACTGGGGAGCAAGGGCCTTGGGACCCTCCTCTGAGGCTCCTGATATTGCCCATGCGGGAATGGGGCCAAGCTTACCCAGGAAGATGAAATCACAAACCTGCAGGTCTTTCCGGCCCAGACTCCAGCTTCTGGCAACCTCAGCGGGTCAATTTTCTGGCTTCTGTTAAACTCTAACCTTGTACTGACTTAATAGTCTAATTGAGGCCCTGGGGCAGAGTCTAGGGTCCCACTGCCCCCCTCAAAGAGAAATTGAAAGAAGTTGCTGGAAAATGACCGTAGGACAAATGAGAAGGACAAATACTTTTGACTAACTGGAAAGACTCTCACCATAAACAGATAGCCCCAAACTGGCAAACTGTGGATGGTGTTCTGGATGTTTCCATGTCTGGATGAATGGCTATGTGCTTTCCAGACACCTCCCCCAGGGCTCCCCTACATCTGAGGGGGGCGATCACAGGGCGATTGCCACACTTGCATAGCTGCCCCCGGCGTGGCAGGTGCACGGCGCCCCCACCCCCGTCATAGGTCTGACTCGACTGTTCCTGCTCTTGGCTTGCCACTCCCTTCTTTCCTTCCTCACGTGAGGATGGCAGCCTCACCCTAGGAAGCTGGTCCTCACTGTGCTGCCAGCCTGGGGGTCTGAAACTCAAAGTCACCCACTTAGGTCCATCTCGTTCTCCCTGGCCACTAGCGTTCCGGAGGGCCCTGTGCTGGGCTGCACACGCTGCTTTCGGACCATCTCTGCATCTCCCTGGGGCTCCACTACTCCTTTCCTAGGGGACAAAGGGGGCTCTAGGGGGTAGAGTCAGTTGAATAATCCTCCCCGAATATGTCCAAGTCCTATTCCTCAGTACCTGGGAGTGTGACCTTTGAAAATCAGCCTTTGCAGTTTTAATAATGTAAAGGCATGCATATGTATGAGGAGGGCATGGCAGCCCACTCCAGTATTCTTGCCTGGAGAATTCCCATGGACAGAGAAGCCGGGAGGGCTACAGTCCATGGGGTCAAAAGAGTCAGACACGACTGAGAGGCTAAGCGCACAGCACATGCATGTGTACGGCTGAGTCCCTTTGCTGTTCACCTGAAATTATACAACACTGTTAATCAGCTATATCCTGATACAAAATGTTTTGATATATATTTTTTAAAATTTAGAAATAAATAAATAAATACAATTAAAAGACAAACAGACCTCAAGGTGAAATGATCCTGAATTTAGGGCAGGTCCTCCTATGTTTAGGAGAGAGGAGGGGAGATTTGAGACCCAGACACAGAGGAGACACAGGCAGAAGGAGGTCATGTGACGACGGAGTTATTCAGACCAGAGCTGAGGGTCAGGGGGTTGCCAGCAGCCCCCGTAACCCAGGAGAAAAGAGTCTCCCTCCAAGCCTCCGGAAACAAGCACCCCTGCCAGAACCTTGACTTTGGACTCCGGCGTCCAGACCTGTGAGGATCAGAGTCTGTCATTTGAGGCCAGCTGGTTTTGGGTCCTTTGTAGAGGGGCCTTAGGAAGCTCATGCAGAAAATTAGCCACTTGGTGGCTCAGGGTCATTCAGCTTAGAGGGTCAGGACTTGGATAGAGGTCTGCTTGAGAGAGAGACCTGCCCTGGACACCTAGGCTTCATTTGAGGGCGTTTATTCCAGAAGGCTTCCCTAGTGGCTCAGACTGTAAAGGGTCTTCCTGCAATGCAGAAAACCTGGGTTCAGTCCCTGGGTTGGGAAGATCCCCTGGAGGAGGAAAAGGCAACCCACACCAGTATTCTTGCCTAGACAATCCAGTGGACAGAGGAGCCTGGAGGGTTACAGTCCATGGGGTTGCAAAGAATCAGACACAGCTGAGTGACTAACAGTTCACACACATTCCAGAAGGATGTTTCAAGGCTGTGCTGACCTCCAACCACCCCTAGAGTGTGGAACTAACAACTGCCCTTTTTTTCCACTAGGACACAGAGAGGCAAACCCCTCAGCCTCTGTGTGTGTGTGTGTGTGTGTGTGTAGGAAGAAGCCTGGCCTTTTCCACCCAGGGTTACAACAGCTAAGAAGGGATGGGACACTGCTAGGTGGGCTGGACTATCTTGAGGTCCTCCTCCCTCTGGGGGTCTTCTGGGACTCGTCACAGTCCAGAAGCCTCCCCTCCTCAGCCTTGACCACAGCGTGGAGTTCCACAGAGGGGGCCCCTGATTGGGGGCAGAGGGGTGGTAGCCCTCTCTAAGCTAGTGGGTGCCTCTGGCGGGCCTTGGCAGTGTGCCAGGTCTCTCCCCAAAAGCCACTTCCATCAGTTTCATCAGAGTTGTCCCAGTCTGGATGGGGTGGTCAAGTCAGAGGCTGGGTACAAACCCCTGTTTGGGGGCCATGAGATCGGGTCGGCCAGGTAAGCGCCCTGTCCGGAGGTATGAAGACCCAGAAGTTGTTTAAGCCTCTGGGGAATCCCTCCCTCCTGCTGTGACCTCTGGAGTCTTCTAGTAGCTTCCAGAGGGCGGGGCTGGGAGGTGCTCTCTCCATTCACATCCTTGGTGCCCTGTCAGTGTCCCCTCGTGGATAGATGAGAACCAGGATGGAAGCTGGCCTGAGGCCCAGACAGAACGCACACCAGAGACGCCAGACCAGCCAGGAAATTCAGGCTATGGTGGAGAGGATGCCGTGCTGACCTCCAACCACCCCTAGAAAGTGGAACTAACAACTGCCCTTTTTTTCCACTAGGACACAGAGAGGCACACCCCTCAGCCTCTGCATTGCCTGCCCCTAGCCTGTGTCACTGACCCTGGGGCCGTGTCCCCAAGCAGCATGGCCTTTGCACAGCCTGGGATGAGACCCCACCCCCAGCCCCGCCACTCTGCCTGGCCAGGCTAAAGCCACACATCAGTTCTGAGCTCAGATCAGCACCACTGCCCCCAATCTCCAACCACACATCCCTGTCACCTGTGTGTATGTCTCCTCATGGGCACCCCTCCAGGCTGGGGACTTGCAGAGCACAAGGGTTTGCATCTCTGTGGGTCTGCATCTCTCCCCTTCCCTGGGGTCAAATGTGGTATCCAGGACACAGTGGATGCTTCACACACACAGTCCAGGGACCCCAGGGTGTTGGCAGTGGAAGGCCCAGCCCTGGACCACCTCCTGTAAGATGAAATGAGTCATTTCTCAGCTCTGCATGATGGAGGCTGTGGGGGTGAGGATGGTCCAAGGCCATGCACGAACACAAAATTACAGCTGCTTATGGAGCATTGGATGAGAAAGACCTGCAGACTAGCAGGAAAGGTCTTCTACAACTCAAGACATAAAGAAGGAACCACAGCAACGTGGGTAAGAGGGCTAAGAGGCAGGACAGGCCCCCCAGGTGGGCGGCCCACAGACGGAAGTGTAATCACAGAGGCAGAGCAGGGGGTCTGAGTCCCACGGCCGGCCCCCCATCCCAGGGGCCCTGTGTCGGGAGGAAGAGCCCCAAACGTTTGGTTCTGAAAGCCAGTGGAGCTCCCTTTCAGAGGCCAGGGGAGAGCAGAGAGTCCAGTCCTTTTTTTTTTTTTTTTTTTTTTTAATTGAAGTATAGTTGATCTGGGGGCTTCCCTGGTGGCTCAGACAGTAAAGAATCTGCCTGCAATGCAGGAGACCCAGGTTCGATCCCCAGTTGGGAAGATCCCCATGAGAAAGGAATGGCTGCCCACTCCAGTATTATTGCCTGGACAATTCCACGGACAGAGGAGCCTGGCGGACACAACTAAGCGACCAGCACTTTCCCTTCTCATAGCTGATTTACAATGCTGTGCCAATCTCCGCTACACGGCAAAGTGACTCAGTTATATACACACATACACTCTTTGTATGCAGTAGGACCTTGCTGTCTATCTGTTCAAAATGGGATAGTTTGCATCTACTAATCCCAAACTCCCAGTCTGTCCCTCTGTCTCCCCATTCCCCCTTGGCAACCACAAGTCTGCTCTCTATGTCTGCAGAGACGCTACTCTTACAGGGCGCAGACAGAATCTCACACACTCCGGGACCCAGGGCAGAAGCAGTCATTTGAAAGAAGCCTAGGTCCCACCCACTTGCTGATGTTGGAGAGCCACCCAGAGAGGTAGGAGGTGACTGTCTCACCCTGGGACATAGATGCTGGTGGAGCCATTCTGGGGTGCTCGTTCTCCCATGAGGATGCTGGTGCTGGCAGCATTGTGGAATCCTCCCTTTAGCCAATTAATGCCGGAACTCAGACCCACCCAACAGCAAGCTGGAACCAGCACTGGGGTGTCTCAGACCAAGAAGTTAGCCAGCCAAGGACCCCGTGCCACCCACTAGCAGGCCTGCTGCCTTGAGACCCCTGAGCTCATTGCCCTGGGACCCAGCCCTTCACATCACCATGCTGGCACTACCCTGGAACCCCCAGGGCCCAGCAGCCAGTCTTCAGGACCCCGCCCCACCCACTAGTAAGCCTACATCACACTGGGATCCCCAGGGCCCACAGTCAGAGACCCCAGGACCTAGCTTCACCCACCAGGAAACCAACAACAGCTCTGAGACCCCAGATCTTGTAGCCAGAGACCCCAGGACCTGCCTCTGCCAGCCAGCACACAACTTCCTGGACTGGTTTTCTCTTTTTGCCCCAGGCAGGCCCCCTTCCTACCTGAGGCAGGAGATAGATGGGCCCCAGGGTGAGCAGCTGGAGTCTATCCCCTGCGGACAGATCCTCCTAGATGAAGATAAGGGCAGGAGCAAGAGAGGAGCTGAGCCCTGCCCAGATAAAAGATGAAAGACCACATATTCACCACTCTCTAGGTCGATTTCTTCCAGACTACACATGCTCAGAAAGTTTTCTTTAAGGTCCAAAAGGGAGGGCTCGCTACCCATTAGTAAGTGATGTTAACCTACCCATAGGCCTCTTCGCTAGAATCCAGCTTGGCTAAGAGATGCACACACAGGGGAGAACCCTGAGATAAACCAAATATAGGCTCAGAACCAGGCAAAGCAAAACGATTGGCCAGAGGAAACCTGGAAGAAGTGCCCATATGAGTGATTCAAACCACCACAAGGGCACAGTTTTCTGCGTCCGCCCACGTGTGTCTATCCACATGTACCGTTTCCCCCCAATAAACACTGTACTTGTGTCGCTGCCTTCTGTATCTACATGAAAACTCATTTCTATGGAGGTGATGGGCCAGGGCCTTGTCACTGCCCACTGTCCTTGGTGGTCTAATGGCTAGGATTCAGGGCTCTCTCTGCCCTGACCTGACTTCAATTTCTGGACAGGAAGCAAACCCAGCTTGAAGCCACTGCAGGCCGAGGCCACCTGAGATCACACCTTCTCCCTGGCACTTTGCTGTGGGCAGCAGAGAAGGCTGACCGTCAGGGCCCTGCAGTCTCTCTTCCCGTGCCCTTGGCTTCCAGGCAGATTTGCCCATGGAGGTACCCATGGGACTATGTGGGGCAACGATAGAGAGATGGGTGTCGACTCCCCTGGCTCCTCCCTGCCAGCCCAGGTCTGGACAGAGGCTGGGGTCCTATGTGGCCATGGCTCCTGTGGGTGGTCCTGGCACCTCTGGCCCTTGCTGGCATCTCAGCCCTGCCCTCAGTCCCGTCAGAGCCTCTCTGCAGTTAATCCTTGGAAGGTCCTGTGTTTCAGCCAGCCCCTAGCTGACCCACCTCCACACTTCTGGATAATATCTGTCCAGACTTGGTCTGATTTCATGCCTCTTCTTGACCCCAGCATGGCTGAATCTCCTAGGACAAAACCTGTTACCATTTCTGCTGGAGACACCAAAAGGTAGCTGTTTAAGAGGTTAATCCTACTGGACCTATTACCAGTTGGTGCAGCAGAAAAAATTAACAGATCTGAATTTGAATACTGTGACTTTGGGCAAATCACTTAATCTCTCTGAATCTATTTCTTCTTTGTAAAATGAGGGTACTAGTACAACCTTCTTGGATTGCTGTGAAGATTAAATGGATGAGCAGTGTGCTTGGAACAGGGCAGATTATGGTGGCAGAACTCTGGGGAGATTGGAATCCCACTGACCCTCACAACCTCATCCCACCCCCCCTTCCCCATGAGGAAAGGCAGACACTATGGTCCTCATCTCACAGAGAAACGAGTCCAGAGCATGTTCATACAACAGTAAAGACCTGAATCATAGGTTGGAACTCAGGTCTCTCAACACTCAGGCCAGGGACACTTTAGATACAGCACAAGGCTACTTCCAGAGCCTTTAAAATGCTTTGGATATTTATGGGTGAAAAGATCAGCTGTCTGGAGTTGACTTTAAAATAGTCTAGCAGAAACCAAAAGAATTGGGGGAAAACAGAATAGGTAAAACAGATTGTCGGTGAATGTTGTAGCTGATGGCAGATACTGGGCTCCTTGTGCAATTTTTTCCAACTTTAGGTACATTTAAAGATTTCTGTAATGAAACATGGACATGATTTTGAGCCTTCTCTTTTTTTTTTTTGGCCATGCCACACGGCATGCGGGACCTTAGTTCCCTGACCAGGGATCAAACCTGAATCCCTTGCATTGGAAGCATGGAGTCTTAATCACTAAACCACCAGGGAAGTTCCAATGAACTATCTTTAATGACTGACGAAGACACTCATGAGAAAATAATCAGTGAGAAAGCAAGATGTAGAACTGTGTAAGCATCGCAATCCCAGCTGTGTGTGTGTCTGTGTGTATCTATCCACACGTGTGTGAAAGTGTTGAGAATGAACGACACCGTCAATTTAACACGTTTGTCTCTGCATGATAGACTCATTATTTTTCTTATCAATGTTTTCCAAGGTTTCTAAAATGGCATGTATTGTTGTATAATCAGAAAAACAGTCGATATGAAAATGCTTAAAATATAATTTTGCTAAACCAAGTGGCTGGGACAGGAGATACTGGGGGCATTGAGCCAGCTGAGGGCAGAGAGGCTGGGGGTCCCTGCGGCTGCTTGGCCCCAGCCCTGGGAGAGGAGGGGCAGCTGGACAGACACCTCCAGGTCTTTGTTTCCTCTCCAGTGAACGGGTGCCAGTCCCAGAAGGCCCAGCCCTGCTTCATGCTGCTTGCCCTGGTCCTAACCGGCTGTGTTGGCCCTGCCTCAAGCGCCAGGTGCTGGGGAGGTGAGCCAGATGTCAGAGCCACAGCCACATCTGGGGAGGGTGGCTGAGAGGCACGTCGCCCAGCTCTCTGGGTCGGGATCTGGTTTCATCACCTGATCCCAGCGCCGAGGGCTCCAGGGCCAGAGGGTGTGGCACCACACACTTGTCCTCGCTGCACAAGGCAGACGCAGTGACCGCGTCCTTATCGAGGACCTACCAAGTGCCGCATCCGGCACACAGCCTGCAGAAGCAGCGATTGCAGGCCCACTCTACAGACGAGGGAGCCGAGGCTCAGAGCTGCGCTCACCTTGTCACAATCCTGCAGTGCTTCCCCCGTGCCCTCAGGGTGGAGCAGAGCCCCTGCCTCTGGGTCCTGCCACCACCAGCCCCACACTGTCACTACAATATCCACAGCCTCTCCACCCACTGGGCACACACATGTCCCAGGCCTGTGCTCGGATTTCCCCTCATTATGTTAGCCCTCCTCTTATTCCCACATCATCTTGTCTCTGTGGCAATGCCACCTCTTCCAGGAAGCGCCCCCCTCCCCACGCCGACAGGCTCAGACTACTGGGGCAACTCCCAGCAAATCAATATTCCTCTTTGCACAGCCCTAGTTGTGCTGTATTGCCAAGCATATTTTCACATCCCTCGCCCCTACTGCGCCTGACCATGGACTCCCCGAGGTCAGGGAAGGGGTCAGGGCCATCACACAGAATTCTTCCTCCAGGAGGAAGCAGCCCCATGCGACCACGGGGTGAAGCTTTCGGTCCTGGGTCAGAACGCAACCTGCACGCCTGTGCCCCGCATCCCTGGCCTGGTCTTACTTGGCTGTAAGTGGGCCTGGCACAGAGGCTTGTGTGAATGAACAAGCGAATGAGTGAGTGAACGTGGGTGTGAGTGAGGGAGTCGTCCAGGGTCTTCCAGTGGCAGCGGCACAGCCAGGTCTCCACCCTTGGCTCAAGGGACTCCAGCTCTCATGTTTGCCACACACCCTGGTGACGCGGGAGCTTGCGGCACCTCCAGATACTGAGCCAAGGCTGGCCTAGAGGCCTGAGCCCTGCCAGGGCCTGACCAGGGTGGTCTCTGGGCTTCCCAGAGGATGCGGTGCTTCTGGACGAGGGGTCACACCAGCTGGCCAAAGCTGATGACCTTCTGGCAGTGAGGGCTGGGCCCAGTCAAGCTTGTGAAGCCCAGGCCTGGTCCCCAAGGGCACAAGCAAGTTGAGAATCTAAGACCACCCTATTCTTCGGAGGAGTCTTGGACCTCAGCGAGGGGACCCCCTCTCCCAGAAAGGTTGCCCCAGGGAGGACACAAAACAGAGAAGAAGTCCAACACAAATCTACTGGTGGCCACTCAGTGTGCGAATCGATTAGATGGCAGGGTGTAACACAGTGAGCACACCGCCTGCCCTTGGGCTGTGCACAGGCTTCGAGGATGTACAGGGAATGTCTTCCCCTTCCCAGAGGTGGGGGTGACTCTAGACTCAGGCAGTAAGTTGTCCATTCTCCCCCAAGAAGGTGCAGAGAATCTGAAGGGGCAGAGCAGGAAGTGGGGGTGCAGGGGATGGACCCAGAGTGGTGGCCAGCACTTACTCTGCAGAAATCAGGCTCATTCGTGGGCAGTGCTTAGAGGCAGGCATGTAATAGAAAGAGACGGCTTTGGGAGTCAGACAGAGCCAGGATCAAATCCTGCTAGACCCGTTCAGGGCTGGGTGACATTTACAGTTCACCCAGCTTGTGTGGGTTTGTGAAAAGAGAGTGATGGTTAGATCCACTGGGAGAAATTACAGCAGGCATGCATCTCAGATACACCCCACAAAGAAGACAGGCCACAAAGAGCACAGACTGATGGTTCCATTCGACCTCAGTTCTAGAAAGCACAGACCAATCTACATGGAGAGAAAGCTGATCTCTAGGGGATGGGGCCTGGGAAGGAAGAGATTACAAACAGCAAAAGGTCACAAGCAAACAAACGATGGCAGATGACGGACATGTTCTTAACTCTGAACGTGATAATAGCCCCATGAATGTGTTCATAAGTTACAATTTAAATTGTACAATTCATATCTGTGCAATCTGTTGTATGTCAATCACACCTCAATAAAGCTGTTTAAAAAAAGAAATCCCCCAACCTCAAAATTTTTAAAAAATCTCAGTGGCTTCCTCCTGGGAACAAGTCACAGGGTTGAAGTGACTTTTGAAGATGACTCATTTCTGTCTGGGTTAGATCCCTGCCATTTTTACATTGTCAGGACAATTCTCCCCTGGCTCATTTGTTGAATGCTCATCTATAGAATTCTAACACAGCTCCTGGTCATTAGGAGAGGTTGGATCTCTGAAGGTGACCACGCACGTGGTGTTCTGCTTTTCTGAAAAGGAGCCCAGGGTAGTCCTTACCTTGGTCTGTGCTGTGCTGTGCTTAGTCGTGTCGGACTCTTTGTGACCCTATGGACTGTAGCCCACCAGGCTCCTCCATCCATGGGGATTCTCCAGGCAAGAGTACTGGAATGGGTCGCCATTCCCTCCTCCAGGGGATCTTCCCAACCCAGGGATCGAACCCAGGTCTCCCACATTGCAGGCAGATTCTTTACCATCTGAGCCACCAGGGAAGCCCCTGGTGGGCTTGGCCTGGGGGCCCGGAAACCAAAGTGGGGTTGCCCACTTCATTCTGTTTGGAGTCCTCATCTGGTGGTCCTTGCTGGTCAGCAGGAGGAAGGGCATGTTTCAGAGCCCCCTCCCTAAGCTCCTTGCTGATGAGATTGGTACACCTTGGGCCTTTTAACCTTTCATGCACCTGTGAGCAAGCACACTTGTAAGATTTAACTTTTTAATGTAATCTATTTTATTGAAGTATGGTGTTAGTTTCAGGTGTCCAGCAAAGTGATTCAGTTATTCATTTTCAGATGCTTTTCCCTTTTAGGTTATTACAATATACCGATACAGTTCCCTGTGCCATACAGTAGGTCTTTGTTGGCTGTCTATCCCTTATCAGATTAAAATGACTGTTTTTCTTCTTAGCTGTAATTCATTCTTGTCCGTTACTCCTATTCTGACCTGTCATTGCATGAAGTTTGAAACCAAAATGTCCAGTAATCTGGATTTTGCTGAAAGAATTAGACTGAGTTTATATCAGCATGTAGGATATTGTGTGTGTGTGTGTGTGTGTGTGTGTGCATGCGCATGCGTGCATGCATATTGGTGTGCATGCTCACAGGCCACAAGCTGAGAACAATCATTCCTCAGCTGCAGCTGTCCTTCATGACCTTCTTGCTCGTTGGGTTTTTTACATTCTTAGAAATGACTCTGAGCTACTGGAAGCCAGTACTGAAAGAAGCATATAGAACCATGTCTGTCCACCCCTCCTCTCTTACCTGACCTGAGACCGTCCCCTGCACCCACATGGTCTCCAGGCTGGCTCCTTCCCCTCTTTTCTGGCCTTGAGTGACCTTTGCAAATTGCAAAATCTGAGTATGGCTTTCTTCTGCTTGCATACTCTCCACTGGCTCCTCTGACAGCAGAACAAAGTCTATGTGCCTCCTTATCGTATATTTAATAAAGTTTCTGTGTCCAACATAAATAAAGAATGCTTATAATTCAATAGTAAAAAGAGAAGCCAAGCAAAAATAGGCAAAACATTTGAGTGGATATTTCTCCAAAGAATATATAAAAATGGCCAGTAAGAACATGAAAAATTGCTCCATGGCTTTCGCCATTAAAAGTGAAAGTGAAGTCGCTCAGTAGTGTCTGACTCTTTCCTAGCCCCTGGACTGTAGCCCGCCAGGCTCCTCTGTCCATGGGATTCTCCAGGCAAGAATACTGGAGTGGGTTGCCATTTCCTTCTCCAAGGGATCTTCCCAACCCAGGGATCAAACCCGGGCCTCCTGCATTACAGGCAGACACTTTATCCTCTGAGCCAACAGGGAAGCCCCTAGGAAAATGCAAATCAAAATGACAGTGAGATAACACTTCACATCCACTTCAGTTCAGTTCAGTCGCTCAGTCATGTCCAACTCTTTGCGACTCCATGGACAGCAGCACACCAGGCCTCCCTGTCTATCAGCAACAGCCAGAGTCCACCCAAACCCATGTTCACTGAGTCTGTGATGCCATCCAACCATCTCATCCTCTGTTGTCTTCTCCTTCCCTCAGTCTTTCCCACCATCAGGGTCTTTTCAAATAGTCAGCTCTTCTCATGAGGTGGCCAAAGTATTGGAGTTGCAGCCTCAACATCAGCCCTACCAATGACCACTCAGGACTGATCTCCTTTAGGATGGACTGGTTGGATCTCCTTGCAGTCCAAGGGACTCTCAAGAGTCTTCTCCAACACCGCAGTTCAAAAGCATGAATTCTTCAGTGCTCAGCTTTCTTTTATAGTCCAAACATGACCACTCATACATGACCACCGGAAAAGCCATAGCCTTGACCAGACGGACCCTTGTTGACAAAGTAATGTCTCTGCTTTTGAATATTCTGTCTAGGTTGGTCATAACTTTCCTTCCAAGGAGTAAGCGTCTTTTAATTTCATGGCTGCAGTCACCATCTGCAATGACTTTGGAGCCCAAAAAAATAAAGTCAGCCACTGTTTCCACTGTTTCCCCATCTATTTCCCATGAAGTGATATAGGACAAGATGCCATGATCTTAGTTTTCTGAATGTTGAGTTTTAAGTCAACTTTTTCACTCTCCTCTTTCACTTTCATCAAGAGGCTCTTCAGTTCCTCTTCACTTTCTGCCATAAGGGTGGTGTCATCTGCATATCTGAGGTTATTGATATTTCACATCCACTAGATTGACTCTTAAAGGTGAATCATGACAAGTGAGGATGTTAGTGAGGATGTGCAGAAATTGGAACCATGTAGGTTATATAAAATATTGGTGGGAATATAAAATGATTTGGCTGCTATGGGGAAAAAGTTTGGTGGTTCCTCCAAAGTTAAACATGCAAGTACCATGTGATCCAGAAATTCCACTTGTCTGTGTATGCCCAAGCGAAATGATAGCATGTGCTCAAAGCATGTACATGAATATTCACAACAGCATTATTCATAATAGCTAAAAAATGGAAGCAACACAAATGTCCATCGTCTGATGGACAGAATGTGGTCTCTCCATGTGATGGAATACCTTTCATAGGATTGGAGTGCTGATACATGCTATGACATGATGAACCTTGAAAATATGATATGATATCATAATATAAAATATGATATGAAAGAATCCAGACAAAAAGGCCAACTACCGTGTAATCACATTTATAGGAAATATCTAGAGTATGCAAATCCACGGAGACAGAAAGTGGATGCTTGTCTGCCAGGGGCTGGAGTGGGAGAGGGAATGGGAAGGACTGCTTAATAAGTAGGAGGTGTCTTTTTAGAGTGATGAAAATGTTCTGGAGTCAGAGAGTGATGAAGGCCACACAACATTATGGATGGACTAAAAGCCGCTGAATGATATACTTTTAAAAGCTTGAAATGGTGAGCTGTATATTATGGGACATTTCCTCAGCAAAGTATTGCTGTGAAAGTCTCAGTTGTGTCCAAAAGTCCATGGAATTCTCCAGGCCAGAATACTGGAGTGGGTAGCTATTCCCTTCTCCAGGAGATCTTCCCAACCCAGGGATCAAACCCAGGTCTCCCGCATTGCAGGTGGATTCTTTACCAGCTGAGCCACAAAGAAAACCCAGCTATACTGGAATGGGTTGCCTATCCCTTCTCTAGCGGATCTTTCCAACCCAGGAATCAAACCGGGATCCCCTGCATTGCAGGTGGATTCTTTACCAACTGAACTATAAGGGAAACCCAATGCTTAACAAATCCTGGGAATGCATATATTAGCCTGAATCCTGCCCACATCAAGTTCCTCCACTTTTACAGAGGTTTCCCCAACTTGGTCAACTCCTGGTGATCTCACCCTCTTCTGAACTTTCATGAAATCTATTGAAAAACTTGATGATTTAACTTATCCTACACTACCTACCATTCTTTATTTCTTTGTTTATTCTTCATTATTTACATTTATTTCACTACTTCCCAATATTTATACTAAATTTACATTTATCATACAACCTTTCCAATGTAAAAATATGTTGGAAAAATTAATGAATTTAAAAACCCAAAGAATACCATCAAGTATGAAAGTTGGGGCCTGAGGATTAGTAGCAAGGACACAGAAGTCAATGGAACTCAACACAGAGCAGGAACAAGTCCATACCCCTCCCTGAGCAAGGCCATACCCACGTGGGCCCTCAGCACCCAGTGGACCGGCGAGTGATGGTGCTGGGGCAGTCAGCTGGTCATACTAAAAAATAACTACATTCTAACCTCCCAACATTCGCAAAATTAAATCAGATATACAGATGAGGTTAATAAGGAAAATGAAGCTTCTAAACCCGTAGAAGAAGACACTGGAGCATGTGTTTGTGTTCTTGTAGGAGGGAAGGCTTTGGTCAAGAAAGTATAGCAAGCAAAACTCACAAAGAAAAGATGGACACATTGCACTGAATCAGAATGGCAATCTCTGCATGAAAAGGATCAGGAGGTACAAATTTCCTAAAATAAGACTAATACAGGGATACACTCTACCAACCACATGGGAACTATAATTAAAACACTGTGTCCAATATTTGAAATATTTGAAAGTATCCAGGGGAATGGATCTTAAAAATTCCTATCACAGGAAAAAAATTGTAACTCTGTGTGGTGATGCGTGTTAACTGTTCAGTTCAGTTCAGTGGCTCAGTCGTGTCCGACTCTGTGACCTCATGAACCGCAGCACGCCAGGCCTCCCTGTCCATCACCAACTCCTGGAGTTCACTCAGACTCGCGTCGAGTCAGTGATGCCATCCAGCCATCTCATCCTCTGTCGTCCCCTTCTTCTCTTGCCCCCAGTCCCTCCCAGCATCAGAGTCTTTTCCAATGAGTCAACTCTTCGCATGAGGTGGCCAAAGTACTGGAGTTTCAGCTTTAGCATCATTCCTTCCAGAGAAATCCCAGGGCTGATCTCCTTCAGAATGGACTGGTTGGATGTTCTTGCAGTCCAAGGGACTCTCAAGAGTCTTCTCCAACACCACAGTTCAAAAGCATCAATTCTTTGGGGCTCAGCTTTCTTCACAGTCCAACTCTCACATCCATACATGACCACAGGAAAAACCATAGCCTTGACTAGACGGACCTTAGGCGGCAAAGTAATGTCTCTGCTTTTCAATGTGCTATCTAGGTTGGTCATAACTTTTCTTCCAAGGAGTAAGCGTCTTTTAATTTCATGACTGCAGTCACCATCTGCAGTGATTTTGGAGCCCCAAAAAATAAAGTCTGACACTGTTTCCCCATCTATTTCCCATGAACTGATGGGACGGGATGCCATGATCTTCGTTTTATGAATGTTGAGCTTTAAGCCAAGTTTTTCACTCTCTTCTTTTACTTTCCTCAAGAGGCTTTTTAGTTCCTCTTCACTTTCTGCCATAAGGGTGGTGTCATCTGCGTATCTGAGGTTATGGATATTTCTCCCGGCAATCTTGATTCCAGCTTGTGTTTCTTCCAGTCCAGTGTTTCTCATGATGTACTCTGCATGTAAGTTAAATAAGCAGGGTGACAATATACAGCCTTGACGTACTCCTTTTCCTATTTGGAACCAGTCTGTTGTTCCATGTCCAGTTCTAACTGTTGCTTCCTGGCCTGCATACAGATAGTTTTTAGTTTTTTTAATTGAATTATAGTTGATTTACAGTGACGTGTTAATTTCAGGTGTTCAGCAAAGTGGATCTGCTATATATACTTTTCCAGATTCTTTTCCCCTATGGGTTGTCAGAAAACATTGAGTTAACTGGGCTTATTGTGGCTATCATTTTGCAGAATTTACAAATATTGATCCATCATGTTATAAACCTGAAGTTAATATAATGTTGTCTCAATTATACCTCAAGAAAATATTGAAATTTCTATGTGCCAAAAATCACCACAACCAAAGTTTAATAACTGTGTGAAAAAATAAAAAAGACTAGGAGGAAATAGTTTATATATATAAATATATACATATATTGTATATTTACAATAATATATTTATATAAATAAATATCTATATATATGTGTGTGTTATATAATATATATTTAAATATATATAAATATATATCCAGAAGATGTGAAGAACTCCTACAAATCAACAACAGTAATAGAAGACCAAGAACCCAAAAGAAATGGAAAAAGAATGTGAATATCAGTTAGCAAAATATAAAATCCACATGGTCGATAAACATTTGACAAAAAAGTTGGCGTCACTAACAATCAAGGAAATGTAAGTGAATACCACAAGGCAATACTGTTTCTCTTGCATGAGCTGGGCAGAAATTGGAAAGTTCGAGCACCTCAGAATGGAGAGGATATGAAAGTGGGTTGTATAAACAGAAGTAACCATGGCAAAAGGCAATTTGACAACACAAATTTCAAATTTTAAATCTTGTATACCGTGACCTGATTATCCCATTTCTTGGTGGGTACCCATAAGAAAACTTGCACACACATATAAGGAGGCATATACAAACTTGGTTACTACAGCCTTCTTTAAAAGAGCGAAAGCAAGAGATACAACCTAAATGCCACAGATGGGGACAGGCCTAGTAAACTGTGAGATCACCGTACAATGAAATTACATGCTGCATGACAAATAATGAGGTTGTTCCTCTGACTTGACCAGAACAGGGCTCCAAAACAAACTGTTGTTAGATAGAAAAGCAAGCCACAGAGTCACTCCTTCATTATCAGCCCATGTGTGAAACACGCCATTGCCCCCGTCTATCCTGCAACATGCTTTCGCAGACACTTGTGCGTGTCAGTGCAGGGGCTGCCCGCAAGTAGGAGAGTGGAATTAGGCCTGGCCATCAGCGAGGCCCAGAGGTGACTTTTTTCATACTGATTCTATTTTTTCAAGTAGAATATTTGTGTAATTTTTAAATATGACAACATTGCAAGTCAATTATACTTCAATTAAAAAATGGATTTAAAAAAAGAAATATTTAAAGATTTGGCCCAGAAAAGTTAAGATCAAATTATATTCTGGAAGAAGTTGAGGAATCTCAGTTATTATAGATTTTTTTTTTAATGCTACACATTTATTAAAAAGGTCAAGAGTTTAAAAAGACTAAACATATTGTCAAGGAGATGGAAGAACTGGAAGTCTCGGACTTTTCTGGTGGAAACACGAAAGGAAACAACCATTTTAGATCACAGTATGTTCTGATATGCTCAGTCGCTCAGTCGTGCCTGACTCTTTGTGACCCCATGGACTGTAGCCCCCCAGGCTCCTCTGTCCATGGAATTTTCCAGGCAAGGACACTGGAGTGGATTACCATTTCCTTCTCCATAGATTTTTTATTTTAATAGACATCTGGGTGAGTACAGTGACTTGAAACTAGGAAAAAATTTTTCAATTTTAAAAATATGAATTAGACACAGGGGACTATATTCTGTCAAGGCAGTCTGAGCACAGGTTGGAAGAGAATTTCCAGACACAGAGCATTTTAGAGGAGAGAATTTATTGAGAACAAAGGGCTGAGGTAGTGAGGGGCTCTGCCAAGACATGGGGCTGACTTCTTCACAGATCAGGGAGAGCTGATGCCTTTCAAGAGTTAGTAGCCATTTTTTATATTCTCAAGACAAAAAAAAGTCCCTGCTTCAAGGGCAGCATTAGATGATTGGTTAGGGCAATATAGGGTGAGTACCAGGGTGGGCATTTTTACCTAATATGGGATCAGGAAACTGACCAGTAAGGATCAGGAGGACTTTTGGCAACGGTTATGATGGGGCTCAGTCAGTTCCAGAGGCAACCTTGGTGCTTGGCTCCATTGTCTGTGGCCTTGGTGCAAGGCCTCACACCTGTGGCCTTGTTACCAGACTCCACATATTCAATATCCTGATAAACCATAATGGAAAATAATATAAGGAGGAATATATATATATAACTGAATGACTTTGCTGTATAAAGAAATTAACACATTGCTGGAAGAAGCACAAGCTGGAATCAAGATTGCAGGGAGAAATATCCATAACCTCAGATATGCAGATGACACCACCCTTATGGCAGAAAGTGAAGAGGAACTAAAAAGCCTCTTCAGGAAAGTGAAAGAGGAGAGTGAAAAACTTGGCTTAAAGCTCAACATTCATAAAACGAAGATCATGGCATCCGGTCCCATCACTTCATGGGAAATAGATGGGAAAACAGTGGAAACGGTATCAGACTTTATTTTGGGGGGCTCCCAAATCACTGCAGATGATGACTGCAGCCATGAAATTAAAAGATGCTTACTCCTTGGAAGGAAAGTTATGACCAACCTAGATAGCATATTGAAAAGCAGAGACATTACTTTGCCAACAAAGGTCTGTCTAGTCAAGGCTATGGTTTTTCCAGCGGTCATGTATGGATGTGAGAGTTGGACTGTGAAGAAAGCTGAGCACTGAAGAATTGATGCTTTTGAACTGTGGTGTTGGAGAAGACTCTTGAGAGTCCCTTGGACTGCAAAGAAATCCAACCAGTCCATCCTAAAGGAAACCAGGTCTGAGTGTTCTTTGGAAGGACTGATGCTGAGGCTAAAACTCCAATACTTTGGCCACCTCATGCAAAGAGTTGACTCATTGGTAAAGACCCTGATGCTGGGAGGGATTGGGGGCAGGAGGAAAAGGGATGACAGGGGATTAGATGGCTGAATGGCATCATAGACTCGATGCACATGAGTTTGGGTGAACTCTGGGAGGTGGTGATGAACAGGGAGGCTTGGCATGCTGCTGTTCATGGGGTCGCAAAGAGTCAGACACAACTGAGCAAATGAACTGAGCTGAAATCAACTATACTTCAATAAAATTAATTTTAAAATGTTTAAGTTAGAAAAATCAAAACCAGGAAAATATAAATAATGATATGAAGTCAGAGCTGTGGGAGGAAAAATGGAAACACCAAAACCCAGATGCCAATCATATATGACTCTGAGAGGCTGTGAAGAAGAACGAAGCCTGGTGTGCCGCAGCCCATCGGGTCATGAAGAGTCGGACATGACTGAGCAAGTGAACAGCAAATGATCCATGAAATTGCCATAGTTGAAGTTCATATTTAGTTCCGAGCTTCCTGGCCACCCAGGGGAAAGCGCAGACACGCCATAACCAACCCCTGATTGTCAGAAAGCAGAAACCTGGTTAGAAATTTTCTCATGTGGTAGAATTTAGCTTTCTAACCACGACAGAGAGCCACAGGTGCAACCTCTCGGTAATTTCAGGGCCACGCAGTGGACTCAGCACCCACTGGCATGCCCTGCATGTTTGTTAGGGGTTGTGACCACCCTGGTAAGTGTGGGATGCTTACCAGGGTGGAGCAAAGCTACGACTGTTCCTGCACGGTGAAGCAGAACTCCAAAATTCCAAGACCTGCTATTGGTTAAAGTTTGGTTTACATCACTAGGATCCTGACCTCAGAGACATAACTGTGACCTGTGGTCCAAACGGAATCCCAAGGTCAAGGCTGGCCAAGCCATTCTGTAGTTTTTATCTCCTTCCAGTTGTCCCTTACCATCGGTCGTAACTTACAGAAATCCCCAGGAAGCTGTTTATACAGGGTTTGGGATCATGTTTGCATCCTCAGTTCAGTGGTACAAAGCTCAGAGAGGTGAAGCAATTTCCCCCCATGTCACAGGTGGCTGGCCCCAGAATGAAGAGTATAAGTCCAGTATCCTGGCTCTTTCTACTGCCCAATCCACCCTGCATGCCAGATTCAACTGTAAATTGAGAATGTGACATGTCAGAAAAATCAGAAGAAATCCTATGACCAAGAGTGTGTTTTCTTTTTTTTTTTTCTCCCTGCATGGGATGCAGGATCTTAGTTCCCCAACTAGGGATCAAACCTGTGCCCCCTGCTGTAGGAGCGCTCAGTCTTAATCACTGGACCGCCAGAAAAGTCCTGAGAGTGTGTTTTCCTTCACGCTCAACACTTAGCAGGCAAAACATTTGTTCCAGGTTGAGACTTTCAGTTTGAGCGGAATTGACTTTTGCAAATGACCAATAGCATCCAAAGCCTGGTCTGGGAGGTGACATGGATAATCAATCAGAGCTTGCTATTTTTTTACCCTGCTCTCTTTGAAATGGATTTCAGTTGATATTTTAAAAGTGTGAAACAAGAAAATAAAAATAAATGACAAAAGGAGAAAATGAAAATTTAAACTGAAACAAAGTCAGTTTGCTTGCACCATAGTGCTAGAAGAGGGGCTTAAATGTGATCCTGAGCTTCCTTGTGGCCAAAGAAAAGAGTGAAACTGGTCAACTTCAAGGTGCTCGTGTTATATAAGTTATAAACAAGTTGACTGTCAGATGCGCAGGCTTTCCTGAGTTAGAGATCTGAAGCCAATGTCTTTTGTGGTTCCCAATAAACCTGATCTCTTGGGAAGAGGGAACAGTGGCCTGACCACATCCCTGAGGGGACAGTATCCTGACCACATCCCTACAACAGTGAGTTTCTGTGCATTCATGCTAAGATGCTTTGGTCATACCCGACTCTTTGTGACCCTATGGACTAGAGCCAGCCAGGCTCCTCTGTCCACGGGATTCTCCAGGTATGAATACTAGAGTGGTTTGCCATGCCCTCATCCAGGGCATCTTCCCAACCCAGGAATCGAACCTGAGTCTCGTACATCTCCTGAATTGGCAGGAGGGTCCGTCACCATTAGCGCCACCTGTAGTTCCTTTTTAAAACAGCATCTTCAGGACTTCCCTGGTGGTCCAGTGGTTACGGCTCTGCGCTTCCAGAGCAAGGGGCTTGGGTTCACTCACTAGTTGGGGAAGTAAGCTCCCACATGCTACAGTTAAGAGTTCTATGGCCACAACTGAAAGATCCTGCTTGCCTCAACTGAGACCTGGGGCAGTCAAATAAATAAATATCAAAAAATAAAGCAACATCTTCAAAGCACTCAGTTGGCATGGCACCAAAAAGTGATTTAGTAAACTCACCAGTCCAAGGCGGAGTCAGTCTGGACAATACTGGTTCGTCACAAATAAGTTGTGATGGCATAGATGGATGCAGAAATTAATTCCCAGAGAAGACCCGGGCAGCAGCTGACGGCAAATGTGGCAGAGGCCGCAGGAGGCGGCAGTGTTTTCCTGTTCCTGGAGGAGAGGCCCGAAGGCGGGGCAGTGCATATTTGGAGAAGAAGGTGCTATTGTGTCTCTTTTAAAAAGAAAACAGTTTCTTAGTTGATGAGGCTGTGGCTTGTGTCTAGACAAGTGTTCGTCATGGCACTATCCTTGATGAACTCCAGGCCGTGTTGACCAGACTGCTGACATGCTGCAAACCTCCTGTGAGTGAGTCACGAACCCCAGCATGGCAACTCTGGTTTGGGCAAGTTGCACCGTCACTTTGTACCTGAGTCTCCTCCTCTGCCATGCAGGTCGGCTGAGAAACCTGGAAATAGAGCAGGGGACGTGCTGGTCCCTTGTGGGCTCTGGAAAGATGCTAAGTCTTTCTGTCATGAAAGAAGGTGAGATAGCAATGTGGCTCTGCTGGAGGACTTTGACCCAAGTCCCCAGCATGGATGCAGGATACTCTCCTGGAACCAAGATCTTCAACTCCAGCCCCAAGGCTTACTGAGTTCTCCTGGGCTCCATGTGGGAACCAGCTCTTTCAGACCTGCAGGCTTTGAGCAGGTCAGGGGCCTGCCTTCCCAGAATGACCAGTCTTGGAAGGAATTTTAATGGAAGTTCATTAACATTTTTCTTTCACTTCTGGAGGATTTGCTTTGAGAGTTGGGTGGAATGTTATCTTCAATGAGATGAAAGTAGAGTCCTCGGATGAACAGAGCCCCCTTGTTCCAAGGAGTCCCTGTCTGATGCTAAGTTTGTACACACGCACCTAGCCAGCGTCTGCACCCTACTTTTAGGCCCAAGAGACTGGGAACATTGGTTTAAGGTTTCCCAAGAGCTGTCCCCTTGGTGCCTTGGTGAACTGGAGAGGTTGAAAACCCCAGCGCCTGGGTTCGTCTGCAGGCAGGCAACCACACGTTGCTTCAACCTTGATAGACCTGCTCTCAGGTGCTGGCCTAGGTGCTCACAATGGCTACTTTGGGGGATCCTTTTGGGTGCACTTAAGTGGCCAGGAGTGGGTCACAGCCACTGAGCAAGGAGCTCTCCCGTCCCAGAGCTCGGGCCTCTCCCAGCTGGACCATCCAGTGTGGAAGCTGAGACCTTCTGTGGCTATCTATATTTAAACTTAATTCAATCAAATAAAAATTCAGTTCCTTAGTAGCATCAGCTCCATTTCTGGGTGCTTGGAAGCTGCACCTGGCTACCTATAGGATAGAGCAGGTGGAGAAGGTTTCCATCATTGTAGCAAGTTCCGTTGGACAGCCTGGCCGGGGTGTCAGGACTTTCCACTTGCTGAGGAAGGCTGGCTGGGTTCCGTGACCAAGATATTAGTGCTGGTGGCCGACATTCATCTCCAGATGAATCCATGGGTCAGAGCCCTGGGTGCATCCAGGCCACCCCCCAGGGTGGCTCTGTCTCCCTGCCCTGAGCCAGACTCACCCCCTAACCTGTGTACTTGCCCCCCTGCTCCCAGAGAGGTTAGAGCAGAGAATCTGGTTCCAGCAACCCAAGGTCAGCAGTTTCCAGCCAAGCAGGTCTGGGCTGGGCCTGGTGTTTGCTGAGCTAAGCAGCCCCTGAGGCCCCATGGCCAGCTGGGCCTCCACCCTCTAGAGGCAGCTGGACACCCCAGTCCACCTCTTTGACTCCATCTGCCCTTCTGGCACCTTCCTCCTGCTTCCCAGCTAAAGATGAGCTGAAAATAAGGACAGCAGCCTTCCCCAGTCCACCCTAGTAGCATCAGCAGCCGCCTGTGAGAGCCTGGCAGAGCCCCCTGCTCCTGTGAAAGCCTTTGTCTCTCCATGCGTACTTGTATATGAGTATCTATGTGCGTGTCTGTGTATGTGTGTGTGCATGCTCACGCACCCGTGTTATCCTGAGCTGAGGCTTTGGGCACCAAGGACAACCTCCCTTTCCTCCCCATCGTATATTGATGGGAGGGGGAGATATTTTCTTTTCAGTCCTGCCCAGCAAGCTGTTGCTGTGCTTAGTCACTCAGTTGTGTCTGACTCTTTGCGACCCTGTGGACTATAGCCCACCAGGCTCCTCTGTCCATGGTGACTCTTCAGGCAAGAAAACTGGAGTGGGTTGCCATGCCCTCCTCCAAGGGATCTTCCCAACCCAGGGATCAAACCCAGATCTCCCGCACCGCAAGCAGATTCTTTACCGTCTGAGCCACCAGGGAAGCCCCGCCCAACAATCTAGGGCTGGTGTTAAAGAGTTCGTGGAATAACCTCCAGCATGTGAAAGAAGCTAATCCTAGACTTGAGTCCAGCTTAGCTCAGTTTCTCTTCTGTAAAATGCAGACAGTAAAGGCAGCTCCCACGGAGCAACAGGGTAGAGATGAGTGTAAAAGTTCTTGGCCACAGTTCCTGGCACGTGGTACATGCTCAGTAACTCTTAGCTGTCGCTGCCTTTTAATAAACGCAGAGGAACACCTTCCTTTATTAAATCCCTACTACAAATTGGAGCTCTTCTGAGCACTTTATTTATTTTTTATTGAAGTATAGTTGATTCACAGTATCATGTTCGTTTCAGGTGTACACTTCAGTGATTCATTTATACATATATGTACACACACACACACACATATGACTTCCCTCATAGTTCAGTTGGTAAAGAATCCTCCTGCAATGCAGGAGACGCCGGTTCGATTCCTGGGTCAGGAAGATCCCCTGGAGAAGGGAAAAGCTACCCACTCCAGTATTCTGGCCTAAAGAATTCCATGGACTCTATAGTCCATGGGGTGGCAGAGAGTTGGACATGTTTGAGTGACTTTCACTTTCACAGACTCGTATATATATACACGTCTCCAGATTCTTTTCCCTTACAGGTTATTACAAAGTATTGAGTATAGTTTCCGGTGCTATATATTATGTGCTTGTTGATTATCTGTTTTATGAATAGTAGTGTGTATCTGTTCATTCCAACCTTCTAATTTAGCCTTTCCCCACCCCCTGTCCTCTTTGAAGTGAAGTGACGTCGCTCAGTCGTGTCTGACTCTTTGCGACCCCATGGACTGTAGCTTACAAGGGTCCTCTGTCCATGGAATTTTCCAAGCAAGAGTACTGGAGTGGGTTGCCATTTCCTTCTCCAGGGGATCTTCCTGACCCAGGGATTGAACCCTGGTCTCCCGCATTGCAGGCAGACACTTTACCCTCCTGTCCTCTTTGGTAACTATAAATTGTTGTTCCTGTGGGTCTATTTCTATAAACAATGGAATATTACTCACCCACAAAAAGAATTAAAGAGCCTAAGCTATTCCACCTTGTAAAAGAACTCCATTTTGTAAAGGTTCCAGGCAAACAGACTTAGACTTTGGATATTACCTAACCTTGCCCCACTGTTCATGAGCCAATCGGCCCTTAGGTTAAACCTCCTGACTTTACGTTTAGGAACTTGTGATTTACCTTGAAAGTCAAAACCAATCAAGAATCCACACACAAACCCTACAGAAGAAAGTAACCAATCAGTTATCCTTCAACCTGAACACCCCCTTTTTACCCTTTTACCTGAATATTCCCTATAAAAGCAGTGTAACGCAAAACTCGGGGCTCCTCTCCTTAGCTGCTGCGTCGGTAACGGTGGGAGCCCCAGCTCGAGCTTGGTAATAAAAACTCTCTTGCTTTTGCATCGGATATCGGCTCCCTGGTGGTCCTTGGGAGATTTCGCCACTTGGGCATAACAGAATGAAGTAATGCCATTTAGAGCAACATGGAGGGACCTAGAAATTATCATACTAAGCGAAGTAAACCGTACCGAGAACAGTATCACATCGCTAATATGTGGAACCTTACAGATGTCACTTCCTTGAGTGCTCCCTGCACCTGTGAGCAGCGTTGATGGGGAGTAGAAGCTCAGGGGTTACCTGAGTGGCCAGCGGCCACAGGGCTGTGGGATGTCCCACACTCAGTACGGACTCTCCCAGCGGTCCCAGGGGCATCAGAGCCCACGTGGGAAGGAAGAGGCCCGAGAGCAAAGAAACAGGCTATTGATTGCCACAGATGAAGACTGCAGGAGTGGGTGCTCGGGTCTCTCCTTCTCAGTTCTCAGCTCTGTGACCGGTCCTGGAGCACCTGCTAGGTCCTGGATTCCCCGGGCTCTCTGCAGTGGTAGACAAAAGAAAGAGTAAGAGTCCTGGAGATCCCAGAAGGTCACTGCTGAGTAGAGACGGCAGTAGGAGCTGACCAGGCTAGCCCTGCAAACGAGGGGATCTCTCTGCAGCCACAGAGGGCGAGTCAGGATGCCTGCCTAGCCTGGTCCTCCTTCTCCTCCCCCAGAGCACTTACATGAAACCGTTAAGAGGTACATGGGTGGGGTCTATGCAGCCCGTGGACTGTGTGAGGCCAGTAGTGGCCCCTGACACTCTGGGCCCGGGTCTCCCCAGAGTCCGGTTGCTTGGGAATGCAGCCCAAAGTGGGTGGTAAACTCCATCTAAGGCTAAATATAATATGAGGCTGATATGTTATAAGGCTTCCTCTATTAAAAAATATTCCTTACCCGTCAGCTACCCAAATTCTACTGCTTAAGAAACGTCCACACCTTAAGATTGGGAAATTCTGTCTCTCTCAAAGGCAAAATGTTTCACAGGTTGGGAACCACCCAAGAGGAGCAATGTCTTCAGGAGAGCTGGCCCATTCTCTCATCAGAGAAACCGACCCTGAGTGAGACCTTGGTGGACAAGTTTTGCTGGGATACGGGAGAGAGAATCGTGGAAGTGCCAGAGTGGGGTGGGGCCGCTGATCCAGTGAGCTGGGGCAGGGGGCCCCTGCCAGACACACTCAGGACTCCAGCAGGCAATGCTGGCAGGCCGACAGCCGAGCACAATGACTTCATTTTCAGCTTATTATTATTTAAACATGGAAAAAAATGAGGAGAGACAAAAGAAGTTTGTTTTGGCAACTTGACTTTCAGCTTCAGGAAAGTCATGGCCTAGGATTTTCCCCCAGCATTTGTTCCCCTGGGTCTCAGGTGCAGGGGGGTGGGGACGGGGACAGGCCAGGTAGGTACAAAGGGGAGGGTGACATCCCAGGCCACTTGTTTTGCCTACAAGACCATAGGACTGGGGTGGCTGATTCTTTATTTTTTAACTGCAGTCCTGGGTGGACTAAAATACTGCTTTGGGTTTTTTTCTTTGTTTTGGTTTTGCTTTGTTTGTTGTGATTCCTGAGGACAGAGCACTGCTTCTAGCCCAGGCTCTGCAGTGTGGCCTCAAGCAACGAGCTGCCCCACCCTGGGCCTCATCTCCTAGAACACACACCTCAGGTCTGTCACTGCAGGATCTGGGAAGGTGTGTGGTGCCTGCTGGGGCACTAACTACCTCCACTCCTTCCATTCAGAGGAAACCATTTGCAAGGCTTCTTCCCAGTCTTCCCTCTTCAGAGAGCCGGTCTGGACCCTCTGGCCATCCGCCATGCTTGTAATGCTGGTGCTTGATCCCACATTTTGCAAACAGCAGAGGAGAGGGTTTGGACCCTGGCTCTTACCTGTTGTAGGCTCCTGGGCAAGTCACTTGCCCTCTGGGCACCTGTCTCTTAATCTCAGGAATGGGGAGTTTCCATCACCATGAAATGGTAAGAGGAACCCTCACACAGGTCTGGTCCAGCCCTGGCACTCAATCAATGTGTCGGTTTCAGAGCTATGAGCGTTGCCCCCCATCTGCCTCTCCTGGCCTGGATGGGCCTGCTGTTTGACACCCAAGTGGAAATTTTTAGGGTGCAACCATGTCTCCTCACGGCCCTGGATCGGTGAGAATCATTGATGAGGTCCAGCGCCATCTCCCAAGCCTGCAGGAGCACCTGAGCCCTGGGGTGGCAAGCCGGGGACCCGGGCACGACATCTAGGGAGGCGCCAACTCCAAGGTGGCAAGTGCAGAGTGGGCCTCCCTTGTCTCATTGGAGTCCTGGCCCTGCAGTAGGGACCAGAACAAGAAGATGTAGTCATCAGCCTGTAGACAGGCTTCCCCAGGGAAATGGGGGTGCTGGAGCCCCTTTCTCCCTCTGCTTATTTACCCATCACTAGGACTGGTGGGTCTTTATGAGCAGATGCTGGTAGTCTTGCTCTGCCCTGCACAGGTGGCCCCTGGAGCAGAGCGTGTCTTCAGCAGACAGAGGCTGAACAAGTGAGTTGCAGAACATGCACTCAACTGTTCTTTTACCCATCCGTCCATCCACCCACCCAGAGCACACAGCCTAAACACCAAACTGTGCTGAGCGCCATGCTGGGAGCCAGAACCCACAGCATGGCTCACAGTGAATATGAATGAATGTGTGTTTGTGTGTCCGTGTGTATCTTGCCTCCCCTTCTTTGCCCTGAAGAAAGGTGACCTGACCGCCAGGGGCCCTGCTACTGGCTGCAGATGCCTTCCGGGAATGAGGCAAGGTCACGCCTCAGTCAGTGGAATTTCTCCATAAATCAAGAGTACCCCTAGCAGTGGGGTCTGGACAGAGCTAGTTCTTTATCTGTCCCTAGCATCTGTGAGGAAGGACTTTATGTGATTGGACAGTCTTCAGCCTCCCAGAACTAAAGGTCTGTCTGGGGAGTCAGAGCTGATTCCCATGAGGCAGAGAGAGCTGTGGTGGACTTGATCTTGACCTGGCCCCCAGCCAGCCTTCACCATCTTCAGCTCATCTCAGCAACGCCACGCAGAGGCTGACCGTGGAGTGGAGGCCTGCCTCAACCTGAATTAGGCGCACACCTACCCTTGGAATCCCCTGCAGTGATGAAGCAGGTGATTGGCATGGCTGGCATGGAGCTCTGTAATAATAATAACAAATTGTAGCACTGGCTTCATGAGTTGAGTGCTTACTGTGTGTCAGACACTGAGCTGAGTTCTGCCCATATCTTATCCCATTTAATCCGATAATAACCATGTAAGTGAAGTCGCTCAGTCGTGTCCAACTCTTTGCGACCCCATGGACACCAGGCTCCTCCGTCCATGGGATTTTCTAGGCAAGAGTACTGGAGTGGGTTGCCATGTAAAGCAGCCAGTATTCCCATCTCCATTTTAGAGATGAAGACACTGAGGTTCAGAGTAGTCCTCACCCTTTCCAAGCCTTAGTTTCTACACCTGGGTGGAGGATATGATACCTCCTTAAAGAAGCTAATGCAGCAGCTAGGAGCTTTGCAGGGCACTTTAAAATGCACTCAGGGGACTTGCTTGGTGATCCAGTGGTTAAAAATCCATCTTCCAACGCAGGGGACCCAGGTTTGATCCCTAGTTGGGCAACTAAGATCCCACAGACCGCAGGGCACCTAAACCCGTGTGCCACAACCAGAAAGCCTTTGTGCCATGATGGAGATCCTGTGTGCTGCAACTAACACCCATAGCGGACAAATAAACAAATAAGTAACTTTAAAAATGAAATACGCTTAGCCCAGCAGCACTGCCACAGAGCCAGAGGAAGTCAGGCTCACCATGTAGCGAGTGCCCCTCTCACCATGACCTGTGAGGTAGGTCTTGCTGTGACCGCCAGTTCCAGAGGAGGGAACTGAGGCTCAGACGTACCGAATAATTTTGCACAACTAGCAAGTAAATAGTCAGGATTCAGACCCACACTCAGTTCTGTGACCCTGAATACTAGTCACGGTTAGCATGACAGTGTAGGGTGGAGTGTGCAGCATTTGGAATCAGACTCCAACTCTGACGCTACCCGAAGGATTCCAGGGAGCGAGGGCAAGGAACCTCTCCAAGCCTGAGTTACCTCATATGTCAAATGGGCTCAGATGCAACCCTTGAAGCAGGGCTGTGAGGACAGAGGAAAATAACGAGGCAGGTGCCCACCTGGGATCTGTAACATGTGGATGGCACATAGAGGCTGTTAGTGCCCAGTCCCGCTCGGGGGAGTAGGCACTCATCTGGGGGCTTAACCGGGTGGGGCTTACTGTTTCTCATGGATCAAGAAGTGCAGTTCACTTCAGTTCAGTTGCTTGGTCGTGTCCTACTCCTTGCGACCCTGCTGACTGCAGCATACCAGGCTTCCCTGTCCTTCACCATCTCCCAGAGCTTGCTCAAACTCATGTCCACTGAGTCAGTGATGCCATCCAACCACCTCATCCTCTGTCTTCCCCTTTTCCTCCTCACTTCAATCTCTCCCAGCATCAGGGTATTTTTCAATGATTCAATTCAGGGTATTTTTCAATGATTCAATTCTTCCCATCAGGTGGCCAAAGTATTGGAACTCCAGCTTCAGCATCAGCCCTTCCAGTGAATATTCAGGACTGATTTCCTTTAGGATGGACTGGCTTGATCTCTTTTTAGTCCAAGGGACCCTCAAGAGTCTTCTCCAACACCACAGTTCAAAAGCATCAATTCGTCGGGGCTCAGCTTTCATTGTGGTCCAACTCTCACATCCATACATGACTACTGGAAAAACCAGAGCTTTGACTAGATGGACATTTGTCAGCAAAGTAGTGTTTCTGATTTTTAGTATGTTGTCTATGTTGGTCATAGCTTTTCTTCCAAGGAGCAAGTGTCTTTTAGTTTCATGGCTGCAGTCATCATCTGCAGTGATTTTGGAGCCCCCCAAAATTAAGTCTGTCACTGTTTCCATTGTTTCCCCATCTATTTGCCATGAAGTGATGGGACTGGATACCATAATCTTAGTTTTTTGAATGCTGAGTTTTAAGCCAGCTTTTTCACTCCCTTTTTCAGTTTTATCAAGAGGCTCTTTAGTTCCTCTTCACTTTCTGCCATAAAGGTGGTGTCATCTGAGTATCTGAAGTTATTGATATTATTCCCAGCAATCTTGATTCCAGCTTGTGTTCCAGCAAGAGTACTGGAGTGGGATGCCATTCCCTTCTCCAGGGGATCTCCCTGACCCAGGGACTGAACCCGGGTCTCCCGCATTGCAGGCAGACGCTTTACCCTCTGTGCCACCAGGGAAGCCCTCAATAAAGGAGAAGTAGATGCTTTTCTGGAACTGTCTTGCTTTTTTTATGATCCAGTGGATGTTGGCAAGTTGATCTCTGGTTCCTCTGCCTTTTCTAAATCCAGCTTGAACGTCAAGTCCAGAGGTGGAAGGTTAGGGCCAGAACAGTGGCCTCACTCACCACAGGGGAGCACACTTGTGCATTTTCTCTATAGCATTCTTAGCAAGTGGCTTCCTCCCTCGTGCTCCCAAGATGGCTGTTCCACCCCCAGGCATAGCCTTGGTTCCACCCAGGGTAAGCACGAGTCACTGGCCAGATCTAGGTCACGTGGCCACTCGTCAATGCAAGGGGGTCTGGGAAGGGGAGACTTCCCCCAGCTAAACTTGGTTCTAATGGGCATGGGGGCCACCAGCAGTTCTGGCCACCTGATATCCGGCTGGTGTGGTCTTCTCCCTTCCCCATCCCCATCGGCTCCTTTTTCTCTTGCTTCTACCTCCTCCCCATACCTGCTGACTAGTGTCTCCTCCAGTGGGACCCTGGTTAGTACCAACAGCTAGACTTGGGCATCTTGGTTGGTCTTAATTTTATATAGGAAATGCCTCTCTTCCCAGAACCCAAACACGTGAGATGCCCAAATGGCCAGGGCATGTTTCTTATCTCAAAGATATTCCAACAATCACATAATTGTGCTTGACTTTTCAGAACCATCTAGGATGTGCCCCCAGGGGCAGGAAGCCCAAATGGTCCTCTTCTCCCGAAATCATGTCCACAGTGAAGCCTTTTGGACCCAAGGACTTGCAAAAACTCGAGAAGCCTTCTGAAGAACCCAGAAAGCCTAGACCATCATACTGCCAGAAGGATCCTCTGACAGGGCTCCTTGGCTCTGCATGAAGCCCTTTCCTGGTTCCTGTCTGGAGTCCTGGGAAACTGAGTGGTGTAGGGACAGAGAGTGGGTTTCAGATACATCAGGCTGGACTTGAGCATTTCACCCCTTCCAAAGAGGGTTGTTTTGAGGAAACTGAGAGAGTCAGAGGGGCAAACACACTTTTCCACAACTATTCTGTAGTGGAGCTAAGGTTCATACCCAGGTCAGGCAACACAATACCTCTCTTCCCTTGGCCCAGAAAAGCCCCTGAGTGTCTGAACCAACCCTCTCATTGGATGGATGGGGAAACAGAGACCCAAGGCAGGGAAATGAGGGCTGGGAAGGGGAGGGATTTGGTCAGACACAATGCCTACTTGACAGACGTCTTCAGGCACAAGAGTTTGACAGAGATCTTTTGACTCTAATAATCTCAGTTGATTATTTAAAACAAAGGAGAGGAAGAAGAAAGGAGTGAGAAGGTAAGCTCTGGATTCTGTATAATATCACCACATGGAAAGAAACTGCTTCTCTTCTGCCTGGATTGTCCTTCTCTCAAACTTCCACACACTCATTTCTTCACGTCTTCTGTTGATATTCAAACGCCACTTTCTAGCATTTGCCTCCTGAAATGGTTTCTTTTCCTCAGAAAAGAGGTCTAGGTATGGACAGTCCAGGGTTAATAGGATGGTTTCATGATCCCACCAGGGACCCAGGCACCTCTATTCCTGTCCTCAGCACTTGGCTTTATATTTTTAAGATCAGTTGGTGGCCCTAAAAGGCTGCTGGAGATATAGCCAACAAGCCTGACTTCCAGAGAGAAGGAGGAATAGAAAAAAAAAAGTGTTCCTTATTCTTGTTAAGGAAGCCTTTACAGAAGTCTCATGTGACTCTTGAGCTTACCTGTCATTGGCTGAAACATACTCCATGTCTATATCTATCTGCTAGAGAGATGGGGAAATGTGGTCATTTAACTGGGCCTCAGTGTCTTCATCTATAAAATGGGCATAAGAATACCCACCTTGATGCCTGTTGGGGCACTAGAGATCAGGAACACAATATCTTAGTAATGATAGTGGCTAGCAATGGGAAAGCTCAGCCTTTGTCTTGCACTGTAACACTTAATTCCTTTGACAACCCCATTTTAATTCCTGTATTTCCTATAAGAAATCTGAAAAATTAAAGAGTTGCTAAATAATCAAGGTAAGATTTGAAGCCAGCTGGTTTGAATCCAAACACATTTCAATACTGCCTGCAAAAAACTGGGAATTGGTAATTGACGGGTTAAAAAAAAGAAAACTTCATGGTACACACCTATTAGAATGGCTAAAGTTAAAGCTGGATAACATATCTATTTATATGACATTCTGGAGAAAGCAAAATTAGGATCAGAAATCAGATGGGTTGTTAGGGGCTGGAGACGGGGAAGGGTTTGGCTACAGAGGGTCAAAAGAGAACTTTTGGGTGACAAAAATATTCTATATCTTGACTGAGATGAGAGATGGTTGCTGCTGTTGCTGCTACGTCACTTCAGTTGAGTCCAACTCTGTGCAACCCCATAGATGGAAGCCCACCAGGCTCCCCTGCTCCTGGGATTCTCCAGGCAAGAACACTGGAGTGGGTTGCCATTACCTTCTCCAGTGCATGAAAGTGAAAAGTGAAAGGGAAGTCGCACAGTCGTGTCCGCCTCTTAGCGACCCCATGGACTGCAGCCTACCAGGCTCCGCCATCCATGGGATTTTCCAGGCAAGAGTACTGGAGTGGGGTGCCATTGCCTTCTCCAGAGAGATGGTTACATGAAAGTTATAAAACTGCACACAAAAGCAAATTTTACTGCATATAAATTATGTCTCAGTTTTAAAAATTATAGCATATTGTCTCATTCAAATATCCCAGGGGGATTTCCCTGGAAGATCATGGCACCCGGTCCCATCACTTTATGGGAAATAGATGGGAAAACAGTGGAAACAGTGTCAGACTTTATTTTTTTTGGCTCCAAAATCACTGCAGATGGTGACTGCAGCCATGAAATTAAAAGATGCTTACTCCTTGGGAGAAAAGTTATGACCAACCTAGATAGCATATTCAAAAGCAGAGACATTACTTTGCCGATTCAGGTCCATCTAGTCAAGGCGATGGTTTTTCCTGTGGTCATGTATGGATGTGAGAGTTGGACTGTGAAGAAGGCTGAGCACTGAAGAATTGATGCTTTTGAACTGTGGTGTTGGAGGAGACTCTTGAGAGTCCCTTGGACTGCAAGGAGATCCAACCAGTCCATTCTGAAGGAGATCAGCCCTGGGATTTCTTTGGAAGGACTGATGCTAAAGCTGAAACTCTAGTACTTTGGCCACCTCATGCGAAGAGTTGACTCACTGGAAAAGACTCTGATGCTGGGAGGGATTGGGGGCAGGAGGAGAAGGGGACGACAGAGGATGAGATGGCTGGATGGCATCACTGACTCGATGGACATGAGTCTGAGTGAACTCCGGGAGTTGGTGATGGACAGGGAGGCCTGGCGTGCTGCGATTCATGGGGTCGCAAACAGTCGGACATGACTGAGCGACTGAACTGGACTGAACTGAACTGAACTGAACAGTGGTTAAGGTTTCAAGTTTCCCTTGCAGGGGGCGTGGATTCGATCCCTGGTCGGGGAACTAAGATCTCCTGATCCCTGTGGTGTGGCCAATAAATAAATAAATAAATACCCCAGGGACCATGTGATTCAGATACCACATTGTTTCAATTCAATAGCAAGGAAACAAGAGTTCAGAGGCATGAGGATCGCTTGCTGGCCACGGGGCCTGTCTCTGTCCCTCATGGGTCTGGGTAAGTGGCAGCAACCATTGCCAAGGCCAGCAGATGATGCCCAGGTCTTCAGAGGAGGCCCCAGCCTCGGGGAGAGCTCCTGCCAGACCCTGTCATTGCCCGGGTTGCGTCTGACCTGCCCGTTCAGACCTGGTCCAGGAGATGGGCCCACAACTCCACTGGAGCCCCAGTGCCGGGACCCTCTGGTCACACAGCTGTCCTCTGTGGTTGGAGAGAGGGGACTCTCCATCCATGTGTCTGTCCTTGGCTGTCTGCACACTAGGGCAGGCTTGTTTTGTACCCTGAAAGCAGCATTCCTAAGTCTGGGGAGGAGCAGCTCCATTAAATACTTTATTTAGCAGCCACAGGGGACCATCAGAGGCAAAGCAGATTTCGCAGTCCTCCACCCCCAGTGGAGGGCCCCTGATGTCAGACCCAGGAGGCAGAATGAAAGGGTGGAAACAGAGGGCACTACAAACACAGCAGTCATCTGAAATGTCACCAGCAAAAACTGGAGTTGCTACATATGTTAGCAAATGCTTACATATGTACTTACTTAGTAAGTACATGCTTACTTAGCAAGTGACAGCAGAGCAAGCCCTGGGTGTGTTGGGGGGCAGTGGCGGCATAGGTTTGAGGACCGCAGGCCTGAGGGCTTCCCAGAGCATCCCTCCCAGCCAGTGCACATGCACAGCTCAGACTGGGCGACAGGTACCCTCGAAGAGCTTGGCCAAGGTTTATCTATTAACGTGTTTATTGAGAGCCTACTGCGGGCCAGGTACTCGTCTAAGGGTGTGGATACATTAGTGAGCAAAACACACAGGGGTTACGTTGTAATGGGGAGAGTGAGTCTCTGGGGGGAAAAAAAAAGCAATCAAATAAATGTCAGGTGGAGACAGATGCTCAGAGGGCAAGGGGAGGGGTGACCAGGCAGGTGGTGTCTTAGACAGGTGGTCAGGGAAAGCTTACCTGAGAGGATGACAGCGGGGCTGTGGGTGCAGCGGTAATGCCCTTCATGTGACCCTCTGGGCAGGCACAGAGTTTGGGGTGTGCTTTGTATGTTATGAGGATCAGTAGATGGGATGGTAAAGCTGGAGCAGACAGATGGGAGAAGTAAGGTCAGAGGTGGTAATGAACCATAGAGGTCACTTCAAGATCCTGGATTTGATGCCAAGAGAGCTAGGATGACACTGAAGGGTTTTTAGCAGAGGAGAGACCCTCTGGTAGCTGCCTGGACCCTAGACAGTAACCAGGATGTCTCAACCTCTGCAGTGACGAGTTTTGCATGGGGATTTTAAATTATGGGCGGGGAGGGGGGGGTACAGAGCAGTGCATTGTGCAATATTTAGAGGCATCCCAGGCATCACCCACTAGATGCCAGTAGCATCCCTACCACCTGGTTGTGATGACCAAAAAATGTCTGCAGGCCCAACTGAGAAGTACTGCTGCAGAGGGATGGCGGGAGAGTAGGATGATCCCTGATGGCCTTGGCAGGAGGTGGCCAGACTTGCACTAGGGTGGGAGCAGGGGAGGTTCTGAGAAGTGGTAGGTGTCGAAGGATTTGATGCCAGAGAGGAAGACACGGTTCCTTACTTTACCTGTTCTCAGTTGTATCTAAACACAGCTGAAGGGCCAGAATTGGAGGTATTCTGCAATTTTGCAAAAAAGGAGTTGTGGGCTCATGTATGTATTAAAAAGTATTAAAGGAAACACAGAAAATATTAACAAAAGTTGTCTGTGGAAGGAAGACCAGAGACCTGGGAAGAGAGGCATAGAGAGTATGACTTTCAATTCTTTCTTAATTTTTTCACTCTATGTATATATAGAGAGAGTAAACGTTTTAAATTTATATATATATATATATATATATATATATATGCTAGTTTAAAAAATCAAAAGGTATAGACTGTATAACTCTATGTAAGATTTTCAAAATGGCAGGACTTCCCTGGTGGTCCAGTGGCTAAGATTCTATGCTCCCAATGCAGGGGGCCTGGGTTCAATCCCTGGTTAGGGAACTAGACCCTATACTTCACACCTTAAGAGTTTCATATGCCACAGCTATAGGATCCTGCCTGCTGCAGCTAAAACCCAGCACAGCCAGATAAATAAATACACATTGAAAAAAGAAAGATTTTCAAAATGGCAAGATTACAGTGAGGGAGAGCAGATTAACGGTGGCCAGGGACGCAGAGGGCAAGGAGGGGATGCAGCTGGTAAGTGACTGTGGAGCAGTGGACTGGCTCTAGATCTTGAAGGTTGTGGTTATGTGAACCGATCTTTGTGATAAAAGCGTCCACATACACACAGTCGCATTGTGCATGCCCATGTGATATGTAAAAACGATGCAGCCTGAATAGTTGGATGAGGTTGTATCAATGTTGATTTCCTGGCTTTGATAACATGTTATATATAAGACGATGCCATTAGGGGAAACTGGTTGAAGGGCACACAGATGTCTCCATGCTATTTTTGTAACTTCCTTTGAGTCTTAGATTATTTCAAAATAAAAAGTAGTTTTAAAGGGAAAAGGGAAGGGTCTGTTAAGATAGAGGTCTTGTTTCATTGACCTGAGAATAAGCTCCAGAGGACAGAACTTCATGGTAAAGCTCAACTCCCCATGCCTCGCCCAGCGCCAGCCACCCCATGGAAGACCCTTAGTGCTTGAGAAAAGGGTAGCGGGTAACATGCAGACGCCCTCAGCAAACAGCGGAATGGGAGACAATGGCAGGGAGCGAGAATTAGGTGAGGTGAAAAATATGGGTCCAAATACCTCTGAAACATGCATGGAACCCTGCCTACGTTTCTACTGCAACAACTGAGGGCACTTTTGGTGATAGGTACTCAGTTTCGGCTAGAAAAGCCCTGAGGAATGAGTGAGATTAGACTAGGAAGTGATGGTAAAGGAAGACAATGACCAGCACAGTCCCACAGGGGCCAAAACTCCTGCAGCTGTGAAGGTCAAAGGAGCAGCTGGAACACTCAGATTGAGCCAGAGGGGCTAGTGGAGGGTGGGGCCCCATGAGTGTGGTCATTCATTGCTGGGTTCAGGACCCACCCTCCACTTTTCCCCAGGGTCAGGAAGGAAGGTGCGATAAGCTCATGGTGAGCCACAGAAGGGAGGGGGCCAGGAGCTGGGATGACCTTGGCTGACCCCTCAGGGCCGGGTTAAGTGAACCCTCTCCCAAGGTGGAGGAAAGCAGGAAAGGAGGTGCACTGCACCAAGGAAGGGAGGAGAGTGGAACTGAGAACCCACCATACTTTAGGATGCAGAGAGCGCCCCCATACCCCAGCTCCTTTGAAAGGGAAAGAGCAGAAGTCATGGTCAGTCATGCAGTGGGGAAGAGATTGTGTGGACAGTCAGCCACCTCAGACCATGGCCAAGACCTAGGATGCCTCCTGACCCCGAAAGGAGGCTGGATTTTCAGTAAGCTCAAGGCAGGGAAGGAAGTGTGCCAGACCATGGGGAGAGGGCTGTGGAAACCCCTGCCCTAGACAGCCTCACCCAAGACACCCTCACTCCTGAGTCCACTGCCTCAGAGACCAGCCCCATCTGAGCTTGGCCATCCTCCCTGTGTGCACCCCAGGGTCTGCATGCAAGGTGGGTACCAGGGAGCCAGGGGTGATTCAGAAACAGCGCAGGCACAGCTGATCTCCTCCCTGGCCTGTGGAAATATCACTAGGACCCACAGCGTGTACTGCATACAGACCCTGTGCCAGGCTGCGTCAGACACTCAGACCCTGGTGTCTGAGTCAGGACACCAGGCTGTTACAGATCCTCATGCCAGGTAGCTATGGTACCCACGAGGATGCTGTATCATCTTCTTGCAGCCCTAAGACATGGCCAGGATTCCAGAACAGGCCTGTCTGATTCCAGCAACCAGGCTTTAACTAGCTCTGTACTCCAGCCCCTCCGACTGCTCTGAAGAGGACTGTGATAATACCAGAATTCAAAAGAATCAGAAGCTCACCCCTGTACCTCCAGACCGTGTTCACATGGGGCCTGTGCTGAGGATGGTTCCTGGGCTTTCATTCTCATACAGAAGGAAGCCCTTCACATTCTCACAGGTCAGGCTCAATCCCACCTCTTCCAGGAAGCCTTCCCTGACTCTTGTAGCTCAAGCGACCTTGCCCATCTCTCAATGCTTTCAGAATGTCTGCTCATCTGACCCTTTCACCTAATGCTTTATCCCCTCAACTGCATCAGCACCTCCCCCCACCACCACCCCGTCACCAAGGCAGGACAGGATGACAGCTGAGATGGCCAAGCACAATACCTGGCAGAGGGAGGGTTCAATAAACACCAGGTAGTAGGGGTACATGGATAGATAGATAGAGATTTATAATATACTGTATATTAACGAGAAAGCAGGCCTTATCTCAGAAAATAACTTTAAGTGAGATTGTAAGTAATGTCTTCACACTTCTCTGTATTTTCTAAATTATGAGACCAAAAATATTACTTTGATGTTCTGGGGGTGGGGGTGGGGAATGAAGAAGCATTAAAAAAAAAAAAGAAAGAAAGCAATGTAATCTTTGAAGCAAACAAGTGCTTCCATAAGAAGCGCAGGTGATCTCACTGAGCGCCTACTGTGTGACCCTGGGAGGTGCTGGGGAGGCAGCACCTAGGACTAGGACTCGGCCTTTCCCCGGGGAGCCTGGATGTGGGGCAGCGCCTTGCCTGACCGGTCCTGAAGGAACTGTTCCCAGAGTCACCTGCGAGGTGCTCTCCCAGCCCCAGGGGTGCAAAGGTTTACACAACACAGCCCTTGCCCTGAACAAACTGGCAATTGAATCACATCTTAAACGGTTTATGCCAACCCTCGGAATAGCCCATAACCCTCACCGGGTAACAGATACCTGCCTTCAGCTGCCTGGCCTCAGAGCAGCCCTGGGCTCTCAGGACTTAAACCTTTATTAGTCACCTAGTGTTAGGCAAATACCATACTAAGTCGTTGATGCATTCCCTTCCCACCACTTCTGAAACAGCACTTTCTCCTTTTACAGGAGATACAGGCTCACAGAAGTAGTGAGGGCAGAGCCAGGACTGCTCTGCATGGGGCTGTCACCTGGACAGGCCAGCAGCCCCTTCAGCCAAAAAGATGGAAGCTGAGCCCTCTGACCAGCTGACCCTACCTGGGCCCTCCAGCTCCCCTAATAAAAGCCAAGCAAAACACTCAGGCAGCCCCATCTTTTGCCCTCTCTTCTCATAAACATGTTTTCTTTTCCTCTAGGAATGGAGTCCAGCTACCCTCTTGCTCTGCTGGTTCATAATCTTTTTTTTTTTTTTTTTTTACAAGGATTCTCAAGTTAATTAACAGCCCTGACTTGGCTATGCCAGGAAAGCAACAGAAGGATTATTATCTTTTTTTAAAAGACCAAAGAGACAAGGAACAAAGTGTAAGTGGTTTTAGAATCCAAAGCAAGGTTCTAGAAAGCTCCTTTGGATCAAGGAAACCTGAACCACTTTTGTTCTCTTGGTCCACGAAAATAGGAACGGGAAGGAGAGACCCAGGAGAAAATGCTGACCTTGCCACATGGTCTCCTATGGCTCCCTGTTACCTGGTTATGAAAGATAAGTCAGCCTGGCGTTGCTTTTTCTACCCACTGTCCTCAGTTCTTCTGTCCACCTCCCTGGGAGTGTCCCTTGGCAGGTATAGAGGCACACCAGACAGCCTGTCTATTGTCACCATGCAACAGAAACCCAGCAAGGTCAGTGGTAAAGTGTCACCCTGGTGGGACAGACCAACCCTGGCTGGGGAACTAAGATCCTGCATGCTGCACGATGTGGTCAAAAAAGAGAAAAGAAATGAGAGGATTGTAGGAAACTCTATAGTACAAACTCTTTTGTTTCTTTCTTTTTATTTTTTTTTTTACTTCACAATACTGTATTGGTTTTGCCATACATTGACATGAATTTGCCACGGGTGTACATGAGTTCCCAGTCCTGAACCCGCCTCCCACCTCCTGCCCCATATCATCTCTCTGGGTCAACCCAGTGCACCAGCCCCAAGCATCCTGTATCCTGTATCGAACGTAGACTGGCGATTCATTTCTTTCATGATAGTATACATGTTTCAATGCCATTCTCCCAAATTGTCCCACCCTCTTCCTCTCCCATAAAGTCCAAAAGTCCGTTCTATACATCTGTGTCTCTTTTGCTGTCTTGCATACAGGGTTATCATTGCCATCTTTCTAAATTCCATATATATGTGTTAGTATACCATATTGGTGTTTTTCTTTCTGGCTTACTTCATTCTGTATAATCGGCTCCAGTTTCATCCACCTCATTAGAACTGATTCAAATGTATTCTTTTTAATGGCTGAGTAATATCCCATTGTGTATATGTACCACAGCTTTCTTATCCATTCATCTGCTGATGGACATCTAAGTTGCTTCCATGTCCTGGCTATTATAAACAGTGCTGCGATGAACATTGGGGTACACCTGTCTCTTTCAATTCTGGTTTCCTCAGTGTGTAAGCCCAGCAGTGGGATTGCTGGGTCATAAGGCAGTTCTATTTCCAGTTTTTTAAGGAATCTCCACACTGTTCTCCATAGTGGCTGTACTCTCTTTTGTTTCTTCAACAAAATATTATAAGAGAGTAAAAGATGAAGGAAAACACTCGCAAATCAGGAGAAAATCCCTCCATCATGGGGTTGGGCAGGCTATCTTTTGGGGAGACACACCCTATGAATCTTCATTACAGCCACATCCATAGAGCTTTTTTTTTTTCTTTAAGCATCATTTTGATTAATTCCTCTGGAGTTCACAGAATGGACTCTCAGGTAGGAAAATCTCAGGCAGAAGTCATTTGTATGATGAAATTTAAATTTGAAAAAGAAGGCCCTTCTTCCCAGTGTCCCCAGCCCCAGGGCAGACCACTCTACAGAGTCCCAAAAGCAGATTCTAGGGTCCCCACTCTCAGATGAGGAAGGTGGGGTTCAGAGAGGGGCAGGGGCTTGTGGGGGCAATACTGCAGGGAAAAAGGTTTCCTGGAGCCGCAAGCATGGCCTCTAGTCCACTTTTCCCAGATGTCAGATGTTTGAGATCCATCACTCTTGACTGGTTGAGTGACCACAGGCAGGGTCCCTTTCCCCCGAAGTCACCCTCTCATAGCAAATGGCAAGGTGGCACTGGCTTTTTCCCCAAGCCCCTTAAGTCCTAAAGCAAAATCAGTCAGCCCATGACAGACATGTAGGCGCAGGGGATGCATCTGTGCAGGGGTCAGATTGTGCTGTGCAATCACGTAGGGCTGAGTGACCTCTCTGAAGCTCTGTTTCGACTGCTAAAAGTGGCAATGAGATGAATTTTGAAGACTGTGGTGGTGATTGAACACAATGTTATATGTGAAACGGCTAGCACGGTGCTGGTAGACAGTAAGTTGAGACCTTAAGACTAACCATTATTCTTATTTATTTATTTATTTGTTGCTATTATTGCAGGGGGTTGGTGGGCAAGGTCAAAGGCAGAAACTTAAAACTCTTAAGAACATCTCCCCAGTTCTAGCACTAACTGGCCCCCGGACACCTTCCCCAACTGACTGGGTCCCCCAACCATTTTTTTCCAGAGATTGTGTTTGAGGGCTGACTGAGAATTTCACTTGTGAATAAAGTAGCCTGTTTTCTCAAAGAAATATTGCCCTTTGTTGTTCAAATAAAGCTATTTGTGGTGAGACGGAATGGAGGGGTACGTGACAGAGGAAAAAAAGTGTGAAACAGAAGTGAGGAGGAAAGACTGCAGAGAGATAGAAAAAGTCAAGGACGGGAAAGAGCAGAGAGAAAGATGCAGAGTGGACAGCAGAGAGGCAGTTAGGATGGCAAAGAACAGAGGAAAGAGAAAAAAGACAGGAAGGCAGAGAGATGGCTGGACAGACCCAGAGTAACCCAGAAGAAAAGGCCGGTCCCTGACTCACTGGGGCCAGTTTAGTCCAGCCAGGCCCTATGGCTCTGTTCCCCTATCGCAGCTGTCAATCTATGGCCCGGTGAGCTGAGGGCAAATGAGCCTTGAACATGCTATTCTGGGCAGGAGCAAACACTCTTCCCAGGCAGCCTGTTCTCTGAGGGTGCCTTGGGGAGGGGTGGGGCTCCCTGGGGGCTCTCCTGACTCTGAATGGTCCCTGTGAGGAGGGCTGGGTCCCCAGCCAAGTCTAGGACCCAGGGGAGACACTGCCACCAAAGTTGCGGAGAGTCAGGCCCAGGGTGGGGCCAGAAATGTGGCCTGATCAATGCTTCAGGACCAAGCAGAGAGTAGGGTCACAATGCCACACCCTGGCAGGAGGCCCCAGGGCCTTTAGCCCATCGCCCCAACCCCAGAACAATACATCTCAAATGGCTGTGCCTGTACAGAATCACACACACACAACAAAGAAACCACGTTTCATCCAAAAAGAAATGTGGACACTTCTCGCTTGAACAGCAACTGATGACACTTGGACCAACAACTTTGAAACCTCCAATTCACTGCTGTCTGACTTTCAAGGCCTTCCCCAAGTTTTCTGCGAATTTCCTGAAGGCTTCCTCTCTCAAGTCACTGCTGTCTCCGAAGACCGGCTCCCACAGTTGTATGTTGTGATCAGTTCCCATCTCATCACCTGTGAGCTGCATGGAGACCCTGAGTTCAGGCTCAGCCCACCCTGACCCAGACGGGAGACAGCCCACTCTCTCTTGGATGCCCACCCTCTCTCCTCCTTCTACTAAAGACTGTGTAGGGGGTGGTGGCGGTGGGGATGGGGAGGATAGCACAGAGCATCAGGCTTTGTAGTCCTGTTCTTAAGAGCCTCCTGGCCCCTCTCCACCTGTCACTTCACCCCAGGCTACCCGGCTCCCTTCCTCCCAGGCTAGTCCATCTCCCATAAATCCTAGTTTCCTTCATCTCTTCGGAGGTGGTGTCAGCTCCCAGAGTTTCTCTCTCAACCCCCTCCCAGCTCCTGGTCTTGTCTCAGCCCAGCAAGAACTTTCCTTTTCATTTAACCTCTCCCACCGCTCTTGGAAATACTGGACTAAAACTCAACATTCAATAAACAAAGATCATGACATCCAGTCCCAACAATTCATGGCAAATAGAAGGGGTGACAGCAGCGACAGCCTCCCTGCCCTGGGTCCCTCACCTGCTCTCCTGCCTGGTCCCCCCAGAACCCCCACTGTTCATCCTGAATGGCTCAGATGACAAAGCGCAGTGACCGGAGCCAAGACCCGGAAGCTCCAGAGGAGTTCATGGAAACTTACAGGGTCACCATTTCAACCCACTTTTATGTTTTATACATAATTTATACATGCTTTATAAATAATTCTTTCCTCCAGAATCTTTCTCTGTATTTTCCTTTATATTTTGGGAATCTGCCTGGTGTCAGAAGTACAGATCTGCTGGTAACAATTTCTTATAGATTTTGTATGTCTGAACAAATCCTTTATTTCACCTTAATTTTTAAATACTCTTTGCTGGGTTAGAATTCTAAATTGTTGTTGCTGTTTCTTTACACAATTTTAAATATTTTGACATTTAAATAAAATGCCATTCTTTGCATTTTTTTCTGAAGAGAAATTTATTGCAATTCTGATTCTTTTTCATATGTGGCACTGCTTCTTTCCCTGGCTACTTTTAAAATTTTCTCTATATTATTGGTTTTGATCAATGCAATTATAATCTGCCTTGATGTAGTGTTATTCAAGTTTCTTGTGCTTGGGGGTTCATTGATATTCTTGGTTTGGTGAGTTTATAGTCATAGTTCAATATGAAAAATCTCTAGCCATTGTTTCTTCTTATATATCTTTCATTCTCTTTCTCTCCTTTGAAAATTTCAATTACACTAAGATTAGAGTCCAGACAGTCCCCGGTGTACCACGGTTCAACTGATGATTTTTTGACTTGAGGATGGTGCACAAGTGATATGCATTCAGTGGAAGCCATACTTGGAATTTTGCATTTTCCCAGGTGGGCAGTATGCAGGGTTGTCCTCTCATGTTTGTGTATGTGCATCACGATTGCTTCTGTAGGGTCCGACTCTGTGTGTCCCTATGGACTGTATAGCCCTCCAGGCTCCTCTGTCCATGGGATTCTCCAGGCAAGCGTTCTAGAGTGGGTTGCCATGCCCTCCTCCAGGGAATCTTCCCAACCCAGGGATCAAACTCCCACGTCTTACATCTCCTGCATTAGCAGACAAGTTCTTTACCACTGGTGCCACCTGTGAAGCACACGTTACTCTCTCATAATGCTGGGCAAAGGCAGCTAACTGTCCAATGGGGGCCCTTCCAAGAGCAGAAGGTGGGTCTGACCCAGTCTCCTTTCAAATGACTGCTCCTGCCCTGGGTCCTTGGAGAAGGCAATGGCAACCCACTCCAGTACTCTTGCCTGGAAAATCCCATGGGCGGAGGAGCCTGGTGGGCTGCAGTCCATGGGGTCACTAAGAGTCGGGCACGAATGAGCAACTTCACTTTCACTTTTCACTTTCGTGCATTGGAGAAGGAAATGGCAATCCACTCCAGTATTCTTGCCTGGAGAATCCCAGGGACAGAGGAGCCTAGTGGGCTGCCATGTATGGGGTCGTACAGAGTCAGATACGACGGAAGTGACTTAGCAGCAGCCCTGAGTCCTAGAGCATATGATTTCTTATAGCCGTCTGAGTGCTGGCTTTCAAAGCCAAACATTCTTGGGTCTGTTTTTCCCAGTGCAGGATCCCGAAGCTGGGGGAACCCCGTGTAGTTCTCAGACCCCTTGCTCTGTAATTGTAATTTTTATCCCATGTGTGGGTCACCCGCCCAGGGAGTGAGGGTCCTGACTAGGCTGAGTTTCTGCCCCTCTTACTCATCTCATTGTTCTTCATATGTCTTAGCTTTGTAAAAAGGCCTAGTCTTCAGGTCTACTCATCTTTAGGGCTCCTAGTCTCATCTTTCCTACTAGTCTCTAGGTCTTTCTCATCAACAGCTGCTCTGTAAATACTTGCAGTTTTGATGCCCATGGTGGGAGGTGGACTCGGACTTCCTACTCTGCATCTTGGCCATACTCCTCCTGTTGGCGTTCTGAATGCGAGTTCCCCGCATTTAGCAAGATTGGAATCTCTGAGCCTCCGGACCTGAGCAGGATTGTGCCCCGGGGTTTGCAACCCAGTGTTCTTCAGTCATGTCTGCAATAGGGGTTCTGGGATAGAGGTGGGGATCAGTAGCTCCCAGCCTCATCCTCCACAGTGGGGGCAGAAGTGAGAGGTGGGTGAGAGGGAGGGAGAGCTTCCATCCCTACCCTGAGGGACAGGAAGACTCTGTCCCCTGATGCCTGGCCCCCTCGTCCAGGAGGTAAAAGACCGAGCATGGCTTGAACCCAGGCCCTGAAAACCATTAATAGACTGAAAATTCATAGATTGAAAGCCATTCATTTGGCCCTTCCCAGACCTGGAGCCTCTGGGGCAACAGGACACACAGCAAGGAAGCAGAGTGTGGTGGTGGGAGCAGGGGTTTGGAGCCTGACACCATCGTCACTGTGCTGGGATGGAGGAATCCTTTTACCTCTCTGAAGCCCAGATTCCTTATCTGTAAACTGAGAAAAATAAGATACTGACTTTAGAACAGTATGGAGGTTCCATAAAAAACTAAAAATAGAAATACCGTCTGACTCTGCAATCCCAATCCTGGGCATGTAACCAGAGAAAACTATAGTTCAAAAAGGTATATGCACCCCAATATTCACAGCATTATTTACAATAGCCAAAACATGAAAACAACCTAAATGTCAATCAACAAAGGAATAGATAAATAAAATGCAGTATATATACACAATAAAATATTTCTCAGCCATGAAAAAGAAAATAATGCCATTCGCTGCAACATGGATGGACCTACAGATGATCATACTAAGTGATGTAAATCAGACAGAAAGATAAATTTCATATGATACTGCTTATATGTCTACATTGATTACCTGGTGATTCCATGTGTAGAGTCTTCTCTTCTATTGTTGGAAGAGGGTGTTTGCTATGACCAGTGCATTCTCTTGGGAAAACACTGTTAGCCTTTCAATTCAGTTCAGTTCATTTCAGTTGCTCAGTTGCGTCTGACTCTTTGCGACCCCATGGACTGCAGCACACCAGGCTTCCCTGTCCATCACCAACTCCCGGAGCTTATTCAAATTCATGTCCATCGAGTCAGTGATGCTATCCAACCATCTTATCCTCTGTTGCCCCCTTCTCCTCCTGCCATCAATCTTTCCCAGCATTGGGGTCTTTTCTAGTGAGTCAGCACTTCACATCAGGTGGCCAAAATATTGGAGTTTCAGCTTCAACATCAGTCCTTCCAATGAATATTCAGGACTGATCTCCTTTAGGATTGACTGGTTAGATCTCCTTGCAGTCCAAGGGACTCTCAAGAGTCCTCTCCAACATCACAGTTCAAAAGCATCAATTCCTTGGCACTCAGCTTTCTTTATATTCCAGCTCTCACATCCATACATAACTACCAGGAAAAAAAAGAGCTTTGACTAGACGGACCTTTGTAGGCAAAGTAATCTCTCTGCTTTTTAATATGCTGTCTAGGTTGAGCATAGCTTTTCTTCCAAAGAGCAAGTGTCTTTTAATTTCATGGCTGCAGTCACCATCTGCAGTGATTTTGGAGCCCAAGGAAATAAAGTCTCTCTCTTACTGTTTCCGTTGTTCCCCCATCTATTTGCCATGAAATGATGGGATCAGATGCCATGATCTTGTTTTCTGAATGTTGAATTTTCACCAACTTTTCCCCTCTTTTCCTTCACTTTCAGAGGCTCTTTAGTTCCTCTTCACTTTCTGCCATAAGGGTGGTGTCATCTGCATATATGAGGTTATTAATACTTCTCCCGGCAATCCTGATGCCAGCTTGTGCTTCATCCAGCCTGGCATTTCACATGATGTACTCTGCATAGAAGTTAAATAAGCAGGGTGACAATATACAGCATTGATGTACTCCTTTCCCAATTTGGAACCAGTCCATTGTTCTATGTCTGGTTCTAACTGTTGCTTCTTGACCTGCATACAGATTTCTCAGGAGGCAGGTCAGGTGGTCTGGTATTCCCATCTCTTTAGGAATTTTCCACAGTTTGTTGTGATCCACATAATCAAAGGTTTTGGCGTAATCAATGAGCCAGAGGTAGATTTTTTTTCTGGAACTCTCTTGCTTTTTCAATGATCCAACGGATGTTGGCAATTTGATCTCTGGTTCCTCTGCCTGTTCTAAATTCAGCTTGAACATCTGGAAGTTCATGGTTCACATACTGGTGAAGCCTGTCTTGGAGAATTTCGAGCATTACTTTGCTGGCGTGTGAAATGAGTACAGTTGGGCAGTAGTTTGAACATTCTCTGGCATTGCTCTTCTTTGGGATTGGAATGAAAACTGACCTTTTCCAGCCCTGTGGCCACTCCTGAGTTTTCCACATTTGCTGGCATACTGAGTGCAATACTGTAACAGCATCATCTTTTAGGATTTGAAATAGCTCACCTGGACTTCCACCAGCTCCTCTAGCTTTGTTCATAGTGATGCTTCCTAAGGCCCACTTGACTTCACATTCCAGCATGTCTGGCTCTATGTGAGTGATCACACCATCATGGTTATCGGTCATGAAGATCTTTTTTTTATATAGTTCTCCTGTGTATTCTTGCCACCTCTTCTTAATATCTCCTGCTTCTGTTGGGTCCATACCATTTCTGTCCTTTATTGTGTCCATTGTTGCATGAAGTCTTCCCTTGATATCTCTAATTTTCTTGAAGAGATCTCTAGCCTTTCCCATTCTGTTTTCCTCTATTTCTTTGCATTGATCACCGAGGAGGCTTTCTTAGCTCTCCTTGCTATTCTTTGGAACTCTGCATTCAAATGGGTATATCTTTCCTTTTCTCCTTTGCCTTTCACTTCTCTTTTTTTCATAGCTGTTTGTAAGGCCTCCTCAGACAACCATTTTGCCTTTCTGCTTTTCTTTTTCTTGGGGATGGTCTTGATCACTGCCTTCTGTACAATGTTATGAACCTCCACCCATAGTTCTTCAGGCACTCTGTCTATCAGATCTAATCTCTTGAATCTATTTGTCACTTCCACTGTATAATCATAAGGGATTTGATTTAGGTCATGCCTGAATGGTCCAGCAGTTTTCCCTCCTTTTTTCAATTTAAGTCTGAATTTGGCAGTAAGGAGTTCATGATCTGAGCCACAGTCAGCTCCCAGTCTTGTTTTTGCTGACTGTATAGAGCTTCTCCATCTTTGGCTGCAAAGAATATAATCAATCTGATTTTGGTATTGACCATCTTGTGTTCATTGGAAGGACTGATGTTGAAGTTGATTCTCCAATACTTTGGCCACCTGATACGAAGAGCTGACTCATTTGAAAAGACCCTGATGCTGGGAAAGATTGAGGGCAGGAGGAGGAGGGGACTACAGATGATGAGATGCTTGGAAGGCATTACCGACTCCATGGACATGAGTTTGGGTGAACTCCAGGAGTTGGTGATGGACAGGGAGGCCTGGCGTGCTGCAGTTCATGGGGTCACAAAGAGTCAGGCACGATTAAGTGACTGAACTGAACTGAACTGAACTGATCTGGTGATGTCCATGTATAGAGTCTTCTCTTGTGTTGTTGGAAGAGGGTGTTTGCTATGACTAGTGCAAAACTCTGTTACCTTTGCCCTGCCTTTTGAAGGAGGTTGCCATTATCTTCATCACCTCCACTATAGTTTGATCACAAGTCAAATAACAGGGAGGGAACACAGCCCCGCCCATCAATAGAAAATTGGATTGAAGATTTACTGAGCATGGCCCCACCCTTCAGAACAAGACTCAGTTTCCCCCATAGTCATCTCTTCCATCAGGAAGCTCCCATAAGTCTCTTATCCTTATCCATCAGAGGGCAGACAGAATGAAAACCACAATCACAGATAGCTAATCAAACTGATCACATGGACCACAGCCTTGTCTAAAACTCAATGAAACTCTGAGCCATGCTGTGTAGGACCACTCAGGATGGATGGGTCATGCTGGAAAGTTCTAACAAAACATGGTCCACTGGAGAAGGGAATGGAAAACTACTTCAGTATTCTTGTCTTGAGAACCTCATGAACAGTATGAGAAGGTAAAAAGATATGACACTGAAGTATGAACTCCCCAGATTGGCAGGTGCCCAATATTCTACTGGAGAAGAGTGGAGAAATAACTCCAGAGAGAATGAAGAGATGGAGCCAAAGCAAAAACAATGCCCAGTTGTGGACGTGACTTGTGATGGAAGTAAAGTCCGATACTGTAAAGAGCAATATTGCATAGGAACCTGGAATATTGGGTCCATGAATCAAGGTAAATTAGAAGTGGTCAAACAGGAGATGGCAAGAGTGAGCATCGACATTTTAGGAATCTGTGAACTAAAATGGACTGGAATGGGTGAATTTAATTCAGATGACCTGTATATCTACTGCTGTGGGCAAGAATCCCTTAGAAGAAATGGAGTAGCCATCATAGTCAACAAAAGACTTCAAAATGCAGTTCTTGGGTGCAGTCTCAAAAATGACAGAATGATCTCTGTTCATTTCCAAGGCAAACTATTCAATATCCCAGTAATTCAAACCTATGCTCCAACAAGTAATGCTGAAGAAGCTGAAGTTGAATGGTTCTAAGACCTACAAGACCTTCTAGAACTAACACCCAAAAAAGATGTCCTTTTCATCACAGGGGACTGCAATGCAAAAGTAGGAAGTCAAGAGACCTGGAGTAACAAGCAATTTTTTTCTTGGAGTACAAAATGAAGCAGGGCAAAGGCTAACAGACTTAAACTGAAGAAAGTAGGGAAAACTGCTGGACCATTCAGGCATGACCTAAATCAAATCCCTTATGATTATACAGTGGAAGTGACAAATAGATTCAAGAGATTAGATCTGATAGACAGAGTGCCTGAAGAACTATGGGTGGAGGTTCATAACATTGTACAGAAGGCAGTGATCAAGACCATCCCCAAGAAAAAGAAAAGCAGAAAGGCAAAATGGTTGTCTGAGGAGGCCTTACAAACAGCTATGAAAAAAAGAGAAGTGAAAGGCAAAGGAGAAAAGGAAAGATATACCCATTTGAATGCAGAGTTCCAAAGAATAGCAAGGAGAGCTAAGAAAGCCTCCTCGGTGATCAATGCAAAGAAATAGAGGAAAACAGAATGGGAAAGGCTAGAGATCTCTTCAAGAAAATTAGAGATATCAAGGGAAGACTTCATGCAACAATGGACACAATAAAGGACAGAAATGGTATGGACCCAACAGAAGCAGGAGATATTAAGAAGAGGTGGCAAGAATACACAGGAGAACTATATAAAAAAAAGATCTTCATGACCGATAACCATGATGGTGTGATCACTCACATAGAGCCAGACATGCTGGAATGTGAAGTCAAGTGGGCCTTAGGAAGCATCACTATGAACAAAGCTAGAGGAGCTGGTGGAAGTCCAGGTGAGCTATTTCAAATCCTAAAAGATGATGCTGTTACAGTATTGCACTCAGTATGCCAGCAAATGTGGAAAACTCAGGAGTGGCCACAGGGCTGGAAAAGGTCAGTTTTCATTCCAATCCCAAAGAAGAGCAATGCCAGAGAATGTTCAAACTACTGCCCAACTGTACTCATTTCACACGCCAGCAAAGTAATGCTCGAAATTCTCCAAGACAGGCTTCACCAGTATGTGAACCATGAACTTCCAGATGTTCAAGCTGAATTTAGAACAGGCAGAGGAACCAGAGATCAAATTGCCAACATCCATTGGATCATTGAAAAAGCAAGAGAGTTCCAGAAAAAAAATCTACCTCTGGCTCATTGATTACGCCAAAACCTTTGATTATGTGGATCACAACAAACTGTGGAAAATTCCTAAAGAGATGGGAATACCAGACCACCTGACCTGCCTCCTGAGAAATCTGTATGCAGGTCAAGAAGCAACAGTTAGAACCAGACATAGAACAATGGACTGGTTCCAAATTGGGAAAGGAGTACATCAATGCTGTATATTGTCACCCTGCTTATTTAACTTCTATGCAGAGTACATCATGTGAAATGCCAGGCTGGATGAAGCACAAGCTGGCATCAGGATTGCCGGGAGAAGTATTAATAACCTCATATATGCAGATGACACCACCCTTATGGCAGAAAGTGAAGAGGAACTAAACAGCATCTTGATGAAAGAGAAAGAGAAGAGTGAAAAAGCTGTCTTAAAACTCAACTTTAAAAAGGCTAATATCATGGCATCTGATCCCATCATTTCATGGCAAATAGGTGGGGAAACAATGGAGTAAGAGACTTTATTTCCTTGGGCTCCAAAAATCACTGCAGATGGTGACTGCAGCCATGAAAGATGCTTGTTCTTTGGAAGAAAAGCTATCCTCAACCTAGACAGCATATTAAGAAGAGAGATATTACTTTGCTGACAAAGATCCATCTAGTCAAAGCTATGGTTTTTCCAGTAGTCATGTATGAAAGTGAGTGTTGGGCTATAAAGAAAGCTGAGCCCTGAAGAATCGATGCTTTTGAACTGTGGTGTTGGAGAAAACTCTTGAGAGCCCCTTGAACTGCAAGGAGATCCAACGAGTCAATCCTAAAGGAGATCAGTCCTGAACATTCACTGGAAGCAGTGATGCTGAAGCTGAAACTAGCATACTTTGGCCACCTGATGCAAAGAATCGACTCATTGGAAAAGACTCTAATGTTGGGAAAGATTCAAGGTGGAAGGAGAAGGTGACGACAGAGGATAAGATGATTGGATGGCATCACTGACTCAATTGACATGAGTTTGAGCAAGCTCCAGGAGTTGGTGATGGACAGGGAGGGGTAGCGTGCTGCAGTCCATAGGGTCGCAAAGAGTCGGACACGACTAAGCGACTGAAATGAACTGGACTGTTATAACTACATATAAAATGATACATAAATCTTAAAAAATGATACAAACCCACACCTCCTGCTTGGTAAGCAGATTCTTTACCACTGAACCACCAGGGAAGCCCATAAAGTAACTATATGCCAAGAAAAATTAATCTTTTGTAAAAATCTGAGAGTGGAATGTGCCTGGTTCACCAGCTCTGAGACTTAAAGGACGTGTCTGAGCCTGCATGTCCTCATCACCAAAATGCCGTCCTTCTCTCCTCTCCTGTGCTGCTGCGGCTGGGACTCTGAAACCACGTTTCTGCATCGCCAGCATCAGCCCATGAGGGCACTGAGGGAGGGTGCAGGGCTGAAGGGGAGGATTGGACTTGTCCCCCCACGTCTGCTTTATGTTCCAGCAGCACCATTTCACCCCCGCAGCCAAAGATCCTTCCCACAGCAACAGTGGGATCCACTTTGCAGTCTTCCAGCCCTCACAGAACTAGCCTCTTGGTGCTGCATCTCAGAGACTCCAGCTCCATACTGGGAGCATCTCCTACACTTCAGGGACCCGAGCGTCAGCCCCAAGGGGCTTCTCTTCCAACTAAATTAACTAATTGAAATTACTAAATTTTAGTAATCTAATCTCCTCCATCAATTCCCCTGCCCTAGGGTACTAGAAGCTTCCAGCAGTTATTACCTTGTCAATAACTTAGTTTCCTTCTTACTTTTTCAGTTCCCTAATTAACAATTTTATATCTGGTTTAGCACTTTTAAATGAATTTCTGATATAAATAAGGATTATGACTTCTATACCCTAACAGGTCCTGACTGATCCTTCAGGGTATTGAAACATACTTCTAATGGGTATGAGGATTAAATTAAACAGCTCTTACATGATGCCAGGCATGTACAACATCTTCAATTCACATTAGTCCTGTCCTTCCTTCTGGAACACTGTTGAATCATATGGTGCCAACCTGTTTTCAAAAATCTTAACTTTTTCCCTATGGTTGTTGTTCTGACAGAACAACACTCAATTGTGTCTGACTCTTTGCAATCCCGAGGACTCCAGCACCCCAGGCTCCCTTGTCCTTCACTATCTCCCAGAGCTTGCTCAAACTCTTGTCCATTGAGTCGATGATGCCATCCAACCATCGCACCCTCTGTTGCCGCCTGCCCTCCTGCATTCAATCTTTCCCAGCATTTTCCTTACTGAAATGTCTAAAAGTACAGGTTTGGAAACAAATAGACTTGTGCTTAATCCCAGCATTGCTGCTTACTGTGTAACATTGGACAGTTTCCTTCATGTTTTGAAGCCTCATCTAACAAGCGTAAATGATAAGAACAGCACTTCCAGAGTTGCCGTAAGGGTCACGTGACTAATGTTTGTCGACTATGTCAGGCACAGAGCAGCAGTTAGAAACTTAGACCTGTTATGGTTTAAGTCCCTCAACCATTACTTGTGTTGCACACTTTCCAACTGCCTCTCCTTCCTAAACACACTTCCCAGATGAGTGTCTGTTAAGTACTTTATGCCCAGGCAGGACGCAATGCTGCACCCAAGGTCTGACCAGAGCAGAGAGGGCAGGTCATGACTTCTTACGGTCGAAATGCTCTGCTCTCTATGACGGGAACTGAAATCTCAGTCTGTGACCACTTTATTCCTTTGCACCTCCAGTGTAGCAATACTATTGTATCCGTCTAGGTTATTTGGGAGCAACAGAAAATATTTAGAGCTGAATTATGCAAATCAAAAAAATAGTCAACACACACTGGAATTCTTAGAAGATGGTGATGACACTTTAAGTCTTCCCAAATTGTCCCACAGAGAAACAAATGCCCACAGGCAATATCTATAGCAAAAAATACATGATAAGGTCTCTCCAATGATCTCCTGATATGAGGGCTTGGGAACAACCCAATAGTAGCTACAAGAACTGGATGGGGTCTACTTCTGTGTAGGAGGAAGCATAAGGAGGCAACTGGACCTCCAATGGCCCACAGTCACTAGGCTAACTAATTGGAAAGCACTGTGGGCCAGTCTGAGAACTAGGAAGGCTTTGAAGGATCCAATAGCGGGGTGAGTGCACTGGTCCATGTGGGAGAGCTGATAGCACTGGAGCAGCATAGGCCCTTATACTTGTGAAATGTAATAAATGAAAGTTCTTTTCCAAAACAAAGATCTAGACTAAGAAGAAACAGACAGCAGTAGAATCCAAATTGAGCTGAATAAGGACAGAAAAAGGAAAGAAAAAAAAAAAGTCCAGATAAAAATAGAGGAGGGGAACAGAACACTCAGATCTCCAAGGGTGTGAGACCGTGTTTTTATCACTTTGTGAAAACAACATTAGAGGGACCTGCAGGGAGAGGAGGGGCTTCCCCAGAGTTTCAGCGGTAAAGAATTCACCTGCAGTACGGGAGACCCAGGTTCGATCCCTGGGTCAGGAAGATCCCCTGGAGGAGGTCATGGCAACCCACTCCAGTACTCTGGCCTGGAGAATCCCATGGACAGAGGAGTCTAGCAGGCTACAGCGCATGGGGTCCCAAAGTGTCAGACATGACGGAAACTGCTGAGCGTGCGCACACACATGCAGGAAGAGGAGACAGAGACCTGGCTTGGGATCTGACAGGATGGTTACGATGCCCTAGGGATTGCTGAGGAAACCCATCGCTTGCTGGCTGGACCAGTTCCTGGCATCAAAGCAGAACCAGATGAGAGCAATCAATGTCTGTTATTTTAATGTGGCCATTGCTGGCCCCAGGGTTCCCCTTTGAAGGAGGGACATTTAAATGTGAACTATTCTTTCCAGAAGAATAGCCAATGGCAGTCCCTAAAGTATGTTTCATGACCAAAATTTAGCATCTTAATGTAGACAAGTTGGGAAGAATATGTTTAGATACTCTGAGTAGTCCCCAGCCCAGCAGATCAGTACTGTTCTGTCATCATCCTGGCTTTGTTAAGAGCTTCCAATCCAGATGATCCATTAATAAATGATGCGTCTCAGCAGTGAAAGACTTGACAAAGCTCAAGCCTTAGAAGCAGCTAGAGCATGGACTTGGCTTGGACTCGGCTACACGCCAACATGAATAACAGTTAAATTAATTGGATCATCAAGTCTGCATCACTTCTCCTGTTCTGCTATAATGTCTTTCTTTTTGGTTTGATTTTAATGAACACGTCTACCTTCTTAGAGCAGTAAGCAGTGTGTCAATCTCAAAATCTGAAGGTCCTGAGTTCAAGCCTCAGAGAGGGCAGTTTGTTTGGGGTTCCCTGATAGATCAGTTGGTATAGAATCAACCTGCAGTGAAGAAGACCTGGGTTTGGTCCCTGGGTTGGGAAGATCCCCTGGAGAAGGGAAAGGCTACTCATTCCAGTATTCTGGCCTAGAGAATTCCATGGACTGTATAGTTCATGGGGTCACAAACAGTCAGACACGACTGAGTGAATTTCATTTCACTTTAATGGACACAGTCTTAGAAACATTGCAGATTAAAAGCCCAGACACCTTTTATCCTTTGGTGATTAAATGCACGTTAACATATCTGCGTCTTGTCCTGACTCACTGCTGTAAAGCATGAGCAGAGGCTAGAAAGACACCGGGATTGTTGTGAAACATTTCAAAGCAGTGTGCCTCTCTTTAATTCATCTGTCCATCGCTGTTGAAGTATAAAGCACTGTGAATGAAGGGAATGGCCAGGGTTTGTTGCCGAGGTAATGGGTGTTTCTCTCTATTACTTTTTGAGCTTGTGAGAGTAATTTTATTTTAATTTTATCGACTCCTTCCCTTTAATAGTGATTCAATTGCACTGGTTAAACAGCTAACCATTCTTAAGAATATGCTCTCTATTTATTTAGTTGCCACAGATGTTTGAACCAAAATGGGAACATCAAATAAACATCACAGCTCTCACCAATAACACTATGACTTTGCTGTCAAGTGTGGACTCCACCTTTCATGTAAAAGCTTGTGACCATATAATATGATTTGTTTGGAAACTTCTGTAAGTCTTATGTCTTAGTAAAATATTTTTGTTATTCTAAAAAAAAAAAAAAGAGGAAACTCTACAAGGATGAAGCCAAAAAAGATATTCTGATGCACACAGTCTAAAAAGAAGAAAAATGCATTGCATCTAGAAAGTGAGCTATAGAAAAAAGTCAGTCCAAATCCCATAGGATGATAATTCTGAAGAAACAAGAGAATGAGAAGAATTTCAGAGAAAAAATATCCCCCAGAGACAATAAAACATACCAGAAAGATATGTATGCAAGAGATAGAAATTATAACCTAACATTAAAAAACAAGCTAAAATGTATTATGAAAATGATTAAAAGTTATTTAAGAAAAATACAAATTCAAATCAGAAAATCTTATAAATGAGGTGACTGGAAACTAGGAAGCTTTGAAAAGAAGAGTGACAGAATTCAGAACATACTAGAGAAAATAAAGTATTATTTTTAAATGAAGTCTAAAATTAAGAAATACAAAAAAGAGCAACACAATAATGCCTTAAGACAAATACAAAATGGAAAGGGAGACATATTTTAAAAATATTTTTAAAGAGATAGAAAGGATTGAGAGAAAAACAATAGAGACCGCCATGGTGGTTCAGTGGTTAAGAATCCGCCTGCCAATGCAGGGGACACAGGTTCAATCCCTGGTCAGGGAACTGAGGTCCCACCTGCCTCAGAGCACTAAGCCCAAGTGCTGCACCAAGGGAAGCCGCAGTGATGAGAAGTTCGAACACCATAGCTAGAGAGTAGCTTCTGCTCATCGTAACTAGGGAAAGCCCATACGCAGCTACAAGAAACCAGCGCAGCCAAAAAGAAACTTTAAAAGTAAAAATGATAGATAATAAAGATAAGCAAAGATACAACATATCTATAATAAGGGGCTTTTCAAGACATGCATGAAAGCAAAGAAAAAAAAACACAAAGACTAAAGCATATAACTTAAGATAACATTCCTGAAGTAAAAGAATTTGTGACTACATAGTATAAGAACATACCACAGTCCTAAAGAAAAAAATCTACATGGCCAGTAACAAGATGTATTCTGATAAAATTATGAGGCTTTATGAAAAAGTTATTTCAGGCATCCTGGCAAAAAGGCCAAGCTACTCAAAAGGGAATTATAGCCACACTGTCATCAGGATTTTTGACAGTAACACTTCACGCCAGAAGGCAACGGAGTAATTTATCTAACATATACAAAAAAACAGAAGTCACAGATTTTACACCAACCTAATAAATCTCTATGTAACAAGACCATAGAAAAGTGTTATGAACATAATAACTCAGGGAATACTGTTCTACAGCACTTCCTGGGGGGCCATCTGAGGAATAAGCTTTCCCAAAACACTGGGAGGGTGTGATGAAGTAATAGGGACCAAATTTACCCTTCCACCTCAAACACCCAAAATACAAAACAAAATGTGAAACTGAACACTTAAACCATCGACCAGCCCTGTTACCCATCACCCAGTCTTGACTAACCTCTGTAAGTTCCCAGTTTCCTCTTCTATGAAAGGGGAGAATTGGCTGTCCTGACTTCTTACGGTTGCTGTGAGACAAATATCAGATTACACATGTCATGTGCTCACCACAGGCCCTGGCAGAGTGCTGCGTACCTAATAGAGATTAGTTTTATCCTTAACCTGTAGGCTGGGGAGATGGGAGGGTCACAGACACTGAGTAACTTGCCAAGGACACACAGCTAGAAAGTATCACTGAGTCTCTCTGTCTGGTCCTCAAGGAGGCTGCACACAATTTTATCACATGGCCTAGTGAGGTTTGTCTTGTGCATTTTCTTTGTATTTTGCTCACCAATATTTAAAGCCTGGCTTGAAAAAGACAAGCTGGCACAGGAAATTAAGAAGAAATGTCAGAGAACTTTCCATCTTGACCGTTCATCTCTTAATCTAGGCTGCCCTGGATGTCATAACAGGGGAATGACCAGAATCAAGTAAGGTCATAAGAGAAGTCGCTCAGTCATGTCCGACTCTTTGTGACCCCGTGGACTGTAGCCCACCAGGCTCCTCCATCCATGCGATTTTCCAGGCAAGAATGCTGGAGTGGATTGTCATTTCCTTCTCCAGGAGATCTTCCCGACCCAGGAATTGAACCTGGGTCCCCCGCATTGCAGGCAGACCCTTTACTGTCTGAGCCACCAGAGAAGCTAACAAAGGAATGAATGGACAATTAGCCTGGATACTGCAACATTGTCCAGGGTCCAGATCCACAGCGATGCTGGCTAAGGCCAGTCATAGTCACAGCTTCTGTTGCCCTGGAAATCCCAGGGAATTTTCTCCTCTGCTCTTCAGGAAATTCAATGGCTCTATGATACATGGGATCATTTCCAATGTCAGAAATTATAACCAACCATAAAACATTTATTAAATCCAGGCAACAACCATCTCTGTTTATAAACATGTCACGAAGGAAAGTGACTGCTCAGGGAAGCTTGCTGTAAAATCCAAAGCCAAACCCAGCTCGACCCTGTTCCTTCACTGGTCCCAGTTCCTGGGAAGATCCTCTGGCGTTTTTATGCACCGAGACTTTATGGGAATGACACAGGTTCCTGTCCCTTCTCTAGAACCGTCAGTACTGAAAGGTTCAAGTCTTCACCTTTGAACCCAATCGTGCCAAACTAAAAATAATTATTACCTACTTGCTGCTGGGAAAATAAAAAGAAACATGCAGACATTTCCTTTTTTCCCCCAAATCAGGCACTGAAGACCCCAAAAGAGGGAAAATCATCTCTTGTGTTTAACTCAGCTCCAGAGGGATGTCCACCAGCCCAGCTCCATCCTTCCCCGCTTGGGTTTCTAATCATTCGTGTGTTCACTGGAGCAGCTTTCAATTTCCTCAAGAACTTTTCCTTTGTATTCAAAACTTGGTTGACTGTTTGGCATTAGAGGCCTAACTTTCAGCCTGTCTTGGCTTTCAACATGTCTTCCTCATTAAGTTTACCATTTCTAGTGTTTTATTTGACTCTTCCTTTCACTTCAAAGCCATTGTAAGGTTATTCAGTTCAGTTCAGTCACTCAGTTGTGCCTGACTCTTTGTGACCGCATGGACTGCAACACGCCAGGCCTCCCTGTCCATCACCAACTCCTGGAGTTTACTCAAATTCATGTCCATTGAGTTGGTTATGTCATCCATCCATCTCATTCTCTGTCATCCCCTATTCCTCCCACCCTCAATCTTTCCCAGTATCAGAGTCTTTTCAAATGAGTCAGCTCTTCAAGTCAGGTGGCCAAAATATTGAAGTTTCAGCTTCAGCATCAGTCCTTCCAATGAACATTCAGGACTGATTTCCTTTAGGAAGGACTAGTTGGATCTCCTTGATGTCCAACGGACTCTCGAGTCTTCTCCAACACCACAGTTCAAAAGCATTAATTCCTCAACATTCAGCTTTCTTTATAGTCCAACTGTCAAATCCATACATGTCTACTGGAAAAATCAAAGCTTTAACTACACAGACCTTTGTTGGCAAAGTAATGTCTCTGCTTTTTAATAAGCTGTCTAGGTTGGTCGTAACTTTTCTTCCAAAGAGCAAGCGTTTTTTCATTTCATGGCTGCAGCCACCACCTGCAGTGATTTTGGAGCCCAAAACAATAAAGTCTCTTACTGTTTCCATTGTTGCTCCACATATTTGCCATGAAGTGATGGGACCAGATGCCATAATCTTAGTTTTCTGAATGTTGAGTTTTCAGCGAACTTTTTCATTCTCTTCTTTCTCTTTCATCAAAATGCTCTTTAGTGTCTCTTCACTTTATGCGATAATGGTGGTGTCATCTGCAATGGTAACCCACTCCAGTATTGTCGCCTGGAGAATCCCAGGGATGGGGGAGCCTGGTGGGCTGCCGTCTATGGGGTCGCACAGAGCCAGACACGACTGATGTGACTTAGCAGCAGCAGCATCTGCATATCTGAGGTTATTAATATTTCTCCCGCAATCTTGATTCCAGCTTGTGCTTCATCCAGTCCAGCATTTCTCATGATATACTCTGCATATAAGTTAAATAAGCAGGGTGACAATATACAGCCTTGACGTACTCCTTTCCCAATTTGGAACCAGTCTGTTGTTCCATGTCCAGTTCTAACTGTTGCTTCTTGACCTGCATACAGATTTCTCAAGAGGCAGGTCAGGTGGTCTGGTATTCCCATCTCTTTCAGAATTTTCCACAGTTTATTGTGATCCCACAGTCAAAGGCTTTGGCATAGTCAATAAAACAGAAATAGATGTTTTTCTGGAACTCTCTTGCTTTTTCGATGATCCAACGGATGTTGGCTATTTGATCTCTGGTTCCTCTGCCTGTTCTAAATCCAGCTTGAACATCTGGAAGTTTATGGTTCATGTACTGTAGAAACCTGTCTTGGAGAATTTTGAGCATTACTTTGCTAGCGTGTGAGATGAGTGCAATTGTGCGGTAGTTTGAACATTCTTTGGCATTGCCCTTCTTTGGGATTGGAATGAAAACTGACATTTTCCAGTCCTGTGGCCACTGCTGAGTTTTTCAAATTTGATGGCGTGTTGAGTGAAGCACTTTCACAGCATCATCTTTTAGGATTTGAAATAGCTCAACTGGAATGCCATCACCTCCACTAGCTTTGTTCGTAGTGATGCTTCCTAAAGCCCACTTGACTTTGAATTCCAGTGTGTCTGGTTCTAGGTAAGTGATCACACCATTTTGATTATCTGGATAGTGAAGATCTTTCTGTATAGTTCTTCTGTGTATTCTTGCCACCTCTTCTTAATATCTTCTTCTTCTGTTAGGTCCATACCATTTCTGTGCTTTATCAAGCCCATCTTTGCATGTAAAGTTCCCTTGGTATCTCTAATTTTCTTGAAGAGATCTCTAGTCTTTCCCATTCTATTGTTTTCCTCTATTTCTTTGCATTGATCACTGAGGAAGTTTTTCTTATCTCTCCTTGCCATTCTTTGAAACTCTGCATTCAAATGGGTATCTTTCTTTTTCTCCTTTGTCTTTCCCTTCTCTTTTTTTCATAGCTGTTTGTAAGGCCTCCTCAGACAACCATTTTGCCTTTCTGCTTTTCTTTTTCTTGGGGATGGTCTTGATCACTGCCTTCTGTACAATGTTGTGAACCTCCACCCATAGTTCTTCAGGCACTCTGTCTATCAGATATAATCCCTTGAATCTATTTGTCACTTCCACTGTATAATCATAAGGGATTTGATTTGTGTCATACCTGATTGGCCTGGTGGTTTTCCCTCCTTTTTTCAATTTAAGTCTGAATTTGGCAATAAGGAGTTCATGATCTGAGCCACAGTCAGCTCCCAGTCTTGTTTTTGCTGACTGTATAGAGCTTCTCCATCTTTGGCTGCAAAGAATATAATCAATCTGATTTCATTGTTGACCATCTGGTGATGTCCATGTGTAGAGTCTTCTCTTGTGTTGTTGGGAGAGGGTGTTTGCTATGACCAGTGCGTTCTCTTGGCAAAGCTCTATTAGCCTTTGCCCTGCTTCATTCTGTACTCCAAGGCCAAATTTGCCTGTTATTCCTGGTATTTCTTTACTTCCTACTTTTGCATTCCAGTCCCCTATAATGAAAAGGACATCTTTTGGGGGTGTTAGTTCTAGAAGGTCTTGCAGGTCTTCATAGAACCATTCAACTTCAGCTTCTTCAGTGTTACTGGTCTGGGTATAAACTTGGATTACTGTGATATTGAATGGTTTACCTTTCAATATCAGAGATCATTCTGATTTTTCAAGAACAGAGATCTTTCTGGGTTTTTTGTTTTTGTTTTTGTTTTTTGAGATTGTACCCAAGTACTGCATTTTGGAGTCTTTTTTGACTATGAGGGCTACTCCATTTCTTCTAAGGAATTCTTGCCCACAGTAGTAGATCTAATGGTCATCTGAGTTAAATTCACCCATTCCAGTCAATTTTAGTTTGCCGATTCTAAATTGTTGATGTTTACACTTGCCATCTCCTGTTTGCCCACTTCCAATTTGCCTTGATTCATGGACCTAACATTCCAGGTTTCTATGCAATATTGTTCTTCAAAGCATCAGATTTTACTTCTGTCACCAGTCACATCCACAACTGGCTGTTGTTTTTCCTTTGGCTCCATCTCTTCATTCTTTCTGGATTTATTTCTCCACTGATCTCCAGTAGCATATTGGGCACCTACCAACCTGGGGCATCATCTTTCAGTGTCCTATGTTTTTGCCTTTTCATACTGTTCGTGGGGTTCTCAAGGCAAAAATACTGAGGTGGTTTGCCGTTCTCTTCTCCAGTGGACCATGTTTTGTCAGAACTCTCCACCATGATCTGTCCATCTTGGGTGGCCCTACATGGCATGGCTCATAGTTTCATTGAGTTAGACAAGGCTGTGGTCCATGTGAACAGATTGGCTGGTTTTCTGTGATTGAGGTTTTCAGTCTGTCTGCCCTCTGATGGATAAGGATAAGAGGCTTATGGAAACTTCCTGATGGGAGAGATTGACTGAGGGAGAAACTGGGTCTTGTTTTGATGGGCAGGGGCAAGCTCAGTAAATCTTTAATCCAATTTTCTGTTGAAGGGCAGGGCTGTGTTCCCTCCCTGTTATTTGACCTGAGGCCAAACTATGGTGGAGATAATGCAGATAATGGCGACCTCCTGCAAAAGGTCCCATGCACACACTGCTACACTCAGTGCTCCCAACCCTGCAGCAAGCCACTGCCAACCCATGCCTCTGCCAGAGACTTCTGAACACTCACGGGCAAGTCTGGGTCAGTCTCTTGTGGGGTCACTGCTTTTCCCTCTGGGTCCTGGTGCTCACAAGGTTCTGTTTGTGCCCTCCGTGAGTCTGTTTCCCCCATCCTGTGTAAGTTCTGGTGGCTCTATGGTGGATTAATGGTGACCTCCTCCAAGAGGGCTTATGCCGTACCCGGGTCTACTGCACCCAGAGCCCCTGCCCCTGCAGCAGTCCACTGCTGACCCGTATATCCTCAGGAGACACCCAAACACAGTTCTGTCTCAGGCTCTATAATGGTATTAATTGGCCAAATTTCGATATTGTTGTGTCCTGGGGAATAGGTAGGACCAAGGAAAGAGAGACTGGGAAACAGCCAGTTGATGGAGGAGTCAGAACACACACATTTATTGATTATATTTGCCATCTTATATGCACATGGTTCATGGTGCCCCAGACAAGTATACAGTAGTAACATCAAAGATCATTGATCACAGGTCACCATAGCAAATATAATAATGATGATAAAGTTTGAAATGTTGCAAAGATTACCAAAATTTGACACAGAGGCATGAAGTACACAAATACTGTTGGAAAAACAGCACTGGCAGTCTTGCTCGACAGGGTTGCCACAAACATTCAATTTGCTAAAAAGAAAAGAAAAGAAAAGCACAATAAAACAAACTGCAGTAAAACAAGGTATGCCTGTGCTATGCACTGGCTGCTACGAAGGATAAAACGATGAAAAGTACAAAACCTTCTTCCTCAAGGAATTCAGGCTTTGTTTGGGAGAAAAAATATAAATCTTTGGAAATGTCAACCAAGAAATAAGATTTAAAACTTTTTTCTTCTAGTTTATTGAGATATAGCTGACATACAGTACTGTGTAATTTTAAGGTGTATGGCATAATGATTTACATACGTCATGAAATGATTAGCAAGGTCAGTTCAGTGAACATCCATTATCTCATATAAACATAAAATTGAAGAAATAGAAAAAAATTCTTTTCCTGTGATAAGATCTCTTAGGATTTAATCTCTTAACAGCTCTCATGCATAACACACAGGAGTGCTGATTAAATTAATCATGGTGTACATTACATCCCTTACTTACTTATCTTACAACTGAAAATTTGTACCTTTTGACTACCTTCATCCAGTTCCCTCAACCCCGCCTCTGGTAACCACAAATCAGATCTCTTTTTCTATGAGTTTGTCTGTGTTTGAAGTATAATTGACCTGAAACATGATGTTAGTTCCTGTTACACAGCATCGTGATTTGATATTTCTATACATTTCAAAGTGATCACCAAGATAAGTCTAATTACCATCTGTCATTATAAAAAGATATTACATAATTATTGACTATATTCTCCACACTGTACATTTTATACCTGTGACTCATTCACTTTGTGACTGAGGGTTTGTACCTCTTAATCCCCCTCACTTACTCCCCCTCACCCCTCCTGCTGGCAGCCACCTATTTGTTCTGCGTATCTGTGACTCTGTTCCTGTTTTGTTATGTTTGTTCATTTATTTCATTTGTTTCAGATTCCACATATAAGTGAAATCATATAGTATTTGTCTTCCTCTGTTTGACTTATTTCATTCAGCATAATATCCTCTAGGTCCATCCATGTTGCTGCAAATATCAAGATTTCATTCTCTTTTTCAAGGCGGAGTAATATTCCATTATATATATGTGTGTGTGTGTGTGTGTATATATATATATATATATACACACCACATCTTCTTTATCCATTCATCTGTTGATGGGCACTTAGCCATGTCTTGTAAATAATGCTTCTGTGAATACTGGGATGCATGTATCTTTTCTAATAGTATTTTTGTTCCTTTGGATAAATACACAGCAGTGAGATTTCTGGGTCAAGGGTAGCTCTATTTCTAATTTTTGAAGGACTCTCCATACTGTTTCCCATAGTGACTGCAGCAGTTTATATTACCATCAGTGGTAGTAAGTGTTCCTCTTTCTCCACATACTCACCAACACTTGTTACTTGTCTTATTGATAATAGTCCTTCTGCCAGGTAGGAGGTGATGTCTCACTGTGGTTTTAATTTGCATTTCCCTGATGATTAGTGATGCTGAGCATCTTTTTCTGTCCCCGTTGGCCATCTGTATGTCTTCTTTGGAAAAATGCCTGTTCACATTTTCTGCCCATTTTTCAATTGGGTTGTTTGAGTTTTGTTTTTGTGCTTGTGTTTTTGGCTACACTGTGCAGCATACAGAATCTTAGTTCCCCATCCAGGGGTTGAACCTATGTCCCCTGAAGTGGAAGCATGGAGTCTAAACCGCTGGACCACCAGGAAAGTCTGTAGTTGTTTGTTCTATTGATGTTGAGTTGCATGAGTTCTTTGTATATTTTGGATGTTAATTCTATATTGGCCAGCAACTTTACAGAATTCACTGATGAATTTGAGTAGGTTTTTGGTGGCATCTTTAGGGTTTTCTGTGTTTAGTATTATGTCACCTGCAAAGAGTGACAATTCTACTTATTCTTTTTCACTTGGATTGCTTTTATTTCTTTTCCATGCCTGATTGCTGTGGCTAGGAGTTCCAATACTATGTTGAATAAAAGTGGTGAGAGTGGGTATCCTTGTCTTGCTCCTGACCTTAGAGGAAATGCTTTGAGTTTTTCACCTTTGAGTATGCTAGCTATGGGCTTGTCATATACAGCTTTTATTATATTGAGGTATGTTCCCTCTTTACCCACTTTATTGAGAGTTTGTTTTTGTTTTTTATCATAAGTGGATATTAAAGGGAATAAATATAAATAACAAAGATGGCAAAGTGAAATCTAACAATGATGAAAACAGAATTAATTATCAGGTACTTTGCCTCTGCTCATCATAGCTCCTCACACTTGGGGCCCCAACCCCCCTCCTAGAGCCTCACCCCTGCCCCTATCTGCATCCTCAGACCAGTCCATTATGAGAAGCTGGTTTGTGAGCAGCCTGAGTCCCATCCTCTCCCTCTATCATGTGCCCATCCTATCCCTAGACCCTAGGAAGTAGGTACATTTCTGCCCATTTTACAGATGACGAAACTAAGGCCCATGGTGATTAAATAACTTCTCAAAACTCCAAATTCCATAAGTATCAGAACCTGGATCCCATCCCAGTGCTGTTTGACAGTCTGAGCTTCACCCGTACACTTGGTCTACCCATACTGGGAGGCATTTGGTGGGAATTACACCAGGGTGTAAGGCAGCATTTCTGCCCTTGGGGATTGTAATCCATTTGAAGGGAAGAGTATTTGCTCACCTGGAACAGTTGGTATCATGCAAGTACAAATATGTGTGTTGAGTGCAAACAACAGAAACCCAACTCTGGCTGCCAGGGATCTCAAAATCGACAGGAAGGTGGGAGAACAAAGCTCAGGAAATGGCCAGGAGCCAAAGGAGGCTGAAAGCCTAAAGCACAGCCAGTCATACCCCCGGCTCCTCTGGGCAAGGTCTGCCTCACTGCGGCTGGTCTCTAGGACTGCTGTGCTCACCTCTAGCCATGGCCATGGGGAACGGTGTCCAACTCTCCCTTTGAACGATGTCACCACTTAAGATTCTGAGCCCTGGATAGCAGTGTCTTTCTGGATAAGCCTGGTCAACATGCCAAGGAACTTCATGAGGGTACATCTGCCCTCTTCAGCTTTCAGAGTGGAGTGGCTTATATCCTGCCAGTATCACATAAAGGGGCCTTCCTCTCAAATAGGATGAGCAGGGGCAAATATGCTGGGCAGTATTCTCCCCATCCCGATAACAGTATCACCTGCAGTAAGATAAAGCTAAAGAGTACTCTGGACACTGTGGGGCTAGTTGTCTAAAGGAAGAGCCCAGATGAGCACTGAAAGAACTCAAGAGGTTGTCACAGAAGAGGTGTGTCTTGACATTGGCCTCATAGAGAGGATGTGGCCCTTGCTCTGGCCCCGATGCTTGGTCTAATCTGGAGAGTCGTCTTCTAGGTGACTGTGTTGCCATGTCATTTTCACAAGTCTGCCAGCCCCTGGCAATGAGTTGAGAGCCAGGCCTGCCCAACTTCTACCTCTCCCAACCATCTTGCTGGCCATCTTCACTGGCTCCATTTCACAGATGAGGAAACTGAAGCTTAGAAAGATCACATGTGTGGGGTGGAGGAGACTGATGTGGGAACTCAGGCCTGTTCGACCAGGACCCCCCAGCTACATTCTTTGCCAGAAGCCTGACGCCTCCCAGCATGGCTGAGAAGTAGCAGGAACACTACACTTCACTCCTTCCTGCTCAATGCTTTGCTCAGGAATTTTCGTATCCTTCACGCCAACGCTATGAGAGCGAGGGCCGTGTGATCACCCCTTTGAGTAGCCGAGGAATTTCTAAGGCCAAGGTCAACCAGCTTTCGCGGCCTGGTGCTGGCTTTCTGGCCTCATCCAGCCTGAAAGCTGCCTTCCTCCCTGTGACCCTGCTGCTGGAGGCTGTGGGGTAGAGTGGCTTGGGGAACAGATCCCATTAAGATGTGTCCATCCTCAGAGTGTAAGCCCACACCGGGCCTGTCCCCGGAACCCAGTGGTCAAAAGCGCTGAGGGAACATGTCTAGGGGAACAATATGTATTGATGACTCTGGCAGCGGCAGCTGGCAGGCTCTGGCGGTGGTTTCGTCTGGGGTTTGAGGTGGGTTTTACTTGGATGCCAAAGCCCAGTTACTCATCATTCTTGCTCTACCTGGGCCCCTGGGCTGCCTGAGACCCAGTAGGAACAGCTCCACAGCCCAGATGGGCTGTTCCCCTGGTCCCTCTCCTCCTGGGAGTGACTGATGTCAAGGTCCTGAGTGGGCCTGGACTGGCCTGAAACCCCTCCAAAGGCTGGGACAGAGGCCTGGACTCTGGGCTCAGACCTCCCAGCCCTGGAGGCAGCGGGCATCCCTCTTTATACAGGGCACATACACCTGAGAACTTTCTAGAGAAGACTGCATTCTTGCTTCATTACTGGCCACCTACCTGTCACTCCAAAGACTCTCTCTGTATACTACACAGACTTTACATGCACACCCAGAGCCAGGTCACCTTCTGCCTGCCACCACCTCAGTCACCTCAGTCGTCTGAGTGGTCAAGAGATCTCAAGCCAGTCCTGGTTCAGCCATCAAGGCACGGCCTTTCGTGTCCCCTCTCAGTATCTCCAACTGTATGATGAGGAGACTGGACACGTCGGCCTCTCGGTCTGCACAGCTTCACGCCTCTGGATCTCACCTGTCTTCTGCTCCAGCCACCTGGGTACCTGTGGGGACCAGCTCTGAGTTCTCATCCACGGAGCATTCTTTGTCTGGTGGCCACACAGTTACAATAGGAAATGGTGGGATGCAGGGGCCTAAGGATAAGTCCCCCACCTCCCTGCCCCAGGAGGAGTATGTGCCACTTCTTGAAGCCAGGACCCAGGGGTCTGTCATCAATCCCATCCAAGCATCCGTTCTCCACCCCAGCCCATGCCCGCCCCTCTCCATCGCTCCATCTCCCAAGGGTCATACTGTTACCAAAAGGGATGTGGGGGAGATGGGGAGGTCCAGCCGCTTGCCACTCAAAAGCCAGTAAACAGGCCAGACTGGTGGAAACTTTGCTTTATTTCAGATGCTGGCAACCGGAGGCGGCAGGGTGGCAGACATCTGTCCAGGGGCTGATCCCCATCCCCCAACAAGCAGGGGTGACAGCTCTTTAGATGGGGCGAGGGTGGGGTGTCACATGCAAAAGCAGCATAGTCATCTCTAACAGTCATCGTCAAACTGATCATCAGTGGTCTGACCAGCATCGTCTTGTTTGTTTCAGGTACGTTAATCTTCAGTTCCAGGGTCCATTTGTCCCCATTTCTTCGTGGTCCATTCTAAGAACTGTGGCAGCTCCTGTCCTGGGTCCAGTCTGGCCATCATGTAGCTAACTTCTCCACCTGGTGTTTTGGTATCTATAAGACAGCTCACAGGATATGGCACAGAATATTATCTGTAGCCCTTGAGAAATAACTAAACGTCCTTGACTGTGCTTAATGACTACAGTATTATTATTTAGCCTCCTTTGACTGTTTTCCTTTGTTTCAGCATTTCTCCCTTCTCTGATTAAACTTATTATTTGATTAAAGTTTTTCATAGGCAAAAGGCAGGCAGAGGACATGGGGGGGCGGCAAGGACCATATGGTCCTGCTCCGTTTCAGTACTTACCCCAAAAGATTTCACACAGAGGCCCAAAGCCTCAGGCTCTGCTTGGGTGAACTCAGGTCAGGACAGTGGGTTTGAGAATCTCTCTGGTCTCTGTTTTGTCACATGGGAAGGATACTCTCTTAAGAAAAAGTGCCGAGGCCTGGGTCTTACTCCTGTCACACCTGCTTTGCATCCCTGTGGAATGAGGCTGAACTCTTGCAGACTTGCTCCCAGGCTGAAATGAAACAATGCATCTAATGCCCTGTGAACAACGCCCATGTCCAGTAGGTGCTCAGTAGGGACCGTTCCAGCTGTCCCTTGGGAGGCGCTGCCTTGCTGGCGGGCCTGATGACAGAGGCACCCAGGTCCACCCAGGTTCCCCACATCTCCCCCTTCCACCAGCCCCCAGATCCAGTGTTCACAGGCTGGATGATACGCGCCCGGAACTGGGGCCAAGACTCCGGCAGGCACTCAAGATCAACAAGCCTTGGGTTTCCTGCTTGAGGACACGCACGCACACCGTGTTCCCTCTCTCCAGAAGGTGGTGGCAGCTCCAGACGCAGCCTCATGCGGCTCTGTTACCCTGACTCCCTCCCACCTCCCCCCCCCGCGCCCCCCCCCCCGCCCTCGGTTTCCTCCAGCTGCCTGGACCCCTTCACCCAAGCAAACCCGCAATGGCTCCGTCTCAGAGTGACGAGCGCCAGACATAACTGTCTGCACCCCCGAGCCAGCTTCTAATCTTGGCTTCACAAGACCTTGGGAACTTGGCTCTGAAGTACCTCTGATCACAACCCCATTCACCTCTGGAAGCCAAGGCCAGGCAGGGAGGGTGGGAGCCTGGCAGTGAAGGAACACCACGGATCTGATCCTCAGGAGGGAAATGCGCCCAGCCGGACGGGCAGACATCAACGCTGCTCCTCCAGCCATCTGCAGGTTCCCAGTCAGTGGAAGGCCAGGGCCCTGCCCGCGGGAAGGTGATATCATCACCCAACAGCCAGACACACCTGGGAGAAACTCAACACGAACCCATCAGCCTTTTAGTGGCAGGTGCAGTAGGTGCTAAGGGGAGGGAGGGGCAGCTCAGAGGGTCCCAGAGGGTCAATCCTGTAAAAGTCCAACTCCAACTTCCACATCCTGCGCGATGGACAAAAATGTGACCCAAAACTCACCCTCCAGCCTGGCTTTAGTATTAACCTTCACCTTATCCAGGAGGTCATGTCTGGTCCTGACCCAGACCTGAATTTGAATCCAAATGAAATCCAGTCTGCAGCCAGACCTCAGTCTTTCTCCACATAGAGGGCTCAAGAAATCCTTGTGTGATAGCTAACCAAATAGAACTCAGAAATGCTCTGAGAGAAGACTCTGGAAAAGGCAAAGCAGATTCAAAGAGCAGCTCCTCTTCAGGAAACCCACCTGCAGCTCTGGACCACAGCCACGGACTCGGGTGTCTGGGAATAGTGTCCCTTCAGCACCTATGGAAATGGGCTGAGGGTCCCCCAGGCACCTGGGGTCAATTAAGGTGTCTAGGAGCAACAGACACGGATATCTGGCTTCCTGTCCTCTGGTCTCCTGCTCCTGCTTGGAGGCCTCACTGCTCACACTAATGAGGTATTGATCCTTGGCATGCACTTGGGGATCCCTGCAAGGGCTGGGTCCCCTGCTCAGCACTTGGAGGTGAAGTATGTGCAGGTCTTGCCCTCAGGAACCCAGCTGTGGCGGGGCAGGCAAGATTTATTCTACGTAAATCTTATGCCTGTTCATCCTACAGGCATTGTGCATCTTCTCCAATGCCCAAGCTCATGGGTAAGAGTTCCACAGTACAAGGCTTTGGAAATCTGCTTTAGGGGACACCCCACGTGCAGCTCCATCTCTTCAGATGGACTCACATGTATAAACCTTCAGGTCTGTGCATTTATTTATAATGAATATCCCTGGGACATGATGGAAACTGTTCTTGGCTTGTGACTCTGCCTTCTTCCCACAGCAGACCTTCATCAGAAAACAAACAACCATATGTAGGTTGCTCAGAGAGCATGAATGTGGCTCAGAGAGAGCTAGAGAAACCAATGGGTCCAGAATTCTGAAAGGGCATTGACTCAAAAGGTTCTTGTGGTCATTGCTGGACTGGGCACTGCCAGTGTTTGCTTCTGTGTAGCTGTGACAGAAATTTTCTTTCTTTAGACACTGTAGAAGATAGGAATACATGTGACTTCAAATTCTCTGAAACTCCTTTCCTTTATGTGTATTGCCTCACGGTGGCAAAATCGTTGCTGCCTCACCAAGCCTAATAGCAACATTCCAGTATCCCCTACAAACCTGACAGAAGGAAGCAGGATGGTCAGAGGGAAGGGGACCCCTGCATTGGTGGGTGGTGAAGGCCTGAGTGAGTTTTGAAAAGTAAATAATCTCTTGGGGCTGCCATGAATGGAAGGGAGAGGTCAAAAGCAAGGGTAGATGGAGGGTGGGGCTAGATAACAGAGGGCAAGAGGTTCAGCTGAGGGAAAGCTGTCCTCATCCTGCCCAAAGAAGGATCTATTCTGTTCCTGCATTCTCATAGTGATGGCTCATGTTTGCACAGAGCCCACGAGTCCAGGCTGTTTTAAACAGTTTACTGGCATTAGCTCATTTACCTGGCACAGAACTACTTAGAGGTGAAGACTGTTCCCACCTCCACCTTACCAGTGAGAAAACTGAGCAGAGAGGGCAGACAGCTGTCCAAGGTCACACTGGGAGTAAGTGGCTCCCAGGCTGTCTGGCTTCAGAGCACAGGCTCTGAGTCTCTACCCCACTCAGCCACAGAAGCACCTTTGGGTGGTTAGGGCTTGAGACAGAAGCAGCCCAAGGCTGCATCCTCTGACCTCCTCGTCGATTCTCCTTGACCCTCAGGGAGGCACCTCTTCACTCCCAGCCAGACGAGGATGCTGCTGACCTGGCCCTTCAAACCAAAGACTTCAGAACTCCAGGCCCTCAAAGGCAGCTTGTCTTCCAGGGACAAAGCAGCAGACGCCAAGCTCCAGGGGGTGGGCCGTGGGCCAGGGACATGGTTTGGCTCCAGAACATCACAGGGCAATTTGCAACACCTTCAAACCTCCCAGAGCAGCCAAGAGAGGTAGGTGAGCCACAGGTCTGCGGGAGGAGGGCCAGGTGTTGATGTACCTGGGCGGGGGGTGGGGGTGGGGGAAGGAGAGGAAGGCCCTGGCAGCCCACCCCTCCCACCAGCACGCCAGCATTCTCCTCCATGCAGCTCATTGCCTGGGGCTCCCACAGCCAGGTCCCAGCCTTGGCGGTCCTACCTATGAGATCCATCAGCACCCCAGCTTAGTCTCCTGGCTGCAGGGGTCTTCAAGGTATGAGAGCACACATGCAGGTGGGGAGGCTGGCTGTGACCAGCCCACCAGGACCACCCATCACCTTCAGCATTGTGGTCTCAGCCTGGGTTACCTGCCTCTGAGCAGACGCAGTGGTCATGACTGGATGGTTTAAAGCCCTTATTTAAAACAACTGATGTTTCCCCTCGATCTGCTGTAGGCCAGGCACGATCTTATGAGTTTACTTCCCTTTACCTCCCTCTCAGTTCCGTAAACACCTACTGAATAATGCTGAGTACCAGGCCCCCTGGCACGTGAGCCAGGCCCAGGTTTTCCCCACCGTAACCTACAAGGGATGGACTGCCATTCAGGCTTTAGAGAGGTGAAACTGAGGCTCAGAGAGGTCAAGCAACTTGCTCAGACTCACATAGCAGCCATGGTAAGATTCGAACCCCATTGTGAACAACCCCAAGTTGCCAGGCAGCTGAAGCAGGATGGTTGTGGGGGTGGGTGAGTGCGGAAGGAGTGGGCCTCGAAGAAGAGCAGTGACTCACCCACTGGGAGACGTCATCGCAGCTTACAAAACCTCCTGGCCCATGCCAGACACTTATTATCACTCCCTTTTTTCTGTTTCTTCCCTGCCCTTCCACTCCCTGTTCCTTGGGCTACTGGAGTACATTCTGTTCTTGCTGAACTGAGCAGGGCCACTGGGTTGCCCCGTGAACTGAGGGCCCTCAACCACCGGGATCATCACTCCAGGCCGGGAGGACCTGAGAGACACAGTTTAAGGTGTGTACCAGAGCCCAGGCTGCCCAACCTGCAAGTCTGCAGGGCTCCCCGTGCCAACACTCAACTTAGTGCCAGGGCTGTTCCATTGCCGGGGCTGCCTGCTCTGCATTCTGGCCCCCTCCACGCCTCCCAGGTGCTCAGCACAGAAACCCTGCTCAGACTACTATACACACCACCCATCTCCACATCCACAGGCTGCCCACAACACTCCCTACAATTTCCTAATGATGATCATGGTACTGGGGTTGTTCTTGCGTTTAGGAAACTCTCACTGAACTATTCAGATGTAAAAGGTCATCATATCTGCAACTTATTCTGAAACACTTTAGAAAAAATAAATTTTGAGAGTTACAGATAAATGATGAGGAAGATGATAGATAATGGATAGATAGACAGATGATAGATACGGGGAAGAGAGAGGGAAAGAAAGTAAATGTGGCAAAATATTCACATTTCAAGGAATTTGAATGAAGGATATTGGAAATTATTTGCACGATTTTTGCAACTTTTCTCCAAATTTGAAATTACTTCTTTAAACATGCAGAAAATTAGAATACGGAAATAAGTTTTAAAACCTATCCACCTAGAGCTTCATCTCCAGAAAGGCCCTCCCCATCATTGAGACTGGGTGTGGGGCCCCTTCCAGGCCCTCCCCAACATCTTCATGTCCCCTGTCACACTGCATTTTAATGAACTGTTTGCCACTTTAGCCAGTGAGTGCCTGGAGGACAGGGTAAATGTCAAATTCAGGTCTGTCACCCAAATGATGTGTGTGTCTCTGCCTCTGGGCTCAGTGCTCTGAAAATATAGCAGCAAGATGAGATGGTACCCTATGTTCAAAAGCTCACAGTTGACTAGGGAAAGGAGAGGAGAGAATAATAAATCATGACACTTGTCTCAGACAGTGCAGACATGCCACGTGGCTGCCAGCGCTCACTCTGGCCAGAGCCACTTTCCTGAGCCACCCGGGTACCTCTCCCCTCCCCCACCCAACCAGCTGACTCCGGTGAGCCTGGGCCCAGGATCTCTGAGAGCCAATGTCCCTCCAGGGAACTGGAAACCTGCAGAGAGGAAAGGCCAGGCCACCGAGAGCCAGGGAGATGGGGAGGAAAGGCAGGGCTGTGGGGGCACTGGGAGAGGCCCAACCTTGCCAGCTTTTCTCTCGGGACTTGTTCTTCCTGGGGCATCTGCCTGTCCAGGCTCTGCTCCAGGTACAGATGATACAGTGATAAGTGAAGCAAAGCCCACTTCCCAAGGACGGCTGTCCTGCTGCAGGGGACAGTCAACTCCACATATCGCGAGCTCTACAGCCTGGGCTCTCTCAGCATGGAGAAAATGACTCTGATTAGCGGGCTCTGGGCAGCGGTGGAAGGTGCCGGTCCAGCCCCGAGAGGATGTGCAGGTGGCAGAATCGAGGCCTCCAGCAGGGACACTGAGCCAGACCCTATTCTCGAGTTGCCACCAGGAAGGTGCTGAGAGACCCTCCCCCACCTCCTTTGAAAGGTGCACATGCCTTTGTCCAGAAGCGGTAGGGAACCGTTGACCAACCTTTTGGCCAGGCGTGATGATAACCACTTGCATGAGTTGTCTCATAGCAGAAGGTTCCGATAAGGAACATGATGCTGCTGCTGAAAACTAAGAATTAGGGCAGGGCCAAAAAGAGGGAGGAGACTCCAGTCTGTATGTCCTGCCAGCCTCCCAGAAGCCTTCCCGCTGGAATCCATCCTGGCTGAGAGAGGCACACGTAATTAGGAAAGACCCTGAGTCAGACCAAATATGAGCCAAGCAAGACGACTGTCCAGAGACAACCCGGAAACTGAGCCCATCACCATAAAGCCTGAGGCTGCAAGCCACATGGCGAGTCCTCCTGGGTTCCCTTACCCTGCTGCCCTCTGCCTGGGCTCCCCTTCCCAACAGAGTCTCTTGCTCTGTCATCATGTGTGTCTCCTCTGACAGTTCATTTCTGAGTGTTAGACAAGAGCCTACTCTCGGGCCCTGGAAGTGGTCCCCCTTCCTGCAACAGAGAGAAGTCCCACGGGCCTTCCACTCTCTGTCCGATTGGCCTTGGGTAAAGGCAATGGTGATCTCGGCTGTGTGACCCCACCACCACCCCCTGCCCTGCCGAGACTGTCTTCTTCCACCCAGCAGCGCAAGCTCTTCAGTCTTTCCCAAGGTCATAGCCAAGGTTAGCCATAGGTGAGGTGCTTTCCTCAATGGACATGAGTACTCCCCCCTGCTAGCCTTGGCATAAGTCACTTCAGAGCATCTTTATGGGAGGATTAGGGTCCAAACCTGGGAAGAAAAGAAAGAGAGTCAGGGAGACCTGTACTCCTCTCCTGACCCTCCATGACTGGTGGCCTCGAGTGAGCCTCAGAACTCAGTCCCCTCCTCTGTGGTGTCCAATGTCTGTTGAGTGGATATCCTCACAGGCCAGTGTGTTCACTACCTCATGTCTGCAAGGTGGCACTTGCACGGGGCACTTTTCAGGGAAGCCAGCCTCTGCATCTCTGACTCCAATTCTGTCTGGGAGTCAGGATTTCCTTGGCCGAGGATCCGTCCTTGGCCTGCCCTGGGCCCCATGCTGGGCCCTGGACCCTGGTGGTTGGCCTCACTGAGTCTCATCCAGGTTGGCCGCTAGTTCACCAGGAGTGTGACAGAGGGCCGGCTGTCTGGAAGGATGAGTGGTTCTAGGACAAGCTGCAGGTCTACACAAGGCAAGGTGGGAACTGGGAGGGAAAGGATATGGGTGATTGCAGGGGGCCTGGCTGCAGGGAGCGAGGCTCTGACACTCTGCTGATAACTGGCCTTCTTTCTCCTCTGTTTCCTCGTCTGGAAAATGGGTGCAATAACCCCCATCTGACAAAGCCATTATGAGGATTTTCTGAGAGAATGAAGCACAGAGTCTTGCGCTCTTTCTGAGTCTAGACCCTCAGAAAACAGCAGTTCCCTGATTTTTGCTTATGAAAGTTTCACATGATGGGGGTGGGGGGAGTGTGTGTAGTGGATGCTCATGAATGTCCCCTTCAGGGATGAAGGACCTTCTCTCCAGGTTGCTGGGTAAGGTGCAGCCCCCCACAGTCCCTGCAAGAATTGCTGCCCTCAAGTCACGTCCCCTCTGCCTTCAAACCACATGCCTTCCACCTTAGGGTCACATCCCTCCTGGGTGACCAGCACCCAGGGACTGACTGGCAGGTGATGTCTGGCTCTCTTACCCCTTTTGGGGGAAACTCTGAAATGTGTTCCAGCCTTGAGCTGCCCGTGGGGCCCTTGGAGGCCCCACCGGGACAGCTTGGCAGCCCAACGTGTCCATCTGCTCTTCCCTGCTTCCCCACCACGTCCCGCTCCCAATGCCAACCTCAAGACCATTTCCTGTTGGAAACTCCCTGGCAGTCCAGTGCTTAGAACTTGGCGCTTTCATAGCCGGGAGGCACAGGTTCAATCCCTGGTCATGGAACTAAGATCCTGCAAACCACATGGCGTGGCCAAAAAAACCCACCCAAAACAAAAAACCAAAATGGCATTCATTCCCTGTTAAATGTACTGCACAGTGATCTCTGTCCTGGAGTCTGCTTCCCAGATCCCTCAGTGTTCAAAATGTGGATTTATGAAAGAAAAAAAAATCAGACGGGCTTTGTGGCTATACAAAAGAACCCTTTACTCTCCCAAAAAACTAACTCTTCATAGGCTTTCCTTAAAAGGAGAAACTCGCTGATGTATTTAAACTAGCTTTTGAATGACCCACAGTGAATGGGCTGTATCCAGAGTAACCCGTGGAAACAAGGGCCTCGAAGGGAGATCTGGGGGTTACTCTGGAAGCTGGTCAGCATCCTCCAGTTCAGAGCTCCCAGGATGTAAGACAGAAGTCTGTGCTTCAGAGGCTCTCAGCCCGGGAGAGTACAGGGCAAGGTGAAACACCTTTGCTGGGGCAAGCTAGGGGCTGTGGGAGTTGGAAGGGGGTGTGTCTGGCCCACCTGTGTTAGAGGCGACGGGGAGGACTCTGTGCCTGCAGGAAGAGAAGGCTGTCCTGGGCGAGAAAGCCATGTGGTCGGGCCCTTTCCACGTAAGCACCCGGTGCCTTTCCTGTGTCATCATGTTGAAACCAGGCACCTGCCCATGGGAAGGATGTACAATTATCTTTAGTCTGGGGGCTCAGAGAAGTGGTCAGGGCTGAGCCTACCTGAACTCTCCTGTTGTTAGAACACACTGGCCAGGTGTGGGCTGAAATGCCTCGTGGTGGGCAGTTGTGGGCAGCCTTTGGCTCCTGGGGACTGGGCGCTCCAAGGCAGTATCTGGGGCAGCATGTGGCCAGGGGAGGCCGAGGACACCCGTGCTGCCAGCTACTCTGAGGCCTCCTCTTTCTTCAGAGCTGTCAGCAGAGCAGACTCGATGGGCAAGAACAATGGATGACTGCTCTGGTACTGGCCCAGCTCAACGGCAGGGTTGGGTGGAGACAGACTGGCCCCCTAGAGAGGGTCCCTTAGGTGGAGCACTGACTCTCCTCATCAAGCAAGCATGAGGAACATGGACCAGAAACTAAGTGCCGCCAGCACCAGTTGTGGAAGAGACCAAAAGAAAAGCATCCAGAAGAGAAGACAGCAGAAGATTCTTCAGGTCCAGGGGGGAGCTGCCTGCTCCGGCTGGGAGCACTGGGCAAGGGGCGGGTTTTATTTTGTTTTGTTTTCCAGAATGACATGTTTTATGAACTGAGCATTTCTTTCTCTTTCTGTCTTCTTCAAACCTATTTTATTGTGAAACTTCATGTGAATACAGAAAAGGGCACAAAACAGACACACAGCTCAATGACTTATAACAAAGCCAGCATTCAATAAGATCACTCCTGGGGCAGGAAGTGGACCACTGCGATTCCCCAGAACCATCCCCAGACTGAATCCTCTCTCACTGCCCCCTGTTCCCACCAAGCTAACCACTAGCCTGACTCTCACAGCTATCACTTCCTCGCCTTTCTTTTGAACTTGACCACCTAAGCATCCCTCAAGATTCACAGATTTGCCTTCTTTACCAAGCAGGAAGTTGGGTAACACGCCTTTTTCCCGCTTCTTTCACTCCCTGTCACATCTGAGACGGTCATGAGCTGTTTACCGAGACGCCTTATCAGAGAATCTCTGGAGCCAGGCTGGCTGGTACCCCCTGCAGGGCATGACCTAGGTTCTGAGTCTTCCCACACCTGGGCATCCTGTCCAAACTTGAAGGTGCCAGTCCCAAAACTACCGCCCATCTGAAGAGCTCCAGAACTAAGTCTGAACCCAGGCTTCACCACTTTCTGACTGTGTCAGCTTGGGGGGGTTTCTTTTTGGCTGCTCTGCGTGGATTATGGGATCTTAGCTACCCTATCAGGGATCAAACCCATGTCCTCTGCAGTGGAAGCGCAGAGTCTTAACCACTGGACTGCTAGGGAAGGCCCTGACCGTGTCATTTTAATCAAGGTACTCGCTTTTTCTGAGACCCCATTCAGTTCAGTTCAGTTCAGTTGCTCAGTCATGTCCTACTCTTTGTGACCCCATGAATCGCAGCACGCCAGGCCTCCCTGTCTATCATCAACTCCCGGAGTTTACACAAACTCATGTCCATTGAGACCCATTACTCCTCTACAGAGTAATAATAGTAACTCCTTGCAGGATGTTTTTAGAACTATAGATGCTTGGGTAAAGGCATGGTACATTACTTATCCTCTTAGCTATAATGTCCCCGACCTGATGTAATGTTCAGTAAGTTACTTATAAACAACCACTTGTGAGAGGGACCCTATTCTTCCTTTTTATTTGAAAACATGATGGTATCTATGAAACGCAATGCCGCCATAGTCCCTGGCTGAAAAGACAGCTGTATCAAAGTGCTGTCTGCCCTCAAGCTGTTTCTGGGCTTGACAGGAACAGGAGGAAAGGCCTGCTGCCCTGGGGGAGCCCTGGACACCAACAGCTTGTCCCAAGTCCCTTCCAGAAGGAACCTCCTAGGGTCTCCTATTCCTCTGGAGTAGAAGGCCCTTCCACCAGCTTAGAGCAAGGAGTGTCCATGAAAATGTTCCAAACCCCATTGTGCGCTGCAAGTTTGGGCATTTCAGACCCACCCCAGCAGGAGCCGAGAAGGCACCTCTCTGTAAGCAAAGGCCCCAATGTTAGAAAGAAAGGCAGATTGAGGTGGCGTCTCTGGGAAAAGACCCACACACCAGGATTTATGGACAGCCAGTGGCCGGTGGCATGAGGGTCAGAAGCCTAGAGTCAGACTTCCTCCAAGCAGCCTCTATCCCCCACTAGGTGCCCTGTTAAGCCCAAGGCACCTCCTGAATTGATGCCAGGCCTCCCTGGGGACGTCTGTGTCCCTGCTCCCTGACCTAACTAACCCGAACCCCTGAGCCTGCCCCAGTCACAATGCCTTCTGCAATTAAAGTGTTGAGAATCCTGGTCAGGTGGAGATCAATTTTAAAATACAGAGGACAGTGGCCAAAATAAAAAAATAAGTGAATGGTTGAAATCTAACATCTTCTGTTCCATAATAGGATAGCTGGGTCTGTTTGCATTTTTCACCCATGGATGAAGACTTCTCACTCAGAGAAATGGAATTTACACTCAGGTTCCCAGATGTCACTCTGGTCCTTCTTGGTTCTAAGTCACTTGTGGACTCAAAGGGGGCAAGCTGGAGAGGTCAGGTCTGGATCACTTTCCTTCAACTGGAGACAAGCAAGCTGGGCCCCTCGCCATGGCAACTCTTATACCTGGATCTCTTCCTGGTCACCACGCAGGTGTCAGGCCACCGGAGTAGAGCACAGGTGGTGCCTTCCATGGGAAAGATGATGTGAAAAGGTGTGGGGAAGACTTGTGCAGATAGAACTCCCTTTCAGGATGTCAGGCCACACTTTCTGGCCAAGTATGTACCACATTCAAGTCAGTGTTTTTGAGCCTGATGTTTTTCCTTGGAGAACAAACACAGTAGTCTTAACTTGCAGGGTGTTGCAATGGTTAAATGTGGCCATTTAAGCACAGAGGACTGTAACCAATCTTCTGGGGTAAACCATAATGGAAAACAATATTTAACAGATTGTACATATGTGTATGTGTGTGCTTAGTCGCTCAGTCATGTCCGACTCTTTGTGACCCCAGGGACTGTAGCCCTCCAGGCTCCTCTGCATATGGGATTCTCCAAGCAAGAATACTGGAGTGGGTTGCCATTACCTTCTCCAGGGGATATTCCCAACCCAGGGATCGAACCTGGGTCTCCTGCCTTACAGGTGGGTTCTTTACTGTCTGAGCCACCAGGGAAGCCCCATATATATGTGTATAACTGAGTCATTTTGCTATGCAGCAGAAATTAACACAACACCATAAATCAACTATACTTCAATTAAAAAAAAAAAAGTGGCCATTTGACTGAGTCTGCTGTGTGCTTGGCCTGAACTGTGGTACATACATTCTGTAAGTGGTGGTGATGGGTATCTGGACAAAGACCCTCCCAGCCCTGATACTCCTGTCAGCCTTCACTGGGAGGGAGGGACTCGACTGCCCCCTGGCAGAGGCTGATTGGGTGCCTGGCCCCTCCAAGCCAGATAACCTCCATCTGCCTCAGGCATCATCCTCTTGGGCAGGTACCTCGGTCACCTAGGGTTTCCCCTTGACGTGCGCCTGCCCACATCCACCACCCTTACCCACTCCAGCTTCTCCTTGCATCCTTGTCTCCTGAAGGCAGCCTTCTACCTGCTTTCCGGGTCCAACACAGTCCAGCACCCTGGGTGGCCACTCTGTCCCAGGAAACGCCTACTCCCTTCCAGGCAGGTTCCTAACAACTCTGATGTGGGGAGGGCCTGAGTTGGAGGTCAAAGCCCTGTCTGAGGACGTGGGCACATGGGTTCCTCCTCAGCCTGGATGGGCCCCAGTATCCAGGGGCCCTGGGTGTGTTGCCTCCTTTCCGTGGGCCTCAGATTCTCCAGTAGCAGCAACAGAAGAGTTTGGACAATCTTGAGCTGCTTGCACCCTCCCTTCTCACCCTGGGTATCCTCAGAGACTCCCTCATAAACCCATGCCCTCTTTACAACTCAGTCTGGTCCTCAGAGCAGAGTTTGGAGTGTACAGCCACACACAGTTGAAAGAAGGTTTGGGGGGACAGGTTTGAGGACCACTGGCCTGGGCGATGTTGAGGGTTCCTGCCAGGTTGACTATCCAGGGTCGGGTGACCTGGGTCTGGCTGGAATTGGGCCGAACATGGCCACAGCTGGGTCACGTGGGAGCAGGTCCTCCCTCCCATGCCTCCTCCATCACCCCATGCCAGAAACAAACAGGACCGAAACCAGCCTGGAAGCCACAGCCCACTCACAGTGGACCCTGTGTACACCCACCCTGCCCTGCACCCCTAAGCCCAGCTTCTGTTTTGTACACAAACACTGAAGATATGGTGTTGGAAACCTGTGGACTGGTTTTGTCTTTCCAAAAACAGTGCTTCTTTTTTTCTTAAAGGTGCCGTTGCACACTAGGGTTGGGGAGGCAAGTCAAGGTCATGAGGAGTCTGGAAGGGGGCTACTTAATCAGTAAAGAATCTGCCTTCAATGCAGGAGACCCTGGGTTGATTCCTAGGCCCGGGAAGATCCCCTGGAGAAGGGATAGGCTATCCACTCCAGTATTCTTAGGCTCCCCTTGTGGCCCAGCTGATAAAGAATACTCTTGTAATGCGGGAGACCTGGGATCGATCCCTGGCTTGGGAAGATCCCCGGAGAAGGGAAAAGCTACCCACTCCAGTATTCTGGCCTGGAGAATTCCATGGACCATAGAGTCCATGGGGTCACAAAGAGTGGGACATGGTTAAGGGACTTCCACACTCACTTTCGCTGTCCAGCGGTCAAGGTTTTGCCTTCCAGTGCAGAGGCTGCCAGTTTGATCCCTGGATCTAAGATCCAATACGGCTTGAAGTAAAAAAAAAAAATAACACATAAAAGAGAAACAGCATTGTAACAAATTCAATAAAGACGTTAAAACACAGAGGCTGGAGGAGGTGGGAGACCACAGTTCTGCAAGCCCCCTGCTATGAGCATGGGATGCGGGGTGTCCCCTACATCACCCCATCCAGCAGAGTGCCTGCCACACAGCAGTGTGAGCTCAGAATGACTGTTGGTGAAGAAAATAAAAGAGAATGAATAAATTCTGATGCAGAGCCCCTGAAAATCAGCCCACTTTTGGACTGATTATGTCTCTGTTGAGGCAGAGGTCAAGCAGTGGTTTAGGGCACAGGGTTGAGTCAAAACACTGGCCTTCAGATTCTTTCCTGGACAAGTTAACGAGTCTCTCCTGCTCCAGTTTTCTCCTTCCTGAAACTGGGCTGTTGATGGTGCCGTGCAGGGCTGTTGGGAGCACTGGTATCTAGACCCTAAACAGAGCTGGGTGCAGGGGCGACGCTGGGCATATCAGCGAGTCCTTTCTTCATTCATTCTGGTGGGTTTTGTTGTTTTTGTTCAGTCACTAAGTTGTATCCGACTCTTTGTGACCCCATGGACTGCAGCATGCCAGGCCTCCCAGTCTGTCACTATCTCCAGGAGTTTGCTCAAATTCATGTCCATTGAGTCAACGGGTGTCTTTATTTATTATTAAACTCCATGGAGGAAGCGAATGCTGGACCTATAACTGGTCTGCATTTCCCAACCACCCAAGAATGGGACCAGTGATCTGTGCAACTTCCTTCTGTCTACAGTCTTGTGAAGAAAGTCGCTGGGGGTCACTCTCAAGCTGGTCTCTAAAACCGTTCCTCTTATCCTCTGGGTGCTCAGCCTCTGCCTGCAGCAAAGGGTCAAGTAGAGGGCTCTAAGGCCCTAGGAAACAGTGGGACCCCCAGATGGATGTTGGTCCCTGAATGACCACATGGAACATAGCCTGGCAGCCCAGATCAGCCTGAGACACAAAAGAGAAATAAACCTTTATTGTGTAAAGCACTAAAATCCAGGGGAAGGGGTGGAGGGATGGAGTCTAGCGTCACTTACCTAATATGGCCATAACATGAGACTATGAGTGTAAAGGGATATAGCCTATCCCTTCTCCAGGGGATCTTCCCTACCCAGGAATCAAGCCAGTAGTCAACGCTTCTCAGGGCATCTTCAACTTAATCCTTTTCTCTGAATAATTAGTATCTGGTAAGATTGTGCTCTATTCTTAGTAGTCTTCTTTTAAATGTTATCATTTGGCTACTTTACAGACAGTTCAGTTGGTCTACCATCCATTCTTCTAATTCATAAGCTGCTAACAACCTAAGAAAAAATGGTACCCAAAGTGCTACTTAGAACATATGGTTTCATCTGTCGGGAGAGTGTATAATTTCCTCGGGTCTGTCTCACCACAGCAAAGATTCGAAACAGCAGACAGGTGTCCCAGCTTAAGCTCAGAGTTTTATTTGGCAAACAAAGGATAATACACCCTTCAGGCATGAGGGTGGGCCGACCCCAAAGAAGAGGTCTCAATCCATCTTGGCTTGCTTCCTCTTTTTATGCGTTTTTGTCTCCTCCCTCCCAAGCCTGCCCAACGCAAACTGGGCTAGCCAGGAAGGCTGTTTGTTTCACCCGAGGTTCTTACTCTAGCCCATGGACTTTCTTTTGCTCCGTTTTCGTGGGTTTTTCCTTTCATTGTCTTTTACCCACTGTCATTTTGGACTCCATTTTCCTATTCTAACTGCCTAACACATCCACCCTTTTACATGGCCAAAGGGAGGAGTTAGGGTATGGCTGAGATGCAGATGGGGTGACCATGATACCTGACTTCACCAAGGGCATGAAGAATTGGGGATATCCAAAGAAAACTCTAATTCAAAAGTATACATGTGCCCAGTGTTTACTGCAGCACTGTTCACAATAGCCAAGACCTGGAAGCAACCTAAATGTCCATTAACAGAGGAATGAATAAAGCTCTCATATATATATATATATGTATATATATATATATATATATATATATATATAATGGAATCTTCAGTTCAGTTCAGTTCAGTCACTCAGTCATGTCCGACTCTTTGCGACCCCATGAATTGCAGCACGCCAGGCCTCCCTGTCCATCACCAATTCCCAGAGTTCACTCAAACTCATGTCCATCGAGTCAGTGATGAGGTAGCCAAACTATTGGATTTTCAGCTTTAGCATCAGTCCTTCCAATGGACACCCAGGACTGATCTCCTTTAGGATGGACTGGTTGGATCTCCTTGCAGTCCAAGGGACTCTCAAGAGTCTTCTCCAACACCACAGTTCAAAAGCATCAATTCTTTGGGGCTCAGCTGTCTTCACAGTCCAACTCTCGCATCCATACATGACTAATGGAAAAACCATAGCCTTGACTAGATGGACCTTTGTTGGCAAAGTAATGTTTCTGCTTTTGAATATGCTATCTAGTTCAGTCATAACTTTCCTTTCAAGGAGTAAGTGTATTTTAATTTCATGGCTGCAATCACCATCTGCAGTGATTTTGGAGCCCCCCAAAATAAAGTCTGACACTCTTTCCACTGTTTCCCCATCTATTTCCCATGAAGTGATGGGACCAGATGCCATGATCTTCGTTTTCTGAATGTTGAGCTTTAAGCCAACTTTTTCACTCTCCTCTTTCACTTTCATTAAGAGGTTCTTTAGTTCCTCTTCGCTTTCTGCCATAAGGGTGGTGTCATCTGCATATCTGAGGTTATTGATATTTCTCCCGGCAATCTTGATTCCAGCTTGTGCTTCTTCCAGCCCAGTGTTTCTCAGGATGTACTCTGCATATAAGTTAAATAAGCAGGGTGACAATAAACAGCCTTGACATACTCCCTTTCCTATTTGGAACTAGTCTGTTGTTCCATGTCCAGTTCTAACTGTTGCTTCCTGACTTGCATATAAGTATCTCAAGAGGCAGGTCAGGTGGTCTGGTATTCCCATCTCTTTCAGAATTTTCCACAGTTTATTGTGATCCCACAGTCAAAGGCTTTGGCATAGTCAATAAAACAGAAATATGTTTTTCTGGAACTCTCTTGCTTTTTCTATGATCCAGTGGATGTTGGCAATTTGATCTCTGGTTCCTCTGCCTTTTCTAAAACCAGCTTGAACATCTGCAAGTTCACGGTTCATGTACTGCTGAAGCCTGGCTTGGAGAATTTAGAGCATTACTTTACTAGCGTGTGAGATGAGTGCAATTGTGCAGTAGTTTGAGCATTCTTTGGCATTGCCTTTCTTTGGGATTGGAATGAAAACTGACCTTTTCCAGTCCTGTGGCCACTGCTGAGTTTTCCAAATTTGCTGGCATATTGAGTGCAGCACTTTCACAGCATCATTTTTTAGGATTTGAAATAGCTCAACTGGAATTCCATCACGTCCACTAGCTTTGTTCGTAGTGATGCTTTCTAAGGCCCACTTGACTTCACATTCCAGGATGTCTGGCTCTAGATCAGTGATCACATCATCATGATTATCTGGGTCATGAAGATCTTTTTTGTCTAGTTCTTCTGTGTATTCTTGCCACCTCTTCTTAATCTCTTCTGCTTCTGTTAGGTCCATACCATTTCTGTCCTTAGCAAGCCCATCTTTGCATGAAATATTCCCTTGGTAGCTCCAATTTTCTTGAAGAGATCTCTAATCTTTCCCATTCTATTGTTTTCCTCTATTTCTTTGTATTGATTGCTGAGGAAGGCTTTCTTATCTCTTCTTGCTATTTTTGGAACTCTGCGTTCAGATGCTTATATCTTTCCTTTTCTCCTTTGCTTTTCGCCTCTCTTCTTTTCACAGCTATTTGTAAGGCCTCCCCAGACAGCCATTTTGCTTTTTTGCATTTCTTTTCCATGAAATGGTCTTGATCCCTATCTCCTGTACAATGTCATGAACCTTAGTCCATAGCTTATCAGGCACTCTTATCTATCAGATCTAGTCCCTTAAATCTATTTCTCATTTCCACTGTATAATCATAAGGGATTTGATTTAGGTCATACCTGAATGGTCTAGTGGTTTTCCCTACTTTCTTCAACTTCAGTCTGAATTTGGCAATAAAGAGTTCATGATCTGAGCCACAGTCAGCTCCTGGTCTTGTTTTTGCTGACTGTCTAGAGCTTCTCCATCTTTCAGCCAGAAAAAGGAAAGAAATAATGCCATTTGCAGTAACATGGAAGGACTTAGAGATTATCATACTAAATGAAGTCAGACAAAGAAAAACATAATATGGTATCCCTTATATGTGGAATCTAAAAGATGATACCAATAAACTTATTTACAAAACAGAAACAGACTCACAGGTATAGAAAACAAACTTATGGTTACTGAAAGGGACAGTGGCAGGGAGATAAATGAGGAGTTTGGGATTACCAGATACACACTATGATATATAAAAGGGAGAAAAAATAAGGTCTTACTGTATAGGATGGGAAATATATTTAATGTCTGATGATAAACCATAATGGGAAAAAATATGAAAAACGATGTATATATATGTACAATTGAACCTCTTTGCTGTACAGCAGAAAATAACATAACACTGTATATCAGCTATATTTAAATTTTTTAAAAAGAAAAATAATTGGGGGTAAGGGCACCCCCACAACCTACCTAGACATACTGGATATTCCTTCCAAGCTCAGAACAGTATCTCTTCCAGGACATGCTTCCCCTCTACCTCTGGCCCCATCATCCCCTCCCCTGAGCTGCCTGCACAGCCCTGGAGTCCATGGCAGTCCTTGGAGCAGACAAATGTGGGTTGGAAGTCCAGCTCTGCTTCTGAGCCGCTGTGTGTCCTTGAATAGATTATTCAGCTTCTCTGAGCCTCAGCCTCCTCATGGGCAATACAGAGACTTCAACAATTGCCTCAAAAAGTACACTGAGCATTAGGCAAGCTTACAAAATGTCAGAGCAGAAAACCTCTTCCTCTGCCCTCTGATGTTCAGTACTAGGGAGCCAGAGAATTAATTGAACAGAAAGATTAGCAGGAGAAAAGACAGGTTTTTATTCTCTCTTGCACACAAGAGTTCACAGAAAAATGTGACTCAAGGAGACAGAATTTGGGATTTATATGGGTGGCTCAGATGGTAAAGAATCTGCCTGCAATGAAGGAGACCTGGGTTCAATCCCTGGGTCAGGAAGATCCCCTGCAGAAGGTAATGGTAACCCACCCCAGTATTCTTGCCTGGAGAATCCCATGGACACAGAAGCCTGGTGGGCTACCATCCATGGGGTCGTAAAGAGCTGGACACAACTGAGAGACTACACTTATACCATCTTCATAGGGAAGGGGCAGGAAAGAAGGGCCTTTGGGGAAAAGAAAGCATTTGTTTTCCTGAATGACAAGTGGGCCCTCGAGGGAACTGGGAGGGGAGGGGAGGGGAATTTTGTAACAATGTTTGTTAGGTGATTTCTTATCTAAGTGAAGATGTCTGGATTTTTTTCTCTCTGGTGACAGAAATCAGTCTTTCCTGGTTGTAAAATGCCCAGGGAGACGATTTATGACGGCTGAATTCTTTCAGAAGACTCTGCTTTATGCAGATAAGAAGAGTTAAAAAACAAAACAAAACAAAAAGCTTTCTATGGTAGTGTATCCTGGCTCCTTTTAAAGACCCCTGGCCCACGGTGGGCACCTGACTCGGGGCTGCCTTCCCCGGCCCCTCCATGCAGACCCACCCGGTGTTCCTTTGCTCCAGGCCTGGTTCTTGTCCCAATTCCTTACCCTCCCATTCAAATTTTCCATCCTTTGTCCTCTATCTCCATACCCCTGTGCCCTGTGCTGGGAGCTAATAAACTAATGTGAAGTCCTGCCAAGGCGCACCAGCTGATGCCCTGCCCTCTATAGGCATTCCTTCCCTAAGGCCTCCAGCTCCCACTCTTGCACTCGCCCACTACCATACTGCCATCATTTAGTCATTCAACCAGCACTCCTGGAGAGGCTTCTCTCTGCCAGGACTCCAGAGTGGCAGTGATCAGGCAGACCACTCTCTGTCCTCTAGGAGCTCTGCCTGGTGAGAAGGGGAGACAGATACATGGACAGTTCAGTCTATGCCCAGGAGCCCAGGGGAGCTCAGAGGAAGAGCAGGGCTAGCAAGCTCAGTGCCTTGTTAGTGCCAGGAGAGCTGGGTCCACAAAGGGATGGTTGGGGGAGGGAAAAAGGGAAGAAGGAGGAGAGAGAGGGAGGGAAGGAGGGAGGGGGAGGGAGGGAGGAAGCAGAAGAGCTGGCTGATTTCCCTCCACCCACCTTTCTCTTCTCTATAGGCTTTCCTGATGGCTCAGATGGTAAAGAATCTGCCTGCAACGCAGGAGACCCAGGTTCAATCCCTGTGTCAGGAATATCTCCTGGAGAATGGCAATCTGCTCCAGTATTCTTGCCCGGGAAATTCCACGGACAGAGGAGCTTGACTAAGCGACTAACATACACCTTTCTCTTCTTTGGATGAGTTCAGGGTCCAGCTCCCCTCCCCGACTCATGTCAGCCTCTCAGATTATCAGATTTTCCAATAGCCACTCCTGCCTGATAAACTCATTCCAGATAACCCCTTTGCCTTCTCCGGAGTTTAAATATAAATCCACCCAAAGGCAGCTGAACCTCCCTTTCAACAACGCTGAACCTTTATTTTCTTGGGCTCCAAAATCACTGCAGATGGTAACTGCAGCCATGAAATTAAAAGATGAAAGCTCCTTGGAAGAAAAGCTATGACCAACCTAGACAGCATATTAAAAAACAGAGACATTACTTTGCCTACTAAGGTCCATCTAGTCGAAGCTATGGTTTTTCCAGTAGTCATGTATGGATGTGAGAGTTGGACTATAAAGAAAGCTGAGCACTGAAGAATTGATGCTTTTGAACTATAGTGTTGGAGAAGACTTTTGAGGGTCCCTTGGGCTACAAGGAGATCCAACCAGTTGATCCTAAAGGAAATCAGTTCTGAATATTCACTGGAAGGACTGATGCTGAAGTTGAAGCTCCAATACTTCGGCCACCTGATGGGAAGAACTGACTCATTTGAAAAGACCCTGATGCTGGGAAAGATTGAAGGCAGGAGGAGAAGGGAATGGCAGAGGTTGAGATGGTTGGATGACATCACTGACTTGATGGACATGAGTTTGAGCAAGCTCCAGGAGTTGGTGATGGACAGGGAAGCCTGGTGTGCTGCAGTTCATGGGGTCACAAAGATTCATACACGACTGGATGACTGAACTGAAATGAACCTCCCAGCTACCAGGCTCCCTTCCCTGGAGTAGCCTGGGCAGCCATGGGGCATGGCCTTCTCGTGTTGGGGGCCCAAGAACCCTCTCCAAGCTGAACCCCGGTGCCTGTGCCTACAGCATGGGAGCCCCAGCACCTGCCTTTCCCAATGTTTGGACCAGGTGAGAGCAGAAGACATGGGCAGTTTACCCACTGCTCCCACCCAGGACACAGGGGGAGAAGCACTTCCGCTGGCCCATTTGCCCAGCTAGGAGAACAACTCTCCTTCAGGGGCTCTGCTCTGCTAGCCTGGAATGAATTCCCTCCGGCTCCAGCGAGTTTTGTCCCTGTTAGTCAGCCCCTGAGGGCCCATCTGCTCTGACACACTCCTGGTGGAATTTCCAGCCCACAGGATGGAGGCCCAGGAGTGGCCCCTCTCCGCCACTGATGACTTTCTCTGGTTTCCCACAGGGACAACCATGACCAGTGACGTGGAGCCCCTGCAGCCAAGGACTCAGGAGAAGGGCTCAGTGTGGTTGCCACAAATGCCAAACAGGGGAGTGGAGAGCTGGCAGCCTCTCTGCCTGCAGCCAGAAGGCCCCCTCCCTCCCCCAGCAATCAGTCTTACAACCCAAATCAGCTTCCCCTAAAGTGAGGATGGGGGTTCTCCAGTGGTTCAGCGATAAAGAATCTGCCTGCAATGTGGGAGATGTGGGTTCGATCCCCAGGTCGGGAAGATTCCCCTGGAGGAGGGCATGGCAACCCACTTCAGTATTCTAGCTTGGAGAAGCCCATGGACAGAGGAGCCTGGCAGGCTGCAGTCCATGGAGTCAAAAAGAGTCGGACACGACTGAAGCTACTGAGCATGCACACCCACAAAGTGAGGACAGACGATCCCACCATGGTGACTGCAGGCCTCAGGCTCTGATGACCTTTGTGTCCACTGACCTAACGATCTCCAGTCCTCCTGTGCCACTACCCAACCCTTAGCTCACACTCAGGTCTACATCTTTCTTTTTTTTTTTTTTTAATTATTTATTTGGCTGCATCAGGTCTTACTCGTGGCATTCAGAATCTTCAGTCTTGATTGTAGCATGCAGGGTCTTTAGCTGTGGCATGTGGAACTAGTTCCCTAACTAGGGATCAAACCCAGGCCCCCTGCATTGGGAGAGCAGAGTCTCAGCCACTGGACCATCAGGGAAGTCCCCAGATCTACATCTTGAGTGACTGGAGAGTGACTTCAAGAGGGCGCATGCCTCAAGGGCAGGGGTTCTCAAAGTGTGGCCCCCACCAGCAAACAGCACCCACTGGGAGAAATACGAAGTCTCACCCCACCTTTCTGAAGGAGAGACTCTGCAGATGGGGCTCAGCACTGTGTCTGGTGATCTCTCCAGGGATTCTGAAGCTTAGGACACTGGTTCTTAGCAGGGGCTATCAAGTTGCTGTTCACTCGATCATGTCTGACTTTTTGCGACCCCATGCCATCCATGCAGACCAGGAACTGCAGTGGGGCTTCTCTGCTGGTTCAGCTGGTAAAGAATCTGCTTGCAATGCAGGAGACCCCGCTTCAATTCCTGGGTTGGGAAGATCCCCTGAAGAAGGAAATGGCAACCCATTCCAGTACTCTCACCTGGACAATACCATGGACAGAGAGGAGACTTGTGGGCTACAGTCCATGGGGTCACAAAGAGTCAGACACGACTGAGCGACTGTGAGCAGCGTGGGCAGTGCGCCAGGCATCTCTGTCCTTTACTGTCTTCTGGAGTTTGCTCAGACTTGTCCATTGAGTCGATAATGCCATCCAACCATCTCATGCTCTGTCACCCCCTTCTCCTCCTACCTTCAATCTTTCCCAGCACCAGGGTCTTTTCCAATGAGTCAAAGTTTTCCCTCCCCAAAGAATTACAAACCACGACTAAAAGGCTCTCACTCAGTTTACTGCGGGCTGCTGCTAAGTCGCTTCAGTCATGTCCAACTCTGTGCAACCCAATAGATGGCAGCCCACCAGGCTCCATCCCTGGGATTCTCCAGGCAAGAACACTGGAGTGGGTTGCCATTTCCTTTTCCAATGCATCAAAGTGAAAAGTGAAAGTGAAGTCGCTCAGTCATGCCCAATTCTTAGCGACCCCATGGACTGCAGCCTACCAGGCTCCTCCATCCATGGGATTTTCCAGGCAAGAGTACTGGAGTGGGGTGCCATTACTGTGGGCTAGGATCATTCAAAACTCTTTACAGAAATTAAATCCTAGGAATCAGGTATCATCAGTCCTCTTTTATGGATGAGGAAGGCAAGGCACAGAAAAGTTAAGTCCCCTCGCCCAGGTGACCAAGCTAATAGCTGACTCTGAACCAAGGCAGTGCCCCACTGTTTAAGAAGGTTCTCAAAGTGTGGTCCCCGGACCAGCAGCATCAGCATTGCCTGGGAACTTTTTAAATTTTTTGGCCGCAGTGTGAGGCATGCAGGATCTTGTTTCCCTGACCAGAAATAGAACCCACTCCCCGTGCAGTGGAAGCACAGGGCCTTAGCCACTGGACCACCAGGGAAGTCCTATATGGGAATGTTTTAGAAATACAGAATCTTAGGCTCTAGTTCAGATCTGCAGAGTCAGAAACCCTGGGCACAGGGAGGCTGCTGAACAAGACCTCCAGGTCATTCTGATGCAATTTGAGGATCACAGCATCCCATCCTGCTGCCATAAATGGGGCGTCACAGGTGATTCATCCCCGAAACCTCATGCCCACATGTGGCCAAGGGAACATTTGCTGGAAAGAGAGCATCCTGTACACTGCAAGGGCTCCCTCCACTCCTGCTCATCTGGAAGGATCTGGGCAGGGGAATGTGCCGGGGGAGCTTGCCTGCCTGAGCCTGACTGGCTCTCCTGCGGATTGCGGGAAGGTAGCTGCTGCTAGGCCCTGGGGTCAGGGTAGGGGGGTCGGGGTCGGCTCTAGGCCCCAGCCACTGGGAGAGCCTACCCACGGTAAGCTGAGAGCACCCCTGGGGACACACCACTGGGATTGCTGTGTCCTTCTGCTCACATTTGAGTTCCCTGCTGGGGCAGAGGCCACCCGTGTGGTGGACAGCCAACAGCCAAGCCAGGCTCCAGCCCCCAGTGGCTCTGAAACCTCATCGAGCTCCTGAATTCAACTCTGAACTTTTGAACCCAGTCCTGTCTGACCCTTCTCAGTTTCAGGACCTCCATGGCTGTGTCCCACCACCCCTTTAGAAAACAAATCAGAACTCCCTTCCTCTGCCCAATGAGACCCCGTGTCAGTATTGTCAAAAACGCAGGGCACATCCCACTGATGGGCTGGGAATCAGAATCTGCATTTTTTTTAAAAAGTAATTTATTTATTCATTTTCGGCTGCATCGTGTCTTAGTTGTGGCCCTCGGGATCTCTGAACAGCACATGGGCTGCTTTCTCTTTGTGCAGTGCTGGCTCAGTAGTTGCAGCTCGTGGCTCAGTCGCCCCACAGCATGTGGGATCTTAATTCCCTGTCCAGGGACTGAAACCAAGGCCCCTACATTGCAAGGCAGATTCTTAACCACTGGACTACCAGAGGAGTCCCTGGACCAGCATTTCTAAAGAAAACATAAAATGGAATCATTCAGGTATTATTTGGTGAGACTTTTAATAGGTGAATGTTTACTGGGTAACATTATTAATCCAAAGAATCACAGTGTTATCTGACCTGATCCCCAATCTGCCCCATAAGATGCAGGAGACATAAGAGACATGGGTTCTATCCCTGGGTCAGGAAGATCCTCTGGAGGAGGGCATGGCAACCCACTCCAATGTTCTTGCTTGGAGAATCCCATGGACAGAGAAGCCTGGAGGGCTACAGCCCATAGGGTTGCAAAGATTCGAACATGACTGAAGCAACTTAGCACACACCCGATGGTGTCAGTCTTCTGGATCCTGGAACACATCAAGCTATCCTTGCCTTGGAGCATCCCCACCCCAGCTGCTCCTGCGTGTCCCTGGGAGCCTGGTCCTGCCCAGCCTTGTGCTAGGTCACACATCGTCACATAGCATCCTTGGGCTAGGTAGTGACAAGGGTCTGGGATGGTGGCCACTACAGATGTGCCCCCATTGGGCTTAATACAGCCCACCCACTGATCAAGCTTCAAAGACCCAAGGTCTCCTATTGAAATAGGAGAGAAGGGGGCAAGGCACAATTTTTGAATGCCACAGCTCGAAGACACAATATAAACCAATTAGAATCAAATGGGTCCAAGATGGCAGACAAGTCAACTTGATCTTCAATTAGCAAGTTAAATGACACACCCAGAGGTACCATGCTAATCCCAAGGCACTGTCAAAAGACCAAAAAGTGGGCGGTGGCCCAATTCCTAAAAATCTCCACCCCTTCCCCAAAATAGTTGGAATAATCCTCCCCCTCACTAGCCTATGAAATTACCAAGCCCATAGAAGCTAACCACACATTTCAGGGCTGCTGCACTCGTCCTGTGTGATGGCCCACACTCTGTGGAGTGTGTCTCTCTCTAGATAAATCCACTTCTTACCTATCACTTTGTCTCTCACTGAATTCTTTCTGTGATGAGACATCAAGAACCTGAGCTTCATTAGGTCCTGAAACCAGGTACCAGGTTTTGGCTGGGTTTGAGTTCCAGCACATGGGTTAAAGTCCTAATCTGAGGTAAGCAGTTTTACTATGAATATGGTACTAGCCCCAGAAAAACCCCATCCGTGTCTGGGGCTCCACAGGATGAAGGCAGGGACAGGCTCACACACTCCCTCCTGGGACAGGCTGGCCTGGCTGCCCAAACAGCCAGGTGTCTCAGCCCAGGACTAAGAAGTGCTGGCCCCTCCCTGCCTCATCCTGCCAGTTGTCCTGGACAGAACAGCAAAGCTACCTCTTAGAGATTCCACAAGCCACTTGGCAAAGCGAAAAAAGGAAAAAACTGTGACCCCCATGGACTGTAGCCTGCCAGGCTCCTTTGTCCATGGAATTTTCCAGGTAAGAATACTGGAGTGGGTTGCCATTTCCTACTCCAGGGGAATCTTCCTAACCCAGGGATCGAACCCAAGTCTCTTGCATTATTTGCACTGGCAGATTCTTTATCACTGGGCCACCTGGGAAGCCCCTGAGGACATTACGCCCTGTAAAGTCAGCCACTTACAAGAGGACAAAGACTGTATGACTCCACTTATAAGAGGCCTTCACTTATAAGAGGCCCCCAGAGGAGTCACATTCACAGAGACATAAAGAGAAGGGTGGGTGCCAGGGGCTGGGGGAGCTGTTGTTTAATGCTGAAGATGGTAAATTTCCTGTCACATACATTTTATCACAACTGAAAAATATTAAAAGAGGTCTGAGCCACACAGGTTTCTTACAAATGAGTTTTATTTGCATTCTGACCCAAGCACGGAACCTACACGTAGATCTCTTGTCTTCACAATGGTACAGTAACAAGTGCAAATATGCTTTATTTCAGGTACAAAAACGTGGCAGTGTGACAACTTTTGCTTTGATGCCCACTCCCCCCTACAACCCCTCCCAATGTCATGCCCACCTGACCCATCAGAGGGCCACACCACCCCAACTGAGATGCCCACCACCTTAAGAGAAGAGTCACCCCATCTGGAGAAAAGTGACGAAGTGACATTTCTAAAAAAGAAATCACTTTCTATACAGGAGCATTGGTAAGCACAGTAACCAAGGCGATGCCCAGCAAGGGGAGGGCTGGTGGAAGGCACAAAACAATGACCTTCTCTTCTGTCCCCCTGCTTATACCCCTCCCTCCACCCCCACCCCACCGCAGGGCACAGAGTCCAGGGATGATGTCATCAGGAGAGTGAGCACTAGGGATGAAAGGACTCACCCGTGCATCTGGGGCAAGAGGGAGAGGTCTAGAGGCAGGATCGGGACCCTGGCTCAGCCCATCGATAGTCATAGGACTTGGGCCCCTATCTGATTTCTCAGTCTTGATTTCCTCAACTAGAAATCAGCCTACGGGGCCTCAGAGCTGTGAGGAGGCTCAAATGGGACAAAGGCAAAGCACAGAGCCCAAAGTCTGACTCAGGCAAGGCCAGTCAGCATCATCAGCGGTCGGTGCTAATGGAGAGCTGGCTGCAGTGTCTGGTCATCTTCACTGGAAGCAAAGGAGCCGGGGCCCAGAATGACCAGCCAAGCCACAGGGAAATGGGACCACCCCAGCATGAGGCTGCCTATGGGCCAGCTTCTCCCAGGGGCAGAAGCGAGCACTGGGTCCAAACCCTCCCCATCATCAAGCTGAAGCTGTCACAAGCCAGTCCCTCTGTTGGGGGAAGAGCTACAGACATGTGGAGGGGGCTTTGGGGGACCCCAGAGCAGCTGAGAGGTCCTCAAGGTGCCAGTAGAGGTGGAGGTTAGGCCATACCTCCTGGGGCAGTAAAGTCCCAGTGACCTAAGTCAAGAGACCACCACCCACCAGGGCCCGGAGCCGGTATGGTATTCTCCCCACAGCCAGCTCTCGGACACAACCTCCCGCACCCTGCCCCGCGACCAAAGGCTCAGCAAGTCTCCAAGAAGTGGACAGCAGGAGGGAAGGGGCAAGAGCAAAGGACTATGATTCCTGAGCAGCTGGGGCAAAGACTGTCTGGGGGAGGGGGCACATGACTAACAGGCGGGGTGGGGGTCTGGTTTCAAAGACTGTTCAGCTGAATGATCCTCCTGCTTCAAAGCTCCAAACAAAATACTTTTTATTATTTTTAAAAGCCCTTATTTTCAAGGATACTATTCAACATCATGTAGGGGGCATACAGAGTAACAGAGGTCTAGCTCAGCAGTGGGCAATGTTTTTCTCTGAAGGCTGGATGAGACCTATTTTTGGCTTTAAGGGCTTCAAGGAGGCAAATAAGAGAAAATGAGTTTCCATAAGTTTCAGATAATGAAATTCAAACTATAATAACCGAGTACAGGTTTTGGTATACAAATGGGAGTGGAATAGCAGAGGGGAGGACAGGATGACATTTCACTTCACTGAATTCAGTGTTCTCTGTCATCAAAGAGACTACAAAATGCAGCAAGAAGCTGCATTTGGCCTGCAGTTGGCCTGTCCCTGATGAGCAGGTGTAGGGTGATCGTTGAGGAGGTGGAGTCATGGGTACCAGGGCTAATTATATTGGTTTGTCTTTCAAGAAGGATTGAAAATTTTTCATGATAAAAGGCTTCCTGGTCCCTGCTAGCCCCCTGCAGGCCGCCACCCCTTACCCCATCCCTGTCTGGGGCTCCACAGGATGAAGGCAGGGACAGGCTCACACACTCCCTCCTGGGACAGGCTGGCCTGGCTGCCCAAAGAGCCAGGTGTCTCAGCCCACAACTAAGCAGTGCTGGCCCCTCCCTGCCTCACCCTGCCAGTTGCCCTGGACAGAACAGCAAAGCTACCTCTTAAAGATACTTCCTGGGGATGTTGCCACTAGAAAGTCCCTACATGGCCAGGTGAGGACCACACCCTCAGAACTCAGTCGCTTCCCGCAGAAGCAGCAGGGAGGAAAGCCCAGCCTTTACAAGGTGCTCTGGGGAGCTGGGCAGAGGCTGCATGGAGTTCTCAGGTCGGCCCCAGGGAAGGAGGTAGGGGCGGCTTGTCTTGTACTGCACTGCTCTGCCCTACAGAGTGGAGGGAAAGGGGCCAGGAGGTGATCAGAGAGAATGTACAAATACCTCCTACTGCCTGGCCTGACTGATGACGTCACACACAGAATACCCAACCCAAGGGGACACAGGGACCATGAGGTGGCTGCAAGTAAGACCAAGTCCGAGGACCTTGCTTTTGGGGTCCTGGTTAGATGTCAGCTCCCAGCATTGCTCTGCTCCCTAGGGCAGGACTGAGGATGGGCCTTTCCCCACAATTAGGGCAACAGTGCCCTGATCAGTTTTAGCAACTGAGTCCGAACCAGGAGTATCACGTAAGGTCTGAAGGAAGCAGCAGTCATCATTCCGTCCAGGTGAGCTGAAGACACTCAGGGCTGCCCTCCTCATGGCAGACACAGGGGCAGAGGAGGGGATTCATGTGCATCCATGAATATGCACACACACAGGCACGCACGCATGCATGTCTGTAACACAGACATAAAGCCAGCCAACAAGGAGTCCAGCTTCAGGCTGCAGGGAACAGCTGGTGGCCACTCTTAAGAGCATGGATGGAATCAAGTCACCCTGGCTGCAAGCTAGGCTGGATTCCTAAAGACATGGCTAAGGTGCAGCGTCTCACACTGAAATGCATGCAAGCTTGCAGAGCATGTACCAGTCCAAGCAGAACTGAGGCGCAGTGCACCACTAGGAAGCACGCCTGTACACGCCACCCACCCAGAGAGCAACTCTGATGGAGGGAAAAAAGGAATGCCCCGCTCAGACACACTCATGCCTGAGTCAGTCACAGACCCAGAAGCCTCCCAGAGAGGAGGTGAGACCCAGAGAGGCAGAAAAAGCACGCCAAGCGAGGGCGTAGGAGCCCAGGACTCCTGGCTCTTGGTCGCTTGCTTTTCTGTCTTCTCTGAGCTCCTGGGGGCTGCCTCCCTCTGCTCCACTGACAACAGCAAAAGAAGCGCTTCCATTTTTCTCATTAACTCGTTAATGATTTTCAGAACTTAACTCATGCAGGCCAGCCCCTGAGGCCGGTCTGGACTTGGAAACTTGTGACGCACTACTCAGGCAGCTCCACTCTGCTCCCGGGAAAGTCCCTCTAGGTTCATAGCTCTTCCCAAGAAGCCCAAGGTGGCCGGGGAAGGAGGTCACCAGGACAGCATCTGACCTCTGCTTAGTACCTTACACTGAGATTTCCAACTCCCTGCCCATCCTGCTCTTTCCAAAGGCCTACCATCCCTTCCTCCATTCCAAAGCCCATGTCTTTATTATAAAGGGGCGACTCGGTAACCAGGAGAAGGTTTAGCACAACCTTGCAGACAACTGCCCAGCAAAGAAATGCGATGGACTGAGAAAAAAGTACTCCACTTCAGGCTTCTGGTTCAAGACAGTGGCTCTGGTGCACGGCACATCTTCTGTCCCTTGGGGGATCCCTTTTAAAATTTGTTGCTGCCAAGGAGCAGCCACAGCTCAGAATACGTGGGGTGGAGGGGACTGTTCTGGGAGGGGCCACCCTGTCCAGCAGGCTCAGACGCTGGACACAGAGCACACAGGAAAGACAGTGGACAGGAGGGAAAAGGGCACAGCTTTTCTGCACTTTAATAAAATGAAAAAACTAGACACAAAATCCAAACACCTGCAGCTAGCTCCTCTGACCCCTGCGGAAGGAACAAACTGCTGAACTGGGCAGCTAAAACATTTTGGTACCAAATGACTGTGTATTCTTCTTTGGTACTTATTATTTTTCTACTTCTGTGTAAGCTACAAGACTGAACTATAACCATTAGGAGAAGGTAAGCAGAGCTGATGCAGTGTGCATTCCAGATGAAAGACTCCACCTACAGCAAACTGAAGGCCACAGATCTTGACTGGACCCTTATTTTGAACGAAGAAATAAAAATGAAATATTAGCCTACCACATTTTTAGAATTAAGATTTTAGCCTGTCACCACCTGGCCTGGGAAGTGGCATCTCTTGGGTCTAGTCAATTGTAGACATCTCAAAATGCCAGAAGTCACAAGACCAGTAATCTAGTTCTGGTTCTGGGGGACCTTGGGCAAGTTTTTCTACTTCTGTGTGACTTGGTTTCCTCAAAACAAAAAACAATTGATCCTGACCTTCCCCTAGGACTGATGTGTGGAGCCATGCACCCAGAAAGGCTGTAGATATCAGAGAGTGATGTCACCCAGTATTGTTGAAACAGGGAAAGGGGGAGACAGAAAGAAGAGAAAGCCATCTATAAAACTGGTGGAGCCAAACATGGGCTGGGAAAAAAAAAAAAAAGTGAGCATCCTAATGACAGTCCCATATCGCAGAGAAAAAGATCCAGTAAGAATTAGGGGCCATTATCAAGGCTATGAAGACAATTCTATGGAGACCCCAATAGTGTTTTCAACAATTGGTACTGGGACAGCTGAATATCTACATGCAAAAGAATGAAGTTGGACCCATACTTCACATCATAAATGCAAATTAATTCAAAATTAATCAAAGACTACTGGAGAGCTAAAACTATAAAAACTGTTGGAAGAAAACATAAATCTTCTTGACCCTGGATTAGGCAATAGTTTCCTTAGATATGACATCAAAAGTACAAGCAACAAGAGAAAAATGGTATCTTAGAAATCATCAACATTAAAAACCTTTGTCCTTCAAAGGACATCAAAAGAAAGTGAAGACAACCCCCAGAAGTGGAGAACAGTTTGACACCTCATATATCTGATAGAGGGCCTGCATCTAAACTATACACAGAACTCCTACAACTCAATAATAAAAAGACAAATAAGCCAATTGCAAATAGGCAAAGGATACATTTCTCCAAAGAAGATATATAAATGGCCAGTAAGCACATGGAAAAATACTCAACATCATTAGCCATCAGGGAGATGCAAATTGAAACTCCAATGAGACACCACTTCTATCATCAAAATGACACTGGGATGCTATCATCCAAATGACAGATCCTAGCAAGTGTTGGTGAGGATGGAGGGAAACTGGAACCCTCATACGCTGCCGATGGGAGTGTAAAATGATGCAGCTGCTTTGGAAAACAGTCTGGCAGTTCCTCAAAAAGTTAAACATGGAGTTACTAAATGACCCAGCAACTCCAGTCATATGTATATTCCTAAAAGAAAACACACCAAACCGTGTGCAAATACTTCATAGCAGCATTATTCACAATAGCCCCAAGACAGAAACAACTCAAATATCCATCAAGTGATGGACGGATAAACAAAGGCAGTCCATCCATGGAATGAAATATTATTAGGCTATAAAAAGACCGAAGTACTGATACATGTTCAATATGGATGACCCTAAAAAACACTATGCTAAGCGAAAAAAAAAAGACCACAAGACCACATATTGTATGATTCCATATACATGATATGTCTTGGGTGATGAAAATGTTCTAAAATTGATTGTGGTGATTCTGTGAATTGACTAAAAAAATCACAGAATTGTACACTATAAATAGGTAAACTGTATAGTAAGTGAATTATAGCTCAAGAAGGCTGTTACATGCTCCCCATCACCTCACCCTCAACATGGAAAGGGAATGAGAAGCCTGTCCTTACAGAGCAGTACATCATACCTGTGGTCCAAGCATTATTATTACCAGAGCTCCTTTCCCTCTCAGAAATGCCCTGGTTTAGACGACAAATCTATGTTCTTACCCTATCACTGTGTGATAGCAGGCAGGTGGCTTTGCCCCTCTAGGCTTCAGTTCGTCTGTAAAACAAGGCCCACCCAGTTATGACCATCTCTATATTCCCCCAAAGCATTCTATCCCCCAAAGCTCCACTTGAAAGGCTGTCAGATCCTACTCAGTTGGTCAGAGAGCTCACCATGCCTTGTTAGATGAACCTGCATTAGCAATAGAGATCACAGGGTCCCAAGTAACAGAGACAGACACTGATTCCTGAGTCTACTGGTTATCTAAGAAAGGTGATCCAACCATTCTAACGCAGGAGAAATGCCCAAACACAGCCTCTACAAATGAAAAGAAAGAAACCTTCAAAGGGGAGCCCTCCCAGAATATACGCCGTCCCTAGGGAGCTTGGGAAGGTTGGTGGTCTTCTCTAAATGGGATTTGGTGAGTCCATCCAAGAGGACTGGGCATCAGGAGAGTCAAGGTCATGTGATCCTACAACAGGATGTTCACTTTCTAGTCCTCCTCTACCCACGACTGCTTAGGAAATAAACTTACACCCAAAAAGAGCCCAGGAGGAATCATTTGGTTCTCTTCCCTTTTATACTCATGAGAATGTGCCCCAAAATAGTCTTCTCAGCCTCATCCTCTCCTCCCCAAGGGCCTTAGAACCAGGTGTGTGTGGCTCCGTAGTGTCTACCCCAGCAGTGAAGAAAGGCAAAGCCCCCTCTGGACTGTGAGCAGCAGCAGACACTTAGAATCAAGGTCAATGTGAAAAGAAGCACAAGGCACAGATTCAACCCAACACCCATCAAGCCATCCAGGAACAGGAAGGACAGATGCTCACCAGGATCACCAAGACAGGAAACTGACACGGAGACAGGACAGTCTCAAACCACCCCCACGTAGACAGCCGTCCAGGGACCCAGCCAGTTGGCAGAGAAGAGGGTGAAGGCCTGCGGGAGAGGCAGAGCCTTCTCTGGAGGCAGGAGAATGGGCGCAAGGAGCCGGCACAGATGGCACCTGGGTACCTGGTGAACTAGCCTCTAACCAGGGGAGCAAGAGGTTTCAGAGCAGATGGCCCCCGTTGGCCTTTTCAGATGGAAGGACTAGGAAAAAGAACAGGGAACTGTCCCAAAGCTGGGGGCTAAGAGGAGGGGAGAGAGGAGCTGCTGGCTTTCTGCCCTCTAGACCTACAGCCTCCGCGGGTCTGTGGCTTTCACTGGCTGGGCCAGGTCCCTCCTCGCCACAGCTTCCAGGGGTGCGATATCTCCATCCAAGGGGGTCCGTGGGGCTGGGGGGTGGGAGGCAGCTGCCCACTCTGCATCTGCTCAGAGGCCGCATTTCAGGATGACGTGGTAGCCGTCGTTGCTCTCGGCTGCAAGAGACAAACACTGAGGTGTTAAGGGAAGAAAGGCAGGCGTGGCGGTTTCTGGGAGCCATAGGATTAGGGTACCAGCAGACGCTCTGCCCTGGATGCTGGCAGAGGCCACCAAAGTAAGACTGCACAGAGCAAAGGTAACAGCAGAGATCCCAACGCACACCTTCTCAGCTGCCTTGTTGAGCTTCTTTTTAATAGTGGGCTTTCTGCCACAGCCCAACACCCACGGACTAAAGGGCCTGCGGGTAAGGAGGCCCTGGGTTTGATGGCTGCCAGGGTCTCTGAAGGCACTTGGTGGCTGGATCAAGAAAACAAGGGGGGGAGACTGTCCTTGTCACGGTCCAGGGTCTCTGGCCCAATGAGGGGCTTTCATTCCTGTATAACTCTGCACACTCGTCCACCCCAGCCCTACAGGGGTTGGGGGAGGGAGTCATAGCTGGTCTCCCCTTTCTCCTGGCAGAGGAGTTCCTTCTCAGGCCCCTTCCTCGGGCGGGCCCTTCATGGCCCCCCACCTCCACACACAGCCCCGGGTCCCCAGCCACCGGGGCTGGAGGCTCAGGTGCTACTGGTTCCGTGGCTGCTCCTCCTGGAGACCCACACTTTTTTTTTTTTTTTGGACATGCAGCACGTGGTCTCTTCGTTCCCTGACTCTGACCAGGGACTGAACCTATGCCCCCTGCATTGGAGGTGCAGAGTCTTAGCCACTGGGTCATCAGGCAAGTCCCAGACTCATACTTTAGAGCAACTCAAACGTGTCTTACTTCTCCTCGGCACTGGGTTCGTGGAACACACAGTGAATGGCCAAGATTCCCCTTTCAAAGTGACCTTGGGGCCCACCTCTCCAGTTCACACATTTCCGAGGCCGAGCTTCCTAGGAACTGTGTGTTTCTTTTCCCCGGAGGATGTTTCCAAGCGACACTCACTGAAGGACTCCCCATGCCAGCCTCACTTACCGGCCTGCTCTCCTCTCACCCAGTTAGCCCAGGGGGTGAAGCCAACATCCTTTAATTAAGTAAGAGAGGGCAGAGAGGAGCAGGTTTTACCTTTTAAGGTACTGAGGATGAAACAGGATTCATCTTGGAAATTCTGCACCATCTGAAAGGCAAAAGAGAGACCACGTCACTTCAACGAGTTCAGAGAATGAAAAGCCTCAGTGATGCAGAGCCCAGCCACTCACAACCATCAGAAACGACAGGAGCTGCGTTGACACACACCCAGGATGACAGTTATGTCTTACTTTCAAGGAGGAAATATGATGCAGAGTCAATGGACAGAGCAATTATAGTTGTCTTTTTTAAATTTATTTGGCTGCATAGGGTCTTACTTGCGGCATGCAGAATCTTTTTTAGTTGCGGCATGCGAACTCTTGGCTGTGGCATGTGGGATCTAGTTCCTGATCAGGGATTGAACCCGGACCCCCTGCCCTGGGAGTACAGAGTCTTAGCCACTGGACCACCAGGGGAAGTCCCACAATTACAGTTTTGAGTAACAAAAAACTGAACGTAAAGGACAGAAGAACCCTGGAAGGGAATTAAAACGTCAACATTTCATACGAGACTCAATTGTTACTGATTTTCTTTCATTTTTTAGTTTTCTGAGTGATGGGGTCTTCCAATCCCTCTACAGGACACATTATAGGAGCAGATGTATGTAAAACAGCACGAGATAAAAAACTAAAGTGCTTTACACAGGGAGCTACATTCAATATCTTATAATAACCTACAATGGAAAGAATCTGAAAAAGGGTATTGGAAGCTCAGCTGGTACAGAACCTGCCCACCAATGCAGGACACAAAAGAGATGCGGATTTGATCCCTGAGTCGGGAAGATCCTCTGGAGAAGGAAATGCAACCCACTCTAGTACTCTTGCCTGGAAAATTCCATGGACAAAGGAGACTGGCGGGTACAGTCCATGGGGTTGCAAAGAGTCTGACACGACTGAGCACACACGTGTACACACACACACACACATACACACACAGATGTATAACTGAAATCACTGTGCTGTATACCTGAAACTAACACAGCATCATGTGTTCAGTTCCCTGTGGCAGGAACCAAACAATGATTCACCAGCCCCCTCTCTCTAGAACTTTAATTAATAGTCCAGTGACCTTGGACAAGAAAAATTCCTGTCTCCAGGCCCTGTCTGTCAAACGAGGCTGTTCTGATAAAAAAAAAATATATATATATATATATATGTAACCAGGATGCAGAGCAATAGGAGCTGGCACCCTCTCTGGTGGGGCATCCATCAGTTGCTTTCTAGGACCGTCCATAGGAGCCAGCACAGAGGACCACACATATCTCTCCTGCAGATGGGTGCCCCAGCCAACCTCCTGCACACACACACACGAAGCACACCTAAGGATGTTGAGGACAGCACCATGTGTGTGAGTGAAAGCTAGAAACAGCCCCCCGTCCCTCGGTAGTAGAAGCAGCAGCAACGAACTGTGGCCTGATCACACCCGGGCACTCAGCAGGGCCGGCGGCCCCCAGCAACACCCCTCAAAGTACGTGAACCACAAACTTAAGTCCTGAAGAATACACTCCTATTCCACCTATAGGAAGTTTTAAAATAGGTGAAATTAAACAACATATTGAGGAAGAAGCAGGGACTGCAAAATTCAGACCAATATGTGGAGGGGAATGTGGAATTAGTTCACAAAGGGGCTTCTAACAACACTGCACTAACCCGAGTGCAGGTAGTGAGTATTTTATTCTTTAAACTCTACAAATGAGCTTCCTATACTCTAAATATGTATGCTATATTTCACAATACACATTTAAAGACTATGAAAAATACACATACCTACCTAAACACACCACAACACACACACTGGCCCACAGGGCAGCAAAACCCCTTTACCAATTAAAAAGTGCAACCTACATTTTGTTGCCTGCTCTGGCTGATGGCCCCAAATCCTGCACATCCATCTACCTGTCGACCCCTGCCCCTCCCCCAGGCCTAATGGCGCGTGAAGTACATTTACGCTATGCTGCTGGCCGGTTCCTTCGGGGACTCTTGGCAGCCCCACCACTGGAGCATGCCAAACCTGACGCAGGGCCCACACGGGCTTAATCAGTAACTGCCTTGTTTAATGAAGTGCCCTTGCACCCCAGAGGCCGGCTGTGCGACTGGCCGGGCTGCCTCCAGTGCTCTGGGCAATTAAGAACCAAAGGTTTCCAATTGATTCGAGGTTAAGAGGCAAGGGGACTTCGGAGGAATTAGAGTCACCTACTTAGCGGAGGTGGTGTTTGAGTTCTATTCTCTGCTTCACTGGCTTAACTGCCTGCTCCAGGGGGGCATGGGGCAGGCTGGGGAAGGAGCCCCCTTAAGGGACTGGTGAAATTGCAAGGGTTCCACGAATTCTTGGCTTTTGTCTTCATGACAGAAATGCGTTATGAGATCAGACCACTGCCTGATGCTCAGGGCGCTTTAACCTTCCTGGCTATTCTAAAGTCCGTGCTTAGGCCAGTAGCTCTGGGCTTCTGCGCTTTATGGGGGCCGAAGAACAGCCACCCTAGATTTGAATATGACGATGTGAAAGCAATTCTGAGCTGATGACAAAAATAACAAGTTACAAATCAAGTCCCTTGTTCAAATGGATCCTGGGTGTGTGTTTTAAAAACCCACACCTACACACACTCTGGCAAGCGACAGACACACACAGACACAAAATTATCCTCCACGATCACATCAAATCTAATCTCAACTCAAGGAAAAGAGAGAGGGGAAGAAAGGGGCCTTTCATGCTTGCCTTCTTCTGGTTTATGCTGTCTGATTTCTTATACAAACTGTGAATTACTTTCTAATTATAAAGGAAGGAAAATACCACCTTGTCCACTCCCAGGAGGAAACTCCCATGAAACAGGGGACTCGGGACTCCTGTGTAGGGAGCTCGGGCAGTCATGATGACAACATTAGTAATGCTACTGGTGATAATGCTGCTGATGATGACAGTTTATGCAGATCATTAAAAGCCTTACACGTTATATGTTATCAAATTTAAAGCTCTCTCTCCAACACTTTTTTGCCCCCCCAAACAAATACTTAAGCTAATTTAGCATCTCCTGGTACCTGCCACTGTTTCTTCATTTTATCCTTACTACAACCTGCTCTTTGGGTATAATTATCCCCATTTTGGAGACATGGAAACTGAGGCTCAAAGACATTACATAGATTTGCCCAAGGTCACCTGGCTATGAGGAGCCGGTCTAGGTGGAGACTTCAGCTCGATTCCAAAGCATACCTTCTCCCTGCCTTCCCGACCACCGTTCCTGGACTGTTTTCCCCATCGCCCTCAGTAGGTTAGTGGGTGGAGGGTCTGCTGCAGACTGGGCTGGGGTTCCTTCCGCCCCTGCTCCCATCAGCACAGCTCTGTGCAGAGGCCTCATTTCAGGAGTGGTCAGAGAGCCTGCCGTCTCGAAGCTTGAACTCTGCTGCTCTGGGCCACCTGTGTTTCTACCACAGCCTGAGCTCTTATGAGCTGTCCACCCGGGGGCCATTATGCAACCTCTCTGTGCCTGCTTCCTATCTGTGAAATGGGCTCATGACAACACCCGCCTCACAGGAAGGCTGGCAGGACTAAATGAGTCACTTAGAAGGCTGCACAAACATCGTGAGCACTGCCGAAATACCAATACTTATCATCAACATTATTACTAAGAGAAAGGGTCCAGCATAGGACAAACTCAAAAGCTTCTGTTCCACAACACGCAGGAATACTGAACCGCATCAGCAAACCCGTCTGATGAGCCCCGCTGGAGCCAGCAGTGGAATCTGATCACCCTGGGGCACCGTTGCAGCTAGGCTGTGTTCTGAACCTGTGTCCTCTCTCAGGGGCTGCCTGCGCCCTGCAGAGGCTTGTGTGGCCAGGGACAGACCCCGGAAGGCTGCGGCAGGCACCTTCACCACTCAGCACAGGGCGCTTCTGTTACCTAAGAGCCAGGTCATCTCATCAACCCAGCCCATCTCACATCCCCCAGGGCTGCTGCCTGCCCGGATGAGCTCCTGTGTCCTCACTGCCCTGCCTGGCAGTGCCCAAGGCAGCGGTGCAGTCTCTGCTCCCAGTTCGTGCAAGGCAGGACATAGGGTGGAGGGGAGACAGCTATGCCAAGCCTGGTCCTGGCCTCAGACCCCTCTCTCCAGGCTCTCCCGACAGAGCCTACTGCTGAGAACAGGTGGCAGGTGGATGAACCCCATCTTCAGGCTAAAGTCACCCCCAAGCCCTGCTGGGCACGTTTCTTGCTCCTGCCCAGAGCCCCAGGTCAGTTCCACGGGGCGGGGCCACAGCACTCACCTCGTTGCTGACCACCACGTGGATGCCCGTGGGGCCCTGGCGGTACACCCGGTGGATGTGCTGCGGCGAGATGCTGTACAGGTTGGCGATCTTCTCAATCAGCTCCAAGGTGGTCAGCTCCTCCAGGAAGATGGCGTGGTACACTGGAGGGCGGAGGACAGGTCCTTCTATAGAACAAGCATCTGCTTTCAAAGGAGCCCACCTACCAACTCTCCCCCCACCCCCTCGAACAAAGAACTAGCCCAGATGGACTCTCGGATCTGGCCATACTGGGTGCACCTCTGGAAGCCACAAGGACCCTCCCTGCACGATTCTGCACCAGGTGAAAAGATGCCAAACTATGTTCTTTATCCCTGTTTCAGTCTCTCCTGGGGAATTCGTGTAAAATGAAGAATCCTTGGATCCACGCTGGACCCCAAGATTCCTGTCTCGTTTGGGGATGGAGGCTGGCTGAAACCTGCATTGGGCAGGTGGAGGAAATCCCGTGTCTGCCTTCCTTCCCTTCCATTGGTTAAAGGGGTTACTGGATGGCTCCAAGAGAGGCCAAGAGTGAGACTCAAGGATAACTGCTACCTGACAGCAGAAGAGAGAGGGGCTGGCCCTCGCCCTCCTCCACAACACAGACAACACCCAGCTGGAGCACTGTGACCCAGAAGGGTGAACGAGGTGGCACCAGGAATGTCATCAGACAGTTGGGATAATAGTGACCATGAGGCTTAGTAGCAAAACCCAAACCAGTTAGGGAGGAGCAAACCCCATGGGTGATGGGGGGGAAGAGGGGCAGACCTCAACCCTCAGGGACCTCAAGATCCTCAAAAACTAAAACACAACTGGATTAAATAAGAGGTGCCCAAACTTCTCCCTCAACTAAAGGAAGAAATCCCTGGTTCAACAAATCTGATCGGCAGCTCCATATACTAAAAGGGCACGGACACGCACATGCTCACACACAGCGGCTCCCTTGAGGGAAGTTACAGAAGCCACACATAGACTCACCTTCCCAGGATTTCACACGCTGTTCACAGAATGTGGTCACTGGGTAATGTTCCTTCCTGAACTAACCAGGTAAGAATCCCAGAATCTCTGTTCCAAGATTCCTCACTGTACTTTTCCCCCACACCCCAACTTTTCAGAGCTAGTTCCACTTTTTCTTATTTTACTCCTCAAACAAATTGGACTGCAGGCATCAAAGAACCAGAGGGATTCCAGTTTAGCCCTGTGGTTGTAACCTTTCATCTCTGGCCTTTCCTGCCGCTAGAGGAATGTGGAGGTGACCAGCGCTGCTCTGAACAGCAGACAGTCAGCCTCCACTACTCAGAGCTCCTCTCATCTTGTTTCTCGAGTGAGGCAACAAGAGGCCCTCGAGTGGGTCAGCCTAAGCGCAAAGCCCAAAGCTGCCACCCCCGAGAAGCCAGACCTCGGCCCTCTCCAGACCTCTGAGCCTTGGGGTGTGGGCTGGGGCGCCTGCCTGCTTTTTCCACGCGTACAAGAAACTGTGAGACTCAGGCTCTGTCCTTCCCAGACTGACTGCAGGCAGAGGGCTGGACTCTTGCACACATGTCCTGAGGCCTGGACGCCAGCTGCCAGGGGCCGGATATTGGGATCCTGTCTCTGCCACTTGACACTGGCCTCTCAGGGCAGCCTCTGTGCCTCAGTTTCCCCTACAGCAAACCCTGTTGGGTCCCTTGCTGATCTGGAGGGGCACATGGCAGAGAGGGGTGGGGGGAAGGGGGGCTCGCACTGCAGACAATGCAGAGTTCAGACCACGCGGGCGGAGCCGGGCAGCTTGTCAGACTCAGCGCTTAAAGATGCTCAGAAACAAGGTGCTGAAAACTGCTAGCCCCAAAGAACCATGTGCCCCAGAGGTGCTCTAAGACCCTCTCGGGCAGTAGCCAAACCAAATGAGAAAGCCTCACCCAGCTGCGGGAACACAGGAGGACACACTCCTGGGAATACACTTGTCAGGTGGCACTTGTCACCAGCCAGGGAGCCAGAAAGCCCGACTCCCAGTTCTCCCCTGAGTAGCTCGGTGACATCGGGGGCTACGTCTCCGCGCCAGGCCTGTTTCCCCAGACGGGATATCAGTACATGGGACAAGACCTTCTCAGAGACAATCTCCACCTTATACATTTCAATCCCAGGATAAAGCACAGCAGAACCCCTCCTGCATGCAAGGCAGATCAGGGGGGACACTCTCAGCCAGAGGCCTCTCCCTGTCGCTTTGCTGCCCTCTCACCAGCCCGGGGGAGGGGCTCCCCACAGCTCACCACACAGGCTGGGGTCCCCACTGCCGTCCCGCTTCTGTTCCCCACAACTCACCACACAGGCTGGGGTCCCCACTGCCGTCCCGCTTCTGCTCCCCACAACTCACCACACAGGCTGGGGTCCCCACTGCCGTCCCGCTTCTGCTCCCCACAACTCACCACACAGGCTGGGGCCCCCACTGCCGTCCCGCTTCTGCTCCCCACAACTCACCACACAGGTTGGGGTCCCCACTGCCGTCTCGCTTCTGCTGCAGGGGCACACGGCTCTGCTCCAGCTCCTGGCAGACGTAAATGGTCATCTTCGGCCTCACGTTCCTGGCAGGAGGAAAGGAAGTTAAGGAGCAGGTATGGGGGACCGAGCTCTGTTGTTCCAGAATGTTCCAGAACACAGGGTGGAAAGAACAGTAGAAGGGACTTAGGGGGAAGAAAGAAGGTTGTGGGGATGCAGAGTGCTTTCCTCCTCTGAGGAATGAGCTGTCAGGGAGAGGGTCCCATCCAGGTGAGCCCTGACAGCTTCGAGCAGACTTGCTGACCAGGGAATGGGCGAACCCCCAACCCCCACCCAAGACCTGCCACTTGCCCAGAGTGGACTCTGCCCGTAGCACCTATCTGAAGATACGAGGTTCTTCAGGGTGATAATCAGAGAAAATGCATTCTTTGGCTTAACTCTGAGGTCACTGCATCCTCACACATCTATGGGGGAGCCAGGACACTGTCCCTCGTTGTACAGATGAGGAAACTGAGGTTCATGGGGGTTAAGGGCTTGACCCAGTTGCCAAGTTCCTAAGAGGCAGATACGGCATTCAAACCCAGACATACCCTCTCACTCTCAAAGCGGTGCTGTCCATGTGTGGCTATTTAGACCACTCCATCCACACCTGCCCCCTGCCCCCTGCACTGGGAGGACGGGACAGGCATCTCAGAACCCACAGCCAAGAGGCCGAGACTCAGAGACCAAGGCCACCATCAAGCCAACAAGAGGGAAGAAGGGAGTGGGCCTCCAGGCAGGGTGGGTTGCAAACCAGGGAATCTCACCCTCTCCAACACAGGTTCTGGCCCCCCACCCCACTCCTAGCACCTCCTCCTGCACTCACCCCCAGAGGAGCCCAGATCCCACTAGCTAGCCCACCAGGTGTCCAAGGGGCTGAGACATGCAGGCCACCAGCCATACCCTGCCTCCAGTGGGAACTGACACCTACCTGCCTTTAATGGCGTTGAAGAGCCGGATCCCATCTGCAGGGCCACAGATCTGGACCAAGTCGTCTCGGGACATCTTGAGCAGGTCAGCACCTGGGCAGGTAAATGGGGCCGGCTTGTTCCACGGTGACCGAGGCCTGAGGCTGTTACACAGTCACCTCCCCAGGTACCTGCCGACCCGGGGCAGGGAAGAGCCAGCCTCCACTTCAGGAGGCATGGGCATCCCACACAGAGAAGTGGCAAGAGCTACACAACATCAAATCATAGCCCAAGAGGTGTCAGAACTCGACAACGAGGTTCACAAACTCAGCAGAACTGACAGGCATTTGCTGGTTAGTCATCCTCTCTACCTGGGCCTGACCCTCCCTCTGGGCCTTTTATTAGCATTACTGTCCATGATGTATCTTATCAGCACGTGGCACTGATCATGTGTGTACCTGCCTGTAGGCAGAAACTCATGGCTCTCTGGAGGCTGCCGGGGAGCCTGGGCACCCAGACACCCATGCACCTAGCACCCAGATCAACAGGTAGGACATTCCCACCAGCTCACGTGCCCCTCATGCCACCTACTACTCCTCTCCCCACCTCTGGGAAACGGCTGTCCTGATTTCTTACACACAGAGGAGTTTCACGTAAGTGCCATGTGAATGGAATTGGAAACTGCACCTTTCTAAGTCTGACTCTCCCTCCAAGTTTCATTTAAGGCTCATCTGTATTGCATGCAATATGAATCATTCATGCCCACTTTTAGACAGTACTCATGACATGAATAAACCACAATGCCTGTACCCTCTCTCTGCTGATGGGCATCGTGGGTGCTCCCAGTTTGGGGTGATCATAATCGGTGGACATGGTCCTTTCCTCAAAGACCGAACAGCCCCCAAGAGCCTTGAGCTCATGTGGACTCTCCAAGGTACAAGGATGACATCAGCCTTCTGTTAAAACCTGGCCAACAGCCACGTGGTCCAGAGTTACAGCGTCTACCCCCTTTCCCTGCCACAGTTAAGATACAGTTTGGAGTATACTTCTGCAGTCAAACTGGCTCCCCTTTCATAGGAAATAAAAGGCACGCCCTCACACTGTTGCACCAAGGTCCCTGGGCACCTCCCTCTCTGACCTCACCTCCTGTCTGACCCACTCAACCCCATCATCTGGGCCCTCAGCTCTGTGGCCACACTGGACAGGCCCCAACCTTACATTTGCCCTCTGCTTGGAAAGCTCACCACCCCCCAACACACACACACCCACTTGACTCACACTCCTTCCAGGATTTCCTCAAAGATACCTCCTCAACAAGGTCTATATTACACCTTGCTTAAGGTGGAGGCGCCCTCAGCCTGCCTCCCTCCCAGTCTTCCAAGACCCTCCTCCAAGCCTGCCCATCACAGAAGGGTCACAGTGTGTTGAGACGGGCAGTTTACACCTCTGTGCCAACTCAGAGCTGCCCGAGGCTGGAGTCCCTGCCTGACCGCCCTCATCCAGTCCACCCCCAGCACAAAGGATGTGCTAAGAAGAACTGAGCTCAAAGATGACTGTTGGGGTGCTGTTTCCCTTCTGCTACCACAGATGTCCTTGGCGGCCACTCCTCTGGTTCCAGCCAACAATCACTCCCTGTCACTCTGGACTGCCAAGGGGCAAAGTTCATGGCTTAGTTTCCCTGTCCCCCACTACCCCCAGCTCAGGGCTGCTGTCTGATGGGCTCATCAGCAGGGGCATAAAAAGCCTTTATAGAAGGAAGAGCCAGCTTTCCCTTCTCACCTTGGCTGCACCACCTCCCACACTGCTTACCTGGAGACAGCGTGATGAGCAGCATTTGGGTGGAAGAGGCCAGGAGGCTTGCTGAGGACACCCTGGTCTTCTTGGCTAAAGGGCCCCTCCAGGAGGCACAGAGCCCACCCCGCATGCAAGGAGCAGCTTGAAAAGGCTCCCAGATGGCCCTCCCTTAAAGCCATGAGCAGGTGGACACCCCAGGGGCAGGCCTGCCCATTGAGCCCTGGGCCCAGGGCCAGCACACGTGAGTGACCACATGCCTCTGTGTCCCCAGGACAGACCACAGCTCCTGGGTGCCCAGGGTGCCCAGAGCACGTGTTCAGTGTTCTGAGATCCTGGTAGGTTCTGTGCACCGTTCAGAGATGCTCACCCGAGAAGCTGGCGAAGAGCCGGCAGAACTGGGAGAATCTGTTGCGGTGGAGCCACTGCTGGGCGTCCTGCATGGAGGCCGAGGGGAGCAGGTGCTGCAGGCAGAGAGGACAGGCCTTGAGGGGGCGCTCACTCACCCATGCGGGAACAGGTAGCCAGAGCCCCACCGCAGCCACTTACATCACTGCCCACGGGCAGGGCCTCCACCGGGTGGGTTGGGGAGCTGTTGCTGCAAAGGAAGAGGAGAGGCGGTGAGCAGCCAGGACGCTCCTTGCTGGCCTGCCCTTCGTGTCCCTCGGCTCTGGGGCTCGCTGGAAACAAAACGGGTCCTCGAGAAAAATACAAGCAGGAGCCCTGCTCCATCCCTGGAAATTCTTAACAAAGCCTCTGATGTGGACAAGGGTTCTGATGAGCTACACATTCCCATAAGCTACACACCCCCATCCCTCCTCTAAGGCTCCGGGCTTGTTTTGGGCAGATTTCATGGTCCCCACCTCGAGCCCCAGTCAGTGGGAAGGACAGACTGACCAAGGAGACCTCGAGCCTCTCAGGGACTTGGTGCTAAGACGGCAAAGGGCCAACCACATCCAGGAGAGGGCAGAGGAATCTCTGGGGAACCATTCTGCAGCAACAGCACCCACAGTTTGGCATCCACTGGGAGAAAATCTTTCTCATGGCTTTCTCCCAAAGGGAGGCAGAGACCTGAACATCTGGGCTTTTAAGCCAAGAGAACGACAGTCAGAGATGACCCTCCCAGATGGACAGTGGTAATACTACAATGTGAGTGGACCTGGTGTCACTGACCTGGCCACTTAAATTTGTTCAAACGATAAATTTTACATTATGTATGTAAGTGTGTATGTGTGTGTGCGCGTACACTAAGTTGCTTCGTTGCTTCAGTCACATCCAGCTCCGCGACCCTATGGACTGTAGCCCGCCAGGCTCCTCTGTCCATGGGATTCTCCAGGCAAGAATAATACTGGAGTGAGTTGCCATGCCCTCCTCCAGGGGAATCTTCTTGACCCACGGATCAAACCCACATCTCTTATGTCTCCTGCACTGGCAGACAGGTTCTTTACCACTAGCGCCACCTGGAAAGCCCCCTGTAACAATAAGGAAAAACGAAAAGACCTTTGCAGCAATGATTCCTAAGCCAGTCATTAGTGACTACTGATGCAGGTCATCTGGGTCTGGGGGGTACCAGGACTCTACACATATTCCCCTGACCGGGTGTGGAATTCATACTCCCCTGGAAGTAGGGAAACTGAGACTGCAGGAAGTGAAGGAATCTGCCTCCAGAAAGGTGCAGAGTTAAGAATTTGCCTGCAGTGCAGGAGACCTGGCTTTGATCCCTGGGTTGGGAAGATCCCCTGAAGAAGGGCATGGCAACCCACTTCAGTATTCTTGCCTGGAGAATCCCATGGACAGAGGAGCCTGGTAGGCTATAGCCCACATGGTTACAAAAAGTCGGGCACGACTGAGCGACTAACACTTTCATTTTTTTTCACTGCCTGAATAAAATACAGCAGCCCTTCCTTGTGCCCCCTTCTCAGTAAGGACTGTCCTTACCTAGTAAATCAAGTTCTTGTCTGGCTTGCCCATCAGTGAGGTTCTCTGCCAAGCAGGGGCTCCAAACAACCCGCATGTTCTACATGCCCCTGTTAAACCCGTCTGGCATCCTTCCTGCCCCCACCAACAGGGAGGGTAGTGTTGTCACGGTGACACCACAGGATAGGAGGGACAGCTGCCTGCTGGTCCCTGCACATCTGTCACCTTGGAATCACACAGCCTGGGCCTTGGCAGAGCCGGTGACCAGAGGTGAAGTCGCTTCTGTGTTGTGGGTCCAGACACCCAGAGGTGTGGGAAAGATCCTGAGCTGAGCCCCTCTGCCCACTGACCATGCACAAGGGCTGCAGAAAGATCTAAGAAGCCCCTCCAGCCACTACGGGGCCCAGACGTCCACCTCCTGAGGCCCCAGCTGTCTAGGAGGTGGCCCAGGAGCTCACGGGCTGGCCCACCTTAACTTGGGGAGGGAGTGGGTGCTGGGTGCTTAGTTACTCCACCAGTCGGCCTTTCTAGAAGTGTTATCAAGCACGAAAACCTGCACACATGATGCTAAAAATGGTTGTGAACACCAGTCAACCGCCCTGAAACCCAACTGATGCTGAGCTACAAGAGCAGTGAAGACACATAGAATGAGTCCGCACCTGTGGTCAGTTTACAGACCACAAAGGAGAGAGGGTGCACGTACCCTTCACCGAGGCCGAAGCTGTTTGGTGAGCCGTTGTAGCTTGGGGATGAAGCACTATTCACCTGGTAAACCACATCGGGCCATGGGGAGCACTGTGGGGAGAGAGTACAGGGTGGCAGTGGTCCCCGAAGACCCAGACCTGCAGATGAGATGAGCCCAGCTTCCCTAGCCCTCCCACTCAGTGTGAAATCACAATCTTTCAACACCCAACCCACACTGACCTGGTACCCAGGGATGGGCAGGGTGCTCAGACCACACCGAAGAAATCAGATAGAGCCAAGAAGAGACCTCGTCATCAGTAGGTCATCCCCAGGGCAAGCAAAGCATGACACATGTCTGTCAGAGCTTCCGAGCAGCCAAAGCAAAGAGGGAAACCTCATCAGTGCAGGACAGGCCAGGTGCCCACAGGCAGGTCTTCCCCATACAGACAAATGGGTGTAAATGCAAGAAACAGGGAGCACTGGCCCACTTCCAAAAGAAAATCACCAACGAAGCTCCGTATTACTAACAGCATCTCCAGATGGCCCTCAGATGACAGGGACAGGCACCTCCACACTGGCTTGTAGCAGCCTGTCCCCAGCACAACTCCACGGGTATTTATAACATTTGAGGCATCCTGCTCAACCCAGGAGCCGAGGGAGACACAGCAACACAAACGACGTGACCCCTGAATGCCCGGAACTTCTTGTGCTGAAGCCTAGATAAACATGTAGGAGTCCCCCGAAGCAAGCCTAGACATGTGGGTGCTGCCTGGGTGTTGGGGGACCAAGCATTCACCACTTCCTTTTTCTGCGATGACCCGGCTCTGGACACGGTCAGACGGAAGCATTCCTGAGACTTACGATCACCCACCTGACCACAGGGTGGGTCAATATTTAACTCTGTTCTGAGTGAGGGCTGGAATGTGTTGGTGCTGAGTCCTGGAGCCCTCGGGGGTAGGAAAACTGATGAGCTGACAAGAGGGGAGCCGGCAGCTCCTAAAGTTACAGATTGGGTAGGGATATCAATACCTGGTCGGGGAGAGGGGCTGGGACATAGCCTGGAGCACCCAGGGGACCTGTCCTCCAGCAGGGACATCAGGGGAGAGGCAGGCACCAGAGGCTGAGGCCCAGGTTGGAAGGAGAGGTGGCCACAGACAGGATTGGGCAGCAGGAAGGGTCCTCAGGGCATGTCACCAGCATTTACCAAGCCTGGGAAGAGCTAATTGTCCAAGCGCTGCCCCACACCATGTATTGCTGGCTCTGACCAGCTTCCAGGGGGCAGGGCTCCTCCCGTGCCGGGGCTCTCAGCCACCGTCAGCCTCGATCCAACGAAAGGCCACCACGCGTCTGTCTGCAAAATTAGTGTCCCTGCTCTCCTTTTGTAAATACGCCTCTGCAGATGGCTTGTGTGTGTGTCTCTCTCACACCCACACACACATCCTCACATACACGCACAGCTCCTCAGACAGGACCTAGTCACCGGTCTCTGAGCCACCCTGTGTCTGGACCTCACCCTTCACACACTTAACCCCACCATGGTCAGCACTGGACCTCAGGCATCCATGGAGGGCCTCCCAAGTAAGTCACAATATTCACACAACACCTATTAGCTGGCCTGATCACAGGGCACAGTGGGGAAGAGTTGTTAAAATCAAACACAGAGCCCAGTAAACGCGGCGGCAGCAGCAGGAAAGGCCCGTGACAGGAGGAAAAGGAGCCTGCGATAGGGAGCGTCTCAGACGGACCCTGGATGGAAGGACAGAGCAGGCTGGTGTCAGCGCCTGGGTGATGAGGAAACGCACCCCAGTACCCATCCCAACAGCCACAGGGTGGGTGTTACCCCCTAGGACCCAGCAACCCCCGCTCCGAGAACAGAAGCTGCAGACATTCTTTCCTCGTGGAGAACTTCACATGAGCAAGGTGTTCACGGCGCCCTGTGTGAAATAGCAGGAGCCTGAGAACAGTCCAGCGTCCGCCAGCAGGCTGTCCACACAGAGAAGGCTATAGAGCTGGATGAAGCTCTGGAAAGCTCTTTATGAACAGATAAGAAACGCCAGGAAATAGGGACAGTCAACTTCAGAACAGTGAGTGAGTGTGTGTGTGTGTGTGTGTGTGTGTGTGTGTGTGTGTGTGTGTGTGTGTGTGTGTGTGTGTGTACTGTTGGGGGAAAAAAGCAAGCATGGGGCAAACTTGTTTGAATTGGTTTCCTTCGCAGAGAATGTGGGGCCCAATACAGAGGAACCAGGGTCACCTACCACCCTGAGGAAGAGAAACCAAGGCTGGATAGTGCTGGGAGAGATCTTTTCTGACGGAGATTCTTATATCTTTTGAATTTGGACCACATGAATATATTATCTATTAAAAAAAAAAACACCTAATTTTGAAATATACCTGGTGAAATGTGCCAACGGCAGCCGAGAGTTAGAAGGTATTTATAAAACGTGTCCCTGGACACCAGGCCTCAGATGCCAGCAGTTCCAGACACAGGAACATACCAGGACTGAACAGCGCTCTCAGAAGCATTCACCCCAAACGGGCACTTTTCCAAGGATCCAGGCTGACAGCCCCCTGCCCACCCGCAGGAGGAGGCCCCCGGCTCACCTCTGAGAGGATGGTGGTCTCATAGGACGGCTGGTACTTCTCTTTCTCTTGGGCCGTTCTTTTCTCCATCTTTTCCCGGTCGGTCTTCTGCTTCCGGTCGGCTCCCTTTGGCTGTAAGTGCAGAGCACAGGGGTCCAATGAGCTCAAAGCTGGCAGAGGCAGCTGTCTGGGGCAGACCCAGAGCTGAGGGGCAGCCCCTAAGGCTGGCACACTCCTCCCTCACCCCAAGCAGGGTCTCGCGGACAGGAAAGACTGTCTCTCACCTCCCAGGCATCCAACACATGGCCCTTCTGCCTGGAATCCTTGCCTACCCCAAGGGAGCTCAGAGCGCACTCCTGGTCCTTCAGGGACTCTTACGGGATCTGCTCAGCTGTTCTGGCAGGCATGCTTGGGGCAGAGCTTTACCAGTGGCCACTTGCTAATGGAAAGGACCCCTCAGGAGCCTTCCTTGGGTTCCCCATAGAGAGAGACAGGAAGCGGACAGACTAGGGCCTGCTAGCCAGGGCTCCATCTACACTCGCGGTCCACCTCTAAGGCCTCCTTGCCCCTAACACTTAGGACTCCGGGCACACTCCCAGCTTACAGTCTGCCTGTGGGGTAACATCCATCCCGACATGGCCTGTCTTGGACACCCAGTGCATCTGAGGAATTCACAGGTATCCAGGCCTCACAGGTACTACTATCGGCCTCATTTACAGATTAAGGAGACAGAAGGCCCAGTGACCCATCGAGACCGGAGAGGAATCACGTGCTGATCGAGTCAAGACTCCAGGTCAGAAGCCCAGCTGGGCACAGCCACCATGCTGGCTCCAGCAGGCCCAGCTGATGGCGACCGTTTGGACCACTAAGACTATCCCCTCCCAAGTTCACAGTCTGGTGGGCAGGGTCAGATATCAAGACTCCGAAGGGCCCCGAACTGAGTGTTTTACTCTGTATGGGGCAGACCACACGAGGTGGGCAGTCAGGGAAGAAAATCCACCCTTACGCTCCACGGTACCTTTGGGATCATCCTGGCGGGCACTTTCCTCAGGCTGCAGCTGCTGACTCCCAACTCAGGGGGCATTAGGAAATAGCCTTTGAGGGGACACCCAGGCTGGAGGGAGGGAGCTTTGCTGGGGGTCCTATGGGAACATGAATGACGGATCTGGTGTCCAGCAGGAGAGCCAGGCATGCGGTAGCTGGACCCCCATCATCTGGCTTCCCTGCTCCACCTCCATCCTGTCCCAGGAAGGAGGCCCTTCCTCCCGGCCCAGAAACATTACTGGCAGAACAAGGCTGAACCTGCCTGTGGGGGACACCACTCAGCCCCAGGGAGACCCCTGCAAGGAGTTGGCAGGATAAGGAGAGTTCTAAGACATCCCCACAGAGCCCCAGGGCAGCAACCCAAGAAGCCAGAGGCGTCCTAGTAACCAGGGTGACCTGAGATAGGAGAGTTACGGGCAGTTTGGCAGGGCTCTGCCTGGCCCTGGTGCACACCTATCTCAACTGCTCCTGTGGGTGGGTGGCCAGGCCACCTCGGGCATTCTGAGGAGCTCATTTCAGGTGACAGAGCTTCCCTGGTGGCTCAGATGGTTGAGAATCTGCCTGAGATGCAAGAGACCCAGGTAGGATCCCTGGGTCAGGAAGATTCCCTGGAGAAAGCAATGGCTGCCCACTCCAGCATTCTTGCTTGGAGAATTCCATGGACGGAGGAGACTGGTGGGCTATGGTCCACGGGGTTGCAAAGAGTCGGACACAAATGACAGAGCGAGTAACACTTTTGCTTTCACTTTCATTTTGGGTGACAGGTGCTCCTTCCCTCTCTCAGGAGATGCCAAAGCAGCTTCCAGCTCAATTCCCCCAGTAAGGGCTGGTGTGGTGTTGAGGAGCCAGGTAGAGCCCTCATTTCTGAGTGTCTGCCTTGAGGTGTAAGAGGGGGAGCTGGCAGGGGCCATGGGGAGAACTGGGCATCCCTGGCACAGACTGCTCCTCCCTCCTACCGCCTGGCCAAGGACCTGATCCCAGGGCATCACACTGGATGCAACCCCACCTGAGGGCAGAAGATGGCTGGTGGGATGTGGTCTGCACACAACCAAGAGAGGATGGGACTGCAGGACAGGCAGAGACCACCCGCTGTGCAGCCTCAGAGCTGTCCAGGGTGAGCTAGAATCAAGAACCCAAGACCAGAGGCACCGGGGAACAGGATCTGCAGAATAATGCTCTCCAAAGATGGCCCCGCCCTAATTCCCAGAACCTGGGAGAATGTTACCTTAGGGCACAAGAGGGCAAGGCTGCAAATGGAATCAGGATCGCCAACAGTGAGAGACTAAAACAGGAAGGGGAGCCTGGATCATCCCAGTGGGCCCAGTGTAATCATGGAGGCTTAAAGGGTGTGTTGCGGGGAGCATGGAGGGACTGGGGTGATGCTGGCTTTGAGGATGGAGGAGGGGCCACGGGCCAAGGAATGCAGATGCCTCTAGAAGCTGGAGAGGGCAAGGAAAGAGATTCTCCCCTACGGCCTCCAGAAAAGAATTCAACCTTCCTGACGCCTGACCCTAGCCCAGTGAAACCTGTTTCAGACTTCAGCATTTAAAAAATAATGCAGTACTAAGCCACTCAACTTTGGTAATTTTTTTTTTTTTAATATCAGGAGGGGGATATAAATATGGGGGAGAAATGTAACTTCCTTTGGAGGCCAGATTCAGGGCTTCATCATGCTGAAGTAGGTTTCTGGAGGTGCCACTGCTCTGGCAGCAGACACAAACTCACCTCCACCAACACATAGAGCCTGGCCAGGGCCTCAGAATCCTTTGCCCACAGCCCTCAGATGGCCAGACACTATCAGTGGGGATGAAGCTGGCTGCCCAGCTGTGTGGTCACCTAAGTGCAGACACGGGCAGCTTCAGGGCCTTCCCGTCCAGGTGGGAAACGGGCCAGATGAGCACTCTGCCACCAGGTTGATGGTTCTACCTGCGGGCGTTAATTTCCTCATCCATCCCTAGCTCAGGAACAGCAGCACTGACCCAGCTTCTTCTGGGACAGGCCCTCGTTTCTACAGCCTCTCCCTCTGGCATCTCCAGCTCCAGCAGCTGGAACTCTGTCAGTAAGTCCCCAGGTCCCGATTGCGAAAGACCAGGAGAAGAGGGAAAGGCACCTGGGCTGGTCCTCAGGCGCCTGCTAGGATTCCCCAGGAAAGCGGGCTGGTCCCATCTGCTGGCAGCAGTCCTGCTCAGGGCCGGTGCACCCACCAGAGTGACGCGGACTCTGCTGTCACCCCCTCCCCCCAGGGCCACCCTGAGCTGCACCACCGGCAGTCATTTTTAGGAAATAATCTGTCCAGAGAGATGGGATGAGAAACAATAACAGGCAACTGCAGGGGGTGAGGCAAGAAAGGAAAAGGGAGGCAGTGCCAGGAGGCCACTGCAGAGGGACAAAGGTCTCGGGGCCCTAAAGAACAGCATCCACTGGGATTAACAGATACACGGTAACATATGTAAAACAGATAACCAACAAGGACCCACTGTACAGCACAGGGCACTATATGAAATGTTCTGTAATAAGCTATAACGGAAAAGAATTGATACATATAACCGAATCACTGTGCTATACACCTGAAACTAACACAGCTTTGTAAATTAACTATACTGCTATAAAAAACATTTTGAAAAATAACATCCATGGTCAGGACCTTCAAAGGGGGTCTCCTGACTTGTTTTTTTAGGAGAATCTAATGGGCAATCACGGAATCTGTGGCCAAAGTGCTTGGGAGGAAAACAGAAATCTCTAACTGTGCCAGTCCCACCACTCTGGTCAGGCAGAGCTGAGCCCGGCTGCTGTGAGGGTGAAAGAGCCCAGGCAGGAGCCCCCAGCCCCTGGCCGCTGCCCTCATTGCCGGGCTCTGGGGTTTTGGCCTCCAGTCCTGGGCTGGGGTGGCGGTGGGCGGGGCGCTGGAGGCCATCCTACCTTGAACACCTTGATCTGGCAGCTGGCTGAGTGCAAGTGCTCCGTGTACTCTCCATTTTCACTCTGCTTGAAGGTGTCGATCTGCACCCGGAAGGGCACACCCTTCTCACCCCCGTGCTTCCTCGGGGTGAACTCGGTGCTGATGCAGTGCACCTGCGGAGGATGCCGCAGGCAGTTAGCCAGAGGTGGGCGAGGGTGGGGTCTGAACCCCCAGGAGCTCCTCTCCCAGTAGATGTGTCCATCCCACACAGTCAGGCCCGCCTCCACCTCCCTACTGTCCCCCAGTGCTGGCCACTCCATCAGGCCACTGGCCACCCCCCACAGCCTCTCACTTCCATCCTTTGACCTTGGAGGCCCTGCCTGACCAGCTAAGTCCTTGCCATTACTCCAGGCCCACTGACCCCAGCAACTCCCTTTCACTCCTCCCCCTGAGACCTCTGCTGGGCAAATCCCAGACAGCACAGAGCAGGGACCACAGCTTAGTCCCTAGGAGCCTAGTCAGGCCAGGCCAGAAGCTAGAACCATTTCTTTACTTCTGGTAAGTGCCTGCTACACAGAAAGCACTTGATGTGTACTGATTGCTATAATAATGTAATCACATTGTCATAATATTGGGTTGGCAAAAAAGTTAGTTGCAGTTTTTTCCATAAGGTGGTATGAAAAATCCAAACAAACTTTCTGGCCAACCCAATACAACTACATATTGTTGTAATAATAAACAATATATTATAATAATTCTTTCGAAATGCAATTCGAGTATTATAACTATGCAAGGCAAAAAGGTCTCTTACTCTCACTGAGCGATTACTATGAACCAGGCCTGTGGTCATGCCTCTGTTTTCATTCTCTTATTTATAAGACAGAGAGGAAAACCAAGATGCTCAAAAAGGGACCCACAGCAAGTGAGAGAGCCAGGGGAAGCCCAGAAGCACAGGGCCCTGGCCATGCCCTCGGCCACCTGGATCCGCTATAGTGTTTAACATAAAGTCAGGTCCATAGCAGAAGCTCTTATGGGCTTCCCTGTTGGCTCAGATGGTAAAGAATCTGCCTGCAATGCAGGAGACCCGGGTTCAATCCCTGAGTTGGAAAGATCCCTGGGAGAAGGAAATGGCCAACCCACTCCAGCATTCTTGCCTGGAGAATCCTATGGACAGAGGAGCCTGGCGGGATATACAGTACATGGGGTTGCAAAGAGTCAGACACAATTGAGCAACTAAGACTTTCACTTTCATACCAGGAGCTTCAGAATTAAACATCTAATAATAGAAACAATTATGAAAAAAAAATTTATACTTCAAATTCTGTATGCTAGCACTTAGTTACTGCGTAAAAAGCTTACATATTGATGAGCAGCACCCACGCAGGAGTCTACAGCACCCCATATCTTCCTCCTAGCCCCAGTGACCACCCAGTCTCATGGTTCTGGGCCCATTCACCCTCCTTCTCAGCCTCCTTGCCTGTGGCCAAGGGCAAAAGCCTATCAAGGCCCCACGCATGGATGGTTTTAAGAAACAACACGATGGACCCCAAAGTTCTGACTTCCCCACAAAGGGCAATCTCCTTCCTGCTCACCTGAATGAACGCAGACGCTCTCTTTGAAGGATCCCACAAAAACTCGACTGCATTCAGCTGGGTCGGGCTGGCCCTGGGGTCCAAGATACCAACAGACAGTGGAATATCTGTGCACACACACACACACACAAAAGTGCAATCGTCAGCCACTCCCAATATTTCGGGAAGGACTCCTATTACAGGTCCAAACTCCTTACACAATTTGAAAAGCCAAGAGTTCTGAAAGCTAGGTTCTGCATAGCTCATTTGGCAGAATCCTGACTTGACTCTCCATGAAGCTATTCCGAGCCTTCGCCCCATTGTGTCCCGTCACTCTATATGGCTACAAGAACATGGCCTGTTGGTGGTGTGACCCGACTGTGGGTCTACACGCCCTACTATTATTTCAACTTCTGCATTCCAAAACCCATGTGGCCCCAAGTTGTGTGAATAAAAAGCCTGCAGACCACTGCCTGAGCCCTCAGTTCCATTTCCGTTGCCCCCTCTCTGATGCCCACCCTGCCCTCCATCAAGTCAGGATCCTTCTGTGAAGGTTTCCCTGCTTCTCACTTCCTGACGACAGGTCCTTATTTCTAAATGCCCCCACCATGTACCCCAAAAGGGGTACTCCCGGAGGGCAGGGCTCATGATGTGGTCACCTCCACCAGCTCCCATGGGGTTTCACACAAGGCAGAAGTGTGGTAAGAGGCCCTGGACACTGCTGGGTCTGGATGGTGCCCAGGAAGAACCCCCAGTCAGCCCAGAAACCCACCAATGTCCAGGATCCGGTCCCCAGGCCGGCTCCACCGCCAGCCCTCCAGCTGCTGGTGCTCCGTGTACTGCAGACGCCGGTCATGAAACACCACACGGATGATGCTCTGGGGGCCGGGGTCAGGGGTGGGGGGTAGCGGGGGGGAGAACAGCTGAGTGTGGGGCCCAGAGGGACCCGTAAGGAACCCGCCCTGCCCTTCCCCCAATCAGACAAACCTCTCTTCCTCCGAGGCCCTCTGCCTGGGGCCTTTCCCCCTAGCTCCTCATGTCACCCCTCCCTCCTCGGAACCCCAACAATACGAACAACAGCACGAACAGCAAGGGATGCCCTACTCTCAAGGGGCTGCTACGTGCTTCGTACACATGGGTCATTTACAAACCTTCTGTGCAGGTGAGCAAACTGAGGCTCAGAATACACTGGGAAGAGGCAAAGCCAGGCTGCAACCCGAGTCTGTGTGACCTGGCCATCAGCTCCCAGCACTGCCGGCCTGACCAAGGCCCCTCAGACCACACACTCCAGGGACCTTGAGCCCACCTCTGCCCCTGGAGTTTTCCCCAAACCTCCCAAGCACTCCTGATTCCCAGTGCAAGCCCAGGTGTTAGGCCCCTAATCAAGCACCCCCAGGTGCCAAGGCAAGGTACAGACTGGAGCCTTACCTTCACATATTTTGTGTTCAGATCCTGAAAATCTCCCAGTTTCCTGTTTTCCAGCAGTCGGATTTCATAAGACTGACCTGGAGGGAGTTAATGGTACATTTTCCACTTCTGTTTTCAAATTGGGGGCTTTGCCACGCTAGAGGCCTTCTCAATGCCCACCCAGGCCTCATGGCTCTGTGACCAAAACAGAGAAGAAAAGCCGGGGACAAGAGCAGCTCAGATCACACTATGGGCAGGATTTGTCCATCTGACCTGGTAGAGACCTAGGGCCCCCCAGGTAATGCACATGACCGCTGGAGAGAGACAGCACCTCTACAGCTTTCAAAGACAGAATCCAAAACAATACAGTTAGCATCACATTTACAGAGCACAACTTCGTATTTCTCTATAAAGAACATCCTCCATACACTCAGATGGAGAATACAGATACTTAAATCTACCTTCAATAGCTGAACGGATGGACCCTTTCTGAGAGCAAGTTTAAAGGAATGAATAAAAACCTGTTAAACATTGTCTCTAACTGCAGAATGAAGAGCATTTTCTCAAGCTGAAAGAATTTCATGTATTTGAAAGGTGTGGGGATTCTGTTTGGGGACATGTAACCAGCAAGAGCCAGTTAAAGAATACAGATGGGGAAAAGATCCATCCATAAGAACAAACTTAAAACACCAAACTTTAAAGTATCTATGAGTTACCTGAAGCAAACTACACACATTTTACTGGAAGATAAAACATACCTTGAAAAAATACAATACAAAACATTCCTAGACAGAAAGACCACCTATCAAATGATGTCAACTTTTTCCAAATCAAGTTCAGCGACAACTCTAAAACACCTTGCCACACATTGCAGCTTAACAATGGATGTGTTGCAAATAAGAGAGAACAAATGATTTCATCATTGGTCTTGGTAAATCCAATCAAACTCTGTTAAAAAAATTTTTTTTTAATAATGATAGGCTCTCAAGAAGTTACAAAAATAGTACACAAAGGTCCTGAGCATCAGCCCCTAGCTTCCCCCAGGGGTGGCATCTGAGTTCACTATGGTGCATTATCAAAACTGACCATGGCACAGTGCAATTAACTAAACCCCAGACCTTACTCAGGTTTCCCTAGGTTTTGCAGACTTAATCCAAGTTACCACTAGATTAAAAAGTTAATTTCCTAAAGTTCTGTGTTAACATGAATGATTGCTTATCAGACACTCAATGGGGAAGGGCTGAACCTAAATCAATGAAAGAAAAGGAAATCTAATATAGAGAAAGACAGATATAGATATATATGCATCTAGGAGCGGCACAAACCCAGTGGTTAACAGACTTACTATATCTAAAAAAGCAATGATTGGACAAATATTAAGATTCCCTTGAGTAGGTTGAATTGTAGCCCCCAAAAGATATTTCCATACCCTAATCTCCAGAACCTGGGAATATTATCTTTGCTTTGGAAAAAGTTTTGCAGATGCAATTAAGGTAAGGATATTGAGGTGAGGAGAGATGATCCTGGTTTGCCCTGGAGGTCCCTACATCCAGCGACAAGTGCCCTTGTAAGAGGACACACAGAGAAAAGAAGGAGCAGGGAAGCATGGGAGCAGAGACCAGACTGATGAGGCCACAAGCCAAGGAGTGCCTGGAGCCACCCGAAGCCAAAAGACACAAAGAACAAACTCTCTCCTAAAGCCCCCAGAGCTGTGGCGGATTCCCGACTTCCAGACTCCAGAACTGGGATAGAATAAACCTCTGCTCTGTTTTAAGCCAACATGTTTGTAGCTCTTTTGTTAAAATAACCCCTTGAAACTACTATAGTCCTCCTCTCAATGAAAAACATTATGGACAGACACTCTGAAATCAATCATTCATTCCAAGTATTTGCTGAGCATTAACAACCACATGCCAAAGGCCATGTGAATCTTGGGAGAGGAGCAGAGGGACCCAGTGGTGTGGTCGTGGACACAATGCTGGCTGGGCTCAGAGATGCCCACTCAGCGAAGCTCCCTTCTCCCTTCAGGAAGGCAGGACTTGTCCAGCTGGCTTCCACCAGCCCTGGCTCCCTCTCCATTCAGGCCAAGACCATGAAAACTGCTCAGGTTGTCCTGCTGGGCACATCCCATCAGAAGAAAAAGGCACAGACCCAGACTCCTGCCCTGCCCTCATGCTGGTTCCGAAGGGTCTTGCTGATCTGAACAGATACTAGTACCTTTCTGAAAAAGCCAGATTTTTCACATAACATTTCCGGGCTCCTGAGCCAACACTCTCTTGACAGCTACATGAAATGGAGCCTCCCACGCCCTAACTGGTTTTTCCAGTGTCCTCCACCTTCCCCGAGGAAGAATGCAGCCTGCTCTGGCATGAAGCCCAAGGCCCAAATGGTCATTACTGTGGGTTTATAGGCACCCTAGGGCCCCATTAACACTGACCCCAGGCTCTGCAGGGCAAGCTCAGCTCAGGCCTGGCAGGAGGCACCTCCCGTGCCACACAGAGTAGTTCCCAGGCCTGAGCATCACAGGCAGCCATTCAGGGATCAGGGCTACTAAGTGGGACTTCAGGTCCAGGGTCCCAGCCATTTCTACCAGCAGCAGAGACCTACCCCCTACACTTCCCCATGGAGTCCCCCAGCCACTCTACATCCCCCCCCTGCTCAGGCTTCGGACAGACACCTGGTTCCCTCTCCATTCAGGCTGCCTCAACGCCAATACGCCTCCCGGTCCCCTCCCACCCAGCACAACACCAATACTCGGGCTGATGAACAAGATCAGGGTGGCAGAATTGACCTGGGGCTGAAGTGACCTGGGGGATGAGGGCATCTCTCTGCTTGGCTGGCCTCATTTCTACACACCCGTGGGAGCCACAGAAAGTGGGCTCTATTAAGGCCCAGGGCTGCGTGTGTTCTGCTCAACACTGTTCTGTTTGACGCAGAGGAGGGACTCAGGGGTCTCTGCAAGGCTCCTCTGTGCTAAAACTATAGGGTTTGCAAGACACACTCCTGCCCTCAAAGGGATGGCAATCCTCTGGGGTACATCAAAACCGCACTGGCATAAGGCAAACCCTAGAGACTGTCATACTAAGTGAAATAGGTCAAACACAGAAACACAAATACCACATGATATCACTTATACGTGGAATCTAAAATACAGCACAAATGAACTTATTTACAAAACAGAAACCGACTCACAGATTTAGAAGATGAACTTACGGTCACCAAAGGGGAAAATTGGAAAGGGATAAATTAGGAGTTTGGGATTAACATATACTCTCTATTATGTATAAAATAAAAACTAGGACCTACTACAACACAAGGAACTCTACTCAGTATTCTATAATAACCTATATGGGGAAAGAATATGAAAAAAAGAATAGATACATGTATATATAAATGAATCACTCTGCTACATACCTGAATCTAAAATGACATTGTAAATCAACTATGGTGGTAGTGGTGGTTTAGTCGCTCAGTCGTGTCTGACTCTTGGGACCCATGGACTGTAGCCCGCCAGGCTTCTTTTGTCTGTGGGATTTCCCAGGCAAGAATACTGGAGTGGGTTGCCATTCTACTCCATTATATAATAAAAATTCAATTAAAAATTAAAAAGAAAAAAAAAAATAAAAAGAAGAATGCCTCTAAGAAACAATGGAGATCCAAAGCGGGTGATCCTCACCCAGAATGGGGAGGTGGGGGGGAAGGGTTTGAACAAGGAGAGAACATTTACCGTGGACTTTAAAGAGTAGGCAAGATTTCTAAAGCTGAGGGGAAGAATGATCAAGAAAGTCACCCCCAAGCAAGACAGTGGCCAGGAGGTGGGTGGGGAAAAACATGCCTTTAGGAAACACCTAACAGCTTCCATTTCCTGGGTGCTGACTCAGCGTGAAAGTCTGCCCAGAGATTAACTCACCTGAATCAACAGCGCAGTTTAGATTAAGAGTCCTGCCTGATAGAAGGAAGCAGAGGCTCAGAGAGGTTACCTGACTTGAACAAACTCACACGGCTAGTCAGTGGCGGATGGAGGCAGGGGCAGAAACTTGAGCCCATCCAACCTGGTGGGTGTTGTCTGCAGGACAGAGGACTCTCTCTCACCTTCACCTTTCTGAAGGCATCTGGTTTCATTCTGTGTGCTGGTTAAAGTCTACCCACAGCATCTGGTGTGGCACTCTGTTCTCCTTCCTGCTCCCCTTTAGGACTAGAAATAAAGGTAATTCCTAGGAGGGCCAACTCGACTTTTTCCATGACCCTAGATAAAACATTTCCTTGTCTGTAAAATCCTCTGCTTGCTACACGGTATGACAGTAAAGCCTGTTCTAATTTCAGAATTGTGAAATGTGGAAAAAGAAAAAGAAGTTGGTCTTAGAATCCAGGATGGGTGTGATATGTGCGTGTGCTCGGTTGTGTTGAACCCTTTGTGACCTCACAGACTGCAGCCCGCCAGGCTCCTGTGTTCATGGGGTTTCCCGGGCAAGAACAATGGAGGGTTGCCATGCCCTCCTTCAGGGGATCTTCCCGACCCAGGATCAAACCTGCGTCTCTTGCATCTCCTGCATTGGCGGGTGGGTTCTTTACCACTAGCATCACCTGGGAAGCCCTAGAATCAAGGGGATAGAATAATAAATAAACCACCATCATTTAACTATCATCCAGCGATGAGTTGGGACATTGCTAAGCCCTTCTGAGCATTATTTCATTTAGCCCTCTCAACCATCTTTGGAGAAGGCAACGGCAACCCACTCCAGTACTCTTGCCTGGAAAATCCCATGGATGGAGGAGCCTGGTAGGCTGTAGTCCATGGGGTCATGAAGAGTTGGACATGACTGAGCGACTTCACTTCCACTTTTCACTTTCATGCATTGGAGAAGGAAATGGCAACCCACTCCAGTGTTCTTGCCTGGAGAATCCCAAGGACAGGGGAGCCTGATGGGCTGCCATCTATGGGGTCGCACAGAGTTGCACACAACTAAAGCAACTTAGCAGCAGCAGCAGCAGCAGCAACCATCTTATGAGGAAAACCCAGTATGGCTCCCACTGTATAGATGAGGAAATAAAGTCAGAGATTAAGTATTTTGTTGAAGATCAAACCCAGGTCTGTTGGACTGGTCACTTAGCCAAACTACTCCACACAGTGTCTACTGGCTTCCAATGCCCCCTTCTGGTTCTGATACTCAGGAAGCTCCTGAATTTCTTGATATTTATTTCATTTCATGACCCTGTTCCATCTACCAAAACCTTCCCCTTTCTTTTAAGGCTCAAATTCCTAAGGCCCATGACCTCAGTTCTCTGAACCAAGATGGGTCTTAGAAGTCTGATGGCTATGTGACCATTCTGTGGTATATCACTTGCTCATGATAAACTGGGTGTGCTATTCTAGTCTATTAGAATAGTCTAGACTATTCTAGTCTCCCTGAAACACATACTACTACCCCATTTAAAATACTCTGTAGAGGACAGGGAACTACACTCAATATCCTGTGATAGACCATAATAGAATATGAAAAAGAATGTGTGCATATAACTGGATCACTATGCTGTACAACAGAAACTGACACAGAATTGTAAATCAGCTATACTTCAATAAAATAAAAATTTCAATAATAATACAACAAAATACTCTGAACATATTATATGGTTACAGTAGCTAAAACCAGGACACTTTTGGAATGAGGACAAACAGAACAAAGAGAAAAAAATAAAATAAAGAGCCCAGAAACAGACTTTTCAGTTCAGTTCAGTTCAGTTGCTCAGTTGTGTCCAACTCTTTGCGACCCCATGAATTGCAGCAAGCCAGGCCTCCCTGTCCATCACCAGCTCCTGGAGTTCACTCAAACTCATGTCCATCGAGTCAGTGATGCCATCCAGCCATCTCATCCTCTGTCATCCCCTTTCAACTCTTCACATGAAGTGGCCAAAGTACTGGAGTTTCAGCTTTAGCATCATTCCCTCCAAAGAACACTCAGGGCTGATCTCCTTTAGAATGGACTAGTTGGATCTCCTTGCAGTCTAAGGGACTCTCAAGAGTCTTCTCCAACACCACAGTTCAAAAGTATCAATTCTTCGGCGCTCAGCCTTCTTCACAGTCCAACTCTCACATCCATACATGACCACTGGAAAAACCATAGCCTTGACTAGACAGACCTTTGTTGGCAAAGTAATGTCTCTGCTTTTGAATATGCTATCTAGGTTGGTCATAACCTTCCTTCCAAGGAATAAGCGTCGTTTAATTTCATGGCTGCAGTCACCATCTGCAGTGATCTTGGAGCCCAAAAAAATAGTCTGACACTGTTTCCACTGTTTCCCCATCTATTTCCCATGAAGTGATGGGACCAGATGCCATGATCTTTGTTTTCTGAATGTTGAGCTTTAAGCCAACTTTTTCACTCTCCTCTTTCACTTTCATCAAGAGGCTTTTTAGCTCCTCTTCACTTTCTGCCGTAAGGGTGGTATCATCTGCATATCTGAGGTTATTGATATTTCTTCTGGCAATCTTGATTCCAGCTTGTGTTTCTTCCAGTCCAGCGTTTCTCATGATGTACTCTGCATATAAGTTAAATAAGCAGGGTGACAGTATACAGCCTTGATGTACTCCTTTTCCTATTTGGAACCAGTCTGCTGTTCCATGTCCAGTTCTAACTGTTGCCTCCTGACCTGCATATGGGTTTCTCAAGAGGCAGGTCAGGTGGTCTGGTATTCCCATCTCTTTCAAAATTTTCCACAGTTTATTGTGATCCAAACAGACTTTTAGATACATGGAAATTTGATCTATAACAGTGTTTTTAAAAAACAGACTTGGGGACTTCCCTGGTGGTCCAGTGGTTAAGAGTCCGCCTCTTGGTGCAGGGGATGTAGATTTTGTCCTTGGTCAGGGAACTAAGATCCCACGTGCCACGGAGCAGCTAAGCCCACGAGCCTCAATTACTGAGCTCACAAGTTCCAGAGCCCATGAGTTGCAAACAAAAGACTCCACATGACACAACTGAGACCTGAAGCAGCCAAATAAATAGATATTTTTAAAAAAATAAAAAAGATAGACTTTTCAAGACTGTGGGATAAGTTTAGGTTATCCATACAGGAAAAATATATCCATACCTCACACCACACATAAGTTAATTCTCGGTGATTAGAAACTGGATGAAAAAAAGCAAAACTTTCTAAAACATTTCTAAAAAAATATGAGACTACTTTTTGACCATGGGATAGGAAAGGGTTTCTTTAAACTAGAAACAAATACACAAAGAAAAAATTATGCCCTTTACATCATGTAGGAAAAACTCTCTCTGTTAACATTTATAAAGAGACACTTTTGAAAATGCCAGAGGTGCTGTTAGTATCTACACAGTCTCTATCAATGGGAAAAGATCTGGTGAACTGGGCCATATGGTTATCCCATGAAAACATAAAAAGGTCAACAAACACACAGAAAGATGTGCCGGATGGTATAAGTAAACAGGGCAATGTAAAGTAAAATAAGACATCATCTAACATCTGTCAGAGAGGCAAAACATGTCAGTTGAGCATGTGGAGAATGGACTTTCAGGCACTGCTGATGGACGTGTTATACAGATACAACCACTGGGACAAGAGTTCGGGGGGAAGAAAGAAAGTCAGGCTAAGCACACAGAAGCCTTCTGTCAAGCACATCAATTTGAGAAACATCCTAATAAAGTCCTTGATGCACACTGGGAGATTTAGACAAAAACTGCTCACTGTGGTATTGCTTGCTGCAGTGAGAAATTGTCACCAACCTATAACCAGTCACAGGAGAAAGACAATTTTATTATGGAACTCAAAAACGGAATAACACACAGAACTTAAAATGAGTCCTCTAGAGACACGCACCAACATGGAGAAATCTCAGAAGCATTCAACAAAGGGCGCAGGGATGTCTAGAAAACCACTTTATATAAAGTTTGGAGCCAGCAAAAATGGCACTGGTCATTTTTAGTGGCAAAGTGTGCAAAGAGTAAAAATTTTAGAGTGCACAGTGAAAGTGAATGTGTTAGTCCCTCAGTTGTGCCCAACTCTTTTGAGACCTCATTGACTGTAGCCCTCCAGACTCCTCTGTCTATGGGATTCTTCAGGCAAGAATACTGGAGTGGGTAGCCATACCCTCCTCCAGGGGATCTTCCTGACCTGTGCACAGTGGTATAACCAACTTCACAACCATGATTATGCTTTTGGGAGGAAAAGCAACAGAATTAGAAAGAGGTAAAAATCAGAAGCAAATTTGGCTGAAAACACCACGTTGGGCACATGAGTATTTGTTCTCTCATCTCTAGAGCATTCAGTCGATCTGAATTAAATTAAAATACAGTTGACCCTAGAACATTGCGGGGGTCAGGGGCTCAGCGTGGCTGCAAACAATCTCAGAGACTGCCCTCCAGATCCGCAGTTCCTCTGCATCCCTGGGCTCCACCAACTTCAGATTGTGTATTTGCTATTGAAACGAATTTAATACTGTGTATCAGCGGACGTGCGCAGTTCAAACCCATGATGTTCAAGTATTTCTCTCTCACACAAAAGAATTCAGTGGAGGAAGAACTCTTGGAGCTGGTATCGCATTCTGCATCGCATTATGGTTGTATGTTTCCAACTCCCCAGTCCTGCTATAGAGGGGGGTTCTCTTGGGCCCTATTGCTGAGCCATCACTGTACACCCCCCACACCACCCCTCTGTGCTAGGGACATGCCGGGGGCAAGGGCTGCATTGCTTTACTCAGTCACACTCCCTCCCACAATTTTGCCACTGAAATTAAAAACCACCTGCAGTGTATAAGCCTATTGTTTTTAATTTACTGAACTATAGTTGATTTACAAAGTCGTGTTAATTTCTGCTATATAGCAAAGTGACTCAGTGGTATATACATATATTCTTTTCCACTAAGGTTTATCATAGGATAATGAATATAGTTCCCTAGGCTATACAATAGGACCTTCTTGTTTATCGATTCTATATACAGTAGTTTGCATCTACTAATCCCAAAGTCCCAGTGCATCCCTCCCCTACCTCCCTATCCCTGAACAACCACAAATCTGTTTTCTGTGTCTGTGAGTCTGTTTCATAGATAAAATTATGTCATATTTTAGGTTCCACACATAAGCAAAAACATGATATTTGCCTTTCTTGGTCTCACTTCACTTGGTATGATAATCTCCAGGTCCATCCATGTTGCTGCAAATGTGAGCCTGTGTTATTTAATCAACTCACTTCAACTTAATTTTTTTAAGTGTGTACCACACCTGCATATAGAAAATCATAATCATATACTGTAATTAAAGTCATTGTAAACATTACACAGCTATGCAGCTACCAGTGTTTTTCTGCAGTCCCTTATGATTATCTTGGGGATCTGGCTGGCACCCAGGATTGGAGCCCAGACTCCCCTCTGGGCCCATCATTTTGGCTCCATGTGTAAGCCTCAGTTTCCACACCTCCAAAATGTGGATAATATTGCAGCTAGCACAGCAGGTTGATGCAGGTGCCCAGGAGGTCCCTGGCTCAAAATCTTCCCTGCAATGAGGTCATTACAGCACGTCTTGGCTTTTCGAAGCTTTGCCAAAGCCTTTGAGGCAATTTCCTCCAATGACTCTGCCCCACCCTCCACTATGGAGCAGTTCAAGGCCTTTTAAAGGAAGGCAGGGAAGAGCCCCAGGCCCAGGATTCAGCCTCTGCAGATGGCAGCCAGCCCTGTCCAGAGGAACCATGGTGACAGGGCGTGGCAGGGCCGGAGGAGCAACGGCCACAGGCTCCATCCCCACCAGTAGGGGCCAGTGGAGCTCAGTGACCCCCTCCCACTTTAGGGTTCTGGTTTCAGCCTTTGGGGGTTGGGGGCGGCCCTCAGCTGGACTGGGGCTTCTAGGGAGCTGGTCCCACCTGGAAGAATGGCTTAGACTTTGTCTAAAAGCCTTGACACCACTCACAAGGGGATGAAAGCCTTCCTCTCGCCAACCTCCATCCCTCTCCCCTTCCTGCCTCCACCCCAAGCAGGGAGGAGCAGAAATGGGGAAAGAGGGCAAGGAGCACAGGGGGAAAGAAGAGGAAATCCTGCCAAGGAAGTTTATATAAAACACACGGCAAAGCCCTCTAAGTCGTGCCCAGCCCAGGCAAGGGCCCAGCAAACTGAGCTTCCTCCCTCCACCCTCGTATAACCCCCAATAACCAACATCTCCTAGCTCAGGCATCAGCAAACTTTCTCCAGGAAGGGCTGGGCAGTGACAATTTTCAACCATGTGTCCATAAGATCCGTCACATCTTCCGCGCTCAGCCACTGTAACAAGGAAACAGCCACAGATAGCACAGGGATGAATGGGCATGGTCGGATTCCAATTAAACATTCCATGGACAGTGAAGGTGGAATTTGCACAAAATTTTCACTCCTCTTGCTGAGCTCTTTCTTCTTTGCAACTTCTTACAGTGCTTTGCAACTTTGTTCCTCAGGCTACCAGCTGGCAAGAAGCTTCAAACCAGCTACCAGTTTACCTGAGCTAGATAGGCACATGTGCGCACCACCCACACAGCCTCGCCCCTTGGACAGTACTGACGTGTTTTAGGTTTTAACTAACAGAGGCAGAATCTGACACTGAATGCCCTAAAGCAAATAACAGAGCTGGAACTAGTGAGCCTAGCCAAGAACACGCAAAGATGTTCAACCTCTGTAGTGGTCAAAGACAGGCCGAATGAAAATAATGCAATGCCAGTTTCATTTATCAGACTGGCCAACATTTAACAGATTGCTAACATCCCTCAAGGACAAAATGTGAGGAAATGAGCTTTCACATGCCAGGAGTGGGAGATGGGATGTCCCAGCCTTTGGACAATATCCATCAAAGCTACAGACACACGCAGCCTAGGGTCCAGCCACATCTCCTGCACTCTAGGCTACAGAACTGCTGGCACATATGAGATTGAAAATGCTTTTCTAAGGCTGTTCGATGCAGCAATACTGGTACAGCTAAAAACAAAATGAACTGAATGGTCAAAAATAAAAAACAGAACAGAGGCTTCCCTGGTGGTCCAGGGGTTAAGAATCCACCTGCCAATGCAGGGGACACGGGTTCAATCCCTGGTCTGGGAAGATCCCACATGCCTCGGGGCAACAAAGCCTGCTCGCCACAACTAGAGAGCCTCTGAGCTGCAACTAAGACCCAATACAGCCAAATTTTTTTTAAAAATTAAAGAAAAGATTACATATGTAAAGGACCTACTGTAGAGTACAAGGAACTATAGTCAATATTTTGAAATAATCTATAATGGAAGAGAAGCTGCAGAAGCTGCATATATATATGCTTCTGCATATATATATATATTCTTATACATATTCTTCTGTGTATATATATATATACACACACACACAAGAATGTATATATAAATGTATAACTGAATCACTGCTGTACACCTGAAACTAACATGGTATTGTAAATCAACTATACTTCAATAAAAAAGATTACGTATGTATAAAGTAAGTTACAAGGATATATTACAAACACAGCCAATTTTTTGTAATAACAATAAATGAAATATAGCCTTTAAAAACTGTGAATCACTATGCTGTACACCTGTAACTTATATAATATTAGACATAGACTATACTTTAGACTCTAATGCTGGGAGGGATTGGGGGCAGGAGGAGAAGGGGACGACAGAGGATGAGATGGCTGGATGGCATCACTGACTCGATGGACATGAGTCTGAGTGAACTCTGGGAGATGGTGATGGACGGGGAGGCCCGGCGTGCTGCGATTCATGGAGTCGCAAAGAGTCGGACACAACTGAGCAACTGAACTGAACTGTACTGATACTTTAAAAAAAAAACAGTGGAAACCAAAAAACTTATTTAAAAAATTAAACAGATCCAAATCCACGATAGAAAAAAAAAAAAAGCCACCACACACACACATACCTATGAATGGGAAAAAACAAGCCACTGAATAATATGTACACAGTAATTATATTTCTATTTTAAAGTGTATATCTCTATACTTGTGAGCCAAAGATATGGAACTAATAGTGCAGAGAAAGACCCTTCCCTCTCACATTGTATATATTTGCAGCATTAACTTTTTTAAAGAAATTAAGATCATTACATGCAAATTTGAAAAAAATGCACCACAAGAAAAGGAGGAGCACTGTCTCATACTATCCCAAGCCTGTCATAGGTGACCATGGTGACAACGGTCAGCACTTATTTTCTTCCAGCATCAGGCTGGTACCCAAAAGTTAATCAGACAGGTGGGCATCTGGGAAAAACAGTCTTTCTCCAATAAACAGACCACCAGACACACACAGATGAGGTCAGACCCTCAGGTCTCTCTGGGCGGCCACCCGGAGAACCTGCCGCACAAGATGACTGAGCCCATTTTGTGGGTCAGGTCACCCAGGCCCAGGGAGCTGCTGATGCGCCCAAGGTGACACCGCAAGGTAGTGGCAGCCTGTGGCCTGGCCCAGGACAAGCAGGGAGAGGGGAGCAGGGTCAGGGCAGACACACTGTGGTAGGGTCAGACCCTCCCATGTTCTGGGCAGGTTCTCAAACCCCTCTGCCTCTTACCCTACATCTGCAAAATGTTCTTTGCAAACTGTTGTGGGGATGAAATGAGATCATGCACCTGCAGCCTGGCAGGTAATAAGGACTCAGTAAACGCCCATCGTGACTAGCACATCCAACCAACAAGCATACTAAGCCCCACCCATGCCTGGCCACTGTCCTGGGGATTGCACGCCCTCCGCGCCACTCCTGCCCTGAGCAGCCTGTCTGCCCAAGGCCATTCAAGGTCACCCAGTCCGAGGCAACCCAGCTGGAACAGGGCCCCAGGCTACCTGACTTTCTTCTGGGCTGTCTAGGGGAGGGAGAGCCACTGCTGCCGTCAGGGTGCTGCCCAGGGCAGACACACCCCTGCCTGCCCGCCCGCCCACCCACCCATCCCGGGGCTGTACCCACTGGGCACTCCTGCAGTGCAGCTCTGCCCAGCCAGTGGAACCCAGCACAGGGCCTCCAGCCCAGATCACCGTGTTCCCAAGAACATGAGGCAATTGCCCGGGCTGGCAAGATTTATAGGTTGTTTACTTTCCAGCAGTTACTGCTTTGGGTAATTAATGCCACATAAAACATAATGGAGGCCCTCGATAGCTCTCAGAGAATGGAGGGCCAGACGCCAGCAGTCCTGAAATAATAGCAGGGGGAGGAAGCACAAGGCCACAGAGTCTCTAGCAAGTATCTTGTCACTTGCATATGTGTGGCCTTGGGCAAGTGTGTGACACAGAGTGCTCACACATAAGGCACGCTTTACTACTATCACAGACTGGAGTCCTGATCTTGATGGCTTACCACCTGAGTGACCTTGAACCTTAACCTCCTCACAGCTACTTATGAATGCCAGGGACTAGGCTCTGTGTCTGGCATACAGTGCATCCCCAATAAATACTTGGAAGACAGGAAGTATGCGTGTGTTTATACAAAAGCAGAAGCGTAAACCACAGCCTAGAGACCCCTTTGAGAGGGGATTGCTTCCGGGGCAGGGGTCAGGGAAAACACGAGATGCTCAGCTTGTCTTAAGCATCTGGCAGTGCCAAAGTGAGGACATGCTCAAAAAAAGGATGGAGGCATGTCACAGCATCATGGGGGCCAATCTGAAGGAGCTCCCAATAGTTACAACTGGAACAAATTCAGAAACAAAACTGGTAACAACAGTATTGACTTTCAACAAAGAAAACAAATATCCACTTGTCTATACTGATACAATGGTGGTGGGTGGTTTGTCTGACTCTTGCGAGCCCATGGACAGTCTTGCAACCCCATAGACAGTAGTATTCTGCCAGGCTCCTCTGTCCATAGGATTCTCCAGGTAAGAATACTGGAGACTGATACAATAAATAAGTGAATAAATAAATTAGCAGTAGATAAGAGAAAGCTCTTACAATAGTGTTTCAATTACTATATATAGAAAGAAATATCTTTTCCACTCCGAAATATTTATTAGTTACAAAGAGGAACATTGTAACTTCACAGTGGGGAAGCCTGGCAGACACTCAATCATCAAGGTTAATACCATCGGCAGTAAGACATTATCAGTGTCATGATTCCCCAGTATGGTGCCCTGGCAAGGGCATCATGTCGCTTCAACCCCAAAATGCACTAATCTCAATATCATCATTTAAAAACATCAGATAGGGACTTCCCAGGTGGTCCAGTGGCTAAGACTTCACCTTTCAATGCAAGGGGTACAGGTTCGATCCCTGGTTGGGGAGCTATGCTGCCACATGCCTCAAGGCCAAAAAACCAAAACATAAAACAGAAGCGATACTGTTAACAAACTCAATAAAGACTTCAAAAATGGTCCACATCAGAAAGAAAAAAAAAAAAAGCATGAAGTGGTCACAGATCGGAGGAGACCAAGGAAATATTTCAACAATACGCCATGTGGGATCCCAGATTGGAACCCAGACAGAAGCAGGACAGTAAGGGAGGAACTAGTAAAATTCACATAAAGATGTGGTAGAGGGAACAGAATCAAGCCCATGTAATTGCCTGCTTTCAATCACCACAGCATGGTGACATAAGATGTTCACATTATGAGAAGTGGGTAAAAGGTAAGCAGGAACGGCAGCAGTGCTAGTGCTGACATTCTGTGTCTAAATTAGCCTCTCCTCCCCCCAGCCCCACCCAGAACTGGGGCTAATAGACCTGACTGCAACCGGCAATCATGCATGTTGTTGACTGATTCCAAAGCAGGGGCCTCTAGATCCCTAGACAGGTGATTAGCATCTTTTAAAATTGCTCAGTTTGCTCTCAGTACTAGGAATGAGACGGCTTTTTCCTGTTTCATTTTACACTTGGTTGTTGCTGGTTCACAGGAAATTCACTACTTTCTACATGTTCAACTCCTCGGTAGCCACTCTGCTGAACTGAATCCTTCATGTATGGAAATGAGCAACATGGAATGGCAGATACGCAACCTGTTCTGATTTACAGAATGTTAACTGCATTCGGTCCAACCTAATATAAGGTTTCTTGCAGCCCAATGAACAAAGTGAAGTGAAAGTCGCTCAGTCGTGTCCGATTCTTTGCGACCCCATGGACTATACAGTCCATGGAATTCTCCAGGCCAGAATACTAGAGTGGGCAGCCTTTTCCTTCTCCAGGGGATCTTCCCAACCCAGGTATCAAACCCAGGTCTCCCACATTGCAGGCGAATTCTTTACCAGCTAAGCCACAAGGGAAGCCCTTGAACAAAAGGGCAGGAAAAAAATTGGCAATAAACTGCCAGCTTGTTTTTTAAGTAAAAGGAACACAAAAGGCATACAGACATCTGAGAAGATGGCTCAGTTTCACTCATAACAGTTGATGGGAAGAAAGTAAGTGCGAAATAAAATCCAGAGCAGGGCTTCCATGGTGGTCCAGCGGGTGGGAGTCCACCTGCCAATGCTGGGGACATGGGTTCCATTCCAGCTCCAGGAAGATTCCACATGCTGTGGGACAGCCAAGCCCCTGCACCACAGCTACTGAGCCTGAGAGCCTGCGCTCCAAAACTAGAGAAGCCACTGCAATGAGAAGTCCATGCATTACAACAGAGCAGGCCCCGACTGCCACAACCAAAGAAAGCCCACACAAAGCAACAAGGACCCAGTGCGGCCAAACATAAATATGTAAATAAATCTTAAAAAAAAATAAAATTAAGAGCACATTTTCTGTGCACCTATTAGAAAAAATTCCAAAGGCTGATGGAGTCCAGACGAGGATGCGGCGAAACAGGTACCGTCCTACACAGATGGGAGGGGTGCGAACAAATAAGTTAGCAGGACAAAGGACAGCAGAGGGTAGAAAACCAAATCTCTAAGATAAGGTCAGGACAGTGGCCCCCTCAGGCACCTCCCTTCCAAGCCCGGCCCAGCAGGAACTGTGTCGTGGGCTAGGGTTCCTCACAAGCCTTTGATCTTGAAAGGGGGAGCCAGACCCTTCTGGTTGATTATATTTCGACCATCACTGTCTGGCCCCTGGCAGCCTCGTTTTCCGTTTCATCCTCTGGTACAGGAAGTACACCCTGGGGCAGTTACTGTCGGGGCAAACAGTGTTTATCAGGGAAACCGAAAAGCAACCGAAATGCCTCTTTTCCTTACCCCCAGGCCACCCAGGAGAGCAGGCATCTCAGGGAAGTGCTTCATCCTCAGCCTCTGATCAGAGTGGAGAAAGGCCAAGGGTGTGGGCAGCCACACTGACTCAGGGGCCAAGCTCACGTAAGCACAGGACCTACCCTCCTAGGAATCAGGGGAGCCAGTCCCTCCAGGCATGTGTTCCCAGGAGCATTTGGTGGCTTCACTGTCTGCGCTCTGCCTATAGAGGCTGGGAAGCTGGTGCTCACAGACAGAATAAAACAGACAAACCCTCAGAGCATCCTCACAGTGTTGGAGCTTCTGGCCTCAGTTTGCTCCTGAGACCCAGTGGCAATCCCGCCTTGAGGTCACCTGCTCCATGGGATGCTGGTAAATGGCTGATGGTGGCCACCAGAAGAGGCTTCCATCACCCCACCTTTAATCCATCAGAACGATGGACAATAATAACTGCTAGATGTGGAGAAATTGAAATCCTCCTTTATTGCTGGTTCAACATAAACTAGCAAATCTGCTTTGGAAAATAGCCTGGCAGGTCCTCAAAAAGTTAAACATACAGTTAGCAAGGAACTTCCCTGGGTGGCCCAGTGGTTAAGAATCTGCCTTCCTATGGAGGGAAATGGGTTCCATCCCTTGTCAGAGAACTGACATCCCACATGCCTCAGAGCTACTAAACCCACGTGCCACAACTACAGAGCCTGCACACTCTACAGCCCAAACTCTGCCATCAGAGAAGCCCCTGCGTGTGCAACAAAGAGCCTCGAGTGTGGCAACTAAGACCCGATGCAGTCAAATAAAATTTTAACTGTTTAAAAAAAAGTTACCATAGGACACAGAAATTTCACTCCTAAGTGTATACACATGAGAAATGAAAACATAGTTCCACACAAAAACTTGGACATGAAGATTCATAGCAGCTTATTTATAATAGCCAAAAAGTGGGGAAAAAACTCAAATGTTCATCAACTAAAGAATTAATGAGGTAGGTTCACACAGTGGAATACTATTCAGCAACAGAAAGGAAGGAAGTTCTGATACTTGCTGCATCATGGATAACCCTTGAAATTATTATCCTAAGTAAAAGAAGTCAGTCCCATGAGACCACCATTTGTATTATACCACTTACTCCAGAATAGACAACTTTATAGATAGAAGGCAGATTAGTGGTTACCAAGGGGTTTTGGAGTAGAGGAACAGGGGGCAGGGAGGAAGGGAATGAAGAGTGACTGCTTCTAGGTGCAGAGTTTCTTATAGTGACTTTTTAATTTATTTAATTGACTAAACTAAAAAACAATGACACTTAAACGGGTGTATGAATGTACAGGGCATGTGAACCGCATTCTAATTAAACTTAAAAAGAGAGCAAGATCAGACTGAAGTACAACTCTGTCAACTAGGGCAAGTCACACAGCCTCTATTGGTCTTCATGTACCACCACCAATACAAGAGGGTAGCATGAGGATGAACAGGCTAGATCAGAGCCTCTCGAGCTTTTTTAAAAAATATATTTATTTATTTATGGTTGTGCTGGGTCATCGTTGCTGTGCACCAGCTCTCTTTAGTTGCAGCAAGCTGGGGCCACTCTTCATTGTGGTGGGGAGGCTACTCATTGTGGTGGCTTCTTTTATTGTGGAGCACAGGCTCTAGGTACAAGGGATTCCGTTGCTGTGGTCCACAGGCTTAGCTGCCCTATACATGTGGGATCTTAGTTCCCTGACCAGGGATTGAACCCATGTTCCCTGCATTGACAGGAGGATTCTTAACCACTGGGCCACGAGGGAAGGCCCTCAAGCTTTAATATGTTCATAAATTACCTGGTCACTTGCAGGGAAATGCAGGTTCTGATTCAGATATCCTGTAGCAGACCCCAGGTTCTGCATTTCTAACCAGGTTTCAGGTGCCACTGGTCCATGGACATTCTCAGTAGCAGGGGAGGAGGGATGGCATCTCAGGCCCTCTCCAGCCCTAATACTTCAGGAATCTCCTCTGGTCCACCTCTGTGAATTCCCAGAGCAGGTATGGTTTCTCCTTCCCACTGAGGACACATATCATTCCCTAACCACCAAAAATGGGAGCTTCCAGGACCTGGTCACTGGATGGAGACCATGTGTCCTCCCCATGAGAAGACTGTCAAGAAATCCCCAAGTCTGCCTGAGCACAGAACACCTGGCTAGGCACAGAAGAGCCCCAACCTGCAGAGCAGAACCTTGAGTGGGGAGGGCCTCAGCTTGTCTTCAGAAGGTGCAGGCTCCTTGGCCTTCTCTGATGGTCCAGTGGCTAACACTCCAAGCTTCCACTGCAAGGGTTGTGGGTTTGATCCCTGGTGGGGGAACTAAGATCCCACGTGCCAAGTGGCGCAGCCAACAAATTTTAAAAATAATAAAAGAAAGCCTAGGTCTCTCTTTCTAGAAGAAATGGAAAACAGCAATATTCTCAAGGCAGGGGCTCTCGAACCCTAGGATACATAAATATCAATCACAGGACACTTTACACAGATTCCTGCCCTTCTCAGCTCTAACCTGGCAGGAAACATACACTCCAGGTGGCACCGATGCTAGTGGTCCAAGGCCCAGACACTGCTCCAGAGCTGCTATGGAGAGAAGACAGGACCGTTCTCCAAGAGACAGCCAGAAACCCACGCCACATGCTGGCATGTCAGTTCCACCCTCCAGACCCCTCTTTCCCCAACAATCAAAGGGGTGGGATGAGATGCCTCTCACAGAATCAACAGGACATTCCTGCATAAAACAGGTAGAGTAGAAGGGAGCAAGGGAGGCCAGCTGTCTACCTCTGGCCTCCAACCAAGACTACATCAACCCAAACAATCGGTTTCTTTGCTGGAGGGCTTTGCAAGGAAGAGTATCCCAGGGGGAACCGCAAGAGGGACACAGGAGTCCAGAGAAGGAGAATGAGATGGGGGACACCAGCTCCTAATTACCACAAAGAAGCAGTTCTTCCCCTCCCTGTTCAGCCAGGGGCTCACGACTGGCCCTGCCCTTAGTTAACTGCATGGCCTAGAAACACTCCAATTTTCCTTTGGGCTTCTTCCTTCTCTTGTGAAAGGAAAAGGTTGGAAGGATCATGGTACCTACTTGAGTACAGCAACTCCTTTAAAGCAAGACACAGGGACTTCCCTGGTGGTCCAGTGGCTAAGACTTCTCGCTCCCAATGTGGGGCCTGGGTTCAATCCCTGGTCGGGCAATTAGATCCCACAAGCAACTAAGAGTTCACATAATACAACTAAAGATCCTGCATGCCACATCTAAGACCCAGTGCAGCCAAATAAGTAAATAAATAGTTTGTTTTTTTAAAAAAAGAGAGTCACAAAAAACTTTCCTCAATCAGAAAACAGGAACCACATACATTCTTTTAAGTTGCAGTATATTCGTTTATAGAGTTGTGTGTTTGTTTCTGCTGCACAGCAAAGTGATCCAGTTATACATATATCTATATCATACATCTATTCTTCCTCAGATACTTTCCCATTACAGTTTATTATAAGATATTGAGTATAGTTCCTTTGTTATTTATTTTATATATTGTAGTTTGTATCTGTTAATCTCAAACTCCTAGTTTATACCTCTCTTCTTCCCCCTCACCTGGCCCCCACCTGTCTGCTTTGGTAATAATAAGTTTGTTTTCTATACACATTCTTTTGGGAACTCCCTGGTGGTGCAGAGGTTAGGATTCCATGCTTTCACTGCTGAGGGCCTGGGTTTTATCCCTGGTCAGAGAAGCCATGCGGCACAACTCCCCCTCCACCCGCTGCCAAAAAAAAGGTTATATACATTCTTCTAAGTTAGTAACTCTAACTATACTTCAGTGGTCCCTGAAACCTAACTCAGGAGCCCATTTGCACAAAGCAAAGTGGGTCCATCTACTCCTGACCTTTTTTCCTGCTCCCCTTCCCTCCAAACAGCCAAATTTAGTGGCTGAGGGAAATAATATTTATTGAGACCCATTTAAACATGACTATCTTTCCACAATGCTAAACAAATTATAAGGCTTCTGACCTTTGCAGTGACCAAAGTGAAGTCAATTAAACGTGGTACCCCTTCCTGACTCCCTCCACCACTCCTCCTGCCCACTGAAGGTCTGTCCTGGTGGCAGGGCCCGTGTTTGGTTCAGGAGTAGGACTCTCAAGGCTCTAGGCAGACAGTTGTAGCCCGCAAGCCACTGACCAGGGGCAGAGCTGCTCTGATCAGAAGTATTCCAATGAGGTCTGAATTAAGGGCTTGAGAGGCTAGTCCCTTTGACCTTCTTCTGGCAACTTGGGGATGCGCAGTAAAAAGCCAAGGTACTCTGGAGTGGGGAGAGTAAAATCAAGCTAGCCAAAAGCTTTTCTGCCCACGTTGAAGAATGTGTCAAGTCAATGAGCAGATTAGACTCATCACAGAAGCCTCAAGTCCACTGCAGCAGAGTGAGTCCTCAGACGTTACAAACTCTGCTGCTGAATGCTTGGCAGCACTTAATAAAGATGCAATTAGGTCCACCTTTGCATCTTGACTGAGAACAAAACGCAGGTCCCCAGAAATTCATTCCCTGGAGTGATGATGGCTCATCTGGAATGCCAGACACTGTCACTTGCAGAGGCATCAAAACAGTTCCAAGCGACTGGGGCCCAAAACATGATAAAGACATCTCTGAAGAATGCAGAGCATATTCTGAAGGAAAGAAAAGATGGGAGAGTGAAAGGAACACAAAAAGTGCTGGGGAACTTCACACAAAGGGAATGGGAGGGCAATGATAAAAGGAGGCAGCGAAAATCTCTGAAGATGATATGCTCACTTGCTCTCCTGAGAGATTTCATGAATGATGGCAACTTGACATCTGCCAAAAAGAGGGAGTGAGAAGATGCAGACCAATATTGTCACTCAGAGGTCATTCTGAAGAAACTCAGTGATTCTGTTAAATATTTCCTTTAAAAATCTAGAGAGAGAAAAGCAGAGTATTTTTAAAGTGACATGGAGAAAATCAAATGCGGTAGCATTTTCAGTTCAAATGCAAAGTCTCCAACCAGGGTAGGCATCTCCTCAGTGTGAAAATCCAGAAGGAGACAGTGAGATTCCAAAATTCCAGCTGAAACTCAACACTGCCTGAATTCCACCATAAACATGAAAGGTAACTTTGCAGAAAGCCAGTGGATGAGAGAATTTACTGTTTAGAAACAGAAGCTTCTCAGAGTGTATGAACACACCAAAACCTGACCCCTACAGGAAGAGGACCAAAGATCTGGAGAAACGAAAGACGGATCAGCTCCAGTGAGAAAAGAGCTCAGGAAAGCTTGTTGGAGAGTCACAGACATAGAAAACACACCTGTGGTTGCCAATGGAGAGGGTGCTGGGGGAGAGATGGATTGGGAGTTTGGGGTGAACAGATGCAAACTATATACAGAGAACAAATAAACAACAAGGTCCTACTGTATAGCACAGGGAACTATATTCAATATCCTATGATAAACCGTAACAGAAAAGAATATCAAAAAGAATGTATATAGGCCTAGAGTACGCTTTACAAATGCAAACCAACCAATCCAGAGTCCATACCCCAGCCTCCTCCTCTTTTAGGCTTTCAGAACATCATGCTCCAGATGCTCCGGGCCACCGGTCCCCTGCATCAGTTGCTCCAGAGACTGATGGGTACCAGACACCTAGGGACAGCCTTTTTGCCACAGAGCCAATCCTAACCCTGCTTACTCTGCCTCGCCCACTCCTTCCCCTAGAAACCATACAGAAGTGTCTTATTCTCCCCGTGTTCCCTCTGCTTCCTGACTGACCCTGGTGCCCCTCCCTACAGCTCTCCACTCCAGAACCATGAGTAAGGACCTGTCTTTTTCATGGTAATGTCTCCTTACCTTTTGGCCTCACAACACTTGAAAAATAATAAAACCTCCACTGAAAAAAGACCAGAACACCCCCCACATCATCACGTCCCCAAGGGAGCAGGAGGGGTGAGCTACAAGGGCTCGACGGCTCAGGGTAATGCGGAGGCTGGGTTCAGATTTACAGGCAACCTCTGAACATGTACCAGCATGGCAGGACAGATGGCGTCTCTCTTCTCTTTAAATTAATCCTGATGGAGGCCAACTTCATTTCATGCGTTACTTCATGGACGCTGCATTTGTTCTCATATTGTAATTTCTGATATAGTGTTTCTAGATGTTAATGAAAAACTGTTGGCTGCCGTGTGTGTGTGTGTGTGTGTGTGTGTGTGTGTGTGTGTGTGTGCACGCTCAGTCTTGTCCAAGTCTTTGAAACCCCTGGACTGCAGCCTGCCAGGCTCCTCTGTCCACAGAATTTTCCAGGCAAGAAAATTCTGAGTGGGTTGCCATTTCCTCCTCCAGAGGATCTTCCCAGACCAGGGATCAAACTCAGTGTCTCCTGCATCTCCTGCAGTGGCAGGAGGATTCTTTTCCCCTGAGCCACCTGGGAAGTTCTGCCATATCAGTAAACAAAGGATGTTACTGTCCTCAAGTGCTCACACTGCAGCTGCCTCACCCTCCCCAGCAGTGCACCCGGAGGGGACTCAGGATGAGAATGCTGGCCCCAGATAGCTGAGGTGCACATCAAAGGAATGATCTCAGTGAGCCCAGACCCTTGCATCTTCCTGTACACAGAAGACTGGTAAATTCCTTAACTTAGGATGCCTAATTTTCTTTAACCAACAGTAATTGTTGGATGTTCCCACCACCTGGTTTTTGTTGCAAAAACTCCTATATACCCTGGTTCCTCCATTACCTCTTCAGAGCAGTCCCTCAGAACAATCTGAGAGACTGTGTAACAGGCTCACATCCTTAGAAAGTCTGCCAAATAAAACTCTCAGTTTTTAAGTTGTGAGTTTTTTTTCAGTCAACACAGAATATAGATTTTTAATATATCATTCCCAGTTTCTTAGACTCTGTGGACTAGACTGCCTAAGTATTCTAGCTTAACTAAATGGTCCACTATTGCTTAAAGCATGACTGATGCTTGACATGCATGACCAAAAGAAGACATCTGAAATATTAAAAATCATTTTCTACATGCTGAACTGCAAGAAATCTGTGCAAGGAACCTTCTAGTTATTTCAGTAAATGTGGATTGGTTTTAAAAACAAAGAAATTCTAAAAACCCAATCAACAAAAATCAAAACCCCGGTTAACTTCTAAGTATATTTATTAACTGATTAATTTATAGATGAATTATGAGGAATTGACATTTGGGAAAACATTTGTTCCTTATTTTGTTGGGATTTTTTCTAAGTCTTGTCATCTGGTTTATAATATTCTTTGCTGAGAAAACATTTCTAAATTTTATGGAGCCCAAATAAAGTATACTGGCACAGCAAAAAGAAAACAAACATCAACAAAAAATACCTCAGTTAATTCTCAAGACAACACCTTAAGTTGTTCTGTATTTTACAGAAAACACAGGTGACAATTTCAGTAATGCAAGAGGACAGAGAGCCAGGAATTGAACATGGGTATAGCCAGCTCCAAAACATCTGGCTTTCAATCTGCTACCAAGTTCCTAAGAATGGTTACTTAAGTGTTATCCAAACTGGTGTTAACAACAGAAACAAAGGTTTTTTCTTTTAATTTAATAGCACATGCTGAATATCCTTCACGGATATACACAAGGAGACACCGCATGCTTTTTATGGCTACATAGTCTACCAGATGAAAGTTCCGTGTTCAATAAGTTATTATGGGACAAATGATGGTTATTTGAAAAGAACAGAGTTGAATTCACCTTATTCCTTACATACAAAAATAAGTTCCAAAGTATGAAACACTAGGGGGAATTTTTTTCTAAAAAAAAACCGGTGAATAAAAAAAAATTTTTTTTTAAATGTTTAAAAAAAGGAATTGCCTGGTGGTCCAGTAGTTAGCACGTGCTCCTTGGAATAAAAGTTATGACCAACCTAGACAGCATATTAAAAAGCAGAGACATTACTTTACCAGCAAAGGTCCATCTAGTCAAAGCTATGGTTTTTTTCAGTAGTCATGTATGGATGTGAGAGTTGGACTATAAAGAAAGCTAAGTGCTGAAGAATTGATGCTTTTGAACTGTGGTGTTGGAGAAGACTCTTGAGAGTCCCTTGGACGGCAAGGAGATCAAACCAGTCCATCCTAAAGGAGATCAGTCCTGAATATTCACTGAAAGGACTGATGCTGAAGCTGAAACTCCAATACTCTGGCCACCTGATATGAGGAACTGACACATTTGAAAAGACCCTGATGCTGGGAAAGATTTAAGGTGGGAGGAGAAGGGGACGACAGAGGATGAGATGGCTGGATGGCAACACCGACTCACTGGACATGAGTTTGAGTGAACTCTGGGAGTTGGTGATGGGCAGGGAGGCCTGGCGTGCTGCAGTCCATGGGGTCACAAAGAGTCAGACACGACTGAGCGACTGAACTGAACTGGACTGGACTGAACTGAACTGAACTGAACTGTAGGGAAGGGATGGAGACACAGATACAGAGGACAGACTTGTGGACCCAGCAGGGGAAGGAGAGAGTGAGACGAATGGAGGAAGTAGCGTCAGCACATATACACTACCACATGTAAAATCGATACCTCGTGAGATTTGCTGTACAACATAGGGAGCCCAGCCTGGCCTCTGTGATGACCTAGAGGGGTGGGATGGGGCGAGGAGAGGGACGCTCAAGAGGGAGGTGATATACGTATAATCATGGCTGGATCGTGTTCTTGTATGGCAGAAAACACAACATTGTAAAGCAATTTTTCTCCAATTAAAGAATGAATTTTAAAAAATTAAAATAAATTTTTAAAAATTAACAAAAAAGGGAATTCCCTGACAGTCCAGTGGTTAGGACTCAGCACTTTCACTCCATGCCAAAAAAATATTTTTTTCAGAAAAAAAAAGCAGGTGAATATTAAGATCTTAAAGCGGAGAAGGTCTTTTACCATGTAAAATAAAGAACAAGTAAATGAAAGCAAAATGAATAAAATATATGAAAGTGTGGGAAAACATGTCTAACACATTATCCCAGATAAGCAAAGAGCCCATCAGTTAGTTCAGTCACTCAGTTGTGTCCGACTCTTTTTGACCCCATGGACTGCAGCACACCAGAACTCCTTGTCTATCACCAACTCCTGGAGTTTACATGTGGACATCACTAGATGGTCAATACTGAAATCAGATTGATTATATTCTTTGCAGCCAAAGATGGAGAAGCTCTGTAGGGTCAGCAAAAAGAAGACCAGGATCTGACTGTGGCTCAGATCATGAACTCCTTATTGCCAAATTCAGACTTAATTTGAAGAAAGTAGGGAAAACTACCATTCAGGTATGACCTAAATCAAATCCCTTACGATTATACAGTGGAAGTGACAAATAGATTCAAGGGATTAGATATGATAGAGTGCCTGAAGAAGTATGGATGGAGGTTACTGACATTGTACAGGAGGCAGTGATCAAGACCATCCCCAAGATAAAGAAAGGCAAAACGGTTGTCTGAGGAGGCCTTACAAATAGCTATGAAAAGAAGAGAAGTGAAAGGCAAAGGAGAAAAGGAAAGATATACCCATTTGAATGCAGAGTTCCAAAGAATAGCAAGGAGAGATAAGAAAGCCTTCCTCAGTGATCAATGCAAAGAAACAGAGGAAAACAACAGAATGGGAAAGACTAGAGATCTCTTCAAGAATACCAAGGGAACATTTCATGCAAAGATGGGCACAATAAAGGACGGAAATGGTAGGGACCTAACAGAAGCTGAAGATATTAAGAAGATGAGGCAAGATTACACAGAACTATACAAAAAAGATCTTCACAACCCAGATAATCACAATGGTGTGATCACTCTAGGTGTGATCACCTAGAGCCAGACATCCTGGAATGTGAAGTCAAGTGGGCCTTAGAAAGCATCACTACGAACAAAGCTAGTGGAGGTGATGGAATTCCAGATGAGCTATTTCAAATCCAAAAGATGATGCTGTGAAAGTGCTGCACTCAACATGCCAGCAAATTTGGAAAACTCAGGAGTGGCCACAGGACTGGAAAAGGTCAGTTTTCATCCCAATCCCAAAGAAAGGCAATGCCAAAGAATGCTCAAACTACCACACAATAAATAGCACTCATCTCACACACTAGTAAAGTAATGCTCTAAATTCTCCAAGCCAGGCTTCAATAGTACATGAACAGTGAACTTCCAGATGTTCAAGCTGGATTTACAAAAGGCAGAGGAACCAGAGATCAAATTGCCAACATCTGTTGGATCATCAAAAAAGCAAGAAAGTTCCAGAAAAACATCTACTTCTGCATTATTGACTATGCGAAAGCCTTTGTGTGGGTCACAACAAACTGGAAAATTCTTCAAGAGATGGAATACCAGACCACCTGACCTGTCTCCTGAGAAATCTGTACGCAGGTCAAGAAGCAACAGTTAGAACTGGACCTGGAACACACACTGGTTCCAAATCGGGAAAGGAGTACGTCAAAGAGCCCACACAGATAAATAAAAAATGACTTTAAAAATCCCACTTGAAAAATGGGTATATCTGATGAAAGACAAAAAAGCATAGAAATAATAAAACCAAACATGAAAAAATATTCAACATCACTGAGGAAGTGAAAATTAAAACAAGAATACCTTATATTTTGCCCACTAATTACGTGTGTGTGTGTATGTGTGTGTGCATGCTCAGTCACATATGACTCTTTGCAACCCCATGGACTGTAGCCCACCAGGCTACTCTGTCCATGGAATTTTCCAGGCAAGAATACTGGTGCAGGCTGCCATTTCCTTCTCCAGGGGATCTTTCCTACCCAGGAATCAAAGCTATGTCTCTTGTGTCCCCTGCATTGGCAGGCAGATTCTTTACCACTGGGAAGCCCTCTACCAAAGGTTAAAAATTATTGGCAAAAGTACAGAAAAAGACTTTCTTCATTCATTCAGAGAAGTACTGTGTGCCAGACACTGTATTAGTGAAAGAGATACCCAAGGTCTCTGCCTCAGGAAGTTTATGTTCCATATGTGTAGAGATGGAAGAGAGATGATAAAGGAGAAAGTAAACAATAATTCAGATAGTATCATTCATAAAACTACAAATGGGACAACTCCACTGACTTCACTGCATGGCAATAAGGCAGCATCTATCAAAATGTTGTGCCAGCTATTCTATTTCTAGATATTGATTCTACAGATATTTTCACTTCTTGTTTAAATATAAAGATATGTGTACATGGATGATCAATGGAGTGCTGGGTGTAATTATGAAAAAATGCGAACAATCCTAAAGTTCCTCAAGAGAACAAATTATGCAACATCCATACAATGGATGAGAAAGACCCAGGGGAAGATCAGCTTGTTTGTTTGTTTTTAATGTATCCACGTGGAAAGATTTTGAGGATACATTGTTTGTGGGGGGAGGGGGAATTACCAAAATAGTATACATAATAAGATCTTTTACAAAAAAAAAAAAGAGACAAACACATTCCTACAAGTGCATATGTATGTGTGCCTATATCATTAGACATTGATTAATGTATGACTATAAGATTAGGTATATACGGTTTAATCTATGACTAAGAAAAATCTGAGAAGTTATTTACAGTACAAATTTCTGTACTATTTGGCTGTTCTGTTTTACAAGAAATATGTGCTATTTTTATACTCAGCAAAGAATAAGGGAGAAAGCATTAGAAAATAAAAAGTAATGTATTCAAGGATCATTTGGTTTCCTCAGTTTATATTCCCAAACTTCAGGCTAAAAATTAATCTGGGAAGAAAACCTCAGCTAAGGAAGAAGGATAACAAAGTGACTAATCATTTGCCTCATTCCTTAAATTTAAAGTTACAGATATAATTGGGGAGAGGGGGAAATCTGTGGCTTTCTATTTGCCAGACGTTAGTTCTTCACTTAATTTTCAAGGCAACCCACAAAATGAAACCTGGCTCGATTCCACAGATGAGGAAACCGAGGGTCTTAGAGGCTAAGTGATACCCCTAGAGCAGAAGTTTCCTCACTTCTAGGATCCCAGAAAACAAGACTTCCTGCTGGGGGCTCTTATCTTCCGGCCATTCCCTCAGGTCAGGTGGCTGGAGAGCAGGAGGGATGAGGGTGGGGCAGGAGAAACTGATTATGGGGTTTTGAAGCTGTTCCAGAAGGCACTTTTCTCCTGGCTCCATTATGGTCCCTTTGCTTCTTGCCCTTCTCCCCTATAAAGCTAGTATTTCCTCCCTCCGAGCTGCATCTGGAGTTCCAAGTGGCAGACCCAGCTCCTGGAAGAACCAGCCTAGAATCCTGCCTGTGAAGGAGTCCCTAGGAAAAGCAAGTGCCTACCCCTTCAGAACTCCCTTCAAGATCACATCAATGTTCAGCTGCTCCCCAGGCTTGCCTGACTTTGCCACCTCTCTCAGCCAGTAAAATGGGAATAACACATTTTAGGAGAATTACTCAAAAGGGAACACCAGGAAGTGCTTTGGGAATTTTAAAGCCTAGGGTCCCCATCTTGCAATTAAAGTACCCCTAACACAACAGCTCACATCATGGAGGAAGGAGTCCAGTATTTTCTGTAATCACAGTTTTAAAGACAGTATTTTAACACTCTGAACAGGATGTCCCCTGTGGGTTATGTCTATTATTTGCTGTACAATGAATGAAGAACTAACAGAAAAGTTCAGCAGGGCTTCCTCCTGCTTTGAATCTACCCCAAAGCTACCATCTTTCAATTCTAAGGGGTACAATTCTTAGTTCTAGAACCAACCTTATGTTAAGCTTTCAATTAGGAAAAGAAAGATTAAAACAGAAAAAAAAATAAAACAAATTCAAAGTCCCAATGTGATGACCACATTAGCTTTCAAATAGGACAGGGGAAACATATATTCACTTTATTATTAATAATGGTTAATATGCGAATGGTTACTATGTGCTTCCCAGATGGCACAGTGGTAAAGAATCCTCCTGTCAAAGCAGGAGATGAAGGAGACACATGTTCAATCCCTAGATCAGGAAGATCCCCTGGAGGAGGAAATGGCAACCCATTCCAGTATTCTTGCCTGGGATATCCCATGGACAGAGGAGTCTGCTGGGTTAGTCTGGTGGGTCACAAAAAGTCAGACAGGACTGAGGACTCCTGCATGTGCCAGACACTGTTTTCAGTGTTCTTTCTGCATTAACTCATTTTACCTACATAGCAGATGTTTTATTTCCTTCATTTTATATGTGAGGAGTTAGAGGCATTGGGAGGTAAATGGCTTGCCCATGGAGGCTACCCAACAGCTCAACCTCAACAAGGCAGTTGGAGATCTCGGCCTTCTGGTCTACCTCTCCAGTCATTCACACTCTTCCTTGGGTTCCAAACCCTGCTGCTACTGCTAAGTCGCTTCAGCTGTGTCCGACTCTGTGCGACCCCATAGACGGCCTCCTACCAGGCTCCTCTGTCCCTGGGATTCTCCAGCCAAGAACTCTAGAGTGGGTTGCCATTTCCTTCTCCGTTGAATCTCTTAGGCTTCTTCACAAATAGTACACATAATTGCAACCCACCCTGCCCATTCTTGCCTTTGGACATGGTTTTTCTGTCACTGAACTATCCTCTCCTTCCAATGGACCGGAAGTTTTATTCCATGAATGAACATGGAAGACTCCTGGAAAAATCCATCACTGTATTTAAAATTTAAGAGTTGTTTTGGTAGGAAATACCAAAGCTCTCTTCATAACAAGCCATGCTTGCAAGCTTGTTCTTATCTCAAAGCCAGAATTCCCTACACAGATTGCCTGAGGTTCTCTTTCTTCTGATCTTCCTGACTCCTCCCCCACCACCTACTTCATCTCTTCCCTCTGGCTCCAGTCTTCAGGAAAGATGTCTCCACAGTGACCTTTGGCCACTGACAAAGAGGCTGGCCTGGAGTTTGTGGACCTCCCTTCAATTGCTATCTACATCTTCTCCTTAGGACTCCATTTCAGACGAAGAGCACAAACGTTGCTTCTCAAATCATTTTTACTGCATACAAAATTAGTCATTGGGGTTGATGACAGAACACTCACAAGGAACACACCTTATCCAAGTCATGATGTAAGGCAATGGACTGACACTACACTGAGAAACAAGTATCCAATGGTTTAAATGACTTTGCAATTGACAGTTCCAGTATCCTTCTTATAGGAACAATGTAAAGAAACAGAGGAAAACAATAGAATGGGAAAAACTAGAGATCTCTTCAAGAAAATTAGAGATATCAAGGAAACATTTCATGTAAAGATGGGCACAATAAGGAACAGAAATGGCAAGGACCTAACAGAAGCAGAAGTGAATAACAAGAGGTGGCAAGAGTATACAGAAGAACTATTTTAAAATGGTCTTAATGACCTGGATAACATGATGGTGTGGTCACTCACCTAGAGCCAGACATCCTGCAGTGTTCAGTCAAGTGGGCCTTAGGAAGCATCACTACCAACAAAGCTAGTGGAGGTGATGGAATTTCAGGTAATCTATTTAAAATCCTAAAAGATGATGCTATTAAAGTGCTTCATTCATTATGCCAACAAATTTGGAAAACTCAGTAGTGGCCACAGGACTGGAAAAGGTCAATTTTCATTCCTATCCCAAAGAAGTGCAATGCCAAAGAATGTTCAAACTACCTCAACAACTGCACTCATTTCACATGCTAGCAAGGTAATGCTCAAAATCCTTCAAGCTAGGATCAATAGTACGTGAACCAAGAACTTCCAGATATACAAGCTAGATTTAGGAAAAGCAGATGAACCAGACATCAAATTGCCAACATCTGTTGCATCATAGAAAAAGCAAGAGAATTCCAGAAAAACATCTACTTCTGCTTCATTGACTATGCTAAAGCCTTTGTGTGGATCACAACAAACTGTGGAAAATTCTTCAAGAGATGGGAATACCAGACCACCTTACCTGCCTCCTGAGAAATCTGTATGCAAGTCAAGAAGCAATAGTTAGAACTGGACATGGAACAATGACTGGTTCAAAATTGAGAAAAGAGTACATCAAGGCTGTATATTGTCACTCTGCTTATTTAACTTATTTGCAAAGTACATCATGCAAAACGCAAGGCTAGATGAATCCACAAACTGGAATCGAGATTGCTGGGAGAAATATCAACAACCTCAGATATGCAGATGATACCACTTTAATGGCAGAAACCAAAGCAGAACTAAAGAGCCTCTTGATGAAGGTGAAAGAGGAGAGTGAAAAAGCTGGCTTAAAACTCAACATTCAAAAAATGAAGATATGGCATCTGGTCCCATCACTTCATGACAAATAGATGGGTAGAAAATGGAAACAGTGGCAGATTTTATTTTCTTGAGCTCCAAAATCACTGTAGATGGTAACTGCAGTCATGAAACTAAAAGATGCTTGCTCCTTGGAGGAAAAGCTATGACAAACCTAGACAGAGTATTAAAAAGCAGAGACATCATTTTGCCGACAAAGGTCCATATAGTCAAAGCTATGGTTTTTCCAGTAGTCATGTATGGATATGAGAGTTAGACAATAAAGAAGGCTGAGAGCCAAAGAACTGATGCTTTCAAAATGTGATGCTGGAGGAGACTTTGGAGAGTCCCTTGGACAGCAGGAAGATCCAACTAGTCCATCCTAAAGGAAATCAACCCTGACTATTCATTGGAAGGACTGATGCTGAAGCTGAAACTCTAATACTTTGGGCACCTGATTCAAAGAGTGGACTCATTGGAAAAAAACCCCTAGTGCGGGATAGATTTGAGGGCAGGAGTAGAAGCGGGTGACAGAGGATGAAATGCTTGGATGGCATCACCGACTCAAAGGTCATGAATCTGAACAAACTCCGGGAGACAGTAAAGGACAGGGAAGCCTGGTGTGTGGCAGTCCATGGGGTCACAAAGAGTTGGACATAACTTAGTGAGCGAATAACAGCAGCTTAGTCACTAAATTGGGTCAGACTCTTGGGACCCCACAGACTGACTGTGACCCACTAGGCTCCTCTGTCCATGGAATTCTCCAGGCAAGAATTCTGGAGTGGGTTGCCATTTCCTTCTCCAAGAGATCAGCCTGAACCAGGGATCGAACAGGGACTCCTGCATTGCAGGTGGTTTCTTGCACTGCAGGCAGATTCTTTACCAACTGAGTCACCAGGGAGTTATGACAATAATCTGTCCCAAATAATAACATAAAATAGTGAAATAATATCCAGACATCTTATGTTTTTTATTCTTTCAACTTTTGTTCTGTACTGGGTAGAATTCTAGCCTGGGAAAAGACAGAGATAAAGGAAATGAAGCCCTTGATGAGCTCAGAAGCTAATGCAGAAGATGAAATTTATTAGATAATCATAATCCACATGCAGACATTTTAAGTGGTGTTTGAGGTTATAATAGAAAATATTTATAAAAAAAGTATTTAATAAAATCAAAAAACAACTTTATAAAGCACACAATCTCATTAAAAAAATTTAAGTATAGAAGGAAGATTCAATGGCTATAAAAATTTATCTTAAGAATAAGTGACTAAAAATGTCTAAGAAACATATTTTCAAGCTATAATTAGTGCAACTAAAAATGGGGCAAAAATCAATGAATATCAGGTGTACAGGACAAACATCTATACAAGGGTCTGTTTCTGGACTAGTACTTTAGAAAATGGCTATCAAATGTTTCAAAGTGGCATTTAAACCAGTGAGACTAAGAGATAAACCAGGTGTCAACTAGTAGGTTAACTATTTAGAAAAATAAACTTAGACTGTTAGATCACATCACGAATTTCCACTGCAACGTATGAAAGTATAAATCCCACTGGTAAGGCTAAGGAAAAAAAGAAATAAATATATTTTATGCAGTAATAAGCCAAAGCATCACTAAATGACACTATTATTTCCAGAAGACTTCCAAGTGCATTGCAATGTAAAAATTTAGAAACATGAAATTTAGGAAACCACTAAGCTGATTTTGGGGTAAGCAGGCATTCTAAACATAAAAGAAAACTTATTTTATAAAACTGAAAAGGTTTGATAATATACACTGAAATTCAATATCTACACTGAAAAAAACCCCAAGATATATATCTCACACATAAATCTAATTATCACAAAATAAATATAATTATCACATAAATAAATAGATCACAAAAAATATATGATATTCTTCATATAGGGTAGGCTGTTACAATCAGTAAGATAGACCATCCTAGTAAAAAAGTGTGTGAAGAACATAACATAACTGATAGAAAAATTTGAAAGATCAATAAATATATTTTTAAATATTCAGCCACATTAGCAATGATATAAATGTTAGTTTAAGATTAAATCCTGTTTCACTAATGAGGTAAAAAGCAACAATATCCAATATAAGAGACAGTAAAACATACCCTACTGGCTACCTTGTAAATTGGTACATTCAGCTAAGAAGTCAATTTGGTAAGATGTAGCAAAAGCCTTACTTAACTCCTTTGAGCCAGTAAGTGTACCTCTGATTTATATTCATCTAAAATAGTAATCAACATTTCGCACAAAGACCACTGAAGCCTAAGTATTCATACTATGAGACTAGTCAAAGCTACTAGAACTCTGAAATACTGTGCAACCATTACGAAAATGTAAGTTCTCAGTATTTTAAATACCACGAGAAAAGATCATAAATACAGTAAACAAAGAAAACAGGGCACATATCTGTAGCACTGTAATAATTTTAATTTTACATATGCAAATATGTAGAAATGTGGTTAGCAACAGCTCTCAGGTGAAATTAGAGATTTCAATTTAATTTTTAACTTACTTCCTTATGCTTCTTAAATGATCCAAGTTTTCTATAATGAACATGTATTATTTTCTTTTTTTTAAATTTTCATTGGAGTATAGTTGATTTACAACGTTGTGTTAGTTTCCAGTGTATAGCAAAGTGAATCAGTTATACATATATCCACTTTTTTTCTTTTAAGATTCCTTTCACATATAAGCCACTATAGAACAGTGAATAGAGTTCCTGTGCTATATAGCAGGTTCTTATTAGTTACCTATTTGATAAACATGTATTATTTTCAATAATCGGGCACATATAACTAAAAAAGATCTAAAGTAAATACACCAAATTAACCCCTGGGCAGCTCTTTTAGCCTCTCTTTCAACTTATCTATATTGAGCAAAGGATAACTCCTTTTTAAAAGAGGTAGAGTGCTGACTGTCAAACATTGCCCAAAGGTGACTGATTAAAGAAAGGAGGGAAGGAGTGGAGGGGAGGTACCGGAAACAATAAAGGCCTTACAGATAGAGTGGGAAGCAGTGGGAGAGGTGGGCACACCAGACCAGCAGCAGGCCCAGCAGGGCCTCAGACCCCGTGACAGGCCAGGAACAAGAACCACCCCAGACCCCTGCGCTCTGTAAACATCACCCAGCTTCTTCATGTGACACTTAGGCAAGAGCGCAGAGGCCCAGGGGAGGACAGCCGCTGCTTGAAGGTACATAAGTTGGTAGCATCTGACCTTCCATGAAAGAGAAAGGAAAATGGCCAAAGCCATTCCACAAACAAGCACAGACACACAGAGGTATTCTTCCACCAGCCAGGACACCTGCCATCAGGGGTCACCGGCCTCAGCAGATGGAACATAGATCTCAGGGCCTGAGCTGGGTGCCCAAGAGCTGCCTGAGCCTGGGCTGGGGACCCACTGAGGCCACTGAGCCACTCACAGGGATAAGCATGCCCATCCCCTGGCCACATCCAGAGGCAGACACAGAGCCACCTGCTAATTCTGAGCTTGTTCCTGGCCCAGAAGCAGGCAGGTTGAGCTGTCAGAGGTCAGCCTGATGGCAGGCTGGTCTTCCATCCCACCCCCGCCCCATCTGGACTTCCGTTCTCCAAATCAGGGAGTCAAAGTTCTACAGAAAGGAAGCTGCCCCTGTAGGATAAATTGTAACCACACTGCTGCCCCCGCCACCACCTCCCTCCAGAAAGCACTGCATCCCCCAGCTCCTGGGCTCTTCCCATTCCAAACAGGGGGGCAATGATTCCACTGGATGCCAGGGTCTGAGAGGTGATCCAGGGAGGAAGGACAATCAATGCAGACACATAACCACACAAAAACCACAGAAAGGTCATCGGTTAGGCCACAGGTCCACGTGTCCCGATAAAGAACATCAGAAATGGAAACTGCACGTCACACACCTTAACTCTCTCAAATGTCACAAATTAACACTTCTCATTTTGCACGTGAACACACTGAGGCTCCGAGGGGAAGTCACAGAGCTGGGGAGGGCTGGGATGGGAATGCAAAGTCCAAACCCCATGCCATTTCTCCCAGGGCACGATGAGCACGCTCGTCCCCATTGCTACACAGGGCTCCTGCCTGGCACATGTGGAATCCAGCCTCGAGGATGGGCCTTCCCATCACTGATAGGTGCAGTTCCAGAAAGGGCAGCTGACCCCATACATCAAAGGTGCTCAGTCTATGTCCAGGAAAGGGCACCAGGTGCGGCCCCAGCAAACAGCAAGTATAACTATGGCCGCCACTCACCGAGCATCACCTGCTCCCTGGAGGGCCCGCATGAGGAATGTGAAACATTGTTTGGCCTGAGTGAGACACAGCTGATGTGTCCACTTTGGGGGAAGAAAACACTGAGGCTAGGAAGTCTCACAGCTAGGAAACAGATGCCATCTGACACCAGAAACCCCTTCCCAAACCCCATCTCTCCCACCCTGATGAGGAAACAGGCCCAAATGAGTCATTCAGGTCAACTCCCCTCTGCTGGGTGGTACCCTCAGCCCCCAGGCTCCACCCTGGCCCGGCGCTCCAGCACTACCTTGGTTGAGGTAGGTCAAAGTCTCTTCGTGCAGCTTCACAGCTGGGGATGTGGCAGCACACAGCACATACTGCAGGGGTGGCAGGCGCGCCTCGTTCTCAGGGGACAGTTGGGGCTCCTCTTGCTTGAAGATGGGCAGAGCGAGGACGTCGCTGCAACACACAGGAGGGAGGGGTCAGGAGCAGGGCCCCCAGAGCCAATGTGCAGAGGCAGGACTAAGCGGCCAACCTCGGGCAGCATCAATGGCAACACAGCCCAGCCTAGCGCACCTAGCAGGTTCAGCTTCCTAAACGACATCACAAATACTCTAAAATGCTTCCCAATGGAGGAGACCAATCCTGGATGATTCTACTTTCATTCTGTGACCTTTGACAGATTATTCAGATGTCACGTGGTTTCCATCCACAAGTGTCTGGCTTTTATAACAAGAACTCGAATGAAATATTTTATTTTTTAAATAAACTCTTCTAGCTATTGGTCACACCTCAGACCAAGACAATCCTGTCCTCTAGGCTCTGTAAACCATGCAAATACAGAAACTGTCTACTTCACTCATAAAAACTGAGACATACTTCCACACTTCTAAAAAGAAAGGACACCTGGCCCATAAACCTTATTTTAAGGGTCATGTTAATATCTCTGAACTGCAAAACAAGAACAACCATGGTTTCAATTCAGTTTTCTCATCCAAATGGAAAATACTGAGATGCTCAAAGATTCTTTTCCTCCACCTCTAAACAAAAATTCCCATCAGATCCAAAAATTCAGCTTCACATCAGTCTAGGACTGGAGAACTTATTTCTAGATGTGCTTTTTTAAGTGCATCCCCAAGGAAAAACAAAATCTTTGAGAACATGAATGACTTGCAAGCAAGAGGGACTTGGTTAAGCTCTCTGGATTATGAAGAGATTAGAGCATAGACACTGGCGCCAAAAAAAAGGTCCTGTGCCCTTATCTTGATAAGCCTCCACCCTGCGAGTGTCCAGGGTGCTGAATCAGATTCACTGACCCCACTTCACTATGTAAACAGCAGAGTCACTGATACAATCTATTCCTCATACAACACCATACACAAGTATCTAAAACACAAGCCAGGCACATACCCCAGCATGTCAGACCAACTTTCAGAAGGAAAAGACCAGCTGTGGCTCACCTAGAAACCTTCCGTATGGAGGGCCGCCCCTGCCACCACCCACTGCCCTGGGTCCCCCACCTCATGCTTTCCCTTGTCCAGATTGAGGCACATGCCCAGTCTAAGTGGTTATCCAGGAATGGGGGAGAAGCAAAGAGATCTGATTCCCGGGGAACTGCAAAATTTCATGTTTGCCCAGACCATGTTAAGTTAATAATCCATGGGCTGCTGTCTTTAAATTAAAAAAAAAAAAAAAAAGGCAGGGGTAGCCAGGGTTGGGGGAAGAGCCATCACTCAACAGTATCTTATTTCAATCCTGGTATCCTTATCTGCTGAGGAATAAAAGTCACCAGAACATCACACAGAAGTAGGGAAGAAAGGAGTACAGCCCACTACCCCAGGAAGGTCAGACAACTTGAAGAAATGCTGCACAGTGGCGAGATGACCAAAATTAAATGCACAAACCAAGCAAAAGAGTAAGATGTTCTTCACTCTAGGGGGACCAGGGGCATGTTCATGGACCCTGCCCATTGCATCCATCAAGGTCAACTTCTCCAAGTGTGGAAGTCCTGGCTTCCAAGAAGTAACATAAAAAGAGAGAGTGTGGACCAAATGAGTCTTTATCCATGGTCCCCATATGACCCCAGAAACCCACATGGCCTTATAGCACCTTTTACCCCAATTCACAACCACCTCACCAGGATGAATGCAATACCAAACTCTTAAAGTACGGCACCTCTAGTTCAAGAGGAGAATTATTCCCTAAAGGGATGACATTCTCAGTGTCCAGGAAGTTTTACATACACTCACTTCTTCACTCAGGGTCACCTTCAAAGTCATTTATAAGGTATGGTAACAAACTGAATCGCTACAAACTAAAACTGAGGCAAAATTACAACTAAAATTGCATCCTGCGATACAATAAAAATGTATTCCATTGTAGCATTTCGGGTAAGTGAATGGACACAGTCTTCTGCCAGAGATTAACATCTGCCCAGTAGGGAATTCCCTGAAGGTACAGTGGTTAAGACTCCTGGTTTCCACTGCAGGGGACTTGAGTTCAATCCCTGGTCAGTGAACTAAAATTCCATATACCACACAATGCAGGGAAAAAAAAAAAAATCTGCCTGGTGGGCTTAACACCTCCCAGAGGAGCCTGCCTCTGGTGGATCACCATGGTCTGCTGTGAGACATAAGTCCTTAATTAAAACCCTAGGCTTATGCCATCTCCTACCTCTCTTGCCCATGAATAAAACACAGGAGACACACAACTTATTCCCAACCATTCCTTTGCCTGCTGGAATTGGGCTGTCTTCAGAGAAGAGTACTGGACAAATATCTATCAAAGCTAGGATTTCCACATCACCGATACTGTTAAATCTGAGCTGGAACTTTTGGGGGTCAAAAATAAAATAAAGCAGGCAGGACAGCTCTCTCTGTGAGGTGGTCTAGCCCACAGTTCACTTTCTGTGAGCTCACATCAAATGCCCTTTGGGTTAAATTAGGCACATTTCATAAACTGTGACTAGGATGGAAATAAAGACAGGCTAAAGCTGGTTCAGGCGAGTTCAGAAAGTGAAATGACTGCCCATTAGTACCCAGCCAGCTGCACAACAGGGAAAAACAATCCTCCAGGAACTGAAGCTAACGGGGGTGCCACTTCCTTCAAGGGGACGGGAGAGAGAACTTTGCAAAACAGGCAGGACTTACTTTTCCCTCTGAAGAGCACTAGTCAAATCCCTGCAGAAGAAGAAAGATTTCCATCAAGGGCAATCAACGTGCGGGCCTCGGACCCACATACCAAGACCACCTAGTGGGAGAGGGCACCCGGTCCCTCCCGAGCCCCCGCCCGCCCCCGCTGCAGGTCCGCTAGGCGGAACGCAGGGCCGCGCTCGCCGCTCTCTCGCCCCTCGGGCGGACCAAGGACACTGGAGAGGACGCGAGGCTCGGAGAGGGACCCGGGCGGAGAGGGGCAAAGAGCAGGGGACTAGACTTCCCGGGACAGCTCCAGACCGACGGCAGGAAGTTTCCTCTTCGACGCGAGCGGGGAGAGGAGAGACGCAGAGGTGGAAAGACCCCGGGGAGATTGAGACCCAGAGATGTGCGCTCCGCGCCCGCCCGGGGTCGTCGGGGGAGTAGCCCCACGAGCACTAGGCTCTGGAAACCCGCCTCGCGCGCTGGCCCGCAACTCCGAGCATCGGGTCTGTCTGTCCCAGGCGGGAGTCTGGGCAGATCTCCCTCAGTCCCCAAAGGGCACAGAGCAAGGAGGCGGCGAGGGCGCTCGGGATCCCCGGCCCGGCCGCTCCTTTCCCGGCCCGCGGACGTCAGGCGGCGCCCCGCCCGCGGACCCCGGCCCGGGCGCCTTACCGCAGGTAGCTGCCGGGATTGTGCTGGTTGTAGTGCTCGGGCTGCGTGTGCCAGAACAGCATGGCTGGGGCTCCGAGCCCGGCCCGACCCAGGCGCGCGGCGGACGGGACGCGGGGCGAGCCAACCTCCAGGCCACCTGCCAGCAGCGCTGCTCACCGCGGGGACCGCCCGCCCTGCGCATTTATGGACGGCTCGGGGGGCGGGGCGTCACCCGGCCCCGCCCCCAGGCCGCGCGGCCGCCTCACCTGGTGACCCGCACAGGCGCGCCCTTCCCGGGAGCGAGCGCGCCTCCAGGGCGGCGACCGCGAGCTTGCGCCGAGGCGGGGATCTGGCCCGGCGCTGCCCCAATCCGCCCTCGAGGGTGGGGCCCAGGTAACCGTCCCCGCAGCCCTGGTGTCTTCCCTCTCCCAGAGCCTCACCGTGGGTGGGGTGAGGAGGCAGTGAGCTTGAGACCCCGACCCCGACACGCTGTCGCCTTAACTTGCTCTCGCTTTTTCACGGCACTCTCAGAAATCGTGTTTTGTTTTAATCTACACTTGAGTACTGATCTCTTTCCCAGTATAGTATAATCTCCAAGAGGACAAGGTTTGGACTCTCTAGCTCACTCTGTTATCCCTACCTCCTGGAAAAGTGCTAGGGACATGGTGCTGCTGTGCTGTGCTTAGTCGCTCAGTCGTGTCCGACTCTGCGACCCCACGGAATGTAGCCCGCCAGGGCAAGAATACTGGAGTGGGTTGTTATGCTGCCCTCCAGGGGATCTTCCCAACCCGGGAATCGAACCCAGGTCTCCCCCGTTGCAAGGGGATTCTTTATCATATGAGCCACCAGGGAAGCCCAGGACATAGTGAGTGCTCCATAAATATTTACTGAGTAAATACGAAAAAGGAATGCCTCAAGTGAATAATCAGAGAAAGCTTCTTGGAGGAGGTGACATTGAGCTGAGGCCTTCTAAATAAATTCACAGGAAGCGCTTCTGTGAACATCCGGAGGGAAAGTGGTTCCAGGCAGGGGCAGCAGTAATTGCCAAAGCCCTGAGGCTGACCTACTTGGGCATGGCCTGGGGCTGGGTGACCCACAGGTGAACTCAGGAGGTGACATGGGAGTGTGGGCGGGGCAGATCAAAGAGGGACTCCCAGGCCCTGGCAAAGAAGGAGCTGGGGTTTTAATCTAATTTGTGTTTTCAGCAGAGTTGCATATCTGATTTGTTTTTGTAAAGATCAGTCCAGAAGGAGTGCAGACAGTGGGTCATAGGGGTGCAGCAGTTAGGAGGGAGTGGAGGTAAAAGCACCATGACCTACATCCAACGAGAGCCACACCCCCACTACCACTGCCTGGCACGGATGAGCTGCATATTCTCTCCCTGGGTGTTAACGGAATCAAATGATGTCCCTTGGAAACAGGGATCCAGACCTCCAGCTCCCCCAAGCATGGAGGTGAGTCACATCCTCCCTCAGTCTGCTCTCCAGCTCCCCTCCTTCCAACCAAGGTGACAGCTGGCAGGCCACCCCTCTGGGAAGCTCTTAGTGACCACCGCCTCCCTACTGCTCTCCTATCACTCAGATCTCCCTTCAAGGATGGATTTGCTGCACCAACCACAGGGAAAGCACAGCAGACAGTCCTCAGCACTCTGCCCCCGCCCCCAAGGACTCTGTTGTAGCGTCGCCTTGTCCAAGGTAGCTCCCCTGTTGGGGTGGCCCCAATGACCACCCAGACAAAAGTATCAAAGTCTGGCCATCTCCGCTAATGGGCTGTTGTAGCCTCAGGATTCCATGTGGGGCGACTCAGAGCTGTCAGGGGGCTTCCGTCACACTCTCCTACTTCCTTTCCACCCCTTCAGTTCAGTTCAGTCGCTCAGTCGGGTCCAACTCTTTGCGACCCCATGAATTGCAGCACGCCAGGCCTCCCTGTCCATCACCAACTCCCAGAGTTCATTCAAACTCATGTCCATCGAGTCTGTGATGCCATCCAGCCATCTCATCCTCTGTCGTCCCCTTCTCCTCCTGCCCCCAATCCCTCCCAGCATCAGAGTCTTCTCCAATGAGTCAACTCTTCGCATGAGGTGGCCAAAGTATTGGAGTTTCAGCCTCAGCATCAGTCCTTCCAATGAACACCCAGGACTGATCTCCTTTAGGATGGACTGGCTGGATCTCCTTTCAGTCCAAGGGACTCTCAAGAGTCTTCGCCAACACCACAGTTCAAAAGCATCAATTCTTCGGCGCTCAGCCTTCTTCACAGTCCAACTCTCACATCCATACATGACCACTGGAAAAACCATAGCCTTGACTAGACAGACCTTTGTTGGCAAAGTAATGTCTCTGCTTTTGAATATACTGTCTAGGTTGGTCATAACTTTTCTTCCAAGGAGTAAGCGTCTTTTAATTTCATGGCTGCAGTCACCATCTGCAGTGATCTTGGAGCCCAAAAAAATAGTCTGACACTGTTTCCACTGTTTCCCCATCTATTTCCCATGAAGTGATGGGACCAGATGCCATGATCTTCGTTTTCTGAATGTTGAGCTTTAAGCCAACTTTTTCACTCTCCTTCACTTCCATCAAGAGGCTTTTTAGTTCCTCTTCACTTTCTGCCATAAGGGTGGTGACATCTGCATATCTGAGGTTATTGATATTTCTCCTGGCAATCTTGATTCCAGCTTGTGCTTCTTCCAGCCCAGCAGTTCTCATGATGTACTCTGCATAGAAGTTAAATAAGCAGGGTGACAATATACAGCCTTGATGTACTCCTTTCCCTATTTGGAACTAGTCTTTTGTTCCATGTCCATTTCTAACTATTGCTTCCTGACCTGCATTCCACCCCTTACATAGTTGTTAATTTCAAGGGAACTTTCAAATAAGCATCCTGAACACAGCTCTGTCTGAGGGTCCATGACAAGCCCAGTATTGATACGGGAGGCACTCTGAGGCGATATAGAAAGAGCTCTTTCCTGGGTTCCTTCACTGGGCAAATACCTCCAGAGTACCTGCCGCGTGCCTCTGGGTGCTAGGTGCAAGTTTACATACTTTTTATTTTTTTAACTGGAGTATAGTTGATTTACATTGTTGTTAGTTTCAGACATACAGCAAAGTGAGTCAGTTATACATACCCATATCTATGTACCTACTCTTTTTTTAGCTTCTTTTCCCATATAGGTCATTTTAGACTATTGAGTGGCGTTCCCTGTGCTATACAGTAGCACAGGTCCTTATTAGTTATCTATTTTATATATAGTAGTGTGTATATGTCAATCGCAATCTTCCAATCTTCCCCACCCCCTGCTTACCCTCTGGTAACCATAAGGTAGTTTCCTATACCTGTGAATCTATTTCTGTTTTGCAAGTTCACTTGTACCATTTCTTTAGATTCCACATATAAGCAATATCATATGACATTTGTCTTTCTCTGTCTGACTTACTTCACTCAGTATGACGATCTCTAGGTCCATCCGCGTTGCTGCAAATGGCATTGTTTCACAAGCTTGCATTCTCACTGGAGAGGCAGGGGAGAGTGCTGGTAGTGAGCAGCAATCACAGTGCAGTGTGATCAAGAACATAGAGGGAGGCTACACTCCATGGGGATGCAAAGAATCGGACAGGACTGGGTAATTAACACACACACAGGTGGGCCTTGCTCTCCACCAGGGCAGACTGACTCTCCCCCAGGTGGTCCAGAGCTCCTGAAGAGTGGGAGTGAATACCAGGGAGGATTTTGGAGCTCAGGGAAAGTCTCCCAGGTAAAGTGATATTCCTCATGGATGGGTTTGGGGAAGTTAGGCCCATCTGTGAAGTCAGGGCTGGAGGAGAGTCTCCAGCTGAGCACACAGCCTGTGCAAAAGCCTGGAGAAAGAACACCAAACGTGGGAAGGAGATCATGATGGCTCAGACTTGACTTTCCCACCTGGCTTTGTCAGGATGTGTGTCCCTGGGTGGGGTAAATAGACCCATGCTGCCTCTCATATTGAAATGGTCCTAGGGCTTGCTTTGATCACAGAACATAGGTTTTCCAGGACCAGCTGACCCTAAGAGGCCAGGCAGCTTCTGCCTCCATTCTTTCAGAGCTCTGGACCACCCAGGGGAGAGTTATGCCCTGTTGGAGAGCAAGGCCCACCCATGTGTTCGTCACTTAGTCCTGTCCCATTCTTTGCAACCCCAGGGACTGTGGCCTGCCAGGCTCCTCTACCCATGGAATTCTCCAGGCAAGAAGTGGAGTGGGTAGCCATTCCCATCTCCAGGGCATCTTCCTGACCCAGGGATCAAATTCGGGTCTCCTGTATCGCAGTTAGAACCTTTACCATCTGAACCACCAGGGAAGCCCAAGGGCCCACCTGAGCCCCAGCCATTTCAGCCACCAGCAGGGGCTGCCTTGGCTGAGCCAGTGGATATGCTCCAGCAGATGCCACGTGAAACAGAAATGAGCCACCCACTGTACCCTGCCCGGAATGCCTAGAATAAAACACATGGATAGAGCTTTAATCCACAAAGAGGCAGCATGGTTTGTCTCATACCAACGGAGAGATGATGTACTGGGCCCTTTGAAGTTCAGCCTTGCAATTGGTGAGTAGGAGTAATCAGGCTTAGTTTCAAGGTGGTGATGAGACTTAGGATCAGTAAGCATAGCCTCTCAGGAATGACCCGCACTCTCAGTCCCTTTAGGGGACTGCATACCTTCACTCCATTCCTAGAGTTTGACTCTTGCTTTTCTTTTTTTTCTTTTTTGCAGGATCTTAGTTTCCCGAGGGTTTGAACCCAGGCCCTGGCACCACTGGACTGACAGGGAATTCCCAGATTTTTATTCTCTTGAGAGTAGGATTGGCAGTGCCTTGAGGACTACGTCTGAGTCATGCTGTGAGAAGCAGGATGCCCACCCCTGCCTGCGGGTTGTTGGTGTTGCAGGGCTCAATTAGGCCCAGCCTGGACCTGGAGGCTCCCAGACTAGTGTGTAGAAGACAGATGTGCAGGCGATGGCCTATTGGTCCCTCTTTTCATTTTGTAAACATCCACAATTCACTAATGATGGACTATTGACTTTTACTCTGTGCCACGCCCAGTGCCATTCCCTGGAATTTGGGATAAGTAGGCTTATCACCCCATCTCACAGATGAGGAAACTGAGGCTCAGCAAGCTGAATGCCACAGCTGGGTTTCAAGGTCAGAGCTGAGAATTCTTGCTCTTTGGGTACCATCAGTTCCTGTCCCGAGGCCTTGTGTTTCTTTCTTCACAGGAGTCTAGGCAAGCATGCTGTGACCAGAGGTGTGTCTGCTCCCAAGCAGCTGCCCAGGGCCCCATGGAGCTCATGGGCAGGGATATTCTCCTGGGGTGATCCTCCTCCATGGGCCCTGTTATGCCCACATGCTTGGGGACAGCGGGTTGCAAATACAGAGGGGGCAGTGCCCTTTAGGTGGAGGCTGGCCTGCCCTCACTGCTGTGCACACTGCCCAGGCAGGGGAATGGGATGGGCCCAGAGCTGGCAGGAGGGAGCCCTCCTGTACCTGGTCTCTGGCCTGCTGGGCCCTCCTGACAGTACCTTGAACCCTGACTCCCGCTGAGGGGCAGAGCCCCAGGCAGGGAACAGGGAGAAAGCTCTCATCTGCTGAGCACTGACTCTTCACAGGCATTAATTTCATGAACACACTGTCTCCACTACAACCCTTGCAAGGTTCACTGTGATTACTCCAGGAGGGGAGATCGAGACTCCAAACATTGGCACGACCTGCCCAAGGCAAGATGGCTGAGATCCCAGATTTGAATCCAAGCCTCCTGACTCGGGACCTCTGGACTCAGCCCCCTATTGTGGTTCTGGCCTTCAGCCCCTGGCTGAAGTCAGGGCATGGGTGGGGCAGCTGTGCCCAGGGTTGTGGCCCAACACACCCAATGTGCGCCCGACATCTTGGGGAGGCTGGGATCTCTGAGGCCCTCGGGAGCTGACAGCCTTTGTGGGGAGGCAGCAATCTTCCATGAGTCTGTGCCCCCACCAGGCTCTGGACTCACCTAGGCAGGGGCCACAGCCTCCTTGGAAATGTGTCCCCTGCACGTGGCATGGGATCATTACACAAAGGCTACTTAGCAGCTGCTCATCTGAGTTGACTGATGTGAACTGACATGAAACTGGGAGGGACTTCCCTGATGGTCCAGTGGTTAAGTCCCCATGCTCCCACTCCTGGGACCCCAGTTCCATCCTTGGTCTGGGAATTGAGATCCTGCAAGTTGCACAGCACAGACAAAAATCAAATAAACATAGGAGACGCTTCCAACAGGAGAATCACCAGTATAGTCGATTATGCAATTAACTAATCTTCTAGGAATAACATAAAATTGTGCACAGCATTCCAAAGGGTCAGCCCCCCCCGCCTCTGCCCCATCCTCATCAGTGTGACTCCCGGGGGTTCTTCCCCAGCTGTGGTGCCCATGGGCACATGTGTCTGCAGAAGGCACAGTAGGGGTGCCAGAACTGTACAGAGATCTTAGAGCTGGGTAACCCAGGTGGGTTTTCTGGGGGAGGAGAGGAGGGCTAATTTGAGCTGGGTCTCAAGGGAGGTAGGATTTCTTTAAGTGAAAGAAAACAGCAGGGGGTTCTCAGGCATAAGGAAGAGCACCTGCAAAGGTGCAGAGCAAGGAGTGTGGTTCTTTAGGGGGACAATAAAGCAAGAGCCACAGGCTAGCCCCTGGTGTAGGAAGGGGCCAGGTGACCCCTGAATTCTGGGGAGTGGAGTGGCTGTGTTGCCTTCGGTAAGTCACTTAACCTCTCTGCTGCAGAGTTACAATGAATGTTTACTGAAGAGTGTTCTTTGAATCAGCAGCTTTCCAGGTGGGGGTTAGGGTGGGAAGGAGTGGGTAGAGGGGTGAGTTAGGCTGTGAGTCCTCTGTGGATCCTATTTGAGCTGGGGGGCTGAAATGTATACTCACACTGATCAGTCATGGAGACACAGGTTGCTGCTGGGGAGGGGAAGGGACTTGGGGAAAGTGATTCAGAGGCTGGCCAGTCCCGGAGAGGGATCCTGTCAGTGCTGCCAGTGCCTCGGCCTGGGAGAGGACACCTTGGCTGGACATGACTGCACCCTCCATGCTCTTAGAGCTGAGACTTCATTTATAGGTGAACATGCCACTTGCCTCTTGGAACCGTTGGTAGGACTCAGGGAGACAAGGATGCAGAGCCTCATCTCCCGGCTTCCTAAACACAGTCAGCTGTTCAGCTGCAGATCACCAATCTGAGTGTTCACTACTTCTTGAATGTTCCAAAGTGTGCAGTGAGTCCAAAACTCCATGTCCTTGGGTTTGGGTATCTGCAGGGATCCTGAAACAAAGCCTGTGGAGATATTGAGAAACGACTGCGTTGAGTTAAATACACTTTATTATCAAAATTAATTTCACCTGTGTATTTTTACTTTTTAAAAAATGTGACTACTATTAGAAATTTTAAATTTAAATATATGGCTTGCATTAGATTCCTATTGGACAGACTAGGCTGATCCAGAGTAGTGGCTCTCAACCCAAGATGACGACCCCCCCAGTGGACACATGGCAACCTCTAGAGACATTTTTGGTCGTCACAACTCAGGGGGTGGGGTCGCTTCTAGTGAGTAGAGGCCAAGGATGCTGGTGAACATCTTACAATGTACAGGACAGACCCCCACAACAAAGAGTTATCTGATACAAAATGTCAGCTGGGCTCAGCTGTGAAACTCTGTTCTAGAGATAGTTAGCGCCTTACATTCTACAGTGTCAAGAACCTAGCCTTCTTATACCTTGTTTCTCTGTCACGTGCACCTTGCATGTGCAAGGTCACAGCAGAGTCTAGAATGGCTGCTGGAGCTCCAGCCGTTTTGACAGCACTCCTGCCAACCAGAAAGAGGTACAGAAAAGGGAACTCCTCCTTTCTTCAAGGAAGATGTTCACATTTATTCTTCTTACTTACAGTGATTGTAACCTAATCATCTGGCTTCACCTTGCTGTATGGGAAACTGGGAAATATAGCTCTTAAGGTGTGGGTCAGGCGCAGCTAAAACTCGGGGGTTTCTTACCAAGGAAGATAGGAGAATGGATTTCAGGGGGAGATTGGTATCTGTCTTACCTTGACAGGGGCACTAGGCAAGAAATATTATTCCCATTTTACAGATGAAGAAACAGAAGCACATGGGTGAGGGACTTGCCAAGACACAGTGTGGAGGGCAGCCTGCAGCATGAGCTGGGGTCTCCTGACTTCCCATGTCTCTTCATCACACTCTGCTTCTCTTGTCGTTGGAATCCCACCAGCCAGTTACACATGTTGTTGTCTCCTTCACATGGTGCCAGATCCTCTATCAAGACCTTCAGTTCAGTTCAGTTCAGTCGCTCAGTTGTGTCCGACTCTTTGCAACCCCATGAATCGCAGCACTCCAGGCCTCCCTGTCCATCACCAACTCCCAGAGTTCACTCAGACTCACGTCCATCGAGTCAGTGATGCCATCCAGCCATCTCATCCTCAGTTGTCCCCTTCTCCTCCTGCCCCCAATCCCTCCCAGCATCAGAGTCTTTTCCAATGAGTCAACTCTTCGCATGAGGTGGCCAAAGTACTGGAGTTTCAGCTTCAGCATCATTCCTTCCAAAGAACACCCAGGGCTGATCTCCTTCAGAATGGACTGGTTGGATCTCCTTTCAGTCCAAGGGACTCTCAAGAGTCTTCTCCAACACCGCAGTTCAAAAGCATCGATTCTTCGGCGCTCAGCCTTCTTCACAGTCCAACTCTCACATCCATACATGACTACTGGAAAAACCATAACCTTGACTAGACGGACCTCAGTCGGCAAAGTAATGTCTCTGCTTTTGAATATGCTGTCTAGGTTGGTCATAAATTTTCTTCCAAGGAGTAAGCGTCTTTTAATTTCATGGCTGCAGTCATCATCTGCAATGATTTTGGAGGCTCTCAAAGATGCTCCTTCACATTCCCAAAAAGTCTGGAGTTACTAGCAGCACATCTACCTTCCTGAGATCTGCCAAGATGGAAATGGCAGGCATTTTTTTTTTTAAGTGAAAATGCACACAGCCCCTCTTCCAGAATGACTTTTTCCCCTATCTCAAGATGGTGTGTAAATGCTGCAGGGTGCTGTCCAGCCATTCCCTTGAGGTCCAAGCACCTGCCCTACTCTTGCCCACCCCTGGGAATGCTGGCTACTGACATACAGCTGGGCACCTCTCTGGAACTTTTGCTCCACTGTCATGTCCCCTTTCTTGGGACAGCCTACAGCCAAGGTCTGGTCAATGTAACATATAAAGGCCCAGGTCCTGTGCCCCAGCCAGGCTCTCCCAGGCTCAGAGCTGCCATGGGATTGGCTGAAGCCCTCCTTGCATCTGCCTTGCAGTTCAGCCCTCCCCTCTCTGCACTTCATTTACACATACACTGACATCTACGCTAACAGCATTCCCCGTAAACCTTCCTATACCTGATCACCTCAGAGTCTGCTCCCGGGAGGGCCTGTCCAAGGATGGCAGGTGGGAAATGCACAGGGAAGAGGGGAAGATGGCAAAACCCTCAGCTCTGCCATTCACCAGGGGCTTCTCTGAGCCTCACTGTCCTCATCCCTGTCATCCATTAGCATATTCATTCATTCTATTCATTTAATGAGTATTTGTTGAGTTCTACTATGGGTTCGGCAACCACACAGATAGCCTTCATCCTCACAGAGCTGAAGGTTTGGTACAGGGAGATAAGTGTGCAAGCGAACATGCAGTCCCATGGTGGAGTGTGGAACTGTGAGGAAGCAGAGACGCAGTGGGCATGGAAGGACTCCCTAACCTGCCAAGCCCTAGGAAGAAGCAGGATTCCTCACCCTGGGGCTGCTCCTTAGCTTTCGGCTTCCACCTGCAGGAGCATGGTGTTCCCAGGAAGGCATGCTTCCCTTCCAGGCCTTGGGTATACTTAGGAGGCATTTCTGGTCCATTGGCCAGAACACACACTCTGCCCTGTGTGGCCTGAGGAGTCCCGAGAGTTGACCCAGTGGAACCAGGCACACTGCCCACAGGTCCAGGGCCCCATGTTCACTAGCACGTGCCCCACTCCTCCTGGGCTGCCCCCGGTGGTCAGGAGTGAGGAACAGTTCCACACTGTTCTGTTCACCAACACAGACTTTGCCCTGGTTGCCTAGAGTCTTTTGACCCCTTCCCCATGCGACAGAATATTTCACTGAATCTAAGATGTCATCAGTGTAAGGTATTGCATTGTTTTATGAACCAAGAAGAGAAAACACTGGGAATTAAACTTGATACAATGTTTTCTTATCACTTAGAATTTGCATTTGGTTCTTCTTGAAAGATCTTTTCTTTCCTGAGGTGTCTATCTCTCTTGTGCACACATAAAAATGGAGAACATAAGTAAGGGAGGTCATTTAACTTATTTCTAGATGTTCCCTATGTTTCTAGGTACGGATCTTCTGGGTCCTGTTTTAATGAAGAGATGTTTCTTGTGGGTTCTGCATCCTGCGTTCAGGGGTGGAGCATTGATGGTGCAGCATTTGGGAGCACTGTTTATCCCTTTTTAAAAAAAATTATTTTGAGGTATAGTTGATTTACAATGTTGTATTAATTTCTGGTGTACACAAAGTGATTAATTTATATGCATTTTTTCATATTCTTTTCCATTATGGTTTATCACAGGACATTGAATATAGTTCCCTGTACTCTACAGTAGGAACTTGCTGTTTATCCATTCTGTATATAATAGTTTGCATCTGAAGTGAAGTGAAGTCTCTCAGTCATGTCCGACTCTTTGCGACCCCATGGACTGTAGCCTATCAGGCTCCTCCATCCATGGGATTTTCCAGGCAAGAGTGCTGGAGTGGGTTGCCATTTCCTTCTCCAGGGGATCTTCCCGACCCAGGAATCGAACCCAGGTCTCCCGCATTGCGGGCAGACGTGTTACCGTCTGAGCCACCAGAGTTTGCATCTGCTAATCCCAAACTCCCAACCCATCCCTCCCCATACCCTTCCCTCTTGGCCACCACAAGTCTGTTCTCTATGTCTGTGAGTCTGTTTCTGTTTTGTAAATAAGTTCATTTACGTCATTTTTTTAGATTCCACATACAAGTGATATCATATGATATTTGTTTTTGTCTGACTTAATTCACTTAATGATAATCTCTAGGTCCATCCGCTCTGCTGCACATGGTATTATTTCGTTTCTTTTTATGACTGAGTAGTGTTCCACTGTATATGTGCACCACATCTTCTGTATCCATTCATCTGTCTGTGGACATTTGTGTTGTTTGCGTGTCTTGGCTATTGTGAATAGTCCTGCAGTGAACACTGGGGTGCATATATCTTTTTAAATTAGTTTTGTCTGAACATCAGGAGTGAGATTGCAGGATCACATGGCATCATCTGCACCTTTTTGATAAAGATACTTTCGCAACATTATACTATAAGGAAGTACTAACATGTATGTACAATGTGAACTCATCACAAAACTGCCAAATGGCCAAGAGCTATCACCAACAGTCAGAAGCATCCTGATGAAAATGTGAAGAAAAAAAAAACCCACGTGTGTTAAAATCAATGGTATATGCTGGTTTATCACAACTGTGAATCCCACATTCTTAAGGTCAAATTTTTAAACTACATTTCCCAGCCCCTCTTGCAGATCTATGACCTAGTTTCCACCAATAAGTTGCACTCATCAAGGCTCTGATCTAGAAGTGATATGAAGAAATAGGCTAGATAGAGGTCACCATTTTGCTGGCGTGGGTGGCAGAAAAAGTGTTTCTGAGATTAATCAAACCGGTGAAGCAGGACTGTTTTTGGGAGCATTGCCTAGACTTGCTTCTTCAGTACTTCTAACAATTCTGCAGGAACTAGTTAGAATTACCCATCTAAGATCTCTTCTTTCCTTCTTCTTTGTTAAGACAAAGAAGAAGCAGAAACTCTGATCTTGGGGCCTAGCAATCTGTGCCCAAGTGAAAACCTACATTTCCCAGGCTGTTATTTGTGGTTAACGGAGAGATAACCACATGACTAAATTCTGACCAATGAGATGTGAGTAGAAGTTGGTAGGTGGAACTTTTGGGGAAATTCCTTAAAAGGTGAACTGAATTCAGTGTGTTCCACAAAGTCATGATCCTAAGAGGGTGATGTGGGTCAGCTCCCTGAAACTAAAGTTCCATCTTATTAATGGTTATTGTAATCATAGATCATGTATTCAAGGGAAGTCTCTTCAAAAACAAAATTACACCCTGAAATGCATATTTGGAAATATGATAAAGCAAGAAAGATATAAAACCTTATCATTTTCCCATGATCTGTTGATTACCCCTTGACCATGGAGAATGATTTGGTTCTGCACACACATTTGTATTTAGTGTCTGGACCCCAGTCAGCTGCAGAAGAAATCTCTGGGTACAAATTGGCAAAGTGCTTCTGTACATAATATTCATGCAGGAAATATTTGACAAGCTAGACTCTGAGTTTATTGCCTTACCTTTTTGCTGGTATATTTTGAATTCCCTGGCCCCTGATTTAGGCTTTATTTTGTATTTGCAAGATTTGTTTTTGAATCATTATGAATGTCCTTAATTAGGGGGAGTGATGGATGTGTGAATTATCTTGATCTTGGTACATTCCATAGTGTATTTGTGCCAAATCATCACAGGGTACACTTTAAATATGTAAAATTATATTTCTCAATTATTCCTCAATAATTTCAAAGTTGGGGGAAATTAATGTACATCTTATGGAAAACTTATATTTACAACTCAACAAATGCTATTTTTCCATCTTGTTTGCATTGCATCCCTTTTCATACCCTCAGAAGTTGATTTTAATTCCAGGTGGTCCTATAACTTAGTGTTTTCCACAGAAATAAGGCCTGCTGATGAAGCTTTAAATTGTTATTATAATAAGTTTCTTTACAGACTAAGTGTTCCTTCTTTTAACATTTGTATCAGTGTGTCACTACTTACGCCACACAGTAGCATTCTTCAACATTATATTCTGTTGAACCTAGTAGAGAAATCTGAATATCCTCTTTCTCACCTAAAAAAAAAAGTGCTTAAACATTTTATATGGCAAAGAAACCTGGGGGAGGGCTGAATCAGTTGACTGATATCCTTTTACCCTTGCCTTTGCCTGCTCCCGGCTGTCTTGAAGGCAGTTGTGAAGGCTGGAGCTCAGGCAGCCGTCTTATGAAGGGTAAACGCCCTTTCTAACATTGAGCAGAAGTACAAAAGGAATTGTAACCCTTGAAGACATCATAAAGACATTATTTCAGCCCTGAATTGCCCACCAGATCTTAATTGATATTAATTGGTCCTTATTTGGTACTCGGGGCTGCAATTACAAATCTAAAAACTTTAAATTGGCTGAATGGAGAGGGTTGAGTTTGAGGCTATAAAAGTAAAGACGTGACAGGCTAGAAAGTTGTTGCCTTTAGACATGTGGTAGTGAAACATTTGTCAAGTTGCCATCTGTGGTCTTTTAGAAGCTGGATTCTGTGCCAGCCAAGTCTATAGGTTAGTGCACATAGTGGAAAGGGGGCATTGGCATGTGTTGACTCAGCTCATTCCAGCTGCTTTGAGTCAAGTCCAATAAGAAAAGGAAAACCCAGATGAGAGCCAACCGGTGAAGAAAATACCACTCTACCTACAGTCTGAATCCTAAGCTGTTTGAGGGCACTGGTTCGAAGTCTTGCAGAGTTCAAGAATTCTGCTGCTCCCACCATGCTGGGCAATGAATGTAAAGAAACAGTCTTAGCCAGAGATTTTTTAAAAATGGCCTTTCATCCTTTTCACTCTAGTGAGACTTTTCTGCCAGATGAAGGGGGCAAACTCACCAGAAAGATTGGATTAAGGATGTGATTAAGGGTGTTGCCTTTCCTATTGTTTCAAATGGCATCAAGGCAGGCACAGAGGGGGATGGGCCCAGGTGGATGGGCAAAAAGGGTGGGCCAAGGGGGTTTTGGGTAGACAGAGCATAGAGGTCTGCAGTTACAGGGCTCAATGTTTGCAGACTAAAAAAAGTCATCACAGAATAATTGTCATGGGATTAGTGTCCAGAATATATTAAGAATTTCTGTAAATTAGTGAGAACAAGATAAAGCATTCAGTTGAATAAGGGCCAAAATAATTGAAGAGAAATTGCCTAGAATAGAAAACACAGATGGCCCTAAGCATATAAAACATTGTTCAACCTAACTAGTAGTCAGGAAAATACAAATTTAGGCCATGAGATAAAATTTCACAGCCTGGCAAAAATTTTAAGGTACAAAATACCAAGTGTTGGTCATCTGTACAATAGTGCTGAGGATGGCGTAAATTGGCAAGCCACTGTAGAAAATGTTAAATGTGCACATCCCAAGCCCTAGCAATTTTACCCCTGAGTATACTCCCTGGAGAAAGTCTTGAACTTGTGCATCAGGGGTCAGAGTAGATGTGTTCATTTTTTAAAAAGTAGCAGTGGACCTGCCTAGTGGTCCAGTGGTTAAGGATCCACCTGCCAATGCAGAGGACACAGGTTCAATCCCTGGTCCAGGAAGATTCCACATGCCTTGGGATCTTCGAACCACAACTACTGAACCCATGCACTCTAGAGCACGTGCTCCACAACAAGAGAAGCCACCACAACATGAACCTGGCTCGCCCCAACTAGAGAAAGCCCATACATAGTAATGAAGATCCAGCACAGTCAAAAAATAAGTAAATAAATATTTTTTTTTAAAAGAACAAAAAATAATACAAGCAATAGCCATCTTTGACTGTAGAATAGATAATTTTTGGTTAAGTAAATTTAACACAGAATCACAGCAGTGAAAATGAAATAAAAACACAGTCACACACATCAACATGGTTAAACCTCAGAAGCATAATGTTAAAAGGAAAAACTCAAGTTGCAAAATAATTGTTTTCTACTTATAAAAATATAAAATCAGGCAAACTAAATAATACATTGTAAGGAGATACATAACTATGTAAAAAAATTAATATTGTAAGTGCCAGTGGAGGGAAATGGGTGGTGGTTTTAGTTTTTAAATGTCAATTTTTGTATACGCACTCTTTTATGTATGATACACATATAAAAACAAAGCAAAAACTTTACAATAGAAGAACAAAACAAAAAGTTGTGGGGAGGCAAATTATTGGACTATGATTACTCACACAGATTTGACCAAGACAACTCTAAGATAACACTTGGAGTCTTCAAAATCCCACTTTCAATAATGACTGGAGCAACTAGACAGGAAGTAAACAAGGAAACAAGGGACCTGAACATTATTTTAGGTGAATGGGACCTAATAGACTTACATAGAACATCCACCCAACAACAGCACAATACACAATTTTCTCAGGTACACACAAAATATTCTCCAAGATGGACAATTTGTAAGCCATAAAGCAAGTCTTAATAAATTTAAAAATTTGAAGTCATAAAAAGCATTATTTTTTATAATAACGGGATGAAACCATAAAGCAACAGAAGGAAAGCCATGAAATTCACAAATATGTGAAATTAAACAACACATTTTTTAACAACTAATAGGTGAAGAAAAAAATCAGAAAGAAAATTAGAAAGTATCTTGAGACAAAAATGAAAACATGACATATCAAAACTTATAGGACGCAGCAAAGCAGTGTTAAGAGAGATTCTGTTGCTTACATTTTAGAAAAGAAGGATCTCAACACAGCAACTTAACTTTACACCTCAAGGAACCAGAAACGGAACAAAATAAATCTAAAGCAGAAAGCAGTCAGAAGGAAGGAAATACTAAAGATTAGAGAAGAGATAAAACAGAGAATAGGAAAACAATCAAGAGAGTCAGTGAGACCAAGAGTTTCATTCTTCAAAAGGATCAACAAATTTGGCAAAACTTTAACTAGACTGACAAAAAGAGAGAAAAGAGTCAAGTAACTAAAATCAGAAATGAAAGAGGAGACATTACCACCAATTTTACAGAGATAAAAAAGTTTACAAGAGAGTACAATGAACAAGTGTATACCCTGCCCCCAAATGAATGGACAAATATGAAATGGACAAATCTCTAGAAACATGCAACCAACAAGAATGAATCATGAAGAAACAGAAAATCTGAACAGACCTATAACTTATAAGGAGATTGAATCAAACATCAAACACCTCCCAACAAAGAAAACCGTAAGACCAGATGATGTCGCTGGTGAGCACCACCAAACATGTAGAAAAGAACTGGCATCAGTCCCTCTTATATCCTTTCAAAAGGCTAAAGAAGGAAAAGTTCCTAACTCACTCTATGAAGCCAGCATTACCATGACACCAAAGCCAGGCAAAGACATTATAAGAGAAAAACAGACCAATATCCTGTGTGAATATTGAGGTAAAAATCCCCAACAAAACACTGGCAAACCAAATTCAACAGCTGTTAAAGGAAATGTTCACCATGACCACATGAGATTTACTCCTGGAATGCAAGGATGGTTCAACATATGAAGATTAATCACTGGTATATTCCCTATTAACAGAACGAAGGACAAAAACTGCACAGTTATCTCATTTGACACAGAATTGCATTTGATAAAATTCAAACACTCTCTAATGACCAAAATACTCAGCAAACTAAGAATAGAAGGAAACTACCTCAACATATGGAAAATTCACAGCTAACTTCACACTCAATGCTAAAAGGTTGAAAGCTTTTCCTCTAAGATGTGGAACAAGTGAAGAATGATTACTTTCACTAGTCCTGTTCCACATTGTACTAAAAGTCCTAGCCACAGCAGTTAAGCATCAAAATGAAGTAAAAGGCATCAAAATTGGAAATGAATAAGTAAAAGTATATTCAGAAACTCAGTGATAAAATCTATGGCTACCCTCTCATCAAGAACAATGGGAGCCAAAGACAATGGAAGGTTATCTTTAAAGTGCTGACAAAAATCTGGAATGCTTTATTCAGTAAAAATATTATTAAACAGTGGTGGGAAAAAAAAGGATTTTTCTCATAAACAAAAATTGAGATAATTCATTGCTACCAGATGCGCACTACATGATATGCAAACACCATCTTCCTACTGAAAAGGAGTAATAAATTATTCTTGAATAGAATTATTCACAAAGAAAAGAAGAGCACAATAAATAAAAAAGAAATATGTGGATAAATATAGGAGAATATTGTCCATCTTAGTCTTTAAAATCCATTTGATTGCCTAAAGCAAAAGTCATAATATAGTTTACGTGGGATTTATAACACAGGTCGATGTATCATACGTGACAACTAGAATATAAAGCATGGGCAAGGTACAGGCAGACCTCATTTTACTGCCCTTCACTTTACCGTGCTTCTCTGATACTGAGATTTTTAATAGAATGAAGGTCTGTGGCGACCCTGCATCAAGCAAGCCTGTCAGTGTCCTTCATCCAAGAGCGTTTGCTCACTTCGTGTCTCTGTGTCACATGTTGAGAATTCTCACAACAGTTTAAACGTTTTCATTATTATTGTATTTGTTACCATGATCTCTGACCAGTGATCTTTGATGCTACTATTGCAACAATACTATGATTCAGTGAAGCCGTAATAAAGTATTTTTAAATTAAGATGTATACATTAATTAAGGTGTGTACAGTATAGTGTGAACATAACTTTTATATGTACTGGGAAACCAAAAAATGTCTGTGACTCACTTCATTGCAGTATTCACTTTATTGCAGTGGTCTGAAACCAAACCTGCAATATATTCAAAATATGCCCATAAATGTTTCTGTACAGTTTCAAGGTTCCTGAAGTTTACATGAAGCAGTATATTATTGACATTTCTTTCTGTGCAATTCCTTTGTGGTCAGAGGACATATCATGCATGATTTTAGTTCTGTTTCAAGGCTCAGCTTCTAGTTTATCATAGTGTAAACCCCTTGTTTTCCCCCTTAATCAGGAATTAAATAAGGATGTCCACTCTCAGAGCCTTCCTCAGTGATCAATGCAAAGAAATAGAGGAAAGCAATAGAATGGGAAAGACTAGAGATCTCTTCAAGAGAATCAGAGATACCAAGAGAACATTTCATGCAAAAATGGGCACAATAAAGGATGGAAATTGTGTGGACTTAAAATAAGCAGAAGATATTAAGAAAAGGTGGTAAGAATACACAGAAAAACTATACAAAAAAGATCTTCATGACCCAGATAATCATGATGGTGTGATCACTCACCTAGAGCCAGATATCCTGGAATGTGAAGTCAAGTGGGCCTTAGGAAGCATCACTACGATCAAAGCTAGTGGAGGTGATGGAATTCTGGTTGAGCTATTTCAAATCCTAGAGGATGATGCTGTGAAAGTGCTGCACTCAATATGCCAGCAAATTTGGAAAACTCAGCAGTGGCCACAGGACTGGAAAAGGTCAGTTTTCATTCCAATCCCAAAGAAAGGCAATGCCAAAGAATGCTCAAACTACTGCACAATTGTACTCATCTCACATGCTAGTAAAGTAATGCTCAAAATTCTCCAAGACAGGCTTCAACAGTACATGAACCGTGAACTTCCAGATGTTCAAGCTGGATTTAGAAAAGGCAGAGGAACCAGAGATCAAATTGTCAACATCTGTTGGATCATCAAAAAAGCAAGAGAGTTCCAGAAAAACATCTATTTCTGCTCAATTGACTATGCCAAAGCCTTTGACTGTGGATCACAACAAACTATGGAGAATTCTTAAAGAGATGGGAATACCAGACCACCTGACCTGCCTCCTGAGAAATCTGTAGGCAGGTCAGGAAGCAACAGTTAGAACTGGACATGGAACAACAGATTGTTTCCAAATTGGGAAAGGAGTACGTCAAGGCTGTATTTTGTCACCCTGCGTATTTAACTTATATGCAGAGTACATCATGAGAAATGCTGGGCTGGATGAAGCACAAGCTGGAGTCAAGATTGCCAGGAGAAATATTAATAAACTCAGATATGCAGGTGGCACCAGAAAGTGCAGAGGAACTAAAGAGCCTCTTGATGAAAGTGAAAGAGGACAGTGAAAAAGTTGGCTTAAAACTCAGCATTCGGAAAACAAAGATCATAACATTCAATTCCATCACTTCATGGCAAATAGATGGGAAACAATGGAAACAGTGACAGACTTCATTTTGGGGGGCTCCAAAATCACTGCAGATGGTGACTGCAGCCATGAAATTAGGATGCTTGCCCCTTGGAAGAAAAGTTATGACCAACCTAGATAGCATATTCAAAAGCAGAGATATTACTTTGCCAACCTAGGTCCATCTAGTCATATCTATCGTTTTCCAGAAGTCATGTATGGATGTGAGAGTTGGACTACAAAGAAAGCTGAGCACCGAAAAATTGATGCTTTTGAAATATGGTATTGGAGAAGACTCTTGAGAGTCCCTTGGACTGCAAGGAGATCCAACTGGTCCATCCTAAAGGAGATCAGTCCTAAATATTCATTGGAAGGACTGATGCTGAAGCTGAAACTCCAATACTTTGGCCACCTGATGCGAAGAACTGACTCATTTGAAAAGACCCTGAAGCTGGGAAAGATTGAAGGTGGGAGGAGAAGGGGACAACAGAGGATGAGATGGTTGGATGGTATCACTGACTCAATGGACATGAGTTTGAGTAAACTCTGGGAGTTGATGATGGACAAGGAGGCCTGGCGTGCTGCAGTCCATGGGGTCGCAATGAGTCAGATGCCACTGAGCGACTGATCTGGAATAAACTGTCCATTCTCACTACTTGTGTTAAATATTGTTTTGCACTAGCCAGTGCAATAAGGCAAGTAAAAGAAATAAAAGGCATGTAGATAAGAAGGAATCAAAGCTATCTCTTTTCTCAAACAAACTGATTACATTTCACATAGAAAATTCTTACCTAGATCTCTGCAAACAATGACAAAAATTTAAAAGTTAATATAGCAAGATCACAATATAAGTCAGTGTGTGAACAATTGAAATTAAATTACATTCCAAGTATACCGTTAAAATGTATACAATACTTAGGAGAATTTAACCAAAGATGTGCAAGACCTGGATCAGTGGAGAGACATCAGTGTCATTATGGAAAGGCTCAATATTGTTAAAATTCCAGTTCTTTCCAAATTTGTCTATAGATCCAATGTAGTCTCAGTCATAACCTCCCTAGGCTTTTTATTTTCTAGAAATTGACAAACGGATTCTAAAGTCTGTATGAAAATGCCAAGGATTTCTTGAAAAAGAAAAACAAAGTGAATGGACTTCACACTGTGTGGCCTCAAATTCATCATATGGTTTAGTAACCAGGTCAGTGAGGCACAGCATTAAGGATCAGATGTCACTGAGTCCAGACATAGACCCACATTCACTTGATTTCCAATAAGAGGTAGCCTCTACTTTGAGCAACTATTCCATTAGGAAACAGATTTTGCTCTGGTTAAGAGTGAATACCTATGGGGGATCAAATGACCATGACCAGGAACCTGAGCCGCCCAACAAGAGCCGGAGGTTGTCTGATCACCTCACCATCAAATCGGTGGGATTAGACTCATACAAATCCTGGAGACATGTGGAAGGTACACAAATAGGTGGCTCACCCATCCACCTACACTTCCTCCCTCAACCTACCCCATGGCCAGCTGAGGAAAGCACTGAAGCCCTGTTCAGATGGCTCTGAGCAATATGAAGCAGCCAACGAAGATGAATCACCATGGAGCAACTCAGTGGTGTGTTGAAGGATGGTGGAAATGGGAAATCCTCCCAAAGTCAAAACTTTAAGCAGTACGTCATCACATGATCCTCTAGGTGATATGAAGTAAGGATCACTCCTGATTTGTGGGTGGTAGCTAAGGTCAGTGGTCAGGAAGTTGAAAGTAGCTAGATTGAAAGACTCATAACAAGCTTAGAGAAAGAACAGGAGAATCATGTGATATTATTTGTGTCTTGTGTGAATGCTTCCCATGAGGATACCTGTTGCAGAGCAGGTTTTTAATTGTCCATCTCTTTCTGCAACCAGTACATACTCATTGACAAAGTGGAACAGTGATAGCAGGGATGGAGGTTGCATGTTGGCACAACAGCATGGAATTGATCACTCTAAAGCCATTTTGGGACTTCTCTGGAGGTCCAGTGGCTAAGACTCCATACTCCCGATGCAGGGGGCCCAGGTTCAACCCCTGGTCAGGGAACTAGATCTGACATGCCACAACTAAAGATCCCTCATGCTGCAACTAAGTCCCAGGGCAGCAAAATAAGCATTTTTTAAAAAGGTAAAATTGATTTGACTACCATCACTACGAAGTGCCCTCAATATGGTGCCATACCATGGGGGAATAGTTGGCCCCCTGGTGGAGGTTGGTTGTGTTGGTGTCCTCTGTCACAGAGGTGGCAGTGATTTTTCTTTATTGGGATAGACAGTTCTGAGAAGGGGTTTTTCTTCCTTATCTGTTTTGTTTCTGCTGGCAATATCATCTGTGGACTTACTGGTGCCCTTAATCACTTAACATTGCTGCCGGTCAAGTAGCTCATTTTGCAACCTAAAGAAAAATAAGACAATTGACCAATAATATCCATGGGATTCATAGGTTTTTGCCATGTTCCTGCTCACTCCAAAGCAGTTGGCCTTCTTGAATAGTGGAATGGCCTATTAAAGACCCCATTATAGCACCAGATAAGAGACAATGCCTCCAAAAAAGGCATTGTGTCTATTCTACACTGTACAGTGTAGTCCTGAATCAGCTACCAATACATGGTCGTGTTTCTTCCTCTTAGTATACGTGGGTACAGCAGACGTGGGTCCAGGAGCTGAAGAGCTAATCACCTCCTTCATAATGCAACTAACGACTAACCCACACGTTGTTTGTCTTGTAGTCCCACAATTTGGGGCTCTATTATTTAAGTAGTCTTGGTAACTCAAGGAATGGATGGATCTACCAGAAGAATTAAGTTAAATTAAATTAGAAGATGAGACCCTCACTTGACCATTTGGAAATCCTCATGTCACTGAATAAACAAGAGAAAAGAGAGTTAAAATGTTGACTAGTGAGACTGACATTAATTTTCAAGAGGAGATAGCGTTACACAGATACTGCTACACAATGGGGACAGGAAATCCTCAGGAACTGTCCCTCGTATGGCTATGTCCAAAGGTAAGGTTAATGGATGACAGAATAATCCAACATAAACAAGATCACTAAGAACTCAGATCCCTCAGGAATAGTTTCGGGTCACGTCATTGTGTAAAGAACGTTTTGAGGGTGAGGACAAGAAGAAGACCTTGGGTAAATGGCCAAGTGTCTGCTTTGGGGTCCAATGTGAGTAAAGGAATGACCTCCACCAGCACATTTCCCACACCCAGCACTTTCATTCCCTTTCATGCGCCCACCTGCCCCTTAGCACAGCCAGGCCTTCTGTTCAAATCACACTTCTGAGGAAGCTTCCATCCTTGCTTCCTGAGCCCTCCTCACCCCCAGGTTGGGTGGTGTTCCCTCCTCGGGGATCTGGGTTCCTCTGGCCTTGCACTCCCTATGCAGCATCACCATGTCCACACTCATCACCTCCTGGAGATGGAAGCTTTTGACCTATCTCTCATATCTGGTGCCTGCCCAGTGGCCAGCACTGCACAGGTGCTCAGGAGCCAGCTGAAACTGGAGCCCAGAAGGCAGAGGTGGGGGTGGGCACTGGCCAAGGAGCATGGTGATCCCTGGGGAGGCTGTTGAGGACTCTGCCAGAGCTGCATCCTGGGGACTCCAGGAAGGCAGCCTCCAGCCACATGATACTCTGATGCTACCAAACCCCCAATCCCTTGTAGAATAAACACAGATCCCAGATCCAAATAGGGCTTCCCAGATGGCACCATTGGTAAAGAACCCACTTGCCAATGCAGGAGACATAAGAGATGTGGGTTGGATCTCTGGGTCGGGAAGATACCCTAGAGAAGGAAATGCCCACCCACTCCAGTATTCTTGCCTGGAGAATCCCCTGGACAGAAGAGCCTGGTGGGTTATAGTCCACAGGGTTGCACAGAGTCAGACACGACTGAAGTGATTTAGCATGCATCACTCACCAGGTTCAAATAGCAAAAGAGCTGATATCAGAGGCTAGGAGTCTGGTGGAAACAGCTCTGAATGGGGATAGGGTGGGAGGGAAGCAAGTCTCTCTGCTTAGAGGTGAAGTGAAGTCACTCAGTCGTGTCTGACTCTTTGCGACCCCATAGACTGTAGCCTACCAGTCTCCTCTGTCCATGAGATTTCCCAGGTAATAGTACTGGAGTGGATTGCCATTTCCTTCTCCAAGGGATCTTCCCAACCCAGGGCTCGAACCCAGGTCTCCTGAAGTAATGACAGCGAAATATTGAATAATAACAATACAATTCCATTGTTGAGTCTGCTGCCCAGAGCCATGCACTCGGTTGAAAAATCCATGTTTCAATTTTGAAAACAAAACAACAAAAACTGTGAGAATGCGAGCACCTTCCCCAAGAGGCACAGCTACTCAGTGGCCTCGCCACGTGTGATGAGCTGTATGCATCTCCACTGCCTGTGCTCTTTGCCACCGTGCCCTGCTGTTACTACACAAGAGCAGGACAATATTAAGGGAAGAAATCCACATTTGGACTCTTTCATTAATGTTACAGGATGTACAAATAATTGCCGCATAACAAATTGCTCCAAAACTTAACAAATTAAAACAGCCAACATTTTTTTACTTCACACTCAGGTAGGTGGTGCTGCCTCAGGGGAGGTCTTGATCTTGCAGTCATGCTGGCAATATGGCTGTGGGCACTGAAGGCTTGGCCAAGGTTGGAGGAGCTGCTTCTAAGGTGCAGCACTCATTGCGCTGTTGGCTGCAGGCCTCAGTTCCTCAGCTTGTGACCTCTCCACGAGGCTCTCAGACTGTCCTCTCAACAAGGCAGCCAGCCAATATACACATATGTACTTACTTAATTTTGGCTTCACTGCTTGGCATGTTGGATTTTAGTTCCCCCACCAGGGACTGAACCTGCACCCCTAGCATCGGCAGCATGGACTCTTAACCCTTGGACTTCCGGGAAGTCCCCGAGTCTTAGTGCTGTTTATGACCTAGTCTCTGAAGTCCCATCTCACTTTATTCTATTCATTAAAATTACCTGTAGCATTTTGCCTTACCACCAGCAACACAAGAGCATTCCTGTAACTCCAGATGCTCGCTAGCATTTGGTGAGTCAGAGTTCGGGCCATTGTAATAGGTGTGTAGCAGTTTCTTGTATTACTTTTTATTTCCCTGATGACATGTGTTGTGGAGCATCTTTTAATATGCTTATTTTCCATTTGCATAACTTCTTTGATGAAGTGTCTGTTAAAGTCTTTGACCCACTTTTTAATTGATTGTTTCTTTCCTTATTGCTGAGTTTTAAGAGTTTTTGTATATTTTGAAAACAGTCCTTTATCAGATGTGTCTTTTGCCAAATAGTTTCCCCCAGCCTTGGCCTTTCTTCTCATTCCCTTGACATTGTCTTTCATGGAGCAGAACTTTTTTGTTTTGTTTTGTTTTTTTTTGAGTAGAAGTTTTCAATTTTAATGGAATCCATTGCCATTAAAAAGAATGAAAAACACCAGTTGCAGCAACATGGATGGACCTAGAGAATGTCATACTGAGTGAAGGAAGTCAACAGAGAAGGAGAAATATCATATGACATCCCTTACATGTGGAATCTAAAAAAAACCAATGATACAGATGAGCTTACTTACAAAACATAAAAGACTCACAGACTTTGAGAAAGAGTTTATGGTTGTTGAGGGGAAGAATAGGGAGAAGGCCTTGTTAGGCAGTTTGTGATGGACATGTACACACTGCTATTTAAAATGGATAACCAACAAGGACCTACTGTAAAGTGCATGAAAGTTTGTTTAACTGTAATCTGGCAGCCTGTCTGGAAGGGGTTTTGGGGAAAATGGATACATGTATAAGAGCCACTTTGCTGTTCACCTGAAACTATCACAATATTATTTGCTAATCAGTGTATCTCAATACAAAATAAAAAGTTAAAAAAATTTTAATAGAGTCCAGCTTATCAATTATTTATTTCCTAGATTCTTCCTTTGGTGTTGTATTTAAAAAGTCATCACCATAGACAAGGTCATCTTAGGTTTCCTATTTTATCTTCTGGGTGTTTCATACTTTCAAGTTTTACATTTATGTCTGTGATTCATTCTGATTTAATTTTTGTGAAAAGCATAAGGTCTGTGTCTGGATTCATATTTTTGCCTGTGGATATCCAGTTTTTCCAACACCACTGGTTTAAAAGACTATCTTATTCCACTGTATTGTCTTTGCACTTTCTCAAAGATTAGTTGATTATATTTATATGGGTCTGTTTCTGGGCCATCTATTCTGTTCCATTAATCTATTTGTCTATTCTTTCACCAATATTATGTTGTATTGGTAATTGTAGCTTTATAGTAAGTCTTGAATTTGGGTAGCATAAGTCTTCCAACTCTGTTCTTCTCCTTCAATATTTTTTTTGGCTATTCTAGGTCTCTTGCATCTCCATATAAACTTTCGAATCAGTTTGTCAATATCTTCAAGATAACTTACTGGGATTTTGATTGGAATTGCTTTGAACCTAAATGTCACATTGAGGAAAACCAACATCTTGACAATGTCAAGCCTTCCTACCAGGAACATCAGATTAGTTCTCTTCGATTTCCCCCTGGAATTGCTATTTGTGCATGGTGTGAGGCAGGGGTCAAGCTTCTCTTCTTTCCCCCTCACATTTATGTCTAGTGACCTCGTACACTTATGGAAAATGCTTTCTTTCTCCCACTGTTCTGCAGCGTCATCTTTGTCATAAATCAAATGTTCAAATATGGATGGGTCTACTTCTGGGCTCTCTGTTTGTTTTCATCATACAGTTGCAGTTTGTCTATTACTGCAGAATGCCAAATTACTGTGAGCTTTGTAAAAATTCTTGACTCCTGGTAGAACAAGTCTTCCCACCTTGTTTTTCTTCTTCAAGAGTTTCTTGTCTACTTTTGCCTTTACGGTTGAAAATGAGTCTTTCAGGCTACATAAAAACATCTTTTCAGAGACTTCCCTGGTGGTCAAGGGCTAAAACACTCCGAGTGCAGGAGGCTCCGATTCAGTCCCTGGTCAGAGAACTAGATCTCGCATGCTACAGCTAAGACTGTAGCCAGTCTTAGCCAAATAAATAAATATTTTTTTAAGACATCTATTGAAACTTTTATCAGAATTGCATTAACTGCACAGATCATTTGGGAGACAATCGATAACGTTACTGTCTTCTGTGGAATATCTTTCCATTTAGTTAAATCTTTACTTTTCTCTCAAGAATGATCTTACAGTTTTATTCAATGAGGCATTGCTCTTTTTGCTGTTTTAGAGGTATTTCTGGACTTCCCTGGTGGCTCAGATGGTAAAGTGTCTGTCTACAATGCAGGAGACCTGGGTTTGATCCCTGGGTTGGGAAGATTCCCTGGAGAAGGAAATGGCAACCCACTCCAGTACTCTTGCCTAGAAAATCCCATGGACGGAGGAGCCCGGTGCAGGCTACTGCTCATGGAGTCGCAAAGAGTCGGACACGACTGAGCGACTTCACTTTCACTTTCAGGTGTATTTCTAGGTATTCAAACGTTTTATTCTGTTGTAAACAGTGCCTGTTTAAAATTTTCATCTTTTGTTTGTTGCCGACATATATATATATAGAAATAGTTTGTTTTTACTGGATTTTATCCAGCAATATTCGGAGAAGGCAATGGCACCCCACTCCAGTATTCTTTTACCTGGAAAAATCCAAGGACAGAGGAGCCTGCAGGCTTCAGTCCATGGGGTCGCTAAGAGTCGGATACGACTGAGTGACTTCACTTTCTCTTTTCGCTTTCATGCATTGGAGAAGGAAATGGCAACCCACTGCAGTGTTCTTGCCTGGAGAATCCCAGGGACAGGGGAGACTGTGGGCTGCCCTCTATGGGGTCGCACAGAGTCGGACACGACTGAAGCAACTTAGTAGCAGCAGCAGCAGCAGCAGCAGCATCCAGCAATACTGCTGAATTCATTATTCAATCTAGTAATCTGTCAGTTCTTTAGATTTCCTATTTACATAGTCATTTCACTCACTACTTACAACAGTCTTATTCCTTCCTTCCCAGTCCTTATGACTTTTTTTTTTTTTTTTGGCCATGCTGTGTGACATGCAGGATCTTAGTTTCCTGACCAGGCATCAAACCTATGCTTCCTGCAGTGGGATTGTGGAGTCTTAACCACTGGACCACCAGGAAAGTCCCCCCTTATGACTTTAATGTCTCTTTTTCTGGCCAGGGCCTGCAGCACAACATGCAGTAGAGGTAGCTTGCTTTGCTCCAGCTCTCAAAGGGAAAGCTTTCAACATCTCATCATTAAGTATGGCATTTTCCCTAGTTTTTTTTTTAATAGGTAATCTTTATCAGATTAAGAAATTTTTCTTCTGTTTTAAGTTTTCTAAAAGTATGTTTAAAATCATGAATGGATGTTGAATTTTTATCAAATGCTGTTTCTAGATCAATTAAGATGATCATGTTTTTTCCTTTATACTCTGTTCATGTGATTAATTTCATTAATTGACTTTCTAATGTTAAAACCAACCTTGGAATAAATACTGCTTGACCTTATGTTACAAGATTCCTTTTGCTAATGTTTAGTTTAGGATTTTTGCATCAATGTAATGAGTGAGATTGGCCTGTAATTTGCCTTTCTCATAAGGTCTTATCAAGTTTGGTATCAAGGTTATGCTGACCTGATCAGGTGGAGTTTTCTCTTATTCTTATCTCTCTGGAGGAGTTTCTGTGGGTCTGATTTTTATTTTTCTTCCATAAGTATTTGGTAAAATGCAAGAGTGTAGCCATCTGGGTTTGGAGTTTTGTGTGAAGTTTTAAAATTAAATTTAAAATTTCATTAGCAGCTATAAGACTATAAGACTATTAACAATTTTCTTTTCTCTGTATCAGTTTTGAATTGTTGGATTTTTTCTACAGTTTGTCAATTTAATCTAAATTTTACATTATTGTTATATTATATATACTCAGCCTTGTTTATTTTTACTTAAATAAAATGAGTATATACAATACAGTGGTTTTTGGTATATCCACAAAGTTGTACAGTCATCACTACTATCTAATTCCAGTTAGATATCTAATTCCAGTTAGAATATTTTAATTATCCCCAAAGAAACTTCATATCCATTAGCAGTGACTTCCCTCTTCTTCCCCTCAGCCTTTGACAACCACTAGTCTATTTTTTGTATCTACAGATTTGCCTATTTAGGACATTTCATATAAATGGGATAATATGGTATGCAGCCTTTTGTGACTGGGTTCTTTCATTCAGTGTAATGTTTTCAAGGTTTACCCATGTTGTAGTATTTATCAGCACATCATTCCTTTTCACGGCCAAATAGTATTCTTTGTAGAGATATACAGCTACATTTTGTTTATCTGCTCATCAGCTGATGAACATTAATGAATGCTAGTGTTTCCACTTTGGGGTTAATATGAATAATGTTGCTATAAACTTTATTTAATGAGTCTTTGGAAGGACAAATATTTTCAGTTCTCTTGGATAAATATCCAGGTTTGAACTTACTGGGTCATGTAACTCTATGTTTAGTGTTTTTGAGGGACTGACAGACTTTTCCAAAGTCTGCACCATCTTACATTCCTACCAGCAACGTGTAAGTGTTCCAACTTCCTCACATCTTTCCCCAAACTATTGTTGTCTGCTTTTAAAAAGTCAGTTAATGAATTTATTTAATTTTCTTTTTGGCTGCATCTTCGTTGCAGTGCAGGCTTTCCTGAGCAGCGGCAAGCAGGGGCTATTCTTTGTTGCAGGGCGTTGACTTCTCCTTGCAGGAAGCGTGGGCTCTAGGGTGCACAGGCTCAGTAGTTGTGGCACATGGACTTAGCTGCCCCACGGCCTGTGGGATCTTCCCAGGTCAGGTATCAAACCCATGTCCTCTGTATTGGCAGGCAGATTCTCAACCACTGGACCAGCAGCAAAGCCCCCGTCTGCTTTTTTCTACCCATTCTAGTGGGTATGAAGTGGTATCTCATTGTGGTTTTGATCTGAATTTCTTTAATGACTAAAAGTGTTGATCATTTTTATGTACTAGTTGGACTTTTTTTTAGAAATGTGTATTCAGGTCTTTTGCCCATTTTAAAATTGAGCTATTTGTCTTTTATTGTTGACTTATAAGAGTTCTTTACATATCCTGGATATGTCTTTATCAGACACATGATTTACAAATATTTTTTCCCATTCTGTGTGTTTTATTTTTTCACTTTCTTGTTTTCTGAAACACACACACAAAAAACATTTATTTTTAAAGCTTTTAACTTCAGTGAAGTCAATTTCTTTCTTTCTTTCTTTTGTTGCTTGTGCTTTTGCTGTCATATTGCCTAATAAAAGCTCATGAAGACTTAACATATCTTTACTTACAAGAATTTTACAGTTTTAACTCTTATATTTGGACTTTGGTCCATTTTGAGTTAATTTTTGTATACGATGAGAGGTAGATTCAAACTCATTGTTTTGTATGTGTTTTTCAATTACTCCTCATTATCTTTTTAACACTTATAGGATCTTTGATGATGTTCCTTTTTTATTTTTGATATTAATAATTTGTGCCTTTTCTTTTTATCAGTTAATCTTGCCAAAGTTTCATCAATTTTGAAGGGTTAATTATGTCTTTTTAAATAGTCAACTTTTTGCTTTATTGATCCTTCCTATTACATGCTTTTTATTTGATTTCAGCATTATATTATTTTTCTCATTATTTTTCTATTCTTTTTCTAACATCTTGAGATAAATAACTTATACATTTTCAGCTTTTCCTTTTTTTCTAACATGCATCCAAGGCTAAAATTCTCCTCTGCGCTTGGCTTTGGCTGTATTTCCAGATGCATCATTTAGTTAAAAAATTTTCTAATTTCTGCTATAATGTCTCTTCATCCATTGGGTTATTTACATTTTAAATATTGTGCTTGCACGATATATCTTTTTCTAACCTGATTTTCAACTTACCTATGTACTCAAGTTTAGATCTATCTCTTGGAAAGAACATATACTTGTGGTTTTTTAAAATCCAGTCTAATATTTTGTCATTTCATTGCTGTGTTCTGTCCCATTTGTACTTAATGTAATTAGTAGGATATTGGCTTATATCATCTTACTATGTACTTTCCATTTTTCCTATTTCCTTTTCTATTAATTTGGACTTCTTTTGAATGAATTGTTTTTATTATAAAATCTCTTCCTTTATATTAGTTGGAAAGTTACACCTTGTTTCAACTTTACTTTTTAAAAAATTTATTATTATTATTTTTTACAAACCCTTGTGTCGAGGGCTGACTTTCAATAGATTGCAGCGAGGAAGCTGCTCTGCTACCTACGAAACCCCGACCCACAAGCAGGTCGTCTACCAAAGGTTTAGCCCCAGGTTCCCCACGAACATGCGGTGCGTGACGGGCGAGGGGGCGGCCGCCTTTCCGGCCACGCCCTGTGTCTCGGGAGGAAGGGCTCTCCGCAGCGGACCCGGTCTCCACCCGCGGCATACGGCGCTGCGCGGCGCCCCGAGGGCTGCGGGTGACGTGCCGCCGGGGGGACGGTGGGGGACCGGCTATCCGAGGCCACCCGAGGCCTCCGCGGCGACCCGAGGCTCCCGCGGCGCTGCCGTATCGTCCTGCCTGGGCGGCATTCTGACTTAGAGGCGTTCAGTCATATTCCCACAGATGGTAGGTAGCTTCGCCCCATTGGCTCCTCAGCCAAGCACATACACCAAATGTCTGAACCTGCGACTTTAAGTTTTTCTTAAAGTTTCAAAGTCCATCTGTAACTTTTCAAAACCAAATGTTAATCAGTACTTTTATTTTCTTCTATAGAACACTTAACCTCATTTGGATCCCTTTTAATTTTTGTGCCTTTTTTATGGATTTTAAGTTCCATATACATTTTAAACTCCATGAGGCTTTTTTTTTTTTTTTTTGGCTCAGCTTGTGGGATCTTAGTTCCCCAACCCTGTGCCCCCTGTAGTGAAAGCTTGGAATCCTAAGCACTGGACTGCCAAGGAACTCTCCACAGGACATAATTATTGTTGCTTTTCTCACACAGAATCTTTTAAATCGTCCTCATAATTACCATTTCAATCAATCTATAGTCCTTTCTGTAACAAAACTCTAATATTTGAGATCATTTCTTTCTGCCTGGAGGAATCCCTTTAATATTTTCTAAGATACAGTTCTACTCATGAAGAATTTTATTGCTTTTTATTTGTGTGAAATTTTATTTATTTCATTTTCTGCCAGACAGGGTGTTTTTGTTGGGTATAGAATTCCATTTTCTTCTATTTTTCTATTGTTTCTGCTGAAAAGTCAGCTGATAGTCTCATTGCTTCTTTGAACGTAATCTATGTTTTTCTATAAGTGCTTTCAAGATTTTTCCTTTGTCTTGTTTTTATGAAGTTTTATTATGATGTACCTACATTTGCTTATTTTATTTGCCTTTACTGGAAGGATCAAAATTAGAGCAAGGCCATGAGATGCTTATAGCACAAAATTTAGGGATAAAGTCAATCATGGGGTCATGCAAGTGTACCTTCAACCCAGTCCTGCTTAGTGGACTTCAATGGAGTTTTTAATTTGCAGTTTGGGGTCTTTAGTAATTTTGAAAAATTCTCAGCTATTATTTTTTAACATATTGCTTCTGCTTAAATCTCTTCCTAGTTCACTCTAAGTTTCCCATTACGTGGATTTTACATCTTTTACAGATCTATGTTTCTTACTATTCCTTCTGTATTTTCCATTTTAAAATATCTCTGTGCTTCATTCTTGATATTGTCTTCTAGTCTACCTTCCAGTTCATTAACCATCTTTTCAGCTTTGTCTAATCTGCTGTTAAAGAGTTGTTTTGCCTTGCTTGTCTGTCTGTCTGTCTGTTTTTGGCCACACTGTGTAGCATGTGGGATCTTAGTTCTCCAGCCAACGACTGAAACTGTGCCCCCTGCAGTGAAAGTGCAGAGTCTTAACCACTGGACCACCAGGGAAGTCCCTGCCTCTTAGAGTCAATTAATTGCAGTTAATGTATTTTTCAATCCAAGAATTAAAAAACTTGTACCACATCCTTTTTAAAAATTTGTTTTAGTAGCTTTTTAAAAGTTTCAGTTCTCTGCAGAAATTCTGAATCTTGTCTTTTATCTCTTTAGACATGTTAAATAAGGATATTTTAAAGTTTGTGTTTGGTAACTCAGCAGTTGAAGCCTTTGTGGCTATTTGTCTGTGTTAGTTGTTCAGTCATGTCTGACTCTTTGTGACCCCGTGGCCTGTAGCCTGCCAGGCTCCTCTGTCCATGGAATTCCACTGGAGTGGGTAGAATACCAATGCCCAGAATACTGGAGTGGGTTTCCATTTCCTTCTTCAGGGGGTCTTCCCAACCTAGGGATCGAACCTCGGTCTCCTGCAATGCAGGCAGATTCTTTACTGTCTGGGCTATGAGAGAAGACCCTTGTTGGGATTCATCCCTTGTCTATTGTTTCTGTTGGTTTTGCCCCTTCATATAGCACTTTCCTATTTATTGTGTGCTGAATAGTATACTTGAAAAATTGTATAAGTATTTTTGTGGTCTAGATAATATCTTCCTCCAGAGAAGTGCTGTGTTTGTTTCTGCCAGGAACTTGGGGCATCAGCAGTGGATAGTGTTACTTCTGAGGGGTGAGGTCATCAGAAGCCTTGTCCAACACCTCTGTTGTCTTGGTTTTCTCTTCTGAATCAGCAAACACTACCAGCCTGTCTCTCCAGATTTCTGTCATTTCTTGCTAATTACTTGTAATTTTTCACTACTTTGTTAAATCTCTTGATGGCTTTAATCAAATTCTCAAGATATTTTGTCCAGATTTTTTTAGCTACCTTCTGCAGAAGGGTTTACCCCAATTTATCCATTACACCATTATCGGAAAAGGGAATTCTCCCTCTCTTTTCATTTTCCACTTTATTTGCATAAGCATTCACCCCACACCTTTGAGAATTTTGTGTTTTACTTTGGCTGTGCGGGCTCTTTACTGCAGTGTGCGGGCTTCCCTTATTGCGGTTCATGGGCTTTGTTTCCCCATGGCATGTGGGATCTTTATTTCCTGACCAGGGATTGAACCTGAGTCCCCTACATTGGAAACTAAATTCTTAACCACTGGACCATCGGGAAGTCCTAAAAGTGTTTTAGACATATAGTTTTACATGGCTGGATAGTATTTCATCCAAAGGTTAAGCCAGTGTTTATTTAGTTTTTTATCTTCAGCTGGACATTTGAGTTGTATGTCTTGCTATTACTCAGGGTTCTCGATTACAAATGATGGTGTACCAGTTAGTTTAAGCAGATTTCTTAACAGAGTGGACATTATCTTTGCTAGAGCCAGGGGACCTGGTTGGGTGCCACTTAGCCAGGAACAACGGTAGACAAGGACAGTTCCTTCCCAGATAAAGGGATGAACCTTGGTGGTGCAGCTGCTACTTGGTAGCTATGACACTGGAGATCATCTAGAACCTGTACCTGAGGAGCCCCACCCCCAATATTGTGTCCATCCTCAACAAATGCTGCTTCCCTTCTCAGAGACACATCTCCTTGGCAGAGCCCAGGCACACATAGAACCCAGCACCAAGAGAGTTTGGCCCAGCCATAGAGGAAAGCATGCCAGAAGGAAAAGGTGTGAAGCATACCAGTCCTTCTCACACTCAGCCTCTCTCCTCTGCAGCCTGATGTTTCCAGGAGCGACCATCACCCTATGGACATCTCTCTCCAGGTGTGTCCTTCTTGGAGTGTGTCTTACAAAGAATATGAAGCAACTCAGACTCGGCTGAAAAAGCAGGACCTTCTGTGATCCATCTCAACTTGGAGAACATTGAACCATGTCACCTTTTGGCCTTGATTAGGAGGTATACTCCTTCATGGATCACAGCCTTGTCATGACAAACAGGCTTGCATAACTCAAGGAGATCAAACCAGTCAATCCTGAATATTCATTGGAAGGACTGATACTGAAGCTGAAGATCCAGCTTCAATACTTTGGCCACCTGATGCAAAGAGCTGACTCATTGGAAAAGACCCTGATGCTGGGAAAGATTGAAGGCAGGAGGAGAAGAGGGTGGTAGAGGATGAGATGGTTGGATGGCATCACCAACACAATGGACATAAACTTGAGCAAACTCTGGGAGATGGTGAAGGACAGGGAAGCCTGGTGTGTGGCAGTCATGGGGTCGTAAGAGTTAGACACGACTAAGTGACTCAACAGCAACAATAGGAGATATAACTGGGTGGGAGAGGAGTGAGTGAGGAGGAACAGGTGGCCACATGGACAAAACTTCCCTATTATTTAGGGGCCCAAGGGGCTGTGAGAAACTGGTGCTAAGAAGATCTTGCATGCTCATCCCTCCCCATTGTTCTGTGCAGAGAGGGTGTCCTCTAAAGGGTGGTAAGCTGTATCCAGAGCCTCTGCTCAGACACAGGCCTGTTAGGACCACAGATGGCCCCGTGCGGCACAGAATTCCTTGAAGGATGCTCTCCAGAAGTATTCTCAGAGATCTGCAAATTACCTACAAGAGTTTAAAACTGGGGATTTTCTATCTCTATGCTAATCCAAAGGATTAATAGACTCATCAAATCATCAAATAACTCATCAACTTAGCATGCTCACATATCTTTTTGTTTTTAAATTATGAAATATTTAATACTATGAGAGAAAACATATTACATAAAGGTTGTTTACAAGCTATAAAAATTAGCCTCCACAAGAATATATAATGGAGAAAATATATTCTCTTTAAAAAATGGTGCTGGGAAAACTGGTCAACCACTTGTAAAAGAATGAAACTAGAACACTTTCTAACACCATACACAAAAATAAACTCAAAATGGATTAAAGATCTAAATATAAGACTAGAAACTATAAAACTCCTAGAGGAAAACATAGGCAAAACACTTTCTGATATAAATCACAGCAGGATCTTCTATGACCCACCTCCCAGAGTAATGGAAATAAAAGCCAAAATAAACAAATGGGACCTAATTAAAGTTAAAAGCTTTTGCACAACGAAGGAAACTATAAAAAGGTGAAAAGACAGCCTTCATAATGGGAGAAAATAATAGCAAACAAAGCAACTGACAAAGAATTAATCTCAAAAATATACAAGCAGCTCCTGCAGCTCAGTTCCAGAAAAATAAACGACCCAATCAAATAATGGGCCAAAGAACTAAATAGACATTTCTCCAGAGAAGACATACAGATGGCTAACAAACACATGAAAAGATGCTCAACATCACTCATTATCAGAGAAATGCAAATCAAAACCACAGTGAGGTACCATCTCACACTGATCAGAATGGCTGCTGTCCAAAAGTCTACAAACAGTAAATGCTGGAGAGGGTGTGGAGAAAAGGGAACCCTCTTACACTGTTGGTGGGAATGCAAACTAGTACAGCCACTATGGAGAATAGTGTGGAGATTCCTTAAAAAACTGGAAATAGAACTGCCATATGACCCAGCAGTCCCACTGCTGGGCATACACACTGAGGAAACCAGAATTGAAAGCGCACTTGTACCCCAATGTTCATCACAGCACTGTTTATAATAGCCAGGACATGGAGGCAACCTAGATGCCCATCAGCAGATGAATGGATAAGAAAGCTGTGGTACATATACACAATGGAATATTACTCAGCTATTAAAAAGAATGCATTTGCATCAGTTCTAATGAGGTGGATGAAATTGGAGCCTGTTATATAGAGTGAAGTAGTCGGAAAGAAAAACACCAATACAGCATAATAACACATATATATATGGAATTTAGAAAGATGGTAATGATAACCCTGTATGCGAGACAGCAAAAGAGACACAGATGTAAATAACAGACTTTTGGACTCTGTGGGAGAGGGTGAGTGTGGGATGATTTGAGAGAATAGAATTGAAACATATATATTATCATCAGTGACATAGATCTCCAGTCCAGGTTCGATGCATGAGACAGGGTGCTCAGGGCTGGTGCACTGGGATGACTCTGAGGGATGGGATGGGGAGGGAGGTGGGAGGGGAACACATGTATACCCGTGGCTGATTCATGTCAATGTATGGGAAAAAACACTACAATATTATAAAGTAATTAGCCTCCAATTATATTAAATTAATTTAATTTAAAAAGTGAACCAGTAAAAAAAAATTTAGCCTCCAATTATAATAAATAAATTGATTAAAAATAAATAAAACACTTGTGAATCCATCACCCAAATTATGATCCAAAACATCATCACCATGAGGCTCCTTGTCCTGTTCTCCTGTGTTCAAGCAAAGTTCAAAACAGAGATGAAACTGGAAAGTGCCCTGGGCAGACAGAACCTTGCAAGCCTAGCGCACCTAGCTTATTTCATGAACATAAGTGAAACAATGTTTTCCTGTTTCTTATAAATGCCTTTGACAGTCATAAAAGAAACTTAAGTCATCTTCCTAAAACAGTATACGATAATCACTTTTAACCAATTCCCTGCCATCAGAAAAGTCCCGCTGTAATAACTGATTGACATAAAAGGTTAAACAACTTTCCCATTTTCACTTTATAAACCATTCTGTGACATAAGCATTATCAGTTTGGGCTTTGAAATCTCCCAGTTTGCGAAATGCTCTTTTTTGCACTATAAACTCCAAGCAGGATTTTATTGATCTGGTTTCTATGGTTACTGTTCAGGATTTTTGACACCTGCCTCCACAATCACACAACACTCTTGGAAGCTTGTTTCATATCTACATACTTTGTGGGGTTTTGTCACAGCCTATGTGTCTCTAAAATATACTTGGTTAGTTTGGGTTATTTTCACCTTTAAAAAATAAGACTACACATTGTTCTGTGATGCTTTTACTTCCCCTCAAACTGATTTTCCTGAGTTATTATGCTGATAAACCCACCAGCAGTTCACTTGTGTTCACTTCTGTGTCAGATTCCATGATGCAGCCGTCTCGCTAATTCTTGCACACCCTGCTCCCGGGCCCAATGGGGCTATGCCCTGCTTGGCCTTTGAGAATCCTGTTACTGAGTCTTCAGGAACACTCACTGGCCTTGTTCAGGGCCTACCCCACAAGTGGGGCTGATAAGTTGTAAGGTATATGAATCTTCAATCTTATCAGAGAATGCCAAACTGTTTTCCACATTGGCCATGCTGCCCCATGACGTTAGGGCTGATAGAAGCTGAGAGATGCCCTTGAGATTAAATCAGCCCTCTGTCTCTGCAGGTTTCACATCCCTGGACACAGAGGGCCAACCACACAGAAATGGGGAAGACGGCATGGGAACCCATGCCAGCTTTAAGGTCAAGCTCTCTCCCCTACTTAATTGGTCTAATTGATCACTGAATACAAAGTAATGGCTGATAAAAAACAAGGTCCTACTGTGGAGCACAGGGAACTATATTCCAAAATCCTGTGATAAACTGTAATGGAAAAGAGTATGAAAAAGAATATATATATATATATATATATATATATATATATATATATATGGGAATAACTGCTGTACAGCAAAAGTTAGCACAACATTGTAAATCAACTGTACTTCAATTAAAAAATAATGACTTTGCAATCCAGGCAGTGTCCAGGGCACCTTTCTGAGTGATTTAGGAATATTCTGTGAGAAAAGTACTGCTGCCATTAGCACTCTGTCCATTCAGAGGAAGAAGTAGGGGCAGGAAGAGGTTAGAAAACATGCCTGAGGTCAAATGAGCACCGGGAATTGAACCCAGATGGCACAGCAGTGGTGACTGCATCCTTCGGTACCAAGGATACAGGCAAGCTAGCCATTCATTCATTCACTCAGCACCCACTGCGAGCCAGGTGCATGAGCCAAGTGTTAGGACTACAGAGGGACACGAGACAGGCCTGGTTCTTGCCCACAGATCTAGGAAAATCAGACAAAAAATCTGCACACATAAAGTGTGATGAGTGTTAGGAGGGGAAAATAAAAGGACTAATTTATATACTTCTCTAAAGTAATGAGCTGGCATTTAAGCCAAGATCTAAAACGTCCATAAAGTTAGCCAGAGGAAGTCCACGTATTGGGGTGTGTATGTGTGCATATATGGGCGCACAAAGGGGGCAAGGAAAGGGATCAGAGAAAGGGAGAAGAAACGCAAAGGCCCCGAGGCAGGAAAGTTATTGGGGTGCAGTGACCCAGAATGGGGTGAAAGAGGAAGGTGAGAGCTAAGAGTTGAGAGTCCAAGAACTTTATGCTAATCTTCATGTGCCCCCCCCCCCCGCCCCCCCCCGCCACACACACTGGACCCCTCTCAATTCCCTGCCACTAGGATTCTAGAGGAGAAGCTAAGGTCATCCTAATCTGGAGTCATTCAGCCAAAGTCACAGACCCTGAAACAGAGTTGGATTCACAACCCAGACATCCTGCGCCCAGGTGAGCCTTCCCCTCCTTGTGAGGCCTGGGAGCTGGACCCCAGGGGGATTCCAGAAATGTTTACCATGAGTGCAATGTCAAACAGCTCAGCAGACCTCTGACCAGGGACCATTCCTCACTAACATGAGAGGTGTATGGAAACAGAAGCTTTAAGAAGGGACAGAGACTCTAGTTCAGGCCAGAGGGGATGTCCTGGGTTTGAATCTCAGCTTTGCCTCTTGTGGGCTTCCCTGGTGGCTCAGAAGGTAAAGAATCTGCCTGCAATGTGGGAGACTTGGGTTCGATCCCTGGGTCGGGAGGATCCCCTGGAGAAGAAAAAGGCAAGCCACTCCAGTATTCTTGCCTGGAGAATGTCACAAACAGAAGAGCCTGGCGGGCTACAGGCCATGGGACCACACGGAGTCAGACACAACTGAGTGCTAACATTTTCACTTTACTTTGTTAGCTCTGTGACCTTAGGTAAGTTACTCAACCTCTCTGTGCCTCTACTTCCCATCTGCAAAATGGGAGTAATCGTGGGACCGACCTCTCAAGTTTGTTATGAGGCTTCACGCAGTAAGTCAGCAAAGGCTTCCAGGTTTTCTAGGCAAAGCAGCCACTGGGGCCTGAACGTTGCTGGGGGAGGTGATGCTGTCAGGGCCCAGGTCTACAGCCCTTCCTGCCCCACCCCTCACCCCTTGTGGGACACCCAGGGGAGCAGGGGGATCCCAGAGCTGCTGGGAGTCTGCTCAGGAACTCAGCCCCTGTAGAGGGGCCCAGTGTCCCATGGAATCCACCTCCGGGGCCTCAGTACTGGCAGCAGGCCCGGTGTCTGCAGAGGGCACTGGTGTGGAAGCATTTTAATGTTTTTTAAATACATAATCTGGGATTAGATGCCGATTCACATGACCTTTGTCCGTTCTTGCCTGGAGCCACTGCAGTAGGAGTTAATAAATACTGGAGGAAATGGGAAGGCAGGCAGGGTCCAGGCTTAGGCTGGGTGGGAGGGAAGCTTTACGCCCCAGGGGGTCATACGTCCCCTCGAGACACTCCTGGTTTCCCTCTGCTCACAGCAGACAGAGGTCCTGGTCTAGATGCTCAGCTGGATACATCAGGGATGGTATGGCTGATGTTCCCGAAGTCCAGCGCTGTTTCCTGCAACAGCCTGTCTCAAAGAGTGTCCCAAATCTGGGAACCAAACCACTTGCCTTGTTTTCAGAAAAATGTTCCACGATGATTCTCCAACTGTGCTTGCAGTCCGTCAGCATCAGCACCACCCAGGAATTAGTGACAAACGCCCAGGCCCCAGGCCCTACAGAATCAACACCCGGGTGGGAATCTGCCTCTGCTTAGCAGCTCCCCAGGGGACTCTGAGGTGCCCACAGGGAGGTCAGAGATGTATGAAGGGTGAGGAGGCAGGATGAGGCAGGAGCCTGCAGTCAGGCCCCCACTCCCCTCATCTCCACCTGACTGGCACTGTGCCCGGGTCTCAGCTTGCCTACCTGGAGCGGGGACATGACAGTAAGTCCCTCAGCTGCATCTCACGACTGGTCTAAGAACCAGTAAGATGCTACAGATGAGAACACTTCAGAAGTCTAAGTGCCTCGTCCATGACGTTAATTAACGCTGCCTGCCAGCCGCTGCTCCACTTCCCCACCCCCTCCACTCATGACCTGGGAAAGGCAAGAGCAGCGTTCTGTAAATCACACGTTTTCCCCGTGGAACCTCTGGACAGCCTCGGGGGTCCTGAAACCTACACTTAAGAGAACTGTGAGAGTGGAAAGGGGGCATTCCTCTGCAGAGAAGGTTGTTCAGATCCCAAGTCAAGCCCCGCTGATTACGGCGGGCATCTGTGCCCACCCCCTCAGCCATGGCTGAGCAGCCTTAGGGTAAGAGGGGCTGCAGGGGTTAGAAACCCAAATGCACAGATGGCACATCTGCTCCTGAGTAACAGGTGCTGGGCACACCAGGCCCCAGGGGTGGGGAGGGAGTGTTGGGGGGGACCTCAGCTTCCTTTGTGTCCCTCTGGCCACAGCAAAGGGCTGGGCTGCAGCTTTACTTACGTCACTCACGGGCCCTCCCAGCACATCCATGAGGTCTGACTCAGGTTTATCCACGAGAACAGTGGCCCGAGGGGGCGAGGGAGAGAGCAGAAATTTGAACCCAGCTCTTGATTTTTATACCAATCGTGAGCTCACGTCCAGTGGGCAGGAGGAGGTGGGCCACAGGGGAGAAGGGGCTCACAGTCACCAGGCAGGGAAACTGAGATGCATCACCGAACTGAAGACTCAAAATCGTTCTTAAATCAAAGTGAGATGCCAAAGAGGTGGGGCCAGCACCCTTTGGTCGTGCACTGGTTCCTCCGCAGGCCTGCAGCTGACAGGGCTCCCCCAAACCCTTCCCCGTGAGCTCTATCCTACCTCCAGCCTGTTCTCGGCCCCTGGCCCCTAGGGCACGGGTGTTCCCCTGCATTCCCATCTACTGACCTCATGAGATCCCCAACATAGCCCCTCAGTCCTTCTGAAATGTGGCCTTGTTCTGATGTCCCAGAGATGGGATATGCTACCTACAGGGCATGGCAACAAAAAAGACCACTTGGACGTCAGAAACTGAATTAAGTCTCATTTATTCTAGGGCAAACTCAAAAGGGTTTTTGTGTTTCCTTTTTTAGCAAATCCTAGCACATTATTAACAAAAAAAAGAAAATCTGTACATTTGCCATGATACACTTGAAAGTGAAACAAATAAGATATAAATACAGATATGGATGTAACATGAAAAAGCCCCCAAAAAAACCAAAACCAAAAAACAAAAACCCAACCTGGGGATGTGGGGGACCATGCGTGTGAACAGTGCCAACAAAACTATTTTGGTGGTGGATATTTTTCAGAGCGTTGTTCTCATTTTCAAATTATCATCGTTAGCAAAGTCCTGGTGAGGTTCTACAAAGTTCTTATTTGCTCTTCTTTAATGTGTAATATTATGCTTGATAAATAAAGGGCGGCGGGGAAAGAAAAAGATTTAGGAGACAAATCAGGCGCAGCTGCATTGCCTGCATGACTGAGAAGCTAGTGGGGCTGTGGCAGGCGCCTGTGGCTACAGTGCCCCAGGAAGGCCGTGTGCCTCCCGCGGGCCACAGTGGGAGGGGAAGCAGGAGCCAGGCGACCTGGCCCCAGTGGGCTTCTCGTAGCCCTGGACAGTCAGGCGAACGGGGAGGCAGACACGAGTTTTGGGTGCTTTGCTCGCTTGTGTTCTGTTGTTTCATCCAGACAGGAGGCCTGCAGGGAGGCGGCGGCCAGGCAGGGCAGTTGCAGCTGTCGGTTGGAGGGGGTGGCCCCCTGAGGTTGTGGCTGCATGCGAGTCTCCTCCCAGGAGGCCCAGAGACCTGGGGGTGGCGGCTCCCTCTGCGTTGGGAGACCAAGGTTGGGCAAGTGACATTCAAGGCGAGCCCTTTGTGAGTGCCAGGAGGACACGTGGCCATGCTCAAGGTCCTTCCTGACTTCAGGGTAGGGGGCCGCAGCAACCTGGGTGTCCACGAGCTGAAGGAGAAAGGCCTTTCTACACACACTAGGCAGGAAAAAACACAGTTTCTGCCCCAGAAGTCATCAGACACTTGGACTTGTTTGTAGGGGGTAAGAAAAAAAACCCCAAAAGCGACATATGAACAAACGGTATTTATCAATGGAAGTAAGGCCTGGTCCTGCTATGTTTTGAGCCAAGAGTCAACGATGTTTGATCACTTAAAACACACCCCTGAAGTTCTCTCAACAGCAGCAGCAGGGCACCTCCTACACGTGCAGGATACCCCCTACACACACACCCCCCCACACACACACGCAGTGAAGGCACCCCAGCCTCACTGCTCCTGGACCTCCATTTTCGGTGCCTATTTCCAAATAAAGTATCTAAAATAAATTCTGAATGAAAACAAGTTATGTTCTGTTACAGTGTCTTTCACGACTTCCAACGTCAAGCTAGAGCTCAGAGGTGGGAACCATACAACCTGGCAGTTGCCAAGATTCTGCACCTGAGCAGCAAACACCTCATTAAAAATTAACATCAGAACAGGCATGGGAAAAAGAACTGAACGAATTTCCATAAGGAAATATGGAAAAACCAGTTTAGTTTAGAGAGTCTAAAATGTTTCCATGATTGCAAAAAGAATTTCCATTTGGTTTGAAGAATTTTACTTGAAACTTAAGTTACACAGACTTGAGATCTGTAGTCACCTTTACTGAAGCAATGTAACCCTCAAGAAAACATTTTAAAGGGTAAGTTCCTCACTGAAGGAAAAACAGACTCTAAACTGGTTCAAATCCCGTTTCTCTGCAATTCGCTGCATATCGTAATTATTTTCCTTAAGCCACGATTATTTCAACAGGTGATCGAGGAAGTACTTCAGTTCACAAAATTTAAAAATGATCCTGATAACCTGGTTTCTTTAGATTTTTCTTTGATCTCAATCCCAAATTAAACAAAGAAATCAAAACTGAGATGGCAGAGTTGCCAAGTATCTGACTGAAAGAACACTGTGGAATCGTGCAGCTCGGGGAAAAGAGACACTAGACCCGAGGCTCCAGGGGCAGTGCTCTTCCGTAGTGCTTCCCAGGATCTCCGCAGTAAACCCAGCAGCCCCTCTTGGGCTTTCAATGCTGTGTGAAGTCCCACTTCAAGCACACACTAACTGAGGCTATCGTTTACCTTGATTTCTGTGTTTCGATCTCAACTGTCACAGATCTCTGCCCCGGCAGCTCTGGGGAAGGGGTGGCATCAGTGGGGCTGTTTGGAGGAGCCGGGAGCCCATCCTGGAAGGAGGCAGTGAAGGGTGCCAGCCCCCAGGCTGCAGAGTGTAAGCAAAATATGACATGTTCGTTAAAAGGCCATCTTTGGGCTTTTTTCGCATTTCTTGCCAAGACTTGACTCATATTCTTGCTGCTGCTGCTGTCTCAAAATGCAACCTAAAACATATAAAACCCTTTCGTGGTTGTCAGTTGTGAAGGGCGTGGGCTCGGCCCCCACACAGGCCAGATCCAGAGGCAAGGGAGCCAGAATGAAAAAGAAACACAACTCAATACAGCCTCCTCAAACCTCCTGGTTATTAACTGAAGAGAACACGCTACTTTCTACCATGTATCAGCTAGAGAGCTCTGACTTTTATGAACTGCACCCCACACACACGGTTTTACAACCTCAGCAGGCTGGACGAGACGGTTTGAGTATGGCTCTTTTCTTATTCCTTCTGTTCTGCAGGAAGATGAAATACAGGCCTTGCTTCCCTTACATTCAATACCAGTATGATTCTACACAAAAGCTGGAAGGGATCAAAATACTGATTGTAATAAATATTTGCGGGCCTCCGGTCCTGACTGGGCAGCCGATGGGGGGTGGAGGGGAGGTCTCTGAGGCACCACCGACTGCTTCCAGGGCTACACAGAGATTCTGGCGTTACATTAGCTGTGGGTGGAGACATCAGAGGAGGAGCTGCTGTTGCTGTTCGTGGTCTGCGCCCTCTTTATGTATAAGTTGAGCAGCTTCATCTGCAAAGAAAAAATACAAATGGATGAGAAGGAAGAAAATCAGAAAGTAAGCAAGAAAGCCCAGGTGACCATAAGAAAACAGCACGTCCCTTAGTGGAGAAAGTCACTGCACAGACATTCCCTAAGTGCCTACCACTCGCCCAAACCACCTGCCTGGGGCCAGTGGGCGATCGGGAGGTCAGATTAGAGGAGGGGGCATGAGAGGTTATCAGGAAAAGAGGGCCACCTGCTACCACGAGGTGGGCCTCAGGGCTGCCTGCAAAAAGGCTCTCCAGAGGCTGACCCACACACTTGGGGGCAAGGCAGCCGGTGTAGTTCCACCCAAGCCAGCAGGAGGAGAGGGTGCAATGCCTACTCTATTGGGATACAGAAACTAAGCCAAGGCCAGAGGTCAGGTTTTCTGTCCTCACACCTTTGTAGACGTTGCTCCTTCCCCATCACACACCTCATCTGCACCCACTGCTGTCCATGGGCACAACACCTGCTGATTTACACAGCATCTGAGGCCCACCTTCAGGCTGCCCCCATCTGCATCCTTGGTCCTCCTGCTCCTGGGACCCCACTCTGCCCACTGTGGCTCAGCACATGCCGCCTTATGCTGGGGGCAGCAGTGGGCTGCATCTTTCCAACAAGACTCAGTCTCCCAGAGGTCAGATGCTGTGTCACTATACAATATACCTTTGTTGGGCACAGTGCTTCTCCACAACAGGCCTTCCACATCTCACATCTCATTTGGTTCTAACTTAAGCCCCCTGGACCCTCAAAACACCTAAAGCAGCATGTAACGCACATAGTAAAGTGAAACTCACTCAGCCATGTCTGACTCTTTGTGACCCCATGGACTGTAAACAGTCCATGGAATTCTCCAGGCCAGAATCCTTCTCCAGGGGATCTTCCCAACCCAGGTCTCTTGCATTGCAGGCGGATTCTTTAGCAGCTGAGCCACAAGGGAAGCCCAAGAATACTGGAGTGGGTAGCCTATCTCTTCTCCAGCAGATCTTCCTGACCCAGGAATCGAACCAGGATCTCCTGCATTGTAGGCGGATTCTTTACCAACTGAGCTATCAGGGAAAGGTCTTCGAATGTTTGTTGAATGCCAATAACCTGATGTCTGTAGTGTGCCTGACCATATTAAGAATGCCAGCAACCAGCAGTGCTCCTCACGAGGCACAGTCTCCCTGAGCCCCAGCAAGGCACATGGTCAGACAGACATGGAGCCCAGAATGCACAGCTGGTCTGAGAGCTCTGCCCTGAGCGTCCTGGAGTTCTCTGGTTTCATGCAACAGCCCATCTTGGGTCTCTCCACGTCAGGACTTAGCTCTTTTCATCTGCAGGGAGCGTGCCATGAATTCACACGACATATCCCAGCTTGTCTTTCATTCCACACCTTTCAAAATCTTAGACCTTTTAACGTAATAGTCAGTGTGCTGATCAAGATGCTTTCACTTTACACAGGTTCTTAATGCTCTAAAGCTCAGGAGGATATAACCAGGGCCAGCCAGCTTCAAGAGAAACCCTGGTATATTCAACAAAATACTGGCCCAAGTCTCAGCAGATCCAGCCGAGTTCTAGAACCAGCTCCAACACTAGTTCTGTGACCTCAGGTAAACATTTCCTGAGCCTTGGCCCAGCAACCAGAACCTGTCTCACGGTGTCCACTGGTCGCTCCTGGACCTCTGTAAAGTCTCCCCAGTGCCAGTCCTGATCCTCAGCTCTATTTGATGCTACTTCAGGGGAGAACAAGGTTTGGTGTTTCCCATATGCTGAAGGCAGCAGGTTCCTAATACATACTTACTGAATCAAATATTTTTTAAAGAAGAAAAAAGTGATCTAGAAAACAGGATAGTTATATTCCTATGAAAGACAGGTTAAAATGAACTTCTAAACATTGTTAATAGTTATTTGCAACTCAGAACCCCTTGTAAGCCCTGAGTTTACAAGCTTTAATCATATTTGAACCTCAAACCAATCCTCTGAGGTAGGCAGAACAGGTTCTCCTATTTTACAAATGAAATGGCTGGGATTCAGAGAGCTTGCCCAATGAGTTGGTATAAATTCAAATTATAGGATTATAACTTTAGGATGTCAAATGTAACCCACAAAGAAAACAGGTATAGAATATATACAAAGGGAAATGAGAAAAGAATTAAAATGTTTCAGTATAAAAAGCAAACGAACACAAAAGAAAACGGTAATACAGAAATGAGGGGCAAAAAAGCTATTATGCATACAGAAAACAAATACCAAAATGACAGAAATCTCTTCCTCATCAGTAAATACTTTAAATGTGAATGAGTTAAATTTTCCAATCAAAAGACAGAGATCAGCAACATGGGTTTTTTTAAAAAAAGCATGATTCAACTATATTTTGTCTATTAGAGACTCACTTCAGATCCAAAGACACAAATAGTTCAAAGTGAAGAATGGAAAAGGATATTCCATGCAAACAGTAACCAAGAGAACAAGGTAGCTATACTATTAGGCAAAATACAGCTTAAATCAAAAAAGGTTATAAGAAACAGAAGGATTAATAAAAGATCCACAAAGCAGGAAATTACAATATTTATAATTATACATCTAAGAATATGCCATCAAAACAGAGAAGCAAAAACTGACAGCACTGAAGGGAGAAACAGTTTTATAATAATAGTTGGGAGGCTTTAATATTCCACTATAGAGGGTTTGAACAACACAATAAATCAACTAAATATAAAAGAAATATGCAAAACACTAAGCCTAAGATGAGACCTTCCCAAGATAGACTATATGTTAGGCCACAAATTGAATCTCAATAAATTAAAAAAGAGATGTCAAAAGAACCTTTTCTGACCATAATAGATGAAGTGAGATTAGTAGCAGAAAGAAAACTGAAAAATCCACAAGTTTGTGGAAACTGAACAACACGTGTTATTCCAACAACCAATGGGTTAAAGGATAAATCACAAAGGAAATTAGAAAATATCTTGAGACAGATGAAAACACAAAAGGGATGAAACTACAAACACATGGGAGGCAGCAAAAGCAGTGCAGTGAGGGAAACTCACAGCTGTAGGAGCTATATGGCTTATATTTAAAAAAGGAAGAAAGAGACGCATCCACAACCTAACTTAACATATCTTAAGGGGCTAGAAAAAGAATAAATTGAACTTCAAGCTTGCAGAAGGGAGAACAGTAATAAAGATTAGATAAATGAAACAAAAAATAGAGATAACAAAACCAAAAACTGGTTCTTTGAAAAAAAAAGTCAACAAAATTGACAAACCTTTAATGAAAAGAGAGAGAAGACTCAAATTATTGGTCAGAAACAAATGTGGGGACATTCTGACTGATTCGATATAAATCAAAGATATGATAAAAATGCTATGAGTAACTGTACAAGAACAAAGTAGATAATCAAGATGAAATGGACAGATTCCTAAAACACAAAACCTACCAAGGCTGAATCATGAAGAAAGAGAAAGTATGAACAGACCTGCAACTAGTAGAGGCTGAATCAGTAATTGAAAATCTGAGAAAGAAAAGGCCCAGACCAGATGGCTTCACTGGTGAATTCTACCAACGTTTAAAGAACTAACACAATCCTCAATTTTTTCTAGAAAATTTAGAGGAAAAAACACTTCTGAATTCATGCTATGAAGTCAGCACTGTCCTGAGAGCAAAGTCAGATAAAGAAAAGAAAATTACAGATCAATATTCCAACAGTGACCCAACATACAAAAATTAATAAATATACCACATTAACAGAATGAAAGGGGAAAAAAATCAAAGGATCATTTCAACTGACACAGAAAAAGTATTTGGCAAAATTCCACACAAAATTCCACACACACTAGGAACAGAAGGAAAGCACAGGCGCGTTTTGCTTTGCTGTGCTTCACTGCATTGTACTTTGAAGACAGTCCTCCCCCCACGCCCCAAACTGAAGGTCTGTGAACACTGCATCATGTGAGTTCCCGAGTGCCACTTTCCAACAGCACTGGCTGCCTACATGTCACTGTTCCATTTTGGTAATTCCTACAACTATTTCAGACTTCTTCATCATTATTATTCTCTTTATGGTCATCTATAATCAGTGTTCTTTGATATTACGACTGCAGTTGTTTGGGGTGCCACGAACCATGTTCATATGAAGACAGCAAACGTCATCCATAGAAGTGTATGCTCTGACTGCTGCACCATCTCTCCCCCGTACATGAGCCTTCCTATATTCCCCGAGACACAACAGCATTCAGGCCAATTAAAAACCCTACCACGGCCTTAAGTGTCTAAGTGAAAGAGGTGCACTTCTCTCGCTAGAAATGATTAAGCTTAGCAAGAACTGCATATTGAAAGTTGAGACAGGCCAAAAGCTAGGCCTCTTGCCTCAAACAGTTAGCCAAGCTGTGAATGCAAAGGGAAAGTTCTCGAAAGAAACTGAAAGTGCTTCCCAGTGAACACACGAATGATAAGAAAGCAAAAGCAAAATAGCCTTCCTGCTGATATGGAGAAAGTGGTCTGGATAGAAGATCAAACAGTCACAACATTCCCTTAAGCCAAAACCTACTACAGATCGAGACCCTCTCCTTCCATTCCAGGAAGGCTGAGAGAGATGGACGAGCTGCTGGAAAAAAGTCTGAACTTGGCCGAAGTTGGTTCAAGAGGTTTAAAGAAAGATGCTGTTTCCCTGACATTAAAGTGTGAGGTGAAGCAGCAACTGCTGATGCAGAAGCTGCAGCAAGTTATCCAGAGGATTTAGATAAGATAATCCATGAAGGTGGCTACATGAAACAACAGATTTTCAACACAGGCAAACAGTCTTATATTGGAAGAAGATGCCATGTAGTACTTTGACAGCCAGAGAGGAGAAGTCAATGCCTGGCTTCAAAACTCCAGAGGCTGACTCTTACTAGGTGCTAATGCACCTGGTGACTTTAAAATACAGCCAGGGCTCACTTACTGTTCCGAAAATCCCAGGGCTCTTAGGAATTACGCTCAGTCTACTTCGCTTGTGCTCTATGAATGGAACGACAAAGCCTGGATGACAGTGCATCTGTTTACAACAAGGATTGACTGAATATTTTAAGGCCAATGTTGAGACCTACAGCTCAGAAAAAACGATTCCTTTCAAAATATTACTGTTCACTGACAATGTACCTGGTCACTCAAGGGCACTGATGAGGATGTGCAAAATTAAGGTTGATTTCACGCCTGCTAATAACCAATAACGTTGAAAAAGCTGAAGTTGAACGGTTCTATGAAGACCTACAAGACCTTTTAGAACTAACACCCAAAAAAGATGTCCTTTTCATTATACGGGACTGGAATGCAAAAGTAGGAAGTCAAGAAACACCTGGAGTAACAGGCAAATTTGGCCTTGGAATGCAGAATGAAGCAGGGCAAAGACTAATAGAGTTTTGCCAAGAAGATGCACTGGTCATAGCAAACACCCTCTTCCAACAACACAAGAGAAGACTCTACACATGGCATCATCAGATGGTCAACACTGAAATCAGATTGATTATATTCTTTGCAGCCAAAGATGGAGAAGTTCTATACAGTCAACAAAAACAAGACCAAGAGCTGACTGTGGCTCAGCTCATGAACTCCTTATTACTAAATTCAAACTTAAATTGAAGAAAATAGGGAAAACTGCTAGACCATTCAGGTATGACCTAAATCAAATCCCTTATGATTATACAGTGGAAATGAGAAATAGATTTAAGGGCCTGGATCTGATAGATAGAGTGCCTGATGAGCTATGGAATGAGGTTCGTGACACTGCACAGGAGACGGGCATCAAGACCATCCCCATGGAAAAGAAATGCAAAAAAGCAAAATGGCTGTCTGAGGAGGCCTTACAAATAGCTGTGAAAAGAAGAGAGGCGAAAAGCAAAGGAAAAAAGGAAAGGTGTAAGCATCTGAATGCAGAGTTCAAAGAATAGCAAGAAGACATAAGAAAGCCTTCCTCAGCGATCAATGCAAAGAAATAGAGGAAAACAACAGAATGGGAAAGACTAGAGATCTCTTCAAGAAAACTAGAGATACCAAGGGAACATTTCATGCAAAGATGGGCTCGATAAAGGACAGAAATGGTATGGACCTAACAGAAGCAGAAGATATTAAGAAGAGGTGGCAAGAATACATAGAACTGTACAAAAAAGATCTTCATGATCCAGATAATCACGATGGTGTGATCACTCACCTAGAGCCAGACATCCTGGAATGTGAAGTCAAGTGGGCCTTAGAAAGCATCACTACGAACAAAGCTAGTGGACGTGATGGAATTCCAGTGGAGCTATTTCAAATCCTGAAAGATGATGCTGTGAAAGTGTTGCACTCAATATGCCAGCAAATTTGGAAAACTCAGCAGTGGCCACAGGACTGGAAAAGGTCAGTTTTCATTCCAATCCCAAAGAAAGGCAATGCCAAAGAATGCTCAAACTACCACACAATTGCACTCACCTCACATGGTAGTAAAGTAATGCTCAAAATTCTCCAAGCCAGGCTTCAGCAATATGTGAACCATGAAGTTCCTGATGTTCAAGCTGGTTTTAGAAAAGGCAGAGGAACCAGAGATCAAATTGCCAAGATGCACTAGATCATGGCAAAAGCAAGAGAGTTCCATAAAAACATCTATTTCTGCTTTATTGACTATGCCAAAGCCTATGACTGTGTGGATCACAATAAACTGTGGAAAATTCTGGAAGAGATGGGAATACCAGACCACCTGACCTGCCTCTTGAGAAACCTGTATGTAGGTCAGGAAGCAACAGTTAGAACTGGACATGGAACAACAAATAGGAAAAGGAGTACGTCAAGGCTGTATATTGTCACCCTGCTTATTTAACTTATATACAGAGTACATCATGAGAAACGCTGGACTGGAAGAAACACAAGCTGGAATCAAGATTGCCGGGAGAAATATCAATAACCTCAGATATGCAGATGACACCACCCTTATGGCAGAAAGTGAAGAGGAACTAAAAAGCCTCTTGATGAAAGTAAAAGAGGAGAGTGAGAAAGTTGGCCTAAAGCTCAACATTCAGAAAACAAAGATTATGGCATCCGCTCCCATCACTTCATGGGAAATAGATGGGGAAACAGTGGAAACAGTGTCAGACTTTATTTTTTTGGCCTCCAAAATCACTGCAGATGGTGACTGCAGCCATGAAATTAAAAGACGCTTACTCCTTGGAAGAAAAGTTATGACCAACCTAGACAGCATATTCAAAAGCAGAGGCATTACCTTGTTGACTAAGGTCCATCTAGTCAAGGCTATGGTTTTTCCTGTAGTCGTGTATGGATGTGAGATTTCGACTGTGAAGAAGGCTGAGTGCTGAAGAATTGATGCTTTTGAACTGTGGTGTTGGAGAAGACTCTTGAGAGTCCCTTGGACTGCAAGGAGATCCAACCAGTCCGTTCTGAAGGAGATCAGCCCTGGGATTTCTTTGGAGGGAATGATGCTAAAGCTGAAACTCCAGTACTTTGCCCACTTCATGCGAAGAGTTGACTCATTGGAAAAGACTCTGATGCTGGGAGTGATTTGGGGGCAGGAGGAGAAGGGGACGACCGAGGATGAGATGGCTGGATGGCATCACTGACTCGATGGACGTGAGTCTGAGTGGACTCTGGGAGTTGGTAATGGACAGGGAGGCCTGGCGTACTGTGATTCATGGGGTCGCAAAGAGTCGGACACGACTGAGCGACTGAACTGAACTGAGTAACTTAACACCCCTTCTGCAGCCCAAAGATCAAGGACTAATTTTGACTTTCAAGTCTTACTATTTAAGAAAAACATTTTGTAAGGCAATCGCTGCCATAGTGACTCCTCTGGGGGATCTGGGCAGTCACCTGTAAACCTTCTAGAAAGGATTCAACATTCTAGATGCCATGAAGAACAAAGAAGTCAAAATATCAGCGTTAACAGGAGTTTGGAAGAAGCTGATTCCATCCCTCTTGGATGACTTTGAGGGGTTCCAGACTTCAGTGAAGGAAGGAGCTGCAGATGTAATGGAAACAGCAAGAGAACCAGGATTAGAGGTGGAGCCTAAAGATGGGACTGAGCTGCTGAAACCTCACGGTACAACTTTAATGGATAAGGAGCTGCTGCTTAAGGATGAACAAAGTGGTTTCTTGAGATGGAATCTACTCTTGGTGAAGATGCTGTGAAGACTGCTGAAATGACAACAAAGGATTTAGAGTATGACATAAACTTAGTTGATTAAACAGAGGCAGGTTTGAGAAGATTGACTTCAATTTTTTCTACTGTGTATAAAATGCTATCAAACAGTATTGTGCTACAGAGAAACTGTTTGTGAAAGAAGAGTCAATCGATTCGGCAAACTTCATTGTTGTCTTAAAATAAGACACAGCCACTACAACCTTCAGCAACCACCACCCTGATTAGTCGGCAGCCATCCACATGGAGGCCAGATCCTCCACAAGCAAAACAATTATGACTCACTGAAAGATGACTAGCATTTCTGTTAAGATACTGATATTTTTAGACACAATGCTACTGAACTCTTAAGAGACTACAGCACAGTACACATGTAACTTTTATATACCCTGGGAAACCAAAAAATTTGTGCACATCTGCTTTATTGCAATACTTGCTTTATTTCAACTGTCTGGAACCAAATCCATACCATCTCTATGTCTGTACCTCCATATATCAGAAGCTATATATGAGAGACCCACACAGTGAATACTATGCTCGACGGTAAAAGACTGACAACTTTAAGATGAGGAACAAGGCAGAGGAGGCTTGCTTTCACCGTTTCTACTAACACAGTAAGTTCCAGCCAGAACAATTTGGCAGGAAAAGAAAAGACAGGCATTCACATTGGAAAGGAAGAAGCAAAACTATCTTTGTTCAAAGATGATATACAGTTGACCCTTGAGCAGCACAGGTTTGAACCATGAAAATACACTTATACATGGATGTTTTTCAATACACACAGCACGATACAATCTGGGGTCAGCTGAACAATCCCAGGTGCGGAACTAGGGGTATAGGACTGGAGCACGTGCAGAGTGTGCTATCTGTGACAGGTTCTGAACCCCATCCCTGTGGGATACCAAGAGATGACTGCGATCTCATATGTATAAAATCTCAAAGATTCCACAAAAAATTGTTGCCTAATAAAGAAATTCAGCAAACTAGCAGACTACAAAATCAATGAGCAAAAATCAACTGCACTTCTGTATACTAAAAATGAAGCTAAGAAAAACAATTCCATTTACAGTAGTATCAAAAAGACAAAGACACTTAGGAATTAACACAAGGAAGTGAAAGAACTGTACAATAAAAACCACCAAATTTTATTGAAAGTAATTAAAACACAAACAAAAAGATACTCCATGTACTATACAGTATGGTGACTATAGTAAAAATACTGTATTGTATATGTGAAAGTCATTAACAGAGTAGATCTTAAAATCTGTCATCACAAGAAAAAAAATCGTGTAGCTATGTGTATGACAGCTGTTACCTAGACTTACTGGGTGATCATTTTGCAATATAAATAAATATCAAATAATTATGCTGTACTTACAAAACTAATACAATTTCATATGTTCATTTTCATCTCAATTAAAAATGAAAAACAACTCATTACATATAGAGGTTAAAAAAAGACATCCCATGTTCATGGGTTGGAAGACAACATTATGAAATCAAAACTACACAAAGCTATCTATACATTCAATGGAATCCCTATCAAAATCCCAATGCGGTTTTCTGCAGAAACAGAAACTCTTTTCAACAAACCGAACTGGGAAAGCTGAATATCCACACACAAAAGACTGAAGTTGGACTCTTACCTATTACCATATACAAAAATTAACTCAAAATGGATCAGAGACCTCTATAATGTACATTCAGTGGACTATTATTCAGCCTTAAAATGAAAGGAAATTCTGATACCTGCTACAACATGGATGAACCTAGAGAACATTATCCTCAGTGAAATAAACCACTCACAAATAGACAAACACTGTAGGATTCCACTTACAAGTATTCACACCAAAGAAAGTAGAATGGTGGTTGACAGCGACTGGGGAACTGGGGAATATTATTTAATGGATTTCAGTTTTCCAAGATGAAAAGTGCTCTGGAGATGGATGGTGGGGATGAATAGGAATAATATGAATGTACTTGGTATCTGTGAACTGCACACTAACACGTGGTTAAGATAGTAAATTTCACATTACATATATTTTACCAAGAGAGAGAATGGAAAGGAAAGGTTGCTCATTGTCATACAGCTAGTAAGTGGGGGACAGAGACCAGAAGGCTGGTTTTCTGATACTAAAGCTAGTATTGCTGCCATGGCAACGGGACACTTTCAAGATGCACCTCACAAGTCCCCCCACTCCAACCTTGCATCAGGCCTTCCTCTACAGAACCTGATGTCATTTATCAACTTCATTTAAGTAGTAGTAAAGGGGTTTTGACAGGCCTGGTGACAGAAACAGGAAGCCACAGCTTGACTGTTTCTAACTTAGCACCACATGCTGCCAGCTACCCATTCTGGGGGTGTGTGTGGGAGCGGGGTGTTTGTTTGTTTCAGGAGATGTGCATTGGAGCCTTACAAAGTTCCTGTTAACACATCGGAACTATCACATATAAAAACTGTAATGACTGGAAGCACTGTGCTGCTACAGTGGACAGGTGTCAGGTCAGCCTCCCTCAGCACTCTGAGCTGACTGATGTCATCAGTGGGGAGGTGGGAACACTGGCTCTCAATCAGGACTGGGCTCCAGACCCTACGCCCCCATTCCAAGGGGCAGCAGGTCAACCACAGGACAGGGGTGAGAAGACACCTGCATTTTCTCAGCCCCTTGTTAGCGGGGTCAAGTGAGATGAAAGGACAGCTCCCTTACTCCTGAGAGTAGAAAGCACCAGAAAACAGAGATCTGGAAAAGATTATTTTTGGATGAATTTTCCTTTTTACAAATCTAATTCCCTTTGTGAAGACTGTCTGTGAGGGCCCCACTGCTGCCACGCAACAGCCGTGGATCCCTGATGGCAGCAGCAGAGGCAGGTGCTCCTGGCCTGTACACTGCTGGGCACTCTTGGCTCACTGTCCTGCAAGCTGTGGTCAGGGAGGGCTGGACAAGCACCACTGCAGGGGCAGTGACTGGAAGGAGAGCACGGGAAATGGATCCAGGTGAAGCAGCCCCCACCACACCTGCTCTGCTCAGACCTTCCAGCCCAGTTGCTGATTGTATCTTTTTCTGGACCAGTGGTTCTCTACCAAGGCTGACTTTGTCCCAAAGTGACACCTGACCAGGTGTGGGGACATCAGCTGAGGGTGGGGTGTGCTCCTGGGACCTCAGGGATGGTGCCCCCACCACGAAGTGCCCCGAAATGTCGGCAGCCCTGCTCTGGACAAAGGCGGGAGGGCCAGCTCTGCCCAGAACTCAGTGAGTGGAGACGCTCATCAACTATGCCAAAGGAACAGGCCTACTTGAAAAGCCATGAGGCTCCACCTGCTGCTTCCTTCTTTGCTAAGGAGGAAGGCCAGATATTTCAGGCTCCGTGCTTTTGTATTCATACCTGTGCCTGGGCCCTCGGTAACGTTACGGGGACACATTTTCCCCAGGCAGTCCCCGGGGCAGGTGCCTGACCATAGCCCAGCTCCTGGCCCCTACTGCCTGAGATCAAGGATGGCTATCCTCTCTCCCCAGTGGGTTCATCAGATTTTAGCTTATTTTTAAACCAGCAAGCACTCTAGTCACTCTCATCTTCCATGAGCCAATAGTCCCTTTGCTGCATTTTCTGCCCGATTCTAGAAGGAACAAGAGGAAATATGACCACCATGGGCTCTCAGGTGGGTCACATGCAGAATCAGTGTCCTCACCCTGCAGAGATGCCATCATGAACATGGGACGTGCTGGGCACACAGTGAGAGGCAGCCATCATTACACTGACCCACAGGACCCAAAGCCCACCCAGACAGGTGTGAAGCCAGCAGGCAAATGTCCTTAGTGTTTCAGAGAGAGGAAACAAGCTGGTTCCGAAACAAAGTCATCTTCCTTTTGGGGATAAATTAGAAGTTCAAAACTATCATGTTAAAAACAGGAGTGACAGGAGATTGTCGCATTTAGGTGACTTCACTACACAGTTGTTCACTTTGTCTTTAGAGACATGAACCTGGAGAATAAGGCCCAGTTGGCTCACAACGCTGAGAAAGTTTGTCTGGAGCCCAGAACTGCAGGGCAGTGGCTCTGGGACACACTGGTAGGCCCAGGTGTACGACCCACCCGTGTAACACTATACATACCTTGCTCCCCGTAAGCTGTGCCAGGTGAGGTTTCAACTCTTCTCCAATTACGGAATAAATTGCCACTAAGCAAAACACGCTGGCCTTGCGCACGCTGCTCTCGGTGTTGTCGTAACCCTACAGCCAGAGGGACATAGAAAGGAAAGTGAGATCAAAGCTTTGCCCGACTGATAGTATTTCATCAATGTTTCCACACTCTCACACTTCAACCTCAGCCTTGCTGGGAGTGGTCTGGATGCCCCTGAGCTCTGCCGATGAATCCCAAGAGCTCTTGCCCCAAAGAGGCCACACGCAATAGTGTCAAAAGTGAGCTGGTTTTGGGGTGGGAGGCAGGAGGCTGGCGAACTGGTCTCCTCCACACAGAACGATGCTGTATCATGAGCTGCCAAAAAACGTTGGCAGCACCAGCCAAGAAACGTTGTGAGAGAACAGAGTGAGAAAAGGAAATTAAGGGGGAAAATAAGTGGCTTCTTCTCACCATGGTAAAGCAAATCTCACATGTGCAAATCCCTTTAAAGAAATGAGAACTATGTCACTCACTCTGTGGATCAAACTCTCCACTGTCCATGGATCGTCCTGCAGTGGGACAAACCTCCACATTCCTCTCCAGCTGGACCACAACCTGCCTCCTCCCTCCCCAAACCCAGATGGGACTGTCCGCTTCTCTCCAAGCAGCCTTTGGGACCTTTCAGACTTTGTGCCTTTCCCTCTGCCTGGAATAATCTAGTCTTCGGCTGTGTGTGTTTAAATCCCTGAGCCCAGTGCTCAGCAAACAGCAGCATTTATTAAGTGTAAAGCCAATGTCTGTCTACCTTCTCCACTGAAATCTCTCTCTAGGGCCCAAGTCTAAACCACCTCTTCTCTGAGCCCTTCAACCTAGAGATCAGCCTTTACCCAGATCTCAGAACCACCCATATCCACCCCAGTAACTCAGCACACAGCACCAGCCCTGACCTGTAGCTGTTGGTACGGGAGTACCAAGTCCCAGAGAGGGCTGTCAACTCCTTGAGGTAGGGTCCCAACAGAAGAGGCGCCTTGCCTTCCAGAGTCTATTTAACTCAATGCCTCACGCTTATAAGGGTTTCAACTACTATTTCTTGGACAGGTTAAGACAAGGACCACTGTTTGATGTTGGGTTCCACGGCTCACCCTGCCCAGGGCTGGGCCCATCAGCCATGCAGTAAGGAATGAACAACAAAGAAAGATCAAAACATGTTCACAATAAACAGAAAGTTCATTCTGTAGGCCACAGGTCTGGGCCGCCAGGAAGAACTTCCTCTGCATTCAAGGAGGGTGGGCCAGAGAGACAAGATGTCGAGGGTCCCGTAGGGCGTGGCCCACCCCGCCCGCCCCTGTGTGCTGAGTGGCCAGGCCGCCACGAGGGGCCCACCTGCAGCAGGCCTGGGATGATGTCTGCGAGGAGCTGCAGCAAGGACTCCTTGGCAATCCTCTCGACGACTTTGGTCTGCATCTTGATGGCGGCCAGGTTGATGGGGTAGTCGGCTGTCTGGACAATGGGGCACAGCACTTTGATGCACTGCTCTGGGTGGATGGAACTGGCCAGCGTGGATGCGGCCTCCTCGGCAGCCCTCACCACCTGAAACATGGTCCCATGTGAGTGAGCTCCACACCACAACACACACTTGAAAAGAGCTACAGACATGCGGCGCAGAGTCACATTCTGTGCTCCAGCTCATAAGATCCTTAGAAACTTTATAGCCTTGGTAATTTTTTCCTACTATCCTTCCCCAACCTGTGTGCATTCGTGAGTTCACACATTCCTGGGTGGCAGCGGCCGAGCTGAGCACAGGACTCGGAGGCAAAGGTGGTGCTGGGCAAGATGGGTGGTCTGCGTTGAGGGGCTGAGGATGCAAAGGTTCAGGAGGCAGCAGGCGAGGCCACAAGAGCAGGCGGGGTCCCAAGGGTGGGGTCTGCTACCTTGCAGTTGGCCAGGAGCAGATGGAAGGAAGTGAGGCAAACCGGAGCCCTGCCAGCCACTTGAGTGCCCAGTCTGCTCCCTTCACTTTTTCTCACTGGTGCTCACCTATGCTCGTCACTTGACCGGCAGGATGCACTCAACAGAACCCCGAGGTGCACCCTGACCCCTGCACTTACATGCTTTGATGACACTGTCTCCCCGACTAGACTAAGGGCTCCTTGGAGGTCAGTTCCCATCTCAGCCACCTTCTGTTCCCCATGCCCAACAGTGTCCATTATGCACTAAGTGCTTAACAAATGTTGGTCCAACTCATTTTCCTGCAGCGTGTGTGTGTGTGTGTGTGTGTGTATATGTAAATGTTCATCACTGGCACAGTCAGCTCCAGGTGTGTGTGTGTGTGTGTGTGTGTGCGCGCGCGCGTGTAAACGTCCATCACGGGCACAGTCAGCTCCAGGGCACGGCTCACTGATCTGCATTTACATATCCCAGTGGAGGAGCTGGCCCAGAAAATGAGGAGGAAGTCAAGACATCTTCAGAGGACCAAGTTGGGCTTTGGAGAAATCAACTGTCCATTCTGGGTGACACAATGAAAGGGCAACAGATCTGCCCTTTGGAAAAGACTTGAGTTCAGGTTAGTTCGCCAGTGATCGGTTTGTTTGGAGAACAACAGCGTGTCATTAGAAGGGCCCCATCATGCAGCAATCACTAGATGAAGTGCTCTTCCTCTTCCTCAGCTCATGTGTGTCCTGAGGACTGTGGTCCGTCCACAGCATACTTGGGAAAGCCAAGTGTTTGGCCTGTGATACACAGCTAGGCAGATGGTGGAAGACGGGTCTACCCTTTCTCTCACCTGGCCCTGCAGTGGGACACCAATGCCCTTCAACTGTAAGAAATCACTGTTTATAGGTGTCACAACATACTGGTCAGGAAACTGAGTAACACTAACTGATGAAATCTGAGATCTTAGTTTTTAAACATATGGGGAAAAAAATGAAAGGGTCAGAAGATACTGGATGATTTCATTGATAACATCCCAAACTGGAAAACACTGATGTCGAGCAATTCAGGAGGCCACTAAGAGGTAGAGATAGCCAGGTGGCAGGAAGATGCAGGACTGGGGGAGAGACTGGGAATGGAGTCCTGGCAGCTCCACTTAGGTCCTGACAGGGGTAGAGCAGAAACTTCCTGGTGCGCCTCAGGGATGCAAAGGGCACTGATCAGACAGGGAGGTAAATGGCCAGGTTCACAGTGAGGCTCCTCCCCACCAACCTTTCCAGGCTTCACTCTCATCCAGGTCACAGGAGTTAACCTGCAGGGAGCTGCTGGTAAACAGACCAGCTCGGGTATGTGGAGCTGAAACCTGAACCCAAGGAGAACTTCCTCTGATAAAACTCCAGAAATTCTTGAAGTTGCTTGCAGGAAGCATTTAATCAAACATAGGTTTTCTGAAAATGCCTAAAGAGAAAATGCCAGAAGACGCACTTGAAGGTCCATCTGAGGCCCCTCTTTCGCTGAGGCTGGAGCAAGTTTCCCAAGGCAGACGCTGTTTTTGGCACAGGGGGTTGGTGCTTTTGACTTCCCTCTACATGCCAAGCTCCTGGCTGCTGGCCGGCTGCCTGACTCATGGTGAACTTTAAGTTTCGCCCCTGTGTTCTATGTAACATAAGAAGCAAAGATTATAAATGTAAGCAAACAGAGAGCAAAGTAAACAGAGGCAACAGAGAGAAAGGAGGATAGTACTCTTTGGTAGACACGGTGGCCAGAAGGGGCAAAGATGAGTTCTCAGAGAGGGTGAAGATGATGAGAGAGAGTGGGGTCAGGCAGACTTCCGGGTCATTACCAACCCTACGTGACCAAAACGGCTCCAAATCTGCTGATTTTTCTGCAGTCTGGTAGAAACACAGGAATTCTTTTTTCAAAGTCAAGTGAATTAACAGTGTCTATCTCGGAAAAGCATAATTTCCTTACCTAACTTTTTTAAAAATGAGATCATTACTCAGAATATTGATGAATGTTTGCTTAAAGATAAGGTTTCTTTGAGAGCACAGAACCTGTCACAATTTGAACTGCACGCTTTAAGTTCAGAAAGACTGACTGCGCTCTGTCACAGGCACGGCAGTGTATAAACAAGCAAGTAAATGTTTGGAAACAACGACAAGCAGGTACACCTAGTTAGTAGTAGCAGTTTGGCCACTAAGTCGTATCTGACTCTTGGACCCCATGGACAGAGCTCCTCTGTCCATGGGATTCTCCAGGCAAGAATACTGGAGTGGGTTGCCATTTCCTTCTCCAAGGTACACCTAGTTCAGTCCCAATTATTTAAAAGCTAAGGGAGACACTGGTGCCACCTTCTGGGGAAAGCCGGGAAGACCTCACAAAACAGGCAAGATGATGGGGTTGTGTGCCCATGGTGGTGGGGAGGCTGTCTCTCTGGTAAAATGGTCACCACCATGGACCTGAACTCAGCATGCAAGTCCCCGCTTGTCAGGCCCGGCCCCAGAGGGAGGGAGGGAAGGAAAAAGCTTCAGGGTCCAAGTTCGGGGACCCAGCTCTGTCACCAATGAGTGAGGTGAACCTGAGGGATGCTTCTTTTACTGTCTGGGCCTGTTTCCCTTATAAGTAAAATGAAGGTGGCGGAGGGGGGAGTGGGGGTGGGACCTGAATCAAGTATGCTGATATCAGTTTGGACGGTGACACTTTATCTCCCTACCCTACCTAGTGAGTACTTTCTCTTGATTTCAAAAGGCAGAGTCTGCATGAAATGGTCTCTAACCACACAGCCATCACACTCTCCCCTCAAGGGGCAGATTAAGGGCAACACCGCCTCAGGTGTGGTAAGGCTCTGAGGTGGAGACTTACTGTGTCCCACCTCAAGGGGTGGAATCACAGTCAACGGGGAATAACGCTGCGGAGTCGGAGGGGCTGGACGCCCAGGAGGTGGCCATGTCTGCCACCCTGGAGGATGCCAGGAACGCTGGGCTGGCTGGTCCCTGGAGGAGTCAAGGAGGCGGAAGGTGGGCAGCACACCGAAGGCTCCTCTGCGTCTCCCAAAACCCGTCGACTCCTGGTATTTCCTCAAATGCAGGAGTGGGATGGCCTCTCCAGTGTGGACACCGAGAGATTCAGCCAATATGTGAGCCTAATACACACAGCCCACAGTTAATTCACCCAAATTTCAATAGCCTTCTGACATGTATTTCAAGAAACGCAGCGATTTCTGGTTTACATAAAACAGGAAAACCCCAACCACAATTCTATTCAGAACCGGTCTACCTACTTCAGTGGAAGAGGATTAAAAGGACCGTGTCTGCAGTTTTCAACAGCATTAGCCTCCTCACTCTGTTGACATGAATGTCAGTCCTACAAGGGGCAGGCGTCCTGAAGCCCCAGTTCACCTCGAGTGCCAGCACTTCTGATGTTCAGGGAGCTGAGACTCATCCCCAGCTACTCAGCTAACCAACTGGTCAACGTAGAATGAGGACCTGAGTCTCCAGACCCCAAGGCTCTGATGTTAAACAGATCTTTCATCATCATCCTTCCACCTCTATTTGCCCTACACCAAACCACTTGACTGCTTTCTCCAGACAAGTTCTCTCTCTTAGTAAGACACTCTCTCTGAGGCTATGGAAGTGAAGGGCAGGTGTCGCATCTGGTTCCTCGGAGGCAGATGCACCAGAGAGGAGGGGCCGTGCCTCCTTGCCCTGAGTAACTGTGGGGCAGCTGCTGCTATTTCTCAGGGCTGGACACTGTGCCTGGCACGTCCCGGCCACCCTTGGGGCCATGCTGGTCCAGCAGACCCAGCCCAGACATGTCCTCCTGGCCCACGGCCCGCACCCAGGCTCGCCGCTTGACTCCCTGCTGTCCGCGCTCTCCCTGGATGCCCCTCCCAGGCCACCCCAAACCCCCAGTGCACTTCTCTCTGGACCCCATGTGGAGTCCTTTGCTCTAACCTGAACTAAACCATAAGTTCCTTTACGTCTAAAACACTCCCCAACCCCCCTCCCCTGTGCCTCCAATAATAAAACATTTACCAGAGTTTGTGCTATGAGTGTCAGACTCGATCAGCAACTTTGACCTTTTAAACGACTATATAGGTTTCTGGTTTTGTCTTTTTGTTACAAGGCTACAAGTTACAAAGGAAATAGGGCTTCTGGCCACATGCCAAGGTTGGGCCCAAAGAAAACTGTAGAATCTAGGAAGGCTTAGGCCTGTTATTCAATAGCAGCCTCTGTTATCTTGAGGCCAGATGACAGGCAGATAACCATGCAGTCCACTCCCTGGGCTAACAGATTAGGAAAACCAAGGTCCAGAGAGGTGAAGTAATCTCTCCACACTCACACAATGCACTGCTCGCCAGAGCCCACTGACATGTGGCTGCTGCCCCAAGAAGCTTCTAAGGGCCATTCCTGAGCCAAGGATCTGGTGAAGCCACGGTCAGAGTGATTCTGACTGGGATTTGAAGCAGAACATCAGCTCATCACTCAAGTGTTTTCTCTCTGACACACCACTGCTTTGTGCAGGCCTATTTGCCAAGAGGTCCTGAAAAGTTCCATTTTTAAAATGTCATCTGGTTTAGCTTTCTTAATTCTCTGCAATCTTAAAATATTAAATTAACTAGAAATGATTTCAAAATAAAATCCCGGGGAGACATAACAGTGGTTGTTTTATATTTATTTAAGAATCAAACTTCCTGAAAGAAACCAAACCACCTGAGGCTGGATTTTGATGCCTTAAGCACCATGACTTCTGTGGGGCAAACAAGATCTGGTGACCCCACAATGAGGCTGATATTTTTCTCTTTTAACAGACAAATGTAATTGAATATTCACTACTGTGGCCGAGGTCAGTGAAAGCAAAGCCTAATGGTCAAAGTATATTGTGTTGGCCAATATTATGACCCAAAAGAATATTTTCTTTTTTTAAAAAATATAAATTTATTTATTTTAATTGGAGGCTAATTACTTTAGAATATTGTATTGGTTATGCCATACATCAACATGAGTCTGCCACGGGTGTACATGTGTTCCCCATCTTGAACCCCCTCCCTCCTCCCTCCCCATCCCATCCCTCTGGGTCATCCCACTGCACCAGCCCCGAGCATCCTGTATCATGCATCGAGCCTGGTCTGGCGATTCGTTTCATATATGATACTGTACATGTTTCAATGCCATTCTCCTAAATCATCCCACCCTCGCCCTCTCCCACAGAGTCCAAAAGACTGTTCTATACATCTGTGTCTCTTTTGCGTCTCGCATACAGGGTTATCGTTACCATCTTTCTAAATTCCATATATATGCGTTAGTATACTGTATTGGTGTTTTTCTTTCTGGCTTACTTCACTCTGTATAATAGGCTCCAGTTTCATCCACCTCATTAGAACTGATTTCAAAAGAATATTTTCAAAGAAACAGAGTTGATGCTTCTCTAAAGTTCAAACAGAACACTGACCGAGGACCCCAACACTGGCTACCGTGTGTAAGCCACGGTGCCTGGGAGCAACAGCTGTCTTACATTAAATGTGTATAAAGTGATTAATAATTTGTACATTATCTGTCTGACTCTGAGACGATACAGACGTCTGAAGACAGCTTTACGAAGCAAAGTTTGTACAGCGTTTGATAGTGTTAAGACACGAGCTTTCATGTCCCCTATCTGATTCTGCAGCAGCTACGCTACACAGCGGGGATCAAACAGACAGCACGGCTGGAGGCCAGATGCTGGATGGAAAACCTGGCTTTCCATCTCTATATTCGTGCTCCCACTGACCCCAGAACCGCATTCATAGTATCAATGCTCATATCAGATCTAAATCCTCTCTTAATCATTGATGGACAGATTCGGTACCAGCCCTAAGAGATGGATTACAAGTTCTAAGATAAGCAGCACTGAAGTTAAAGGAGTTTTTCTGAAAAACAGAGAGTGGGCATAGGATCTTAGAAAGGTCGCTATCAAGGCCTTCGCCTGTAGATGTTTGCTAAAAGCTAACACTACTATAAACCACAGTAACTTCATTAATCAGCAGTTGAAACGCAACAGCAAATTTTATTTACTAAAAAGATAAAAACACAGAGTTAGATAATTTAAGAAATCTATGTATTCAAATAGAGAATATGAAAACATACTTAACCTGACAAACAACAACTTTTTAAACAAAAACTCTAAATTGGTCCCCAAATCCTCTGTCTTGCTTATTATAAAATGTCTATGTTAGCTTAGGATGAGTCATGATGAGACAGATTCAGCACCTGGCATATTTCAGTGTGATAGTATTTTGCACACATAGCTCCTACAAAAGACCCTGAGAACACAGCCCTCAGCTTACCGGGAAAAAAACAAGACGACTTAGCAGCCCTGCTTTAAGCATCTTCCCTGAAGGCTGTATGACACGTTTCAACCTATTAGAAACCATATTTCAAGAAGCCCTTCATTGCTACAGCCCCACGGCTAGAACTAGTGTGCACCATGCCAGGGCCCTGCTGCAGCAGCCAAGGGAGGACATATCTGGTGACAAGGTCTCTCACAGCAGCTGCTTGTCAACCTGCCAGTCCATCGCCTTCATCTCCTGTGGACACAAAACTAGCTTCTTATGGAGGAGGTTCCAGGAGCTACAGCCCAGGATGAGCACACTTTGGAAGCGCCAACTGGACAGGAAGAGACTCGGGCTCTGTCTGACTAGTAACTGGGTCTAGAAACACCTTGGATCCTTTCCAATAATTATGAGAATGATGTCTGAATAAACATTTGAATGTACTGGTGAGAAAATATAATAACTAGAGAAATACTGTGTGTGATGTTAATTTCATATGCCAACAGAAACACACAGGTGCCTAAGTTAGGAGTTTCTGGCAAAGTGACAGCATGGAGTTTCATAAGGGAAAGGACATGGGCAGCAAGTCAAGGTGAGTCTGCAGGTATGCAAAGCAGGGAGGCCTGCCAGCAACGGCACTCCTTTCAGGACACAATGTCTCCTCCACCTGCCTTATCAGGAAATCAGTGACAGCTGCCTGGAGATCCTGGGTCACAAGAATTCCACCCAAGCAAGTGCTGCTAAATTTGCTTCAGGCAGCAGGTATTTTCTGCTTGTGTCTCTTAGGCAACCTAAAGGACTTCACAGCTGAGAACCTTCTCTCCTCTACCTCTTGTCTTGCAGGGGAAAAAAACAAGAACCCCTCACGCAACCAGTAATGTATGCTTGTCAGGGTCCACTGTCCAGGTTCTGAAAGTAAACATGAGGACAGCCACTGTGAAGACAGACATCTCGCAAGGGGATGGCCAGTGGCTGCCACACAGGGCAGAAGGGCTGCTGCACAGGGCTTCACCTTAATGCCACATTCTCACTTATGTCTCCCCTCTGAAAACAACTGATATCATATGCATGTAAGAGATTACCCATTTTATTTCATTTTTTGATCATGTATTCTCATTAAGGAGAGGTCATTATGGTTTAAAACAAAAGTCAGCACAGGCCTGTTTGCCCCTTAAAAGACACAAGACCTAGTTTGCATCTTGGTTCTGCCAAAAGCTGACACGTGTGCATCACCTGACAAAGACGGGATCTCCTGGACCCTCTTCCTCACCTGGGAACAATTATGTTGACCACTGTCAGCTTATCTGGTCCTTGACAATTATGTTGACTGCCAGCAGCTAGTCTGGTCTTTACATTGTTTCAAAAGAGTTATTTTAAGTGCAAAGTGTTTTGTTCAAATATGAGTGATGATGATCACCGTCAGGCCACTGAGCCAGACTTTAGAAGTGTACGTTAGTGGTTTGCACACACACCTATCGCTTATACCCCTGTGTTTTGTTAGGACTGCTGGGTGGAGATACGCCTGGACAGGGCAGCAGCCTCAACCTTGCTGAGCCTGCAGTCGTGCGGGAATCTGAGGAGGCCAGACCATCTGTGTTCAGAAGCAGTCACGTAACTGCTGAACAGAAAAACCACCACAATTTAGGGTCTGATTCTTACTGTGAATATAAGAACTGTTCTAATCATAATTCCTTTAATCCATGACTGTGCTCACGAAAGTCACACAGGAACCAAGACTGAACTGACCACGTGGTTATGTCTCACTTAGGGGTCAAACCCATTGTCTGTCACATCAAGTTTTGTAAACCTCTAAATAAACGGTTGTTGTCCATAGTGAACTTTACTGGAAGGGTGGCACTGAAATCATTTTCATTTAGGACAGCTCCACCCACCTCCCCACTCTCTGGTGGCCTCTCGATACTCAAAGGACTTGGAGTAACAGATACCAGGACAGTTCAACAAGCGACTGGAGAACACGTGGACTGTCCACCATCTACACACAAGTCCAGCCCAGAAACACGTGTTCTGGGACAGGCCTGAGGAGCAGGGACCCCAGCAGAGTGAGTTTCTCACGTCCGGGAGGTGGTGGAGCAGACAGAGCTGCCACCAGGCCCCAGAGCCCACAGAGTGGAGCACACTGCCAGGGGAGGGGGGACAACATGTGATGACAGGCGCCGAGGAAAGCGGGGCTTTGAGGGTGAGAGGCTGGCCGAGGGGCCCCGCCTGGTCCTGACTGCAGGGGGAGGGCCCGGCCCGCTGGACAGCAGTGAGAGCCCGGCTGGGGGAAGCTGCAGGCGCACTGGCTCTGCACCACTGCTCAGACATCAGGACGGACGTAGGGGCGTGCACCCCAGACCCGGCTCACCTCCTTGTGGGAGTCTTTGTGGGCTTCCAGTGTCTTCATGATCGTCAGCTCCGCGTAGTTTTTAAACCTTGCTGGCTGGTTTCTCAGGATTTCCCGCAACACTCTGAGAGCCAGTGCTCGGATGGAATGCTGGGGTGAGAGGAAAGAAGACATGAGCAAACAGCTCTGGCGCCTCCCTGCACACAGGGGCAGCAGGGCCCGACACCAGGTCCCAGGCCTGGGCTTTCTTGGCACCTGCAGGCACTGCGATACGTATGCCAGGCTGACTGCACACAGGCTCCCCAGACAGCCAGCTCCATGAGGGCAGGTGCTGTGCCTCCGGGGACATCCTGGGGCCCAGCACCTAAGAGAGACCCCAGGACGGCTTCCCGAATAAGCCAAGTTAGGCCTGCATGAGGATGATTAAGTTCATATCAATCTCCCAGGGGGTTTCAGGGTTTCTGAGAGTTAGGTACATATCTGTAAAATACATAAAAGAACAGATGAAGAGAACCAACACATCTCATCAACCTGCCCTGGCAGACAGTGGACTTTCCTACCAGGACACTGGAGATCTGATGATACTCCTGACCTTCGAGGTGAGCAGGTCATGGGGGAGGGGAACCTGTGCAAAGCTGCTTAAAGCTCGAGTCATGCGCCTGGAGGAAAGCCATTCCAAACAGAGGCCTAATCTCAACAAAAGAGGATGGCGTTTACACCAAATAGAGCCAAACGGTACATCCTGATTCTCTGTCACTCACCTGCACAGTCCACATGCTCACACACCATCCCCTGCCCTTCCCATGACATCGCTGCTCTCCTGACAAAGCCCAACCAGCACAAGGACTCCAGGAGCCAATACGTACTTTGTTTTGAGAAAAACGAAGACAGATCTTTCATCACCGTCCTTCCACCTTTATTCTCCCTACGCCAAACCACTCAATCTAAGCAGCAGAGAGCCAGTGGAGTCATCATGACATTCACCAGCCTCTGCTCACCTGTCTTCCATTAAAGTCACCATCAGTGTGACCCTGGCACGACCTCGACCCTCGGCCTTAGCCAACTTTCTCGAAATCTGCCTGGTCCTGTCCCTGAGTTGCTCACCACACTTAATGCACTTGTGTTTCTGCTGGCCTACACGAAGCCCAGAGCACAGAGATGGATTCTTACTTCTAGAGGTTAATTCAGGGAAGTCTCAACACTCATTCCTGCTGCCACACAAGAGAGCAGCCACACAGGGTAGGGGTGGGTGGGGGGGAGGCAGCCTCCAATCAGGGTGCTCACCCCTGGAAGGGTCATCTAAGAGATACCACGTGCAGATGACGAACCAGGCCGGGTGCAAATGCCTAGTTTGTCATGTTCAAATGTCATAGTGTGGAGAAGGCTTTCTATTTTAAAAATAACAATGGAGCATAACAGAAAATAGTTATAATCTCTGCTTTTGGAATGTCTTGCTGGAGCCACTAACACATGCAACGGTGAACCAAGAGAGAGCCCCAGGGAAGACAGCATTTAGCGGGTCTTCCAAAAACAAACGTCTCATTTCTCAACTGCGTAAGAACCATAAAGAAAACTCCTAAGAAAAAAAGCCCATTATTAAAAAAAAATTTCACATTCTACATTAACAAAGTCTTAAGACATTTTGTGAAAGTGACCTGAAGCAGGAACAAGTTTCCCTCAATGACTACAAACCCGATTATAGAAAACCCCGCACTGAAACCAAGACCGGGCTTGCCTCCGGTAAGAACACCACCTTACTAACCGAGGCTCAGAAAACCTGAGAACTGTCTGGGTGTCAGCAGGAAGCATAGCACAGAGAGTCGAGGGGAGCCAGGGCCCCGGGACGGGAGGCGTGGCACAGAGTGGAGGGGAGCTGGGGCCCTGGGACAGATGGGAAGGCGGGCAGCTTACATCCTTGTCCCCGAGTGTCTCAAGCAGCAACAGCAGGATGGTCTTGAAGTGCTCCTCCCAGACGCCCAGGCTGTCCTCGCGCGTGATCTTGAGCAGCTCCAGCAGCGCGCCCTTCCGCTCCTCCACCCGCTCGTTGTGGTTGGACAGCTCCTTCAGGAGGTCTGCTACCAGGTCCGAGTGGTCAATGGGCACTTGGGGGACACAAGACAGATGCTCAGCCCTGCTGACAGGACCCGGCCTGCTCTCCAGCCTCTGGGAGGCCCCCGTTGGCGCACACCACGTCCTGTGGCACTGGCCTCACTCCACACCCTCAGCAGGTACCCTCACCAGCTCAATGGTGAAAACACGTGAAAAGAGGCATCCAGGACTCAAGGACCAACGGGGAGTGCCTCTACTTGGCCTGACTTTTTTTACCCTCCTATTTCAGACAAACAAGAAGAACCCCCCAAAACCCCTCCTGGACTGTCTTCTTCCCAGCTCCACTCCCTGCACCTGGCCTCAGCCAGGCCCCATCAGGGACACCCTCACTACCCTCAGAGCCCCTGAGTGCAGTTTCCTCAAGGCCCTCCACCACCACATCTGATCCGTCAATATTCATTCCCTGCTTCAGTGTCCAGAGTGTAAACACACGTGGATCACAGGGTCCAGGCAACCCACAAACCATCTATTCACAGACCGCAAGGTGTGCCGACATCATGCAGTGTAACGCCTGTGGGGACCTGACCACGGTCTGTACAGCAGAGGAACTTATCCTTTCTCTTTACATGTTCTTTTAAGAGACCTCAATACTCTTAAATACTCATTTTAAATAGAATGGATGAAACACAAAGACAACCATTAGAAACCTAAATCTGTACTCTTCTTAAGCTTCTAACCTTCTAAGACTGAAGAACAAACACTAAGGAAGCTGGTGTCTTAAAGAACCCTCTCGCTTCTCCCTTGCTATCCCACCTTTTCCTTTAAGCCTTTTAGTATACAGTTGGTGGATAAGTATAGCCGACATCCTCGTTCTAAATAAGACTGACAACTGGGTAAGTTAAACACTGTATCAATCCTATGAGTAATGAGGGGAAACGGTCCGGCTCCCAGAAAGTGCAAATCCAAATAAGCCCTCCACTGCTAGCCTCCTGCCCAGAAGACAGCTGCGTAGACTGAGCTGCTCCCCACCAGCGAGCAGCAATCCACAGGCAAGGGCCACACTCTCACGTCCCTGAAGATACTTATGCTTTCGGACAGTGTTCCCATCACTGCTTGGCACACGGACAGCACCGTTTTCTTCCTTTCCTGCTCCCCTCCCCTCCAATTCAGCATCCACTGGTAACACAGCCTTCTCCTCTACGTCTGCCACCATAATGAGTCGGTTTCCCCTTACGGGAAAGGGGAAAGGCCTTAAGCTCTGGGGCCAGGGGCTATGTCTCATTTCTGTGTCCCTGGCAAGCCACACCCTTCTTGACACACAGGAGGCCTTTGCTGAATGCTAACTGCTTAGAATTCTGATTTAAGGTTCTAACTGAAGTCTTCATTCAAAATTTAAAAACAACATAAAATAACAGGTTTGGAAACAAACTGTATATATATAAAACTTTTAAAAACTAAAACTCTACCTTTCTGAACCTCAGTTTCCTGCTTGGCACAATGGGAAGGATCCCTCTATCTCAGCAGCCAACACACAGCCAGCAGGGGCCCAGGGCACATTAGGTCCCTTTCCCCAACCGCAGGACCAGTAACGTGAGAGACCAGCAGGCAGTCTCCTTGCAGGGCTCTGGGACACCTGGCCACAGCCCAGGATGGGGACATGCCCACCAGAAGCCAAACAGTTGGTGTCCCCATTGCCTATGCCAGTGCTCATCACCACCAGCTGGAGGCCTGATTCTTCACAAAGCCTTCCCCACAGGCCCTCCATGTGTCCCCTGCTCCTGGGGACACGACAGGACCTCAGACGAGCAGAGCAAGGCAGGCCTCTGTTCCATCCCACATGCTCTGTGTGCCTGGAGCGGCCCTGCCAGGGGCATTGAGCAGGACTCACCATCTCGCAGTTGCTCCATGTCGTCGTCGAACACGGCCTCCTTCAGGGCTGTCTTGTCATAGGCGCTGATGGTGTCCGAGTAGGGGTAGGGGCTGTAGTCCCGCGCCCGTGGCCCTGGGAAGGCGCGAGGGGGCTGGGTGTTGAGGAGGGAAGTCTTGTTGTCCAGAGCTGTCCGGCCTCCTTCCACCACCTCGCTGCCACCCCGGCCCTCGGTGGCAGGGGAGGCGATGCCACCGTCACGGGACACCTGGGGCACAGTACACTGTCAGTTCCTTTGTCTAAATCTTCACAAGTATTAGCAGAGCCAGAGACTTCTCACTCGAAATCTGGCTGCTGATACAAGTACAGTTGTTAGTGTTTCCATTTGTAAATATCTAACTCCTAAGTGACCTCCAAAGGGACAGAACATACTTATGTTTTTATCTAACCGTTCCTTAGCTCACACAGAATGTCTATTTTCCTTGGTACTGGATGACTAATTCGACAAGTATTTTTGAGATTAGCGCCATGAACTTCTGAGGAGTCCCTGGAGAAGGCAAGCTGTATACCTGAAACCCCCAGTTCTCAAGGAACTTCAGGTGCCGACACCCCAGCGGAATACTTTTACCACCAACAGGAAGGGTTTTCTCTCACTGACACCCTGACATACCACCACGGATGGATGCTCCCCTGATGACCCTCTGGAGACTATAGTGGCCCTGTTACCAAAACGCAGGTCTGTGTGCCTGATGTACAGTGAGGCCAAACACCACCAAAATGTTAGGGTCTGGAGCAGAGAAAGGTTTACTGAAGAGCCAAGCAAGGAGACGGGTGGCTCCTGCCTTAAAAAACCCCCAAACTTCCCAATGCTTTCAGCAAATCTCTTTTCTAGGAAAGATGAGGGAGGGGCGTGGTTAGTTATTACAAACTTGTTGGGGTCAAATCCTTTGTTCTTGAGATCAGGTCATGTAATGACGTTCCTGTAAATCTCCACCAAGTGAATGTTATTGTTTTTTTGTTTTTGTTTTTTAATTTAATATTTATTTATTGGCTGCATTGGGTCCTAGTTGTGGCATGCAGGATCTTTAGTTGAAGCATTCTCACTCTTAGTTCCCTGATCCCTTAGTTCCCTAACTTAGTTCCCTTAGTTCCTTATTCTCTGTTCTGACAAAGAAGGGTGAGGTCCCAAGGCACAACTTTCATCCTCTGAGGTCCAGGTCCTGCTAAGAGACAGAACTCAGCTGGCAGCTCCTTCAGGGCCAGGTCTTCAGACTCTGTCCAGCTGTCATCACTGAGGGAGCCAGGTGCCGAGGACCCAACTGGCCCTCAAGCCCCTCAGGTCGTCCAGATGCTGCGGCCCAGGTCCTGCAGACTGCGTCCTATACAGATGTCCACCGCCATTAGGTCACAGAGGTGGGGATGGGGAGAGGTTCATGGCTGCCTCAAGCCAGTGGGTGGCCTTGGTGAGGGCTCTGGAGCCCTGCAGGACAGTCCCCAGCATGTCCCCTGGGTGCCCCCACTCCCTAGCTCACCTCAAGGCCGGGTGAGCTGGACGGCCCTGGAGGGGGAAGGCCAGAATCCACTCTCCACCTGCCCATTACCATTCCACTGACCACTGGCTGAATAGGCACTGAAGGTCACTCACTGACAGTTCCTTGCTTGGGGCAGGGGCCTACCGCAGCACTGACCAATGGCTCAGCAACCATTAGCGGCCTCGCAGTAAGTGCTGCCTGGTAACAGGGTACAGGTAGCAGGGCACAGCCAACGGCCATGGGCTAGGGGCTGTGCACGACCCCACTCTTATTACAGTTCCACCAGCCACCAGTCCCCTGATATATTCCCCACAGTGATGAGATCTCTACCCACAGAGAACTCAGCATCCCCCAGGCAGACAGCTCTTCCCTCAGAGCTGGTCTTTATGCTGGTCAAAGAACAGGTCTTTAGTATTTTCTGAAAATGTTTTCCTAATATATTCTGAGTTTTGTCTAAAACTAATTAAACCTCTGGTCCCCTGGCCCTTGTGTCATGTTTCTGACCGCCTCCATTCTCGGGGGGTCCTTTCTTCTGATCTGGCACCCTTTACAGGTTAGCAGAAGTGTGGCTGGCTGCAGTGGAAAGAGCAAAATGGTCACTTCCCTCAAGTCAGACGAGTGACTGCAGAACAGTGGAGGAAACATTTCCAGGCAGCCACACCGCACTGGTGATTCCTATGGCAACATTTTCATTTGTGCTTGTCGATAAGATACATCTCTCTCATTTTATACCTATGCATTTGTGGCTTTTTTTTAATTGTAGTAAAAAAAAAACCACACACAAAAACTGAGTGTGTAGGTATATATAACATATATGTCAAATCATTTAAATCAGTTAATTCATGTCTAACTCAGTGACATTAAATACATTCACAATGGTGTGTAAGCATTACCACTGTGTCATATTTTGGGCAAAACTTTTTTCATCTTACCCAACCAAAACTCTGTACCCATTAAGTAGTAACTCCCTGGCCCTTCCAGCTCTGTAGTCTCTGTTCTCCTTTGTCTTTATGAACTTGACCACTCTAGGGACCTCATGTAAGTGGAATCACACAGTATTTGTCTTTCTCTATCATGTTCTAACACATACATAGTGTTACATTCCTTTTTATGGCTGAACAATGCTCTCCTGCATGTACATACTGCATTCTGTTTATCCCTTTATTTGTTGATGGATACCTGGATTGCTTCCCCCTTTGTGTTACTATGACTAACATCACTCTGAACACTGGTGCACAAGTATCTGTTCATGTTCTTGCTTTCAACTACTTTAGATACACACCTGGTAGAACCAATGCTAGGATGCACTGGTTCTTACACACCCTGCCCAAAAGATCTTGTCCTACCATAATTAAGATAAAAAAGAACTTATAAATATATGCATAGAAGACTGAACAGGAGTTTTCTCTTGGTATAAGATGTTTCATAGATAATTTTTTTTTTAACTATTTTATTTTGGCTGTGCCAGGTCTTAGTTGTGGCATGCGGGGTCTCGTTCCCTGACCAGGGATTGAACCCAGGCCCCCTGCATTGGCAGCACAGAGTCTTAGCCACTGTTCCACCAGAGAAGTCTCAGATGATTTTTTTCTCTTTGTAACTCTCTTCTAAAAGTAAAACATACATTACTAATATAATGAAAAAATTATTTATAAAGGGGTTTTAAAAACTTCAGACAATAAAAAAAATAAAGTGAAAAACTCCTAATACTAATCACGTTTAACAACAAAATCTAACTTTCTTAACTTGGTGCATTATATCAATTTGATACCCTTTTGGCCGGAATGTCCTTCCTGAAAGTTCCCCTCAGATACCATGATACCATACTCCCCTCCGCTAATCTTTGGTCCTTCTTGACTCCTTTTCTTCTGTCTTTCCCTTAGTGTTGATGCTCCTTAGGATTTTGTCCTTCCTTCCACTTGGCTGATTTCACTTGCTTTTCTTCAGTTACCAGCAGGCAACTGGTCAATGTCTCTCAAACCTCCACCACCAGCCCAAATCACCAGCCTCAACGCCAGACTGGTATGTCTGAAAGCCTAACGGCTGCTTGCGTCAACGTTTCATTATGTTCCAAAGGGGTTTGCATGTACCTTTCCTCCACCCCCTGTATTATCTCACTGAATCGCAGCAGCACGTCCTCAACAGTGCTTGCCAGAGACTCTGTCTCTTCTATTTCTGCTCATGAGCTACCCAACTCAACTTCCTCTGGAGTCATGTTCCATCTTAGGGTCTCAGCAATCCTTCTAAAATGTACGTGTGACCATGCCACTTCCTGGTTAAAAATCCTTCAGAGATTCTTCAGTCAATTCCTGAGAAGCCTGTGCAGCTCCTTCTCCCCAATCCAGGGCACGGCCGCCATGTCCACTGCCGCCACCCCCCAGGGGACATCCTCCTGTGTCCAACCCCATCCTTCTGCCTCCTCACAGACTTCTCTAGGACTACGACCTCCTCCTTGACCTGACAAGCACCTCGCAACCTTCATGCTCGGAAGGTGACGTCATCTCCTCTACAGATTCATCTGGAGCACCCAGTCTGGCCCTGATCGTTCCTCCCCCAGGACAGCTTGCTGCCACTCTGCCTGCCTCTACAGGAGACTGCAGCTCCTGGAGCACCACACTGGCGTCGGGTGCAGGCTCACTGTTTTTATCACATCAGAGGAGCATAAACATGTCCAGGATAATGGGAGCCAACTGAGAAAAAGGGCATTTAACATTCTTCATAAGATAGCTGAGGGCTACTGCAATTTCACAAAGTTGCCCTGGGCCTCTTAAAATCATACTATTCTAACTATAAGATAAAAATACTATTGGGGTTCAGTAATCCCAGTGCTCAGTGTTTTCCCTGGATGGACACAGAGGTCCCTACCACCCTGGGTGGTGACCATACACAGCCCTCCCTCTGTCAGCCTGCGGATACTCACAATATCGCAGTCCTTTCTGCCATCTCTTTTAATGGGCTCATTCAGATCCTCTTGGCTTCGAAAACTAAACTTTTCAATGGCTTCTGTCACTCCACGCAAAGAACTATAGATTTCTTCAGAGTTCAGGTTTTCAGTATCATAGTCCAGCATGCTAAAGATCAAAAATATTTTATTCCTTAAGTTGAGGCACACGCATAAAATTGGGGTATGGGTAGAAATTAGTTCTAATAATTTATAGAATAAGATATAGTTTCTTTAGGTGATTTGGAATAATAAGGAGACATCTTTTGTTAGAGCACCACCACCGGACAACTTAATTACACATCTTCCTCGTCAGATCTGGCCCCAAACACACAACATCAGCACTCAGTCAGAGCCAGTGCAGTGGGGAAACAGCAACCACGAGAATGCAAGAACTCAAAGAGTGACAACCAGTGATGATGCACGAGGTAATGGATGTGGAAAAATAACTTTCATACCTTGAAGATGGAAAAAAGTAGTTTGGTTGTTACTGGTCTCAAATGTACAAATAAATGAAAAGAAAGCTAGTGTTACAGACAAATTTTAAAAGAGTGAAGCACATGACTGTACAAGGCTGGATTTTGCTTACCAGTATCTGAAACCTGTAAAAATGAAACCCCAAAGTAGAGAATGACTCAAAGTCAGATCCACCAATGCACTCCTGACACCCTTCCATCTAACCCAGGAATTTGCTTGCACAACCAAACTCTTCTAGACGCAGACTCTGGGAGTTTTACAACAAAGGCAGATCTTAACAAGATGAGCCACACTTCCAGATGAACATCTAGAAGCACTTCAGAAAGTAAGAAATATCTGTCCCTTACAGAAAAATGACATCAGCTCTTGTCCATTGAGACATCTAGCACAGCAAAACACAGAATAAGGCAAAAATCCTCCTGGTATAATGCAGTGTACAACAGAGTGCCCTTTCAGTTCAGTTCAGTCGCTCAGTCGTGTTCGACTCTTTGCGACCCCATGAATCGCAGCACGCCAGGCCTCCCTGTCCATCACTATCTCCTGGAGTGCCCTTTAGATGTTTGCAAAGTACACTGAGAGAGATGGAAGAGCCTAAGAACAAAGCCATCACCTTCCCTCCCTGCAAATAATTTGGGGGAGCCAAGCTGAAAAACTGTTAATTAAACATCACTTGTCCCAATAAAGTATTCAAGAAAAAGATCAGATGAGTTGGTCTAACTTAATTTGCAGAAAGTCTTGAGTTATAACAGAATTGCCAGGGACATTAAAAGAATCCTTGAAAGTAAAAGTTGCTCAGTCATGTCCAACTCTTTGCGACCCCATGGACTGTGTCCATGGAATTCACCAGGCCAAAATACTGGAGTGGGCAGCCTTTCCCTTCTCCAGGGGATCCTTCCCAACCCAGGGATTGAACCCAGGCCTCCCGCATTGCAGGCGGATTCTTTACCAGCTGAGCCACAAGGGAAGTCCAAAGAGAATCCAAAGACAGTCCAAAGAGAATTTATGTATATAAATAAACATTCAAATGGCATTCATCATTAAGGACTAAAGAACAGCAATTTCTCTGTTCTTCAGAAGAGAAATAACTGAAACCAGTCATCCACTGGTGGGAACCACTCCTCCCCCAACAGTAATACACCCAGACTTGTACATTCTGTTAGGAATAAAGTTCCCTGTGACTTAAACACAAATCATGTTTACCAACCTTCCCCTCAATACACACACTTTTTTGTTGCTATTGTCTAAGGTTTGGGCAGATGAACAATACTTGAACAGTTCTCACTTGAATTAGCCAGACCTCTACTGGCTGGAAGTTGTAACGACCTGAGTGGTTTCTAAGACTGGATGGGTCCTGCGAGAGCACAAGATCTGAATTCACTCTCTGAGATGAATTAGTATACTGTCTTTGCAACCTTCTGGCCCAGGCAGAACGCATCCTTCTGATGAATGAAAGAAAACACCCTAACTGTACTTGGAGAGTTCACAAAAACACATGCCAACTCAAAGACTGGCTCTGGCATCAAACAAAAAGAAACGTGAACCCCAACACATTTACAGTTAAGACTCCATGTACACACTGACAGGAGGCGGAATCAAAAACTTGAACAGAATTCAAGATTTCAACCCCTTCTAAGTTCATAAGGTTATCTAAGGCAATATTGCTTTCATATGAAGGGAGTATGACTGTAGAGCACAGGGGCTCCCTGACACCATCCCCCCTCCTTCTAAAACACCACAGCACCAGCTTACGTGTGAGCAAAGGCATTTATACATCTGGCCAGTACACTATGTTTTATAAAGAAAGACTGAATATGACTTAAACAAAAAAATATGTATATAAGATGTCCAAAGATGCCTTAAAATACTTTTAACAACAACAATCAAAAAGAATAACACAGCCCATGCAAAAGGAACAAATATGGGAAGAATGCAGGGATGGACAGGAGGAAGTCTGGGGAACGTTCAATGTTTAAGGGATGTCACAATATTATTCTCCATGTCGCTTCAGAAGATGCTGGCTTTCACGTAGTTCACCCCATTATTTTTAACCTGAACTTCCTTAAAAATAATTCATTTCAGCCATATAACTTTAGCATGATAGTAGCCTCTTTTTTTAAAATATGAAAATGAAGGATTCTGCCAGTTAATGGTCCTCATTCTTACTTTCGATTAATAAACCAGGTCGGACTTCCAATTTAGGAGAACCTGTGCACAGCCACGTACAATCTGCAGTGACACTTCTTTTAGACTCACTAGCTTGAGCTTTGAAGCATCTCCTTGGTATGAAGTGGAAACTGTGAGCTCCAGGTGAGAGACAGGATTATTTTCCTCTAAAGGGAAACAGATAAGGCTGCTTTCCTTGCCATTTCATGTTCTGGCAATTGTGTTTTTTCAAGTCAATACCCACGAGCCCTTATTGCGTGGGGAAGAAGGAACCCTCTGTGGATGCTGTCATCAGGGAATCACAGGTGATATGACCCCAACAAGTAGCACATGTAAGGGGACAGCACGAGGGAGGCAGCAGCTTTGTCTAGAAAACACTGGGGTGGTAACCCCCCGTCTGTCACCTGCCCCCACATTCTGTCTGTTTTAGCTTGGAGGTATAATCCCTTAGGTCAAAGGCCAGGTCTTAGTCATCTATAAACACTGTGATTAGACTCCAGAAAGATTTTCATAGGGTTCTTTAGATTAGGAAAAGTTGTTCAATCGGTCAGTATTCACTGATCTGAGGTCTGGCCAGGGCACTCGATACCTAGGCAGAATAAAGTTCTGGACTCACCCTGCTGAGAAGGATGCAGAGCGTAGGTGGGGGCGGGGCGCATGAGACTGGGTCGCCAAGAAAAGAGAAGCTGGGACAGAAGTGTGCCTTCTGAGACATTCTTCTTTGTCATGTGTAGGCAAGAGATACTAGGTATGGAATAAGGATAACTATTTCTGTTTATGACATCAGTAGGGTTTTGGCAAAAGAAAGATTTCCTTTCTTAGTTTTATGTAACGGATAGGTTTTCTAAGTGTCAGTGTCTCTGGTCCACTCTCTCTCTCTCCAGCATTAACAGAAGTTATAGCCATTTATGAAGCATTAGCTAAAGCACTGGGTACTTGTTTGTGTACCCAAGTGAGAAAGGTGATTCAGGAACAGATGTCCTCTGGAGGGCGGTCTATATGGCTAGATGGGAAGACTGATTGCCTGGGGCTGAAGCTTGGTGCCCAGTAAGGCACACAGTCAGTGTACTGGGAAACAGTCAATAAACTGGTCTTATACTTCGAGGCATGACCAACCTTTAACAAACTGCAGTGACATGCTTTATTTGCACTGAGGATGGCAGCTGCCTCACTGTCCACATGCCCCTGCCCGCCCTTGTGCATCTATACGTCATCACAGGAGCACCTGCACACTTGAGGAGTTACTTTCACAGCTGTGAGAGTTTCAAAAGGAAACTGTCTGTTGTTAAAATATTTAGCTGACTTGTTTACTTGTTCACTATGCTGAGGATACAAAGGTAAGAATGTAAATCTTCTGTGCAATCTCCAAGGCATTCGAAAGTAACACATCTCTTTTCTGTTTTGTCTTAACCCTGTCCTGTCACAAAGGCAAGACTCATCTCACATAGCACAGAGGGAGCAGGCTGCCCTGAACTCTGCTCATGAATCAGGAGCCGACAGGGAAGGGATCCTCTGATCTTTCGGCCTTTATAAACAGCACCTAAGAGACCCTCAAACAGGTAACTGCAGAAATACATGGACCCTCCCTTCATACCATGGATTCCCCATCTGATCTGTCACATTCCACTGGCAGCCTGTGGGGACCCCACGGCTCTCCTGCTTGGAGCAGCCCCTTTAATGAGCTGTAATAGGGAGCGACTTCCTGGGGCTGCCTTTCTGGATCTCAGTCTTCAGACTATTACCACATGCAGGACAGCAGGAAAGACATCAGCCCACACCACTGAGAGCAGGACCAAGGCCCAAAGTGCAGCGTGGGAAGGAGCAGGCCCATGCAGCCAGCTGGGGACACTGCACCGTTGGGTGGTGTAGGCACCTTCAGGAGGCTGAGCACTGCCCTGAGCTGAGGGCTCACAAGTGAAGATGCTGATGAATGTGGTCAGGTGATGCAACTGTTCCTTGCCCTAGGGGCAAAGAAGGAGCCATTCTCATGAGGTCTGACTGAGGTCACGCACCTGCTCACACTTCTCACCAAGGCTCTACCCTGCTGGTCTCGGCCGGAGGTGGCGGAGAGGCTTCCCCAGAGACCTGAGACGACCTTGGAAGTGCAATAATATTGTGACACCTCAGACAAGTGGGACAGGTGGCTTGTTACCTGGGAGAGTAAGAGCGCCTGAGAGTCTTGTGGGAGGGAGCGGTGGGGATGGAGTTAGGCTGAGGAAAGGGAGGTGGGTGCCTCGACAGCCCATCGGCACTGCAACCCCATAACCGACTGCAGTGATCAGAAGAGGAGAGTCAGAAAGAGACACAGAACAGGCAAAGGGGGCAGGGAGGCACTGTACTCTACATGTCCTACGGCCTCATCCCTTTTGGACAAGGTTCTACCCAAATTCACACTTCCCCGTTCAGAGGAAAAGGACCAACTTCATTTTACAATTTGGTCCTCCATCAAGACTGCTCATTCCTTCTTCACTCAGTCCTGTATTTACATTCTTAAATCACATGAGATTGCAAGTATATAGGAGTGTGTGCATATGTAAAGGAAATTGTAAGTGCTTACATGCAAAAAAACCACAGATGTTTACTTTCAAATAATGCAATCAATTATTTTAGAAGGAACCTTTGGGAATTATGGGCCTGAATCAAATGGGACCAAGGGAACCATAGCAGAAAGTCTCAGAGAAGGTACCACCCACCAGAACACTCAGGCAGGGAGGGAACAACATGCTCCCCTACTGGGACCCTCAGATGGGGTCCAGAGGTGCCATGAGTAACTTCCTCCTGAGAGAACAGCACCAGGAGAGGATGGGGGAGCACAACCCACTGGCTGGCTCAGACAGAAGGGACAGAAAACCTAAGCCCCCTGCTCATGTGACCTGATACGAAGTCTAAAGTGCATCTGAACACAGGCACTCCTCACTCAACAAGTGAGCTGGGCATGCAGAGGCCCCACCTGAGTTCTAGCATCTGCTGCAATTCAATAGACCCAGGAACACGGGAAAGGTGTAAACTGAGCTGCCTGTAGGTGTGATAGGAGGCCGCGGGGTAGAGGCCACAGGACTAGGGCAGCATTCTCAGAGCAGCACACCCACCCTGGCACTTATCACAGTTCAGGAGCAGTGGTCCAAGGCTTGTCTCCAGCTGAGGACTGGGGTGGCCCCACATCATAAGGAAACCAAGGTGTGGAGGGAGCGGCCACTGCGGCACAGAAGGGCCTTAAAGGCATCCCCCAGGCCACACGTTGAGTCAGGGACACAAGAGGACACAGACGACCACCTCAAGCTGGAGCTCTGCCCATAGGGTTGTATCAAGCAGATGCCCAATGAGGGAGTCTCCAGGCTGATCCCCACTTTGAGTCGGTGCACACTCCTGATCATCTGATGGAGTGAGTGTAAAATCTGCCTAAAATTACCTTTTATTGCTGGTTACCAGATGTTACCTACTTAGCATACTAAGGCATGTTCACTGAGAGCACACAGCAGACTCAAGCGAGGACAGCCGCGTGCTTTTTCTATCTTAAAGGGAACAGACTTCACGTAATTGCTGAAGCCCCTAGCAACTCTGTTTTTCATTTAACATCAATCCCACTAAATTGAGCTAAAATGTAAACATATATTTAATTTATGGAACACTTTAGACTATAAGCCTTCTCTCCAAAGACCCAGGAGTGTCTGTCTGCTCAATGGGAATAAATAATAATTCTTCCTTCTCACAGAAAAGGATAACCGATGGATGGAATTTCCACAGAAGGTGACCTGTTAGCTGTGGCTCCTCTTATGTTACCAGGTTGATAAAAATGACTTTCTCACTAGCAATTAAAAAACAACAACTCAAACGTGTCATCATGTTAGACTATCTTCTTATTTGGGCTTAAAAAAACTTCATTCTGATACTCAAAATTGGCTTAGAATGAAGGATTGGCAAGAACTCTTCCTTTTAAGAACAAAAAACTAACATCAAATGGTCAAGATAATTCAAAAGAATAGCAGAATAGAAAAATACATGTTTCAACAGCACTACTCAAAAAAATAACCAAGATTTATGTCTGGTAGAATCTGTCCATCGCCTACTTACAACGTGGTGACCTAATACATTGTCCTAATTAGTGCAAGAGTTCATTTCTTTCATAGATGTCCTGGTAGAAAGGATGCATCCTGTTTGAACATTTCCTATGATATGATGACATGAGGCAGCTTTCCTACTTGTGGACAGGTTTAGCTGTGAGAAAAATTATTTTTCCCATTGAGTTCAAGTTGGCTCCAGCCACTCTGGCTAGTTACACACTGACTGGGGCATATTCTGTTTAAAAAGAAAGAAAGAAACTACATAACTAAGTAATTTCTTACAGAACGATTTGTTGGTAAGAAAATATTTCAGCCCCACTTGGACTTTTTAATACTGAAAAAACCTTCTTATTTCTTACACTCACCTGGTAACCCTAACAGTAAAAATTTAGATCAGGCTAGTTAAGAATGAATGGTGACCTGGAAAAATAAATTAGAATTTTAAAATAATTTGGAGATCCATGAAATTTGAAAATACCTAGCCAATTCTTAGCTCTCATGGCTTATACAAGCAGCCCCCCACCAATCTTTCACTTAAACTATCAGCACATATAATAACAACATACTTAATCTGAAATTTATCCTTTATTATGTAAAGAATGTGCAACCTTATTAGTGAAATAACTAAAAAATAAGTATGAACTGAGTATTATGGAAGAACAGATTTGTCAATGTTTCAGAAGTATCACTTCTAAACAAAAGCAACAATTTATAGAGAATACAAGTTTTCCACAAATTTTCTCCTACCAAGGAAGAGAATTCTATGATTTTACTGCCAACCCTGGGGGCATTTAAGACAAACCATTTATTTAGATACAGATAAAAAGTTGGCTGAGTCTCAGTCATACTTGGGAAAAGTCAGACATGTTTTCATTACTTTCTGGTCCCAACTGTTTAATTAGATTAGCCTGCTGAAATCATGACCACACAGACCAAATTTGGAAACACAATGTTACTTCAGCCTACCTAAATACAGTGCCAGGGGGACCTTAGGCAATACAAACACTGAGATGCTTTAAGTATACAAAATATTTCGCTTCTCCAAGAGAAAAATACAAATCTGACATTTTCTAAAATATTTATATGATAACTTGAGAAAGTGAACAGAACTTCAGAAGTAAGGACAGCAGAGTTTGGAAGACTCTCAAGCATTAAAAAAAAATCTAAACTTAAAGGCACTTCCATATTGTTATTTCCCAACTAAAGAGGTAACTCTTAAAGGGGGATGGTATACTTGTAAGATTTTCTCTAATTTTAAGATTCTGGTGTCAGCAACCCAAAGTCCTAACGTCTTGAAACAAACATACACGTGTGACCCTTCCACGACTCTTTCCTAAAAACTGCAGCCTACAGGGTCACCATGAATGAGACTATGAGAAATTTCAACACAGTCCAGGCGGTCACAAAAGCCATCACACAGAGACTTCTAAAGGCTCTGGTCAGATGGAAATGTTATCTAAAGATCTTGAGGCAAAGCATCTCAAGTCACTGCCTCAGACTCTGCAAGGCCGATGTTCACATGGCCCCAACAGGAGTCTGAAAATGCTAATCCATGTTTAGTTCTCAGGCTCTCAGTCCCTCCTCAGAGCAGCATTCTGCTTCAACCATGAGTCTGGAATGAAAGCAACCATGCTTGGGATGGCCACTTGGCTGGAAACTACCCCAGACTCTGTGTGGACAATGATAAAGGATTTTACTGAGATGGTCAAATACCTTCGGGTGCTGCTATTGCTCACACAACAGTTAAAGAGTTTCTATGTTAAACAGGACTAAATATAACTTTTGGTTTTAAAATTCTTAAGGTACTACAAAGTGTTTAGAGCTGGAAGAATTCCCAGACCATTCAGCAGGAACTGCTCATTTTGCCACAGAAGTTGACCGCTTTGCCCAAGATCATACAGTCAAGATTTGGGTGAAGACTAGGACCTGCGGGCTCCTGGCACCCATACACTTTTTGGTATTAAGCTCAGTCTATAATCTGGAAATTAGCTAGAAGAGACATGGGGGCGCTTTAGTGTCTTCATTGCTGTTGAAATGGCTTTACCTTGGAGATAGGCCACCATGGGAGCAGTTGGTGGGTGAGGTCAGGGGGCTGGTCCGGCTGCTGGGGTGCCTGGAGGGAGTCCGGCCAATGGTGTTGCTTGGAGAGCCCTGGGTGAAGGCACGAGAGCTCCATCACACAAGAGATAAATATAGAACACAGTTCCACTTTGCCCCTGGCCTTGGAACCCACATGTAAATAAATGGGCAGATTTTACATAATCAAGGTGATTTTTTTTGCAGAATCATAAGTTCATTTTTTAAGTACATATGAACCAAAAATCGTTAACTGTCCTATAGGCAATCCTGAAGCTGAGTGACTGCTGTCAGCTGTGCTGGAGTAACAGACACAATTCAGCATTTGCATCTTTACAGAGTGAAAAAAAACTAAGTTCCTCAGTAACTGCCTGAATGACTTCATAGACGTTTAACTAAACAACCTGACTTGACAGAAAGGCCACGTTTAAATACTAGGTTCATTCACTGGGAATACAGCAGGATCAGACCTGGTCCCCACACTCTGGATGCCCATAATCTACTGCAAGAGAACGGGAAAACTGGCTGTTCCACGCGAGCAGGTTCTAGAGGAGGAGTAAGTGGCAGTTACCAGCTGTGACCAAAGCACTCACCACACTGGTGTTACTGGAATTCTTGAGGTGGTTATGCAGGAGTTTGGTGGCACCATCCTGGAATGTTTTAGGCAAGGCACCAAGTAACATAGTAAATTCAGGAGTGTTCAATTCAAACAGAGAGATGAGCACAATTTGTGCTGCCTAGAAACAGAAGAGATGATTAATTTGTGTTACGCGCAATTGCCTATCTTGGTCAAAACGCTCATTAAAATTGTTTATTTTATTTATTTTGGCCAAGCCACATGACTTGCAGGATCTTATAATAGTTCCCCAACCAGGGACTGAATCAAGGCCCTTGGCAGTGAAAGCTCTGAGTCCTAACCACTGGACCACCAGGGAAGTTCCAAAATTATTTTTAAAAGAAAACTGTTTTGTATGAGTAAATAATAACATTTGTGCCACACACACAAAAAAAACGGCAAAAAGCACCTACAGAATACACTATAATTGATGGTAATCAATTATAAATAGCCTAATTTTGATATGGAAAATAAGCCCTGGTTTCACAGAACACACTGGCCTCAGATTTCCATAGCATGTTAACAATAAACTCCTGTAACTTCTCTGTTTCCAGGACTAGGGTCAAACAATAAAAAAATCTGAAAAGGCTTAAGACTGTTAACCCTAGTAAGTCAGAATCAGATGAGGCTCCCAGTATATGCAAAGAACAAGTTTCTAAAGAAGGCTCCACTGCTTTGTCTTATAAAACTACTTTTTAAAAAAAAATTTTTTTTATTTTTACTTTATTTTGTTTTACAATACTGTATTGGTTTTGCCATACATTGACATGAATCTGCCATGGGTGTACATGAGTTGTGACTAAGAAAAACTAGAAAAAAAGAGAGTTCCGGTACATCTGAAAAACTCCTACTTTTACATCTGTGCATTGAGGACAGAGACAGTCTTTGCAGAGCAAACCAGATTCACTCCTCTGCCTTTTGGAAACTGCTCTACTTTTCTTTACTAGAGAGACCACACATGCAGGATGACTCATGGTTGCTAGCAGCCATGTGGGGAAGAGCAAGCAGCTAGAGCACCAGCACTCAAGTGGAACCCTGGCTTCCCTATCAGGTTACGTGTCTGCTATTAGCTTAATGCCTGCGGAATTAGTCACGAGGGTTTTGACTTGGAAAATCTATGCCAAAGGAAAACTTTAGGAAGTACTAACTGGCGTTTCTTACAATTTTCTAAGAGTCTAAAGAAAGGGAAATGCTTTATGAAAATATTTTAATAATTTCTGTTTCTAAAGATTATAATATTTAGGATTGAAGCAATTATTCTAAGTATTTTTCCACTATATAGAATACTACATAAAAACATGACTGCTGAGATTTTTTGCAAATAAACACCAAAAAAAATTTCAATGATTTTATAATGTTAAAATTAATTTTAGGTCCAGTTAAGACAAAACTACTATTTTGTGCCTGGAGAAGGAAAAAAAAAGTCCAAATACCATACGCATTTAACCAAAATTAAAAATTACAAATCAATAGAATAACATTTTTTACACAATTGAAAATTTCTTTTTATAATGTTCTTAAGCACAGCATTGGGCAAAAGCATTTTCCTTCTTCTCTTGACTTCTAAACATGGTCCTTTATATCCTTTCCATTAAAATTAAATTGTAAGGGCCAGTGTCCTTTTATGACACAGGCAAAAAATATTATTATTGATTGAACTGAAATAAACATTTCTGCATTATTAAAACAGTTTTAAGAAACCATTATCTGAAGAACTCCATTTCACCATCAACTTAATGTACTGTTAATATGATTTGTATAAAAGCAAATTCCCCAAATCATGCAAAGTAACCTGTGCATGACTGTAGTAACTGTGCAAAGTAAAAAGTAGTACAAGTAAAAAAAACATGCAAGTAAAAAGTCTTACTGATGTTAGGAAAAACATGCATGCAGAAAACACTGCCCTTCAAAGAGAAGCGAAGAAGCAGACTTGCGTTTTGGCAGGAAAATCAAGATCAGCATTAAACTAAGAAAGGTTAGGCACTTATTTTCTTGTTTACTGCGAATGGCAGTAGAAAACTATATAATGAATCATTACGTTTTTTATTAGTGTGTTTTTACATGGAATGGGCCACTGTCTTTAGACCTAATTTCTCCCCAGAATGACAAGATAAAACTTCCTTGGGGTTTTTCACAAAGCAAATTATGAAACTGGTAGAGTCTTTTAGGAAAAAGAGGGCTGCAAGGTGACAGGCCTAGAAATTGTGCTAATCAGGCTACTTAACATTAGTGCTTTCCGTCATATGGGAAAAGAAAGTGCAGCAGACTTCAACTTCTACCCACTGAAGAGCCTTCCCTCAATAACCTAAAGGTGAATATCCATGAGAAATCAAATAGAAAGACAAGGAATTCTGAAAATAATTCGTTGGACAGATGGTATATGGTTTTATAAACATAAAATGAATATAATTTATTTTTGCACTTTCCAAAATATAAATTGTAAATGTTTCATACAGCTTTCAAAAGTAGCCTTTTGGTTTAAAGCTGTTTTCAAAGTAAAATCTTTTTTTGCTCCAGAAATGGATAGAAAGTATCATTTAAATATGCTATTTTTAAAAGATTTCACATCAAAGTTCTAAAAGAAATGAAGACTGTTATGATCCTAGAATATTTTACCTACAACTCTGTATCAGTGAGGAGTTAGAATACCAGAATACTTAGGCAAGGATAAAAACTGGGTTATATTTATCATCACCATCAATATGCTCCTCACTGCAGGAATAATTCCAAACATGGGGATGGGTTGGAGAAATGTGGAGGCTCCCTGATAGCTCAGTTGGTAAAGAATCCGCCAGCAATGCAGGAGACCTGGGTTCAATCCCTGGGCTGGGAAGATCTCCTGGAGAAGGGAAAGGGTACCCACTCCAGTATTCTGGCCTGGAGAATTCCACGGAGAAATTCATTTTAAACAGCTTGGGCCAGAGCTCATGATCAATAATGAGTCAAAAGCCAGAGGGTGTCATCGCTGTGCCTGTTCCATCTTTGAGCCCTTGCCCCATGAGAGGAAAGGCCATTAAAAAGCCAGACCAGAAACTCTGCTGCTGCTGTTCTCTAACACGGAACTAACTCTTGGGGCCATGTGTCTTAAAGATCACATGGTGACCTAACAGGAGATGGCTCCCCCAGGAGAACGTAGACGGTGAAGGTAAAAGGGTCTCCAAATCCTACTGCTACTTGTCTGAAAAGAACCTGGCCTATACCGCACAGCAGAAAAGGATTCTTCCAGAGAAGAGATCAATAAAACTTTGACAAATGCTTTGGTGTTGGCATTAATTAGGGAAATTTAAAATTTGAGAGGAAAGGGAGTTTTCTCATTAATTAAACATCTATTACTGTTCCCTTCAGAGTGTGATTAAAACTGCTTTAGAAAAATCACCAAAGAGAAGGTATTTCAAAACCTTCCGACACTTTAAATTCAGCATCACTCCTTTGCTATTGTTTTAAACTATGGTAGAAGTCTGGCTGCAATACGGCTATTTCTTTGGGAAGGCAATTAATTATAAAACACACCAAAACACAATACTTTTATACAGGCATGTGCACACATGCACGCACACACATACATTCTTTCTTACACAGTATTATGTTAACTTTAGGTTTTTCCAAAATCTTCTCAGTGTCTTCACAAGTGTAATCAAGATTAATAATCTAAATGCAAACAGTGATGTGTCTCTTTGCAAATTAGTTTACAGTTTCAAATCTACCTGTTTGCAATTTTCTTCCAAGTTTCCTTCTCCAGGCCCAGAGCAGGTCGAGGCCGCCCTTATGGGTAAATCTTCCCCTACTCGACTACGCTGAAGCAGGATGGACAGGAGAGGGGCAGGGTTTAATCAGAGGCAAGAAGCACACACTTAAAACCATGGTTATTGATAAGCTTTCAAGTTTTTGGCTTAGTTTCTAAAGTCATGTGTGTGGATGTATGTATATATATATATGAAAGAGAGAGACTGTACAATCTAAAAGTCTATGAATAGTAATAGAAGAGTAACAGGATTCTGAAGAATAATATCAGTAACTACCAGTTTTAAACCTCAATCATCCCCTAAATCCTTTATAATCATAACCACTCCTGGAAGTAAGGCTCTTGCAAAGAGATTAAAGTGAGACTTGAGCAAGGCAGTCACAATTAAGTTGAGATTCAAATCTCATTCAATGGTATTAAAACTCTGAGCTTTTAGATTAGGACAGCTGCCTATCTATAATCAGAGATTTACATTTTTTTCAATTAGCAATGCCAACTTTTGAAAGCTGTTTATATACTTCTCCCCCTCCAGGCAACAACATCTTCATCATTTTTAGTATTCTGTGACATGCCATTATTCCCTGCATTTCTCAAAACAACCTTTGGGGGCCAAACCTGTTAGTTCATTTGACAAAGCCAGTGCTCAATGTTAAAGAATCACATAAGGAAACACACAGGGATTCTGAGCCTGAAAATATAAATACACCATTAAAAATTCTATTGTCATTACTGCATTCCTTTTGACTTAACGGGGGAAAAAGAAATCTCCCTAATGCTGGAAAAAATGTGAAGCAGCAGCAAACCAAAGCAACCCTCAAACAGTAACAGCTTAAACTATAAAAACAAAGCAGTATTTATCTAGGTTTTTATATGCTCTATTGTAATTGGTCCTCCCAATAGTGACTAGGGTCTGCCCTGCTGGCTCAGAGGTTAAAGCGTCTGCCTACAATGCAGGAGACCTGGGTTTAATCCCTGGGTCTGGAAGATCCCCTGGAGAAGGAAGTGGCAGCCCACTCCAGTATTCTTGCCTGGAGAATCCCATGGATGGAGGAGCCTGGTGGGCTACAGTCCAAGGGGTCGCAAAGAGTCGGACACGACTGAGCGACCTCACTTACTTACTTACCAACAGTGACTAAAGCCAAGTATCATTATTCCTATTTTATGGATTTTAAACAAGAATTTAGAGGCTAAAAAGCCTCTAAAAAGCAGAGGCAGAAGTTAATAGAGGTCAAACTCTAGAATCTACTTTCTTCTGTGAATATATTGTATAATCTTAACACAAACACAGTGCATTAAGAAAGGTTTAGTGTACCTCTGTAAAGCTTGGTCAACACAACTATAAGGACTCTCAGAGTTAAAAAATGGAAACAGCTCTTCAGGAATAAAGCAGGCCAGTCAGGGTCTGGGTGGGGTTTTCCCACAGAGTCCAAGTCAGTCTTGGCCAGGGAAGCACACCTCACTGGTGACAGGCTTGTGCTTCAGTTCTGCTGTGCTCCTTCCCTTCTTAACATCTTAAATATTTAAACACCCATCTCTCTCCAGGATGAAACACCCCAGAACACTGACATAAAAGGGAAAACAAAATATTAAAAATGCTTACATCAGCAAAGCGGAGTTGTATCAGCTTAAACTGATTCTAATGTATTTTCCCAAATATGAGATACGGAGAACAAGTTACACCACCTGCAAACTTCCCAAGTATTGGCTGTATAAAATTAACACTGTCTGACGATACAGCCAATGTGAGCGTTTCCTGCATTGGTTTCAGACTGTAGGGTGCTTCTAGTATTTAGAAGGTAACACCTCACTCTACTCTTAAGAAATTAAATCAGAACACCAACGGGAGAATTTGGTTCATAATCAGAAAGTGCTTTTAAATCACCCAGATGTCCTCCTAGTACCTGATACATTCTGTAAATGACAGGTGAGTCAAAACATACTTCTACTTAAAAGAGATAAGTAAGCATATCTTTAGAGCATTAAATTATCCAGATAAAAATGGTGCCTGTTTTCTTTTTCTACAGCTTTAAAATAATAATGAAAAATTAAATCTTAGCATGGAGTGATATATACCATATCACAATTTCTAAGTATTTTAACTTATGTAGGCATGACATTCATTTAGACAATCTTTCAAATCCATCTCAAGTTCTTGGATAAGGCAGTTGGATCACTTACAATAGCATCTATACCTGGATGAAATATGCAGTGGATGGAACATCAAAACAGAGCATTTAAACAGAAGTAGCTCTAACTCCAGGAAGGATTAATCTGCAGTGCCTTAATGCAGTTTGTGAGAGGCAGCTATGTGGCAAAGGAACATACATCTAAATATTGTGCTTTAACAAGCCTATTTAAATCAAGTAACAGTGCTTCATGGGGTCACAAAGAGTCGGACACGACTGAGTGACTGAACTGAACTGAACAGTGCTTTACTAGCAAGGGCTGGATGGATACAACTTAAAGCCAAACAATCTAATCCACAGATATCTTGGATGATTAAAAAGCAGAGATGCATCTGCTAAACTGAACCCCAGCACAAATGTGTCATTAGGTAAAAAAGTGCCCTATTTAAGTAAGAGCTAAGGAATTACCAAATAACTAACCATGGAAGACTCATGCCAACCCATTGAAAAGGAGACCAAAGCCTTGGGCAGCAGAACACTAAGGTGGACCCCAAGATTCCAGCCTCCTGGTGAGTAAGCCCTACACAATCCCCTCTCCTAAGGTGAGTGATGAACACCATTCCCACAATTACGTTACAAGGAAGAAGGGATTTTGCAGGTACAATTAGTCCCTCCCTAATCAGTTGATTTTTGGTTAAAGGGCAGATTATCCTGGGTGGATCTGACCTAATCAGGTGAGCCACTGCAAGCAGTCACAGAGATTAACGTGAGAACCTCCTGCTGGCTTCTTTGTAATTTATCTTTTGTTCTTAAAGAATAATTTTGTTGAACAGAGAATTCTTAGTTGACTTTTCTTTGCTTTCAGCACCATTAAAGTCAACAGGCTGCCTCTGTTCTTCAAGGTTTCAGATGAGAAAGCAGCTGCTTGTCTTACTGAGGATCTGGGCTATGCTGAGCTGCTTCCTTGGGCTGCTCCCATGAGCTTCTATTTCATTTTCAGCAGTTTGATTATGTCTAGGTGTGAATCTTTTTCTTCTTCTTTTTTATTAAAGTGTACTTGGATTTGGTTGAGCTTCTTAAGATGTGCAGATTAATGTTTTTCATAAAATTTAGGAAATTTTAGGACATTAAGTCTTTTCCTGCTGGCTCTGCAGAAGCAAACTGCCAGGCCAGGTATGGGTGTGGCCTCCATGAGCTGTGATCACCCCCTGCTGACAGCGGGCAAAAAAACAGGTACCATAGCCCTCAACAGTAATGAACTGACTTAGGCCAAGAACCAGGGAGTCGGAAGAGAATTCTACATCTTAAGTGAGACTGAAGACCCAGGCAACATCTTGATTTCTGTCTGGGAAGACTAAGCAGAGAATCCAGAGAACATGTGCCAGACTTCTAACCCACAGAATTGTGAGATTATAAATTTTTGTAGTTTCAATTGGCTAAGTCTATGGTAATAGGTTATGCAATATGAAACTAATACAGAAGCCAAAAGAGGAGAACTTCCAAGCCTGTGGTTTTGAAAATGGTGACTTCAAAATGTTATTTGAAATTAGATCACTTCTCTTCGGGTACTTATCCATTAATTCATTTAAAATACTTCTTAAAATGCTCACTTTGTTCCTATGGGTATCATTCTAGGTGTTGGGCATAAGTAGGGAGGTGGGGGAGGGGCAGGGAATAGCAAGACCAGGCCTGGTCCTAAAGATGATGAGGACCTAGCTGGGGTCCTGTGAAAACCAGCAGCAACAGGTCAAGACCACACCAGCAGTCTATAGGTCTGCAGGTCAATCTTAGGGGAAGTGGTCTAAAATAAGAGGCTGCTTATTAAAGTGTTACACTTATTAAATAAGTGTTAATTCTTATTAACACTGTGCATTAAAAATCAGCCATACATGGAAGGAGCTCCAATCAGACACAAAACAACATCCATACTCCACTTTGTGCCAATTAAGTCAAGTGACTTTGGGTAAAGCACAGGAATTGAGACTGGTTTTTATTGCAGCCAGGGCTGAGGACTACTGATTTAAAAAAAAAAAAAAAAAAAAAAGCTTTTCAACTTCCTCTGAAGCCCTGGATTACTGTCCCGGAGCCCAGGTTTGAGCTCAGCCTGAAGATGAGGTGTTTTAGCAGTCCTCACAACGGGGGAGGGGAAGATGGAAGGGCAGACATGGAGGTGGAGTGCCAGTGCAGAACAGGGTTTGCACAGTAGCACAGTATGACCCAACATAGCTGGAATTAAGATCAAACAGTAAGTGAGTTATGTGATCTCAGCCTTAAACATCCTAACCATAACTGACTTAAGCTAGTATTTTAAAGTGGGCTTCCCAGGTAGCACTAGTGGTAAAGAACACGCCTGCCGATGCAGGAGATTTAAAGAGATGTGGGTTCAATCCCTGGGTTGGGAAGATCCCCTGGAGGAGGGCACAGCAACCCACTCCAGTATTCTTGCCTGGAGAATCTCACGGACAGAGGAGCCTGATGTGCTACAGTCCAAATGGCTGCAAAGAGCTAGACACAACTGAAGAGCCTGAGGATAGTATTAAAGTAACTTGAGTGTTTTGATGTCCCAGGCTGGATACCTTTGAAACATTTCTCTAGTGTCCTGATTACAAAAGTTAGGACAATAAATCCTAGTTCAAATTTTTAATGTGCATGTCCAGAGAAAGCAGACATCATGACCACAGTCAGCTGTTCCCATATAGGCCCTAATCATGGTAACATGCAAGTATTAAATATCCTTCAGCCCCACAGGAGGGAATACTTGAGTAACAATCAATTATGAAACACAAACTCACATAGACACACACATATGTACTTGCTATGACTAAATACAGGAAGGCTTTTGTATATATTAGTTGATCTGTGATTTTGAAAACCATAACAGAAATACTTTGACTTTCCAATCAACCAAATCATTTTACCACCTCCCACTGTACCCCTCTAATCCCAAAGAGGCTTAATAGTTAAAGGTTGCCAGTGAAATGTTCTTTTGATAAATACTGAAAAATTTTATAAAAGCATCATATATTTAAATTATTATTTAATATCAGAACAATAATTTTGAATGAGTGCATTAATAAAATTCATCCTTATTTCTTTAGCCTTGGAGAACTTCATTTATTATTAATACTATATAATGGCTGGAGAATTATATGGGCTGTAATTCTCCCAAAGAAACATTTGATTCTCCTCCTTGGACTCCAGGAGGCAGGCGCTAAGCAGGTAGGTGTTCATGTGCAAAGCAATCTTGCTAACACTGCTTAGAATCATCTTTAACCCTGCCTTGACCTAAGTGGTCCACATTATTAATTCTATCCCAAGGCCAAAGGACTATTTTGGCTATGAAGTTGGCTATGAAGGAAGTATACTGTGGGGGGGGAAAATGCAAGGTTCATGATTATACACAAATAATCAAAATCAAATACTTTTAGTCTAAAAGTAGAACTGAGAAATCTGACTTAAAAGTAATTTTTAAAGGCTAGTTGGGCCAGTTAGTTTACATATAAAGTAAAAGAATAATGGCCATGTGTGAAACTCAAACATAGAAGAACAGGACACTGACAGGAAGAGAATAGAAACAATAAACACAGTGATAACTCACACTTCCTGTGTGCTTATCACATGTCAGGAACTGACCACGCTTTCAACATACATGAATTCATCTTCATAGTAGTCCTGAGGCGGAATACTACCTAGGAATAGAAGTGCTAACATCCTGTGCTCCCTATAACTGTGTTACATGCCTCTCAATGTGCCATTTCAGAAGAAAAGATCAAGTATTTAGCTGATTAAAAAAAAGCAACAATATAACATTTTGGTATCGGGGTGTCTCCATTACACAAGATTTCAGATTTTCATTTTGATATGCAAAGACTGGAATGAGGTGGTACTGGACAGAGAAGATACGGGGAGGAGCTAAGTCTTGGTTTCGTAGAAAAGGAAAGAGAGGTTTGCATGTAGGTATGAAGGTGGTTTGAACATTCCTATAAATTCCTCTCCCTAATTTACACCTAAGAACACGCTGTGATTAAAGCTGTGCCTGGCACTTTGGGACATACCTTTCTCACGTCTGAACTCTTTGGTTCTGTTGTCCAGGTTATGATTCTAGAAACAGCAAGCCTTGTCTCACTAGAGTTTACGAAATCTGTTGGGTCCATCTGCCTGGCGAGAGACTCAATATACTTCAGGATTGCAACTTTGACCTGAAAGAGCCAGTAATTACAAACAGTAAGTACACTTTACACATTTTTGAACAGAACTCTTATTGGTGCTCAGAGAAAAGCACATACGACCTAGACTTATGTTCCCACCCAGGGAGCCTGCAGCAGGGACAAGCATGGATGACTGACCCTGAAGCCTGGGACAGGAAGGGGCCCCTGCAGAGAAGCAGGCCCCGATCCTCTGACACCCCAGGACACTTGCTGAGCAAGAGCCCACTCGGGGGGGCCGGAGGACCCCAAGCTCTGCCACTGACAGAGTGGGCACGAACAACTCTGCGTTCTGATTTTTAGCCACTCTAGGCCAGGTCTTGCAAAGCAGCACTGAAGGCAATCAGGGTGATGTTCGGCCCTAACTTCTCCACTGATCTCTCACTTGGCTTTGACCTCAGAAGAAACAGGCTATTATTTATTGAAGGTGAAGTTGAAGTCACTCAGTCATGTTCAACTCTTTGTGACCCCATGGACTGTAGTCTACCAGGCTCCTCTGTCCATGGGATTCTTCCAGGCAAGAATACTGGAGTGGATTGCCATTTCCTTCTCCAGGAGATCTTCCCGACCCAAGAATTGAACCCAGGTCTCTGGCATTGTAGGCAGACGCTTTACCGTCTGAGCCACCAGGGAAGTAGGCCTCTCCTAAAACCTTGACGGGAGAAGGAAATGGCAACCCGCTCCAGTATTCTTGCTTGGAGAATCCTGTGGACAGAGGAACCTGGAGGGCTGCTGTCCATAGGGTTGCACAGAATTGGACAAGACTGAAGCAACTTAGCAGGCATGCATGCATTGGAGAAGGAAATGGCAACCCACTCCAGTATTTTTGCCTGGAAAATCCCAGGGACAGAGGAGCCTGGTGGGCTGCCGTCTACGGGGGCGCATAAAGTTGGACACGACTAAAGCGACTTAGCAGCAGCAGCAGCAAAACCTTGACAGAAGCTGGTAATCAAAGAACAGGCAGTGTACCCGATCTGATTCAAAGGAATACATCCTCCTTCAAATACTATCAGTCTTGTTCTTACATTTTTTACATTACAAAACATCTAACAGCTAATTTACATGTGTTATAATGTTAATATTAAAAACGTTCTAATAAGAGCTATTTCAATACATCAAAATTTTTTAAATTGTGAAACAGTAATAACACACAAATGTTGGTGAGGACATGGAAATCATCGGGAGTTCTCAGACACTGCTGGCCGGAATATAATATGGTACAACCATCTCACAGTCTGAAATGAAGTGAAGCACGTGCTTACCGAGTAAACCAGCACTAGGCACTGAACCAAGAGAAATGGGCACACGGTGCTCACAGCAGATCTACTAATAACAGCCAAATATGAGTCATGTCTGAAAAAGTATAGTTTCAGCAAATTTGACTTCTAGAGGTTGAACTATAAGTTACTGACCTTGAGGTTAGGAGTTTGAGTCTGATCCACAATAAATCGCATCAAAATGTTAAATTGTTGATCAAATGGAAAGGAGTCCCTAGGTTTATAAAAAGAGGAAAGTATGTTAAAAGAAAGATTTCTTACAAAAAGTAATGTAAAATCATGTAAGAAACAAAAAAACAGATTAACACATGTAAAAAGCAAGCCTGTTTACCCTTTTTTAAACATTACTTTTCATTTTATATAATAAATACTAAAGTAATACACGTAACACAGAAAAGTTATAAAACGAGAAATCTTCTTAGAAGTCCCAAAACACGTAAACTAAGCAATGAACTAAGGAAGAAATGCGAACTCGCCTTCTCGGGATTTGTTTACCTTCTTCCCCAGGTTCCTTCTGGAAACCTGCTCACATAAGAGCGAGCTCCAATGCCCAAGCCTACCTTTTATACCCTGACGAGGCTGCCTGCACTGTCTATCCCCTGAGGCCTTTGCTGGGTAATAGCCTGTGAGCCAACTGTGTGCGTCAGCACAGACGAGTACCTGGGGACACTCACAGACACGCCCTCGCCAGCTACAGACAGACACAGCAGCCTGTGCCCCTGAGAGTTCCACTTAGCGCCACTTCTCACTTGGGACTGATTTTGTGTCTTGTCATCATCTCGTATGTGTGATCCAACTGAGTAGCCCTGAGGGCTCTTGGAGCATCAAAGTCAGCACTCCCTTCCTTAGAAATTACCCATATGATTTTAAAACTGCCCAAAGGATCCCTTGTTCCTGATGCAAACAGGCCTTCCATGGTGATAGGAAAGATAATGCAACAGAAACACATATTATATTGAGGCTGAGTGTCTGTATTGCTCTTTAGGCTCCCTTTAAGAGACTTTTCTCAGTGTACAAAAGTATAGTGAAAATAAAAGGGATGTAGGGTCACATCTATAAAAGCACAGGACTGATCTGAAATTCAAATAAAATAATACAAGAAAAATACAAAGTAGTACCATCATTATACTGATTAATAAAAAGTAAACAATCCAACAGCACATCCTTTTCTCCCACAACTATCTGTATCCAGGAGGCTCTGAGGACCACTTCTGCAGGCAAGGCATACTTAGCATGCATGATCTAAGTGACTCACACTGGCTACACATCGGGGAGATAACACACAGAACACCTCCCCCTTTTCCACAGCAAACAGAGGGTGGACGTCTTAGGCATTCACCAAAACAATGCCAACTCAAAGAAGACGTAGGTATTTCACCTCATGGATTGTTGGGATATTTCAGTGCCAACAAGAGAATGTGGGTATCAAGTAAGAAAGAAGATATTCAAGTGGGAGACAAAAACTACAGGTAACAGAGTGACAAGAAACCATCTACAAAGAGTCTCCTAATATCAAAATGGTCTAGTTCCCTCCTGCCCAACCAAACAGACGTTTTTCCAAAGATGATATACAAACGGCCAACAAGTACACCAAAAAGTGCTCAACATCACTAATTATTAGAAAAATGCAAATAAAAACTACAGCGAGATATTGTCTCACACTTGTTAGAATGGCTATTATCAAAAAGATAGGAGATGATAAATGCTGGTGGAAATGTAAATTGGTGCAGCCACTGTGGAAAACAGTATGGATGTTTCTCAAAAAATAACTAAAACTAGGGAGTTCCCTGGTAGCCTAATTGTTAGGATTCTGGGCTTTCCCTGCTCTGATCCATGTTCAATTTCCGATCAGGAAACAGATCCCACAAGCCACAGTGTGTGGCCAAAAAACAAAAAAAGGAGAGAGAGCCATCTGACCTCTGTTACCTGCAGCACCATTCACAATCACTGAGACACGAAAACAACCTCAGTGCATTGATGGATGAATGGATAAAGAAAATGTGCTGTGTATATAAACGGAATATTATTTAGACATAAAAAAGAAGGAAGTTATGCCATTTGTGACAACATGGATGAAACTTGAGGGTATTATGCGATGTGAAATAAGTCAGAGAAAGACAAATACTGTATGATATCACTTATCTAAAAAATTAAAAAAAAAAAGTCAAACCCATAGAAACAGAGAGTAGAATGGTGGTTGCCAGAGCCTAGAGGTGGAGGAAATGGGGAGATACTGGTCAAAGGGCACAAACTTCCAGTTACAGTTATGACATGAATAAATTCTGGGGGTCAAACGTACAGCCTGTTGATCACAGGTAATGATACTGTATCATACACTTGTTAAGAGAATGTGTCTTAAATGTTTTTACCACATACGCAACAAAAAATAGTAATTAAGTGAGGTGAAGGATGTATCAAATCCTCATGCTGTACACTTAAAACTTACACAATGCTGTATGTCAATTATATATCAAAAGCTGGGAGAACACGATTTTGCCCCAAACACTTGCCTTGTGACATCAAGAGCTTTCTGAACTTTTGCTTGCACAGATCCAAGTAAATCCGCTCCCATTTTCTTCAGTAATTGTGTGAGAAGAACAAAAAGCCAGTCTTGCAAGTCATCCTTATGAATTATTATAAAATCCACAAGGGTCTCCAAAAACATACTGAAAACCTAGACACAAAGGGAAACCAAGTATTTCACATGTTTAATTCATAATTTCCTCTCAAGTCTTCAAAACGTGAAAATGCCCAATTGGCCTTTGCCCAGACTCATAACTTGGGTGACAATGTTAATAACTGGACACGGTATAAAAGGCAAATATAGTACAGAAAAGAGATAAAGGAAAAGGGGTTGGAACTTACTCTCTGTTGTGAATTCCACCGCAAACCAGGCCATGCAACGAAACAGATTCCATGTTAGTCCACAGTGAAGTCATATCATTTTCATGCAGTTTTCTAAAAGGCCTGAAAAGGCTATGAACTGACAAAATCCTCTCCCCTCCCTCTACATGCCTTTAAAAGCCAGTACAGAGAGAAATTAACTTTGTTGAAAAGTATGAGTCTAATCCTGGAGGCCAGCCCTCCTTCCTTTCTTCTCTCTATATTTATTTCATTATCTAGCATTCAACAACTATTACTGTAGGATAAGGAAAAAAACTTGCATACCTATTGCTTTTCATTTCCATCATCTATTTTGATATATGCCAATTCAGATATTATAAAGTGTTATCTCTATAAAAAGATATTATAAAAACTATACTAATATTTACAAGAGTACAGCTTAGAATAAAACAGACTGACGGCTGACATAATTCTCACACCATGGTGCAATGATCACTGCTACCTCCTGTGAGACAAAGTTCACAGTGGCTTATCCCTGAACCAATTTCAGAGAGGTAAATGGCAGCACTGTGTACCTATTTGGTTAATAAGTTGTGTTCTGCTGGGACAAACCAGCTATCATAGACTTGCTCAGTTATAGCGCAGGAACTGTTAACCACCAGGGGTCTCTCGGGAGACAGCTCAGAGAGAAGGCAATGAGTCCCAGCTGCGGGACTCCTGGCTTAGCACTAAGGCAGCTAGCAAATATTGACTAAACTGAGACCTCCAAACTCACTGTACAAGAGCCTTCTGATGGAAACAACTTTCCTTCTTTATCCTCACATTCTTTATCCTCATGTTCTGAATCAGCAATCTAGAGGTGACAGGTAATAGAAATTTCATCAATGTCCAAATCCACCTAATATCCCTTATGCTATATATCTTATGAGTCTTATGCTTTAAATCTTACTGCTCTTAATATTATCTTACAGAAAACCTTGATAATTTTATCTCTGAACATCGATGATGCTTTTAAAAATCAATGCTTCTTGGATTTTATTAATATTGTGAATGTTAACCTTGTTGTGAGGGTCAAAACAGGAATTTTAAGACATGTTTCAAGACCAATACTGAGGAGAATTGTTGCCCCCCAGCAAAAAAAAAAAGAATCCCTGCGTTCACTCTCCCCTGCTCCTGTGAGCATCTCAGAAGCAAGGGAGGGGTGCGATGTTCTCTATACCCCTAGCCCAGAGCGGGTGCTCAGCAAATGCTGAATGAGAGCACAGGCAGGTGGATGACTGACACTTCACGGACAATTTCTACATGGAGGAAAGGCCAGGAAAAGAAGGGAGATGATAACTGGCTAGGCTTCTGACCATGACAGGTTTCCTTCCCCTGGTAGGACTTAGAAGAGACCATTTTACTAGGAAAACAATAGTATAAGATAGTTAAAACTTGCGCATCAAGTACTTTAAGATTTGCTTGTGTTGATTTTAGGTTTTCTCAATTTCTATAGAAATTGAACGGTTCTATGAAGACCTACAAGACCTTTTAGAACTAACACCCAAAAAAGATATCCTTTTCATTATAGGGGACTGAATGCAAAAGTAGGAAGTCAAGACACACTTGGAGCAACATGCAAATTTGGCCTTGGAATGCAGAATGAAGCAGGGCAAAGGCTAATAGAGTTTTGCCAAGAGAACACACTTGGTCATAGCAAACACCCTCTCTTCCAACAACACAAGAGAAGACTCTACACATGGACATCACCAGATGCCCAATGCCGAAATCAGATTGATTATATTCTTTGCAGCCAAAGATGGAGAAGCTCTATACAGTCAGCAAAAACAAGACCGGGAGCGGACTGTGGCTTGGATCATGAACTCCTTATTGCCAAATTCAGACTGAAATTGAAGAAAGTGGGGAAAACCACTAGACCATTCAGGTATGACCTAAATCAAATCCCTTATGATTATACAGTAGAAGTGACAGATTTAAGGGACTAGATCTGATAGAGAGTGCCTGATGAACTATGGACAGAGGTTCGTGATATTATACAGAAGACAGGGATCAAGACCATCCCCAAGAAGAAGAAACGCAAAAAGGCAAAATGGCTGTCTGAGGAGGCCTTACAAATATCTGTGAAAAGAAGAGACGCAAAAAGCAAAGGAGAGAAGGAAAGATATACCTATTTGAATGCAGAGTTCCAAAGAATAGCAAGGAGAGATAAGAAAGCCTTCCTCGGTGATCAGTGCAAAGAAATAGAGGAAAATAACAGAAGGGGAAAGACTAGAGATCTCCTCAAGATAATTAGAGATACCAAGGGAACATTTCATGTAAAGATGGGCTCAATAAGGACAGAAATGGTATGGACCTAACAGAAGCTGAAGATATTAATAAGACAGGGCAAGAATACACAGAAAAACTGTACAAAAAAGATTGTCATAACCCAGATAATCATGATGGTGTGATCACTCACCTAGAGCCAGACATCCTGGAATATGAAGTCAAGTGGGCCTTAGAAAGCATCCCTACAAACAAAGCTAGTGGAGGTGATGGCATTCCAGTTGAGCTATTTCAAATCCTAAAAGATGATGCTGTGAAAGTGCTGCACTCAATATGATGCCGGCAAATTTGGAAAACTCAGCAGTGGCCACAGGACTGGAAAAGGTCAGTTTTCATTCCAATCCCAAAGAAAGGCAATGCCAAAGAATGCTTGAATTACTGCACAATGCACTCATCTCACACGCTAATAAAGTAATGCTCAAAATTCTCCAAGTTAGGCTTCAGTAATACATGAACCGTGAACTTCCAGATGTTCAAGCTGGTTTAGAAAAGGCAGAGAAACCAGAGACCAAATTGCCAACATCCGCTGGATCATGGAAAAAGCAAGAGAGTTCCAGAAAAACATCTCTTTCTGTTTTATTGACTATGCCAAAGCCTTTGACTGTGTGGATCACAATAAACTGTGGAGAATTCTTAGACGGGAATACCAGACCACCTGACCTGCCTCTTGAGATACCTGTATGAAGATCAGGAAGCAACAGTTAGAAATGGACATGGAACAACAGACTGGTTCCAAATCGGGAAAGGAATACATCAAGGCTGTATATTATCACCCTGCTTATTTAACTTATTATATGCCGACTACATCATGAGAAACACTGGGCTGGATGAAGCACAAGCTGGAATAAAATTGCCAGGAGAAATAGCCATAACCTCAGATATGCAGATGACACCACCCTTATGGCAGAAAGCGAAGAGGAACTAAAAAGCCTCTTGATGAAAGTGAAAGAGGAGAGTGAAAAAGTTGGCTTAAAGCTCAACATTCAGAAAACTAAGATCATGGCATCTAGTCCCATCACTTCATGAAAATTAGATGGGGACACAGTGGAAACAGTGTCAGACTTTATTTTTGGGGGGCTCCAAAATCCGTGCAGATGGTGACTGCAGCCATGAAATTAAAAGATGCTTACTCCTTGGAAGGAAAGTTATGGCCCACCTAGACAGCATTTTAAAGAGTGGAGACATTACTTTGCCAACAAAGGTCTGTCTAGTTAAGGGTATGGTTTTTCCAGTAGTCATGTATGGATGTGAGAGTTGGACTATAAAGAAAGCCGAGCACCGAAGAATTGATGCTTTTGAACTGTGGTGTTAGAGAAGACTCTTGAGAGTCCCTTAGACTGCAAGGAGGTCCAACCAGCCAATCCTAAAGGAGATCAGTCCTGAGTGTTCATTGGAAGGACTGATATTGAAGCTGAAACTCCAATATTTTGGCCACCTGATGCCAAGAGCTGACTCATTTGAAAAGACTCTGATGCTGGGAAAGATTGGGGGCAGGAGGAGAAGGGGATGACAGAGGATGAGATGGTTGGATGGCATCACTGACTCGATGGACATGAGTTTGGGTAAACTCCGGGAGTTGGTGATGGACAGGGAGGCCTGGCATGCTGTGGTATATAGGGTCGCAAAGAGTTGGACATGACTGAGCGACTGAACTGAACTGATGACTGTTTTGGTTCTTTATCCACCCTTTAACTTTTCTGATATCTTCACTCCTCTTGTTTTCTTTCTCTAAAACCATCTAACACCTTCAAAGGCTTCCTCCCAAACTCTGGTTTTTCTTTAAAATCTAGACTCTGAGTAAACTTTTGTCAAAGGTCTCGCTCTCAGCTCCACTCCTAGAAAGGGCTTCTCTCTCACTCCGGGGTACTCAGCAGGGTGCTCTTGTCAAAAGGCGGCCCTCAGCCCTGCCAGCGGCACGGGCATCAGCTGGGTGGCCACCATCTAGCAAATTCTTAGAAGTGGCAATCTATTTGGAGATATATTTGATGTGGCTTTTCAGTAAATTCATTCTATAAATGCTATCATTTTTCTATCTTGTCCTATACAGACAAATTCTACATGGGTACCAAAAAAAATTTATATACTTGCTTATTTTCTTCACTACTGTAACTTTGTAAAAAGGCATTATAAAACACTGTTACATCCTAGCATCCAGCCTACGTACTTCCATGAAGTATGCAAAACTGTTCGCTGAGTGAATGAAAGACTACATCTGATTCTCTCCAGGGTAACCCTTACTTGAAATGCACTTTATTAATGACACTGTATGGACAAGAGAAGTTCCTAAGAATTCTGTCTTCAAAAGATATAACAGAAACTACTGTTAAAATAAGTCTGGAAGGGCTACACTGCATGGTGGGGGTGTTCTCCCACTCTGAAGCAGTGCATTATATAGAAGGACATGCAAAGAGGTTACAACTGGGCAGGTTCTCAGACCTTACCTTGCTGTGAGGGTCAGCAAACATTCGGGTGAAAATCTCACACAATCTTTTCAATTCTACTCGACTAGGAAATAAAATGAAAAAAATTTAATATTTAATAAGTCAACACTGAAAGTAGTTACAGCTTCTCTAAATCCTTTTATTTCATTTAACATGTTTTATATAATTTTTATGTTATACCTTTTTTCTACAAATGAATTATCTAAATTTTAATTTGACAGAATTACACAGGAATAAGAAATCACACCAATTCTGGTCTTGTTCTAAAATGAAACAATCTCAGAGTGTGATCACATAAGTTTACACACATGCACATATGGCAAAGCCAGACGCCAAATCCTGCTCACTTCATTTCCACACGCGATAGATGAAAGGTAGTCGGATCAATTCAGAAAAGCATGTGCAGCGGGGTCAGACAGACCTGGATTTTAGTCTCAGTTCTGTTTTAGTCAAAGTACTGTGATATCTTTATACCCATTTCAGTACAACAAACCGCTGCTAACTATCTACCTGCTACAGCGTCTGGGTCAAGCACACACTCACTTCACATCAGTGCCCCGGTGACACTTTTTACCCTGAACTGCACTACCGAACCCTGTCTGTTCTTCAAAGTTTGATCAGAAAGTGTTATCTTCTTCCCCATACCATCCCCTCTCACATCCAGTGGTCCTTTTAACATCGCTACCAGTGAAATCCAGACCAGACCAATGTTAATTGACAGATTCCTAGAGCTTATTCAATGGATAGCTGGAGAACACAAGGAACCAAGAAACTGGGGCCACCAGAATTAACAGATTATTGGAGAATAAGGACATTTCATTGTCTTTGTTTTCTGACAGATCACTAGACCACCAGAGGTGACCTACACTTTAGCGGGAACATGCATGCACAGAATGGAATGAATAAAGGGGGGCAGGGAGTTTAGGTGGCAGGAAGGAGTATGGCAGGGGTCACACTGACTACAGACGGCCACACTTGAAGCCCAGTGACTCGTCAGTCCATGCTCACAGAGTTTTGCAGAGCCATCCATGAACGGAAACACGTGACCAGTCTCACAGCATTGCTTAAAAACTTATCGAAGGAATATAACAGACTATACTTCAAATATCTCTGTAACCATGAGATTCACCCTGCAATCAATAACATATCAGTACTGTCATGGTTTTATAAGAAGTATTTCTTTTTAGATATAAAATAATGGTGTGTTAGCGGTACCTTAGATCTGATGAAATATGTTATAAACGTGTTTTTGGTATATGTAACACATGCCTATTTTAGAAAATTTATGAAATACAAATAAGGAACAAAAACAAAAGCAAAAATTATCAATTCTAGAGATAATGCTGTACTACTTTGGAGTTCTCCATTTGAGTGTCTTTACTCTGCAAATCTATAAAAACATATTTACGTATACATATGCACATGAAAACATTTTAGACTGAGACTGGCATCATTTTATCCATGCCTCTGAAGTGTAAACAAACTGTACTAACTTCAGGGTTGTTTTTATGTTTTACCTAAACCACAAACTGTTCTGAGTCTTCTCAAAACACCTACTAGACAAATCTGAGCCATGGTGAACCAAATGTTTCCTAGACCTAATAAGCTATGGAATGTCTGCCCAATATTTAAGTTCTCTGGAAGGCATAGAGCACATCTGAGCCATCCGGGCCTCTCTTGGGCCTGCCCCATTGATGACCATACATCCGTGTCAGGCCCCCATGCGTGTAACATGGGGCTCAATCTGAAGGAACCTGGCCTCCCACCCTACCTCAGCGTTCTCTGGCTCTTCAGCAGGTTCTGCAGACCCAGCAGCCCTTCCTTCCTCTCAGCCCAGTTGGAGCTGGCACAGTGGTTGAGCACCTCAGCCACATCCTCAGTCTGGCGCAGGTAGTGGGGGATACCCCCATTCCGGGAGCCGTACGAGCGCTCCGAGCACACGCTGGAGGCGTCGCTGTTGGCGTCGTCATCAGAATACATCCCGTAGGGCTCATATCTCCTCCTCACAGGCTTCTTCTGCCAGATTCAAGGAGGGGTTGGGGAAGAAATGGAAAGGCAACGTGAGTCTCACCACACAACATCAACAACGAAGAGTTAAATGTAGACACACACACACACAGGCACACACACACACAGGGGCACATGCACCCACACCTTCCCTTTGCTTACAGATTAGGGAAACGGAACCAGAACAGCAGACTTCTGGTAGGCAGAGCGAGTAGTAAGCAGAGCACCCACAGCAGAGGAAGGAGCATGATCTTTAGTGCGGTGTTTGGCCCTCTCAGTAACATGGACCCGCCATGTGACTTCAGAAAGCCTCCTAACCTTTCCCTGAGATAATGCTGATCACCCTTCTCACAGGCTTGTTGTCAGGATTAAGTGGAATTAGATGCTAAACAGCCTAGCTCAGCATTTGACACACTGAGTCTGTGAGCCCACCACCCTTCCCCAACCAAAAGCAACCTGTCTTGAGCATGGTCTGTGAGTAATTTGTTTGAAAATTCATGCTCCCTTAAGAACATCTGACACTGCAATGTCAGTGGTGTAGTGTCCTATATAAAAGGATTCTCAAAAGATCTATGCCATTTTTATTAATGACTTACAGTTTTACAACACTAATAGGCCTCCTTAGACTAGAATACCCACTTCATTCATGTCTCTTACCCTGAATATAAAACTATTAAGTTAAATCCCCAAATTATATAGCAAGAACAATATAAAACAGATAAACTTTAATTTCTCTAAGAGGAAAACAAGTAGCTACGGGCTTAAACTGCACCAATGTAACTTCCTAGCAATGTGGCTTGTACACACATCACAACTTACCTGGGACAGCTCTGCCTTCCACCTACTGTCCCCACATAATTATTAATGGCACCCTCCCTCACACTCAAAAGTATCCTTGTTAGGATGATAATTATACGGCCATCTCACTTATACATGAACTAGATTCCTAAAATACGAAAAATGCTGAATGTATCCACTCATGAAATAATAACAACGTAAGAGACAAAACCTAGGTTAGTAAAATGAAACACTAGTAGGATAACGGGCAGAACTTGATGTTGGAAAACAATGCTCAAACACGCGTGAGACATGACCAGTTCTATCACTAGCAAAAGCACCACTAGTTTCCACAAAATCACAGTTCAGAACAGAACTTCTACACTAGGCTACGTTTTTGTTGCTTTACCATCTCCTAAAGGAAATATACTCACAACAGAAAAAAAAAAGTTATAAAACAAAAGTTAAAGCACTGGTACCTTGCTCCTGGAGTCTCCTAACAGCTGTAGGCAGGAAAATATTGAAGGATGGGGAAAAAGCATAGAGAATTATGTCAGAAGCATATGTGGGGATTGTTCTTGCAACAAAAGTGTACAGCAAAACATATATTAGCAAACTAAAAATACAGGTTAGCAAGCAATTCATATCAAGCAAATAACAAAGAATGCTTTCACAATGGCATTTCCTAACCCTCTTGCACGTGTTATGAGACCTTCCAGTATCTCCTCTATAATTCTTTGCTGAAACTCTCCCCACACCACTGAGGCACAGCCCAAATGTTGCTATTAACTCTGTCGTCTGCTCCTAGGAAAGCTTCTGTCCCGGGACTTCCTTTCTGCGAGGCAGGGACTGAGTACCATCCTGGCGCTATCTTCTGAAGCAGGTCATGGGGAGAGACCAAGAGGTCTGGACAAAACGTCATAAGGGCAGTGGGAGTGTAAGGAGAGCCAGAACTCAGAGAAAAGCCCAAGTCAGGCAAAGCCCAGACTCTTGAGTCCTGCTCTGCCTCCTGGCACTTTGTGCAGTGTTCCTGGGGCAGATCTTTAAGGAACAAGGAGACACGGCCCTCCCCCCTTCCCCCACCCCAACTAAAGTGCTGTCTCACCAAGGGCTTTGCACATCCATCACTTCTCACCCCACTGGTTCCCACTTCTTAAAGTCCCGGAATAGGTAAGAAACAAATTCTAAATGCTGCAACTTGGAAGGAAAACTGCTTCATAAACTCTCCAACTTGGGGCTCTTGAAGTCCTACTTGAAGCAATTATCCTGAACTCCAGTACCTGCCAGGAAGAGTCCTTCCACACCCAAGGCTGATGAACAGACCTGGCGGGGCAGCCCTTGTCAGGAAAACACTTAGGAGACTGGAAGACTGCTTGCTCACAGATGTCTGTCAGAGAAACCTGGCTGAGCAGGAATAAACGAGGGAGGGCCAGGAGGGATGAGAGGTAGGATCCCTGAAGCCACACACTATAAAGTTTTGATCAAATGAAAACAGGGCTGGATTTTAAACCTCAGGGTCTGAAAGCAGGGTATTATAATGCTTTTCTCTTGAAACAGTACAAGTAAGACCAGAGATCAGACAGTTCTTTAAAGCATGCCTATTTTAAATGCTGAGCACATAAACCAGAAAAAACAAGAGGCTGTGTTACTACCAGCTGAAATGCATCTTTATAAGGCAAATTGACCACAAGCTGATTCTACTGAGGAACTTTTTTCTAGAAGCATACATTTAAGGAACGCTAATCACTTTATATTGCTTTTTAAAATATTACATTATAACAATGCAAGAAAAAACATACTCCACTAGTGTTTCATATCCTCAAAGAGTTCATCTTAAAATCTGGGAAAGTTTCTGTAAATAATGACTTAAGGACTCATTCAAACAAATAAAATCATACGGAACAACAGGGGTAGTAATGGAATAAATGCAAGAGTTTCAAACCACAAAGACCTACTAATATACAATGATGTGCTTAGGCTATGCCATCAAAGCCCTGAAAGCAACAGAAGCAAAAGAAGGGGCCAAAAGGAAATGCTGAAAAAAAATGGATAAAAAAAGAAAAGAAACCCAATGACATCAGAGAAGCCTGATGTCATCCAACCTCCATGTTACTGAAGAGCAGAGAAGATACTCTTGACGTTAACGTGGCTCAAAAGGCCAGTTTTCACTTACGTACAGAGTTAAAAGTTTAAGAAGAAAGGAATAATAATCTAAATTTACCCAATATTTACACAATCTCAAAGAGTATCAAAGAAGACTTAGTGACCTGATTTGGAGGCTACTTCCTGTGAAGACAGAGAAAAATGTAGGTCAGTAATTCAAAGAGACTCCACACACATTGGGCCTCTTACCAAAGCATCAGCGACAGCAGCTTCCAGATCTGTACTGGTGCTCAGAACCCGCATGGCATTCACAGAACCAGGAATTCTCCCTGCCTGGCCGAGCCCAAAGCGGTCTAGGTAAAAAACAAAAGCAAAAATATATGTCATTCAAATGTTTTCATTTCTTTGCAATGGCCTTTGCCTCATCCCATACTGGACAGAAACACTGAAAAATCTCTGGCCAGTTTTTACTGCAGTTGGCTTGTAGTTTCAACTACACTTGACTTGTTTACCAGTGGCAGAGGTTACAATGTTCACATTTAATATGACTGCATCCTGACAATTGAAATGGTTCTTTAATGATATATTATTTTGGAATAATATATCCAAATATATATCCAAATAATATATCCAAATATATATCTCAGGCCTATATCTGAGATATAGGCCTGGAGAGGGGAACTAATAGAAGGGAACTGGGCCATGAGTTGAGCCTTTTCATCTATTTAGCATTCTCTCTAGTGGCAAAAGAAGCCCTGATATTTGGTCAAACTAATTAGAAAGCTCTATGGTCTGATAAATGAGTTCTAATGCAATATGTAATAAACAGATAAAATTTGAATCCAATGTATTACACTGATATCTGTGCAAATTTTCATTACTGTCACTACTGTTTGTTATTAAGGCCAATTAATTTTAGACATCTGTTCATCATAATGCCTGTGTCACCAAAGGTTATTTAAAAATCAATATATTAAAATTTTTTAATCTTCACCACAAAAAGCTAGCATCTTCACAGCAAAACATTAATCATTCAGATAATATAAATTTTTCCAAAGTCCCTCAAAGGATTTTTAAATGATAATCTTTGTATGTGTGAACAAAATGGACAAAATGCAAAAAATTTTCCAATTTTAGTGGCTCAAACAACTCTTATAAGCTGATTAACGACCATGGACAATAAAGACCTTTTCTTTGGCTGTTCCATGAGGCTTGCAGGATCTTAGTTCCCTGACCAGAGACGGAATCCGCGCCTCTGGCAGTGAAAGCACTTGATCCTAAAAGGCTAGCTTTTAGAAGTCCCTTTACATGAACTGTCCAGCCTTCCTTCAGAAAGGCTGAGATTAAAGGCAGGAGAAAGTCAGTGTAAATCACGCTGGGAAGGGCATCCACTGGCAAAGGGTTTTTCACTTCAGGACAGGGCTTTATTTGGACAGGTTACTCGAAACTCACTGCCCTTGTGAGTCCCTGCTGCTCACCGCTGTGGCAGCTCAAGACAAAGCAATCCAGTAAATGATTCTTATTTGAAATGTTAAGATTAAAAACACTTTAACAAATAAGACACTGTTTGGACAAGGAAAATCTCTGTATTTGCCATTTTCTAATAATGGAGGCATTTGGTGGAGGGGAGAGAGACAGAAAGCTAAAGTCTGTCTTACATAATTGATCTTTCATATAAAACGATATATTTAAAATTTGGATAGGTAAACAAGACATCACCTACAACCTGGTGAACTTTAAAAGTTTATTTAGCTTTTAAAAATTGTCAGTTTTGAAACATATCTTCCACTGCCACAGAATGGGGGAAAAATTTAACTACTAATCAAAAGTTACACAATTATGAATTTTTATAGAGAAACAAAAATTGCATGTTATACTATCCCCTTTTTTAATGCAGTTGTTGATTATACTGAATTTCATCATTATGTGTATGTTTAAAAGGTGATATACTATATAAAATCAATAATATCTCTCTATATAATATAAATGATCAGTTCAAATATGAAACAATTAGAAATTTGAGATTTATGATGCACAGTTTTATAAATGATCATTGTTCAAGTCTTTCTCTTTTTTCATTAAAAAAGGGTAGATAGTAAGGGATTTATGAGTAACAGAATGAAAGTAATCCAGTTATAAGCCATTTAGAAATTACCCAGCATAAACTTAAATAAAACATAATCTTAAAAAAAAAAAATAGATCTCATGCCAGCAAATCTTGCTCCAGGGATAAGAGTGATTCTTCAGACACAAAATTAAAACTGTAAGAACAAAGCAATTATTCTGTGCTTCTCAGATGTGTATAGCTTCACCACACATGGTGACTGCAGATATTTATCATAGATAATTGAATTTCAAATCTTAAGGGGAAATGTTTGGAGTGAAGAAAATTTATAAGCCTTTTGTTTTCACCAGGCCCAAATCTGCTCTATGTTCTCTCTGGTACCATTCAGTTTCCAAGAGATGGATTCATATACTGTGCCCTCTGCCTGGCCCATAAGCTTTAGGGGAATGTCCTAATCAAAGAACACAAAATAAAATCATAGGTGGTTCATTTAGAGAAAAAAACAGAGACACTAACTCAGTAAACTGGTCACAGTTGTCATCATCAACAGTCAGATTTAAGAGATGATGCCTCGTACTCGGTTGATAAAACTGTAGTCATGAGGGATTATTAGTTTATCAAAATGATGCCAGTTAAATCTGGCAGATTGAGCATTACTGTTTGCTTACTTTCTGCCCTAATGGCCAACCAGGGCATTTGGGTATTGTTAAAATGGGGCTAAGGCAGTGTTTCGGGTCTGCAGGCTGCAAAGGCTACCTTTGGCCTGACTTGATTATCGTCATAATGACTTGTTTTTCCATAAAAGTTTCAGGGCAATCTACTTCCTTCAATCCATGTGAAATGGAGTATGCTATAATTGAACATCTGGTCACTAAATAGTACCTCCAAGTAATGAAAATTGTACAGGAATAACTAGCATTCATAGACACCACTTTATTGGGAGCAAAGACTGAGAGATGAAAGCCTCTGTTGGATGAGGTCCATACCCCAGTTCTCCTGGGGACACTCAGGACACCTATCTGGGGCTCCTGCTTTCCCACAGGAGGGACTGAAAGCAAGGGCGGAAGTGCTTCCCCATCCTTCTGTTTTAACATAAATATGAACACTAGATAAATGATGTTGTCCGACAAGCTACAAAGCATCTATAGCCTATTAACAGAACCATAAACATTCAACAACTTAAAAAAAATAGAAGCACACTGAGGGGGGAAAATATATGAGGTGCATCCATGCCAACTGCTAGCGAATAAGATGGGAACACATGTTGCAATGAGCGTGAGACAGGCATGCATGAACACGTGTTCACCTGACTGCCCCACAGAGTCAGCCGTGGCGAGAGCACTAGTGGACCTGGAATGACGTCGAGAGGCTGCAGGTAAAAGGAACGGCAACACCCACAGGGTTAACACACGAGAACCTCAGACAGCAGCGGCCACAGGCCGGAGGGCACGAGGGCTGCTCCCCACACAGCCGTGCTTCCTCGTGAAAAGAGATGGTGTTGGAGATGAATGGACAGCGAGCGCCGATCCCCGGCCTGTGCACCCAGCGGCCCACACCTCAGGTGCACATCCGTGACAGGAGCCACTAAGGCCACCGTGGACTGTGCACAGGAAGGACGTCAGGGGCCACACCGGAGGGGCAGCAGCAGCATGGGTTATACCTCTCATCGGTATGCAATGCACACGCAACCATGCACCATATACAGAAGCAGAGAAGTTCACAATGTTCTCTCAACAGAAACAGCATGAAGTCACAGGAAGGGGGCTTTTATATAGAAAATGGAGAGACAACAAGCTCCTACTGTACAGCATAGGGAACTAGGTTCAATAAACCATCATGGAAAAGAATATGAACAAAAGAATGTATATAAATGTATAACTGAGTCACTCTGCTGGATAGCAGTAATTAACACAGCCCCGTAAATCAACTATACATCTTTAAAAAACAATAAAATACTTTATGCTTCACAGAACAAAAATTGATTGATTTATAAAAGGGGGGGGTCAATAACTATAATTCCATTTTCCCGAGTCAACATGTTTGTTGTTCTGTTGCACAAATATCCTATTTATTAATTACCTCATTGTTTAACTGTTGGAAAGTTAGCTGCAGTAAGTTTAACAGCCTTTCTTGGAGACGCAGCTCAGGACTCTGGTTGTGAGCACCAGTTCTGTGACACATGGAGGGTGGGAGAGGGCAAGGTCCCAGTCAGATCACAGCTAGTTGTATGGGCCTCGGGCAAAGTACTACACCTCTCTGTGTCTTAGTTCTCACCTGTAAAATGGGGCTAACAGTGGTACCCTCCTCTTGGGAGTTAAGAGAATTAAGAGCGCTTATACATCAAACACTTGAAACAGTGCCAGGCACAGAATAAACCGTGGCAGCAACAGAAGCACAGTGCTGGTGGTCACAGCTATGGTCAAGCATAAACTCTGCACTTAGATGTTAAACATTATTTTACTAGCAAGTACTCATAATAATCACATCAATACATCAATCTGAGAATATATATACCAAACTCCAGACTCGTGTGCAGGGAACGACTTTTAGAAATAATTATGAAATACAGGCTTGGGTCCAAACCTGAATTTACTGACTGGAGTACCACACAACATAAGGCTTTTTCTTACCTCAGGGGGGAAAAAAAAGTAACATGCTTCTAATCATTACTCGGAAAGAACACAGTGACTGCAATACAGGAAGTTCACAGGTTTCCCAGAGTGACATTAAGCCGTGCTGCCTTTCACCTGCATAACCAGAGCCCAGAAACCTCAAATGCTAACACACAGTTACTCATGGAATGGTAAAGCCTCAAACTCTTCAATATAACTATTTATTTAAGCTCACGTCACTTTATGAAACATGCGTATCTGCAGGATAAGAGATACTAAACAGCAAAGGTCACCTGGTCAGTGAGGATAAATTTTTATCAGCATGCATAAGAAAAAGAAAATCCCTAATTTCTCAAGATGCACAAAAATAAGTCAGCAAGCTCTAGAACAGATATTACAAAATAATCACTTTCCTTAAATAAGGAGACTGACAAAATATTGTGTAAGACTGAAACAAATTACTCATTTCTTAAACAAGCACAATGGTATCATATCCTGATGGTTTAAACTGGAAACAGTGTTTAAGCAACACCTGATCTGAAGGTTTCTTATGAAGCTGTCCTTTGGTTCTGTTTCAACAGAATATTCTATGCAAATATGTCATGTAATGAGTTCTTTGTCACGTGCTCAAGTGAACATCCCACAATGGAATCCAAGTGGACCCACTTACGTAAAAGCCTCATTGACAGCAGAGTCCTAGAGCTCTTAATCTTCCCAAAAGTTGTTACCGTAACCATTTAAATATATATTAATATGTTTATTATATTAAATATATATTAATATGTATAAATGGTCCAAAACAAGTTTTTAAGAAAAATACAGGATGTCCTAATGGTCCAGTGGTTAAGAATTCACCTCCAATGCAGGTGACACAGGTTTGATCCCCAGTCCAGGAAGATTTCACATGCCACAGGGGCCCACGTGCAGTAACTACTGAGCCTACACTCCACAGCCCATGCTCTGCAACAAGAGAAGCCACTGCAATGAGAAGCCCGTGCACCACAACTAGAGAGTAACCAGCCTGCACAGCCACAAAGACCCAGCACAGCCAAAGACTGCAAGAGAAAAACCACCCTACAAACTTAAACCCAATGTGCAGTCACCAAAACAGTTACTTCTGTTCCTTTTCTTTTAAAAAGTGAAGGTTGGCTACATAAGTTGATTCAAACGGGCACTAATACAAAATCTCACTAATTTATAAAGGGGGTACAAAATGAATATTACAGTGAATGAGAATAAGAAGGAAACATCACACCCTCTAAAGGGCACAGGAGGTTCTCTAAGGGGCAGCAATCTCTGGGGTTTGCACATGAATTCTCAGGCATTCTGGTCAAGCCTGGAAACACGGCCAAGCAGGGTGCTTTCTCCATACCTGGGCCTGGGGAGGCCTCAGAAAGCATTCAGCTCACTTTGGAGGAACAAGAGAAAGACGCCTCAGATGAGGTGGAGGAACAGCCAAGCTCTGAAGTCAGAACTGTGTGATCTGGGGAAGGTGGACTCTTCTCCCAGTCTCGGTTGTGTCATTTGTAAAAGAGGGGCGATGATACCTGTCCCAGAGGCTGAACAGGACCCACAAGGGTTATGTGCCCACTGACTGCTCAGAATGGTGCAGGGACATATAAGCACTGCTGCTGTTCTGAGCTGGACAGAAATTTTATAAACAGATTTAAATTCCCCCGCTCCAAAAAAGGCACAGTCTAAAACTTGAGGTGAAAGGATGTTAACTCCTGCCCTGACCACACAGAAGACCATGCTGGTGGCTAGAGATTATCCGAGAGAGAAGCACCCGCAGCCACATCTCCAGCTGCGGCAGCAGCAGTGACACAGACCACAACCCGGGCTGTCCTGAGTGGAAACTGGGAGCTGGGCCCTCAGCTCCTCAGAGTCCAGCGAGGACCTCAAGAGCCCAGCACGTCTCGCCTGGGCCACAGAGCACATGCTAGGGTCACAAAGGCTGCTTCCATGGGCAGTAACAAACACAGCAATGTCCGAGTGAAATAAAAACACTGGACTGCCTCTAAGAGACAAAATGACCAATGAACAGACTGCAGTGTTCAAATCTAAGTTAGTTGGAAGGCCAAATCATGAACAAGGATGCATACACAGCCATAATTTGAAAGGAAAAATAACCAGCTCTTACAGAAAAATATCATCATTGTTACCTCTGATTTTTTTGAGGATTCTGATCTAACACTTCAGACTGCTGTGCAAGAGCTGGGAGGTTCCAGGTAATTTGTGCCCCTCTCAGGCCCTTGTGCTCAGCAAGTAGGACACTCACACAGGTATCTCCTCACCAAGTCTGGTGGACTGTCTAGAGGGCCCTGCATCTGTTTTCCTGCTCTTTCTGAGAACTCCACAAAGGACAGTGTTCACGAAGAAATAGATTGAGATTTTAATTTTTGATTTGGGGGAAAAAAAAGATCCGGAGAAGTGTATGGTATCAGGAGGAGACAGGGGAAAATATTAAGACCTAATGCTTTTGCTCCACCATCCATCTTCCACAGTGACATTTTTATATTTGAAAGACCTGCCTCATACTTGGAGTCAAAATAACAGACTGTTGAAGCTCACAGCTCCAGATAATAACTTAAGGCCTAGGCCCAAGCACTGTAAGATGATTTCTACCTTACCTGCCATGCTTATCATGACAAAATAGACAACGCACAGCACGAAATATGCCAAACGACTAGAACACAACCATGAAGAACACAAAACATTTCTTTTCTGTGAAAATATGTGTTGACAGTGCAAAGTGAAAAGGTATATGTCCATTTTAGAGAAAGGCAGGGTTATTAAAACCAAATAGAAAAAGTAAATTCAATATCTATAAAGGATACATGTTTCTCTTTTTATCTTGTTTTTCCTGAATACTAGAAATTGTTAAAATACAAATTCTGGCTATAAGAAAAACTGAATGGGGGTGTGTCAGACAACTCCAACTGGCACCCAACTGGTGATCAGAAGTAAGTACTTATAATGTACCATGGCCAGCAAATAATGTGATTTTTTTTTGTCCTCAGGTGGCAGTGGGTCACAAACATTAAAGAGCCTGTGGAGCCCAGGAAAAAGGAAAATTTCTTAATAATTAACAGTGAACATCGAGGTGTGCTATACATACACCTTGTCAGTTTATCCAAAAGCAATTTGTAGACTGCTCTAAAGAAAGTTTTGAAAGGACTCATTCAACAGAAGGACAGCTGATATTCATGCTGCTTTTCTGATTAACGTTCCTACCCCCAAAGTGAACACGTTTACCTTTCTAAATGTTATCATGATTTTACTTTTTGTCCTTCTTTGAAGTGACTCACACATGGACTGATCCCTTGTAAGATGAAAAACAAGTTGTAGAAATTCAACGACTGCGGATATGCCCTGAATTCACTCAAGTCTGAAGCACAGTGATCTCTGGCTGAGCTTCACCTCGCACTGGCAATGACCTCACAGGGGGGCTTACCCAGAAGCCAGCGGTCCCAAGTGACAACAGTACAGAGTGAGGTGGTGCTTTTTCCCTCTGATAAATAAAAACTGGGAAAGCCAAAATCTGAGCATGCAGAGGGGTACAAGGAAGGGTGGCTCAGGAAGAGGATGGAGAGCAGAGGCTCACGGGACGGTGGTGGAGGGACAGAGGCTGGTGGTTGGGCCTGGCGGGGTGGGGCGCTCGGGGTGCCCGGCCGGCGGGTACTCACCGAGCGGCGCGAAGCCCCGAGCAGGGCTCGTATCCCGGCTGCTCTCACGGCTGGCATCGCGGCTGCACCCCTGACTCGTGCTGGGTCGAGGGATACGGCTGCTCCGTGCTAGCGTGCAGCATGAGGGGTTTCAGAGAAGGGGAACAAGTTTAATGAAGACAGAGAAACTCACACACGGTCAGTCACATTCCGTTTGCACGATCACGACATGGCCCATGTCTGGCCCTGCTTGGGCCTCACTGACAACAATAGGAGGGGTATAGGCAAAACTCAACTTGCTCACTGCCTCACAAAACTGTGAACTGCAGCAGGAAGGTGAAAGAGCACCTAAAGGTGAGAAAGGCAAAGAAAGTTCTCCAAAGAGCAAACTGGTATTAGAAAATACAACGTCAAAAAGTCTTCCAGAGATGATCAGTTTTTATGGCTTTAACTTCTCCACAAGAGGATAATAAAAGGCCATAGTCATTTTCATATGCAATGGGTCCTCAGGAAGACAATTTAATTTGGATTAAAAACCAGAATAAAGGCTCTGGTCACTGAGCTTCATGAACTTACCTAATTAAGAGGGTTCACTGCTCCCAGCCTGGCCGTCTTTACAAACAGAAGTCACAAGGACTGACCCAGCTACAGAACCTGCCTACTTCAAACCAGTGTGTAGATGCTGCAAACATAATTGCTAAACCAACAGACATAAAGAATCGGGTCCAATAACCTTTATTCAGTAGCCTTGACATTAATTCCTGCTTTTTCTATGGGAAGCCAGAAAGATCTGCCTGTCATCCCTCCCCAAGTGCCTCCACTCACCCAGCCTCACATCTAAGTCTACAGCAAGTGGCCTGATACCTTCAATACTCATGCTGAAGATCAGCCACTGGCTTGAACAGAACTAATTACCTTCTCATGTCATAGGATGCTGACAAGACAGAATCCTATGAAGCCTAAGGGCTAATATAACTTGGCCATAAACCTCAGAAAAGATCATGGTGCCCTTATTTTTCCATTCACTTTGAGAAAACAGGAATGCAGTACTGGAAAACTACTCAGAAACGACTCTGCAAACTGAGAGCGTGTAGCCACTTCCATGATAGCTGATGGGAACAATAGACACTTCCGTCTTAAGAGGAACTACTAATTCTGGACTAGACAGAAATGACTTTGTCAGAAACGTAAGAAAAAAATAACCTTGATTCACTGATGTGAAAATAGCCATGTTTACTACATTACAATGAGCATAGCCTACGACTTTAGAGAAAAGGTAGATTTATGGCCAAACTATAACAAGAATGTCTTACAAACCAGAGTCATAAAACTGCCTGACTTGGAAGAATGTGGAAGTGAAAAGCCAAACCAACTTCCTATTGTGGTCTCTACTCAGTGCCAGAGGTGAATTAGACCCTAAAGGTACCTAAGTGATGTCCAAAAGCTTGGGCCTGTGCTGGTGAGCAAGGCAAGGTCAAGTGCAGGATGCAAGCTGAGCTGTCAGTCAAAACAGGGCTTCATTTGGGATTCACCAGTCTTCCTTGGTGGCTTAGTCAGTAAAGAGTCTGCCCACAATGCGGGAGACCCAGGTTCAATTCCTGGGTCGGGAAGATCCCCTGGAGAAGGAAATGGCAACCCACTCTAGTATTCTTGCCTGGAGAATTCCATGGACAGAGGAGCCTGCAGGGCTACAGTCCATGGGGTCACAAAGAGTCAGACACGACTGAGTACTAAAACTTTCACTTTCAGGAATTCCTAAACTTGTCTTTATTTTGCTATAGTGATGTGGAAGCCCTGGGTTTTCACTCAAAGCAGCACTAACGACTGAATCAGCAATTTCTGATAACATTCTGAACAACTTCTACAATAACAGCCAAGGCAACAGGTGCTAAATGTTTAATTTAGCACCTTAAAAAACTGGAGAGTATCTATTGACCCCTTCGATAAATGACAAGTTGCTTAAAACCTGCAAGACATATTGCTTATCCTTAGGGGACCAATCCCACTTCCAATGCATAAATGCCCCCTCCAGCTCCATGCTAACTCAATGATCCAGCTACTCAGCCTCTCTGGGCCTCCACCTCTGCTTAGGAAGGTGAGAGAGAGAAAAGATTCCCCACCATTTAAATGAAAAGGGTACCGTGAACATAATGTAGGTACTTCTGCATTTCTTGCTGAAAGGCATATGTGAAACTGTAGTCCTATTCCACTGCCTACTCCAACACAATCAAAAAGTAGGAAGAGCAGTTCTGATGGTTTTTCACATATGTGCATGCTCAATTAATCATTTTCTTCTAGTTTTTGTCTGATCACATCTGAATTTTTACACAGCTCTCACACCCTTAACATGTATACTATAGCAACGGGGTATTTCTGCTCTCCCTGCGGGCTGAGCTTGCTTTGTGAAGACAGTGAAGAGCATGAGAAGGAATAAGCAGACATGATCTGAAATAACAGCAACCACAATTCCTAACAAGGTTTTCTGTCCTGGTGTTTGACCCAGAGAAAGGTCTTTCACCCATTTGTGCTGACTGGCTCCTTTAACATATGGCAATAGTAGTATGGAAAAAAAGAACGCTGCTTACAATTCTGTTCATGACTTTGTGCCAAGCTTCATGAAAGTACACTTAGTGATGAAACCAACAGTTCAAATATTGGATAATTAAACACAAGAGGAAAAAAAATTCCACTTGTAAACCATTTCCAAAGACTAATCTACAAGGAGGATTTAAAATAAGTATATAAAATTTTTCAGGCTATAATTAATTAGGTGGTCAAAGCTAAAACACAATATTCTGCATCACTCTTGTCTTTTCATTGAGTGCCCACACTGAACATTCTACATAAGAATCTGTTATGGCAAAGGGGTGACAGAAGGGGAAGAGACAATAAAAACACATGTGCTGCCTGAACTTTCTAAAAGCACCATTCTTACGGAGTCAAGTCCTGTGCTTACAAGGAATGCTGAGAAGCCTGGAAAAAACCATCTGACTAGTTTTTATTTCTTGAGCGACACTCTATTTTTATAATGTTTCAAGGGAAACCCTGACTCTTGTCTTTCAAGGTACTATCCTATAAGAACTCCTATCAAAAGCAGAAGTACCAGAAGAATAACAAAAACTAACAAAACGAAGGACATGAAACATCTCTCTAGTCTAGACATTTTCATGTTCTGGTCTTGCACACAGTAGTCTAATCTAACAGCTAAAGCTGACTATTAATTTTAATTTTTTCAAAATATATTTAACCAGGAAGTCTGAGAACACTTTACACATATATCCATGGAACACTTGGGGCAGAGGGTCCAATGTTTTATAGACTTTTCAATAGATGAGTTGGACAAAGAAGGGAACCAAAGGCAAACTTCCAAAATGTAACTGCTATAGATATCAGCTATTCATATGACTTTATCATAAGTAGAATAAAACAACTTATACATACACTCATCTATCTCATTAGTTTATGAAGTAATAGACGTCAAGAAGGAAAAACATGGCAGGGTTTGCCTCTTAAGTTAACCAACAGGAATTACATTCTATTTTGCTTAAGAAACCTTAAATGCTAAAGTAGAAGATTTCTGACATTTTCATCACATATAAGAAAATTTAGTTAAAAAATATTATTTCAAACAAAAAAGCATAGATGAATCAATATAATTTGCAGACAACTAGAATCAATTCTCAATGCAAATTCCAAGCCTAGTTTAGCTATGATTAAAACTATTAACTGGTTTGAGGATTACAGAAAGTATTCTTAAAAGATATTCCTAACTTTTTTTGGAGTATTTATATTTAAAGTTGCTATATAATGAGTCAAATGTTTATAGACACAAAGCATATACCCAGTATATATTAAATGAGAGAAGAAGCATACACTCTATTACAGAAATATGCTAATATGACACTCTATAAAATAGAATTTTTAAGTAGTAACAGAGGAAGAAGTGGAGATATACTTTACTTATACATATTTTTATAATCTGTGCATATATATTCTCACAATGTGCAAATATTTACCTAAAATATCTTCTTTAACCAGAATTGCATATATGACCTCAAAACTCCACCCAGAACTAATCCTCTTAATGAGCACCAAGGAAACAACTTTCTTCAAAATAATGTTTCAGATCAGAACTGTCTGGAAGGCAACAGGCTCCTATTTAGTTCTTTGTGACGGATGATGTTCCAAAGGACTTCTTTTACAGGCTTATGAAATGCTATCTTTTCAACCACCTACAATACACAGTGCACAATCCACAGCGAAGACCACAGACTACCAGGTCCTAGAGTCAGGTTAGATCATCAAGGTTGGATTATTTCCCAATTTCAAGAAGGCAGTAAAAACGGCATCTTTAGTAAATATAAAGGTAAAATCTCCCCCAAAAAATAATTTTTAAAAGTATGAAACAAATCTGGGTTGCCAAGAAACATTCTATAATCTTAAAAAATTAATTATGGAAAAAGGACAGCTGAAACTTCACACCTAGATTTGAAATCAAATGTATTTCCCAAGCAAAACCAGAACTAAATACACCTATTTTATAGCAACAAATCTGAAATTTAGAAATTCCAGTCATGGTATTTTCTCTGGTTGTAGCCCCATTACTAGAGCCAAATAGCTGTTCAGCTCAAGGACCATGTGATGTAATGCCCACAGAAAGTCAGCATTGCATAGATTTAACAAAACCACGGCTTGATCACATTTCTTATTTGTTTCAGAAATGTTGGTTAAACCAAATCCTATTGATGCTACTTCATAAATAACTGCTCCTGCCTTCCTGAAGCTCAGGCAGCCCTCAAGGACATTTGTGAGCTGGACCCTACCAGTTGTCCTGCCCCCATCTCCCACCTACCCTGTCAAACTTCCTCAGCTACCGTCAGAGGACCCACCAGAGGTCCCAGGGTATACTATGCTCCCTCTCGTCTGACCGCTTCTGCACAGGCTCCTCTCTACCCGAGGATACCATTCTCCGCATCTCCCCGCCATACCTATCCCCACCTTATACCTCATCGAAACACAGCTTTCTCTGGGAAGCCTGCCTTGGAAGGAAATCTGGGAGGAGTGGGGCAGACGAGGGCCCTAGGACATTCCTGTTCTATGGCCCAAAGCACCCGCCAGAATATCTGTCAAACGGTCTCACATTTTTGCCTCTAAGACCACAAGTTCTTTGAAGTCACAAGTTGAATCTATTACATTTCTCTTCTAATTAAAAGGTCTCATAATGTTCCCAATACATCATAGTAAACATTCATGTAAAAGTTGTCGATAAGATAAATGAATAAAGGAGACGGATAAGCCAACAGGACTAAAGAATACAGTGCTCTGATTTCACATTAGTAGGTTTTCACTCTTAGAAAGGAGATGAAAATATGAGTCTGAACACAGATTTTTCACAAAATGTTACGAAAGACTTCTAACTTTTTTATTACGAAGGTAGCATACAAGTTAGCTGTTAATAGAGTAAGAGGCTGTTGAGCTGCTGAGAGTCATTCATACACACCCTATTCTACACACTATTACAAAGAAACTAAATACTCCAACACAAAAGAGTTTTCCTCTTTTTGATGTTTATGTTTGAACAATATTATGGCGAAAGTAACTACACATATTCTTTGATGGTAAGTTTCACTAGTTAGGTTAGAGAAGATCAAAATCAAAATAAATGTGTACCCTGCATGCGTGCATGTTCAGTCACTTCAGTTGTGACCAATTCACTGTCACCCAGTGGACTGTAGCCTGCTAGGCTCCTCTGTCCACGGGATTCTCCAGGCAAGGATACTGGAGTGGGTTGCCATGCCCTTCTCCAGAGGTGGATCCTACAAATTGCTTTTGAAAATTTACATAGATTAATGGCTACTTAGTGCTATTCAGTGAAAGAAAAAGCAGCACTGCTCCTAACTGGGAAGAAAAAATCCTGCCCATTCTCCCAATTTTAAGGTTTCACAAAATGATTCTCAAACATAAAAGCTTAAAACGGTGTGATTCTTTCCCATGACTTTGTAGGTAAACCCCACATATTTTTTAGTCATAAATGAAAACGAAACATGCTGCATTCTGTAGAAAGCACACACCGAAATGTCTTTTTAACACAGACAAAATGACATCCTCAGTTCAAACACAGCTATTTCCTACAGGAAACTTTCGACCAGGTTGGGAATGGTGTTTCAAGACCTTTGAGAATTCTTACCTAATCCTATGCGGTTTGGACTTGTTTCTCGACTACATCCCTGACTCCTGGGAATCTTGCTTCGTTTTTCTGAAGAGGGTGTCACAGGTGGGCCTCTTGAGGAACCCCCAGCAAGGCCACTATAACCACTTCCCAACAATTTCCCTGGGGAACTGGATCGGCTGCCAGCTAAAAGTAAACCAAAACAAAATTGAATAATGAACGTAAATCAAGAAATACGTTAAAGTAATTCCAGAAGTCACTTTACACAGTAGTTTCGATCAAATACGAAGAGAATTTTGTGTAAAAATAGTTTTCTAGTTGATAATATAACTAATATTTTTTAAAAATGAAGGAGCATAAAAGAACATCAAATTATCATAAATATTTACACAGAAGAACGAATGATGGAATTCTACAAAAACGACTGCCAAATTTCTGATTCAAAAGAACAAGCTCAGGTTCAGAACAAAGAGTCTCCCCACTCTACAACAAATTTCTACCAATAATCACAAAGGTGTTTATTAAACAATTGTTTTGCTTCCTAAAGGAGTGGATATGTTAAAAATGGCTGAAAGAATAGAAATATAACAAAAATTTCTTAAACATTAACGGAGGAAAATGGATCTAAGACTCCATTAATGTAACACATGGAAAAGGGGGCAGAAACATGGTAAACAAAAAAATCACAAAATAAAATGGTAGTAATAATCTCAAACATATTAGTAATTATAATAAATGTGACCTGATTACATTTATCTATTAAAAGACAGAGATTCCTGGGTTGGTTTAAAAAAAACTGAAATGAAATTCAACTGCATGTTGCTTATAAGAGACAACATACACAAAACAACAAAATAGAATAAAACACTGAACTTCAAAAAGAAAATAATTATCCTTAAAGATATAATAATCATGAAACTTTATGCTACAAGTAACGTAGCCCTGAGATATAAAATGATAAAAATACAGAGAGAAACTGAAAAGACCATAATTACTTACATACCTCTCAGAAAGACTAATATCAATAAAAGATTAACATATAGTCATAAAATGACAGAGCAGTCAAAACCATACAGACATGCATAAACATACCTCTCCATACATACAAACGTACAGTCCAACAAACAGATGGACATTCGCTTGTACATTTCCATAGAAACTATGTAGTGAGTCTCAAAGGAAGGCTCAAAAACCCTACAAAGGTAGAAATTCTGCAGAATACATTCTGCGATGTGTATGCAGTAAAATGGGAAATCAAAAACATGGGGAAGGCGGCAGCAGGAGGGATAACCTTGGAGAGGTCGGGATTGACAGGCACACACTACTATACATAAAACAGACAACTAATTTAGGACCTACTGTCCTAGCACAGGGAACTCTACTCAGTACTCTGTAATGACCTATATGGGAAAAGATTCTAAACATAAAAGTAGATATATGCATGCATATAACAGATTCCCCTTTCTGTACATCTGGAACTAACACAATGTTGTAAATCAACTATACTCCAATAAAAGTTAACAAACAAAAACCAAGAAAACACAACCCATAATACATAGTTAGCAATTTTTAAAAATGGCTAAGTGACTAGATACTTATACAACCATTTCTTGTAAAACAAAATTCTTTCTTAAAGCAAACAGCAAATCTTTAAGGATCAGACCAATATACCCAAATGGCAGTCATTAGCTTAGGTAGATCATCCCCTTAAGTACAGAAGGCAACAAAATCCACAAATATCAAGCACACATTATTATGCAGAAGAATAGAATGATCCAGAGAGTAAAAACCTTTGAAATAAAACTTACCTGGAAATTACACACACACGCCCCTCCATAATTCAAATGAAACACCAAGATGACCACTTACAAAAATTAGTACTTTTTAATGACTTAACTACAATTTAAGTGAAATTCATTATAAAAATTATCAATATACATTATCATGAAGAACCTATTTTAGGATTTATTAATTTTGCCCATAAAATTGGAGCACACAAACTATTAGGCTGTATAAAAGGAGAAAAGAAATCCATTTCAAACTCTAGAATTTGAACATACAGAAAAAATGGAGAAAGATTAAGCTCATAATAAGGAGAGAAATTAATATTGTGCGAGGCACATGGGGTGAGGGAAAATGCAAAAAACAAACAAACAAACAAAACAGCAAGAAGAGAGATGTCTTACCACCAGCAGGATTAGCAGATCTGGATCCTGGGTTATGAGAGCAGACCAAAGGACAGGCAAAAAGTGGATTAAAAGACACAATACAGAGGTCAGCATGCAACATAGCACAAATGGGTCTGTTTACAAACACATTAGCAAAAGCTGTTTATCCTAGGTCTTGTTCCTCCTAGTTTACTTCTGTACTTGTTTTTATTTTATACACATCATACTGTACTAGCAGTTATTTTGTATCTGTCCATGAAACATGAAAACTCTTAGGAACCTACCCTGCGCCAGGCACAGTGCAGGCAGATGAGATACAGGGAAGACTGAGGGAGTGCCGGGCCCCGTGGGGGGCACCTGCTCTCTAGCTCTGAGCAGCCCGGCAGAAGTGATGGCATCTTTTTTTTCCTTACTTTTTTTTTTGGCCGCCATGCACGGCATGCGGGATCTTTGTTCCCTGACCATGGCCCCTACAGTGAGTATGGAACCACTGGAACACCAGGGAAGTTCCAGAAAGTGACTTACCATCTGTGTTCTATACCACTGTATACGGTGCTCACCATAGGAAGGGCTCCATAAACATCAACAAAGTGAAAGAAACTGCTGCTAACTCGTTTCATCTTAACAATGTCTAATGCCAAATTCTTCAGTATTTAAATATTAATCCTCACATAGTTAAATCCTCAGCTATTTAAAATATGCTGTTGTCCTAAATCTAATATTAATGAAATCTACTTACTCTTAAACCTGAACTATGAATGCTAGTATATCTACATTTGTAAAATATACAGATGTGTTCATATTTACCTCCTATTAAAATAATTTTTAAAAAATATCTGATTTATATACATAAGTTTAAGGTCCAGGCTTGATCATCTGCTGGTGTCGTCTCTTTCCTGTGAGTGGAATTTGGGGAATAAAATAAAACTGAAGAGTTAAACTGGGTCCCCAATGCAAGGTGCAATATTTTTATAACACTGAAAAATTAAAGCTCTATCATCTCCCACTACAGAAGGGACTTTATTTTCGACACCCCTTAACCAGCGAGGGGCAGGAACCCCTGCAGAGACCAACGCCAATGAACAGCAGACATAAAAAAACATAAAAAACACTGTTCAACTCTTTCCATGAAAGAAAATAAACTTGTGCAGCTAAAGGGTTGAGACATTTTTTTAATTCAACTGAATTCAAACATATTGACCTATTCTCTGAATCCTGAACATTTTCTGTCAAGAAAAATTTCCTTGTGATGAGATATGAGTCCTGTGACCTGAGTATTATATCCATCTATGACTCCATGCATCACTAGAGTTCAACAGAACAACCAGAGCCAGGATATTACTCCCTAAGCAGAAGTTTCTGGACTACACCTGCACAACTTTATGTTGTATTGCATGGTGTAAGACACTAAAAGCATGGGTTTCTGTATCAGACAAGCCTGGGTTGTGTAGCCTCCCAATAATATGACTGACTTTGCACTTTTTTTTTCAGAAAGAAAATAAAACTTGTTTCAACATGAGGACTCTTAATTATCAAAGGGACCTGAGAAAGTACCTAAATTCAGGAGGAGCTGAGAAAGAACTTCTAAGCATCTATGAGGAACTAAGGATTGGCTGCTGACTAGCCACTCTCTACACAAGCCAGGCAGACACCATCAGCTGATGAGCGCAGTGCGAGGGAAGGGCAGCCTTCCTCAGGTACGGTTGCCCTGCCCAGGAGGACCCTGACCCCCGCTCCTCTCCATGTGCACAGACAGGGAAGCCTGTGGGGCCAGGAAGAGAGGCATCAGGACTGGATCCTGGATGAGGATACGCTCATCCCATGCATGGGTGCTCTCACGGGTGATGCTAAGAATCAAGTGGCTTGACATATACATAGAAGCAATAATGGAAGCGAGGGCAGCTGAGCAAAAGCAAGAGCCCACACTGGCAGGAAGAGAGGAGCAGGGTGACGTGTTAGCACAGCGGGCTAGGGGGAGCTCTGAATGGATTTACTTCTTGCCACTGGAAAGAGACCTCAGTGTGAGCAGTCACCTCCTGGGTGCTGTTCTTAAATTACATCAGGAGTCCTCATCAACAGCAAAAGGGGTCATAGCCCAAACACATTTCAACTTGAAAGGCTTGAGGGGAAGAAGAGAAACTACATTTCACTGCTTACAAAATTTAAACAGAATGTAAGTCGCTTGGAAAGGAGACACAGGTAGGCACTGGAATACTCCATTCTGCAAACTTATCCAACATACATAAAGATCATTCAGTGTCTTAGCGTCACTAAAATGTGTTTTTCCTCCAAAGTCGATAAAAATAATACAAATTTCCAACTGCAGAAGTTGGATAAAACTAAGATAACAGACAGCATAAAATATACTTCTTACGCTGGGACTGCGAGACCACTTTGGCGCGACTGCGGCCCCGACTGTCGGAAGGTGTAGAGGCGACTTGGTGGCACTCCCGGAGCTCTGCCGTCGCGTGCGGATCCGACCTGGAGGACACAGCAAACACAGTGCTTCCATAATGTTTCCAGTAAGTGTGACCCGCTCAGAAAAGCACGCAGGCTGCAAACAAGGGGCATGGGCTGAGTCACCTCCAGGGGAGCAGGTCTCCCCATGTGTGGTCTTGACACACACACGTGCACTGGTCTGTGTGCACAGATTCTAGACATGTCAGAAACTCCCCAGAGGTACTCATGCACCTATCAGGTGCTTTTGTTTCAACTATTTCAGCATATTCTATATTCACAGCCACTTGAATAATTTTTCCACAATTTTTTAAAATTAAATTCTGTTTATTGCCTACATAATCTGTCATATTTCCAGAAGCAGAAAAGAATATTAGCTGTCATCTTCATATAAATACTATAGGGGGAAAAAAGAGTAAATGGAAAACAAACAAACAAACAAAAAATCTTAACCCAGCAATCAACAAAAACTAAAGCATCCTGGATGATAAATATTGTCTTGATAAATAGCATTAAACTTCTATTTTAAAGCCAGGAAGTTTCTAGGTTACAAAAGATGAAGTTTATTAAAAGAATCAATATTAGGAGTACCCAGAGAAATGACGTAAAAATAATGCAATGTCCTAAGTATTTATGAAAAAACTTTGACACTGTAGGTAAAGCAATGTGTTAATGCCAATTATTAAAGCATGAAACAATATAAAAATGAATTCATAAACAATCAATCATTGATGGTAAGAGTAGAATGATTAAAAATTAATTTTGAAATTCAGGGATTCTTTGTTTTCAAAGGGACACAAAATGCTCAACTTCCATAATTCAATCAGAATATCAAACTGATAGGGAAAACACAAAACAATCTCAACTCCCACTGGCTTCTTATGTTGTTCAAAAGCACATCTACCTCAACAACTGAGAAAACCTGCAGAAAGGCAATATAGGAAAACAATTTCAAAAGCTTGAAAAAGGTTCAAGAACTGAAGGTAAGGACCAATAAAAGAAAGCATGGCACTTAATTTAAAAAAAAAGAAAAGAGGAAAGCTAGAAAGAATCAACGACTTTTAAGAGGAATTGAATGAAAGACCTAAAAATTCTAGAATCTATATTAAAATTAGTATAGATGTGTCTGGTGGAGAAAGTAAAGTTCGATGTTGTAAAGAACAATATTGCATAGGAACCTAGAATGCCAGGTCCATGAATCAAAGTAAATTGGACATAGATAAGCAGGAGATGGCAGGAGTGAACATCAACATCTTTATGAAATCAATGAACTAAAATGAATAGGAATGGGTGAATTTAACTCTGATGACCATTACATCTACTACTGTGGGCAAGAATCCCTTAGAAGAAATAGAGTAGCCCTCACAGTCAACAAAAGAGATTAAAATGCAGTTCTTGGGTGCAGACTCAAAAACGACAGAATGATGTCAGTTTGTTTCCAAGGAAAACCATTCAGTGTCACAGTAATACAAGTCTATGCTCTAACCACTAATTCCAAAGAAGCTGAAGTCCAATGGTTCTATGAAGAGCTACAAGACCTTCTAGAACTAACACCCCCAAAAGATGTTTTTTTCAATCATAGTCAATTGGAATAGAAAAGTAGCACGTTCAGAGATACCTGGAATAACAGGCAAGTTTGCCCTTGGAGTACAAAATGAAGCAGGTCAAAGGCTAACAAGAGTTTTGCCAAGAGAATGCACTGGTCATAGCAAGCACCCTCTTTCAACACGAGAGACGACTCTACACATGGCTATCACCAGATGGTCAATACAGAAATCAGACTATGTTCTTTGCAGTTGAATATGGAGAAGCTCTCTCTACACAGTCAGCAGAAACAAGACCTGGAGCTGACTGTGCCTCAGATTATGAACTCCTTATTGCAAATTTCAGGCTTAAATTGAACAAAGTAAAAAAACCCACTAGACCATTCAGGTATGACCTAAATCAAATTCCTTAGGATTATACAGTAGGAGTGACAAATAGATTCAAGGAATTAGATCTGAAAGAGTGCCTGAAGAACATTTATAATAATTTATAATTACAATTACAGTGTTAACAGTTTTGTGGTGACCAAAACCATCCCAAAGAAAAAGAAATGCAAGAAGGCAAAATGGTCGTCTGACAAGGCCTTACATATAGCTGAGAAAAGAAGAGAAACGAAAAGCAAAGCAGTAAGGAGAAAATATCCCCTGGAGAAGGGAATGGCAACCCATTCCAGTATTCTTGCCTGAAGAATTCCATGGACAGAGGAGCATGGTGGGCTACAGTCCATGGGGTCGAGAGAGTTGGACATGACTGAGCAACTAACACAAGGGCAGGATATATCCAACGGAATGCAGAGTTCCAGAGAATAGCAAGGAGAAGTAAGAAAGCCTTCTTAACTGAACAATGCAAAGAAAGAGAGGAAAATAACAGAATCAGGAAGACTAGAGATCTTTTTAAGAAAATTAGAGATACAAAGGGAACATTTCATGCAAAGATGGGCACAATAAAGGACAGAAACAGAAGTAAAAGAGATTAAGAAGAGGTAGATGGCAGAAATACGCAGAAGAGCTATACAAAAAAGCTCTTAATAACCTGGATAACCTGATGGCGTGGTCACTCACCTACAGCCAGACATCCTGCAGTGTGAAGTGGGCCTTAGGAAGCATCACTATGAACAAAGCTAGTGGGGGTGATGGAATTCCAGTTGAGCTATTTCAAATCCTAAAAGATGACGATGTTAAAAGTGCTGCACTCAACATGCCAGCAAATTTGGAAAACTCAGCAATGTCCACAGGACTGGAAAAGGTCAGTTTTCATTCCAATCCCAAAGAAGGGCAATGCCAAAGAATGTTCAAACCACTATATAGCTGCACTCAGTTCACATTGTTAGCAAGCTAATGCTCAAAATTTTCAAGTTAGGCTTCAACACTATGTGAACTGAAGAATTCCAGATGTTCAAGCTGGATTTAGAAAAGGCAGAGGAACCAGAGATCAAATTGCCAAAATCCACTGTATTATAGAAAAAGTGAGGGAATTCTAGAAAAACATCTACTTCTGCTTTATTGACTACATGAAAGCCTTTCACTGTATAGATCACAACAAACTGTAAAATTCTTAAAAGAGTTGGGAATACCAGACCACCTTACCTGACTTCTGAGAAACCTGTATGCAGGTCAAGAAGCAATAGTTAGAACCAGACATGGAACGACGGACTGGTTCCAAATTGGGAAAGGAGTACATCAAGGGTGTATATTATCACCCTGCTCATTTAATTTATATGCAGAGTACATCATGCAAAATGCTGGGCTGGATGAAGCTCAAGCTGGAATCAAGACTGCCGGGAGAAATATTAATAACCTCAGATATGCAGATGGTACCACTCTAATGGCAAAAAGCAAAGAGGAACTAAAAAGCCTCTTAATGAGGTTGAAAAGAAGAGAGAGAAAAAGCTGGCTTAAAACCCAACATTCAAAAAGCAAAGACCATGGTATCTGGTCCCATCGCTTCATGGAAAAAAGATGGGGAAAAAATGGAGGAAAGTGGCATATTTTATTTTCCTGGGTTCCAGACTCACTGTGGACGTTGACTGCAGGCAGCCATGAAATTAAAACATACTTGCTTCTTGGAAGAAAAGCTGCAACAAACCTAGACAGTGTATTAAAAAGCAGAGATTATCACTTTGCCAAAGGTCCGTATAGTCAAAGCTATGATTTTTTCAGTAGTCATGTATGGATATTAGATTTGATCCATAAAGAAGGTTGATTGCCTAAGAACTGATGCCTTTCAAATTGTGGTGCTGGAGAAGACTCTTGAGAGTCCCTTGGATAGCAAGGAGATCAAACCAGTCAATCCTGAAAGAAATCAACCCTGAGTATTCATTAGAAGGACTGATGCTGAAGCTGAAGCTCCGATACTTTGGCCACCTGATGTGAAGAGCCGACTCACTGGAAGAGACCCAAAAGATTGAAGGCAGGAGGAGAGGGGACTGACAGATGATGAGATGGTTGGATGGTATCAACTGACTCAATGGACATGAGTCTGAGCAAATTCTGGGAGACAGTGAAGGACAGGGACACCTGGCATGCTGCAGTCCACGGGGTTGCAAAGAGTCGGACATGAGTTAGGGACTGAACAACAACATATCACTATGAACCACACATATGTGAACTCAAAATCCTCACACCAGCATACAAACTAATTATTCCCACTTTACATAAGGAAACAGAAGCATGGGGATTAATTCCTTTATCCAATGGTTTAGATTCCCATGCATGGCTGGCTGGCTGACCTAAGAGTTAGTCTCCTAAGGAAGTCACCAAGCTATATCCAGGGAGTCACCAAAGCAAAATGAAGATGAAAAACAGCTGAATTTACTTTTTTGTTTAAATTTTTATAAAATACTTAGACCACAAAATATTTTTAAATGACCATCCACATCCATTCAGTTAAGAAAATAAAAATCTTCTGTATCCTTCGCCTCAACCTGCAACATTTTTGGTAACCTGAGCTGAAACCCAGTGTTCATCATTCCATTTATATTTTTAATATACATGGTTTATAATCAAGAAATAGATGGCATTATTTTATATATTTTAAATGTAATTTTATCATAGGGCACATATTCTCCCAAAACTGACGGTTTGGCTCAACATTTGCGAGGTCACTTATGGAAGTGATTGTTCTTCCAATTAAAGGGGAGATCCACTTAACTTTTTCCATATGGCTATGCAACCCCTTTCTCACTAATGGGAAAAGCCACCTATGTTACTTTTGAAGCATTTGTATACACATATGGCTCCGTTTCTCCACTGTCGAGTCTGCCCCATCAGTCCAGGTCTCCATTCTGTGCGACGTACACTACTGTGAGCAGCTTTTCAAAACCACCTTCTAAATGGGTTGGGCAAATCAAGCCACTTTTCCCTTCAGTCCTTTGCTCTCTTGCATATGCATCTGAACATGCAATAAATAGACAGGGTGAAAATCTGACCAGAATTGTGGAACCTGGGATTAATTTTGGGGGGAAAAGACAGCTTTATGATATCAGTCTTTCCATTTGTTACTGTTTTCTCTGTTTTCCTATAAAGCTTTATAATTTTTTCCAAAAGCTTTACCCAATTTTGTAGACTTCTTCAAAGGTGACTTGTTTTTATTATACAGAATATAGTTTATTAAATTATATTTCCTAACTTGTTCACAAACAAGAATACAACCACTGTATTTTGATCTTAACTCTAGGAATCTTGCTAAACTTTTATTAATTCTACCCATTTATATGTGGATTATTTGGCATTATCTAAATAGAAAACCACCTTCAAATGAGACTTCTGTTTTCTCCCTTCAAACTCTACCCTTTGATTACTTTACCTGCTGTTTTGGAACACACAGCACAATGCTAAAAAGGAGTACAAAGGAGTACAAAGTTTTGTTATCTTGAGCCAGTTTTTTGTGTTTTTTTTTTTTTAATTCTGGAATTTCATAAAAATTATATTTCAACAAGTTAAGAAAACTCATTCCCAATTGCTAAGAATTTGTCAAAAATGTGTTTTTTTAATTAAATCATTAAATACTTTATCTTCACCTTCTGATATAAGATTATTCTCCTGGATGTACTGAGCTGCTCAGTACATTCATTTGAATGTTCAGTACATATATTTGAATGTTCAAAGCTATAAGGTTTGAAAGTTTTTTTTTTGTTTTTTTTTTTTAAAGAAAGTATTCAGCCTGGGCTAAACCTCTTACTCGGAGAAGGCGATGGCATCCCAGTCCAGTACTTGTCTTTCCAAGTTGTTATTTCTTTAAATATCCAGACAGCAAAAGGGTTTCTTTCCTTGGAACTTTATGGGAACTCTGTAAGACCTATACTGAAGCTGAGTTCTTCTGATGAGGATCTATGTTTGCTTCTGCTAGTGTCCTATGGAGACAAGCAATTCACAGCCACTTTAAACTGGCTTATCTATTTGGATTTTTCAGATAACAAAAGTAGCATAAATTCAGAGCAAAAATCTGCATGAAGACCCAATTTATGGTTGCAGATTTTCAGGGAAGATTACTTTCCCTGCTCCACCCAGTAACTGAGGTTCCAATGGGTAGATTCCCTCACCCTCTTCTATTTAGCAGAGTTAACCTCTTGTTCACCAGTGATGACATAGGTCTTGGGTGGGTTCGGGCTTACTTTCTGTCACTCCATGCCCTAAGCACTCATAGCAATGCCCCAGGTCTCCAGGATTCAGTCAAAACCTCAAGATGCAAACCAGCGTTGGCTCTCATCTCCCATGGTTTCTGCTCTAAAGTATGCAGATGTGTGGCTTCACTGCAAGGACTGATCTGTTCTCGGTTGGGAAGATCATTTAGACTACTGAATTCTGCATACTGCTAAATATACAAGTTTCTCATTTCTTTTAATCATTTAAGTATAGCAACTTTATATTATATAAAAGACCCTTAAGTCTTAAAGAGATTATGTTTTTATTCTTTTGCTTTGCTGTTAATCACTCATCATAGATGTAATTTTGGACTATGAGCTCATACTTGGCATACTTTAATCTGTGAGAACCCTAAGAAACCAGATTTGAGAGTGGCTTTCTCTATAGAAGTTCAGTGTTTGGAACTGTCAGGCATCCTTGGGAGCTCTAATGCAGACCATTTTAATCCATCAGGTTGGGGTTTCCAGATAACACAGGTAAGATAAACTGAAAGCACAACTTGTGTGAGAAGAAAGTTGAGTTACAAATTAGGGAAGACTGGTTTTTGCTTTGCTTGGGACAAAGTCAAGAGAGAGATCATGTCAGTTTGAAGCTAAAAGGGTTTTTTCCCCCCAAACCCACCTTTTCATGCATATACAGTACTGTTAAAATGCTGTCTTAGCGATAACTCTTAACTCTCACCGAGGTAATTACATGAGAAACCTCAGAGCACCCTTAAAATCAGTTTTTGGAAGTTTAAAGGGCCTCTGTTGTATTGTACTCAGATATATAAATATAAAACTATCCATGACATGGTTAGATAGCAGCACCGACTCCATGGACATGAATTTGAGCAAACTCCAGAAGACATAGGACAGGGAATCTGGCGTGCTGCAGTTCATGAGGTTGCAGAAAGCCAGACATGACTTAGCAACTTAACAATAACAACAAGAAGTATATTTCCTTTATTGAAAGAGGTTTAGTTTCAGTAATTATATTAATTTGGCAATATTATTAAAAATGCCTGCATATGTTTTAAAGAGATGATATAAAATACTCTATAGTCGTTAGGAAAAATAAAGTCTACTCAATGAACAAACAGTAAAAACATACTTCAGTTCTATACCATGACCTGTTAATGACATATTCATTAATACTGTGTTTTGACAAAGACAGAAAGAATATGTAAAAAAAAAAAAAAAAAAGCCAGCAAAAGTAAAAGATACTGAAATGGGATATTAGGGGGAAAAATTCTGGAAGGAGAGACAAGAGAGGCATTTAGAGAATGCATGTATCTAGAGGAAAGCAGATCCATAGGAAAACAGAGACCCGGAGGAGAAGTGTAGCCTTTGCCTTATGCGGAAGGAGGATCGAAGAACACCTGTATATCCTGGCCTTTTAATGGTGCTGCTGAAAACTGCTTCCAGTCACACCGCCATTCTTTTAGAAAAGCCCTCAGGACAGGAAATGAACCATGTACTGGTTTAACTTGGAAGCATGGTTCTCCCACGTCCAACTTAGCCGAAGACAGTTAAAAATCATTCGACAGCCTCCCATCATTCAGGTCTCTGTGCTCCTGCCTGAGCTCCACATGGAGATGTGAGAATGCAAAGGCCTTCACGTAAATCTCACTCTCGAGCTGGGGACCTCTAGGCCCACAAACTGCTTCACACTCACTGGCTGGGGCACAAAACACTTGACTGCACTCACACGTGGCATTTATGAAAGAAAGTTGGAAAGCTGAGCACTTGTAAGTTTGCTACCTCTCAGTATCCCTCTACAAAAATAACTTTCATCATATTTTTTAAAGATAAAAGTAAAAGAAGTTTAACACTTTTATTTCTATATATAGGCACATTTTTTCATTGAAAAAAAGGTTAATCACTTAAAATTGCTTGGATAAATATTCAGCAATACCAAATGTTTTATTTCCCAGTAAAATGGAACTAAAATCTAAGTTTATTTTCCTAAAGAGCAGACAAGGCTGCAGAGTCTTTTTTTAATCATGTAATCTTAATGAAAATCACCAACAGTTAAGCATGGCCGTTGACCATATGATAACTTATTCTCTGAAACCATCAGTTAAGTCATCAGTATCCACAGGGCACTGAAGTTTTTTTTAAAGTATTTTAACTCTTCATTTTAAGTTATTTTGGAAAAAAAATATGAATAATACATTTCCTGAACCCAGCAGTTAAATTAAAAAAAAAAAAAAAAAGCAAGTGTTAAGAAGATGAGAATCACTCATTTTCTTCACAAGCTGAGTATCTGCAGGGGCCTCTGTGCCTGCAGGGACGGTTCCAGGGCCTGCTGGGGATGTGCTAGTCCACAGATGCTCAAGTCCCACAGCTGCCTCCACATCTGCAGATCAACTGAGTGAGACCGTGCAGGGCTGCATGCTTACTGAAAACAATCCACCTACAAGTGGGCCCACACGCTGCAAACCCATGCTGTTCAAGGGTCAGTGGTGATTGATTATAAACTCTCTCACAAATGCCAAAACAGATAATATCCAAATCCTCCAAGTCACTGAACATAACACACTGAAAGATGACCTGGAAATAAACTTTTGTTCAAAAGTTGAGCTTTGAGTTCTTCACAAAATACATTTTTCTGATTAGTTGTAAATGTCAGGATAGCTACTTCATGTGTGCGATAAGGAACTTCCAGAGAATATTTATTTTTCTCAATCACTGTAACGAGGGAGTCACCAGGCTTCAAATGTATTGTCTGAATTTTGAATTCAGAGATTCCAACTACCGATTTAAGTTTCTACTTCCTGACGCAAGCATCTAGTGCTTGTCCTAAGAGCTACCGTAACAGACAGTAATATAGTCAACACACATATTAACAAATCTTCAAAAGACTCAAAATGATCCTAAAAATTCAGACAGGAAACTCCTGACAAGATGCTAAGTGATGTTTGTTGTGTATGGAGCTTTTCTAAGCAGCCTGCTAAATTTCACAGCTGAGGCAGAGAGAAATGACAGTTGAAAGGGCTCCCAAGGCCTCTATTTTCCATCTCATCATCACACAAGGCTGGAGGCTCTGACCAGCCAGCGCTGTGACAGCCTGGATGGCCCTGGGACCAAAGCCAACACACATGGGATTCTGGCTAATTCTGAATTCTGTATGAAATGGGCCCACAGATTATCCTCCACTTTCCTACCAGAAGGAGAACCAGAAAAAGACTTCTTGTCCTCAGCTTCCAGCACAATAACTGAGCAAGCAACCCTCTGACCTTACCCTGAACAGGTAAAAGAAAACTAAAGGTAAAAGAAACTGAAGGAAAAAAAAAAGTGTAAAATCTCTACTGCTGGGTGGAATAACAGACTGACTTCTATTCTCTCATAGAGGGATAGGAAATCAACCAGGGCACTCTGCAAAAAATGTGGAAATTCCCACATCATGTCTCTAACTTTCTGTCTCATCGGCATTATTATTGTATCCTACCCTATTCCCTATCCATCTAGGCTGAAGAAATACTTAAGATGCTTTCTTGGAGAAAAAGAAACATAGAATGACTTGTTTCAACTAAAAAATGGAAGAAAACCACACCTAGCCTCAGTCTTCTATCACAAATGGTGGGCTTAGCGTGACACAGGCCTTTTGTCCATTTTTTTAGTTTGGAAACTTCTCCTTTCAAAAGCTTATCCAACTCCAAGAACCGTCAGTGGAGCTTGCTGAAAATTCAGGTTGCTTGCTCGTTCCAAACTTAATCAGCATTTTCAAGGGGCAGCACCTAGGACTCTGCTCTTGTAAGCAAGATTCCAGGAGATTTTTATGATGAGATAAAATTGAAGAACACTGATCTTGAGACTACATGTCTTTTAAAAATTTCATTCGAATTTTTCCTTTGTGAGTTTCTTAGAAAGTAGTATATAAATTAAAAGCACTATGAGCTGCATATCTCGAGATAAAACCCAATCTACTCTGCTGGCTGGCCTTTAGAGGGGCTAAATGTAACACAGGAACTTAATCTAGCAGCTCTTCATTGTTAAATCACTATCCTGAGGGTTGCTGAGTCTAAGCCATTACCTTACGCAAATGAGATAACTCTTTATTTCAATTATCTGAAACACCATGCTTACTATCTAGAGACTTTGCAAAGCTGATCATGTCTATCATGTGCTAATCAAAGACCTGTACTGACCGGAAGAGCTCCGTCCAAAATTCAAAAGAATCAAACAGCAGAAAGAGCCTCTTGAGATCAACACAATTATACAGAGTGAAGTAAGCCAGAAAGAAAAACACCAATACAGTATACTAACACATATATATGGAATTTAGGAAGATGGCAATGACGACCCTGTATGCAAGACAGGAAAAAAGACAGATGTGTATACCAGACTTTTGGACTCAGAGGGAGAGGGAGAGGGTGGGATGATTTGGGAGAATGGGAATTCTAACATGTATACTGTCATGTAAGAATTGAATCGCCAGTCCATGTCTGACGTAGGGTGCAGCTTGCTTGGGGCTGGTGCATGGGGATGACCCAGAGAGATGTTGTGGGGAGGGAGGTGGGAGGGGGGTTCATGTTTGGGAACGCATGTAAGAATTAAAGATTTAAAAAAAAAAAACAGAAAACAATGTGGATGTGGGGATGTGTACTTCTTCCACCAGTTATACTCCTGTGTGTCCCAGATAACACAGCACAGAGAAGCATTTAACCCAGGCTGATGAGCGGATGAACGAGAGTAAACGAATGGGGCTGGCACCAGTGGAACAAACAGAAACAGTATCATATAATTCAGCAGCTTCAGGGGAGAGAAAAGAATTTTTTTTCTAACGTCTAGAAATTACCTACTAAAAAACCTTTACCAGTCTTCAACCTGCATTACCAATTGACACTGAAACTTATGTTTATAAGAGGAAAGGTCAATCCTGAAAGACCCACAAAAGCACAAAGTGAACAGAAGGAATCAAGTGGAGGTGGTGCTTCAGGAGTGACAAAACCTGAGATGAGTCACCTACGAGGTCACAGGGATGCTCCTCCCCGTGTGGGCTCAGAGTGACACGCTATGGATAGCACACTGGAGCCCAAATCCACAAGCACAACGACGGAACAGGAAAGGAGGGGAGCGTTCAGGTAGAGGGAAGGCAAGGCCCAGTGGAGACAGGAGGAGGAAGAGTGGAGGGAAGCGCGTGCAACGTGTCATGCAGGGACCCCAGGGAGGGCAAGGGCACCAGGCAACACTCGTGGGGACACACCTCGTCACAGAGACAAACCGCTTACCCTCCGCTTTAGTGGCAGTACCATCTTTAAGCAAATTAAAAAAACAAGGGAAGGGATAACAGGGAACAGTTAGTAACATCAAAAAAATTAAAAAGCAGAATGTTATTATTAGCTACCAAAAAAGCAAAAGTACAATTTAAAATAAAATTAAAAGGGAAACAAGTTCAACAGCAAAGCACAGTCTGAAGCAAGTAAGTGCACCTTCTATTGAAATCAGCTTAGGAGAATGTGCTTTTTGCCTTCAGAAAACACCACACGAAAGCACAACCCAGGGTCAGGCCTTGGCTGATTACTGTGTTTTTGATTTGGCCAGCCTCATCCTCCTTGGGCTTCCCTGGTGGTTCAGTTGGTAAAGAATCCACCCGCGATGCGGGAGACCTGGGTTTGATCCCTGGGTTGGGAAAATCCCCTGGAGAAGGGAAAGGCTACCCGCTCCAGTATTTGTGCCTGGAGAATTCCATTGACTGTATCGTCCACGGGGTCGCAAAGAGTCGGACACAGCTGAGCATCTTTCAGTTTCATTTTCTCTCATCCTCTGAAGAGTCCCTTTTTCTTGGAACAAAGCATTATACTAGCAGAATAACGGGGGGGAACTACGGACACCCAGAGGGCAGAGGCAGTGAGTCAGCAGCCCCGGAAGCTGGCATAGCAGCACCCAGCCCAGCCACACGGTCCAGCTTGGTACCTGAGTCGAGGCCTAGGGGCTCCGTGTCTCCCCTCATGTGTCTGGACTCTAGAAGTTGGGAAAAGGATCATCAGCTTTAACACTACACTCCTACACAGACGTGGTGAGTCCACCTCAGTAGGAGCTATAACAGCTTCTCAGCAGGACTGTGTTATATTGGAGGCTGATTTTGCTTGGTTTTTATGGATCTGGACATCAGGAAAGCTGAGCTCAAGCTCTCAGGCGATGGAGAGTGGGGAATACTCCAGTCTCATCATTTGGAAGACCCGAGCGCTTTTACAAGCACCAAGTGGAGCCCACAGGGTCCATGTTAAAACAGCTTTAATATGCACAGAAAACAAGGACTACTGTTTTCAAACAATGAAGCAAATACTAACTACAGATTCTCAAGGTGGACCAAACAGAACTAAAATGAACAGAAAGCCTTCACACAGGACAGACTTCTGACTTCTCTCTTGCTCAGTGATCACACATCAACACAGGAGCCTAAATACACCTACGTGATGGTGTAACAGTTAAATAAACAACATAAAAGGAGAGCTCTTATTGGATATGTTCCCAGTCTCAGTAAGAAACTTTTGTAGAGAAGACAAGACTGATTTAACAACATTCCACACTATAAACCTTACCTTTTAAATTAATAACATTCCTCTCACAGCCACAGTTTCCTTCATCTTATGGGATAATAGTTTACAAAAGACTTCTATAGAATTTCATTTGTCCCTTCCACGTATGTTAACAGGTGGCTATTATTTAATAGCCATAACCAATTTATGGGTGGAGGAAATAGATTCAAAAGCTGCCCAAGTCAGGCACTAAGTGCCCAAGTCAGGCCCACTAACTTTTGCTTGGTATTCTCTCACTCTGCTCCCATGATCTTAGCTATCAGCTGTGGAACTGACTTTGGGATTAGTTTGTAAACCACAAGAGCAGTAAGTCTCGATGTTTCATGAAGTTTAAACCACAGTAACTTCCTTAAATCCCAAATAAAATGAATCCTGCTGAGTTTCTAGACTTTGGCTTTGAACAACTCTGCTTTAACAAACATAAACTGAAATAAACTATAAGCCTTACAACAGGTGTTCAGTCTACCATGCTATCAGACACTAATTCTTTCGAAAGTAACTTTTAAATCTTTTGTGACCTATCATTAGAGTCTGTGCATGCTCCTCCCAGGTGGCACAGGGGGACAGACAACACCCTTTTGTGTGATACATTGTGCTGGTCAGAAAGTCTGCCCACTCCTCTGGAGCCCCTGTTACCCCCTCCCCGTGCCCACTCCAGGCAAAGCCTCACTGAACAGTCAAGATCTGCACTCTACCCCAGGACAGGAGGGGAGGAAACCCAGCTCTGGCCACAAGGGAGGAGGCTGGGATGCTGGAAGGGGCACATGACGCAGAGGGACACACCACTGATGCCCCAGCAGAGAGGACACTCACCCAAGGGTGGCTGTAAACCAGCAGTCAGCACACAGGGTCACTTAACTCTGAAACATTAGCCCTGCAGCCGTGAAACCTGCCTCAGTTACAGTTTCTGGTCATTTGCTCCGTAAATCAATCTAATCTGAGGTTAAGTGTCATCTTGAATGGCAGACCTGGGGGGAAGGCTCTCAGGGGTCTGGTTACCTAAGGACGCATACGAGCCCGGAGGTAAGGCCGCCGCCGAGCTGAAGGGCGCTGTGCTGGCAGCCGAGGAGATCTTGGATTTGGCGCTGGCAGCTGCATTCACGTCGATGTCACTTCGAGACCGCTGCAGGGACCCCGCGGTGGATGCGGACTTGGTGCTGACCGTGGAAGCTGCAGGGGGAGGAGTGAGCTTTAGCAAGGACAGTAAGGTCTGCACTAGACCTTCAAGCACTGCTTCTCCTGAAAACAAACATCAAGTTTTCACAAAGGTTGGAGCACAGGGCACTGTCCAACAGTGGCTCCTGGTCACTCGACAGAGCTCAGCTGGTGCTGAAGGGGATGACAAGTGACGGTAACTACACACACCTTCATAACCAAAACCATAAATCCCACAGACAGACCACAGTTCTGATCCACAAGAGTAATCAAACAATGAAAACTCATTTGCATCTGGCCAGTGTCCTCCTAAGGTGGTATGAAGGTGCCCTCCCACCCCCAGGGCACACACCACCCCCCACCCCCGTTTCAGGGAACATACCCCTCCCCACTCCCCAAAGCTGCCAGGTCCCGGGTTGCTTGGAGCATCCCAGCCAGTGCTCAGAGCACAGAAGCAACACACACAGACACACAGACACACAGACACACAGACACAGACACACACACAGACACACACACACATACACACACGCACACACACGCCCCATGACAGCACCAAGTACAGGCACACACACACATACATACACACACACACGCCCCATGACAGCACCAAGTACAGGGGGTAGGGAGGGTGAGAAGGACAGGTCTGCCTGCCCGAGTCACTCTGACAAACTATCCTTGCTCTGCTGGGATCGTGGGAGCACAAAACAGGGCAGACCCTCTGCAGACCTGGGAGCAGTAGCTGGCTTCCAGCCACTGCACAGCCCACCCCAGGCTCGGACACCGAAGCCTTCCCTGTGGTGCCCACCTTACCTCTGGAGGTGGTACTGCCAGTAGGACTTCTTTTGGCAGAGAGCGGCCGACTGAAAATAAAGGAACACATCTATTATCAAAAGTGCATTGTATCTGTATTAATACAGGTAAAATATACAATAGGCAGTTATGATCACAAAGAATTATTTCAGACTTCTCAGAATTCTACAGGTAATCTGGACCATAATCTTAAAAAAAATCCCAATTTCAGAAAAGCTTTAGTACTGTACTTTGGACTACCTTTCAAACACATGGCAAGAAATCTTAGAAAACAGAAATAAAGAATGAAGATAGTAGTACGTTCAGTTCCAGAGTTTGAATGCCCTCCCTTTCCAAAGCTGTCTCCAAGTTAATGCTTATATTCTCTTAGAAGATACTTGGCGCAATTTGCTTGTGCTTGTATTACTCCAAAACTGTGCCAGGACTGACATGCATATTTCACTACAAACCATCTGTGGCAGGGATCAGGGACCAAGGACCATGGGCCAGGCCACCTGTTTCTTATGATGCCCCACAGCATCTTCCCCAGCACTAGGCTCCATCTGAATTAAGGGGGAAATGATAACAGGCACATATACATTCCAAGGGACGAGCTGCTCGTCCATGTGCTCAGGCAGCAAAATTTTCATTGTAAACCCCACACAGATGAAGAGCGTAGCAGGAGCACCTACTTGAGACTCTCCTGGGAGCTGGAGGATGAGCGGTCTGACTGTGGCAGGGACACCACGCTGTCCGAGCTCTTTAGGTGGGTCTGCAGGGCCTTCTGGTAGGAGGACTCCAGCGTGTGGTACAGGTGCTCTGCTTCCCTGCTGAAGTGACTGTGGAAACCCCAGTAACACCTGGAAAACACAGGACACTGTCAGGGACTGACCTCAGCTCCGGTGACCAGCAGCCGCAGTGGCGTACGGGAGCGAGTGAAGCGAGGGGGACTGCTGTGACTCCTCACCCACAACCTACTGGCTCTATGACTCTAGGCAAGTTACTCCATCTGTCTGACTCTCAGTCTCATTAAGAACATGCAAAGCAAAGAGTCTAACCTGCAAGACTGGGAAGACTAGGGAAGACAGAGCTCAAACATCTAGATTTACACCTAGAATGTGAGGGGACTGGTTCATGGAAGCAAAATGCATGTGACACTCCCTGGCTCAAAGTATTTAAAAGGGCTTTAGGTTAACATATAAAAACGAAAAACAGGATGATGCTCACAACCACTTGAAAGGTATAGTGTGTTATGATTAAAAAACGAGAAAAAAATGGGGGGGCACGAAATGTAAAATAAGGACAAAAAAGAGCATAAGTAGATCATTAACAAATCCATTCCTAATTAAGTCACTTATTCGGGTAGGAACTTCCCCAAATGAGGTTGTGCTTCAGGGTGAAGAATGAGGCCCTCCAAACACTCAGAACCAGGAAATTAGACCTTAACTGAGAGCAAAGAGCAGTGAGAGCCAGGTCAGGGTAGGTATATGCAGCTGAATAATCCATAGTGCTCCAAGAGGTAAGCACTGGTGGAATCTGTGTTATCACAAAAGCCAGGGACTTTCCTGGTGGCCCAGCGTTAGGACTAGGGCTTCCACTGCAAGAGGGGCACATGTCCAGTCCCCTGTTGGGGAACTAAGATCTCCCAAGCTGTGCAGCACAGCCAAAAAAAAAAAAAAAAAAAAGAGCTAGCCAACCACAGAAGCACAGAGAAAATAGCCCCAAAGCAATATGGGAAGTATGTATCTTTGTGCTGTCTGAGAGAAGACATCTGAGCATCAAACTTAAAACTGCTATTTAGTCAGGATGGCACGATAACTCCCAGAAAGGCATGGGATGTGGGGGCCACACCCTCTTGGCTGCATCACAGCCAGTGCTAGTGGTAAGATGACTCCAAACATGAGCAGGACAGTGAGCTGCGGACTGCAGTCGGCCTGAGCCACCCTCATCCACTTACCAGGCACCCACCTGGCCCTGGCAGAGATGTAGTCCCTGGCTAAGAATCCCCGTGATGGGGAGTTTTCACAGTAAATCAACAAGCCACTGGGGAAAAATAGAGCTGGGTAAGAGAAGACATGGGGCATGAAGACAAGTGCTTTTCTGGCTCATGTGATAATTTCTCATAAATTAAAAAATGTGCTTTCTCTGCTGTCTACATCAGTCCCATTTATGTTCAAATAGTACCAATCAGGCTTTCAGGCCTGGGCACTCCACAACCTTTGAAACGAAAAATTAGAGAAGTATTTTGAAATGGTCTTTTGGGTCACATTAACAAAGTCATGATTAACAAGCCATGTTCGTGTGACTTAACGAACTTTTATAAGACAATCTGGACAGTGAACCTGAAACAGAAAAGCAATGACTTAAGAAAGTGGTGTTCAACAAACACTTACTTTCTGGCTTCTATCCTTGCTTCTGAATCAGCATCATGTATTCCCTTCTTTATTGTTTCAGCTAATACTGATATGTGTCTGTATAGTTAGAAATGAAAGCAGTACATCATTAATACACAGTTATGCAGATAAAAACAGGTGTGAGAAATAACTTCAAAATGGCAACGACAAGGTAGAACCTTTGTGCCCACGGAGTTGACCAACATGCAGCCTAGAAAACCAGCACATTTGCTAATTAACTTCTAATTCTGTCCCACTCCCTTCCCCATGAACAGACCCTCCTGGGATTCTTTCCTTTCACTAATGACTGGTATTTTTCAGGCCATACTTACTTAGCTCTATTTTTATGAACTCACACAAACAAACAAACAAAAAAAATTCTACTTTTCCATGGGAAAAATTCTACTTTTCCATAGGTGTCGATGGGAATTATAATGAGATAATAATAATCTTAACACTGAAAAGGCTTTCTGCATCACGTCTCTATAATTAAAGAATGTTTTTCCACTATACGACATGAACTATTCTATGAAATGATGTAAACATTTTATATACAGGTGTTCTTTTCAGTTAGGTTCTATGCTAAGAAGATAGCATTAAAACTCTCTCATTGAATACTGAACAGTTTGCAGAAAAAGGCCAATAAGTGAATAATTTCACAGGACAAACAGTAGGTGCCCACTTTACCAGCATCATACTCTCTGCCTCATCCCGTCACTCTTTCAGTAAACACCTGGTGAGAACCTGCCAAGCTAAGCCACGAAGTGAGTAAACACTGGAAGCCACAGCTGGGTGAATCATCATTTTCTGTCTTGCTCATCTGTCCCCACGTTCAATCCCTCATTCCATCTTCCCCTCTAAATCCCAATACTACCACCAGATCAAGAGGGTATAATACCCAAGAGATAAAAGAACAACAAAATACTTTTTAAAAGCCTGACTACCTTTTAGATCCAAAGTGAGGCCTGCAAGACTGAACTGGACTCCAGGGGAGCTCTATGTGTTCAAGTCCACTACTCATAACACGTCTAAGATGCTGTAAAGTTCTTCACAACTATGCAACCCACCATTAAAAACTGAGAGGCACAGTATCATTATCTGTCATCTGCAAACTTAGAAAAAATAACAGGCACATAAAATTGATCGGAACTAAAAATGACTTGTCAAAATAGAGACAAGCTTCTTTATGAATTCTGGGGGTAATCCTACATTTTATCATGAGGATGTGAAACTTACCACACAGCAGCCTGAATAAAGAGAAAACTGCTGACTTTATGATACAAACGGATCAAAAAGAAAACCTTTCAAATGAGTGAAGTCCCTTTAAAGATCTTCAAGTTACCCCTCACCTACTAAGAGCAGCCATACACATTTACCTGGCTGGGACTGACAGGATGTCAGGGGGCAGATAAGAGCTAACACAGTGAGTCCTGGCTGTGCAATGTCCCAGGGCACCCTGCCCACATGCCCAGGCTAACATGACAGTCAAAGGAACTCACTAAGAGCCTCTGCCAGCGGTATGCACCTCACATCAGGAGAAACACCACCCGCAACCATGCAAATAAATGCACTGATTCCTTCACTTCTTATAGAGAGTGGGCTGGATCGCCAGCTGAGGCATTAAACTCAAAATTCAATTCAGAGAGAAAACCAGCAAATCAGATGTTTACCGTTCCAATGAATGTGTCTGCCATTCTTGTAAAAGTAGATCTAAAAATTCAAAGCAGCGCCTGAAAATTGTGAAAAGAAAAATATGTCATTTGTCTGTTTATGAAAATAGCTTTTTCCTTAAGTGACCCAAGACTCCTTTTTATAATCAGCAAATTTCTTATAATTTTCATCATTCAAAAAAATGGAACATAAAAATGGAATCAAAATTGACTGAAAACCAAAGCAAATCAACACAATTAAGCACCTATGGTGATCAAAAAAAATAATCACAAGGATACAGGGACAGGATATAAGAGTTCCCTTCAGATCAGAAACTTGAGCTTCAGAGCAATGCCACTGAACAGGTTTGTCATTGCCGTGTGCTTTTATATTCTACCTCAAATAATACATTAATATAGGAGCTACACGGGCACCAAAGATCAACATACATTACAAAATTAGGGAACTAGTCCTTGCACTAATTTCAAAGAATGCCTTCTACAAAGAAAGTAAAAAAATACCCTGGAAAACAAAGTGTTTACCAAATTTTCCTGCCAAGTATTTACAACAGGTTTTTCTCTAACTACTTGGCCAGTTTCCTCTCTTCAGTCTTTCAAGATTCTTTCTTTTCAAACCTTTCCACTTCTGTGATCTTTCTTGGCCTGAGTGTACATACAAAAAAACAATGCTGGACTAATCTCCCTTGGGTTGTACCACCACTTCAGAGCCTACCTCTTCATCATTTCCTTTTCCTATATTCCAGAATAATTCTTTGTAGGAATAAATATTATTAGACTTAAGGAACCCATTCAAGGAAACAAATCAGAAGGCAATCTTTCTCTTAATGATCAAACTTTCTTTCCCATGATCTTCCCACTTCAAAATCTCATAATGCATACAATTACTCACTCAATGTATCTTTAATAAACCCTTACCCTATGCTAGATGCTGGACACACAATGGTAACTGAGACACAATCCAGTGAGCAGGACAGACAAGAAACAGCTGCCATGCGCCTGGAGCACAGGGGCTCTGGGAGAGCTCTGGCGAGTCACTCAGCTCAGCCCCAGAGCTGCTAGCAGTGGGAGTGGGGGCTGTGAAGAGACTTTCTCCGGGAAAGATGCTGACCTCTGCTCACACCCCTTTCTCGGCATCACTGTCCCCACCCTCACCCAGGCCATGGTCACGCTACCTTTGCCCTTTGCCCCATGTCATTTCCTGGTATGGATTTTTCTTCCCTTTAATGTGTGTGTATATATGCTCATATTTATTAATATTTATTTCTTAGTGGATACATGCATCTTTAGTGCTAATTCTTGTTTTTAATGAGTTTCAAAACAATCTAGTCAAAAATATCCCCTGTAAGGGCTTCCCAGGAGTGCTAGTGGTAAAGACCCTGCCTGCCAATGCAGGAGGCAAAAGAGATGCAGGTTCAATCCCTGGGTTAGAAGATCCCCTGAAGGAGGGCAGAGCTACCCAGTCTAGTATTCTTGCCTGGAAAATCCCATGGACAGAGAAGACTGGCAAGCTATGGTCCATAGGGTTGCAAAGGGTGGACACGACTGAAGCGACTTAGCAGGCAGCATGCCTGCATCCCCTGTAAATTAGGCCTTGTTTTCAACTTTTTAGACTAAAATCATATAGGGAAGTACATCAACATGGGAATTACTTAAATACTGCATTACTTAAGCACATCTGGTTAGATCTTGTCTCTTTTCTTCCCCTACTACTACTACTCATTCAAAAAGCAACTCCGTTGTTTTTAACTTGTCTATGAGGCTCCTGGGAAACGTATCAGCTAGTTTATTTAATAAGGTTGGCTTCACTTATTTTATAATTTTTGGCTGCACTGGATCTTTGCTGCTCTGTGTGGGCTTTCTCTAGTAGCAATTATCAGGGGCTACTCTCCAGTTCTGGTGCACAGGTTTCTTCTTGCAGTGGCTTCTCCTGTGGCAGGGCATGAGCTCCAGAGCATGCAGGGCTTCAGCAGTTGCGGCATGTGGGTTCAGTACTTGCGGGGCACAGGCTTTGTTGTCCCAGGGCATGTATAATCTTCCCGGACCAGGGACTGAACCCATTCCCCTGCAGGAGCAGGTGGATTCCAACCACTGGACCCCCAAAGAAGTCCATCAGCTAGTTTTGATCAGTGCTCCCTGAATGCCTAAATCCATAAAACATGTATGCTGTAATTCACTCTTACACTGCTTTGCATTATTGTTTTTAATACCTTCAACTAAATTTTAAACTTCTTAAAGGGAGGGAGAGTGGCAATTCATTTCTTACAAATTCTATGAAGCAAAGCTAGGTACTGGCTGAGTACAGGACAGAAACCACTGCCTTTGTTACACTGCCTTCTTGCTCTCTTTTCCTTTCTGAGGGCATAGTCCCTAGTACTCTTTTCAGCATTAAGACACACGGCTCTGATGAGACTCATTTTGACTACAGACAAAAATGCCAATCTGGGTGTGTGGCTAAGAAGCTGGTGAAGGGGATGGCATTTCTGCTGTCATGGTGATTGCATGCTGCTACTCACATCGAGCACCACAGCCTAGAATTTTTACATGTTAGGAACCAATGCGTCATCCCCGAACTATCATATTGATGCCCTAAACCCCAGTATGATGGTATTTGGAGATGGGGCCCTCGGGTGGTCATGAGGTTCACATGGGGTCATGAAACTGATGCTCTTAGGATTAGGGCCCCTGTAAGAAGAAACACTGACTTCCCTGGTGGCTCAGACGGTAAAGCGTCTGCCTACAATGCGGGAGACCTGGGTTGGGAAGATCTCCTGAAGAAGGAAATGGCAGCCCACTCCAGTACTCTTGCCTGGAAAATCCCATGGACGGAGAAGCCTGGTAGGTTACAGCCCATGAAGTCACAAAGAGTCAGACATGACTGAGCGACTTCACTTTCTTTCTTTCAAGAAGAAACACTAGAGCTCTCTCTCTTACACAAACACACACAAACACATTCTGCATCATGAAGACACAGCAAGAAAACAGCCATCTGCAAGCTACTCCCATTAGAACCCACCTGCTGGCACCCGTATCTCAGAATTCCAGCTTCTAGAACTGAGAAAATAAATTTCTGTTGTTTAGGCCCACTCCACATATCGTATTTTTGTTATGTAGCCTAAGTCAACTAATACACTAAACATCCTATAATGTTTCCCACAAAGATCTGTGTCACCTCACTGCCTTTCACAAAGGAAACACTTTCCAAACCGCTCCTGGAATCCTAAATCTGCAGTGACAATGTAACAGCAGCAGCAGCAAATTCTCATGATGGTTACCATTCATTAAGCTTCCACTAAACACTAAGCCCCTTCTATCTAAGTTACTGTGAATCCACAGAACTCTGTCCCCAAGTATGTGGGAAATCCACCAACAGCCTCCACCTCGCCAGCTCCACACACTCGTCTCTGGGGAGCTGAAGCTGCTCTGCCCTCTAGGGTGGCTGGACTGTGGGTCAGTGGTTGACCACACTCCTCAGCCATGCCACTGAGCCACACTTTTGAAAATTAAGCCTTTTCAGTGGAAGAAACTGTCTTTCTTCCTGACTTACACAGCCAGCTCATTCCCCTTCTCTTTTCTCTTACCTTGCACGTGGCTGTTAATAAGATGGTGATGGGGGCTGTTTCATGCTCAGAAAGACCCCCGCACCTGAGAAATCCTGTGGGGGTCCAATGTGCCAGCCCAGGAAAGGTGAGAAACAGGGGACAGCCATGAAGTGACAGGCCCTCCTGTTGGGCTAGATCAAAACCCAGAATTGCATGGATGGAGCCAAGAAGGCTGCTGCCTAGGTCTGTCATTAATTTACCCCATAATGCCCTTGATCTGGTCCACCAAGAAGCTTCAGTCCATGAATTGTCTGAAAACTCACATAAAACTTCTGAGTACTTACACTTTCCTGGGAAGAGAGCCCACACATTTCACGATTTTAAGGACTCTGTGGAGTCACCAGTCGAGACCCCACAGATCCCAGCCGGAAGCACAGAGCCCTGACATAACACACAGGCTGGGACAGCTCATGTGGACCTGAGACAAAGCCCAGCTGGCTGCTCAGGCGGACCTTCGGGGTATACCTCCCCTCACTGTGCAGCACAGCAGGTGACTAGTCAGGCCTCAGAATCCCCAGAATCACATCAGAAGCTGCAGACAACGTACACCTCCTCCTACCTATGTTAACATAAATAACTACTACTCATTTTTACAATGTCTTTTCCAGGCAGGCAGCTACTGCCTTCATTTAGGGGACGGGGTAGACCTATGACAGAGGCAGAGGGACCAGCACAGGAAGAAAGTGTATGTGGGGACACGGCCCCATCCCACCTCTTCCAAATACCTCACATACACTTGTTCTCACACACACACAAAAATAACATAAGCTGTCCAAATTCACTTTCCATATAATTTTGATCATGACCCTTCAAGCCAAGGGCATTTATTATAGCAATATTAAATAATATTAATTATTTCAAATATAAACTTTTTAGATGGAGGGAAATTTGAAATTTGTTTTGGTTTTAAAACAATTCAAAAATAATGAGAAAATTCATTAAAAGTTTACCTTCTAACTGCAACAGACTTGGAGGTACAGTTGCTTGTTATGACAGGTATTAGCCTAGGGATGTGTGTGTGCTGTGGAAAAGAGCAAAACACAGAGGTGAGCACTTGAAAATACAAAACTGAGATAATCACTTCCTTACTCACCTATGTAAAGCAGCTAATACATTCAGATTAGAATTTCACTGCATTTAAAAAGGAGAAAGAATTTCACTGGACACTTACAAAGGGCATGACAAAGTTTACAGAGCCAAAACAGGCAACATGATGATATGTGTTAAGTCTGTCTAAAATCAAAACAAATCACTGGTATGAAGCCCAAACTATCTGAGCAGTAGAGATCTAAGTGAGTAAAAAGCAGTCAGTAGACCAATGTATTCTAATACCATTTCAATGGATATGTCCAATAACGGCTTTGGTTTAGTATCTGAAATGGGCACTGTAAACAGTAAGAACTAAAATAATGCAAAGAAAGTAACCCACAATAATCATAAATATTCTGGAAAGATTTCAATTAGCACCATCAAGCCCCAGTTTTGAGGGCTGCCTCTCGGGAAAAGGGACTTGACATGGGGAGAAGGCGATATGAAGAGCTTGCACTAAAAGGCTTTGTGAGCGGTTAGGTTTTATTGAAAATCCACATATAAATTACTTGGCTAATTATTCAGATTAAATAAATTAGTGCTTTGAAACCTAACTGAAGATAATCTTTTGTTTTTAGGCTTATGTACAATTATTTAAATAAAGATGCTAGATGAATACAAAGCCACAAGCACAGATACCTAAAATGAACAGTTGGGGACTAAGGAGGGAAGAACAGCAATAATACCTGGACACACACAGAACTCAGAAGCAGGTACAAGTGCTCAAATGCTTAAAACCAATGAGGAGAGGATGAGCAACAGGTCAGTAACGGTACACCACACCTGTAATTCACTCCAGGGAACTGAAAAGGCTCACATGTGACGACAGTTAAGCAAGGGAAGGCGAGGGTGGGACAATACTCTCCATACAGTGTGATTCCACATACATAATCACTCAAATGGGAAACGTCTCTGATAACTGCTTATCTACCACCAATATTTACCACTTGCTTATTCTACAATACATACGGCTCCAAAACATACTCACCCGAATGATTAACCTAACAGCTACAACGCCAGAGGTGGCCATAATTTTGGCACTATTTGGAATTAAATTAAAGATAGTTGGCATAATGGCTTCAGCTCCATGGTCAAACTTATTCCCCAGCACTGATGACAGATGCCTGCAATGAGAAATGAACACTGGACTGTAACCAAAGTTCTTGGAAATAGTGTAATATATAAATCTTTTAACATTTTAGAGTCTTTGTATAAAGTCATCTAAGGACAAAAACAAGTCTAAGTAAAATACAAATACCCCCCAAGCACATGCAGAGGACTTTACATATAGCCACTCACCAAGAAGAACTGCTTTTTAAAAAATAAACAAATAAATCATTTCCCGCTAATTACTCTTCAAATAGCAAAAAAACAAATACTAATAAAACATAAATATGTCAAAGCACCCTCAGCCTCTATTTTTTCTTTTGCTCTTTTATTTTCAGCATGCAACATTCGGGCTTCAATATCTGAGGTCAAAATTTTGAACAGCTGCAAAGCCACTCTTCTACTGAATTCAATAGGAACAAACAAAAATTCTATTGATCATGCTATATTCTGCCAGCAAAATCAATGAAAAGGCTGAGAACAGAAGTTTATAAGATTTCATTTTCCATATTAATAATTGTTTCAAGTTTAAAACAGAGGCTTCAGAGCTAAGTCACTGAGTAAAATTTAAAATCTGTCACACAACACATTATCAACCAGAGACGTACTGATGCCACAGGTGTTAATTTTCTGCAAAAATCCCCTCTGTCAATAACATAACTGGTCAGGAAACACTGTAAAAGTACTAACAGAGTGTGAATAGAATCAGTCTTGGAGACCAGGCGACAAGCAAGTGGAAGAGCCCCAGTGGACGTATTATTCAGTGACCCATCTCTGAAGCTCTGTGACATAGCTACTTTATTATGTGAGAACCGGGAGAGTCGTAGTCCTTACCCCAGCGTGATACAAGCCTCCCGCACTACCTGAGACCGTAGATCCTTAGCGGACAGTTTAAAGGCTCCGTCCAAAAGCCGTAAGTGCTGGAAGAAGTTATCATACTCGGCAGCACCAGCCAAGAGTAAAGATCTAATCTTTTTTAGCTAATGGGGTAGAAAAATTAAGAGACAGAAAAAACAATCCTTAGAACAGAAATACAAAATAATGGAAGCCAACAAATATTCAAGGATCAACAATAAAGTTAAATGATACAGTTTTCCAAGAAGAATTAGACCAACTAAATAATAGCTAACATACTGAAAAAATCTAGGTATCATAAATAAGAAAAATAATTTTTAAAAATTATTATCTGTGATAAATGCATTATAATTCTACAAAATGTATTTTTTAATTGGACCATTCTAGCGTATTTACAAACGCTCTGATACTAAGGATAAAAATAACTGAAACCTCATTGTAGCCTATAAAAAAGCTCCTTCCCTAAGTTCCCCAACACCCCATCCAACCACCATTTACTGAGTGAATCACAGGAAAGTAGCTCAGCTGGTAAAGAATCCGCCTACAATGCAGGAAACCTGGGTTTGATCCCTGGGTTGGGAAGGGGGAACAGGGATCCCTTGGAGAAGGGAACGGCCACCCACTCCAGTATCCTGGCCTGGAGAATTCCATGGACTGTATAGTCCATGTGGTTGCAAACAGTCAGACTCGACTGAGCGACTTTCACTTCACAGGAAGAAGTGTCTCCATTGTCGGTCACTGTATCTGCTACTGAAGAGGCTGGAGGGTATCTGAAACAGACACAGCAGCCGTGTTCCTAACCTGCTTCCTGCTGGACAACCAGTGCACAATCACCTTCCTCAGAAAAGGCATACCTGCACCAAATGCTGTTCACTTTAATGTTCGGACAACTTGTCATTAATGTACTTTTAAAAACAGAAGGGACAGAAGTGCTACGAAGAAAGAAAGGGCAACAGGGACACTCACTGTGAGTCACTAGGAAGCTGCTTCCCTGGCCAAGGATGGCAAAATTAAACCTTTACTAAGGCGAGAGTAGTGGCCATGCCACAGGCAGGACTTTGTTAAAAGTTCAAGATGCACAAAGAGATAGAAGTCGGCATGTTTTAGAAACAGAAGTGAGGTAATCTATTAAAAAGGCAAACTGAGAATATGGTACCTTATATTTAAAATACTGCCTACTTAAAATTCATTACAGTTGAACCCCAATTTCATAATAAAGTATTTATAATAATATTTAAATATCTAATACAAATGTAATCACAAAGTTGGCAGCTTACAGCATTTACTCTTTGCTCCCAATCATGCTTGTCATCAGATAATATTTCCCTAATCTTGTTTATGGACTCCTCAAGGTCTCGGCTGGAATAAATCTGTAAGCAAAATTAATTTACAATTAATATGAGAAAATTTACAGAATAAACAAAGATTTGTTTCTTAATTAACTGAAGTCAAGAGCATCTGGTAAATACAGTAAAAGAAATCATTTCATTTTTCAGAAAAGGACCTCTGAGATAACATCTAGACAGGCTTGCCACTGGATGAGTTTCCACCGTGAATGTAAACTCACCAGCTCTGATGCCTATATATGGATAACCTCACCTCAAATGCAGCTTTACCATAACAGATGATTTCATGCACAACCGAGAAAGAAGCCCACTGGGGAATGGGCGGAGATGCACAAGTCACTGACTTGTTTTTTTTTTTGTAACACCCACCATACTGGCAGACCCCAGAGACACTGCCAGGTCAGTTCTAGTGTCTTCACTGTACTGCAGGTGCAATAAAGTGAACATCACAATGAAGTGAGTCATAAAGATTTTTCTAGACTGCAGTCTATTAACTGCCCAATTAAAGTATGCCCACTGTCTAAAAAGGCCATGTGCATAATTTAAAAATCCCTTATTGCTGAAAAAAAAAAAATGCTAACCATCATTTGAGTCTTCAGAGAACTGTAATCTTTTTGCTGATGGAGAGCTGAACTGTTGTGAGAATTATCAAAACATGACAGAGACACGAGGTGAGCAAATGCTGATGGGGAAGGGGCACCGTACGCACGCTTGAGGCAAGGTGCCCACAGACGTGAGACTGCAGCATTTACAAAGCACAGCACAGTGAAGGGCAATACAGCAAGTGCTATATGCTTGTAACCTTACAAGTGTCTATGCTTGTAACCTTAAACACTTTCAAACCTCTCTTCTCATTTATCCTTGTATCTTACTCCAAAGATAGCAAGTGGGAGAAAAAAATCCACCAAGAGTAAGGCATGATAGGAAGGCCAAGGACATAAGGGTGAGCCTGAACCTAAAACACCTGCCATCTGCTTTGCATACACACGGCAACTAAGCAGCGGGTGCAAGGCACACACAGATATCAAGTGCTGGAGGAATCCTGAGCACCGCCATCCAATGGACCACAAGCCCCGACCACCAAGAGACGGCGCTGGGGCGCAAAGCAGTTCACAGTGCGTGGCTGAGCCCCAAGTTCTGTAAGTCATCTCTGCTTCACATGCCCGGCACTTAAGCGAAGTGTCACGATGGCATAAACTAAGGTTTTATGAAAGCATTTTTTATACCTTTCAGACACCTAGATTCTTCAAATTTACAGGCTTCTCTAAGGAAAATACTGACATAAGCATGCTTCTTTGTTCCCTCTTGGAATGGAGTCACTTATTTTCCCCCCTTCTGTGTGACCTGACTCACGAACGCACTACTGGAGCAAGCTCCCTCTCACCAGTTCTAACTGGAAGGTCATCCTGGGCTGTGACTTTCACTCTTCATTTCAGTTCTGAGAGGCCCTAACATTTCCTAGTCTGCAACCCTAGACCTCCTGTGGTCCTGACAGTCAGAATTACCCTACCTAGTAAGAAACTCTGTGTGTCACATGCTTGAAAAATGAAATCTGAAGAATAAGCCCACCCTTTTTAAGCAAACCAAACATCTTCACTCACCTGGACTACAGGCACATCGTCAAATGCTTTAATAAAATCCTCTTCATCAACAGCACCAGCTCCTTCTTTTGCAGCTATAAAAAAACATCAATTTTTAAAATGTAAACAGTGTGCACTGGAGGACTCATACACAAAGGAGAATGGCATTCTAACATGTATACTATCATGTAAGAATTGAATCGCCAGTCTATGTCTGACGCAGGATATAGCATGCTTGGGGCTGGTGCATGGGGATGACCCAGAGAGATGTTATGGGGAGGGAGGTGGGAGGGGGGTTCATGTTTGGGAACACATGTAAGAATTAAAGATTTTAAAATTAAAAAAATAAAAATAAAAGTGGAAAAAAAAATTATATTTTGGAAGATTTGTAACTTTAAGTCAATAAAAGTTTAGAGTTTTGTGGCACTGACAAGCATTACTGACTTTCAATATTAAGATAAAGTATAATGGTTTTACAGTATAACATATATTAGCTTAAAGTCATCTAAAGATAGTTACTTGCTTAAGGAGGGCCAGTTGTATAGACTTTAAAGGATTTAGGTGATTTATATTGTATGAATCTATGTGTGTGCATTCAAGTCGCTTCAGCCATGTCCATCCCTTTGCGACCCTACAGACCACAGCCCACCAGACTCCTCTGTCAGTGAGATTCTCCAAGCCTGAATACTGGAGTGGGTGGCCATGCCCTCCTCCAGGGATCAAATCCACATCTCCCGCGTTTCTTGCAGTGGCAGGCAGGTTCTTTACCACTAGTACCAATTGGGAAGCCCCATGTTAGTATATAAGTTTTTTCAAAGATTCCTAATGAACATATAATAGAAATTTCAATTCTTCAGGGAATAAATGAAATTATATCATTGTTAGGAATCCAACATAACAAATTTGTGAAACATTCAAATAAGTTCTAAAGAATTTAATGGTTTCACCTCAACTTCATATTAGTCTCAAAATATTTTCATTTCAAGGAAAAAAATTTTCATCTCCTTAAAATCACAATAATTTGTCAATTTTTCATTTATATGCCACTTGCAAATTGACCCCACAATTGCTTTCAGAAGAAAGCTTTTTCTTTCTGTTAACATGTCACTTCACACATGACAATCACGTGATATTTTACCAGATGTTTTTTCTTCATATTAAAGGTTTCTGAATGGCCATCTACAGTCATCCCTGCAACCGTCATTAATGATTTATATTGATTAGTCTTGTGCTTTTCCAGAGCTTCCCACCTGACAACTTAGTTGGCATCTGGGGTCCTGATGGACCACCTAGACAGAAAAGGCTTTAAAGACAGCTGATGCTCGTGGTACATACGTGTCATCACGCTTGAGGAGTATTTCTCTGCATTCCCAAGTCAATTACAGACAGAAAATAGTAACACACAGTGAGTGGGGCTCTGTGTGCTTTAGGTTAGGCCTGGATCCCACCAAGCCGACAAGCACTGAGCGCCTTTCTGTGTGAAGCGGAGAGCCACATGTCAAAGGGTGCTTGGGGCCATACAAAGGCCTGGGCCCATGGAGTCTGATGAGAAGTCAACAGGGAAATCACAACTATGGTGTTAAACAAAACGGAAAAAGATGGGATCAGGCCTGAGGGAAAGACAGGGTTGGTATCGCCGTACAATCTATACAGGTGGGATCTACGGAAGGGGAACAGGTGAGGAACGGGAACAAAAAGACATGGTCTGATCACACAGAAATTTTCTAAGCTTAGTTTGTAGAACAGATGCTTCTCAAAGACAGATCAAGAAAACAGATTAGAAAGACTGTTCAGCCATTTTAAAAAAAAGTACTGATGCAAGCTCCAGCAGAGATGAACTCCAAAAACATTACGCCAAGTGAAAGGAGCCAGACACAAGAGACAACATATTGGATGGCTCCGTTTCTCTGAAATTCCTAGAACAGCTGAAAGCATAGAGAAAGAACACAGACTGGAGGGATCGCCAGAGCTGGGGAAGGAAGGAATGGGGAGAATTTTAACGGGGTCTTTTTTTGAAAGACCTTTAATGGGGTCTAGTTTCAAAACTGTGTTGAAACTAGATAGAGGTGGTGGTTGCCCAACACCATGAATATAATAAATGCTAATGAATTATTACCTTTAAAATGGCTGATTTCATGTTGTATGAATTTAAGCTCTTTAACAACAACAACAAAAAAAGTATATATTTTTAAATGAACCAAAAAATAAAAGATGACCAAGAGGCATGGGATGGCAAGGGGTGGCATGGGGGGGGTGCTCAAGAGGAAAGGAATATAGTTATAATTATGACTGATTCACATTTTTGTATGGCAGAAGTCAATACAACATTATAAAGCAATTATCATCCAGTTAATAATAAATTATTATTATTCTCCAGTTAAAATAATTATAAATTATCCACCAGTTAAAATAAATTTGAAAAAAAAAACAACAAGCATTTCAAAAAAAACATAAAAGATTAGGAAGAACTAAGAACAGCAGCTCCCTCAACACAGAGATGGTAGGGCAGAGGCTGCGGGGGCACCAAGCTGACAAGCTGGGACACCAACATCCAACGCCTGTTCAGACAGCAAGAAAGACCAGCCCAAGGAGGCAGCATTCTGATGCTGGTCCTCACTCTAGCTTCAACTGATTAGTTCATCCAGCCAAGCTCAAAAGCCCAATGCTAACAGAAAGCATGGTTCAAAAGTAAAAAGTAAGTAATTTTCACTACACTATAAATCAACTATACTTCAATGAAAAAAAATTTTAAAGTAGGTTAATTTGCGTATAAACTTAAACGTGATAGCAAAATGAAAGTTATATATAATAAGGGCCCAAAACAGTCTAAATTAGGGGATGGAAGAGGAGGATAAAGAGATTTATCCTTATAAATTTATTTTCAAAGCCTCAGGGAGCTAGCTAATCTTGACCATTCACTAATTCGGTATCTTACAAGGTCTCACAAGGAACAATCTTACTTGCAAGAACAAAATACTTTTTGTGTGTGTTTTTTAAAAGTATAAATTTATTTATTTTAATTTGAGGCTAATTACTTTACAATATTGTATTGGTTTTGCCATACATCATCATGAATCCGCCACAGACAATCTAACTTCTACATAATCTCAGGCCTGAGACACAGAAATTGGCTGATACCATGCAAGTATCATCAGGCACGGCAGGAGCCCAACGCCATTAGGATACCATGAGCTCTGCTCTGTGGTGGATTCACACACCCAAAGATTCTGCCTCACAAACATGCAATACAGCAGTTCAGACGTACATTCTACCAGCTTATCAGCACCCACAGATGAGAACCAATTTACTTGAGGAAGAGAAAGTGGACTCACACTGCCCACAGAATTACTGCGCCTCTAAAGGACACAGAAAGTGAGCAGCGTGCGCATCTGCTTTAACCGCAGACACCGCAGCACTGTGCTTGGGCTTGGTCCTACCTGAAGACTTGGATCCAAGAGAGGAGGAGCCGAGCCTACGGGTGGTCCCCATTCCAACGTTTCTCCGTGAGCCTGCTGGAGCTTTGGACGACGTAGAGCTGGCGGAAGAAGGTCTATTACCATCCACAGAATCTTCATCATCAAAGTTTTTATCTGAAGAGTAAGCAAAGAAATTTTTTCTTTTTTTAAATTTTTAAGTACTTTTTCAGCAACTAGTTTTAATTAGAGATTAATGGTTTGCCTTTTCTTCTAGAATCTGAGATGCCCACCCAGGGTCTAGAAAAGGCTTAGGTGAGTCAAGAATGCAGCTACGAACACCCTGTTTCCTTTCACATATCAGGAATGCTTTCCACTCCAATTTCAGAAAATAGAAAAATCATAAAGAAGAAAGCAACCTCCCATGAAAGTATCATGTAGGAACAGTTACTTTAACAACCTGGTATATTTCTGGCCATTCTTTTTAATAGTTAATGTAAGACTATATTCCATTTTAGAAAATTGCTTATTTCAAATGTACATTTTACCACATGATGAAATATTCTTCATAAATGCCATTTTAATGGTTCCATGGTACTCTGTAATTGGAAAATGCTATAAATAAAAAACATTTTCATTGCTAAGACAGTTAGGGATATTCTAATATCTTATGCTTAGAAATAATACTGCAACAGACACCTTTCTACCTGCATTTTTGTTTGAACATCTAATAACTTTAAGAAAAATAATTCCTAGAAGCAATATTACTGAGTCAGAATATAAAAGCTTTTGATATATATTACCCAAATTATCTTCAGAAAGTTCATAAAAGTACACACTTTTCCTGAAAATTCAGAGTTTCCTGCCACATTCTTACCAACACTGAAAATACTACCATTTAAAAATTTCAAACAAAATTTGATAGGCTTGTCCTGCTGCAAAACCACCTCTTCTTCAATGTTGCATTTTAGCGAAATTAGCATTTTTTTCATAAATTCATTAACTTCTAAATTTTCTAGATAGCAGTAGTGGTGGTTTAGTCTCTAAGTCATGTCTGACTTCTACAACACCATGGACTGTAGCCCACCAGGCTCCTCTGTCCATGGGATTGTCCAGGCAAGAATACTGGACTGGGTTGCCATTTCCTTCTCCAAGGGATCTTCCCAACCCAGGAATCAAACCTGGGTCTCCTGCATTCCAGGCAGATTCTTTACTGACTGAGCTATAAGGGAATTCCTTAGACAGCAGTAGATCCCATCAATATTCCTCAAGTTGCATTAAAAAAAATATATATATATATATATAAAGAAACCATCTTTGAGCATACTGATGAACAGCATTTTGATGACAAAAAATTAAAGCTTATCACAGTGCACTATACAGAACACCAAGGGCTTATGTAGCATGTGTGGGTCAGTCAGGAGGATAAATAAAGAACTTCGGAGTTACTAAAAACAAACAAAAAAAGAAAATTAACATCCATAGCTGGCGATATTCATGATTTCTGAAAAACGGCTTAGTTCTTTACCAGTAAGTCTAAAGTAAGTAACTGTTGACCAGAAACAGATAGAAATAATCTGTTTTTCTTGATCTAGTTGCTTCTCAGCTAAACTATCCACAGCCAAGTCTTGTGTCTACCCAAGACCCTAATGTTAAGTGAAAGTGAATGTTCCTTACAGCTCACCAACAATCCACTTCAAATCATAGGGCTCCTTTTATTCAACAGTAAGGGAGAAACCGGGCTTCTCAGGTGGCTCAGTGGTAAAGAATCCACCTGCCAAGCAGGAGACGTGAGTTCAATCCCTGGATTGAGAAGATCCCCTAGAGAAGGAAATGGCAACCTACTCCAATATTCTTGCTTGGGAAATCCCATGGACAGAGGAGCCTGGTGGACTACAGCCCCTGGGGTCTAAATGAGTTGGATTCAACTTAGCGACTAACCAAAAAAACAACAACAGAGGAGGAATCACATCCTCACAAATGCAGAATCCTGCGCAGATTAGCTTCCCTCCACATGCCTTTACACTTCCGATCACCTGGCAAGCTGTGCTGTTTCACAGATGGCTCCTCCAATCCATGCATCAATGTCTTAATGATTCAGATATTCAGTGGTCTGTTAGCACAGACTTCCCATATGGACTCAAAAGTGATTATTAAACTCCAGAGCACACTAGTAAGGTCCCTCCAAGAGTAAAAAATTTAAAAAAAAAAGTGAAGTCGCTCAGTCATGTCCAACTCTGCGATCCCATAGGTTGTAACCTACTAGGCTCCTCCGTCCATGGGATTTTCTAGGCAAGAGGACTGGAGTGTGTTGCCATTTCCTTCTCCAGGGGATCTTCCCAACCCAGGGACTGAACCCGGGTCTCCCACACTGCAGACAGATGCTTTACCGTCTGAGCCACCAGGGAAGCCTGGATCCAAGAGTAAAACCTGGTCTTAAAATACAGGAGGCCACCCACTGAGCACTGACAGCAGAAGCAGCCTGTCTGTCCTTGGGGAGCCCCAAGAGCACATGGGCCACCAGCATTACTCAGCCGCTGTGGATCTGTGGTCATCACTCCTCGGAGATCAGTGACAGCCCCAGACTGTGGGGAAGGTAAATAATGAGGGACATGACCACAACTATGCTTCACTCAGAAACACATATAATTTGCCTTTAGTTCTCTTTCTAACACAGGTAGGCATGCTGTGTGGAACTGCGTGCAGTTACTGAGAATTATTTTCATGGGTCAATTTCACTGAATCCCTGGGGCTTCCACCTGCAACAATGATGGGTTAGCAAAGACCTAACCTCTTTCTAGAAGCCACACAGAATATATAAAACAAGTACTTTCAGAAGACAACAGGCAGTACAGAACTGTGATGTCTCAGAGAAGGGAAACAAACAGGTGAGCACTTCAATCACTCTAACTTCCTGCCTGGAGAAAATTTCCAGGCCACCCCTTACGGGGAAGAGGAACCCAAAATGAAGCTGGCAGTCTTGTGAAGTGGAGAAAATGAAGATCAGACTTCAGGGTGGCTGAGGTGGCTGGAAGTTGCAGGGTGGAGTGCTGAAAAAGAGGAAGCCCCACAGAAAGAGAGAGCTCTAGAAATGTCCTAAGTTCTGGGCCACATGTATGTGAGTGAAGTTCCCTAAGGGAGGGCACAAAATGACCAGGAAACTGTAATTTGAACAACTCGCAAAGTTTACACTAAGGGGAAGATTTTCGAGCACCAGAGTTGGGGTGTTTTCAGCGACTCACCGAATGCATTCAGTAGAGACCCCACAGAGAGCAGGCCTTAGAAGGGGGGCTGAACTAATACACCAAATTGTCCTCTCAGAGCTTAAAAACAGGCCTTAAGAATATTAGATTTGCAAGTGACTTAACTGCCTTGCCAAACATTCTTTAAATAAATACAACCAACCATGGATCCTCAATAATGTAGCAGTCACAATACATAACATCTAATCAAAATTCCCTAAACAGTTGAGAAGCAGAGAAATGTGGCCCATAATCAGGAGGGAAAACCATCAGAAAACGGTGACCCACTAAGAAATGACAGAGACAATGGAACTCTCAGATACGCACAAGAAACCTGCTATATCCACGTTCAAGAATTAAAGGGACTCATGGGTGTAATGAAAGAAAAGGAAGCTAGTTCAAAGAACCAAATGGAACTTCTAGAAATTAAGAATATACAGTAGCTGAAATGAAAATATAATTGAAATGGGATTCAAAGCAGGTTAGACACTGCAAAAGAAGGGGGAAAATGAGAGAATTTACACACACACAGCAATAAAAAAATTAATCAAAATTAAACACAGATATCAAAAGGGAGGGTGGAGAAATAAGAGGAATAGTCTCAGAGACCTGTAGGATGATACTTGTCACCAAACTCAAGCAACTGTGTGTCACACACAGTGAGGCCAAATACCAAAACGTCGGAGTGTGGAGCATAGAAGTGTTAACAGTGGCCTCCCCAGACCAAACTCGAAGCATGGTGGGCCCTTCCTTCCTCCCTCCCTGGTGCAGGGACCACTCCATCGCCACACCTCTCTGTGCCTAGCCCACCAGACCAGCCTGTGTCCGCCACCAAGCAGGCAGGCAGGAGCGCTCTGCTCTGGGGACACCAGCTTCTGGCCACCTCATCGGTCATGAGCTGACCAGTGAAGCCAGTGGCAGGCTGAGCCCACGGCACCCACCACCTCAGTCAGCGATCCCAGTAATGGTCATGTCACCCACCTCTGCTTGACCACCAAAGTCAAGGTCTTCACACTAGCTCCACCAAGTACCAGAGGATGACGTTGCTAGAGCAACCTAGTACTTCTTCAGACCCGGCATCGCTCAGCAGTCGCACCTTTCTTCTCAGGATGAAACAGCAGCGAGGCAGGCACGAGCTTTAGCTGCCCTGCTCAGCCACTAGCAGGCGCCATAGTGGGCCCCTCCCCCAAGCAAGGGACCCTCAGTGAGCCAACTGTCAGCTGGCCTGCTCAGCCACTGATCAGCACCACAGTGGGCTCCTCCCCACCACTCCTGTATACAAAAGGAGCCCTAATCTGGACGGAAGGAAGATGGTTTTCAAGATGCTCAAGTCTGCCATCTTCTCAGTCTGCTAGCTTCCCGATTAAAGTCATTATTCCTTGTTCCAACAACTTATCTCCCAATTTACTGGCCTGTCAGGTGGTGAGCAGAATGAGCTTGGGCTCTGTAACAAAACGTTTATTGCGGGGCCCTACAAGTGAACTCTGGGAGTTGGTGATGGACAGGGAGGCCTGGCATGCTGTGATTCATGGGGTCGCAAAGAGTCGGACACGACTGAGTGACTGAACTGAACTAATCAAGGAGATGGGTGGCTCGTGCCTTAAAAACCTCAGACTCCCTAAAAGCTTTCAGCAAAATCCTTTCCCAGGGAAGGTAAGGCAGGGGCGTGGTGAATTGTTTGCTAACTTCTTGGTTTCAGATCTTTTTTCTTGAAGTCAGGTCAAGGTCAGGTAATGATGGTCCTGTAAACCTCCACCAAACGAATGTTATTCTCTGTTCTGACAAGAAAGGGTGAGGACCCAAGGCTCACCTTCTGAGGTCCAGGTCCTGCTAAGAGGAGGCAGAACTTAGGGTCCTCGGACCCCACCCAACTGGCCCTCAGGCTCTTCAGGCTGCCCAGACAGCAGGGTACACGTCCTACAGACTGCATCCTATAGAGATGGCCCTGCCATTAGGTCATAGAGTTGCGGATGGGGAGAGGTTCACAGCCTCAAGGCCTGGGCCCAGCCAGTGGGCAGCCATGGCCAGGGCTCTGGAGCCCTGCAGGACATAGCCCCCAGCCTGTTCCCTGGGCCCCTCCAACCCAACCACTGAGATGAGGCTGAGTGAGTGAGAGGGCCTGGGGAAAAGGCCAGGATCCACCTCTTACCTCACTCTCTGCCTGAAGACCACCATCCCTCCGATCATTGGTTGAATGGGCCACTTAAGGTCATTCATGGACAGTTGCTTGCTGGGGAGAGAGGCGCACTGTGGCACCCACCAATGGCTGAGCAGGCGTACTGTGGCACCGACCAATGGCTGAGCAGGTGCACTGTGGCACCGACCAATGGCTGAGCAGGTGCACTGTGGCACCGACCAATGGCTGAGCAGGTGCACTGTTGCACCCACCAATGGCTGAGCAGGCGCACTGTGGCACCGACCAATGGCTGAGCAGGTGCACTGTGGCACCGACCAATGGCTGAGCAGGCGCACTGTGGCACCGACCAGTGGCTGAGCAGGACTCCACTAATGGTTCAGCAGTAACCAGTGCCTGGTGATAGGGTGCGCAGCACGTGCCAAGGGACACCTGTGAAGGACTGAGCATGGCTGCACTCTATTACCATATCCAGCAGTCTGACACAGTGAAACCACACCGTCAGCAGAAGCCAGAGGGAAAAATACACATTCTATACAGAGGGACAAAACGACAACAGGCTTCATCAGAAGCCCCGTATGGCAGAAGACAACAGAATGGCATCTTTAAAATGGCAAAAGAAAGGTATTAACCTAACTACATCCAGCAAAAATACTTTTTAAGAATAGAGATGGAACGAAAGCAGAACTCATCTCCAGCAGACTCGTTCCAGGAAATGCTGACGCCCTCCAGGCAAAAGGAAAATGGTATGAAATGGAAACTTGGAATTACACTAAGAAATGAAGGGCACCAGTGAGAGCAAATGTGCAGGTAATGTAAGGCTTTCTTCTTATACTTGAATTACTGCAAAAGATAACTGTTTAAAGCAAAGATTAAAACACTCAACATTTGGTTTCTATCCTCCTCATATTCTCATGTTACAGGCAGAATATCCCGTGGCCAGAGAAAGCATCCTTGTTGGCATGTGGGCATGGGGTGGGGGTGGGGCATGAGGACGTATGTTGTTGCTGGAGGGGGAGCCACACAGAAAATGGGGCAAGTATGAAGGGAATGGAAGCAGTTCAGAGTCTGTCCTCAAACAGCTTGTAGTTTTAACAGCTCATCACAAATTGTTCACACTCATTGCAGACGTTACGTTGCACACGCTACACAAGGCGGCAGCTGCTTCATCACCAGTACCCACGTGGAAATGGCTCCCAAGGAAGGGAAGGGGAACAGGCAGCCAGTGGAGGGATTTTAGAAACTGAGCTCCATTAGTTCCAACTTAGCCTCTTTTCTTCTCCTATGAAAACAAATCTGATGGACTGACTTACCTAAATTTCTAACCAGGTCAGAAGTAAATAAATACAAAAATAGAAGGGATGTCAGAACGCAGGAGTTAAGCACAGTGATGGGAATGAGAAGTGATGGTTGAAAGCCCAACAGATACACAGACAGGATAAAAAGCAAACACACATAAAGAAAAATCCTTGAACCCGCAATGCCTAGACCACCAGTGCCCGCACAGGGGTTAAGTCGCACGTCACAAGGCCACAAGCTAACAGCACGATACCAAGCGCTCATCACCATGACACTGTGATAGCAAGATTACCTGGCTGTTCGTGTGACCCATGCACCAACAAACAATGTGATTCACGTTTTCTATCTGAGTCAGAAATTCAGGGGAACAAGGAAAAGGGAATATTCATTTATGAGATTAACAGTTTGACACACTCTTTAACTTTAGAGATGCTTCCCCCAAAAAGATGTTTGGAGGACAAAAGTCAATTGAACCTATTATTTGAAAACTAGTACACCATCTAAAAATAAGTATGCCCTATGGTTCCCAGCTTCTGGGACACCCAGAAATTAAAATCAAGTTCAGAAGGGGGTTAGGCCCTACAAAAAGCATCCATCCAGTTTCAGTTAACTGGGGTTAAATTTCTCTGATGTAGAAGATGCCGTTCCTGACCTGGACAAATAAGCTGTGTTGGCTGCTGTGCTGTGCAGAGGGCATCCACTATGGATCCAGCCCAGGATGAGGGACCTCATGGTCTAAAATATTTCAGTATCCTTCAACTAAATCAATCCATACTGAACTCTACAAGGCACTTAAATTTCCATTTTCTTTAGGCTTTTCAGCTAAGCAGACATTTGTTAGAATAGAGGCTCTTTTTCTAGGGCTTCAACTAAGGCAAACACATGTGTGAGAATGAGTATTTTTAGCCTTGCGAGCTTGTGCTGTTACATCAATTTAAAGTTTTTCACACATCAAGACAACATCTGTTACATAGAAAATGTTCTCAGAGAAGGATCAGTTCTCTCTGAACCCAAAGAAATAATTAATTCTATCTCCAGACACCACTGCAAGGCTGTCATTCTGAGGGTCACTTCTCTCAAGAGACAGCTTAGGATAAGCTCTCAGATAAGCTCGGATAAGCTTATTGGCACCTTCAGTTCCTCTAATGCTTTAAAAATCACCCAAGTTCCACTCCCCCTTTTACAGAATTGGGACAAGACATTTAAAAATTACACATGAAATTGCTACAGTGTGACAGTGTACTTTTCATCCAACTCTCAATCACTCCTGGTAACCCAATTAGCAGGCACAGGGAAATGAAAATAGCAGTAGAATAGCGTGCCCAAAAGAACTGTAGATACAAAAGAGATTTTAAAACACAGGAGAGACGGGATCTTTTGAAAAAATTAAAAGTACAGAGTAGTACAGTCATTTGTGGACTCAGCAGCAAAGTAAAACTGAGTAAGTTTGTGAACTTGCACTGAAGTCCTGAACAGTGGTCCAGATGCTGGACAGACGCTGGCGATTAGCCATGAGCATAGGCAGGCAGAAGCAGCCTCTTCACCAGCTTCCCAACTCAGATCTGAACCCCTAGGGAAGACCCAGCAGAGCCCCAGCAGCCTCAGGACTGAACTGCAATCAGGCTGGACTGGGACGATATAAAGCAACAAGCCACACACAGACTCTTTTGATGAGACCATTACACACCACCGTGACTACAGTTTCAGGCACCGAAGAGGCAGAAAACATACCAGTCTAAAGACTGACTTCGAGTTAGGTGTATAGAACTTGGAATTACAAGTTTTGACTCATACTGTCCACTTAGAAATGTACACACGACCTGTGAGGACAAACAAAATGTCACAGAAACTAAAAGATGTTCTCCATTATCCACCTGCCAGGGAAGCCGGAACCGAAACCACCAAGCTGTTCCTCTTCTTCACTCCTGAGGCAGACTCTGACCCACAGAAAGCCAATGGGGAGAAAACGCCTCATTTCTCCACAAAGACAACCAACTCTGTCTCCCTACATGAGGGTCACCCTGTGGAAGCTGATGTTAACAGGCTCTCAGTTTCACCCACTCCCTGTTACTGAAACTCTCCTCCAAGGGAATGAGAAATATGGCAGCCTAGTAACTGGAGTATAATTAGTACTCCCAAGAGGGGGCTGCACGGAGCCACGATAACAAGCTCAAAGGCAGGCTGCTTTTTGTAAATCCCCAAGTTTCTTGTCTTGATCGGTCACAGCTCTAAGCCACTGCTGATGGCCCCATATGCCAAGCACATCCTGTGAAACTGTGAATGCAGCGTTCTCTGTGATCCTGCCCGACTCTGTCCTGCCCTGGGCTGCACAGCCATGCATGTGCCTTTACTCCGCCTCACCCTGGAATGATCTGTGTGCAGATTTGTTCTGTCTCTGTCCCTGGGGCAGAGACCAGCTGGTACTTCTCTGGTATTCCTAATACCCACAACGGAGCCTGGGCCAACAGACAGTAGGGCTATCAAGTATTTAACTCTGGCAGTCCACAGGAAAGAAGTCAAAACTTCTGAATGAATGCAAACCATCCTTCATGTATCTTTTTCAGCTTTCATGACTTACTAAAAATACATAAGGCTTCATTAGATAATAAGGTCAAACAAAGTTATTAAAATGTCTGAGGAAGACAGTAAGGTAAATACAACCCCCAAAAGTCAAAGTGTTAGTCGCTCAGTTGTGCCTGACTCTTTGCGACCCCCATGGACTGCAGCCCACCAGGCTCCTCTCTCCATGGGATTTTTCAGGCAAGGATACTGTAGTAGTTTGCCATTTCCTTCTCCAGGGGATCTTCTTGACCCAGGGATCGAACTCGGGTCTCTTGCACTGCAGGTAGGTTCTTTATCTACTGAGCTACCAGGGAAGCCCCCTAAATACAACCCTAAATGTTTTTTAACCTTCCTGATTTCCCACCAGTCAGAAATATCTTTACTTTTTTTTTTTCTGATAAAGCATAAGCCTATTTAAAAATTAAAGTAAAAGTACAACCCCCAAAATAAGACTATACACAATGATACATGAGATATATACATGCATTTTTAGACTTCATTTTAAAGACTATTATTACACTGCTCACATCTATAATATTTGATCAATCACTTATAGATAGCTCGATTATTTCAAATCTTTCACCCTCAAAACACCACTGCAGTCACGTGCTTAAAGTGGCAACAGTGCACGCATACTTATGTCTATACATACCCGTGTGCCAGGCCCTGTGTCTGGGGCCCTCATTGAATCCTCCTGACACCCCAAGAGAGAAGCATCATCATGACTTCACATTAAAGATGGAAAATCTTAACACATCCAGACAGAAGTGCCTAAAGTCACACAACTAATAAATAAGAGGGATGAAGGAAGACTTCAGGTCGATGTCTGTCTGACTCAAGATCCTAGGATCAGAGTCGTGATGATAAACGACCACAAAAAACAGCAGCTCACATAAACTGGCCACTGTGTGATGAACACCTCTGCTCAGACCTTTCTGCACATCATTTTATTTAATTCTTGTAGCAGATGCTTGCTTACCTAAGAAAATTACTTAAGATAATTTCCTAAACACAGAGCCATCAGTATCTCTTATGACTATAGACACAGAAATTCTCAACAAAATATTAGCAAACCAAAGCTAGCAACATATAAAACACTATCACTATGGCCAAGCAGGATTTAGCCCAAGAATGCAATATTGGTTTAATATATAAAACTTAATTTATTAATACATCATATTAACAGACTAAAAGACAAAAACGCATATTCAACAGAGGTACTAAAAAATATTTCCAATACTGGGGAGGAAAAAGACCTTTCATGCTAAAAATACCACAAACAGGGACTGGAAGGGAACTCCCTTGACCTGATGAAGACCAGCTACAAAATACAAAAAGCACACTATTAAGTCTTATTTAACAGGAACAGACTATATGCTTTCCCCTAAGATCAGGAACAAGACAAGAAGCCTGCTCTCACCACTTCTATTCAACAGTATACTCAAGGTTCTAGCCAGGACAATTAGTATAGAAAAAAAATCTGGATTAGATAAGAAGAAATAAAATTATCTCGCTTCACAGATGACATAATCTGCATATATAAAGTTCTAAGGAATTCACTAAAAAACTAGTAGGACAAATAAATTATTTCAGAGAGACTGCAGGATTAAAACCACAGAAAAAGTCATTGTATTTTTATACATCAGCAGTGAACAATCCAAAAATGAAATTAAGAAAGTAATTCAATTAACAATAGCATCAAGAAAAATAAAATACTTAGTAATTTTAACAAAAAAGAATGTTTGCATGTCTGCTGAAAACTATGTAATGTTATTGAGAGAAATTAAAGACCTACTAAATGGAAAGACATTTCATGTTCATGGGCCAGAAGACTAGGACACAGAACTAATTCAAATTATCCAGTGAAAAGAAATGTACGAACATTTTTTGAGAAACAGAAGAAGGCCTTAAACCACCTTCCCTACAGATGGTTCCAAAATGAAAGGATCTACCTGCCCCCTTGTCAAAAAGCCCTGGGATGGTCTCAACAACTATTTTCTCAGGGTCACGGAAGAAATGCATCATTTAAAAAGTAAAGAAAAAAAGCTAAATTAGGTATCTGCTTCCCCCAAGAGGCATCAACTTTTAAATTCTTCCTAAACTCTCTGTGGCCTCCCTGTGACTTGGAAGTTTAAGTTCAGGGCACAGGGTCACCTGAGAGGTGATCTGGTCTCAGTATTCCCTTTGTTGTTTCTGAAATAAAACTGGATGGGTGCCTGGGAGCGAGTCTCCTCTCTCTGAGGGGGTGGGGTGTGGGGAGGGGTGTTACTGAATAGAACACTTCCTCAGAACACTAAGAGTACAACACATGCACCTTCCTTCCCTCATCTCTTCAGCATCTATTTACCAAGCACACCTCTGTGCCAGGTACTCTGCAGGGAACTGGGAGGAAGGTAGAAAAGCGTGGCTTTTATCCTGGAGTTCACGGTCCAGCGTGGGAAACAGACACACACAGCTCACAGCAGCCATGACTCAGTGTGATGCTTTGCTCAAGGCAAGCACAGGATGTGCCAAGTGAATACAGAAAAGGGGCACAGAGAACAGAGACAAGTAAACTCAGAAAGGATCCACTGTGCCCTCCCACCCACACTCCGACATGACTCACTCCATTGCTTGGGTCTGACAGCGGAGGACTTAACATGAACTGTGACTGTGGAATGCTCTAAATGGGCATACAGCCTACACAGTGCAGGCAAGTGGTAGACAGCCCCACTGAGAGAGCACATAGGCAGAGAGAATACATTCCAAAGACTCCTTGTGGACAAATGTAGGAGGGGCAAGGAACTTTTGACAGGGACAGTGAACAAACCAGCCAGGGGCCAAGGCACATAAATGTGTCCAGGAGCCCCACAGTTCTGGGAATGTCCCCATCCTGGGCACCAGGGAACAAAGGACTGAAGGCAAAGTCTCGAAGTCATGTCCAGAAGTTTGAGTTATTCAAGTTGGCATCTCTTGACCTGTTTGGATGCCCAACTTAAACTAACCATGTTACTACAAACCCTTCCCCAAAGAAAAGAACCCACAGCAACATAGCAATAGCAGGTATAGAAGATCAGTCTTGAAGAAGAGTCTCTCTCTACACACCTCAAAGAGATTATAAATTTCTCCTTGGAACCAATCAAAATGGAGGGCACCAAGAGATGGCTACTTAATCATCCTGCGTATCAAAGGGCTCTCGGGGAAGCAGTAGGGAAGACCAGGATGGACCAGCCTTTCTGCCAGAAGAGCTGGCCACGGAGCTCAGGGAAGACTTAAACTGTCTCTGTATTAACACAGACTGGTGAGCCCCACGAACTCTGGCCAGATGGAAGACCTGGCTTTACATTCTATCAGGGCTCTGGATACATCCAGTAAGAGAAATGCAGGAGGAGCCAGCCCAGGGGGCAGCTCTCCTCTCATGCTCCCATAGCCCACGAGGGTCCCAAAGCGGGGACCTGGGACCACCCTACTGCTCTTCCACCAGCCACCCAACCCCAGGCCAATCAGCCGGAGGAGGAAAAGGGACACAGGAGGCTTAACTCACTGGTCACCTAAGCCATGCTCTCTCTTCTAGATGCCACAGGTGCTCTGGGGTAGAAGACAATCCTCATACAACTTGGAATCCATCCTGCTTCGGCCCCTACACACAGACTGGTAGAAAGTTAAAGTCAATTCACTACTGACTCATATTCATCAGGCATGAATTTTTAACTCCTTTCAAGGCTTTTCTTCTAGGAAACAGATTATCAAAAGGATTATCAAAAGATTACCCTAAATCCTATGAAACACAGATCAGTCAAGCTCAAGATAGTTCGAAAAGAGATTCCAAGAAAGAATTAACCACCATAGCAAACAAAAATCCACCGTGTTTTTTAAAGAATTTGGCGCTCTTTCCTAGAAAATATCTCTGAGTAAATGTTCAAGAGTTTGAGTCTGTTACATTTTCTGCAACTATTATTATGTCTTCTTTCTCTAGTACAATTTTCATTCAAATCTGAATTCCTATCCTACCATCTGAAAAGTTAAAAGTCACATTATAGTTAGTTGATGGTTTTCTACAGTTTTTGTAAGAATACGGCCTTTGAATAACTGTAACACACACAGACTTAAAACCAATTTATTGCTGCTAGGTCAGGAAGCAACAGTTAGAACTGGACATGGAACAACAGACTGGTTCCAAACAGGAAAAGGAGTACGTCAAGGCTGTATATTGTCACCCTGCTTATTTAACTTTTATGCAGAGAGTACATCATGAGAAATGCTTGGCTGGAAGAAACACAAGCTGGAATCAAGACTGCCTGGAGAAAAATCAATAACCTCAGATATGCAGATGACACTACCCTTATGGCAGAAAGTGAACAGGAGCTAAAAAGCCTCTTGATGAAAGTGAAAGAGGAGAGTGAAAGAGTTGGCTTAAAGCTCAACATTCAGAAAACGAAGATCATGGCATCTGGTCCCATCACTTCATGGGAAATAGATGGGGAAACAGTGGAAAGAGTGTCAGACTTTATTTTGGGGGGCTCCAAAATCACTGCAGATGGTGACTGCAGTCATGAAACTGAAAGACGCTTACTCCTTGGAAGAAAAGTTATGACCAACCTAGATAGCATATTCAAAAGCAGAGACATTACTTTGCCAACAAAGGTCCGTCTAGTCAAGGCTATGGTTTTTCCAGTAGTCATGTATGGATGTGAGAGTTGGACTGTGAAGAAAGCTGAGTGCCGAAGAATTGATACTTTTGAACTGTGTGTTGGAGAAGACTCTTGAGAGTCCCTTGGACTGCAAGCAGATCCAACCAGTCCATTCTGAAGGAGATCAGCCCTGGGATTTCTTTGGAAGGAGTGATGCTAAAGCTGAAACTCCAGTACTTTGGACACCTCATGCGAAGAGTTGACTCATTGGAAAAGACTCTGATGCTGGGAGGGATTGGGGGCAGGAGGAGAAGGGGACGACAGAGGATGAGATGGCTGGATGGCATCACTGACTCGATGGACGTGAATCTGAGTGAACTCTGGGAGTTGGTGATGGACAGGGAGGCCTGGCGTGCTGCAATTCATGGGGTCGCAAACAGTCAGACGTGACTAAACTGAACTGAACTGAAGGCCCTAGTATATTTTATTGAACTTATTCTCATAGCTACTTGGGAATTCACAATGCTGTAAATTATTTACATAATTACAAAGCGGTCAAAATGCTGCTGTGACTGCCTATCCTAGCCCTACTCAAACCTAATTCACACTTCTGTACAAAGAAATCCAAGTAAACCAAAGATACCAAACAAAAACTTTAGGATTAAAAAAAAGGATCTTTTGATTGTTTTCTTTTCCAATTTCATTTTTATAAAAATCAAATGCATACACTTACTCAGCCCTTGAACCTGGCTATAAGAAGAGCTCATGAAGCCCATTCCAACTATTTACTATTTTTTCTGTCTTGCTCAATCAATTCTCTCAACTCCAAAGATTAGTGAGTAGATCCGTTTTCAATGTCTGGGCATCTGTGCCAGAGGTGGCTGTGTGCAGAGGTGGTACACTCATGCATGCCACTGGGTGACAGCGGAGTCTAGACCCAGCCTCTGTGCACGTCCACCAGGAGGATGGGCCAGGGAGAGCCTTCCGACTTCATAGTCAACGATTTCCTCCTGGCATGTCTAACACAGCTAGTGTGCGGCCACACTGAGAAAACCGAACAGTAACTGGAGTTCAATCTTCCCCACGTGACTCTAGCTTTGGGAGGCAGCACGCAGAAAGGTAAAATGCACAGATTTCAGAGAGTTCTTCTCCAGACTTCAAAACCTGGCACCATTTCTTAGTTTGGACAAGTTACTAAACTTCTCTGTGCCTGTCTTTCATCTGTAGAATAACTATCACTCACACACCCGTGATCTGTGCATTCAGAAGATGTTCACGTGTCCCTGAACCGGACGCTGACAGTTCAGAAGCGCTTCCACTCTCAGAGCTGACAGCCACGGTGAGGCTTCAGAGGCCCAGGGAAGGGACCCTGAGAAGTCTCTGCAAGGTTGCATCTGGAAACTGAGCAGATGTTAATTAAGCTGGGTGACAAGGAGCATGGACTCCAGTGGGATCCACATGTGTGAAGCCCCTGGGCCGAGATAACCCAAGCGGCAGTCAGAACTGATCCCAAGATAGCGCAAGCACACAGACTGCTGTAATTACTAATTATAACGACACTGATTGTCTACATGGTAATAAGTTATAGTAGGGCATTTAACTCGGTAGTTACTTCTCACAAATCCACCAGCAATGCTGGAGACTGCGGTTCGATGCCTGGGTCGGGAAGATCCCTTGGAGAAGGGAATGGCAACCTACTCTAGTATTCTTTCCTGGAGAATCCCATGGACAGAGGAGCCTGGCAGGCTACAGTCCATGGGGCACATGGAGTTGGACACAACTGAGCAACTTTCACTTCACTTCTCACAAAAGTACTCAAAAGCTAACTACAGTGAAGACATTTATTTTCAGTGAACATATGTGGACATGTTTACTATTTCATAGGAAAAGGGGGACGTTCTAAGCACCATGAATTGCTGTGAACAAAGTCTGCATACTGAAAACTGAACTTCCAGGAAGTGGCAACTAATCTTTCAACACCTCGGATAATCTCTGAATGTCATAGTGACAAAAATCGCAATGGATTGTTTCACTGATTCAACATTCTTTTCTCCTTTTGACTATACAACTTATGTTACCTTTGAACTTGCCCTAAAGGGGTACTGTGCTTAATTAATGTCAGAACCCAAACCCCACAAATATCAGACCTACATCTTGCATTCATCTGGAAATGTCATTTTAATTATCACTGTACCAACCCTGACCCAATTCTTCTCGACAACCACTACACAGGAGCAAAAGCAAGTCAGCTGGAAAAATCTAGAGCCAAATTTGGAAGAGGTTCCCAACCAGAACATCGTCTCATATTAAAGTGACTGCACCCAGAGCTGTCTGCCTCTCATGCAATAATCCTTCAAATCCTCCATCCCTGATTTAATGACTGCATTCTCAAGAACCCAAGAGAAGCAAATTATCACATTTCAACATAAAAAGACAGAAAAATAAGATGACAGCTGAAAAGAAACACCTACATTCTAATAAATTATAATCCTCCAATACCAGCCCCATCTCTACTCCAAGATACAAACCCACTTGGAATTCACACACAAATAGAATTCTAAGTTCTAGTGTCTAAAATTACAATCATTTCTCCACCCTCAAAACTGCTCACTCCCCAAGTGCCCTGCTTCGGCCGGTCCCAGCACCACTCAGTCAGGCAGCCATCTCCCCCCACATCATCCCGAAACGTGGCCAGAGAGCTCCCCCCGGCTCTCCCCTTCACCACCACTCTCACCACGCTGAGGCTGTCCTCATCCAGGTCTGCCTCACCTCTCACCTGGATGTCTGCTATTAAAATAGTGTCCAAACCAGTCTCTTTGCCTCCAATCTTTTTTCAAAAAATAACGAAGTGAAGTGAAGTGAAGTCCCTCAGTCGTGTCTGACTCTTTGCGACCCCATGGGCTGTAGACTACCAGGCTCCTCTGTCCATGGGATTTTCCAGGCAATAGTCCTGGAGTGGATTGCCATTTCCTTCTCCAGGGGATCTTCCCAACCCAGAGATCGAACCTGGGTCTCCCGCATTGTAGACAGACGCTTTCCAAATGGTTAATGTTCTGTGTATAATGCTCAAATGCGCAGAACGTTAACCATTGAGAGCACCTCATCTCGCCACCTAGACAGCTCTGTGGTGCAGTGGTAAAGAGTCTGCCTGCCAAAGCAGGGAATGTGGGCTCAACCCCTCAGTTAGGAAGAGACTCTGGAGGAGGAAATGGTAACCCACTCCAGTATTTCTGCCTGGAAAATTCCATGGACAGAGGAGCCTGGAGCCTGGTGGACTACAGTCCCTGGGGTGCAAAGAGTCGGAATCGACTGAGCACACACTCAGAGTCAAAGAAGAGGTGAGATTCTGACAATACAATGAATTCCACCACCTAGACAAACTCTGCAACCTCTTTCAAAAGAACAAAATCAACAAATGTATAAACATGGTTAAATAATTGAAATATTAGAAGAAAACAAAGTGAGATTAAAAAGCTTCTCTACCCAACTCCCTTACTACTTTCCAGCATTTTGTTTTGTTTTATTTTGTTTTGGCCATGGAGGCTTATGGAATCCCAGTTCCCCCAAACCCAGGGCCCCTGCAGTGGAAGTACAGAGTCCCAGCCACTGGAGCATTAGGGAATTCCTGCTTTGGGGTTTTAATGAAGCTTCTGTTTTGGAATAGGATTCAAGTTACAGAAAAGTTGTGAAGAGAGTACAGAGGGTCCCCTATCCCCCACACCCTGTCTCCCTGTTGTTAACATAAACAATAGCCTGGGGCATTGATAATAATTAACAAACCAATATTGATATGTCATTATTAACTCAAAGTCCATGAGCAGGTTTTCTCAGAGTTCCCTACTTTCCTCACCATCCTTTCTCTGTCCCAGGACCCTATCTAGGACACCACATGACATTTAATCACCACCACACTCCTCTGGGTTGTGACATTTCTCAGACTTCCCTGTTCTAGACGACCTTGACAGTTCAAGGAATGCGGGTTGGGTAGTTTATAGAAAGTCCTTCAATTTGGGTTGCCTGAGCTTATGGGTTGAGAAAGAAGATGCTCAGAGGTAAAATGCCATTCTCCTCACATCTTGTCCAGAGTACACGTGGTTGACAAGTCCGCTGATGCTGGCCTCAGTCGCCTGGCTGAGGTTTCTCCTCTGGAAGGGCGCTGTTCCCCTTCCCACACCGTCCCCTGTGGAAGGCAAAACCATGCACAGCACACACAAAGCCGGGAGTCACGCTCCCCTCCTCTGGGAGGCTGGCCACAGAAATGATTTACGTTCATTCTGCATGGAGACTTGCTTATAGACTTATTTTGACTCTTTTCCTTGTTTATACACTTACTCAGTCATTGGTATGCATCATTGCAGCCCCATCAACACCTGTGCTCTGGGTTATAACCCAGCACCACTTCATGGCTCAGACTGCTCTTGCTCTGTCTGTGGCGCTCCTCAGCTGCCGCCTGTGACCGCTGACAAACCATCACTTCTGTTTTGTGGGCGCACGTTCTTGCTGTCTGGCTCTACAGGACACCCAGGCTGACTGCATACACTCCCTGTTCCAGCCCCGTGTGATGTGATTGTGTGATTAGTCGCACAGTCATGTCTGACTCTAGGATCTGCAAACCCCACGGAGCCTGGTGGTGGTAAAAACCAAGACAGGGGCACAGAATGGCAGCTTCTTTTTAAGATACCTTATTCTACATCTGCTTCTGTATCTTGTTTCTCTGGAGGGAACTTTCACATCTAAACAAAAACATCAGCCACATCATTTCAAAACCTAAATCCAACTTTCCCCTCCCATTACAGTGTGTCCCCATAACAGGTTTGTGTGCACTCAGTCACTAAGGCATGTCCAACTCTTTGCAATGCCATGGATTGCAGCCCACCAGGATACTCTGTCCACGAGATTTTCCAGGCAAGAACACTGGAGTGGGTTGCCATTTCCTCCTCCAGGGGATCCTCCTAACCCAGGAATTGAACCTGAATCTCCTGCATCTCCTACATTAGCAGCCAGACGCTCCGCCACGGCACCTCAGTAACACACAAGACAGTGTTTACGGGCCACGCCAGCTGGTTACGTGCATCACCTCATTCACTCCTTGTAGTGGCACAGGAATCACTAACCTCCCCAACCTGGGACACAAGGAAACCAGGGCTCACAGACCAGCCACCTGCCCAGGCCCCCCTACACAGACACACACACTCAGACAAAGGGATTCTGAAGTCCACACACCTACTCACACTGTCCACTTATGATTCAGTCACCTAGACCCCAAACCTACTTACAGGACAGGTAACAGTTTTTGGATAATTTAACCAATCTGCACCAAACTGAGAACTTTAAGGAAAAACTTGCAAATTTCTCAGAGGTAAATTTACTTCACTTAAAAGGCCAGCATTTATTCTAAATTACATCATTTTAATTTTCTTTTTTTGTAACTGGTGTTAGTGTCCCTTGTTTTCTGAAATAAGAGAGGCAAAGGCGCTGTTTGGCTATTGTTATGTTACATGTGGTAATATTAAAGTTGGTCACCCTGCCTCAGCCTCTGCCCAGTGTTTTAAAGTTGAAATCTGAGACATGAACAGCCTGCAACAAAAGACTCAACTTGTTAGCATGGCCTAGAAGGCCCTTGCCATTTCCCCCTGCACTTCCCCTCCAAGAATACCACACTGCTTTCAAAAACAAACTCACCATGTTCGTAGGATGATTTCCAATCATAGAACACCCCACTCACCTCCTACCCATCCATCACTGAGCGAACAACTGATTAGGGATGGCATATTTTCAAAGTGTCTAAAACATTATCTGTCTAAACAGGCTAAGGCCTATTTTAATAATATCTCTTTGAATGCTTACAGTTTTTAATTATTCCCTAAGGCATCTATATTAAAAAATGGCACAATTTCAGAATCAAAAAAATAAACTAAAGTCAGGATTTTATCACAACAGCTGGGTGACAGTTGCTGGCAGGAAGGTAGGCCTAAGATGGCCAAGTCCAGGGCCGCCAGCCCATCTAGAGAACTCAAACCTCCTGTTCCCCCACCTACTCCTCATGGGGCTGCTGGGGAAATCTGAAAATAAAAACAAAAGACATTTGGAAAAACGCTTTGAAAATACTAAAATACACACCACCATAGCAGAAAATGGTTGGCATTATATTTTTCAGACTGCTGTGGGCTCCTTATTGAACATGGGCTGACAGAGGAAGATTCGAACATGCCCGGCTACAATAAACAGCATTTAACTGTTGTTTCCTATTGCATCTGCAGCTCCCTAGGGTAAAAGGTGCCAGTGCTTTTAAAGCCTGCATTTCAGATAACAGTGACTACAGAGGCAGGTCATTTGAAAGGAATTATCAAATGAGAGAATAGTCCTTATTTTAAACTCAGAGCCATAAGGTTTTCTCCATAGTCTTGAACATAACATCATCAACTAGATAATAACATTTCCCTGTTGTTTAAAAAAAATCTAAAATACAACATAAAACAAATGCTACTTCTAAGTAACACACTTCCAAATCCTCAAATGACAGGTTCTGAAAGAGGTCACTTCAGAACATGAATTATTTAGCTCTCCTGCCCGGGTATTGATTTCCTATAGCAACTTAACCCGATTACAGAATACTGCAATAAGGAGGGAAATAAAAATGAGCACTAGCAGCATATGCTTTCAATTCTCAATTTTAAAATATAATTAACAAGCGTAACCCAGCACTCCAGTATGACTATTATCAGCAAACTCAACCAAACCAAGTTTCAGAAGACAGACACACACCTTCAACGTCCAGAGCAAAAGAACACAGCACACATGAGCTGCAGGCACGCCAACTTCCCCACAGGGAGACGGATGAACACTTGTTACTGTGCACAATTTACTCTGCTTAATACCTGCCTCAGCTGAAGGGTTTGGAAACATTTAGACAATAAATTAAAAGCTTGCCAGGAAACCCATCCTACAGGAAAGCAAGATATGGATACAGGTGACTCACATCACGTCACATCACGGCCACAGCATTCTTCTTCCAACACAAACCTTGTTCACATGGAGCTCTTTCACATCCTCTCAATCTTCCCAAACCCTGGGCAAAATCTCCGTGGAAAGGCCGAAGGCTAATCAATTAAGACCTGTGATATACAATGCCTCTTTCATAGTTTTCCAGCTCCATTTTTACATTTAAAAAATGCAAATCTTTAAAAAGGAAAAATCTTATACAATGATTCTCAAGACAGATGCAACCCCTCCACTGCTCTGTTTATATGTGCTTTTTTCTACCCTCTGTTGGGAAACCACAGAGATTTCCAACCAGTAGATTCATTTCAAGACAGTCTATACTTAGTAACAAATGCCTTGTAATCACGAAAGAATTTACTTTCATGAGCCGTTTATACTGTGAATACGAGAGACGGGGAAAAAGTTAAAAAGCACATAAATACCCAGAGGCTGATGAAAACACAGCTAATCTCAGCTTCCTATGCCCAATTCCTCTCTCCTAGTCCTTGAGGGTCAACATTAACATTAACAGAGCCGCACATTTCATAATTTTTCCCTGCCTCAATGCAAACAGTCATAACAATTATTTGCCTGTTTCACCCATGATCTTTAGCTATCAAAGCAATGATAAAAATACCTTAAGTATCTTTTTTCTGAGTTAAATAGCACTAATTACAAACACTTTCCAGAACATATTAGAACAGCCTACCTTTCCCAGTGGTCATGACTGTCAGTGATGGAGGCACAAGTGAAAACACTCACTGCTCTGAAAGCTACACCTGCTCACAGCCACTGACGCCTCAGCAAACTCTCCACCCACAGGCTTCTCCAGTGTGATCCAAGCACCAAGGACAGCGGCCGCCCTATTCCAAAATAAAAGCCTACCCTATAAAGAACAGTGATTTGTTTAAGAGGCAGGGGCCTTTCTCTATCTGACGTTACTCATGTCAGATAACCTTCTTTAAAACTGGCATGGAAAAGCATTTTAACCAACTACTTGATCAACCCCCACCCCATGGAAAAAGAGAATTTAACATAAACTTCAAATAAAAATAAAGTACAAAGGCTATCTTATTTCCACACGGAGGATGATAAAGTAAGCTGTCACCTGCAGCTTGAGCTACTGAAGCTGGCATCAGAAACAGTCTCTTCCAGGCTGTTCTAGGGGGTGGTCTCCCTAGGCAGCACAGCAAGCTTGCCAGTCTTGTGATATACCATCCCCACAGCCGTGACTATGGAAACACTTTTCTAAGACACTGAACCAGAATCCCAAGCCTTGTAATATGCGGAGTCTAATAAACAAGCAGGGGGAGCCCATTATCAGCACTTGATCTACTTATTCACAATCACTGTTTTAAAATACTATACAATAATGGTTTAGCTTCTTAATAAAGAAAAGACCATCAATTTACCTTTAAACTAATGCTTTATCCTAGCTACACTGGACAATAGTTCAGAGCTTACCTAACAATTCACCATTGAGTCTACCTGCTTTCACACTTGTATTTCTCATTTCCAACAACTTAGAAATGATATCTAACATTTTTCAAATAACAAATTATTTTAGTAAAACAAAAGAAGGCAGGCTGCATTTTACAGCGAAGTGATACCCTAGATACATTCATGGGTAAGGGTCAATAATTTTATGATTATTATCTAGCTTATAGTTTGTCAGCAAATAAGTACTTTTCTTTAGCTACAGATTTGTTGTAGAATTTTCATAGATTTAACCAGCCTGATAGTTTCATTCTTTCCTCATAAACATGTTAGCTTTCCTCAAGAAACTCAAAAGCATGCACATTTTTAACCAAATTAACATCTTTGGGCCTCATTTCAATCAACTCCAATTAAAGATCATTAAGTGGCTGCAGATAAAGGACAATGACTAGTCTATAATTACTGGCTCCTTCATGCTGAAAATCCAATTCTCCCATGAGCATACACACATCTGCATGATTTAAAAATGTACATAGAAAATAATTTGCTTTTTGAAACCCATAGAAGGAAAAACTGTAATTTTTGCTTCAAGGGGTTTGCTAATTACATGGAGATGGAAAAAAAAGAAACATCTACAAAACAACATATTTTTAACTCTCATATTCCTGCCACTCAAAACTCAAAGGCCTTCAGGTAACCTAGCAACAAAAAAGAATCACACAAAGATGAAGTATTCCATTACAGCCAGGCCACTCACCCCCAACTGCTGCTCAGATGCTTTTTCACCGCTGTTTTCGTCACAAGTCTAATACTTGTGAAAAACGAAGTCTTTGGCATTTATATCATCAATTATACACCTTAAAACATAATTTTGAACATGTCAAGAGAATTACAACCCAGGACAAAACCCATTTCTTCCCTAAGTGTATTGCTGTTACATTAATAGTTCCTTTCAACTTAGCTCAAATCCAGAGCTTTATTTCTTACTTAAAGGAGCTTTATTGTTCACAAGCAACAACAACAAAAAAATAGATAAATTAGAATTCATCCAAATTAAAACCTTAGATGTCAAGAAAGTGAAAGCCAACCAAAAACTGGAAAAAGAATATTTGTAAATCCAATATCTAGTGAGAGTCTTATTATCTAGTACATGAAAAGCACTCTTACAGCTCAACAATAGAAACACAAATAAACCAATTTAGAAACGGGCAAAGGACTTGAATAGAGCTCTTCCAAATAAAATCATTTGTAGAAACAACCAATAAGTACATGAAAATACACTCAACATCATTAGTCATGAGGGAAATGCAAACCAAAACAATGAGACACCACTTCACATCCACTACAGTGACTAATTTTTTAAAAAGGAAAGAAAACAGTGGATGTTTTGTTTTGCTGGAGAGGATGTGGAGAAAATGGAACACTCACACGTCGCTGGCGGAAATATAAAATGGGGAAACCGTGATGGGAAACAGTCTGACAGGTCCTCAATAGGAGGAATAATTCTGCGAACACAGAACTGCCACAGGATCCAGCAATTCTGCTTCTAGGTATATACTCAAAGGATTGAAAGCATATGCTCAACAAAAATTCGTAAACTATTCACCATACCAAAAAGGAAGAAACCATCCAAATGTCTGCTGAACACAATAAACAAAATGTGGTCCAGCCAAGCAATGGAAGAGAGGCACTGATACACTCCACAACATGCACAAGCTCTGAACACATTCTGGCAAGTGAAATAAGCTACACAGAAATCAACACTTACTGTAGGGTTCCATCTACCTGAAATGTCCAAAAAGGACAAATTTATAAAGTAGATAAGCGACTGCCGGACGTGGGGATGGAGGGGAGGTTAGGGAGGTCTCTCCTTTGCAGCAACAGAAATGTTCTGAAACCGACTGTGGTGATGGTTGTACATGTCTGTACATACATCAACTACAGCTGAATTAAATACTTTAAGTGAGTGACTGTATGGAATGTGAATTACACCGCAAAAATACCATTTTTTAGAAGGCAATTACTGTTAAAGAAAATGTGCATTAAATTTTAAACATGTACAAAGCTATGTTTTTCCAGTAGTAATGTACAGATGTGAGAGTTGGATCATAAAGAAGGCTGAGCACCGAAGAATTGATGTTTTTGAACTAGGGTGACGGAGAAGACTCTTGAGAGTCTCCTGGACTGCAAGGAAGATCAAACCAGTCAATCCTAAAGGAAATCAATCCTGAATATTCATTCGAAGGACTGATGCTAAAGCTGAAGCTCCAATATTTTGGCCACCTGATGTGAACAGGTAACTCATTGGAAATGACCCCAATGCTGGGAAAGACAGAGCAGGAGAAGGGGGCAAGAGAGGATGAGATGGTTGGATGGTATCACCGGCTCAAAGGACATGAGTTTGAGCAAACTCCAGGAGATGGTTTAGGACAGGGAAGCCTGGAGTGCTGCAGTCCATGGGGTTGCAAAGAGTCAGACACGACTTAGCAACTGAACAACAACTCCCAAATAATCCCAATACTCTACAAGAAACAGAAGTATGACAGTTATTCTCAAACGATATTCTTTATAATTAAGAAAAAATGAATATATCCAGGAAATGGAGCAAGAGAGGAGAAACCTATCACTTTGAGCACCAACCCCCTCCCAGGCACTGTACTGGGAGATGTGACATCTGATCTCACTTACTCTGCACAACGAAAGGGCAAGCTGGCTCCCAGGAATTAAGCAATGTGCTCTCAGTCACACAGCTGAGCTGGAAAGAGTGAGAAGTGGTGAACTAAGAGGAGAGAGCAGAGTCCTGTACCAGGATCTTAAGAGGAAGAAGGATAAAGAGGACCGACAGGGAACCACAGGTGGCCCCAAGGGGGTGGCCAGACTGAGATGAGGCTGTAGGGCTAGACAGTGTGGCTGCAGCAGACTGGGAAGGATTTGGGTTATCTTGAGAGCAATGAATTGAAATAGTAAAAAGATTAAAAAAGGAAAAAAGTAAGCAGGAAAGGCAGGAGGCAGAATCCACCTGCAACACAGAAGTGTTCTGAAAGACTCAACTAACCCCTTTATGGGACTGAAGCCCACCCTCTCCAGCTACCATCACCACAGAACTAACATGGCATTATTAATGTCTTTTCCTTTCTCTTGAAACAGAGTAACCAACTGTAACTGTTTTCCTCTGTTCTTAGAAGCTGATGGTAACAATGGGCTGGATATTTTCAGGAGATTAATACTTGCACAATTCCTAAAAAGAATATATCTAATCTAGACAGTATATTCAAAAGCAGAGACATTACTTTGCTGACTAAGGTCCGTCTAGTCAAGGCTATGGTTTTTCCTGTGGTCATGTATGGATGAGAGTTGGACTGTGAAGAAGGCAGAGCGCCGAAGAATTGATGCTTTTGAACTGTGGTGTTGGAGAAGACTCTTGAGAGTCCCTTGGACTGCAAGGAGATCCAACCAGTCCATTCTGAAGGAGATCAGCCCTGGGATTTCTTTGGAGGGAATGATGCTGAAGCTGAAACTCCAGTACTTTGGCCACTTCATGCAAAGAGTTGACTCATTGGAAAAGACTCTGATGCTGGGAGGGATTGGGGGCAGGAGGAGAAGGGGACGACAGAGGATGAGATGGCTGGATGGCATCACTGACTTGATGGACGTGAGTCTGAGTGAACTCTGGGAGGTGGTGATGGACAGGGAGGCCTGGCGTGCTGCGATTCATGGGGTGGCAAAGAGTCGGACACGACTGAGCAACTGAACATGAACATGAATCTGGAACTGATGCTTACTTTCTATTTTAATGTTTCTACTAAAATATACTCAATATAAAGGGCTATGCTTGCATCTTGAATCTGACTTGAATGGCATAATGTATTTCAGCTCTTCTTCACATAGCCCATTATTTCTGACAGATGGGAGATAAAACAAGACAAGCCATACGCTGACAACTGGTAAAGTTGGCTGGTGGCCACATGGGGGTCCATTACTCTCATCTATCTATGTTAATGTACACTTAATGTTTTCCAAACAAAGATATGAAAAGGGAAGGGTGGTCAGAAGACCTCTTGCTCAGCAGCACCCACCCCACTGTGTGTCCACAGAGTTCGGCTACAAACTGTCAGACCTCCAAGAAGTGCAGGTCTGATCTGCTCAGACTTCAGAAAAGTGAATACTTCACAAACAAACATCAAAGTGACAGTGCAGGTAATATTTAAATGTTTTTTAATACTGTCATGGGTGAAGGAAACAGTAGATCTTCTGGCCTCAGTCTCTTCCACTACAAAATAGTTTTCATCAAGAGAAAAAGCTTGGTTCTCCTTTTGGCAATGTCCTACAACAAACAGAACAGACTCGGGGATGGGCGCGGGCAGGAGGAAGGCAGATGGACCGCGAGCAGGTGGTTTTAGATAGATGGGATCAGAGTGCTGGAGACGGTGAGAAGTGTCAACACCCACACGAACCAGTGATGACACACATAGGCAGGGAGGAAGATGAGGCCTTTGGGACGACAGGCAAGTTCTGAATTACACGCCTGGACAGACAGTGGAAGACGAACAGAAAAGATCAAGGACAAGGTTGTATGTAGGTGTTTGGGGTTTTGTCTTTGAACAAGAGTAAGAATATGAATCTGGATTTAGATACATGTCTCCAATACAAGAAGAAATGTCAGACAGGCAGCTCCTTCACATCGATTAGTAACACTAACACTAAGATTAGTAACACTAAGGTGTGGGCAAGAGACGCATTATCTGGCTAGTCAATGAAGTGCTGCTGCTGCTGCTAAGTCGCTTCAGTCGTGTCCGACTCTGTGCGACCCCATAGACGGCAGCCCACCAGGCTCCCCCGTCCCTGGGATTCTCCAGGCAAGAACACTGGAGTGGGTTGCCATTTCCTTCTCCAATGCAATGTAGTTCCAGTCATACATAATTACCACCCAAAGGAGAGCACTGCCTGAGAAAGAAACAGGCCTAGGACTAAGCTTCCAGAATTTAAGTGGCAGACGTTAAACAAAGGAAGGACATCTAGAAAGAACAGCCCAACAACAGTAACAAATCAGAATGAGGTGAGGCCAGAGGAGCCAAGGAGGAAGGGTGCTTCAAGCGGAGGCAAGGTGAGTGACTCGGTAGCGTGCAGACTGGGAAACGCCAGCGGGGCGAGCAGCACAGAGGCCACCCAGTGACAGTGCCGGCGGCTGCGTCAGTGACATGACGGAACCACGAGACTAGAGGGTCAAGGAGTGATTACAAGGTGAAGAGACTGAGACACAGGATACAGATGTTAAAAAAAACCCACAGGCCCAAAACACAGGCACTTACACTGGGCCCCACCACCAGAGTGGAGCACCCACCTCCCCTAGACTGCAGTGTCCTGTGGCGGGCCAGGAATCTCCCAGCCTGCACCAATGACTCATCTGTCTCAGGGGCGTCCTCCAGCCCCCAGAGGAGGATGAGGTCACTGCCACACAGCCCCATCCCATCCCTCAGAGGGGCATGACTTTAGCCTGAAATATTCTGTTTCTGTCCTCCTTGTCTTGCCTTCAAAAATCTTTCCCTTTCACACGCACCAGATGGGATGCCGCCCAACTCAAGACTCATTCAATAAAGCTAATTAGATTGTTAAAATTTACTCAGCTGAATTTTGTGGGGTTTTTTTGACACAAACCACTCAGGGTAAGTGCTGTACAGGCGAAGAGAGAGGCAAAGCAATGAGAAAAACTAGATGGTGATATAGGTATGCCTGGTTTTACTGAAAGACACTCAAAATAGGCCAGACAAGTTGGGGGAGGAGAGTGAGAAAAAGCGTGGGCCAACCTCTTTCATGAAGTCAGATGCAAAATTCCTCAACAACGTAATGACAAACCGAACTGTACACAAAGAATTATACACTATGACCAAGTGGGATTTATTTCCAAGTATGAGAGAATAGTTTACCACTAAAAAAAAAAAAAAAAAAAAAAAAATCAAGCAATGTTACTCACAATATCATCAGGCTCAACAGAAGCCAAAGAAGCATTTTGGGGGGAAAACCCCAACAACCCTAAAAAGCATCCAGATTAGAAAGTAAAAAACAATCTCTATTCACAGATTAAATGATCTTGTAAATAGAAAATCCTAAGGAAGCCACTGAAGGGGTAAATCAAGAGAATAAACAAGTTGAACAAGACTGCCAAATACAGGATCAAATATAAAATTCTACTGTATTTCTATATACTGACATTAAACAATCCAAAAATAAAATGAAGAAACAATCCCATTTACAATACCACCAAAAAACAAAATACGTAGGAATAGAATGAAATACCCAGGAATAAATTTAACAAAATCAGTGCAAGACTTGTACACTGAAAACTACAAAACACCGTTGAAATAACTTCAAGACCTAAATAAACTGAAACTAGAAGGCTGAATGCTGTTAAGATGACAATATTCCTTAAAACGGTCTACAGGTCCAACACAGTCCCTATCAGAATCCTACAATCCATATGGAAGTGCAAGGAACCCAGAAGAGTCAAAACAATCTTGAAAACACCACCGCTGTAAAACTCAAACCTCAACCCAAATGTCCTTCAACTGATGAGTGGATAAACAAAACATGGAATAATTATAGAAAGAAATGAAAATAAATGAAATGAAAAAATAAAAAGAAATGAAATACCGATATATATATACCAGGCGGACGAACCCTGTAAACATTATGTTAAGTGAAAGAAGCCATACACCATATGATTCCATTTATACAAAATGTCCAAAACAGAAAAATCTGCCGTTTTGCAGAAGGTAGGCTGTCAGGGACTGGAAGGAAAGGGAAACAGTTAGTGCTAATGGGCACAAGGTTTCCTGGGGCTGAGGACAATATGCTGGGATTAGATAGTGGTGATAAGTATAAGATTTTCTGAATACATGAAAAAACAATTTTAAAGGTGAATTCTTTTGGTATGAATTATATCTTAATATTCAAAATAGGCTGATGATTTTGGAAAAAATTCTAGCACCTAGCTGTGATAAAAACTCAGATAAACAGGAATCAATGAGCACTATCAAAAACCTACAGGTAACATCAAACTTAGTCATGAAAAACCTAGGACTGGGAACCAGGCAAGGAGCTCCATTCTCACCATTCTTACTTTCAGCTTCCAGCCAGTGCACTTAGGCAAGAAAAGGAAAAGAATACACATCTGAAAGAGACAAAACCGTTCCTGCTTGTAGATGACAGTGAGTACACATCTTACTGATCTCCCAAAGTTACTGAAGACAGACTTAAATTATTTGGGCTAGGAATTCTAAAGCCTTTATACATACACCCTAGATTATTCTATTCTGGCTCTAACAAAACCGTAAGAATACGAATCAACAGGTCTCTCTCATTTTACTGCACTTTGCAGACACTGCAATGGTTTTCCTCCCTTCCCTCTTTCCTTCCTCCTTTTTTTTTTTTTTCACTTGAAGGGTTTGTGGCAAACTTGCAACATGCAAACCTACTGAAGCTACTTTCCCAAAGAGCACTTGCTCACCTCGTGTCTCTGTGTCACTTTTCCATTGCTAGTACTATTTGTTATGGTGATCTGTCATCAGTGATCATTAAAGTCACTATCTTAAAATGATTATGACTCACTGAACGGTCAAGGTGATGGTTAGTATCCTTTTTTAGCAATAAAGTATTTTTTTAATTAAAAGTACATACATTTCCTTTTTTTCAGATATAATGCTATCACACAGTAAAAACAACTAGTTTGGTGTAAATATAACCTTTATAAGTGCAGGGAAATGAAAAACTTCACATGATCCATTTTATTGCAATATCTGCTCTATTTTAGTGGTCGGGAACCAAACCCACAGTATCTCCTAAGTATGCCTCTACAGTAAAAAGCTGAACAAGTCTCTAATAAATTTTGAGTTAAGGCCTTCTTACACACTGTCTTTTTTAAATATAGATGCATAACAGAACTGTTTTCACCCTCAATCCTACCTCTATACCACATACATACACATACATGGACATACACATTCCACAAAAATAAGGAAACTGGGGGCAATATTCTTACTGAGACAATTAGATTAAAACATTGCTGAGAATTACCCAAAGCCACAGGATTCATATTGTCATGTTCATTAAAACTCATAGAACAGGGACTTCCCTGGCGATCCAGGGGTTAAGACTCTATGCTTCCAATGCAAGAGGCATGGGTTCAGTCTCTAGTGGGAGAACTAAGATCCCACATGCCATGTGCAGTGAAGCCAAAAATAAATAAAAATAAATTAAAAGAAAAAATCATAGAATGTTCAAAGTATACATGAATCAATCTACCATGTTGTATGCCTTAAACTTATATTGTCCTTATACAGTGTATGTCGATTATTTCTCAATAAAACGGAGGAAAAGATACTCATAAAGTGTGTGTATATATTTGTGTGTGTGTATTAATATATGTATGTATAAGTATAGATCTACATACAGAGAAGCCTGGTTAGGGGAGCTACTGTCTCTAGGGTTGGAAAGAATTGAAAAGGACTCTGATGCTGGGAGAGATTGGGGGCAGGAGGAGAAGGGGACGACCCAGGATGAGATGGCTGGATGGCATCATGGACTCGATGGACGTGAGTCTGAGTGAACTCCGGGAGATGGTGATGGACAGGGAGGCCTGGCGTGCTGCGATTCATGGGGTCGCAAAGAGTCAGACACGACTGAGCAACTGAACTGAACTGAACTGAACTGAGCACTACCTTGACTTGATAGATATAAAATTTTCCAGGCAGGCCTCCAATGTGAACGTGATCTTTGTCCCCAGTGTCAGCATTATAATGAGATGCTGTCTCACATACAATAAAGTCAGGAAGCACAAACTCAGTTTCTGCCACCCCTCCTACCTCCTTGCCCAGTACTTTCTATCTTGGTGCCAGCAAGTTTTAAACTAGAAAACCACACAAACTACACAGACACACACAAAAGATAAATTATGCCATGGTTAAACATAAGTTATAGAATTACAGGAAAATTAATTAGAAAAGAAAAATAACTTTGTTGGTGATAGCTAAATCATAATCTTTTTTGAATACTATGTTTTTACAAATGTACAACAAAGAAATAAGAGGGTTAATGAAAGTGTTTTATAAGAAACAAGCTATTTAAAGACAATTCCTTACTGACAACAATGGGTATGCAAGCTGGAGTACGAGTCACAAGACCTGGATTCTGTTCCTACTCTGCCTTTAGGTACTGTGTCACTCTGGGAGAAATCACTCACACTTTTTAAACAACCTCAAAATGTAAAAACTATGCTATGATCTAAGATCCCCAGCAATTGTGAAATGGCTATGATACAATGAGGTATCCAAGACTAGAAAAGTTATTGATGGCAATAGACTTTTTGATGATTCCCAAAAGGCACTAAAGATAAAGAAGGGAATAAACAAATCTCCTACCCTCATGAACAAACAAAAAGATATATTTGTAGTACTATACATTAAGAAGGAAAATCAAGCAGGGTGAGTGCAGAGTGCATTCCCTCACAACACTGGGTATGCTGTTCTTGACGTCTGTGTAATGAAGGGAGCCTGCAGCTGAGGCCTGGATGGAATAAGAAGGCAGCTCTAAATGACAGCCAGGGACAAGTGCCTCAAGCGGAAGGAATCATAAGCACAGAGGCCCTGAAGCAGGACAAATGTAAAATGTTACAGATTAGCAAGGAGGCCAATGGGCTGGAGCCAAGAGAACTTTTGAGAATAGTACAAGATGATCTCAGAATGGGGGGCTGCACCAGACCACACAGGGCCCGCAGCACACAGTGAGCCCCTGAGCTGGGCAACCTTCAGAGGATTCTGAATGAACAAAGGACTGACATCACTTGCACTGCATTCTAAAAGGATCGCTCTAGCTGCTGAGTGAAAAACAGGCTTTGGGTGTCGGGAGAGAGTGAAACCAAGCATCTTGGTTAGGAGCTGCCACAAGTGTGCAGGTAAAATGCCACAAGGCCCTGAACCAGAAGAAGAGTAGTGGTTACATTGGGAATCTTTGGGATTCTGGATGCATTTTTAAAATAAGCCAATAAGATTAGCTAATGGATTCAGTGTAGGTTATGGAAGAAAGTCAATGACAAGATCATCGTTTCCAGCCTGGGAAGGTGGGTAAATGGAGATTAAATGCTCACGTCTAGAAACGTTTAGCACAATATTAAATGCAGCTGTTCAGAATCAGAATATAGCATTCCTTGGGCTAAAAGCAAACCTGGAAAAGCACAAGTAGAATGGTTGCTTTTTCTACTCACCATTCGCAGATTGTATCATGTTTCCAGATTTTTGGACTTCATCAAATTTTGTAAAAATTACATTCAACCTGTATGAAAAAAAATATATATAAACTATTAACCATCACTGTTTACAATTATATTTTATACTAATGTGAAGTTGAGTCTTACTCATTGAGACCCATCTAATAACAACAGTAACTATGCCAACAAGAAATGAGCCATGCTTATTTTAAGCCAAGCACTGACCTAATGGCTCCAACTGAAAGATCTCCTTTAATTCTTGTAACAGCTGTATAAGAAATTATATATTATCATACCCATTTTACAGATGGAGAAATCTAGACCCCCTTACTTAAAGTGACACAGCTGGTCAGGGCGGTTCTTACTCTTGGCCAGCCCCAAGAGTAAGAACCAGAGGCCAGGCTCTCAGACATTATATTAAACTGACTGACATCTCCAAACAAAATGCATGCATCATGAAAAATATTTGTTTCTCCTATTTCTAAGCACATACTGCTGATAACTTGAAGTATAGATTTTCAGAATGCATTGATACTATAATATAAAGCCTTTTCTGTGACTTCTGATTATTTTTTAAAAATGCTATAACTTCTCTAAAAGTAAATGTTGTGACTGGATAATCTTCAGCTTAAAAATCCACGTGACACACATTTTCTATTATTGGATCACTTTTACTTTGACATTTTAAAAGCAGAAAAACTCCTTAACTAGTCCAAATATTCCATCTTAGTGACACCAAAAATGCAAGGAACTGGAATCCTACCTTGTAGGTAAAGTGCAGATATATTGGAACAAGCATAAGGGCTGAGATCACAAAGTCATACATTTTTGCATTCAAACATGAGTCACCCATTTCAGGGACCAGACTAGAAATGTTAGCACTTTCTTACAAACCAGCCTGTCACACAAGTTCTAATCACTTCAAACAGGTTTGATTTCTTTTCCAATCTGGATGGAAGCCGTTTGGGAGAAGGGATGAGCCCAAAGATGATACCAAATATCATCTTTGGTATTCTGTGCACACCAAGCATCGTCATGCAAGAGGGCGACGTCACCACATAAAAGGGCTGGTACCTGCTGCTGCCCCCCACCCTAAAAGTGGAAAGCTAGGTAGTTCACACACTCTAGGGTCAGCTCACATGTGCATTCATTCACTGGGCCAGCACTGAGCTAACTGGGTGCTGAGACTGGAAAGTCCCTACCATCTAGAGTGCCTATTTACCTCTACTTCCTTCTAGTCTACTTACCATGTGACATTCTAAGATACAGAGGACCCAAGATATCAGCAGTAAACAGGTAAAATGAAGGAGGTGAACCAGCCTGATGCACTGCCTCTCCTGCTTCCCATCTCATGACAGACAGTGATCTGTTCAATCCATCTCTCCAGGTAGGCCCAGATGTACCCTCAGAATCCTCCTCAGAACTGCTCCAGACAGCGATCACCAATGAATCACAATGGGCACTGAATTAAAGATCTATTTGTCATCCCTGGACCAGATGAGTAACACTACCACTCACTTTCTACTCCAGGTTTCACTGAAAATCTGGCAAGATGTCTTAGAATCAAGTTCTTATGATGTCCATCACCTTCCCTTTTCTAATTACAAAGACTCCCAGTGGCTTAACAAGCCCATAAATAATATCCCTATACAGGTTGCCGGGGCCTGCCCTGACCAAGTTACCACTTTGTTGAGTCACAACTATAATCTCTGATGTGAGCAAGCCTGCAAGTCTGCCCAGCAGGGACAAAGGAGATCTCCAGCTGGTTTTCCCTGAAATCACTGGGAGGGGGTGAGGATTTCTTCCATTCCTAGGAGGGTATTCACCATTATCCATGGCAACTGTGGAATAGGAATAGGAATAACAGCATCAGTGACTACAGTCATAAGGTCCTGCTGCTGCTAAGTCACTGCAGTCGTGTCCGACTCTGTGCCACCCCAGAGACGGCAGCCCACCAGGCTCCCCCATCCCTGGGATTCTCCAGGCAAGAACACTGGAGTGGGTTGCCATTTCCTTCTCCAACTGTGGAAGCATCTGCAAACTCTATGCAGACCTCAGGTGATGTCTACTCACTGTGGCCACATTACCCATAACCAGCAGGCCCAACAACCAGGCCTGAAAATGCTAAATGATTACCACTGTTGGCACCTGCACCTTAATTCAGAGCTACTTCAGGCAGCCAGGCACGCCTCCCCCCTGCTCTCGTGTTCCTGTCTCAACAGCTGCCTTGTTCACTGCTCAGTAACGCCTGCACCATGGCTCCTGTCAAGACGGTCGCCTCCAGGGAGCAGTCATCTGCCTTCATGACAGTTCGACACCAATAAACCTCCCTTAAGAATAGCTTTTGTCTACATGCTCTGAGCACAGCTATACAAAATGCCTCTTTTGGAACCTATCAATCTGCACAAGTCTAACAGGTGACTTTTATACGTTCAGAGACACTGAATACATAGCTAATGATTACCTGCTGAAGCCACCAATTTTTGGCACTTTTTAAATCTTTGGATCGGAAATATAAAGTAAATTTCTTCACTAGTTTGACAAATAATCCAATATCATTTTTACCCTGGTTTTTCTGAATTTAAATTTTATATTCAACTCAATCCAACTGGTGTTTATTTTACTGCAAAAGTGTGATCAAATTATTCCGTCTTAGAATAGCTTATAATTTTAAAATAATGTCCTAAAAGCAAATACTAGCAATCTCATGGTAAACAAACTCTACCTATACATTCAGCTTATAACTGGCTTTTCAGTCTGCTACTTTTAAATATGAGCAGGTAACCAAGAATTATGATACATCAGCAAAACTTCTAATATGAAAAAGAGAGAATAAACTGAACACACAGATACCCCAAAACTTCAATTTAGAGAAGAGACTATACAGTCCATGGAATTCTCCAGGCCAGAATACTGGAGTGGGTAGCAATTTCCTTTTCCAGGGGATCTTCCCAACCCAGGGATCAAACCCAGGTCTTCCACATTGCTGGCAGATTCTTTACCAGCTGAGCCACCAGGGAAGCCCAAGAACACTGGAGTGGGTAGCCTATCCCTGCTCCAGAGGATCTTCCCGACCCAGGAATTGAACCAGGGTCTCCTGCATTGCAGGTGGATTCTTTACCAACTTGGGCTATCAGGAAAGTGAAAGTGAAGTCACTCAGTCATGTCCGACTCTTTGTGACCCCAAAGACTGTAGCCTACCAGGCTCCTCTGCCCATGGGATTTTCCAGGCAAGAGTACTGGAGTGGGTTGCCATTTCCTTTTCCAGAGGATCTTCCCAACCCACAGATCGAACCCAGGTCTCCCACATTGTAGGCAGACGCTTTACCGTCTGAGCCACCAGGGAAGCCCCTCAATTTAGAGGGGAGACTATGAACAGTTTTTTTAATACATTATTTACATCTCCAAATAAATGAGAAAATATTATAGCCATAAAAGCAAACAGGGGAGGATCCTTTCAAAAAGGTACCCTAAGAACCTTTGAAAATTTGGTCCCTCAAGGAAGCAAAGAAAACATCAGCAAAATCGGACAAAATCAAGTTTTCCAAAACTCTGGAAATTAAACAAAGGCTTGTAACAATCCAAGCATTTTTCAAGCAAAAAAGGCTGAATCTTGGTAAGAACAGCAAGCTTTCCATTGCTTTGGAAGGGCCCTATTTTCATTTTCAACTCAGGCTGAAAATGAACAGCCTCACAATCATGGCAGTTTGAAAACCAGCAGACTCACAACCACTAGAAATTCTCAGCTGAAAAAGTCTGAAGTGAAGTGAAGTCGCTCAGTCGTGTCCGACTCTTTGCAACCCCACAGACTGTAGCCTACCAGGCTCCTCCGTCCATGGGATTTTCCAGGCAAGAGTGGGTTGCCATTTCCTTCTCCAGAGGATCTTCCCAACCCAGGGATCGAACCCGGGTCTCCCACATTGTAGGCAGACGCTTTACGATCTGAGCCACCAGGGAAGCCTGAACAAGTCTGGAGACCCTTAAAAATCCCCATTCCCAGAGAACTGTCATTTTCTGATGATCTGTCTGGCATATTCCTAAACCCCCATTCACAGGGCTTGCCTTTACCTGACCTCACTCAGAGCATGCTCAGTGAGAGATCTTTCTTCCTGAGGCCACAGTCAAAAAGAATTCACAACTGTTTAACATGGCAGATGCCTGAGATGGCAATAACATTCCAGGTAAGGAAACTGTCAAAAAAAACTTACAAGGAATAACTGGAAGAGGAGATGTTCTCAGGAAACTCTGAGAAGCTCTGACAAATTCCTGGGAATGTACAAGATCACATACATGGGCAAGGCTGTGTGTATGCCCAAGAAGTATTACAGCATTAATGTCTCATCTCTGGTTGACCTTAAGACTCTGCACAAGCAGCAGTAAAGAGATCTAAAGGCAGAAAAGTATAAACTGCTTGCCATAACACTGAATAGCTACTTTGGATCTCAAAGTATGAAAGTATGTTCCAACACAGAGAGCCTTCAGCAAAGGCAATGAAAGGGAAACTTCTAATCATCAGCTGAACACTAACCCAGTCAAGCAGAGAAGACAACAGTAGCCACACACAACCAAATATACAGACCTTATAGAATTATGAAGTCACTAAGTAAGCAGTGAGCAACAAAAACGGTAAGTACCAACAACAGCAAGCCTGAGGAGAGGTGAAGAATGTGATTTTCAAAATTGTCACAATGCATAATCTTGTGTTCAGTTTCAACAAAAAACTTAAGAGACACATAAAGAAACAAGTAAATATGGCCCATACACAGGGGGAAAAAATCAGTCACAGAAACTAACCTTAAAGGACTAACTAGATGAATATTTGAAATCAACCACTATTAATATAGTTAGGAAAATATAAGAACCAAGGTCTCACCAAACTGAGAATATCAATGTAGAGATAGAAAACCCAAGAAAGAATCATGGAAATTCTCAAAATTCACAGACAATTGAAATTAAAAATTCACTAGAGGCTCAACAGTGACTTGAGTGATCTCAGAGAACAAAGCAGCAGCAAACTTGAAGATGAGTCAATTGACACTATCATGTCTGAAAAACAGAAGAAAAATGAACAGGAAAAGGTAATAATAAACAGAGCCTATGAGATTATCTTCTTCTTATACCCACATACACTCAATGAGAATCCCAGGAGGAGAGGGGAAAGGAAAAAGGACAAAAAGACTATGTGAAGAAATAATGACCAAAAATGTTCCAAATTCAGGAAGTTCAACAAGCTTGCAATAGGATAAACTTAAAGAGATTCTAACCCAGACACATGAAAAGCGAAGTGCTTAAAAGAAAGGACCAGGAGAAGGACTTCCCTGGTGGCACAATGGATGAAAATCCAACTGCCACAGCAGGGGCTACAGGTTCAATCTCTGCTCTGGGAAGATTCCACATCCTGCAGAGCAATGAAGCCTGCGGCCCACAACTACTGATCCCTTGTACTGCAACTACTAAAGCCTGTGCACCCAGAGCCTGGCTCTGCAACAAAAGAAGCCACTGCAATGGGGAGCTCATGCACCACACCAAAGAGCAGCCCCTACTTACTGCAGCTAGAGAAAGCCAAGTGCAGCAGTGAAGACCCAGCACAACAAAAACTGAATGTTTTTTTTAAAAAGACCACGAGAATACTTTGAAAACAACAATTAAGAAGCCATCTGTCACAATACATGGGCTCCCGAACAAGACTAACAACTGATTTTTCATATAAAACAATGGAAATCAGACAGTTGTGGGAATATAAATCCTAAAACTAAAAATCTCAACCAAGAATTCTATACCCAAGAAAATTACCCTTCAAAAAATGAAGCAGAGAAGTCTCTCTGGACCAAAGGTATTTCAGTCTTTACATGAAGCCATACTACCAATATAATAAAGTACAGACCTGGGTAGCAGGAGAATGAAGGAGAATTTCAGACATTTCTCAATAAGCAAAAAATAAAACAACAGATTCCGTCAACTTTAAATGAAAGAATACAATAGCCCAGATTCACATGAAGACATAAAGAACACCAGTAAAAGTTCAGTCAGCCTTCCATATCTATGGGTTCTACATCTAGGGAGTCAACCAATGGTGGATCAAAAAGATTTTTTTAAAGTTTTAGACAGTTCCAAAATGACACCCTGATGCTGGGAAAGATTGAGGGCAGGAAGAGAAGGGGACAACAGAGGATGAGATGGTTGAATGGCATCACCGACTCGATGGACATGAGTTTGGGTAAACTCTAGGAGTTGGTGATGGACGGGGGGCCTGGCATGCTGTGGTCCATGGGGTCGCAAAGAGTCAGATACAACTGAGCAACTGAACTGAACTGAAAAGGAAAACTTGAATTTTCCACATGCCAGCTACTATTTACATAGAATTTACATTGTATTAGGTATTGTTATAAGTAATCTAGAGATGATTTAAAGTATACACATACGTTATACACAAATACTACCCCAATTATATAACAGACTCACACATCAATGGACTTCTGACATCCACAGTGGGTCCTGGAACCAATCCCCAACAGATAACAAGAGGTGACTAATACTACAAAGGTAAATATAAAACACGGGCTTCCCTGGTGGCTCAGTGGGAAAGTATCTGCCTGCCAATGCAGGAGACTTGGGTTCAATCCCTGGGTCGGGAAGATTCCCCAGGGTTAAAAATGACAACCAATATTCCAGTATTCTTATCTGGGAAATCCCAAGGACAAAGAGGCCTGCCAGGCTACAGTCCATGGGTCACAAAAGAGTCAGACACAACTTTGCGACTCAAGAATAACAAATACAAAACATAGGTAAATATAAAATACAGTACAAATTTTTTTTAAATTGTTAACTGTCCTCTGGTCCTACATGACTTAAAAGGACACTTACACAAAGCAGTAATTAGAAAACTATATGCTGGATAGCTTATAATGTACAAAGATGTAATATGCATAAAAAGAACAACAACAGAGGAGAAGAAAACAGAGCTATTAGGAGTAAAGTTTTTAATTCTAAAATTAATAATAATAATCCAAATTAGACTGCTATAATTTAAGAATGTAAACTGAAATTCCCAGAACAAACACTAATAATTTCATTTAAAATAGCAGGAAAATTAAACTGGCACACTAAAAAGTATCTGCTTATTACAAAATAAGGCAGCACTGGAAAGAACAGAGAAATAAAAAAGTCATGGCATATAAAACACAAAGAGCAACATAAGATAGCAGAAATAAAGTCTACCTTATCAGTAGTACATTAAATATGAATGGAATTAAATACTTCCATTAAATGACAAAGATTTTCAGGCTCAATAAACAATCAAGACCCAACTGTATGCTGTCTACAAGAGATTTCATTTCAGTCACAAAGACAAAAGGGCTGAAAGCAAAAGGATATAAAAAGATAATCCATGGAAAAAAGTGTTCGAAAGAGACCTAGGGTGGCTATACTAATATCAGACAGTATAGACTTCAAGACAAAAAGTGCTATCAGGGACAAAGAAGGACATTTTACATTGACAGAAGGATCAATTTATCAGAAAGACATAATTATAGGCATCTAAGAACAGAGCCCCCAAATATATGATACAAAAAGGTCGAGACCCTGGTTCGATTCCTGGGTCAGGAAGATCCGCTGGATAAGGGATAGGCTACCCACTCCAGTATTCAAGGCTTCCCTCATGGCTCAGCTGGTAAAGAACATGCCTGCCATGTGGGAGACCTGGGTTCAATCCCTGAGTTGCAAAGATTCCCTGGAGAAGGGAATGCTACCCACTCCAGTATTCTGGCCTAGAGAATTCCATGGACTGTATAGCCCATAGGGTTGTAAATAGCTGGACATGACTGAGCAACTTTCACTTTCAAGAAGAGAGCCTCCAAATATATAACACAAAAAGTGACAGAATTGAAGAGAGAAGTAAGTAAGTCATCAGTATTAAGAGATGACTTCGATATTGCAAGTTTCAATAACAAGAGAATACAGATTCTTATCAAGTGCACCTGGAACATTCTCTAGGACAGACCACATACTGGGCCATAAAACAAGCTGCAATAAATTTCAAAGAACTAAAACCATGGAACACAGGAATTATGATTTATGACTATAACAGGATAAAAGTAGAAATGAATAACAAATAGAAATAATGTTGGAATTTAATAGAACAGCCCTAAAAACAAACAGGTCAGATGAAAATAAAAGGGAAATTAGATAATACTTTGAGATGAATGAAAATGAAAGTACAACATACCAAATGAAATAAGCCAGTCAGAAAAAGACAAACACAATATGCTATCACTTATGTGTGGAATAAAAATAAAACTAGTGAGCAAAACAAACAAAAAACCAGACCCACAGATACAGAAAACAAACTAGCAGTTACCAGTGGGAAGAGGTAAGGATGAGGGATAATATGTAGTTGGGGATTAAGAGGTACAAGCTCTCTACTGGCAGTTGACATATCTGGTATTATAACATCCCAAGAAGTCCACAGTAAAACCATTAGAACCAGTGAGTTCAGCAAGGTTGCAGGATTCAAGATCAATATAAAAATATATATATATAATCTATATATATCAATGATGAACCATCTGAAATTGAAAATAAGAAAAGAAATTCTACTTAGAATAGCACCCAAGAGAAAACACAAGGAATAAATTTAACAAAAGAAGTGCAAGTCATGTCCTCTGGACACTACTGAGCAATCATTTAAAGTAATTAAACACTTCTAAAAATGGAAAGACATTCCATGTTCACGGATTGGAAGACAATGTTATTAAGACAGTAATATTGCCTGAACTCATTACAGATTCATTTCTTATCAAAATCCCAGGTGCCCTTTTCAGGCAGAAATTGACAAATACACCTAAAATTCACAAGGACATGCAAGGCACCCAAAATTGCCAAAACAATCTTAGAAAGAACAAACTTTGACTTCAAAATTTACTACGAAGTTGCATGAATCAAGACAATGTACTACTAGTATGACGGGCATATAGATCAATGGAATGTAAGTGAACAGAAAGAAATCTTTACATAAATGGTCAGTTCATTTTCAACAAAGTTCCAACAAAAATTCTATGAGGATCAAAACCACAATGAGAAACCCATTAGAATGGCTATTTATCAAAATGAGACAGAAAACAACAATTTTTGGCAAGGATGTACGCTGCTGACAAAAATCCAAACTGGTACAATAGCTACAGAACAGAACAGCAGTTCCTCAAAAAACTTACACAAAGAATTACCACTTGCTCCAGCTTCTACAGACTATATACCCAAGGAACTGAAGGCAGGGAATGGAACAGGTATTTACACACCCAATTTCACAGCAGCATTACTCACAGGGCAAAACTAAGAAGTTATAAATAGGAGAGAAAAACAAGAGGATTGGAGGATCAACCAGTCCAAGAGGTCATTACAAGGAAACCTGCCCAGAACTAGATGACATGAGGTTCCGCTGTGAAAGGACCCTCCAAATGCATAAGAAACTAGTCTCACATAAGGTCTACTATCAAGTTTCAGATCAACAAGGAGAACAAAGAGAAGCAAGTGACCACACATGACCAGAAAATCAGAATGACTATGGACTTCTCACTAGAAACACTGAAAGCTGGGACTCAATGAGGGGAGGGAGCACATTAGCTTCCACATTTTGGATGAAAAAAAGGACTTCTAACCTAGATTTCTAGACCCTGACAAACTCTCAGTATCAAGAGAGAATAAAGATATTCTCAGACTCAAAAAACTGTCCTTCTCCACGTCTTTCCTCAGAAAGTTACTGGTGAGGGAGAAAACCAAGAAAGACGATGTCTCCAAGAATCAGTAGGCGCACCTGCCGAGAAAGGTGTGTGCAGCCCCAGGAGGATGATAAAGCAAAAGGCAGAAGAGGTGGCTGGTGTGGACGGGAAGGCAGGCTCAAGGAGACGCACCTGACTTGGCAGTATGTAGACAGCCAAGCACAGGAGATGCAAATAGACAACTACACAGGTGAAAGTCAGACAAACCCCGGGAACCCACGGGGTGGAGGTGGGGAGGGGGGAGGCAAAGTCATCACGGTTCACCAGATATAAACAATGAGCTGTGAACGGCACGCACAGTGACAGCAGAAAGCCAACAATGTCCCAATCAAAACGCAGACAGGACTAGCTTTGGTGGAGGTAGAGAGGGTAAGTATACCTGAGGGAGGGTAGGAGGACAGAACTGAAATCCACCCTTCATAATGTGAAGTAAAATTCTTAAGAGTGACAAAAACTGAGAAATAGCAGTACACGCACAGTACTCAGAGACAAAGCAACAGACACAAGAGAGCCAGTAAAAACAGCTGAAGGGTTTTCCTCTGAGGAAAAGTGGCAGAAGAGATAAGAAACTGCCTTTTTTTCAATGTATATTGTAAATCTAGTCAACCCTCTCTGTATGAATGACTTACAGAAAATAAAATTCAGAAATGACAGGGGTGGACTTCACTAGTGCTCCAGGGCTTAAGAATCCGCCTGCAAATGCAAGGAACACGGGTTTGATCCCTGGTCCGGGAAGACCCCATGTGCTGCAGAGCCAACAAAGCCTGTGAGCCACAGCTACTGAGCCCGTGTTCTAGAGCTCACGCTTTCCAACAAGAGGAACCACCACAAGAAGCAGCCTGGGCGCTGCGACTAGAGAGCAGCCCCATCCCCCACAACTAGAGAAGGGCTTCAAGCAGCAACAGAGACCCCGTGCAGCCAAAAAACGAATCTTTTAAAAAAAGAAACGAGAGGGGTGTTACAGAGCACATTTCTCATCTGCTTTTGCCCTGGGCCCTCCCTTTTAACACCAAAGTTTTAGCAAGCAAATTAAAACCAAAAATAAGAAAGCTTCAATTCTCCCCTTTACAATCATTAGATGATAATGTCTAGTAAATGTTTGCAAGGTTTTTATAAACAAATACTATGAGAGCAATATTCAAAACTGCAGGCTCACAAAGAAAGTTCACCAAAGAGTTAAAATGCATCCAACGACATGTTTAAGCTCTATCTAGAATGGCAACCCACTCCAGTACTCTTGCCTGGAAAATCCCATGGACGGAGAAGCCTGGTAGGCTGCAGTCAAGGGGGTCACTAAGAGGTGGGCACGACTGAGCGACTTCACTTTCACTTTTCATGTTCACGCATTGGAGAAGGAAATGGCAACCCACTCCAGTGTTCTTGCCTGGAGAATCCCAGGGACGGGGGAGCCTGGTGGGCTGCCGTCTATGGGGTCGCACAGAGTCGGACACGACTGAAGCGACTTAGCAGCAGCAGCAGCAGAACTTAAAACTATCATCAGATTTAAAGCAGCTGCTGTTTCAGGAGCTTGGTTCCCAAATGATGGTTCCAGAAGAAATTTCACACCAGCAATCATTTTACCAAAGCCTCACAAACTAAATCATACCATACGGAATAGAAATATTTTCTGGCATATACAGTGGGGTGACAGTGAGTGTCCACGTGGGCAGACAGCATCTGTCTGTGAAGGGAAGCCTTGGACAGTAAGTGACAGGAACCTACCGACATTTTCCTTAGATCCAGAGACATCTCACAAATATCCTACTGCGATATGGCCTCTTAAAATGGACAGTGAGAAGTGAAGCGTGTAGGACTCGGTTTCTGAACACATCATGCATGTGGATTGTGAAAATAACATGTGTAAAACAACAGAAAATGTCCAAACACTGTGCTGACTGACGTTCACAGCGCAGCTGTGCTGAGACCCTACACAGGGGACACCCTCCAAGATGGAGATTGGGCTGAATATCTCCTCTCTCTCCCCTGGATGAAAGTGACTTTAGCCAACAGATGACATACTCAAATAAGAATGGAACACACGGCCCCAAAGGATGATTCCAGCTCCTTCAAAGTGAAGCTGAAGAATACGCAACTCTCTCTCCTTTGTGAAATGGGCAAAGAAAACTGCTGCCTAAATCAGATCACTCTTACTACATCAGTTAGCTGACATGAGAAAGGCATCCTCTGTCATCATGTATTTTATTTCCTAGAGACATAACTAACCTTCTTCTCAAATACAGTACTCACTCAATGAACAAACTCATGAGAAGATAACATTTTCTCTTTTTCTGCTGCGTTGCACGGCATGTGGGATCCTAGTTCCCCAACCAGGTATCAAAATTGTGTCTCCTGAAATGGACACGTGGATTCTTAACCACTGGAATGCCAAGGACAGCTGCTAGAGGGCAACATTTTTTATTCCAGGACTAAAGGCAAGTTTTAGAAAACATTAAGCAAATTCCACAATATTTTGTTAGTGCTATGGAATCTTGCCAAGCTAAAGACTCTTCGATGCTCCTGTAACAACAACAAAAAACCTATAATGATGTAAAAGAAGTCTAGGATACTCAGAGTATTCTAGCCGGCCACCTGGAGCCACACAGAGCAGAGGCTGTGCTTTCCAAATGACAGAAGGAGATTCTTTCTATGACCTATTCTATCTGGACTCCTCCCCATCAAAACTGAGGTGACAGTCAGAGCTTCTGACCCTCATAGTGCAAGATTTTATGTAACTGTCTTGTAATAAATATAAAGATAAATGAAGTTTCCGATTCTTCCAGTCAAGTTTTATAAAGAACTAACAGCCTAGTTCTTCAAGCACTGTGTCTGCCCGCTTTATGACAATGGCTATAAAGCTGTGGGTCACTTCCTTAGGCTTACCCTCTCCTTTTGGTCCAGAATTTGAGGAAGGATTTCAGCTAACATGAGACAGTGGAAACTCTCATTCCTAACCACAGAGGCACTAACTCTTCTGTTACTTCTTTTTAATCTTTTTTTTTCTTTGTTTAAGGGAGTAGAGTTGACAGTGGGGAAAAAACCAAGACTGGGAGTCTGCAAGAGAAGGCTCTAGCCCCAGCTCCAGGACCTTACCTAACTCACTCTGTGGAGTCCCTAAGACCAGTCCAGGTTTCACGAGTCACTGGGAGGACTCAGGGCCTCGGCACAGAGTCACACTGACAGCTGTGATTATTACAATATAAAAGGACAGAAAGGAAAATCAGCAAAGGGGTGAGGACCACAGGAAACTAGACTCAAGATTCCTGGAGTTTCTCCTGGTGGAGTCACACAGGACATGCTCAATTCCCAGCCACAAGCCGGGACAAGACGCATGGAATGCTGGCACTAGGCAAGCTCATTAAATCTGAGGGCCAGGGTTTGTGGGGCTGTTCACCCAGCACTGCCAAAGGCTCCACAATGCCAGAGTCCCAACAGGAAGGCAGGTAGGCAGCCACACCTGGGCCAGACTCCCAACCCCTCTGTGGACATAACGGGCAGCCCCACATTCTAGTGTCCAGGCAGAGCCCAGGCCAACCCCACATGCAGGCCTACGTAAGGACGCCTCGGTCTGCAATGTGACTTGCCCTCTGTGCCCACCTCGCCAGACCTCAGTTTCACCATGTTACGTGCCCAGCTGTCAGCTGCTGTAGCAACCGCTGAATATGACACAGGAATCCCATGGGCAAGACAGGCCCGCCATGGCCTAGGCTCACCATGAGGCACTCAGCATGGTGACACCAGGCCTTGGGCAGGAGAGGCTCTCACGGCCCGAGACCCATTTCTCCAGCAATGATGGTGACATCATCACTAACTAGCCCCTGCTTCCCTGCAGTCTCCAGTTTTCCCTAAGAGCCTGGTCAGTACTTTGTAGTTCTCCCTCCCAAGTGTTCTCACTATATATTCAGAGACTACAAGGTGGAGGTTCATAAAATACAGGAATTAAAAAGCCCTGTTCTCACAGACTACCTTCATGTAAAAAACATGAAAAGTAGTTCGATTCTGGTCTGTTGGCCCTGTCCACTGCAAGGCTTCAGTGTAAATGGCTGGTGTCCACCACAGTGACTGCTGACTCCTACCCCAGGGCTCATGGATCACGCTGTCTGCTAGTACAGAGTATCCCCAGCACCTTCTACTGTTCTGTAGTGCTTTAAAAAAAAAAAAAAACAAAGGCCCAGGGACCATGATGAAAGCAACACTGGGGTCAGATGTGACACTCAACAAGGAAGGATGTCCCCCCTCAAGTGCCACTGGCACCCTGACTGCAGGGTCAGTCACCCACTCCAATCACATTCAACTGAGGGACGTCACGACAGGTGGCTCCTGTGTATCTCAATATTCTGCCCCAGATGGAGATGCCCAATACTCTGCAAGCTCATCTGTGGAATGGATAGAGAAAATGAAGCACAGAATATCAGCTTGAGCCCTGACTTTCTAGCTGGGTCATGTCTCCAGTCACTTCCTGTCACTGGGCCTCAGCTGTCCCCCTGAGCACAATGACAGGTCCAGATAAATCACTTGGTGAGTCCCATCCAGGCCTAACTTCCCAGGGTTTTCACATTACTTTCTCCCAATTAGACAGTCAAAAGGTTTAAAATTCATTTGGTATAAAATTTCTACATCATAGTTAAAAATCATAGATAACTGATTTTTCATTATTTTTAAAAGTCTGACAACAGAAACATCTGTGGACTCAAGGGGACTCTCGATATGGTAAGACAATAATCTCCTTGCACTGGAGACTTGGATGTTGAAACTGGCATTACTAGCCAGAAGGCTAACATCTCAAAGATGTCCAGAATTATCACTGATATATTTCTATCCAGATTTATCTGGGAAAGGCTTCATTCAAACAAATACATTCCAAGGCCCCAAGATACCAGGTTCCATGTACATACGAAGTGTAGAACCACATGAACCCAGAGAATGCAAAATCTTTCAACACCAACCACTTTTAAATATGCTTCTAAAAACAGTCTGTGGCATGGGATCAGGTCAGATGTCTGGGTGAGAAAAGTCTTACTTTTGAGCAAGTGGAATGAAAGGGGACCCCTGAGACATGATCTGGACAAGATCACCATCCACCAATCTTCTCACCATATAGTCTTTCAAAAAAAATTACCCCATAACAAAATAAGCAGTGCAAACCAAGATGTTAACTGAGAAAGAAGAGGGAAAGAGCAAGAGAAGGAAAATGTCTGAACTCACCGGGACTGTGGCAATCCTTTCTTACTGAGATCTGCCCTCACACGTTCTCCTACATGTCTGTAAATTTCCACTAAGCTGTTTATTGCTGCATCTCGAACCTAGATATAAAAGAAGAGATCTTACAGCTGCTCTGTGTCATTCCCCAGCGCTTCCTGCTGCGGACACAACAGGCTATCCAACACCCCAAGTTCATCACCCACTCACCGACGTGACTCTGAACACAACCCCTTAGAGACATGGGATGAGACAAAGCCATGCTTTGACAGCTCTGACTCTGTGGGCACAACTCCAGAGAGCATGGTAAAAAAATTCAGATCCCAACCCTGTGTCCATGTTAAAGTCTATACCCCTTAGTTCTTTTCATCCTTTAAGATGATGTCTGGAAACTAGAAATTTCAGACCAAAGTGGAAAACACTACAAATAAGTGAATTATTCTTAAAAAAAAAAAAAAAAAAAACCATGTAGCATTCTGGATGTAGGCCAATTAAACAAATACTTAGCAACAGAAAAGTGTGGTAAAGGTTACACAGCACCTGAATTCAAGAAGTGCAAAGTTCTAAAAGGTAGATGGGAAAAAGTCCATAAATTCTACATTTAATACAGGATAGGATGTAATAAATGTTATACAAAAGAGTACAGAGAGCTCACACAGCAGAGGGGACTGAGCACACCAGAGGATACCAAGAAACAGTTTATGGAAGAGGAAGGAACCACTTAAAATGTGCTTAGAAACAGCATTTCAGGAGGAAGAAATGGGATGAGACAGGCTCCAAACAGGTAACCAGCCAGTGCGGAGGCATGAAGGCAGAGCAGCGCAGCATAAGCTTCAGCAGTCTGGCCAAACACAGACGGGGGGAAAGGTCCAGATAAATAAGGCTCCAGAGACAGAAAGAACTTTATTTAAAAAAAAAAAAAAAAAACAAACGGAAAATGGGGGAATTTGAATATGGACTGTATATATACCAAACATTAGGCTGGTGCAAAAGTAACTGGGATTTTGGATTGTTGAACTTTGCCATTTGATATTGGAATACATTCTTAATAAATAAATGTGGTTGTGTTATACATCATTTTAATGCACATTTCTCACTTTGTTTAATTGCTAATTTACATACTGTTTATTTTAGACTATATAAATGATGTTACATGAAAAGTAAATATGAGTGATTTTTTATTTGAGTTCAAAATGGGTTGTAAAACAGTGCAGACAACATCACATTTAGCCCAGGAACTGCTAATGAACATACAGTGCAGTGGTGGTTCAAGAAGTTCTGCAAAGAAGACAAGAGCCTTGCAGATGAGGAGTGCAGCGGCCGGCCACTGGAAGTTGACAACAACTAACTGAGAGCAATCATCGAAGCTGATCCTCTTAAAACTACAGGAGAAGTTGCCAAAGAACTCAACATTGCTAATTCTGATCATTCAGCATTTGAAGCAAATTGGAAAGGTGGAAAAGTTCGATAAGTGGGTGCCTCATGAGCTGACCGAAAAAAAAAAAAAAAACAAAACCTGTTTTGAATTGTCGTCTTCTCTTATTCTATATGACAACAAACCATTTCTCAATTGAATTGTGATGTGCAATTAAACCCCTGGAGAAGAAAATGGCAACCCACTCCAGTATTCTTGCCTAGAGAATTCCATGGACAGAGGAGCCTGGCAGGCAATTAAAAGTGGATTTTATACAACAACTGGCGATTGACCAGCTCTGTGGTTGGACTGAGAGGCAGCTCCAAAGCACTTCTCAAAGCCAGACGTGCACCAAAAAAAGGTCATGGTTACTCTTTGGTGGTCTCCTGCCCATCTGATCCACTACAGCTTTCAGAATTCCAGTGAAACCATGACATCCGAGAAGTATGCTCAGCGGATGGAGGAAATGTGCTGGAAACTGCAATGCCTGCAGCTAGAATGGGCCAACAGAATGGGCCCAGTTCTTCTCCACAACATGCCTGATCACATGCTGCACAACCAAAAACTCAAAAGTTGAACAAATTGGGCTATGACGTTTTGCCTTATCCACACGTTCACCTCACCTCTCACCAACCAGCTACAACCTCTTCAAGCATCTCTACAACTTTTTGCAGGGAAAACACCTACAAACCAGAAGGAGGCAGGAAATGCTTTCCAAGAGTTCATCGAATCCCAAAGCATGGATTTTTATGCTACAGGAATAAACAAACTTACTTCTCGTTGGCAAAGTATGTTGATTCCAACGGTTCCTATTCTGATTAATAAACATGTGTTTGAGCCTAGTTATAGTGATTTAAAATCTATGGCCCAAAACTGCAATTACTTTTGTACTAACTTAACAGTTTATCAATGTTAAATTTCTCATGTGAAAACAACATGTGATTATATAAAAATATCTGTTATTATATAGAAGTAAAAAGATCATGTGTGCTAGATACTTTCAAATGGTTCAAGAATAAAAAGTATTTCTCTGTGTATATGTGTGTACACGTGTGCATAAGTATTCATGTTGAGTTATAAAACAAATATGACAAAACGTTAAATGGTAAATATGGCTGTTCACTATACTACCCTTTCCATTTTTCTACAGGTCTAAAACTTTGCCAGTAAAAAGGTGGAAAGAAAAAAAAAATTTTAATCCAATGAATTCAAGGCCAGCCTGTAGGGTTACCCGGTGGAGGAGAGCAGGTACAGACCGGAGAACAACATGATTCCAGATTTGGTCTCAAGCAATGAAATCAAAGAAACAGAGAGTGAAGGAAGTAGGAATACGAACAATTTACAATCCTGAACACTGCAAGTCACCCTATGATTAACAGTAGTGCATGACAGGTAATTTTACTCACATTTTTTCCCTTGTGATAGACAGGCAAACTCCAGGTTCTTGCTATCTTCTCACCTAAAACCTGATGCTATGTACCGAACTGTGTATTTGACACCCCACCACCACCAGTGCCAGCCCCTGCAAAAATTCCTCTATTGAAGCCCAATGTGACTGCAGACAGAGACAGGGCCTATGAAGAAGGGAATTCAGGTTAAATGAGGTCATACGAGTGGGCCTGATACGACAGGAGGGCTGTCTTTGTAAGAGAGACGCCAAGAGAGCTCTCTATGTCTGCAAAATGGGATGAGAACCCTCACCAGAGCCAGCCATGCTGGCACCCTGATCCAGGACTGCCAGAAAGAAATTTCACTTGTTCAAGCCTCCCCGTCTATGGTATTCTGCCATGGTAGCCTGAGCTTAATAACAGAGACTACCAGACTATTTTGGAAAGGAAAAAATTTCTGATGTCAGGAAACATTTTCATATTGAGACATGCACATCTTACAAAAGCAGTCAATGCCACTGTCTGAAATAATGACAGGTGCATCACCACTGCTTACTTTCTAATCATGGTGTCTGCTCAGAGCCAGAGCAGGTCACACTGCGGAAACTCTTTAAAGAGCAATCAATATCCTGTCTGCTACTTACAAGTCCGGCTATAAAGAGTTTAAGAGATTTAGTGGAAAAATGACTAGCCTTCTAAGTGGAATAAGTCCGACAGAGAAAGGCAAACACTGATATCACTTATATGTGGAATCTAAAAAACACAACAAACTAGTGAATAAATCAAAAAAGAAACATTCGGATAGAGAAAACACACTAGTGGTTGCCAGCATGGAGAGGGAAGGGGGCGGGGCAATACAGGAGTGAAAAGGGGGTTATTATGGGACTACTTGGAGAAGGCAATGGCAACCCACTCCAGTACTCTTGCCTGGAAAATCCCATGGATGGAGGAGCCTGGTGGGCTGCAGTCCATGTGGTGGCTGGGAGTCGGACACGACTGAGCGACTTCCCTTTCACTTTTCACTTTCATGCACTGGAGAAGGAAATGGCAAACCCACTCCAGTGTTCTTGCCTGGAGAATCCCAGGGACAGGGGAGCCTCGTGGGCTGCCATCTATGGGGTCGCACAGAGCCGGACACGACTGAAGCGACTTAGCAGCAGCGGCAGCATGGGACTACTATATGAAATTGTGTGTGTAACTTCAGAAAACTGTAAAGCACTACAGAATTCAAAGAATCACTCATTCATTCAATCAATCAATCAACAAAATTACTAGGCTCAGAGTCAAAGTAGCCCTCAGGACCTACTTGGCCATTTAGAGACTATGTAACTTTAGACAAAATATTTTAATTCTTTTAATCTCAATTTCCTCCTTCATAACTGGAAGGTTGCTTTGGGGTTAAAAAAATAATGGATTCAATTCAACAAATATCTGACTGCCTATTAGGTACCAAACTAGGGTGCCACATGGCCCAGGCAGGTAACACGATGGGCAGAACAGGGTGGGAGGATGAGGACCCAGGACCCCGGGAGGGGACCCCGAGGGCAGAGGACAGGGGAATGCGGCCTCAGGCAGGCAGCTGCCAGCATGCCACCAGCTCATGGCCATGAGGGCACACATACTGGGGTGCTGCAAGTACAGCTCTGCCTCATCCTCACTCTTTGCAGAAAAATCAGAAATACACATCTCCCAAATGTAAACGTGTCCAAACTCCAAAAGTAAAAATCACCCTGCAGACACGTGTATAGACACACACACATCTGTAGGCTGAAATTCAAGTTCAGGCCAGCTGTTTGTGCCCTGTGGTCCTGAATATAAAGCACTCAACACAATGGCTGGTGGAGCTGGTATTATCTACATCTTACAGAAAAACAACCTTAGCCTTTAAATAACTACTCTTCAGGCTCAGAAAGCTACGGGGTCAGTTGAACGACTCTCAATTCAAGAATCACAGAAGAGACTGTGTGTGGCACTACAGAGTATTGTAACCCAGCTGAGAAAACAAGTGTCCCTGAAGCAAGTCAATTGAGGCTGAAGGGATAAAGCAGTGTTCACCTCGACATGCAACGAGGTAGGTCCCAGTCTGGCTTGTGGCCACCCGCAGGCGCACCTTGCAAAGGAACCCCAACAGCTTGGACCACTCAGGTAGCAAAAGACAAGGGCCCCAGGACGTGCCTGTCACTTCACCTCATTACACACACCCAGATGTGAGTGGCAGGAAACAGGCTCCCTACACAGCCTGAAACTCAAGGGGAAACCTCACCCTCAGAGAAAGGGAGGGCCCCAGAAACTCCTGCAAGGCCAAAGTCACCCCATCCTTCATAGCAGATCAAACTCCTCAGGAAAACAGACAGCAGACGGCGGGGGGGGGTGGTGAGGGCATGCAGACACAATACCTCACTGCCTGAGGCCAGCTGGGCAGCTAATGAAGGTATATCAGAGGTTTCCAGGCAGAACTGGAGTTTCCCCTATCTGGCAGAAAGTGAAAGTGAAGTCGCTCAGTCGTGTCCGACTCTTTTTGATCCCATGGACTGTAGCCTACCAGGGTCCTCTGTTCATGGGATTTTCCAGGCAAGAATACTGGAGTGGGTTGCCATTTCCTTCTCCAATCCGGTGAGGAACGCCCTGCTGAGCAAGTGTCTCAAGACTGCTGGCTGCCTTTGCCCTGTACTCCTAGGCAACAGACATAGGCCCTGTTCTGCAACCCACACCCCAAAGGGGGAAACCCTGACTTCAGCTAGGAAGGAAACATTTAGCTGTTTACATCATGAGTGTAAAGCCACCCCATGCTCCTGTCCCTCCCCCGAGATACAACTCTCAACCATGAGATGCGACAGGAAACCTGAGGAAAGCTTCTGGAAAACATCTCTCCACTTGGGGAAAGAAACGCAGGGAACACTATACCACAGGAGACCCGGGGGGGGGGGGGGGGAAGCGTACATGGACTGAGCATTTAATGGCACAAGGGAACGAGCCATTCTAAAGGGGCAGGAAGCAACAGTGGTGTTGAGATTAGTCAAGAATTAAACCACCTGATGGCTAAGATTTCCTTCAAAATCATCCATTCAATACATTCTGCTTCCAAATGATGGGGTGGGGGAGCAAAAGCGATGAAAGTAAACTGGCCTTGAGTGGTCCGCTGCTGAGGCTGCGTGATGAGGGGTGCAGCATAACCCTCTCTCCACTTCTAAACGTGAACCTTTCAATATAAAAAAGCTGAAAACACGACAGGGACAAAGGAACATCACATTTTCATCTGCCAGGAGGGCCGGACACACACACAGCTGCACTACACCCGTGCCAGGCCTGTGAGCAGAGCTGCAGAGAAGAAAGCCCAGGGGGTGGGCAGCCCAGCAGAAAACCAGGCACGCACAGGCCCGGGGACGTCACACAACTGCTACACGCCCTGCGGCCTCCCTCCTTCGGGCCCCCTTCACAGGGGACAATACATTGTCCCCGCTGCTCTCGTGACTGAATTACTTTCAGCAGCCAAAAGCATCCTAAGCCACACAGCCTGTGTGTGGGGTCCACTGAGGAGCTGGGTCACTGTACAATGAGACCACAATCATAGGACTCACATCCTCTGGGGCAGGAGTGTCTACAGGGTTCACCTTAAAGGTAAATCCCACTGACGTGAGGAGCCACATGCAGGACCATGCAGAGCCCTCCACCCACACCCCCCCCCACCCCACACACACACACACCCACTCCCACACCACCACCACCACCACCATGCAGAGCCCTCCACCCACCACCCACACCCACACCCACACCCACCCACACCCACACACATACCACCACCAGCACCAAAGGACTGAGAGCTGGATGGAAGCTGACCATAATGCTGGGCACCCAGTGCAGACAGCACCAGGAAGACACAACTGTTCTCAAAAGCCTGAGACGTCCACAACTAAGAGGGAAAAGCCATGCAAACAGCTCTGGAGAATCCACTCAGTCCTAAGGCAGCCCTGGGGTGATAAAGAGAAGACAGAGTAATCCGGACCTTGATGGTTCAGAGACTAGCAGGAAAGACGGACAAGAAAACGCGAGTAAAGTCAGGAGCACAAGCACATGGACAGACACTCCCAGGAGGAGGGGCGCCTGAGGGGGCTGGCGTCAGGGGAGCAGGTAGCATCCCCAGGGGTGGCGATAAGGCCCTCGGGCCTGTGTGTCTGCACACACTCGCTCACGCGCAGAGAAACCCTCCTCAGGTAGATGTGAACACTCAGGCTCCTCGGATGCTCAGTGTGGGAAACTCTGGCTACAGATGCTGTCTACTCCAGATGGCCGATGACTGCCCGCTGAACCTGGCCTCAATGACCCCTATTCTGCCTCCCGGGCCCAGCGTGAATACTCACATCACCTCTCAGACCAGAGTAAGCACCTGTGCTGCGCTTAGTCACTTAGTCGTGTCTGATTCTTTGCGACAACATGGACTACAGCCTGCCAGGTTCCTCTGTCCACGGGGATTCTCCAGGCAAGAATACTGGAGTGGACTGCCATGCCCTCCTCCAGGGGATCTTCCCAACCCATGGACTGAACCCAGGTCTTCCACATTGTGGCAGATTCTTTACCATCTGCTGCTGCTGCTGCCAAGTCGCTTCAGTCGTATCCGACTCTATGCGACCCCATAGATGGCAGCCCACCAGGCTCCTCTGTCCTTGGGATTCTCCAGGCAAGAATACTGGAGTGGGTTGCCATTTCTGTCTCCAATGCATGCATGCATGCTAAGTTGCTTCAGTGGTGTCCGACTCTGTGCGACCCTATGGACAGCAGCCCACCAGGCTCCTCTGTCCACAGGATTCTCTAGGCAAGAATACTGGAGTGGGCTGCCATTTCCTTCCCCCTTTACCATCTGAGCCACCAGGTAAGCACGTGAGTGAGGAACAAAGCGCCTCAGCCAGCCCGGCTGGCATTCCTGCTCTAAGAAAGACAGGACACCATGCAGCAAGCAGTCACAGCCTCAGAGTATGACCTGCATAAATTACTCTTCCCACAGAAAACAAAGTGGAGACAATACATCAAGGGGGCAAAAAGGCAAAACAGTTCATGTGGTAAGTTAGAATCTTTTTTAAACGTTGATTCTGTTATTTTTAAATTAATGTTGCACAATAAAGCATGATTCAAAAAATAAAAATATCTGAAAATCACATTTCCAATGTCAAGTGTTCTCAATAAAGGTTGGGTAGGATGAATAGAAAGAAGAAAGTGGGTGCAGGCAAGAGAGACCAGCATAGCCCAGCATCGAGCAGGAATGGGCAGCACAGCAGAGCCCCAGAAAGGAGGCAGGAATGCAACTGGGATGAAGGGCAGAGACATGGAGGAGGAGAGGGCAGACAGTGTTCAGACCTTGGGCCCTCAGAGCTGAGCTGGGGCAGCGAGAGGAATGCAGACTTGCCCATGGAGTGCAATTCAGTTGCTGCCAGTCAAGGCTGAATCTGAGACGTTGTTCCCAGTGTAGAGTCAACCCCTGGACAAGGCGGGGGTCAGGGCACCAACCCTCCACACACACGTGGTTCAGCCTCCTTGGATCCAGATTACCAGGGTCCATGGAGTATAGCAGTGGACTATGAACCTCCGCCTGAAGGGGGACCTGTGTGCTCTGAACCCATGTTGTTCAAGGGCCAAAGTGTACACTTCTGTAAGGCACTGTCCCATGTTAAGCCCCTTTATCTAGGCAGCTGTGTGAGCTAAGGTGACAGCCAGGGCCCCTGATGACACTAGGAGAGACCTAGAGAGGAACGGGGCTTCTGAGCTGGTCTCACTGCTCACCAACGCCACCCCCACCTGCCCTGACGCTAGGGAAGTGATGCTCTGTTGTTTTTCAGTTTTTGCTTTAATTTACAGAAAACATCAGTGGGGCACCAGTGTGGCCACCACCCAAAGCGAAACGTGGCACCTTTCCATCACCTCTAAGAAGTGCCCCCCGGCCCTGTACAGCCCACCTCTCCCTCTCTGGGAGGGGGTCACTGCTCCCTCCCCCATGCCCACCTCTCTGGCTACACAGATGGTGACCACAGTGTCCTTCTCTTAGAGGCTAGTCTGGATGATGTCACTTTACAGGCTAATGGGGGGGCCATCCTGACCTGGAGAGAAGAGCAGAGTGGCTCCCAGGTCTACCCAAGACACCACATATTGGGCACTACTGGGCACTAACCCAACAATTGCAAACAATACCTAGAGCTCTAAGAGATGAATAAAGTCCCACCCACACATCATCAAAATGCACCTTCACTCTGTGAAACCAACGATTTTCCTTTCTTGCTAAATACACTCACCTGGCTGTTGGGATCTCCTAGTAGGTTACATATATGTGGCACGATCTTGCTTAGTGTTAACGTATGAGCTCCAGAGCTGAAAACAAAAGGAATGCTTTACTGGTGGTGAAAACAGAAGACAGAAGGCCACCTCCCCTACCCCCACCACTATCTCTCACCAAGGCTCACTCCTTATCCTCCCTTACGTGCTTCCAAAATAAACACACACCCAAAAGCCCTCTGCACAGAGTCCAAAACTGCGAGTGCGTCTCACAAGTCTCCCCCTGCACTTGGCGTCCCTCCAAGTCAAAGCCCAGGCCTGGCTCAGCGGGGGTTCCACCGTGCTGGCATCACTATTTGTCCCATGATGGTTCCTACTCTGCCTGACTCACTGTGTTACCAGGCAGGTCCCTGGACCCCTCCGCTAACCCTCACCCTCTCCCTACAGCGTGTGCAGTTCTCCGCGACAACAGACGTTCAGGTAACAACTGCCTGATGAAAACGCTGCAAAGAACAGCTGAGAGGACACTGCCCTGTTGGAGAATAACTAAGCTACTCGCAACTGTTCACCACCATAAGTGCAGTCACAGACATCTCTCTCAATACAATTCTCTTTGACTACCCTCGGATTACTCCCTTAGGATAAATAAGCGAAACAACTGTTATCAAAGGCTAGAAACATTTTTTAAAAGCTTCAGACATATGCCATAATTAATGACCCTGAAAAATCTAGCACATTAAGGGGAAAAAATCTACCAAGTAATGTAAACATTACACTATCCATTTTGTTTTTTAAAAAATAATGAAACTCTAAAGTCTGGAACAAAATGCTACATGTTAACAGTGATTATCTGAAGGGAGCAGAATTATACACAATGATCACTTTCTTCTTCATGCAGATTTTCTGTGACATATACAGTAATACTCTCATAATCAGGAAAGGTGACCTGTAATTTTTAATTTTAAAACATCAACAGCCATTAAGGAAGCAAAACCACAATGACATAGACTACTTGCATATCAAAATGGTTAAAATTAAAGACAGTGATAACATTCAAACGCTAGTTTCTGAAGAGACTAAATCATTCACCCACTGATAGTGGGAATGTATAACAGTACAGATAACTATAGAAAATAGCTAAGAGTTTCTCTTAAAAACTAAAAACAAACTTGATAAATGACCCAGCAATTGTACTCTCGGACACTGACCCAAAATAAATGATAACTTCTGTTCAGGCAGAAACTGGTACATGTATCTATAACAGTTTTATTTATAATAACCCAAAACTGGAAGTATTCAACAGGTGAATGGTTAAATATATTATGATACATCTATATCAGGGAATTCTACTTGGCAATAAAAAGCAATGAAATGTTTGGCCACAGCACATAGGCAATCTCAAGGGAATTATGCTGTGAGGAAAACAAACAGTTGATCTCAAAGGGTCACATTCTGTGTGATTTCATTCATATAACGTTCTTAATAAAATCTCAGAGCTGGAGAACAGGTGACTGGCTGGCAGAGGTTGGGGACTGGCTAGAACAGCAATGTGAGAGTGCCTGGGGTGAGGCACAGGTCTGCCTGTGAACGTGGCAGCAAGTTGTCTGGAGGTGCACTTGTGACAGAGTTGGGCACACACAGAACACACGTGTGTCACTGGAGGAACCTGAACAAGCTCATATCAATACTGACTTCCTGGTCTGGACCCTGCACTACAGACTCGAAAGACAGCGGGTGGGTGCGAGGCACCTCCCAGGACACTTCTCTACATCTTCCTATAAATATATGATGATTTCAAAGTTAAAAGTTACAAATACAAAAGCTTGGCCAAGGAAGCCCTCAGGCCCCACCCAGACTTACCTGTTGAGGGTGGCCACAAGGCAGAGACAAGTGCCTTCCCGGGTGCGAAAGTTCTTGTGCTTGAAGCCGCCAAGCATCCGGTCCCACACGTACTACAGACGGCAGAGGTAAGGTGGGGAGAAAAGAGGAGGAGGCTGCTGCAGCCCATCCAAGCCATGGACCCCCAGGGCAGAGACCTCACAACAGGTGCCATATCCCTCCCCGCCTCCGCTAGCCCTCTGCGGAGCTTTTTGGAAAATGGTAACATAGGTTTCTATACCAAGCTAAAATCTTTCAAAACACATTCCTTTATGTAATTGCATTTAATTTTCCGGACAACCCTGAAAAAGAGGTGGGACTGTCCTCAGTTACTGGGTGAGGAAAATGAAGCAGAAGAGGCTGGGTGACTTACCAAAGGTCACCTACTCAGGCTACTCTCTTGGCCTGAAGAGCTGTGCCCACCCCATCCTCTAACCTGCTCTGCTTCCCAGACTATTCTAGGTTTTACCTTCCCTGGGAAAGTTTCTCCTAAAACCGTCTCCCCCTGCCCCACCCCCCAACAATGGTCAGCTGGACAGGTAAGACAGAGCTGTATCCCTGGCTGTCCGTCCCAGCAGCCCAGCTCACCAGCAGACATGGGCCAGGGCTGCAGCCAGGCTGCTGATGGCCCTGACATCACAGCTGCATCTTTTCAGAGACACAAAGAGTCAATTACATAAATGAGCTTGAGTCTAAGAAATTAAACCAAGCACTCCATACCCATGTTAAGTTCACTAATTTATTCAAAGGTACACCCTCTGTAAATATCCTACGGGGGGAAAGTGGGGCCAGATGAAACACCATAAATTTTTTTTCTCTGAAACCCATGCACACTTTGCAGGAACACCCCAGTCTCACCTGGGGATTAGCAGCCTGATCCATGATCTTCAGCAGCAGGGCCTGGTCTTGCTCCCTCACAGAGTCTTTAGCATCTCCCAGTCTGTCTATTAAACTCGGCAGCACTAGAAATTAAAATGTAACTTGATCAAATGAAAACCTACTCTGGTGGCCCGAAGTCACCAACTGCGGGTATTTCAATTAACAAGATATCTCAAAATCCTGACCTAAATGATGCACATCGCTCTATGATGCACATCAAGCACCAACCCCTATAAATCTCCTCCTGCTCAAATTCACGGGAGCTACTATGAGAATTTGCTAAAATCTTTGCATGGGCACACTATCTGTCTTCTTCCTTATGCCACCTTCCTCTGGGAAGTTCCCAATGTGTTTTTAAGCTGCTAGAATGTTATTAAAATGGATGTCGATGAAAGACCTAGGCAGGAAAGAGTCAACACAAAAGGAAATCCAGATAAGAGAGAGAGGCCCCAGTGCATCTGCTCGGGGGTGGAAGAACAGACACTTAAGGCTGGGTCTGCTTTTCATTTTACATAACATCTCTGCATGCTCATCAGACAGAATGCAGCTCTCTGCCTGCCCTTCCTCCCCACAGCTTGGGTGGGCTATCGCTGCTGTTCCAAGGGCACTTGGATGTCAGAGGTCAACTCACTTTGCTTCTTCTAAAAGTCTATTAGAAATTTCTTTTACAGAAAATAATCCTGAACAATTCATCTAATTTGGTATTATGTAATCAAATTAATGAAAGAAAGAGGGATTTTTATTTGCAGATACACAGTTTATGGCAGAGTGGGAAGAGCTCATGGCTTTATCTAAACATGCACATTGACCAGAAAGTTAACAGAAATGCACAAATATATGTGTACCTGTTGTAACGAGAAATGCTAAAAGGAAAGGGTTAGGGCTTGTTTTGTTATTATGAATGCCCAGAGGTTGGGAATAAAATCGTCTCTTAACCTTTGAAACCTGATGTTATTTTTATTTAATTATTCTGACACTATTTTCCCTTCAAAATAAAAGTGATCATTTACCACACTTGAAATGACACTGACAACCAAAGTGAAAACGGTCATAGTAACAATAAACTGTTTAAAAATACAGCTGCGTCGGATCTGTAAGACTCTGAAAGAGAAAAGGCAATGCCTCTCCAAGACAAGGGTCAGAGGCAAACAGGGTTTGGTTGGCACCACAGCATGATGGCTAATTGGCATAAAAAATAAAAGTAATAGCTAGTACTAGAACAGGAAGATAGAAAAAGACAGCAGAAAGGTATGGAAAGGGGGCCAGGAGGATGCCAGCAGGAGCGCGGAGGTGGCAGATCCAGGTGTGCCCACGAGGGGAGCAAGGGCAGCGGTGCAGCATCTACACATGCAGGAGAAGGTAGGGGCGAGCCGGGGAGAGGGGGGCTAGAAAGAAAAGGTGGGGGGCTGAACGAGGGCTGGCTATGGGGTGGGTACAGCCAAGTGCAGGGTTTGGGGAGACACAGTGAAGGCCGAGATGGGAGGAGGAGAGAGCTCACCTGTACCGATCTGCGCCTTGAACCGATCCTGCAGCCGGGTGACCAGCGCGGACAGGATGTCCATGCCCAGGAGAACCACCTGCAACGATAAACAGCAGGCTCTCGTCAGCGGCCCATGCGGGGCTTGGCGCCCTCGCCCGCCTGCTGCAGGCACGCCCCCGCATCTCTGGCTCAGACACAGCCTGGGAGCCCAAGCGAGCGCCGACCCGAGGGTGAACGTGGGTATCAGGAAGAGGGCCGCTATTGTCCGAAAGGGCGGTTTACAGAGCTAACACGAGAGTCTTCGGCGAGACGCTACTCAAACACAGACGCCGTGAACCGGCTCCGAGCGCCAGCCCAGGAGGGCGGGAGCTCCCGCCAAGGCCCCGCCCCGTAAGGGCGCGCGTATGCAAATCAGCTCGCGGCCGGCGCGTGGCCTTCTGGGTACCACTGAACTGCCTCTTTGCGACCTTCCGAGCCTCCGAAAACGAAGTTTTGGTGGCGAGCTTCGGAAGCCGTGATCAGCGGAGGTTCACCGGCTGCCGGGCGGCTGCGGCGGCACTGGTGAATTAGTCGCCACAAGCCTACTCAGTGTTGGCGCCTGCTACTCGCGCCTCGCTCGAAGGCTGCTCCAACCATCCTTTTCTTGGGGTTGCGCTACTGTCCGATGAGCGTTTAGTGAGGACAGTACTGCTAACGCCTATGCAACACGCCCGCACCGGCTAAAGCTCAGCTTTATCACGGTGCAATTTTTGGAAAAAAGAAAAATCTCTTTTTCCACGATTTGTTTGTTACAAAAACAGCTTCTTAAAGTATAAATAAGCCAATGCTATGCTGGTTAAAAACAACTAGGTGGCGCTTCAAGCTGACAGAACAGAGTTCTGAGTTTTCACAACCCACACGCTTTCCCAAGAAAAACTACATTAAGCCCCTACCGTCCGTTTCTTTGTCTCCTTCTGGCGCCGGGATTGGGGAAAGAAGAGCCTCCAGTACTCTTCACCTTGAGAATCCCGTGAACAAAAGAGCCTAGCAGACTACATACAGTCTGTGGAATTACAAAGAGTCGGACACCACTGAGCAAAAGTAACACCTGCGCCGGGCACCTGCTCGCACCTAATTGTGAAAGAACACAGGTACCCTACTGTGACTTCTGGTGCCTCTGACGGTAAAGCGTCTGCCTACCGTGCGGGAGACACTGGTTCGATCCCTGGGTCAGGAAGATCCTCTGGCGTGGCACCCCCGTCCAGTACTCTTGCCCGGAAAATCCCGTGGACGGAGGAGCCTGGTAGGCTACAGAACATGGGGTCGCAAAGAGTCGGACACGACTGAGCGACTTCACTTTCACTTTCACTTGTGTTCTCTTTTACAATTACACAGATAACGTGATTCTTAACAGCCCCCTCCACACTCGCCCTTGCCACCTCGCTCTATCATTAAAACGAGAGATCTGTGTGTGTGTAGTCGCTCAGTAGGAAGCACTTTTGCATTGTGCAACTTTATTAAACATAGTTCAGAAATGATCTGGGGCACGATCTGGTGTTTATGCAGAACCAACGAACAAAACTGCGGTAATTCTAATTATCCTGAAGATACGCCGGATAATGAATGATATACTGAGTCCTTGCATCTGCCTGCCCTTCCAAGGTTTTGCGACCAGAAAAAGTAAAAACAGCAGGCTTTGCTATTCAGCTTTAAAGTCACTGGTTCAAAACAAAGGAATCAAAATTTGCCCAATAATAACCACAATACATATACTGTCCTTGTAAGGGATTGGTGACTTGAAGATATTAAAAGGGCATAATTTTTAAATTTTTGTATAAAGAGAGCATTGTTTTGTGACAGGTTTTTTTTAAAGCCTAAAACAGTAAAAAAAAAAAAAAACCACTTTAATGACTTCATTTATGAGCTACAGAAGATGAGGAATCACACATTCATTTCCTTCCAAAGCCCTAAAGAGTAGGGGGAGTAGCTAAAGAGTAGGGGGAGTAAAGGTACAATGGGAAAAGCTTGACAAAGGATATTGGTACCTCAGCCAGATCATCAAGGTCAACATCAACAGCCATAAATCAGGTTGGAGGTGTGTATGCTTGGTATGTGATAAACCGGGGCTTTAGGTCTGTGATCCTTAGCCTGAAGACCCACAAGCCCAGTCTAATAACAATATCAGATTCCCATAGAAGGACAGCCTACAAAATATCTTACCAATACATCTCAAAACCATCAAAGTCAGCAAAAAGAAGGAAAGTCAAATTTCCTTCTTCCTTGTCACTGCCAAGAGAAGCTAGGAGACAGTTAAATAGAGTGTGAGCTTCCTAGGTCATGCCTGCCAATGCAAGAGATGCAGGTTAGATCTCTGGGTTGAGAAGATTCCCTGGAGGAGGAAATGGCAACCCACTTCAGTCTTCTTGCCCGGTAAATCCCATGGTGGGCTACAGTCCAGGAGGTCACAAAAGAGTTGTACATGACTTAGCAACTAAAACAACAATCCTAGATGGAAGCCTAGAATAGATAAAGGACATTAGATAAAATTTTAAAAGACCCGAATAAACTATGGACTTCAGTTAATCACAACCTATCAATATTGCTTTATTAATCTCAACAAATACACCATACTAGTGTTAGACAATGATATATGATGGGGAGGCTCAATGTGGGATAGATACATTGGGGACTCTACTACCTTTGCAATTTTTCTGTAAATCCAAAACTGTCCTAAAAATTTAAGTTTATCTTTCAAAAAAAGAGCAAACTCTCAATTATTAGGAACTGGGTTTTCCCTGATGAAATCCTAAGCATGTGTCTGGTGTACCACTGGTTGGAGGGGGGGGTGCTATTCATTACAGAAATATTAATAACGGGCTTCAGTTCTCACCACATCCCTTCAGAATTCCCACAAGACTGTGATGTAAGAGGGCTATGGTCTTTTCAAATATGATAGCCCATGTCAGTTCACCCACTTGTGGAACTGGGAAAACAAACTTTAAACTTTTCCAGGATGGAGGTTTACTGCCAGGTCTGACCAGAGCAGGCCTGACTAAATCCTAGGCAGCAACGTTCCCCAAAATCCCCACCCAAACAGACTGGGGGCGTCCAGAGACTGCTCCGGAAGACAAGGCTGATGGATGCAGCAAGCCCCAGGGAACTGGGATGGAGAGGGCAGAGCACAGTCCCAGGCACAAATCCCCCCACACACACTTGTCTACTTCACCCTTAGTCACGGCCCCAGTGGGGGCAGGAAAGGAGAGGCAACCCACAAATGTTTATCTTCACAGTTCAGGCCCTTCTACATTCCTATTTCCCTGCTGAAGAAAGGGAGAAATGAATAAAGTCATTGCCCAGAAGACAACTCTAATTAGGAGCTGTGAAGCCTCTCTGTGCCTCAGTTTTCTGATCTGTTAAATGGGGACACAGTAATAGCTACAGCGAAGGTCACTGTGTGTACATAAAGTGCTTGAAATAGTGCTTGGTGCATGCAAAGGGCCAGATGACCCACATGATAGCTGTTAGCCCCAAATCATGGTCACTGCCAGTGCAGGGGCCAAAGTACTGATTCAGATCAGTGGAGGCCACGCCTAGGATTCCTGGGGAGAGGCCCTGGGCTGGCAGGGGAGATTTTCAGGAGGGGCTGCACTGCACAAGGCCAATAAGCTGTCAAGAACTGGCCTCACACCAAAGGAAGAGAAAACCTCCCAGCAGAGAGAAGAGTGAGGTGCGAAGGTAGGAAGAGTGGAACAGCTGGAGCCTGAGGACTTGGGAGGGGGCAGGGGAGGCAGCTCCAGAAGGGCCTCAGACGCGTCTTAGATACAGTGCAGGAGCACAAGAAGAGCTGCAATGTACAGCAGGGAGTGCCAGGGCACTGTGCCCACCATGGGAAGATGGCCAGGCGGAGAGAGGGTCAGCCCACACCCCGCACTCTATCCACAGTCTTCACTAAACTAGCAGTCCTGCATGACCCTTGTCTCCTCCCATATTCCATCTAATTCTAAGTCTATATTTGTGTCCCCAGCTAAACGTCCTTGAATATATGGAATACCATGCCTGGTATTTCCTTGAAACTTCCCTAATGCACAGCATGATACTGGATTCATGGTAAGTGATAATAAACCCCTACTTCACTAACTAGTTTTTTACTAATTAGTCTGGAACAGATGTGTTCAAGGGCTAACAGTTCCTTTATCCTATAACTTTTAAAAGGAGGTAATAATGGCTGACTAACTCAGGCCACCCCTCATGCTAAAAACAACTACAAATGCAGAATTTCACATAGAAGTACATCCACTTGGAAACACTGGCGAACTAAGAAGGCACAGAAAAACCACCAGGTCACAAAACGTAAGAGAGCTAAAATCCAGAGAGAGAAGCCTGCAGTAAACGGCCTACCTTTGCTCCAGGGCTGTTTATACACTGGAAAGGGGCAACAAGACACTTGAGAATTACTTGTGATAACCACTTGGATCTAGAACATACATTCCAGAGACCTCAAACAACCCCCTACACTCTGGGTTGGAAATCCAAATGCTATACATTTGGAGAGTGAACTGGAAATAAAACAGCCTCCAGATGTACTGCAGACCGATTTTCAAGAAACTGGGTGACCTAGAAAAATACCAATCCCTGACAGAAGATAGAAATGATTTTATTAGATTGCTGGTGCCCTAAAACCCCTGGAAGATAAAAGCACAAATCATTTCTGGATGGAGAGAACATAATTCTAGTTTAGTCCTCAATTTACTTCTATAAAAAATTCTCAAACACAATGTCCAAAGCACAACCAAAGATAATCAGGCACGCAGGACAACTATAAACGAAAACTTGCCGAAATGAAGATCCATGTGAGAATAATTAGGAGCAGAATAATTCTTACTATGTATAAGAAGACAAAATTCTTAAGATTAAAATTAAGGGGAGAGGTGATTACTTTTGAAAAGTGACACAAATTTTTAAAAGAACCAAACAATGCAATGTCCAAAATTAAGCACTGGACGGATGGACTTAAAAACACACTAGATATAGATGAAGAGGGAATTAAACAGGAAAGTAAGTCTGCAGAAAAATTCCAGAATGAAGCCCAGAGAAACAAACGGATGGAAAATTCAAAACAGTAGGTAAGAGACTAAGCATAGAGAAAACAGAATTAACGTAAGTTTCAATGGATTCAAAAGAAGAGGTCAGCACGAGGAGACCAGAAGCAAGAGCTGACACCCATCTGGGTCACTAGTATCCCCCAAAATACAGAAGCAAGAAACAGAAAACAAGTGTTGGTGAGGATGTGGGGCAACTGGGACTCTGTGCACTCACTGTTGGTAGGAATGTACAGTTGGTACAGTCGCTGTGCAAAGTGGTATGGAAGCTCTCCCCAAAATTAAACACAGAATTACCAAGTGATCCAGCAATTCCACTTCTAGGTATAAACCCCAAATAAATAAAAACAAGGATTCCAATAAATACTTGAACATTCACATTCTGAGCAGCATTATTCCCAACAGCTGAATGGTAGAAATAGCCAGATTTTAATCCAAGGGTCAAACTGAACATCATAATTGATGAAATACTGAAAGCTTTCGCTTTGATATGGGGAACAGGACAAAAAAGTCCATTCTGCATCTTCTTTTCAATATTGTATCTAAGGTCCTCACTCAAGTTTTATGGCAAGGGAAAAAATGAACTCACAGGGAAGCAAAATTGTCAAATTATAAGTAGAAAATGAAGATCTACAGGTATACTACAGGTATACTTGAGTTTAGCAAGACTGATTAATACAAAGTCAATATACCAAAAAGGGAAAAAAAAATCAACTACTTTTCTATACTAATAACTCATAAAGGAAATTTTTCAAGCTTTCATTTTTAACTGCATAAAAATTAACACCTAAGAATAAATCTAGCCAAGATAATTCTCTACTCCCAAAGCCACAGAATAATAAAAAAAATTAAAATGACTAAAATAAATGGAGGGAGAAATTACAGGTTGGAATACTCAATATTGCAAAATTTCCATTTTTCCCAAATTGATCTACATACAAAATTTCACTCAAAATCCCAACTGTAATTTATCTTTAGGAAGTTCACAAGCTGATTCCAAAATCTATGTGGAAATGCAAAGGGCAGGACATAAGATGGTAAAACTCACTCCCACGGAAAATCAAGATCTACTACAGAAAAGAAGACAGACACAGACTTGGGCATAGATGGGCCCTTTCTTTATGACTAAGTAGGCATTACACTGGGCTGAGAACCCGGCGTCAACTGAACATCCATCCGCAATAAAAAAGCGACTGACTTCTATCTCAACCCACACATAAAAATGAACTCCTGGTTACAGATTTAAGTGTGGAAAACATCACAATAAAGCTTTCAAAAAGTGACATCAGAAAACAGCTTCATGATCCCCAGATGGGGAAATATCAGGACACAATAGACAATAGACCATTAAAAGAGAAACCCATGCACAGGACATTAAAATCAGGGACCATGGTGCACTGAACTATCCTAAGAAAGTAAAAGGCAAGCCATGACGTATTGGAAAACAATATTAATAAGACAAATAAACAACAACAGGCTTGATTCTGGGATACATAGAGATCATCTACAAGCCCAATCAATAGACAATCCAGTAGAAAAATGGGCAAAATATTTGAACAGGCCCTTCACAAAAGATATCGCTGTTCACAAACATATGAAAAGTTGTCCAACCCCGATTACTTGTCAGAGAAACACAAGTTACTGGACTGGCCAAAAAGTTCATTTTGGTTTTTCTGTAAGATCTTATGCAAAATCACAAATGAACTTTTTGGCCAACCAAATAAAATATAATGAGACTACTACATACTCCCTGCATGGCTAAAATTAAAGACCCACAGACCAAGTATGGACAAGAACGTGTTACCACGGAACCTCTCACACGTGCTGGGAGGAATATAACCTGCTACAACCAACACTTCAGAAAACATCTTGGCATGCTGCTGCTGCTGCTAAGTCGCTTCAGTCGTGTCCAACTGTGCGACCCCAGAGACAGCAGCCCACCAGGCTCCTCCGCCCATGGGATTCTCCAAGCAAGAGTACTGGAGTGGGGTGCCATTGCTTTCTCCGACATCTTGGCATAGAGCTCCCAAATGCGAAGGTACATATGCAGCTACCTCACTGCTAGGCATTAGCTCAGTTCAGTCACTCAGGCGTGTCTGACCCTTTGCGACCCCATTGACTGCAGCACACCAGGCTTCCCTGCCCATCACCAACTCCCGGAGTTTACTCAAACTCATGTCCATTCAGTCAGTGATGCCATTCAAACATTTCATCCCCTGTCGTCCCCTTCTCCCCCTTCTGCCAGGCATATGCCCAACAGAAATGCACGCACAGGTACAACAGGTGAAATGCACAAAAATGCTCAGAGCAGCCCCATCCATAACAGCCAAAAACTAGAAATCCAGATGCCCATCTACTGAAGAATGTGAACGTTGTGGTTTTCATACTAGGAAGAACAATAAACAATCAAAATAAATGGATCAAAGCTACCCTCAACAATACAGATATATCCAACAGTGAGTGAAAAGGCCAGATGCCGAATACATACAAACATAAACTCTAATTTTAAGGTGCATATTTAGATGATAAAACTAAAAAGAAACGCAAGAAAGTGATGCCACAAGTGTTAGGAGAGTGGTAACTTTGGGGAGTGCTGGCAATACTCTAATTCTTGTCCTGAGGAGCAATCGAACAGCTGTTAGCTTCAGGACAACTCATTAAACTGTGCCTTTGTACACTGTGCACTTTCTATATACAGTTCCAATTATTTTTAAGGTTTCTAAAACTAGAAAAGTGGGAGTGACCTGGACCACTCAACCTACATGTAAGTCTGTGACAAGGGAGCTCTTGTCCAAATACCTTACTTACTTACAAACTACAAGTCAAAGCCCCAAAATGCAATCTACCACAGTTCTCTCTCCACAATGACATCTGCTTAATGATAGAGAAAGAAATACTTTCATTTTTTTCCTTAAAAAAAAAAAATGTCCATAAGAGACAAGGAAGAACAGGTCACTTCCTGAGTCATGGAAGGCTGGATTAGCTGGAGTAACAGAATTATATTGCACTCATATTGTACTTTATGGTTTTTAAGGTACTTTTGGATGAATCTGAATAATCTCAAAATAACCTGAGGTGTGGAACATATTACCCTTATTTTGAAAATAAGGAAAATTTTAAAAGAGGTAAAGAGACTTACCTAAGGTAATAAAGTCCACAGTAATTGAACTAAAAAAGAAAAGCCTCCTGACTTGATCGAGGTCAATCTCACTACAGCATAATCACAATATCACAAAACCCCATTTTTTAGTCTTCTTTGTCTTTCTCTAGCTAGCTGAAGACCTCTGCCAATGCCAGAGATAGAGCTGGTCTCAGACCCAAACATGTCTGATGCTCTGATAATGCCCCAAACAGGAAAAAGTCCAAGGGCGTTGTGAACACAGACCTGGGTGTGAATCCCTACTGTACCACATCTACTGTCCAACAGAGATGCTCAATCTCCAGACCTCACATGCTTCATTCATGAAGTCAGAATAATCCTATGTTTACCTCAAAGAGTGCACAGGAGGGTTAAAGGCTTTAGCAACATGCCTGACATGCTGTAGGCACTCAGTAAGTGTCTGTCCCCTTCTTTATGAGAGCAGCACTTTTTTCTCTTAACTTCTGGCTGTGAGAGCTGGGTCTTTTCAGGGCCTATTCTCTAGTTGCAGCGGCTTCTCCTGCTGTGCCGTGCATGCTCTAGGGCGCAAGGGCTTCAACAAGTGTGGCCCGTGGGCTCAGTGGTTGTGACTCAGGGCTTTAGAGTGCAGGGCAGGCTCAGTAGCTGTGGTCCACAGGCTTAGTCACTCCATGGTGTGTGGGATCTTTCCAGACCAGGGATCGAACCTGTCTTGCCTAAATTGGCAGGTGGATTTTTAACCACTGGACCACCAGGGAAGTCTCGAGAGCAACACTTTCAAAAAAACAAAAACAACAAAGCACAGCCCTCTGAGGAAAGACAGGAACAGTGCCAGCAGGGAGGGGGGAGGGGCGCGGGGCGGGGCGGGGGTCAGGGTGTAACCCCAAAGAAGAAAGTGAGGCGCCTAAATAAACACACATTTCAACACGTTACCTCCTTAGGACATCTCATTACCCAACTGTCAACAGTCCTCTTCTTTTTCTTTTAGCCACACCATGAGGCATGCAGGATATTAAGTTTGACCAGGGATCAAACCCAAGGCCCCTACAGTGGAAGCATAGAGTCTTAACCGCTGGACCACCAGGGAAGCTCCTAAGTACCAATATTCTGACGACTATCCCTCAAGACATCTTGCACGCACACATACGCACGTGTGTGTACTATAAATTTTATATAAATGGGTTCATATGCCATGGAATTAGCCCCAAATCAATACATAGTGATCTACAACCCCACCTTCAGTGGCTGGATGATATCCTGTTGTATACAGGCATCAGGATCACTGGACCAATCCGCCAAGCCCCTACCGACAGTCATTATTTTAATCAACACTTCGATGAATACACACTTCAACACGTTACTTCCTTAGGATGAGTTCTCCGAAAAAACACACACTGTACACTTAATGCCCACTTTTTTTTTTTTTGCCACACCATGTGGCTTGCAGGATCTTAGTTCCTCAACCAGGGATACAACCTGCGCCCCCTGCAGTGGAAGCAAGGTGACCTAATCACTGGACCATCAAGGAAGCCCCCAGCATTATTTTTACCTTAATGTGCTAGGTGCCCTAAGGGGCTCCAGGATGCTCACTCTATGCATTTTTTGTTGGTGGTGGTGTTATTTTAAGACTCTACAACTGCAACCTTATTAAATAAGGAGGAAATTAACAGAACTCTTACAATGCGATCATTTTCAATTCCAAGAATAAGAGCACAACACATATACCCAAGAATAGATTGATAAAAGTCAACGACCCCGTGTATTCATGTGACACTGGAGAATTATTCATCCAAACTTGCTGTCCTTCAAAGCACCACCCAGGGAGTCCTGGGACACCCATGCCAACCAGATGCCACTGAGCAGCCTACAATTTAAATCCCTCTTCTGGAATGGCCTCCAGAGACAGTGTTTGAGCACAAAATATAAATAATTGATATTAGATTAATGGGACTAATGAAGTGATAGGCTTGTTGCTGTTGTTGCCCACATACTGGGGTCTTACCATTAGGCAGAAACTTCAGGGACCTCCCTAGTGGAGGAGTGGCTAAGACTCCATGCTGCCAATGCAGGGGAGGCAGCTTCAATTCCTGGTCAAGGAACTAGACCCACGTGCTGCAACTAAGACCTGGTGCAGCCAAACAAATAAACAGTTTAAAAGAAAGAAAGAAATTTCAGATCATCCAAAAGCACTTCATTTTACACAAGAGCATTAATAGGCCCAGTGAGGCCGGGGACCAGGGATGAACACAGTTTGAGGCAGTCAGTAACCTTTGTTTAAAAATCTGGACCAGCCCAATAAAACCTTCAGCAGTGAAAGGAATTTTCTGTCAAGATCTATACTGTCCAAATCAGTAGCCACCAACTATAGGAGGCTACTGAGCAAGTGCTGTGTGAATGGGGAAAAGAATTTTAAATTTGGGGGATCAAGACCATCCCCAAGAAAAAGAAATGCTAAAAGGCAAAATGGTTGTTTGAGGAGGCCTTACAAATAGCTGAGAAAAGAAGAAAAGCTAAAGGCAAAGGAGATAATACCCATTTGAATGCAGAGTTCCAAAGCATAGCAAGGAGAGATAAGAAAGCCTTCCTTAGTGATCAATGCAAGAGACACCAAGGGAACATTTCATGCAAAGATGGGATCAATAAAGGACAGAAATGGTATAGACCTAACTGAAGCAGAAGATATTAAGAAGAGGTGACAAGAATACACACAAAAAGTATACAAAAAAGATCTTCATGACCCAGATAACCACCATGGTGTGATCACTCATCTAGAGCCAGACATCCTGGAATGAGAAGTCAAGTGGGCCTTAGGAAGCATCACTATGAACAAAGCTAGTGGCGGTGATGGAATGCCAGTTGAGCTATTTCAAATCCTGAAAGATGATGCTGTGAAAGTGCTGCACTCAATATGCCGGCAAATTTGGAAACACAGCAGTGGCCACAGGACTGGAAAAGGTCAGTTTTCATTCCAATCCCAAAGAAGGGCAATGCCAAAGAATGCTCAAACTACCGTCACAATTGCACTCATCTCACACGGTAGTAAAGTAATGCTCAAAATTCTCCAAGCCAGGCTTAAGCAATACGTGAACCATGAACTTCCAGATGTTCAAGCTGGATTTAGAAAAGATAGAGGAACCAGAGATCAAATTGACAACATCCATTAAATTCCAGAAAAACATCTATTTCTGCCTTATTGATTACACCAAAGCCTTTGACTGTGTAGATCACAACAAACTGTGGAAAATTCATCAAGAGATGGGAATACCAAACCACCTGACCTGCCTCCTCAGAAATCTGTATGCAGGTTAAGAAGCAACAGGCAGAAACAGACATGGGACAACAGACTGGTTCCAAATCAGGAAAGGAGTAAGTCAAGGCTGTATATTGTCACCCTGCTTATTTAACTTATATACAGAGTACATGATGAGAAATGCCAGGCTGGATGAAGCACAAGTTGGAATCAAGATTGCCAGAAGAAATACCAATAATCTCAGATATGCAGATGACATCACCCTTATGGCAGAAATGAAGAGGAACTGAAGAGCCTCTTGATGAAAGTGAAAGTGGAGAGTGAAAAAGCTGGCTTAAAGCTCAACATTCAGAAAACGAAGATCATGGCATCCAGCTCTATCACTTCATGGCAAATAGATGGGGAAACAGTGGAAACAGTGAAAGACTTTATCTTCTTGGGCTGCAAAATCACTGCAGATGGTGACTGCAGCCATGAAATTAAAAGACGCTTGCTCCTTGGAAGAAAAGCTATGACCAACCAAAACAGCATATTAAAAAGCAGAGACATTTCTTTGCTGACAAAGGTCCATCTAATCAGAGCTATGGTTTTTCCAGTAGTCACGTATGGATGTGAGAGCTGGACTATAATGAAAGCTGTTGCTGCTGCTGCTGCTGCTAAGTTGCTTCAGTCGTGTCTGACTCTGTGTGACCCCATAGATGGCAGCCCACCAGGCTCCCCCATCCCTGGGATTCTCCAGGCAAGAACACTGGAGTGGGCTGCCATTTCCTTTTCCAATGCATGAAAATGAAAAGTGAAAGTGAAGTCACTGTCATGTTGGACTCTTCGCAACCCCATGGACTATAGCCCACCAGGCTCCTCCGTCCATGGGATTTTCCAGGCAAGAGTACTGGAGTGGGTTGCCATTGCCTTCTCCTAATGAAAGCTGAGTGCCTAAGAATTGATGCTTTTGAACTGTGGTGTTGGAGAACATTCTTGAGAGTCCCTTGGACTGCAAGGAGATCCAGCCAGTCCATCCTAAAGGAAATCAGTCCTGAATACTCATTGGAAGGACTGATGCTGAAGCTGAAACTCCAATACTTGGTCACCTGATGCGAAGAACTGACTCACAAGAAAAGACCCTGATGCTGGGAAAGATTGAAAGTAGGAGGAGAAGGAGATGACAAGAGGATGAGATGGTTGGATGGCATCACGGACTCAATGGGCTTGAGTTTGAGTAAGCTCTGGGAGTTGGTGATGGACAAGGAAGCCTGGCGTGCTGCAGTCCATGGGGTCGCAAAGAGTCAGATACAACTCAGCGACTGGACTGAACTGTCTGAATGAATTTAAACAACTGGGAAATCCCCTCCAAAAAAAAACATTTCATGGGTCTAATCTGGCCAAAGACCCCTAAATATGCAACCTCCCTCATCTATACCCACGCCATAAACATGAAATCTGGCACCAAAACATTCATGGTTGCCCAAGGGAGTAAACACAGATCCAAGTGTTCCACATGGGCTTTTACAATTCTCCCAATATGCCCCTATGCTGACCTCCACACCCATCTCTTCCAGCCACCCCCAGCCAGCCAGGCCTATGGCTCTCCCAGTTGCCCGGACTCTCCTAGAAGCCTCCCTGCTCCCCTCCTCCAAGCCAAGGTCCTAATTCTTCTGAGAGACCCACCCAGCTAGCCTGGTCCAGGAGTTCACCTGGCCTCTGCTCCTTCACCTGCAGTCCACATCTCTCTCCAATAAGACCACTCACTCCTGAAAGCAGGGTGGTCCTCACATAGTCTCTCTCAGCCCTACCACTTCCTCAGAGATAACGTGAGTCGGGGAGGCAGGGTAATAGGGAAGATTAACTATTTCCTTGCACATATTCTCTTCACTATCTTACTTAATCCTTACAATTCCCTGTGCCAAGCACTGCTGCTGCTGCTAAGTCACTTCAGTCATGTCCGACTCTGTGTGACCCCATAGACGGCAGCCCACCAGGCTCCCCCGTCACTGGGATCCTCCAGGCAAGAACACTGGAGTGAGTTGCCATTTCCTTCTCCACTACACCTATAAATATCCTTACTTCGCAGATAAGGAAACAGGCAATGGAAAGGTCACTTGGCTATTACCTGGCTCAAATAATATTCATTAATCCATCAGTCTTACAAAAGGGCAAAGGAAGAAAATAAAATTTATAAAGATGCTCCCCAAACCAAAATCATTCTCGTGTGTACTCACTCCAGAGAACCATCTGCCTGCCTATGGCTGCACTTCTGGAAAAAAGTAGGTATTATTCTTAGTAGCCAAAAGGTGGCAATAATCCAAATATCCATCAGCTGATGAATAAACAAACAAAATCTGGTAATCCATACAGTTAAATACCATTCCCATTCCACAATAAAGAGGAACAAACGTAATGATAAATGCTATGTCATACGTGAACCTTGAAAAGAGGATGCTAAATAAAAGAAATCAGACAGAAAGACTACATATTGCAAGATTTCGTTTATATGAAAGGCTCAGAAAAGCTAAATCCCCAGAGACAGAAAACAGATAAATGGTTGCCTACAGCCGGGGGTGACGATGAGGATTGACTATAAATGGATACAAGGGACCTTTTAGAGTGATGGAGAAAAGTTCTAATGCTGGACTGTGGTGATGGGTGTACAACTCTGTAAACTTACTAAAAAATAATTGAGTTGTATAGTTAGTAGATAAATGTTATGTAAAGTATATTTTAGAAAAGCTGAAAAAAAATCAGTTACTAGATTTAAAAGAACTCTACTCAGATCTTTCTGGATCATGGAAGAAATCTTTCATTTCTTCTTCCATGAAGAAGAAATCATCTTCCATGACGGGATCACCAAAGAATTCATTACATTTGCCAAAGGTGGGGTGGTTCAGGCAGTAATGCAAGTGATGGGGAGTGGCGGGTGAAGCTTCACTCATTCGCACCCTGCCGTGGGCCTGGTTCCTAACAGGCTGCAGGGTGGTACCGGTCAGCAGCCTGGGGTTTGGGGACTCTGATGAAAACAGCATGAACTGTGCACTCCAATCAACACCACAGACAGAAAAAGCACTGCCACCTGACCCGGTGTGCATCCTCCCATCCTGGCTCCTCTCCTTTACTCTCACCACACGACCAGAATGTCCATCTAAACACTAACCAAGTCCTTCGCTGAGAACCCGCCTATGCCTCCCAGTGCTGCACAGGAACTCGTCTTTCCGACAGCCACTCCCTCCCTTCACCGGCCTCCTGGCTGCTTCTCCATTGCCCCAGATGGGGTCCCTCTCTGCACCAGATGCTCTCTCTACCTGAAATGCTATTCCCCAAGGCTGCCACCCACCCCATACCAGCACCCACTCACATCTCTGCCCCAAAGCCATGTTCTCAGCCAGGCCCACTCTGACCACCCTACAGAACGTTGTGGGCATGTACACATGCCCTTGGCCCATGCAGGCAGTATTTTTCTAAAAAGCAGCTCTTTCCATTTCCCAGTAGTCTATAAAATTCACTCAGTTAACTTGCTTATGGGTTCTTTCTCCCAAGTGAAACATGAGCTTCATGAAGAAGAGAATTTGTATCCAATTATTGAATGCTATAGCCCAGAACCTTATTTGTTGAATAACGGAGTGAATCCCATCAATCTGCTTTATTTCTCAATTGGAAAACTCACTTAGTGCAGTGCCAGAGCCTGCCTAGCACCCACTGTGAAGCCCAGTCATCCAAAAGGTGAAAGCGGCCTCAACCACGAGAAGCTTTCAGTTCAGTTCAGTTGCTCAGTCGTGTCCGACTCTTTGCGACCCCATGAACTGCAGCATGTCAGGCCTCCCTGTCCATCACCAACTCCCGGAGTTCACTCAAACTCACGTCCATCGAGTCGGTGATGCCATCCAGCCATCTCATCCTCTGTCGTTCCCTTGCTTCACCAAATAGGAAAAGGAGTACGTCAAGGCTCTATATTGTCACCCTGCTTATTTAACTTCTATGCAGAGTACATCATGAGAAACACTGGGCTGGAAGAAGCACAAGCTGGAATCAAGATTGCTGGGAGAAATATCAATAACCTCAGATATGCAGATGACACCACCCTTATGGCAGAAAGTGAAGAGGAACTGAAAAGCCTCTTGATGAAAGTGAAAGAGGAGAGTGAAAAAGTTGGCTTAAAGCTGAACATTCAGGAAACGAAGATCATGGCATCTGGTCCCATCACTTCATGGGATATAGAAGGGAAACTGGAAACAGTGTCAGACTTTATTTTTCTCCAAAATCAGTGCAGATGGTAACTGCAGCCATGACATTAAAAGACGCTTATTCCTTGGAAGGAAAGTTATGACCAACCTAGACAGAATATTAAAAAGCAGAGACATTACTCTGCCAACAAAGGTCCATCTAGTCAAGGCTATGGTTTTTACAGTGGTCATGTATGGATATGAGAATTGGACTGTGAAGAAAGCTGAGCGCTGAAGAATTGATGCTTTTGAACTGTGGTGTTGGAGAAGACTCTTGAGGGTCCCTTGGACTGCAAGGAGATCCAATCAGTCCATCCTAAAGGAGATCAGTCCTGGGTGTTCATTGGAAGGACTGATGTTGAAGGTGAAACTCAAATACTTTGGCTACCTCTTGCGAAGAGTAGACTCATTGGAAAAGACTCTGATGCCAGGAGGGGTTGGGGGCGGGAGGAGAAGGGGACGACAGAGGATGAGATGGCTGGATGGCATCACTGACTTGATGAACGTGAGTGTGAGTGAACTCCGGGAGCTGGTGACAGACAGGGAGGCCTGGCATGCTGCAATTCATGGGGTCGCAAAGAGTTGGACACGACTGAGCAACTGAACTGAACTGAATGGCAAATGAGGGAACAGTGGGACACGGAGAAACCCTCCAGGTTCCCATGGCTTAGGAAGCATCTTACTGTAACCAAGGGAAAAGTGAAAGTTAAAATGACAGATTCCCAGGTTCTTCAGATTCAAACTTATGAAGCATTCAGAGCTAGCCAAATCCCACCAAACTCTGCTCAGGATGCTTTGTAAGAATGATCTTGGGAATCGAAGCTTCCACTGTGCTACATATCTGAAGATCATTTCATGGAAAACCAATTCACTGAACTGTACCTATCAGCAAAACTACTACCCAGAGTACCTGATGGCCATCCTGTGTCTAAACTCAAGGAGAAAGCTTTCATGTCACTGTGATGGAGGTAGACAAGGTGTGAACCACACGCAGTAAGATGTGCAAGCCACACAGTTCAAGACAAGCCCGGCAGAAATTTCCACCTTCAGAAACCCAGAATGACGTGGGGTACGAAGCAAAGGTGGAGATCCAAGTGGCAGACAGAGCATAAATAGGCTTTGGAGTCAGACAAAACTGGGTTCAAAACATGGCACCACCGTGGTTACTAGCCATGGGCCCGAAGAAAGTTACCATCTCAAACTCCATGCATGTCTCTGTGATGTGACACCTAATGCTGCCTTCTGCAGGTGACTGGCAGAATCACTGACGCAATCAATTTCAACTGTAGGGCACAGGGAACCACACACAGTAAACACGCCCGCCTCCTCATTCTGAGATAGAACTCGTGTTCAAGAGCGCCTACAAACATTAAGGCAAGTGAAATACAGCAGACACAAAAGGACACTTATTGCATGCTTCTGTGTATAGGAAGTACCAAGAAACAGCACATTCTCAGAGACAGAAAGCAGAATTGTGCATGCCCGGGGTGGGGGGTGGGGGGAGGGCAGTGGTAAAGAACCCGCTTGCCAAGGCAGGAAATGCAAGAGATGCAGGTTCTTCCTGAGTCAAGAAGATCCCCTGGAGTAGGAAATAGCAACCCACTCTGGGATCCTTGCCTGGAAAATCCCATGGACAGAGGAGCCTGGCAGGTTACAAGCCATGGGATCGCACGACTGAGCCAACACACACACACACACACACGCACACACACACACGCACACACACACACACGCACACCCGATCACATGACTGAGCCAGCGCACGCACACACACACACACACACACACACACACACCCCTTGACACTAACATACATCAACAATACTTCAATTAAAGAAAAACAGAAAGAAAGAAAAGTAGCAGTTAGCAGCAGCTGATGGGAGGGGAAATGGAAAGTTATTGTTTAAAGAATGCCTTTTGGGCTGATGAAAAAGCTCTGGAGATGGATAATGGTGATGGTTGAACATCACTGTGAATACACCTAAAGCCACTAAGCTGTACAATTAAAAGCAGTTGAGGGAATTCCCTGGCAGTCTAGCGGTTGGGACTTGGCACTTTTTCTGCTGTGGCCCAGGTTCAATCCCATAAGCCCGACGGAGTGGCCCACTCCCAAAAAAGCAGTTAAAGTGGTAGGTTTTATGCTATGTATATTTTAACATAGTCCTTTCCCCTCCTAATTTTAAGAGTACTTGCAGGACAAACCAAGGGACAAATCAAAACTGACAAAGGCCAGTGTCAGAAGGTCCGGAGGTGTGTGAGCTGCAAAAGGGTTTGCGTGGTCTGCAGTGTTTCATCTGTCTTCGCGATTGTCTCTTCACTAGAGTGCTGGGTCCAAAACAGTGTTGTCCCTGTTGGTAACTTCGCTGTGCTCACCATCATCACAGAGGCTTCCCTGATAGTTCAGTTAGTAAAGAATCCACCTGCAATGCAGGAGACCCCGGTTTGATTCCTGGGTCAAGAAGATCCACTGGAGAAGAGATAGGCTACCCACTCCAGTATTCTTGGGCTTCCCTTGTGGCTCAGCTAGTAAAGAATCTGCCTGCAATGCAGGAGACCTGGTTCGATCCCTGAGTTGGGAAGATCCCCTGGAGAAGGGAAAGGCTGCCCACTCCAGTATTCTGGCCTAGAGAAGTCCATGGACTGTATAGTCCATGGGGTCGCAAAGAGTCAGACATGACTGAGTAACTTTCACTTCACTTCATCATCATCAAATCGGAAGAAAGCATTTTTCCTTTCCACCCTGTGAGAAGTTATATCTCCATCCATAAACCTCCTAGCAATTGAGAGGTAGAAGAGTCCCAACTCACTCTAAAAGTTAGCAAAGGAGAAGGCAACAGCAACCCACTCTAGTACTCTTGCCTGGAAAGTCCCATGGATGGAGGAGCCTGGTAGGCTGCAGTCCATGGGGTCGCTAAGAGGTGGACACGACTTCACTTTCACTTTCACTTTTCACTTTCATGCCTTGGAGAAGGAAATGGCAACCCACTCCAGTGTTCTTGCCTGGAGAATCCCAGGGACGGGGGAGTCTGGTGGGCTGCCGTCTATGGGGTCACACAGAGTCGGACACGACTGAAGTGTCTTAGCAGTAGCAGTACTACAAAACTGGGCAGGAGTCACATGCAAAGTTAAAGAAACTCATCCAATCCCACTTATAAGAGAAGAAAATTCAAAATAGTAGCAAATCAAATCCAGCAGGTTAGTCAACGAACACACTGACAGAGGTTATCCTAGGAATTAGGAAGTCTATACGACTATCTCATGAGATGGTCTTTAAAAAAGTTCAATGCATCGTAAGAACTTAGGAATTTCATCCTAAAGCGTTGGGGAATCATTGAAAGATTTGAAAGTTTGGAAAAAAGAAGGAGATGAGATGGAAGCAGGAAAGGGATAAGGACAGAGGAGTGTGAAATGATATATCTGCAGTTTTACATGCTCATCTTTGCAAAGACAGGGAGGATGAACTGGGGCAGAGAGAGCTTTGGGCATAACGAGGGCAGAGATTGCAGGTTTCTGAGCTGAGCAGCAAAGCTAATGGTCATACTGTGAGGTCTGTGTGAGTGCAGAAGGAGCTGAATCGCTTCTGACATGCTGAGCTGCAGGGGCCTGATGGGGTATCAACACAGAAATACGCTGCAGGCACAGGTCTGCTAAGTGAAGCCCACCAGGGCAATTCAGGGTGCACACACGGGTCTGGGAACACCCACATGAAGGAGAATTCCCATGCAGCATGCAGAGGGAAGACTGAGGTAGGTATCTTGATGATCCCCCATATCTGCAAGGACTGCAGGCAGAGGTACTGACCAAGTAGATGAAAAAGAGTTGCTAGAAGAAAAGGACTCGGAACATTCCCGGTGGTTCAGTGGTTAAGACTCCGTGCTTCCACTGCAGGGGCCACGAGTCTGCAGGGGTCAGGGAACTAGGATTCAACATGCCTTGAGGTGCAGCCAAAAAGTAAAAACTTAAAAAAGAAGGAGAAAAGAACAGAGGTGGCAGCAAACGGCAGTGAAGAAGAGAGCTTTGCCAATTAGGGCTTGATCACGTAAGAAGTCACGTGAGATCAAGATGGTTTTGGCAATTCCTGCGTCCATCCACAAGTTCATGGAAGGAGAGGTCAGACACGTGGAATAAAGAGTGATGGGGATGTCAGTCAAGACAGAATGTAGGAAACTCCCAGTGGCAAGACTCAAGCGAAACTCAGTAAGGCAGCCTGAAGACTCTGCTGGTCAAGTACGATGGTGGTTGTTCCTCCCTAGAATGGTAGACACACACACATACTCTACAGGCTGAAGGAGGAGATGAAGAACATAAGGGAATGCGTTTATAACTGACAGATGTTGCAGGGCACACCACGGAAAGGACGGCAGAGGAGAAGCTGGAGGATGCTGGGAGAGACGCTAGAATGTGGCGGCCAAAGCCTGATGATCCAAGGCCTGCCCAGGCGTGACGTGGCAGACAGAAACCCAGGGAACTAACCACAGTCAGTGCGTCAGACCAGCTTTGGCGGAAAGCTCTTTTGACAGGCAGGTGTCAGGTGCTGGGGTATGCTGACAGCAGCCAACCCCAGAAATCTTAACACAACTGAAACACTCTAAATGTCCATTACAAAATTAAAGTGCCTTCCTTATCATAAACACCTGAAATATTTGTAAAATAAACAGTTGAGGCTGCCTTGGATTGTTCTGGGGAATGGGAGAAGAGAAATTATGAACAATAAAGGTGTAGCTGTAGGAAAGGGCACTGAGAAGAGGGGAATCCCAGGGAAGAAAAATGAGATAACAAGCCCCAGCACCAGCATAAATTACCAAGCGGAAATGAAGGAAAGGAAATAAAAACTTTAACTCTCATTTCTGCTTTTGATTATGATTATGATCTATTAGCGACTAAAGAATTGGAGGAAACATCTTTCAACAAATCAAAGGTATCCTATTAGAAACCAACAGCAGGACACCAGACTGAAAACACCAGGGGCATGCCCGTGAGAGGTGGGGACAGGGTGGAGATAAGAGATGTTCCTGTTACCAACCTGACAGGACTGAGCGATACAATACAAAAAAGAAAGCACAGAGAGATCAAGAGGCAAGAAAATGATTACTGGTAACAACAACATTATTATTGCTACTTGCCAAAAAAAAAAAAAAAAAAAACTGTCTACTAAAAATATCCAAGACGCTCAACTGAAAATTAGAACTGACAAGAGAGTAAGTGGCCAAATCCTCTAAAAATATAGAAAAATCTATGCCATTTTTATTGTATCAATTGGATCAGGAAGAAAGTTTAATGGAAAAAATCAAATTCATAACTGCAACAAAAACCTAAGGTAATTAGGACTGAATCATAGAACTTATGTGAAGAAAACTGTAAAACATTTTACTAACGGGCATTAAGAAGGCACAGATAGATAAAATGAAATGTCATATTCCTAAAAGAAAAAATAAACACAAGTAAAAAAGAAACAACAAACTGGGCAGAATATATCTATAAAATATATGGTAATGGATTATACCACGATACTTGTTAAAACCCACAAATAATTAAGAAAAAAAAGACAAAAATTTTAAATAGGCAAAAAACATCCAATAGACTATTTCTATTTAAAAAAAAAGCAATAAACATTAAAAGGTACTCATCTTCTTTTAACCAAAGGATTGCAAATAAAAATAATGATACACCATTTATAACTTATCAGATCAAGATACATTTTAACACCACTTTATTTACTTTTTGGCCGTGCTTTGGGGCTTTTGGGATATCAGTTTCCCAACCAGAGACTGAATCCAAGCCATGGCAGTGAAAGCCCAGAATCCCAACTGTTAGGCTATGAAGGAGCTCCCCAAATACATTTTAAAAGATTAATAACTCCGAGGTGTGGGGAGGGTTCCTGGAAATAGATACTAACAAGTTGCTTGCAAGCTTGGTAACTGTAAGTGATACAGCGTTTTGGCACACAACTCGGTATCTATCCATTTTTTTGAACAGGTTATTTTGTATTTGGCTTCACTGGGTCCTGCTTGCGGCACACACGACCTCTATGGCGCACATGGGCTCCTCACTGCAGGGTACGGACTCAGCAGTCGCAGCACAGGGAGTTCGCTGTCCCCCACACGTGGGATCATAGTTCCCCGATCAGGACTCGAACCCACATCCCCTGAATGGGAGGGCAGATTCTTAACCACCAGACCACCAGGGAGGTCCCATACACCAAATTTTTAACCTAAATAAATGTTGGCCTAGCAAGTTCATCTTTAGGAATCAATTTCAAACACTTTAACACGGTATGGAAAATAGCATAGTGTAGACACAATGGCCACTACTGCATTATTTTATGAAAGGAAAACATTAAAAATAAGCCTAAATATTCATCAAGGTAACTAAGATAAATGAGTTAGATATGGAAGTGTTCTATTTTCATAATTAAAAACGATGAGTAGGCGGCGGGGAAAATGGCGGACGGGAAGGCGGGAGAGGAGAAGCCTGAGAAGCCGCAGCGAGCTGGAGCCGCCGGAGAACCTGAAGAAGAAGCAGAAAAACCTGTGAAAACTAAGACTGTTTCTTCCAGTAATGGAGGGGAAAATTCCAGTCGCAGCGCTGAGAAGCGATCAGCTGAAGATGAAACTGCAGACCTCCCAACAAAGCCTACAAAGATCTCCAAGTTTGGATTTGCCATAGGTAGTCAGACGACAAAGAAAGCCTCAGCCATATCCATCAAACTTGGCTCAAGTAAGCCTAAAGAACCGGTTCCAACTCTTGCTCCAAAAACCCTTTCAGTAGCAGCAGCTTTTAATGAAGATGAAGATAGTGAACCAGAGGAAATGCCTCCAGAAGCAAAGATGAGGATGAAGAATATTGGAAGGGATACACCAACATCGGCAGGACCAAATTCCTTCAATAAAGGAAAGCATGGGTTTTCTGATAACCAGAAGCTATGGGAGCGAAATATAAAATCTCATCTTGGAAATGTCCATGACCAAGACAATTAAATGATGTGTTTTGAGATTGGGGTGTGGGGTGGGTGTAAAGTTAAAAGGAACAGTTTCCTTTTTTAAGGAATGGTATAAGACTATCTTTGGAGCCGCCTTTTTTTTCTTTTTCTTTTTTTAAATATTGAGTGATACACTAATAAATGAGAATTTGAAATTAGAGGTAATTTATGTTTTATATACTACTACTAATTTTGTAGTTTCATGTGATTAGTTTCCAAAGGTTACAGATACTAAAAAATTCAGAAATGGTACCTTTCTAAGAATTGCATATTTTTTTAGACACAACTATTAGCACATTAGGAGGGAAGCAAAAAGTTGTCTATTTAAACTGTAGGCAGTTACTCTCTAACTTAACTCCCTTATTAACCTAAACTTGTCTGGCTCCCAGGAACAGCCTTATAGAGAAGGGAGTATTGTATTGGGAGGAAAATGTTACTGGACTATTGACTGAGAAAGTAAATTAGATAAAATACAGCTTTTTTTTTTTCCTAATGGGCATTTGTTTAGTTTCATATCATCATTAACTAGTTATTGCATTGCTATCAGTGGATACAGATGCTTAAAGCTCTTTAGAAAGAACATTTTTAAATTTTATGTAAACTGTTAAGTATTTAAAATAGCCCACTTCATTTTAAGGGTCTTGTCTACCTTCATTAGTCTTCAAAAAACAACCATTTGCTACCAAAGTAAATCAGTATTTTGAATGTGCTTCTCTTGATTTTTGTTATTAGCTAGTTCCTGTAAGCATTTCCACCAGATCTTGAGGCAAATCATAAGGAAGCTGTTTCTTTTAAAATAACAAACCACCACCAAAAATTTTAATGTACATAATAGTTAAATGTTTGGCTGTTCTTATTTTTTAAAGGGTATAAACACCAAAAAAAAAAAGGGGGGGAGCAACATTGTATGAAGATGGAAGATAAGAAAGATGCACTTTCTGTAACTTTATCAAAGCATTTATGTTACTAACTTGTGAAATCCAATTTGATTTGAACTTATTAACAGGAATTCTTATTTAGCACAAAAATATGGTTTACTTTAACTGTATACTTGCTAACCAGTGGCCTCTCAAAAGCACATTTTAGATACTGAAAATGAAGAAAATGCATCTTTAAACATATTTTACGGAATCTTCGACCACATATACTTTGTTAATCTATGTGTTGTAGGATTGTGTTTATTTTGTATTTTTGTATTGTATATGAATTCTTTTTTAATGTGACAGTTAAACACATCTTTTAAAGCATAGACACACATAGAAGAAACATATGGTATAATGATTTCCTTGAAAACTACAAAGTTAGATTTGGAGGCAGCTTCAGACTGTTTGATTGGTGGTAACTACTTGCTGAGCTCTTTTAATAAGTAATAACTCCAGAGAAGCAGCCTGTATATATTCCTAATACTTTGTTCACTTGCATTTGAGATTAGAATAAGCCCCAAGTAAAACAATGGAAATGTATATAGAACTATTAGTTCTTACATGATTTAATTATATCAAGATACATGAATTTACCTTGCTTTAATGTAGGCAAACTTTCCATTTTTGTTCATTTTAATGTTTATGTTGAAATAACATCCCTCTCCTACATTTCATTTTCTTGACTCAAATATCAACCTACAGTCAAGATGGGAGAGAGAAACAACTAAGATGATTGTCTTTACTAAAATACCAATAAATTTGTCAAACTCTAAAAAAAAAAACAAACAAAAAAAAAAACGATGAGTACATCAGCAATGGCTAAACCAAAAATGAAACTAAGAAAACAATTCCATTTAGAATAGCACAAATTTAACCCAAAAAGGGAAAGATTTGTACACTTAAAACTATAAATACCACTGAAAGAAATTCAAGAAGACCTAAATAAATGGAAAGACATCTTTTGTTCATGGAATTGAAGACTTAATAATGTTAGGATGGCAATAGTCTCTAAATTGATCTACAGATTCAAGTTATTTGCTATCAAAATTCCAGCTGCCTTTCTTGGCAGAAATTGACAAGTCATGCTATGAAACAGAGTTAAACCAAAAAACAGCTGCAAAACATTATGTATATAGACCTTTTTTTTTTTCAAAGAACTCTACACACATCATTTGTGTGCAGGTGTGTTTGTACGAGAGAAAACAAACCTTTCACCTTTTGCTTCCTCTCACAACAAACGCCTATAATTTTCTGGTTCAAGACATGATACAAAATTATTTAATATTTTAAATGCTAAACAATAAACAAATACAAATCCCCTGAGAGGCTGCCAGCCAGTGAAGAATGGAAGACTGTTTTCTGGTGGAGTTTTGTCTGCAAAGTGGAGGGGGACCAACATCCAAGGATATCGCTCTGCCTCCAGTATTTCCACCACCCCCAGCGGAGACTCACTTCTACAACAGGTATTCTGAGAGCAGCAAGGGGCTGGCAACCACTGCGGCCAGATGATGGGTATGTGCGGACGCATTCAACAGCCTCTCTACTTCTGAATGGGTTTGAAACTTTTCATAAAACCAAGTTAAAGAAAACTTTCACAGGTGCCTGTACCTTTGATTTTCAAAATCCATCTCTCCTGAATCAGGAGTAAGACGCATGACTAAAGTCTCTGGGAAGAAGGCTCCCTGGCTGCAAAGCCCCTCCAAAGGGCTTCCTCCCCACTCTGCTTCCTGACCCCAAATACTGCGGTGACTTAAGAGTATCTGGAGGGGCACTGATCTTGTACCACCAGCATCAAAGGAAAACTCAGAGACAACACAGTAAGACGAGCACTGGGAGGTGAGAAGAGGGCTAGTGAGTCCAGGCTTCCTAAATGAAGGATAATGCTGGGATCTAAAGTGGGGGTTTCAAAAGCTATAACTGCATGTTCACTGTTCTCTCTTGTGGAAAATCATCTGTTTCCTCCCATGACTGGCACATCCACTACGAGGGTCAGGGTTGCTACCTGGCTACCGGAGGCACAGCTATGCTAAAATCAGAGGGAAAGTGGTTTTTATTAGGGAACCAGCGACTCCCAGTACAGGAGCTGGAGGTTTCATTTCTGTTAGAGCTTCACATGAGAGAAGGTGTTCTCGTGTTCCGGGGTTTCTCTCAGGATGGATCGTCTGTCCTCTGACTATGGTCCTAAGGTGTTCCTAAGGGTTGCAACATAAAATAGATTTTTTTTACTACGGGCTCTAATGAAACAGCCTGACAAGCTGGTGGCTGCCTCTGTCTCCTTAGACCAAAACCCAGAGCCAGACAGCCCAGAAACTGGGCTGACTGTAACCACCTGCTCTCCTGTGCTGAAGAACATTTGCAGGAGGAGAGGCTGCTCTGCCCAGGACTGGGGGAGCTGACTCAGAGGAAGTACTTATACTTAGCACATCGCTGTGAAACAGGCACAGTCACTAATTTGGTTCTCCCCACTACATCCTTTTCTCATCCTTTTCCCTGTATTCTGCCTTTCAATGATTTATCTAGTCACCCAGACAAAAAGAGAAACTCCAAGGCCACAGTCGGGCTAGAACACGACAGGGTTACTACAACACTTAGTTCTTTTTTCCCCTTGATGAAAACTCAACTGGGTGGAATACCGAACAGCTCTTTCAAACACTCTCAGATGGATATAACTGAGAAACATTTCCATTTTGGAGCTATTCCAAATTCTTCAATTATTGACTATGGGATCAAACAGGAGCACAGAAACACAACAGGCAAGCTTCACTTGAGCTGGGCTTTTGTCCTCTGGGGTTTCACTGCTGTTGGGCTTTTGTTTTGAAGCTCTAGCTCTCAGTGATACAGCAGAGTGCAGGGAATCCTCCCCGCCTTTGTTTGATTCTGTTCTTTCAGAATCTGTAAAGGGAGTCACCGGGCCCTCCTGGGTCTCAGGTCCTTCCTCTGCTCTAAGAGAACTGTCAGATGATTTGCTGGCGGTGCCTACATCATCTTGAGAGTCGGGTAAAAGCCAGGTGATGTTATTAGAGGGCAAGTGACAGTGTGGAAAGTGAGGGGGTGGGAAGAACCAGCAGAAGCCTGTGCTTGTGAGCTGAGTGCCTCCCCTTCCAGTCCACAAGTTCATTCATGCTTTCAAACACACAGAGCCGGCAGCCTTGCCAAAAAGTAAATAAATATACACGCCTGCACTGGAGAAGGAAATGGCAACCCACTCCAGTGTTCTTGCCTGGAGAATCCCAGGGACAAGGGAGCCTGGCAGGCTGCCGTCTATGGGGTCGCACAGAGTCGGACACGACTGAAGCGACTCAGCAGCAGCACATTTAATGAATTCACTTATGAAAAATAAGCCAACTTGTTCTAGTGTAGAAAGCTTAAAGGCAGGACAGAGAAATCAAAATAAACTTGTTTCTCTAATTTCTTCTAACTTCCAGCCTTTAGGAAAACAGAAAGGCACTAGGAACTAGGGGTGAATTCTCAGCTCTGGAGAAGCCAGTCTCTTCTGCACCACTTCCAAGTCATATCTAATTCTGATTCCGAATTTCAAAAGTAGGCAGGACCACACTTGAGGGAAAATAAACTAGAAAGGGCAGGGATGAAAATGAAAAGTTCACAATGGAATTATTTCAAATGAGGAATCTACTACCGGCTGGGAGGCAAGGAGGCAAAGCAAAAGAAACAGAAAAGCTAGCATTTACCCATTCTTCTAAAAAGGCTCCTTTAGGATGCACGTTCTAAGACTAATTCATCTCTCTAGCTCGGCACTGGAGATCTTTTGTCATGACCCTAAGGTGGTTTGACTTCTGCAATCAGGGCATCTCCCTAACTCAAAACCACTGCAGAGGAACTACTGAGGGTTTCAGGCAGAAGGGGCCTTGAAGACCATCCTGTGCTCTGCATCCCAATCTCAGCGACGGCGTTACGGCCGTCCTCATGCCCAAGTCTGGGGGGCTCCACAGTCCAGCTCCTTTTACGGCACCAGGAAGTGGGGTCCAGCGGCAGGCCAAGCTGAAGGCGGGAGTCGAAGCACACCTGTGCACCCACCTTTCCTCCTGACTGCCCATCAGATGACAGCAGAGAAGCACGGAAGAGTCTTTCCAAAACAATGGAGCGGCGGGGGGAGGGAAACTCAAGGGGCTGTCAGGAAATGAAAATGTTCCCCAAAGACAATTCCAAAAGAAGAGAGGGGAGGTGGCACCCCACAGTCTGTTCCAAGGGGACTCCAACGGGGATGGGTGCTCATCTGCCTGGATCCTGGGTAAGTTCTGGGCCCTGAGGGCAGCTATGAGGCCGCAAAGGGTCAGTACAGTGGGAGGAAGGGGAGAAAGCAGGTACTTGAGGGGGTGCCGAGGTAGGCAGCAGACACGGGGGGAGGGGGCATGGGAAGGGGTCCACCAACCGGCCAGGCTGGGCCCCTCTGCACATCAGGCTCAATTCCATGGAAATTCTGTGATAAAATGACCACACTTGTCTCTCACCACTAGACTGGGAGGAAGGTAAGCAAATAATGTACCACCCACACTGGGGTACAGTGGGTGTGGATGGTCGTGCTGTTAACAATGATACCGGGACAGAAGGCACGAACGGGGCCTGGCTCAGGGAAAAGGCCGGACGGGCTCCGAGGCAGGTGTCCGCCAGGCCGAGGCCAGGCCCTGTCCTGCTGCAGATGCCCCAAGCCAAGGGGGCCTCAGGAAACGCTGGCTGAGCAACAGAGCGACTGCCTGCCTTCTCCCCTCCTTCTAAAGGTGTAGACCGCATCTGTGGACTGTTTCTGCTGGGCCGCTGTCGCAGGCTCCAGGGGGCACCGGCTCAGGCGTCAGCGGCAGGCGCACACCTGACGAAGGAGAAGGCGCGCTTGTTTTTAATTAAAAAAGAAACAACCTCTAAATTATCTTTGAAATGAAGCTCCTCCACACCACAGCCAACCGATGTCCTGCCCTCAACCTGTGTCCCCTGAGCTACCCGTGACCTTCCCTGTCCCCTGTCCTGGCTGGGCAGGGCTGTCCCCAGGCCGAGCGCTGCCGCAATAGCTGCTCCCACGCACGAGCCCAGAGCATTCTCCCCACAGCGCCGCCCCACCAGCTGGCCTCCTGCTAAGCGATTCCAGCACAGCTCCGCAGTCGTGGTCCGGAGACCTGCCCGCTCCGCAATCCTGAGATCACGATACACAGAGAGGAAGAATCTAAACCTGTTCTAAGTCCTTTCCCTTCCTCCTGGGAAAGCTCGTCACAAGCCACCCACAGGGAAGGAATAAACAAGGGCCCTGGGGCCTGTTTCTCATTTGAGGAGGAAATGTCCAGAAAGCAGGAGTGAAGATGTCCTACCAGACTGCTCTTGGGAAGGCCAAGGGCAGAAACAAGCTTGCAGAAGAGTTGGCGCGGGGCTCTGGCCTCAGCTTCTCCGAGACTGACAGCTGTGAGACCTATTAATGGATCTCCAGCACCCTTCTTAGATTTCACTGGTTTCATACAAGTTACCAAGCAATTCTAATGAAACCAGCCCACAAACTACTCAGGTGCCAATTGTTTCAAGGTTCTCCCACAGTGAAGGCAGGGGAGGGGCAGGGACAGAGAGAAATGAGTGGAAATGGAGGCTCCAGCCTCACCTCAAAGGGCCTTGCACTTCTTCGGCCCTGTGATCAGATCACACGTTGGGACAGGATGTGAAGTGTCACTCTTATCAATCCTGGAATTGCTTTATGAACAACACAGCTCCAGTACGTTGTACGGTGTTCTGTGATGCACTATACTCTGTACTGCTAACCTACCAACTACAAACATGTAATGGAAATGACTCAGGCCTCTCTTTCTAAAAGGCTCTGATTTCAAGGGGAGCTACGACAGAGAACTAAAACGGTATCATTCTCAGGCATAACACCTCAGATGTCTGCACACAGGACATCCTTAGTTCAGGGAAATTCAAGGTTCTAAAGAGTAGGCATTGTAGAGAAAATGAAACCCATTTATTATCTTAAGGACCTGTCATGTGCAAAGAACAAGCTCAAGTTTAAATTACTCTCAGATGCCACCATGACTTTTAGTGATAACATCTACATTCCAATGCCAAGGACTCAAACTATTACACAGCTTTCCCCCCAGGCACCCCAACAAGCCACTCCCAAACTCACTACCACCCATCTCACTGAGCTATTTCCCAGTAACCTCCTGTCATTCCCAAGTCAGCTCAGATACCACCATAATTTTTTAACATTCCCAGGTGCAGCTCAGACACGCCAGAAGCCTGCTCAAAACCCTTCACTGCTTCCTCACAGCCTGTGAAAACCCAACTTTAAGCATCGGGGCATAGGCGCTTTCTCGCCCTCTGAGGTCCAGCCCCTCCCTGTCTATCCTGCTAAGCGCTGTTTAGTAAAGTGTTTGAGTTCTGAAGCCAGTAGCCAGGTTTCTGATGCCAGTTAACCTTCACCATTGAAGGGGGATTACAACAGAAACAAACAAGATGGTGTGAGGACGAAGTGAAATGACTTGCCTACAAGAGCTCAGCACTGGCCTGGGACAGAGAACTGTCCAGCAGACGTCAGCTTCTGCCATCATCCCTAGCCTCCTTCATGCAGTGAACAAACACTCTGTGCTCAGTGCCTGGCTCTCAGAGGAACCCAGCCAAGGCCTCCTGCAGCACCACGTGACTGGGAAGGGCGACGTGTGACCTCACAGATCAAGCGCATCCAGGTGGAGTCCCAGCCTGCTTCAGCCACACCTGCCACTTCACTTCCGCCTGCCCAAACCCTGTGCATCTATTAAGACCCAGCTCCCTGGCCACCATAGGAGGGGGGCTTCCACAGCCTCCTCCCACAGAAGGGAAGCCTCAGGCTAACTGAGGCTAACTCAGGCTAACTGATCGCTCCTAACTGGTCAGCAGTACCATCAAACACAGGGTCCTTGGATGCAAACCATATTGACTGCTATAATCACTTGTTCAGAAGCCAGAATATAATTTTTTCTCCTCGACAACTGGCAAATATATTCTCAAAACAAATTTGTGAAATGGGCAAATAAATCTGTAACCCAATTATCCATGCCATGACTAAACCAAGGAACCCAAAGAGAAATCTGGGTTATAAAGAGGTATTTAGGAAGAAAAGAAAAACCTACAGAGCTACAGAGCTCCACATAACACCAAGGGCTCAATAATCTCTCTTGGCTAAGATGCTGCAATGTCTCTCCCTTTGTGTGACAACCTCTGTCTTCTTAGGAGTCGGGAGACTAGAAAAGTTTCAATAGACTGATGATCTTCTAAGAGTTGTATGCTTTTATACCAGTGAAACAAAAAAAGAGAGAAAAATTAAGGCCTTTCTCTTCTCACTATTAAATGTTTCCTAACCGCGAAGAGGGGGAAAGGCCCGAACAGAAGGGTCCACATATTTGCCAGGGAACTTCACCGCTGGAACAAGCTCTTACATTCACAGCTGCATAGTGACAGGAGGGGCTCATGGAGCCCAGCCAGAAGGGTCAGGCGCTACCTCCGCCAGGTGGGGCTGGGGAGCCCCAGGCTCCCTCCCTGTGGACCTCGGGGGACACTTTTGACCATGACACCAGAGGAGGCCTTAAGAGCCTCACGGCCCTCACACTGGGCCAGTCTAATCAGATTTTGCTAATGATCCTCAAAAAACTCAAAGTGCCTTTGATGTCAGGTAAGGAACACATTGTGTTCTAGACAGGAGGAAGGAAAAATGCAAAAAGATTTCTTTAATGAGCACAGGAGTTTTAGCAAAGATGCCCAGTACTCAGCAAGTCACAGGCCCACATCCAAAAGAAACAGGTGAGTCCACCAGGTGAGATTTCTCTAAGATAACTGAGGACTGATCCCAAATGTCTGAACTTCCTATTTAGCTGATGGAAATCTCCCCAAATGTAGCAGACATGTCTATTACAGAGAATGTTCTGAACTGAGCTGTTTTTGATGTCTCAGGATCACCATTACAGACACAGTCACTGTGCTGAGCTGAAGCTGAAGAGTTCCTTTCCAGGACCAGACGAGGCCCAGCATCATCACAAGAAGCCTTCTATAACTGTCAGGTCCTGCCTTCACTTGCTGCTGACTCACTGGGAGAGATAAAACTATCTCCAAAAGTTTCAGTTTGGGAGGTGGCAGAGTTTGGAAGGACGAGGTGATAAGTAGCGGTCTTTCAGTGTCCTAAGCTGGTGGCATGTATCCTCTAAGACAGGATTTTAAAATGTTGGTTCCCGGGCAGTTGGTGGAGTGGGGTAGGGTGGAATGGGTTGGGAGTTTGGGATTAGCAGGTGAAAACTATTAATATTATATACAGAAAGGACAAACACAGGTCCTACTGTATAACACAGGGGGTGAGAAAATGACAGTGTTAGTTGCTGAAGTCATGTCCAACTCTGCAACCCCATGGACTGTAGCCCACCAGGCTCCTCTGTCCATGGGATTTTTCAGGTATGAACACTGGACTGGGCTGCCATGCCCTTCTCAAGGGGATTTTCCTGATCTAAGGATCAAACCCAGGTCTTCTGCATTGCAGGTGGAATTCTTTACCAAACCACACAAAGGAATGATATTCAATATCTTGTGATAAACCATAAGGGAAAAGAATATGAAAAACAATGTGTATATGTGTGTGTGTGCGTGTATACATAGAACTGAGTCACTTTACTGAACAGCAGAAATTAAGAAAACACTGCAAATCAATTATACTTCAATAAAATAAATTTTAAAAAACTTTAAAATGAAAGGTTGGTTCCAAGAACCATGGCCAATCTTGTTTTAGATTGGTGTGACAATCCTGCACAGTGGTTAAGGATGCATGCTTGGGACCTAGACTGGTCTACTTACTAGCTATGTAACTCTAGGTGAATTATTCCCTCTGAATGCCTCAGTTTCCTCCTCTGTAAAATGGAGGTAAGTGTGAATATTTCAAAGTTGGTGTTTTAGTTTCAGCTTTAGGGGTAAAAGGGCAGGGGGCGATATCTAAGTATCTAAATATCACTAACAGTGAAGCCTATAGCATAAGAGCCAGTCCTCGTACTCTCTCCCTCCCTCCCTCTCTCTCTGGAAGGAAACGGACAGTTTATTCTCTTGTTCACAGAGTAAAAAGCACCCCTCCTTTACACTACTGGAAGCTACTACCACGGTAGGAGGAAGACAGCCTGGGATTCAGTGATCCACTCAGGAGGTCAGTATTTCTTAAAGCTGAAGGCCATCTTCCTTTGGCTGCGAAAGGTTTCCTTTCTCTAAAGCAAAAATACTCTGTGGCCACAGTTATTCACGCTGAGCATTTATGCAACATGGTAGAGTCCCACACGCATGACTGCTCGTTTTCTAACAGCTGCAGACAGAATCTAATGATCTTAATGATCCACGGGGCTCCCTGCCTGCCAGGCCTCCTCCATCACAGAGCAGACACAGTTCTGAGTACAATTAGGAAGCCCGGCTTCCCCCTGCAAAAGGGGGTAGGGTGCGAATGAATCTATATTTCTTTCATGTCAGAACTACACTTTGTATTTCTGTATTTCCTTCCATGTGATCTTATGGGACACTAATGATTTTTCTAGTAGGAATTTTCTGGCAACACATAACAATATAAAATCAAGTTCTTAGATGACTAACAAAGGTTAGGATAGATGCCAAGGCAGTCATCCAACCAAAACTCATTTTGCGGATTTATTAGATAGGAAGGAAACAAGGGCAGTTCCTGGCTGATTCCCAGGTGTCCCCTCCCACTGGCTACCCCACATCACTTCATACTCCTGAGAAATGAGTACCACCCATGGGATCTGAAAGTCCATTAAATTCCTCCTGCCTTGCAGGGACCATTTCTACAAATTTATGCCACAGCTAGTCCTTCTCGTAATATTATACTGCATTAGGATATGACTACAGGAGCAAATGTTGTCTTAGTGATTTTTAAAAATGACAAGGCAGACTAAACAAAAAGTACAGAAAAAAAGCCATGGAAATACAGGCAAGCAGTTGCACATAATTAAATTTAATAAGTAATTGCTATATGATATGCAGGGTCCTTCTGTGCAAGCAAGTGGTTCAGAGATACAAAAACAAATAAAATGTGGTCCTCAACCGCAAAACGTCGACAATATAGCTGAAACAAATATGCAGATAGCCACAGTTTAAGGTAAAACCTGGTCTGGCAAATATGAACTGGGGTCTAAGCACTACGGGAGCATCAACCATTGCATAAAGTCATCTCAACTGTGAAAAATCAGCACAGGCTCTACAGATACTGTAGCATTTAAGCTGAGCTTTCAATCATCAAACTAAAGGGGTCTGACAAGGCCAAGAAGAGGCCATCAACCTTCAAAGCTGAGCCTTCAGCCTTCAAACTAAAGGGGTTTGACAAGGCCAAGAAGAGGCCATCCCTACAGAGGAAAGAGAGTAGGAGGCAGGGGAAGATACCAGGGGAGGTGGGGAAGGGGGGACACTGAGGTATGGCAGAGGTGTGTGGGGAACACGGTGGGAGAAAAATTAATGTTAGATGGCTTTGAGAATCAGGAACAGGTGTCCAGGCTTTGTTCTGCAGCGAGCAGAGCTGCCAAGGCCTCCAGCAGGGATGGACATAACCTCCTGTGTTTTAGGAAGCTTCCTTGCCCTGGAGATGGAGACCTGTCCGAGAGCTACTGCAACAGACCAGGGAGGGGCAAAGGGCTGTCTGAGTCTTATGCCAGAGGAGGCTGGAATGAAAAGAAAGCGAAAAGTTTGGAAGTTAAGTGGAGATGAAGTAACTGGTGAGATTTACATTTTCCTTATGCTTTTCCACTCTTTTCAAACAGGTGCATATTCTTTTTATTTTTATTTTTTATTGAAGTATAGTTGCTTAGGGCTTTCCCAGTGACTCAGTGGTAAAGAATCCACCTGCAATGCAGGAGACGTGTCAGGAGCCGTAGGTTCAATCCCTGGGTCAGGAAGATCCCCTGGAAAAGAGAATGACAACCAACTCCAGCATTCTTGCCTGGAGAATCCCATGGACAGAGGAGCCTGGTGGGCAACAGTCCATGAAATTACAAAAGAGTCAGACACAACTTAGTGACTAAATAGTTGATTTATAAAGTTATGTTAGTTTCAGGTACACAGAACAGTAATTCAGTTATACATATACACATGCATCTTTTCTTTTTCAGATTATTTTCCATTATATGTTATTATAAAATAATGAGTATAGCTCCCTGGGCTATACACTAAAACACTGTTCATTATTTATTTTTTATATAGCAGTTACGTATATGTTGATTCCAAACTCTAATTTATCCTTCCCCTAGCTCCTTTCCTTTTTGATAACCACAAGCTCATTTTCTATGTCTGTGGGTTTGAGTGTTGTTCAGTTTCAACTGCATGAATCTTTACTATCTCAATTTTTTAAGCAGGGGATCCTTTAAAATTAAAGGGAAAAACAAACATACACACACAAAGCAGACAGCTCTGTCCTATGAAACACAATTTACTTTGGCCATATCAGTTAGTTCAGTTCAGTTGCTCAGTTGTGTCTGATTTTTTGCGACCCCATGAATAGCAGCATGCCAGGCCTCCGTGTCCAATCACCAATTCCCAGAGTTTACTCAAACTCATGTCCATCGAGTCGGTGATGCCATCTAGCCATCTCATCCTCTGTCGTCCCCTTCTCCTCCTGCCCCCAATCCCTCCCAGCATCAGAGTCTTTTCCAATGAGTCAACTATTTGCTTCAAGTGGCCAAAGTATTGGAGTTTCAGCTTTACCATCAGTCCTTCCAATGAATACCCAGGACTGATCTCCTTCAGAATGGACTGGTTGGATCTGCTTGCAGTCCAAGGGACTCTCAAGAGTCTTCTCCAACACCACAGTTCTAAAGCATCAATTCTTCAGCGCTCAGCTTTCTTCACAGTCCAACTTTCACATTCATACCTGACCACTGGAAAAACCATAGCCTTGACCAGATGGACCTTTGTTGAAAAAGTAATGTCTCTGCTTTTGAATATGCTATCTAGGTTGGTCATAACTTTCCTTCCAAGGAGTAAGCGTCTTTTAATTTCATGGCTGCAATCACCATCTGCAGTGATTTTGGAGCCAAGAAAAATAAAGTCAGCCACAGTTTCCCCATCTATTTACCATGAAATGATGGGACCAGATGCTGTTAGTTTTCTGAATGCTGAGTTTTAAGCCAACTTTTTCACTCTCCTCTTTCACTTTCATCAAGAGGCTTTTTAGTTCCTCTTCACTTTCTGCCATAAGGGTGGTGTCATCTGCATATCTGAGGTTATTGATATTTCTCCCAGCAATCTTGATTCCAGCTTGTGCTTCTTCCAGCCCAGCGTTTCTCATGATGTACTCCGCATATAAGTTAAGTAAGCAGGGTGATAATATACAGCCTTGATGTACTCCTTTTCCTATTTAGAACCAGTCTGTTGTTCCATGTCCAGTTCTAACTGTTGCTTCCTGACCTGCATATAGGTTTCTCAAGAGGCAGGTCAGGTGGTCTGGTATTCCCATCTCTTTCAGAATTTTCCACAGTTTATTGTGATCCACACAGTCAAAGGCTTTGGCATAGTCAATAAGGTAGAAATAGATGTTTTTCTGAGACTCTCTTGCTTTTTCCATGATCCAGTGGATGCTGGCAATTTGATCTCTGATTCCTCTGCCTTTTTAAAACCAGCTTGAACATCTGGAAGTTCATGGTTCATGTATTGCTGAAGCCTGGCTTGGAGAATCTTGAGCATTACTTTACCAGCATGTGAGATGAGTGCAACTGTGTGGTAGTTTGAGCATTCTTTGGCATTGCCCTTCTTTGGGATTGGAATGAAAACTGACCTTTTTTCAGTCCTGTGGCCACTGCTGAGTTTTCCAAATTTGCTGGCATAGTGAGTGCAGCACTTTCACAGCATCATCTTTCAAGATTTGAAATAGCTCAACTGGGATTCCATCACCTCCACTAGCTTTGTTCTTAGTGATGCTTTCTAAGGCCCACTTGACTTCACATTCCAGGATGTCTTGCTCCACGTGAGTGATCACACCATCGTGATTATCTCAGTCATGAAGATCTTTTTTATACAATTCTTCTGTGTATTCTTGCCACCTCTTCTTAATATCTTCTGCTTCTGTTAGGTGCATACCATTTCTGTCCTTTATTGATCCCATCTTTGCATGAAATGTTCTCTTGGTAGCTCTAATTTTCTTGAAGAGATCTCTAGTCTTTCCCATTCTGTTGTTTTCCTCTATTTTTTTGCATTAATAGCTGAGGAAGGCTTTCTTATCTCTCCTTGCTATTCTCAGAATGTAACAAAAAGAAAAAAAAAAAAGGAAGCTTTGGAGCTAAATACTTAAAGGTAAAAGCATAGAAATGTTAAGGATCCCAAATCTCGGTGACCACAAAGTAAAAAAGGAGAAAGTAAGAGGAAAAAAGTGAACAGCTCCTCCATCTCCAGCTTTACACACAATCCAGGGAGGAGGGAAGCAACGAAGCAACTGCATAGTTGCTGGGTCTCCATTGCACAGAGAGAGAAGCAAGGCTCAGATAAAGCAACCTGCCTGAGTCCGCACCCACATGTTCACAACTCAGTGTAAACATTTGTTTGTCCCACCAAAGGTGGGTGGAAGGAGGAAGTGCAAGGTTAAAAGCTCCTAAACTGATACCATTCAAGTAACAGCATCTTGGGGGCATCAAGATAATAAACCAAGGGTCACAACCTACAGGACAGCTTCATGATATGAACTCCAGAGGAGACACATTAAGACCTCACCCAACACCAGAAGGTGCAAGCTCCCTCCTGTGACTGCAAAATGAGTGATGTGATGGGAAGCATGACAGAGGCCAGGGCCAACCCATGACACCCTGGCAGTGAGGTCTCTGTAATGTAAGGTATTATTATGCAACCTAGCTTTCTCTTATATTCGTCTCATTTAACTACCAAAAAACCTCATCAAATACCATGAGCAGAAAAGGTTAGGTAGGGGATTGTTCATTTATTAGACAACTTTACTAAGCAACTATATTCCAAGAAAGTTATAGGTAAAATCACTTAAAAAAAAAAAAAAGGAATTCTCCTGACAATCTAGTGGTTAGGACTCCGCACTTCCACTGCAGGGGACATGGCTTTGATCCCGGATCAGGGAATTAAGATCCCGCGCACGATGTGGTGCAGCCAAAAAAAAAAATAGACACGGTCAGAGAGAAACTATGACATTAATCATTATGACACTAATCAAATCATCACAAGATAAATTAAGCTATGATAAATGCTCTAAAGGAAAGCTTTGAAGTCATATAAAACTGTGTTCTAGTCTGAAGGTTGAGAAATATAAGTTTGAAGAGATCCAAATTTATGGACCATAACATATGCAATAAAGAAATTCAGCTCTGAAAGAAAAAAAAAAGAGCCATAAAACATAAGAGCATTAGTTCTAAGACACAAATAAAACTTCGACTACCCCCACGCAAGAAGGAAAAGAGGGGAGAGAAAAGAGCAGTGCTAGCCCCATTCTCAGAGAAGGCAATGGCACCTCACTCCAGTGTTCTTGCCTGGAGAATCCCAGGGATGGAGGAGCCTGGTAGGCTACTGTCTATGGGGTTACACAGAGTCGGACACTACCAAAGCGACTTAGTAGCAGCAGCAGCAGCCCCATACTATGCCTCCATTCTTAACCAAATGATGGCCCAGGGTCTGATTTGGGCCTACAGCCCACCTGATCCATAAAATCTGTGGTCCAGGCCCAGTCAATTCCATGACTTTTCCATGTCCTTGCTGAAGGACACAGGAGAAAAAGCCACAGGAAGACTGGACTCCAAGTCACCAGAGCCAGCTGTCAGGATGCCACTAACAGCTCCTGGAAGGCCACTGGGGAAACCACTGCAGTCGAGGAAATGGTGCCTTTCTCAAGTCCAAAGAGCACTTCTCAGCTGAGTTTTGTTATGTTTCATGTTGGGAAGCGGGTTGGGGGTGGGATGCAGAACCTCCAGAGGGGATAGCTCTGGGTTATGAAACTTCAAAAACAAAACGCAGTCTGTCCCTGCTCTCTGGAAGCTCACCTCTAGTGGGGAGCCACACACAAATAGCTAAGTGCCATGGAGGGAAACCAGATTAGAAGTGCCTCAAGGCCGTTAAGTCTGACAAGATGTCAGAGTTGCCCAAGATGTCAGGCTCACCTTGGGCAATTCCTGCCTAGACCCGGAATCAACCATTTCTCTAAGGCACCCCCAATTCCTCTTACTGGAAAACAGCCCTTTCAAATTGGCTCTGTGCCCTTTTGACATGACTTTAAAGTTCTTCGGTGGCCAGATATGGGACCAAGAAGATGCTCGAATGTAATAGTCGAACACAATGGATATGTTTAAATTCATCAATTACACTGATACTAAAAAGACCCTCTTTGGACAACTTTGGAGGCTGGTAGGCACCAGCTCGCATTCTCAACATTGATAAACTGAAGGAAAGAATAAAGCAAACTGCCTTTTCCATATGGACTGTGTTTCAGAGTAACCAACTAGTTGATGAGGCAAGGTTCTTTACAGAAGAACCATAGTGAATAAATATTAGCAACAGAATTAAAAGAAATGACACTACTGGAAAACTGTCCTATTGCCATCTAATGAAATAATCTAGGCAGCAATCATGCATTGCTACTAGAAACTACTAAACGTGAGAAATTAAAGAAGAGGAATCCATGAGGACACCTGAACCCACGGATCAATCCTGGCACCACCAGAAATGAATGACCAGCCAGTAAGGACCCATCAATATGGCACAGATGGCCGAACCCACCAGTACCGTGGAAGCAACAGTTAACTGAGAGAAACACTGAAGCTAATCAAGCCTCTAGAACAGGTCTTGCTTGCTTGCTTGCTTAGCCACACAGTCATGCCCAACACTTTGCAACTCTTTGGACTGTAGCCCGCCCACCTCCTCTGTCCGTGGCATTTCCCAGGCAAGAATACTAGAATGGGTTGCCACCTCCTCATCCAGGGGATCTTCCTGACACATGGATCGAGCCTGCATTTCCAGTGTCTCCTGCATTGCAGGCGGCTTCTTTACCCCCTGAGCCATTAGGGAAGCCCTAGAATCAGGTCTAATGATCAGCTTTCCAGAAAGAGAAGAATATGCTAGATGGCACAATGACATAAAAATGCAATCAGTTAAATCCAGAATAAGGCAGCTTCTACAGGACAACCGATACAGTTTCTTCAACAAATAAACTCTATAGACAAAAGGTAGGGGAGAAACATCAATTTTAACAAAAGTTTAAATGTAACATGTGACATCACTTGGATATGAATTTTAAAAAATCAACTACAAAAAGATAATTTTGAAACAGATGATAATTGAACCTACAGTAGTTATAAGATAATATTAAGGAATTAGTAAGTTTGTTGGGTGTTATAATGACATTGTAGGTAATTTTTTAATTCAGAACTTTGCACTGAAATGGAGAAGGAATCTGAAACCCACTCCAGTATTCTTGCTTGGAAAATCCCACGGACAGAGGAGCCTGGCAGGCTATAGTCATCCATAGGGTCGCAAAGAGTCAGACATGACTGAAGGACTTAGCATGTAGCATGTATTGAAATATTTACAGGTAAAACACTAAGACTTGTGGAATGTGCTTTAAAACACTTTAAGGGGAGAAAGGTGGAGAAAGCATGGATGAAACAAGAATTATAGAACACTGATAGCTGTTGAAGCTGGATATATGGGATTCACTGTTTTATTCTCATTACTTTCGTGCATATTGGGGGAAAACTCATAACCAGAGGTTGGGGAAAAAATACACCCCTTATACAGGAATACTCATCACAGTGTTGTTTAAATGGTGAAAATGTGCAAACAACCTAAATCTCAGACTAATCAGGTAAATCATTACACATGTAAAAAAGGAATAACATGAGACTGTGCCGCTGCTGCTGCTAAGTCGCGTCAGTCGTGTCTGACTCTGTGCAGCCCCACAGACGGCGGCCCACCAGGCTCCTGTCCCTGGGATTCTCCAGGCAAGAATACTGGTGTGGGTTGCCATTTCCTTCTCCAGTGCATGAAAGTGAAAAGTGAAAGTGAAGTTGAACACTAGACCATAGAAACAACCATATTTTACTGCCCCCCAAATCCTACAATTTTTTACACTGAGTAAAACAAAGCAACAAATAACAGAGGGCAGAACAACAGAGTGTAATTCTAAAGTGATACACGTACAGGAAAATGCCCAGAAGGACATTCACCAAGGTGTGTGGATCTCTGGCAGGAATATACTGGGTGTCATTGTTCTTTGGGAACTTCTGAAGGCATTCACTCATACAACTGCAGTTTTTTAAGGGAATATGGGCAGTGAATATTTGACTTTTTTGTGGTTTCCCAAATTTGAAATATGGTTGAAAATATGGTTATTATGGTGCTTAAATGGAATAAGATATTGAAAGCGATTATCACAAAATTTGGCAAATAACCAGACATTCAAAAGTTGTTACAGGTCATATTTTTTCCCCACTTGACAACCACAATAAAGCAATTGTTGCTTTAAAAAAATATTTTTAAATACCCTCATTTTTTTAAATGCTGGAGAGGGTGTGGAGAAAAAGGAACCCTCTTACACTGTTGGTTGGAATGTAAACTAGTACAGCCACTATGGAGAACAGGGTGGAGATTCCTTTAAAAACTGGAAACAGAACTGCCATACGACCCAGCAATCCCACTGGTGGACATACACACCAAGGAAATCAGAATTGAAAGAGACACATGTACCCCAATGTTTATCACAGCACTTTATAATAGCCAGGACATGCAAGCAACCCAGATGTCCCTCAGCAGACGAATGGCTAGGAAAGCTGTGGTACATATACACAACGGAGTATTATTCAGCCATTAAAAAGAATGCATTTGAACCAGTTCTAATGAGGTGGATGAAACTGGAGCAGAGTGAAGTTAGTCAGACAGAAAAACACCAATACTGTATATTAACGCATATACATGGAATTTAGAAAGATGGTAATGATGACCCTATGTGAGACAGCAAAAGAGACACAGATGTAAAGAACAGACTTTTGGACTCAGTGGGAAAAGGCGAGGGGGGGATGATTTGAGAGCATAGCATTGAAACATGTATATTACCATATGTGAAACAGATCGCCAGCCCAGGTTCAATGCATGAGACAGGGCACTCAGGGCTGGTGCAGTGGGATGACCCTGAGGAATGAGATGGGGAGGGAGGTAGGAGGGGGGTTCAGGATGGGGAACACATGTACACCCGTGGCTGATTCATGTCAATGTAGGGCAAAATCACTACAATACTGTAAAGTAATTAGCCTCCAATTAAAATAATTTTTTAAAACCCTCATTTTTTAAAATCCAAAACCCACCTACTTCCTTTCTCTTCCTTCACTTAATTATATATTGACACCTAATACATGTTTGTTTCATTTTAAAGTTTAAAACAGAAGGCAGTCTTCATCAATACATCCCCATAATGGTTCTCCTAAAACAGATCTTTGAAGTATGACGTTATCCATGTCCTTTAGATTGTCTTTTCATTGTAACATTTTAGACAGGACTGATCATTTAAACACATGGGATTTTTTAAACTCTCATGTCAAATGTCTGCAAAAATTCAGCCTTCTCTCAGACTTCTCTGGGAGAACTAGGCTTCTCTGTAATCTACTATTAATACTAATAGAACTAAAAGAAGTTCATGGGACACATATAGGAATCCTTCACATATGGAATCCCTTCTTCTCATGTTCCTTTTTTAAAAACTGAGACATCGTTCACGTACCATAGAATTCACCCTTCTAACATGTTCAGCCCGGTGATTTTCAGTACATGCACATGGCTGCTCAGCTGTCACCGCTATCTGATTCCAGAACACCTTCATCACCCAAAAGAGCCCCGTTACTTGTCAGCAACCACTCCGCGCTTCCCCCATCCCACCTCTTCCCTCAGACCCAGGCAATCGCTAATACAATTATAGTCATTATCAAGGCTGATTTGTTAGGGAAGGGGACACGAAGAGGCAATACATTCTTTCATGGCATAAGATCCCCATTCTGATGGTTTATAAAGAATATGCTTCAGCTTCACATGTATGCCTTGGTGAAGATAAATCAGCACTTTCCTCTTGAATTAATCTTCCTTTTACTATAATGCAAGAATCAAATCACACAGACAGCACTGGCTTCCTCTGACTGCACTGCTGATCAACTCTGAACATGTGGTCATGGCGTATTTCACTCTTCCATCTCAAAATTCTGAGGCAACAGCAAAGTAAAATCTAGCAATTACCACAAAAAGATAAACTAAATGTAAAAAAAAAAAAAAGAGCAAGTCATCAAGATAAGCTAAATTCATACCAATGTTTGCTCTCTTAGTTGGCAAAACTTATCACAACATTTCTTGTGTTGAATGCATAACAGATTTTCTACAGATTTTTTTTTCTCTTTTTAGAGTAATTAGATGAAAATTGATGGAGAAAAAGTAGGGCTGACGTAATTGAATATGCTGAGTGGATTTGTGACCCTAACTGCAATACCGCTTGGGGATCAGTCATATTTCCATATAATACGAAATGTTACTTTATTGTTACCATGATTCCACAAGAGAAAAATTAAGGCATTGCTATAAGTTACCGGTGAGCCTCCTTAACGTCACACAAGCAGTTGTGCAACAAATCCAGCTTCTATCCATTTCCTCCTACAGTAAACAATACAGATGGTATATCATCCCTGGTACTTCCTGACCAGTATCTTCTCAAAAGCAGCTGAAGACAATGTTTCAAGTCTCTGTTTATAAAAGTGACACATGCCTCTACCGTGAAAAATTTAGAAATTACAGGAACATAGGAAGAAAACTTACCATCTATAATCTCCTTATATAGATTAATATCATTCAAATTTTCACACAGTTCTTTCCAGACCACTCTTTCTACACATTTGTGCACAGTTGAGATCTTGCTGTATCTAAATTTTGCACCTGCCTTTTTCACTTTACATCATTCCATCAGCATTTCCCCACTGAAAAGTCTTTACAAACAGTCCTTGAGTGCAGTACACCATCTTCCTGATAAACAGATGTAAGTATTTACACACACACACATCTCATATTCTCCGCATGCTATGTATTTGAAATTTTCCCAATCTGAAGCCACTATTTGTAATTTAAAATGATTTTTTATTTGCCATGCACACATTTCTTTCACAGACACACATCCCGTGCACAGAGGCCACACATTTTCATTTTGGTTCCAAAGGACTTGGTTATTTCCAAGTCATTGTGATGCAGAGTCACTGCCAAAACCCACATTCCTGTCTGAGGAAAAAAATATCACCCATATCATTAGGACTTTGGAATGAACAAACAATGGGCCATAAATTCTTTAAACCACTTAGAAATGAAAGGCCATGCCCTCAATCAGTCAAAAAGCACTCTCTCCTATCCGAAGCTTGCAATCAGAGCTGTCCCCTGACCTCTAGTACCAAGAATGTGGGGAGGGAAGATCCATGCTGTCTGACTGTGTCACTTTGGCAATGGCTGTCCTATAGAGCCGACCTTGACTTTCACCTTTAGATGCTCTTCTCTGGCAGATCAGCATCTCACAAAGGTGACCCCAGGGCAGAGGGTACATTTCAGGAAGAAGGCTACTGCACCCCAAGCCGAACCTGCAGGCAGCAAGCCCTCCTGGACAGACGGTAGGTCAGAACGTAAATGAGAAGCGAGACTGAAGGGCCCACTGTCAACTACTGACCCAGCCAAATAAATACAAGCAGGAACTTCCAATTCTTTGTCTCAGTCCAAATGCATATTACTTTTTAAAATTAACATAAAACAAAACTTTCTTGCCGAAACCTCACAGAGTCCAAATCAAATATTAAAACAAAGCTAGCCAAAAAAACATGAATTTGACCCTGGCAAGGGCCTTCATTTTTAAAAATAAGGTTGCTTATTTACTTTACCTTATCTGCTGCTCCACTATTACTAAGCTATTTCCTTCTGACCTCAGAGGTACCATTAAATAGTACCTAAATAAACAACAAGGTCCTACTGTACAGCACAGGGAACTATGTTCAATATCCTGTGATAAACCATAATGGAAAACAACATAAAAAAGAATATATATGTACGTGTAAATGAATTACTTTGCTGTCCACCAGAAACTAATACAACATTGTAAATCAATTATATTTCAATAAAATAAATTTTTTAATAAATAAATAATACCTAGAATCATTTCTCTCCTTTCCAAAAGGCTCCTTTGTTCTTAGCAAGAAATAAATAAATGTCTTCTTCCTAATCTTGGTTCTAAGGTAATCAACATTACTCTTCTAGTTGTTGACAGAACGCTAGCCCACCTGAAGTCCTCACCTGGTGCTTTTCTCACTCACGTGTGGACACCAGGCCATTACCCAGTCACTGTGATGAGGCACTGTGATGCCTCTGTCTCACAAGCAGCTGCTGAACTTACCCCCTGAACAAGACAGATTCAGCCTCAATCTTCCTGAGGCTGAATGAGGGACCCAAAGGCCTGGTCTATAAACATCCAGTAAAGTCCAGTCCTGTGCACTGTGGCCTAGAGGACATCACCTAACCCTGAGGGGTGTCAGGACTAGCCAATTTCTAGGAAGTAGGGTAAGAACAAAGCATATGTAAAATTTAAAAAAAAAAAGAAAAAAAGAACAAAGCATATGGAAACCTACTATTATTTCTGACACGGGGCAGGAGATCAAATATCTGGTGACTCTCTTCATGATATTCAGACAGCTCCTTTTCCACAATCTCCCTCGCTAGTTATTCACTTTGGCAAAATGCGCAAATGCTTCTAATTCACTTTTAACTCCATTCAAGCAAAACCACCTTCCTCTTTTCATAGAACCCCCACCAGGCTACTGTCTCCCCAACCCAAGCCCTGCCCCACTCCTGTTCACAGGTGCTCTCTTGTTCTTCACTGTGATCAGTTCTTGCTTATCTGAGAAAGGGAGGGAGAGGAGATCATTTTGCAATGTACAGAAACATCAAATTGCTCTGTTGTTCACCTGAAACTAACAGAGCTGTAGATCAATTATACTTGAGTAAACTAACTAAATTTTAAATAATAAAGTAAACGTTACATCCTGGGGATGTACTGCTTAGCATGACCGCTACAGTTAACAACAATGTATGCTCTACCTGAAAGTTGCTAAGAGAGCATATTTGAAAAGTTATCATCACAAGAAAGAAATGTATGTAACTATATGAGGTGATGTTTGCTCCCTAGATTTCTTGTGGTGATCCTTTCACAACAAATCATTATGTTGCCTACTGTAAGGTAATACAATGTTATATGTCAATCATATCTCAGTGAAATGTGAGGGAGAGGGGGAGGGAGGAAACACCCTACTCCCCACCTTAGTATATATGGTAATGCATGGAGACACAGGGGCCAGTACACTTGCATCCAGTGCCCTGCAGAGACACACTACCAAAGCTCCCTAAATGCACTTTCCCAAGACTTTCCCGAGATGAGGTTGCTTTGCAACCACAGGCTTCTTCCCCTGTGGCCTCTCTTTCTGCCACTGTTTGATGGTTCTGGGACCATTTAAACCCATTTGTTGTTACTCAGTTGCTTAGTTGTGTCTGACTCTTTGCAACCCCATGGACTGCAGCAGGCCAGGCTTCCCAGTCCTTCATTATCAAGAGTTTGCTCAAATTCCTGTTCACTGAATCGATAATGTCATAACAGGTAACCAAAAGCAAGTGGTGATAGTGCTGGTCCAACCACAGAGAAATGAAGGATTATCACAGTGGCTACTGTAAAATAATCGTAAAACTAGCAAGCCTGCAATTACAGCACCGTGCAGCTGTCAAACACTGCCTGTTCATGGACTCTTTCACCCTCACCACAACCCTAAGATGGATATCGTCCCCATTTTATAGATGAAAAACTGAGGCCTAGAGAGGTTAAGTAACTACCCAGCATCACACAGCCAGTGAGTGCAAGAGTAAGGGAAGGAGTAGGCCCTCTAACCTTAGCAGTCTGGCCCCAGAATCCAAGCTCTTAACTTGTCCAAGAGAAATTATGTATTTTACAGAACCAGAGTCACCTTCAAACAAAAAAGGAGAGAGAAAAAAAAAAAAGAGAGAGAATCAACTAGGAACTGATAAGTGGAAGTCCCAGTATCACAAAGGGCTTCCTAAACATCTCCGCATCTTGGGAGCATTTGCCAGCAATTGATAAGGAACAACAGCCACAGCGGTCAGAGGCAGGACACAATTTCAAAAGATATGGAAGCGATCGTCAAAGCAAGATCCTAGATCAAGGCTCCACAGAGACAGAACACAGGCGCTCACCTGTGTTGGTGTTCCATTTCCATAGGGCACCCCTGCCCTAAGCAGGGCGCACCTCGTTTGGGGGCTGGCTAAAGAAACAGTTCAATTTTTTTCTGCAGAAAGGTATCAAGATCTCAGTCTATAAAAATAAATCCTAGCAGATACAAACTAGTGTATACAGGATCGATGACCAACAAAGTCCTACTGTCCAGCATAGGGAACTATACTCAATATTCTGTGATAAACCATAAAGGAAAAGTACATAAGAAATGAATGTATATATGTATGTGACTGAATCACCTTGCTGTACACTAGAAATTACAATATTGAAAATCAACTATACTTGAATAAATTTTTTAAATGAAATTATTAACGATGGTCCTCAAAAAACAAATCCTTCTCCCACGGCACTCAAGGTTTCTCTCCAAAGCTTCTTCTAGACAGCTTCCTGTTCCTCCACCTTCAACCTGATCACTACACTTGCTCTGTTATTAATGAGAACAGTCCTAGGCAGAAACACATCTCTAATATGAATAAAGCTGATCTGTGGAAAGAACAGTTTTGAGGGCCTAAATTCTTAAAAAGAAAAAGGATTTTTAATTGTCAAATGAAAGTCAGTTGTGTCCGACTCTTTGCGAGGTGTTTTAATTGCCAAGGTGTTAGCAAAAAGAGCTCCAAGACTGAAAATACTTAACGAAGTAGTAATGTAAACATTCCTTTTTCCCTTAAATGCTCTCTTCCCCCTTAAAAACACTCCATTAATAGTCTGGTACATGCCATACCAGACTTCTCCTTGGAGCTCTAGTACCCAAATGCCAGTGTCTTTGTGGCATCATGCCATTCTTTCTGTATTTGAAAATGTTAAGTCTAAGTCATTTATGTACGGATCTACATGGAGAGTTAAAGCACAGACGTTAAAGCAACATATAACCCCCATGTGCAGCAATGATGATATACATAGTTTAGTTTCTTGAACTAAATAAGCATTAAGAAACAGTTCAATAAGCATCTTAAAAAAAATTCCTGTACCTCAGTGGTCCTCGGTGTGGGGGCGTGTCTCCATTGTGCCCACATCCCCCTGCACTTTGCGGCTCTAGGAGTCTAAACCTCCTCATTCATTTTATGAAGCAACAGGGTCCCACACAGAGCCAGCTGGGGGTGGCCCCAGAGATGGGTTGGGAGCATGTCTGGCATTGGCCCCCAAGCATTACTCCCTGGGAAGCGAACTGCCTTTCACCCACCTGCTCTGAACACACTTCTCTCAAAGTAGCATAACTGGGAAGGAAGGCTGATTCTGGCTAAAATGAGTAGTCCTAGGAGGAAAAAAGGTCTGGACAAAGAGAACAGGCCTGGAGCTGCAGGGAAGAAGAGCAGGAGTCTAGCCCCTGACACAAGGAAGCCACCCAGACTCAGGGAGGTTGGAAAGCAGCCTGGAGTTATCCCCTTCCTGTCCCCGAGGCAATCTCCTCAGAATCAATCTTCTGAACATCACCGCTCCCCTCCTAATTGTAAAATTACTCCATTTGGAGCTCTGACAGAAATGAAAGGCCCAAGCTGGCTCGCAGAAAAATGGAACTGATGAATAAACATAAGAGGCTCAATTTCACTCGTGTTAATTACCATTTCCTTAGTTACAGCAAGACACGCAGGAATGGTTTTAACCCAACAGGCAAATGGTAAGCATGAGCACATCTGAAACATTAAAAAGCAGCATGTGAATCTCTAAGTCAAGCAAAATATATGTGATCCAGATTTCAGATATTTAAACTACTGAAAGAGGAGCATTATATCTATAAAAACACTAGCATTTTGGTACCAGAATTACAAAAATTGGTATAATAGACACTAACGACAAGTTCTCAGTTTAAAGGGGCTGGGAAAGACGGGAAAGCTCTCACTGGATGACAGAGCTAAAAGCCCACATAACACGGGGTCATCAGAGGAGAGAAGTGAGGCGCACACAGAGATGGCAGGTACCAGGCCAGCCCAGCAGTGAGGGGCCCGCCTCAGGGTGCTGACTCCTGAGCATGAGGAGCAGAGGCCTCATCAACACGCACAAGAGCTGTGGTGTGAGCCCAGGGCCAATTTCTGGGCTGTCCATGGGGGCCCCTGCAGCCTCTCCAGGAAAAAGACACAAAGTTCCCATGAAGCTCATCATTCCCACAGTGGTCACACTCAGGCCACTTGTCCCCAGCCAAGCCCTCTTTCTGCTAGGGGAACCCATCCGACTTCTTCCAGCCCTTGACATAGAAGTTTTCTGAGCAAGGCCACCATTTCCTTGCAGCAGCATGTCTCCCTGGCCACAGTGAGTGGGCTGGGGGCTTGGAGAGGTGATTTACTCCAAGCTGGGAGAACAGAGACTCTTGCCCCTGGTGATGGGGCTACAAGATGTGAGGCGGGGCCATGGTGGCCGAGCGCAATGCTGAACAGTGTCCCAGAAGCCACCGGCCAGACAGATCAAGACCCCTCACACCCCACCCCATGTTGTTGCCACAGCAATCCATCCCAACAACCCTCCCGGCCAGTGGTCTGCCCCAATAACGCCCTCTCCGGCTTGAACTTGTTTGAACTGAGTTACTACTCAAAGTCTACCTAACTTCCTCATCACAATCAGAAAGGTTAATATCAGTTCTTTTCTTTATAAAGCTGTTAGGGAAAAAAAAAAAAAAAAAAACTCCTTGGGTTGGGCTAGAATTATACAAAGAATTGAACAGAATCACACACCTACCCTCACTGTCCAACAAAAACCAACTGACTATCGACTTAGCTTTCTTCAGCATCTCCCATCTAAGCCCAGAGAGGATGAACCGATATTTAGGTTCTGGGAGATGTGAAAGCACTTGGAAAAAGGAAGGAGCATTAAGAAGAAATGGATTACAGTTGTTTTTTCCTCACAACTCTCTTATTTGTGTTTAAAAAAAGAAAAGAAAGAAAAGCTAATGGGAATAAATGACAACAGAGATCCCACTTCTTTAATCCACTTCAGGGTAGCCTTTGTAAAGGTATCCGGATGCCCTCCTCCTGACTAATGATGTCCCCTACCCTACCCTGTTAATGTCTTAAGATGGCCCAGACAGAACCTATTTGCATCAATCATTTAAGGGGGAAATGAGATTAACAAAAATAAAATTATTTATTTGATATCCTTATAAGACTTGCTTTTATCTGAAAGGTCAAAAGCAGTAGAAAGGTTCTCTAACACTGCTCCTGGCAACACAGAGACATCGTTTCACTTGCCCAGCAAAAAGGAAAAAACATTCAGGAAAATAACACCCCGGACTGGTTTCAGGGCACTCACACAGCACCAGTGGGTGGGCAACGTGGCCCACTCCGACCCATCAATTAAACTCTTCAGAAGTTCCAGCACACACACACACAAGAGGGCGAGAGCACGCGTGTGTTCAACGATGCTCAGCGCAGTGAGGCTTGTGACAAAATAAATAGGAACAACCTAGAAGCTGACAGCTATGGATAAAGAAACGATAGCTAAAAACTCATGGAAGAAAATCATGCATTAAAGCTACATCAACTCAGCTTAGTCTACACCACCCACATCAGCACCCAGAGTTTCTGGCCCTTCAATGGCTTCCATTCCCCCTCCAGTTGGTTCCCAGGCCTCCTAAGGTGCCAGAGGCCAGGCACTCCCTACCTGGGGCGCTAGCTCCACCCCACGAGTGTAGAACGTGCCACTTCTCTCAGAAAATCACCTCTACTAAGGACACCTGTGACATGCTGCTTTGTGGAGTCACTAAGCTATCTCCCTTCCCTCATTCAAAAAAGGCCCAAAGCCCCCTCTCTTCCACAAAGCCTTTAAGGATGATTAAACACAAATTTTGACCCACCACCAGGCCTGGCACCAAGCACTACCTACCCATCTATAACCCCAGCCATCTGGCCCACAACAGATAGCCATCTTTGCCCCTACCCCAAATCCCTGGTGAAAGTCAGCTGTGGCCAGATAATTCCTCCAGGTCGACTCCCATGTCTATTCAAGCCAGTTTCATCCAGTTTCTCTGGATTCTTTGCTGTGGTCCTCGTCACAGACTCTTCCTCTACTTAACCTGCTAAGAAGATTAACTCAGTGGTGTCAGTCAGCTCTTGATTACCTATTCACCTTGGATGCCATCTGACAATTTCCCCCGTAGCCCAAAGCTCTAACTAGTGAGGGCTTCCCTGGGGGCTCAGTGGTGAAAGAATCCGCCTGCCAATGCAGGAGTCATGGTTCAAGCCCTGGGTCGGGAAGAGCTGGAGAAGGAGACGGCAACCTACTCCAGTATTCTTGACTGGGAATCCCATGGACGGAGGAGCCTGGTGGGCTGCATACTGTCTAGGAGCTGAAAGGCATTGGACACGGCTGACTGAGGGGCTAACAACAAACAGCAGCTATGGCTAAACTGTGTCTACAGGGGCCTGCCTCCTTCAGCATTGCCTCCTGTTTCATGTGTTCTCCATACTCTTCTTTCTTTTCCTCATACAAAGTGTCCTTTAACATCCTGCTAAATCCAAGAAGACATTCTATTGCTACGTGCCTTTCTATATGCCTTCCACAGTTGTTTACAATATACAGATAGATAACCATCTGTTTCTTTTTTTTTCTTTCATCTCTCTGTTTCTATTTTTCCTGCCAGGAAGCCCAGAGTCCAAACCAAATTTCACCACATTAATTTTATGTTCACAAAGGATTAGGCGGCCTTAAATTCTTTTTGAATATAAATGTACCTACATTAGACTAATTTTAAACATTTTCTTCTTTCTTCACAGTAGTTCCTTTTGGGGATAACTATCAAAGTATACACTTAATTCCTGCTATATAAATAGACAAAGGATATACATTTCAAAAGTAAATGAAGCCAACTGATAAATGGAGAAGAAATGATGGAATCAGAAAATCACCCTTTAGCATCCAAATAATTATCTTAGGCAAGGATTATCAACAAATACTAAAGTAGGTGACAGCTTGATGACAAGATATTTACATAGTCTCAAAATATCTCCCCACAAGATACCTATTCATTATAAGAGGAAAAAATAACAACTTTCAGAAGTAACCTGGCAAACATCTCTTTACCATCTAGGACAAAGATACCACGTGCTTTCTGATATGATACAATGATCACTTCCATGGTTTTCCCACTGCAAAACACACAACCAATCAAACAATGAGAAGCAGAAAACAAGCTCAAATGGAAGAACTGTACAAAATAAACAGCCTAGTATTAAGTCAAGAAAGACAAGGACAGACGTGCAATGAACTGCTCCAGGTCAAAGGAGACCATACAGGTGAGAATGAAAATGCAGCCGGGGAGCTTAATTGTAGACCACAAAGTTTTTCTTTCTTTTGCTATAAAGGACATTAGCAGGACAACAGGTGAAACATGCATAAGATCCCCAGACTGGATCATGTGTGTGTGCTCACGCATGTCCCACTCTTTGCAACCCCATGGACTGTAGCCCTCCAGGCTCCTCTGTCCACGGGATTCTCCAGGCAAGAATACTGGAGCAGGCTGCCACTTCCTCCTCCAGGGATTAGTACTCTTATCAATCCTAATACAGTATTAGGACCCGTATTAAGGTCCTAGACCTGCATTAAGACTATATAGTGAATGCCCTTATCTGTAGGAAACACGAATATTTAGGAGTGAGGAGCACAACGTCTACCACTTCCTGTCCAACGGTTCACATACAGAGAAGATAGACAAGTGGAGAAGCACTGCCACGGGGGTCTGGATGAAACACATGGAAACTCTGCACAGGAATGTCTGGGTTCGGGAAAGGGTTTGAGGTATAACTGACATACAGTTTTATGTTAGTTTCAGGAGGACAACATAATGATTCAGTATCTGTATACACTGTGAATGATCACCACAGTAAATCTACTTAACATCCATCATTACACACATTTACAGAATTTTTTTCTCTTGTGATGAGAACTTTTAAGATTTATTATCTTATCAACTTTCAACTATGCAAGGCAGCATTCCTAACGTCACCACACTGCATTACGCTACCAAGACTCAGTCATTTTGGAGCTGGACATCTGTACCTTTTGACTCCCTTCACCTATTTTGCCCAACCCCCAACTATTGCCTCTGGCAGACATTCATGAACTTGGTTTGTGTTTTGTTTTGTTTAGGTTCCACATATAAGTGAGATAATACAGGATGTACTTGTCTTTTTCTGTCTTAGTTCACTTAGCTCACAAGTAACATTATTTCATTCTTTTTTACACCTGAATAATATTCCATCGTATTGAGGTGGTCAAAAAGTTCATTTGGGTTTTTCTATAACATTTTACAGAAAAACCCTAACTTTTTGGCCAACCAGTTCATCCATTAATGGACACTTAGGCTACTTCCATATCTTGGCTATAGTAAACAATGCATTTTTCCAGTTTTGTGAAACTTCCCTGTATGTTTGAGTATTTTCCAAAATAAAGAGTTTAAACAGTAGATAAGGTCATGATTCCATTAGGACCAGTCAAAAACTGTTTTAAATACACTTATCTTAAATCGTTTTGGTTTTTTGTTAAAGTACAAAATGAGCTGCTTATCTGTCACTCAGGATCCAGTCTCCTAAAGTCATCACTGTTAGCTGCGGGGTACACCATAACACTCTTTTGCTCTGATAAATATTCTATAAATATCATTACAGCATTATAAAGGAAGCAGTATTGCTCCGATACGGATGTGGGCTCCAAGGACAGACTATCCAGATTAAAATAACTTTCCAGTTCTGTGACCCTGGGCAAGTTGCTTCTTTGCGCTTAAGCAGTTTCCAGCTGTTGAACCGGAGCAATCCCAGAGCTTATCAGGGGCACTTGCCTCATGATTAAACAAAGCAATGAACAAGAAGTGCTTCACGGATCCTGATACACAATGAGTGCTTCATAAAAGTGAGCTACTCGTAAACATCAAAATCATGGATTCATTAGCCTCACTGTCGGCTCTGTGCTCTCACCCTAGCTGTTTCTTTTTCTTTTTGCTCTGACATTCAATTTATGATTTCATTGTATGTATCCTTATTTCAATTTGAGCTTTCTTAAACAAGGTGAAATATTAGTTAAAAATAAAAAGAACAAATGAAACCCTCTGAAAATAGGGGTCCTCCATCAGCAGACTGCCTTTGCCAGTAGGTTTTAAACTCACTCTTAGAATTCCATGCCAGCTGCTGCTCTGCTCAGGGCCTCTGTTATCAACAGTGCATGGTTTAAGGATTCATATCTTGTTACAAAGGATCCAAGGCCTATGCTCCAAGGAACAGGCTGACCAGGACTAAGGAAGGCACACAAACTCAGTCCCACATAAAGGCTCACTTTCTACAGATCTTGTTATCTTTGGGCCCAGTAACTGCATATCCTCATTATCTTCCTCTCAGTGACCACACGCTCACTCCAAGCAGCCCTGGCACCTTCGTATACAGGCTCCCTGCACCCTCATAACAATGCTTTGTACCAGCTATCACCAGACTCATTTCACAGATGAGTAAACTAACTTGCTCAAAAGGCTACATGGCAGAGACAGGATGAGAATTCAGACTGTTCACCCTCCAATCTGAACTACTTCCAATGCACTTTGCTGCCCTTGCTTATACATAAACACACACTTGGGAAGAAATGCCATTAATTACATACATAGAAGACACCATTTTTATTTGACAAGTCACATAAATTTTCTTAAAATAATTCTTCCTCGCTTATTTTTATTTTTTTTGCTTTGCTTTTGTTTTTGTTGAGTACCACTCACTGCAGCTTTCGTACTTAGAAGAGAGGCACCTGTCTTTAAGCTATACACAGAAAAATTAAGCTTTTGCAACTGACAGGACAAGGCAGCAGGGAAAACCTGGGGAAAAGGAACAGCCTCTAAGAAGCCGCATCACTGTGGCAGCAGCAAGCAGAGAGCCAGAAACAGAAGTCACTTAATCTGAATCCAATCATCCTTTCTGGCTCTTCTCTCAAGGACACCAGGGGGAAAATTAAAACCTCAATTAAAGTCAAGGTTCTGGAGATAGGCAAGAGGCACAGAGGAGCCTCCCTTATCTGTTAGCACCTTCCCCTCAGGCCAGAAAGGGCACCTGAACCAGAGCAGTGGTCATACCGTGCTCCATAGAGCAGCTATGGAAGAGACGAAACTTTCTACAGTCTATACTGAGACAGTGCTGCTAGACACGGAGGAACAAGAAGGAAGAGAAGTCTCTCTGACTTTGCAACTCACTCCTTTTGATCCTTCCTGGTCCCATTTAACCCCATCTTTCCATCAAGGCCTCTCCAACTGTATAGATTCCTTACAGTCCTACCTTTAGACCACTAAGACCGTTAAGGGGAGAGATTAAGGAAGCCCTCAGTTAAAAGAGATCCTAGAAATTTCAAGTCAGCATGGCCTGAGCCTTGAGACAACAATGCCCTGGGCTGGAGTCCACATGTATCAGATTGAGACAGAGTGAGACTGTCCAGCACTGGCCCAGCACTTCCACTGTGAGGAAGGGACCATGCCTGGCCTGTCTTTCCCCCAAGGATACCCAGCCCTCAGGGCACTACCACACAGGATCAGTGCTTAATTCACTTCAGTCATTGCATGAACACTTAGGTTCAAGGCCCAGAAACCTTGATTACTAGTTCTGTCATTTTGATCAAGTTACCTGATTTATCTGTACATCAGTGTCATCTGTTAAATGAATATAGCAAGATCCATCTCATCTGGTGATAATAAGTTAAAAATGAACACATATTTAGCATAGCTTCTGGTACTGGTGGCTCAGATGGTAAAGAATCTGCCTGCAATGCAGGAAACCCGGGTTCGATCCCTGGGTTGGGAAGATCCTCTGGAGAAGGGAATGGCTACCCACTCCAGTATTCTTGCCTGGAGAATCCCATGGACAGAGGAGCCTGGCAGGCTACAGTCTGTGGAGTTGGACAGAACTGAGCGTACACACACACACAATCTAGAAAAGAAGTCTCACAAACAAATAAAGACTCCATCTCTTCCGTGTCTCCCACAGTCACTGTGACATCATAGAAGACTTACAAAGTCCACACAGTGACACCCTGGATTGGGGATGCGGGTGAAAAGCACCCCCACAGTGTAGTCCTGGGGAGTTCCAGCTGTATGAGGACACTATTTAAATAAACAATTACTCATTCCCCAAGATGACCCAACAACATCCAAAGCCAATACCAAGCAAGACCCTGTAGGGGCTCCTGGGCACCAGCAGGCTCCTCGATTTTCCCTGAGTTCCAAAGGGCAGATGGAACAGTTGCTAATCCAGGAAGGGAAGGGATGCGGAGAAAGGGAGGAGCGGCCAAGAAACAGCGCAGCCCTGAGGCAAGGTCCTGGTTCCACCTCAAGGGACACATAGTTTTAGGGGGCAGAAGCCTGCTGTGCCTCTTTTGCCAAGCAAAGCAACAATGCTATTCTTTTCTACTTCACCCAAAACTCTGTCTCCGAGATTCAATCCGGTACCAGTGCACAGAGGCTGATTTCAGCAAAGTCAGCTCACAGTAATCAGTGACAGGTTTACAGAACATATACCGACCCTAAAATGAGTCTGCATGAAAGAGCCAAAAAGGCAGGCTTCCTAAAATATCATATAAGCTGCTCCAAAAGCAAACTGAGTTCTATCAAAATGATGGCTTCCCCTATTCCCAAATTAGGTACAAATTATAAGGCTCACTCTTCTCCCAAATGAATCATGAACAGTTCCCACCAGTGAGGAAAGTATCTACACATGGCAGGCGCTCAGTGTCTGTTAGTGCAGGGGCTCATAAACTATGGTCCAGGGGCCACCGACCTCCATCTGTTTATGTAAACTAAGTCTTGCTGGAACACAGCTATGGCCACTCACGAACACATTATCTGGGGCTGCTTTTGCATTTATAATGGCCCAAACTAGTTAAATAGTTACAAGAAGACCACAGGGCCCACCAAGCCTAATATATTTACCACGAAAGTTTGCTGACCTCTATTCTAATGAAAGAAACACTGGCTGGGAAATCAGAGTCCTACATTTAAATCCCAGTTCCATGATCACAGAGAGAAATTATCTCGTTAATTCTCAGTAATTTCCATGACCTCATGTATAAAATTAGGATACCACCATCTATCTTGCAGGAATGTTATAAAGATTAAATGAGATATTAAATCATATGGTAAATAAGCAAGAATCAGTAGCTATTAAACCTTAATCAAAACCAGGTACAAACCTGTCTACTACATTTAATACTCAAAGGTAAGTGATGCAAGCTCCAGCAAACTATCTTTTAAAATAAGACACTGTGTTGGCATTCATCTACATTCTCTTACTAGGAAAAGCAATAGCAATACCTAAGTGCTATCACTTTGGAAGGTCAAAAGTACTTCTCTTTTCCCCTTATCTTTTTAGTCCTGAATTTAAAAAGAAAAAAACAAATGTCAAGAAGCCAAGCTTCAGAGAATTGCCTATTACAAAGTGAATCCCTTCAAATAAAACCTGAAGTGTACTTCAGGCTCTGAGTAAGTAATCTCAATCCATGATTAAGGAGGAAAAAAAACAGGTGTAGTTCCCTTAAAAATACACTTCCAAATTTCAGTAAAGCAACCAGGAATATTTGCCAAGAGTGCCCCTAAATTCCTGAGTTCACGCAGGGAACTAGGATGTGTTGAGCACCTGCAATGTTTCAGGCTCTGGGCTTCAGGTGTGAACAAGGCACATGGTCACCACACTTAAGAGGCCTTACAGACCAGACGGGTGCACAACACTGGGTAAGATCAGAACCACACGACATGGCCTTGATGCCACAGCCTTCAGTATAAAGTCAAACACGCTATCAGAGCTTAAGGCCCCTGAGAGAAGACCCAGTCAAACACCTGCCCTGCACAGACAGGTAGAATGACTTGTCCATGACCACATGCAAATCAGCAGCAAACCCTGTTTTCCTTTCCTTCCCAGAGCTGTCTTTCTTGGAAATCACATCACAAAGGTTCTCAAGTCTTAAACTTTCACTCCACTGTGACCCTACAATTCCTATTATGAAAAATCAACCCAGTCTTCAAAACCTCTGGGTCCCTCTAGACAGTGTTACTACTCTCTTCTGTCTTCCCACCAGTTCTGCGCATCTTTATTACTGCTTCCCTGGTGGCTCAGCTGGTAAAGAATCCACCCGCAATGCAGGAGACCTGGGTTTGATCCCTGGGTCGGGAAGATCCCGTGGAGAAGGAAACTGGCAAACCCCTCCAGTGCCCTTGCCTGGAAAATCCCATGAACAAAGGAGCCTGGCGGGCTGCAGTCCATGGGGTCGCAAAGAGCTGGGCATGGCTGAGCGACTAACACTTTCTTTCACTTTAATTACTGCACACGCAGCACTGATTGTAACCACTTATATATCCTTACCCACCCCTCCCAGACTACGACTTTAGTGAAGACAGCAACCAAGTCTTGACACTGATTGTGAATGTCTGAAAGCTGATTATGTGGCTGGCATATAATAACTGGATGCATGCATGCTAAGCCACTTCAGTCATGACCAACTCTGTGCAACCCCATGGACAGCAGCCCACCAGGTTCCTCTGCCCACAGGATTCTCCAGGCAAGAAGAGCAGAATGAGTTGCCATTTCCTTCTTCGTAATAACTGTATATTCACTCTCATTTAGTGTATATAATAACTTTCCCACATTATGGATGAGGAAACTGAGGCCCAGGGAAGTTAAGAAAGCTCCTGCGGTACAGCAAATCTGTGGGTTACTTATTTAACATCCATGTACCTCTGCCCCTTGCCTCGCCTCCTTCTTCCTAGCAGGAGTCTGGTACCCAATCCCTCCACACAGCCACAGTTTTGTATCAGGGGAGGCTGAACCCCTTCAAGAAACCAGGAGGTGAAGTGTCACGGCTGAAGGCCACTGTGGACACCTGTCCATTCCCAGTTACGCTGCAATGTAATGTAAAAAAGTTTGCTGGGAAGCTTCAGAGGTTTCCTCCCAAGTAAAAGACATAAGCAGTCACTCTTCTTCCCTAGCCATTGCTTTAACTATGTGGACTTCTTAAGTTTCTAAAGGCAATTACTCAATCTCCTTATGCAAACTTTAAGTCAACCAAGTCAGCATTCAGTTACTCTCAGCCAGAAGCATCCTAATTTGCACACAGGAAGGGTGACTTCACAGACCTCAAAGATGTCACTAGCCTACCTCACCCTTCCCCTCTGCAATACTCCCCCGACCCAGCACCAACACAGAGCAGGTAAGAGGTACTTATTAAGTTCAGCTAAATGAACAAATAGATGAATGAAACAGACAAAATTTAAGCTCAGCTTTCAAAGTCAAGGAAGGTAAACTTTAAGTCCAGTTCTAAGTGAAATATTAGGGACCGAGGTAAACACCCTTAATAAATCTAAAGCCTGCTGACTCTTAGATAAGATCAAGATTCAATGTAATTGGAAAACAAAGTCTATATTAGAGCAAACAAAGAAATCCTGTAAGTACCCGTTATGAATCGTATGTGTCAGAAGACTGGTACAATGAAAAACAATCACAAAAGCTCCTGTGTCTGGAAGCCCCTTTGTCTACAAGGTCTATAAGCACCTATTAGCAATCATGCAAACAGCCCGCTCTGACTTCCATCTCAACCTAGATCCAAAGGGGCCAGCTTTTTAACACACTAAAGGCTGGGGAGGGGGGTGAGGGGGAGAAATGACCCCTCTTTAGCACTTCAAGTCCAGTCCAGTTTTCCTTCATGAAACTCAGTCTTTGAATGGCACCAAGGTCCACCTTCACAACTCATTTGTGTCATAGGACCAGCCTGCTCCCTTCCCACCCACCAAGGGCACCTGAGGAGCCCTGACCTTTGGAACCTGAAGGATACCCTTCAGGCCATTACAAACAGGTCTCAGGAGAGTACTTGGCAAACCATAACTATTGCTGGCCAGGTACCTGGGCCGACTTCAAAATAGGAGCTTGAAGGCTCCTACTGCCAATCCCCACCCCTAACCCCAAGAAAATCAATGAGGCCACTTGTTATTCACAAAGAGCCACTCACTGCAAGACATGATAGTCACTTTAACTTCAAGGCTTCAAATACTTACACCTTTTCCACATAAAAGCCTCTCTTTTATCTGGTCACACGGCCTTCTCTCAGTGCACTGAAGAATAAGGGTGTTTTGATCCCCAACAAAAATCAAAGAAAACACTACTTGCTCTAGAATGAAATGTCCAAAAGCCACAACGTGACTGAGTGTCTTACTGGAAACCAAGGGATCAATCATGCTGATGGCTCTCAAAGGACTCTTCAAAGGACCCATTTTGACCCCCTCTAGGTAGCTCAGCCACCTAGAAGAGCATCCTCTTGCACATGGCTTACCTTATAATTGCTAGAGTTCACCCAAGAGGTAGCGAGTCCATCCACAAGTTTGTCTAACATGGTCTGGTCATGCTCGAGGTCGGCAGACTTCTGTTTGTCTGAGAAATAGTCTATCAGTTCTTGGCCAACCTGCAGTCGTTTCCCCACATCCTTCTGCAGCACCTGTGCCAGGCAGGCCTCCATGCGAGGCTCCATGGCGGAATTCCAATCCAGAGCCGCGAAGCTAGAGGGCGGTGGGGGTGACGCCCTCCCCGTGAGCGGCCCCCGGAGGCGGCCTCTTTGTTTGCTGAAGGTTACTAAGAGCTTGTGTGTCAAAGATGCAATCCGGGGAATGGCAGCAATGCACCATGTGTGGCTGAAGAGCAGCTGGGAGGATATTAAAAGTCCAATTTAAATAACTAGTAGAGGAGAAAGGAGTGAGTGGCAGAGTGACGCTCTCCTCCTGGGTCTGAAATACTTCATAATTCAGCAGTCCATTCTGAAAAGCAAGAGAAGAGAAGGACACATCAGCACAGATAACAAAATGCTCAAATGTTGGGAAACATTTAATCAAAGACAAAGCATTCTCACTGCAGCACCATTTACAAGCACAAGTGGAGCGAGAAGCATGAACGCTTGGCAACCATGTCAGAATAACATAATTATTATTTATATCAGGAAGAACGTCGAAGCCCAAAGCAAAGACCCAATGAGCTTCACAGTTGGTGGGTTGAGGTTTCCCACAGTTTTCCAGCTTGTAAATGCACCAGTCAGGAGAGCAAGCTTTTGCTTCAGCTGGATGACTTATGGGTAGCTTAAATTCTGCTCCCCGCCAAAAACCAAACTCCACCGCGTCTGAGTCCCTGTATGTCTGTAGCCTGTCTCTCAGCTTCCTACAATCCAAGTGCTGGAAGTGAGGCAGGCTCCATAGAAACACCACTGACCAAACTGGCTGTCCCAGTAACAACAATCAAAGTCAAAGGCGACACCTACACCTGCTCAGCAGCTTTACAAAGGGCGAGCAGGTAGTGGTTCCTGCCTCCTCCTCCAGAGAAGTGACCAACAGGGAGAAGGGGAGAGGCTCATTCTGACCACACTCTGCTGACACAGTGTTCTCCATGGGCAGAAGCACCAACTGGGCCTGGTGTTTTGCTACAGAATCAGGAGACCTCAAAACCACTCTTGGCATAGAACAAAACACATGATGTGAGGAGGTACCAAAGTCATTTTTACTAGACAAGCTGAACGGGCGGACTATTTAATCTACAGCTCCTGGTACAATTGTACATATTTATTTTTTCAACGTCTTTTCTCAATTCCTAACCCAAGAAGATGAACAGAAAACCTATCTCCAAGACGCAGCAACCCTGACACTGTACCAGACAGAAATTTCTTCACACAGTCAGTGTGAACTCTCGGGGTTCAGCAGGTAAGTTTGACCTTATAAATCAAGTAAGACTGAACTTCAGGGCAGGGTAAATCTTCCAGTTTGAGCACAAGGTTTCTCTCCCTTCCTGTCACCCACCCTACCTCCACCCCATCCCTACTCTCAGCAAAAAAGCACAGTGCTCTTTCCAAGTCCTAGAGTGAGAGATGAGTCAAGTCATCCAATGAGGAAAACACTCCTGCAGTCCCTAGCCCCTGATTACCCACTGTCTGCTTTCCTTCCAATCAAGAAGCCTGGATGTCTTACGTGGCAGTCCTTCCTTAAGAGGAGGAGATATTGCTTTCCAGTCATGTCCATGCCATGGAACTTGTTCTTCCTTCACAGGAAAGGTCTTAGATACAGCAAAGCAGCCATTACCCTTCACTCCAATTTTCAGTCCAAACAAAATACCCCCACTTCCTTAATCAGCTCCCATGTCGGACTAACGAAGGTATCAGCGATACATGAAAACTGGAGAAACCAACAGAACCTTTTCTTTCTGGGCCCAATATTCACCAAGAAGCTAGTTATGGTCAAGATTGGTAGATTAAAAATGGCTGCAGAGGTTTTGCTGCTCCTCCTCCACCGAGATGGAATCTCAACCTCCCCAGTGACCCTGGGATGAGTCCTGAGACTTGCTCTGGCCAGCGGGAAATCAGAGACGGCAGAAATGAACTGAGATTTGACCCTGGAGCGTGCGTGACTGCCATGCTGTGAGGAAGCTGGTCTAGCCTTCTGAACACGAGAAGCCATTAGAGGAGAACCAACTCGCTCCAAACAGCAGCCCGCAGCAACCACCAGACATGGGAGTGAGTCCACGGGGGACCACTCAGCCTTACCAGTCACCATCTGACTGCAGATACACAAATACATCTAAGGAGATAAAAACCACCCGGTCAAACCACAGAATGATGAGAAACTGTTCACTCATACTTTAAGACATCCAATTTGTGGTGCTCTGTTACACACCAGCAGATAACTGATCACTCCTTCTTCCTCTAAACATCTTTCATTCTCAGTGAAAAGAATTTCGTATCCCTTACTCCTCCAAAAGGCCCCAAATCAGCAGACACTAACCAGTAATGATGGTGACGATATCAGTTTTGAGCATCAACATGAGGGGTCAGGCTCTATGCTAAGGTGATTTATACAATTTATCTGATTCTCCAACCACTTCTATAGAGTAGGCATTAACACAACCCTATCTCTTACAGGTGGGGAAAATGAGGCAAAGTTAAGTGATTTTCCAAGGTTGCATGGCAGTAAGTTTCCCTTTCCCACCTTCAAATCCTTGTTATTACAAGTCTGGCCTAGTTCTGTCCCAACTCAGGGAAAGGAGGTCAGACTTCATGGTGAGCTGGGAAGCAACAGGCCAGACAGCAAAGTCTCCACTCCCAGGAGAGGAAGCAACCCATACATTTAAGGCTCTTTCCCATTATTTTTAAAAATACATATTATATAAAAACTTCCCCTTCAGCTGGAATTCCATATGATTTCTAACAAGTAAGTATATGCTTCTTGACAGTAATTATGCAGTAAAGGTTTAGCACACCCAGATGCAGGTCACAAACTCTTGTGTATGAAATCCACAGAATGACACTGGAAGCCCCAAAGCATTAAGCCAACTGGGTCCTCTTTGTTCTTTTTCTTTAATTAAAAAAAAAAGTCATGGGTGATCCTCTCTTGCACAAAAGTGCAAGACCTCTCCCCTACTCCTGTCCCCCGGCCACATTTCCCTACCTTAAAGCAAAAGGTGTTGCTAACCTCCCGTGCCTTCCTTCACAGGTATTTTTAGCTACCCAACAAATAAGTACACATGTTCTCTCTCTGCACCCCCAGGAAGAGTTTCCTAAGTATTTACAGTTACATCATAAGAAGCAGCACAATTCTGCTACAGGCCAACAGGAAGAACTTAAAAAATACCAGCTTCAACAAGAATGAAACACACAGCAGGACAGCCTGATGTAAGGGACACATGTCAGACAGCCTCCGGTCTTGACTCTGCACTTCGAGGGTGGAAATGGGGAGATTAGTGGCTCCACATTCATTAAATAAGATTCCAGATCAGAAGAGCTTGCACAGGGCATTTTTTTTTTAATATAGCTCTCTCTTGATCCTCTTTCTTATAGCTACTACTCTGCGGCACTTAGGTCACCACCATAAAGGAGTGAAGACAATGGAGGGTGGGGCAGAGAACCAAAATTAGCTGTGAGCTCTGAACTTCCAAGTCTACTACAGGCTTCTCCACACGAGAAGTTAAAAAGGTAGGGCCATTTTCACTAGTGACTTATAACAGTAACAAGTTAACACTTCTTATAAGTCTATGATAGACTGGGCTCAGCAGGAGGTTCTTCTGCTAATCTTACCTGGAATCACTCAGGTAGCTGCTGCTGTCTACCAGCCTGACTGAGGCTGAAGAGTCTATGGCATCACCTACATGTCTGAGGCAATGATGCTGGCTGCTGGCTGGACCTCTCGCCACACGTGATCTGCAACAACCCAGTAATATAGTCTGTGGTTCAGTACATGTGGTTGGAGCATTCCAAGATGGCAAAGGGAAGACTACCAGGCCTCACAAGGCCCAGGAGGCAGAACCTGCACATCACTTCTGCCACAGTCTACTGTCAAAGCCAGTCACAAGGCCAGCCCAAAATAAAAGTGTGAGGAAATGGATTCTACCAGTTAACAGGAACCTCAAAATAGTGCAGCAATGTGTTTCAATCTTACATGTGCACAGTCAGTGGACATTTGTACAATGAATACCTGAGTGAGGTAAATACATTTATCTTCTTTGGTTACCCATCATCTTGATTACTTTTATTTACTGAACAATTTATGATACATCGCATCTTACTACAGTAGAAACATCTACTTCTGCTTTATTGACTATGCCAAAGCCTTTGACCATGTGGATCACAATAAACTGTGGAAAATTCTGAAAGAGATGGGAATACCAGACCACCTGACCTGCCTCCTGAGAAATCTGCATGCAGGTCAGGAAGCAACAGTTAGAACTGGACATGGAACAACAGACTGGGTCCAAATCAGGAAAGGAGTACATCAAGGCTGTATACTGTCACCCTGCTTATTTAACTTACATGCAGAGTACATCATGTGAAATGCTGGGCTGATGAAGCACAAGCTGGAATCAAGATTGCCAGAAGAAATATCAAAAACCTCAGATATGCAGATGACATCACCCTTACGGCAGAAAATGAAAAGGAACTGAAGAGCCTCTTGATGAAAGTAAAAGAGAAGAGTGAAAAAGTTGGCTTAAAGCTCAACATTCAGAAAACTAAGGTCATGGCATCTGGTCCCATCACTTCATGGCAAATAGATGGGAAAGCAATGGAAACAGTGACAGATTCTATTTTGGGGGGCTCCAAAATCACTGCAGATGGTTACTTCAGCCATGAAATTAAAAGACGCTTGCTCCTTGGAAGAAAAGTTATGACCAACCTAGACAGCATATTAAAAAGCAGAGACATTACTTTGCCAACAAAGGTCCACCTGGTCAAAGCTATGGTTTTTCCAATAGTCATGTATGGATGTGAGAGTTGGACTATAAAGAAAGCTGAGCGCCGAAAAATTGATCATTTTGAACTGTAGTGTTGGAGAAGACTCTTCAGAGACCCTGGGACTACAAGGAGATCCAACCCATCCATCCTAAGGGAAATCAGTCCTGAATATTCACTGGAAGGACTGATGCTGAAGATGAAACTCTAATAATTTGGCCACCTGATGCAAAGAGCTGACTCACTGGAAAAGACCCTGATGCTGGGAAAGACTGAAGGCGGGAGGAGAAGGGGACGACAGAGGATGAGATGGTTGGAAGGCATCACCAACTCAATGGACATGAGTTTGAGTAAACTCTGGGAGTTGGTGATGGACAGGGAGGCCTGGCATGCTGCAGTCCATGGGGTCACAAAGAGTTGGACAAGACTGAGTGACTGAACTGAACTGAACCACAGAAGATACAAGAGAAATAACTATAATCTATGACTTGACTTGAAAATGCTTCTAGCTTACTGGGAGAGAACAAGATATACACACTCACAAAAACCTTGTCAGTCAGTGTAAGAATTCAACACACACAGGATACATAGCAGACTTCACAGACAGAATGCCATACTGCCACATAAGGGCTATGCTGCTGGTGCTGCTAAGTTGCTTCAGTCGTGTCCGACCCTGTGCGACCCCACAGACGGCAGCCTACCAGGCTCCCCCATCCCTGGGATTCTCTAGGCAAGAATACTGGAGTGGGTTGCCATTCCCTTCTCCAATGCATTAAAGTGAAAAGTCAAAGTAAGTACTATAATCACTCAGGGAAGGGATAGATCAAGAAAGCCTGGAAGACCACGTCGAAACCGTTTATACAAGGCTCAAATGGAGCTCTGTCTTGAAACGTGGACAGGAGGTCACACACCAGTTAACAGCATGTGAGGGAGGTGGGAACCTGTGAATGGCTGCGGGGAGAAGTGCAGTGACAGGGGCAGCGAGACACCTGTAGGGAATGGGCAGGCATTATTTCCCACTTTGAAGACAAAAAATGAAGCTTAAGGACGTCACTGGTGGTCCAGTGGCCAAGCATCTGCTCTCCCAACGCAGGAGGGCCTGGGTTCAATCCCTGGTCAGGGAACAGGATCCCACATGCCACAGCCAAGCCCAAGCACTGCAACTGCGGAGCCTACATACTCTCGAGCCCATGTTCTGCAACAAAGTCCCAGCGCAGCCAAAACCAACAACTTTTTAAAAAAAGAAAAGAGAAACGTAGCTTAGAGGGGAATTCCCTGGTGGTCCAGTGGTTAGGACTCTGAGCTTTCACTGCCAGGGCCCAAGTTCAATCCCTGGTCAGGGAACTAAGGTCCTGTAAGCCACTGTGGCGCCTGCAGCCAGCAACTACAACCACAAAAATACGCCCAAAAATCTCTGCCCAAGATTTAAAAGCTATTAACTATCAGGCAGTAACCGAACACCAGATCTGCCTGGCCCTAAAGTTAGTATTATTTTCATTATACTACGATACTATACTACTGCCTTACTAAAAGCCCACAGCACGGGTACTTAAGAACTTAAAATATGAAAATGGTTAGATAGTTATAGCACACAGAGCATGAGAAGTAGAGGATTAAGAAACAAGAAATCATATTACAAAGCACTCGGGAAGCTGTAAGAAAATAATATTCCAAATCACAGCATCAACAACTACAATGTAATATTTCCAGCACCAGTGAATCAATAAACACATCAAAAGTCTCCCTGGAAGAATCAGAGAAAGCAGACAGCATATCTGACAAGCCAACTCCGAAAGCCAGAAACGAGCAGAATTTATTCACACTCATCAAAAGCAGTTGTTTCCATCAATAAGACAACTTTTTGCACTATAACAATCTACAATTAACAACGCGGTGTGGACTTATACAGACGTCCCAGGCAAGCCTCTCTCCCCTGGGCTGATCCGCACCCCACTTGCCAGCAGCCACAAGGTCGCTCAGTGAGCTGACATTCCCTCCGGACCTGCAGGTGGCACATGTACTAGGCTAACTCCAGGAAAGCACAGAGTCAAGGCCCGCAAGGAGGTCACTGCCTCAAAGGACACAAAGACAGAAATACAGATTATGGTGGCACAGTAAGGATAGCCCTAAACCAGAGGCTTGAAGAAGGTGCTGCGGTGGCAGAGGAGGAGGAGACACTGCCTGAGGGAATCCAACTGGGCGTTCCAGGACGGGACCTGCCCGCACATCAGGCAGACGGGCAGCCACTCCCTGGGCCCACACAGATGCTCCTCTCCCAGAGCACACGGAGCCTCCAGCCTCCCTGCCTCCTACCTCAGCTCCTCTCATTTCTGTAGTGGCTGCACCCTCCTAGGGCTGACAACATCCCTCCTTCCAGCTTTCTGCTCTCTATGGCAGTCCCTCACCACACGATCCTCCTTCCCCACCACAACTGCCCATCCCGCCAGCTCTTCTGTTCAAGGGCACTGCCTCAACCTCGTTAATCAGATAAACTTCTCAATCTCACTCCCCTTTGAGTCTGGATTAAATTCCACGTGGGCGTTAATAGCATGGCACTACCCTCCACTGTCTCTCTCTCTGTAGTAGTTGCCTAGTAATCCCAAACCTTGGGTGAATTGATGCTCTGAACCAGCTGCCTTCTCAGGCCTTCAGGCGTGCCCATGTGGAAGAGAATACACACATATCCAACCAGCCTGGTTTTAAATTTATCATCTCAAAATTCAGAAAGGCCCTGACCACTAGCAACATTCCTACTGACATTCTCTGGGAAGCCTTTTTGCCTTTCTCTCTGCAAGCACCCATCTGCCCTACCCTACCCTGCAGCTCTCTCCCAACAGCCTCACCTCCTGCTCCATTGGTAAAGTAGGCAGGACCAGACAACTGAGATCTTCACCAACAAATCAGAACAGCCACTGGCATCTCCTCTGATCATGGGACAACGCCTCCTCAACCTTTTCAGTTGCCTGCTCTCCAGCGTCTGCAAGCTCTCCTTGATCGGCTCCCTCCCAGCAGCTGAGACTCTAAATCATCCGTCTTTAACAGGCCCTCTTGAGCTCACAGGCCTTCCATCAGGGACAACAGAAAGAGCGAAGCCGCTTTAAGCAGATTTCTACACCAGTGAGCTGCACAGAGGCACTTCCTGTTCACCCCTTGGCCCTCTCCTCGGGTTTCCCCTTGTCAGGATCACCAGTGACTGCCCTGCTGGCAGATCCCAGTAATACTTTCCTCTACTTCACTAACTCCACCTCTCAGAGGCATCCCAAAGCTGACCACTCCTTCCTTCTGAAAAATTTCCCATTTCCATGAAAACAAATGAGCGCTGCCTTGCTGTGACTCCTCTGGCTGAACACCTACTCAAGGTTCCGTAATCATCTTTGTTTCTCTCCCAGAGCTCTGGTGAGCAGCTCAGTCCAAAGCCTCTCCCCTTTTCACTTGGCACACCCCAAAATAATGTGCATCCACTTCCATAAAAACTTTTAAAGCCTATAGAACTGATGACTCCCAAATTTGAATGCCTGGGTCAAATATCTCAACACCAGGCACAGGCACTGGCCTCTTTTCAGTTCCAAACTCTGCCACTTCAGAGCCTTCACTCTCTGTTTATGTGGCTGCGCCAGGTCTCGGTTGTGGCATGTGGAGTAGGATCTTTCTTTGTAGCATGCCAAATCTCAGCTGCAGCACTGGAACTCTTAGCTGCAGCCTGTGGGATCTTTTCCCCTGGAACAGGGATCGAACCTGGTATCCCTGCACTGGGAAGCACTGGACCACCAGTGAAGTTTCAGGGCCCTCGCTCTCGCTGGTCCTTCTGCCTGAAACACAGTCCTGATGCCTACACTGCCCCATCACCTCAGCTTCAATGCTACCTCCTCAGTAAGCCCTTTAAAGACCACTCTAGGGGGTCCCTTACCACTGCATCCTGTCCTCTTCCTTCAAAGCACTCACAACAAGTTGAAATTTATCACATGTCTATTTACCTATTTGCTGGCTGATTTTCCCACAGGACTGTCAAGCCCTATAAATGAGGGGATCTTGTTTACTTTGTTAACCTAATGCCTACAACTATGCCTGCTACAAACACAGCCCTCAAGAAGTTGCTGTTGAATGAATAAAGTCTGCTTGAGTTGAAAATCAAAAGAAAATACTCACTGGCAACCATTAACTGAATTCAGTTTCTTCTTGGGGAGGTGGGGGGCTTGGGAGAATGCAAAAAACATTTCAGATAAAAGGAATGTGTAAATATATGTGGACAAAGCACACACACACATGACAGACTGTGGCCTATTCAAAAGAAAAGAAGCAATTTGGAAAGGCCAAAACACTGGTTCCCAGCCTGTAAACACTACTGACCCCGCCCCTAAGGTGAGAGATGGCGTGATAAAATGCTGTCTGAGACTTTAATTTAGTCCAGACATAAACCATGACTTATCCACCATGACTTATGGCTAAGTATTCCTAGCCATATTTTCAAACTTATGTACACGCAATTATGAATCTTTAAAGGCAAAGATAATGTAAAAGTATTTCTAAATTCTTACTTTGAGCCTGATAATTTTTCTCAACTAACAGATGCCGGAAATCCCACTTCCACAGAGCCCCTGTAATGCTGGACACTGAAAAGAGTTCTTATTCTCAGAAGTCTGGCGCTGAGCAGACAAAGCCCAGCAGCCAACTGGGCACCAAAGGCCAACAGTGCTGTGGCTTCAGGGAGCTCTGCATATGTCATCTTGGAAATGCAGAATCAGGAGACTCTGGGTGGGCATACATTTATTGGAAAGATCATTAAAATCTGGAATTATTCAAGTTATCACAAGAATACTCTGAGAGGGAAAAAAAAAATCTTGTTGAACTCCCTTCTCCCTCCCTCCTCCCTCTCTCACTCACCCCAGAGTGAACAATAATTAACTACAGTGAAGTCATGGCAGAAGAACAACTCTAACATATGATGTAAACGCCCAAAAGTGAATAAAAGCATGAAGTTCACAGCATTAAAAGGGAAGGTCATATGAACACAAATAAATCACTAATGTTGGCTACTTTCTGGTACTAGGATTTTTCCTTTGTACTTTTCTGTATTTTCTAAATGTTTTCTATGAGGAATACAGAAAATATACACCACTTTTATAATTACAAAGAGAGAAGTATCATTCAAAAATGAGGCATTACCAGTTGATACTGAAGGAAAATCTCCCTTTCAGTATTGCTGTGTCTGACTCTTTGTGACACTATGGACTATAGCCCACCAGGCTCCTCTGTCTATGGGATCTTCCAGGCAAGGATACTGGAGTGGGTTGCCATTTCCTTCTCTAGTTCAGTATTATAGAATATAATATATAACTGTCAATGAAATGTAAAACAAGAAGTCTTAAATTCCCAAGAAGATGGAACTGGTGGATTAGTTACTTCCACAAATTATGTGGTTAAAAACTACATAATGGAAGAGACAAAAAGTACAGAAAAAAAAAAAAAGCTTTATTGACTATGCCAAAGCCTTTGACTGTGTGGATCACCATAAACTGTGGAAAATTCTGAAAGAGATGGGAATACCAGACCACCTAACCTGTCTCTTGAGAAATCTGTATGCAAGTCAGGAAGCAACAGTTAGAAATGGACATGGAACAACAGACTGGTTCCAAATAGGAAAAGGAGTACATCAAGGCTGTATATTGTCACCCTGCTTATTTAACTTCTATGCAGAGTACATCATGAGAAACGCTGGACTGGAAGAAACACAAGCTGGAATCAAGATTGCCAGGAGAAATATCAATAACCTCAGATATGCAGATGACACCACCCTTATGGCGGAAAGTGAAGAGGAGCTAAAACGCCTCTTGATGAAAGTGAAAGAGGAGAGTGAAAAAGTTGGCTTAAAGCTCTACATTCAGAAAACGAAGATCATGGCATCCGGTCCCATCACTTCATGGGAAATAGACGGGGAAACAGTAGAAACAGTATCAGACTTTATTTTGGGGGGCTCCAAAATCACTGCAGATGGTGATTGCAGCTATGAAATTAAAAGACGCTTACTCCTTGGAAGGAAAGTTATGACCAACCTAGACAGTATATTCAAAAGCAGAGACGTTGCTTTGCCGACTAAGGTCCGTCTAGTCAAGGCTATGGTTTTTCCAGTAATCATGTATGGATGTGAGAGTTGGACTCTGAAGAAGGCAGAGCGCCGAAGAATTGATGCTTTTGAACTGTGGTGTTGGAGAAGACTCTTGAGAGTCCCTTGGACTGCAAGCAGATCCAACCAGTCCATTCTGAAGGAGATCAACCCTGGGATTTCTTTGGAAGGAATGATGCTAAAGCTGAAGCTCCAGTACTTTGGCCACCTCATGCAAAGAGCTGACTCATTGGAAAAGACTCTGATGCTGGGAGGGATTGGGGGCAGGAGGAGAAGGGGACGACAGAGGATGAGATGGCTGGATGGCATCACGGACTCGATGGACGTGAGTCTGAGTGAACTCCGGGAGTTGGTGACGGACAGGGAGGCCTGGTGTGCTGCGATTCATGGGGTCGCAAAGAGTCGGACACGACTGAGTGAATGAACTGAACTGAACTGAAAATTATCTGAAATTTTTAAAAATCCAAAATACTTTAATTTCTTCAAAAGAATTGTAAAGCTAAAGTCTATGTAGAAAAAAATACCTGCATAAAAGTAGTAATTAAACAAGTTTAGGATATGAAACTGCATTTTATATATATAGTTATACATATAGCATATACAGTGTACAGTATGACATTTATATACATATAGTATGATATAGCCTACATGTGAAACAATTACTGGAAAAAAAATAGAGTACATAAAAGAGTAACATGTAACCTCTGAGTAACAGGTTTACGTGAGCTTATCTCCTACTTTTTAGTAACTTCCTCTACTTTTCATATTTTCTATAAAGAAAAAGGCAAACATTTTTAAGAGTGTTAAACAGAAAAGCAGTTATTTCATAAATCCACTTTATTCATTCAACAACTGTGAGACCAAGAGTAATTAACTGATGAGAAAGATACCTCTCCACTGACTGCTGACTTCTCCCACAACAGAGATGTCAACAACAGCATACCAAACTGCTATACTATAGAGACAGTTTCCCTGGGTAGGAGAGAACAGTGATATAGACTACAGACTCCCAAGGAAGAGTCTTACATGAAAACAAGAGACCTCAGCAGAGAACCACTTGCTAGAGAGACAAGACAAGCCTTGCTACAGTGACGAATACGTTGGCTCCTCCAGAAAGAAGGAATCTGTATTTCCACTCAATCAAGCAGCATTTACTTTTTCTTTTTGTCCACAACTTGTCTAAGATCCCACAACCATGTGGGATCTCAGATCCCTGACCATGGATCAAACCTGTGCCCCATGCATTAGAAGCACACAGTCTTAACCACTGGACCACCAAGGAAGTCCCACGACATTCACTTCTATTCTGTTTCTCAAAGAACTCCTCATACAGTGCCATGGCAATGACCATCTGTTTCTCATTTGTTTGCTATACTAATGGAACCAGATCACTAAACCTGAACGACTCCTTACAATGGCTTTTAGTAGAAATGACTCCTTTACATGATTTCTGAACTACAAATCACGAATCATTGAATTGTACCCTTTAAAGTGTATGCAATTCAGCAGTTGCAAATAAATTCACAAAGCTGTGCAACATCACCATTACTTAATTCTAGAACATTACCATTCCAAAATGAAACTTCTATCATCCTTTAGCAGTCATTCTCCAACCCCCTCTCCCAAACCCATGAAAACTGAAAATCCACTTTCTGATCAAATGGATCTGCCTACTCTGGACACTTCATATAAACGGAGTCATAAAATATGTGTCTTCCACGTCTGACTTCTTTCACTTAGCATCCTATCTTGAAGGTTTATCCACCTTATTGCATGTATCAGTATTTCATTCCTTTTTGCAGCTGAATAATATTCCATTGACTAGCTGTACCAGAATTTGCTCATGTAGTTACCTGCTGATGAACATTAGGATTGCATCTACTTCTTGGCTATTTATGAATAATGGCATGAACACTCCTGAACAAGTATTATAAGGACAGCTTTCCAATTTTGATATACAAATAGCAGCGTTAACTAGGCTACCAGATATGATAACCATGTTTAGAGTTTTGAAGAACTGCCAAACTGTTTTCCAAAGTGGCTACACCATTTTACACTGCCACAGCAGTAGATGAGGGTTCAATTTCTCCATGTTTTCAGTAACACTTATTGTCCATCTTTTTTATCAAAGCCACCCTAGAGGGTATGAAGCAGTACCTCACTGTGGATTGGATGGACATTTCCCTAACAACAAAGAATTTGGGCTTCTTTCAAGGGCTTGCTGGACCTTTCAGCATCTTTGCAGAAATGTTTAATCAAATTCTTTGCCTGTTTAATTGAGTTGTCTTTATTCTTGATTGTAAACTTTTTTATATACTCAGGATAAAAGTTTATCAGATAAATGATTCGTAAATATTTTCTCTCATTCTATGGGGTGTGCTTTCACTTTCTTGATGGTATCATTTGAAACAAAGTTCTAAATTTTTGTAAAGTCCAATTCACCTATTTTTTCTTTTGTTGTTTGCGCTTTACATGTCATACCTGAGAAATCACCACCTATTCTACTACAATAAAAAGAAAAAAACAGAATCTACTGTCTAATCTAAGGTCATAAAGACTTGTATCTACTCTTTCTTCTAAGAATTTTATAGTTTCAAGTGTGACATTCTGGTCTATGATTGAGTTCAAGAGTGAACAAATGATCCAAATTCATTCTTCTGCATGTGGATATCAACTTGTCCCAGCATCATTTACTGAAAAAACTATTCTTTATTGAATTGCCTTTGCACTCTTGTTGAAAATCAATTGACAATAAATGTTAAGTATTTATTTCTGGACTTACATTCTACTCCACTGTCGATCCTACCCTTTATGTCAGCAGCAGACTGGTTTGCTTACTATAGCTTTGTAGTAGGCTAAGTCCTCCAACTTTCTTCTTCATTTTCAAAATTGTTTTGACTATTCAGGGTCCCTTGTATTACCATATGAATAGGAAGATCAGCTTGCCAACTTCTCCTAACAGGCAGCTAATATTTTAATAGGGAGTGTGTCAAATCAATTTGGGGAATAATGTCATATTAGGTCATTTGATCCATGAATATAGGATGTCTTTAGACTTCCCTGGTGGCTCAGACGGTAAAGCGTCTGTCTACAATACGGGAGACCCGGGTTCGATCCCTGGGTTGGGAAGATACCCTGGAGAAGGAAATGGCAATCCACTCCAGGACTATTGCCTGAAAACCCATGGACAGAGGAGCCTGGTAGGCTACAGTCCATGGGGTCGCAAAGAGTCGGACACGACTGAGCGCCTTCACTTTCACTTTCCATTTATTTAGATCTTTAATTTCTTTCAATGATGTTTTCTCTCTTTCAGAATATACGTTTTATACTTTTTTGTTAAGTTTATTCTTTTTCATTCTCTTTGATGCTTCTGTGAATTGAACTGTCTTCTTAGTTTCATTTTTGAATTATTCATTGAAAGTATATAGAAATGCAACTGATTTTTATATACTGATTTTGTATCCTACAACCTAACTGAATTCATTTATTAGTTTCAATTGCCTTATAGTGGATTCCTTACAAGATCATGTAATCTGCAAATAGATTTTTTTACTTTTCCAACCTGGATGCCTTTTATTTCCTTGTCCAACTGCCCCAGTTAGAAGTTTCAGTACAATGTTGAATAGATATGGCATAAAATGACATCCTTTTCTTATTTCTGATCTTGGAAAAAATTCAATTTTTATCATAAAGTATGGCATCAACTGAAGGTTTTCATGGGTATTCATCAGTGGCTTTTATCACACCAAGAAGCTCCCTTCTATTTCTAGTTTGCTAAGTGTTTTTATCAAGAAAAGGGGTAAGATTTTGTCAAATGCTTTTCCTGTACCTATTGTGATGATGTTCAAAATCCTTCAAGCTAGACTTCAACAGTATGTTCCTGGAGAACTTACAGATTCACAAGTTGGATTCAGAAAAGGCAGAGGAACCAGAGAGCAAACTGTCAACATCCACTGGATCATAGAAAAAGCAAGGAAATTCCAGAAAAACATCTACTTCTGCTTCATTGACTACACTAAAGCCTTTGACTGTGTGGATCACAACAAATTATGGAAAATTCTTAGAGATGGGAATACCAGACCACCTTACCTGCCTCCTGAGAAACTTGTATGCAAGTCAAGAAGCAACAGTTAGAATCAGACATGCAACAACGGACTGGTTCAAAATTGGGAAACGAGTACATCAAGGCTGTATATTGTCACCCTGTTTATTATTTAACTTATATACAAAGTACATCATGTGAAATGCCAAGCTGGAGAATCACAAGCTGGAATCAAGATTGTCAGGAGAAATATCAACAGCTTCAGATATGCAGATGATACCACTCTAAAGGTAGAAAGCAAAGAGGAACTAAAGAGCCTCTTGATGAAAGTGAAAGAGGGAGAGTGAAAAAGCTGGCTTAAAATTCAACATTCAAAAAAGTAAGATCACGGCATCTGGTTCCATCACTTCATGGCAAATAGATGGGGAAACAATGGAAATAGTGACAGACTTTATTTTCTTGGGCTTCAAAATCACTGCGGACAGTGACTGCAGCCATGAAATTAAGGCAATTGCTCCCTAGAAGAAAAGCTATGACAAAACTAGACGGTGTATTAAAAAGCAGAGACATCACTTTGCTGACAAAGGTCCATACCGTCAAAGCTATGGTTTTTCTAGTAGTCATAAACAGATGTGAGAGTTGGACCAGCATCAAAGAATTGATGCTTTGGAACTCTGGTGCTGGAAAAGACTCTTGAGAGTCCCTTTGACAGAAAGGAGGATAAACCAGTCAATCCTAAAAGAAATCAACCCTGAATATTCATTGGAAGGACTGATACAGAAACTGAAGCTCCAATACTTTGGGGACCAGATGCAAATAGCTGACTCATTGGAAAAGACCCTGATGCTGGCAAAGATTGAAGGCAGGAAGAGAAGGGGACAACAGAGGATGAGAGGGTTGGATGGCATCACCAACTCAATGGACATGAGTTTGAGCAAACTCCAAGAGATGGCTAAGGACAGGAAATCCTGGTGTGCTGCAGTCCATTGAGTTGCAAGGAGTCGGACATAACTTAGCGACTGAGCAGCAACAACTGTGACGATAATGTGATTTTTTCCTTTACTATTATGGTTACACTGATTTCCACATGTTAAACCAACCCTGCATTCCTGGGATAAATTCTAGTTGGCCATATAGTGTATAATCTTTCTGATACGATGCTGGATTCAGTTTGCCTCAATTTTGTTGAGAATTTTTTTTTTTTTTTGCATCTATAGTCATAAAGGATACTGGTCTGTAATTTTCTTTTCCCATCATGTCTTTGTATGATTTTGTTAACAGAATAGTAATATCCTTAAAAGATAAACTAGAGACATTCTATTTACTTCTTTATTTTGAAAGAGTTTGTGGAGAATTTGCATTTGGTCGATTTGACAGAATCACCAAATGTGAAGTCATCTGAGCTGGAGCTCTTTGTGAGATGTTTCCTGATTTTTAATTAAATATCTTTATTGCTATTAGACTATTCAGATTTTCTTTTTTTTTTTTTTGAGTCAATATCCAGGAATGCATACATTTTATTTGTGTTGTCTAACTTGTTGGCATGTAATTATTCCTAGTATTCTCTCACATTCCTTTTTATTTCTCTAAGGTTGGTGTCTTCTCTTTCATTCCTGATTTTATTAATTTGAGTCTTGTCTTTGTTTCTCTTGGCCAGACTAGCTTAAGGTTTCTCAGTTTCATAGATCTCTCCAATTCTTGGCCTGTTGATTTTTGCTTTTTTCTCTACTTCACTTATTTCTAATTTAGTATTCATTTTTTTCTTCCTCTGCTTGCTTTTAGATTAGTTTGTTCTCTTACTAGTTTCTTTTTTTTTTTTTTTTAATATTTGCTTGCAGTTTATTTTGGTTTTTCTAAATAGACATTCACATCTGTAAACAACAGGATTTTGGTTTCAGCCCCAACCCCCAATTCCTTACAAGTTTTTGTTCCCATACATTGGCTAGAACTGCTATTTGTTGCTTAGCTGCTAAGCTGAGTCCAGCCCTGTTGTACTCATGGACTGTTGTACACTAGACTCCCCATGGGATTTCCCAAGCAAGGATATGGGAGTGGGTTGCCATTTCCTTCTCCTCTTACTAGTTTCTTAAGATGGAGGTTTAGACTACTGATTGAAGATATTTCTTCTTTTCTAATATAGCTGTTTATAGCTATAGATTTCCCTCTAAGCACTGCTTTCACTGTATCCCCAAAGTTATGCTATGGTGCTTAATTTTGTGCACAGAGCACAGTAATGCTAAATCAACATTCATTCTTGAACAATGAATTATGGCAGGGTTTAATTGTGGTAAACCCCACATAAAATTTACCATTTTAGCTACTTTCGAGTGTATAGCACAGCAGCAGCACATTCACATTATTGTGCAACCGGTACTACCATTTTACACTGTATTTTTGTTCTCAGACTAATTCCTGATTTTGTTTCCAGACTAATTCCTAATTTTCCTTGTGATTTCCTCCTCTTTTATCCATTGGTGATTTAGGAATGTACTGTTTAATTTCCACATATTTGTGAATTTCCCAATTTCCCTCTGTTAGTGATACCTACTTTCATTCCACTCTAGTTCAGAGAACATACTTTAAATGACATCCATCCTTTTAAAGTTACTGAATCTTGTTTTACGGCACAACATATAATCTATCCAGGAGAATGTTTCACATGTACTTGAGAACAATGTGTACTCATTGTGTTCTATAGGTGTCTGTCCCTTAATGATTCAAAAGAGTCTATCTGCAACTAGATCACTTTTAAAAAAACAATTGCCAGTTATCTAAGTCTTAAATTTTTCAGGGAATTCCCTGGCGGTCGAGTGGTTAGGACTCGCACTTTCAACTCTGTGGCTTGGGTTCAATCCCTGGTTGGGGAACTAAGATTCTGCACACTGCATGGTGCAGCCAAAAAACAGATAAAATAAATCTTTAATTTTCCATATTATCCCCCATTTTTATACTGACTAGTTACTCCATATATACATTTGTGCATATATATATATATATATATATATATACGGACTTCCCTAGTGGCTCAGATGGTACACTGTCTGCTTACAATGCGGGAGACCTGGGTTCGATCCCTAGGTTGGGAAGATTCCCTGGAGAAGGAAATGGCAACCTACTCCAGTACTCTAGCTTGGAAAATCCCATGGACGGAGGAGCCTGGTAGGCTACAATCCACATGGTCGAAAAGAGTAGGACACAACTGAGTGACTTCACTTCACTTCATATGTGTATAGATGAGGTCTTCTCTTTAAAAATAGAAATCTCAGTTTTAACCACCATATTAAGAGTTGGTTTCTAAGAGTGAAACGTACCGAAAAGGTTAGCAGAAAAGAGCATATATACTCACACAAGAGATTTCCTAACAGGTTCTGAAACATTAAATCCCCAGGCTTAGGTGAATAAGAGGAGAGGAGAGCATTTGATACGTCATCTGATAGCATGACAGCTGACAAGGCCATCCCAAATTTCCCAAGGGAGCTGGGTTACACCCACAAGAGGAAAAGAAAACCCTATTAAGTACTGGTTATTCAATGTAAAAACAGAAGGTGTAAGAGGGCTTGGGGTATAAAAAGCATGGGGAGTTTTTTTCTGCTACTGAATAAAGAAGTCAAGCTATAGAGAAGTAACACAGCAATAGTTTAAAATTTGGGTTTCATTTCAGCGCTTCAAAATAAGCACAGGTACTTACTTCACATTTGAATAGCACTTTCCAATCCACTAAGTGATTACACAAACGCTACCTTCTTTATTCCCCTACAAAACTTCTTTAAGACTGTTACTGTCATGCCTACTTACAGATTCAGAAGCAAGGAAACTTCCAGGGTCACACAGTATGAAACAGAATCAATATTTGAATCTGAGCTTTTAACTCCAAATCCAGGGCTATTTCCACCAGGTCACAGCTACTGCTTTCTCATCAAGAATACACACAACTCTCTACATACTTTAGACCTGTGTACACATAACTTGGGCTTCCCAGGTGGCTTAGTGAATAAAGAATCCACCTACAATTCAGGAGATGCAGGTTCGATCCCTGGGTCAGGAAGATCCCCTGGAGGAGGGCACAGCAATCTACTCCGCTATTCTTGCCTGGAGAATTCCATGAACAGAGGAGATTGGCGGGCTACAGTCCATGGGGACGCATAGAGTCAGACACAACTGAAGTGACTTAGCACGTACACACACATAACTTAGGAAGAAGCTCTACAGAGGAAGCATACATACACCACACTTAATGATCCCAAAGTAACAGCAGAATAGCCTGAACAGAGAGCAGCAACTCCTCCTGGCACAGCAACACATACTAAGCAGGGGCTCCAGAAACAAAGAACAAAGAGGAAGAACCACATGCACTCCCAGAAGTAAGCCTACCTGTCAGCAAGCCTTAGCTCTGAGAGCTCAGTACTTCCCACAGATGCCTATGGCGAGCTAAAGGTATGGTCAGAAGTGGGAAAGAAAAAGAAGAAAAAGGGTAACTCGTAACCACTGAGGGAAACTAGCTGAAGGGTGAACAGAAACACTCTTGTTACTATTTTTGCCACTTCCTGTGAATATATAATTATTCCAAAATGAAAAGAGGAAAAAGTGAAAAAAATGCACATAATGTGGACAGGCTTAAGGTCACTGAACACCTAACGTGCCAGCCAATCTGCCAGATGCTGCTGTCAGTGAGCTCCAGGTCCACTACGGAGAGAAAGACAAGTGAACAATCTATTTCAACACAGTATACCGCAGTGCTCTCCTGGAAGATCAGCTACTTTTCTGATGACTCGTCAGAAGACAAAGAAAAAAGAAAGACTACCACAGTGAAACAAACGTTAAGGGTGCCCCAGGGAAAGCTCTTACAGGTGCACTGCCATGAAAACACACGCTCTATTACTCTCACCCCCAAATCATTTTCTTTGCTTCTTATTCCTTGCTCCAGAAAGATTCAGACTGAAGACACAGAATCTGATGCACTGAGAAGACCTACAGTCAGAGAGCTTTCAATGATAAGGAATTCTGTACATGCTGAAGATAAAAAATTGAAATAAGGCTTTACAGATTTATTCAATCATTGAATCTTATTAGGGTTAGTTTCATATCTTTTCAGTGCAGTGTAAGTGACCTGGCAGGGATAAATAATTGGCAACATCAGCTAAGCGACAAGGACACTGAAAACACAACTTCACATATGGCTTCCAACCCATCAACCATTCAACCAGATTTCAAGCATACAGACTTTAAATCTGTACTTTACTAAGCTTACACATAACAGGTAGGGAAATTTTGCCCTATTTCTCAGATCAACTATAACAGAACACTGCTATTACTACAATAACATTTTTATATTCATATTTTCTGAATTTAGGGAAAAAATTTCCAAAAGAAAAGGCCTTGCCTATGTTAGTATGTATTGAACTGTACATAAAGATGCTCACTTTTCAAATTGAGTCATGAGTGCCTCAATATTTTTCCAACATTGACTTACTCCAACTCATCACTAACATGGTTTTCTTTAAAATACAAAAAATAAACCCAACTCTAGTCCCACACTTAAATCACTTAAGGGCTTCCCTGGTGGTTCAATGGTAAAGAATCTGCCTGACAGTGCAGAAGACATGGGTTCAATCCCTGATCTGGGAAGATCCCACATGCCTCGGAACAGCTAAGCCAGAGCACAACAACCGCACCTGTGCTCTAGAGCCCAGGAACCGCAACTACTGAACCCACGCACCCAAGACCTGATGCTCTGCAACAGAAGAAGCCACAACGAGAAGCCAACGCATCGCAACTAGACTGCAGCCCCTGCTCTCTGCACCTGGAGAGCAGGCCCACTCTCCACAACTAGAGGAAAGTCCGCACAGCAATGAAGACCCAGCACAGTCAAAAAAAAAGAGTAAATAAATAATTTTTTAAACGTCACTTAAGAATGTAATTTAATATAATCAAATACACATTTTAACACACTGTTGATGAGAATAAAATTCATAACTATCTAGGACAATTTGGAAACACCTATCAATAAGCTTTTAATATTTGTCTTAATCCAAACGGTCCAAAGCTAAGAATTCATCTAAGGAAATAATTTGTTAAGTACATTAAAATGTATAAAGCTGTTTACTGCAACTGTTCATGAAAATTTGATGACAATAAATGTTTCAGAAAAAGAAATTCTAAAAGACATTACAGTACATCCCAACAACAGCATACCACGAAGACACTGAAAACCAAAGTGAAGACACACGCTTCTTGGCCTGGAAAAATATCTACAATCAATCCAGTGGGGGAAAAAATCAAACTAGAAAACTACACATTTATGATTTGTTTGTTTGTTTGTTACATAAAAAGTAGTCACTTACATTCTTGATGCACAGAAAAAGTATGGAAAGAAACACACCAAAGCATTCACACACTGTTTTTCTACAATGAAACTGTACTATTTATGCAATTTTTAAAAAAATATGTTAAACCCAGAAATAAACATACACACCTACAGTCAACTGACCTTCGACAAAGGAGGTGGAATACACAATAGAGAAAAGATAGTCTTTTCAGCAAGTGGTTGTTGGGAAAGCTGGACAGCTGCATGCAAATCAATGAAGTTAGAACACATGCTCAAACCACACAAAAAATAAAGTCAAAATGGCTTAAAGACTTAAATACAAGACATGACATCATAAAATGTCTAGAAGAGAACATGGCTGAACTCTCTGACCTAAGTCACAGCAAGGTTTCCTTAGGTCAGTCTCCCAAAAAGAAACAAACAGGATCTAATCAAACTTACAAGCCTTTGCATAGCAAAGGAAATCATAAACAAAATGAAAAGACAATGTTCAGAATGAGAGGAAAAATCTGCAAATACTACTACCAAAAGGGGATTAATATCCAAAATATACAAACAGTTAGTTCTTACAACTCAGTAACAAAAAAACAAACAACCTAAACAAAAAATAGGCAGAAGGCTTAAATAGACATTTCTCCAAAAAAGACAAGCAAATGGCCAATAGACACATGAAAAGCTGCTCAATACTGCCAACTATTAGAGAAACGCTAATCAAAACTACAATGAGACTTCACCTCACACTGGTCCGGATGACCAACAAACTCTGTAAATAATAAATGCTGGAGAAGGTTTGGAGAAGAGGGAACCCTCCTACACTGCTGGTGGGAATGTAAATTGGTACAGTCACTATGGAGAACAGTATGGAGTTTCCTTAAAAAAACTAAAACTACAGTTACCATACAATCCAGGAATCCCACTCCTTGTCATATATTTGGAGAAAATTCTAATTTGAAAAGAGACGTTCACCCCAATGTTCACAGCAGTGCTATTCACAATAACCAAGGCATAGAAACAAACTGAATGTCCACGGACAGATGAATGAAGATGTGGTACAGGGATGCCGTGGAACACTGCTCAGTCAGTAAGGAATCAAATAATGCCATTTGCAGCAACATGGACGGACACAGACATTTCCATACTAACTGAAGTCTGACCGAGAAAGACAAGAAGCAGGACATCACTTGTATGTGGAATCTAAAATATGATACAATTGAACTTATTTACAAAACAGACTCACAGACACAGAAAACAAACTTATGTTTACCAAAAGGGAAAAGGGGTGGGGGAAGGACAAATCAGGAGTTTGGGATTAGCAGAGATATACTGCTGCTTCTGCTGTTGCTAAGTCGCTGTGTCCGACTCTGTGCGACCCCATAGACAGCAGGCCACCAGACTCCCCTGTCCCTGGGATTCTCCAGGCAAGAACACTGGAGTGGGCTGCCATTGCCTTCTCCAGAGATATACTACTATATATAAAATACACGGCCAACAAGGTCCTTCTGTATGGTACAAGGAACTATAATCAATATGCTGTAATAAATCATAATGAAAAGAATATGAGAAGATATATGGGTAATGGTATCACTTTGCTGTACACCAGAAACTAATACAACATTGTAAATCAACATATATCAATTTAAAAATTTTTAAAGAAAAGAAAATGCTAAAGTAACAGTGGTCCTGGGGAATTTCCTGGTGGTCCAATGGTTAAGAATTCCTCTTGCAATGCAGGGGATGTGGGTTGAATCCCTGGTCAGGGAACTAAAAACCCCTCAGAGCAACTGAGCCTGCACACCACAACTGCTGAGCCTGTGAGCTCTGGAGTCCATAATCTGCAACAAGAGAAGCTTGCATGCCATAACGAGACAAGAGCTTGCACACCACAGCAAGACCCAGCAGACAAAAATATTTTAATCCAATAAATAAATAACAGTGGTCATAACAGAACATCACTGCCAGCCTGCACTTGCACAGGTTATCTGGAAGACCATTTAAGAAGCTAGCAACTGCAGCTGCCTCTGGGAATGGGATGTGGAAGAATGATAAAAAGGGTGGAGGAAGGCTTCCATTTCACTCTCTATCCTGGTGCATCTTTTAAACTTTCTTACCATGTACATATAGTATCTAGTCAAAGGAAATACACATTTTAAAACATTAAGAAGTATGTTAATATTCTTTCTAGTGTAAGCATAACTGGGTCCAATAAATACCAGAAAGTTATTTGTAAAGTCATAACGAACTAGAATCCTGAAACCGTAAGTATCATCAGTTACTACAAAGAACATTTTAAAAGCTGGTCATTCAGCAAGTTGTCCATGTCCATCCCTACACTCATCTCTATAAGATAGCAGAAGCAAGGGCTTCCCAGGTGGCGCTAGTGGTAAAGAACCTGCCTGCCAATGCAGGAGACCTAAGAGACATGAGTTTGATCCCTGGACGAGGGCATGGCAATCCACGTTAGTACTCTTGCCTGGAGAATCCCATGGACAAAGAGACTGGAGGGCTACAGTCCACAGTGTTGTAAAAAGTGGGAAAAGACTAAAGCGACTTAGTGTGCATGCAAAGGCAAGCAAGTGTATTTCCTAAGCTCTTTCAGTCTTGGAATTCTTGCAAAATCAAAAACTGGCAACAACAACAAAACCCTCCCACAAGTAATAAGAAAAAAGTGCTCAATTCATTTTTGATCACTGAACTATAGCCACGTTTTAATTCAAAAATAACAAGACAGAGTCATACATGTCTACGAAACTACTATTAGGTCATATGCTTCTATATAATTAGTTTTAAGTGTACTAACTACAGGATTCTCTTACTGCCATCTAGGTTTTGTTAAAATCTCTAAGATGGGTAATCGACAATATCTCTCACAATATTAATGATACAATTTTCAACCCAAAATGTCAACTTATTAGAATTTTATTCATATACATGCAAAATAATTATAGGATTATTCTTCACAGCATAGTTTTATAAATGCAAAAGACTAGAAAAAACTAAATGTTCCTTAATAGAGGGCTGAGTAAATTATGGCATGCTATACAACGGCATACTATTCAACCACACTCTTCATTTTCAAAAAACAAATGAAGAAGCCTTTAATGTACTGACATAGACTAATTTCCAAGATACATTAATGTAAAAAGAAAAAAAGCAAAATTCAATAGTCAGCATCTGTACAAAAAAGAAGAGTGGAGAGAAGGCATATATATGCACTATTTCATACACATAATGAATAACACTGGGGTCTCCAGGGGAGGGTGGATGGCAGACAGGAGAAGAGGAAACCTGAATTTTAAATTATGTGTATGTATTATCTATTGAAAAAAATAAATATTTTATCATTTTAAAAATTTAATGCATTTAACTAGAAGTTCTCTCTTCTTTCTAGGTAATTTAAACAAATGAATGGAATTTTCATATACAAGATTTAAACTTGCTCATAAGGCCCACAAGAATACCTTGGAGGTATGCTTTAAAAAAATTTTACAACCAATAATTCATGTAATAAGCTTGCGACTACAGTAAAACTTATATAATTTTAATAATGCCTTAACTATCCAGAAGCCATCTCAATAGCAACCAGCTTTCCAAAAGCACAATGTCTAATCCCCACCCTCAAAAGTCTAGAACTGAAAGATTAGATGGTGGTCCAAGTAAAGACCTGAAAATAGGGGAATCTGGACTGCATGGAGGCTTGGTTATCGGTAAGTGGTTAGCGTCAGGCTTCCCTCGGCAAGGCTGCTTCCCTGGCCACTTCACACGAGACCAGGGGGTTAACGTGGCTCCCTGTCCGTTGTCACAAGCTCGGTCTGCAGCTGACACAGCTCTCTCATAAATGGAAGGCAACAGACAGGCCCCAGAGCACCCAGCCAGGGAGTGTGGACCTGTTCAGGGCCTCAGATTCTTCAGATGAAAACAGGAAGGGACACATCCTTCCCCCACTTCCAGATGAGCAGCCCTTCCTTCTTCAGTCTCCCATATGGCTTCAACATACCCAACAGGGCACTCTAACCATCTCTTCAATTGGCCCCCTTCCTTGGAGTGGAGGAGAAGGCAATGGCACCCCACTCCAGTACTCTTGCTTGGTAAATCCCATGGGTGGAGGAGCCTGGTAGGCTACAGTCCGTGGGGTCACGAAGAGTCGGACAACTGAGCGACTTCACTTTCACTTTCACTTTCATGCATTGGAGAAGGAAATGGCAACCCACTCCAGTGTTCTGGCCTGGAGAATCCCAGGGACAGGGGAGCCTGGTAAGCTGCCGTCTCCGGAGTCGCACAGAGTCGGACACAACTGAAGTGACTTAGCAGCTTGGAGTGGTGCTCTTTGGGAACAGGGCTGTCAGCCCCATTTTCTGTCCTCAGGCACAAACAGTGAAGTTTACTGAGGATTCTGATCAGGGTACACAGTCCATTCTCTACTAATTACCCAGATATACCCTAGATGGCAACCCACTCCAGTACCCTTGCCTGGAAAATCCCATGGATGGAGGAGCCTGATAAGCTGCAGTCCATGGGGTCGCTAAGAGTCCGACATGACTGAGTGACTTCACTTTTACTTTTCACTCTCATGCATTGGAGAAGGAGATGGCAACCCACTCCAGTATTCTTGCCTGGAGAATCCCAGGGACGGGGGAGCCTAGCGGGCTGCCATCTATGGGGTCGCACAGAGTCAGACACAACTGAAGCGACACAGCAGCAGTTCTCATTAAGGGCTCTCTGTGTTTCAGGCCCGTTCTCATGAACATCTATGTACACACTTTCTGCTTCCCCTTCGGTCACCCATGCCACCCCAAAAAAGATCTAGCAAGCAAATGACCACAAGATGTGTCTCCTCTTCCAGGGCTTACTCACTCTTCCACGATTCCACAAAATAATCACTATACAATTCAGCTAAACACTGTTATCCTGTCTAAACAAATGCTTCTTCGGCAATTTCAGAAATCAACTCCAAATTCTGAAATGAATGAGAGGATAAAAAGATTTTTCCATCATGTTCACTTTATAAATGCACTCACAGGCCACTGGCATTCACCACCATTAGGTGAGTTCAATCAGCAACAGGCTAAAATACCACCCTCATCAGCCAACATCAACTCCAAAGGGAATAGCGGGGCACGAGCACATTTCTTTTTATAAAGGGCCACCCTCCTCTGAATGGGATCCCATGTCTGGACAGGGATCTATTAAATAATAAAAATACTTCATAAATCAGACTTTTTAGACAAACATATAGCTTTAGATTAAGATACACACCAGGCCCCAAATCTCCATAAATAAGGCCCAAGGTAGCAAAAGAAAACAGTCAGCATCTCTCCTTCCCACTCTCCCTGGCATAAGCCATTATTCCTACTAACGGAGGTCAAGCTCTAGCTGAATCACTCTGTTGGTTGACAATTAGCTTGAAAGCATCTCAAGTACTGGGTTTGCTCTGGCCTCTCTGATGTTGTTACATCGTTCAGAACTAGAAAATACAAGAATAAAATAATTCCTTTCTTTGTTTTCACTGTTAATAATAAGGATCTGCTAAAATAAGTACTGGATGAATAACCAGAATCTCATGATAAAAGTGTTTATATAACAAGATGCTAAGAAATACCTACTTAGGAGTCAAAACCTACCAGAAAACAAAACAACGAAGGCCAACCTTTGAAATGAGCCTTCCCCTCCTGGGTATCTGGATGGCAGATTATAAAATGGACTCCCAAAGGAGGTCTGATCACTTAGGACAAGTAACATTAGACTTTTCGGAACACTAAAGAGTGTGAGGGAGGGAAATCTGATAATACAGACTCAGAGAGAAAGATCAGATACTTTTCCACCAGTTAACTTTTGGGATTTCTAGGCAAAAGAAGAATTTTATAATGATACTTAATTTTCATGTTAGAAAGTGATATACACTCATCACACAAATTTAAAATAATTTTTGAAATTAAGAGCATCTGTCAAAAATGAAAAGGCAAGATCTAGATATACAAAAATCACATCTAAAGTGAGTAAAATTCCCAATTTAAAACTCATCATAATCATAAATAACAAGTTAAAAATGTTTCAATCATCCATGAAATGAACCCCACACTGTGCAGCCTGAGGTTATCTGTGTATCAAATGTCACATATAAAACAAATTCCTATGGCATTTGAAAGGTATCAATCCCCACATTTGGGAAGATGACTTAAAAGGACCTGAATTTTAAATCTTAAAGAACTTTATAACATACTGATCACTAATCTTTTAAGAATAATTTTCTGGAAATTCCATGGCAGTCCAGTGATTAAGACTTGGCACTTTCACTGCCAAGAGCCAGAGTTCAATCCCTGTTCAGGGAACTAAGATCCCTCAAGGTAAAGCCAGAAAAACAAAACAAAAACAAACAAACAAAAAAACCCCACAAGTTGCAAAGTACAGCCAAAGAAAAGATTAATTTTCTGCAATTACCCAAACAGATTTGCAAAGATCTAAGTTTAGCTTCACAATTCAGTCAATAAAACTTAAGCAAATCCCTTACACAGTACTGGACTGGGCATTAGAGTGAATAGGGGAGAAAAGAAGGTTAGAAATTGAAAAACAAAGAAATATACAGTCTACTCTGAAGGTCCTTATAATCTACATTGGAACACAAGACTAGACAAAATCTAAAGAAAGGGAACTCACATTTACTAAGTGTATCTTATGTGTCAGGCAGCAAAGCTATAATAAACAACATCCATGAATCCTGTCACAAGGGAAGAAAACAGGGAGGGGCAGGAGGGTGCTGAAATTGAGGTGGGTGAGGTCAAAACCCAAAGCACAACATACATGCCAAGTGATAACAGGATAAGTACAGTTTTCACTGTGCTGGGCTAACTCCCTTCAGTCTGCCTGTCTGTCTCTTTGCAACCCCATGGACTGAAGCCCACCAGGCTCCTCTGTCCATGGGATTCTCTAGGCAAGACAACTGGAGTGGGCTGCCATTTCCTATGCTAGGGGATCTTCCCGACCCCCGATCAAACCTGTATCCTTTGTGTCTCCTGCATTGGCAGGCGGTTCTTTACCACCAGCGCCACCTGGCAAGACTGGTGCTGGGACAACTGGACAGCCACGTACAAAACAACAAAGTTAGACCTGTACCTCACAGAGGTTACACAAACTAACTCGAAACAGGTCACGAAGATGAATGAAGAGCTGGATCTATAAAACTCTAAGAAGAAAACATAAGAACAAATCTCCATGACCTTAGATTTGGCAATAGATCCATGAAACAATTGACTAATTGGATTTCATCAAAATCACTAAGGACACTATCAAGAAAGTGAAAAGACAACCTACAGAATGAGTGGGAGAAAACATCTGCAAATCATATATCTGGTAAGAGCTTAACGTTCAGAATATTTCTGTTCAGTTCAGTTCAGTCGCTCAGTCGTGTCCGACTCTTTGTGACCCCCATGCGTCGCAGCACACCAGGCCTCCCTGTCCATCACCAACTCCTGGAGTTCACTCAGACTCATGTGCATCGAGTTGGTGATGCCATCCAGCCATCTCATCCTCTGTCGTGCCCTTTTCCTCCTGCCTCCAATAAGACTTCCTACAACTCTAAACCAAAAAGACACACATGTGCTCAATTGCTGCAGTCATGTCTGACTTTGCAACTCGATGGAATGTAGCCCACCAGGCTCTTCTGTCCAAGGCATTCTCAGAGTCCAGTTTAAAAATGAGCAAAGGCCCGCACCACAACTATGGAAGCCTGTGCGCCTTAGAGCCCCATGCTCTACAACAAGAGAAGCCACTGCAATGAGAAGCCTGCACACCACAACTAGAGAGGACCCTCCTCTCACCACAATGGAGAAAGCCCGCGTGCAGCAATGAAGACTCAGTGCCGCCAAAAATAAATAAATAAATAAATAAATAAATAAAAACGGACAAAGAACAGCAAGGTCTGACTGTATAGCACAGGGAACTATCTTCAAATATCTTATAGTAAGCTATAATGGAAAAAATATGAAAATATTATACATATGTATAACTGACACACTTTGTTATATACCAGAAACACATTATAAATTAACTATACTTCAATTTTTTTTAAATGGGCAAAGGATTTGCATGTATATTTCTCCAAAGAAAATATACTAAGTGTCAATAAGCACAAGAAAAGATGCTCAACACCTTAGTCAGTAGGGAAATAAAAATCAAAACCACGATGAGTACTACTTCACACCTACTAAGATAGCTATAATTTTTAAAAAAACAAGTGTTGACAAGGACATGGAAAAATTGAAACCCTTGTACAAAACTGCTGGAAATGTAAAAAGGTACAGCCACTGTGGAAAATTAGGCAATTCCTCAAAAAGCTAAACATAGAATTATCACATGATCCAGTAATTCTACTCCGAGGTATACACTCAGAAGGATTGAAAACAGAGATTCAAACAAATTTGTGAACCAACATACATTACAGTCACAATAGTCAGAAAGTGGAAACAACCCAACTTGCAACAGCAGGTGAAGGGATCGTCCATACAATTGAATATTATTACCGATTAAGAAGGAATAACATTCTGACACAGGTTACAATACAAACGAACCTTGAAAATATTACGTTAACTGAAATAAACTAGTCACAAAAGGACATATAATTATTCCACTTCAATGAAATAGCCAGAATAGGCAAATTCATAGAGACCATGGCCTGAGAAAGTAGGAAGAATGAGGATTTACTGCTTACAGAGTTTCTCTTTGGGGTGACGGAAAAGATTTGGAAATAGACTGTGATGACTGCTGCCCAAAGTGAATGTTATTAATGCCACTCACCTGTATACTTTAAAACGGTTCCAATAGCATATTTTGCCAAAGTAAAAAGAAAAAAAGAGTTTATATATAAAGTCTTAAGGAGTCTGGCCTGTCTAAGGGTGGATCTCAAATCAAGGACTCAAGTCCAAAAGGGACTGTAGGTTCCCAGATCCAACCAGCCCTCATGGAAACCCTCATGAGAAGACTGCATCCCTACATCCTTCCTAATCAGAGAAGAGGCCTCTCCAGATGCTGCCGGACTTTCCCCCAAGACTGCCCACTGACCTTTCCTGCAGGAAAAATAACCTGTGCTGGAAAAAACAGAGATAAGTGGAAAGGAAACTGAAGAATCCAAGAGCCAAACTCTGCTACTTTGCAGCTGCATGACCATGGACAAATACTCAAGTGCTCTAACTAAGGCTCAACTTCCTCTCATTATAAAATGAAAATTGCATCTACCTTTAAATGCTGCCGTAAGACCTGCCCAAAGAGCACCCACGGCACCCAGCCTAGTTCCTGGCTCACACTGGGTATCCAGTCCATGATAGCTCTTACCACTGGGACAAGAGGTCTGTCTGCCACCCTTGAGCCAACCAAAGGTTTGGCAGGGCACGGCTCGGGCCTGGAGAAGTCTATGACTTTCAGAACTTAAATAAAACACCGATTTCAGAGAAGGAGCTGTTTCTATGCAGTTCAACGACTCTTGGAAAGACTGGCTTATTGTTTGCAGAATGAACCCAGCTACTCTACATTAGGAAGGAAGCTGCCAGACAATTCAGTCCTCTCTAGACAACAAGCCTCTGTTCACATTGAAGCCCTGCCTCAACCCACAGGAGAGACGTGCTCTGTGGAGGAACTGAGCAGAAAGTCGGTTAGAAGGTCGTCCTGAGGCAGCTCTCAGGCTCTGGAAGCCTCAGCATCACTTGAGAAATCTGTTAAAGACACAGATGTCTCACTCCTGATACCAAACATTCCAGTCACTAGGTATTTCAAGAAAGGCCGTTGAGCACAACTGTCGAAAGAAACACTTGAAGGGAAGGTACAGAGATGTCCTAAGACTACATTCTGACGTTGACAAACAGACCAGTCTGCCTCACAAAGCAAGAGCTGTGTCTTCCTCCATGCCTATCGAAAAACACACTAGCTTTGGCAACACAGGACGTGGAACCCATGGAAGTGAAAGAGATCGCCTGCAGGTAATATCCAATTCAACCTATATGTTCTATACTTCTCACAGGAAACAAAAAAAGTAAATTTTATTACCAAAACTTGGTAAAATTTTTGTCAAGCACTCTTAAATTGCTGGGGCAATTATTAACTGATACAAGCTGTTGGTCAGCATTCAGGCAATATGTATCAAAAGTCACCCAGTATTCTCACTTCTTGGAACTGATCCAAAGAAAACAACACAAAAAAGCACACTACATGGCAAAAACAGCCACTGTTGTAACATAAAGTATTTATAAAATATATATATATACCTGCATATCAAGGATCCTGGTTTACCAGGAATTTCCTGGCAGTACAGTGGTGGGGAGTCCACTCTCACTGCCAAGGGCCCAGGTTCAATCTCTGGTCAGGGAACTAAGACCCCACAAGTTGCGAGGCACAGCCAAAAAATAAGGATCCCAGTTTACCAAACTCCACCATTATCAAATCAAATATGACAAAGCTATTAAAAATCAAAGTGATGCGCACTAGGTCATTACACTGGAGACGGAAATGGCACCCACTCCAGTGCTCTTGCCTGGACAATCTCACGGACAGAGGAACCTGGGGGGCTGCAGTCCATGGGGTCGCAAAGAGTTGGACACGACTGAGAGACTTCACTGTCACTTTCATTCATAAAACACAGAAGACCTAAAAAGACTTACTACAAAACAGGGGCATATGGACAGGACACTATGAAAAAACCTGGAAGTGGGGAGCGGGGCAGGGGGATAAATGAGTGAAAGGTATCAACAGGTACAAACTTCTAGTTATAATGGCATGATGACCACAGTTTAACAATACTGTACTGTACATTTGAAAGTTTCTAATAGATTACATTTTAAAAGTTCTCATCCAAGGAAAAAAAATTCTGTAAGGTGATGGATCTTGACTTATTGTGATCACTTCACAATATACAAAAATCCTGAATCACTATGCTACACACTTGGAAACCAACATATTGTTACATGTCAATTTTACTTCAATAAATACAAAAAACATGTTTGGATTACAAAAAAAAAAAAAAGAAGAAAAAACCCTGTGTTAGGATGGCTTGATATAGGTTTTCCCCTAACTGGTCTCTCAACTTTCTGCATTATTGCCATATTACTGTAATAGGATTACAAATAAGTTTAACTCATTCTGCTTAGAAAGTTAACTGGGCAACCGTTCTAGAGGTAGAAGGCAGATTCACTGACCTCAGTCATGCTGACGACATGCTGAATGAAGATAAACGCACCCAATCATACCACGGTAGCAAGATGGGCGCAGGCCAGTTCTAAATTTCCTTTCACAAAAAGATAAATCTTAACATATTCATTAACTATTAAACTTTAAATTTACATTTTTTAAAAAGGAAGTATAAACACACTGAAGGAGAGAGGAAACCTGGTCTGCCGGATTTCACATGGCAAAAACGATCAGGCGACTTCAGAACCACAACTTCAACATAAGGTGTAAAGTTACGTCGCTAAGAGACAATTTACACAAAAAGAACATCAGGCTGAGAAACAGAAGGCCCAGTTCTCATCCTCGTTCCACCGGGTACTGGGATTTAACTCCGAGGTCTTGGGTTCTCATTTGTAAATTGACAGGATAATTGTGGTATTTCCGCTGCCGGGATTTTTGAAGGGAACAAAGAAGATTAAGAACGTAAAAGTGTTTTGAAAATCCAGGGTTTGTTCCCTCCAGTCTGGCTGTTAGGATTATGAAGATGTTCCTACAAACAAGGGTAACCATGTTTAGGAGACATACTCCAAACTGGTAATAAGAGGATGTATCGCCTCCCATGGGGCTCAACAGGATCTGGGCCAAACCTTCCCCTTTACTTCCATGTTCAAATCTTTCAGGAGAATCTATGACTGTTACCTGGTAATTTTTTTAATTTGTAAAAGCAAATGCAATCACTGACAAAATTAACATAGAATGCAGGACTTTCAAACTGGCTTTTCCAGATTTACCTTACGACTGTTAAAAAACTATGGCTGCCCAGGCCCGACAAAGACTTAACTGACCAAAATTTCTGAGTGGCTAGCAATAAATAAGACCAGGCCGTTTGTATTTTAAGACCCTCTCCAAGTGATTCTGGCAATGTGATTACTGCTTTTTTTCTTTTTTGGCCGCATCTTGTGGCATGCAGGATGTTAGTTCCCTGACCAGGGATCGAACCCATTATCCCTGCACTGGGAGCTCAGAGTCTTAACCATTGGACTCCAGGGAAGTCCCAGTTACTGCTATTATTATTACATTAACTCTTACCATGAATACATGACAGAAAGTCCATATACTTACTCAGTATACTCCAGTCACTATTCTCAGCATCTTACATATATTATCTCACTTCATCCTCACACAGCCCTATAAGAAGATGCTGCTATTAACACTGCCTGCCCTTCACCCTCCTTTTGTAGATGAAATTATTAAAATACAAAGAGATGATCTAACTGGCCCATGGCCCAAAGCCACAGGGCTAGGAAGTGGCAGAACCAGAAAGCTCACATGTCTGAAAATCCTTGATACAGTTTCCTAACCTAAGACAGTAACTATATATTCTGGTCAGGTCATATCAAATTCTGCTTTATTTCATATATTACATTTAAAGGACCATAACAAACAAGTGTTGTCTAAAGAGAGCACAGTGATATCTAGTTTAGGTGATATCAGCTTAAACCACACAGGGACAAAGGGCCTAGGGCTGTTTACATACTTCAGCATCACAGGGACGGAATTTGTAACATTTTATCTGTTTCCTCCATTACACTGTGAGTGAGCCCTTGAACCATGAGACCCATGTATGTCTTTTCAGCAATATCCTTGTGGTTCCTGAAAGTGAAAGTCACTCAGTTGTGTCCAACTCTTTGCGACCCATGGACTATAGAGTCCATGGAATTCTCCAGGCCAGAATACTGGAGTGGGTAGCTGTTCCCTTCTCCTCGGTATATTCCCAACCCAGGGATCAAACCCAGGTCTACCACATGGCAGGCGGATTCTTGACCAGCTGAGCCACCAGGGAACTAAAGAAAGAGTTTAATAAATTAATCAATAAATCTAGAAAAGGCTTGATGACTGTCCTGGGAAATGAAAGACTATTTCATGGAAAAGAAACACATTTGATTCATGTTACTTCAGAGAGTTCTAAGATCAACAGGCAAAGGGGAGGGGCAGAGTGGAGACAGTCAAGAATATCTTTCCAGCAGTCAAGACCCGTCCAGTGACAGGAAAGCAGGCTGCAGTTTGAGGCTCAAGACCAGAATACAGTAGAGGAAAGGCAGGATGTTGGACTATGGGGCCTCTAAGAGCTCTTCCAAGGCTCCAATCCTTTTATTCTAAGTTAAGATACACTGGTTTATTTCTTCACACTTTCTACAGACACTGGTTACACAAGGCCAGTAGTCCAAGCACAGAGGCTACTACAAAGTCTTCTACAAACTCCCAGGACCCTCAAGGACCTAGAGAAGAATAAATCACCAGAGGAATCTTCCCAGGAGGAAGGCAATGGATACAACAGGAATCAACAAGGAGTGAGGAGACTTCCAGGCAAGAAATAGGAGAAAAGTCAACAAAAGTATTACAGAAGATATGCTGCCATTTGAACACATCTGAGCTACATCTTCAGAGACGCCTGTGGGAAAGTGGATTCTGTGGCGATGCCCTAAGAATCCGAGGAGCAGGAGCATTCAGCCTGGCAGTACTGGTCTGAGCTCAAAGAGGTGAAGAAAGCCCTGCAGTGTGAAGACGCAGCTAACACTCAAGAAATTGTGGTGCTAAAAAGAAAAGGCCTTTAGAGGTTAGTTAACCAAACACACACACTCTTTATGGATGCTGACCTGGTTGCATTCAATAAAGAAAGGTTAGTTTACTTTCTTAAATTACATTTTACAAACCAATGTCTGAATCATCAGTGATTCTGTTTTCAAACATTATTTTCTGCTACTGTCTATTCTTTTCACTATGTGACTACCACACTTGCAATCATCAAAGTTGTTATCAAAACTCAGCTCTGAGCCTAATATGTTATCATCCCTTAAATGATTATAACATTTACCAATAGTACTATGAAATAAAAAGCATTATCCATCAATCTAAAAAGCTACAACTTTATAAGAAGATTGTTAAGAATAAATGGAGTCTGAAAAAATTAATTTATGTCTCAGGTACAAAAAACTGTCTCACCCAACTTATAAACTGTGAGATTGAGCCATCTAAAAAAAGGGCGGGGAGAAAATTAACAAAGGATTAAAGGGAAATAAATCTAAACCCTAAACCAGTGAACAAAACATAACACATGTGAACAATAAACTTAATGGTCTTCTGGCCATTCATGTCTCAACATCCCTGTCAAACTATTTTAAGGATCTGAAATCTTGCTCTATAAAAAGCAAGTTCCCATCATCTGAACTACACTTAAAGAGATTCTATGGCAGTAGTTACTCAAGTATAAAAAAACCAAGCTTCAGATTTGTGCTTCCTATTAGCACAAAAAAAATGTCTACCTCTTTCAGGTAAAGCTGAGCCTGTGGCCAAAATCTTGGCACTCTAGGAGATTGAGGTTTTCAGTTCTAACACTAATTTAAGGTGCAAAGGCTTTTTCCCTATTCACTACCACTTAGACTGTAACATGGAGATAAATTATTTGACAACTCCACCACCAACGGTCTCTTCAAAGGATTTCTGACTTTGGTTAACCTTAGTTGGGAGAATACAAAACTACAGCTGAAAACTCAACAAAAATTAAAACTTTAAAATCCTAAAACATCTACATGTTAGCTGATAAGCTATGAATTTCAGAAACTGAGCATTGAGTAACAGTTGCTTAAAAAGATCCAACTACACAATCTTACGAAGATGGATAAGCAAACAGCTCACCAAAATTTAAATCTTTCTTAGCAAATGGAAAAGATAAGTAATATCCAGTAACTCTGGGACACTGTGATGTTATTTTTCTTATCTACATAGTCTCTGCATCAATGTTACTATTCTCCACTCCCTTGACAAGCAAAAGGAGCCCACTGTCCAGGATTTCTCTGATCAAGAGGACAGTAAATGTCACAATAACAGTAGTAAAAGCAACAATTTCTAAAGCCATCATTTATGCCAGATTCTGGCACTCAAACAGGGTGCAAGGCACACGGCAGCGAGCAACTATTTCTCACTTCTGACTCTTCTGCATCACTGCCTCCCAAAGGACTAGAGAATCTAGAGCTCTGGATGTCATATCTACAAATGAAAGTATCATCTTTAAAGAGCTCACAGGTTCTACAAATGGTCAACATTAATGAACGAACCTCACGACAGAGAAACTCACCCAGATGCAATAAAACATGTTTCAAAGCTCCACCTAATTTTTGTTTTTAATTTTAGGAATAAACACAAGTTGTTGTTGTTGTTTTAAAATTATGTAATAAGTGAGACTCTGGAAAACCCCACACTCATCCGAGGGGCTTGGAAAACGAGAAAGCAAAATGCGATGAGTTCCATTGTACCCAACCAGGCTAACGTGCAAGATCACACACTCCTCTCCGTCAGAGCGTCCCTGCCAATACCGAAGAACAACAAAGGCAAGTTGAGGAGGCTGCACAAGGCTTAACTCAGCACTTGTCCGCTTTCCCAGCCTCCGAAGCAGCTCGCTGCGGGCCCGGGGACCTCCGGCACCCTGCGCATCCCGCCCGGCCCGCGCTCGGCTTTGTCTGGCCCGGCAGGACCCCTTCCCTCCCGATCTTTCTCCACACCCACCACTCGCCCAGTAGTAGTTGTTGGGGGGTTTCTCCCTCTCGCCCCCTCCCCTCGCAAGCCCCGGGTCTTTTCAAACGCGGCTTCTCCTACCAGGCCCGAGACCCGGGTCGAGAAGGGGGCCCGGGGTGGGGTCCGGGAGAGAAGAGAGAGGGGCACACAAAGCCAGGCTGACCCCAGAGCCACCCCCAGCCCCCTGCAAAGCAGCGTGGGATCAGCGATCTGCGGGCTGGATAAACAGTCCTCCGCTCCCGTTCCCCGCCCAGCTCCCACCTAAGGGCCGCCCCCCTCCCCCCAAAGTGCACCCAAGAGCGGATGACAGCGCTGGACCTAGCCCCCACCCAGCCTCGGTGCCCACAACCGCGAGGGGGGCAGGGGCCTGGGAGGCCTGGGGTCTACACACCCTCGCCCTAACCGAGCACTTACGGCCGTATTATTCGCTCCCGTTGCCTCTGCGGACCAGACGGCCGCCGCCTTCTCCTCCACCCCAATGAGGTTAAGCGCTTGGTGCGGGGATTAAAAAAAAAAAAAAAAAAAATTTAGAAGCCCAGAGCGCCTGCGCAATGAGGTCTCCCTTTTTTCCCCTTACCGCCACGACCCGGCTGGACCATAGAGTGTGTAAACCGAGAGCAGAGAGGCGCCTGCTTCTCTATGGTAACGCCCAGCGCAGGCGCCGCCCTGGCTGCGACGGGATTCGGGACCGGCCAGTCCCCAGAGCTCTTGCCTACTCGGAGAACGTCAATTGGCCCTGATGGGGACCCGTAGGGAAAGGTTCTTTAAGAAAAGGGCGGCCAGGCTGGAGTTAGACCCCGGGCGAGTTGCGGCAAAACTCAGGCTAGGCAGAGAGGATTGAATCTAAACGACCATGGCAGTAGCGCTCCAGAAAGCAGGGAGCGTAGAGCTCAGGAGGAACCAGGAAAGCTTTGGTGAAAGGCGTCCAGCCAGAACTTCCTCCGGTGGGGGCGAGGAGGTCTACTACCTGAGGGAATCGGCCTTTCACTTCTGGGTTACGCGCTCGGCGCACCCTCTGGGTGTCCAGGGCGAAGAAAATTGTGCCTTGCGACTCTCCGTACCGAGGCTCCCCCTTCACTTTTCGGGTAGGCGCGGGCGCTGGAGCCGGAAGCACAACTTTTTAACGGTTCTTTGCCCTCTTTGAAGCCGAGCCAGCCCTGGAGACGTCTTCTCCTGGAAGCCTCGGAGACCCTGGAGACTTTCTTCCTTGAGTACCTGCACAGAACAGGCGGCTTCCATCCCCTCTCTCGCCTTTCTCTTGGAAGAAGTGTGGGAGAGTGTCTCGGAGGTTTAAAAGCTGTGCAAATTACAGGGCTCCCCTCTAAGGATCTCGAAGGGCACACAGTTTTGCTGCGTCGGGCGCCTACCCTCATTTGTAATTTGACATTGAAAGCTTCCGTGAGATTGCACACTGCTCCGGGGAACCCATTCAAAAGTATGAGTTGGCTTCCCTCCGTCTCGATTCTCCTGTGCGGAGCTGTTGCTAGTGGGGTGTGTGGACACCCGTGAGATCTTACCTGTGAAGGTCTAGGACTTAGATGATGTGCTTGGAGAGACTCAGTTAAAACAAGACTTACGTAGACTCCTCTGTGGAGTGCAAGAAAGGGAGCGGACTGGGGGCTGAAGGAGTAGCGATGGCAAGTAGGAGGTGACTCCTGTTTAGATCTAGAAAGGAGGACATCTTTTGGAGAAAGCACAAGCGACGTTTTGAAAACCAATGGGTGGTGATAAAAGAGCTTTCCAGAGAAGATAGCATGGGGCAAGGGCTCAGGAGGCAGTGGACGTTTTACTGAGTGCAATGAAGAGAGCAGCCTAACTGAATTGGCGGGGGGGTGGGGGGGGGGGTGGGGGGGGGTGTGGGAAACCAGACAAGTGGAAAGTAATGTTGGTAACTAGGATGGAGAATGTTCAATTTTTTAAATGTTTCTGGCCCCACCACGTGGCATGTGGGATTTTAGTTCCTTGACCGGGGTAAAACCTGTGTCCCCTGCATTGAAGCTCATAGTTTTAACCACTGGACCGCCAGTTCAGTTCAGTTCAGTCGCTCTGTCGTGTCCGACTCTTTGCGACCCCATGAATCACAGCACGCCAGGCCTCCCTGTCCATCACCAACTCCCGGAGTTCACTCAGACTCACGTCCATCGAGTCCGTGATGCCATCCAGCCATCTCATCCTCTGTCGTCCCCTTCTCCTCCTGCCCCCAATCCCTCCCAGCATCAGAGTCTTTTCCAATGAGTCAACTCTTCGCATGAGGCGGCCAAAGTACTGGAGCTTCAGCTTTAGCATCATTCCTTTCAAAGAAATCCCAGGGCTGATCTCCTTCAGAATGGACTGATTGGATCTGCTTGCAGTCCAAGGGACTCTCAAGAGTCTTCTCCAACACCAAAGTTCAAGAGCATCAATTCTTTGGCACTCAGCTTTCTTCACAGTCCAACTCTCACATCCATACATGACCACAGGAAAAACCACAGCCTTGACTAGACGGACCTTAGTCGGCAAAGTAATGTGTCTGCTTTTGAATATACTATCTAGGTTGGTCATAACTTTTCTTCCAAGGAGTAAGGGTCTTTTAATGTCATGGCTGCAGTCACCATCTGCAGTGATTTTGGAGCCCCCAAAAATAAAAGTCTGATACTGTTTCTACTGTTTCCCCATCTATTTCCCATGAAGTGATGGGACCAGATGCCATGATCTTAGTTTTCTGAATGTTGAGCTTTAAGCCAACTTTTTCACTCTCTCACTTTCATCAAGAGGCTTTTGAGTTCCTCTTTACTTTCTGCCATAAGGGTGGCGTCATCTGCATATCTGAGTTTATTGATATTTCTCCCAGCAATCTTGATTCCAGCTTGTGTTTCCTCCAGTCCAGCGTTTGTCATGATGTACTCTGCATAGAAGTTAAATAAGCAGGGTGACAATATACAGCCTTGACGTATTCCTTGTCCTATTCGGAACCAGTCTGTTGTTCCATGTCCAGTTCTAACTGTTGCTTCCTGACCTGCATACAGATTTCTCAAGAGGCAGGTCAGGTGGTCTGGTATTGCCATCTCTTTCAGAATTTTCCACAGTTTATTGTGATCCACATAGTCAAAGGCTTTGGCATAGTCAATAAAGCAGAAATAGATGTTTTTCTGAAACTCTCTTGCTTTTTCCATGATCCAGCGGATGTTGGCAATTTGATCTCTGGTTCCTCTGCCTTTTCTAAAACCAGCTTGAACATCAGGGAGTTCACCAGGGATGTCTGATTTTTTCTGTGATAAAATACACATGACATAAAATTTACCATTCATTTTTAAATGTATAGTTATGTACATTTACACTGCTGTGCTACCGTCTTCAGAATTCAACTGTAGGAATCTGGAATTCTTTACCCTTTAAACAGCCCTGTCCCTATCCTGCCCCAGCCTCTGGCAACCACTCTTTTACTCTCTCTATAAATTTGACTGTTCAGGTTCCTCATGTAATTGGAATCATGTTCCTTTTGTGACTGACTTATTACACTATTTCACGGAGCATAATATCCTGCTTTCATGTTGAAGCAGGTGTCAGAATTTCCCTGCCTCGCCTTTTTTGCCACATTATTCATTGTAATAATCTATAAATTATTTGGGGTTCTTTTTTGACCACACCCCACAGCATTCAGGATCTTAACCAACCAGGAATGGAACCTCCTACAGTGGAAGCACTGAGTCTTAACCACTGGACTGTCAGAGACATCCCAGAATTTCCTTGCTTTTGATATATATATATATATTCCCAAAATAAACCCGTGGGTTACTTATACCTTTGGCTACTGTGAATAATGCTTCTGTGAACAAAAGTGTACAAATATCTCTTTGAACTCTGCTTTCAATAGGATAGGGAATATTTTGAAATCGGGTAGAGAGATCTCCATTGTTTTAGGTCCTCAACTAGCAGTAATAACATAGTGGAAGTACTGTTTTAGAAAGTGACCCTGAGTGTGGCAGCTCAATACAGTCTCCATTTATAGGAAGCATTTCGGAAGCTTTAATATATGCTAGGCATTGTACTACTGCTTTATGTAAATTATTGATATGTCATTGAATCCATAAAATAAACAGCCAGTTATTAACATCATTTTACAAGTGAGGAACCAACGTTCTGGGATACAGATGGGCTGAGGGGAAGCTCACCAACCATACATACACACAAGTGATCAGAAAACAAACTTCTACAGGAGCTGGGCACCCATGGGCAGTGACTTCACTTCTTTGGACAAGAATGCTAAAAACAATAGTTTACATGTGAGAGGGAGGTTTCACAGGAGAAAGAATAGGCCAACAGCAAGAGCTTCCACTCTCAAATTACTGATGTGTGAAAAAGCTTAACACAGCAAACCTGCATCTTCCAAGTTTCCTAAAAGAACGCTCAAGTTTTAGTCCAGGCCTACACATTGCTCTTAAAAATTAAAAAATTCCAGGTAAGTAGATCTTTGTCTATAATAGAAAAAATAATGAGACACACCATTTCCTACTCAACACTTCATCTTTAACTTTTGCTTTCTCAAAAATCCTGTAAGGTCATTTGAAGCAATGAGCTCCATTTAGCAGATGAGTAAACAGAAGACCAGAAAGAGAAAATGATTTGCCCAACGCCTAATGGCTGATTGGTACCAAGGCTGCAACTGAAACCTGAACCTGTAGAATTCCCACTCTGTGCTTTGAGCGCTCTTACAGCAGTCTGAGTGGCCAGTCTGTTCAATTAGTTTCACCTTCCTCAGGGACACGGCCAAGCTCCCAAGAAGCTAGTGTCAGTTAAACAAGGAGTCAGAGAATGTAAGTGCATTATAAACGGCATTAACACATCAAAAATACTCTGTACTGATTGTGCGCCAACCACTGGAAAAAATCTTTGTTTTGGGGAAGAGGAGATAGAAAGCAGAGTAGCAATAAATAAAATATGTACAGTAGAATAAATATGGAAAAACTGAAGCAGGAAATTAATTAAGAAGTGCTGAGGATAGGGAAAGGAATTTCTGTTTAAATAGCACAAGGGGGAGGGGCACTGAGAAGTATACAGCAAATGTGTGAAGCATTTGAGAGAGCAAGCAATGTCCTTTCCCTGGGAGAAGGGCATTCCAGGTAGAGGCCAGTGCAGCAATCCTTCTGAGACAGACGCCTACTATGTTCTAAGAACTGAAAGGCCTGAGTGGCAGAAGCAGTGTGTGCGAGGGGAAAGTAGGAAATGAGGTCAGAGGTAAGAGAATGCCAAATTGTGACATTCAGGGGCTTCAGTCCAAATTGTGGATTTCAAGGGCAATGTAAGAATTTTGGCTTTAAGTAGGATGGGGAGCCACTGTCAGGCTTTTAAGCAGAGGAGAAACATGAATTGACTTCTATTTTTTTATTTATTTACTTGAAGTACAGTTGATTTACAATTGTGTTACTTTCTGCTGTGTAGCAAAGTAAATCAGTTGTACATATATATACATTCTTTTTCATATTTACCATTATGATTTATCACAGGATATTGAATTAGTTCCCTGTGCTATACAACAGGACCTTGTTTATTGATTTCTGTTTTTATAGACTCACTTTAGCTTCTATTTTGAGAATAGATTGTAGGGGAGCAAGAGGGGGACAACTTGGGAGACTAGTAAAATACTGCAAGTGAGAGACAAGGTGACTTGGGAAAAGTACAAGTAGTGGAGGGGCGAGGTGTCTGTGTACACTCAGGCACATGGATTTGATGGCTCAGTTCATCAAATGAGAGAGAGTCCAGAGTGATTCCCAAGGTTTTTGGCCTGAGCAGTTTGAAGTTGCTATTTATTGAAATGGGGAAACTTATTGAAGTTGGGAATGAGAAGAGACAAGAAATTCAACTTTGGAGATGCATATCAAATTAACACATGGAAGTATCAAGAAGAAAGTTAGGCATATGAATCTGGAATTCCGAAAAAAGGTGCAGGCTTTGGGCATGTCGTGGGAGATGCCAGCATTTAGAGAACATTAGAGCCATGAGATCATCTAGATAAGTAGAAATCTGAAAAAATTACCTAAGAACTGAGCCCTGGGGCACTGTAGCATTTAGGGATCAAGATGGTCATGAAACTAGGAAAGGAAATAGAAAGCAGCAACTGAAATAGGAGGAAAAGCAACCAAGTCAGTTAAGTCACCCTTGGAGAGGGAATTGGTGCCAGGATCCTTCTGGATGCTCAAGTCTCTTATTTTAATAACAACATAGTATTTATATATAACCTATGTACATATCCTCCCATATACTTTAAACCACTCTGAATGACTTATATTACCTAATGCAATGTAAATGTTATGTAAATAGTTGCCAGAACATGGAAAAATCAGGTTTTTGTTTCTAGAACATTCTATGATTTTTTTAAAAAATATTTCTGATCCCTGGTTGGTTGAATCTGTGAATGCAAAACTTGAGAATACAAAAGGATCTCTGTACTCACAGCTGTAATTGACTGTTGGCTACAGCTCTGCAATGCTGAGGATGAAAGCCTGCTTGGAACTGGTTCAAAAGACAATTGTAGGGACAAAAGTGGGGATAGGGGGTCAATAGGTAATTTGGAGAAGGAGTTTAAGGTGGGGGGCAGAAAAACCAGGTGATAAAGTGATAGGTAGGCTCAAAAGAGTTGTTTCTAATTATTTACACCCACACATATTTTAGTATTGTAAAAAGACAATTTTTTAATAAACATAACCTCAATGCCATTATCACACTTGAAAAATTAACAGTATAGTACATCCCTCAGTGTCCATAGGAGATTGGTTCCAGAACCTGCAGCAGATAATAAAATCCATAGATGCTTAAGTCTCACAGTTGGCCCTCCAAATCCAGGGTTCCATATCCATGGATTTAACCAACTTCAGATCCATGCATAAATGGACCCATGCAGTTCAACTGTAATAACTGGTATTATCACTACCCTGTCAATCTTCAAATTTCCCTAACTATCCCATAATTTTTCTTGCTACCATGTGTATTGACATATAATTCATATTACATATAATTCATCCACTTAAAGTACACAGTTCGATAGTCTTCAGTACATTTAAAGAGATGTATAATCATCACCCACCCCCCGAAATCCCTATACTCATTGGCAGTCACTACCCAGTCGTAGGCAACCACCAATCTACTTTTTATCTATAGATTTGCCTATTCTGAACATTTTATGTAAATGGAATTGTGCAATATATGACTGGCTTCTTTTACTTAGCATGTTTTGAAAATTCATCTATATTGTAACATGTCATATTATCTCATTCCTTTTTATTGTCAAAATTCCGTTATGTATGTATGCCACATTTTGCTTATCCATTCATTAGCTGATAGACATTAGGTTGTTTCAAACCACTTTTTGGTTATTATACATAATGGCATTCTGAACACTCTATTACAAGATTTTATTTGGACATGGTATAAATCGTAACAATGTTCTTAAGTCAGTATCCCAAGGCAACAGAAATAAAAGCAAAAATAAGCAAATGGAACTTTATCTAACTTAAAAGCTTTTGCACAGCAAAGGAAACTAGAAACAAAACAAAAAGTCAACCTACAGAATGAGAGAAAATATTTGCAAACCATGTGACCGACAAGGGCTTAGTTTCCAAAACATACAAATAGCTCATACAACTCAATAACAAACAACCCAATCATAAAATGAGCAGAAGTCCTAAATAGACAATTCTCGAAAAAAAGGCATACAGATGGCCAACATGCACATGAAAAGATGCTCAGTATTGCTAACTGTTACAGAAATACAAATCAAAGCTACAGTGAGGTACCACCTCACACTGGTCAGAATGACCACCATTAAACAGTATACAAATAACAAATGTTGGAGAGGGTATGGAGAAAAATGAAACTTCTACACTGTTGGTGGGAATGTAAGTTGGTACACTATGAAAAACAGTATTGAGATCCCTCAAAAAACTAAAAAAGTGCTACCATATGATCCAACAATCCCACTCCTGAGAATATACCTGAAGAAAACTATAATTCAAAGAGATACATGCACCCCTATGTCCGTAGAAGCACTGTCCACAATAGCCAAGACCTGGGAACAATCTAAACATCCATCAGTTTAGTTCAGTCGCTCAGTTGTGTCCGACTCTTTGTGACCCCATGAACCGCAGCACGCCAGGCCTCCCTGTCCATCACCAATGCCCAGAGTCCACCCAAACTCACATCCATCAAGTAGATGATGCCATCCAACGATCTCACCCTCTGTTGTCCCCTTCTCCTCCTGCCTTCAATCTTTCCCAGCATCAAGATCTTTTCCAATGAGTCAGCTGTTCGCATCAGGTGGCCAAAGTATTGGAGTTTCATCTTCAGCATCAGTTCTTCCAATGAACACCCAGGACTGATCTCCTTTAGGATGGACTGGTTGGATCTCCTTGCAGTCCAAGGGACTCTCAAGAGCCTTCTCCAATACCACAGTTCAAAAGCATCAATTCTTTGGTCCTCAGCTTCCTTTATAGTCCAACACTCATATCCATACATGACCACTGGAAAAACCATAGCCTTGACTAGATGGACTTTTGTTGGCAAAGTAATGTCTCTGCTTTTCAATATGCTGTCTAGGTTGGTCATAACTTTCCTTCCAAGGAGTAAGTATCTTTTAATTTCATGGCTGCAATCACCATCTGCAGTGATTTTGGAGCCCAAAAAAATAAAGTCAGCCACTGTTTCCACTGTTTCCCCATCTATCTGCCATGAGGTGATGGGACCAGATGCCATGATCTTAGTTTTCTGAATGTTGAGCTTTAAGCCAACTTTTTCACTCTTCTCTTTCACTTTCATCAAGAGGCTGTTTAGTTCTCCTTCACTTTCTGCCATAAGGGTGGTGTCATCTGCGTAGCTGAGGTTATTGATATTTCTCCCGGCAATCTTGATTCCAGCTTGTGCTTCTTCCAGCCCAGCATTTCTCATGATGTACTCTGCATAGAAGTTAAATAAGCAGGGTGATAGTATACAGCCTTGATGTACTCCTTGTCCTATTTGGGACCAGTCTGTTGTTCCATGTCCAGTTCTAACTGTTGCTTCCTGACCTGCATACAGGTTTCTTAAGAGGCAGGTCAGGTGGTCTAGTATTCCCATCTCTTTCAGAGTTTTCCACAGTTTATTGTGATCCACATAGTCAAAGGCTTTGGCATAGTCAATAAAGCAGAAATAGATGCTTTTCTGGAACTCTTGCTTTTTCCATGATCCAGTGGATGTTGGCAATTTGATCTCTGGTTCCTCTGCCTTTTGTAAAGCCAGCTTGAACATCTGGAAGCTCACGGTTCACGTATTGCTGAAGCCTGACTTGGAGAATTTTAAGCATTACTTTACTAGTGTGTGAGATGAGTGCAATTGTGCAGTATCCATAGACAGATAAATAGATAAAATGTAGTGTGTGTGTGTGTGTGTGTATATATATATAATGGAATACCATTCAGCCATTAAAAATAATGAAATTATGCCATTTGTAGCAATGTGGATGCAACTAGAGATTATTACCCTAAGTGAAGTCAGAAAGAGAAATACCGTCTGATATCACTTATATGTATAATCCAAAATATGGCATGGGGCGTCACTGGTGGCTAAGTAGTGAAGAATCTGCTTGCCGATGCAGGAGACATCAGTTCAATCCTTGGTCTGGGGAGATGCTATATGCCTCGGAGCAACTAAGCCTAAGCACAACTATTAAGTCTGTGCTCCAAAGGCTGGGAACTGCAGCTATTGAGCCCACACACTGCAACACTGACCATGAATCTCTCTAGAGCCCATGATCCACAAGAGAAGCCACCACAGTGAGAAGCCCATGCACCGTAGCTAGAGGGTAGCCCCCAGTCACCACGACTACAGAAAATCCCACGCAGCAACGAAGACTCAGCATGGCCAAAAAGTACATGTGGCACAAATGAACCTGTTTATAAAACTGAAACAGACGCATAGCTGTAGAGAAGAGACTTGTGGTTGCCAAGAGCTTAGGGGAGAGGGGTGGACTGGCAGTTTGAGGTTGGTAGATGCAAACTATTACATTTAGAGTGGATTAACAACAGGGTCCTAATATAAGAGAAGAATGTATATATGTGTATAACTGAGTCACTGCTGTATAACACAGACTGGCACAGCATTGTAAATCAACTATACTTCAATAAAAAGAAAACAATTGGCCATAAATACACGGGCTTATTTCTGAACTGCAAATTCTATTCCACTGATATGTGTTCTTACATATGTGCCAGTACTATACCATTTTGATTACTGCAGTTTTGTATTAAGTTTTTAAAATCAAGCAATGTAAGTCCTTCAACTTTATTTTTCTTTTTGGATTGTTTTGGTATTTGGAGTTTCTTGAATTTCCATATAAATTTTGCTATCAGCCTGTCCATTTCTGCAAAAAAGGCAGTTGTAGTTTTGATGAGAATTGCTTTGGCTCTGTAGAGCAGTTTGGAGAGTTTTGCCACTTGATATTAAGTCTTCTGATTCATGAATGTGGAATATCTTTCCATTTATCTGAATAATCTTCATTACTTTTAACGATGTGTAGTTTTTATAGTATAACTTCTGCAATTCATTTGCATAATATCTATTCCTATATATTTTCTTTTTTGGTGCTATTGTAAATGGAGTTTTTTTTTTCATATGTAATTTTATTTTTCACTTGTTTGGCTGTTCTGGATCTTCATTGCTTTAGTTGCAGGGGTGGGGGGCAGGTGTGGAAGTCTCTCTAGCTGCGGTGCAAGGGCTTCTCATTGGAGTGGCTTCCCTTTCCGTGGAGCGCAGGCTCTAGGGCACGCGGACTTCAGTAGTTACGGAACACGGGCTCTGTAGTTGTGGCTCCCAGGCTCTAGAGCGCAGGTCAGCAGTTGTGGAGCATAGGCTTAGTTGCTCCTCGGCATGTGGGATCTTCCCGGCCCAGGAATTGAACTCATGTCTCCTCTGGGGCTGCTTTCTTGTACGTATGGTGGGACCGTGGAAGTGACATTTCCCAAATGGGATGCAGACAGCAGAGGTAAGCACTGGTTCACCCCACCAGCAGCCATGACTGCAGCAGTGGCAGCAACGCCAAGGAGGGAGGCTGAGTCTGGGATTGTGGCTCAGCTCTGGGCTGCTGCCGATGTAGCCGCCTCCCTGGGATTGTTTTCTTAATTTCATTTTCAGAATGTTCATTGTGAGTGAACATAGAAATATAATTAACTTGTACATATTAATCACGTATCCTGCAACCTTGCTGGACTCGCTTATTAGATTCTTAGTGGCATCCTTGGCATTCTCTATATACAAAGTCATGTCATCTGCATATTGATTTCTTTTTTTTTTTTTGGTCATGCTGCACAGCCTCCAGGATCTCAGTTCCCTGACCAGGGACTGAACCTGGGCCACAGCAGTGAAAGCCCAGAATTCTAACCACTAGGCAACTGGGGAACTCTTAAGGAAATTGATATTCTTTTTCATTCTTCCTTTCCAATCTGGATCCCTTTTATTTCATTTTCTTGTCTAATTTTCCCAACTAGGACCTCTGGTACAATGTTGAATAGAAGTGTTGAGAATGGACCTCCTTGTTTTGTTCATGATCTTAGGGAGAGAACGTTCAGTCTTTTACTATTACATGATGTTAGCTGTGGGTTTTTCACGTATGGCCATTATCAGATTGAGGATGGCCTCTTCTTAGTTTGTCTAGAATTGTATTAATATTGTGTATTACATTGATTTTTAAATGTCAGACCAAGCTTGGATAAATCCCACTTGGTCATGTATATAAACCTTTTAATACGTTGCTTAATTTTTTATTTGCTAGTATGTTGCTGAAGACTTTTGCATCTATATTCATAAGATATATTGGTCTCTAATTTTCTTGAGATGTCTTTGGTTTTGGTACCAGAATAATAATGGCCATACAGAATGAGTTGAGTTGATTTGAAAAGTATTCCCTCCTCTTTTTGTAAGAGTTTTTAAAATATTGCTATTTATTCTGTCTTAAATGTTTCAATTGTGTGCTGTACTGTGCTTAGTCGTTCAGTCGTGTCCGACTCTTATGACTGCATAGACTGTAGCCCGTCAGGCTCCTCTGTCCATGGGATTCTCCAGCAAGAATACTGGAGTGGGTTTCCAGTTCCTTCTCCAGATGTTTCAATTATTCAATCATTACAAGGACTAAAATAATGCCATCTGCAGTAACATGGACAGACCTGGAGATTATTATGCTAAGTGAAGTCAGTCAAGCAGAAAAAGATAAATATCATATGATACCGCTTATATGTGGGATCTAACAAAAGAGTGATACAAAAAAAATGAAATCAATTTAAATAACAACAACAACAACAAGTTTCCGACTTCCCTGGTGGCTCAGTGGTTAAGAATCTGCCTGCAAATGCAGGGAACACAGGTTCAAGCCCTCATCCAGGAAGATCCACATGCCATCGGGCAGCTAAGCTCATGCACCACAACTACTGAAGCCCACAGGTCCTAGACCCTGCGCTCTGCAACAAGAGAAGCCACCGCAGTGAGAAGCCCGTGCCTGGCAATAAGGGTAGCCCTGGCTCACCGCGATTACAGAAAGCTTGCACGAAGCAAGGAAGACCCAGCACAGCCAAAAACAAAGAATAGATAAGTAACAGTTTCATAAAATTCACTAGGGAAACTGTCTGGACTTACCTTTTCTACATTGGCAGGTGGATTCTTTACCACTGAACCACTCTGGCTTTGCTTTGTGGGTTAGTTTTGTTTTGTTAGTTTATTACTAATTCAATCTCTTGTTATAAGGCTTTTGGATTTTCTATTTCCTCTTAAGTCAGTTTCCATAGTTTGTACCCTTCTAGGAATGTATCCATTTCATCTAAGTTATAAAACGTGTTGGCATTCAGTTGTTCATAAAGTTCTCTTATGATCTTTTTTATTCTGTAAGGTTGGTATTAATGTACCTGTTTTCTTTTTTTTTTTAAGCAGTTTGTTCAAATCAGGATCTAAACCATGCCAATACATGTCGTTTGACTTACTTGTCTCGTAGATCTTTTTTAATGTGTATATGTCTACCCTCAATCTCATTTTTCCTTGGTACTTATTTATTGAAGAAGCCAAGTTATTTGTCCTGTAAGTTTCCCACATTCTAGATTTTTCTGATTATACTCCTGGGAGCCTCTAACATAGTCTTCTACCTCCTAGACACTTGATAGTTATGTATGCTTTATTCTGACTCAGATTTGAATTTTCTGGCAAAACTACTTCACATATCCATCAGGAGTCACATCACTGCCTATAGTCTCTTTTTGTGAAGTTGACAGTCATCGCTGAGTACTGCCTAGATTCTTTATCACAATTGGAACTAGTCCAGTTGAAGGCAGACTAAGGAAGGCAAAGTAACTGGGAGACCATTGATCCATAGTATGTGAGATTTTTTCTGAAGTTCTCTTTTGGTGATCATGACATCCTACATTATTTTTAGAGCCTTCAAGTCAGGAGATGAGATCTTCTCACAATTCTGCCACGGACTAGCTGAGCATCCTTAGCAAATCATCTTCCCTTTTGGGCCTCAGTTTTCCTATCCATATAATGGGGAGATAAACTATGGAGGACTGCTTTTAGTGAACTTAACTTCTACCACAAATCATTTGGCTGGGTTAAAAAGGATATACTTACAATATATTATCCTTCCCCTCACAGGTTCATTTGAAAGGCAGTTTATTGATCATTAAATCCTGTCCTGTATATAACAAAGTCAGTTAAAAAAGCACTGTGAGAGCAGGGAGATCGTGCCAAAAGCCTTGGTTCCTGGATTCTAGTTCTGGTTGTGCTTGCTCTCCACTGGTCATACTCTCTCCAGATCCTGCTGCTGCTGCTAAGTCGCTTCAGTCGTGTCCGACTCTGTGCGACCCCATAGACAGCAGCCCACCAGACTCCCCCATCCCTGGATTCTCCAGGTGAGAACACTGGAGTGGGTTGCCATTTCCTTCTCCAGTGCATGAAAGTGAAAAGTGAAAGTGAAGTCGGTCAGTCTTGTCCTATGCATAGAATAAAAGATTGCACTAGTGATCTCTATAGCTCTGCAGCAGGGACTTCCCTAGTGGTTCAGTGGCTAAGACTCCAAGCTCCCAATGCAGGGGGCCTGGGTTCAATGCCTGGCCAGGGAACTAGATCCCACATGCTGCAACTAAGAGTTGACATGCTGCAACTAAAGATCCTGCATGCTGTAACTAAGACCTGATGCAGCCAAATAAATTTTTTTTAAGCCCTACAAGGGTTTATAATTTTAAGGATTTTCTTGATTTTTTCACAGTTTTAAGGATGACATTTTAATTAATATCTTCAACTCTACCTTTTTTTTCCTTTTTAAAAAGTTAAAGTATAAGTTGATTTACAATATCATTTTAGTTTCAGATGTACAGCACAGTGATTCAGTTATACATGTATGTGTATATATTGTCAAATTCTCTTCCCTAGAGGTTATTACGAAATATTGAGTATAGGTCCTGGTTATTCATTTTATATATGTGTGTCACTTCACTCATGTCTGACTCTTTGCAACCCTATGGACTGTATGTAGTCCACTGGGGTCCTCTGTCCATGGGATTCTCCAGGCAAGAATACTGCAGTGGGTTGCCATTTCCTCCTCCAGGGGATTTTCCAAACCCTCTCATGCCTCCTACATTGGCAAGCAGGTTCTTTATCACTACTGCCACCTGGGAAGTCCTGTTTTATAGTGTGCATATGTTGATCCCAACCTCTTAATTTATCCAGCCCCCACTCCCCTTTCCCTTTGGGTAACCATGAGTTTGTTTTCTACGTCTCTGAGTCTCTTTCTATTTTGTATGTTAGATCATTTGTATCACTTTTTTAGATTCCTCATATAAGCAATGTCATATGTTTGCCTTTGTATGGCTTAATTCATTCAGTGTGACAAGCTCTACATCCATTCATGTTGCTGCAGATGGTATTATTTCATTCTTTTTTATCAGCTCTACCTATTTTTATCTGCTTTCTGTTTATGTTTTACTTAACAACTGGTTGATGGGTACCTAGGCACCAGCTCACGTAGGCAGTTCAGCTTGGGCATAGAAAATGTTCTGGAAGCAAACACATCAAAACATCACTAACTGATTATGTCTGGGTGGTAAAATTATTTGTCATTTTTTAAAAACAAATGTCAGTATTCTTCATTTTATTCTATTAACATATACTTTTGTAATTTTTTATGTTATTCTTAAGGATTTGATAGCATATGTCTGATTGCATGACCTAACAAACAGAAATCACTAAATGCTGAGTGGAAAGATTTCTTTGTCTTCCTATGAGTCAGTTAGGCAGTATATTCCAGTCTAGGTTAACCTAAATACTTTAGTAATAGGTAGTTGCTTCTAACTAGATAGCTTTTCTTAATCTTCTTCAGTAATCTCAGTGAAAAAGAAAACACTGTGTGCCACCAGAAATTAAAATTCAGCAAGAACAGCAGCAATATATACTTTGCACATTGGTGTCATAGCCTCTTGAAATCTGGATTTGTAAATTGGGGGAACAGTATTCTCTTTGCTACAGAAGTGCTGTGTGTTACAGAAATGTGTAGGCAAAGGTGGGGTGTGTCTTTTGCATGTGATGAAAACAGGAGATTGGAAACTAGTTTGCTTAATCATGTTGGTAACCACTCCCTGGAGAGCAATTACGCTTATTACTTGACTTTCCGGTAAGCGTCACCTACCTGAGGAGACAATACAGGCCTGCCTCTCCTGGGTTTCCTCACCTGTCAAAGTGCTCTGCTGCCGGAGTGCCCCCTCAAAACCCCATGGTAGCAGTTACTGGAGCACTGGTAGGGGAGGGGTGCCCTCATAGCTGGCCACATGGACAAGCCTCTGAGTCCCAAGCACCAGAGCCACTTCACTTTTAATGGAGAGGACAGTTCTGGTTTCCAGTGTTGTCACAGCTAGTGCAATTGATGTTACAAAAACCCGCTTCTCAGTAACAAAGGCTGTATAAAATTCAGTGTTCTTACCCCGAGAAGCTTGACAAATCCAGGTGGTTCGATGGGTAACTCTGATACAAAACAAATGATCAAATAATCCTTTGAAGCTTCCTTGTCATCCAGTGTGTCAAAATCTGGATCTGCTCAGGCTTTTTGAAGGTCATTCCTCACACCTTCATAGGGTCAAATGGCATATTCCAAAACATAACCAGACATAGAATTTTAGTTTTAGGATTTCTTTTTGAACTTCCATCTGTGAGGTCTCTCGAGCAACGTTGGATCATGACAACTTACCAGTGAACTCGAGCCACTGCCTGATCTACCCATCCAAATGCAAAGAACTGTGGAGAGCATTCACTGTCATGTGCAGGGGCAATCTGCGTGCATTTGTGCATGCATGCGTCCTCAGTTGCTTCAGTCATATCTGATTCTTTGCCACCTGGTGGACTGTAGCCTGCTAGGCTCCTCTGTCCATGGGATTCTTCAGGCAAGAGTACTGTGGTGGGTTGTCGTGCCCTCCTCCAGGGGATCTTCCTGACCCAAGAATTGAACCCATGTCTCTTGCATCTCCTGCACTGCAGGCAGATTCTTTATTGATGAGCCACTTTATCAAAGTCCACTTGCATTTATACATCATCCAATAGCCTCTCTTTAGATAGAACCTGATGTGCCCCTGGGTAAGCTGGAAAGACACAGTTTTTACACTCAAGGAAGTCAGTTTGGTATGGAAAACATCACTAGTCTATACAGTTACTGTAATGATGGAACAGAAACCAGGGTTCTTCGTGGGTGTGGGTGGGTCAACAAAAGCTGAGGAGGGGTAAAAGAGAATGTTCCAGAGCCTAAAACAAATAAACAAAATGCTAGAAACTTACCATTATGACATCAGATTCTCAGAACTAGAATGATGATTTAGACAGGTTCCTATTTTGGATAGGGTTTATTTATTCTCATACTTTTAAGCAACTCTAAATATTTTCATTTTAACAAGTCATTTTTATTTTTACATAATATTTTAAAATTGGGCACATTTTGCTAGATGGACCATCTCTCACACACACACACACACACACACACACACACACACACAAACACACTTCACAGTCAGATAGCAAAGTGAGAAAAGAACACATTAGATAGATCAGAATGTATAAATGAAACTGCTCTACCATATTCACTTTGGTAAAAATAACAGACCCTTATCTTATCTGTTCACATAAATTAAGAACAAAATAATTTCAACTATCTGTTGTAAATTTCAGGTGGCATTCGTGGGGAACTTTGACTTGAATGACACAACTGTGTTCCTTCTATTCTTGTTTTTGCCACCTTAATTATACCAAGTAGTACTTGAAAGAGAGGTGGAGTGTGTCACTCTGCCAACTTACAGTTTAAAAAGTTAAACAATGCCTTAAGAAATCAGCAACTTTTAAAATTATTTGTAAGGTTTGTATTGGTATTTCCTACCTAGTCTTACTTATTTAGAGTTCCCTATTCTTGGATGAAATTCTCTTGCCTTCAGGGGCCTGCAGTAACTCAAGTCCTTTCTTTTCAAATAATCTATTTATATTCATGCCATATTTTTGTTTTCCTTATTACTTCATCTAATTTTTTTTTTTTTTTTTTTTTGGCCATGCCCCACAGCTTGCAGGATCTTAATTCCCTGAACAAGGACTGAACCCAGCCCCTAGCTGTGAAAGTGCTGTGTCCTAACCACTGGATCACAGGGGATTTCCCTTGCTTCATCTAATTTTTAAATAAATGATAGCATACACAATACTAGTCTGTTCACTGTCACTAACTGTTACTAATCCACAAATGTTTTTTTATTTTCAAATTCTCTGAATTTGCCTTTGTTTGGCATGCTGTAGCTACCTACCATCCCTAGCATCTCCTTCTCTCATGCATTTGGCTACCCTGCCTTTCTCTACAACATGTACCACGCTGCACTGTCATTTTGAGTCATCCGGGATTAGGCATCCTCCCTGCTCTTAACTATGTGACAAGTAAACTCCACTTGCCCATCTCATTTCTTGTGAATTCAAACACCACGTGAATTCAACTGATCTCAGTTGCTTTCAACCTGTAATTCCTGATGGCAGCAGTTTGCTGCCAACTCTTGAAACTAACAGGTCTGACTAGAATCTGACAGTTCCATGAACATAATATTTTACATTTATAACAGTCAAAGACAAGATGATACCTTTCTTAACAATGGTTCTTCTTGGTCCATTGATAACACAATATCTCAGTTTAAACATAAAGTGTGTGTACTATACCTCAGAATATAAATTAGATTCCTTTTAGTGCCAAACAGGAAAGAAGCAGAAAATTTTTACTGCAAAGAGACTACCAACCACGTCAGGGGTTTTACCAGAAAATTGCTGGTGTATAAGTTACAGAAACAATGCTACTCCAAACCTAGGTGAACAGCCAAGATGTTTGTCTTAGTGGCAGGTAGAGTAACTTTTTTCCTCTTTGTACTTTCAGCTTGGATATATGAAAAATACAGCATTCCCTAAATGTTGTCCAGAGATTGGCGAGCACCAGTATTTATCCAACTGGCCTGATGGAAATGACAGAAGAGGGAAATTTCAGAGCCAAGACATTTTTTGACAGTGCCTCAGATTCTGCCTTAGACTCATGGAAAGTTGGTACTCAAGAAGGTAATTTGGAATAATTTAATCCACCACCCCTCTTTGTGAGAAAACTGAAGCCAAAGCAGTGAAGAGATTCACCTTAGGTCTTGCACAGATGGGTAGACAGAGGTTCAGAACTGGGAGTGGATGATCCTGACTCTGTTTCAGTCATGTTAAAGCTGGCCAACATGTACATTTGACAAGCCACACTCTGAACTGATGTTCATAAAGGTATCCTATATCCAGCACATTAATACCTATTTCTCTGAGAATTAGGCAAACAAGTTGAAGAATTTTGAATGGAAGACGGTGGCTTAAAAGTGGGGAGAAATTCCTGTACAGACTTGCTCACTGGAAGCAAATCCTTGGCTTCCCCAAGACAAAGGACAGTATTAGTCACAAGGTTAAAGTTAAAAACTGATTGTGCCACCTGGCTGAGAACAGACAACCTTTTGGGAAAGCTGTAGGCTGAAATGAATATTCACTGGAAGGACTGATGCTAAAGCTGAAGCTCCAGTATTTTGGTCATCTGATGTGAATAGGCGACTCATTGGAAAAGTCCCTGATGATGGGAAAGATTGAGGGCAGAAAGAAAAGAGGGTGTCAGAGGATGAGATGGCTGGACAGCATCACTGATGCAATGAACATGAACTTGGGCAAATTTCGGGAGATGGTGAGAGACAGGGAAACCTGCCATGCTTCAGTCCATGGGGTCCCAAAGAGTTGGGCACACCTGGGTGACTGAACAACAACAGGCTGAAATGAGAACGGAATAAAGGAGTCGGTGGAAAATTTAATTTGGGGCTGTCTCACAACACTGAGAGTTACTATGTTTTGGTTTGCTGGCTTTGAGTGAAGTATTTCAGGCAGACAAAAAAGAAGAGAAACTATGATGAATTCTGTGTAGCCCACCTGACCCCGTTTCCTTCTACAGAATTTGGTGCCTATATTTCCAAACCTGTTCTTGTGTTTATGCATACATTTATAAATGTATCTGTAAGTGATAGTGTTTTAAAAATTTGTTCTTATTTTAAGTTTTATATGAATGCTATCATATTGTATATATCTTTCTGCAACTTACTCTAATTTTTTTTTTCACTCAGTACTGTATTTTTAAGATTTTTTTTTTTCCTGTGGATAAAGAGGATAGCTTCAGGTCATCTGTTTCCCTATTTTTTAAAAGGTAAAAATTAGCACCCTTTTTTAAAAAATGTATTTATTTGGCTGCATTGGGGCTTCCTTGCGTCTGCTGGATCTTTCCTTGCGGTACATAGATTCTCTGATTATGGTTCACAGGCTCAGTAGTTGTGGCACACAAGCTAAGTTGTTTTGCAGAATGTGGGATCTTAGTTCCCCACCCAGGTATTGAACCTCCATCCTCTGCATTGCAAGGAAGATTCTTAACCATTGGACCACCAGGAAAGTCCCTAGTATTCCTTTATTTTTTCATTTATTATTTTTGATCATGCTGCGGGGCATGTGGGATCTTAGTGCTCCCACTAGGGATGAACCTGGGCCCTCAGCAGTGAAATCACAGAGTTCCTAACTACTGGACCATCAGGCAATTCCCCTAGGTCATCTATTTAACTACTTTGTGGCATTCCATTGTATGAATGTTTTTGTATTTATCTAATCTCCTATTAACAGACAACAAGTGACTCTGGGGGCTTCCCTGGTAGCTCAGCTGGTAAAGAATCCTCCTGCAACGCAGGAGACCCTGGTTCGATTCCTGGGTCAGGAAGATTTCCTGGAGAAGTTGCTCAGTTGAGGCTGACTCTGCAACCCCATGGACTGCAGCACACTAGGCTTCCCTGTCTATCACCAACTCCTGGAGCTTGCTCAAACTCAAGTCCATCAAGTTGGTGATGCCATCCAAACATTTCATCCTCTGTCATCTCTTTCTCCTCCTGCCTTCAATCTTTCCCAGCATCAGGGTCTTTTCTAATGAGTCAGTTCTTCGCATCAGGTGAGCTTCAGCTTCAGCATCAGTACTTCCAGTGATTATGCAAGACTGATTTCCTTTAGGATGGACTGGTTGGATCTCCTTGCAATCCAAGGGACTCTCAAGAGTCTTCTCCAACACCACAGTTCAAAAGCATCAATTTTTTGGCACTCAGCTTTCCTTATAGTCCAACACTCACATCCGTACATGACTCCTGGAAAAACCATAGCTTTGACTAGACAGGCCTTTGTGGGCAAAGTAATGTCTCTGCTTATTTAATATGCTGTCTAGGTTGGCCATAAGAGTTCTTCCAAGGAGCAAGTGTCGTTTAATTTCGTGGCTGCAGTCACCATCTACAGTGATTTTGGAGCTCAAGAAAATAAAGTCTGACACTGTTTCCACTGTTTCCCCATCTATTTGCCATGAAGTGATGGGACAAGATGCCATGATCTTAGTTTTTTTGGATGTTGAGTTTTAAGCCAGCTTTTTCACTTTCCTCAAGAGGTTCTTAAGTTCCTCTTCACTTTCTGGCATAAGGGTGGTGTCATCTGCATATCTGAGGCTATTGATATTTCTCCCAGCAATCTTGATTCCAGCTTGTGCTTCATATAAGTTAAATAAGCAGGGTGACAATATGCAGCCTTGATGTACTCCTTTCCCAATTTGGAACCAGTCCACTGTTCCATGACTGGTTCTAACTGTTGCTTCTTGACCTACCCACTCCAGTATTCTTGGGCATCCCTGGTAGCTCAGATGGTAAAGAATCTGACTGCAATGTGGGAGACCTAAGTTGGATCCCTGGGTTGGGGAGATCCCCTGGAGAGCATGGCAACCCATTCCAGGATTCTTCCAGTAGAATCCCCATGGACAGAGGAACCTGGTGGGCTATAGTCCATGGGTCATAAAGTGTCAGACATGACTGAGCAACTAAGCACAACACAGCACAGTGAGTTTTGAGGGGTTTAGTTTTGTTTGTGGTTGTTGTTTAACCTCACTACTATAAACATTTTTATAAAATTCCCTTCTGACCCCTGAGAGCAAGTTTCCTAGTGATGTTTACAAAGCATTAGTGTATGCACATCCTCAGCTTGACAAGAAAAGCTCAAAGATAACCAGCAGACTATCAGCATGTCCAGCCCTAGCACTGTAAATTTTCACTAATCACTTTTTTTTTAACTGATCTGAAGAACGTAAATGGTATTTCTTCATGGTGTTAATTTGCATTTCCCTGGTTCCTCATACAGTTGAGTGTCTTTCTATGTGGCCACTGGCGATCTGGATCTCCTTTTCTGCCTGGACTACTTTTTCAGATGTACTACTTGTCTTTTTATTATTGATGTTTAGAAAATTTTTGTAGATATCAGTCCTTCATTAGTCATATACAGCCAGTATCTTCTCCCAGTCTGGAACTTGACTGATTTTTTTCACTTTTGTAACAGTGTTTTTCCTGATTAGACTAATTAATCTTTTCTTTTTGTAAATGCTTATTGTTTCTTTTTTAATTTATTTTGTTTCGTGGGGTTTTTTTTTTGGTCATACCATGTGGCATGTGGGATCTTAGCTTCCCGACTACTTAGCTCCCTGACCAAAGATCGAACACATGCCCTCTGCAGTGGAGCACTGAGTCTTAAACACTGGGCCACGGGGGAAATTTTGTTTTGTTTAAAAAAAAAAAAAAAACTTTCCTTGATTTAATTTAGTGTCTTAAAGATATTCTCCAGTATTTCCCTCTAGCTTTTGTAAGCTTTGTTGTTGTTGCCTTTTTTTTTAAACAAACTTTGTACCTAGAACTTACTTTTGTGTGCAGTGAGAACCAAAACTAATTTTTTTTCCAAATAGACAACCAATTGCTCTATAACCTTTTCTTGAAAGTGCCATCCTTTTCCCGAAGGAGGGTAATGCTATTTTTGCCATATATTCTAGATTCTCTACTGGTTTCTGAGGTTATTCTTCCTTCCCTGTGCCTCGGTGCACTACAATTATTATTTCTTATAGTAAGTTACAAGATCTGGAAAGCCAGCCTCTACCTGTCAACTTAACAGAGTGGGAGCTAAATGCATTTGAGCTATCACTCTTGAATCCCACCCAAACGGATGCACAGTGAAGGGAAGAAACCCAGAAAGAGGGTATGGGGGATGCCGTTAGGAGCTGAGTTGGAGCGAGGTTGGAACCGTTAAACTGGAGATAAGTATCCCACATCAGGAATGTGCTCTGTGGAGACCTGCAGCTTCTTCAAGGAACTCACACGTGTCCCACAGAGATCCAGGCCTTGGACGCCTGCCTTCGGAAGGCCCCTGTTATCACTCAGTGCCACTAAGTGAAACAGCGTCCATCAGGAGAGGATTCCAACTGATCCCAGTGAAGCAAAAAGACATTTACTTTGAAAACGAAGAAAGCAATTCCACTTTTTCTTTTTTCTGCCAGTCTCAGGAGTTGCGGGATCTCAGTTCCCTGACATATTTAACTTATATGCAGAGTACATCATGAGAAACGCTGGGCTGGATGAAGCACAAGCTGGAATCAAGATTGCCAGGAGAAATATCAATAATCTCAGATATGCAGATGACACCACCCTTACAGCAGAAAGTGAAGAACTAAAGAGCCTCTTGATGAAAGTGAAAGAAGAGAGTGAAAAAGTTGGCTTAAAGCTCAACATTCAGAAAACTAAGGTCATGGCATCTGGTCCCATCACTTCGTGGCAAATATATGGGGAAACAGTGGAAACAGTGACAGATTTAATTTTCTTGGGCTCCAAAATCCCTGCAGATGGTGATTGCAGCCATGAAATTAAAAGACGCTTACTCCTTGGAAGAAAAGCTATGACCAACCTAGACAGCATATTAAAAAGCAGAGACATTACTTTGCAACAAAGGTCCATCTAGTCGAGGCTATGGTTTTTCCAGTAGTCATGTATGGATGTGATAGTTGGACTATAAAGAAAGCTGAGTGCTGAAGAATTGATGCTTTTGGACTTGATGTTGGAGAAGATTCTTGAGAGTCCCTTGGACTGTAAGGAGATCCAACCAGTCAACCATAAAGGAAATCAGTCCTGAATATGCATAGGAAGGATTTATGCTGAAGCTGAAACTCCAGTACTTTGGCCACCTGATGCAAAGAACTGACTCATTTGAAAAGACCCTGATGCTTGGAAAGATTGAAAGCAGGAGAAGGGGATGACAGAGGATGAGATGGTTGGATGGCATCACCGACTCAATGGACATGAGTTTAAGTTAACTCCAGCAGTTGACGATGGACAGGGAGGCCTGGCGTGCTGCAGTCCATGGGGTCACAAAGAGTCAGACACAACTGAGCGACAGAACTGAACTGAACTGAACTGAGTTCCCTGACTTGGGATCAAACCCACACCCCCTGCAGGGAAACTCCAGTTCCCAACCACTGAACCACTAGGGAAGTCCCAACAATTCACTTCTAATAGCACCAAGGTGAAGAATGAAATACTTAGGAATAGATTTAACAAAAGTAGAAAATCTGTACAATAAACATTGTTTAAAGAAATTAAGGAAGACTTAGGTAGATGGAAAGACATCATGTATTCATGGACCAAAAGTCTTCCTGTTGTTAAAAGACGCTCCAAACTGATGAATGGTGTTGAATGAATGGCAATGAATCCACAGATTCAACGCCTCATGAGTGAAGGCCACAGCCAAGGCTTGCCTTGCCCAGCAGGACAGCTCCCAGATGGCAGACTGGGTCAGAGAAACCAGTAAGAGCTGGAAGGTATCGGGCAGGCAACCAGGGACAGGAAATGGGCACACACAAGAGGGTGAATTGAGAGGTCCCTGCCGGGGGAGCATCAGAGGGCCAGTAGGAGGAGACACGCTCTCACTGCCCCCTCCTCTGGAATATGTGGGTTTTAAAACTTGGTATTAATTTCCTTTCCAAAAGCCTATTAAAAATAGACCAAGCAATGGATTTTTTTCAGTTTGGTATATCCATACCATGAAATATTATTCAGCCTTAAAAGGGGAGGGAAATCCTTAACACCAGCTACAAAATGGATGAGCCTTGAGGACGTTATGCTCTGTGAAATCAACCAGTCCTAGATGCTTCCACTTATATGAGGCACCTAGAATAGTCAACATTCTTAGAGAGGAAAAGTAGAAGGGTGGGAGCCAGGGGCTGGGAGGAGGGAGCAGAGGTTGGTGTTTAGTGGGGCCAGAGTTTCAGCTGGGGAAGACGGGGACGTTGTGGAGACAGATGGTGGCAGTGTAACAGTGTGAATGTGTTATACTTAATGTTACTGTACATTGAAAAATGGTTAAAATGGCAACTTTTATGTTACGTATCATTTCCCACAGAAGGAAAATATAGACTAATAAAAAAATGGACAAGAAAACTGCTTTGTCATTCAGTCTGAGTGACTAAGAGAGTGACGATGCTACTGACTGATAGAGGAAGTGGGGGGGCACGGGAAGCAGGTTTGTGGGGAAGAGGGAGCCAGCCCTGAGCATCCCTCTGTGTGCGTGCGTGTGAGCAAGACTCTGCACCCACGGTCACCCATCCTTACCAGGTGGGTGTTCTTCCGTTAGTTTCTTCACAGGGACATAATAGGCATGGGACCAGGAGGTGACCCCAGGCCTGCCCCTCCCCCTGTGCCATGCTGGGGTTAGGGTAGCGGTGAGCCACCTCTGAGGGTACAACCAGCAGGCAGGGGGTGGCATGGAGCTTGGAGGGTAGAAGTCAGAGGTGCCTGGGGAAACGACGGGCATGGCTAGGCCTCCAGGAGGGGTGGGGAAGAGGAAGAGGAAGAGGATAGGGGCAGCTCTGGAGGAAGACCTAGTTACGACACTCCCTCTTCAAGGGAACTGCTGGCACAGCATCCCCCATGTGCCCAGGGTGAGACCTGGGCCTCGCTTAGCACCTACCCAACAGCTGCCTCTGGGGCCGCCACCAGCCACAGGAGAGGAACCAGCTCAGGGTGACCTTATTCTAAATCAGGCTGGCTCCAGGGACCCCTGTCAACACTCGGGCCTGCACTTGGCAGTGAGCAGCTAGCCTGGAGGAGAGGCACACTTTGCACTGCCCTGCAGAGAGCGGGGCGTCTCAGCAGAAGCAAAGATGCCAGCAGGCTGAGCCAGCCAAGGATGACAGACAGTGGGCAAGGCCTCTTGGTGGACTGGGTTTGTTAGGATGGGCTGGGGAGGGGGCGCTGTGCAATTCCCAAGTCATGTTAAAAACTATATGGGTTTCAAGGAGACGACCACTTCTCAGTTCTAAATAATAGAAGCATCCAGAAGGAAGGAACCAGAGGCTTCTGCCAATTGATCTGGAGACTGGGAAAAAGTCCCACAGTTATTAATAAACGCTGTGTTCTGGGAACTGATTTCATGCACCAGACAAAGGGATTAAAAAGTTGCTGTTGAAGGCAAAGTGGTTTCAGCCAAAGCTCCACTTTCTGTTCTCCCAATAAATGAGCATTTTTCTCCCTGGGAGCGCTGAGAGCTGATTGGCCTCTTGATAAATCTGGTGAGCGGGGAGCTGTGCCATTGATTGGCACCGGTATACTTCTGTGACCTCTAAATCTTCCTAGAGTCTCCCTGGGGGCAACACCACCTCAGTGGGCTCTGAGGGTGGGGGTCAAATAGGTGCTTGGGTGGCTTCTGGGAACCAGAGCTGAGGATGTAGCCTTTCAGGGCCCGGGACCCTGGAATCCTGGCAGATAAACACCGTGTTAATTCATCTTGCAAAATTATGCAGTGAACTTCACCTTGTCCAAGGGATGTTGCAGGAATGTTGGCTTCAGAGCTGTTTCCTTGGGCATGTCTAGGCCCAGGTTCAATCCCAGCAAGAGCTTACAAATAAACAGATAAAAGACCCAAGGAAACACTCCTAGAAACAATGGTCAGCTCCCTTCATTCAATTATTAACCTGTGAGCAACTTTTTTTTTTTTTGCGCACCACACAGCTTGCAGGGTAGGATCTCAGTTGCCCAACCAGGGATTAACTGAGGGCCCCAGCAGTGAGAGTGTCAAGTCCTAACCACTGGATCGCCAGTGAACTTCCCTAACTGTGAGCAACTCTCAGACAAGACACAGTGCCCATCAGTTCAGCCACTTTGAAAATGAATATCGAATGAATCGAGTGTTGTCGGAATTATTTCTAAAGATAACTAACCACTACTTACAACTCCCTTTCTGTGAGGATTTACTGCATCATCTCAGCTGAGGACACAAGAACTAGGCTTTTGCCTTGCCCTCCCCTTCTACCACTGGGTCCCCAGTCCCCAGAGCGAGGTCAGCAGCACAGGACAGTCATTTCCTTCTGGCCCTGCCACTCATTCCCCTTCCAAGGCTGGTCAGGTTCATGTTTCCTCTGTGAACTCAGTTTGCCTGGTACACTCAAAGGTTCTTCCTTTTTATGATTCTTTTCCCACAGCCCCTGTGCCTGCTAATGAGAAAGTAGCCACAGGTTTTCTAATTCTCTCAAAGCCTCCCACCTATGCTTCTGCAAAAAGTCACCTAGGGGAGTCTTTATCCCTTCCGACTCATTTTCCTTCCTGCCAGAAGGGTGATTTTATAAAACACAATCTGAAATGGGTAAAAAAAACCACAAAAACTGATGTCAGAGGAAGACAAATATCATATGATATCACTTATGTGTGCAAAAAAAAATGATACAGGAAATTTCCTGGCAGTCTAATGATTAGGACTCAGCGCTTTGAACTACTGAGGGCCCGGATTCAATCCCTGGTCAGGGAACAAAGATCCTGCAAACCACATGGTGCAGCCAATAAACAAATAAAATATGATACAGATGAACTTACTTACAAAATAGAAACATACAGACATAGAGAATAAATTTATAGTTACCCAAGGGAGGGTGGGGCGGGATAAATTTGGAATCAGGGATTAACATATATACATTGTTCAGTCATTCAGTCCTGTCTGATTCTTTGCAGATGTAACATATACACAGTAATGTAACATATATACATCACTGCACATAAACTTGGAGAAGGAAATGGCAACCAACTCCAGTGTTCTTGCCTGGAGAATCCCAGGGACAGTGGAGCCAGGTGGGCTGCCATCTACGGGGTAACACAGAATCGGACATGACTGAAACGATTTAGCAGCAGCAGCACATAAAACAGAGAAACAAAGTCCTGCTGTATAGCACAGGGAACTATACTCAGCATCTTGTAATAAGCCATAATGGAAAAGAATCTGAAAAAGAATATATATATGCATATGCATGGGTGAATCACTTTGCTGTGCACTTGAAACTAACACATCTAGCACATTAGGACCTTGTCGCTTATCCATTCTGTATGCAATCATCTGCATCTGCTAATCACAAACTCCCATCCCATCCCCTCGGCCTTGGCGATCAAATCTGTTGTCCATGTCTGTCTCCACATGTTCTGACTTGGGTCCGTGGGAGCTACCTCCCCAGCTTCAGCTTTTTTGGATAAGACCACAAGAACACATCCTGAGCTCTGACCCACCTGCCTAGTTTCTCTGAGAAAACAAAGGGCGGCAATCAAAACTACAATAAGATCTCTCTAAATAGCGACTAAAATGGCTAACCTTAATGAGATTCTACCAGGATTTCCCTGGTGGTCCAGTGATTAGGACTCCATGTTCTCACTGCCGAAGTCCTAGGTTCAATCCCTGGGCAGATGCGTAGAATAAAAGTAAAACTTAAAAAAAAAAAAGGACTCTACCAAGTGTTGGCAAGGATGTGGAGCAACTGGGGACCTCATACAGCACTGTTAGAAACAGAAACTTGCTTTGGAAATAGTTTGGTGGGTTTCTACAAACTTGTAATGCATTTATCTCATAATCAGAGATTCCACTCCTGGGTATTTACGCAAGAGAAACAAAAACCTATTTTCCAAGTCTTGTACACAGATGTTTAGAGCAGCTTCACTAATGACAGCAGAAGACTGGACATAGTCCACAGGTCCCTTAGCTGGTGAAGGGATAAACCACTTCATTCAGGATATCACCCAGAGAGAAGAAGACAAAATACTGCTCCACAGATGATCACGAGAGCGTGCTGTCCTGTGAAAGAAACAGACTACGATTCCATTCATACACACAGGCAAACTCCAGGGTCAGGAAGGAGACCAGTGGTTGCTGGGAGGCAGGGTACCAGGAGGGGGTTGGCAGCAAAGGGGCATGAGGGACTTGGGGGTGAAGGAAGTGTTCTGTATCTTGAACACTGCTGCTCTCACTAGCGTGTGCATTTCTGCAAACTCATTCAATTGTACACTTAATATTTAAAAAATAAAATAAATAGAATTTCACCATATGTAAAATATCTCAGTAAAGCTGATTTTTTAAAATGGTGAAGAGACAGTAAGTGCTTTTAGAATACCAAGAAAGGAAAACTCAATTTACAGTTTTCATCCTTACTTAAATTTAAAATTTTCACAAGGATGGAACTAGACATTATCATACTTGGTGAAGTAAGCCAGAAAGAGAAAGACAAATATCATATGATATTACTTATAGGTGGAATCTAAAATATGACAAAAATGAACTTATCTATAAAACAGAAATAACTCATGGACACAGAAAACAAATTTATGGTTACTAAAGGGGAAAAGACAGGAGGGATCAATTAGGAGTTTGGGATGAATATAGACACATTAATACATCACTTCATGGGAAATAGATGGGGAAACAATGGAAACAGTGTCAGACTTTATTTTTTTGGGCTCCAAAATCACTGCAGATGGTGATTGCAGCCATGAAATTAAAAGACGCTTACTCCTTGGAAGGAAAGTTATGACCAACCTAGATGGCATATTGAAAAGCAGAGATATTACTTTGCCAACAAAGGTCCATCTAGTCAAGGCTATAGTTTTTCCAGTGGTCATGTATGGATGAGCTATTTCAAATCCTGAAAGATGATGCTGTGAAAGTGCTGCACACAATATGCCAGCAAATTTGGAAAACTCAGCAGTGGCCATAGGACTGTAAAAGGTCAGTTTTCATTCCAATCCCAAAGAAAGGCAATGCCAAAGAATGCTCAAACTACCACACAATTGCACTCATCTCACACTCTAGTAAAGTAATGCTCAATATTCTCCAAGCCAGGCTTCAGCAATATGTGAACCGTGAAATTCCAGATGTTCAAGCTGGTTTTAGAAAAGGCAGAGGAACCAGAGACCAAATTGCCAACATCTGCTGGATCATGGAAAAAGCAAGAGAGTTCCAGAAGAACACCTATTTCTGCTTTATTGACTATGCCAAAGCCTTTGACTGTGTGGATCACAATAAACTGTGGAAAATTCTGAAAGAAATGGGAATACCAGACCACCTGACCTGCCTCTTGAGAAATCTGTATGCAGGTCAGGAAGCAATAGTTAGAACCTGACATGGAACAACAGACTGGTTCCAAATAGGAAAAGGAGTACATCAAGGCTGTATATTGTCACTCTGCTTATTTAACTTCTATGTAGAGTACATCATGAGAAACGCTGGGCTGGAAGAAGCACAAGCTGGAATCAAGATTGCTGGGAGAAATATCAGTAACCTCAGATATGCAGATAACACCACCCTTATGGCAGAAAGTGAAGAGGAACTAAAAAGCCTCTTGATGAAAGTGAAAAGAGGAGAGTGAAAAAGTTGGCTTAAAACTCAACATTCAGAAAACAAAGATCATGGCATCTTGTCCCATCACTTCATGGGAAATAGATGGGGAAACAGTGGAAAAAGTGGCTGACTTTATTTTTCTTGGCTCCAAAATCACTGCAGATGGCGACTGCAGCCATGAAATTAAAAGACGCTTACTCCTTGGAAGAAAAGTTATGACCAACCTAGATAGCATATTGAAAAGCAGAGACATTACTTTGCCAACAAAGGTCCGTCTAGTCAAGGCTATGTTTTTTCCAGTGGTCATATATGGGCGTGAGAGTTGGACTGTGAAGAAATCTGACTGCTGAAGAATTGATGCTTTTGAACTGTGGTGTTGGAGAAGACTCTTGAGAGTCCCTTGGACTGCAAGGAAATCCAACCAGTCCATTCTAAAGGCGATCAGCCCTGGGATTTCTTTGGAAGGACTGATGCTAAAGCTGAAATTCCAGTACTTTGGCCACCTCATGCGAAGAGTTGACTCATTGGAAAAGACTCTGATGCTGGGAGGGATTGGGGGCAGGAGGAGAAGGGGACGACAGAGGATGAGATGGCTGGATGGCATCACGGACTCGATAGACGTGAGTCTGAGTGAACTCTCGGAGATGGTGATGGACAGGGAGGCCTGGCGTGCTGCAGTTCATGCGGTCGCAGAGTCGGACACGACTGAGCGACTGAACTGAACTGAACTGATGTATGGATGTGAGAGTTGGACTGTGAAGAAAGCTGACTGCCGAAGAATTGATGCTTTTGAACTGTGGTGCTGGAGAAGACTCTTGAGTGTCCCTTGGACTGCAAGGAGATCCAACCAGTCCATCCTAAAGGAGACCAGTCCTGGGTGTTCATTGGAAGGACTGATGCTGAGGCTGAAACTCCAATACTTTGGCCACCTCATGCAAAGAGTTGACTCATTGGAAAAGACCCTGATGCTGGGAGGGATTGGGGGCAAGAGGAGAAGGGGATGACAGAGGATGAGATGGCTGGATGGCATCACTGACTCGATGCAGATGAGTTTGAGTGAACTCCGGGAGTTGGTGATGTACAGGGAGGTCTGGCGTGCTGCGATTCATGGGATCGCAAAGAGTCGGACATGACTGAACTGAACTGAACTGAATATATATAAAATAGATAACCAACAAGGATCTACTGTATAGCACAGGTAATTCTATTCAATATATTATAATAGCCTATAATGGAAGATTCTGAAAAAGAATATACACATGTATATATAACTGAGCCACTCTGCTGTGCACCTGAAACTAACACAATATAAAAACCCAACTATATTTCAATAAAAGTTTTTTTAAAATAAATGAATAAATTAACTTTTGCCATTCCTTTATTTATAGATTAGAGGTGGCAAAAAGTATATAGAACATAGGATTTGGGGTCCAGTGGATCCAGGGGTTGTGCTCTCTTCTGCCAACAAACTCTGAGGTCTGAGCCACTTGCTTAGCCTGAATTTGAGTTGGGTTGCCTGTGTGGCATCTTTGCATTAAAAAATAAAGTCTATCTTCACAGGTATATGTTTTAGGGATCTATATACAAGGTGAGTGGGGCTTGGTGGGTAGAGTAAAGAAACTGCCTGTCAGTGCAGGAGATATAAGAGTCACAGGTTTGACCCCTGGGTTCGGAAGATCTCCTTGCGTAGAAAACAGCAACCCCACTCCACTATTCTTGCCTGGAAAATTCCACGGACAGAGGAGCCTGGCGGGCTATAGTCCATGAGGTCACAAAGAGTCGGACACCACTGAGACACTGAGCATACACACACATACGAGAAGGGTATGTTCAAAGCATCTCCCAGGACCTGGTATGTATTCCAAATAATGTCAGCCTTCCCAGCAATAAGTACCATCAGTAACGTGACATTAAAGTCTGTTTTGTTTCTGAGGGACATGTGAGAAGCTACCAAGCTTCCATCTATTACTGGACAGCAAAGCAAATTTTTAATTTTTCATTTTTCTGAAAACACAGTTTTTGGAAGGAAAAATGAATAACTTTGCCACTGGGCCCATGTTCCCTGCTTAAAGGACCTGCCTGCTGGATATGTGAGGTGCTTACAACATCAGTTTCTAGACACATGGAGCCTCTGGGATGATCACTGAGCAGCTACCTCCACGCTCTGCACAAGGGACTTTCAGGGCCTCCCACTCCCCAGGCTGTTAAAAGGAAAGGTCAGCATCCTGCTGGTGAGCGAGTGAGGAATTCTTCACTGACACATACCTGCTGGGTGATTTGTTGGCTTCTTTTTCCACCCAGCAGGCAGCTGTGGGTAATGTTTAACCAGAAAAAGAGGGGCTAAATTATTCAAGACATGTTTACAATGCAAACAGGGGGAGGGGAGACTCCCTCATTGGCCACACTAGGGGTGGCAAGAGTCTGTGTGGGCTTCCTTGCATTTTACTAGCAAAACAGGTGTCAGGGACCCCCACCCCACTGCTTGCAGGCTCCTAGAGCCTCTTGCCCTCAGCTTGCTGAGACTTTCAGAAGCAATGTTTAAAGGCAGCAACACCTGCTTGCAGGAGGACCACAGGAGGAGCGGAGGGAGGGGAGGAATGCTCTTAACCCGTGACCCCCAAGCCTGGCCGCCTCGGCCCAGCAGGACCTGGAACGGCTGGGGACCCGTCTCTTTTCCAGCATGGTTCTCAGGCTCCCCTCTGAGAGTATATTTTCCAATGCTGTTTGTTCTGATAAAACTTGACTCTTCAAAGCTTGTAGTTATTTCAAAACTGCCAGTTCTTAAAAATCTGGCACTTCCCTGGCAGTCCTCTTGAGGCAGGAGGCAGACGGGCCCCATCCCAGGGTAAAGCAATGGGAGATTCATTCTCTATTGACCGAAACTCCAAGACGAGAATAGCAGGGCAATTAAGGGAGGAGGCTGGACCCTGCACAGACCACATATTTCTCAATCCCAAGGACAGGGGACCTCCTTTTCCACACATGCATAGGAAAGGCTCCTTAGAGCCTTTGGCCTCCTTTAGAGGCCAAAGAGGAGTCATGTCAAGGGATGTTCTACCCATAGGCCTTTGCAGTAGAATCCGTCTTGGCTAAGAGATGCGTGTGAACACAAGGGAGGATCCTGAGATACACCAAATACGGACTGTAAACCAGACAAGTCATAATGATTGGCCAAAGGAAACCTGGAAGAAATGAGGATGTGACTGACTCAGCAACTCTCTCCCTCTGAGTCTGCCCGTGTGTCTATCCACACATACTGTACTTTTTCTTCCTAATAAATACTGGCTTCACTGCTTTTCATCTTTGTGGAAATTCTTTGCTGCAAAGCCAAAATTCCAGGGCCTTGTCACTGACCACGGTCTAGTAGCTGAGATCTGGTGCTTTCACTGCCACGACCCAGCCTCGATCTCTGGTTGGGAACCCAAGCCGGCTCCAAGCCAGTGCAGGCCAAGGCCACCTGAGATCACAGGGGTTAAGACTCTGTGCTTCCAGTGCAGTGGGCGTGGGTGCTACCGCTGGTCAGGGAACTAAGATCCCACGTGCCATATGGTGTGGCCAAAAAAAAAAAAAAAAAAGATGTTTCGTCAGCACATCTTTGCTTATCTGTCATAGAAGCTTAATTTAAACTGCTTTAAGGGGGCAGAAAAGGAAATTACTGGCCCATCTACCTGGAAAGTTCAGGGAATGTTGCGCTTGGCTGGAGCAAGGGATTCCAATGAGTGTGTCAGAAACCCATTCAGCTTTCTTTGGAATTGGTTTTGTTCTCAGGCTGGAGCTCCCTGCAGTGTTAAGATGCCCACTGACAACCCAAGGCTTGTGTGCTGGGAGTCCAGAAGCCTATTCCCAACTGTTCTAGCAGGAGTCCTAGGGAAGCCACTCAAAGTCTGTAACACACCTGTCCGTATGGCCTGGGCAGGGTCACTCCATTCAAACCACAGGGATCGGTCATGGAGAGAGGTGGTTAATTCAAGACAACTGTGGGGGAGGCAGAAACCACGCAGACTGCCCTCACATTCTTTTTCTGTTGAGCAAATACCCAGCATGCTGGCTGTCAGTGTGCTGAAGCTTAGGTCTTCCCGGAGCCAGAGTGGCATCAGATAGTCGTCTCCTTTGCTTTCCTCCTTGCCATTAAGCTGATTAGGCATTTCTCCCACTTATACTGTCTTAAGTCACTCACATATGGCCCACTCACTCGCTGGGCACTTCCTGGGCACTTGTTCTGTGCTGTGAAAGAGGGGTTGGCTGGAGGAGGATAAAGACCCAGTCCCAGGGAGATAGGCACTAGTCACCACAGTGGGGGTGTCCCTCGGCTCCTCACAGCTCACGCTCACCCCCAGCCAGCAATCCAGGCGCCATACCGACCTGTGGCGGGAAGTCCTCAGCACTGGGGGCAGCGGTGTAGTCATGGGGGTGGTGTTTACTCCGCATCCTCAGGCCATCCAGGTCTCAGATCTTTCCCATCACCAGGCAGACTGAGGGCGAGAAGAACTTCCCTTCCGGTGAGTATGCATCCGTGGTGGAATGCCAGCGAAGATCTCTAGAAGTGAGGGCCAAAGAGACCTCAGAGACTGGCCACCTCGGTGCCTAACTTCTTGCCCTGATCCAAACACCTAGGCTCAGGGAGGCGAAGGGGCAGGGCTGAGGCAGCTGGTGAGCTCCCACAGGGCCAGGGAGGCCCAGGTCCCTGACTTCCTCCCCAGGTGTCCTGCTCCCTCAGCACCCAGGCCCAGGCTTTACCCAAGTGTCTCAATTTCATTACCTCGGAGGAAAAAAAAATTAATCCAGTGTGAGAAGAACTAAAAGGCAATCAGAGTGCCATTTCCAAGAAAGGAAGATGGGTTGCCGAGAAAAATTTCCATTGGGCCATTAAAAGAAATAAGAACATAACAAGTAGCTAATATCAATTGAAAAAAAAAAAAACAGTGTGATGGGAGGTAAGAGAGGGAGATGATCAGAGAGCGTGGTGCACACGACAGGGTACCTACAGCTGCGTGCGTGTCTGGCAAGGGGTCTGCGTGCAGCTAGTACCACAGTTCACTGAAGTGGAGACACCTGTGTATTGTCAGACACCCCTTTATCTCATGTAGCATTAAGAAATAAAGCACTCTGCCCATTAAATCCTGATACATTAGTGATCATGTCTGTAGTCAAATTCAGGGCATGTAGCTGGATCTCCCTGAGGGAGAGTACAAATCATGGGGACCAAGCACACAGATCAAGGATGCCTGATCGGGGCAGGCTAAAGACTCACAGAGGAGGAATTTATGGTACATAAGTTTGGATGCCATTTATCCCAGAAATTGGACAGAGGCTCCCTAATCATCAACAACAAAACTACGGTCTTCTCAAATTCATAATTATAGTTAGTAATTCAATACTCTTTTTTGATAATTGATAATTGGACAGAAATTAGTAAATATAAAAGCTTGAGCAATACTATCAACTAACTTGACCTAGTTGGAGATTATGGAACAATTCTCTTGACAGCAGAATGGATATTTTTGTCAAATGCACACAGACTATCTACCCATATATATATTATATTATGAGTCATAAACAGGCCTAAATAAATTTAAAATGATTAAAATCATACAAAGTATGTTATCTTTAGACAATGGAATTAATTTAAAAATTAACAAAAAAATGTGGAAAATTCTCAAATATTTGGAAACTTAATAGCATACTCTCAAACAATCCAGGTCAAAGAATAAAGCAGAAAGGAAGTTAAAAAAATAGTTTGAATTGAATGAAAATGAAAAACTTATAAACTTAATAAAACAACATATAAGTAACATATAATAAAACAACATACAAACTCCAATGCTATTAAAGCACTGCTTATATGAAAAAAACAAACAAACAAATTATGGTCTTCTGTGAGCCTGGGTCCTAATTGCCTTGTTCCCTCCTATGGGATCCTCTGTCTTAGCCTTGTCCCTAAATGTCTCAAATATGTAATTCTTGATTAGAGGAATGATGCTTTTCCGACCAAGCAGCAGCACCAAAGTATTTGGAGGAAAATAAAAAGAACATCCTTACGTAGGTGTCAAATTTTTCTAAATTGGAGCAGAAGATGGATGAGAAGACAAATCGTAACTTCCAGAAGTTTCAGGACGTCTCTGGAAAGAAACATGTAATGAGGATAGAGACACTGAAACTAGGCTAAAGTGGGTTTGTACCCTGACTCCAATCTAAAAGCTTGAGTCTCTAAGCAGAATTACGTCCGAAGGAGTAATGGCGTTAGAGATTGGCTGGAAGAGGATTCCTTGCTTCCTGCCCTTGTTCTATAAGAAGCGGGGAGAGGGCGGGGACTGTGTTGAAAGAAGGATTTGACTCTTCATTATTTAATTGTTTAATTCAAAACAGAGTAACTTGCATAAACCAAGTGTTAGTCACTCAGCTGTGTCCGACTCTGTGATCCACGGACTATAGCCCGCCAGGTTTCTCTGTCCATGGGATTCTCCAGGCAAGAATACTGAAGTGGGTTGCCATTTCCTCCTCCAGGGGAATCTTCTCAATCCAGAGCTCAAACTCAAGTCTCCTGTGTTTCCTGCACTACAGGCGTATTCTTTACTGCTTGAGTCATCTGGGAAGACTGCATAAGCCAGACAGACAGTCATAAAACTGCAGGGCTGGAAATGAACTTAGACGTCCCTTTGCAAGTCACTGCCACATTAATGGCACCCCACTCCAGTGCTCTTGCCTGGAAATTCCCGTGGACAGTGGAGCCTGGTGGGCTGCAGTCCGTGGGGTCGTGAAGAGTCGGACGCGACTGAGCAACTTCCCTTTCACTTTTCCCTTTCACGCATTGGAGAAGGAAATGGCAACCCACTCCAGCACTCTTGCCTGGAAAATCCCATGGACAGAGGAGCCTGGTAGGCTGCAGTCCGTGGGGTCGCGAAGAGTGGGACGCGACTGAGCGACTTCGCTTTCACTTTTCACTTTCACGCATTGGAGAAGCAAATGGCAACCCACTCCAGTGTTCTTGCCTGGAGAATCCCAGGGACGGGGGAGCCTGGTGGGCTGCCGTCTATGGGGTCGCACAGAGTTGGATACGACTGAAGTGACTTACCAGCAGCAGCCACATTAATGAATCCAGCTGTCCATCCTAGGCTTCATCTTCCTTGACCTGTCCAGTGGCATGGTCTTCACTTGACTTCTGGGCCCTCTGTGTCCTGGTTGTCCTCCCATCTTACTTCGATTCTCCTGCTTTGACTGGCTCCTGCCCCTCACCCTGACCTCCATGTACTAGAGTGCCCCAGCTCTCTCACCACCTCCTCTAGGGCTCACTAGGTCTTAGGACTGCAACCTGAATCTCTGTCTTCAGCTCAGAGGTCTCCACTGAATATCAGACTGTATGTCCAATTGTACCTGTCATCTCTGTAAGTGGCTTTTGGCAGGAAAGAGGTTTCTGCAGGAGGCCACTTTGTCTTGTTATTAACCTTAAACCAGGCGCCCCCTTGATCTACTCAGTTCTGGCCCTAGCACACCTTTCAGATCTTTTAATCACACAATACCTTGTCTAACATATTGGTTCTTCCCGCAGATCAAAGAAGAGAAATGAAGAACAAGTAACTAACAGAGACCAGATCTCTTCCCCAGCTTCCCCTTCAGTAATCTCAGGAATAAACTGTGTAAACAGATAGCATCAGGAGCAGTCCTAGCAGCAGCCTGTACACAGTAAAGGGTGGCAGCCACTCTGACCCCTCATCTCAGTGATTCACTGAGATTACTTCCCTCTTTCTCTTTAAAAACTTTCATGGCCAGACTTCCCTACTGGCTCAGTGGTAAAGGATCGGCCTGCCAGTGCAGGAGACACGGGCTGGATCCTCCAGGAAGAGCCCATGTGCCTTGGAGCAACCGAGCCCATGCACCACAATTACTGAGCCTGTGCTCTAGAGCCTGGGAGCTGCAGCTACTGAAGCCCTGTGGGTTCCAGAGGCTGTGCTCTGCAGCAAGAGAAGCCACTGGAATGAGAAACCCTGGAACCACACCTAGAGGGGAGCCCCTGCTCACTGCAATGAGAAAAATCTTGCATAGCAACAAAGACCCAGCAAAGCCAAAAATGAATAAATAAAATCATTAAAAAAAAAAAAAAACAACTTTCATGGCAGAGCAAAATCTTCAGAGGTGGTATATGGGGTACACTGAGCCCACCATCTCTAGATTGCCTGCATTCTGATTAAAGGCAACTTTCCTTTCTACCTACATTTGGCTCTCTCTTAAACATTTATTTATTCTTTTTATGGCTGCACAGCTTCAGGATCTTAGTTTCCTGACCAGAGATTGAACCCATGTCCTCAGCAGCGAAAGGACAGAGTCCTAACCACTGATCCCCAGGGGATTCCCTCAGTCATTGATTTTTGAGCAGCAGCAGCCAGACTTGAGTTCAGGAACATCTCCAGGCAGTCTGATGGGCACCTCTGACTTCCACCTGGCATGTAGCTGCTGGTCCCCGACCTTCCTTGAAGCACCTTCTCACAGGTTTCCTCATCTCAGTCAGTGCAGCTCTTTTCTTCCAGATACTGTGGCCAAAACAGTTGGCGTCAAACTCGACTCCTTTTTTCCCTTTCACACAATGTCAACATCAGCAATCTCTCTGTCCACCTTCACACCATCTCCGTCGAGCACCCCTCCCCTCCTTCATTGTATCACCCTGGTCCAGCCCACTATGGATGCCTGCTGGATGAAGGAAGGCCTGGGCATCAACTTCCTCTTGGGTGGTTTTTCAGGCTGTTTCAGTACAGCAGGGATCCTTTGAAAATGTAAACCCAACCAGGGACTCCCTGGAAGTCCAGTGGTTAGGAGTCAGCACTTCTACTGCCTTGGCCAGGGTTCAATCCCTGGCTTGGAAGCTAAGATCCTGCAAGCTGTGCCACACAGCCCCCCACCCCCACAACCCCCTACTAAATGTAAATTCACCAGTGCTCTGAGGACCTGCCCCATCTGGCATCACTTTCCTCCCCCCTCATTCCTCCCACTGCCCTCTTCTGTCAACTCTGTGCCAGCTACACTGGTCTCTTTTTAAAATTTAATTATTTAGGGCTACACTGGGTCTTCATGCTTTGTGCAGGCTTTCTCTAGTTGTGACAGTGGGGACTATCTCATTGAGTTAATGAAACAAATATGATGTACCAGCATTGTTTCAATCCCTGGGGTGTAACCATTACTAGGACAAAGCTCCTACCCTCAGGAATACTGGTAGTTGGGATGGGCTGTTGAAGCTGAAGCTCCAGTACATTGGTCACCTGATGCCAAGAGTCGACTCATTGGAAAAGATCCTGATGCTGGGAAAGATTGAGGGCAGGAGAAGGGGGCGACAGAGGATGAGGTGGTTGGATGGCATCACCAACTCTATGGACATGAGTTTGAGCAAGCTCTGGGAGATGGTGAAGGACAGGGAAGCCTGGAGTGCTACAGTCCATGCGGTTGCAAAGAAATGACTTAGCAACTAAACAGCAACGAACAGACAACGAAGAGGAAACAAACAAGGCTTCTTTTTTCCAGAAACTGGGCAGCTTCCTGGGGAGGCAGCACCCCAAGAGGACGAGGGAGGAGCACTTCTCCAGCTGAGGGATATGGCTGGTGGGGTGGAGCCCAGCGAGCAATTGAACAGGATGGGACAGATTGATGTTTCACTCGGAACAGTTCGAACTTTTGTACCTTTTGCATGTAGTACCTATTCAGGCAATAACTTAAATTGAAAAAAATAAAACGAAAAAGTCACCAGAAAACCTTAAATAATGAGCTAGGTGAGTAACATGCCTTTATATGGCTGATTCTACATTAACATTAAATCAGATAACTGAGAAGGCAATGGCAACCCACTCCAGTGTTCTTGCCTGGAGAATCCCAGGGACGGGGAGCCTGGTGGGCTGCCGTCTATGGGGTCGCACAGAGTCGGACATGGCTGAAGTGACTTAGCAGTAGCTAGCAGTAGCAGTAGCTATGTATAAATATGCAAGGTAGGAAACACTTCTACAATTTGCATTTACTAAACAACTTGCTTGCATTTTTTAATGTACCAGACATGCATTGGTAGTCTTTTTGTAAAGCTAATTAGAAAAAAGCCACAATATTTATCATCTAGCTAAGTGTTAAAGCAGAAATAGAAGAAAAATTGACACCTTCCTTCAGAAGAAAAAAATCATCAGTGGTGATCCTGTATCCCTGCCAAAAACCATCTGAATAGTTTCTCTCTTGGACAGACAATTCAGATTGTTCCCTTGGTTTCTCGTGCAAAAGCTGTGCTTCTTCTCTTGAGCCAAGGCCACAGCTCTTCCCTCTGGTGCTCAAGTCATAGGAGAACCTGTGAATGGAGCCACCAGAGACCAGCAGCGTCGCTCAGGACACATCTGCTGCGGCAACTATGTTTGGCAAGTATCGAATGTCTGAACTTCTTTTCCTGGGCAGCGTAGGGTTGACAGCGCTTATTCATAATGGGAAATTCTAAACTTGGCCACTGATGAGCACAAAAATGTAACTTCCATAACACAGAACACATTTCCTTCTGTCAGCATACACACAGAGGCAGACCAGGCCACCCAGATACTTGGTGAGCAATTTGTTTCTAAAACTGATTGCTTCCTGAGTCAGGAGAAATTTGTAGATAAGCATGTGAAATATTCTCTGGATCAATGGAGCAGTAACTGAAACCCTGACTTCCCAAACAATTATGTTTTGTTTCTGTTTTTGTTCCTAAGAGGAAAATGGCCAGAAATATAACACCTAGATAGAACTTGAAAATAATTTCAACATGTTGAGATTCACTAATTGAAATAGAAAAATGTCCCAGGGAATTTCCTGGTGGTCCAGTGGTTAAGACTCTGAGCTTTCACTGCCAAGGGCCTGTAAAACAGGGTTCAATTCCTGTTTGAAAAATTAAGACCCTGTAAGCTGCATGGTGCGAAAAAAAGAAAAAAAAAGCCCCAATCTGATTATTTTGTGCTTTTAATTTGGGCCTCATGAATAAAAAACCTAAATGAGCACAGAGTGTGGACAATAGGAAGTACTCTGAATAGAATGGGCTAAAGATTGTGTTTACAGTGATGATAACAGTAAAGCTAAGTTCTCTTATATGAACTTTTCTTTTTAAATACAGCCACCAAATTCTAATACACACTGGGGAACACCAAATCATAAAACCATTTTCCCAGATTTATTGTCCAATAACCCTAAGCTATGCTTATTCATAACTATATGCAATTTCATAAGCTAGAAACTATCATGGTTCATTTCATCAGTATGTTGTATTACTGGTTATCTGACATCCTTTTGCAAGTATGTTTTTAACAATAACCAATTACCCAAAGAATGTTACTAAGCACCCAGTTGCTTAAGAGTCATTTCATAGTGGCAGTTTCTATCTTTAGTTGTCTAGAAATTGGTGCTGTGTGGGGGGAGGGGTGTAAAAAGATGCTTCTCAGGGAGGTCATTTCTTTTAAATTGAAATGTAGTTGATTTACAATGTTGTGTTAATTCCATCCATACAACAGTGACTCAGTTATACATATGTATTTTTAACATTAATTTCCATTAAGGTTTATCAGGATATTGAATACAGTTTCCAGTACTATTCAGTAGGACCTTGTTGTTAACCCATTCTATAGTTTTTAGAATAATAGTTTTTCTCAGGGAAGTCTTGTTTAAAAAATAATTAGGGTATAAACCCCTTTAATAATTCTGTATTTTGCTAGCCCCTTAAATGGAGAGGATTGTAGATCTAAAGTGCCTGGGATCTACTGCCATCTAGTGTTAGGCTGCTGACAGCTACTTCAAAACTGAGCTCCGAAGAATGGAACTTCTCGGCTCCTCCCACGCCTGCCCCAGTGCCCCACTTCTGCCTCCGTTCCAGAGTCACCAGCTCATGTCAGCACAAGGCTTTTGCGTCTTTCCTTTTTTCCACTGTCACTAACAATCTAGCTTTCATGCCGATCTTGTTGGAAGGACGTCAAAAGTCAACTGAATTGGCTCACCATATGCTATTTCTGGGCAAGTTCTTTAAGCTCTCTGGGCTTCAGTCTCCTCATCATTCAGACAGGAACAGAAGTGTCTAACTTCATAGGTTGTCCTGATTAAATGAGCTAATACACATGCAAGGATTTAATAAATGTTCATTATCATCACACATCTACCATGCATGAGTCCTTAATGGAAATACAAGTATTGAAAATAGTCTGAGGAATTCCCTGGAGGTCCAGTTAAGTTAGGACTCAGCACTTTCACTGCAGCAGCCGAGTCCAACCCCTGGTCGGGGAAATAAGATGCCACAGAGCTGAAAAGAGGAAACAGCTTGTATTACTTTTAATTTTATTATCAGAAGGCAGAAATTTGGTTCCATAAGACAATTCAGGCTGCTTGTTTTTCAGAGGTCCATTCTGGATAAAAAGTCCTTTGCAAATATTTGCACCCAGGCTATAGCTTCTCCTCTTAAAAAAAACTGAAGTTATAAAGTTAGTTTCAGGTGTACAGCAAAGTGATTCAGTTTATATGTGTATTTATTTTCAGATTATTTTCCATTATGGGTTATTACAAGATATTGAGTCCAGCTTCCTGTGCTATACAACAGGTTCTTGTTATCTGTTTCATATACAGTAGTGTGTATGTTAATCCCAAACTCCTAAATTCTCTATCCTCACCCTTAACTATGTTTTTTTTAGCTGCATGGGCAGCTTGCAGGATCCCTACCAGGGAACTTCCTGAAACTCACTTCTCAATTTTTTTCAACTATTTAAAAATGTAAAACAAAACTCTGCAGTGGGTTGGATTGGGCAGCAGGATAACTGGTCGCTTTGAGGGCCACAGGCTGACCCATGATGTAGTTAGGTTTGGGCCTTGTGATTTTTTCTGCCTATCAGTTCAGTTCAGTTCAGTTGCTCAGCCGTGTCCGACTCTTTGCGACCCCATGAATCGCAGCACGCCAGGCCTCCCTGTCCATCACCAACTCCCGGAGTTCACTCAGACTCACATCCATTGAGTCAGTGATGCCATCCAGCCATCTCATCCTCTGTCGTCCCCTTCTCCTCCTGCCTCCAATCCCTCCCAGCATGAGTCTTTTCCAATGAATGAACTCTTCTCAAGAGGTGGCCAAAGTACTGGCGTTCCAGCCTCAGCATCAGTCCTTCCAATAACACCCAGGACTGGTCTTCTTTAGGATGGACTGGTTGGATCTCCTTGCAGTCCAAGGGACTCGCAAGAGTCTTCTCCAGCACCACAGTTCAAAAGCATCAAATTACTTGTATACACTCATCACACTTGTGGGCTGAGAGCAGCCACGGGCATCACTGCACAGGGGACAGAAGCCCTGCTGTGCCTACCTGTGTCAGTCTTTGAACAGCTTTTGCCGTATTGCAGTGAGAGACTCATGATCCATCAGCCACGGTTATAACTTCCAGATTCTTGATTTTCTCCCTACAAAATCTGAGGATCAACCCCACACTACTTTGACAAATGCTCCTAATATGGTCCCCAGGAAAATGTTAACTTCAACTCTCTGCCATGATATATGCTAAAAATCACTCTCCCCATTCAGCTCCAGGGTACATCAAAAAACTCCTCACACATCAAGTGATGATGATCAGTACCATGCTGGAAGAGGAGTGTCTGGGCAGTAGGTCAGGAAACGGAAATAATAAAAATGTCAGGCTGCATTGATAAGCTTATCTGGTGCTTTCCCAGAAACGGAAACCAGATGGATTTCTACATCCACAAATTCAGACATGGTTCAAAGAGGTAGGCAGTTCTGTTACTCATTCAATTTAATTAAACAAAATGAACATAGTCTGTATAGGGACTAATCTAGAGCTAAGATGTTCTTGGTATGGTTTTGGGTGCACTGTGGCTTTGTTGGTCTCTGTGGGCTTTCTCTCCTTGCAGTGAGCAGGGGCTGGTCTCAGGTTGCAGGGCACAGGCTTCTCACTGCAGTGGCTTCTCTTGTTGCGGACAATGGGCTCTAGGGGCGCAGGTTTAGTTGCTCTGTGGCATGTAGAATCTTGGGGACCAGGGATGAACCTGTGTCCCTTGCACTGACTGGCAAATTCTTAACCACTGGACCACCAGGAAAGTCCCTATGCTCTGTGTATTAAAACTGATTCACCTAGGTCAGTATTATCATCATTATATTAAACAAATATTATATGAAAAAATGTTTGGTGGTAATGAATCCTTTTAACGAAACTGAATTAGCTGATCCCTTGTGGCTCAGCTGGTAATGAATCCACCTGCAATGCAGGAGACCTGGGTTCGATCCCTGGGTTGGGAAGATCTCCTGGAGAAGGGAAAGGCCACCTGCTCCAGTATTCTGTCCTGGAGAATTCCATGGACTGTACTGTATTAGTCGTTGGGGTCGCAAAGAGTCGGATACGACTCAAGAGACTCTTACTTCACTTCAAAAAGCAAAACCCAACAATTTTTTATTTCAGGATATCCAAGTTCCCCTTGCATACAAAAAAACCAGAAAAAGTTTATCTGGTGGTCACTACATGAATCTTGAAACCAAATTCCTGATTGATGATACTGATAGAAGATGGTAGTTATTAATTAATACATGCCAGCCCACCACAAACTAATTTAACATTGGTAAAAATGATTGTATATACATAAATGAATCTCTATTAGTACTGACACCTCCTTCTCATTCCCCATAGAATCCAACTTCTAGTTTCAGCCATTTAATGGGTTAAATGTGCTTGGTCTAACAGAGAACTATTTTGATGGTCAAGCAAGATTTTCTTTATTTGATGGTTAACAACAAAGTTACAGTTTAGTGCTTAAATCAGCAGTTAATAGTGATCTTCTCTCCAGGCAGAGTAACTAAAAGCAGCTGTGAAAACCGCTAAGAAAACTAGAGACAGGACAAGAGGCAGTGGAAGCCTGGCTGCTGTAAACTGGTGTGCACCTCTGTATCTCAGCAAGGGCAGGGAAGCCAGAATCACTGACTGCTTTCCTCAGTGACTTGAATTGACAGTTTTTTCCCAACTATCTTGTTACTGGTTGCATTCCACTATATCTAGTTAAATATACAGAATTAGTCTTCATAATAAAATCATCTTTTCAGAAGAACTATACACAATACATAAAAAAAAAAAATCACTGATTGTGTTTTCTTCGTCTTTTTTTCTTTGAACTTGCAGGTGGTTGAGTCTCCTGTGTTTCTTCTTTTACACCAGATACGGGATGTTTGAAAACTATTTCATTGTCTTTATCATCATCATTCATTTTAGCCACTTCAGATTTTCGTTTCTCCAAAAATGTTGGTGTACAAACTGGTGTGGGACCCTGGGTTCAAGTGAAAGATTATAACATATAAATGTGGGAAGATATTAGGAATGACCCTCTCCCACTAGCTCTCCTCTATTTTTTGGTAAGTTATGCGTATTATTTTAGGCCTGTTTCCATCATTTGATGAGACAGCTGCACACGATCAAGCACTTAGGTGCTTATCACACTTCGTCACAAGACTGAGCAAGCAAAGTGACAGTAGCAGCAACTGCCTGTCCTCCTTTAAACTGTAATACCGGATCCCCAGAATACTGAAGACAATCTTACCTGGCTATCCACCGCCTTCTCAGGAGTCTTAGGAGTGACTGAAGCGGCTTTCTTCTTCTTACGTAAAGCCTTCAATAAATTTTAAGAGACTACGTCAATCTGCGTGTTGACTAGACACAGTAGTCCTGGATGGACTTCCCCATTTCTCTTTCTCTAATATCAAGTAGGTAATATGATAAGCGAAAGTTTTACCTGGTGCTTTCTGGAATTTCGAGGACCAGTGTTTGAAGCATTTTCCTCATTTTTATGTAATACCTTAACCTAAACAAGCATAAAGAAGTAATAGAAAAAGAAGCTGTAAAACTAGCTGTCTCACTTATGTTTATTTTAAAACTTACCATTAGATTATTATACATATACTTATTAGTTAATTCTGACATAGACTTTTAGGACTATTTCCAATTTAAAAGGACCATGAAACAAAATTTTAACTAAAATGGCATAAAAAGGATGGTCACTTTACAGTCTTGGTATTTACTGGTAACATACAATAAACCAAACATTTAATCCTGGCAATGACACCTTTATTAGTAATCTATAAGCATTATGGTTTTCGGTCAAGTAAGGTTTCACTGATTCAATCATCTAAACTGCTAAATCAGGTACGTGTTGCAAATTGGTTTAATCCCTTTCAGGATTTTCTCCCCGTGTAGTGTAACAGAAATACTAGGACAGCTTGACAAACCTACAAAGACAAGCCTACAATGACTGCAGTTTCAAAAAACCAGTCAAAACCTAGTAGGGGGAGATACTGGGTTAGACATTTTATACAAAAGTATACTCACCAATGAAGGGAAATCATAATCAATCCCCTTTTTAGCCAATCTCTTTCTGAGTAATTTTTCCTTCTTTTTAAACCGCTCCTCCATCCGTAGCTTTTGAACAAGTGACCGATCCTGATTGTACCGTTTCACTGCTGGATATGATGGCCTTTTAAATGGCATATGCCACTCTCTAAAAAGTTCTTCATGTACCTTTTCAGGTGGTATAACATGGCCTACAATTAAAAAAAGAAAAAGAAAGTTCTCAACCGAGTAGGAGGGAAAGGCTTTTAATGAGAACTTCAGACTGTCCTGTGTCACCTTGTGTCACTTGTAGCATAATCAAATTGATGTGTCCCCCACTTACATGGAGCAGCCTGAAAGAATAAAGCAGGTCCCCAAGGGCAAGTCAGACAGCCCACAATTATCTACCACTCAGTCACTGTGTGCCAACAACGACTCCAGGACTAGAGATACACGAGTGAACAAGACGAGTGCACAGAGGAGAGTGTGGAAATTAAGTCTTAGGGTTCCCAAAGCTAAAAGGACTCCCACTCTTAGACTGCGTGACTCACGACAGCAGAAGCTCTTACCCTCCAGCTCATATCCTCCAGGCACCTGCCCAGGACTAAGGCAGCTCACTGCTTATCTGTATCTCTCTGCTTAGGGATGCATATTGGGCCCCTTATGCAGGGAAGCCAAAATCCCTAGGATCTACCCTCCACCAGTGATATATGGTACACAAATATCCCAGTTTCTGTGCTTGTCAGCTGGGATAATTCTGTTTCCCAAGGTGGCCAGCAGGAAGGAGCCCAAATGCCTAAATAACCTGCTTGCTAACATACCCTTTACTGACTTCCTTCCTCCCTGTCAAATCTCCACTCCTTACCAGTATTTCCCCAGGATCACCTCCAAGACAAACTACTCCCCTGAAAAAAAAAAAAGGTGGGGATGTGGCTAACACCTCATATCAGAGTTCGGAACTGTTTGTGCCATCCTTCAGAAGTCAGGTGGAGCACAGCAGGGATCTCATACATGTGGTCACCCAACCACCCACTTCGTCCTGGCAAGAGCCACATTTTTCATGTGCAAATAACACCTAGGATCTCAGGGGGCTCCTGACCCCTCTCACAGCAATAGGAACGAAGATGAAGAGGTGTGACCTGGGTGCTGGCTCCGGATGGGCTGCTCTGGGGAGGCGGGTAGGTGGGAGCCCCACCTCCTGCAGGATGAGCGTCTGCTACTGTCACCCTTGCCCTTCCGATGGTTTCTCTGCAGACGAGCTGCAGCCAAGGCCACGAAGACTGGCTGACATGTGACTCCTCACCCTGAACATCATCCTGTCCAGGACCATTAGTGGTTTCCGCTGTCCTCGGCATGTATTCTAAACTGCTTTACATGGCTTCTGGTAACCTGACCTCACTCGTCTATTTCTCCTCCCTCATCTCTCGCTATGCTCCTTGCAGGCAATTACGTTTGTCACTGGCTTGGCGTTTGCTGCTCCCCCACCAAATTCTCAGTTCCACCCCTTCACCTGGCGGTTATTTAACCTTCAGGTTCCAACTTTAATGACTCTTCCTCAGGGAAGCCTCCCATACCCCACCAGGAAGCCCTTCCTATTTACTCCTCAAGGAAACTGTTCCAACTCCGTCTCAGCAGAAAACAGCTCTCATTCTGGAAATCTTAAAATTCCAGTTCAAATCTATCTTGAAAATGTACTTAAATTGTTGCACCACTGCTTAGGAGACTCATCCCAGGGACGAGGTGGGACGTCCGAACAGCTAAGCAACCCCCCACCACAGCCGTTGTCAGCAGGAGCATCCCTGAGATCCCACAGGCTAAGAACTGGGTACTTACACTTCAAGAGTCTTTCACCAAAAAGGTAGTTGTTCATTGTTTCAGCAGCTATTTTGGCAACATCTTCAGATTCAAACTCCACAAAGCCGTAGCCTTTGCTATTTCCAGTCTGCAATGACAAATCCACCACAAAAAGCAGAACAATTACATTCTAATGTGCCATCAAACTCCTAAAATGTCATTAAATAATGTACATTAGCTGTGTCTGACTCCTGCCACACCATGGACTGTAGCCTGCCAGGCTCCTCTGTTCATGGGATTTTCCAGCCAAGAATGCTAGAGTGGGTTGCCATTTCCTTCTTCAGGGGATCTTCCCAATCCAGGGATTGAACCTGGGTGTCCTGCACTGCAGGCAGATACCGACTGAGCTACCAGGGAATTCCCAGTAGGAACAGCATTAAGGAATAACATTAAGGCACCTTTAATTTTCAACTTCAAATCACATAGTGTGCAGACTGTTACAGGGAAAGAAAAGATCCAAAATAGTCTAAATTTGCCACTGGTTTTGAAGATTTCCTGGGATTTTGATTACATATGATAAATGATTACAGTTGGAATTTATTCAGCAGCAACAGCCAATATAAAGGAATCTGGTAGGTCCCATAGTCCTTTACTCATTGATCTCATATTATCCATCTACTTGGGAGATGGAATAAATGCGTCACAAAAAATACAGGTAATGTAATTCCCATTTATACAAAAAAAAATGAAAAGAAATTAAGCCAGTGTCTCTCAGCCCATCAATAAAACATCTCATTCACTGTCATGTTTAACAACGACCAATCATCTCCACATCTGAGGGCACAGGACCAGGGGCCACTCTCTCAGAGACACACATGCTGGGTTCTGGCCTCCACACCATAACAAAATGAGCTTGCTAACAAGAGTTCTAAAATCCAAATGCTCAGGTTTGGATCTGAGCTCTGACACTCAGATAAGCAATGTTTAAGCCTCAGTTTTTCCTTCTAGAAAATGAGGATAAAATAAACACTCTCACAGAGTTGCCATGAAAACACAAAATAACATGCAAGTGCTCCACACTTTTGTCAAGTATTAATACATGTTATTTTAGGGTGGCAGGGTATGCCTACCCCACATCTGCTCCTTTGGCAAATAATTATTCTGAGCTGAAGGTACTGAGAAATAGAGCAAGAAACTCTGCCCTCCCCTTATTTACCTAAAAACAGGACACAAATTTAGAAAGGTGTCCTCTCCCTTCTATCAGAAAGATGTTAGAGGAATCCACACAACAAACTTTACTAAGCAGATTTTATCACCGACATCCAAACCCGGGCATTTGGACTTTAGAGTTAGCCTCCTGCATATCTGCCTCCCCACAACTGGCAACCATATAAACTCAAAGCACTGTTCCCTCATCTTGTCACTCCTCAAAGTCAAAGTTCTAACAACCCTTTGAGCATTCCCATGAGTAAGCATACATTTTAGTCTTTTTAATCTCTCAGTTTTTCAGTCCAATTTATAGGGTCTCAGCCTAGGGCAGTAGAAAAATAACTTTTCCTCCTCCACAGTTCCAATTCTTAGTGACAACAACTAGGAAAACTTTACAATCTTGCATTAAACAAATTATTTTCGGATATGGCTCAAAACTGGTCATGTGATCCTGGAAATAAGAAACCATTCACAGGCTGTGTGGCTTAACAGGAGTTGGGAGCCAGGAGGCTGACTCCTAGCTGTGCTAGTGACTAACAATCAGGACACAGCCTGCAACAGGATGATTCTGGTAAAACTTTAAATGTCTGACAATCCTCCTACCATCCCAACTCTCACTCAGGAGGCAAAGGATGGTGGGGTGTAAGACACTATATCTTTTGAAATCTGATGTGAAAATACATGTCAAGTGTCCCCAAAACCAAACACTCAAAAGCCAAAACCTTGACCTAGTAATCCAAGAAAGTTAGAAATACCAAGCAGATAGTCAAAACTGGGGTGGGTAGCTTTATAATATGCAACAAAGCTGGAAATGTTACATTTCAGTGCACCGCATCAAGGAGCAGACTTTCTAAGACAACCGGCCTCAACTCTTTAAAAGAGCCAATGTCAAGAAAAACCAAACAAGCAAAACAGGGATAGAGAGACTCTTCTACATATGGTGAAGAGCTAAACGATCAGGTGCAATGCATAAACCCTAACTGGATCCCAGAATGGCAGGGACTATTGGGGATATTTGAAGAGGAGTAGTAAATGAGATTATCATACTGTAATTATGTAGCAGTATTATGTCCTTATTCTTAGATTTATGATGATGTATTTATATTAAAGTATTACAACTGTCACTTTATTCAAAGGGTTAAAAAACCCAAAAAGGTATGTACGTTTTTATAGATATGACAACAGATGAAGCTAATGTGTCAGGATATTAACAATGAGTGAATTCAGGGGAGGATGTTCATTACACTTTCCTTTCTACTTCCCTGACAACATTTTCAAAACGCAAAGCTGGTGAACACAACTGCACTTCATTATGGAAAAACACTTACAAAATAACAACCCACAAAAGGCAGAAAAAAGTCTGAGGCGGATTCTTGTTGATGTATGGCAGAACCAATACAGGACTGTGAAGTAATTAACCTCCAATTAAAATAAATTTATATTTTAAAAAATAATAATAATAAAACAGAAAGTTGACCTTAGTAAAAAACAAAGATATAATAAACCAAAAAAAAAAAAGTCTTTGAAAAAGACAACAATAAGGACAAAAACATAAATAAGCGTTTCACAGAACACCAAAGGCTGATAAACAAATAATGATACTCAATCTCACTACTGCACTCATCTCACAGGCTAGTAAAGTAATGCTTAAAATTCTCCAAGCCAGGCTTCAGCAATACGTGAACCATGAACTTCCTGATGTTCAAGCTGGTTTTAGAAAAGGCAGAGGAACCAGAGATCAAATTGCCAATATCCACTGGATCATGGAAAAAGCAAGAGAGTTCCAGAAAAACATCTATTTCTGCTTTATTGACTATGCCAAAGCCTTTGACTGTGTGGATCACAATGAACTGTGGAAAATTCTGAAAGAGATGGGGATACCAGACCACCTGACCTGCCTCTTGAGAAACCTGAATGCAGGTCAGGAAGCAACAGTTAGAACAGGACATGGAACAACAGACTGGTTCCAAATAGGAAAAGGAGTACGTCAAGGCTGTATATTGTCACCCTGCTTATTTAACTTATATGCAGAGTACATCATGAGGAACGCTGAGCTGGAAGAAGCACAAGCTGGAATCAAGACTGCCAGGAGAAATATCAGTAACCTCAGATATGCAGATGACACCACCCTTATGGCAGAAAGTGAAGAGGAACTAAAAAGCCTCTTGATGAAAGTGAAAGAGGAGAGTGAAAAAGTTGGCTTAAAGCTCAACATTCAGAAAACGAAGATCATGGCATCTGGTCCCATCACTTAATGGGAAATAGATGGGGAAACAGTAGAAACAGTGTCAGACTTTCTTTTTGGGGCTCCAAAATCACTGCAGATGGTGATTGCAGCCATGAAATTAAAAGACGCTTACTCCTTGGAAGAAAAGTTATGACCAACCTAGATAGCATATTGAAAAGCAGAGACATTACTTTGCCAACAAAGGTCCGTCTAGTCAAGGCTATGTTTTTTCCAGTGGTCATATATGGGCGTGAGAGTTGGACTGTGAAGAAATCTGACTGCTGAAGAATTGATGCTTTTGAACTGTGGTGTTGGAGAAGACTCTTGAGAGTCCCTTGGACTGCAAGGAGATCCAACCAGTCCATCCGAAAGGAAATCAGTCCTGAATATTCATTGGAAGGACTGATATTGAAGCTGAAACTCCAATACTTTGGCCACCTGATGTGAAGAGCTGACTCACTGGAAAAGGCCCTGATGCTGGGAAAGATTGAGGGCAGGAGGAGAAGGGGATGACAGAGGATGAGATGGTTGGATGGCATCACCGACTCAATGGATATGGGTTTGGGTGGACTCCAGGAGTTGGTGATGGACGGGGAGGCCTGGCGTGATGTGATTCAAGGGGTCACAAAGAGTTGGACGCGACTGAACTGACTGAATCTCATTAAAAATGAGGCAGATCATTCTATACTCATCCAGAGGATATGCTATAAAGTGCTATTTTTCACACTCAGAGTTTGAAAAGTTTAAAAGCTACCCTTTTAAAGGGCAGCAGAATCAATTTATTATGTCAGAAATGTATTTTTAAATAAACTGAATGGGAAAGTTAAGTATCATCTTCCTAGAGTTTTATTTCAGTTAATGTTTATGTACAGGTCCATGTGTGCTGGCTTGTGCTGTAAAACTTACTTCTTATTATGGATTCAAGGTCTGAAAAATACTATTCAAGAGAAAGTCACCTATACCTGCACAAAGAATGTTCCCAGCAGTTTCATCGACAAGACTGGAAAAAAGCTAACGTTCAACAAGAGAATGGATAAACAAACTGCAGCATACTCAGGCAGTGACAACAGAGCAGGGACAAAAAATAGTTAACTCTGTTCTGTTGTAACTTAAGTGGTAAAATGTGAACAAACTGTATGAAGAAAAAAAGAGATTCCAATAACAAGAATTCTGTGGTTACAACCAATAGAAGTATGAGTATGTAGGAAAAAAATAAAGTTGGCCACACCCTATTACTGAAAGAAACCACACAAATCTTTATTAGGAGGTAGATATGATACACGGACATTTTTACAGTACTTTGTGTATCAGGCATTGTTCTAAGAATCTTATACTCATTACCTCATTTAAGCTTTGATTCAATACTCCGGAGAGGCTGGTGCAATTTTGCTCATATTTTACAAATCAGAAAACAAGCATGCAGGTTATAGAATTTGCCCAAAGTCATACAACCAACAAGGTATAGAGTCCAGCCTCACACTTAAGTTCATGAACCCCTGGCTTAGTAGTTACAGGATAAAAAGAACTCACTAGGACTGCCAATTTAATTTGAGGACTTGAGGCAATTACCTTAAAAAAAAAAAAAAAGTAAAATACACATTCACAGGAATACTAATTTTGTTCTCCGTCTGCTTCAGGTTCTAGACCTTATCCAATCCTTTTCTGGAATGTAGTGTGTGATAAGCAATAACATGCAAACACGCTCCAAAACCTGTCAAGGATGATATGCTTTTGGAAAATAAAACAATCTAATTCAAATCAAAAACCTTACCTTTTTACTCCTGGACAGTCTGAATCTTGTAACAGTGCCAAATTGGGAAAAATATGCTCGGATCTGGGTTTCATAAAGGGACGGTGGCAAGTGGCCCACATAGATTACTCCAGGAGTAGATTTTCGTTTCTCCTGTTGCTGAAAACATAAAGACCAGGGAAACATATATATATATGTCTTTTTTTTAATTAAAAAAAAATCACACTGCAACAAAACTTGTGAAACTCTGCTCTTAGATTAAGACAAGAGATCAAGAACCTACCCTGTATTTCCACTTACCACAACAGAAACGAATTAGCTGTTTAGATATAATGAAGAGACTTATGGTTGCCAAGAGGGGAGCGGGGTGGGGGAGGGGGAGTGGGAGTTTGGGGTTAGCAGATGCAAACTATTATATAGAAAATGCATACACAATAAGGTCCTACTGTATAGCACAGGAACTATATTCAACACCCCAGGAGAGATTAACACAACACTGTAAATCAACTATACTTCAATGAAAAAAAAAAAAAGGGTGTCCACACGAGACAACCGCCAAGCAGTAGCCTGTCTTTTCAGCTTCATACTCAGTAACTACACGCTGAATTAACAGATTAAAATCTTCTGGTCTAAGAACTCTAACAAACATACCCTTCAATATTGTTTGCAGATCACCGTTTACTCGCACCCAATAAAGAAACAATTTTAAGACGTCAGTAAACCTTCACGAAGCCTACTAACCTTTTAGTATCTCTGCCCTCGAACCCCTGCCTTCGGTAATACAGACTTTTAAGCTTTCCCATGTACATTTTGTGATAAAATCTTGGGCAAATATTACTGAACTTGATATCAGGGCCCCAAACAGCAAATAGAACTTGGGTAATACTGTCTTTTACGAATTCCAAAACCACTAACCAGGCAAACAAACCTCCCCAGTTTGGGGGCCCAGCCGAAGTAGGACTGGAGCTATCCGCGGGACGAGGGCCGACCCAACAGCTGGCTCTCCTTTCTTCGAGTATCCCCGCGATACCCACTCCTTACCTTACCTCCATAAGGACCCTAAGGCCCGCGCGGCCCAAAGCCGTCACTTCTCGGTCCTCCCGAGGAAACCTCGGCCCGCAAGCTCTTAAGGTCGGGGTCCGAGCTGGGTGACGCCGGAGGAAGCACAGGCTTGGTGAGGCCGAGGCGCGCGGGCGGGACCCCCAGACCCGGTCCGCGACCTCCCCTCGCGGTCGGGTTCGCGCCGGCCGCTCACCTTGGTCGCACGCCGACGAACCTGAGCCACCTCCTTTTTAAATTTGGCATCTTCCTGCGGGTTTAGGGACAGGAGCGGCTTTGCCGGGCCATCGAACGCCGCCATTCCGCCAACTCGTAAGAAGAGGAGACCCACGCGGTACACCCGGAAACGCCAGACCCTGTGCTTCCCCAAGCCGGAAGGGAGGGCGGGGCCTCCGGGGCGGGGCCTGGGTGGACGGCGCGGGGGCGGAGCCTGGGCGACAGCGTAGCGCGGGGGCGAGGCATAGGGCGTGGCGCAGCGCGTGAAAGGGCTCAAGGGGCTTCTCGACTGGCAGGTGTCGTTTAGCACGTTCAGAGTTGCCTCCTTTTGGAGGTGCTCATTCGCTTGGCTGCTCAATATTTAGATATCCTGCTTGACAGTGATTCTACCTGCCAACGAGGTCAGCTCTGTGTCCAGGAGCTCCCCTTGGGAGGGCTTTTCTAAGGTGATCTGATGCTTTAGCAAGGGCGTCGTCTTCTTTTGCCTACAGGAGATGGCTTTCACTCCTTGCATTGTTGCAGGGCTGGCCTCTTGGCTGTTCTCAAAATTAGATGTTTGATGTATGAATCAGATGCTGGTCTAGGATACAGAGCAGGTTCTACGGTTCCCTGAGGGTCCCTTCCGTGTGTGTGTGCGAATAGCCCCCTCTATTCCTGACTTATCTCTCAGTTCCTATGGGGAGGGAAAAGGAGGAGCAGAGACGGGAAGACGGCAAACTGACGGTTTTCTTCTGGGAGATCCCCTCTCAGATTTCCCCAACCCGTTCCAGGAATTCCTAGCCTCTAAAGGATCAAGTGGTGACCCAAGTCTTATCAAAATTGATTGAGCATGTGGATTGCCAATTCTGATTCCTAGGTGGGGGCAGGGCCTCAGGTTCTGTGTTTCTAACAAGCTCCCAGGTGAGGCTGATGCTCTGTGGATTACACTTTGATTATCAGGAGTAGAGACATGGGGAACTGATCACTGAACTGGGTTGAATTGCTGTCCCCTCAAAAGATATGTTTCACCTCAACACCTGTGATGCAGACAGGATCTTTGCTGATGTAATCACGTTCAGATGAGGTTGTTATGGAATAAGGTGGGCCCTAATCCAATGATTAATGTCCTTATAATAAGGAAATTTGGACACACACACGGAGAATGCCACTTGATGACAGAGGCAGAGATTGGAGAGATGTCATAAACTGAGGAACACCAGGAATTGCTGGAAGAGGTAAGGGACTCGTCTTCCTTAGAATCTTCGAGAATGGCCCTGCCAAAATCTGGGACTTGGATTTTTAGCCTCCAGAACTGTGGGAGAAAACATTTCTATTGTTTCCAGCCACCCAGTTTGTGGTCATTTGTAATGGAAGCCTTGGGAAACAGATACAGTTACCACTTTGGTGCAGCCTGAAATGATGTTCTGAGGAAAACACTTTGATTAATCTTGGGGCTGACTTGACACCTTACAGCGAGGTAGTGGAGGAACTCTTGGATGTTCACAGAAAGCTACAGGACACCCTCCCCTTGGCCTTTACCTGACCATAGAAACCTGCCCTTAACTGGGGACAGAGTCTCAGCCCTTGAATCCTCACTGCATCCCAGACCTGTTTCATTTTCCCCTTTTTGAGCTTGAGTCAGTCACAGCGCCTTCAGTGACATATGCTCTGGCCCTGCCAGGGACCATCTCGTTCTCTTCTGCCTTTGCTGCCTAGAGCCCAGGGATCATTGGAGTTGTGCTCTTCTGGTCAGAGAATCCAGAAACCCACTAGACCCTTGGCCATGTGCCTGGGTGAAAATCCTCCTCCTCTCAGGCGGTACCTCAGTGTTCTCAGCCGTAAATAAGATTTTGGGTGAGGTGATTGGTAAGTTTCCTGGGTGGAGGTGGGGGAGTCTGTACTGTTTAGTGGCAGCAGCAACAGTACTAATGATCAGAATGGCAGCTGGCCTTCCACATGCCCAGGTAATAGACTTGAGCTGCCTATATTTGTCTCTTCCTTCCTTCTCTCCTTCTTAACTTCTTTCCCTGTTTTCCTCCCTCTCTTCCTTCCTCCTGATTTGCATGTAGAATGGGGAGGCTACTTGGGTGAGATGGTTCTCACTGAGTTGGACTGTCCCATACACACTGCCTTGGCACCTGTCCCCAGCACTCATTGCCAGTGCCACCCCACCCCAGTCACTTAACAACGTGTAGCAAATGCCTCCCAGGCTCTTCCCCAGACCAAGTGGACTGTTGAGTGAGCTCACTGCAGTTCTTCCCCATCTTTCTCCCCCTCTGTCTTCCCATGCCACCCCTCACTTGGGATAGAATAGGGGCACGTCTTTCCCATGGTGCCACCATCATCACCTATGGGCTGGGGGCCCAGCACAGCGAGGGCTGCTTGCTGAGATTGATGGCAGGGGGTCGGGGGTGGGGGTGGATGGCAGAGTGGGACCACCTGCAGGGCAAGGCAGGATGTGCTGAGCATCTGGGGGCTGGGCCATGGGAGGAGAGGGCTCTGTGGGGTGGGGCTGAGGGCTGGAGGAGAGGAGACCAGGTGGGTACTGACAGGGTCCAAGGCGTCTGCCCAGCTCTGCCCACCTTCCTCTTCCCCTGTTCTCCTCCCCTTACATCTCTCTGCCTGATCCCTGTGAGGTCATCCAACATGTCACCCTCAGGATGAGAGCCCAGCTATGTGAGCCCAGCTGCTGCCACTAAAGAGGGCAGACTCCCCCACGTCACCCTTGGCCCTACCAGACTGCCCCTTGCTCAGTTACAGGGCTTCTCATGTGGGACTGAAAGGCACAGTTTTAGGGGAAGAAGTGGGGAGTGATTCTCATCTGTGTCACCAGCTTCAACTGTGCAGCCTCAATGTATGTCACCTGACAAACTAAACATTCAGTCTGCAGACCACTTAGGGCCCCATGACCTGAGGCTGGAAGGGAAATTTTCTTCCTCTGTCCTGTGGATGTCTGTCACCTGGGGCACACCCTGCCCTATGCTGTGTTTAATGTCATACACAGGCCCCAAACCGGGTGGGCCTCTGGGAGATAGGGGTGGGAAGCATGGAAAGTGGGTGCTGCCCAGAGGGTCCAGATTCCCTGGGGAAACCACTGGGCTGACTCACCAATGCCCTCTTTCATCCCAAGATCCTTTCCAGTCCTTCAATGAGGGACACCCAGGGTGTCCTGGGTCCTGAAGGGCCTGTAGTCCACATCCTGGTGCTCCCTTCCTAGCCTGTATTAATCATGTTTGTATTTTCTCTATTTCTATTTTGACACCTTAACAAGCTTGCTGGCAGTTTGGGATTAGCAGATGCAAACTATTATATATAGAATGGATAGACAACAAAGTCCTACTGTTTAGAACAGGGAACTATATTCAATATCCTGTGATAAACCATAACAGCAGAAAAAATATGAAAAAGAATATCTGTATAACTGAGTCACTTTGCTGTGTCCCAGAAACTAATACAAGATGGTAAATCAACTATATTTGATTACAAAATAAATTTTAAAAAATCCAAAAAGCCAGCTGGCTGCAGAGGGACTGTTTCTCCCAGGGCTAGCAAAGGCTCAGCCTGGAGCATCTTCTTACCTGAATCTCATGTACAAAGCCAATATTGGTTCCCTGCCCTAAGTCATGCCAGGGCCAGGTATGAGGTGACTTGAGACCACTCCTATAGTCAGAAGCCCACCAGAAGCATTCAAAGTACTCACAGACACAGGCTCTGGCTTGGCTTTCCTTGCTCCTGCTTCTGCCTTCTGAGTAAACCTGGAGCTTCCCCATGTGGCCCTGCATGGCATGGTGTGCCCTGTCCTCTCAGGAAATGTAAGTAATAAATTCTTCTTTCAGTGGCACTGGCCTTTCCAGTTGTCACTATGTCACCTCTGTAAATTAAAACCTCATGGGGGCTTCCCTGGTGGCTCAGTGGTAAAGAATCTGCCTGCCGATGCAGGAGACGTGGGTTCCATCCCTGGTCTGGGCAGATCTCACATGCCACAGAGCAACGAAGTCCAGGTGCCACAACTATTGAGCCTGTGCTCTAGAGCCCAGGAGCAGCAACTAACTAGTGAGCCCTCTGGCAGCAGCTGCTGAAGCCTGCATGCCCTAGAGCCTGGGCACCACAAGGGAAGCCACCATGCTGAGCCCACACACTGCAACAAAAAGTAGCACCTGCTGTTTGCAACTAGAAGAAGGCCTTGTAGCACAGCCAAAAATAAATCGGAAAAAAACCCCAAACCCGCATGGGTACACAGCTCCAGGCTCATCTCATTTTTCTCTCTTTGCACTGACTTCCTAACCCTTTCTTTTGTTCTCAGACTGCAGGCCACAGCTCCCAACCACGCTTCTTTCTGGCCTCTCTTGCCCTTCAAAGAACCTTGCAGACGTGCACCACCCATCACACTGTCCTCAATACTATTAAAAGAGGTATAATTTCACCCTTAAATTAGCCCCGAATGTCTACAGTGTTAATATTCACATTGGGGAGAGTGCAGGCAAATTGGCTGCTTCAGGCCCTGGTGGGCAGGGGAATGGAAATTAGTTCAATGTCTTTGAAAAGTGATTTGACAAAATATGTCAAGAATTTTAAAAATATGACTTAACAAAAGAATGATCTTATTAAATTCTGACTTTTTCTTTTTTATCAAAGTATAGTTGACTTATTATATTAATTACAAATATAATTTAGTAATTTGGTAGTTTTATAGATATCATCCATATAAAATTATTATAAAACTGGCTTTTTCGCTGTGCTGTACATTACGTCTGTTAACTTATCTATTTTATAACTTGTAGTTTGTACCTCTTAAATCCTGTCTCTTATTTGCCCCTCCCCCACCTCTCAACTATCTTATTATTTATAAGATAAAAATAGTATCAAATTTGCATAAGTATAATGAAGATAAAATATGATCCTTCATGTAAAGTTTTAGAATAACATGTGGGACAAACCAAACAGTAAGTTATCATTTACTTGATATAAGTAATCGTTTTAATTCATTTGAAGTGCACCCTACACACACATATCTGTAGGGTTGTTGTTTAGTTGCTAAGTCATGTTGTGTGACTCTTTGCAACCACATGGACCGTAGCCAGCCAGGCTCATGTGTTCATGGGATTCTCCAGGCAAGAATATTGGAGTGGGTTGCCATTTCCTGCTCCAATCTGTAGGGTACATGTATGGAATTTAGTCAGACAAAAAGGCTTGCTTCAAGGAAGGAGAATGGAGGAAGGTGTTAGTTGAGACGAAGAAAAACTTCACACTTGAAATGCTTAAAAATTCTTATAATCTTAAAAAATGCAATACAATCCTACAGGGATGTTAAACTTAAAAAAAAGTACATAGAGAAAATTTTTACTCTTAATCTATCCTGTTATTCCAGTCCTGCATAACTTTTATTTTTCCCAAGTATTTTTTGCAGAGACGAATGTTTTTCCAAAGATTGGAATCTGCATACCCTTCAGGACTGAAGCATCTTCCTGCCAACTGCTGTGGGACAAAACACCTTGTACAGTCAGCCCTCTGAATCTGTGGTTCCATATGGCCAGATTTAACCAACTTAGAAAATACTGAATTCGAGTTATGAAAAGTAAAACTTTAATTTTCTGTGTACTGGGAACTATTTACATATTATTCATAAACAACCATTTACATAACACATTTTATTAGATATTAGAAGTAACCTCAGTAACCTCAGATACAGCAGATGACACCACCCTTATGGCAGAAAGTGAAGAGGAACTGAAGAGCCTCTTGATGAAAGTGAAAGAGGAGCGTGAAAAAGCTGGCTTAAACTCAACATTCAAAAAACGAAGATCATGGCATCTGGTCCCATCACATCATGACAAATAAGGGAAACAATGGAAACAGTGACAGACTTTATTTTCTTGGGCTCCGAAAATCACTGCAGACGGTGACTGCAGCCATGAAATTAAAAGATGCTTGCTCCTTGGAAGAAAATCTATGACCAACCTATACAGCATATTAAAAAGCAGAGACATTATTTTGCCGACAAAGGTCCGTCTAGTCAAAGCTATGTTTTTTCCAGTAGTCATGAATGGATGTGAGAGCTGGAGCATAAAGAACGCTGAGCGCTAAAGAATTGAAGTTTTTGAACTGTGGTGTTGGAGAAGTTGAGAGTCCCTTGGACTGCAAGGAGATCAAATCAGTCAATCCTAAAGGAAATGAGTCCTGAATATTCATTGGAAGAACTCACGCTGAAGCTGAAACTCCCAATACTTTGGCCACTTGATGCGAAGAACTGACTCACTGGGAAAAGACCCTGATTGAAGGCAGGAGGAGAAGGGGATGAGAAAGGATGATGGTCGGATGGCACTACCGACTGGCTGGACATGGGGTTTGAGCAACCTCCGGCAGTTGGTGATGTACAAGTAAGCCCGATGTGCTGCAGTCCACGGGGTGGCAGACTGGGACACGACTGAGCGACTGAACTTAACACGATTTCATATAAGAGACCTCAGGTTTTGGTATCGTGCACAGCTCCTGGAACCAAATACCTAGCATGACACTGACGGGGGAAACGACTAGCTAACAGCAGGATGGTTCCACACCTCTTAGCCCAAGTCCCCACCTCTCTCAGGCCCACGTGCTCCAAGGACCCCTCCCGGGTAGTTTCCAGCGATGCCTGTCGAAGAGCCCCGCCCATCATGCTTTGCCTTCCGGCCAGCGTCTCAGGCATCGCGGCGGACAGCCCGGCATCCTGGGCGCCGCAGGCCTGGGAGGACCCCAGCGACAGGCTCAGCGTAGGGCCCGGTGGACGCAGCGGCAGCGGCGGTAGCGGCGGGACGTTGCAACTGAAGGCGCCGGTTGTCTCCCAAACGCACTCTGCCGGCCACTCTCGCAGCCCTGGCTGACGGTCGTGCGGCCGGCGCCATGTCTGTGAGCGAGATCTTCGTGGAGCTGCAGGGCTTTTTGGCTGCCGAGCAGGACATCCGAGAGGCGAGCCCCCGTCTCCCCATATCCCTTCCCCTCTCCTTGCCTAGCTGGGCCGCGACGCCCGGCCCTCCTCCGTCGCTCTGATTCGAGCGGTGGGGAAGCCTCCGGGGGTGGGTTCCTACCCTTCACGTTTTGGCTTAGGGCACCTCCTTGACCCCAACCCCGATTCTGCTGCCAGGTCCTGGTTCCCTGTGTTCTGGGCTCGGTTCTTCGGCATCGCCTACCTCATTTGGGTGTCAGTTTTTCTCATTTTTAGTTCATTTTTATGTCGAACCCTCAGCGCTTGGGACTCAGACAACACGTGTTTCTTGTATGGGTTATTGGTGTCTTAAAAGCATGTGTGGCCATTTCTCTCCTATGGCTTCTCATTTTACGTAGGATAAAAATCCAGACTCAACTGTGGTCCACGGGTCTCTCCAGTCTCTTTTTACTCCTGTTGTATATTATGGTCACGCTACCTCCCTTTTATTCCTCCAGTTCCCCAAATAGCGTCCTGCCTTGGGACTTTTGCAAGCACTGCTTGCTTTTCCTGGTATGCGTTTCTTTTCACTCTTTTTTTTCTGGTCATCTTCTTGACCTCACAATCAAAAGGATCTTTTTCCTGTTATGTTTACTTATAGTAGGGCATTAATTTGTGGGGTCGTTACTTTTTAAACGCCTCCTGCTCGACACAACTGCAGGAAAGAAGGGACCGTTTGCTTGGTTCCCTATTAATACAAGTGCTCAGTGAATATTTGCGAAATGAATGAATGAAAGATACGCAGTCCTGTGTTGTGTTTCGTTTTTCTCTTTTTGGTTTATGTCTGGATACCTCGTCTCCCTCAGTGTTCCAGTGGGATATTTGGGGCGAGTGGGTGGCTGTTACCGTTTGAAATCTGTATGAGGAATCTCAGGTTTTTTAATGACTTCCTGAAGGTCTCATAGAGAAGGTAGAAAAGTCAGAATTCAGTTCTGAATAAATCTTGTGCACCATTTATGTCATTGTAAAGGTTGATAGTGTTGGAAATGTAAGTGAAGGTGTCATAGATCGAATATATTTAGTATATTTGGTTTGAGGCTATTATAATATTTATGTTGAATTTATTTGATATTTTGATCTATTTCTTTCTAGGAAATCCGAAAAGTTGTACAGAGTTTAGAACAAACAGCTCGAGAGATTTTAACTCTACTGCAAGGGGTCCATCAGGGTGCTGGGTTTCAGGACAGTAAGTTCTTTGTTTTGATTTGGAAGGTTTTATCCACTCTGTCAATCTTTCATCTAAAGAGTTAATTTACATTCAGAAGACATATCAAATCTGTAAGGTTTAACTATGAAAATTGTTCCTCATGTTTCTATGGTGAGTAAAAATTGGAGAAATAAGTGAGTTGATCATTTTATAGGTTTGCAGAATTCTCTGTGTTTTTGTTGATTTTCTGCTTTCACATAGGTTGAATTAGGAATGTTTTCTCTAGTGGTGTAGTTCTACTGATGATATTTGTGGTAGTTCCATAGTTCTCTTGTGTATATAGCAACTTTTATTTGGCTTTTTCTTAACACCAATCTTTCAGTCATTGAATGTGATGTAATATGTACTTTTAGATAGTAAAATGGCCACTGTAAAATGTTGTCACAGTGTTTACAGTCAGTCTTTTGAATGGAGATACAGAGTATAAGAAGGTTAGAAATGAAATCTCTATTGTAAAAGATAACACAGTTAAAAGAAGTGAAATGTGTTTTCAGATTAAGAATTGTATCATAACATAGCTAAAAGGTGTCAGGGGCAAGTCATTTTTGTGAGAGATGGGGAGTCGGTCAGCCTGATTGAGAATAATTATAAAGCTGTTAATTTTTTTTTTTAATTTTTGATCACATCATGTGACATGTAGAATCTTAGTTCCCCAAACGGGGATTGAACCCTTGCACCCTGCAGTGGAAGCATGGAGTCTTAACCACTGAACTTGCAAAGAAATCCTAAAGTTGCTTTTTGACCCAATATAAGTGCTAAGTGAAGTCGCTCAGTTGTGTCTAACTTTTTGCGACCCCATGGATTGTAGCCTACCAGGCTCCTCCGTCTGTGGGATTTTCTAGGCAAGAATACTGGAGTGGGTTGTTATTTTCTTCTGCAGGAGATCTTCCCAACCCAGGGATTGAACCTGGGTCTCCCGTATTGTAGGGAGATGCTTTACCGTCTGAGCCATCAAGGAAGTCCTTGACCAAATATGAGAGCCTTCAAAATCCAATTTTAGGCATCCTTTGGGGACTGACTAGGAAAGGTGCTTAAAGATTAGTTAATTTATAACAGTTTGCCAGTGTGTTTCCTGACATACCCCCTTTTAGCAATTTTTTGTTGTTTATTTTTCAGTAGGGAAACTAGATATGAAATTTTGAGAGCCAGGTTGATAGCAGAGATGCATGCTCTACATTTCCTCATGAGATTTAAAAAAATTGATTTATTTCCAGGTAGACTGCATAGATTGTTAAGCAAGAAGTGTATTTGAAATTTGGTAAGTCTTTCATTATTTCATTTGACTATCTTTTTGTGATCAGTTCCAAAGAGGTGTTTGAAAGCTCGAGAACATTTTGGTACAGTAAAAACACATCTAACGTCTTTGAAGACCAAGTTTCCTGCTGAACAGTATTACAGGTTTGTAAGATAAGTAGCATCTTGTTTAACGTTAAGTAAAAGAAGGCAAGAGAAAAATTTGCATGGACTAAATGATTGCTTAGATTTAGTTGACAATCCTTCTACTTAGAAGAAACAACAGAGAGGAAAAGAAACTGTTAATAGTGGTAGTATTTTAATGGTGACAAAATTGCTGACTTTTTTTTTCTCCCTTTTACTTTCATAATTTTCTTAAGGAACATGTGTAATTTTTACAATGAGAAAGTAATTAAAAAGAAAATATGTATTATGTGAAGGTCAAATAGAGAATTTTTTTTAGTTTATTGAAGTTACTTGTAAAGTTAGATGGACCGTATCTATGCTACTAAGATTATGAAATTAAGTGTCAGTGTATGTGTATAAACTGAATATTGAATTTTGCTGCCAAGTAACATATGCAGGTAATATTTTCTGCCATATTTTATTAAATCTACAGCACTATTAATTTTAAGAAACAATGTTATGTTTTGTGTCATTAGGGAAAAGATTGTAATTAATCATAATGATGAAACATGTAGATTGTTTAATACTTCCTGATTTCACAGGTGTTAAACTGGGAAAAGCTGAGTGTTGATGAAATATGGTAAATAGGAACCTAAACTTTCTGTTTAGACTTGCTTTCTCACTAGAGACAATGTTCTTTTAAGATAGGTTAGGGCAAGAAATACTTAAGACAGTTATGTGGGGAGTGGGTAGTGTAACCTCACAAGATTGTTGAAAGATAGGGGCTGGCAAATTACTGTGACCTTTTATATTTTATATAAATATATTTATATTTTAAAGGGTTAACTAAGAAAAGGAAAAAAAAAACAAATAAGAGTGTGACAGAGACTGAATGTGACCCAGAAAGCCTCAGTCTTAGAAAAGGTTTGCCGACCCCTGCTGTAAGGTTAATAACAGACGCTTAGAGATAGGACAGGAGAACTGGCAGGGTCTTTAGAGAGCATGGAGTTTGGAGTTCACATACAGGCTGCCCTCTGGCTGATTTGGCCCACAACCTAGGTTGTGTTGAAAGATGTTTTTGAATTTGTTGCCACATTTGAAAATCAGGAGGCATAGCGTAAATATCTAGGGGTTATAAAATTTCTTTTTTCTTTTTCAGTCTCCTAGCTCAGTTTAACTACTGTATCCCAGTGTTTTTAGGTCACCTGTTTAGTGACGGTAGTTCTTTCTCATGTGTGTGAAGCTGGAGTTTCTTGATACCCTGCATTCAGTTCAGAGTGTAGGACTGAGATGCTGAGGCTGATATACATTGCAGTTCTCATCAATTTGCATTTGCCAGCATTTATTTTTCTCAGAGCAGCATCATTGTTCACCGGTTAAACTTCTAAAGCACAGTTGCTCTTGTCTATAACATTTGGCTGTAAATTTTTGCATTCATCAGAATTGGACCATGCTTCTTATATATTAAAATTATAATAAATAATTGTTATAAATTTGGACTGGCAAAATTTACACTAAATCCATCTATATAAAATACTTAAATGTCATATTGTTCTTAACACATTTTATAGTTTGGAGTTTCACGTAAGGTTTTGTTTGAAAAAGGGTCCCGTGCTGCACACGTTTGGCCGTGACTGTCCTGTGCCCGTCTTTCTAACACCTGGTCCCTTGCACTCACTGCAGGTTTCACGAGCACTGGAGGTTTGTGCTGCAGCGCTTGGTCTTCCTGGCAGCGTTTGTTGTGTACTTGGAGTCTGAAACCCTAGTGACCCGAGAAGCGGTTACGGAGATCCTTGGCAGTGAGTATCCTCAGTCGTGTCCATCCACACGATCAGTTTAATTTTTGGTGGGAGGGGCTTTCTGTTTATGGAAACAAATGAGAACTAAGTGGAAAACTGGTTTCTTGGAGAGATGAAAACTAAAAATATGTAGGGGCTTGCTCTGTTTACTTGGGTGTTTCTTCTGTTTTTTTAGAAAAGTTGAAAGTGAATACCTGTGTACTCCACTTAGATCCTCTGCTTGTTCACATTTTGCCCTGTCTGTCATCTCCTCACTGTCTGTTGGGGGCATGTTTGAACTGTTTGGAAGTTAAGCGTAGATCCCATGACTTCTCCTTAAATGTTTCAACACATACCTTCTAAAAGCTATTCTCATGCATAACAGGATACTATTCTTGGTGGTATTACTTTAAGAAAAATAAAACGAAAGATTGAATTTTGCTTGAGAACTCAAAAATTCCACAGTGAGGTCTATTGCCAAGGATATATCCACATTCAAAAGATAGTTTTGAAAGACTCCTTTCTTTACTTTGAGAGAAATTGTACTTGTGTATATGTGTGTGTATTTAAAACAGATTTTAGGTGTAAGTTATGTTTCCATCGTGACCTTGTCTTTACCGTGTCACATGTTTCAGTTGAGCCTGATCGGGAGAAGGGATTTCACTTGGATGTGGAAGATTATCTCTCAGGAGTTCTCATTCTCGCTAGTGAACTGGTAAGAAACTTAGTGATTTGCCATTTGCTCTTTTTGATGTTTCCATATCATTGTCAGTTTTTTTAAATGGGTACAAAAATTCAGATGTCCCATTCTTTTCTAAGCCATCTGTTGGTCACAGGGTAGTCATTGACTGGGTACTGTGTGTGTTAACGTTTTGCTGGGATGGCAGTTCAGACAATGAGGTAGCTTTGCACACTTGTTATTATGCGATTTAAAAAGAGGAGAACACTTCTTCCTTTCAGAGCAGTGGCACAGTATATATTCCTGGTAACTGTTCCTTTATATAGTTGTTTTGGGGAACAATTAAGTATAGAACGTTTACCAGTTGTTATTGTCTTTCTCCCCTTAATTTCTCTCCGAGAAATTGTCCTATAAAAATAAATCAAAAGCAGAAGAAAGCTGTTATAAAAGAGTTCACTCTAACCCTATTTATATTTATGAGAAGTCGGGAGACCACAGAAACTCCACCAAAAGGGGAATGATTTCTTAGTTTTGAGTAAGTAAATACCGAGCAGTTGTCAGAACTGTAGTTATGAGGGATAGTGTGGAGAAGTCATGTGGCGCACCGGCCTCGTGGCTGTGACTTGGAGGAAGAGTCCTGCTGTGACGTTCCGCTTCTCTCCCACAGTCGAGGTTGTCTGTCAACAGTGTGACCGCCGGAGACTACTCCCGGCCCCTGCACATCTCCACCTTCATCAACGAGCTGGATTCCGGCTTCCGCCTCCTCAACCTCAAAAACGATTCCCTGAGGAAGCGCTACGATGGCCTGAAGTATGACGTGAAGAAAGTGGAGGAGGTAGTCTACGACCTCTCCATCCGGGGTTTCAACAAGGAGACGGCAGCAGCCTGCGTGGAGAAGTAGGGGGCTCCCCCGACAAGCCCTGCTGACTCCAGTGGTGCCCACCAGGCCCAGCCCAGCGCCTCCCATGGTAGTTAGGATGTCCCGTCGCTAAACACCGCGCTTCATTTTCTTAACCGGTTGTGTGGTGTATCAGAGTTGAAACACTTTTTAGGGAGTGACAGAATAGCCTTTACAAAGACAGGTTTTTCTTTGTTGTTTTCAGTGAATTTGCTCTGTAACTCAGTACACTTCGGTTTTGTCAGAAAACGTTCATGTTGATCTCTTGGTAAAGTTCTTTTCTTGCTACCCTGATGGTGTCCACGTGCTGACTGAGAACTTCATTGTCTTGTTTGTGACTCTTCCAGGAGTGATCCTTGGTGTTTTCTGTTTCCATACTAGCCATCCATATCCAGGTGTGGCCTGGATACAGTGTAAAAACAGATAATTAAACGGATGGTTGCCAAGTGAAGGACAGCTTATTTTATATTTTCCCTCCTTATTTTAAGCCTTGTGAGTAAATCAGGTGTTGAATTTTTTTGCAAGGCAAGTATAGCCCCAGGGTTCTATCTCACTGCCATCAAAATGTCAGAGATTAAACTGCAAAGACAAATTCAGCAGGTTATTTTGGGAGAATTTTGTAATAAGGATTGAGTAGCATCATCTGGCTTTGTTTACCAGGTGGGGAGTAGGGGTAGGGTTCTAAAACACCCATTTTCTGATGTTGCCTTAACATTCTGCTCTTGCAGAATGTAACATCTTCTCCACATGCATCTTAAACATTTCATATGATATGTTTCTGAGTGTGAAACCTCTTAACTAATAGCCAGGTAGACCTGTAGGTCTGGGAGTGTGAAGCCACTCAGTCAGTTAATTCTCAACACCCTGACTGGTGATATTGAGAGAAGAATGCTGTGCTTTGTCTGGAAGAAAGAGAAAACCTTGAATTAAAAGGCAAAAAATAGCTGACTTGGTCATATTTTTAAGAATAAACAATCCTCTCAGGTTGTTAATTATTCCAGTTTTGGGCAAGTCACATATATCTTACTGGCACAGGGCCTGTCCCCTGCAACCCCCACCCTCCCCCATCCCCCATTTTCAGGTAGTACTTGCCATGTAACTTACTGTTGAGTTGAAATTATTAAAATGGTGACTTCAACCACAGTATCTTGGAGCTCACTGAAAGGAAGGTGCCAGTGTGTCCAGAATAATAGGAACTACTTAGAAGTGTCACCTTCTCAGGCCTAATACGAGTTTAGGCTTCCTGTTTGTAAGTAGGATTTTCAGCATGGGCATTGGAGCTGTTAGCAGGCCAAGTTAAGGACTGACCAAATTTTCCATCATGAGGAAAGAAGTAGAAATAAGGCATAAATTGCTGTGCATTGTTGGATTTTAGAATAATTTTCTTGACAGCTCTTTCTGCAAAGAATTTGTGGGAAGAAAGTTGTTGGAGTCGTAAAGTACCTAGGATGCCCATCTAAAATGTGCAGTAATAGCACTGCCTGGATTGAGCATAAAAGGTTCTGAATTATGCGATCAGACATATGCAGTAAGTTTGATACTAGTTTTCTTTGCTGCTTTTAAGTACTGATTCTGCTTGAGAATAGTAAAGTTCTTGGGAGAAGTTTTGGATTTCAGTTTTCACAAATAGATTTTAAGTGGAGGAGCACATTCTGGTTTTATACACCATTTGGGGATATCAAGTGTTATGTGTGATTATTGTGTTGTGTCTGTTGCTGGCTTGTTGTAAAGCAATAAAAACAGTTTCTTTTCTTTTTTGGTCTTTTTGTCACTTAGTGTGTTGCTATGAGAACTCTTCTATGTGGGCAGTAAGTTCTTAGTGTTTTTTTCTTTTTAAATTTTTTTGCCATGCCATTTGGCATATAGGAGCCCCGTTCCCTGACCAGGGATAGAACCCACACCCCCTGAGTTGGAAATGTGTAGTCTTAGTCACAGAGCTACTACAGAAGTCCTGAGTTCTGAATATTTTTGCCGCTGAAGAAGACCGGGGCAATGAGCACACACTACCCTGTGATAGTTAGAAGTCAACAGCACTGAGCTGTGTACTGCAAAGTATAGGTTATGGTGGTGTGCGCTCCCCTGGTTGGGAAATAACAGGTATTTTAACTGAAGATGTTGAGAAGCCTTGGCTGTGGTTTCAGGACACCAGGATTGCTTTTTCTAACTTTAGAAGATCAGGTTAGAGAAAACAGAGATTAGTGGATGCTTTCTTTACAGATTTATTTATTTATAAGGAGAAGAAAAGAGCTCCATAAATACTTGACAGAATTTGCCCTGCCTTAAACAATGAGTGATGCTTAGGAGAAGGCAATGGCACCCCACTCCAGTACTCTTGCCTGGAAAATCCCATGGACAGAGGAGCCTGGTAGGCTGCAGTCCACGGGGTCGCGAAGAGTCGGACACGACTGAGCGACTTCACTTTCACTTTTCACTTTCATGCATTGGAGAAGGAAATGGCAACCCACTCCAGTGTTCTTGCCTGGAGAATCCCAGGGACAGCAGAACCTGGTGGGCTGCTGTCTATGGGGTCGCACAGAGTCAGACATGACTGAAGCGACTTAGCAGCAGCAGCAGGGGAATATAATAAAGAACAAAAACTCCTTTGGCTGTATTTTGGGACCTTCACTCAGCTGAAGAGATGATTTGGATATGGCTCTTTTTGCATTGTTTCATGATGGTGTACTCAGAAGTTACAACTTTCTTCAACTTTCTTCTTTCATGTTCTAGACTATACTGTTTGTCCCAGGTAGAGTATCACTGTCATGCCTCACACCAAGTAAGATTTTTTTCCTGAGCCTGAAGTAATTTATTTTCTTAGTATTCATTGTAATAAGCATTAAGAGGGCATGTGGAGCTGAGGACAGAGCCCAGGTTACCAGCAAGGGGAGGGGACATGGAGGCCGAGGAAGTGGCGCCCACGAGAAGATGAAATGGTCAGAGAGCTTGACAGAACAGGGAGAGTGGCTCATCACAGAATCGAGGGGAGTAAAGTATCTTAGGGTTTTTTAGGTGAGAGATTGAAAATGTACACATTTCACAGCCTGAGCGCCTTGTGACTTTGTCGGGCTTGTGACTTTCCTAAGCTCCACTCATCCTCCAGCTCTCCTGATTTATTTTTGGCACAACATGCTTGGGTTCCCCAAAGCGGTCTCCCCATTTCCCTCACATCCAGAGCCCTGAACATCTCAACTGGCTGCTCAGCAGGCACCACGAGTCCATGAGCCTTGTGACTTGGGCGAGGCTGGGTGAGAGCACTACAGAGCGCATGCATTTCCCACTCAGGCTCCCCGTCCATCACAGGTTAGCAGGGGGACCCACTCCATGCTGTCCTCACATAGCTCACAGAGCAGCTGCCAGCTGGACCTTCTGCTAGTTCCTCCGGGAGAGTCTTGTCCAGACATGTGCTCTGGTTTGGAAGTGACATGTCATTTTCTCTCATTCACTGGTTAGAACTGGATGTGCGGCCCTACTCATGCCAAGGGAGCCAGGAAATGGAATCCCACCTTTGTAGGATAAGAGGGTGGAGAGGCAGACACACTGATGAAAACTGTGAGTGCTGTTCAGCTCCTCTTGTTAGATGATTAATAGTATTTCTGGTCACACATGCATTTCATGGGCTTGGAAGGGAGAAGAGATGACCCAGGCCACTTGCTGCCTGGTGGGTGACAGACGAGGGTGGGTCATCTGTAGTCATCCCCTGTTGTTGAAGGTGTTTCCTGTGTGAAGATTCCTTTGGTGTGTGTGTGTTTGTGATTGGGTTCTTGTGTTCTAAATCAAGATTCAGTGAGCTGTAACATGTTCCAAGCTCCATGCTAAAAGTTTTATTCAGATCATCTCATTTCATCCTCGGAACAACCTTATGAGGTTGCTACCACATTTTCCCCCATTTGCATGCATGTGTGCTAAGTCGCTTCAGTTGTGTCTGACTGTGTGGCCCTGTGGACTGTAGCCCGTCAGGCCCCTCTGTCCATGGGATTCTCTAGGCAAGAATACTGGAGTGGGTTGCCATGTCCTCCTCCAAGGGATCTTCCATACCCAGGGATTGAACCCGCATCTTTTGCATCTCCTGCACTGCCAGACAAGTTCTTTACCACTAGCACTACCTGGAAAACGCTCTTCCTGCTTTAGACCTGGAGCTTGGGCTCACAGCGGGCAGTTCCCTGAGTTCACACCTAGAGGAGCTGGGATTCACGTGCAGTTATTCTGCCAGTCCATGCACATGCCCCCTTTCTTCCTTGATGCTCTTGATGATTACCATCACCCCATAGCCTGGCAAGACAAAGTTGTATCCACAAATCGTTGTGAACACAGTGTGTATATAGCTTTGGATTATATGTAATTTGTATTAAAATTTCATACAATATGTGGGAGATTTGGTCTTGCCCTCAAGATTAGGGTCTATTTCAGGGGAAAGGGTGGCTAGAAAATACATTAACAAGTAAGATTAATATTCAACTGAGTGTCTAATTAAAAAATTTTGACAGCTTTATTAAAATACATTTCATGTGTAAAATGGACTCATAAGTGAACTATTCAATGATTTGATTTACCAGACAGTGCAAAATGATCATAAATCACTTTTAGAATATTTTTATCTCCCCACGATATCCCTGTTCCCATTCTCAGCCCCAGGTAGCCACTGGTCTAATTTCTTTCTTTATAAATTTGCCTGTTCTGGATATCTTATTATAAGTGGGATGGTAGAGTATATGGTCTTTTCACTTCATGTTAGTAGTTTGTTCCTTTTTATTCCTGAATAGTGTGGATATTCTGGGGCTTCTTAGGTGGCTCAGTGATAAAGTCTGCCTACCCATGCAGGAGATACTTGTTCGATCTCTGATCCGGGAAGATCCCACAGGCCTCAGAGCAACTGAGCCTGTGTGCCTCAACTATGGAGCCTGAGCTCTAGAGCCTGGGAGCCAAAACTACTGAGCCTGCATGTGCAACTATGGAAGCGCATGTGTCCTAGGTCCTGTGCTCAGCAACAGGAGAAGCCACCAAAGTGAGCCTGTGCGGTGCACCTAGAGAGTAATCCCGCTCGCCACGCCTAGAGACAAGCCCTCGCAGCAGCAGAGACCCAGCACAGGAAAAATCTAAAAAAGTGTTTAAAAAAAGTAAACTTACTGCTGATTGGAGCTGTGGGCAGATGGATGCTGTGGCCTGGATGCTTTATGTCTCCCCTCAAATTCATATGCAGAATCCTAACCCCCAGTTGAATGATACAGTAAGTCCCCTACATACAAATGGTATCTGTTCCGAGAGCATGTTTGTAAGTCCAGCAAAGTTAGTCTGGGTACCCAGCCAACATAGTCAGCTATGTAGTACTGAACTCTAATAGGTTTATAATCATTTTTCACACAAATGCATAAAAAATAAATTTTTTTAAATCTTACAGTACAGTATCTTGAAAAGTACAACAGCTGGCATACAGGGGCTGGCATTGAGTGAACAGGCCAGAAGCGTTACTGACTGGAGGAGGGAGAGTTGGGAGATGATAGAGCTGACGGATCGTCAGCAGTAGAAGACGGAGGACAAGCTGCAATTTCACTCATGCCTGATGTTGGCACAGATTCTGGGCCTGAAATAAAGATACTGCACCACTATACTATATCTATACAGTATGATACAGTAAAGTACACAAAAACACATCCAGAGATAGCATGTGACAATGCACACCAGACACAGGAACTGACTTACATGATTGGATGTGTGCACGCAGTTTGAAATCTTTGAAAGTTCACAGTTTGAAGGTTTGTATGTAGGGAACTTAACTGTATTTGACGGTGGGGCCTGTGGGAGGTGATTAGGTCATGAAGGTGGAGCCCTCATGACTGTTATTAGTGCCGTTGTAAAAGGGACCCCAAGAGTCCTTTCACCCTCTGTTATGTAAGGACACAACCAGAAGACAAGTGGCTATGAACCAGGAACCAGACCCTCACCAGACACTGAATCTGCCGGCACCTTGACCTTGAACTTCTGGCCTCCAGAACTGCCCGATGTCAGTTTCTGTTTAAGCCACTCAGCCTATGGTAGTTTTGTTACCACATCCTGAATGGGCTAAGGCAAGGGAAGAGGAGGTGAAAGGAGTCAGAGGTTCCTGAGCTTCTCGAAGAACAAACATGGGAATCTTGGAGGCAGCTTCTGGGGGAAGATGTGAAGTTCAGTTTTGCAAGTGTTGAGTTGATTATGACGTGGACTGGTTGCACAGGGGGGCTGTACTTTTTGGCTTAGAATTTAGGGCCCTGTAGATACAGTAGACGTTTGACTCCTCCTCTCTCTGGAGAAGCTGTTGGAAGGGGGCTTCCCTGGTAGCTTAGATGGTAAAGAATCTGCCTGTGATGCAGGAGACCTGGCAGTCCCTGAGTCAAGAAGGTCCCCTGGAAAAGGGAATGGATACCCGCTCCAGTACTCTTGCCTGGAGAATCCCACGGACAGAGAAGCCTGGCAGGCTGCAGTCCATGGGCACGAAGAGTTGGACACGACTGAGGAACTAACGCATTCACGCTTTTCACTTGGAAAGGAGGAGAGGTGTGGGGAGGTCTGCACTCGGAACTGGCCTGAGGAGCCAGTGTCTGAGCATAGAGAGGGTGGCCTGTGTCACTGCCTCTAGTTTGGGTCTATCCAGGCAGAAACAGGGACCAACAGAAATATGATATACATATATTGCTTCTTCCTATTGCCATGGAAATCCTTTACTTACTATAAAGACTTTAAAGATTTTGACTGAAGGGAAACAAAACTGAAAATAAGTAGAATCTGCAGACAAGAAAGTTGGGCATGTTAGTTACTTCCTTTGTCACATTTCTTTTTTGGCCGCACCATGTGGGTTGCAGTATCTTAGTTGCTCAACTAGGGATCGAAGCTTCACCCCCTGCAGTGGAAGCGCAGAGTCCTAACTACTGGGCTGCCAGGGAAGTCCCTTCTTGGTCATCTCTCCTTATTTACCTTGCCCCATCATGATCATCTGGTGTCATTTAATGTTAATTAACATTTACCTCAGAGACATTACTTTGCCAACAAATGTCCGTCTAGTCAAGGCTATGGTTTTTCCTGTGGTCATGTATGGATGTGAGAGTTGGACTGTGAAGAAAGCTGAGTGCTGAAGAATTGATGCTTTTGAACTGTGGTATTGGAGAAGACTCCTGAGAGTCCCTTGGACTGCAAGGAGATCCAACCAGTCCATTCTGAAGGAGATCAGCCCTGGGATTTCTTTGGAAGGAATGATGCTGAAGCTGAAACTCCAGTACTTTGGCCACCTCATGAGAAGAGTTGACTTGTTGGAAAAGACTCTGATTCTGGGAGGGATTGGGGGCAGGAGGAGAAGGGGATGACCGAGGATGAGATGGCTGGATGGCATCACGGACTCGATGGACGTGAGTCTGAGTGAACTCCGGGAGTTGGTGATGGACAGGGAGGCCTGGTGTGCTGCGATTCATGGGGTCACAAAGAGAATGAACTGAACTGAACAGAACATTTACCTGTAGCCATCTGCTCTGGCTAGAGTCCTGCGTTCATCCATTTCAGCTGCGTGTTTTGGTGACAGAAGGCTGGCCTCACCATCTAGACATGCCAGCTGGACCGGCCAGCCAGCTATGTTCAGGAGTCAGTAAAGGCTCCTTCAGCCTCCTCTGCCTCGTCCCTGTTGTCAAACCTTCCAGGGATGAACTTTCTGCTCATCCTGACAATCAAAGTGAAGCCAGAGTATTTTTCATTCTCATATTTTGAGAAAGAGAGCAGGGTGTTTGTTTTTGCTTTCTGGGGGATGACTGCAAGATTGTTTAAATCATTCAGGGGTTGGTTGGGGGAGCAGTCAGTGATTTGGGCCCTTCTATTATAATCAAAAGCTATTTAATTAGACCTAAAATTGACACAAGACAAAGACTCATAGTGTCAAAGACAACTAAGATCAATAAACTTTGAGGCTTCATAGGACTTGCCTGGAAGTCCAGTGCTTAGGACATCATGCTGTCAGGGCCTGGGTTCAGTCCTTGGTTGGGCAACTAAGATTCCATAGACTGTGAGGTGTGGCCAAAAAAAAGTTAACCTTCAAATTACCGAAAGGAATAAGAGGATCAGAGGGGTGGAGCCAGGCTCTCTTCTTCAACTGTGGGCAGCAGAGCTTGGCCATCAGCCTTCCCAGGACCAGTCCTGGAGGTGGGTGCCAGGAAGTAGCAGGAGTCCTAGCTGGGCAGCTTGTTTGGCCTGGTGAGCCTTTGGAGCCTTATCTGCAGCCCCCAACCCTCACAGACAAGGCCACGTCTTCATCTTCTTTAACAGAACTGGCTGCATGGGCTGTGGCCTGCCTTGTGTCATCAAGCAGCTTCAACCCTTCCTTCAACTGGAAACAGTCTGGAAAAATGAATACTTCCCAGATACTCTCACCAAAGAAAAACAAAGAGAAGGGAAGAGAACTGGCAGAAACATAATCTGAGCTGACCCCAGAAGAACTTTGCCTTTAATCCTCGTATATTTTATATACACTGGAAGGAGAGAATTCAGCTCTGGCATTCAGTCAGAGCTGACTAGGATTATGCAAACACTTTGAGGAATATGTCCATGTCTAGACCATTGCTTTTTGATGTTTTATATATTTTGCCCTTTTTTGACTTGTGTTCCTACTGTGATTATAAAAGAAATATGAAAAAAAGAAAAAATAAATGTATAATCAATTGTAGAAAATTGGAAAATTACAAAAAGTCTTAAAGATGCATATATATTTTTAAAATCCTTAATGTATGACTGGCCTTAAAAAAACTTGGAGATAAATCCAAACTTTATTATGGATTCTACTATTAACTTTTGATCAGAAGTATTATCCTTTATTTAGTTTTCGGTCATGCTATATGGAATGTGGGATTTTAGTTCCCTGATCATAGATCAAGCCCTTGCCTCCTGCAGTGGAAGCAGGGAGTCTTAATCAGTGGACTGCCAGGAAGTCCTAGTATTATCCTTTAGCTAATCAACATGTCTGTTTTTTTTTCCTGAGTGCCTTCCACAAAGGTGCAGGAGATAAGTTGGTCTCCAGCGCTCACCAAACTCCATGGAAATGTTTAGGTTCTACATTTAAACTGCGTCTGTTCTTCAGCAGCACATTTTGCATCATCCCTTTCATACAAATTATTGGAATTCCAGTTGGGATTATTGAAACAAATACATTGCAGTTGGATATTCCTATGAAATCAGAAAATAATTCGTCACATTCTGCTTTGTGAAAGTATTTTCACATTCATCTCATTGACGTTTATGCTGTCCTGGGATACATTCTCTGACCCTTCAGGAAACTGTGACCCAGAAAATGAAGGAGATTTTCCCAGGAGTTCTCTCTGTTGTCATTCACTTGCAAACTGGTCTGCTTTTCTCTAGCCTTGAATTCTGATCGCCGCTTTGACAACTCAGCACCACGGGTTCAGAATGATCTTGTGCTGCTTTGGAAAACAGTCTGGCAGTTCTTCAAAGAGTTAAACATAGAGTTAACCATATGACCTAGCAATTCCACTCCTAGGTAAATAGTTAGAAGTTGAAAACATGTTTCTACAAAGGCTTATACATGATTGCTATAGCATTAATCATAATAGTGAAAGTGGAAATAATCTAACTGTCCACCAACTAATGAATGGATAACAAAATGTGTTATATTCATACAATAGAATATTATTTGGCAATAAAAGGGAACAAAGTCCAGATACATGCTCCAGCATAGGTGAACCTTGAAAACATACAACATGAAAGAAGCCAGCCACAAAACCACATACTACATAATTCCATTTAGTAGAGGAAACTCTAGCAACAGAAGCAAGAGAATTCCAGAAAAGCATCTACTTCTGCTTATTGATTATGCCAAAGCCTTTGACTGTGTAGATCACAGCAAACTGTGGAAAATTCTGAAAGAGATGGGAATACCAGACCATCTTACCTGCCTCCTGAGAAATCTCTACACAGGTCAAGAAGCAAGAGTTAGAACTAGACATGGAACAACAGACTGGTTCCAAATTGGGAAAGGCTTTATATTGTCACCGTACTTATTTAACTTATATGCAGAATACATCATGTAAAATGCCAGGCTGGATGAAGCACAGGCTAGAATCAAGATTGATGGGAGAAATATCAATAACCTCAAATACACAGATGATACCACCCTTATGGCTGAAAGTGAAGAGGAACTGAAGAGCCTCTTGATGAAAGTGAAAGATGAGAGTCAAAAAGCTGGCTTAAAACTCAACATTCAGAAAACGAAGATCATGGCATCCAGTCCCATCTCTTCATGGAAAATAGATGGGGAAACAATGGAAACAGTGACAGACTTTTATCTTCTTGGGCTCCAAAATCACTGCAGATGTTGACTGCAGCCGTTAAACTAAAAGATACTTGCTCCTTGGAAGAAAAGCTATGACCAGCCTAGACAGCATATTAAAAAGCAGAGACATTACTTTGCCAACAAAGGCCCTTCTATTCAAAGCTATGGTTTTTCTGGTGGTCATGTATGGATGTGAGAGTTGGACCATAAAGAAGGCTGAACACTGAAGAATGGATGCTTTTGAACTGTGGTGTTGGAGAAGACTATTGAGAATCCCTTGGACAGCAAGAAAATCGAAGCAGTCAATCCTAAAGGAAATCAGTCCTGAATATTCACTGGAAGGACTGATGCTGAAGCTGAAACTCCAATACTTTGGCCACCTGATGTGAAGTGCCAACTACTGGAAAAGACCTTGATACCATGAAAGATTGAAGGCAGGAGGAGAAGGGGACAACAGAGGATGAGATGGTTGGATGGCATCACTGACTCGAGGGACATGAGTTTGAGTAAGCTCTGGTGAGGGACAGGGAAGCCTGGTGTGCTGCAGTCCAAGGGGTCGCAAAGAGTCGGACATGACTGAGCAACTGAACTGAACTGAGTGACAGAAGGCGGGTTCATGGCTGCCGTGGGAGTGGGAGGAGAGAGTGAGGAGTGGCTGTTAATGGGCATGGAGATTCTTTTCTGGGGTGATGAGGTGTTCTAGAATTACATAGTGGTGATGTTTGTATAACTTTGTGAATTTACCAAAAAGCAGTGTACTTTGCGTTTTAAAAGGATGAATTTTCTTCCACCATGGCCGCCATTGAAAAGCAGCCATGCCTCTGTGCTACCCTATGGCCATGGGCCTCAACTAGGGCCACAAGGTGAACAGGAACGTGAGCAAGCTAAGCACAGCCACCACCATGGGTGTTCCCCCCAGCGCACCAAATTCGTGTGGGACACGATCTGGGGGTGTGTGACCCCTTAGAAGCGGAGGGCCATGCAGCTGCTCAAGCTCTCCAAGGACAAATAGGCTGTCAAGTCCACCAAGAAAAGGATGAGAACATGTCCCTGCAGAGAGGGAAAGAGAGGAGCTGAGCAATTCCATGGCCTCCATGAAGAAAGAGGCAGCCAAGGACTAAGCCCTACCTTTTCAGAAAAAAAAAAAAAAGGGACGAATTTTATCATATGCAGATTAGACCTTAACAAACAACCAAAGCTGATCTTGCCATTTACTCCCCAGTTTGCTCACATGGTTTCCCTGTCTTTGTCAGGGGCCCTGTGTGGAGAGGCACCAGTGCCTGCCAGGCTCTGTGTGTAAGGGGGTACACACGGTGTTTCATCTTATCTCCATTTCTAGAGGAAGAAACAAGCATGGAGCACAGAGCCCCACATGACTGGCCCCCTGCCAGGCCATGGCTCAGACTCTGCTCAGCTGACTAGTGCCAGCCCTGCCAGTACCCCCAGTGCCTCAGCCTTGAGGCCCCTTCTCCCCTGGCCTCTCCACTCTCTGCCTGTTCCCTGTAGATCTCCAGTCAATTCCACCACTTCACCCCATCAGAATGCCATCACTTGTTGCCAGGCTGGTCCCAAAAGCCTGCTGGTCCACTGCTCCCAAACTGTCATGCCTCTAATCTGCCAAGTATTCTTCGGCCCTAGTATCGTCCTCAAGTCTGATTCTGGTCCCTTGCCTGTTCTAAAGCACTCCGTGGCTGCTGGTGTCTGGATGGATTGAGCAGACGCTCCTCGGGCTGCATGGGAGACTCTGACAACAGAGTCTTCTTCCTCGAGCAGCCTCCCTGCATATCTCTGAGCACTGCTTTCTGGGCAACTTGGAGCTCGGCATAGCAGGTTGGAGTTCACCAAAGGCTCTACTGATGACTCTGGTGAGAAGCAGACCTCTACACTCAAAGGGGGCACATTCAGAGGCCTCCAGAGCTCTTCAAATCTGTGAACAGCAAAGAGCAGTGATTTTTCAGCTGGGGGCCCAGGGCCTTCTGGGCAATGCCTGAAAACAGTTTTGGTTATCACAACAGTGGGAAGGAAGTGCCACTGGCGTCTAGTGGGTAGAAGCCAGGGATGCTGCTAAACTTCTTACGAGGCACAGGATAGCCTTCTCAATCAAGAAAAACCAATCTTACATGTTTACAGTGCCAAGGGTGAGAAACTGTGCAAAAGCAGAGAATTCTACTCTTGAAATGTAGAAAAGAAGAAATGAAGATACTGAGTGACTTCAGGTGGGTAATGAAAATTCCTGCAAATCAGTGATGAAAGCATCCAGGAAGGCCATCTTGAGGTGTGGGGCTGAGCAGAGGATGAACTGAGACCCCAGCCAGATAAGTGGTTCAAGCTGAAGGATCCTCGAGCAGGCTCACTTGCAGGCCCTGTCCCCAGCATCAGGGCTCTGTAAATGGCACTGTGTACACACAGCTCCTATGACCCTGAGACTGCACTGTGCTCACCCCTCTGCTTGACTGCATTACCCCCTTCATCTGACTGCCTTGTCGGCAGACTTGTGTCTTACTCATCACTCAATGCCAGCCTCTTGCACTAGTGCCTGGCTTGTAAAAGAGGCTCAACAGATATTTTAAATTGATGGAATACATGAAGTGCCTCTGGGCTTCCCTGGTGTGCTCAGACATTAAAGAATCTGCCTGCAATGTGGGAGACCTGATTTTGATCCCTGGGCTGGAAAGATCCCCTGGAGGGTATGGCTACTCACTCCAGTTTTCTTGCCTGGAGAATTCCATGGACAGAGGAGCCTGATGGGTCCTACAGACCATGGGGTCACAGAGAGTTTGACACGACTGAGCAACTTTCCCTTTCATGAAGTACATCATTCAAATTTTATCTCAGCAAAGTGCGGAGTGTTTTTGGAGAATAAAGTAGGATGCTAGCCCCTCAGATATCAAAAACATTTCCGAAAGCACAGAGAATAGAGTCTGATACTCTAGAGCCTGGCCAATTGGAACTCCAATTTCTTGCCTCGTCCTCTCTTCTCAGCCTCTCATTACACTGCTGTTATAGCAAGCTGTTGCCTCTGTAGGAAGCTGGATGGAAAGGGGCTACAGAGGAGACTCAAGGGAAGAACTGAAGAATCTTATATCCTCAGAAAAGATGGGTGGCAGATCCCAGTTAGGTGATGTGGCCATTTAAGTGTCTAGATGGAGTCAGCTGTAGCCAAGGCCTGGGACACTGGGGAGAAGTCATTCATAAGTATCAGGAGATACTTGGAGAGAGAAATGGAGGTGAGGCTTGGCTGATAAAAATCAGGTTGCTTATTTGTTTATTTTTACTTGTAATGTTTTATTAACCTAATATATAAAAAGTATTTCAGGTCAAAATCAAAATAAAAATTACTAATGAAATATTTTACATCTTTTTTTCATATTGTATCAGACTATTTTTTTTTTTAAGTTACTTATTTGACTGTGTTGGATCTTAGTTGCAGCATGCAAAATCTTAGTTGTGGCATATGCAATCTAGTTCCCTGAGCAAGGATGGAGCCCAGGCCCCCTGCATTGAGAGAGCAGAGTCTTAGCCACTAGTTCAGTTCAGTTCAGTCGCTTAGTCGTGTCCGACTCTTTGTGACCCCATGAATCGCAGCACACCAGGCCTCCCTGTCCTAGACCACCACGTAAATCCCCAGACTACTTATTTATATTGGACAACTTGGAGCTCTCTTTGCTCCCATTCATTGGGAAGCTGATGAGTAAAATCTGGATATATTTTGTTTTAAGATTATGGACATCTTTGAGATTTTGGGGTGGCTTTCTTCCTGGTTATTTCCTGCCAGTTGGGCATCTAGTAATAACTTAGGATTAGTTAGAAGCCTTTAGCTACAAGAATGATAACAAATAGCATATGATTTCATTCATATATATAATATAAAAAATTAATAAGCAAACAAAACTCTCAAATAAGTGAAAAAACCAGACCAAATAAAAACAAACACATAAAGAGAACAGAGTTGTGATTGGGAGTGAGGATGGATGGAAACTAAATTTTTGGTGGTGAGCCCACTGTAGGGTATACAGAAGTAGAAATAATATTTTAAACATGAAGCATATAATGTGATAAATGAATGTAACTTTAGTTTAAAAAGTTAAAAATCTTAAAAAAAGAATTTATTGGAAATATATAGAACAGCTCCCAGAAGCTTAAGGCTTATTGATAGCTTAGTGGTGAATGGTGAACAGTGCTGCCGGATCTGTGGTCTCCAAAGGAGAAGATATAACTCCGGGACCAAAGACAGTCTCAGTCACTCAGAGCTTTGTGTAGATTTTATTTAAAGTGAAAGTGACAGAAAAAGCTTCTGATATAGACATCAGAAGGGGGTAGGAGAGTAGCTGCCTCACTAGTTTAAGCGGGGCCTTATATACTCCTCAACAGGCTGCTGAGAATAGATAAAAAGAATACCTCAAGGTTCTAAGAGTTCCACCAGACCCTTTCCCAAGGCATCCATCATAAAATAACTTTGGCAAAAGATTAGCCAGGGAGAACGGGTTCTGGGCAAGATATACTGTTGCTGTGTAATCATGGGTACGAGGTCTTGAGAAACAGGTTCCCAGGCGTGATTTGTTGCAATTATAATCATTAACATAGAGCCTAAGAAAAGCATGTCCAGGAGTAAAACATTGTGCTGTGTGATTATTAGTTCCCAACCTAAATAAAGGCCCGTTCTTGGGCAAGATGCATTGTTGTACAAGGCTTAAGGAAAGCATGAGTGAGAATGTTCCCTTCCTCCTTAAAGCTCCGTAAACTTTAACTCTCATTATGAACTGCTCTTACTTTTACTTATTTATCTATATTAAACAAATATGGTTGATTTCCAATGTTGTATTAATTTCTGATGCAGAGGTACAATTTAAATTAAAAAAATTCACCAGTGTTAAGCATACAATTTTGTTGAGGTTTGACTGTAATCATGTAATCACCACCACTATCAAAAGGTAGGACAATTCTGCCAATCCCAAAAGGTCCCTTGTATCTTCTTACTGTCAGCCCTCTTCCTGAACCCTGGCTCCTGGCAACAACTAATCTGCTTTGTCACCATGTATAGTTTGGCCTTTTCCAGAATTTCATAGAAATGTATAGTACGCAGCTTTTGTGTCTGACTTCTTTCACTTAGTATAATACTTTTGAGATTCATGTATGGTTTTACAGATCAGTAGTTTTTCCTTTCCTGTTGATGAGTAGACTACTTTCTATGGATGTACCACAATGTATCCATTCACCAGTGGTTGGATGTTTGGGTATTATGAAGAGAGCTGCTGTAAACATTCCCATACAGGTCTCTGTGTGGCCATGTTTTTTTTTTTTGGCTGTGCTGTGCACAGAACCTTAGTTCCCCAGCGAGGGATTGAATCCAGGCTCTTGGCATTAGAAGCTTGGAGTCCTAACAACTTGTTTTTCTCTTGGATAAACATCTACAAATGAAATTGCTGAGTCATGTGATAAGTGTATATTTAACTTTTTAAACTTATTTTCTTAAGTGGCCATACTATATTGATTCTTACTGATCAATGAGTAGCATATGTTCTATATACTGCACAAATCTCAAGTACACAGCTAAATAAAGATGTAAACATAGGGGTAGGGTAAAAAAAATGTAAGCATATTCTTCAAAAAATTAAAAATAGAATCATTATATTTAGCAATTCCACTTCTGAGTACATATCCAAAAGGATTGAAAACAGGATCTCCAAGGGATATTTACACGCCTAAGTTCATAGCAGCATATTCACAATAGCCAAGAGGTGGAAGCAACTTCATTGTCTGTGGGTGGGTGAATGGATAAAAAAAAGTACTGTATATACCCCCAATGGAATATTACTCAGCATTAAAAAGGAATGGAATTCTGACACATCCTACAGCATGGATGGATATTGAGGTCATTATGTTGAGTGAAATGAGCCAATCAGGAAAAGACAAATACCGAATATGTAAGATTCCTCTTATATGAGGTCCCTTGTGAAGAAAACTGAGTACCGAAGAATTGATGCTTTTGAACTGTGGTGTTGGAGAAGACTCTTGAGAGTCCCTTGGACTGCAAGGAGATCCAACCAGTCCATTCTAAAGGAGATCAGTCCTGGGTGTTCTTTGGAAGGACTGATGCTAAAGCTGAAACTCCAATACTTTGGCCACCTCATGCGAAGAGTTGACTCATTGGAAAAGACCCTGATGCTGGGAGGGATTGGGGGCAGGAGGAGAAGGGGACAACAGAGGATGAGATGGCTGGATGGGATCACCGACTTGATGGAGTTTGAGTGAACTCCGGGACTTGGTGATGGAGAGGGATGCCTGGCGTGCTGCAAACCATGGGGTCGCAAAGAGTCGGACATGACTGAACGATTGAAATGAACTGAACTGAACTGAGAGTAGTCAAACAGATAGAGACAGAAAATAGAAGGGTGGATGCCAGGGCTGGGAAAAGGAGGCATAGGAAGTTAGTGTCTGATAAACACAGAGTTTCAGTTTTGCAAGATGAAAAAGTTCTGGAGATGGATTGCATAGTAATGTGTATGCCCTTAATGCTCCTGAACTGTATACTTTGTTGTTTTGTTGGTCAGTTGTGTCTGACTCTTTGCGACCTCATGGATTGCAGCACTCCAGGTTTCCCTGTCCTTCACTATCTCCTGGAATCTCCTCAAACTCATGTCCATTGAATCGGTGATGCCATCCAACCATCTCATCCTCTCTCATCTCCTTCTCCTCCTGCCATTAGTCTTTCGCAGCATCAGGGTCTTTTCCAGTGAGTCGGCTGTTTGCAGCAGGTGACTGAAGTTTTAGAACTTTAGCTTCAGAATCAGTCCTTCCAATGAATATTCAGGGTTGATTTCCTTTAGGATTGACTGGTTTGATCGCCTTGCTGTCCAGTTCAGTTCAGTTCAGTTGCTCAGTTGTGTTTAACTCTCTGCGACCCCATGGACTGCAGCACTCCAGGCTTCCCTGTCCATCACCAACTCCTGGAGATTGCTCAAACTCATGTCCATTGAGTAAGTGATGCCATCCAACCATCTCATCTTCTGTCATCCTGTTCTCCTCCTGCCTTCAATCATTCCCAGCATCAGGGTCTTTTTCAATGAGTCAGGTGACCAAAGTATTAGAGTTTCAGTTTCAGCATCAGTCCTTCCAATGAATATTCCGGGCTGATTTCGTTTAGGATGGACTGGTTGGATTTCCTTGCAGTCCAGGAGACTCTCAAGAGTCTTCTCCAACACCACAGTTCAAAAGCATCAATTCTTTGGTGCTCAGCTTTCTTTATAGTCCAACTCTCACATCCATACATGACTACTGGAAAAACCATAGCTTTGACTAGACAGACCTTTGTTGGCAAAGTAATGTTTCTGCTTTTTAACATGCTATTTTGGTTGCTCATGGCTTTTCTTCCAAGGAGCAAGTGTCTTTTAATTCCATGGCTGCAGTCACCATCTGCAGTGATTCTGGAGACCAAGAAAATAAAGTCTGTCACTGTTTCCATTGTTTCCCCATCTATTTGCCATGAAGTGATGGGACCAGATGCCATGATCTTAGTTTTCTGAATGTTGAGCTTTAAGCCAACTTTTTTACTCTTCTCTTTCACTTTCACCAAGAGGCTGTTTTTTTCTTCTTCACTTTCTGCCATAAGGGTGGTGTCATCTGCATATCTGAGGTTATTGATATTTCTCCCAGCCATCTTGATTCCAGCTTGTGCTTCATCTAGGCCGGCATTTTGCATGATGTACTTTGTATATAAATTAAATAAGCAGGGTGACAATATACAGCCTTGTACTCCTTTCCTAATTTGGAATCAGTCTGTTGTTCCATGTCCAGTTCTAACTGTTGCTTCCTGACCTGCATACAGATTTCTAAGGAGGCAGGTAAGATGATCTGGTATTCCCATCTCTTTCAGAATTTTCCACAGTTTGTTGTGATCCACACAGTGAAAGGCTTTGGTATAATCAATAAAGCAGAAGTACATGTTTTTCTGGAATGCTCTTGCTTTTTCCATGATCCAGTGGATATTGGCAATTTGATATCTGGTTCCTCTGCCTTTTCTAAATCCAGCTTGAACATCTAGAATTTCAGAATTCACATACTATTGAAGTCTGGCTTGTAGAATTTTGAGCCTTCTCCAAAAGTCTTCTCCAGCACCGCAATTCAAAAGCATCAGTTCTTTGGTGTTCAGCCTTCTTTATGGTCCAACTCTTACATCTATACATGACTACTGGAAAAATCAATAGCTTTGACTACACGGACTCTTGTCAACAAAGAGTAATGGTTAAAATGACTGATTTTATGCTCTGCACTTTTCACCACAATTGAAAAAAAAGAAATAAGTAAAACATATATGTATATAGATAAATATATACAGCTGTGTGACCACCTCCAGATTAAGGTACCAGAAATTTGACCCCTTGACCCCAGATGCTCTGGTCCATCCCCAGTCAGTACTCTGCCTACTCCTAAAGTAACCACTGTCTTGACTTGACAGTGGGTGTGTTTTGCCTCTTTGTTAACTTAAATAGAACAGTTTCTATAACATTTTGATGCAGTTAGGAGTGTTTGAAAGCTTTCTTACATTCAAACCTAAGATACTCCAGACTCATTATTCAGTCTCCAGGGTATCTGGTTTTCTGTTAATGAGAAATGGTGTTTAAAGACCCCAGTATGGGCACGAGGAGTTGCTGGTTGCTCCGGCTTATCACCGCTGTTGGACCTTTTGAGTAGACACTGCTAGGACATATTTTAAAAACATTTATTTATTTGTTATTGGGGTATAGTTGATTCACAGTGCTGTGTTAGTTCTGGTGTACAGCAGAGTGACTCAGTTATACATATATGTGTTCTTTTTCATATTCTTTTCCCTTATGGTTTATTACAGAATATTGAATATACTCCCCATGTTGTACAGTAGGAAGGACCTTGTTTATCCAAGACATGCTTTTAATTTTTTTTTTTTAAATTTTAAAATCTTTAATTCTTACATGCGTTCCCAAACATGAACCCCCCTCCCACCTCCCTCCCCACAACATCTCTCTGGGTCATCCCCATGCACCAGCCCCAAGCATGCTGCACCCTACGTCAGACATGGACTGGCGATTCAATTCTTACATGACAGTATACATGTTAGAATTCCCATTCTCCCAAATCATCCCACCCTCTCCCTCTCCCAAGACATGCTTTTAAAATGGAAAAATAATTCATAAGTTTATTTTTATATTTCCAATTCAGTTTCTAGATTATCAGGTTTTAAATCTTTGAAATTTTTGCTTGTATCTCTACTCTCTTACCCTAAACTCTTTTGGGCCAGATGATATAATCATAGTTTCTTATAGCCCTTGTCCTACTGTCTGTGTCTCTATCTATTTCTCTGTAACAGTTTCACAATATTGATTCCAATGATGTTATTAATATTAAGTCCACTGAATGTGATTTAATATTTTTTTATGTTTTTTCCCTTGTTCTTGGGATTTTTAAAATAAAATCTCTTAAAATAAATGTCAACATCTACACACTGAAAAGTGAAAGCATTCATCGCTCAGTCGTGTCCTTTTGCCACCCCATGCATTGTAGCCCGCCAGATTCCTCTGTCCATGGAATTCTCCAGGTAAGAACAGTGAGATGGGTAGTCATTCCCTTCTCCAGAGGAACTTCCTGATCAGGGGATTGAACCCGGGTCTCCTGTACTGCAGGCAGATACTTTACCATCTGAGCCACCAGGGAAGCCCATATACACACTACTATATATAAAATAAATAATATCAATAGATGTCAATGTCAACAAGGTCCTACTGTATAGCATAGGGAATTCTATTCAATATTCTGTAATAACCTATGTGGGAAAAGAATAAAGAATAGATGCATCTGTATATATAATTGAATCACTTTACTGTGTACCTGATACTAACATAACGTTGTAAATCAACTATACTCCAATATAAAAAAAATTAAAAAAAAATTTTACCATTTAGAATTTTTTGATGTGGCAATTAGAAACTTTAAATTACATATGTGGCTCACATTATATTTCTATTGGACAGTGGTTTAGTGCATTGTAAGCACTGTACAGAGTGTTACTGATCACTGGTTTATTAAGGCATATACTATACAGATAATGTTTACCTTACAAAATCACATAAGGATAAAATGAAATATGTAAAGCTCTTAGCACAGTGTTAGGCACATAATAAGGGCTCAGTAAATGATACCTATCACAGGTAAGTAGAGCAGTCATCATTTCTTGTGGGATGACTGAACTGGAAGGCTGTGTAGGGTTGCCTATGCTGAAAGTTTTGAAAATCTAGCTCTGAAGATGGGGCTTAATTCTCTGCACAACCAAGAACCACTGAACCACACATGATCCAAGATGTGTGGTATTATATTTAGTACATTTTATATGAATACACAGAAAAATAGAAAATATCAAATTTTACGGATTGAAAGATAAAGGTGGAAGAGTTGGTAAGAAGCCAGAACTGGAGAAGTCTGTTAAGGCCACCTTGACCTCCTCCTTTGGCTTCTTGCTTCTTTTTGGTTTTCTCCCCTTCTGTGACTTCTTTTTTTCTCTTCTTGGTCTTTATCCTTCTCATCTTCTGTTTTGATTCTCAGCTTTTTTGAAGTTGGAAGAGTTCTTGCAACTGCCTTTTCTCTCCTCATCAGTCAGAGAACTGTTCCTTACAGGCAGTTTGTTTGTCTGAGGAACACAGTGAGATTCGCTCGTCAGGGTTGTCTTTACCCTCATCACCACTCTCTTCTGGGATGGCATCCTCAGGAACGGCCTGCCTTTGTACCCAGTTCAAGCCTGCAAGAAAGGAAGGCAGTATGCATATTCCCATATTCTTGACTGACCCAAACAATTTATTTTCAGCATAGACTATCACCTCTATATGAGATGTCTAGCTAAAGCAAGCACCACCAACTAGACCAAGGCAATATCTCCTCTTTGGAGGTTTAAGTTTTGCCCAGAATTTTCTATGCAGGGAATATTCCATATCGAAGGTCATTGCTCCCACAACAAAGCCTGGGACTGCCACATGGGTGTGGATCAGGCGAACAGACACGTTAGTATTTCCTTTGCTCTTCAGTTTATATAATTCGTATGTAACAACTGCTGCAAAACCCATCATTCCAATGGGACAAATGGTGCCTCTCTAGCTTTTTGGATAAATTTAGATCCCTGATCTTCATCATGTGAAAAAAGAGAAATGTCTGTGTCGCTTGACACAGTAATTGAAGAATCTTCAGCAGCTATAGGATGTTTCAGGCTCCTACTGGCTTCTATCTGACTTTTTGATGATAGCCATCCCAGGGGTAGAAAGTGGCATCTCACTGTAGGTTTTTTTTTTTTTTTTTTTTCTCTCACTGTAGTTTTGATTTGCATTTCCCTGACGACTAATGATGCTGAGCATAGCTTTTTGGCCATTTTGTCTCTTCCTGGAAAAATGTCTATTCAAGCCTTTTGTCGAGTTAAAAATTTGCCTATTTGTTTTTTAATTGTTGAATTACAAGAGTTTCTTTATAAATTCTGGACTTCCCAGGTGGCTCAGTGGGTAAAGAATCTGCCTGCAATCCAGAGACACAGGAGATGCGGGAGACGCAGGTTTGATCCCTGGGTTGGGAAGATCCCCTGGAAAAGGAAATGGCAACCCACTCCAGTATTCTCGCCTGGAGCATCCCATGGACCGAGGAGCCTGTCGGGCTACAGTTCATGAGGTTGCAAAGAGTCAGACGTTAGGAACGACTAAACACATGTATTCCAGATACAAGTCTCTTATCCGACATATGATTTGCTAATAATTATCTTCCATTTTGTTATCTGTCTTTTCACTTCCCAGGTGCTGTATTTAAAAAAATTTTTAGTTGGAGTATAGTTGCTTTACAATGTTGTGTTAGTTTCTACTGTAGGCAAAATGAACCAGCTATATGTATACATATATATTCTTTTGTTTTAGGATTTCCTTCCCATTTAGGTCAGCACAGAGTGGTGTTCCCTGTGCTATAAGCAGTTTCTCATTAGTTATCTATTTTGTAGGTAGTATCAATAATGTATATGTGTCAGTCTCAATCTCCTAACTCCTCCCGTCCCACCCCTTTTCTCTTTGGTATCCATAGGTTTGTTCTCTATGTCTGTGTCTCTATTTCTGCTTTGTAAATAAGATTCTCTATACCAGTTTTTTCAGATTCTACATGCGTGCATTGATACACAATATTTGTCGTTTGGTTGATGTCCAGGACATTTATTTTTCTTTGCTTGCTTGTGCTTCCGTGTTTCTTTTTGAAAATAAAAGCAAATGCAAATGAATGAATCTTCCACTTAGTCTTCTGCAAAATATAGCGTACTATTCATCTGTTTTGTACTTTGATCTTTCCTCCCTCCCTGCTTAGTTAAATCCTTAAGATGACCCCGTATCAGTTTTAGAGATAGTTCTTATTCCTTTTTCCAGCTGCAGAGTACTTCAATGTCTCAGGGTTGATCCAACTAATTTCCTGTTGATGAATATTTGGATTTTTCAGTCTTTTGCTCTTACGATAGTACTATGATTATAGCTTTGTGCAATGATCTCTTTTTCTCCTTCATTTTTGTTGACATTTCTTTGAGATAGAAGTGGAGTTTCTGGTACAAAAGGGAAGTGAAGTGAAGTGAAGTTTCTCAGTTGTGTCCGACTCTTTGCGACCCCATGGACTGTAGCCTACCAGGCTCCTCTGTCCATGGGATTTTCCAGGCAACAGTACTGGAGTGCATTGCCATTTCCTTCTCCAGGGGATCTTCCCGACCAAGGGATCGAACCTGGGTCTCCTGCATTATAGACAGACGCTTTACCGTCTGAGCCACCACGGAAGTCCACAAAAGGGAAATGCATATGTAATTTTGCCAAATTCCCCTCTTCAGGGATTGTTCCACAACTAGCCACGGACGAGAAGTTTTGTTCCTCCATAACCTTATCATCAGTGTGTTTTGTTAAGTTTATAGATTTTCATTTATTTGGTATGTGATAAATGGTATTTCCCTGTGGGTTTAACATTAAGAGAAAAACTTGTAATACATTGTTTAAAGGTCACTTTCCATTTACAGTTACTACAAAATGTTGACTATATTCCCCACACTGTACAATACATCCTTGAGCCTATCTTTCACCCAGCTTATCTTGCAGCACTATTTATAATAGCCAGGACATGGAAGCAACCTAAATGTCCATCAGCAGAAGAATGCATGAATACGATGTGGTCCATATATATGATGGAATATCACTCAGCCATAAAAGGAACAAAATAGTGCCATTTGCAGAGACACAGATGTACCTTGAGATTGTCATACAGAGTGACGTAAGTCAGAAAGAGAAAAACAAGTATTGTATAATATTGCTTATATGCAGAATCTAGAAAAATGGTAGAGAAGAACTTATTTGAAAAGCAGAAATAGAGACACAGATGTAGAGAACAAAGTGAGAGGATGGGATGATTAGAAGACTGAGATTGACTTATTCAGTTCAGTTCAGTTCAGTTGCTCAGTCGTGTCCGACTCTTTGCGACCCCATGAATTGCAGCACGCCAGGCCTCCCTGTCCATCACCATCTCCCGGAGTTTACTCAGACTCATGTCCATCGAGTCAGTGATGCCATTCAGCCATCTTATCCTCTGTCGACCCCTCCCCCTCCTGCCCCCAATCCCTCGCAGCATCAGAGTCTTTTCCAATGAGTCAACTCTTCGCATGAGGTGTCCAAAGTACTGGAGCTTCAGCTTTAGCATCATTCCTTCCAAAGAAATCCCAGGGTTGATCTCCTTCAGAATGGACTGGTTGGATCTCCTTGCAGTCCAAGGGACTCTCAAGAGTCTTCTCCAACACCACAGTTCAAAAGCATCAATTCTTTGGCCCTCTGCCTTCTTCACAGTCCAACTCTCACATCCATACATGACCACTGGAAAAACCATAGCCTTGACTAAACGGACCTTAGTCGGCAAAGTAATGTCTCTGCTTTTGAATATGCTATCTAGGTTGGTCATAACTTTTCTTCCAAGGAGTAAGCGTCTTTTAATGTCATGGCTGCAATCACCATCTGCAGTGATTTTGGAGCCCAAAAAAATAAAGTCTGACACTGTTTCCACTGTTTCCCCATCTATTTCCCATGAAGTGATGGGACCGGATGCCATGATCTTCGTTTTCTGAATGTTGAGCTTTAAGCCAGCTTTTTCACTCTCTTCTTTCACTTTCATCAAGATGCTTTTTAGTTCCTCTTCACTTTCTGACATAAGGGTGGTGTCATCTGCATATCTGAGGTTATTGATATTTCTCCCAGCCATCTTGATTCCAGCTTGTGCTTCTTCCAGTCCAGCGCTTCTCAGGATGTACTCTGCATAGAAGTTAAATAAGCAGGGTGACAGTATACAGCCTTGACGTACTCCTTTTCCTATTGTATAGCACTGGGAACTCTACTCAGTGCTCTGTGGTGACCTCAATGGGAAGTAAATCTAAAAAATATGGGATATATGTACGGGTATAACTGATTCACTTTGATGTATAGCAGAAACTAACACAACGTTGTAAAGCAATTATATTCCAATAAAAATTAATAAAAAATTATAAAATTTTATTCAATGTTAAAGGTTAGTTTTCATTTAAAGTTACTACAAAATATTGGCTCTGTGTTGTACAATACATACTCGAGCTTATCTTACACCTGATAGTTTGTACCTCCTATTCTCCTACCCCTAAATTGTCTCTCCTGTCTTCCAATTGGTAACTACTAGTTGCACTCATCTCACACGCTAGTAAAGTAATGCTCAATATTCTCCAAGCCAGGCTTCAGCAATACGTGAACTGTGAACTTCCAGATGTTCAAACTGGTTTTAGGAAAGGCAGAAGAACCAGAAATCAAATTGCCAACATCCGCTGGATCATGGAAAAAGCAAGAGAGTTCCAGAAAAACGTCTATTTCTGCTTTATTGACTATGCCAAAGCCTTTGACTGTGTGGGTCACAATAAACTGTGGAAAATTCTGAAAGAGATGGGAATACCAGACCACCTGACCTGCTTCTTGAGAAACCTATATGCAGATCAGGAAGCAACAGTTAGAACAGGACATGGAACAACAGACTGGTTCCAAATAGGAAAAGGAGTACGTCAAGGCTGTATATTGTCACCCTGCTTATTTAGCTTATATGCAGAGTATATCATGAGAAATGCTGGGCTGGAAGAAGCACAAGCTGGAATCAAGATTGCTGAATAACCTCAGATATGGAGATGACACCACCTTTATGGCAGAAAGTGAAGAAGAACTAAAGAGCCTCTTGATGAAAGTGAAAGAGGAGAGTGAAAAAGTTGGCTTAAAGCTCAACATTCAGAAAACGAAGATCATGGCATCTGGTCCCATCACTTCATGGGAAATAGATGGGGAAACAGTGGAAACAGTGTCAGACTTAATTTTTTGGGGCTCCAAAATCACTGCAGATGGTGATTGTGGCCATGAAATTGAAAGACGCTTACTCCTTGGAAGGAAAGTTATGACCAACCTAGATAGCATATTGAAAAGCAGAGACATTGCTTTGCCAACAAAGGTCCATCTAGTCAAGGCTATGGTTTTTCCAGTGGTCATGTATGGATGTGAGAGTTGGACTGTGAAGAAAGCTGAGTACCGAAGAATCGATGCTTTTGAACTGTGGTGTTGGAGAAGACTCTTGAGAGTCCCTTGGACTGCAAGGAGATCCAAGTCCATTCTGTCCATTCTTCAGTCCATTCTGAGGGAGATCAGCCCTGGGATTTCTTTGAAAGGAATGATGCTAAAGCTGAAACTCCAATACTTTGGCCACCTCATGTGAATAGTTGACTCATTGGAAAAGACTCTGATGCTGGCAGGGATTGGGGGCAGGAGGAGAAGGGGACGACAGAGGATTAGATGACTGATAGGCATCACTGACTCTATGGACGTGAGTTTGAGTGAACTCTGGGAGATGGTGATGGACAGGGAGGCCTGGCGTGCTGCAATTCATGGGGTCGTAAAGAGTCGGACACAACTGAGTGACTGAACTGAACTGAGTTTGTTCTCTCTATCTCTGAGTCTGCTTCTTTTCTGTTATATTCACTAGTTTGTTGTATTTTTTGGATTCCATGTATAAGTGATATCATACAATATTTATCTATCTCTCTCTGACTTATTTCACTTAGCATAATACCCTCCGAGTCCATCCATGTTGCTGCAAATGGCAAAATTTCATTCTTCTTATGGCTGAGTAGTGTTCCGTTGTATATATGTACCACATCCTCTTTATCCATTCATCTGTTGATGGGCCTTTAGGTTCAATAAGTCTACAGATAAAAAATGTTGGCAAGGATGTGGAGAAAAGGGAACCTTTGTACACTCTTGGTGGGAATGTAAATTGGTGCAGCTGCTATAGAAAACAGTATGGAGTTTCCTCAAAAACTAAAACTAGAATTCCCTTATGCCCAACAATTTCACTTCTGGGAATATACCTGGACAAATTCTAATTCAAAAGGACACATGCACCCCTATGCTCATAGAGGCATTATTTACAATTGCCCAGACATGGAAAGAACGTCCTTGTGGTTTGAATTTATATTTCCTTTATTGTGAGCCTGGTTGAGCATCTTTTCATATATTTAAGAGCCATTTTACAACCTTAGAAAAATTAATTTCTAGGAGTCAGCTTGAATGCTCTTCCCTAGCCTCCTGTCCCTATCATAGAGGCTTGTCAAGTCTATATAAAAAATTATCTCAAATCACTTCCTTTTCTCCACCTTGCCTGACATTACTTAAATCGCCCTGTCATGATCTCTTTTCTAATCTTTCTTCATACAGCAATTCTGTTAGAAATCCTGAACTGCATTTCCACTGCACTTAAAATAATTGCTGAGGCTCTAAGGCCCCATACAGGCCAGCCCTGCCACTCTGTCCCCAGCTTCAGCTCGGCCACTGTCCCCCCTTGTTTACTGAGCTTCCCCCCAGCAGCCTACGTTTTGTGCACCTTGGTGCCTTTCTTCTTGCTCTGCTTTTGGGAAAGCTCACAGCCCAGCTTCCTCCTGTTCATCCTCTGGTCTCAGGGTAAATGGTCCTTCCTCACAGAGAACTTCAGCCTCTTTCATTGTGAATGAGGCTCACTCCTAGCCACCAGCATTTTCCCCTCAGAGAGGCCATCACTGCTGTTGTGATTTGCCTGCAAAAGGGACCACATTTGTTCTGTTCACATAGTAGATGCTCAATTAACTGCTCATCGACTGAGTGATTGCTTACAGTGTGGGGGCTACACTAGACAGTGTAGGGAGGGCTGTTGCAAAACAGGAGGCAGGAAGAGAAAGTGACCTGTGTTTAGGGGTCAGAGAGCCCTCCCTACTCCCAGATTTAGAGGTCATAATTCAGAAGCAGCTGTCCACTCTGATCAGTGGGAAATTGACTACAGAAAAGAGCTCATGAAAAAGCAGTTTTTCTGCTTGTGGACCTTTGCTCAACTGTCTTTGTCTTTTTCCTGCCTTCTGAACACAGTAGTTAGCATCAGGCAGAGAAAACTCACCACTGAGTCCAGAGCTCCAGTTGCTATGGGAACCTCTGTTTGTCACTGTTAGGTAAGAGGATGTTCGAACAAGGTTTGGCTTCCCAGTGCTTCAGCCTCTGGTCATAGTTAGATTTCCCATCGGAAGACAGCTGATTGCTGATCTGTTGCTTTTCCTTTGTTGCTAACTGCTTTCGTGATGACAGGTAAGTGAAAAAAGTGGACCACGGAGGTGAGGACAGAAAGAGGCTGCCCTTGGGTAGTGCCTCCGCTGGGTCTGCCTTCCTTTCAACCCCAGCCCCTGTGCAGGTTAGTGGGGAATGGCCCAGACCCTCTGTCCTGGGAACGACAGGAGAGAACGGGTCTGCGGGCTGCTGCAGTGCACACACTCTGTCTCTGGGCGGCTATGCTGCTGCAGACAGGCGGGCCCAGAGCTTCCAGGCCTCCTGATTCTTGGGAGCAGCAGCCAAAATTTAAATATTGGCGATTACAAGGCGGGAGTGTGGGGTAGTGGAAGGAAAGATTGGGAGTCTGGGATTAGCAGATGCAGACTATTATATATAGAATGAATAAGCAATAAGGTCTTAACCGTACAACACAGGAAACCGTACTCAATATCCTGTGAAAAAAATATGAAAAAGAATATGTGTGTGTGTGTATATATATATGTGTGTGTGTATAAAGAAATAAAAACTACAATGAAATATCACCTCCCATCAGCCAGAATGACTATCATCAAAAAATTCACAACAATAAATGCTGGAGAGAGTGTGGTGTTGTTGGTGGGAATGTAAATTGGTGTAGCCACTATGGAGAGAACAGTATGGAGGTTCTTTAAAAATGAAAAATAGAAGTACCATATGACCCTGCAATCTCGCTGCTCTGCATATGTCTGGAGAAAAACATTATCTGAGAGAATATATGCACCCCAATATTCATGAAGCACTGTTTACAATAGCCAAGACATGGAAGCAGCCTAAATGTCCATTGACAGAGGAATGGATAAAGAAAATGTGGTCCATATACACAATGGAATATTACTCAGCCATTAAAAAGAATGAAACAATGCCATTTGTGGCAACATGGATGGACTTAGAGAATCTCACACTGAGTGAAGTAAGTCAGAGAAGGAAAACTATATGACATCCCTTATATGCAGGATTTAAAAAGAAATGATACAAGTGAAATTATTTACAAAACAGAAAGAGACTCACAGACTTAGAGAACAATCTTACTGTTGCAGGGTAGGAGGAAGAATGGAGGAAAGGATAGTTAGGGAGTTTGGAATGGACATGTATACACTGCTATATTTAAAATGGATAACCAACAAGGTCCTAGTGTATAGAATATAGAACTCTGCTCAATGTTATGTAGCAGCCTGGTTGGGAGGGGCGTCTAGGGGAGAATGGATACATGTATATGCATGGCTGAGTTCCTTCTCTGTTCACCTGAAACTATCACAATATTAACAGCTATGACACAATACAAAATAAAAAGTCTAAAAAATTAAAAAAATATATAATGTATATAGTATACACATATTGATCCTTCCCTGACCAGGGATTGAACCCATGTTTCCTGCTGGGCAGGCAGATTCTTACTGCTGAGCCACCAGGGTTGGGAAGACTCCCTGTAGAAAGAAATGGCAACACACTCCAATATTCTTGCCTGGGAAATCTGATGGACAGAATAGCCTGGTAGGCTACAGTCCGTGGGGTCGCAAAAGAGTTGGACATGATTTAGAGACTAAACAACAGCAAAAAATCAACTATATTTTAATTAAAATAGAGAGAGAGAGAACTTAAAAAAAAATTGGCAGCTAATTCAAAGAAATCAAGCTAACCCTGCAGGGTAACACACAGCACTGTGTGGGCCAGCAGGGGGGAGCCACAGGCCAGTAGGACCTGCCCTTCCTGTCCCCCTGTTAGTTACAGAGATGATGCCAGTCCCTACTTCCCCATGTTCTGGATCTGCAGGAGCAGTTCCCCAGCTGTTTCAGCCTTTGTGAAGGGGCACTGTGGCCCCTGAGGAGCAGGTGGGCTTCTAACTTGAAAAGAATGTGGTTTACTGAAGGTAGTTTTATATCCTGGGAGCATGGAGGCCACAAGGTAAGGCCTGGGAGGCAGAGGAGCTGGATGATGACTTGTCTCTGCATAAATAACAATAAGGGCTCAGTTTCAAGGTGCTAGTCGCAGAGAGGACCCTGAGAGGTAGAAACTTCTTAGAGTTTTAGAGAGGACTTTAAGGGGAGGACGGTTTGGGGGTTACATGACACTCCACTCGGCATGATGTAATTGATTTCCAGATCCAGCATCTCTCTGCTGGACCCTGTCTTTGGCTAGGTCTCTTCTCTATTTTCTTCCCCCATTTCCCCAGCGTCCTGAGGTCCCTGCTGGTGGGGGGCCACTCAGCAAGACAAACTCCTGGCTGCCAGTGGAGCAATGATCATCCTGGACCCCTCTCGGAAGGATGGAGGTTGGGGGAGGTGATGGGACAGACCCGCTGTCTCCGTCTGCCTTCTCACAGCTACCCTGGGGTTGTATTCGTCTCCCTGAGCAAGTCTTTTTTGTCCCGAGGGCTCACAGGGTGGGCACCAGCGCAGGTTTATTTAGTCAGGGCACTTTCTTGGAAGCATCAGGACTAGACACCGGCTAACCTGAGCAGAAAAGGTATTCCTTGGAAGGCCACTGAGTAACACTCAGAATTGACTGAGAAGTCAAGCTTGGACTTAGAAAAGAACTAGGTTTGGAAAATTAACATGAACAAAGGAATGTGGGTGCAGAAATTGCAGTCAAGATGACCATGTGCCAATAGCCTGGGTGGCAAGCAGCTTTGGATGCTGCATAGCGAAGAGAGGGCAGACATCTTATATTCATATTTTCTCCTTTGTACAGCGTTTTCAGCCAAAACTGTGAACTGCAAATTGGAGTCATTTGGAAATTGGTGTATTGAGTGACTTAAAAAGTACAATACTTTTCATATAATTTTTTCCCCTGGAATTATAGCCTAAGGAAATAATTCTAAATGTGGAAAATCTTTAATTACTAAGATGTTCACTGCATTGTCAAATAGATTGTGGTATATCCACAGAATGGAAAATTATAAAGTTTATGAGGATTAATAATGAGGTGGAAAATAATTTATGGTATAAGTTTGCATGAAGAAACAGGATAGACCATTACACACACTCTGATCCACTCTTAATGTTGCAGGTATTTCCCAGATGGCATCAGCCTGCAGGGTCAGTTGGAGACTGACCTACAGCACCTTCCTCCTATCTCCCAACTCATCCCCCACCAGCCTCATGGAAGGCCCCACCTCTGGTCCTGGAAAGATGCTGGCCTCAGAAATGGCTGTCTTTTCTATACATCTAAGAGGGCTGTGGTTTGAAGATTGACCTCCCAGCGCATGTTTGCTTATCTCCGACAATCTCTCCCACGACAGAAGATTTCTCCTTCCCTGTTTTTATTCCACTTCCTGGTCATCTGAGTTGGGGTAGCAACCAGTGAGCAGGATGCCCTTAGGGTGGAGAGCATCTGTCACAGGCTGGGCGGCCTGTCTAGGTCCTTCTCTGGGGCCCCTTCTCGATCCAGAGAGAGCAACCCTCCCAAGAGCCTTGGTGTCTGGACAACACCCAGCTTCTCTCACCACTCCTGAGGTCATCTACTATTTCTCCACCCTTTCAATCTGCTTTCTAGGCAACCAGCAGTAGAAACTCCCCAAGGTTACCCAAATTCTTTTTTGGGGGGAAGGGGAAGAAGGTGGGCCATTCTTACATATCTAAAAGAGTGAAACTTAGAGAAAGAAGACTGGCAAGTGTGTTAACAATGCTGGTACTTAGATAATAAGGTTAGAGGTGCTCTTTCCTTTTGTTTTTCTGCACTTTTCAATTTTTCTATAATGTGCATTTATTGCTTTTATAATTGGAGAGAAGAAAGAACAGGGACTCAAAGAGGTTAGTTAATTAGCCCAAGGTTGCATCAGCTGCAGATAGGTGGTTGGGAGTCAGGAACGAGGGTCGTTTCCCTGAGTTCCCAGCACAGGGATAGGGGCTTCTCAGCAATAATTCTTTTTTTTTTTTTAATTTTAAGATTTTAAAAAATTGAGATATAATTGACATATAACGTATTACTTTTGGGCATACAACATAATGATCTAATATGTGTATATATTCCAAAATGATTATTATAATAAGTTTAGCTAATACCTATCACCACACATAGTTACATTTGTTTTTTCTTGTGATGAGAACTTTTAAGATCAACTCTCTTGGCAACTCAAATATACAATAGAGTATTGTTAACTATCCTCACCAGGCTTTCTGTTACATCCCCAGAAGTTTGGAAGTTTGTACTTTTTGATCACCTGGGATTTTTTCATGGTATAATCTGCTACATCTCCATAAAAATAGTCTTGATCCCCATTGATTTAGGGCACTGATTCCCCAGCTTTCCTGACGTATATCTGACTCACTTTTGAGCAATGATTCTTACTGATCCCTTTGCTCTGTCCCCACTGGGAGAGAGCTGTGGGGGAGGTTCCTGTTGCTCTGAAATCAGTCTGTGTTCTGCCCACACTCAAGATGTGAGGGAGACTTTTAAGCTTTGTATTCCTTGCTATCTAGTTGAAGGTGACTATTTTATTGTATGAACTGTGGACAGGACTGGCTATATAATTTATGGGCCCAGAGCGAAATGAAAATGGGTTTCCAGGATCCAAAATGACTAAGGCTTTCAAGATGATGGTGTTAGAATGTTAAACCAAGCATGGAGGCTGGAGGCGGAGGGACTTCCCTGGTGGTCCAGTGGTTAAGTCTTTGCCTTCCAATGCAGGGGGTGTGGGTTCGATCCCTCGTTAGGGAGCTAGGATCCCATATGCCTTGTGGCCAAAAAACCAAAACATAAAACAGAAGCAATATTGTAACAAATTCAATAAAGATTTTAAGATGGTCCACATTAAAAAAAAATCTTAAAGTAATCCAGTATGGGCCCTTCTACACTCTGGTCACACCCTCAGGAAGCTGGCCCTGCCTGTGAACACTTACACAAGACATGTGTCAGCCGTGCCCAGGGAGGGCTGCAAAAGGACATTCAGAAGATGGGGACAGAGGGAGGCTTGGGCCTGAGAGGGGCAACAGAATTGAGAGATCCCCACTCCCTGCTGAGTCTCTGTGGTGAGTCTAATACCCAAAGTCCATCCCATTTGAGTTGCTGAGGATTCAGGAGGTTCATGATGTTTTCTTTTTTAATGTTTTGGTACTTAAAAGTTTATTGTATTGATTTATAATATTGTGTTATTTTCTGCTGTATGGAAAGGTGATTTAGTTAAATATAAATTTTGTTTTTCATATTCTTTTCCATTAAGGTTTATCACAAGATATTGAATATAGTTCCCTGTGTTATCCAGTAGGACCTTGTTTTTATCCATTTTCTATGTAATAGTTTACATCTGCTAACCCCAAACTCTTAGTCCATCTCTTCTCTGCCTTGGCAACCAAACTTCTGTTCTCTATGTCTGTGAGTCTCTTTCTGTTTGGCAGGTATGTTCATTTATGTTATATTTTAGATTCCACATATAAGTGGTGATAGCATATGGTGTGTGTCTTTCTTATGGAGTATAATAATCTGTAAGTCCGTCTATGTTGCTGCAGATGGCATTATTTCACCCTTTCTTATGCTAGAGTAGTATTCCATTATACACCCCCCCCCCCCCGCCCACTGCTTTATAGGAGATTCAGTTTTATTCTTTGCCACTCATGTAAACAGAATACATGGCTTCTCTGGGTCTTGTTTCCTCATTCATACAGCAAGAGCCGAGGGACTGGCAACCACAGAGCCGCAGCCAGCTCTAGTGCTGCTCATGCTTAGGACTTTAGCACTTGTGTAGCCCATGGGCCAGTGGCTGTGTGGTGCCTGAGGGCCCAGAAACTTCTTCCAAGATGCCCTCAAGTGAATTGAATGTGGACCAAACACAAAGTGGTGAAGAAGCTCCAGAAGAGCTTTCTCAGGGCCACGTAACAACCGATAGAAGGAGAGACTGGTGGAGACAACCCTTCACATGATTACAAATAGACTATCTGGTATGTAATTGACATTTTATATTACAACCTTTGCAGAGATTTTCTGTGAATTTCCAGCCAGAAACAATATGGGTCCGAATCAAAAGGAAGCTGCTTCCTTGTGTCGAAGACTTGGTAAAAGGGCAGGAGGAGATGCTCAGTTTTGTGTTTGCACTGGTTCCTCACGTGAAAAGCCTGAAAATTAATTCCAAGGTCCTGCCATGTAGTTAGTTTGTATATGCTGATGCTCAGAACACAGTTCCGTGTGATGGTGAAGGTTCAACTGCTCATAACTCATTCTTCTGTCAAGTTCATGCGATCCTGCGCTAATGAGCTCTTCCAGGTATTGCGGAGATATATTCAGAGCCCGGGACGAGATACCGGCATACAGACAGCTACGGGTTATGGGTGTGAGACACGCTGTACCTACAAATCAAATTTATTTGGTGCTTTGATGACATTTTATGTGAAGATAAAAGAAAAAAAAAACAAGCAGTGGCACAGAGGTGCATGAGACAAGTGATTTATGTGAGTACATCTTGGAATTTTCAGGAAGCTTTTGGTTGGCTACATGAATAAGTTTATTTAACAATATTTGGAGTTTGTATAAAAGAATTTGTGTTTAATATTCTTTAAAATTTTTCCTTTTTTGAAAACAAAGGTTTTTTGTTTTTGTTGCACACATGGGCCAGTAAAGGACCCTTTACAAGGGATGACCTTCTTCTTATCATTTGTGTGGGTCACTCATTTCCCCACCCTCTCCTGTAACTTGTGTCCATTTGGGTTCAATAACCTAGGGCTCATATCTCTTTTCCTCAGGTATGATGTAATTCCCCTTTCACTTGTCAGTCTTGGGCTTTCCTAGGGATATACTGAGAAAGGAGCCTCATATTTGACTCTTGACTCTTATTTTCCTTTCCATCTGGTAGAAAAAGATGGGTCAAAAGAAGTGTTAGGAACAAATTCAGCCAAGTCTCTTGGTTCTGACCTCATTGCAGAAGTAAAAGATCGCTAAATATAGTTTAAAATTTACAACTTGGTGGTGGAGGGGAGACAGATGTCCATCTAAAAAATTTTTTTTGGCTGCATCATGCAGCTTGTGGGACTTTAGTTCCTGACCAGGGGTTGAACCTGGGCCCTGGCAGTGAAAGTGCTGAGTCTTAGCCACTGGACCACCAGGGAATTCCCCCCAAAACATTTTTGATTGAAAGCATTTGTGAGGCAGTGGGAGCCACAGACTCTCACCTTTGGAAGGGAATTTTAAAAGGCTACACTCTAACCCAGCTCCCTTTGGTCAGGCAGACCCCAGTATCTCCGCTTTACCAGCAAGAAAGTGGAGGCTGGCATAGGCGAGGGGATGAGAACACGGTGGCGCAGGGAGAAAGTGGGTCTCCTTTGTCAAAGGGTGTGGGGCTGTGGCAGATGGACGGCCAGTATGGCAGCAACAAGATGGCCATCTCTCCCATCGAGGGGGAAGTCTGCTTCCTTTTCCCTTGTGTCTGGGCTGGCCCTGTGGCTTTGATCAACGGAATATAGTAGGTGAGACACAGTGGGACTCCTTGGCCGAGACCTTCAGAGGCCTTGCAGCTTTTGTGTGGGTCGTCTTAAGATCCAGTTGTTGTGTCAAGAAGCTGAGCCCAGGGAACCCACAAGATCACAAGAAGTAACAAATTGCTTTAAGTAAGCAAACTGGGATAGTTTGAAGTCATAGAAAAAGTGAAATAATGCCATTTGCAGAAACATGGATGGACCAACAGATGATCATACTTAGTGAAGTAAGTCAGACAAAGGCAAATACCGTGTATTTCACTTATATTTAAAATCCAAAATGTGGCACAAATGAACTCATCTATGAACCAGAAACAGACAGACATAGAGAACAGACTTATGGTTGCCAAGGGGAAGGAAGGGTCGGGGCGGGATGGACTAGGAGCTTGGTGTTAGCAGATGCAAACTGTTACATACAGGATGGGTAACCAACAAGGTCCTGCTGTATAGCACAGGGAACTGTATTCAATATCTTGTGATAAACCATAATGGAAAAATATACAAAAAAGAATATATATGTCTGTGTGTTGGGGGGGCTGCTTTGCTGGTAGCTCAGCAGTAAAGAATCTGCCTGCAATGCAGGAGATGCTGGAGACTTGGGTTTGACCCCTGGGTTGGGAGGATCCCTTGGAGGAGGGCATGGTAACCCACTCCAGTATTCTTGCCTGGAGAATCCCATGGACAGAGGAGCGTAGCAGGCTACAGTCCATGGGGTTGCAGAGTCAGATATAACTGAAACGACTGGGCATGCCTATATATACATATATGTATGTGTGCATATGTGTATATATATAACACACTGTAAATCAACTATACTTCCATAAAATAAGTTTTTTAAAATGGGGCCACTTATTCTGCAGTCATTGATAACTGTAAGTCATGACCAAGTATCATTTGGAAACATTTATACCTTCTTGGATAAATTCTTTAAGTAATCTTGCTTGAAGCTCCTGCAAAGTAATGGAATCTCTTCTCCTGATAGTAGTCACAGTAATAATAATAATGATAAACATTATTATCATGACACAAAGACTTGTGACTAAAGATATATGGAGTGTGAAGTAGGACGGAAAACTTAAAAAGCAATGACAACACATTTTTATCAACTGCAAATCCCACATAGATGTTATTCATTTCCATAGCTGTGAGACAAGTCAAGGGACTGGCCCACACTTTCCCGCAGAAGTGGGTATTGCGTCAGCATTCACCTGTCTCCCTAATGACCCAAGGGATTCTTACTCCAGGGACTCACAGGACTTGTGGGAAGGGCAGGGTAGGTGGCAGGCAGGGTTTCTGAGGTGGTGTGATTCTCCTTCTGTCTCCTTCTGTCTCCCTTAGTTGCTGGAGAGTCTCAAAGTGACAGGACCCAGTCCTGGGCCTCCCTCCTCAGGAACGGGGTGGGGCCCAGGGCGGCACCACGGTGGTGGTCGAGGGAGCGGCCTGTCCAGCTCACTACTCAGCCAGCAGGATCTGAGGCTACTTCTTTGGTTGTCATCCCACTTTCCGGTGGCGACAGCCCCCCAGCCCCAGGGAGACGAGGTGGCTGCATCCAGGGTTGATTTATTGCCCTTCTCCTATTCTTTACGGGGCCAGTTTTAATGAGTACCCGAGCAGAGACGCCTTTGACTCCCGGGCTGTGAATAACTGCCATTAATAAAGGGGCGAGCTGCTGGCCGCAGCACCCTCATATTTCCATATTAATAACGTCATAAACTCCCCCAGAATGATGTCTTAGAACTCACAAGGTGGAGGCTGGCTGGCTGTAGGCTCAGGTCTGTGGAGGGGGCACGTGATCCCTGGAAGGAAAAGCAGCCTGGGACCTACTCAGCTGCCCACGCATCTCTGCCATGGGAGTTGCCTCTGGGGAGCAAGTTGCTGATTTCATGGGGTGTCTGGAAGTGGGGCAGGAAGTTCTGTCTGCTTTCAAATATCTCCCACAGCAGTCTGTCAATTTGTCTGAGATCCCCTCACTTAAAGACAATTAATTTGAGTTACTCTAAACTTCTGGATATCTATAAGTTAAAAGGCTAATGCCTTAGGGGCTGACTTCATTAATTTCACCTAATCTTGTCTAATCTTCCAGACTTGCCTAGAAAATTAATGTGACTGACTCATGTGACATGTTAACTGAACAGCTACTGTGTGCAAAGAGCTAGGAATATGGGAGGGAAGGAAACAAGCAAAATCCTGCCGTTGCACAGCTTCTATTTGAATTGAAACAGTAAACAAATACGTATGTAAGAGAGTGTGCCAGATGATGATCAATACTACATAAACTATAGAGCACAGGAGGGAGATGGGGCGTGTGTACTGGGCGGAGGATTAGTAGAACCGCTTTGTTCCAGGGAAGTTGACTGAGAGCAGACTCTTCAAAGATTCTCTCCCAGGACAAACCAAGGTGACTTGGAGAGGAGAGATTTGGGGCCATCTCTCCATAGCTGGTGGCTTCCTCTTACCCAGCTCAGGTGACAGTGGAAGAAAGATCTCAGAAAGAAGTCATGTCTTTTCCAGCCACTATCTTTCCCTTATGAGGCCTGGACAATGGCTAGGGCCCTCAGACCCCTTGGTTCAGCCCTTTATCAGCCCCAGGTCTAGGAAAGCCCAACGTATGCCCCTCAATTCTGTAGATTCCTAGAGACTTTTAATTTCCTGCTTTAAGCAGGAAACTGTGGGTAGTCTCTGTGGAGCCACAGCTGATCCTGACCTGAAAATCCATGCCTTTCCGGAGTGCCCCACCCCAATTAAATGTTCATGAGCAAAGTAGGCTTTGCCAAAGCTTCAGGAGGGGGAGGAGGAGCAGTTTACTTTTCACTGTCCACAGACATTGCTTACTCTCTGGGTATTTTGTTATCCCAGGGGGTTAGGAGAGAGATATCCTGCCAGAGTTGCCAAACCTGTTACCTGAAAACCGGGTTGGCCTCTTGGTAAGTGTCGAGCCAGTAGGCACAACCAAACCAAAGCTCGGGGGAAGGAAGGATTCATTACTTGTGGAAAGCAAGGAGAACACCAGAGATCTTCCTCAAAGCAGTTTCTCCCTGAACAGTTTTAAGCTAAGTGTATGTGCATATTCAGGAAGCGGACTTGAGCAGAGGAGAAGTCAGCATAGAACTGGGGCCAAGGTCAACAGAGTCCAAGCTTTAGTTGATTGAAATCAGGACGGTCATCATCATCATTCCATCCTCCACCTTGGTGGGGGCCTTAGTTCTTGCAGAACTCAAAGATAGATTGTTATGTATATTCCTTGAGGAACCAGGATGGTGCCCCAAGACTCCCTTGTCTCAGCATCTCCTTCCTTCTCTGATTGGAAACTGCTTCAGTCTGCCCTTTGGAACTCAGGGAAGGTCAAAGAGGCTGAATAAAATCTATTTCCTACAAATAAGAAAGAGGAGATACAGAAAGATTTGCACCTGGGAGCCCCACAGAGTCCTGCCTAATTTCAGTCCCATCTTGGCCCTTCTACTACCAGGCTTTTCTTTTTTAAATTTCAGTTGCCCATCTTTACCCCTGATTTTCCAATCTCACTAACTTTTCTTTTCCTTTCTTGCTTCCCCAAGTCTATTTCTGGTTGCATCCCTCCATCCCTGTTGGCCTCTGGAAGCTCCAAGTACTTCTTCCTGATTACAGGGCACAGCTTCCCCTTCCTCTAACAGACAGATGTTAACTGACACCAAAGTGTGGGGTTGGCTTCCTCCCAAAATAACTATCTCAATGTTTTGCCAGCAGCCCAGCACACTCCTCCTCAAGGACTTCTAGTGCCCACCATTAGAAAAATAGCATCTTCACTGCTTTACTCGTGGAAGGCACTGCTCGTTCTTACCCAATAGCATTCTCCTTTCTCCTTTACCAATAGAGTCTGGTGTTATCACAGAAATCATAGCCCAGTGAAACAAGCTCATCTCCCAAGACTCCCTTGCAGCTAGAGGCGACCATGTGACGTCATCCTGGCCATGAAGGTTGGAGTGGAGGAAAGCGTTGAAAAGGGGCATGGTGTAACTAGCATAACCTTTGGCCCTTTGCCTTCTGCAGCTTCCTGCTTGGAGTGAAAGTGTGACTTTGAGGTTGAAAACTAAATTAGGGCAGGAGGGTGGGAAGATAGGAGAAACAGAGTCCTTGCTCACATTTTTGAGTACCAGTCTTGAACAACTACTTCTAGATTTCTTGTTACATGAGACCCTATTGAAAGATACGCTCTCTTGGTTGCTGTTATAGGCTGAACTATAAGGTGAGGTGAAGTTGCTCAGCCGTGTCTGACTCTTCGCAACACCATGGACTGTAGCCTACCAGGCTCCTCTGTCCATGGGATTCTCCAGGCAAGAATACTATGTTCCCTCCGAATTTATATGTTGAAATTCTAATCCACAGTACCTCAGAATGTGACTATATTTGGAGATTGAGCCTTTAAAGATGTAATTATGGTTAATTGAAGTCCTATGGGTGGGCTCTAATCTAACCTGAGTGATGTTTATATAAGAAGAGGAAATTTGGACACATGAAGACACACTGGGGTGTATGCACATAGGAAAGATCACATGAGGACACAATGAGAAGGTGGCCTTTTTCAAGCCAAGCAGAGAGGCCTCAAGAGAAACCAAACCTGCTACCACTTTGACCTAGGACTTCCAGCCTCCGGAACTGTGAGGAATAAATTTCTGTTGTGTAAGCACCCCTGTTCTGTGGTATTTGTTATGGCAGCCCTAGCAAATGAGTTCAGTGGCTCTCAGCTAGACGCCAGCCTGACTTCTACCCCATACCACTGGGTCTAGCCATCTGTGGCTCAGTGGGTCAAGGATTAGATGTAGAGGTAGAAGAAGTCTCCAAGGTTTCCAAGGCTAATTGTGATTAGGTCCTAATTTAAGTATCCCCCTGAGGATGGTGCCAGCATCTTAGGTACCAGGTTCAAAATGTCCCATCTCCCTGGTCGGGGGTTTTCACATTTCTCTCTCCCTTCCCCAGAGCTACGGTTGCAATGTACCTGCTCATCTGAACCTTCCTGTCTTCAAACATTCTCTTCTCAGCATCCAGGAGTGTCAGAACATTTATCCAGCAACCAGTCTGGGTGAATGTGGCAAGAGTAGTACCTGGTGTATAGTTGGCTCTCAGGAGACATTAACTGAATTCATGGATAGGAGATGACCATAGGAACCATTGCCAGGTAGCATATATACTTACTATGCATTTATTTATTCATAAATTTAAAATAAAGTTGATTTTATCCCATTATAAAAAACAACATGAACTGGTCTTCAGTTGTGTACCAGGTGCTATCTTAGGTGCCTTGCATTTGTTTATCTTCACAAGAAGTCTGAAAGCTAGATACTGTGCCAATTTTATAGGGCTTCCCTGGTGGCTCAGCAGTAAAGAATCTGCCTGCAATGCAAGATACACAAGAGACACAGGTTTGGTCCCTTCGTGGGGAAGATCCCCTGGAGGAGGGCGTGGTAACCCTCTCCAGTATTCTTGCCTGGAGAATCCCATGGACAGAGGAGCCTGTGTGCAACAGTCCATGGGGTCGCCAAGGACACAACTGAAGGGACTGAGCATGCATGCGCATTGCACTGTTACAGAAGAGGAGGATGAAACTTAGAAACCAAAGGTGATTTACTGTTTCAGTTCAGTTCAGTTGCTCAATCGTGTCCGACTCTTTGTGACCCTGTGGACTGCAGCACGCCAGGCCTCCCTGTCCATCACCAGCTCTCCGAGTTTACTCAAACTCATGTCCATTGAGTTGGTGATGCCGTCCAACCATCTCATCCTCTGTTGTTCCCTTCTCCTCCCGCCTTCAATCTTTACCAGTATCAGGGTCTTTTCAAATGAGTCAATTCTTCACATGAGATGGCCGAAGTATTGGAGTTTCAGCTTCAGCATCAGCCCTTCCAATGAATATTCAGGACTGATTTCCTTTATGATTGACAGGTTTGATCTCCTTGTAGTCCAAGGGACTCTCAAGAGTCTTCTCCAACAACCACAGTTCAAAAGCATCAATTCTTCGGCACTCAGCTTTCTTTATAGTCCGACTCTCACATCCATACATGATTACTGGAAAAACCATAGCTTTGATTAGACAGACCTTTGTTGGCAAAGTAATGTCTCTGCTTTTTCATATGCTGTGTAGGTTGGTTATAACTTTTCTTCCAAGGAGCAAGCATCTTTTAATTTCATGGCTGCAGTCACCATCTGCAGTGATTTTGGAGCCCAAAACAATAAAGATTTATTGTTTAAAAAATAATAAAAAGCATGGTGGCTTTTATGATTTTTTCTATAACAAGGCTGGCAGCTTCAGTGATATAATCCTTCCAGGCTATCTTGATGTTCTCTCTATCTGGGTTCTCTTCCATAGTCCTGACAATCCTTTCCATATAGTACTGGGTATAATGAGCCTTAAAGGTCCTTGTGCTACCCTGATATAGAGGCTGAATTAGAGATGCTGTATTTGTATACAAGCAGACCACTTTGATGCCGCTGGTGTTGAGCTTATGGGTTTCTGGGCGGCCAGGAGCATTGTCCAATATCAAAAGAACTTTTAAAAGGTAGTCTGTACTGACAAGGTACTTACTGACTTCAAGGTCAAAGCGTCGATGAAATCAATACAGAAAAAGTGCTCTCGTTATCCAGACCTTCTTGCTGTCCAACCTAGAGACTGGCAGCTGGTGTTTTATCTTTCCCTTGAAGGTTTTGAGGGGTCAGTGGCTTTATAGATAAGGTCAGTCCTGATCATAATCCCAACTGCATTTGCACAAAACAAGTTAGCCTATCACTTCCTGCCTTAAATCCTGGTGCTCACTTCTCTTCCTTACTGATAGATGTTCTTTGTGGCATTTCCCCCACCCCTAGAATAGGGCACTTTTGTCTGCATTAAAAACCCATTCAGGCAGATGTCCTTTCTTCTCAATGACTTTCTTCATGGCCTCTGGGTACTTGTCAGGTGCCTCTTGGTTGGCAGAAGCTGCTTCTCTTGTTTTCTTTACATTTTAAAAACCAAACACTTTTCTAAAATTATCAGACCACCCTTTGCTGGCTTTAAATCTCCAGCTTTGGATCCTTCACTTTCTTTTTGCTTTAAGTTTTCCTGTAATGAGGGCTTCCTGGTGGCTCAGACGGTGAAGAATCTGCCTGCAATGCAGGACACCTGGGTTCAGTCCCTGAGTTGGGAAGATTCTCTGGAGGAGGGCATGGCAACCTATTCCAGTATTCTTGCCTGGAGAATCTCCATGCAAAGAGGGGCCTGGCGGGCTACAGTCCATGGGATCTCAAAGAGTTGGACACGACTGAGTGACTAAGCACAGCACAGCACAGTCCCATAATGACTTTTTTTTTCTCCAGTCATACTAGAGTCTATAGATTTGTCTTTCTTATAGCCATCCTATACTCCCATACAGCTGCATTTTCAATGTGAGGTTTAAAAATATTTTGCTGAAAGTGCAAAGTTTTAATGCCTGCTGGTGTAGCTATAGCGATGGCTTCACAAATTTCCTTTTGTTTTTTATAATGATCCTTATATTGGACTCATTTATCTTGAAATGGTGGTAACTGCAGCTGCAGACCTTAGTCAATGGTCCATATCAAATAATTCAGCTTTCTCTTGTAACATCGTGACTTTTCTTTGCTTCTTAGGGTCACTTTTAGCATCACTGGTGGCACTTTGTACAGGTCTCTTGGTGTTACTCAAGGTTTATGGCATTGTACTAAACATGATGAAAAATACACAAGACCTGTGAGGCATCACTTTTTACTGTGGCATGTAATTTACCTGAGAGATTAACATCGCACGTGGAGATGATTAGCGTCACATGGAGTTTCAAGTGGATACTCAGAACACTTGAACTCACCCTCCAGAGCCACAGGAGGTGACTATAAAAATGTTATACCAGTACAGTATGTGCTTCAGTTAATTTTATGCAGTTATGATTTAATTCTGCATCTTTACATTTGTTTACATTTCTCTTGGCTGCAAATGGTGTCATTTTTGATAAGTGTTTGTGTAAGTTTTGATAAATCTTAACTTTTAATAATATATTTGTGCATATTTTGTGATAGTAAATGATACAATAGACTAGTATTTATGTAAATCTCATGCATTCATGACATATGGAATGCTTTCTTTTTTCTTTTGGCATTTCTAGGCTACATGGTTTGTTTGTGGGGTTTTTCAAACTGTTGCAAATCTCCAAAAATCTTTCCAGTATGTTTATTGAAAAAAATCTGTATATAAGTGGACCTGTGCAGTTCAAACCCATGTTGATAAAGGGTGAGCTGTATTCTTTTTAAATTTATTTTTTAGTTGGAGAATAATTGCTTTACAATGTGGTGTTGGTTTCTGCTGTACAACAATGCAAGTCAACTATGATTATATTATATATCATATATCACCTCCTTCTTGAGCCTTCCTCCTCTCCCCGCATCCTACCCCTCTACATCATCACAGAGCACCAAGCTGGGCTCCCTGTGTTATACAGCAACTTCTCACCAGCTATCTATTTTACACATGGTAATGTATACATGTTGATGCTACTTTCTCTGTTCATCCCACTCTTTCCTTCCCCTACAAGGGTGAACTGTATTTTAAAATTGATTGTGATGAGGAATGCACAATTCTATGAGTAAAAAGCATTAAATTTTATACTTTAAATAGGTAAATTCTATGGCATGTGACCTATATATATATATAGCTATATATATACATAGTTAAACAGCTATATCTCAATATAGCTGTTTAAAAAAAGAAAAAACTGAAAATATCAGTAAAGCATCTGTGTTTTTACAGGAATACTGACAGGAATACCACTTTGCCTCCTTCTACTGACAGCTTTTTAGGAAGGTCTTTAGGACACTTGGTATGTGATAGTCCAGGTGTTCCTGTGTCTGTGTGGCCAGCAATCTGGAACTATCAACAGGCATAACCAGAAAAAAACCCCATAGAAAGCCTGCTCACTCTAACCAAAGGTCTGAAAAAAGGGCAGCCCAGCAGCTAGTACCCACCCCACTGCAGCCAAATACCAAGGGAAAAACTCCCTCTGAGTTTCTGCTGAATTCCCCCATTCCTGTTGGTGCTGGTGGGGCTGAGTGGTGAGCTGGACTTCTGGCCCCATCTGGAGGAGGCATGTTTCCATCATAACCTGGAGACAATGAAGTGGTGTGAGTCTGTGTTCTGCTTTTGCTGGGATGGTGTCCATGGGGCCCAGTAGGGAACTTCTGCTCCATTTAGACCTACATACCACACCTAAAAGTGTGACTGTCTGTAAAAAAGAAGGTTAAGTAGAGTCCATATCGTTATAGAATAACACCCAAAATGTACATACAATTAAAATCACTCCTCAAACCAAGAACCAAGAATATTTCAATCTGAATGAGAAAAGGCAATCAATAGACACTGATATGGAAATGATTAAGAATTTAGATTCTAAAGTAACCACTATGAAAATGCTTTAATAAGCAGTAGCAAACATGTTTGAAACAAAGGAAAAAACAGTCTCATTAAAGAAATAGAAGATATAAAGAAAAACCAAGTGGAAATTTTAGAATTGAAAAATACAAGAACTGAAATAAAAAAGTTATTGGATGTGCTTAATAGCAGAACAAATATAAAAGAGGGGGAAACATCAATGAACTTGAAGATAGAACAATACAAATTGCCTGATCTGAATAACACAGAGAAAATAGGCTAAAAAAGGCACGAAAAGAGTCTCAGGGACCTGTGGGGCAGTAACAAAGGATCTGACATTTGTATCATTAGAGTCTTAGAAGGAGAGGATAAAATGTGGGCCAAAAAGATTTGGAAAAATGGTTGAAAACTTCCCGGCGTTGGCAAAAGACATAAGCTTATTGATTCTAGAAGCCGAGTGTATCCAAATAGGATAATACAAAGAAATCTATGCCAAGACACATCAAAATCAAAAACTAAAGACAAAGAAAAAATACAAAGAAAAAAATCTTGAAAGCCTATGGAAAGATGGGAGGCATTATATATAAACACAAAATGATTCAAGTGACAAAGGATTTCTTATAAGAAACCACACAGGCCAGAAGGAAGACTCACACAATTTTTCAACTGACAGGCCAACTTCAAAATTTCTTTGCTCCTTCCTTAAATTCACACTAAGTCCCTTCTTTAAGCATTCTTTCTCAAGCATTACTCATAAAACACAGCCTCATCTCTTTAATGAAAATGTTAATTTTTTTCATTATAGACATATCTCCATAAGTAAAAAATTATTATTGTGATTCAATGTTTTGACTTGTTTAATTAGTCATTACCATGCTATAGAAAATCCATTATTTTGACTATTTGACTTTTAGCAACTTTGTTGAATTGTTACTAATTATAATAATTTTAGAGCTTATTCTTTGTAATTTGTAGCTAAAACATCTGCCAACAACGTGATTTTTCTCTGTGCTATTCTAAAAGTTCCAATTATTTCCATTTTCATGTGTTATAGTATTGGCTAAGAAAAAATAATCTAGAAGAAGCATATATAAATTGTCATAGGACTTCCCTGGTAGCACAGTGGATAGGAATCCACTTGCCAATGCAGGGGACACAGGTTTGGCTTATAGTCTGGGATGATTCCACATGTTGTGGAGCAACCGACCATGCACCACAATTACTGAGCCCGCATGCTGCAGCTGCAAAAGCCCGTGTGCCCAGAGCCTGTGCCCTGTAGCACGAGAAGTCACTGCGATGAGAAGCCCACACATCAGTATAAAGAGCAGCCCCTGCTCACCGCAACGACAGAAGCTGCGCAAAGCAATGAAGACCGAACGCAGCAAAGAAAAAGAAGTAAGCAAATAAATAAAATTTAAATCAATTATTTAAAAAATGCAACGTATCCTAAAGTGTGTTCCATAGGATTCTGGGTTCTCAGGATGTTTTGGGTAATGCTTGGTAAAATTTTTTAAAAGTGTTTGTTTGCTTGTAGTTTGTACAGCTTCTGGGTCTTAGGTATGACAGTTTTCATTGCATGTCTGAGAAGTGGGTGTTGGGGACCCCTTCTTTCTTTGTTTGGTAGCACCTTTCATGTATTGGTGCTCTAGGGACTCACTTTGGGAAATGCTGCTTTAGAATTTCACTGTAATGGATGCTATGGACAGTTGGGTTGAAATAGCCATTCTTTGTAATGCTGAAGAAGGATCTTCCTAGTCCTGAAATATTTACTGTAGTCTTCTTAGATGATGGGATTGAGTTTGAGTGGGGCAATGATTAAATAAAATTACTTTTTTGTCTCATGTTATCAAACTGTTTGTAATAAACAAGTATTAGCTTTGTAATTAGATAAAACCCCATAAAATGCAAATACTTGCTCAGTAGTTTGATCAGAGTTGCTCTCTCTGTGGGGAAGGCAGATGCCATATGAGAGTCCTGTGTTTGAGGGAGGGAGCCCTCTAGGGTAGGGTAGGGCAGGGTAGAGGCCTGAGACAGGTCTCTGGAGGTGGGTGATGTCATCTGCTTCCTGATTGGCTGCCAGCTAGATGCCATCAGGGGCCTGAACTTTTTTCTGCCCATTTCACTTGTAGTCAAATTCACCATCAGTAAAGTTGACTGAAAATCTTCCAGGCCAGCTGCTGCCATATTTGCAGGAGAATGTCAAATATTCTAATCACTTTTCCTGACATTTAAACAAACTCAATTTTCATGTAAAATTATCTCCTAACCCTCCAGAAAGCTGTTTATTTTTCTAAGGAGGTACAAGTTCAATGCTCCTTTTCAAATGGATATAATTTCTTGAAAGCCAGAAATTATAGCTCATAATGCTATCTTTCGTCCATCGTGATTAAATCCCTTTGATGTTGGGTATTTGAATTTCCTTCCTCCCTAGTCTTAAGCTACCCTCCTTAGCTTCCTCTTTTTCTTCTTTCTTTCCTTTCTTCCTGGAAGAAGGACATCAATTAGGACAGGAAACTTTGTCATCTGAAATGACATTTTCAAAATGCCTTTATTAAAATCACCAAAAGTTAGGATATAGGAGATCCATCAAAAAAAAAAGAATAATAATAACAACATTGTATATAATGATAATGGGGCTTCCCGGGTAGGTAAAGAAACTGCCTACAATGCAGGAGAAATAGGAGACTCTGGTTCGACCCTTGATTGGGGAAGATCCCCTGGAGGAGGGCATGGTAATCCACTCCAGTATTCTTGCAGGTAAAATCCCATGGACAGAGGAGCCCATTGGGCTAGAGTCCATGGGGTCGCAAAAAGTCATCATGACTGAAGTGACTGAGCATGCACATGAATAATGATAATGATAACAGTTAAGGGGCTTCGTTGGTGGTCCAGCGGTTAAGACTTCATGCTCCCAGTGCAGGGGGCACAGGTTTGATCCCTGGTTGAGGAGGTAAGATCCTGGATGCCACATGTTGTGGCCTAAGAAATAAATTCTAATGAACTACTTTTAAATTTAAAAATGTCAGTTTTAATTAAGTGCTTGCTATGTGGGAGGCACTATTCTAAGTCCTTTTCATTTCTTTAAGTCTCCCAATATTCCTAAAAGGAGGAATGATCTGTGTTTTAGGGTTGGGAAATCAGAGAGGTTAAGTGATTTGCTCATAAGAACACAGCTGGTAAATGACAGAGCCAGAACACAAATCCATGTTTCTTCCACTATCTGTTCAAATCAGATGAACTTGTGAAAATTAAAAATAATGAGTGTTTTCAAAGTGTTTTCTTTTGGGGGAAGAAAAAAAAGATGAAACCGTTGGTGCTCTTGAAGAAAAAGAGAGAGCAGGGGAAAGAGGAAGGCGGTTCAAAAGAACTGAATAGACGAAGGATCTGATATCAGAAGCTGGGGGGCCTCAGCTCCTTCATTTTGTTGCTGTTGTTCAGTCATTAAGTCATGTCTGAATCTTTGTGACCGCAGGGGCTGTTGCATTCCAGGCTTCCCTGTCCTTCACCTAGCTCCCAGAGTGTTCAAATTCATGTCCACTGAGTTGGTGATGCCATTCAACGATCTCATCCTTCATTTTACTGCTGAGAAAACTGAGACCCAGCCAGGGGAGGGAGGAGAGGGGAGGGGGGAGGAGGAGAGGAGGAAGGGGGAGGGGCATGGGAGGAAGGAAGGGGAGGGGAGGAGGGAGGGGGAGGGGAGGAGGGAGGGGGAGGGAAGGAATGGCCCATCCTGGTTTGCAGATGTTGGTACAGAGAATGGATGGGAGTCCAGGTTTGGTGGCATCCAACCCAGTTCTCCCCTCCTTCTGTTTCACCGGACTGTCTTCCAAACAGTAAACCTTTTTTTCAAGCGGTCACTCATTTTTAAAAAAAAAATGTCAAAACTCAGAAATGCTAAGTGATGGGGTAAAATTAAGAGCCTATCTGCCCTTTCAGATGGTGGGAGAAGCTCCCCAACTTGCTATTAAAGCTTGAGGGCATGACTTAGGATTCTGTTTATGTTTATAGCTCTGCCTGGGGAAACATCTTGACCCTGATAAAAGCTTAGGAGCCTAGTTCCTTCCATAATTCAGAGATCATGTCTGGCATTTTGTGTTATCTTCTTGGTCAAGGTCAAAACCAATAGACTTGTAAATCATAAACACTTCCTAATTAAGGAAACCAGATAGATGCTGCTGGGTCTGTTGCAGAACCAGGAGAGACTTTTTCCCCATGGGGGATTTTCCCCCTACTTGGGGCTTTTATAGTTCCTATGACATCTGGGCTTTTCTTTGAAATGGAATCAAATCTCAGCTATATGACATTTTATATGTGTGTGTTTGTGACTTATTAATAACAGTAGCTAATCACGATGGTGTGATCATTCATGTAGAGCCAGACATCCTGGAATGTGAAGTCAAGTGGGCCTTAGGAAGTATCACTATGAACGAAGCTAGTGGAGGTGATGGAATTCCAGTTGAGCTGTTTCAAATCCTGGAAGATGATGTTGTGAAAGTGCTGCACTCAATATGTCAGCAAATTTGGAAAACTCAGCAGTGGTCACAGGGCTGGAAAAGGTCAGTTTTCATTCCAATCCCAAAGAAAGGCAATGCCAAAGAATGCGCAAACTACTGCACAATTGCACTCATCTCTCATGCTAGTAAAGTAATGCTCAAAATTCTCCAAGCCAGGCTTCAGCAATATGTGAACTGTGAAATTCCAGATGTTCAAGCTGGCTTTAGAAAAGGCAGAGGAACCAGAGATCAAATTGCCAACATCCACTGGATCATGGAAAAAGCAAGAGAGTTCCAGAAAAACATCTATTTCTGCTTTATTGACTATGCCAAAGCCTTTGACTGTGTGGGTCACAATAAACTGTGGAAAATTCTGAAAGAGATGGGAATACCAGACCACCTGACCTGCCTCTTGAGAAACCTGAATGCAGGTCAGGAAGTAACAGTTAGAACTGGACATGGAACAACAGACTGGTTCCCAATAGGAAAATGAGTACGTCAAGGCTGTATATTGTCACCCTGCTTATTTAACTTCTATGCAGAGTACATCATGAGAAACACTGGGCTGGAAGAAGCACAAGCTGGAATCAAGATTGCTGGGAGAAATATCAGTAACCTCAGATATGCAGATGACACCACCCTTATGGCAGAAAGTGAAGAGGAACTAAAGAGGCTCTTGATGAAAGTAAAAGAGGAGAGTGAAAAAGTTGGCTTAAAGCTCAACATTCAGAAAACGAAGATCATGGCATCTGGTCCTATCACTTCATGGGAAATAGATGGGGAAACAGTGGAAACAGTGGCTGACTTTATTTTTTTGGGCTGCAAAATCACTGCAGATTGTGACTGAAGCCATGAAATTAAAAGATGCTTACTCCTTAGAAGGAAAGTTATGACCAACCTATACAGCATATTGAAAAGCAGAGACATTACTTTGCCAACAAAGGTCCATCTAATCAAGGTTATGGTTTTTCCAGTGGTCATGTATGGATGTGAGAGTTGGACTATAAAGTTGAGCACAAAAGAACTGATGCTTTTGAACTGTGGTGTTGGAGAAGGCTCTTGAGAGTCCCTTGGACTGCAAGGAGATCCAACCTGTCCAACCTAACGGAGATCAGTCCTGGGTATTCATTGGAAGGACTGATGTTGAAGCTGAAACTCTAATATTTTGGCTACCTGATGCGAACAGCTGACTCATTTGAAAAGACCCTGATGTTGGGAAAGAGTGAAGGCAGAAGGAGAAAGGGATGACAGAGGATGAGATGGTTAGATGGCATCACCGACTCAGTGGACATGAGTTTGGGTAAATTCTGGGAGCTGGTGATGGACAGGAAGGCCTGGCGTGCTGCAGTTCATGGGGTCTCAAAGACTCAGACACAATTGAGTGACTGAACTGAACTGAATAACAGTAGCTAAACTGTTTGCCATCCCTGGTAGCTCAGATGGTAAAGAATTCACCTGCAATGCCAGACGGCCTACGTTCAATTCCTGGGTCATGAAGATCCCCTGGAGAAGGGAATGGCAACCCACTCCAGTATTCTTGCCTGGAGAATTCTATGGACAGAGGAGTCTGGCAGGCTACAGTCCATGGAGTTGCAAAGAGCTGGACACAAGCGAGTGACTCACACTTTCGCGTTCACACACATACAGCATTATACCAGATGGAGTTCTCTAGTCCTCCCTTTATTTTATTTCATTTATGCTTATTACAACCTTCTTAGGCTGAATAATGCCCCCCAACCCAAGATGTTCACATACTATTTTCTGGAACCTGTGAGTATGTTCCCTTACCTGGTAAGAGACTTTGCAGACGTGATGAAGGATCTGGAAGTGGAGAAGTTATCCTGGATGATCAGAGTGGGCTTGATGTGATCATGAGGGACAGAGATAGGAGATTAAGGAGAAGAGAAGATGGAGAAAGGGGGAAGAAGCAAGAAAGGTCGAAGAGGTGAGGCCCAGATTTTTTGCTGGAACCTCCAGCAGGAACCAGCCCTGTGGATGCCTTGATCTCAGCCCCATAGGAATCATTTTGGACTTCTGACCTTCAAAACTAAAACAAAAAATGTGTGTTGCTTTAAGCCAGCAAATTTGTGGTAATTTGTCACAACAGCAATAGGAAACAAATATAGATAGGTGCTATTAATGTCTCTGTTTTACATATGAAGAGACTGAGGCACCGAGAGAGATTAAATACTTCATTCAAGGTCACACAACGGGAAGCGGCAGAATGGGGAATCAAGTCAGCTCCCGCTGACTTGACTACTATGCTGTTTGACCTAAGACAAGGCACTCTACTTCCCTGATTCTCAGTTTTCTCATCTCTAAAAAGTAGCTAATGATCCCTGTACACCAGTTTGTTAGGGGGATTAAATGAGATAATACTTAATATTCTAGGTGGGAAGATGGTGGTAATGATGATCGTGATGATGGTGGTGATAATGATGATAATGGTGGTGGTGATTATGACACTGATGGCGATAATTATGGTGAGAATAAAAGATGCCCATTGTGAGATGCAGAAAGTCAGCAGTGTGCCTTTGAGAGGGAGAGTGTAGAGTGGATCGGCCAAGAGAGTTCTGGAGAAGGATGTGTTTGCTCTTGCTTCTGCTCTACTTTTGGCTTTGTTCTTAGCCTTCGAATGTCTTTTATTCAAGCTACTGCCCAAACAGCCCTCTTCATCATGCCAACCCCTTGTCCCAGCTGCCCTCCTGCCCTGCCACATGGTCATATGTGGCTTGACATTTTAACCAGCTCCTTTGTACTAATAACAAGGACCAGAGCAGAATCCAAAGAGGAGACTGCTCTCAGCCTAGAGAAACCATCAGAATCTCCCACATACTGTTCCTTGGTCCAGCTGTCAACTCAAACAAGAGGCAACAGGGGAAATTCTCAGTGGGAGTTGGGAAAGTGGATTTTGAGAGATCAAAGTAGATACATATGCATATATGGAATTTTTTTCTTAATATAGAAGGTCTATATAAGATTATTGTATAAAATAGAGGAATGGATAAAGAATAATATTCTTCTCTAATCTTATCACCAGAGAGAATTACCATTGTATTATTTTGTTTATTACCATTGTGTAGTTTCTACTGTATTTTCAGTGTATTTTATATCCACTGTATTTTCCACTGTGTATTTTCAGTGTATTTTCCACTCATCTTTTTTTCCTCTGTGTTGATAAATACTGTGGATAGATTTGTATCTTTTCTTTTTAAAAAATATTTTATTGGAGTACACTGTTGGGTTAGTGTATCTTTATGCTTTTCAGTTAATAATCTATTGTGATTTAAGGTATCAGTAAATCTTGTTCAAAAGATGCTATTTTTAATATTTTGTGAGATATTCTATTTGCATTCTATTTTCTTTCTTACTAAAAATATTTATTTACTTGGCTGCGTTGGATCTTGAGGCATGCAGGATATTTTGGTTGTGGCATGTGGGATCTGGTTCCCTGACTAGGGATCAAACCTGGGCCCCCTGCTTTGGGAGTTGGAGTCTTAGCCACTGGACTAGGGAAGTTCCCCTAGTCTCTTTATATCATATGTGTCTGAATGGATATGGAGAATGAATTTCATCAGCATTTTAAAGATTTTGAATGCCTTCCTTGTTGATTGTTTGGGTCCATTTCTGGGTAAAGCCAGCCCAGCAGTGACGGTGGTCTTGTTTCAGGACATCAGGGCAGGGAGGAAGATGGTCCAGTCTTTCTTTTTTCAGAGGATGTGTGTGAGGCTGTGCTTTGGGAGGAGAAAAGGGGCTAGTCTTGAGGACCCAGAGGCCTTCCCATGTGTCATCATGGGGCCTCTTTGACTCTGCCTTGATGTTCTGGAAGCGCCTCAGTTTTCAGCTAAATAAAATCTCCTCTTAGATGTGTGGTTTTTTGTTTTGGCCAAGTATTGCTGAAATGCAGTAAATGAGAAACAAGGTTTGCAATACTTCTGATGGGTTCCCTGCTTTGTCCAGGTTTGAAATTTGCATAATATCTCTCCAACAAGCTTTTTCTTCAAAAGCATGAAAACATCCCTCTGAGGAAGAAGCTCTGGGACAGATATTCAATGAGGGTCAAGATCTGGGCTTCTATGACGCCCTGGACTTGTTTTTGTCTTAGCCTGGAGGGACCATTCTCCAGAGGTGACCCCTGATGAACCACACCTGCCAGTGCTCATGCCTTGCTCAGTCTGCCCTTGACTCTGGGTAGCCCCATGGCTTGCTTTTGACCAATGCAGCAGAAGAGACTTTGCCTAACTCCTGAGATTTTGTCATAAGAAGCCTCATGGCTTCTGGGAGAAGCCATTTACCATCATGATGGCCATGCTGTGAGGAAGCAAAATAGCCCAGTGGGGGGCTTACAGGGCCTTGGGTCAGCACCCAAGCTGTGGAGCCCCATGTGTGAGTGAAGCGCCATCTTCAATATCCAGCCCAGTCGAGCCTTCAGATGACTCCAACTCCATTCACCATAAGTTTAGGCTGCAACTACGTGAAAGATCCACAATAAAAATCCCTCAGCAGATCCACTCAACCCACGAAACATAAGGGAACAGTGATAAACAAGTGTTTGGTGCTGTGGTTTTGTTTTGTGGCCAGGACAGGTGCACTGTGGGATCTTAGTTCCTCAAACAGGGATCGAATCTGGGCTCTGACAGTGAAAACCCAGAGTCCTGACCAATGCACCACCAAGGAATTCCCATAAAATGTTGTTTTAAGACGCTATATTTGTGATAATTTGTTTCACAGTAATAGATAATCCAAATTTATTACCTGTAACATATTATAAGCATTTCTTAACCTCAAGAAACCAGGCACTCTTTGAAGTCAGAACCTGTATCTTAGCATTTTTGGTACTGCAAGCTAAATCCTGCAGCATAATTGAAACAAGCTGGGAGAGTTCAAGCAGTACTTTATGGAAAGCCCTGGAATAACAAAGGAAGAAGCTACAGAGAACAGCATAAAATGTACAGTCTATCAAAACATGCGTCGTTCATTTTCTGCTTATGGTCCACCATGGAATGCTTTCCTTCTAGCGCTTGTGAAATTCGCTTAGTTGTGTCCGACTTCTTAAGACCCCGTGGACTATAGAGTCCATGGAATTCTCCAGGCCAGAATACTGGAGTGGGTAGCCTTTCCCTTCTCCATGGGATCTTCTCAACCCAGGGATCGAACCCAGGTCTCCTGCATTGCAGGCGGATTCTTTACCAGCTGAGCCACAAGAGAAGCCCAAGAATACTGGAGTGGGTAGCGTCTAGCTCCTGGTCGGCTCCTATGTGACAGGGGTCATTCTTTTTCCTTTTTTTACTTTTGAAGAAGTAAATATACTTATTTAAAATAAGTTGTTTTAAAATTAAAGAAGTCTTCCTCTCATTCCTGTCTGCATCCACTCAGTTCCCTTCCCTAAAGGCTCCAATATTTTTGGTTTTACTTATACTTTTCTAGAAATATTAGATTACATATATTATCTAGCCATCTATCTCTCCATCCATCCACACATACTCGTGTGTGCTGGCATACTATGTACTCTGTTTTCATGCAAAATATATCTTGAGATCTTTTCATTTTGTTCTTTTATTGAAAAGAATATATATTATATAAGAATATGCATATATATGTTGGGCTTCCCAAGTGACTCAGTGGATAAAGAATCTGCCTGCCAATGCAGGAGACACAGGAGATGCTGGTTCTATCTCTGGGTCAGGAAGAGGGCAAAGCAACTCACTCCAGTATTCTTGCCTGGAGAATCCCGTGGACAGAGGAGCCTAATAAGCCACAGTCCATAAGGTCGCAAAGAGTTGGCATGACTGAAACGACTGAGCATGCATATACGTGTTATGTTGCAATCCACAATTTATTTTATATTCTCTAGGTGAAAGGCATGTAGATTATTGATGAAAGTGAAAGTCAGTCAGCTGTGTACAACTCTTTGTGACCCCATGTACAATAGAGTCCATGGAATTCTCTAGGCCAGAATACTGGAGTGGGTAGCCCTTCCCTTCTCCAGGGGATCTTCCCAACCCAGGGGTCAAACCCAGGTCTCCCGCATGGCAGGCAGATTCTTTACCAGCTGAGCCACAAGGGAAGCCCAAGAATACTGGAGTGGGTAGCCTGTCCTTTCTTCAGTGGATCTTCCCGACCTAGGAATCGAACCAGAGTCTCCTTCATTGAAGGCAGATTCTTTACCAACTGAACTTTTCCAATCTGGAAGCCCAGATTATTGCTAATGTTTTGCTATTTAAAACAACACCATTATGATAACTTTATACAAATACTATTCCATGCTTGTGTATTTCTCTGGAGGATATATCCCTAGAAGTGGCATTGCTAGGTCTGGCTGTCCAAGTTCGTGATTCCTGTGGAGGGGATGTTTGCAGGAGAAACCCCATCTGGCCACTAAATGCAGAGATGGCACTGGCACCTGGACATGCTTGCCACCACAGCAAGACTAGCTCTCCAAGGAGTGCATGGCCTTGGGGAGATATGATTTTTGCTCCGACAGCCTAAGGCATTAAGTGCTGGGTGTTGAGGGGTCTTGGGGACTAGCTTGGAGAGGTGGATCATTGAGCTTAGGTGCAAAACCCAGAGAGCTATTTTCACATGTAAAACTGATTTTATGCAGGTATTGGCTAAAACGAGGGTGAGCTAATGCTGAATCTTTAAGAACTGTTTCAGAGTTTCCTAGAAGAATGGACCAAATCCTGGCTTTACCTCCTGGCCCAGCAACAGTTCCTACAAGCTACTGAAAGTTTTAAAACATTGTTTCACTTAGAAATAATCTCTAGCTCAGACTTTGTTACGTTAGACTGGCCTTTTCCCTGAGCTAGAAGTCAAGAGAAAGGCTTTTTATCAGCATTGCAGGCAAGTAGGCCCTTTAGTCGGAGAAGGCAATGGCACCCGCTCCAGTATTCTTGCCTGGAAAATCCCATGGATGGAGGAGCCTGGTAGGCTGCAGTCCATGAGGTTGCTAAGAGTAGGACACGACTGAGCGACTTCCCTTTCACTTTTCACTTTCATGCATTGGAGAAGGAAATGGCAACCCACTCCAGTATTCTTGCCTGGAGAGTCCCAGGGACGGGGGAGCCTGGTGGGCTGCTGTCTCTGGGGTCGCACAGAGTCGGACACAACTGAAGCGACTTAGCAGCAGCAGCAGCAGCAGCAGGCCCTTTAGTTCGGTCAGGGGCAATTCTCAGGTATGGCCAGAAGATGGCACTGGACACAAATGATTCCACCGGCAGAAAGGCCTCTCAGAGATGCTCCGATGTCCAGATCCAGCCCGAGTTCCACGGCCTTTCCCTAAGCTTTTGAAGCACATAATCCTTAGTAGAACATGATGTCAATGAGGAAGACAAAACCAGGAAAGGACACAGAATGAAAGCAAGCCAACAAACAAGCAATACTGAGCAAAACAGCAAAATGAGTGTCAGACAGTTGTCTGGTTCCCATGGGTACCAAACTGGCATTAGGGAAGCTGCCTTTCCCTGCCCCCAGTTCAGTCCATGAGGCTCTTGTCCACACTTTGTAAAGTCTCAGCCTTGGAGGCATGTTTTCTCGGCCTTTCCAGGGTCTTCTGTGGTTCTGCTCAGGGCCACAGCTGCATCTTCTGACCTTGTGTCCCCTGCTGCTTGCTATCCTTGATCTCAGGTGACCTCGACCTGCAGCAGCTTGAAGCAGGAATTTGGTTCCCAACCAGAGACTGAGGTTGGGCTGTGACAGGGAGGGTGCTGAATCTTAGTCACTAGGCCATGATGGCCAAGGGTCAGTGACAAGGCCCTGGTTGCACGACTGCAGAAAATGAATTTCTACAAAAAAATGGAAAGTAGCAAAACAAGGAAGGGTTTATTAGGAGAGAAAAAAAGAATACATGTGGATAGATTCATGCGCGAGTTCAGAGAGAGAGCTGTGCTTTCATGTGTAGTTTGAATCACTTATGTGGGGCATTTCATCTGGGTTTCCTTCGGCCAGTATTCCCGTTCTGCCTGATCCTGAGTCTGTATTTGATTTATCTCAGGGTCCTCCCATTGTGTGTGAAAGAGGCCTACGGGTAAGTTGGCATCACCTACTATAGGGTAGCACCCCTCCCTTTTTTACCTCCAAGGAGCCTTATCTGTGTTTGTATAGTTGGAAAGGTCTCCCTGATGTCAAGAATGAGAAATATGTGGTCTCCTATCTGGGCAGGGCTCAGCTCCTTCTCTTTTTCATCTTGGAGTATTTGTCCAAGGGGACATTCTCCAGCTGTTCAGTCTGGGGGCCCATCTCTCTCTTGCCTCACCCTTACTCTCAGGCCCAGCGTCCCCTAACCATCTTCCGGAGGGCCAGCCAGCTTTGTTCCTGTCTGACTGTAGGGCTGGTGGGAAGTGCACATGCCTCCTGTGGAATGTTTATACTTGCTTCCTAGCCCTTCTTTCTTGGCTTCCCTCCCTCTCTCCTGAGTGAAGTCTCCATGGCCTTGCAGAGGTTGGAAAAATCATGACTTCTGGGCATGGACAGGTTTCCTTCTCCTGAGTGTCGGGTGGGGGGACAGTATCTGGATGGGTCTCTTTGTGACCTGTGGCCCAAGAGATGTCTTTATAAAGATGGACTGTTGGGGCTGGGATGTGAGGACCTCCTGGCTAAATAGAAGTGATGGGGCACAGATGCCGATCTGATGATGCTGTCCACAGTGGCACTGTCCTCCTCTCTCAGGGAACCTCTTTCCCCCTGAGGACGGGGATGCTCCTGGATTGAGCTGGGTCTAGACAAAGGTCAGAGGGTGGTAAAACTGGTTGACATCCAGAGTGGCAGCTGCCCCCTCAACCTTGGCATGGCTGGGCCTGAAACCAGGCAAGACCCTGTGGGGCTCCTGGGCACAAAAGCCTTTCTGTGTCCCCCATTTCTTGATTACAGGAAACAGGCTTTGTTCAGCCTCCATGATCGTCCCTGAGTTCCAAAGGGCGGGTTCAAACAGTTGCTGATTAGGGAAGAGAGGGGTGCAGAGACAAGGAGATGCAGCCAAGAAACATCAGTGCAGCCTTGGGGCAGCATTCTGGTTCTCCCTCAACAGAGAGTGGCCAAAGGAAACCCAGATGAAATGCCCCACATAAGTGATTCAAACTACACACGAAAGCACAGCTCTCTCTCTGAACTCCCCCATGAATCTATCTACATGTGTGTGTGGGACACCCACAACAGTACCTTTGAGCTGTTTTGCAGGTACTGAAGCCCCCACCAGGTGGGAGAGGTTAACTGTTTCCTGCCCACAAGCAGGTAGACCCAGATCAGTTGGAATCAGAAGGTTGATGATGCTGACTCCTAATTACCTCACCACCAACTGTCCATGAGTTGATTACACCCTTCTCTTTGAACCATTGCTATAAAACTCCTCACCACCTGATCCAGGGGGGACACACAGTCTTGAAGGCATTAGCCCACTGAGGCCCCCTTTGCCTGGCAAAGCAATAAAGCTGTTCTTTCCTGCATCACTCAAAACTCTGTCTCTGAGATTGAATTCCGTGCTGGGGTACAGAGGCCAGATTCGGTTTCAGTTCTCACCTTGCCTACCCCTACCTGTATATGCTCCTGATTGCAGCTCTGGTCCTGCTGCTTCTGATTCTGCTCCTTGCTGTTGGAGTGACACCTGATGTAGGTTTGAGTGACACCTAGGTTATAACGTTCTGACACCCAGGTGCTCTGTGGAGGAGGTGAAGGCCAGCAAGGTTAATGAGACTCAAGTCTTTAGCTAGACACGAAAAGAGGCACAGGATATGAAAAACAGAGACGGAAGAAGCAAAGCAATAAAGAAAATGGAAATCTTGAAATCTTGAGCTCTTTGGGGAGTCTAGTCTCCAGAGGTGGACGAAGCCATAGGAAATAAATTGGAGGATGGCACAAAGCCTGGCTTTCAAAGACCAGAAATTTCCTTGGGGCAAAAGAAGGGGCCAGAAAGGGCAGAGCTGCCCTATAAAGCAAGCCTTTTCTTTTCTTTCTTTCTTTCCTTATTATTATTATTATTTTTTTGCAGATGCCTGCACTGTGACTGGAGAAGGAAATGGCAACCCACTCCAGTATTCTTGCCTGGAGAATCCCATGGACAGAGGAGCCTGGCGGGCTACAGTCCATGGGTTTGCAAAGAGTTGGACATGACTGAAGTGACTGAGGACACACGCATATGCTATGAGCCAAAGGGATGAGAAAATTGTCCAGCTTTGCCCACAGCCTCTCCAGGTGCCAGACCCGGGCCTATAGCCCTGCTGGATGACGCAGGCATTGTGCAGACCTGTCGAGGATGAGGAGATGGACAGAGCTCTTCGTCTCTCCCTCATCAAGTGGATATTGGCCATCACATATTGATCACTTAGTAAATGCCCATTTCTATGCTAAGTTTTGTGTGTATACCTCTTCATTTAGAGGGCTTCCTGGAATGCTCAGTTGGTAAAGAATCAGCCTGCAATGCAGGAGACCTTGGTTTGATTCCTGGGATGGGAAGATCGGCTGGAGGAGGGATAGGCTACCCACGCCAGTATTCTTAGGCTTCCCTTGTGGCTCAGCTGGTAAAGAATCTGCCTGCAATGCCAGAGACCTGGGTTGAATACCTGGGCTGGGAAGATCTCCTGGAGAAGGGAAGGGCTACCCACTCCAGTATTCTGGCCTGGAGAATTCCATGGACTACAATACTTTGGCTACCTGAAGAAGAACTGACTCTTTGGAAAAGACCCTGATGCTGGGAAAGATTGAAGGCAGGAAGAGAAGGTGATGACAGAGGATGAGATGGTTGGACCGCATCACCAACTTGATGGACATAAGTTTGAGCAAACTCCAGGAGTTGGTGGTGGACAGTGAAGCCTGGGGTGCTGCAGTCCATGGGGTCTCAAAGAGTCGGACATGACTGAGTGACTTTCACGTCCACATCCTTTTAATTTAGACCTTGCATCAACTCTCCAAACTAGGTCCTGCTGTCCACTCCATTTTACAAATGAGGACTCTGAGGTGCTGTCGGTGTGTTACCTGCGGGAGCATCCTAACCAGGGGTACGTGGTCCTGATGCGAAGTCTGCTTTCAGCTGCAGAAGCTCCACAGGCTGATGCTCTCATCCTGAGTGATGTGGTGTCTTGTTGCTTGTGTTCCAACCCATTGTCACAAGGAGTCAGAGAAAACCATACTCTCAAGTTTTGGGAAAGCAAGCCAGAAAAACTGGACCACCGTCACTCCCAGCCCTCATCATTCTCCTTCTGGGCCTATATGCTTTCTTCTCTGTCGTGGGATCCTCTCCCTTGGTCACCTAGCCACCACAGGGGAGAAGGGAAGGACATCTGGGATTGAGCAGAAGCATCACCAAGTGTCAGAGAGGTTTGGAAGTGGGGAGGATGGGGCTTGGCTTTTAGTCAGGGATGGGCAGGTTGCAGACTGGCAGTGTTGGGCTCCGAGCAGCATGTAAGATCTTGGTTCCCCAACCAGGGACTGAACCCATAGCCCCTGCAGTGGAAGCTTGAAGGCTTAACCACTGGACTACCAGGGAAGTGCCACAGCTTCTTTCTGTTGTTTTCTTTTCTTCTCTCAAAGCCTTCACCCATCATTCCAAGTGAAGCAGGAGGTGGTTTCTGCATCACTGTGTGGAGACTGCTCAATACAAACCCGCTTTATTTGTCTTGTCAGGAATCCCTAAAAATCTGGCTAGTGTTTTTGTGCCCTGTTGGCTATAATTGGAAAGCCTGGCCATTGTGAGACCAGGGCTGTGGCCTGGGTGGGAAAGCGGTTCAGAGGCAGATACTGGGGAGTCACCAAGAGGGAAGAAAAGGGCGCTGCAAGCAGAGTCATCAAAGTTATTATTCTCAGGCTTGGAATAGTTTAAGATCTTGATACTGACCAGTGTTGTTGGCCTTCTTCAATCTGTAGAAATCGATCAAAGGCCAGACAAAAAATTCAAGCAAAGCTTTATTTGGGCTAATCTGGCTGCATGAAGGAATTAAAACAGATATGTAATAGGTTCCTTTGAATGATCGCTCCCTGAGTGATGGGTGAGCTGGGTCCTTATACAGGGATGAGGGTAAAAGGTGAGTCCAGGGGTCCAGCTGGAGAGGTGGCTTAGGTGGTTTGCCTACCCCTTTGGTGGTGCTGTGTGGAGGGGGCCTGTGAAGTACCCTGCTTTTGCTCCTGACCCCCTGCTTTTGTTCCTGACTCTTCAGAAGTAGCAGTTGCATTTTTTGTCTTTTGTATCTCCTTGCCCATAATTTTGCTCCACCTGTGAATGCACACAATAATTTTAGTCCCTTATAGTTTATTTCTATTTTGTTGCTTGAGGAAATGTTTTTCCAGGTGCAAGCACCGCAGCAAAGGATCCCATGTCCCAGCCTATCTCAGTCTGAGTTTCTTCTTAAAGAACAGGAGACAAATGAGGCCACAAATATGTTGATCTGGGTAAGGGAGAGCTTGTTTGGAGGAATGCTACATCTCCAGGGTTGGCTGGTAAGAGGATGCTAATGTGAAAGTCAAGGCCAGTGTAGTGGTGTGGACAGGAGTCTTGCTGTCCCCTGATCTGGTTGACCCTACTCGGTTGGGACACTAGTTCTGGGAACTGGGAGATCCAGGCTGGCTCCCACTGCCTCTAAATAGAAACAGATGTCCTCTGTCTGCCTTCTTGCCTTCTGATGCAAGACCCTCTGGGCCTGCCCACCTGGCCAAGCTCCCTGGTTGGATTGGGTGGTGTTGAGGGAGACCAGTGGGCAGAAATCAAGGTTATGGGGAACGAACCTCCAGTGTTTGGAGGTGGGGACTTCAGCTTGTACCCAGCCGACTCCAGAGAATTCTGTCTAGGCAGACTCAGCTCTCAACTCCTTGAAAGCTGGAAGCATCTGGAGAAGAGTGAGCTGCACAGTTTACGACAGGAGAGCATGCCAGGTTGTATTCAGTGCTTTCTGTTTTTGGCTCCATATTTACAGCCTAATGCTGTGGCCTTGATCCTAGGGTTTTCTCCTTGGCAAAGAGACAAAACTTTTCCTTCTAGCCTGGTTGCACTGAGGCTGCCCTAAGGAGGGCGGAACATGTGCTGGAAGGGCTTTGGCTGGGCAGGCAGCTGTTGACAGCCTTTCCTTCCACCTGTGAGAAAAGTGGGGCTGGTGGGAAAATTAGAGCCAGGCAGGCCAGCAGGCAGATAGTTTCTCCCCTCTGAGCAGAGTCCTGGAATCCTGGTGTTTTGCCAAAAGTTTTACTTTCATTTTAGGTTTAAAAGTTTCATTAACAAAATAAACCACTTATATATATATAAATATAATATTATATATTAAAATATAAATTTTATATAATATATAACATAATACAGTTATATTATATATTATAATTATATACTAATTATATGTTACAACATATTATAATATAATATATATTTTATATAATTTATATATTTTATATATATATAAAATCAATTTGGGTAAAAACCTATATCCTGACTTGAACAGCTTTGGGAAGTCCCGAATGACAGCCATCTGGAGTCCCTATTGGGAAAGGGTCCCTGATGGTGGATCCACCCCATGGATGAGACTTCAAATTGGCAGTTTTGGGGGCTCCTGCTTATAATCCCAGGATGCAAACATATCATCATCAGTTTGCATGCAAAATGCCACTCCGGTTTCTCTTTAACTTTTACAATGCTATTTGTTTGACCTTGTGAGTCATATGATTTCCTTAGACTGGAGGGGGCTGGCCAGGCTCCCAGGGGTTCAAGGAATTCTAAGACCCACTCCTTTTCTTTTCTAAACTGCCACTTGGCTTGCTGATAATAATTGGTGTGCTTGCAAGCAGGGATGTAGTGCAGGCAGGGTCCAGGCAAGGTCAGAAGTCAGTCAGAGACCTGCTCCCCTACTTCTGAAGCCTGAACAAGACTGCTGCTAAGTCGCTTCAGTCGTGTCCAACTCTGTGCGACCCCATAGACAGCAGCCCACCAGGCTCCCTCGTCCCTGGGATTCTCCAGGCAAGAACACTGGAGTGGGTTGCCATTTCCTTCTCCAATGCATGAAAGGAAAAAGTGAAAGTGAAGTCGCTCAGTCGTGTCCGACTCTTCGTGACCCCGTGGACTGCAGCCTACCAGGCTCCTCCATCCATGGGATTTTCCAGGCAAGAGTACTGGAGTGGGGTGCCATCACCTTCTCGTGAACAAGACTACCTCCATATTAATTTCTCCAGCACCTGAGGATATTGGGGGCAGGGTAGGCAAGAGGTTGGTAGTTTGAGGAGTTTGTGTAGGTTTAGCATAGACCTGTTTGTGGCCTATGCTGTATCAACATGGGCGACTGCATCGGATGATGAGGTATAGGGGCTGAAAGAGGGCCTGATTGGCACTCCTGCGTCACAGAATTGTTGTGACCCCATGTTCCTACATCCTGATGGGAGGGGATGCTGAGCTGGGACCAGGGGAACTGCTGGCAGGGTGAGGGGCTGCACATCTGTCCCTCTGCCTCACAGGCTGTGGACTGGGTGCAAAGCACATGTGCTTGGGAACTGGCATCTGCTCTGCTCCTCCCACATCTGTGTCCTCTTGCCACGCCAAGTGAGGTGGGCCTGGCTATATTTGGAGGACAGCCTTTCCTTCCCTATTCGGAACTCACAATTTGTCAAGAGAGTCCCCATCCCTCCTCTGGCAGGGCTCCCAGGTGGCTGTGAAGAGGGTGTGGCTGTTTTTCCAGAACATCAACCTCCAAGAGTCAGAGATGCTCCTTAACAATCTGCTATGGATTGACTGTGAATTTTTTTAAGCCTTCCCTGAACCTGTTTATGTTTCATTAAACTCTTTTATTGATCCTCTTAATTTTCTCTGCACTGATTTACTCTGGGCCCTGACTCCACACGCCTCTCCCTGGCTCCTGGCCACAGGAGTTTCTCAAGCGCGTCTCTGCTTCAGGCCTTGGCCAAGGGGCAAAGCCCTCAGACCTGGCCTTGGTGTCCCCACTGTCTGTCACCACCCATTCCTGTTCCTCTATATCCAGGAGGTGCTCAGACCTCCCCCTCCTCGGCCCCTAGTCTCCATTTGTCTTTTGAATGCTTAACTCCAAATAGTGAGTCTTTGTTGGTCCAACTTTGGGCTGCCATTGGCTAGTGGTGGAGACATTGTAGGGTAGGAAGTCCTTAAGTCCACTTTGTATGTGGCTATCTATTTTGCTTTTGGAAACAGATAATAGAAATAATGCTCATTAAAGCTGCATTCTGTGGCAGGAAGAGATAGGCAGTTTGCAGAATGACTGCCAGAACAGCCTGGGAAATTTACAGATGATCTGTCTCAGTCCACTGTCCCTTGCTCAACCACATTGATTTCTACTTCCACGTGGCCACTAAAAAAGAAGAAGTGGCCTCATTATGTGGGTGTGGTGACTGGAAAAGAAATGGGTGTCAACCACCTACTTCCATTTACTGGTGGATTTTTAAAAGAAAATAAGGAAAACAGTTGTCTTTTATTTATTAATTTATTTCGCCTTACCTTGAGGCACGCAGAATCTTAGTTCCCCAACCAGGGATTGAACCTGTGCTCCCTTTAGTGGCAGCTCAGGGTCCTAACTGCTGGACTACCAGGGAAGTCCCTGCTGGTGGATGCTTTTATCAGTGTTAGATCAGGACCCAGCTCCTCTGCTCCTGTTCCTCTGGGCTGGTTACTTGTCTATCACTGGTTTATTTCCTCCCAAGTGTTATTTGGGACTTGGGTTTCTAATGACTATTTCATCTGCCTTATGGGAAAAGTAAAAAATAATTTATTAAATTAGGAGATTGGGATTAACATATACACACTGCTGTTGCTGCTGCTGCTAAGTTGCTTCAGTCGTGTCCGACTCTGTGCGACCTCATAGACGGCAGCCTACCAGGTTCTGCTGTCCCTGGGACTCTCCAGGCAAGAACACTGGAGTGGGTTGCCATTTCCTTCTCCAATGCATGAAAGTGAAAAGTGAAAGTGAAGTCACTCAGTCCTGTCCGACTCTTTGTGACCCCATGGACTGCAGCCTACCAGGCTCCTCCATCCATGGGATTTTCCAGGCAAGAGTACTGGAGTGGGGTGCCATCGCCTTCTCTGATATACACACTACTATATATAAAATAGATAACTAATAAGGACCTACTGTATAGCATAGGCAACTCTACTCAGTATCCTATAATAACCTATAAGGGAAAAGAATCTGAAGAAGGACAGATATATGTATATGTGTAACTGATTCAGTTTGCTGTATACCTGAAACTAACCCAACATTATAAATCAAATTTTTGCCCAATGAAAATTTAAAAACTGCATATTTATGTACCATGCTGATGCATGATAAAATTTGTGTGTCTGCATGCAGTGTGGGAGATACTATGGAAACTACTTTCTGTTCAATTTTTCTGCAAATTGAAATCATTCTAAAATCATCTATTAATTAGTCTATTAATTCAGGCATAGCTGAGTTAATTCCTAAAAAATGCATTTTTGCATTTTTATTTAATGTATCATCTATGTATTTGTGGCGGAAGAGTCATCTGTTAGCTTTCACCATTTTTCCAGAACCAGGAATTCTCTGCTACTGTTTTCCTAAGGAGAAACATTTATAAAATGTTCAGTGAGAAAATTCTGCACGTTGGGTGACTCCTGCATTTCCTTTTTTCTTACTCTCTCAAAGTTACATAATCCAAATAGAACAATGCAGAATCTTCTATGAAGTGGCCCGATCCTTAGTCAGGGTTAAGAGACTGTCCTGACTGCTCTCTCTGTGACCCCAGCTCAGTGGACGCGGTGCCAGTTCAGTGGGCGTGGTCCCACCTCAGTGGGCGTGGCCTCATGGGCCTGTTGGCTGCAGGGGAGCTTCAGTCCCTGAGGCCTTGACTTTGGCTTCCTGACCATGAAGCTCGCCCAGCAGCACCCGCAGTATGCGGACTGTGCTTCACACAGCGCACCTCCAGGGCTCTCTGGAAACGCAGCCACTGCAGGGCTGCACAGTCACCATAACCATCTTTTAGCAGATGGCCGAAAAGCCTCAAGTGTGAAACCTTTTCTGATTTGCACTGAATCCCCTTTTGGAATAGTACTCAAGTATTTCCTTTCTGTTAAAAAATTATTTTATTGAAATATAGTTGAGTTACACTGTTGTGGTAATTTCTGCTATACAGCAAAGTTTATACATGTGTATATATATACATTTTTTTCCCACATTCCTTTCCATTATGGTTTATCCCAGGATGGTGAGTACAATTCCCTGTGCTATACAGAAGGACCTTGTTGTTTATATATTTGCCTGAGTTTCCATAGGCTTCTGGAAAGAGCTTTCAACATTTACCACTTTGCTAACTTAGTCTCCAAAACGTTCCAAGTATCTGGGAAAATAAACCCTGCATTTTTCCTCCCAAGGCTGTTAGCACACGTCTAGGTCCTTACTGTTGCAGGAGGCAGCCTGCACGTGCCCTGTAACAGGGTGGGAAATAGGAAATTGTGGCCAGAGGTCCCTCAGGGCTAGTCCAGAGAACCTCACATTTCCCATATACCCCAGCACCTCCTCTGTGTGAAGGTGCTCAAGGTTGCGTGAAGATGCCTCTGTCATCTTTGGTAAGAACTTGAGCACTGTTAGCCATTTATACCCTAAGTGAGCACAGAGTGACAGTACCCATTCAGCAGACATGTGGACACCCGTTCTGTATGGGCACCAAGCTTGTGCTTGGATCAGAAGGAGGAGGAAGACTGGTTTTGGCCTTCCAGGGCTTGAGGTCTGCCTAGGAGAGGGACAACAAACTGGGGTGGCGGGCTGACAGACATCTTGCAGGGATTGGTTGGAGGGGACAGTTTTCTCTAAGGGGAGGGGCAAGAGGGGCTGGGTGTCTGGATGGAGCCTTGAAGCTCTGCTGTGTTTGTGGTGTTTGTGGGGCAGGAGGAGATGCATGTGGTTGGAGGGAGCAGTGTGGGCAGAGGTGGGGGGCTTGGTTCACTGTGGAAGGGTTAGTCGCCTTTGCAGTGGGGAGCGCTTTGGACATGAAGGATTGAGATAAGAGACGAGTCCTCAGAGAACTGGCTGGATCCCTCAGATAACTTGGCTTGGAATCCCTAGGCTCCTGAAACTTGATTCTGTCCCCAGGGCATGAGTTGGCTCATCCTGAGACTTGTATACTCAGTCCTGACTGCCAGAGTGGAGCCTCTCCCTTCTTTCTTGAGCCATGATTGTTTTCCCATGCGTGGCTGGGAGCTGTGCCCTGAAGGGGACGGGAAAGGACCCTTAGTTAACCCACCAGAGGCAGAGGCGACCCCTGAAGTGACGCCGCGATCTCTCTTTCCATACCCTCTCCGAAGGCTGTGCAGCTGACCAGCACGGTGACCAACGCCTCTCAGACAGCAAAGACATGCTGGAAACACTCATGCCTCATGCTGCACCTCTGACCTCAGGCCTGGCTCCACGTGAGAATTCCCGGCGGCTCCCCTGAATCACTGTCTGAAATGATGTCATTCGCGCTTCCCTGTGTGATGGGTGCCATGTCTGGGGCAGAGAGGAAGCTGTCTTCCAGATACCTTGGACCCCTGGGCTTCTGTGCCTGTCCTTGATATTTATGACTCAATTTCCCTGCCCTGTGAAAACACCCAGAGCAGTTGCACTGAACCTCAGCCGGGCTGTGAGCCACTTGGGAAGCCACCGATGTAACAGCCACAGGGTAAAAGGGATATCCATTCTGCTTTCCCGCTATAGCCCCTTTGCCCAAATTTCCGTTCCTGTGTCACAGCAGAATTAATGACTGGAGACATTACACTTGGGATTGTTACCACCTGGGGGCCAGTTCTGTTGGCATCCAATGTTTAGAGGCCAGGGATACTGCTAAATATTCCTGCAATGTACAAGACAGCCCCTGCCATTCACAGAATTATCCAGTCCAAAGTATCAATAGTGCTGAGGCTGAGAAACTGCTCTAGAGCGCCTGGGGATCCCTCCTTCGAGAGGGCTTGGATAAAGTTCTCCTTTCAGTCGCCTCTGAGTCATCTCTTTAGTGGTGGCTATTCCCTTTCCTTGTAGAGGCTTACCAATCACAGTCTGACTGGCAAACTCCTTTGCATCAATCAAAACTCATCTAAAGTATCACTGTCTCTAGGGAATCATTCCTGGCCTCCCAGAATCCCGGCTGTGCCACATGGCTTGCGGGAACTTAGTTCTCTGACCAGGGATTGAACCAACGCCATCAGCAGTGGAAGTCCTGAGTCCTAACCACCAGGAACTGCCAGGAAATTCCCAACTTGCTGGCATTTTGAATGTTGCTACTTTTAAGCTGAACAGTATTTCATTTCTTTTTCCCCCTCTTTTTTCTTTTTTATTGAAGTACAGTTGACATACAATATTACATTGGATTCAGGTGTACAACATAGTGATTTGACATTTACATACATTATGAAATGATCGCCATGATGTCTGGTAACCATCTGTCACCACACAAAATTATCACGATGTTATTGACTATATTCCTTATGCTGTCTATTACATCCCCATGTCTTATTTGGCTTATAACTGGAAGTTTGAACCTCTTTAAAAAATATTTCTCAGTGTGAGACCACTTTTTTCTTCTTTCATTTTCAATTTGCTAATAGTCTATTTAACATTTTTACATTCATAGTCAAGTGTAAGAGTATTCTGTAATTATTATTTTTCTATTGAAGTGTAGTTGACTTGCACTGTTGTATTAGTTTCAGATGTACAGCAAAGTGATTCAGTTATATATATATGTATGTATATATTCTTTCTCAGATTCTTTTCCATTATAGATTATTATAAGATATTCAATATAGTAACCTGTGCTATAGAGTAGGCTCTTATTTGCTATTTACTTTATAATAGTAGTGTGCACATGTTAATTCCAAACTCCTAATTTATCCCTCCCCCTCAGTAATTAATTTTTATGTCTCTCATATTCTCTGTGAGGAGAGGGAACCCCAGGTCCAAGGGCTTGAGAGAACAGCCTAAGGAGCTTATCACATTCAGGAGTCATAGTTAAAATAAATATTAACGAAAATCTTCCTGAATTGGATCATATAAATCCCAGGCTTTCTAAACAGAATCTTTTTCCTAGGTTTCTAGTTTCTAGCACAGGGTCTGACATAGTAATTATTCAATAAACATGTGTTCAATTGACTTGATAAAGAGGAGAGAAGGTTTTACGAAATGGAGATGGTCAAAAAAATGAAAAAAAAAAAAAAAAAAAACTCCTGGAGAGCACTGGGGATTTTTTATTATTTCTTAAGGATTTGAAGTTTGGGCCCTTTTGTTTTGGATTTATGACTTTTTTTTGGTCAAATGAAGACCTGTAGCTTTGGAAGCAGTGTGTGTGTGTGTGTGTGTGTGTGTGTGTGTGTGTATGAAATGGTAAGTGGGGCCTAGTGCCCCTTTTTGGAAATGAATGACTCATTTCTCTTTCTTGATGCCAAGCAGGTGCAGAGAGTGTTTATCCTGAAGGAATGTGTAATCCTAAATATAGATTTGCTAATGAGGGGTACATCTTGCTAAGTAAAGAAAGCTATGTTTTCAGTTCCATAATTCCTGAAGCCGCGGCCCCCTCCTCCACTTAAGGGCTGTGTAGGTACTGTCAGGCTTTTGAGGGGAAGGAAAGAGATTTTTATTCCAAGTAACTGTTTCTAAGCCACAGCAGAGGTAAATTAATTCACACAAGCCTGGTAACTAGAGGAATGGCATCAGTAATACGGGGGGACTGATACTTTTTCTCAGTAAGGATTGAAGCCATCCAGGGGTGGCAAGGGGCAAACTTTCCAGCAAGGAAAGAGAAAGCCTTGGCAATATAAGAAGACATTAAGGAATAAAAGCCAAAAGTTCTGCACAAGAGCTTCCTTTTGTGCAAATAAAGGCTTGTTTGGGGACTTAAGAACCTATACTTAATATTACTTAGCCTTAAGAATGAAATAATTCCATTTGCAGCAACTTGGCTGGACCCAGAGATTATCAGGCTAAGTGAGATAAATCAGACAGAGAAAGACAAGTAGCATATGATACCACTTATATGTGAAACCTAAAAAAATGATACAAATTAACTTATTTACAAAACAGAAATAGACTCATAGACACAGAAAACAACCTTATGTTTGCCAAGGGGGAAAAGTGGGGAGGATAAATTAGGAGTTTGAGATTAACAGATATACTTTAATCTGAGTGTCAGTCGCTCAGTCATAGCCGACTCTTTGTGACCTCATGCACTGTAGCCCACCAGGCTCCTCTGTCCGTGGGATTGTCTAGGCAAGAATACTGGTGTAGGTTGCCATTCCCTTCTCCAGGGGATCTTCCCAACGTAGGGGTTGAACCTGAATCTCCCTCATGGCAGACAGATTCTTCACCATCTGAGCCACCAGGCAAGTCAACAGATACACATTATTATATATAAAATAGACAACCAATAAAGATACAGGTATCTATATTCAATATCTTATAATTACCTATAGTGGAAGAGAATCTGAAAGAATGTATAGTATATATATATAACCCAATTACTTTGCTGTACTGTTGAAGCTAACACAACATTGTAAAGTACACTTCAGTTAAAAAAATAGAACCTACACTTTCCACACCTTTGAGCTGTCTGAAGAGGCTAAATGCAGCTGCGATGAAACTGGGAAGATGTTTCCCATTGTGTTCAAACAGGATGGACAAGGCAGGCTGTGTCCTGGATCATGATTTGAATTCTGATGCAAAGACCTGCCTCTGGAGGAGGAAGCCAAGCTCCAGAGCTTAAGGGTTCGAGGGATGGGCTAGCTGGGAAACTAGGAGCACCCAGGCAGGGCACTGAGCCTGTGGGTGTTTTTAGCAGGCTGCTAGTTTTGTTAGTGCGATGGTTACAATGCGAGGCCATTCTGCCCTGAATCCTACTTTTCTTGTAAACACTGTTTAAAAAATTATAGTGTGCGATTTTGCAGAACCCAAGATTTTTCTAGAGTGTGTTCTAGCGAAAGAGCTAGGATGCGCACAGCTGTTATGTATCACTCCAGCTGCTTCTTCACACAGCCCTGAACGGGAGGTAGGGCGTGTGCGTGTGGCAGGTGAGGGACCTACGGAGCGTTAGGGAACGTCCCGGTGGCTCAGGTGGGGAGTGGTCCAGCTTCTAGCTACTCCTCGGCCAGCTCAAATGGGGAGACCTAGGTATTGAATTAAATGAACGCAGCCCAGGTCAGTTCCATCCCAGACCATTCAGTCTGATCCCATGATGTACCATGGTTGGTGCAGTGGGGCAGGATTGTACCAGCTCATGAGAACAGGAATTTTGCAAGCCCGTTGTTCAATTCAGCCATTATTGAATATTAAATCATATAAACATCAATAACATAAATGATACTTTAAAAAAGGTAATGCATATTCAACACTGTCACTTTCTCATTATTTTATTATCTTTTGCTCTTTTTTATGCTCTGGAGGATATTTCCATCGATTGTAAGTGAATAATAGAAATACTGAATTATGGGACTTTCCTGGTGGTCCAGTGGTTAGACTCTGAGCGTCCACTGCGGGGTCTTGGGTTTCATCCCTGGTCTGGGAACTAAGATTTGCCAGCCTCATGGTGCAGCCAGGAAAAACAAACAAACAAACAAAAAAAAACACCATCACCACCACCAAACAAAAACTCTGAGTGATGTATGCGTCTCTCCCCATCTTCATGTTATCCTGGGCCAACATGTTGGTAATTTGGGTTAAATGGGAGAATTTACATCACAGAAACTGGCAGACAGACACATCGGGGTTTTCTGTCTCCTCTCCAAAAAGCTAGTTCTCGAAACTTCACCAGCACAGCACCGGAAAGAGCCATGGTGCATTGGGGACTGAACGGCAAGGTGGGAGAGGGAAGCCTGAAGGCTCAGCACAAAGGAAAAGGACTCCTGAGAGTGACCTTTCAGGACAAAGTTAATAGAAGAAATGAAAAATATTTTCATGGAAATCTTTCTGGAGTGAGTGATTCCAGGATGCTCAGAGCATGAGGACACACTTTCGGGATGATCCGGGGAACTTATCACAAACATCCAGGCTTATGGCAAGTAGTGACTGTTTTTGAAGGCTGGTAACCTAGACTTTATTTTTCCAGGCTTCAAAATCACTGCAGGTGGTGATTGCAGCCATGAAATTAAAAGACTATTACTCCTTGGAAGAAAAGTTATGACCAACCTAGACAGCATATTCAAAAGCAGAGACATTACTTTGCCAACAAAGGTCCGTCTCGTCAAGGCTATGGTTTTTCCAGTGGTCATGTATGGATGCGAGAGTTGGACTGTGAAGAAAGCTGAGTGCTGAAGAATTGATGCTTTTGAACTGTGGTGTTGGAGAAGACTCTTGGGAGTCCCTTGGACAGCAAGGAGATCCAACTAGTCCAGATCCAACCAGTCCATTCTGAAGGAGATCAACCCTGGGATTTCTTTGGAGGGAATGATGCTGAAGCTGAAACTCTAATACTTTGGCCACCTCATGTGAAGAGCTGACTCATTGGAAAAGACTCTGATGCTGGGAGGGATTGGGGACAGGAGGAAAAGGGGATGACAGAGGATGAGATGGCTGGATGGCATCGCTGACTCGATGGACATGAGTCTGAGTGAACTCCGGGAAATGGTGATGGACAGGGAGGCCTGGTGTGCTGCGATTCATGGGGTCACAAAGAGTTGGACACAAATGAGAGACTGAGCTGAACTGAACTGAGCTGAACCTAGGAGGACAGAGCTCTGTGTGGTCATTGCTGCAAACCGGAGCCTACTCAGAGCCTGACACCTAGCAGGTGTTTCATGAACATTCGTTGAAAGAAGGAATCATGTTTAGGGCTATTTGTTGTTCTATTTCCATACAAAATGTCTCTGTGGTCTTTGACGAAAGCCTGGGCTGAAACTATGGCAGTTGGGATGAAGGAGTTGGATGAATGTGAGAGCAATTTAGAGAGTAAAATTAAACAGACAGGACTTAGATGATGGGTTAGCTAGGGAAGGTGAAAAAGAGGAAGGTGTATATTAATTTCCTAATTTTTAATTAGGAGAATTTCAAACATCTAGTAATGAGGATGGTATAATGAAATCCATCACCTAAACTTTACAATCATTAACATTTTACCATATTTGCTTCATCTGCTTTATTGAAGTGTTTAAAGTAAATTACACTCATCACGACATTTCAACTCTGAATAATTCAACACACATCTCTAACAAATTTTCTAATATCACTAAAACCAGTTCATAGTAAAAACTTCCTAATTATTCCCCAAATGTATTTTACAGACTGTTTGTCAAACCAGGATTTTATCAAGGATCTAATGCTACCCAGGAAAGGTCAACATTTCTCTGAAAGAGACAAGATAGTAACAATTTTAGGCTTTGCAGGTCAGGAGACGAAATCAAGCAAGCCTAAAGATTTTAAACCCCCAAATTAAAAAATCCTCAGATCTTTCTTAGCTCATGGACTGCATAATAGGTGGTGAGCTGGCAGTGGCTTGCCAGAGCCTGTTCCTGCCTGTGGGCCCCATAGGAAGTGATGGAGCAGGCTTGGCTGGCCTGGAACTCTGTAGCCAGAGGCGTTGTCATTAGAGGAGGGTGCAGAGGGCCCCATGGCTGGGGTTCAGCTGGAAGATGGGGTGCCTCCCACAAGGGGCTTCATGCCTCCTTGCTGTGGCATGTTAGGCCCCAGCAGAGGACTACAGCCTCCCCAGGCAGCCATGGGAGGGGCATGTGCCTTCCTTCATCCTCCCACCCCAACTCCAGAGGGTCAAACATGAGAAGAGGGTGGGTGAAGTCAGCACCTCCATCCTGATTCGTCCTCCTGCCTTCAAGGTCTGTGATCTTGGCTTCTGTTGGAGGAATGGGTGGCTGTGCCTTGAACTGAAAATGAGACTGAAGTTCTAAGATAAATAGGATTGAGCCTTAGAAGCCAGAAGGCCTGTTACTTTAATTAACTGCAAATGACCACAATATTAGGGAATCCAACTGGGATGTCATTATGGGAGCTGCTCCCCAGCTGGAATTGGATGGGGAGGTTGTGAGTGAACTCAGCAGGTCAGGGGAAAATGAAAGCTTCCTATGTATATCCTCACACACTGAAATTCCTCCCTAAGCCACTGTCAAAGTGTTGGGAAGCATCTCACTCGAGCTTCTCAGCGATATTCTTGATATTTTCATAGTGGAGAATAGGGCAGAGCCTCCAAGATAAGATATGGTTGGCCTGACAGCAATCTGATCCATCACATGAGAGTCTAACTGATGTTGCCAGGTAATATTCAGGATGCCCAGTTGCCCTTGAATTGCAGATAAACAATGAATACTTTACAAAATACACATATGTCCCATGCAATACTTGAGATATAGTTACACTCAAAATTGCCATATATTTAAAGTTCAAAGGTAACTGGATATCTTGTGATTTATTTGATGGATCTGGCAACACTAAGTTTCAGGAACCTTGCAAAACATCCATCCCCAAATTCCAATTTGTCCCTCAAGTTACTGGTCAGAGACTGGGTGATTGAATAAGAGACTGTAGACTGTATTCCAGGAGGGATGAAGGTAACAACTATAAATCCCACTCACCTCGCAGTACCGCGTGCTAGCCACTGGGGTTGGCGTTTGGCTATCTTTGCACCCCTTCCCAAGAGCCCTGGAAGACAGACAGTCCTAACACTATCTCTGTTGTTAAATCTCGAGTTAAATCTCGAAGACATGAGTTTGGGGTGAAGTAAAAAAGAACAACTTTATTGCTTTGCCAGGCAAAGGGGGCCACAGCAGGCTAATGCTCTCAAAATTAAGTGTCTTAATCTGGAGGTAGTAGTGAGGAGTTTTTATAGTAAAGATTCAAAGAGGAGGGTGTGATCAGCTTGTGGACTTTCTCTGGATTGGTTGGTGGTGAGGTAGGTGGGAGTCTGCATCATCAACTTTCAGGTTTCAGTCTGTCTGGGGGGGGGTCTCTGTGCTTGTGGGCAGCATACAGTTAACTTTACCTGGTGGGGGTTTCAGTATCTCCAAACAGTGCAGAGATATTTTCGGGTATATGCCTTGGTGAGGAGCCAGGACCTTTCCCCAGGGCTGCACTATTGTTACTTGGCTGTTCCTCCCTCGTCTCTGCATCTCTTTCCTTCCCTGATTGGCAACTGAACCTGCCCTCTGGAACTTGAGGAAGGTCATGGAGGCTGAATGAAGCCTATTTTCTGTAATCAAGAAACAGGGGACACAGAAAGGCTTCTGTACCCAGGAGCCCCACAGGGTCCTGCTCAGTTTCAATTGTACAGATGAAAAAGCTGAGGCTCAGGAACTCATCTCAGGGTTAAACCAACTCTGTCAGTCCTCAAAGCCTTGCTGTCCTTTTGGGGTGCTGTTCCCTCTGCAGTTGGATACGTGTAAGAATGAGCACCCAGGAAGACTGCCTGGGATGCAGAGAAAACCTTCTGGGGGCTGGTAGCAGAGAAAGCTGAGAGCACAGTGCCGCTGAGCCTTAGATCACACAGCATCATTTGGGTTATCTGCTTGGAAGGCTGTCAAGGGCTGGGGATCCAGGTATTACAGGAAGGGGGACCCCTTTGGGGGCCCGAGAGTGGGCTCTTGTCAAACACTCAGAAATGTGCTGTCTGAGGAGACATGTGTGCTGCCAAAGCAAGAGACTATTGAGAAGGAGCTCCTGGGGGGAGAGCAGCAGGGTAAGGGAACTCAGGAGAACTGCTCTGCTATTTGGCTCACAGTCTCAGCTTTTATGGTGATGGGGTTAGTTTCCAGGTTGTCTCTGGCCAATCATTCTGACTCAGGATCCTTGGTGGCATGCACCACCAGCCAAAGCTGATGCCAGCAATGAGGATTCTGGGAGGTTGGTAGGACACATGGCATCTCTTCCCTTCTTCTGACCTTTCCTGAATTGTTCTGGTTTGTGGTTCAGTTCAGTTCAGATCAGTCTCTCAGTCATATCTGACTCCTTTGCGAACCCATGGACTGCAGCACGCGAGGCTTCCCTGTCCATCACCAACTCCCGGAGCTTACTCAGACTCATGTCCATTGAGTCAGTGAAGCCATCCAACCATCTCATCCTCTGTCATTCCCTTCTCCACCTGCCTTCAATCTTTCCCAGCATCAGGGTATTTTCAAATGAGTCAGTTATTCAAATCAGGTGGCCAAAGTATTGGCATTTCAGCTTCAGCATCAGTCCTTCCAATGAATATTCAGGACTGATTTGCTTTAGGATTGACTGGTTTAATCTCCTTGCAGTCGAAAGGACTCTCAAGAGTCTTCTCCAACACCACAGTTCAAAAGCATCAATCCTTTGATGCTCAGCTTTTTTTATGGTCCAACTCTCACATCTATACATGACTACTGGAAAAACCATAGCTTTGACGAGATGGACCTTTGTTGGCAAAGTAATGTCTCTGCTTTTTAATATGCTGTCTAGGTTGGTCATAGCTTTTCTTCCAAGGAGGAAGTGTCTTTTAATTCCATGGCTGCAGTCACCATCTGCAGTGATTTTGGAGTCCGAGAAAATAAAGTCTGTCACTGTTTCCATTGTTTCTCCATCTATTTGCCAAGAAGTGATGGGGCTGGATGCTATGATCTAAGTTTTTTGGATGTTGAATTTTAAGCCAGCCTTTTCACTCTCCTCTTTGACTTTCATCAAGGGGCTCTTTAGTTCTTCTTCACTTTCTGCCATAAGGGTGGTGTCATCTGCATATCTGAGGTTATTGATATTTCTCCCGGCAATCTTGCTTCCAGCTTGTACTTCTTCCAGCCTAGCATTTCTCATGATGTACTCTGCATGTAAGTTAGATAAGCAGGGTGACAATATACAGCCTTGAACTACTCCTTTCCCAATTTGGAACCAGTCTGTTGTTCCATGTCAGGTTCTAACTGTTGCTTCTTGACCTGCATACAGATTTCTCAGGAAGCAGGAAAGGTGGTCTGGAGTTGCCGTCTCTTTAAGAATTTTCCACAGTTTGTTGTGATCTACACAGTCAAGGCTTTGGCATAGTCAATGAAGCAGAAATAGTTGTATTTCTGGAATTCTCTTGCTTTTCCCAAGGTTCAACAAATGTTGGCATTTTGATCTCTGGTTCCTCTCCCTTTTCTAAATTCAGCTTGAACATCTGGAAGTTCTCAGTTCACATACTCTTGAAGCCTAGCTTTGAGAATTTTGAGCATTACTTTGCTAGCATGTGAAATGAGTGCAGTTGTGTGGTAGTGTGAACATTCTTTGGCATTGCCTTTCTTTGGATTGGAGTAAAAACTGATCTTTTCCAGTCCTGTGGCCACTGCTGAGTTTTCCAAATTTGCTGGCATATTGAGTGCAACATTTTCACAGCATCATATTTTAGGACTTGAAATATCTCGGTTGGAATTCCATCACTTCCACTAGCTTTGTTCATAGTGATGCTTCCTAAAACCCATTTGACTTCTCACTCCAGATTGTCTTGCTCTAGGTGAGTGATCACATCATCGTGGTTATCTGGACCATTAAGATCTTTTTTTGTATATATCCAGGAGAAGGCAATGGAAACCCACTCCAGTACTCTTGCCTTGAAAATCCCATGGACGGAGGAGCCTGGTATGCTGCAGTCCAGGGGGTCGCAAAGAGTCAGACACGACTGAGCGACTTCACTTTCACTTTTCACTTTCATGCACTGGAGAAGGAAATGGCAACCCACTCCAGTGTTCTTGCCTGGAGAATCCCAGGGACGGGGGAGCCTGGTGGGCTGCCGTCTATGGGGTTGCACAGAGTCGGACACGACTGAAGTGACTTAGCAGCAGCAGCAGCAGCAGCAGCAGCAGTCAACAGACGGTGGAGTAGAAGGATGTGTGCTTGTCTTCTCTTGCGAGAACTCCAAAATTGCAACTCACTGAGCAACCATGGAGAGGAGAATGTTGGATCCCACCAAAAAAAAGATACTCCACATCCAAGGACAAAGGAGAAGCCCCAACAAGATGGTAGGAGGGGCAAGATCACATTTAGAATCAAACCCCATACCTGCTAGAGGGCTCAAGCAAAACCTTATGCACACCAGGACCCAGAGGCCCCACAGAGACTGAGCCAGACCTGCCTTTGAGTGTTTATGTGTCTCTTGCAGAGGCATGGGTCAGCAGTGGCCTGCTGCGGGGACAGGAGGGACTCTGGTAGCAGCAGACCTGGGAGGCATGGCATGTTGCATAAATCCTTTTGGAGGAGGTCACCATTAGCTCCACCATAGAGCCACCGAGCAGATGACCCACAAACTGGAGAACAATTATATCAAAGAAGTTCTTGCACTATTGCAAAAGTTCTAGGGCCCACAACAGATTCCCCAACCTGGGGATCTGGCAAAGGGACTGAGAACCCCCAGGGAGTTTGACCTTGAAGGCCAGTAGGATTTCATTACAGAACTTCCACAGAACTGGGGAAACAGACTCTTGGAGGGCACAAACTAAACCTTGTGTACACCACGACCCAGGAGAAAGGAGCAGTAACCCCACAAGAGACTGAGCCAGACTTGCCTGTGAGTGACAGGAGTTTCTGGCAGAGGTGTGGGTTGACAGTGGCCTATCGTGGGGTCAGGGGCACTGAATACAACCGTCCTGGGAGCCACGGACTTGCTGGCCTAAGTCCTTTTGAAGGAGGTCACAATTACCTGGTTGGTGGTAGCTTGTTATTGATAATTCTGCGTTTATTACCAGGGCCTTATGTTTTTTTTTCTTAATTTAAATTTATTTATTTTAATTGGAGGTTAATTAGTTTACAATATTGCATTGGTTTTGCCATGCATCAACATGAATCCGCCACGGGTGTACATGTGTTCCGCATCCTGAACCCCCCTCCCACCTCCCTCCCCGTACCATCCCTCTGGGTCATCCCAGCGCACCAGCCCCAGGCATCCTGTATCCTGCATCGAACTTGGACTGGCGATTCGTTTCTTGTATGTTTAAGATAACTCATGCAATTGGTTTCTATGGTGCTTGGCCAAGGAGGGTGGTTTCAGTCCATGGTTCCCCTAACACAGGGGGAATATCCAGGGACTTACAGGGGTTGAGGTGAGAGATGGTGAGGGTGAGGCGAGAGTTAGACAGGTGAACAGGATGATTACTGAGCAGCACTGGAGAGGCAGGGCATGACCTAGCTAATGTGTGTGTGAGCTGTGTGTGTGTTTACATGTGCACCTGGGTCTCCTGGAGGCCCAGTCCTTGAACAGGAAGATATCTTCTTCTCTCCCCTGGGATGTTGGCTGCGACTACACCTGTTGCACTCAGACTCCCTGAGACCCTGGAATTTAGGAGCTTTTAGATTGTGCAAACTGAAGGTACTATGGGGCTGGGCGTGCTCAATACCTATTCATTTTCTTATCATCTGTGTTGCAGGGGGAGCTGGTGGGTAGAGGAGGGCCCCTAATCCTGGATGTGGAATCCAGGGGATGTGCCTTGCTAACAGTAGCTCTGCGACCACGTCAGGTAAGTAGGCACAGGTTTCAGGAGGACGTTTCAGGAGTCTAAGAGGCTTGTGAAGCCCCTCTTCCCTGACCTTGGGCTTCCAGCCATTGGGCAGGAAATCGCTTTGGGCAGGTGAGTGCCTCAGCCACTACCTGGGCACATTGCCCTTAAGGAAGAGGGGCAGCCCTGAGAACTCCCCCTCTTTGAACGCCCCTGTCAGGTGCTCTTTGCACTCTCTGTGCTACAGCCTTAAAATGTGACAGGTGTAAGTCTCAGATGCCCCAGAAGCCATTCTTGCTCAGCCTTACACACTGTCCTGCATCACCCCCCACGTGTGGGGACTCAGGAGTGGCTGTCTGTGGTCTGTGTGGCTATGTGCATCTCTCTGAAATGCTAGGTGACCCAGGGCTCAGGCAGGGGTCAGAGGATGTGGATTCACTGACAGATGAAGGAGGGGGAATGGAATGGGGCATCTGTGCACGTGGCACATGGATTTCTCCAAAGCAGCCAGTCAGTGGCTGCTGGTATATCCTGAGATGTGGGGAGAAGGGCAGAGATGCCGTGGGGAAGATGGAGGTGAATGATGGAAGGTCTAGTGAGCACAGGTGCAGGAGGAAACAGGTGCAGTGAGAAGGTGACTCTCTCCTCCAAGAGGCCTGAAAAATGATGGTTTCCATTGGCTCCATAGGACATGATGGTGCAGTTTAGAAACACAGAGGAGAGGCAGTGAAGGGTGAAGACCAACAATCATCTGTCATGCGGGGGCAGCTGCGGGACCCTGCTTCCCTAAGCCACTTTATTAATGACCCGGGAGAGACCAGTAGTGCCTCTGTTAAAGTCACAAACGATTCTGGACTGAGAGCCTTGGGAACCACCGTAGGGAGGACTGACAAATTAATACCCAAATTAAAAGCTTGAAAATATATGGGCAGCAAATAAGAAGAAACTGCCCTGGAAAAAAGAAAATCCAGTAGAGATTTAATGACCAAGTCTGTTGCCTATTTAGGAGAAACAAATTCTCCTAGCTGATTTCGGTGCTTTAAAAAGTGTGTGGTTTTAAAATTAAATTATTCCTAATTTTCAAAAAGAATTGATTGGGTGCCTTTCCCCCCCTTATCTTAAGTCAGTATGTATAGACAATCCACTCATCAAATACAATCCTGGGAAGGATTGCTACTGAAAATGACCTGAGTTCCAAGGCTTCATAAAATCACTGACTGGAACTAACTAACTCATTTTAGATCTGAAGGGGCTTCAGAGATAATGGGTCTCAATTCTATATCATAACAGTGAAGTGCACAGAGGCTGGCCTGGTGTGACAGCGCCTGGCAGTGTCAGGCCAGGCCGCCTGTACCCTGTCCTCTACCATATTGGCATGCCTTTGCTTTTACTATCTGTGGCGTGATTCCTGGTAGCCCGTAAAAGGGAGTGACACCACTTCTTCTTCTTCTCCTTTTTTAAAAATATTTATTTAATTAATTTGGCTGTGCCAAGTCTTGGTTGTAACACTTGGGATCTTAAGTCTTCACTATGGCACACAGGATCTTAAGCTGTGGCATGTGAGATCTACTTCCCCGACCAGAGATGGAACCCAGGCCTTCTGCATTGGGAGTGTTGAGTCTTAGCCAATGGACAAGCAGGGAAGTCCCAGGAGTGACACCACTTTTGACACCAAATGTGTTTTTCCCGTGCTAATTCTGCTGTTCTCCAACACCAAGTGGATGTCCAACCATGCATTTCAATCCTGACACTACCTTCTGGAGGTGGCACAGACCCCACAAGTGAAGGACTCAGTTCCACAAGACTGCCTCAATTTCAGATGCCACCTGCAAGTCCCAGGGACTACCTGTACTTCTGACTGGTCATACCCTGGGAAGTTCTCACAACTCCCTGCCAGGTTCAATCGCTTGCTAGAGTGACTCGCAGAACTCAGGAAAACTTTGTACTTACCTTTACTGGTTTATTATAATGGATACCACACAGGAATAGTCAAACGAAGGAGATGTGCAGGGTGAGATATGGGGGGCACATGCAGGGGTCCTGTGCCCATCACTTTCCCAGCACGCCACCTGCCATAACCTGGAAGCTCTCTGAATTCCATTGTTTAAGGTTTTTTATGGAGCTTTCATATGCAGGCCTGATTGATAAAATCTTTGGCCATTGGCAGCTGATGAATTCAATCTCCATATCCTCTCTCCTCCTCAGAGCTCTAGGAGGAGTGGAAAGTTCTAACCTTCTAATCACTGGTTGGTGTTTTGGGGCAGCAGCCTCCATTCTGAAACTATTAAGCCCCCCTCCTCCATCCCATCCATCTCATTCACATCAAATCAGTAAATTCCAAAGGTTTTAGGAGCTCTGTACCAGGAACCGGGACTAGAAACCACATATTTATTTTTTATTATACCACTAGCCCTCAAGGCAGCTGTAATCTGTTAAGGGCCATAAGAGAGAACTAAGGGTCCCAAGAGGGGCTTGGAGGGAGGAAGGCTGATGACGGGGAGTGGGGAATGTTCCAGGAAGAAGTGGTCCTGAAGCTGTGATTTGGGAGGGGAAGGCTTTGTCATAAGGAAACAGAGGAGGGCATTTGTGATGGGTGGTCAATGCCATCAAGGGAGGAAGGAAGGAAAAGGAAGTGCGCCAGAAGTAGCTGGAGTGCAGGTTTGGGGAGGAGGGACAGGGGTTGGATGTTAGGGTGGTTTGTTGGGGTCAAACTTTGGTAAGCCTAGAATATCAGGATTTTGGTATTAAGAGGGGGTTATTTAGGGAATTCCTGGTGCTCCAGGGGTTAGGACTCTGCACTTTGCCAAAGTTGAGGTAGGCCAATGGGGTCATGTTAGTCGTGATGGAGGCCCCTCGGAGGCCATTTCTGTCTTGTATTGGAAAGAAGAATAGAGAAATCAGGGTTTAGGGAGGGAGGAGAGATCAGCATCCAAAGGAAAATAAAGTCATGAGGCCCTTGACCCCAGAAAGGGAGAAACCCAAAACAGGGCTGTTCAGGGCTCTGAGCATTGCTCAGTTCTGGGGCCCAGGTCCTCAACCTACTGTCATTGTGTCCTTTTTATTACTTTATGTTCTTATTAAGAATTACTGTTGTGCTGAAGTGTCTGTCAACAGAGGAGTGGATAAAGAAGATGTTGCTGCTGCTGCGTTGCTTCCTTCATGTCTGACTCTGTGCGACCCCATAGACAGCAGCCCACCAGGCTCCCCTGTCCTCGGGATTCTCCACGCAAGAACACTGGAGTGGGTTGCCATTTCCCTCTCCAATGCATGAAAGTGAAAAGTGAAAGTGAAGTCGCTCAGTCGTGTCCGACTCTTCGTGACCCCATGGACTGCAGCCCACCAGGCTCCTCTGTCCATAGGATTTTCCAGGCAAGAGCACTGGAGTGGGACAGTATATATAAATATATATGTAAATATATATATAAATATATATACTGTGGAATATTACTCAGTCATATAAAGGATGAAATAATGCCATTTGCAGCAACATGGTTGGACCTAGAGATTTTCATACTAAGTGAATAATCAGAGAAAGGCAAGTATGACACGATATTGCTTACATGTGGAATCTAAAATATGACACAAATGAACTTATTTACAGAATAGAAACAGACTCACAGATATAGAGAACAGACTTGCGGTTGCCAAGGGGAAGGGGGGTGGGGAGGGATGGATTGAGGATTTGGGGTTAGCAGATGGGTACTATTATACATAGAAAGGATAAAAAACAGGTTCTTACTGTATAGCACAGGGAGCTATGTTCACTATTCTGTGATAAACCATAATAAAAAAGAATATGTAAAAAGAATGCATCTATTTGTATAACTGAATCACTTTGCTGTACAGCAGAAATATATAACAGTGTAAATCAACTATACATCAATAAAAAATAAAGAATTTGAAAAATAAAATAAAGTCACACACACACAGAGAATTGCTGCTGTGTTGTTTGCTTGTTTTTAAGAATGGGGTTCTCAAAAAACTTTTGGTCTCAGTATTCCTTTACACTTTAAAAAACTGTGGAGGATGCCCCAAAATATTTTGTTTCTGAGGATTATAGTTATGGAGATCTACTGAATTTAGAATTTAAAATTGAGACAGTTAAAAAAAATTCATTAATTCTCTGAAAAAACAGCAACAATAACCCTGTTTGCAAGTCTCTGTAATGGCAGGCTTCCTGGAAGACGGTGGATACCTCTCTGCTTCTACATTCGATCTGTTGTCTTGGGACATTCACACGGCCTCTGGAAAACTCCACCTTGCATGTGCGAGTGAACGAAAATGGTAAGGAAAATAAAATCATGGACTTAGATTCTTCTGAAGTAGGTTATTTGACTAACCAAAGGGTTTTTCTTTTGGATTTTAAACAATTGAGGTATAGTTGATTTACCATGTTGTGTTAGTTTCAAGTATATAGTAAAGTGATTCAGTTATCAGTTCAGTTCAGTTCATTCACTCAGTCATGTCCGACCCTTTGCAACCCCATGAACTGCAGCACACCAGGCCTCCATGTCCATCACCAACTCCCGGAGTTCACTCAGACTCACGTCCATCGAATCGGTGATGCCATCCAGCCATCTCATCCTCTGTCATCCCCTTCTCCTCCTGCCCCCAATCCCTCCCAGCATCAGAGTCTTTTCCAATAAGTCAATTCTTTGCATGAGATGGCCAAAGTATTGGACTTTCAGCTTCAGCATCAGTCCTTCCAATGAACATCCAGGACTGATCTCCTTTAGGATGGACTGGTTGGATCTCCTTGCAGTCCAAGGGACTCTCAAGAGCCTTCTCCAACACCACAGTTCAAAAGCATCAATTCTTTAGTGCTTAGCTTTCTTCATAGTCCAACACTCACATCCATACATGACCACCGGAAAAACCAGAGCGTTGACTAGATGGACCTTTGTTGGAAAAGTAATGTCTCTGCTTTTCAATATTCTATCTAGGTTGGTCATAACTTTTCTTCCAAGGAGTAAGCGTCTATTAATTTCATGGCTGCAATCACCATCTGCAGTGATGTTGGAGCCCCCCAAAATGGAGTCTTTCCACTGTTTCCCCATCTATTTTCCATGAAGTGATTGGGCCGGATGCCATGATCTTAGTTTTCTGAATGTTGAGCTTTCAGCCAACTTTTTCACTCTCCTCTTTCACTTTCATCAAGAGGCTTTTTAGTTCCTCTTCACTTTCTGCGATAAGGGTGGTGTCATCTGTATATCTGAGGTTATTGATGTTTCTCCCAGCAACTTGATTCCAGCAATACGTGAACCATGAACTTCCAGATATTCAAGCTGGTTTTAGAAAAGGCAGAGGAACCAGAGATCAAATTGCCAACATCCGCTGGATCATGGAAAAAGCAAGAGAGTTCCAGAAAAACATCCATTTCTGCTTCATTGACTATGCCAAAGCCTTTGACTGTGTGGATCACAATAAACTGTGGAAAATTCTGAAAGAAATGGGAATACCAGACCACCTGACCTGCCTCTTGAGAAACCTATATGCAGATCAGGAAGCAACAGTTAGAACTGGACATGGAACAACAGACTGGTTCCAAATAGGAAAAGGAGTACATCAAGGCTGTATATTGTGACCCTGCTTATTTAACTTCTATGCAGAGTACATCATGAGAAACGCTGGGCTGGAAGAAGCACAAGCTGGAATCAAAAGTCAGTTATATATATATAACATACAGTTATATATACATACATATATAAGATTTGTGTGTATATTCAAAAGCAGAAGCATTACTTTGTCAACAAAGGTCTGTCTAGTCAAGGCTATGGTTTTTCCAGTAGTCACGTATGGATGTGAGAGTTGGACTGTGAAGAAAGCAGAGCGCCGAAGAATTGATGCTTTTGAACTGTGGTGTTGGAGAAGACCCTTGAGAGTCCCTTGGACTGCAAGGAGATCCAACCAGTCCATTCTAAAGGAGATCAGTCCTGGGTGTTCTTTGGAAGGACTGATGCTAAAGCTGAAACTCCAATACTTTGGCCAGCTCATGCGAAGAGCTGACTCAATGGAAAAGACTCTGATGCTGGGAGGGATTGAGGGCAGGAGGAGAAGGTGACGACAGAGGATGAGATGGCTGGATGGCATCACCGATTCAATGGACATGAGTTTGAGTGAACTCCGGGTGTTGGTGATGGACAGGGAGGCCTGGTGTGCTGCAGTTCATGGGGTTGCAAAGAGTTGGACACGACTGAGCAACTGAAGTGAACTGAACTGAACTGATACACATGTATAGCATTGTTGTTGTTGTTTTTTAGTAGCTAAGTCATGTCTGACTCTTTGCGACCCCTTGGACTGCAGCATGCTAGGCTTCCCTGTCCTTCACCAACTCTGGAGTTTGCTCAAACTCATGTCCACTGAGTCGGTGATGCCATCCAACCATCTCACCCTTTGTTGTTCCCTTCACCTCTTTCCCTCAATCTTTCCCAGCATCAGGGTCTTTTGCAATGAGTCAGCTCTTTCAATCAGGTGGCCAAATTATTGGAACTTCAGCTTCAGCATCCATCCTTCCAATGAATACTCAGGGTTGATTTCTTTTAGGATTGACTGGTTTGAATATATATATATATATAGATATATGGGCTTCCCTGGTGGCTCAGTGGTAAAGAATCTGACTACAATGCAGGGGATGGAAGAGATGAACATTTGATCCCTGGGTTGGGAAGATCCCCTGGAGGGAGGTATGGTAACCCATTCTGGTATTCTTGCCTGGAGAATCCCATGGACAGGGGAGCCTGGCAAGCTACAGATCACAGGGTCGCCAAGAGTCAGACATGATTGAAGTGGCTGAGCATGCATGTACACATTTTGTATATATATATATTCTTTTTCAGATTCTTTTTCATTATAAGATATTGAGTATAGTTCCCTATACTATATGGGAAGTCCTTGTTGTTATTTGTTAATCCCAAGGGTCTTAACTAACACAGTGATTTTCCTGTCAGCCTCAGGCATATGAATTTGACTTGCTAACAGTTCCTGATGAAATTATTTATGAATAAATGAATAATCTGATTAAGAATGTAGCTGTTACCTCAAACACCATCTGCTGATTTCCTAATGTGTAGTATACATGAGAGTTTGATTGAGTGCCAAAGACTTGATAGCTTTGAATTGTGACTCTGGAGAAGACTTTTGAAAGTCCCTTGGGCTGCATGGAGATCAAACCAGCCAATCTTAAAGGAAATCAACCCTGAATATTCATTGAAAGGACTGACGCTGAAGCTAAAGCTCCAATACTTTGGCGACTTGATGCAAAGAGCTGACTCATTGGAAAAGACCCTGATGCTGGAAAAGATTGAAGGCAAAAGGAGCAGAAGGTGACCGAGGATGAGATGGTTAGATAGCTTCACAGACTCAGTGGACTTGAACTTGAGCAAATTCTGGGAGATAGTGGAAGACAGATGAGCCTGGTGCCTCAGTGCATGTAGTCTCAAAGAGCTGGACATGACTTAGTGACTGAACAGCAACAAGCGGACGTTAGTCACTTAAGGAGGCAACATACACATACACAAAACATAGGAAGAGAAGATGAAGAAATGGCCAAGGTGGCAACGAATGCAGATGTAATGCCTTCTTTTAAAAATATTTCTCACCAAATAACTCATGCTTATTGTAGAGAAATTGGAAAATGATAGTAAACAAAGACAAGATTACCCTTAATCCCACTATTATCAATACAAGGTCATCTCTGATGTATCTTGGCTACAGCCTTCTGTATGCTTGTTTTAAAACAAAAGTAGAGACATGCTTCACATAATTTTTATAGGCTTGCTTTTTAATATTTTATAATACATTAAACTATCTATCCTTGTAAGTAATGTATACTTGAATAGAATTTTTTTAAAAAGACTGTTTGGTATATTCTCTATGATAACTGTATCATAACTTATTTAACAAACCTCTACTATTGCACATTTAGTTTGCATTCTGCTTTGCTATGAATATACATCTTTGCACCCATTAGCATTTCTGTTTTTAAACTTTAGTTTTAATTTTGTTTATTTTTAAAACTGAAAAATTTTTTTTGTCTGCACCTTATAGCATTGGGTTCTTAATTCCCTGACCATGGAAGCACAGAGTTCTAAGCACTGGACCACTAGGGAATGCACCAAAATGTTTTTTTAATGAAAGATTGCAAGCTAACACAAGAGTAGAAAATAGAGTGGCAAACTCCCAATTACCCACCACCCAACTTTGGTAATTATATAAATGCCCAATTTTGTTTCCTCTCACTCCTACTGCATCTATTGAAAATTTAAACTCTTATAATTTGTTCCAGAAATACTTCAGAATGTCTCTCTAAGAGACCAGGTTTCTCTCTTGTTTTAGTTACATCTCCACAATTCCATTACCAAAATTAGGAATAATTTTTCTCAAAAGAATTGAATGCAGGGTCTCAGAGAGATATTTGCACATTCGTGTTGACAAAAGTATTATTCACAATAGTCAAAACATGGAAGCAACCCAAGTATTCATTGATGCATGGATGGATAAATAATACGTAGTGGAATACAATGGGATACAATGGAATAGGTGATATTGTGACTTATAATAAGAACATTTATATGGTTCTATTTCTGGCACAGAGCTTCTAGAACTCTTGAAATTTCCTAAGAGATGAGAGTGATAAAGGTATCTTCTGTTATGTTCATGGGATGACTCGGACCCATCCTCTGGATGATAGCTGACTGCCAGGAGAACCAACCACACAACTTTAGGATTGAAATTTTTAGCCTCACCCCACTGACTTACCAGGAGGAGAGAGGACCTGGAAGTTGAATCAATTGCCAATGGCCAATGATTTATTCAATCTTGCTTATACTGTATAGGTCTTCCCAGGTGGCTCAGAGGTAAAGAATCTGCCTGCTAATTCAGGAGATGCAGTTTTGATCTATGGGTTGAGAAGATCCCCTGGAGGAGGAAATAGCAACCCACTCGAGTATTCTTGCCTGGAGAATCCCATGGACAGAGGAGCCTGGTGGGTCTCAAATGGTTAGATGCTGTAGAGCATGCACACACTCATGCCTATAATGTATAATGAAGCCTTCATTAAAACAGGAAGGGATTGGGCTTGGGTTTATGAACACATGGAGACTCAGCGAGACTGGCATCTGGAGAAGACATGAAGCTCAGTCCCTTTTCCCCACGCCTTGCCCTGTGAATCTCTTCCATCTGGCTCTTTCAGAGTTATATCCTTTTGTAGTGAACATTAGTCCAGTAAGTAAAGGTTCCTCTGAGTTCTGTGAGTTGCTCTAGAAAATTAATTGAATCCAAATGGGGAGGGGCTTATGGGAACCTCTGACTTAAAGCTTTCCCATTCTACTGTTTTCCTCGATTTCTTGCTGTTTCTCTCCTTGCTATTCTTTGGAACTCTGCATTCAAATGGGTATATCTTTCCTTTTCTCCTTTGCTTTTTGTTTCTCTTCTTTTCACAGCTATTTGTAAGGCCTCCTCAGATAGCCATTTTGCTTTTTTGCATTTCTTTTTTGGGGGATGGTCTTGTGTCCTGTATTCTGTACAATGTCATGAACCTCTGTCCATAGCTCATCAGGCACTCTGTCTATCAGATCTAGTCCCTTCAATCTATTTCTCACTTCCACTGTATAATCATTAGGGATTGATTTAGGTCATACTTGAATGGTCTAGTGGTTTCCTCTACTTTCTTCAATTTAAGTCTGAATTTGGCAATAAGGAGTTCATGATCTGAGCCACAGTCAGCTCCTGGTCTTGTTTTTGCTGACTGTATAGAGCTTCTCCATCTTTGGCTGCAAAGAATACAATCAATCTGATTTCAGTGTTGACCATCTGGTGATGTCCATGTGTAGAGTCTTTTCTTGTGTTGCTCCAAAAAAGACCAAGGAGAGATAAGAAAGCCTTCCTCAGTGATCAATGCAAAGAAATAGAGGAAAACAACAGAATGGGAAAGACTAGAGATCTCTTCAAGAAAATTAGAGATACCAAAGGAACATTTCATGCAAAGATGGGCTCAATAAAGGACAGAAATGGTAGAGACCTAACAGAAGCAGAAGATATTAAGAAGAGGTGGCAAAAAAAAAAAAAAAAAAAAGAAGAGGTGGCAAGAATACACAGAAGAACTGTACAAAAATGATCTTCACAACGCAGATAGTCACGATGGCGTGATCACTCACTTGGAGCCAGACATCCTGGAATGTGAAGTCAAGTGGGCCTGAGGAAGCAACACTACGAACAAAGCTAGTGCAGGTGATGAATTCCAGTTGAGCTGTTTCAAATCTTAAAAGATGATGTTTGAAAGTGCTGCACTCAATATGCCAGCAAATTTGAAAAAACTCAGCAGTGACCACAGGACTGGAAAAGGTCAGTTTTCATTTCAATCCCAAAGAAAGGCAATGCCAAAGAATGCTCAAACTACTGCACAATTGCACTCATCTCACATGCTAGTAAAGTAATGCTCAAAATTCTCCAAGCCAGGCTTCAGCGATATGTGAACTGTGAACTTCCAGATGTTCAAACTGGTTTTAGAAAAGGCAGAGGAACCAGAGATCAAATTGCCTACGTTCACTGGATCATCGAAAAAGCATGAGAGTTCCAGAAAAACATCTATTTCTGCTTTATTGACTATGCCAAAGCCTTTGACTGTGTGGCTCACAATAAACTGTGGAAAATTCTGAAAGAGATGGGAATACCAGACCACCTGACCTGCCTCTTGAGAAACCTATATGCAGGTCAGGAAGCAACAGTTAGAACTGGACATGGAACAACAGACTGGTTCCAAATAGGAGAATGTCAAGGCTGTATATTGTGACCCTTCTTATTTAACTTCCATACAGAGTACATCTTGAGAAATGCTGGACTGAATGAAGCACAAGCTGGAATCAAGATTGCTGGCAGAAATATCAATAAACTCAGATATGCAGATGACACCACCCTTATGACAGAAAGTGAAGAAGAACTAAGAGCCTCTTGATAAAAGTGAAAGAGGAGAGTGAAAAAGTTGGCTTAAAGCTCAACATTCAGAAAACAAAGATCATGGCATCTGATCCCATCAGTTCATGGGAAATAGATGGAGAAACAGGGGAAGGAGTGTCAGACTTTATTTTTTTGGGCTGCAAAATCACTGCAGATGGTGATTGCAGCCGTGAAATAAAAGGTGCTTAGTCCTTGGAAGAAAAGTAATCACCGACCTAGATAGCATATTAAACAACCTAGACAGCAGAGACATTACTTTGCCAACAAATGTCCATCTAGTCAAGGCTATGGTTTTTCCAGTGGTCATGTATGGGTGTGAGAGTTCGACTAGAAAGTTGAGCACTGAAGAATTGATGGTTTTGAACTGTGGTGTTGGAGAAGACTTGAGAGTCCCTTGGACTGCAAGGAGACTCAACCAGTCCAACCTAAAGGAAATCAGTCCTGAATAATCATTGGAAACTGACGCTGAAGCTGAAACTCCAGTACTTTGGCCACCTGATGTGAAGAACTGACTCACTGGAAAAGACCCTGATGCGGGAAAGATTGAAGGTGGGAAGAGAAGGAGACGACAGAGGATGAGATGGTTGGATGGCATCACCGACTCAATGGACATGAGTTTGAGTAAACTCCAGGAGTTAGTGATGGACAGGGAGGCCTGGTGTGCTGCAGTCTATGGATTTGGACATGACTGAGCGACTGAACTGAACTGACTTAAAGCTGGTTGGTCAGAACCACAGTGATAACCTGGGCTTGTGACTGGTTTCTAAAGTAGGAGGGAGAGCGGTTTTGTAGGATTGAGTCCTGGACCCATGGAATCTGAATCCATTACCAGGGAGGTACCTGGGTTGAACTGTAGTGTTGTAGGAAAAATGGGGCATGGAAGATGGTCATGGCCTAGGTCTCAGGTAAGTTCCTGGCGTGGGCCGCTATGTGAGGGTCATTGGCTCCTCACAGGGTGAATTCAAGAGTGAGCCACAGTAACGGGAAGCAGTTTTATTTAGAGAGATGTACACTCCATAGACAGTGTGTGCGCTGTCTCAGAAGGTAAGAGGTGGCCCCAGGGCATGGGGTTGTCTCGGAAATCGAAAGCAGCTCTAAGATGTAGGGGTGGTTAGTTTTAATGGACTGGGTAAGTTCATAGGCTAATGAGTAGGAGGAATGTTCTAACTATCTTGGAGAAGGAATAGGGATTTCCAGGAACTGGACCTCTGCCCATTTTTTGGCCTCTTATGGTCAGCCTTGGAACTGTCATGCCACCAGTGGGTGTGTCATTTAACTGATGCATTACAATGAGGGTACAATGAGACTCAAGATCTATTAGGAGCTTAATCTTCCACCATCTTGGGTCTAGTAGGTTCTCACTGTTTTTTTTCGTGTCCTGTTCTTAATGGATGGGTAATTCTTTTAATGGCTGTGCCCTGCTCTCTTCCCTCAATAGGACACATAGCTAGTGTCCTAAGAATGGCTTGTTGTTGGTATGGAGGAAACCTCCATCCCACACTGAAATTGGGTCGAGGAATCTTAAATAGAATATAATTTAGCCTCAAAGAGCAAGGAAATTCTGACACATCCTATGACATCGGTGAATCTTGAGACCATTATGCTAAGTGAAATAAGCCAGTCACAAAAGACAAACACTGTAGGATTCTCCTTAAAATAAGGCACCCAGAATAGCCACTATAAGGAGATCCAACCAGTCAATCATACAGGAAATCAGCCCTGAATATTCATTGGAAGAACTAATGCTGAAGCTGAAACTCCAATAATTTGGCCACCTGATGCGAAGAACTGACTCATTGGAAAAGAACCTGATTCTGGAAAAGATTGAAGGCGGGAGGAGAAGGGGATGACAGAGTATGAGATGGCTGGATGGCATCACTGACTCGATGGACATGAGTTTGAATACGCTATGGGAGTTGGTGATGGACAGGGAAGCCTGGCGTGCTGCTGTCCATGGGGTTGCAAAGAGTAGGACACGGCTGAGAAACTGAACTGAACTGAACTGAGAATAGTCACATTCATAGTGACAGAAAGTAGAATGTGGTTTCCTGGAGGAGGGAATGAATGTTTAATGGGCCTAGAATTTCAGTTTGGCAAGATAAAAAAGAGTTCTGGAGATGGATGGTGATAAAGGTTGCATAGTAGTGTAATGTACTTAATGCCACTGAACTGTACACCTAGAAATGGTTAAGATGACACATTTTATGTTATGTGTATTTTACTACAGATAACAATAACATAAATTAAAAGAATTATGAAGAATCCACCAGGATTTCCCTGGTGGTCCAGTGGTTAAGACTCCGCCTGCCAATGCAGGGGTCATGGATTCAATCCCTGGTCTGGGAAGATCTCACACTCTGCAGAGCAACTAAGCCCGTGCGTTGCAACTGGTGAATTTGCATGCCACCACTAATGAAGCCACTTCAGTGAGAAGCCAACACACTATAACAAACAGGAGCTCCCTCTTGCTGCAACTAGAGAAAGCCCAGGTTCCGCGCTTGAAGGCCCAGCACAGCCAAAAGAAAGAAAGAAAGAAAGAAAAGCATTAAAAAAACCCTACGGCAATCTGAATAAAGTTTAGTTAATAAAACTAAACTCCATAGAATTTAGTTAATAAAAGATGAATAATGATTTCTGAGCATTATCCAATATCCAGCCAGAAGTCAAACATCAACCTTTCTTGGTAGTCTCACAAATGTCTTTTTAGTTAGTCTGTTTGAAGCAGAAGTAAAGTCCCCACATTGCATTTGGCATCACTATCTTTTGGGATAAATTCTTGGAAATGAAATTGCTGGGTCAAAGTACATACATATTTTAAAAGATTTTGCTGCATACGGCAAAATTGCCCTTCATAAATTATGTATCGTTAAGTTCCTAATGTTCACTTTTTATAAAAAGCTGAACTTTGGAATTATTTCTGGGGAGAGTGCCTCTAAGATGAACATTCATTCTGAAAGTTCTTCTTGCCTGCATTCAAGAGCACCTACATTTGCCTTCTTGACTGTGACTCTCAAGTTCTCCCTGTCCTGTTATAACTCAAACAGGCCACATGGAGAATGTTCCCAGCTCACCATTACTCCTTTTTGTTCTTTTTAAGGCTTACCCGCTGCTTGGCACCCTCTCCCTGGAGCCTGAAGCAGGCACACCTTGGTGTGCTCAGCTTTGGGGAGACCTGAGGTGACAATCACTTGCTCAGATAGACACTTCTGTACCTGGAATGAATTACTTCCATTTTGCAGCTTTGGCTGCATAGCTGGGGGATGGAGGTGGGGCCATGAAAGGGGCTGGGAGATAACTTTCACTGAGCATTCATTAAGTGTGGGGATAGAACTGTTATCTTGTTTGAACAACTCAAAACCCTGTGAAGTGGACATCACTTTCTGGCTGACAACCTGAGGTCCACGGAGTTCGAGTAAGCCAGCTGGGCTAGTGGATCCAGGCCTGTCCTGGAAACTTCGCTGCCTGTGCCCCAGAGGACATCTGCTTTCAGTCTGTGTTGCCCACCTCGGGTTCACCAGCATGCAGCTCAAAAGCCAACAGTCGAGAGATTAAAGTCAGTAGAAAGGAAAGTTGCTTTAATCAGCAAAGCCAGCAATCTGGGGAGAAGGTGGACTTGTGTGCCAAGAACAACTCCCAAGATTCTGCTCAGATGAGACAGTTTCTAAAGGAGAAAAGGGGGGATTGGGGAGAATCTCAGTGACTCATTGAGGCAAGAGGTTGGGTGTACATCCTTGTGCATTGCGTGCAGACAGTCTGACTGCCTTCATGTGTTATCTTGTCTGTGAGATCTGCCTGCAGGATTCCTAAAGGGGCTACTGGAGATAGAGAGCTAGTCATTCTTTAAATACTTCATTCTTTATTCTTACTTCCTTCCATCTAGGAAAAGAATCAACAGGTTAGACCAGGCATGGTGTACAAGTCGGGAGTTAGGTTAAATTGCCTCGTGATCAAATTACTATAATTAGGTTCTTTTAAGGTTAGAGGGGAACAGAAATGGGCAAACAGGAAAGGGGCAGAAGAGCTGTTTGTGCGAGTGGAGCAGGCAGGTTGGGGTGAGGGGTGATGGGTTTGCTGGGGAGAACAAAGCCATCCAATGACTCAGTCTGCAAACCAAAGACATGGAAGAAAAAGAAAGTCTTCAGTTCAGTCAGTCAGTTCAGTTGCTCAGTAGTGTCCGACTCTTTGCGATCCCATGAATCGCAGCATTCCAGGCCTCCCTGTCCATCACCGTCTCCCGGAGTCCACTCAAGCTCATGTCCATTGGGTCGGTGATGCCATCCAGCCATCTCATCTTCTGTCATCCCCTTTTCCTCCTGCCCCCAATCCCTCCCAGCATCCGAGCCTTTTCCAATGAGTCAACTCTTCGCATGAGGTAGCCAAAGTACTGGAGTTTCAGCTTTAGCATCATTCCTTCCAAAGAACACCCAAGACCAATCTCCTTTAGAAAGGACTGGTTGGATCTCCTTGCAGTACAAGGGACTCTCAAGAGTCTTCTCCAACACACAGTTCAAAAGCATCAATTCTTCAGCACTCAGCTTTCTCCACAGTCCATCTCTCACATCCATACATGACCACTGGAAAAACCATAGCCTTGACTAGATGGACCTTTGTTGGCAAAGTAATGTCTCTGCTTTTGAATATGTTATCTAGGTTGGTCATAACTTTCCTTCCAAGGAGTAAGTGTCTTTTAATTTCATGGCTGCAATCACCATCTGCAGTGATTTTGGAGCCCCCAAAATAAAGTCTGACACTGTTTCCACTGTTTCCTCATCTATCTGCTGTGAAGTGATGGGACCAGATGCCATGATCTTCGTTTTCTGAATGTTGAGCTTTAAGTCAACTTTTTCACTCTCCACTTTCACTTTCATCAAGAGGCTTTTTAGATCCTCTTCACTTTCTGCCATAACGGTGGTGTCATCTGCATATCTGAGGTTATTGATATTTCTCCCAGCAATCTTGATTTCATCTTGTGCTTCTTCCAGCCCAGCGTTTCTCATGATGTACTCTGTGTATAAGTTAAATAAGCAGGGTGACAATATACAGCCTTGACGTACTCCTTTTCCTATTGGGAACCAGTCTGTTGTTCCATGCCCAGTTCTAACTGTTGCTTCCTGACCTGCACATAGGTTTCTCAAGAGGCAGGTCAGGTGGTCTGATATTCCCATCTCTTTCAGAATTTCCCACAGTTTATGGTGATCCACACAGTCAAAGGCTTTGGCATAGTCAATAAAACAGAAATAGATGTTTTTCTGGAACTCTCTTGCTTTTTCCATGATCCAGCGGATGTAGGCAACTTGATCTCTGGTTCCTCTGCCTTTTCTAAAACCAGCTTGAACATCTGGAAGTTCACGGTTCATGTATTGCTGAAGCCTGGCTTGGAGAATTTTGAGCATTACTTTACTAGCATGTGAGATGAGTGCAATTGTGCGGTAGCCTGAGCACTCTTTGGCATTGCCTTTCTTTGCGATTGGGATGAAAACTGACCTTTTCCAGTCCTGTGGCCACTGCTGAGTTTTCCAAATTTGCTGGCATATTGAGTGCAGCACTTTCACAGCATCATCTTTCAGGATTTGAAATAGCTCAACTGGAATTCCATCACCTGCACTAGCTTTGTTCGTAGTGATGCTTTCTAAGGCCCACTTGACTTCACATTCCAGGATATCTGGCTCTAGGTGAGTGATCACACCATTGTGATTATCTGGGTCGTGAAGATCATTTTTGTACAGTTCTTCTGTGTATTCTTGCTACCTCTTCTTAATATCTTCTGCTTCTGTTAGGTCTGTACCATTTCTGTCCTTCATTGAGCCCATCTTTGCATGAAATGTTCCTTTGGTATCTCTAATTTTCTTGAAGAGATCTCTAGTCTTTCCCATTCTGTTGTTTTCCACTATTTCTTTGCATTGATCACTGAGGAAGGCTTTCTTATCTCTTCTTGCTATTCTTTGGAACTCTGCATTCAGATGCTTATATCTTTCCTTTTCTCCTTTGCTTTTTGCTTCTCTTCTTTTCACAGCTATTTGTAAGGCCTCCCCAGACTGAGGTTTGTGACACTGTACGGGAGACAGGGATCAAGACCATCCCCATGGAAAAGAAATGCTAAAAAAAAAAAAAAAAAAAAAAAGAAAGAAAGAGAAAGTCTTATATATGGTCAAAGAATTCACAAGCTCCTTGAACTTTTCTGAACTTCCCAAATTTTCCACCTGAAAATTCTTTTAGGAGGATAATCTTAAAAAAAGAATTAGGGAAAAAGGAGGGAAAAAAGTCAGCAAAATGGGAAAGAAAGATTTTCCCCTCTGGAGCCAAGAGTAGGAAGAAGTGCTCCTCGGAAGGAAATATCTCCTGGTCTCTCTTTACTCACTCAGAGCCCAGAGGGGTGACCTGATTCAGGGATTAAGGAGGTAGCCTAGAGTCCCAGAGAGAGAAAGGAGGCCAGGATGAATCTCTTTTTCATTGGCGAGGTCTCCAGTGATCTAATTATAGCGGGCAGATATACCGGCGGCAGAACAGAGTCAGAGGCTGGCAGCCTGGCTGAGTTATCTTTGCCACTGGGGTCTACTGGACCTGGTGAGGATTGACTCTAACTCTGTTCTAATGCGAGGGAGAGGAGGGCTCCTCACCTCCGCCACCTGGGGTGGGTTTGGAGTGAGGTGGGGGTGCTTCCTTGGCCGAGCATGTGCTCACTGGACTGCTAATGTGGGTCTCCCCTGCTCTCATCCGAGGCTGATCCTCCTCATCTCTGAAACTGAAAAGGTCTGTAAAATTCAGCACGAAAATGAAAACGATGGTGAGGAAGACAGCCCAAAGTCTGAGATCTGAGTTCAGGCTGTGAGCCTGATGCTGCTCTGGTTTCAGGAGATTGTGGCTGACGGTGCAGAGGAGGAGGGAGTGAGGGACGGGGAATTATAAATTTGACTTTGTTCATAAAGATCTGGGGGCTAGACAGAGAGGAACCTCGAAGCTTGAAACAGTGGAATTTTAGAATGAGAAACAAGAAGTTCCTTATACAACTGGTAAGAAATAGATGCATTTTTCATAACTAAAAACATAAATAGGAAATACATTCATGGCCTGGTATTTCTGTTCCCTGAACTTGTAAGCAGGAGCCTATTTTTATTGGTACTGCTGATATAGGTTGTTGTTCAGTTGTTAAGTTGTGTCGACTCTTTGCGACCCCTTGAACTGCAGCATGCCAGGCTTCCCTGTCCTTCACCATCTCTTGGAGTTTGCTTAAACTCAGGTCCATTGAGTCAATGAGCCATCCAACCATCTCATCCTCTGTTGTCCCCTTCTCCTTCTGCCTTCTATTTTTCCCAACATCAGGGTCTTTTCCAGTGAGTCAGCTCTTCATATCAGGTGGCCAAAGTATTGGAGCTTCAGCTTCAGCATCAGTCCTTCCAAGGAATACTCAGGGTTGATTTTCTTTAGGATTGATTGGTTTGATCTCCTTGCTGTACAAGGGACTCTCAAGAGTCTTCTCTAACACCACAGTTCAGAAACATCAATTCTTTGGCACTCAGCCTTCTTTATGGTCCAGTTCTCACATCTGTACATTCAGGTAGGTCTGGGCTATTTCTCTGGGTCACAAATCCCAGAGAAAGATGAAACAGAGCCTAGGGAGATGGTAGCTGGTCTAAATACAAGGGAGTTGCTCCTGGGAGGGGCCCATACAGCCTTCCTTGGCCTTGTTCTGGGTGTTTCATTTCTCCTCTAAAACCCTGCCCATTTGCCTAGGTTGTTTTAGGAAGGACATCACCCATCAATAACTCAGGATCTTGTTTGAACCTCTGTTGAAGAGATTCGTGAAGCTGTGTCATGAAGTCGCTCAGTCGTGTCCAACTCTTCGTGACCCCATGGACTGTAGCCCACCAAGCTCCTCCATCCATGGAATTTTCTAGGCAAGAGTACTGGAGTGGGTTGCCATTTCCTTCTGCAGTGTTGAAGAGATTATTACTTGGCAATTCAAGAAAATCACTCAGTAAATATTTATCAAGTGCCTTCCGGAAATAACTAAGTGAACAGAAGAGACTCAGTTCCTCGAGGAGTTGACAGTCCAGTGGGGAAGATAGATGTTAAAATAATAATAGAAGTTAGGTAAATAATGACAAAGATGATGCATATGTTTTTCTCATAAGACTGTGTGCTCTTCAGATGGGAGGACTACCAGGTATTCATCTGTCTGTCTCAGCCCCTGGTATAGGAGGAATTGCTAGGAAATAATGGCAAAGAAATCCTTCATTGTGTGGCTGGCTGTTTCATGTTTGTTGAAGCCAAGGAAGGCTTAGGTGGGGAAGGGAGTGGCAATGCTCATTTAAAAAGAAAAACTTTTTCTTTGTTTTGGAGATGCTCACCGATTCACAGGCAACAGTCGATGTCTTCAAGTGCTGATAAATAGCTGTGTGGCAGTTTCCCTGGTGGCTCAGTGGGTAAAGCATCTGCCTACAATATGGGAGACCCGGGTTCGATCCCTGGGTCAGGAAGATCCCCTGGAGAAGGAAGTGGCAACCCACTCCAGTACTCTTGCCTGGAAAATCCCATGGACTGAGAAGCCTGGTAGGCTACAGTCCATGGGGTCACAAAAGAGTCAGACATGACTGAGCAACTTTCCTTTCCTTTCCTTTCCCCCTGAGCAGGGGCTGGAGAATCTGATGCCCCAGGTGCTGAGTTCTGTTTTAGACTGTCTGTGATGAACTTGGACATCCTGCCCCAGCCATGACAGCTCTGGTCAAGTCTCTGCAACCCTGCTGTCGCTACCCTGTTAACAGACATAAGCTATAATAAGAGTCTACAAACTGCAGGTCAGGAATTTGAAGGGGACACTGCAAGAGCAGCTCATCTCACTGCAATGTCTTGGTTGTCAACTGGGAAGAAAGACTGGGGTTTGAAGTCTTCCTCACCTGAGTCTGGATGAGGATGACCTGCATGCTGGCTCAGCTGGGGTTACGGCCTGAACCTCCTCCCAGCCTGGGGCCTAGGGGGAGGGTCCCAGCTAACAAGGCGGAAGTCACACAGTGTCACTGCCAGCCACCTCTGCTGGTAGATGCTATCAGAAACCTTCAAGCGGAAGGGGTATAGACCCCACCTCTCAATGGGAGAGACATCAAAGAATTTTCAGCCATCTTTTATTTATTTTTATTTTTTTTCCTTTATCCAAAGCATACTTTAAAGAAAATTACTTTGTTGAAGTATAGTTGATTTACAATGTTGTGTTAATTTCAGGGGTATAGCAGAGTGACTTGATTTTGTATATATAACATTTATATTCTTTTTCAGATTCTTTTCCTTTATAGGTTATTACAAGATATACTTCTCTGTGCTATATGATATGTCCTTATTGTTTATTTTATGTGTAGTATTGTGTATCTGTTAATCCAAAACTGCTCGTTTATCCCCCCCTCCACCTCCTTTCCCCTTTGATAATCATAATATTAGATTGCTTTCTATGTCTGTGAGTCTGTTTTGTAAATAAGTTCACTTGTGTCATGTTTTAGATTCCACATTTAAGTGATATCATATGATATTTGTCTTTTCCTGATTTATATTACCTTGTATGATAACCTCTAGGTCCATCCATGTGGCTCAAATGTTCTGTCATGTTTTAAAATGGCCACCTTTACCCCCAAATGTAACTTTTCATCTCATGCAAACTTTAAAAAAATAATTTACGATGCCATAAAATTCACTCATTTTTTAGCAAATTTACTGAGTCGTGCAGCCATTACCATAATCCGATTTTAGAAGTTTTCCATTCCTCCCAATGAGATCCCTTGTGGCTGTGAGCAGTTAATACTATTCTCTGCCGCAGGCAACCACTCAGCTATTTCCTGTCTGTCCAGATTTACCCTTTCTTCCCACACGGACTTTTAAGGTGATTGGAGAGCTTGAGTTTTGGGAAGACTGTTCTCCGCGATGGCTCATCTTCCAGTGATGACCAGCCCTCATCTCTCCCATCTGTGGAGTTTCCTTTGTTTGGGACCCCATAATCCGGGCTCTGGGGACCTGTCTGGAGAGGAGTGACAGGGTTCCATATAAATTGATTTATTTCTGATAAATAAACTCTAAGGGAACATTTTGCTAGATGGCATATTGCAGTTGAGTCACCTTGCTTTTCCTGGAGCTGTAATTCCCAGCACAGTCTGTCCAATCATGAACACTGAACTCTCATCAAGGGTGGGTGGTTGGGCCCTGCCCTGAGGGTCAGCTGGAGATGCTCACACACACCTCCTTTCAATCAGGGCCTTTCTTTCGTGCCTTTGCAGTCAGATGCCCTGAAAGAGGGGCAGCAGAGAACCAAACCCCTCATTGCCCTCCACAGACTGACCTCCTCTGGGAAAGATCCTCTTTTCTTTTCAGGGCTAATGAACAAACACTTTTTTGAGAAATGCAAGCTGGCTGTGGAGAGGGGGAGTGAGAAGAAGAAAGGATATTCACACGTGATGTTACTTACATGTGGGCTCTAACGTGACACAATTGAACTTATCTACAGAATAGAAACAGACTCACAGTCACAGACTGGTGGTTGCCAAAGGGCAGCGGTGTGGGAGAGGGATGGATTGGGGGTTTAGGATTAGCCGATACAAACTATTATCATAGAATGTATAAGCAACAAGGTTGTACTGTATAGCACAGGGAACTATATTCGATATCCCATGATAAACCATAATGGAAAAGAATGTAAGAAATAATGTATATATGTGTATAACTGAATCAAAACTTCTCTGTACTGCAGAAAATAACACAACATTGTAAATCAACTGTATTTCAATTTCAAAAAAGAGAAAAAGTAAAAAGAAAACAAAGAAAAGAAGTGTATTCAGTTTGGTTTGGGGAGCTGAATTTATACCACTCCAGCCCGCCTTTGATAACTGGGCTCCTGTATCAGATTTGCCAGTGACAGGGGCTTAAGATGTAACTTCTCAGTGTCTGGTACCCTACCTCCAAATGAAAACCATGAGGACTAGAGGGAAACATTCCCTGCTTGAGGAGTTGCTGTTCTCTGGCTACTACGCGTCCTGCAGGAGCTGCTCCCCTCAGGCCTCGGCTCAGTGCCTGCCTCGTCTGGAAGGAGCCCTGAGCACCCTGAGAAGGCTGAGGCCAGGCCAGGCCCTCTTTGCCCCCTCCCCTTGGCCTGATTTGTTTTCTCCAGGTTCCTTATCACCATCTGTTAATAGCAGTCATATTTCTTGCTGGTGACTGTTCACGGCTGTGTCCTGACTGCCAGATTAGTGCCTGGGACTTACGTTGGACTTCATATGTATTTCTTAAATGAATGAACAAGTGAACAGCAAAACACTTAGGTTTCATTCTAGCTGAGATCTAAGGAAAGCTATCTTAATACTAGTGAGTGAGCTGGACCTTATTTAAAGATCTCTTTCTCCCTTTTTTCCAATGGCTTTATTGAGAAATAATTCACCTACCACACAATGTACTCATTTAAAACATGCAATTAAATGTTTTTTAGCATATTGGCTGAGTTGTGTAACTATCATCACAGTCAATTTTAGTCATTTTCATCACCTAAAAAGATCATTTTGGTGGGGGAATGATAAATTGGGAGTTTGGGATTAACATATAAACACTGTTATATGTAAAATAGATAATCAACAAGGATCTACTGTGTAGTACAGAGAATGATATTCAGTATTTTGTAATAACTTATATGGGAAAAGAATCTGAAAAAGGATGAATATATGTATATGTATAATGGAATCACTTTGCTCTACACTTGAAACTAACACAACACTGTAAATCAAATATATTTCAATTAAGAAAATAAAACTAAAAGATATTGTTCACTCTTCAGCCATTACCTTCCAACCTTCTCCTCATTCCCATTCCCTGGCAACCAGTGTGTTGCTGTATCTGCGTATATTTATTTATTTATTTTTGGCTGCACTGGGTCTTTGTTGCTTTTTTTTTTTTTTGGCACAGGCTTTCTTTAGTTGTGGTGACCAAGGGCTAATCTTTGTTGTGGGCTTCTCATTGCTGCGGCTTCTCTTGTTGCAGAGCATGGGCTCTAGGCCTGTGGGCTTCAGTAGCTGCAGCAGGAGGACTCTAGAGCATGGGCTCAGTAATTGCGGCATGTGGGCTTAGTTGCCCCATGGCACGTGGGATCTTCCCGGACCAGGTATTGAACCAGTGTCCCCTGCACTGACAGGCGGATTCTTATCTACCACCAGGGAAGTTCGTATCTGTAAATTTACCTATTCTGGACATTTCATATACATGAGTCATATGATATGTGGCCTTTTCTGGACATTTCATATACATAAATCTTATGATGTATGCCTTTTGTGTCTTGCTTCTGTCAGCCTAGTGCTTTCAAGGTTCATCCATGTTGTAATGTGTGTCAGAACTTCATCCCTTTTTGTGGTTAAATAATATCCCATTGTGTGGATAGACCACATTTTGTTTATTTGTTCATCATTTGCTGAACATTTGAGCTCTTTCTCTTTTTTAACTCATAGGAATAACTCTGTTGTGAACATTCAGTTATAAGTTTTTTTTGTGAATTTATGTTTTAACTTCCTTTGGATGTATAACCTAGGAGTGAGATTGCTAGGTTCTATGAGAGGAGAGTGAAAAAGTTGGCTTAAAGTTCAACAATCAGAAAACTAAGATCATGGCATCTGGTCCCATCACTTCATAGCAGATAGATGGGGAAACAGTGGAAACAGTGTCAGACTTAATTTTTTGGGCTCCAAAATCACTGCAGATGGTGACTGCAGCCATGAAATTAAAAGGCGCTTACTCCTTGGAAGGAAAGTTATGACCAACCTAGATAGCATATTCAAAAGCAGAGACATTACTTTGCCAACAAACATGCATCTAGTCAAGGCTATGGTTTTTCCTGTGGTCATGTATGGATGTGAGAGTTGAACTGTGAAGACAGCTGAGCACTGAAGAATTGATGCTTTTGAACTGTGGTGTTGGAGAAGACTCTTGTGAGTCCCTTGGACTGCAAGGAGATCCAACCAGTCCATTCTAAAGGAGATCAGCCCTGGGTGTTCATTGGAAGGACTCATGTTGAAGATGAAACTCAGTGCTTTGGCCACCTCATGTGAAGAGTTAACTCATTGGAAAAGGCCCTGATGCTGGGAGGGATTAGGGGCAGGAGGAGAAGGGGACAACAGAGGATGAGATGGCTGGATGGCATCACCGACTCGGACATGAGTTTGAGTGAACTCCGGGAGTTGGTGATGGACAGGGAGGCCTGGCGGGCTGCAATTCCTGGGGTTGCCAACAGTCGGACATGACTGAGCAACTGAACTGAACTGATAATAACTGTGTATTTAACCTTCAGAGGTACTGTCAGAATGCTTTTCAAAGTGCCATGCTTATGATTTCTTGTGACTGAACACTCTTTAAAATCTACCCTTTGCTAAATATATGATTTTCTAAGAATAATATAATTTAGAACAGTCTCAATTGATTCTCTAAGATTAGGACTTTTTGAAGGGAATTTCATCAAAGCAGTTAAGTGGCCTACCCTTCAGTGCTGGTGCTCAGTCCTGTGGAATTAATTCAGCTGCCAGGTGTATTGAACCCACATTTGCTGGGAGGCTGAGTGGTGCCCTCAGTGAATCAGCCATATGTACACATGTATCCACTGTCTTCTAGACTCCATTCCCACATAGCTCATTACAGAGCACCGAATAGAGTTCCCTGTGCTATACACAGGTTCTTATTAGTTATCTTTTATATATAGTAGTGTGTATGTGTCAATCCCAGTCTCCCAATTTATCCTACTACCTTTTCCCACTTGCAGCCTTCAATTTATTGATTCAAATGGACCATATGATAAAAACCGCAAAAGCACCCCATGTTCGTGTATGTGTTGTAAATCTTATATCAACATAGGATGGAGAGTGGAAATTTCCTTCTTATTCCTTCCTGGGCCCATCTGTCCTCTCCGGTCCCCAATTGAGTGCCCTGCTGTGACTACTGTTAGCAGAGGAGTGTGCTTCCTGTTATACCCTTCCATGAACTTTCCCATCTGAAGGTCATTTTTTGTGCCTTGTACCTGGAGAGTGCCAGTTCAGTTCAGTTCAGTTGCTCAGTCATGTCCGACTCTTTGCAGCCCCATGAACTGCAGCATGCCAGGCTTCCCTGTCTATTACCAACTCCCAGAGCTTGCTCAAACTCATGTCCATTGAGTCAGTGATGCCATCCAACCAACTCATCCTCTGTCATCCCCTTCTCCTCCTGCCTTCAATCTTTCCCGGCATCAGGGTCTTTATTAATGAGTCAGTTCTTTGAATTATGTGGCCAAAGTACTGGAGTTTCAGCTTTAACATCAGTCCTTCCAATGAATACTCAGGACTGATTTCCTTTAGGATTGAGTGATATGATCTCCTTGCAGTCCAAGGGACTCTCAAGAGTTCTTCTCTAACACTGCAGTTCAAAAGCATCAGTTCTTCAGCGCTCAGCTTTTTTCATAGTCCACCTCTTACATCCATACATGTAAAAACCATGCTTTGACTACTTGGACCTCTGTCAGCAAAGCAATGTCTCTGCTTTTTAATATGCTGTCTAGGTTGGTCATAGCTTTTCTTCCAAGGAGCAAGCATCTTTTAATTCCATGGCTGCAGTCACCATCTGCAGTGATTTGGGAGCCTGAGACAATGAAGTCTGTCGCTGTTTCCACTGTTTCTCCATCTATTTGCCGTGAAGTGATGGGACTGGATGCCATGATCTTAGTTTTTTGAATATTGAGTTTTAAGCCAACTTTTTCACTCTCCTCTTTCACTTTCATCAAGAGGCTCTTTAGTTCCTCTTTACTTTTACCATAAGGATGGTGTCATCTGCATATCTGAGGTTATTGGTATTTCTTTGGCAATCTTGATTTCAGCTTGTGCTTCATCCAGCATGGCATTTCACATTCTGTGCTCTGTGTATAAGTTAAATAAGCAGGGCAACAATATACAGCCTTTATATACTCCTTTCCCAGTTTGGAACCAGTCTGTTGTTCCATGTCCAGTTCTAACTGTTGCTTCTTGACCTGCATATAGGTTTCTCACGAAGCAAGTAAGGTGGTCTGGTGTTCCCATCTCTTTAAAAAATTTCCACAGTTTGTTGTGATCTACACAGTCAAAGGCTTTGGTGTAATCAATAAAGCAGAAGTAGATGTTTTTCTGAAATTCTCTTGCTTTTTCTATGATCCAATGGAAGTTGGCAATTTGATCTCTTGTTCCTCTGCCTTTTCTAAATCCAGCTTGAACATCTGGAAGTTCACGGTTCACGTACTGTTGAAGCCTGGCTTGGAGAATTTTGAGCATTACTTTACCAGCATGGGAGTGCAACATGTTCTCACACACCTGGAGGGTGTGCACGTAGGCTATTCCCCGAAGGGCCAGAGGACTGCTGTTAGCTGATCCCTAACTTTCAGGTACAGAGGTTGATGCAAAATATTTCCTGTTGTTCTGATTCTGGTCTTTCAGCTCAGTGAGTGAGGAATCCCCACCCATCGTGTCCCCGGCCCTCAGTCAGGATGCTCCTTTTTTGCTCCTCAGTCAGGATGCTTCATCTTCTTCCAATTCTAAGTCCAAACCTGAGAGACTGTCCCTACCTTCATCTTTGCCTGACAATGGTGAGTGATGTCCTTCTGTCCATCAGAGAAGAGCACCTATATGTGAGGCAAATCTCTCCTGTGCTACCGATCACTTTTCATACAGAACTCTGGTGTGTCTTTGAGCTAAAAGACCCCTTTCCCATTTGGAGTGAGCATGGGATTGAGCAAAGGGGGTTGAGGGAGCAGAGAGCTTCTCTGTTTCACACATGTACACACACACAGGCACACACACATCTGTATACATTTTTTAAAAACACATAAATGTAATTATGCTTGAAGCATTGTTTTGCAGCTAGCTTTTCTGCCACATAATAATACATCTTGGAGATCTTCCATGTGAGTCGTCATTCTCTGTAAGCACTGCTTAGTTGTCCATAGTTTGGTTGTTAATAATGTTTGTAATTGGTGTGTTGAACAAGAATGAATAGAGGCATATAACCAGGATGCAACTTTATTTTATTTTCATTTTATTACAAGGGCTTCCCTTGTAGCTCAGTCAGTAAAGAATCTGCCTACAATGCACGGAACCCAGGTTTGATTCCTGGGTTGGGAAGATCCCCTGGAGAAGGAAATGGCAACCTACTCCAGTAGTCGTGCTTGGAGAATCCCATGGACAGAGGAGCCTGGCAGGCTGCAGTCCATGGGTTTGCAAGAGTTAGACACCACTTAGGGACTAAAACCAAAACCACCTTAAATTGTTCTCACTGAGGAGTTCCTCTCCACGGCTTGGATAAGAACTCAGGTGGTCCCATGACTATCTAATTGTTTGCAGGTGCCTCAAAGCAGCAAAGTACATCTTGATTCAGAAATGAGCATGTGTGGTCCAATGTATTAACTCTTGTTTTTTAAAAAATTATTTTATTGAAGTATAGTTGATTTAAAATCTGGTGTTAATTCCTACTGTCTAGCAAAGTGATTCAGTTGTACATATATATAGATTCTCTTTTCATCTTCTTTTCCATTCTGTTTTATCACCAGATATTGAATACAGTTCCCTGTGCTATACAGTAGGACCTTATCCATTTTCTATATAATAGTTAGTATCTTTCTTTCTAATCCTAAACTCCCAAATCATCCCTCTCCCATTCCCCTTCCCCTTGGGACAGAACAGGTCTGTTCTCTACGTCTGTGAGTCTTTTTCTGTTTGGTGGACACAGTTTGTGCTGTGCTGTGCTTAGTTGCTCAGTCGTGTCTGACTCTTTGTGACCCCGTGGACTGTAGCCTGCCAGGCTCCTCTGTCCATGGGGATTCTCCAGGCAAGAATACTGGAGTGGGTTTCCATGCCCTCTTCCAGGGAATCTTTCCAACCCAGTGATCAAACCCAGGTCTCCCGCATTGCAGGTGGGGACTCGGTTTATTTGTGTCCTATTTTAGATTCCATATATAAGTGATATCATTTGGCATTTATCTGTCTCTTTCTGACTTCCTTTCTTTACTATGATAATCTCTAGGTCCATCCATGTTGCTGCAAATGGCATGATTTCATTCTTTTTTATGCCTGAGTGGTGTTTCATTGTGGGCTTCCCAGGTGGCTCAGTGGTAAACAATCCACCTGCAATGTAGAAGATGCAGGTTTGAGCCCAGAGTAGGGCAGATCCCTTGAAGAAGGAAATGGCAACCTACTCAGTATTCTTGCCTGAGAAATCCCATGGACAGAGGAGCCTGGTGGGCTACAGTCCATGGGGTCACAAAAGAGTTGGACATGATTTAGCGACTACACAACAAGTGTCCCATTGTATATACACATACCACATCTTTATCCATTCACTTGTCGATGGACATTTACTTTGCTTCCATGTCTTGGCTATTGTGAATAGTGCTGCTATATACATTTGGGTGCATGTATCTTTTTGAATTATGTTTTTTTTTCCCAAATATATGCCTGGGAGTGGGATTTCAGGATGATATAGTAACTCTTTTTTTAGTTTTTAAAGAAAAATCCATACTGTTCTCCACAGTGGTTGCACCAATTTGCATTCCTGCCTGCAGTGTAGAAGAGGAACCCATCTATTCTTGGTGTGTCGTTCAAAAGAATCATACATCTGATAATCAGAAAATACTAAAGCAGTAAAACATACATATATAATATGGTCCAACCATTCTAATTCTAGATATCTACCCAAAAGAAGTGAAAACGTGTCCACACAAAGAGGTGGACATGAGTGTTCACAGCAGCTTTGTGCATAAAGGCTAAAATCTGGAAGCACTTCAAATGTTCATCAGTGAGGAATGGTATACAAAACGTGGTCTCTCCATAGAATGGAAAGGTTTAAAAAGATCATGTGAATGATCTACTGATACACACAGTGGCATGGGTAAATCTCAGAGTGATTATGCTGAGTATAAGGAGCTGGAGAAAAGACTTCATTCTGGATTATTCCCTTTATATAAAGTAGAACCTAATTTACAGTGACGAGGAGAAGATCAGGGGTTGCCTGGGGATGGAGTTAGAGTGAGGAAAGAGCTAGTCACTCAGCCGTGTCCTTCTCCAGGGGTTCTTTCCTACCCCTGGGATTGAACCTGGGTCTCCTGTACTGCAAGCAGATTCTTTACTATCTGAGGTGTGGACTACAAAAGGGCATGAAGACACTCTTAGGGCCTGACAGAATGTGCTGTATCTTGATGGATTCAGAGCTGTAGACAACTGTCACAGCTTATAGAATTATACTCTGTAGATGGATGCAGTGTATTGGTGGTGCATTATTGCTCCATACGCTTGATAAGGACAAAATAAGTAAGATCTTTTCTGAAGTCTCTTAGACTGACTATCCATCTGCCTTGAAGTATAATTTAATTATATTTTAACTTGATATTAAAATTAAAGTTCACACCATCTTAGGAAATGACATATGGAGTTGTGGTGTTGGAGATCATACTTAGAGAGCCTCTAGAGAAGCATTTTTAACCTGTTGGATTGCTATCAATTAAGGTGTCATAAAATCTTATTTTTAAAGATCATAGGCTGAGTAGATCAGAAAGTATTATGGCATATATTGCCAATAAAAGCAAAAAGTAAAAGTAGCTATTGTTTCAAGACATATACACACTACTGTATTTAAAATGGGCTTTCCAGATGGCGCTAGTGGAAAAGGCAGTGGCCGCTTACCGAAGCAAGAGACATAAGAGACGCAGGTTTGATCGCTGGGTCAGGAGAATCCCCTGGAGGAAGGCATGGCAACCCACTCCAGTATTCTTGCCTGGAGAATCCCATGAACAGAGGACCTGGCAGGCTGCAGTCCATGGGGTCACAAAGAGTCAGTCACGACTGAAGCGACTTCGTATGCATGCATATTTAAATGGATAACCAACAAGGACCTACTGTATAGCACAGGGAACTCTACTCAATAATCTGTAATAACCTAAATGGGAAAAGAATTTGAAAAAGAATAGATATATGTATAACTGAAGCATTTTGCTATACACCTGAAACTAACGCAACATTGTAAATCAACTATAGTCCAATACAAAATAAAAGTTAAAACAAAAATAGAAAGCAAAAAGCTTTGTCTATGATTTGTATATACGTGGTCTCTGCATAAAAATGTGCAACACAATATGGGTTGCATTAAAAAAAAAAATTAAGGACTTCCCCAGCAGTCCAGTGGTTAAGACTCCATGCTTCCAATGCAGGGGGCTTGAGTTCGATCCCTGGGAACTAAGATCTCACATACTGCATGGTAAGGCCAAAAATAGGAAGCCACATCTGTAAAATGCCCACAACAATGACTGGTATGCAAAAGCTCAGAACATGAGAGATAACAGGTATACTTACAAACTTGTCTTGTGTGTATACATGTACTATATACTTGTATTCCCAGCACCTCTCTAGTTTTCTGGCACATTGTTCAGTAAGTGCTTTTTGATGAATGGGAGAGATTTTAGGTTCCATCAGCCAAAAATTCAGTTTACACCTTGGTTAGTGCCTGAAGTCTGGGAAGGAGGAGGTTCGGGCTGAAGAAAACCATGAGCAGTGGAAAGCACTGAGAGCACTTCAAAGGCTGCCCCGAAGTCCCTTGTGGAGGAGCATCTCTGCAGGTGCCTACATGCTCCCAGCCTGTGATGCTTTGATTCCAGGGCTGACAGGGAGACCTGGAGCAGTGTGAGGGTATCACCGGCCATGTGCTCCAGAGCTGCCTAGAGGAGGGAAGAGCTTCTCTGTATGCTTCCTGGGCAGAGATAATGTGTCTGTGTAGCAACTTCATCTCCCAGCCATAAAATATTGATGGTCCTGGTGCTGGATGGAGACCAGGAGATACTCCCTTGGAAGGTGCTGTTTGCCGGCTGCTGGTGAATGATTGATGACTGGGAAGTAAAATATTGATGTTTTGAGCAGCACACCAGGCCTCTTCCCATCCAGAGGGGCTTGTGTCTTGTGTTATTAAAGGCAAAAATTCAGAGACTGGGTTACTTTGCTTCTGCTTAGGACCCAACAGCTTTTGGCCAACTATGGCTTGGAGATATTGCAGAATTTTAAGACTAAGTGCCCTTGGAAATGTGGGAGATGGATTCTCGGAATTAGTAAAAGGAAACCCTACTTTCCCTGGGTGAGAAAAACTTGTAATAATAGCTTTGTCAATACATTCTTTTTCTTTAAAAAGTTATGTTTATTAAAGTTGTTCATGCATAGAACTTAAAGAAACAAAAAGATAAAAATACAGCTCTCTTCTAAGACACCTCGAGTCCCCACTATTTCATCCTCTGCATATGTGAGTACGACTCATTGGAAAAGACCCTGATTTTGGGAAAGATTGAAGGCAAAAGAAGAGGGTGGCAGAGGATGAGATGGTTAGATAGTATCACCAACTCACTGGACATGAATTTGAGCAAACTGGGAGTCAATGAAGAACAAGGAAGCCTGACGTGCTGCAGTCCATGGGGTTGCAGAGTCGGACATGACTTAACGACTGAAAAACATATGTGAGTACTTTCAACCTCTTTTTTTTTTTTTTTTTTAACCTTGCTGCATGGCATATGAGATCTTTGTTCCCCAGAAAGGAATTGAACCTGTACCCCCTGCGTTGGAAGTGTGGAGTTTTAATCACTGAACTGCCAGGAAAGTCCCAACCTCTTTTAACCAATTTTTTCAGATTACTTTCATATCACCCAATCAGTTCAGTCCCTTGGTCGTGTCTGACTTTTTGTGACCCCATAGACTGCAGTATACCACGCTTCCCTGTCCATCACTGACTCCTGGAGCTTGTTCAAACCCATGTCCATCCATTCGGTGATGCCATCCAACCATTTCATCCTCTGTTGTCCCCTTCTCCTCCTGCCTTCAATCTTTCCCAGCATCAGGGTCTTTACCAATGAGTCAGTTCTCATCAAGTGGCCAAAGTATTAGAGCTTCAGCTTTAGCATCAGTCCTTCCAACGAATATTCAGGACTGATTTCCTTTACGATTGACTGGTTTGACCTCCTTGCAGTCCAAGGGACGCTCAAGAGTTCATCTCCAACACCACAGTTCAAAAGCACCAATTATTCAGTGCTCAGCTTTATTTATTGTCCAACTCTCACATCCATACATGACTGCTGGAAAAACCATAGTTTTGACTAGATGGACCTTTGTTGGTAAAATAATGTCTCTGCTTTTTAATATGCTGTCTAAGTTGGTCATAGCTTTTCTTTCAAGGAGAAAGTATCTTTTAATTTCATGGTTGCAGTCACCATGTGCAATATCACCCAATAACCAGCTATTATTGTTACTTCTTGATTTAAAACAAAGTTTCTATTGAACCTCCTTTATAGAAGATAAAGATTTGACTATTTCACCCCATCATATACACACCCCTACTCAGGTCCTCCATCTTTCCAACATGATTGTGTCAGAATTTGAATTACATCGTTATTTGGCATTTCTGCTACTATGGAAATGTAAAGATAGCTGTGGTTGATCAAAAAATACAGCAAGATAACATTTATTGCCTGTATTACTTTTGCTTTCCTTGTTAGGAAGGGTCTTGCTTTTGGTTTGTTTGCCTAATTTTTATCTCTTCATTGTTTGTTTAACCTCAAAATGCTTTGCCAATTATCTAAATATCTTCCCAATATATTCAGATGCATTGGCCTTCTGAACAGGTTTGTTTTTTGGAAAGACTATCTCCTGGGGGCTGCTCATCTGCTCCTGGTGCCCTGGTTGCCCTTGGCACCTGGCACCCAGCATCATTGTGCCATCTTTCAGTATCATCATCTGAGGGGTTCTCCCCTACCTCTTTCCTGTGCTGTGTCCCAAGTCTTTTCTGTACGTTTACTACCTTTATTTGATGGAATACAGCCTCCAACAGACACTTGAAATAGTAAAAAGAAGGTACAGCTTTTTGGGAGGGACATTGCATGTATTTATGGTAGCTGAGTGTGAAATTTCATTTTATTTTTGATTCTTTCGTATTTCATTTATTTTTACTTTTTAAATCATAACTGATTTATAGTATCGGGTTAGTTTCTGGTGAACAACACAGTGGTTCAGTTATACATATATATGTACATGTATACATGTATATATCCTTTTTCAGATTCTTTTCCCTTATAGGTTATTATAAAATATTGACTATAGTTCCCTGTCCTATACAGTAGGTTCTTGTTGTTTGTTTATCTCTATATAGCAGATATAAACTACTATATATACACTATATATATATATATCAGCTATATAACTACTCTCTCTATATAGCAGATACATATATCTACTAGTCTCTTGTGTGTTACTCTCTCAGTCATGTCTGACTCTTTGCAACCCTGTGGACTGTAGCCTACCAGGCTCCTCTGTCCATGGGATTTTCCAGGCCAGAATACTGGAGTGGGTTGGCATCTCCTCCTCCAGGGGATCTTCCCTACCCAAGAATCGAACATGGGTTTTCTGCGTTGGCAGGCAGATTCTTTACCTTCTGAACCACCAAGCTACTATATATATATATCAGTTTATATCTACTAATCCTAGCACCTAATTTATCCCTCCCAGACCACCTTTCTGCCTTGGTAACTATAAGTTTGTTTCCTAAGTCTATGAGTATCTTTTTACTTGGTAAATAAGTTCATTTGTATTTTTTCTTTTTTAGATTCCACATATAAGTGATATCATATGATATTTGTCTTTCTCTGTCTGTCTGGCTTACTTCACTTAGTATGATAATCTCCAGGTCCATCCATGTTGCCACATGAGTCTGAAGTTTTAAATTGGAAAAAGTTTTCTTTTATCATTTTGAGGGCAATACTTTATTATTTTCAAACTTTCAAAAAGTTTAAAACTGTTTGACTTAAAAATTTTTTTTTTACTGTGACAAATGATTTTATTCTTTTAAAGAATTTTATTTACTTAGTTGGTTTTGCTAGGTCTTAGTTGCTGCGTGAGTGTTTTCTGGCTTTGGGGAGCAGGGGCTATTCTCTGGTTGCAGCACTTGGCTTCTCGTTGCAGTGGCTCTTCCTGTTGCAAAGCACAGGTTCTAGAGCATCCGCAGCTGCTAGGGCTTCAGCAGTTGCGGCACATGGGCTCAGTAGCCCTTGTGGTGCAAGGGCTCAATTGCCCCGCAGCATGTGGAATCTTCTCGAACCAAGGATCAAATCCGTATCCCCTGCACTGGCAGGCAGGTTCTTTACCACTGAGCTACCAGGGAAGCCCTATTTGACTTTTAAAAATCTTTTTTAATTCAGGTTTTTATTCTATGAAAGCTTATAGAATCTTCTCTTTGTATCCAAAGATTTAAACTTTCCCGGTAAATATCTTTGTGTGGGTCTTAGTTCATCCACTAAAATAGATATGACTTGAGATCTCTTTTTAAAGAACATCAGCTTTATTGGGGTTTAATTCGCATACAACAAATGCAAACATTTTAAGTAAATAGTTTCAAGAGTTTAGGTAAGTTTATTAAAAAAATAGGCCCTTTTTTCTTTTAAAAAGTTTATCATTTTTAATTGGAGTATATAATCGATTTACAATGTGTTAATTTCTGCTGTACAGCAAAGTGATTCAGTTTTACGTATATATACATTGTTTTTCATATTATTTTCTATTATGATTTATCACAGGATAGTGAATATAATTCCCTGTGCTATACAATAGGACCTTGTTTATCCATTTGATATATAATAGTTTGCATCTACTAATCCCAAACTCCCAGTCCATCCCTCCTCCACCACTCCTCCCCCTTGGCAATCACAGTGTGTTCTTTGTTTGTAAGTCTGTTTCTCTTTTGTGAATAAATTCATTTGTGTCATATTTTAGATTCCACGTATAAGTGATATAGGTTCCCAGGGTGGCTCTGTCGGTAAAAAAAATTAAATATGCTTGCAATGCAGGAGACCATCTGCAGCGCAGGAGACCCTGGTCCAATCCCTGGGTTGGGACGATCCCCTAGGGAGGGAAATGGCAGCCCACTCCAGTATTCTTGCTTGAAAAATTCCATGGACTGAAAAGCCTGGCAGGCTACAGTCCACGGGGTTGCAAGAGTCAGACATGACTTAGTGACTAAACTACTACTATAAGTGATGCAACTTGGTATTTGTCTTTCTTTTTCTGATTTACTTCACTTAGTATAATAATCAGTTCAGTTCAGTCGCTCAGTCGTGTCCGACTCTTTGCGACCCCATGCATCGCAGCACGCCAGGCCTCCCTGTCCATCACCAACTCCCGGAGTTCACTCAGACTCATGTCTATTGAGTCAGTGATGCCATCCAGCCACCTCATCCTCGGTCATCCCTTCTCCTCCTGCCCCCAACCCCTCCCAGCATCAGAGTCTTTTCCAATGAGTCAACTCTTTGCATGAGGTGGCCAAAGTACTGGAGTTTCAGCTTTAGCATCATTCCTTCCAAAGAAATCCCAGGGCTGATCTCCTTCAGAATGGACTGGTTGGATGTCCTTGCAGTCCAAGGGACTCTCAAGAGTCTTCTCCAACACCACAGTTCAAAAGCATCAATTCTTTGGCGCTCAGCCTTCTTCACAGTCCAACTCTCACATCCATACGTGACTACTGGAAAAACCATAGCCTTGACTAGATGGACCTTAGTCGGCAAAGTAATGTCTCTGCTTTTCAATATGCTATCTAGGTTGCTATCTAGGTAAAAAATGAACCCTTTTAATCCTTTAGTTTTGGGATATTTTTCTGAATTATTTCTTTGATGATTTTCTCCTTAAGTTTTCTTTATTCTCTTTTTCTGAGATTACTATTAGTTGAATACTGGACACTGGAAAGTTTTTCTGAATTTATTATCTTTTCTCTCTCTGTAAGGAAAAAAGTGTACTGAGTATTCTATATAGTGCACTTTCTGGGTTATCTGATTATAGAAAAGGTGTCTCTCATTTCCTTTGAGCCATTTTGCAACTCCTTAAATTGTAGAAAACCTATAATAATGCAAGTGAGCCTTTCTATAGAGGTACAAATACATTTTGTCTGGTGTGTGTGCAGAATCCTCCCGTTCCTCCAGAAACCAGTTTTACATCTATTAACACATTTTCAGTATTCCTGACTATATATTTATGTGTCTGCTTTTTGGTTTCTCCATAAACCATTTGTAACATTTTAGTTTTCTCACTAATTGATGAATTAAATAAAATCTTTGATATGTGATTATTTTAACATCCTACTTTTTTACATCTTTCATTCTCTATCCTTTTACTGTAATTTGGTATACATCCTTGATATTGTATTTCAGATCTTCTGTGGAGTTTCTCATATTTGTTTTCATATTTTTAATTTCCAAGAGCTTTTTTTTTGTTATCTGAAAGATAAGTTAAAAAAAACCCCTCTGATTTCATGCATACGTGGGTTATATCTGAGGATATTAATGATAGTTTGTTTTGATTTTATCTTTCCTTGTAGCTCAGACAGTAAAGTGTCTGCCTACAATGCGGGAGACCCAGGTTTGATCCCTCGGTCAGGAAGGTTCCCTGGAGAAGGAAATGGCAACCCACTCCAATACTCTTGCCTGGAAAATCCCATGGACTGAGGAGCCTGGTAGGCTACAGTCCTTGGGGTCACAAAGAGTTGGACATGACTGAGCGACTTCACTTCACTTCCCTTCCCTTCCCTTCCCTGTATAGTCTTCTAATTTGCTTTTCTCTGTTTTGGTGTCTGGTGTTCATGTTGGAAGCTTTCCTCTAATGTCCGATAATCATTGTTCACACAAAATCCATACTGAGGCTGTTAAGACTGATAGGCAGTTTGGACACTGTGGGTCGTTTTCAACATATGCTAATCTGGCTGGGCTGTTCCACTGGGGTACCCCCAAGGTCAGCATCTTTGGGAATTTTCCCCAGAGATCTCTCCAGTCTCTGGCTTTGAGTATTTGCATGTAGCTGATAGTGATCAGTGAGCCTCAGAATTCCATGTGCAAATGTGCACTTGAACCACTTCTTTTAAAAATTGTTTCTCCAGCCTGGACTGTGCCTGGCATCTCTGGTCCAGACACTGTTTTATCCTCTCCAAAGAACAAGCTTCTGGTTTTCTGCTGGGTGAAGGGGGAGCAGTCCAAGGCTGTGTGGAATTTGGCTTTTATATGGACTTTCTGGGCTTCCCTTGTGGTTCATCTGGTAAAGAATCTGTCTGCAATGTGGGAGATCTGAGTTCTATCCCTGGGTTGGGAAGATCCCCTGGAGAAGGGAAAGGCTACTCACTCCTGTATTCTGGCCTGCAGAATTCCATGGACTGTCCATGGGGTCATAAAGAGTTGGACATGACTGAGCAACTTCCATGGACAACCAGCCCATCTTCAAGGAAATAAGTCCTGAATATTCGTTGGAAGAACTGATGTTGAAGCTGAAACTCCAATACTTTGGCCACCTGATGTGCAGAACTGAACCATTTGAAAAGACCCTGATGCAGGGAAAGATTGAAAGTGGGAGTAAAAGGGGATGACAGGATGAGATGGTTGGATAGCATCACTGACTCAATGGGCAAGAGTTTGAATAAACTCTGGGAGTTGCTGATGGACAGGGAGGCCTGGTGTGCTGCAGTCCATGAGGTCGCAAAGAGTCGGACAAGACTGAGTGACTGAACTGAACTGAACTGAATGACTTTCACTATGGGCTTTCTATTAATCCTATTTTCAGTCCAGAGATATTGGATATCTCTAATTCCTAAATCTTGTAAGCCTTGTTTGGGGGAAATTTGGATGCTTCTTAGCTCCCTCTACTGCCAACAAAGGATTCTGTGTTCTTAAAGCTTCTAAATCAGTTCTCCCTCATTCATCTGCTTCCCTGTTTCCAAAATTTTGATACAGAGACTTCATCCTTTGTTCTTTATCTCATAGTTTGATGTATTTAAAAAATTCTTTTTTTTTTTTTGTTTTCAGTGGGTTTCAGAGGGACCAAAATTGAAAGTATGTGTTTACTTTTCTATCTTTACTTAGAATTTCAATGCATTTTTATTTCGATTTTCATTTATTGCATTTACCTGGATGTCAAAAGGTGGTTTTAGGTTAAGAAAAGCCACAGTCAACGGCAGTAGCCAGTGATAAGGTAGACGTCTCCAGTCTCCCCTCATGAGCTGTATGATACCAGTCAAATTACTCCCTATTCCTCACTTCAGTACTGCCATTTGTGAAGCAGTCTTTGGAAGCTAATAATACCTACTCTTGGGGTTGTGTCATGGATTAAAGATGATGTGTATAACTTGCCTGATCCTCCAATTATGCTGTTTTTGACATATCCTTTCCTAATATTCCTGAGAACATCAGACTTAAGACCAGCACTTCCCACAGACTTTTATTAATATATTTCATCTAGAACAGACAACATGTATTTGGTGACTGGTATAGGAAAAGGAGTACGTCAAGGCTGTATATTGTCACCCTGCTTATTTAACTTCTATGCAGAGTACATCATGAGAAATGCTGGGCTGGAAGAAGCATGAGCTGGAATCAAGACTGCTGGGAGAAATATCAATAACCTCAGATATGCAGATGACACCACCCTTATGGCAGAAAGTGAAGAGGAACTAAAAAGCCTCTTGATGAAAGTGAAAGAGAAGAGTGAAAAAGCTGGTTTAAAGCTCAACATTCAGAAAACTAAGATCATGGCATCTGGTCCCATCACTTCATGGGAAATAGATGGGGAAACAGTGGAAACAGTGGCTGGCTTTATTTTTTTGGGCTTCAACATCACTGCAGATGGTGATTGCAGCCATGAAATTTAAAAACCACTTACTCCTTGGAAGGAAAGTTATGACCAACCTAGACAGCATATTGAAAAGCAGAGATATTATTTTGCCAACAAAGGTCTGTCTAGTCAAGGCTATGGTTTTTCCAGTGGTCATGTATGGATGTGAGAGTTGGACTGTGAAGAAAGCTGAGCGCTGAAGAATTGATGCTTTTGAACTGTGGTGTTGGAGAAGACTCTTGAGAGTCCCTTGGACTGCAAGGAGATCCAACCAGTCCATCCTAAAGGAGATCAGTCCTGGGTGTCCATTGGAAGGACTGATGCTGAAGCTGAAACTCCAATACTTCAGCCACCTCGTGCGAAGAGTTGACTCATTGGAAAAGACTCTGATGCTGGGAGGGATTGGGGGCGGGAGGAGAAGGGGATGACAGAGGATGAGATGGCTGGATGGCATCACCAACTCAATGGACATGAGTTTGAGTAAACTCCGGGAGTTGGTGATGGACAGGGAGGCCTGGCATGCTGTGATTCATGGGGTCACAAAGAGTTGGACATGACTGAGCAACTGAACTGAACTGAATAGAAACTCAGAGGACTCCATTACCTAAGCAGATGTGTTTATAGTCTGGTGGGCATCTGTCAGCTAGCTACAGTGTTTCAATGTTGGAGGATTTTGGACTTTGACTCCCACTTTCCTGGTGCTTCCTGGGGTGCATTTTTTTCTGACCATTTGGACTCTGAAATCTGCAGGTGTCCCTGGCTGCCATGTTGTTTTGCCTCTCATTTCTAAATTGAGTGTCTTGTGGAGCAAAACCCATCCTTACTCTATCAAGAGGAGGCAAAATCATTCACATTTGCTTGAAGTTTTCACGGGTTTCTTGTTTCTTTTCTGATTTTTTTCTCTTTGGCCAGATACCTCTGTCTTCTGGTGGAAGTTCCATCCAAGCATAAAACTTTTGTCTGCAGGGGTAACACAACGCAGAAATAAATGCAGTTACATGAAGCTGGGGTAAATCTTCCAAAGAGAGCAGATTCCCATGCTGGAGGGTTGAGAGAAATCAGGTCTCTGGGAATCACAAAAGTCCAGGAAGTTTCCATCCTGCCCTCGAATGAAGTTTTGTAACTCCGGTTAACCTATATTCTATCTGTTTCCAAGACTCTTCAGAGTTTCATTCAGACATTGCTATGCCCTTTATTTTCTGGAACTGCCCTTACAGCCCCTCGCCCTCACCCCATCCCCCACGCACACACACCTACCACACCCACACACCCACACACGCAGTCTGTCTCTCTCTCGCTGTATTCTGTTTGGGTGGATGCATGGCAAGATTTCTATCAGGTGTGAGTGCCAGGAAAAGCTAAGCTTCCCCTGAATATTTGGCTGATTTGAAAGCTTATATGTATTTATGGATTAGGTACTCTTGGTTTCCTTGTTTCATTGGCTTCCTGGAAGCTCAGAAAACATGTTTGACTTTATCCAAGCAAGTACGTAGAACCCAACAGTATGCACTTTGTACAGTATCATCATCCTCAACTTCATCTCATTTTTCCCACCTTTATTTTTTTCAACCCCAATTTTTTCACAGATTGATTTTTAAACTTATTTTCTAGGCATTTTTTTTGATTATGCTGCAGCACATCTTTATAGAATGGGGTGAGATATAAACATACAAATAAAGAGACAAGCAGCATAAAACTTTTTGCCTGAAGGGGCAACACAGCCCAGAAGTAATTGCAGATACATGAGGCTGGGGTAAATCTGCCAAAGAGAGCAAATTCTCATGCTGGAGGGTTGAGAGTAATCAGGTCTTTGGGACATCACAAAAGTCCATGATGGAGGACAGTAAGAACATTTATAGCTTCCTGCAGCCCTGGGTGTGCCTTCCAGACACTACGTCTTAATTGGAGGGATTTGTAAGTGATTCTGATGGACTTACAGCAGTTATCTTTCAGGATTCCCCATGGGTGATGAACTTTGGAGAGACACAGACCAGTTTCAAGTCAGAGCTCCGTGGTTTAGTACAATATTCTTAACCTAATAGAGACCTGGAAGCGATGTTAATTACTCACCTAACATCCAAGTGCTCTTGCACACATCTGTCTACCTCCTTGTATTTTAGTGGAAGTCATTTCTTCTATGTGGAAGTATAGAAGAACAGACGTGAGTTCACTGTGCTTGACTTTTGCTGCTGATTTATGAGGAAGGCTGAGTTCTAGATGGTATATCTGTAAGATGGCAAAATCTCCATTAATCTGGGTCATTGAGTAGGTATAGCAGAGTCCCTGCTGATGCCTGTTAGACATTAGTATGAGGAGCAACATGGATTTTGTGAAGCTGCTGCAATTTTGGGTTGAGCCTCACCCAAACTCACTAATACAATCCTCTCTATCCATAGCAGTAAAATAGAAATAGTAATTAACCCCCTGACAAGTTTCTGTTTTGAAGTTTGACAATAATACAAGTGCAGTTTCTGGCATAGCATCTGGCCCAGAACAAAATCACTGGTTTTATAATAATTATCATGTTTATTGAGTTCTTCAGCAGAGACAGAAAATAAGGTCTGATGGGCTGCGACTTGAGGCAAGGCAGTGTAATAAAATGGAAAGAGCAGGGTTCTAGGGCTCAGACAGCCCCAGAGGCCTAACCCAACTGGTGAAATACTCTGTTTCTACCACTATAAAATGTGAATAATTTTACCTAACTTGGAGTCTTATCATGAAGATTAAAAAAGCATGTGCAGGTCCAAGCAGGTGGCTTGGGGCATAGATAATTCCTTTCCTTTGCTTCTCTGCATGTCTCCCTAATAGGCTGCTGCAGAGCCAGCCTCAGGCGCCCTGCCATGGCGTGGCTTCCTAGGGGCAATGATGCTGGCTTTCTGCAATGGACTGAGATAGTAGCTTGGCCTTCTCAAGGTCATGGTTCACTTCTCATTGCATCTTTCAGTGGGAATGAGGCAGTGAGGCTAGGTTTTACCGATCTCATGAAGACTGATGGGAATTTTCTGATGCAAGTCCCTAGGAACTTGGGAAGTACAGTGGGAGGTCAAAGGGATGCTAGTTTGGCCATCCTATGGGAGGTGATGGATGAGGATGGGGAGGCAGCAGCAGCTTTAATGGGGGTGTTCTGGAACTCATAAGAGTCCTTCTGCTCCCCATACCTTCCCCTCCCTGTCAAGAGGTGACCAGCTCACAGATGACCAGAGAATCCAGGCTGCAAAATCGACTCTGGGGTCTGTAAGAAGGAACTGCAATGGGAAAGATGAGTTCGATTAAAAAGTATCAAATGGCAAAATATTTCTAGGCCAGTCTACTTTTTTTTTAAAGCAATATTCTTTTTTTTAAAAACTTTTAATGACATATTCTTTATGATTTTATACACAGGTGATCATGATGCCTGTGGATAAAAACAATTTTACGTATTCCTTTACAATCTGTATGCTTTACATTTTTTACCCGCTCATTGCACTGGCTTGGGCCTCCAGTACAATGCTGAACAGAAGTGGTAAGAGCAGACATCCTTTTTTGTTCCTGCTCTTAGAGAAAAGTACTCAATCTTTTACCATAATTAAGTTTATTCCTGGCTGAAGTTATTAATTTTGTTATTCATTTTTCATGTTTCATAACATCTTTTCAAATGTTCCTCTTTCCCCCTTCTGCCTTCTCTTTTTTAAAAAAACTGTTTTTTAAAAATTGAAGTTATAGCTGATTTACAATGTTATGTTAGCTTCAGGTGCACAGCAAAATGATTCAGTTATACACAGACACATATTCTTCGTCAGATTAGTTTCCATTGTAGATTATCTCAAGACATTGAATATATTTCTGCGTGTCACATAGTAGGTCCTTGTTAATTATTTCATATATAGTAGTGTGTATATGTTAACCCCATACTTGTAATTTATCACCCCCTTTCTTTCCCCTTTGGTAACCATAAGTTTGTTTTCTGTGTCTGTAAATCTATTGCTGTTTTGTAAATAAGTTCATTTGTATCATTTTTTAAGATTTCACATGTAAGTGATACTGTATGATGTTTTCCTCTTTCTAGGCCAGTCTTCTTAAGGCCTCTTTTAGTTTTCTTGCTCAGATGGTCTTTTCTTTTTATGTAGGCTTCATCCTGCCCTATAATATCCTTTCCTGCCTCGGGACTCCACCAGCTCTATGCAGCCGCACAGTTCCTTCAGCGATTAATCATGTCCTGCCTGGTGGCTGTCTTCTGCTGCTCTCCTGGAGTCTTTTTCTCTTGAATTTCTATTTAAATTTTCTAGTGTTTGGGTTTCACATTACAGTTCAGGTTGCAAGTGCCCATGCAGCAGGCAGGGTTACCTGGCGTTTCAAGGGTTCTGCCGTGCCTTGAACAGTGCCTGGCCTTGAGGAGGACTCAGGGAACATGGTTTTCTTACTGAACTGTATCTTGTTAAGCCTTGGTGCCCCTGATTTTCATGTTTCTGCTTCTCTCAATTTGTATATTTCCATCAAAGAAGATGGCTGTCATTTTGGACACTTATGTCCTGAGAACTTTACCCTTCCTTACAGGAAGGATCACTGTTGAAGCATCTACTTAAAACAATTTTATCTTGACTGAAGGATAGTTGATTTACAATGCTGTGTTAATTTCTGCTGTACAGCAGTGTCATTCAGTTATACATACATATATTCTTTTTTAATATAAATTTATTTTTTTTAATTGGAGGTTAATTACTTTACAATATTGTATTGGTTTTGCCATACATCAACATGAATCTGCCACAGGTATGCACTTGTTCCCCATCCTGCACGCCCCTCTCTCCTCCCTCCCCATACCATCCCTCTGGGTCATCTCAGTGCACCAGGCCCAAGCATCCAGTATCATGCATCAAGCCTGTCCTTTTCCATTATGGTTTATCACAGGATATTGAATATAATTCCCTGTGCTATACATTAGGACCTTGTTGCTATTCATCTTGTATCTGAGCGACTGAACTGAACTGAACTGACTGATATTACTTTGCATCTGCTAGTACCAAACTACTAATCCACCCATCCCCTATCCTTCATTCCCTTGGCAACCAGAAGTCTGTTCTCTATGTCTGTGAGTCATTTCTGTTTTGTATTTGTGTTGCATTTTAGATTCCACATACAAATGATATCATATGATATTTTTCTTTCTTTTTCAGACTTACTTTTCCATAGTATGATAACCTCTAGGTCCATCCATGTATTGTTCAGTAGCTCAGTTGTTTCTGAATTTTTGCATCCCATGGACTGCAGCATGCCAGGCCTCCCTGTCCACCACCAACTATCGGATCTTGCTCAAATTCATGTCCATTGAGTCGGTGATGCTATCAAACCATCTCATCCTCTGTCATCCCCTTCTTCTGCCTTCAAGATTTCCCAGCCTCAGGGTCTTTTCCAGTGAGTCAGTTCTTCTCATCAGGTGGCCAAAGTACTGGAGCTTCAGCATCAGTCCTTCCAATGAATGTTAGGAACTGATTTCCTTTAGGATTGACTGATTTGAGCTCTTTATAGTCCAGGGGACTCTGAAGAGTCTTCTCCAACACCACAACTCAAAAGCATCAATTCTTCGATGCTCAGCCTTCTTTATGGTCCAACTCTCACATCCATACATGACTATTGGAAAAACCATAGCTTTGACTAGATGGACCTTTGTCAGTAAAGTAATGTCTCTGCTTTTTAAAATGCTGTCTAAGTTGGTTATAGTTTTTCTTCCAAGGAGTAAGCACCTTTTAATTTCATGGCTGAGGTCACCATCTGCAGTGATTTTGGAGTCCAAGAAAATAAAATCTGTCAATGTTTCTATTATTTCCCTATCTATTTGCCATGAAGTGATGGGACTGGAAGCCATGATCTTCATTTTTTGTATTTTGAGTTTTAAGCCAGCTTTTCCACTCTCTTACTTTCACCAAGAAGCTCTTAATTCTTCTTCATTCTCTGCCATAAGGGTGGTGTCATCTGCATATCTGAAGTTATTGATATTTCTCCCAATGATCTTGATTACAGCCTGTGCTTCATCCAGCCCTGCATTTTACATGATGTGCTCTGCATATAAGTTAAATAAGCGGGTGACAATATACAGCCTTGACGTACCCCTTTCCCAGTTTTGAAGCAGGCCATTGTTCCATGTGCACTTCTAACTGTTGCTTCTTGACCTGCATACAGGTTTCTTAGGAGGCAGGTAAGGTGGTCTGGTATTCCCGTCTCTTTAAGAATTTTCCACAGTTTGTTGTGATCCACACAGTGAAAGACTTTGGTGTCATCAATGAAGCAGAAGTAGATGTATTTCTGGAATTCTCTTGCTTTTTCTATGATCTAGTGGATGTTGGCAATTTGATCTCTTGTTCCTCTGCCTTTGCTAAATCCAGCTTGAACATCTGGGAGTTCTTGGTTCACGTACTGTTGAAGTCTAGTTTGGAGAATTTAGAGCATTACTTTGCTAGCATGTGAGATGAGTGCAATTGTACGGTAGTTTGAACATTCTTTGGCATTGCCTTTCTTTGAGATTGGAATGAAAACTGACATTTTCCAGTCCTGTGGCCACTGTTGAGTTTTCTAAATTTGCTGGAATGTTGAGTGGGGCACTTTCACAGCGTTATCTTTTAGGACTCGAAACAACTCAGCTGGAATCCCATCACCTCCACTAGCTTCGTTAGTAGTGATGCTTCTTAAGGCCCACTTGACTCGCACTCCCAGATGTCTGGCTCTAGGTGAGTGATCACAGCATCATGGTTATCTGGGTCATTAAGATCATTTTTTGTACAGTTCTTCTGTGTATTCTTGCCACCTTTTCTTAATATCTTCTGGTTCTGTTAGATCCATACCATTTCTGTCCTTTATTGTGCCCATCTTAGCATGAAATGTTTCCTTGGTATCTCTAATTTCTGTTGAAGTAATCTTTAGTCTCTCCCATTCTATTGTTTTCCTCTATTTCTTCGCATGGTTCGCTTAGGAAGACTTTCTTATCTCTCCTTTCTGTTCTTTGGAACTCTGAATTCACATGGGTATATCTTTTCTTTTCTCCTTTGCCTTTCACTTCTCTTCTTTTCTCAGCTATCTGTAAGGTCTCCTCCTCAGAAAACCATTTTGCCTTTTTGCATTTCTTTTTCTTGGGGATAGTTTAGGATCTCTGCCTCCTATCAGTTCAGTTCAGTTGCTCAGTCGTGTCCGACTCTTTGCCACCCCATGAATCACAGCATGCCAGGCCTCCCTGTCCATCACCAACTCCCGGAGTTCACTCAGACTCACATCCATCGAGTCCATGATGCCATCCAGCCATCTCATCCTCGGTCATCCCCTTCTCCTCCTGCCCTCAATCCCTCCCAGCATCAGAGTCTTTTCCAATGAGTCAACTCTTCGCATGAGGTGGCCAAAGTACTGCAGCTTCAGCTTCAGCATCATTCCTTCCAAAGAAATCCCAGGGCTGATCTCCTTCAGAATGGATTGGTTGGATGTCCTTGCAGTCCAAGGGACTCTCAAGAGTCTTCTCCAACACCACAGTTCAAAAGCATCAATTCTTTGGCACTCAGCCTTCTTCACAGTCCAACTCTCACATCCATACATGACCACAGGAAAAACATAGCCTTGACTAGACGGACCTTAGTTGGCAAAGTGATGTCTCTGCTTTTGAATATGCTATCTAGGTTGGTCATAACTTTTCTTCCAAGGAGTAAGCGTCTTTTAATTTCATGGCTGCAGTCACCATCTGCAGTGATTTTGGAGCCCCCCAAAATAAAGTCTGACACTGTTTCCACTGTTTCGCCATCTATTTCCCATGGAGTGATGGGACCGGATGCCATGATCTTCGTTTTCTGAATGTTGAGCTTTAAGCCAACTTTTTCACTCTGCTCTTTCACTTTCATCAAGAGGCTCTTTAGCTCCTCTTCACTTTCTGCCATAAGGGTGGTGTCATCTGCATATCTGAGGTTATTGATATTTCTCCCGGCAATCTTGATTCCAGCTTGTGTTTCTTCCAGCCAGCATTTCTCATGATGTACTCTGCATAGAAGTTAAATAAGCAGGGTGACAATATACAGCCTTGACGTACTCCTTTTCCTATTTGGAACCAGTTGGTTGTTCCATGTCCAGTTCTAACTGTTGCTTCCTGACCTGCATACAGATTTCTCAAGAGGCAGGTTAGGGTTATAAACCTTCGTCCATAGTTCTTCACGCACTCTATCAGGTCTAAACCCTTGAATCTGTTTGTCACTTCCATTGTATGATCATAAGGGATTTGATATAGGTCATACCTGAATGGCCTAGTGTTTTTCCCTACTTTGATCAGCTTAATTTTGGATTTTGCTATAAGGAGTTCATGATCTAAGCCACAGTATACATATATTAAAAACACTTTTTGTTTGGCTGCAATGTGTGGGATCTTCATACACCCACCGTGAGTTGAATCTGCGCCTTCTGCATTGGAAAATGTGGAATGTTAACCGCTGGACCACTGGAGAAGTCCCAGCATCTACTTTTTTGTTAGCCCTTTTCACTTTTCTCTTCACTCTCCTCACCAGCAGACACAGTTAGCTGTCTTTTGGGTGTCATTTTTTTGCAAAGAAGCAAGTGTTCATCACTTATAAAAACGATTGTGTATGTTACAATGAAGGAAAGAAGACAGGGTCATTTTGGAGGAGGAGATATTGGCAGTCTGCCATGCTCACAAGCCCAGCAACTTCCTCCCTCAAGACACCCTTGAGGATATGATGTTCCAATTTGTGACTCTAGAAACTGACAAGAGCTACTATGTCAAGTATCTGTAAGGAGCAAAACTGTAAAGGTAGGAGCCATGAAAGCCCAGAGTCTCTCATGTTTTTAAGGTTTTTTTCCCTTTTGGCTGTGCTGCACGGCTTATGCGATCTTAGTTCCCTAACCAGGGATGGAATCCAGGCCCTTGGTAGTGAGAGGGCAGAGTCCTAACCATGGACTGCAAGAAAATTCCCTTTGTTTAAGGTTTCCTTTAGCTAACTTGCTATAAAATACAGCTTCAAAACCATCTGCTTCTTCATTCTCCCTTTCCTATACTTCTTTTCCTATTTTCAACTACTTTGTGTATATATGCTTGGTCGCTTCAGTCATGTCAGACTCTTTGCAACCCCATGCACTGTAGCCCGCCAGCCTTCTCTGTCCATGGGATTCTCCAGGTGAGAATGCTGGAGTGGGCTGCCATACCCTCCTCCAGGGGGTCTTCCAGACCCAGGGATCGAACCAGCGAGATGTCTCCTGCATTGCAGGCAGATTCTTTACCGCTGAGCCACTGGGGACGCCCTTCAACTACTTAACTTAAACATAATTCACCCATTTAAAGTGTCGACTTCAGTGACTTCTAGTAGGTTTGCAGAGCTGTGCAGCCATCACCGCAATCAGGTATAGGACAGTTTCACTACAAAATAAACACTCCCCATTAGTATTCAGTCCTCATTTTGGCCCAGTTCTCTCAGCTTCAGGGAAACCACAGATCTATTTTTGTTTTTGTAGATTTGCCAGTTCTAACACTTCATGAAGATGGAATCATATCATATGTGGTCTTTTGTGACTGGCTTCTCAATACAATGTTTTCAAGGTTCGTCCATGTTGTAGCCCATATCAGTAGCTCATTTTTGTGGCCAAGTAATATTCCATTGTATGGATCAAAATCATTATTTTATTTGTTCATTTATTAATTGATGGACAATTGGATGGGCTCCAGTTTTAAAACTGGAATAGACTTAATTTACAGTGTTGCATTAGTTTCATGTGTACAGCAAAGTAATTCAGTTTATATATACATATATAAATTATATACATTTAGTTATTATACGTACACTCTTTCCCTTACAGGTTACTACAAAATGTTGAGTATAGTTCCCTGTGCTGTACAGTAGGTCTTTGCAGTTTGTTTTATATACAGTAGTGTGTATCCATTAATCCCCAACTCCTAATTTATTTCTCCCCTTCCCCCAACCCCCTTTGGTAACCATAAGTATGTTTTCTATACATTTTTTATCCATTATAAATAATACTGCTATGAATGTTCTTGTGCAGCTTTTCTTGGGACCTATGTTTTCATGTCTCTTAGGAATGGAATTGTTGCGTCACATGGTAACTCATGTTTGGTATTTGAGAAGCTGCCACAGCAGTTTCCACAGCAGCTGCACCACTTTACAATCTTCATTTCTCTGCATCCTCCCAACACCTATTCTTGGTCTCTCTGCTTGGATGCAGTTGCCTATGTCTCAGGATTCTCTGATGTTCTGCTTCCTTCCTGGCTTCTCCCTGAGATGGAGTGGATGGTCAGGGAATCATCTCCTGGGTTCCTGGGTGAGGTGTCCTCTGGCTGTTGCAGGGATGTTTATGGGGGCACTCCTTCCAGAGCTCAACGTGGGGAGCCACATGGAACTCCTCATGCCCTCAGGGCTCTCCTAATTGGCTGACCACCCCAGCCTGGAAGGACAGGTCAGGAAGAATGCCCCTCAGCTTTGCTTTAGTCCTCCCTCTTCGGTTCTTAGACTTTCAGACTGGAAAGGGGATGCGGCTTAATGGTGCTCCTCTCCCAAAGCTGAGACCTCCATGACCTGTCTGTCATGTTACAGGGACTATCTTCCCTCATCTGGTAGACTGTGGCAGAGATTCCAAGTTACAGACCCCCTAGGCTTTGCCCTTGATACACCACGTCAGAGCTAAAGGAACTGGAAACGCTCGCCTCTCTGACACGCCCGTCTTTCAAGCATATTGCTTCGCTACAAATCATATTTTGCATGCTAGGAACAGAATAATTACCTCATTCATTTCCTTTGCATTTTTTCTGTAACAAATAAGTACAAATGAATGCATCTGACTAACTAGAATGAAGACTATATAATCAGGAAGGCAAAAGAGAAAATAATTTTCAAAAATATTTGCAAAATATTATTGTTTTGCAAATGAGTATAGTTTTTCCAGTGTTTGCCAAATGAGTATAACTCCCTGTACTGTATAATAGGTCCTTGTTGTTTATTTTACATACAGTAGTGTGTATCCATTAATGTCAAACTCCTAATTTATCTCTCCCCATTCCCCTATGACCCATTGCCTTAAAAGATTTTATTTTAGCCCATGACCCATTGCCTTAAAAACTGTCTAGCTTCAATATATTTATTATTACATTTTAAAAATTAAATTTTAATTGCAATAATTTTAATTGAAGTATAATTGATTCACAATGTTGTACTAGTTTCAGGTGTACAGCAAAGTGATTCCGTTATATATATATGTATATATATTCTTTTTCTCTTATAGGTTATTACAGAATATTGACAGAGTATCCTGTGCTATACTATAGGTCCTGCTGATTATCTATTTTATATATATAGTATGTATATGTTAATCCCAATGCCCAGCTTTAATATTGTACTTGTCTTACGATTATAAACAATTTTTTCCAAACATAGGATTATGTGATACTACCAAAAATGTCTTGAATTATGCAAATATTTCCTGAATATGTTATCATTGTAGGTAAAATTCCGATGAAGGTAAAGACCCTCTTAAACACCACCTTCAATTCTAAGACCCTCCAAGAGGTAACCATGCTTATCTCAGATGTATATCTTTCCGTATCTTCCTTATGCCTTTATATACTGTCACAACTATCTGTAGAAATAAGTTTGGTCTGCTTTCTTTCTACATGAATACTATTATTCTTTGTGCATTGTTTTGCAGGTTGCTTGTGTTTGCTTCTAAAATGTCTTGAAGGTGGTACTATGCCAATGGTGGTAGCTTTACCTTATTTGCTTGTAAACACTACCTAGTATTCTACAGCACAGAAATCTACAGGTTATTAAGACAGGTCCTTATTAATAAGCATGTAAATTGATTCTTATTTTTTTATTGTTACAAATTATGATTCAAGGAATGTTCTGGTATATGCTGCTTCCCCCACACACAATAGTTTCTCTAGGGACAGACTGAGAAGAGAAATTGTTGGGTCAAGGGGCATTTATATTTAACATTTTGATAGGTGCCACCCAACTGCCCTCTTGAGTTCTGAACCTAGGTTAGGCTACGGAAGAGGCCTTTAAAGAATTGCAGCTGTCCTAAATCCTCTACCTCAGGAGAATGACACAGTCCCCTGTTCCCTTGAGAATCATTGATTTATACTTCAGTATGAGTGCAATCATTGTGTTTTTTCGACCAGAGAAATCTGCATTTAAAGGCTTACTTCTAATTGTGGAATAAAGCATGTTGTTTTCTGTGGAAGTAATTTCAGGCATCGGTGAGCAGGTAAGGGAGGAATTTCGGGGTGTGCAAGCTTTTCTGTGCCCCTGAAATTATTCTATCTTGATTGCTGGCTACCCCATGAGGTACACAGAAAATGCTGCTCTTCTTCTTTTTTTCCCACTTGCCGGGGGGAGTTGGGTCCACACTCAAAGCTTGATCCAGAATGGGAATAGCTCAGAGAGATGCCTTTAGGTCCAGATTCTGTTTCCTTTTTGCAGAAGGCCATAATGGATCTGGCAGAACAAAGCCCCCAAGACCTGCAGGGACACAGTAGAGGAGGAGGGGCGGGGGCTGCCACCCCCAGGAGGGGGGCAACATCAGGCGGAGGCCAGGAGACTGACCAAGGGATAGAGGTTCAGGCCTCCTGGAGAGGAGGCAGGAAAGCAGAGGAGGAGGCGGGGAAGCAGAGTAAGAGGCTGGCCAAGAAGGAAACCAGTCACGACCAAGATGGCAACTTGGGCAGCATTATTCTTGTAGGGGCCTGGACATGAGCTTCAGCTGGAGCTGACTAGCTCAGAGGGCTCTGGAATTGTGTGTAGGGGTGAATGGAGGGGGTGGATCAGGGTTGTAGGATAAACCAGGATGCATATAAATCTCAGCAACTCTGGGCTGGGTGTCAACATTGTCCCTTTTAGCAGATGAGAAAACAGGCTCAGAGACACTGCAGAGGTCCAGCGGATGGAGGCATGGTTTGCATCTGGATTGATCTGACCTGGAGACTGAGCATGCTCAGCCCCAGGAAGAGAACCTGTCCACATCTGTCCTACTGGACTGAGTGGTGTCTCTGGGGGCACACCATGGGTACTCAGCATGTGTTTGGTGAGTGGATGGCCCAAGGAATGAATGACCTGAAGAGCTTCCCAGCCACAAGGTGCAGCCAGCAAAGGTGACAATGAAAAAGTTCATCTTCACATTATTCTCTCAGGGACAGTACTACTCAGGGAAGCCCACTCAGGAAGCCCTTCTGTCTCCTGCCAAGAGTGAGGAGAGGAAGGGAGGAGTCTGCCCCCACCCCCACCAGGGGAAGAGAAGCTGGGCGGGAGAGACAGTGCAGGAAGTTCTGAGAACTCAGGATCTCATGTCTCAGGTTCTGAGAGGAAAGGGAGCCCTTCTGGGGAGCAGCCATCCTTAACTGATGGTGATGATGAAATATATCACCAGCGAGCATCTTGGCTAGACCTTGGCTCTGAATCAAATGTCAGCCTCATGCCCAGTAACCCCAGGAATAATTGACAGCAGCAAAATGTCCATTATAAATTCTGTAATGCATGCATTTGCTCCTGGAGAAGATAACCTGCTATTGGCTCAGGATGGGGTCCCAAAGATCAAAACTGGGAAATTCCCTGCAAGGGATGATGACTCAGAACTCACCAGAACCATTTCAGAAGGGCAAGACACTGGTTTTCAGCTGGTGGTTTGCTCCATCCTTTTCAGGCCTGAAGAGATAACACTTTGGTTTTATAGATGGTTTCTTCTAGGCTGGGTCTGATATATACATATTTTACCTTACCTTGACCAAACTCTGGTAGGGTATATACAATACTATTCATTTATACTATATTTATGCAGATCAGGAAGCAGCAGTTAGAACTGGACATGGAACAACAGACTGGTTCCAAGTAGGAAAAGGAGTACTTCAAGGCTGTATGTTGTCACCCTGCTTATTTAACTTCTATGCAGAGTATGTCATGAGAAACACTGGGCTGGAAGAAGCACAAGCTGGAATCAAGATTGCAGGAGAAATATCAATAACCTCAGATATGCAGATGACACCACCCTTATGGCAGAAAGTGAAGAGGAACTGAAAAGCCTCTTGATGAAAGTGAAAGAGGAGAGTGAAAAAGTTGGCTTAAAGCTCAACATTCAGAAAACGAAGATCATGGCATCTGGTCCCATCACTTCATGGGAAATAGATGGGGAAACAGTGGAAACAGTGTCAGACTTTATTTTTGGGGGCTCCAAAATCACTGCAGATGGTGATTACAGCTATGAAATTAAAAGACACTTACTCCTTGGAAGGAAAGTTATGACCAACCTAGATAGCATATTGAAAGGCAGAGACATTACTTTGCCAACAAAGGTCCGTCTAGTCCAGGCTATGGTTTTTCCAGTGGTCATGTATGGCTGTGAGAGATGGACTGTGAAGAAAGCTGAGCACCAAAGAATTGATGCTTTTGAACTGTGGTGTTGGAGAAGACTCTTGAGAGTCCCTTGGACTGCAAGGAGATCCAACCAGTCCATTCTAAAGGAGATCAGCCCTGGGTGTTCTTTAGAAGGAATGATGCTAAAGCTGAAACTCCAGTACCTTGGCCAGCTCATGTGAAGAGTTGACTCATTGGAAAAGACTCTGATGCTGGGAGAGATTGGGGGCAGGAGGAGAAGGGGACAACAGAGGATGAGATGGCTGGATGGCATCACGGACTCGATGGACGTTGAGTCGAGTGAACTCTGGGAGTTGGTGATGGACAGGGAGGCCTGGCGTGCTGCGATTATGGGGTGGCAAAGAGTCGGACACGACTGAGCGACTGAACTGAACTGATACATACTATTCATACCTTCATTTTATACATGAGAACACTGTGCTTTAGAGAGGTATTATACAGCTAATCAGAGCAGAAGCCAGGATTTCACCAGGTCTATTTGGCTCTGAAATCTGAATTTTACCTATCAACCTTTGAAGCTTTCTCAAAGTGCTGCTGCTGCTTTAGCCTTTAAGAAAAGTTCAGGCTCTTTGTACAGGTCAGATATGTGGAACAAAGAGACTTCACATTTATGAGTATCCATTGTGTACTTTCCATATATTCTTAATTTTTCCTAGCAGCATCTGTGAAATAGATGATAGACTCACTTCATTATAAACCTACTTGCTTCAACAGGAAAAAGGGTTAGAAGTCAGGAAACTTCAGACTTTGAATCACAAAGGTATTTTTAAAAATGTTTCTTTCATGATGAAAGCTAGTTTTTAAAAATGATTTTATTGAAGTATAGTTGACTTACAATGTGTTAATTACTGCAGTACAGCAAAGTAACTCAGTTATACATATATACATTCTTTTTCATGTTCTTTTCCATGATGGTGTATCGCAGGATATTGAATATAGTTTCTCGTGCTGTACAGGAGGATCTTATTGCTCATTCATTGTATAATAGTCTGCATCTGCTAACTCTGAACTCCCAATCCATCCCTCCCCCTCCCTCTTGGCAACCTCAGTTCTGTTCTTTATATCTATGTGTTTGTTTCTGTTTTATAGATAGGTTCATTTATGTCATATTTGAGGTTCCACATATAAGTGAGTATCATATAGTATTTGTCTTTTTCTGATTTAATGAAACTGAGGTTTTTTGTTTTCTTTCAGATTTATTGAGATATAATTGACAAACAACCCTGTATGAATTTAAGATGCACAACAGAATGTCTTGACTTATGTGCATTATGAAGTGATTATTACAATAAGTTTAGTGGACCCATCATCTCACATAGATACAAATTTTTTTTAAAAAAAGAAAAACTTTTTTTCCTTGTGGTAAGAACCCTTAGGATTTACTCTTTAACAATTTGAATATATAATGTACAACAGTGTTAATTATATGCATTGTGTTGTACATTGTATCCCTGTATTCATTTATCTTTTTTTTTTAATTGGAGGATAATTGCTTTACAATATTATGTTGGCTTCTGCCATACAACAGTGTGAATCAGCCATAAGTAAACATAAGTCTCCTCTTGAACCTCCCTCCAAGGTTTTTTTTTTTTAATCATGAGCATCATTTATTATTCTAGTCTTTATAGCATGTGGAAACACAGTAGGCAATTATTTGACATATGTGGAAATGTGGAGTTGCTAAGTCATGTCCGACTCTTTTGTGAGCCCATGGACTATAGCCTGCTAGTCTTCCCTGTCCATGGGATTTCCTAGGCAAGAATGCTGGAGTTGGTTGCCATTTCCTTCTCCAGGGTATCTTCCTGACCAGGGATCAAACCTGTGTCTCCTGCATTGGCAGGCAGATTCTTTACCATTGAACCACCAGGGAAGCCATATATTACATGCCATATGTATATATATGCAGGCTGTGCCACAAGGCACGTGGGTCTTAGTTCCCTGACCAGGAATCAAACCTGTGCCCTGCTTCAGTGGGAGTGTGGAGTCTTAACCACTGGGCCACCAGGGAAGTCTGTGAAAGTGAGTTTTAATCTTAATAAAAGCTATCAGTTGAAAGAAGCATTGCTAGGTCAATCCTGAGTGGCTTAAAGCCAAATCTAAATGAAAGGTTTCTAGAACATCAAATTGCAGCTTAGTTCACAACCTCTAACAGTAACAGAAACCCTTGACATCAGATGGGTCGCTGACTGCTTGGTGAACGATTCACTAGCTCGTGAACTGCACCCACAGTTGATTTTCTCTTTTGTCATAGTGTTGGCTTCAACTGTGAAGAATGATGACGATAGTCTTCGGGATGCAAACTGTGCTTCCTAATCAATGCATTTCTCATTATCCAGTCTCCTTGGGGAAAACTGGGACATCACATTGCTCTGGGGGCGTCCTTTGGATGACTTGATCTGAGGGTGACCACGGGTTTCTCCTGTAGGAACTTGCCAGAAAGCTCTGTCTCCCCAGAGCAAAGGGTCAGGGAAGCTCAGAAGGTAGCCTGCCCTTTCCTTTCCAGCCATAGACATGTGTTTAATTCCATTCCATTACCCTTTGTCTGAGTTGCAATTGAAAAAAAAAAAAAAACAAAGAAAAAAACCCCAAACTCTCTTGGCCTCTCTGCCCTCAAGATAATGTGATGAAATGGGGCAGAACTGCCCACCAGCTACACCAATAACATCTTGAAATTTCGCTGTTAACCGATTAGGAAACACAATGTCTCCTCCAAGAACGGCCTCATTTATCACAGCTCCCAGAATGTTCTCGCTGGACTGCGTGGATGAGCAAGGCTCCCTGTGAGGAAGGACAGGATGAGGGAAGACCCAGTGCACCTGTGGAAATATAGATTATTTTTCCACTCAGCAATTAATCTTCCACTCTGCTAAATTACAGCAGAGGCGGGCTGTCTCCGGAGTGAAAATCCGAGGTGGATGCGGGCCCTGGAACAGAACAGAGAACCTGCCTGATGGCAGCTCAACACCAGCATCTCAGGGGTGGCAGTGAGCAGGGGCGTTTGAAGGACGGGAGGAGATCCTATTTCCTGTCGACCATTTTTAACTTCTTCCTCCTGGTTAAAGAACATACACTGTTAACTTGCGGCCGGGGGTCCTTTTCTTCTTTGCTTTAGTCTCTGTCTGTCTCCCTCATTTGCTACTTTTGCACCAACATGGCACATACAAGCTGGTTCCAACCCCAGGGCCTTTGTCCCTCCTGTTGCCTCTGCCTGAAAGTTTCCATACCCAGGTCATCTTTGTCATCCTGGTTGCAACTCAAATCATCTTCACAGAGACACCTCCTGGTCTTTTTCTTTTTTTCCATTTCAGCCTTATTGAGGTATAACTGATGAATAAAAATTGTGTATATTTAATGTGCAACTCACTGTTTTGATATCTGTGTACACTGTGAAATAATCACCACAATCAAAGTAATTCACAAAGCCATCACTTCACATAGTTGTCTTTTTCTTTTTTCTTTTTGGTGATGAGAATGTATAAGATCAACTCTCTTAGCAAATTTCAAGTGTGCGGTACAGTATTGTTCATTTTCCCCTAGTCAAAAACTTAAAACAATTGAAGTATATTTGATTTATGATATTGTGTTAACTTCAGGTATACAGCAAAGTGATTCAGTTACACGTATGTGTGTATATATATATATGAATGCATGTATCTATGTTCCTTTTCAAAGTCTTCTCCCTCATAGGTTATTAATGATAGTCACATTGCTGAAAATTAGGTCTCCAGAACTGATTCATCTTACATACCTTAATGTTTGTACCCTGTGACCAACATCTCCCTTTTCCCCTCCAGCTTCTGGCAATCACCATTTTAAATTCTCTGCTTCTTTGAGTATGACTATTTTCAATTCTATGTGGAAGTGAATTAAGGTAGTATTTGTTTTTCTGTAACTGGATTGTTTCACTCAGCACAAAGTTCTCCTGGTTTATCCATGCTGTTGCAAATGGTAGCATCTCCTTCTTTTTAAAGGCTGAATAATATTCTATTGTATACAAGTACCACATCGTCTTTATCCATCATCTATCAGTGGACATCTAGGTTGTTGTCTTGTTCATGCTTCTGTCCAGGCCAGTCACAACCATTGGCCTCCTGCTTGCCTGGGAGGGAGTGTAGACTTCTGCTCTCCGGGAGCTCATGGTCTAGAGAGGAGGGGAGAGAAGTAAATTGAAAATTACCACTTAGAGGGCCAGTTGTGGCAACAGATCTAAGCTGGGGATCAGAATAGAGGGGCTCTTAAACTGAGTCATGTGAGGAAGAGTCAGGAGGACTGCCTGGAGGAAGTGGCACTGGAGCAGAATTGCAAGGGATGGAAGACACTTCAAGGCAAAGAAAGTTGAGAATTTGTGTTTCAGGCAAAGGAGATAAAATGTGGGAAGAAATGGAAGTGAGAGAAAATGAGGCCCTAGAGAAATTCTTCAGTATGACTGGAATTAAAGGAAAGAGCAAAGCTGAGAGGGGCAGGATTTTGCTCTGAATGGGTTAGATAGCACAATGATTATAAGAAGACAATACAAAATAAGTCAATTATCAGAGACTGTTTGGGGAGTTTGCTGGTAAACAAGGCTGGAGAGCTTGGCAGGCAAGAACTTGGAGGCTCTGAGTGCCTTGCTAAGAGGCAAGTAGCTCATTATGAAGGGCCTGGGGGTAGGGGGATGGTCCCTGAAGGGTTCCTAACGTGAAATGATCCATCAGGAGCAGCCCACAGGAACTGTGTCTCCAGGGTTTAGAAGGTATTATAGCAAAACGGGGTTTCGAGGTTATACAAGTTTGGAAAAGGTAAACTAAAGAAGGTAAATTTTTTTTTTTTGGTAGGACTTTTCAGAGTCTTTAATATGCTGATGAGTCTTTCGAGATCCTAAGAACAGGATAGAATGAGCAGGGCTTCTTAACTTGGCCATGCAGAATATTGTTCCTCTCTGACATAATTAATCTAGGTGCAGGGATCTGCACTCATTTAAGGGTGTTGCTTGCTTTCTTTTTTATTTGTTAATTCACTGTGTTAGTTTTCTACAACTGCTGTGAAAAATCACCACGAATGTAGTGGTGCCAGTCAAAACAGATGTATTAAGGTCTTTGGAAGAAGGACATGGTGATTCACTCCAGTATTCTTGCCTGGAGAATTCAATGGAGAGAGGAGCCTGGCAGGCTACAGTCCATGGGGTTGCAAAGAGTTGAACATGACTGAAGCGACTTAGTATGCATATATTATGTCAAGGTCTGTGAGTCAGAAGTCTGACATAGCGATAAAGAGAAATATCATAAGATATTCTTTATATTCGGACTCTATAAAGAAATGATACAGATGAACTTATTTACAAAAAAGAAACAGACTCATAGAGAACAGACTTATGGTCACTAGTGGGGAGGGATGAGGGGAAGGGATATTTAGGGAGTCTGAGGTCGTACATACTCATGTACATACTGCTGTATTTAAAATGGATAACCAAAAAGGACCCTCTGTATATCTCAGGGAACTCTGCTTAATGTTATGTGGCAGCCTGGATGGGAGCGGAGTTTGGGGGAGAATGGATACCTGTGTATGTATGGCTGAGTCAGTTTGCTGTGCACCTGAAACCATCACAACATTGTTAACTGGCTATACTTCAATATAAAAAAGGGAAAAAACAGAAGTCTGATATAGATCTAAAATCAAGAGTCTGCAGGATTGTCTTCCCTCCTGGTGGCTCTAGGGAGGACCCGTTTCCTTGTTCTTTTGTGTTGTTGGCAGAATTTAGTTCCGTTGGTTGTAGAACTGAGATCTCTGTTTCTTTGTTGGCTGACAGCTGAGGGCAGGTCCTAGCTTCTGAGGTTCTTAAATTCCTGGGGTCAGTGTATTTTTCCTCCATCTTCAAAACCAGGAATGACTGTCAAGTCCTTTTGACACTTTGAATCTCTTCTTCTTCCTCTCATCTCTCTGACAACAGCTGGGAAATGTTCTCCATTTTTAAGGACAAATGTGATTACATTGCTCCCACCAGGTGATCCAGATTAATCTCCCCAACCATAGGTGTATTTTGCAAAGTCTATTTTGCTGAAAGGTAACTTGGTGAAAGTGAAAGAGGAGAGTAAAAAGTTGGCTTAAAGCTCAACATTCAGAAAACTAAGATCAAGGCATCTGGTCCCATCACTCCATGGGAAATAGATGGTGGAACAGTGGAAACAGTGTCAGACTTTATTTTTGGGGGCTCCAAAATCACTGCAGATGGTGATTGCAGCCATGAAATTAAAAGATGCTTACTCTTTGGAAGGTAAATTATGACCAACCTAGATAGCATATTGAAAGGCAGAGACATTACTTTGCCAACAAAGGTCCGTCTAGTCCAGGCTATGGTTTTTCCAGTGGTCATGCATGGCTGTGAGAGTTGGATTGTGAAGAAGGCTGAGCGCCGAAGAATTGATGCTTTTGAACTGTGGTGTTGGAGAAGACTCTTGAGAGTCCCTTGGACTGCAAGGAGATCCAACCAGTCCATTCTAAAGGAGATCAGCCCTGGGATTTCTTTGGAAGGACTGATGCTACAGCTGAAACTCCAGTACTTTGGCCACCTCATGCGAAGAGTTGACTCATTGGAAAAGACTCTGATGCTGGGAGGGATTGGGGGCAGGAGGAGAAGGGGACGACAGAGGATGAGATGGCTGGATGGCATCACCAACTCGATGGACGTGAGTCTGAGTGAACTCCGGGAGTTGGTGATGGACACGGAGTCCTGGCGTGCTGCGATTCTTGGGGTCGCAAAGAGTCGGACTCGACTGAGCGACTGAACTGAACTGAACTGAACACTCATAGATGCTAGAGATTGGGATGTGAGCATCTTTAGGGGGCAATGCTCTGCCTGTCTCCCACCTTGCCCTTGATTTTCAGTATAATCAAGTTTCAAAGTTGAAGACCATTTCCCAGGGAGGGAAAATGAAAGTAAGGCTAAGTGTGTAGAATTCTGCTTCTTTTTATCATATAAATCTAATAACATCATTAAGCACTGGGACTTTCCTTTCACCGTTCATCTTTTTGCCCTAAACATAGACAAGTGGGCCAACCTTGTTTCCTCTTGGGTCAGGGAGCCTAATTGTTACCTGCCTCTTAGAGATGTGGCTGAACCTAACTGAATCCACCTTCTTTGATCTGTGATGATCCAGAGCTCTTTCTGGGACATCAGCAGGGTCCTATGACTTCTGTCTGTCTTAGCAACCCTGCATCTACAGGACACCCTTCTACCTGGCCCTCAACTCCCTGGATGTAGAACTCTGTTTCTTCTTGAGAAAGCTACTTACATCAAACCCTTCATGACTTTTTGCAGATTTTTACCTACAGTTTGGGTCTTCCCTCGTGGCTCAGATAATAAAGAATCTGCCTGGACTGATTCATGTCAATGTATGGCAAAAACCGCTACAATATTGTAAAGTAATTAGCCTCCAATTAAAATAAATAAATTAAAAAAAAAGAATCTGCCTGTAACGTGGGAGACCTGGGTTCGATCCCTGGGTCAGGAAGATCCCTTGAAAAAGGGAATGGCAGCCCACTCCAGTACTCTTGCCTGGAGAATTCCACGGACAGAGGAGCCTGGCAAGTTATATAGTTCATGGGGTCATAAAGAGCTAGACATGACCGAGTGGCTAACACACACACACACACACACACACACACACACACACACACACACACAGTTTGGCTGGGGGCAAGGACTTGTTGCGGCCTCCCCACACATTACCCACTCTGCCTGCTTCCTTCTTGCATGGTTACACACAGATACTTTTGGCCAACTTCGGAGGTCTCTTTATGGATATGTGCTAATTGGCTAAAAATCAGTTTCCAGATAATTCAAGTTCAGAATTATAAAGGAGCAGGCAGGGTTTCTGCATAGTATTGGTGCAGGTATATGGGTGTGAAGTGTTGTATGTTTCATGTCCTAGAGCTGACTCTCTTTTAAAAATAATTTTATTGAGGTGTAGTTGATTTACAATGTTGTGTTAATTTCTGTTGTATAGCAAAGTAATTCAGTTTTACATATATATTCTTTTTCATGTGCTTTTCCATTATGGTTTGTCATGGGATATCACTGTACTCTGCAGGAGAACCTTGTTTATCCATTCAATATATAATAGTTTGTGTCTGCTAATCCCATACTTCCAGTCCATCCCTCCCTCCTTCCCACTCCCCCTTGGCATCAGGCCTGTTTTCTATGTCTGTGAGTCTGTTTCATAGATAAGTTCATTTGTGTTGTATTTTAGGTTCCACATTCAAGTGATACCAGAGCTGATCTCAAGTCTAGTGGCTAATAGGTCAAATGGGAATGGGGTGGCTGACCCTTGGCGGCAGGGCACTGTCCCTTCTGGTTCTGCGTATGTCTAAATCAGCCTATACAGACTCAGTCTGCACTTACACAGCATCCTCACTTTTCTGGGCAGGCTGAAATCACAGTTCATGAAATAGAGAAGCCCTGAACCAGCATAAAATGGTAAAAAAGCAGGGGCATCCTTTCGTGTCTGGAGTGATAAGCAGTGCTGCCAAGCATGTGAACCGTGCTTAAAATATTCATTTGATGTAGCTGCTCTCTGACTTAAGTGATATGGAGAAGGCAGTGGAGTGAGTGAAAATAAACTGAAAGAGAAATCCAGTCCCTTGGACACAGGAGGAGGTGCTGCACAATCGGTGAAATCAGAGTACCCAAATTAGTCTCATCCTGAAAGGTCCTGAAACCAAACTGTGGAAAAAGCCACAATACATTACCTGTGGCAGGATGTGTGGTGAAGCCGTGTAGCAAACTGATAAGGACCCATCTTACCGTGTTTGTCTGACAGTGTTTGTCAAAGTGGTCATTCAGTGAATTAAACATTCAGCCACATGTGTTTTGGAGAATTAACTTTCTCCGAAATGGCTTTCGGCAAATTTGCTACAGTCTACAGCTTCTATCCCAAGTGACTTATTAAGAAATTTCTTCTGAACAAGTATGGTGCAATCCCTGGAAAGAATTCCTGTGAAAACAAGTTTTATCTCTTTTGTTAAAAAGCCAGCTTTACTGCCCTAATTTATTTTGGCAGTTTCTGGATCATCCTGGGTTTCAGTCTTCCTGATGAAATTATTTTGATGTCATCCCCTGGGGACATTTGCCTCCTGATCTCTGGGGATGCTCCTTGATGTTGATAAACCAGCATTCCTTTCTCTTCCCTAACAGGAGGCTTGAATTTTTAGAGGACTTACTTTGTTCTTTTTTAGAAAAATATGAAGCTGGATTGCTACCTTACTCTTTTTTAAAATTTTATTTTTTATTGAAGCATTATTGGCTTACAGTGTTGTGTTAGTTTCAGGTGCACAGCAAAGTGACTCAGTTATACATATATATGTGTTCTTTTTCATATCCTTTTCCATTATGGTTTATCATGGGGTGTTGAATGTTGTTCCCTGTGCAGTACAGCAGGACCTTGTTGGTTATCCAGTCTCTAGATAATAGTTGCTTTCCACTTGTTCTGAGCCGCAGGATCATCCTGATCTTTTCATGGAATAAAAACATCTCTTAAAGTTTCAGTGGTGCTCTCCTGGACCAGTCTTCCTGTCCCCCGCTATCAGGGGCTCCGGGACCACACTGTCGCTTAAGGCTGCCATCAGTTGAATCACAGTCTGCTCTTTCTTGTTGGCAGGAATTGGTTGCCTCACCCCTTGTGGGTTCCTGTCTTCATCAATACGGCTTCTATGGCCTTCCCAGGACAGTGCCAGCTCATCTTGGTCCCCTCCTGCCCTATCTGACCCTGAGCAGCTTAGAGAACTGTGTTGGGGAAGCTTTTATCAAGGGTTCAACCCAGGGGCCCTCCACCAAGGAGGCGGCTTTGTCCTTCACCTTTGGTTGTCACCCCACATTCCATCCAGCTGCCTGTCTTTCAGAGTGCCTACTCTCTCCCCACTTAACACTTGATCCTTTACGACAGCGTCCAGGCTTCCGCTGTGGCCCTCCCGTTGGCAGCAGTGTGACACTGAGTTTTACTGATGAATAGAGTGTCTTAAAAAAATTCTCCCTATAAATCCCCTGTACTTCATTCAGTATTTATTGACTGTTTATTGTGTGCCCAGCACCATGCTCCATACTGTGAGACAGACAGAAGAGGCTAAGCTGGATTCAGCGGAGGTAGGATGGTGACCTGGGTGGGGTGCATGGGGGACTCTGAGGTGCGTGGAAAGGGAATCGATTAAAAGCCCCAGGCACAGGTAAAATTCATATTGAGGGGCTCAGAGAAAATACAGCAGGGCTGGTTGGAGGGGGCCTCGAGGCCTGGTTTGGAGACAGGGACTGAGTTTAAGCCTGGATGGTTGGGTTTAACGTATACACACACTATATATAAAATAACCACCTAGGACCTACTATTAATATATAGCATAGGGAACTACACTCAATATTCTATGATAACTTAAAGAATTATTAAAGAAAATAATCTTAAAAAGAATAGGTAGTGTATATGTATAGCTGAATCACATTGCTTTATACTTGAAACTAACATGACGTTGTAAATCAACTATACTTCAAAAAAAAAAATCCAAAAAGTAGAAAGATGACACTGGCCTTTAATGGTGGGAAAGATTGGAATAAACTGAAGAGGATGAAGGGGTTCAGTGGCGGAGAGAAGGATGGCGTGAGTCTTGAGAAGCAGGAATGAGGGCAGGGTACCCCCCAGACTAAAAACTCTCATTTGGCTAAATTGGTCAGGTTGCTCCTCACAGTGATGGTTTCACTAAAACCCATGTCATTTGAAGGGGGACATTTTTGGTAACACATGAACATAATTAGAGTGGTTTACAAAAATTTGTGCACCCTTGGGATTTTTGGATAGCTTTTCAGAATTTCATTTTTTCTTACATTCATCATTTATAAAGTTAATCTTTAGCCTTTTAATCCTCCTTCTATGCTTTTTATAGAAGGGACACTTTGGATGGATTTGGATGTCTGTAAATGCCTGACGGGATTAGTTGGAAAGACCTATTAGACAAAAATGGATGCACACATCTGCATGAGAAAGGGTCTAAAAAGACACTCTCTAAGGTGTTTATTTATTGTCTTTGTTTGTGTGGATTACAGATATTCTTTATCTTTTTCCTTTCGCTTGTGTATATTTTCCCATTTTTTTTTAATAGGAATGGATTGCTTTTGTAAAAGGAAATCAACAACAACAACACTAAATCAGCAAAGGAAATGGCAAAAGAAAATTATCAGGAAGTTTTCAGGGTTTTGGAGTTCCTTGTCTTAAAGTTCTGAATTCATTTAAAGCCAATTATGTCTGCTCTGCTGCATTGGCCATGCTTTCAGCTTTGTCCACTGTTTGAAGGACTTAAAATGTGCATTCTGGCTAGCATGCTTTCAGCCAAATTGTTTTCTGCCCAGTCACCAAGGTTTGTGATGGACAGCCTGAGCAGGCAGCCAGGCGTGGACCAAACTGGCGGTCACCTCTGTGATGCCGTTTGAAAGGTGCCAGCCTTTTCTGTTCAGTTATAGCAATATTCAACCTGGCCGTACATCAAAATCCACAGGGGAGCTTTCAAAATCTACAGCTGCCCAGAGATTCTGATCCATGGGGATTTTTAGGCATTAGTGTTTTTAAAATGCTTCCCAGAGGATTCCAATATGCAACCAGGGATGAGACCCCCTGAGCCGAAATATTCCTTCCTGACCCACTGCTCACCCTCTCCATGGGATAAAGCCATTCTGCCTTCTCTAGGGTATACTTGAGGTGTGGCACAGAGACCTCTGTGCAAAATCATCTGGAAGATGCTCTGTAAGCAGATTGCTGGGCTTCACTCCAGAACCATTGACGACATCTCTGAGCATTAGATCCAAAAATCCAAATTTTAATAAGCTCCTTGGCAATTCTCTGGTTCTGTATTTGAAAATTTGGGAGCTACTGTTGTGCCTCTGATGAGCTCTTCTTACTTTCCTTTCCATTCTTATCTTTTATATAATATATATATTTTTATTTAAGTATAATGACTTACAATATTAGTTTCAGAGATACAACATAGTGATTTATATTTGTATACATTTTGAAACAGTCACCATGATAAGTCTAGTTATCACCTGTCACTATACAAAGATATTACATCATTATTGATTATATTCCCCACACTGTGCTTTTCATACCTGTGACTCATTTAGTTAACTGGAAGTTCATACTTCTTAATATCCCTCACCAATTTCTCTCCTCCTTTCCCCTCCTCCTGCTGGCAGCCACCAGATTTTTCTCTGTCTCTATGAGTCTGTTTCTGTTTTGTTTTTCAGATTCCACATATAAATAAAATCACACGATATTTGTCTTTCTCTGTCTGACTTCATTGAACATGGTGGTGGTTTAGTCATTAAAGTCAGGTCCAATTCTTGACCGCATGGACTGTGGCCTGCTAGGCTCCTCTGTTCATGGGATTCTCCAGGCAAGAATACTGGAGTGGGTTGCCATTTTCTTCTCCAGGGGATCTTCCTGATCCAGGGATCAAGTTCAGGTCTCCTGCATTGAGGCAGGTTCTTTACCAACTGAGCTACAAGGGAAACCCAAGATCCATCCATGTTGTTGCAAATGAGAAGATTTTATTCTTTTTTTAAATAGCTGAATAATATTCTATTGTGTATATACGCTGCATCTTCTTTATCCATTCATTTACAGTCACTTAGGTCCCTCCCTTGTCAAAGATAGAGGGGATCTTTCTTAGCTCTTTCCTGTGAGAACCTGGTGGGTTCCTGGAGGTAAAATCCACATGACTATGGGGTTCTCCTAAAACTATGGCCCCAGGAGTCTCTCACTTCTAACTTCACTCACACTCCACCTTCAGCCATTCATCAAAGTCGCCATGAAAGTTCTCCTAGCACTTGAAGACTGCAGCAGCCTCCGCTCAAGGGAAGGTGGTCTCAGCTGAGATGGTCTGGATTCACCTGTCTCTCCATATTTAGGGGTGGTGATTTGCCCTATGACCTTAATTCTCTGATAGGTCTAAGAAAAGCCATTGGTTTTCAGTTTGTTAACTTTCTTCATTTTGTAAGGATGGGAGTGGCAACTTCCAAGCTCTTTACATGTTGAAGTGGATACCAGAAATCTCTGAAATACAATCTTCAGTATAAAAACAGAAAATGAAAAAGTTGCAGAAAGATGTGGTGATACTTTTTTAAAAAAAAAATTTATTTATTTGGCTTTGTTGGGTCTTAGTTGTGGCTTGCAGGCTTCTCTAATTGTGGTTCGAGGGCTTAGTTGCCCCATGGCATGTGGGATCTTAATTGCTTAACCAGGAATCAAATCTGTGTCCCTTGCCTTGCAAGGCAGAATCTTAACACTGGACCACTGGAAAAGTCCCAGCACTACTTTAATTTTGGAGAAAAAAAATATTTAGAACATGTATATGTATTTATATGTTTATACATTTGTGGATAAAGATTGGAAAGGATGGACACCACACTGTTAGCAGCAGTTACCTCTGAGGACTGGGGGAGACGAGGGATGGGCTTTCTCTTTTTATACTTCAGGATAAATGACTTGAAACAATAAACAGATATGACCTCAGTAAAGCCATGGACAAACAAACACATTTGGCAGCATGGAAAAAGCAAAGGCACATAAGCAACAGAGACCAAATGGGATAGATTGGATTACTGACTGGAGGAACGGACGGTTACAAGTAAGACTGGGCAGTGAATAATGAGCAGCATTTACTGACTGCTCCAGTAGGAATTTCTGTGTTCATTTTCAATTTAATCACTGCACTGATGTCCATTAGCCAACAGAGATCCTGAACCTCAAGCTGGTGGAGGAACTTGTCCTAGCTGGAAGTTGGCTAAGGCAAGATGGGAATGCATTTCTTAGCCCTCTGGAATCCCCTCCAAGGATAGCTGCCTGGTGATAAGCTCGGGAGAGGGAGGAGAAGGGAATGAAGGAAGATCGAGGCATCCAGTGACCTGGAGCAATTGGTTCCTTTACCGCAGGGACTGAGATTTGCTACCCTTAAAGAAAAGGAGAGTGTGCTGTGAGGAATGAGGTGGGTTCCATCTGAGCACTGGTGGTAATATTAAGTCCTGGGATCAGGTATAAGTACTCCTGTGTCCCTGGTGAGGTGGTGTGGCTTGTTGACTGATTTAGAGCTATATCAGATGCAAACAGTTATATTATGTAGAGATTGGATAAACAACAAGATCCTACACAACATTGTGGTTATCTGGGTTGTGAAGATCTTTTTTGTGTTCTTGCCACCTCTTCTTAATATCTTCTGTTTCTGTTAGATCCACATCATTTCTGCCCTTTATTGTGCCCATCTTTGCATGAAATGTTCCCCTGGTATCTCTATTTTCTTGAAGAGATCTCTAGTCTTTCCCATTCTACTGTTTTCCTCTATTTTTTTTGCATTGATCACTGAGAAAGGCTTTTTTATGTCTCCTTGCTATTCTTTGGAACTTTGTGTTCAGTTCAGCTCAGTTGCTCAGTCGTGTCTGACTCTTTGCGACCCCATGAATCGCAGCACGCCAGGCCTCCCTGTCCATCATCACCTCCAGGAGTTCAGCCAAACTCATGTCCATCGAGTCTGTGATGCCATCCAGCCATCTCATCCTCTGTCATTCCTGTGTTCAGATGAGTATATTTTTCCTTTTCTCCTTTGCCTTTCACTTCTCTTCTTTTCTCAGCTATTTGTAAGGCCTCCTCAGACAACCATTTAGCAGTAACTAACACAACATTGTAAATCAATTATACTTCAATAAAATAAAAAAAATTACAGCTATATAACACTGTTCTGCCAGTGAAAGCAAGGGTAGACATTAGTTAGATCCATTCAACTGTAACTTGTTTAATAAATAATAAACTGTTACCTGCCTTCATTGATCAAGCGTGCATTAATTGTTTTTACAAAACCTTGTGTGTCCTCCAAGTGCCATGTAGCCTAAACAATATGTTACAATACCCCTTCACAACCCCAATAGAGAGCATCTCTGAGGTAGGAATTGCAAGATGTTTGCCCAAGTTGTTTTTCAGGAACTTGGAGTCAGCCATGTTCAGGTCAAGCTCGGGCAGGTTAAGGCAGGTTAGGGCTACTGTCCTCCAACTGGGCATGTGCACTCAAAAGTCACCTTGAGTCTCTGTTCGGTGGGCTGTGTGTTGAGCAAATAAACCTGATTCAGTAACAACAGTTGAGGAGGACAGAAGCAGAAGATATTAAGAAGAGGTGGCAAGAATACACGGAAGAACTGTACAAAAAAGATCTTCACGACCCAGATAATCATGATGATGTGATCACTAATCTAGAGCCAGACATCTTGAAATGTGAAGTCAAGTGGGCCGTAGAAAGCATCACTATGAACAAAGCTAGTGGAGGTGATGGAATTCCAGTGGAGCTGTTTCAAATCCTGAAAGATGATGCTGTGAAAGTGCTGCACTCAATATGCCAGCAAATTTGGAAAACTCAGCATGGCCACAGGACTGGAAAAGGTCAGTTTTCATTTCAATTCCAAAGAAAGGCAATGCCAAAGAATGCTCAAACTACCGCACAATTGCACTCATCTCAAATGCTAGTAAAGTAATGCTCAAAATTCTCCAAGCCAGGCTTCAGCAATACATCAACCGTGAATTCCCTGATGTTCAAGCTGGTTTTAGAAAAGGCAGAGGAACCAGAGATCAAATTGCCAACATCTGCTGGATCATGGAAAAAGCAAGAGAGTTCCAGAAAAACATCTATTTCTGCTTTATTGACTATGCCAAAGCCTTTGACTGTGCAGATCACAATAAACTGTGGAAAATTCTGAGAGATGGAAATACCGGACCACCTAACCTGCCTCTTGAGAAATCTGTATGCAGGTCAGGAAGCAACCGTTAGAGCTGAACATGGAACAACAGACTGGTTCCAAATAGGAAAAGGAGTATGTCAAGGCTGTATATCGTCACCCTGCTTATTTAACTTATATGCAGAGTATATCATGAGAAACGCTGGACTGGAAGAAACACAAGCTGGAATCAAGATTGCTGGGAGAAATACCAATAACCTCAGATATGCAGATGACACCACCCTTATGGCAGAAAGTGAAGAGGAACTAAAAAGCCTCTTGATGAAAGTGAAAGAGGAGAGTGAAAAAGTTGGCTTAAAGGTCAACATTCAGAAAATGAAGATCATGGCATCCAGTCCCATTGCTTCATGGGAAATAGATGGGGAAACAGTAGAAACAGTGTCAGAATTTATTTTTTTCGGCTCCAAAATCACTGCAGATGGTGACTGCAGCCATGAAATTAAAAGACGCTTACTCCTTGAAAGAAAATTATGACCAACCTAGATAGTATATTCAAAAGCAGAGACATTACTTTGCCAACAAAGGTCCATCTAGTCAAGGCTATGGTTTTTCCTGTGGTCATGTATGGATGTGAGAGTTGGACTGTGAAGAAGGCTGAGCGCCGAAGAATTGATGCTTTTGAACTGTGGTATTGGAGAAGACTCTTGAGAGTCCCTTGGACTGCAAGGAGATCCAACCAGTCCACTCTGAAGGAGATCAACCCTGGGATTTCTTTGGAAGGAATAATGCTACAGCTGAAGCTCCAGTACTTTGGCCACCTCATGCGAAGAGTTGACTCATTGGAAAAGACTCTGATGCTGGGAGGGATTGAGGGCAGGAGGAGAAGGGGACGACAGAGGATGAGATGGCTGGATGGCATCACCGACTCGATGGACGTGAGTTTGCGTGAACTCCGGGAGTTGGTGATGGACAGGGAGGCCTGGCGTGCTGTGATTCATGGGGTCACAAAGAGTCGGACACGACTGAGAGACTGAACTGAACTGAACTGAACCGAGGAGGCTGCTCCGGTGGGAAACCCAGAAGGATACATGGTGTGCAGGTTGGTGCCTCTCAAAATGTAATCCAGGGAATAGCAGCATGCTTGGAGACTTCTGAGAAATGAACATTTTAGGGTCCCACCGCAGACCTGTCAAAGCAGAAACTCTGGGGTTAGGGCCCAGTGATCTGTATTTTGATCAGCTTTCCAGGACACACTGATGCAGGCTCACATGTGAGAGTCACTGATGAAGATGATGGTCATGGGAAAGAACCAGTGTGAAGGCATCTTCAGGCTTGGCAAGGGACGCAGAAAGAGAAGAAGCCAGACGCTGCTCTTGGTAGAAGATATGAGTATCAGTTTAATTGGTGTGGCAGAGAAAAGCCTTTGTCTTTGGTGTTTTCTCCATTTGAACTTCTTTCTTTAGCTTTGGCAGGATGTGAGTCTTTCATGATATACATTAATATGCACATCTGTACATTTTATATAGTCTGGTATTAATGCATTAAGTATAGTATCAGTCATGTCCTCAGTTGTGTCTGACACTTTGCGACCCTATGGGCTGTAACCTGCCAGGCCCCTCTGTCCATAGGATTCTCCAGGCAAGAATATTGGAGTGGTTTACCATTTCATATGCCAAAATATAGTATAATTCATAGATATAATATGTAGTACATGTTAATATATTATGTATTATAGTACATTACATAATACATGCATATACTCATAACAGATTCATATCACACCAAAACTAAAGAAAAGGCAAAAGGTATACACGCACACACACACATGTCTCCACTTCTTTCCAAGACAGATTAGTTTACGCTTTTGCCAGGAATGCAGCTTATTGCTCATCTCAACACATCTTCATCAACAATGGGCATTTTATGCTAAGTGTTTAAGTCTCAAAGAAGTTTTCTTCTGTTGTTTTAATTCATATTTATTTGATTCTCAGTGAAGTTGAATATTTGCTCCTATGTTTACAGTTTACTATAGTTTCTTTTTCTAAATGGTTTGCGCTTTGCGCTTTTATCAGTTTGTATTAACTTTAGACATTAAAATTTAACCAGGTGCATTTCACTTATGTGATGTGTTTATTTTCCTTTGTGGGTTCTATTTCTCTAAGTTTAGACATTTTTTTTCTCTTTTGCATGTCTAAAATATACTCAATTCTGTTTTCTTTTAGCTTATTACTATCTAAATTTTTTTAGTATTTACCATTTTGATCTGCTAACTTAACTTTCAGTTTCTCTATTTTTCTGGTTTTTATTTTGACAAGAAAGTAATATTTTGGAAACATGCAGCTAAAAAGTGTAAGAAGCATTTATTATTTAAGAAAACTCTCCGAAAATTAAGTATTTTTTTAATGCAAATAATTTCTCCTAATTTGTGATTTTTCCAAGCTTGGCTATTTCTTGATGTGTTTTCATACACAGAATAGATGTGAATGAACGGGTAGCCTTAACGGCCTCCTGGGCTCAAATGAGATGCTGGTGCTTTTGGCCTTGACCTTGGAGAGTTAAGCTCTAAGACTGTGAATGCGACAGCATGTTAGTCTGTGTGCCAGCCAGGTGTGGGCAACTGTGGGGTGAATGCCTAACTCCAAAACAGGAAGGTCCTGCCCTGAAGGTATCATAGTTATGCTGTCTCTGGCCCCCAACCCCAATCCACACACTGGTTAGGAAGCAACACCAGTTTGGGAAAAATTTGCATAATAACCATGCTGCTTTGGACGCAGTTGAGTACAGAGAACAAGTGCTGTGGGAACGGAGGTGGTGGCTGAAGTGTCCATCGACACATATCAGAGAGCTGATAGAGAATCTCTGCCTTTCCCACCCTCATCTGCCATAATACACACTCACAAAACCAGCCTACATCTTCAGGAAGAGGTCGTGGTTTCTCTCCTTTGAACCAATTGTTCTGAATGGAGCAAATTTTCTGGATTCTCAAAGAGAATTTTATACCATGTACTCATCCTCAGATGCTTGCAGACAAGTGAGCATCCTCTTAGTGATGGTGGAGAGGACCTCAACTGACATCTTCTCCTTGGCCAATGCCTGGCCCTGGGCCCCTCTGTGGGAGAAAAGGGCAGGCTCCACTCCATGAGAGGGGGGTTGCCCCTGCAGCCCCTTCCCAGCTGGAGATTTCTGGGAGAAGCTCAGTTGTTTAAATCCCTTTGGACTCCTCACAGGGACCATAAGAACAATTCTGGGAAGACTGTGAACATTTCAGATGGGTATGGGCAGGACTGTGGGGGAGCCAACCCGGGGGGGGGGACTGGGAGAGAGGTGGCACCAGGCTGAGCTGTCAGAATAATGGGGCACAGTTCTCTCCTTGGGGGTTTATGATTTCATCAGGGGAACCAAATAACATAGGGGAGACTGGGAGACAGTACAAATGAGAAGATGCACACTGTGGAGAGTGCAGACTTCAAGGATTTGGAGATTCAGAGATAGTTAAGGAAGATTTCCTCTTTATTCACTGTAGTTTATTTCTTTCTGGTAATTCTTTTAATTCCCTTAATGTGTCTTCTTGATATAGGATGCCACTGGTGGTACAGTCCAAAGTAGAGAGAGAGAGAGAGTGAGCATATGTGACTGTGAGAAAGAGAGAGAGAGTATCTTAGCAAAAGGGTGCTAAAATCCATGACAAGAGGAAGCTGAACCCTGCAGCATGAAGCTTTGATGGTTTGGGGTAAACACCACCAGGGAGAGGACTGGTGAGGTCAGTTTTCTCTTCCCTCCCATCCAGTTGCAAAATTGGCATCTCCTCTGCCCCTCCATTTATGACCTACCTCGAATGGAACTCGATGGAACCAAAGAACTGATACCCAAACAAAAGCTGGGGTGGTGGTCAGGGGAGCAAAAAAAGTAAAGGAGATTTAGGGCCATGGGGAGAGCCATTTGTGTTTTGGGGAGCCGTGAATTCTGGGGAGCCGTGAATTCTGGGTTGGAGCACAAGGTTTGAACGTGAAGCCAGGGCCAGAGGCCGAGCCTTGTGGTGCATCGCCAGCTGACTGCGGGACAGATTGGCAAAAATGGGGAAAGAGACCAGCAGTGCCCGACGGCTGGAAGCTGGCCTGTACCCCAGCTGGCCTGGTGCTCTCCTAAGGAGCAAGATCAGAGTCATGACAATGACAGCTACCTCAGAGGAGCCATCTCTGTGACCACGATGAGTCAAGGCAAAAACCAGACCCTCCGTCATCATGTTTGCATTCAAACACAAGGATGCTGTCCAAGCCACAGGAGCGGCATGCACTCTACAGTCTGGCTAATAAAAGTGACTGCTCCTTCCACCTCATGTGATACTGAATTTTTAGACAAGATTTAGTAAAGTACCCAGTCAGACCATCAGCCCTGCTTCCTGACAGCTTCCAGTCCAGAACGAAGCCCTTCCCCCAGTCACCGAACATAAACCTCAGTCCTGGAAGGCCTCTCTAACACCCTGTGGATGAGAGACCCCTCGTTCCCCATGGCCTGAGTTCTCCCCTGTTGCAGTCAGTCAACAAACCCTACCTAGTCCCACTGCAAGGGAGCTCTTGGTGGCTTAGGCTGGAGGCACTGGCAGGATGCACCAGATCTTTCTTTTTGAGGGCTCAGCACTGGAGAGGGGGTGGGGTGTAGAGGGACAGGGAGTGGGAGGGTCTTGACCAATTACTCCTTTATTCACTCAGTTCTTCGCACCCAGTGGCTACCAGGCAATCTCAGGGGACTGGACATGATGATCCCTACTCTTAGTAATGAGGCTGGTCTGCAGAAATAAGCAGGCAGAGAGCAATTTCTATATAGGACCACAGGGGCTTTGATAGGGTGAGCAAGGGGCCATGGGAGCCAGGGGAGGCTCCTTTGACTCAGCCTTGGTGAGTCTGAGTGCAGCAGTTTGAGCAATTGTGAGCTCAGCATGGGGTGGAGGGGAGGAGGCAGCTGGTTGAGGGAGAAGGATCTGTACAGGCTGAGCAGAGAGGCACAGGAGAGCTTTGCAATTTCAGGGTCTGTGGGCAACAGTGAGAATGGGGACTGGAGTGGGAGTAGGGCCAGACGGGGAAGGGCCTGGGAAGCCCAGGTGCAGTAGGGGCTTTGCGCCGCCCTGAGAGCCACGGGAAGCCATTCGTGCCATGAAAGGGAAGGGTCCAGGTCAATCTTGCATCTTGGGAGGTTCATTCTGGCTGAGGGATGGAGGAGCTACTGGAGGAGCAGCTGTGCCATCCAGGTGATGGGGCCACTGGCTGCACTGGTGGCGGCATTTGGGCTGCAGGGATATGGCAATGAACTGAATGGTGCAGGTGAGAGAGAGGGATGAGCGAAGGGAGCAAGGGCCCAGGAGGCCACCTGACTTCGGGCTGTTAGGACTGTGTGAGGCTGAGTTTTCGTGGAGGAGCCCGAGATGATGTGTGAACACTTTCAGAAAGAAGGAAGGGCATATATTGGGACTGGGGGGTTTCTCTAAAGGCAGCCACCCAGAACAGGGGACTGATGGCCTCAAGCACAAGGCAATGGACTGAAAGGAGCAAAGCTGTTCAGAGAAGAGCCGGCTCAGCAGTAGCCAGCATGCAACTTCCCCCAGATATCTCAGTGGGCCTCAGTTTTCTCATCTTTAAGGCGGGAGTAATCATGCCTATGCTACAGGATGTGGTGAGTATTAAACAAGGTCTATGGAAATCATCTAGCGCATGGTGAGGCACCTACTAGGTGTTTATACACAGTCATTGCTGTTTTCTCATTCTGTTATTACACACAGGTAGGCTTATTATTCAGAGAAGGCAATGGCAACCCACTCCAATATTCTTGCCTGGAGAGTCCCATGGACGGAGGAGCCTGGTAGGCTGCAGTCCATGGGGTCGCGAAGAGTCGGGCGTGACTGAGCGCCTTCCCTTTCACTTTCACTTTCACGCATTGGAGAAGGAAATGGCAACCCACTCCAGTGTTCTTGCCTGGAGAATCCCAGGGACGGTAGAGCCTGGTGGGCTGCCGTCTATGGGGTTGCACAGAATCAGACATGACTGAAGCAACTTAGCAGCAGCAGTAGCAGGCTTATTATTATAGTTATTACTCACTGTTGGCCCATTACTTTTTGAATATTTGATGGCTTCCTACTGTATTCCCCGATTCTCTGCATTTTGGGGATAAGAACAAAATCTCCTGTTTCCTTCACACCTGAGACACCACTGTCTCTCTCCACTAGGTTTGTCCAGCACTATTTGGAACCAGCAGAGCCCTGCCCTACTGTCTTGATTCAGCTGATCCAGAGCTTCTGTGGCCTCCAGGGGCAGGTCCATCTGAGGCTGAGCCTCTGCCCGTTGGAGAGGCTGTTTGCTTTGTTTTGATCCTGCTGACATTTCTGTACAGAAACCATCCCAGAGCAGAAGCAAGGCATGATTTAAACCTCCTCCCTCCTCTGCCCCAGGGACCCCGACTCTGGTTCAGTTGAAAGTCTGCTCCTGAGACACTGAGCAGGTGGACCTAGGAATTCTCTCTCAAGGACAAGCCCTGCAGACTTGGTACTTGTCATTTTGCTTATCCGCCAAGCCCCTGGCCCCATTATGTTCAGATGCTGGGACCCACATTCTTCCAGGTGGGTGTACCAGCAGGGTAAGGGTGATAGCCAAAGGCAGACAGTCTGTGAGCAGTAGAAGCATAGGTTGTCAAGAGTACCCTGCTGGGCAGTGTTGGCTGTATTTATTTTTTGTTTGTTTATTTTAAAGTTCAAGTAGTTTATTTGGGAAGTTCAGAAAACATACTGCTAGGAGACTAACTCAGTAAGCAAGAGAAGGAACAGTTAGTGAAAAGTGTACTGTTAAACCAGCAGACACAGTGGGCACCTGGAACATCATCTTTGAGGGAGATTCTGAGAAATATTGCAAAATCTATTCTGAATTGCCCTATCACAGGGGCAAGGAGAGAGCCAGGGCATTTATACACCATTTCCTAGGTTGAAAGGCTGCTCCTGGCAGCTGTTAAATTCCTGCTACTTCTGCCTTGCCTCATGGGCAGCGTGGCCCTCAGTCTTTCTGGGGAAGCAATCCCTCAGGCCTAGAGATGCAGGTCGTGGTCATGTTTAAAGGGGCTGGAGACTCTTTACACCCGTGATCTTGGGGCTCAGTACTTTGCCACTTGCTCCAAGTCTCAGCGTCCTCCTCTTCCCTTGCTTCTCTCCTCCTGATCTTAGAACACGAGGCCAGGCTCCGGGGGGGCAGCACGCATTTCCTTGGTCCTCTCTCAGCTCTTTCTGGTCAGTCTGGTGAATGTTCTGGTTGTATTGGTTTTATCAACACATAGGGAGTTTTTCTACTAATTCTCAATTCACACTTCAAAATAAATGACCCATTATTGATTAAGCACGGATTCCTTCTGAGAAAGCAGCATTGCTGCCAAAATCTAATGCTTCATAGGTAAAACTTGCTTCCTGGGGCACAAATTCCATCTGTGTGGGCTGTCTGTATAATGGTGGAACTGTGCAATTGTGCGCAAGCTGGAGTTAGAAAGGGACTGTTAGGAAACCATGGAGCACTCGGACCCAGCTTGAGGCAGGGGATGCATCAAAGGAGAGGGAGTCAGTCTTTGTATGTGTAGGATAATCTCTTCCCCAAAAGGACATGAATGACAGGGAGTGATGAGGCTGAGGGGAGAGCCTGGGTTTGGTGGTAGAGAAAGTCCTGTGGGCCTCAGCTGGACCCAGAAGAGACTAAGTCTCCAGGGAAGCAAGGGAGAGACCCACCCCACGTAGAGCTGGACTGAGGAGGAGCACAGTGGACCCCAGCGCTGGGCAGTCTTCCCGAATGCCAGGCCCCCAGGGTCTCCTCTAGGCCAGTGACTTCCACCAGGTCATGGCCTGGAGCCCCGCATCCTTGGATGTGGGACCGGGATCAGAGCAGTTATTCACAAGGTTATGTTGAGGGGCTGCTCAGAGAATGCCTGTGAAAGCCCCTGGTACCTAGAAAATCTGTGGTTCCCAAACTGTAGGGAGCGGGCATCAGAATCACCTGGAGGGCTGTGAGACACACAGGGCTGGGCCCCACCCACTTTCTGACTGGGCAGGTCTAGGGAGGAAGTTGCGTTTCTTTTTTGTTTTGTTTTTTCAATTTATCTTAATTTTGTTAATTGAAGTATAGTTGATTTACAATATTGTGCTCCTTTACAGTGGACAACAAAGTGATTCAATTCAATTATATGTATATATCTATATGTACCCTTGTTCGTATTCTTTCCCACTGTAGTTTATTACAGGATATTGAATAGAGTTTCCTGTGCTCTGCAGTAGGGCTTTCCAGGTGGCATAATGGCAAAGAGTCCACCTGCCAATGCCGGAAACTCAGGTTCAGTCCCTGGGTCAGGAAGATCCCCCAGAGTAGAAGATGGCAACCCACTCCAATATTCTTGCCTGGAAAATTCCATGGACAGAGAAGCCTGGCAGGCTACAGTCCATGCGGTTGCAGAGTCGAACACGACTGCATGACCAAGCAAGCACGCGTGTACGCTATACAGTGGGACCCTGTTTTTCCATTCTCTATATGATTGTTTGCATCTGCTGGCCTCGAATTCCTAAGTTATCCCTCCTTCTTTCTCCTTTGGTGACCAGAAGTTTTTCTTCTATCTCTCTGAGTCTGTTTTGTAAATAAGTTCATTTGTATAACATTTTAGCTTGTTTTTTGCTTTCCTGGCCACGCTCTGCAGTTTTACGAGATCTTTGTTCACTGACCAGACATCGAACTTGTGCCCCCTGCGTTGGAAGAACAAAGTCTTACTTAACCACTGGGCCACCAGGGAAGTCTTATATTTTATTAATAGATTCCATGTATAAGTGATATCCTAAGATATTTGTCTTTGTCCGACATTACTTAGTATGATAATCTAGGTCCATCCATGTTGCTGCAAATGGCATTATTTCGGTCTTTTTTTATGACTGAATAGTGTTCCATTTCAGGGGAAGATAACTCCCTGGTGGTCCAGTGGATAGAACTCTGCTCTTCCACAGTAGGAGGCACAAGTTTGATTCCTGGTTGAGAACTAAGATCCCACAAATCCTCATGGTGCAGCCAAAAACATCTCTTAAAAAAATAAAGTAATATAGAAGGGAAGATTGGGAAGCTGGCAGGAGGAAGGCCAATCTGGCCTTGAGATTGGGGAAGTAACATATTGTAAAAGTGTCTTTCCAGCTCCCTTCTCTCCTCCTGCTCTGAAGAGCAACTTTTCCTACTTTCCTCCCAGGCTATATCATGGCTTCTGACTCCTATCAGCTGCCTGCTTTACATCCTTTTGAGAGGCTAGAATCTGTTAATTCCAAATTTCTGGAAGAGAGATTCTGATTGGTTAGCTGTGGTCAATTGTCCAGTCTTGGCCCAGTCACCTGTTACCATGAGTGACATCACAGAGCATCACTCACGGGGCTCTCACAGCAAGGGGGCCCAGGGGCAAATAGAAGAATAAGAAGACTTGACAGATGCAGATGAAGAAATCTCTGGATTCCTATAGAGTACAGAACTAAGAGCAGGTGCTTTGTTAAATGTTAAGTAGATTGAATGAAGTTATTTCTCAAAAACTCCTGGAGCTATGTGTTGTGGACATATTCGGGGAAAGAACAGTGATTTAGCAACCTTTCTGAACAGATGCACGTATAGAAAGCTTGGAGAGGCAGGCTCTTGACGTCTTGCCTTTTTGCTTTCTCTTGAGTCAATTAAGTGAATAGAAAGTCCATTTAAAAAAAGTATTTTGTTTTATTCTTCATAGCTGTTTGATAGATCAGTCAGCTCAGCCAAGCACAGGGTTAGTACCTATGGGTCTAGAACCCACATGTGCATTTATAAATGGGCTGTAGCCAGAGCCATCCCACTCTTTTTGAATCCTTCGCCCTGATCCTTCCAAGCAGAAGGAAGTTGTGCATGCAGCTCTGATTGGGGCAACTTGCAATTCCCAAAAGATGCTTTTGGGGGTGCTACGAATTGTGATTTAAAAGTGCATAGCAAAGTCCCTTGCTAAAAGTGACCTGAGAGCCCTATGTAATTATTTCTGTCTGAAAATAATTTCTTGCATTATGAAACTACCATATGTGTTCGGGTAAAAATGAAATGGGAACTGTAATCACCAACTTTTTATTTAAAATATTTTCTGGCTATTTAATAATTTGGCATTTTCATCATAATTAAATAAGCCATGTGGATTGCTAATGTGTTCTTCCCTGAGGGGCCTTCTTTTCAAAGGTGGCTGGCAGACTGAGGTCATGTGTTTTCTTCTTTTGGTGCTGAAAGGGAAAATAAGGAAGAGAAATAGAAAATTCCCAAGAAGCCTTTTTAAAATACTAGTACATTAGTTCAGACCAGCAGAGGTTTGCTATACCTGAAGCTACAGGAAATCTATTAGTGTCTTAAAGGATGAGGGTGAGGACAGGAGGGCTGGGGACTGGGTCAGCTGAGGCAGTGCCCACAGAGAGGGACAGCGCTCAGGATTAATAACTGGACTGTCACAGGAACATTGCTGGATGGGCCCAGCTTGGGATGGGGCTCGCCTTTAATCCAAGATCAGTGCTTCATTTTCCCTGGATTTCTTTGGTCCAAGGAAACTCCCTGGAGGTGACACCTCCCCAAGAACCCAAGCTGACTGGTGCAGAGGGAAGTGCCTGGGCTTGGGTTCCAGCAAGGTTGAGTTCTGCTCCTGGTATTGCCACTTGTCACGATTGTGACACTTTGGGCAAATCACTCAGCTTCTCTGAGCCCCCCTTTCCTCATCCATACACTGGAAACAGTCACGTCTCTCATTTGCTTGTTGTGAGATTGAATGAAAACACAGAGCGTGGAGGAGATGCTGAAGGCATGGCAGCTATAGCAGGATGATTACTGGCAAGCCCATCCATCTGTCCTCACGAACACAGATCTTTAGGCACCACTTGTACAGCAGGTGGACCTTTCCAAAGAGCTGTCTCATCTGCTCCCTCTTATGGTTCCCTTGATGTTCCATGAGGGGTTGAGTTCTCCAGTTTGCAGCTGAGGAAGCTGAGAGGCCACCCTGCTCACAGTGGCAGAGGGGCTAGACCTAGGACCCTCTATGGAATTTGCAAGGCCCAGTACAGAATGAAAATGTGGCCTCCTGGTCAAAAATAATTATTGAGAATTTCATGGTGGTGACAGCAGAGCATGAAACCAATAGCCAGGTCCTTCTGAGCATGCGGTCTGGGACCTGCACGGGTCACTTCTCATACAGCTGGCTTGGTCAAACCAAGGGCATTGAGCCACATGCCTCATCTTGACATCAAGTCTGCTGCCTCTTTGCCTGCTCCCAGAGCTGTGGGGAGCCTGCTCACCGTGATCACCATGGACTGATGATCCTCTGGGTGGGAGGGTCCAGGGCTGCTCCCAGCCCCTTAGGCTGGGGAAAGCAGCATGCTGCCCGGAGGCCTTCTCCAGGGAGCTCTGATCACCATGGAAATAACGTGTTCCTGACATGCCCTGAAATCTCTACCTTCAGTGACCAGCTCCTGGTGATTTGGAGAAAGCCATGCTCTGGTCTTTTCTGCAGCCATGTGGGTGTTTGAACATAACTCCCTGTCTCCCACTAGTATTTCTTCTGCAGGCCAATGAATTCCAGATCTCTTTAGCCATATGGTGTCTGAGGCTGAATCTGGGCCTCTCAGTGTGGTCAGAGTGGAAAAAGAATTATTTCAGGACTCTTTCAAGTAACAACCTGCACTTGCTGTGCTCGGAACTCTATTCTAAGTGACAGGATCACAGAAGTTAACACCAAACACAGTCCTTGTCCTGCAGTCTGGGGCCTTGGGAAGACCTGCGTCCATGAGGCTCGTCACCCAGTACAGGTAGGACAGAGCGTGAGCAGAGAACTTGAGGGGTTGGGAGAAGTGCGGCCCAGATGGCTTGGGGGCTGGCTTCTCCCAATGGGTGCTTGAGTGAGATCCCCAGGAGGACAATGAGGAGTTCATGGGGGCAGAAACCTTCCAGGCAGTGAGCAGAGGGCAGAAACTCAGAGCCATCCCTGGGCACAGAGTGTGGCTGAAGCAGTGGGATGTGAGGAGCTGGCCTGTGTGAGCTCCGAGAGGCAGACTGGGTGCTAGGACCCGGCTGAGGGAGCCATCGCTCTAGAGCCTGATTAGCTGGGACTGCCCTGGAAAACTGGGGAACTTCCAATGCCCATGCCCTGTCCCAGACCGTTGCGACCAGAATCTTTGGGTGTACCATGCCAGGGATGGGGTTTGGAAAACTCCCCAGGTGTCTCTGATCTATGACCAAGGTGAGAAGGATGGGTGGAAGACAGGGTTTTCAATGTGGCCGCCTAGACCAGCAGTACCAGCGTGCCTGGAACCTGGCCATAGTGGAAGTTCTTGGGACCCACCTCAGACTGGGGAGCAGAGACTCTGGGCTGGGTATCAGATCAGTCCTCTGGGTGGTTCTGATACCCTATGGGGTTTAAGGACTACTGTCCTAAGAGCTTAGACTTTTGGGACAAAGATCCACAAAGACTTGCTGTTTCCTCTTCTCTGCCCTGGGGTGTCCCTTCCCTGAGGCACCAAAGGACTTAATCAGCTACCTACTCTGGGGGTAGCAAGGAAGGGGGGAAAGGCAGGGAGAAGGTACTTCCATCCACGATTATCTGGAAATGTTACCCAGCCACACACAAGCCTGAGGACCGGGCAAAAGTGGGCAAAGGAGCCCCTGAGGCTCTGAAGGGGTTGAGGTCCCTGCCAGACCCTTGATGGGAAGGCCTGTGGTTGCCAGTCTGACAAGGGCTGGAGTGGGGATGAGGGTGGTTGCCCTCCAGCCCGTCAGCCTCTTGCCTGCTCCTTGTGAGAGCTGCTGGGCCCAGGCCCTGGACTGCCCCCGTCACTACCCACAGTGTCTGTGGGGCAGGTGTCGCCAGGTTGGGCAGCCTCACTGTCCTTGGAGGCTGGGACTCTGAGGGCAGGTCCTATTTTTCAAAGGCTCTGGGGCCACAGGAAGGGAAGGGCACCATCCCTGAGATGGCCGGAGAGTGGGCACCATGGACTGGTCGGGACCCCCTGCATGGGGACTGGTTACATCAAACCCCTTCAGCCTGTCTGCCCATCCAACACTAACTGGTGCTGCTGAGAGATGGGCTGAGAGAGCTCCAGACTTCGGGCCAGTGACCTACGATTCCCTCAGTGCCTGTCTGTAAATAGGGCCTGGGACAGTGACTGCCTTTCAGGGCCAAGAAGCTTCGTAGAGAGAAAGTGAGAGAGTGTGCTGTAAACTCAAGTGGTAAATCCAGGCACATCAGCCCTCCTGTAAACCCTCTCTGACCCCGCGGGCTGGGTTAGGTGTCTGCTCTGGGCCTCCATGGCCCCTGGGTGCCCTCCGAGAGGGCAGTGGCCACATGTACAGCCACTCTGCATTTGGTGCTGGTCTTCTCTGGACTCAGAGCTCTCGACACCAGAGATATCCTCTCTCTTTTTTTTTATTTTTTTGTTTTTTGGCCACTAATGCCTGGTAACAGACAGGGCAGAGGACATATTTTCATTCCCTGATGGCCTCAGGCCTCTCTTAGGGTGACCTTGCTGAGCCTGAATGTCCCTCAGACCCCTCTGCTGTCTGTTCATGCAGATTGGTTAGGAAGGGAGTATTTTCAGGCTTCGGCAAAACCCTGTTCATAACTTGTCAGCAGATTCTGTAAAGACGGGAACTTTGCTTGTGTTGCTAGCCTGGTGTAATGCAAGGATAAGAACCAGCTTGTTTTGGAGGTTGTGTGAGAAGCTGTAGTCAGGGGCCTGAAGAATGCAGTACCTGGGACATCAGAGTTCAGGATGAATCATTAAGATTGCAGGATTGCAGGGTGAGGGTCAGGGTAGGCTTCCTGGAGGAGGAGGTGAAGATAGAGACTTCAAGGGTGGGAGGACTTGAGGACAAGCTCCGAGTGTAATTATGTTGGAGAAAGGTATAAATCCCTCAAGTAAAATGAAGCTAATTGAAATGTCAGCATCATCACCTCTGATTTCACACAAAGCTGGGATACTCCACGCCTCATAAGAGCCCCGCCAGAAACTGTTGCCGAGAAATGTTTTCTTTAATTGGACAAGGCACTGATTTAGACAATGACTCTCTGGCAGGGATTAAAAAAAAAAAAAAAAGGTAAATGACTTAATCGTGGTTGCCTTGATGAAGCTAAGGTTTCTGAGGGGGCTGCTGGAAGAGAGAATTTCTCTTCACCTCATTGGGCTCATCTAATAAAAAATCAAACTTCATCAAGCCTTAACCTACTGTAGCTGAGGTTCCAGCAAGCTCCCAGGAGCTCTATGTGGCCAGAAGACTTCTCTGACCTTCTAGAGAGGTCAGGGGAGAGGGCTGGAGAAATTGTCAGTCCTTTGGGGGAGCTGGGGCTGACTCTAAGTTCCGGGTCCCCCATCCTGATTGCCTGGACTTATAGGCAGCGCTGAGACTCTGGGACCCTGGCCCGCATCTGAGCAGAGCACGGACCTCTTAGCATCTCTAATGGGCTCATGCTGGCTTGGCATCTTGCCTTGGAGCCAGTTTCCTCACCTGGAAATAATAACCATCACCCACGGGGCATCTGCTCTCTGAGTGACATTTAACCTGTGTTATCACTTCTCACCACAACCCCATGAAGTAGCAAGGAATTATCCCTATGAATGGATGAGTAACTTGAGGTCTGGAAAAGTGCTTGTCTTGACCAAGGTGAGGCCACCAGTAAGCAGTGGAGGCAGTGTGCCCTCAGGATCATTTGTCTTCCCAAAGGTAAGCTTCTTTCTGTTCGTGGGTTAAACTGAATGATGTGTAAGGGCCCCTGGCAGATTGGCTGTCTGCTCCTACATAGCTTTGGGGGGCTTCTTGTGTACCCAGGCACTCACAATAACACCATGTCGAAAGGAATGCATGTTTTCACTCCCCCAGTGGTTCATCAGCTAACATACCATGACACCCCACCACGTGCCAGGAAGGGCGTTCACTTCCATTATCAGTGAACTTTAAAATTCACCTCTGAGACATATTGATTGTACTTTAGGATTGACTGAAACATTAGGATCCCAGACCTAGGGAATAGCGTTTGTATGACAGGAATTACTTAAAAGTCTTGATAACAATAATTAGACAATGTTATAAATCAAGCCCCCATTTCCTACATTATTTTAGTACCGTCAGGTTGGCTGAGAAACCTGTTGGAGATTGAATTTGCTTCCAAGACAGCTGAGAATCATTTCAAAGCAGAGTCCCCTGGACCTGGTTGGCTTGGCTGGGTGTGCCTGTAAGGAGGCAGGCAGTAAATGGGGTTGGACACTTGCTCTGGATGTGCCCTGGGCTGGATCTGACAGAGTTCATGGAGGGAGGGAACAAGGGGGTTGCTCAGGAAGAATTGGCTGCACTCTCCGGCCAGCGGCCCTGGGTTGTGGTGTCCTGGCCTGGGGGCTGCTTCTTAGAGGCATCCATTCAACCACTTTGACTTGGCAGCACCACGCGCAAGGCCGTGTGCCTGGCACATGGTGTCCCCACATCTCCCTTGAGATCTTGATCTCCCTTGATCTCCCTTATCAGTGGGATAATGGGAGATCCCTTGATCTCCCTCGCTCATCATGTCCACTCAGCCATCAGTCCACTCGCACGTTCAGCAGAGGCCACTGATAGTCACTGTGTGCCAAGCACTGCTCTAAGGTGGGGAGACTGCAGTGATGAAGACCAACAGTCCCTTCTCTTGAGGAACTGGCATCTCAAGAGGAATCCTCCCCGAATTAGAAAGTTCTGATTTCTGGAATGTTCTTTCTTAGGACAAGCAGCCCAGGTTTCCTACGGCTCCCCCACAGGCCACCATCTCTTCTCTGGTGGTGGACCACCATCCTCACCTCCTTTCTGGTCCAGGCTTCTGCAGCCCGACTCTGAGCCCCAGCCACCCCTCCCTCCATCATCGTTCCTGAGTCCCCCCAGAAAGTATTCATGACTCTTCTGAGGGTTCCTGGCTGGGCAAGAGCAACCCCTGTGGATGTCACAGCTGCCCTAGGTTGACACACCACCTTTGGCAATGGTTCCCCCTGAAATGGTCAGAGTTTGAACCCACTGTAAAAATTTCATTTAGAAAGAGCACTTTAGGATGGGGAAGATGGAGGGAAGGTGGAAGACGAGGTTATGGGGCAACAGGGAGACAGGAAGGGGTCAGATGCTCTGCTGTGAGCCTGGTGCAGGACATAGCCAGCCTCTCCACCCACGTGAATATGTCACTTTGGGAGGCGATCAAGCTTTTATGGAGGGAGTGCGAATGTAAAGTCCTCCACTGAATTTTCTATAAATGCTTTTTATTAGCTAGTGCTTTACAATGTGAGCACTATTGAATTAAGCATCCATTAGCTTCTACTCCCTGGGGAAGCGTGGATGGTTCTCTGAGTCCTACGTGCAGGTAGAGCCAGAGGAATGTGAAGTCAGGTCCACAGGGAGGCCTGGTTATCAGGAGGGCATTGACAGCCCTCAGAGGACATCTTCCTCAGGAAGCAGGATAATGTAAGACACAAGCCCTGAGAGCAGAGCAGCTTCCCTTCTAAACATTAGTGCATTTAAAGTGGCGTCCAAACAGACTTGTGGTTGCCAAGGGGGAGGGGCATGGGGGAAGGGATGGGTTGGGAGTTTGGGGTTAGCAGATGCAAACTATTATATATAGGATAGATAAACAGCAAAGTCCTACTGTAGAGCACAGGGAACTGTATTCAATATCCTGTGATAAACCATAATGGAAAAGAATATGAAAAATAATATATACATGTATAATTGAATCTCTCTGCTATACTGCAGAAATTAGCGCACCATTGTAAATCAACTGTACTTCAACAAAATAAATTGAAAAAAAAAAAGCAGTCTCTGCTCTTTCTGCACACCCATCTCCTCTGCATTTCAGGGTCCTGCTTCCCCTGACCTGAACTCAATGTTCACAACCCCAAGAAGGTATAAAGCGAGACCAGCTTTCTCGTGGTTGGACAAGGCATCCCTGCTGTGGCCAGCTCGGCAGCACTAGGTGTGACCCTGAAACTACGAGGAGGGATGAAGGACAGGCCCGTCTTTAAGGAGCCTGCCATCTGATGGGGGTAACAGACAGGAACAGGACATGGAGGTGTAAGCTGGTAAAGGAAGTGGTCAAGGTGTATGGAGGGTTGGGGGATATGATCTGAGGGAGGGGCTTTGAGCACTGAGGGAGGCTGGGGCTTGTGTCCTTCCTGGGGGAGGAAGGTGGTCCAGATGGGGAGTGAGGACACTGGCCCCCAGGGCTTTCCCTGTTGCAGGAGGGGACTGTCGGAAGTGTAAGGTGGATCAGGTGCCTCTAGTGTGGTTGGGCTTGGAAGTAAGATGTCCAAGTAGCAACTGGTTCTGGAACTCAGGTGGACAGCTGGCTCATACATCTTTGTGTGTGTGTAAGAGAGGTTCTTTCAATGACTGAAAGAAGAGGGAAGGGGCCAGGCTTCAGGGTGTAACTTTGGCGTTAGCAGATGCAAAGCTAAGCAGGGGCCCTGTGTGCAGTTGTGTGGATTGTGCACTGCCCAAGGATGCCACGTCTAAGTGAGCACCATTCACATAATAGAAACCCTAGATTTATATGTCTGGAGTGCTAATTCTCAGAAATGGGAGTAAAATGCCTCATTTTAATAAATATCAGAAAATGATGACGATTTTTTTTATGAATGGCAAAGAACTATCTTAAGCAGGGGCATTTTTTTTAACCTTAGGTTTTTCAGGAGGGGCATCTTTTTTGATTTGCACAAAGGTATCACATAGGCTCGAATCGTCCCTGAGGTTAGTCGTGTGGACTAGACCAACCCACGGTGGGCAGGAGAAAGAGGGGTGCCCTGGGCTCCTCTCTGGCATACCCAAGTCTGGTCCACAGCCCAGCCCCACAAATCTGGCCTCCTTTAGAAATAATCTTCCTGAATTTTTCATTGGGTATTGGGGTGCCTCCATCATGAGGACCTGCAGGCAACTAGGATGAGAAACAAAAGGGGGAGACTGGTGAAACAAATACCTTGTTGGAGGTACTGAAAGCCGTTTAGGTGAGAGGCAGGAGCAGGGCAGCAGGTTGGAGGTGGGGCAGCAGGGTAGCATGGAGTCCAGAGCGTGGAAGGATGATTGGGGACTGGGGAAGACAGGGGCTGGGCCGTGTGACTCTGTTGCATTGTGCTAGGTCGCTTCAGCTGTGTCTGCGTCTTTGCAACCCCATGGACTATAGCCCACCAAGCTCCTCTGTCCATGGCCTTCTCCAGGTGAGAATACTAGAGTGGGCTGCCATTTCCTTCTCCAGGAAATCTTCTCAACCCAGGAGTTGAACCTTTGTCTCTTATGTCTCCTGCATAGGCAGGCAGGTTCTTCCCCACTAGCGTTGCCTGAGAAGCTAGTCTGTTGTGCTGAGCAGGTTTGAAAGCCCAGCCTGGCTTGAGAAAGCTGCCAATTCCTTACTTTGGGGCATGTTGCAACTTCCAAACAGTTTTTTCTGGAACATTGGTCCTGAAATACCTGTTGTGGATTTCTGGCATCACTTGAATTTTCTTTCTTTTTCTTCCACAGATACAACATGTTATGAGGCTGGGCTGTGGGAGGTTTAGGGAACTAGCTGCAAGACTGGGCACAGAATTACTTCTTCCAATGAAAGACCAGGAGGTCTTATGTTCTTAGGGTGACCCCTTTTCCAGGAAGCTCCTCAGTTTCCCAGGACACAACTGTCTCCTGTTGCGTCAGCCCTTCAGCTTGGCCAACAAGCTGGTTTTACAGCCAGCTTGACTTCTGTCTCAGGAATGGCCTTTATCTTCGAGGATAAAACACTGGGTTTGGCAGCTTCTGGTCAATTCACTGAACGTGCATGTCCAGACAACCACCATGGCCCCAGCCAGCCCTGTGATGAGCTTCTGCTTCAGAGGCTAAAAGAAAAGCTCACACTGGGGATACCTGAGACACTTCTTTAATTCTTTTTAAAAATTTTGTTTTATTAGAGCACGGTTGATTAAAAATGTTGTGTTAGTTTTGGATGTACAGCAAAGTGACTCATTTATACATGGATATACATTCTTTTTCATATTCTTTTCCATTACGGTTATTCACAAGATATTGAATGTAGTTCTCTGTGCTCTACACTAGGACCTTGTTGGTTATCTGTTCTCTGTATAATATTTTATCTGCTAATCCCAAACTCCCAGTCCATCCCTTCCCCTTGGTAACCACCAGTCTGGTCTGTATGCCCAACCTCGTTCTTCTTAAGTTTGGGCCACGCTCCTTGCGCTCATTTTTTTCCTCCTAACATAGCACCCATATCCAGTCCACAGCCATCCCTGAATGCATAAAGCTGCTCCATGGGCAATATTCCTGCATTCTTATGTACTTATTTGTAGCACCTGAATCCCAGAATAGACACTTCCCCATTAAGGATCGCAAATAATGGAAGAAGAAAAAAACACCCACTTCCTGGAGCAGATTGCTTTGCCCAAAATAGCCCTATAACAAACGGGCTGCTGAACTACCTCGTGATGAAACCTATGAACATTTGTAGTATTTTACATTGAGCTGAATAATTTATTAATGTTGAATATTTCACAACAGTAAAGCAGAAAACCTGATGAAAATTTCATATCTGCTATTATAAGCTAAATGGATTGAGATGCAGCTGGGTGGTGCTGAGTGCCTGCAAGCAGGTGTACGCTCCCCCATGTGGCCAACCCACGTGGCCAGGGTAACTCTTCTCTGCCTGTTACCCCACAGGTCCTGTGCACTTGGGAGAACCGGGTGCTTGAGGGTGTCTTCAGTTTGGTTGAACATCAGTTCAACCTTCCCTATTTAGAAAGTGATTTCACTAGGGCCAAGCCTCTTCCTTATTCCTTTGATTTTCCTCACTGTTCTGTTTTGGATGCCTAAATTGTCCGTCATTGGTACAGATTGCATTCTTTGTGAGATAATCAACATCCAAGGAAAACGTGACTGATGATTAACAATAGCCATTAAGTAATAATATGATTAATAATCTGAAAAAGAATATATATAGTGATAGTGAAAGTCACTCAGTCATGTGCAACTCTTTGTGACCCCATGGACTATACAGTCCATGGAATTTTCCAGGCCAGAACACTAGAGTGGGTAGCCTATCCCTTCTCCAGGGGATCTTTCCAATCCAGGGATTGAACCCAGGTCTCCTGCATTGCAGGCAGATTTTTTACTATCTGAGCCACCAGGGAAGCCTGACCAATAATCTGAAAAAGAATATATATATTCTTGAAATAATATGAGATATGAAATATAATACTGTGAAATAACTGAAATAATATGGTGGCCTCACCTTGGGGAGAGTTGAAAGTACTTTTGGTATCTTAAAGGATAATTGTATTATGTTAAGGCCTCCTTTAGGAGATTTAAATATGAGAAGAATAACGTGAGGCAGTTTTGGGGAGCCAAAGGGATGCCCTGGAATGGACAGATTATTTTTGACCTACTACTCTCCAAATAGTCCACTTCAGAAAATGAAGGGGCACAATTGCCATCTCTCCTGGCTTCCTGGCAACCAGGGTGCAGGCAGGTAACCCAGCCTGAGTCAGTTGGATGTTCCTGCCCAGGACCCTGAAAGTTGCACCACAGGGTTGCTCAGGATAGGGAGGCATGGTTCTCTGTAGCCGCGACAGACAGGAGTCCAGTGACAGTGCCACCAGCGATGGCGGGCCCAAAGGACTGTTTTCAGGGTCTGAGCTTCTCAAAGTCTTATTCCCCTTCACTTTCTTCTCTGCCCTGAACCTGACTCTCCAAGCTTCATTGATTCTGTGAGCTAGCCAATGCACTGCAATTAAACTTCTTTTTTGCTTCACTTCGCTGGTGGTGTTTTCTGTTATTTGCCTGGCACAACACAGATTATTAGAGCTTTCGATACACTATAAATTACTTTTTTTGTGTGTATGTCTGTGTTTTAGAACTTAACTCAGTGTGTTAGAGAATTAGCAACTGGGGCTTTCAAAAGCCTTCATAGGGAAAGAAACAATTCACTCATAGACCTCCTCCTAAGAAGGTTTGGAGCAGAAATCGTCAGTGGGATGAATGAGGTGATTCAGATCTGGGCTAACCCTTAACCCGAACTAGGATGTGGGAGAATTTTGCTTGACCTGGTTTTCACCTTTCACACCCTACATTTGCTACCCGGTATTTATAGAGAGAGGAGGCTGGAGGAATCTTCATAGAAGTGACTTGGAAGATTTTTAAACTAATTGAGAAGATGAATGATTTTGAATAGTGTTTTATTTATTGAGTTCCCATTTACTGATGTATACAAATACCAAGTTCTTAGAATAGCGGCTGGCCAATAGGAAGAGAACAGAGTAACAGACACCAGGGGCAGGAGACTGTCGGGGAAAATATACGCCATCAATGACCTCATTTAACCTCCCTTTATAACCTGGTCTAAATCCCAGCTTGGAGGTTCAAAAAACCACTGAAATGAGTGTGTCAGCATGAACGTGGGTCGAGGACAATTTTTCTCAGCATTTTAGCCATAGGGATGCAGAGAAGCTGAGAGAGAAACGAAGTCTTATTTGGTGTGGTTTCAGGCCTCATGAAAGCCAAATCAAAACCAAAATAAAAGTGGAAAACAGCCCATCACTCTCAACCAAATACAGAAAGTTTTTTTCTCATAAAACAACTCCTCTTTGGCATATTGGATTCCTATTCCTTTTGCTCACTGAGTGACCTCTTGTGACCTGACTGGGATGGCTACAGGCTGGGAATTCTTGACCACAGTGTGAGTAACTACTGGCCCTTCACTCTCCCCTCTTCTCCAGAAGTGCTATCGCCCTCACTCCCCACAGCCAGCCCAGTGAGAACGCACGCAGGCCTGTTCTGTGCCAGTGCTCCTCCTTCAAGGCCATGATGCTGAGGGCTGACCCCCAAATCTCACACCACATTCCTCCTGAATCAGGCAGCTCCCTTCCCAGGAGTGTTGCAGGGACCCAAGTTGCTTCCATCTTATGACTTTGCCATCTTGTGCTTCTTGTGCTACAAAAAGGCCAGCCCGGTGTCACTCAGTGGGCAGGCAGGGGGAGAATGTGGAGACTTACGCACCTCCTATTCAACCAGATCAGTCTGAAGTGACATGTATCACTTCCACCCACATTCCGTTGGCAAGATATATGGTGCCATTCAAATACAAGGGGAGCTGGGAAATGTAGTCCCTGTGCCACCCAAATGTAAGGGGAGCTGGAAATGTTGACTGGCTTCCAAGCAGCAGTGTGATGTTGTGGGCCCATGCTGGTCTGCCACTATCTCTACTCTTCTATCTAGTACTGAAACCTTCCCCAACAGCCAGCCTTTGACTCAGCACCTTGGGGAGAGAAACTACATGAATGAATTTACTCTCTGCCATTAACACATGGTAACATTTTATTATTCCCAGAATACTTAAAATTTTTAAAAGAATAGGAAGATAGAGCAGTGAATCTAAAGATAGAGGAGGTATTTTGGAATGGGGGATATTCCTGCTACGATATCTTCTGTTAATTTGTAGAGGGACACACATGCACCTATGTGCTAGGGGGATTCACCTCCAAATCTCCAAGTCTGCCCATATCAGAGGAGGGACAGAAAACATCCCTTTCATAGGTTTTCAAACAAATTCCAGCCTAGCTGTGCCCTTATTGGCTCTGTAAGTCCAGAGGCAGAGCTGCAGGCATCTGCTTGGCGAACAGCTTGGTTGATGCTGCCCAGCTCCATCGGAGTGGGAGGGAGATTGATCAGAGCCTCGTCCATTTTCCAATGCTGATAGATTTCCTCACTCACTTGGGCCAGACATGCATCTCCGGCTAGGCAGTAAAAATGTCAATAACCGCTCTCTTTTTACTCTTCTTTCCAAGCTGGAGACAAGTTTCCATTAAATCCTTAACCCATGCTTTCTTGATTAAATCAAATTTACAGCCAGTGGAGAGGGACAGAATTTCAGCCACATTCACCTCACCTTCTGTAAAGTACTCTTGACTGGGCTTTTCAACAACTCTCATGTTTTATGCCTCATGTATCAGTTTCCAAGGAAGGCCAAGGGCAGGCTCTTGGCTAAGCTTTGGACACGGTGAAGCTTTTTCACCTTCTCTGTGAGCCCTGTGTCCCCAAGACACAGGAAGGGGAGGCGGCACTGCAGGGAGGATGGCTCTTGGGGAGGGTGGGTGGCATCTGCCTGAGAGCGGGTGACACTGGAGAGAAAGCGCGTGACAACCGGGAGAGGCCAGATTCACTAGCTTTTTGGTCATTTAATTAAAGCCATACATGTCTATGTTTCTGTCATCCTCTAAGAAACTGAGCTGATAGACAAATGTATACTTGAGTGTTAAGGACTAATCAGAGTTAATGTTACCGATTACTTAACTCCATGTCAGTTACTATGCTAACCAGTTTATACACGATCTCAGCTAATAGTTCCTGTAAGCCTACAAAGAAAGTACTATGATTATCCTCATCTTACAGATGAGGAAGTGGGACTCAAGAAGAGGATAAATAACCTTCCCAAGGCCACACGTCAGTAAGTGCTGGAGCTAGGATGGGAATCCCTAAACCTGGCTCCAGAGCCCATTCTCTTGCCTGCTGTCCTACTGCGCAATTGTAAGAGTTTCTTTGGAAAAGAATCTGTATCTCCCTCTCTCTCTCTCTCTCTCTCTCTATATATATATATATATATATATATATATATACACATATATATATACATATATATATACACACACACACACACATATATATATATGTATATCTCCAGGGGATCTTCCTGACCCAGGGATTGAACCAGCATCTCCTGCATTGCAGGCAGATTCTTTACCATCTAGGCCACCAGGGAAGCCATATATTATTTATATAAATAACTTAGCTGTATACCTGAAATAACACAATACTGTAAATCAACTAAACTTCAATAAAAAAGTGAACTGAAAAAAGAAGAACTTCTATGTCATTGCTCCCAGAAATGGTTGCATTTTAAAAGGGTCAAGAATGAAGTTAATGGAATAAAGCAATGCTGGTGGCCACTTGAGGGAGGTGAGGAAGACCTTTTGAGCTGGAAAGTCTTTACAACATGTCTTTCAAGTCATGCCAAGCTTTTGGTGCAGTTTGTTGTCTGTGGATAAGCCCAGTCTGTGATCACGTCCAAGATGGAGCATGTTACACTAATTCTTTTCTTTTTAATTGAAGGAGAGTTGATTTACAATGTCATATTAGTTTCAAGTATACATCAAAGTATTTCACTTATCACACACACACACACACACACACACACACACACACACACACACACACACACATGGGCTTCCCAGGTGGCTCAGAGGTAAGAATCTGTCTGCCAATGCAGGAAACACAAGAGATGTGGGTTTAATTCTTAGGTCAGGAAGATACTCTAGAATAGGTAATGACAATCTGCTCCAGTATTATTGCTTGGAAAATCCCATGGACAGAGGAGCCTGGCTGGCTACAGTCAATGAGGTTGCAAAATGTAGGACACGACTGAGTGACTGAGCACACACTCACATATACATGCATACATTCTTTTTCATTAGAGGTTATCACAAGCTATCGAGTATAGTTCTCTGTGCTATACAGTAGGTCCTTATTGGTTATTTATTTTGTATATAGTAGTGTGTATATGTTACATTACAAAGGTCTGTCTAGTCAAAGCTATAGTTTTTCCAGTAGTCATGTATGGATGTGAGAGTTGGACTGTAAAGAAAGCTGGGCACTGACGGATTGATGCTTTTGAACTATGGTGTTTGAGAAGACTCTTGAGAGTCCGTTGGACTGCAAGGAGATCCAACTAGTCCATCCTAAAAGAAATCAGTCTTGAATATTCATTGGAAGGACGATGCTGAAGCTGAAACTTCAATACTTTGGCCACCTGATGTGAAGAACTGACTCATTTGGAAAGACCCTGATGTGGGACAGATTGAAGGCAGGAAGAGAAGGGGACAACAGAGGATGAGATGGTTGGATGGCATCACCAATGCAATGGACATGAGTTTGAGTAGGTTCTGGGAGTTGGTGATTGACAGGGAAGCCTGTCATGCTGCAGTCCACTGGGTCCCGAAGAGTTGGACACAACTGAGTGACTGAATTGAACTGAATGTGTAGATGTTAATACCAAACTCCTAATCTATCCACCCCCCACCCCCCACTTTCCCTTTGGTAACCATAAGATTGTTCTCTATGTCTGTTAAGTCTGTTTCTGTTCTGTAATAAGTTCATTTATATCATTTAAAAAAGATTACTATGTAAGTGATATCATATGATATTTGTCTTTTTCTGACCTATTTCACTTAGTATGATGATCTCTATGTTCATCCATGTTGCTGCAAATGGCATCATTTAAAGTTTTTTTTATGGCTGAGTAGTATTCCTTTGCATATAGGTACTACAAGTTTTATTAAAGTATAAAAGAGATAGAGAAAGCTTTTGACATAGACGTCAGAAGGGGCAGAAAGAAAAGCTGACTGCCAGTCTTTAGCTGGATGTTATATAGTTACTAAGTAAAAAGTAAAAGTAAAAAGTCACTCAGTTGTGTCTGACTCTGCGACCCTGTGGACTGTAGCCTACCAGGCTCCTCCGTCCATGGGATTCTCCAGGCAAGGATACTGGAGTGGGTTGCCATTTCCTTCTCCATCACATTTTCTTTATCCATCTGTTGATGGACATTTAGTTTGCTTTTGTGTCTTGGCTATTGTGAATAGTGCTGCAGTGAATATCAGAGTGCATGTATATACATATTTTTTAAAATATAAATTTATTTATCTTAATTAGAAGTTAATTACTTTACAATATTGTATTGTTTTGCCATATTTTGAATTATGGTTTTCTCTGGATATATGACCAGAAGTAGGATTGTTGGATCATATGAGAACTTTATTTTTAGTTTTATGAAGACCCTCTTTAATGTTCTCCACAGTGGCTGCACCAATTCACATTCCCACCAACAGTGTAGGAGGGTTCCTTTTTTCCACACTCTCTCCAGCACTGGTTATTTGCATACTTTAGGATGATGAGGCGGACCATCCTCATTCTTTTTATTTTATTTTACTTTTACTTGGAGAATAATTACTTCACAATACTGTGTGTGGCTTCTGCCATACGTCAATATGAATCAGCCATAGGCATACCCATGTCCCCAACCTCTTAAACCTCTCACCACCTCCTTCCCCATTCCACCCTTCTAGGTTGTCACAAAGCACTGACTTTGGGTTCCCTGTGTCATACAACAAGTTCCCACTGGAATCTACTTTACATATTGTAATGCGTATGTTTCAATGCTACTGTCTCAAATAATTCCACCTCTCCTTCCCTCACGGTGTCCATAAGTCTGTTCTCTATGTCTGCATCTCCACTGCTGCCCTATAGGCAGGTTCACTAGTCTCACCTTTCTAGATTTCATATATAGCATCATCCTCATTCTTAATTTTCAAATGTGGAGTTGGAAGAGTTGAGATCAGTTTTGACTGGTCATGAATGGGTTGGAAGGAACGCAGAGAGACATAGAGGAGCCTAGTCACCACCCTTCAGTCTCTGAATTTGTGGTTTCCTCACACTAGTGTTGGTGCGTTTCCACACTTTAAAAAAAAATCAGCCTTAAGTCAGATTCTTCAACCTATGATTATATGGATGTCCTTCCAAATGGATATGACTACTAGAGTAAGAGTAGGATATTAGTTTTGCATGGGTGGCCATTCTGGAAAAGCATTTAGAGTCCACACTTGTGCAGAGAGCCTTGGGGGTGGGGGCCCCTGGGGTGCTGAGGGTCAATGGCCCCGCCCTTTCCCAAACACCCTGGAGCCTTCTTAGGGAGAGCCTCTACCAGTAATAGTTAGCAAACAGATAGTATAAGAAGCTCCCTCCTAGGTGCTTCTGGGGACATTCAGTCATTTGCCCCTGCAGCATTGTAGGGATGACAAAGGCCCAGGGAGTGAAAGTGGTCAGGGGAGGAGGTTAGGGGAGGACCTAGACTTAGCCTGGGCTGCTTTACCGGGCAGGTAGTGGGTGTGGAATGTTGCTGCCTATGGGACCAGGGCTGCGGCTGGTGGTGGGGACTGAAGGGAAGGAACCTAGCTGTTGACTGTCCCTGTGTCTTTGTGTGCTGCCATCTCCCCCTTGAAGTAACCCTGGGCTGAGGTGAACAGCCTCAGGGAACAGGATGGGTCAAGGGTTTGGATTGGACCTTGCAGACAGCCATCTTTCTGAGTCTTGTCATGACCTTTCCTCTGTGGAGTACACTCATGGCATCTCTTCCTCTTCTGTAAGGGCATGAGTCCTACTGGATTAGTACACCACACTTATGACCTGCATAGCCTTGTGCACAAGGACATCAGGCCAAGTAGCATGGTGACGGGGCTCTGCTGACTTAGCCTTGCACCTGGCATGGAGCAGAGCCTGCACAGAGAAAAGGGCACAATTTTTCCAATTTTCCTACAAGTCGTGTGTCCTCACCTTGCCGTGCTCCTCCCACCCCCACCATCCTGTGGCCTTGACTCAGAGAAGGGCCTTGATCTAATTTCCCCAAAGGTTCTACCTAGCCTGGATCTGCTCTGGGTTTGGGTATCACAGACACCCTACATTTGGGATGGGATCCTGAGAAGTGGTGAGGGACAACCAAGAGGAGTGTTCACGGCTACTGTTGTCCCCTAGATGGAATGGCCATTCCTGAAAAGAAAGGAAGACGTGTGGAAGTGAGTAAATGTGACTTGCTCGGGTCATAGTCTGATAGGGCTGTCATAACAGTATACCACTCATTGGGGTGCTTCACAGGCAGAAATTAATTTTCTTAGAGTTCTGGAAGCTGGAAGTCCAAGCTCTGGGTGTTACAGGGTTGGTTTCTGGAGAGAACTCTCTCCTCGCCTGGCAGATGGCCGTCTCTCTCTGTGTCCAGACATGACCTTCCCTCTGTGTATGTACATTCTGGCATTCCTTCTTGTAAGGACAGGGGTCCTATTGAATTAGACCTCACCCTTATGACCTCATTAACCTTGATGACCCCATTAAAAGCCTGATCTCCAAATACAGTCACAGTGGGCGAGGCTACAACATATGATTTGGGCGGGTAGATGTGTGCATGCTAAGTTATTTCAATTATGTCCTACACTTTGTGACACTAAAAGGTCTTGTAGGTCTTCAGAGAACCGTTCAACTTCAACTTCTTCAGCGTTACTGATTGGGGCATAGACTTGGATTGCTGTGATATTGAATGGTTTGCCTTGGAAACGAACAGAGATCATTCTGCCCTTTTTGAGACTGCATCCAAGCACTGCATTTTGGACACTTTTGTTGATCATGATGGCTACTCCATTTCTTTTTAGACTAACTCCAATTCCTTTTAGAACTAACACCCAAAAAAGATGTCCTTTTCATTATAGGGGACTGGAATGCAAAAGTAGGAAGTCAAGAAACATCTGGAGTAACAGGCAAATTTGGCCTTGGAATGCGGAATGAAGCAGGGCAAAGACTAATAGAGTTTTGCCAAGAAAATGCACTGGTCATAGCAAACACCCTCTTCCAACACAAGAGAAGACTCTACACACAGACATCACCAGACGGTCAAACCTGAAATCAGATTGATTCTATTCTTTGCAGCCAAAGATGGAGAAGCTCTATACAGTCAACAAAAACCAGACTGGGAGTGGACTGTGGCTCAGATCATGAACTCCTTATTGCCAAATTCAGACTGAAATTGAAGAAAGTAGGGAAAACCGCTAGAGCATTCAGGTATGATCTAAATCAAATCCCTTATGATTACACAGTGGAAGTGAGAAATAGATATAAGGGCCTAGAACTGATAGATAGAGTGCCTGATGAACTATGGAATGAGGTTCATGACATTGTACCGGAGACAGGGATCAAGACGTCCTCGTGGAAAAGAAATGCAAAAAAGCAAAATGGCTGTCTGAGGAGGCCTTACAAATAGCTGTGAAAAGAAGAGAAGCAAAACACAAAGGAGAAAAGGAAGATATAAGCATCTGAATGCAGAGTTCCAAAGAATAGTAAGAAGAGATAAGGAAGCCTTCTTCAGTGATGGAAGCAATAAATAGAGGAAAAGAACAGAATGGGAAAGACTAGAGATCTCTTCAAGAAAATTAGAGATACCAAGGGAACATTTCATGCAAAGATGGGCTCAATAAAGGACAGAAATGGTATGGACCTAAGAGAAGCAGAAGATATTAAGAAGAGGTGGCAAGAATACACAGAAGAACTGTACAAAAAAGATCTTCATGACCAAGATAATCATGATGGTGTGATCACTCACCTAGAGCCAGATGTCCTGGAATGTGAAGTCAAGTGGGCCTTAGAAAGCATCACTACGAACAAAGCTAGTGCAGGTGATGGAATTCCAGTGGAGCTGTTTCAAATCCTGAAAGATGATGCTGTGAAAGTGTTCCACTCAATATGCCAGCACATTTGGAAAACTCAACAGTGGCCACAGGACTGGAAAAGGTCAGTTTTCATTCCAGTCTGAAAGAAAGGCAATGCCAAAGAATGCTCAAACTACTGCACAATTGCACTCATCTCACATGCTAGTAAAGTAATGCTCAAAATTCTCCAAGCCAGGCTTCAGCAATACATGAACCGTGAACTTCCAGATGTTCAAGCTGGTTTTAGAAAAGGCAGAGGAACCAGAGATCAAATTGCCAACATCCGCTGGATCATCAAAAATGCAAGAGAGTTTCAGAAAGACATCTATTTCTGCTTTATTGATTATGCCAAAGCCTTTGACTGTGTCGATCACAATAAACTGTGGAAAATTCTGAAAGAGATGGGAATATCAGACCACCTAACCTGCCTCTTGAGAAACCTATATGCAGGTCAGGAAGCAATAGTTAGAACTGGACATGGAACAACAGACTGGTTCCAAATAGGAAAAGGAGAATGTCAAGGCTGTATATTGTGATCCTGCTTACTTAACTTCTATGCAGAGTACATCATGAGAAATGCTGGGCTGGAAGAAGCACAAGCTGGAATCAAGATTGCCAGGAGAAATATCAATAACCTCAGATATGCAGATGACACCACCCTTATGGCAGAAAGTGAAGAGGAACTAAAAAGCCTCTTGTTGAAAGTGAAAATGGGGAGTGAAAAAGTTGGCTTAAAGCTCAACATTCAGAAAACTAAGATCATGTCATCTGGTCCCATCACTTCATGGCAAATAGATGGGGGACAGTGGAAACAGTGTCAGACTTTATATTTTGGGGCTCCAAAATCACTGCAGATGGTGATTGCAGCCTTGAAATTAAAAGATGCTTACTCCTTGGAAGAAAAGTTATGACCAACCTATATAGCATATTGAAAAGCAGAGACATTACTTTGCCAACAAAGGTCTGCCTAGTCAAGGCTGTGGTTTTTCCAGTGGTCATATATGGATGTGAGAGTTGGACTGTGAAGAAAGTTGAGCACCAAAGAATTGATGCTTATGAACTGCATGTTGGAAAAGACTCTTGAGAGTCCCTTGTACTGCAAGGAGATCCAACCAGTCATTTCTAAAGGAGATCAGTCCTGGGTGTTCTTTGGAAGGACTGATGCTAAAGCTGAAACTTCAATACTTTGGCCACCTCATGTGAAAAGTTGACTCATTGGAAAAGACTCTGATGCTGGGAGGGATTGGGGGCAGGAGGAGAAGGGGGCGACAGAGGATGAGATGGCTGGATGGCATCACTGACTCGATGGATGTGAGTTTGAGTGAACTCCAGGAGTTGGTGATGGACAGTGAGGCCTGGCTTGCTGCGATTCATGGGGTCAAGAGTCAGACATGACTGAGCGACTGAACTGAACTGAACTTGTGACCCTATGGACTATATAGCCTGCCAGGCTCCTCTGTCCGTGGGATTCTCCAGGTAAGAATACTGAAATGGGTTGCCATTTCGTACTCCAGAGGAATTCCGTCACCTCCACTAGCTTTGTTGGTAGCGATGCTTTCTAAGTCCCACTTGACTTTACATTCCAGGATGTCTGGCTCTAGATGAGTGATCACACCATCGTGATTATCCGGGTTGTGAAGCTCTTTTTTGTACAATTCTTATGTGTATTCTTGCCACCTGTTCTTAATATCTTCTGCTTCTCTTAGGTCCATACCATTTCTGTCCTTTATTGAGCCCATCTTTGCATGAAATGTTCCCTTGGTATCTCTAATTTTCTTGAAGAGATCTCTAGTCTTTCCCATTCTGTTCTTTTCCTCTATTTCTTTGCATTCATCACTGATGAAGGCTTTCTTATCTCTTCTTACTATTCTTTGGAACTCTGCATTCAGATGCTTTCCTTTTCTCCTTTGTGTTTTGCTTCTCTTCTTTTCACAGCTATTTGTAAGGCTTCCCCAGACAGCCATTTTGCTTTTTTGCCTTTCTTTTCCATGGGGATGGTCTTGATCCCTGTCTCCTGTACAATGTCATGAACCTCATTCCATAGTTCATCAGGCACTCTATCTATCAGATCCAGGCCCTTAAATCTATTTCTCACTTCCACTGTATAATCATAAGGGATTTGATTTAGGTCACACCTGAATGCTCTAGCGGTTTTCCCTACTTTCTTCAATTTCAGTCTGAATTTGGCAATAAGGAGTTCATGATCTGAGCCACAGTCCACTCCCAGTCTTGTTTTTGTTGACTGTATAGAGCTTCTCCATCTTTGGCTGCAAAGAATAGAATCAATCTGATTTTGGTGTTGACCATCTCGTGATGTCCATGTGTAGAGTCTTCTCTTGTGTTGGAAGAAGGTGTTTGCTATGACCAGTGCATTTTCTTGGCAACACTCTGTTAGTCTTTGCCCTGCTTCATTCCGCATTCCAAGGCCAAATTTGCCTGTTACTCCAGGTGTTTCTTGACTTCCTACTTTTGCATTCCAGTCCCCTATAATGAAAAAGACATCTTTTTGGGGTGTTAGTTCTAAAAGGTCTTGTAGGTCTTCATAGAACCATTCAACTTCAGCTTCTTCAGCGTTACTGGTTGGGGCATAGACTTGGATTACTGTGATATTGAATGGTTTGCCTTGGAGATGAACAGAGATCATTGTGTCGTTTTTGAGAATGCATCCAAGTACTATATTTCGGACTCTTTTGTTGACCATGATGGCTACTCCATTTCTTCTGAGGGATTCCTGCCCGCAGTAGTAGATATAACGGTCATCTGAGTTAAATTCACCCATTCCAGTTCATTTTAGTTCGCTGAGTCCTAGAATGTTGACATTCACTCTTGCCATATCTTGTGTGACCACTTCCAATTTGCCTTGATTCATGGACCTGATGTTCCAGGTTCCTATACAATATTGCTCTTTACAGCATCGGACCTTGCTTCTATCACCAGTCACAAATACAGTTGGGTATTGTTTTTGCTTTGTCTCCATCCCTTCATTCTTTCTAGAGTTATTTCTCCACTGATCTCCAGTAGCATATTGGGCCCCTACTGACCTGGGGAGTTCCTCTTTCAGTATCCTATCATTTTGCCTTTTCATACTGTTCATGGGGTTCTCAAAGCAAGAATACAGGAGTGGTTTGCCATTCCCTTCTCCAGTGGACCACATTCTGTCAGACCTCTCCACCATGACCTGCCCGCCCTGGGTTGCCCCATGGGCATGGCTTAGTTTCATTGAGTTAGAGAAGGCTGTGGTCCTAATGTGATTGGATTGACTAGTTTTCTGGGAGTATGGTTTTAGTGTGTCTGTCCTCTGATGCCCTCTTGCAACACCTACCATCTTACTTGGGTTTCTCTTACTTTGGGTGTGGGGTATCTCTTCACAGCTGCTCCAGCAAAGTGTAGCCGCTGCTCCCTACCTTGGACGAGGGGTATCTCCTCACTGCTGCCCTTCCTGACCTTGAATGTGGAATAGCTCCTCTAGGCCTTCCTGCGCCCACGCAGCCACCACTGCTTGGACGTGGGGTTGCTCCTCCCAGCTGCCGCCCCTGGCCTGAAGCATGGGGTTGCTCCTCCCGGCCGATGCCTCTGGCCTCAGGCGCCGCCCTTGACATCTGACGCAGGGTAGCTCCTCTCGGCCCCGCTTAGTGCGCCGGCCACAGCCGCCTGCGCTTAGTGTGCAGGGCTAGTGGAGGTGATGGAATTCCAGTTGAGCTGTTTCAAATCCTGAAAGATGATGCTCTGAAAGTGTTCCACTCAATATGCCAGCACATTTGGAAAACTCAACAGTGGCCACAGGACTGGAAAAGGTCAGTTTTCATTCCAGTCTGAAAGAAAGGCAATGCCAAAGAATGCTCAAACTACTGCACAATTGCACTCATCTCACATGCTAGTAAAGTAATGCTCAAAATTCTCCAAGCCAGGCTTCAGCAATACATGAACCGTGAACTTCCAGATGTTCAAGCTGGTTTTAGAAAAGGCAGAGGAACCAGAGATCAAATTGCCAACATCCGCTGGATCATCGAAAAAGCAAGAGAATTCCAGAAAAACATCTATTTCTGTTTTATTGACTATGCCAAAGCCTTTGACTGTGTGGATCACAATAAACTGTGGAAAATTCTGAGAGAAATGGGAATACCAGACCACCTGACCTGCCTCTTGAGAAATCTGTATGCAGGTCAGGAAGCAACAGTTAGAACTGGACATGGAACAACAGACTGGTTCCAAATAGGAAAAGGAGAATGTCAAGGCTGTATATTGTGATCCTGCTTATTTAACTTCTATGCAGAGTGCATCATGAGAAACGCTGGACTGAAAGAAACACAAGCTGGAATCAAGATTGCCGGGAGAAATATCAGTCACTTCAGATATGCAGATGACACCACCCTTATGGCAGAAAGTGAAGAGGAACTGAAAAGCCTCTTGATGAAAGTGAAAGAGGAGAGTGAAGAAGTTGGCTTAAAGCTCAACATCCAGAAAACTAAGATCATGGCATCCGGTCCCATCACTTCATGGGAAATAGATGGGGAAACAGTGGAAACAGTGTCAGACTTTATTTTTTGGGGCTCCAAAAATCACTGCAGATGGTGACTGCAGCCATGAAATTAAAAGATGCTTACTCCTTGGAAGAAAAGTTATGACCAACCTATATAGCATATTCAAAAGCAGAGACATTACTTTCCTGACTAAGGTCCATCTAGTCAAGGCTGTGGTTTTTCCTGTTGTCATGTATGGATGTGAGAGTTGGACCATGAAGAAGGCTGAGTGCCTAAGATTTGATGCTTTTGAACTGTGGTGTTGGAGAAGACTCTTGAGAGTCCCTTGGACTGCAAGGAGATCCAACCAGTCCATTCTGAAGGAGATCAGCCCTGGGATTTCTTTGGAAGGAATGATGCTAAAGCTGAAACTCCAGTACTTTGGCCACCTCATGCGAAGAGTTGACTCATTGGAAAAGACTCTGATGCTGGGAGGGATTGGGGGCAGGAGGAGAAGGGGACGACAGAGGATGAGATGGCTGGATGGCATCACTGACTCAATGGACGTGAATCTCAGTGAACTCTGGGAGTTGGTGATGGACAGGGAGGCCTGGTGTGCTGCGATTCATGGGGTTGCAAAGAGTCGGACTCGACTGAGCGACTGAACTGAATTGAACTGAACTGAACTCCAGGGGATCCTCCCAACTCAGGGATTGAATCTGCATCTCTGATACCTCTTGCATTGGCAGGCATTATCTTTACCACTAATGCAACCTGGGAAGCCCCTAGGTGGGTGAGTGGAGGAGAAAATTCAGTCCATAAGAGCAGGGAATGCTTGCGATTTTGTTTGTGCTTTTGTAGTATTAGCAAAGAGTGTGTGTGTGTGTGTGTGTGTGTGTGTGTGTGTGTGTGTGATTCCAACTAGTTTGCAATCTTCCAAAGCAAGGCTGTGTTTGAAAAGCCTCTTTTAAGCCACTGTCCTCATAGCCCCCCAACCTTCCACCAGAGGGCCAAACACAGGAGGTACTGAATAAATGTGTGTGAACCAACCCCCAATGAAGCTTTCTGGTGGATACTGTTGCCAAAGATGACTCTCGACCACTCATCCTTGGCTTTCTGTAGATGGGATCTGGGAGAACCTGGCTGGAGAGAATGATGTGATTGGTTCACTCTTTGAAGGAAGGTATGAAATTTTCAGAAGGGAAATGAACTCTCATTTCAGTCAATTCACACTTTAATCTCACTTTGTTAAGCAACATTATTTATTCAGTAGCCTTTGGAATTCACATGCTTTGTATTTAATGGGCCCAATTATGCTCTTTATGGCATGTCTGTGAAAGGTGCCATTTTTACTAACCGAACGTTGATTTGATGTGATCTTGTATGTTATCTTATTCCATGCGGGAGAGGCCCTTATAGCCCCCAGACTCCAGTAGTAAGAATGAGCAGAGAAAGAAGCTTTTTTTTTTATATCTGCATAATTCTAGAATTGCCATCGACAAAGGTCCTGAAGGATACAGACCTTTCATTTATTCAAAGACTGTTCATTTTTCATTTTATTAAATATGAAAGTAGCTTATTTTTCTGAATGATAAAAAAACTGATACACCTTAAAAATGTAAACAAAGAAGAATAGTATAAAAATTAGTGATGACTCGTAACTCTGCCACTTAGGGACAACCTTAGAGATTTGATTTTCTTCCTAAGATCATGCACAGGTATATGTGTGTCCACCCCCTGCCCTTTTCATAATAAAGCATAATATATATGATCTAAATGTTTCCTTCCCCTCATTAAAAAATATTTTTATCATGAAAAATTCCAAGTATGTACTAAAGCAGATTGTATAATATATTGCTTCTCTATTTGTGACTAATCTTAAAAAATTATTTTAGATTTATTACAAAACATTGGCTATATTTCCCTGTGCTGTGCAATATATCATTTATAAAATTTTGATTGATCTATTTATGTACGGGTGCACTGAGTCTCCATCGCTGTGTGAGTGAGGGCTTTTCTCTAGCTGTTGTGCCTGGAGGCTGCTCTCTGGCTGTCGTGCGTGGGCTTCTCATTGTGGTGACTTCTCTTGCGGTCGAACATGGGCTCTGGGGTGGATGGGCTGCAGTAGTTTCGGCGCAAGGGCTCAGTAGCTGTGGCTCCTGGGTTCTAGAGCGCAGGCTCCGCAGCTGTGGTGCAGGGGCTTAGCTGTGCAGTGGCATGTGGGATCTTCCGGGACCAGGGATTGAACCCCTGCCTGCTGCACTGGCAGGCAGATTCTTTACCTCTGAGCCACTAGGGGAGCTCCTGTGCAATGTATTCTTGTTGCTTATCTGTCTTACACATAGTAGTTTGTATCTTTTAATCCTGTACTCCTATCTTGCCCGCCCCCCTTCTCTGTCCCCATTGGTAACCACTAGTTTGTTTTCTATATCTGTAAGTCTGTTTTGCATATACATTTATTTGTATTATTCTTTAGATTTCACATAAAAATGATACCATATGGTATTTTTTTCCCCCTCTGTCTGACTTATTTTTCACTCCCTTATATATCACTAAGCATAATATTCTCTAGGTCCATCCTTGTTGCTGCAAATGGCAGAATTCATTCATTTTTATGGTTGTATAATGTTCATTTGTGGCTAATCTTGTTTTGTCTGTATTTTAATTTGCCCCCTCTCCAGATTATTTTAAAGTAAATCCTAACCATCATATCATTTATTCAGTAACTTTCTCCCTAAAAGATAGAGATACTTCAGAAATAACAATATTTTTCTCATGCTTAAATAATTAACAGCAATATCTTAGAAATTCTCAAATATCTAGTCACTGTTAAAATGTCTTGTCTCACAATGATTTGCTTGAATCAGGATCAAGTTTTATACTTGTAACTGGCTGTTTTGGTTATATCTCTTCAATCTTTTTCATCCATAGTTTCCACCTTAATTTTTTTTCTCCTTGCAGTTTACTTGTCGAAGAAATTTGTCATCTGTTCTATAGAATTTCTGTCTGAATTTTGCTGATTTCTTCCCTATGGCATCATTTATAATGTTCCCTTAAATTGCTAGTTCAATCTCAAACCTTGATCAGATTCAGATTCCATCCTTATTAGTCAAGTCTACTTCATAAATGGTATTGTGAACACCCCCAGGGGGCACATAAAGTCTGTTGCTATCTCACTTTGAAATGTTACCTGGATCTATTGTGTTCTAGTCCCAACCCACAGTACCTCAGAATGTAACTGTATTTGAAGGCAAGGTGACTAAGTTGAAATGAAGTCATTAGGTGTTCTTATACAAACAAGGGGCTTCCCTGGTGTTCAGAAGTAAAGAATCCACCTGCCAATGCAGCAGATGTGGGTTCGATCCCTGGGTTGGGAAGATCCCCTGGAGTAGGAAATGGCAACCCACACCAGTATTCTTGCCTAGGAAATTCCATGGACAGAGGAGACTGAAGGGCTGCAGTCCATGGGGTCACAAAAGAGTCAGACACAACTTAACAACTGTACAACAACAGATACAAAGAGGAGGTGTGGACACAGATGCGCACAGATGGATGACCATGTGGGGACACAAGGAGAAGATGGTGATTCACAAGCCAAGAAGGGACACTTCAGACAAACTAGTGCTGCTGATGCCTCGATCATACCTCCAGCCACCAGAGCTGTGAAAAAATAAATTCCTGTCATTTAAACACCCCTACCCCCTGGTCTGTGGTACATTGTCAGGGCAGCCCTAGTAAACTGATACATCTATAAATTCATTAGGCAATATAAAATTGTTATATTCTAACCCTACCATATCTATTGTTTATCAGCTAAATACTGTAAAGTTAAATTTTCCTTCAATCACTATTTGGTCACCCATGGGGAAAATTAGCACAGGGAAGAACAAGATAGATGCTTGATTCTTTTCCTTTGTGTCCCAGTTTTCAAAATAATGGTTTGGTCTCTTATTATTCCCCCAAAGTGAATGACAGTTTTTTTTTTGTTTGTTTTGTTTTTAGTATCAAATAGATTTTAAAATATTTGATGTGTTTCAATATACCTTTAATATATTGTAAACATCTTTTTATGTCAATATAATTCTAAATGATTAGCTTTAATGACCACATGGTTTTCCCGTATATGAATGCATAAGAATTTATATAACCATTTCTTACTGTTAGACATTTACATTACAACCCTTTTGATTTAGCGTTTCCACTCAAGTTCAGTCTTGCTCTCACAAATAAATACATTTTTCCCTGAAGCAAGGTAGTACTTTTCCTAATTTATTTGAAAAGGTAAAATTAGTAGATTAATTTTTAATGATGACTATGGTATGAAAGGCAGTCTGGTTAGTTGAGTGGCCTTTTTATTGAAGCTTGAAAGATCTTTTCTAGTCTGTCTATTTAAAATATTCATACCATGGGTGAGGGGAAAATCTCTCTCTTGTTTTCTACCAAGGTTTGAAGTTCTTCATCAAGGACAGAAGGTAAGATAAGACTGGCAATTAAGCTCAAATAGTCATTAAGAGTGAAAAAATGATGGTGGCAAGTTACTTTTTGATATTTCCACATTTGCTTGAATGTTTTCATTTTTGAAAATCAACGTTCTTGCTTTGAAAGAAACCATTGCTACCTTCGCTAGTCCTTCTTAGTGGTAGGAACCAAGTCCACGGCCAACTTTGTCCATCAATGTGAGGACCAGGGCAGCTCTGGGTCAGGTGGCTGTCCATCCTGATATGCCTGGATTGTTACAGTTTATGCCTATTCTGAAGCAGCTCCTCATAATGTTCCCTTTCATTCTCAAAAGAGTCCTGGTATGGTCAAGAAATTATATAATCTTCCTAGATATTAACAGTTTTGTTTCCTTCTACCTGTTCAGATTTCTTCATGTTCCAGCTTCCTCGAAGACAAGATGGTGCTATTGAAGAACAAAATTCTTCCTGTCCACCCAGGTGTCCCCTCTCCCCACAATCACGTGGCTATAATTAGTTTCCCCCACTTTTGCTTATTTTTCATTTAAGCAAATTTTTACCATCTCCCTCCTCATCCCCTGTGTGTGTGTGTGTATATATATATATATCATAGTCCCTTCAATAGAGCACAAAGCTGTCAGAGTAGGGAGGAAATTGCTTTGTAACAGATCTGAATAGGGTTGGGTCCATGTGGAAAACTGAGGCTGGAAGGGTTATTGTCTGAGCCAAGGCAACACAACTAGGGAGTGAGAGCAGGACAAGGAACAGGGTCTCCCAATTTCTCTGTCAGCTTATCTTGGCTAAGTCATCCTTTTAATAATTGCTGGCAAATTTGGTGTTTTGAAGAAGATGGGGCCCTACCTCCCTTCCCCTCACTTTTGCCATCAGGTGGTGAATCAGAATGAAAACATGTTTCACGTCTAGTTCTGCTATAGGTGCTTTATTTGTTACCAAGATCATATTTGCTAGAAGCAGGCACAGGAGAGTTCTGCAACTTCTCTCTGTACTCTTTGTCAAGCCCACACCCAATTCTTAGGCTCTTTGACAAGCACCTTGCAAAAAAAGTTCACTCAGAGGCAGAGGCAACAGTATTCTGATGGCAGAATCAGAAATTTCTGGTTGGGTCGGGTGACAGCATCTTATGTTGAGGGCAATGAGAGAATGCAGTCTAGACCTGGAGCCATGGGTGAAATCTGCTGGGTGTGACAGATTATTTTCTTGTAAGGACGTGAACTCCCATCTACCTTTCTAGCCAGTTATAGTCCTTGAGTACCACGTACTGAACCAATGAAGGTGTATTTCTCACAGTGGGGAAAGGATGGCTCACAGCAGCCCTTCAGCCTGGTCCTTTCCTTTGGGCAGGGTGCTGGAATGCCTCTGGGAAAGGAAGAAGGAAAGTAAAAGTTCTTGTAAGCATGCTAATTTCAAGCCATGCAGATAACATTAATGGTAACTGATAGGGGAGTCCTTACCTGTGGAATGTTGTTAGCAGGATGTACCTGGTCTGTGTAAGGTTGCTTATGATAAGGAAACTTGGAATCTAGGGATTTGTGTTGCCTCTCAGAAGTTTTTATCTGTATGGATACCAGAGGATGCACTGTTTAGCCTAAGGAATGAGGGAGAGCACAGTGTCAAATAAGGCTCTCAAAATCAGAGATCTTACCCAGTATCAAAAATTTTGACTCCCTGGAAAGTGTCCAGTAGGCTATGTGACAATTTGAGTGTGAAAACAGAGATATTTCCTAATCTAAGCATATCCCTTTTGCATGAGAAATGTGGCTACATGCCGCACCTCAGAGTCTTGTTAATGTAACAAAAAAAGAATCTAGGAAGCTTATACTGGGGACAGAGGCAGGTCTAGACCCTTCCTTGCATCACTTCTGCTTCACAATTGCTTGTATTTTTGAAAGACAAAGTATCAAAATTTTTGCTAGTGGGTAAGATCTCTGATTCTTGAGAGCCTTATTTGACACAGTGCTCTCCCTCATTCCTTAGGCTAAACAGTGCATCCTCTGGTATCCAAACAGATAAAAACTTCTGAGAGGCAACATCTTATTCTATTCTGGACTGTGGATTTACTTATTTACTCATTTATTTTATTGTGTATTTTTATTGTAAAAAATTTATTTATTTTTAATTGAAGGATAATTGCTTTACATAATTTTTTTTTCTGTCAAATGTCAGCATAAATCAGCCTTTTTAAATAGTGATATTTGTTTACTAAAGTAAAGGAGAAGCAAAGGGGAAAAGTATCATTTCACATTTCCTATGAACCATTAATGGGAGAAGGCAATGGCACCCCACTCCAGTACTCTTGCTTGGCAAATCTCATGGACGGAGGAGCCTAGTAGGCTGCAGTGCATGGGGTCGCTGAGTTGGACATGACTGAGTGACTTCCCTTTCACTTTTCACTTTCATGCATTGGAGAAGGAAATGGCAACCCACTCCAGTGTTCTTGCCTGGAGAATCCCAGGGATGGGGGAGCCTGGTGGGCTGCTGTCTATGGGGTCGCACGGAGTCAGACACGACTGAAGTGACTTAGCAGCAGCAGCAGCAGCAGCATGAACCATTAATATTACCCAGTGAAAGTGAAAGTGTTAGTCACTCAGTCATGTCTGACACTTTGTGAATCCAAGGACTGTAGCCCACCAGGCTTCTCTATCCATGGCATTCTCCAGGCAAGAATACTACACTGGATAGCCATTCCCTTCTCCAGGGGATCTTACCGATCCAGGGATCAAACCCGAGTCTCCTGCTTGAAGGCAGGTTCTTTACCATCTGAGCCACTAGAGAATATCAGTGATTAAATAACACTCTTTCCACTTTAAGTAAATGAAAAAAAATTAACCCCTGTAAATAGCCCCACTTTCAATTTTTGAAGTTTTAAAACCCTTTTTTATTTTATATTGGAGTATAGCAGATTAACAATATTGTGATAGTTTCAGGTAGACAGCAAAGGGTCTTAGCCATACACATATATGTATCCATTCTCCCCCAAACTCCCCTCCCATCCAGGCTGACACATAACATTGAGCAGAGTTTCCTGTGCTGTACAGTAGGTGCTATATAGTAGGTCCTTGTTTGTTTTCCATTTAAAAAATTTATTTATTTATTTTTAACTGAAGGATAATTGCTTTACAGAATTTCGTTGTTTTCTGTCAAACCTCAACATGAATCAGCCATCAGTTCAGTTCAATTCAATTCAATCACTCAGTAATGTCTGACTTTTTGCAATCCCATGGACTGCAGCATGCCAGGCCTCCCTGTCCATTGCCAACTCCTGGAGTTTACTCAAACTCACGTCCGTTGAGTTGATGATGCCATCTAGCCATCTCATCCTCTGTCGCCCCCTTTGCCTCCCACCTTCAATCTTTCCCAGCATCAGGGTCTTTTCAAATGAGTCAGTTCTTCACATTAGGTGGCCAAAGTATTGGAGTTTCAGCTTCAGCATCAGTCCTTCCAATGAATATTCAAGACTCATTTCCTTTAGGATGAACTGGTTGGATCTCCTTGAAGTCCAAGGGACTCTCAAGAGTCTTCTCCAACACCATAGTTCAAAAGCATCAGTCTTCACCACTTAGCTTTCTTTATAGTTCAACTCTCATATCCATACATGACTACTGGGAAAACCATAGCCTTGACTAGATGGGCCTTTGTCAGCAAAGTAATGTCTCTGCTTTTTAATATGCTGTCTAAGTTGGTCCTAGTTCTTCTTCCAAGAAGCAAGTGTCTTTTAATTTCATGGCTACAGTTACCATCTGCAGTGATTTGGGAGCTCCCCCAAATAAAGTCTGTCACTGTTTCCACTGTTTCCCCATCTATCTGCCATGAAGTGTTGGGACCAGATGCCATGATCTTCGTTTTCTGAATGTTGAGCTTTAAGCCAACTTTTTCACTCTCCTCTTTCACTTTCATCAAGAGGCTCATTAGTTCTTCTTCACTTTCTGCCATAAAGGTGGTGAGTGAAAGTGAAGTCACTCAGTCATGTCCAACTCTTTGCCACCCCATGGACTGTAGCCTACCAGGCTCCTCCCTCCATGGGATTCTCCAGGCAAGAGTACTAGCGTGGGTTGCCGTTTCCTTCTCTAGGGGATCTTCCCAACCCAGGGATTGAACCTGGGTCTCCCACATTCCAGGCAGATGCTTTAACCTCTGAGCCACCAGGGAAGCATAAAGGTGGTGTCATCTGCATATCTGAGGTTATTGATATTTCTCCCAGCAATCTTGAATCAGCCATAGGTATACATATATCCCTTCCCTTTTGAGGCTCCCTTCCATCTCCCTCCCCATCCCACCCCTCTAGGTTGATACAGAGCCCCTGTTTGAGTTTCCTGAGCCACACAGCAAATTCCTGTCGGTTGTCTATTTTACATATGGTAGTGTAAATTTCCATGTTACTCTTTTCATATGTCTCACCCTCTCCGCTTCTCTCCCCATGTCCATAAGTCTATTCTCTATGTCTGTTTCTCCTTTGCTGCCCTGTAAATGAATTCTTCAGTACCATTTTTACTAGATTCCATATATGTACATTAGAAAACTATATTTATCTTTCTCTTTCTGAATTACTTCACTCTGTATGATAGGTTCTAGGTTCATCCACCTCATTAGAACTGACTCAAATGTATTCGTTTTTACGGCTGAGTAATATTCCATTGTGTATATGTACCACAACTTCCTTTTTCATTCGTCTGTTGATGGGCATCTAGGTTGCTTCCACGTTCTAGCTATTGTAAATAGTGCTCCAATGAATGATGGGATACATGTTTTTTTCAATTTTGGTTTCCTCAGGGTATATGCCTAAGAGTGGGATTGCTGGGTCATATGGTGATTTTATTCCTAGTTTTTAAGTAAATCTCCATGTCATCTTCCATAGTGGCTGTATCAGTTTACATTCCCACAAACAGTGCAAGAGCATTTCCATGTTTCCACATCCTCTCTAGCATTTATTGTTTGTAGACTTTTTGATGAGGGCCATTTTGACTGGTGTGAGGTGATATCTCATTGTAGTTTTGATTTGCCTTTCTCTAATAATGAGTGATGTTGAGCATCTTTTCATGTGTTTGTTAGCCAGCTGTATGTCTTCTTTGGAGAAATGTCTGTTTAGCGCTTTTTCCCACTTTTTGATTGGGTTGCTTGCTTTTCTGGTATTGAGTTGTATGAGCTGCTTGTATATTTTGGAAATTAATCCTTTGTCTGTTGCTTCATTTGCTATTATCTTCTCCCATTCTGAAGGTTGTCTGTTCACCTTGCTTATAGTTTCCTTTGCTGTGCAAAAGCTTTTAAGTTTAATCAGGTCCCACTTGTTTACTTTTGTTTTCATTTCCATTACTCTAGGAAGTGGATCATAGAGGATCTTTCTTTGATTTATGTCATGGACTGTTCTGCTTATGTTTTCCTCTAAGAGTTTTATAGTTTCTGATCTTAAATTTAGGTCTTTAATCCATTTTGAGTTTACCTTTGTGTATGGTGTTAGGAAGTGTTCTAATTTCATTCTTTTACATGTAGCTGTCCAGCTTTCCTGGCACCATTTATTGAAGAGGCTATCTTTGCCCCATTGTATATTCTTGCCTCCTTTGTCAAAAATAAGGTACTCATATGTGCATGGGTTTATTTCTGGGCTTTCTACCTTGTTCCATTGGTCTATATTTCTGTTTTTGTGCCAGTACCATACTGTCTTGATGACTGTAGCTCTGTAGTATAATTGGAAGTTAGGAAGGTTGATTCCTCCAGCTCCATTATTCTTTCTCAAGACTGCTTTGGCTATTCAGGGTCTTTTGTGTTTCCATACGAATTGTGAAATTTTCTGTTCTAGTTCGGTGAAAAATGCCATTGGTAATTTGATAGGGATCACGTTGAATCTGTAGATTGCATTTGGTAGTATAGTCCTTTTCACAATATTGATTCTTCCTACCCAGGAATATGAAATATCTCTCCATCTGTTTATGTCATCTTTGATTTCTTTCATTAGTGTCTTATAATTTTCTGTGTACAGTTCTTCTTTCTCTGTAAGTACGTTTATTCCTGGATATTTAATTCTTTTTGTTGCAGTGGCGTATGGGACTGACTCCTTAATTTCTCTTTCTGATTTTTCATTGTTAGTATATAGAAATGCAAGTGATTTCTGTGCATTGATTTTGTATCCTGCAATTTTGCTAAATTCATTGATTAGCTCTAGTAATTTTCTGATACTATATTTAGGGTTTTCTGTGTACAGTATCATGTCATCTGCAAACAGTGAGAGATTTACTTCTTCTCTTCTGATCTGGATTCCTTTTATTTCTTTTTCTTCTCTGATTGCTGTAGTTAGGACTTCCAGAACTATGTTGAATAATAGTTGTGAAGGTGGACACCCTTGTTTTGTTCCTGATCTTAGGGGGAATGCTTTCAGTTTTTCACCATTGAGAATAATCTTTGCTATAGGCTTATCATATATGGCTTTTACTATGTTGATGTAGGTTCCTTCTATGCCCATTTTTTGAGGAGTTTTAATCATAAATGGGTGCCGAATTTTGTCAAAGGCTTTTTCTGCATTTATCGAGATTATCATATAGTTTTTATCTTTCTATTTGTTAATATAGTGTATCACATTGATTGATTGCATGTACTGAAGAATCCTTGCATCCCCTGGAATAAATCCAGCTTGATCATGGTGCATGAGCTTTTTGATGTGTTGGTGAATTCTGTTTGCTAGTTTTGTTGAGGATTTTTGCATCTATGTTCATCAGTGATATTGGCCTGTAGTTTTCTTTTTTTGTGTTGTCTTTGTTTGGTTTTGGTATCAGGGTGATGCTGGTCTTGTAGAATGAGCTTGTAAGTGTGCCTTCCTCTGCAATTTTTTGAAAGAGTTTTAGAAGGATAGGCATTAGCTCTTCTCAGCAGTATGTATGTATCTATCCCAAACTCTCTATCTCTTCCTCTCAGTCTTCCCCCTTGGCAACCATAAGTTTGTTCTCTAAGTCTGTGAATCTGTTTCTGTTCTATAAATAAGTTAATTTGTATCTTTTATTTTTAAATTCTGCATATGAGGGATGTCATAGGCTATTTCTCCTTTTCTCTCTGACTTACTTCCCTCAGTATGATAATCTCTAGGTCCATCCATGTTGCTGTAAATGGCATTATTTCATTCTTTTTAATGGCTGAGTAATATTCCATAGTATACATGTACCACATCTTCTTTATCTATTTCTCTGTCGATGGACATTTAGGGGCTTTCATGTCTTGGTTATTGTAAACAGTGCTACAATGAACACTGGGGATGCATGTATCCATTCAGGCTGTGTTTCCTCCAGCCATATATCCAAGAATGGGATTGCTGGGTCATATGGTAGCTCTATTTTTAGAATCTCCATATTGCTCTTCATAGTGGTTGCACCAATGGAGAAAGTGTAGGAAGGTTCTCTTTTCTTGGAGTGTTGATTTATAATTAGGTGGTTCAAATGTTCTTCAACCATCCCTGGATAGAGATTACAGTTAACTTGTTTATATAAATACATGATGCTGTTCATACTGAGATACTTTAATACATTTTACAGACAACAGATTGTAGACAGGCTACCCTCGTGGCTCAGAGGGTAGAATCTGCTTCAGTGCAGGACACCTGGGTTTGATCCCTGGATTGGGAAAATCCCTTGGAGAAGGGACTGGCAACCCACTCCAGAATCCTTGTCTGGAGAATTCCATGAACAGATGAGCCTGGTGGGCTAAGGTCCATAGGGTCACAAAGAGTCAGACATGACTGAGCAACTAACACAGACAACATAGCATTACCAATGCAGGATTATGTCTCTTATGATCACTAGTGATGGTGATGAACAGCAACAACAATCACATTAGTTTTGGCAGTAAGTACCAGTTGCTTTGTTATTGTTCTGTGCTGTGCATATTACATCTATTAGCTATAGTTCAATATACCTGCAAGGTCTCTGTTCTCATTTTACAGGTGAAAAAACCATATTTCAGAGAGATTATGTAACATACCCAAGGTCACATCAGTGTGACCTCAAGTCTGTTGTACCTAAAGCCTTTGGATCTGTTTCATCTCTGAACTGCCACCCATGTTGAGCTTAAGAATTGGGATGAATGGGAGCTTTGGTTTTGGGCAGTTTAGGTTTACAGTGACTTTAAGGAAGTTAACTGTGCATTTCACTGCAGGATCAATATGACAAATAATGTAATTATTTGAAATTGTAATTAATGTAATTTGAAAGCTCAAAGTGACGCTTATATGCTTAGCAACATTATCCTGCCAAACCTATTGGGGCCACAGACCTATCTCCATGGGAATTTCATTCAAGATTTTGAAAGTTAATATCAGAGCTTTGAGATGCCAAAGCTACAGCAGCTGCAACAATAAGTGAGACAGTTCACAAAAAAGTTCTCCTTCCTGGCACCTTTGATCTTTACAACTTCCTTTCCCATGTTTGGCTAAAATGGAAGAAGGAACAAAGGTGAAGTGCTCCCACAGTGCCTGCCAGGGAATGGTATCTGATACTATGATTCTGAGAGATTTGTTTTGCATGTAAATTTATTAACACATTGGCAGCTGTATCTTCTGGATAGTTTCCAACCCCTTCATCGGAAGAAGGTTGGGAGTTTCTTACAGTCACTGCTGTTGTACCTCTGGTGCTCAGAATACAGCCTGTCTTGTGGCTGGTCACAGTAAATGTTTATTAAATGACTCATCTTCCACAGATAGGTGTTTTGTTCCTGGGTGAATGTTCCCAAATCCATGTGTCAAAGCCCTCAGTCCCAATGTGATCATATTAAGAGTTGAGGCCTTTGAGAGGTAAGTTCAGACAGGGTCATGTGGGTGGGGGTCCTCTGATGGTATTAGTGCCCTTATAAGGGGAAAAGACATGAACATCTCTCTCCTCCATGCTCACATGCCAAGGAAAGGCCATACAAGGACATAGGGAGAAAGTGGCAACAGGGGCTCTCACCAGACACGCTGGTACCTTGGTTTTCAACTTCCCACCTCTAGAATTGTGAGAGATAAGTATTTGCTATTTAAGCCAACTGGTCTATGGAACTTGTATAAAGCTATCCAAGTGAGGGCACATTTTGAACATCAGAATGGTTCCACTTAACCCAGTAAAAGGCTGTAAGGACTGAATTTCACTAAGCCACTTCAGGCATGTGTCAGTCTTGTCTTCCAGCCTAGACAGCAGGTAGCTCAAGTGCAGGTTGCAGCCGTCTCCAGGATATCCCAGCTATGCCTGCATTTGAGCTACCCCTGACTGCCTGAGCACTCAGGGAATTTGTCCACTTGCCTAAGGGATGTGTGGCTGTGGGCACAGACCTAGGCAGGCTGGCAGAGTCAAGCTGCACCTGCAGGTCCCAAGTTATAGCTGCCTCAATGGCATCACTGGAAGAAAGCTCATTTGGGGTGATGATGGGGTGACTTTCCTCCCAATAAATAGAAATTCTACTTCCCTTGCTCTGTATCCTTCCTATTTAATTTACAGCCTGTGCAATGGAAAGAGAGGGCAGGGGACGTAAAGCCATTAATAGATGTGCATTACTTCCTTGAGGTGTCAGGGGACACAGTAGAAAAGGCTTCATCTTCAGCTCAGGGTCCATGCCAATGAGTTTGAAGCAGCACGTAATTTCTGGCAAAGACCTTTCTGGCTCACAGATGACAAGTGAGGTCGAGTGTATGTTTTGCACTTGTTTTTAAAGCTATGAAGGGCAGAGGGTTGGGAGGTGGGATGAGAGAGTAGTCCCATGTCTAAATTCTTTTGTTGTCAGTGACCTCAGGCTGTCTCTTTCTGGGTGATGTGCCTTGCTGGGACTTGAGAGGTCTGAGTGACTGCTTTTGGATTCCAACGCTGTGCTGTCACCAACTCTCATTTAGACTGGTGATAAAATAGTCACATGACTCATTTTCCAAACATGGACACTTTTGAGAATCAGAATATTAATTACATGGGACAAAAGGTGAAACCAGGACTGTCCTGGGCAAACTGGAATATAATGCATACCTTAGCCAGTGACCTCTAACATTTATCACTTGCAATGAAGTCTTCAGATCATGGAACTTCCCTGGTAGTCTGGTGGCTAAGACTTCATGCTCCCAACGCAGGGGCCTGGGTTCGATCCTTGGTCAAGGAACTAGATCCTGCATGCTGCAACTAAGATTGAAGATACCATATGCCACAACTAAGACCCAGTGCGGCTGAATAGATAAATATTATTAAAAAACAAAGCTTCAGGCCAGCTCTCTACTTTCAGAAATTTCCCACTAACCTCTGCAGCAAAGGAGAAAATCTTTCCTACGGGCTCACCTAGGCACTTTGTTCTTCTAACAGATATTGATTGAGGGTCTCCTTTGGGTACACAGTTGTAAAGAAGACAGTCATGGTTCTTGATCTTCTGTCACTTACAGTCTAATTCAAGTGTGGTCTTGGATGGACAAACAATGGCCATGACATTGTTTCTTATCCACTGAGCCACCAGGCAAGTCCTTTTAGTATATCCTTAAGTGCACTAGGACTCTGGGGACAAGGGGTTAGGTAAGAGTGTTAAGGAACTCAGAGTACGACAGCCAAGCTCGGGAGAAAGACGTCAGTTCCAATTCTGACTGTCACACTTGACTTGGTGCCACACAGCAAGATGCCTAGGCTCTCCAACAAACAGTAAAAGCTACAGAGTGCCTGCTGCATGAGTCCTAGCTCGCTCATTATTTGTCCCCTGAAAATAAAAGAAAATGAAAGTGTTAGTCACTCAGTTGTGTCTGACTCTTTGCAACCTCATGACTATAGCCCGTCAGGTTCTTTTCTGTCCATGGAATTCTCTAGGCAAGAATACTGGAGTGAGTAGCCATTCCCCTTTCCAGGTGTTCTTCCTGACCCAGGATTGAACCCAGATCTCCCACATTGCATTCAGATTCTTTACCATCTGAGCCACAAGGAAAGCTTGCTCATTGCTCATCCTCTGAGCAACACTCAAATAGATAGTCTTATCTCCATTTTACAGTTGAGGTCTCAGAAAGAATTAGTGACCTGCCAATGATCCCATTGGAGGTAAAAAGCAAGTTTATATCAATATTTGAACCTAAGTTGCTATTGCAGGCTCCCTCACAGGAGCTGCAGGAGACATGGGTTTGATCCCTGGGTCAGGAAGATCCCCTGGAGGAGGGCATGGCAACCCATTCCAGTACTCTTGCCTGGAGAATCCCATGGACAGAGGAACCTGGTGGGCTACAGTCCACGGGTTGCAAAGAGTTCCACACAACTGAAGAAACTTGGTACACATGCACTCTCCTCACAACTATTCTGCTATTCCAGTGGTTCAGGCACCAGCAGAAGCAACCTCACCTGGAACCTTGTTCAAAATGAAAATTCTTTTTTTCTACTTTATTCTTTTTATTTTAGTTAATTAATTAATTAAAAATTTATTTTATTAAAGTTCAGTTGATCTGCCAAGTTGTATCAGTTTCTGCTGCACAGCAAAGCGAGTCAATTGTACATACATGTACATTCTTTTACATATCCTTTTCCATCACGGTTTATCTCAGGGTATTGAATATAGTTCCCTGTGCTATACAGTAGGACCATGTTGTTTTCCATCCTATACATAATAGTTTGCATCTGCTAATGCCAAACTCTCTCAGTCCATCCCCCACCACTCCTGTCTCCCCTTGGAGACCACAAATCTGTTCTCTGTGTCTGTAAGTCTGTGTCTGTTTCATAGATGAGTTCATTTGTGTTGTATTTTGGATTCCACATATAAGTGATATCATACGGTGTGTGTCTTTGTCTGACTTTCTTCACTTAATATGATCATCTCTAGGTCCATCCATGTTGCTGCAAATGGCATTATTTCATTTTTTTTAAGACTGAATAGTATGTCATTGTGTATATGTGTAAAAGTATATATGTATATTTGTGTATCTCACATCTTCTTAATCCAATTGTCTGTTGATGGACACTCAGGTTGTGTCCATGTCTTGGCTTGTCAATAGTTAGCCTGCTAAGTGTTTGGAACATAGTAAATAGAAGGTTCAAAAAGTGAGGAAAACCATCTGTCTGGGTAGGGGAGGGCATTTTGGATGACTGCACAACTGGCTGCTGCTGCTAGCAGGGTATGGAGCCGTCCTCCCATTGTCTTTAAACTTCGTCCTTCTTTCCCGTCTATAGGAGATGATCATGATCATTATTACTGGTGAGACACCTGTTCAGGGTAATGAACGTTCAGTTCACTGCAATCAGCAATGAGCAGCTCCTTGTAATTGGCTCATAAGAATGACAAGGTGTTGAAAGCGCAGTTAAGGCCGTTCCAATTCACATGTGCCATTAGCGGGAGCTCATTAAAGGCATGAACGAAGGGAAAGTGTAAATAAAGAAGCCTGCTCTTTGTAATTACAGCTGTACATCTGACCGCCTCCTCCCAGGGCTCAGCTGAGAGGAGCTCCAGATGCCGGCACCTCCTGGCCCCTGTGTCTCTGCCTCTTTATTTATACCATTTCTCAGGATGTGCATCTCTGTGGAGCTGCAGGTGGGCTAGGATGTAACATACAGAGTGGCAGTGATACATGTACATGACCCAGCTAGGTAGTTCCAGCCCAGTCTGTGGGGGTCCCAACAGTACCCCTTTCCTGCTGCCTCCTGCGGGCACAGTCTGGAACCTCAGTGTGGGTGGAGTGACCTTGCAGGTCTTGTGATGTGGAGTTCTTTGGCTTGTCTCCCCTACTGTAAAAATAAAGGTAAGTGACAACCAAGATTACCGAAAAAACTGCCTCTACTATATATAAAATAGATCACCAACAAGTACCTACTATATAGCACAGGCAACTACAGTCAATATTTTGTAATAACCTATAAGGGAAAAAAATCTTAAAAAGAATACATATATCTATAACTGAATCACTTTGTTGTACACCTGAAACCAGCACAAATTATAAACCCACTATACTTCAATTAATAAAATGCGCTTAATGTACAGTCAAGAAACATCTGTTGAGTGATTCCTCTATGCCAGGCTCAAAGACATTCTGCTTTGATTTCAACATGTTTCTAACTAAAGGTGTTCCTGAAGCCAGCTGTCTACAAAGGCAACTCAGTAAACCCAGCTGCATAGTATGATTCAAGGTGCAGAGAAAGGCATCTTTTTCTATATTAAAAAAATCCTACCAAACAATCATTCTAAAGACGATAGAAATGTCTCAGTGTATCTTGAGGGGAAAGAGGATTTTTTTAAGGAATCCCTCCACGTCCAAGGAGCGATGGCTGCATGGGTGCAGGAGGGCCTAGAGGAGCTATTCCACGTTCAAAGTCAGGAAGGCCGGTGGTGAGAAGATACCCCTCGTCCAAGGTAAGGAGCAGTGGCTGTGCTTTGCTGGAGCAGCCGTGAAGAGATACCCAACATCCAAGGTAAGAGAAACCCAAATAAGATGGTAGGTGTTGCAAGAGGGTATCAGAAGGCAGACACCCTGAAACCATAATCACAGAAAACTAGTCAATCGAATCACACTAGAACCAGAGCCTTGTCTAACTCCATAAAACTAAGCCATGCCCGAGGGGCCACCCAAGATGTGTGGGTCATGGTGGAGAGGTCTGACAGAATGTGGTCCACTGGAGAAGGGAATGGCAAACCACTTCAGTATTCTTGCCTTGAGAACCCCATGAACAGTATGAAAAGGCAAAATGATAGGATACTGAAAGAGGAACTCCCCAGGTCATTAGGTGCCCAATATGCTACTGGAGATCAGTGGAGAAATAACTCCAGAAAGGATGAAGGGATGGAGCCAAAGCAAAAACAATACCCAGTTGTAGATGCAACTGGTGATAGAAGCAAGGTCCGATGCTGTAAAGAGCAATATTGTATAGGAACATGGAATGTTAGATCCATGAATCAAGGCAAATTGGAAGTGGTCAAACAGGAGATGGCAAGAGTGAACATCGACATTCTAGGAATCAGCGAACTAAAATGGACTGGAATGGATGAATTTAACTCAGATGACCATTATATCTACTACTGTGGGCAGGAATCCCTCAGGAGAAATGGAGTAGCCATTATGGTCAACAAAGGAGTCAGAAATGCAGTACTTGGATACAATCTCAAAAACGACAGAATGATCTCTGTTCGTTTCCAAGGCAAACCATTCAATATCACAGTAATCCAAGTCTATGCCCCAACCAGTAACACTGAAGAAGCTGAAGGTGATGGTTCTATGAAGACCTACAAGACCTTTTAGAACTAACACCCCCAAAAGATGTCTTTTTCATTATAGGGGACTGGAATGCAAAAGTAGGAAGTCAAGAAACACCTGGAGTAACAGGCAAATTTGGCCTTGGAATGCGGAATGAAACAGGGCAAAGACTAATACAGTTTTGCCAAGAGAATGCACTGGTCATAGCAAACACCCTCTTCCAACAACACAAAAGAAGACTCTACACATGGACATCACCAGATGGTCAAACCGAAATTAGATTGATTCTATTCTTTGCAGCCAAAGATGGAGAAGCTCTATACAGTCAACAAAAATAAGACCAGGAGCTGACTGTAGCTCAGATCATGAACTCTTTATTGCCAAATTCAGACTGAAATTGAAGAAAGTAGGGAATACCGCTAGACCATTCAGGAATGACCTAAATCAAATCCCTTATGATTATACAGTGGGAGTGAGAAATAGATATAAGGGCCTAGAACTGATAGATAGAGTGCCTGATGAACTATGGAATGAGGTTCATGACATTGTACAGGAGACAGGGATCAAGACCATCCCCAAGGAAAAGAAATGCAAAAAAGCAAAATGGCTGTCTGAGGAGGCCTTAAAAATATCTGTAAAAGAAGAGAAGCAAAAAGCAAAGGAGAAAAGGAAAGATATAAGCATCTGAATGCAGAGTTCCAAAGAATAGCAAGAAGATATAAGAAAGCTTTCCTCAGTGATCAATGCAACGAAATAGAGGAAAACAACAGAATGGGAAAGACTAGAGATCTCTTCAAGAAAATTAGAGATACCAAGGGAATATTTCATGCAAAGATGGGCTCGATAAAGGACAGAAATGGTATGGACCTAACAGAAGCAGAAGATATTAAGAAGAGGTGGCAAGAATACACAGAACTGTACAAAAAAGATCTTCACAACCAAGATAATCAAAATGGTGTGATCACTCACCTAGAGCTAGACATCCCATAATGTGAAGTCAAATGGGCCTTAGAAAGCATCACTACGAACAAAGCTAGTGCAGGTGATGGAATTCCAGTTGAGCTGTTTCAAATCCTGAAAGATGATGCTGTGAAAGTGCTGCACTCAATATGCCAGCAAATTTGGAAAACTCAGCAGTGGCCACAGGACTGGAAAAGGTCAGTTTTCATTCCAATCCCAAAGAAAGGCAATGCCAAAGAATGCTCAAACTACCGCACAATGCACTCATCTCACATGCTAGTAAAGTAATGGTCAAAATTCTCCAAGCCAGGCTTCAGCAATACATGAACTGTGAACTTCCAGATGTTCAAGCTGGTTTTAGAAAAGGCAGAGGAACCAGAGATCAAATTGCCAACATCTGCTGGATCATCGAAAAAGCAAGAGTTCCAGAAAAACATCTATTTCTGTTTTATTGACTATGCCAAAGCCTTTGACTGCGTGGATCACAATAAACTGTGGAAAATTCTGAAAGTGGTGGGAATACTAGACCACCAGGCCTGCCTCTTGAGAAACCTATATACTGGTCAGGAAGCAACAGTTAGAACTGGACATGGAACAACAGACTGGTTCCAAATAGGAAAAGGAGTACATCAAGGCTGTATATTGTCACCCTGCTTATTTCACTTCTATGCAGAGTACATCATGAGAAATGCTGGGCTGGAAGAAGCACAAGCTGGAATCAAGATTGCTGGGGGAAATATCAATAACCTCAGATATGCAGATGACACCACCCTTATGGCAGAAAGTGAAGAGGAACTAAAGAGCCTCTTGATGAAAATGAAAGTGGAGAGTGAAAAAGTTGGCTTAAAGCTCAACATTCAGAAAACGAAGATCATGGCATCTGGTCCCATCACTTCATGGGAAGTAGATGGGGAAACAGTGGAAACAGTGTCAGACTTTTTTTTTTTTTGGCTCCAAAATCACTGCAGATGGTGATTGAAGCCATGAAATTAAAAGACGCTTACTGCTTGAAAGAAAATTATGACCAACTTAGATAGCATATTCAAAAGCAGAGACATTACTTTGCCGACTAAGGTCTGTCTAGTCAAGGCTATGGTTTTTCCTGTGGCCATGTATGGATGTGAGAATTGGACTGTGAAGAAAGCTGAGCCCCAAAGAATTGATGCTTTTGAACTGTGGTGTTGGAGAAGACTCTTGAGAGTCCCCTGGACTGCAAGGAGATCCAACCAGTCCATTTTGAAGGAGATCAGCCCTGGGATTTCTTTGGAAGGAATGATGCTGAAGCTGAAACTCCAGTACTTTGGCCACTTCATGCGAAGAGTTGACTCATTGGGGAAGACTCTGATGCTGGGAGGGATTGGGGGCAGGAGGAGAAGGGGATGACAGAGGATGAGATGGCTGGATGGCATCACTGACTCGATGAACGTGAGTCTGAGTGAACTCCTGGAGTTGATGATGGACAGGGAGGCCTGGCGTGCTGCAATTCATGGGGTCACCAAAAGTTGGACATGACTGAGCGACTGAACTGAACTGAACTGAGACTGACATGAGTTTTTTTATGAACTCTGCCCTTTTTGCAGGGGCTGTCATGGGGGCCAAGAGGTCCAAGAGAGTGGGTCTGCTCTGCAGTCTTGTGGTGCAGGGCTGATATATTTCTGAAAATATTCTTTTCCATTATGGTTTATCACAGGACACAGAACATAGTTCCCTCTACTATACAGTAGGACTTTCTTGTTTGTCCATCTTATATATAATATTTTGCATCAGGTAAATCCAAACTCTCAGTCCATCCCCCATCACTCTTACCCCTCTTTGGTACCCACAGGTCTGTTCTCTATGTGAGTCTGTTTCTGTTTTGTAGATAAGTTCATTTATGTTATATTTTCTGTTGTTGTTCAGTCACTAAGTCATGTCCAACTGTTTTGACCCCATGGACTGCAGCTCACCAGGCTCCTCTTTCCTCCTCTATCTCTGGGAGTTTCCTCAAATTTATGTGCATTGAGTTGGTCATGCTAACAAACAATCTTATCCTTTGTCATCCCTTTCTCTTCCTGTCCTCAATCTTTCCATGCATTAGTGTCTTTACCAATGAGCCAGCTCTTTGCTTCAGGTGGCCAAGTGTTGAAGCTTCAGTTTCAGCATCAGTCCTTCCAGTGAATATTCAGGGTTATTTCCTTTAGGATTGATTGGTTGGATCTCCTTGCAGTCCAAGGGACTCTCAAGAGTCTTCTCCAACACCACAGTTCAAAAACATCAATTCTTTGGTGCTTAGCCTTCCTTATGGTCCAACTCTCACATCTGTACATGACTACTGGAAAACCAATAGCTTTGATTGTACGGACCTTTGTTGGCAAATATCTCTGCTTTTTAATATGCTGTCCAGGTTTGTTATAGCTTTTCTACCAAGGAGCAAGTGTCCTGTAATTTCATGGCAGCAGTAACCTTTCATAGTGATTTTGGAGCCCCCCCAAATAAAGTCTAGCACTCTTTTTCCATCTATTTGCCATGAAGTAATGGGACCAGATACCATGATCTTCATTTTTTGAATGTTGAGTTTTAAGCCATTTTTCCCCATTCCCTTCTCTCACCTTCATCAAGAGGCTCTTTAGTTCCTCTTTGCTTTCTGCCATAAGGGTGTGTCATCTGCATATCTGAGGTTATTGATATTTCTCCCAGCAAACTTGATTCCAGCTTGTGCTTCATCCAGCTCAGCATTTCCCATGATGTACTCTGCACAGAATTTAAATAAAGAGGGTGACAATATACAGTCTTGACATACTTCTTTCCCAATTTTGAACAACTCAGTTGTTCCACGTCCAGTTCTAACTGTTGCTTCTTGTCCTGTATACAGGTTTCTCAAAAGACAGGTAAGTGGTCTGGTATTCTCATCTCTTTAAGAATTTTCCACAGTTATATTTTAGATTCCACATACAAGTGATATCATATGCTATTTGTCTTTGTCTGACTTACCTGCCTCCTGAGAAATCTGTATGCAAGTCAAGAAGCAACAATTAGAACTGGACATGGAACAACAGACTGGTTTCAAATTGGGAAAGGAACACATCAAGGCTGTGTATTGTCACCCTGCTTATTTACCTTATATGCAGAGTACATCACGTGAAATGCTGGGCTGGATGAAGAACTCAAGAGACTCTTGATGAAAGTGAAAGAGGAGAGTGAAAAAGTTGGCTTAAAACTCAACATTCAGAAAACTGAGATCATGGCATCTGGTCCCATCACTTCATGGCAAATAGATGGGGAAACAGTGGAAACACTCACAGACTTTGTATTTTAGGGTTCTAAAATCACTGCAGATGGTGACTGCAGTGATGAAACTAAGACACTTGTTCCTTGGAAGAAAAGCTATGACCAACCTAGACAGCATATTAAAAAGCAGAGACATTACTTTACTGACAAAGGTCCATCTAGTCAAAGCTATGGTTTTTCCAGTAGTCATGTATAGATATGAGAGTTGGACTATAAAGAAAGCTGAGCACTGTAGAATTGATGCTTTTGAACTGTGGTATGGGAGAAGACTCTTGAGAGTCTCTTGGACAGCAAGGAGATCAAGCCAGTCAATCCTAATGGAAATCAACCCTGAATATGCATTGGAAGAACTAATGCTGAAGCTCCAATACTGTGTTCACTTCATGTGAAGAACTGACTCCTTAGAAAAGACCCTGATGCTGGGAAATTTGAAGACAGGAGGAGAAGGGGATGACAGAGGATGAAATGGTTGGATGGCATCAATGACTCAATGGACATGAGTTTGAGTAAGCTCCAGGAGTTGGTAGTGGACAGGGTGGCCTGGCATGCTGCACTCCATGGGGTCGCAAAGAATCGGACACAAATGAGCGACTGGACTGACTTACTTCACTTAGTATAATAATCTCTAGGTCCATCCATGTTGCTGTAAATGACATCATTTCATTTTTTTGTTTTATGACTGAGTAGTGTTCTATTTTGTATATATATGTTCCACCTCTTCTTTGTTCAAATTCATCTGTCGATAGACATTTATTTTGCTTCCATGTCTTAGCTGTTGTTAGTAGTGCTGCAATGAACACTGGAGTGAATTATCTTTTTAGATTATAGCTTGTCCGAATATACAGGGCATGACATGACCCTTTAATAGCACAGTATACTGTCTGTCTGTTCATATATTGTGTATTTGTTTGTGTTTTATATACAAAAAGAGTAAGATGTTTTTCACCCCCTTCAAACATCCCCCTGCAATGCAGACATGTAGATGGAAAATGATGATGGCAAAGATAAAGACTCACAGAGGTATTAAGAGATGGCTGTAGCTGTCCCTGCGCACCACTCACTCTGTGCTGTGTGTTATCCCAAGTACTTTAGACCAAGGGTCCCCACCCCTGGGCCTCGGACTGGTATTGGGCTATGGCCTCTTAGGAACTGGGTTGCAGAGTGGGAAGTGAGTGGTGGGTGAGCGAGTGAAACTTCACCTGAACCATCCGCCTGACTTCCCTGGTCCATGATAAAATTGTCTTCCAAGAAATCGGTCCCTGATGCCAAACAAGCTGGAGACTGTTGCTTTAGACAACATATAGTTTGATCCCCACAGTGAAGTACTTAGTTGATGGGAAAACTGAGGCAGAGAGTAGTCAAGTGACTTGTCCACAGAAGTGTTGATGTTTGCAGTTGATAAAAAGTCTGGGACTTTGGTTGATCCTTCCATTTGGGTAGTTGGGTGTTTTCTCCTTAATGACTTGCAGGGAAGCACATTTTCTAGGTTACGTGCCCTACTACCCCAGCACGGACAGCATCAACTTGGTACCAGTGAAACTAGTGTCTGACGGGTGCAGTGCAAGGTGGAAGAGAGGAAGTGTCGTCCCTCTCCCGTGGCTCTGCCCTGGAAGCTGGGTGCTGAGACAGTGGGACTTGGTGTAGTTGGTTGAATTAAACTTTAGCCTTTACATACATGTTTGCAGCTGTGCATTCTAGAAGGACCACATCAAAAAAGCGAAACTGTCCCAGGTCCAATAAAAGTCCTCTTTTGGATGTGGAAAAAAGAACCCTTCTCTACTGTTGGAAATGTAAGTTGGTACAATCATGAAGAGCAGCATGGAGATTTCTTAAACCCTAAAAATAGAGTGGCCATATGATCCAGCAATCCCACTGCTGGGCATATATCTGGAAAAGATGAAAACTCTAATTAAAAAAGATACCTGCAACCCAATGTTCATTGCAGCACTATTTACAATAGCTAGGATATGAAGCTTTTTAAATGTCCATTGACAGATGAATGGATAAAGAAGACGTTTACTCAGCCATGAAAAGGAATGAAGTAATGCCATTTGCAACAACATAGATGGACCTAGCGACTATAATACTAAGTTAAGTCAGTCAGAGAAAGACAAATACAATATGATATCGCCTATATGTGAAATTAAAAAAATCAATACAAATGAATTTACATACAAAGCAGAAATAGACTCACAGACATAGAAAACAATCTCATGATTACCAAAGGGGGGAGGGGATGAGGGATAACTTAACAGTTCAGGATTAACATATACCCACTACTATATGTAAAATAGATAACCAATAAGCATAGGGAACTATACTTAGTATTTTATAATAACCTATAACGAAAAAGAATAATCCACCTATACATCAATAAAAAAATACAAAAACTGTGCAGGTGATTAAGATGTATTGCAACATCCTCTGGATCATGGAAAAAGCAAGAGAGTTCCAGAAAAACATCTATTTCTGCTTTATTGACTATGCCAAAGCCTTTGACTGTGTGGATCATAATAACTGTGGAAAATTCTGAGAGAGATGAGAATACCAGACCACCTGACCTGCCTCTTGAGAAATCTGTATGCAGGTCAGGAAGCAACAGTTAGAACTGGACATGGAACAACAGACTGGTTCCAAATAGGAAAAGGAGTACGTCAAGGCTGTATATTGTCACCCTGCTTATTTAACTTCTATGCAGAGTACATCATGAGAAACACTGGGCTGGAAGAAGCACAAGCTGGAATCAAGATTGGTGGAAGAAATATCAATAACCTCAGATATGCAGATGACACCACCCTTATGGCAGAAAGTGAAGAGGAACTGAAAAGCCTCTTGATGAAAGTGAAAGTGGAGAGTGAAAAAGTTGGCTTAAAACTCAACATTCAGAAAACTAAGAGCATCTGGTCCCATCATTTCATGGTAAATAGATGGGGAAACTGTGGCTGACTTTATTTTGGGGGCTCCAAAATCACTGCAGATGGTGACTGCAGCCATGAAATTAAAAGATGTTTACTCCTTGGAAGAAAATTATGACCAACCTAGATAGCATATTGAAAAGCAGAGACATTACTTTGCTGACTAAGGTCCGTCTAGTCAAGGCTATGGTTTTTCCAGTAGTCACGTATGGATGTGAGAGTTGGACTGTGAAGAAGGCTGAGTGCCAAAGAATTGATGCTTTTAAACTGTGGTGTTGGAGAAGACTCTTGAGAGTCCCTTGGACTGCAAGGAGATCCAACCAGTCCATTTTGAAGGAGATCAGCCCTGGGATTTCTTTGGAAGGAATGATGCTAAAGCTGAAACTCCAGTACTTTGGCCACCTCATGCGAAGAGTTGACTCATTGGGAAAGACTTTGATGCTGGGAGGGATTGGGGGCAGGAGGAGAAGGGGATGACAGAGGATGAGATGGCTGGATGGCATCACTGACTCGATGGACGTGAGTCTGAGTGAACTCCGGGAGTTGGTGATGGACAGGGAGACCTGGCATGCTGCGATTCATGGGGTCGCAAAGAGTCGGACACGACTGAGTGACTGAACTGAACTGAAGATGTATAATTCACTGGTCTAGCTAAAGCTAGTCAACAGTTAAGACAAGTACAGTGCATATGTACCAAAATGATAACAAAAGCATTTGCCTTCCTCCATTATTTCATTGCTAGGAATTTATTCAAAGAGACAATCCCAGATGCACATGACATTATAACTACAGTGCTTATTAAATTTTACTTATAATTAGAAACCTGAGACTGAAAAACAATAGGCTTTCAAATTACATTTCTTTTGATCCAGACATAATCAGATTTGGCAACAAATATTTATCTAGATCCCAGGGATAGCTGCATAATGGTGAAAAGCTGGAAATATCTTAATTTTCACAATTAGTTTGGGTGAATAAAAATATACTCTATCTACACATGATATATACCATACCGTCATTAAATGATGATAAAGATGAATATTTAATGGTGGAGGAACAGTCTTCGTGTTGTGTGGAGCAAATAAAAATACAATCTGAGTCAACAAATCTTTAATGGGTGCTTATTGCATGTTGCCAGGCAGTGCTCTAGGCCCTAGGAAGGCATTAGTGAACAAAAACAACAAAACCTCAATGTAATCGTGGAGATGACAGTCTAGTGTGGGGAGAGAGGTGATTTTATGGCATGTTAGGAGGTTAAAAGCGTGACAGAAAGTAGATCCATCTAAGGAAGATAGAGGATGGTGAGGGTGTGTAGGGGTGATGAGTGGAGGGTTTTCAGTCTGAAAAAAGCCTCAGTCTGGACAGCCTCACTGAGAAGGTGGCATTTGGGTTAAGATTGAGGAAGTGAATAAACAACAAATTCCTACTGTGTAGCACAGGGAACTATATGATAAACCATAGTGGAAAAGAATATGGAAAAGAATGTATTGGGTTAGTCAAAAATTCATTTGGGGTTTTCCTTAGATGGTAAGAAAAAACCCAAATGAACTTTTTGACCAACCCAATATATGTATGTATAACTGAATTACTTTGCTGTATAGAAGAAATGAACACAACATAGTAAATAAACTATACTCCAATAAAATAAATTAAAAAAAAGATTGAAGGGGGATGAAGGAGTGACCATGGGATAGGAAAGTCCCCAGGTGAAGGGGACCCTGCGAGGGCCCTGGGGCCACATGTACCTGGCTCATCCAGGGACCATTGAGGGACCCAATATGTCTGGAGTCAGGCAAAGGAGAGGTGAGGCTTAAAAGGTGAGAGCAGTGTGATCGCAGAGGGTCCTGAGAGCCATTGCGAGGAATCCTACTTTTGCTTGAAGAGAAATGGGAGGGATGTTTTCTGTGTTTATAATATTTATAGCTTTACCATCCAGTATGATAACCTCTAACTCCTCGTCGCTACTAAGAACCTGAATTGTGGCTACTTTGAACTGAGTGCATTGTAATTGTAAAATACACACTGGCCCAAAGGCCAGATTCAATACTGCTGCTGCTGTTCCTGCTAAGTTGCTTCATTCGTAACCGACTCTGCGACCCCATGGACTGTGACCTGCCAGGCTCCTCTGTCCATGGGATTCTCCAAGCAGGAATACTGGAGTGGGTTGCCATGCTCTCTTCCAGGGGATTTTCCCACTCTTTGCGTCCCCATGGACTGTGACCTGCCAGGCTCTTCTGTCCATGGGATTCTCCAAGCAAGAATACTGGAATGGGTTGCCATGCCCTCTTCCAGGGGATTTTCCCGACCCAGAGATCAAACCTGCATTTTCTGTGGCTCCTGCATTACAGGCAGATTCTTTGCTACTCAGCCACCGGGGGAAGCCCAAGTCTGTATTCTTTAGTACAAAAAATAATTTAAAATATCTTCATCATTTTTATATTTGATTACACATTGAAATATCAATATTTTAGATATATGGACTTTTTTTTACTTTGTAAAAATAATTCATTTATTTTTATCTGAAACGCAGTTTTTTGCCATTGTTCTTTCTTGTCTATGGGCTATGAAGAAGAGCAGGTTTAAACGTGTAACTCATTCTGTCGCCTCCTGCCCACTGTCTTCTGGTCAGCTGTTGTTTAGCAGCATTTCTTTGTGACAGCAGCCAGCAACAGTAGGGGTACTTCTGGACTTTGTATTGTCAGACCCTTGTGCAACCTTGGATGGATCTGTGATTGTATTCTTTGCTGCTAAAGCAGTACAGCCTCCACATGTTGGCAGTTTCTCTCCAACTGGCCTGATCAGAAAATCATGGGCAAACTGTGAATTCTTCAAGATAGCTGCTGTTTCTTCATCCACTTCAATAGTTTCATCTTTCTTAAATGTGAACTTTGCATAAAATATTGAGTCTTTTTTGTGTCCTTTGATTCCTCCATTACAAATAACTTGGCATGTTTTGGTTGGTCCTGTCTTAGGGAATTTGAAGAGGCGAAATGTTGCAGAAACAAAACATCTGTCACCAATCATGTTTTCTAGTTACTGGTTTTGAACTGTAATGAAATTGGCAGTGACCAAACATGGAGGGCAGAAGCCAATTTTTTGGGCAAGGATAGGAAGGTCTTTCCAGTACAAAGCACCACCTAGGCACTCACCCCATAAAACTTTGTGTGTCCTGATTTTTCCTGGAAATTCAAGACTAGCAAAGATGTCACTGAAATATAGCCTCCGCCATGCTTTATCATTCAATATATCTCCTGCAGCCCTTGCTGTTTATTAGGTACAAGGTTAATGACATAATTGGATATCACAATATCATAATGCTCATTCTTGATTCCAGCCTCTTCCAGTTTCTCTATGTAGTCATGAATAAAGGTCACATTGGGGTGCCTGGAAGCCATATTTTTCCATGTGTTATTCAATGTACTTATTATCCACTTGTACCTGACCTTCTGTCATGTCTATTCCAGTGACATGCCCCTTCTCACCAACCAACTAACTAAGAGCATAGAAATCTCAGTTAATTCCACTACCCAGGTCCAAAATTTGGCAGTTTTCCAGACACTCAGAGATGACCAGACCACAGCCATAATACCTCAAGGACGCTTCCTCGTGTATATCCTGCAGGGCTTCCCAGATCTTTTTGCAGACCAGCCTGCTGCAGTGACCGGCATTGGTCTGCTGGTATCTTAAGCACCTGCACGTCTTCCTGGATCTCAGTGTTGCAGGGGATCACCATGTCTCCTCTGTATCCAGGACTTGGGTACCCTGCAGATGGTTCTTGAGGCTAGATGTTGTGTGCTGTGCTTAGTTGCTTAGTCAAGTCTGACTCTTTGTGATCCCATGGACTGTACCCGACCTGGCTCCTCTGTCCATGGGATTCTCCAGGCAAGAAAACTGGAGTGGGTTGCCATGCCCTCCTCCAGGGGATCTTTCCAATCCAGGGGTCGAACTCAGGTCTCCTGCATTACAGGCAGATTCTTTACTGATGGAGCCGCCAGAGAAGCTATATATATAAAATTAAATAAATATATTATTAAAGTTAATCGAGCTGCTTCATTCTCCCTTTATGGATGTGGCTAGTAGAAAATGTGAGTTTACAGGTGTGATCCCCTCCTATTTCCACTGGACGATCCTGTTCCATGGAGAAGAGCGGGATTGTTCAGTCACTCGGTCATGTCTGACTCTCTGTGACCCCATGGACTGCACCACACAAAGCTTTCTTGTCCTTCACTATCTCCCTGAGTTTGCTCAAACTCAGGTCCATTGAGTCAGTGATGCCATTCAATCATCTCATCCTCTGTCGCCCCCTTCTCCTCCTGTCCTCAATCTTTCCCGGCATCAAGGTCTTATCCAGTGAGTCAGCTCTTCACATCAGGTGGCCAAAGTATCAGAGCTTCAGCTTCAGCATCAGCCCTTCCAATGAATATTCAAGGTTGATATCCTTTAGGATTGACTGGTTTGTTTTCCTTGCTGTCCAGATGACTTCAATTCTATAGATGAGAGTGACAAGCAAATGGGACCCTCGTGATTGTGTCAGAGGTGAGTAGAAATGGTGGGAGATGTGATATAGATTCACATTTATTTATTTTGGGGCTGTGCTGTGTGGCTTGTGGGATCATAGTTCCCCTACCAGGGACTGAACCCATGCCTTCAGCAGTGAAAGCTCAGAGTCCTAATCACTGGACCACACGGGAATTCCTAGGATATATTTTGAATCATAAATGATACAGTTTTGGGGACAGACTGGATGGGAGTGTGAGAGGATAACTCTAGGGTTTTTAACTAGGAAACTGGAAGGGTGGGGCTGGGACTGATCAGGTCTTAGCATCAGGTATTGAATTTGAGGTGTCCACAGCACAGCCAAGTAGAGATGCTTGATAGAGAGTTACAGAGGGGAGTCTGGAGTTGGGGGAGAGGGCAGGTCTGGGGAGTGAGCTTGGAGGGGCTGTTTCAAGCCCTGAGTCTAGACAAGGACCCCAGGGAAGAGAAGAGGACTGAGCCCCCAGTGCTCCAGCTCTGAGAGGCTGGAGGAAGAGGAGAAACTACAAAGCAAGCCAAGAATGTATGAGGAATGGGGGACTGGAGGACTGACATCCTACAAGCAGAGCAAAGAAAGAGCTTTCAGGAGGCAGGAGAGGGAAAGAGAGGCAAACACCAGAGAGAAGAGGGCTCTTTTAGTGGAAGGCTGATGGGAATGTCTGAAGGCAGACCCACCAGGGAATAATTTGGAGGAAGTATTGTGGTAATTTTTTTTTCAAAGAAATCAGTGTAAAAAAGAGCAGAAAACTGGGAAGATAGCATCAAGGTTAGGCTATGCATCCAAATGTCAAGAGTTGCACCCTTGGGATGACGAATGTGCTTCTTAAAATTTTGTTGTGACTTGAGAAAATAATTCCTATAACAACCAGGTTAATTTTGAGCTGAAAAAGTTCTAAAATCAATAGTGGAGTTTGTATAATTTCTTAATAGCTAAACCCTCTAATCAGCTCAGTTCTTAAATACAGAATTGGAAGTTGGGAGCTCCCTATGGATGTTTTCAAATTTCCCTTAAAAAATGGAGTGGCATTATCTTTTTTACTTGGGCTGAGACACAATATTGAATTTCTCCTTAAATTACTAGGAGCTGGCCTGTCTCTAGAACGGACATGAACAAATTGATCTACCCTCTGTCAATGAAGGGCTTTTAAAAGGATCTTCTTGCCTTTCAGCCTTTTTTAAACAAATATTTTTAATTGAAGGATAATTGATTTACAATATTGTGTTGGTTTCTGCCACACAGCAACATGAATCTGCCATAGGTACAGACATGTCTCCTCCCTCTTGACCCTGCCTCCCGCCTTCCAACCCATCCCAAGCCTCTAGGTTGTCATAGAGCCCTGGTTTGAGTTCCCTGAGTCATACAGCAAATTCCCATAGGAATTTATTTATTTTACACATGGTAGCATATGTATTTCCATGCTACTGTCTCCATTAGTCCCACCCTCTCCCCCCTCACCCTCCCCACCCTGTGTCCATAAGTTGTTCTTTATGTCTGTATCTCCTTTGCTATGCTGCAAATAGGATCATCAGTATCATCTTTCTAGATCCCATACATATGCGTTAAAATACGATATTTATTTTTCTCTTCTGTACTTCTCTCTGTATAATGTGCTCTAGTTTCATCCACCTAATTAGCACTGACCAAATTTATTCCTTTTCCTTTTTATGCCTGAGTAATACTCCACACACACACACACACACACACACACACACACACACACATCTATGAAGTGAAAAGTCTCTTAGTCGTGTCCAACTCTTTGCGACCCCATGGGCTGTAGTCTGACAGGCTCCTTTGTGCGTGGGGTTTTCCAGGCAAGAATACGGGAGTGGGTTGCCATTTCCTTCTCCAGTGGATCTTCCCGGCCCAGGGATTGAACCCGGGTCTCCTGCACTGCAGCCAGACTCTTTACTGTCTGAGCCACCAGGGAAGCCCATATGTACATAGCACAGCTTCTTTGTCCATTCATCTTCTGGTACACATCTGTGTTGCTTCCATGTTCTAGCTATTGTAAATAGTGCTGCAATGGACATTGTGGTACATGTGTCTTTTTCAATTATGGTTTTCTCAGTGCCGTTCAGTCTTTTAGTGTGAAAGTCAAGGGGAAATTCCCTATGTCAGGATTATTCCCATGTAAATGGTACTTAGGCCAGTATTTGGTGCAGCCCCTGTTTTTACTTGAGAAGTGATTATTCACAGTAAAATAGTGATAGCCACTATTCACTGAGTGTTCAACACAGATATGATGTTAAGAACTTTATCTACATTTATCGATATTAATATAACCAGCATACAAACCTATGATATTCTTACTACGTCCTTTTTGATAACTAGGGTAGCTGAAACTCAGAGATCACATAGGTGGTAGGGCCAGATTTGCCTGATCACAGTTCAAGTTCCAGTCTACTCTCAGGGGTGAACAAAACTGGATGAAGCCTCCCTTCCCCTCCAGGCCGTGCTACCTATGTGTAGGTAGGGAGGCAGTGCAGTGGGGATTCCACTGGGGCAGGCTTTTGGAAGTTTTCAGTCAAGATTTTAGGATAAACAAAAAATGTATTTTCTTACTGAAGGAAGAGTTTTTCTCTTCCTTCTAGTCAAGAAAAGTGCTCAGTACTGTCTGTAACCTTGGCCTGTGATAGAGTTTTGGCAAATCCAGTCTCTGGTATCACTAAGAGGGGGTTAAGCACCACCCCCCATTTATCTCTATATCAGAGGGAGTTGCATCTTAGCAATGGCAGAAAATGTCTTAAAACAAATTCCTTCAAGAAGACAAACAAAGGAACTGAAATAAATAAATAAAGGGAAAAAAAATCCCAGAAACAAAAAGAAAACAAACTGTTTTAGGTTGTGTATCCAAAAATTTTTCCTGTGGTATTTTCATTCCCCAAATAAAAGACCCTCATACTGTTGAGTTCCATTAAAAAATGTCCTTTGTGAACCACACTGTTGGTGGAAATGGAAGTTGGTGCAGCCACTGTGGAAAACAGTATGGAGGTTCCTCAGAAAACTAAAAATAGAACTACCATGTAATTCATCAATTCTACTCCTGAGCATATATCCAGACAAAACTCTTATCTAAAAGGATACGGCACCTTTATTTTCATAGCAGCACTATTCACAGTAGCCAAGACATGGAAATAACCTAAATGTCCATTGACAGATGAATGGATAAAGAAGATAGTACATATATACAATGGAATACTACTCAGCCATAAAAAGAATGAAACAATGGCATTTGTAGCAACATGGATGGACCTAGAGATGATCATACTAAGTGTAGTAAGTCAGATAGAGAAAGACAAATACCATATGACATCAGTTATATGTGGAATCTAAAACATGGCACAGATGAACCCAACGGCAAAACAGAAACAGACTTACAGACATAGAGAACAGACTGTGGTTGCCAAGGGGTGGGAGAGGGGGGAGGGGGTGGATTAAGATTGGTGGATGCAAACTATTATATAGAGAAAGGATAAACAACAAGGCCCTACTGTTCCCTACTGCACAGGGAACTATATTCAACAGCATTATGAAAAACCATATGGAAAAGAATATGAAAAGGAATGTATATATATATATATAACTGAATCACTTTGCTGTACTGCAGACATAAACACAAGATTGTAAATCAACTATACTTCATTAAAAAAATGAAATAAAATGTCCCTTGTTATCACACAGATTTGATTGTTTTGCTGGCTAGTGACAACCCTATAGAGTGTAAAAATTTTCTACAGTGAGTTCAATAAGTAGAACAAATGCTTCCACTGTTTCCTCTAGTCTCCCCTTTATGAAAGGGAGTAATAACATCCTTCACAGTCTGGAGCTAACGTAAGTGTTCAGCATGTTGGCCGCCCATAATAAAGTCTTGGTAAATGTTAGCTGACATTAATAATAAATTAATACTAGATGACTGATATAATTAGCATATCAAACACTGGCCTAAGCATCACACCCTACTTCTTGAGCTAAAATACCTTTTTTGTAGGTAAATTGTGATTGGGAGATGTTTAATAGTTTTATTCTCTTAAATAGGTAAATATTTCTCTCATAGTTTGATTTACTCTGTAAGATGAACCCAGTTAATTATTTGTCCCTCTGATGGAGGCATCAATTTTATATATCTAAATTTATATGGATTCAACATTAGTGGAGAAAATCTGAATTGACCAAAGTGGCTGTAGGTTGCAGACTGCAAACATACTCAGGCGTCTAGAGAAAGTAGAGTTTCCTTATGCTGTCCATAAATGCAGTGTTCCTTTAAATTAACTTTAAGTCCTTCTAGGTTTAAAATAGTGTGGCCTGATTAATTTGTTAGGTAACATGTTAAAAAAAATTTGGGGTGCATTTCAAGCTTATTTTATTATTATGATTAGCAACATTTTTTGCTGCCCTGTGGCATGTGAGGTACTCATTCCTTGACCAGAGGTTGAGTCCTAGCACCCTGCAGTGGAAGTGTGGAGTCCTAACTACTGGACCACCAGGGAGTCCCAACATATTCAAACCTTTAGGGAAAAAACGTTAGCCTTTTAATCCCCACCTTTCTCCCCTCCGACCTCCTCTCCAAGGTGGCATCTGCTATCCTCGGGTGAAGGGAGTCATGTTGGATTCCTGCCCCTCGTCTGACACCCACTCTCCTTCTACTCCCATCACCTGCCAGAAGCCTCCTCTCCCCTGGATTCCTTGGGCCAGAAGTGGGGATTTTCCTTCCTTTTCTGATCGGATCTCCTACCCAGGCCTGGCTTCTAACGTATCAGAGAGATTCTAAAGAAATGTACTCAGACACAAAAAAGAACAAAACAATGCCATTTGCAGCAACGAGGATGGACTTAGAGACTGTCATTGTGAGTAAAGTAAGTCAGAAAGACAAATATCACATGATATCACTTGTAACTGAAATCTAAAAAAAGCTATTTGTAAATAGGTAAAAATGAACCTATTTACCAAACAGAAATAGACTCACAGATGTAGAAATCACACTTATGGTTATCAAGGGGGAAAGCGGGTGTGAGATGAGTTGGGAGATAGGGATTGACATATACACGTAACTATGTTTAAAATAAATAACTACTAAGGACCTACTGTATAGCACAGGGAACCTTACTCCATACTCTGTGATGACCTATATGGAAATAGAATCTAAATAAGAATGGATATCTGTATATGTATAACTTTTTCACTTTGCTGTACATGGGAAACTAACTCAAGAATGTAAATCAACTTCCAGCTTAAAAAAAATGTACAACGTGAGGGTTGTGAGTTAAATTTTATTTGGGGCAAAATGAGGACCTTTGCCCAAGAGACAGTACCTCAGTTAGCTCTGAGAATCTGATCCAAAGAGGCAGTGGGGGAAGGATATGTGATTTTGGTGAAGGGGAAATACATGCAATCAAGTACATATTTTTCCAGAAGGTTTTTACCAGTCTTGTGATGCTTTTGTTAGTTACAAGGAACAGTCATTATCATGAACGCTTTTAGTGCTTTTCTAGATATGAGGAGATACAAGAATTGGGCTCATGAAATCAGCTCCTGAAAATATCTAACTAATATCTAACTATCTGGAGACCTGTTCTGCCAGGTCCTTTCCCACCAACTCTGCTCCCCTTGAGCACAGAGTGCCTCACTTCTGCTCTCCACCCTGAATTCTTCTAGAGGGTGTTGGAGATCAACAGCTGCAGCAGCACGTTTTAATCCTGTAGAGGTAGATGGCAAGGGCCAATTTGTAGCTGACACAACTATACTCCAATAAAATGTAATTGAAAAAAAGACATGTAGCAAATCCTTTCTTGTCTTTTTTGCAATGCCTGAGTTCTAAGCCTATGGTTTTGTTAAAGAGTTTGTGGCCTGGCCACCTTCTGCCTTGGAGCAGTGAGCCCCAGCCCTGGAAATGGAGGGTTGCAAATGGAAAAGGAGGAGATGGGGTTAAAATGCCTTGATGGAATATTCACACGATGTCATCCCTACAACTGTGTCTTGGAAATGAGTGAGGAGCTGGCCATTCAAATGGCCACATTAACTTGGGTAATTGCCATCTGTAAGTAACATGTGAAAATGGAAGGATGTACCAGATGGTTCATAACTGCTGTGGCGATAGAATTAACAACGATTAGAAAGCTGACGGGTGGTACACCAAACACCAGGAGTTGCAGTGAGCAAACTCAGTCATCATCGGAAAAGGAAGAACACCAAGAGGACTTGGCAAAGTCTGTGTTCACAGAAGTTCCCATATGGATCCAAGATTTCGCCTGTGACTTATTTCTGCTTCACGAAGACTATCTGCTTCCTCATACTAGCATCATTTACCATCCCAAGGACAGGGTGTCAGTCAAATTCAGAGAAAAATGAGTAGCTGGAATTAATAAGGGGAATGTTGATTTTTATTTATTAGTTTCCATTCTCCTTGTTATTCAAATAGACCCATGTACTCTAACCTCCCTACTCACCTTTGTCTGTTCAGCTCTGGTAGCTTTATCTCTCCCTCTCTCCCACTTCCTCCCTACTTCCCTCCCTCCATCCATTCTCTTGGCTAAAGCCATTCAGGCACCAGGGAAACACCCCCTCAGAAACTTTGATTCTCCATCCTCAGCATAACAGTAGACCATGTTGGAAGGTGATGCTGGTCTGTAGCCTGCGTCGTTGCATATTTTGGAGATTAACACTGTTTTGGGACACAAGGAGGGTTTGAGTTGCAGAAGCACTTGGTAAAGGAAAAGAAAAGGTAATTAAGTGGTCAAATTTTCTCTTGAAGACAGACTAATTAAATTGCCAAATTCTCTCTCTCAGAACATGTGAATACTACAGTCTTACAAAACAGTGTCATTTTCCAATAGTGTTGACACCCATTTTCTCTCTTCTTTTCGCGTTCCAATTAGAAGGACTCACCAGTTAGTCCAGTGTTCACAAACATTGCATGCGATGGCTGATGACCATTTTGCAATATTGTATGCATGTCTAGATATAATACTGCAAAACACAATACTCTACTTTGGCATTTATATAGATAGTGAATACCAGAATCACAAACAATTTTATATATAAATGAATCATTAAAAAATTTTAATTAAATTTTGAAAAAATTAAAGCTTTAAGTACATTTTATTTTAAAATTTGGTATTTGTTACTTATTATGTTGCCCTAGCTTCAGTAGATAATTTTACTTGTTTTTGAAGAAAAAGAACTTCTTGGGAAATTTAGGAACAATAAGTTAAATTTTTCACTGACATATTTGAAGAAAATAGATTCAAATTTTGTGTACATTGAATACAATTCCATTTTTTAAAAGCATTCCTTCTATCATTACTGATGATGGAAAACAAATGATGTGTAAACCTATAACATATGATTTTAATAAAATAAAGAGAATTAGAAAATTAGAAAGAGGCAGGATTGGGGTGAAGGGTGGGGGCTTCCCATGTTCAACCAGTCAGAGCTATTCACACAGTTATATTTTAAAATTGAAATATACTGGGACTTCCCTGGCAGTCCAGTGGTTGGGACTTTGCCTTCCATTGCAGGGGGTACGAGTCCAATCCCGGGTTGGACAGCAAGGATCCCACATGCCTCATGGCCAAAAAACCAAAACATAGAACAGAAGCAATATTGCAACAAATTCAACAAAGATTTAAAAAATGGTTCACATAAAAAAAACAGTAAAATAAATAAATAGAAATATACTTGATATACAATATTATATTAATTTCAGGTGTACTACATAGTGATCTGACATTTGCACACATTATGAAGTGATCACCATAAGTCTAGTAGTCATCTGGCTCCATGCAAAGTTATTGTCATATGAACCGTATCCCTTACACTGTATGTTACATCCCTGCAGCTTATTTATTATGTGACTGGAGGTTTGTACCTGTTAATCCCCTTCACCTTTTCCACATACCTCTCTCTACTTGTTTGTCCTTTGTACCTGTACGTTTTAATTTTGTTTCATTTTGATTGTTTTATTTTTTAGATTTCACATAGAAGTGAGATCCTTCATTGTTTGTCTGATTTCCTTCACTTAGCATAATACCCTTTAGAGTCACCCATGTTGTAGCAAATGGAAGGTTTCATTTTTTATGGCTAAAATTCCACTGTAGGCATACCGCAAATACTTTACCAGGCAGACACTTAGGTTCTTTCTATATCTTGGCTTTGGCTCAGTGGTAAAGAATCGACCTGCCAGTGCAGGAGATGCAGGAGACTCCAGTTTGATCTCTGGGTGGGGAACATCCCCTGGAGGAGGAAATGGGAACCCCTTCCAGTATTCTTGCCTGGGTAATCCCATGGACAGAGGAGCCTGGAGGGCTACAGCCCATAAGGTTTCAAAGAGTCAGACACAACTGAACACACATGCATATCTTGGCTACTGTTGTAAATAAGACTGCAATAAATATTGATATGCATATATATGTTTTTAATTAGTGTCTTTGTTTTCTTCATGTAAATACCCAAAAGTGAAATTGTTGGATCATATGGTACAGGAGACAGGGATCAAGACCATCCCTGTGGAAAAGAAATGCAAAAAAGCAAAATGGCTGTCTGGGGAAGCCTTACAAATAGCTGTGAAAAGAAGAGAAGGGGAAAGACTAGAGATCTCTTCAAGAAAATTAGAGATACCAAGGGAATGTTTCATGCAAAGATGGCCTTGATAAAGGACAGAAATGGTATGGACTAACAGAAGCAGAAGATATTAAGAAGAGGTGGCAGAATACACAGAACTGTACAAAAAAGATCTTCGTGACCCAGATAATCACGATGGTGTGATCACTCACCTAGAGCCAGACATCCTGGAATGTGAAGTCAAGTGGGCCTTAGAAAGCATCACTACGAACAAAGCAAGTGGAGGTGATGGAATTCCAGTTGAGCTGTTTCAAATCCTGAAAGATGATGCTGTGAAAGTGCTGCACTCAATATGCCAGCACATTTGGAAAACTCAACAGTGGCCACAGGACTGGAAAAGGTCAGTTTTCATTCCAATCCCAAAGAAAAGCAATGCCCAAAAATGCTCAAACTACCGCACAATTGCACTCATCTCACATGCTAGTAAAGTAATGCTCAAAATTCTCCAAGCCAGGCTTCAGCAATACGTGAACTGTGAACTCCCAGATGTTCAAGCTGGTTTTAGAAAAGGCAGAGGAACCAGAGATCAAATTGCCAACATCCGCTGGATCATGGAAAAAGCAAGAGAGTTCCAGAAAAACATCTATTTCTGCTTTATTGACTATGCCAAAGCCTTTGACTGTGTGGATCACAATAAACTGTGGAAAATTCCGAGAGAGATGGGAATACCAGACCACCTGACCTGCCTCTTGAGAAATCTGTATGCAGGTCAGGAAGCAACAGTTAGAACTGGACATGGAACAACAGACTGGTTCCAAATAGGAAAAGGAGTACGTCAAGGCTGTATATTGTCACCCTGCTTATTTAACTTCTATGCAGAGTACATCATGAGAAACGGTGGACTGGAAGAAACACAAGCTGGAATCAAGATTGCCGGGAGAAATATCAATAACTTCAGATATGCAGAAGACAGCACCCTTATGGCAGAAAGTGAAGAACTAAAAAGCCTCTTGATGAAAGTGAAAGAGGAGAGTGAAAAAGTTGGCTTAAAGCTCAACATTCAGAAAACGAAGATCATGGCATCTGGTCCCATCACTTCATGGGAAGTAGATGGGGAAACAGTGGAAACAGTGTCGGACTTTAGTTTTGGGGGCTCCAAACTCACTGCAGATGGTGACTGCAGCCATGAAATTAAAAGACGCTTACTCCTTGGAAGAAAAGTTATGACCAACCTTGACAGCATATTCAAAAGCAGAGACATTACTTTGCCGACTAAGGCAAAGTAATAGCCTTGACTAGACGGACCTTAGTTGGCAAAGTAAGGTCTCTGCTTTTTGAATATATCATTTATAAATATCTTTTCCCTTTCAGTAAGCTGCCATTTCATTTTGGTGTGCAAAAGCTTTTAGATTGATTTAGTCTTATTTGTTTATTTTTGCTGTTATTTCCCTTGCCCGAAGAGAAAGATCCAGAAAAATATTGCTAAGGCATATGTCAAAGAATGTAATGCTATGTTTCTTCTTCTAGAGGAATTTTATGGTTTCAGGTCATACATTTAAGTCTGATCCATTTTGAGCTTATTTTTGCATATGGTGAAAGCAGTTTGATTTGATTATTTTGCATGCAGCTCTTTTGCTTTTCCATATCATTTACTGAAGAGGCTGTCTTTTCCCTCTTGTATATTCCTGCCTCCTTTGTCATAGAATTGCTGACCATATAAGTGTGAGTTTATTTCTGCGCTTTATCTTATTCCGTTGATCAATGTGTCTCTTTGTGCCAAAACCATAGTGTTTTGATTACTGTAACTTTGTATAATACTTTGAAGTCAGGAAGTGTTATATTTCTAGCTTTGTTCTTTCTCAAGATGGAGATGGCTTAGGGATGCAAGGATGGTTTAACATCTGCAAGTCAATCAATGTGATAGCACATTAACAAATTGAAGAATAAAAAATTACATAATCTTCTCAACAGATGCAGAAAGGTCTGATGAAATTCAAATCCATTCATGATAAAAACTCTCAACAATGTTGGTATAGAGGGAGCATATCTTGACATTATAAAAGTCATATATGACATACCCACAGCTAACATCATACTCTGGTAAAAAGCTGAAAGCATTTCCTCTAAGAATTTTCACTGTATTCATCCATCCTTTCCCCAAGTTTGGTGAACATCTTTTTAATCATTACCTTGAACTCTTTAGATGGCCTATATCTACTTTGTTTAATTCTTCTTCTAATAGTATATTTTATTTTACTTTAATTTTTATTTATTTAGTTAGCTGCACTAGGTTTTGGTTGTGGCGTATCTTCCATCTTCATTGTGGCATACTGGATCTTTAGTTGTGGCAAGTGGGATCTAGCTCCCTGACCAAAGATCAAATGATGACCCCTGCATTAAGAACACTGAGCCAGTGGACCACCAGGGAAGTTCTGTTTAGTTCTTTTTTCTGAAGTTATGTCCCGTTTCTTTGTTTGGAACATAGTCCTCCTGTCTCTACATTTTGTCCAACTCTGTGTTTATCTTTATGTGTTAGGTAGGTTAGTTATGTTTCCTAGTCTTGGAGAAGTGGCCTTATATAGATGTCTGATGAGGCCCAGCAGCATGACCCTCTCTGGTCACCAGAGTATATGCTCTAGGGGTGCCTCCATGTTGGCTGTGAGGGTCCTTCTCTTGTGGCAGGCTGACTTCAGTGAATGTGTTGGTAGGCAGGGCTGGCTCCTGGCTTGGTTGTCTGTGAGATCATGCCTTGTGTAATGGCTGTGGGCCACTGGAGGGCAGGGTATGCTTCCTACATGGTTGGCTGTGTAGCTCAGGATGTCCTGGGGCTGGTGCTGGTCTACTGGAGAATAAAGCTGGGTCTGCAACACTAATAGGCTAAAGAAAAGCTTCCAAGATGGTGTTTGCCAGTGCTGGTGTTTCATGGTAGAGTGAATATCCCTAGATGGCTGTTGCCAACCTCAGTGTTCCTTGGGGTAAGTCTCAGTTGCCTCCTGCCTCTCTGGGAGGCTCTTCAAGATCAATAAGTGTCAGACCCAGGCTACTTTCAAACTGCCACCTCTGCACTGGGACTCAGAATGGGTGAGATTTTGCATGCACCCTTTGTGAGCAGAGATTCTGTGTTTCCTGTTGTCCTCCAGTTCTCTTGAACATAAGCCCTGATGGTTTTGAAAGCTAGATGTTCTCGGGGCTCCTCTTTCTAGAGTAGGACTGGGGAACCCATGTGGGCTCAGAATTCTCACTCCTTGGGGAGGACCTCTGAGATTGTAATGTTCCTCCTTATGAAGGTTGCTGAATCAAGGGTGTTAATCCAGATATGCTATATCTCTGTCCTCCCACACATCTCGTTGTGTCTTTAACTGTGGAAAATCTTTTCTGCTAGTCATCAGGTTGTTTTCATAGATAGTTGGTTTGTAAGTAGTATAATTTTGGCATACATTGATTGGTTGTGGTCTGAGTTAGTTGTAGGATCTTTTCAGTGGTGTGAATGTCTGGAGCAGAATTGCCCAACAGAAACAGAATGTGAGGCACATATATAATTGAAATTTTTATAGGTTACATTAAAAAAAAAGAGAAACATTCAATTCTAATAAAATATTTTATTTAACTTATCAAGTAATGACTAAACTTATTATTAATGTGCTAATTAATTCTTCATCTTTAGTCTTAGAAATCTGGTGTGTATTTCACACTGAGAGCATCTCTTCATATGGACCGACCACACGGTGAGTGCTCACTGGACACATGGCCATGGTAATCGTGGTGGACAGTGCGGGTCTGGAGCCTCTTTGGAATTCTGTCTGAGAAGCCTAGGAGATTTATGACCCTCTGCAACCAGGATCCCATAAACGTCGTTCTCCCTGGCTTTCCTCCTGGGCTGCATGGTCAGTTAGCTCTCTTTCACTGCTGTCACAAAGTCAAATCCACAAGATGTGAGTGACCACCCTGAATTTATTTCTCAGAGGATTTGCAGCTCCTACAAGGTAAAAGACCAGAGGAACTAGAGCCCCAACCATAGAGGAGATAAAAAAGCATCCAAAGACCCCTCAGACCACAGATTTTTGCCAACAGACAATTTTCCATATCCCAGTAATGGCTCCATGGAAGCCAAAAATTGGAAACACTTTGTTTTCACAATTGGGCTTCCTTGATGGCTCAGATGGTAAAGAATCTGCCTGCAATGCAGGAGACTTGGGTTCAATCCCTAGGTTGGGAAGATCCCCTGAAGAAGGGAATGGCTACTCACTCCAGTGTTCTTGCTGGAGAATCCCATGGACAGAGGAGCCTGGTGGGCTACAGTTTGTAGGGTCACAAAGAGTTGGACTGAGAGACTAACACTTTCAGTTTCATTTTATTTTCACAATGACATTGATTATCTAAAAAAGCTAACACCCGAATGAGTATCTTTACCATCCTCTTGAGATGGAAAAAACAGTGCTTTTGAAATGACATTCCAGTATGAATCCTCTGGTTCTGAAGAAAGTGAACCTTTTTACAGTCAAAGAAGGTGCCAGGAATTTGAATTTTGAACTTGACTGCTGAGGAATAAAGATTAGAATTTCAACTTGGAATGTGCTAAATCCACCAATGTCTCTCAGCATTTGCTGTGGCCACTTTGTTTTTACACATTTAAATCTTCCTTCCCTAATTTTACCTGTGTTCTGCTAAATGATCATATTCAGAGCCTGACTTAGAAATAAATGTAATGGTTAACAACTGGCCCTTGAGTCAGTAGAATTTTTTCTTTCTTCTTGTAGTGGGATGATCATGGCAGGATATTTCCTCATGGCCAGGAAATAGATAAACATGTTTCCCCATGTGTAAGGAGAGAAGTAATCATAGTTCTTATTTCCTAAATTTTCATGAGGGTTAAAAAATAATACACATCATGCATTTAGCACAGTGACTGCCCATGTCAAGCTAAACAAATGTTGGCTGCTATTAACATCTCTTGAGCACTTGTGTCTAACTGGTTGACCACCTGTAGGTTGATGTAAATCTACTTCTTGGTATATGGAACTGGTTGATTCCTAAGTAAAAATCTTGACATCCTGACAATTTGATTCTGTCTCATTTGTATGAAGGTGAATCAGCCCAAGTTTCACCAGGTTTTGCCACCTATTAATTTTTTTTCTCCCTATTTTCTTTGTCTTCCTTTTTCTTCTCTTCACTATTATCTTCTCAGTTTCTCGCCCCCCCCTTTTGAAACATTTTAAAGCTTTTTATTTGTGTTAAAAATATGTGCATTACAGTATTGAAAACATTGTAACAAAAAGGAAATGACACCCTAAACTGTACTTCACAGCCCACAGGACATCTTGGACGAGCTTGCTTTTTAATCTAGAGTTCGCAATCGTCCTACCCAACTCCTTTCTTCACCAACAATTTTTTTCCTTCCAGTCAGACAGGCAGATGAAAGAGGCAGGCTGTGGCCTACACATTGTTAGCAGTTCTCCTTTCTTTTATGTGTAAAAGGATGGCACAGTCATGTAAACTTGATCCGACCTCTTTGTCTCTTAACAAAGCTAAACAACTAAAAGAAGCAAAAGAAGAAGGCATTGCTTGTGGAATGTACAGCGCATACTGGCAGCGCATGCTTCATTACGACTTGCCTGCTTGCTTCTCCCGTTCAATAGTTTCTTTTGAAGGCAGTGGATTTTTCTCTTGCGTTTCTGTTTTCTTCAATTTCGATTTATCGGACTTCTCAATCTCAGCCACATCAGGTTTGTCAGACATGGTTGCAGAGGGAGCAGAGTGAGCTGCGAAGGAGAGAAATACGGTCTGCGATGGCTGATGAGTGCTCTCTTTCTCCCTTTCTCTTGGTTATTTTCAGCTGTGACTTAGGGATATTGGTACCCTCAGTGGGCACTGCCTCCCCTGCCAGGGCAAGTGCTGCAGATGACTCTTAAACTCTGCCTTTGCATGTTTTTTTTTTTTTTTGGCTTGTTTCTTTTCTTGTAGATGATGGCCATGCAGTAATCCTGAGATGAGAGCTGAAACCTTCAATTGGCTCAGAGTGGGTTTTCCAGAAATAGTCTCTGATGATGTGCTAGATGATGATAATTGAAGGCAGGAACGCTCTATTTATAAATTTCTTGCAGGGCTCACCTACCCCCTCATCCTGGCCTGGCCCCAGCCTCTTTGTGAAGCTGTATAATACTCTTCCACAGGGACACCTGTGGCAGATGTGACGCTGTGACAGGACAATGGAGTGGCTGCTCTGGGAAGAAACACGGGGAAGGGCCATCCAGGAGTGTTGTCTCAGTGAGACCATGGGTAATTAGGAGGCTGGCAGGGGGCACAGGTAGCAGAACTGGGGATACTAAGGTCCAGTGGGGACTGAAAGATCAAAGCCAAGGATGCAGGTGAGACTCAAAGGCCAAATGTCAGGCTGCAACCAGGTGTGCGAGAGCCCTAGGAATCAGAGGTCAAGGGGAGCCAGTGGTCAAAAGTCAGGGGTGTAACTAGAGATCAACACTTCATCAGCTGTTTCCTTAGACAGGTGGCCTCCATCATGTTTCCTGCTGGGCAATATGCTGATCATGCATGAGACAGATCAGGGTATGGAGGTGGGTGGAGGTATCGGACTGAGTGGTATGGGATAGAGTGAAGGCAGATTTGGGCATTTTGGTGAAAGAATTGGTGTTAGATGTCGTTACAGGCTGAATGTTTGTGTCTCCCCCAAAATTCATATGTTGAAGCCCTAAGCCCTCATTGTGATTACATTTGAAGATAAGGTCTTTACGGAGGTAATAAGTGTCCTTATAAGAAAAGAAAGACCTCTCCCTTTCTTTCTCCTCTTTGTCAACATATAGCCCAGAGACAGCCATCTACAAGTTAAGGACAGGGCTCTCACCAGATCCCATTGTGCTGGTGTTCTGATCTCAGACTTCAGGGCTCCAGAGCCACGAGAAACACATTTTTTGCTGTTTATAAGTCATCCAGTCTATGACATTTTGTTATGAAAGCCATAGCCCTAGGCTAAAGTAGATGTAAGGTTTGGTTTTGAGGGTGTGTAGAGAAGGGAAAGAGTGTGCCCTTGGAGACACAGGCAGTGAGGGCCAGCTGTCACAGGGTTCCAGTCAAGATTGGCATCTCCAGGAAAGGGATGTAGAAAGCAAGATGGGGTCCCAGCGCCAAAGATATTTGGGAGACCACCAAAGGCAAAACAAATACTTTCCCCAAAGCAACTGAGTTTCCTTGGGACACAAGATCCAAATAGCAAGAAAACTTGGGCCAATCACTGAGGCTGGTTATATCTCTTTAAACTTGAACTGGAGAGCCTGAGTGGGAAGGGAAAGAAGGGGAGGATAAAGTATACCCAGATACAGAGAAAGAAGAGTACAGAGGTTGAGAGTGAGCAAGGACTGACAGCTAAAATTTTGTTCTGTTGAAGAGTGAAGCATGTAGAAAGGATGTAAGAGAGAGAGAAGCCCAGATCTGTGGATGGCTGGACCCTTCCCTTCATCCAGGTTCTGTTCAAATATCTGTTGATCATTGTTTGATAAAATATAACACCTGACTGTGTATATGTGTATCTATATATAATACATATATATGTATATATACACACATAATGTACAGATGTATATAGGTGTAGATACACATATAATATACATACTGCTGCTAAGTCGCTTCAGTCGTGTCCAACTCTGTGCGACCCCATAGATGGCAGCCCGCCAGGCTCCCCTGTCCCTGGGATTCTCCAGGCAAGAATACTGGAGTGGGTTGCCATTTCCTTCTCCAGTGCATGAAAGTGAAAGGTGAAAGCGAAGTCGCTCTGTCATGTCTGACTCTTACCGACCCCGTGGACTGCAGCCCATCAGGCTCCTCCATCCATGGGATTTTCCAGGCAAGAGTACTGGAGTGGGGTGCCATTGCCTTCTCCAAATATATATACAGATTTATTGATTAATATGTGCATATATATTTCCCTGTCAGGAGGCCTATGGTCTGTGCTCAGGCAACAGTGTAGTCAGTGGATTAATCCCCATATGGAGGCAGAACCTGGCTAATAGTATCTGTTGGGATCTATGAGGCTGGAATCTGTTACTTCTTAAAGGACAGAGGACAGACTGTATTCTCAGAACCCACATGTTCCCTGGCTGCACTCCTGAAAGTCTGGGCTGGAGACGGTGTTGGGCGGGCCTGAATCTCCGTGCAGAGGACATCTGTGTGCACATGTATGGGACCCAGTGTTCACAGGCCACCCCAAGTCCATCTTTTCTCCCAGAGATTGAGGGGGATTCTTTGGTTTGGAATGTCTACCTGGTCATAGGGTGCCACCTTCTCTGGGATTCTCCTTTCTGTGTGTGTAGGCCACCCTTCCACTCTTGTTCCTTGTCCTATCTCTGATAATGCTGAAGCTGAGTAGGACCCTGTGGGGCTCCTGTGTATGGAAGCTTTTCAAGCAGTTGCTAATCACGGAAGGGAGGGGATGCAGAGGATAGGGAGGAGCAGTCAAGATAAAATAGTACGGGCTTGGGGCAGGGTCCTAGTTCCATCTCAAGTGGTACATATAACAGTATCTTTGAGTTTTTTTTTTTTAATAGAACTAAAACCACTGACAAAAGGAAGATGTTAGCATTCTTCATTCCAGAGAAGGTCACAGTTTGATCAGTTTGAGAACCACAGGCCCTGCAAACACCCTGATCCTTATTAGCAACCCTGCCCTTGAACCACCCTATAAAACTATAGGATTCAAGAACTGCTCCAGCAGTTCAGCTCCAGCAGCCAGGGATTCAACTTGAAGGGAGGAATGGTGTCGGCGAGTAAGGAGACAGCCTTTCAGTTTTCTTGGATGGCCTATTTATTTCAAGTTTAAGATTTTCTTTATACTTTTACAAAAGCATTAGGTCAGAGGTTTGACATTTTCAGTTCCCCCTCACCCAGACTTATTATCTCCATAAATCATTGTTGCTCTTCAAACAGAGTTCTTGCTTCAGGAATTCTCTTGGAATCAGCCTTATCATCTATTATCTACTTCTTATGTGTCCTACAGTTAACTTGTGATTACATTGTAACTCATGCTACATTCCTCAGTTTATTTCTTATCTTTCTGAATCCTGTTTGTCCCTAACATCCTGAGCACACTATCTCTTAAAAAGGCTTCTAGTTATAGTATCTCTAAAATTCCTAACCTCTATAAGCTATAGTAAAATATGCTAACATTACAACATTCCTTAAATCTTCAACTTCTAACTATTTGAATTATTTCTAAGCCCTAAATTCAGTAAATTCCTTTGCCATAAACATTTTCCTCACAAATAGGCTTCAGATAGAAATCCCTCCCATGGCCTCAAGCTGCAGCCTATGTGCTCAGCCTGGAACACTCTTTTGTAAAAGTTCTTGAACAAATGTCAATGACTAACTTTATGAATTATTTTCTGAGCACAGCTGCAGAAGGCTTTGTGCCTTCTCATGCTCCTCTCAAGAACAATAAGCACCTTAACATTCCTTTTCAGTCAACTCAGCCGAGGAAAGGAAAAAACAAGTCAGAATCACAAGGCCTAACTCCTTCATCCCGGGTCCATGCCTGCGGGACAAAGAGAGGGGGCTTGGGGCCGTGCCTCCATTTTGTCAGTAATGCCTAATGCGGCTCCCGACAATGAACTATAGATTCATCCTATAAAACTCCTTACCAAGTCTTCCTGGGTTGGGACACAGTTTTTTAGGGCAGGAGCCTGCCGTGTTCCTCTTTGCCTGGCAGAGTAATAAAACTATTCTTTTCTACTTAACCCAAAACTCTTGAGTTTTGACTGGGCACGGGTGCAGAGAAACTGAATTTTTGGCCTCAGTACTTCAGAGCTGGTTTATTGTGAGCCTACCATGCACTGGCCACTGTTCTGAGCATGCTATGTGTATTGGAGTATTTAATCCTTATTGCCACTCAAGGGGCAGCATCTTTCCACTCAGTGGAACCCGGGGGCAGGGAGGTGCAGTGCTTTGCTGGAGGTTGTGTAGGTAGCCTATCCCATGCTCTTGGGACAGGCAGGATGAAGAAGCAGCATGGACCACCACCCCTGTTACTCAACCCTTCCTGCCACTCCTCATTTCTTCTTTGCTCTCTGCCTCAGTTTATAGGGACCAGGGATCTGCCTTTAGCCCAAGTGTCTGCAGGGGTGATGATGAAGGGAGCAAAGCAGAGATCATCAAGTAGGATGATCTCTTGATGATCAAGTAGGATGATCCCTTGGCTTTGAAGGAAAGGAGAGAGGTGAGGCCACACTAACTTCTTAATTTCTCTTGGAGTCATAAATAGGAACCACAAGGAGGCATTGTCTTATGGCTCAAGTTGGAAAAACCTTAGTTGACCTGTGTATGTGTATGTGTGTGCACATGCATTAATGTTTTCCACTAACAAACACAGGGCTGGGAGAGCCAGACTCTGCTAAAGTGTGGAGGAGCTCATAGGCACTAGCATCAGCAAGGAACTTTTGTCCATTTTGGGAAACAGGATTTGAGTTTGAATCCAGCTTGACCCTGTACCTGTTGGGGGAATGTGGACAGTGACTTAAGCACTCTAAAATTTCATTTTCTTATCTGGAAAATGACAATGGATACAACCTAGAGATGCTTGGGAGACCAGTTGATCTGTGGATGTAGAGCTTGGAGCCCTATCCTAGTGGGTGGCAGGTGTTCACAGTAGGCATCTGTCATATCTGCCAGCCCAACATCCATTCCGTTGTCTATCAGTTCAGTTCAGTTCAGTCACTCAGTTGTGTCCGACTCTTTGTGGCCCCATGAACTGCAGCACGCCAGGCCTCTCTGTCCATCACCAACTCCCAAAGTTTATCCAAACTCATGTCCATTGAGTTGATGATGCCATCCAACTATCTCATCCTCTGTCATCCCCTTCTCCTACTGCTGTAAATCTTTCCCACCATCAGGGTCCTTTCCAATGAGTCAACTCTTCACATGAGGTGGCCACAGTATTGGAGTTTCAGATTCCACATCAGTCCTTCCAATGAACACCCAGGACTGGTCTCCTTTAGGATGGACTGGTTGGATCTCTTTACAGTCCAAGGGACTCTCAAGAATCTTCTCCAACACCACAGTTCAAAAGAATCAGTCCTTCAGTGTTCAGTTTTCTTGATAGTCCACTCTCACATCCATACATGACCACTGGAAAAACCATAGCCTTGACTAGACAGATATTTGTTGACAAAGTAATGTCTCTGCTTTTTAATATGCTATCTAGGTTGGTCATAACTTTTCTTCCAAGGAGTAGGCATCTTTTTATTTCATGGCTGCAATCACCTTCTGCAGTAATTTGAAGCCCCCCAAAATAAAGTCTGACACTGTTTCCATTGTTTCCCCATCTATTTGCCATGAAGTGATGGGATCAGATGCTATGATCTTAATTTTCTGAATACTGAGCTTTAAGCCAACTTTTTCACTCTCCTCTTTCACTTTCATCAAGAGGCTCTTTAGTTCTTCTTCACTTTCTGCCATAAGGGTGGTGTCATCTGCATATCTGAGGTTATTGATATATCTCCCGGCAATCTTGATTCCAGCTTGTGCTTTTTCCAGCCAGGCATTTCTCATGATATACTCTGCATATAAGTTAAATAAGCAGGGTGACAATATACAGCCTTGGTGTACTCCTTTCCCTATTTGGAACCAGTCTGTTGTTTCATGTCCAGTTCTAACTGTTGCTTCCTGGCCTTCATACAGATTTCTCAGGAGGCAGGTCAGGTTGTCTGGTATTCGCATCTCCTGAATAATTCTCCATAGTTCATTGTGATTCACACAGTCAAAGGCTTTGGCAAGGTCAATAAAGCAGAAATAGATATTTTTCTGGAACTCTCTTGCTTTTTTGATGATCCAGCAGACGTTGGCAATTTGATCTCTGGTTCCTCTGTCTTTTCTAGAATCACCTTGAACATCTGGAAGTTCACGGTTCATGTATTGCTGAAGCTGGCTTGGAGAATTTTGAGCATTACTTTACTAGCGTGTGAGATGAATGCAATTGTGCGGTACTTTGAGCATTCTTTGGCATTGCCTTTCTTTGGGATTGGAAGGAAAAATGATCTTTTCCAGTCCTGTGGCCACTGCTGAGCTTTCCAAATTTGCTGGCATATTGAGTGCAGCACTTTCACAGCATTATCTTTTAGGATTTGAAATAGCTCAACTGGAATTCCATCACCTCCACTCGCTTTGTTCATAGTGATGCTTCCTAAGGCCTACTTGACTTCACATTCTGGGATGTCTGGCTCTAGGTGAGTGTTCACACCATCGTGATTACCTGTGTCATGAAGACCTTTTTTGTACAGTTCTTCTCTCTCTTCTTGCCCTTTATTCTTAATATTTTCTGCTTCTGTTAGGTCCCTACCATTTCTGTCCTTTATTGAGCCCATCTTTGCATGAAATGTTCCCTTCGTATCTCTAATTTTCTTGAAGAAATCTCTAGTCTTTCCCATTCTATTGTTTTCCTCGATTTCTTTGCACTGATCACTGAGGAATGCTTTCTTATCTCTCCTTGCTATTCTTTGGAACTCAGCATTCAAATGGATATATCTTTCCGTTTTTCCTTTGCTTTTCACTTCTTTTCTTTTCACAGCTATTTGTAAGGCCTCCTCAGACAGCCATTTTGTTTTTTTGCATTTCTTTTCCATGGGGATGGTCTTGATCCCTGTCTCCTGTACAGTGTCACAAACCTCCATCCATAGTTCATCAGGCACTCTATCCTCAGATCTAACCCCTTATATCTATTTCTCACTCCCACTGTATAATCATAAGGGATTTGATTTAGGTCATACCTTAACGGTCTAGTGTTTTTCCCCACTTTCTTCAACTTAGGTCTGAATTTAGCAATAAAGGGTTCATGATCTGAGCCACAGTCAGGTCCTGGTCTTGTTTTTGCTGACTGTATGGAGTTTGTCCATCTTTGGCTGCAAAGAATATAATCAATCTGATTTTGGCAATGTCCATGTGTAGAGCCTTTTCTTGTGTTGTTGGAAGAGGGTGTTTGCTATGACCAGTGCATTCTCTTGGCAAAACTCTATTAGCCTTTGCCCTGTTTCATTCTGTACTCCAAGGTTAAATTTGCCTGTTACTCTAGGTGTTTCTTGACTTTCTACTTTTGCATTCCAGTCGCCTATAATAAAAAGGACATCTTTTTGGGTGTTAGTTTTAGAAGCTCATGTAGGTCTTTGTAGAACCTTTCAACTTCAGCTTCTTTAGTGTTACTGGTCAGGGCATAGACTTGGATTACCATGATACTGTATGGTTTGCCTTGGAAACGAATAGAGATCATTCTGTCATTTCAGAGATTGTATCCAAGACAGCATTTCACACTTTTTTGTTGACAACTATGGCTACTCCATTTCTTCTAAGGGATTCTTGCCCACAGTAGTAGATATAATGGTTGAATTCACCCATTCTAGTCCATTTTAGTTTGCTGATTCCTAGAATTTTGACGTTCACTCTTGCCATCTCCTGTTTGACCACTACCAATTTGCCTTGATTCATGGACCTAACATTCCAGGTTCCTATGCAATATTGCTCTTTACAGTATTGGACCTTGCTTCTATCACCAGTCACATCCACAACTGGGTGTTGTTTTTGCTTTGGCTCCTTCCCTTCATTCTTTCTGGGGTTATTTCTCCACTGATCTCCAGTAGCAGATTGGGCACCTATCGACCTGGGGAGTTCATCTTTTTGCCTTTTCATATTGTTCATGGGGTTCTCAAGGCAAGAATACTGAAGTGGTTTGCCATTCCCTTCTCTAGTGGACCACATTCTGTCAGACCTCTCCACCATGACCTGTCCATCTCGGGTGGCCCCACATGGCATGGCTTAATTTCATTGAGTTAGACAAGGCTGTGGTCCATGTGATCAGATTGGCTAGTTTTCTGTGATTATGGTTTCAGTCTGTCTGCCTTCTGATGCCCTCTCTTAGCGCCTATCGTCTTACTTGGGTTTCTCTTATGTTGGACATAGGGTAGCTCTTCACGGCTGCTCCAGCAAAGCACAGTGCCACTCCTGACTTTGGACGTGGTATATCCCCTCACAGCTCTCGCTTCTAACCTTGAATGTGGGGTATCTCCTCTTGGCTGCTCCTGTGCCGTGCAGCCACTGCTCCTTGTCTATACTCCATCCAAATCCCCCTTCCGAATTCCTGTTCCCTTGCCCTCTCACTCACAGGTGGGTGAGTGACCCTGGTCTCGACAATCAGGGTCACAGAATTTGGTCCAGGACTGGGTATGAGACACAACGCAGGACAAATAGAACTAAATTCTGAAACTTTTGTGGGAATGACTTGGACAGAGAAGACTTGGTTATGAGCTGCTGGTGGCTGTCTGGGACCCACGTAAATAGAGCTTGCCTGAGGATAAAGCTGACATGTGAGAGAAGAGTAGCCATCCAGAAAGAGACACAACCTGATGGCATCCTCAGGCCCAGGATCCAGCTGTGCTGCAGTAAGATGTGCCCTTGCATTTCCCAGGAACATGAGCCAACGAACTCCCGTTTACTAGCTCAGCCACTCACGGCAAAAAGTGTGGCTGTCCAGTCAGTGTTCAGAACTATTGAAGGGGAAAGGCGTGCTCAGAGAGTCCTTTCCCCACACCCTGCCCTCTGCATCTCTTCCATATGGTTATTCCTGAGTTATATCCTTTCATATAAACCAGTAATCTAGTAAATGAAATGTTTCTCTGAGATCTGTGAGCTGCTCTAGAAAATTAATTGAACTCAAGGAGAAGATCACTGGAACCTCTAACCTAAAACCTGCTGGTGAGAAGCACAGGTGACAACCTGGACTTGTGATTGGTATCTGAGGTAGAGGGAACAGTCATGTATGTATGTGCATACATGGATACTCAATTGTGTCCAACCAACATCTTTGCAACCCCATGGACTGTAGCCCTCTGTCCATGGGATTTTCCCAGTAAGAATACTGGAGTGGGTTAACCATTTCCTCCTCCAGAGGATCTTCCCAACCCAGGAATCAAACCCACGTCTGAGTCTCCTGATTGTCAGGTGGATTTTTTTTACTACTGTGCCACTTGGGCAGCCTCAGTCTTGTAGGACTGAGCACTTATTCTGTGGGATCTGATGCCATCTCCAGGTATACCATGTCAGAACTGAGTTGAATTGTAGGAGACCATGCTGGTGCTGGACTATTTCTTGTTGGAGTGAAAAAGTCCATACACACATATTGGAATTGGGTGCAGAACCCTTGGTAGCCAAGCTTGGTATGTTAAATGAAGCATCTCAGTCCAGTCTTAGTGTAATGTGCTCGGTTGCTCAGTCATGTATGACTCTGACACCATGGACTAGATAGCCCACCAATCTCCTCTGTTCATGGAATTTTCCTGGCAAGAATACTGAAGTGGGTTGCTAGTTCCTTCTCCAGGGGAGATTCCCCACCCAGGGATCAAACCCAGGTCTTCTGAATCTCCTGAATTGGCAGACAGATTCTTTATGACTGAGCCACCTGGGAAGCCTTGTCTTAGTGTAATACAAGTGAAGTACAAAGTGAAGAACAAATTTGACTCCATATTAGCTCTGTTTCTTTTACTTGAACCTTGGTATTCTTTTGCTTTTGCTGTGAATTATGAATGTTGCCTATAGCCTGAAATATACAAGATACCCCATTCTCAAGGTACTGATTTTTAAAGGTATAACATTTTCCCATTCATATAGAGATAAAAAGTTGCAGAATGGAGAATAACACTTTTCTTGTTGTAGGTTTATAGGAACATCATGACCTGACCTACCTGGATAGATGCTGGAACAAAGGATTCCTGCACCAAGAAGTTTGCAACAACCAACCACACTCCTTCATCTTGCCTTTAAAAATGCTTTGCTGAAACTGGGGAGTTTGGGATTTTTTTTTTTTGTGTGTGTGTAATTCGGAGAAGGCAATGGCACCCCACTCCAGTACTCTTGCCAGGAAAATCCCATGGACGGAGGAGCCTGGTGTGCTGCAGTCCATGGGGTTGCTAAGAGTCGGACACGACTGAGCGACTTCACTTTCACCTTTCACTTTCATGCATTGGAGAAGGAAATGGCAACCCACTCCAGTGTTCTTGCCTGGAGAGTCCCAGGGACAGGGGAGCCTGGTGGGCTGCCGTCTATGGGGTCGCACACAGTTGGACATGACTGAAGCAACTTAGCAGCAGCAGCAAGCCTCCATTTTCCTTGTGCCCTTGCAATAAGGCTTTCTCTGCTCCAGACTCCATCATTTCTGTTTGTTTGGCCTCACTGAGCTTCAGGCACATGAACTTGTGTCAGGTAACAGTTTGTCCATCATCGACACCTGGTCCATCACTGATGGTAGCCCTGGCCAACAGTTACTTTTCCTGGTCTCATTTCCCATTTGTAAAAGAGGTGGTTGTTCTAGGAAAATTTTCCAGGGCATTTCAGGTGAAACATTCTTGCCTCATTCAGGGGAATTTATGGCCCCAGTTATTGGCAGTGGAAATTATTCTGGCAGCACCTCTCAGGACCTCTTCCCTTGGGTTGAGTGTCTCCATCTCTCTATTTGTTAGTGTCTGCCCCACTCTTCTGCTTCTGTTTGCATGCTGCTGTGTGCATAGCTAAGGGGCCACCAGTGTTGAATAGGCAGGGCACAACAATTCCATTGCCCATCCATGATTAGCATGGCTATGCCCCTTAATCCAGACACCAGGCAGAGACTATGTTTGATGGCTGGCATACCAGTAGGTTGATTGGAGCTGTGTCAGGGATGACCCCAGGAAAGCAGAATCCTCTGGCTCACTGACTGCTCAATGGGGATGAAGAATAGGAGGTGGAGGCCACCCAGATCCAGCAGACTAAGTGACTGGCACGTCCATTACAGTGCCAGGCTTTCATGCTGAAAAGACCTGCGCATTGTTGTTGCTACTGTTTATTTGTTTGGCCCATGGAGACTGCAAACCTTACGGCATTGACACTTGAGTTGAGGGTACTCACGGGGATCGTGACAGCCATGGGAGGGAGTGAAGAGAAAACAATTCTGAGGACAGACGGTCTCGACTGAGAAGGCTGTTTCCCCCCTCACTAATGACCCTAAAATTGACTCAATGATCCAGAAACTCCAAAAGTAAAGCCATTAGTTACAATGTTGTCAGAGTGAATAAAGAAAGAAAGAAGATGGCATGCAGATCATTTTGGAGCTGATTCCACACAAATGCCCATTCTGCATGCCTGAGTGCCTGGGCCAAGCTGCCTGGTATAATTATTGTTTGCTCTGCATGGGATTAAGGCAGGCACATGACCAGCACATCTGAGTGTCAGCAAAGAGCCAGTGCCCAGCTGAGAAATATGGCTCTCATTTTCTCTGTGGGGAAGGACCGGGCTTCTTTTCGGTGGGCTGGTGACTGTCTTGTTGAGCCATCATCCCATCAGTTTGGAGGGCTGTGTAGTACAGTCATAAATGGTGACGTAGAAAAGGCCCCAGAGTGTCACACTGAAGATATCTCTAGGTTGAGAGGGAGAAGGAGAAGAAAATGATAAAACAGGAATGTTGGGGCTCCAGTCACCCCTTGCTTGGGGGTGGGGACCTACTGTCCTCTACTTGCCTGTCATTTCTCTGAGACTGTAAATTCACAGAGGCAAGGCTCTTGTTTTCCCTTTGCAATACCAGTAACAATAACAATAGTTCTTTTAAAATTTTTATTTTATTTAAGTATAGTTGATTTACAAAGTTGCATTAACTTCTGCTGTACAGCAAAGTGATTCAGTCATATATATATATTTCATATACTTTTCTGTTATGGTTTATCATAGGATATTGAATATAGTTCACTATGCTATACAGTGGGATCCATGCTATATATAATAGCTTGCATCTGTTAACCCCAGACTCCTAATCCATCCCTCCCCCATAGCCACAAGTCTGTTCTCTATGTCTGTGAGTCTGTCTGGTAGATTAATTCATTTGTGTCATATTTTAGATTCCACATATAAGTGATTTGAATGAATCACTATTTTGTGATAGCTCCTGGGAAGTGCTAGGCCCTGTATGTGTGTTAGTTCTGCAGAGCAGAAACCCATAAACATTCCTCTCAGTTCAGTGGGAGAGTGGATGTGTAAACCGATAATTAGAATGCCAGGGGTACCTGCTGGAGCCTAGGGGCCCAGGAGGCTGAACACAAGTCTACTTTAGTGGTGTTCATAAGACAGCAGAATCTTTAGTCATTGACTGAAAAACTCTTCCTATGTGATTAAATTCAATTTGTAGGCTAATTGCCTATCTACTCACAAAACCAGTTTTTGGAAAAAGAAGGTGAGAAGGTTTCAATGGGTGAGTAGGAGGTATTGTTTATTAGGTACCTACAGTAAGTGGCCTCTTATAGTACAGATTTTAGCAATGAACAAGAGACTCAGTGAGGTTAAGTGACTTGCCCAAGGTCACACAGCCAGGAAGTGTGCCAGTCAGAATTTCAATCTAGGTTGGACTGACTTGAGAGCTGACTTTTGAAAATATTCTTAAGTTTATTTTTAATTGGTGGATGGTTGCTTTACAATGTTGTATTAGTTTCTGCTGTATAACAGTGTGAATCAACCATATGTATACATGTATTTCCTCCCTCTTGAGCCTCCCTCCCATCCCTCCACCCCATTCTAGCCCACTAGGTCGTCACAGAGCATCACTGACTCTTAAGATACACTATGAAAGTGGGCCCCGTTGTAAATGTACACTGCCTCAGGCCACTGCTAGTAGCCCCATGTGGCATTGAGCGCTTGAACTGTGGCTACTATGATTGAACTAAAGTCTTACTTTTATAGAATTTTAAATAATTTCAATTAAAGAGAAAAAGCTTATACTTTATTCAGTTACCGAACTTTTATGTATGTATACAGTAACTTGGGTATGTGAATCTGTTTTTCCCTGTGTAAATTTGATAAATGCTATATAGGGATCAAGTATTTCTTTTTAAAAAATATTTAGTGTCCATTTATTTGTTTATTTTGAATTTATCTTAAAATTGAAGTATAATTAATTTGTAATATGTGAGGATCAAGTATTTCTTTTTTTAAATCAACACCCATTTATTGTAATGAAAAAAAAAGACCTCTGTATTCTATATGCTCCAAAAAGATTTACTATAGAAATAAATACACTATATGAACTCTATCTGCCTAATTTCACTATGATAAAGACAGTGTGTGACTTCTAGTTCCTACAGAAGGCGAACTGAAAAGCATAGGTACAGACTATAAGAAAGCATGAGCATATGTGCTTGTGCACAAATGTGGTTAAAATCCTTAGCAAGCAACTGAATTTAAATTTTCTAAGATGCCTGACCCTAGGTTGTGGTGAGCTCTAAGAAAACTAGTGACAGGTTGTCACTAGTTTTATATGCTAAAAAAAATTTGCTATGAGGTTCAAGTATTTCTGATGCAAATTTAATGTTCCCATGGAGATGTCTTTTAAGTGTAAAATACATCCCAAATTTTGGAAACATGCTGTTTACATGTTAAGATGATGGATATATAAAGGATTAAATAAAAACTGCTTTAAAGATACATGTCACTGCTTAAAGTGGCCATTAGAAATCTGAAAATGTGACTTGAATTCTATTTCTCTTGGACAGTGTTGTTCTAAGCCAGAGTTTTAAATAAATAAACGAACTTGTTAACTCCTCAGGGTTCCTGTATGCAGAACAAGATAGTAACAAAAGACATTCCAAAAAAGTTTCTATTTTCCTGTCTTAGCTGACCTGGCTAGCACTTGAGTCATCAGAATTGTGGAGGCCTAAAGAATCCACCTGGAATGCAGAAGTCGCAGGAGACATGGGTTCAATACTTGGGGTGGGAAGATCCCCTGGAGTAGGAAATGGCAACCCACTACAGTATTCTTGCCTGGGAAATTCCATGGACAGAGGAACTTGGTGGGCTTCAGCCCATGAGGTTGCAGAGTCAGACACAACTGAACACACACACACAATCATAATCAGTGTACGCAGACGAATAACACCAGTTCCCGTGGTGTCTTTCAGAGAGGCTAGTACAAGGCCAGAGGTCTATGGCACAAAACATAGAACAACCTGGGGGATGACCAGATGGGGAGGGGGGCAGGAAGTAAAAGAAATTGATGATGACTCTCATTGTGGTCTAAGAGATAGTTTTTAGCAGAAGCTTTCAAAACCCAGATAATTCACGCCCACATACACATAAGAGCCCAGTCAAAAGCTGTGAGGCTCCATATCACCTGAGAGCATAGCCGATTCCAGAAACAATTTAGGCTTCGCTATTCCAGCTGATTTGAGGGCTTTACTTTTGTCTGAGTCTATTATTACAAAGGTTTTCTGTCTGACTTTCCCATTACTACTCTATTTGTGAAGCTCAGATTCAATATTTAAAGCCTGAATTTTCCTTTCATACCGAACTTTAGTGACAGAGTAATTCAGATGGATTTGAGGGGAGAGAGGGAAATGAGATGAGGTAAACTTCAAAGTTAATGAAGAAAACACCAGTGATATTGGGTGAGCATTGAGTTATTTTGTAAATTAAAAAAAAAAAAAAAGAATTGTGGTAGGTGTTCTGATTTTCTTTTGAGGCTGTTTTTAGTACTTTTCTGAGGTGCTTGCCTCTGTAGCATTATTAAAGCTATTGCTCAGGATTTTAATGTCTGCACTTTAATGGCTTTGCCCCCAGCCCAAGGCTGTGGAGTGGGGGATGGAGGGAGAGAGACATACACACACCCATACAGAGAAAGAGAGAGAGGTAAATTAATCTTGGAGTAAGGATGACTTTAGACTCTTAGCATTGGCTGATTTAATATTTGTGATTTCAAATATTGATTTGCAAAGCACTCCAAAAGGACCTTTAATACACAGTGTTTGGTCATTTTCAGAAGCAAACTGTGAATAGAGCGGTATGAAGCTGACCTGGAGAAGCTTGTGAATGAGACCAGCCAAGCCCTTGTCAACACAGTTCCCTTTCATCTTGGTGTTTTTGGAGGACGTAATAATCTTCGTTGAAAGTTTAGAGAGCCACATAGCATCAGTAATTATTAGGGAAATGCAAGTCAAAACTACAGTGAGGTACCACCTTCAGATGGGGCATCATTAATAAGTTTACAATTAACAAATTCAGGTGAGGATGTGAAGAAAAGCGAAACCTCCCACACTATTGGTGGGAATGTAAACTGCTGCAACCACTATGGAGAACAGTATGGAGGTTCCTCAAAAAACTAAAAATAGAATTACCATATGACACAGCAATCTCACTCCTGGCCTTGTATCCTGAAAAAATTCTAATTTGAAAAGATGCATGCACCCCTATATTCATAGCAGCACTATTTACAATAGCCAAGACATGGAAACAACCTAGGTGTCCATTGTCAGATGAACGCATGAAGATGTGGAACATATATACAGTGACTATTACTCAGCCAGAAAAAGTACAAAATAATGCCATTTGCAGCAACATGGATGGACCTAGAGATTATTATCCTAAATGAAATAAATCAGACAAAGACAAATACCATATGATATCACTTATATGTGAAATCTAAACTATGCCACAAATGAATTTATCTATGCAACAGAAACACTCACAGAGATAGAGAACAGACTTGTGATTCCCAAGAGGGAAGGGGGTCAGGGAGCAATGGATTGGGAGTTTGGGGTTAGCAGATGCAAACTATTATATAGACAATGGATAAACAACAAGATCCTACTGTATAGCACAGGGAACTATATTCAGTGTTCTGTGATAAACCATAATGGAAAAGGATTTATACATATATATAACAGAATCACTTTGCTGCCAGCAGAAATTAACACAACATTATAAATCAGCTATGTTTCAGTAAAATTTAAAAAGGCCACTCAAGTGTTTTAGATGTGCTTTGTGAATTTAATGGAGATATCTTGTCCTGTGTATTCAGAAATTTGGGGATCACTAAATATCTGAAGAGACCCTTGTAAACGGCAATATCAGATGGAACTGGAAGCTTTGGGGGAACTCTGGACTGGCAGTGTTGCTGAGACAATTCCTTATTTGTCTATCTATTTATTTATTTTAAGTATAGTTGATTTGAAATATTTATTAGTTTCAGAGATATAGCATAGTGATTCCATATTTTCATAGATTATGCTCCAATTAAAGTTATTGCAAAAGGATGGCTGTATTTCTCTGTGCTGTACAATATATCCTTCAGTTCAGTTCAGTCTGTCAGTCGTGTCCGACTCTTTGCGACCCCATGAACTGCAGCATGCCAGGCCTCCCTGTCCATCACCAACTCCTGGAGCATACCCAAACTCATGTCCATTGAGTCGGTGATGCCATCCAACCATCTCATCCTCTGTTGTCCCCTTCTCCTTCTGCCCTCAATCTTTCCCAGCATCAGGGTCTTTTCAAATGAGTCAGCTCTTCGCATCAGGTGGCCAAAGTATTGGAGTTTCAGCTTCAACATCAGTCCTTCCAATGAACAGTCAGGACTGATCTCCTTTACTGTCCTAGGGACTCTCAAAAGTATTCTCCAACACCACAGTTCAAAAACATCAATTCTTCAGTGCTCAGCTTTCTTTATAGTCTGAGTTCACATCCATACATGACTACTGGAAAAACTATAGCCTTGACTAGATGGACCTTTGTTGAAAAAGTACTGTCTATGCTTTTTAATATGCTGTCTAGGTTGGTCATAACTTTCCTTCCAAGGAGTAAGTGTCTTTTTATTTCATGGCTGCAAACACTATCTGCAGTGATTTTGGAGCCCCCCAAAACAAAGTTTGCCACTGTTTCACTGTTTCCCTATCTATTTGCCATGAAGTGATGGGGCTGGATGCCATGATCTTAGTTTTCTGAATGTTGAGCTTTAAGCCAACTTTTTCACTCTTCTCTTTCACTTTCATCAAGAGGCTTTTTAGCTCCTCTTCACTTTCTGCCATAAGGGTGGTGTCATCTGCATATCTGAGGTTATCGATATTTCTCCCGGCAATCTTGATTCCAGCTTGTGCTTCATCCTTGTTGCTTATCTATTTTATACATAGTAGTTTGTACCTTTTAATCCCATACCCCTATTTTGCCTCTCCTCCCTTTCTTGCCATTTGTAACAACATGGACAGGTCGCTAGTGTATTATGCATAGTTAAATAATCAGACAGAAAAAGACAAATATTCCATGTTGTCACTGATAAGTGGAAGCTAAAAAATAAAACACACAAATGTATATAACAAAATGCAACAGTTTCTATATTGCTTCCCTAGAAGATTTCAGAGCAACTGTTGGCTAAATGCCTGGAAGGCAATGCCACAGGGTGAAAACTGACCTGAGTAACTTGTCAGGGATTGATCACGTGTTGTGGTTAGATGTGGATGGTCAAGGTCTCTGTCAAGCCTTCTGCTACTCTGGTTCTACCCCCATCCTCCCCATGTCCAGCAGGGTGCGCTCTAGCTGTTGCCTTTCCTGGGTTGGTCTTAACTAATGCTGCGCAAAGCTCTCTTCTGTCTACTGGCCATTTATTTACATTTGTAATAGTGATGATAACGCTACTTCCTACTCTGTAGTTCTGCATAGTTCAGTCATTCCAGACCTTCACCACACTGCTTATTCATTTGCTTAGTCACTCATGTCTTAAAAAATTTTTTTTGATAGTTCTGAAGCTAACTTCATTTTATTTATTTATTTTTTAAAATTTAAATTTATTTATTTTAATTGGAGGCTAACTACTTTACAATATTGTATTGGTTTTGCCATACATCAACATGAATCCACCATGAGTGTACACGTGTTCCCCATCCTGAACCCCCCTCCCACCTTCCTCCCCATACCATCACTCTGGGTCATCCCAGTGCACCAGCCCCAAGCATCCTGTATCCTGCATCTAACATGGATTGGTGATTCATTTCTTATATGATATTACACATGTTATATTGGAGTATAGTTGATTTAGAATGTGTTAATTTCAGGTGTACAGCAGCCATTCTCTTCTCCAGGGGATCTTCCTGACCTAGAGATGGAACGTGGGTCTCGTGCATTGCAAGCAGATTCTTTACTGCCTGAGCCATCAGGGAAGCTCAAACACATAATTAGTTTACAATGTGTTAATTTCAGGTGTATAGCAAAGTGATTCATATATACAAACATATATATGTATATATGTTCCTTTTTCATATTCTTTTCCAATGTAGGTTATTACAGAGTATTGAACATAGTTCCCTGTTTTATAAGTAGGTCCTTTTTGATGATCTACTTTAAACATAGCAGTGTGTACATGTAAATCCCAAACCCCCAATGAATCACTCATCTCTTTATTCACCAAAGTTTTTATTGATTTCCTATGTGTGCAAGATCATTCTGATCACACAAGGACATCTAAGACATTTCTTACCATGTCTAGCTCTGCAGTTCATTTATTCACTTAGTTTAAGTAATTAAAAAAATTCAGTGATATTCATTGAACACACACTGTGGTGCTCGGCTGTGCGCAAGGCTTCAGGGTCTCCACTGGGTGTAGATTAGGATCACCCACATCCTCATCCATAGTAGCTTTATTTTTTTGATTTATTTTTTAATTGAAGTGTAGTTGATTTACTTCAGATTCTTTTTCAGATTCTCTTCCCTTATAGGCTATTACAGAATATTAAGTATAGTTCTCTGTCTTATGTAGTAGATCTTTGTTGGTTATCTATTTTCTATATAGTAGTGTGTAGATGTTAATCCCACCCTCCTAATTCACCCTCCCTCCTTCCCCTTTGGAAACCATTAATGCATTTTCTGTGTCTGTGAATCTATTTCTATCTTGTAAATAAGATCATTTGTATCTCTCCCGCCTAGATTACATATGTAAATTATATCATATGATATATGTCTTTCTCTGTCTGACTTACTTCCCTTAGTATGATCATCTCTAAGTCTGTCTGTGTTGCTGAAAATGGCATTATTTCATTCTTTATTTATGACTGAGTAGTATTCCAATTGTATATATGTACCACATCTTCTTTATCCATCCATCTGAGTTGACTCCTCTTTAATATCATTATTTTTACATTTACATTCTTTTATTTTTTAAAATATAAATTTATTTATTTTAATTGGAGTTAATTACTTTATGATATTGTATTGGTTTTGCCATACATCAACATGAATCCACCACTGGTATACACGTGTTTCCCATCCTGAACCCCCCTCCCTCATCCCTCCCTGTACCATCCCTCTGGGTCGTCCCAGCGACCAGCCTCAAGCATGCAGTATCATGTATCAAACCTGGACTGGCGATTCATTTCATATATGATATTATACATGTTTCAATGCCATTCTCCCAAATCATCCCACCCTCTCCCTCTCCCACAGAGTCCAAAAGACTGTTCTATACATCTGTGTCTCTTTTGCTGTCTCACATACAGGGTTATCATTACCATCTTTCTAAATTCCATATATATGTGTTAGTATACTGTATTGGTGTTTTCTTTCTGGCTTACTTCATTCTGTATAATAGGCTCCAGTTTCATCCACTTCATTAGAACTGATTCAAATGTATTCTTTTTAATGGCTGAGTAATACTCCATTGTGTATATGTACCACAGCTTTCTTATCCATTCATCTGCTAATGGACATCTAGGTTGCTTCCATGTCCTGGTTATTATAAACTGCTGTGGTGAACATTGGGGTACACGATTCTCTTTCAATTCTGGTTTCCTCAATGTGTATGCCCAGCAGTGGGATTGCTGGGTCATAAGACAGTTCTATTCCCAGTTTTTTAAGGAATCTCCACACTGTTCTCCATAGTGGCTGTACTAGTTTGCATTCCCACCAACAGTGAAAGAGGGTTCCCTTTTCTCCACACCCTCTCCAGCATTTATTGCTTGTAGACTTGGATTGCAGCCATTCTGACTGGTGTGAAACGGTACCTCACTGTGGTTTTGATTTGCATTTCTCTGATAATGAGTGATGTTGAGCATCTTTTCATGTGTTTGTTAGCTATCTGTATGTCTTTTTTGGAGAAATGTCTATTTAGTTCTTTGGCCCATTTTTTGATTGGGTTGTTTATTTTTCTGGAATTAAGCTGCAGGAGTTGCCTGTATATTTTTGAGATTAGTTGTTTGTCAGTTGCTTCATTTTCTATTATTTTCTCCCATTTTGAAGGTTGTCTTTTCACCTTTTTATAGTTTCCTTTGTTGTGCAGAAGCTTTTAAGTTTAATTAGGCCCCATGTGTTTATTTTTGCTTTTATTTCCAATATTCTGGGAGGTGGGTCATAGAGGATCCTGCTGTGATGTATGTCAGCGAGTGTTTTGCCTATATTCTCCTCTAGGAGTTTTATAGTTTTCTGGTCTTATGTTTAGATCTTTAATCCATTTTGAGTTTATTTTTGTGTATAGTGTTAGAAAGTGTTCTAGTTTCATTCTTTTAAAAGTGGTTGACCAGTTTTCCCAGTATCACTTGTTAAAGAGATTGTCTTTAATCCATTGTATACTCTTGTCTCCTTTGTCAAACGTAAGGTGTCCATAGGTGTGTGGATTTATCTCTGGGCTTTCTATTTTGTTCCATTGATCTATATTTCTGTCTTTGTGCCAGTACCATAACTGTCTTGATGACTGTGGCTTTGTAGTAGAGCCTGAAGTCAGGCAAGTTGATTCCTCCAGTTCCATTCTTCTTTCTCAAGATCGCTTTGGCTATTTGAGATTTTTTTTTGTATTTCCATACAAATTGTGAAATTATTTGTTCTAGCTCTGTGAAAAATACCATTGGTAGCTTGATAGGGATTGCATTGAATCTATAGATTGCTTTTGGTAGTATACTCATTTTCACTGTATTGATTCTTCTGATCCATGAACGTGGTATATTTCTTCATCTATTAGTGTCTTCTTTGATTTCTTTCACCAGTGTTTTATAGTTTTCTATATATAGGTCTTTAGTTTCTTTAGGTAGATATATTCCTAAGTATTTTATTCTTTTCGTTGCAATGGTGAATGGAATTGTTTCCTTAATTTCTCTATTTTCTCATTATTAGTGTATAGGAATGCAAGGAATTTCTGAGTGTTGATTTTATATCCTGCAACTTTACTGTATTCATTGATTAGCTCTAGTGATTTTCTCATTCAAATATGAAGGAGAAATCAAAAGCTTTACAGACAAGCAAAAGCTGAGAGAATTCAGCATCATCAAACCAGCTCTCCAACAAATGCTAAATGACATTCTCTAGACAGGAAACACAAAAAGGGTGTATAAACTCAAACCCAAACAATAAAGTAAATGGCAATGGGATCATACTTATCAATAATTACCTTAAAAGTAAATGGGTTGAATGCCCCAATCAAAAGACAAAGACTGGTTGAATGGATACAAAAACAAAGACCCCTATATATGTTGTCTACAAGAAACCCACCTCAAAACAGGGGACACATACAGACTGAAAGTGAAGGATTGGAAAAAGATATTCCATGCAAATAGAGACCAAAAGAAAGCAGGAGTAGCAATACTCATATCAGATAAAATAGACTAAAACAAAGGCTGTGAAAAGAGACAAAGAAGGACACTACATAATGGTCAAAGGATCAATCCAAGAAGAAGATATAACAATTATAAATATGTATGCACCCAACATAGGAGCACCACAATATGTAAGACAAATGCTAACAAGTATGAAAGGGGAAATTAACAATAACATAATAATAGTAGGAGACTTTAATACCCCACTCACACCTATTGATAGATCAAGTAAACAGAAAATTAACAAGGAAACATATGACCCAGAGAGATGTTATGGGGAGGGAGGTGGGAGGGGGGTTCATGTTTGGGAATGCATGTAAGAATTAAAGATTTTAAAATTTAAAAAATAAAAAAATAAAAAAAAATGATACAATAGACCAGTTAGACCTAATTGATATCTATAGGACATTTCACCCCGAATCAATGAATTTCACCTTTTTCTCAAGCACACACGGAACCTTCTCCAGGATAGAGCACATCCTGGGCCATAAATCTAGCCTTAGTAAATTCAAAAAAATTGAAATCATTTCATGCATCTTTTCTGACCACAATGCAGTAAGAATTCTGCAATTACAGGAGAATACCTATTAAAAATTCCAACATATGGAGGCTGAACAACACGCTGCTGAATAACCAACAAATCACAGAAGAAATCAAAAAATGCATAGAAATGAATGAAAATGAAAACACAACAACCCAAAATCTGTGGGACACTCTACAAGCAGTGCTAAGGGGAAAGTTCATAGCAACACAGGCATACCTCAAGAAACAAGAAAAAGGTCAAATAAATAACCTAACTCGACACCTAAAGCAACTAGAAAAGGGAGAAATGAAGAACCCCAGGGTTAGTAGAAGGAAAAAAATCTCAAAAATTAAGGCAGAAATAAATGCAAAAGAAACAAGAGACCATAGCAAAAATCAACAAAGCAAAAAGCTGGTTCTTTGAAAGGATAAATAAAATTGACAAACCATTAGCCAGACTCATCAAGAAACAAAGGGAGAAAAATCAAATAAATAAAATTAGAAATGAAAATGGAGAGATCACAACAGACAACACAGAAATACAAAGGATCATAAGAGACTACTATCAGCAATTATATGCCAATAAAATGGACAACGTGGAAGAAATGGACAAATTCTTAGAAAATTACAACTTTCCAAAACTGAACCAGGAAGAAATAGAAAATCTTAACAGACCCATCACAAGCACGGAAATTGAAACTGTAATCAGAAATCCCCCAGCAAACAAAAGCCCAGGTCCAGACAGCTTCACAGCTGAATTCTACCAAAAATTTAGAGAAGAGCTAACACCTATCCTACTTAAACTCTTCGAGAAAATTGTAGAGGAAGGTAAACTTCCAAACTCATTCTCTGAGGCCACCATCACCCTAATACCAAAACCTGACAAAGATGCCACAAAAAAAGAAACCTGCAGGCCAATATCACTGATGAACATAGATGCAAAAATCCTCAACAAAATTCTAGCAATCAGAATCCAACAACACACTAAAAAGGTCATACACCATGACCAAGTGGGCTTTATCCCAGGGATGCAAGGATTCTTCAATATCCGCAAATCAATCAATGTAATACACCACATTAACAAATTGAAAAATAAAAGCCATATGATTATCTCAACAGATTCAGAGAAAGCCTTTGACAAAATTCAACATCCATTTATGATAAAAACTCTCCAGAAAGCAAGAATAGAAGGAACATACCTCAACATGATAAAAGCTATATATGACAAACACACAGCAAGCATTATCCTCAATGGTGAAAATTGAAAGCATTTCCCCTAAAGTCAGGAACAAGACAAGGGTACCCACTTTCACCACTACTACTCAACATAGTTCTGGAAGTTTTGGCCACAGCAATCAGAGCAGAAAAAGAAATAAAAGCATCCAAATTGGAAAAGAAGAAGTAAAACTCTCACTGTTTGCAGATGACATGATCCTCGACATTTATATTCTTTTAAAAAGTCTGATTAGAGAGATGCATTATAGTTCAAGCACATAAAAAATAATAGAAGTGAAAAAAATGGCAAGGAATGAAGTCAGAGAAATAGTTCTTACACATACCATACCCACAGGGCTCAGATAGCTTTCTAGAGATGGACTAAAACTGTAGCTCTGTGTTTTCCTGAGTGCTAACTCAGGAGAAAAACAAAATCATTGACCCTCACTCCAAGGACCACACCATCAAAACCATCATCCCAAGAATACAGGGAGGAATATCTTTTGCAGGATCATTTGTCTTGCATCCCTTGTGTTGGCTGAAGGTACATCATCTAAGCTCAGTACAGTAAAGGCGAATTGTGCGTGTGTGCTTGTGCATGGTAAGTCGCTTTAGTCATGTCTGATTCTATGTGATTTTACGGACTGTAGCTTGCTAGGCTCCTCTGTCCATGGGATACTCCAGGTGAGAATATTGGAGTGGGTTGCCATACCAATTGATATGGTAACAAATCAAGGACCCCCTGATAAGAAGCAGTCTCCATTTGAAATTACTCTGATGGTAACTTACAAGCCCATGGTAAACAGGAGAGATGTAAACACAGATGCACTTAGGGTGTGGCAGGTAGTAACTCTGTCTGTGCCTCATGTGTGTTACACAGGGAGTGATGGGTAAGGACTTTCTGGTTATACTCCAATCTCATACTCTGTTTAGTTTAGTTCATGTCACTCAATCATGTCAGATTTTTTGTGACTCCATGGACCGCAGCATACCAGGCCTCGCTGTCCCTCACAAACTCCCAGAGTTTACCCAAACCCATGTCCATTGAGTCGGTGATGCCATCCAGCCATCTCATCCTCTGTCATTTCCTTCTCCTCCTGCCTTCAATCTTTCCCAGCATCAGGGTCTTTTCAAGTGGGTCAGATTTTTGCATCAGGTGGCCAAAGTATTGGAGTTTCGGCTTTAACATCAGTCCTTCCAATGAACACTCAGGACTAATCTCGTTTAGGATGGACTTCGTGGATCTCCTTACTGTCCAAGGGACTCTCAAGAGTCTTCTCCAACACCACAGTTCAAAAGCATCAATTCTTCAGCACTCAGCTTTCTTTATAGTCCAACTCTCACATCCACGCATGACTACTGGAAAAACCATAGCTTTGACTAAACAGAACTTTGTTGGCAAAATAATGTCTCTGCTTTTTAAAATGCTGTCATAACTTTCCTTCCAAGGAGTAAGCATCTTTTTATTTCATGGCTGCAAACACTATCTGTAGTGATTTTGGAGCCCCCCAAAATAAAGTCTGCCACTGTTTCCACTGTTTGCCCATCTATCTGCCAAGAAGTGATGGGCCCGGATGCCATGATCTTAGTTTTCTGAATGTTGAGCTTTAAGCCAACTTTTTCACTCTCCTCTTTCACTTTCATCAAGAGGTTCTTTAGTTCTTCACTTTCTGCTATAAGGGTGGTATCATCTGCATATCTGAGGTTACTGATATTTCTCCTGGCAATCACACTCTTTACAAAATGCTATAAAGTACAAACTAAATATCCTTGAGGACCAACTTCAGCCTTGGGTTGCTTTTTCATGAGCTCTGACCTAGAAAAGTAAATGCACTGAAATTAATCAGGTTAAGTGTCCCTAAATACTACTTTCTATAGCTGAGCTATTGATAAATATTGGGTGGAAGAAATTCTTGGTCTTTGACAGATACTGAGAAATTGGTGGGCACATGAAGCCTTCTGAAGGATAAGTCCTTGAAATAAATGTCACAGATGTTCCTGAAATAGTGTTATGCCTTGGAGTTATACATTGAGTATAATCTCTGCTTTCATGGAGCTTCAAGACATAAATGCAATAAATGTATACAATGAAGGGTGATATATGCATAAATATGTACCAGGAATGCAAAGAGGAGGGGGAGACAGGCACTGAACTGTGTGTCTGGAGGTCAGGGGGTCAGGAAACCAGAGAGTCAGAAGATCAGAGGGTCAGGGATCACAGATCAGGAAAGACTTCATCCAGGAGGAAAGAGGGAGGCAGTTAGGTCATGGTGAAATAAACCACTGCTTCATAATTTGTTTCTAGTTGCTGCCCTGGGTACCAAGAAGGCGTAATGTGTTTGAGGGAAGGTTGTTAGGTGGCAGTCCAGGGCTCTTGCATGTCAACATATCTTAAGGGATGCTGGGCAGTTTGACAGTCCTGGGTGAACCTTTGGGAGAGCTGTGGGTAGGGATTCTTGGGGTCCACCAAACTGAATTATCTCTGTGCAAGACTGGAAGATTCCCCAATTTATGGGTTAGAGACCAGTTTCTATAACCGAAACTAAAAATATAGATTCTCATGCTTCTTTCCTCCTTCAGTCCTGGGAAGGACATGGTACTTAGGGTATTGTCATTAAGGAGGTGGCCCAGGCTCTGATGGCAAGCAGGGACCAAGAAGGCCCCTCTGGCAGAGTGGAGAGGGCAGGGCTGTGGAGATGTGGGCAGGGCCAGCCTAAATCCATTGTGAACTTGGGCTTTGCTTCCTGTTGCACAGTCTGGAGTGGTTCTCTGTCCTCTCCTCAGCGTTGGTCAATCTCCTATATACCTTTTCCCTCCAAATAGGATGCAAAATTTATTTAAGAAGTTGATAAAAGTGTTGCAATTTGAAGAGGTGTTTCAGAATATTCCAATAAAACACATAATTATAAACTAATTGGGAGATGTATGAAGTGTATCATCTTTTGATGACTTTAAATTTATTTATTAAAGAAAATAGAGAAAATTCTGATAAAATAACAGTGAATATAAAAACATGATAAAGATGAGTTATGAGAGTAACAGATTTTTTTTTTTTTCTGAAACCAAGAAGTCTTTTGAATCCAAACTCAATAACTAATAAACAAGCTGTCTGCCTAAACTGACCCTAAAACTCAGGGGCTGTTTCTGTCACTTATAACCAGGAACCATGGTTGTTGGTCTCCTTCTGTGTGGAGAGGTTATGGTTGAATGGAAAGAAACTCAGTTTTCTCATTGTTAAGTGAATACCGCTTCAGAACATGATTAAGAAGGTTATATGAGATCATATCTGGAAAGCTTGGGATATGATTGTTCTATAGTAAAGAATGCATATTAACTACTATAAGTATTAAGTTCTGGGGTTCACTTTTACATTTAATCAACAAATATTCAAACAAGCCATTTAACATTTTTGGCCTCACATCTCTGCAAAATAGGAATAATATGTGCCCCATCTAATTCATGATGAATGTGGATGCCAAAAAATTATGACATGGGAAAAAGCTTTATAGGTGTATGCAATTCCATATGAATATAATACATTTCTATTACTTTTATTTAGCTCATCAACTGCTTATTACTACCTACCCTGATCCCTGGAGACCCTCAGCTCATATTCATTTTATGTGATGGCTTACTTGTGCTGAGAGGGAGAGGCAGTCCAGAAAAATAATAGAAAAATTATAAGTCTTATGAACTTTAAAGTTTCACAAAAGCTTTATTGTTCCTGTGAGGCCAAAAGGAAATCTAATATCCTATCTTGAAATCCAGAGCTGCTTTGTTTTAAGTGTCAAAAGCATTTAGAACATTTAAATCCTTCCCTTACTCCAAGAGTGCCACGAGCCCCAGAAACAATTGTTAGGTTTTTCCTGTTGAGTTAGTTTCAAGATGTGCCCATGTGAGAAACTTACCTTCAGGTTCAGAGAGCACATTGGAAGGCAGCTGAGGCATCAGCAGAAGGTGGTTGAGCTGCTGATTGGCCAGGCCATGAGGCGGCATTTCAGTGAGCGGGGACTGCTTGAGCTGCATATGGAGGTGTGAAGGGGGCCTGTCCTGGGAACAGAACTTAGCGACTGAGACTTGCCAGTGGTTAAATGGTAAGGAGGTGTGGGAAGGGGCAGTGAGGATGGTGGTGGAAGCAGAGCTCAGATAGTGCAAAGGGTGCACTTAATTTGAGGGTGATGGGGATTCAGGGGAATGCTGTGGTCGCTTCTTTATTCTATAAAGAGTGACCTGCAGCATGGAGGATGTGCTAGAGGGGAGGACATGGGAGGCAGGAGGATTGATAGGAGCCTTGTGCTTTCCTCCAGATGACAGACTGTAGAGAATGGCAGCTGGCGGTGGCAGGGGAGGCAAGGGTGGGCTAAAAGTGTATGTGAGGCACAGAAATAGTAGGCTTGTTGACTGACTAGGTGAGGGGATCGTATAGGGAGGAGCCCAGCATGGCTTTGTTGATTTGGACATTGGTGGTACCACCAACTAAAATGGGGCATATAGGAGGGGCAGGTTTGTGGGCAAGTGAAAAGGATGACAAAGACCAAAGGGGATTCTATTATATTGAAGTTGTTCTGAGCATAACTTGTGGTAAATTCTCATTGTCTCTCAAAACACACTGTAGCTGTGACAGCCAGGAAACTCATGGAAATTAACCCTGTTTTTCACCTAATTTTCCTTACCTGCTTAGCTTCGTGGATCAGAGTCTCAGGGTGCAATAGTTGCTTGTTATATGGAATTTCTCAGCACAGATGTTGGATCTCTTTTAGTTCAGCATTTCCTTAAGAGTGTTCTGAGGAACCCCAGGTCAGTGAGGTGAGATGCTGAAAAGTAGTTCCACGTTTGGATGAGTTTGGGATTTGCTGATATCCACAAAGTTAAACACATTTCCTTTACTGCAGGATTTCTCAGAGCATTGAGTATATTCACACATATCTGAATTCAAGAAGGGAGATTTACTTCCCTGGTGGCTCAGACGTTAAAGTGTCTGCCTACAATGCGGGAGACCTGGGTTCAGTCCCTGGGTCAGGAAGATCTCCTGGAGAAGGGAAAGGCAACCTACTCCAGTATCTTGCCTGGAAAATCGGAGGAGTCTGGTAAGCTACAGTCCATGGGGTTGCAAAGAGTCAGACAGGACTGAGTGACTTCACTCACTTCCCAAACATCACTGATGATGGAATCTTTTTTATCAGGGAGAACCACTCATACTAGCTTGCTGCACACACTGGAAATACTCTGGGGAAAGCTGATTAATACTAGCCCCTTCTTTGAGAATATCATCATAAAAATTTCAAAATATTCTGAAAAATATAGAGTTAAGACAATGAATAAGTGTGTACCCATATCCCAGCTTTGATAAATTATAACATTATGCCCTGTTCATTCAGCTGTCTTGAGATATAATTTGACAGATGCAGTTAGTGCGTACCCTCCTTGATCCTATCTCTTCCTGTCTCACCCCAGATGTAAACCACATGCTATGCTGAACTTACATGCCATGCACATCTTATGTACTTGCTAGATATCTATGTATGGCAGACAACATATACCTTTGTTGTAAAACATTAATGTTTAACTGTTGTATACATGGTAGTACAGAACTGTATCCTTCTGCATCTTGCTCTTCTCCTTCAACCGTGTTGTTGGGCTTTCCATTGTACTTGCTGTTGTTTAGCTGTTCAGTCAATCAGTCGTGTCCAGCTCTTCGCAACCCCATGGACTGCGGCACGCCAGGCTTCCCTGTCCTTCGCCATCTCCAGGAGCTTGCACAAACTCATGTCTATCGAGTTGATGATACCATCCAATCTTCACATCCTATGTTGTCCCCTTCTCCTCCTACCCTCAATCTTTTCCAGCATCAGGGTCTTTTCTAATGAGCTGACCCTTTGCATTAGGTGACCACAGTATTAGAGCTTCAGCATCAGTTCTTCCAATGAATATTCAGGGTTGATTTCCATTAGGATTGACTGGTTTGATCTCCTTGCTGTCCAAGGGACTCTCAAGAGTCTTCTCCAACACCACAGTTCAAAAGCATCAATTCTTCAGTGCTCAGCCTTCTTTATGGTCCAACTCTCACATCCATACATGACTATGGAAAAAACCATAACTTTGACTAGATGGATCTTTGTTGGCAAAGTAATGTCTCTGCTATGTAATAAGCTATCTAAGTTGGTCATAGCTGTTCTTCCAAGGAGCAAGCATCTTTTAATTTCATGGCTGCAGTCACCTTTCACAGTGATTTTTGACCCCAAGAAAATAGTCTGTCACTGTTTCCATTGTGTCCCTATCTATTTGCTATGAAGTGATGGGACCAGGTTCCATGATCTTCATTTTCTGAATGTTGAGTTTTAAGCCAGCTTTTTCACGCTCCTCTTTCATTTTCATTAAGAGGATTTTTAGGTCCTCTTCCCTTTCTGCCATACGGATGGTGTCATCTGCATATCTGTGGTTATTGATATTTTTCCTTGCAATCTTGATTCCAGTTTGTGCTTCATCCAATCTGGCATTTCACATGAAGCACTCTGCATATAAGTTAAATAAGCAAGGTGACAATATACAGCCTTGACATACACTTTTCCAGTTTGGAACCTCTCCATTGTTCCATGTCCAGTTCTATTGATTCTTGAACTGTCTGCAGGTTTCTCAGGAGGCAGGTGAGATGGTCTGGTATTCCCATCTCATTAAGAATTTTCCACAATTCGTTGTGATCCACACAGTCAAAGGCTTTATCATAGTCAATGAAGCAGAAGTAGATGTTTTTCTGCAATTCTCTTGCTTTTTTGTATGATCCAATGGATGTTGGCAGTTTGATCTCTGGTTCCTCTGCCTTTTCTCTGTTGGCTTGAACATCTGGAAGTTCTTGGTTCATGTACTGTTGAAGCTTGGCTTGAAGAATTTTGAGTATTACTTTGCTAGAATGTGAAATGAGTGCAATTGGGGTGGTAGTTTATAATCCACAACCCTGTAGAGAAACTGCTACTGTGTTTTCAGGGTGGTTTTTTTTTTTTTTGGTTATAAACAAAATTTCTGGTAACATTCTTGTCCACATGTCTCCCTGCACACAGAAGTGAGAACTTCTCTAGTGAGTATTTCCAGAAAGGAAGTTGCTGGAATCAGATATTCAGGAGGCAATAGCTACTTGCTACATGTAGCTCCTATTTCTCCACTTTCTCACCAACACTTGTTATTATCATATTCCCCATTCCCCACCTTCCTTTTTGTGAAATGACAGCTCTTGTTTAATTTGCATTTTCTCGATATTTTGCGAGGCTAAATATCTTTTCATGTGTTTACCAGCCCTTTGGTTTCTTCTTCTATGACTTGCCAGTGTTTCTCTTCTTTGCCTGTTTTTTTTTTTATTGTGTCTTTTTTTTTTAAAATGATTTTTTCACCCATCAGTCTGTATCCTGGCTTTTTATCTTGTTTATGATGGTGTTTGTGGTACAGAAAAAATTTAAAAGTTTTATGCAGTCAGGGTTATATGGTTGATGCAATCTGTGGCTTCTTTTCATAAAGTTTTCCCTACTCATTGGAAAAGACTGTGATGCTGGGAGGGATTGGGGGCAGGAGGAGAAGGGGATGACAGAGGATGAGATGGCTGGATGGCATCACTGACTCGATGGACGTGAGTCTGAGTGAAGTCCGGGAGTTGGTGATGGACAGGGAGGCCTGGTGTGCTGCGATTCATGGGGTCCCAAAGAGTTGGACACGACTGAGCGACTGAACTGACTGACTGACCCAGGTGTTAAAGGATAGCTTGTATGTTTTTTAAAAATCTTGTCATTTTGCTTTTCACATTTATGTCTTTAATTCTGGGTTTATTTTTAAGTATTTTGAGACAGAAATCAGATTTCACTGTTTTCCATTAAATTATCAAATGTTTCAGCACCACATATTGAGTGATCTGTCCTTTGCTTCTTGATGTGTAAAGGCTTCTTTGTCCTAGGTCAAGTGTCCACTTGCTTGCCTTTCACATCCACTGTGTTGCAGTTGAAGAAACTATGTTCTTGAGGAAGCCAGCCTTATTCTTGCCTTGAGAACCCCATGAACAGCAGGAAAAGGCAAAATAATATGATACCAAAAGAGGAACTCCCCAGGTCATTAGGTGCCCAATATGCTACTGGAGATCAGTGGAGAAATAACTCCAGAAAGAATGAAGGGATGGAGGCAAAGCAAAAACAATACCCAGTCGTGGATGTGACTGGTGATAGAAGCAAGGTCCGATGCTGTAAAGAGCAATATTGCATAGGAACCTGGAATGTCAGGTCCATGAATCAAGGCAAATTGGAAGTGATCAAACAAGAGATGGCAAGGGTGAATGTCGACATTCAGGAATCAGCGAACTAAAATGGACTGGAATGGGTGAATTTAACTCAGATGACCATTACATCTACTACTGCAGGCAGGAATCCCTCAGAAGAAATGGAGTAGCCATCATGGTCAACAAAAGAGTCCAAAATGCAGTACTTGGATGCAATCTCAAAAACGACAGAATGATCTCTGTTCGTTTCCAAGGCAAACCATTCAATATCACAGTTATCCAAGTCTATGCCTCAACCCACGCTGAAGAAACTGAAGTTGAATGGTTTTATGAAGACCTACAAGACCTTTTAGAACTCACACCCAAAAAAGATGTCCTTTTCATTATAGGGGACTGGAATGAAAAAGTAGGACGTCAAGAAACACCTGGAGTAACAGGCAAATTTGGCCTTGGAATGCGGAATGAAGTAGGGCAAAGACTTATAGAGTTTTGCCAAGAAAATGCACTGATCATAGCAAACACTCTCTTCCAACAACACAAAAGAAGACTCTACACATGGACATCACCAGATGGTCAACCCCGAAATCAGATTGATTCTATTCTTTGCAGCCAAAGATGGAGAAGCTCTATACAGTCAACAAAAACAAGACCAGGAGCTGACTGTGGCTCAGAACATGAACTCCTTTTTGCCAAATTCAGACTTAAATTGAAGAAAGTAGGGAAAACCGCTAGACCATTCAGGTATGACTTAAGTCAAATCCCTTATGATTATACAGTAGAAGTGAGTAATAGATTTAAGGGTCTAGATCTGATAGATAGAGTGCCTGATGAACTATGGAATGAGGTTCGTGACATTGTACAGGAGACAGGGATCAAGACCATCCCCAAGGAAAAGAAATGCAAAAAAGCAAAATGGCTGTCTGAGGAGGCCTTACAAATGGCTGTGAAAAGAAGAGAGGCAAAAAGCAAAGGAGAAAAGGAAAGATATAAGCATCTGAATGCAGAGTTCCAAGGAATAGCAAGAAGAGATAAGAAAGCCTTCTTCAGCAATCAATGCAAAGAAATAGAGGAAAATAACAAAATGGGAAAGACTGGAGATCTCTTCAAGAAAATTAGAGATATCAAGGAAACATTTCATGCAAAGATGGGCTCAATAGAGGACAGAAATGGTCTGGACCTAGCAGAAGCAGAAGATATTAAGAAAAGGTGGCAAGAATACATGGAAGAACTGTACAAAAAAGATCTTCATGACCAAGATAATCATGATGATGTGATCACTAATCTAGAGCCAGACATCTTGGAAAGTGAAATCAAGTGGGCCTTAGAAAGCATCACTACGAACAAAGCTAGTGCAGGTGATGGAATTCCAGTGGAGCTGTTTCAAATCCTGAAAGATGATGCTGTGAAAGTGCTGCACTCAATATGCCAGCAAGTTTGGAAAACTCAGCATGGCCACAGGACTGGAGAAGGTCAGTTTTCATTCCAGTCCCAAAGAAAGGCAATGCCAAAGAATGCTCAAACTACCGCACAATTGCACTCATCTCACATGCTAGTAAAGTAATGCTCAAAATTCTCCAAGCCAGGCTTCAGCAATACGTGAACTGTGAACTTCCAGATGTTCAAGCTGGTTTTAGAAAAGGCAGAGGAACCAGAGATCAAATTGCCAACATCCACTGGATCATCGAAAAAGCAAAAGAGTTCCAGAAAAACATCTATTTCTGCTTTATTGACTATGCCAAAGCCTTTGACTGTGTGGATCACAATAAACTGTGGAAAATTCTGAAAGAGATGGGAATACCAGACCACCTAACCTGCCTCTTGAGAAATCTGTATGCAGGTCAGGAAGCAACAGTTAGAACTGGACATGAAACAACAGACTGGTTCCAAATAGGAAAAGGAGTACGTGAAGGCTGTATATTTTCACCCTGCTTATTTAACTTATATGCAGAGTACATCATGAGAAACGCTGGACTGGAAGAAACACAAGCTGGAATCAAGATTGCCGGGAGAAATATCAATAACCTCAGATATGCCGATGACACCACCTTTATGGCAGAAAGTGAAGAGGAGCTAAAAAGCCTCTTGATGAAAGTGAAAGAGGAAAGTGAAAAAGTTGGCTTAAAGCTCAACATTCAGAAAACGAAGATCATGGCATCTGGTCACATCACTTTATGGGAAATAGATGGGGAAACAGTAGAAACAGTGTCAGACTTTATTTTTTTGGGCTCCAAAATCACTGCAGATGGTGCCTGCAGCCATGAAATTAAAAGATGCTTACTCCTTGGAAGAAAAGTTATGGTGAACCTAGATAGTATATTCAAAAGCAGAGACATTACTTTGCCGACTAAGGTCTGTCTAGTCCAGGCTATGGTTTTTCCTGTGGTCATGTATGGATGTGAGAGTTGGACTGTGAAGAAGGCTGAGTGCCGAAGAATCGATGTGTTTGAACTGTGGTGTTGGAGAAGACTCTTGAGAGTCCCCTGGACTGCAAGGAGATTCAACCAGTCCATTCTGAAGGAGATCAACCCTGGGATTTCTTTGGAAGGAATGATGCTGAAGCTGAAACTCCAGTACTTTGGCCACCTCATGCAAAGAGTTGACTCATTGGAAAAGACTGTGATGCTGGGAGAGATTGGGGGCAGGAGGAGAAGGGGACGACCCAGGATGAGATGGCTGGATGGCATCACGGACTCGATAGACGTGAGTCTGAGTGAACTCCGGGAGCTGGTGATGGACAGGGAGGCCTGGCGTGCTGCGATTCATGGGGTCGCAAAGGATTGGACATGACTGAGCGACTGAACTGAACTGAGGAAGCCAGCAGGTTGCTCAGTCCCAGAAAAGATGGTGGCAGGATGGAGCAGCCCAGTTATATGGTCTGAAGTCCATGGATTTCCCAGCCACACCAGTGAGAAGGGCAAATTCACTCTGCTGGTATTTTCTTCTTATTAGTCTCTTGTTTCTTCCCTCCCCTCCTTCTCTCAACTTGTCTTCCTGCCTTCTTTCTTTCTCTTCTTTTTCTCCTGTATCTCAGTTAGGCTTATGTTTCAGCATTGAGATATATTTTTATGCATGACATAGACATCAGAACACAGCTATTCTTCAAGCGAATGTTTTATCAAAAATATGGCTGGGGAGATCACATTTCCTTTTCATGAGTTGGGGCTGGCAAGCCTAAGCTCTTTTTCATTTAGAAGAGATAGATGGTTGGGGCCATTAAAATCTACAGCACTTTGCTTTGGCTCCAAGTGATTCATGGCTACTAATCCCTGTGGATATATTTTTATTTTCTTGGATGTATTGGATGTGCAGGTGGTGTATATTGGAAAAGCCTGTAGTTTATTGACACAAGCTCAGTAAAGACTCTGATTAATCTCAAAAATAAATAGAGAAAAGTGAAAGGTCACACTCTGGATCAAGAGCTCCGATTATAGCACTGATCCTTGAGTTATTTATTTCCAGTTGAGAGAAATCCTCCCAGCGGAGTCGTCAGGAGATGGATGGAGATTAACAGGTGAAGTGTGCACGGGACTCCTCTTGCTCTCTCTTCTCACCCTTTACTGTCCTTGCTGCTCAAATGTGCCTTCTCTAACTCAGCATTTTGGGGAGAAATTCAGCGTTTTCTATGATGACTCTCTTGTTTGATAGACTGTTTTCAGTTCCTTGGATATATTTTGTGCCTTCCCCTATACCCTCGAGGAACCCAGAGGTATACATTTTAGGCTTTTCTGACGTGCCTGGTAAGGCTCCTGTGATAGATTCAAGACTGTTTCCTGGGGTTGTTCAGAGTGGTGCCCAGAGTTCTCCTGGTCTCTGGTATAAGCAGGAGAATAGTACTGGCTGTGGGTTGGTGCTGTCTTACGTGGGCTGAGAGTGCCTGGGAGAATGGAGTGATGGAGGGAACATGAGACAGGAAATTGAATTTTGAGATTAAATGCTGGGGGACCTCTGTCACCCAGGCTGGATGCTCATTCTTCTTCCTCTCATGCTGGCATTCAGACTCTGTCACCTCTGCCTCCTGGGTTCCTGATGCTCCCTTCTCCTCCTCTCCTAGTGGAGCTTAGGACATGCGTTGGCTTAAATTAAAAAAAAAAATAAATTGAAGTATAAGCGATTTACAATGCTGTGTTCATTTCAGGTGTACAACAGAGTGATTCAGTTATACACATACATTCTTTTTCAGATTCCTTTTCATTACAGGTTATTAAAAGATGCTGATTATAGTTCCTTGTCCTTATTGTTTATTTTATATATAGCAATGTGTGTGTGTTAATCCCAAACTTTAACACAGTGCTTTTGTCTGGAGGATAGAAGGAAATTTCTTGCAATTTTCCCTGGCTATCATCTCTCTTTATGAAAATTCATCTGCCACACTGGCTGCCAGAGGAAACTTAAAAAAAAAAAAGGCAGATAAATAGCATCACTTCTTTGGTTCAAACCTTTCCTGAAAAGGTGCTGGCCTCTTGAGTTGGCTACGACTGAGAAGTTCCACACATCACTCCCATTCATGTCCTTTGACCTGAACTTAGAGGGATGCTGGGAAGCGTGGTGCTTCCCAGTGCAGACGTATGCCAGCAACAATGCTGCAGCTGGAGAAAGGTGTGATGCTTTTGGTGGTCTACTACCTGTCTCTGCCACACCACCAGCCTCCTTGACGCTCGGATGAAGTCCCTGTGTAGGGAGCCCTCCTCCCTTTTCCATCCATCTTGCTATCACTTCCTCCATGATGCCTCTCTTGGCTCCTCTCAGAGGTCCAAGGCTCCTTCCCCTTTGCACTCCAACTGCACCCTCACCTGAGCACAGATCCACTGCACTCGAATTCTGTTTCCTGTCTTTTGCCCCCAGTACCCCATGAGTGCCCCTTGGAAGGCAACTCTGTCTTCTCCATCCTTATCTCTCCTGTGCATAGCCAAGGGTGAGGCGCAAAATAGGGGATCAGTTAAGGAATTATGGGTAGATTGATCCTGCAATATTTGGGGCTCCCCAGAGATACTCAAGACAAAATGTATAAAACACTTTTAAAAATGGCAGAGGAGGGACTTCCTGGTGGTCCAGTGGCTAAGACTCTGCTCCCAATGCAGAGGTTCTGAGTTCAATCCCTGGTCAAGGAACTAGATTCTGAATCCTGCATGCCATGACTAAGACCCGGTGCAGCCAAATAAATAATTTTTAAAAATGGCAAAGGAAGGCTTAAAAAATGCAGTCTTTATGATGGCTTCTTGCCTTTCCCTGGTGCAGGGATTCTGGAACTTGGCTGTGTACCTTAATCACCCTGGAAAGTATGAGAACAACAGTTTATGGGGCCCAGACCCCAGAAATTCTGATAAGGAGGTGCAAGTGTGGGCCTGGGATGTCTGTTGGCAACAGAGATTCCTGTGGGATGGTGCTGCAGCCGGTCCTGAGGGAGGGAGACATGAGGTTGCAGAAGCCCAAGAGAAGATGAATTATACAGTGATGCCCTGCTCCCTCCATCCAGAGATCAGGGTGGGGGTTAAATCATTGCCTGCCTTCCTCCCTCCCCACCTCCCTCCCTCTCTCCATCCTTCCTTCTCTCTCCCCCTCTTCTCCCTCCCCACTCCCCTAGAGATGATTTTCATTATACTTAGTAGCTCAGGGCTGGAGAAATTCTAATCAGAAATATATCCACTTATCCCACAGCTTAACTCCATCTGGTCCCTATGGATACAATCTGAGGTGATTACTTTTGATGAATTGCTAATGCCTTTGTGATCCCTGCTCCAGCAGCCTCTGTGGGATCTGAGGCAGCATCGATACCCGAGCTCTCAGTCCCCGAGGCTCTAGCACTGAGAATACTGGGAGTAGCTCTGAGCTGGGTGGAGAGCTGAGTCTCCCTGGAATCTTCTGAGGACCCACGAGAACACTGCAGTTGAGGCTCTTCTTTTTCCTGCACTTCAAAGCCACTGTGTGTGATCTCACCCAAAGCCATCCTTGGAGCCTGGAGGGGAAATGGTTAATTTGACAAAATACATTTAGGAACTTAAGGCAAAAATCCAGACTGCCAGAATGTAAAGTTGTTTTCCTGAACCGTAAGCAACTGGAAAGGGTCCTATACTCAAAGGCTGCAGTGACCAGACTGTTAATGTATCTGAGTTGACTGAAGACACTAGGGAGGTGTGGGGACTGTGACAAACTAAACAGTGTTACTGAATCAGGTCTGGCTGCTCGCTTGTTCAAAAATTAGTATGAGAGAGAAAGAGAGAAGTTGGTGGAAAGGAGAGGTGCCTTTAATCAGAATGCCAGTGAGAAATAGAATATTTCTTGAGTATCAGGAAACAAGGATGTCACAGTCACCAGCAGTTGCAGCCACCACTGATGGTAAGCTGGTGAGCCCTGAGGGAACTCAGAATGTTGTGAAAACACAGAAAACTGGCCTCAGAAAGGTGAGGCGCATATCAAAGGAATGATTTCAGTGAGTGTAGACTCTTGTATCTTCCCATATATAGAAAAGCACTAAATTCCTTAGCTTGGGATATCCAGTTTTCTTTAATTAAAAATTTTTTTGATGTTTAGACTACTTGCCCTTTGTTGTAAAACTTCTATATAACCTGGCTCCGCCTCTCACCTTCTTGGAGCAGTTCTCTCTGGGTTGCTTGAGATGCTATCTCCTAGACCCAAAGTCCTAAAAATTCCCACTGAATAAAACATAACTCTTATTTTTGATGCTAGTGGTAAAGAACCCACCTACCAATGCAAGAGATGCGAGAGACACAGGTTCGATCTCCGTGTCAGGAAGATCCCCTGGAGGAGAGCATGGCAACCCGCTCCAGTAGTCTCGCCTGGAGAATCCCATGGACAGAGGAGCCTGGCAAGCTACAGTCCATGGGGTTGCAAAGAGTCGGACAGGACTGAAGTGACTTAGCACGCGCATAGGCACTTAACTTTTAGGTTGTGAATATTTTTTAAGTCGACACCAGCAGTCTGGATTCAGCATCCCCCTAAAACCACCTTCAAAGAGTCTGCTCAGACATGAAAGTTTTTAAAGGGAAACTGGGAAGTCATCTCAGTGAATCACTGAAATGAAAGGTCAGAGTGGTTGCATCCCTCACTGTGTGCAGGCTTGTTGATTTCTTGTGATATTTCCTTAGATGTTATCTAGTTCACACAGTTTATTTGGGAGATTACTGAAGGGGAAGCTAGGGAAGAGATCTAGTCATCTGTTAATTACTATTCTTCATTTCTCCTTCTTTGATCTATGGAAGGAACCCACACATTAGGCAAGGTATTATGTGATTAAAAGATTTAATCTGTGCTTAGGCCAGAGATGAGTGTATGTCATGGCTTGGGCCAGAGGTGGACTGCGGCCCACCAGGTTCCTCTATCCATGGGATTTCCCAGGCAAGAATACTGAAGTGGATTTCCATTTCTTTCTCCAGGGGATCTTCCTGACCCAGGGATCGAATCTGTGTCTCCTGCATCAGCAGGGGGATTCTTTACCACTGAGACACTGGTATTTATTGGGCTGTGACCTTGATCTGAGTTGTGACTATTCATCCTCAGAACACCAAAATGAATGGCTCTATTTCTTCTTCCACGTTACAGTTGGGGTCCATAACTCTTTTTTAAATTAATTTTTATTGGAATATAGTTGCTTTACAATATTATGTTAGTTTCTGCTGTACAGCAAAATGAATGAGCTATACATAAACATACATCCCCTCTGTTTTGGACTTCCCTCCCATTTAGGACACCAAGGTGCATTAGGTAGAGTTCCCTGTGCTATACAGTTCTTATTAGTTATCTATTTTCTACATGGTATCAATAATGTATATACGTCAATCCCAGTCTCCCAATTCCTCCCACGCCCGCTTTCCCCTTTGGTATCCATACATTTGTTCTCTATGTCTGTGTCTCTATGTCTCTATTTCTGCTCTGCAAATGCAATCATCTATACTATTTTTCTAGATTCCACATACATGTGTTTATACATGATATTTGTTTTTAAAATATTGAATAGTGACAGCCAGAACTAACTTAGTGCCAGAAACTGCTTTCAGCACTGTATTTATATTTCCCTATTTAGCCTTAAGTAATGGGTTTTTATTATTAGTAGTACCCCATCTTACACACGAAGACACTGAGACACAGGGACAATAAAAAGCTTGTCTCATATTACCCTGTTGGTAAGGGGAAGATATAGGATTTAAATCCAGACAGGCTGGCTCCCAAATTCTTGTTCATAAGTCCCATATTCCCTCCATAACTTGCCTGATATCATATGGGTACCGAATGGTGGAGTGAGGATAATTTTCAGAACATGAACTGCAAGCTCTGGGTACATTTCAAACTGCACTCACCCACCCAAAGGGAAGGGCTCAGCTAGAGTGTGAGAAGATGTCTTTTTTTTAAAAAAAAATTCTATTCATGTTTTTTTATATAAGCTTATAGGCAATGGCACCCCACTCCAGTACTCTTGCCTGGAAAATGCCAGGGATGGAGGAGCCTGGTGGGCTGCAGTCCATGGGGTCGTTAAGAGTTGGATACAACTGAGCGACTTCACTTTCACTTTTCACTTTCATGCATTGGAGAAGGAAATGGCAACCCACTCCAGTGTTCTTGCCTGGAGAATGCCAGGGACGGGGGAGTCTGGTGGGCTGCCGTCTATGGGGTCGCATAGAGTCGGATACGACTGAAGCGACTTAGCAGCAGCAGCATACTTTTAAGAATTTACATAAATTATATGAGGAAATATGCTGCAGAGATTTTTCCCATCAATTCTTGTTAGAGCACTTTAAAACATTTTTGGCCCTGACATGCAATATGCAGGATCTTAGTTCCCTGATCAGGGATTGAACCTGTGTCCCTGCAAGTGGAAGCTTGGAGTTTTAATCACTGGACCATTAGGGAAGTCCTTACTTTTTAAAAAATTATTGAAGTATAATTGATTAACAATGTTGTGTTAGTTTCAGGTGTTCAGTAAAGTGATTCAGCTCTATATATACCTGAATCTATTTCTTTTCAAATTCTTTTCCCATTTAGGTTATTACAGAGTATTGAGCAGAGTTTTGATACAGTATGTACTTGTTTGTTATCTGTTTTAAATGTAGCAGTGTGTACATATCAATCCCAAACTCCATACCCATCTCTCCACTCCACTTGATAACTTGCCCTTGATAACCATAAATTCATTTTCTGTGTCTGTGAGTGTGTTTCTGTTTTATAAATAAGTCCATATGTATCTTTTTTTTTAGATTCCACATATAAGCAGTATCATATGCTGTTTGACTTTCTCTGTCTGACTTATTTCACTTAGTATAATAATCTCCAGGTCCACCCATGTTGCTGCAAATAGCATTATTTTATTGTTTTTAATGGCTCCATAATAGCCCATTGTATATATGTACCACAAGAAGATCTCTTTTTAAAATAAGAAGCTTAGTCATAAATGTTTGTCCAATGAAAACCAGGTAGCTAGTGCAGCTAATGCCTAGAAAGAAAGAAGACCGGCTCATGGCAAGTCAGATGTAAAGTGAGTGCTGTGCAACCCCTGGCAGAGCCAGGAGGTTGGGGTGGGCAAAAATGAGGCAGGTGGCAGGAGCCTAAGAGGATTTGGAGAGATGCCAGAGTCAGGCAATGGAATGCCACAGTTCATTTGAAAACAGGCGTTTGCCTTGTAAGTTGATTACAGGCTGTTTTAAAATATAGTACATTAATAGAATTTAATATAGTATATTAATAAAATATAGTGTGTTAATATAAATTAATATAGTACATTAATAAAATATAGTACATTAATAGAATTTAATATAGTATGTTAATAAAATATAGTATAGTACCTGAGGGATGGTAAAGCCAGCAGACCAGGGGATGGCTGCCACTGAAAAGACAGTTGTTACTCATGGTTCCTAGGAGGAGGGGACCTGCTGCATCGCCTGGCCACACACAGGTCATGCAGGGAAGCACCAGGGTTGGCCGGGAGGCAGAGGGAGTGGGGAAGAACCTGGGCAGGAGGCTTCACTGTGGTTTCCACAGCAGGCTATGGTTTGGCTAGTTTGAACAGTGTCAATGGGTTCTGAGGCAGAGGGGCTGTCCCTAGTGGTCTGGCACCAAGCTCTGGGGTATTCAGGCTAGCAAGACAGTGGCCTGAGTGTGCCAGTCCTGAGAACCCCATGGAGGAGGTGGTGGGCTCTGGCTTGGTTCATTTGTATTTGAAAAACACACTCACAGGTATTTTCTTTAGAAACTGGACATCCTTAAGAAGGGCAGTCCCCCCAGAGATGGCACAGCTCCAAATATCAAAGCATTGGAAAATAACAGATGTGGTTAATACCTGGGCCTGGTATGACTTCTTTTTTTTAAACAGTTTTTAAAATTGAAATATAGTTGATTTACAATGTTGTGTTAATTTCTGCTGTACAGATAAGTAATTCACTTATAAATATATATAAATCTTTTCATATTCTATTTCTTTATGATTTATCACAGAATATTGAATATAGTTTCCCCATCTATTCTCTATGATAGTTCACCTGCTAACTCCAGGTCCCAGAGCATCTCTCCCCTGACTCCATCCCCCTTGGTCACCACAAGTCTGTTCTCTTTGTCTGTAAATCTGGTTTCTGTCTCATAGATAAGTTCACTTGTGTCATATTTTAGATTTCATGTATAAGTGATATCATATAGTATTTGTCTTTCTCTTTCTGACTTATTTCGCATAGTATGATAACCTCCAGGTCATCTATGTTGCTGTAAATGGCATTATTTCATCCTTTTCTATGGCTGAGTAGTATTTCATTGTGTTTATATATATATATATATGTACACACACCATATTCTTCTGTATCCATTAATCTGTAGTCTGACTTCTATCCAGTATATAGTATCATTGGAGTTTCGTGATCTCAACCTATTTAAAATTAACTTTTCCAGGTCTTTGTTTTGCAAAGGCTATTTCATAAGCATACTATGAGGACCAGTTCCCTCCACCACCCCCTACCCTGAGCCATGTAACTATTCTTGGACTCAGCAAGAATCTGGACACATGGTAAGAGGATGCTTGCCGTTGCTGTGCTGATGGTCAGATGCCGTCCTGTGCACACTGGCCCTCCTGGTGTCTGCAGTGCCTGTGACTAGGGTCTGTCTTTTGGGATAAAGACAGGTTGTTATACTGTTGTGCAGGATGAGGACTGCACAATAGCTCCACACCTAAGGAGGTGCCACTCACTAGGTAGGTTTGTGTACTTACAATGAATTTCCAGCAGATGGCAGTAAAGTGTCTTGCTCTAACAAAGTCTGTGCCTGCATGCTGCCAAGTTGCTTCAGTCTCATCTGACTCTTTGTGACCCCATGGACTATAGCCCGCCAGTTTTCTCTGTCCATGGGATTCTCCAGGCAAGAATGCTGGAGTGGGTTGCTATGCCCTCCTCCAGGGGATCTCCCCAACCCAGGGACTGAACCCACATCTCTTAGGTCTCCGGCACTGGCAGGCGGGTTCTTCACTATTAGGGCTACCTGGAATGCTAGGATGATTTTTCTGACAAATAGAAATAAAGTGCCTCTAACTCACACACAAATGCTGAAAGGGTCCACTGCTCATCAGTCCTGGCCTCACAGGTCACCCTGCTATAATTTCTCTCTGCAAGGGCTGCAGTCGTGCCTCATCACCCGTCAACAGACAGGCTTCTCAGCTTAGCTCCCAGTGAAGCTCCTTGTAGTTCTAAAGCAGCCTAACCTTAAAAAATGTTAAAGGAATTCTTTTTTATAAAATTTCTTTCCATTATGGTTTATTACAAGATATTGAATATAGTCCCCTGTGCTTGTTTATGTACTTTATATACAGTAGTGTGTATGTGTTAATCCCAAACTCCTAATTTATCCCTCCCTCCTTTCCCTTTGGGAACCATAAGACTGTTCTCTATGTCTGTGAGTCTGTTTTGTAAATAAGTTCATTTGTGTCGTATTTTAGATTCCACATATAAGCAGTATCATGTGCTCCCTGGTGGTCTGTTGGTTAGGATTCGGCGCTCTCTCCCACATATAAGCAATGTTATATGATGTTTGTCTTTCTCTGTCTGACTTACTTCACTTAGTATGATCATCTCTAGGTCCATCCATGTTGCTGCAAATGGCATTATCTCGTTCTTTTAATGGTTGACTAGTATTCCATTGTGTATACATACCACGTCTTTATCTATTCATCCATTGATCGATATTTAGGTTGTTTCCAAGTCTTGGCTATTGTGAAGAGTGTTGCTATGAACAAACACATGCTAGAAGCATGTATTTTTCTGAATTAGAGTTTTCTTCAGGTATATGTCCTGGAGTGGGATTCCTGGATCATATTGGAGGTCTAACTTTTAATTCTGCTACCAGAGCTTTAGGGAGAGAGCAGGAGGTCTGGGAAGCTCGGAGAGGATACCACACAAGTCATGGGGGTAGTACTTGTTGTCGGGGGTCCTGATAACCTGGGAGAGTGGGAGGGCTCTGGGACCCTAGGATGCAAGGTGGAAGGGGTTCATGGTCAGAGAGAAAGGCAGGGCTTGGGAGGACACACGCAAGAAACCTGTGGAATAATCATTTAATAATGCATCTGTCCTAGGGAGTGACCAGGATACTAAAGATTAGGTTCAGTTACTTGGACACAGAATGCAAGGTGAGGCAAGCAAGGTGCAATCTTGGCTTGTGCCCTTTTCTCTTGGAAAGTCACTGGAATGGAGCAGGTGGGACAGATCCAGGCAGAGGGCCCTCCCAGCTCTTGGTGCCCTCAGTTCTAGTACAAGAGCAGACCAGCAGTTATTTTAGCATCTGGCTCCTTTCCTTCTGGATAAGAACTGTCCTTGGGAAAAGGCTGTGAAAAACCATTGAAGAACGCGAGACCCTAAGGACATGGGTGACAGGGGGATCCCAAGTCACCAGCTGGGAATCTGAACTACTCTGAGTGAGACAGGGAGAAGGACTTATTTTCTGTCCTTTGAAAGTGGAAGAAAGAAATGGAGGGAGGCAGAAGGAGGAGGTGAGGGAAGCAGAAAGGTGGTGAAAACCCGAGTTTCCAGTGAGTGGGGAGCAGTCAGGGGAGGCGCCCCAGGGATGGACTCCTTGGGAGGGCACAGGGATGTTTGACCCACCACTTGGACTTGGCATGTTATGTGCTGTGGAGGCTGCCACCCGAGCACCGCTCTCCAGTAGGCAGTGAACTATGCTGTACTCATCCATGTTTTGCATGAAAGCTTTTGTATTTGTGTGTGTGTGTGTGTGTGTGTGTGTGTGTGTGTGTGTGTTTAAGAGAGCATAGAAGGAACAACGACTATGACCACGTAAGCCCCTCAGGATTCTACAAAATCTCGGCAAAGGTTTCAACTTCACAAACTGTGGACTTTGGTGTTTTGTTTAGTATTCCTGGATGCCAAGAATTTGCATGTAGCAACATGGATGGACCTAGAGATATTATACTAAGTGAAGAAAATCAGAAAGAGAAAGACAAGCACCATATGATATCACTTACATGTGGAATCTAAAACACAACACAAATGAACTTATCTATGAAACAGAAGCAGACTCTCAGACACAGAGAACAGACTTGTGGTTGCCAAAGAGGAGGAGTGGGGAGAGAAGATCGGGAGTTTGGGGTTAGCAGTTGCAAATTATACACACAGGATGAATAAACAAAAAGCTCCTACTGTATATAGTACAGGGAACTATGTTCAGTATCCTGGGATAAATCACAATGGCAAAGAATATAAAAATGAATGTATACATATGTGTAATTCGGTCACTTTACAGTATACCTGAAACCGATACAGCATTGTAAATCAACTATAGTTCAATAAAAAAGATTTTTCCTCCATTTGTTTATTTATTTATTTATTTTAATTTTTACTTTATTTTACTTTACAATACTGTATTGGTTTTGCATACATTGACATGAATCCGCCACGGGTGTACATGAGTTTCCAATCCTGAACCCCCCTCCCACCTCCCACCCCATCCATTTGTTTATCAGAAGAATTTTTCTGTCTCGCATCTTCACCTATGGCTATGCTGGGAAAAAGCATTCAACAGATATATTTTGTTCTTTAATAGATATTTTTTTTTAAAAAAATTTAAATTTATTTATTTTAATTGGAGGCTAATTACTTTACAATATTGTATTGGTTTTTCCATACATAAAGAAATGAATTTGGAATGGCTTTGTATTTGTCCATCCATTTATTAATTCAGCCTCTATTTATTAGCTGTCTAAAGTATGCTGGGATGTGTCCTGGGCACTGGGGAGCCATGGAGAAGCTGGCTGCTTTAGCAGATTTCAGGATGTAAGAAGGATTGATCAGAGGCGCAAGAATATAGCAGTGCAGGGTTGCATTTTTTAGTAGCTACTTAAAAAATTGTTTTTATTGAAATATAGTTGATTTACAACATTGCAATAACTTCTGTTGGACAACAAAAATGACTCAGTTATACAAGAATTGGTGTTTTTGAGCTGTGGTGTTGGAGAAGACTCTTGAGAGTCCCTTGGACTGTGAGGAGATCCAACGAGTCCATTCTAAAGGAGATCTGTCCTGGGTGTCCTTTGGAAGGACTGATGCTAAAGCTGAAACCCCAATACTTTGGCCACCTCACGCGAAGAGTTGACTCATTGGAAAAGACTGATGCTGGGAGGAATTGGGGGCAGGAGGAGAAGGGGACGACAGAGGATGAGATGGCTGTATGGCATCACTGACTCGATGGACATGAGTTTGTGTGAATTCTGGGAGTTGGTGATGGACAGGGAGGCCTGGTGTGCTGCAATTCATGGGGTTGCAAAGAGTTGGACATGACTGAGCGACTGAAATGAACTGAACTGATACATTCTTTTTCATATACTTTTCTATTATGGTTTATCACAGTATATGGGATGGACTTTCCTGTGCTATACAGTAGGACCTTATTGTTTATCCATTCTCTATATGATAGTTTACATCTGCTGACCCTAAACTCCCACTCTCTCTCCCACTCCCTTCCCCTTTGATGATCATCAGTCTATTCTCTGTGTCCCTGATTCTATTCTGTTTCATAGATAGGTTCATTTGTGTCATGTTTTAGATTCCACATATAAGTGATATCATATGGTATTTGTTGTTCTCTTTAGTAGCTACTTTTAATTGCTTGACAAACGAATTTGCTTGACGAACTGCTGTGGAAAGATCCCTCGGGTAGAAATTAGTCTGTGCTGGAGAAAACACAGGCCTCGGTTCAAGTACTGGTCTGACATGAGAGTTTTTGTTGAGATCAGGGAAGGCAGGCAAAAGATCAGTGTGCACCTGACCTAGAGTCATTTTTGGTGAGGAATGTCAGGGCCCTTTGGCCTCACCCTCTCTGCTTTTCCATTACTGACATTGTATGCATTCTTAGTCTCATGCTGGCTCTGTAAAAGGAGGACAAAATTGTTCTGGAAACCAAAGATAAAATGGCTTTGGAGAGCTCTCATTTTGGTCTCCTGGTGAGTTGTAAGTAAACACATTCTTGGAAGCTGAGCCATGAAACCCTGTTGTTTTAGGCCAGGCGGGCTACATAGCTGCTAAGCTCATGCTGCCCTGGGACCCCCCACTGCCTGTGGGCCTATTGGAATGTCTCGTGTTGGGTGCTAAGGGCAGAGATGGGGAATCACAGGTCCATCCAGGGCATGGCTGGGGCTCAGAGCTTGCACAGTAAGGAAACAGAAAGAGGACTGGTACACAATGCCAGACCCTCCCCACTCTTCCTCCTGGAGACGCATGTGTGTTTTCCCATTTTAAAACTTAAGTAAAAATTACCCATTTTATATAATTTTGAGAATCTTGAAAGCAGTATAGAGTTGAATAATTATAATCAGAATATGAGGTAATTCTGCGGTTCTCAAAGTTTCCTCATGTCTCAAGCTCCTGACAAACACTGACCTATTAGATGTCCCTATAGTTCTGTCTTTGCAAAAATGTCATGTATATGGAATTGTACAAGGAACTGACCGGAGGTCCAGTGGTTAGGACTCAGTACTTTCACTGGTTCTATCCCTATTCTGGGAACTAAGATCCTGCAAGCTACATGGGACAGCCAAAATAAATAAATACATAAGCAGACTCATATTGCATGTAACCTTTGAAGTCTGCTTCTTTCCATTAGCAGGATGCACTTGCCACTCATCTGTGTTGTATTATTAGTTGGTCCCTTTTTTATTGCTGTGCATTATTTCATCCTGTGGTTGTAGCCAGTTGCTTCTCCATTCACCAGTTGAGAAATGTTTGGGTTGTTTTCCATTTTTGGCAGTTATTGAAAAGTTGCAATAAACCTTTGTGTACAGGATTTTGTGTGAACGTAGGCTTTCATTTCACTTGGGTAAATATTGAACAGCAGAATTTCTGGCTTGTAGATAAGCATGTATTTAACTTCATAAAAGACGGAAATTGTCAGAATGGGTAGTAAAAACAATTATCATAGATAAAAAGGCACACCATACAATAATAGAAAGGTCAATTCACCAAAGAGACATAAGAATCCTGAATGAATAAGTACCTAACAACAGAACTTCAAAATATGTGTCTTTTTATCTGTGGTTATTTTCTTTGCCCTGAAGTATGTCTTAATATTATTACAACCACTCCAGCCTTTTTTAAAAAGTAGTACCTGCATGAAATACTTTCCCCCATATCTTTAATTTACCTATGTCATTATATTTCAAGTCAGTTTCTTATAGAGAACGTGTAGTTTGGTCATGATGTTTTTATTATCCGGTTCTGATAATTTCTGTCTTTTATTTGACATGTTTAGACTAGAAGTTGGCAAACTATGACCTGTGGGACAAATCTGGCTTTCCTATGGGTTTGTGTGTTGTTTATGGCTTTTTTTCACGTTACAATGGCTGAGTAGAGTGGTTGCACCAAAAAAGATATGGTCCAAAAAACTAAAAATATTTATTGTTTGCCCCTTTTACAAAAAAATTTTGTTAACCCTTGGTTAAAACCATATACTAGTACAGGTCGCCTTGGAGAGAATACCAAGTGGATCACTGTGAGTGGCCACAGTACCTTGGTGTACATTCACAGAGAGACCTGCTCTGAGAATGGAGACGCACCAGAGAAAGGGAGATTCTGAGAACTCCAGCCCCTATTTCAGGGAGTCAGGCACCAGAAAAGGGAATCTGTGCTTTTGTACTGTTGTTGCCATCACCATTAGCATCTCCTGCTTGGCTAAAACTTGGTTAAAGGTACTGACAGACTCACTGGGACATGAAGATGATGGCCAGGGAGAAGGGCACTCAGAACTCAATTTTTATTCCACATTAATACTATAAAATGCATTCCAGTTTTCCTGGGCTTCCCTAAAAGAATCTGCCTGCAATGCAGGAGACCAGGTTCGGGTCCTCTCTCAATAGCCCATGTTGCCAAAACAAAAACCTGAGTGGAAACAAATTATTTCAGAATCTCAGTTACTTCAGTCAAGAAGCTCAGAAGACAGAGTCCTGCCTTTATTGGTGAAAAGTGGCAAAACGTAGCGATGAAAAGGTAAAATTTTACCTCCAATTCCCTTAAGTTCCCTACAAAAACAAATACAACAGATATCTTACAGTGTACTCAAAAAGAGAGAAAAACATACACCTTGGGTCCAGAAGTTAGACTTGCAAGCCTGAGGACATCAGAGGACCTTCCACTGAAGTATAAGGCAGGTGCCCAAGTGAGCTGGTATCTAATGGTTGCCTGAGGGAAGCTACTGAGTGCAGTCTTATACAGTCTGAGTGGTGGTCACTGTATCTAAGAGTATTAACATTAAATACAAATGAAGTCTGGATTTGAGAATTTCCTGAACAGACAAGAACTTTTAAACCATGTAAAAAAAACTAAATCTGGCTTATTTCATGAATGTAAGTGAAATTCAACCTAAGTTATTTTTTGTAAATGGCTCTGACAGTCATAAAAGAAATATAGTCATTTTCCTAAAAATGGTATGAGAAACTTGCACTGTAATAAGCAATCATTGTAAAAATGAATAATAATGTCTTCATTTTTACTCTCTAAGTCATTCTGTAGCGTCATGTCCCCAAGCTTCACATCAGTCTTTGAATTTGGAAGCTCCCTGTTTGTGAACTGTTTTTATATCCACAATAAACTCTTACTAAATATTAAAAAAAATACATTTAATGTAATTATTAATAAGTTTAGACATACTGCTTTGTTATTTGTTTTCTGCTTGTTTCCTCTTTTTTTTTCTTCCTCTGCGTGTTCTTTTCTGCTTTCTTTTGGGTTATTTGAACATTTAAAAATATTCTAGTTTATCTATTAGGTTTTTGCCTATTGTTCTCTCTCTCTATATACATACATAGAAATATATAAAAAAGTGCTTGCTCCAGGGATTAAAATATATTGTACAATATATACTTACTTTTTCAGATTTTATTTAACATCACTGTTTTGCCACTTCAAATGGGATGTATTAATGTTACCACAATATGATGCCCTTTCCCCTTCCTCATTTGTGTTATAATTCTGTTGTGTATTATATTTATTCATGCTGAAAACTCAACTGTTATTAAACTTTTTTCTTTAAACCTTGCAGTATATTTTAAAGAATTCAAAAGGAAAGAATAGTCTACTATGCTCACCCAGATATTTTCCTTTTTTCTTTCTTTTTCTTCATCCCTGGTTCTCTAAAGTTGACTTCTGGTAGCATTTTCCTCTTGCTTGAAGAACTTCCATCATCAATTAAACAGTTTTAAATTTAGATGTAACTGATAGGTAACATTATGTTAGATTCAGGTGAACAGCATCATGATTTATATATGCATTATGAAATGATCAGCATGATGTGTCTATATATATTAAGTTTTTCTTCCTTGTGATGAGAATTTATAAGGTCTATACTCTCAGTAGCTTTTAAAATATATAATACAGTATTATTACTAACTTTATCCATCATGCCCATGACTTATTTATATTATAACTGGAAGCTTGTAGCTTTTGACCATCTTCATCCATTTTCCCCACAAACCCCATCTCTGACAACCACGAATATGTTCCCTGTATCTCTGAGTTCAATTTGTGTAGGTGTGTGTGGGGCTTCCCTAGTGATTCAGTGGTAAAGAATCCACCTGCAATGCAGAAGCTGCAGGAGGATGGGGTTCAGTCTGGAGAAGGGAATGGTAACCCACTCCAGTATTCTGCCTGGAGAATCTTATGGACAGAGGAGGCTGGTGAGCTGCAGTCCACAGAGTTGCAAAAAGTTGGACACAACTGAAATGACTTAGCATGTGTCCATTTTAGACTCCACATATAAGTGAGGTCATGTGGTATGTCTCTGTCTGACTTATTTCAGGTAATATAATGTCCTCAAGGTTCATCCACATTATTGTAAATGGCAAGATTTCTCTCTTTATTATGGCTGAATCACAGCAGTTTTTTAAAAAACATTTTTACCATGCATGTCTATTAGATTAAAAAGTATCTACAGTAGAATCATAATAGATAAAAGAAAGAGAAGACTTTTCTCACAATTCTCAAACACACAGCACAATAATATTACACAGTGATAAACACACTTTATACAATCATAATATTTCAACATATTTTCTTGATTTTATAGATATCTTAACATGTTTTACTAGTTTGGAGTTAGTATTCCTAGGGACTTTCTGTATTTATTTATTTATTTAAAAATTTATTTATTTATTTTAGGTGGAGGCTAATTACTTTACAATATTGTGGTGGTTTTTGCCACACATCGACATGTATTAGCCATGGGTGCACATGAATCCCCCCATCCTGAATCCCCTCCCACCTCCCACCTGACCCCATTCCTCTGGGTTGCCCAGAGCACCGGCTTTGAGTGCCCTGCTTCATGGATCGAGCTTGCACTGACCATCTATTTTACCTATGGTAAAATGCGTGTTTCAGTGCTGTTCTCTCAGATCATCCCGCCTTCACCTTCTCCCAGAGTCCAAAAGTCTGTTCTTTATAACTGCATCTCTTGCATATAGGGTGATTGTTACCGTCTTTCTAAATTCCATATATATGCGTTAATATACTGTATTGGTGTTTCTGACTTACATCTCTCTGTATAATAGGCTTCAGTTTCATCCATCTCATTAGAACTGACTCAAGTGTATTCTTTTTTTTTTATAGCTGAGTAATATGCCATTGCGTATATGTACCACAACTTCCTTATCCATTCGTCTGCTGATGGACATTTGGTTGCTTCCATGTCCTACCTATTGTAAACCGTGCTTCAATGAACACTGGGGTACATGTATCTCTTTCAATTCTGGCTTCCTTGGTGTGTATGCCCAGCAGTGGGATGGTTGGGTCATATGGCTGTTCTATTTCCAGTATTTTAAGGAATCTCTACACTGTTCTCCATGTGGCTGTACTAGTTTGCATTCCCACTAACAGTGTAAGAAGGTTCCCTTTTCTCCACACCCTCCCCAGCATTTATTGTTTGTAGACTTTTTGATGGCAGCCATTCTGACTGGCATGAGATGGTACTTCATTGTGGTTTTGATTTGCATTTTTTTGATAATGAGTGATGTTGAGCATCTTCTCATGTTTGTTAGCCATCAGTATATCTTCTTTGGAGAAATGTCTGTTTAGTTCCTTGGCCCACTTTTTGATTGGGTTGCATAACAATTCTTTTAAAGAAGTTCTGTTTGGAATTGATTCTCTCAACTCCCCTTAATCTGAAGATGTCTTTATTTCAGCCTTATTCTTAAAGGATATTTTTATGTATACAGAGTTCTGGTTTGGCAATTCCTTTACTTTTGCCTGTTAGAAGTGGCTCTCCATGCCTTTGGCCTTCAAGGATTCTGATGAGAAATTTGTGGTTTTTTGAATATTATTCCTCCATAATTAGCATATCATTGTTCTCTATCTGCTTTCACTTTTTTCCCTTTAGTTTTCAAAAGTTTGATGATAATGTATTTGTGCATGGATTCTTTTAGTTTTACTGAGCTTCTTGAATCTGTGAATTTATGTCTTTTGCCAAATTTGTAAAGTTTTCAACCATTATTTCTTCGTGCATTTAACTGTTATTTCCCTGAGCATTTTCCTAATAGCTCTTTTGAAGTCTGTGTCATATAATTACAACATCTGTGTCATCTTGGTGCTGATGTCTGTTTGTCTTTCCCATGTAAACTGAGATTTTTACTGGTTCTTTATGTGCTGAGCAATTTTGGGTTCTGGCCTTAATGCTTTGAATATTATGTTACGAAACTCTGGGCCTTATTTAAGTCCTATGGGGAATGTTGCTAGGAGGCAAAAACCTGACTGGGTTTAGGCTGCGAGTGCTACCAGGCTTCTCTAGGTTTCAATTACAGGTTCACCTTCAGAGCCTTTGTGGTGCATTTCACATCTGTCCCACGTGTGTGCTATGTAACTGGTGATCTGGGATGGGAGTGGTGGTCTATCTCTTAGTGCAGTTCTCCAAGTCTCTGGTTTGCTGTTTAAGAGCACATCCAGGCACGTGTAGCTTGATGGCGGGGCTTATCTTGAGCTTTTCTGGAGATTTCCCCCTCTGTGTGCATCTTCTCTCTGGTACATTCTGATTGCCTGGACCTCTTCTTTGTGATCTTCTGGTCAGAAAGCTGTGGTTTTAATTACCTGCTCTGCTGTGTACTTCCTCTGACTGCCATTGCTCCTGGCGTCAAGTAGTAGGAATACAGAGAGTAAAAAGGCAAGGACAATTTGCTCCCACTTTCTTGGGTTCATCACTCACCTGACCAGAGAAGAGGGTTCTCTTATTGGAGACTTTTGGATTCCTGTATAACCCCAGTGCTGTGTCTGTGGCTGCCTCTGCTGTCACAAGACTTCCTTGAGCCTGGGATGTATGAGATCGGAGAATGAAAAAAGAGAAAAAAAACCTGGGAGATTCACCCCAGTCTCTCTGAGCATTAGAACATTTCTCTCCTCTTTCACCCAGAAGTAGAGGGTTTTGCCTGGCTCTTTCTCTGTCCAGGCCCCAGTGTCTACTTCTGGGTTTTTTGAGTGTTGTGGGGGAAACTGGAGGAAACATGGGAAACTCATTGCCAATGTGATGGTACTTTGAATTCTGATCTTCTATAATTCCCCTGCTACTATTTTTATTTTTTTAACAATCCTCACATAACTTCTTTGTGAGATCTGTAAGGTTTTATAGTCTCATTCAACTGGAGAGCCATGGCAGAGTGGGTTTACTCCATCTTGCTCTGAAATGGAGGCTGTTGGTTTTTAATACCCAGCATTTAAGATGTATGTGATTTGAAAGGATGAGGTAAGCCTTTCCATAACAACATGGAGAAGTCATGATATGTTGAAAAAAGAAATAAAGCAGGTCGCAGGGCACTTTATGTGCTATGTCCTCACTTCTCCATAGTTGTATATGTTTATACATAGAAAATTTAGTGTTTTAACATGCTTGCAGTTGCCAGTAAGACAATACCCAAAAGTGCCTTGAACATTAAGGAAAATTTATTGTTGTGTGATGGAAAGTCTGAGCATTGTTGGTTCTAAGGTGGGCTAATTTACTGGTTCAAGAATGTCAGGGCTCTTAGTTTCCTGCTCAGCAATTCTTTGGACTTTCTCTAAAGGTTACAAGATGACCACAGTACTTCAGTCTTCCTTTCCTTGGGTGGCAATGTCCAAAGTCAGGAAGAACCGTCTCTTCTTGTGTTTGTCTTGTATCAAGGAGGGAATGTTTTCCTTAACTAGCCTAGCATACTTCCCTTATGCTAATTGACAAAGATTAAATCATACTTGAGCTTAGCCAGTCTCTAGCAACTATAATGAAATTTCCTGTTTGAACTGTACTAGTCTAAATTTATCTCCTGAGTCTGGGAAAGGAATTCTGAAGTCTGTTGGGCTGCCAATGCTGAATCAAGGTCAAATTTATCTTCACAAGATGGAAAAAGGGAAAGGAAAGAAGGGACAAATAAATAGAATAATATCTCATGCATGTTGGATTAAAAGACTTAATATTGTTAAAACGTTCATATTACTCAGATGATGTACAGAGTCAATGCAATCCCTTTTAAAATCCCAGTGGCATTTTTTAAAGAAATGGAAAATACTCCTAAAATTCATATGGGAACATAAAGGACCTTAAATAACCAAAATAATCTTGAGAAAGAAGAACAAATCTGAAGGAATGCTTCAACTTCCTGGCTTAAAAACATGTCACAATTAAGAAACAATTTAATTTACAACTGCTTCAAAAAGAATAAAATACTTAGGAATAAATATTACCAAGGAGATGAAAGACTTGTACAATAAAAACTATAAGAAGTTGGTGAAAAGTGTTAAAGAAGATAAGAACAAATGTAAAGATCTCCAGTGCTCATGGATTGGAAGCATTAATATTGTTAAAAATGTCCATTCTACCCAAAGCAATCTACAGATTCAATACAATCCTTATTAAAATTTGAATGTCTTTTTTTTTATAGAAATAGAACAAACAATCCTAAAATTTGCATGGAAATGCAAAAGACCTCAAGTAAACAAAATATATATGAAAAAGAATAATAAAGCTGGAGGCATCATGGTACCTGATTTTGAACCATGTTACAAGACTGCAGTAATCAAAACAGTATAGTATTAGCATAAAAGCAGATTTAAAGTTCAGTGGAATAGAATAGAGAGCCTATTAATAAACCTGTGCATGAAAGGTCAATTGATTTACAGCAAAGGAGCCAATATTTTATAGTGGAAAAAGAATAGTTTTATCAATAAATTGTGCTGAGAAAATTGGACAGTTACATGCAATAAAATGAAAACAGACCACTTTCTTACACCATATGAAAAACTATTCAAAATGGATTAGTGCCTGAATATAAAACCTGATATAAAACTCCTAGAAGAAAATATAGGCAGTAAACTCCTTGATGTTAATATTAGAAATGATTTTTTTTTTTGGACTTGACACCCAAAGCAAAGGCAACCAAAGCAAAAATAAGTAGGAGGGATACATTCAACTAAAAAGCTTCTGCTCAGCTATGGAAACAATCAACAAAATGAAAATCAAGTGTAAGAAAATATTTGTAAATTATATATCTGATAAGGGGTTAATAGGCAAAATATATAAAGATCTCATACTACTCAGTAGCAAAAAGTCCAAAATGGGCAGAGAATATGAAGGGACATTTTTCCAAAGAAGGCATAGAAATGTTCAACATATATATGAAAAGTTGCTCAGCATCACTAATCATCAGGAAAATGCAAATTAAAACCACTATGAGACACCTCACTCCTTTTAGGACAGTCATTATTTAAAAAAAGAAAAAGAAATGAACAAGTGTTGGCGAGGAAGAGGAGAAATTGGAAACCTTGTGCACTGTTGATAAAGATGGAAAATGATGCAGCTGTTATGGAGGAAAAAGTGAAATTTCCTCAAAAAAATTAAAAGCAGAATTACAATGTGACCCAAGAATCCCACTGCTGGGTATTTACCCAAAACAATTGAAGTGAGTGTCTGGAAGAGATATCCACACCCCTATACTCAGTGAAGCATTGTTCACAGTAGACAAAGTGTAGAAACAACCTAAATGTCAAATGGTGGATGAATGGATGAACACAAGGTTACATATCCATACAAGGGTAGTTAGGCATAAAAGAGTTAGCCATCCATAGTTAGCCATAAAAATGAAGGAGATCCTATAATATGGATGAAACTTGAGGACATTATGCTCAGTAAAAAAAACAGTCACAGAAGGGCAAATACTGCATGATTCCCCTTATGTGAGGTGAATGGTGGTTACTTGGGGCTATAGTTGGGGCAGGGAAGAATGGGAGCTTTTGTTTAATGGATATCAAATTATAGTCATGAAAGATGATTAAGTTCTAGTGGTCTGCTGTACAATATTGTGGTTACAGTTAATAATACTGTAATGTACATGTATAATTTATTTAAGAAACAGATTTCATGTTATGTGTTTTTTAATGCATATGAATATGTGTGTGCACAGTGAATGTATACATATAGCTGTTATACTCTGTTGTATAGCAGAAGCTAATATAATATTGCAAAGCAACTATACTCAAATAAAAAAATGAAAATAAAAGGGGAGTGGAAAGTGGTTTGGTAGACAATCATCTGGCATGGATGTTTGTACCAAGGCTGACCTATTAATATCTCTGCTGCTGCTGCTGCTAAGTCGCTTCAGTCGTGTCCGACTCCGTGCGACCCCATAGATGGTAGCCCACCAGGCTCCCCCGTCCCTGGGATTCTCCAGGCAAGAATACTGGAGTGGGTTGCCATTTCCTTCTCCAATGCATGAAAGTGAAAAGTGAGAGTGAAGTTGCTCAGTCGTCTCCGACTCTTAGTGACCCCATGGACTGCAGCCTACCAGGCTTCTCCATCCATGGGATTTTCCAGGCAAGAGTACTGGAGTGGGGTGCCATTGCCTTCTCCCACTAATATCTCTAGGATGTGTTTATTGGAGGAAACTTTCACCTTCTTGGTTTTGCTGCTTTCTACATCATTTTATATAACTACATAAAAATACATGTTTCCATTTTGAGAAAAGATAAAAAAAAAAATCCTTGCTTTTATTCATTTCTCCATGGAGTCTGCCCAGGCTCTCTCTGCCTGCTGCCTTCTCTGGATGGCTGGAAGCATTCAAGGTCAGTCTCATAGTTTAGGATTTCAGTCTAATCCATCTTGTATTGTTTGCTGTTATGCCCTCTGCTTTTATTTGTCTTCTATCCCCAGCTAGGATGTAAGCTCTTTGAGGTCAGACATATATCTTCTTCTTTCTCTAGGGCATCCAGGGCTGAGAACTTGGGTGGAGCACACAAAAATTACTTATTAAGTGATTTGTAGAGTAGTCTGTTTCTGGGCAAACTGTTGGGAAAGGGGTTAATGTGTGGTCATTTGCTACCAATCCATTTATGAAAAAATATGATCGTTTGTATTTGGATCTTAGAAGATAAGGCGCAATTCAAAGGACTGAAATTTTACCAGAAAGATCTAAGTGGGAAGCAAATGATAACAAAAACAAATCCTACTTAAGTCATTCAATAGTGCCTCCATTGAGCAAGCCTGCCTCTCAAAGGATTTTCATGTTAATGGACCAGGTACTTTGGTTCAGTCGATGAAGAAAATCACATATCAGTAAACAGGATTTGTGGCCATCAAGCCAGCAGCCACTGTGGCCACCCGCAATTGTGCACCCCAAGGGGATTCAGGATGCAGAAATATAGGATACTGGCCCTAGATAGCTAAGATGCATATCAAAGGGATGATTTCACTAAGTCAGACTCTTGCACCTTCCCATACATTCAAAAGTGCTAAATTCATTAACTTGAGATGTTGGATTTTCTCTAATTAATTATCTAATTAGCTTTGATATTATGACTATCTGGTCTTTGCTGTAAAAACTCCTATATATCTAGTCTCCTCCCTTACCGTTTTGGAGCAGTCACTCAAAACGTTCTGAGAGGATGTCTTTTGGCCTAAGTCCTTAGAAAGTCTGCCAAATAAAGTTTAACTCTCAACTTTTAGGTTTTGCATTTTTTTTCAGTTAACTGTTTTCAAATGTTTTACTTTAGACTCACATGTTCTTTTCTGGTGTTCTGCAGGATGTATATTCAATTCGTAACTCCTTAGTTACCCAGAATTTTCTTTAAATTTTCCAGCAACACACCTTAAAAAAATCAAATGATGTTGTATAGCTTAGTATATCTATTTTGGTTCAGTTCAGTTCAGTTCAGTTCAGTTGCTCAGTCGTATCCAACTCTTTGCGACCCCATGGACTGCAGCATGCAGGGTTCCCTGTCCATCACCAACTCCTGGAGCCTACTCAAACTCATGTCCATTGAGTCAGTAATGCCATCCAACTATCTCATCCTCTATCATCTCCTTTTTCTCTGGCCTTCAATCTTTCCCAGCATCAAGGTCTTTTCAAATGAGTCAGCTCTTCGCATCAGACAGCCAAAGTATTGGAGTTTCAGCTTCAGCATCAATCCTTCCAATGAATATTCAGGATTGATTTCGTTTAGGATGGACAGGTTGGATCTCTTTGCAGTCCAAGGGACTCTCAAGAGTCTTCTCCAACACCACAGTTCAAAAGCATCAATTCTTCAGTGCTCAGCTTTCTTTGTATAAGATAGGATATCTACTTCAGTTCAATTCAGTTCAGTCGTGTCCGACTCTTTGTGACCCCATGAATCGCAGCACGCCAGGTCTCCCTGTCCATCACCAATTCCCGGAGTTCACTCAAACTCATGTCCATCGAGTCAGTGATGCCATCCAGCCATCTCATCCTCGGTCGTCCCCTTCTCCTCCTGCCCTCAATCCTTCCCAACATCAGAGTCTTTTCCAATGAATCAACTCTTCACATGAGGTGGCCAAAGTACTGGAGTTTCAGCTTTAGCATCATTCCCTCCAAAGAAATCCCAGGGCTGATCTCCTTTAGAATGGACTGGTTGGATCTCCTTGCAGTCCAAGGGACTCTCAAGAGTCTTCTCCAACACCACAGTTCAAAAGCATCAATTCTTTGGCACTCAGCTTTCTTCACAGTCCAACTCTCACATCCATACATGATCATAGGAAAAACCGTAGCCTTGACTAGACAGACCTTTGTTGGCAAAGTAATATCTCTGCTTTTGAATATGCTATTTAGGTTGGTCATAACTTTCCTTCCAAGGAGTAAACAAGTGTCTTTAATTTCATGGCTGCAATCACCATCTGCACTGATGTTGGAGTCCCCCAGAATAATGTCTTTACACTGTTTTCCCATCTATTTCCCATGAAGTGATGGGGCCGGATGCCATGTTCTTAGTTTTCTGAATGTTGAGCTTTAAGCCAACTTTTTCACTCTCCTCTTTCACTTCCATCAAGAGGCTTTTTAGTTCCTCTTCACTTTCTGCCATAAGGGTGGTGTCATCTGCATATGTGAGGTGATTGATATTTCTCCCGGCAAACTTGATTCCAGCTTGTGCTTCTTCCAGCCCAGCGTTTCTCATGATATACTCTGCATAGAAGTTAAATAAGCAGGGTGACAATATATAGCCTTGACATACTCCTTTTCCTATTTGGAACCAGTCTGTTGTTCCACGTCCAGTTCTAACTGTTGCTTCCTGACCTGCATATAGATTTCTCAAGAGGCAGGTCAGGTGGTCTGGTATTCCCATCTCTTTCAGAATTTTCCACAGTTTATTGTGATCCACACAGTCAAAGCCTTTGGCATAGTCAATAAAGCAGAAATAGAGGTTTTTCTGGAACTTTCTTGCTTTTCTGATGTTTCAGTGGATGTTGGCTATTTGATCTCTGGTTCCTATGCCATTTGTAAAACCAGCTTGAACATCTGGAAGTTCACAGTTCACGTATTGCTGAAGCCTGGCTTGGAGAATTTTGAGCATTAATTTACTAGTGTGTGAGATGAGTGCAATAGTGCGGTAGTTTGAGCATTCTTTGGCATTGCCTTTCTTTGGGATTGGAATGAAAACTGACCTTTTCCAGTCCTGTGGCCATGCTGAGTTTTCCAAATTTGCTGGCATATTGAGTGCAGCACTTTCACAGCATCATCTTTCAGGATTTGAAACAGCTCAACTGGAATTTCATCACCTCCACTAGCTTTGTTCGTAGTGATGCTTTCTAAGTCCCACTTGACTTCACATTCCAGGATGTCTGACTCTAGGTGAGTGATCACACCATTGTGATTATCTTGGTCATGAAGATCTTTTTTGTATCTACTTACAGAATGCTTTTTATCTCTGAAAGATAATGTTTTTTTATTTCTTTACATTACAGAATGTCCAAGTGGAAAGTACCTCTGACATGACTATAATCCCTTTAGATAGAGAAACAGGCTTAAAGAGAGGAAATGTTTTTCCAAGGTGTGTAGTTAACTATTGACAGTTTTGAGGAGGAATGATTCTTGACTTTATCCCTTTGCCAGGCTGCTTCAGAAAATCTCATTTCCTTGAAGGGTTACTGCTTGTTTTGGCTACTCAGTAGAGTTGTCAGGGCAAACTAATTAAGCACGATTGTGAAACAAGTTAGAATTAATGTATATATATTTCACTGCAAATGAGTGTACTAATTCTTTCTGGAAGAGATGCTAGAGAGTTCGAGGTGGTAGGCAGTTGAGTTTGAGATATCAGAGGACAAATCAAGAGGATAAAGGCACTGGGAAGTTGAATGGGTGAAACTTAGGAGAAAAATACCACCCACAGTGAGACTTCCCTGGTGGTCCAGTGATTAAGACTTCACCTTCTAAAGCAGGCGATGTGGGTTTGATCCGTGGTCAGGAAGCTAAGATACTAAATGCTTTGGGACCAAAAACTCAAAAACATAAGGCAGAAGCAATATTATAACATATTCAATAAAGACTTTAAAACATGGCCCACATTAAAAAAAAACTTAAAAAAATATCAGCAACAGCTATAATCATGCTGCATGCAACAGATGTTGGAGGTGGGCACATTTCTTGGGATTATTGAGCTAAGACTGCCCTTTTCGCATCTCCTGTCTTGCAGGAGGTCTAAAGCCTTCACCAAGGTTTTTGTGAATTCATTTTTACTCTTACTTCTAGTTACTTCTGGCTAGGATTCTGGCTTTCCCACATGGAAACCTAGCAGGACCCTGAGGGACCCTTCTATATACAAAAGACCCTCCATGTCCCCTGTTTATTATTTGTAGGACAAAAAAAGGCTTATACAATTAAATGCTACTCAGCCATGAAAAAGAACAAAATAATGCCATTTGCAGCAACATAGATGGACCTAGAAATGATTATACTTAGTGAAGTAAGTCAGAGAGAGAAAGACAAGTACTATATGATATCACTTATAAAACAGACTCACAGACAGAGAACAGACTGTGATTCCCAAATGGGAGGGAGGATGGGGAGGGATGAAGTGACAGTTTGGGATTGGCAGATACAAACTGTCATATATAGGATGGATAAACAGCAAGGTCTTACTGTTTAGCACAGGGAGCTATAGACCATATCCTGTGGCAAACCATGTGTAAAAGAATATGAAAAAGAATATGTATATATATATGTATGACTGGATCACTTTCTGTAAAGTAGAAATCAACTATACTTCAATAAAATAAAAAGAAAAGAAAAACAAAAAGATGAAAGAAAAAAAAAAGGCTTTAGTCGCTCGAGCCTTCCCCAAGTTCCAAAGAGCAAACTCGAGTAGTTAATGTTTAGGACATGAGGGTCACAGGAATCCTATTTCCTCCTGGATGGATATGTATAACCATGTGCTGTCTATCTCTGAGTTCTGTAGAACTAAGACTTCCAGTCAGATGGAGGCTGGTGACTACATGCTGAACACAAGCAGGCAGGCCCCGGATTGATTGGAACTAGAAGGTGGAGATTCCAGAAATATCACCCTGGCATCTCACCATGAACCAGTCAGAAGGCCCATGAGCTGATCACGCATGCTGGACCTTCTCCCCTTACACTGTCTTTAAAATCTCTTGCCTGAAAAACATTGGGGAGTTCAAGTCTTTTGAGCACAGTCACCCATTCTCCTTGCCAAATTAAACCCTTCTCTGCTTCAAATTCTGATAATTTAGTTTGTTTGGCATCACCAGCCTCCAGGCACAGGAACTTGAGTTCAATAACAAAATTGTCATTTTCTGTTGTGCTTCTGGAAACTGCTCCATTATTCTTGCACTGGCCTTGATTCAAATGTGTGAAACAGATCTGTCTTATTTATTCATTTCCATTCAAGCAAACTCTCTAAGACTATTGGGCCATTTCAAAATGGCTCTTAACTGGTTAAATGTAGGACAATATCCATCAATAAAAGTAATAACTGGAAAATACTGACACATTAAATATGTTTAAATACAGAAGTCCATAATGATGATTAATAATAACAACAATAAAGCTCATTTATAACCTTTGGATTCTAGAGAAACTATTATTTTTAAACAGGTCAAATAAAGGGAAAGCAACAATTCTTTACTCTGTCCTTTTCCTACTAACTGAACCTCAGAATAATCAAATAGTTGACAAGGGGAAATTTCTCTATAAATAGGTACAGAAGGAACAATAAATTAGAATGCCTCTGTTTTAAAAACTCTAATGAAATAATGATATGGGCATTGATCATCAATAACATTGATATCATAAAATGAGAAACAGCTGGATATTATGTAAAGTTTTCTATGCCATTTATGAAGTAGTCTTGTCCAAAGACATAAAACTATCTAAAGGTTGCTTGAGTTACAGTTTTCTTTTGTTTGGCAAGACTGCTTCATAAGTGGTGTTGAATACTTCCATCAGGAAGAATTTGCTTTAGATTTCAAATATCCTAGGGAGGGAAAAAAATGGACAAAGGTGAAGATGAAATGAGACTGACCATGAGTTTGTAACTGTTGAATCAGAGTGATGGATACATAGGGCTTGGTTATTTTGCCTCACTAATGTTGGAAAACTTCCCTAATTTATATATTTCTCAGTCGTCCTAGTGTAGAATAAACAAAACAAAACAAGCATGCACATAGGGCAGTTCTTTACTGAAAACTCAGCAGTAATAGCAGGGGAGGCCACACCAAGCTTCTTATTGTGGTGAATTTAATACTGAATATTTAACTTCTTTGCATTAAAAATGCTCCTCAGCCTTTCCAACAACTCAAAATCTACTACTGTGTTTGGTCTCCCCTCTGCCTATGATGTGGAGAAGGCAATGGCACCCCACTCCAGTACTCTTGCCTCGAAAATCCCATGGACGGAGGAGCCTGGTGGGCTGTAGTCAATGGGGTCACAAAGAGTCAAACATGACTGAGCGACTTCACTTTCACTTTTCACTTTCATGCATTGGAGAAGGAAATGGCAACCCACTCCAGTGTTCTTGCCTGGAGAATCCCAGGGACGAGGGATCCTGGTGGGCTGCTGTCTACTGGGTCTCACAGAATCGGACACTACTGAAGTGATTTAGCAGCAGCAGCAGCAGCAGCAGCAGCAGCTGCCTATGATGACTCCCCATCTCCAGCAATGCCAGAAAAAAATCCTGCTGCTTTATTATGTAGAGATTTAGCAGGTCCTAACCAGGAATTCAGGCTTTCCAGGTAGCATCAGTGGTAAAGAACCCACCTGCCAATGCGGGAGACATAAAAGATGTGGGTTTGATCACTGGGTCAGGAAAATATCCTGGAGGAGGGCATGGCAACCCACTCCAGTATTCTTGCCTGGAGAATCCCAGGGACAGAGGAGCCTGGTGGGCTACAGTGCATACAGTTGCAGAGTTGGACATGATTGAAGTGACTTAGCACACACACACACACAACCTGGTACTCAAGTCTAAACCTTCTTTGGCAAATCCAATGTTTCACTGATTGTAACCCCAGATTTCGCAGCTCCCCTCTGGTCTTCAATAGGGTAAAGATGAACCTGCTACAACCAATGACGCCTTCAGGCAATGCTCTAAAATGAGAAACATATTTCCCACAGCAGGTATGGGGATGGATCATACAGTTCCACTGCATCGTCTAACTCAGGGACCCAAGTTCCCTTGGGCTGGTGCCCCAGGCCTGGCCCAGGGAGTTGTCTGGGATGACGAGAGGGAGTGTGGAAGAGACTACAACCAGTGTCCACAGGAGCAGACCTGGAAGCCACACCCGTCACTCCAGATCACAGTCATCCACAGGAGTCTGGTCGCAGGACCCCACTAGCTACACACAACCTGGGGATATAGCCTCTCTGAGACCTTGTGCCCAGCTACAGGTCTGCATCTGCACAGAGGGGAGAATGAATTTGGGCGGAGACAACTCTCTGTTCTCAGTCTCTGCAAGGAGTGTGGAAGTTTAGTCCCCATTAAGATTCTAACCAACATGTCTGTTGCCAAACTTCAGCCTCTGTACACTGTGTGTATGTGTTTAGTTGCTAAGCCATCTCTGACTCTTGCGACCACGTGGACTGTAGCCCACAAGGCTCCTCTGTCCATAGGATTCTCCAGACAAGTGGATTGCCATTTTCTCCTCCAGGTGATCTTACCAACCCAGGAGTCTGACCTGAATCTCCTGTTTCCTACATTGCAGTTGGATTCTTTACTGCAGAGCCATCAGAGAAGCCTTCTATACACTGGTGCCAAATTAAATCTTGGCAACGGAGTTTTGGGTGAAGCAGCTTTGTTGCTTTGCCAAGTAAAGGGGGCCGCAGAGCCCTAATGCACACCCTCAAGACTGTGTGTCCTGACCTGGAGGGGCGAGTGAGGAGTCCTGTTCAAGGAGCAGGGCATGATCAGCTCGTGGACATCTTTCTGATGTTGATGGTGAGGTAATAGGGAGTCAATATCATCAGCCTTCTGGTTCCAGCCTGGCTGGGGTCTACATGCTTGTGGGCCGTGTACAGTTAACTTCTTCCTCCTGGTGCGAGTTTCATTTTCTGCAAAAAAGCTCAAAGGGCATGGCTCAGAATATTGTCTACAGTCCTTGAAGAAGAACTAATATTGTCTATAGCCCCTGAGGAAGAACTAAAGGTCCTTGACTTTGTTTAATGGCTAAAGTATTATTATTTCCTTTCTGCATTTCCTCACTCCTCTGATTAAATTTATTCTTTGACTAAAGTTTTTCTATAGACCAAAGGCAAGTGGGGACTTGGGTGGAGATCTCTTCTGGGAAGGCCTCGTAGGGTCCTGCTCTTACATGAGGAATGCATGCTGCTGGGACAAACGCAGCTCTGACTTTGTCTCCTGCTCCCCTTTAAAGGCTGCTCAGTGGTGGTTATTTGGCCTCACTCTTTCAGACCTGTGGCATTTCTGTTCCCTCATGGGTATGAATGTTTCCCATCATTTCTATGAGAGTGTCCAATTCTAGACAATGACTCAGTTTGGTAGAGCGTATTCTCCTCTCTTCCAGCTTGGCCCAGAGTCAAGGAACACGAGGGACTTTCTCTCAGTTTCTCCATCTCTCTAGATTCTAGTCCACTGTAGACCCTTCAAAGCAGAAAAGTGGAGGTGTGGGTTGAGGGAGGGGGGGTGCTGTCTCCTGGCAGCTGGTTCTGCTGGGAGCTTCCTGACCCAGGGCCCTGGCAGATGCAGAGATCTGACTTCCAGGGCTGGCATTTGCAAGGCTCTTCAGAGCTGCTCCAGTGGGTCCTTTATCTGTGGTTGCTCTGAGCAGACCTTACCTCTCTACTCTGGGTGGTGACTTGAGACATTGCAGTCCCAAAGAATGTCATCTTACATCCAATTTCTTGTTGCAGCCAGCTCTCTCCAGCCATCTGGGTGGTCTTATTGGCCCTAAGACATCCCACTGACTTCTCTTCCATGAGGCCCATGTGGGTCCTCGGGAAGCACCCATATATCCCTAGCTTTCTGGGAGAGCATACTGATCTTATCTCAGCGCTGCTCTTTGTCCACCTGGACCTCTCGATTTCCCAGGTAGGAGTCAGAGCTCAGCCCGTCCTCTGGTTCTTGGGGGGCATATACTGAGTTCTCCATGAAGTTCCGTTCACCCCACTCCATCAAGTCCTTTCTCCCCACCTCCACACCTCACTTTCAGGATACAGTACAGCTGGCTCCAAAAATGCCCTTCAGTATTCATGGGGTGCATGAGGGACTTCTCAGGTTGTGGATTGAGGTTCTCATCCGACCTTTATAAATTCTGCATTTGGCAATCTGTCTCCCAACAAGCTTGGTATTGAACATCTACTGTCTTGGTGCGCAGTGGAAACTGAAGCAGGAAGAGTTCCATCCTATTATTCTAGGATATAAATGAATCATGCTGCCTGCAAAAGGCGAAAGCAGCCACTGTCAGTTTGGGTTTTAAATAATGCTCTTTATCTCTCCACTACAGATGGATGCCTGACTTGCATACAATCCTTCCTACAGAAAGGCGAACCTGAGAGGGAGGCTGGCATGAGTGCCATTGGTCCCTTTCCCCCAAGCCTGTGCGTGCCCCAGAAAGCATCAACGACAATCTCTTTGAATAGCATTTTGATCCCCGGCTTTCCTCATGTGGCGTTGTCCATCAGGGGAGATCATGTTTTCATATTGGTGCGGGCTGTTCGTGTTTCCTTTAAACTCAGCAAAACAAAACCTTCGGATATTGTGCACCTTTCCTGCGGCATCAGTTTCAGTGATTAGGTCAGTGGAGAGGTAGCAGCAGGGAGCTGCCCAAGGCTGTGCTTATTAGACCCAATTAGTGTAGACCTTGGATTAATATGGTTCCACCTTCACGCGTCCAAGCCCCTTTCAAGGCTGTGAGTCCAGTAGAAGGATTTATGGTGTGGGCAGTGGGCTGAGTCACGAGCCAGGCACCTGCAGAGAGCAGCCTGTTGTTGCATCAACACGTCCTTGAGCCTCAGGGCTGAAGGGACACTCCGCACACCCTGGTTGGCTGCCTGCTGAGTACCTGGCACGGAGGACCACATGCACAGGATGGGGAAGACAGCCCCTGATTGCAAGGAGCTCAGAGGCATCACGCAGAGAGGATGTGAATAGAAACAGACCCGCAGTCAGTCATTCTGAAGTCTGGTCCATTCAGGGCCCAGGCAGAAGCATCTTTGTTTGGGGGCTGTTCCTGCAGCCTAGACTCACCCAGCACTGCCCATTTCTAGATATTCTCCTCCCCTTCACCTTCCCACCTGGCCTTCAGAATTCATGCCGGCATCTTTTCTTCTGCTCTCCCACTGCCTGTCCATCTCAAGGTCCTGAACTCCCCTCATTTGAGGTCAATCTTTGCCTTTCATTATTCTTGAAGTTTCCTTGATTGGTGATACAAACTGGCTTGGATTCACCAGCTTTGACCTCCTACTCTATCCAGGATATGATTTCCAGGGTTCACCCTTCCATGACCATGGCATGTTATCTCCCCATAACAGACATTCTTCTGGGAAATTCTCTGTAGTATTGGTCCTCCTATGTTCTCTGGGGAAGAGGATGCAAACTAGGGATGCTAACCTCCAACATCCCAATAAGGGAATGGCCAGTTATGTGATGCCAAAAATAGTGAGTTTTATTTAAAGGAAGCCTCCTGCTTGATATCTGATTATTTCGTTTATCATCTCACCTGGGTTTGGGATGCTCCTGATCAGAGTTTTGATCTTCCCCAGGGGATTGCATACACTCCAGGCTCTCCAGGACTATATACACATATACCCCAGGGCTGGCACACACCTCATTACTTCACACCAAATTGGAGGGCTCATTGATTGCCAGAGTCTCACAGATCTTGCATCTCACTTGGGACCTGCTTTCTAGCTGTATCCCTGCCTGGGGTTCCCCAAGTATGCTGTGCTTTCCCCACCACCAGCCCTTGGTCCAGCTCTTCCCTCCATCATTAATAATGCTCACCCTTGTTCAGCAGGTGAGTTTTTGTTGTCTTCTGAGGCTCAGCTCTGGATTCTTCAAGGGTAGATCTGATTCTATTTTCCCTTATGGGATCTCTTATACATTGTATTTTCATTCAGCCACAACTGTAATTTTATATTTTAATTTTTTGTAGAGCTCTTCCTTCCCCTGGAAACGTCATGGTCTTCCCTGTGCAGGGCATCAATGTGATGAAAGTGAGGATGAAGGGAGGAGGAATAGGGATATGAGGGTGGTTGGGGTGTGGCTGGGTCAGGATCAGGGCTCTTTCTGAATGAGGGTCTGTATGCTGAATTTTTTCAAGATCATGGTGGGACAGAGGCCCAAATGCAAGCCTTTCTGGCCTGGAGAGGATCCGGGTTAGAGCGTGTGTGACTGTGAGCTTGAGCTGCTGACAGTGGACATGTGGGGATAGGGGAGGAAGGGGCCACGTGTGGGGCAGCCCAGGGCCTGGGCATCAGGGTCCTGAGAGTCACAGAGGGAATGTGCTGGAAACATCATCCCAGTGATGTCACTGGGTGGGGCTCCTGTGCACAGAACCAAGCAGAGATCTGTGGTCATGCCCCTAGAACAAAGCTGTCCTCTCCTGCAATGCCATCATTGTGGAAACATGACCAAGCCTGAATTAGAGTTCCTTCTTCCACTTAAAGAGGGACTCTTCCTGAGTCACTCAGTATAAGCAAATTATCCATGGGGAAGCATCAGGTTTACTGAGGGACCCAGAAATGTGTCACCAAGGCAATGGACCAGACCTGTGATCCAGGCCCACTGACTGTAAAGCCAACTTTCCCATGTTGCCTATTGTTTATATGTTCTGATTGTTTCTTTTTAATAAATTTGAGACATAATTGACATCTGACATTATATTAGTTTCAGATGTACAACATAATGATTCAAAATTTTTTATGTATTATGAAATGATCATCACAAGAAGTCTGGTTATCACACCTCATATGGTTACAAAAAATTGTCTTTGTTGTGATAACTTTAACATCTACTCTCTTAGAAACTCTTGAATATTATACAGTGTTAGTGACTATAGTTATCATGCTGTACATTACATCCCTTGCTGTGGTTCAGTTACCAAGTCGTGTCCGACTCTTTGCAACCCCATGGACTGTAGCACTCCAGGCCTCCCTGTTTCTCACCATCTTTAGGAATTTGCCCAGGTTCATGTCCATTGACTGGATGATGCCATCAAACCACCTTAGACCCCTAGGGCTTATTTATTTTATAACTGGAAATTTGTACCTTTTGATCCCCTCCTCCCATTTCACCCAACCCAGCCCAAACCTGCCTCTGGAAAAACTAATTTGTTATCTGTACTATGGGTTTTTTTTTTTTTGTTCCATATGTGAGTGGAAATCATGTAAGTGAGAGCATATGGTATTTGTCTTTCTCTGTATAACTTAATTTCACTTAGCATAGTGCCTTCAAGGTCTATTCATATTGGTGCAAATGGCAAAATTCTATTCTTGCTTATGGCTGAATAATATGTGTATATGTTTTCTTATCTGTTCCTCTGTCAGTGGGCACTTAGGTTGCATCCATGTCTTGGCTATTGTAAATAGTGCTGCCAGGGGGTACTGATATCTTTTCAAGTTAGTGTTTTCATCTCCTTCTGCTGATACCCAGAAGTGGAATGCTGTATCATATGGTTGTTCTGATTTTAATTTTGAGCAATCACCACACTGTTCTTCATAGTTGCTGCATCAACTTACATTCCCACCAACAGTGCCAAGTGCTCCTTTTGTCCATATCCTCCCCTGGTCCTTGCTATGTCTTATCTTTTTGATAAAAGCCATTCTGACAGGTGTGAGGTGATATCTCATTGTGGTTTTGATTTGCATTTCCTTGATGATTAGGTATGCTGAGCATCTTTTCATGAACTTTTTGGCCGTCTGGAGTCTCCCTTGTTTATTCAGATCCTCTGTCCATTTTTTAATTGGATATTTATTTTCTGCCCTTGAGTTGTATGAATTGTTTATATATTTGCATATTAATCTCTTATCAAATATATGATTTGCATATATTGTCTCTTTATTCAGTAGGTTGCCTTTTCATTTGGTTGATGGTTCCCTTTTCTGTTCAGAAGCTTGTTAGTTGGATGCTGTCTCTCTTGTTCATTTTTGCTTTTGTAACCTTTGTTTTGTGTGTCAAATCCAAAAAATCATCAGCAAGACTGGTCAAGAAACTACAACCTGTGTTTTCTTCTAGGAGTTTTATGGTTTCAAGTCTTACATTCAAGTCTTTCATCCACTTTGAGTTGATTTTTGTATATATGTAAGATAGTGGTTCAGTTTCACTCTTTTGCATGTGATCGCCAGTTTTCCCAGCACCATCTATTAAGTAGACTGCCCTTTAGCTGTTATATAGTATTGATTTTGTTGTAAATTAATTGTCCATATATGTGGGAGTTTATTTCTGGGCCCTCTATTGTGTTCCATTAATCTATGTCTGTTTTTAATGCTAGTACATACAGTTTTGATTAGTGTAGCTTTGTAATGTAGATTGAAATTAGGAAGCACGGTGCTTCCAGTTTTGTTCTTCTTTCTCAAGATTGCTTTGGCCATTTGGGGTCTTTATGGTTTTAAACAAATGTTAGCATTGTTTATTCTGCTTCTGTGAAAAACTCTAGCTGTTTCTTACACCTACATTTTTATATCCCCTTGTCTATCAGTTTGTGTTATTTCAGCTTCAGAAATGGGTTTAAGAGCAAGTTCATTCATTCAGAAGGGCAAGAAAATGATGCAAAAGATGCAAAAGAGAAACCTCAGAGTGATTCCATCCCCAGGGTGAAGAATTTAGGATATTTGTGCTCCATGTCCTGTCTACCATTGGTTGAGTCTTCCTCCCAGAGGTGTTGATTCCCAGATGCTTCTGGTCTGCTATGCAGATGAACAGAGCAGCCTTCCATGTTTTCAGAAGAGCCTTCAGGTATAGAGGTGTAGATGCTGGCAGTTGGTAGCTATTTGGAGCATCTAAAATAATGTAGCTTGCAGAAAAGATACAGAGCTTTGACAGTACCTGCTACAATCCAAACAGCTGTGAACCCTGGATATCAATTCTGATTCTGTCATGAATAAATTGTTTGTTTGTTTTTTTCTTTTTAAAAAATTGTTTTATTTTTACTTTATTTTGCTTTACAATACTGTATTGGTTTTGCCATACATTGACATGAATCAGCCACTGGTGTACATGAGTTCCCAATCCTGAACCCTCCTCCCACCTCCCACCCCATATCATCTCTCTGGATCATCCCCGTGCACCAGCCCCAAGCATCCTGTATCCTGTATCGAACACAGACCAGTGATTCGTTTCTTACATGATAGTATACATGTTTCAATGCCATTCTCCCAAATCATCCCACCCTCGCCCTCTCCCACAGAGTCCAAAAGTCTGCTCTACACATCTGTGTCTCTTTTGCTGTCTCGCATACAGGGTTATCATTACCATCTTTCTAAATTCCTTATATATGTGTTAGTATACTGTATTGGTGTTTTTCTTTCTGGCTTACTTCACTCTGTATAATAGGCTCCAGTTTCATCCACCTCATTAGAACTGATCCAAATGTATTCTTTTTAATGGCTGAGTAATACTCCATTGTGTATATGTACCACAGCTTTCTTATCCATTCATCTGCTGATGGACATCTAGGTTGCTCCCATGTCCTGACTATTATAAACAGTGCTGCGATGAACACTGGGGTACACATTTCTCTTTCAATTCTGGTTTCCTCAGTGTGTATGCCCAGCAGTGGGATTGCTGGTTCATTAGGCAGTTCTATTTGCAATTTTTAAAGGAATCTCCACACTGTTCTCCATAGTGGCTGTACTAGTTTGCATTCCCACCAACAGTGTAGGAGGGTTCCCTTTTCTCCACACCCTCTCCAGCATTTATTGCTTGTAGACTTTTGGATTGCTGCCATTCTGACTGGTGTGAAATGGTACCTCCCTGTGGTTTTGATTTGCATTTCTCTGATAATAAGTGATGTTGAGCATCTTTTCATGTGTTTGTTAGCTATCTGTATGTCTTCTTTGGAGAAATGTCTATTTAGTTCTTTGGCCCATTTTTTGATTGGGTCATTTATTTTTCTGGAATTGAGCTGCATAAGTTGCTTGTATATTTTTGAGATTAGTTGTTTGTCAGTTGCTTCATTTGCTATTATTTTCTCCCATTCAGAAGGCTGTCTTTTCACCTTGCTTATAGTTTCCTTTGTTGTGCAGAAGCTTTTAATTTTAATTAGATCCCATTTGTTTATTTTTGCTTTTATTTCCAGTATTCTAGGAGGTAGGTCATAGAGGATCCTGCTGTGATTTATGTCTGAGAGTGTTTTGCCTATGTTCTCCTCTAGGAGTTTTATAGTTTCTGGTCTTACATTTAGATCTTTAATCCATTTTGAGTTTATTTTTGTGTATGGTGTTAGAAAGTGATCTAGTTTCATTCTTTTACAAGTGGTTGACCAGTTTTCCCAGCACCACTTGTTAAAGAGATTGTCTTTAATCCATTGTATATTCTTGCCTCCTTTGTCGAAGATAAGGTGTCCATAGGTGTGTGGACTTATCTCTGGGCTTTCTATTTTGTTCCATTGATCTATATGTCTGTCTTTGTGCCAGTACCATACTGTCTTGATGACTGTGGCTTTGTAGTAGAGCCTGAAGTCAGGCAGGTTGATTCCTCCAGTTCCATTCTTCTTTCTCAAGATTGCTTTGGCTATAAGAGGTTTTTTGTATTTCCATACAAATTGTGAAATTATTTGTTCTAGCTCTGTGAAAAATACCGTTAGTAGCTTGATAGGGATTGCATTGAATCTGTTTGACTTTGGATAAGTTATGTGTCCCTTGTGCTTCAGTTTCCTCAAAAGCAGAGTGAGGGATTAATAATTTCATCTCTTTGACTAGGATACAGAGTCCTTGGGAGCACGGACTGTTCTTTGGACACCCTGTCCTTCAGACATGGGTCCAGTTCAGTTGGATGCCTCTTCTTGCTGCTTATTCTATCAGTCACTTTATCTAAGACCTTCAGGAGACTCAAAACATGGAGGATGTTTGTGTTTCCAGGAGCCACACTATTACCATGCATGGGACTAGTTCTCCTTCATTAGCCCATCCTTTGATGCTGAACACAAACTCTGGAAGCAGGTCGAGAAGATGGTCCTTGAGCCGTCTGATGGAACAGAAAACAGGAACACAGGGCTTTGGATGGACTAGGTACTCAGAAATGCTTGCATAGATAGGGACTGAAACATTTCCCAAATTTTGGCTGAACAGCAGGTGTTCCACACTGATTTCTATGTACAAGTAACTTTGAGTGAACACATTCTAAAATGTCACCCAGAGCCATTAGGAATGCAGAGGCTCTCCTTGGTATGGGCCATTAACTACCGTTTATGAACTGGTTTAAATCCCGTGAACGGTGCACCCAGGGATGACCTTGGCTCAGGTGTCAGTAAATTATGCTGCATAGTGCTTTGCCTCATGCTACCGTCCCTGATCTGAGGGTGGCTAATTATTACCCAGGCAGTAGGCATGTCCTTTCCATATTCATGGGATTTCCACTTCTGGGTTTTCTGTTCATTTCCAAATACTTTCTGAATTAGTCTCTGAATCTTTTCTGACTTCTCTAAAATGTAAGGTTTAATTTCCGTCAAGAGTCACCCATGTCTATAAATAATCTCCAAAGTGACTCTGTATGTTCAGCCTATGGAAAGTTATTTTTTGAGGTGCTGAGGATTTCTGAACAGGTTTCCTGGTGAAACTGTTTCAAAGTTTGAGGCTTTATGCCTTCTTTACTGTAGTTTCCATTTTGTATAATACTAAGATTATACCATAAGACACATGATTTAAAAAGTAAGATAAATTCATGGGTAGGCTGGTAAATAGATGTTGATTCTCGAGTTTGGGGAAGGTATTAAAGGTTGGTACAAATTTGATTCTGAACTTCCTAGCAGCCAAAGCAAAGAAACTCTATCCACAAAATCCATAGCATCATTAGAAAAATAAAATCCAACAATTTAGCAAAACCTAAGTTTCCTTTTATTGATGCTTATGGATTTTCACAAAAGGGTGGAGTATCCCACAATTGGCAACATAACTGCAATAAAACCAACAGGTTTGTGCTAGGGAGCTGATCTTAGTCATGTGGCCACTGCATGTGTATGTGTTAGGATGAGGGCAGGCTTGAGGAGTCTCTAGAAAGCCAAGACTGTGTGGAGGTGAGTGGGTTCCCTCTCTGTAACTGGTTTTCCTGAGTAATTCAAATCTTGAAAGAGGACCTTGGACACCACCTTCTTGTCCAGCCAGATTGGACATCTGAGCAGACTTAGAAAAGGGCTCCTTGTCTACAGGGACCCGTTAGAGAGCATACTTGCCAGGACTAGGTATAAACTCTATCTGTAAGAGGGAAGAACAAATCTGACTCCATTATTATATCTGTTTCTTTTACCTTTGTATTCTATTGCTTTTGCTTCCAGTTAAGAATGTTGCCAGGTAAAAAAAAAAAAAAAAGAATGTTACCAGGCTTCCCTGGTGGCTCAGCGGTAGAGAATCTGCCTGCCAATGCAGGAGAGGTGGGTTTGATCTCTGATCCAAGAAGATCCCACATGCCATGGTGCAACTAAGCCCATGTGCCCCAGTTATTGAGCCTGTGCTCTAGAACCTGGGAGCTGCAACTCCTGAGCCCATATGCTGTAACTGCTGGAACCTGCATGTCATAGATAGAGCTCAGGCTCTTCAACAAGGGAAGCTACCACAATGAGAAGCCTGCATGCTGCAACTAGAGTAGCCTCCTGCTCACCACAAGTAGGGAAAGCCCACACACAGCAATGAAGACCTAGCATGGCCAAAAACAAATACATAAATAAAAATATATATACATATATAAAAGAGTGTTGTCTATAGCCTGAAATATACAGGGTAGCTCATTCTCAGGACTCTGAACTTCAGAGGGATAACACTTCTATTCGTGAATACGTGCTCAGTCATGTCAGATTCTTTGCAACTCTACAGGCTGTAGTCTTCCAGGCTCCTCTGTCGATGGGATTTTTTCCCAGCAAGAATACTGAAGTGGGTTGCCATATTCTTTTCCATTTCCATTCATATAGCTATAAAAATTTTCAGACTAGAGGAACATTTGTCTTGTTGGTCATTTACAGAAACACCATGACCTGCCCTACATGGACAGCTGTGAGAACAAAGGATTCCAGCACCAAGGACTGTGCCACAACCAATTATGCTCTCCCTTCACTTTGCCTTTAGAAAGGTTTTGCTGAAACCCTTTGAGGACTTTGGAGTTTTGGGGTTCATGTGCCATCCATCTCCTTACATGTCCTTGCAATAAAACTTTCTCTGCTCCGAGCTCCAACATTTGGTTTGTTTGGCCTCATGTGCACTGTGGTCACAAGAACTTGTGTTTGGTAACATATCTTGGCTAGCAGAGCGCACCCCACCGCCCCCGCCCCGCACCCTCTTCCCTTCCCCCTGGTCTTTTGTTCTAGCCTTGAATGGCGTGGAATAGCTGAAGACCTTCCCCTGTACTTGGATTTCCTAGGACAAGGGCACTCAGGGCAGTCCTCACTGTGTGCAGCCTTGGACCCACTGGGTAAGGAGTAAAGCAGTTGCCAGCCACCTCAGGGAGACTGTGCTCTCCTAACACACAGGGTGCTGTTTTCACAGGACCAAATGTATCAACATGTTGATAAGATTTGTTCGGAGATGCATCCTAATTGTGAAATAGCCATGTGGATGGGGTTATCTTTTCAGCCAGAGAGAATGATCCTGTATTTTGACAATCATGCGGGATGTCCTAAACACCTTTGGCTTTCGGAGTCTGTGTGTGTGAAATTCTGTTCCCAAAGATGAGGGTGCCACGTGTGCTCTCTGATGGCCATCCCTCTACCACTGGTATCTGCCTTGCTCTGATGGTTGACCTCAGATTATTTTCATTTCCAGGAGCCATGCCTTGAGGTCACAGCTCAGTTCCCCACACTGCAGATAAGCCTCTTCTCCTGGGGCTGGGGAATTTTCACACATGCACGAGTGGTGGGAAACCCACGGCTCTGACTCCTGTGATTCCTGTGGTCTCAGTAGCTTTAAACAACAGCTGATATGGAAACTTCTGGTTCTAAGAGATATGTTCTGTTCAGAGATAATTTCCCTACAGGAGTGATCAGGCCTTAAGATATGAAAAGTGTTTATTGGGCGGCTGCTGAGAACTTTCTGCCGCATGACATTACCTGGGGCGTAGAGGGTTTTTGAGCGTTGTAGAGTGCTTTTCCTCACTTAATTCTCACCATGCCTCTGTGAAGAAGTACATCAGTTAGCATGTGTCTGGTTGCAAGTGACATAAAATACTCCAACTGGCTTGATCTACAAAGGGGATTTAGTGGCTGGTTCACATAACTAATATGCTCAGAGGTGGTCAGTATTCAGGGAAGGCTGATCTGGGCTCAGAAGGGATCCCTGAGGGGTAGGGCGTCTTTCTGTTCCTGCTCTGCCTTCCTGGCCTAGGTTTACCATCAAGTTTACACTGAAGGCTGCTGGCAGCTCAGGATACCATGCAGTGTCAAAACAGTTGATGGAGTTCTAACCCTTGCAGCCTCTTATTGTGTCACCCAGTTGTCGATTAAAAAAAGTGCACAGCTAAAAAGTCGAGAATAATGTTTTATTCCATGGACTTCCTGAGAAGCTAAGTCTGCAAAATAGCTTCTCACATAACTCTGAGGGACTGCTCTGAAGAGGCAAAGGAGGAGACAGGATATTAGGGATTTTAGCAAAAAAAAAAAAAAAAAAAAAAGAAGAAGAAGATAGTTGGAACCTCAAAAGATGACTGTTAGCACTTTTCTATGTATGGGAAGATGCAGGAGTCTGGGTTCTTTGAAATCATCTCTTTGATATGCGCCTTAGCATAGAGGGCCATATCCTACTTCTGTCCATCTGGAATCCCAGAATCCCCCAGGGTGCATGGTCAGGGGTGGGTGCGGGGGCAGCTGCAGTGGCTACTGGCTTGATGGCTACAGCATCCTCTGTTTACTGATGTGGTGCGTGAGAGTCTTCATTCACACAGTGGAAGAGAAAAGGTTTCCTATACCAGATTTACAGAATAAAGAGAGATTTTTACTTTCCCACAAGCCCCAGCTCCTTGCCTTTGACTAATTTATGTGTTCATCCTTGAACCAATTCCTGATGGACAGTGGCCAGCCATTTCATGACTGACTCATGAACATTTGCTGGGATCTGGGATGGGTTTCAGCCTCATCAGGTTGATCTCTGAGAGACAGCAGTGAGTGGTTCTGAAAAAAAAGATCTTAGTTCCCTGCCCAGGAATTGAATTTGGGCAGCTAGTGGCACAGATGGTAAAGAAACTGCCTGTGATGCTAGAGACCTGGGTTTGACCCCTGGGTCAGGAAGATGTTCTGCAGAAGGGAAGGGTTACCCACTCCAGTATTCTTCCCTGGAGAATTCCATAGACAGAAGAGCCTGGAGGGCTATAATCCATGGGGTAGCAAAGAGTTAGACACAACTAAGCAGCTAACACTTTCCCTTTTTCACTTTTAACTTGGATGAAAACCAAGAATCCTAACTGCTAGACCCCCAAGGCCTACCTTGACTTTTCCTTCCACCCCCCTGTTTGAAAGCAAGAATGTTTCAAGGAGGCAATAAAAACAGGTACTAAGTTAATTATTAGAGACACAACACAAGGTATGGGAGAGCACACACAGCAGCAATTTATTTATTTCAGTCAGAAGCAAGGCAAAAATACATACCTGGAGAAGAGTGAAGGCATCCTGATCTAGAAGGAGTGCAGTAAAGAGGTAGTTTAAATCACTTATATAAGACAGTTCTTTCAGGTTTTTTTTTTAACCTTTGACCAATTATCTTGCTTCATTTTTCACAATTGATTTGTTCTAGAACCTTCTCCAACATATGCATGCAACTTTTTGCTAAGATGGATCCCACTGTAGAGGTCTGTGGATGCATGTCCACACTTATGCGATGGGACCCACTCTGTTTTTGACCTCCAAGAATCCTTTCTGCTTGTGTAGTTGGAGAGGTTTTCCTTGACCTCAGAAGTGGTCATCTTACCTCTTTAGCATATTACCTCTGCCACTAGCTTTGTCCTTGGAGTGTCTAGGTGAGAACAAAGCTTCAATTTTATTCCACTTGATGAATACCAGCTGTCCAGCCCAGGGGCCCATCTATCTCTATGAAACAAAGCCTTCTCTTCCTGAAAGAGAGGGATTGGTGAAGCTTACACCAGTTAATAGATGAGAATTTGGGGTTTTTCTAGGGTCAGATAGCAATGTGATGACATACACGAGGGCTATTTTCTCCTCCTTACCACTACCTGTGAGTTTACTGAGGGCCTGGGGCCATAGATTTTTTTGCCTAGGACAATGCAGTGCCTTTAAAGCGTGCTTACTATTTGTTGAGGGTAGTTAGGGATGTGTGACTGAGCAGTGAGACTGACTTGATGCAAGTGGAGGATGAAAATGGAGCCTAAGGAAGTAAATCTGAACTAACTTTGAAACTCTGTAAAGCAGCTGAAAGTCTGGGCTTGATCGACAGAGAGTGAGATATTCTATAGCAGAACATAGGGATGATTTCATGACTGGAGGGGGACAGAATATGAGCTGAGCTGGCGAGAAGGCCAGGGAGGAGGTGGTGGGATGAGAGAGCCTGCACTGCCTCCCCCATCATCTCCACCTGTAACTGAAGAGGATGCTGTTCAGCCTTCCTGGGACAGACCTGTCCCCAGCATGGTCTGCTGTAGCTCTTCTCTAAAGTACCCAGATAGTACTGTCTTAGGAATATTTCCCAAGTTTTTCAGATGCTAACAACCACCATCAAATGGAAGAAATTAACTATTTGATGATCTTGAGCCCATAGCCCCCAGAACTTCTAGTATCTAAGAATTGATCACCATCAACCAGTCAGAGGATTGTGCATGAGTTCATCCCATACCCTATGATGCCCCTCCCTCATCTTGCCTTTAAACATGCATTGCTGTAACACTGTGAGGTTCAGGGTTTTTTTTTAGCGGAGAGAGAGGCATGAGCCATCTGTTCTTCTTGTGTGGCCCTGCAAAAACCTTTCTCTGCTCTAAACTCCTACATTTCGATATTGTTTGGCCTTACTATCCATTGCGCACACAAACTTGTATTTGGTAACACATTGATTCCAAGAAAGAAATGACTGCCTTGGAATTTAGGGCTCAACGGATAGAAAATATTGACAGCAGAGCCCTGCAATTCATTTTTCTGTCTTGTAGGGTTGGATGTATTTGCATCTAAATAGTGACGCTTGGGTGGAGCTTTGGGTCCTGAGTTTTGAACCAAGAATATCTGTTGGCATTGACTCACTTGCCTGGAGTCAGGTGGGGAGATTTAGCCAAGTGGACTCCGATGGCTTCCCACAGGCCTGAACAGATGGCTAGGGAACCAAACATGAGGTGTGCCATTTAGCAAGAAATGTGACCTTTCTCAGTGTGCTTTGTGCCCTGGTCCTGTTGTGGGACTCTGCAAGCTTCTTGGACCTGTCTGTGCCTCCCACAGTGTGAGGGGTGAGCGAGCTCCCTGGGCTCCCAGCCTCATGGTGCTGGGTCTTCTAGACCTTCAATGGAATGTCCTGTCAAGGACACCTTGGCAGCACTAGCAGGCCGTGTCTCTAGGCTTATTCTGTCTTTCTGATGCACCACATAGTCACTGGCCTCCTCCATCAGGCTTCACTCAGCTGAGTCACAGAAAGAATATACCAGGCATGATTTACCAACTGATATCCTCTTGCTGGGGAACACAGGACACTTGGGGTAACTATTCAGCCTCAGACTGGGATATGTTAGGATGCAGCCCTCTTTTTCTTTTTTTTTCTGCTCTTAAAGGATTCAAACTGATTTTGCAGGTGACACACATTCAGGAGGCCCAGTGATAAAGAATTTGCCTGCTGGTGCAAAAGATACAGGAGACACAGGTTTGATCCCTGGGTCAGGAAGATCCCCTGGAGTAGAAAATGGCAACCCACTCCGGTATTCTTGCCTGGAAAATTCCATGGACAGGGCAGCGTGGTGGGCTACAGTCTATGTATGGGGTTGCAAAAAGGGTCAGATGTGACTTAGAGACTGAGCGTGGATGCGCACATTGTGTAGATTAGTATAAACTTAGGATTCTGTCAGAGCTAAAAGGATATTAGTTATCTCTGAGATCACATTGGTCATCTCTCAGCTGAAGCCCCAGAGGAAAGTTGCAGCCTGGCAGGCAGGTGGTCAAGGGCTCTCTTTCAGTTTCATATGACTCTTTTTAAAAAAGGGTCAGGCTCCTTTTGTTTTTATTTACTTATGTCTGTGCTGAGTCTTTGTTGCTGCATGAAGGCTTTCGCCACTCAGGCTTTCCCTAGTTGAGGTGAACCAGGGCTGCTCTTTAGTTGCTGTGCTTGGGCGTCTCTTGTGGTGGTTTCTCTTGCTGTGGAGCACAGGCTGCAGGGTGCTCAGGCTTCAGTAGTAGTCGCACATGGGTGGGCGCAATAGCTATAGCACGTGGGCTTAGTTGCTCTGTAGCATGTGGGATCCTCCTGGACCAGAGATCGAACTTGTATCCCCTGAATTGGCAGGTAGATTCTCATCCACTTTACTACCAAGGAAGTCCCATAAGACTCTTACTTATATAGTGCTGTGCACTTAATCAGAGAAGGCAATGGCAACCCACTCTAGTATTCTTGCCTGGAAAATCCCAGGGACAGAGGAGCCTGGTGGGCTGCCGTCTCTGGGATTGCACAGAGTTTGACACAACTAATGCAACTTAGCAGCAATAGCAGTGTGCTTAACTGCTAAGTCACACCTGACTCTTTTCAACCCCATGGACTGTAGCCCCCATGGACTGCAGTTCCTCTGTCCATGGAATTCTCCAGGCAAGATTACTGTAGTGGGTTGCCATTTCCTCCTCCAGGGGATCTTCTTGACCAGCAGTTGAATGCAAGTCTCCTGCATATCCTGCACTGGCAGGCAAATTCTTCTACCACTGAGCTGCTTGGGAAGCTGAATTACATGGTTACTCTTTCTCCAAAGGCCAAGTGAAAGTGAAAGCGAAGTCGCTCAGTCGTGTCCGACTCTTCGTGACTGCATGGACTGTAGCCCACCACGCTCGTCTTCCATGGGATTCTCCAGGCAAGAATACTGGAGTGGGCTGCCATTTCTTTCTCCAGAGAATCTTCCCGACCTAGGGATCGAACCCAGGTCTCCTGCAAAGGCCAAGAGGCAATTAAAACAGGAACATGTAAAAGAAAAAAATGTAATTATAACAATAAAGATTTAGGTGCCAGGAGAGGAAGAACAAGCAACAGGTATTCAGCCTGGAAAGGGAGGAAGATCACCCAATGGCAGAGCCCTCCTTGTGGCTTTCAATCTGACTCTGGTCTCCCTGGCAGCCAAAGTGAAGAAAGGCAGACCCTGTAGTACTTTCCTCTTCAGAAAGGAAAGGACAGCTAAACATGTGATCTCAGTTAATCTTCATAACAGTTCAACAAGCTTACATCCAGTTTATGGATGAAGAAATTCAGTCTTCTCGAGTTTAAGGGACCTTAGAATCACATAGTTGTTGAGTGGCAGGGAGGGGATTTGAATTCACCTCTGTATTCTGTGCTCTTGATCACAGGCTCCACACTTTTGAGGTGAAGGGGGCAAGCAGATAGTGATGTTGGTGTTATCTGATACTCTTAAGGGACCCATTCTGACCCTCTGGCATAGATGGATGGTCCTTGCACCTGGATCTTTAGAGGAGCTGCTAAAACAAACCTCAGTGATCTGTAGCCACAGGTAAGTCAGTGATGCTCATAGGACCACAGGGAAAGGAGACCCTTCTTTCTCTTGCCTCCCACCCTTCCTGGGTTCCCAAGTTCTCATTCTACATTTTCATAGAACCCTTCTGAGGCAAATGTCCTGATGTTCATAATCCCGCTGCCCTAGAGAGGATTTGGCTTGTTTTCCTTTGGGGAGGGGTGGATGGAGTCCTTAAGGTCATTGAGGTCTACCTCTCTATAGGGCAAAGGACAGGTTCATCTGGATGAAAGCTCCACTTGCTCAGTGAGTGACCTGGTTAAAGCAAGCCCAGAAGTCTCTATCAGTCTCTTACCAGTTTTCTGTGTGCAGCAAAGAGTTTTCCCTTCTGTGCAGGGGAAAGACTTAGCCGACTGAGGATGAGATCCTGGGACAGAGCCTCTCAAGGAGCTTTCAGAAAGAAAAGGGACTCATGGGGGCAGAAAGGATCCAGAGGAGAGGGTGGTCTTGGGACAGTAGGCACACACTCGTTAGTAGCTAGACTGGGAAGGGTCCCCTGCATCCAGGCTATGGTCTCTTTGGACCCTCCACTTTGACCTACCAGAGGCAGTAAGAAGACACGGGGAGCCAGAGAGGAGCAGGTTTACCATCCTTCGCTCTCTTGCTTCTGGTGGGGACTCACCAACTTAGTGTGTCCTTTGCTGTCTCCACATCCTCCTGTTTTGCATCAGAGCATGTTTGGACCAGCCATTAGGTCAAGCCCTGTCTAACCCAGGAAGTAAGCTCACCATTGCCTGCTGCAGGGACATGGACAGGAGGGCAAAGGCGATGAGGCAGAACCGGAAAGGGAAAGAGAGGTGGAAACATGTTCCAGGAATTATTCTAAATAGCCAGATCACTGCCAACTCAGTGTACACTATTTGAAGAGCATGCAGGGAAAGCTATGAGCTGAAGGAGGCTCTGAGTTGTGTTAATGCTCCCTTTAGAGGTGTTATCAGCCAAACAGATGGTAGACGCCCAACAGAACTGGAAGAAATCAAGTATCCTTCATAGCTCACTTAAGGTGGCGTCGAGGGTGGTTTTATTATTTATAGAGTCATGGAAGCAAGGTCTACTACACCACAGTGTGCTGTTATGTAATTCCTTTCTCCTCCTGAATGCAGCATTGGTACGCTCCATATGGTGATTACAGGTAGATTCGTTTTACTTTGGGTATATATTTGTTTCTGGAGTAACTAGCTGTTGGCAACTCAAAGTGAAAATCAGTTTGAAGCACTAAAGAGAGGTATGGGGAAGGAGAATTTCCATTTAGACCTACAATAGATACCTTCAATTTGGATAGACTCTCCTTTGTGGAACATTCGAAAGGATGTGAAATTGTGGAAGGAACTTCCCAGGGAACCTCCATCTAGGTGTGCCTCAGTGTATGAAAATCCAGACAAAGGAACATTTACTGCTTAGGGACAGTCGGAATGCTTGCTGGAATTTCAGAGGGATTTTTGCTTTATGAAAACATCCCTAGAAACTAAAACTTCCTTAGTGCTGAAAAGTCACCATGGATGTTGAAAATACAAAGATAGCAGAGAAAATGAGGTTCAGGGTTAGGAACCTCTGAACTTTAAGACAACCAAAGAAGGGAGATAATGGGGAAAAATGGGGCTCTGTAATAGGATGTTAATGGACTTGTTTTGGGATCCCTTATTAAACAATTATTTTTGGAAAATTACTTTGCAATATTAAAAATGTAATACATATTCATAATTCTATTCAGATTTTCTAGAAGGGTCTAAAGTATGCTTCTTTCCACCCTGTCCCTGTGAAGTTATTATGATGAACTGCTTATTTATTTCTTATGCAGATGAAAGGATGTACATTGTTATCATTAAAAAAAATCACTTATGGGATCATTGTGTACAGATCATTGCGCAACTTACTTTTTCATTTTTTATTTTACCTTGAAGAACTTTCCATATCTGTGTAAAGATCAACATTAGTCCTTACAATGGCTGTACAATATTTCATTGTGTGGATGGGTTATGATTTTTTTTAACTCATTCTCTGATGACAAATATGTATACTGTTTCTTGGCTTTTTACCATTACCAAAAATGCTTCCAGCAGCATTTTCTTTCATGTATCTTTGTTCATATCTATAAGTACAGTTAGTAGTTATATCCATTCTATTAGGTATCGTTTATGTTGACCTTGAACAACTTTTCTTGCTGGTAGTGTACAAGTATGTTTCATTCTCTCCGAACCTTTTAATATTTGCCAAAATCACAAGAAAGAAGAATTCTTTTATTTATTCAGCCACTGAAAAATATTTTCTTGAGCACCTACTATGTGTCAAGAACATGTATTAGGATATGGGGAGCATGGAGGGCAAAAAGCAAAATGGCAGAGCCTTTCCCAGTGGAGCTCCTGGTTCAGATGGAGAGACAAACATTCAGTAACCACATTGGGTTAAGTGTAAATTATCATCTTTTAAAGTGCAGTAAAAGAGAAACACATAATAGTTAGAAGAGCAAGTAAAAGAGAGAGGTGATTTCATTAGGGATTAGGCTGGGTGGCCAAGAGTAGCTTCCTTCAGGAAGGGACAACTAACCTGGCAAATGAGTACAGATTCACTGGGGGGAAGAGGGAAGGAGAGAGAAAGCATTGCAGAGAGAGGGAATACAGTATAGATGAAGTTGCTGACCAGGTGTGGAGAAGTCAGAAGGAAGAGGTGGGTTCAGGGCCAGACCACACATAACTCCCTCAGGGTTTACCTCCTTTCCTAGGAGAATGGGGAAAGCTTTGAAAAGGTTTAAACAGGGGAGATACGTAATCAGATTTCTGTTTTGTAAAGATTGTTATGTTTGCTCTTAGAGGTAGACAATAGTAGAACATAATTCATACTACTGTGATTTGCATTTATGGTAAGTCTCCAATATACAAACAAGTTCGGGTCTGAGAATACTTTCGTAAGTCAAATTTGTTCATAAACCCAACAAAGTTAGCCTAGGTCCCCAACTAACACAGTCTACTATAGAGTGGTGTGCTGGTGGTGGTTTAGTTGCTCAGTTGTGTCCGACTCTTTGCGACCCCATGCCTGTAGCCCACCAGGCTCCTCTGTCCATGGGATTCTCCAGGGAAGGATATTGGAGTAATTTGCCATTTCCTTCTCCAGTAATATATAGTACTATACCGTAATAGGTTTATAGTACTTTTCATGCAAATAATGCATAAAAAACAAACACAAAAAATAAAACATTTTTAATCTTCCAGTACAGCACCTTCAGAAGTACATTAGTGTAGTATAACAGCTGGTATCCAGAGGCTGGCATCCAGTGAACAGGAAAGAAGAGATACTGACTTGAGGAGGGAGAGGAGGTGGGAGATGGTAGAAGCTGAAGGATCGTCAGCAGTAGGAGATGCAGCTACATCACTGCTGCTTTTACACTTGCTTTCAGACATACTGGGCTTGAAATAAATATACTGTATTACTTTACTCTATACAGTACTGAACAGTAGAGTACACAAAAGCACAAGCCTTAGTAGAGGATACATACATGGGACAATGCAACCCAGACACATGAACTAACTTGATTGTACATGAAAAGCCATGTTTGCATCTTTGAAAGTTCACAACTCGAGGATCCTTATGTAGGGGGCTTACTGTATTTAATTCTGAGTGAGGTTGACCATTTATTCTTATGTGATTGATGGTCAATTGCATGATTTTCTTTGAATTGCTTGCTAATGGCCTTGACAACATTTTTCTATTGGTTTCCTCTTATGATTTATAGGAGCTATTTGTATATAAAAACATAAGCCTTTTTATTTGCAAAGATTTATAAATGCCTTCCCAATTTTGTCTTTTTGGCTATTTTATATGCTCTTTAATATTTATATGGTCAGACTTAGCAGTATTTCCTTTATGATTTCTCAATTTTGTGTCATGTTTATAAAGGCCTTCTCTCCTCTAAGATTATCACTATTTCCTCATTTTTCTAGTGCTCATATGTTTTTACTTCTTACCTTTTAATTGATTTATTAGAAGAAAGTAGGGAAAACCACTAGTCCGTTCAGGTAAGACCTAAATCAGATCCCTTATGACTATACAGTGGAAGTGACAAATGGATTCAAGGGATTAGATCTGATAGATAGAGTGCCTGATGAACTATGGACAGAGGTTCATAACACTATACAGGAGGCAGGGATCAAGACCATCTCCATGGAAAAGAAATGCAAATGAGGCAAAATGGTTGTCTGAGGAGGCCCTACAAACAGCTATGAAAAAAAGAGAAGCAAAAGGCAAAGAAAAAGAAAGATATACCCATTTGAATGCAGAGTTCCAAAGAACAGCAAGGAGACATAAGAAAGGCTTCCTCAGTGGTCAGTGCAAACAAATAGAGGAAAACACAGAATGGGAAAGACTAGAGATCTCTTCAAGAAAATTAGAGATACCAAGGGAACATTTCATACAAAGATGGGCACAATAAAGGACAGAAATAGTATGGACCTAACAGAAGCAGAAGATATTAAGAAAAGGTGGCAAGAATATACAGAAGAACTATACAAAAAAGATCTTCATGACCCAGATAACCATGATGGTGTGATCACACACGTAGAGCTAGACATCCTGGAATGTGAAGTCAAGTGGGCCTTAGGAAGCATCACTACGAACAAAGCTAGAGAAGTGTGATGGAATTCCAGTTGAGCTGTTTAAAATCCCGAGAGATTATGCCATGAACGTGCTGCATTCAACATGCCAGCAAATTTGGAAAACTGACCAATGGCCTTAAGACTGGAAAAGGTCAGCTTTCATTCCAATCCCAAAGAAAGGCAATGCCAAAGAATGCTCAAACTACCAGACAATTACACTCATCTCACATGCTAGCAAAGTAGTGCTCAAAATTCTCCAAGTCAGGCTTCAACAGTACATGAACTGTGAACTTGCAGATGTTCAAGCTGGATTTAGAAAAGGCGGAGGAGCAAAAGATCAACATGCCGATATCCATTGGATCATCGAAAAAGCAAGAGAGTTCCAGAAAAACATCTATTTCTGCTTTACTGACTATGCCAAAGACTTTGACTGTGTGGATCACAATGAACTGTGGAGAATTATTCAGGAGATGGGAATACCAGACCACCTGACCTGCCTCCTGAGAAATCTGTATGCAGGTCAAGAAGCAACAGTTAGAACTGGACATGAAACAATAGACTGGTTCCAAGTTGGGAAAGGAGTACATCAAGGCTGTATATTGTCACCCTGCTTATTTAACTTCTATGCAGAGTACATCATGAGAAATGCTGGGCTGGAAGAAGCACAAGCTGGAATCAAGATTGCCAGGATAAACATCTATAACCTCAGATATGCAGATGACACCACCTTTATGGCAGAAAGAGAAGAAGAACTAAAGAGCCTCTTGATGAAAATGAAAGAGGACAGTGAAAGAGTTAGCTTAAAACTCAACTTTTAGAAAACTAAATAATGGCATCTGGTCCCATCACTTCATGGCAAATAGATGGGGAAACAGTGGAAACAGTGTCAGACTTTATTTTTTGGGGTTCCAATCACTGCAGATTTTGACTGCAGCCATGAAATTAAAAGACCCTTGCTCCTTGGAAGAAAAGTTATGACCAACCTAGATGGCTTATTAAAAAGCAGAGACATTACTTTGCCAAAAAAGGTCTGTCTAGCCAAAGCTATGGTTTTTCCAGTAGTCATGTTTGGATGTGAGAGTTGGACTATAAAGAAAGCTGAGTGCCAAAGAACTGATGCTTTTGAACTGTGGTGTTGGAGGAGACTTTTGAGAGTCCCTTGGATGGCAAGGAGATCCAACCGATCCATCCTAAAGGAAATCAGTCCTGAATATTCACTGGAAGGACTGATGCTGCAGCTGAAACTCCAATACTTTGGCCACCTGATGCAAACAACTGACTCATTTGAAAAGACCTTAATGCTGGGAAAGATTGAAGGTGGGAGGAGATGGGGACGACAGAGGATGAGATGGTTGATGGCATCCCCGACTCAATGGACATGAGTTTGAGTAAACTCCGGGAGTTGGTGATGGATAGGGAGGCCTGGCGTGCTGCAGTCCATGGGGTTGCGAAGAGTTGGACATGACTGAGTGACTGAACTGAACTGAGGTAAGTTTATTTATTATTTTTGCTGATTGCTGGACAGTGTGCATCACTATTTAATAAATCTCTTAATTTTTCTTGTCAATGTGAAATGCTACGTTTATCACCTACTGATTTTCCATCTGTCAGTTATACATTTAGATATAACTTTATTATTTTTCTGTTTCGTGTGATTTATTCTTGTATAGGTCCATGAATCAAGGCAAATTGGAAGTGGTCAAACAGGAGATAGCAAGAGTGAATGTCGACATGCTAGGAATCAGCAAACTTAAATGGACTGGAACGGGTGAATTTAATTCAGATGACCGTTATATCTACTACTGTGGACAGGAATGCCTTAGAAGAAATGGAGTAGCCATCATGATCAACAAAAGAGTCTGAAATGCAGTACTTGGGTGCAATCTCAAAACCGACAGAATGATCTCTGTTAGTTTCCAAGGCAAACCATTCAATATCACAGTAAACCAAGTCTATGCCCTAACCAGTAATGCTGAAGAAGCTGAAGTTGAACGGTTCTATGAAGACCTACAAGCCCTTTTAGAACTAACACCTAAAAAAGATGTCCTTTTCATTATAGGGGACTGGAATGAAAAAGAAGGAAGTCAAGAAACAACTGGGGTAACAGGCAAATTTGGTCTTGGAATACAGAATGAAGCAGGGCAAAGACTAATAGAGTTTTGCCAAGAGAACAACACACTGGTCATAGTAAATACCCTTGTCCAACAACACAAGAGAAGACTCTACACATGGACATCACCAGATGGTCAACACCGAAATCAGATTGATTCTATTCTTTGCAGCCAAAGATGGAGAAGCTCTATGCAGTTAGTGAAAACAAGACCAGGAGCTGACTGTGGCTCAGATCATGAACTCCTTATTGCCAAATTCAGACTGAAATTGAAGAAAGTAGGGAAAACCGCTAGAGCATTCAGGTATGACCTAAATCAAATCCCTTATGATTATACAGTGGAAGTGAAAAATAGATATAAGGGACTAGATCTGATAGATAGGGTGCCTAATGAACTATGGACAGAGGTTCATGACATTGTACAGGAGACAGGGATCAAGACCATCCTCATGGAAAAGAAATGCAAAAAAGCAAAATGGCTGTCTGAGGAGGCCTTACAAATAGCTGTGAAAAGAAGAGAAGCAAAAAGCAAAGGAGAAAAGGAAAGATACAAGCATCTGAAAGCAGAGTTCCAATGAATAGCAAGAGGAGATAAGAAAGCCTTCCTCAGAGATCAATGGAAAGAAATAGAGGAAAACAACAGAATGGGAAAGACTAGAGATCTCTTCAAGAAAATTAGAGATACCAAGGGAACATTTCATGCAAAGATGGGCTCAATAAAGGACGGAAATGGTCTGGACCTAACAGAAGCAGAAGATATTAAGAAAAGGTGCAAGAATACACAGAAGAACTATACAAAAATGATCTTCATGACCAAGATAATCACGATGCTGTGGTCACTCACCTAGAGCCAGACATCCTGGAATGTGAAGTCAAGTGGGCCTTAGAAAGCATCACTATGAACAAAGGTAGTAGAGGTGTTGGAATTCTAGTTGAGCTCTTTCAAATCCTGAAAGATGATGCTATGAAAGTGCTGCACTCAATATGCCAGCAAATTTGGAAAACTCAGCAGTGGCCACAGGACTGGAAAAGGTCAGTTTTCATTCCAATCCCAAAGAAAGGCAATGCCAAAGAATGATCAAACTACCAGACAATTGCACTCATCTCACATGCTAGTAAAGTAATGCTCAAAATTATCCAAGCCAGGCCTCAGCAATACATGAACCGTGAACTTACAGGTGTTTAAGCCGATTTTAGAAAAGGCAGAGGAACCAGAGATCAAATTGCCAACATCCGCTGGATCATGGAAAAAGCAAGAGAGTTCCAGAAAAACATCCATTTCTGCTTTATTGACTATGCCAAAGCCGTTGACTGTGTGGATCACAATAAACTGTGGAAAATTCTGAAAGAGATGGGAATATCAGACCACCTAACCTGCCTCTTGAGAAACCTATATGCAGGTCAGGAAGCAACAGAACTGGACACGGAACAACAGACTGGTTCCAAATAGGAAAAGGAGTACGTCAAGGCTGTATATTGTCACCCTGCTTATTTAACTTCTATGCAGAGTACATCATGAGAAATGCTGGGCTGGAAGAAGCACAAGCTGGAATCAAGATTGCCGGGAGAAATATCAATAACCTCAGATATGCAGATGACACCACCCTTATGGCAGAAAGTGAAGAGGAACTAAAAAGCCTCTTAATAAAGGTGAAAGAGAAGAGTGAAAAAGTTGGCTTAAAGCTCAACATTCAGAAAACAAAGATCATGGCATCTGGTCCCATCACTTCATGGCAAATAGATGGGGAAACAGTGGAAACAGTGTCAGATTTTATTTTGGAGGAGCTCCAAAATCACTGCAGATGGTGACTGCAGCCATGAAATTGAAAGACACTTCCTCCTTGGAAGGAAGGTTATGACCAACCTAGATAGCATATTCAAAAGCAGAGACATTACCTTGCCAACAAAGGTCTGTCTAGTCAAGGCTATGGTTTTTCCAGTAGTCATGTATGGATATGAGAGTTGGACTGTGAAGAAAGCTGAGTGCCAAAGAATTTGTGGTTTTGAACTGCTGTGTTGAAGAAGACTCTTGAGAGTCCCTTGGACTGCAAGGAGATCCAACCAGTCCATTCTAAAGGATATCAGCCCTGGGTGTTCTTTGGAAGGAATGATGCTGAAGCTGAAACTCTAGTACTTTGGCCACCTCATGGCAAGCGTTGACTCATTGGAAAAGACTCTGATGCTGGGGGGGGATTGGGGGCAGGAGGAGATGGGGACGACAGAGGATGAGATGGCTGGATGGCATCACCGACTCCATGGACGTGAGTTTGAGCGAACTCTGGGAGTTGGTGATAGACAGGGAGGCCTGGTGTGCTGCGATTCATGGGGTTGCAAAGAGTCGGACATGACTGAGTGACTGAACTGAACTGAACTGATTCCTGCACAAATACTAATATAAAAAATTATAGTAGCTTTGGGATATATTCTACTGTCTGCTAGTATTCAACTTCCTTTCTCCTTCCCTCACTGCCACACATGCTTTTCTTGGTAATACTGGCATGTTTCTTTGCAAGGCCTCACTAGGAAAAATGAGCAGTCAATGTGACCTCCATCACCAGTGTGAAGGGGCCTGTCACTCATGGTCTCATCCTCTGTGTGACATTCAGCGACTGTTAGGAACCTTCTCTTGTTTTTAGTGTGATCTGGTGCTCCCCACATCTTGGTATCAGAATGCCACAAGGATGCCACTACCCTGGTGATCCATTGCTTAAGAATCCACCTGCCAATGCAGGGACATGTGTTAGATCCCTGGTCCATGAGGATTCCACATGCTACAGGGCCACTAAGCCCGAGTGTCACAGCTATTGCGCCTGCACTCTAGAGCCCAGGCTCTGTAACAAGAGAAGCCACTGCAACAAGAAGCCTGTGTACCACAGCTGGTGAGTGGCCTCCACTGGCCACAATTAGAGAAAGCCTGACACAGTGATGAAGACCCAGCACAGCCAGAAATAAGTAAGTAAATATATAGTAAAAAATAGATGTCATCGGGTTCACAGTTCCTCCCCTGTGTTTATTATCAGTGGAACAGTCAGATTAAATTCTGTTTCATCTGGAAAATGGGAAACACTGGCAAGTCTGAACTCTTACCTAAAGAAGCAAATATCATCAGTAGTAGCAAAACTCCCACCGTAGATCAAAGAGGAGAAAAATACCACCCAGGTAGGCTGGACTGCAGACCGCTCTCCCTTCCTCTTGTGCCCAAGCCTGGTTTCTCTCAGCCTGGTCTAGAGCACCTATTTTAAGTCTCCTTCAACAGACAGAGCATGGACTTTAGAGTCAGGTCCAGGGACAAACTTATCCACTTGCTCTGTAACCTTGGACCTCTTAACTTCTTAGAACTCCAGATCCTTCTCAGGACAGAGGAGATCCTGACGTTTGCTTTGAAGAGTTGCTGTCAGCCAAAAAGAGATCGTATCTGGATTGCACCTGGCACAGTGGAGCTGCTAATCAGAAACGATGGTTATTCAGCACATCACACGTCTGCTTTATAAAAAGAAGCCTGTCCTCATCATACTCAATCCTTCTGAATGTTGATGCAAATCAGACACCAGACTGGAGTTTTCAAGGCCACTCCAGTCATTACTGGGTCTTCTGTAGGTAGTATTTAATAAAAAGGTGGGGGAGGGGATTCTAAAACGTGAAAGCAGGCCGTGAAGAATCATCTTCCAAATATCAGGTTTTACCCCTGGCTCCCATCCCCACACTCCCATGGCTGTGCCAGGCAGGTGATAATGAAGTAACACGCAGGCAGCCTGCAGCATCTCTCTTTAGTAGGGGCTCAATTAGCATGCAGAATTGATGCAGCCTGTACCTCTAGAATGAACTTTTACCCACTTCCTCGTTTCAAAAGTTTAATTAGCCAAAACTAAGCCAGTGGTCTGGCACAGATGAAAATGCTTTCAGGATAAAAATATCAGTTACCCTGAAAGTTTTTAGGATAAGTCAGGAAATGGCGTGAGCGAACAGCAAAAAAGTGAACTAACAATAACGAAACAAAACCCAAAGTCCAAAGCCTGTCCTCTTGACCACTCTCCCTCGAAAAGAAAGAAAAAGGAAAACAAAACCAAACAAAACATATCAGGCCTGGGTCAAAAGGAACTTCTCCCAAGTGATGGAGCTTTCCAGGTGGTTTGCGAAGTGTGTTCTCTAAAAAGCCCTCAGTACTTTCAAACATCAAACCTGACGGAGGTTTTAATTACCATGGCATTTCATTAACAGACAGGGTGACCAGGCAGTCAGGTCCAGGGTAGATAATGTAAGTTTGACAGGAATATAGAAATGCAGGGTTGGCTCTAGTCAGATGGTTCCCCTAGATTTGCGAGGCTGAAGACATTCATTAGGTGGTAAATACCAAGTGATGGGGGTTCATGATGGGCATTCAGTGATATGGTTAGAGGGGTAGCAGGTGGTGTGGTCTGGGGAAACCCAGAGCAGACTTGGAGGGCAGTCCCATCGGGGAGACTCCAGGTGGAGATCAGGCCGGCTCTCCTTACCCCCCCACCACTCAGCTCAGCGATGAAGGGTGTAGATTCCAGGCCCACTGCAAGGAAGCAGCAGAATGGGGAGGGCATGTGCAGTCCAACGCCTTCTCTGATCTTCCAGCGTAAGAACCCTGGATGCAGGTCCAGGGCTCGGGAGCTGTGTCTCATCTTCCTCTCTATGGTCTGCCTCCTGTTCCCTTGGATCCTCTGGGTCTGCCTCACCTGGTCCCTGCTCACCTTTCCAGCTTTGTCTCCCTGTCTCATGATTCATCCCCAGTGTCCTATCCCCGGTGATCCTCCTGGCTTACTCTCGCTTGTTCCTCAGAACTGAGCTTAAGCAGCATTTTCTTCAGGAAGTTTCCCTGTATTTCTACCTGGCTGGGTGAGAGGACTGGAATGGCCATGTGTCTTCCCCCACCATAGTTCTATCCCAGCGCTGTAACTAGGGGCTGATTTGTCTCATGTCTCCCTAGGTGTGAGCACCTGCTCTTGCATTGCTGTGATGCCATACCTGACATGGTGCTGAGCACTAGAAGGGGCATCTTATACAGTGGACTTCCCAGGAAGCAGACTCTGGATGGAATTTAGTGGTCAAAGAGGAGTTTTAGGGGGGGTGTCCTTGGGAAGTGCCTCTGCGGATGGAAGGGGGAAGGGAGCAGGAAGTGATCTGTTTTCACCAAAATTATAGAAACAGAAACCTGATTGAAATAAAAGGTACTTTAAAAAATTAAACAGTTAATTAATTTTAAAATTAATTTCATTGAAGTATAATTGATATACAGAGTTGTGTTAGTTTCAGGTTAGTTATATAGACTGCTGCTGCTGCTGCTAAGTCGCTTCAGTCGTGTCCGACTCTGTGCGACCCCATAGATGGCAGCCCACTAGGCTCCCCCGTCCATGGGATTCTCCAGGCAAGAATACTGGAGTGGGTCGCCATTTCCTTCTCCAAAGTATGAAAGTGAAAAGTGAAAGTGAAGTCACTCAGTCGTGTCCGACTCTTAGCGACCCCATGGACTGCAGCCTACCAGGCTCCTCCATCCATGGGATTTTCCAGGCAAGAGTACTGGAGTGGGATGCCATCTAGTTACATATAAATCTATTCTTTCTCAGATTCTTTTTATTATTTATTATTATAAGATATTGAATATAGTTCCCTGTACTATACAGTAGGACCTTGTCAGTTCTCTGTTTTATATATAGAAGTAGGTATATGTTGATGCCAGGCTCACAGTCCACCCCTCCCCAGCCCCTTGGCAATCTTAAGTGTGTTCTCTATGTCTGTGAGTCTGTTTCTGTTTTATGGGTAAGTTCATTTGGGTCATATTTTAGATCTCACATATAAGTGATGTCATACAGTATTTGTCTTTGTCTGACTTACTTCACTTAATGTGATGATCTCTAGGTCCATTCATGTTGCTGCAAATGACATTAGTTTGTTCTTTTTAATGACTGTTGTATTCCACTGTCTATACGTACCACACCTTTACCATTCATTAGTTGATGGACACTTAGGTTGCTTCCATGTCTTGGCTATTGTAAATAGTGCTGCTATGAACATTGGGGTACATATATCTTTTCAAATTAGAGTTTAATAAAGGTGTTTATTTGGGATTTGTCAGGACTATAGCCTGGAAGACACAGACTTAAGAAGAACTTGTATTGTGTTTCAGTGGACTACAACAAGGGGGAGGCTTATAAAGGCAAAACCTTCAGGTGACAGTGGTTACTTGAGTTGTTAATCAAGAATTATAGTTGGAGCTGACAAGATGTAAGGGAGTTTGTTAAGTAAGGGTTGGTGGGTGTCTGAAATGGTGGCATAGTTGCCAGGGGAGATTTTGAGACCATAAGTTTGCAGCTGGTGATGCTGTTCTGAATACGGCTGGTAGTGTCCTTGGACCTGGTATAGTTCAAACAGAACTATAGCTCAAAGAGAGTTCAAGTCATCAGTGGGTCAGAGTCCTGTCTGAGATCACCTGAACTGCAATCCCTCCATTATAATTTTAATTTGTCGTCAGCTGGGAGGCAGGCCTGACAACAGCCCTGCCTAGCTGTGTGGGGAATGCTGGGGCTGAAATAAACCCTGTACCTCCTTGGCCTGATTTGGCTGGGCCTTTGTACCCTCACCTCTGTCAGTCCTTGGATGAGGGCCACTCTGAGAAAGGGGTAACCTGAGATGAGGGGTCTGTGTGATGAACCTGGAGGGGCAGAGAGCTGTTTGGCCTGCTGATAGCAGCCCAGCAGCTGGAGGTCCCCAGTGGAGCAGGATCTGGTTGTCATGTCCCCCTGTTCACACAGAGCCTGAGAATATCAGGATGAATTAATGCACAGACAAGCCTGGCAGGCCAGCTATCTGGGGATCCTCAGCTAGACCCTCTCCTCTGCAGACATTCTCTGTGGTCATTCATTTTCACCCCACAAATATCCAGGCACCAATTAAGGTTAGGCCCTGCTTTGTGCACTGGGACCCACGGGGAACTAGACAGACATAGTCTCTGCTGTTTAGGAGCCTGGGTTCTAGTGGGGAGACCGACAATAAACACATCAGTGTATATGTATAGTAAGTCCCTTACATGCAAACCTTCAAGTTGTGAACTTTCAAAGATATGAATGTGCCCCTGTATGTCGGTTGTTATACTCTTCTACTGTACTTTTCAAGGTATGAAACTGTAAGATTAAAAATATTTTCTTTATTTATTATTATTTTTTTAATGTATTATTTGTGTGAAAAGTATTATAAGTCTCTTATGATAAGTACTATATAGCTGATTGTGTTACCTAGGTACCTAGGCTAACTTTGTTGGAAGTGTGTTAGTCACTCAGTCGTGCCCAACTCTTTGCAGTCCCATAGACTGCAGCCCACCAGGCTCCTCGGTCCATGGGATTTTTCCCTGCTAGAATACTGGAGTGGGTTGCCATTTCCTTCTCCAGGGGATCTTCCCAACTCAGGGATCGAACACAGGTCTCCTGCACTGCAGGCAGATTCTTAACCGACTGAGCTATGAGGGAACTTTGTTGGACTTGTGAACAAATTGGACTTAAAAATGCACTGTTGGAATGGAGCTCGTTCATACGTACAGGACTTACTCTAATGCAATTTCCCTGCTTCACTGAAGTTCAACAGAAAATAAAGAGGTGATATGAGCATGTCAGGGAGTAGGACGAGAGAGGTGACTCTTCTAGATGGGTGTTTGAAAAGTCACCCATGAGGAAGTGACATTTGACTTGCCACTTAAGGGTGAGGAGGATTTGACCAGGAACATTTGCAACAGGGCAGGAGCAAGTGCGAAGGCGCTGAGGAAGAAAGAAGGCTCATGAGTCTGGAGAGCAGAAGATGGGATCAGACAGGAAGGCAGACACCAGTCTTTCTTTCTATGGTAGAAATGATAGGAAGTTTTTAGAGTGTGTAAAGCAGGAAGTATGAATTTATCTGATTTATATTTTGAATAGGTCCTTTTCCTGCTATTAGGCTATGAATTAGAAGCACACAGTTTGGTCAAGAGGGAACACTAGGCAAGAGGTGACCTGGGTCCCTGCAGGGGATGGAGAGAGTGGACAGAGGGGATGTGAGGAGGGCATCGGTTGGCCCTGCCCATGGACTGAATGCATCCTGTGAAGGGCATGGGGAAGATGGGGAACGTCTGGAGCTGGGTGTCAGCCCCTGAATGTTCAGGGGGCCCATTTCCTGAAGTGATGTGGGTCTGTCTCTCCCTCCTTTTCCCCGTTGTTCTTTTCCTGTCTTATATCCCATTTCCTTGCAGAGTTTTTTACTGAGAAGTTAAACCAAGTCACTCATGCTAATTGTTACCTAATGCAGTCCATGTGCCTGACACACAGTGAGGCCAAACAACCCAACACGTCAGAGTTTGGAGCAGAGACAGATTCATTGCAGGGCCATGGGAGGAAAACGGGTAGCTCATACCTCTAAACTCCCAAACTCCTTGAAGGGTTTCAGCAAAGCACTTTTAAAGGTATGCTCAGGGAGAAGTGTGGCTAGTTATTGCAAACTTCTTTGCGCAGGAATCCTTTGTTCTTACAGCTGCTCGGGTAGGTCAGGTTACAATGCTGCTGTAAACCTCCAGCTATATAAACGGAAAAGTAAAGTCCATCGACTTGAGATGGGCTATCCTGTATATTTCGGGCTATCCTGTATATTTCAGTCTATAGGCAAGATTCTTTTTTTTAATGTCTATTTTATTTTTGGTCATGCCACATGGCTTGGGAGATCTGAGTTCCCCAACCAGGAATTGAACCTGGGCCCTTGGCAGTCAAAGTGCAGTGTCCTAACCACTGGGCCACCAGGGAATTACCTGGGCAACATTCTTAACTTGAAGCAAAAGCAATGGAACGCAAAGGTTAAAGTAAAAGAAATAGATCTAATATGGAGTCAGACTTGTTCTTCCCTATTACATGTTTTGACTGACTGACAAGTGATTTCTCCTGAAACCCCATCTACAGTGGTGGAATTTGTGCACAGCAGTGGTTTACCAGTCCTTTTTCTTGTTGTTGTTGTTTTTCTTTACAAGTTTGTGCTTTCACTACATTTTATCTTCTGTCTGTGTGGAAATAAAAGTAAAGCAGATAAATGCCTAAGAGATGGGAATCTAAAGTCAATTTCAAGGAATGTTCTTAATAGGTGAGCTGTAAAAAGGAAGGTTCAGGTAAAGAATATTTAGCATTTCATAGCCTCTCCAGTGATGGGGATGTTGGTAGATGCTATTTCTGAGTTTTCCAGTCTCAGGGCCCATGTCTAAAAAGGATTAGCTGACAGACTAGTCTGGGGGGCAGTCAGGAGGTCTGGCCATCTGTGGAGTTGGTAGAGATCACTGCTGGGCACCAGTGGATGTGTGGTTCCCCTGTCTGCCCTTCTGCCCCTCAACAGCACAATGAGTTTCCTTTCAGGGTAGGTGATGCATGTTTCTCAGGGCCATGGATGCTCCATGGGGCTAATTTTTAGAGCACCCAGATTCTGGACTTGGGGGCCAGAACCAAGATATGGAGGAGTCAAGGGTATAACTATAGCAGTGCTGCTGAGAAATCTCACCTGAGTAGTGATTTGAGGATGAGCATGGAAGACTCAAGTAGTTAAGATGTGGCTGGACCAAATGGACTGAGCCCCAGGCAGGCTGGGAGTATCAGAGCTGAGAGTATGCTTGCAAAGTGTGTGACCCTTGGAGAGGTGGAAACGGGCTTTCAGGGAGAATGCAGACAGGACAACAAAGAAATCTCTAGGTCTTTCAACAAATAAAGAAGTGAGGCCAGATGGGCTGCTCTAGCTGTGGAATATTTAGGAAGAGCTCTGTGGGATGGAGGTGGGCTTAAAGGTCTGAGAGATCCCAACAGGATCTCCCAGTGATATGACTGAGCTCCAGAAAGAGAAGGTGGTGGCACCTGATGGTGGGAGAGCCACCTTGTTTTCTGAGTCTGGGAGCCAGTGTGGAGCACCCCACCCCCACCTGCTGCTGCAGCAGGCATGAGGTGTGGGCTCAACCTTCATTCTCAGGGCCTGAGACTGACCCAGCCTGTGGCTGGCATGAGCCTGTGGCTGAACAGTCCTGCAATGAAAAAGAACCTTCTTTAAGTGGTCACTATAAGGAGGCCATTATCGTTGGCATGTATCAGGTGGTAGTGGCTACAGGCTTAGAGAACAGCTGACTTGCAAGAGCTGCTCAAAATTGGGCAAGACAAGGAATCTTGTGGAGCTTTTATTTCTTTGTCAGAAAACCAGGATAATGATTGCAACTTCCTTTCAGGTTGTTACATGGATTCAATGAGTTGATATTTGCTAAGCACTTAGAGTAACTTCTGACACATAGTAAACACTCATAGATGTTATCTCTTATCATCATTGCCACTTATTGAGTATGGGGACCATGCCAAGAGCCATGCTAGGTGATAATACACATAGAATTATTTCAGCCTCACAACAATCCTGAATGTGATCATCCCATTTTATACAACAGGAATCTGAATTGCAAGTATGTAATGCTTATGAGAGTCGGACTGTGAAGAAAGCTGAGTGCCAAAGAATTGATGCTTTTGAACTGTGGTGTTGGAGAAAACTCTTGAGAGTCCCTTGGACTGCAAGGAGATCCAACCAGTCCATTCTAAAGGAGATCAGTCCTGGGTGTACATTGGAAGGACTGATGCTGAAGCTGAACCTCCAATACTTTGGCCACTTCATGCAAAGAACCGACTCATTGGAAAAGACCCTCATGCTGGGAGGGATTGGGGGCAGGAGGAGAAGGGGACGACAGAGGATGAGATGGCTGGATGGCATCACTGACTCGATGGACATGAGTTTGAGTGAACTCCGGGAGTTGGTGATGGACAGGGAGGCCTGGCGTGCTGCAGTTCATGGGGTTGCAAAGAGTAGGACACGACTGAGTGACTGAACTGAATTGAACTGAACTGAATGCTTTGGGATCAGAAGACTGTAAATAACAATTACCCTGTTATGTGGTAACTGAAAGGGTGTGTAGGAAATAGGGTTAGTATCATTTGGAGTTCATAAGAATTATTATTTCATGGTTTAATACTAGGCTCAGAAAATGTCTTTGTTGCCTATTACTGGAGCAGGTGCCAACCCCAGGGTGACCTGGTCTTCAGGTGGTGGGCAGGTGGGCTACCTGCTGGCAGTGAGGGGATCTGTGGGACTGCAGGGAACAGCATGGGGTTGGAGCCAAAGACAGGTCTTGACCTCAGTGGGAGAAACATGAGCTCAAGCCAACTCAGAAAATTAAGACTGCTGTTTTTCCGTCGAAGGATCTTTTAATTAAAAACACTATGGCAGCACTGAGAATTGCGGATGTGCTAAGTGTCCTGTAAAGGATAAACGGTGTAGCTCGGCTGGCTGCCAGGGTCCACCATGTGCTTCTTCTCAGGTCTGGGAGCCTTGGCAGGCTCACATGCAGGCTCTGCAAGGCTTGGCTCCAGACTTTGGCTGTCTCCCTGCTAACCAGGCTGTGCAGCTGCCACACATGAGGTTTTAGTTAAAGTGTAACTGGCGAGAAAGAGGTGGACTCAGCTCATAAACTTTTATTTAAAGGAGATTGAAGACTGCTCAGATGACTGTTTTGTAGCCCAGAAATCTGCATGTAGCATTGGAATGGTGCTTCCTGCACACACAACCATTTACAGATTGCCCGCTACATCCTGCTTAATGCTAGGTGTTCTGTAGAAGCCATCTCTGCTCCTTACCCAGGTGAGCAAGGTCAACTTCACTTGGGAGGACTTGAAGGCTCAGAGAGGCTCTGAAAGTTTGCCAAGACCCCACTGTAAGAAGCTGCCAGGCTGGAATGTCATCACCAGGACTCAAATTTGTCTAGACCCCCATCGTTTTCAAAGTTTACTGATAGCACATCTCTCATTTTGATCAAACTTGGTTCAGATGAGACTGGAATGTCCCTTTTGTGAAATTTCCAATCATAAAGTGAGCTGGTCTGAACTGCAGCACAGAAGGATCCTTTTTAAAGAAATGACAGAGGAGATAGTGGGGGTCAGAGGAGAGATACCTTGGGAGCTTGGGATTAACATACACACATTACTATACATGGGCTTCCCTGGTGGCTCAGAGGTAAAGAATCCACCTGCAGTGCAGGAGATGCAAGAGATGTGAGTTCCATTCCTGGGTCAGGAAGATCCCCTGGAGAAGGGAATGGCTACCCACTCCAGTATTCTTGCCTGGAGAATCCCACGGACAGAGGAGCCTGGCGGGCTGCAGTCCACTGGATCGCAAGGAGTAGGACACAACTGAGTGACTTCACTTCACCCACTCCAGTATTCTTGCCTGGAGAATCCCACAGACAGAGGAGCCTGGCGGGCTATAGTCCATAGGGTCACGCAGATTTGGACACTACTGAAGTGACTTAGCATGCATATTCTACTATACATAAAACAGATGATCAACAAGGACCTACTGTATAGCACAGGGAACTATACTCAATATCTAGTAATAAACTATGATGAAGAAAATCTGCAAAAGAATATATATGTGCATATATGTATAACTGAACTTCTTTACTGAAACTACATTGTAGATTAGCAATGCTTCAACTAGTAAAAGAGCCAAAATAAGGACATGACAGATCACAGGTTTATAACGGATGTTTACAAACTGGGATATGGGTGGACTGGCCCTGTGAAAGCTTCCACTGAGTTTTCATTTAACATGCTCTGATGATTCACTATGATATAGATTTGATGAATTGGGCTCCTTTTCTGAGACAGAATTACGCAGTTTAGGCAACATTCCACAACTTCTGTCATCTGCTCCCTCTGTGTTTCCAGCTTTAATATGTTGCATTGGTCCAAATGTTTGTGTCCCTCACAAATTTATAGTTGAAAGCCCAGCCCTCACAGTGATGCTATTAGGAAGTGGGGCCCTTCGGAGAGAGCTTAGTAGAATTAATGACCTTATAAAAGTGGCCTGAAAAAGTTCCCTTGTTCTCTTGTCCACATGAGTGGTTACAGAGAGAAGATGGCCAAATGTAAACCAGGAAGACTTCGCTAAACATGAAATCTGCCAGAAACTTCCCAGCCTCTAGAACTGTGAGAAAGGAATTCTCTTGTCTCTAAGTAATTTACTCTATGATATTCCGTTTACAGTAGCTCAAACAGACTAAGACAGGTGCTCTAGCAGAACCCAGTTATTGGTGCACTCTGGACTTGTCTCACATTGCCTTTCCCCATGAATTCCTGTAACATCCTTCCCCTCGGATGTACTAGTTTACTGATATCCATCCTCCTAGCAGAAGCTTGACTTTCTTTCATCAGCCAGATAAATACAGGATGCTAGTTATATTTGAATTTCAGATAAACAATGAATACCTTTTTTGAGTATAAATGTATCCCAAACATTCTGTATCCTGTTTTTTAAGAATTAATTTATTTTTAATTGAAGTATAATTGCTTTACAGAATTTTGTTGTTTTCTGTCAAACCTCAACATGAATCAGCCATAGGTATACATATATCACCTCCCTTTTGAAACTTCCTCCCATCTCCCTCCCCATCCCACCCCTCTAGGTTGATACAGAGTCCCTGTTTGAGTTTCCTGAGCCATACAACAAATTCCCATTGGCCATCTATTTTACATATGGTAATGTAAGTTTCCATGTTACTCTTTCCATACGTCTCACCCTCTCCTCCTCTCTCCTCAGGTCTATTCTCTATGTTTGTTTCTCCATTGCTGCCCTGTAGATAAATCCTTCAGTACTAGTTTTCTAGATTCTAACACATAGATATATGTGTTAGAATAAAATATTTATCCTTCTCTTTCTGACTTACTTCACTGTGTATAATAGTCTCTAGGTTCATCCACCTCATTAGAACTGACTCAAATGCGTTCCTTTTTTTGGCTGAGTAATGTTCCATTGTGTATATATGTACCACAACTTCTTTATCCATTCATCTGTTGATGGACATCTTGGTTGTTTCCACATTCTAGCTATTGTAAACAGTGCTGCAATGGACAGCGGGATACATGTGCCTTTTTCAATTTTGGTTTCCTCAGGGTATATGCCATTGCTGGGTCTTATGGTGGTTTTATTCCTAGTTTTTAAAGGAATCTCCAAGCCGTCTTCCATTTTGGCTGTATCAATTTATGTTCCCACTAACAGTGAAAGAGCGTTCCCTTTTCTCCTCACCCTCTCCAGCATTTATTGTTTGTAGACTTTTTGATGATGGCCATTCTGACTGGTGATTGTAGTTTTGATTTGCATTTCTCTAATAATGAGTGATGTTGAGTATCTTTTTATGTGTCTCTTAGCCATTTGTATGTCTTCTTTGGAGAAATGTCTATTTAGGTCTTTTCCCCACTTTTTGATTGGGTTGCTTGTTCTTCTGCTATTGAGTTGTATGAGCTGCTTGTATACTTTGGAAATTAATCCTTTATCAGTTGTTTCATTTGCTATTATTTTCTCCTATTCTGAGGATTGTCTGTTCACTTTTGGAGCAGGAAATAGCAACCTACTCCAGTGTTCTTGCCTGGAGAGTCCTGTGGATGGAGGAGCCTGGTGGGCTGCTGTCCATGGGGTCACATAGAGTTGGACACGGCTGAAGCAACTTAGCATGCATGCATGCATTGGAGAAGGAAATGGCAGCCCACTCCAGTATTCTTGCCTGGAGAATCCCAGGGATGGGGGAACCTGGTGGGCTGCCGTCTATGGGATCGCACAGAGACGGACACAACTGAAGTGACTAGCAGCAGCAGCGGCTGTTCACCTTGCTTATAGTTTTCTTTGCTGTGCAAAAGCTTTTAAGTTTAATCAGGTCCACTTGTTTACTTTTGTTTTATTTCCGTTACTCTAGGAGGTGGGTCAAAGAGGATCTTGTTTTGATTTATGTCATGGAGTGTTCTGCCTATGTTTTCCTCTAAGAGCTTTATAGTTTCTGGTCTTACATTTAGGTCTTTAATCCATTTGAGTTTATCTTTGTGTATGGTGTTAGGAAGTGTTCTAATTTCATTCTTTGATATGTAGCTGTCCGTTTTCCCAGCATCATTTATTGAAGAGGCTGTCCTGTATTTTTGTTTGCTAAATCTGGTCGCCTTGCTACAGGCCCTTTGGCCTCTTAGAGCACTGAGCTGTCTGAAGGACTCTGTCGTGTGCTGGGTTACTGTTTGTCTTCTCTCCCTCAGTAGGTCATCAGCATTCAGAGACTGGGAACTAGCTTCTGTGTGGGACTCTTCATAAGGTCTGGTGCATAATACATGCTCAGAAAATTTTAAAGGAGTGAATCAGTCTCCTCATTGTTTCATAGTGTTTAGACTGTAGCCTGAGTTGGACGGGAGGCTTCTGAGTGGACATTTGCATCCTAAGGCTTGGGTGGTTAGGATGGGCACAGAGTGGGGCTTAGGAAATGCTCTGTTTACTTCTATTTTCAAAAACACACCACATATTCAATATCCATTCTTAAAATGCTGATTTTTGGAGTAGTTTGTAGCACTCTCCTTTGTCCCCAGCCTCGAAAACAAAACAAAGTAAAGCAAAGCCAAGCAAACAAACAAACAAACAAAAATTACAAAACTCAAAATAAAACAAAATGAAAATGAAACTAAACCAAACCAAACCAAAGTCAACAACTGGGAGGGCTCTTCTGGTGGGTACTGTTGGGTCCTGGCATGCTTTTGCCATGTGTTTGGGACAGTATGGTTCAGAGAGCCTGAGTTTAGTTTGTATCCACTTCTCTACTCAAGTTTATCATTCTGTAAAATGGGTAGAGGAAGGACAACCGACAGTATAGGATTTTTAAGACTTAGGGAAGGCTTATTTATTTAAAAATTTGAAACTTAGGACTGATCATCATTCCCCTCAACAGACAGGACCAAGGCTTATTGTATTGTTTTGAAGAAAACATTTGTTAAACAAATAGAGTATAAACAAGATTATAGTGGTGTCCTTAATCTACTGAAAAGATTTTTTTTTTTTGCTTTTAATCAAATTTACACTGCTAATGTGGAATGTGTTTTATTCAATAAAGCTGGGTCAGACAATGCCAGAGGCAAGGCTAGGAGGTAATGTGGGTCCATGGAGCAATTAAGCACACTTTTACATGATCAGCATGCAGGCCAACTTCTCCTCTTCAGAGACTGAACAGTGAGCAGGGAGTGTCTTAGACCTTTGGTGGGAGAAGTTGGAAGTTCATCTAGTTCCCCTTTGTGCAAGACTGGTCCATGCCAACATCTTGGACTGGTGTGGAGTATACCATTCTACAGGTGACTGGTCCAACGTGGGACAGCTCCCACGACAAGAAAGATCTGTTTTCTCCTGAGTTACAGTGCCCATCCAGGTGCTCTTTGTGGCTACACGCCACACACAGCAAGTCTATTCTCTCTGGCCAAGACAGCCCCTTGAGAGCTGTCAGCTGCTCTCATGGGCCATATGAACCTTTCATGAGTAGCCAAGCCTGAGATAGTTCTGAGATAGTGAAGTTTATAGAGAGAAGGGCTGTTCCATTTTTATTCTTCTTCATCTCCACAGATATTATGAAAGGAATGTGGGAATATTAGGTGGGAAGAGCTTCTTTTTACATGAATTTTTCCTGATCCAGTACGATTTGTGTTCGAAAGAGAGGATTTCATAGGCTGTTTAGGGTAGAGATTGGGAGTAAGATGTGGTTGGTAGCTAAAGATGGTTGATAAACTCTCTTCCATAAGGTTGAATTTGACCATAAAAAAAGCACACTTTAAAGTTAAGATTTATATTTTATTTGGTACACTTAAGCCCAGGATAAAATCTCTCAGAGAGCTCTGAGGGACTGTTTCGAAGAAGTAAGGGAGGAGCCAGGGTATAGAGGAGTCTTTTGTTGTTGTTGTTGTTGTTGTTTTTTTTTTTTTTCAGATAAAAGCCCAAACAACTGAACATCAAAAGATTGTTGTTGTTGTTCAGTCATTATATCACGTCTGACTCTTTGCAGCCCCATGGACTGCAGCATACCAGGCTCCTCTGTCCTCCACAGTCTCCGAGTTTGCTCAGACTCATGTCCATTGAGTTGTTGATGCTATGCAACCATCTCATCCTCTGCCACCCCCTTATCTTTTGCCTTCAATCTTACCCAACATCAAGATCATTTCCAATGAGCCGGCTCTTCACATCGTGTGACCAAAGTATTGGAGCTTTGGCAACAGTCCTTTCAATAAATATTCAGGGTGTATTTCCTTTAGGATTGACTGGTCTGGTCTCCTTGCTTTCCAAGGGACTTTCAAGAGTCTTCTCCAGCACCACAACTCAAAAGCATCAATTGTTTGGTGTTCAGCCTTCTTTACGGCCCAACTCTCACATCCGTACATGACTATTGGAAAAACCATAGTTTTCACTAGATGACCTTTGCTATCAAAGTGACCATGTTCTCTGCTTTTTAATTTGCTGTCTAGGTTGGTCATAGCTTTTCTTCCAAGGAGCAAGCATCTTTTAATTTCATAGCTTCAGTCACCATCTGCAGTGATTTTGGAGCCCCCAAATTAAAATCTATCACCGCTCCCACTTTTTGCCTTTCCACTTGCCATGAAGTAATGGGATCAGATGCCATGATCTTAGTGTTTTGAATGTTGAGTTTTAAGCCAGCTTTTTCACTCTCCTCTTTCACCCATCAAGAGTCTCTTTAGTTCCTCTTCACTTTCTGCCATTAGAGTGATATCATCTGCCTATCTGAGGTTGTTGATATTTCTCCCAGCAGTCTTGATGCCTGCTTATGAATCATCCAGGCTGGCATTTCACATGATGAACTGTTCATATAAGTTAAATAAGCAAGTTGACAATATACAGCCTTCATGTGCTCCTTTCCCAATTTGGAACCATTCAGTTGTTCCATGTCCAGTTCTAACTGTGGCTTCTTGACCCTCATACACGTTTCATAGGAGACAGATATGGTAGTTTGGTATTTCCATCTCTTATTTCCATAGTTTGCTGTGATCCACACAGTCAAAGGCTTTTGCATAGTCAATGAAGCAGAAGTAGATTTTTATTTTGAAATTCCATTGCTTTCTCCATGATCCAACAAATATTGGCAATTTTTTTCTGGTTCCTCTACCTCTTCAAAACCCAGCTTGTACATATGTAATTTCTTGGTTCATGTACTGTTGAAGCCAAGCTTGGTGTGCAGTCCACTGGGTCATAAAGAGTCCAACATGACTAAGTGATGGAACAACAACAAGGATTTGTTGAAGGATTTTGAGTATTACCTTGCTTGCATGTGAAATGAGTACAATTGTATGGTAGTTTGAACCATTCTTGGCATTGCTCTTCTTTGGAACAGAAATGAGAACTGATCTTTTCCAGTCCTGTGGCCACTGTGATTTTTCCAAATTTGCTGAAATATTGAGTACAGCACTTTAACAGCATCATCTTTCAGGATTTGAAATAGTGTATCTGGAATTCCAACACTTCCACTAGTTTTGTTCATAGTTATGCTTCCTAAGTCCCACTTAACTTTACACTCCAGGATGTCTGACTCTAGGTAAGTGACCATACCATTGTGGTTATCCAGGTCATTGAGAGCTTTTTTGTATAGTTCTGTGTATTCTTGCCATCTCTTCTTAATCTCTTCTGCTTCTGTTAGGTCCTTGGTGTTTATCATGTCTGTACTTGCATGAAATGTTCCCTTGGCGTCTCTAATTTTCTTGAAGAGATGGCTGGTCTTTCCCAGTCTATTGTTTTCCTCTATTTCATTTAAGAAGGCCTTCTTATCTCTTCTTTGAGAGAAGAGGTCTATCTATTCTCTGAAACTCTGCATTCAGTTAGTTAATCAGTCATGTGTGATTCTTTGTGACCCCATGGAGTTGCTGCCAGTCTCCTCTGTCTATGGCATTCTCCAGGAAAGAATACTGGTGGGTAGCCATTCCCTTATCCAGGGGTTTTTCCCAACCCAGGGATTGAATCTGGGTCTTCTGCATTGTAGGCAGATTCTTCACTGTCTAAGAGGTATAGCGTCCCCTTTCTCTCTTGCCTTTCATTTCTCTTCTTTGCTCAATTATTTGTAAAGCCTCCTCATGCAACCACTTTGCCTTCTTGCGTTTCTTTTTCTTTGGGATGGTTTTGGTCACTGCCTCTTGTACAATATTACAAACTGCTCTCTATAGTTCTTTAGGCACTTTGTCCACCAGACCTAGTTCCATTGAGTTACACAAGTCCTTTCCCCATGCCAAGGCAGTGATCCATGAAGGGGATCAAAACATTACTGCTAATTAAAGAAAAAGAGACATCCAAGCTTAATGAATTTAGTGAAGGAAAAGGCAACCCACTCCAGTATTCTTGCCTGAAGAAACCCATGGACAGAGGAGCCTGGTAGGCTGCAGTCCATGGTGTCTCAAAGAGTTGGACATGACTGAGAGACATCACTTTTTTTCACAAGAAAAGAGCAATATCCCTTCTTTCACAAGAAGGAGCGACTTCTTTCTTGTGTATGGGAAGATGCAAGAGTCTGGGCTCATTTAAAACATTCTTTGATATGCATCTTAACTATCTAGGGCCCTTTTTTCTCCATCCTGAATCCCCTCAGGGTGCACCTTTGGGTGCGGTTGCATCGGCTGATGGCTTGATGGACTTGACATCTTTTGTTCACTGATATTCCTTGACATTCATTGTTCACAGGATGCACACAGCCACAAGTACAGAGGAGGTGCTGGGAAGGGAGAATTCCTCTCAACAATACAGAGAGAGGAGACTGAAATCCAGGAGGAAGGAGCCTGGGAAGCAGGGATTCCTATGGGAGCAGACCAGCAGCTCCCTGGGGTGAGAACCCAAGAGGGACTCTGAGAACCAAAATGACAAAGGAAAAACTTAGAGCTCTTTGCTGTTCAGGATGTCATGTAAAGTATACATAAGTAGCTCAGGAGCAGCTTTTGAATGAAGAGATACTTGGTGGGGAACATCTGGGTTGTGATAGGATCAGCCCAAGAAAAGCAAATGTGGGTGTGTTGGGACAGGATATGGGGTTTAAAGAGAAAGAGGTCCCTCAACCAATAACTCCAAATTGCCATACAAAGTGACAGTTTCAACTAATTGGCCCAAGGCAGTGGTGATCAGGGCTGAAACAGGATGAAAAACAAAAGCTTCTGGCTGTTATAATTAGTGTTGCAGTAAATATTGGGGTGCATACATCTTTTGGAATTATGGTTTCCTCTAGGTATATATATGCCCAGGAGTGGGATTGCTGGGTCATATGCAGCAGAAAATAGCATAACATTATAAAGCCACATTATTCCAATTAAAAAAAACCCAACAAAACACCCCCAAACAAAAGGTCTACTCATCAGCAACATGTGAGGCTACCACTAACTAGTAGGTAAATATTGAAATATCAGGGAGTTTGTTATCAGGGACCAGAAAGGTAGTGTCCTGATGGGGGAGTTATTTAGATGCTGAAATTCTGGGGGGTAGACCTGTTTCAGCAACCCCTCTTGTAAGAACATCTGGTCATTGTGTAGTGCGAGAGTTCTAGTCCTGGTCTAGCTCTGCATTCCTGACCTGGAGATTAGCATGGCAGTCCCCACCACTGGTACTGCCTGGGGAAGTTCCTCTCCTGGGCCTTGTTGCTTAGGAGATCCTTTAAGTGAAGTAAGGGAAGAGATATACTGGATTATATTGTACCCTCTTCAACAGATGTTGTAATCATCAAAGCTGTTATTATTATTTCTTTTCATTCTCTTCCTTTGCCCTTTAATTTTGTGACCCTGGAGCAAATTGCTTAACTTTTCTGTTTTGTTTATCTCCCCATCAGTTAGGAATGTTAATTCCTGTCTTTAGGGTTGTAGAGAATATTAGGTAAAACTGGGACAAGTATGTCAAGAAGATATACTCAGTATCTGGTGCAAAAAAGATGTTTAAGAACAGTGAGGTTTTTTTTTTTTTTTTTTTTTTTTTTTACTTCTTCCTTAAAGGTTATGATGGGTTCACTCCCTCCCTCTCAAGTATTTCATGTTTGTTTACAGCTTCTTTTTCTCCCCTGACTCAGGAAGGAGAGGGTGGGAAGTTAGTCATCATGTTGTAGAAAAGACAACCCTCAGAAAGGGAGAGAATATTTTCAAATGAAGAAAATGACAAAGGGTTAATCTCCAAAATATAGGAGCAGCTCATGCACCTCAATATAAAAAAAACAAGCAAAGAGCACAATTAAAAAATGGGCAGAAGACCGTAACAGATATTTCTCCAAAGAAGACATACAAATGGCTAACAAACATGTAAAAAAAAAAAACAACTCAACATCACTCATTATTAGAGAAGTGCCAATCAAAACCACAATGAGGTATCACTTCACACCAGTCAGAATGGCCATCATCAAAAAATCTACAAACAATAAATGCTGGAAGAGGGTGTGAAGAAAAGGAACCCTCCTGCACCGTTGGTGGCAATGTAAATTGATACAGCCACTATGGAGAAAAATGTGGAGATTTCTTTAAAAACTAGGAGCAAAGTTACCAAATGACCCAGCAATCCACTACTGGGCATATACCCTCCTGAGAAACCATAATTGAAAAAGACACATGTACTCCAACGTTCATTGCAGCACTATTTACAATAGCAAGACATGGCAGCAACATAGATGTGCATCAACAGATGAATGAATAAGAAATTGTGGTAGGTATATACAATGCAATATTACTCAGCCAGGAAAAGGAATGATTTGAGTCAGTTCTAGTGAGGTGGATGAACCTAGAGCCTGTTATACGGAGTGCTATAAGTCAGAAAGAGAAAAAAACCCCAAATATCATATATTAATGTGTATACATGGAATCTAGAAAGATAGTACTGATGATTCTATTTGCAGGGAAAGAATAGAGATGCAGACATAGAGAACAGACTTTTGGACTTAACTTGGGAAGGAGAGGGCGGGATGAATTGGAAGAGTAGCCCTGAAAGATATACATTACCATATGTAAAATAGAGAGCTAGTGGGAAGTTGCTGTTAATGTATAATACAGGGAGCTCAATCAGGTGCTCAGTGACAGCCTAGAGGGTGGGATAGGGAGGGGCGGGAGGGAGGTTCAAGAGGGAGGGGACATATGTATGCTTATGGCTGATTCATGTTGTTGTATGGCAGAAACAAACACAACATTGTTATGCAAGTATCTTCCAATTAAAAGTAATAGACAAAGATACATGAACCCCTGTGTTCATTGCAGCCCTATTACTACAGCTAGGACCTGGAAGCAGCCCAAATGTACATTGACAGAAGTTTCTAACTGCTTTAAAGCTGGGAGGTCCAACCTGATAACTTGGTTCCCCTTCATTGTGGTTGGCAAACTCCACCCCCTCAAAAAACCCTGCTAGTAGCTGAGTCTTAACAGATCATGGTTCTTCAGCCCTTTTACTCCTTTGTCCTCCTGAAGGAGAACAGCTCTCGCTAAAGGATTCTGGCTGCCTTGCTTGGCATTTACTGCCCTCCTTGTTATTTTCAAAATCAAGCAATTTTTCAACTGTGAGCATGCATGCAGATCATTCTAAACAGAAGCCTGTCATATGCTTTATATTCATGGAAACTTCAGAGAAAATGTTTAAAAGCCAAGCCATCTTGGAGTAATTTGCATTTTAATTAATACTTCAAATAAGTTGCCCTTTAGAAAAGAATTTCTGTTTTTGGCTTTGGGAATTTTTAAGAGCAAAGACCAGGTATGAAAGTGCCTGCTCCAGCAGGCCTGTGGCTGCCTCTGGCCCCTGCTTTGTCTGCCTGGGACTATTGTGATGCTGGGAGAGAGCCATGAGATATGGAGAGGACCCTGAGATCTGGTGGTCTGCCAACTGCTCTTTTGCGGGAGCTGAAAATCCTTATTTAGTTCCTTTCTTAAAAGAATAATGTGTTAGAGTTGCTGTCTAATTGAAAAAAATTAGAATTGTCAAGGAGAATAGAGGTCATGAATAAAATAAACAGCTATCAAAATTTCTCAAGCTACTATTTGAAGGTGGCTTAATGATTTTATTACTTTTCATAATCCTTCAGGACTTTCTATAAATGCATGTATACACATAGTGAAGAACATATATAGATCTTTATGATTTTGTTTTTATATAAATGGGGTAGATTTGTTTTCCAACTTGTGCATATTGATCTGGAATTTGCTTTGTTTTTTTAAACTCAGGTGTTGGCAAACTATGGCCTCTGGGCCAAATCTGGCCCCAAGCTTGTTTTTATAAATAAAGTTTCACTGGAACATAGCCTTGCTTTTTTGTTTGCTATTGTCGTGGGCTGCTTTTGCACAACTGTGGCAGAATTGAGTAGTCACTCCACTCCAGTACTCCTGCCTGGAAAATCTATGGATGGAGGAGCCTGGTAGGCTGCAGTCCATGGGGTTGCTAAGAGTCGGACACGACTGAGCGACTTCACTTTCACCTTTTACTTTCATGCATTGGAGATGGAAATGGCAACCCACTCCAGTGTTCTTGCCTGAAGAATCCCAGGGACGGGAAAGCCTGATGGGCTGCCATCTATGGGGTTGCACAGAGTCGGACACAACTGAAGCGACTTAGCAGCAGCAGCAGCAGCAACAGAGTCAGAATGGCCTGCAAAGACTAAAATATTTACCATCTGACCCTCTATAGAAAAGTTTTCTAATCCTTGTTTTAAGGTCTTTCTCAGAACATCCAGATAATCATTTTAACTTCAGCACAGTGTGGCAAAATAATTTGGTCATTCTTCTAGGGATGGATGTTGGGTGGCTCTCAGCTTTTTCTATTATAAATAATAAATGCCAGGAATGATTCTAAATACAACTTTTTGTGTACACATGCAAAGATTTTCTGAGATAGACAGCTGGAGGGGGGTTGCCAGATGGAAAGATAGACCTACTGTATTTTAGATTTGGATTAATTGCTTTGCCCAAAAGCTGTTCTTATTTATACATTTGCCAACAACTGTGGATGAAAAAGATGAATTTACCTGTATTAAAAACAGTTACGCTCTATGGAGAAAAGAGAACCTTTCCAAATTGTTGGTGGGAATAAAAATTGGTGCAGCCACTATAGAGAACAGTATGGAGGTTCCTTAAAAAACTAAAAATACGGTTGCTATATGATACTACAATCCCATTCCTGAGCATATATATGGATAAAACTACAATTCAAAAAGACACATGCTCCCCTGTTTATAGCAGCACTATTTACAATAGCCAAGACATGGAAACAACCTAAATGTCCATCAACAGATAAGTGGATAAAGAAGATGTGGTGCATATATAAAGTGGAATACTATTCAGCCACAAAAAAGAATGAAATAATGTCATTAGCAGCAACATGGTTGGACCATGTTGCAGAGACTAACATACTAAGTGAAGTCAGACAAAGAAATATCATATGACATCAAATATGCGGAATCTAAAATATGACACTAATGAACTTATTTATAAAACAAAAATAGACTTAGAGACATAGAAAATAATCATGTTTTCCAAAGGGAAAGGGCAGAAAGGGATCTGGGATTAACATATACACACCACTATGTGTAAAACAGATAAACAACAAGGCCCTACTGTATAGCATACAGAAATACGTTCAGTATCCTGTGATAAACCATAATGGAAAAGCATATGAAAAGGAATGCGTGTATATGTATAACTGAAACACTTTGCTATACAGCAGAAATAGGACATTGTAAATCAACTATACTTCAATAAAACAAAATTTAAAAAGTTACCCTTAATGTTAGGATTTTGGAAATGCTTTCCAACCACACCAAGTCTGGTGTAGCTTCTTCTTTGAAGATGGCCCTCCTCTCCAAATGCTCAGAGGAGAAGAAAGGTGAAAATCAGTTGGGAAGTTAAGGTGATTCAGAAACACCAGTACCAGTGTGATAGAAGCCTCCTAGGATTCAGAGAAGCGAGCATGCCTATAGGTTCCTGTTGGCAGGGAAGTTTCAGAGGGGAGGCTGTGCTTGGTCTGGGGTGGAGGAAATTGTAGGGCTCAAAGAAGAAAGGACAGCCATGTGGGTGAGATGTGAACTGGCTTCTGTCTTCTCTGCAGCCTGTGGCCACCCACATACCCTGTGAGACAGGAGGAAGGTAAACAGTCTTCATAGTAGTTCCCACACCAAATGCTTCTTTCCATCACTTGCAGACCAGTGGGAGGTGAGGGCAGGCAGATGGATGAGAGAGTGAAGCCCTTGCTGCAGGTGGGGATGTTTAACATAGACAGGAAGTGTGGCCACAGCTATATTTCTGTTCAGTGGAGGAAAATCCATTCTTGGTGAAGAGGCCACTAAGAAGGCACTATGCCCAGCAAGCCAGCAGGACCTCTCTTCCTACTGTGCTTGAGTGGGTGAGATGCATCACGCAGGGGAGGGAGAGGGGAAATGGCCCCTGCCCGACAAGGTAGCTTAGACACTCAGGTTGGAGCCAGTGCAGGGGCTCTGGACATTCGTGGGAAGGGATGCTGCTCCTGGGGTAGGGTGTTTGCACAGACATGTCACAGAGCACTCGAGGGGATAAACTTCCTTTGGAATACTGTACCACAGCAATAACAATAATAGCATTTACTGAATACCTATCATGTACTAGCAATGCTCCAAGTATTTTGCTGTTAATTCATCCAGCCAGCCCCAGAGCAGTTTTATTATTATTATTGTTGCTCTTTTTTAGATGAAAGAAATGAGAATTAGAGCAGTTAAATAATTCCATCAGTTCAGTTCAGTTGCTCAGTCATATCCAACTCTTTGTGGATATGACCACAGCACGCCAGACTTTCCTGTCCATCACCAACTCCTGGAGCCTACTCAAACTCCTGTCCATTATGTCAATGATGCCATCCAACCATCTCATCCTCATGCCCTTCACCTCCCTCCTTCAGTCTTTCCCAGCATCAGAGTCTTTTCCAATGAGTCAGCTCTTTGCATCATGTGGCCAAGGTATTGGAGTTTCAGCTTCAACATCAGTCCTTCCAATGAATATTCAGGACTGATTTCCTTTAGGGTGGACTGGTTGGATCTCCTTGCCATCCAAGGGACTCTCAAGAGTCTTCTCCAACACAACAGTTCAAAAGCATCAATTCTTTGGCACTCAGCCTTCTTTAGAGTCCAAGTCTCATATCCATACATGACTACTGGAAAAACCATTAGTTTTGACTAGACAGACATTAGTTGGTAAAGTAATGTCTCTGTTTTTTAATATGCTGTCTAGGTTGGTCATACCTTTTTTTCCAAGGAGCAAGCATCTTGTAATTTCATGGCTGCAGTCAAAATCTACAGTGATTAGAACCAAAAAAAATAAAGTCTGTCACTGTTTCCACTGTTTCCCCATCTATTTGCCATGAAATTATGGGACTGGATGCCATTATCTTAGTTTTCTGAAGGTTAAGTTTTAAGCTAACTTTTTCACTCTTCTCTTTCACTTTCATCAAGAGGCTTTTTAGTTCCTCTTCACTTTCTGCCATAAGGGTGGTGTCATTTGCATATCTGAGGTTATTGATATTTCTCGCAGCCATCTTGATTCCAGCTTGGATGAAGCCCAGCTTTTCTCATGATGTACTCTGCATATAAGTTAAATAAGCAGGGTTACAATATGCAGCCTTGATGTACTTCTTTCTCAACTTGGAACCAGTCTGTTGTTCCATGTCCAGTTTTAATGGTTGCTTCTTGACCTGCATACAGGTTTCCCAAGAGGCAGTTCGGGTGGTCTGGTATTCCCATCTCTTTAAGAATTTTCCACGGTTTGTTGTGATCCATACAGTCAAAGGCTTTGGCGTAGTCAATAAAGCACAAGTAGATGTTTTTCTGGAACTCTCTGGCTTTTTGGGTGATTCAGCAGATGTTGGCAATTTGATCGCTGGTTCCTCTGCCTTTCCTAAATCCAGCTTGAACATCTGGAAGTTCACAGTACATGTACTGTTGAAGCTTGGCTTGGAGAATTTTGAGCATTACTTTGCTAGTGTGTGAGATGAAATAATTCCATAGAAAGAGTTAAAGTCAGGATTTGAACTCCAGTCACACTGATTGCCAAACCAGCACTCCAATGTCAACCTTTATATTGGCAATGACCAGCTATGTGTCCTTGGGCAAGTTTCTTAACCTCTCCTTACCCCCGTTTGTTCATTACAAAACAAAATAGATGTGGCACTAGTCCCTCACAGGAATGCGGAATCTCAATGATTATTATTATACCTCCTACTCTATCTACTTAAGTCTGAGTATTAAAGATGAAGAAACTGGGAATTTTATTTTGACTTATTCAATTCTCTTATTTTAAATTTGGGCTTCCCTGATTGGGGGCAGGAGGAGAAGGGGACGACAGAGGATGAGATGGCTGGATGGCATCACTGACTCAATGGACATGAGTCTGAGTGAACTCTGGGAGTTGGTGATGGACAGGGAGGCCTGGCGTGCTGCGATTCATGGGGTCGCAAAGAGTCGGACACAACTGAGTGACTGAAGTGAACCGAACTGATGGCTCAGATGGTGAAGAATCTGACCACAATGCAGGAGACCTGGATTCCATCCCTGGGTTAGGAAGATCCCCTGGAGAAGGGAATGGCAACCCACTACAGTATTCTTGCCTGCAGAATTCCATGGACAGAGGAGAGCCTGGCGGCTACAGTCTATGGCGTGACAAACAGTCAGACATGACTGAGCAACTACACACAACAACAACACATTTTTAATATACTTGCATCATCTTACCTGATGTGAGTTCCTCATACACAGCATATAATTATAAGCATATAGGACAATTGTCCTATGTTCTTCATATATTAAAAAAAATCTTTTAAAACATTTTTTAATTTATATATTTTCATACATCTGTGATTTTTCGAAGGACAGTTAATTTGCAATGTTGTGTTAGTTTCAAGTGTACAGCAAAGTGATTCAGTCATACACATACCTGTATTCTTTATCAGATTCTTTTCCCTTCCAGGTTATTATGCACTTTTAAAAATTGAAGTAGAGTTGATTTATGGGGCTTCCCTCATGGCTCAGATGGTAAAAAATCTGCCTGCAATGCAGGAAACCAGGGTTTGATCCCTGGGTTGGGAAGATCCCTTGGAGGAGAGTGTGGCAATCCACTCCAATATTCTTTTCTGGAGAATCCCATGGACAGAGGAGCCAGGTAGGGTACAGTCCATAGGATCACACAGAGTCAAACACAACTGAAGCAACTTAGCACAGCACAGCAGAGAGTTGATTTGCAAAGTTTCAGGCATTCAATGAAATGATGAGACTGATGATTTTTCTATGTGGTAACAGGGGCTTGAACTGAGCAGACAGGCTTGGGAGATGATTAGGTGGGGAAAAGAGCTCCAGTAGAACTTGACAGTGATGGGAGACTTCCATCTGACTGAGGACAGAGAGCAGACTCTTAGCAGACTGAGCTAAAGAGCTTCACTCTTTTCTGAAGAGGAAGAACCAGAGGGCCATCGAGGGACCCCTTGAGATGGCCGTTTACAGAATGCTCTATTATTATGGTCAAATTAATGCTCTAGGTCCTCCTACTAGACCATGTGTGCCCAGCCATTTGCAACAAGCCCATTTACTGTCCTCTCAAAGTTGTGGAACAACCCTTACCTCCAGATGGTTGCAGAGAGCTGACTGGATGGGAGGGACCTGCTTCCTGGGTGTTGACAAACTACCCATGCTTGGTGTGAGTGAGAGGGAAATGGGAGCCCTGATTTAAATCAGAATCACCTGGGCACTTGTTACCTTGCTATCTAGGCCCCACCCATAGACTCTGATTCTGCAGGTCCGGAGACAGGGAGTGGTTGTGCATGATCAATGAGCTCAAGAGTGACCTAGGCTCGTGGTCCTCACCCCCACCTTTGAGAAGATGGTAGGCAGGAAACCAACTCCATAAGGCAGGTTTTACTCTATGTGCAACAAGGCACCAGAGCTGAAGTGTACATGGGTACACACATGCTTAGGTGCTTGTCAATTTCATTTTCTTACAGAAACAGGTGTGTTCCCAGGTTGGACTCCCTGCTGGTTTCATTTCTAGTCTTGAAGTTCTGTTGGAATGTTAAGACTTAAATATTTGCCATATATTGTTTTCATCAGCTGAATTGTCCTTGCAAATGTCTCTCTCTTAGAGCCTCCCAAAAGTCCTTTAAAAGGAGTTTGTGATTAACATATACACAATACTATATATCAGATAAATAACCAACAAGGACCCACGCCATAGCACAGGGAACTATAGTCAATATACTCAATATTTTGTAATAACCTATAAGGGAAAAGAATCCATAGAAGAATGAATATGTGTATATTTATAATTGAATCACTATACTGTACACCTGAAACTAACAGGACAGTGTAGATCAACTATATTTAATTAAAAAAGAAATAGGTTGAGCCCACTCATTCTGTAGAACTCTCTAGGGGTGAACCTGTGGGTTGGAGGAGTGGGTTCAGTTATGACATGTCAGGGGTGAGTTATCTGAGGAATATGGGGGCATAGTTTTGACATTTTAAACACAGAGAACATTTAGAATCAAAGAGGGAGAACGACTTTTATTAATTACCCATGTCTCCTCCTGCCCGGCTGTCCTCCGCCCCCCACCAGCTGTTAAACATTTGAGAAAATGGTAAATGAACATGATTATAAGCAATTATGAGGTTTTCTTTTTTAAGGGACAGATGGAATCAAGGTTTCCATTTGAAGAGGTTTTCAAATTTAGGTTGTGTCTACACAATGCCACGTTATTACCGGGGAACCATATGTTTTCTTTCACTGCCACTGAAATTTCATTCTGGAATGGGCCTGAGCCAATGGTCAACAGTATGTATTGCTGCAAGTTCACAGATGCTTTTCTAACACAGACTACTTCACATCCATAATTCCCCTTTTCCCCACATTAATTTTTTAAATTTATCCATATATTTCCCTTTCAACAAGCATTAATTCTGGACCAGTTTTGTGCTGTGCTGTGAGGATATGGAGGTGAAAACAGTATGATGATCTGCCTTCAAAGAGCACCTTGTTAACTTCATATGGTAATTTGAGTCAGTTCAGTTCAGTCGCTTAGTCATATCTGACTCTTTACAACCCCGTGGACTGCAGCACGCCAGACTTCCCTGTACATCACCAGCTCATTTGCTCAAACTCATATCCATTGAGCCAGTGATGCCATCCAACCATTTCATCCTGTCTTCCCCTTCTCCTCCTGCCTTAAATCTTTCCCAGCATCAGAGTCTTTTCCAATGAGTCAGTTCTTTGCCTCATGTATTGGAGTTTCAGCCTTAGCATCAGTCCTTCCAATGAATATCCAAGACTGATTTCCTTTAGGACAAATTTCCTTTGGGTAATTTGAGTGGATTCAGCTTAATATGATAACACTTTCAAGTTTCATATATCTGTCTGTACATATAAAACACTGTGAAGAATTACTAATTAGCTCATGTCTTAAATTAAGTTTGTAGTAAATCATAGGCTTATCAACCCCTTTGACAGATTAATATGCAAATTAGCCCGCAGAGGAATATGGCCTCTCTTCTAGGGGCATTTGTTTTGAGCCTTTGTGTTGAATATTCAAGGTCCATTAGGGCATCTGGGTTAAATGTCTGATTCTTTAGATCAGTTCTCAAGCTTTATTGTGGATCCATGGGCCTGTTTTTACATAAATTGCTGGATTCCTGTCCCAGATTTGTTCAATAGGTTTGTGATCAGCCCTGAAGATTTGAATTTCTAGAAAGTTCTAGGGTAAGGGGAGTTTTTTTGATGCTGAGTTAAGGACCATGCTTTAAGAAGCATTGCCTTGGAAATTTTAGAAGGTGTGTGGATTCTCCATTGACTTGAATACAAATGCTTTTCAGTAAATAAAAACATACCCTTACGGGACATCTGTCAGATGCTATCTCAGTTCTGGGCAGTTTGTAGGTAAAAGGAGAGTCAGGGCAATGAAGGCATTCGTAAGGGAGACCCGCATGGCTCCGTGAAGAGGGCTGCACACACTGTACAGTCCCAGCTGTGCCCATCATGCCTTCTGCCATGTGGCTCTGGGGAAATGACACTGCTTTCCATACAATAACTCTTCCCTCAGTGTGTAAGTAAGTGAGATTTTGTCATTGCACTTAGCACAGACAGGTACTTGGTAATTGATATCATCTCTATTTCTAGTCAGAGAATGCTGTGTAGGACAGTTTAAATTTATGCTTTTGAGGATGAACACAAACTCTGGTGAATGAATGTGTTGTCAAGCAAGGGGGAAAAAGAGGTTAGATTTTCTATATCTCTTCAGTCTGCAGAATCCATGTGTTCTTTGCTCATCTTTTGACACTCTCCCCCCCCACCCCACAAACACACTTTTAAAAAATATTTATTTATTTGGCTGTACCGGGTCTTAGTTGTGGCATGTGGAATTTATTTCACTGACCAGGGATCAAACCTGGGCCCCCTGCATTGAGAGCGCTGGGTCTAAGTCACTGGACCACTAGGAAAGTCTCACCCATCTTTTTAACTTATAGATTCCATGTTTTCTGCAGGTGTGTCTTCCACATGGGGAGATTCTTCTAGTTTTAGTCTGAAGGAAAAGGAAGTTATCACCAAGCTCACCTGATTTTGATATGAAAGGCCTGCCTGAAAATCAAACACCTAACTCTCTACCACCTTTCAGACGGTGACCCCTCTCAGCCTCCATCACCCATCGCTACTAGTAAGCTTCACCCCTTCTTTCATTGTGTTGGATTTCATGTATAAATTTTCAAGTTGCTGTTTATAACTTAAACTTATTTTCCAGGTTCAGTGAATATGTTTGTCTATCTACAAAAACTGCAAACATTTTCCATTAAAATCAATGAAGATTTTTCCCATGACTTTTCTCTTTGCATTAGGGGTTTCAGGAATGAACGAGGTGGCGACACAGAGGAGGGATGTGTTTGTCACTGAGAAGATAAGAGAGGCATAGAAGAAGAACATGGCCAAATTCACCATCTGCCATGAATTGTTCCAGCTAAATATGTTACTCTTCAAAGTAAAAGATAAAACAGGAGGAGGGAAGAAATAGGAAAAGATACTTTACCTTCTTTAACCTTCTTCCTTAGGAGGCCAGCTGAAATGCTGTCAAGGTCACCAGAGAAGAATGACCTTCATGGTGATGGCAGGGAGAGCTTGAGGGATGAATATTAGCTCTTGCAGTTCATGGCAGTCATGGCTTAGGAAGCTGGCACCTTCATCTGTAAATGGCCTTGGAAATTCTGTTCCCATCAATCTTCATTCAATTAGGGCTCATTGCAGATAGGTCCTCAGGGGTATCTGGCTCATGGTGGGACAATACAGATGACATACTCATTTAACTTTGAGTCGGAGCAGCAGCCAACAGTTGATGGCTCCTGGGACAGCAGTCACTTGAAGTGAGTTGGACCTACCTCTATGGCTGGCACCTGACTCTTGTCATTTTTTTCCATGGGCAGCTGTGTCTTCCAACCTGGCAGATGTCTAATGTCTTCAAATAAACCTCCATGAACTCCCCAGCAGGTGCCACAGATGATTCTGACCCCAATGAAGAGGACTGATGGTTATATGGTAAGGATTTAAAGACCATAAACACCAAACAAATATTTCTGGACATTTCTTTGCAGGCTAGCTTGCCTGTGGCCCAGGGTTCTTCTTGGTTGTGATATGGGGTAGCTGGGACAGGAGTTGTGCATACATACCTGCTCCACTGATGGCTGCTTTTTGCCCCATCCCCATCTGCTCCGTGCCTGAAAAAGTAAAACATTACTGCACAGAGCTTTGGCACGTGTAACATTGTGGTTGTATTTCGTATGCAGGTAGAAAGCTGCCTAAGTGTAGTATTATTTTTTTTAAGGTAATTGGGCTTTAAAAAAACTCCTTTTTGAAACAAAGGTAACCTGGCTTTTTAAGCTGATGAGCTTGTTCCCTTTATCTTGTCCCGCTCCAAGTTTGACTGGATCTGTGTATAAAGTGCAGACTCTTAATTGCTATTCTTAAAAGGTCATCTTGCTAGGATGAGTCCGGATAAGGAATGGCTTTGTTCTTAATTAATAGTAAGCAAGGAGGCTGCTTGACCTCCCCCAGTGAGGCTGGGAGAAGGCTGACCTCTTTAGGACGCCATGCCAACTTTCAAGGCTTCAAGAGCAGAAGGAAAGCACAGGTTTTGTAATTGGACTAACATGGCAAGGAATCCTGTCTCCACCACTTAAGGGGCAGTGATGTTATTAAAAGTGGGGTCCAGCTGCTTGCCACTAGAAAGTCTATACTGGAGAGGCAAGGTTGGTAGAAAGGAAAGTTTGCTTTATTTTGGAGGCCAGTAACTAGCGGAGAGAGTGGACTCATGTCCAAAGGCTGACACCCCGCTGACAATCAGTGGGCAAGAGCTTTTATAGGCTGAAGGAGGGGGCTACATGCAGAAATAGCACAGTCAGTTCTGACAGTCATCTTGATTTTTTTTTCATTAAAAAATACTTTATTGCTAAAAATGTTAACTATCATCTGAGCGTTCAGTTCAGTTCAGTTCAGTCACTCAGTCGTGTCCGACTCTTTGTGACCTCATGAATAGCAGCACGCCAGGCCTCCCTGTCCATCACCAGCTCCCAGAGTTCACTCAAACTCACGTCCATCGAGTCAGTGATGCCATCCAGCCATCTCATTCTCTGTCGTCCCCTTCTCCTCCTGCCCCCAATCCCTCCCAGCATCAGAGTCTTTTCCAATGAGTCAATTCTTTGCATGAGGTGGCCAAAATTTTGGAGTTTCAGCTTTAGCATCATTCCTTCCAAAGAAATCCCAGGACTGGATTTCCTTCAGAACGGACTGGTTGGATCTCCTTGCAGTCCAAGGGACTCTCAAGAGTCTCCAACACCACAGTTCAAAAGCATCAATTCTTCGGCGCTCAGCTTTCTTCACAGTCCAACTCTCACATCCATACATGACCACTGGAAAAACCATAGCCTTGACTAGACGGACCTTTGTTGGCAAAGTAATGTCTCTGCTTTTGAATATGCTATCTAGGTTGGTCATAACTTTCCTTCCAAGGAGTAAGCATCTTTTAATTTCATGGCTGCAATCACCATCTGCAGTGATTTTGAAGCCCCCCAAAATGAAGTCCGACAATGTTTCCACTGTTTCCCCATCTATTTCCCATGAAGTGATGGGACCAGATGCCATGATCTTAGTGTTCAGTGAGTCATAATATTTTCTTGGTGGAGGGTCTTGCCTCCACGTTGATGGCTGCTAACTGATCAGGGGTGGGTATTCCTGAAGGTTGTGGTGGCTGTGGCAATTTCTTAAAGTAAGAAAACAGTGAAGTTCGCACATCAATCGATCCTTTCATGAACAATTTCTCTGCTATTTGATAGCATTTTACCCACAGTAGAACTTCTTTCAAAATTGAAGTCAGTCCTCTCAAACCTGTCAGTATTTTATCAACTCAGTTTATGTAATATTTTAAATCTTTTGTTGTCATTTCAACCATCTACACGGTATCTTCATCAGGAGTAGATCCTGTCTCAAGAAACCACTTTCTTTGTTCATCCAGAAGAATCAATTCCCTATTCAAGTTTTATCATGAGATTGCTGCAATTCAGTGACATCTTTAGGCTCCAATTCTTTTTTTTTTTAATTTTTATATATATATCTGGTTGCACTGGGTCTTAGTTGCAGTAGGTGGGATCTAGTTCCCTGACCGAGGATTGAACCCAACCCCCCTGCATTGGGAGCATGGTCTTAGCCACTAGACTACTATTGAAGTGCTTAGACTCCAATTCTAATTCTAGTTCTTTTGCTATATCTACCACATCTGCATTTTGACAGTCATCTTGAAACTGGTCATGCGGTGATTGAATCAGTGTCACCTTATTGCTTTACGTACAGTTAGTCTTCAGTTTCAGGGTCGGTTTGTTCCCATTTCCATGAGGCCAGTTGTTGGGATTGTGGCAGCTAATGTCAGGGCTACAAGTCTGGTCATCATGTAGTTAACTTCTTCTACCTTGTGGGCGTTTCAACATCTATAAGATAGCTTGCAAGAGATGGCTCAGAATATTATCTATAACCCTTGAGGAGGAAGTGAAAGTCATTGACTTTGCTTAAGGACTAAACTCTTTATATTTTGTCCTATTTGCCTGCTTTCCTTTGCTTCTGCATTTTCTTACTTCTCTGATTAAACTTACTCTTTGGCTAAAGTTTTTCTACAGACAAAAGGCTGGTGGAGGACCATAGGGTTCTGTTATATTTCAACAATGAGCAAGACACTCAAATTAAGTCATTACTTCCTCATCTTTAAAATGGGAACAATAACTGACATCTCTCCTACTGAGTTGTTGCATGGAAGGGGCATGATGTTTGTAAAGCACCTGCATGGTGTGGAGCACCTACAAGGGTTTGGTAGATGGTGGCCATTACAAACTGGTTTGGCTCCCACAAAAGCCAGTTCCTGGGGAGGATGATACAGGTTCTAGGACATGCAGCTGTGCACAAGGAATCATCATGGACACATTTGGGACTAGGTTGGGAACAGCATATGATGACTTAGTAGTAGTATGCAATTCTCCATGATGTTCCTCCGTTTCTTGGACTATCTGTTCAAGCTTGCCTGAATAGTAGCCAGCCTTGGAAGCTCAAGCTGATGAAATGAAACTGCTTCCTTCTTTGGAAACATTTCAGGATGGTAAATTCTCTGGAAGAGAATTGCTTGCATTCCAAGTTTTTTTTTAAAGTCTCTCTCTCTCTCTCTCCCACCTCTTTTGCTTGCAGGAGTTGGAGTTTAGGTAACTGACACAAGATTCTGCTCTTGCTGCATCTTTTGCCATGACAAGTAATTTGTCTTTGTCTCTGCACCCGAGGTCTTGTGTCTTCCATTAGTATACATTGATAAACTGGGGGAAGCTTTCAAGGAGGGTGAAATCTCAGGCTCTCCACAGTTTATGATTTAACACTTTCACATTTGGTGCTGGGTCTTTGAAAAACAGGAAATTCTCCAAACCCAGAAGGGTTACATATGTATATGGTGGTGGTGGTGGTTTTGTTGCTAAGTCATGCCCGACTCTTGTGACCCCATGGACTATAGCCTGCCAGGCTCCTCTGTCCATGGGAATTTTCCAGGCAAGAATACTGGAGTGGGTTGCCATTTCCTTCTCCAACATATGTATGCATAAGTTTATATATATATATGTATATGTATATGTATAGATATAGTATCTAGCTCTCTATCCATCATCTATCTGTCTAACTACATATCTATCTATCTACCTATCTATCTGTCTGTCTAGACGGATGAGTGAATGGACAGAGAGATAAACAGATGGATCTCCATATAAGCATGATGTCTGGTACATACCTGGCTCTCAAAAAATGACTGTTTGATAGCCTGTTATTAGTGCATCTGCTGAGACTGCTGGGTGGCACTTGTACATGCAAATAGGGATGAGATGATGCTAAAAGAGGGGAAAGATGATGGAGCAGCAAAGTGGGTTGCAAGCCATGCCTAACAGTCCCTCCACTCCACCTGTGATTCAGGTTTGGTGGAGAGGAGCATCCTGGCATGGGGGGTCTCCCTGATGAAGCCAACATTGTGCCTACCACAAGTATATAAGTCAGGACCAGGAAATAAGAGCACCTGGGTTGGGGGAGGGCTATGAGTAAAAAGTGAGGTTGTCACATCTGGTAATCTGGACTATTCATTTTCAAAGAGAGTTTTCCCTTGACACCTGAACTGAACCTTATCTGACTATGTTGGCATGGTCTTCAACCATTCACTGCTTATATCAATTACTCTATTCCTCCATTGATTATGAACATCTCTTCACAAGTGTGATTTTTTGGCTAGATCATAAACTCCTTGAGAATAGGGACTACTTCTTTTTATCTCTTCATAGTCCAGTAAAAGTTTACTAGCTACAAGAATGGATGCTGGGTGATCCAGGGCTGCCCAATTCCCTCAGAGCACCTCATGCTCCACCTTTCCGCAAGACCACATTTTAAGACATTTCACCTGTGTCTTGATTTCAGTCAAGTGGAACATTCTGTTGACAGAATGGGATTGCCCGTGGCAATTTTCTCAGTGCAGCATGCAAGATCACTTCAAGTTTTCCATTTTATCAGGTTCCCCTACCGCACTCCGCCTGCCCTCTAAAATTGCTTCCCCATGGCTTTTGTTAATGGTCCTGTACCTTGATGTCAGAGAGAGAACCTTAATGGAAGAAAATAGAAGTGCAGAAGTTGTCTGTAAGTAAACTCCAAGAATGGGTATATGTGTGGAGGGGAAATGGCATGGTAGGAGTATTTTCCCTTAGTTTGATGTGGGTGTCAAAATATCAGGCTAGTTTCTTTCTTTCTTTCATATTTATTTATTTGGCTGCACCTGGTCTTACTTGTGGCATGTGAACTCTTAGTTGGGCATGTGGGATCTAGTTCCCTAACCAGGGATTGATCCCCGGCCCCCCGCAATGAGAGTACAGATTCTTAGCCACTGGACAACTGGGGTAGTCCCTCAGGCAAGTTTCTTATACATTTACTGGGCCCCTAACATGAAATATAATCTTTTTAGCACCTCTGTTAAACACAAAATGTATAACCAAATTGTATATTAATTGATGCAAGGAATGTAAGAGTCTGTCTCCTCCACTAGTCTAAGAGCAAGTTACGGGTGTAGTTTGATGTTTCATTTGTCTCCACTTTCCCAAGATTTCTTACTAAATATTTCCATGTGGTAGGTACTCAATAAATGTTGATGACCTACTGCTGAATGAGGAAGTCTTTTCCACCTGGATTTCTCTTGTTCTGTGGCATTAGGACCATAACTACAACCACATCTCCATAGCAACAATGGAGGTAAAGGAGATGAATAATACAATAACTTGCAACTTGTAGGTCTCTGAAGAAGACTGTGACTGTTTGGAGTCACAGTCATGAGGACAGGAGATGAAAGAAGAATGATGGAAGGCAGAATTAGCAGGAAGCCTTAGGTCGGTGCTTAATCTCCGAATAGCCCATCCACCCCCATTTTCTTTGTAAATCAGGAACTCCCAATGTCAAGGGCTTTACTTCCCCACAAAGGTCCACACCAGCAGTTGAACTCAATACAGCTTCTGAAATATTGGGAGCTTCTGTTAGAGTCACTCCAACCTTTTGCTGTCACTTTGTATGGGCAGGCACCTCGTAGGCAGAGTGTTGTTTGATCTCCCAACTGTCTTTTGCTCACTCTTGGTCTGAAGTCGGGATTTAAATAAAAGGGGTGGGTGGGGGGTTGTACGAAACAGATGGCAGCCTTGCTGCTGTGATCTGCAGACACGGCATGCCTATGACAACTTCCTTTTTCCCAAGAGTTCCACTTTTGGGGAGTGCGGAGCTGAGAACTCTCTTATTGATCTTGAAACTGAAAGACTTAGTTCCCAGTCACTGCAATTGACAAAGGCTTTTGCAGCTCATTACCCACCAGATTACGTGGCACAATTCATTAAAATTCTGTTTCATTAACTGCATTTGTAAATAGGCTTGGGGAACTTTATCACTTTTTGCCTCTTGCAGAGCTTTCCTTCAGTGAGTGCATTTTTCTTCTCCTTTTCCTGCTAGAAAAAGTCTGCAATAATTTGCCGCAAGATGTGTTATCATTTAAATACAAATGCAAATGAAATACTAACTGGGAATCACAAGTTCCTAGATTCCAGGCCCCTCCTGCTTTCTATTTGCTGCTATCTGCTTAGGTGGGTTACTTTAATAAATACATTGGCTTTGAGCTCCTGTGACATTAATTTTGTACAATGGTCAGATTTTTTAGTGGGCCTCTGCCCTGTCATTGCTGTTGTTTGAATACAAGCAGAAAGGGAAAGATGAAAGGGAATTTTTCTTTTATTAATACCTAAGTGTTAAAGAAATGATTCTTTGGATAGTGCCCATCTTCAGATGAACCCAGAGCGTTGGACAAAGGGCACGAAACCAGGTGAATGCTTCCCCTTCAGGTGTTCTGTGAGGTGGTTGGCTCACCCTAGAGTAAGGTTTTCCTGTAAAGGAAAACACGATGAACATTTGTGAGCTAGATAGGTTCTGATGCAACGACTCAGCTTTGCCGTTGTAATACAAAAGCAGCCATAGGCAGCATGTAAGTCTGCCTCTGTTTCAATAAACCTTTATCTATGGACATTGAATGGAGAACTCCATTGAATGGAGAACTACAGTGTTCAAGGGCCGTAAAATTCTTCCCCTCACCCTCTCCCAACCGCTAAAAAATGTAAAACCATTCATAGTTCATGGGCTGAATAAACACAGGCGGCAGGCGGGGTTCAACCCACTGGCAGGCTGTAGTTTGCTGACCCTTGCCCTAGATCAGTGGTTTCTCTTTTTTTTCCTCTTGGTCATGAGGCATGCTGCATGTGGGATTTTAGTTGCCAGACCAGGGATGGAACCCATGCCCCCTGCAGTGGAAGTGTGAAGTCTTAACTGCTAGACCATCAGGGCAGTCCCAGCAGTGGTTTTTCAATTGTGGTCCCTAGATGGACCTGGGGACTTGTGCGATGGGCTGATGGGTCTTTATCCAAGTTGGAGAGGGTATAACACCATGGTCTGTGGTTGGAGTAAGAATTTCTCCAGATATTGTCTTGTGTTCTAACACTTCTAAGAAGATCATCCTCTGTCTGGGTTATCCTGACTGTACCAAGGGGGCTGGTGGGTAGAGCTCTTTTGACAAGGACATTGCTGTGATAAGGAATGGCACTGTGGTATCAAAGGTCATCTGTTATTTGCCCATTTTCATCAGAGGCAGAGCAGGTAGAGTCCTGATATTTTAGCATCTCCTGAGCATAACAAATAAGATTGACATCTTTTTCATGTCGAATTACCCGGGCTGTTCCCTGTCTCCCGGACAGAACATCGAATGAGAACCACCCCATCCTGCAACTCAGTATCAATGTCTCCTACCTCTGTCAATACCCAGTGAATCTTAGGATCAGTAGCTTGGATTGTCTAATTAAATGTCTTTGCAGCTGAGCCCGGCCATCCCAGCCCTTAATAATGATGTGATACTGATTGAACACGTGAACAATGACAACAATAACTCCTTATCACCCTGGGATCTGTTAATGTTCCTGGAATTTCATATTTATTAACTCAGAGCCCTAAAGTGGGACTCTGGGAATGGAGGATGTATGTTAATATCCTAATCCCGGAAATGAAGACTCCAAAACTCAGAGTTTAAATTGGTTTGCTAAGCTCTCACAGTTGGAAAGTGACTGAGCCAATTTGTATGTTCAGATTCATCAGAATTAAAAGTTTCTGTTTTTTTCTTCTAGGCCTCTCTAGGTTGGAAACTGCCAACTTACTACATTTTCTAAAAAATAGGCATCAGGAAAAAGTAAACTGCTTGAGGTATGAATCTGCTTATGAAATTTCCATTTCCTCTGGGAGCATCCCAGTGAGGGTTCTGTGGGCCCCAAGATCCAGGGTAGGAATTTCCTCCCCACCCTGACTCTAATGAGCTGCCTCCAAGGTTCTTAAAGTTATGCCGAGCTGCCGTGGAGGCAACTGACCACTCATGCTGGGCTCTGATTGCTGTATTTCTTAAGCATGACTGAGTCTGGAAAATAATTCATTGTAGGTTCCATTTCTGTGAGTTTTCTGCATGCTTTGAGGGGCTATAATTGCACAACACTATTGGAGGTCATTTTTCCCTTCTTGTAAAAGAGAAAACACGGCTTGTTTAAGGCATGACTACTGGAATTGTATTTGCAAAGGTTGAGATTCACTATTGGAGTGAAAGATGGCCTTGCAATGGCCTTTTCCTCTTTTACAAGCATCAGTAAAGCTGAGAGTCAGACCCTGCGAGGCAGTGGTAGACGGTGCGTCTGGAGCTGGTTGTCCCTCCCGTATCTTTTGCATTCAGATGCAGTGTGGGAATTAGGTTTTCTCCAAATCTACCTCCTCTCCCTTAGCCTTATTGCCAATAAGTCTAGACTTGGAGGCTGACACTGATTGCCCAGGAAAGGGGGAAGTGGTTGTTGCCTGGAACAGAAATGCCAGTTTTTAGCTTGAGTGTTAAAGACTATAAAATCTTGAGAGCCAAGCTTGCAAAAGAGGAAAAAAGGATTTGATTGGGTTTTCCTGAATTGTGTTTTTACATATGGTCCCTGATTGCTTTTTTTTTTCCTTTCATAGTGATAGGATTCTTGCCTGGCACAGTACCACCCAGAATAAATCTACTTTACCCAGCCTCCCTTGCAGCTGGGAGAGGATGTCACAAAATCACAAAGCTGGACCAGTGGGATGCAGGTAGAAGTGTCACGTGGCAGCTGCTGGGAAACTTCCTTAAAAATCTGGTCAGAGTGAACCCCATGCGGCCTCCTGGACCATGGTGGGTGAGGGCCCCTTTCCAGGGGTGGTGAGTGGTGTAGGAAGGAATCCGATCCTAAGGACCAGGGCAGAATTGCCTCACCAGCATGGAAGGCAGAACTTTGGACCCATGACCTTGCCCCTGGTGTTATCCTATGAGTACGTTACATTACATGGCAAAATGGACTTGGCAAATGTAGTTAAGGTTACTAATCAGTTGACCTTAAGGTGAAGAGAATCCTTAACTAATCAGGTGGACCAAATCTAAGTTGTGTGGGTCCTGCTAAAGAGAGATCTTTCTCCAGTTGTCATGGGAAAGGGGAAATCAGAGATTCAAAGCAGGAGAAGATTCGACTTGTGGTTGTTGGCTTGAAGATGAAGGGGTCCACCTGTCAAGGAAACAGGATTTCAGTCATATAGCTGCAGTGAACCAAGTTCCAGCAACAACCTGGATGAACTTAGAAGTGGATTATTTCCCAGAGTATCCAGGGAAGAGCTCAGCACTGCCAACACCTGGGTTTTAGCTTTAAGAGGCTCTAAGCAGAGGACACAACTGAGCCACACTGTGCCTGGATTTCTGATGCATCAACACTGTGAGGTAGTAACTTCTTGTCATTTAAAGCTGCTACATTTGTGGTAAATGGTTATGTAGCAATAGAAAACAGATATACTAACCTTCATGTGAGTGGAAAAAAAATCTAGTATTTTGATCTTTTATCAATTGCAGGCAAACCTAATCATGACTAATGCAAATACCAAGAATCCAAAGTTGAAATGTTGACCCTGGAGACAGTGTTGGAGCAGCAAAGAATGTTCTCACATGAGGGGCTGAGCTAAGTGAAGGTGAGCACGTGGATCAAGCATCCTTTATGTGCCCATCCTCTGGTGGGGAGGAGGCAGATGAACAGCGGCTTCCAGAGAGGTTTGGGTGAGTCCTAGAGTGTGTGGTTTGTTCTGATTCTTTAGGCAGAGCCTGGAAAGACCATGCACCTCTTAGAAAAACAAACAAAAACCTGGGGGTTGCCACTTCTCACCTGCCACCAGAAGGCAAAGAAAAAATGCTTGCAGATGGGCGTGAGATGTGAGTCTCAGGTTCTCAGGGTCTTGGTCAAGCTGTCGCTAGAAGGTAGGGACCTCACGGGAGTGATGCTGGCCTCGAGTTCTCCAAGGAATGGCAGTTCCAGTGAGAGGGCTAAGTCAACAGAAAGGACCACGGACACCCAGCTTCCTAGATGGTCCCATGGAGGAAGCAGCTCCTTTCCTGGAGCATCAGGACCCTAACCTTTCCTGGAATCCATAAACCATTTATGGATGTAGGAAGGAGAGATTCTTAAAGAGCCAAGACATTCAGGAAGACTAATTGCCCAAATACTTTCTATTGACAAGATAGAGCTTTTACAGGCATCCTACAATCAATAAAGTTTCAAGAACAAGATAAGCTGATGAATAGAAAATAATGGTGGTGAGCAACTTTTTCCTTTTTTTAATGCTTTACTCATAGTTTATAGTTTTCTAGCCTGTGACATACAGATTTATCCTCTCCACATTTTTGGTTCTTTCCCCCCACCATTTTCACCCTTTATTTAAAAGACTTTCCTTCTTATGAGAAACAAAACATAATTCTATGTCACCACTGTGCTGAGTGCTATTGAGTTAGTCTGCTGGTTTTCCTTTTTAACTTGTGCACTATATTGGCATACAGAATAGTCTTAGCAGTTTAAGAACTCAGAATAAATATCCACCCTGAATTTTGGTTGATGACATCTTTGTTTTTCTCTCTTTCTTTATTTTTTTAACCACATTTGTATATACTCTTCAATAACACACTATTTAGTTTTACCTGCTTTTTACTCTGTGTTGACTGAATCCTGTAGTTTTCCATGGGCTTCTTTCATTCAACTGATGCTTCAGTCCATCTATGTTTGTATATGCCTGTGCTGGTTTTTACTGCTATATTGTATTCTGTTGAATAAATATGCCAACATTGATTTATCCATTCTATTGAAGAGGGCCAATTAGGTCACTTCTAAGGTTTTTGCTGCTGGGAAAGCATTGTTGTGAACACTCTCACAGTTTCCTGATGCACATTAGCAAACCTTGCTCTAGGGTGAAACTTGGGCAGGAATTGCTGGGTCATGGTTTATGTGCATGTCCGTCTCTGCCATATCACGCTGAAGGGTCTTCCAACAACGGGCAAGTATTTTCTCTTTTATGGGACTCACAGCACAGCTGGGGAGACAAGAGTAGACTTCAGGAATAAACTAGTGTCCATACTGGGTAATTAGAAGCTACAGGGTTCATTGAAGATATTAAAGAGAGAGCCCTATCACTCAGCCATAGAGAAATAATGCCATTTGCAGCAAATGGATGGACCTAGACATTATGATACAAAGCAAAATAAGTCAGAAAGAGAAAGACAAATACCATGTGATATAAATTATACGTGGAGTCTAAAATAGGACACAAATGAACTTATCTATGAAAGAGAAATAGACTCACAGACATAAAGAACAGATTTGTGATTGCCAAGGAGGATGGGAGTGGGAGAGGGAAGGACTGGGAATTTGGGATTAGCAAGTGCAAGCTACTATATATAGGATGAATAAACAATGAGGTCTTACTGTACGGCACAGGGATCTTTAGTCAATATCCTGTGTGATAAACCATAATGGAAAAGAATAATACACACACACACACACACACACACATATACACACACACACGAATCATTTTGTGTACCTAACACTAGCACAACATTGTAAATCAACTCTATTTTAATTAAAAATAAAGAGAGCCCTGTGAATATCTCATGATATTTCTTCAGAAAGTCAGCCCATGGTGGGGAAGTCTTCCTTGGGGACAAGAAGTGATTATTTGACACAGTGGAAGAAAGCTGGAAATAGCACAAGGAAATTGGGAAGGAAGAGATGACAACTATCGGGGTAATAAATAATCCTCCTTTGGTGAAAATGGATGGAGGATATGGGCAGTAGTGAGCGTGTTGCCTCCTTCCTTTGGACCCCCGGCCATGGACTGGCTGCACCCAAGCACACTGAGACCTTATCAGGAGCTGCGGTCCCCTCTGTCTGTGGAGGCTGTTTGGCTTTGTCATCATCTGGTGACGCTCCCTGGTCACATCCTCTTCCTGCTTCTCTGCATCACTGTACTCTACGGCTGGCTTGAGTAGGTCTGGGCAACCCATTTAAGGTTCCATTATCTTGCCGCTGACTCTGTTCTAGTCCTCAGGATGTCTAGTGCATCTCTCCACTGAAGCCAGTGGGAGGCACAAAAGTAAGTGTATTTTCACATATGAGGGTGTAAGCTTTAGAGTGTGGTGAGCAAGCATGCTAGAACAAAGGCATCACATTTAGGTATCAGATAAGACTGCTGAGGAAGGGACATTTTATACAAGAGCTTCAGAATGAACAGGAGAGCAGAGGAAGGGGTGGCAGCGGCGGTGTGGGGGAAGGAGCCTTCCAGGCTTGGGGAGTAGCATGTGCAAGGGCCCTGAGGTCAAATGGTTTGGCCAGTGTGACTGGAGCATGTATGCGAAGGGCGGTGACCTCATATGATGCTGGAAGGGTCTGAGATGAGGCAGCGGGGCTCATGTAGAGATTCTGTCCTAAGTATAAGGTGGAAGTGCTGAGGGCTTGGGCAGACAGTGAGGTATCCTCATGGTGGTATGTGGGATGCTGGGCAGGACAGCAGGGCTGTGGCTGCTAGGCTGCTGGGGTCATTGCTGCAGTGGGCAGACTAGATGGGAGATCCTGGCTCCTGGTCCTCCTATCTGCTACTGGAGTCAGTGTCCCTTCAGCACCCACTGCTCTCTTTCCTCCTTCTTTTTGTTTGTTAGCTTCTGTTTAATCTTTTGGATCTCACTGTTTCAGTGATCATCATAAGTTCTTCCAGAGTCCCTGGACTTCTGTAGACATCACCCTGGCAGTCAGAGGGCCCCTTCTGGTTGGGAAATTCACCACCACAGGGGTGTTTGGTATTTAAGTGTATTTTATTGATAATGAAAAGTTTTGTTTTTCTTATTGTAAATCTTGAACTCCTTTCTTTCTTTCTTTCTTTCCTTTTTTTTTTTTTTGTGGCCACACTTCACGACGTGTGACGGCATGCAGGATCTTAGCTCCTGGACCAGGGATGGAAGCCCTGCCTCCTGCAGTGGAAGGGCAGAGTCCCAACCACTAAACCACCCAGGGAAGCCCCCTTCCTTCCATCTTTTATTTGAATACATCTGTGCTCCTAACCCTAATCTTCATTCCCAGCATCTGATTAAATTTGGCCTGAGGGCTCCTCTTTAGAAAATGACCTGGGACTTGGGGCAGCCCCGGTTGTCCAGTTGTTAGGACTCTGTGCTTCCACTGCAGTGGGCAGGGTTTCCATCCCTGGTCTGGGAACTGAGATCCTGCATGTCATGTGGTTCAGCCAATATAAATAAATGAAAACAAACTCATATTTAAAAAAAAAAAGGGAAACAAGTGGGACTTTAGATTTCCTTTGTGTCTGTCACTCAGTGGCCATGGCAGGGTGTGCACATAGTGTACGTGAAGACAAGTATACATGCTTGTCCTTGGCATTCCTGCCCCCCGCTAGCCCCTCACTGTGCCAACATCTCTATTTTCAAGTGGAGGTAACCACTGTAAGTAGACCCTAAAGTGAAGAAAGAAAAAAATGTCAAATTCCAGATTCTCTCTCCCCAGGGGTAAAAAGCAGAGACCTAGGCATCAGAATTCCTTCTCTAATTACTTACTGAGTACATGGTGCCATGTGAAACATGAGTACCACATGACACACTGTTCCTGCCAATCTCCCTGCTGATGGAGAGAAGACACGGAAAGAAACAGGAGCCTGGTGGGCTAGAAGCGGTAAGGAAGGGCCAAGGAGGGAGTGGTCACCCCTTTTGCGGGTCAGGAGGACTTTCTAGAGGAGATGGTGGCCTTTCGATAGGTCTCTCGTTGCAGTCCTTGGGAGCTTATCTAATCTTGGAGAGCCTCCTTTTCTTAGCAGAAAGTAGAGGAAAACAGTGCTCTTGAAATCATATGCAGTAAGCCCCCTACAGGCGAACCGTTCTGTTCTGAGAGCGTGTTCATAAGTCCAACTGTGGCGCAGTGGTAAAGGATTCGCCTGCCAGCGCAGGAAAGGCGGGAGACTCGAGTTCAGTCCCTGGGTTGGGAAGATCCCCTGGAGAAGGAAATGGCAACCCACTCCAGTATTCTTGCCTGGGATATTCCATGCACAGAGGAGCCTGGAGGGTCTATAGTTCATGGGGTTGTGAAGAGTTGGGCACGAATGAGAACACCTTAAGCTTTCTCCAACAAAATTAGCCTAGGTACCCAACTGATACAACCAGTTATATATGTAGTACTGCACCGTAATAGGTTTATAATACTTTTCACACAAATAATACATAAAAAACAAATTTAAAAAATATTTTTTTATCTTACAGTACAGTATCTTGAAAAGTATAGAAGTCCAGTACACCAGCTGGTGCTTCTTAGCAGTACCAGGTACATCGCTGATGTTTTTATCCTTGCTTTCAGACATCTTGAGCTTGAAATAAAGAACTGTACTGCTATACTCTATAGAATACAGTCCAGTAAAGTACACAAAAGGACAGCTACTTGTAGAGAATGCACGTGTGTGACAACGTACGCCAAACATGAGCTCACTTAATGTGATCGGACATGTGAATGCATGTTTCCATCCTTGAAAGTCTACAACTTGAAAAGTTTGTGTGTAGGGGACTTATTGGACAAGTCCATGTCTCTGTCCTTTGAAGTAAAAGGTTTTAATTTCCCAGGCCTCCCTGGAGTCTCAAAAGCTGGCTCAGGAGTTATTGGTTAGGCTTTATCTTTTGCCCTACCTTATTCCTGGCAGCTGGTGCTCTGTGACAACCTAGAGAGGTGGGGTGGGGAGGGAGGGGGATGGGAGGTTCAACGGGGAGGGGACATATGTATACCTAAGGCTGATTCATGTTGATGTATGGCAGAAACCATCACAATATAGTAAAGTGATAATACTCCAATTAAAAATGAAAAAATTAAAATGAGAGTTAATTTTTAGGAATGTGAAGACGTAGGAAAAAAGAATAGCTGCTGGGCTGGGAAACTGGGAACAGTTCAGACTATAAACCAGCTACATGGCACAGCCACCAAACTCACAGTCCCTTGAAAATACAGATAAAGACACGACACACATTCCTAAGCAGTTATTACAGGTAGCAGACCTCCACCAGATGAAAACTGCTGACCACAAGCATATAGATCCTAGACTGGTTGAAACCAAAAAGTTGATGATGCTTGAAAAATTTCCTTGATGCCTGCACGTGTGAAAATTGTGCACGAGCTGACCACATACCCTGCAGCTCCCTCCCTCACGCTATCTTTAAAAACTGGGGAGTCTGGGTCCTTTGAGCTTGTGCTGCCTGTTCTCACCTTGCACCTGCAATAAACCCTGTACTCATCCCCACCTCCCCCCGCACCGCACCGCAACCTGGTGTCTGTAGATTGGCTTTGTTGTGCACAGGTGAGCAGACCCAAGACTGGTTCAGTAACACATTTGCCTATCACTTCCACAAAAGTGGAAGCCAAAGCAAATAATGTATGCAAAATGCTTTGTTGTAATTTTTTGGATATAAAACTTTCATGGAGGTCACATACTGCTCTGGTCACTCTGCCCTTCTGCAGAAACTCTTGGCCTTTGGTTCCTGTCCATCATTTCAACTCCAAGCCTACCAGGTCCTGGGCAAGTCCCCTGTTCATACAAATGGTCCTTCCAGTACAACGGTCACTCCCTCAGCTCCTGTAATTCTTTTCCTTGCTCCACCTCAGGCCTCCCCCTAACCCCCACCAACTGATTACATAATAGAACTCACCAGAAGTCCAGAGTTTTGCTAATTCCAGCCTCCTGCTGTCTGATCATGACTTTCCCCTGCTTGGTTGTTTAAGGATTCCCTCTATGCTGGTTCTTCAATCTAATCAGACCCTCTGGGGCTCTGACCATCACACCCTCTGCCAATTTATCTGCTTGTTTCTTAGAGAGATTAGATTCCCATGCATATCTTTTTGATGCTTCCTTGGCAAAACTCTCCCTTCCATGAAAGTGGCTACTGATTTTCACCTCACCTGCAAAAACATGGCAACATTGACATCACAAAAAATTTTTGACTGTTGATCTCAGAGATTCACCAAGTTTCTCAGAACAATGTACTCTCCCCAAAATAGCCCTCTACCCTGGCCAATTTGAGGAGAGCATCTTGCCTCTTCACAGACGAAAGTGAATTCTTCTGACTTTCCCACCATCTCACATCCACACCTGCTCACAGCATTCTTTCTCCCTGTCTTCTTGTTTCAAAAACACATTACTTTTTATTATTTATTTCATGTATTTTATGGAAGTACAGTTGATTTATAATGTTGGGTTAATTTCTGCTGTACAGAAAAGTGATTCAGTTATACATATATATGTAATACATCCTTTTTTTATATATTCTTTTCCAGTATGGTTTATCACAGGATATTGAATATATTTTCCTGTACTCTACAGAGGACCTTGTTGTGCATCCATCTATATATAAAAGTTTGCATCTGCTAATTCCATTCTCCCATTCTATCCCTCACTCATTATTTTTTTAAAAATGTATTCTTATGGTACCACGTTCCTTTCCTTCAGGGCACTCAATCTCTCGGTAATTACTCATTCAATTGTGTGACTCTCTCTTGGAAGCCTCCCTCCTACTGGACCTTGAATGGTGGGCCAGGTCGCTTTTTGCCCAGCGTTTTGTTCACTGGATCTTCTGGCGCAGGAAACCTTGGTGAGTGATTGGCCGACTGATGCACGTACCGCCCTGCTTCACCCCACCCACTCCATGCACTCCATCTAGGCAACAGGGCACCAGGAGCTGACAGGGGCTGAGACATCCTGAAGGAAAAAGAAACATCAGTGTGCTATTTACGGAGAAGGCCATGGCACCCCACTCCAGTACTCTTGTCTGGAAAATCCATGGATGGAGGAGCCTGGTGGCTGCAGTCCATGGGGTCGCTAAGAGTCAGACACCACTGAGCGACTTCACTTTCACTTCTCTCTTTCATGAATTGGAGAAGGAAATGGCAACCCACTCCAGTGTTCTTGCCTGGAGAATCCCAGGGATGGGGGAGCCTGGTGGGCTGCCATCTATGGGGTCGCACAGAGTTGGACACGACTGAAGCGACTTAGCAGCAGCAGCAGCAGTGCTATTTACAGGGTGGAGACAAAAGACTACATCTGCACTAATTTCTAAAGAGTTGGGTTGTTGGTTTTGTTTTGAAATTATCTGCTGAGAGAATTGAGTAGCACACACCCTAAGGGGCAGTGATTATCTGCTAATTAACTTTGTTGATTAATGACAAATGAGCGTTGGGTTGCAGTTATAAACTTGTGAGCCCACATTCACTTGCTTTTGGGTAGACAGCTCTGCTTTCAGGGAGATTCCCCTGATTTAAAGCCTGTTTTTGGTGACATGCTCTAGCCTGCAGGGCCACATTGGGAGATGATGTCCCTTCTTCACAATGGTCCTGCGTACACATTTTGTACTTCCGGGAAATAACAGCCATGCAACCCTCCCTCTGTCACCAGCATTATTTATCTTTCTATCCCCTCCCTTGCTTCCGGTGACACAGGCTGGGACCTGGGCCTGGGACCCTTTGCTGCAGTGCTTGCACCTGGACAAACATAGAGCAGCAAAATACAAATAAATTATAAGGGACTAAAAATACCTGCTTGCATGTGCAGCTGTAGCAAATTATGGACAGTAAGTAATTATGGACAAAAAAGACTAAAAAGACCAATGGCCACTTCTGAGGAGCCAGGAGAAAAAGCAGGGGTTTGGGAGGAAAAGCAGGGTACTGGGCATGCCACCTGCATACGGTGCCACCTAAGGGGTGAGCAGACCATCTAAGCCATCTCTCCAGCCCAGCCCCTGAACATAACCCTACCCTCATTCCATATAGGGAACCAGCTCGCCTCCCCTTGGGGAACGACTGAGCGAGGGAACCTGCCACTTGTTCTCACTGCCTCCTACCCTGCTGTAGCAGGGACCCCAGTAAAGCCTGGCCTGAATTTCTTCTCTGACCTCTGATCAGTTTCCATTGATTATAGAAGCCAAGGACCCTGGTCAGTAATACCAAATCTGGTTGAATGATCTGTTTATTTTTGAGAAAGTCAGAGGCATTAAGAAATTTGAGCTAAAACTTGGAGACATGTCAAACAGATGACAGCTTATCTTTTCAACATCATGCTGGAGAGAAGCGCTTCCCAAAGTGTGGGTTAGGGAATCCCTGGGGATCCCGACACCCATGCAGGGTGTCTGTGAGCTCAAAACTATTTTTGTGATGACATGAAGATAGCATTTGTATTTTCTACTGGATTGACATTTGCAACTGGGACAAAACCAACAGTGGATAAAACTGCTTGTATACCAGCACAAATCATAGCCCTAGTCATGGCATACTTCTTGCCATATACTCAAAGTAAAAAAAAAAAAAAAATTTCACTGACAAAATCGGTGGTGATATTAATGAATTTGTTGTTATAGCATAATGAAGTGTGCCAGCATTTGGAAGATCTGTAGAATTCACTGAATTAGCATTTTCTAAATGACCAATCATGATTTCTCATGCATGGGTAAAATACCCATTGAAAATATAAGGCAGACCAAAGGACCTTACTGTAACAATATAAAAAGTTTTCAATGTGATTTCAGAACAAAAGCGACTCATATTGTTCATTGCCACTTGCAAGGAGAAACGACCATTTGTTTAGTTTTAATAAAGTGTCAAAGAAAATGATCCAGAATGATCTAGAAGGGTTATTAAAATACTCCTCCTCCCTGTTATGACAGCATATCTGGGTGAGGTTGAATTTCCTTTGACTACTCAACCAAAATGACACACGGTAACAGATTGAATGTAGAAGCAGATATGAGAATCCAACTGTGTTCTATTAAGACAGACTTCAAAGAAAATTTACCAAGATGTAAAATATACCCACTTTTCTTACTAAAAAATATTTTTTGTTGGAAAATATAGTTATTTTTTACAAAAGTATGCTATTTAAAATTTACATTAATCTATTGCAGCCATGAAATTAAAAGACGCTTACTCCTTGGAAGAAAAGTTATGAGCAACCTGGACAGCATATTCAAAAGCAGAGACATTACTTTGCCAACAAAGGTCTGTCTAGTCAAGGCTATGGTTTTTCCAGTAGTCATGTATGGATGTCTGAGTTGGACTGTGAAGAAAGCTGAGCGCCAAAGAATCGATGCTTTTGAACTGTGGTGTTGTAGAAGACTCTTGAGAGTCCCTTGGACTGCAAGGAGATCCAACCAGTCCATTCTGAAGGAGATCAGCCCTGGGTGTTCTTTGGAAGGAATGATGCTAAAGCTGAAACTCCAGTACTTTGGCCACCTCATGCAAAGAGTTGACTCATTGGAAAAGACTCTGATGCTGGGAGGGATTGGGGGCAGGAGGAGAAGGGGACGACAGAGGATGAGATGGCTGGATGGCATCACTGACTCAATGGACATGAGTTTGAGTGAACTCTGGGAGTTGGTGATGGACAGGGAGGCCTGGTGTGCTGCAATTCATGGGATTGCAAAGAGTCGGACATGACTGAGTGACTGAACTGAACTGAACTGAATAGTGGGTTTATTGGTTTCCCAGGTTGTTCAGTGGTAAAGAATCTTCTTGCCAATTCAGGAGACACAGGAGACACGGGTTCAATTCCTGGGTCGGGAAGATCCCCTGGAAGAGGAAATGGCACCCGCTCCAGTATTCTTGCCTGAAAAATCCCATGGAGAGAGAAACCTGGTGGGCTACAGTCCATGGGGTTGCAAAGAGGCAGACATGACTTAGCAACTGAGCATGAACACATAATGGGCTTATTATTATTATTTAAAATAGTATTTTAAAAACCCTTAATTTTTATTGCATCAAGTATTACTAGATATAGCTCACATCCACAAAGCTCTGTGGGGTACCCTTCTGCTGGATTCTCCAATGATCAGTTTTGTAAAACTTTGATGTGTGCTCACATTTGACATGAAAATTATGTTTCTTAAACACATGATGAGAATTTCATTTTGATAAGGGGCAAAGGCAAAATTGTTGGTAGAACTGTCCACCTCTCCTCACCTCACAGTTATGCACATTGGGAAAGACAAGCCCAGAGTCCCCTCTGAATGCCCAGGGCCCGCCTCTCTAGCTGTACCCTTATCTATGTCTCAGACTGAGATGTCTCACCTGGACTCATGGTTCCAAAATCCATCACACAGAGCTGTGACACAGATAAAGTGACTGGCTCTTGTCTAGCTAAGGCTCAGCAACCTGGGTATATTAGTCAACATGGTCTGCTACAAAAGAATAACACAGCCTTAAACAAAAATCACTTTTCTCACTGTTCTGAAGACTGGAAATCCAACATCAAAATGCTGCCATTTGGTTTTCTCTAAGGACCATCAAATTCAGACTTAAATTGAAGAAAATAGGGGAAACCACTAGACCATTTAGATATGACCTAAATAAAATCCCTTATGATTATACAGGGGAAGTGACAAATAGATTTAAGGGATTAGATCTGATAGAGTATCTGAAGAACTATGGATGGAGGTTTGTAACATTGTATAGGAGGCAGGGATCAAGACCACCCCCAAGAAAAAGAAATGCAAAAAAGAAAAATGGCTGTCTGAGGAGGCCTTACAAATAGCTGTGAAAAGAAGAGAAGCAAAAAGCAAAGGAGAAAAGGAAAGATATACCCATTAGAATGCAGAGATCCAAAGAATAGCAAGGAGACATACAAAAGCCTTCCTCAGTGGTCAGTGCAAAGAAATAGAGGAAAACAATAGAATGGAAAAGACTAAAGATCTCTTCAAGAAAATGAGATACCAAGGGAACATTTCATGCAAAGATGGGCCCAATAAAGGACAGAAATGGTATGGACCTAACAGAAACTGAAGATATTAAGAAGAGGTGGCAAGAATACACAGAACTATACAAAAAAGATCTTCATGACCCAGATAACGACAATGGTGTAATCACCAACCTAGAGCCAGACATCCTGGAATGCAAAGTCAAGTGGGCCTTAGGAAGATTCAGTATGGACAAAGCCAGTGGAGATGATGGAATTCCAGTTGAACTATTTCAAATCCTGAAAGATGATGCTGTGAAAGTGTTGCACTCAATATGTCAGCAAATTTGGAAAACTCAGCAGTGGCCACAGGACTGGAAAAGATCATTTTTCCTTCCAATCCCAAAGAAAGGCAATGCCAAAGAATAATCAAACTACCAGACAATTGCACTCATCTCACATGCTAATAAAGTAATGCTCAAAATTCTCCAAACCAGGCTTCAGCAATACGTGAACCATGAACTTCCAGATGTTCAAGCTGGTTTTAGAAAAGGCAGAAGAACCAGAGATCAAATTGCCAACATCCACTGGATCATTGAAAAAACAAGAGAGTTCCAGAAAACATCTATTTCTGCTTTATTGACTATGCCAAAGCCTTTGACTGTGTGGATCACAACAAACTGGAAAATTCTTCAAGAGATGGAAATACCAGACCCCTGACCTGCCTCTTGAGATATCTGTATGAAGGTCAAGAAGCAACAGTTAGAACTGGACATGGAACAACAGACTGGTTCCAAATAGGGAAAGGAGTACATCAAGGCTGTATATTGTCACCCTGCTTATTTAGCTTATATGCAGAGTACATCATGAGAAACGCTGGGCTGGATGAAGCACAGGCTGGAATCAAGGTTGCCGGGAGGAATATCAATAACCTCAGATATGCAGATGACACCACCCTTAGGCAGAAAGTGAAGAAGAACTGAAGAGCCTCTTGATGAAAGTGAAAGAGGAGAGTGAAAAAGTTGGCTTAAAACTCAACATTTAGAAAAGTAAGAATGGCATCTGGTCCCATCACTTCATGGTAAATAGATGGGGAAACAGTGGCAGAATTTTTTTGGGGGGCTCCAAAATCACTGCAGATGGTGACTGCAGCCATGAAATTAAAAGATGCTTACTCCTTGGAAGCAAAGTTATGACCAACCTAAACAGCATATTAAAAAGCAGAGACATTACTTTGCCAACTAAGGTCCAGAATCCCATGGATGGAGGAGCCTGGTGGGCTGCAGTCCATGGGGTCGCGAAGAGTCGGACACGATTGAGCGACTTCACTTTCACTTTTCACTTTCATGCATTGGAGAAGGAAATGGCAACCCACTCCAGTGTTCTTGCCTGGAGAGTCCTAGGGATGCGGGAGCCTGGTGGGCTGCTGTCTATGGGGTCGCACAGAATCGGACATGACTGAAGCGACTTAGCAGCAGTAGCAGCAGTCAAAGCTATGGGTTTTCCAGTAGTCATGTATTGATGTGAGAGTTGGTCTATAAAGAAAGCTGAGTGCTGAAGAATTGATGCATTTGAACAGTGACATTGGAGAAGACTCTTGAGAGTCCCTTGGACAACAAGGAGATCCAACCAGTCCATCCTAAAAGAAATGAGTCCTGAATATTTATTGGAAGAACTGATGCTGAAGCTGAAGCTCTAGTGCTTTGGTTACCTGATGGGAAGAACTGACTCATTGGAAAAGACCCTGATGCTGGGAAAGATGGAAGGTGGGAGGAGAGAGAGATGACAGAGGATGCGATGGTTGGATGGCATCACTGACTCAGTGGACATGAGTTTGAGTAAGCTCTGGGAGTTGGTGATGGACAGGGAGGCCTGGCGTACTGCAGTCCATGGGGTCACAAAGAGTTGGACACGACTGAGCAGCTGACTGGTCTGACTGACTGAACTGAGGACCATCATGGAAGCGCTGGATCCAGGCCTCTCTCCTTGGTTTGTAGGTGGCCGGCTCCTCACTGTGTCCCCATGTCATCTTTCTTCTATGTATGTGAAGCCTTGGTGGCTCTTTGTGTCCATATTTCCTCTTCTTAGAGGGACATCAGTGATAGCAGATTAGGGCCCACTCTGAAGCCCTTGTTATAATTTAATCACCTTTCTACAGGCCTTTTCTCCAAATACCATCACATTTTGAGATCCTGAGGGTCAGGGCTTCAACATATGAACTTGAGGTGGACACTACTCAGCCTGGGGATTTCCTGGTGGCTCAGAGGTAAAGAACCCATGTGCAGTGCAGGAGATGTGGCTTTGATCTTGAAGTCGGGAAGATCCTCAGAAAAAGGAAATGGCAACTCAGTATTCTTGCCTAGGAAATCTCATGGACAGAAGAACCTGGCAGGTTCATGTGGTGACATGACAGTGGGACACAACTTAGCAATTAAACAACAGCTCAGCCTGCAGCACTGGGTCAGCTATCTATTACCCCTTGGGTGTAGCACAAACCTAGAACAGCTCAATGGCACTCAACAGTAAATGGTTATTTAGCTCACTGGTTGAGCTTGTTCTTGCAGCAGGGGTCCGCTGCAGGCTGGCCAGGTGGCCCTGACTTGCTCACCCAGATTCCTAGGGGCTGGCTGGCTGTTGGCCTATCTAGAATCGTCTTGGCTGTGACCATTCAGGTAGCCAGGCTCCACACCCCTGTATCTTCTCTTTGAGCAGGCTACCCCAATCATGTCCTTCTCAAGGTGACAGGAGATGGGAAAGCAGACCAAGCTCAGAGTGAAGACACCTTGAAGGCCTCTGCTTGTGTCATGTACCCCTACATCCCACTATTTTAAGATAGATGCTATAGACTGAGTATTTGAGTCTCCCCAAATTTATCTGTTGAGACATAATGCCCAATGCAATGGTCTTAAGAGGTGGGCCCTTTGGGAGGTGATTAAATGAGGGTGAAGTCCTCATGAATTTGATTTGTATCTTTATAAAGAGACCACAGAGAGCTCCCTCACTCCGTCTGCTCTGTGAGGAAACAAGGACAAGACTGTGGTCTGTGAACCAGGAAGTAGGCTCTTAGCTGTCACAGATCCTGCCAGTTTCTTGCCTTCGTTCCTTAAGAACTGTGAGAGATACATTCTTATTGTTTATAATCATTCTGTTACAGCAGCCCAAGCAGACTAAGACTTCAGTAATATGGCCAAGCACTGAATTGGGGCAGGAGGGTACCACGAGGTCACAGAGCAAAGGGTGGGAGTGAGGGGGTGGGAGGGTTAAAGCTGGAGCCACTAATGAAGTCAGGCTCACAGACCCTTAGCTTAGAGCTGCCAGTTTTCTTCTAGTTAAGCCCTTCTTGAGTCTAGTCAAGGCTATGGTTTTTCCTGTGGTCATGTATGGATGTGAGAGTTGGACTGTGAAGAAGGCTGAGTGCCAAAGAATTGATGCTTTTGAACTGTGCTGTTAGACTCTTGAGAGTCCCTTGGACTGCAAGGAGATCAACCCTGGGATTTCTTTGGAAGGAATGATGCTGAAGCTGAAGCTCCAATACTTTGGCCACCTCATGCAAAGAGCTGACTCATTGGAAAAGACTCTGATGCTGGGAGGGATTGGGGGCAGGAGGAGAAGGGGACAACAGAGGATGAGATGGCTGGATGGCATCACAGATTCGATGGACGTGAGTCTGAGTGAACTCCAGGAGATGGTGATAGACAGGGAGGCCTGGCATGCTGTGATTCATGGGGTCGCAAAGAGTTGGACACGACTGAGCGACTGAACTGAACTAAACTGAGTCTAGTTGAATTTTCATTTGGTTCCATCTTATACAATGAGGAAATAGACATGTGTTTATCATGTATCAACTATTCTAGTCATTTTATCATACTGTCTCATTTAATTTTCCCAACAACCCTAAGAAGTAGGCACTATTATTATTTTTTAAATTTGTTTTGTTGAAGCATGGTTGATTTATAATGTGTTAATTTCTACTATATAGCAAAATGACATATATATATGTATACATACATTCTTTTTCATATTTTTTCATTATAGTTTATCACAAGATAGTGAATAGAGTTCCCTGTTCTATACGATAGGCCCTTGTTTATCCTTTCTTCAATAGTTTACATTTGCTAATCCCAAACTCCCAACTGTCTCACCTCATTTTCCCCTGTGGCAACCACAAGTCTGTTTTCTATGTCTGTGAGTCTATTTTGTAGATAAGTTCATTCGTATCATTTTTTAAAGATTCTACATAGAAGTGGTATAATAAGATATTTGTCTTTCTCTGTCTGACTTAACTTCACTTAGGATGATGCTGCAAATGGCATTATTTCATTTCTTTATAGCTGAGTAGTACTTACCACATCAAGAAACAGGCATTATTATCCACATTTAACAGATGAGGAAACAGGCTTAGAAAAAGTTAAATAACTCATCCAAAATGACTCTGTAGGAAAAAAATTCTATCTAGATCCTGAGAGCTTTCTCCCTTACCAGTACTTTTTAAACCTTTCCATCTGAATTATTCTATGTGTGGAGGAAAGTGAAATCGCACCCCTAGGGAGCCTGAGGGCTACTGCCCAAACTGCCCATAAGCGTCTGAAAATTCTTCAAGTTCTACGTTTTCTCTTAAAAATTAATATCTATTTGGCATTCTACTTCATCACATATCCTTTTAGCTGTAAAAACTGCTGATATCTTTAAGCAGAATAGATGCTCCTGTAAGAAATGCATGTTTATTGAGTATCCTGCAGACCCCTGGCCTGCAGCTGCATTCCTTGGGAGCTTGCCCAACTCAGTTTGTGAAGCATGGCATTGCACCAGGCAGTTTTCCTGGAACAATGAAATTGAATGGCAGGCCTTGTTTGCCTGTTAGTATGCTCCCTGGCAAATGGATATGACAGACTTTTGGCATCTCCTGTCACTTTTTCTTGACATTGTCAGACACTTCACTGGTCTTACGTTTAATTTGTCAATGGTATTTCCTTAAAGAAGTAAGAGCAGCCTAGCAAGAAAAGGGTAGCGGATCCTGGGCTTTTGAGGTCTGCTGCTTATAAGCTCCTTTAGAACTGACCCATTTTCTTTCAGAGCTCTATTAAGTATTGACATCAAAGCTGGCTTGAAGGGTGCATTAGAGGTGAAAAATCCAGTTCAATATCCTGTTAGGGCACAATATTTCTATGCCTTCAAGGAGCTCAGAGTTTCTTTTTAACAGCATTCAAGATCACCTTGTGACCTCAAGATAGGTTTGGTACCACATGGTGGATTTTTACAGTTTTGACCAAGGCAACATGTAAATGAGTCTCTGATTAGAACCTTGAATCTCTGGTTAGAATCTTGAGTCTCTGGTTAAAACCTTGAGTATCTGCCACCCATGGAGTAATGGATAAAGAAGACGTGGTACATATATGTTAATACAGTGGACTATTACTCAGCCACAAAGCAGACCAGAATTGTGCCATTTGCAGAGATGTGGATGGGCCTAGAGACTGTCATACAGAGAGAAGTCAGAAAGAGAAAAAGAATCATAAATTAACACATATATGTGGTGCCGGGGGCCAGCGTGAGGAACTCCGCCCATGGCAAAAGTCATGAGGAACGAGGCTTGGCATACGCAAAAGCGTGATCAAGCCTCAGGAAACCCCCTGTTCCCGAGCAGAGTCTGTTTTGTGCTCTCACCTACACCTCTGACTTTACAGGGGGCTCTCCCCCATAACCGTTTCTCTCGGAGAAGGAGTAAACGTGCAGCTCCAAGGCAATAAAAATTCTTGGGCGTGACAAGAGTGTTTCAGCTTACGGACTCCTCTGAAGGTTATCTCGCCCACCTGTATAGGTTAGTCCAGCCACATGTGATTGTTTACAGCTTCCCAATCTAAGAGGCATGAGATGTTTTAGACTTACTAAAGGCAAATTCTTTTGGGGAGTTAGAAATTATTAATATAGTGGGTTGGTTAAGAATTATATTGGTGAAGGGTTTTTCATTTGTTGTGTCAATAATTGCTGCTAATTCCCTGCTCTGGGTGGGACAAGGATGTCTCAGGTCAAACCTCTCTGCTGACAGACTAGCTTGTGTGACAGGATTATCCATACTCCTGCCACTTTGCACATGATTGCTTACTACCTCTCAACCATAAACAGCACAGAGAGTTTTGGAGTATTTTGAGAGTCTTAATTAGCATAGAGCTTTTTCTTCTTGTTGAGTCAATGATTGCCGCCAGGCCTCCATATCCTTAGGTACCTGGGAATATATTAATCAATGTATTTGGAATATAGAAAAGGAAATACAGTAGTTTTTGATGTTAGCAATACCAGACTTTTTGAGCTAATGGATTTTCTCTTTTGTAATAGATCACTGTACTTTGTTATAAATCAGTGTGTCCTTGCTATCTAAACATGCAACTTTATCATATCTTAAGACTAAATCTTAAGGGGAGCATTGGTGAAAGGATTTTCATTTGTTGGGCTGATGTTTGCTGCTAAATCTCCATGTTCCCTACCCTTATAATGAATATAACTAACATATAGGAAAAATAAGTATTAACCTTTAAGCATATAGGAGAAATAAGTATTAACCTTTAAGACTAATCATTAACCTTGGGTTAAATAAATTCCTTTCTTGATTGTAACTCACTACACCCTCACCCTATAGGAATGTAACTTTATTTGGAGGGTGGTGCCTGGTTTAAGAAAAAACACCCTTGGAAGAAATAAGTTTTTTGGTTATCAGAAAGAAAGGATCATAAAATGTCAGCAGGTCTCACTCATGGCCAGAAGATGATGTACCTTTTTTTATACATTTATGTGAAGCACCTGATTTTGATAAAGGTCAGGACTGCTGACCCCCGCGTGACTCTGTATTCATCCCTATGTGTAACAAAAGGTATATAAGCAAACCCAAAAATAAAGAAATCGGATCAGTTTCTGGAAAGACTGATTCCCCCATGTCGCTTCTTTCTTGCTCCCGTTTTTCTGGCTGAATTCCCATCTGGAGCATGGATGCTATTCCACGTAATCCAAGTTATTCAGCCTCCTTTTCTCCACTAATCTTCCTACTACACTATCCATTTCTAATCTCTCTATATCTGTGATTAAATATGTATTTTTCCAAAGACGCCGACTCTGTCCCCCCCACCTTCGAATCACCCTGGATCCACCGGGGCTGGACCCCGGCAATATGGAATCTAGAAAAATGGTACATATGAACTTATTTACAGAGCAGAAATAGAGACACAGATATGGAGAACAAATGTATGGATACCAAAAAGAGAGAGGCAGAAGGTGGGATGAGTTGGGAGCTTGGGATTGACATATATACGCTGCTATGTATAAAATAGATAACTATTGAGAACTTACCGTATAGCATGAGGAGCTCTACTCAGTGCTATGTGGTAACAAAAGGGAATATATGTATACATACAGTTGATTCATTTTGCTGTATAGCATAAACTAATACAACATTGTAAAGCAAATACACTCCAATTAAAAAAAAAAACAAACCCTGACTATCTGGTTAGAACCTTGAGTATCTGGTTAGATGGTTATGATAGGAGTATGGGCTTTTTAAGTCAGATGCATCAGGTCATTGTCACACACCTGTGATCCACATAGTATGCATTGGGATCAGCTCAAAATTTGCTGTCTGTGGTAAATGACTCTGTGATTTGCTTTGCATTCTCTTGACCTCACCTCTGAGTTCAGTCATGACTGGAGTGGACAGTTCTGTTCAGGCTTTTGTTCTCTTTCTGCTGATGGTATCTGGCTTTAAGGATATGCCTCTTGACTTGGCCTTCTGCCCTAGGGCTTTTTCGGTCATGCACAGGGTGTGCGCAGATATGCAAAGGCGTTAAAACTTTCAGGGACAATCCTTTACTACTCAGAAAAGGACGTGACTGGACCAAGGCTCCTGTGTCATCTTTCTGGCAGATAATCCTGAGCGGCACTGTGTATACTGCTGAGGGGTCCTTTTGGATTAGGAACTCCCATTGCCCATAGCAGTGACCTTGACAATGCCTGCTTTGTTTGACTTTCATCCTTCCCTGTCTCAGTCTCCACAGACCTTGTTTCCTTGGATTCCCTCCAGCACAGATGGTCTGCACCCAAGCCTTTGCTCTCCAGGGAACTGAAGCTAAGACACTGTCCTCTCTAGTTGGGTTCCTCTGGGCAAGGTGCTTTGCTTTTTTGCGTTTTCTCAGTTGCCTCAACCCTTTGAGGACTGAAGTCCCTTCCAGCTTTGAAAGTCTATAATTCTCTTTGAATGTCTCTTCCCTCCTGGGGACTCTTTCTCTTCCCAATTCATTCATCAGCCAAACCTTTGACATCCAGATTGGTTGGTTCTTCAGTTTCAGATGAGCCATTTCATACATGGGTGTTCTGAAAGGATTCCAAGCATGGCCTCCTTGGAGACCTTTCCTTCTTCTCTGTGTAGGACTCTCGTGGCATCCCATTTTAGAAACAAAATGCAGGTACTCTTTGAATTCTGGGCTTTAGCACCAAGACACTGAGCCTGACTGTGAAGTTTATAGTCAGTTATTTCTCAGTTGACAATTTTTCTTCCTTTAGAGAAAATATCTGCCTCTTCGTCATTTGATTTGACTAATGAAAGGCTGCCCATCTAGAAAAGGTTACTTGCTGCCTGACATGGAGGCTTTGGTCTCACTGATTGCACCAGATCACTCAGGATGGGAAGTGGTGTAGAGTAATAGGCAACTTTGTGCTTCTGTCTGCTGCTACCTGGCTCCGATTATGTCCTTGAAGGTCCTTCACTGTGAGCTTGTGCCTGTGTATGTGACAGGGGTGGAACTAGGGGATTGCGAGGTGCTGGGGAAAGACTCACCTCATTTCTGATTTTTAATAGACATTTTCTGTGTTGTAAGAATTCACTCTACTTCCTGAATATGAATTCTTATATTGAACCCCTATCTAGAGTTCCAGCCTACAGCAACAGGGACCTCTTACCAATTGTGTTTGATGAGCCGCATGCCATGTGCTTTATAATAACTCTGCAGATAGATATTATTGTCTTCATTTTGATTAGTGAGGAAACAGCTAGTTCGATAGACTCTAGTCCTCTAGTTCTTTTTAAAAATTTTTTTTAAAGTTTGAAATGTAGATGGTTTACAACATGTTAATTTCTCCTGTACAACAAGGAGAAAGAAATGGCAACCCACTCCAGTAATCTTGCCTGAAAATGTCCCATGTACAGAGGAGCCTGGCAGGGTACAATCCATGAGGTTGCAAGAGTCAGACACAAATTAGTGACTAAACCACTCATCCACCATACAACAAAGGGATTCAATTATAAATATATATTATACTATATTATTTTTCAGATTCTTTTCTATTTTGGGTTATTTCAAGACACTGAGTGCAGTTCCCTGTGCTATACAGTAGGACCTTGTTGTTTATCTATTTTGAACATAGTAGTGTGTATCCATCTTTCATGCCACTAGTGTGTTCTTGCCTGGAGAATCCCAGGGATGGGGGAGCCTGGTGGCCTGCTGTCTACGGGGTCGCACAGAGTTGGACACGAATGAAGTGACTTAGCAGCAGCAGCAGCAGCAGCAGTGTGTATCCACAGTAGACCTGTGTATCTCCTAGTTTATTCCTCCACCTACTTACTCATCAGTTCAGTTCAGTTCAGTCGCTCAGTCGTGTCCGACTCTTTGCAACCCCATAATCGCAGCATGCCAGGCCTCTCTGTTCATCACCAACTCCCGGAGTTCACTCAGACTCACGTCCATCGAGTAAGTGATGCCATCCAGCCATCTCATCCTCTGTTGTCCCCTTCTCCTCCTGACCCCATTCCCTCCCAGCATCAGAGTCTTTTCCAACAAGTCAACTCTTCGCATGAGGTGGCCAAAGTACTGGAGTTTCAGCTTCAACATCATTCCCTCCAAAGAAATCCCAGGGCTGATCTCCTTCAGAATAGACTGGTTGGATCTCATTGCAGTCCAAGGGACTCTCAAGAGTCTTTACCAACACCACAGTTCAAAAGCATCAATTCTTCAGTGCTCAGCTTTCTTCACAGTCCAGCTCTCACATCCATACATAACCACTGGAAAAAAACATAGCCTTGACTAGATGGACCTTTGTTGGCAAAGTAATGTCTCTGCTTTTCAATATGCTATCTAGGTTGGTCATAACTTTTCTTCCAAGGAGTAAGCGTGTTTAATTTCATGGCTGCAGTCACCATCTGCAGTGATCTTGGAGCTCCCCCCGCCCAAAAAAAAAGTCTGACACTGTTTCCACTGTTTCCCCATCTATTTCCCATGATGTGATGGGACCAGATGCCATGATCTTCGTTTTCTGAATGTTGAGCTTTAAGCCAACTTTTTCACTCTCCACTTTCACTTTCATCAAGAGGCTTTGTAGTTCCTCTTTGCTTTCTGCCATAAGGGTGGTGTCATCTGCATATCTGAGGTTATTGATATTTCTCCTGGCAATCTTGATTCCAGCTTGTGCTTCTTCCAGTCCAGTGTTTCTCATGATGTACTCTGCATATAAGTCAAATAAGCAGGGTGACAATATACAGCCTTGACATACTCCTTTTCCTATTTGGAACCAGTCTGTGGTTCCATGTCCAGTTCTAACTATTGCTTTCTGACCTGCATATAGGTATCTCGAGAGGCAGGTCAGGTGGTCTGGTATTCCCATCTCTTGAAGAAGTTTCTACAGTTTATTGTGATCCACACAGTCAAAGGCTTTGGCATAGTCAAAAAAGCAGAAATAGAGGTTTTTCTGGAACTCTCTTGCTTTTTCCATGGTCCAGTGGATGTTGGCAATTTGATCTCTGGTTCCTCTGCCTTTTCTAAAACCAGCTTGAACATCTGGAAGTTCACGGTTCATGTATTGCTGAAGCCTGGCTGGAGAATTTTGAGCATTACTTTACTAGCATGTGAGATGAGTGCAATTGTCTGGTAGTTTGATTATTCTTTGGCATTGCCTTTCTTTGGGATTGGAATGAATGCTGACCTTTTCAAGTGCTGTGGTTACTGCTGAGTTTTCCAAATTTGCTGGCATATTGAGTGCAGCACTTTCACAGCATCATCTTTCAGGATTTGAAATAGCTCAACTGGAATTCCATCACCTCCACTAGCTTTGTTTGTAGTGATGCTTTCTAAGGCCCATTTGTCTTCACATTCCAGGATGTCTGGCTCTAGGTGAGTGATCACACCATCATGATTATCTTGGTTGTGAAGATCTTTTTTGTATAGTTCTTCTGAGTATCCTTGCCACCTCTTCTTAATATCTTCAGCTTCTGTTAGGTCCATACCATTTCTGTCCTTTATCGAGCCCATCTTTGCATGAAATGTTCCCTTGGTATCTCTAATTTTCTTGAAGAGATCTCTAGTCTTTCCCATTCTGTTGTTTTCCTCTATTTCTTTGCATTGATCACTGAGGAAGGCTTTCTTATCTCTTCTTGCTATTTTTTGGTACTCTGCATTCAGATGCTTGTATCTTTCCTTTTCTCCTTTGCTTTTTGCTTCTCTTCTTTTCACAGCTATTTGTAAGGCCTCCCCAGACAGCCATTTTGATTTTTTGCATTTCTTTTCCATGGGGATGATCTTGATCCCTGTCTCCTGTACAATGTCACGAACCTCTGTCCATAGTTCATCAGGCAGTCTATCTATCAGATCTAGGCCCTTAGGTCATACCTGAATGGTCTAGTGGTTTTCCCTACTTTCTTCAATTTAAGTCTGAATTTGGCAATAAGGAGTTTATGATCTGAGCCACAGTCAGCTCCTGGTCTTGTTTTTGTTGACTGTATAGAGCTTCTCCATCTTTGGCTGCAAAGAATAGAATCAATCTGATTTCGGTGTTGACCATCTCGTGATGTCCATGTGTAGAGTCTTCTCTTGTGTTGTTGGAAGAGGGTGTTTGCTATGACCAGTGCATTTTCTTGGCAAAACTCTATTAGTGTTTTCCCTGCTTCATTCCGCATTCCAAGGCCAAATTTGCCTGTTACTCCAGGTGTTTCTTGACTTCCTACTTTTGCATTCCAGTCCCCACTTACTCATAGTAGGTGCTTAATAAATATTTGCTGAAGAAACCAGTGAACAAATGTGAATCAGGAGTTATGAGTTTATCCTAGGTGGCAGAGCTGGCTGGGATAAACCCCCATCTGGCTGACACCTATGCCTGCCCTTACTCCCAGGGGATCCGTTTCTCTCCATCCAAGTGTCTACACTCTCCAGACATTTTACCATTGCTATCTGTGTACCTAACTCATTTCTGAATCAATATCTTGCTTCTCCTTCCTCTACCAAGCTACAGCATCTCTCTCCTTTCCATTTATCCAGTTTCTTGCTTTCCTTGGAAGTCATATGTTGATTAAACACACACAGTACCTGAGATTGTTTTGCACATATAATTTCACAACCTTTCCCGTTCAGTTCCAGTTATTAAATATTATGTAAATATGACACTTTAGAGCTGCCTGGGTGGGAAGGAAGGGTTCAAGTTGGCTCAATGGAATGCTGGTTAATAGCCAAAGGGCTCAGAGGTGACAGAGCTGGTATCAGTCTAATATCTTATTCTTGCCTTAGGAAGTTGACCTCCACACACCTTATTTTTTTCACTTGTGAGAGAAGGGGACTGGCTGCCATTATTTCAGCTCTCTTGCACTCTAAATCACTTGATTTTGTGAAGCCAAGGCGAGCAAAATGAATGTGATAGCAACGTCCATTTATAGAACAAATTTTGCCCTAAAGATGTTTCCACTTCAGTCCTGCCCAGCTGATGTTCATTCACAGTTTCTCAGTCAGGAAGACAGGGCTGTGATGACCTTGAGATCTGTAACTTTCTGTCCCCTTCCGGGCATGGTATTGTCTCTTCTCTGAACTGTTAGACCTCATGATGTCTGTTTTCAAGCGGGGTGAAAATTACAGCTTTACCCCTGCCTGGTCCAACAGGGGTGGGGGTGGGGGAGGCGTCCAGGGGCAGGTACAATTCCAGTCCTGCACAGCCACTGCCCACCCAGCAGTGGGCCAGTTACCCTGGGAGGCAATGCCTGACCACAGCCCCATGCATGGTCTCCCAGCATTCTTTCCACTGCAGGAATTTGTTACCACTTCCTTATAAACTGAAAGGAACTGAAAGTCTGCTGTCCACTGCCGTATGAAGTGTCCCCAAGTATTTTAGCTAATGGGGTACTGAGCTATTGCTCAGTTTTCAAGTTAGGAATTGCAGTCCACAACAATAACATCTTCCCAACATCTGATCAGCCATCACCAGGTTGATCCCCCTGGGACATTCTAATAAGTGGTAATTTCTTCCCAAATGAAACATTTTCATACTACAGTTGCCTTTTAAGTAAACTATCATTGTCTCTAGAATTTAATGATTTTTGTGTATGGTGTCAGGAAAGGTTCTAATTTCATTCTTTTACATATAGCTGTCCAGTTTTCCCATTAACACTTATTGAAGAGACTATCTTTGCCACACTGCATATTCTTGCTTCCTTTGTCAAAGATAAGTTGCCCGTAGGTGTGTGGGTTTATCTCTGGGCTTTATATATTGTTCCATTGGTAACTTTGATTTTTTTTTTAAAGTATTTTACTGAAGTATAGTTGATTTACAATGTTGCATTAATTTCTGCAATACAACAAAGGTATTCAAATAAATACATACATATATCCTTTTTCATATTCTACTTCATTCTGGCTTATCACAGGATATTGAATATAGTTCCCTGTGCTATATAGTAGGACCTTGTTGTTTATACATTCTCTATATATTAGCTTGCATCTGTTAACCCCAAACTTCCAGTCTGTCCCTTCCCCTTGGTGGCCAGCATTCTGTTCTCTGTGTCTGAGAGTCTGTTTCATAGATAAGTTTATTTATTTATTAAGTCATATTTTAAATTTCTCATATAAGTGATATCATATGGTATTTATCTTTTTCTGACTTACTTTAACTCTGACTTCTGAGCATGTCTATTTATGTATTATTTTAGGGTCTGGAAATAATTATTTGAATATATAGAATTCTATGAAGATTTCTGGGGGTCATGGGTGCCTTGGGGGTAGAACAGATGAATGTTTGAAGGGGAAAGGCAGGATTGCTATTCCATCTTCGACCAAGAGGACTTGAGAGGTAACTCTTCTCAGTGAGATTCCCCAGGGCTCAGCAAGATTTCACAAAGTGACCAAAGAGTCTGCTCCAATCGACTCTGCCTTCTCTGTGTCCTCTGTCTGTGGTGTATTAGGTTCTTGGTGCCAGTTCTTCACTTTATCCATAACGTTTGCCCTATAATTTGTTCTTTCAATGCAATATGGAATCTTCTTTCTTGTTCCTGGACGTTGTACTCAGTCATGTGCCTTTCTTTAGCTAATGGAATGTGGACGGAAGTGACCGGCCCAGGACTTAAGACACACTGCCTGTTCTGTTCAACCTATTTTTCATCTACTATCACCATCAGAATGACATGCCCTGGCTAGCCAGCTCATCCAAGGTGGATGAGAGCCATGTGTAGCAGACCTGCACCCAACTTGAGCACAGCCAAGATATCAGAATCACCCCAGTGGACCACAGATACATGGGAAGTAGATGCTTATTGTTATATGCCAAGAAATCTTGTGGTTGGTTGTCACATAGAAGTCGCTGATGATAGATCATTTTTTACTAATATGATAATTCTCTACCCCATCATGCTGATAGCTGTATTCTCTTGAAGACTTAAATATATTAGCTAGGGAGGCGTTCAGTTGAACATAATGCATCAGTTAGAAAAGCGTGCATTTGGAGGAAGTTAATCCATGGCTAGTACAGCTTCCAAGTGATATACTGGAAACCAGAGCCTTGGTATATCGTTCTCTGCTGTTCTTAGCATGTATCCTCCATTCTTATTTATATTGACTCATGTATACAGATTGCTGTTCCAAATCCATCCAAGTTCTGACAGGAAGCAGAAAAAAGAAGCACATAAGTTTGAATGAAAGCATGACAACTGACGCTGCCCATCTTAAAAAAAAACTCTTTTCCAAGCCCTATCTGGAGATATCCATTTACATCTCATTGGCCATAATTGAGTCTCATGGTCAACCTGGAATAGTGAGCAGTTTCAGTTCATGAATTGTTATTGTAAACAAATTTGGGGTTATGTTATCAATAATGGAGGCAAGAGAGAGCATGGAGTAGGCAGCTCACAGAGTTTGTTAGGAGGATCTGAGGTCAGGGGTTGGGAAACAACAGCCCACCAGCTGCCCATTGTTGTATATAAAGTCTGTTGGAACACAGTTCATTTATAGGTTGTTGTTTTATTGCTAAGTAATATCTGACTCTTCATGACCCCATGGACTATAGCCAGTCAGGTTCCTCTGTCCATGGAATTCCCAGGCAAGAATACTGAAATGGTTTGCTATTTCCTCCTCCAGGGATCAAACTTGTGTCTCCTGCATTGGCAGGGGGATTCTTTACCACTGAGCCACCTGGGAAGCCCAATACAGTGGTGTGTATTTTTTAATCCCAAACTCCTAGTTCATCTCCCCCTGGCAACTTCTGCTATCCCCTCTGGTAACCATATAAGTTTGTTTTCTATGTCTGTGAGTCTGTTTCTGTTTTGTAAGTAAGTTAATTTCTATAATTTTTAGATTCCACATAGCAGTAATATCATATGATATTTGTCTTGTCTGACTGACTTCACTTAGTTTGATCATTTCTAAGTCCATCTATGTTGTTGCAAATGGCATTCTTGTTTTCACCTTTTTAGTAATAGATTAGTCTCTTCCTAGCTTGTCTTCCTTAACTTCCTTGTCCTTGACCTGATTTATTTTCTTTGTAGAGCTTATCTCTGTCTGTATATTTGTTTGTGTGCTTGTTTATTGGCTATCTTTCCTTCTGGTTTGCAAACTCCGTGAAAGCAACGATCTTGTATGTCTAGTTAGTGGCTGAAACTTCTGCACCCAAAACAGATCTAACCACATGACAAGAGGTTGATGATTCTTTGTGACTGATCTTGCTTCCAAATGTCAGGAGATTTTATTAATTCAATGATGTCTATTGCTGTCACAGCAGCAGATGATGCCATTCTCCAAGCCTGGCTTAAAGAGGTGTAGTTTTTATACGTAAGTAAATTCTTCTTCATAGGAACCAACATTCCCTGAAATTGGGACAGTGAAGCAAAAAGTGTGACCTTTGCATATAGTTCAGGGAAGCTGGAAGGTCCTCCAAAATTCAGCCATGAGTCCAAGTTCTTATTCATATTTGGGGCATCCTAGGGCATCTCCTTTTTATTTAGAACTTGCTGGTGGGCCTCTACTCCTTCATGATAAAGTACACAAGGCATTTCTCATTTTGGTTCTGCCCATTTCTAGTTGCTTCATGTACAGCATGACATTCTTAGACTGACAGGAATGCATGCTTTCACTGGTGACTCTGTGTCATTGCTAAGACCTTGATAAATAGATTCCATACCTTATTCTGGGGCAAAAAATTGTATGAGGTTATTATGAACAGCTTAATATGAAAAGAAAGGAATTTTAGATCATCGAGGCAGGTGTGACTCCAGAGTCTCAACTCCCTCCCTTCAGACGTTTGTATAGCTTTCTAAATCCAAAACTGAAGCCCTCTTCCACACTAACCATTTCTAGGATGATGCATCACCACAGAGAAAGTGAAATGTCTTTCTGTGTTTCTAAGAATTTAACTTGACATGAATGATACTTTCATTCAATCTACCAACTTAAGTTTATACTATAAGAAAATATAAAACAGAATCATTAATTAGTTAATTAATAAAATCAACCAAATTTTACTAAGTAGGTCCTAGGGTAAATATGACAAATACTGTTCTTGACTTCACAGAGCATACTTCTATGTGGGAAGACAGATAAAACACATATAGCAAAGAATAAGTTTGCTGGTAAAGAGACAGCTAGATAAAAATTTGCATATGGTTTGTGGCTCAGATGGTAAAGCATCTGCCTACAATGTGGAAGACCAGGGTTCGATCCTTAGGTTGGGAAGATCCCCTGGAGAAGGAAATGGCAACCCACTCCAGTATTCTTGCCTGGAAAATTCCATGGACTGAGGAGCTTGGTAGGCTACAGTTCATGGGGTTGTCAAGAGTCAGACACGACTGAGTAACTTCACTTCACTTCACTTCACTTAAATGTTGTAGAGACAACTGAAAAAGGACTGAGAATTGAAACATGGTTAGCATGACTGAGGAATTGAATGTTAAATCTTATTTAATTATAATTAATAGTTTTTTTAATTAACAATTTTGAATAGCCATATGTTCCTATGAGAAACATATTGTACAGTGCACCTCTTTATGATTTTAACCTTTTGAAGTTTGTGAAGACTTGCTTTATGGCTCATAATATAGTCAATTTAAAAAAATTAAGTATTTTTCAGTTGTTCAATATGATATTTTGTATGTTTATTTCAATCAGGTCAGATTGTTCTATAGCCTTACTTTAAAAAATGTCTGCTTATTTTATCAATTACTGAGAGAGCATGTTAACATCTGCCATTATAAAAACACCAATACAGTATACTAACACATATATATGGAATTTAGAAAGATGGCAATGACGACCCTGTATGCAAGACAGCAAAAAAGACACAGATGTGTATAATGGACTTTTGGACTCAGAGGGAGAGGGAGAGGGTGGGATGATTTGGGAGAATGGCATTCTAACATGTATACTATCATGTAAGAATTGAATTGCCAGTCTATGTCTGACACAGGATACAGCATGCTTGGGGCTGGTGCATGGGGATGACCCACAGAGATGTTATGGGGAGGGAGGTGGGAGGGGGGTTCATGTTTGGGAATGCATGTAAGAATTAAAGATTTTAAAATTAAAAAAAATAAAAAACTAAAAAAAAAATTAAAAATAAATAAATGTGCCTATTTGTCCTTATAGTTCTGTAAATTTTTGCTTTATATATTTTGAGGCCAATGTTATTAGGTGCATCCAAATTTAGAAAGCTTGTAATTATTAGTGAATTGATCCTTTTTTTTCATTGAGAAACAACCTTCTTAATTTCTAATAATACTTTTTTTTATTGCTGATTCTATTTTAGCCATTATTAATATAGGTGTACCAGTTACTTTTAGTTAGTGTTTGTATGGATCCCCTTTACCATTTTTTACTCTCAAACTTTTTTGTATTCTTACATTTTAAATGCAGTTCTTCTGAATAGTATATAGCATGTGTATTTCCTAATCCAGTGTGATAATCTTTGTCTTTTAACTGAAGCATTTTTATTGGCATTTACTGAAATTATAGCTGTACTCACCTTTAAATCTACCTTCTCATGATATGTACTATGTATTTGTCTATCCTGCTATACTTTTCATGCTTTGTTATTTCTCAAATTATTCTGGATTAAAAAAATTCTATTCTCCCACCCTTTTGCAACACAGTGCTTAATTCTGTGTATGGTTTTAGCTTACCAACATCTAATTTACTACAAATCCATTCCAGTTTTAAACTATTGTATATTTCAGGTCTAGAACTTCTATTTGACTGTTTAAAAAATCTATGATGTCATACTTTAGATTTCCTAATTTTTTTTTGTGAAATTTAAAAACTTGGTTCATGGCATTGAGGATAAAGTTGTTTCATAATCTGTATCCAATAATGTCAATATCTGGAGTCTCTGTCTGTTTCTGTTGCCCAATTTTTCTGCTTGCTCGTGTTGTTTGTCTTTACATGTGCTTAGTTTTGAATATTCTGGATGGTACAGTGAAAATTTATTTGTTGAAATAACTAGAGGCCTAGCATTGTATTTTCTATATCTAGAAAGGATTTCCATTGTTTTCCCCATTAATCTAGAGGTTCTACTTCTTTTGGGCCATCATAATCTAAATTCATTTAAATTGAGGTTTTCTGGGCCATCAGGTGATGTGATACCAGACTGCTGTCCATAAAAGAGAGTTAGCATCCAGTTTACTCTCAGTCCTGAGGTATAATTCTTTCTTGACCTTCCCAGACCAAAGTGAAAAGTGGTTTACATGGGTCTCTTTCCATGATTTTCCCTCACTTGTTCCACAAGGTTTCAAGGTACAGCTCAGCCTTTTGTCTGTCTCAGCTTGACCAGCAACTATTCCATGCCTAAAGTCATCTTAAATGCCAGGCTCAATACAATTCTTAATATCTGTTAGTGGATCAGTGCTTTCAAGAAAATTTTTCTTTTTTTTGTTTTGTTTAGATTTTTAATGGTCTTTAAAGGAAAGATTGGTCTGAGTTATGTAGCTCACTCTTGTTAGAAATAGAAATTTATGGTGTGCCTTTAAGCAGAAAGAATCTTTCTGAGCCTATTTTTTCCTGAGCCTTGTTTTCTATTATTATTATTTTTTAAAAGCTAGTACTCTAGGTGACAATTCTCATTCTCACTGATATAGCAGTTGGCACCTTATTCTTAGACCTCCACTATAACATGTTCCCAGAAATCAATTAATGTTCCCTTATTGAATGGCAAATTTGGCATTAGCAACAGGTTATGAGGCCAATGCTAATGTGATGCTCCATTGAAAATTTTGCAGAATATTCTCTTTTTAAAATGGAATCAAGAAAGTAAATAAACATGTTTTTATTTTTCTTATTTTTCATTATGCTGCCAAAGATGTGCACAAGGGAATTTGTACAATGAGCATGTGTGGGAGATGACAGCTGTTGCTTAAGCCATTGAGGTGGAGATTGTTAGCAAATTACATTTGGCTGCTCCCCACACATGAGATGGGAACGCCAATATGAGTAGATGCCTATTAGTACAATGCATTTTGGGACTAATTCAAAAATGTGTTCATACAACATAAATTGGTGCAGCTACTATGAAGAACAGTATGGCGATTCCTCATAAAACTGCAAATAGAACTGCTGCATGACCTAGCAATCCCTCACCTGAGCATGTACCTGGACAAAAAGATAACTCAAAAAGATACACACACCTGTATGTTCATAGCAACACTATTTATAATAGCTGAGACACATAAACACCCTAATGTCCAACAACAGATGAATGGATAAAGAAGATGTGGTATGCATATACAATGGAATATTACTCAGCTATAAAAAGAATGAAATAATGCCATTTGTAGCTATGTAGATTTATCTAGAGATGACCACACTAAGTAAGTCAGAGAAAGACAAATACCATGTGATATCACTTATATGTGGAATCTAAAATATGACACAAATGAACTTATCTATAAAACAGGAACAGACTCAAACATAGCATACTTGTGGTTGCCAAGGGGGAGATGGGGTAAGGGAGGGATGGATTGGGAGTTTCGGATTAGCAGATACAAACTACTATATACAGAATAGATAAACAGCAAGGTTTGTTGCTTATAGCACTTCATAGCACAGGGAACACTATTTAATATCCTCTGATAAGTAAGCCATAATGGAAAATAATATGAAAAAGAATGTATGCATATGTATGACTTAATGACTTTGCTGTACAGCAGAAGTTAATTTTGTAAATCAACTACACTTCCATAAAATTAAGTAAAAAATACATTCACACAAATTAAAAGTTTAAATGTGAATAAGTTTTGAAATATAAGAAATCAGGTCCAGCTTGGTGTGAATAGTTTTCTTTAGCTTTGATAATGGAAAAGATTGCAGCCATCCTTTTTTTTTCTCTTGCATAGAAAATATAGAACCAAAAATAGTAATGCACTGTGGTTGTCAAACACTAGCTATGTGAGAGGAACTTTTAAAAAGGCTTAACCAATGTAAACTCTTGTTAAATGTTATTAAACCCATTTTCTAGATGAGCAAAGTGAAGCTCAGAGAAGTTGCCTTTGTTTGTACACTGAATGCATCAGAACCAAGGTGCAAGAGCAGCAGCTTGAGCTCTTGTCTACTCTGCCATGGTGTTCATTTCTTCCTGATTTACTCTGTAATTCTGTTGGTCCAAGGGTTACCCCTCCAGGGGCCTATGCCTACCTTCTGTGGAATCATTAGAGTAACACATATAGGACCTATTTGAACACATTATCTGGTCACTTTTATTTACAACTTGTCCTGGCGGGTGGATGATTCTGAGGGTATGAGGCTCTGATGTGTACCCACAGACCATCCCACTTTTCTGGGGTTACAGGAGCCCATAAATACCCTTCAGCTCCCTCCCTTGTAGTTGTATAGCCTTCTCCAGTCCCAACCCTTTTCACCAGGCTATGAAAGATCAACACTGTTCTTGCCTGGAGAATCCCAGGGACAGGAGAGCCTGGTGGGCTGCCATCTCTGGGGTCGCACAGAGTCGGACACGACTGAAGCGACTTAGCAGCAGCAGCAGCATTGTTTTTCATGTTGGTGTGGTCAGTCCTTGGAATTGCAGCAGTCTGAGCACATGTGACAGCTGCTCGCTTGCCACTTGTCACCTCTTTCCTCCTTCACTGTCAGAGATCATAGACGTCATAACCTGACTGGGAAAATGAAGCAATAGGAGACTGATACAAGGTGGCAAGCTGTTAACTGTTCTATTAATTCTTTTAAAAATTAATTTTAATATTGAACGGAAGAGTCTTTAAATTCTATAATACTTTACAATTTTGAAAACTTTCTCACAGAGGACTTTATGTAATCCCACAATAATCCCTTCCCCCCCTTACCCTCTCCCACTGTCTCTCTCCCCACTAGTAACCAACCACTAATTTGTTCTCCATATCTGTGAGTCTGCTTATATTTAGTTTTCTTTTTCTAGTCTATTGTATTTTTTAGATTCCACGTATAAGTACTACCATATTGTTTGTCTTTCTCTGTCTGACTTATTGCACTCAGCATAATGCCCTCCAAGTCCATCCATGTTGCTGCAAATGTCAAAATTTCATTCTTTTTTTATGGCTAAGTAGTCATGTATGGATGTCAGAGTTGGACTGTGAAGAAAGCTGAGCACCGAAGAATTGATGCTTTTGAACTGTGATGTTGGAGAAGACTCTTGAGAGTCCCTTGGACTGCAAGGAGATCCAACCAGTCCATCCTAAGGGAGGTCAGTCCTAGGTGTTCATTGGAAGGACTGATGTTGAAGCTGAAACTCCAGTATTTTGGCTACCTAATGCAAAGAGCTGACTCATTTGAAAAGACCCTTATGCTGGGAAAGATTGAGGGCAGGTGGAGAAGGGAATGACAGAAGATGAGATGGTTGGATGGTATCACTGACTCAATGGGCATGAGTTTGGGTGTGATCCGGGAGTTGGTGATGAACAGGGAGGCCTGGCATGCTGTGGTTCATGGGGTCTCAAAGAATCGGACATGACTGAGCGACTGAACTGAACTGAGTATCCCATTGCATATATATATATATATATATATCACATCTTTATCCATTCATCTGTTGATGGATACCTAGGTTGCTTCCATACCTTGGCAACTGTAAATAATGCTGCTATGAACTTTGAGGTGCATTGTATCTTTTTGAATTAGTGTGTTTTGTTTCTTTCTGATTTATACCTAGGAATGGAATTACTGTAGTTCTATTTTTAGTTTTTTGAGGAAACTAAATACTGTTCTTCATAGTGGCTGTACCAAAGTATAATCCCGCCAAAACAGGAGGAGAGTTCCTTTTTCTCCACATCATCACCAACATTTGTTATTTGTGTTCTTTTTGATGATATGTGCTATTGATTCTTACAGTCAATTGATGCTAGCAGTTTGGCTGCCAGACCTGTGGGTGGTGCTTCTGAATGCCCTGAGGATGGTGGCTTGTTGAGGCTGAAGGGTCATAGTTACTGGTGAGCAGCTGGGTAGCAAAGCCTGCACTATGAGAGGGAGCCTAGAGGCTTTGGGAAAGAGGCTGCAGTGGAGGATCTTCTGGGGAGGAGTGAGGAGCTCCACTGGCAGATAAAGTTGCCCACCAGGAGGATGACATGTGGGGAAGAGCTGACACCTGGAGTTGACCTGACCTCTGGCAAAGAGAATAGCCTATGGCTTTGAAATATAAGGAGCTGTACTTTGGGTCTTGAATAGACCACTTACCAGCTATGTGGATTTGTGGACATCATTAGTTTCTCTTGGCCTCAAGTTCAGCATACATCAGATGGAGATAAAGCACCTTTATTCTTGTTCTTTCTGAATGTTGAGCTTTAAGCCAACATTTTTACTCTCCTCTTTCACTCTCATCAAGAGGCTTTTTAGTTCCTCTTCACTTTCTGCCATAAGGGTGGTATCATCTGCATATCTGAGGTGATTGATATTTATTCCAGCAATCTTGATTCCAGCTTGTGCTTCTTCCAGCCCAGTGTTTCTCATGATGTACTGCGTATATAAGTTAAATGAGCAGGGTAACAATATACAGCCTTGACATACTCCTTTTCCTATTTGGAACCAGTCTGTTGTTCCATGTCCAGTTCTAACTGTTGCTTCCTGACCTGCATATAGGTTTCTCAGGAGGCAGGTCAGGTGGTCTAGTATTCCCATCTCTTTCAGAATTTTCCACAGTTTATTGTGATGCACACAGTCAAAGGCTTTGGCATAGTCAATAAAGCAGAAATAGATGTTTTTCTGGAACTCTCTTGCTTTTTCGATGATCCAGCAGATGTTGGCAATTTGATCTCTGGTTCCTCTGCCTTTTCTAAAACCAGCTTGAACATCTGGAAGTTCATGGTTCACGTATTGCTGAAGCCTGGCTTGGAGAATTTTGAGCATTACTTTACTAGCATGTGAGATGAGTGCATTGTGCAGTAGTTTGAGCATTCTTTGGCATTGCCTTTCTTTGGGATTGGAATGAAAACTGACCTTTTCCAGTCCTGTGGCCACTGCTGAGTTTTCCATATTTGCTGGCATATTGAGTGCAGCACTTTCACAGCATCATCTTTCAGGATTTAAAATAGCTCCACTGGAATTCCATCACCTGCACTAGTTTTGTTCGTAGTGATGCTTTCTAAGGCCCACTTGACTTCACATTCCAGGATGTCTGGCTCTAGGTGAGTGAGCACACCATCATGATTATCTTGGTTGTGAAGATCATTTTTGTACAGTTCTTCTGTGTATTCTTGCCAGTAGATGGGGAAACAGTGGAAACAGTGTCAGACTTTATTTTGTGGGCTCCAAAATCACTGCAGATGGTGAATGCGGCCATGAAATTAAAAGACACTTACTCCTTGGAAGAAAAGTTACGACCAACCTAGATAGTATATTGAAAAGCAGAGACATTACTTTGCCAACAAAAGTCCGTCTAGTCAAGGCTATGGTTTTTCCAGTAGTCATGTATGGATGTGAGAGTTGGACTGTGAAGAAAGCTGAGCACCAAAGAATTTATGCTTTTGAACTGTGTTATTGGAGAAGACTCTTGCGAGTCCCTTGGACTGCAAGGAGATCCAACCAGTCCATTCTAAAGGAGATCAGCGCTGGGTGTTCTTTGCAAAGAATGATGCTAAAGCTGAAACTCCAGTACTTTGGCCACCTCATGCGAAGAGTTGACTCATTGGAAAAGACTCTGATGCTGGGAGGGATTGGGGGCAGAAGGAGAAGGGGACAACAGAGGATGAGATGGCTGGATGGCATTACCGACTCGATGGACATGAGTTTGAGTGAACTCCGGGAGATGGTGATGGATAGGGAGGCCTGGTGTGCTGCAATTCATGGAGTTGCAGTTGGACACGACTGAGCGACTGAACTGAACTAAACTGAACTGATTCTTGTTCTTATAAGACTGTATGATGAGAAAAGCTCTGAGATTGTTCATGGCAATTTTGGGGGCTCAGGAAATGCTGAGTGTAAGAGAACCAGGTTTGCTTTCTTTGCTCAAGGCAGTTGCCCTTCTGCAGTTTTGTTCTATCACAGTGAAGGTAAGGGAACAGTAGTTTTACAAGAAGGAGTGGTCATATCTCTTCTCTGGTTTTCAGGCTGCCCTCCAGATGCAGCCAGTGATTTGCTGGTATATTTGGCAGCTGCAACACCTCAGTTGAACATCGTCTTGGGAACAGTTTACTGAGACTTTCTTGTTCCAGTCTGAGAATGTTGAGAGCTCAGAGCCCATTACTTCAGAAAAATGGTATCATGGGTCTCTTGGCTTATTGCTTAAAACTGTTCAAGCCTCAGTTTCCTCATCTGTGAAATGGTGATTAGAATACAAGATTCATAGGGATATTATAGGAATAAGGTATCATAAACTTTGTTCATGTTAACATTCTCATTTCTTAGTTGAGCCTTAGCAAAATTAAGAGATATAGAAATAGATAAAAAATAACTAAAGAAATAATTGAATCTTTTGTCTATATATTTACTCAAGGACTTAAAAAAATTTATTGGAGTATAGTTGACTTACAATGTTGTGTTATTTTCAGTATAGCAAAGTGAGTCTGTTTATATATGTGTGTGTGTGTATTTATCTATCAATCTTTGTTAGATTCTTTCCCAACATAGGCCTTTACAGAGTATTGAGTAGAGTTCCCTGTGTTATACAGTAGTGCCTTATTAGTTACCTATTTTATTATTCCAGGGTTTCTAGATGAATGAGTTATCACTTCTTTATGTTAGGAAGACAGATTTTTTGCCTGCTGCTCCCCAGTAGGTTACGCTGGATGGGTTTGTATAGCACAAGTGTTATCACCAAGGACCCAGGAACCAGGTTGCCTGCTTTAAATCCTAGCCCGACTGCTCCTTGGCTGTGCAATACTGTGCAAGTTACTTACCCTTTCCATCTATGTGTATGCATGCTCAGTTGCTTCATTGTGTCTGACTCTTTGCGACTCCATGGACTGTAGCCTGCCAGGTTCCTCTGCTCACTAGGATTCTCTAGGCAAGAATATTGGAGTGGGTTTCCATGCCCTTGCTCAGTGGATCTTCCTAACCTAGGGATCAAACCCGCATCTCTTACGTCCCTTACATTGGCAGGTGGGTTCTTTATCACTAGTGCCACTTGGGAAGCCCCTGTAAAATGAGGAAAACAATAGTTCCTTCATAGTGTTGTTTCATGGATTAAATTCATATGTTCAAATTTTGATAACAGCTTGTTAGTTTGCTTCCTTCCTCACCCTCACAGAATGTCCCCTAAATAGCAGATAGAGAAGTGGGACCAAATCTTCCAGGCAGATGGTTCCTTTCCTCTGTTTGAGCCGGCCAAGGGGCTCCCATCAGCGAGAAGAAATCTCCAGTCCCTCCTGAGCCTATGAGGCCCTGCCAGTAATCTTCCTTGGTTCCCTGTTTGGCATCTTTCCCTGCTCTCCACAGACGATGCAAGCCCAGATTCCCTCCGGAACTCGCCCCAGGTCCAGCCACCTCGTTCACATCCTCACTGTGGTGAAATCTTTGCTTCAAAGCTGTCTCATCAGAGAGACCTTGGTACCTGTTCTGTGGAAACTAGCCAATTCCTCTTTCTCCATCTCCCTAAATTGCATTTTATTTGTTTAATTGGAATATGATTGCTTTATAATGTGTTAGTTTCTGCTATACAGCAAAGTGACTCAGCTACACATAAACATATATCCTCTCTTTCTTGCAATTCCTTCCTATTTAGGTTACCACAGGACATTGAATAGAATTCCCTGCACATACATCCAGAGAAAACCATAATTCAAAGAGATGCATGCATACCAAAGTTCATAGCAGCACTATTTACAATAGCCAGGACATGGAAGCAACCTAAATGTCCAAGAACAGAGGAATGGATAAAGAAAATGTGGTAAATATATACAATGGAATATTACTCAATCACGAAAAGGAATGAAATTGTGCCATTTGCAGAGACATGGGTGGACCTAGAGATTGTCATACAGAGCGAAGTAAGTCAGAAAGAGAAAAACAAATATTGTATGTTAATGCATATATGTGGAATCTAGAAAAATGGTATAGATGAACATATTTGCAAAGCAGAAATAGAGACACAGACATAAAGAACAAATGTATGGATACTGAGGGGGATGTGGGTGGGATGGATTAGGAGATCAGGATTGACATGTATATACCACATTCTTTTTAAACGGTACCTATCAGTACCAAATGTATTTTAGACTTTCTTATTTATTAGCTTATTTTCTGACTCCTCCCATTACAATGTAAACTCCATGAAGATAGGCCATTACGTACTTTCAGTAGAGAGAATAGTGCCTGGCATCTTGTAGAAATTCAAAATGTAATTGTGATGGTGAATAAATGAATTACCTGTAACTCAGCCAATTGCTGGTTGGCTGGTGTTAAATTGTTGTCCATGCACTAGGCTCCTAGGCTCCCCAGTGGTGTGTCACATAAAGCATGTGGATGCTTATCAGGTAAGCCAGGCCCCTTAGAATCTCAGTGGGGCCTGTTATGAGCATTGGGGTACATATATCTTTTTGATAGTATAATTAGTTTTGTCCAGATATATGCCCAGGAAGGGGATTGCTGGATCATACGGGAATCATGTTTTTAGTTTTCTGAGGAACCTCCATACTGTTTTCCATTGTGTTAAATTCTGCATTTTGACCTCTACAAACTGGGCTAAGCATATTTATTCTTTCTCAGAAGAGTTGTTTCTCTATAAATTTCCTCTTTATGAATTCATCCATCCTCCCATTCATATAAATCATGGATATTTCGTAAGCAGGTACTGAGCACAGAGCATCTCAGGGTGATGGTAAGAGCTATTGCTTACTGGTGCCTGCTATGAGCTGGGCCTGCTGCCACCCTCTCCTAATAGTTGCAGCAATGTAAGGTAGGTATCCTAATCTCCTTTGCAAAAAGGCAGAAACAGAGGTGCAAAGAAATTCATTTGCCCAAGGTCACAGCTAGTAGACAGCAGTGTTGGAGTCTACCCCAGGCCTGTGACCTGGTGCTCTGCTCCCTGTCTCTCATGTAACCCCTCTCTGGTGCTGTGCATATCTCACCTGGCAGGGTACCACTGACAGGGCCATGCCTGGGGCCCTGCTCCTTGTGAGCTGCCCATCTGCAGCTGGCAGGTCCTGGTGGTTCCAGTGCTGGCCATTCCTCATTCAAGATGAAGGGCTGGCCATGAGGAAAGCATGCCCATCCTATCAGTTTCCCACCTTCACTTCCAAGCCCCCATGCCTCTCCAACAGAAGCCTGTCAGAGGCCTGGAAGAGAGAGAACTGACTTTCCAAAGAGTTCAAGAAACCTGAACACACTGTCGCATGAGGCTCCAAAGTCCAGCTCAACCATCAGCCATCTGCACTGCATGAAGCCTCCAGGTGAAGCTGGGCGGATCCAGGGCTTTCTATCACCTCCTGCCAGGTGGTGGACCAGGCATTTGGCACCGAGCTGTTCCCGTGAGATGCTCTAGGCAGATGCTGGCCGAAACGATGGGTCTGCTTGACCTATAAGCGTGGCTGCACATTGGCTCATGATATCATGGTGTTTTCAGAAGCAGAGTTTGCCCAGGACCCTGAGAGCCAGATGGGGATGTCTGGAGCAGCAGCAGGGCCCCGCTGCTCCCCCATCCCTCCCAGGAAGCTGATGTTGCTTTATTGCAATGCTCCTGTTAGGCTTGTGATGGAATGTCTGTAGCAAATGGCAGTATTTAAGAACAATTAACAGCATTCACTCCCGGTGAGCTGTCGGGGTACTGAGATGCAGACGATATGGTTCCTGCTCCCCAGGGCCTCACAGGTTAGAACCTGTGGATTTCTCTTCAGAGACAGATAACAGCATCTGCTGCTAAACACCAGATTCATATGCTTGTCCTGCAGTCATGGCCAAAGACTCTTCCTGATCACTCCTCCATCTCAGGGACATGAAATGCAGAAGAATGAGTGCAGCCTTTGGCTCCTAAGAGGGCTCACCCTGCCTGTTAGAAATCCCTAAGCTCTGGCTCCTGCTGGAGATTTGGATTGAACTGGTCTGTCAAGGTCCCCACAGTAGCATTTTAAAAGCTCTCCAGATGAACCTGGTGTGCCCAACTTTCTGAGTATCAGCACTGCCTGGGGAGCTTTCTAAACATCACAAATGCTTGCACTCACTCCAGACCCACTAAGTCACAACCTCAATGGGGTAGGGTTTGAACAGTTATTCTAAAACAGTCCTGTTGCTCTCATGCAGAGCTGCGATTTATAACCATGAATTAGATTTGATTTTGTATCTTGCTCATGCAAACTACCTTTCTGAGATTCAGTCCACATTCTGTGACATGGGCTGCTCTAGAGGTGGGCTGCTGTTCAGTGGGATCATGTATGCTATGTGCTTGGAACACATTCATGGATCTGGATGTTTTACAAACTGTCCTCTTGGTACTTTTGGTCTTCAAGTGGCCAACTGCTTCTGGCTGGTTTAAAGCAATGCATTTAATTCACTTGAATATGTTCTCCTTGTTTTATTCATGAAGTCTAAATGATGTGGAGCTTGTATCCCACTGCTAATAAAGTCATTTAAGACTGTAAAACTTCTATTCTTTGAAAGAAAATCTATTACTTTTATGTCACTATCTTTGGGGTCCTTGATCTCACCTTTTCACTCAGGAAACACAGGTGAATGTTCGTCCTGTGTCAGACATGGGTCTGGGATGGAGACCCATCCAACTCTTCATGGGGCTCACCACTAATGAAAGGGACAGATATCTAAACAAGTAATGATGCTTAACATTGGGTGAAGTTTCTATGAGGTCTAGAGGGACAAAACATAAGAAGCACTTATCCTTTCCCCCATTTGAACATTTTTTTTTTCAGAAGCAAACCTGCAAAATGTTTTGAAACAACAATGATGTGATCCTCAGGTGCCTCATAATCAGTTGCTGTTCCCTCCACACAGTTCCAAAATAAAGACATTTACATTATGTTCAAGAGGCTCTAGCTGACAAATGTGAGCCACTTACTGTTCTGAATGGGGCTTCCCAGTGTGGGGAAGATGTTAGATTTTGTGGGTGGAGGGTCTGGTGGTAAAGGTAATGATCTATGCTCTGGCTGGGCCAGGAAAAAAAAAAATGATATGAAGAGATAAATATGTACCTGGAAGGACATTCTGAAGGTCAGTGCATTGACTAGGCAGGCTAAAGAGGCTGAGATACCTACTTTTAATATAATTAAATAGATTTTGTTTCTACAGCTGTTAACTGAGTGTAGAACGTTGCTTCAGACGTGGTCATGATCGCAAGCGTACACTACTATGTGTACAATAGATAACTAATGAGGATCTACTGTATAGCACAAGAAATTCTACCTAATGCTCTGTGATGACAAAGGGGATCACTTTGCTGTATAGCAGAAACTAATAACATTGTAAAGCAACTATACTTGAATAAAAATGAAACAAAACAAAACTTGTCTACTTTGTCTGTATCTGGACCCAGGAACCACATTCCAGATCCTCCTTTCCTTAAACTCAGTGTTTTTAATACAAATATTTTAATAATAATTATACCTATACCAAGGAATATTCATGGAAAATGTATTTTTCAGATTAAACCCTATTATCCAATTTAATTTCTTGGTCAATTTTCTGTGAAGTGCAGTTAAACTGCCTCCAATTGTTTCCACATTTATTTCCCTGAAATTATTTTTATCTAAATCAATTCTTTATTTTTTTTCATATAATTTTCTTTGGTTCTGAAGATTTATTTTGTTTGCCAGCTTTATTATTAATAAGAAATTTTACTGAATATGGGTCCTGTCATTGCGAATTTTCTTTGTTGTCATTAATTCTACAAAGTCCAATTTTTCTGGGTCAGATTTTACCATGTGCAGTGTTAACCATTGCCAGCTTTATTTAGAGCTGATTATTTCTACCACTGTTTCCACTGTTTCCCCATCTATTTGCCATGAAGTGATGGGACCAGATGCCATGATCTTAGTTTTCCGAATGTTGAAAGCCAACATTTAAGCCAACTTTTTGACTCTCTTCTTTCACTTTCATCAAGAGGCTCTTTAGTTTCCTCTTCACTTTCTGCCATAAGGGTGGTGTCATCTGCATATCTAAGGTGATTGATATTTCTCCCTGCAATCTTGATTCCAGCTTGTGCTTCTTCCAGTCCAGCGTTTCTCATGATGCACTCTGAATATAACTTAAATAAGCAGGGTGACAATATACAACCTTGACATACTCCTTTTCCTATTTGGAACCAGTCTGTTGTTTCATGTCCAGTTCTAACTATTGCTTCCTGACCTGTATATAGGTTTCTCAAGAGGCAGGTCAGGTGATCTGGTATTCCCATCTCTTTCAGAATTTTCCACAGTTTATTGTGATGTACACAGTCAAAGGCTTTGGCATAGTCAATAAAGCAGAAATAGAGGTTTTTCTGGAACTCTCTTGCTTTGGGGGAAACAGTGGAAACAGTGTCAGACTTTATTTTTGGGGCTCCAAAATCACTGCAGATGTGATTGCAGCCATAAAATTAAAACACGCTTATTCCTTGGAAAGAAAGTTATGACCAACCTAGATAGCATATTCAAAAGCAGAGACATTACTTTGCCAACAAAGGTCTGTCTAGCCAAAGCTATGGTTTTTCCAGTGGTCATGTATGAATGTGAGAGTTGGACTGTGAAGAAAGCTGAGCGCCAAAGAATTGATGCTTTTGAACTGTGGTGTTGGAGAAGACTCTTGAGAGATCCAACCAATCCATCCTAAAGGAGACCAGTCCTGAGTAGTCATTGGAAGGACTGATGCTGAGGCTGAAACTCCAATACTTTGGCCACCTCATGTGAAGAGGTGACTCATTGGAAAAGACCCTGATGCTGGGAGGGACTGGGGTCAGGAGGAGAAGGGGATGACAGAGGATGAGATGGCTGGATGGCATCACCGAGTCAAAGCACATGAGTTTGGGTGAACTCTGGGAGTTGGTGATGGATAGGGAGGCCTGGCGTGCTGTGAGGTTGCAAAGAGTCGGACATGACTGAGTGACTGAACTGAACTGAACTGACCTATTTCTACCACTATTACTTGCTATGAGTTGGATAGAGGACTTATTTTATTTATTTCTTCCCTAATTAGTGAGAAAATAAGAGCAATTTTCTGCACACAATTCCAAGTATGCCCAACTAATCAGGATGGTCCATTACTGGCTAATCCAGATTTTTCATGTATTTCTATTTGTATCCTGTGAATTAATGTGTCCACACAGCTCTTGGTTGGATTGGTAAATAGATTCTAGGGTCAAAGCATCATATTTTTAGGCAATCTTGGCATATTGATGAGCTTTTCTAACTAGGTGATATTATTAATACTTGATCCCAGAAGAGAGACTAGTGCCTCTGGTCCTTCTTGTGCCTCAAGTCTCAAGACAGACTTGTGCCTCACTCAGACCCCAAAGTCTAAGTAAATACTAGACTGAGAGAGCTCTGGGCTTCTAGGCCAACCTACCAGGCTCTTCTGTCCATGGAATTCTCCAGGCAAGACCACTGAAGTGGGTAGCCATTCCCTTCTCCAGGAGATCTTCCAGACACAAGGATCAAACCCAGGTCTTCTGCATTGCAGGCAGATTCTTTACTGTCTGCCATCATGGAAGCCAACTGGAAATAATACATTTTATCTAATGAGAGGTCAGAAAGCAGAGACAAGTGTATGCACCAGAACTCCATTCAGGAAGAGCATTGTATTCACTTGGAAGAATTATTTCCAAAAGTCTCTTGGGATAGACCTCTTCCTCTACCACCAGAATGTAGTGGCTGAACTGACCAAAAGACAAAGAAAAAGGTGATAAGAGGTGATCCTAGAGGAAGAAAAACATGGAAGATGGAGAGATGAGGATGGAGGCTGTGTTAGTCTTACTGGGCTGCTATAACGACTTACCACAGACTGGGTGTTAAATAGCAGATATTTATTTTCTCACTGTTTTGGAGGCTAAGAATCCAAGACCAAGTTGCCAGGTAATTCACTTTCTGGTGAGGACCCACATACTGGTTTGTTGGAACTGCCATCTCACCCTGTGCCCTCATGAGAGGGTGGAGGCTGGGGGGAGGGTCTCTCTGATGTTTTTTCTCATGAGGACACTAATCCTACCAGCTCAGGGCCCCACCCTCATGACTTTACTTAATTTTCTTTGGAAGCCTGGTTTCCAAATGCAGCCACACTAGGGGCTGGGTTTCAACATACAAATTTTGAGGGTGTTACAAACATTCATCTCATAACAGAGCATGTGAGTGGTGGGTTATCAACAACTCCCCATGGAAATTGACCCTTGAATATCAGGGTCTTTGATAAAGTTGACTAAATTCACAAAAGCTGGGGGATATTGGATTTCCCATGGACATCAGTGAGGGAGCTCACTGGAAGTTTTCTTGAGACTTGGTGGAAATTAGAGACAGGGCTTTGAAATTATATAAACCATAGAATCAGGGATTTGGAACAAATTCAATTAATTTTGTGAGAAGTATAAAATGAATCTGGACATTATAAAGCATATATATGCACACATGTATATGTTTATCTACTATTAACCTGTCTGTCTCTTTATACCTATCCTCACCAATAGAATTGATGAGACTTAAAGAAAAATAAGAGAAAGCAAACAGGTGAGAAAATCAGGCAAGAATGACAATCACGGTAGGAAAGTGAATTAATATTTATAAGTTCAGCATATAGAAACACAGAGGGCAATAAAAATTTCAAGTTTTGTAGACTTTACATTGGTGCTAAGCTTCCTGGTAGCCAAGGGAAAGAGGGAACAATAGCTGATAAAACATTTTATAAACCTCTAAGTAATGCTGAAAAATTCTCCAAGCCAGGCTTCAGCAATGTGTGAACTGTGAACTTCCAGATGTTCAAGTTAGTTTTAGAAAAGGTAGAGGAACCAGAGATCAAATTACCAACATCCGCTGGATCATGGAAAAAGCAAGAGAGTTTCAGAAAAACATCTATTTCCGCTTTATTGACTATGCCAAAGCCTTTGACTGTGTGGATCACAATAAACTGTGAAAAATTCTTCAAGAGATGGGAATACCAGACCACCTGACCTGCCTCTTGAGATACCTATATGCAGGTCAGGAAGCAACAGTTAGAACTGGACATGGAACAACAGACTGGTTCCAAATAGGAAAAGGAGTATGTCAAGGCTGTATATTGTCACCCTGCTTATTTGACTTATATTCAGAGTGCATCATGAGAAACGCTGGACTGGAAGAAGCACAAGCTGGAATCAAGATTGCTGGGAGAAATATCAGTAACCTCAGATATGCAGATGGCACCACCCTTATGGCAGAAACTGAAGACAAACTGAAAAGCCTCTTGATGAAAGTGAAAGAGAAGAGTGAAAAAGTTGGCTTAAAGCTCAACATTCAGAAAACTAAGATCATGGCATCTGGTCCCATCACTTCATGGGAAATAGATGGGGAAACAGTGGAAGCAGTGATAGACTTTATTTTGGGGGGGCTCCAAAATCACTGCAGATGGTGATTGCAGCCATAAAAGTAAAAGACGGTTACTCCTTGGAAGGAAAGTTATGACTAACCTAGATAACATAGTAAAAAGCAGAGACATTACTTTGCCAACAAAGGTCCATCTAGTCAAGGCTATGGTTTTTCCAGTGGTCATGTATGGATATGAGAGTTGGACTGTGAAGAAAGCTGAGTGCCGAAGAATTGATGCTTTTGAGCTGTGGTGTTGGAGAAGACTATTGAGAGTCCTTTGGACTGCAAGGAGATTCAACTAGTCCATCTAAAGGAGATCAGTCCTCGGTGTTCATTGGAAGGAATGATGCTGAAGCTGAAACTCCAGTACTTTGGCCACCTCATGCGAAGAGGTGACTCATTGGAAAAGACTCTGATGCTGGGAGGGATTGAGGGCAGGAGGAGAAGGGGACGACAGAGGATGAGATGGCTGGATGGCATCACCGACCCAATGGACAGGAGTTTAAGTGAACTCTGGGAGTTGGTGATGGACAGGGAGGCCTGGTGTGCTGAGATTCATGGGGTCACAAAGAGTTGGACACGACTGAGTGACTGAACTGAACTGAAGATATATATTATGCGCAAATGGCCAGTGATCTTTATATGTATACACAATAGTTTAATAATCATTTTGCAGCATGAAGTCTCAATGCAGTTTGATGAGAAGATCTAAAAATACATATTTTTTTTGCATACAGTGAATTACTTGTAAGATGAGAAAATTTAATATATGGCTGGTAACAAAATGAAAGCATACTTTGATTTTGCTCCCACAAAGACATCATTTTTGTACTATTAATACAAAGCGCAGCCAACCAGTTATCTTAATTTGTTTCATATTCTCCACAGTATTTGATGAGAGTAGATGAGGGACCCTGATGGGCTGCTGTCCATAGGGTCGCATAGCGTCTGACATGACTGAAGCTACTTAGCAGCAGCAGCAGCAGCAGCCGCCTCCAAATTTGGGTTTCCCTGGTATCTCAGTGGTTAAGAATCTGCCTGCCAATGTGCCAATGCAGGAGATACGGGTTCAATCCCTGGGTCAGGAAGACCCGTTGGAAAAGAAAATGACAACCCACTCCAGTATTCTTGCCTGGGAAATCCCATGCACAAAAAAGCCTGGTGGGCTCTAGTCCATGGGGTTGCAAAGAGTCAGACATGACTTAGGGATGAAATAAAAACAACAGCCAACTGTAGCAGCAAAGGGGACGTTTTAAACCTGACATATACACACTAAAATTTTAACGACACGTCTATACTTAGTAGAGTTCCAAGATACAGACTTCAGCCACTGAGGAAATTCTAGAAATGGACACCTCCCAGTGGAATCCTCACTAATTTGGATTAATTCACCAAGTGTGTGTTGATGCCTGCTTTGCATTAGACCAAGTCCTGGTGACACTGTAGCCTGTGCCACTGTGTTTTCTGACATAAACACACATAGATAATGATGAACCACAGACATCTTTGTTTATTTTCCCCTTGTTCATCTTTTCCATAAACATTTGCTGGGCCTGCTCGTGGCAAGAGTAGATCTGGGTGCTAGAGGCTGAGAAGAACCAGATCCATGGCCTCTTAGGTCACAGCCGGCAGACAGATGAGCAGATAGAGATGTTGGCAGTGGGCAATGATCTGAGATCTGAGATCCTGTTAGATGTCTAGGGGCTGACCATGCTCTCTACCTTGACTGGTGGCTGTGGGCCACATTGAACTTTCCCTTTTTCGATGACATTGGCTTCCTTCTCTAGACCTTACTCTTCAGGGATGCAAAAGTTCATCCAGGTGTAGCTACGAGGGGTAAGCCCTGGCCTTTTGTCATGCTTACACTTTAATCTATGTTGGGGGATTTATCCATTCCAGGAAATCCTGCGATTTTTCTGCTCAAATCTGTTTTCCTGATGTGGGCTCAGGGACTCCTCCTGGGTTTGGCCACAGAAGGAATGACCCAGCCCTGATATGGTTTCTGAGACAAGAAATTACCAAAGGAGGGGCTTTTCTGATGGTCCAGTGGCTAAGACTCTGTGCTCCCAATACCCAAAGCAGGGGGCCTGGGTCTGATCCCTGGTTAGGGAATTAGGTCCCACATGTCACAAATAATCCCTGGTGCAGCCAAATATATAAATTAAAAAATATTTTAAAAAAGAAATTACCAAAGGAGGGAATTTCCTGGTGGTCCAGTGGCTAAGACTCCATGCTCTCAATGCAGGGGGCCAGAGTTCCATCCTTGGTCAGGGAACTAGGTCCCACATGCTGCAACTGAGACCCAGTGCAGCCAAATATATAAGTAAATAAAAATAACTGTTTAAAAAAGAAATCACCAAAGGACATTAATCCTCTCAACTGGGAGTTCCAGGAGGCCCTGGTCAGGTATGGTCAAAGGGCTTAGGTCCCACCTCTGGTATCTACTTCATCCCCAACCCTACCTACTCATAACTTTCTATATCCTGGACACCAACAGCCAATTGAACAGCCTGTTTTCTTCTCTGATGATAAAGTAGGAAGCCAAAAACCCAATCCACTAAGTCAATCATTTTGTCCTGATCAAATGCCTTTTTTCCCCCCTTACATCTATGTAATGACGGGGCCCCTCTCTGTTCATATCTGGGTCCACAGATGAAGGCAGTGCTTGTGTAACACTCACTATTTACTCTGTGCCACGCTTACAGACATCTCACACCTCTCAGGGCATCTCATGATGTCTGTATGAGGAGGTGCTGAACGCTCTCCATGCTGGGCAGGGGAAGCTGAGCTATGGGGAAGAGGTGGGATGGGATTTGCATCTGGCTGCTGAGTTAGGGCTCCTCTGCACTCACTCTGCTGCCTTTCAGGTAGCCAGAGCTTGAGAGATGTTCTGAGAGATTTATGGTCTGTTGAACGACTTACTTTTGTTTTCAGGTTTAGAGGATTCACTGGCAAAATAATCACTCTACACTTTGGTAAGAAGTAAAGAAGTTTATTACGTTTATAGTAAGTTACATATGAGGGTAAGTAATATAATAGAAGAATAATCACTCTGCACTTTGGTAAGAAATAAAGTTTATTATGTTTATAGTAAGTTACATATGAGGGTAAGTAATATAATAGAAGAATGATTACATATACGTGTATATATATAATTATAATCACTAAATTGGGGAAACAGTTCCCAATACACCAATAGTATCAGTTCAGTTCAGTTGCTCAGTAGTGTCCAACTCTTTGCGACCCCATGAATTGCAGCACGCCAGGTGACCCTGTCCATCACCAACTCCTGGAGTTCACTCAGACTCACGTCCATCAAGTTGGTGATACCATCCAGCCATCTCACTCTCTGTTGTCCCCTTCTCCTCCTGCCCCCAATCCCTCCCAGCATCAAAGTATTTTCCAATGAGTCAACTCTTCGCATGAGGTGGCCAAAGTACTGGAGTTTCAGCTTCAGCATCATTCCTTCCAAAGAAATCTCAGGGCTAATGGACTGGTTGGATCTCCTTGCAGTCCAAGGGACTCTCAGGATTCTTCTCCAACACCACAGTTCAAAAGCAACCAACTGTGTAGTAAGAAACAAATGTATGCATCTCCAAACTGGGAAACATGTCTAGATCCAAACGAGAGTCCCCAGTCCCAGTTGATGGAATTCTCCAGGCTAGAATACTGGAGTGGATAGTCTTTCCCTTCTCCAGGGGAATCTTCCCAATCTAGGGATCGAACCCAGGTCTCCTGCACTGCAGGAGGATTCTTTACCAACTGAGCCACAAGGGAAGCCCAAGAATAGTGGGCAGTCTATCCCTTCTGGAGTGGGTAATCTATCCCTTCTTCAGAGGATCTTCCTGACCATGAATAAAACTGGTGTCTCCTGCATTGCAGGTGGATTCTTTACCAACTGAGTTATTGAGGAAGCCCCAAAGATATGCAAACAATATATTAACAAAATGAAGTCAAACACACATCAGCAAATTTGGGGAAACACTTAAATCCAGATTCAAGCAAAGTAGGAGGTCCCTCAAACAGCAAACTGGAGTCCCCAGTTGAAAGGTCTCAGATAGTGTGTCCACCTCACGGGTGAGACCTCAGAGCACCATCTGAAGGAGTCCCAGAAAGCTTACAGCTTGGTGATAAAAGTGGGATTCCTTACGGCTTAGCTGGTAATCATCAGCTTACATGCAAAGATGCAGTTCTGGCTATTACGTTAAATGCTTGCATTTCTAGTCGTAAGTCGCAGAATGTTTGCTGATCCCTGGGAACTGGCCAGATTCCCATGCCCAGAAAGCTTCATGACTTACTCCCTTCCTTATCTGTTGGTTCCCAAGACCTGTTTTCAGTAACTCCTTTCAGGGCGTCTGTTCAGTCAAAGGTCTAGTGTTGCCTCTGCAGTCTGAACAAGACTACTTCTTTCCCCAACAGAGGGCCTTGGCTGTCAGCTGGTGGATGAACAGAGATCTTTGACTGCATGGTTTCTCAGGGACCGTAGGCGGCCCAGATAGTACAGTGTCTATCAGGGGCAGGTGGTCAAAACTGTCTGGTCTCAAACATCCAAGAGGGTTCTCTGGGCCACCATGCAGGTGGTGAGGTCACTATGGCTGGGTAGTAGGACATTTTACAGATGGACCTGTTGGAAGCACTCACATCCTTGAGTGTATGACTGTGTACATTTGTTGAAATTCATTGAACTCGATGAAAACGAGGTGCATTTCAGTGTGTGTAAGTTATAACTCAATGAACCCAAAACCAGTGCTTGGTGACAACCTAGAGGTATGGGTTGGTGAGGGAGGGGCAATCAAAAGGAGACACGTGTCTCCTTTGGCCTATGGCCGATTCATGTTGATATATGGCAAAAATCATCACAATATTGTAATTATCCTCCAATTAAAAATAAATAAAGTAAATAAATAAGAAAGTTGAAGTAAAAGCATATCCTAAACGCTAAACAGCCAGAGTCCCACTCCCTGGGTTGCTCAGGCTGGTTGTCTCCAACCAAGCTACCCTCTTGACCTCTGGGCGGATGCCATTCTTGGCTACCTTCCCTGGTGACTGGGAGCTGGTGTGTGATGGCTGAGGGAGAGTTACATGTGTTTAGTGATGACAGCGGAACTGGGAGTTCTTTGACAAGCTGCGCCCCTGTCTGTTTTATCACCTAAAGCTGCTACTGTGGTTGCCAGCTGAGCGGCCACAGAGCTGTCACTCAGGTGAGCTCAGATCCTGTGAGCGGAGGCAGCCTGCTGAGCCTGACAGAAGCCACTGGTGCTGCTAGAGCTGGAGCTGCAGATTTTACAGAGGCCTGATGTTGTCAGGAGAACTCGTCTCATCTTTTGTGTCATATGAAGCATGGAAAGATAATGCTTAAGACCTTGTTCTCTAAAATTTGGGTGCTGAGTGCTCATCTGAAGGGCAATGGCATCAGATTTTCATGAGCACTGGGTAGCCAAGACTTGGCACTATTCCTGACCAGCAGCAACCCTTGAGCAAGTCACTTAATTTCTCCAAGCCTCAGTCTCCCCATTGGTAAAATGGGTATGATAAGATCTGGCTCATGAAAGGGGCTGGATTTTGCTAACTCTCTCTGAATTACTTGTAGTTCAGGACTGGTTCCAGGACACTCTCTTCCTGGATGCATCTCAAGTAATATCACTGTCCCTGTCTCCCATCCTTTCCTGTGAAGTTCACATCCCTGGTGGCCTCAACCACACTAAAGCGTGTTGCTTTGGACTCACCGTTGTTGAGTCAGGAGCTCTCCTCCATTAGAATGTAACCCACTGTGGATGAGGACCAACTTTTATACCACCTTATCAATCACACTCTCCTTGGTGACTGCATCATTACCTGGTTGAATTTTTTCCATAACACTCACCATTATCTGAAATAATCTCTTTATTTATCACCTGTCTCTCCCGCTATACTGTAACTGTTTATTTGCATTTACCTCCCTATCCCCTAGTATCTAGAAAGGTGGGTGCCACAGAAATCATGGGTTCTCAGTGACTACCTGGGAAAAGATGGATATACCACTTCAGCATCCCCCGACTCCCAGCATAAAGCTGAGCATACCTTGGACTCAGCATGTACTTTCTGGTCTGTCAGCTGGTTGATTGAATTATATGTAGAGCCAGCCTCTGTCAAACAGATGGTCAGGCATGGGATTATAAAGGTCTCAGGTGTCTGGCCTGAATAAGGGAAATGGCTGATTTTATGAGCTCATTTGTGGTTGCTGATTGTAGCAGTATCAACAGAAATGGCTTCGGTTACAAAGGACAGTATCATTTATCACTAAGGTCTCTCTTGTCAATCTGCTTCGAAAACCGATTTTTATGAAAGAGGATTTTAATGGGAATGCCAGGCTTGTGAAGTGGAGGTCAAAGATAAAGATGGAAGGATGCTGTTAAGGCCTTTGTGTACCTATGAGTAATTTTTTTTTTTAATTAAAGGCAAATTCTAAAGGGGGAATTGGCAGGTTTTATCCTCCCTTCGTTTTCGAATAACATAAATCTTGTTTCCTCAATAAGATTCTAGGTTAGGCCATCAATTTCCTTTCTTTTTCTTTTTGATCATTGTTTATACCAGGATATTGAATACAGTTCCCTGTGCTATGCTGTATCCTTGTTTGTCCATTCTCTCTACAATAGTTTGCATCTACTAATCCCAAACTCCCAATCTGTTCCTCTGCCAACCACTCCCCATCTTGGCAACCAAGAGTTCTCTGTGAGTTTGTTCTGTCTCATAGATATGTTCATTTGCATCCTGTTTTAGATGCCACATGTAAGTGAGATATAGTATTTGTCTTTCTCTGTCTGACTTATTTCATGTGGCATGATCATCTCTAGTTGCATCCATGCTGTTGCAAGTAGCTCAATTTTCTTTTAGGCAGAAATGCATTTTGTGGGAATGACCTTTGTCATTCCTATGTGATAAGACAGGACGTTGCTGCAGTGCCATTGATGGTCAACAGGACCATGTCCAGTTCCTCCTTTAGGTAGCTGGGTCATTTTTGCACCCCAACACCCCCCTGCTGCCCCTTCCCGCCAAGGGTAGAAGTTTCCAGAATCAGTGAGCCTGACTCTGGATCATCTCCTTCTCTTGGTAGGTAGAACTTCTACTGCTTGACCCTGAATGATGTCAGTTCATACTCCTGAGGCCACATAGCTCGTAAGTGATGAGGTGAATTTGGCCACTGGGCAGTTAGACAATGGACCCCATAGTAACCACCTATTATGCTATCCTGCCTCTCAGGGGAAAGGGAGTAGTGAGAGAACACCACAGTCTCTTGGACCCAGGCTGGACCCTTTCAGCCCAGGAAGTCTCTTCCATAGGAGCTATTACTTATCTGCACATGATGGCCTCTAACAGAAACCAAGTGAAACCAGCAGGAACCAGAAACATCCTAGGACATAGCTCCTGATTCCATCTGAACATGCCAGCAGGGTGTCTACAGAGCCAAGTGAACCTATTGAACAGAGCCTGTTGCCTAGAGACAGAGATCTTTAAGTTGCAGGGGGAACTATAGACTTTCTGGGGGAGGCAGATGGATGGATTTCAAAAGATGGGTGGGGCTTCAGTGTCTATAGAGGTTGATGGCCTCAGAAAGTGTCCCAGCTGTTAAATCTAGGTACCCGGGTGGAGGCAGGTGTGAGCATGGGATGGAGACGGGGAAGGAAAGAGGGAGATACATTTGAGTTTGTGTCCAGCCTTGGTCTCTCACCTCCAGCTGGGTCCTGTGCTCTCTTGGCACCCCAGGACATCCAGATTCAAACTGTCTTCTGAGCAGGGTCTGGAGCCAAATCCATGCATCCATCATCAGAAAAGTGTCTTTGGATGGAGGGTCCAGGGCAGAGACCATCAGGGAGGCATCAGCTGCATCTTTCTTCTCCTGCTCAGATCCCATTTCTTTCACAGGGAGATGCTCTCAGCTTTCAGCATGGCTATGGTCCCAGGACAAAACCAGGTACAGTCAGAGGACAACGTGCCTGCTACAGGGCCTCTCTAGCTCTCTCCTACTGAACTTGTGATCCTGCCAAGATGGAGATGATCACAGTCAGTTGTTTAAGGTTTGAGATAAAATTCAACTTTGCTCCACTGGATTAGAGACTCTCCAGGAAAATTCAAAGAAAGAAAGAGATTAAAATGAGAGGTATCCCCTCATTTTCAGCGAAGGCTGGTCCCTCCAGTCACAGTGTGTGAAGTGGAGACTGTCAGGGGTGGACTCTCCAGCTCCATTTCCTATCCCTCCTCTCCTTTTAGCCATAAAAATACACTTTTAAATGGTTTTGCTCTTGAATACTTTTTTCCTTTCTATTGTTGAAAATGACAATGCTGAAAAACAAGGAGAAAAAAATATATACACCATATCCTGGAAAATTGTATGATTTGCTGTTGCAAAAACCTATATTAAGTGCTTCACTGGAACTCTTGTGGTCCAGAGCCATAGTAATCAGTACAATTTCCCATAGGAGAAATATTTAAGAGAGATCTAAGTGTTCTGTCTTTCTCTGGTGTTGCTGATGATGACAATAATATAAAAATGCTAACTTTCTAGGCATGGTGTAAACCCATTTAATCCTTCCAACAACTCATGAGCTGCTACTATCTTTTTCTCTTCTTCCACACTGTGCACATGTAAGATCCTAGTTCCCTGACCAGGGATTGAATCCACACCCCCTGCCTTGGAAACACAGAGTCCAAACCACTGCACCAGAAGGGAAGTCATTTTCCTCTTTTTTTGGCTCTGCCTAGTGGCATGTGGGATCTTAGTTTCCTGATCAGGGATTAAACCTGAGCCCCGTGCATTGGGAGTGTGCAGTCTTAACTGCTGGACCACCAGGAAAAGTGAAAACCGGACACAGTTGTGTCCGACTCTTTGTGACCTCATGGACTGTAGCCTACCAGGCTCCTCCGTCCTTGGAATTTTCCAGGCAAGAGTACTGGAGTGGGTTGCCATTTCCTTCTCCAGGGGATCTTCCCGAGCCAGGGATCGAACTCAGGTCTCCTACATTACAAGCAGATGCTTTACCTTCTGAGCTACCAGGGAAGCCCAGACCACCAGGTAAGTTCCCATCATTATTTTTCAAAAGAAATCACTCAGGTTCAGAGAGATTGGCAGGCAGTTAAGGTTCCCCAAGTGGGAGAATTCACCTGACATTCACACCCAGGTTCACCTGATTCCAAGACCATGAATCTTTGTCATTACACTGCCAGCCATTGTCAAGTAGAATGGCCCCTGCTTTAGCAAAGAATTCCCCACCTCTCTCAAGTTGGTGATGTTTTCAGAACATGATATCAATAGCAATTAATTCATAAAGTTACCAATCTCCTTCAGAAAATCCACTGATCAAGAATTATTACCTTGTAAGTGACACATTTTTATTTAATTACGAACGCTCTGGAGATGGCATGTAATTTCATGCTACATCTCCTTGGCTTGCTTACTGCTTTAAAGCAACTATATCACTGAGAGGATTTAAAAGAGAAATGGCTCCAGGGGATATAAAAATCCTTAAATGCGTGCATCTAAATAAACTGGTCACACCATTAAAGGATAGAAAAAAGAATATTATTAAGCAGTCTGTAATTAAAGTATTGATTCTTTCTGCATGAATTAAAAAGCAAAAAAGTATTAATTAACAGTGAATATATGAGATTAGGCTAGGAAGATGCTGAAGTGAAGCACTCAATTCAGTGCTGAGTAGTCTGTTGTTTTCCATTTAGAAGGTTTATATTTGAGGAGGAATTATAAAAAGACAAGTAAATGTTTCTACTCGAAGCTGGAATTGTTTTGCTTAAGAGTTGGGGGTCTTTTCTTGGCATTTCTGTGAGTTTCTGGAGCTGCGGGGTTGTGGAGGTGGAGGGGGAGCAGGAGAACATGGTCGGTCACCACCCTTCTCTCTGCAGCAGATGGGCCTGCATCCTGCCCCATCCTTGTGCAACACTGGGTTGCAGCCCTGCCAATGAGGCAGCAAGTTCTGGCTGCAGACACCCTTCTCCCTGCTCACCGTCCTGCCCGAGACAGAGTCTGTCTTTACCAAGAATCTGTCCTTTGGGAATTCCTGTCTTCTCTGGGGCCCCTGGCTGACCTCTTTTGCTTGTTGTCTTTAAAAGTAGTTGTGTCTACCTGAAAATTGGTGCGAGTGAATTCAGCAACTAAATCAAGTGGTCATAAAAACTACAACCAATTTAACTTTATAAAATCAGCAGTTCTCTTTTTCCTGTGATGGTGATTGCCCACGGGGCTTCACTGAATTTGTCATATTCCTACTGGTCCCGCTGAGAAATAAAGGTTGTGGTTAAATGGAATTCATATGGCAGAGATATTCAATTGTATGTGGAAGGACTTTATTGAAGTATTGTTCATTTACAATGTTTTGTTCATTTATGCTGTACAACAAAGTGTTTCAGTGATACCTATGTATACATTTTCTTTTTCATATTCTTTTCTATTAAGGTTTATTACAAGATATTGAATATAGATCCTTATGCTATTCAGTAGGACTTTGTTGTTTATTTTACTATTATTTTATTTATTTCTTTTAATTTTTATTCTAAGATTTATTACAAGATATTGAATATAGCTCCTTGTGCTATACAGTAGGACTTTGTTTATTTTATTATTATTTTATTTTATTCATTTTAATTTTATTTTATATTGGAGTATATTTAATTTACAATGTGCTAATTTCAAGTGTATAGCAAAGTGCTGAGTTATACACATACATGTATCTATTCGTTTTCCATTTAGTAATTATAGAATAGTGAATAGAGCTGCCTGCACTACACCATAGGTCCTTGGTTGTCTATTTTAAGCATGGTAGTGTAGTGTGTATACGTCAATCCCAAACTCCTAGTCTCTCTCTCCCTCTGCTCTTCCCTGCTGGCAGCCACACATTTGTTCTCCAAGTCTGTGAGTTTCTGTTTTGTAAATAAGTTCATTTGTAGCAATTTTTTTTTTGACTCTGCATGCAGATGGTATAGTCCGTCTTTGTCTGACTTATTTAACCTAGTATGATCTCTAGGCCCATCCATGTTGCTGCAAAATGGTATTATTTCATTTTTTGTGGCTGAATAATATTCCACTGTATACAGGTACCACATCTTTATTCATTCATCTGTGGACGAACATTTCAGTTGTTTCCATACCTTGGCTCTTGTGAATAATGCTGCTATGAACATAGGAGTGCTTGTATTTTTTTGAATTATACTTTTTTTTTTCGCTTTGTTACACGGCTTGTGGGATCTTAGTTTCCCAGTCAGGGATCAAACCTGTGCTCACTGCAGTGGAAGTTTGAAATCTTAACTACTGGACTGCCAGGGAATTTCCTCAAATTAGTTTTGTCCGGACATATGCCTAGGACTGGGATTGCAGGATCATATGGTAGCTCTGTTTTTCTTTCTTCTTAAGGAACCTCCATACTGTTCTCCACAGTGGCTGCACCAACTTACGTGCCCACCAACAGAGTTGGATGGTTCCTTATCCCCCTGTATGTGGAAGGATTTAGTATCCTGCAGATTATGCAGTCCATTCACAAACTCTTAACCCAATGCTGTAGAAAGATGTCTATATGATCAGAAAGAAAACAATAAGAAACATTCTGCAGGTAGAGTAGAGTCAGGTGGCTGCTATGGGGGAAGCCTACACCCCAAAGGTGCTGGGGCAACCAGGAATAGTGTTTATTTCTAGTGGAAAAGCGTCAGCCATGCACGCAAGAGAACTGGGACAGTCATGTACGGTGGCTGCCGTGGGGAAACGGCCCTTCAGCAGAATGATTCTGGGGCTACCTCTAAGCAAAGAGGGGCTGAGGAGGTGCTGAAAAGAGATACATTTTCCTGTCAAGGGAACTTCAGATACACAATTCCTCTGAGGGGCAGGGACCTCTGAAGAATTCATGCATGATCCCTATGAGAGAGTTGTCTTTAAATCCTGGCCAAACCCAGAGAGCTCTGATGCAGGGCATCAGAAGATGATGAATGGAACAAGGACCTCCCTGCTTCCTCCCATATGCTTCCTCCCCTGACTCTAGTGCCTGAATGGGTAGATACCTTAAGTAGCAAAGCAGATGGAGTCATAAAAGGGAAAGATGGAGACCCAGAGAAACCCACCTAACTCCTCACCTTCCTTTTCTGCCTCCAGCCCCTGGCCAGCAACATGCATGAGCTGGGAGAAAAGGAGCTTCCATTTTCACCAAGAATGAAGTTTGTGATTATTACAGGGAATCCTGCATATTTCTTTTTTTTTTTTTTGTATCATACTTTTATTTATTTATTTATTTTTAATTTTTTAAAATTTTATTTATTTATTTATTTTTTAAATTTTAAAATCTTTAATTCTTACATGCGTTCCCAAACATGAACCCCCCCTCCCACCTCCCTCCCCATAACATCTCTCTGGGTCATCCCCATGCACCAGCTCCAAGCATGCTGTATCCTGCATCAGACATAGACTGGCGATTCAATTCTTACATGATAGTATACATGTTAGAATGTCATTCTCCCAAATCATCCCACCCTCTCCCTCCCTCTGAGTCCAAAAGTCCATTATACACATCTGTGTCTCTTTCCCTGTCTTGCATACAGGGTCGTCACTGCCATCTTCCTAAATTCCATATATATGTGTTAGTATACTGTATTGGTGTTTTTCTTTCTGGCTTACTTCACTCTGTATAATCGGCTCCAGTTTCGGCGTTCCTGCGGTTTCCACTAGACGCGACCCCCCGGGCCCGACGGCGCGAACCGCCCGGGGCGCACTGGGGACAGTCCGCCCCGCCCCGACCCCACCCCCCCCGCGGGGGGGAGGCGGGCCGGGGTGGGAGAGCGTTCGCGCCGTGGGAGGGGCGGCCCGGCCCCCCCGGGAAGAGACCCTGGCCTGAACTGAGAGTATATTCCTGGCTTGAAGCTATGGGGCCTCTGTCTTCCTGGGGGTGTCCAGTGGGTTATGTGAGCACCGATTGGTTTGAACAAGCAGGGGGCTGGGGGAGGCAGTTTTATAATTTCATCCCAGAATCCTGTGTCTTCAGTAAACTGGTCTCACGAACAGGTCCTTTGGTCCCTGTTATGTGCCAGGAGTTAAGCTGAGGGCATCAAGCATCTCTTCCTGCTTCATCCTTCTCACTGGAGGCCCATAAGGTGGATACAGTCCATCAGTGACTACTCTGGCTCTCCAATATGCAGGGCCCTGGGCCTCTGCCAAACTGTAAGGATACCTCTGCTCTAAGCTTTAAACACAGTTGTACAATTGGATGCCATCACCCCACAAACCGAATGCATGAGCTTCCCTGGAAGAGTCTGGAAATGTTCTTATTTTGTGTGTGTGTGTTTTTTTTTTTTTCATAAAGTATGAGAGGATGGATGGGTCTTCCTGGGATGCCCAGCTGCTTCTGTGCCACAGGGCTCAGCTGGGTTCTGAGCCACTGGAGCAATTGGTTTGCATGGCAGGGATTGTACTCTCTGCCTCTTTCTATTAAGTCCAGATTTAACTGGCTGGACAAAGTGGCTGGAGACTCTCTCCCCTCCTACCAGGCAGGGTGCCATCCCGACAGGTGGGCACCATGGGGCAGATGCCAGGGAAATAGGAGGTCTGAGGAACAGGGTCCAGACAGCTGCCACTGAGCATCAGCAGAGCCCTTGGGGTTGAGCCCCTCGCATATGATAGCAGCTGAGCAGTGAAGTCTGCAGGCCCTGAGGCATCACCCCCCACTCCCTCCACTGCCCCCCCCCCAACCCCCGCCACTGCATCTCCTTCTCAAGTAGCTGCTGCTTCTGGCTCCTGGTGACATTTTGTGGTTGGATTTGTCTTTGGATTGGACTTATTTCTCATTAAGAAGATAGATCCTCTTATGGGAGGGAGGGGTGCCAGGACCAGATGCTGGCAAGTCAGCTGTTGCTCCCTCCGTGGCTGAGGAATCACGAGCCTCTTTTTGTGTGATCCAGAAACCCATGTTCATTCACTTGCCATTGAGAACACCCTCACAACCCACACACTCATCATGCTTGTCCTCAGATGCACATACTAAGATGAGTTCTCTCCCAACTGATGGATGAGGTGGACTCAGTTTGGACCAAAGCAGTTCTTTTCCTCCACAGTGGTGACTAACATTTTGGTTTGCATGCTTGAAATGATTACTATAATATCCTCAGTGCTGTCATAGTATCAGACCCCATATTTGTGGCTTCTTTAGAATTGCTCCAAATGAGATGAAGTTTGTGTTAATTGCAGAGATGTCATCACAGGTACTTTTTGTTCCTCACTTAGTTCCAGTATAAGAAAATTTGGAGGAAGCATGTCTTTTGACCCAAGAATCTTAAAAACAAAAATCTTTGCTATGTCTTCAAACAACTTCCAAGATTTTCTCTGTTAGAAATGTAAATGGAATAATTCATACCCTATCCCTTCTTGCTTTGACTGCTGGGAAGCTCAGCACCATATTTAGAGACTAATTTTAATGACTGTATGGCAAAAAAGTATCCTCCCTGGGTATTATATTCTGGTTGTGCCATTTTAACAATTTTTCTGATTCTGATATTTAAAGTTATATTTCTATGCTAGTTTACTGAATCTGTATATATAGCTGCTGCTGCTGCTGCTGCTAAATCACTTCAGTTGTGTCTGACTCTGTGTGACCCCACAGATGGCAGCCCACCAGGCTCCCCCGTCCCTGGGATTCTCCAGGCAAGAACACTGGAGTGGGTTGCCATTTCCTTCTCCAATGCATGAAAGTGAAAAGTGAAAGAGAATTCGCTCAGTCGTGTCTGACTCTTAGCGACCCCACAGACTGCAGCCTACCGGGCTCCTGCGTCCATGGGATTCTCCAGGCAAGAGGACTGGAGTGGGGTGCCATGTATATATAGCAAGTTGCTGCAAATCCTTTATGGAAGTGATGGAGGAAATATATAAATATAAAGAGCAAGATACAAAGATGGATCTCTTTTGATCTCAGTTCCTTTTTGAGTTTTTGTTCAGTCACTATCATATCCAATTCTTTGTAACCCCATGGGCTGTAGCATGCCAGGCTCCCCCTGTCCTTCACTATCTTCCTCAGATTGCTCAGATTCATGTCCATTGAGTCAGTGATGTTATCTAACCATCTCATCCTCTACTGTCCTCTTCTCCTTTTACTTTCAACCTTTCCCAGCATCAGGGTCTTTTCCAATGAGTCAGCTCTTTGCATCAGGTGGCCAAAGTATTGGACCTTCAGCTTCAGTATCAGTCCTTCCAATGAACATTTGGGGTTGATTTCCTTTAAGATCCACTGGTTTGATCTCCTTGCAATCCAAGGGACTCTGAAGAGTCTTCTCCAACACCGCAGTTTAGAAGTATTAATTCTTCGATGCTCAGCCTTTTTTATGGTCCAACTCTCACATCTGTACATGATTACTTTACTAGAAAAACCATAGCTTTGACTAGACAGACCTTTGTTGGCAAAGTGCTGTCTCTGCTTTTTAATATGCTGGCTTTTTGAGACACAACGGCAATAGATAACACATTCGACAAAAAACACCTTGCACAATTTTAAAGCAGGTGGCCAAGAGCTGGCTATCTAATTTTTTAAACAGTTTTTAAAAAAATTTTCATTTTTAAGTTTAATTTTAATATCAGGTTCATTTCTTATTTTTTACATTTTTTGATAGAAGTATAGTTGATTTAGGTGTACAGGAAAGTAAATTATATACATATATATATATTTTTTTCTCTTTCAGATTCTTCTTCATTATAGATTATTATAAGATATTGAATATAGTTTCTTATGCTGTACAGTAGGGCCTTGTTGTTTGTCTATTTTATATATAGTAGTGTGTGTATGTTAACCTTAAATTTCAAATTTATCACTTCCCTTCTTTCCCCTTTGGTAACCATAAGTTTGTTTTTTATGTCTGTGACTTATTCTTGATCTCTGAACCCATATTAAGGATGTAAAAATGTCCTGAGAGTAGAGACATAAATCTGGGGAGAGGGATGCCCTTGAGATGATTCCACTGCTCTTTGTCCCAGTTGACAAAGAACCTTAACTTCCCACTTCATGTCAGATCTGCAGCAGGGGGTGCTGTGACTCCCTCCTCATCCCTGTAGACATGGCCATGGGTCCACTGTGCAGCTGCTGCCTGAGAGCTAAGTAGGGCGGTTGCAGTCAGGCAATCTTGCCTTCCAGAATATTCAGCACACAGGCTGTGAGATTGTTTCTTATGGGCTAGAAGGAAGTGAGCTCCCTGAAAGGAGGGTTGGCCCAGAGCTGTTTAATATTCTGCCCCAAAGACCACCTTGGGGAATGGTGGATCACACCAGAGAGGGCCAATGTGGCAGGTCCGTGGTCGCCCAGAAGCAGGAGTGGGCTTGACCAGACGGAGGATGAAGTACTGGCAAGACCACAGCACCTGCCAGTGAAGAAGTCGTGAATTGCTGCTGCTGCTGCTGCTAAGTCGCTTCAGTCGTGTCTGACTCTGTGTGACCCCATGGACTGCAGCCCACCAGGCTCCTCTGTCCCTGGGATTCTCCAGGCAAGAATACTGGAGTGGGTTGCCATTTCCTTCTCCAATGCATGTGTGCATGCATGCATGCATGCTAAGTTGCTTCAGTCGTGTCCGACTCTGCAACTCTATGGACAGTAGCCCACCAGGCTCCTCTGTCCATGAGATTCTCTGGGCAAGAATACTGGAGTGGGTTGCCATTTCTTTCTCCAAGAAGTCAGGAGTGCCCCCATCAAACAGCAGACAGCTATAGCCCTTTCCAGGCCAGAGGGGGAAACTCCCTGTGACCAAATGGTGGTAGGAAGTCTTCCCTGTTCACCTTTTCTGTCTTTTCCTCCACAATGAGGATGGGGAGGGGGCTCCCCATCCGGCTCCAATAGGAGAGCAGGATGGACTTTCAGGACGGATAGGAAAGAAGTCCCAGCCCCCTCTTGCTCGCCCCCCATTCTCCCCCCTCCTCCCTCATCCTCCGTCCCTCGGCAACACCCTGCTTCACCCTCAGCACATCCTCAGTGAGACAGGGAAGACTTAACATTCACCTAGGCTCCACATTTCTCTTACTTTATGGGCCCGGGGAATTCTGATTTCTGCATTGTGACTGTGTGAGAGAATTTGCTGTCCTGGAACATTTTACTTCCTAAGAAGATTCACTACTTTATACTTCTGTCCAGGGGCAGGGAAAAAAACCCTTCAGCCCCACTCCTATCCTCCGGCCTTGACCCAAGTCTGTCAATTTGACAAGAGATATCACAGGCAAAAGCAACATGTGCTTTCTGACGCACCCCACGGGTCCTGCGTGGCCAGCGTGCTCATTTTCACTGCGCCCCCACCTCCGTATTTGCCGCAGAAAAACCTGGGTCAGGACCCAGTCCATGCCTGTCCTCTTGTCTCACGTCAGAGTGTTTGCTTTTAGATCAAGGGCCAGCCTTAGGCAAAAAATGCTCTTTGAGTCCTTCCTTCCTCATCTCTTGTGACCTTTCTAATTTCTACTTTCCTCTCCTCCCCTCTGCTCACGTATCTCCCCTGTGGCTTGTCAAGATGCCCTTCACACCATGGGGGCCACTCAAGTCCTGGTCTGAGAATCTTGCGATCTGACTCTGAGCCAGGCTGACACTCTTCGGTCTCTCAGCAAACGCAGGGTGCTCAGCTGCCCATTTCCTCCACATTCTCACATCCTAAGGACTCAGCTCCTTCACGTTCCTTTTTTTATTATTTAACTTTTTTTTACTTTACAATACTGTATTGGTTTTGCCATACATCAACATGAATCTGCCACGGGTGTACACGTGTTCTTAATCCTGAACCCCTCTCCCACCTCCCTCCCTATACCATCTCTCTGGGTCATCCCAGTGCACCAGCCCCAAGCATCCTGTATCCTGCATCGAATCTAGACTGGCGTTTTGTTTCTTATATGATATTATACATGTTTCAATGCCATTCTCCCAAATCATCCCACCCTCTCCCTCTCTCACAGAGTCCAAAAGCCTGTTCTATACATCTGTGTCTCTTTTGCTATCTTGCATACAGGGTTATTGTTACCATCTTTCTAAATTCCATATATATGTGTTAGTACACTGTATTGGTGTTTTTCTTTCTGGCTTACTTCACTCTGTATAATCGGCTCCAGTTTCATCCACCTCATTAGAACTGATTCAAATGTATTCTTTTTAATGGCTGAGTAATACTCCATTGTGTATATGTACCACAGCTTTCTTATCCATTCACTCTCCAACATAAATCACAGCAGGATCTTCTATGACCCACCTCCCAGAATACTGGAAATAAAAGCAAAAATAAACAAATGGGATCTAATTAAAATTAAAAGCTTCTGCACAACAAAGGAAACTATAAGCAAGGTGAAAAGACAGCCTTTTGAATGGGAGAAAATAATAGCTAATGAAGCAACTGACAAACAACTAATCTCAAAAATACACAAGCAATTCCTGCAGCTCAATTCCAGAAAAATAAACGACCCAATCAAAAAATGGGCCAAAGAACTAAATAGACATTTTTCCAAAGAGGACATACAGATGGCTAAGAAACACATGAAAAGATGCTCAACATCACTCATTATCAGAAAAATGCAAATCAAAACCACAATGAGGTACCATTTCACACCAGTCAGAATGGCTGCGATCCAAAAGTCTACAAGCAATAAATGCTGGAGAGGGTGTGGAGAAAAGGGAACCCTCTTACACTGTTGGTAGGAATGCAAACTAGTATAGCCACTATGGAGAACAGTGTGTAGATTCCTTAAAAAACTTATTCTTTTGTTCTGTTAGCTGCAAGGTCTGAAGCATCTCCTTCTGATTCAGGTCAGAACGGCATCCCCAGGAGCAGGCTTCATGCCAGGTCCTATAGGACCCTGCCATCAGAATCGTGTAGTGTTGAGAGAGTCAGCTCCTAGGCAGATTGATAAGAAGTCCAGGGGTCCCCAAGGAGAGAGGGATCTGGAATTCTCAAGGAGGAAGAAAGGAAAACCTTTTTTTCCCCTCTACATTCCTTAGGATTATATAACAATAATGTATCTTGCTTGAGGACAGTCTCTGGAAAAAACCTTCTGGCTAATCCTATTATCTTAAAATGTAAATTATGGAAGTAGGTCTAGTGAGGTCTTTACAACCTCCAGACATTACAGTGAATCAAATTCACTGTAATAACTAATTAGAGAGTATATAAACTCCATTGCTAACACTAGCAAGGGGGTACTCTTTCTGCCCCCTTCTGATGCCTATGTCAGAAGCTTTCTCTATCTCCTTTATACTTTAATAAAACTTTATTACACAAAAGCTCTGAGCGATCAAGCCTCTTCTCTGGCCCCAGATTGAATTCTTCTCCTCCGGAGCCCAAGAATCCCGAGTCTTTTCATGGTTCAGCAACAACCTTTCAGTGTTCCAAGAGCTCACCAGACAGCGGGGGAGACTGATGCTCTATGGTGATCCAGCGTGTCCTGGGCCCCACAGCTAACAAGGATGGAAGCCAGGACTGGAACCCACTGCCAGTCTGAGGCCAACACTTCACTCTTCACACCACATAACTGCATCCTCCAGACTTAGATGAAAGGCAGCAAGGAAAGGAGTTCTGGGGACACTGAGTTCTATTCTTTGGCTGGTCTTTGGGGGAGATGACTCCAAGGAAGAGACAGGATGGAGGCAGACTGAAGGTGGAGAGAAAGGAAGGCTGAGTTCTTCAACAGGAAGCCGGGAGGGAAAGGGTCCACAGGGCTGGCCGGGGTGCCAGGGGGGCTCTTTGTCGGCCATGCTACTCATTTCTGATGTTGGGACAACTAGGAGGAGCGACGTGGGCCACCCACTGCCTGCGTGGTAGGATTTGTTTGTGCACATCAGCATCTCCTTTCACACTTGCAGGACCTCAAGCATGTCCTGGGCCAGGGCTCACAGATTTAGAGGAAGAAGCATAGGGAGCTGGGGAAGTGAGAACTGGATGTGCCAGAGCAGCGTCACCCAGTAGAAACTCAGTCTGGGAGGTATGTGCATAGTCTGAAAGTTGTTAATAGCCACAGGGAAATAGTGAAAAGCAATAGGCAGAAATAAATATAAAGTATATTTAATATTAATATACATTATATATTGTATATATATGCAATCTACAAATATATAAGTATGTATATTTAATATACATGAATATTAGATGTTAATTATTAGTACAATGCTGACATTCCTGATTTATTGCACTTTGCTTTCCTGTGTTTTCCAAATAGCGCCTTTTTATAAATTGAGGGTTTGTGGCCACCCTGCTTTGAGCAAGTCTATCGGCACCATTTTTCCAACAGCATCTGCTCACTTTGTGTCTCTGTGTCACATTTTGGTAATTGCCACAATATTTCAAATGTTTTCAATAGGATTATATTTGTGATGAAATCTTTGTTGTAACTACTATGGCTTGCAGGTGATAGCTTTTTATGGAATAAAATATGTGTGCTGTTTTAATTAAGGTATACACTTTTTTTTAGACACAATGCTATTGAATGCTTAATAGATTACATACAGTGTATATATAGCTTTTATATGCAATGGGAAACAAAAAATTCATGTGATTGGCTTTGTTGGAATATTTGCTTTATGGTGGTTAGCTGAACTGCTATATGGTGGTGGAACTGAACCTGAAATATCTCCAAGGTATGTCTTTATATCAAAAATTGTTTTTGATATGTAATGAGATTACATTATAGTATATATTATGTTAATGAAATATTTTGCTGTTTCTTTGGTACTAACTCTTAGAGTTGATATGTATCTTATGCTTGCTTGGACCAGCCAGATTTCAAGTGCTCAAAGCCACATGTGGTCAGTGGTTATCATATTGACCATTGTAGTATTGGATGTAGCCATTCTAGAGAAAACCCAAGGCTAAGGTTGGTATAGTGGAATATCCTTTCCCTATTGAGGGTCTGGAGCCTCACAGGGGTCCCTGGGGTCAGGGATTGGTCCAGTGGGGAATGACCTTCAGTGGCCCAGGGATGAAGATGGGATACATTTCAGGGGGCACCAGAGGTCAACACTGATGAAGCCAAAGCAGCTGGAGACCCTGGGCATCCATCCCATTCCCAGCCCTGGCCTGTGGTCCTGCACCCGCCTTCTCTGGGTGATGGCTGGTCCAGCTCAACTCCAAGCCTCAGGACTGTGGCTTTTTCCCCGCAAACTACCCATTTCAAATCTTATCACAGGTCCTGCCTTCCCAGAGGTCATATCTAACCCTTCCTTTCCCCACTGTGCAGGTTTTGACATCCTCTGTCATACCAGCCTGGGAGACAGTATTTGTGTGATTTCCTCTGCTCCAGCTGCCTTCCAGGTGTGTTCACCCAGGGAAATCCAGGTGGGCTGAGCCCACAGGGAGCTGTGGCCCTGGGGAGGGTGTCTTAGAGGCAAGGTTCAGCTTCTGGCTTGGCTGCGTGGCCTTGGTGTATCTAATACCTTGGCTAGGAAGTGGGAGTCTGATGATGCTGGGAGAAGGTAGATTAAATTCCCTTCTGGCTCTGACTTTATTAAACTTCTGTGATCTCTCCCTTCCTCTTTTCTTCTCTCTCTCTCTTACACACACACACACACACACACACACACACACACAAATGGCTCAGTTGTCCATGATGTTTGGGAGTCAGTGTGATATTTGTGAGCACCCCACCCCACCCTACCCCACACCTCCTTTTGGATTCTTTTCCATCTTTCAGCAATTTCTCCACAACCCAGCACATCCTAGTGTTGCTATATCCCATGCAGGCAGAGAAAAAACAACTCAGGCAAACCGATGCCTATTTAAGACCCAGATGAAGTCTAATAAATCATGGTTCCTCAACACACTGGATTTTTCATATCCAAGCAGAATCCCCAAAGTTCTCTCTCTGGACAACATCACTCACCTCATCTCCCATCCACTTCTGCCATCCTAAAAATACCCTAGGTGGTTTTCATTCTACTTTGAAGTTTCTCCCTCCCACAACTGAAAGAGCCAGTCATTGTCCACCCAGGGCTATTTCAGGACTAACCACTCAGGTCATGAAGTTGTGGACCAACTAACTGATGGATGTGCCTGTCTCCTCACTGACCAGGAGCTTCTCCAGCAGAAGCACAGTTTGTATTAATTTCATCCCCTCAGACCCAGAACTGGGCAGACTAGTATGTGTTTCAACTAGGTGTCGGTGTTAGGGAACTAATTTTATACCTCCTAAGATGATTTCATCTTAGGAAATGCAGGAGGAAACAATGCCTAATCCAAAGGTATGCCTTGCAGAAGACTGGACTTGAGGCATCTCTCAGGGAAAGCATATTTGAGAGACCTGGTGAATCCTGTGCTTTTCTAATTATAGATCATTAGGAGAATATATGTTTGATCTCTGGGCTGGAAAGAGCCCTGGAGGAGGGCATGGCAACCCACTCTGGTATGCTTGCCTGGAGAGTCCCATGGACAGAGGAGACTGGTGGGCTACAGTCCGTAGGGTGGCAACGAATCGAGTCGTACATGACTGAAGCAACATAGCATACACACACATGCACACATGGAGAATATGTAAAGAACTCTCTGCTTATTTGATGATTAAAAATTAAAAGGATGGAGATTTGTTAAGAATCTGCCTTGCAATGCAAGGGACATGGGTTCGATTCCTGGATGGGGAGCTAAGATCCCACCTGCTGCATGGCAACTAAGCCTGTGCCCTGCAACTGCTGAGCCCCGGCACTCTGGAGCCTGCACGTCACAGCTAAAAAGAAGCTCACACACCACAACTAAGACCTGATGTAGATAAATAAATAAACAAATGTTTTTTAAAAAGGATACTCAGTTATATTTTTTCTAGGAAAAATATTCATGCAAGTTTGTATCATTGTAATAGGATTTAGAAGCAAACTACACTTTTTGTACAGGCAGGGAACCAAAGAGGGATTTGTTCCCTAAGTTTTTCACAAATATGTAGAGGTAAACTCATTTAGGAGATCTGAGAACGATAATATTTTCAGGGGTGATTTCTCAGTACAGCGGAGGTCTGGAGGAATTCTAGAAAGTGCAGGGTCAGACTTTAAGTCATTGTGAACTTGCTGAGATGAACATCACTGAATTAATTGAGAGGTTTTCACGATCATGTCCCCATCATGAATTATACATGCATCTCATATTCAAAAGGATACACTGCTCTTCTGTTTTATAAAATGGTTTTTCATTTTGCATTGAAGTGTATATTGGTGAAAGCAAAATTTAGAATTCCCGGACTGCTAGAAAGCGACTGATGGTTCTTATGACTCAAGAGTAGCTCATGATTGCTGCTGAATGTCAAGAAGAGAAGTCACACATATTGATTTGTTCTCTTTCAGATGACTTCCTGAAGTTTGAAATCAGCCAGCTCCTAGCAGGGTTACTGATGCTGTGATACTTTTGTTCTGTGCTCCCTTCCCACTTTAGATGGTGTTTTCATTGTATGAGTGCCCCCAAGAAAAGACAACAGAAAAAAAGGGGACTGGTGGCAAGAAATACCTGTGGCATTTAAGAGATGCAGTCTCAGCTTAGCACAACTGATGGGAGCGGGGTAGCCTGCTCCATCCCAACCTACTTGTGAATTTCCCATCATCCTCAGCACAGGGACCTGGACACCTGCCTCCCTGGATTCCAGCCTGCCAACAGGGTCTTGCAACAGGAAGAATAACTGGAAACACAGGGTTCTTCTTGTGTGGACTCAAGTAAGATTCAGTGTAGCCACTTCAGAGATGGAGGAGAGAGTTAATCGTTGAATTACACGCTGAGGAATGGTGTTCCTTCCCAAAGCCCAGAACAGATCCACTCTGGCTGAATAAAGCTATTAGATGGGTGAATTCATTGTTTTAGCCAAGTAGATAATTCTCTAGCACTAAAGGAATGATCACTTTGGGTTTATGTTCTATTTCACACAATGTGCAAGGGTTTATAAGTTAGAGTGTTAATTAAATTTTTATTACTTGACATAAATCGATGTTTCTAAGTGCCTATTGTAGATGTAAGACAGCCTTTTAAAGAAAATAACTCCATACTAGAAGCTGCCCAGATTGGCATCCAGCAGCATCTTGACCATCAACAGGTTGAAATTTCCTTTGGGAAGATTGGATGAGTCACATGCTGGTATTTGACTGACAGGTTCTGTCTAGGGAAAGTTGCAGCAGGGAATGTAAGTGGGGCTGGGTGTTGGAGCCTGCATTTCCCCAGCCAAAATAGCTACATATTTCCAGGGAATAAGTAGTAAGAAATGTTGCAACCGCCTGACCAGCACTAGTCCGGGAGGGTACCTCTTGGGTGCTGTGTGGCTGTCTCTTTTTTGGGGCAAGACTACGGTTTCCATCCTCAGGGACTCCTGGGCCAATTCCTCCATGTGATGTATGTGGTTTCCTAGCCTGGAAACAGGCTGCAGGGTCTGCTTGGCTGATGTTTCTATATTCAGCTGCTTTTGTTGCAGCTGGGAAGTAAAGACAATGAATATGCTGGCAAAGAGTATATTTTAATCTTTAGGGTAAAAACTAGATCCCCTGGGCCTTTATGTTTATAAAAGTAAATGTTTCTGAAGTAGGAAAAGACCTACGACTAGCTCACCAGGAGCCAAACCAATCACCCACAGCTCCGTTCAATTTGGCAACATTTATTTGTCACCCTCCTTATTTAACTTACATGCAGAGTACATCATGAGAAATGCTGGGCTGGAAGAAGCACAAGCTGGAATCAAGATTGCCGGGAGAAATATCAATAACCTCAGATATGCAGATGATACCACCCTTATGGCAGAAAGTAAAGAGGAACTAAAAAGCCTCTTGATGAAAGTGAAAGAGGAGAGTGAAAAAGTTGGCTTAAAGCTCAACATTCAAAAAACTAAGATCACGGCATCTGGTCCCATCACTTCATAGGAAATAGATGGGGAAATAGTGAAAACAGTGTCAGATTTTATTTTTTGGGCTCCAAAATCACTGCAGATGGTGATTGCAGCCATGAAATTAAAAGACACTTACTCCTTGGAAGAAAAGTTATGATCAACCTAGATAGCATATTCAAAAGCAGAGACATTACTTTTTTTTAAAATTTTATTTTTACTTTATTTTACTTTACAATACTCTATTGGTTTTGCCATACATTGACATGAATCCACCATACATTACTTTGCCAAGAAAGGTTCGTCTAGTCAAGGCTATGGTTTTTCCTGTGGTCATGTATGGATGTGAGAGTTAGACTGTGAAGAAAGCCGAGAGCCAAAGAATTGATGCTTTTGAACTGTGGTGTTGGAGAAGACTCTTGAGAGTCCCTTGGACTGCAAGGAGATCCAAACAATTCATTCTGAAGGAGATCAGCCCTGGGATTTCTTTGGAAAAAATGATGCTAAAGCTGAAACTCCAGTACTTTGGTCACCTCATGCGAAGAGGTGACTCATTGGAAAAGACTCTGATGCTGGGAGGGATTGGGGGCAGGAGGAGAAGGGGACGACAGAGGATGAGATGGCTGGATGGCATCATGGACTTGACGGACATGAATCTGAGTGAACTCCAGGAGTTGGTGATGGACAGGGAGGCCTGGCGTGCTGCAGTTCATGGGGTCGCAAACAGTCGGACACGACTGAGCGACTGAATTGAACTGAACTGAACTCATTTGTCATAATCCCCTTGAGACTGATTTTGTTAATACTAAATATGTGTTTGCTTCTAATGTGTGGTTACTGTACTTTTTCCCATGGCAAGGATCCCATTGTCAGCCTTTCTTTGGAGTCATAAGATAATTTAAAACAAGACAAAGTCTCACTTGGTTCACGAGTCCTAGGCAGTTTTATTCATATCTTGACATCCATCTGGGCATCTTAGGTACAGAGCACCAATATTTCTTGTCTAGCTTCAAAGTGCAATTCTGGACATGGCTCAAGCCCAGTCCCACTCAGTTGCAGGCAACTTCTAACACCATCTCCAACAGGGAGTCTGCCAGTGTGTCTGAAGTCGGCCTGCCTGTGACTGGCACCTGTCACTTGTCACACATTTACCCTGGGGACTTCCCTTCCATCTTCTTGTGAGCTCCTGGCATCTTGGGACATTTGCTATGGCATCCTGGAACTGGAGTAACTGATGCTATCTCAGACAAATCATCTGAATGACATAGATGACACATCAATTAAGTGTAAAGCAAAATATTCTGAGGCAAAGGGGCTTGTTATCATATGTGGCTTATTTAGTGATAAGAATTTATAGAGAGAAATTTGGTAAACTTACCTAGTCCTGGAGCAACTCTGACTCTACTTTTTCAGTTCTGGAATAGATATCCAAGCACCTGATGGAGCTCCACTCTGCACTGTTGCCTTATTGCAGCTGTGTAGTTGGTCAGGTCATTGGGAGTGATATGTACCCTTTTCTGGTGTCATTAATATCTGTTTTCCCTTCCTTTTGTGGCACATGGACATCATGCTTCTTTGCTCCTTGCAGTTAGATTGTGACTACTTCTGAACCAAGAAATGAAGGTGGACACGATGGGTATTGATCTGAGCGGAGGCGATAACAAGCCCATGTGATTCTCAGAATGTCTCTTGCCTGCTTCACTGAGCTTTGAAGACTCCTGTGGGTTTATGGAGCCATACAATCATAGTAGCCTGAATCATCAAAGTCCTGGGTTCCACTCAGCCCTACGCTGAGCGAGAAATTATCTTCTATTGTTAAAACCATTGAGATCTGGAGGATGTTTGTCACCACAGTGGATGTGGGTCCTATCCTGATGACTGTCTTTAGAAAGTGCATTTGTACAGTGTGGTGCAGGTCTGTGGGTATCAATCAGCATGGAGGTGTATACCCAGTAGGGACCAGTGAGAGTGAGTCTTCAAAGAACTTTCTATGGTTGGATGAAGATGCTGAACTATACTAGAAAGGGTTTGGTTTTTCGCTAGGACTAAGGGAAACCAGGATCTTCCCTAGTAGCTCAGCTGGTAAATAATCTGCCTTCTATGTAGGAGACCCTGGTTCAATTTCTGGGTCAGGAAGTTCCCCTGGAGAAGGGGTAGGCTACCCACTCCAGTATTCTTGCCTGAAGAATCCCCGTGGACAGAGGAGCCTGGCAGGCTATAGTCCATGGGGACGCAGAGCTGGACACGACTGAACAACTAAGTACAAGGGAAACCATCACTGAGAAATGAGTGCCTTAGAGCAGAAATCGAAACAGGAGGAGGGCTGTATGGAGACGTTCAAACCAGAAAAATGTGAAGCATATATGGCTCTTTGATATTTGGTTCATAAGAAATGGGACTAATTTTTATGTTTCAAAGTTATGTTAAATGCAGTTTGAGGAGCCACTTACCAAGGATGGTTCTTCAGACACATGTTCACATCCTCTTGAGACTTATCATTATAACGTATTTGGGCTTGACTTCAAAATGCCAGCACCTTTGCCAGAGGGCTTTCTTGAGTGACAAGAGAGAGTTCTGCCCACTGTCAGTGTTAGAATAACAACTCTGAGAGCATCTCTTAGCCAATGCGTGAGGAGAAGTGGTGTGTAAATATGCTAGGTTCGCTGTGGTTTGTGCTTCCTAGAGTTCTAGTCACCCACAGAGGTGGCTTGTTGGAGAATGTACCTGTTAATGGCTGTCCTCTTGACTTGCCTGACTTCTCCACTCCCCTGTTGGGGTATCCTGGAGTTATTACCCCAATAGACTCCTTGTACTTAAATGCTTATTTCAGGCTGTGCTTCTGGGGGAATCCAAATCAAACTAGTTTTTTGAGAATGACTGTTCATATCTGCTGAGTTAAAGAAAAATAAGGATGAGGGCTTTTGCACATTCTTGCATTGAAATGGGATGATAATCATGTAAATATCAGCTAATATTGGAGTTGTGTTCCATAATTTGTAAGGTCCTTTCAAATATAATCAAGACAATTACCTTGAGAAGTAAATTCTATTTTCTTAATTTTATAGAGCTATTGGAGCATCTTCCCAGGTAGCACAGTCATAAAGAATCTGCGTGTGAGTACAGGAAATACAAAGAGACACAGATTCGATTCCTGGGTCAGGAAGATGCTCTGGAGCAGGAAATGGCAATGTACTCCAGTATTCTTGTCTGGAAAATTCCACGGACAGAGGAGCCCGGTGAGGTAAAGTCCAATTTGGTTGCAGAGAGCTGGACATGACTAAGCAACTATGCACACACACATAGAACTGGTGGAAGTTCATATAAATTAAGTGCTTTAACCAAAGCTAAAGGGAGAGAAAGAATTTGTCACCTGTGTAGCTTTCAGTTTAGTTCAGTTCAGTCACTCAGTCATGTCTGACTCTTTGCAACCCCATGGACTGCAGCATGCCAGGCTTCCCTGTCCATCACCAACTCCCGGAGCCTACTCAAACTCATGTCCATCGCATTGGTGATGCCATTCAACTATCTCATCCTCTGTCATCCCCTTTTCCTCCCACATTCCATCTTTCCCAGCATCAGGGTCTTTTCAAATGAGTCGGTTCTTCACATCAGGTGGCCAAAGTATTGGAGTTTCAGCTTCAGCATCAGTCCTTCCAATGAATATTCAGGACTCATTTCCTTTAGGATTGACTGGTTTGATCTCCTTGCCATCTAAGGGACTCAAGAGTTTTCTCCAACAATACAGCTCAAAAGCATCAATTCTTCAGCGCTTGGCTTTCTTTATAGTCCAACTCTCACATCCATACATGACTACTGGAAAAACTGTAGCTTTGACTAGACAGATATTTGTTGGTAAAGTAATGCCTCTGCATTTTAATATGCTGTCTAGGCTGGTCACAGCTTTTCTTCCAAGGAGTAAGTGTCTTTTAATTTCATGGCTGCAATCACCACCTGCAATGATTTTTGAGCCCAACAAAATAAAATCTCTCACTGTTTACACTGTTTCCCCATCTATTTGCCATGAAGAGATGGGACCAGATGCCATGCTCTTCATTTTCTGAATGTTGAGCTTTAAGCCAAGTTTTTCGCTGTCCTCTTTCACTTTCATCAAGAGGCTTTTTAGTTCCTCTTCACTTTCTGCCATAAGGGTGGTGTCATCTGCATATCTGAGGTTATTGATATTTCTCCCGGCAATCTTGATCCCAGCTTGTGCTTCATCCAGCCCAGCATTTCTCATGATGTACTCTGCATATAAGTTAAATAAGCAGAGTGACCATATATAGCCTTGATGTACTCCTTTCCCAATTTGAAACCAGTCTGTTGTTCCATGTCCAGTTCTAACTGTTGCTTCTTGACCTGCATACAGATTTCTCATGAGGCAGGTCAGGTGGTCTAGTATTCCCATCTCTTTAAGAATTTTCCACAGTTTGTTGTGATCCACACAGTAAAAAGCTTTGGTGTAGTCAATAAAGCAAAAGTAGATGTTTGTCTGGAACTCTTTTGCTTTTTTGATGATCCAACAGATGTTGGCAATTTGATCTCTGGTTCCTCTGCCTTTTATAAATCCAGCTTGAACATCTGGAAGTTGATGGTTCACGAACTGTTAAAACCTGGCTTGGAGAATTTTGAGCATTACTTTGCTAGCATGTGAGATGAGTGCAATTGTCCGGTAGTTTGAGCATTCTTTGGCATCGAAATGAAAGCTGACCTTTCCCAGTCCTGTGGCCACTGCTGAGTTTTCCAAATTTGCTGGCATATTGAGTGCAGCACTTTCACAGCATCATCTTTCAGGATTTGAAACAGCTCCACTGGAATTCCATCACCTCCACTAACTTTGTTCATAGTGATGCTTCCTAAGGCCTACTTGACTTCGCATTCCAGGATGACTGGCTCTAAGTGAGTGATCACACCATCGTGGTTATCTGGGTTGTGAAGATCTTTTTTGTATAGTTCTTCTGTGTAGTCTTGCCACCTCTTGTTAATATCTTCCTCTTCTGTTAGGTCCATATCATTTCTGTCCTTTATTGTGCTCTAGTTTTTCCCATTCTGTTATTTTCTTCTATTTCTTTGCATTGATTGCAGAGGAAGACATTCTTATCTTTCCTTGCTATTCTTTGGAACTCTGCATTCAAATGGGTATATCTTTCCATTTCTCCTTTGCCTTTAGCTTCTCTTCTTTTCACAGCTATTTGTAAGGCCTCGTCAGACAACCATTTTGCCTTTTTGCATTTCTTTTTCTTGGGGATGGTTTTGATCCCTGCCTCCTGTACAATGTCATGAACCTCCATAGTTCTTCAGGCACTCTCTATCAGATCTAATCTCTTGAATCTATTTGTCACTTCCACTGTATAATGGTAAGGGATTTGATTTAGGTCATACTTGAAAGATCTAGTGATTTTCTCTACTTTCTTCAACTTAAGCCTAATATTGGAAATGAGGAGTTCATGATCTGAGCCATAGTCATCTCCCAGGCCAGAATACTGGAGTGGATAGCCATTCCCTTCTCCAGGGTTGTCTTCCCAAATCAGGGATCAAACCCAGGTTTCCCACATTGCAGACAGATTCTTTACCAGTTGAGCCACAAGAGAAGCCCTGTGTAGCTTTGGCGCTGGCAATAGGATGTGAGAGATGAGGAACAGGAGTTGCAAGCAGTGGGGACTTTGTCACAGGTCATATCTCTAACTTGCTTCCAGAGCGGAGGGAGTTCAGCTTGAATGTTCATTGAGCCTCAGGAATTAACTTTGATGAGTGTTGGTTCAGCATAAAGGAGAAGCATCTTGCTTCCCCTTCCACACACCTAGATTCATGAGCTTCTGCAGGACTTTCCTCTACCTGGATTCACTTCACTTGGGTCCTGGATTTTAATTTGGAATATACAGTCTCTCTATGAGCTTGTTAGGGCTACTGTAACAAAATATCATAGACTGGGTGGCTTAAATGACAGATATGTGCTTTCCCACAGTTTTGGAGTCTGGAAGTTGGAGATCAATGTGTTGGTGGATTGTTTCTCTGAAGCTCTCTCTCTTTGGCTTGTGGACAGTCATCTCCTGCCATGTTCTCAAGTGTCTCTGTCCTAATCTCCTTCACTTATAAAGACACGAATCATATTGCATTGGAGCTCAGTCATATGACCTAATTTCACCTTAATTACCTCTTATAGGTCCTATCTCCAAATATGGTCTTATTCTGAGGTACTGAGGTTAGGATCTCAACACAGAAATCTTAAGGAATACAATTCAGCCCACAAACAATCTCTATATCAACAGATCAGGGACTTGAAATTTTAATTCTGTTTGGAAGTTGAACCTCACTTTTTCTACCAGCCCCGATGGGTTGGAAGCAACTTGATAGCATTGTTGCCTCAATTTTTAAAATTTAGTAGATACTGATTATGCATCTCTTATGTGTCAGGTCCTATAAATGGAAGAAGAAACATAGCTGACAGAGGGTCATGATATAATGGTGATGCTGAAAAACGCAGCCTCTCTTCTTTGGTGCAGAATAGAGACATGAAGACAGAGTTTTGGAGGAGTAGGAGGGGTAGTTTTATTACTTTGCCAGGCAAAGGGTGTCATAGCAGGTTAATGCTCTCAAGGCTGTGCCCCTCATCCTGAGAGATAAGAAGGGTCTTATAGTTTCAGGGTGGAAAAATAGAGCGGTAGATAAGGATCTGGGGCTGGTGTAGTCTTGCATTCTTCTTTTCTCCTGGAAACATTGAAATCATTAGGGCTGGCATCAGGTGGTTCCAGAACAGGTTTGGGTGGTCCTGGAGCTTATCATCCAATGACCTTCCTTCTGGAATGAAGAATGCTCACAAAAGAAAAAGTATTAGGGAGTGTTGTCTTGGTGAAGTAAGCATCAGATGTGTAGTACAACTTTAGCTAGAGGGCAGTCACTATCAGATTGCAATTAAGAAAGAGAGGGGAAAAAACATCCACAGAACACCTGCTGGATGGGTGGAAAGAATAAGGGCTGAATAAGGGCTAACCTGATGGTGGTGCCCCAGCTAGTTTCTGCTGTAGCAATGGGAGAGGGAAATGCAGTGATGCAGGGTGATGGAGCTGTACAGGACTACGATGAAAGACAAGCCACTTCTTTCCTCCTCTCTCTCCACCTAGTGTGTAGGATGTCCTCCGTGCAGCTTTCCTCTAAGTGCTCTGGTCCCTGGCCCACCTGTATTCCTTCCTGCCATGCAGAATATTTCAGCCCCTTTCCACCTGTGAGCCAAGATCAGCAGAAGTGAGGCTCTTGTGCTGCCAAAAGAATTTAGAAGTTGGTGGAACTGCTGCCAGGGAGCTGCAGGCGAGGCCTGAGGCTAGCAGCCTAATGGGCTGAGAAGAGGACTCGGGGTCAGCACTGTGTGACCTCAGCTTTCAGGGCCTGTGAAAGATGCCTTGACAGGTAGGATGAAAGCTACAGTGTTGCTCTGAAAATGGGTTCTGGGCATAAACAAAGGCAGTGAGATTTTCTATTGCAGAGTCTGCATCTTTGATTTTCATGCTGGGGTCAGTTTTGTCCAGAGGATAGCCAGAGTTGAGCCCCTTATGGGGTCAAGAAAGCTGAATCAACACAAGGTACTTTACGAAGGGAATTTAATGTGGGGAATTGCATATGATGTGGGTCTTGGAGGGCTCTAAAGGAGCAGAAAGAAAACACTGAGGTAGGTAGGACAAAGGTGAGTTTATTAAAAGCACTGTCCACTGCTAAGGATGGGTGAACAAAGTAAGAGAATAGGGTTCCATAATCCACTGGGGGTTAGGGTTAGAGAAGGCTCTGTGGAGCCAGGTGTACCCCAGCTGGAGCTGATGCCTTTGAACCTCAGAAGTTCAGAGGATAGTCTCTGGGAAGCTTAGACCTCTAAGGAGGGACGACTGCCTGGTTGTCACCTGGAGAAGTCACAACAAGGTGGGTTCTCTATGTGCCCGAGTGAGCTGAGGGCTAGAACCACCTCTGCTGCTGAAATGTGGGCCCTTCCTGGGGCAATCCTGGCAGGACTAGCCATCAGAGCACATTTCTGCCCCAGTGCCTGTCTTCTGGTCTCTCTCTAGTGGCCCCTGGGGGCAGAAGCCAACTGACAGGGGAAAATGCAGATTTCAGAGTCCAGTCCTGGAGTCACAAGGTGGAGGGTAGAAGGTAGATTTGGAGCAGAGACCATTCCTAGTAACTGGCATAGTCCTGGACCAGTCCAGACCTGGGTCTGTGCATCTTGACTTATTACCAAGGCAGAGTCTCTGTTACTCAAGGACAAAGCCAGAGGAGACCAGAACTGCAATGTGAAGGTCAGCCTAGAAAAGAGTTTTCTGGCTTAGTGAGAGGAATATAGATTTAGGCATCGCACTGTTGCCTCCCATGTGGGTTCCCACTGTTCATGTACAAAATGAAGTTGTACATGGCATTCAATGCCTCTAAGCCCTCATTTCTTCATCTATAGACCGTGATCCTAATGCTCCTTTTAGAGATGTGTGTGAAGTGCTAGGCCGAGTGTCTGGCCCTGGTCTTCCGTTTCCTTCTTTTCGCATCTGTGTGGACAGGGAATGATGCTTGCTGTTTCAGTTCCACAGGGATCAAGCCTTCAGCACTTGCAGCATGCCCTCCACATGAGGGAATTCAGGATGGAAAACAACAAGACATATTCTGTGCTTTGGATATTGGCCCTAGATAATTAAGATGCATATCTAAGGAATAATTCCACTGAGCCTAGACTCTTGTTATCTTCCCATACATAGAAAAACTTTGAAATCTTTAATTCCAGTTACTTGTTTTTTGCAATTAGCAGTAATCTTTTGATGTTCTACTACATTTTCTTCTTCTTTTTTTTTCTTTTTAGTGAAAAACTCTTATATTTTCTGGCTCCTTCCCTATCTCTTCAGAGTAATTCCAAAGAGCTATTAAGAGATGGTCTCCTGGGCTATAGTCCTCAGAAAGTTTCCTAAATATAAACTTAACTTGAAGCTTTTAGATTGTACTTTTTCTTCATTTGACACTTGCAGTGCTATCCAATGCAAATTCAAATTCCATTTGATGTCAAGATGGCTTTAGGCTCACAGCCATGAATTGTGGTCTTTACTGACCAAATGTAGTATTATTGAGCTGGTACCTGGGTTGACTTTTTCCGGGACAGAGTTTTCTCTCAGGAGTGACATGGGGGAGGTACAGAGGGACCAAAGGAAAGGCTGTTCTGTTGGGAGGCATCATATCCCCTCATTATAGATAGTGACATGAATCCTCAAACAGAATAAAGCCAGTCCCCAGAATCCCTTTGGCATGAAAAGCATGATTACTCTTCCTGCTTAACTTGGCTTTTATCTGCTTCTAAATTAATTAGCTGTGAAAGGACAAAAAATAACCCCAAGATATTGTATTTTAATTCTAATTTTTAATGCATGGTTTGGGAGCCCAGCTGGCAGCATTTTTAGCCCTGGTGATATGATGGAGGAGCTGTGGTTCTTTCTGAGGGGATTTGAATGCAGCCTTCTTTCCCTTCATTGAGGGGATCCTCTCCTTAACAGGAACCCATTTCACACACACCAATGTACACACATGGACATACTACACACATGTTAGCATACACAAAATTAACACATAAATTTGCAGAAGTATTTTTTATTTTGGAAACAGTTCCACAAAAAAGAAATGAGATTTCCTAGCCAGGGCTGCTGCAGTACATGGGGTCGCAAAGAGTTGGACATGACTTACTTAGTGACTGAACAACAAACCAGGGCTGCAGTGAGTACTTAAACAACCTGGACTTCTCTCTCTCTCTCTGTTTCTCTCTGCCTCTTTATGTTTTTGTCAAGTGGCTCCTTTGTGAGACATAATTCTTGACAGAAATAGCCTGTATCTTTAAAAAACTTAGAATAGCTTTTTGCCCATACTGCTCAGGATAACATTAGTTCCACAAGACTCTAAGTAAAGGAGAAAACTATGTGGAAAAGTAGTTCTGTTGCCAAATGAACTTATTTGTAACTGTCGGACTGTACGAACCTTTGTATGATAACGTACCCTGCAAACCACCAGAGGGGACTACTGTCTGCAGAAGTTCCTTCCTAAGGTCATTTGACACCTGCTTCTCCTACCCTTTTTTTCCCCCACATAGTATCTTTCCATCCCAGTGTTCCAGAGACACCAATTTGAGACCCTGTTTCAGTATCCTATCTTTTATAAGTAGAGTGTGGTTGGTTAGAGTGGAAATGTTCAGGGCTTATGACCTTGCTCTTGACTCTGGTCACAGGAAATCAGAAGGATGGATGTTAGTTTCTGGGTGCTGGTTTCCTAGTGCATGTGTACGTCCCGAAGAGGAGACACCTCCTGACTGGGATCTTACCTCCTGTTTCTGGTTCTGGTACTGGCCCTGATTATGAAGAAATGTAGGTTTCTCTGAACCTCGGAATGTGGTGAGTTGAGCAAGACTGTGTAGAGAGGAGCTTAAGGCTTTTATACTTTTGTAAAAATGCACATTTTTGAGCTAGGCTGCGCCAGTGCAACTCTTATTTCATTCTGTTGGGGGGACTTGTGAGGCAGTTAATCTGTATTTTATTGACTGAGTTTTTCTCAACTCTGTGAGGTAGAATTGATATATAATGCTCTGTAAATTTAAGATGTACAATGTGATTTTTTTTTTTTAAATTTGGCTGTGCTGGGTCTTAATTGCAGCATAGGATTTAGTCAGTCAACCAGGGATTGAACCCAGCACCCCCTGCTTGGGTCCAGTCTTAACCACTGGACCACCAGGGGAGTCCTGTGATAATTTGATATATGTGTATATAGGGAAATGATCACCACAGTAAGGTTAGTTGACACACCCATCACCTCACAGAGTTTCCATTTTCTTGCAGGGGAAGGGTAAGAACTTTAAGATCTACTCTCTCAGAGACTTTTAAAAGCACAATATAATTCAGTGTCATTGAATGTAGTCATCACACTTCACATTAAATTGCAAGAACTTATTCATCTTTTAGCTGAAAATTTGTGCTCTTTGATCACCTACATCAGTTTCTCTCATACCCCCATAACTCCCATTCCCAGCAATATCAATCTGCCCTCTGTTTTTATGAATTTATTTATTTTTTAAATTCCACAGGTAAGTAAGAGCATCCAGTAATTGTCTTTTTTTCTGTCTGACTTATTTCACTTATCCTAAGCCCTTAAGGTTTATCCATTTGGCATAAAATAGAAGGATTTCCTTCTTTTTTATGACTGAGCAGTATTGCATTGTATATAAGTGCCTCATTCTCTTTCCATTCAATGAACACTTAGGTTGCTTCCATGTCTTAGTTATTATAAATAATGCTGCAATGGAGATCTAGGTGCAGATATCTCACAAAGATAGAAGCTTCATCTCTTTCAGATATACACCCAGAAGTGGAATTGCTGGATCATACATCAGTTCTGATTTTATTTGTAAAGAAATCTGTACTATTTTCCATAGTGGCTGCACCAATTTCATTCCCACTGAGAGTGTATAGTGTTCTTATTATTCCACATCCTCACCAGCACTTGTTATCGCCTGTTTTTTTTTTTTTAATACTAGCCAGTCTAATAGATGTGAGGTGATATCTCATTGAGGTTTTTGTTTGCGCTTCCCCAATGATTAGTGATGTTGAACAACTTTCCATATACCTGTTGGCCATTTATTTCTTTGGACAAATGACTATTCAAGTCCTTTGCCCATTTTTAACTGGATAATTATATTGATTTGCTATTGAGTTGTTTGAGCTCCTTATATATTGGGTTGGACAAAAACTTTGTTCAGGTTATTCTGTAACATCTCATGGAAAAATCCAAACAAACTTTTTGGCCAATCCAATATTTGGATATTAACCTCTTATCAAACATGGAGCTTATAAATATTTCCATCATTCTCTAGATTATCTTTCAATTTTGTTGAAATTCATTGTTTCTTTCACTATGTAGAAGTTTGATGTAGTCTCACTTGTTTATTTTTACTTTTATTGCTTGTGCCTTTAGGTATCAAATAAAAAATAATCCTTGCTAAGACTAAGGTCAGTGCATTTCCCCTATATTTTCTTCTAGGAATTTAAAACTTTCAAGTCCTAACTTTGAACCTTTAATCAATTTTGAGTTAATTTTTGTAAGTGGTGTAAGATAGGGGTCTGGTTTCATTCTTTTGTATGTGATCATCAAATTTTCCAAATACCACAAGTTGAAAAGATTATTTTTTCTCCATTGAGCATTCTAGTTCCCTTGTTAAATATTATTTGACCATATGTGCATGGGTTTTGGGCTTCCAGAGTGGCACAATGATAAAGAATCTGCTTGCCAGTGCAAGAGACATGGGTTTGATCCCAGGATTGGGAAGGTCCCCTGGATGAGGATATGGCAATCTGCTCCAGTATTCTTGCCTGGGAAATCGCATGGACAGAGGAGTGTGGTGGGCTACAGTCCATAGGTGTCACAGAGAATTGGACATGACTGAGCATACAAAACTTTATTTCTGGGCTCTTGATTCTTTCTCCATTGGTCCACATGTCCGTTTTTATGCTGCTGCTGCTGCTGCTGCTGCTGCTCAGTCGCTTCAGTCGTGTCCGACTCTGTGCAGCCCCACAGACGGCAGCCCACCAGGCTCCCCTGTCCCTGGGATTCTCCAAGCAAGAACACTGGAGTGGGTTGCCATTTCCTTCTCCAATGCATGAAAGTGAAACGTGAAAGTGAAGTCGCTCAGTCGTGTCCGACCCTCAGCGACCCCATGGACTGCAGCCTTCCAGGCTCCTCCATCTGTGGGATTTTCCAGGCAAGAGTACTGGAGTGGGGCGCCGTTACTCTACTATTCCAATGACTATAGTGATTGCAGTATAGTCTGAGATCAGGTAGTGAGAAGGCTCCTCCTTTGTTGTGCTTTCTGAAGATTGCTTTGTCTATTTGGAGGATGGGGGTGTCTTTTGATGGACAGTTTTGCCTGGTATAGTATTCTTGGTTGACAGTTTTTTTCTTTCAGTATTTTAAATATATCATCTCACTTTTTCCTGGCTTTCAAAGTTTCTGCTGAGAAATTTGGAGTCTTGTGTTTGTTCCCTTGTATGTGATGAGTCTTTTTTCTTGCTGCTTTCAAAATTCTCTCGTTGTCTTTGAATTTTGACAGTTCATTTATAATGTGTTTTGCTGTTATTCTTTTTGATTCAAACTTTTTGGGATATTTGGGCCTCATTTCTGGATTTCTAATTCTCTACCCAAATTTGGGAAATTTTTAGCTATTCTTGCTTTAAATGAATTTTCCATCCTTTTCTTTTCCTCTTCTCATTCAGAGATTCATATAATGCAGATTTAGTTTCTTTTGATGTTGTCTTATAAGCTCCCATAGGACTTCTCAATTGTTTTTCATTCTTGTTTCTTTTTATTCCTCTGACTTGATAATTTCATATGACTTGTCTTCAAGTTCATTGATTCCTTCTTCTGATTGGTCACACCTGCTGTTGAAGCTTCTATAGAATTCTTCAGTCATTTTAATTCTTTAGCTTTAGAATTCCTGCTTGTTTATTTTTGATAGTTTCTATTTATTTGTTCAACAGTCTCAAGCATTGTTTTCGTGATTTATCTGACTGTCTTTCTGTGTATTCTTATAGTTCATTGAACTTTTTAGAGAATTATTCTAAATTATTTTAAAAACAGTTCATTTTTAAAAGACAGTTATTCATGATGTCATGTTTTGCCAAATTCTTTGTAATCCTTGTATCTTTGTGTTTTTATTTGAGTAAGCACTCTCCTCTTTCAAGCTTTTAGGCTTTTTAGGCTTTATTTGGCTGAGAAAGACCTTCCAGTCAGTTCAATTTGTAGTACTAGATGGGGCAGCTGTCAGCATCTGTGAGGAAGAGGGACTTTCTATCAGAGTCTCTTATTGCATGAGCTCACTGTGCTCTGGGGTCAGGGAGGATGCTATTGGCTGGGCTCCATGTTTGAGTGGTTCTACTGGCTGAGCTCTGAGTTCAAGTGGGACCAATAGGTGGGTTGCCTGGTTGGGCAGGGTTGATGGCTGGGCTATGCCATCAGGTGTAACCATTAGCTGGGCTCTACAATCACCTCTGGTTGAATGGGGTCTCTGTCTATGTTCTTGGCAGGTGGTGCCACTGGTTGCACCCTGCAGTTGGGTAGTTCTATGGTTGGCCTCTGCAATCACTCCTTGTTGAGTGGGGCCTCAAGCTGTGGTTGGCAACTGATTGTGCCACTGACTGTACTCTGCAGCTACCTGGGTTCTCAGACCAGGCTTCTTAGTTGAGTGAAATTGGAATTTGCTTTCCTGTCCAAGCAGAATGTAGAGATTTCACAGGTGGTATGGTCCATTGGCTAAGGATCTATATTAGGCAGAACTACGCACTGAACTTCCTGTCCAGACACCTCTACCAAGCTTGGCTTCACAGATATGCTAAGTCACTGGCTGAAATTTCTGCTCTGATGCCAAAATTTGAGTGCTGGTGGCTCTCAAATGTTGCAGATGCCCTGCCTTCCTTCTCGGTCTCTATCTGATCCCAAGTGGTTGATCCCCACAGATTCCCTAGTGATCCCTATGAGGGCGACCCAAGCAGTCCTCCTAGGAAGTGTCACATGATGTTAGGAGAGCTGAATGTCCATTTCAGTCACTGAAAGTCCACTCTCTTTTCCCATTGGAAAAATTGTAGGCCTGTGGGGGCCCTTTCCCTGTGGCTTGTGCTCATCTGGAGGAGAAGTGATACAGTCAGAGTAAAACCACGCCTCTTACTCTTCTAATGTGGTCCTTCTTGGTCTTTGTGGCTTGAGGGGTGCTTCAACCTCACCTCCAGGTTCTGGGATTTTTATAATGGTGTTTCTATCATGAATAGCTCTTAGCTGGTCTTCTTGTGAGAGACACTGAAGTTGGGAATGACATTTGTTACCATCTTGATGACATCACTCTTGAGATTTCTAAAGAAGGAAATACATATGCAAGCCAAGGTCTGCAACCTACAGCACTCATGAATAGCAGATGTGCCTCCCTCCCCTTGAGCTGAGTCTAATCTGTGATTTAAATGCCTTTGGCTCCTCACATTTTTTTGAGACCACAAGAAACCAGATTTATAAGAGTAGGTTTTTAGTAACACCATATCCTTTTGCCCTCCTTCATTATATCCACATAACTCATCATTCTGTGTACACCTGCAAGCATATGAACAGATGCACTCAAACCCAGAGTCAATGTCAGGGCAGTCTTCTACTTTAGAAAAGTTCAACATTTCCTCATCTGTTGTGATAACCTGTTAGGACTTGGAAAATTAGATAATAGCAGGAGCTTTTGAAATGCTGACAATAAAGCATTTACTTTACTCTTCTGAACCTTTCTCTTGCTACATTAAGCCAGATATTTTCAACTTCCATTCTATTTTCCCCCAAATGCTCAGGGAGAGTTCATTTCTCCAAGGACAATGAGAAAACACAAAGAGTGAGCAAGAAGGAGGTTGACTTAATTTGTTTTTAAACAAGTGGTTGGAATGCAGGCACCAGAGACTGCATGTGATTAGCAAAGTACAGAAGGAATCATGTTTGAGAAAGGACGAGAATGAGAGTGTCACTTATTGTCCATGGAAGAAGTGGTCACCTGAAAGCCCAATTGGTAGTGGTTATCAGAAAGTCCAGTGGGTCTGCTTCTTAACCAAGAAATCAACAAACAAATGTTATGCACCACTCTCAGGAGATGTGTGGCTAATTTGACAGTGCACACGTTTGGGATGGCTGAAGACAACATACTAGAAGGCTAGCGCTGATGAGCGTAAAGAAAGATGACTGCAAAACATCATGGAAACTGGGTTAATGTGGGTTTTAGAATCTGTTACACATCCTGAGTTCAAATCATGGCTTAGTCACTTACCAGTGGGATGAGACACATTATTTCTTAGAGTCCAGTTTTTTCATCTGTAAAATAAGGGCAAGGGTGCTCCCCTAGTGGGGTTGTTATGAAGTAGAAATAACATTACAGTGGGTGACTGAAAAATAGAAATGATTGTGAAGATGATGGGATATATCTATAACTGTATTGATTCTTGACTGGGGATGAATGATACCTGATGTGAGTTGGCAGAGATGACCTGATAATTCATTTCTTAGTAGGGAGAGGGGAGAATGAGATTGAGGTCACATACCTTTCCCATGGAATAGCTTCCTGTGAGGGGCTCAGATAAAGAAACTTTCTGTTCATTACAAAATATAAATATACTCACTGAAAGGCAGAAAGTTGGTGGATGAAATCAAATAGCCTAAAGGTAGCATAAAAGAAAGATAAAGTATAAAACTAGATAAAAAAGACACTATCTCATATCAAGTGAATCCATACAGCAATGCATCCACCATTTTTTATGATTCCATTTCAGGGTTTATTGGAGCCTAGAGTATCAGTGAGTAGGATGACCAACTCTAGGGGCAGGAGGAAGGGTATCTCCTCTTATCTTTCTGTGAAGACCACAGGCACAAGGTAACCCTTTCAAAAATGAAAAAAATGGTATCATGATGTTTGTCTTTTTTTGACTTATTTGTGGAATATAAAAAATGATACAAATGAACTTGTTTACAAAACAGAAACCGACTCATGGATGTAGAAAATAAACTTATGGTTAACAAAGGTGCAAAGGGGGATGAGAGAAGGGATAAATCAGGAGTTCAAGATTAACACACAGACACTACTATATATATATATATATATATATATATATATATGTATAAAACAAGGACCTACTGCATAGCTCAGGAAACTATATCAATATTTTGTAATAATTGAAAAGAATCTTATATATATATATATGAAAGTGAAAGTGAAGTTGCTCAGTCATGTCTGACTCTTTGCGACCCCATGGACTATAGCCTACTAGACTCCTCTGTCCATGGGATTTTCCAGGCAAGTATACTGGAGTGGGTTGCCAATTCCTTCTCCAGGAAATCTTTCCAACCCAGGGATTGAACCTGGGTCTCCCGCATTGTAGGCAGACGCTTTACCATCTGAACCACCAGGGAAGTCAATCAGAACACGCATATATAGGACTTCTGGTGGCTCCAGCAATAGGGGATCTGCCTGCAATGCAGGAAACCTGGGTTTGATCTGTGGGTCTGGAAGATTCACTGGAGAAATGATCCCCTGGAATCCCACTCCAATATTCTTGCCTGGAGAGTTCCATGGATGGAAGAACCTGGTGGCTACAGTCCATGGGGTTACAAAGAGCTGGACATGATTAAGTGACTTTCACTTTATTTCATATATATCTAAGAATTTGAAATATATATACATGTATATATATATACATGTGTATATATATACATATATATAAATATATATATATATACATGTATATACATATATATAAACTGAATCACTTTGCTGAACACCTGAAACTAATACAATATTGAAAATCAACTATGCCTCAGTAAAAAACTTAAAAAAACTAAGGACGTCCCTGGCAGTCCAGTGGTTAAGACTTCACCCTCCAATGCAGGGAATGTGAGTTTAATCCCTGGTTGGGGAGCTAAGATCCTGCATGCTTTAGCCAAAAATTCAAAGCATAAAACAGAAATGATATTGTAATAAATTCAATAAAGACTTTAAAAAGTGGCCCACATCAAACAAATCTTTAAAAAACCTGGGTGAGAATTGAAACTTAAGAGGCTAAAAAAATAACTGACTGGGGTCTTCATTCCTCAACCTCTTTCAGACCTGGTTCTATCCCTCATGCCTCTCTTCTCCCTCTTGGCTTCTTTTGGAATGATCATTTGCTGTGTTGACCATGCTGACCCTCCCAGGTTGTTGCCAGTCTATCAGCTTCTCTGAGCAGAGTCTGCTCCCTGATTTACAGTATATCACCTTCTCCCAGACACATACCTGGATAGGCTTGTCCTGACATGTGACCACTCCAGAGAGAGACCTGTGGGAGCTGCTTCCCTCTCTAGGCACTGGTCTTGGGAAGAGGCCTCCAGGAGTGCCTTGAATTCTGAATAGAGTCTCAATACTAAAAAAAGAGGAGAAAAGAGAAATGAGGTTTGGGTCACCAAGTTCAGGCTGATGTCAGGCTGTGGCTTATACAAAATTATTTTAATGAAATATAGACATCTTCCAGATTGGTGATTCTCAAACTCTGGCATGAGGATGACTAGCAGGTCCCCAAGGCAGTACAAGGGGATCCTTGAGGTGAAAACTATCTACTTTTGTAATGCTAAGATGTTACTTGTTCTCTTTTAAACTCCTTTTATCAATAGATTTAAAAAAATGCTCTATGACACATGATGACATCATCTTTCTGTATGTTAGGTATCCTGTGATTTAAAAAATTTCTCAATTTGAATTTCTAATTTGGCAAATGTTGGCAAATATAACTCAGATAAATAAGACCTCTTTGGAGATTCTCAATAAATTTTAAGAGTAAAGGGGTCCCAAGATCAAAGTGTGTAAGAGCTGCGATTCTAGGTTATTCTGGGAACAGTTGTGCTGAGGTGGGTGGGGTTGGGAGAGAAATTCACCAGGGTGGAGATGATGAAGATTCTGTAGGTTTTGTACAAGGTTTGATGCAAAGACACAATGGACCATTGCACTAATGGATTTCATTGGCTCACTGCTTTGTTTATTCTACAGTTTTTTTTTTTTTTTAGTGTATTGTTTAAGCAGACAGGCTTTTTGTATCAAGCTGTGTGCATCCAGATCCTGGCTTAGCCACTTTAACTCTGTGACCTTGGGCAAGTTAATGAGTTTCCCTGTGCCTCCCCCTTCCCTTTATGTTCTTGATCTTTCTTTACCTTGCTCTGTGTCCTGGTAAGGTGATGGCTGGGCTAATCCTCATAGACACTGATGTTAACATTTCTTTGTCCTCTGACTTCCCTTTGAGTTTGGCCAATGGGAGGCATCAGCAGGGGATGAGAGGAGGGAAGAAAGAAAAACAGGTGTATTTCTTCTACTTCTTCACCGCTTCGGTGTCAGTCTTTGCACTGGCTGGGTCTCTAGGTCTTACTATTTATTTTCCTTCATTTCAGTCTAGGCTGCTGTAAAGCCTTGGGCACAAACCCATCCTGATACCAAGCAGGACTCCGTGAGCTCCTGGACACAAAGACTTTCTGTGTCCCCCATCTCTTTCATTATAGGAAATAGCCTTCATTCAGCCTCCATGACCTTTTCTGAGTTCCAACAGGCAGACTCATCTGCTGGTAATCAGGGAAGGGAGGGGATGTAGAGACAAGGATGGAGCAACCAAGAAATCATAGTGCAGGCTTGGTGAGGGTCCTAATTCCCCATCAAGGGATACACTTAATATCTTTGTGCTATTTTGTAGATTCTGAAACCCCTCGAGGCGGGAGAAGTTAATGATTAATGATGGTATGCTGCCCATAAGCATGTAGACGCTAGACCAGTTGGAACCTGAATGTTGATGATGCTTACTCCTATTCATCTCACCACCAACCAATCAGCAGAATGTCCACAAACTGATCACTCCCTCTTTGAACCATTACTATGAAACTTCTCACTATCTTCTCTAAGGAAGGTCACAGAGTTTTTTGAGGCAGGAGCCTGCTGTGTCCTCCTTAGGCTGGAAAAGTAATAAAGCTATCCTATTTCACTTCACCCCAAACTCTGAGATTTGATTCAGCACCAGTGTACAGAGGAACCGAGCACTTGGCATCAATCTATTCTGTTTTCCTCCCTCTTGCATACATGATAATCTTTGTTAAGTTCTCTGCAGGATACCAGTGAGCTCACCATGTTCCCTTCAGGGATCCTAGCTGACACACTAGCCAGTAGTAAGTTGTTAGAAGGTGTGAGTGGTGATGACTGTGATTTCCTACATTTGCTGTTGCTTGGGCTGATGGCTGGCTGCTACCACTGCTTCTAAGATTCCCCCTGTGCTCACTGCTAAGTTAGATACAAAGTAGGTTTTGTTCTTAAGGAGATTGCAGACTAGTTAAAAGGGTTGTACATTTAGTGACCTAGGAGTTAAGCAGAAGTCTGAAGCCATAAATACTGAGTGCTTACATGGCTAGTGCTGGAAATAAGTTCTTCAGGAATTTGGAGGGGAAGAGCTGGTTTTTGAGAAATCGGTCACTTTTCAGTAGGATGGGAAGAGTGGAAGTGCTGCAGTGGGATGAATGTGACAGAGATGCTCTGAGAAGGGAGAGGGCATCTGGTTTAAGGGAATGGAGCTTGCCAGAGGGGTGAACAAGCAGGCTGGAGTTTGATCACCTAGGGCTGGTTGTGCTAGTTGCAGAGTTGGGCCTTATTTCCACTGGAGGTTTGTAAGTTCTGTAAGTAGGGCTGAAGTGATGGTGGTGGTGATGGATAAAATGTATAAGTGGTCCAGACAGAGGCTGGAGGAGGGAAATGTGGTATGACTACAGAAGGAAGACCTGGAGTTCTGGGTAGAAAGCGATGTGATTACAGAGGGAAGACCTGGAATTCTGGACTGGGATATGGCAGGAAAAGGAGAGGGGAACCGGTCAGCAAAGAGGGTCTGAGGCTGAGATACCTCTCCAGGCCAGTCGGACTGCTGAGCCTAGCTTCTCCTCTCCAGTTTGAGAGGGTCAGAGAATGCTCATCAGGATCCTGTGGGATAGCCTGTCATTCTTCCACTCATACCATGAGTGACTTTGGGAAGGTCACTTTTCCTCTGGGCATCTGTCTCCTCATCTGTAAGATGAGGGTTTGGCATATTTGGTTGCATGCTCGTGATCTGAGGCATTTAAGTCTACACTGCAAACACGATGTACTTTTGACTCTCTTTGATAGTATTTCAATTCCAGGGGAGGTTTTATTTTCAAAGAAGAGACTGATAAGAAGAAAGAGTAACAATATTGAGCTCCTGCTGTTTTCTAGGTTTTGTGATATGCAATGTCCATATATTATCTTACTGAATTATCCTAGCAAAGTTCTTTAGTTAGCATTGAATTTGACTGAAGTAACAGAAAATCCAACTCATTGTGGTTTAGAGCAATAAAGTATATATATACATACACACACACACACACACACACACACACACACACATATATATATACACACACACACATATATATATATAACCAAAAATCTGGAGGCAGTTGCCTGCTGGCCTTGACTCAGTGGCTCAGATATGTCAGGTGAGACGTACATATACTTATTTGGGCTTTCCTTCATGGCCACAGGAGGGCTGCTGTAATTCCAGCTGTCACCTTTGTGAAGGTAGGATATAGGGAGAGGGTCAGCACCAGATGTATCTTTCAGTCTTTTTTTTTTTTTTTTCATAAAAGGAGAGTATTGCTACTCCCCATCATTTACAAAAGAGAGCTCTGAGGCCTATAACACTGAGCCACTTTCTAAACATAGTCAACATGACTCTTCCTGAGATCCTCCAGCTTCCTCTTCTTTCTTGTTCTGAAGCCTAAACAACTTACTTTATCTTTGCAGGTAACTCATGCCATCAGGAGGTATCTGTCTTCTAGTGAAATCAAGTATCAAGGCAAGCTGATGGCAGGAGGGAAGTCCACATTGGGGAGTGGCCTCTTGGTTTCTTCGGTGTGCTGAGATTAGGCCTCCCCCTTCTTGATGGGAATAAATGATGCTAACCATATTCAGGAATAAGATGCAGCATTTAGTTGTGATTCAGGATCGCAAAGTCTTCTTTCCCAACCACCCTGCCAGAGTCGACTCAGTGACCTCCTGCTTCTCCCATCCTCTGTCAGTCCCCACCCTTTTCTCCTTTCTGAGTCTCCTTCAGGGGCTACCCAAAGCCAATGAAGAATATTCCAATTTGGGCTTAGCCCTCACTGAGTGGTAGCCCTACTCAGTCAGCCCTGCCTCTCTGTCCTTGACTGTGAGCAGTGCCCCACCAGCACCTGGGCAGGCATGGACCCCAGTCCTGGATTGTGAAGATCAGCAAGTGGCACTGAGACATGAATATGGTTTGTTCTGTTTTTTTTTTTTTTTTTTTTCCTCCACTGGAAAATGACCACAGAATAATTTTTTGCAGACAATTTAAATGGAATCAGAGACCTTGAAACAAGTTGCAAATGAGAACTAAGTGTGGCGAATTGGAAACATGAAAAGCAAACTTTCTGCTGGTTTGTGTTTCTCTAGTGTGAATCAGTAAAATCCCATGGATGGAGGAGCCTGGTAGGCTGCAGTCCATGGAATAGTGAAGAGTCAGACACGACTGAGTGACTTCACTTTCACTTTCACTTTCATGCATTGGAGAAGGAAATGGCAACCCACTCCAGCGTTCTTGCCTGGAGAGTCCCAGGGACGGGGGAGCCTGGTGGGTTGCCATCTATGGGGTCGCACAGAGTCAGACACGACTGAAGCGACTTAGCAGCAGCAGCAGTGTGAAGCAGTAGACCAAGGGCAAAGTCAGGATGTGTTAGCCCAGGAGTCCTTCTCCTCTCTCCCCTTCTCAGCGGTTTTGTTTCAGCAATCTCCAGTTTCAAAGCTGACTTGTAGAAACACCCTTGTTCTCATTAACAGACCACTTGGGGGTGGGTTGTATTGGGCGTGGCGTGGTGTGGGGAATGATTGAGGGCAGGTCCCAGGATATATTTTCTCAGTCCCTGGATATTCAGCTGAGGGAGGGGCTTTTTCCCAAGGTTGGAATCAAATCCGAGCCTGTAACTGCCTAAGACTCTGATCTCGGGTGGCCTCAGCCTGCAGTGGCTTGAAGCAAGATTTCAGTTCCTGGTCAAAGATGGAAGTCAGATGGTGGCAGTGAGAACTGTGAATCCTGGCCACTAGACCAGTGGTCACTGACAAGGTCCTGGCCATATGGCTTTGCAAAAAATGAATTTCCACCCTACCCACCCTCCCCCAAAAAACCCAGAAAGTAGTGATACAAATAAAGTACCACACCTCTGTAATGCATTTTTCTACAATACTGAAACGATTCTTTGCTTTTCTTTCTCTTTATGGATGGGTGGGATCAGTGACAACAGAGTCTATGCCTCATTCCCTTCTGAATCTCCAGTCATAGCACAACACTGGGCCCAGAATGACTCTCACTACTCCAATACTGAGCTACATTAAACCAACAGTAAGGGCATATCATCCGTTGTTGGAGGAAGACCAGCCAGGGCTCCTCTTGATGCAGTTGAACCCTCAGAAGCCCCACATGCTGCTATGACTCTCTAGCCTCCTGCATGATGGTCTCTTAAAACAGAAATGGTGTTAGAGCTGCTGTGGTGAGCATGCCTCTCTGTATTCCTTTTTGACAATTGCTCCCATTTAGTATTTGTGCCTAGATGCACCCTTTCCTGCCAGCGGCATTTAATAGCCCATTTGACATTTTCCATTTTTTGGATGGTTGTTCCTGTTAAACTGTTGTAATGAAACAATGAACACTATTTTTTCATCTCCTCACAATCTGTTTCTAAATGGACTGTGTATCAAGCTTTCAATGGCTATGGATACACCCTGCATGACTGAGGAGGTGGCTTGAAAGAGCCAGTGTCAAAGTGGGCATCAGATCTGGGCCTTGGAGAGAGTGTCTCCAGCCCTTTCACTAGGAGGAGAGAAATCACTGCTGGATTCGCACTGTTGGCAGCAGAGGTGGCATTACTACCATCATTTAGAAGTTTATTTAGTTTTAAATCATCAATAAAATTGTCATGGAAGACTTCTAAACCACTGAAGTATAAAGATAAGAATAAAAAAATTAGTCCATAGTTTTAGCCCCTGAGGCAAGGATAATATTTTAGTGTTTTTACTGGTTGCTTTTTCACTTTCTTTCACTTCCTTTAATAAATATGTAAATCTAAAAGAAAAACATGCAGTATATAGACAAAATGAAAAATCACTCATAACTCAGTCTCCAGAGTTAAGCACTGTTAGCAATTTGAAATGTTGTCTTTGGAAATGCTTTTTTCTCTAATAAATAATAAAAGAAAAGGGCTTGTGCTGTTCATCAGGTTTGGCCTCTGGCTTTTTGTCCCTTAGCAATACATCATGAATATCTTTTGGAACCAAGAAGTACCCACAGTCTCAATTTTAAGGATTGGTTAACAGTCCATTGTATGGATATACCACAATTTTAAAAATCAAAATTGCTATTATTAGACATCCAATCTATTCCTTGGGCTTCCCTGGTGGCTCAGATGGTAAAGAATCTGCCTGCAATATGGGAGATTTAGGTTTGATCCCTGGGTCAGGAAGATCTCCTGGAGAAGGGAATGGCAACCCACTCCAGTATTTTTGCCTGGAGAATCCAATGGACAGAGAAGCCAGGTGGGCTACAGTCCATGAGTTCGCAAGTGTTGGACATGGCTGAGTGACTAAGCAGCAGTAGCAATCTATTCCTAGTTTTTGCTTTCATACATAATACTTTGATAAATATCTTTGGTGATGGAGCTCAACATTCAGAAAACGAAGATCATGGCATCTTGTCCCATCACTTCATGGGAAATAGATTGGGGAAACAGTGGAAACAGTGTCAGACTTTATTTTTGGGGGCTCCAAAATCACTGCAGATGGTGACTGCAGCCATGGAATTAAAAGATGCTTACTCCTTGGAAGAAAAGTTATGATCAACCTAGATAGTATATTCAAAAGCAGAGACATTACTTTGCCAACAAAGCTCCGTCTAGTCAAGGCTATGTTTTTTCTGGTAGTCATGTATGGATGTGAGAGTTGGACTGTGAAGAAGGCTGAGCGCCAAAGAATTGCTGCTTTTGAACTGTGGTGTTGGAGAAGACTCTTGAGAGTCCCTTGGACTGCAAGGAGATCCAAACAGTCCATTCTAAAGGAGATCAGCCCTGGGGTTTCCTTGGAAGGAATGATGCTAAAGCTGAAACTCCAGTACTTTGGCCACCTCATGCGAAGAGTTGACTTATTGGAAAAGACTTTGATGCTGGAAGGGATTGGGGGCAGGAGAAGAAAAGGGGATGACAGAGGATGAGATGGCTGGATGGCATCACTGACTAGATGGACGTGAATCTGAGTGAACTCCGGGAGTTGGTGATGGACAGGGAGGCCTGGTGTGCTGTGATTCATGGGGTCGCAAAGAGTCGGGCACGACTGAGCAACTGAACTGAACTGAATGGAAGAAGACACTTTTTTGCTCTTATTTGTTATTTTATTAGGATAAATTTGCATAAGGGTAACTTATAGGTCATGGCTTCCCTAGAGGCTCAGTGGTAAAGAATCCATTTGCCATGTAGGAGACACGGATTTGATCCCTGGGTCAGGAAGGACCCTGGAGGAGAGTATGGCAACCCACTCCAGTGTTCTTGCCTGGAGAATCCCATGGATGGAGGAACTTGGCTGGCTACAGTAAATAGGGTTGTAAAGAGTTGGACATGACTGAAGTGACCAAGCATGCGTGCACGCAACTTATAGATCACTTTGTTCACATGTCTTATAAATCTTTGACGTTGTCCTCCAAATTGCATTGCAGAATATCAGGTTACTTCTTACAGAATCATAGGGAAAGCCCATTACTCTACACCTTTTCTTATTCCATTCAAATTCTCCTCTTATTTCATCAGTTTTGGTCAATACGTGTCTTTGAAAATCTACCACTGCTCTGAGATTTTAAAACTATTATACAAATATACATAGTTTTCTCTTACTAAACCAATAACCATTTCATTCCTATGACCATAAGTCTTTCCTCATTCTTAATATGTGGAGAAGAGAATGCTTTGGGAATATTTCAGAATGCTTCCTTCCGTCTCCCTCTGTTGTATGGAAATTCTTATCCAAAGTTTGTTGTGTGAGCTTGAAAGGTAAGCTTTGCCCAGGGTTTGCTGGGAGAGCTCCTTGAGGTAAAGCTCACAGAAGTGTGGGACCCTCTTCAAATTAGCCCCCCTGGAGTTTTTAATTCTTAAACTTGTCCACACCGAGCAGAGAAGCCACTTGCATTTGTCAATTGCAGTTGGTTTTCCCACCCAGTACTAGCTCCCATGGAGGTCTCTGCTCCACTAAGCTGAGACTCCCTGAATCCACCTGTCTTGGAGCAATAGTTTGCCTGTTATCTCTGTTCTTGATGAACCTAAGAAGAGCTGCTGCTTTTGAGTTTGTTCAGCTCTTTTCTCATTGTGAGGACAGGAGCAGCAACTCCTGAGCTCCTGATATGCAGGAAATCCTTCACTGTTAATGTTTGACATTTCTGTTTTTTTGTTGCTGTTGATTGTATGGTGAGATATTTGTCTATATTATGTGTCTTTTTCACAAAGCAGATTCTTTTATTGATGCTGCTTTTGGGAGTTGAAATAAATTATTTCCAGCTTTTAAATTTAACAATTCTCTCCTCTTTTTTTCTTTTGGTTTTATTTTGTCACTATTCTTCTTGCTTTTTGAAGAATAGCTAGTTTACTTTCAGTCCATTATCTCTGGATTTTACTTTGATCCCTTTGTTCTGCTAACCTCCTTAGGGAGATGGATGATCTGTGTGTTACTAGGTCACAAGCTTCTTCAGGGCAATGATTATGTGTGTTTTCTTCACCATTGTACTTCAGTTCAAAATACAGTATAAGCACAAAGAAAGTGCATAACTGACAGTGGTTGAATAAATGAATGAATAAATAGATGAATGCTAGATTTAGGGTGTTTGTCCTTTTTATCCATATATTTTCCCTGGTTTAAATTTATTTGGCTGTTTCTTCAGCATTAAATTTTCTGCATTAAACAAGTGTTGCTTCTTTGACCAAATTGTACTATAAATGCAATTTTATATCTTTGTAAAATTTAATCTGGTTATCATATTTTTAATAAAGCTTTAATAGCATTATTATGGATTCATTTCTATTCACTGGATGTATCATATTTTACTTAACTATTAATCTATTGATGTAAATTTGAGATATTGCCAATTATTTTTGCTATTAAAAGAAATTATGGGAATATTTTTATGTCTGGAATTTTTCTAAAGTATTGTAGAAATTTTCTTCACAATAAAACCTTGTAGGGAAGTCTATGGGTCAGACACATGAATATTTGTCATATTTTAACACATTGTTTTCCCAAAGTTAGTTCAAAATTTGGCAGTTTTTGCTGGACAACAGAAACTAACACAACATTGTAAAGCAGCTATACTGCAAAAGGAAGAGAGTTTAAAATAGATAATATATAAATACCTTGTTGCACAAAATTAATGCTTAGGAAGATGGCAATGACGACCCTGTATGCAAGACAGGAAAAAAGACACAGATGTGTATAACGGACTTTTGGACTCAGAGGGAGAGGGAGAGGGTGGGATGATTTGGTAGAATGGGAATTCTAACATGTATACTGTCATGTAAGAATTGAATCGCCAGTCCATGTCTGACGTAGGGTGCAGCATGCCTGGGGCTGGTGCATGGGGATGACCCAGAGAGATGTTGTGGGGAGGGAGGTGGGAGGGGGGTTCATGTTTGGGAACGCATGTAAGAATTAAAGATTTTAAAATTAAAAAAATAAAAATTAATGTTTAAAAAGAATTGGCAGCCACCAGCAGACCATGAAGATAACCGTTTCTCTGCAGCTTTGCTGATTTGGGGCACTGTTCATTTCTGTCTCTTATCTCTGGCCAAGTGCTTCTCGTCCTGCACTGCCATGACTTTTAGTCTCTTTGGGTCTTTAGAAACCTTCCCCAATTTCTCAAATGCTAAGAAGTTGAGAGCAAGAAAGATAGAACTTTACGATAATTCACTTCATTGTTTACTTAACTTATTCTTCTATTTCAAAAACTTAAGACTGATTAATGCTGTGAAAGTGCTGCACTCAATATGCCAGCAAATTTGGAAAACTCAGCAGTGGCCACAGGACTGGAAAAGCTCAGTTTTCATTCCAATCCCAAAGAAAGGCAATGCCAAAAAATGCTCAAACTACTGCGCAATTGCACTCATATCACACGCTAGTAAAGTGATGCTCAAAATTCTCCAAGCCAGGCTTCAGCTGGATGACTGGATCATGGATAAAGGAAGAGAGTTCCAGAAAAGCATCTATTTCTGCTTTATTGACTATGCCAAAGCCTTCGACTGTGTGGATCACAATAAACTGTGGAAAATTCTGAAAGACATGGGAATACCAGATCACCTGACCCGCCTCCTGAGAAACCTATATGCAGGTCAGGAAGCAACAGTTGTTAGAACTGGACATGGAACAACAGACTGGTTCCAAAAAGGAAAAGGAGTGGATCAAGGCTGTATATTGTCACTCTGCTTATTTAACCTATATGCAGAGTACATCATGAGAAACGCTGGGCTGGAAGAAGCACAAGCTGAAATCAAGATTGCTGGGAGAAATGCCAATAACCTCAGATATGCAGATGACACCGCCCTTATGGCAGAAAGTGAAGAGGAGCTAAAAAGCCTCTTGATGAAAGTGAAAGTGGAGAGTGAAAAAGTTGGCTTAAAGCTCAATATTCAGAAAACTAAGATCATGACATCTGGTCCCATCACTTCATGGCAAATAGATGGGGAAACAGTGGAAACAGTGTCAGACTTTATTTTTTGGGCTCCAAAATCACTGCAGATGGTGACTGCAGCCATGAAATTAAAAGACGCTTCCTCCTTGGAAGGAAAGTTATGACCAACCTAGATAGCATATTGAAAGGCAGAGACATTACTTTCCCGACTAAGGTCCGTCTAGTCAAGGCTATGGTTTTTCCAGTAGTCATATATGGATGTGAGAGTTGGACTGTGAAGAAGGCTGAGTGCTGAAGAATTGATACTTTTGAGCTGTGGTGTTGGAGAAGACTCTTGAGAGTCCCTTGGACTGCAAGATCCAACCAGTCCATTCTAAAGGAGATCAACCCTGGGATTTCCTTGGAAGGAATGATGCTAAAGCTGAAACTCCAGTACTTTGGCCACCTCATGTGAAGTGTTGACTCATTGGAAAAGACTCTGATGCTGGGAGGGATTGGGGGCAGGAGGAAAAGAGGACGACAGAGGATGAGATGGCTGGATTGCATCACCAGCTTGATGGACGTGAATTTGAGTGAACTCCGGGAGTTGGTGATGGACAGGGAGGCCTGGTGTGCTGCAATTCATGGGGTCGCAAAGAGCTGCACACGACTGAACGACTGAATTGAACTGAACTGAACTGAACTGACTGAAGATTGATTAAGCCTTTTTAACGTTGCAGAAGTATGCAGGAGAAAATAAGCCCTCAAATGGCTCAATTATGATTGAATACATTTTGTAGGTTGAAGAAGTCAAACTATGCAGAGTGGAAGGAAATGTAAAATGAAAGCTCCTTTCCCATTCATTTTCTGTTCTTCTCCCTGGAGGTAGTTCTTCACATTTAAATTTTTGTAAAATTTATACATATTTAGTAGGAAATGTAGAATATTTTGTAGAATATTTTATAGGATGTAAGGTGCTTTGTGCCAGTCATTTTTTTTTTTTTTGTCTTGCCACAAATTGCAAATTTCACAGAAACCTTATGGCTCCTGCCTCTCTGGCAGTGGTTGTGAGAGTTTCTAGGTTATAAGAAGAGTGTTTTGTTTTGTTTTGTTTTTGCAAAGAAAGCATTAGCTTGTTCATCATAGAGTCGACGAAACAGGGGTATTTATTTTTATATTTTAAAATCTATGTAAAAGGGTTATATATTTTTAAGAGTATTCTGTATCTTGTGTGGAAGCTAAAAAAATTATATCAGTTCACACAACTAGCAACTGGAGGAGCGTGATTTGAAACAGGTTCATTGGCTGTGAAAGCATATATTTTGAAAAAATCTGCTTCTTTTCATTCCTGTTAATGTAACTGCTAGAAAACTTTATTTATTTTTGTAAAATTTATTTTACTGAGATAAAGTTGATTTACAAACAGACTTTCCAGGTGGAACAGTGGTTCAGAATCTGCCTGCAAATGCAGGACACCCAAGAAACGAGGGTTTGATCCCTGGGTCAGGAAGATCCCCTGGAGTAGAAAATGGCAATCCACTCCAGTTTTATTTCTGGAAAATTCCATGGACAGAGGAGCTTGGTGGGCTACATACAGTCCATAGGGTTACAAAGAATTGGACATGACTGAGCACACACACACACCTAGTTGATTTACAGTGTTATGTTAATTCCTGCTGTACAGCAAAGTGATTCAGTTATACATCTGTGTGTATGTGTGTGTGTGTGTGTGTGTGTGTGTGTATTCTTTTTTGTATTCTTACTACTGCGGTTTATCATAAGATATTGGATATAGTTCCAATAGTTGGGTTTGGGCAAGGGATTGCATGCCCAGTGAAGAAGTGAGCTGAAGATGTCACATTTGGGCAAACTGATCTTCAGTTCTGGGTGTTTGGAGCCAAAGGGTTTTCCCAGGACAAGCTCAGAGGCAGGTGAAGGACTTGGCAGTGGAGTAAGCTGTGGCTATGGCAGGAGAGACTATTGCATCAATTCTGGCCTTGACTCACTGTAAAATGTTGAGCCAATTGTTCCTTTGTGCCTCAGTCTCCTTATCTGCAAAAATGGGACAAACTTAACTTGAATACAAATGTACCTTCTAACTCAACAATGCTATGACAGTTTCTTTGACCTATGGTTTTATCGGGTAGGAAGGAAAATCTTCTTAGGAATTGATGTTCAGGGTTGAAGCCTTTTAAGTTTCTGCTAGATAGCACTGGAAAAGTTTCCTACTTAGAACTCTCCAATGGGGACTTTCCTGGTTCCAGTAGTTAAGACTCTGCACTTCCACTGCAGGGGGCATGGGGTCAATCCCTGGTTGAAGAACTAATATCTTGCATGCCAAAGTGCATGATAAAAAACAAACAACAGAAACCAAACAAAAACCCCACAAACTATCAAAAGGAAATATGTCACCATTCTGCCTCATCTTTTCACTTTGAGCCACTGCCTCAAAGCGGCTGAAAGCAAGGAAAGTGAGCAAAGGTGGAGAGGTCTGAGATCAGAGTGAGCACATTTATAGCAGAAGTAATCATGCAGCCTGTCCTCTGGTCTCTGATGCTGGAGATTCTTGCTTGCAGATCAATCCCCTGGCAACACAAAGACCTGTTCTCCTGGGGGTCACATTCCGCCAGTGCTGCTGTGTGCCAAGTTGCTTCAGTCGTGTCTGACTCTTTGCAACCCCATGGACTATAGTCCACCAGTGTCCTCTGTCCATGGGATTCTCCAGGCAAGAATATTGGAGTGGGTTGCCATGCCCATCTCTAGGGGATCTTCTCGACCCAGGGATCTAAGCCATATCTCTTATTTCTCCTTCATTGGCAGGCAGGTTCTTTATGACTAGCACTGCCTTGGAAGCCCCCACGTTCCACCAGAGAGACAAATAAATAAATCCACAAAACTTATGCCTTATGTCAGGTAGTGATTCTACAAAGTACTTGGGGAAGATGAGGCAGGGTGAAGGCCTGAAGTGACCAAGTTGAGGTTAAGTGACTATTTTAGATAGGATGGTTGGGGAAGCCTCTCAGATGAGGTGACACTTGAGTGAAGGGAGACCGTTTCTCTAGGCAGAGGAGTAGTAAGAATAGAGACCCCGAGGGAGAAATGAGCTTGGCACATTCAAGAAAGAGCAAGAAGACCCAATTTTCAGGGAAGAGATTAGTGGGTGATGAACCCAGACCACTTGGGATGCGCAGGTCTCATAAGCCTTGCTGGTCACAGCAGGGAGTTCAAATTTTATGCTGATTTTATTGGGAAGCCATCAGAAGGTGTGAGAGGAAATGAAGCATGTTTTGATTTTTGTTTAAATATGGCTTCCCCATGAAAAGTCAATTTTAGGGGCAAGGTTTGGGGCAGAGAGAGCCCCTAAGAGGATTCTGCAGAGTCTGGAAGAAATGGAAGCAGTTGAGCCTGAAAAGGTGGTGGTGAGATGCTGAGAAGTGTCGCAATTCTAGATGTGTTTTGAAAGAGGAGCCAAGGGAAATCATTGCTATACTGAGTGTGAAGGGTGAGGGAAAGAGAAAGAAGAAGAATGACACAGAGGCTTCAGACAGAGAAAGAAAAATGTAATGTGATATTGCTTATATGTGGGATCTAAAATGAAGGTACAACTGAACTTGTTTACAAATAGAAATAGAGTTACAAATGTAGGAAAAAAAACTAATGGTTAGCAGTGGGACAGGGGTATAAATTGGGAAATTGAGATTGACATATATACACTACTAAATATAAAATAGATAACTAATAAGGATCTACTTACTATATAGCACAGGAAATGCTACTCAATACTCTGTAATGCCTGATATGGGAAAATAACCTAAAAAAGAGTGGATATACATATATGTATAACTGAGTCACTTTGATATTCACCTAATCCTAATACAACGTTGTAAATCAACTGTACTCCAATTTAGAAAAAAAGTGACAGAGATTCTTTCCACTGCAACAGGGTGAATGGACATCCACCCACTGAAGCCTAGTTGGGGTGGAGGAGCAGGTCCATTTGGGACCTGCCTATTACATGTCCACAGGGAGATGGTGGGTGTGGCAACAGGCACATGAACTCAGAGCTTAGGGCTGTGGCCTGGATGAGGGGATATATGGAATATTGAGAAGCCAGCAGCACTGGGATGTAGCTGTCACGAAGGCTGTGGAACCAGATGAGGTGTGAGGCATCCTTCAGTGACTGAGTTAGGAGGGGGGTCATATCATGCCACACTTGGGGTGGCACCAGGCTTGGAGAAGTTAAGAAAGGTCCCTGCTTTGACCTGAAGTCTCTGCTGAACCTCCATCCCAGTCTTTCCAGAGAGTTCTCAACTGGGCAAGGGTAACATTAATAAGGGCTTCCCAGGTGGTGCTAGTGGTAAAGAACCTGCCTCCCAATGCAGGAGATGTAAGACATATAGGTTCGATCCCTGGGTTGAGAAGATCTCCCTGGAGGGAGGGGGCCATGGGCCAAACTCACTCTAGGATTTCTTACCTTGGAGGAATAATAAAGAATTTGCCAATTCACAACAAGTTAACCTTCCCTTCACCCTTGGTCCCATGGTTTCCACCTACCCACATGTTGTCCATGCCACTGGCCAACACACTTCTGATTTTGGGAGGAATGACTAGACCTCCATCTGTCTATTGGGATCTCTTTGGGCCTCATTTCTCTCTGTTAGTCCTCCATCCTCAATAAAGGGCCTTCAGGATGAATGTGACAGTGAGAAGGACCTAATAGGCATCCTAGGAAAATTTTTTGAGTAAAGGAATGCTTAATAATTTTATAAGTGAGTCAAGACTACATAGGCTTTGCTTTTCTGAATAAATGATAAATATTTGAAAGAAAGTTCTAGCCTTCAACTTACCATTTCCTGGGACCAAGAATTTTGAAGGATTTGCCTATGATGCAATTTGTTGAATTCATTCAATTTTTAAAAAACCATATTTATTGATTCCCTATAGGTTAAGCACTCTTGGATAAGACAAGTCCTTGCCTTCCTGGCCTCCCAGGTGGTGTAATGGTAAAGAATTTGCCTGCTGATGCAGGAGATACAAGAGACGCAGGTTTGATCCCTAGGTTGGGCAGATCCCTTGGAGTAGGAAATGGAAACCCACTCTAGTATTCTTGCCTGGAAAATTCCATGGACAGAGAAGCCTGGAGGGTTACAGTCCATGGGGTCACAAAGAGTCAGACATGACTGCACACACACATGGATTGCCTTCCCAGAGTTTACATTCTGGTGAGAGTAGATAGACGGTAAATAGATAAGCACATAAAAACATAACAGGTCAGGTAGTTATAATGCTATAAGGAAAAAATAAAGCAGAGGGAACAAGGTCTGAAGAAGGTGGAGTTTTGGATGGCGGGGTCTAGGAAGGTCTTCTGCAGAGGCAATTTTTGGTCTGAGACCTGAATGAAGCGAGGGATAATCACGCATGAGCGGAACTCATTAGAAGGAACTGCAGTGCCAAGGCCCTGAGGTGGGAACATGGGGTCCTTCCTAGGCAGCCAGTAGGAGTGGCTGGAGCTGAGTGGGAACTGCCAAAGGGCTTAACAAGAGCTCAGATATTATTCCACAGAGCTGAGGGGCTCATGGTTTTTGAGTAGAGGAGTGACTTCATCTGACTTAGGTTTTCAAAGGATCAGTCTTACTGCTATGTAGATAGTGGATTGTAGGGGACAAGAGTGGGAATGAGGAGACCAGTCAGAAAGCCTTGCAGTGGGAGATGAAGCTGAAGTAGGATGGGATCAGAGGAGGAGATGAGAATGGTGAGACCTCAGATGTATTCTGAGCCTCTAGGATTTGTTGATGAATTTGACCTGGGATGGGTGAGAAAGAGATGAGTCAAGGGTATATCTGAGAGCTTAAGCATGAGTCACTGGTTGCCCAGAATGAGAAGGAAATAGATGGGTGGGAAGTGGGCAGTGGGCAGTGGGCGGGGGCAGGGGACTGGCGAAGGGGACTGGGGAATGAACTGTATGGCTCAGAAGGTAAAGAATCAGCCTGCAGTGTGGGAGGCCTGGGTTCAAGCCCTGGGTTGAGAAGATCTCCTGGAGGAGGGCATGGCAACCCACTCCAGTATTCTTGCCTGGAGAATCCCTATGGACAAAGAAGCCTGGTGGGCTGCAATCCATGGGGTGGCAAAGAGTTGGACATGACTGAGCAACTAAGTGCAAACGATACTTAAAGCCATGGATCTGGATGTGTTCAAGATGAAAAACAGTCAGTGATGGGGAGGAGGTTGCCCAGCCCCACACATGCAGTAGGGGTTGGGCACGACATTGCTTTTCTTCTGTTTTGTCCTCCTAAGAGGGAAATGACTAGCTTAGAATTCCATCTTAATTGGGGCTAGTCACATGGCAAAACTGCTTTCCCCACCAAAGAGGGTAAGATGCCTCTGTTATCTGTGCAGACCAGATGGGACATTCAAAGAGCTACATATGACTCGCATGTTGATCAGCAGCTTTTCTTACATAAAACTCCTCATGCCTGTCCTTTTGTCATTTCTTTCCCTCTTTTGCCTTTTTAACTTGTGTTGGCAAAATATATAGTCAGGACATAATCAAAGTGCACAGTATTTTTGTTCTTCCAGCAAGAATGCTTGTCTTTATAGATCTGCTTTTGGAGGAAGATGAAGAAACTGTCACTGTCCTCCCAGGCAGGTGCCTCAACCTACATCGTGTGTTATTTCTGGTGTCCTGGAAGAGGGGCAGTGCTTCAGTGCTTCGGGAAGCTCTGGGCTCCAGGCAAGTGTTTTTCGTCTGTCTGTTTTCTAACAGCAGATTAGAAAGACTCTGAGGACCTGCTTATAAAAGTTTGGTTATGGAAACCCAACGTATACTGCAAGCTTATAATTCAAGGGGAAAGAACAAGAACTCTAAAGGCATGGTGTGTCCACTACATGCCAAATACCCTCATGAGGTTCTCATGAAGATGTAGGGTCTGACTGAAGTGTTTCTGGAGGGTGGGCTGTTGTTCCCTTGAAGAAATAGCTCCAGGGACCCACTGAGTTCTCCTCTGGCAAGAAGATCAGTTCTATCCTGGGAGCCCTGAGTACCAAGCAGGATCCCTGGGTGGGCACAAGCAACCTGAACTTCAGTATCCAGCTGGTGGTAGACAGAGACCCAAAGAGTTCTACTGAGGTGTCTGTGGCATCATTTCTACCATGTTTTATTTCCCAGATCCTTGCATTCTCCCCGGCACCAGGGAATGTCATTTAGTTCTGACTGAAGGCAAGGTGTACGGCAAGCCTTATAAAGACTCCTTTTTAAAAATCTATTCATTTATTTATTTTTGGCTATGCTGAGTGAACTCCGGGAGATGGTGGTGGACAGTGAGACCTGGCGTGCTGCGATTCATGGGGTCACAAAGAGTCGGACAAGACTGAACAACTGAACTTACTGAACTGAACTGAACTGATGCTGGCTCCTTGTTGCTACGTGGGCTTTTCTCCACTTGCCGTGAGTGCAGGCTACTCTCTGGTTGTGGCCTGTGGGCTTCTCATTGCGAGGGCTTCTCTTGCTGTGAGCACGGGCTCTAGGGTGTGTAAACTTCGGTGGCTGTGGCTCCTGGGCTCTAGGGCACAAGCTCAATAGTTGTAGTGCATGGATTTAGTTGCTCATGGCATGGAGATCTTGGATCAGGGATCGAACCTATGTCTTTTGTATTGGCAGGTAGATTCTTTACCACTGAGCCAGCAAGCCTCATATGAAGATTCTTAAAGTTCCAGGAGAATAAGCTGGGGTTTATTGATAGAGTGAGCTGGTCAATCTGTCTCTTACCTAGCTTCCCCACAATGATTTTTTAATGCTTTCTCCATCCAACGAATGGAGATAGTCATCAATGGATATTTTTCCTTGCTTTAAAGCTGCATTGTCCAACAAGGTAACTACCCATTAACCACCCACTTGAAATGTGGCTAGTCAGAAATGAGCTGTTTTGTAAGTGTAAAATATATACCAGATTTCATATTGGTGAAAAAAGTAAAATAGCTCAGCAATAGTTTTATTTATTAATACTTTGATGACATATTGAAGTGATAATATTTGGAAATATTAAATAAAGTAAATATTTTATTTTGGAAAAATTAAATAAAATATATTAATAACCAATCTCACCTTTTTTCTTGCTTTTTAAATAACATGACTACTAGAAAATTTAAAATTGCATGCATGGGTGGCATTATATTTATTATTTGCTCTAAAGAAGAAAAATGTCATTCCCTGGGAGCCCACAGATGACTTGACTTAGGGGATGAAGTTTCTAAGTTTCTAACTTGACCTGTTTCAGTGGTTCCCATGTTAAAACTCAGTCTCCATAGCAGGATGTCCAAGGCCCTCTGTGAGTTGGCATTTTCTGTCTTTTAGCTGCTGTGGAGTGAAGGCTTGTGAGCCTCCAAAATTCACTGGCTTATGCTTCAGCCCCAAAGTGATGACATTTAGGGCTGGAACCTTTGGAAGGTTTAGATGATGTCATGAGAGTGGGGCCCTTATGGATCGGATTAGTGTCCTTATAAAAGAGAGTTCCTAGAACTCCCTTGCCCTTTTTGCCATGTGAAGACACTGAGAAGATGATTGTCTAGGATCAGGAAGCCCTTCAGTTCAGTTCAGTTCAGTCACTCAGTCATGTCTGACTCTTTGCGACCCCATGAATCACAGCACGCCAGGCCTCCCTGTCCATTACCAACTCCCGAAGTTTACCCAAACTCATGTCCATCTAGTTGGTGATGCCATCCAGCCATCTCATCTTCTGTCTTCCCCTTCACCTCCTGCCCCCAATCCCTCCCAGCATCAGGGTCTTGTCCAATGAATCAGTTCTTTGCATGAGGTGGCCAAAGTATTGGAGTTTCAGCTTCAGCATCCGTTATTCCAAAGAACCCCCAGGACTGATCTCCTTTAGGATGGACTGGTGGGATCTCCTTGCAGTTCAAGGGACTCTCAAGAGTCTTCTCCAACACCACAGTTCAAAAGCATCAATTCTTTGGTGCTCAGCTTTCTTCACAGTCCAACTCTCACATCCATATGTGACCACTGGAAAAACCATAGCCTTGACTAGATGGACCTTACCAGGCATCAAATCTGCCAGTGCCTTATCTTGGATTTCGCAGTCTCCAGAAATGCAAGAAATAAATGTCTAAAGTTTTAAGCCACCTGGTCTGTAATGTTTTTGTTATAGTAGACCAAATGGACTAAGACACAAACTTCATCCCCTGCACTGCCTTGTTTTTTTTTTTTTTTTTAAATTTTATTTCATTTTATTTCCATGTGGAAGCACTGAGAGAATTGAAAAGAGGCAGCCTGTTCCACTTACTTTTCTGAAAGATCAAGTAACTGGGTGAAGTCTTTCCCACCCAAAGCTGATTTAATAAACCTCATTCCAAACTCACCCTAAGCAAAAGATAAAAAAAGGTTTGTGATGATCACTTAAAAAACAGTTCCATGTGTGAGATGGTCCGTATTTAGATTTCTGTGACTTCTGTGCTTGATGCGCACTTCCCATCCTCTCTCCTCCCGCCACTGTCTCCAGGCCTTTCTTCCTTCAAATGTGCTTCAACACACAAGTGTGCAAATGGAAAAGGTGGTCAGTCTTGGTGCTGCAGGCTTAAAAGTGTTAGTCGCTCAGTCACGTCTGACTCTTTGCAACCCCAGGGACTGTAGCCCACCAGGCTCCTCTGTCCATGGAATTCTCCAGGCAAGAATACTGGAGTGGGTAGTCACTCCCTTCTCCAGGGGATCTTCCCGACCCAGTGACTGAAACTGGGTCTCCTGCGCTGCAGACAGATTCTTGACTGTCTGAACTTAAGGGAAGCCCATGCTTAGGTGGCTGCCAATTTCAGTGGATGGATGGACATCTCAGCTTTGTGATATCCCCCTTGCATCATGGTCAGCCCATGAAGGAACAGAGACTCCCAGGTTAAAATACAGACAAAACATGGGTATGTGCACATTTATGGGTCTAAAATATCAGAGAGTAAATCTACTGTGGAGATTCACAAAATGAGGAAGAGGGAGTTGACAGTGAGGCTGTGGCTGTTTCACTTGGCGGTAACAGTGCTGAACAGATCCCTGGCTAGGAGAGGGAGGGGGGTGGGGCAGTCAGAGAGTAAGCAGACATAATTAAAGAAATGGAACTCACCTGAAGCTGTGTCATTTGTTTCTTGTGACGGTGTAAGGCATTTTGAGCTGCAAAATCTCTCCTTCACATTCTTCCAAATGTATTGGAATATAACTGGTGATTCTGAATACAAATAAGACCCCTTTCATCTCCACCCCCAATCCCAAAGTCATTGTGCACACCCACAGCCCACAAGGTGCAAGGTCCTGCACTGCCCACTTTAAACTCCATCCCTGTTGAGTGGGAGCTCAAACTGCCACATACAGGAGATTCACAGGTCTGTGCCTTTGCCGCCTCCTACTGCTTCTTTCCCTGAATTTATCATCCATTCAGCGTTCCTTCTTTTCTGCCTGAACATGCACACTCCAAACAGAGAACTTTTCATTAGGTGTGTGAGATATCTCTTCCAGAATATCAAAGCAAGAGCGACAATGACAGCCATCATCCCAATAACAGTGGCGACAGCCTTTGATTGCTTGCTTGTTCTTGGTAGCCAAGACATCTTACATTTGAGACTCTGTTCTGAAGTCCATCCTTGGTTTCTTAAAAAGTCTAAATGGCTTAACTCTTGAGTTTTCTCTCCTCAATATAAGGAAATAGGAATATTCCCCCAGGATTCCTTGGTAGAGAAGAAAGGGGTCAAATCCTTTGCTATGCAGTGGAATCAGATTAATACCCATGGGAGCAAGCAAGGGAAGCAGTCCTTTGGTGTTCCTTCTCTATGCCACGTACTGCCTGGTTTTTCAGATTCATGTTTCATTAAATCCTCATAGCAGCCACCTGGGCATGTATTACTACTCATCTTTTATAGAAAAGGAAACTGCAGCCTTGTGAGGTTAAACGCCTTGATCAAGGGCCCTAAGGAAGTGGTTCGGTTGGGATTAAATGCATAGGTATCCTTAGAATTCTTATAGAAGTCATTTTAGGGAATTTTCTTTGCTTCTGTAATATTGCCAGCTGTCACTCCCGGCTGTTGGGGTCATGGATAGCATTGTCAGCTTCATAATTTTCATTGGCAATTTTCTGCTTTTAATTTGTTCTAAGCAGGAACCCTACCTTCTTCCATTACTTTTCAAAACGTGAGACAGACTGCCAGGGAGGCCTGGGGCTATCGCCCTTAGTCTGCTCCATCTCTGGGCCTTTAAAGAAATCCAGGATCCTCATCCACAGTCGCTGGGCAGCAAATACTCTTTACTCAGTTAGTTCACCTAGCGCTTCACTCCCACTTGGCACCTCCAACAATGAGTCCCTATTAGAGTCTGCCTGGTATTTTTATCCCTTGCTTTCATCTCTTGACTCTTGGAATCCCTTATAGGCTGAACTATTATTATTATTACTGTTATAACTTAATATGAGATCTATGCTCTTACCAAGTTTTCAAGTTCAATACACTATTGTTAATTATAGATGCAATGTAGTGCAGCAGACTTCTAGGACTTATTCATTTTGCATAACTGAAACTTTATATTTGTTGAATAGCAACCCCCATTCCCCCTCCTCCTTCTGGCAACTGCCATTCCATCTTCTGCCTCTATGTGTTTCACTCTTCTGGGTAACTCTGATTAATGGAATTATGTAGCGTTTGTCCTTCTGTGAATGACTTATTTCACTTAGCATAATGTATCATGTATATCCATGTTGTCATATACAGCAGAATTTCTTTCTTTTTTAAGGTTGTATAATATTCCATTATGTCTGTACACAGGCATATATGCATACATATGTCATATTTTTAATCTATTCATCCATTGATGGACATAGGTTGTTTCTATATCTTGCTTACTGTGACTAATGCTGCAATGGATACTAGAGTGCAAATATCTCTTTGAGATCCTGATTTTAGCTCTTTTGGGTAAATATCCAGAAATGGGATTGGAGGATCATATGGTAGTTATATTTTTACCTTTCTGAGGCACCTTCTATGTTTTCCGTATTGGGTATTCTAATTTACATTCCTACCAAAAGCACAAAAAGGTCCTGATTTCTTCTTATCTTTACCAGCACTTGTTATCTTATGTTTTTTGGTAATAGCCATCCTAAGAGATGTGAGGTGATATGTCATTGAGGTTTTGATTTGCCTTTCCCTGATAATCTGTGATATTGAACACCTTTTCATGGGCTTTTTGGCCATCTGTATGTCTTCTTGGGAGAAATAAACGTTGGGTTGGTGATGTGTGCACCCCCTTTTCTGTTACTGTTTGCCTCTCAGCATGTAAATTCTCCAACACCACCTACCTCCAAAGCTTTGAAAAAGGAAGCGTTTTGCTCCCCTCTTGCCACTCCTTCCAAGGCTCACAGGTCTCCTACTCAGTGGCCCGATCCTTAGCTGTCCTGAGGTACATGGGGGCAATCGGGGACCATATCTAGCGCTTCTTCTCTTGGCTACTCAAGATCCAGGTGGGTTTTTTTTTTTTCTTTTTGCCTCTTAACTCTATCTGACTTCTGGAGACTTAAAGTGCTGTGAAGTTTGAGGTATTACTGTGTATAATTGTGGTTAGTTTGGGAGATGTAAAATATGCATATTTGGTTGAACAATATAAGTACATTTGAAGCCTCAAAAGTATGTGCTCATGTGTGTTTATGTGTATGAATACATTTTTTGGTGTCCTTTTTCTTTAATAACTAAGATTCAACAGGATAAATATTCAGTTTCTTGCAGTTTCTATCTTGATCTTGCCTGTGAACTAGATGATGCGACTCAGGAGCCTTGGCTGAACTTCTGTTTTTCTGTAACACCTGTCCTTCCTGGAGAGCAAGAGAGAGCTCATGAGGGTGATGGCAACTCGAGGTGGGGGAGGGGAGGAGAGTGTTATGAGGGGACCAATAAAAAGGGAAGCTGGAGAACGTGAACTTGTATTTAATTTACATTTTATTTTGCCCAGAGTGTAGGTAAAAATTACACCCTCTAGCATAATTCCTTCGTCAGGTGAAGCAAGCACAAATGGATTTAATTTCTATTTTTGAATGTCGCTCTATCTTGGTAGCCCTTTTATCCGAATCCCTTGATCATCCAGAATAGTTTGGCAGTGCTGTATTTCAGGACAAAGTGAAGTGAAGAAGCGAAGTGAAAGTTGCTCAGTCACTTCTGACTCTTTGGGACACCATGGGCTATACAGTACACAGAATTCTCCAGGCCAGAATACCGGAGTGGGTAGCCTTTCCATTCTCCAGGGGATCTTCCCAACCCAAAGGATGGAACCCACGTCTCCCACATTGCAGGCAGATTCTTTACCAGCTGAGTCACAAGGGACACCCAAGAATACTGGAGTGGGTAGCCTATCCCTTCTCCAGGGGATCTTCCTGACCCAGGAATCAAACCGGTGTTTCCTGCATTGCAGGTGGATCCTTTGCCAGCTGAGCTACCAGGGAAGCTCCATGGCAATGCTTCGGAGTTATTCCCATGACTCCCCGGGCAGCTTCTGGGAAACCAAAGTCTTTGGGTTCCAGGGGGAGTATGGTTGCAAAGCTGAAACTTAAAATAATTGGTGGGAGGGCACCACCAGGAGTGGAGCCTGTGGCTTAATTTGATTCAACACGGGAAACCTCACCCGGCCCGGACGCAGACAGGACAAAGTGAGGAACAGATAAATAATTGATAAATGATAAGATTCTGGTCTGAAGAAATAGGTAGCTATTTTTCAGCTCTAGGAAGAGAGAAAGGCTGCAGTCAAATATTTGCATTACTTGATCCAAATCGGAGGATTTATTTTCACCATATGCTTTCTCCTTGAACCACTCCCAGTAACAGATAAAAGGAACCACAGAGCTCCCTAACTCGAGAGTAATGAGGCTCTCTTGAGTTGGTGCAAAGCAGAAAAACCATATGCAGAACCATTTAATTTTTGCTTTCCCTTTGCCAGGGAGAAAAAAGAAAAAGGGGGTGAATCAAAATCCCTTCAAAATCTGATTTGGCCTTTTCCAGTGGGATCATTGATCTTCTCTATCTGGTTTTGCCAGTTAAACACTAATAACGCACTTTCTAAGGCATGATCTGTGAGTGCAATTTATTTCAAAATTCAAGCCTTCCTTCTTAAGACTATTTGCTATAATAGATATACTGGAATAATATTGAGGATTAAATAAAAGAGGCACTTCAGAGAAAACAAATACACCAATGGAGACTCCTCTGGAGAAACAATTTTTACTTGTATCCTTGAACCCAAATTCAACAAATATTTTCTAGATGATTTCAGCTTCCAGAAATGAAAAGAACTAAAGGAAAAGTAACCGACCCATCAGTCATGGCTACAGTTTATTGCATACGCCAGACACTGAACTAGGTTCATTACATTCATGATTACATTTAATGCTCATAATGACACCACTGACTGGCCATTATTATACCCATTGTACAGACTGAGAATTTGGTTCTGAAGACTTCTGTGCTCACTTCTTCAAAGGACTTGGCTAAGCAACCCCAATTGTCAATGATTGGTTTCTTCCTTTCTTATGATGGTTGATATCACTCCTCATGTTCCAATGACTGACTATCACTTTTTGTCAGTTGAACAACTGATTAATCAATAATGACTTCCTTTCTTCTCAGTCTAGAATTTCCTTGGAGAGCATCTCATAGAAGACAGCCCAGACTAGTAGGTAAGTGAGGCATCCCCTTGACAAGGGGTGTTCAGGTCACCAAAAGATGTGGACACACCTTTGCAGAGCAATGCTCAGCGATTCCTTGCAGCCTTTCCTGATACAGTCCACTCATAAGGCACTGCAGGTTCATTTGGCATTTCTGCATGATGTTTGTGCCATTTATTTAATCACCATGGAATTATTCTTCATTTTTTGGGGGCTACACTATTCTTCTCACCTACCCTGTTGCTTTTTTAGCTTCGTATACATTTCCTGGGGTGCTTAGCTCTCAAAAAGAACACCATGGTGATTCTTTATTCAATATTAAACAAATTATTTATTCATTTGACTGCCCTTGGTCTTAGTTGTGGCACACGAGATCTTTGACCTTTGTTGCAGCATGCAGGATCTTTAGTTGTGGCACATGAACGCTTAGTTGCACCGTGTGGGAACTAGCCCCCTGACTAGGGATCAAATCCCAGGCCCCCTACATTGCGAGCTAGGAGTCTTAGCCACTGAACCACCAGGGAAGTCCCTATTCAACATTATTTTTAAGCTTGTTCTATGTGTGAGCCATGATAGGCAACAATGAAACTAAATACTCTCTGTCATCAAGGAGCTCACACTTCAGTGCAGGAGATAAATGTCTAAATAGCCATTTAGATACAATATGGCAATTCTAAGGATGAGAGAGTAATTAAGATGGGGAGCTAAACCTACTTGGCAGATCAGGGAAGACTTCCTGGAGGAGATGCTTGGGTTGAATCTCAGTTCAGGTTAGGTAGGATTAACAAGATAAAGGACTGTGAGTAGAAGGAATGATAAGCAAGAACATGGTGTATGTGGAGAACTGCAAGCTTGATGTGAATGAAAGTAAAAGTGTTAGTCACTGAATTGTGTCCAACTCTTTGCAACCCCATGAACTGTAGCCTGCCAGGCTCCTCTGTCCATGGAATCCTCCAGGCAAGAATACTGGAGTGGGTAGCTATTCCCTTCTCCAGGTGATCTTCCCAACCCAGGGATCAAACCTGAGTCTCTTGCATTGCAGGTAGATTCTTTACCATCTGAGCCACCAGAAGTACACACTGAAAAGTAGGGGGTTTTGAGAGATGAGACCAGTAAATGAACCATCATCTTAAAGGACTTGCACTGTGGTTATGGGGAAACTTTGAAGTGTTTTAAGCTGTAGACTTCAATGTTCATGGGTGCAGTCAGATAGAAAGCCCAGTGGGTGAAAACTGGTAATTTTTCCTGTTTTCTTATTTAACCTACAGACAAAGACTCTGCAAAAGATCAAAGAGAAGTGCAATGTTGCTGCATGATCACTTTCCCAGACACACTTCCTCTCTAGTACTGGTCTTGTGAATTGATGGCTTCTTTACTCACAAAGGAAGAGATGGATCAGGATGTCGGAAGAAACAAAGAAAAGTAGGTGACTTCCCTGGTGGTTCAGACTGTAAAGCATCTGCCTACAATGTGGGAGACTCGAGTTCGATCCCTGGGTCGGGAAGATTCTCTGGAGAAGGAAATGGCAATCCACTCCAGTACTCTTGCCTGGAAAATCCCATGGACGGAGGAGCCTGGTAGGCTACCGTCTATGGGGTCGCAAAGAGTCAGACACGACTGAGCGACTTCACTTTCACTTTCTAAGAACTATTAAGAGATTAAAACCAAGAGGCTTGATCATTTCTGGCTTGAGCAACAGGGTGGTTTCTGTGATGTAAGAAGAACTGACTCTCTAGAGTTATGAAGATCAAGGATCATACTCCAGCTCCAACATTTAAGTTTAGGAAAGGTACCACCACCTCTCTGAGCCTCCACTTACCCTTTTGTTAGGACAGGTAATCATGTACAACTGATAGAGCTTTGGTGGGGCTGCTCCCAGAAGAGTGACTGGCAACGGTAGGAGCTCAGCGACTGTGAATTATTTCCCTCCATAGACATTAGATGTTTCACTGGTCTCTGAACCAAAGAAGTTTCATTTTCTCCCAGTATTATGTGGGGTGGAGCAGGGAAGTTAGCCCTGGCAGCGATGCGGTTCAATGACTCCTAGCTCCGAGTATGTGCGAGGCTCTGCGCTAGGAGCTTATGCCCTCTAAACAAAGTTTGATTCTTGTATTTACTCTGAATGCAGGTGCACACTTTTATAAATGAGGAAACTGGGCCCTCAGAGATTGGATGGCTTGCCTGTGATCCTGTGGATAGGAATGTTCAACTTCAGGATCTTATCAAAATTATCCTTCTCACTACTCCAAGCTTCCTACTACATACCAAGAATTTTGCTGGGCACTGGGGAACTGCAGAGTTCAATAAGACATAGTGTCACTTCCTGAGAAGTTTATGGATTAATGAGATAAGGGCGACTGATGTTTTTAGGGTTCTTAGAAAATAGTGTGCATATACAGAGAGAGGTGTGCTCAGAATGCTACGGGAGCCAAGGGAGGAGCAGCAACTAAGGGATGCGGGACCCCCTGCGAGACTGGTTTCCTTGGAGCCCATTGTCTGTAGTCTGGAGACCAGATGCTAACCATTAGGTGAAGCCTCAGGGCCAATTCCATAGAATTGCTTCTGTGGCAGAAACATTGGCCCGAGCTACAAAGATTTCCTCTCTGTGTCCTCCTGGTCTGCGGGTAAGCTTACTTGGGAAGATTTGTGCCTCATTGAGAAAGGCACGGCTCTGTGTGGTTTCCATCCATCTGCTTGGTCTCCAAGATGAGTTTTCTTTTGAATGGGGAGAGGAGCCCATTTCCTTGCCACCTGTCAGTGTTTAGTGTGCCACTGTGGCTTATTACTGTAGCTGTCTGCTGCCAAAGAGAACTGTGCATGCTTTGAGTAGCAGCTCATAAAAGGTAATATTCGGGGAAAGGAGGCCAAGCTGAGAATCGAAGTGGAAACATTTACCGTCAGTGCAGTTACAATCCTTGTTCTCAAGCCTCATTCTCGGATGTCCAGCAGGGCTACCACTTCCCATCCACCCATATTCTTCATCCTCTTCCTCATGCCGTATCTACTGGGCTTGAATTCTGCCTCATTGCCTCACTCAAAATCATGGCTGAGCAGGGTTACCAACTACTGAGGAACCACTGACAACATGTTGTCAACTGTTATCTCACGTATTGACCAAGTTGTAAGTAGGGGCTGTCTGATGTTTAGGGAGATAACAGACAATCAATTTTCTGCTGTGAAAAAGGAATGATTTCCATCTGGTTCACTTTAGTTTTGTTCATTCCCATGAGTCTTTCTTGAGTACCACCAAAGACTGCAGAGAAGAATGACATGGTCCCTGGCTCAAGGAACTAACAAGGGGTTCCGTGTGTGTGCGTGTGTGCATGCGTGTGTGTCTGTGATGGAATGAACAAATACAAATGAGATGGGACATGGCCTATGCTGGGAAGAAGTGCAGGGTGATGAGGAGTCCAGGGGAGGAATACAGATGCTTCACTATGGGCATGAGGCCAGGGGTTGGAAAGGGGTAATGAGCATGGGATATGCATTTAGGGGGAAAAATCACCCTGATTGCAGTGTGGAGGACTAGTCAGAACTGTTCTAAAATAGAAGGCTACTGTAGCAGTCCAAGGAAGAGATGGATCAGGATGTTGGTGCAGACAGAGAAAAGTAGGTGGTTCAAGAACTGTTGAGAGGTTAAAATTGGTAGGCTTGGTCACCCATTACTATGGTGAGTGAGGTGAGGCAAGTGTCAGGATCACACCAACATTTCTGGTTTGAGTGACAGGGTAGTTATGCTCCTGAATGAGATCTGATTCCTGGAAGAGATCAGATTGGGGGGATTGGAGAGGAAGAGCAAAATTCTGGTCCTTTGAATGTGAGATGCTTTGGGATCATTCAAGGGAAGGTGCTAATTAGAAAGTTTTACACAAAAATCTGGAACTAAAAAGGCAGGTCTGGACTGGTTTTCTAAATGTGTGAGTCATCTTGGTTTTTGGTGGTAACTGAAACTGTGGGCATAAAAGATGGAGTTTTTTATTTTTAAAAATTGAAGTATAGTTAATTTACAATGTTGTGTTAGTTTTAGGTGTGCAGGAAAGTGAATCAGTTTTTAATCTGTGTATGTATGTGTATATATATATATATATATAAACTTGTTGGCTATCTATTTTATATATAGTACTATGTATATGTTAATCCCAAGCTCCTAATTAATCTCCCACCCCCTTTCCACTTTGGTAACAGTAAGTTTATTTCCTGTCTCTGTGAATCTATTTCTGTTTTGTAACTAAGTTCACTTGTATAATTTTTTTTTAGATTTCACATATGTGTGTGCTCACTTGCTAAATCTGTCTGACTCTTTGCAACCCCAAGGGCTGTAGCCTGTCAGGCTCCTCTGTCCATGGGATTTTCCAGGCAAGAATACTAGAGTGGGTTGCCATTTCCTCCTCGAGGGGATCTTCCTGACCCAGGGATTGAAACTACATCTCCTGTGTTGGCTGGTGCGTTCTTTACCACTGAGCCACCAGGGAAGCCTGTCACATATAAGTGATGTCACATAATGTCTTTATCTGACTTAATTCATTTAGCAGGATAATCTCTAGGGCCATTCACGTTGCTGTAAATGATATTATTTCATTCTTTTTTATGGCTCAGTATTCCATTATATATATGTTTATAATGGCATATATGTGTGTACATATATATATATATATATATTATGTGGCATGTATATATATGCACCACATGCTATTCATCCGTCATCTGTCAATGGACACTTAGTGTATTTCTACATCTTATCTATTGGAAATGGTGCTACCATGAACATTGTGGTGTTATGTATCTTTTCAAACTATAGTTTTGTCCAGATATGGAATTACTGGATCATATGGCAACACTGTTTTTAATTTTTTGAGGAATCTCCACTGTTTTCCATGCTGATTACACCAATTTACATTCCCACCAACAGTGTAAGAAGGTTCCCTTTCACCACATCCTCTACAGCATTTGTTATTTGTAGACTTCAGACTGTTCAATCATGGCCGTTCTGACTGGTGTGAGGCAGTATCTCACTGCAGTTTTGATTTCCATTTCCCTAATAATTAGAAATATTGAGAATCTTTTCATTTGCCTGTTGGCCACCTGCATGGAAGACAGTATTAATTAAGAAGAGAAGGACTGATTGGGACTAGGTTTTAAACAATTCCACTGCATACAGGCTGGAGGAAGAGGATAACCCACAAAAGAGATGGAGGTGGTATGGCTAGAGAGGAAGAAAGAGCAGCAACAGGTTGTTAGATCATAAAAACCCAAGGAAAAGTATTTTGTAAAGTAGAAGGGTTGACAGAGTCAAAGGCTATTGAAAAACCATTTGAGATGAGGCCTAGATCTTGTGCACTGGATGTGGCTGCACAGACTTCACTGGAGATATCAGCCAGAGCTTTCTGAGTGGAATGGCAGCCTCAGATCCAGACCAGAGGGGCCATGGAGTGTGTAGCAGGGGTGGAGAAGGGGCAGTGGTGAAGACACTTTAGTGTTTGAGGGGAGGGGGATGAGCAGCTGCTGTACCTGGACTAGTACTGATGGCGGGCAAAGGCATCAAAGCAGAGAAGTACCAGAGAGAGGTTGCAAAAGTTGGAAAAAAAAATATGATAGCAGAAGATTCCACAGGTGGTAGGTGGCTGTGGGATCCAAAGATCAGATGGAGGAATGATTGTGTCAGCTTCTTTCCTTTCCTAGTGAAGGATGGTGGGGTGGATGCTCTTGCAGGAAGATCTGTGTGCCTGGTTGTAAGACTCTCCTGCCTGATAGCATTTGTTTTCTCTGTGAAATAGGAGGTAACATCACCTGATGAGAGAAAAGAATGTGGGTATGTGACCAAGGCAGAGCTTCAGAAGAATGGATGGATTTTATAAACAAATACTATGGAGAGTGACAAGGATTGATGTAGGGTATGTTTAACATTCCCTACATGACAAAGATAATGCAGTACATTTGCTTGGCAAGATGTGAGCTCACTTGAGATTGGGGATCAAGACTGTGTAATGGATCTGAGATGCTCTGGTTGGCTTTTCCTGCTTAGACAGAGGCATGGAGATGGCACCCAGTTGGGTTTTTCCAGGCTTGGGTTTTGTCTGAATGGTGAAAACAAAGGGCAGCAGATGGGCCAGGCAGCCTAGGGCATGGGCAAAAATGTCACTGAAATCATAGACCATGGGGACCAAGTTATATCAATACATGGAGAAAGGAGAGGCCTGATGACCTGGGGAGGAACCAGAATTCATGAACTGCCAGAGTGAGTGTGGTCCAGTAAGTAAGATGAAAGGTGTATCAGATGGTGGCTGAAGGGGTGAGAAGGAGGGGAAGGAAGACCATTGGAGATGAGTGGGTCAAAGGACTGATTTCTAAGAGGCCATCTGCAGGGTCATTCATGTGGATGTGCACATCGGGGCAGAGCCTGGGTGGAGATAGTAACTTGCACTAGCCTTCAGTGGATGAAGAGAAATGACTGACAGATAAGAGCAGCTAAAAGCGGGAAGAGGACAGACCCTTTGTAGTAATTCAGAAAAACTTTCATTAAATGGCCCTAACCCTTCCTTCAGAGGGCATCAGTACATCATTGTAAGTATCCTGAAAGCATCTATTCACAAGTCCTCTAGCATCTACTGACTGTCAGTCATTTAGCATTGTTGAGCATCCTTTCTTTGCCAGGCACATTGCTAGAAACTGGGGTGACAGGTAAATGAGACACATTTCCCAGGGATCAAACTCTTCAATAGAAGACATGGATAAAAAGACAGGAAACTGCAATGCCATGTATTGTGCTATTTCTGAAACAGTGGAACACTTTTCAGCATGGCCCAGAGGGAATGAGGAATGGATTCTTATTAGAGATGGTGAACAAGGTGTCCCAGAAGAGAGATTTGTTTAGACTGAAAGCTGGAGAGTCCAGAAGTCTAATATCAAGGTACTGAGTGGGTTGGTTCCTTCTGGGGACAGGGAGAATCCATTCCATGCCTTGCTCCCAGCTTTAGCTAACTTCTGCAATTCTTGGCTTTCCTTGGTTTGCATGTGTTCTGAGTCATTTCAGTCATGTTGGACTCTGCAACCCCAAGGACTATAGCCTGCCAGGCTCCTCTGTCCATGGGACTCTCCAAGCAAGAATACTGGAGTGGATTGCTGTGCCCTCCTCCAGGGGATCTTCCTGACCCAGGGACTGAACTCTCATTTCCTCTGTCTCTTGCATTGGCAGGCGGGTCCTTTGCCACTAGCTTCATTTGGGAAGCCCTTCCTTGGTTTATGGCTTCATAACTCTCATCTCTGCCTCTGCCTTCATGTGGCCTACTCTCTTCTATCACTCACCCTAAATCCAAGACTATATCATCTAGAAATCTTCAATTTTATCTGCAAAACCTCTTCTTCTAAATAAGATCAAACTCATAGGTCCACAGGCTAGGACTTGAATATAACTTTTTTTTTAATTTTAATTTTTACTTTATTTTACTTTACAATGCTATATTGGTTTTGCCATACATTGACATGAATCCACCACGGGTGTACATGTGATCCCAAACATGAACCCACCTCCCACCTCCCTCCCCACATCATCCCCCTGGGTCATCCCCGTGCACCAGCCCCAAGCATGCTGTATCCTGCATCAGACATAGACTGGCGATTCGATTCTTACATGATAGTATACATGTTTCAATGCCATTCTCCCAAATCATCCCACCCTCTCCCTCTCCCTCTGAGTCCAAAAGTCCGCTATACACATCTGTGTCTCTTTTGCTGTCCCACATACAGGGTTATCATTACCATCTTTCTAAATTCCTTATATATGTGTTAGTATACTGTATTGGTGTTTTTCTTTCTGGCTTACTTCACTCTGTATAATCAGCTTCAGTTTCATCCATCTCAACAGAACTGATTCAAATGTATTCTTTTTAATGGCTGAGTAATACTCCATTGTGTATATGTACCACAGCTTTCTTATCCATTCATCTGCTGATGGACATCTAGGTTGTTTCCATGTCCTGGCTATTATAAGCAGTGCTGCGATGAACATTGGGGTACAGGTGTCTCTTTCAGTTCTGGTTTCCTCGGTGTGTATGCCCAGCAGTGGGATTGCTGGGTCATATGGCAGTTCTATTTGCAATTTTTAAAGGAATCTCCACACTGTTTTCCATAGTGGCTGTACTAGTTTGCATTCCCACCAAATTCCTCCTACACCAACAGTGTTGGAGGGTTCCCTTTTCTCCACACCCTCTCCAGCATTTATTGCTTGCAGATTTTTGTATCGCAGACATTCTGACTGGTGTGAAGTGGTACCTCATTGTGGTTTTGATTTGCATTTCTCTAATAATAAGTGATGTTGAGCATCTTCTCATGTGTTTGTTAGCCATCCATATGTCTTCTTTGGAGAAATGTCTATTTAGTTCTTTGGCCCATTTTTTGATTGGGTCGTTTATTTTTCTGGAATTGAGCTGCAGAAGTTGCTTGTATATTTTTGAGATTAGTTGTTTGTCAGTTGTTTCATTTGCTATTATTTTCTCCCATTCAGAAGGCTGTCTTTTCACCTAGCTTATAATTTCCTTTGTTGTGCAGAAGCTTTTAATTTTAATTAGGTCCCATTTGTTTATTTTTGCTTTTATTTCCAGAATTCTGGGAGGTGGATCATAGAGGCTCCTGCTGTGATTTATGTCAGAGAGTGTTTTGCCTATGTTCTCCTCTAGGAGTTTTATAGTTTCTGGTCTTACATTTAGATCTTTAATCCATTTTGAGTTTATTTTTGTGTGTGGTGTTAGAAAGTGATCTAGTTTCATTCTTTTACAAGTGGTTGACCAGTTTTCCCAGCACCACTTGTTAAAGAGATTGTCTTTACCCCATTGTGTATTCTTGCCTCCTTTGTCAAAGATAAGGTGTCCATAGGTGTGTGGATTTATCTCTGGGCTTTCTATTTTGTTCCATTGATCTATATTTCTGTCTTTGTGCCAGTACCATACTGTCTTGATGACTGTGGCTTTGTAGTAGAGCCTGAAGTCAGGCAAGCTGATTCCTCTAGTTCCATTCTTCTTTCTCAAGATTGCTTTGGCAATTCCAGGTTTTTTGTATTTCCATACAAATCTTGAAATTATTTGTTCTAGTTCTGTGAAAAATATGGCTGGTAGCTTGATAGGGATTGCATTGAATTTGTAAATTGCTTTGGGTAGTGTACTCATTTTCACTATATTGATTCTTCTGATCCATGAACATGGTATATTTCTCCATCTATTAGTGTCCTCTTTGATTTCTTTCATCAGTGTCTTATAGTTTTCTATATATAGGTCTTTAGTTTCTTTAGGTAGATATATTCCTAAGTATTTTATTCTTTTCGTTGCAATGGTGAATGGAATTGTTTCCTTAATTTCTTTTTCTACTTTCTCATTATTAGTGTATAGGAATGCAAGGGATTTCTGTGTGTTGATTTTATTTCCTGCAACTTTACTATATTCATTGATGAGATCTAGTAATTTTCTGGTGGAGTCTTTAGGGTTTTCTATGTAGAGGATCATGTCATCTGCAAACAGTGAGAGTTTTGCTTCTTCTTTTCCAATTTGGATTCCTTTTATTTCTTTTTCTGCTCTAATTGCTGTGGCCAAAACTTCCAGAACTATGTTGAATAGTAGTGGTGAAAGTGGGCACCTTTGTCTTGTTCCTGACTTTAGGGGAAATGCTTTCAATTTTTCACCATTGAGGATAATGTTTGCTGTGGGTTTGTCATATATAGCTTTTATTATATTGAGGTATGTTCCTTCTATTCCTGCTTTCTGGAGAGTTTTTATCATAAATGGATGTTGAATTTTGTCAAAGGCCTTCTCTGCATCTATTGAGATAATCATATGGCTTTTATTTTTCAATTTGTTAATGTGGTGAATTACATTGATTGATTTGTGGATATTGAAGAATCCTTGCATCCCTGGGATAAAGCCCACTTGGTCACGGTGTATGATCTTTTTAATGTGTTGTTGGATTCTGATTGCTAGAATTTTGTTGAGGATTTTTGCATCTATGTTCATCAGTGATCTTGGCCTGTAGTTTTCTTTTTTTGTGACATCTTTGTCAGGTTTTGGTATTAGGGTGATGGTGGCCTCATAGAATGAGTTTGGAAGTTTACCTTCCTCTGCAATTTTCTGGAAGAGTTTGAGTAGGATAGGTGTTAGCTCTTCTTGAAATTTTTGGTAGAATGCAGCTGTGAAGCCGTCTGGGCCTGCGCTTTTGTTTGCTGGAAGATTTCTGATTACAGTTTCAATTTCTGTGCTTGTGATGGGTCTGTTAAGATTTTCTATTTCTTCCTGGTTCAGTTTTGGAATATTGTACTTTTCTAAGAATTTTTCCATTTCTTCCACGTTGTCCATTTTATTGGCATATAATTGCTGATAGTAGTCTCTTATGATCCTTTGTATTTCTGTGTTGTCTATTGTGATCTCTCCATTTTCATTTCTAATTTTATTGATTTGATTTTTCTCCCTTTGTTTCTTGATGAGTCTGGCTAATGGTTTGTCAATTTTATTTATCCTTTCAAAGAACCAGCTTTTGGCTTTGTTGATTTTTGCTATGGCCTCTTTTGTTTCTTTTGCATTTATTTCTGCCCTAATTTTTAAGATTTCTTTCCTTCTACTAACTTTGGGGTTCTCCAATTCTTCCTTTTCTAGTTGCTTTAGGTGTAGAGTTAGGTTATTTATTTGACTTTTTTCTTGTTTCTTGAGGTATGCCTGTATTGCTATGAACTTTCCTCTTAGCACTGCTTTTATAGTGTCCCACAGGTTTTGGGTTGTTGTGTTTTCATTTTCATTAGTTTCTATGCATATTTTGATTTCTTTTTTGATTTCTTCTGTAATTTGTTGGTTATTCAGAAGTGTGTTGTTCAACCTCCATATGTTGGAATTTTTAATAGTTTTTCTTCTGTAATTGAGATCTAATCTTAATGCATTATGGTCAGAAAAGATGCTTGGAATGATTTCGATTTTTTTGAATTTATCAAGTTTAGATTTATGGCCCAGGATGTGATCTATCCTGGAGAAGGTTCCGTGAGCACTTGAGAAAAAGGTGAAATTCATTGTTTTGGGGTGACATGTCCTATAGATATCAATTAGGTCTAACTGGTCTAATGTATCATTTAAAGTTTGCATTTCTTTGTTAATTTTCTGTTTAGTTGATCTGTCCATAGGTGTGAGTAGGGTATTAAAGTCTCCCACTATTATTGTGTTATTGTTAATTTCCCCTTTCATGCTTGTTAGCATTTGTCTTAAATATTGCGGTGCTCCTATAATGGGTGCATATATATTTATAATTGTTATATCTTCTTGGATTGATCCTTTGATCATTATGTAGTTTCCTTCTTTGTCTCTTTTCACAGCCTTTGTTTTAAAGTCTGTTTTATCGGATATGAGTATTGCCACTGCTGCCTTCTTTTGGTCTCTATTTGCGTGGAATATCTTTTTCCAGCCCTTCACTTTCAGTGTGTATGTGTCCCTTGTTTTGAGGTGGCTCTCTTGTAAGCAGCATATAGAGGGGTCTTGTTTTTGTATCCATTCAGCCAATCTTTGTCTTTTGGTTGGGGCATTCAACCCATTTACGTTTAAGGTAATTATTGATAAGTATGATCCCGTTACCATTTACTTTATTATTTTGGGTTCGGGTTTATACACCCTTTTTGTGTTTCCTGTCTAGAGAATATCTTTTAGCATTTGTTGGAGAGCTGGTTTGGTGGTGCTGAATTCTCTCAGCTTTTGCTTGTCTGTAAAGCTTTTGATTTCTCCTTCATATTTGAATGAGATCCTTGCTGGGTACAGTAATCTGGGCTGTAGGTTATTGTCTTTCATCACTTTAAGTATGTCTTGCCATTCCCTCCTGGCCTGAAGAGTTTCTATTGAAAGATCAGCTGTTATCCTTATGGGAATCCTCTTGTGTTATTTGTTGTTTTTCCCTTGCTGCTTTTGATATTTGTTCTTTGTGTTTGATCTTTGTTAATTTGATTAATATGTGTCTTGGGGTGTTTCGCCTTGGGTTTATCCTATTTGGAACTCTGTGTTTCTTGGACTTGGGTGATTATTTCCTTCCCCATTTTAGGGAAGTTTTCAACTATTATCTCCTCAAGGATTTTCTCATGGTCTTTCTTTTTGTCTTCTTCTTCTGGGACTCCTATAATTCGAATGTTGGAGCGTTTCATATTGTCCTGGAGGTCTCTGAGATTGTCCTCATTTGTTTTAATTCGTTTTTCTTTTTTCCTCTCTGATTCATTTATTTCTACCATTCTATCTTCTATTTCACTAATCCTGTCTTCTGCCTCCATTATTCTACTATTTGTTGCCTCCAGAGTGTTTCTGATCTCATTTATTGCATTATTCATTATATATTGACTCTTTTTTATTTCTTCTAGGTCCTTGTTAAACCTTTCTTGCATCTTCTCAATCCTTGTCTCTAGGCTATTTATCTGTGATTCCATTTTGCTTTCAAGATTTTGGATCATTTTCACTATCAATATTTGGAATTCTTTCTCAGGTAGATTCCCTATCTCTTCCTCTTTTGTTTGGTTTGGTGGACATTTCTCCTGTTACTTAACCTGCTGAGTATTCCTCTGTCTCTTCATCTTGGTTATATTGCTGCGTTTGGGGTGGCCTTTTTATATTCTGGTAATTTGTGGAGTTCTCTTTATTATAGAGCTTCCTCACTGTGGGTGGGGTTGTATCAGTGGCTTGTCAAGGTTTCCCGGTCAGGGAGGCTTGTGTTGGAGTTCTGGTGGGTGGATCTGGGTTTCTTCTCTCTGGAGTGCAGTGGAGTGACCAGTAATGGGTTAAGAGACGTCAAAGGTTTTGGAGTAGCTTTGAGCTGCCTGTATATTGAAGCTCAGGGGTGTGTTCGTGTGTTGCCGGAGAATTTGCATGGTATGTCTTGCTCTGGAACTTGTTGGCCCTTGGGTGGAGCTTGGTTTCAGTGTAGGTATGGAGGCGTTTGATGAGCTCCTATTGCTTAATGTTCCCTGAATTCAGGAGTTCTCTGACGTTCTCAGGCTTTGGACTTAAGCCTCCTGCTTCTGGTTTTCAGTTTTATTTTTACAGTAGCCTCTAGATTTCTCCATCTATACAGCACCGATGATAAAACATCTAGGTTAAAGATGAAAAGTTTCTCCACATTGATGGACACCCAGAGAGGTTCACTGAGTTACATGGAGAAGAGAAGAGGGAGGGGGTAGTTAGAGGTGACTGGAATGAGATGCGGTGAGATCAAAAGAGGAGAGAGCAAGCTAGCCAGTAGTCACTTCCTTATGTGTGCTCCATAGTCTGGACTGCTCAGAGGTATTTATGGAGTTATAAAGGGAAGAGGAGAGGGAGGAAGTAGACAGAGGTGGCCAGGAGGATAAGAGAGAGGAATGAGAAGGAGAGAGACAAATCCTGCCAGTAACCAGTTCCTTAGGTGTTCTCCACCGTCTGGAACACACAGAGATTCACAGAGTTGGACAGAGAAGAGATGGGGGAGGAAAGAGACAGAGGCCACCTGGTGGAGAAAAAGGAGAGTCCAAAGGAGGAGAGAGTGGTCAAGCCAGTAATCTCGCTCTCAGGTAAAACTGGGTAGTGAAGTTTGGGTTTTTAAATGTACAAAATTGACAACAAAAACCAAAAAGCAAAGATTAAAAATCTAGAGTAGAGGTTGGATTTTCAAAAATACAATATTAAAGAAAAGAAGCAGAAGGAAAAAAGAAACAAGAAAAGAAAAAAAAGCCACAAGAATTATTAAAAAACTACAACCACACCACATAAAAACTATATATGGTGTTTGTCTTAAAAAAATAGAGTCTTTTTTTTTGAAAAATAATAGTAGGTTATAGAAATAAAAATTAGAGGAGAAATGGAAGACTTAACAATTAAAAAAAGTTAGAAAAAGGGCAAGAAAAAAGAAAAAAAAGGGGGGGGGAAAGGAGTGATTGTAAAAATAGTAAAGATATTTCTGGCCCTTCTCTGATGTGGGCAGTGAGGGGTCACTTCCAAGGTGGTTCCCTCTGTTTAACTTCTTCTGTTTGCTGTTTTTTAAGGCTCACTAGTTCAGTCACGCTGTGGGGAGGGGGGATGCTGCAAACAAATAGCACTGTCGTGTGCACACAGTGTCTCAGCCCCACTGGACCTGTCCCTTCTCGCGGCACACAAACCGCTTCGGCTCTATGATGCTCAGCCGGGAACCGTCTGGGGCTGGCCCTAGGCTGCGTGCACATCCCTGGTCTAAGCTGCTCAGGTTCGGCGCTCAGGTAGCCCTCAGAGGCTCAGATTCGGCTGGGACTGCGTTTTGTGCCGTTCCGGGTCCAAGTAGCTCAGGAGTTTGGCGAGCATGGGCGCTGCGACTAGTTGCCTTTTCTGCCTCTGCTGCTCAGCTTTCTGGGTGTACCGCTGGCGCCCCTTGTGAGGCACATGGTGACTGTCCAGCACCCCCAGAAGTCTTAGCAAAGAAGCCTGCTTGCAGTTTGGTAGGTAGAGTCTCTCCGGGGCTGCAATTGCCCCTTTCCAGCCCTTACGGCTCTGGCTGCCTGTCCCCGGCGGGGGATGGTCTGCAGCCGGCTTTTTCCGTTCCGTCCTTTGTTCTGTGCTCGGTCCTGGCGGTGTCTTATGTTCGAGCTTTTCGCGTGGTAGCTATCCCACAGTCTGGTTTGCTAGCCCAAGTTAGATCGTTCTGGTTGCGCGTGGGGCGTTCCTGCCCGATTCTTACAAAGCTCTGCAGCCCGCGCCTCCCGCGCGTCCCTGCCCTGCCCCCACTTCCCAATGGCGGATGCAGGCGTCTGTGCTGCTTTTCTGCTGGGGGAGTTACTGTTGGGCTTGTAATCTGCTGGTTTTAATTATTTATCTATTTTTCCTTCCTGTTATGTTGCCCTCTGTGTTTCCAAGGCTCGCCACAGACTCGGCAGGGAGAATGTTTCCTGGTGTTTGGAAACCTCTCTTAAAATTCCCTTTCCGGGACAGGCTTCCTTTCCCGGGTCGGAGCTCCCTCCCCACCTCCTTTGTCTCTCTTTTCATCTTTTGTATTTTTTCCTACCTGTTTTTGAAGACAATGGTCTGCTTTTCTGGTTGCCTGATGTCCTCTGCCAGCATTCAGAAGTTGTTTTTTGGAGTTTGCTCGGCATTGAAATGTTCTTTTGAGGAATTTGTGAGGGAGAAAGTGGTCTTCCTGTCCTATTCCTCCGCCATCTTAGGATCGCCCTGAATATAACTTTTTAAAGTTCACTATTCAACCTCCTATACCCTCCCTGTAATTGGTATAAGTTTATCCCCATGGTCTGATACCTGGTTGTCTTTCCTTTTTTTCTCAGTACCCAAGTCCTTCCATATAACTTACCTGGTGTCCAGCTTATATGGTCCTGGGATCTGCCTTCCCCCCCTTGTTTTTATTGTAATCTCCCCCACAAAGTTTGAAAACCTGCTCCCGAGCCGTGTGTTGCCCCATGCTGACTGGCTGCCTTGACACTGTTTCCTGGCCATTGAAGATCTTCTGCCCTGAGGTGGTCCCTGGCCTGTGCCTGTCTCTCTCCACATGGTCAAAGGCACTCTGTCAAAGGTTCCAGCATCTTACCCTATACATCAGACCCCCTCCAGACTCCATTTTCTCTCTTCACCCACAACCTGCTTACTGCAGCCTGGGGCTTATATTTTTCATCCTGGGCCTAGGAACCTGGCTTCCTGCCTCTCTGACCAATCACTTCTCACTCTTCTCCCTCTTTGCTATGTCTTGGTTTTTGATTCTGGCTGTGACATTTGCATCCTGGCAGCAGCTCTAGACTAATCCCATCCCAGTCCTGGACCCTAGAACCCTTCTGACCTGGCCCATTGTCTCAAATGTATATCTGTGTACAAATGAAATAGAACTTATCCCACACTTGCTGTGTTTTCTTTCCCAGGTCTCAGGTCCTTCTGGTTTCCATTGTCTGATCGTGTCACCAAAAAAGGCCTCAGGAGAATGAGGACAACACAGGTCTCACTTTCTGAAGATTCAATGGGGTGATTGGCTTGTCCTTGCAGAATTCACTAGGCCTGTGCTGTCCCATGTCAGTATGTGCAGATTTCAATTTCATTGCCCCTACTTACTAAATGGTCTTCCCAGGTGTTGCTAGTGGTAAAGAACTTGCTTGCCAATACAGGAGACATAAGAGACGTGGGTTTGATTCCTGGGCCAGGAAGATCTACTGGAGGAGGGCATGGCAACCCACCCAGGATTCTTGCCTGGAGAATCCCATGGACAGAGGAGCCTGGTGGGCTACAGTCCATAGGATCACAAAGAGTTGGACATGACTGAAGCGACTTAGCATTCACATGCTTACTAGATGTCTGACCTTAGGAGGGTAAATTGTCTCTTCTGCTTCAGCCTCATCTGTAAAATGGGGACAATAATAGAACTTTCTCTATAGTTCTGTCTACATAGAACTGTCTCTATAGCAGAGACATTACTTTACCAACAAATGTTCATCTAGTCAAGGCTATGGTTTTTCCAGTAGTCATGTATGGATGTGAGAGTTGGACCATAAGGAAAGCTGAGCACCAAAGAATTGATGCTTTGAACTGTGGTGTTGGAGAAGACTCTTGAGAGTCCTTTGGACTGCAAGGAGATCAAACCAGTCAATCCTAAAGGAAATCAACCCTGAATATTCATTGAAAGGACTGTTGCTGTAGCTGAAACTCCAATACTTTGGCCACCTCATGTGAAGAGCTGACTCTTTGGAAAAGACCCTGATGCTGGGAAAGATTGAAGGCGGGAGGAAAAGGGGATGACAGAGGATGAGACGGATGGATGGCATCACTGATGCAATGGACATGAATTTGAATAGCCTCCGGGGTTGGTGATGTGCAGGGAAGCTTGGCGTGCTGAAGTCCACGGGGTCACAAAGAGTTGGACACGGCTGAGTGACTGAACTGAACGGATAGGTCTGTTGGTTTGAGGTTTGGCCTGATGAGGGTCAGGATAAGACATGACTCCAGGGAAGATTATAATTGTATGTTTTTCAGGGATTATGCCCCTGAGGACATTAATTTGTATACCATATGGGGTCTCCTCAGTGTGGACTTAGGCAAAATTACCATCGGACCACATAATTGGATAAACTGGGACTCACTTGTGAAAGTGATTTGTTCTCTATTAGTCACATCAGAAAACTTGAGACACTTCCTGTTCTTCTTTATACCTTGACTGCTTGGAAACTCAGAGCTAAATTTGTGCCCTCTCTCCAGCATGTGGATGGAGCCATGTGGTCTGTTTCCCATGCACTCTTTCTTTGGCTGTGTTACTTTCATTTTGGTAATAGATATGTTTGGAATTGCAGCCCAGCTCATACTAGCTTCTCCTCCTCACAGCTGGTGGTAGATTCCAGGTTGTTACAGTAAGTCCCCTTTATGCAAATGAATTCTGTTCTGAGAGTGCTGTCGTTAAGTCCAACAGAGTTAGCCTAGGTACCCAACTAACACAATTGGCAATTAGTACTGTATTGTAATAGGTTTATAATGCTTTCCACACAGATAATACAGAAAAAACACGCACACAAAAATAAAAAACATTTTTAATCTTATAGTACAGTACCTTGAAAATTACAGTAATACAGTACAATAGCTGGTGCTTCTTAGCAGTGCCAGCAATATCACTGCTGCTTTTATGTTTGCTTCCAGACATTCTGAGCTTGACAAAAGATATTATATTACTGTGTACTTGTGGGTTTTTTTTTTTTTTGCAAAAGGGTTATATAAATTTATTTTTTATATAACAATTAATTCCATCTCTCAGGTTTTAAAAAAATCACTAAAAGGACAAAAATCCACAGAAAAATATAATCTTTATCTGTTCTAAAGTACACAAAAGCACAATCACTTGCAGGGGATGTACATGCGTGACAATGTCAGACACGTGAACTACCTTACATGATTGGACATGCGAACGCATATTTGCGTCTTTGTAGGGGACTTAGAGTACTCTGAATAACACTATCCACTGAGTTGTGTGCCCTTATGCCACCCCCAATTCATATGTTTAATCTGTAACACCAGTGGGATGGTATTTGGAGATGGGGTCTTTGGGAGGTAATTCGATTTAGATGAGGTCATGAGATGTTCACGATGGGATTGATTCCCTTACAAGAAGGGACACCAGAAAGCTTGCTTCTCGTGGTCTCCTTACTCATAGGCAAGGAGTAAATGTCGCGCCAGACACGGTGAGAAGACACGTGTCTGAAGCCCAAGGAGAGAGAATGCGGGAGACCCGGGTTCAATCCCTGGGTGGGGGAAGATCTCCTGGAGAAGGCAATGGCAACCCACTCCAGTATTCTTGCCTGGAAAATCCCATGGACAGAGGAGCCTGGTAGGTTACAGTCCATGGGGTAGCAAAGAATCGGACATGACTGAGCGACTTCACTCAAAGGCCGTGCCAGACACGGCGAGAAGACACCTGTCTGAAGCCCAAGGAGAGAGGTCTCAGAGATGCTGACTGTGCCGGCAACTTGATCTTGGACTTTCAGTCTCCAGAACCATGAGAAAACAAAAGCCTATTGTTGAAGCCCCCCACTCTGTGGCTTTTTGTCATGACAGCCCAAGTTAACACACTCTTCTGGATAAGTGTCAGCCATCTCTAACAAACCGACCTAAAGACAACTTCTTCCTAGGAATCTGGGACCGGAACCAGAGAGAGTCAGCATCTCTCCAGGCAGCTTGAGCCTTAAGAGGTAGACTCAGAGGCTGCAGATAGCTATGTGCATGGGCAACAGGAAAGACAAACTGCTAAGAAAGTGAGAGAAACAGGCGCATGAGATAAATAGAGCTGAAGGACAGGCAGCTGATACTTCCTGGGATCCAGAAAGAAGCTTTGTTACTGGTACTTTCTTTCCTGTGACCCAGTTCCTTTCTTGCTCTTGGGTTTCACAGATTAAATCTTAAGCTTTTTTTTTTTTTAATTGCAACATTCCTTTTTGTTTTTTTTCCCCCCTAACAAAGCTATCTTGAATTCATTTCTGTTACTCTCAAACAAACAATAACTCTCCAGTAAGCCTCTTGCTCTGGTCCCTCACCATATATCAGTGTTTACATTTTGGTCTTGCATCATTTTTCAGAAGGTGCCTTAGAATTCCTTTGTGAATTTGGGATTGTGAATTGGAAAAGACTCTGATGCTGGGAAGGATTGGGGGCAGGAGGAGAAGGGGACGACAGAGGATGAGATGGCTGGATGGTATCACTGACTCGATGGACGTGAGTCTGAGTGAACTCCGGGAGATGGTGATGAACAGGGAGGCCTGGTGTGCTGCGATTCATGGGGTCGCAAAGAGTCGGACACGACTGAGCGACTGAACTGAACTGAACTGAAAAGAATTCAGATATTCTCTTCTGAAGCTGGTCATGAAGTCTTCTGGATGTCACTGACAACGAGACAGGGCCTGGGGGAGGTCCAGAACACAGAGAGGTGGGTCGTTGATCTGGGGTGTCTTCAGTTATAGGATTATCTCTTCTGCCACGAAGAAAAATTATTTTGGTCTGGCCTGACTTGTTTTGAAAGCATGTTAACTTTTTCCTGGTTTGCTCTTGCTTTGTCAGGAGTTGCAGATCAGTAATTTTTTATTTTTTATTTTTAGATCAGTAAATGATTTGTCCTTATTTATGGGAACTTACTCTGAACAGTCCCAAGTTATGACTCCAAACTAGGGTGATTGCTGTGATTGAAGATTTACAGAGGTGCTTATGTTTCTAAATATCCTTTGATGAGTCTCCATTTCTGTGGTAACCTAGGTAGGCTACTCAGTACACACACGCACTTCTTTGGGAAAACCTGATAGAAGAAAACCTGAATTTACAGAAGAGATAAAGTAGAGGTTGGCGCTTCACCCGGGTTTATAGAAGATGCACAGAGAGCAGCTCCCCTGAATCGTCCGGTGCCTTCTCTGCTCCCCACACAGATCATGAACAATGTCTTCTACAGAATAGGATCTGAATGAGAATTTTGTTGACTGATTGATGAGCCACTTGGGAAGAAGAGAAATGTGAAGCCAGGGTGATGGTTTGCTGCTGCCAGTTGGAGATAAATCAGAAAGGAACAGGAAGCATCCTGAGCAGACAGCCAGAGTCAGTGGGGAAATGGGACCCCATTTTTTAAAATGTGATCTGCATACAGTTTGTAGGAACTTCTTGCTGTATAAACCAAGGTATACAGGGCTTTTTCACATTGATTTGCTTGAGGCCTGAAGGATGGCCCCTCACCCTGGGTGCCAGTATTAATCAAAGGATGAGTGAGGTCCCCACCATACGGCAGTGCCAGGACCTGGTGTTTTTGTAGAGAAGCTACTGTTCATTTTTCAAGTTTCAAGTCACCCTGGATGAGGAGCTGCATTTTGCAAGCCTGAGACCTTGAAAAGCATGGCCAGCAGGGGCAGCCAGACTTGCCTTCCTCCTGGGGACCTGCATTGGTAAGGCTTCTTGGTTGCAAAGATTAGAGCAAAGAGCCCTGGCCCATTGGAGCTGGGTGAACAAGAAGAGGAATTTAGAATGAAGAAACAGGACTGCTCCCTGTACTCCAAGGACAGGAATATAGCTGTGCCTCAGACTCGGGTGGTAAAAAGGTGTGAGGGATGCAGGCAGTTTCCTTGCTTCATCCTTATCTCTCGCAGCCTGGCTTTATCTGCCTCTGCAAGCACAAGGGGGACTCTGTGGAGTAGGAGGTCACCCATAACCTACAGACCCTCCCTCTGAATGGGGTCAACTCCAGCCCTGCTGGCAAGCCTGGAAGGTGCATCTTATAGCAACTAGTTAGCTCTGAGAAGTATAATTGAGTCAAGAGCTCCTAGTAGACACTTTTTTAAAAAAAAGTGGAATATAGTTGCTTTACAATGTTATGTTAGTTTCTGCTCTATAATGAAGTGAATCAACCATAGGTATACATATATCCACTCCCTCTTGAGTCCCCCTCCCAACCCATCCCCATCTCACCCCTCTAGGTTATCACAGAGCATTGAGCTGAGCTTCCGGTGCTATACGGCAGGTTCCCACTAGCTATCTATTTTACACATGGTAGTGTATATATCGGGGAAGGCAATGGCACCCCACTCCAGTACTCTTGCCTGGAAAGTCCCATGGACAGAGGAGCCTGGTAGGCTGCAGTCCATGGAGTTGCTAAGAGGCGGACATGACTGAGCGACTTCACTTTCAATTTTCACTTTCATGCATTGGAAAAGGCAATGGCAACCCACTCCAGTGTTCTTGCCTGGAGAATCCCAGGAACAGGGGAGCCTGGTGAACTGCTGTCTATGGGGTTGCACAGAGTCAGACACGACTGAAGCGACTTAGCAGCAGCAACAGTGTATATGTGTTAATCCTAATCTCCCAGTTCATTTTACCCCCTCCCTGTGCCTACTTGTCTGTTCTCTTCATCTGTGTCTCTATTCCTGCCCAGCAAATAGGTTCATTTGTACGATTTTTTTAGATTCTGCATATGATATTTGTTTCTTACTTCACTCTAATGACAGACTCTAGGTCCATCCACATATCTATAAATGACCCAGTTTTGTTCCTTTTTAAGACTGAGTAATATTCCACTGTATATATGTAACCTATTTTCTTTATGCATTTGTCTTTCAGTGGACATTTAGGCTGCTCCCATGTCTTGGCCATTGTAAATAGTGCTGCAATGAACACTGGGGTGCATGTGTCTTTTTGAATTATGTTTTTTTTTCAGGGTATATGCCCAGTAGTGAGATTGCTGGGTCATATAGTAGTTCTGTTTTAAGTTTTTTAAGGAACTTCCATACTGGTCTCCATAGTGGCTGAATCAATCTACATTGTCACCAAAAGCGTAGCAGGGCTCCCCTTTCTCCACACTGTCTCCAGAATTTGTTTGTAGGTTTTTTCAGTGATGACTTTGATTCAACATGAATTCACCAAATATCCCTTGTGGGCCTGTCTCTGCAGGTGCTAGGGAGTAGATTATGCAAGAACTGGCCTAAGCCTCATTAGTTCATTGTCTGGCTTGGGAGATAGATAGGGAAACTGGTATAGAATAGAAATTGCCAGGATGGGGACCATCACAGATTCTCAGTGGGCGTTCAAAGGAGGGATGTATGCATTTATTCATTCAACATTCATGAGCGCCTCCCATGGTGAGGAACTGCTCTGAGGGTCTGGGAGTGCAGTGGTGTTTATGGCAGACCTCTGCCCTCAGGGGAGGAAACTGGCAAGACATGGACATAACCAAGATAACTTCAAGGTAGAGAGGAAGGAAAGAAAGAGCCCTCAAAATAAATAGGTCAGGAGATTGAGTAAAAGGCCATCGTGGGGTCATCCGTGTCAACCAGGATGGTGGCAAAGCCTGGGGTAGAACAAATAACATGCACCAGCCTCCAATGAATGATCAAGAGTCATATACACACACATGTGTGTCTTTGTGTGTGTGTGTGTATTCAGATTCTTTTCCCTTATAGGTTATTACAAAATATTGAGTATAGATCCCTGGGCTATATGGTAGGTCCTTGTTGCTTATCTATTTTATACACAATAGTATGTATATGGTAATCCTAAATTCTTAATTTTTCCCTCTTTCTGCTTTGGTAACCACATGTTTGTTTTCCATGTCTGTGGCCCTATTTCTGAAAAACTTAATTTCTGAATTTTCATTTCTATTAATAATGAATCTCTGAAGGAACACAGTATGGGTGATGCAACGTATTGGGGTGTCCCAAGGCAGCAGCTGAGACCTTCTGCTGTGGACCATGGGAAGTCCCTGGAGGGTTTTAAGCTGAAGCTCCATATTTGCATTTGAATGGATGGCCTGGCAGCTCTGCAAAAGGTGGGTCTCCACCTACTGACTGGGGACCTCTGTCTCTTATCCTCTACCTGCTTTCCTCTTTCTGTTTCACTTTCCATAATGCGCTCAAAAGCTGCGCCTTGTTCCTTGGCTTGGGACTCCTGTGCAACCTTCTGTGCAGGCAGGTTAGTAAACAACACCAAGTGTGTCAAACTCAAGCCTTGCAGATCACACAGGGAGTCAGGGCAGGCTACGAACTGAACCAGGAGGCACGAGGTCAGCATCTCTCCTCTTAATCAGCCCTCAGAAAGAAGAGACACTCCCCTGGTAGCCACGGCACCAGCACCTAGGTGAGACTTGGACATGCAGGTAGTTTAGGGCCTGGGAGAGAGGCTGGGGAGGTGGTGTGGTTGTGGACACCATATTTGGTCTTCCCTGAAGAGGTCCACATCTCACTGCTGCCACTGTATCCGTAGGGTGTAGGCTGCTCAGCTGAAGCCTGAGGTGTTGAGGTCGAGATTGTGGGTTCCATCTCTATGCCTTTATACATGTATTCACTCCAGTGATAAATACTTTCAGGGCTTACTCCACTGCACTTTTATACAGTGGTTTAAAAAAAGAGTATCCCTGCCCTTATGCAGAGTTGAATGGAGGAGGTGGATATTGTGCAAACATAGCAACACAGATTATTTTAATTAATAAATTTTGTTTTATTTAAATTTTTTAAAATTGAAGTTCAGTTGATTTACAATGTCATTTCAGGTATACAGCACAGTGATTCCGTATTTTGCAGATTCCATTCCATTCTATGTTATTACAAGATACTAGGTATAATTCCCAGGGCTGTACAGTACATTCTAGTTCATTTCAGTAGTTTGTATCTGATAATGCCAAACTGCTAATTTGTCCCTTCCCTCTCCCTCTCCTTTGGGTATCTGTAAGTTTGTTGACTGTCTGGGAGTTTGTTTCTGTCTCGCATATATTCACTTGTATTATTTTTTAATTAACTCCTTCAGTGCCCCCTGGGCCCCATGTGGAAGTTGGTGCTCCTGACTAGCTGATGCGCCCCCTGGTGGTCATCTCCCGCTGCTGCCCCTCACAGCGCGCCTCCACCCTCCGGCTCCCGTGTTCACACAGCCTCCTGGCTCCTTTCTAACTCACTCTTATAACAGATATTTCCCGCCCCACGCCCTCCCGCCCCACCCTCATGGAGCTCTGCTTACCCACCTTGTTATCCACTCATCTCCCCATGTGCTAAATCCATATCTCACATGTAGTTCTCTTTCTGCTCACAGCAGGCAGTACTCTGAATATTTCTTTATGTCTGTAAAAAAGGACTCTAGTTGCGAGTATCTGAAATCTAATCAAACCAGCTTAAAATTTTAAAACAGTGACTGTGATTATGGTGGTTGTTTGTTCTCTCAGGGCTCATGAAACAAGGAAAGTCAAGAAGCGAGTCTGGCTTCAGGCGCCACTGGATCCAAGGGTGTGTCATCAAGAGGTGACCCTTTGGCCTGGTGCTGGGCTGGATCCCCCCACCTCCCCTGTTAGGTCTTATTCTCAGGAAGCTGCCCCCACTGGGTGGTGAACACAGCTGCTGGCAGCTCCAAGCTCTGTTTCCAGGAGAAGGCATTTCTTTTCCAGCCGTTTCAGCAAAAGTCTGGACAGAGTCACATGGCTTTCCTTGAGCCAACCATGCAGTCAGGGTTGTGGACACTCTTTAACTGGCTAGATGCGGAGCTCGTGCCTTGGACATCAAGATGGCCACCTCTGGCTGGAACTTTGTGGGCTCAGAAGTGGGCTTCCTCAGAGAAAAACCCGGGCATGATGGTTGGAGGAAGGGATTCTGGACTAGCAAATAGCAAAAATGTCCACCTTGGTTTCAGCCAAAACCCCCTTAGTTAGTAAAACAAGGACTAAAGCTGTGTCTTACTGCCTTTGATATCCTCACTGGCTCTTCCAGGACTGGAATGCAACATTCAGGACATATTTAGTGAGCAAGTGTGTGCAGAGGTGTAAAAGGTGTCGGGACTGGGGAAGACACACACAGCTTTCTGTATGGAGTGGCCAGGATGTAAGGGGGGGCGGTTGACTAATGGGTGGAAATGCAAGGATGGATGAGAGAGGGATTTTGAGGCAGGACTTGGTGACAGATTATCATGAGAAGTTGTGCAGGAACAAAGGTCTAGGACTTCTGTTCTGAGTAACTGGGAACAAGAGGGACCACTGCCTGGGAAATAGTGATTTATCCCTGGATATCCTTCACCTTGGGTCATCCTAGTGGAGATGCTCAAGTGTTTATAAATCAGGGGCTGGAGCTCAAGAAAGAGGTCATCACTAGATCTAGAAGTCTGAGGATTTTCTTTCTTTTTTTGCATTGTGAAAGTATGATAGCATATTTACAGGACTCTCAGAAAATATAGAACAAAGTTACATATAGTTCCAATGTAAGTGAGCATTTTCAAGGATAATCTGTGAGTGTGCGTCTAAGAAACAGACTGGGTGACGGTGGGTGGGGAATGGAACTTCTCTGGCAGTCCAGTGGTTAAGATTCCAGTGGTTAAGATCCACTGCCGGGGGTGTGAGTTCAATCCCTGGCCTGGGAACTAAGGTCCTGCATGATGAGTGGTATGGCCAAAAAATAAATAAAAAATAAGGAAATCAAACAATGGTGGAGTGTATATATATATATGTGTGTATTATGTGTGTATATATATATATATATATATATATATATATATATTCAAAAAAGAAAGAGTGAGGGGAAAATAGAGCTCAGGCTGCAACATGGGACTGGCCCTGTGGGAGGGTGAGCTGGAGGAGCAGGCTGCAACTTGGGGACCAGCCCTTTCTTGGAGGGTGAGCGGGAGGAGGAAGACCAGCTGATGATGATGGCATGGCCAGATTGAAGGGGAATGGGCAGAAGCAATAAGGTTACCCAACCCAGGGGAGGAAAACATCTCCAAAGAGGAGGGCAAAAATGTGAGTCGATCCAAATGGTCAAATGGGATTCGCCCAAGAAAACACCTTGACCTGTAGCATTTAAAGGACCACAGGTGATCTTCAAGAAAGCAATTTAGGGAGTAACAGGGCAGGAGGAAGATTCTAGGGAGCTGAGAGATAAGACAGGGAGAAACCTGGACATGGATGAGCAGAGTCCTTTCCATAAAATACAGTGCTCCCAGCCCCGCAGGCCTGAAATAGAGTGAGGAGACAATAGAGCTTGAACACAGTTGCTTGAACAATCATTTGGGGCCTCAGTTTCCCTCCTCCTAAAGTTTAGGTTGAAGTAGCTGCTCCTAACCTTAATATTAAATTTATAAGCGGCTTTGGTCTCAGAGCAAAGGGTAGGAAAATAAGATTTTTTCCCTTGACATACGTCTCCTTTTGAAGGTAATGGGTAAGGATGGAAATTCACATTTGAAATCGATATTTTAGAAGACTTAATGGCAGCATGACAATTGCACATTTGTGGCTCTCAAAAGGGCAGATCTGTTCAAATCAGAGAAGATCGAGCAAAATCGGTAATTTCACGTCTTGCTTGAGAAGGAGGATTCATAGAGAATTTTAAAAAGGAATAAGGTTACTGCAAGGGACTCCCTTTCATGTTAGTCTTTTTTTTTTAAAAAAAGACTCTTGGTAACAGATTCATGGCACAGCTGTTGAAAAGAAGGCTCATTAATTAAAAAGCTGCAGTGGCTTTCCTAGGTATATAGAAATGAATTCTCATTTCTCACGGAGACCTTCAAAGTCCTGTACAGTCTGAGCTCAACTTCATTTCATGTTTTCTTAGGTATAAAAATTCATTGCCCTTTGGACATTACTGGCCCCCATTGCTGGTCCTTTCCAACATTTATTCATCCCACGAATGTTAATGTGCCAGGACCTGTTTTAGGTGCAGAGGTTTTGATGGTGAATAAACTCACACCTGGTGCTCTGTTCAGGCCATGCCATTGGGCTCAGACAGCAGGATTAAAATTTAGAGTCAGGCTGTGAGATTTTGGGGAAATCTTTTCTCCAAGCCTCCACTTTGTTTAAAGTGAGGTAAGAACACTGATTTTTAGGTTTTATGCAGAATGAGAAAATAAATGCAATGAACTTGACAACAGAGATGGTTCCAGTTTACTTTAGCTTCATCACTGCTGCTAAAATCCTCTCTGCCCAGGTTGTCTGTCTTCATCAGACTTCTTGGTTGGCCTGTACATAGAACCACTGAAACAAACATTGCCCCTGTGAGGATGCATTTTTTTCCTGTTGGCTCCTGTGACACCTGGGGAGCTCTAGCTTTATTAGGCAGGGGAAGCTTAAGACTGGAACAAGTAAGAGAGAGAGTGTGATTGGAGCTGGGGTACCAGCCATTGTAATAACCACACGAGAAGTGGCCAGGAAAGATGAAGTGATGCAGATGTGAAAATCTAGAAGTGACCTTTGGTATGGACAGGGAGGAAGAGATGTTAAATTTAGAAGAGAAGCAACTCTGGTGGTTGGAAATGAGGTCTTTAAAAAAGGGGAGTTGGTTTCAGGGGGAGGTGCATATGTGTTTAATCACTAAAAGTCATGTCTGACTCTTTGTGACCCCATGGACTGTAGCCCTCCAGGCTCTTCTGTCCATCGGATTTCCCAGGCAAGAACACTGGAGTAGGTTGCCATTTCCTCCTCCAGGGGATCTTCCTGACCCAGAGATGGAACCTCAGTCTCCTTCGTCTTCTGCATTGGCAGGCGGATTCTTTACCACTGAGCCACCAGGGAAGACCTTTAGGAGTAAGAGGTAGAGTTTAACTTTATCCAAGAATCCTAGAGTGTTCTCTTGGTAATCTGGGACCATCAAGATATGGGGTATTTCAATCATGGTGGTGTCAATCACTCAGTCATCTTAGACTCTGCGACCCCACGGACTGTAGCCTGCCAGGCTCCTCTGTCCATGGGATTCTCCAGGCAAGAATACTGGAGTGGGTTGCCATTCTATTATTATTCACAATAATAATGTCATTCACACATTATTCCATGTGTCGTTGTGAGGCATATGTAATAACACCTGGAATCACAACACCAGTGAGGCTGACAACTGCTGAACGGTGTGTGATGTAATTTTCACCCTCTTGTCAACATTCTTGCTGCCCCATCCCCAACACAGGCACCGTCTTCTCTTGGCTTCATTTCACAAAGCATGGTGATCACAGAAGGACATTGAAGTCTATGAACAGCAAGATGGATACAGGTGATGGTGCTGGAATAAGGAAAGTGCCCAGCAGGTCGCTGAGAAAGAGGACCTGCAGTAGAGAGTCGAGGCTGCGGCTTGTGGTCCAGCTGCGGGAAGTGTCATCCCAGCTGAAGTTGGGGGAGGAAATGAATTATTCAGAGGGAGCATGTGAAGGGCAGAGAAGCAAGGGGAAGAGCAGAACTGAGAAGGAAGGGAAGGAAAGAAGCAGGGCTCATGAGGAGCCTTAACCTTAACCCTGACACTGTTCTCGACTGCTGTGGAACCAGGGGTGTGAGAGTCAAGGATGATAAAAGCTTTCAGAACTCAAGACTGAAGAGCTGTGATCCTGAAGGGCTCAGAGAAGATCACAGGAGGCGCAGCTGAGAGCTAGTGATGAGGAGGTGGAGATGACGTCTTGGTGAGCAGCCTCAGAATGAGGCTTTTGTAAAATAGGTAATTAATGAGATAACCTACTGTATGGCTCAGGGAACTCTACTCAGTGCTCTGTGGTGGCCTAAATGGAAAGGAAATGGAAAAACGGGATAAACGTATACGTATAGCTGGCTCACTTTGCTGTACAGCCGGAACTGACACAGCACTGTAAAGTAACTACATTTCAATAAAAATTAATAAAAAAAAAAGAATTAGGTTCTCAATTGGAGTTGGGCAGGATCAAGAGAGCCTCAGACAAGCAGGGCTGGACCCCTGGTGACTGCAGCTGGGATCCAGGGGCTTCTGAACTTCTCGGTCTGTGGAGAAGCACTTGGTGACTATTTAAGCCCATTTGAATAAGGGGTTTTCTGTTTCCAGCAGCCAAACACATTCCAGTGGTTTCCGTCTACTAGAATGTAAACTCCAGGAAGGCAAGGGTCTCACTAACTTGTTCATTCTTGAATAGTCAGGGCCCAGAATAGTGGCCAGTGTATGTGGATAAATATTTGTTGAATAGAATATCTTTAAGAAAGTGCTTCTAATAATATTACTAGTAAAGACCATTGGGAATTTTTAGGCAAGACAACAGGTACACGTCTCTAGGGGCTTCTCCAATAGCACGGTTTTCCTGTAAGGGACCCAGGATAGGTGGGCCTGGTGCCAGCTGGTTGCAAAACAGCATCATCTACAAATACCATCTAGTGTTATCTTTCTTGAATCAAAAGCTCAGAACAATAGTTCTTAACCAGAGGTGTACATGAAAATCTCTTGGGAGTTTTCCTAAACTATACATATCTGCTTAAACTGCTTAACTGTAAATAAGGCATTTTTGAGACAACCAAGAACATTTAATTACCGGTGAGATCTATAGCATCCAATAGAAATATAACTCAAAGCATGCAAGTAATTTAAAATTTTCTAGTAGTCACATTTAAAAAAAAAAAAGGAAAAACAAATAGGTGAAATGAAATTTATTCATATTTTTTACTTAAACAAATATATCCGAAGTGTTATCATTTCCGTGTGTAATTCATGTAAGAAACTATTGATGAAGTAATTCGCATCCTTTCCATCGGTGAATGTGGCTGAACCATGAAATGTGAGTTGCCCAGGAAGCAGGTGTGATGGAGCGCAGCCTCTGACCCCGACTTGACCACTATTGTTCTGTGTGTGAACTGGCAACTTATTTATCTCTCTGGACTTTTGTTGCTTCATCTAGAAAAAGGCTCTATGCTTATAGTAACCTGAAAATAGGTAAGTGAAGTAGGTATTATTCACCCATTTTACCTGTGAGGATGTTGAGGCTCTAAGTTGAGTACCTTGCTCTGGTCTTTTAGCTCTGAAGGTGGGATCAATCTTGAACCAGGGTTTCCCTGACCCTGTAGAAACCTCTTTCCATTTTGCTGCCCTTTCAGACCCTCTGTGTTTTCAACCAGAAACCTCCCAGGAAGTAACAGCATCTTTCCTCGTCACTCTAGGATTCTGGTCAGGGTTGCAGCAAGGCTCTCCTTCCCAGCCTTATAGACAGAATCCAGTAAGGATCTGGGAAAAGACACTTGTGGGGGTATATATAGCAAAGGCCATTTGTTTTCTTCTAAACATACACGGAATAATGCAGTGTCTAAACAGCCCTGCCTTAGAATGCGAAGGCATGATTTACTTTTGAAAACCAAGGGGGTTAGGTCTCTGCTTGATATTTACAGTGAAGACTCTTCTCACTATCAGCTAGACTGTCCTCACCAGCATCCCCTCAACTTCTGGGCACTGGGAGTGATACTGAAATCCTGTCAGTCTGGGTGTAGACCTTCCTGCTACACCTAACAGCAACACCAAGGGAAATTCAAAGGCAAAATTAGCTTGAGGGTTGCTGGTGCAAATAAATTCTCAGTAGAGTGACTGAAGCATGGTAATTTAGCAGTTGCCAGCCATTTCTCAATAATAACTGAAATAATTATTTATAATTAGATGAGATCTAATAAAGGATTACATTTAAACCAGATGAAAAACATGGACCCCCTACCTTCACCCCTTACACATTCTGACTAATTCAAATATTTCTCATTTCTTTTTCTCCCACAAAAGGATGAAAAGAGCTGTTTTGCCTTCAAGTAAAAATAAGTATAATTTTCTTCTAGCGGGCTCACCAACAGTTCATTTTGACTTGTCGCAAAGGCCAAGTAAGAGACAGTCACCACTGTTGGCTAATCTTGCATGCCTTTTGAGTGACTGCAGGTTGAAATGGAGTTGATCTGCGAGGGCCCGGCTTCCCACAAGAAGCACAGTGCCCACGCGGGGTGCTCTGGAGACCTGGTGCTAGTCCCTCATCAGCCCACTGGGTCCCTGCTCTGCCCTCATTGCTCTGATGGAGACTTGAGAGGTGTGGCCGCTCAGGCTTTGAAGGTGACTAATTAAGCTCCTGCTGCCTGTGCCCTGAAGCCTCCTGGAGTGAGCCTCCGGATGAAGGAAGTTCTCGTGGGTGGTGAGGCTCTGGAGCAGCAGGAGAGTGTGCACAAGCACTTAATACTGCTTCTAATTTCTCAGACAATTGGAGGCACCGAAGGCAGAGCGTCTTGGGAATTTATTCTCCACGTTAATGGGGATAATTTGAGAAAACCACTTTCAGCTGTCCATGCTCACGGCCCCTTATGCTTCGCACTGCCTACACCCAATTAACTAATCATTTTCATAGCGGGAGCATCTTAGCCTTAGAAGAGAACAAGCTGTGTGCTGAAATATAGGCGGAAGCAAGGACTCTGGGTTTCTCTGCTGTCCTAGTAAGAGAGGGAGAGTGAGAACAGTCCTGAGGGGCCGCCTGGCTAACTCACACAGACCCGCCATCTTCCAGGGAGAAGCTAGGGGCTGGGTTGGATCTGAGAGGAGCGGTGCGTGCTGCGTCATCCAGGCAGAACCAATCGAATGTGGGGATGGAGAGGATGGGACCGAGGTGAGACCACCCGCACCCCAGCCTGTCTCCCCAGAACACCTGAATCAGTGTTGATCAATGGACACCAGTGGAAGGGTGTGCAGGGAAAAAGGATGGTTATTGCTGGGAACCAAGCTAAGAGATCACAGATCCAGGAGAGGACTTAAGTGCAACCCCTTTAAGTCTCTGTGGTTGAAATCAGCAGTGAATTCAAAAGTAGATGGTTTTTTAAAATTAATTCTTTTTCGAGTATAGTTGCTTCACAGCGTTGTGTTAGTTTCTGCTGTGCAGCAAAGTGAATCAGTTATATGTTTACATATATCCCCTCTTTTTTGGATTTCCTTCCCATTTAGGTTACCACAGAACACCAACTAGGGTTCTCTGAGCTATACAGTAGGGTCTCACTAGTTATCTAGTGAGCAGAGAAGGAGGGGCTGCAAGCTGGAGCTGAGAGCTGGGGTGTTCAGTGGTTCCCTAAATTGGTGGAGGGCAAATGGACCAGGGGTGGGGCAGGGCAGCCGCCATCATAAACTTGAAATGAGACCAGTGGGTGTGTTTTGTCCAGCTATATTCAGCCAGCTCCTGGGATATGGGGACAGAGATGTCAATGGAGGATTTACAGAGGGTCAGGTTTTGCTGGGCAAGAAGCAAGGAGGGGAGAATATGGATGAGGAGTTTGAGGATGTGGCATGAGAGGGATTATAAAAAGGCAGAAGGTGGTCCAGGGACAGTGAGTGGATGCATCGGGTCAATGATTTCAAAATCCTACTGGTGCTGAAGCATTGTAGGAGTAGGAAGGACACATTCAGAAAGTTTGCGAATATAGGGGATTTTGCTGAAAACTGGCCACAGATATAATATAGGGGAACACTCTAGAGTGGGGGCAGTGGTAGAGAGTAGGGGGTGGGTTCTGCTGAGAGCAGAAAAAACTGGATGGGTTTAGAGCCTGGGAACTAGCCCCAAACTGTAAGATTGTCAGGAGACTCAGGCTACCCAGGGAGGTGATGGGTAGCCATTTCGTTCTTCAGGGGATCTTCCCTACTCAGGGATTGAACCCAGATCTCCTGCATTGCAGGCAGATTCTTTACCATCTGAGCCACCAGGGATGCTCAATTACATACTGGACATTTTTCTTAGAACATTCCATTAAATTCAGTATTATCTAATTCAAACCTATGTTGTCCCCAGAGACCTTTCTTCCTTCCTTCTTTTCTTCCTGTCTTTCAGTATAGTTGATTTCAGGTGTACAGCACGGTGACTCTGTTATATATACATACATACATACATATATATATATATATATATATGTATGTATCTACTCTTTTCCTGATTCCTTTGCATTACAGCAGAGGTCCCCAGCAAGTTCATGGTCGGTTAGGAACCAGGCTGCACAGTAGGAGGTGACCATCAGGTGAGCAAGAGAAGCTTCATCTGTATTTACAACTGCTCCCCCATTGCTCACATTAGTTGCCTGAGCTCTACTTCCTGTCAGATCAGTGGTGGCGTTAGATTTTTATAGGAGCATGAACTCTGCTGTGAACTGTGCATGCGAGGGATCTAGCTTGCACGATTGTTATGAGGATCTAATGCCTGATGATCTGATTTTGCATTATGGTGAGTCGTATAATTATTTCATTATATGTCACAATGTAATAATAGTAGAGATAAACTGTACAATAAATGTTATGTGCTTGAATTGTCATGAAACTATCTGCCCCCTACCCCAGTCCTTGGTGCCCAAAAGGTTGGGAACCATTGCATTATAGTTTATTATAGAATATTGAGTATAGTTTCCTGTGCTAAATAGTCAGTCCTTGTTTTTTCTTTGTTTTATATATAGTGGTCTGTATAAGTTAATCCCAACCTCCTAACTTTTCCCTCCCTTTTTCCTTCTTTCCTCTTTGGTAACCTTCTTTCCTCTTTTGTTTTCTATGCATAGACCTTTTTTCATACCATGATTTTTCATGGAAAATGCCCTACCATCAACCTGCTCCCAATAGGAAACCCAAATCCCCTCCTTGCCTGCTCTCTTTCCCCATGCCACATTAAAGTCCCCAGCAAGCCATTTTGATGGGACTTCACCCAGGATCTGAATCTGCCAGCCTGTGCCCCTAGCTACACATGGCTGTGTTCCAGACCACCCTGTCTCTGACCTCGTGTCTGCCCACTGCTTTCCTCCATCCCCACTCTGCTATAAATGCTTCTTCCAGCTAGGTGAACATCTGAGAAGTAGCTTGGTTAAGAGTCCAGCACATCTTCTTGCACCCTTGCTGGGTTCCCAGAGCTGAGCACAGTGCTTGACCCCTGGAAAGAAATCCATCAATACTTACCACTGGATTGATTCCCAGCTACAGATACCATGGGCTCCTTCACTGGATGTGACAAGCCCAAATCACGCTAATGAGAAAATCAGATAATTCATTGGCTCCTAGGCCTGAGTGGTCTAGGAATGAAATTTGACTATGTCTAGAAGGCAATGGCACCCCACTCCAGTACTCTTGCCTGGGAAATCCCATGGACAGAGGAGCCTTGTAGGCTACAGTCCATGGGGTCGCTAAGAGTCGGACATGACTGAGCGACTTCACTTTCGCTTTTCACTTTCATGCATTGGAGAAGGAAATGGCGACCCACTCCAGTGTTCTTGTCTGGAGAATCCCAGGGACAGAGGAGCCTGGTGGGCTTCCATCTATGGGGTCACACAAAGTCAGACACGACTGACGCGACTTAGCAGCAGCAGCAGCAGCAGCAGAGATACAATAGTGTCTTTTCCTGAGTACACAGGCTGGCTTCTTTCAGGCATGTCTTATCAGCTTGCTGATCCCTTCAGAAAAGCAAAGACTTTTCTGGAAGCTCTAGGGGAAGGTACCAGGGCCAGGCTTGTCCACCTTTGAAGGGTGGGCACCAGCTCTATCTGGCAGGGAAGAGGGGTTCTGGAGGCTAGTGGGCTAATCCCTCCCTGCTGGTCCCCTCCCCACTCCTACCTCATTTGGCAGTGGGAAAGAGAGAAGACAGGAAATCTGGAGAGAGGAGTTAATACCTAACAGAGATTCAGTCTGGAAGTTCTGTTTGCTTTGGATTGTTGAGCCCATGAAAGCAGATCTATGTCTTTTCAGAGGAAGTGAGGGAACATTTGTCAGAGCATATTTGATAAATGTGAAAAGACAAGTGTAGGAGGGTGTGTTATTTTGATTGATGATAGCATACTCATATCAGTGTCAAAAACATATTAGGAAGATACAAAACTCCATCATCTCTTAATAATAGAAATAAAATAGGTTCAATTAAAATGCTTGCTGTTCTTTTTCAAATGTGGGACCAAATGACATAAACCAAAGGTTCTTACGATCCTCAGAAAAGAAGAACAACAAATCTGTTAGAAAAACAATTTGCAAAATACTCATTAGTCCAAAAGCATCCCTGAGAATTCTGCCTCCAGGCCTCTAATGGGCCATGAAACTTGAATTCAATAAAAAATGATTTAACCGTCAAGCGGGTGAACAGGGTAGACGTCGGCTTCCTTGCTCTCTCATTATGGAGTTTATTCTTTGGAGGTTGTTTGTGTAAATGCTATTTGTTTTACTGAAGTTCAAAGAAGCTTTGTGTGAAAATGGTATTTTGTTTCATGGAAGGTGCTGGTACTGGCTGAACTGCTGTCCATCTTCCCTGCTGTTCTCTGCCACCCTCCCTCCCCCAGGGGGTCCCGGAAACCTCAGCCCCCAGTGCTATGATTCCCCGGTGTGAGCAGTGAGTCAGCCAGTCTGGGGAATTCTGAGAGCTCGTACATTAGATTCTTGCTTTCCAATCCATTAATTTTGTTGTTTCTAGGCCTGTTGGGAGCCCTGTTGCCGCTTGTAAGAATAATATCTCTGCTGATGCTTTGGGCATCTGTTAGCCAGGCAGCTGTTTTCCAGACATTCTGTCTCCACAGCGTCGCTGGTCTTTGTGTGTCTTTGTGTGGTGGACCCAGTTTTATACTGACTTCATAGGAGGGTGTGAGCATCTTCCTCAAGGGTGGGGCACCACTCACCTCTCTTCTGGGAACACTAAGCCCATCCTCTGAATGTGAGAATGTGGAAAATCCTTCCCAAGCATTTTACAAAGAATCTGAGGAATCTGTTCAGGACACAGTGGTTTGGGATTTTCTTCTGATGTTGTCATCTCATGCCTCCTATGAGAAGCTGTCTGGGAACCAGGGCCTGGGCGCTGGCTTGCTGACACACTGAAGGGCTTTGGAGTCTTGTGCCTGGTGGAGGCCGGGAAAACAGCCGACTGGTTGGAGAGGGAGGTGGACAGGTGGTTGGCCTGTGTCGGCTCACCTTTGGTCCCAGGGGATTCAGGTGCTTGATCAGCATGTAGAGGCCCAACTGCCATTTAATTGGCGAGTGCTTGCTTCTTTCCTTCTGGGTCTGATGTCTTCCTGCAGGTGATCAGACAGTTCCAGGGGGGTGGAGGTCCACGTGACATGCAGAGAGGGTAAGAACTCTACCATTAGAGAGGTAAGAGCTTTGGAATTCAGTCCTGCTTATCAGCTGGGTAACGTTTGAAAATTTACTTAACTTCTTTGACTCTCCGTTTCGTAACTTAAAAATGCAAATAATAAGACCTACCTCTTTACCCTGTGTTCATAGTGGCAGTATTCACAATAGCCAAAACATGGAAGCAACCTCGATGTCCATTGACAGATGAATGGAAAAAAAAGTACATATTCCCAGGTGGCGCTAGTAATAAAGAATCCACCTACCAATGCAGGAGACACAGAGATGTGGGGTCCATCCCTGGGTTGAGAAGATCCCCTGGAGGAGGAAATGGCAACCTGCTCCAGGAAAATTTCATGAACAGAGGAACCTGGTGGGCTGCAGTACATAGGGCTGCAGAGTCGGACATGACTGAGTGTGCATGTATGTGTGTGTGCGCGCACACACACACACACACAATGGAATTGTACTTAACCATGAAAAAGAATGAAATAATACCATTTGAAGCAACATGGGTGTACCTGGAGATTATCATACTAAGTGAGTAAATCAGATAGAGAAAGACAAATGCATATGTGAAATCTAAAATATGGCACAAATGAACTTATTTATGAAACAGACTCACAGAGAACAGGCTTGTGGTTACCTAGCAGGAGGGGCTTGGGGGGAAGATGGATTAGGTATTTGGAATCAGCAAATGCAAACTAATGTATAGGGAATATATACACAGCAAGATAATATTATATAGTACAGGGAACTATATTCAATATCCTGTGATAATCCACAATGGGAAAGAATATGTAAAAAAGAAGACTCACCTGTTAATTTCAGGTATACAACAAAGTGATTCAGTTATGCATATATATACATGTATATAATACATATATATATCTGCCTATCTATATCTATACAAATCTATTTTTTCAGATTCTGTTCCCTTATAGGTTATTACAAAATATTGAATATAGTTCCTTGTGCTATACAGCAGGTGCTTGTTGTTTATCAGTTTATATATGGTTGTGTGTATACATTAATCCCAACCTCCTATTTTTTTCTCTTCCCTCTCTGCCCTTTGGTAACTATGGCTATGTCTGTGAGTCTGTTTCTGTTTGTGTGTGTGTGTGTGTGTGTTTTATTTTATTATTATTATTATTTTATTTTACAATATTGTATTGGTTTTGCCATACATCAGCATGAATCCTCCATGGGTGTACATGTTCATTTGTATTATTTTTTAAGACTCCACATATAAGTCATATCATACGGCATTGGTCTTTGTCTGACTTACTTCACTTATTGTGATAATCTCTAGGTCCATCCATGTCAAATGGCATGATGTCATTCCTTTTCATGGCTGAGTAATATTCCGTTGTATATATGTATCACATGTTTGGGCTTCCTTGGTAGCTCAGCTGGTAAAGAATCTGCCTGCAGTGCAGGAGACCCCATTCAGTTTCTGGGTGGGGAAAATCCCCTGGAGAAGGGATAGGCTACCCACTCCAGTATTCTTGGGCTTCCCTTGTGACTCAGCTGGTAAAGAATCCGCCTGTAGTGCAGAAGACCTGGGTTCGATCTCTGAGTTGGGGAGGTCCCCCGGAGAAGGGAAAGGTTACCCACTCCAGTATTCTGGCCTAGAGAATTCCATGGACTGTATAGTCCATAGGGTTGCCAACAGTTGGAGACAACTGAGTGACTTTCACTTTCACTTTTTTATCCATTCCTCTGTTGTAGGACATTTATGTTGCTTCAACGTCTTGGCTGTTAGTGGGAATGTAAACTGATGCAGCTACTTCATATGGGGAACAGTTAAGAAAGTTCTTTAAAAAACTAAAAATAGAGCTACCATATGATCCAATAATTCAACTCCTGGGTATATATCCAGATAAATGTTAATTCAAAAAGATACAAGCATACATGTTCATAGCAGTACTATTTACAATAGCCAAGACATGGAAGCAGTTATTTATAAGAACTCCCCTTTGTTGAAATATGTAGTGCGATTTCTGTTTTTCTGGCTAAAACTGAACTCATACAGGATGATGTAAGATGTCAAGAGTTCCTTATTTCAGGAAACAGATCCTCAATGAGGAGACTTAGGAATTGATTTGGTGGTATCCTTCAGTTTAAGTACAATGCTGAGCTTCTAGCCACTAGCGATCGGATACTGGAAAGACCTGGGATGCAGTGGCAAGGAGAGTCTCTCAACTGTCAAGTGATTCTCATCTCATTTTATAAACCAAGTGTCTAAATCACATGGCTGCTGCAGGTGGCCACCTTGGTGGTAACAACAATCACAGGCAAGAACTGTGGGTGACATGGCTGCTTCTGAGGGCAGTGCGGCACTTTCAGAAAGAGAATGACAGCTCGGGGGTCTGAACTCTGCTCAAGTCAGAATCAGAAAGCTGGAGAGCCACCATGACAGCCTTATAATGGTCTCTTAGGAGGTGAAGTTACCATGCTCAAGAGACATTCAGTTCAGTTCAGTGGCTCAGTCATGTCCGACTCTTTGCAACCCCATTAATCACAGCATGCCAGGCCTCCCTGTCCATCACCATCTCCCGGAGTTCACTCAGACTCACATCCATCGAGTCCGTGATGCCATCCAGCCATCTCATCCTTGGTCATCCCTTTCTCCTCCTGCCCCCAATCCCTCCCAGCATCAAAGTCTTTTCCAATGAGTCAACTCTTTGCATGAGGTGGCCAGAGTCCTGGAGCTTCAGCTTTAGCATCATTCCTTCCAAAGAAATCCCAGGGTTGATCTCCTTCAGAATGGACTGGTTGGATCTCCTTGCAGTCCAAGGGACTCTCAGGAGTCTTCTCCAACACCACAGTTCAAAAGCATCAATTCTTCGGCACTCAGCTTGCTTTATAGTCCAACTCTCACATCCATACGTGACTACTGGAAAAAACCATAACCTTGACTAGATGGACCTTTGTTGGCAAAGTAATGTCTCTGCTTTTCAATATGCTATCTAGGGTGGTCATAACTTTCCTTCCAAGGAGTAAGCATCTTTTAGTTCCATGGCTGCAATCACCATCTGCAGTGATTTTGGAGCCCCCAAAATAAAGTCAGCCACTGTTTACACTGTTTCCCCATCTATTTGCCATGAAGTGATAGGACTGGATGCCATGATCTTAGTTTCCTGAATGTTGAGCTTTAAGCCAACTTTTTCACTCTCCTCTTTCTCTTTCATCAAGAGGCTCTTTAGTTCTTCTTCACTTTCTGCCATAAGGGTGGTGTCATCTGCATATCCTTAGAGGTCTCATCAAAAGAAAAAAAATCTTGTTTTTGGTATCTTGCAGTAATCATTTCACAATATATGGAAGTCAAATCATCATGCCATAACACCTTAAACTCTTAGTGCTGTATGTCAGCTATGTCTTAATAAAATGGAAAGAAAAAAATCGTATTTCTCGTATTTGCAGGTCAGTCTTGCTTGAGAGCCCAGACAAAGCTGAGAATCTTGAACCCACAAATCCTTGAACCCTGCTTGCTGTCTTGACAGGATTGGCTTCCTTGTGTATGAAGACTTGAAATGACCTCTCCTGGGTTAGTCACCATCTAAGGGCAATCCTGTTCCCCTCACATCCCAAACAGTGTCCACTGGCTGTGGCAGGAAGAATGGTGGTTCCCAAGGATGTCCACATCTTAATCCTCATGATTTTTGAATATGTACCTTTACATGGCAAAAGAAATTTTTCAAGTGTGATTCAGGTAAGGACTTTGAGATGGGGAGATGATCCTAGATTTTCTGGGTGAGATTATCCTAATGTAAACATAGGGATCCTTAATAATGGGAGAAAAAGGCAGAAGAAAGTCAGGAAGAGATATGATTATGAAGACGGGTCAGAGAGATTGATGTTGCTGGCGGTGAGGAAAAAAGATGCAGCTGAGAGCCAAGGACTGCAAGCAGCCACTAGAAGCTGGGATTGTAAGGAAGTGATCCTCTTTCTACAGACTCCAGTGAGAAATGCAGCCACACAGACACCTTCATTGCAGCCCAGTAAGACCTGTGTCAGGTTTCTGACCTACTGAGCTGTAAGGTAATAGATCTTTGCTGTTTTGAGACACTGAGTTTGTGGTAACTTGTTATGGCAGCTATAGAAAACTAACACAGACCTGCAACCATGGTCCTATCTCAGCATGCTGCATGGGATGGACATAAAATCTGTTCAAAGAGGAGATAGTTTATATTCCAAAGTCATTGCAAAAGCTGGCTAATTTATATCACTAGAGACCTACGTGTGCTCTAAGTCTTTTCAGTCATGTCCTACTCTTTGCAACCCTATGGACTGTAGCCCACCAGGCTCATCTATCTCCAGGCAAGAATATTGGAGAGGGTTGCCATGCTCTCCTTCAGGGGATCTTCCTGATGCAGGGGTTGAACCTGCAGCTCGTGCAGCTCATGCATTGTGGGCAGATTCTTTACTGCTGAGCCAGCAGGGAAGTATACACACACACACAAACACACACACACACGTGCACATGCACACATTCTTTTAAAATATTCTTTTCCATTATGTTTTATCACAGGGTATTGACTATAGTTCCCTGTGCTATACAATAGAACCTTGTGTATCCATTCTATGTATAATAGTTTACATCTGCTAATCCCAAACCCCCACTCCATCCTTCCCCCATACTTCCTCTCCACTGACAGCCATTAGTCTGTTCTCTATGTCTGTGAATCTGTTTCTGTTTCATACACAGGTTCATTTGCGTCATATTTTAGATTCCACATATAAGTGATATCATATGATATTTGTCTTTCTCTGACTTACTTCACTTAGTATGATGATCTCTAGTTGCATCCATGCTGCTGCAGATGACATTATTTCATTCTTTTTTAATGGTTGAGTAATATTCCATTGTGTGTATACACACACACACACACACACACACACACATGTATATATATATATGAGAAGAAAATGGCAACCCACTCCAGTGTTCTTGCCTGGAGAATCCCAGGGACAGGGGAGCCTGGTGGGCTGCCGTCTATGGGGTCGCACAGAGTCGGACACGACTGAAGCGGCTTAGCAGCAGTAGCAGCAGCATACCATATATTCTCTTTCCATTCATTTGTCACTGGACATTTAGATTGCTTTCATGCCTCGGCTGTTGGGAATAGTGCAGAGCCCTTGGTTTAAAGGTGGGGGGCGCACCCTTGAAGAAGGACTTGGCTGCACTCCTACAAGTTCATCCTGTAAATCTTCCTCTAATCTGTCCGCAGAGTGTCCTGGATCTGTTGATTAAGATGACTGTGCTCATGTCACTGGATGAGGGAAATGCCCAGACCTCTAGTGCATTACTCTGTGTAGGCTTTTTATGACTGTTAATTCCTGGGGAGCCCAAAAGGGTGTGGTCCACAGATCAGGCTCATGGGCTCACCTTGTGATAATTTCCCATTTCTGAATGCCTGATCTGAATACACATCATAAGCAACAACTAGAATCTTCTCACTGGCCTTAGGCCCATGGAATGAGGGCTGTGATAGCAGACAGGGCATAATCCCTTGGGACATCCCTTCCTGACCTGAATAGAAACTCAAAGCTATGCTCTAGACCAGGGACCAAGAGAAGAAGGGCCACATGTTCATGTGTCCACACGAGCTTGTCCATCGTATGCCTTTTAACTGGACTGGACCATCAGGCACAGAGTCTCAAGGACAAGTTGGAGCTCACTGTGAAGTTGTGGGGTTGGAGTGGGTAGCCCTGTGCTTGTATCTCAGGACTACCACTGTACAGGTGTGTGACCTGCGATGTGGACCCAGGTAGAACAAAGCCCCAGTTTCTTCATGGAAAAGGCCAAGATTCTGGAGTGTGAGAGATTCCTGGAATCCAGCTTTCTAGACTCAACTGTGGGTCTTCTACTTACTTGGGAGTTGTGTGACCTTTGAAGTTGTTTAACCTCTCTATGGTCTCTATGTTATGACCAACCTAGATAGCATATTGAAAAGCAGAGACATTACTTTGCCGACTAAGGTCCATCTAGTCAAGGCTATGGTTTTTCCTGTGGTCATGTATGGATGTGAGAGTTGGACTGTGAAGAAGGCTGAGCGCTGAAGAATTGATGCTTTTGAACTGTGGTGTTGGAGAAGACCCTTGAGAGTCCCTTGGACTGCAAGGAGATCAACCAGTCCATTCTGAAGGAGATCAACCCTGGGATTTCTTTGGAAGGAATGATGCTAAAGCTGAAACTCCAGCACTTTGGCCACCTCAAGCAAAGAGTTGACTCATTGGAAAAGACTCTGATGCTGGGAGGGATTGGGGGCAGGAGGAAAAGGGGAAGACAGAGGATGAGATGGCTGGATGATATCACTGACTCGATGGATGTGAATCTGAGTGAACTCTGGGAGATGGTGATGAACAGGGAGGCCTGATGTGCTGTGATTCATGGGGTCGCAAAGAGTCGGACACAACTGAGTGACTGAACTGACTGAACCTCTCTATGCTTTAGTCTTCATCTCTCTAAGAATATGTTATAATGTCTACTTATTAGCTTCTTGTGAGAATTTAGTGATATCATAGATACAGTACATTGGAACAAAACAAGTGCTAGAAAATAAGTGATGGTAATTATTTAGGAGAAGAAGCTCTTTGGTATATGATAGCTAAGGCTGACATGAACAGAGATGTGAAGTGATGCGTTTTGTATCTAAGGCCTGACCAGTGATGCTTCATACCCCAAACCAACTAATCAACCAACTAACCCACAAATGAACAGCAAAAGATTCCATCCTATTTTTCAAATGATTATGCAGATTCAGTTCATTGTTTGGTGCAGGGTGAGTGGATCGGAGGTGTAGGGAGTGTTTGAGGACAGAGGGTGGGTGATGAGAAGGGACTTTATTTCCTGTAGAACCTGCGAAGGCAGAAAACCATGTGGCCACAGGTTCCTGGATGGATTAAATTACATTCCAAGCTTATTGCAATGTCCTTCTCTTAGACATGAACTGGTCCCTGGACTGACAGTCTTTTCTGGGTACCCATGATGGACCTGACATTTTCTACCAAGTTCAAACAAAAATATGGGGCTTCTATAGTATCTGTTTGAAGGAGGATATCTAGCATTTACTCAGCTCATCCTAGGTATCAGACACTAGATAAGCAACCTTACATATAGCTGGATTCTCACAACCAGAGTGGAAATATTCATTTCACCCCCAAAAGAGAATGCCATAAACAGCAGCAGTGACAGCAGTGCGCAGCCTCTGTTGATGATTGCTCTGTGCTGACACTGTACCAAGTATTTTACATATATTGAATTACTTAATCCTGGCAGGGAACCCATGGGAGTGGCATTGTATTTATTTCCATTTTGTAAATGAGAAAACCAAGGTGCAGAGAAGTTATATAGACAGGCCCAGTAAGTGCTAAAACTGAGACTTCACGATGGGATGATCTGATTCTCAAGTCCATGCTTTCCTGTATTAATTTGATTTTACCCAACAGAGAAGAGTCCACATGGATCCCATCCGTGCTGAGAAGTCGGCTGTGGTGGGGAGGTGATGAATTGTGGGCCTGTTATTTTTCCAAAGAGAGGAATGGAGAGAATTTATCTTGTCCCTAAAATTCAAGTTTACTTTGAACAAACAAAAGAGGAGAAGATCCTGCTGTGTGCCTGGCCCTTGCCAGGTCCTAGTATGTCGGGGATGACTGTGTCCTTATCCTTTTCCTCTGCATCCCTGTCCTCATTCTGACATCTCGGGGGACTGGATGTTTGAGCATCTTCTCTCCCACCACATCATCCTTCACATAGCAACAGTGTGGCTATTTCCTGCTGGTTTGGCAACTAGACTGGGCAGGCCCTGTCCTCAACTACACACCAGCTCCCTTCCTCCACTCCATCAATTCCGAAGTTGCTGTTATTCTCCCTGTTTATCAATGAAGATATTGCAGCGTAAGTGAACTGTCTGGGATCTCTGAACTGGAAAGCTGATGCTTACTTCCATGCCCTTGGGCTTCAAAGACAGGTTCTTTTTTCTACTCTCCATAGCTTGTCCCTTTGGGGAATAGTTTGAAGGACTTTACCAAAATATCCTGCCTGCAATTGACCCTTAAGCTCTTCTGTTAGAAGTGGCAGGATTGTGTTGAGGTGACATGCTTCAGAAAGGACAGAAATGGTCTTAGTCATCATTCAATTCCCAGGTGGGTGCTGAGCACAGAGAAAGCGCCAACAGTGTTTAACCAGAGAGGACATATCACGCATATACTTTTACTCAGGAAGAGGCAAGGCACGTGCAGCTCCTTCCATTGGGTAGGTTATGAGGTCTGGGAGAGACGAGGGCCTGGCTTCTGGTGTGGAGAACAAGGGAAAATAAAGACAGAAAACAGGGAGCGGTTGTGCTTGGTTATTAGTCATGCAGCAATTTTGTTGTAGCCTAGTCTGCATGGTCAGCCATGTCTGTGCCCCTGAGGCCCCAAAACTAATCCAGAATGCTTTCCCTTGTTCTCTCCGAGAAGCACTCTCATTGCCCGCCCACTGATGGTGATTGCATGTCACCTCTCATGACACCACCTTCTAGAACATTCTCCGTCTCTGCTTCCACCTCCAGGCGTGACTCACCCCCTGATGACTGCAATTTCCAAGCTCATTTTCTCTGTTGGCCTAAAAGAGTCAAATCAATTCTCTGTCTGGGTGCATTTTTTTTAAAACTGGCCATGGTGTTAGCTTACTTCTTCCCTTCCTTAACACAAATGGTTTCTAAAACGAGGAGTTCAATTTTGCAGCCCACTGGTCCATTGCGTGCATCATGGTGGCCGCATAATGTTGTCTCCTGGCAGTGCTGTCAGGAGACTAGGACTGCCATGTGGTGTCTGGAATGGGGAGGGATGTGTCACGGAAGGAAAAGATTCCCACCACTGCTACCTCTAAAATAATGACGATTGGTCACACGCAACTGCTGGTTTATGCACACGTGACTTTATGTGTTTCTCTGTGGTCTGCTGGGATGAGGGTTGGACTTTGTGGAGGGAGACTTCCAGGGAAGATGGGTGTAACTTCACAGCTGCTCTGCTGGTGGTCAGCCTTGTGATACAGGGTCTCAGTTTTCTCATGTGAAAAAGAGAGCTTTTGATGAGATAATACCTGAGATTTCTTCCCTTTCCAGGTAGCTTCAGTATAACTTTCTACATGCCAGGAACTCTGCCAAAGGCATGAAGATGATAAATAAAACACAGTCCTGTTTTCAAAGATTATAGATTATATATGCACATAAAAGTGTGATGGTACCCCTAGAGTGACGTAAGCTCTGGGAATGTATCTAAAGGAATGATGCATTCGCCCTGGTGGGACAATGTTTAGGATGGGACAGGGATAGGGGAAGGAAGATAGAGAGGCGACAGGAAAGTGAGGATGAGGAAGCTGGGCCTGGATGTGTGGGGGGAACATTTCTCAGACTGGTGAGGGTGGGGAAGAGGCTTGAGAAGCACCGTGAAGCCTGTGGCACACAGCTAAATGCCTCCTGCCAAATGTCTAAGTACCTCATCAAGCCAGAAGCTTTGTGATTTGGGGAAACGTGAGGACCCCCTGTAGACAACACCTAAGACCCTTTTCTTACTAGAAAGCCCAGTGCCCTAGGGCCACACTGGATGCTATCCTGGGACTTTCCTAAAGAGCAGATAGTATAAATATAGGCTTTGTGGGCCCTATGGTCTCTGTTGAAACTACTCTGCTCTGCCATTAGTGTGCTAAAGGAATCATGGACAGTACGTCCATAATTGGATGTGGTTACTTGTCAATAAAGCTTTATTTACAAAAACAGGTGTGGGCCATACTTGACCCATGAACTGAAGTTTGCTACCCCCTGGAGGACACTGACAGGTAGAGCTGAGATATAATTTAAAAAATTCAATTGTTCTATTGTTGGTGCTATTTTATGACACCTTTTCTTTTTTGAAAAATTTTATTTTATAGAAATATAGTTAATTTGCAAGATTGGGTTAATTTCTGGTGTATAGCAAAGCGATTCAGTTACATATCTACGTATTCTTTCTCAGATTCTTTACTCTTATATGTCGTTACAAGATATTGAGTGGATTTCCCTGTGCTATACACTAGCTTGTTGGTTATTGGTTATCTGTTGGTCCTTGTTGGTCCTTGCTGGTCCTTGTTGGTTATCTATTTCAGATATAGTGGTGTGTATCTGTTAACCCCAAACTCCTAATTTAGCCCTTGCTCCCTGCTTCCTCTTTGGTAACCATGAGTTTGTTTTCTATGTCTGTGAGTCTATTTCTCTTTTCTAAATAAGTTCATTTATGTCATTTTTAAGATTCCACATGAAAATTATATCATATGGTATTTTCCTTTGTCTAAGTGACTCACCTCACTCATTATGACATTAATAATCTCTAAGTCCATCCATGTTGCTACAAATGGCATTATTTCATTCTTTTTTTATGGCTGAGTAATATCTCATTGTATAGATATACCACATATTCCTTATCCATTATAATATCCTTTCTTAAAATTGCACACAGTGTGGAGCTTTATGTGTGTGTCCAGCCTTCAGTGGATGATTGGTGGTGCCTGGATAGGACTCTGACACAGAAGAAGCTGTCTCAGGGCAGTGAGGACCCTTATCTCTGTATGTTTAAGTGATTGGCAAGACTTCCTGGTTTTCTTTGGAAACTCCTCCTCCACCTCTGCTTTCCCTTGCAGCCTGACTACCTATTCCACATCCATCTCTGCACACTGTGGCCCCTTTCCATCTCCCTGTGGGGGACTTGTGTCCTCCAGATCCCCATATACTCCTTTTGACTGAGTCCCGACCTCACACCAAGCACTGAAATAGGGTTTTGTTGCTGTTTGGTCACCAAGTCGTGTCTGAGTCATCGAGACCCTGTGGACTGTAGCCTGTCAGGCTCCTCTGTCTCTGGGATTTTCCAGGCAAAAATACTGAAGTGGGTTGCCATTTCCTTCTCCAGGGGATCTTCCTGACCCAGGGATCTAACCTGGGTTGATTGCTGCTTGGCAGGTGGGTTCTCTACCACTGAGCCTATAAGACAAGGGCCATGCAATTGGGATTAGGCTTGGGCTTGGCTGTCCCCTGCTCACACTCAGGTTTGTGCTCTCCTTCCTAGGCTGTGGTACCAGAGTTGGAGGAGTCAGGAGACCTAAATTCAAATGCCATCTCGGTCACCAAATGACCATAGGATCTTTCACAAATCACTTCTCCTTTCCCAGCCTCTCATCTGAATAAGTTGTTCTTAGGGATGTCCAAGTTCATGACTACTCTTGCATACCATGGCTGTGATGCCTAGCTAGTTATGCAAATGGAAGCTTCATAGATTATTACCAACTTTCCTACCAGGAAAAGATTACTGAAGAGTTAGAGCTTCAACCACAGCCAACTAGATCCATCCTCATCGGGCCCTCAGTTCATCTGGCTCAGGATGCTGTCTCGGGTGGTGGCTCTGAGCAGAGTTGGTGGGACTCTGTTCTGCTTGCTTGGACTGATATATCTGCCATGTCCATCTCTCCCTCTGGATCTGAGCTCCTGGGGCTGCAATGAGATCTGTTTTTTGGCGTCATCTCAAGCAGTTTACACAGTCCTAGCACATAGTAGGTGATCAGTAAAGACTTGTTGGATTGAAAGTTTTATGGTAATATTTGATATTTATTTGGAGGTTTAGAGGAGACCCTCAGGCAAGAAAGCCTACTTGAAAAAGTATGTGGTGGTTTAGTCGCTAAGTTGTGTCTGACTCTCGCAACCACATGGACTGTGGCCTGCCAGACTCCTCCATCCATGGGATTCTCCAGGCAAGAATACTGGAGTGGGTGCCATTTCCTCCTCCAGGGGATCTTCCCAACCCAGGGATTGAACCCTGGTCTCCTACACAGTAGGCAGATCCTTTACTGACTGAATGACCAGGGAAACTCTCAGAGAAAAAATGTAGAGTTGATTTACAATGTTGTGTTAGTTTCAGGTATACAGCAAAGTTATTCACTTTATATATTCTTTTCCAGATTCTTTTCCATTATAGGTATTACAGGATACTGGCTATAGTTCCCTGTGCAGTACAGTGGGCCCTTGTTGTTTATCTGTTTTTTATAGTTTTGTTTCTGTCAATCTCAAGCTCCTTATTTATCCCCCTTCCCCCTGAGAAAGTCTGTTTTTGACAGGGGAAATTATTTATTGGGCAATGATGAACTTTCATAAACACTTACTCTGCTGGGGCTTGGTTCTGATTCAGTTCTTAAAATACTACACATGCTTTCTATTTTACAAATGACTATTTCAAATCAGTAGGCCAAGCCAACCACTTTTATTGGTGAAATATATTGATTGCATGTGACAGGTACTATGCTATCCTGTACATTTCTGTTTCCATTTAAGTCTAACTCAAACACTGGGCAGTTTATATTATTACTTCCATTTCACAGATGAGGAAGTTGAGCCCTGGCCTAAAGTCACCTAGGTAGGAAATGGCACAGTCTGACTCCAAGGCCTATACGCTTATGTGGCAGGTTTGACTTGGAGCTTTCTGGAAATCTTGGCCAAAAATTTGATGACTTACAGAGTTTTTGTTGTGAGAATGTGTCCTAGAAGGACCTGTCTTTAGGATAAAAAGCTGTATCGATAATAACCAACATCTCAATGACACTTTCATCATGTAGGGAGGAGTCAGTTTAGATATGGCAGTTTGTGTAAAGGTTCCTTTTTTTAAATTAAAAAAATTTTATTGGAGTATAGTTGATGTATAATATTATATAAGTTACAGATGTACAATATAGTGATTCACAATTTTTAAAGGTTATACTCCATTTATAGCTATTTTGTACTTGATAAGTTTTTCATTTTAAAGAATATTTTTTTATTTTATTTTAAAACTTTTATATTGGAATACAGTTGATTTATAATATTATGTTAGTTTCAGGTGTACAGCAAAGTGATTCAGTGATACATATACGTATATCCATTCTGTTTCAGTTGTATTTCTTAATCCCTTATCACTATCCTGCCCCTTCCTCCTGCCCTCTCCCACTGGTACCACTAGTTTGTCCTTTATATCTGTGAGTCTGCTTCTTCTTCGTTATCTTCATCAGTCTGTTGGATTTTTTAGATTCTACATATAAATGGTCTCACTGATAAAGATATCAAGTCTCCACATTATGGTCCTCAAATTATATTTTTAAAGGAGGAATACTCAACTCTGGTTGCAGATTTAGAATCACTTTTGTTAAAAAAAAAAAATAGCCTGGGCAGATCCTAGGCTGAGTTAATGAGAATCGCTGAAGTACTGAAATCTCTTTCAATACTCCTGAACATTGACATATTTTTAAAAGGCAAATAAAACCCCCGTAGCAAGCAGAGCTGGGTGGGGCGGATTCCCATGTACCTCCACTAATGTTGTTCAGGAATAAAATTTCTTGTAGTCTAGCTTGTTACAAAGGCTGCAGAGGATGCTTTGAGGTGGCAGAGGATGGCCTGACCCTCACGTCTTCTTTCTCAAACATGATTTATCTCAGATGCACTTTTCATCAACCCCAAACACCAGAGCATGTCAAGTGGCTCTTGCTCGTGGAGCCACAGGGCAGGTGTCTGCTAGAGGGGTCAAAAGTCCAGTTGGTCACCATCTTTCTTCTCAGTGACCTTTGTGAACTTTGTCCTCCATAGGTGCCCACACAAGTGGTAACTATGATTAGAAGCAGCATCTCCAGAGAAAAGCAATGCTCAGTGACAACCAAGGAACAAAACCAAGTGACCCATTTAATTCACTGCATTTGCGGCATGCTTTACATTTTTCAAATTCTTTCCGCATCGTCCATCTTATTTAACTGTGATGACTTTCTCCTTAGCATCCGTCAAGGGGCTCCTCGTGACAGGACCCTTTGCTACTTTTCCAGCCGACTCTCCTGCCTTTCACCCCAGGCACCTGCGCTCCAGCCATCTGCAGCCATTTGTGGTCTTTCATGCCTCTGTGTTGTTGTACGTCCTGCCTTCTGTCTCTGTTTCTGGAGTTCTCTTTTCAACTCTGTGCACCCGGTAAATCCCTGCCATCCTTCAGGATCTAGGTGGAGAGTTTCCCCCTCCATCAATCTTTCCCTGCATCCCCGAATCTTCTGTACCATCCCTCCCATCTCCCTAGCTGTGATGCACTCAGGTGGTCCTCTCCCTAAACTGCCAGCCTCTCTAGGGTAAGCAGCCCTTCTGGCTCATGGTTTGCCATGCTGAGCACCATGTATGGAAAACTGTCCATGTTTAATCAATGTTTTCTGAGTTACTGAAGCCCCGTGAAGGGGATTTTGGAAGATCAGGGCAAGAGCAAGCAATGTGCTGTTTCTCCCACTCTTCACTATATCCACTCCCTGCAAGACACAGTGTCCTGGAGAAGAGACTCTGGGAAAAATGGAACAACGTGGGCTCTTGGAAAGGAACAAGGTGCCTGAGGGACTGGAGGGAGACTTGCTTTCTCCTGGGTGCCCTTATTACGTTTTGAACCTTATGCCATATTACATGTTTGACCCACTCAAAAGATAAAGTAAAACACAGTTGCTCTCATCTCCTGACGACAGTGTTTGGTGTGAGTGTTGGGCTGTGGAGTCAGACCCCTGTTCGATTCCTGACACTTTCTAGCTGTGTAAACCTGAGCAAATTTCTGAGCACATCTAAGCCTCTGTTTCCCTATTGTAATATAAACATAACGGCAACAATGCTTGAAATAAAATTAGAAATAGAAAAAGCCGTCCTCGGGAGTGGGAACTGGTCGTGAACAGAAACAATGCCACGGGACGCCAGGATCAGACAAGCCCACTCTGTGACCACGATGGAGCAGGAAACAAACAAGATCACTCCATAACCATGTGTAGATATAGACAAAAGAACAACGTGGTCCAGATCATAAAAATGATAAAATGTCCCCTACGCAGGCTATTCTATGGGATTGCAGCTTGTTTAACAATTATATCTATTGGACTTCAATTTGTGCTTTCCACATTATGGATGAGAATTATCAAGTTAGTCTTTGATAGAATTACCCCTCCCTCCTGAAAGATTCAAGTCCAGGGCTAAGTCTCCCCTTCTGGGACCCTCTCCTAAATCTCCTAACAGGAGCCCAGATCCTTTTACACCTTCTCTCAACCACCCTCTTCAGGAGATGCCTACTGCTCCAATGGGATGCGACCTCCCTGTTGCCATGAGGCTATGAACTCAACTTTGTTCAACTACAAATGTGTTTCTGACAGTTTGGCTGCTGTAAAGTATCAATAGATTTTCATCATCATCATCATTAATAATGACCAACACTTATTATCTTCTCCCTCTCCTTTTTAGATTTACCTGGGATCAGATAACAGCAAAGACAAGATTTGACTTATGATTTCTTGAGTCTTATCCCCACCATCTTTCAGCTGCTTTGTGGAAAATAATACTTTTGCACAATAGGAAAAAAAATTATTTCCTGCAGAATCCCAGCTGCCATTGTTAATGTCAGATTTTGCTAAAAACATCCTGTGCAAACTAGAAGTATATTCTGAAAATATCATGGTGCTTTGTTGGTCTCTGCTGCTGAAAAAAAGCCCACGCAAGCTCAAAGACTCAGAGCAAATCGATACAGATGCTTAAAGGATTATTTCCAGGGCTTGGAAACCTCTGAGAAAGATACTTGCTCCACCCATTAAGAATGGCAGGGGTGACCTTCAGTGGATGAAGGTCATCTCAGTGTAGAGATTACCCACACCAGGAAACCCTTCCTGGAGGCAGAGAAAGGGATTCACTGTCAAGGCATTCTTTTCTAGGTTGCTTGAGCAACTTAGTACTTGGCTACTTTTGCTTGCTCCCATTTTGGGCTTGAAAATGAGAGAGCAATTATTGTTTGGGTTCAGAAATAATGAGGAGTTTCTATCTGGGGAAAATACTAATATTCTAAAGTGGCACTGAAAACAGGGGATGTAAAATATACACGCTTTATGATTGAAGCTAAGAATTATATGGAGATAATAGACTGGAAGGAAAGTACCAAAATAGAATACTGATTGCCACTGTGTGGGGAAATGGTGAGTGATTGTCTTTTTTTGTATTTTCCAAATGTCTTATATAGATCTTGTGTTACCTTCATAATGGAAAAGGTGAACAATGATACCATACAAAGATTCAGCAAAATTTCATCTCATGGTCAGAGGCAGTGGTGTCACAGACAGGCTAGACTCCTGGCGGTAGGAGATCAGAAACTTCCCAAGGACCCCTGTTCTTTCTAAAAGCAGGCACCAAGCTGCTGGAGGAGAAGGCAACGACTGAGCGACTTCACTTTCACTTTTCACTTTCATGCATTGGAGAAGGAAATGGCAACCCACTCCAGTACTCTTGCCTGGAGAATCCCAGGGACGGGGGAGCCTGGTGGGATGCCGTCTATGGGGTCGCACAGAGTCGGACACGACTGAAGCGACAGCAGCAGCAAGCTGCTGGATGTTTGCAAGTTTTATACAAACATCATATTAAGCATCACAAAGGCACTATTCCAATGGGGAATGGGCTGGAGGCCAAGTGGGGTATAACTTTCCTCTGATGCCTGGCCTGTGGCCCAGGGCTTTGCTTCTCAGTCCTGTTGAGTATCCTATTGCTAGCCTCTATAGGCTTCCCTGGAGAAGGCAATGGCACCCCACTCCAGTACTCTTGCCTGGAAAATCCCATGGATGGAGGAGCCTGGTAGGATGCGGTCCATGGGGTCGCTAAGTTGGACATGACTGAGCGACTTCACTTTCACATTTCGCTTTCATTCATTGGAGAAGGAAATGGCAACCCACTGCAGTGTTCTTGCCTGGAGAATCCCAGGGACGGGGGAGCCTGGTGGGCTGCCGTCTATGGGGTGGCACAGAGTCGGACACGACTGAAGCGACTTAGCAAATAAGCTTCCCTGGTGGCTCAGAGGATAAAGTGTCTGCCTGCAATGCATGAAGCCCAGGTTCGATCCCTGGGTTGGGAAGATCCCCTGGAGAAGGAAATGGCAGCCCACTCCAGTATTCTTGCCTGGAGAATCCCATGGACAGAGGAGCCTGGTGGGCTACAGTCTACAAGGTCGCAAAGAGTCAGACATGACTGAGCGACTTCACACTTCACACAGCCTCTATAAGCCTCTGTTTAGGGAGATTTAGGAAGTTTGATTCAGTTCAGCTGCAGTATCTAAAGCTTGGAGAAACTAGAGATGAGACTGGATGGAGAGAATTCAGAGCATAGAGAGCTATGGGGGCCACGCAGGAGAGCCTGATCTTGGGTACCTAGATCTGTGCTATTTAAACTGGCTGCCTCCTCCTTCTGGTGTGACATCATGTCACTTACAGTATCAACATGACACATCTTCCTGGACATTCAGTTTGATTTGGGTTTTTGGAGTGGTGCGGGGGCGTGTAGAGAAAGTCAAGTAATTTAAATGCTGAGTATTTTCTTATTTTTACATTAAACAGACATACATTTGGTACTGAAATGTGAAATCTGCATGAATTATTAAGAGCAAAGAAATGTTGTGCCTGCAGCAGACCACCTCCTACCACATCTTTAAACCCTCAGGAACTCACTCTTGGACAATTTAACTTTTTTTTTTTTCTCATCAGAAACTGAATTTATAAAGCAAAGACTAGAAAACTGTCCAGGACAGTGAACTGGGGACCTGTCACCCAATAATTTTTAGTAAGATGTTTTTAAAAATCAATTAATGTACATTTAAATTCTGAAAGACCCACATTAGAACCAGAAAATGGTCTTTTTATCATTTTAAAGGGATGCGAAATGAATACCCTCCATGGGCTATGCAGGTGGAGGAATGACACATTTGTTACATCATCGAGCTTCATTTCGGGTAGATTATTCCCCTCAGTCTGAGGGATTTATTCCTTTCCTTTTCCCTCTCCTTCTCTCTCTTTCTCTCTTCCTTCCTCTCTCCCTCTCTTGCTTTCTTCCTCCCCTCCTTCTCTCTCTCCCCCTCTCCTTCCTTCCTTTCTTTCATTCCACAAAGACTTATTGAATTCCTAATAAATGGACATCTCTATCTCAGAGAACAGTTTCCTGCACTCCTAGGGCTTAGAGCTTCCAGACCCTGTGGAGGTAAAACCCTGCAACAGAAGCATTCTTACAGTTACTGAAAAGTGTACCTTAAACTCTATGCCAATGAACTTGGATTCTTGTCCTGCTCAGTTAGTCTCACTGATTGGCCTTGGGCAAAACTTGAGTGAATATGCAAATATCTGTTTCCTCTGCTATAAAATATTGGCACTGCCTGTTTATCTCTGCTGATTTCTCAGCATGGCCATTGTATTTGTGAATACAAATTCAAAGGCTTCATCATCTGTGCCATGTTCTACTAGGTTAAGCTGATCATCTAAATAATAAAAGAAGAATCCCAAAGTGTTATTGTTATAATCATCATACCATTCTAATGAAGTTCCTCTCAGCCATCAAGCACATCAAATCAAGGTTAAGAGGTGCTTTTGAGACAGCAGACGGAAGCAAAAACTGGTATAAAGTGAAACGAAGGGAGGACAGGCAGTGCACTCAGCCTACACACAGCAGGTTGGGGGCCACAAAGCCAAGCAGGCCTGCAGCCCCTCAGTGCTGTGTGCTCCTGGCACTGCTTTGTGAAGATGCAAAGAAGTCCAAGAGCTGGGCCTGATTTCAATGTCACCTGGTGATTTGGACACAGAATCATCTCGTGTTCCAAAGAAGCATCATTGCAAGGAGAGGGGGCATTATCCTTCAGCATGACATGGTTCTCTTCACCATCCTTCCTTCCTCCACAAAGTAGGGGCTTTGGTCCATCCCAAATGGGAGGAGTTGGGCTGCTTCTCCTTGGGGACAACACGCTGGGTTAATGCACTGCTGGCCCTTCTTCCACTCTGCTTTCACACAGAAGGGAAAATCTTAGAGGCCTGGCTGTGTGCCAGGTCTTTACTCTGTGCCCTGGACCCCTGCTGCTGCTAAGTCGCTTCAGTCGTGTCCGACCCTGTGCGACCCCATAGATGGCAGCCCACCAGGCTCTCCCATTCCTGGGATTCTCCAGGCAAGAACACTGGAGTGGGTTTCCATTTCCTTCTCCAATGCATGAAAGTGAAAAGTGAAATTGAAGTCACTCAGTCATATCCAACTCTTAGCGACCCCATGGACTGCAGCCTACCAGGCTCCTCCGTCCATGGGATTTTCCAGGCAAGAGTACTGGAGTGGGGTGCCATTGCCTTCTCCACCTTTACTAGCTCACTTAATCCTCACAAAAAATCCTCCTTTGCAATTTTTACAAAGAAAAATTTGAGCATCATGAGGCAAAGTAACGTCCAGTGCTGTGTAGCTCATGAGTGGGAGTAAATGCAGAGCCTGCCCTTCTAACCGCAGCGCATAGCACTGCAGTGCCTCTCAATGTGTTTTTAGTTTAATATAAATATTTTTTTGAGAAATGTGTCTTTTTCTTGCATGTTTATGAGGTGTTGTTTTTAAATAAATTAATTAATTTTCTGCTGGGCTCCACTACCAATGGCAGGGACCATGGCTAACCAAACATCCTGTCTATTATGTCCTCATCTATCATTGATTCAGGGAGTATTGAGAGAACAGACTCATGTCATACAGTGGAAAACCACAGGCTTTGGAATCAGAGGCACTTGGATTTACAACCCAATTTCCAGAAGTGACCTAGAATAAGCCAGTCTCCATGAACCAGAATTTTCCAGTATGTGAAATGGGGATTATAATACCTGTTTTTACTGCAGGAATTAGAAATAATTCTTTCAACATATCTAGCACAGAGTGAATGCTGATAAATATGAATTCTTCCTTGAAGAATAACAAGTCTATAACTTATTCTTTGCTCTCATGACTCATTTGATACAACTGGCTATGTGCCCCATCTACTGAAGCATAGTGATGGGGCTGACTCATGTGATGTGTGAGCTGATATTACAGATGTCTGTGTAGCTCCTACATCAGAGGATGTGGAATGGCATCCTGGGAACCTCCTTGAGCTTTAAGACCCCAGGGAGAATGTCTCCCATTGGGGTCATGTCAACCAGGCAAGGCCATGATGCAGTAACAAAAAGCCCTGAGTCTCAATGCTAAGCTTAATGCAATCAACTTAAAATTTTATTTTATTGAAGTATATAGTTCATTTACAATGTTGTGTTAATTTCTGCTCTACAACAAAGTGATTCATCCTTATATATGTATTCTTTTTCACATTCTTTTCCTTTATGCTTTATTATAGAGTATTGAATATAGTTCCCTGTGCTATACAGTAGGATTTCGTTGTTTATCCATTTGAGATATAATATTTACATCTGCTAATCCCAAATTCCCAATCCATCCCTCCCTGACCCTGTCCCCTTGGCAACCAGTCTGTCCTCTATATCTGTGAGTCTATTCCCACTTCACAGATAGGTTTTTTTTGGTGTCATATTATAGATTCCACATATAATTGGTATTGTATGATGTTTGTCTTTCTCTTTCAGGCTTACTTCACTCAGTATGATAAACTCTGGGTCCATCCATGTTGCTGCGAATGTCATTATTTCATTCTTTTTTTTTTGTTGAGTATTATTCCATTGTATATTTATGTACCAAATCTTTTTTATCCATTCATCTGCTGATAGACATTGAGGTTGCTTCTTCATATCTTGGGTGTTGTGAATAGTGCTGCTATGAACATAGCTGCACACCCATGAGTGGGATTGCTGGATCATATAGCAGCTCTATTTTTAATTTTTAAAGGAACCTCCATACTGTTCTCCATAGTGGCTGCACCAGCTTACATTCCTATCACAGTGTAGAAAGGTTCCCTTTTCTCCATACCCTCCCCAACACTTGTTATTTGCAGATTTTTAATGACGGCCATTTTGACTAGAGTGAGGTGGTACCTCACTGTAGCTGTAAATATCATCAACTTTTCTTTATGTCTCATTCTGCACATGCAATGTCATGGATCCCTGCTGTCTGACACTGGTCAGGCTGATGGAGGCACCACCATCATACAGCTGTACCATCTGAGATGCACAGGCTCCTGATAACTGGTGTAGGAAAGACACTGATGGGGGGTGTGCACTAGGGGTTAAATGATGTTCATCGCCCTGGCTCACACCCTGCGAGTCTGTCCAGATCCTGGCTAACTGCACAGGGCAGGGAAATCCACCCTCATGTTTGGACAGAGGGGATAAATTGATGTGAACAATCACTCCAAGACTTTCCACAGGAAGAATATTGTCTCTGTGAAATCAGTCATTTCTCTGCAGCTCAGATTCCAATCTGAAAGGAACACCTTCCTGTGAAAAGACATTTAAACAGACATAGAGAATAGACTTACGGATATTGGGAGAGAGGAAGAGAGGGTGAGATAATTGGAAAGAGTAACATAGAAACTTATATTATCATATGCAAAATAGATAGCCAATGGGAATTTGCTGTATGGCTCAGGAAACTCAAACAGGGGCTTTGTATCAACCTAGAGGGGTGGGGTGGGGTGTGGAGGGAGATAGAAGGGAGGTTCAAAAGAGTGTACCTATGGCTGACTCATGTTGAGGTTTGACAGAAAACAGCAAAATTCTGTAAAGCAATTATCCTTCAATAAAAAACAAATTAAAAAAAAATCTATTTTTTTACTGGAAACATGCATGACACCCCAGTAGGTATGGGACAGAGTGCTTGACTCAAACTAGAGAAAGAAGTCTTGATTGGTGATGTCTCTGGATTCAGATGTTAAGAGAGGATCCAGCCAAGGGAAAGGTCAGCCCGCCCTCTCACACAGTCCAGCTTTAACCAGGCTTCTCCAATACAAGGATGTTGGTTTGTACAAAAATGGAGGTTAGGGTTTTAGAAGTTGAACAAAGAAGAGCTGGGTTGTGCCATGGTTCACCCCCAGTGGTTGGATGGATTTGACATCTGACAGTGTTTTGGAGAATGAACATCATCTTTAAAATCGGCTTCAAAAGCAAAGAATGACCAAACATTCTGCATTTTCTCTGATGGTTCACCATAGCTATCATTATACTACCACACCACTGTATCATTCTTGGGGATTTTTTGAAGTTTTTATTTTATTTTTTTAAATAGAATTGTAGTTAATTTCAGCTTCCTGGGTGTTTCTAGTGGTAAAGAACTTGCCTGTCAATGCAGGAAACATAAGAGACATGGGTTTGATTCCTGGGTCAGGAAGATCCTCTGGAGGAGAGCATGACCACCCACCCTAGTATTCTTGTCTAGAGAATCTCATGGACAAAGGAGCTTGGTGGGCTACAGTCCATAGGGTTGAAAAGAGTTGGATATGACTGAAGTAACTTAGTATGCATGCACATAGTTAATTTACAATGTTAGTTTCAAGTGTACAGCAAAATGGTTCAGTTATACATACTCATAATTTTTCCATTAGTGGTTATTATAAGATATTGAGTATAGTTCCGTGTGCTATCCAGTAGGGCCTTGTTGATTATCTGTTTTATATATAGCGCTGTGTCTATGTTAATCTCTATTAGCTTATCTGCCTCCCTTTCCTCCTTGGCAACCATAAATTTATTCTCTATGTCTGTGATTCTGTTTCTGTTTTGTAAATAAGTGCTTTGTAGCATTTTTTAGATTCTGCATATAAGTGATAGCATATATTTGTCTTTGTCTGACTTATATCACTTAGAGTGATAATCTCCAGGTCCATCCATGTTGGTGTAAATGGCATTATTTCAGTCTCTTTTATGGCTGACTAATATTCCATTGTATATATGTACATCTTCTTTATCCATTTATCAGTCAGTGGATATTAGGTTGCTTCCATGTCATGGCTACTGTGAACAGTGCTGCCATGAACACTGGGGTGCATGCGTCTTTTCTAATTAGGGTTTTCTCCAGATGTGTGACCAAGGCATTCATAATAACTTAGAACCTTTTGTTTTGAGCTATTTCTCCCCTAGATACCTGATGCTCTGATAGGAGAAGACGCACGTGGGACCCTGAGCTCTCAATCATTAGCTGTTTGGATTTGGGCCTCAGTTTCTTCATCAGTAATATGGGGACAATGATACACTGGATGTGTGACTGTTATGAGCATCAGATGAAATGAGATGTGAAGTGAGGTGCACCAGCAGTCATGGCTGACAAAAAGCCAGTCACAAAAATGTTATTTGGTGTGCCCTATGTTTATTACCCCCTGACTTGCTGGGGCTTAAATTTAAATTCCTGTATACTCTGGACAACTTGTCCTGGGATGCTGAGATTTTGATCACAAAGTATACTCTTTCAACCTGTATCTCCCTTCACCCAGGCTTCTTTCTGCACCAGGGACACCCAATACCCTAGGTTGGTTCTCGTCCAATAACTCCCCTATTGTCCCAGAAAAAAGCCTAATAACTTTTTCCTGTCACTATCATCAGGACCACTCAAGACATCTGGCTGCCGCTGCCAAGTGCATGATTAGCCAGGGCGTTGGCGAGCTCTTCTTCCAGGATGGAGAGAATCTGTTGGAAAATGATAGTCATTGACCACAATTATGTCAAAGGAGAAAAATCAGGAAAGGAACAGGAAAGGGGGCAGCAAATACATTTTCACCATGACTTAGATTTATTCTGGAAAAACATGAACTGATTTAGAAAAAGGATACCACTGAAAGGCAGGAGCAAAGCAGTGCTTTGCTGGAGACCAATTTCTGGGAGGACAAGATAACACAGGTGTTTATCTGAAACCCTTTATACACATGCACACACGACAGCTTTTTCTAGCTAATTAGAAATTTCATTTTACTGATGGCATTCCCAAACTCTTATCAATCTCTGCGGCAGACAAATGCTTGATGGAGGTGAATTTTCTAGTTTGGATGCTGTTCGGGTAATTCATAGGCCTCAAAAATAGAAAGTGATTGAGATGGAAAGGACCTTGACAACTCATTTTGTTAGCATCTCCGCTCTGCCCCCGGGATTTCCTTTATGGCATGTATATTCCACATTGCAATGATGATGCCAGTCTTTCCACTCATCCATCTACTCAACAACAAAGTGTTGACTAATAATAAAAATAAATAGATGAGGTTTTATTAAGTTTTCACCTTTACGCCAGATACCATGCTAAATGTTTCACATTAATTTTCTCATTTTACAATGAGAATTCCCTGAGGGATAGATTATTACTATCCTACTATTTAGATGTGATTTTGGAAGGTTGAGTATCTGACACCTAAGATAGAGCTGTTGGGGGTACTTCCCTGGTGGTCCATTAGCTAAGATTCTAAGATTCTACATTCCCAATGCAGGGGGCCTGGGTTTGATCTCTGGTCAGGCAACTAGATCCCACATGCCACAACTAAGTTCACATGCTGCAACTAAAGATACCACATGCTGCAGCTAAGACCCAGCACAGCCAAATAAATACATACATATTAAAAAGAAAAACAAAAACAGAGCTGTGATGAAGACATAGCCCTGCCTTCAAGGAGCTTATAGTTGAGTAAGGACACACACCCCAAGTGCATACAGTATAATAAGCATGCATAGCACTGAGACTGTGTTGCTGAAGTCCGTGGAGGCCAGCTTAGCTCAGCATGGGGATGTCAAAGAAGGCTTCCTGGAGGAGGTGATATTTGGACTGAGACTCGAGTAGTAAACTGAGAAAAACGTGGAATGGAATAGTTCTACCCCAAGGTCCTCATCAAATATGATTTTAGCCAGGTTCTTCTGGTTTGTTTTATTGTATCAGAAACAGTTTGTGCAGAAAATTGGAGGTTAAGGCTTTTGAGATTAGGAAAAAAAGGTTGACACCGAGACCGTCTCTTAGGCCCAGTGCATGGATGAGTAGCCCTTGAGTTTGGCTTCTGAGTGTGGTAGGAGCAAAGACCAGGAGGAGGAAGCAGCATAGCAGTTGACATAATGAACAGAGTGAGGGCATGTGGTTCAGTATGAGGGGCGTGGGATGAAGCCAAGTGAAGAAAGATGAGGCTGGAGGGGTGCAGGGATCAACGGCCCCAACTTCTTTTCTTTAAAATTTATTTTATACAAGTATAGTTAATTTACAATGTTGTTAGTCTCGGATATATAGCAAAGTAATTCAATTATATGTATATTTACATTCTTTTTCATATATTTTTCCATTATGGTTTATTAAAGGATATCAAATATAGTTCCCTGTGCTATACAGCAGGATCTTGTTGTTTATCTATATAATAGTTTACATCTGCTAATCCAAAACTCCCTGTACATACCTTCCCACTGCCCTCTCCTCCCTCTCCCTTGGCAACCACAAGTCTTTTCTCTATGTCTGTGAGTTCTTTTCTGTTTCATAAATTTATTTTTGTTTGTCTTTCTCTGTCTGACTTACTTCACTACTCTGATAATCTCCAGGTCTATCCATGTTGCTGCAACTGGCATCATTTCATTCTTTTTGGGGGCTGAGTAGTATTCCATCACACACACGTACCACATCTTCTTTATCCATTCATCTCTCTGTGCGCATGCAGGTTGTTTCCACGTTTTGGCTATTATACAAAGTGCTGTTATGAACATAGGGGTGCATGTATCTTTTCAAATTAAGAGTTTTTCTTGATCCTCATTTAATATAGGGTCACCATCTCTGCCAAAGTGGGGCCCCTACACGTGGATGCTTGCCCTCAGGGGAGGGGCTGTGTTCAGTCTCACTGTTCCCAGCTCCCGTCCTCATTGATTTTCCAGCTGCTGTGCTTGCTCCCACCAGAGACAAAGTGGAGGTGGAGAAGAGGGCCATGAATGGGGACATCCTTACTGGATTGATGCTGCAGGGAGGTGGCTCTGCCCTCTGGCCTGGCAGGTGCTCTTGTGGGTACCTCTGTGGATTCTTTGGGGATTTCCTTATGGGTCCCTCTTTCTCGGGAGATGCTTATCTATCAAGAGGATGCACTGGGAATTCCCTGGTGGTCCAGTGGTTAAGACTTGGTGCTCTCACTGCCATGGCTAGAGTTTGGTCCTTGGTCTGGGAACTAAAATCCTACAAGCTATGTGGGGAAAAAATAAAGAAAAAATAAAGAAGTACTGCTCACTTCTTAGTTTCCGCCTGTGCACCCTTCTGTATCCACAATGAGGCCCCTCCTGAACCTCTATCTATGATCAGTTTTCAGACAAGTTGGGGTCAACATTTCTATCACAAGTTCATCTCAACCTGCATGAAGGCTTCCCTCTCTTTGATCTGCTCTTTGATTTGCACTTACTTCCCAAATGCAGTCAGCCTTGGCTTTCCCAGACATGCACCTTCTGTGTTCCAGGGGATCTTCACAATCAAGAGATCGAATAGGTGTCTCTTATATCTTCTGCATTTGCAGGCAGGTTCTTTACTGCTAGTGCCTGGAAGCCCAGACACACACACACACACACACACACACACACACACACACACACACACACACATCTATTCTTTTTCAGATTCTTTTCCCTTATAGGTTATTATGAGACACTGAATATATTTCCCTGTGCTACACAGGGAACTAGGTCCTTGAAAGTGAAGTGAAAGTGAAGTCGCTCAGTCATGTCTGACTCTTTGCGACCCCATGGACTGTAGCCTATCAGGCTCTTCCGTCCATGGGATTTTCCAGGCAAGAGTGCTGGAGTGGAGTGCCATTTCCTTCTCCAGGGGATCTTCCTGACCCAGGAATTGAACCCGGGTCTCCCGCATTGCAGGCAGACGCTTTACCGTCTGAGCCACCAGGGAAGCCCTTAATAACTAGGTCCTTATTGTGCACCTATTTTATTTATAGTAGTGTGCAAATCTTAATATCAAATTTTTGTTTTGTCCCTCCCTGCTTTCCCCTTTGGTAACCATAAGTTTGAAAAAATAAATCACTTAATATTTATTCTTGATGCTTTTCTATCTTCACTGACAATTGGTTATTTAGCTAGTTCTCATCACTAAGTTTGAAATGTCACATTGAGGTCTTTATTGCACCTCGATTTTGCAAGTTGATGTTTATTATATGTCAGTGTTGCCTTCGAAAGCTCCCGCTGAAGATTCTGTGGCATGATGCTTTCAATCTTGCCCACATGCCTAATGTATTTGAACCTTAGAGCTATACTGTGGATAGGGAAGGTATTTTTGTCTCTATTTTTCAAATTTAGAAATTACTAACATGGTGAGTAAGAAAAAACCCTGTGGGCCTGTGGACTGGACCAAGTCAGGAGGGTCAGGCTCAGTAGCTACCTCTGGATAGGGCCATAGTCAGTGACCCAGAGAGCAGTGTGTAAGGGGAGCCTGGATGGGACAGAGTCCCAGGGGCATAGATGTCACTCAGGCTGGGGCTGAGTAAAATAGAGACAAGAGCTCACCCAGCCTGTGTCTTTGGGTAGCAAGAGGCAGGAGGCAGCACAGAGAGTTGAAATGAACTGTTAGGCTCCTGTGATCTGGGGCAAGTCTCTCCGTGTCTCTGGGCCTCAGTTTTTCTTATCTGTTAAATGGGACCATGAATATCTTCCTCACAAGGTTGTCACAAGACTGGATGAAATGGCATCTATTAAATTCCAGCACACTCTTTGCCAGAGGAGAGGTGGTAAACAATAGACAGAGTTCTTGAGGTAAAGTTACCTTTGTCAAGCTGATGGGTGCCTGGCCTTCTATGTGGGTGGGGTCAGAAGAAGGAGAGAATTAGTAAGAACTTCATCTAGAACTGGAAGCAGAAAGCAAAGTCGTTGGTGATTTTCCTTCCTTCTTTCCTTTGTTTCTTTTTACAATCAAAGGATAGTTGATACACAATGTTAGTTTCAGGTTTATAGCAAAGTGATTCAGTTATACATTATATATATATATTTGTTTTTTCATATTTTTTTCATTGTAGGTTATTACAAGATATTGACTATAGTTCCCTGTCCTATAATACAGGTCCTTATTGGTTACCTATTTTATATACAATGGTGTATATTTGTTAATCCATACTCAATTTATTTGATGATTTTTCTAATTTCCTTACTCCTAATACTTAGGGTATTAGCATAGAACTAACACCCAAAGAAGATGTCCTTTTCATTATAGGGCACTGAAATGCAAAACTAGGAAGTCAAGAAACACCTGGAATAACAGGCAAATTTGGCCTTGGAATGTGGAATGAAGCAGGGCATAGACTAATAGAGTTTTGCCAAGAAAATGCACTGGTCATAGCAAACACCCTCTTCCAACAACACAAGAGAAGACTCTACACATGGACATCACCAGACGGTCAACACAGAAATCAGATTGATTCTATCCTTTGCAGCCAAAGATGGAGAAGCTCTATACAGTCAACAAAAACAAGACTGGGAGCTGACTGTGGCTCAGATCATGAACTCCTTATTGTCAAATTCAGACTTAAATTGAAGAAAGTAGGGAAAACCACTAGACCATTCACGTATGACCTAAATCAAATCCCTTATGATTATACAGTGGAAGTGAGAAATAGATTTAAGGGCCTAGATCTGATAGATAGAGTGCCTGATGAACTATGGAATGAGGTTCGTGACATTGTACAGGAGACAGGGATCAAGACCATCCCCACAGAAAAGAAATGCAAAAAAGCAAAATGGCTGTCTGGGGAGGCCTTACAAATAGCTGTGAGAAGAAGAGAGGCGAAAAGCAAAGGAAAAAATGAAAGATATAAGCATCTGAATGCAGAGTTCAAAGAATAGCAAGAAGAGATAAGAAAGCCTTCTTCAGTGATCCATGCAAAGAAATAGAGGAAAACAACAGAATGGGAAAGACTAGAGATCTCTGCAAGAAAATTACAGATACCAAGGGAACATTTCATGCAAAGATGGGCTCGATAAAGGACAGAAATGGTATGGACCTAACAGCAGCAGAAGATATTAAGAAAAGGTGGCAAGAATACATGGAAGAACTGTACAAAAAAGATCTTCACGACCCAGACAATCATGATGATGTGATCACTCATCTAGGACCAGACATCTTGGAATGTGAAGTCAAGTGGGCCTTAGAAAGCATCACTATGAACAAAGCTAGTGGAGGTGATGGAATTCCAGGTGAGCTGTTTCAAATCCTGAAAGATGATGCTGTGAAAGTGCTGCACTCAATATGCCAGCAAGTTTGGAAAACTCAGCAGTGGCCACAGGACTGGAAAAGGTCAGTTTTCATTCCAATCGCAAAGAAAGGCAATGCCAAAGAATCCTCAAACTACCGCACAATTGCACTCATCTCACATGCTAGTAAAGTGATGCTCAAAATTCTCCAAGCCAGGCTTCAGCAATATGTGAACCATGAACTCCCTGATGTCCAAGCTGGTTTTAGAAAAGACAAGGAACCAGAGATCAAATTGCCAACATCCGCTGGATCATGGATAAAGCAAGAGAGTTCCAGAAAAACATCTGTTTCTACTTTATTGACTATGCCAAAGCCTTTGACTGTGTGGATCACAGTAAACTGTGGAAAATTCTGAAAGAGATGGGAATACCAGACCACCTGACCTGCCCTTGAGAAATCTGTATGCAGGTCAGCAAGCAATAGTTAGAACTGGACATGGAACAACAGACTGGTTCCAAATAGGAAAAGGAGTACGTCAAGGCTGTATATTGTCACCCTGCTTATTTAACTTCTATGCAGAGTACATCATGAGAAACGCTGGACTGGAAGAAACACAAGCTGGAATCAAGATTGCTGGGAGAAATATCAATAACCTCAGATATGCAGATGACACCACCCTTATGGCAGAAAGTAAAGAGGAGCTAAAAAACCTCTTGATGAAAGTGAAAGAGGAGAGTGAAAAAGTTGGCTTAAAGCTCAACATTCAGAAAACGAAGATCATGGCATCTGGTCCCATGACTTCATGGGAAATAGATGGGGAAACAGTGGAAACTGTCAGACTTTATTTTTTTGGGCTCCAATATCACTGCAGATGGTGATTGCAGCCATGAAATTAAAAGACACTTACTCCTTGGAAGGAAAGTTATGACCAACCTAGACAGCATATTGAAAAGCAGAGACATTACTTTGCCAACAAAGGACCGTCTAGTCAAGGCTATGGTTTTTCCTGTGGTCATGTATGGATGTGAAAGATGGACTGTGAAGAAAGCTGAGCACTGAAGAATTGATGCTTTTGAACTGTGGTGTTGGAGAAGACTCTTGAGAGTTCTTTGGACTGCAATGAGATCCAACCAGTCCATCCTAAAGGAGATCAGTCCTGGGATTTCTTTGGAAGAACTGATGCTAAAGCTGAAACTCCAATACTTTGGCCACCGAAGAGCTGACTCATTGGAAAATACTTTGATGCTGGGAGGGATTGGGGGCAGGAGGAGAAGGGGACGACAGAGGATGAGATGGCTGGATGGCATCATAGACTCGATGGACATGAGTTTGGGTGAACTCCGGGAGTTGGTGATGGACAGGGAGGCCTGGCATGCTGGGGTCCATGGGGTCCAAGAGTTGGACGTGATTGAGTGACTGAACTGAACTAATATAATGTATAACACGAAGAGTGAACCCTAATGTAAACTCTGGACTTTTGGTGATTATAGTGTGTCAGCATAGTTTCACCCACTGGAACAAATGACCCGTCTGGTGGGGGCTGTTGATAAGAGGGGAGGCTGTGCATGTGTCTGGGGAAGAGTATACAGGAAGTCTCTGTCCCTGCAGTTCAATGTGTGCATGTGAGCTAAGTTGCTTCAGTCATGTCCGACTCTTTGCGACCCTATGGACTGTAGCCCACTAGGCTTCTCTGTCAACGGGATTCTTTAGGCAAGAATACTGGAGTGGGTTGCCATGCCCTCCTCCAGGGGATCTTCCCAACCCAGGGATCAAACCCACAACTCGTGCAGCTCCTGAACTGTAGGCAGATTCCTTACCACTGAAATTTAAACTCATCTGGAAAATAAAGTCTTCATAAAAAATAGAAGCAATCAATGCAAAGAAATAGAGAAAAAGAACAGAATGGGAAAGACTAGAGATTTCTTCAAAATTAGAGATACCAAGGGAACATTTCATTCAAAGATGGGCTCAATAAAGGACAGAAATGGTATGACCCTAATGGAAGCAGAAGATGTTAAGAAGAGATGGCAAGAATACACAGAAGAACTGTACAAAAAAGATCTTCATGACCCAGATAATCACGATAGTGTGATCACTCACCTAGAGCCAGACATCTTGGAATGTGAAGTCAAGTGGGCCTTAGAAAGCATCACTACGAACAAAGCTAGTGGAGGTGATGGAATTCCAGTTGAGCTCTTTCAAATCCTGAAAGATGATGCTGTGAAAGTGCTGCACTCAATATGCCAGCAAGTTTGGAAAACTCAGCAGTGGCCACAGGACTGGAAAAGGTCAGTTTTTATTCCAATCGCAAAGAAAGGCAATGCCAAAGAATCCTCAAACTACAGCACAATTGCACTCATCTCACATGCTAGTAAAGTGATGCTCAAAATTCTCCAAGCCAGGCTTCAGCAATACGTGAACCATGAACTCCCTGATGTCCAAGCTGGTTTTAGAAAAGGCAGAGGAACCAGAGATCAAATTGCCAACATCCGCTGGATCATGGAAAAAGCAAGAGAGTTCCAGAAAAACATCTATTTCTACTTTATTGACTATGCCAAAGCCTTTGACTGTGTGGATCACAGTAAACTGTGGAAAATTCTGAAAGAGATGGGAATACCAGACCACCTGACCTGCCTCTTGAGAAATCTGTATGCAGGTCAGCAAGCAATAGTTAGAACTGGACATGGTACAACAGACTGGTTCCAAATAGGAAAAGGAGTACATCAAGGCTGTATATTGTCATCGTGCTTATTTAACTTCTATGCAGAGTACATCATGAGAAACGCTGGACTGGAAGAAGCACAAGCTGGAATCAAGATTGCTGGGAGAAATATCAATAACCTCAGATATGCAGATGACACCACCCTTATGGCAGAAAACGAAGTGGAGCTAAAAAGCCTCTTGATGAAAGTGAAAGAGGAGAGCGAAAAAGCTGGCTTAAAGCTCAACATTCAGAAAACGAAGATCATGGCATCTGGTCCCATGACTTCATGGGAAATAGATGGGGAAACAGTAGAAACAGTGTCAGACTTTATTTTGGGGGGCTCCAAAATCACTGCAGATGGTGACGGCAGCCATGAAATTAAAAGACACTTACTCCTTGGAAGAAAAGTTATGACCAACCTAGACAGCATATTGAAAAGCAGAGACATTACTTTGCCGACTAAGGTCCGTCTAGGCAAGGCTATGGTTTTTCCAGTAGTCATGTATGGATGTGAGTTTTGGACTGTGAAGAAGGCTGAGTGCCAAAGAATTGATGCTTTTGAACTGCGGTGTTGGAGAAGACTCTTGAGAGTCCCTTGGACTGCAAGGAGATCCAACCAGTCCATTCTGAAGGAGATTAGCCCTGGGTGTTCTTTGGAAGGAATGATGCTAAAGCTGAAGTTCCAGTACTTTGGCCACCTCATGCGAAGAGTTGACTCATTGGAAAAGACTGTGATGCTGGGAGGGATTGGGGGCAGGAGAAGAAGGGGACGACAGAGGATGAGATGGCTGGATGGCATCACTGACTCAAGGAACGTGAATCTGAGTGAACTCCGGGAGTTGGTGATGGACCAGGAGGCCTGGTATGCTGCGATTAACGGGGTCGTAAAGAGTCGAACAAGACTGAGTGACTGAACTGAACTGAGCTGATTGTGTGTTTAACCACACTATCATTCCTGTTTATCCTGCTTTGGGTAATGATTTTGCAAAGTACCAAGTATCTTTTTGTTTCCAGTCTTAGAGTCTCAGTGCTGTTGGGTTTAGCATAACTGACTGGGTTTGAATTTTTTCCAACAGTGTTTGCTGGTGTGCATGTGTATGTACATGCACTTAGCATGAGATAACAGGCAGATGGGTAGAGGGGAAGAAGCATCAGGTGTGACAGTCCCATACTCCCCTTGTCTTTTCAGTAGTGTGTCCGATGTTTGTATGAGTGGAGTCCATTCTGCTCCCTATAGGGTGATATTTACTTCTTTGTGTGCTGGAGTGTGTATGGGGCTTCCTTAGGGAAGACTTTACCCTGAATCTTGTGTCAAGGCTTTGTTTTTAGTAGCTTCTATGTCTGCTAAAGTGAATTGATTGATTAATATTCTGTGTAATTGGGCTCTCAAACCTGAGCATGTGTCTGAAACACCTGGAGAGCTTCAAACACAGATCACTGAGCCCTAGGCCCATAGGGTCTAATTCAGCATGCCTGAGAGGCACCTGATTAATTTCCCAGGCAATGCTGGTGCTGCCAATTCGAGGACCCAGTTTGAGAAACACTGGGCCTGTGAACAATTCTAATACAATTTGATGTCATTTCTTCAAAGCACCTACACTAGAAACTAATTGTTTACTCCTAGAGCCCGAAGGGCTTCTTTGGTGGCTCAGACAGTAAAGAATCTGCTGCAACCGACTGCGTAACTAACCCTTTCACTTCCACTTTTCACTTTAGGGCTTTAAAGCATTACATGTGTGTGCTCAGTCACTTCAGCATGTCTGACTCTTTGTGACGCTATGGACCGTAGCTTGCCAGACTCCTCTGTCCATGGGATTCTCCAGGCAAGAATACCAGAATGGGTTGCCATGCCCTCCTCCAGGGGATGATCCTGACCCAGGGATCAAACCCGGGTCTCTTAGTCTCCTGCATTGGCAGGTAGACTCTTTACCACTAGTATCACTCAAAGAAGTACATAGTCAAAAGGAAAGTTATGTGTAGCTTTAATAACCACAGCAAGTTCCAGAAACCCCAAAGCAAGCTCAAGGTAGCCCTAAGCTGGGAAACAGAGTACAGGCTTCAGGTGAAAGTGTGGTTTCCACACCTGAACCCAAATGCTTGCCTTCAGTAACTACTGAGGGTCAGAGCTGGGACTTGAATTCAGGCAGAGTTTGGCTCATTGGATAGAGATTGCTGTTGCCATCAAATAGATGATGAAATGGAGTTTCAGAGAAGTTAAGTGACTTGCTTAGAGTTGCAAAGTTGGTAAGTGAGGGAGTTAGAATTTAAACCCAGCCCCGTGGGCCATAGAACTGGGGCTGCTTCCACTCCAGGTTCTGCCCTTTAGGACAGCTACAACGGATGAGGTCTACACATGGGTGCTTGTGATAATTTCATCCTTGGGATAAGTGTAGCACTTTCTCCAGTTCTCTCCTTGAGTGGCATGGCCCTTGCTTTGATGCATAATTTCCTGTTGAGTGTCAGAAAGCCTTTCATGTGATTTTTGGTTTCATCTTACACATGAACTCAAACCTCTATTATGGACGAAGACAAAAAGTGAATGTTTGATTTGCTTAAAAATTGCCAAGACAGCTAGAGGTGGGTCTGGACTTAAACTCAGCATCCTCAACCCAGAGCCAGGCACTCATTGTTCATCCATCTTTGGGATGTGGTCAGGGCATCTGTTCTCCTTTCCACATTCTCAAATTGGGGGTGGAGGAGGGGAAATCATCTGGATACAGTGGTAATATCTTCATGCTGTTTCTGCTAAAAGTCAAACCCGTGCTGCTACCATGGCTGTTTCTGGCATCTCTGTTGAGTTATTTATCCTATGTCCATATCACGCACACCATTTACACACACAGAGATGCAATCTATGCATTTGAAGGATGGTTATGATCAGGGCTGCTCTATTACTTTACAAAAAGCTTCAGGAAATATGGTGTTTTTCTCAAAATGCCAATATAAAAGTTGATATAAAGATTTGTGGTGTGTAAGCTTTGACATTACATAAAAATATATAGGCACTGTAAAAGTTAACAACCGTTTTATTTATAATTATATTGCAGATTGGGATTTTTATATCCGCATTGTCAACAGTAACCTTTCCGCCTTCCCTTCCATCTTGGCCACAAATGTTTATGGTAGGTTATCAGGTCTGTGTTTCCTTCTGTCACATCAGGGCTCACAGTGTCTTTCCTGAGTCTCAGTCATATGCGTGTCACCCATCTGTCCCCCCGGGAAAAACAGATCTTACCCCGCTGCACCCATGATTCTCAGGGTCCTACTGCAGTTTGCTATTTTGTGACTGCCGTGGAAGTACAGACCATACTTTTCTCATTCTCTACATCCTCATATTAATAATAACCCTTTTGGATTGTCACATCTGTCTTGCAAGATAGAAAAGTTACGTTCAGCTGAAATTTGAGTCCCTGCATTAAGAAATGTTCATTATCTGGCTCTTACAGTTTTATAAGGATGAAGATTCAAACTCTCCTCTTCACATATGTATGAGGAAGATAATAGTACACTTTTATCCTTTGCTCAGCGCTGCTTTAAGGGAAAAAATACCTCATCTTAAATATTTGTTCTTCTCTACGAAAGATTCCCTATTGAATAGGGAGCTATTACTTTTAGCTGTCAGAAAACCACTTCGGAGGAGTGTTTAAAGTGGGAAGAGAAAAGCGATAGCCATGTAATATGTGGAACTATTGACCCTGGAATAATGCTACTTTCTTTTTTCCAGTTTCTTTATAAATTGAAGTATAGTTAATTTATAAGGTTGTGTTAGTTTCAAGAGTACAGCAAAGTGATTCAGTTATACAAACACACATGTGTATTTTCAAATTATCAAGGATTTTAAAGTTAGTGGGTAGGAAAAGTAATCTTTTTGTGAGCTTCTGCCACATGATGTTCCCCTTATTCAGACATCACATATATTATCATCTCATCTTTGTGTAAACCCTGCAAAAGTGTGGTCTCTGTTTATGGACAAAGAATGAAAGCTCAGAGAAGTTGAACAATTTGTCTAAGTCAACACAGTGCTGGAAAGCAGTACAGTCAAGATTGAAACCCTGAGTAGGTCTGAATCCAGAATCTCAACCAGGATTATCTTTTCTATCTTTTGGGTCTTAGAATCAGTGGTTGGAAATCCAGAGATCCCAGTTAATTCGAAGAAAGTAAGAATGCTATTTGGCAAAGCTTTGGCTCTGCTGGAGAGTTCAGCAGGACACCTTTGAATTCAAATCTGAATGCAATTTGTAAGAGGGTTTCCAGCATGGGGCTGAGAGTTGTCACCTCCACTGCTGTTCTCTAGTCTCAGGAGTGTTACAGGGCTGAGATTTATCTTTGAAAAAGAAAAGATCAGAGGCACAGCCTCTGAAATGCAAATATTGTTTCAGCAGCTTGCATTCCCCTCATTTCACTGCTGTCTGTGCACTTGTCTTCCTCTTAAAACAGAATATAGAAACTACTTGACCTTGGTGAGATGGTTGCCTATTTGGATGAGATCATGATGAGATGACATTATCATGGCAGGCACTTGACAGTTGCTTTATTAATTAGACTGCTTTATTTAGCAGACATTCTTCTCATCATTCTCCCTTCTGCACGTGCAGAAGAGGCAGCTACTTGTGTGCTGTGAATTGGGGAGTGCTGGGAGGGGGACCCTCATCTCAGAATAGCTATGGCTTGCTGCCCAGCATCACGAGACAGTACGACATCACATGTCACTAGTCCAGGAAAAGATAACAATTCAAAATTCAAAGTTCACGTGGATGGACCTAGAGAGTGTTATATGGAGCGAAGTCAGAAAGAGGAAAGCAAATATTGTGTATTAACTCATATCCGTGGAATCTGAAAAATGGTACAGATGATCTTATTTGCAAAGCAGAAATAGAGACACAGGCATAGAGAACAAATGTATGGATATCAAGGAGGAAAGGCGCTGCGGGAGAAATTGGGAGATTGGAATCGACACATATACACTATTGATACTGCGTATAAAACAGATAACTGATGAGACCATACTGTATAGCAGAGGAGACTCCACCTACTGCTCTGTGGTGACCTGAATGAAAGGAGGTGTGAAAGGGAGAAGATATATGTACTAATATATGTATGGTTGATTCATTTTTCTGAGCAGTAGAATCTAGCACTGCAGCAGAATCTATAGTTGTAAAGCAACTATACTCCAAGAAAAATTAATTATAATTAACCCCTCCCCCCCAAATTCAGAGTACCATTTCTACCAAGTGCATAAAAAGTGAAAGTGAAAATCACTCAGTCATGTGCAACTCTTTGGGACCCATGGACTATACAGTGCATGGAATTCTCTAGGCCAGTATTCTTTCTCTTCTCCAGGGGATCTTCCCAACCCAGGGATCGAACCCATGTCTCTTGCATTGTGGGCAGATTCTTTACCATCTGAGCCACAAGGGAAGCCCAAGAATACTGGAGTGGGTAGTCTATCCCTTCTCTAGGGACTCTTCCTAACCCAGGAATTGAACCAGAGTCTCCTGCATTGCAGGCAGATTCTTTACCAACTGAGCTATCAGGGAAACCCTATCTTAAGTAGGTGACCATCTGTATTATTCTCTGCCCCCATTATTTAACAGCTGCTCTGTTTCTCCTTGTCCTGGTAGAGTCAGTACAGTAATCCCTGTCATTGCCTGTTGGTTGAGAAGAAGGAGGAGCTCAGAGTCGCTAGGTAAGCATCTCAGTTTAAAGTTCAATGCGACAGTTGTTGAGCCCTTCCAGTAAAGGCACTACTGCTTTGTTAACAGACCTCAAAATCAGCAGACTCCAGACTGATGGAGGTGTGAAGAGAAATTCTGAAAGTTGGTTATAGGAATATCAGTAAAGTTGGCTACTCCTGCCTTCATGGCTTCCTTCTCCAGCTTTACACTTGACTGTCAGAGACAGAGTCCTTTGTTAACTGCTGTATTTTACAGGATTGCTTCACAACTATGCACAGTGTTGTCTCTGAGCTGGTGCCACACTGAATTTTTAACAGACCACCACAATTTTCTAGACGGTAGTCTGTTCCTGCATAGTGAGGAAAATGGTATGAATGATAAATGCCAAGGACACAAGTCTATTGCCTTACTCATATTGCTGAAATAAATTTTCTTTTTGTGAGAAGCAAAGTTATATAGAAGCAGTAGATTGGTGATAAGAAAGGTATTCAGTAGGTTCAGAGATGAGAGCCCAGCTTCTGCCAGAGAAGGCATATCCAAGACCAGAGTGTTTCTATTCTAGTGAGGGGAAATTGCTGACCCTTCATGAGAAGGGTCCCAGTATAACGTAACTGCCACCAGGGGTCTGGCTGGTTCTCTAGGGAATGATGCAATATTGTGAACATGGTTTCCAGTTCTGATTTGGGCAGGTGAGGCATTTGGCAATTGGAGTAGCCATCAGAGATCAGTATTGTTGAACTGACGCATAAGTCAGTCTATGTCCTGGCTGCATGATTCAGGAATCCATTGAGCAAGCCCTGGAATAGCTGGGGAAGTAGCTGCCTCGTCTAGAATGGGTCAACTTCTTTACCCAATGATGGAGACCAACCTTTACAGTAGGTACCCTCTGGTAAAGAGTTGTATGGAAAAAAGGTATCTCCATACTCTGCTCATTCTGACAAATTTACCCTACCTCCTCCTCAGAGCTTCTACCACCATTTCTATGAATTTAACCTCTTTCCAACCTTCACCCCATAGCCAAATTATTGGTTACTGGTCACAGTCAATGCAGGTCTATTCCTCTGACCATCTCGCCTTCTAGGCATTGTTTGATTCTGCAGATCATACTAGTAGAATTCGACCTTAGAGCCTAACCCTGTTTCTTATGAAAAAGCTGGAGCACTGATTAAGAAAGAGTAGAGATAATCCCTTGGATGGAGGAGCCTGGTAGGCTGCAGTCCATGGGGTTGCGAAGAGTTAGACACGACTGAGCAACTTCACTTTCACTTTTCACTTTCATGCATTGGAGAAGGAAATGGCAACCCACTCCAGTGTTCTTGCCTGGAGAATCCCAGGGACGGCAGAGCCTGATGGGCTGCCATCTGTGGGGTTGCACAGAGTCAGACACGACTGAAGCAACTTAGCAGCAGCAGCAGAGATATCACCTCATACCAGTCAGAATGGTCATCATAAAAAATCTATTAGCAACACACTGTTGGTGGGAATGTGAATTGGTATAGCCACTTTGGAAACCAATATGGAGATTTCTTAAAAAACTAAAACTAGAGCTACCATTTGTCCAACACTCCCACTCCTGGGCATATATCTGGAGAAAACCAAGGTTCAGAAGGATACATGCACCCCAATGTTCATTGCAGTACTGTTTATAAGAGCCAAGACTTAGAAGTAGCCTAAATGTCCATTGACAGATGAATGAATAAAGAAGATGGGGTGCATATATACAATGGAATATTGTTGTTGTTGTTTAGTCACTAAGTTATATCCAAATATTTTTAACACCACAGACTCTAGCCCACCAGGCTCCTCTGTCCATGGAATTCTCCAGGCAAGAATACTGGAGTGGGTAGCCATTCCCTTCTCCAGGGGATCTTCCCAACCCAGGAATCAAATCTACATCTCCTGCTTGGCAAGCAGATTCTTTATCACTGAACCCCTTGGGAAGATCCCCACAATGGAATATTACTCAACCATAAAAAGAATGAAATCATGCCATTTGCAGCAACAGGGATGCATCTGGAGATTATCATTCAAAGGTAACCTGTGTGATTATCTTTCACACAGAGAAAGACAAACATCATATGATATGGCTTATAAGTGGAATCTAAAAAAAAAGAGATAGAAATGAATTTATTTACAAAAGAAACAGACTTATAGTATTAGAGAACGAGCTTGTGGTTACTAAAAGGGAAGGGTAGGGGGAAGGAATAAGTTACGAGTTTGAGACTAACATATACACATTACTATGTTTAAAATAGATAATCAACAAGGATCTACTGTATAGCATGGGAACTGCTCAATACTCTGCAATAACTTAAATGGGGAAAGAATTTGAAAAAGAATAGATATATGTATAACTGAACTACTTTGTTGTACACTTGAAGCTAACACAACATTGTTAATCAATGATACTCCAATATAAAAGAAAAATAAAAAATAAAGAAAGAAAAGAAAGAGCAGAACCTGAGAACTGAAATGGGGACATTGCCTGAATTCTGCTGAAGCTGGTATTTCAAGCCTTCATTCTACATTGAGCCTCTCTTCTCTGGTGAGGTCGGTCTTCCTTGTACGTGTACTCTGCAGTGTCTCCACCTTGATTCATAAAGGAATGTGGATATTCTCAAGTTCCACCCTCACATCCTTGCTTTGCCTCCAGACTCAGGACCCTGGATAGATCTCTGGACAGATTCTGGGGAGATGAGCATAAGCAATAGCTATTGGTGGTCTCAGCTGCTTGCCACTGAAGGCAGGATTCCCTGGAGAGGTTCCAGAAGCCACAGCAGAGCCTCCTGCTTCCTGTCTGTCCAAGACCTCATGCCTGCCTACTGCTGTTGCAGTGGTAGCTTCTGCTCCTTTCCACCTTCCAAATATTTCAGGAGAGTTTCTCCTTGGATGATCAAAGAAGAAGCCACTCTGGCAAAGATTCTGGGAGATATGATTTCTAGCCTTCTGCCCCTGTGCCACATGAGAGAATGTCGGTTAGTAGAGCTGGTGATATCTCCCACTTGAAGGATCTGCAAGGCATACACTTGAGGAGAAAGTGAATAGGTAACAGAGGAAAGAAGGAGCATTCCTGTAAATGAGCTATTTGGAAGGTTAGAAAGGAGATAAAGAAAGAGAAAAATTGGATGGAGAAAAATTCCTGTCATAAGAAGTAGATTCATTATTGTTCTTGATTGAAAAGACAGTTCCCAAGGACAGATGAATGATATAGTTGGCCCCATAGAAGTAGCTTATATCCTGGTGGGGACCAGTTTCTAAAAATTAATAAATTGCCAAAGATTCATTGAATGCTGTTAAGAGAAACAATTCTCTGTGGGATTTACTCAAGTTGGTTTTATTTATAGGAAGGCTGAAGTCTTTCTCTCCCTGATGGGTTCTCTCTTAGGCATGAAATGTGTTCTGGGAAAATCCAGGAAAGCAAGAGAGCCAAGCAATGAGTGGGACACATGTGTTTGTTAAGAGGTTTTGACAAAGCATCCGGGAGGGACATCTGTTATGAACAGTGGGAGCTAAATTGCACTGTTTTGTTTCTCTTGATACATGCAGAGAAATGAGCCCACATGTCCCCTTTGGTATGGTCGTGGAGATATGAGCTCTCTGGAAAAGATGAAGGATTTCATGTTTGAAATATGTGTAGTTTCTTGGCATCCATACCTAGGACGTCTGATAATGAATAATGCATACATGATTATTCCTGATTAATATTTTAATCCTCAATATTGCACCAATTGGGAGAGCGTTGGCATGTTAACAGCTTCAACAATAACGGGGAACAAAGATTCTGCTTCAGCCATCAGAAGAAAACTCAACTCTATAGGCAAAGAGAACTGATGTCCAGGGAGATCCCAATCTACCTTCATGTGCAGAAATCAAAGAAAGACCCTGAGATGAAGGAGAAAAAACACAGTGGACTTGTGTCAAGGTTTTTTTAAGGAAGTAAGATAAAGTCAGTGGGAGCTTTTCACCAAAAAGATGATCCCACAGTGGCAAAGTTAGAGGGAGAGCCTAAATTACAGGGGGAGGGGGTGGTCTCAGGGAGCCGCAGGGGTGGGCAGGATGGTGGCACTGGGCATGGAAGACAGTGGACAGTGAAAGATGCAAGGAAGGGTCCTAGCAGGATTAGGGTTAGGGTTAGGGCTGGGGCAATCAGTTCGTATCTACACTGTGGATAGCGGTGGAGTTCTGGGCTGGCATTTCCAAGCCGTGTGGGTGGAGGCTGAGTTGGCCAATCAAAGCCACAACACCAGGCTTGGGAGTCCCAGGAAACCAGGTTGTGTCCAGGAATTGGCCTACTGTGGGGCAGGACACCAATGAAAGCTCCCCCCACCCACCCCACCTCTTCCCCGTAGCATGTCTTCTTTGTAACTGTCCTTGTAGGACCAATTTCTCTGAGGGCAACCTGTGTGAGTGAGTCTCCAACTTTGTGGACGTGGGGAGTCCATGGTCCTGGTCACCCACAAACATGCCTTTGTTCCCATCACCTGAAGCAGTTCTGCTGTTTTCTATTCTCTTACTCCTGCTGGAGCCCATCACCCAAGAACTGCATCCTGTTGAAGGGTGTGATTATGTCAGTGAAGGCTACTTCAGTTACAGGTGACAGAAAATTAACTCAAGCTGGCTTGAGTCGCTTTGAAAAAATGAATTTCTTTGTCTTGTAGAGCTGAAAATTACAGAGATGGATATAGGTTCAAAAACATTAGAATATGTTTTTTTGAACATGGGATTCTGGGTGGGTAGGCAAAATGGATGGGGGTGATCAAAAGGTACAAACTTCTGGCTGTAAAATAAATAAGTCATAAGGATGTCATGGGCAACATGGTGACTATAGTTAATAAATACCTTATGGTATAACCGACAGTTGCAAAAATAAAAAGCCTAAAACAAACAAACAAACAGAAAACTCCACACAACAGAAGACAGAGAATCAAATGATGCCATGAATCATGGGGATGCAAATGCCCAACCTCACTCATCTCTGATCGTCTTTGACCTGATGTCGTCCTTAGGCAGGGTTTCTCTCTGTGGCTGTGGGCTTACAATTTCCTGAACTGGGGTCCGGAAGTAAAATAAGTTCCCCTTTTCCAAGGCCTGAGTTTGGGTCTTTCTGAGGCATCCCTGGTCTAATTTCTGTGGCTGGGTTGGGGGAGGGGGTTGTGTCCAGTGTTTTGATTGCCCAGACCTAGCTCTTGTATCCACCTCCAGAAACAAGGAGGATTTATTACACTTGAGCTACTTAAACTGGAAGGTTTAGAGGCTGGAGGATTTCTTGAAGTAAACTAGGGTTCCCTTCTATAAGAAGGGGGAGATAAAAAGACCCATTGCATACGGGGACAGCAGAAGATGACTCATGAAGCATCTAGAATAGCAGGAGCAAGTCTCAATTATGAATGTCATTTGACTGGAATGACTGCCTGAAACATGGTGTTGAGAAGGATGCTGAGGTTGCCTCAATGTGCAGTAGCTGATAAGCAATGTCTATCACAGATGCGGAAGCATGGGCTGGTGTTATAAGTGCCGTGGATTAACCAGCTCTGATGGAGAAGAGACCTTTATTTGGCCATGCTGATCACTAATGCCTTTAAAATGAGAAAGCTTTTTGCCTTCAAAAAACATGAGATGGGATAAGATTTTTCCTGATAAAGATGAGCAATATAGTCAAGCATCACTTGTTCTGATGAAGGTCCCAGTGTATCCTTTCTTATCTTCCTTTTGTGAAAATCAAGGTAAAGCAGGAAGCTTGGCAAGTATTGTTGAGATCTGCATACAGACTGTGGCTGAAAGGCCTGGGGAATGTTTGAATGCTTCTGCTTTGGGCACAATTACATTGTGAATGAGCCAGTTGTGTGGAAGATGTAAAATGTTTCCGAGTGGATTTCTCATCTTGACAAACTCCTCCACTAACAGCCTGGGAGCACAGATCTCTTTAGCACTGAAAGGGAATAGGCATTAATAGTGAGAGGTTGGGATGCTAACAGCCCAAGGCCCACAGCCCTCTGCCCAGTACCATCAGCTTAATCTTCTGTGGCCAGAAGCTGCCCTCCCTCAACTCCAGGCCTCATTATACATGCTTCTTGGGCCCACTGTTTCTTGCTCCACAGCTCCTCCTCACGCATCTGACATAACCTAATGAAGACACTTAGCTTCACTTCTCACATCTGTTGCTCAGGCACAAGTCAGTGTCCTCTGATGCCTGAGTGTCTGAGGGGCGCAGCAGCATGTGGCCATCAGGGCTGTGGCTCAGAGAGACAGTTCAGGGCTGCACTCTCTCTGGGACCCATTCAGCAACACCTTTGAATATCTTATCTAGGCATGAGGACGCACAAATAAACATCACTGGTCCCCATCCTCCAAGACCATCTAGTCTGTGACCAAAGACAGGTCCCTCAATGTACAAGTCATAACATAGAACGCTGAGTTCCAAAGAAAGGAGTAGGCTGAAGAGGCTGCTTGAAGACACAGCAATGAATGCAGGTTTGTATTACTTCCTGACGCTCATGCTCATTCTGTTTTAATAGAAGAACAAATCTGATGCCATAGTAGATCTGTTTCTTTTACTTTAACCTTTGTATTCTATTGCTTCCAGTTAAGAATGTTGCTTATAACCTAAAATATACAGGGTAGACTCTTATTCTACCTCAAGGCTCTTATCTTTAGAGCATAACATTTTTCCATTCATAAATAAAAATTTGCAGAACAGGGAATAACATTTGCCTTGTTGGAAGTTTGCATGAACACCATGACCTGGACCTACGTGGACAGCTGGAAGAACAAAGGATTCCTACACCAAGAAGTCTGCAATAACCAACCATGCCCCTTCCTCAATTTGCCTTTAAAGACACTGCTGAAACCCTTTGGGGAGCTCAGGGTTTTGGGGGGCATGAGCCACTTGTTCTCCTTGGATGGCCCTGCAATAAACCTTTCTCTGCTCCAGACTCCAATGTTTGGTATCCTTTGGCCTTGCTGTGATTTGGGCACATGAAGTTGAGTTAGCACTATGAAATTGACAGGTTCTGTGTTTATTGCCCCCATTTTACAGATGGGGAAACCAAACTTTAGGTTATATAGCCATTCATTCATTCATTTACCTTTTTCTAGTACCTACTATGTATCATCACCTTGCTAAGTACTGGGGATACAGAGATGAGTCATCCTTCCCACTCTTGATTTAGATGCTCATGACTATCCCTCAAGAGACGCCAGTCAGTGAATGGATCTGGGAGACTGAAAGCTTGTTCCTCTGTATGAGGTTATCTTCCCCCAAATACTTGGGATGGTGCATTTCATGCAGTGTAACCTCAAAAGTATGGCATTCCTAAAATGATCTACTCCCCAAAACAGTATTGATGTTTTGCTGTAAGATGTTTCTCTAAGTTCTCTGAGTTTTTGCCAAGATGGAGAGGCAGCTCCTGGTTATATAAATGCAGTTCCATCCTACAATGGGGACCATCTCTTGGGAGGAATGAAAATGACTCCCTAGAATTTTCTCTGTTCAAATGGTTGTTGACATATCAAGGAAGAATTTTTCAAGAAAGCTCTATAAACACTGGACTTGAGAACTGTGTTTACAAAGCCATCTATTATGTTGACTCAGAAGATCTGGAGGCAGAAATCTTTGGGCTCTGCAGGCACTGCATGAACCCCAGTGGTGCCATCAGTGGGTGCTTGACAGGATGGCTCTAAGCTGCACCCCAGGGAACTCAGGAAAGCCATTGTCCCCTGCCACTTCCCCTTACCCTGGAATGAACACAGTGGAGTTGTTTTGACTCTTCTCCCAAATGGTGCAAGGCTATATTCAAATTATTTTTTCTGAAATCACTTAATACCATAGTTAAACCAGTGATTGGGTTCAGGCACATTTTGACCACTTTCCTGAAAATTTGTTTATAAGGATATTTTTAAGCTGACAATGAAAACATTCTTATTTTGTTCCTTCAAATTTAAGCTGTCCTGGTGGAGAAGGCAATGGCACCCCACTCCAGTACTCTTGCCTGGGAAATCCCATGGACAGAGGAGCCTGGAAGGCTTCAGTCCATGGGGTCACTGAGGGTCGGACACGACTGAGCGACTTCACTTTCACTTTTCACTTTCATGCACTGGAGAAGGAAATGGCAACCCACTCCAGTGTTCTTGCCTGGAGAATCCCAGGGACGGGGGAGCCTGGTGGGCTGCCGTCTATGGGGTCGCACAGAGTCGGACACGACTGAAGTGATTTAGCAGCAGCAGCAGCAGCAGCTACAGACAGGAGAGAGTGAGGGCTCTTGTTAGTACCTTTTGGATGAATTCTGCCTGCTCTACAGAACAGCATAAAGCCCCACCCCCCGGCCACCTCAGAGTGCTGAGAAGATCATCTAGCTGGACCACAAAAGGCTTTCTGGGATGCCCAAGACCTGTGACCAACAAACAAACAGTCTGGGGAGGGTGGGATCATGCCGTCCTGGACTTGGCTGAAGCAGAAGGACCCTCCATGTTGCTAGCACAGTGTTTTGCCCTTTTCTTGCTCTTCTCCTCCCCCAGCAGGCTTGAGGGAGCTTGGGAAGGCAGAAAAATGAAGCATAGGCCCGGGCAGAGCTGGAATGGCATTATATCTCCTGTGTTATCCTGTGCCTAATAAATCTACCTCAGGACTCAGAGAAAGCAAAGAACCTTTCCCACAAAGCTAAGTGATTCTTGCTTTCTCCTCTAGAACACACTAACTGGGCACATTTAGGGCCAGTATGCCAAGCCCACTTAGATTTCTCTAAAAACCTTGTTCAGCCTGTCCACTTGACCCCATACTAGCTTGAAAAAAGATGAGAAGGTATTGATTAATTTTATTCTATGGTTTTCAACTAATATACAGTGAATCTAGTTTTAGACATAAAATTGGTATCTTGTAGATGTCATGCTTGTGATTGAAGTTTCACTGTATTATCACACATTTTTCTTAGGAAGAAGCTGTTTCCAGGGTCCCCTACTGTGTTGTTATTGTTAAGTTGCTCAGTGGTATCTGACTGTTTGCAACCCCACGGACTGCAGCACACCAGGCTTCCCTGTCTTTCACTATCTCCCAGAGTTTGCTCAAACTCATGTCCATTGAGTCGGTGATACCACCCAACCACCTCATTCTCTGTCATCCCCTTCTCCTTCCGCCTTCAATCTTTCCCAGCATCAGGGTCTCTTCTAATGAGTTGGTTCCTCGAATCAGGTGGCCAAAGTATTGGAGTTTCAGCTTCAGCATCAGTCCTTCCAATGAATATTCAGGACTGATTTCCTTTAGGATTGACTGGTTGGATCTCCTTGCAGTCCAAGGGACTCTCAAGAGTCTTCTCCAACACCATCAATTCTTTGGTGCTCAGCCTTCGTTATGGTCCAACTCACACATCTGTACCTGACCACTGGAAAAACCATAGCTTTGACTAGATGGACCTTTGTCAGCAAAGTAATGTCTCTGCTTTTTAATATGCTGTCTAGGTGGATGAAACCTCCACCAGGTGGGAGAAATGAACTGAATGCTGCCCATAAGTATGCAGACCCCAGACTAGTTGGAAACAGAAGGTTCATGATGGTGATTCCCACTTACTTCACCACCAACGAATCAGAAGAATGTTCATGAGCTGATCACTCCCTCTTTGAACCATTAGTATAAAAACTCCTCACTACTCCCTCCAGGTTGGGACACACAGTTTTCAGGGCCTGCTATGTCCTTTGCCTGGTAAGCAATAAAGCTATTCTCTTCTACTTCACCCGAAACTCTGTCTCTGAGATTTAATTTGATGTCAGGGTACAGAGGCCGGATTTGACTTCCCTGTTGACTGACCTGCATATCAATAGCTACTTTAGAGTTTCAGGGTCTCATCAGCCTGGGAAGACAACAAAAGGAGTTCAGCATGAAATATTCATCCACAAAAGCCATGGAAGTGCTGGACCTGTAGCCCAGATGTGTTTCTCCTTTCTCCTGCTGGGTCCTGGTTTCTGTGATGTGCCTTTGACCTTCACTACCTTTTCTGGATCAGCTCAATAAGAGGTGGCATTGAGAGTCGTTAGAAATGACATGGCAATTCCCTTTGTCTGTAAAGTCAATAGACAGTGTCTGGGCTTTCTCTCTCCTGTGAGTGAGCTCTTTCTCCCCACTCCCTGATCTGGTCCTGAGAGTCAAGCTTTTTTTTTTTTTTTTCCTGAGCATCATTAGCTATCACTATAACAGGGAAGAGCAAAATCCGACTCCCTATTGGATCTGTTTCTTTTACTTTAACCTTTGTTCTCCAATGCTTTTGTTACTATAATCACCGAAAGAATGCTTTCTATAGCTATAAGCATACACAATGGCCTGCCTTGGGGAACCTGCCCCTCTGCCTGAAAGTTAAACTGCGGTGGCTTTGTTCAGCTCACTGGGAAACACCCTGCCCCTGCCTACCAGTGAATGGTTGCAGGGAAGCAGAAATGAACACATCCCCTCCCCCAAAGCTGGCCAAGCCAGGAGATACTTGGCAATATTTATTTACTTTACTTCCTCCCCCCTCCCCATCTCTGTCCCATAAAAGAAACAGGCATCCAGTCTCTAATAACACGGTACTCTAGGACATTAGTTCACCATCTTCTTGAATGTCCAGCTTTCTGAATAAAGTCTCTATCCCTCACCTCTATACCTTGTCTCCTGATTATTGGCCTGTCATGTGGCCAGCAGGCTGATCTTGGGTTCGGTAACATCACCTGGCTGAACTTTTCTGCTTCAGTCCCTTAGGCAAAGAGGTCACCTCTGCCTCTGACCTGAACCAAAAGTTGAATGTTTCTGTGCTCAGATAAGCCCCTTTCTGGGGATTGAGCTTGCCTGTATTGATAGAAAAGAGGACAGGAGAGATACCTGGGTTTGTTCCTTCCTGCTGAGGCACCCTGAGTGAGGCATTTAACTTCCTGAGCTCTCCAAGGCCTCCAGCCAAACCCTGAGAATGTGAGGATGCTGCAAGTGCGCTTCTGTCCTGGAGGATGAGCTGCAAGATCTCCTGAGTGGATGGGATGGCTCTGTGGCAAACTAAATGGTCTGTGGTTTTCCCTTTGGTAACCACTTGTTTGATATCATTTTTACAGAAGCTCTACTCTTTTGTAAAGTCGTCTTTTTCGTGCTGCGCTTTGTCTTGTGATTCTGTCTTATTATTTCTTCCTCCTGTTTTCAGTGCTGGCTTTCCACAGATGTCCCTGGACCTCGCCGTCATCCATCAGAGTAATTTCCTCTGAATCCATTTCCCACAGGAGCTCACTGGAGGTTCCCTTTTGGTCCTGCTATGATGAGATGATTTAACAGCCACATTCCCACAGCTAATCCACATGGAGGAGATGGAACCTTCCAACTGATTCCCTTTTCCTTTCCCTGATGCCATTACACCTTGCCTTTGATACGATCTGATTCGACACACGCCATAAAACGTGAAGAGATCACAATGCTTCTTTCTTTGGAAAGTTAAACAAGCAGTTTCCAATTTTTGATGCTCCTTTTCTTCCAGAAAAATTACCCAGAGAGTAGTTGATTTTCTTCTCTTGGGGCAGCTCTAAAAAGAGAGAGGAGATAAAATTGTTACATAGAGTGCTGCCTGTGTCCTTGGCTTTTTACCAACTGCACAAAGAACAGGGAACCTTGCCTTGCTAACTCTCGGCATAAAAGAAGATGGATCAAATAGTTTCAGAGGAGCTTGGAGAAGTGTCGGCCACGGCCTGCAGTGCTTTCTGCACCCGAGCACTTTGTAAATTGCCCCTTTTGAGTTATTCAAAGGCTCTGGAAATGTCTTTTCTTCCCACTCAATTTTTGGGCCCAAAAGTTCATCTATACTAATAAAATACTAGTTTTGATAACAATGAAATGGATGCTAATAGTAGCTACCATTTGCAGGCATTGAGGTGCATTAAATAGGCTGCACGTTGTGTTTAGTAATTACCGTAGTCCTATGAGACCAAAGGGATCTCCCATGTATAGTCAGGGAAAGCAGAGCTTGGAGCAATTAAACTACCCATCAGGAAGACTGAGATAGAAATAAATGCTGTACTGAAAATTTGAAACAGGGAAGAACAGAATCAGACTGTTTCTTCTACCTTAACTCTTGCTCTCCATTGCTTTTGGCTCTATCGTCACTGAAAACATGCTGTCTATAGCTGTACTGTTGTTGTTTAATTGCTAAGTGGTGTCCAGCCTCCCAGGCTCCTCTGTCCATGGGGTTTCCCAGGCGAAAATACTAGAGTGGGCTGCCATTTCCTTCTCTAGGGAGTCTTCCCCACCCAGGGATCAAACCTACATCTCCTGCTTGGCAGGTGGATTCTTTACCACCTGGGAAGCCCCAGGTGGCTGTAAGCATACATAATATCCTGCCCTCAATCCTGCCCCTCTGCCTGAATGTTAAGCTAAAGTACCTTTGCTTGACTCAAGGGTACTTTAGCTTCTGATGCTGCCCAACTCTAAATGGCTGCCTAGAAGAAGAAATGACCACATCTCCTCCCCAGTGCTGGCTAAGCTAGGAGATATTTTACAAGACTTATGGCCATTTACTTTACTTCCTCATCTCCTTCCCCTCTCTGTTCTATTAAAAAAAAAATTAGCATCCAGACCCCAATGAGATGGTACTCTAGGACATTACTTCACTATTTTATTGGATGCCTGGCTTCAGAAAAAAGTTGCTGTTTGCCTCAACATGTCTCCCAATTATTGGCCTCTCATGTGGCAAGCAGATGGAGTTTGGATTCGGTAACAAATTCACACCCAAGGCTTTTCCAACTTCAAACCCTGTGTCCTTTCCTGCATGTCAAACCCACTTTGAATTTCACTTTGATTGTCGGTCTTTTTCTTTCATCTCCCTTGTCAGAGTAGGCAGTATTTTTTTGATTTTCATTACAAGCAATGGGTAAGGAGTTTGAATAGCAAAATTCTCTGAGCGGAACCTGGGAAATTTGAGAACTCTCCTGCCCCCAACACACACAGATGACACTGTTGTTTATTTTATTACAGAGAAGTTGTAAATTTTTTAATTTTAATTTTTTAAAACAATCTGTACAAATGGTTCTAATTCTCAGCTTGAGCTAAAAAACCATGATCTTCTCTGTACTCAGAGAAGAGATTGAAGTCGTGGTGTGTCTGCTGGTTTGCTGTGTGAGTCCAGATGGATCATACCTCTTTTTATTGATCCCTTATAACTGGAAGCTTCCCTGGTGGCTCATGGTAAAGAATCTGCCTGCAATGCCAGAGGCCTGGGTTTGATCCCTATGTTGGGAACATCTCCTGGAGAAGGGAATGACTACCCACTCCAGTATTCTTGCCTGGAAAATTCTGTGGTCATAGCTGCAGTCCATGGGGTCACAAAGAGTTGGACACGACTGAGCAACTAACGCTTTCACTTTCTAATAACTAGAGGACTCTCTACCTCTCTCTGTCTTTTTTTTTCAATTTCCAATAAAAATTTTCATTTTTTAAGGTAAAACTGTAACGAATGACAGAAAGCAGAGAAGTGATTACCTAAGGTTAGGGACAAGCATTGGATTGTCCACAAAGAAGCAAGAGGAACTTTTAAAGTGAAGAAAATGTTTTATATCTTCATTTTCTTTATTGTTGATTTACAAAGTATGGTTGATTTACAATGCTGTGTTAGTTTCTGATAGGCTAGGTGATTCACACATACATATTCACATTCACATATACATATATACATGTATTCTTTTTCAGATTCTTTTCCATTATAGGTTATTACAAACTATTGAATACTGTTCTTTTTCTGAGTGGGAAATAGGGCTGCCAGTGGTGTGGGAAGAGAAGGAATAGGATGGTGTGGAAGGCTCTGTGCATGTTACATGTTTATTCAATCCCTTGAGGTTTAGAATCTAGAATTTGCAAAGTTTGAATTGTCAGCATTTCCAGGCAATGGCACGATTTTCATTCTGAGATGCCTGGTGGTTCAGTGGCTAAGACTCCACACTCCCAATGCCTGGGGCCCAGGAATCCCAGGTCTGGAAACTAGGCTTCACAGTCCACAACTAAAAGAAGCCACATGCTGCAACTAAGACCTGGTGCAGCTAAATAAGTAAAAGAATGTGACTGCAGGGTCACACCCACCAGACCAGGAACTGGGTTCTTCCTTTAACAAATTGAATGAGAACCCAAAAGGAACCTCTAGCTTTGTGATTAGACTTTGACATTTGGATCCAGCCCTTCATGCAAAAGCATGGACCAAACGGGCCTGGTTCCTTGTAGGTATGGGATATATTCTAGTCTCCTTTTTCTTTTACATATAAGGTTTTTAGAGCCAAGCTGAAGCCTGTGGGGAGGGCATCACTTGAGATTTGCAACCCTTCTTCACTGAACTCCTTTCCTTTGTCTCTTCAAGGGGCCAAAGTGACCCTCAGGCAAACGCTCAAGTCTACCTGGACCCAACGAGGGAGGAAGCCATTACTCAAAAAACATAAACACCAGGAGTACAGCAGCACTTTGGTCAAATGGAGATGCCAGCTTTTCTGTCTGGATTCTATCAGGATTTATGCTGTGGTGATTCCAAGGAGACTTGCAAATGGTTATAAGTGGTGCAAATTATAGAAGTGACTCATGGACATTCAGCTTATTTAATTTGATTGCTGCCCTCAAAAGATGCCTTGCTGACTGAAGTGTAACAGTGACAGGTAAAGAGTGTCTGAGGGGGTTCCTTGACTTTGTCTGCCTGGCTGTTGATATGCATAAAACAACAAGGTATAAAAGAAAGACAGGGGGAAAAAAAAAGCAACCCTGAAGCCTTTCATACAGCGGTTCCCTGCCTTCGAGTCACAATTGAAATGAAACTTTTCAAATTCCTCTCTCCCAGTTCAGCCTGTTCCCATCAATCAGTGACTGCGTATGATGGGGCTCTTTACAGGTCAGTCCATTTATCCTTGAGACTGCCGACAGGACTTTGCCCTGAAAAATTCTCAGACAGATGGGTGACTGTCCTCCTTTTCAGAGCTTTCCTGAGAAATAAATCATCAGCATTCTCAGTAACCCACGTTGGTGCGGAGCGTCTGGTAAGAAAGTCTCAAATTGGCATAGCCTTCAAAGGGAGAGGAGTCAGGAGTCCAGCTCTGTATTTCTTAACATGAATCATGCATCTTAGAATAAAGGAGGCATGGAAATCAAACACTTGATGTGCCAGAAACAACTGGCTCAACTCATCACCCTGTGACTGGGCCATTATTTCTGACAATACCAGCTAAGGTTCCTGTAGCAAAGCACCTCCACTTCTGGGATCTGCCTTTCTATTCTATCAAATGATGCATTATGACTCAAGGTGGAAGTCAGGGATATTATTGGGACCTCATTCTAAGATATGGAAAAATATATTTTTTTCCCCCTTGTGCAAGGCCTTTAGTGTAGATCTATCTTGCAGTGATTTCCTTGGGTGTGATTTGAGGGGCCCCCTACTGGTTAACATTTTTATAGCCTGTGAAATGGAGCAGGACCCGATGGCCCTTCCCTCCATGTCCTCTACCTGCCTTTGTCTGTAAAAACACTTCAGTCAAAGAATAAGTTTAATCTGAGAAGTGAGAAAAGGTAGAAGCAAAAGAAAAGAGTCAAACAGAATGAAATAATGATAGTTTAGTCATTAAGCAAAATTGAGGACCTTTGGTTCCTTCTCAAGGGCTATATAGACAATAGCCCTGAGCCATCTCCTGTGGGCTATCTTATAGATACTGAAACCCTCAGCAGGTGGAAGAAGTTAACTACATAATGATAAAACTGTAGCCATGATATAAACTGTTCCATCTCACACAGTCCTGAGAACTGGCCTCAAGGAAATGGGAACAAACTGGCCTTGGAACTGAAAACTAACCGTACTTAAAGCAATCAAAATGACACTGGTCAGACACTACAGGACCAGGTCTGATAACCATCAGAGCTGCCTATGCTGTTTCTACTTGTAGGGCCCTCCCTCAGTCTATAAAATTCATGCCTACTGGTTGTCTTGGGGTTGGAGAAGCTGGCCTTTGGACAAGAGTCTGCCCCCATTGCCCCCTGTTGCCAGCATTCAAAATAAAGCAAACTTTCCTTTCTATCAATCTTGATTCATTTTGGCTTTTGAGTGGCAAACAGCCAGACCCCCACTTTCAATAACACCTGTACATTTTAAATTGCCCTAACATCCCCCTCCGCAACATACACATAGGTGCTATTATTATGCTAGCATTTTTTCCCTAAACAAACTGTAAATATTTACCTAAGAGTTTTTAAAATTGCTGCTGTCTGGTGGAGCTTGGCTAAGGGGTCATTGACAACTAATGGCTCCAGGAATGTATGGCTTGGTAGAAGGAAGGGCTCTTACCTGTGTGCATGGCTGCCTACCCTTTGTCTCTGCTGTCTCCCTAGGGGGACTTGGGCAGTTCTCTTGACCCGTGAGAATGTTCTGTCCTGGTGCCTGGGGGGATTCCCTCTCTTAGACCAGACTGTCCCATAATGATAGACTCACATTACTGATCCCATATAGTCAGATAGGCTCCTGGGACTTAGGGAAAATTTTGACCTTATGAGTTAAGGAGCCCTTGGCTGTGAAGTAAGAGAAGACAGAGACCATATTGTGGCTCTAATAAGGGCATCTGTTATTACATATAATAAGAGGTTCAGGTGGCTGCAGGCTTCCTACAATTAGAAGCTCAATGATGACATCAAGGAAGTCGTCCCAGTCTGTTAATCTTTTTTGCGACTTTTGCCCTCAGGATGTCTCTTTCTCGATCATCTGATGACCACTGTTTCTCAGGTATTACATTCAGATATAGGGATTTCCAGGGGCAGAGGACACCATCACTTCCAAAATCTCTTTCTTCAAATAGAGAGCACTGTTTTCTCCAGGAACCTCCTGATGACCTCCTGTCATGTCTTATTGGCCAGCTGACCCAATGTCTACCTTCCAGCCATGACCAGGAAGGGGAAGGAGAGCTGGACCCACCTTTTCCTGAGGCGCCTAACCCAGACGAATCTTGTTAGAGAGGAGGATGAGGCCATCAAAAGTCATGGATGAACCTAGAGACTGTCATACAGAATGAAGAAAGTCAGAAAGAGAAAAACAAATATCATATATTAATGTATATATATGGAATCTAGAAAAATGGTACAGTTGATCTTATTTTCAAAGCAGAAATAGAGGACACAGACATACAGACACCAGGAGGGAAAGCGGGGGTGGGGGGGGTGGGGGTGGGGGTGGGAGGAATTGGGAGACTGAGATTGTCAGATAGACGCTATTGATACTATGTACACAATAGATAACAAATGAGAACCTACAGTATAGCTCAGGGAACTCAGCTCAATAGATGAGTTCTCAAATTAGCTCTGTGGTGACCTAAATGGGAATGCAATTCAAAAAAGAGGGGATATACATACAGCTGATTCACTTTGCTGCGCAGCAGAAACTAACACAACATTGTAAAGCAATTATATACCAATAAAAATTAATCTTAAAAAAAGTCTCTATAAAAATCTGCCGTCTTGGCCAGTGATTTTCTCTTTTCAGGAACGAGTTAACATTGCACTGCCTACTTTGCCTGACTGGCAGCAGTGATCTGGGGTCCACACTGATTGCTGAACTCATAAGATATAATAGGGTCCACCCAGTGCCAAAGTTAACTTTAATAGAGGCTATGAGACAGCTAATAAATAGCACAGCATATACAATCCGTGGCATGACAGAGGTCATGAAGATCCCCAAGCTTCCAACTCTCCTCAAATTTCTGTATACTTGGTACCTTTGTGGTCACAAAGCTGAGTGGGCAAAGACAGTGATTAGTTCTGGGGACTGTGACTTTTACATCATGCTACTCCTTGCTCAGGGGTAACTAAAATTGTCAGAGCACTTGTAATTCATCAGTTACCAATCACTCATTAGTTACAGGTTATCAATAGATAACCTCAGTGAGGTATGGATTCTTGATCTGTACATAGCATTTGTCTTGGGTCAATGCTGTGCATTATCTATGAATTCTTTAAGTTAATATCACAAGAAGGATTTAACTGAAGATCAAATCTTCTGTGTCTCTGAGGTTAGAGAAAAGACTATAACCAGCTATTGGCCCTTTCCTTCCAAGTTTATTTTTATTTACTTATTTTTAATTTTTATTGAAATATAGTTGGTTTACAATGTTGTATTAGTTTCAAGGGTACAGCAAATTGATTCAGATATATATATATATATGTACATTAAAAAATTCTTCTTTAAATTCTTATCCATTATATTTATGTATATATACACATATATATATGTATATGTATATAGATATATACATTAAAAAAATTCTTCTTTAGATCCTTATCCATTATAGGTTAGTATAAGATATTGAGTATAGTTCCCTGAGCTATAGAGCAGGTCCTTGTTGGATGTCTGTTTCATATATAGTTGTGTGTATATTTAAATCTCAAACCCCCCTTTCCCAATTGGGTCCCATCACTTCATGGGAAATAGATGAGGAAACAGTGGAAACAGTGGCAGACTTGATTTTTTTGGGCTCCAAAATCACTGCAGATGGTGACTGCAGCCATGAAATTAAAAGACACTTACTCCTTGAAAGAAAAGTTATGACCAACCTAGATAGCATACTGAAAAGCAGAGACATTACTTTGCCAACAAAGGTCTGTCTAGTCAAGGCTATGGTTTTTCCTGTGGTCATGTATGGATGTGAGAGTTGGACTGTGAAGAAGGCTGAGCGCCAAAGAATTGATACTTTTGAACTGCTGTGTTGGAGAAGACTCTTGAGAGTCCTTTGGACTGCAAGGAGATCCAACCAGCCCTTTCTAAAGGAGATCAGCCCTGGGATTTCTTTGGAAGGAATGATGCTAAAGCTGAAACTCCAGTACTTTGGCCACCTCATGCGAAGAGTTGACTCATTGGAAAAGACTTTGATGCTGGGGGGGATTGGGGGCAGGAGGAAAAGGGGATGACAGAGGATGAGATGGCTGGATGGCATCACGGACTCGATGGATGTGAGTTTGAGTGAACTCTGGAAGTTGGTGATGGACAGGGAGGCCTGGCGTGCTGCAATTCATGGGGTTGCAAAGAGTCGGACACAACTGAGCAACTGAACTGAACTGAACCATAAATTAGTCTATTTTTGTTTTGGATATAGGTTCAGTTTTATCATTTCTTTAGATACCACATATAAGTGATATATCATAATGATATTTGTTTTTCTCTGTCTGGCCTACTTCACTTAGTACAATAATCTCTAGTTGCACCCATGTTGCTGCAAATGGCATGATTTCATTCTTTTTATGGCTGAATAATATTCCACTGTGTGTATATATATACTGCATATTCTTTTTATTCATTCATCTGTCTATGGACATTTAGGGCATGTCTTGGCTATTGTAACTAGTTCTTCTATGAACATAGGGGTACATGTATCTTTTTGAATTAGTGTTTTGTCACAGGTATATACCCAGGAGTGGGATTGTTAGATCATATGATAGCTCTATTTGCAGTTTTTAAAGGAACTTTTATGCTGTTCTACACAGTGGCTGCACCAACTTATGTATTTTAGCCTGGTCCTCGGAACATTATGTGAACAAAATAAATATAACTCTCCTTATCCCTTTCTTTCTTGAGATGTATACCCACTATGGTTTTTACCTTCTTCCCTCTTTTATTCCCAGTTTCCAGGGAGATATCATGTTCCACATTTTTGCACAATTTCTTGTTCAAATTTGGTTCCATTAAGATCCTCCCTTAAGATACTGAGAAAGCCTTGTCAAGCTGAAGAATGATTATTGCATTTTATAAAGAAGAAATCAAGGCTGACACTAGATAACTTACTTGAGACAATACTCTCATTAGATTTGGTGAAAAGATCCAGGTGTCCTCAGTGCCAAAGTGAGTGCCCTTTCCACCTACTATGTTGCTAAATCACCAGGTGCAAGGAGCACCACTGAGGGGAAGAGGGACCACACCGCTGCTATGGGATCCTGGCCCCTGTTAGAGCTCTGTTTCTGTTGCTATCATGCTGCAATTGTCGAGCCTCTGACTGTTCTCAAGCCTTGTCGCCACCTTGACCCTGGCAACTGTCATTGTTTCTCTTTGCCCGGTTTCATCACTGTCCTACTGCTCCAGAACTGATAGAGTTGGCCCTGCCCTCCTTTGATAGACCACCTCCTGGAAAGAGTCTTGTCACTGGAGCTCAGTTAATTTTTTTTAATAAAGATTTTTTTTTGATGTGGACCATTTATAAAGTCCTCATTGAATTTGTTACAATTGCTTTTAGATTTTATGGTTGTTTTATTCACCCGAAGGCAAAGGGGATCTTAGCTCTCCAACGAGGGATTAAACTTGCACCCCCTGCATTGGAAGGCAAAGTCTCAACCACTGGCTCACCATGGGAGTCCCTGGGCAAATTCACTTTTTAAACCATTTTTGGAAATTGTGTTATTTTCAGGTATACAGCAAAGTGATTCAATTATACATACACGCACACATATCCATTCTTTGCTAGATTATTTTCTCTTCTAGGTTATTATTAGGCTTTCCAGGTGGCACTCAGTTCAGTTCAGTTCAGTTGCTCAGTCATGTCTGACTCCTTGCAACCCCATGAATTGCAACATGCCAGGGCTCCCTGTCCATCACCAAATCCTGGAGTTCACCCAAACTCATGTCCATCGAGTTGGTGATGCCAGCCAGCCATCTCATCCTCTGTCGTCCCCTTTTCCTACTGCTCCCAAACCTTCCCAGCATCAGAGTCTTCCAATGAGACTCCAATGAGTCTTTTCAATGAGTCAGCTCTTTGCATGAGGTGGCCAAAGTACTGGAGTTTCAGCTTTAGCATCATTCCTTCCAAAGACCACTCAGGACTGATCTCCTTTAGAATGGACTGGTTGGATCTCCTTGCAGTCCAAGGGACTCTCAAGAGTCTTCTCCAACACCACAGTTCAAAAGCATCAATTTTCAGCGCTCAGCTTTCTTCACCGTCCAACTCTCATATCCATAACATGACCACTGGAAAAACCATAGCCTTGACTAGATGGACCTTTGTTGGCAAAGTAATGTCTCTGCTTTTCAATATGCTGTCTAGGTTGCTCGTAACTTTTCTTTCAAGGAGTAAGTGTCTTTTAATTTTATGGCTGCAGTTACCATCTGCAGTGATTTTGGAGCCCCCCAAAATCAAGTCTGCCACTGTTTCCACTGTTTCCCCATCTATTTCCCATGAAGTCATGGGACCAGATGCCATGATCTTCGTTTTCTGAATGTTGAGCTTTAAGCCAACTTTTTCACTCTCCACTTTCACTTTCATCAAGAGGCTTTTCAGTTCCTCTTTACTTTCTGCCATAAGGGTGGTGTCATCTGCATATCTGAGGTTATTGATATTTCTCCTGGCAATCTTGATTCCAGCTTGTGCTTCTTCCAGCCCAGTGTTTCTCATGATGTACTCTGCATATAAGTTAAATAAACAGGGTGACAATATACAGCCTTGATGTACTCCTTTTCCCATTTGGAACCAGTCCGTTGTTCCATGTCCAGTTCTAACTGTTGCTTCCTGACCTGCATACAGGTTTCTCAAGAGGCAGGTCAGGTGGTCTGGTATTCCCATCTCTTTCAGAATTTTCCACAGTTTCTTGTGATGCACACAGTCAAAGGTGGCACTTGTGGTAAAGAAATTTCCTGCTAATGCAGGAGATGTAAAAGATGTGGGTCCGATCCCTGGATTGGGAAGATCCCCCAGAAGAGGGCATGGCAGTCCATTCCAGCATTCTTGCCTGGAGAATCCCAGGGACAGAGGAGACTGGCAGGCTATAGTCCACAGGGTCTCACAGAGTTGGGCATGACTAAAGTGACTTAGCATGATGCATGTATAAGGTTATTATAAAATATTGAGTTTAATTCACTGTGCTATACAATGGGTCCTTCTTGTTTCTCTGTTTTGTATATAATAGTGTGTCTACATTATTCCCAACCTCCTAAATCATTTTCCCCACCCCTCTATCCTCTTTGGTAACCATAAGTTTGTTTTCTATGTATATTCCTTTTTTTTAAAAAAAAATCTGCCAGAAAAGAAAATTGTGAGACAATATTCAATTTCACAAAATAGTTTTTTCCATTTTTAATATAATTTAATTTTTTTCCATTTAAAAATGTTATTTTATATTGGAGTATAGTTGATCAACACCATTGTGTTAATTTCAGGTGCAGAGAAAAGTGATTCAGTTATGCATAGACTTTTACCTATTCTTTTTCAAATTCTTTTCCTATTTAGATTATTTTCAAATATCGAGCAGAGTTCCCTGTGCTATATTTAAATAATACATCTATTCATTTTTAACACAAAGTTTCCTTAATGACAGTTTGGTGACCTTTGATCTTTGATCTTTGCTTTTGGACACCCAAGTGTCTCAGCACTGGGGTCCATCACACTGGATCCCAGGGAGTGAATGCTAGTCAACTTTTCTAGAGCTATGCTGGGCAAAGTTTGGGAGCAATAAAAATGGTCCCTGTCCTCAAAGCCTCACCATTTTAAGGAGTATGGAAGATGACATTATTGTTCAGCAACTATTCACTCCCCCACCACCATGGGAGGAGTTCACTCCTCTCCCACTGGTGCTGGGCTTGGCTATGTGACTTGCTCTGGCATGAAAAATGTGTGTAGGAACGTCCAGTGCACCATTCTGAGCCCAGGCCTTGAAGGGCCTGGGCATTTTTGCCTTTGACACATTTTTTGCTATCACTGTGAAAGGACAGTGCTCCAGGAAGCCAGGGAGGATGAGACATATGAGCAGACCTCAACTCAGCCTGTGGCCTGGCCAAACCGGCAGATCTGCACACCCCAGTGAGAAATAATGCCTATATTATTTCACAGATGCCTGTTATATCACTGAAATTTTGTTATTTTGCAGCAAAAATTGGTGCCTAGGGACACATGGTGATAATGAGCATAATAGTATAACACATGGGAGGACACAGGAGGAGGCGTGATGCATGGAGTCTGCATCCAGGTGCAGGTGCAGCTGCAGCTGTGTGGTGCCTGCCCCACACACCTCACCCTGACCCCCCTGCCATGGTTAACTGGATTGTCCTCCGAGAGAGAGGTGAGAGGTGGGACTGTCTCCTCTATGTCCATTATTTAAATTTCCTTATGCACCCCTGGCAGTTAGGGCTTCCCTAGCAACCTCCAGGCAGCTCAGTTATCAGCACCAGTTCTGCTAGGAACCCTGAAGTTATTCAGGGAGGCTGGCACTTGACTTTACATGTTATAATTATGTCAAAATGTAAATGGCAACCTTTTGTCTTTAGATAGTATTGTGGGAGATCTGGAGATCTTTTATATTTTCTTTTTCAACACAGTTAAATAGCTAATGACACCTTTGTGCATGTGAGCATGCTAAGTCACTCTAGTCGTGTCCAACTCTTTGGACCCTATGGACTGTAGCCTGTCCATAGGATTCTCCAGGCAAGAATACTGGAGTAGGTTGCCATGCTCTGCTCCAGGGGATCTTCCCAATGGAGAGATGGAACTACTGTCTCCTAGGTTTCCTGCATTAGCATGTGGCTTCTCTACCCACTGAGCCACCCGGAAGCCCAATGATTCCTTTGCCTGATCTCAATTCTGAGATAACTATGTTAATAAAACCACTGTAGTGATTAGAGAGAGCAAGACATCACAGGGCAGGGCTGCCTCCCAGATTGGTGATGTCCTAAAGACTCAAACCCAGAATGTGTGCATTTTTAAAATTGAAGTATAGTTGACTTACCCTGTAGCATTAGTTTCAAGAGTACAGTAAAGTGATTCAGTTATGCATATACATATATCTATTCTTTTTCAGATTATTTTCTCTTATAGATTATTATAGACTATTGAGTAGAATTCCTTGTGCTATGCAGCAGGTCCTTGTTATTTATATTTTATATTATGCACCTGTTTTATGTATTTTATATATGTGTCTATTCATCCCAAACTCCTAAATTTTCCCTCCCTCCTTTCCCTAAGGGTCTATTTCTATTGCATTTGAAGTCCATAAAAGTGAAGGGACCTGCTTAAGGTCCCATAGCTATGTGGCTGGTGCTGAGAACCAAGGTTGATGGAGTATCTACCATGAGGCTTTTCCTCTGCTCCAATTTTTTTGTTAACACGTCTTAATTCCTGCAACATTCCTGTAAATATTATTGTCCTTCCTACTATTCTACAGTTGGAGAAACTGAGGCACAAAGAAAACTGTCAAGCTCTCACCCTCATTACCCCCACCACTCCGCCAGCATGGAAGACCTCTAAGGCAATTTCATTAAGTTAAGTGTTTCAAATATCGAGAGATATTTGATGGCCTTTCTGCACTGATTCTCATTCTGTCTGTGAGTCTGCTTCTCCTTTGCTTTATTCACTGTTTTGTTGTCTATATTAGAATCCACCTATAAGTGATATCAATCAAGATTTGTCCTTCTCTGACTTAGCTCACTTAGTGTGATGCTCTCCAAATCCATCCTTGCTGGTGCAAGTAGCAGAATTTCTTTCTTTTTATAGCTGAGTAGTAGTCCATTGTGCGTATGTACTACATCTTCTTTATCCCTTCCTCCGTCGAAGGACATTTGGGTTGTTTCCATGTCTTGGCTAATGTGAATAAGTCTGCTATGAACATTGGGATGTATTTTTTCAAATTAGTGGTTTTGTTTTTGGATATATATGCAGGAGAGGAATTGCTGGGTCATATGGTAGTTCTATTTTTAGTTTTTTGGGAAACCACTATACTGTTTTCCATAGACTTCAATAAAGAAATCTTTATTGAATTCGTTACAATATTGTTTCTATTTTATGTTTTGCTTTTTGGCCACATGGCATGTGAGATCTTAGTTCTCTGACCAGGGATCCAACCTGCACCTCCTGCATTGGCAGATAAAGTCTTAACCACTGGACTGCCAGGCAAGTCCCAGTGTCTGGTCTTACATGCAAGTCTTAATCCATTTATTCACACAGATTACTTCCAGAGAGTGCTTTATTCACTCTATGATCAGGGCCACTAATAAAGAACGAAAATGATGAGGACAAGAACAATACTCATAGTTGCCGCGGCAGCACAAGCAAGAGTCGCACTGCACAGGAGAGAACGAGCGTCCCACAAGAAAAATAAAGAAGAAAAAGATGAGAGATCAGACAAAATGTGATGCTTTCTTATTGTGCAATATATAGAAAAGTATTGACTGACATCACAAGATGTAATCTAGAAATACAAGACCTACATGAAAGATCACAATAAAAAATCTATTTAAAATAAGTAATCTATCTCTATGAAATGCAAGAATAACGTCAACTAGGTAATAAATTCACTGGACACTAGAACATGCTAAGCATGCTAAGCTCTGCATAACGCCGAGCAGCCCCAACTTACCCCCCCCCCCCATAGTAACGCAGGGTCATGAGGGCTGTGGGTGGTCTCCTAAGAGCCTTGGGTTCTGGGGTGGAGGCATTACTGATCCTGCAGGAAAAGCAAGCCTGAAGTAGGATGAGGAAACATAAAGTAACCTGGCTTTGGTCTAAATGGATAACAACCCTTTTTTTCATTTGGTGTGGGTTTTTACCACATAAGTCTTCACAGAGCAACATTACTGAACCACAGTCTTTCTGCTATATTGAGTGTACCTCTTATGAGATGATTATAATGATCCTTACTTTCCTCCAACATGCAATGACATGCCATACATTCCTGAGGGTGAAATTTCCTTCAACAAGACGAGCTCTAAGAAAAGAAACCAGTTTTCAAAATTTATCATGAAACTAAATTAAAAGGCATATAAAATAATTTTTTCTCATATTGGGTCTTGAAGTATGACACATTGGGTTCTAATCTCAGATCTGCCATTTCCCAACTGTTTTTTTATTTTTAATTTTTTTGCTGCACCTCATGGCTTGTGAATTCTTAGTTCCCCAACCAGGGACTGAACCCAGGCCACAGCAGTGAAAGTGCTGAGCCACCTAGCCACTGAACCACTGCTAGAGAACTTCCTCAACTTTTGTTTTTGTCTTAGCTTCTCCTTCTTTTGTCTCTTTCTTCCTTTCTTGTTCCCTCCCTTTCTGCCTTCTTTACTTCTACTAAATTGGTTAGTATCTATCTGAATAGTTGGGGGGAAAGGGCATATTTTCAAGAAAGATTTGATGTGGTAAAGGCAATGACTTATTAAGAACTAAATCTCTGGATAGACATGGAGAATCTCATTCTAAGTGAAATAAGTCAGAAAGAGCAAGACAAACACCATATGATATTACTCGTATGTGGAATCTAAAATACAACACAGATGAACATATTTGTGAAACAGAAACAGACTCACAGATATTGAGAGTAGACTTGAGGCTGCCAAGGGAGAGGGAGGTGAGGGAAGGATGGATTGGGAGTTGGGTTAGCAGATGTAAACTATTATATAAAGAGTGGATAAATGAAAAGTTCTGCTGTATAGCACAGGAAACTATATTTAGTATCCTGTGATAAATGATAATGGGAAAGAATATGAAAGAGAATGTATGTATATGTTTAACTGAATTACTGTTCTGTACAACAGAAACTAACAGAATATTGTAAGTCAATTAACTTCAATAAAACAAAATTTAAAAAAGAACTAAATCTTCAATGTGTAGATCACACTTCTCAGCTCTTTTGACTCCTAGTCAACCTTCTGGAAGAGATATAGTTTCTTCTACTATTTCTAGGATATAGGGAAAGTATTTAAATGCCTCTGTTAAGATTTAAGCCACTGAATGATGATGAAACATTTTTTTCTCACAGCTCTGAACAGAAGGACTCATGTTCCTGCATTCTACCCAATTCAGTTTGGGTTACCAAACTGCTTACAGCCTGGAAACCAACTTCCCACCATCATTTGAGAGCTGAACACAGTAATAACAGGATTCTTTATATCCATTTACCTAAAGCTGATGGAACACTAGCTACTCCACCACCACATCCAACATCTTTTCCAGTATCCCTTTGACTATGGAAGAATGGTAACTTATGTGCTTATTATTTGCCTGGCTCTGTGCTAGCCCTTTGTCCTTGAATTCTGGGTTTCAATCCTCATGAGAGGATTTAAGGATTGACACTGTTCCCTACTTTACAGCTGGAACTGCGTGATGAAGAGGTGGATAAAGTCCACAGGTCCAGAATTCATACTGTTTAATTCAACCCAGTGAAATTACTTTAGTATCATTAATGATTAATTTTTATATGTATAGTTCTTAAAGACACACCACGACTTTTAATTAGAATGCCTTATTGATGTTAATGGTTTCATGTTGATATAACAAAATTTTGACAGAAAAAAATATGTTGTTCACCTGGCAGAGGAACAAAACAATCAGAAAGGCTTGTGGAGAGGGACTAGTCACTCAGGAATGGAAATAGGTTTAAATTAGTGAAAATTGCAGCAAAAATCTTTGTTAAGATTTTAATCATTTTAATTTTGTAAGGACTTATCACAGTTTCAGCAAGAAAGCTCAAACTGAAAAGAAGATGGATTACTCAAAATAGGTTTCCTAACAACAAACAAGGGAAAAAAAAAGTTTGCTGTTGGTAACCTAAGGAAACAACAATATGGATGAAGTAATTTCTCCAAGTAGTTGAAAAGTTGGAAAACTCTGTATGTTTAGTGATAGAGCAATGGTTATATGGTACATATGATAGCGTCACTCTCTGTAATAATAAGCATTAAAATGATGGTTAATAACAAAAGAAAGAAAAGAAGTCGATGAACCTGTTTGTCCCAGTCCCTTGGGTTATGCATGAGGTCAGAACGCAAAAGCCCAGGACTCTTTGACTGTAAAGGTTCTGTTCTTTCTCCTCTTGCATTTCACTCTCTACCCTGTTGTCACTGCAGGGGTGCTCCCTGTGCTGTGGTTCTGGGAAAGAGGTGGGCTCCTGGGTGGCCTGGAGGAGGGGAGGAAGCAAGACCACTTGGTAGGACTAGTTACATACTCTTGATCCTCATCCTAGAGCATTTGTGTTCAGTCCATCTGTCTTCATTTGTCCAGGTCTTGCAAAAGAAGTGGTGCTTTAACAAAACTGCAATTTGAAAAGCATTCAAGTCCTGCTAAAAAAGGAGGGTCCTGATTTCCTGCAAGCCCAGCAGACTCATGATCCTGGCAGATGTTCATCTCATGTCTGTTGACATAGCTGGGACTTAATAAGCCATGCTAAATGTCACAGCTTCAAGGGATGAAAACAGGAGTGGAAACACTCATAATTAGCCAAGGATATCAGCCCAGCCCTAGAGACTAATGAGCTGGGCTGATGCCAAGTTTATTATTATTTTTAATAAAATGAAAAGTTAAAAAAAGATATCTTGCAAAGTGCTGTAAGTAAATAAAATGCTAACAAAAAAAGATAATGCCAGCCCCACATGCCTCAAATTATAACCCCTCCTCCTCCAACTACTGTACAAAGCTGCCTCCAAGAGGAAAAGAGGTGCAGTTTTGCTGAGAAGAGTAGTAACCTTAGCTAAGAGACTGGAGACTGCAGCAATCAGGAGGGGGGTCAGTTTGCAGTCATGGAACTCAGTGAGCTCTGGTGGAGATGGTAGGTCCAAGGCCACAGCTCCTAGATGGTGATGGGCCAGGGAGGCCCTGGGTTGCTATGGGAGGAGATGTCTCAGGGCAGGCTGGGCCCTATGTGGGGACAGACAATAACAAGATCCATGAATAGGGTTGTTAGGAACATGAGACTCTCTGGTATTGCATTGGAGGGTGATGGGAATAGCAAGGCCTCAGGCTTCTGCTCCTCACTCTGTCCACCTGGATTGCTGTTCCCCTTGCCGTCCTTCTTCCACACTTCAGTGCTCTGCACTGATGACATCATCAAAGACTCACAATAATTCTCTGTGGTCTACACCAGTAGCCCCATTTAATAAATGGGAAGCCAAAGTTCGGGAAGTTTCTGTAAGTTGACCAAGATCTACTTTGTGACAGGTATTCAAATGCCGTTCACGATGTTTCCATCACCTCCTGAATCAGAGAGATTTTCAGTGCCATGGATTTGAACTCCCTTTCCTGAGCCCATGAAGGTTTCTATCAGAGATTTGCAGAGGATGGGGGTCCCTCATTTCCCTAGGAAGCTCTTCTCTGTGTAGCATCAAGCATCTCTGTATGCAGTGCACAGAGGATGGAGTCTGGTTTGGGGGTTATTTTGTACCCCACTTCTTTTATTTTAGCTGCATGACCCTGATAAAGTTATTTAATCTCTCTTAGTCTACTAATTTTTAAAGAGATCTCTTTCTGATCTTTGGAAAGGGTTGGAGGGGGGACAGTAATACCCACAAGGCTGTATTTGAGTTTAGAGTAAACAGGGTGCGCAGTGTAACTGGGATCATTCCTAGTGTCTAGTGCATACCGATGAACCATAATACTGACTGCCGGGCAATTATAGTTTCAGCACTGAGATATACAGATGACGCAGGATGCAGTGTAATAGGTGTTGGACCTGCATCAGAGCAGCTGGGTTCTCATTCTGAGTCAGTGGTACATAAGCCCTGCAGATGTGGATGAGACTCTGAACCACTCTGAGCTTCAGTTTCTTCATCTGTAAAGTGGAAGCTTAATCTTGATCTCTGTTTCTTGAACTCACCCCAGAGGATAGCTCTGAAGAACATGATGTCTGTGCAAGAGCTGTGTTTACAAAAGTGTCAGAGTTACACAAAAGAGGGAAAAGATCCTGTCCCCAGCTGAGAGGCAGTTTTGATGTGGTAGGTGACATGACTAGACACAGTTAGCTATGAAACTCTTGGGCAAAAGTCTGTATTACACAAGGATGAAAATGATGCTACAGAGGACACTTGGGATTATGGCTGAACACCTCCTGCAGGCATCAGGCTTATTTGGATTTGTTGGGTCCTCATTTCAGATGGAGGAGGTATGCTAAACTCTTGGGAAGATTTTGCTTTCAGGAAATAAACATTGGAACTATAGCAATGGACAAAATAGACACACTCTTTTGTTTTCATGTAACATATTTTAGTGGAGAGAAAATAGACAATTTAACAGATCAAAACCCTACCAACTACATAGCTAACACATATAGTTTTCTGGATAGTGTAAAGTGCCATGGAAAAAAATAAAACAAGAAAGAGGGTGAACACTAGTCAAAATAGTCATCTTTAAAAAGTTTACAGATAACAAATGCTGGAGAGGGAGTGGAGAGAAGGAAATTCTCCTATACTGTTGGTGGGAATATAAATAGGTACAGCTACAATGGAGAATGGTATGGAGGTTCCTTGAAAAAAACCAACTAAAAATAGGGCCTACTCTATGATCTAGTAATCCCACTCCTGGGCATGTATCTGGAGAAAACCATAATTTGAAAAGATACATGCACTCCAATGTTTATAGCAGCACTGTTCGCAATAGCCAAAACACAGAAGCAACCTAGATGCCTATTGACAGATGAATGGAAAAAAAAGATGTAGTACGTATGGAATACTACTAAACCATATAAAAAGAATGAAATAATGCCATTTGCAGAAACATGGGTGAACCTAGAGATTATCATACCAAGTAAAGTAAGTCAGACAAAGACAAATATGATGATATCACTTATAGGTGGAATAACACAAATTAACTTATTTGCAAAACATCAAAAGACTCACAGACGTAGAAAACAAACTCAGAGTTACTAAAGGAGAGAGCTGGGGGTGGGAGATAAATTAGAAGTTTGGGATTAACATATACACATCACAGTATATAAAATAGATGAACAACAAGGACCTGCTGTATAGCACAGGGAGCTCTACTCGGTTGCTTGTAATAACCTATAATGGAAGAGAATCTAGAAGAGAAAAAATGTATATCTCTAAATGAATCACTCTGTTACACACCTAAAACAAACACAATATTGTAAATTAACTATACTTCAAATTTGAAAAGGTTAAAAAAAAGAAAGATAATGAAAGTGTCACTGGGGAAGGATCATGGGGAGGACTATGGGACAGGGTCATCGGGGAAGGGATTTACAGTTTATTCATTTAGTTTTTGGCCATGCACTGCTGTATGCAGGATCTTAGTTCCCTGACCAGGGATCAAACCCTCCTGCCCTGCAATGGAAGTGTGAAGTCTCAACCACTGGATAGACAGGGAAGTTTCTACAGTTTTAAAAATGATGCTTGCAGACACCCTCACTGCAAAGGGTCCTCTGAATGACATCTGAAGGAGGTCAAGGACAGGAATGTAATGTAAAGGGTGGTATGCTCTAGGAAGAGTGTGCCAGGTGGAGGGAATGACAGGTGCCAAGGCCCTGAAGTGAGGGTTATAGGTCTGTTTACAGGGTGTGAGCAGTTTTGGCGCGGGCTGCATACAGGACTGGCGTGGGCTGAATGGGGCACTTGATGGGGGAGCTCTGGAAAGACAGGAGTCATTCTGCCAAATTTGCCTTTTATTTGGAATTAGATTATCTGTTATTTGGAATAAGTTAAAGGAGGGCTTTGAACCGAGGAGGGTTGTGACCTGAGTTACATTTTTACAGGCTCCCTCTGGTTGCTTTGTAAGGAAAAACAAGGAGGAGAGGCCAGAAGTTAGGAGGTTATCAGGAAAAAAAATTTTTTCAATTCTTTACTTTTGTGTCTTTATGAGATAATGGATGTTCATTTAAACTTACTATGATAATCATTTCAGGATATATATAAATCAAATCATTGTGCTGTATACATACATCGTGCTGGATACCTTAAATGTATCCAGTACTATCAATGACATTTCCATAAAACGGGAAGAAAAAAAAAAAAGCAAAGGTTAGCTATTTCAGCCTGGCTTCCACCAGTACAAGACTGAAAAAGAAGGAATTTAAGAAATTATTGCAGTAATGTAGGTAAGCAGGTTTGCTCCTAGGACTGCATCTGCCTAAGTTAATTTTGTATCCATTCTCCTTCCACCCCAGAGTGTTTGGTATATGGCAGGTGTCCCCTAAGCCTTGTTAAAATGGAAAACGAGGATGTAGCGTTCTCTGGTGATTACAGAGCATGGGCACCACTACTGGGATTCCAGCCTCAGCATTCCTGCCTTGTGACCTGGGACATGTCACTTTCCCTCTCTGTGTTTCAGGTCCCTGATCTGTAAATAGAGTAATAACAGCCTCAACCCTGTAAGCTTCTTGTGAGCATGGTACAGAATAATGTACTCAAAGGGCTTGGAAGAGGGTTTCACGAATATCAGTAATCAGCAAAGGAAGAGCAGACTTTTTGTACCTTTCTTGAAGAAAGAGAAAAATATTAGAAATATCCCTGAATGATTCTGAAATGTGAGAAGTATTTCTTTGGCAATATTTCTATTCCAACAACACAATTTTTTTGTTGACTATCACTTTTCTTTCCTGGACTGAAATCAGATTTTGGTTTTGATGATGTTACAGATGGACTGGGGGTCTAATCGGGCAGGAATGGGGATGTGGGCTCTATCCTTGGCCCAGATTTCTCCATATGGAGCAGCCTTGTGTCCTTTCCTCTTATCAAGCTTCACGGCAGCCACGTTGTGAGTTTATTGCTAATGTTATTAGTTTCTAATCAGGGCCTACTGAGATTATTACCTAATACTTATCGCACTGCACTTCTAACCAGATGTCAGAAATAATGAGCCAATAAAACTGCTATTAATTTAGTTCTGAACGACAATTTTAGGCTCTAAGAGCTCAAGATGAGGGGCCTCATAAAAGCAGGGCCCAAATAATTGGGGTGCTCAAAAGTAATAGCAAAAATGGTGAGAATATGAATGAATATGTAAGTGTTTCTAATTTAACAGCAAAACACGCAGCTCTGAATACTAACACTTCTCATGCACTTTCCTGGGATGAATGGAGCTGTCCTCAGGGATTCAGTCTGTAGGGTTTGGGCAGAATGGCCAAGGAAGTTTACTCTTTACAGGAAGAAATTATGGTGCCACCGTAGCCCTGTTTACCACTGTCCGGTTTGGTTCCAATGAGAGAATAGGGTTCGCAGGTCCCTGGAGCAGAGGATTTCCCTGAGAACTCACTGAAACGTGCTTTTTTTGCTGCTAGGCTCTGGGGCATCCTGACTGACCCCTGGTTGCCTGCCCTGGCAGACGCTCCATTTTTGAGAAATACCCTCTTTCTACCTGCGTTGTCTGTCATCCTGCATGCAGCTGTGGGAGGCTCGTGTTCAAATCCTAACTGCACCACTCTGAGGAAGTGATGGAAACATCATTCTGCATCTCAGCTCTCTCATCTCCCAAAGGAGTGATATGAATAGCCCCTTCCTTCAGAGGGTAACAGTGCAGCATTCAGAGAAATAACAGTGAAAAGGAGCTTAGTGAAGTGTCTGCGCCTCCATGAACTGGATCAAATGTTGCTGTCTCTTTAATGATGCAAACGTGCTCTTCCTCCTTCGTCACTGCCCGTTCATTCCCTCATTTGGATGCTGCTTATCAGGTGCAGGAGAGGGTACCACTAAAAGGTTCACTTCTTTTCTTCCTCATCAGCATATGCATTAAGTTTGCCCTGAGTGCCTTCACTTTGGTTCACCAATTTTGTTTTTCTTATATTTTTGGAAGTTTAGTTGATATATGATATTGTGTTAATTTCTGCTGTACAGAAATGTGACTCAGCCTTTTTTTTCTCTTATTCTTTTCTATTATGGTTTAATCACAGGATGTTGATTATAGTTCCCTGTGCTGTACAATAGGATCTTGTTGTGTATCTATTCTTTGTACAATAGGTTATGTCTGCTAACCCCAAACTCCTAATCTACACCTCCCTTATTCCCCTCCCCCTTGGCAACCACAGGTCTGTTCCCTATGCCCCGTGTCACCATTTTTAAAGACACTTAAACCTGTTCTGCACACACACTTGGCTCACTGGGGTGGTAGGGATTTGGGGCATAGAAGTGAAGCTTCAGTGGGTGATTTGATTCTTCTACTGTCTGGTGGCTGTAATCGAGGAGAAAGATCCTTGCATGCCCCTGGGAGGACAGGACGCAGGCGGCAGAAGCCTTGCTGTGGCTCCCTCCATGGCCAAGTCTTCCACTGGTAGACCTGGGGTATGGGGCTTGGCTCTGAGATGTCACCACAGATGCAGGCTAATTGTTCTCAGTGGTTGCTTATTCTCACTGGGCAGACAAGTCTACTCCATTTCTCAATGAATGAACTGTAGGCAGAGATGATGACCAGCAACCTCCCATCTGTTCCCAGGCCTGGTCCATAAACCCTACCTCCTAAACTTCCAGGCATCTCTTCCTTTGTCTGCTGGCTGCTGTGGAAGATGCATCACTGCACCTGGGACCCTGGGATGTCAAGCCATTGGAGGGAGGAGACATCTCTGAATGAACCTCTGTCAACTTGCACTGAATGCTGAAGTGAGCACACAGATGTCACTGGGTGTAAGAGGGAAACAGTTTTCATCCTCATTAGATTTGTTTCTTTTGCTTTAATCTTTGTATTCTATTGTTTTTGCCTCCACTTAAGAATGTTGCCTAGAGACTGAAATATGCAGGATAGCCCATTTTCAAGCCTCTGACCTTTAAGAGTGTAACACTTTCTCACTCATATAGAGATACAGTTTCAGAACAGAGAATAGCATTTGTCTTGAAGGATTATGGGAACATTGTGACTTGACCTACATTGACACTTGCAAACACAAAGGATTCTGACACAAAGGCTTGATAGTATAAAAGAAACCCCTTTTCAGTATAAAAGAATCCTGAATTCTGACCAGCGTAAGATGGTTCTCTAGGACATTAGTCTGCCATCTTCTCTGTCTGCTGGCTTTCCAAATAAAATTGTTATTCCTTGCTTCAACTCATCTCACAATTTATTGGCCTATTGTGCAGCGAACACAATGAGTTTTGAGGCAGAAAGTGAAGAGGAACTAAAAAGCCTCTTGATGAAAGTGAAAGAGGAGAGTGAAAAAGTTGGCCTAAAGCTCAACATTCAGAAAACGAAGATCATGGCATCTGGTCCCATCACTTCATGGGAAATAGATGGGGAAAGAGTGGAAACAGTGTCAGACTTTATTTTTTTGGGCTCCAAAATCACTGCAGATGGTGATTGCAGCCATAAAATTAAAAGACGCTTACTCCTTGGAAGAAAAGTTATGACCAACCTAGAGAGTATATTCAAAAGCAGAGACATTACTTTGCCAACTAAGGTCCGCCTAGTCAAGGCTATGGTTTTTCCTGTGGTCGTGTATGGATGTGAGAGTTGGACTGTGAAGAAGGCTGAGCGCCGAAGAATTGATGTTTTTGAACTGTGGTGTTGGAGAAGACTCTTGAGAGTCCCTTGGACTGCAAGGAGATCCAACCAGTCCATTCTGAAGGAGGTCAACCCTGGGATTTCTTTCGAAGGAATGATGCTAAAGATGAAACTCCAGTACTTTGGCCACCTCATGCGAAGAGTTGACTCACTGGAAAAGACTCTGATGCTGGGAGGGATTGGGGGCAGGAGGAGAAGGGGACGACAGAGGATGAGATGGCTGGATGGCATCACTGACTCGATGGACGTGAGTCTGAGTGAACTCCGGGAGTTGGTGATGGATAGGGAGGCCTGGCGTGCTGCGATTCATGGGGTCACAAAGAGTCGGACACGACTGAGCGACTGAACTGAACTGAACTGAATGATGGTGGGAGTTCTGATGGTTTGAAGGGTGTTTATTACAGCAGCTGACTAACAAAGATGAGCAGCACTTTGCCAGGTAGACAGGCAGGAAGAGGGCATTGCCTGCCACAAGTGTGGAGGAGCCAGAATCCCCCAAGTGTGTGTTATGGGGACTGAGGTCAGCTGGGGCTGCAAGACAACACAGTGGGAAGGCTGGGGGCAGGAAGGGTGCAGGAGCAGAGGCTTGCAGGCTCTGTTTGCCATTTAGGATCACAGCATAAGCAATGGGGCCATTGGAGAATGGTAAGCAAAAGCTCTCACTGTAATGATGCTCTAGGCATGTCCTTCTGCTGGCAGTTCTCCAAGGCAGGATGGATGAGGGTGACATGGGATTTGTCCCAAGCTGATGGATAAGGAGGCTTTCCAGACCATCCAGGGTAGACAGCTTGGGGGCTTGAACTAGGAATGTGACTGTGTTGACAGGAGCTGGAGCTGACAAAGTAGTTATTTCAGAAGCAGAATTTTCAGGAATTGGTCATCATTTTGAGGCCAGCTGGGACTGGGGGAAAAGACCCTGATGGCTTCCTTCTGTTTTTGTAACCTTGTGTCCACTCCCCTTTCTTTCCTAATTTCTTTTAAGTATGAATTGGTGACACACTGGCTGTCATAGAATGGTGAAAGCTGGCTCTTGTTTTCTGGGGCACGCTTGCTTCTCATGGGCATGCTGACCCACAGGGTTGCAGAGCAAACACTTAACTTGCTCATCAAGGAAACCACTTATGCCCTGGCTCTGCTGTCCCCCAGGATGCATGGAGGCGGTGGGCATCCAGGGGCATATTTTCTTAGCTCTCTCTCCCTTGCTGTGGCCCCTCCATGGCCAAGTCTCCCATCAGCAGACCTAGGGTATGGCACTCATAAGCCACCCACTCATATTGTGGGGATGGAGTTTCCATTTCTTTTGATTGAACTCATTCATAAATACATCCATGGCTGATTCATGTCAATGTATGGCAAAACCCACTACAATATTGTAAAGTAATTAGCCTCCAATTAAAATAAATAAATTAAAAAAACATATTCATAACCAAAAAAAAAAAAAAAAAGAAGGGAAACTCTTTTAAGTGGATTTGAACAGAATTTTATCATGTTGGAGAAGAAAATGGCAACCCACTCCAGTACTCTTGCCTAGAAAATCCCACAGATGGAGGAGCCTGGTGTCCATGAGGTCGCAAAGAGTCGGACACGACTAAGCGACTTCACTTTCACTTTTACCATGTTCACCACAGCCAACTTTGCCTTTAGAGCTTGGGTGAAAAATCAGAAGTGTTAATTGAGTCTCTAGTTCAATGGGATTATCTTTGCTGCTATTAAAGTAGAAATCAATATTAATATTTCCCCCGTTAACCTTAACCATCTTTCTAGAACCAATATTTTTCTTCCCTTTGTGTCTCCCTCTATGACTCTGTTACCTTCGCATTTCTAATTGTGTCTGGAATTTATGGAGTATCTTTTATTTCTAAAGAACACAGATAGCTGGTGAGGCTGCCTTCATATCTTGGATCAGCGTCTGTAATGGATTTGCTTTTATGCCTAGCTCCTGGACAGCCCTCTCATTATCTGATGAGAGAAGATTATCTTTGCTGGCCTTCTAGGTAATGAATCCTTTTCATTTGTTTTCCTACAAACAAGAAAGGAGCTGGAGTGCAGTTTTGTCCAACGTACGTCTTGAGAGAGCTTAATGGACCCTCTGATACCCAGACAGCCTCTGGGTGGACCTGTGCACCTACCTGCTCCGTGGAAGCCAAGTTCATCGTCTAACTAACTGAGGTGTGTGTGCTCACTTGGGTCCCCGGGATGCTCCCCACCGTGTCCCAGGTGCTGGTGTGCTCTAATCTGGGCATATAATTGGTGCTTGTCCTGAGAGGCACTCTCACTGCTTTCTGTGTGCTCTGCATTGAGCACCGCCCAGTGATTTTATGGCTCCCACTATGAGTGTCTCCCAATTTGTTAGAGGTAAGCTCTTTAGCCCGGCATGCAAGGTCTCCTGTAATCTGTCCCTGTTTATCTCTTTGGCCTCATCTCTAGCCCCTGTAGCTGGAACCCAAACTGTAGTTATGTAAAGCTGTTTGCAAGTTCCCAAGCACAGCTTGCAAAAGGGCCTGTCCACACTATTCCATCTCCCTGGAAGGTCCTTCCCCAGAGCTACACCTTGAGCCTGAGTTTGAATGGCCTGCTTCTGAGAAACACCTTGGCCTTGCAGGAAGTCAGCTCTTCACTGTCTTTGATGACCTTGTAGTCTGTCTCTCTTCCCCACTATACCCTGAGTTCCTTGAGGGTGGGCCACCTGTCATCCCATCTTTATCACTACCACCTCACATGGATCCTGGAGGAAAGATGTGCTTGGTGAAGGCTAGCTGAGTGGCATCTTTCCATGTGTATCTGGGAACCCAGCCCTCGATGGAAGAGCTTCACATGCCATGTTTCATTCATCTGCAACACGCCTCTGTGAGGCAAGTGCTCCTTTTCCTCTGTTTCACCGATGAGTCATTTGAGGCACAGAGAGGTTAGGTGACTTGTCTAAGATGGCTCAGCTTATGTGTGGAGGGTAGCGGAATAAAACCCTGGCTTTTTGTGCTTCATGGTCTTAACTGCTTTGACCCTGACACTTTCCCTCCTCTCTTTCTCTTGCCCCTGCATCTTGACAGGTCTTTGCCTTCTTCCGCTACTTTCCCACCTCTCTCAGAAGATACATATTGTTGTAAAAGGAGATGGCTATCTTTGTGAAGCCTAAAATCAGTGCAAGTGTGCTGTGTGGGGTGGCCTCTGTTTGTTACCCCTTCCCACACTGCCCTGTATAGTCTCCAGCTCCCTCTGCCCCGTGCTCCAGGAGCTCAGTTCTGGCAATTCTTCCCTTGCTCTCTGGCTTTTGTTTGGCCCATGGAGGCATCAGGATGGGGAACGGAGGCAAAGTGGTTCTTGAACCCTAACTGTGTTCTCCTAGAGCAGAGCTTGCGAACTCTATAAATTGCCAGATGGTAAATATTTCAAGCTTTGTGTCACAAGAGATGAAGTTAAGGCTATGATTTAGGTAATTAAGACCCATTTAAAATGTAACCATTTGAAAATGTAGTCATTTCTAGCTCATGGGCTATAACAAAACAGGCAGCAGATCACGTCTGGTACAGCCATAGTCTATCAACCGCTGATCTGGAGTCTGGAGCAGGAGATGCCAAACTTTGATGTGTACCAGCATCACTGGGAGGCTGTTCTACCACAGATGGCAGATCCCCATCCCCAGAGCTTCTGTAACTGGGTGATGTTGATGCTGCTGGTCTGGGTACCACAGCTAAGAACCATCAGACAGGCGAAGACACCTGTCGAGTGTTCCTTCAGGCTCAAACATTCTTCTCTTTCTTCATTTCTTCAGGCCTGTGTGCTTCCCTATCTGTTGTGGATTCCATCAACACTGCCCTTTGTAAATTGTCCTTTCCTCTTCAGTTAAATTCATTTGCATGCACCACCTTGGTTAGAATCTTCTGGATACTTGGAGTGTTTCCATTTTCCAGAAAGAGTCTGAGAACATTGTGCCTCTGTACTTTACAGGACTAATCCTTGGAGGAGAACGTTTCACCAGTGAAATATTCTTGTATTGATTGCATAAAGACTCTTGAAGGGTCATCTCTGCATATGGCTCTCAGGGAGCTGGCACCAGTTCAGAGGATGAATAGGACAGCAGAGTTCTTGTTGTGAGACAGGCATCTGTAGGAGGCTACAGGTGTGTCAAGGATGCCCAGCTCTGAGGAAGTGGTCAGAGCAGGCTCTCCAGGGGAGGAAGTGAGTTCAAAGGAAAGATAAGCATCAGCCTACAAAGAACTGGAAGTCTTGGGGAGTAGAGAGTGTGTGAAGGGATCTGGGGAGCCACAGGAATAGTGTGTGTGAGTGTGTGTGTGTGTGTGTGTGTGTGTGTGTGTGTGTGTGTGCGTGTGCTGGGAGAGGCAGGGTCTGAGAGCAGTTATACAGCTGGAGATGTGAGAAGAGGCCAGATCACAGGGCCCTCATTGAGGATCAGCATGAGAACAGTGGGGGTTTTTATCAGGGAATGACACCGGGAGACTTTCAAGAAGAAAGATCGCCTCGATGGGGAACTGCATGAATGGTGCACAGGAGAGGCTGGTGGCCAGGAGGGCCCCTCACAGGCTGCTGGGCTGGTTTCCCACTAATCTGGTTTAGGACAGGCTGAGTCTGGAGGTGGCGGCTGCCAGCAAGCTTTAAGATAATCTTAGGTGAGTCTCCACCATTTCAAATGTGCTGCCTGGGAAGCTGGCGAGAAGAAAACCTCTCCAGAGGCCTCACCTCTTCTTCTGGGAAGCAGGATTCCCACCGTGCTCAAGGCTGCCCGCCAGACGCCACTGGATGGCTTCATTTCACAAATAAACAGTATGAACAAATAGAATCATTTCTAAGAGGGAAAGTATTAAGGAAACCGTAGCAGCACTTGTCCATGTAGCAGCATTTGTCCATGTTTCTTACGAGGTCATCACTTCTCTGCAACATTTACCCAACACCTCAGAGCTCCCACCAACTACGGGCTACCTTTATGGAAAGGTCAAACTTTTTAAAGGTTAATTGTTACCCTTAAGAAAATCACAAAAACAAACTGCAGGGCTGCATGTTTAATGAGAGTTTGGTTCAGCAGTTCCCAGAAGCAGGATTCCTGACAATTTGATTTAAGCAAATCAAGATTAGTCTAGAAACCAAGTGCCACTGGCGACTTCTGACTTAAAGTGTGCAGGCCAGCTGGGGTTTAAGGAGTATTACTGTGCTTCAGAAATGTCTTCTGGCCAAAACCCCCAGCCAGCCAGGAATTTGAGCACTGCTAAATCCTTGTGTCTTTGCAGTGTGGTTGGTGGCTGAGCAACTGAGTACAGAGGGACCCAAAGATTTCACCCTCTTCTCTTGTCAATATCCTCTTTCCCTCAGCAATCTGTCCCGCGCAGCACCTGGCCAATCACCTCTCGGAGGATGGCTTTTCCATCTGGCTCCCTCTGCTTCCTCCATTTGTTGCCTAGCAGCAAGCTCAATGCAGTTTGTCCAAATCAAATCACTGTTGCCCTTTCCCTCCATGCTGGGTTCTGCCCAAGACTGCTCCCCTCTAGAGCTCATCCCACCCCTGCTGAAATTCTCAGGTTTTGGTTACTTTTTCATTCCACATTGTTCTTCCAGGACCCTGTCCATCCAATTGCCAGATCGTATTGATTTCTTCCTCACAATTCATCTCAGTACTGTCTCTTTTCATTGCTGGGGCCACCACTCTGCTCTGATCTGAACCTCTCTCCTGGATGACTCCAGTCATTCCCACTGTCTTCATTGTGGGTCATCCATGTCACCCACTGACACAAGACAGATTTTCCTGAAGATCTGTTGTGATTCTGCAAATCCCTTGATACAAGATTTTACTTAACAACTCTGGAATGAAACTCAGAATTTCAGTATTCCCCTCCTTTGTCTTAATCTCTTACCCACCTCCCTCTTGCCTTTTATTTAAATTCAAATTATTTATTTATTTAATTAGATTATAGTTGATTTACAATGTTGTTTCCCCCTGCCTCACATACCTGGAATATTCCTTCCTCCTTCCTTCCTTCCCTCTTTCCTATATTTCTTCCCTCCCTCCATCTGTCTCGGTCTTCCTCCTTTTGAAATGACCACCTACCCTGAACAGTGCTTTTGTGTTCAGTACCCACCGTGTGCCAGATACTCTGTTAGGACCTCAGTGCCCTCATGGCATTTACTATTAACCCCAGATACCTGTTATGGAAGAATGAAACGGGTTCAAAAAGTGTAGCTGTGGGGCTAGAATGTAAGTAAGTCACAGCCCAGCAGGGTTAACACCACATGGACACAAACAGCAGTTATCTCCTGCAGCCTAGGAGAAAGGACACTTGAGTGACCAGGACAGGCTGTGGGAGGACACAGGGAGGAAGGAGACGCCTCTTGCCAAAGGGCAGGGGCATCTCAGGCATGTGAGGGGCAAGTAAAGGCATAGAGCGGGGAGGAGAGCCTCCAGTTTAGACTGCAGACTATCCTCTTTGAGGTGATAAGGTTTTGTAACAGTGATAGGTTCTAGAGATCTGTAGCTCATAGATCTCCAGTGCCCATAGCTCACTATACTATGTTGCGCCCTTGTAAATTGGATAAGAGGGTAAGTCTCTACAATGTTCCCATAGCTAAAAAGGCAGGGGACACAGCAGTGTAAACCAATTATACTTCAATGTTGTTGTTTAGTCACTAAGTCGTGTTTGACCCTTTGTGACCCCATATACTGTAGCCCACCAGGCTCTTCTGTCTATGGTATTTTCCAGGTAAGAATACAGGAGTGGGTTGCCCTTTTCTTCTGCAAGGGATCTTCCCAACCTAGGGATAGAACCCATGTCTCCTCCATTGGCTGGTGGGTTCTTTACCATTGAACCCCCAGGGAAGCCCCTATACTTCAATAAAATAAATAAAACAAATAATTTTAATTTAAAAAAAAAGGCAAGGGGAGGGTAAGTGATTAAAAGGTGGGGAATTCTGAGTTGAATTCTGAGTTGCATTACAGAGATGCTAAGAAAGACAGAATCACAACAGATTTTTAAGAAAATCTGTCCCGTGTCAGTGGGCAAGGTGGATGACTCACGATGAATACAGTAGGAAGTGATTGGAGTCATCCAGGAGAGAGGCTCAGCTCAGACCAGTGTTGTGGTTGTGGCAGTGAAAAGCAAGTTCTGAAATGGATCATGAGGGAAAAAAAAAAAGTCAGTAAGACCTGGCACCCGGGTGGACAGGGTCCTGGGAGTCAGAGGGTGGGAGCTAATTAGCTAGAACTTTCCTAACTGTGCTCCTCCCTGCGGTCAGATTATAGTCTTCCTGCTCCTCCTATGGGTTAAGCTTAGTCCCATCTCTACACCTTTACCCATTCTCTGGATTTCTCCTAAAAGAGCTGGAGGGCCTGGACTGCACTGGGTTGTATCAGCTCCGAGTCCCATACATTCATTGCCTGAAGCCACTGCTTATGTGCCCTAAGAACTTGTTTCCCTTCAATTGTCTCTTAGTAGCTGAGTGCCACGCGTGGAAGGTTGTACAGGGTCATCAGCCACCAGCGCATTTCTGTTGCCCTTGCTCCATGGTTTTCAGGGTCAGAGTTTCTTGTTCAGATGCTGCAAAGCTTCTGTTTTAGATGCCATTCCTCCAGGCAGCATGACCTCATTAAGTGCCAGACAAGGAGGTGTCTTTGCCTTTGGACTAATGCTTGTGCCAGAGGAGGCTGTCCTCGAGCCCCGCCCTGTCTTTGCTGACTCAGTACCTGCTGTGCTCTGCTGTGCTGTGTGCCAAGTGGCTTCGGTCGTGTCTGACTCTGCGACTCTATGGACTGTAGCCCGCCAGGCTCTCCTGTCCATGGGATTCTCCAGGCAAGAATACTGGAGTGGGCTGTCCTATCCTCCTCTAGGGATCTTCCCAGGACAGGGGTCAAGCCCACATCTCTTCTGTTTCCCGCATTGGCAGGCAGGTTCTTTACCATTAGCACCACCTGCAGTGTTGTGCCTTAGTTGCTCAGTTGTGCCCGACTCTCTGCAACCCCATGGACTGTAGCCCAACACGTTCCTCCACCCATGGGATTGTCCAGGCAAGAATATGGGAACGGGTTGCCATTTCCTTCTCCAGGGGATCTTCCCAAACCAGGGACGAACCTAGTGCCACCTGGTGTAGTCTAAATACATTGTAATTTAGGATGGATCGGTCTTCCTCTCTGCTGCTGCTGCTGCTGCTGCTGCTGAGTTGCTTCAGTCGTGTCCGACTCTGTGCAACCCCATAGATGGAAGCCCACCAGGGGATTCTCCAGGCAAAGAACACTGGAGTGGGTTGCCATTTCCTTCTCCAATGCATGAAAGTGAAAAGTGAAAGTGGAGTCGCTCAGTCATGTCCGACTATTAGTGACCCCATGGACTGCAGCCTACCAAGCTTCTCCATCCATGGGATTTTCCAGGCAAGAGTACTGGAGTGGGGTGCCATTCCTCTCTAGGTCCCTCCAACTCACTGAGTGGGCCTCCTAGAAGGAAACCTACAGGTCCTCCCATCCTCTGGCTTAAGTTGTGTTGGGTCAGTGGGTCAATCAGAAGCAAAAGAAATAGTATGTTTCCTCTGGCTTTTCTCCTGCATGGTTCTCCAGACTGTTTGTGGCCCAGCCAAAGGCCACTGCACCTAACATAGCTGTCTGCTCTCTTCTGGCTCAGGGGGCCACCCTTCCTCCCTCCCTCAGGGACTCCTTCAGGAATCCTGGTCATTACTGATTCCAGGGTGCTTGTGCATTCTCTAATCTCTACCCCAACTTTGTAGCCAATTTATTTAACTCCCTTAACTTTTCCCAAGTGCAGTTTTCCTTCCTGACTAATATGCTCCATAAGTGACTTGTGGAGCAAACCTTGAAATATTGTGTCCAGCAAAAGAAACCCTACATGAAAGAATGCATGTGAAGTTTGAGAACAAGCAAAACTCATCAGTGGTGATAGAGGTCGGGGCTGTGGTTGACTATTTTGGGGTTGGGGCTTGGGAAGAGGGAACTTTCTGAGGTTTTGGAAATGTTCTGTATTATGATTGGGGTGGTGGCTACATAGATATTTGCAACTGTCAAAAACCATTGATGTAAATCAAACTATAGTGAAGTACCTGCCAGAGTGGCCATCATTAAAAAGTCTGCAAATAATAAATGCTGGAGCAGGTGTGGAGGAAAGGGAACCCTCCTGCCCTGTTGATTGTAATGTAAGTTGGTGCAGTCACTATGGAAAGCAGTATGGAGAGTTCTTAAGAAACACTAAAAAAGGAGTCACCATACGATGCTGCAGTCCCTCTCCTGGACATAATGTACGTGTGTGTGCTCAGTCACTAAGTCACGTCTGACTCTTTGTAACCCCATGGACTATAGCCCTTATAACCCCTATAGCCTGCTCTTTCTCATAGGATCACTTGTGTGTGCCAAGTCGCTTCAGTTGTGTCCAACACTCCTCAACCCCATGGACTGTAGACTGCCAGGCTCCTCTATCCATGGGACTATCCAGGCAAGAATACTGGAGTGAGTTGCCATTTCCTTCTCTAGGAGATCTTTCCCACCCAGGGATCAAACCTGTGTCTCCTGCATCACCTGCATTGGCAGGCTGATTCTTTACCACTACAGCACCCGGGAAGTATTATTGTACCAAGGTATCCATACAGCTGAAAAACACAAACAAACAAACAAACAAAACCCTCATATTGTTCTTGAAAAAAAAATTCATCTTTGGCAAGAATTAAAAAAAATCTGCCTACAGGGTTAAGATATTGGCATACATTTTTCTGAATTTTTTTTAAAATTATTGGTAATTTGTATTTATTTTGTAAATCGTCTATTCAGATCTTTAAAAAAAGACATTAAGAGAAAACTCACCTGTGGGATAACTCAGCCTGCATTTAATAGGCAATAAAGGGTTATCTGCTTGAATAAATCAAGGAAAAAGTCATTGAACTCATACACATGTTTTATTATGTGTAAATTATACCCAATAAAAAGTAAGTATCTAGGAGTATAAGGGAAAGTAATTAGATTGAAATATGTATAACAAAATGTTTAACATCAGTTTGTGGTATGAGTAAAAACATCTTTCTTGTTTCTCAACAAATACATCAACACCCTATATAGCCACTGTTTTGAACCTGCAGCCTGGTGGCACCTAGGAGTGCAGCAGCCTCTTCTCCTGTCTTGGCTCTCCTCATGGGGCATCTACTGCGCTCGTGTTAATTGCTGTATGAGCAGGTGTTGCTGAGAGCAGGCCGTGCCTCTTAGATGCTTCAAAACAGGGGTGTAGATCTTGGCACGGAGTGGATATGTAAAGTTTAAAGCCGAAGCCACTGCTTCTTTAATAAATATTGAATGAATTTCTATTCTGAACTAGGCAGTGTGTTCGTGACTAGGGAAACCTATTTTCCAGTTTTAAACGGAGTCTCATAAACTCAGACGTGTTCTTGGCCCTTGGAGTTTTGCCCCAGATTAATGGCCTGTGAAAGGGCTGCGCTCACTCACTTTCTGAGGTTTTCTCCTGTGTTTTTCCTCGGTAGAGGCTCCCGTCTGCTCCTGTTGCTGTTCCTGTCACCTTCACCCCAGACTTGTGGGAACCTGGGTTGAGAGGCCTGCTGTTTGCATCGCGTGCAGGACGTAGGGTGTCACAGTGGAGACTCACGGCTGAATATGACCATTGTCCTGCCTCTTTCCTGCTTCCCTGTCCTTGATCAGCAGATGGCCTTAACTAGGTTCTCAGAAGGAGAATTCCCTACCCCACACAGCCACTCTGGAGGCACAATCTATTCCTTCACTCTTTCCCCACCTGTGCCATTTCCCTACTTCTTTTAAATTGTTTTTTAGGGGCCAACCAAGCAGGTCATTTTTTGTTTCATATAATTTCCTGAAATTCTAATAAACATATATTTTTCCATCTTATTATATCTGGAAGAAAAGTATTTCCATTTTGTGTGATCATCCAATGCAGATGATCTCTCTGGGGGAATGAATGAGAAAAAGACAAGAAATAGCATGTAATTTGCCCTCTGGCCATCCTTACCCAGTACTGCTTCTTCCTTAGGTGATGGGCAGTGCTCTTCTCTGGGACTGTGCTTGGGAGTCTCTTTCATGGCATAGCTTGGCTGTGGGATGCTTTTCTACTTCAGAAAATCTTGGATACCACTTTGTATTGATATATTCTTAAATCTACCATAAATACCTGGACCCTGATGGCTGCGCTTGCCTGGGAGACCACACATGAACGTGAAAAGAAATGAGACTCTGAGTTGTTCTGAAGACCTGTCTGACCAGAAGTGAGGAACCTAAAAATGACCTTACCTGAGGACACTGCCTGGTTGGGGGTTCAGCTTCCTTCATAAGCTTGGGTCTGGGAATCTGAGCTTAAGCTTCCAGATCTCTGTGAGGTTGGTTTCTAAGGCTAGCAGATGTCCTGTAGGAAACAGATGTCTATTTTCCTAAGTTCACAAGAATTGGGGGCAGAAAGTCTCAGCCATTTTGTGCAGGTTTGGTTTCTTGAACTGCATCTCACTGTCAATCATTTTCCTCCCACTTTGCTCCAGCTGGATCTGATTTTCCAGATTAAAATCATGAAGGATTGGTATCCAGCTCACTGCCAAAGCCTGGGGAGGTTGAAGTCTTTTCTCCTTCCTGTCAGTGCATGTTCAGAAACCTGCTGTGCGGATCTGTGCACCATCCACAGTCCTGCAAGCTTGTCTGAGTGCTTTTCTGCCCTGGAGACAGAGAGATTCATGACTTTTGACTTTGTGTAATTTCTAGTTCTGGTCCAGGCAATTTTTCTATCCATCATCATTGCTTCTCCACATCTGAGGCCTGCCTCCCTTGGAACATTTCAGTGGCACATTCTAACTTCAGCTCAAAATCTTCCTCTTTAATCTGGCACTACCTTCCCCCAGAAGCCTTATCTGGGCTAGCATCTGTGTGCTAGCATCCAGGTACCCGTCATCTGTGGATGCAAGGCTTGCTTGATAGCTACCCCTTAGGAGGATGTTGGGCTCTGGAGTGGTCTGTCCCAGCAAACAGAGCAGGATGAAGACTCTTCTCAGTTATCTTGAGCTGAGTTTTCAAGGTTCTCCTCTCCTCTCTCAGGACTGAGTGTCACTGGAAGCTGTATTAACCACCAAGCCATAGGGTTTCCTCTGATTGGCTAGTTTATGAGTTCATTTCTTGGCCTCCATTGCCCTGGCCAATGTATCAGTAAATGTTCTTTGTTTTCTGCTCTATCTACCTGCCTGGAGGGGCCATTATTCCCTCACATTTTCATGTTGGTCTTGGGGCTATGTCACCGTTGTCCTCTGACCCAAGCGCTAACACTGTTCTCTGACCCAAGCATCACTGTGGTCCCTGTAATAATAGTCATCTTCCTTCCCAGAGCTGGATGTCCACTAGCTTGGCAATCAAGACAAGGGTACCCCTTGGCTCAGCTCTAGGGCAGTAATTTCATTCATGTTGCATTGCACTAGAGTCCCATTTCTCAGCTTTAAGATCCTAGGCCAGGGACTTCCCTGACGATCCAGTGGTTGGAACTCCATGCTTCCAATGAAGTGGGGGTTGGGGGGTTACGAATTTGATCCCTGGTCTGGGAACTAGGATTCCACATGCCATGTAGCCAAATAACTAAATGTTAAAAAAAAAAAAAAAGATCCTAGACCAGTGCCCCAGTTTTGCTCTGATGTCATGTGGGGCTGCTTGCCTCCTGAATATTTAGGTAAATATAACTCTAATCTTCAACATCGTGGACTGTGTTAGATCAGAGTTCTCCAAACAATTGCTGTGAATTCAAAACTTGAGCCTTCAAAACTTGGTCCTCTTATGGACCTCTTTGCTGACCTGGATGTAGATTCCTGCCTGTTCACAGTTTTCCTCCAAAACTTTTATTCAAACCAAGCTGATGCTCTGCCACTTCTGCCTTTTTTGTTTGTTTGTTTGTTTGTTTGTTTTTTTTTTTTTGTTCGTTTGCTTCAGGTAGGGAAGAGTTGCTATAGGCCAGTCAGCTCTGTTTAGTTTTCCTTCCCCAATGGTGATGAATACAATTTTCTCTCTTTCCTTGGACAAGTGTTTTTGAGTTGGACTTGGCCACAGTCACCAATATTATTCCATTATTCCATACACAATTGCAGGCAATATCTCCAGCATGGAGTAGATTTGAGTTTATAAGCAAGAGGGTTTACAATGCTTACGTAACACTGTGAGACTTAACAGATGTTACCTAAATGTGGGTGAGTAAGGGAAATGAGAATTAAACCCCTTATTTTGACATTCACATGATATCGTGAAAAGCAGATTGGCTTTTTTCCTACTCCTCAAAATTCTTTTTTATCCAAAGAATTGCACTTTTATTATTAAGTGTCATGGTATTCATTTTGTAAACAAGATTTATAATATGCCTTAAATAGATAATATGTACTTTGTTGCAATTGGTATTTGTCTCAGTTCAAATTCCCAGCTGTTTTTAATCACTACTTAATGCAACCCTGGCGTTAACATTGAATGAATATATTTCATACAAATTTATTTTTCTAGGGGTCATACTGCTTCTTAGACAATGCCCTTTCCAGAGATTGTTTCCAGAAACCTACATGGTTCTTCATAGAAATTTCTGCTAAAAAGCCTTTTGATTAGAATTTAACCTGTATCATAGTAGAAGCCATCATTATCATCGAATTTGTGTCCTCAACTCTTTTTATGTGTCCTAGTATCAAACACCTATAGCGGCTTCTGTTCTCCAAGCCAACGAAACATTCTTTCCATAGCTTTATGGTAAAAGAACATAATGTTCCAGGCAATTAGAAATCATAATCCACTCTTGTTTAATGGTATGTTGCTGCCTTTTTCTCCATTTATGTATAAAAGCATTTTTAAAACATGAAATGTCCATACCATTTTGTCTTCTTTTTCACTCAACGCTAAAAACATTTCACTGTTTCTCCAGAGGATTCATAAATGTAATTCTTAACACTGTAATCTATCATTTTATCTACATCTTAACAGTCAAAATTTTACTTACCCTCTGACATCTACAAATGCATTTGCACAAAAAGCTGCATTTAGCCTAAGGTTTTGGATAAGACTGACTGGGTCTGATGGTTAACTTGATCCAGCAGTGGCTGTCTGTCTTTGAGTAAGTTATCCTCGCCCTGTTTTCTAATCAGAGAAGCATAATAATAACAGTGCCGCATCACAGGGCTGATGTGAAGATCAAATATGTGTTACGTAAGAATCCTTTGGATCAGCGCCTGGCACAGAGTAAGCCGTTAATAAATGTTACCGACTGTTTTTTTTTCTCATTTTTATTCTTTTTTTTTTTTTTCTTTTGCAAACGTCTCCATTAGAGATTGCCATCCAGTTCTCTAGGCTACCTTTATGTCTGCTTGTGCTGTGCAATGCATACCCTTAGTTCTTTTCATTCTTCACATTTTATGGAGAATCGCTTAGAAATTCTCTGCTCCTTGATTTAAGTGGATTTCCAGGGAGACTAAAATAAAGCAATTTTTGTGTAGAGGCCAGCTGATCCCCTTGCATTAATTACAGATGTAACAATGGTGTTCCCTAAGAAAGCAGGTGTTGCTTTCTGAAAATTTAGATGAAGAGTGCTTTGTGGAATATGCTTTGTTTGACAATAAAAAAATTTTATTTCTTCATGGGTAGATGCAAACCAAGAGGCAACCAAGAACTTAAAAAGTGACATGAAGAGTTATGTAGAATCACAGTGACTGCCTTGTCCCAGCTGAGTTTCTTTCTTTCTTTCTAATGTTTGGGAACGCATGTAAGAATTAAAGATTTTAAAATTAAAAAAAAAAAAAAAAAAAAAATAAATAAATGGATATTTTGGTTTATTTTCTTTCATTTTTTTGGTAAATTAGTATAATTTCATATTTCCCCATTTGTAAATGTTATTATTTTATTGGAGTATAATTGCTTTACAATGTTGTGTTAGTTTCTGCGGTATGAGAAAGTGAATCAGCTATATGTACACATATATCCCCACCCTCTTGGACCTCCCTGCCTCCCTCCCTCCCACCCCTGTTCCACCCCCCAGGTCACCACAGAGCCCTGAGCTGAGCTGTCTGTGTGAGGCGGCAGCTTCCCACTGGCTGTTTCACATGTGGGAGATATTTATGCCAGAGCTACTCTCCCAGTTCACCCCACTTTCCCCTTCTCCTCTGTGTCCACATGGCTATTCGCTACATCTGCATCTCCTCTCCTGACCTGCAAATAGCTTCATCCGTACCCTTCTTATAGATTCCATGTTGTTGTTCAGTAGCAAGTCTTGTTAAACTCTTTGCGACCCCTGGACTGCATCTCACCAGGCTTCCCTGTCCTTCTCTCTCTCCCAGAGTCTAGGTTCTGAATATATACATTAATATACAAGACTTGGTTTTCTGTTTCTGACAACTTCATTTTGTATAGCAGACTATATATAGGTCTATGCACATCACTACAAATGACTCAATTTCATTCTTTTTTATAGCTCAACAATATCTCATTGTATATATGTATCACATCTTCTTCATCTATTCATCTGTCAATGAGCATTTTGGTTGCTGCCAAGAACTGGCTATTGTAAATAGTGCTGCAATGAACACTGGGGTGCATATGTCTTTTTTGAATTATGGTTTTCTCAGGGCATGTACCCAGTAGTTATCCAGCTGAGTTTCTGAATGAATTGGTCTTTGACTAATTTATATTAACCAGTACCCCTATCAGTGAATTCAGTGCAGTTCCCTTCCCTGCAGTGGACTTCCCTGGTGGCTCAGACGGTAAAACGTCTGTCTACAACATGGGAGACCTGGGTTCAAGCCCTGGGTTGGGAAGATCCCCTGGAGAAGGAAATGGCAATCCACTCCAGTACTCTTGCCTGGAAAATCCCATGGACAGAGGAACCTGGTAGGCTACAGCCTATGGGATCGCAAAGAGTCGGTCATGACTGAGCAACTTCACTTCACTTCACCCCTATCAATTAATTCAGTGCAGATCCTCAGTTGTGTCCAACTCTTTGTCCTTCACTGTCCTTCACCAACTCCTGGAGCTTGCCAGAACTCATGCCCATTGAGTCGGTGATGCATCCAAACCAACTCATCCTCTATCATCCACTTCTCTTCTTGCCTTCAATCTTTCCCAGAATCAGGGTCTTTTCCAATGAGTCAGTTCTTCACATCAGGTGGCCAAAGTTTTGGAGTTTCAGCGTCACCATCCATCTTTCCAGTGAATATTCAGGACTGATTTCCTTTAGAACTGGCTGGTTGGATCTCCTTGCAGTCCAAGGGACTCTCAAGAGTCTTCTCCAACACCACAGTTCGAAAGCATCAATTATTCAGCACTCAGCTTGCTTTATGGTCCAAATCTCACATCTATACATTACTACTGGAAAAACTATAGCTTTGATCAGATGGACACTTTTTGGCAAAGTAATGTCTCTGCTTTTTAATATGCTGTCTAGGTTGGTCATAACTTTCCTTCCAAGGAGTAAGCATCTTTTAATTTCATGGCTGCAGTCACCATCTGCAGTGATTTTGTAGCCCAAGAAAATGAAGTCTGTCACTGTTACCATTGTTTCCCCATCGATTTGCCATGAAGTGATGGACCATATGCCATGACCTTTGTTTTCTGAATGTTGAGTTTTAAGCCAGCTTTCCCACTCTCCTCTTTCACTTTTATCCAGAGGCTGTTTACTTTCTCTTCACTTTCTGCCATAAGAGTGGTATCATCTGTATATCTGAGGTTATTGATATTTGTCCCTGCAATCTGAGAAGGGGGCAACAGAGGATGAGATGGTTGGATGGCAACACTGACTTAATGGATGTGAGTTTGAGCAAGCTCTGGGAGTTGGTGATGGAGAGGGAAGCATGGCGTGCTGCAGTCCATGGGGTTGCACAGTTGAACACCACTGAGTGGCTGAACTGAACTGTGCTTCCTCCAGGCTGGCATTTCACATGATGTACTCTGCATACAAGTTAAATAAGCAAGGTGACAATATACAGCCTTGATGTACTCCTTTCCCAATTTGGAACAAGCCCATTGTTCCATGTATGCTTCTAACTGTTGCTTCTTGACCTGCATACAGATTTCTTAGGAGGCAGATAAGGTGATCTGGTATTTCCATCTCTTGAAGAATTTTCCACAGTATATTGTGATCCACACAGTTAAAGGCTTTAGCATAGTCAATAAAGCAGATGCAGATGTTTTTCTGGAATTCTCTTGCTTTTTCTGTAATTCAACAGATGTTGGCAATTTAATCTCTAGTTCTTCTGCCTTTGGGCTTCCCTTGTGGCTCACCTGGTAAAGAATCTGCCTGCAATGTGAAGACCTGGGTTTGATCCCTAGATTGGGAAGATCCCCTGGAGAAGGGGAAGGCTTCCCACTCCAGTATTCTGGCCTGGAGAATTCCACAGGCTATGTAGTCCATGGGGTCACAAAGAGTTGGACACAACTGTGCGACTTTCACTTTCACTTTCCTCTTCCTTTTCTAAATCCAGCTTGAACATCTGGAAGTTCTCAGTTCACGGACTGTTGAAGCCTAGCTTGGAGAGTTTTGAGCATTACTTTGCTAATGTGTGAGATGAGCGTTTTATGGCAGTTTGAGCATTCTTTGGCATTGCCTTTCTTTGAGATTTGAATGAAAACTGACCTTTTCCAGTCCTGTGGCCACTGCTGAGTTTTGCAAATTTCCTGGTGTACTGAGTGCAGCACTTTCACAGCATCATCTTTTAGGATTTGAAATAGCTCAGCTGGAATTCCATCACCTCTACTAGCTTTGCTCATAGTGAAGCTTCCTAAGGTCCACTTGACTTCACACTCCAGGATGCTGGGTCTAGGTGAGTGATCACACCATCGTGGTCATCTAGGTCATTGGGATCTTTTTTGTATAGTTCTGTGTATTCTTGCCACCTCTTCTTAATATCTTCTGCTTCAGTTAGATCCATACTATTTCTGTCTTTATTGTGCCCATCTTTGCCTGAAATGTTCCCTTGAATCTCTAATTTTCTTGAAGAGATCGCTAGTCTTTCCCATTCTATTATTTCCCTCTATTTCTTTGCATTGATTACTGAGGGAAGCTTTCTTATCTCTCCTTGCTATTCTTTGGAACTCTGCATTCAGATGGGTATATCTTTCCTTTTCTCCTTTGCCTTTCACTTCTCTTCTTTTCTCAGCAATTTGTAAGGCCTCCTCAGACAACCATTTTGCCTTTTTGCATTTCTTTTTCTTGGGGATGGTTTTGATCTCTGCCTCCTGTATAAAGTTATGAACCTAAGTCCATAATTCTTCAGACACTCTATCTATCAGATCGAATCCCTTGAATCTATCTGTGGCTTCCACTGTATAATTGTAAGGGATTTGATTTAGTACCTCTGTAGCTAACTATGTTGCTTACTTGTCCCAGTTAAACCAGTTTGAAGTCTGGCAAGTTGAATTTTATTTCTCTGTCTCAATTTTTCATGCATCAAATGAAGAGAAAGAAACACAGGTGAACTTCATAGGGATATAAAGTACTTTGAAATGTAAATATAACTATAGATGCATACGTAAAATAAACTGTGAACTGGTATGCAAATATCCTAGTAAAGCTATGTATTTTCTTTGAAAGAAAATAAAGGTCCAGAGATCATTTTAATTCACATTTTTAGGAAGCCTAGCTTTCAATTAATGTTAGGATTGATACTCTTTGTGAGGAAGATGCTACTCAGATGTAGGTTTCATTGACATGATAGAGGACCCTTGTTCATATTTCCATATAATACAATGGGGCCTTTTCAGAGATGGCTTTGGTTTTACTTTCCAAAGACCACCTGTGTAAGCAGGTGAGAAGAGCAAGATCACAGAACTTCTCTCACTGTGAGCTGATGATATTGTACTTTGGGTGAATTCCATTTTGAATCAGCAAAGACACAGTGGATTGAGTAATCTCAGCAATCAATGAATCTCTCCCTTGTATCTTGTCCTCAGTCTTTTTTGCTGATTTCCTCTGAAACATTGTATATCTGAATTATCAAGACACCTACCCACTTTAATTGTGAGTCTCACTGAATACAAACATAACCATCTGTAGTTATAACTATAAAAACTCTATACATAAGCTTTGTAACTAGATATATTTCTTTGTAGAATTCCTTGGAGTCACAGAAATAAATTTTGGTTCAAGTATTAGAGATAATCAGGTCTCTAGTTTCTTTGCATATTAATTTAGTGCTAAGCTTTAATTAGAAAACATATATTTATTTAGAAGTTTTCTTTCATGCACTTAGGTTATATTAACAACAAGAAATTATTCATTTAGGATATATTTAAAAAGTACAAAGCATATATGAAAAAACACTTTGTCATAGATAGAACTGTGTTCCCTAAATTTATATGTATTAATAGAATCCTACCCCACTAGTACCTCAGAACTCAGAATGTGATCTTACTTGGAAATAGGATTGTTGCAAATTTAATTAGTTAAGATGATGTCAGCCTGGAGTAGAGTGGGTTCCTAATCAGATATGACTGGTGTCCTGATAAAAAGAGACATTTTGGACACACACCAGGAGAATGCCATGTGGAAATGAAGGCAGAGACATGGGTGCTGCTTTTATAAGTCTAGCAATGTCAAATATTGCCAGAAAACCACCAGAAACTGGGAGAAAAGCATGGAACAGAGTCTCCTTCCCAGGTTCAGAAGGAACCAACCCTTTGAAACTTTGATCTCTGACTTCTAGTCTCCAGAAATATGAGACAATGCATTTCTTTTGTATTAGCCACTCATTCTATAGTAGTTTGTTAGGCAACTCTAGCAAATTAAGACTGTAGTACCAGAAGTAGGATGCTCCTGTAGGGGGTACTCAAAAATAAGAGTGATTTTGGAATTTGTTGATAGAGTCTTGAGGTGCCTGATTTAAAAAGAAAAAGCCTTGCCTGGGAAAGGGATTTGAAAAAGAACAGTTAATTATATGGGCATAATTGAATCACTTGGCTGCACACCAGTAACTAACACATCATTGTTAATCAACTATGTTGTTTTTGTTCAGTCGCTAAGTCATGTCCGACTCTTTGCGACCCCATGGACTGCAGCATGCCAGGCCTCCCTGTGCCTCACTATCTCCTGGCAGTTGCTCAAGTTCATATTGATTGACTTGGTAATGCCATCCAACCATGTCATCCCCTTCTCCTACCTTCAATCTTTCCCAGCATTATGATCTTTCTCAATGAGTCGGCTGTTGACATCAGGTGGCCAAAGTATTGGGACTTCAGCGTCGGTCCTTCCAACGAATACTCAGGGTTGATTTCCTTTAGGGTTGATTGATTTGATCTCCTGTCCAAGAGCCTCTGAAGAGTCTTCTCCAGCACCACAATTCAAAAACATAAAATTCTTCAATCCTGAGCCTTCTTTATGGTCCAGCTCTCACATCCATACATGGCTATCGGGAAAACCAAGGCTTTGACTATACGGACCTTCATCAGTGAAGTGGTTTCTCTGCATTTTAATATGTTGCCTAGGTTTGTCATAGCTTTTCTTTCAAGGAGCAAGTGTCTTTTAATTTCATGGCTGCAATCATCATCCATAATAATTTTGGAGCCCCAGAAAATAAAGTTTGTCACTGTTTCCCTCCCCGACCCCTCATCTATTTGCCATGAAGTAATTAAACCAGATGCCATGATCTTCATTTTTTGAATCCTGAGTTTTTAAAAATTTATTTATTTTAATTGGAGGCTAATTACCTTACAATATTGTGGTGGGTTTTGCCATACATTCACATGAATCTGCCATGGATGTACGTGTGTTCCCCATCCTGACTTTCCCTCCCACCTCCCTCCCCATCACATCTCTCAGGGTCATCTCAGTGCACCAGCTCTGAGCACCCTGCCTCATCCATTGAATCTGGACTGGCGGTCTATTTCACATATGATAGTATACATGTTTCAATGATATTCTCTCAAATCATCGCACCCTTGCCTTCTCCCACAGAATCCAACAGTCTGTTTACACCTGTGTCTCTTTGGCTATCTCGCATATAGGGTCATCGTTACCATCTTCCTAAATTCCATATATATGCGTTAATATACCGTATTGGTGTTTTTCTTTCTGACTTACTTCACTCTGTATAATAGGCTCCAGTTTCATCCACCTCATTAGAACTGATTCAAATGCATTCTTTTTAATAGCTGAATAATATTTCATTGTGTATATGTACCACTGCTTTCTTATCCTGAATGCTGAGTTTTAAGCCAGCTTTTTCACTTTTCTCTTTCACCTTCATCAAAAGACTGTTTAGTTTCTCTTTGCTTTCTGCCATAAGGGTAGTATCATCTACATATCTGAGTTTATTGTTATTTCTTCTGGCAATCTTGATTCCAGCTTGAGCTTCATCCAGCCTGGTATTTCACCTTAATACTTAATGATCTAAATTTCTCTTGTCAGTCACATGACTATTCACTGCCACAGCATTCTGAATCCTGTTGATCTTTTGCCCCTACAAGAAGAAGTGGCATTTCATGACTGTCTTACCTCAGGGAACTTTCCGTTCCTCACTCAGATTTACTAGAGACTCTGACCTAATATTATTTGTGTGTGGATCATTCCTCAAAGTTGAAACTGGCAGTTATCAGAAGAATATACTATTTCCAATAGAAGTTGTCCTTAGAACATAGTTCTTTATCTGAGGTAAAATCAACCCAGAATTAACAAGTGAGTGCAATAAGATTTGCACTTGTCAATTAGCCAAAGAACAGACAGCAAATGTATACTAGAGTTGTCCTTTAGTGTCTGTAGGGGGTTGATTTCAGGGCCCCCATTATATGCTCAGGTCTGTGTTAAAGTGGCAAATGTGTGTGCGTGCTCATTCTCTTCAGTCGTGTCCAATTCTTTGCGACCCTAGGGACTGTAGCCCCCCAGGCTCCTCTGTCCATGAGATTCTCTAGGCAAGAATACTGGAGTGGGTTACTGTGCCCTCCTCCAGGGGATCTTCCAGACCTGGTGATTGAACTCACGTCTGCCTGCACTGCAAGGAGAATCTTTACCCATTGAGTCACCTTGGAAGCCCAAAATGCCATATTTTTCCCATATATGTACATCTTCTCATACACCTTAAATCATCTTTGAATTATTTATAGTACCTGATGTAATGTAAATGCTATGTAAATAGTTGTAAATACAATGTAAATACTATGTAAATAGTTGCCAGCATGGGGCAAATCTAAGTATTGCTTTTTGGAAAGTTCTGGATTTTTTTTTTCCTTAATATTTTTAATCTGAGGTTAGCTGAATCTATGGATGTGAAACTCATTAATATGGGCAGCTGATTGTATACAGAATCAGGTATGATTTTGCAGTAGTATATGACTTTGAGACACTTTGGAGGAAAAGACCTTTTTGCCTGTTCTGAAGACACTATCAAAAATGGTCAACAAGTTAAGAAACTTATAGTTCATGGGGTCTGAAAGAGTTGGATCGATGCAAAGAAATAGAGGAAAACAACAGAATGGGAAAGACTAGAGATCTCTTCAAGAAAATTAGAGATACCAAGGGAACATTTCATGCACAGATGGGCTCGATAAAGGACAGAAATGGTCAGGACCTAACAGAAGCAGAAGATATTAAGAAGAGGTGGCAAGAATACATGGAAGAACTGTACAAAAAAGATCTTCATGACCCAGATAATCATGATGATGTGATCACTAACCTAGAGCCAGACATCTTGGAATGTGAAGTCAAGTGGGCCTTAGAAAGCATCACTACGAACAAAGCTAGTGGAGGTGATGGAATTCCAGGTGAGTTGTTTCAAATCCTGAAAGATGATGCTGTGAAAGTGCTGCACTCAATATGCCAGCAAATTTGGAAAACTCAGCAGTGGCCACAGGACTGGAAAAGGTCAGTTTTCATTCCAATTCCAAAGAAAGGCAATGCCAAAGAATGCTCAAACTACCACACAATTGCACTCATCTCACATGCTAGTAAAGTAATGCTCAAAATTCTCCAAGCCAAGCTTCAGCAATACGTGAACCGTGAACTCCCTGATGTCCAAGCTGGTTTTAGAAAAGGCAGAGGAACCAGAGATCAAATTGCCTACATCTGCTGGATCATGGAAAAAGCAGGAGAGTTCCAGAAAAACATCTATTTCTACTTTATTGACTATGCCAAAGGCTTTGACTGTGTGGATCACAATAAACTGTGGAAAATTCTTCAAGAGATGGGAATACCAGATCACCTAACCTGCTTCTTGAGAAATCTGTATGCAGGTCAGGAAGCAACAGTTAGAACTGGACATGGCACAACAGACTGGTTCCAAATAGGAAAAGGAGTGCATCAAGGCTGTATATTATCACCCTGCTTATTTAACTTATATGCAAAGTACATCATGAGAAACACTGGACTGGGAGAAACACTGGACTGGAAGAAACACAAGCTGGAATCAAGATTGCCAGGAGAAATATCAATAACCTCAAATATGCAGATGACACCACCCTTATGGTAGAAAGTGAAGAGGAGCTAAAAAGCCTCTTGATGAAAGTGAAAGAGGAGAGTGAAAAAGCTGGCTTAAAGCTCAACATTCAGAAAACAAAGATCATGGCATCTGGTCCCATGACTTCATGGGAAATAGATGGGGAAACAGTGGACACAGTGTCAGACTTTATTTTTTGGGGCTCCAAAATCACTGCAGATGGTGACTGCAGCCATGAAATTAAAAGACGCTTACTCTTTGGAAGAAAAGTTATGACTAACCTAGATAGTATATTCAAGAGCAGAGACATTACTTTGCTGACTAAGGTCCGTCTAGTCAAGGCTATGGTTTTTCCTGTGGTCATGTATGGATGTGAGAGTTGGACTGTGAAGAAGGCTGAGCGCCGAAGAATTGATGTTTTTGAACTGTGGTGTTGGAGAAGACTCTTGAGAGTCCCTTGGACTGCAAGGAGATCCAACCAGTCCATTCTGAAGGAGATCAACCCTGGGATTTCTTTGGAAGGAATGATGCTAAAGCTGAAGCTCCAGTACTTTGGCCACCTCATGCAAAGAGTTGACTCATTGGAAAAGACTGTGATGCTGGGAGGGATTGGGGGCAGGAGGAGAAGGGGACGACAGAGGATGAGATGGCTGGATGGCATCACCGACTTGATGGACATGAGTCTGAGTGAACTCCGGGAGATGGTGATGGACAAGGAGGCCTGGCGTGCTGCGATTCATGGGGTGGCAAAGAGTTGGACACGACTGAGCGACTGAACTGAACTGAACTGAACTGTAAAGATTTGGACATGACTAAGTGACCTCCACTTTCACTTTCACTTAGATGCATTCCTACCTCTGGAAGAGGTGGCTGTTTTAAAGTTTGAGGTCCATGAAAAGAGAGAGTATACAAGTTACAGGAAATGCTCTAGCAGATCATTGTGACAAAAACAGCTCTAACCAAGGTAATGATCTTAACTAAACTCTCTGAGTATTTAAACAGGTCATTATAAAATGTCGATGGTTAATCCTTTGTTTAAGAAAGGAAGAAATGAAAAAACAAATCAGGTTTCACTCTTTGCTCATATATTCTCTGGCACTATCAAGATGGCCACTTGGTGGTACCAGATTATTTCAAATAGATACTAGCTAAATTTCTCCATTAAATTATTTATTATGGTACAAATGGGTTACACCTCAAATCAACATCTATAGGGAAACTTTCAAAAGACTGCTGAGTTTGTTTTGAGGTCACATGTCATCTCTCAAGAACATAATCCTGGAAAAATCATAAAGGGACACAGCCAGATCCTAAAACCTCAGGGTCCTTTGAACACATTCAGATGAATTTGGTCAGATTATAGCCTCTATGGGATTTGATTATATTTTAGTTATTGTACTTATTTTCAGGGTGGGTTGAAGCATTCCCTTGTCAAAAACTACAGACTTTACAGTAGTGAAACAACTGCTTGATTTTGTGTTTTAACCTGGGAATAGCAACTTTTATATTAAGTTACTGAAGCACATAGTTTCTGGGAACAATTACAGGAAAACTCTGTGAGCCTTTATCTGTTATTCAATAACTATACTACTTTTACCATACGTGATCACCTGGAATGATTGAAAGAACTATGGTTTCCTTAAACGAAAGTGAACAAAAATTTCAGGAGTCCTTGAGGTCCTTTGGCCAAAGCTCTTCTGAAATAAACCTTCTGGCCATAAAGTCCGCTCCTCCTACAACACATTAGTCATCTCTCTATTAATTGGTAGATGGAAGTCCTATGCACTTAAGATTTTACTTCCAGTACTAGACTCTGCCATGTTGAACACAGATATAGCAAGACACTGTAAGAAATTCACCATGTACTATACCTGGGCTGTCACCAATAGGGTACCTTATCTTTCCACAATATCTTCCTGGACAGTCTCTTCACAGTCTTAGACCGTGAGATTTCATATATTGGAAGAGACAACAGAGAAAAACTGTTCTTGAGTCATGTTGTAAAGAACCATATCATGTTTTATGAACAACAAATAGAGCAGTGCAACTTCAGGGAGTCAAGCTTTGGGTTCACATTTCATAGCTAAAGAAGCAATTCAGAACTCCACATGACTGGAAGGCTGCTGCTGCTGCTGCTAAGTCGCTTCAGTCGTGTCCGACTCTGTGCGACCCCATAGACGGAAGCCCACCAGGCTCCCCCGTCCCTGGGATTCTCCAGGCAAGAACATTGGAGTGGGCTGCCATTTCCTTCTTCAATGCATGAAAGTGAAAAATGAAAGTGAAGTCGCTCAGTTGTGTCTGACCCTTAGCGACCTCATGGACTGCAGCCCACCAGGCTCCTCCGTCCATGGGATTTCCCCGGCAAGAGTACTGGAGTGGGGTGCCATTGACTGGAAGGCTACTCCACTGTAGATTCTTAGAGACCCTCCATAAGAAGCTGATCTTTAGGAGCAGACAGCCAGTCTAAGATCTTTGGAACAAGTACATGACTTCAGATAGTGGAAAACTTCACTCCATAATTTGGGTCAAGGCTTATCTTTAATTCCTGTATTGTTTTTCATCCGTTCACTTATAATCATCTTATTTTCTTTAGATCCCTGGTTGTTGCTGATCCATATTGGCTTCTTTTCTCTTTTCTTTCCTCTTTCTTATAACTGCTTAATCTGAACCTCCTCGTTTAAACACCATTCTTCAGTTCAGTTCAGTTCAGTTCATTTCAGTTCAGTCACTGAGTCATGTCCGACTCTTTGTGACCCCATGAATCACAGCACACTGGGCCTCCCTGTCCATCACCAACTCCCGGAGTGGATGGCATCCTGGTGATGCCATCCAGACATCTCATCCTGGGTCGTCCCCTTCTCCTCTTGCCCCCAATCCCTCCCAGCATCAGGGTCTTTTCCAATGAGTCAACTCTTCTCATGAGGTGGCCAAAGTACTGGAGTTTCAGCTTTAGCATCATTCCTTCCAAAGAAATCCCAGGGCTGATCCAGATTACCCCCAATAGTAGCCACTGCCCTCAATCTTGCTCACTGCTGGATATGCTGTCCATGATCAAATCTGGACTGTTGGATATGATCCCCATGATAAAAATGTCTGGACAATACTTGTTTCATCAAATGAGACAATCAGAGCTATTGGTATTTGCACTTTCACCAATATGAACAATTGACCCTAAACAAGTTAACTTATGACTTTGTTAGTGTTTGTCTCTCCCAGAAAAATAACTATTTATTGCAATCAACTTATCAGACCATAGGAAACTCTAAATTTGAAATCATCAGATTTTGTAGGGGGATAAGCCAAAGCCGACATTAAAGAGACCAATAGAGGTCTCTATAGGTCAAACATAATCCAGCTAATGTAAAGCTTTGGTTCCAATCTCATGTCATAAAAACTCCTTTTCCCCTGATCTCCATGTGCCCCTACTGGATGCTATTTCTTTTATGGCCATAATGTTTTGTCCTGTTTGCTTCTGATTCGTACCTCATGCACTTTAGAAATAGCATTATTATACTTGTATGTACCCAGAGGCCCTATTTCTATAAATCCTCAGGGCTCAAAATTCTGACTTAAATGTGGGCTCCAAAATGAAGCCACCCTCCACACACTCTACCTGGAGGAATTGCTGTCTTGTTTCTGTGAATCATCAGAGCACTGTTCCCCATGGGCATTCTGCAGAGGTCATTAATGATACCACCTCTGCCTAGAAGGAATACAGGTTGGTTTCAACTCATTGATATGAGTGGTGGTGGACAGTTATATTGCTCTATACGTTTTTGTTGGCTAGTTGTGGTAGAGTCTCTGCCATTGCTGGTAGCTTGCCCTGTACTTGAACCAATGAGATGAACAGGGTGGAGCAGGCTCTACATTGCCTTGGCTCCCTAAGGTTGATGTTCATGGCCCAGAGGGCATTTGTTCTTGGTCTGGGTTGGTTAATTTGGATTCCCAGTTCTGAAACATTTTACAAGTACTATCAATTGTTCTTACCTTTGTCTTGGTGCTGATTGGTTGCATTCTATCCAGAGTCATAAATACATCTATGCAGCTATTCTCTTGTCAGAGGATCATGATAACGACACAGCAAAAAGGTCAAGAAGATCTCACAATACAGTTGACTATGGAGAAAACTGTACATTCAATAAATGGAGACAGTCTGGTTCTCTAGACTACTCTGCATTTGTCAACTTCTCACAGGTGAGAAATTGGCTAAAAGGGGAAATTGATAGGCTGAATATACAAATAGACAATGTTTGTCCATATATAGTAAACTGTGACACAGCAGCAGCAACCAGTCCCAACCACAACCTGTGTAACAATTGTCAGAGCTTGGTCAATGACTGAGAGCTTCTCCTTTTTACCCCCACCCCTGACCTCTTTCCAATTCAGGACCAACTAGAGAAAGCCAAATATGCTCCTCAAATCACTTACATAAGATCCCTCACTTCTAGTTATCCCACCTCTACTTTCCTGTGGCAACAACCTCCAATCAGGGCATATCTGAAGTCTCCCCCTTTTTTCACTGCAAAACTTTCCTATTCCCATGTCTACCTTTGAGTCTCTGCTAAACAAGTGATAGTGACCGACTCCTCCTCTGTAGAAAGTTCTGAATAAACAGGCTGTTTGTTCTCAGTTGCATGGTCTTATTTATTGCCATGCTTCTTAGCTCTAAGGAATAAAGGGCAACATCCCTAATTAAGAATAATGTGCATGTGGGTTGGGGGAGGAGAAAATCCTGGGTAGGAGAGAGAAGAGAAGATTAGTCTGATTTAGTACAAGAGAGAAATAGAGAATGTTTTCAGAGTTGCATTTTTCAACTTTCAAGTAACAACCTTTCTCAGGTCATTGTCTGACACATGGTAGACAATTATTAAATGTTTTTTGACTGAATGAGTCTATGGAAGCTTGTTCTCCTCCATCCCCACAGCAACATCCTCAGAGTTCCTACAGTTTTCAAGATATTATTGAGCTGGACAGTTGGCCTTGGGGTAGAACTGTGACTAGTGGAAATTGGTTTAATGCTTGTCCTTTCAACCTTTCTTTTGGCGCTAAGGCTATGTTCTCTTTTTATAGGACCCCTTGGTTAAAAATGTTGTTATTTATTATTAGATTCCTTTTATTCAGGAGAAAGATCCTATATATTTTTGAGGGCAGAACTTTATTTTATTCCAAGGAGACTATGCAAGAAATATTTTCAAATTGCACAAGTCCTAGCATCGTGGTTTTGGAGGATACAGATTTATTCCTACAGCAAATAATTATAAAGATTTAAGTAGGTTTTAGTAAATTAGGCAAAGTAAAATGTTGGTGAAAGTTGTGACTTTAAAATAGAATATCTTCATGGAGATGGTCCATCTGACTGGACCAACTGAGTAGTGGCTCTAGACAAGTGGGATGTGCGCAAACTCATCTTGAACTTTCTGTAATTTTTTTCTCCCCCTGATATTTTCCTCTAATCATTCCTCACTCCTTCTTTATTGTGACAGTTTATAACTGACTTAAAAATATGCATGTCTACATATGCACACGCAAAGGCACACACACACACTTTTCTCTAAATGGGGAACTTCTTCGACTTTCTTAATGTGCACCTACCTTTCTTTTCTATCATTTGTCTCAGTTGCAATATTATACTTATTTTACTTAATATACTTATTTTACTATAACTTGATCAGTAGACTGGAAGAACTATGTCTGTTTTGGTTCATGGCTTGGCTCAGTAAATATTAACTGAATTAAAGGAATAGAAATATTGAAATAATCTAATAACCTGTTTTCACATCTCTCTCATCATTAGTTAGTGTTGATTTCTTAGAACCCAAGGTTAAGGCCAACTCATATTGGACCCTTAATAGAAAACTTTTGTTGAAATGGATTTGTTGTCCTGTATCAGTGATCTGTCCTGTATCATTATATCATTCCCAGGGGAACCAAACCAAGGACGATGTGCCTGACTGAGGAGAAGAAGATAAGAAATTACAGGGAGTACATGTGGCTGTATCAGCACAAACTGCTCTATTTCTTGCAGAAGATGAGTGATTAAATCAAGGGTTAATTCACCTTTGGTGGCACTGGATTTATTATCCTTTTAGTTTCTTAGGCCATTTGATAGTCAGATTAGTCATTTAGTAAGGAAGTGAGAAGTTCTTATTGCAATGTAGGGGGAAAAAAAACTGATATAAGCATCAGAGACCTTGATTCTTCTATTTTCTCTTTAGCTAAAGATGGGCAAACATGTTTTACTCTCTCGGCTGCAATTTTCTCAGCTTAAAATTAAGCTCTGGGAACAGAAATTCTCTTAAATTTCTAACACACAAATTCTGTGTTTTATAAAATAAGAGAGGATGTTATGTTTGAATTTTCATTTGTTTGGCTTATTTCAGCCACACATTTTTGCAAGTGTTTGTCTTATATTCTGAAAAAGCTGAGCACTCCTAAAAGAATATATTTATAAGGTAGAATAATGCTGACTTAAACTATGGCCAAGAAAACTTAAATGCAATAAAATCCTCTATTTTTATATCCAACTGGTCCTCCCAGGCTAACTTATAAGAATGATTTTTTACTTCTCTTGAAGACATTTGTTGATTAGTTTTACTCTGCCTTTGTGTCTTTAGTTATTTAAGTCTGATGTATCTCATGTGTATATTATGAATTCTTTTTTCTAACCCATTAAGAAGACATGGTGTAGTGTATGGGCTTGTGGGTCAGACACAACTAGGTTCAATACCGGCTATAGTACTGACTAGCTGACTTATCAGGACAGTTTATTTCTTGGCTCTAAAATGTAAAAATATCAATGTAAAAATATCATCAACCTTTATGATGACATCATATTGTAATCTTTGCAAGGATTAAATGCAATAATGTGGAGCAGACTGAGTTCCCTCAGTTAACATATGCACTCTCCTTTCTACTGTGTTCAGGAGGCTTCTTGAATCAAACAACTTTTTCTTTTTGTAAATACTACACCCCTATAATCAGCAATTTTTAGAGTAGAAGTTTAATATGGGCTGATGGTTGGAGGGAATGACTGCTCGATACCTAGAAGGAACATGGCCCTGAAGAATGTTTTCTTAGCTATTAAAACAAACAAATTGAGAGATGACGGTGGCTTGGAACAAGGTTAGGTTTAGAGTTAGGGCACTGAAGGGAGTGAGAAGTAGTTGGAGATGTATGTTGGTAGGGCCAACAGAACTTTCAGATCAATTTTTTAAGGAGTACAAGAAAGAGAGAGGTCAAGGATGGTTCCAAGATTTTTGTTCCCCCTAAGTAAAAGGAACTGAAATAAATAAACTGTGATGGAGCTAAAAAAGAATGCTTTCATTAGTTCAGGGGAATTAGAAGGGGGATCAAGCCAATGCAATGTAAATGTCATGGAAACACACAGAAGACTGAAGACTTCTGTGAAGGGTAAAATACAATAGAGACTGCTCTCTGCTGCTGCTGCTGCTGCTAAGTCGCTTCAGTCCTGTCTGACTCTGTGCGACCCCATAGACAGCAATGCTCCCTAGAGAGAATGAAAACCTATTATCCCATTAAAATGCCTCTCCTCTGGCTCATCTCTGCAAGGTGGGAAAACTCTAATAATGCACATTATTTCCTGGCAAATCATGATGGAAATGTTGCAGATTTTTGTTCATGAGGACTGAAAGAATTCATCATGGTTTATTCCATGACAATTAACACCAAAGAGAGTAATAACAGTGCACTGTTTATTAGGTAGTATCCTCAATCTTTTCATATGGTAGACAGAATCCCCACAGGCTTGCTAAAGGTATATAGGCCATAAAACCTTACACAATAATGTTTGACTGTATCTGTGCAGTATTCTAGGGGTTGCATAAGTGGTCTGGTTCTTAAATCTCCTCTAAGACTATCAGACATGCAACCAAAGGCCTCTGGAAATATCGTTTTAAGAACAGATGACCACCAATCAGCAAATACTTATTCAGTTCAGTTCAGTCACTCAGTTGTGTCTGACTCTTTACAACCCCATGAACTGCAGCATACCAGGCTTCCCTGTCCATCACCAACTCTCAGAGTCCACCCAAACCCATGTCCATTGAGTCGGTGATGACATCCAACCGTCTCATCCTCTGTCATCCCCTTCTCCTCCTGCCGTTAATCTTTCCCAGCATCAGGGTTTTTTTTCAAATGAGTCAGCTCTTTGCATCAGCTGGCCAAAGTATTGGAGTTTCAGCTTCAACATCAGTCCTTCCAATGAACACCCATGACTAATCTCCTTTAGGATGAACTGGTTGGATCTCCATGCAGTTCAAGGGACTCTCAAGAGTCTTCTCCAACACCGCAGTTCAAAAGCATCAATTCTTCGGCACTCAGCTTTCTTTATAGTCCAACTCTCACATCCATACATGACACCTGGAAAAACCATAGCCTTGACTAGATGGACCTTTGTTGGCAAAGTAATGTCTCTGCTTTTTAATACGGTGTCTAGGTTGGTCATAACTTTCTTTCCAAGGAGTGAGAATCTTTTAATTTCATGGCTGCAATCACCATCTGCAGTGATTTTGGAGCCACCCAAAATAAAGTCAGTCACTCTTTCCACTGTTTCCCCATCTATTTGCCATGAAGTGATGGGACCGGATGCTATGATCTTCGTTTTCTGAATGTTGAGCTTTAAGCCAACTTTTTCATTCTCCTCTTTCACTTTCATCAAGAGGCTTTTTAGTTCCTCTTAACATTCTGCCATAAGGGTGGTGTCATCAGCATGTCTGAGGTGATTGATATTTCTCCCGGCAATTTTGATTCCAGCTTGTGCTTCTTCCAGCCCAGCATTTCTCATGATATACTCTGCATATAAGTTAAATAAGCAGGGAGACAATATACAGCCTTGACGTACTCCTTTTCCTATTTGGAACCAGTCTGTTGTTCCATGTCCAGTTCTAACTGTTGCTTCCTGACCTGCATATAGGTTTCTCAAGAGGCAGGTCAGGTGGTCTGGTATTCCCATCTCTCTCAGAATTTTCCACAGTTTATTGTGATCCACACAGTCAAAGGCTTTGGCATAGTCGATAAAGCAGAAATAGATGTTTTTCTGGAACTCTCTTGCTTTTTTGATGATCCAGAAGATGTTGGCAATTTGATCTCTGGTTCCTCTGCCTTTTCTAAAACCTGCTTGAACATGTGGAAGTTCACGGTTCACATATTGCTGAAGCCTGGCTTGGAGAATTTTGAGCATTACTTTACTAGCTTGTGAGATGAGTGCGATTGTGTGGTAGTTTGAGCATTCCTTGGCATTGCCTTTCTTTGGGATTGGAATGAAAACTGACCTTTTCCAATCCTGTGGCCACTGCTGAGTTTTCCAAATTGGCTGGCATACTGAGTGCAGCACTTTCACAGCATCATCTTCCAGGATTTGAAATAGCTCACCTGGAATTCCATCACCTCCACTAGCTTTGTTCATAGTGATGCTTTCTAAGGCCCACTTGACTTCGTATTCCAGCATGTCTGACTCTAGGTGAGTGATCAGACCATCGTGACTATCTGGGTCATGAAGATCTTTTTTTGTACAGTTCTTCTGTGTTTTCTTGTCACCTTTTCTTAGTATCTTCTGGTTCTGTTAGGTCCATACCATTTCTGTCCTATATTGAGCCCATCTTTGCATGAAACGTTCCCTTGGTATCTCGAATTTTCTTGAAGAGATCTCTAGTCTTTCCCATTCTGTTCTTTTCCTCTGTTTCTCTGCATTGATCGCTGAGGAGTTTTCTTCTCTCTCCTTGCTATTCTTTGGAACTCTGCATTCAAATGGGTATATCTGTCCTTCTCTCCTTTGCTTTTCTCTTTTCTTCTCTTCACAGCTATTTGTAAGGCCTCCTCAGACAGCCAGTTTGCTCTTTTGCATTTCTTTTTCTTGGTGATGGTCTTGATTCCTGTCTCCTGTACAATGTCACGAACCTCTGTCCATAGTTCATCAGGCACTATCAGATCTAGTCCTTTAAATCTATTTCTCACTTCCAGTGTATAGTCATAAGGGATTTGATTTACTTGTTTACTTGAAATACTTGTTACTCATGTACATTTCATAAGACTTCATCCTGCACCTGTAAGAGTGGGTGTAGATGAAGTGCACCAGCTACTTCAAACTAACAAATGACACACAAAGTCAAGTTGGGACTAGGTATGCAAAAGGCCAAAATTCAAACTGAACTTCCTTTTTAGGCTTTATTTCATTTTACTTTAATTGGATCTCTAATGAAACTTACTATTTGGTTAAGTCCTAAAGAACATGTATTAATGCACTGAAAATGAACAGAGAGAAATGTTAAAACATTTTCAACAATGAACCTGGGATGAACAACATTTTATTACATTTAAGGGACTGTCACTCATTTTCTCTCTCTCCTTCCTTCCCCCAGACTCATTCTTTCTCCTTCTCCCTTCTCTTTTGTCTTCACTTTTTCTTTTTCTTTAATTTGAGATCTGCTTTTCCCCAGGTCAAATGAATAGCTGTATCACAAAATACAGCAGCTATTAGGCAGAAAGGAATTTCAGAATGTCACCAGATCTAAGACTGTAGTTTCAGATCTGATTGCCCCTGAAGGACTCTTAGATAATTGCTTGTCTGGTTCTTAGATCTTACTGCCTCATTCTCAGCATAAGCAGTAATGAGGGGAGGTAAATTTCTAAAGGGGAGAAAGCCTAAGAAAATGACCTTGCTTTAGGTTGTATGGGTAAGGCCCATTTCTGGAATTATAGAGGAAGATTTGATGCGTACTATACATGCATGCATGGAGCAATAAGCACGTATAATAGTCTCATGATTCCAAAGCTTTGGGTATAATACATGGAATGATTTATCCCATTATAAACCATAATTTACCCTCTCTTTTTATTTCTTCCCAACTGCATGAATAGTGATCATTGGGAAAAGATGAGTATTTTATCCCATTTTAGCATCTCAGGCAGAGCAACGTAATGTAGACTATGATTCAAATTGAGTAGTTTCCATGTAAAAATGACACATATCTTACTATCACATCCCTGATACATTAAACTGTGTGTGTGTCAAATGAAAGATTCTGTCCTGGGTAATAAAGAAGAATTTTCAGAGAACTTGGCTGAAGCTGTGGGCAAAGACTCAAAGAACTGCAAGTTTCCTTTTGGCCTACGGAATCTTGTTACACTCCCACGATATTAAATTTCTATAATGAAGGATGACAAATTGATCAGGGGAAGGGAGGTATTTTGCTTACAAAGAGGGGGCAAATGAGCACAGGCTTTGAAGCTGATCACAGCAGGCTGAAAGCTTCTCTGCCACTGGAGGGCAGGCCACTCATTTACCCTTCTGAACAACAGTTTCCATATCTGTCAAAGGAGCATGTCAGTTTCTGTGGCTACACATAATGCAGGGAAGCATGGGACATAGTCGGTAATAACACCTTTGTTACAGTTAAGAAAGTGGTGAATGTAGAGTATCGACTAAATTGCAGGGCAAGTTAAAACTGCGTAAGATGCCTGTGTGATACCATTTATGTGCAATTGATTCGATCATTTAAGTAATATATGCCCAACAAATAGAGCCTTTTCTCACAATAAGAAACTTCATAAGGCAAAGCTTAGTCAGATTCCATCTGCAATGTTTTGAAAACATTTTGTAATTCTGAGCACTCTTATAACTGCTTAGAACAAGGGGGTGGAAGGCTGGAGGCCAGCTTCCTGGCTTCAGGTCTTTTTCTTATTCTTTTATCTTACAGGTTATTACAAAATATTGAGTATAGTTCCCTGTGCAAAGGAGTGAGTCCTCACTGATTATTGATTTTGTTTATAATAGTGTGTATATGATAATTCCAGTCTCTTAATTTCTCCCCCATCACCTTCTGCTTTGGTTATCATGTTTATTTTCTATCTCTGTGTGTTTCTTTTTGTTTTGTATATAAGCTCATTTGTATCTTTTTCTTAGATTCCACATATAAACCATAACATAGAAAATGGGATGTGTTCACACACACATATGCACTCAATGAAATATTACTCAGCTATAGAAAAGAATGAAATGATGCCAGCAATTTTGATGGACCTAGAGATTATCATACTAAGCGAAGTAAGCTAGACAGAAAAAGACAATTTATTCCTTTAAATGTCAAAAGTAGTTGAGATATATCCATATCCAATGTCTCTAGCATTAGAAAAGATATTTTGGGTGCTTTATCAGATCATAAATATTAAGATTTGTTTGGCAATGATTGGAGAGCTAGGAACTGATTGATTAGAAACATTAAACCTTTGCTGCCTAAAATACTAAATTGGCTTCATACAGAAGGGAACACTTCAATGAGCCAAGTGTTAGGTACAGGGTGGGCTCTTGATGCAGAGAACAGATGGAAAACAACAAAGTCGAAGACTGTCAGTGTCTTGCTGGTATTCTTGACTTGTATACAGAATCAGCAGTTGCTCATGTATATAAGATTATGTCCCTTGAGAGTTCAGACAGGAAGTGTTCTCATTAAAGCTAAAGATAAAAAGATCAGTACTTACTGGAGAAGACATTTTGTGGATATTCTCAACTAAATTTCAGTGGTTTATAACTATATATTTAATTTCCTTCCACAGAACCTAGTAAACAGCTATACTACCTTGGAGTCTCACAAGTATTTTATGACAAAAGCAGCTCATGAGATAAATGAAAAAAATATAAAGCCTATAGAATAGACCACAATTTTACTAACATCTTTAATTTTTAGAAAAATTGGCTCAGTTCCCACTCTTTAATGATCTAGAATTTCCAGTAAATCCTGGAGAAACTTGAGAATGTTATGAGAGCAAAAAATATTTAAGGAAAGAGACATTTCACATCACGGTAAAGAAGCACATAAAGCCTTGATTGCTATGCGCATCCTTGGTATCACCTCCTGCTGCCACCCAGACAGGTTTTGTATTTTCCTGAGACTGATCTGCATTACTTTGACCCCAGTTGTAGGTGTATTCTGAATCTCTGTATCTTCCATTAAGGCTTCTACTAACCATTCACCAGGAAAATACTGCCCCCCCACCAAAAAAAAAACCCTCTATTTTTAGAATTCTCTTGTTTTCACAGATTAGAGTCATTGTCCTTAAATTTAAGTCTGTTTTCTGCGCTTACTCTCTGACCAGATGCCTTCTTTAGTTGACCTACAGGTTCAACTGATGCTGAGTCTACTTAGATTGCAAGAATTTTTTTCCTTTGGTGGTGGTTATGGAAATGTATAATTGAAATTTAATAAATCTCATTGATGAAAGAGCTACCTTGGTATTTTTCTGTAATGGGACTTATCCTTTTTTTTTAATTGGAGGACAATTACTTTACAATATTGTGATGGCTTTTGCCATACATCAATATGAATCAGCCATAGGTATACATGGAATTTATCCTGATAACTTTGAAACTGAAGACCATACCCCCAAAATATAAAACGAATATTTGTGATTTGCAAAAAATAGCTATTCATGGGCACTCTATACTCCTTTCTATTTTATTCTCCTCCCTTTTTACTTTATTTTCACATTTTATTTTGAAAATATCAAATGGTAATTTTAAAAAATGGTATTGTTTTCTTAGAGATAATGAAATTTTAATTTGCTGTTATAAATAAATAAAGGAGAAAATAGATTCATGAAGTAAGGAGCTGCTAGCAACCTATTTTCCATGTGCTTTTGTTTCTGTTACATGATGGAGAAGTTTGTATACACATGTACAAAAATGCTGTTATCTTAGAGATTATTATTTTGTCTCCATTTTCATAGGAGAAAAACAATCCTGTTTAGAAAATTTAATATTTGGTAGATTAATCTCTATAAATGATCAAATTGGTTGGACTTTGCGCTAAGGCTTCGAATAATTATGCATGAAAATAATTCCTAATGAGTGCATAATAAATACGTAGCCTCTCTCCCTGCCCTGATCCTGGTCTCACTCACAAATAACCGTGACCCATGGAGTAGCTTCTAGTGAACATTTCTAGAAATGTTCTTTGCATGGGTGCCCACAAGCATACATACACATATTTTATCCACCTCTTTTTAAGGATAAACATGTTGTTCTAGATAGGTTAATTGTTCTGATCTAGATTTTCTTAACCTATAGAAAACATAGATGTACTTCATGCTTCTTGAAAAATTATTACAGGATACCAGAGTATATTCGTATGTACCCTGTATACTAGGTAACAATTGCTAGAAAATTATGGCAACAGACCCACTGCCTGTTTTTATAAACAAAGTTTTCCTGGAACACAGACACATTCATTTACTTACATGTTATTGATGGCTGCTTTCTAATGGCAATGGCAGAGTTGAGTAGTTGTAACAAAGATTGCATGGCCCACAAGTCTTAAACATTTACCATCTGGCCCTTTAAAAAACTGTTTTCAACCACTTCAATAAGATTTAATATGCTCAGTTGCTAATTTGTGTCCAACACTTTGTGACCCCATGGACTGCAGCCGGCCAGGCTCTTCTGTCCATGGAATTTCCCAGGCAAGAATACTGCAATGGATTGCCATTTCCTTCTCTAGGATTTAATATAGCAGGTTATGATATAGCATATAATAGAATGACATGACACATAGAAAAGAACACATAAGTGTATGGCTTGACAAATCTAAATAATAAAATAAACAAATCTATGCCATCAGCTTCCAGGCCAAGAAACAGAGTATTGCCAGTACCTTCTCATGGCAGCTTCTGTCACCACTGGCAATAGTTCTTTATAACTGTCTTATAATATTCCATTATTTGAGTCGACCTTAATTTGTTAAACATTTTCCTATTCATAGGCATATTGTTGCTGTTGTTCAGTCATTAAGTCATGTCACACTGCTTGTGATCCCATGGACTGAAGCACCCCAGGCTTCCCTGTCCATTACCATCTTCCAGAGTTTGCTCAAACTCATGTCCATTGAGTTGGTGATGCCATCCAACCATCTCATCCACTCTGTTATCCCCCTCTCCTGCCTTCAGTCTTTCCAAGCATCAGGGTTTTTCCAATGAGTTGGCTCTTTGCATTAGGTGGCCAAAGTACACAATGTTTTCTTACTTATTATTACATTTTAATACATATTTCCTTGCACCTTGGAAGACAAAGAATTGATGTTTTTGAACAGTGGTGCTGGAGAAGACTCTTGAGAGTCACTTCAGTAGCAGAGATCAAACCCGTCAATCTTAAAAGAAATCAATCCTGAATATGCATTGGAAGGACTGATTCTGAAACTGAAGATCCAGTACTTTGGAATGAACAGCTGACTCTTTGATATCTAGATCCAGAAGATTCCCCCAAACAAACTTTCTCATCCATTAAGCAATCAGTGCTCATCCTCCCCTCACCCAGCCCCTGGCAACCACTCATCTGCTTGTTGTCTCTATTGATTTGCCTATTCTGGACATTTATTATAAATGGAATCACACAGTGTGGCCTTTTGTGTCTGGCTCCTTTTTCTTAACATACAATCCAGTGATTCCACTACTGGTTGTATACACAGGTGTTCAGAAAAACTCGTAACAAAAACTCATAACAGCATTATTATGGCCCATAGCCCAAAGGTGAAAACAACACAGATTTCTATCAACCGATGAAAGGACAAACAAAATGAGATATATACCTGCAATGGAATATTATTCAGCTGTAAAAGGAAATGAAGTGCAGACACATGTTGCAAAATGGATGAACCTTGAAAACCATTATAGGTTATTTATTATTATTAAAAATATTTGCATATTAATAGAAATTGTATATCTCGACCTGAGAGACTTTGGCTTTTGTATTCCCAAAGCTGAAAGCATGAAAGGAAATGATTTAGAAAGCCAGGCAATGTGTCTCTCACTGTCATACCCTTTCCACACCAGAAACAATTTCCTCAAGAGTTGGAGTTGATGAGGCTGAGAGGAGTGAATGAGAGTCAAGAATTCGTGCAACCAAGGAAAGAGATTCTATGCCTGCTTCCTTGTTCTCATCTTGCCCTGGGCAGACAGAAGACCCAGAGAGCTCTGGAGGAAGCAAAAACAGAAGGGATATTTCCCACAAAGAATGCAGGACAGTGGCCACCTGCTGAGAGGATGAGCTTCATGGTGCTCAGTTCATCTCAGCCAGGGCCAGCCTGGACACAGCTCCTAGGACTCAGTGTAGCCCAGAAGCAGCAATGTGATGGTCACATCCTTCGGTCCCACCTGAAAGTATCAGAGAGAACTAGAAGGGAGTGAACAAATGGCCCGGGGGCTACATTATGGCAGCTATCTGTGTATAGTGATGGCTGAGCATCTTTGGAGCATGGAAGCAGCAATCTCTTTGTGAACATGTGAACTCAACTTTAGATAACTCCCTACTGCTTTCCCTGCTTTCATGACAGACAACAAGATAAAATATACCACATCTCTTTTGTATTTCACAAACCTCTAGAACTGGGACATGGTCTTGGGAGAAGTCTAAGGGAAACCAGCTTCAGTTGAGATGAATTTCTCACCATTTCATTGGATGGATTTTTGATCGTTAGAGAAAAATAAAGAAAAGGATCATTTCTTTTTGACACCTTGGTTTTTGCAATTATATTTCACTTCTTTATAAATGTGTCAATAGGAGTTCTTTCTTAAATTTCTATTTTCATTCTTTTTGTTGCTCTCTGTTGCTTTCAGAGAGGAAGTTGAAGTGAACTGAACCACTTTGCTGTGCACCTGAAACTAACACAATGTTGTGAACTAACATTGCGAGTGCACGTGAATGTGCTCAGTCGTATCCGACTCTTTGAGACTCCATGGACAGTGGCCTGCCAGGATCTTCTGCCCATGAGATTGTCCATGCAAGAATACTGGAGTGGGCAGCCATTTCCTGTTCCAAGGGCTCTTCCTGACCCAGGGATCAAACCCTTGTCTCCTATGTCTCCTGCATTGGCAGGTGTATTCTTTATCACTATGTCACCTGAGAAGATAAATTAACTATATTTCATAAATATATATATATAAACTATATTTCAATAAAAAGAGAGATAGAACAGAATAAAATGAATTGATACAAAAGTTTTTGGTAAAAATAAAGAAAAAGTAATATTACTAATGTCAAGCTCTTGGATTGTCTAAGGGGTCTTATTTGATTTTTCTAAACTGTTACAGCAGACAGAATTCATTTGGGAAGACATAATTAGCTGCATAGGTAAGAACTCATCATGGGTGGTTTGCAAACGGAAAAGAAGAAAGCCAACACCGGGAGAGATGTCCTGTCTCACTACCTTGTGTCTAGTGGTCCTAGATTGTCTTGAGCCCAAGGTTGAAGGGCTATATCAGTTGAAGATTTTGACTCTATCAATTGACTGTATAAATTTAAAGACAAGCTCAGCAAAATGTCTTAATTAAAACTAAGCATACAAAGTCTGAGGATATACACGCAGGTATTAGGAAAGCTTAATTAGATAAACCAGAAGGAGAATGGATACACTGACTTCAAAAAAACAACTCCAAAGAAGCTGTGTTATATTTGAAGACAAAATACCCATCCAGGGTTCATGCTGGGCAAACCCACATGATCTGGACAGACAGAGTTCAGTTTGGGTGTGGACAAATTGATGAGGTCCTTATCGTCAAGACTGAACAAGTGAAACAAAGATAATCACTCAGTTGGGCAAACCAGTGGTTTTCTGAGCTGAGTCTGCAATCTGATTTGGAAATTGGCTTCATCATTAGAACGTTCCACTGTGGAGTGGCCAGGACCATTTTTCTCCTCTCCAGCTGTTTATTATTGTTAGACACCCTTTTTGTTTTAGATATAAAATTGCCTGACAAGGTAAAATGAAATGACGTTATCTTTCTAATCAATGTGTAATGGCCATGCTGGTTTCAGCCATACTGATTGAGCACCCCATGTCTGTGATCCAGAGAAATAATTAGACATGCCTTGAATGAATCTCCCTTCTGGATGCCTTTGGGAAGGAATAGTGGTGGTATGATTTCACCAGGAGTGGGAATTAATATGTCTTTTGTTTTTATTTCAATGGCACCTCATTTACACTGTGAGAATTCCCTAAGACAGTGTCCTCTCCTCATTTTCAAGACATTCTGAGATGTCCCAGGGAAGGATTGGGACACCTGTCCCAGGTGCCCAGTAGTCAGTTGTTTAGCTCAAGAGGAGCAGCAAGTTCAGCGGCTATTTTGATTCATGTGCACAACTGATGCTCCTAGAGGATTTCTAATGGATCTATAACATCCACTAAGTCTCTGATGATACAGAAGAGATACCCAAGGCTCACATGGGAGGTGGCTGGTGTGCTGCATTATGTGAAATCTTGAAGACAGGCAGGTCCATGTTCAAATCAAGTGTGCCAGGAATAACGATCTTTGTGGCCTGGAATGAGTTTTGGAGCTGTTCTGAGCTTTAGATTTCTCCACTGAAATATAAATAATAATTCTATCCCAAATTCTTCACTGAAATCCACACATGCCAATCTACTATGTGCCAGGAATTTGGAGAGACAGATTTATTTTTACTCATTCAGAAATATTTGGTGAGAATCTATTATATTCTAGGCCACTAAGATGAATGCCAAAAAATAGCATTGCAGCAGTATGTGATGGATACGATGGATGGATGGAGATGACTTCAAGGTTTTGTGAGAGCATATAGAAGACTCTAAAGGACTGGTGAGATCAGGGAAAACTCAGAGGGGAGCTGCTGTTCCGTAGTGTTGAATGAGGAAGAGAAACTTCCCAAGTGGGGAACAGACTAGATTTCTCTAGGTGAAAGAGACCCAGACCCCAAACCAGGAGCTTCTGACTGCTAATCTAGTGCTGTTTTTCACTGCTGTATTTTGAATCTTCATTTGAACTTTCAAGGATAGATTCTAAATATGATAACAGAGGTGTTTGGAAAGATCATATTAAACCACCAATGAATCAACTATGAAGAACCATTTAAAATACAGATTTTCATCTGTCTCTTACAGCCAGAATTGACATTCTGATGCTTTTCGTAGAGGATAATGCCTAAGTTAAAAAAATTAATATCAAAGTCTAAATTATGAGGGATGGGGTGGAGAGAATGCATTACATGGTAAGAATTATTTAAGTCATTGAGATAATAAAACCTTCATTCTCATAACAAGGATGAGATAATGAGATGAATCCTTCCAAGATTTAACAGATTTATTATTCTAATGAACTCTACCTGACAGTTTTGAACTGTATATAAAAACTTATTAATCTTTTGATAGACACTGAGATTTTTCTTCCTTCCCATCGAGGTGTACGATGAAAAAATTATGGCCGAAATTGCTCACTGAAATTTTCCTCATGGCAGAGTGTCATTTTGAGGATATGTCTCTCTGCCATCCTGACTTTATTGAATTAAACTGGGGAAATAAAACTCTGTAAAGAAGAAATTAGAGGTGTAATGATGGAGGAGATTAACTGGCATGTGGGTCCAGTGGTAAACAAAATTAAGCACAAATTAGATTTTTATCTGCCAGCTCAGCAGGATTCTGTCTTGTTAATTTAACAGTCTTTTTAATTTTACAAAGATGTTCTGAACATCTATTTTATGCCAGGCACAGTGATGGTGCCAGGGACACAAAGTTAACTAGGATATGGTTTCTGTGCTTGAGGATCTCAGCTTGTAGGGAGCATGGACTCCCAGGCAGGCAATGAAGGAATTGATTACTGACATGGTCAAGGCATAAGAAAAGGAGCAGAATGAATGGATTGGAAGTCTTGAAGTGGTTAAAGAATTGGAGCTGGGACACTAGAGAGAGAGAACAAGTTTTAGAGAGTGGTGGTTAAGGTGTGACATGCTTAAAACAGAAACATAGGATGGGGTGCAATTATTGGTAATGTTTCAGTTCAGTTCAGTCGTTCAGTTGTGTCTGACTCTTTGCGACCCCATGAATCACAGCACGCCAGGCCTCCCTGTCCATCACCAACTCCCAGAGTTCACTCAAACTCATGTCCATCGAGTCGGTGATGCCATCCAGCCATCTCATCCTCTGTTGTCCCCTTCTCCTCCAGCCCCCAATCCCTCCCAGCATCAGAGTCTTTTCCAATGAGTCAACTTTTTGCATGGGGTAGCCAAAGTACTGGAATTTCAGCTTTAGCATCATTCCCTCCAAAGAAATCCCAGGGCTGATCTCCTTCAGAATGGACTGGTTGGGATCTCCTTGCAGTCCAAGGGACTCTCAAGAGCCTTCTCCAACACCACAGTTCAAAAGCATCAATTCTTTGGTGCTCAGCTTTCTTCACAGTCCAACTCTCACATCCATACATGACCACAGGAAAAACCATAGCCTTGACTAGACAGACTTTTGTTGGCAAAGTAATATCTCTGTTTTTCAATATGCTATCTAGGTTGGTCATAACTTTTCTTCCAAGGAGTAAGCGTCTTTTAATTTCATGGATGCAATCACCATCTGCAGTGATTTTGAAGCCCCCCAGATTCAAGTCTGACACTGTTTCCACTGTTTCCCCATCTATTTGCCATGAAGTGATGGAATCAGATGCCATGATCTTCGTTTTCTGAATGTTGAGCTTTAAGCCAACTTTTTCACTCTCCTCTTTTACTTTCATCAAGAGGCTTTTTAGTTCCTCTTCACTTTCTGCCATAAGGGTGGTGTCATCTGCATATTTGAGGGTATTGATATTTCTCCCAGCAATCTTGATTCTAGCTTGTGCTTCTTCCAGCCCAGTGTTTCTCATGATGTACTCTGCATATAAGTTAAATAAGCAGGGAGACAATATACAGCCTTGACGTACTCCTTTTCCTATTTGGAACCAGTCTGTTGTTCCATGTCCAGTTCTAACTGTTGCTTCCTGAGCTGCATACAGGTTTCTCAAGAGGCAGGTCAGGTGGTCTGGTACTCCCATCTCTTTCAGGATTTTCCACAGTTTATTGTGGTAATGTTTAAAGTTGTATTTTCACCTGTTTTTGATTATGATTTAACAGAAGTAAGAGATTTTTTTAAAATTAATTTTTATTGGACTATAGTCGATTTACGATGTTGTGTTCATTTCAGGAATACAGCAAAGTGAATCAGCTATACATACATCCCCTCTTTTTTGGATTTCCTTCTCATTCAGGTCACTACAGAGCCCTGAATGGAGTTCCTTGTGCTACAGAGTAGGTTCTCTTTACTTACCTATTTTTATACATAGTATCAATAGTATAGATACTCAATCCCATCTCCTATTCATCCTACTCCTCCTTCTTCCCTTGGTATCCATATGTTTGTTAGAGAGATTTTGTACCTCTGTCTAGTACACATGTATATCTTTGAAACAAAGTTTCATGAAACAATCCTTACCCTTCCTGTTGGAAAGTCCCTCTGATATTTCCTGTTCTGCTTTGTTCTGTTTATGTAATTAAAAACTGAATTTTATGACATGAATACACTGCCATTCTGGCTTGAACTTCACCAGGAATGAGTGGTTAACAATGGGTAGAAGACAAATTCATGGGCAGCAAGAAGATAAATAAAATAAGAGACCAGAATATTGAATGGATTGTTCAAGGGTTTTGAAATCACCAAGCATCATGGTAGGGGTAATGGTGGAGAGAGAAAGACAGTGGTCCAGGGGACAGAATCTTCAGTGAATTAAGGGAAGTGACCAGGAGACTTTGTTGTTGTTGTTCAATTGCTCAGCCATGTCTGACTCTTTGCAACCCCATGAACTGCAGCAAGCTAGGCTTCCCTGTCCTTCACTATCTCCCGGAATTTGCCCAAAATCATATCCATTGAGTCGGTGATGCCATCCAACCATCTTGTCCTCTGTTGAACCCTTCTCCTCCTGTGTTCAATCTTTCCCAGCATCAGGGTCTTTTCTAATGAATCAGCTTTTTGCATCAGCTGGCCAAAGTATTGGAGTTTCAGCATCAGTTCTTCCAATGAATATTCAGGGTTGGTTTCCTCTAGGATTGATTGGTTTGATCTACTTGCAGTCTGAGGGTCTCTCAAGAGTCCTCTCCAGCACCACAATTCAATAACATTAATTTTTTGGTGGTCAGCCTTCTTTATGGTCCAACTCTCACATATGTACATGACTACTGGGAAAACCACAGCTTTGACTATATGGATCTTTGTTGGCAAAGTGATGTCTCTGCTTTTTAATATGCTGCCTAGGTTGGTCATAGTTTTTCTTCCAAGGAGAAAGTGTCTTTTAATTTCATGGCTGCAGTAACTGTCTGCAGTCACTTTGGAGCCTAAGTACATAAAGTCTGTCATTGTTTCCATTGTTTCCCCATCTATTTGCATGAAGTGATGGGACCAGTTGCCATGATCTTCATTTTTTGAACATTGAGTTTTAAGCCAGCTTTTTCACTTTTCTCTTTCACTTTCATCAAGAGGCTCTTAAGGTCCTCTTTGTTTTCTACCTGAGGGTGGTGTCATCTGCATATCTGAGGCAATCTTGATTCCAGCTTGTGCTTCATCCAGCCTGGCATTTTGCATGATGTACTCTGCATATAAGTTAAATAAGCAGGGTGACAATATACAGCCTGACATACTCCTTTTCCAATTTTAAACCAGTACATTGTTTCATTTTTGGTTCTACTGCAAAAGAAAGAAGGGTAGTAGCTTCTAGTCTGACAGAAAGTGCTTTAGAATGACCAGCAGTCTTACAGAGATGGAAAGAACATGGTGTGGACACAACTATGAAGGATGAGAAGGCATCCGTCCCATGAATATGAAAGAAAGCTGCCATTTAAAAGAATTACAGAGGAAACAGGATCATCAGGGAGAGACAGTTTCCAATTAGAAGATAGAAGGACTATTTAGAGATAGAATGAAAGTGGAGAAGACTTTGCCCTCTGGAACTCATCTTCTGTCCTTGGGTTTGGAGGATGGAGGAAAGAAGGGAGTTTGGGTTAGTTTATAAGACATGTCAAGCTTTGAGGGGCTAAGTAATAGACACTTGGTTGTGACTGAATTAAAGAGCCTCTTGATGAAAGTGAAAGAGGAGAGTGAAAACTCAACATTCACCATCCTAAGATCATGACATCAAGTCACATCACTTCATGGCAAATAGAAGAGGAAAGACTGGAAGTAGTGACAGATTTTACTTTCTTGAGCTCCAAAATCTCCATGGATGGTGACTGCAGCCATGAAATCAAAAGACACTTGCTCCTTGGAAGGAAAGCTATGAGAATCATAGACAGTGTATTAAAAAGTAGAGACATCATTTTGCTGACAAAGTTGCATATAGTCAAAGTTATGGTTTTTCCAGTAGTCTTTTACTGATGTGAGAGTTGGACCATGAGGAAGGCTGAGGGCTGAAGAACTGATGCTTTCAAATTGCAGTGTTGGAGAAGACTCTTGAAAGTCCCTTGGACTGCAAGTAGATCAAACCAGTCAATCCTAAAGGAAATCAACCCTGAATATTTAATGGACGGACTGATGCTAAAGCTGAAACTCCAATACTTTGGCCACTTGATGTGAAGAGCCAACTCTTTGGAAAAGACTCTGATGCTGGGAAAGATTGAGGGCAGGAGGAGAAGTGGGTGACAGAGGATGAGACGGTTGGAGGGCATCACTGACTCAATGGACATGAATTTGAGGAAAGTCCAGGAGACAGTGAAGGACAGGGAAACCTGGTGATCTGCAGTCCATGGGGTCACAAAGAGTCGGACACAACTTAGCTACTGAACAAGAACAACATTGCACCATGGGCTTTGACATGGCTTCCACTGGGCACAAGGTTGATTACCCTTCATGACAATACCCTTCAGTAGCATGCTGTATTGAGTCAGGGAGAATTTGGAGGGGTATATCTTATGTTTTCAGATGGTGGAGGGGAATATGAGATACCACCTGTATTCTCTATGTAAAAGTTTAGAAGTTTGGTCAAACAACACAGTGCTGCAAAAATCATAATGTAACATGCAGATGCCAATCGCTATTGAGAGAAAATAGAATTAACTTCTCAGAGGAACTGCGGGAGGGCTTTGCAGAGCAGGTGAACCCTAAGTCCTCACCTGGTTACAAGTAGAGAACATCCATTCTACAAACAAAGGAAAATCCCCCTGGAGGAAGTAAGACCTGAGCTGGCTCTTGCCACTGGTTTAGAACAAACTGCGGGTTACAAAGCACTGGTTCATTTAAATTTAAGCAGTGGATCTGCGTTAGCATTTTAAAAAAGTATAGAACATACTAGAACAAAAAATAATTTAGTAAAGGAAAATATAACTTCTGAAGATTTTACATGATAAACAGCTAGTAACTGTTCTCTATGGCGCATCATAACTCTTGGTATAAGACCAATGGTCAATTACAATCTTCACAAAGAGTGAACTCTGACACTGCCTCTTGAGGTACTTAGGGCATCATTGTCTCTCTCTGGACCTCAGGTCCCTCATCTGTAAAGTAAAGTGGGGTGATATTTTTGTTTTCTCCCAGTTCTAAATTCTCTGATTTCTCTTAAGAAGATGGCTACAAAGCTCACGGGAGACAGAATGCTAATGTTTACTATTTCACAGTGTATTTTGTCTGAAGTTTTCTGTCCCATGAGGTCACAGAATTAAACTCATTATCCTTATTGCTAATATAATTAAATGCCTTTGAAGCCAGAGATTTCATTTGTTTATCACTGACCAAGTGATAATTATGTGGTCAAATAATGAATTATGTTATCAGCTACATAAATAATGAATTACAGAATCAGTTATCTAAAAGTGATTTTAGAGTATAAGAAATTGACTTAATCTCCTAAATCAAGAAAGTATTCTATAGAGCTAAGTAAATTCTTCTCTTTTTAAACTGATAACACATACAGCCTGGCCAAAAGATAACTACAGAAGTAGAAAATGGTCTGTCTTAGAGGTTTTTAAAGATTTGTATTAAGTTGCAGTCCTGTTCTACACAGTATGGTTGATTTTTTATAAATCCATCTTTCTCTTTTTTTCTTGACAGCACATTTATCCATGTGCTTTTCAAGCTGAGCTTTCTAAGTGACCAGCCTTATTTACAATTTTCTAGAAAGAGGTAGAGTGCAACTTCTGATTTTTGAAAGGAAATATTTTTTTGTGTGTAATAGAATGATTGAATACAAGGTACTACTGTTACAGTTTCTAATAACTTTCCAGAGATTAAAGAGAAAGCCATGCATAAAAAAAATTGTTATCTCTCAGTTTTTAATGTTTATGCTTTAAATGAAAGATTTAAAAAAACCTAGACTTGATATAGACTTAGATGTTGAGGACAGTGTGAGGGAAACTGATGGCCTCACCTTTCTCTTGTCTGTTGGGTTTTATTATTGATGATCAGCTAATGGGTTTCAATACTTCTCTTTTTTTACACTTGATCTTAGCCAAAAGAGAGAATACTTCTCTTTTTAAAAATAGGTTGGGGGCACATCTATGTATCTGTGATGAGAATCAAGTTTTTAATGTAATGTTGCAAACAGCCATAGTTGTTCTAAATGTTGAAAGATCATATGCAAGTAATAAAAGAAATCTAGTGCAGGAAATAAGAGCCTGCATTACACGGTTGCTATGAATGTGAAAGAAAACAGGTCTAAAATTTCTGGTTCAGGGCACATGTATGGTTTAGTTGCTAAGTGGTGGTTTAGTCCCTAAATTGTGTCCAACTCTTGTAATCCCATAGCTGTAGCCTGCCAGGCTTCTCTGTCTATGGTATTTTCTAGTTGAGAATACTGCAGTGGGTTGCTATTTCCTTCTCCAGGGGATCTACCCCACCCACGGACTGAATCTGGGTTTCCTGCATTACAGGCATTCTTTATTGCCTGAGCCACTAGGGAGGCCCCTAGCACTTCCCTAGTACCCAACAAGTAACATAGTAGCACAGCAAGTGGCAGCTACTACGATTCCTAGAGAATTTGTTAGAAAAAAGGGTCTTTGACCAAAACAAAAACCAAAAATAACACGCCATGGATTCCTTTCTTTGTTTTTCTTGTAACTTATAATTTCAAACCAGAAAAGTAACAAGAATAAGAATAGTGCGAGGAATGTGCGTATACCTCTTACCCAGTTCATCTACCACTGTTTGTACATGCTCTTTATGTTTGCTCCCCCCACCCATGTATCTTTCTCCCTGTATCAATAGAGAGTAAGTTGCATATATTATGATCCTTAAACCCGAAACACTCAAGTGTTTCATAAGAATATGAATATTTTCATACATAAGCACATTTTCAAACATAAACTGCTTTGCAGTTGTCAATTTTAGCAAATTTAACATTAGTGCATGCTTTTATCTCATCTACCCTCCATATCTCAATTTTGTCTGTTGACCCAATATTTTTACGGCCTTTTCCACCTGTGAGTAACAGGACTGAGACAGGATCATGTATTACATTTGGTCATCATATCTGGGACATTCCCAGCCTTTCTTTGTCATTTAAAACATGGACATTTCTAAAGAACATAGCTCCCTCCTTTCCTTAAGTAAGATGTTCCTCCTCTTGGATTTGCATGTGTTTCCTTGGAGATCACTAGAATCAAGACCAAGACATGGAGACCTAGTAGTGTTCATCACTATTGGGTGATTTTTGCTTTCAGAAGGCAAATCTAGGTGTTCATGGATAGATATCCACATACCTCATATACATGCCAAAATACAGAAACATTCATATTTGCATGCATATCTACATATACATGCATGCACACACATGTACACACACATATATGCATATGTATTCTAGAAATTATGAATTTATACCAAAATCTTTAAATTCAAACTGTCCCCAAAGGTTCTTTCTTACTCCCCCCAATCGTTTCATATTTACATGTCCTTTTTCCCTAATAATTTCAACATATTTTGTAATTTGTTCAATTCTATATGACATAAAAAATTATTTCAGAAATGCTTTGCCCATACTTTACAAGAAACAAATCAACTGAAAAAGAATTTCAGATTTGCTTGCAATTCTCCCATTCCATCTCACCTAAGACTGAGGGTTTATCAAACGTCACGTTCGTAAGTTATTTCGTTAAGTTCTTTTTTTTTTTTTTAAGATTTAAAATGTTTTATTTTTTATTTATTTATTTTTTAATTTTAAATCTTTAATTCTTACATGCGTTCCAACATGAACCCCCTTCCCACCTCCTTCCCCTTGTTTTCCTCTTTAATGTGTTACCTCTTTAATGGTTTTCATTTTAAATACATAAAACAGAGTTCCTTTTGTTTAGTTTTAGATTTCCTCATCACATCTACTCTGCTTCATTGACTACCAAAAGCCTTTGACTATGTGGATCATAGCTAATTATGGAAATTTCTTAAATAGATGGGAATACTAGGCCACCTTATCTGTCTCCTGAGAAATCTGTATGCAGGTCAAGAGCAACCGTTAGAACTGAACATAGAACAAAGGACTGGTTCAAAATTAGGAAAGAAGAATGACAGGGCTGTATATTGTAACCCTGCTTGTTTAACTTATATGCAGAGTACATCATGTGAAATGTCAAGCTGGATGAATCACAAGCTGGAATCAAGATTGCCAGGAGAAATATCAACAACCTCGGATATACAGATGGCACCACCCTTATGGCAAAAAGCTAAGAGGAACTAAAGAGCCCTCTGATGAAAGTGAAAGAGAAGCGTGAAAAAGCTGGCTTAAAATTCAACTCAATAAGCTACGATCATGTCATCTGGTCCTATCATTTCATGGCAAATAGAAGGGGAAAGAGTGGAACCAGTGAGAGATTTTATTTTCTTGGGCTCCCCAAACACTGTGACAGTGACTGAAGCCATGAAATTAAAAGACACTTACTCCTTGGAAGAAAAACTATGACAAACCTAGACAGCTTATTAAAAAGCAGAGACATCACTTTGCCAACAAAGGTTTGCATAGCCAAAGCTGTGGTTTTCCTAGTAATCATGTATGGATGTGAGAGTTGGATCATAAAGAAGGCTAAGCACCAAAGAACTGATGCTTTTGAATTGTGGTGCTGGAGAAGACTCTTGAGAGACACTTGGACTGCAAGTAGATCAAACCAATCAATTCTAAAGGAAGACAACCCTGAATATTCATTGGAAGGATGGTTGCTGAAGCTGAAGCACCAATGTTTTGGTCACCTGATAGGAAGAGCCAACTCACTGTAAAAGACCCTGATGCTGGGAAAGATTGAGGGCAGGAGGAGAAGGGGGAGGAAGAGGACGAGATGATCAGTTAGCATCACCAACTCAATGTACATGAATTTGAGAAAACCCTGGGAGTTAGCAAGGGACATCAGAGCCTGGCATGCTGCAGTCCACGGGGTCACAAAGAGTCTGATGAGACTTGGTGACTAAGCAGCAGCAACAACAACAAATAGCACCCTTACTGATTTAATACTTTGTAAATGCAGACCATTAAAAAGCTCCAAAAAGCTCCTAAAAATGACATAAGAAGGTGTACACAGAGAAAATCACTCCCATACTACTGATACCACACCACTACCAACTCCGTGTAGGTAGCCGACATTACTGTTTTATGATTTATCCTTTCTGTATTCACACTGGTAAAGACAAGGAGATGTAGGCATGCTTTCTTATTTCTCTTTATTTTTTTTTTTAACAAAGAAGTAGCATATACATATTATCCTTTTCATTTTGCTTTTTTAGGAGAAAAAGTTATAATATCTTCTGGAAATCACTTCATTTGGTTCATAGAAATCTTCACCATTCTTTTTCAGAGTTGCATAGTATTCCAATATAGGTAGGTAGCATTGATTATTCTACTAGTCTGCCTATACTTGTACTTTTGGGTAGTTTCCAAATTGATGTTTTGAAAACTCAAAGAACATTGCAGCAAACAACATGTTGTTTGAAATATTTATTCAGGATAAGCACAATGTTGAAGTTCAGAGTGAAGCCATGTATATATTATTTGTTCGGTATTACCAAATTCTGTATGGGTTGTGCAATTTGCCATTCTTGAGCTGGAAGGACTATAGCATCTATAGTAATGTGCAGCATCTGTGGGTGCCTCTAAGTTTGGTGTGTATTAAATGGCAACCCATTCCAGTGTTCTTGCCTAGAGAATTCCAGGGACAGAGGAGCCTGGTGGGCTGCCGTCTATGGGCTCACACAGAGTCAGACATGACTGAAGTGACTTAGCAGTAGCAGCAGCATGGAGTGTTTACTGGTCTTTCTGTCTCCAATGTAGCCCCACAGTTCAGTTCAGTTCAGTTCAGTCGCTCAGTCGTGTCCGACTCTTTGCCACCCCATGAATCGCAGCACGCCAGGCCTCCCTGTCCATCACCAACTCCCGGAGTTCACTCAGACTCACGTCCATCGAGTCAGCCATCTCATCCTCGGTCGCCCCCTTCTTCTCCTGCCCCCAATCCCTCCCAGCATCAAAGTCTTTTCCAATGAGTCAACTCTTCGCATGAGGTGGCCAAAGTACTGGAGCTTCAGCTTTAGCATCAATTCCTTCCAAAGAAATCCCAGGGTTGATCTCCTTCAGAATGGACTGGTTGGATCTCCTTGCAGTCCAAGGGACTCTCAAGAGTCTTCTCCAACATCACAGTTCAAAAGCATTAATTCTTCGGCACTCAGCCTTCTTCTCAGTCCAACTCTCACATCCACACATGACCACAGGAAAAACCATAGCCTTGACTAGACGGACCTTAGTCAGCAAAGTGATGTCTCTGCTTTTGAATATACTGTCTAGGTTGGTCACAACTTTTCTTCCAAGGAGTTAAGTGTCTTTTAATTTCATGGCTGCAGTCACCATCTGCAGTGATTTTGGAGCCCCCCAAAATAAAGTCTGAGACTGTTTCCACTGTTTCTCCATCTATTTCCCATGAAGTGATGGGACTGGTTGCCATGATCTTCGTCTTCTGAATGTTGAGCTTTAAGCCAACTTTTTCACTCTCATCTTTCACTTTCATCAAGAGGCTTTTTATCTGCTCTTCAATTTCTGCCATAAGAGTGGTGTCATCTGTATATCTGTGGTTATTGATATTTCTCCTGGCAATCTTGATTCCAGCTTGTGTTTCTTCCAGTCCAGCATTTCTCATGATGTACTCTGCATAGAAGTTAAATAAGCAGGTGACAATATACAGCCTTGATGTACTCCTTTTCCTATTTGGAACCAGTCTGTTGTTCCATGTCCAGTTCTAACTGTTGCTTCCTGACCTGCATGAAGATCCCTCAAGAGGCAGGTTAGGTGGTCTGGTATTCCCATCTCTTTCAGAATTTTCCACAGTTTATTGTGATCCACATCTTATCGATAATCAAACATCACAACTTTTCACCTCTTAATTTGAGGGAAAGCAGTGCTGGCTGCATTGAGGATGTTTATCACCAGTTTTGCTTCTGATTGCATGGCAGAATTTCTGTCTTTTGAGTAAGTAGGGGTTTGATTTACTGAGAACCACCATGCTACCCCACCTTATGACTGGGACCATATGCTGAAATCAGACAATGGAACAGAGCAGCAGGAACTGAGCTTGGAGGGAAAAATTGTCAGAGAGGAAATATAGACTGCATGGTCAGAAATAAGGATTTGGAAGCAGCTATGGAGAGTTCTGACAAAACATGATCCACTGGAGGAGGGAATGGCAAACCACTCCAGTATAATTGCTGTGAGAAATGCATGGACTTCATAAAAAGGCAAACAGATATGATACCAAAAGATGAGTGCCCCCAGTGTGCTACTGGGAAGAGTGGAGTACAACTACGAATAGCTCCAGAAAGAATGAAGCGGCTGGGCCAAAGCAGAAAGGACACTGCGTTGTGGATATGTCAGGTGATGGAAGTAAAAGCCCATGCTGTAAAGAACAGTATTGCATAGGAACCTGAAGTGTTAGGTTCATGAATGAACATAAATCGGATGTGGTCAAGCAAGAGATGGCAAGAATAACATCGACATAATAGGAATCAGTGAACTAAAAGATAGGAATGGGCGAATTTTATTCAGATGACCATTATATCAACTATTGTGCCCAAGAATCCCATAGAAGAAATGGAATAGCCCTCATAATAAACAAAAGAGTCTGAAATGCAGTACTTGGGTGCAACCTCAAAAATGACAGAATGATCTTTGTTCACTTTCAAGGCAAACCATTCAACGTCAGAATGATCTAAGTCTTTGCCACAGCCTCTGATGCCAAAGAAGCTGAAGTTGATCAGTTCTGTGAAGACCTAGAAGATCTCCTAGAATTAATACCAAGAAAAGGTGTCCTATTCATCATAGGGGATTGGAATACCAAAGTAGGAAGTCAATTCTCAGAGGATGAGACAGTGGGATGGCATCACCAATTCAATGGATATCAACTTGGGCAAACTCCAGAAGTTGGTGAGGAACAGGGAAGCCTGGTTTGTTGCAGTCTATGAGGTCTCAAAAAGTCAGTCACGAATCGACAGCTGAACAACAACAACAAAATCTGGGATCACTCAAGCCAGATAATTCAGGTGGTTGATAATCATCTGAAATGCAATGTGATGCATGGGACAAATGTTCATTTCATAGGAGCAGGAGGACAAGCTAGTAACCAAGATTATCAAGCATTTAGTATGTGTCTGGTATTGTGGTCAGTGTTTCAAATCTGTTGCCATTTTAGTTCATCTGTGTTTGAGATGAAAGATGCCTCCAGCAGTGAACTTAGAAAGTTTTCATTTTAGAGATCTACTCATTTTTTTTTCCAGCTTCATTCAGCTCAATCAATAACCACTGAGTGCTTCTGGTAAATTAGGAGTGATGTAGATTAAAGACAGTTTCTACCCAGCCTCTGCCTTCAAGGGTTTCTTGACCACCACATTCCAAAGTGGGTGAGACTATTCAGACACAGGCAGTGCCAGTCCAATTTGGGCAAGGTGAGACTAGAGTAATGGTGGGTATCCTGGGAGCCCTGAGGAGCCCTCAGAGATTTCCAGAGGTGGAAGGGAGGGTGCCTGCCTAGGTCAAAAGTATGTGGGTGAAAAAGTGTGAGGCAACCAGAAGAAGAGCAGTGGGGTTTCAGGCAGAGAGAACACCTTCAATTCTGCAGCCATGGCCCAGAAGAATGAAACAACAGGCCATGAGTGGGTGAAACTGTGGGCACTAGATGCTGAATGGGGGAGGAGGGCATGGAGTGATGGGCTGCACTGGGGGTCACCTCATGTGGACCGAGGAGGTATGCACAGTTCTTTTTGTCCTTAACTCTGGTACCTCAGCCAGTAAAGAATCTGCTTGGAGTGCAGGAGACCTGGATTTGATCCCTGCGTTGGGAAGATGCCCTGGAGAAGGAAATGGCAAACCACTCCAATATTCTTGCTTGGAAAATCCCTTGGACAGAGGACTCTAGAAGGCTACAGTCCATGGGATCGCAGGAATCAGATGTTACTTAGCAACTAAACCACCGCGACTGCCTGCATACCCTTTCTAGCTGTTCAGAATCAGGAATAGTAATAGTAGTAATAATAATACTAATAATAGTAAATCATCCTTTATTTGGAAGGTTATTGGGCAAATGAGACCTAGAAATTGTCATCTGGGAAAATTCAGTGGCTGCGTCATCTTTGGCCAGAGGTCCAGGGTGAGTGTTTGCCTGAGTTGAAGCTCAGTTGGATTGATTGTGTTCATGGTCTACCTGACTAGAGGATCAAAACAAGCATGAGTTCTCCACTGCAATAAGTGTGTGACATCTTCTACAGTGGGGCACAATAAAACTTGCCCTTGTTCCAGGAATATCAGGGTGATGGATGTGCTGACAAAAAAATGCACCTCAGAAAACCACCAATAACGCATTTTATAAGTGATTGGTTGGCCTGACCAAGAGCTATTAATATACTACTCAATTATGTTCATTTTATGTTGTTGTTCCTAATAACTTTTGGGACAAAATCTCTCCTCTATCCAATTACAGTGCTCTTTCCAGGTCTAAAAGCAAAAGAGTAACTTCCAAGTAGCTGAAGGTATAGGATCTGAGTTATCAACAAGCTGATTTTCACTGGAGCATCAGCTTTTGGTGTTTCTCAGAATGAGAATCTAACCTGAGTCGCTCATTAACTGCCACAGCTTCCCTTTTTAAAAAATTAATTTATTTTTAATTGAAGGATAATTGGTTTACAATATTGTGTTGGTTTCTGCCTTACCTCAACATGAATCAGTCATAGGCATCACAGCTTACTTTTTAAAGATAAACATTTCTTCTTGCACCAAAAAAGATATTTTTAGTGTAATCTTTGCACATGGATTTTTACTCTTCCCTTTCCTGTCCTTTCTTTCCTGCAACATGTTTTTCTCCGTCATTATCTGCTGTTAAATCTCACTAGGTCATTGCTGTATAACCTGTCAGTGGAGTGAGTTGGTGGATTAACCTGATCTATTCACATTATTACAACGTGCATGTTCTCTGCTATTCTTTTGTTATAATTGGTAGAGTTGACTAGAATTCTCAGCTCCCAGCTGAAGGGGGATTGTGTTTGCCCGGTTCATCTCCTCATTAGGAAAATGGACTAATTTAACGTTTCAAAAACCGCTATTGAATCATTTCTCCATTTGCTTGTTGTCTGAGACCAGTGTACTGATGAACTATTTCAACTACATTCTGCCTTATTTTGTGAGAAAGACCCAGCTGACTGGTCTTTCCTTCTCTACTCCTGAGATTGTCTGACATACTTTGGAACTCCTTGGGTTTCTTCTTTCTTATTTAAAGAAATCAAAACAAGTGTCACTCTATCATTTAGAAGCAGATATATACTGAACAAAAGAACTAAGATATTCACATAAATGATCACTTGGGAAAATCAATAGCAATTTGATAATGGGATAGAACAGTTGTGTATTTCAAATAACTTTGTGTTTGTTTCATATTTACTTTCACCTAAAACTAGAAGTTAGGGTGCATATGAAAGTTTGTTGGTTTTTATAAGGTAATATCAACTCTGTGTTGAACTCAATTAACTTTAATAATAGATCTATTGATTCTGGTATATTTCCTAAATAGATGATCACATTGTAAAAGAATGACAAAAATGTGATTTCCTTTCCTATAGCATTGGCTAGAACCAAGGTTCAGTGTGAATCATATGATTGATAGTGGTTGATTTCATTGTCACAAGAAATACAAAGTTGACTGCTGGGTTTTGAGAGATAAATATTTCAAGTTAAGAAAGTTTTCTTTTAAACCTGGACAGCTGTCTTTGTAAGAAAAGACACTGGAATGAAGGTTGAACTTTATCAAATATTTTTATTAGAATTTATTGAAATAATTTTTATCTCTTACTCCAGTGATCCCCAACCTTTTTGGCGCCAGGGACCAATTTCATGGAAGATGATTTTTCCATGGACGGAGTGAAGGAGATGGTTTCTGGATGATTCAGGCACATTACATTTATTATGCTGCCACTGATCTGATATGTATGTATGGGCCTTCATTCTGCATCATTTGGGCCCTATCTGAGGTTTCATGTCTTTTTAAAATTCAAAGAAGTTTTTCCTTTTATTGACTTGTGTGTATTTCTCCTCAAAGGTTTCTACTTTGGGAATTACTATTAGACAGTTATTTGAACTTGTGTAGGTGAGGGAGATTAAGATCTACAACTTTCCAGTTGCAAATAAATGAGTTATAGGTATGAAATGTACAATGTGGGGAATACAGTCAATAATCATGTACTATCATTGTATGGTGACAGATGGTTACTAGACTTACTTATCATTGTGAAATGTATAGAAATATAAATCACTATGCTGTGTAACAGGAACTAACATATTGTTGTAAGTCAATTACACTTAAGAAAAGAATATATGTATCTTACCTCCCTCTCTTTTAGCTTACTACTTTATTGTCTTTTTGCGGTATTCTCTTGAATTGTCAGTTCAACCTTCCAGCTCACTTTTCTCCCTTTAAAAAAATTATATTTATTGTGAAAAATTTCAACATATAAAATGTATACACAAAATAATAAGTAATTAGGTCCATAGAATCTTGCTTAAGGAATAAAATAACATCAAAATATTTGAAGTCCCTTGTGTTCACCTCCCTGTCAGAACCTTTCTCTCTAACTAAAGGGAATCATAATTTTGAATTTGGTATTTTATCATTTCCAATCATGTCTCTATATTTACGACAGGCATGGCATCGCTTCACTTTCTAAATATTGTACAAACAGTACTATACTGTGTACATCTTTTGTAGCCTTGCTTTTCAAAAACCACTCAGTTATGTTTATACTTACTCATGTTAATAGATATAGTTCTAGTTTATTCCTTCAAATTATTGTTTAAAATATCTGAACAGACCTCAGTTTATTTACTCATTTTCCTCTTGGTGTGCATTGAAGTTTTCTTCAAATAGACAATTGTAATGAAAAGTAGCCTTACTGTGAACATCTTTGTCCATGTCTTTTTCTTACTGAACTGTAGATTACGTTACTTATCTCAGAGAGTAATATTTTGGGGGTCCAAACATCATCATCTCATTTTCTAATAGATTGATATTGCACTCCTCAAATGGTTTCTTCGCATACAGAAGAAATCTATGCATTTCTTCAGATAAAGAAATTCCCTATGTGAAGTCATGAAATATTCTTTACTAATTTACTCTGGTTTCTAGTTTTTATTTTTTCACATTTAAGTCTTTCCTCTGCCTACAATTCATTATTACTTATAGACTATGTAATTATAGTTATAAGTAATTTGAGAGATCCAATTTTATTTTAATTTACATCAGTTCAGTTCAGTTCAGTTCAGTCGCTCAGTTATGTCTGACTCTTTGGGACCCCATGAATTGCAGCACGCCAGGCCTCCCTGTCCATCAGCAACTCCTGGAATTCACCCAAACTCATGTCCATTGAGTCAGTGATGCCATCCAGCTATCTCATCCTCTGTCATCCCCTTCTCCTCCTGCCCTCAATCCCTCCTAGCATCAGGGTCTTTTCCAAAGAGTAAACTCTTCACATCAGGTGGCCAAAATATTGGATTCCAGCTTCAGCGTCAGTCCTTCCAATGAACACCGAGGACTGATCTCCTTTAGGGTGGACTGGTTGGATCTCCTTGCAGTCCAAGGGACTCTCAAGAGTCTTCTCCAATACCACAGTTCAAAAGCATCAATTCTTTGGTGCTCAGCTTTCTTCACAGTCCAACTCTCACATCCATACATGACCACTGGAAAAACCATAGCCTTGACTAGATGGACCTTTGTTGGCAAAGTAATATCTCTGCTTTTGAATATGCTATCTAGGTTGGTCATAACTTTCCTTCCAAGGAGTAAGCGTCTTTCAATTTCATGACTGCAATCACCATTTGCAGTGATTTTGGAGCCCCCGCAAAATAAAGTCTGACACTATTTCCACTGTTTCCCCATCTATTTGCCATGAAGTGATGGGACCAGATGCCATGATCTTCGTTTTCTGAATGTTGAGCTTTAAGCCAACTTTTTCACTCTCCTCTTTCACTTTCATCAAGAGGATTTTAGCTCCTCTTCACTTTCTGCCATAAGGGTGGTGTCATCTGCATATCTGAGGGTATTGATATTTCTCCCAGCCATCTGATTGATTCCAGCTTGTACTTCCTCCAGCCCAGTGTTTCTCATGATGTACTTTGCATATAAGTTATATAAGCAGGGTGACAATATACAACCTGACGTACTCCTTTTCCTACTTGGAACCAGTCTGTTGTTCCATGTCCAGTTCTAACTGTTGCTTCCTGACCTGCATATAGGTTTCTCAAGAGGCAGGTCGGGTGGTTTAGTATTCCCATCTCTTGAAGAATTTTCCACTGTTTATTGTGATCTACACAGTCAAAGGCTTTGGCATAGTCAATAAAGCAGAAATAGATGTTTTTCTGGAACTCTCTTGCTTTTTCGATGATCCAGCAGATGTTGGCAATTTGATCTCTGGTTCCTCTGCCTTTTCTAAAACCAGCTTTAACATGTGGAAGTTCACGGTTCATGTATTGTTGAAGCCTGGCTTGGAGAATTTTGAGCATTACTTTACTAGCGTATGAGATGAGTGCAGTTGTGCAGTAGTTTGAGCATTCTTTGGCATTGCCTTAAGGATACTCAAAGATTCCAAAATATTTGAATAATTATGTAAGTAAGAGCAAGACAGGATGAAAAATAGCCAATAGCTAGTTACTCATTATGACTGTGAGTAATTTAAACTTGATGGGAATCTTCCAGACTTTGAAAATTTTGACCTTTTAGAATTTAATTTGTCATAGAGGGATAATGTGAGCTTGTGAGATGCTCCTATAGTCTTGACCCAGAACACGATGACTAGAAGACTCAGGGCCTCACTGTTGGACAGAAACACAGGTAATTAGTCCTTCAATCAAATGTCCTGGAAGACAGTGGGCAGTGAATCTTCTTGACCATTTGTCGTTTGATAAACTTTCATCATATGTCTCAGTAACCTGTGCCTGGGAGCAGCTTATATATTACATTATTTAAGTTGTTAAAGTCACAAGCTTTATATTCTGCAGGCTTTTTATTATGCAGGGTGTCATTAGAATGTTCTGTGCCACTGCTTTGTAACAGCTCTCTGATAGAAAGTAGAGGAGCCCACCTCTCAAAGCCTGAGATAGTAAAAGTAGGGGGTTTAATTGACAGTCATCACTGTCAATCATCTCAAGCAGAGAAGGTGAGGCAGTGCTTACATTGACCCTGTGGTGCTGTGTGGATTAATTTCTTTTTGTCTGCTTTTTCATCTGGAGCCTGAAAAATTATTATGGGTAAAGCAAGATGTTTATCTTATGATACACCCCAGATACAGAAATGAAGGGATTTTGTCAATAAACCTATCTTTACCTGTTGGGTCTAGCTTTTGAAGTTCAGAACCTTTTAAAAAATAATTTATTCATTCTCTTTGGACCTGGTAAGAGAAGAATCTTCCCTGATTATTCATCAAAAATTCTTCTTAAATGACACAATATCTATATCATAGTTGTGTGAATTTTCTCCAGCTGTCTCCTCTACCTGGCAACATATCCATCTTCTTTGAGCAACAAAGGGGCTTCCCTGGTGGCTCAGATGGTACAGAATCTGCCTGCAGTGCAGGAGACCCAGGTTCCATCCCTGGGTCAGGAAGATCTCCCTGAGAAGGGAATGGCAACCCACTGCAGTATTCTTGCCTGGAGAATTCCATGGACTGAGGAGCCTGGTGGACTATAGTCCATGGGGTTCCAAAGAGTGAGACACAACTAAATAACTTTCACTTAGCAAATAAACTCCTCTTCACCCAACTGAGCTAAGAGTGCTTCTTGGCCAGTGTCCCCGCCATGGTGCCCAGCTCCTTCTGGTCCACCATGAGCTCTAGGAGGACTTGGACTTGTCCTTCTTATATGTATATCTTCTCTTCTTTGTACACACATGCATACACACACAAGTGTGTGTACTTGGATATGTTTGGTGTCCAAGTACATTTTATTTATTTGAAAGGGGGCCTAGGGTTTCCTAGGGTAGTATAGGTCAGCTTTTCATCTTTTATTTTTTTAATTGAAGTGTATTTGATTTACAATGTTGTGTTAGTTTCAGGTGTACAGCAAAGTGATTCAGTTATACATATAAATTTATATATTTACCTTCATTGACTACATTAATGCTTTTGATTGTGTGGATCATAACAAACTGTGGAAAATTCTTAAAAAGGTGGGAATCCCAGACAACCTTACTTGTCTCCTGAGAAACTTGTATGAAGATCAAGAAGTAGCAATTAGAACTGGACATGGAACAACTGACTGGTTCCAAATTGGGAAAAGAGTACATAAAGGCTATGTATTGTCACCCTGCTTATATAGCTTTTATGCAGAGTACATTATGTGAAATGCCAGGCTGGATAAATCACAACCTGGAATCAAGATTTCTGGGAGAAATATCAATAACCTCAGATATGGAGATGTTACCACTCTAAAGGCAGAAGATTAAAAGGAACTAAGGAGCCTCTGGATGAGGGTAAAAGAGGAGAGTGAAAAAGCTGGCTTGAAATTCAACGTTCAAAAAACGAAAATCAAGACATCCAGTCCCATCACTTCATGGCAAATAGATGGGGACAAAGTGAAAGCAATGACAGATTTTATTTTCTTGGGCTCCAAAATCACTGCAGATGGTAACTGCAGCCACAAAATTAAAAGGTGCTTGCTCCTTGGAAGAAAAACTATAACAAACCCAGTGTATTAAAAAGCAAAGACATGACTTTCCAACAAGGGTCTATATAGTCCAAGCTATGGTTTTTCTTATAGCCGTGTACAGATGTGAGAGTAAAAAAGGCTGAGAATTTGATGCTTTTGAATTGTGGTGCTAGAGAAGACTCTTGAGAGTCCCTTGGATTGCAAAGAGATCAAACCAGTCAATCTTAAGGAAATCAACCATGAGTATTCAAAGGAAGGACTGATGCTGAAGCTGAAGCCCCAATACTTTGGCCACCTGATGTGAAGATCTGACTCACTGGAAAAATCTCTAATGCTGGAAAGACTGAGAGTAGGAAGAGAAAGGGGCAACGGAGGATGGATAGCATCACCGACTCAATGGACATGAGTTTGACCAAACTCAGAAATACAGTGAAGGGCAGGGAACCCTGGTGCACTGCAGTCCCTGGGATTGCAAAGAGTCAGATACAAATTAGTGATGGAACAACAAAAATATATTTGTATATTCTTTCTGTCTAGCTATTTCTCTTGAACTGAATTGAAATTAAAATATCATTAACTGATATCCACAAAAGAGATAAAAATGTTTAAAAGCTTTGGGATCAGAGAAAACTGGGTTCAAATGCTATTTTGACCATTTATTGCTCAGATGCTGCTGGAAAAATTCATATCTGAGTCTTAGATTGTTGTTTGATAAAATTAGAATCATAAGAGTTCTGTTAGATAACACCTACCTAGTGACTGTCACAAAGGAGGACTTATTTTTTGGTCTACTCTCCTTTTCTGTTTTCAAAGAAGAGTTGCTTTTAGATTATTTTCATTTTAAAAGAGGCCTATTGATGATTGTGCCTTGCATAAACAAAGTAACAAATCATTGATATTCCTCTCTTCTTGTTTATTTGCTATTTCCTTTGTGGGAAACAATACATAAATGAAAATTTGGCATCAGACTCTTGGAACCAGAAGCATCAGAGCCACTTGGGAACTGGTGTGAAATGCAGAATTCTAGAATGTATTTGGTGAGGAATGTGCATTTCAGGAAGAGCCTTAGAAGATTCAAGTGCCTGTTCAGTTGTGAGGAGAACTGAACCAGAGTGGATGCTGACCCCTGATTTGAGGAGTAGTGGGAAGTTAATATTAGCTTTCGTGCTATTGGTACGGGGATTTCTAAGGTAAGAGTGACCAGTTAGGTAGAACTTCTTTGTGGTGAAAGGAGGCCTGGGTTTTAATGGCTGTGATTGCCTGCATCTCCCAGCTGTATTTTATTTCATGGGTGTGCCAGCCTGGAGCTCTGGAACCTGTGTAACAGTTACCTTCCCCGGAGGAACCAGCTCGTGTGCCCATCCTGACATGGAAACAGTGGCTGGTGGTTTGATTTCATTTATCTGTTGATGATTATTCCCTGTGGCCATGTCAGCAGACTGTAGTCTTGTGCCTCCTCAGGGATTCAGCAGACTGAAACAAAACTTTTCTTTTATCCTTTGTTGTCTTATTAAAAAAAAACCCTCTAAAAGAAGCAAGGCTTTAATATTATATATATATGAAATAAAATAAAATATGATGAAATAAATATATGAAATAAAATACAACTGGGAGATGCAGGCAATCACAGCCAATAAAATCCAGCCCTTCTTTTATATATATATATATATATATATATGTTTGAAGTGTTCCATGTCTCATAGAAAACATATTATTACCCTCTGAAAGGATGACCTTCACTGACATTTCATTTCAAGGGTATTGGCTTGGTTGACTATCTTTCTTTTAAGTCTCCACACATTTATTTGAAACTTGCAGATGTTTTTGTACCAATTAAATGTCTATACTCTGAAGATGACCATTCATGAGCAATTCCAGAGTTTCATTGGTGACAGGTAGATTTAGATTTTCATGACCATTTAAGTGGATACCTTTTGTCCTATCTTGTGTGATAACCAAACAAATTTCACTTCTGAGTGTTGGATGACACCTTAAGAAGTGTTTTTCAGGAGGAAAGATGACTTAACTATTTTCTAGCTACTTTTTAAGGCATTGGTTCAACAAACATTTTAAACATATTTACACAGAACATGTCCTTAGAGTAAAAAGACATGAGAAGTGTACAGAGTTTCTGCTTTCAAGAGGTCAAGAATTTGGTAGGCAGACAAGCAGTGTTTGATTAATTGCAAATAAAATGTGATGTAATTGCTTGACTCTAAATTAAATAAGAAAAAGATATGTATAGAGTACAATTTTTGTCCCAGAGAGAACAAAGGGAATGTTTAGGTGAGGACTTGAAGTCCCAGAACAGGTAAATAACTTTGGATATGTGTAATTAAGAAGAGACCCCCATATGTACCATGGTGACAAAAGGACATTCCACTGGGGGGAAATGTACCTACTCAGGCCTGGAGATATGAAACAGTACTGTATATTTGGAGAATTGAAAGTATCTGAATCTGTTTATAGTAGTGGCTCTTACCACTCATCAAACATTTTTCATTGTGACAAGTAGTGAAAAATATATTTTATGTAGTGATTCAGTACCCAACACGTGTACACACAAATTTAACAGGAACAAAAGACAAAAACTTCACAAATACTATTTGATGATATAGTATATTATCAATATTATAAATAATAATATAGTATATTATCAATATTATAAATAATATTTGCTGCTGCTGCTAAGTCACTTCAGTCGTGTCCGACTCTGTGCGACCCCATAGATGGCAGCCCACCAGGCCCCTCTGTCCCTGGGATTCTCCAGGCATGAATACTGGAGTGGGTTGCCATTTCCTTCTCCAATGCATGCATGCATGCTAAGTCACTTCAGTCGTGTCCAACTCTGTGCGACCCTCTGTGCAGCCCACCAGGCTCCTCTGTCCAGAGGATTCTCCAGGCATTTAACGATAATTTAAATAATGTTTATCCTTGCTAAATACAATATGCTTTGATATTTTCTTTCCTCATCTCTGTGGTTCTGTTTCATTTAAAAATGCTGCTGCTGCTGCTGCTGCAGCTAAGTCGCTTCAGTCGTGTCCGACTCTGTGCGACCCCATAGACAACAGCCCACATGGCTCCACCGTCCCTGGGATTCTCCAGGCAAGAACACTGGAGTGGGTTGCCATTTCCTTCTCCAATGCATGAAAGTGAAAGTGAAAGGGAAGTCGCTCAGTCATGCCCGACTCTTCGCGACCCCGTGGACCACAGCCCACCAGGCTCCTCCGTCCACGGGACTTTACAGGCAAGAGTACTGAAGGGGGTTGCCATTAAAAATGCTGGTCATAACTTATTAAACTGATGACAATTTATTAGTGAGTCATTATCTACAGTTTGAAAAACAATGGTATGGTCTGTAAGTACTCGGGGGGAGGAAACCAGACTGGAGAGTCATCAGGAATCAGATAACACTAGAGGAAAACATAGGCAGAGAAATCTTTGATAAAAATTGCAGCAATGCTTTTTGGATCTGTTTCTTACAATATTGGAAATGAAAGCAAAAATAAACAAATGGGAATTAACTAAACTTAAAAGCTTCTGCACAGCAAAAGAAACCACAAACAAAGCAAAAAGACAACCTATAGAATGGGAGCAAATATTTGCAAACAATATGACTGACAGGGGATTAATTTCCAAAATATAAAAACAGATCATACAACTGAGTAACAACAACAACAAAAACCCCCAACAACTCACTAAAAATATAGGCAGAAGACTAAAATAGACTTTTCTCCAAAGTCTTTTTTCTCCAAAGAAGATGTAATGATGGCCAAGAGACACATGAAAATATGCTCCACATCACTAATTATTGCTAAAATGGAAATCAAAATTAAAATTACATACTAGATCACACCAGTCAGAATGGCCATCATTTAAAAGTCTACAAATAATAAATGCTGGAGAGGGTGTGGAGAAAAGGGAACCTTCTTACGCTACTGGTGGAAGTGTTAATTGGTGCAGCCACTATGGAGAACAGTATGGAGATCCCTTAAAAAACTAAAATTAGAGTTACTATATGCTCCAACAATTCCACTCTTGGGCATATATCCAGAAAATACAAAATCTCTAATTCAAAAAGATACACGTGCAACAATGTTCATAGCCACACTATGCACAATAGCTGAGACATGCATGCAACCTAAATGTCCATCAACAGATTAATGAATAAAGAAGTTGAATATATATATATGCATGCATTAGTATATATATATATACATGTGTAGAAACACAATGGAATATTACTTAGCCATAAAAAAGAATGAAAATTTTTGTCATTTTTAGCAACATGGAAGGTCCTAGAGATTATCATACTAAGTGAAGTAAACTAGACAGAGAAAGACAAATATGATACATTTACATGTAGAATTTTGAAAAAAAGGATATAAATGAACTTATATGGAAAAGAGGAATAGCACCACAGACATAGAAAACAAACTTCTAGTTACCAAAGGGAGAAGAGGTGGGGGGAGGGATAAATTAAGAATTTTGGATTAATAGATACACACTGCTAAGCTGCTAAGTCACTTCAGTTGTGTCTGACTCTGTGCGACCCCATAGATGGCAGCCCACCTGGCTCCCCCATCCCTGGCATTCTCCAGGCAAGAATACTGGAGTGGGTTGCCATTTCCTTCTCCAATGCATGAAAGAGAAAAGTGAAAGTGAAGTCACTCAGTCGTGTCCAACTCTTAGCAACCCCATGGACTGCAGCCTACCAGGCTCCTCCGTCCATGGATTTTCCAGGCAAGAGTACTGGATTAGGGTGCCATTGCCTTCTCCGAGATACACACTAGTATGTATAAAATAGATAACAACTATATAGAACAGAATGCTATACTCAATATTTTGTAATGACATGAGGGAAACACATCTGAAAAGTATGTATATATGTATACACACACACACACACACACACACACACATATATATATATAACTGAACCATAGAGTCGGACACGACTGAGTGACTGAACTAAACTGAACTGAACCATATATACATATATATAAAATAATCTCTTTGCTGTATACCTGAAACTAACATAACATTGCCGATCAACTACACTTTGATTAGAAAAATGATTCTCAGATTTTGACTTGAGCAACTGGATGGATGGTAGAATCACTTGTTGAGATGTAGTGGGCTCGCATATGCTATTGTGCAGGACAAGGGTGCTTATCAAGAATTTTGTTTTGTTTGAGGCAAACTTGAGATGACTATTGATTTCCAAAAGAAGATGTCAAGTAAATAGTTGAATACATTAGTAAAGAGTTCAGTGAAGATGTCTGGAACTAGATCTATAAATGTGAGTGCCTTTGACATGTGGGTGGTATTTAAAATTGTGGGACAGTTAGGAATGAGATAGGGAGAGGAGGAAGATAGAGAAAAATAGCGAATTAGTTGTTAGTGAAATGGGCTCAAAAATTAAGAGATCTAGCTAAGGAAGGGAAGACAAAAGTTCCTGGAAGCTTGTGGTTAATGTGGTGGAAGGAAGCCTGGGTGGTTGTCCTTAAAATACCAGCAGGAATAAGAGTTTTCTAAAGAAGGAAGCTTTTGATTGTGTCAAATGCTGACGAGATGTCAAGTGGGAGGGAAGAAGTCATTGCATTTGGAAGGAGAATTGGAGTGGTGTTGGAAAGAGGAATTTTTGTAGAGTGGTGGCTTTGGAAGCAGTAATGGAAGGGCTGGAATGATGATCATGAGGATGTGGAGGTTGGGACAGAGTTGCGCCAGAGCCCAGGAGGCAGTGAGAAGTGCAATGGATGTTATTGAAAGGCTTTCAGAGAGTTTTGAAATATCTTGTGGATAGTGTGTGGAGAGGCAGCATAAGGTGGGTGTGTGTGGCTAGGGAGAGCGAGCAATTGTGAGGCTTTGCAGTGGTCTATGTGAAAAAGGATGGCAGCTTATTCTAAGCATTTGGCTTTGTGAAGGAATTATGTCACAAAAACCCTTCACAGAACAAAAAACGAGTTCAACAAGAGCAGTAAAAGTGTTTTATCTTTGGAAATGAGCATGATGTTGCATTTGACAATATTTCATGTTAATTTATTCTGTTGACTAATTGTTCTTTGGAGAAATTGAACTCATTTGCCATTAGATTTGACATGTTAAATAAATCAGATCTCTTAAAAGGCTTCCAAATTCTGAGAGCATAAGATAGTTCAAAATTGCATCCACATTTATCCACACTGTTTTTGACATGATATGCAAAGAAAAATAGCCTCATTCATTCTTGTCTGTACACTGGCATGGGGGCATTTCCTGGGTTACAATTTTTTTCCCCTTTTTCAAGATGAACTGACTGCCTTAAACCCGACTCTATTATTAATCCATTATTGATTAATATAAATCTTAAAAATATAGTTTTTTAAAATCAAAACATATCATAGATCATGTGAAATTCCTTTCATTTCTCATCACTTCATTTCTGGTTTTGATATTGCTTTTAAAAAGTTTTTTTTCTCCTTTATAATGAGACAGCGTCTATAACACATTTCCTATTACATTGCCATTTTTGTTTAATGGAACTCAACTTGAAGCGTCCATTTTTCACTTGGAGCAAAATGAAATTCTTTCTCTGAGCTGTTGCATTAACAGTCAATATTGTGTTGGTTCTAGCTCCTCAAAATCATGAGTGATGTATACTTAATGGATCTTCTTCTCACATCTCACCCATTTTTCTACATTTCTCACTGATCCTAAGTATTCTTTCCAAAAATCTAACCTTTATCACTCTCTACTAAACTCTTCTCTTACATTTTAATGCCTCGCTTAGATGTAGTTTATCATCGTCTGTACTTAAAGATGTGGTTTTTGGTTGAGGAGATGTGATTACCTTAAAGTAACTTTTGTGAAATTTTAAGATAGATTCAATTTTTAAGGGAAGCTTTTCAATCTTGAACAAAGATCGAACTTCAGTTCAGTTCAGTCACTCAGTCGTGTCTGACTCTTTATGACCCCATGGACTGCGGCACGCCAGGCCTCCCTGTCCATCGCCAAGTCCCAGAGTTTATTCAAACTCATGTCCATTGAGTCAGTGATGCCATCCAACCATCTCATCCTCTGTCATCCCCTTCTCCTCCAGCCTTCAATCTTTCCTAGCATCAGGGCCTTTTCCAATGAGTCAGTTCCTTGCATCAGGTGGCCAAAGTATTGGAGCTTCAGCTTCAGCATCAGTCCTTTCAATGAATATTCAGGACTGATTTCCTTTAGGATGGATTGGTTGGATCTCCTTGTGGTCCAAGGGACTCTCAAAAGTCTTCCCCAACACCACAGTTCAGAAGCATCAGTTCTTCAGTGCTCAGGTTTCTTTATATTCCAGCTCTCACATCCATACACGACTACTGGAAAAACCATAGCTTTGACTAGGCACACCTTTGTTGGCAAAGTAATGTCTCTGCTTTTTAATATGCTGTCTAGGTTGCTCACAACTTTCCTTCCAAGGAGTAAGCATCTTTTAATTTTATGGCTGCAGTTACCATCTGCAGTGATTTTGAAGCCCCCCAAAATCAAGTCTGTCACCATTTCCATTGTTTCCCCATCTATTTGCCATGAAGTGATGGGACCAGATGCCATGATCTTAGTTTTCTGAATGCTGATGAATGCAATTTGCAAAGTTTCAACTTGAATGAATGCTCTGTTGGTCTCAAGAATGTTTTTAAAATTATTTTAAATTTGTATTTAAACATTTTTATTCTATACCTTTTTTTTCTTTTAGAAAGGTGGAACAGCAGAAGCATAAAAGTGAGGACATAAGACTTTGGAGTTTTCTCCATAGGATGTATGCAGAGCTGATTATATCATGAATAAGATTTTATTACAATTAATTTTTCTAGATGAAGAACCTCAATAAATTCATCAAGTTTTCCTTGAATTTCTCTAATTATCTTGAGGTCTTCAGCCATTCGAACTTGTTTAACAATAAACAATTTTGCTTTCTTCTTGCTATCTTCATCAAAATCTTCTAATGCATCTTTAACATTTTTCTCCAATTATCCGACTTCAGTGTTTGTAGGTTGTTGCATTAGAGTATTTGCAGTGATAGCAAGAAGGTATAGTTTTTGCCAAAATAGGACAACATCTTTACATCCCTACTCAGAATCTAGGAAATGCTATTGCTGGTAATAGGAGAAGGCAATGGCACCCCACTCCAGTACTCTTGCCTGGAAAATCCCATGGACGGGGGGAGCCTGGTGGGCTGCAGTCCATGGGGTCTCGGCGAGTCGGACACAATTGAGAGACTTTACTTTCACTTTTTGCTTTCATGCATTGGAGAAGGAAATGGCAACCAACTCCAGTGCTCTTGCCTGGAGAATCCCAGGGATGGTGGAGCCTGGTGGGCTGCTGTCTATGGGGTCGCACAGAGTTGGACACGACTTAAGTGGAACTTTTCAGTCTTGAACAAAGATGTAACTACATTCCTGTGAAATATATAAAGTCTCAACATAAACGAATGCTCAGTTGGTCTTCAGAATGTTGAAAAGATGTTTCACCTTGAGGGGAATTGCATTTGTGCTCTAGTTCTCTCTCTGTCTCTGTCTGCCTATCTCTCTCTGTACATTTCTAAAGACACTTGATCTGCCTTTCTCTGTCCTGTCTCACTTGCCTCTTGTTACTGTTCCCCTCAGTTCAGTTCAGTTGCTTAGTCATGTCCGACTCTTTGCAACGCCATGGACTGCAACACGCCAGGCTTCCTTGTCAGTTACTAACTCCCAGAGCTTGCTCAAATTCATGTCCATGGATTCAGTGATGCCATCCAACCATCTCAACCTCTGTCATTCCCTTCTCTTCCTGCCTTCAATCTTTCCCAGTATCAGGGTCTTTTTAATGAGTCAGTTCTTCACATCAGGTGGCCAAAGTATTGGAGTTTCAGCTTCAGCATCAGTCCTTCCAATGAACATTCAGGACAAATTTAATTTAGGATTGAATGGTTTGATCTCCTTGCAGTCCAAGGGACTCTCGAGCATCTTCTCCAACACCACAGTTCAAAAGCATCTGTTCCTCAGTGCTCAGCCATTTTTATGGTCCATTCTCACATCCGTACACAACTACTGGAAAAGCCATAAAACTTTAGCTTTGGCTATATGGACCTTTATCAGTAAAGTAATGTCTCTGCTTTTTAATATGCTGTCTAGGTTTGTCATAGCTTTTCTTAAAGGAGCAAGCATCTTTTAATTTCATGGCTACAGTCACCATCTGCAGTGATTTTGGAGACCAAGAAAATAAAGTCTGTCAGTGTTTCCATTGTTTCCCCATCTATTTGCCATGAAGTGATGAGACCAGGTGCCACGATCTTTGTTTTTTTGAATGTTGAGTTTTATGCCAGCTTTTAACTTTTCAGTGTTCTCCTGGTTCCTGATAAAAGGCAGTTGTACCTTTATTCTCTACCAACCATTTTAATCCAGAGACTAGGTTCATTCTTCTCACCAATTCACTTGTTTTTCATTAGAGTTCTAATAGCCTTATAGTTTACTGTTTTACAGACTTACACATTGACTATGTTTTAAGTGTATTGGATTGTCGGGCATCACTCACCTATTCATTCATTCACTTCTCAGTTCAGTTAGTGAACAAACACTTATAGTGTCCACACTACATGTTATTTACTAGGAATGCAGACATGAATAAGACAGAATCTATATCCTCAAGGAACATCCACGAGAGGAGGACACACCTAAGCCTTGATTCAAAAGGAATACTCTCAGAAGACTCGCTGCGATGGAATCTCCCCACTAAAAAGGACCAGAGTTAATAAAATTCTAAGGATTTTCTTTGGATTTTCTATGGCATCTGTAAGGGAATTTTGATTCTTAAGTACCTACTGGGATCTGGCATTATGTCGGCCTGTTATAATTATTAATCTCCAAAGTCATCATGGGAGGGAAAACATTACCATCCCCAATTTATTGATGAGAAAATTAGAAATAAGAAAAGTTAGAACTCATCCAGTATTCTAAGGTTAACAATTAATTTGCAAAGTTGTTTTTCTTTAAGCTTTGTTAAAATAAAACACAAAATAGAGACCAAACTTGAAATAATACCTCCTGAACCAAATAATAAAATGGGAGCCCTCGTTGAAATAGAGAACTAAATTCACCTGAGAAAGATAGTGCGTGATGATTTATTTCTTATAAACATGCCGATCTTGGTATTTATATCCATAATAAAAGAAACATATGTTACCTTCAAAAATTGTATGAAATAATCACTTAAAAAATTCTCCTTCTGTCTGAGAATCCACATTGTAATAACTAATCACTTTCAAGCTTAAATAACTTCCTCATTTTGTTTTTTAAGATTTTTTTATTACTGAGGCAACATTAGTTAATTCCTAAACATTGGTTTATATCATGTTTCCTGTGTAGAGCACTATATTTCTATTTCTGTATACCCTACAGTATGCTCACCATGAAAAACTGAGTTTCCATCTGTAATCACATGGCTGGTCTTCTTCACCCATTTCACCCTGCCCCTGCCCCTCTGGTAACCACTGCTCTGTCCTCTGTGTTCGTTTTTGTTTGGCTTGTTCATTTATTTATTTGTTTGTTTGCTTTTTATATCCCCCATATGAATTAAACCATATAATACTTGCCTTATATCACTAAGCATGAAACCTTCAAAGCCTACCCAAGGTTGCAAATGTCAAAATTTCACTTTTTTATGGCTGAGCAGTATTCCATGGTATATATATGTATCGCGTTTTTTTAACTGATGGGTACTTAGGTTGTTTCCATATCTCGCCTGTTGTAAATAGTGCCGTGATAAATGTCGGGGTGTATGTGTGTTCAGTCTTGATCATGTCTGGCTCTTTGTGATCCATGAGCTATAGCCCACCAGACTCCTCTGTCCGTGGGGTTTTCCAGGCAAGAATACTGGAGCTGGTTGCCATTCCCTTCTCCATGGTATCTTTCTGACCTGGTATTGAACCCGCATCTCCTGTGTCTCTTGCATTGGAAGGCACATTCCTTACCTGTGAGACACCTGAGAAGCCCATGTATCTTATCAAATTAGTGTTTTTTTTAAATTCTTGGATAAATACCTAGAGTAAAATTATTGTTTCCTTATTCTTGGATAAATACCCACAGATGGGATAGCTGGATCAGTTGGTAGTTCTATTCTCAAATTTTTGAGGAATTTCCATATTGTCTTCCATAGTGACTGCTCCAATCTACATTCCCACCAACAGTGCATGAGAATTCCCTTTCACCACACTTTTACCAACAGTTATTTCTTGCCTTTTTGATAATAGCCAATTAATAGGTATGAGGTTATATCTCATTGTGATTTTGATTGCATTCCCCTAATAATTAGTGGCATTAAATATCTTTTCATGTATCTGTTGGCCACCTGTATGTCTTTGGAAAAATATCTATTTAGCTCCTCTGCCATTTTTTATTAATTTTTTTATTTTTTTTTTCAGTTTTTTATTTTTTAAACTTTAAAATCTTTAATTCTTACATGCGTTCCCAAACATGAACCCCCCTCCCACTTCCCTCCCCATAACATGTCTCTGGGTCATCCCCATGCACCAGCCCCAAGCATGCTGTAGCCTGCGTCAGACATAGACTGGCGATTCACTTCTTACATGATAGTATACATGTTAGAATGCCATTCTCCCAAATCATCCCACCCTCTCCCTCTCCCTCTGAGTCCAAAAGTCCGTTATACACATCTGTGTCTTTTTTCCTGTCTTGCATACAGGGTCGTCATTGCCATCTTCCTAAATTCCATATATATGTGTTAGTATACTGTATTGGTGTTTTTCTTTCTGGCTTACTTCACTCTGTATAATCGGCTCCAGTTTCATCCATCTCATCAGAACTGATTCAAATGAATTCTTTTTAACGTCCTCTGCCATTTTTAAATTGGATTGGTATTTTGTTGTTGTTGTTGAGTTGTATAAGTCCTTTATACATTTTGGATATTAACTCCTTGTTGTATGTATCATTTACAGATATCTTCTCCCATTCAGTAGGCTATCTTTCCTTTTTTTGTGTGTGGTTTCCTTTGCTATGCAGAAGTTTTTTAGTTTGATGCAGTAACATTTGTTTATTTTTGCTTTTGTTTCCTTGTCTGAGGAGACATATCTAGAAATACATTGCTAAGATTAGTGTCAAAGAGTGTATTGCCTATGTTTTCTTTCATGAGTTTTATGGTTTTAGGTCTTACATTCAAGTCTTCAATCCACTTTGAGCTAATTTTTGTGTATGTTTTTGTGTATGTTATGAGATAGTGATCTGGTTTCTTTTCTTTTTTTTTTTTTGCATGTTGCATTTTCCCAACACTATTTACTGAAGGAACTGTCCTTTCTCCATTATATATATATTTTGCTCCTTTGTCATCAGTTAATTGCTTCTATTTGTGTGGGTTTCTTTCTGGGCTCTGTCTTTTGTGCCATTGATCTATGTATCTGTTTTTCTGCCAATACCTCACTGTTTTGATTACTGTGGTTTTGTGATATAGTTTGAAATTGGGGAGTATGATACTTTTAGCTTTGTTCTTTCTTCTTACAATTGCTTTGGCTATTTGAGGTCTTTGTGATTCTATATAAGTTCTAGAATTTTTTGTTCTATTTCTCTGAAAAATATCCTTGGGATTTTGATAGGGACAGCATTGAAACTTAAGGCTACTTTAGGTAATATGGACATTTTAACAATGTTAATTCTTCGAATCCATGAGTGTGGAATATCTTTCCATTTATCTGTGTCCTCTTAAATTTCTTTCAACAATGTCTTATTGTTTTCAATGTACAGGTATTTTACCTTCTTGGTTAAATTTATTCCTAGATATTTTATTCTTGTTTTTGATTGTAAATGACATTATTTTCTTAATTTTTCTCATTATCACTTTATAAGCCATCCTGTAACATCATGCCCCTGAGCTTCATATCAGTTTAATTTTAAAGCTTCCAGTTTGTGAACTATTCTTATATGCACACGTATGTGTGCTCAGTCACTTTAATTATGTCTGACTCTTTGCAACCTTATGGACTGTAGCCCTCCAGTCTCCTCAGTCCATGGAATTGTCCAGGCAAGAATACTGGAGTGGGTTGCTATCCTCTCCTCCAGGGAATCTTCCTGATCCAGGGATCAAACCCACATCTCCTGCGACTCCTGCATTACAGGTGGATTTTTTTTTTTCACTGCTGAACCACTGGGGAAGCTCTCTTATATGCAAAGTAAATGCATACTACATTTTATTTATCCAGTGGTTTTAATTTTGCTCTTTCTCAATTTTTGACATCTCTACTATGAACACTTTCAAATATGTGCCAAGAGCACATAGCATCAATTTTTAATACCAAATACCTCTATCACCAATGATTAGTATCAAATATCAGTATCATCAGTTATCAGTATCTTGCCATTCTTCTTTCATCCATCACCTTCATCTTTCTTTCTCTTTACTTTGTGTCTGTAATAGATATGAACTCAGAAATACACAAACAATATTATTAGTACAACAAATAATATTCCTTTATAATTGCTTAATATCATCTGACACTCAGCTCATGTTTGCTTTTTTTTGATTGTCACAAAATGTCTTTCTGGAGTTACATTTTTAAAACAATTAATGTCTCAAATAGATTCATACATTGCATTTGATTAATATGCCTAATAAGGCTCTTTTCACTTTAAAAATTTTTTCTCCTCATTTTTTCATGTCAATTACTTACTGAAGACATTTTTTCCCCCCTGTGGAATTTATCATCTTCTGGATTGGGCTGATTGTGTTCACTTGATTTTGTTTAACATGTTCCTTTATGCCCCGTATTTTCAGTAAATGGGTAGAACAATCTAGCGGTATCATTAGATTCAGATTAATGTGCTCTCTTTTGGAAAAATATTTTCTTTGTAACTGGTACTATGTCCATTCTATTGCATCACTTCTGGTATCTCCTTTCTGTCAATATTATAGTTGATAACTGGGTTCAGGAGTTATGGATCTGAGTCACACTTTGCAAAAACCTGCATGAATATTTTGCTTGTGTTTTCAAAGTCACCGATATTCATTGTCCAGGTTGATTATTTTATTAGAAGCTGTAAAATGATGATTTCTATAATTCTATCATTCCGGACACATTCATTAGTTAGCAGTCTTCTAGAATAAGAGTTTATCCTTCATCAGTTATTTAGTTGCCTGGAAATACAGTTCACATTCAGGCTTCCCCAATGGCTTAATGGGTAAAGAATTCTCCTGCAGTGCAGGAGACACAGGAAGCATTAGTTTGGTCCCTGGCTTGGCAAGATCCCTTGGATGAGAAAATGGCAACCCACTCCAGTATTCTTGCCTAGATAATCCCATGGATAAGGTGGCAAAGAGTCGGACATGACTGAGTGACTAAACAGACAGACAGACTGATGGTTCATATCCAAAATACAGGCTGCATGCTTGATTCTAACCCTGTTTTCACCAAGTTTCACAGTGATGAGTTGGTGCAATACAATACTGGAACCCAGGATTAGGTAACTCTGAGCCTTTATAATTTCTACCTAATTAAAGAGTTTAAAATGCTGTAAGAATATAAACAAAGTCTGAAAGTCCCAGTGCTTTTAGGCAGACAAGAGGTTAAAGAGCCAGGATTCCCGAGACACCTTCATTCTATTGTTTCTGGAGATGTGTTAGAGGTCACTAAGTGCCACCCAGTCTCATTTCATAGCAGTTATTACCACTCTTCCCAGGTTGATTTACCATTGTAACCACCGTGGACTCTCAGCACGCTGATGATCAACAGCTATTTTAACTAATAGCCTCAGCCCTTCTCCTATTCTTCTGGCTCTGGGCTGGGGTATTTTTCCATATTACTTCCTGAGGCAGCCTGACAACTTTGAAAAAAGAGGGAAATTATGTGAGTAAATACAGTATTTCCTCCCCGGCCCCAAGGGGATTGCCTTTGTCAGCATCAGCAAAAAATCAGAGATTGGAAGTGACTCCCTCCTGCTCCTGAGCTTGCTCAGCACAGCAGCTGGAACCAAACAGGCCTCTGTGTGCCCATGTGAATACCTGAAAATAATGTGTTTATTTCTGTACTTTAAAAATTAAAATTACCTTTCAAAAACACTCCAGGAAGCATCAAGGAAATTGTGGGAGACTCAGTTAAATGTTCTTTTTTTGCCTACTGCTCTCCTGGTTTGGGGGCCTGAGAGGGGTCATCTCCAGGCACCACTGTCGTAGTAAAAGGTTGCGTCTTTCTCCAGACATCCCTCTCTGCACACCGTATATGAAATGTTCTTACTAATCCTACATGGGAGATAGAGCCTGACTTTAGTCATCTCAAAAGGGTGGTGTTGGATAACAGAAACAGTTAGAATTATGTATACAAGTCCCTTCCCTCCTCTCCATCCCTACTGGAAACCTTAAGTGAGTGAATGAAAGAAGCTCGGGCGTGTCTGACTCTTTGTGACCCCATGAACTATACAGTCCATGGAATTCTCCAAGCCAGAATACTGGAGTGGGTAACCTTCCTTTCCTTGCTCCGGGGGATCTTCCCAATCCAGGAATCAAACCAGGATCTCCTGCACTGCAGGTAAATTCTTTCTAACTGAGCTATGAGGGAAGCCTGGGAACCTCAAAGGGTAGAGCTACATTAATATTTTGGGGAGTGGAAGAAAGGAGGGTCAGGGTAGGTGGTATGCAAGGATACAGAGAAGACGGCAGAAGGCTGGGGATACAGGAAGGGCAAGGGGTCTAGAGAGAGCAGGTAGGGGCAGTGGGGCCAGGAGTCAGGTGGATTCCAAGGGGAGAGTCTTGGGCTCCTTTCTTGCTCTTCCCAAGTTCCTTGCACTTCCTCTTCTTTTTCTCCCAGTGTCCTGGGGCAGCTCTTGGCAGATGGTCCAGTATCGAGTCTTTGGGAGAGTCTGAGGCTGAGGGGTGACTGTGGTGAACAAGTACAGGGCTTGTTCGCATGTTCATTGTGTGAGCCTGGGGCATAGTCATCAGGGGCAGAAAGATCTGCCTTTTGAACAATGGTGTCACAATAGTGAAACAGCAGTTCCTTCCCCTCACCATGTTCTCCTCTTGCCTTTTGTCTGTAGAAAAACTTTTGTCAAAGAGTACATTTAATCAGCAAAGTGAAAAATAAAAAACAGGACAAGATAATAATAGTTGAGTTATTAAGCATTGTTAAGGACTCTTAATTCCATCTCAAGGGCTATAGATAATATTCTGAGCCATCTCCTGTGAGCTGTCTTATAGATATTGAAACCCCCACCAGGTGGAAAAAGTTAATTATATGATGATCAGATTGTAGCTATGACATAAGCTGCCACAATCCTGAGAACTGCCCTTAAGGAAATGGGAACAAACTGCCCCTGGAGCTGAAGACTAACAACACTTGAAACAATCAAGATGATGCTGGTCAGACGCCACATGGCCAACTTCAAGATGACTGTTGAAGCTGACCGTGCTGTGTCTGTACGTAGCCCCTTCCTTCCACCTGTACACTCCTGAAACTCCCCTTTAAAAGCTCTTTCTCACTGATTGGCTGTTAAACAGATGGCTGTTTTCTGATTTTGCTATATATTTTGGGAACTGTCCTAGCACTTTTACTGAGATCATTCCTCCCCCCTCTCCCCGTTTCCTGCTAAGCCTTGAGAGTCACGGACTCCTGGACTTACCCAGGTGACATAGAGAAAACAAGGACAAACATCTGGAACATCACTGACATCATGGGCCCAAGAAATGTGTTGTTTTAGTTCAGTCAAGGAACTAACACTCAAAGAGTTTTAAAGCCTTAATCTCCTCTCAGTATCAATTGTCAGACATATTCAGCCACCTGTAGTAATAGGCTGCATTCAGCTATAAAAAGGGCCATTGTCAAAACGACCTGAGAAATATTTCTAATGATTCCTTTAGGACTTCTGTCTGGTGCACACTCATTCCCTCTTGAAGCCTTTTGGCAAGTTAAGGTATGTGGCCCAGGCTGGAGAACCTGCTTACACTTCCCAGTTGGTCCACTGCATTTTGGATATCATAGTGCTTCTTAAATCTACACGTGTCTGTCCCAACACCCAACATCCTTACATCAAAGTAAGGCGCATGCTGAAGTTTCACAAACAGCATTGAGAAACTGTAAAAAAGTTGGCAAATCTCATCCCTAACTATAGTGCATAGAGTTACATGAACCCCAAAATACAGGCAAGGAGTTTAGATACCACCATGGCCTTGGGCAGAGAAAGGCAGGAAGAAAGAAAAAGCACGAGCTGTCAGTCATATGTGAGGGAGAAGGAAATCACAAAGTCAGAGTGTAGACTCTGCCTGGCACCTGGTGCCTTGTAGATCCTGCTCCAATTGCATATGAAAGTTTTCCCCAACACATCCCTTTTGATGTGGAAAATGTTAAGACTTGAAGGAGAAGCGAAGGTGACTGACTTGCTACAAACTGAGAAGGTGCACGCCACATCCGTGGCAATCATCACAACATCAGTGACTAAGTTTAAAGAGAAATGAGTGTGGAATCTAAAGAGATGATACAAATGAATGCATTTACGAAACAGAAACAAACTCACAGACTTACACAGTGACCTTATGGTTATGGGTGGGGGGCAGAGAAGGGAAGGGATAGTTAGCAAGTCTGGGATGGATGTGTACACACTGCTATATTTAAAATGAATAACCAATAACGACCTACTATATAGTACAGGGAACTCTACTCAATGTTATATGGCAGCCTGGATGGGAGAGGAATTTGGGGAGAGAATAGGAACATGTATATGTATAACTGAATCACATACGTATAACTGCAAACTAGCACAACATTGTTAATTGGCTGTACTCCAATATAAAATAAGGAGTTAAAAGTAAGAGACATGAACATTATGTTCAAGGAATAAAATGCCTGCTCATTGCATTTTCTTCCCCAGTTATACCAAATGAACATTTTCCCATCTCACCCAGCTATGCTGAATTCCAAGCCCAGTGTCCTTTTTAAGATCTCCAATTAATCACCTGACAGGAGGAAGGCAGGGGGTGTGGGTGGGCAATGAGTTAGTAGGAGAAGGGTAGTAAGGAATTTGGCAAGGAAATACACAATTACAACTGTGTGAGAGGCTTCTCAGAAAACATAGGCAGTGTTTTCTGTCTACTCCATTCTGTTGAAAGGAAACAACAGGAAACCCAGCAATGGACCCAGGTGATCACGTGCATTTAAAGTACTCTTAGCATCCCCCCTGCTGAGTCTGTGTTGGCTATACAATTAGGGAGGCTGAAGCTGGAGAAAACACAGTTAGGAGTTTTAGTTTTCAAATTATGAAACATTTACCTGGTTCTTGAAAGAGAAAGATGTGTACCTGGCAGAAGCTGAACCCGCCTGGGTACTTCCTCTCTTGTATCATTTAGCATCTCAACATCACATGCCTGCAGGGACCACGAGCATCTGGAAACATCCCACAAGTCCCCAAGCATGAAACTTCATTGGCTTCTCTCTCTTAAGACTTTCTTCCTTTGTCTTTCCCTGAAGAGAGAGGAAAGAAGAGGCATGCATTCCAATTGCTTATTTAGGGAGACAAAAAGGCTGTTTTTGAATTTCAAGTTCAACATCTACTAACACAACTGTGTATCTTAGGAAGATTGTTTCCTTAAATGTAGTCATTTTTTCTTTCTCCTTTTGCAAACGTCATTAAGTGGGGACATATCATACTTTCTTAAGTTCCTTCTGCCTGATTTCAGTTGAACAAAATATTAGTTGTTCATCTACTTCACCATTTAATAATGTTTTATTAGGTAATGATTATGTGCAAATCGTTTTACTAGCCCCAGGAAATAAAGATGATGAAGGCATGGTTGCTGTCCTCAAGGAACTCCAAATATCAAAGGATCCCTGACAGTCACAAAAGAATTGAAACCATAGCCTATGATGCCTTCCCAATACACAATAAACCAAAACAGAAAAATTGGGACTTCCCTGGTGGGCCAATGGTTAAGGACTCTGTGCTTCAAATGCAGGGAGTGGAGGTTTAATCCCTGCTTGGGGAACTGAGATCCCACATTCTGTACAGCCAAAAAATAGATGAACAAAAAATGAAGTTGAGAAACTAATCTCCTTCAGGTCATTTGTCATGCTTAGCCATTCATTAATTAAGCTATTCATTAATACAACAAATATTGATTGAGCATGTACTAAGTGCCAGAAACTCTCTGAAACTTGCATTTATGTCAGATAGTGATAGGATGTAGGATGGTCACAAGGACAGAAATTGTATGGACCTAATAGAAGCAGGAGATATTAAGAAGAGGTGGCAAGAATACACAGAACTACACAAAAAATATCTTAATAACCTAGATAACCACTATGGTGTGATCACTCCCCTGGAGCCAGACATTGTGGAGTGTGAAGTCAAGTGGACCTTAGGAAGCATTACTATGAGCAAAGCTAGTGGAGATGATAGAATTCCAGCTGAGCTATTTCAAATCCTAGAAGATGATGCTGTGAAAGTGCTGCACTCAATATTCCAGCAAATTTGGAAAACTCAGCAAAGGTCAGTTTTCATTCCAATCCCAAAGAAAGACAATGCCAAAGGATTGAATTTGGCATTGAATTCATCACACACACTAGCAAAGCAATGCTCAAAATTCTCCAAGTCAGGCTTCAATAGTACATGAACCGAGACTTCCAGATATTCAAGCTGGATTTAGAAAAGGTAGAGGAACCAGAGATCAAATTGCCAACATTTATTGGATCATATAAAAAGAAAGAGAATTCCAGAAAAACATCAACTTCTGCTTTATTGACTATGCTAAAGCTTTTAACTGTGTGGATCACAACAAACTGGGGAAAATTCTCCAAGAGATGGGTATACCAGACCACCTTACCTGCCTCCTGAGAAATCTGTGTGCAGGTCAAGAAGAAACAGTTAGAAATGGACATGGAACTGGTTTCAAATTGGGAAAGGAGTATGTCAAGGCTGTATATTGTCACCCTGTTATTTAACTTATATGCAGAGTACCTCATGAAATGCCTGGCTGGATGAAGCACAAGCTGGAATCAGATTGCCAAAAGAAATATCAATAACCTCAGATATGCAGATGACACCATCCTTATGGCAGAAAGTGATGAGCAATTAAAGAGCCTCTTGATGATAATGAAAGAGGAGAGTGAAAAACTGGCTTAAAACTCAACATTCAAAAGACTAAGATCATGGCATCCAGTCCCATCACTTCATGACAAATAGATGGGGAAACAATGGAAACAGTGACAGATTTTATTTTCTTGGGCTCCAAAATCACTCTAAATGCTGACTTGAAGTTAAAAGAGTTTGGTCCTTGGAAGAAAAGCTACAAACAACCTAGACAGCATATTAAAAAGCAGGCATTACTTTGCCAACAAAGGTCCATCTGGTCAAAGCTATGGTTTTTCTAGTAGTCATGTATGGATATGAGAGTTGAACAATAAAGAAAGCTGAATGCCGAAGAATTGATGCTTTTGAACTGTGGTGTTGGAGAAGACTCTTGAGAGTCCCTTGGACTGCAAGGAGATCAAACAAGTCCATCCTAAAGGACTTTTGCTGAAGCTGAAACTCCAATATTTTGGCCACCTGATGTGAAGAGCTGACTCATTAGAAAAGACTCTGATGCTGGGAAAGATTGAAAGCAGGAGGAGAAGGGGACGACAGAGGATGAGATGGTTGGATGGCATCACTCGATGAACATGAGTCTAAACATTCTCTGGGAGTTGGTGATGGACAGGAAAGCGTGGCATACTACAGTTACAGCGTCACAAAGAGTTGGATGCAACTGAGCAACTGAACTGAACTGAACTAAATGACACAGGCAATGTGTAATAAGGTCGGTTAAGGGGATAGAGAGAGATATTGCAGTTGGATACAGTGACAGTTGAACACAGAGTGAGTGAGCTTTATAAATATCAGGTGTCTGCAAGACAGAGGGCCTGAGGAATGAATGAAATTGACGTGCTCAATGGGCAGCCAGGAAGCCAGAAAGGCTGAAGAAGAGGAAGAGGAAGTGATGAGGAAGAGAGGAAGTGAAGGTTTCTTATGTATGGATACATGGTTGTATAGGTCCTGGTAAATAATTGGGGTTTTACAGTTGCTAAAAACAAACAAACTAACCTGGAAATAGATGAATATATAGTGTCATTTAACATAATGTGACAGTTCGATCAAATAATACTATCTCTGTTTCCAAATTTTATGACTATCTTGAATAAGGAAAACTGTGGTAGCTCCTCGAGGGTTTTGAGCAGAAGAGAGGCATGGCAAGAAGCCATTTGAAGGGCTTCATAGTATGCTGTCTCTCAAATGTACCATACTGGCCTAATGATTATTTTGAGATCAAGATAATTGAGAAAAAGCACACACAAGCCGGCCCCCTCTCTACCAGGGAGAGCAAGACTGTTCTTGTCCTTAATCACCCTGGAGATAAGTCTAGATGCTTATTAGTCCAGAGATGGTCCCAGAAGAATCTATGTAGCAAATATTGCTAGAAATGCCCTTACTCTGCATCTGTTATTGTTGTCACTAGGTCATAGCCAATTCTTTGTGACTTCAAGGACTGCAGCATGTCAGGCTTCCCCATCCTTCACTATCTATCAGAGTTTTCTCAAACTCATGTCCATTGAATTGATGATGCTATCCAGCCATCTTGTCCTCTGTCACCTCTTTCTCCTCCTGTCCTTAATCTTTCCCAGATTCAGGGTCTTTTTCAGTGAGTTGGCTCTTCGCATCTGGTGGCCAAAGTATTGGAGCTTCAGCTTCAGCATCAGTCTTTCCAATGACTAATCAAGGTTGATTTCCTTTAGGATTGACTGGTTTGATCTCCTTGCTGTCCAAGGGTCTCCTCCAGCACCACAATTTGAAAGCATCAATTCCTTGGCACTCAGCCTTCTTTTTGGTCCAACACTCACATTAGTTTCCTCCATATATTTACCTTCTCACAATTTGTTGTTCAAACTCAAAATCCTTTTCCTTTCTATCTTGTCCCTTCTCTATGAAGTTAATATTCTTTTGTTAAGATGCTATTTAAGTTCAACTTCTAACCGTCTCTTGGAGTCACCATCACTGATGTCTCCCATGTGTAAGTGAATGCACACATGAATCAACTTCTATTTGTTTCCTTCTTGTTTATCTTTTTGTCAGCCTAATTTGTAGAGCCCTATCTGGAGAACGCATGAGGGTGGAGGGGGGAAAGAGTTAGGTTTTTCCTCTCCTACACTTTCCTTTGACCAAATCATTTCATCTGCTCTGTTGGGAATAACCTGGAGGGTTGCAAGGATGAAACAGCAAAAGCACGTGCTGGGCTGTGTAAATGGTTTTGATGGACTATGCTGGGAAGTTGGGCTTGAACAGCGATGGTAAGAAGGGCAGATTCTAGCTATGTGTCAAACGTAGAGCTAAAAAGACTTGATGGTGGATTGTGATGCAGGATGAGAAATAAAATATAAGAAGGACAACTCCAGGCTTTTGTCTGAAGTGACTGGCAGCCAGGAGTGATTGTCAAGATGGGAAAGACTAAGGAAAGAGCATGCTTGGGGTGAGGGCATCCTAAATGGAGATAAATGAACACTAGGTTTGGGTTTGTTGTATTTTAGAACAGAAAACAATTGAAACTGATGAGCGGGCAGCTGGATGTAGGAGTCTGAGGTTTAAGGTGGGGGCAGGAAGAAATCTGGTCTGGAAATTATCAGAATTTGAGAGTCTTTGGTGTATGAGTAGACTCAGATCCCCTGGAGAATGAATAGAGAGTAGAGGGGTTAGCACTGAACTCTCCCAAAATTTAGACATTGGAAAAATGAGGAGGAACCTGGGAAAGCGTTGGAGGACGGTGAACAACAGGATCCAAGGAGCATCAGGAGAAAGTGAGCTTTGAATGCCAAGTGAAGGAGGTGGTTCAAGGGGCTAACTTTCAACTTTGAAAAAGGTGAAGACCGCATTTTCTTTTCTTATTTTTTTTATCATCCCTAAATGTTGGCTTTGATGTCTGCATATATTAAGAACCAATAGTAGCTTGCTTGATTTTTATTTGTTATTTATTTGGCTGTGTGTGCCGTATTTGGGATCTTAGTTTCTTGGCCAGGGATTGAACACTTTTCCCCTGCAGGGGAAGTATGGAGCCCTAACTACTGGACTGACAGGGAAGTTCCCCAGGAAATAAAGAGATGCGTGTGTGTTGAGCTGAACTGCCTGGCTGTGAGTAAGGTTGTCTTCCCAACACTTGTATTTCCCAGTTAGACCTCAACAAAAAGTCAATTTTCCATACATTGTTGACCTTTGGGTCTGATCATATGTAATTGAAATTGCAAAAGTTAAACTCAAAAATGCCAAGAGCCAACAGAGCTGTAGAGGTTGTGGTAAAAGAACCTGTACAATTTGGGCACAAAAAATAGAAATAGTCAATTTTGCTTTCTATGTGGCTTATTTATTTATAACCTGCTTTGTTCCCAACGATAATCTTCCAGTTGGTAAAATCTGTCTAAAACCCTCACTGTTTGCAGAAACTTAGACTAAGTGCCTAGGAGTGTTAACAAAGAATTAAAGAGGAAATAGAGGCAGGAGTCTTCTAGTGACTCACTTTGGTCAATGCATAGCTGCTGCAGACTTCCTAGATTTTTAGTTTTTCACCCACATTATCATTTAGACTACAAGCCCACAGGCTAAATCCAGGCAACAGACAAGTTTTGTTTGGTGAACATAATGTTGGCTTACATTTATGGAATCTAGAAAAATGGTACAGTTTAACCTATTTCCAGGGCAGGAACAGAGACACAGACATAGAGAAGGGTCTTGTGGACACTGGGATTGGGAGGGGAGGCTGGAATGAATTAGGAGATGAGGCTTGACATATATACACTATCAAGTATAAAGCAGATAACTAGTGGGAAGCTGCTGTACAGCACAAGGAGCTCAGCTCAGGGTTTTGTGATGAATTTGAGGGAGAGACGTGGGAGGGAGACTCAAGGCAGAGGGGATATCAGTTCAGTTCAGTCCAGTCGCTCAGTCGTGTCTGACTTTTTGCGACCCCATGAATTGCAGCACGCCAGGCCTCCCTGTCCATCACCAACTCCCGGAGTTCACTCAGACTCACGTCCATCGAATCAGTGATGCCATCCAGCCATCTCATCCTCTGTCGTCCCCTTCTCCTCCTGCCCTCAATCCCTCCCAGCCTCAGAGTCTTTCCCAATGAGTCAACTCTTCGCATGAAGTGGCCAAAGTACTCGAGTTTCAGCTTTAGCATCATTCCTTCCAAAGAAATCCCAGGGCTGATCTCCTTCAGAATGGACTGGTTGGATCTCCTTGCAGTCCCAGGGACTCTCAAGAGTCTTCTCCAACACCACAGTTCAAAAGCATCAATTCTTCGGCGCTCAGCCTTCTTCACAGTCCAACTCTCACATCCATACATGACCACTGGACAAACCATATATAGCTAATTCACAATGTTTTACAGCAGAAAATGACACTGTAAAGCAATTATACTCTAATTAAAAATGAAAACAAATAAGTAAGTAAAAATGGGAGATTTCCCATTCTACATTTCTGGTTCCTTTTGAAAAACTGGTCCGATAATATTCTGAGCTGGATCACAACTACCCCAGCTAGACAGAGCATACCCCTCAGTCTTTAGCTTGCTAAAATTCACACATGGCCTACTTTATTGATTTAAATTACCTGAGTGAGCCTTAGGGGCAATGAAGTTTGCAATCATTGACCCATGAAGTTTAATTATCAGATACATTATTACAACTTAAATCTTCTTTCAACACAGCCCCACATGGCTCACCCATAAACATTTTTCAGGAGGAGAAAATTGACTTCTTCTATGTGTTATATTGTTCCAGATGCTCATTTGCATGGTGTAAAATTTCACTTAAACTTATTTTTGATATGTCAAAACAAGATGCATATGGTTCTAATCAAGTTAGTGAATACATATTGCCATAGCTTCCAAAGACAGAGTATTGTAAAATTCTGATTACTTGACTCACTTGGCAGTGTATATCCACCATATTGGATTAGACATCTGAACCTACCATGCTACAATCTCTGAAACGGCTTTCATTAGTTGGTTCATTTATTCATTTACCTACTCTGTTTTGATGCCTTTTATGTGTCAAAAGTGCTGGGAGATTGAGATTAGGAAGGAGTAAATTTGTTTCTCTGGCATTATGTTTCAGTAGGAAGTTAAATACAAAAGTAGAAAGTCAAAATCCAGTGGGATAAATTCTAGGAGAGTGTCAGCACAGTGTGTGATGGGACTGCAGAACAGAGGGTCTGAAACCAACAAGACCTTGGGGGACCCAGCCAGGTATAAAACTGTCTCCACACTCCCTACTTCCTGTCTGTACAAAAAGACTTCAGCCCCCTCAAGTTCCAAAGAGCAGGCCCAAGAAGTTACTAATTAGGAAAGGGAGGGGATGCAGAAACAAAGAAGGCACAGTCAAGAAACAGGTTTTTTTTTTTTTTTTGAGAAGGATGCAACTTCATATTAAATTAATCAATTAATTTTTAACTTTTGCTGTACTGGGTTCTGTTTCTGTGGTGTGCAGGCTCTTATTTGTAGTGTGTGGGCTTAGCTGCCCCATGGCACATGAGATCTTACTTCCTGGACCAGGTATCGAACCTGCATTCTCTGCCCTGGAAGGCAGATTCGTAACCACTAGACCACCAGGGAAGTTCCAAGAAACAATAATTTTGTGATAAAACAGAGTCCTAGTTTCTTCTCAATGGATAGCAGTCTGATACATGTCTTTGAGTTGCCCTCTAGGAGCTAAGGCCCTCACCCAGGCAGAGGAGGATAACTTCAGGCTGAGCAGTAGATTCCTGTTACCTCATCACCAACCAATCAGAAGAAAATCATGCACCCTGCTGCTCTCACCAGAAATGTTGCCTTTATAAACTCTTCTCAGAAAGCCATTCAGAGAGTTTGGAGAGAGAATGCTCCTTTCTTAGCCCTATAATAAACCTCTGCTCCAAACTCTGGTGTTTCTGTTTGTTTCAGTGTGCACTGGGCTCATGAACTTAAACTTGGGTTCAACAACAGGGCCAATGATCTTGTTAAATAAGGAGCTCCAGTGTGGGTAACTTTTGAGGTTCTTTGTTCTTAATGGTTGAATGAATATCACGGATCTTTTGGAACAGTGCTACTATTTTGTGTTGGTGTGTGATGGGCCTGTGTAGATTTCATTTAAAGGTGTTCTCTCTGATTCTCTCTTTCTCCTCTCAGTTTATTGCTAGACAGATGGAAGGAGGAGAAGGGAAGAAAGAGATGGAGGAAAAGAGAGGGAGGGAGAGATTAAAAGGATTTATTTTAAAGTGGTTTCTAGAGATAGGTTTATATAACACTTTGCTACATAGCTTCCGTGGTGGCTCAGAGGTTAAAGCATCTGCCTGCAATGTGGGAGACCCAGATTCGATCCCTGGGTCAAGAAATTCTCCTGGAGAAGGAAATGGCAACCTACTCTAGTATTCTTGCCTGGAGAATCCCATGGACAGAGGAGCCTGGTAGGCTACTGTCCAAAGATGACTGAGCAACTTCGCTTTCTTCCTTTTTTTTTTTTTTTTGCTACATAGGCTACATAGCAAGGAACTTTTCTGTCTCACAAGAAGTTCTCAGCTAGTCTTATTGTTCTCCATTTAATGGATGGGGAAACTCAGAGGAATTAGGTCACTCACCCAACCTCCAGGGCTTTGTAAGTGGCAGAAGCAAGTTGCAAACCAACGTCTCTATAACCCTGGTGAAAGTGAAAGTGAAATTGAAGTCGCTCAGTCATGTCCAACTCTTTGCAACCCTGTGAACGGTAGCCTACCAAGCTCATCTGTCCATAGGATTTTCCAGGCAAGAGTACGGGAGTGGGTTGCCATTTCCTTCTCCAATAACCTTGGTAACCTTACACTATGCAGGTCTCCATTGCGGCATACAGGAATTAGGCTCTGCTTTTCAGAGAGGGGAAATAGGAAGAACCAAGCAAAGACTCCAGATTTGTCAAAGTATCACAAAGATGGCAAGCACAGTGAGAAGTAGGCTTAAGATTGGAGGATTCAAGTGGATCTTAAGTGGGGTTCAGGGGGTATACTCCACATATCCTCAGAAGACACCTGAAGCTTAAGAAAAGACCCTCAATTCCCACACCAGCAGCTCATGGCACTAAGTCTAAGGCCCACTGTTGCAGATTCAAACCTCTGTTTTTAGGATAGCTGGGGAGGGGCTGGTAGTTTTGCTGCTTGTGGATCCACGTGTTGGTTAGCCCCATTCCTATTTTTGGTGATGAGCATTTGCTTTGAAATATTATAGCCTCCTCTGTACTCTGCATGCCTCCTCTAAGACCTATTTTAATTTCTCTATGCAATTCTCCCCTTGTCCACTCTATCAACGGAATGATTCCTATAGAAAGTCTACATCATCCCTGGCAGCCCTTCCTGGTGGCCTAAGGCTACAAGGTCATGGGGGCCTGGATCCCTCTCATGGGTGGGATGGCCCTGAACATAGCTTACATTCCTGATTGCCCCTGTAAGTTGGGCTAAGGCTGCTTCCATAGAGTGTCTGAGCTCACACCTTTACCTGGCTCCTCCTTTTCTCTCTGTCTCTCTTCCACTAGATTCTCTTTAATGAATAATTTGCTCCTTATCCTTGCTTCAGGAATTTGCTCCTGGGGAAACTCACCTAAGACATGCAGCATTCATGTTAGTGTGTTACAGATTTATATATTCATATGTTTGAAACTCATGGAGAGGGATATTCATGGAAAAAATGACATTGTGTTTGGAGCCAGACGAATCTTGTAAACTGAACCACTGCCACTGAGGTTCTCAGGCAAGATACCCACCCTGTCCCCCATTCTTGCTTGTTTCACAATGTGTGAAACATCAGCAATGCTGCTGAAATTGACAGAGTCTGAATTTAGTAGGATAAAATATCTAAATACCTGATACTCAATGTCCCACTTACTATAACCCGGAACAAAACTAAGTTTGAGACATCGACTCTAAGAACAGTCATGTAGAAACTGCATTTAAAATATAAATAATTTTCCTTGTATTATGTTTTTGCATAGATCTTGCTCATATAAAGAGAAAAACAAATTTGCACAGCCCTGGCCTTCACAGAGGTAGCTGATGCCCACTTGGCGTTCTATAGTGTTGCTGCCAATTTGTACTCACCCTCAGGAGGCACTGTGGTCTGTGGACAGAGAAATAAATATTTCTGTTTGTTTTTTCATTTAGTATATGTCAGTCCTGCATTGATCTAGGCTCTTTCCCTCAAAGGGATGCATGTAGAAGCAGTTTTCACAGCACAGATAAATATTAAAGGCATATTTAGTTCCCTGCAGTGCACAAGACTGAGGAGACAAACAGTGCCGCAACTGAGGGCAGATTAAGGGCTGGCCATCAAAGTGACCTGCATGGAGGCCCTACAAAGTGTGCTGTCCTAAAAAGCAAGCGCCTGACCTCATCTTTCGGGATTTGGAAGTGTAGGCCGGATTGAAATGTGCATCACTTCCGTCTCTCAAGACCCCAAATGCTTCTTCCCTGACTCAAGGTTAAGTATTCTAGTCACAGAAGCATGTGGGCTTAATTTTTCTTGGATTTTTAGAGAATTCAAACTTCTTTCTTGGAAGTGGCATGGGCTGTGGGTTGATACCCATCTGCCCCAAGAAGAAGCTGAGAAAGACTTGAGCATATATTCCACAGGACCTCATTTTTGGATTGGGATAAAGGACTACTAATACTTTCAGATTATTCCAGACACACCAGGGTGCCTTTTATTTCCCTGTCTTGCTCCCACTATGTGCTCTGCCTGGAGTTTACATCTCTTCCTTTACCCCTCATCTGTCTCCTTTTACCTGGAGTTCAGTTACTTGTGCTCCAAGATTTAGTTTAGCAGCTCTCGCTCTAACCAGCCTCTTCTCTCCCATCTAATTAGTTTTGCCACCATCTTCTGCTGCTCCTCTGCCCTGTTTAGACATCCATAGAAGCAGCTAAAACCTTCTAGAAGCAGGAACTATGATTCCCCAAGAGTAAGAATCACAACAGTCATTTCGGGTTCTGCAGTGTCAGGCCCTCAATGGATGTTGGCTAGAAAATGAACAGTCATGAAATCAGAACTGTTTTAGACACCAGACAAAATGTTGAGGAAATAAAAAATATAATCTTATCTTTCAAAATTAGAAGCCCCCATAACTTTCCAGGGGACTTCCTCAGTTTCATGAGGAGGGGGATTTTATGTTATTGATATATAATTGATTTGCAGGTTGTGTTGGTTTCAGGTATACAATGAAGTGATTTAGTTATTCAGCTATCTATCTATCCTTCCTTTTAAGATTCTTTTCCTTTATAGGTCATTTTAAAATATTGAATACAGTTCCCAGTGTCATATAATAGGTCCCTGTTGCTTATCTATTACATACACAGTAGTATGTGTATGTTAATTCCAAACATCTAATTTATTTCTTCCCCCTCTTCCTCCTTTGGTAACCATAAATTTGTTTCTATGTCTGTGAGTTTACTTTTGTTTTGTAAATAAGTTCATCTGTAATCATTTTTTTTAGATTCCACATATAAGTGATATCATATGGTATCTGTCTTTCTCTGGCTGACTTGCTTCACTTATTATGATAATCTCTAGGTCCATCCATGTTGCTGGACATGAACCTAGAGAAAGAAAAAAAGGATAGTGGCATTGTTTATTTCTTTTTATGGCTGAGTAATATTCCATCATATAAATATACCACATCTTCTTTATCCATTCATTTATTGATGGATATTTAAGTTGCTTCCATATCCTGGCTATTGTTAAGTAGTGCTACAGTGAATGCTGGGTGCGTGTATGTTTTCAAATGAGGGTTTTCTCTGGATATATGCCCAGGAGTGGGTTTGCTGTCTTATCAAGTAGTTCAACTTCTATTTTTTAAGGAACCACCCTACTGTTGTCCATAGTTGCTGCACCAATTCACATTCCTACCAACAGTGTAGTAAGAGCCCTTTTTCAAGAAGGAGATTTTAGTCTGTATTTTCACTGTATTTTCACTCCCCTAGAACAATGCCTGACTCATGGCAGGCCCTTGATAAACACCGAATGAGTGACGGAATGCATTCCCCTGTGCAAGGTTACAGTTCCCTCAGTGACGCGCCTGTTTAGCATGAGAACATGGGAAATGTACTGCTTCAACTTGCCAAATCAGGGGTTCCTGTTATAATGCAAATATCTCTGGGGAAGACGTGATGGGGATATTTTAAATCTTTGTATAACCAAACGTAAACAAATTAAACCCTTGTTTAAATTTGTTTTTCAGAGGTTCTGGTTTGTTAGAATCTTCCATGGTACCTGGAGGCTAAGAGAAGCTGGTTGCTTTCAAGCCACAACAGTTGCTGAAGGAAGTGAGATTACGTGCAGGGTCTCATCCATCCAGCCATCAGCAGCCACAGAAAATACATGTTCGGCTGTATATTGTTTTATCCAATTTAAAGAGTTAAGTAGAAAATGTTTTTCTGATTGGAAGTCATTTCTGCTCTTCCTGGGTTGTTAGGTACTTCATCACAAGGGTAGATTTTTGTCTCCTCTTTCTCTATATATTCTAGAGGGTTTACAGCAGGGCAGTAAAACCTTTAAAATGGCTTAAACAACAAGCTGTGTTGTTGTAATCATTTCTGAAAGATGTATGGCAGGCATCACTGTAGGGATTTCTGATGACAAAGTATAAAATCCTATTTTGATGTCCTAGGACAGTTTTAAGCCTGAGATGGTTAAGGAATTGCAAGAGATAATTCTATTCCAAGGCTACATCATATATGGATGTGAGAGTTGGACTGTGAAGAAGGCTGAGCACTGAAGAATTGATGCTTTTTTTTTAAATTAAATTTTTATTTTCACTTTATTTTACTTTACAATACTGTATTGGTTTTGCCATACATTGACATGAGTCCACCACGGGTGTACATGCGTTCCCAAACATGAACTCCCCTCCCAAATCCCTCCCCATAACATCCCTCTGGGTCATCCCCGTGCACCAGCCCCAAGCATGCTGTATCCTGCATTGGACATAGACTGGCGATTCGATTCTTACATGATAGTATACGTGTTTCAATGCCATTCTCCCAAATCATCCCACCCTCTCCCTCTCCCTCTGAGTCCCAAAGTCCACTATACACATCTGTGTCTTTTTTGCTGTCTTGCATACAGGGTCATCATTGCCATCTGTCTAAATTCCATATATATGTGTTAGTATACTGTACTGGTGTTTTTCTTTCTGGCTTACTTCACTCTGTACAATCGGCTCCAGTTTCATCCATCTCATCAGAACTGATTCAAATGAATTCTTTTTAACGGCTGAGTAATACTCCATTGTGCATATGTACCACAGCTTTCTTATCCATTCATCTGCTGATGGACATCTAGGTTGTTTCCATGTCCTGGCTATTATAAACAGTGCTGCAATGAACATTGGGGTACATGTGTCTCTTTCAATTCTGGTTTCCTTGATGCTTTTGAACTGTGGTGTTGGAGAAGACTCTTGAGAGTCCCTGGGACTGCAAGGAGATCCAACCAGTCCATTCTGAAGGAGATCAGCCCTGGGATTTCTTTGGAGGGAATGATGCTGAAGCTGAAACTCCAGTACTTTGGCCACCTCATGCGAAGAGTTGACTCATTGGAAAAGACTCTGATGCTGGGAGGGATTGAGGGCAGGAGGAGAAGGGGACGACAGAGGATGAGATGGCTCGATAGCATCACTGACTCAATGGACATGAGTCTGAGTGAACTCCGGGAGTTGGTGATGGACAGGGAGGCCTGGCGTGCTGTGATTCATGGGGTCGCAAAGAGTCGGACACAACTGAGCAACTGAACTGAACTGAACTGAACAGAATCTAACAAGATTAAAGTTAGCTGTGATTGAGAGCAGTTAAATAAAGGAAAAAGCATAGCAAAATTTGTCAACATTGACCCTATATATTTTATCTTTCAATGCGCTATTTATTAGTGTTACTCTCTTTAGTGTTTAGAGGTATCTATTTAGGCTCCTAGGCTTCCCTGGTGGCTCAGAGGTTAAAGTGTCTGCCTGCAATGCAGGAGACCTGGGTTCGAGGGGAAATATCAGCTAGTATTCCGGTTCTTAGAAAAGAATACGCTTCTCAGTTCAGACTAGATAAGGTATCTGTGTTCCACAGGGGCGATTTTCTGGAAGGAAAGGGGAAGTGACTCAGGAGAAGCCACTTGGCATATGAGGCTGGAGAAGGGGTGGGGAAGGCACCAGTATGGGAGGGAGCAGGGTAGAACTTGGAAACTCCTGAAGAACAGAAGAAGGAAGGCTTTAGCTGAGCATCTTCTGGCAAGTGGCTGCTATGTAACCTGCAGCGTCTTGGCCAGTTCTCTTCTTGGCTTTTCTCTCTGTCAGAATGCCAGAGAGATGTGTTTCTGGAGGGTAGGGAGGACATGATGAGAACTGAAATGATGATATAAGGAGTCTGGTGGAGTGGCTCAGAATGTCTAAATGACTGGTGAAAGTAGGAAGTCCTTTACCCGCATTCTCAAGTATCTTTTCTCCTTGACTATTCCCTACCTGACTACAGCTGGCTCTGCCAGCCCGGAGGTATGGAGTTGCATCCACTAGGATTTCTGCCCAGGAGGGCTATACACCAGTGTGTGATCCTGGAGTCAATGGCTTGCAGCTGAGCTGTTCCTGGGGGCTTTGCAGATTTAGAGAGTCACCCTCCTAGAAAGTGTGACTCGGTTAATATTGATGCCCCTGAGAGAAGGGTTATTGTAAAGATGGAATCCTGGAACAGTCACTTTTACTGCCTCAACCCATTTGCATCGATGCTTTAGAGGGTTGCATAGGTACTTTTATTTTTTAGCGTTGCTTCTTTGTGTGCAAAAGAAAGCGAGTTCTGTTCCTTAAAATGAGTTCTTGATTTTTCAAAGCAGAATCAATAGGCTGTCTCATTTTGGGGAAGAGAGAAGATGCTGTAATGGTTCTGGAATCTGTTAGTTAACAGTACAGTGGGCTCACCTGTATCTTTCATTCTGTTCTGGTGCAGAAAGGCAGTTGTGAGAAGGAAGTCTGACATCCTCTCCCTTGGCCTGAATCCTAATCCTCCACATCCTTGTTCAAACCACAAAGTGCTTGACCTCCCAGTCCCTCAGCAGGGCTTTCATCTGTTGTCTAAGATGATCTCCATGAAGTGGTGTTTTTCTCCTCATTTCACTTGATGACATGGGAACTCTTGACTTTCAGAGCTGATGAATAGAGAAGCTAGGACTTGAACGTGGGGTTTTCTTCATCAACAGCCTGTACATTTAGGAAGCAGGCGTTCTTGCCTGTTGTTAATAATTAATAATTGAACAATTCAGCCAATATTTCTGCTTCTCTGTTGTACATTGGATCAGTTAGGACATTGGATTAATCAGGGTTCTCCAGAGAAATAGAAGAGGAGATACAGGTGGCAACCTACTATAAGAATAATAGGCAACATAGTTTATATGTTAATAGAATATTGATATTAATAACCCACAATTATTGTATGATATATTATGTATAAAATAGCATAAGTGTAGAAATATACATACAAAACAAATATATAATATTGCTTATATGATTTATTCTATTATTGATTAATAGTACTATAATTTAACATAAAATATGTTGTATATTGTTTCTATGATAAATTTCCATATCTATCTACCTACCAATCTATCTATCTCATGTGATCTTGGAGTCTGAGAAGTCCTACCACCTGCCGCGTGCATGCTAGAGAACCAGGAAAGCTGATGGTATAATTCAGGGCAATTCTGATGGCCTAAGAATTAGGATTCTGATGGTGTAGGTCCTGAACTAAGTCTAAAGGCCCAAGAAGCTCAAACTCCAATGTCAGGAGGCAGGAGAAGACAACATGCCCCAGCTCAAGCAAAGAGAGCATACTTGACCTTCTTAAGCCTTTTTGTTCTATTCAGGCCCTCAGTGGGTTGGAGGATGCCCACTCACCGATGTGAGTGGCTGGCTGTACATTATAGATGTGCAGCTTGTCCTGGTACCTTTCTTTTTCCCATTTCCTTCATCTATACTATTGATAAACCATTGACTATCACCTTTCTTTCTTCATAGGTGTTCAATTATAGTCAACAAGCGCTACTTAATGTTCCATCTTTCTATTCCTTCCTTGGGTGATTTCTTACTCAACTTCCTGATTCAAATGCTAATCTCTTCTACAAACATCATCGTAGTTACATTCAGAAATAATGTTATACCAATCCCTTGAGTAGCCCTTAACCCAGACAAGCCTGATACATAAAATGAGCCATCCTAGACACAGTTGCTGGAGAAGAGTACGACCCCCTCCAGTACTCTTGCCTGGAAACTCCCATGGATGGAGGAACCTGGTAGGCTGCAGTCCATGGGATCGCTAAGTGTCGGACATGACTGCCCAACTTCACTTTCACTTTTCACTTTTCACTTTCATGCATTGGAGAAGGAAATGGCAACCCACTCCAGTGTTCTTGCCTGGAGAATCTCAGGGACAGAGGAGCCTGGTGGGCTGCTGTCTATGGGGTTGCACAGAGTCGGACATGACTTAGCAGCAGCAGCAGCAGCAGACACAGCTGCAAACATTCGTCATTCTCATAGACAAATGATCTATGGTGGAACGTGTTCTTTTAGATGAGTGACCAAAGAGGGATGAGGTTGTGAACATGAGAAAGATGGCTAGCAGATGTTTCTTCTGCAGACACTGCCTATCCTTTCCTGGGACACCTATCTCTGTCCTTAAACTCCATGGATTCTCCATGTGGGCATGGTGAGCACAGGCGAGATTTAGTTGACAGAGTGGAAGGTGCTATTCTTTCTTATTGAAATGTAGTTGTTTCATCATCAAGTGTACCACCTCTTCTGTTTTAGGAGACAGATTTATGCAGTGGAAGGACAATGGCCTTGGGGTGGAGTTCTCTATCTGCTTTTGCAGTGAGATCAACTCGGGCAAGCCAAGGGTAGCCAGTTACCCTGCAAAGGGTCACATGCTGCTTGCATGTGTATATTGCCTATTTCTTACAGTCAGCCTTCTGGATCCATGGGTTCTGGATCCACAGATTCAAGCAACCTCAGATCAAAATTAATAATATAGAAAAATCCAGAAAATTTCAAAAGCAAAACTTGAATTTGCTGCTCCATGCTGGCAACTGTTTATATAGCTTTTACTTTGTATTGACTACTATTTATATAGCATTTACACTGCATGAGGTACTACAAATAATCTATAGATGACTTTAAACAGGAGGGTGTGCATAGGGTAATGTTCAAATACTGTGTCATTTTATATAAAGGACTGAGCATCCAGGGACCTTGGTATCCATGAGAAGTTCTGGAAACTTATGGATACTGAGGGATGACTGTGCTAGAAATATGATCCCAGGCAGGTTCCTTGCCTGCTCTGTGCCTCAGCTTCTTCATATGTAAAATGGGGATGAAAATACCTATTATATTTTATATAAACCCATGGGGATTATATGAGAGATAGGTGAGTTTATATATAAACTACTTTCAAGGATGCCTGGCCCACAATAAACTTTAAGTATGTGTTCACTGTTTCAGTTATTTCTTCTCTGGTAAAAGAATCATTGTACTGCCTTCCTTGTAGGCAAGGTTGAAACTAATTTGTGTACCTTATAGCTGTGAATTTCAATCAGGGCCAGTTCTTCCCCAGGGGATATTTGGCAATGTCTGAAAACATTTTTGTTTGTTTAATGCTGGGGATGGTGTGGGGTGATGCTACCGGCATCTATTGGAGGTCAGGGAAGCTGTGAAACATTCTACAATGCCCATTGCCGACCCCAAAGCAAAGAGTTATTGAGTCCAAATGCCAGAAGTGCTGAGTTTGGTACCCTGACTTACAGTATGCTTGTAGCTCAGCCTTATGTACATTATAGATGTGCAGTTTGTCCTGGTACCTTTCTTTTCCCCATCTTCTTTCATCTATACTATTGATAAACCATTGACTATCACCTTTCTTTCTTCATAGATGTTTAATTATAGTCAAAAAGCTCTACTTGATGTTCCCTCTTTCAATTCCTTCCTTGAGGAATACATCAGATATCAGGCTTTTGTGGGGATGTTGAAATAACGAGCTCCCACTTTATAGCTCTTTTAGAGCTGCCAGAACAAAATGGATAATAGAGAGCCAGCCCTGGCATTGAGCTTAGGGTGCTAGAATTTGCAATCATTGAAATGACATTGTCTCCATTTCTGAAATTCTGAGTGGACCAGGGCATATTTTCTGCCAGTAATAGATTCCTGGGGGATATGAGTAGAATCTCTGGGAAGAGACCTTGATCAATGATAGAGAAGGGGTGTTCATTTATCTCACCCCACCCCTTGATGAACATCTTAGCAATTGAGAATAACTGGTGTCACGCTTGAGAAGAGGGAAATAATGGACATGCAGAAGATAATTTTTAGAAATTGCATTTGAGGCTTACCCGGGAGAGTAACTCAGGTGCTGGGTTGTGTTTAGTACCTCAGTCATGTCTGACTCTTTGTGACCCCACCTACTGTAACCTGCCAGGCTCCTCTGTCCATGGGGATTCTCCATCAAGAATACTGGAGTGGGTTGCCATTTCCTGCTTCAGGGGATCTGCCCGTTCCAGGTCCCCCACATTGTGGGTAGATTCTTCATCAGCTGAGCTACAAAAGAAGCCCAACTCAGGAAGCTACAGGTAAATTTATTGCTTGGAGATACATAATTTATCTGAATTTTTACGATGACCATTTTGGCTTCCTGTATACATTTCCTACGGGGCTTCCCAGGTGGTGCTAGTGGTAAAGAACCAACCTGCCAATACATAAAAGACATGGGTTCAGGCCCTGGGTTGGGAAGATCGCCTGAAGGAGGGCATGGCAACCCTTTCTAGTATTGTTGCCTAGAGAATTCCATGGTCAGAGGAGCCTGGCAAGCTGCAGTCCAAAGGGTTGCAGAGTTGGACATGACTGAGCAACTGAGCACTCACATGCACAAACATTTTCTAAAGCAGGAGGGTTCTGAGTGCTACAAATTTTATGTTGAAAAATGGAAAGAAAAATGATCTTGCATACTACGTATCATCCAAAAATTTCTCAGTAGATGTCCTAGTAATTAGATGTGAGTTCAGGGAAAGCTTCATTGGAATCAAATATGCCATTAATAATTGCTGAACACAAATGATGCCTTGCATTCGTGTGATGTGTAGTACAGTATGAATTCTTATCTCCATGTCTGACTGACCATTTTTCTATTTTCTCAAAGTTCTTAAACTGTCTTTCCTATTTAGAAACTGCCACGTTCCTCTCATAGATGACTTATAGTTTTAGAATGAGAAATATAAGCAAGAAGAAATTCTCCCTAAAAGTAATCCAGTGTTTTATTTCCAAGACTACAGAGTGTTATTGAATATGAACGCAATGTGCCTGTAACCTCTTGGCACCCACATTATATTAAAAAATGTGCATTTGATAAAGCCTCAGATATGAACCATGAGTCAGGGCAATTTTTCAAAGCCATTGTGCAGAGTTCTTATGACAGCAATAAATACCTAAGTATCAGTTTAATAATTGGATTCTGACAAGTTTGCAATCATGGCCACACATCACCAAAACTGTTTATTCAGCACCTCAGAAAAAAATCAGAGGATGCATTTGTGCAAGATGTTTTCAAGTTAAAAAAGAAAGCAGGAAACAAATGGTGAGGAAGTTCTGAAAAGCACAATGCTGAGTATTTTGCCTAAGTTTTTGGCATTACTCTCATCTGAGGAGTAGGAGTTGAAGGCCTCTTGTATTGTACAGGCAGTCCAAACTCTGGTGAGATTTTGGTTCTTTTTCTAAATTCCTCTGTGACCTTAGGCACTTTGTTTAACTTCTGGTTTTAAAACTTTTGCATATGTGGATATTGCAAAGAAGAAATGAGATAGTCCATACAGCTATCCCTGTACTGATTACCAGAACACTTGGTGCTTATGAAATTGAAATTTCAATCTTCTCATTATTTCCTTTTAAAGAATCTGTGGAGTTGGGAGAAGTTAAAAAAAGCTGGACATGTGGCAAATTTTTAATCACAACCAACTCAGGTGAAAAGACCGAGTCAAGACTCTCCCTCATCAGTAAGGATGTCATAGCCAAGTTTTCAGGCACATTATGATCAGATAGAACTTTGGTGGACACCCCCCAAAACTGAAAAAATGGCACCATTAGGGGCAAAATCTGCTTACATGCTTGCTAGCTATTCTTGTCTCTTTTATTTTAATTTAAAAATTTTAATTGAAGCATAGTTGATTTATAATATTCCTATCTCTTAAATCAAGTTCAAAAATGAAGAAGGAAAATTACACATGGCATTTCATTATCTTTCTCTGTATTGCTCTTCAAACTGAAAGAAAAGTCCACTGTTTTCAAGTCCTCTGTCAATTACTGCTGCTGCTGCTGCTGCGTGGCTTCAGTCGTGTCCGACTCTGTGCGACCCCATAGACGGCAGCCCACCAGGCTCCCCCGTCCCTGGGATTCTCCAGGCAAGAACACTGGAGTGGGTTGCCATTTCCTTCTCTAATGCATGAAAGTGAAACGTGAAAGTGAAGTCGCTCAGTCATGTCTGCCTCTTAGCGACCCCGTGGACTGCAGCCCACCAGGCTCCTCCGTCCATAGGATTCTCCAGACAAGAGTACTGGAGTGTCAGTTACTAGCCGTGTGATTTGGGGCAGTCTTTCTAAGCTTATTCTTCCATCAGTTCAGTTCAGTTCAGTTCAGTAGCTCAGTCATGTCCGACTCTTTGCGACCCCATGAATCGCAGCACGCCAGGCCTCCCTGTCCATCACCAACTCCAGGAGTTCACTCAGACTCACATCCATCGAGTTGGTGATGCCATCCAGCCATCTCATCCTCTGTCGTCCCCTTCTCCTCCTGCCCCCAATCCCTCCCAGCATCAGAGTCTTTTCCAATGAGTCAACTCTCTTCACCTGAGGTGGCCAAAGTACTGTAAAGTGGTACTAATCAGAGTACTTGTTTCAAATGCAGTCATGAAGATTAAAAGAGATAATGCATATAAATTATTTAATAATTATTAGCTCTTACTATCATTATTAGTCTCCCAGAAGCTATTTTCCATTCACCCTGGCTCTTCTGGTCAAGTTTCCCCAGGGAGGTATGGAGAGTTTAGATGGCTGGTGAGTTTGTGAGCCTCCAGTAGCTGCTGCTATAACATCTTAGGTTCAGGAATGCTGCCAGTTATAGTGATGACCTTGGAGATGGGTAAAAATTGAAATTTTGTATAGATAGGAGCTGAGGCATCTGTAATTAAGTATTTTGAACTCTTGATTACATCTGTCTGTATATGTATCTATGTTTATATATTTATTTAGAAAATAAGACTAAGTTAAATATTTCTGGTGGCATTTTTAAACCTTCTATGATGCAATTGTTTCTGGATCCAAACTTGGTTGTGATACTTTAGGAATTTTTAAAATACAGGTATATGTATTTTAACTATTGCTTCACATTAAAAAATGTCTCACAATGGAAATATTCACTATGATTTACCACAAAATGAAAACTTCAGGAATTATAGTTGCTTTCATCCTGGGATAACATTTGCTGTTTGCTGGGGATGAATATCTGCCATAAAAAATAGATGGGAGCTGCTTATGTAGTGTTTTCATTTGTTGTAGCAAATCTATCTGTCAGGCGAATCTGACAACAAGATGAGCGCCCCTAGTTTGATTCATACAGGAGGAGAGGGAGGAAGTCTGCAGGGGTTGGACTTAAGCCTGGAGAATGAGGGAAATGCAGGTGAATAAGGAAATCCAGACAAACCACACAGCCTGTAAACTCACATGAGAAAGCCTTCAGCCACCTTATAGTAACACACATTTTAGAAGATGTCTGGTTTTAAACTGATAACATCAAGGGACTCATCTTCTACCTTGGAGTTTTAGATTACAAATCACTTTTATATCACTCTGAATGCTTAGTCTCTTGATAAAGTTCCTTACAAGCAAAGAGTAGTATGGAGCATACTATTTAATCTGCTGAATGTGTGTGCATATATGCTCAGTTGCCAAGTCATGTCTGGCCCTTTGCAACCCCATGGACTGCCAGGCTCCTCTGTCCATGGGATTTCCCAGGCAAGAATTCTGGGGTGGGTGGCCATTTCCTTTTCCAGGGGATCTTCCCAATCCAGGGATCAAACCCAAGTCTCCTGCATTAGCAGGTAGATTCTTTAACACTGAGCCACCAGGGAAGCCCAACATATTTAACAGGACATCTTAAATAGCTACCACATTCTAAGTAAATGCTGGTGACTGGGAATTGAATGAGATACTGTGTTTGCTCTGGGGACTGGTAGAGGGGGCTGGAAGTAAAGTAAACTCATCTACAAACAAACAAATGCAACAAAATTTAGGAGCATTCTGGAAGTCATAGTTTGTGAGCAAAGAGCAGAGAGTTTTCATTTCCATTTGTGGGTGAGGATTGTCTATATCAGAAAAGACTTCAGAGAAAAGATGACTGGGAACATTAGCAGATGTTTGTCAGAAAAGATGGGAAAGACATTTCAGAAAAAGGTACCATTTGAGCAAGACATGGGGGTGGAAAGCCCATGAGCCAAATTTTGGCATCTAGATTTTTTTTTTCTGTGAAATTCATCCAATTACTTTATTTTAAAAGATGATTCAATTACTAAAGTATAAACACAGATGAGAAATTTGTTAAAGAGTACTCAGTTGGACTAAAATAATACTTTAACAATATCTGTTCTGCTAGGGTGCCTGTGGTTGATTAGTATCACTGGTGATGCTGTGGGTTGGCTCATTAAACACCATTCCAACTTTCTTCTTCGTGTTCGTGCCTGACTGGAGAGCCCAAAGAGCTTAACAGTGACTCTTCCTGTGGCACTCACATCTGATTTGATCTGGGCAGTCTGATCAACTCTGCTCTCAGCTCCTTCTATATCACTCAAGCACATGAGGTTTGAGGCCTTAAAGTATAGAAACTAAACATTATAGACTGAATGTCCTTATCCCTAAAATTCAAATGTTGAAGTGCCAGGCCCCAGTGTGATGGTGTTTGGAGGTACAACTTTTTGGAGTGTTATGAATTTATCAAATTAACAGTCGATTAAATGGAGCACAGGATGCTGGTTGGTGAGCTGTGTTTCAACAACAGATCACACAGAAAATTGAAGTAGAGAATTTTATTAATCACAGATCCTGGAAGGAGTATCTGGAATGCCTCAAGAGGCCACCAAGTGAAGTCAAGGCAGAATACAGACAGAAAGAGGCCCGAGTAACATGCCTTGTGAGGGTCTCTGGGTGGAGCCCTTTGGAGTTGATTCTTAAACCAATGCTGATTTGGTCAATTGAAAGCAAAATTTCCAGGTACTAGTAAGCTCCAAGTGGATTTTATGTAAGGAGTGTGTAAGGGGAAGGTCCTAGGAGGCACAGGAGACTGGGGATCACAAGGGCTCCTGGGGAAGTCATATCAGGAACTTACATTTGCCTATGACTCAGAGGGCTGCTCTCTAGAGACATGAGAGAGCGTCTTTATCATGGGAGGCCACAGCAAGAAGGAAGGCATCAAATCACCTGGCAACTTGATCAGCAAATAAAACTGTTTGCTGTTTAAGCCACCCAACCCAAGATACTTATTATAGCATCCAAGGCAGACTAAGACTGACAGGTTTGAGACCTCACTTATATTGGGAATACCCTCCTCCTTGCAAATCCCCTAAGAGCTTGTGGATACAAGAACAGATCAGTGGTTGCCAGGCGTGGGGGGTGAGGGGTGGGTGAAATGATGAAGTGAGTCAAAAGGTATAAACTTCCAATTATGAAACAAATTAGTCATAGGAATGTAATATATAGTATAGTGGCTATAGTTAATAGTACTGTATTGCATATTTGGAAGTTGCTAAGATAGTGGACCTTGAGTTTGCATCACAAGAAAAAAAAGTCGCCACACTGTGTGTGGTGATGGATATTAATTAGACTTATTGTGATGATCATTTTGCAGTATAGAGAAATAGCGAATCATTATATTACCTGAAATTAATGTTATATGTCATTATACCTCAAAAATAAAAACAAAGGAATTAAAATACAAAAAAAAGACAGGGTTGATACAATCTCAGAAAGAACTTTGGGTGTAGTTAGAGCTACATGGATCAATAGGAATTGAATAAATCAGAATCTAAATGCATTTTTGAAGACAGTTTATTGCCAACTAAATTACAATCTTGGAAAATATAAAAAATAAAAGAAAAAAGTATCCACCTCTCAATTTAAAAACCCTATGCCTGGAACTTCCCTGGTGGTCCAGGGGTTAAGAATCCATTTGCCAATGCAGAGAACCTGGGTTCAATTCCTAGTAGGTTTTCGTGTTGTCTTCTGGGGGAGAGGATGAATGGTCTTCATGGCAACTAGAAGAGTGGATCATGATGGGTATAGTGCTTGATGCTCACAAGCCAGCGTCCGTTTCCTCCTGTTCATCCAGGAAAACCTGTCCCAGCCCCTTTCAACAAATACGTATTTCCTGAAGTTTGATGGGAGTTTGGGATTGAATTCTGGCAACTGGAATGTGAGTGGAAGAGACTGGCTATTTGAAACTAGTCCTTCCACCTTCTCTCACAGGAACCTCTACAATTTCTCCCATTCTCATCTTCCCACTGGATTTTGATACCCAGGCCCACATTGGGGACTGTATATTGAAAACAATGAAGTTTCTGTAATGAAACATAGAGCCTCCTTCCCCAGCTCAGGGCTGCACCATGAGTGAGTAATGAGCAGTGTTTGCTGAAGGCTTCTGAGATGTGGAGTGTTTTTGTTATAGCAACTAGCCAGCTCTGACAACTCTTGTGTAACTCCTAATGGTAGCCCCAGCATTTAGCAAGATTCCTGGAATATAGTAGGTGCTCAGTATATATACTTGCTGAACTAATGAATAAAGTTGTCTATTGAATTTAAGATAAATTTTTTATAGTAATTGTGGAATATTGGCTATAGTTCCTGTGCTGTAAAATATATCCTTATAGCTTATTAATTTTATTAAAAAATTATTTATTTTTATTTAAAAATTCTGTTGAAGTATAGTTGATTTACAATGTGTTAATTTCTGCTATATACATCAAGGTAATTCAGTTATACATATACATTTTTCTTCATATTCTTTTCCATTATGGTTTATCACAGGATATTGAATATACTTCTCTGTGCTGTATGGTAGGACCTTGTTGTTTATAAGAAAAAATTTAAAGAATATCTACTATGTGACAAGAATTGAGCAAAGAACTTCAGGGAAATGAGTAAGATATTGTTTAAGACCTCAAATGGCTAAAAATCTTTTTTTAAAAGTTACATATTGTTAATTCAAACAACTTGTCCTTAATGATTTTGAAGCATCTTACATTAAAAGAAAATGTAGTAGAATGAAATGCAATATCAATAAAAATCAAGAATTAGGATCAGGAAAATAGAAGTTGTAATGGGCAGTGAAGATCAAGTAAGATCTTGATACTTGTAAGTAAGACTTACAGTACAAGCTGTAACTCCTGAGGTTGAGTACCTTAGCCTTGTGGAAGCTAAAGTGAAAAATATGCCTTACTAGAAACCTAATTTTTATTGTAGGAGAGGAAAACCCAAAAGACACAAAGTTATACACACTGCAAAGGATGAGCAGCCTTTTTTCCCGATACTGAAAATTTCCTTTGAACTTGAAACCTTAACAACTGGAGTCACTTATTAGAATTGGGAAAGCTATTAGCATTCAAAAATGTTTCTCAAGGTGAAGTTTTATTTAAAATGTAACAGAAATAGTTCTTTAACATGCTAGTGAAATACTATACATTTACGTTCACTTGAATTTAATGCAAAGTGTTAAGCTACTTACTCCATGCTACATGCCTTAAGGGAGGGAAAGTGACTTTTGGTAAGTACTCTCTAGTTCCTAGCACCTAGTAAACACTGAATAAGTAAGTGCTGACGTGCTGTATGAATACTGTAGCCACCATTATGCTAAATTTCAATTGAGTTAGAGTTGGTTATATTTTATAGATTGAACTTTATTAAAGTTTCTTTCACTAGGCGTTACATAATAGACCACATTGATTTTAATAAAATGTGCATTGATTATGGCAAAATGTCAGTTTTCTGCCCTGAACACAATCTCCCACAGTCATTAAACAACATTACAATTTTATTAAATCAATTCTATTCATTCATTTTAATTAAGGACAGCTTTTAATGTGACCTTTTACTTTGGAGGACACTTGCTCAAAATTCAGCAAAGAGTTAATCACTTCACTCAGATGCATTTTTCAGATTCTTAAACAAACAAAAAAAAAAGAAACTGTAATTATGTTGTCTTGATGGTCTTATCCAAAGACATAGATAAAATACATGAATCACCAAATTTAAATTTCAATCTGGGGATCAGAAGACTGAGTGTTTTAAAAGTTACTTTTGGGGAATTCCCTGGAGATCTAGTGATTAAGACTTCAGTTCCCAGTGCAGGGGCCACGAGTTTGATCCTTGGTAAGGGAGTTAAGACCCACTCCAGTACTCTTGCCTGGAAAATCCCATGGACAGAGGAGCCTGGTAGGCTGCAGTCCATGGAGTTGCGAAGAGTCGGACACAACTGAGCGACTTCACTTTCCACTTTCGTGCATTGGAGAAGGAAATGGCAACCCACTCCAGTGTTCTTGCCTGGAGAATCCCAGGGACAGAAGGGCCTGGTGGGCTGCCGTCTATGGGGTCGCACAGAGTTGGACACGACTGAAGCGACTTAGCAGCAGCAGCAGCAGCAGCAGCAGCAGGGGAGTTAAGATCCCATATACCGCACGGCACCACCAAAAAAAAAGAATGAAAGAAAGAAAAGTTACTATTCTGAAGCTAAATTCATATATTCTGATCTAGATTCAGATTCTGAAAGCAACGTATGTAGCAGAATAGGTTGGTCCTTGGTTGCCGGGAGAAATATCAATAACCTCAGATATGCAGATGACACCACCCTCATGGCAGAAAGTGAAGAGGACCTAAAAAGCCTCTTGATGAAAGTGAAAGAGGAGAGTGAAAAAGTTGGCTTAAAGCTCAACATTCAGAAAACGAAGATCATGGCATTCAGTCCCATCACTTCATGGGAAATAGATGGGGAAACAGTAGAAACAGTGTCAGACTTTATTTTTTGGGGCTCCAAAATCACTGCAGATGGTGACTGCAAACATGAACTTAAAAGATGCTTACTCCTTGGAAGAAAAGTTATGACCAACCTAGATAGCATATTCAAAAGCAGGGACATTACTTTGCTGACTAAGGTCCGTCTCGTCAAGGCTATGGTTTTTCCTGTGGTCATGTATGGATGTGAGAGTTGGACTGTGAAGAAAGCTGAGTGCCGAAGAATTGATGCTTTTGAACTGTGGTGTTGGAGAAGACTCTTGAGAGTCCCTTGGACTGCAAGGAGATCCAACCAGTCCATTCTGAAGGAGATCAACCCTGGGATTTCTTTGGAAGGAATGATGCTAAAGCTGAAACTCCAATACTTTGGCCACCTCATGTGAAGAGTTGACTCATTGGAAAAGACTCTGATGCTGGGAGGGATTGGGGGCAGGAGGAGACGGGGACGACAAAGGATGAGATGGCCGGATGGCATCACTGACTTGATGGACGTGACTGTGAGTGAACTCCCGGAGTTGGTGATGGACAGGGAGGCCTGGCGTGCTGCGATTCATGGGGTCGCAAAGAATCGGACACGACTGAGCGACTGAACTGAACTGAAGTGGTACTTGTCCGCTTCCCCCAGTTTTCTTCTCTTTATATACACTTCCTTTCTCCTTTGACATGACTCAATTTATTTGTTTATATTTATTTAGTTGGTTGTGTTGGGTGTGTTAGTTGCAGCACCTGGGCTCGGTAGTTGCAGTGTTCCCTCTTAGTTGCCCTCAGGTATGTGAGATCTTAGTTCCCCAACCAGGGATGGAACCTGAGACTCCTGCATTGCAAGGTGGATTCTTAAACTCTGGACTGCCAGGGAAGTCTCTACTCAATTTAATTTTCACATTAGAAAATATACGTTAAAAAGTATCTCCCAAAGTGCTAAGTGGTACAAACCAAGGAAATAACGACAAAAAACCCAGTTCTCACAATAGGTAAATGTGGAGTCCTATTTTAGCTTGGAATTTTTTGATTTTTAGTGACCTTGATCACTACTTTTCTCTGTAAAATTTCTGGGCCTTTGTATTTCCAGTTGTGTGAATGTGCCTTTAAATTTTGGTTATGGGTTTTTCTTCTTAAACTAACCAAATAAATTGGTCTTTTTTAATGTGATTTCCCCCCCTGTCTTTTCCCATTAAGCATTCCTAATCTGGAGATTTAATAAATATTCATTTTCCTTTGCAAAAAAAATATGTCTCCCAAGATGCTCATCATCTAGGGATTTTGGCACCTTAACAGAAGAAAATGCCCTGGTTCTTCAATCACAACCTCGTTTCTACCTCTAGACTAGATATGACAGGCTGACCTACAGGCAAGGCACATCTGAGGCTCTAGTTTAAAAAAAAAAGCCTAATGAGATGTACCTACAGTGAGTGCAATAGTAGGGACTGATCCCTGCCTCCTGTCCCTGCTGTGTGACTGATAACACCAAGTCTCATGCCCGCAGGCTTGGCTCAAAGAGTAATTATAATCAAAGTGTATTGTAACTAATTATCTAATTTTGATGAGCTGTTTATAGTTACTTTTGTGAATATTCCATTACAAAAGGAATAACCTTATAAAGTGTTCCAGACAAAAGAGAAATAGATAAGTATAAAATTTCTAGGTGCAATTAACTTCTGTTTGAATTCTATCCAATTCTCTTATTCTCTGTATGAAAGTGAAAGTCGCTCAGCCATGTCTGACTCTTTGCAACCCCAAGAACTATACAGTCCATGAAATTCTCCAGGCCAGAATACTGGAGCAGGTAGCCTTTCCCTCCTCCAGGAGATCTTCCCAAGCCAGGGATCGAACCCAGGTCTCCCACATTGCAGGTCGATTCTTTACCAACTGAGCTATCAGGGAAGCCATTCTCTGTATGGACTAACCTTTTTTTTAAAGAAAAAGTTTAGCAATGTGTCCTGTACACTCATAGGTTTCAGGGCTTGTGGGCACTACAGGTGGTAGAAAACAAAACAAATTTCTATAATTGTACTGTAACCCCAAACAATAAAAATTGAATGAATATCAGTCATTTTCCCCTTCCTCCCTGCCTTACCTTCAGTTTGGTTTCCCTGTGTTTCTGTTTTGTTTTCTGATTCCTTTTCCTCCAAGTAGCCTAAAAGCATTTTGAGAATAAGGCCAGGCTTTTATCTTTATCTCACTTGCGCTCATCACAGTGTCTAACTCATGGTAAGTACTCTATCCATAATTATTGAATGAATGAATAAAAATCACTCTTCTTTGTGAAAATTTAAACAACCTTTTACCCTTGTGTGCTGCAAAAACCAAAAATCTCTAGAGGAAGTCATTATAATATAATAAAAATTGATTTAGGATTAATCTTTCTGAAAAAAAAACTAACATGACTTCAGCATAGTTTTGTTGAAGGATAAAAATTGTCATAATGAGTGAAATAAGTCAGAGAAGCAGAAACATTGTATGACATGTAAGCTAAAAAGACATGATACAAATGAATGTATTTACAAAACAGAAACAGACTCGCAGATTTAGAGAAATGGATTTATGGTTGCCGAGGGGGAAGGATGGAGGGTAGGGAGAGTTAGGGAGTTTGGGATGGAAAGTACACACTGCGTCTTTAAAATGGACAACCAACAAGTACCTACTGTATAGCTCAGGGAACTCTGCTCAATGTTATGTGGCAGCCTGGATGGGAGGGAAGTTTGGGGGAGAATAGATATATGTATATGTATGGCTGAGTCTCCTTGCTGTCAACCTGAAACTATCACATTGTTAATTGGCTATACTTCAAGTACAAAAGAAGTTTAATAAAAAACAAATTTAAAAAAAGAATGAATTGGTTAAAGATATTAATAATATGAATATCATATTTCATTGTACTAAAATATAACCTTTTTTAGGCATTATGATCATATTTGCTAAGCAGAATAAAAGTGCTTTTCTCAAACAATTCTGTCTCAAAGAGAATCCAAGCCAAGTGAGCTTTCTATTTGCAAATATTCTCTCCATTACTACAATGGATGGAAGCCTTTAAAATTAATACAGTTGCATTTATTATTCTACACTGCTGCTGCTGCTGCTAAGTCACTTCAGTTGTGTCCGACTCTGTGCGACCCCATAGATGGCAGCTCACCAGGCTCCCCCGTCCCTGGGATTCTCCAGGCAAGAGTACTGGAGTGGGTTGCCATTTCCTTCTCCAATGCATGAAAGTGAAAAGTGAAAATGAAGTTGCTCAGTTGTGTCCGACTCTTAGTGACCCCATGGACTGCAGCCCACCAGGCTCCTCCATCCATGGGATTTTCCAGGCAAGAGTACTGGAGTGGGATGCCATTGCCTTCTCCATTATTATTCTATAGGGCTAACTAATAAAAATTTTGCTAATAAGATTTTCTTAATAAAGGTTTTTCAATCCCTCTTCCCTCTCCCCCCAAAAATGAGACCTCTTACTTCTTTCAGTAGTTGTTTTCCAGCTATTCATGGAATTCTTGTTAGACATTATGGAGTTAAGTGATATGGATGATGGATAAAAATAAAACATTCCTGTCCACAAGTTGTTTGTAATATGACTGGGAAAACAAAGCAATAGGTAACAATGGGTGAAAGCACCAAAGATTCTTAAGACTAAAAGAGCATGACAAGCCAGATACAAAGTGAAGTTGGGCTGGATGAAGATTCAGGGGAAGTTTCCTAAAAGGTGAGGCATCAAACTATGTTTAAGCCTGGATGTTTCACGGACTCAATAGATAGAAGGAAGACAAGCATTGCAGGTGGGAAAGGCAGTGTATGTGAAATCAACTGTGGAAAAGGACATCTCATTATGATTAAAGTCAACAGTCTATATAGAACTGGAGTAGGTGGAATCAGGTTGGAAAGCTACACGGAAAGGTGTGTGGTCCAGATCACGGGCTTTGGAAGGCGATCATCTTGAGTAGGGCAATGTCTAGTTTGTGCAGGGCTCTGGGCAAATTTTTGTTGTTGTTGTTGACTTCAATAGATAAATACTTTGATATAAAAAGGTATTCCAGTCTATCATTAGAAAACATCAGGCAAACCACAATGGAGGAACATTCTGCAAAGTACCTGACTAGTCCTCCTCAAACTGCCAAGGTCTCCAAAAACTAGGAAAGACTGAGAAACTGTCACAGACAGGAAACAGCTGAGGAGATATGAGAACAAAATGTACTGTGGGACCCTGGGTAAGACTATGAGCAGGCAGAAAGAACTGCAGTGGGAAAACTGGGGAAATTCAAATAAAGTAAGCAGATTAGTTAACAGTATTATACCAACACTAATTTCTAAGTTTTGCTGAATATGCCACGGCCATGTAAGATGTTAACTTTAAGGGAAACAGGATGAAGACTATCTTTTTAACTTCTCTATAAACATAAAATTATTCCCAGTAGAAGTTTATTAAAAAAAAAAAACCACATTGTCAATGCAGCGAAACTACTCTGTATGATACTGTAATGATGGATATATGTCCTTTTATATGTATTTGCCAAAACCTATAGAATATACAACACAAAGAGTGTACCCTGCTTGCCTGGGTTGACAATGATGTATCAGAGTTGGTTCACTGATTGCAATAAACATATCACGCTGGTGTAGAATGTTGATGGAGGTGAGACTGTGTGGGCAGGGAGAGGGTTTCGGGGAACTCTATTCTGTTCGCTTTTGCTCTGAACCCAAAACTTCTTTAAAAAATAAAGTATAGTCTTTGGAGAATGTATATATGTCTAAGTATAACTGAGTCACTTAGCTGTTTACCTGAAACTAACACAACATTATAAATCAACTATATTCCAATATAAAATACAAATAAACTATATTTGTTTAAAACATATTATAATACCACATGTATAAGAATCCCACATTTGTATGAAAACTCTGTTAATATTCTCCTCACCCTAGAAATTTTCATCCCTCCTCACTTTTGAGTAACCTCTTGAGCTTTCAAAATCAAAAGTTTCAATAAAAATGTGACTATCAAAATGCATTACAAAATCCATGGGTCTGTGTATGTTATCATGATTATTTTTTATTAAGAATCAAGATTTTGAATAATAGATAGGAAAGAAGTATGTCTATGTTTGTTTATTGCCAAGTTGCTGCACATGAAGATTCTGCAGCATATCTAAGCCCCACTTCACCTTCTTGGGGTCCAAACACACTCTTTCTGCATAATTCTGTATCTCCCACCATTACTCACAATACTATGGTTTTGGGGAAATGATTTTATAATGAATTAATATTGATCTCAGGCTTCTTAGGTGACTTGTTGGTAAAGAATCTGTGTGCCAAGAAGGAGACAAGGATTTGATTCCTGGGGAAGATCCCCTGGAGAAAGAAATGGCAACCCACTCCAGTATGCTTGCCTGGGAAATCCCACAGACAGAGAACCCTGGTGGGCTGCAGTCCATGGGGTTGCAAAAGAGTCAGACATGACTTAGTGGCTAAACAACAACAAGAAATGTAGGTCTCACCATTGTAGTATCTCAGGCCACTTACTGAATGCTAGTGACATTACTGCTCCTGATGCTGGTCACTGGACTGCCCGGGGAATATCAGTTCCTAGTAACCCTCTCTACAGTTGTTAACTGTGCTTTGTTGAAAATGAGCTCTTCTTTGAAGTCTTTGGGCTGTAATGACTATTTCACTAGGATGAAATGTCTTTCTTGGTACCTTCCACAAACCTGCCTGTTACAGGGAGCAGAGATGAGGGGCCTCTGGGCAGAGTAAAAAAAAGAAGTCCCATTTATGCAAGGAACCTCTGTCCCCCATCCTGCACAACTTTTGACTCAGGTAGAAGGGCACTGCTTTACCACATTGGGTGTTTGTGATTAACTTGAACAAAGTTTTGGAGATCTCTGTGACATCTGGTTGACCCCATGTCGGGGAGCTGTATGTCAGGCACATCTCTCCCAAAGAGAGATGGGATCAGAGCCCATGCAGGTCCAAATCCAGCCTAGAGTTATCCCCAGATGGCACTGCCCACCCCAGCCAGTCCCAGAAACCAGAAGGAACTTAGAAACTCTTGAGGAAGGTAGCACTATAAAGTGTAGGTTCCCTGTGGAGTGAGGTCTGGGGAGGAGCCCCACTTTCTTGCTTATGACTAAGGGCGATGTTGTACCTGGCTTTGGTCCCGTCTGCCTCCTATTAGACCTAAAAACCAGGCTAGTCTCAACCTCTGGGCCTTGTTTTCTTCTTCTCTGAGAGGAAGGTAATAACCTCAAATAATTGTTCTGAAGAGTGAATGAGATATTTATTGAGTTCCTGTGAAATGCACTGGAGAAACAGCAGTGAATAAGACACATAAAAACTGCCCTCTTGAGTTTTTATAATCCTAGACTCTATGAAGTCAAAACTGTGTTCAGCAAATAATATACTCTCAATAAATGTTGGGTAGCATTGCTGTTGGTTCAAACTCTAGAACTTCTCCCCAGGGTGTTCCAGGCCTGCCTGGATGCTCTAGTGAGGCCTGAACATCTCTTGGGCTTTAAACAGTGAGGGAGAAAGGACTGGACCATGTGAGAAGGGGTTTTGCTTGTTGTTTTTAAACCAAGGGTTACTTTGAGGATATCTAGACAAGAGAAACAAAAAGATCACCGGACCCTCAGGCAACACTTCCTATATGTGTCTTTCTTCCAAGTGAGATTTTTCAAGGGGTCAGGTAGGAATGAGTTCAAGACTACTTTGCTGTGAGTTCACTTCACTTTGGTTGGATACATAAAGATGTCTCTGATTAAACTGTATCATGATGAGAGTGTTTGCTATAACAATATGTGCACTAACTTTACATTCTGTGAAGATTCCTCCTGATGCCTTCAAAATAAATTCTATTAATATAAAAATCTCCTTGATGATTTTTCTACAATACAGCAATTTCTAAAAGCAGTGCAAAATGCCATTATTCCTTCAATTCTGTTTTCTGACTTTTCAACATTTTTGGACCTGAAAAAATATATTTTAAAAATCCCTTCCCAGATGTGTTTCTAAAAGGCTATGTGAAGCCAAGAGATACTTTGCTTCTTTGAACAAGTGCTTACCATACATCCACATGTGATGTATCAACAATTAAAGGATATCTCATTTGAAATTGGGAGTTAGCTTTACTTTCTGCTCAGTAGGAATTCTGTCTGAAATTCGCTTTCTTTTATGTTCAAATGATATCTCACAAGCATTTTAGTTGAATAACAGGGAGAAAACCAATTATATTTGCTATAACTCTTTTCCCATTGTCCTACAATAAAGCACTATCCCTAGGTAACGAGGAGTAAAATTGATATGTGTATAATAAGTTTAAACCAAGATTAGTTTTGATCAACACTCCAGAGAGAGTATACAGCTATTATCTGGACAACTTTTCTTTACCTGAGCTCTTTGGAGCTCAGAGCACAGGTTGGTAATTGTTATGGGCTGTGTTCTGAACTGTCCCCACTGCAACCTTTCTGTGTTGAAGTTCTAACCCCCAGGACCTCATCATGTGACTGTATTCAGAGAGTCTTCCAAGAGGTAATAAAGTTAAAATGAAATCGTTAGGGTGGGCCTTAATCAAATATGGCTGTTGCCTTTATAGGAAGAGATTTAGACCCAGATATATATGGAGGGAAAGAACACGTGAAGCCACACTGTCTACAAGCCAAGAAGGGAGGTCACTGGAGGGACCAACTCTGCTGGCACTTTGGTCTTGGGCTTCGAGTCTCCAGAACTGTGAGAAATAAACTTCTGTTGTTTAAGCCATCCAGCATGTGGTACTTTGCCATGGTAGCTCTAGCAAACCGAGACTGTGAAGCAACACTTTCTAGTCACACACCACAGAAAAAAACACTTTGAGACATCAGGGAACCTGGAGTTTTACTTCATTGATATTTTAGTGGAATCATAAGAATGGTTCCTTTCTGAGTATATTTCTGCAACATTAATCATTATTTTCATCACTGCCATCACCATGGATATCACCATCATCTTCATCACCATCACCATCACTGTCATCTTCCTCCTCCTCAGCATCATTGTCACCATCATCACTGTTACCATCATCACCATTACCATCATCACCATCCTCCTCCTCCTCCTCATCACCACCACCATCACCACTATGACATCACTACTGTCACCACAGCACCATCGTCATCATCCTCATCATCATTTTATAACAACAACCCCACCATCTACCAGCTAGTACACATTATGAGACAATGTGCTCTGGCATTCTAAAGGAGATCAGTCCTGGGTGTTCTTTGGAAGGAATGATGCTAAAGCTGAAGCTCCAGTACTTTGGCCACCTCATGCAAAGAGTTGACTCACTGAAAAAGACTCTGATGCTGGGAGGAATTGGGGGCAGGAAGAGAAGGGGATGACAGAGGATGAGATGGCTGGATGGCATCACTGACTCGATGGACATGAGTTTAAGTGAACTCCGGGAGTTGGTGATGGACAGGGAGGCCTGGCGTGCTGTGATTCATGGGGTCGCAAAGAGTCGGACACGACTGAGCAACTGAACTGAACTGAACTGAATAGGAATATCATCAATACTACAGCAACATCACAAAGCCTCTCAAACCATCAGTGACTCAACTCAATGTTTGTTTGTTTCTTGCTCATGCATTGCCTAGGAGGCTTTCCTTAGGGGTTCCATTTTAGAGTGAATCAGGGACCCAGCAAGCTCCTTCTTCTTTCTACCTTTTCCTTTTGGAATTCACTCCACTGAGTCAGCAGGTAAAGAGAGAGAGAGAGACAGAAACAGAGAAAGACGGAGAGGAGGGACACTGTGTTGTTCATAGGAGGATTTTTATGGGCAAAACTTGAGAGTGGAGTTTGTCACTAGCCCCCAATTCCACTACCCAGAACCAGGGATGTGGCTTCACACAGTGCAAGAAAGTCTGGGATGTATAGGCCCAGGAGGGAAGGTGAGCCAAATAGAGAATGGCAAGCCTTCCTCTGCCACAGTCTCTGAAAGTTTCTTTTCTCTCCAGGTTTTGTGCTGTAATAACGTAGATCTTATTTCCCTTTTGCATGAAAATCAGGGTTAGAGAGGTTAAGTAATGTGTCCAAGGTCAAACAGATGGACTCAAGGCCCCAATACCTACAATATTTGTAATTTTTCATTATATTAGTGTTTAACAAAGTGAATTTCCTAAAGATGCTGTTTAAAAAAGTTCTGTGGTCAAATACACTGAAAACACCACATAGCATAGCACCCTTGGTGGAAATTCAAAATGGACTTGGATATATTAAAGGATGGGAGAACTCTAGAACCCAGCCCAGAGCCACTCTAGTTCCTCCTCTGGCCTCTTTAGTCATCCTCATGAGATAGTAACTAAAGGTTGCTGACAGAAGAGTTGTGGGCTGTCAGGTCCTTGCTCTAGCACTATGACTAGGGTCTATTCTGATTGTTCACTTAGCTTCCAGATTCCCCCACTTCCTGGGCATCATTGTTGACTAGTCAGATCATTATGTGCTGCTCAAATTCTGCCCGTATTCCTGTTGGATTAATGGAGACACAGGTGGGCACCACCAGGACATAGTCCTTGCATCAGCTGGGCTGCTGTTTGCCAGGCAATCCAATGGTGCCCCCAATTAAAGTGTATTCTTCCCTAGTGAGAGAAGAGGCACCCTTGGTGGCATCACTGGCACCCCAGTGCTGAGTGTGCTCTGTCCATCCGGCCACCTGCATGGATACTCTCTACTGCCTACTGTTTCCAAAAGCTCCTTCAACGTGGCCTTTTTTGGTACAGTGATTTTAGTACCAAGACAAAGACTTTGGCTCTGAGAGAACCAAGGTTGGACAAAGAGACAATTGAGTAGGGAGTCATAGAGGCCAGTGGAGACACCAGCTACATATCCTATAATCTACCAGTGTGGGGAAGGGGATGCTCCTGGGTCAGGCCAGAACGTGTGGCTGTGCCTGGCGTATGGTTTGGGATGAAGACATGCCAAAGCTTTGGGTTCTTCTTTTAAGCAATCCTTTTGAAGCTCATCTCCATTTAAGAGGAGAAATTCATTAAAACTAATAAATTCTGACTTCCCATAAATATTAAAAATATTAAATTTATTAATAAAATGAGAGTTAATGCTTACATACCCTTGCTCTATGCTGGACATATACTTTGTAAATGAATAATTAGCACAGCAGAGTATTAAAATTATCACCATTATCCCCTTTACAGGGGAAGGAACTGAAGAAGAAAAAATTATTTTATCATAGAGCCAGAATTTGAGACTATAGATGATGATTTGAATTACCAAACAGCTCCACCACTTTCTGGTCAAGAATATAAGATGTGATCTAGTTATCAATATCTATAACATTCCAATAAATAATTTTTGTGACTTAGTCAATAATAAAGATATTGAAAATATTAAGCAAATATAAGACAACATTTTATTTCAAATTTTAGCCCATTTCCTATATTGGGCTGTTGCTTTGACCAATTACTATTGGTTCAGCAGAAACTGAGGGGATTCAGCAACAGTAGAATGAATATTGTTGATTTTAGAAGGAAATCAACTTCTTGTGACTATCAGTAATCTAATAATTACTGATTCAATGGAAATGTCATTGGGATAGTTTGATGTGGTTTCCTGGGTCAAAATATGGCTTTAACAACTAGCATTCATCATGTCAGAATGATCATGCCAACAATCATTTGGTATATTTTTAGAATGAATTGACAAATGATTTATGCTACAACTTATAAAAATTGATAATTAGATGCTAAGATTAAAAGAATTAGGTGCGAATTTGCAATCTTGGGAACTACCTGTGTGTCATCTGAAACCAGCCTTTCACACGAAGGGCAGGGGGAGACAAAGGACGGAGGCAGATCACTGCCGATTGGCAGGTGGCAGGTTTGATAAACAAGGGAACTTACTTACATGAGAGACTTGTCTTTGGATGCTGTAAGATGAGTGGGTCTCACATCCACCCGACAGAATCTTCAAGTTTATATAGAGGCCTTGGCTAGGTTCAGTCCCATATACCGTCTAGATGGTCTCAGTGACATCCTATTCTCAAGGCTGCATCCTTGAAACAGTTCCTAGGGTGGAAAAGGTGGGCATATTCCAAGGACAGAGGAGGGGTGAGGAGCATCTGACTGGCCAGGTCCAGCTCATGGGTCAGCTCTGTATTATCGCTTCCAATATTAGGAAATAAAAATAGATACAATATTTACATATGAAAGTGTTAGCTACTCCTTAGTGTCCAACTCTTTGTGACCCCGTGGACTGGAGCCTGTCAGGCTCCTCTGTCCATGGAATTCTCCAGGCAAGAATACTGGAAAGGGTTGCCATTCCCTTCTCCAAGGGATCTTCCCAACCTAGGAGTCAAACCCGTGTCTCCTGCATTGCAAGCAGATTCTTTACCATCTGAACCTCCACAGAAGTCCAATGTACATATTTCCATTTGTTTAATATTTTGAATATATATCTGTGGGTACCAAATCTTACAAAAGTACTTCAGAGTGGTCCACACATTGTTATAGTCCCCTTCAAGATTCAGCGCAGGTATTATGTTTCCAAGCGAGTTTTCCCTGAATACCATCAAATATCTTAGAAAGCAAAGGAAATTTTGGTCTCTAATCTCACAGCTCCCAGGTTCCTATCTTTGTACTCATCATCCATCATGCTGTCTTCTAAAATATTCTTTATTATATATATTACAAATACTTCTTCCCAACTGATTCCATATATAATGTCAATATATGTGATGTATATATACATGCATATAGTTGTTGTTTTATTTTTTTGCCACTTGGCATATGTGATCTTAGTTCCTTGACCAGGATTGAACCTGTTTCCCCTGCATTGGCAGCACAGAGTCTTAACCACTAGACCTCCAGGAAGTCCCCATTATGCTGTTTCTTATTGATTTATCTATAACCCATTTGAATGTGGAGGTGTGTTCTTTGTGCTTAATGTCATAGATTTTTACTTTAAATTCCTTTAGACTTCGCCTTTGTTTTCTTAGGATCTGTGTACTTATAAGATGCTTATACTGAATGCAATAATAGATCACGACCCTGGGGTCTTTGACCTGCAGCATCTTCAAAGTTGAAAACATATCAGAGATAGTTACAGCATCCTTGTGAATTTTCCAGTATGTTTATTCCTACCATTTTAATCAACTTTCTTTCTTAATTTTTCTCCATTGGAGTTTAGTTCTTTCTTTATTTTAAATTGCAAGATCATTGCCAAAATTGCACTAAATTTTTAAAAAAAGTAACATATTTTTCTTTATGCCATTCTGGTTAAACCTCATACTTTCATGTTTATAAATTCTGGTTGCTGCAAAACCATTCTTAATCTACATAAACTTTGCTTACAATGTGACTATAATCTTGTTTTGTGAATGTCTGTGGGTTTTTTCTACCCTTTTTTTCTGGTAAGTCACCCTAACTCTGAGATGAAATGAGGAGATAGAGGTAGACAAGGAAAGATAGAGAAAACAGCAAATACAAAACACTTAAGATGAAAAAGAAATTTGCATGTTTGGGGAAAATAATTATGGTGAGTGAGAGTAGGAGATAGAATTGAGAAAGTTGATGCTTAAATCATGAAAGGGCTTTTAAGCTATGATGAGGATGTTAGATTTTATTCTATGTGCAAAGCAAGTAGACACTGCATTGTCTGATTTATGACAGAAATGATTTCTATGGGGAAGTTGGACTGGGAAGGGGACAGTGCAGAAGCAGTGAGACCAGGTAGGAGGACATTGCCTCAGCGGAAGTGGCAGGGGTGATGATGGTGGCTCAGATTGAACAGTGGCAATAGAGATGGTGATGAAAGCATAGATTTCTCAGGATGCTTTAAAGTTAGACCTTGAGGATGAACTGGCTAAAGTGTGAGAGGGAAGGAGAGGGACCAATGTAATTATAGCATGAATATATCATTGGATGTTGGTAACATTTTCTGTGATGGGAAAGAACAGGGGTTAAAAGTAGCTTTGGTAGTGAGTGAGTCATAAGTTCTATTCTGAGCCTGCTGTGTGTGGGATGTTTATAAAATTAAAAATGCATGGCTTAATGAAAGGGTGGATTCTGTGGGGAGACTGGAACTGGATAGAAATCTGAATGTTATCACCACATCAGTTCAGTTCAGTTCAGTCGCTCAGTTGGGTCCGACTCTTTGCAACTCCATGAATCACAGCACGCCAGGCCTCCCTGTCCATCACCATCTCCCGGAGTTCACTCAAACTCACGTCCGTTGACTCAGTGATGCCATCCAGCCATCTCATCCTCTGTCGTCCCCTTCTCCTCCTGCCCCCAATCCCTCCCAGCATCAGAGTCTTTTCCAATGAGTCAACTCTTCGCATGAGGTGGTCAAAGTACTGGAGTTTCAGCTTTAGCATCATTCCTTCCAAAGAACACCCACATAGATGTTATTTAAAGTCACAAAACTGGGTATTCCACCTAGAGACAGTGTGTATTTAAAAGTAAGTAGTTGAGTCAAGAGCCTAGAGACCCTCTAGCATCTAAAGTGTGTTGATATGGACAAGTCAGAGTTAATACATCAAGAATATAATAACAGTAATAAATGTGTAGGCACTTAACAAAGCCCTCAATATGTGTAATGCAAAAACTGACAGAATTGAAGAGAAAAATAGAAAATTTGGCTAAAATAGTGGGAGACTTCAATACCCTGCTTTTAATAATGAATAAATGGTGAGAAAGAGCATCAATAAGAAAGTAGAAGGATTGAACAATTCTGTAAAACAACTGGATGTAATACATAGCTATAGAACTCTTCACCCAACAACAGCAAATGTCCATTCTTCTTAGTGTACATGGAGTATTTTGTATGACAGACCATATGTTAGGCCATAAAACACATCTCAATAAGTTTAGAAGGACTGACATTATACAAAGCATGCTTTACAAATACTATGAAATAGAAATCAATAACATAAGGAATTTTGAGAAATTCACATATATGTGGAGATTAATTACACCCTTAAATAACAAGTAAACTGATGGAGAAAAATCAACAAACCAAAAGCTAGTTCCTGGAAAAGGTAAGAAACATTTATAAACCTTTAACTAGACTAACCAAGATAAGTAAATTTGTATATACATGAATGAAAAAGTTCCAAAAAATAACATGGAGAGATAAGAAAGCCTTCCTTAGTGATCAATGCAAAGCAATAGAGGAAAAGAAGAGAATGGGAAAGACTAGAGATTTCTTCAAGAAAATTAGAGATACCATGGGAACACTTCATACTAAGATGGGCTCATTAAAGGACAGAAATGGTATGGACCTAACGAAAGCAGAAGCTATTAAGAAGAGGTGGCAAGTATACACAGAAGAACTGTACAAAAAGGATCTTCACAATCAAGATAATCACGATGGTGTGATCACTCACCTAGAGCCAGACATCCTGGAATGTGAAGTCAAGTGGGCCTTAGAAAGCATCACTACGAACAAAGCTAGTGGAGGTGATGGAATTCCAGTGGAGCTATTTCAAATCCTGAAAGATGATGCTGTGAAAGTGCTGCACTCAATATGCCAGCAAATTTGGAAAACTCAGCAGTGGCCACAGGATTGGAAAAGGTCAGTTTTCATTCCAATCCCAAAGAAAGGCAATGCCAAAGAATGCTCAAACTACTGCACAATTGCACTCATCTCACACGCTAGTAAAGTAATGCTCAAAATTCTCCAAGCCAGGCTTCAGTGATATGTGAACTGTGAACTTCCAGATGTTCAAAGCTGGTTTTAGAAAAGGCAGAGGAACCAGAGATCAAATTGCCAACATCCGCTGGATCATTGAAAATAGCAAGAGAGTTCCAGAAAAACATCAATTTCTGCTTTATTGACTATACCAAAGCCTTTGACTGTGTGGATCACAATAAACTGTGGAAAATTCTGAAAGAAATGGGAATACCAGACCACCTGACCTGTCTCTTGAGAAATCTGTATGCAGGTCAGGAAGCAACAGTTAGAACTGGACATGGAACAACAGACTGGTTCCAAATAGGAAAAGGTGTACGTCAAGGCTGTATATTGTCACCCTGCTTATTTAACTTGTATGCAGAGTACATCATGAGAAATGCTGGGCTGGAAGAAGCACATGCTGGAATCAAGATTGCTGGGAGAAATATCAACAACCTCAGATATGCAGATGACACTACCCTTATGGCAGAAAGTGCAGTGGAGCTAAAAAGCCTATTGATGAAAGTGAAAGAGGAGAGTGAAAAAGTTGGCTTAAAGCTCAACATTCAGAAAATGAAGGTCATGGCATCTGGTCCCATCACTTCATGGGAAATAGACGGGAAAACAGTGGAAAAAGTGTCAGACTTTATTTTTGGGGGCTCCAAAATCACTGCAGATGGTGATTGCAGCCATGAAATTAAAAGATGCTTACTCCTTGGAAGAAAAGTTATGACCAACTTGAATAGCATATTAAAAAGCAGAGACATTACTTTGCCAACAAAGGTCCGTCTAGTCAAGGCTATGGTTTTTCCAGGTGTAATGTATGGATGTGAGAGTTGGACTGTGAAGAAAGCTGAGTGCCGAAGAACTGATGCTTTTGAACTGTGGTGGTGGAGAAGACTCTTGAGAGTCCCTTGGACTACAAGGAGATCCAACCAGTCCATTCTGAAGGAGATCAACCCTGGGATTTCTTTGGAAGGACTGATGCTAAAGCTGCAACTCCAATACTTTGGCCACCTCATGTGAAGAGTTGACTCATTGGAAAAGACTCTGATGCTGGGAGGGATTGGGGGCACGAGGAGAAGGAGGCGACAGAGGATGAGATGGGTGGATGGCATCACTGACTCCATGGACACTGGTTTGGGTGAACTCCAGGAGCTGATGATAGACAGGGAGGCCTGGTGTGCTGCAATTCATGGGGCTGCAAAAAGTCAGACACCACTGAGTTACTGAACTGAACTGAACTAAATGAAAAAAATAAAAAATCTCAAAATTGCTAAAATTGAAACAGAAGTGTATATTTTTACAAACTTTAAAGAAACAACAAAAGATAAGAAAATATTGTGAAAAATTGTATATCAACAAGTTAGAAAAGGTAGTTAAAATGGATAGATTTCTAGAAAAATACAAGCTATCAGAACTGACTCAGTGGGAGGGAGGCTCATGAGGGAAGGAATATATGTATACAGATAGCTGATTCACTTTGCTGTACAGCAGAAACTAACACAGTATTGTAAAGCAATTATACTCCAGGTTAAATAAATGAAACCTGACTCAAAAAGATATAGAAAAATAGATATATAACAAGTAAATGGACATATAGCAAGTAAAGTGGTTGAATTAGTATCAGTAAAATTTCCACAAAGAGAAGTCCCAGACCAGATGAGTCCTCCGTTGAATTCTACAAACTATTTAAAGAAAAATGAACATCTATGCTTTATAAACTGTTCCAAAAAATAAAAGTGGAGAACACACTTTCCAACTCATTTTATAAGTTCATTATTACCTTGATATCAAAACAAACAAATCATAAGAAAAGAGTAATACAGACCAATATCCCTTACAAATATATATAAAAATCCTTTAACAAAACCATACTGAACTTTATCCAGCAACATATACAGAGAATTAGAAACATAAGTTTCTGGAAAATTTTCCCAGAATGCATATTTGTACTAATATATAAAAATCAATCAGTGAAATACACCATATTAAGAAAACAAAGAACAAACCCCACAGACAATCTTAATTAATTCTGAAAACCATTTGACAAAATTCAATACCCTTTCATGATTGAAAACCCTAAACTAGGAATAGATGGAAACTTTGTCAACATGATAAAGAGCATCTGTGTAACACCCACAGCCAACACCTACTTATTCATGACAGATGGAAAGCTTTCTCAGTAAGATAAGGTACAAATCAAGGATGTCCATTCTTGCTACTGCAATTCAACATTATTATAGAGATTTATGCTAAGGAATTTAGTCAAGGAAAAGAAAGAAGATTCCTTCAGATTGGAGCACAAGAAACAAAACTACCTATTTGCAAATGATTTGATCTTGCACATAGAAAATCCTAAGGAAAAAACAGCAACATAAAAAAACAAAAATATACCACTAGATCTAATATTAATAATTGAGTTCAGCAAGATTGCATGATGCAGAATCAGTATATGAAAATCAATTGTAGTTTCACATATTAGGAATGAACAATATGGAAATGAACAAATTGCACCTGTAGTTACATTAAAAAGAATGAAGTGCATAAGAATAAATTTATCAACATGATTATAAAGCTTGCATACTGGTGAAAGAAAATATTGTTGGAAGAAATTAAAGAGTTCCAGAATAAATGGAAAAACATCCCATGTTCATGGATTGAAATACTTCATATAGTTAAGATATTTTCCAAATTGATCTACAAATTCAATACAACCCTTGTCAAGATCTTAGCAAATTTACCCCCCACCCCTTTTTTTTTGCAGAAACTCTGGAGCTAATTCTAAAATCGATGTGGAAATGCAAGGAATTCAGAACAATGAAAACAATTTTGTGAAAAAACATATCAGTGAGATCACATCTCCTGATTTGAAAACACGCTGCAAAGCTATAGTAATCAGGACTGTGTTGTACTGGAATAATGAGTCATATAGATCAATGAGAATCCAAAATTGAGTTTAAAAATAAATGCATTTAGTTATAGTCAATTGGTTTTTGACAAGGGTACTAACATTTCAACAGAGAATTTAGCAAATGATGCTGGATATTGAAATAACATAGGATTGCTGCCTAATTTACAAAAATTAACTCAAATGGATCAAAGACTTAAACATGCCATATCATTTTTACAGTAATACTTCTTATGAAACTCTTTGAAAGCTGAAAAACTAAAGAAAAAACAATTGGACTTCATCAAAATTAAAAACTTCTGGGCATCAAGGGATGTCATAGTCAAAATACCTCCAAGATAATGGGAGCAAATATTTGCAGATTGTACACCTGATATCAATAACCCCTGATATGCAGATTATACCACTCTAATGGCAGAAAGTGAAGAGGAACTAAAGAGCCTCTTGATGAGGGTGAAAAAGGAGAGTGACAAAATTCACTCTTCACTGGCTTCAAATTCAACATTAAAAAAAACCAAGATCATGGTATTGGGTGCCACTACTTCATGGCAAATAGAACGGGAAAAAAGTGGAAGCAGTGACATATTTTATTTTCTTGGGCTCCAAAATCACTGTGGATGGTGACTATAGCCATGAAATTAAAAGATACTTCCTCATTGGAAGGGAAGCTATGACAAACCTAGACAGTATATTAAAAAGCAGAGACATCACTTTACTAAAAGAGGTGTGTATACTCAAAGCTATGTTTTTTTTTTTTTTTTTTTCCCCAGAAGTCATGTACGAATGTGAGAGTTGGACCATCAAGAATGCTGGGTGCCAAAGAATTGATGCTTTCAAATTGTGGTGTTGGAGAAGACTCATGACAGTCCCCTGGACTTCAAGGAGATCAAAGCAGTCAATCCTAAAGGAAATCAGTCCTGAACATTCATTGGAAGGACTGATACTGAAACTGAAACTCCAATACTTTGACCACCTTATGCGAAGACCTGATTCACTGGAAAAGACCTTTATGCTGGGAAAAATTGAAAGCAAAAGGAGAAGAAGGCAGCAGAGAATGAGATGGATATGAATTTGAGCAAACTCCAGACGATAGTAAAGGACAGGGAAACCTGCTGTGCTGCAGTCCATGGGGTCACAGAGTCAGACACAACTTAGTGACTGAACAACAAAATGATCTGTTACATTCTAGCATCCAAAATAATGAAAAAACTCCTACAATTTGCAGTAGGTAGAATAATGTCTACATTAGAATAATGTCACTTAATAACGTCCACATTCTAACCCCTGGAACTTGAGGGTATTTTACCTTATGTGGCAAATGATATTTTGCAATGCAATTAATCCAAGAATCTTAAAGTATGAAGATTACCCTGGATTGTCTAAGTGGGTCTGATATAATCACAAGGGTTTTTGTGAGAGGGAGAAAGGAAGGTCAGAGTCATAGATGCTGTGACAGTGGAAGTGGAGATAAGAGTTATGCAAACATGAGCTAGGACTATGGCAGCCTCAGGTCAGTTCAGTCGCTTGGTCGTGTCCGATTCTTTGCAGCCCCATGGTCTGCAGCACACCAGGCTTCCCTGTCCACCACCAACTCCCAGAGCTTGCTCAAACTCATGTCCATAGAGTTGGTGATGCCATCCGACCATCTCATCCTTTGCCATCCCCTTCTCCTCCTGCCTTCAATTTTCCTCAGCATCACGGTCTTTTCCAATGAGTCAGTTCTTTGCATCAAGTGGCCAAAGTATTGGAGTTTCAGCTTCAGCATCAGTCCTCCCAATGAATATTCAGGACTGATTTCCTTTAGGATTGACAGGTTGGATCTCCTTGCAGTCCAAGGGACTCTCAAGAGTCTTCTCCAACACCACAATTCAAAAGCATCAATTCTTCAGTGCTCATCTTTCTTTATAGTCCAATTCTCACATCCATACATGACTACTAGAAAAACCATAGCTTTGACTAGATGGACCTTTGTCAGCAAAGTCTCTGCTTTTTAACATACTGCCTAGGTATATGGGCAGCCTCAAGAAGCAGGGAAAACACTAGGAATAGATTCTTTCCTCAAGCCTCTAGAAGGAATACTGCTCTGTCAACATCTTGAGTTTAGCCTGGTAAGATCCATTCCAAACCTCTGATCTCCAAAACTGTAGGATAATAAATAGGTGTTGTTTTAGGCCACTGTGTTTTTTAGTATTTTGTAATAGCACAATAGGAGACTAATATAGATTTTGGTACCTAGAAATTGAGTGACTCTGATTACAAATACCTAAAAATTTGGAAGTAGGCATTGGCCAGAGGCTGGAAAAAATTGAGAAACCTGATAGAAAAACCTAGATTAGCTTATTACCTTGGAAGGATTGTTGGGAAGAATTTAGATATTAAAGGTTCTGCAGATGAGAGCTCAGAAGGAGGTGAGGAGCATGGTAGATAAAACCTATATAATCCTACAGAATACTGAAGGCATCATAGGTTGGTAGAAATAAGAATACTGAGTGTTACTGGTGAGGTGTGAGAAGGAAATGAGAAACATTATTGAAAAATGGATGAAAGGGGATCCTTGTTACATAGTGGCAGAAAACTTAGTAGAATTTTATCTTATAGTTATGTGAAAGGCAGAATTTATAAGTAATGAACTGAATTGAACTAAGATTTTCAAGCAAATTGCTAAAAGTGTGGCCTGGTTTCTTCTTGTTGCTTGTAGTAAAATAAAAAGCACAGAATTAAATTGAGAAAAAAATATTAAGCAGAAAAGAAACAAGAATGTGGTGATTGGGGACATTCTCAGCTTATGTAGATTGCAAGAGACACTAAAATTTGGAGATGTAGTCAAGGGTATGACAGAACAATCTTTTTCTAGTACCTGGGGAGGAAAAAAAAAGGTCAGAATATTCAAATCAGACAGAAAAGCCTTTAAAGAGATTAAGCATGTGACTTAGCCATTTCCCCAGAAGCAAGGGATAGATAGAGATGAGATGGGATTATTTTGTGGAGGAGTCTCTAATTTATGAGAGTGAATCCCCAAACATACACAGAAGACCTACAGGGTTTGTAAGGATGTTACACCAGCAGAAATATTGTCTACTCGGGCACAAAAAAGAGGATAATATAAGAAGAAGGTTGTCCAACTCCTAAAATTCAATAGGCAGGCAACAAGCTAATAAACAACTAAACTGCAAATATTTGCTAGCCTCTGTGAAAAATGAAAGATTTCTCAGAGGGTGGAGCCTTGAGCCTGGAGATAAAATGGTTTTCAAGCATTGGTGGTAGAGAGTATATGGTTTTCTTTTAAGAGTTACAGTGTAATATGTATGAAAACAAAGCTAGCAACAACAGTGTCATCAAGAGGTGTCATTAATTAAGTGTTCTCCCTGTTCTAGATAATCATTCTATAGATGTTTCTGTGATTATTCTAACAATACCATAAAATAGGTAATCTCATACCCATTTTCAGTTCAGTTCAGTTCAATCACTCAGTCGTGTCCGACTCTTTGCGACCCCATGAATCGCAGCACTCCAAGCCTCCCTATCCATCACCAACTCCTGGAGTTCATTCAAACTCATGTGCATCGAGTCGGTGACGTCATCCAGCCATCTCATTCTCTGTCGTCCCCTTTTCCTCCTGCTCCCAACCCCTCCCAGCATCAGAGTCTTTTCCAATGAGTCAACTCTTCACATGAGGTGGCCAAAGTATTGGAGTTTCAGCTTTAGCATCAGTCTTTCCAATGAGCACCCAGGACTGATACCCATTTTAAAACATGTTAATTATGGTTTGGAGGTAACTAGCTCATGGTCACAGAGCAGGGGTGGAATGCGCTGCTTTCAGAGCCTGGAAAGTGTACCACATTTCCTTCTCATCCTGTAATGGCTTATGGAGACTTAGTAAAAGTCACCTTAAAAGTACTAACTCAAAAGGACCAAGGGTTAGTTTTCAGCAACCTAAAATAGCTTACGGCCCTAATACATAGAAGAAAAATAGATTATTGACTGGGAAGCAAATATCAGCATTTTCTCCTGTAAATATTCTAGTATGGAAGAAATTTTTACTACAAGTGCAAAATACTTAAACTGTTTGGCCTTGCTAACCTCGTAATAGGTGTATTCCAGTTAGTCTAGTTCCTAGATACTCTGTAATTCAGAGCATCTAAATATTAGATACAAAATATCAGATCCCATGCTCATCACAGAATCTGTGATTTTAAGGAGTTTCCTGGTGGTCTAGTTGTTAGGATTCCACGTTTCTGGGCTTTCATTGCTGTGGCCTGGGTTTAATCCCTCCTTGGGGAACTGAGATTTCATAAACCATGCAGTATGGCCAAAGGAAAAATGAAGAACCTGTGATGTTAACATCTTCATGTAGTGTTAGCATTAAGTGTTAGTTGCTCAGTTATGTTCAACTCTTTGTGACCCCATGTACTATGTGACCCCACCAGGCTCCTCTGTCCCTGAAATTCTTCAGGCAAGAATACTAGAGTGGGTAGCCATTTCCCCTCTCCAGGGGGCCTTCCCGACTAGGGATTAAACCCGGGTCTCATGTATTGCAGGGAGATTCTTACCATCTGAGCCACTAGGGAAGCCCCATGAAGATTAGCTCCAAGTAGAAAATGTAGAGAGGACATATGCTTAAGGAACTGGTCTACGGAAAAATTATTCTTCTCATTGCAGTCATTAAAATGATAATCTTGAAAATATATAGTTAGGTAATGGAATGTAGTGGTTAAAGCATAGATTTCACAGGAGGATTGAACTAACTGGGTTACCATGAGCAAACTGCCTCATAGGATGATAGTGAAGACAAATATTGTATTTCATGTGACCTTGTTAGCACAGTAGCTTATACATATTAAGCCCTCTGTATAGTTTACCTGCTGTTATTATGATTATATCTTAGTCCATGGAACTGGTTAATATGACTCTTTTAGATGACAAATCAGGTCCCTGAGCCTATATGATAGAAGAGAAGACCTGGGACTCCACTAAAACTGGTCCAGGGGCAAGGCATTCTGTTTAAATCCCATGGGATTTCAGGAAACAGAATAATTTCAGAAAATAATGGGAGAGAGAGGAGACAAAAGAATTATTGATAACTTGCATTTTCAAGTAAGATTGCTGAAATTAAACCATGCAAGCAAAGCAAGCTACAAACAGAACAGACCAAACTGTCAACCATAAAAAGTTTCTTCTTGAACAGATTATGTAGATGACACCACCCTAATGGCAGAAAGTGAAGAGGAACTAAAAAGCCTTTTGATGAAAGTGAAAGAGGAGAGTGAAAAAGTTGGCTTAAAGCTCAACATACAGGAAATGAAGATCATGGCATCCGGTCCCATCACTTCATGGCAAATAGATGGGGAAACAGTGGAAACAGTGTCACACTTTATTTTTGGGGGGCTCCAAAATCACTGCAGATTGTGACTGCAGCCATGAAATTAAAAGACGCTTACTCCTTGGAAGAAAAGTTATGACCAACCTACATAGCATATTCAAAAACAGAGACACTACTTTGCCGACTAAGGTCCGTCTAGTCAAGGCTATGGTTTTTCCTGTGGTCATGTATGCATGTGAAAGTTGGACTGTGAAGAAGGCTGAGAGCTGAAGAATTGATGCTTTTGAAGTGTGGTGTTGGAGAAGACTCTTGAGAGTCCCTTGGACTGCAAGGAGATCCAACCAGTCCATTCTGAAGGAGATCAGCCCTGGGATTTCTTTGGAAGGAATGATGCTAAAGCTGAAACTCCAGTACTTTGGCCACCTCATGCAGAGTTGACTTATTGGAAAAGGTTTTGATGCTGGGAGGGATTGGGGGCAGGAGGAGAAGGGGACGACCCAGGATGAGAATGGTTGGATGGCATCACTGACTCGATGGACATGAATCTGAGTGAATTCCAGGAGTTGGTGATGGACAGGGAGGCCTGGCGTGCTGCAATTCATGGGGTCGCAAAGAGTCGGACACGACTGAGTGACTGAACTGACCTGAACACTTTTCCAGCTTATATTGTTGCATTCTAGATGCTATTTTAGGGTTTTATTAATATTATTTTGTCAAAGCTCCACAGTATTATGCCTAGAGAACAGCAAGTAAAATTATTTGCAGACAAGTTTTCCATGGTACACAGAGGTTTAATGTCACAAGCTAGTAAGTAGTGGAGCTAAGATCCTATCCCAATTTGTGTCACTCCATAATCAGCTCAACTAGCATCTCTTCATCTACTGAGCTTGTCATTTGAGAGGAAAATGGACACATAGGTGGAGCATTTCAACAAAATAACATATGATTGCTGCTGCTGCTGCTAAGTCGCTTCAGTCATGTCCGACCCTGTGAGACCCCATAGACGGCAGCCCACCAGGCTCTGCTGTCCCTGGGATTCTCCAGGCAAGAACACTGGAATGGGTTGCCATTTCCTTCTCCAATGCATGAAAGTGAAAGGTGAAAATGAAGTCACTGAGTCGTGTCCAACTCTCAGTGACCCCATGGACTTAAGAAGCATAAATTACTCAGGAATACCAAGATTTAACCATTGGCCTATTGTGAGGTTCAGAAAGAGCTTCTTTAAAGAGATCATACTTGAATATAATCTTAAAGAATGAAGAAGATCAGAAGGGCATTCCTGAGAGAGAAAACGGTTACCAGTGAAGGCATGGACAGATGAAAGCCATCTAGAGACTATGCAGCTTACGGAGAATTCCATGTAGTTCAAGACTAACAGGTATAAAGGACTTGAAGGAGGTTTTTAAAGGTAACATTGATATGCATACAGAAGTCTACTTTTAAAAGCGGTATCTGAAGGGGTAGAAAACTTTGTTCCCTCCACTATTTCCTGTAGGGGAATATCCATAAGCTGGAGTGAAGTGAAAGTCGCTCAGTTGTGCCCAACTCTTTGTGACCATATGGACTATACAGTCCATGGAATTCTCCAGGCCAGAATAGTGGAGTGGGTAACTGTTCCCTACTTCAGAGGATCTTCCCAACCCAGGGATCAAACCCAGGTCTCCTGGGCTGCAAGCGGATTCTTTACCAGCTGAGCCACCAGGGAATACATAGGAGAATGGCTTTAAATGACCAGACATCTATATCATAATTGTATCTTTTCTCCTGGATTAATTAAATTAAGTTTTTTTAAACCTAGCTTTAAACCTAAATGTGCCTAGATATGTGAAAGGTAAAAATATATATATATATACTTCCTTGTATGTGGGGTATTTTTAGTTAGGGTTTTCAAGGTTGGTCATGGAATTTCTTGGAGTATAGTTGTTTCCTGTCTGGAATATTACAGGATGAGACTATGTCACTGGGAAAGATGGGTTTAGGAATATCTCAGTGCACAGGCTTGGAGTCTCTCCTGATACGGCAATACCTCCTCCTATGGCACACCAATAAGTGTGTTTACACTGCTGGATTGTGAAGCATCTTGAAATTATTCAGATGGTTCTTGTGAAGATATGTTAATATCGAAGCTATAGTCAGACTTCAGTTCAGTTCAGTCGCTCAGTCAGACTTGGATGGGACTATTATTCTACTCTTCTGTGGGAGGCCATGTGGTCAATAACATCTCTTAAAATCCTGATAAAAAGTAGGCATCAATTCAATTTAATGGTCTTAATACCTAGGGGCCAGAGGTATAAGAGGATAAGGGTCTGTTTTTTATACCTGTGAAGAAATGATCCAGTGGATCAGAAGAGAGCTCGCTTGCACATGGCCTTGCGTGATGTTAGTTTCAGTTCGGTCACTTAGTAGTGTCTGACTCTTTGCGACCCCATGAATCGCAGCATGCCAGGCCTCCCTGTCCATCACCAACTCCTGGAGTTCACTCAGACTCACGTCCATCGAGTCAGTGATGCCATCCAGCCATCTCATCCTCTGTCATCCCCTTCTCCTCCTGCCCCCAATCTCTCCCAGCATCAGAGTCTTTTCCAATGAGTCAGCTCTTCGCATGAGGTGGCCAAAGTACTGGAGTTTCAGCTTTAGCATCATTCCTTCCAAAGAAATCCCAGGGCTGATCTCCTTTAGAATGGACTGGTTGGATCTCCTTGCAGTCCAAGGGACTCTCAAGAGTCTTCTCCAACAGCACACTTCAAAAGCATCAATTCTTTGGCATGATAAGTTAAGGAGCACACAAATGTTAGGAATCGCTGGTGGATTTTAAGGAATAGAGTCTAAAATGGTCAGACATGAAACTGTTTTCACATGACAGTGTGAAGGGTAAATTAAGCAATTAAAGACTAAACGATAGCAGCTAGAAGACTGTTGCAATCATTGGATGATGAAAGACTAGAGGCTATGGAGTCAGATAAACTAAGGTTCAAATTTTGGACCTGCTACCTCCTGGATTGGATGGCATCACTGACTTAATGGGCATGAGTTTGAGCAAGCTTCAGGAGTTGGTGATGGACAGGGAAGTCTGTCATGCTGCAGTCCATGGGGTCGCAAAGAGTCGGACACTACTAAGTGACTGAACTGAACTGAAGTTACTTCCATCTTTTTTAAGCCTCAGATTTCTCCACTAGGAGGAATGTAGGAAAGAGGGAGGATGGTTGTAAGACTTAAGAGATCATTTGTGTAGCATGCCCCATTTAGCACTTCCCATAGTAAATAAATAACATTATCACATCTTATGACTTTCAGATACCCATCACTTTTTTCCTTTTATATGCTAATACTGGACATTTCTTGAAAAGCTAACAGCATCTTTCTTTGTGCAATTAAGTATAAAACTTAGAATGAAAATCTCTCGTGAAGAGACTTCATTGATTACAATGAAATCTGATCAATATATAGATAGTTGACAGGATGTTTTGCTCTGAAACCAAGGAAAGTGAGTCACCAATGAGAGAAAAATGGGGCAATGAACAACCTGCAGAAACAAGAGGCTGGTTGGTGGTAAATGTATTGAGAGAAAAAAAGACAAACACTACCAAAAACTCTGGTCCTGCTAATTGGATACATCTGTAGCTTGGCTCAAGCTAAGCATGCTTGTCTTTTCTCCTTATCAACTAATCTGTTCCCAGATTTTATTCCCCTATCAAATAGCACTTTGTATCAAAATGAATTTCCTGAATGCAATTTAGGTTTGGGGTTGTGTTATCACTGAATGATTCTCTAGCTTCATTTTTTCCCCATATGGATAGTTTCAAAGTAAGCTCTTTCAGTCTTGCAGGTGGTTTGAAGAGGCTGTGTGGAGCCAGTAATAACTTGGCAGTTGACTGTATTTATTTGGTGGTGAAGCAATAGAGTCATCATCATCATCCAGAATGAGGGGTTTATTTGGAAGCCTAAGGTGTCTAATACTTGAACAGAAACACTGTTACTGCTGCTTTCAGCAGTGGATTTAATAGGGTACGTTTTGGTTAAAACTCTGGAAGAATGGTTTTGAGAGAGTGAAGCAGTTGCCTAAGTTGGACTGAACTTATGAGGTATGAGTTTGTTGACATCTTTTGTGATCAAAATCAAAATTAGTTTTCCTCTATATTTTTGGACTGGGAAGCTTTCTTAATGCTACCAGTTTCTTTTTTCATTTTTCCAAGATAAAGTGAGCACAGAAAGATTTGCAGTGACAGTTACCCTCTGATAATAGATATAATTGAGATAAATATATTTAATATATTCTTTTTTACAAATTGCAATTGGTTTCTTCTTATATTACATTTTTTATGAAAAATTTCTACTATGATTTATAATGATTTGAAAACAAAAAGATTAGTTTGAACAGAGAGTCAAATGAAAAAGAGATCCAGTTATTCAAATATGACCTATTTTTCTACATCAGCACAATGGTTCCAAGATATGACAGGGTGGATTAAACAATATTTCATTACAAAAAATTGATAAATGAGCATCAGTAGGGTAATACTTGATTATTTCTATTAAAGAATACCTAATGCATAGATAAAATTGACAGCAGTTTAATTCACAGTAACATTGGAATGACTCTGAAAGGTTCTTTTGTCCTCAGATTCCAGGTCATAGGATCTATCTGTTCACAGTTTCACTGGCCCCTCTTTTGGGAGAAAGCTTGATGATGTGGATCAATGCCTCTCCCACAAAATTTATTTCAAAAATACTGTCTTGTTATGGAGGTTCCTTAAAAAATTAAAAATGGAGCTACCAAGCATGTGTGCATACTTAGTTGCTCAGTCATATCTGACTCTGCGATTCTTTGGACTGTGGCCTGCCAGGCTCCTCAGTCCATGGGTTTCTCCAGGCAAGAATACTGGAGTGGGTTACCATACCTTCCTCCAGGAGATCTTCCTGACCCAGGAATCAAACCCTCTTTTCCTGGGTCTTCTGCATTGCAGGCAGAATTTTTTACCGACTGCACTGTTAGGGAAGCCTCAAAGCTACCATATGATCCTGCAATTCCACTCCTGAGCATATATACAGAGAAAAAACATGGCCTGAAAGGATACAGGCACCTCGATGTTCACTGCAGCACTATTTAAAAGAGCCAAGACATGGAAGAAACCTCGATGGCCATTGACAGAGGAATGGATAAATAAGTGGTACACAAATGAATATTCAGTTCAGTTCAGTTCAGTCGCTCAGTCATGTCCGACCCTTGCGACCCCTTTGGACACCATAGACCCCAGCACGCCTGGCCTCCCTGTCCATCACCAGCTCCTGGAGTTTACCTAAACTCATGTCCTTGAGTTGGTGATGCCATCTAACCATCTCATCCTCTGTTGTCCCCTTCTCCTTCTGCCTTCAATCTTCCCCAACATCAGGGTCTTTTCAAACGAGTCAGCTCTTTGCATCAGGTGGCCAAAGTATTGGAGTTTCAACTTCAACATCAGTCCCTCCAATGAACACCCAGGACTGATGTCCTTTAGGAGGGACTGGTTGGATCTCCTTGCAGTCCAAGGGACTCTCAAAAGTCTTCTCCAACACCACTGTTCAAAAGCATCAATTCTTCAGTGCTCAGCTTTCCTTATAGTCCAACTCTCACATTCATACATGACCACTGGAAAATCCATAGCCTTGACTAGAAGGACCTTTGCTGGCAAAGTAATGTATCTGCTTTTTAATATGCTGTCTAGGTTGGTCATAAATTTCCTTCCAAGGAGTAAGCATCTTTTAATGTCATGGCTGCAGTCACCATCTGCAGTGATTTTGCTGCTGCTGCTGCTGCTAAGTCACTTCAGTTGTGCCTGACTCTGTGCAACACCATAGACAGCAGCCCACCAGGTTCCCCCGTCCCTGGGATTCTCCAGGCAAGAACACTGGAGTGGGTTGCCATTTCCAAAAGTCAGCCACTGTTTCCAGTGTTTCCCCATCTATTTCCCATGAAGTGATGGGACCAGATGCCATGACCTTCATTTTCTGAATGTTGAGCTTTAAACCAAGTTTTTCAGTCTCTTCTTTCACTTTCATCAAGAGGCTTTTTAGTTCCTCTTCACTTTCTGCCGTAAGGGTGGTGTCATCTGCATATCTGAGGTTATTGATATTTCTCCCAGCAATCTTGATTCACTACGCAGCCATAAAAAGAATGAAATAATGCCATTTGAAGCAACATGTATGTACCTATAGGTTATGGTGGTACCTGAAGTAAGTCAGAGTAAGAAAGACAAAATCGTATAACACTTACATGTGGAATCTAAAAATACAAATTAACTTATTGGCAGAACATAAACAGAGTCACAGACATAGAAAACAATCTTATGGTTACTGGAGGAATGGTGGGGGGAGGGGATAGTGAGGGAGTTTGAGGTCAACATGTATACACTATTGTAATAAAAAGGAATTAACAACAAGGACCAACTGCATAGCACAGGGAACTCTCTTATTGCTATGTGGCAGCCTGGATGGGAGTGGAGTTTGGGGAAGAATGAATACATGCATATGCATGACTTACTCACTTTGCTGCGCATCTGAAACTATCACAATGTTGTAAATTGCTTTGCTCCAATATAAAATAAGAAGTTTATGAAAAAAGAATATCTTTCTGGTATTTAGGCAGACTTTGAAGCATATGTCTCTATTTAGAATCCTACTGGTTACAGCTGAACCAAAAATGGGCCAAAGCATACCAGAAATAAATGATCTATGAATTCTGGTTCAAATAGGTAAACTGTTTCCTGTGGCTTTGAGTCAAGAAATACTGAGACAGTGACCATTAGCAGGATGCCAGGAAGCTCTGCTGAGACCCTGGCTCAAACTCCACATGCTGTTTGAGGAAACAGATGAAGTATTGAATAGAGGATGGATGAGGACATCAGTAGAGATGAAGGAGAAGGAGCAGATATGCAGAGAAGCCAGAGAGATAGGCTGGGAAGGGATTAAGTGAGGATGGGAGAGGGACAGTGCCTCCCTCCCTGCCCCCAGCTCCAGTTTTCATTCAGCCCATGTATCTTCACGATAATCACACACTCTCTCTCTGGCATCTCAGGTTACCAGAGAAGTAAATCAGGTCTTTCTTTTTTCTCGATATAATAAGCAAAACACAAGAAAATATCCAAAGTTTTTCGATTTGCAAATAAGTTCAGGAATAATTACATAATATTTTCTGAGTACCTGTTGCTTAATGAGGTTAAATAAATAACAAAAACTAAAGTGCTGGATAGTGAATAGGCCTGAGGGAATGGGCAGGAGTTTAAAGATCCTTTGGACAGTGGAAGGTTTAGGGGACACTCTGTACTCATTATTTTCCTGGATGAGCTTTGGGCTGGGTGTCTAGGGAGATGGAAAAGAAGCATTGCAAAGAACACTATTTTCTCCTCAGTGAAATGAATTTCGCTTAGCTGAACTTTGATATTATGCCCTATACTTTCATTGAAGAAACAAGAAAAAGTGCTTTCTTAGGTTCACACTTACATTTCATATTGAGATATGGTAATTTTCACCACCCCCAACTTTGCTTAAATTCCTTTGAAGAAGTTTCATGTAAGAAATTTCTTTTGGAGCTAAGTGGTGGGTAAAATTTTGCCTCCTCTTATGAACTGTCATGATTTATCTCTATGGACATTGAGAAACCACTCAAATGATTCTGTTACCATTTTTATTTTGGTTGTCAGGATGGTCAGAAGTAAAGTCCTGAGGACTTTCTGACTCACGTAGCTGTGTTGTCTCTCTCCTTCTCTCTTTCTCTCTCTCTCTCTCTTTTTCCTCCAGACTTTAGTTTCCTGGGTTTAATTCTATGTTTACTAATCTTTTAACATTTGTGTTGAAATTAATATTTTACTATTTTATTGTATAATTATTAAATAAGTAGTGCTGGAAAGATTCTCATTCTAAAAGCATAGTAAATGAAGGATCACTGAAAGAAGGTGATATTTGAGAGGACAAGAGGGAGGTAAGAGAGAGAGAAACATGGTGTGGAAATGGCCGGTAGGAAGGACCCAGGAGAAAAGAGAGCAAGCGCAAGGGTTCTTGGAAGAGTGAAACACACAAGCTTGAAAAACAGAGAGCCAGCTGGTGTGCACAGTGGAGGGTTTGAGATGGGAGTTATATGAAATCCAAGGCCAAATTTGCCTGTTATTCCAAGTATCTCTTGAATTCCTACTTTTGCATTCCAGTCCCCTATAATGAAAAGGACATTTTTTTTTGATTCTGTTTCTAGAAGGTCTTCATAGAACTGTTCAACTTCAGCTTCTTCAGCATTACTAGTCGGGACATAGACTTAGATTATTGTGATATTGAATGGGTTGGAAACGAACAGAGATGATTCTGTCGTTTTTGAGATTGTATCCAGGTACTGCATTTTGGACTCTTTTGTTGACTATGAGGGCTACTCCATTTCTTCTAAGGGATTCTTGCCCACAGTAGTATATATAATGGTCATCTGAGTTAAATTCACCCTTTCCAGTCCATTTTAGTTTGCTGATTCCTACAATGTCACTGATTCACTCTTGCCATCTCCTGTTTGACCACTCCAAATTTGCCTTGATTCATGGACCTAACATTCCAGGTTCCTATGTAATATTTTTTTTTATAGCATTGGACCTTGCTTCTATCACCAGTCACACCCACAACTGGGTGTTGTTTTTGCTTTGGCTCCATCTCTTCATTCTTTCTGGAGCTATTTCTCCACTAATCTCCAGTAGCATATTGGACATCTACCAACCTGGGGAGTTCATCTTTCACTGTCCTATCTTTTTGCCTTTTCATACTGTTCATGGGGTTCTCAAGGCAAGAATACTGAAGCGGTTTGCCATTCCCTTCTCCAGAGTTTGGTTAACAGAGTTTTGCCAAGAGAATGCACTTGGCAAAGAAAACACTCTCTTACAACAACACAAGAGGAGACTCTACACATGGACATCATCAGATGGTCAATAGTGAAATCAGATTAAGATACTTTTTGAAGCCAAAGATGGAGAAGCTCTAGACAGGCAGCAAAAATAGGACTGGGAGCTGACTGTGGCTCAGATCATGAAATCCTTACAGTCAAATTCAGACTTAAATTAAAGAAAGTAGGGAAAACCACTAAACCATTCAGGTATGACCTAAATCAAATCCCTTATGACTACACAGTGGAAGTGACAAATAGAATCAAGGGATTAGATCTGATAAACAGAGTGCCTGAAGAACTATGGACGGAGGTTTGTGACATTGTACAGGAGGCAGTGATCAAGACCATCCCCAAGAAAAAGAGATATAAGAAGGCAAAATGGTTGTCCGAGGAGGCCTTATGAATAGCTGAGAAAAGAAAAGATGAGAAAGGCAAAGGAGAAAAGGAAAGAGATACCTATTTGAAAGCAGAGTTCCAAAGAATAACAAGGAGGAATAGAAAGACTTCTTCAGGGATCAATGCAAATAAATAGAGGGAAATAATAGAATGGGAAAGACTAGAGATCTCTCCAAGAAAATTAGAGATACAAAGGGAAAATTTCATGCAAAAATGGGCACAATAAAGGACAGAAATTGTATGGACCTAACAGAAGCAGAAGCTATTAAGAAAAGGTGGCAAGAATACACAGAAGAACTAAACAAAAAAAGATCTTCATGACCTAGATAACCGCAATGGTGTGATCACTTACCTAGAGCCAGATGTCCTGGAATGTGAAGTCAAGTAGGCCTTAGGAAGCATCACTACAAACAAAGGCAGTGGAGGTGATGGGATTCCAGTTGAGCTATTTCAAATCCTAAAAGATGATGCTGTGAAAGTGCTGCACTCAATATGCCAGCAAATTTGGAAAACTCACTAGTGGCCACTGGACCGGAAAAGGTCAGTTTTCATTCCAATCCCAAAGAAAGGCAATGCCAAAGAGTGCTCAGACTACCGCACAATGCACTCATCCCTCATGCCAGCAAAGTAATGCAACCTAGACAGCATACTAAAAAGCAGAGACGTTGCTTTGCCAACAAAGGTCCAACTAGTCAGAGCTATGGTTTTCCCAGTAGTCATGTATGGATGTGAGAGTTGGAATATAAAGAAAGCTGAGTACTGAAAAACTGATGCTTTTGAACTCTTGAGAATCCCTTGGACTGCAAGGAGATCCAACCAATCCATCCTACAGGAAATCAGTCCTGAATATTCATTGGAAGGACCGATTCTGAGGCAGAAACTCCAATACTTTGGCCAGCTAATGTGAAGAACTGACTCATTTGAAAGGACTCTGATGCTGGGAAAGATTGAAGGCAGGAGGAAAAGGGGATGACAGAAGATGAGAGGGTTGGATGGCATCACTGACTTGATAAACATGAGTCTGAGTAAACTCTGGGAGCTGGTGATGGACAGGGAGGCTTGGTGTGCTGCAGTCCATGGGGTTGCAAAGTGTTAGACACGACTGAGTGATTGAACTGAATTGAACTCTGTGAAATGAGTGGGACATGTCTAAATATTGTGTCTGAAACTGTAGGCCATTGTAAGTGATTTTGGCTTTCACATAGAACGTTACAGAAGGTGTATAAGAAAGAAAGTGATGTGATATAACTTATACTTTGATGAGACTAGCTCGATTTCAGTGTCAAGAATAAAAGATTGGGTAATAGGCATGAAAGAGTTGACAAAGACAGAAACAAGAAGACAACTTGGAAGGCATTTCAATAATCCATGTCAGGGATGATATTGTCTTGTTACAATTTGGTAGCAGTGGAGGTAATAAGATGTCAGATGTATTTCAATGGTAGTATGGGCACCTGATAGATTTGATGTGGAGTGTGAGAGTAACAGAGAAGTCATGGCCAGCAGAAGCAGCAGGAACACTGGAGGTTCCCACATGGAACTGGAGGAGTTGAGCTAGAGTTCTGCCTGGAATACATTCATTTTAGTGTATCGATTAGACCCTCAAGTATGGATGTTTAAGCAGACACCTGGAGACAGAAGTTTAGGTGAAGGATCTATGGCTGAGACTTATCATTTGGGGAGACATCAGTGTATTGATGAATTTTAATGTCATAAGATTGATGAGATCATGAAGGAAGTGAATCTATTTAGAAGAGAGAAGATGTCCAAGACTAAGTCAAGGAAATGCGGTGGATCCATAAAACAAGATCCAGAGCAATGGGCAGTGTGATAGAAAGGAAAAGACAATATCGTAGTCAAACAAGCAGAGACTATTAAAGAGGAGGGAGTGATCCACTGAGTCAAATGTGTATGGAAGATGGAGAATCAGCGATTACATTTATTATAGCAACACCGGGCTCAATGGTAGCCTTGAAGGGAATATGTTTTACAAGAAGAAATGGAAGAAGTTAAAAGCCAAAGAAGTGGGACAGAGGTGCTTAGAAAAAAAGAGGATGCCTAAGTATCAGAAGAGAAGGGGTCAACAGCATACCTGGAGGGTCTAGGTCAATACTGAAGCCACTGCCTCCAGATTTTGAGGTAGGTGGAAACAGAATCATAGTTCACACAGGCTTACGAACCAGTAAAAATTTTCCGAGAAATTACTTTGGGTGCAAACTGGTCTTTTCCGGTTCATATTTACAAGACAAGAAAGGTAGTATTTGATTGTTTGGGGATGACTCATGGGATTCGGGAACAAATGAACACAGATTCTTTCTATTCAAGGTGTACACGTAAGTGTAAAGAAAAATATACTAAAATATAATTGTGGGTATCTAATCCAAATTTTCTCAAGACGACATTTTTAAAAAGAAAAAGTGCTCAGATTAATTATACTGTGGCATTTTAAAACTGTTTTGGGTTGCTGTCATTTTATCTTTTTAAAAATATCCCTTTAGAGTGAACCAATTCTCCATATTTACAGAAAGTCAATTTTATTCTTGGACTGCATATTAATATCATTTCCCAGCATAACGAAATTCCACTGAACAATTTCATTATTCCTGTAAAGTGATTTGGTCATTTTGGGTCAGAAAATTAGCATTAAGCTGAAAAACAAATCTCCCATTACTTTGTCTTACAAAAAAAAAAAAAAAAGAGTTTTCTGGTTTTACTGCATCTAGTGATCATTTAGGTGCAAAAAACGTTCCATTCCAAATTCTGTGCCAAATTTCATCACATTTCTTTCACTGCACAGCTTGTTAAATGCGAACAAGTGACTTTGATTTCAAGGCAGCGCTAAGATTCTCACGTAAATTGCCTTGGAACTTGGTGGCCCCTAATTTATCCAGCCATGGCTAGACATTTTTGTGCGATATTGTTTATACAGAAAAAACACACCTGTGCAGGAAGTTCTGGGAGCATAGAGAAACAGGAAAAGGGCTTTTAAATATGGCCTTTAAAATGTCCCAACAGGATGCCTAGAATATAGTTGTTACACTTGTTATTAAGGTTATTTTAAAGCACTTAAAAAGGAGGAATGTTTAAGGAGAGTGAAAAAACCCGCTGACTTTGGCTTTGTTCTCAGAGAGGGTTGTTGCAAGAATTTGAGCACACAAACAGCATTATCGGTTCACTCTGGTGGTCCTTTGGAGGAAGATGAGGTTGCTGACAAGGAACTAAGAGGTTATTGAAGTTGTCCAGATGAAAACAATGCAATAGACCTAGAATAGAGAAACAATGAGAATGGTGATGAAGAATTTCACTTGTGTTACTTTACATTTTGCTGTGTTGTTGAGTCTAGAAAATGTAAGTACAGCCCAATTCTCCTCTAGGGTTTCCTATTCTGATGTCTCTCTTCTCCCTTTGTTTCTGTTTGATGCTGCAATATCAAATGCATCTTCTACTTCTCTGAGTTGATGAAACTGGAGCTACTTCTTCCCCTTTTTAAAGAAGAGGGGCTTAGGAACTCTAACTAACCATTCTTCCATGCAATTTGGTGATCCTAAAATCATGGACAGTCTTCACTCACTTTAGTAGGCATCCCAGGAGGCTCAGTGGGTAAAGAATGTATAAAGTGAGAAAAGTGTCTAAATCCATTTTTGTTTTACTAAATTCCAGAAATAAGAGGAGACACCAAATTCCTTCATGGTAGTTTCGTCACTAAGTCGTGTCTGACTCTTGGAATCCCCTGGACTGTAGCCCACCAGGTTCCTCTGTCCATGGGATTTTCCAGGAAAGAATACTGAAATGGGTTGTCATTTCCTTCTCCAGGGGATCTTCCTGACCCAAGTATCAAACCCAGGTCTCCTGCATTACAGGCAGATTCTTTACTGACTGAGCCACCAGAGAAGTTCTAATAAGTGGCAAATATGTGTCTGACTCCATGTGGCTCATTTTATGGTAAAATTTAGATGTTACCATGTTATTTTGGAAACTGTTCTGGCATGGCTGACTAGGGCAGCATGTGGTAGACAACCATTCCTGATCTACTATTGGCTGTGTATCGAAAGTAGATAGGGAAAATAGTTCTGCTCAGAATGTCTAAGCCAGAGGGTGTTATCTGCTTGTGTAGCTTTACCAGTAATTGTTTTAAGAAGAAATGAAAATTCTTTTGAATTAAATTTTTGAACTATATTAATCTTAAAAAGCACAGAACTAGATTCCAGTTTATGGAATCCTTGTTTCCTGTGCTGTGCTTTGCTTAATGTGCAAACAGACAACAGAAGCTAACCATTCCTCTGTAAGTTCTCTCATGTTTGCCTTTTCTGGCCCTTCTCCATGCCTAAGCCCTAAGGTGTGTGCTCAGCTGCTTGTCGTGTCTGACTTTTTGTGATTTTATGGACTATAGCCAGACAGGCTCCTCTGACCTGGGATTCTCCAGGCAAGAATATTAGAGTTTGTTGTGCCCTCATCCAGGGGATCTTCCTGACCTGGAGATCAAACCTGCGTCTCCTGCATTGCAGGCAACTTCTCTACCCACAGCCTCCTGGGAAGCCTTAGAAGACAACTAATAAATAAATGCTGAAACTGTATAAACTGAATAGAAGTCTAATTTGGCATATTAATACGTCATTTATAAAAGCTCTTACTGATAATTAGCATACTAAGCAAACCATTCATTTAGGAACAAAAAGTCACACATGTACCTATTTACCATTTTCTGAGTTTCCACTGTTTGTGGCAAACATAATGACCACTGGGGTCCTCTGAAATGAGGACAACACTGCTTTCATCCTCCAGGAACTCACAGTTTGATGGAGGGGACAACCAGATGAATGATCACAAATCAGTTTGAAGTGTTACAGTAGATACATGCAAAGACTTACTATGGTGTGCCAAGAAGGGCCCTTTCAACCACATTTCAACCTAGAAACACAAATCATAGAATCATTTTTCTCTAGTTGGAGGCCATTTCCAAGGTCATGATGCAAACGTTTAGTCTCTCTTCCTAGACAAGTTAAATAAAACCATTTAAAAAATGAGTCATAGGTAAATTGTTTGAACAAAGACATTGTCATTTACAAACTTAAATATCAGTGCTCAATAAATAATTATTGAACACTTATGGCCCATGGTCTTTCTAGGTGACTCAGTGGTAAAGAATCTGCCTGCCAATGAAGATATGTGGGTTTGATTCCTGGGTCGGGAAGATTCCCTGGAGGAGGAAATGGCAAGCCTCTCCAGTATTCTTGCCTGGGGAATCCCATGGAGAGGACCTGGTGATCTATAGTTCATGGGGTCACAAAAGGTTCGGATATGATGGAGTGACTGAGTATGCACACACACATCTCTAGATACAGGATTCAAATATATTTCCTGAATTCAATATATTGACTACCTATTTATATATTCTAGTGTCTCATGTTCTAACTCTCTTGTGTGATCAATTTTAGTTTTCAACTCTTATTTGCCTCTTCTTTTCCAAAATATTTCAATAAATAAATTTACAGATTGGAGCAAAACTGACCAGAATATTTTTTCTTTTCTTTTTTTAAATTGAAGTTAATTTACAATGATGTGTCAGTTTCAAGTGCATATGCATATATGTATTTTTTTCAGATCTTTTTCTATTATAGGGTATTACAAGATATTGAATATAGTTTCCTGTGCTACACAGTAAGTCCTATATTTTATATATAGTAGTGTGTATCTGTTAATTCCAAACTCCTAATTTATCCCTTCCCTTCCTTTTCCTTTTAGTAATTATGTTTGTTTTCTATGTCTGTGAATGTGTTTATGTTTTATGGATAAGTTCTTTGTATCTTTTTTGGGGGGGCGGAATTCTACCTACGAGTGACATCATATGGCATTTGTCTCTGACTTATCTTACTTAATACAATGGTCTCTAGGTCCATCCATGTTGCTACAAATGGAATGGCATTATTTAATTCCTTTTTGTGGTTGAGCAATATTTCATTGTATGTATGTATCACATCTTCTTTATCCATTCATCTACTTATGGACATGTAGGTTGTTTCCATGTCTTGGCTATTGTAAATAGTGCTGCTGTGAATGTCAGGTCTCATGTATCTTTTCAAATTAGAGTTTTCTTTTATGTATGCCCAGGAGTGGCATTGCAGGGTTATACGGTAGCTCTATTTTTAGTTTTTTAAGGAAGCTCCATACTGTTCTCTATGGTGGCTGCACCAATTTACATTCCCACCAACCCTCTTTAGCATTTACTATTTGTAGACCTTTTGATGGCCATTCTGACTGCTGTTATGTGGTATCTCAATGAAGTTTTGTTTACATTTCTCTAATAATTAGTGAAGTTGAGCATTTTTTTTTCACGTGCCTATTGGCAATCTGTGCGTAGTCTTTGGAGAAATGAGAACTGATCAGAATTTAGAAAGAGATGATCTTAGGAGCAGGTACACTGGTGAATCGTTCATGTTCTCAGAGATTTTCCTCAAGAGTCAGAAATGACTGAACGACTGAACTGAAGTCAGTCCAATCCAGAGCTAATAATTTTTAAAAAATAGAAAACGGTGACTGAACATTAATGAAGACCATGGAAACTATATATTTATGAATAGCCTTTGGGTTCAATAAAAGAAAGGCCCTGGACTATAGGCTCATCTTGGTAAGAGAAGAAGAGCCCATTTGGGGAAGTAAAACAGAAGAGAATGTTGACGTAACAGTTGGCTCTGAAGAGAACAGCATGGATAGAAACAAGGAGAAACATTCTTTTTTTACATGAAGAATAAGTTCTGTTTATTTTCTTCCATTTTAGGAGAGTTAGAGTGGATTAGACTCAGTAAATTGCAGCTATTATTATTAGAGCCACATTCAAGTATTTTGCTTAAAGACTGTATTAGGAAAGAAAGCCTCATATACGCTTGAGTGAAGGAAAGTTCTTCCATGTACAGGAATGCGATTCCTCAGTGGAACACAAGCAATGAGGGGATGGAGGAAGAAAAAATTCAGGAGTCAAAACAGGAATCTGATTTCTAGTCATGATAGAAAAGCTTAATAGGACTAACCCTATAAATATAAATGATAATGTAGACAAAATGTAGACAAATAATGTGAAAAATACAACTGTTTAGAAGCTCTAGGGAGCAAACATGGAGAAACAAGAGTGAGATGTGTTAAGTTGGCAGCATCAGGCTGGAAGGCACCCTCTACTGCTCTGTCCTCAGGTTGCATGAATCTCCTGCACACAAAGCTGATCCTTGCTGGCAGGAGGTGTCAAAGGACAAAGTTCAAGCTGGCAGGACCATGATAAATGATAGGGGAGTTCTTGGAATGGAGGGCGAGAGCATGAATGCACCCATATGCACATAAAAACCACCAAAATCTTTAAGGGGTAGGAATTTGTTCTTTTCTTAATTTAAAAAAAGAAGCTAGTATTTTAAAAAATAATTATAGCACTGTGCTATGGCGGTTGTAATGGTTATTAGTATTATGTGTATAATAATGATACTACAAAGATTGGTGGCGATGAATTGAACTATATTAGAAGGTTTCTACCATTTTTACATGATGTAGTGAAACATTAGGGGCTTCCCTGATGGCACTAGTGGTAAAGAACCTGCCTACCAATGCAGGAGACATAAGAAACACTTGTTAGACCCCTCGGTCAGGAAGACCCCCTGGAGGAAGGCATGGCACCCTAGTGTTCTTGCCTGGAGAATCCCATGGACAGAGGAATCCAGCAGGGTATAGCCCACAGGGTCGCAAAGAATCAGACATGACTGAAGCGAATTAGCATGCATGCATGCAGTAAAATAGCAAGTCCACACAGATGGCTGAGATGTACATTGTAATTTCCAGTGAAACCAGTGAAAATTAATGTAAAGAGATTATAGCTAAAATATTAATGTGTGCGTGCTCAGTCACTTAGTCAGTTCTGCTCAGTTGCTCTTTGTGACCTGTCCGACTCTTTGTGACCCCATGGACTGCAGCACGCCAGGCTTCCCTGTTCATCACCAACTCGTGGAGTTTACTCAAACTCAGGTCCATTGAGTCGGTGATGCCATCCAGCAATCTCATCCTCTGTCGTTCCCTTCTCCTCCAGCCTTCAATCTTTACCAGCATCAGGGTCTTTTCCAGTGAACTGGTTTTTCTCATCAGGTGGCCAAAGTATTGGAGTTTCAGCTTCAGCATCAATCCTTCCAATGAACACTCAGGACTGATTTCCTTTAAGATGGACTGTTTGGATCTCCTCGCAGTCTCAGGGGACTCTCAAGAGATTTCTCCAACACCACAGTTCAAAAGCATCAATTCTTTAGCACTCAGCTTTCTTTATAGTCCAACTCTCACATCCATACATGACTACTGGAAAAAATATAGCTTTGACAAGACGGACCTTTGTTGGCAAAGTAATGTCTCTGCTTTTTAGTATGCTGTCTAGGTTGGTCATAACTTTTCTTCCAAGGAGTGAGAATCTTTTAATTTCATGGCTTCAGCCACCACTGGCAGTGAATATGGAGCCCAAAAGAATAAAGTCTTTCACTTTCCGTTATTTTCCTCCATCTATGATTTGCCATGAAGTGATGGGACCAGATGCCATGATCTTCGTTTTCTGAATGTTGAGTTTTAAGCCAGCTTTTTCATTCTCTTCTTTCACTTTCATCAAGAGGCTCTTTAGTTCCTCTTTGTTTTCTGCCATAAGGGTGGTGTCATCTGCATATCTGAGGTTATTGATATTTCTCCTGGCAGTTTTGATTCCAGCTTGTGATTCATCCAGCCTGGCATTTTGCATGATGTACTCTGCATATAAGTAAAATAAGCAGGGTGATAATATACAGCCTTGAAGTATTCCTTTCCCAATTTGGAACCAGTCTTTTGTTCCATGTCCAGTTTTAACTGTTCTTCTTGCCCTGCATACAGATTTCTCAGTAGGCAAGTCAGGTGGTATGGTATTCCCATCTCTTTCAGAATTTTCCACAGTTTATTGTGATCCACATAGTCAAAGGCTTTGGTATAGTCAATAAAGCAGAAATAGATGTTTTTCTGGAACACTTGCTTTTTCAATGATCCAATGGATGTTGGCAATTTGATCTCTGGTTCCTCTGCCTTTTCTAAATCCAGCTTGAACATCTGGAATTTCACAGTTCATGTACTGTTGAAACCTGGCTTCAAAAACTTTGAGCGTTACTTTGCTAGCATGTGAGATGAGTGCAATTGTGTGGTAGTTTGAGCATTCTTTGGCATTGCCTTTCTTAGTGATTGGAATGAAAAGTGACCTTTCCCAGTCCTGTGGCCACTGCTGAGTTTTCCAAATTTGCTGGCATCTTGAGTGTAGCACTTTCACAGCACCATCTTTTAGGATTTGAAATAGCTCAACTGGAATTCTATTACCTCCACTAGCTTTGTCTGTAACGATGCTTCCTAAGGCCCGCTTGGCTTCACATTCCAGGATGTTTGGCTCTAGATTAGTGATCACACCATTGTGGTTATCTGGGTCATGAAGATCTTTTTTGTATAGTTCTTCCATGTATTCTTGCCACCTCTTCTTAATATATTCTGCTTTCTGTCCTTTATTGTGCCCGTCTTTGCATGAAATTTTCCCTTGGTATCTCTAATTTTCTTGAAGAGATTTCTTTGCATTGATTGCTGAGGAAGGCTTTCTTATCTCCTTTCTATTAATTAAAACTCTGCATTTAAATGTGTATATCTTTCCTTTTCTCCTTTTTCAGTCGCTCAGTCCTGTCCAACTCTTGGGGACCCCCAGGGACTGTAGTTCACCAAGCTCCTCTGTTCATGTAAGTTTCCAGGCAAGAATACTGGAGTGGGTTGCCGTTTCCTCCTCCAGGGAAAACATCAATAGAGGAATCAAAGTGGAATAATAAAAATATTTGACTAACCTGAAGGGAAAAAAAATATGTATATTTCAAAAACAATAGCTGTAAATCAATAAGAAACACATTTAAACCCCAGCACATAAAAGAGCAAAAAGTATAAAGAAATAACCTACCAAAAAGAAAATAAAGTTGTCAGTAGAAATAGGAGAGAGGCAATTTAGGAAGGAAATTTTCAGCAGAACTTTTGAAATTACTAAAAGCCAAACTGCTGTTATTTGAAAAGATAACCGGTAAAAAGTCTGTGTTAGCTGTTTTTGAAGAAACTTTATCATAACTACCTCTCTCAATGTAACATTTCCCACTACTTCTCTTCAATGTTAGCTACCATGTAAATTAATGTGAACCAGTGATCTACTCCATGCCTATCTCTGTGGTATGCCCTTTAGGTGATTTATCTTTAAATCTTTATCTTTAAACTCAGGTGGTTTATCTTTAAATCTTCTATTTTGTGAATAAAAAATATGGAGGCCTTGAAGGCTTCAGTGACTTACCCCAAATCACAGAGCCAGTAATTGGATGGGTGAATTGATTCTTGGGTCTCTGACATTCATGCCAACACATGGAATCACGGGTTGTGCTGGAGGAAGAGAGGTGACACCAGCATGGCACAAAGGAGGCTGAAAAGGGACAATAGCTGCCTAAGGACACCAGAGTAATGAATGGGAGGAAGTGTTAGGTGTGAGTGGCAAAGAAGATCACTGCACACTGGAGAAAATTGATATATCTAGGCAATTGCTTTCTGGTTTACAAGAAGAGTATGATTTATATGAGAGAATGACACAATTTAAAAAAAATGGGCTACAAAAATTGAAGCAGGATCCAAATGTAATTGATGTATTTTTATTTGCTCTTACTCATACAGAAATCGTGTAGGAATTCAAGTTTAAAAAGTCAGAAAACCCTAATATTTAGTTACCCTCTCTGTTTGTATGATAGAATCACATTGATCTCGATTGTTCTTTAGACTGCTTAATTTTACATTATATACCATGAATGCTTACTATTTTTATAAGCAGATAACATACGTCTAAAGGGGAAAAAAAATGAAATCACCACAATTTCAATCACTCCAGGAAGAAATATAAAAGAATAAACACAATTTCATCAGGCTTTAAAGAGTATCTCTCATGACAACTGCTTCTGAGAATCTGGTATCTTCTCTGAGGGAAACTGTTCATTAAACAATTTTCAATAATGTGGTGAAGAAATACAGCAAAGTTATTAAAGAGATGATCGCTCTCACAGGTATACCTACCACAGGGGCCAGAACTGCTCTTTAAATATATTTTCCTTTGACTACTGCTCTGACAGACTAAAGCCATATTACTGTATTTAATTTTTAAAACTCTTTTAAAATAGGGGTCATTCTTCTTGCATTGAAATGAGCTCATTTTATTACTTTGGAACTTCTGTGGAGCCTGATGATTTTACAGTCTTTTGATGTTTGCATATGGTTTGGTTTTTGCTAAATCAAAGGATGTAGTAAGATTGTGATGACTTCAGGGACTTTCTGATGCCTCACCTGTTCAGTGGTTCCTGAAATTATTTAAAAGTGTATACTTGTTAATTATACAAACAGAAAAGCTTTAGGATACAAAGAACCTAGAAGAAGTCAGATGTGGCAGTAAATCATATTGAAGTAGAAATGTCTAATAATCCATGTATCTATCTGTCTATCTACCTATCATCTATCAATCTATAATTTTAAAGAATCAGAACATGTCAGGATTTCAGGAAGCCCCAGGTTCCTGAAATGAAGATATATTATGGAGAGGGAAATAATCAAACAATAGAATTTTAGTATTCTCATTTCATTGAGTACTTACATGTCTATTAAACAGTTCTGCCTTAGTTTAACACTAATGGATGGAGTTTGTATGACTTGAAAGGCTGTGAAAAAATGAAACAGTCATACCTGGCTTAAAATATGCTCTCTGTCTCCTCTAGCTACATGACTGAAGGCAAGGGATCCAGTCTCTCCCAAGCTTGAGTTTCTTTACATATAAAATGAAGGTGATGTGAGTTAATGGTCTCTCTGCTGCTGCTGCTGCTGCTAAGTCACATCAGTCGTGTCCGACTCTGTGGGACCCCATAGATGGCAGCCCACCAGGCTCCCCCGTTCCTGGGATTCTCCAGGCAAGAATACCGGAGTGGGGTGCCATTGCCTTCTCCAATGGCCTCTCTATTCATTCTAAAGGAGATCAGTCCTGGGTGTTCATTGGAAGGACTGATGCTAAAGCTGAAACTCCAATACTTTGACTACCTCATGCAAAGAGTTGACTCATTGGAAAAGACTCTGATGCTTGGAGGGATTGGGGGCAGGAGGAGAAGGGGACAACAGAGGATGAGATGGCTGGATGGCATCACCAACTCGATGGACACGGGTTTGGGTGAACTCCGGGAGTTGGTGATGGACAGGGAGGCCTGGCGTGCTGCGATTCATGGGGTTGCAAAGAGTCGGACATGACTGAGCGACTGAACTGAACTGAACTACTTTTCTGAACACTGTGATATGTATGCATGTGACATGTGTTTTATCTTTCAACCTGGATTCACTCCCATTTCATGGATGAGATAATAGGGAAGCTTATTGATTTGTTATGAAGGTAAATTAAAGAAGGTTTCTAAAGTAAAGATATAAAGTTTTGTATCTCATAGGCATTCTACAAATATTTGTCCAGCCCTGCAAAGTGCTTTGATGAGTCCATTGTATCTCAAGAGAGCTAACTCTGACCACACATTAATGACTTTGACTTCTAAGAATCTATTTATTTTCTCCCTGTAAAGATGTGCTTATTCTTCTCTCCCTGATGAATTTCTATCCCATATTTCAGTTTTGTATTTTATCTGCTACATCAATCTTATTATATTTCACTCTATGAACAGTAATTTTTCCTTTCATCAGATTTCTGTATCTAAGAATTTATGTCTCTTGGTCTGGCTCCAACCATCATTCAACTGGAATTTTTATATATTCTGTAAACTTTTGAGTCCATGGCTTGTAGTCTAATTTAATAATCTACTACGTGAAGATCCAAGGCAAGATACTGAATCTCTCCGTGTCCTCCTTTTCCTATCTGCAAAAGAGAGAGTGCCTTTACTAAATGTACCTTGAGGACTACTGGAAGAATAAAATTTAATAACACTGGGTGGAAGCATCCATGGACGTACACAATGGATCATCTATACCTGCTAGATCCTGTCCCTAACCATCCCTAAGAACTCTAATATTTTTGAAACAAAGATGATTTCTTATTTTTTCTTTCTATGTCTCACATGTCCATTGTCATGAATTGCTTGGTCATATTGAACCATCTGCAGTTTGTGACATGCATCATTCTTTCTACCAGATGCATTCTGAAATTGTTTACCTGTAAAATTGTGGAAAGTGTTGAAATTGTTCAACACTTAGCTCAGGCTCACTTCCTCTTGGAAGACTCCTGGGGTCCTTGAAGCTGAGAGTTTTCCTCTCTCTTTGTGCCTATTACACTTTATTACCTATGTACATGTTTCCTCTTGTGGAGCAAGAGCCTCTTGAGAAGAGATTTATTTGTCCTTTTATCCATGGAACATAGTTCAGGCCATGAGGTAGAGGTGCTCAATGAGTGTTTGTTGAATGAATGAGGTGAAAGAATGAGTATAAGCAAGACTCTCAGGAACCAAATGTTGCCACTGGATAGAGCCTCAGGCTGAACTCTGGGGATGTCTAGTTGCCAATGAGTTCATTCAGCGTCAAATTACTCAGCATGCTCTTGGCATTTTTGGTGATCCTTTTCTCCTTCAAACTCCCAGATATGGCCAAAGACACATGAAGAGTTGGCATCTTGGTCAGCCTTCAAGATGACCTTTGGATATGTAGCCACAAGGGATAACTTGCCTTTTTTTGACAGCTGTTTTTGTAACTTACAGATACTTGTAATGGTTCAGATCTCACTTATTTGTATGCATGCCATGGCTGATCTATAAAACATATGGCATTTTGAAATATTGATCTTTTCAGTGCCAGCAAGTAAGAGATATTAGTGCAGCCTGGGATTCCATTTGTAACCATGGGATTAGAGTCAGAGGAGTGGAAAATTGGAATAGACCAAAATTCATGTGCAGTGGAAAGTACAGCTGGCAATGGTGCTAAAGAAGGAGAATAACAAATATGGGAAGCATTATTTTAAAAGCTGACTCGACCATCAAGTGGGAAAGGAGCAGTCGGCTTCCTGCGCCTCCAGGTTGGTTTTTCAGACTTAAATTTAGCACAACAGCTGGGAAAGGCAGAGTTGAATGATTTGGAAGCTGATAAAGGTGGCATCCCTCTGGGTTCCTGCCACTTCTGCCAAGCAAGTAAATGGGAAGATGAATTGAAAAACAAGAAGTAACTGTCATGAGGAAAGATTGAAAAAATAATAGAACGTTTTCCTAATGCTTGTAATTATATCTAAATTGGACCTTTCAAGTTTCTTCCAATGTCACTTGCATTACGAAGCCCTTCTAAACCTTTCCTGGCATGTTCACTAAAGAATGAATCCTCTTCCTTCATCGCTAAACTCTGGAAGATTCTGCAATTATGCCCCAGAGACTTAACTCCATGTGTTTCGCTGTGGCTTCTGTTTGTGCAGAACCCAGGTTTGATTTGATTTTGTGCTTTCAGAGACAGAGAACCTAGCACATTGTATGATACATAGAAGGTACTTCAAGGTGGACAAACTTAGAGACTATTACACAGAGTGAAGGAAGTCAGAAAGAGAAAAACAAAATTGTATACAAAGTTTATTGTACACCCCTTGAGTCCAGATGGACTTGAGTCCAGGTTTACGGAATTCTAAAAGCTTCTGTCATTTTTTTTTCTTTTTCATTTATTTTTTTATTGAAGGATAATTGCTATACAAAATTTTGCTGTTTTCTGTTGAACCCCAACACGAATCAGCCATAGGTATACATATGTCCCCTCCCTTTTGCACTTCCCTCCCATCTCCCTCCCCATCCCACCCCTGTTTGAGTTTCCTGAGCCTACAGCAAATTCCCATTGGCTATCTATTTTATTGGAGAAGGAAATGGCAACCCACTCCAGTATTCTTGCCTGGAGAATCCCATGGAGGAAGAGCCTGGTGGGCTACAGTCCATGCGGTCGCAAAGAGTCGGACACGACTGAGCGACTTCACTCATATGGAATCTAGAAAGATGGTACTGATGAATCTATCTGCAGAAAAACAGTGGAGATGCAGACATAGAGAACAGACTTGTGCACACAGTCAAGGGAAGGAGAGGGAGGAACAAGTTGAAAGAGTTACATTGAAACAAATACATTACCTTATGTAAACAAATAGCCTGAAGGAATTTGCTGTATGATGCAGGGAGCTCAAATCAGGTGCTCTGTGACAAACTAAAGGAGTGGGATGGGGTGGGAGGTGGGAGGGGGGTTCAAGAGGGAGGGGCCATATGTAGGCTTATGGCTGATTCATGTTGATATATGGCAGAAACTAATACAATATTGTAAAGCAATTATCCTCCAATTAAAAGTTTTTAAAAAGAAATACTCCATACTACTTTATGACTGAAAGTCTGGATGAATACATTTAGAAGAAATTTAAGAATATTTAGTAGATATTCTATCCACTAGACCACTAAAGAATCTTCATCCAAGGATGGGATTGACTCCTCCTTGATTTTAAGGAGAAAATTAAAAAGGAGGAGATGTACTAAATAAGGGCTTCCCAGGTGGCACTAGGGATAAAGAACCACCTGCCAATATAGGAGACATGAGACACGGGTTCAGTCCTTGGGTCAGGAAGATTCCCTGGAAGAGGGCATGGCAACCCACTTCTATATTCTTGCCTGGAGAATCCCATAGCCAGAAGAGCCTGGCTGGTGACAGTCCATAGTGTTGCAGAGTCGGACAGGACTGAGGTGCCTTAGCATGCAGCACATAGGTACTAGAAAAACAGGAAAGAAGTGATGGAAAAGAAGTTCCTTAGGTAACATATGCAAGATGGAGGCATGGTTCCTTGTCTACAGCTCTTATCTCCTTGCTTCTTCTTTCTCTAGGAGTCTTTTACAGATTAGGATCTATCTACCATTCTCCTGAAATCAAGTCACACAGTATCATTTGAAGACGAAGGAAAAAATTTTACATTAAGTGGCAGAGAATGTGTGTGTGTGTGTGCTTAGTTGCTCAGTCATGTCTGACTCTCTATGACCCCATGGACTGTAGCCTGCTAAGCTCCTCTGCCCATGGAATTCTCTAAGCAAGGGCACTGGAGTGGGTTGCCATTTCCTTCTCCAGGGGTGGCAGGGAATAATATTCAGCAAATACTCAATTTTCTTTTCTATATTTCTCAGTCATATTGGAGAGGGCCACGTGGATACTTGGGTCAATTGGAGGTCATTGGGAGGTGATATAGCACCATTACAGGCTGAGGCAGTTGGCTGGCCTTTCCCTCTTCCTGTTCTAGCAACTGTTATTGTTTAGTTGCTAAGTCATGTCTGACTCTTTTGTGACCCCATGGACTGTAGCCCACCAGACTCCTCTGTCCATGGGATTTTCCAAGGAAGAAAATGGAGTGGGTTGCCATATCCTTTTCCAGGGGATCTTCCCAACACAGGAATTGAACCCGTGTCCCTGCATTGCAGATGAATTCTTTACCACTGAGCCACTTGGCAAGCCCAGCAGGTGCTGTAGTTGTAGCCCAATCAGCAGCCTCAGCAAGAGGGATTCTGCAAATTACTAACGAGTCTAGCTGCAAGGATTTCATGGGTCCACACCAAGCACTCTGTTGTCTGAATATTGTAAATGATATTCTTTCTGAAAAGGAATGGACCTCCCTGAGCCTGGATCCTCGAGTGATTTGTGTAATCGACCCTCCACCAATCCTCTGGTGATGTGTAACCTAAGAGAGACTGAGGCTTGTGTGTCAAGTAAACACATTTTTGGAGTTGTTTTTGTGATATCATAAGGGAGGCTCTCATGACTAGGACTCATCACTTATATTTTCAGCAATTTCTTTTTGCATGTCCTTTCAGCTATACTTTGTCTGTCAATCTGATCTTGTCTTTTCAATATCTTATATGCTATAATGTGGATTTATTATTTTTGAAATATGATTTGTCATTTTTAGGAATTTAGAGCAGGCAAGGTGTTATATATATATATATATATATTTATGCTCTCTCTCTCTATATATTTGCTCAACCAGCAAATTTTAATGCAATCTAAAGATACACATGGATATATTTATGGATATTAGCTTCCTAAGAGAAATGAAGCTGCTTGAAACACATTCCAATCGTTTGAAGGAGATTTCATGATAAAAAGTGACTGCTCTTCATATAATGTCATTTTGATTGATCAAAATGATCACATATCTATTAAACACCTAATCCTGGGCTTGCTAGGTGCTATGGTAGGGAAGGGGGAGGGTAAGTGAATTTTAACTCGTGCTTGCTATTTTCCTTCCTCCCACATAACCTTTATAATTTTGAGAGGATGAAAAATATTATGCAGGTGGAACATTAATGTAACAAAGCAGAAGAATATTGAATGATGTGGAGTCATCTTCTATTGAGGCTCAAACAAATAGACAAAAGTGAATCTGTTTTGAAGTTAGTTGACTTTGACCATTTTATCTCTTCTAACCTCCATGGTGATCTCTTGGACAATTGTGTTTGGAGACTCACTCTTTTTCTGTGTTTTCTCTACAGTATTAATAATATGAGTCATAGTAGGTAAGATGTATTCTGGGAGTGAGTGTAATTTGAATTTGGCCTTGAGGGATATGGTAAAAAGAAGCGGGGGCACATTTCAGGTTTTGAAAAAAAAAAAAAAAAAAAAAAAAAGACAATCAGAATAAAGGTATGGGAATGGCCACCTAGGTAGACCAGGGCTATATGTTGGAAAACAATAGAAGTGATCCAGGTATTGGTGGGTCTTCTTATTCTCCTATCAGAAACATGGCTCTTCCTTATTTAACCTTTTTAGTTCCTTAATCTTGTGCATTCTCTACTCCCAATTTTGTAGTGATAACTCAGTTGGTAAAGAATCCACCTGCAATGCAGGAGACCCCTGTTCAATTCCTGGGTTAGGAAGATCCCCTGGAGAAGGGAAAAGCTACTCACTCCAGTATTCTGGACTGGAGAATTCCATGGACTAAAGAGTCCATGGGATCACAAAGAGTCAGACATGACTGAGCGACTTTCACTTCACTTCACTTCACTTCACTTTATATGGTAAATATAATGTAGGAACATTTCAATTTTTACCAAGATATCTGGTTTTCAGTCATTTCTCTATCCATAAAAAGCTAAAAACTTATTTCCTTGTCTCTCTTTATCATCCTCTATCCTTTATTCTTTTTGCTGTGCCTCTTACTCTGACTCTTGACACCAGGTAGACACAGGCTGATATGTAGTGACAAAATCTCTGTGAGGATCAAGCATCATCTGGATACTACTGTGCCAGGATGTTTATCCTCGTGTGTCACTTCCCCCATTTATTCCAACAAGTGTTAACTGAATGTCAGAGATTGTGCTAGATATTAGGGATATAAAGAAGAACAGTTGTGATCTCTGGCTTTACAATCTTAGAAGGGAAATAGCTCTATAACATCCTATAACACAATGAGATAGTTACAGTTACAGTTAAGAAACAGTAGATGACATCTTTTGAGAGGTGAAATTTGAAACTGGTCAGAATTTCATGTGTAAATTCATTTGTTTTGACTTACTTGACTTGGCTGCTACTGAAATACTGTCTTTTGGGTTAGCCTGGTGCTGCTGCTTAAAAATGGACCCAATCTCTGTCAGTGGGGGTGTTTAAATCAGCCATGTACCACATAAAATAGGAATTGGGACGCTAAGACTCCTCAAAAGAGTTCTGGTGGTGTTACTATCAAAACAAGAGGAAAGGGATATCAAAAAGCCCAAATTAGCAAATATCTACAACTTGTGGTGAACCTATCTGAAAAGACTTCTACAGAGCCATGAAACACACTAGTCCAGAGGGGAGAACCCTGAATGTAAACTAGACACTTCCTGAGGAAAAAAGCAGGTATGTGGAGGTGTGATAGATGCTTCCTTTCTTTTCTCCAGTTCCAATCTGCACCCTTCTCTCCACCTTGTTTTATGCTCTAGGAAAATGACTATTACTGGCTGTTCCAGCCAACCTCGCTTGTCCCATAACTTCCACAATCAGAAGATAAGAAGGCAGGAATAGAGAAAGGTTGGGGTGTTTATTTCCTTTGCTCCTTTCCTCTGGGGCTCGAGTGGGCAATGGCTGTGCTCACCAGAAGGTCAGAGTTTCTGTCTCATTTTCTTGTTATACAGCTACTGCAACTGTTACAAAATGACTATTACCCTCACCAGGGTCTAGAATTTTTCCCTCTTTCTTTTCCCTTCAGCCTAAGAGGTGGAGTGTCTTCCTGAAGTTGCTGGTTCTGAGGTGCTGGACCACTCCTTGTTGGCTTCCTGTAGCTTTGTTCTCAACATTTAGGTGGGTGAAATATCACTATGCTTGACTGCAATCTGTCTCATGTTGGGTCATCCAATGCAGGGTGAGACCTAAATGCTGGTGTTAGATTAAGAAACAGCTAAGAATATGAGAGCTGGACTGTGAAGAAGGCTGAGCACTGAAGAATTGATGCTTTTGAACTGTGGTGGTGGAGAAGACTGTTGAGAGTCCCTTGGACTGCAAGGAGATCCAACCAGTCCATTCTGAAGGAAATTGACCCTGGGATTTCTTTGGAAGAAATGATGCTAAAGCTGAAGCTCCAGTACTTTAGCCACCTCATGCGAAGAGTTGACTCATTGGGAAAGACTCTGATGCTGGGAGGGATTGGGGGCAGGAGGAGAAGGGGACAACAGAGGATGAGATGGCTGGATGGCATCACTGACTCGATGGACGTGAGTCTGAGTGAACTCCGGGAGTTGGTGATGGACAGGGAGGCCTGGCATGCTGCAATTCATGGGGTCGCAAAGAGTCGGACACGACTGAGTGACTGGACTGAACTGAACTGAAGAATATGAAATCCAACATTTGGAGACCATGGAGCCAGATGTTGGGTAACCACTTGGTTGAGTGAAGTCCCAGCAGGCTTGAAAAGCATACTGAAAGAAACTGATAACACACAACCAAGCAAGTCAGGGAACAGTTGATAGCAAACAGGAGCAGGACTTACTGGATTGAAAAATTCCAATGATAACTTTACACATTATATTCTAAGAAAATCATTCATTTTCACCAGCATTCAGGAATCAATTCTAGTCTTAGAGAGGAGCCAGACAAGATAAAATGAATTACCCTTCCACTTGTCCTTCTAAGACTGTGGATTAGACAGTGACTTTGAAGTTACAAACACCACAGTTGATGAGAATAACACTGTCTTTTAAAATTTTATAGACAATATATTAACAGTTCTTCCAATTTTTTTTATTTCCTATGGTAGATATTTATCTTCTTTAAGCCCTGGTTGGAAAACTCAGCAGTGGCCACAAGATTGGAAAAGGTCAGTTTTCATTCCAATCCCAAAGAAAGGCAATGCCAAAGAATGCTCAAACTACTGCACAATTGCACTCATCTCACATGCTAGTAATGTAATGCTCAAAATTCTCCAAGCCAGGCTTCAGCAATACGTGAACCGTGAACTTCCTGATGTTCAAACTGGTTTCAGAAAAGGCAGAGGAACCAGAGATCAAATTGCCAACATCTGCTGGATCACGGAAAAAGCAAGAGAGTTCCAGAAAACCATCTGTTTCTGCTTTATTGACTATGCCAAAGCCTTTGACTGTGTGGATCACAATAAACTGTGGAAAATTCTGAGAGAGATGGGAATACCAGACCACCTGACCTGCCTCTTGAGAAACCTGTGTGCAGGTCAAGAAGAAACAGTTAGAACTGGACATGGAAAAACAGACTGGTTCCAAGTAGTAAAAGGAGTAGGTCAAGGCGGTATATTGTCATCGTGCTTATTTATCTTATATGCAGAGTACATCATGAGAAACACTGGGCTGGAAGAAGCACAAGCTGGAATCAAGATTGCCAGGAGAAATATCAATAACCTCAGATATGCAGATGACACCACCCTTACGGCAGAAAGTGAAGAGGAACTAAAAAGCCTCTTGATGAAAGTGAAAGAGGAGAGTGAAAATGTTGGCTTAAAGCTCAACATTCAGAAAACGAAGATCATGGCATCCAGTCCCATCACTTCATGGGAAATAGATGGGGAAACAGTGGAAACAGTGTCAGCCTTTATTTTGGGGGGCTCCAAAATCACTGCAGATGGTGATTGCAGCCATGAAATTACAAGACACTTACTCCTTGGAAGAAAAGTTATGTCCAGCCTAGATAGCATATTGAAAAGCAAAGATATTAATTTGCCAACAAAGGTCCATCTAGTCAAGGCTATGGTTTTTCCAGTAATCATGTATGAATGTGAGAGTTGGACTGTGAAGAAAGCTGAGTGCTGAAGAATTGATGCTTTTGAACTGTGGTGTTGGAGAAGACTCTTGAGAGTCCCTTGGACTGCAAGGAGATCCAACCAGTCCATTCTAAAGGAGATCAGCCCTGGGATTTCTTTGGAAGGAATGATGCTAAAGCTGAAACTCCAGTACTTTGGCCATCTCATGTGAAGAGTTGACTCATTGGAAAAGACTCTGATGCTGGAAAGGATTGGGGGCAGGAGCAGAAGGGGACGACAGAGGATGAGATGGCTGGATGGCATCACTGACTCGATGGACATGAGTCTGAGTGAACTCCAGGAGTTGGTGATGGATAGGGAGGCCTGGCGTGCTGCGATTCATGGGATCGCAAAGAGTCAGACACGACTGAGCGGCTGAACTGAACTGAACCTGAAGCCCTGGTTTCCTTTTCCGTAGACTGGAAATAATGATATCCACTGTTATGTGCCAGCTAATCTTGTAGCAGTTTATGGTAAGCAAAGTCTTGGCTCAAATGTGGTAATGACTTCTGACCATAGCAAAGGGGATCCTTGTCCATTCTGTTCATTTAGTTAGAGGTTTTGAGGTGCATTCTCTTGTCTTCCATGTGGAAGATGTATGACTTTAAAAAAATGTTTGTTATACAAGCAACTGATGAGTCATGAAGAAATCAAAAGGGAAATCTTGAATCAAATGAAATCTTGAATCTTGAAACAAATGAAAAATGTAACTACAACACATGAAAACATATAGGATGACCCAGAGAGATGTTATGGGGAGGGAGGTGGGAGGGGGGTTCATGTTTGGGAATGCACGTACACCCGTGGTGGATTCATGTCAATGTATGGCAAAACCAATACAGTATTGTAAAGTAAAATAAAGTAAAAATAAAAATTAAAAAAATAAAAATAAAAAAATAAAATAAAATTAAAAGCAAAAAAAAAAAGGAAAAAAAAAACCATATAGGATTTTGTAAAAGCAGGTCTAAGAAGGAATTTTGCAGTGATAAATGCCTATATTAAGGAAGAAGAAAGATTACAAATAAACAACTTACATTTACACCCCAATAAAATTTAAAAAAAAGAACAAAATAAGCTCAAAGTTAGCAGAAAGAAGGAAATAGCAAACATCAGAACAGATATGCATTTAATACACTTAACCTATAGAATATCGTGGCTTAGCCTAACCTACTTTAAACATGCTCAGAACACTTCTATTAGCATACAGTTGCACAAAATAACCTACTAGAAAGCCTACTTATAATAAAATGTTGAATATCTAATACCATTTATTGAATATTATGCATGCATGCATGCTCAGCTAATTTAGCTGTATCCGACTCTTTGTGACCCAATGGACTGGAGCCCACCAGGGTCCTCTGTCCACGGGACTGTCCAGGCAAGAATACTGGAGTCAGCTGCCATTCCCTTTTCCAGGGAATCTTCTTGACCCAGGGACCAAACCCAAGTCTTCTATATCTCCTACACTGCAAGTGGATTCTTTACTGTTGAGCCATCAGGGAAGCCCACTGAATACTATACTGAAAGTGAAAAGCAGGATGACTGGATATAGAATGGCCATAAATATATTGGCTGTTTACCCTTGTGATCGTGTGGCTGACTGGTACATACAGTTTGCTGATGCTGCCCAGCATCACAAGAGAGTATATACTGCATGATGCTAATCTTGGGAAAAAAATTAAAAGTATAGTTTCTACTGAATGCATATTGCTTTTGCACCATTGTAAGAAATTGTAAGTAGGACCATTAGGACATCTTTAATGTTCTCACCACAAAGAAGAAAGCATAATTATTGGATGCGATGGAGGTGTTAGCTAATACTATGGTAGTAATCATTTTGAAATATATAAGCAATTAAGTTAACACATTGTACACCTTAAATATACACAATATGTCAGTTAAATCTCAATAAAGCTGGAGGGAAAATGGAATATAATCTCAGAGCCCAACTAGCCATCAGGCAGCCTTGATTCTGAGTGACTTGAATTAAGGAACCCAGATACATTAAATTCTTCCTGAAGAAGGGACAGAATTCTTCTGAGAGTCTGAGGCTGTGTTAACTGAGTTACCAAGACGGAAGGTAAAATATTGCAATAGGGACTAGGACTTGTTCCGTTATTATATTATCACGTGAATTATATTATAGGACCAAAACAAAAGAGCAGACAAACACACTGATAAACAGCCTCATCTCTCCAGTTATTAGCAATGCTGAAGAGCATCAACAGTTCAGTGAGGCAGGCAGGTCTTTTAGCATTGCTCTAATCTCAGTCAAGCCATCACAATCTTTAAACTACATACGCCTCCATCAAAGTTCCTATGTTGTTTTCAATATTCCAAGTTAGTTTGTTGTTGGATAAGAAATTTGGGTGACAATCCATGTAATGAACTTAATAATTCATTCAGAAATTTGACTTGTGCCTTTTTGTATTTCTTTCAAGATTCCCCAGCTCCTCCAGAAAAATCAATGTTAATGAGATCGCATTAAGAGTTACTTTTTGTGAATGGTTTTATCGGAAAGGTCATCCCCGTAAGTATGCTCTCTAAGGGGCCTGAATAGGATTGAGAAAGTAACTCTGTGTACCAACAATATCAGTAATAGTTTTAGATAATATAAATAATAGTAATATAATGAGAATAAAAAATTTCACTGTGTGTACGGTTTTAGATGCAGCTCAGCATTAAAATTTAACTGATGACAATCCAATTAGGATTCAAGTAGTTCCTCCCTCATTTAAGATTACTCGTTTGAAGCACTCTGGCTCCATCCAGACTTTTGTATTGGCTCTGACCAGAATTGGTGTCATGGATTATGGCTTACCATCATTTGCAATTTTATGGAAAATTACAATGCAGTATAACATGCTTTCAAGGCACAATGACTATGTATTTGGAGAGTAGAGTGAATTATTAAAGCACAGGCTTTGATTATATGCCTAAAATTGATATGTTGGTAAGTCAGTTTGTCAAGCTTGGATGAAAAGTTGTGATGGAAGTGTTGAGGTAAGATGAAAGGGGCAATAGACTGGCTATATCCTCATAGTCTCTACTGAATATTTAATCAAGTAGGCAAATAGGGCCTGAAAATGCAGATCAGGACATTTAATCACTGCTTGGTCTTTCATTCTGGAGGAAGGCATGCCATATGTGCGTAAGTGCTTGCTAAGTTGCTTCATTTGTGTCTGACTCTTTGTGACTCTATGGACTGTAGCCCCCCCCCCCCGCCCCTCCCCCACCCCCGCCCACCCCACCACTGTCCTGCAGGCTCCTCTGTCCATGGGATTTCTCAGGCAAGAATACTGGAGTGGGTTGCCATGCCCTCTTCCAGGGGAATCTTCCCGACCCAGGAATTGAACCTGCCTCTTATGTCTCCTGCATTGGCAGGCAATTTCTCCACCACTAGCACCACCTCAGAAGCCCCCAGGAAGGTATAAGACCAGCATTAGCCATGACAAAGATACTAGCAGAGAAAATAGAGACAGGGCATGGTGAAAGCACATTCAGAAGGTGAAATCCAAGACAGCTAATTTGGTTGATATAATGATCTTCTTTGTAAATATGCCAAGTCATCCATCCCAATAGTCAGGAGCTCCAAATTAATTGATTTTGAGGCCATTTCTTTTCTTTCTGTTCAGTTCAGTTCTTTCGCTCAGTCGTGTCGGACTCTTTGCGACCCCATGAATCGCAGCACGCCAGGCCTCCCTGTCCATCACCAATTGCCGGAGTTCACTTAGACTCACGTCCGTCGAGTCAATGATGCCATCCAGCCATCTCATCCTCTGTCGTCCCCTTCTCCTCCTGCCCCCAATCCCTCCCAACATCAGAGTCTTTTCCAGTGAGTCAACTCTTCACATGAGATGGCCAAAGTACTGGAGTTTCAGCTCTAGCATCATTCCTTCCAAAGAAATCCCAGGGCTGATCTCCTTTAGAATGGACTAGTTAGATCTCCTTGCAGTCCAAGGGACTCTCAAGAGTCTTCTCCACCACCATAGTTCAAAAGCATCAATTCTTCGGCACTCAGCTTTCTTCACAGTCCAACTCTCACATCCATACATGATTACTGGAAAAACCATAGCCTTGACTATATGGACCTTAGCCGGCAAATTAATATCTTTGCTTTTGAATATGCTATCTAGGTTGGTCATAACTTTTCTTTTAAGGAGTAAACGTCTTTTAATTTCATGGCTGCAGTCACCATCTGCAGTGATTTTGGAGCCCCAAAAATAAAGTCTGACACTGTTTCCACTGTTTCCCCATTTCTCATGGAGTGATGGGACCAGATGCCATGATCTTCATTTTCTGAATGCTGAGCCTTAAGCCAACTTTTTCACTTTCCTCTTTCACTTTCATCAAGAGGCTTTTTAGTTCCTCTTCACTCTCTGCCATAAGGGTGGTGTCATCTGCATATCTGAGGTTATTGATATTTCTCCCGGCAATCTTGATTCCAGCTTGTGTTTCTTCTTTTTCGTTCTGTTAGTGCTTTAAATTTACCATGGCAAATAGATGGGGAAACAGTGGCTGACTTTATTTTTTGGGGCTCCAAAATCACTGCAGATGGTGATTGCAGCCATGAAATTAAAAGATGTTTACTCCTTGGAAGGAAAGTTATGACCAACCTAGATAGCATATTAAAAAGCAGAGACATTACTTTGCCAACAAAGGTCTGTCTAGTCAAGGCTATGGTTTTTCCAGTAGTCATATATGGATGTGAGAGTTGGACTATAAAGAAAGTTGAATGCTGAAGAATTGATGATTTTGAACAATGGTACTGGAGAAGACTCTTGAGAGTCCCTTGGACTGCAAGGAGATCCAAGCTGTCCATTCTAAAGGAGGTCAGTCCTGAGTGTTCATTGGAAGGACTGATGTTGAAGCTGCAACTCCAATACTTTGGCCACCTGATGTGAAGAGTTGACTCATTTGAAAAGACCCTGATGCTGGGAAAGTTTGAGGGCAGGAAGAGAAGGGGACGACAGAGGATGAGATGGTTGATGGCATCACTGACACAATGGACATGGGTTTGGGTGAACTCCGGGAGTTGGTGAAGGACAGGGAGGCCTGGTGTGCTGCGATTCATGGGGTTGCAAAGAGTTGGACACAACTGTGTGACTGAACTGAACTGAATGTGCAAATGCTGTTGAAAGCAGGAGAAACTTTGGACTTTTTAAGACAAAAAGGAAGACAAAGTGAAACCTTTTAGACTGTTACATGTCCAGTCAATGGTCTCATGTGTATCCTTCAGTTCCTCCAGTGTCCCTGTTTATTGCTATCTTTGAGTTTCCCAGGATGAACTGGAATCATCTGCTTGCTGCTCTGCATCGTTCTTCATATTGATGTTTTCTGAATGCAGAGCTCGTTTTCTAGTTGAGTTCAGTTCAACTGGAGAGTTTGCTCTACACTCTCTGTAGGTGTTACCTGAAAGTTTGGCAATAAATATATATACAAGATGTAGTTATGGTCAGAGAGTTTGATGGGGAAGCTTGCCATATTATCAACGGAGTAAGAGCGGGGAGGATGGTATTTATATAGCCAATGAAAGCACAGATAAGATACACTTTATCATGGTCACCTGGGAGAGGAAGGGATTTGGGCCGGTTTTCCACAGTGGATGATAATTGAGTTAAGTTTTTTAAACTGTTTCATTGTTACTCATGTTAGGTGAGGCCAACAGATAAGAAGGTAGTTGCCACTGAAAAGATACTTTGTTACTCAGAATTCCCAAGAGAAGGCCCCCTTCATCCCCCACAGGAAATCAGCAGGGTCCCTCAGTAGGCAGAGGGAGCCAGGGGAAGTCATGCAGAGTCTTTATTGTGGTTTCCACAGAAAGGAACTAGAGAAGCAAGGTAAGTAGGTTTAAGATTGGCTAGTTTGAATAGTTTCGACAGGCTCTGGGGCACAAGGGCTATCCCTTATTGTTATCCCAAGGTTTCCCTTCTCCAGATGATCTTCCTGACCCATGGAACAAACCTGGGTCTCCCGCATTACAGGCAGATTCTTTACCACTAGGCCACCAGGGAAGTCCCAAGGGATGTTTAGCACTGCGAAAGAGTGGTTTGAAGTTTGAGAGCTTGATAAAGGGGTAGCCTGGCTGTGGGCTGTGCATTGGTTGGTTTGCAGATGAAAGACACTCTCCCAGGTGAGTTGTTTACTGTCTCTGGGAATTGGCTAGACTTCAAGGAGCAGTCTCTCCAGGATCAGCAAGGACCTGAATATCAAAGCTTCAAACATATGGAAAATTAAAAGGCATGAGTAATAAAGTGGGCTCTAGGGTAATGGGAAAGAATTATCCAAGCAAAGAGATGGTCAAGGGCACACCAAGGAGACAAAAAGCTTGAGTAGATAGGATGTGGAAAGCACATCACAATGTGTGACTGTAAATATATATTTAAAGTTCACTAGGATTCAGATGATGAATTCACCTGCAATGTGGGAGACCTGGGTTCGATTCCTGGCTTGGGAACAACCCCTGGAGGAGGGCATGGCAACCCACTCCAGTATTCTTGAATGGAGAATCTCCATGGATAGAGGAGACCGCTGGGCTACAGTCCATAGGGTCACAAAGAGGTGACTGAGCAACTAAGCACAGCACAGCATAGAATTGTAGTAGAATAGGGATGGTGAAAGATGAGACCAAAGGGAAAAACCAGAGGCAAAATCAGGAGAAGCTTGGATGTTTTCCTGAAGGGCAAGGATTCTGGAGAAAGGATGGTCAATTAATTAGCCATGGAAAAAAAATTGCAAAAAAGTAAAATGGACAGAAGGCTGTCATCATCTATCCAAATGAGAAAAGATGAAGGCTTGAAATGAAGGTTGAAGGCAAGAAGTTATATCAGATTTATTTGACTCCTGAACTCATGTTCTTAACACTATGTTATTTGGTTTATTATTATTATAAACATTCTATTATTATTATCACAAAAGTGTTACTAATTGTAGATAATTTGAGCAACAATATTGCAGGCAGGGATGAAAAGGGTGTATTGTGGATGTAAAATAGACAGGATTTGTTAGGGATTCACTATCAAGATGGCATTAATTTTGTATTGTATCTTCAGATCTTGGCATGTAACATTAGGAGCTCAGTACCAGTTTGTTACATATACTAATTTCTGATTAAAAAGTACTTTTTTGTAAATTTTTATACAAGCTACTTTATTCATCAGAGATTATATTCCTGAAGTTTATCATAGAGCCTGCCTATTTCCTGAAATGGCTAAATCTCTTATAATCATTGTTACTAGGCTCTCTCAAGAGAATAAAAACAATTTAGTCTAATTATTCTAGGTTTCCTGAGTGGAACCATTATTACACATGCATAGCATCAAAGAAAGCTCCCCGTCCTCCCCTTACAGAGTCAGGGAGATGGTTTCCTAAGTTAGATCACATCGCTTCTGACAGTAAGAGAATTTCAGACTTTTCAGTTCATTAGTTTTATGGTGGCTATATACAATGAACATATCATTTGCTAGTCTTTAGGCATTTAATTTTACCAGGTGTTTGAGAAACTAGACAGGCCACTTAAGAATCTAATGACTACCCTGTATTCAGGTAGGAAAAAGTTGAAACCATGACTAAAATCACACCTGCCTACCACTGGCTTTATGGTCGCAAGCTTTACAATACCTTGGGCTGATGTACTCCTGCAGTGAGCATTTCTGTTTTGGTGTCCAACTTTCTATGCAGAGACACAGATATAAGATTTTTGAGTCAGAACATTGTCTTAGCTTACTTTTCATTGAGGCTTCTTCAATTTGGATGATAATTTTACTTTATAAAAGAGTAGCATGATCATGTGAAGTAATTTACAGAGTTTATCTAACGTCAACTTTGGGAGGAAGGTATTCTGTAAGGAATTTGACAAAAAGTAACAATAGTGCCTTATAAAGGTGATGAGACTTGTCCATGGTCTCATGGCAATAATTTAAATCACATTTATTTGACTCCTGAGCTCATGTTCTTTTCATGATGTTACTGGTCTTATTATTATCATCATTATATTATTATTTTTATTACAAAAGTGTTTATTACTAATTGTAGGCAATTTTTAAAAATAAGAAGAAAAAATACTTTACCCATAAACCATCTTAAACATTTCAGTTTTCTTTAGTTTTTTTTTTCCCCCAAACCAGTTTCTTCTACATTTACATGGCTATGAATACAGTGCATAGATTATTTTGTATTACTTGGAAAGATTTGAAATTTTCTTTTGGGAGAGAGAAAAAAGAATTTAAATGATACAAACGAAGCTGAAAATAGAAGGAAATATAAGCTTGAAGAAGTGGAAAGAAATATTAAGAATTAAGAGGTGTTGCAAGCCCAAGAACATGTCAATCATTATAATTTATTTTAAAACATTTTTTTTTTTTGGTTTAAAGAAACAGCATCCTGTCACTGCCAATACTCAGAAGACACACCTACCTCTATTCAGTAAAACATCCAGAGTCCCAGTAAGTTTATATTAATTTTCCTACTTTCCATATCAGTCAAAGATTATATTAGCTAACTTTTGAGTCCTTTTCTCTGGATAAGAAAGCAATAATTTAAGAGTGAAGTTGTATGGCCTATATTTGTGAGAATTTAGCTAATAATGAGATCTCATTAAATTCATCCAGTAATGGAACTATAATAACACTAGGAAAAAATTGATTCGATTCCACAAGATTTAGAAACTCCTTCTAAACTTTTGAGGTGGCATTCAAGAAGCAATGACTCCTTGGTAAATCTGAGCTGAAGTTAAATAATGATGTTCAAAGAGTTAATTGTCAAAATGAATTCATCAGTTTCATTGCTTCAAAAAGTGGAACACCTTATTTCAGCTATGCACTCTGGAATCCAATCCGGGAAGGTGTTAGAACTTGAGGGACCATGACAAGTTCTAGTGTGCTTTCTGCCATCCAGCTGCCTTTAGAAATGATGTTTTGTTTTGTTTTTTAAACTGGTGCACCTTCTTTTAGCTTATACAGAGTCTTGTGATGATTCAGCAACAGAATAAGGCAACCCCCCCAAATTGATCTATATTGTATCTGCCAAGAATTATCAGAAGTATGATTTGAATGACATAGGACTAATAACAGAAGTAAGGCCTTTGTCCAAAGCCATGCATGTCAGCAGTTGTATCAGTAATGTATGCTCAGTTGAGAAGGCATACATCACAGTTGATGGGCAAAACCAAGGTAGGGAACCTCACTGTTGGCCAGACATTGGAGGAAAAATCCAAATTTATACATTTGAGAGTGAAGTGGGCTCAAGAATAAAATATGGGCCATAGATCACAAGCAAGAATTGGCAAGAGATGGTCACCATATTGACAAATGTCTTGTTATCTTAGATATCATTTTTTTAGCTCCAATAGAGAGAACTGTCACCCTTCTGTGGCCATATGGAACTGTCTCCAACCAATGAGATAAACTTAGGTAACTGGATAAAGCCCAGACACCAAGGTTGATAAATGATTAATATATAAAGATAGGTGAATGACAAATATTTTAAATAATATATGTGATAGAGACATAACAAGAATCAAGCCACAATTGCTGGGGTCCAGGAAGTGATAATAAAATATCTTGAAGCAGCCTTTGGGCAGGTTAATAACTTCCCACTCTCTTGGACTAACCACTTTCCTTCCATCCCTTTTCCACCCAACCAGAGCAATGTGTTTTTTTTTTTTAACTGATTTCATTTTATCTTCTAGATATCACAGCAAAAAGTCTTTGAAATACTATGGGTTCCTCTACAGTTATATTTCATTCATCTTTTTAGATGATACTATTTTGTGACATATATTCTATCATTGTATGCATCTCTCTTATTTTAGGCTCTTTTGTTTATATCTTATTTCCCTAACTGATTATAGTCTTCCTGTGAATAGAGGTGGTGAATATGGTGAATATGGTCTTCCTGAGATGGTGGTCAATTGGAAGAGAATCAATAATTACCTTTAAATGACTTTTTTTGATATATTGTCCTCACTACACTCTCATTTATAGTATAAATTACCTTGACAGTTTTTTTTTGTTGTTGTTGTTGTTGTCCTTTTTTGAAGGAAGGGGACAAGATCTATATGCTTAGATAGAAATTAATGGACCTATGGTTAATCCTGTGACCTATGAAACCATCCACTTCTTTAGTTGATAAAGTAATTTGTGTGGAGACATTTTGTAAGCTATTAAGGCCCCTTAGAAACAATCATTTTTATTTGATTAAAATTCTGTGAGCTGATGATTGCTTTGTAGAATTATTTTCAATCCTATTATTGTTTGTAAAATATTGTTTTTAAATTCAGATGAAGATATTTTGATCTTTATACATAAGAACAGTCTAGGTTCCTAACAAAACAATGTTAGAATTGGACGTTACTACAATAGTTGGCTAGAACTGCCATAACAAAGCACCATAGCCTGGGGGACTTGGACAGCAGAAATAATTTTCTCACAGTGCCAGAGGCTGGGAGTCCAAAGCAAGGTGCCGGCAAGGCTGACTCCCTCTGCGTTGATTGACAGATGACCACCATCTTGCTGTGTTCTCATATGGGCTTTCCTCTTCATGCCCTAATCCCTTTCGGGGATTCTTTGGTGACTCTTCCTTTTGTCACAAGGGCATCAGTTCTACTGTATCAGGGTCCCACCCTTATGACCTCATTTATTCTTACTTATTTCAAAGTCCTACATCCAAATATAGTCACATTGGGAGTTAAGGCTTCAAATATGAATTTTAAGGGGACACAATTCCGTCCATAACAGTGAATTTATGGCTTAATACAGTCCCCACATTTTGTAAATGAAGAAACTGAGGTCTGAAAATGGACAGTGCCCAGCAAATCCAGGACAGAACCAGGGCAGAGCTGGTAGCCCCAGCTCCAATCTAGCCATCTTTTGCCTTTCTTTGTTGTGTTTTTCTTTCTCCAGTTTTCATCCAGTTAGTACACAATCAAAACAGGACACTTCAATGCATTTATTTCCATCCTCAGACCCTCAAGAATATGTTTGTTGGGAAATAACTTAAGCATCATTGAGATTGTACTAGTAAATATAGAATTCTGCTGATAAGACTAGTGTGTTAATGATATTCTTTGTACTCTTTTTTGTGACTTCTAAGGTGTAATGTGAGTGTGTGTGTTTATGATAAAAATATCAGATTTGGACATGACTATGTGTTTTGTTAGCCTTTTTCCAAATATGAAAAAGGACAGTGAACAAAAGAAAGACAGAAAAAATAATCGAGTATGTTCATGCAGTTAAACATAGTTCACCTAAAAAGTAGACATGTACCTTCAAACATATATCCCTAGTTGACAAGACTGTTTAACATCTGGCTCAACATAGGCATGGACGCTTGGTCTGGGATGTGATGAACACATGTGGGAATTGCTGGTCACCCCCTGCCCATCCTTGTCCTCCTTCCCTGAAACGCCCTCTTTTCGCAGCCAAGCTGTCCTGCCCACCACCCTCAGCACTTCTGCAGGAATGGTGACCCAGTGACCCACCTCCCTTGCAGCTTGGTGTGGAAAAATGACTATGTTCTAGCAAAAATTTCTTTTCCTTATCCTTTCCAATGTCTGGAATGCAGAACAAATGACTGGAACTCAAGCAGTCATATTGCACTATGAGAGAAAAGGCACATTCTGAGGATGACAGTCACCAAATGGAAGGAGCATGTACCTGTCATACTTACATGAATCTGTCCCATCTAGCTCTCTACCTCTGAGAAGAGGGAGGGAATCAACCTCACACTTCCTGTTACTTTAGGCTTTCTGACACATACAGACCAACCCAACCTAACATATTCAGCAGGCCTTTAAGACGTAGAGTAGTTAACAAGCTCAGCAAGACACTTTTTGTACTTTTCTGTATGAGTGCAGAGTATTTTAATGGCTTCAGTGGGTTAACCTGGGAGCAAAGCCACCACTTAATACATCATTCATTTACTGAAATTTCAAGTGACAAACTATTTCGCCCCACCCATGGAACTTAATTTTCTTGTACAAAATTGTTTTGATACTTAGAAACCTGAAAATCATTTCAAATATTCTCCAAAGAACAGGAGAACAATGTCATCTATTTGTCTATTTGAGTGGACAAAATATACACTAGCTTAAAAAGGGCACAACATAAGAGAGACTGTGGTCAGTGGTTCTTGGGGGAAGGAGACTTCTGATCACACATTTAGTCCTCCTGGCAAATTGGGTCATCTTTAATTTTGGCCAGGGCTCCTTTTTAAAGATCACATCCCCATTTGTCTTTTGTTAGCTTACTACAGTACTGAGCCTTTACTCAATGTTAAATTATTTAATGTTTATTATACCTAGTGTTTCTAGATATTTAACTCTTCAGATTATTAGAAATAATCTTCAATGTGTCCTAGTGGCTCAGATGGTAAAGAATCTGCCTGCAATGCAGGAGACACAGGTTTGATTCCTGGGTCAGGAAGATCCCTAGAGAAGGGAATAACAACACACTCCAGTATTCTTGCCTGGATAATTCAATGAACAGAGCCTGGTGGGCTACAGTTCATGGAGTCGCAAAGAGTTGGACAAAGTTGACTGATTAACATATTTACTGTCACTTTTTTTGATGTGCTACAAACTTCCTTAAAATGGTTTGAATGCTTAGGCTCCAGTTATTCCATCTACATTCCCATCAGCAGACAAAGGAAGAGGCAAAGGATGTCAAATTTCCCTTTAAAAAATTACTGGAAATTGTGCACAATACTTTTATAGAAGAAAAGCACACGATAATTTTTGATATTCAAGTCATCCCTCATCAATGTTGAATAGCATTATATAGCATATGCAATATTTCTTTGGTGAATAACAGACATTTTCTTCAAATTTTTTTTTTTGGTGTCTTCTTACCTAAAAGCATCATTTTTTCAAACTATGACACTGTACTATATAAAAAATATTGTTTTTTCTCTTTTTGTAGTTGAATAATTGTTAACATTGTTGGAATTTTGAGAACTAGTTAATGTGGATTTAGAACTTTATATTTGAGTTTACAGTAAAGCCAGAGATTAGCTGAATCTCCATCATTAATGAAGGAAATACAAGGCAAAGAAGAGATGCTTAAAATAATTAGCTTCTTTTTTTTTTTTTTTTCTGCATCCAGGTGTTGAACTTTGATCTGAGTTTCTTTCTCCATAGGAGGGGTGGTCTGCTATAAGAAGTGGCAACAAGATGGCATCTCCCATGGAGAGACACTTGTACCACTTAGAGGTTGGGAAGATGCTCTAACAAAGGTGGGCACTTCTGCTGTGAGCTGGTTTGTGCAGGTCTAAATATATCCCACATCTGCACAGACAGGAGAGATGCTTTGGCAGCACGTCTTAGCTTCAGTCTTTGTAGGAATTTGTGTTGAGCATTTTATGAGACACACTTGACATGAAGTTCAAAATCCATGTTGACTATGCTTTACAAAAATAAAGCCTATGTTTAAATGAGGTTGGTTCATCTCATAAAATTAATACCTTTTTTCTCCCTAAGACAAAAGCAAGAAGTGAAGTATAGTTTGGTAGATCCTGAGTGTCAAATTAGGAAACATTAACTTGGTTTGTTGGTCTCTGGGGTGTAATCATAGATTGTCAAGACATAATAATCCAACAGAAGATGTAGGTGAGAAAGACTGGACTTGCAGTGGAGTTTAGGATAGGTTGCAGGTTGGATCAGGGACAATAAGTTCAGATAGAGCTACAGAGAAGCCCGTCATGAGCCTAGACTTGCACATCTCATTTTTATGACACATTTTGGGAAGAAGTTTTAGTGGAGTTGTGGCTAGGGAGAATAAAAGATGAAAAAGCCCTTGAGGAATAGGTGTGATTTTGAATGTGTAAAGTGCTATAAGATACTCTTAAAGGTGTCTTGGAAAAGTTTAAGATTCAGGAGAGGTAGAATGGAGAGGACCTGACTGAGGAATACCTAATGAAGTGGGAACTGGTGGGAACCCTAGGCTAAGAGGAAAGAGGACATCATTCTCAATAGAGGTTAGACTTCTCAGCTAGAGGAATCAATAATGAAAAAGAACCAAGGAAAATGGAATTAATGGGAAATCAGGGCTCAAGAAGCTTATTTGTGACTGATGGTAAGGAATCTACCAGGACTTTAAAAAGTGGAGCCACAATGGGGCAGTTGGCAGAGATGACAGTGATGCTAGGGAGCAGAAGGTTTAGCCACAGGGCAGAACAGAGGGGCCTTCTTGAATAAAACATAGGTTGGGTAAGGAGGACTAGAAAATGCAGGCACCACATAAGGTCCAGAGGAGGGATGCTGACAGAACAGTGGGCTGGATAAGCAGTGCAAGATGGGGTGAGGGCGCAAAGACAGCAACTTTATCAATGCAGTTTGCACTTTCCAAGAGGTCAAGGTCAAGATTCCAAGGGAGATTAAGGTAGAGCGGAGAAAGCTCACATGGTGTCCTCAGCAATGGAAAAGTAGAAGATTCCGTCATTTCCTGAGATTTAATAGGATGGTGAAGTGTGGATGCCCAGGAAAATTGTGTGTAGGGGGGCAGGTTTGAGATATCACAGTGATATAGGTGACAGTAGTCAAAGCAAAGCCCCAAATACCAGAAAGTGCAACTAAAACAAAACTCAGGCAAGCAAAATTTGTGATCCTTTTCTGTCACACTGGAAACCTGATGTAAAATGGGCAGGGGGAATTACTCAGTTGGTGTAGAATTTGTTAGCCAGACTCATTCATTCATTTATTCAATGAATATTAGTGAATATTTACTGTGTGCAAGGCATTTCCCCAAGTTCTGGATGTTTAACAGAACGCAGAAAACAGAACCCAGTCTTGAGTCTCAGGACTTCATATCCTAGAACTGGAGGAAGATTAAAAATAACAAATGACAAGCAGGTGTGATAAGGAGTCATGGGAACCCAAAGCATCTGATCCCATCTGGAAGGGTAGGGTCAATGAAAGGAGTACAGGGCATAAGGTGAAGCCTGAGAATGATGAACAGATCATACATAACAGAACCACAGAGTTCAGTTAAAGGGTCTGGAAGGGAACTGGAGAATACTGGCTGAACTTAGAGGGTGGTGGAAGGGGGATAGAGAATGAGAAAATGGGGTACAGAGGGTGATTTGTCCCTATAAGAGGGAATGGCTGGGATAAGCTATAAGGGCAATAAGAAAAGGAAATTGCTGTGGAGGCAGATATCGGATAAAGGAGAGAAGTAAAGAAATATAATTGGTCTTCTGGTTGCTTTCAGCAAATGGGGACTAGGGCAAAGGAGGGGCAAGTCCTGTGTCTCCTCCCTGGCTCCCCAGGAGGTTGGCTTGTGTTGCAACAGAAAGAATTGATATCTTGGAATCATATGCAGGCTTGAACCACAACTCTGCATCAGATTTCCTGAATCCCAAAGTACTCATCTTAAAGATTATGTCATAAACTTTGCACGTTTTTGTAAGGACAAAATAGGATAATTAAAGAAAAAAAGTACTTGGTAAATCAACTTGCAAAACAATTCTTTTTTGACATAAAGATGCTTCTTAGAGCATTTATGAGAAGAATACCTATGTTCAGCCATCAACAAAACTCTTCACCACTACTTTTCTTTTTCCAAAGAGAGGGAAGAAGCGTTAGCTTTGCAATTTCATATCTCAAACACAAACCAAGACATGGTTGACAAGCATTTGTTAGGCCAGCAGGAGGACATTGGGCATTTATGAACTGAAAAGAAACACTTTGGAGTGTACCATACTGTGGCAAGCTTAATCCAATATAAATTAGAATTTAATGATTTTTACAAGAGCATTCAGGAGTTTCATACAGTTATGGCATGTTCACTCTATAGTATTGCTTTTCTCTGGAATTTGCTTTTCTGTCTTTATTTCCCTAAACTCTTTATTTTCTCCCACCACCCACATAGCTTACACCCCAAACTCACTCTCAATAGCACATTCAAAATTCTTCATATTAGGTAAAGTAGGTACTTCATTGTCTAAGCAACTTGAGTGAGACTCAAAGCAAGATATTTCAAAATCTTTGGGCATTAGCTATGCCATATAGGAAATATGTTTTATTTATATACAAATCAGGTATTTGACCATACATAGTTCTGACTTACTTTAGGTTTTGCTTAGATCTATGATATGCTCTTTTTTTTTTTTTTTCCTCCTTAAGTTTCTCATTTTAGAAGTTAGGTCAAATTGGGCCTAATATCAGTTTGAGCTGATTCATCAGACCTAGAGACCTAGAGACTGACATACAGAATGAAGTAAATCAGAAACAGAAAGATATTACATATTACCACTCATGTGGAATCTAGAAAAATGATACAGATGACCCTGTTTGCAGAGCAGAAATAAAGACACAGATGTAGAGAACAAACTTATGGAAACCAAGGCAGGGAGAGGGTGGAATGAATTGGGAGGTTGGGATTGACAACTACGTAGAAAATGAATAGCTAATGAGAACATAGTGGATAGCACTGGGGACTCAACTCACTGCTCTGTGGTGACCTAAATGGGAAGGAAATTCAAAATAGGTTGTATATGTATATGTATAGCTGATTCACTTTGCTGGGCAGTAGAAACTAACAAAACATTGTAAAACAACTATACTCCAATAAAATGTAGCAAATAAAAAAAATAAAATCCTTTGCTTATTAACGTATAGGTTGGTTGAGACATTCATTCACTCACTCAGCAAATGTATATTCATGGAACAAACACTTGTGCTAGATGCATATGGAGAGACATTCTAAGACTCACGTGGACCTCAAAGAGCTTGCAGCCCAGTGAAATGGGAGACTTGAAAGAGCCTAGGAGAAGAACGGCAGTAGTGACAAACAGTTCTGGCACAAAGTAAAAAGGTTATGGAGATGCCTGGGCTGAGATGAAGACAACTGAGGTCAGAGTTGCTGATTCAGAATTGGCAGGGTGGGACATGTGACAGGCAGAGTCCACACTTCTGCAAGGTATTTAAGGTGAGAGTTCGGTTAGTGTGTAGAGGTCAGACCTCAGAGCCTTTTATTTAGAGGAGCACAGGGAACTATAGTCAATGTCCTGTGATAAACTATAATGGAAAACAATATAAAAAAGAATGTACATACATATATGCTCCAGTCGTGTCCAGCTCTTTGCAACCCTATGGACTGTAACCCATCAGGCTCCTTGTGGGTTACAGTCCTTGTAAAATTCCTTGTCCATGTAATTTTCCAAGCAAGAGTAATGGTGTGGGTTGCTATTTCCTACTTCAGGGGATCTTCCTAACCCGGAGATCAAACCCATGTCCCTTTTACATCTCCTGTATTGGCATGTGGATTCTTTACCACTGCATCACCTAGGAATCCCATACACACATACACATACACATGCATACACAAACACACACAAAAAAGTCACATTGCTATATAGCAGAAATGAACACAACACTGTCAATCAATTACTTCAAGGAAAAAAAAAAAAAGAGAGAGAAGAATATACTTCCTGGAGAGTCCAACCTAAAACAGGTTGATAATTCAGTACTTTGAGTAAATCAATATTGAAACTAAATTATTTTTCGGTTGCAAAAAAAAAAAAAAAAAAAGAATGGAACTGGGGGAACTGAAGTGGGAACATCATTGCGAAGAAACTTCTGCTTTATGTTGAAGGGCTTGAACTTTTAACACATAGGCAAAAATGAGTTGATATATTTTAAATAGTGGGGTTACACCAGGAGATCTTTATTTTAGAATGTTCACTTCAGCAGAAATGGGAAGAAAACACAGGAATGGGGAGGGGAGATACATTATATTACTTAAGGAAATCATTTAATGGTTCATGAAATTAGTATGGTGAGTTCTAGCACTAGGGTTCAATGGAATGCTGAGAGTTCCCTTCCCTGAATTTCTTACAATATTAAAATAAAAGCAAAATGTTGTAGAGTTTTTTCTTTTTTTTTAAACAAAGCAATATCTGTGATGACTTTCAGGTCTTTCTGTCATTCTGATCTTAGTGTAAATGTGTCCCATCGTTCTGCTATTCTCCCAAGCTTAGAAGAAACTGTGGCATAGTGAGAGGTTGAGTTTCAGCAGTGTGATACCATGAGTAGGATCATTTTAGAACTCGAGTCTTTGACAGAAGAGCATGCTGAAGTCTGAACAGCAGAGGACAGGATGAAGGTTTGCCTGCCTAGAACACATGGAGTATCAAGGGTCCAGCCAGATCTAACCCACGTATGATTTATCTGCAGACTTGACCATGCTTGTTGAAATGATCTGTTAGGGTGAATTTTACTATTACTAGAAATTTCATTACCATCCTCAGAAAGGCACACTACTGAAAACTGAGGACAGGGAATTATAGCCTGGGGAGGTGTGGAGACAGCGTTCTCTTCTCAGAGTCCTAAACAGCTACAGCAGCTAGGAAATAAAACCTTACTTGCTCTCTCCCTGAATTAAAGCCTTCACTAAAGTAAAGTGAGAAAATGGACTTCTTTCACAATAGATGTTTCCCTACTGGACACTATAATTATAAAGGCCAGGTTTACCTGTAAGTTCAAAGAAATTTAACAGTGCAGAAGAGTATACACTGGATAATGTCCAAGCGCTGGTCTTGCACACATGATGTGAGCAGGCTCACAAAGCATGTGACCCAACACAGTCAACCAGTGGTTTTTATACTCATCAACTCAAATAATTAATGTGGATTATCTGAAGTGAAGTTGATGTACATTGTTAATTAACCAACTCACCAAATGACTTATAATGTGCATTCTTAGCAATCAATCAGTTCATTCAATTGATTAATTCATTTACACACTCATTCTATAGATATTTATTGAGCATTTTCTTTAAGTGCTGGGAACCAAGATATACTGATACATCTTCTGATTCTAAAAATTATTTTACATTCATTATGTCTTCATTCCTTTGTTCAGAAATAATTTATCATCACCTACCTGATGAAGAATGAGAACATTCTTGGATCTTTCCTTCAATAATGGAGAGTCAGACGAGGCATGACCAGGATGGCACTAAGATGAAGGAGAAAATGGGATCAGGTGAAGTGCTGCAGGGGTGCCAGTGATGAAACCATTGATTCAGAGTGAGGGAATCAGGTTAGGATCTGCAGAGGGGTAACAGTTGTATTGAACTTTGAGAAATGTGGTGATTTTGACATTTAGCAAGATGGAAGATGAATCTTGGAAGATCAGTATGGACAAAAGCATGGAAATTGGAGAGCAGAGCTTTGATAAGGGAAACAGTAAGTTGTTTCTTTTTTAATGTTCTGGGCATAGCATGTAGGTAGAGAAGTAATAGGAAACAAGTTTGAAAAATTCTGCTGCAGAAAAAACATGGAAACCTTGAATATTAGGCTGAAGTATTTAGATTTTACACGTTTTTCTCAATGAAAATTGTTAATATTTGGCTAAAGCTATGCTTCATGAAGGACTTCCCAGGTGGCACTAGTGGTAATGAACCTGCCTGCCAATGCAAGAGACACAGGAGATGAAGGTTTGATCCTTGGGTCAGGAAGATCCCCTGGAGGAGGGGCATGGCAACCCACGCCAGTGTTCTTGCCTGGAGAATCCCATGGACAGAAGAGCCTGGCAGGCTCAGACACGTGTGCACATGCACACAAGTATAAACTTGCATGTGAGAACACACTCATACGCACACATGCACATAGATATAATCTAGATTAAAATGGAACCCACTGGATATTAGGAAGCTGGGTGGGAAAGAGTGCGGCAGTTGGACCTTCAGTACGTGAGCTGTGTGTAGAGGGCAGGCACAGGAGGTGGCAGGGCGAGGCTGGCTGGGGCTGTTTTGGAGCTTTCACTATTTTCTTAAGCAGTCCCAACCCCGGAGGTGAGTGGGGAGGAGGCAGTGCTGTGTTAATGGTGATGAGGAAGAAGCAGCCCAACTTAGAGCTCTGGGCGATGACCAGGGTGACCAAATCTGTTTCCTTGCTATTTGCCCTTTGACTTGCTGGTCTTTTTGGCCGAGAGGATGACAGAAATAGTCAAGAGTTTGGGGAGAGTTTCAAAATGGACTAAAGGCCAACATGTAAGACTGGATACTATAAAACTCCTAGAAGAAAACAGGAAAGACATTCTTTGACATAAATTGTAGCAATATTTTTTTTTGAACTGTCTCCTAAAGCAAGCGAAACAAAAATGAAAATAAACAAATGCAGCCTAAATAAACTTATAAGCTTTTGCATAGCAAAAGAAGTCATCGGCAAAATGAAAAAACAGCCTATTGAATGGGAGAAAATGTTTGCAAATGATATGACTTACAAGGGGTTAATATCCAAAATACATAAACAGTTCATACAACTTAACACAGACAAAAAAAAGGCTCGATTAAAAAAATGTGCAGAGGAACTGAAAAGACATTTTTCCAAAGAAGACATACATATGGTCAACAGGCACATGAAAAGAAGCTCAGCATGGTTAATCATCAGAGAAATGCATAAAACCACCTCATACCTGTCAGAATAGCCATCATCAAAAAAGAACACAAAAAGCAAATTCTGATGAGAAAGTGAAGAAAAAGAAGTCTGTATACAGTCGGTGGGAATGTAAAGTGGTACAGCCACTATGGAATACAGTATGGAGGTTTCTCACAAAATTAAAAACGGAACTGTCATATGATCCAGCATACATCTGAACAAAACAAAAATACTAATTTGAAAAGATAACTGCACCCCAATATTCACATCAGTACCACTTACAATTGCCAAGATATAGAAGCTATCTAAGTGTCTATCACCAAATGACAGATAAAGAATATGTACTATATAGATTTGTGTATATATATATACACATGTAATGGAATATTACTCAGCCATAAATAAATTAATTTTCCATTTGCAGCAACCTGAATGAACTTGGAAGGCATCATGCTAAGTAAAATGAGACAGAGAAAGACACAAAAAACACTGTATTGATTTCACTTATATGTGGAATCTAAAAACTCTTAAATATAACAAAAAAGAAGCAGACTCAGAGATATTAGAACAAACTAGTGGATACCAGTGGGGAGATGGGGGGAAGGAGGAGGGGCAAAATAGAGGTAGAGATTTAAGAGGTATAAAGTGCCGCATTTAAAATAGAAGAGCTACAATCACATTTTACAATACAGGGAATATAGCCAGACTTTTATAATTATAAATAGAATATAACCTTTAAAAATTGTGAGTCGTTATGTTAAGTAACTGAAACTTACATAATGCTATAGCTCAATTTAAAAAAAGAATTTGGGGAGAGTTTAATCTTACTACATTCTAGGTCTTTGACTCCAGCAAACAACCAAAATTCAAGATCTCTGAGCCTGTTTCCTTATCTGTTAAGTGGGGACAATGCAGTTGGTTTTATTACGTAAGTTAGGGTATTATAAAGAGCCTAATAGCATTTGTCAGTGTAAGGACTTGATAAATGGTAAGTGTTATTATCATTATTGTTATAATTACTACAAGTTTAAGTGCCATAGACACATTATAGGACTTCCCAGGTAGTACTAGTGATAAAGAATCACTAGTCTGCTAATGTAGGAGATGGAAGAGACATTGGTTCGATCCCTGGGTTGGGACATTGATCCCAGGAGTAGGAAATGGCACCCTGCTCCAGTATTCTGACCTGGAAAATTCCATGGCAGTGGAGCCTGGTCGGTCACAATCCATGGAGCTGCAAAGAGTCGGACATGACTGAGAAACTGAGCACAGACACTTTATATCAAAAATATTTTATATAACAGGCAGCCTGGAATCATCAAGATGATTGACCAAGAACATTTATAAATTTATAAATTTATGCATTTATACTTCTACAATTTTCCTACATTTATCTTTATTGGATATTTCTTGTCTGCATTTTTCAATTTGCTTGAATTCTTTCTGTGTAAAGTTTCTACCTCCTAAGAAGACCTTTATTTCATATTAAGTTAAAAATATAGTGTTTATCCTAAGTTTCTAGGTTATTAGCAAAACCTCACATCATACTGACTAATTAAGTATCTGTGATTTTCCCCTGAGTGACATTGTCCCAAGCTAGTAGTCTTTTAAATATGTTTAAATTAATCTGTGAGCCTACCACATTGATTTTAACAAAATCTTTTGTGAACATTTCTAGTTCTAAATAACAGATTTCAAATATGTGTGCATATCAGGTTTTGTGCAGTTGTGTACAACATACACATGTGCACACAGTCATAAACAGATGTGCACATCATTTGTCCCTGCCCCAACTACTAGTCCTGCCATCTCATCAGAGAGCAATTAGATTTGTTTGGCATCAGTTGACCAACACAATCCACTATTTTTGTTTTCCTTTGTATGGTTCAAGTGGAAAAAAAAAATGTTATTTTCTTGCATTTTTCCCCTCAACAAGCACATATAGACTTTTTGCATGTTAATTGCTATATTTGATTTCCCAGTGTTGATTTATAAGGTGATGAGCTTTTAAAGACATTTCCCACAGGACATTTGTTTTCTTTGACATTGTTTTGCTGCTAGACTCTGAGTGTTTTTGTTGCCCAAGGCCATGATCATTGCTGATTTTATTAATTGGTTGATGCATAAGAATTTATTTTGAATAAATACTGCCAAGCTTATAGCATGTGTCTTTCTTTTAGGTCATTTTGTAGATTATCATCTTATCTGGTTTCTCCTAAGCAATTAAGATAAGAAAGTCTATTAAAATTAAACTTTGAACAAAGATTTCAGAGTCATCAATATATAATAGGATATGCTTTTCAAAAGTGTCAATGAATAGGTTTCAGATCTTTCTGCAGAAGCATGTTTGTTATGACTTTGGAATTATCCTTAAAAACACTCTTATTTCCCATCCTTGGACTTCCCTGGTGGCTCAGACGGTAAAGTGTCTGTCTACAATGCAGGAGACCTGGGTTTGATCCCTGGGTTGGGAAGATTCCCTGGAGAAGGAAATGGCAACCCCCTCTGGTACTGTTGCCTGGAAAATCCCATGGATGGAGGAGCCTGCTGGCTACAGTCTATGGAGTCACAAAGAGTCGGATACGACTGAGTGACTTCACTTCACTTCATACATTTCCAAGTACTTTGGTAGAAGACAGGTAGCAGTTAACTATTATTATTTTTAGGAAAAAGGTTTGAAGTCAACATATGTGTATTTAATCCTGGCTTGATCACCTAAGAACTGGATGGACATACTAAGTTACTCAGCATCTGTGAGATTTGTATCCCTCCCCTGTAAAATGGAGATAGTAACGCCTCTTCATCCAGTGCGGAGAGTTCCAAATGTACGTGCACAAAAACAGCAAGTGTGTCAGTTACTCAGGCTTCCATTTATGATCACAACTGTCCAGTTGCTTCTATTTTAGAGCAGGAGTCTCCTGTTAGAAGAATTTGACCTTTCCAAAGTGATTCCTCAAACCTCCCCTTTGCTGTTCCACTTCTATTCTCAATTTGGGACCTTGCTTCACACTTCACTGGGGAAAGAAATATTCCAATCAGGAAGACTTAGCCTCTTCTCTGGTCAATCTCTGACCATGCTTGCATACCTACCCACACCTCCTTCTCTGTGGAGTCTCCTGCTGTGATCTGAACCAAGAGCACCAACACCTCCATCACCGTCCCCTGTAGCCTGGCTCAGTTCTTCCTCCACACTCGAGGTCTTTGCTCCCTCAGATTCACTCTCTCTTCTGCATCTTTTGTTTCTTCTCTATGGGTCATTGTCATTGGTGTACAAACAAGCACCAGTATAGTCCAGTTGTAAACAAACCCTTCAGTGATCCAACGTCCTCCTTTACCTACTACATTTTTCTATTGTCCTTTTCAACAAATCTTTCCCAAGGAGTTGATATACTTACTGCACTCTTTCTTCATTTAGCTTCTCACTTCTTTATTTCACATGCTTTATAATCTCATGAGTCTAATTCCTGGGTCAAAAATCCTTAACTTCTCTCTGGCCAATTCCACTTTACATTTTATGCCTTTATTTTCCATTACCTATCAGTAGCATTTAATGTAATTAACCATCCCCTTTGGAAACACTCTGATTTCTTTTTTTTGAAAATTATTTATTACCATTTTAAAATTGACATATAGTTCATTTACAATGCTGTGTTAGTTTCAGGTGTATAGCAGTGATTCAGTTATTTATATATACATATATATTTATTTTTCTTTTTCAGATTATGTTCCACTATAGGATATCATAATATATTGCCTATACATCTCTGTGCTCTACAGTATGTCCTTGTTGTTTATCTTATACATAGAGATGTGTATATGTTAATACCATAAAACTTAATTTATCCCTCCCCTTCACTCCTCACTATTCCTTTTGGTAAGCATAAGTTTGTTTTCATGTCTGGGTGTCTATTTCTCTTTTATAAATATGTTCATTTGTATCTTTTTAAAGATTCCACATGTAAGTAATATCATATGATAGTTGTCATTCTCTGACTTATTTCACTTCATATGGTGATCTCTAGGTCCATTAATGTTGCTGCAAATGAAATTATTTCATTCTTTTTTATGGCTAAGTAATATTCCATTGCATGTGTGTGAAGTCTTTTTATCCATCTGTCAATGGACATTTAGGTTGCTTCCATGTCTTGTCTATTGTAAACAGTGTATGAACATTGGGATGCACATATCTTTTAAAATTGTGATTTTATCTATTTGCCCTAGAATGGGATAGCTAGATCATATGGTAACACTTTTCAGTTTTTCAGAGAACCTCTACACTGTTCTCCATAGCATTGTCACCTTCTTTATTTAACTTATATGCAGAGAACATCATGCAAAATGCTGGGCTGGATGAAGCACAAGCTGGAATCAAGATTCCTGGGAGAAATATCAATAATCTCAGATATGCAGATGATACCACCCTTATGGCAGAAAGTGAAAAACAACTAAAGAGGCTTTTGATGAATATGAAAGAGGACATGAAAAAGCTGGCTTAAAATTCAGCATTCAAAAAACTAAGATCATGGCATTTAGTCCCATCACTTAATGGCCAATACATGGTGAAAAAATGGAAACATTAACAACATTTATTTTCTTGGGCTCCAAAATCAGTGCAGATAGTGAATGTAGCTATGAAATTGAAAGATGCTTGCCCCTTGGAAGAAAAGCTATGACAGACCTAGACAGTGTATTAAAAAGCAGAGACATTACTTTGCTGACAAAAGTCTGTATAGTCAAATCTATGATTTTTCCAGTAGTCATGTACGTATATGAGAGTTGGACCATAAAGAAGGCTAAGTGCTGAAGAACTGATGGTTTCAAACTGTGGTGTTGGAGAAGACTCTTGAGAGTCCTTTGGACTGCACGGAGATCAAACCAGTCAATTCTAAAAGAAATCATCCCTGAATATTCATTGGAAAGACTAAAGCTGAAGTTCCAATACTTTGCCACCTGATATGAAGAATCTACTAATTAGAAAATACCCTGATGCTTTGAAAGATTGAAGGCAAAAAGAGAAGGGGGTTGCAGAGGATGAGATGGTTATATAGCATCACCAATTCAATGGACATGAATTTGTGCAAACTGTGGGAGGTAGTGAAGGAGGAGATAGTGAAGTGAGGAGCCTGGTGTGCTGGTGTCCACGGGGTCATAAAGAGTTGGACATGACTTAGCAATTGAACAACAGCAAATGGTTCTTTTCTTTCTACAATGGAAGAGTACTTGTGAAAGGTACTATATGGACTGCAAAGAAGAAAATATTTGGTATCTAGTTATTTATCAAAAATTGTTTTAGCTGATGGACAAGTGATTATTTCAGTAGTTGTTTCTTTAAAAATCACAATTTTCTTATTAATTAAAATGTAACATCTACCATATATCAATTTCCAATTACATGTTTTGTTTTAACCAGTATTATTGGTTTTGTTCATTGTTGTACGTATTCTTGGGTCAACACCACTACTTTACTACCATTGTGTTGATTTTAAATGGTGAAAACCAAATTATCTGTCATTGTTATCTTTCCAGTTTTCCTAGGGAATTCTCACACAAATATTTTTCTATATAAAACTCAAAAAAAAATTTCCAGTTTATAAAACTGGAATCTTGATTGCCATTAGAATAAGATGATTTATTGGTTTGGGTGGAATTTTCTTTTTTATGATATTGAGTGTCTTCCAGCCCAGGAACATGCTATGCGTTTCATATTTTACTTTATGTCCTTTTATAAAGTTTTATAGCTCTTTTCATATAGGCCCTGTAATTTGAAGTTAAATTTAATCTATATTTGTGGGTTTTACAACTTTTGATAACAGGATTTTCCTCTTTTCATACCTATTATTAAGATGGAATTGTTAGCATTAAAATCTATCTATTGAACATGTATTCAAACACCTTATGAAATTGTTTTATCATTTTGAATATGTTTTTGGTAGTCTTTTGTATTTTCTAGCAAAGCATCAAATAAGGATATTAGTAATATATTTTGTTAGTGACTACAGGAATAGCTGCTGTTAATCATGACAACTTTCTTACTTTACTCTTATTGCTGTATTTCTTGTTGGGTATTGTTAATTATACTTTGTCGTGTTTGGGGGAAATTCTATTCCTATTTTGCTAATAGTTTTTACTGTGAATGGCTTCTAAATTACGTTAGATGTTATTTTACCACATGGTAACATAATCATGTATTCTGCTTTTTTCCTCTTTAATGTGTTGATAAAATTTTATGCTGACAAAATTGCTTAACACTAAATCAGTAGTCATGGAACAAACTTTTCTTAGTTAAAATGTGACATTTAAAAGTATGGTGCTATATTTAGTGTGAGTACAATTTTAATGTGATTACGATTTACCAGGATTTTCTACAATTTATAACAAAAATTTGCTCTAGTTTTGTGTGTTATCTTTGTCAAGCTTTGACATCACAATCTATGACCTGGAGTCAGTTCAGGATGGTCACTCAGTCGTGTCTGACTCTGTGACCCCATGACTGCAGCATGCTAGGCCTCCCTGTCCATCACCAACTCCCAGAGCCTACTCAAACTCATGTCTATCACATCAGTAATGCCATCCGACCATCTCTTCCTCTGTCGTCCCCTTCTCCTCCAGCCTTCAATCTTTCCCAGCATCAGGGTCTTTACAAATGAGTCAGTTTTTTGCATCAGGAGGCCGTAGTAGGAGTTTTAGCTTCAGCATCAGTCCTTCCAATGAATATTGCCTTTAGGATAGACTGGTTGGATCTCCTTGCAGTTCAAGGGACTCTCAAGAGACTTCTCCAACACCATAGTTCAAAAGCATCAATTCTCTGGCGCTCAGCTTTCTTTATATTCCAACTCTCACATCCATACATGACTACTGGAAAAACCATAACCTTGACTAGACGGACCTTTGTTGGTAAAGTAATGTCTCTGCTTTTTAATATACTGTCTGGGTTGGTCATAGGAGAAGGCGATGGCACCCCACTCCAGTACTCTTGCCTGGAAAATCCCATGGATGGAGGAGCCTGTGGGCTGCAGTCCACGGGGTCACTAAGAATCGGACACGACTGAGCGACTTCGCTTTCACTTTTCACTTTCACTTTTTGTTTCATGCATTGGAGAAGGAAATGGCAACCCACTCCAGTATTCTTGCCTGGAGAATCCCAGGGATGGGGGAGCCTGGCGGGCTGCCGTCTATGGGGTCACACAAGAGTCGGACATGACTGAAGTGACTTAGCAGCAGTAGCAGCAGCAGAATGGTCATAGCTTTTCTTCCAAGGAGCAAGGGTCTTTTAATTTCATGGCTTCAGTCACCATTTGAAGTGATTTTGGAGCCCCCCCAAAATAAAGTCTGTCACTGCTTCCATTGTTTCCCCATCTATTTGCCATTAAGTGATGGGACCAGATGCCGTGATCTTAGTTTTCTGAAAGTTGAGTTTTAAGCTAACTTTTTCAGTCTCCTCTTTCAGTTTCATCAAGAGGCTCTTTAGTTCTTCCTTGCTTTCTGCCATAAGGATGGTGTCATCTGCGAATCTGAAGTTCGTGATATTTCTCCCGGTAATCTTGATTCCAGCTTGTGCTTCATCCAGCCTGACATTTCACATGATGTACTCTGCATATAAATTAAATAAGCAGGGTGACAACATACAGCCTTGACATACTCATTTCCCGATTTGGAACCAGTCTTGTCCATGTCCAGTTCTAACTGTTACTTCTTGACTTGCATATAGTTAAGATAATTAAAAGAAAATGTTGGTGATGGCAATGATAGTGATATTTAGAAAGTTATACAGAATTCAGCTCCAAAAAATTCTGTATTTTATACCTTTTTAAATAATAGATTTTTATAATTTATGTTTTCTTAAAATGGGTTAATCTTGTTGTTTTTATTTTTAGTTGCTAAGAAATCATGTCTGACTGTTGTAACCCCATGATCTGTAGCCCACCAGGTTCCCCTGAGCATGGCATTTCCCAGGCAAGAATACTGGAGTAGACTGTGGTTTCCATCTCTAGGTGATCTTCTCGACCCAGAGATCAAACCCACATCTCTCACATTTCCTGCATTGGCAGGCAGATTCTTTACCACTTATCCACATGAGAAGCCCATGTGGATAAAATCTTATAAATTTATATTTTCATGAGAAGAGCAGCTTTCTTTTTATAGAGTTGATTGCATATTCTTTTATTAGTATGAGCTTCATACACTTACAGGACTTTCTCATTCTTGGTATCTGTGTCACTCAGAATTGCCAGGAGGTTATAGATTGTTTTCTTTTTAAAAAAGGGCTAGGTGCAATGGAGAAGGAAATGGCAACCCACTCCAGTGTTCTTGCCTGGAGAATCTCAGGGATGGGGGAACCTGGTGGGCTGCCGTCTCTGGGGTCACACAGGGTCGGACACGACTGAAGCGGCTTAGCAGCAACAGCAGCAGCAGGTTTAATAAAATATTTCTCTTAAATACTATGTTTTATTAATTTCAATTTTATTTATATTATCTATTTTTATTTTATTTCTATGTGTATTGCTATTATTTTATATCTATTATTAGTTTAGTAGTTATCTATTGTATAAATTTATTAGTTATCTAGTAGAATTTATCTCTATTATTATCCTTTTCCTAGATAATCTTGTATAGCTATTCAATTATCTTTTCCAGTTTTTTATCCTTCTTCTCTTTATTTATAGCTTGCCTATAAGTATAATAAATATTTTTAGGACTACAAATTGCCCTCTGATTACTATTTATCCCATAAGATGAGATAAACTAATTTCCTCCTTATAAATTTTCATTCCTGATTTGTCCCAATTCCGGTATTTCTGGTATACTTTTAGAGGACATGAATAAATGAATGAAAAAACCCTGTAATTTCACCTTAAATTTCTTTGAGTCTATTTTTTTAGAAGAATATTTCTTAATTTCCAAGTCGTAGATTTATTTTGATCATTTTTTGCTGTTTTTGAGGATTTCTTGTTATATTCTGTGTAAAGAATGCAGCCATTATAATTTCTTTTTTTCTTTTAAAATGCTCAGTAAACAATTTTTTTTTTGCATTATTGTTGATTCTTTCCATTATTATTGACTCTTTTCAGATAAGCCAATCAGAGCATGGCAGGGTGGGAGGACTCCTTTCTAGAATTCTCAGAGAGGGTCACATTCACAACTCGCATTATTTCCCATGAGTCTGACAGGGAGAGGCCTTTTTGGTCATGTGCTATGAGCCCAGTGATGTAATCCTCTCAGTACTGTTGGTGTCACCTGCAGATATCTTTACTCTGAGGGTTCCCCATGAGCCTGTGGGCGTCCATCTGACCCTCTGGCCAGCTGAGATGCTGACCTGAGAGATGAATGTCTCCTCCCTGAGATGACATGGATCCATAGGCTCTTACTAGACTCCCGCAGGCATCATAGGGTGGAGACAGGCCAGTAGGGTGGCAGATGAAGGGATACCTGAGCATTTCCTGCTATCCTCTTTCTAAAGCAATTTAAATGGAGGCTTTTCTCCTTGGTGTACATTCTTCCCCTTTCCTCCTCCTCTTTCTTCTCCTTCTTTCCTCCTGCACTCCTCTTCCTCTTCCCCCTGCTCCTCCACCACCTCCTCCTCCTCTCTCTCTCCGACTGCCCCTTCGCCTCCTCCCCTTCTCTTTACCCTTCTCCTCCTCCATCCCTTCCTCTTCTCCCTCCTCCACTTCCCTCTTCCTTCTTTTTCTCCTCCTCTTTCTTTTTCCTCTCCTCCTCCCCCCTTCTTCTTCTGATAAGCTATCCTGCCTGAATTGATTGGTCCATCTTGCTCTTACTCTGGTTAATCAGCCTGCTTGGGTTACACTGATAATCCATGTCACATTGAGCCTCATATGTGAACTCCTCCAGGTGTCAGTGTCCCCTTCCCCACTTTTCCAGTCATGAGACGTAGTGGTGATATTTACCACATGCCTAGCAAGGTTCATAATGGGCAGTTTCTATTAACACTATTACTATTAGTTACTTAGTCACTGCTTTTGGCAGTTTCCTTTCAGTTGAGCTGTCTCTGTATTTGAGATAACCCTAATAATAAAGGGATCTCTACCTCCCCTTGACCTTGGAGATGCTGTTCAATATTCCAGACTAAATGTGGATGGGGGACCATCTGACCTCATCTTGGCTGCTGGCTCCAGTTCTTTGACAAAACAAAACACCCCCAAAAATCTGTCAGGAAAACTCTCTATAGAGGTCATTTGGAAATACAGTGCTACAAACAATATCACAAAGTGGGTATTATTTAAATTCTGGCTTGGCCGGTGTTAGAACTTCAGGGTTATTTTAGCAATTTCAGCAGACTGGGAGTGCGAATACTTGGAATTAAAGGCTTCCAGCAACAGCCCTGTCAAGCCCTTGTGTGTATCACATTTGGCGCATGCTTCAAAGCCGAGAGTGATATTAAATAGACCATCTGTTGGTTTTCATTAGGTTTTCTCTCATCAATGGCACTATTAAATATAACTGAACCCATTTTAAAAAATTCCCTGACATCTGTGCTTTCAATTGGAACATTGATCAATATTAATAACAATGCTGCTTCACCTGAATTTATTATTAATGAAAAGTTAAATACAGCATAAATATCAATGTTTGCCCTACAATACCTTTAATACTACTTAGCCAAACAAAGTCAGAGAAAGCATGCTGCTGTCTTATGAGTAGAATTAATGAAAATGCCTGGATACAAGTATTCCACTGAATCCCACTGGTGGCCAGCATATTTGCAGCATCTGGGCTTGTACATTTCTCACCAAAAAGACTTACCCTGAAAATTTAACCTGGCAAATTTTGCTGTCCTTCAAGTACTGTCTTAGGCATGAGCTCCTTTTTGAAGTCTTCCTTGTCTTTATCAGTGTTGACTTACCCTTGTCTTTCCCCTCCTCCAGTCCTTGAACAAAAGACTTAGATCAAACTTTGCTTTCTTTCATGCATATAAGAGCAGAATCATGTCTTATGTATTAAACCCTGTGTATAGTAGGTGCTCACTTGTAATGAACCAAACAAACAAATAAATGAAAAACTGAAATGCAATTTTACCAGAAAGAAGAGAGAAAACTTTATTGAACTCAATAGTTGATGAAGACTATATTTTCCCCAAAGCACTAACAAGAGGCATGGCAAAAGTAGAAAGATTTATACAATGAGTTCAGCTCAGTTCAGTCACTCAGTCGTGTCTGACTCTTTGCGACCCCATGAATCACAGCACAGCCAGGCCACACTGTCCATCACCAATTCCCGGAGTTTGCACAAACTCATGTCCATCAAGTCGGTGATGCCATCCAGCCATGTCATCCTCTGTCGTCCCCTTCTCCTCCTGTCCCCAATCCCTCCCAGCATCAGGGTCTTTTCCAATGAGTAAACTCTTCCCATCAGATGGCCAAAGTACTGGAGTTTCAGCTTCAGCATCAGTCCCTTCAATGAACACCCAGGACTGATCTCCTTTAGGATGGACTGGTTGGATCTCCCTGCAGTCCAAGGGACTCTCAAGAGTCATCTTCAACACCAGTTCAAAAGAAACAATTCGTCGGTGCTCAGCTTTCTTCACAGTCCAACTCTCACATCCATACATGACCACTGGAAAAACCATAGCCTTGACTAGATAGACCTTTGTTGGCTAACTAATGTCTCTGCTTTTGAATATGCTGTCTAGGTTGGTCATAACTTTCCTTCCAAGGAGTAAGCGTCTTTTAATTTCATGGCTGCAGTCACCGTCTGCAGTGATTTTGGAGCCCCCCAAAATAAAGTCTGACACTGTTTCCACTGTTTCCCCATCTATTTCCCATGAAGTGATGGGACCAGATGCCATGATCTTCGTTTTCTGAATGTTGAGCTTTAAGCCAACTTTTTCACTCTCCACTTTCACTTTCATCAAGAGGCTCTTTAGTTCCTCTTTAATTTCTGCCATAAGGGTGGTGTTATCTGAATATTTGAGGTTATTGGTATTTCTCCTGGCAATCTTTATTCCAGCTTGTGCTTCCTCCAGCCCAGAGTTTCTCATGATGTAGTGTGCATATAAGTTAAATAAGCAGGGAGACAATATACAGCCTTGACGTACTCCTTTTCCTATTTGGAACCAGTCTGCTGTTCCATGTCCAGTTCTAACTGTTGCTTCCTGACCTGCATACAGGTTTCTCAAGAGGCATGTCAGGTGTTCTGGTATTCCCATCTCTTTCAGAATTTTCCACAGTTTATTGTGATCCACACAGTCAAAGGCTTTGGCATCGTCAATAAAGCAGAAATAGATGTTTTTCTGGAACTCTCTTGCTTTCTCGATGATCCAGCACATGTTGCCAATTTGATGTCTGGTTCCCCTGCCTTTTCTAAAACCAGCTTGCTGCTGCTGCTGCTGCTGCGTCGCTTCAGTCGTGCCCGACTCTGTGCGACCCCATAGACGGCAGCTCACCGGGCTCCCCTATCCCTGGGATTCTCCAGGCAAGAATACTGGAGTGGGTTGCCATTTCCTTCTCCAATGTAAGAAAGTGAAAAGTCAAAGTGAAGTTGCTCAGTCGTGTCTGACTCTTAGCGACCCCATGGACTGCAGCCCACCAGGCTCCTCTGTCCATGGGATTTTCCAGGCAAGAGTATTGGAGTGGGGTGCCATTGCTTGAACATCTGGAAATTCACAGTTCACATATTGCTGAAGCCTGGCTCAGAGAATTTTGAATATTACTTTTCTAGCGTGTGAGATGAGTGCAATTGTGCGATAGTTTGAGCCTTCTTTGGCATCACCTTTCTTTGGGATTGGAATGAAAACTGACCTTTTCCAGATCTGTGGCCACTGCTGAGTTTTCCAAATTAGCTGGCATATTGAGTGCAGCACTTTCACAGTATTCTTTCCTTGAGAGCCCCATGAACTGTATGAAAAGGCAAAATGATAGGATATTGAAGGTGGAACTCTGCAAGTTGGTAAGTTCCCAATATGCTACTGAGATCAGTGGAGAAATAACTCCAGATAGAATGAAGGGATGGAACCAAAGCAAAAACAATACCCAGTAGTGGATGTGACTGGTGATAGAAGCAAGGTCCAATGCAGTAAAGAGCGATATTGCATAGGAACCTGGAATGTCAGGTTCATGAATCAAGGCAAATTGGAAGTGGTCAAACAGGAGATGGCAAGGGTGAACGTCAACATTCTAGGAATCAGTGAACTAAAATGGACTGGAATGGGTGAATGTAACTCAGATGACCATTATATCTACTACTGTGGGCAGGAATCCCTCAGAAGAAATGGAGTAGCCATCATGGTCAACAAAAGAGTCTGAAATGCAGTACTTGGATGCAATCTTAAAAATGACAGAATGATCTCTGTTCGTTTCCAAGGCAAAGCAGTAAATATCATGGTAATCCAAGCCTATGCCCCAACCAGTAACGCTGAAGAAGCTGAAGATGAACAGTTCTATGAAGACCTACAAGAACTTTTAGAACTAACACCCAAAAAAGATGTCCTTTTCATTATAGGGGACTGGAATGCAAAAGTAGAAAGTCAAGAAACACCTGGAGTAACAGGCAAATCTGGCCTTGGAATGTGGAATGAAGCAGGGCAAAGGTGAACAGAGTTTTGCTAAGAAAATGCACTGGTCATAGCAAACACCCTCTTCCAACAACACAAGAGAAGACTCTATACATGGACATCACCAGATGGTCAACACCGAAATCAGATTGATTATATTCTTTGCAGCCAAAGATGGAGAAGCTCTATACAGTCAACAAAAACAAGACCAGGAGCTGACTGTGGCTCAGACTCAGTTCAGTTCAGTCACTCAGTCGTGTCCGACTCTTTGCGACCCCATGAATCGCAGCATGCCAGGCCTCCCTGTCCATCACCTACTCCTGGAGTTCACTCAAACTCATGTGCATCGAGTCGGTGATGTCATCCAGCCATCTCATCCTCTGTCGTCCCCTTCTCCTCCTGCCCCCAATTCCTCCCAGCATCAGAGTCTTTTCCAACGAGTCAGCTCTTCGCATGAGGTGGCCAAAGTACTGGAGTTTCAGCTTTAGCATCATTCCTTCCAAAGAAATCCCAGGGCTGATCTCCTTCAGAATGGACTGGTTGGATCTCATTGCAGTCCAAGGGACTCTCAAGAGTCTTCTCCAACACCACAGTTCAAAAGCATCAATTCTTCAGCACTCAGCCTTCTTCACAGTCCAACTCTCACATCCATACATGACTACTGGAAAAAGCATATCCTTGACTAGACGGACCTTAGTTGGCAAAGTAATGTCTCTTCTTTTGAAAATGCTATCTAGGTTGGTTATAACTTTTCTTCAAAGGAGCAAGCGTCTTTTAATATGAACTCCTTATTGCCAAATTCAGACTTAAATTGAAGAAAGTAGGGAAAACCACTAGACCATTCAGGTATGACCTAAATCAAATCCCTTATTATTATACAGTGGAAGTGAGAAATAAATTTAAGGGACTAGATCTGATAGAGTGCCTGATGATCTAAGGATGGAGCTTTGTGACATTGTACAGGAGACAGGGATCAAGACCATCCTCATGGAAAAGAAATGCAAGAAAGCAAAATGGCTCTCTGGGGAGGCCTTACAAATAGCTGTGAAAAGAAGAGAAGCTAAAAGCTAAGGAGAAAAGGAAAAATATAAACATCTGAATGCAGAGTTCCAAAGAATAGCAAGGAGAGATAAGAAAGCCTTCCTCAGTGATCAATGCAAAGAAATAAAGGAAAACAACAGAATGGGAAAGACTAGCGATCTCTTCAAGAAAATTGGAGATACCAAGGGAACATTTCATGCAAAGATGGGCTTGATAAAGGACAGAAATGGTCTGGACCTAACAGAAGCACTAGATATTAAGAAGAGGTGGCAAGAATACACAGAAGAATGGTACAAAAAATATCTTCATAATCCAGATAATCACGATAGTGTGATCACTCACCTAGAGCCAGACATCCTGGAATGTGAAGTCAAGTGGGCCTTAGAAAGCATCACCACAAACAAAGCTAGTGGAGGTGATGGAATTCCAGTTGAGCTATTTTGAATTCTAAAAGATCATGCTGTGAAAGTGCTGCGCTCAATATACAATGAGACCAGATATTAACTCTGAACTGAAGGTCTACCTTCTTTCTTGTTTCTGTTCCTCCATCTTGCCCTGCAGCCCTAGACCAGTGTGCCCTCCTGGCTGTCACACTGTTTCTCTTTTAGTGGCTCAAAGACATTTTGTTTCAGTGGAGAAAGTTTACAGTCTGAGTGACTGCCAGGTATCAGCATCCTTATGCTCTTGTGTGAACTCCTCCCCTTGGGTTATGAGGCACTTGAGGGTGGGGATTGGGTGTAATTTGCCACTGGACTCCTTGTGTCATGCACAGTGTCTGGTTCAAGAAAATGTTGCAAAACCGACTTGAACCCAGCAAAGACAGATACCTGAGTTCAGGTATGTTTGACAGATCCAGTAAGTCCTCCTTATCTGCTAATTCATGCTTTTATTATGTAGATTTTATGACAATGTAAGCATTAATTATTATTATTATTCAGCCCTTATAGGGCCAACAGATGAAGAGATTATAGTCATTGAAAAGATAGCTTCCTACTCGGAGTTCCTGGAAGTAGGAGGCATGCTATACCAGCAGTGTCACACAGGGAAACACCAAGGTTGGCCTGGAGGCAGAGGAAGGGAGGAGAAATATGAGAAGAAGCTGTCATTGTGGTTCCTGCAGGAAAGAATGAGTGAGGAAGTATAAGTAGTTTTAGGATTGACTAGTTATAACAATTCGAATAGCCTCTAGTTGTCTGGTACCTTGGTGCCTGGCTTTGGGTGATAAGGTGATCAAGTAGATAGCAACCTAGAGTGAGAGCTCAATAAACAAGGTCTTTGGGGTGGATGTGGAGCCTGGATCTGCTGCTTTGCGTATGTAAGTCACAGATTAGTAGTTTGCTGTCTCTAGGAAATGATTAGAGATAGGTGAGACAGTCTCCTCAGGGTCAATAAGACTCCAGATGCCAAAACATCAAAATCAAAAGACAGCTGAATACATTCATCTATTTGCTCAACAAGCATTTCCTGAATGACTGCTACCACCAGGCCATTGTGTTGGAGATACAATGCTGAATAAGTCACAAGCCCTCCCCTTGCGGTGTTCACAGTCATGTGAGAAGAACTGTGGAGATAGTCACTATACAGAATGGTGGGGCTGTGACAGAGAACATAACAGTGTTGCCCAATGTGGACTAGGGGTTAAGAGTAGGGAAGGTTCCTGGAGGAACTGAAATGAATATTACAAGTAAGATTTTACCAAGTAGGGTGGGGTGGAAGGCAGCAGCAATAGGGTTAGAGCTCATCCTAAAGCCAGCATGCCTTACTATCTTAAAGTTCCCTTAAGGACCAGGTGAATGTCTTCACTGGAACAGTTGCTGGGAGAAGAGACAGTTAGAGAAGGCCTTTTATATGAGGGGCAGCCTTTTCTCCTTATCCAGGTCTGATTGATTTGGAAGGTGTCATGGGAAGGTGCATGTCAGGGGATTTCAGCAACAGCTTGTATTCATCTAGTGCTTTCTTCATGCTGCATGCTTATTTTCTCTTCTTTCACACAACTTGTGACTAAAGGGGGCACACATATTTATATTTTTGCACTGTATTTCACTGTAATTATATGTTTGAGAAAACACATATACGACTAAGTTGGGCTCCTTGACGGAGCCAAAGAAACTTTGTTGTTTTCTTCATCTATTTAAATTCAGACTTGCCAGAGTCAATTTCAGACTCTGGCCATAAATATACACATCTATGAAGATGAAGAGAAAGAAGGAAGATGGGCCATTAGAGGAGGGAGTGTCAGGAAAAGGAAGTAGGGATTCTTTGATTCCAGAAACTTTCCATGACTTAGCATCTCATCAAGCTGAGAGTGTCTGCTGTGCAAGAGTGTCTGTTATTGATATGGAGGCTCCTTGCTAAGACAGTAGGAGGGGATAATATTTAAAGAGCATTTTGTGGTTATTAAATCAAATGACATATGTAATTTACCACATTAACAAACTGAAAAATAAAAACCATATGATTATCTCAATAGATGCAGAGAAGGCCTTTGACAAAATTCAACATCCATTTATGATAAAAACTCTCCAGAAAGCAGGAATAGAAGGAACATACCTCAACATAATAAAAGCTATATATGACACCCACAGCAAACATTATCCTCAATGGTGAAAAATTGAAAGCATTTCCCCTAAAGTCAGGAACAAGACAAGGGTGCCCAGTTTCACTGCTACTATTCAACATAGTTCTGGAAGTTTTGGCCAAAGCAATCAGAGTAGAAAAAGAAATAAAAGGAATCCAAATTGGAAAAGAAGAAGTAAAACTCTCACTGTTTGCAGATGACATGATCCTCTACATGGAAAACCCTAAAGACTCCACCAGAAAATTACTAGAGCTAATCAATGAATACAGTAAAGTTGCAGGATATAAAATCAACACACAGAAATCCCTTGCATTCCTATACACTAATAATGAGAAAGCAGAACAAGAAATTAAGGAAACAATTCCATTCACCATTGCAACAAAAAGAATAAAATACTTAGGAATATATCTACCTAAAGAAACTAAAGACCTATATATAGAAAACTATAAAACACTGATGAAAGAAATCAAAGAGGACACTAATAGAAGGAGGAATATACCATGTTCATGGATCGGAAGAATCAATATAGTGAAAATGAGTATACTACCCAAAGCAATTTACAAATTCAATGCAATCCCTATCAAGCTACCAGCCATATTTTTCACAGAACTAGAACAAATAATTTCAAGATTTGTATGGAAATACAAAAACCCTCAAATTGCCAAAGCAATCTTGAGAAATAAGAATGGAACTGGAGGAATCAACTTGCCTGACTTCAGGCTCTACTACAAAGCCACAGTCATCAAAACAGTATGGTACTGGCACAAAGACAGAAATATAGATCAATGGAACAAAATAGAAAGCCCAGAGATAAATCCACACACATATGGACACCTTATCTTTGACAAAGGAGGCAAGAATGTACAATGGAGTAAAGACAATCTCTTTAACAAGTGGTGCTGGGAAAACTGGTCAACCACTTGTAAAAGAATGAAACTAGATCACTTTCTAACACCGCACACAAAAATCTACTCAAAATGGATTAAAGATCTAAATGTAAGACCAGAAACTATAAAACTTCTAGAGGAGAACATAGGCAAAACACTCTCTGACATAAATCACAGCAGGATCCTCTATGATCCACCTCCCAGAATTCTGGAAATAAAAGCAAAAATAAACAAATGGGATCTAATTAAAATTAAAAGCTTCTGCACAACAAAGGAAAATATAAGCAAGGTGAAAAGACAGCCTTCTGAATGGGAGAAAATAATAGCAAATGAAGCAACTGACAAACAACTAATCTCAAAAATATACAAGCAACTTATGCAACTCAATTCCAGAAAAATAAACGACCCAATCAAAAAATGGGCCAAAGAACTAAATAGACATTTCTCCAAAGAAGACATATGGATGGCTAACAAACACATGAAAAGATGCTCAACATCACTCATTATTAGAGAAATGCAAATCAAAACCACAGTGAGGTACCACTTCACACCAGTCAGAATGGCTGTGATCCAAAAATCTGCAAGCAATAAATGCTGGAGAGGGTGTGGAGAAAAGGGAACCCTCCTACACTGTTGGTGGGAATGCAAACTAGTACAGCCACTTTGGAGAACAGTGTGGAGATTCCTTAAAAAATTGCAAATAGAACTACCTTATGACCCAGCAATCCCACTTCTGGGCATACACACCGAGGAAACCAGAATTGAAAGAGACCGGTGTACCCCAATGTTCATCGCAGCACTGTTTATAATAGCCAGGACATGGAAACAACCTAGAGGTCCATCAGCAGATGAATGGATAAGAAAGCTGTGGTATATATACACAATGGAGTATTACTCAGCAGTTAAAAAGAATTCATTTGAATCAGTTCTAATGAGATGGATGAAACTGGAGCCGATTATACAGAGTGAAGTAAGCCAGAAAGAAAAACACCAATACAGTATACTAACACATATATACGGAATTTAGAAAGATGGCAATGACGACCCTGTATGCAAGACAGCAAAAAAGACACAGATGTGTATAACGGACTTTTGGACTCAGAGGGAGAGGGAGAGGGTGGGATGATTTGGGAGAATGGCATTGAAACATGTATACTATCATGTAAGAATCGAATCGCCAGTCTATGTCTGATGCAGGATATAGCATGCTTGGGGCTGATGCACGGGGATGACCCAGAGAGATGTTATGGGGAGGGAGGTGGGAGGGGGGTTCATGTTTGGGAACGCATGTAAGAATTAAAGATTTTAAAATTAAAAAAAATAAAAAATTAAAAAATTAAAGAAAAAAAAACATATTCAGGAGAGTGTCTGGCACTTCATAAAAGTGAATGATAAAATGGTAATTGCCATTATTGTCAATATTGTCCTCACTATCTTTTCATATGTGAACACCTACTATGTACACAGAAATCGATTTGTTCAATTTTGGAGGGGATGAAGAGACACTGTAAAGATGCAACACATTTAAGTCTTTAATCCATTTTTGTGTGTGGTGTTAGGAGCTATTCTAGTTTCATTTGTTTACATGTAGCTGTCCAGTTTTCTAGCACCACTTATTGAAGAGGCAGTCTTTTCTCCATTGTATGTTCTTACCTCCTTTGTCAAATGTGCCTATATGTGCTTGGGTTTATCTCTGGGCTTTCTATCTTGTTCCATTGGTCTATATTTCCATTTTTGTGCTAGTACCATGTTGTCTAGATGAATGAATAAAGAAGATGTGATACATATATACAATGGAATAATTCTCAGCCTTAAAAAGAATGAATTTGAGTTCATTCTAGTGAGACAGATGGATCTAGAACTTGTTATACAAAGTGAAGCAAGTCAGAAAGAGAAAAACAAATATCATATATTAACATATATATATATTTGGAATCTAGAAAAATGGTATTAATGAACCTATTAACGGGGAAGAAATGGAGATAAAGATATAGAGAATGGACTTGAGGACACAGTGGGGGAAGGAAAGAGTGGGATGAACAGAGAAAGTAGCATCAACATATACACACTACCATGTAAAATAGATAGCTAACACAGGGAGTCCAGTTTTACACTCTGTAGTGACCTAGATGGGTGCGATGGGGGAGGGGAGGGAGAATCAAGAGGGAGGGATTTAAGCCTTAGATTTTTGAAAGGCTGTTTAATGATGTTACATAGCATTCAATACCAGGTAAACCTAGACAGTGTATTAAAAAACAGAGATATGATTTTGCTGACAAAGATTCATGTAGTCAAAACTATGGTTTTTCCAGTAGTCATGTATAGATGTGTGAGTTGGATTATAAAGAAGGCTGAGTGCTGAAGAATCGATGCTTTTGAACTTTGGTGCTGGAGAAGACTTATGAGAGCCCCTTGGGCAGCAAGGAGATCAAATGAATCAGTCCGAAAGGAAATCAACTCTGAATATTCATTGGAAGGACTGATGCTGAAGTGCCAGTACTTTGACCACCTGATGTGAAGAGCCAACTCACTGGAAAAGACCCTGATGCTGGGAAAGATTGAAGGCATGAGAAGGGAATGACAGATGATGAGATGGTTGGATGGTGTCACTGACTTAATGGACATGAGTTTGAGCAAACTCCAGGAGATAGTGATGGACAGGGAACTGTGGCATGCTGCAGTCCGCTGGGTCACAGAGTCAGACATAACTGAGTGACTGAACAACAACAAAAACTACTGAGTGATAGTTTCAGTGCAGAGGAGGACAGCTTACAGTTGAGTGGTTAGGGAAGACCTGCTGGGGTTAGTGTATGCCCTGGCTTGCTTCACATACTTTGTAGAAAAAGATGCAAAGGAAGGAATAGAAAACACAATGTTCTAAAGAGATACATCTGATTTGGTAATGGATATTAATTGGAAATTTTTAAACAAAATAATTTTTCTTTGAGATATCATAGTTTTTTATTTTATTAATTCTTAACACAGCATCTCTTGTTTAGGGTGCAAGTTTTGATTTTCTACTTATTTGGCGTCTCAAGTAATATCCTCACATTTGATGTTTTTCATGCATGCGTGCATGCTAAGGCACCTCAGTCATGTTCAACTCTTTGCAACCTTATGGACTGTAGCCTGCCAGGCTCCTCTGTCCATGAGCATTCTCTAGGCAAAAATACTGGAGTGGGATTCCATGCCCTTCTCCAGGGGATCTTCTTGATCCAAGGATAGAACCCACATCTTTTGTGTCTCCTGCATTGGCAGGCAGGCTCTTTACCACTAGCACGATCTGGGAAGCCAGTGATTTTCAGCAATATTTAAAAACGGTTCTTTGGCATGTTAAGAAAACAAAGACATCCTTTGAGTCAATGTGAAGTTCTCTGATGAGACCCAGCATTGATAAGAGGCAATGCCGAAGTGTTTTTGTGAACTTCCTACAACTGGGCACACAACTGAAGAACACTTACCACTTTATAAAAGAGTGTAAGTTGTGTGCTATATAATAAACTTCTTCTCTAATGGAAAAATTGAGTTAAAGAAAAAGCTATTGAAACATAAAGTTATTTTAGTGGCATCTATCATATCTTTTGGGGTTATGTTGGTTTCATTGTATTATTATAACACCAGGATTGGATTAACTTTGATAACATATATTTTCAATTCAGGACAAAAAATTATAGCACAGTTTGCCTTGTATTAGTTATTCAGATAATTGGGATAAGAAGACTTGGGGACTTTATTTTCCTTGAGTAATTAATTGCTAACCCCTCATTTTCCTCTGTTTGTAAATGGAAAAAAAGATTTCCTGAGATCCTAAACTGGGTTCTTTTGTGAGTGTAAGGTTGTATAGAATGGTGTTTGAGGTCTGCTGGAGGTGTGTTTACACAGGGTTTCAAGAGTTGCAAAGAAGAACAAGCAACTTAATGCTTAGAATTTGGACAGAGAGAAGAGTCTTGGGGTGGAAATCCTCAAGTTATAATCAATGATTTTTTAAGCAGATATAATATCAGCCTCAAAGGGAGAGCATTTTAAAGTGCAGATTTCAGGATTCCAGATGCTAAAACATTTTGATTCTGTAGGTCTGGAGGCTGGGAAAATGATAGTCTTCTAGAAGGACTACCACAAACAAGTCTTCTAAGAAATTCTGGATGCTAATGCTTCTAACAGCACCTCTCAGGTAAGAACTAAATGTGAAAGGTACTTTCCCTGAGGGAAGGGACAGTAAGGGCTCCTGAACTTGTGAGAGGTGTATGGACAAGTCCTCACTCATGACCTCCAGCACATGCACCCTGTGAAAAATGTCAGGGTCCTAGAAATGTCTTTCAAAGGCTAGTGGAGCATATTGCTTTCTGCAATTCCCCACATGTGGAAACAGAGATTTGAAAAGTTCAGAACCTCAAGAGGGGGCCTTTGTTTGGCTCTTAGAGCCAATTGAATAAGCGTGGGAGGGTTGGAGTTCTAAGGATGTGGGCGTGAGCTGTGGCCACGACATATAGCTGCTACAAAGCTGCTTCAGCTGGAAGCAGGGGTAATTACAATAGTCAAAGACATCATAACAATGTGAATCAAAATGCAAACTTTCACGTTAACTGCTTTAAAAAATGAATTTTAAAATCATGACAATAAGATAATCACTTATGTACACTCATAGCATTATGTACCAGATACTGAATGTTCATATTTTGTATCCAGTTTAATTCCAACCCTAGGAATCTATCCTAGGGAATCATCTGAAATACAACATCTATGTACTAAGATATTTTCCAAAATGTTATTCATAACATCTTGAATTCATAACATTTCCTGTTATTCACAACAGGAAACAGATGTCCTAGATGGTTTGGTAAATGAAGGCATGCTCTATGAGAAGATATCAAACAACCACTAAAATATTTATTAAAGTATAGGATATGAGATATCGCTCTTGACAGGATCAGTAGGGGAAGAAAAAAGCAGAGCATGAGAAAGTGCCCTACGTTGTTAACATGGACACACACACACACACACACAAATAAATTATTGAAAAAAACTATGTCAACAAATGCCAAGGGAGGACTTTCTTCAAATTTGACATGGTGACTCTCAGCCATAGATCTCACCTTGATATTGCTTAAAGAAGCTAACTGTTACTCCTCTGTCTATAGTGAGTTCTTGTCATTACCATGATTTTGTTACTGAATTAAGTTGTATGGACTCTCCTCAAGTTCTTTTGCCTTTCACGTTTTATGTAGCTAAATCATGAATCCAAAGGTAAGATCCATGCTACGCAAGCTTTGTTCAGTGACCAAAGAATGGAGAAGTGGGAACTAAATTCACAGATCAACTTCTGGACCATGAGGCAAGAGAAGTTTGATTTTAAAGAATAAAGTTGAAAGGAGGAGGAATGAGGCTATTTATCCATTTTTGTCCTTAATTTCTGGTTCTACTGCTAATATGCCAATGTAGTAAAACCAGCATCTAATGAGACTCAGGGTCTGTTGGAGGTCAGATTCCTCTCCCTCTTGGTCCCAGGTGGTTCCATCTGTATTTTGTTTGTTTGTCTCTCCCTAAAACTTCATTTCTTATCTCTGGACCATTAAAGACTTAAAGATTTATATTGACTTCTGCTAAAAGTTAGGGTTGGGAATTTTGAGCAAGGACCTGGTGCAGCAGCTCTAGCAACTATTCTTCAAAACACTGTTCTTATCATTTATAGAAAGAAAATTACCTGTTTATCTAAAAATATTAATATAATAGGTTTTGCTTTTGAAAAACTGTGCTTCCAAGTGTGAAGAGTATTTCTGCTTTACTCACTACCGTTTATTTGGGGGCTAACCCAGGTTGGTCCTGAAGCAGTGGGCACTCAATGAATTGGTGTTTTCTATATCACATTAGCTGACAGCATCTGTACTCTCCCAATGTATGGAGCTTACTAGGTGGCGCTAGTGGTAAAGAACCCACCTACCGATGGGTTGGATCCCAGGGTCGGGAATATCCCCGAGGAGGAAGTGGCTACCCACTCCAGTATTCTTGCCTGGAGAGTCCCATGGACAGTGGAACAATCCATAGAATTGCAAAGAGCTGTACATAACTGAAGCGACTTAGCACACATATACATATCAGTTCAGTTCAGTTCAGTCGCTCAGTCGTGTCCGACTCTTTGCGACCGCATGAATCGCAGCATGCCAGGCCTCCCTGTCCATCACCAACTCCACAGTCTCTGGTATTCCATATTTGAAATTTGAGATTTGCTTTCATTGTTTTACTTTTCTTTACAGCTTAAAAAATATACATTCTTCTGATAAATAGCAGATGGAGTAAGGTAGTACATGACATATTAATAGTTACATATACCTTAGAAGGAAATAATTTCTCAATATTTTTTTTTCCTGTAAATGTTATCAGTCTATAAAAGAAAGGACAGGTCTGATAATTCAGAGAAGGAGCCTTATTTTTTGGACTTCAAGTTTGCCCTGATGGCCTCAGTCATGACTGGGCCCTGCCAAGGACAGCCAAAGAGCCCCAAGAGGTGGGACCAGAAAGAAAGATGGCAGTGGTCAAAGCAGATATTTATTTTCTCAGCTTTGGTTGAGAGCTAACCTTTTCTATGGATGTTTGTGAAAAGGAAGGAGAAGGGTACATGGTGATTGGGAGTGGGGAAAATGTTAGAAAGTGGTGGGGATATAAACAGATAGAGATTATAATGGAAGCTCAACATTTCATCCTAAAAATTGTTCTGAAATAAGTACATCCGTGGTTGTTATTTCCACTTACCAAAAATATCCAATCTGACTAACATGCTAATTTATTTTTCTCGTTTATTTAAAATTTCTTTTCCATAATTTGGAATCTGACTCTAGAAAAGATGTCAATTCAACTCAACAAGACGTGAGCATTCTGATTTCCTTACAGAAGCCAAGGACTCAGAGTTCACTTTGGTTGGTTCCTAGCTCACCGTTCCTGAGGGAAATACAAGGATAAAGAAACTGAGGTACATGGATGTGTCCATCTCCCTCCCTCCTCCTTCCTCACCTTCTTCCTTTCTCCCTCTTTCCTTCTCTCTCTGCCTTATTCTCTTTTTCTCCTTTCTACTCTCAGGTAGTAGTTAAGATTTAAGTTGAAGCAGATGAACAAAACAGATTGGAGACATTAACCTTAGGCTGTCTTTGCCTCTGAAATTAGCATCGGCTCTGGGTGTGAATGACTGTTGATTCCTATGTTAAAGAAAGCTGCAATTTCTCAGAAATTGGAAGGATAGTATGAGCATCTTAAACCTGCAGGGAGCTTCATTAATTACAGTTCCTGGACAAATATTTCTTACAGTAAAATTGACACATGCAGAAATGCTTGATTTTAAGTCTTCACTGGTATGCCAGTGTTGATGATTAATGTCTATTTTACTTCTTTAATGAGAGACCTCACATGTGAATTAGGCCGGATCATAGAGATGATTCATCTCTTCCCTCCTAGAAGGCAAGCCATGTTTTCTGATAAAGAGGAAAGAGAAATTTGCTTTTACCTATTCTGTACTCCCAGCAAAGCCTCTGGCATTCAGTTGTAACACATCCAACTCTTCCAACATGTTGAATCTCATCTAGTTTCTGCAATAATCTCCTAATGGTCTTCCTTCTCTCCAGTTCTCTGGTTTACTATGGACTGATTTATGCCTGTTACCCAAACATTATTATTAAAATTGTCCCCATTTATGCCCAGATATGCCTTGGTTTGGATGATAATTGTGCAGTCACCCTATGATTTGAACTGTATCCACCTTTCCAACCTCATCTTTCACTTCATGTCTTTGTGCTTGCTGTACTTTCTCTTGTTCCCTTGGATAATTTTATGCTTTCTGGGGCCTTTCAGTGTATGTTCTTTAGCCTGGCACAATGTCTTCTTCACCTCCCTATCTCAGCTCTGAAGTTACTTCCAAAGCTTTCCTGACCTCACCAACCTAATTCAGGGCTCATCATTCAAAGGGTTTCTTAGCATTTACCAGAGTTATAAGTCCACAATTATTAGTGTGACTACTTCATTGATGCTAATTCTCCCATTAGATTCTATCAGCCCCCCAATTTTATTTCCTCCTTTAGAGGATGGAAAATGTTTTAGGGAGATTAAAAAATTGATGTATGATAACTGGGTGAGTATCTGAACCTCAGTTCTGCCTAACTCTGTCATTTCTATTTCCTGATAGAAGTCTTTAGCCAGAAGAGCTAAAGGTGAAGTGTCTGGTTGACAATGACCCTGTGTTCAATATCTTCTGTATCTCTTTGGCATCAAAAGCAATTCCCAATAAATATTTTCAAGTTCTGAAAAGCCTTAAGATTACTCAGCTGAAAAATTCACAGTTTTCAGTGACATCACAATGCATCCCGTGTTATCCGGGAATCTCTTTATCCTTTTTATCATTCCTCTATTGGTGGCTCACCAATAGCAATTGGTAATGCTGGCAATTTGTGAACTGATGAGGAGGTAGCTCATCTCATCCCTCACTGATGGGTCCTTGAAGAGGAGAACTTCTGGTGCTAGAAATAAGAAAGATTTGCCCCTATAGATAAAACCTAGAGAGGAAGGAATATGCGGGGGAATCATGTGGGGCTTTAATCACATGGACTCTCTGTGAAATCTCATGTCCAGCAAATTCTACTTCCTGTCCCTCCTGAGAACCTGGTTTAGGTACATTTCCCAGCCTCCCTTCCAGTGAGGAGAAGCACAGTGATTGACTTCTGACCAGGTAGAAATAGGGAGATGGGAGGTGAGTCATTTCTATGATATAAAATCTTGCTTGCCATTTTCCATATTTCATGCACTGGAAAAGTAATGAAATTGACTGCATACTTTGATGAAATCCAGAACTCAAAATCCCAATTTCCTCTTGATTTGCCTGCATAGTTAGAAGCACTGGTCAACTCCTTTTATACCTGATTTTAATCATCCTTACTCCCAACCCTGGATTCTGCTGTTAGTAGAAGTGTAAATTAATGTAACATTGTGGGAGATACTTCCCTATGGGCTTCTTGTGTTTCTGTAAGTTTTGTAAGCAGAGACATTGATAGCTTCTGTTTCAGACAGTTTCCTCAAAGATACTTGTAAAGCAAACTGCCTTGTAAATGTATAATGTTTTCCCCCTGGAGAAGATACCAGATTAGTCTACTGTCTGGGATAATAAACCATTGTATCCTTCTGGCTCAAAGATTGAGCAGGTTTGTTGTAGACCTTTTAGAACACTGAAGGTTTCCTAAGATCAAGGTTTCACTGCATGTGTAGAATTTACCTGGGCCACTGCACTGTGCCTGTGGGCTTTGTGTGTGTGTTGTGTGTTTGTGTGTGTGTGTGTGTGCATGTTGGTGGGGGGGAGGTGATCAGCAGATCCAGCTTGAACATGAAGCCCATGCTGCCTGTTATGATCTGACTGATATGATGTGTCTTTCACCCAGGAGTCTCATGTTTTCTGGCATCTATGAAACTATTGCAGGATGATCTATTATGAAGGTAAAATCTCAGTCTCTTCACAGTTCTTGACAGCATTTGTTGAGAGCAATTTTAACGTATCAGTGAATTTAAAATCCATTGATACTACAGTTTTATCCTTAGAAAATTTCTTGCAGAGAGATTTGTGTATTCAAATACAAATACAAAGTTATTTATTTCAGGGCAGAGTCTGATACTAAGAAACTAAAAAGAGCCTGACCATTTTAGTACAAACATACCTAATTTAATGATAGGCATTCCTAATTTGACTACAATTCAGCAACTAGAATAAGGAAACTCTTTATGAGCTGACACAGGACTTTCCCCATGATTCACTTTTTCATGGGAAAAAGCAACTTATACCACAATACTATCAATTTTGGACTCATTGTCTATTCACTTTTTCACCAATCAAGCATTTATTGGGCATTTTCTACATACCAGGATACACGCTGATATCTCACAGGCCACACTAACAATATCCCTGTGGGGAAACCGGAGAGTAAACAATGATAAGAGCAAAAAATAAGGCAATCATTGGGCTATGAAAATATGTTCAAATGATAGAAAGGCAAGGAGGCTACTTTAGGTGGGGTGGAAATGGAAATACATAGTTTCAGAGGGATTCTAAGGTATCATTTGAGATGACACTGCAAGTTTGGAAATAAGCTAGCCAAGCAGGGATGGGGGAAGAAGATTAGAGCCGGAGACTCAGAGAAGAGAAAAGGTTTCTTGTGTTTGAGGATGAAAAAGTATCCCATGATGGTCTGATGATTTTGGTCATGAGGGAAGATGGTAACACTGAGGGCCATCATAATATATTTTGTTGTTCAGTTGCTAAGTCATGTCTGACTCTTTGCAACCCTATCAGCTGCAGCACTCCTTGTTTCCCTGTCCCTCACCATCTCCTGGAGTTCACCCAAATTCACATCCGTTGAATCAGTGATGCTATCCAACCATCTCACCCTCTGCTGCCCTCTTCTCTTTTTGCCTTCAAACTTGCCTAGCATCAGGGTCTTTTCCAATAAGTCAGCTTTTCTCATCAGGTGGCCAAATTATTGCAACTTCAGCTTTAGCATCAGTCCTTCCAATAGGTATTCAGGGTTGATTTCCCTCAGGATTGACTAGTTTGATCTCTTTGCTGTCCAAGGGAGTCTCAATAGTCTTCAACAACACAATTGAAAAGTATCAAATTCTTTGGCACTCAGTCTCCATAGCTTTGACTATATGGACCTTTGTCAGCATAGTGATGTTTTTGCTTTTTAATAAGCAGTCTAGGTTTGTCATAGCCTTCCATCTAAGAAGAAAGTATCTTCTAATTTCATGGCTGCAGTCACCATCTGCAGTGATTTTGGAGCCCAAGAAGAGAAAATCTGTCACTGCTTCCACTTTCCCCCCATCTATTTGGCATTAAGTGATGGGACCAGATGCCATGATCTGAGTTTTTTGAATGTTGGGTTTTTAAGCCAGCTTTCTCATTCTCCTGTTTCACCTTCATCAAGAGGTTCTTTAGTTCTTCACTTTCTGCCATAAGGATGGTATCATCTTCATATCTGAGGTGATTGATATTTCTCCTGGCAGCCTTGATTCCAGCTTGTAACTCATCCAGCCCAGCATCTCGCATGATATTCTCTGCATATAAGTTAAATAAACAGGGTGACAATATACAGCCTTGAAGTACTCCTTTCCTAATTTTGAACCAGTCAGTTGTTCCATGTAAGGTCCTAACTGTTGCTTCCTGACCTGTATACAGGTTTCTCAGGAGGGAGGCAAGGTGGTCTGGTATTCCAAGTTCTTGAAGAATTTTCCACAGTTTGTTGTGATCCACGTAGTCAAAGATTTTAGCATAATCAATGAAACAGAAATAGATGTTTTAATGGAATTTCCTTGTTTTCTCTATGATCCAATAAATGTTGATAATTTGATCTCTGGTTTTTCTGCCTTTTCTAAAACCAGGTTGTATATCTGGAAGTTCTGTTGAAGACTTGCTTGAAGGATTTTGAATATAACCTTATTAGCATGGAAAGTGATCACAATTGTGTGGTAATTTGAACATTCTTTGGCATTGCCCTTCTTTGGTGTTGAGGTGAACTGACCTTTTCCAGTCCTGCGGCCACTGCTGGGTTTTCCAAATTTGCTGACATATTGAGTGCAGCACTTTTAGTATTTTAAATAGCTCAGCTGGAATTCCATCACCTCCACTAGCTTTACTGGTAGTAATGCTTCCTAAGGCCCACTTGACTTCACACTTTAGGATGTCTGGCTCTAAGTGAGTGACCATACCATCATGATAATCAGGGTCATTAAGAGGGGTTGATGAAAGGAGTTTTTAGATATCATTTGAGATAAGATATTTTGAAGAAATCCTGCCCCCCCCCCCAAAAAAAAGCATGTTAGGGCAGTGATAGGATCTAATTTTCTTATATAAATGATCATTCTGACTGCTATATGAAAAACAGACTTTATGATAGTCTCTCTTTCTATAAATGTATATGTATAATGCACATATATGCATATAGCCCTCCCTGGTGCTCAGACAGTAGACAGTAAAAAATCTACCTGCAATGTAGGAGACCCAAGTTCGATCACTGGGTTGCAAAGATCCCCTGGGGAAACATTTGGCTACCCACTCCAGTATTCTTGTTTGGAGAATTCCATGGACAGAGGAGCCTGCTAGGCTACAGTACATGGGGTCACAGAATTGGACATGACTGAGCGACTTTCCTTTTCTTTTTCCATATATGTATACACACATGCATATATACATATTTATATATAAACATACATGTCCTTATTTTATGTAGAAGTAACAGCTTATGGTTTGGGGGGATGAATTGGGAGAACCTTAATAGTTGTTGCTTTATAAAGAAATAAGAAACACATTCTGAGTATTAATAGGAAAAGATGGGGAAGGTAGAATTTCTGGAGCCAGGTTATATACAAAACCAAGATAGAATTTTCCTCCAATAGGTATTATTAAAAGCTCTTAAATTTTTTGATCTTATTTGTTTCTTTATCACCAGAGGTGACAATATTAGCGTTGCTTAGAAAATAATCTGTCTACACACATGTACATGTTTACAAAAGCCATTGGTTTCTAGCATATGAATATTAATTGCCATCTTTGAAAAGAGATCAAAGGAGGAAAAAAGAGCCAGAGAGAATATAGTCATGCAATCTTGTTTTGGATAAGTTAATAAACTGGAAGCTGAAATAAAAACCTAGGCTGAAAATGACCTGGTCAAGGAAATATTTATGAGATCTTTTGATAAACTCTGACAAAGATGGTATTAAGAGAAAGATCCTTTACAATGAAAAGACTTTAAAAGTTGCAAAATATAAATTCAATGTTTTTTCTACTGTCAGTAAACAAAGCAATATATATGTCTTCTTTCATAAATACATAATTCTAGAAGTTCAATGTTATGGCCATTTCTTCCAAAGCCATGTTTTGATTAGATAACATAGTTACAGTAGAACGAAAGCTCCTTGTTGATGCTGAGACCTCATTTAAACATCTACAAGCTCCCTGTTTAGAATGAACCTTGTTTTTGACCTAAATACTGCAAGGTTATTGACATCTATCCTAGAAGTCTCACTAATCTATTTACTGAAATTTCATTATCCCAAACTGTCATAGACACAATCATCCCCACTCTCATTCTTACTCCAAGTTAGTGACTCATATCAGGGAAAAAATGTTATGTTCTTCTTTTTAGGCAATGGAATAAAAAGAAAACTAACTAATATGAAAGTAAATTGGCTAATTGCTAATGTTTGAATATGTTCAGCCGATATGGGGAGCTTTCAGCCAGTGCAGTGATGAGGGCAGGTCACTCTAGTAGCTGTCATTGGTTTTGTGTTTTCCTTTGATGTTGAAGGGGGGGGCCTGTTATCTCTAGGATGAAGTGAAGTCGCTCAGTCATGTCTGACTCTTTGCGACCTCATGGACTGTAGCCCACCAGGCTCCTCCGTCCATGGAATTTTCCAGGCAAGAGTACTGGAGTGGGGTGCCATTTCCTTCTCTAGGAGATCTTCCCGACCCAGGGATTGAACCCGGGTCTCCTGCTTTGTAGGCAGACGCTTTTCCATCTGAGCCACCAGGGAAGTCCTGGATCTAGACTAGGCAGCGGTAATTGTCAGAGTCTTGGGATTTATTTATGGATTAATTAGAGAAACTATTGAACATCTTCTATGTTCCAGGTACTATACAGAATGAGTGAAATATGTTTTTGACTCTGCTCTGGTGTCTAATCATCTTTCATTTGGTTTTCCACCACGTTAGGTACACCACGCTTACTTTTTCAAAATTAATATGTTCTCAAAGAGTACCATGAAATTATATCTCCCTCCAAGGCTTCTATTTGACTTTTGCTTGGTCATTTGGAATTCATAGAAATTGATGTTGCATTTGAATAGCATATTTCCTATTGTTTTAGGCAGAGTGATTTATAGCAGCGTGTAGGAAGATTTGATTTGTGACATGCTTAACACTGATGAATTAGGTGAAATATTTTTCAGTCACAGGTTTCTGGCCAAACTTCTTCTGAAGTGACGCCCGGGTTCTCTCTGAGGAGACTGGAGAGGAAAGAACAGGTGAATTACATAGTGCCATCTCAGACTAGAAAAGCTTCTGCCTACCTCTTGGCTGTGTCATCTCTATGCTGTTTTGCCTCAATGCACAACTGGTCCACATTTTTATCAGTTCATGAGTGACTCTCCCTGGATTCTTGGAGTGGCTTAACAACTTCCCTTACTTTTCCAGGGAAAGAAGACAACTATGGATCTTTCCCTTAAAGATTTTACTGGCTCTCTTCCCTCCCTGCCTCAGTATGGCTCGGAATAGTCCGTGGTAATTTTGTCAGCCTTCTAGGAGGGGACACACCCCCAGATTCTCTTGACCAAAGTCAAAGATGTTCCTTGAATTCATGTATCAGAAATCACATATTGAAGAGCTGCCAGTGGATCCTTTTGCAGGAGGTCTAAAAAGCCCTGTGATATCATAAAAACTTCCTCTTTTCTTGTTTTCCACTACTGATCCTAGGAGGTTAGCCTTTGTTTTTTTAATTTTATTGGAGTATAATTGATTTACATAGTTTCAGGTGTACAGCAGAACGAATCAGTTATATATGTATATATCCATTCATTTCCAGATCCTTTCCTAATATAGCTTATTCAGTTCAATTCAGTTCAGTTCAGTCACTCAGTCGTGTCCAACTCTTGTGACCCCATGAATCGCAGCATGCCAGGCCTCCCTGTCCATCACCAACTCTCAGAGTTCACTCAAACTCACGTCCATCGAGTCGGTAATGCCATCCAGCCTTCTCATCCTCTGTCATCCCCTTCTCCTCCTGCCCCCAATCCCTCCCAGCATCAGAGGCTTTTCCAATGAGTCAGCTCTTCGCATGAGGTGGCCAGAGTACTGGAGTTTCAGCTTTAGCATCATTCCTTCCGAAGAACACCCAGGACTGATCTCCTTTAGAATGGACTGGTTGGATCTCCTTTATTACAGAATATTAAATAGAGTTCAATATATATATGTATTTTATATATCATAATATGTATATGTTAATCCCAATCTCCTAATTTATCTCACCCCTACTTTTTTTTTTCCCCTTTGGCAACTGTAGTTTTGATTTTGAGATCTGTGAGTGTATTTCTATATTGTAAAAGTTTATTTGTATAATTTTTATTAAATTCCACATATAAGCAATATCATATGATATTTGTCTTTGTCTGACTTCACTTACTATGATAATATCTAGGTCCATCTATGTTGCTGCAAATGATATTAGTTCATCCTTTTTAATGGCTGAGTAATATTTAATTTTATGTATATACCACATCTTTTTATCCCTTCATCTTTTGATGGACATTTAGTTTACTTCCACGTCTTTGTGCTACTATGAACATTGGAGTGCGTGTATCTTTTTGAATTACAGTTTTGTCCAGATATATGCCCAGGAGTGGGATTGCTGGATTATATGGTAGTTCTGTCCTTCCTGACACACAACTCTCTTCTTCATGACCTCCTCAACTCAGAGTTCCAGAAGCCCCATATTTACATAGATTCTTGTAGCAAGTTAAGGGTAATTTCTATAAAGAAAACTTTTGAGTGCTTTGGGATCACCTGGGGTGTCTTTTAAGAATTGAAGATTCTTATCATCTCTGGTGGATCATTCATTATCCCTGCTGGATCACTACCACCAGAGATAATGATTCCATAAATCTGGGATAGGTTCCATAAACTAATGTAGTAATAATGCTCATTATGGTGCATGTGGCCTTGAGTTCACCCTTGAGGAAGATTGCACTGTGATGACAAACACTAGCTTGTGAATTGACAAACCTGATTGGATTTCTAGCCCCACAACTTAGTAAGAGTAGAACTTGGAATATGTTAATTTACTAACCAAAATTTGTAATCCAGCTTTCTTACTTCTCATTGATGTTTAATGTTATTTAATTTCACCAAGTCCATGAGGGCACACAGTATAGACACAAGAATCGGGTCATTCTAGGGAAACTTAAAAGTGAAGAGTCCACAAGAAGAGGTACACAGTTGCCCAGATTGCCTAACTTTCTGTAGATATATAGTGGGGCTGGAGCTTGCTGGACCCACTGTGGCTGGATTCCAGGGAAGGAACCCCATGGTCTATTGCTCTCCCTTTAATGGGATGAGGGCCAGAAAGACCTTGACAGTGAGTGACATGATGCTTTGTGAGCTCGCCTGGTATTGTATGTAAGTTAACAAAGTAATAACAGCTTAGATGCCACTGTTTAGGCGAGTGATGGGAAATGCCACCTGCTTAAGACCTCAAGACCTAGGATACACCTCTAGGAAAATGCTGCTTCTCCTTGGGTGAGGGCAGTGTTCCTAGTTTCTTCTAACACATTTCTGGGCAATTCAGAGACAATTCTCAGGAAACTTTGCAGGTAGACATCACATTATCTCATAGGGCTTCTGTGAGCACTGGATGGGACAATATATGATGAAACAACTTAATTTAGTTATGATCCGCAATAAAAATTGTTTATGCTTTATCCCTTTCCTGTATCCTACAGGGCCTGGGACACTTAAAAACTGCATGTTTTATACTCTTGTGTTCCAAATTGGCTAATTGGTTATATTATGATTGTTGTTGTTGATGCTTTTGTTATTATTAATCCCATTAATCTGAGTTGAAACCTTATTGTAGATTCTGTTTTTCTTCTCCTGAGGGAAGTTTAGTCTAAGCAAGAACAATTTTTTCTTCCTCTGAAGCTTAGGTTGAAGTCCATTATAATCCTAACAATTTGCCATAGAGTTTTCCACATTCAAATTGTTAGAAGCATTATATGAGTAGCTGAATTGCTAAACTGCCTTTCTAAGGAAAGAAAAGACTGAAATTCACAAATTTTGATTATTTAAAATATTGCTATTTGGAGGATTTGCTCTGAAATTATTTTAATATAATCATGTATTCCATTAGTATGTGTAAAGCTTTATACATGAGGTTTTGTGAGCTCACATGAAGTTATATAAGATGAATAATATTAAATGCATACTGTTCATAATATTGTGAGTTCAAGTTTAAATAATATTGTAAACCATTATATACACACATATGAATGCACTGTATAAATGTATCTGCTGAGATATGGAATGTGTCACTTTGCCAGAGTATAACTTTGTACAGGTTATTATTTAAGCTGTATATCTCTTATTATTGAAAAAAACCTCAGCAACATATACTATCTCTCATTATACCACAATGCCTCCTATAAACAGAAACTCAAAGTTTGTTAAATACGCAGATGATAACCATTGTTTGTGATTTGGACATTTTCATTATCTAGAAAGAATCTATGAGCAGGGAATGTTGAAGAATTTAGTATCCACTAATAGCGCTAGATGATTATAGCACAGGTCCTATATTAGAAGATGTTTTAACTTTGACTCTTGAATATCTCTCTATTGTTTGCAAGGCCATAGTCAAAATTTCTCAAATCATTCTGAAAGCTCACCTATTTTGTCACAGAGAGAGGCTTATTCAACATTTTAGGGGAATTACCAAGGGCTGCATTCATTTGAACCCATTGACCCATCTCAGAAAACACTAATCCTGATAAAGGAAAAACAGGGACAGGAATGAAGGGAGAATTTCTGTAATGGGAAAGAGCATGATAGATCAACCCCTTCATCTTCCACCATCATAAAGAATCAGGGTTCTGTTTATATCCTTTGCAAATAGAGAACAGGAGAATCTCAAGGCATCAGACTCATTCCAATGGAATCATCCCAAAATGTAGCCCCAAAGCTTCTACTATCTTACCTCTCCAATTTATTCCTTATTTGGTCATTAGTTTCCTAAAACACAAGTCTGACCATGTTGCTTTTTTTAAAATCAAAAACCTTCCCTGCATCCTATTTTTTCCAGAATATAAATTTACACTCAACAGCATAGAATTCATTCCCTTCAACCCCAATTTCTGGCATGACGCTTCACATTCCTTCCATTCTGGTGCAAGGGAACCACTTACTTGTCCAAACACCTCACACACTTTCACACTTAGTGTCTCGTGTAGTGTTCTTTCAGCTCACAACTGAATCCTCATTTCCTAACAACACTAGTGTGACTGGTGCCATGTGTGTGTTCAGTTGTTAAGTTGTGTCTGACTCTTTGTGACCCCATGAACTGTAGCATGCCAGGCTTCTCTGTCCTTCACTATCTCCTGGAGTTTGGTCAGATTCATGTCCATTGAGTTGGTGATGCTATCTAACCGTCTCATCCTCTGCCGCACCCTTTTCCTTTTGCCTTCAATCTTTCCCAGCATCAAAGTTTTTCCAATGAGTCAGCCCTTCACATCAGGTGGTCAAAGCATTGAAGCTTCAGTTTTAGCCTGAGTCCTTCCAATGAATATTCAGGGTTGATTTCCTTTAGGATTGACTGGTTTGATCTCATTGCAGTCTAGGGGCTACATAAAGAAGAAAAAATGAGAACAAAGGAAAACAAGACACTTAATAAAACAGGCAAGTCTATTATATAGATTTCACTCCTTAAAGAACTCAAGAGTGACATTGCTGAGACTTGGAACAGAAAAGTAGGCAGAATTTGAGAGAATATACGCTACTGTCTTATTTGCTCACTTGTTTATGTAGGCCGCTTTCTGCGTCTAGTTCATTTTGAAAATGTGATGATTAAGCATTATTTTATTGATGTTCAGCAGGTGTCACTATGTAGTGGAAAGAGCGTGAGCTCTAGAGTCAGCTCTACAGTCAACAGTCAGTAAACTGTTGGTTTTGGATTAAACTGTTAGTTTCTCTGTTAAATTGCTGTGTGACTTCAGAATCAATTTGAGTCTCAATTCCCTCATCTAACATAAAGATAGTGATAACTACCCCAAGATTAGAATAATGCATAGCAAGTATACATGAACTCCACCTTTCTTCATTAGTAATAGTAATTATAGCAACATGAAGTTAACACACAATTTATTGAACACCCATAAATATACTTAACTTTTGTAGTGTATTTTTCTTAAAGTCTCTAACGAGCACTCCTCTCTTTCCCTCCCTTCTCTCTTTTTCTCTCTCTCTGTCCACGCACACACATATAAATACCTGCCACATATAAAAATGCAATATTGTTTGTTAAATGTCCAGAGTGTCATTTGTGATATAGACATTTTCAATATCCAGAAAGAATCAGTAAGCAGGGAATGCTGAACAATTTAATCTCCACCTGCCGCCTTTACCTCCCAGTAACCCTGTCTCCACACTGACCCTCAGTAGAGCCTTGAACATCTATATATTTCATATGCAATACAACACAACACACTGCAAGGCAATGAGTACAGTCATTATACCCAAGATCTAATCTATCTACCAAAGGTTTTTCATATCACTTACGGTGCTGATTGACGTTTATGAGGATATTAATATAAGCTTGAATAAACTGATAATAAAATGCTACTATGACTAAAATTTTGATGAGGAAATCTAGCTCACAGAAACATTTAAAACTTGGCAGCACTATACTAACTGAAACCTGTTAGGGAAACATCCCTTTTCTCATTTGACATTTTGAAACCCATTGGCCTTTATCTCCTTTGCAACAGTATCCTGGTTTTATGTATTTTCTCATTCCATTTCCAGCTGGTTTTTCATTCCCCTAATTCCGGAAGACAGAAGACCCCCGTCCCGGTTTTCCTGTTTCTCCTTGTCTTCCGTCCTGTCAGAGCAGCACAAACATTGCTTTAGAGGCTGAGGGCAGGGTGTGAGCTGTTGCTGGTGTGTAGCCTTTGTAACATTTGCTTATTTCCCTAAGAAGGAAAAAACAGATGGAATTTCTGAGTGAGGAAAATGAGGGCAAGTCAGAATCTACATGAGAGAAGAAAAGTAGGAAGGACTGGGAGGGGTGGCTGAGACAGAGAATTGCCACCAAATATCCCCAAGAAGGGCCCCATGGTGATGGAAAGGGACTTTTTAAACAAGCTTTCTATACCCTGAGCAGGCCCCTGGTGGCTCAGCAATGAAGAATCCTTCTGCAATGCATGAGACTGTGGGTTCCATCCCTAGGATGGGAAGATCCCCTGGAGGAGGGCATGGCAACCCACTCCAATATTCTTGCCTGGAGAATTCCATGGACAGAGGAGCCTGGTGGGCTACAGTCCATAGGGTCACAAACGCATACAGTGAAGAGTCCAGCCCTTTGTATTTAAAAGCAAAATTGTAATTCCTGCCTGCAGGAATAGACTCTCAATTTATGACCACAAAACTAGCTTGCAAAATCAGTAGCTACACACACAGTTTTGGAGCCTCAATCCATGCAGTAGTAGTTTCTGGTTGTCAATGGGCCCCGCCCTTCCCAACCCCAACTTTCCTCTCAAATCTTTAGAACACTTTGAAACTATGAAAAAAAAAAAATTAATTCCAATAAAAAGAAGCTACCTGGCCGAAAGCAGGCAGCACTCTGATCACTGTTCCCTTTCTGGTCTTGGACCCCCTAGTTTCTGGGGCCCAGAGTGAAGGCTGTTACCCTACAGGATGCTCCTGGTTCCTGTCATTCCTCCCCTGCCCTCACCATCACCCTCTGGGTAAGAACCATCCTAACAGTAGCTATAGCCTAGACGCTCACTGACTCATGAGCCTCCTCATCCTGCGATAGTTCCAATCTTTCCTTCCTCATCTACCTGGTCGATGACAGTCCTCTCACCCTACCAAGTCTTCCAGGATCCCACTGGGCAGCCCACTCTGCCCTGTGAGAGCTGGTCTATCTGTCATGCTCTGCCTTGCTTGCTGTGCTTGGCAGTGACAGGCTAGAAGGCCTCCTTTCCTCCCTGGCACTGTTTCTCTAGAAGAGGGGGCTTTCTCCAATCTCTCTCCCCACCAGGGAGGAGTAAGGATTTGTTTTTCTGACCAAAGAAGGTGGTGAGAGGCTGAAGATGGTCCATATTTCACCAGAAACTGTCTCAAAGGAGGAAACATGTCCACTGTCCTCTCTTTTGCTGAAGGCATCTGGATTTGGTGAGGAAATCCAGATCACAGGGCAGAAAAGCTGGCAGGGCCTGGGGCCAGCCTCCATCTCCTAGAGCAGACCATGAGGCCCACCTTCCTCCCCTTCACTCTCCATTCTGCTGGTCCCTGATGTGTGCTGAGTGACTGAAACCCTTGCTCGAATAAGTGTGCATTCACTAGTTGGATCTGAGGACAGAACTTTTCAGAAAATAGTGCCCAAATCTGGACTTGGAAGCCGAAATAACAGAAAACCTCACTTTGCCTTCAGATCCAAATTCCAACTCAGCTTGACAAGAGAACCCTATAAAGTGGGACCCCAGCCAATCCTTTAAGATAGCTTTTGCTGAACATAAATCCTCATTGGCCTTTTTGTCTATTTTCAGGTGGATAGTGCAGGCAAGTGGTTAACACCTGCAAATTCCAACATCCATAGCCTACTACAGTAGTAGCTATAACCTTTGCATGCTTGTACCTTTACCCCATAGCCCAAAAGTGATATGATACACTTATCAATTCAAATTGAAAGGCAAAAAGCATAATTCTTGGAAATACCTAGAAACTCAGCAAATGTTTTTTGACTAACCATTGACTGTCTGAAACAAGAAGAAATCACTAATCTTATTAATGATTTCCTGAGGTCTCAATGCATGTATCTATGTAACTGAGCAAGACCCTACAGGGCCTTCTGGAAACAGGCCAAACCCCCTACCCAACCCTCCCATGTTGCCTGATGGCCTTCTGTCTATAGTAAAACTTTAGTCAAAGAATACATTTAAACAGAGGAGTGAGAAAACGCAGAAAGGAAAACAGTCAAGCAAGACATAATAATAGCTTAGCTATTAAACTAAGTCAAGGACTTTTAGTTCCTCCTCAAAGGCTATAGATAATTTTTCTGAGCCACATTCTTTAGCTGTTTTGCAGATACTGAATCCCCCACCAGAAGACAGACATTAACTGTATGCTTCCCAAAAGCAATAGGCCCCAGATAGTTTGGAACCAGGTTGATGACATTGACTCCTGATTACCTGAAGTGAAGTGAAATGAAGTCGCTCAGTCATGTCCGACTCTTTGCAACTCCGTGGACTGTAGCCCACCAGGCTCTTCTGTCCATGGGATTCTCCAGGCAAGAATACTGGAGTCAGTTACCATTTCCTTCTCCAGGGGATCTTCCCGACCTAGGGATCGAACCTGGGTCTCCCACATTGAAGGCAGACGCTTTAACCTCTGAGCCACCAGGGAAGCTATACCTAGCCACCAACTAATCAGAAGAATGTCCATGAGCTGACCGCACACCCCACCTCTCCCTTAGCCTGCCTTTAAAAATAATTCCCTGAAAAACATCATGGAATGAAGTTCAAGCCTTTTAAATGCTAGGTCCTAGATTCCTTGCTTGGTGCTTGCAATAAACACTGCACTTTCCCTCAACACAACCAATGTCGGTAGACTGGCTTTACTGTGAATGGTTGAGGAGGCCAAAGTTTGGTCATGTGTGTGTAGTATGCGTGTGTGCTTCTATAGTCTGAGAGAAACAATGACTGAATTACAGACATTTTAAACTATCTATACTAGTGTACATGCCTAGGTGAGCACTTCTTGTCTCCCCTAGCTGGGGAAATGTAGTAGAAAGTGTAGGGTTCTTGGTATTGGGTTCAGTCTGGATTTGGGCTCCACAGGGCAATACATACCAGGCTTAGAGCACAGGCTCTGCATTTTCTGGGCTTGAATCCAGCTCTACTACTCACTAGCCATGTAACATTGGGCAAGTTACTCACCTCATTAAGGTTAAATTAGGTAAGACTGACAAAGTACTTAGAATAATGCCTCAGTTCAGCTAAGTTCAGTTCAGTTCATTCACTCAGTCATATCTGACTCTTTGCGACCCCATGAATCACAGCACGCCAGGCCTCCCTGTCCATCACCAACTCCCGGAGCTCACTCAGACTCACGTCCATCGAGTCGGTGATGCCATCCAGCCTTCTCATCCTCTGTCATCCCCTTCTCCTCCTGCCCCCAATCCCTCCCAGCATCAGAGTCTTTTCCAATGAGTCAACTCTTTGCATGAGGTGGCCAAAGTACTGGAGTTTCAGCTTTATCATCATTCCTTCCAAAGAACACCCAGGACTGATCTCCTTTAGAATGTACTGGTTGGATCTCCTTGCAGTCCAGGGGACTCTAAAGAGTCTTCTCTAACACCACAGTTCAAAAAGATCAATTCTTTGGTGCTCAGCCCTTTTCACAGTCCAACGCTCACATTCATACATGACTACTGAAAAAACCACAGCCTTGACTAGACGGACTTTTGTTGGCAAAGTAATGTCTCTGCTTTTGAATATGCTGTCTAGGTTGGTCATAACTTTTCTTTCAAGGAGTAAGTGTCTTTTAATTTCATGGCTGCAGTCACCATCTGCAGTGATTTTGGAGCCCCCCAAAATAAAGTCTGACACTGTTTCCACTGTTTCCCGATCTATTTGCCATGAAGTGATGGGACCGGATGCCATAATCTTAGTTTTCTGAGCATTGAGCTTTAAGCCAACTTTTTCACTCTCCTCTTTCACTTTCATCAAGAGGCTTTTTAGTTCCTCTTCACTGTCTGCCTTCAAGAAATGCCAGCTAATATTACCAAGAATGCCATTGTCATTTTTTAAAAATTTGAATTTATAATGAGCTATATAGTTTTTTAATTTTTCATAATATATAATGTTTGGATTGTCTCATTGTTACTGTTAGTATAAAATTGTACTAGAAATGTAGGAAACAGTAATAAAAAAAATTCTGTAAGTGAGCTGATTCTATGAATCTCAAATGCTCTTTCATCAACGTACTTTCTTTAAAAGTCTGGTCAAAAAAATATTGTCAATATCCTGCTGTTATTTATGCAAAGCCATGGAAATGAGCTTCATCGTGGGGCTGAGTATTACTACTGTGGTAGATGTCAGAGAGAGGGCATTCTATTGAAGCTGATGGTCTTCACTAAGAGTAAAAGATATGTGTCCCTGTTCCTGAAGGAAGACCTTCTACAGTAGAACAGAAGCCATTCATCAGCTAAACCTTTCAGGTATCATTTGAAAAGTGGAAGAAATTAAACAATTCCAGAAGGGCAATGAGAATTCCATTGAAGGTAGTGGGATGAAATGATTTAATTCAGAGCTGTATGCAAATTGAGCTACACCAAGTTTCCAAAACCTAGACAAAGAGCACAAGGTTCTCTATGACTTTAGTAATTCTAAGGCATTAATTTGCCTTACTATGATGGGAAGGTGCTAATAGCAAGAAGACAATACTTAAAAGAAATGTTCTAGAGGTTACACAGTGAAGAGGATTTATGACCAAATACCAGCTTCCCTGGTGACTCAGATGGTAAAGAATCTTCCTGTAATGCGAGTGACCCAAGTTCAATCCCTGGGTCATGAAGATCCACTGGATAAGGGAATAGCCACCCACTCCAGTATTCTTGCCTGGAGATTTCCATGGACAGAAGAGCCAGGTGGGCTACAGTCCAAGTGGTTGCAAATAGACACAACTGAGTGACTAACACTTTTCACACTGTAGGATAAAGAACACCAAATGGGAATCTGAAGATGTGTGGGCTGGTTGTGATTCTGGATGAGGACCTTACTATTTCTGGACCTTAAATCCTCATGTGAAAATGAGGATTTCTGCTTGGATGATAACCATTAAGGTACATGCTTTATAACTTAGCCATGAAAAGAGAAAGTATATTGTTGCTGTTACATCCTTCAATGTTAACATTGATAAAGATAAGTAAATCCTTAATTTTTCTCACCTACAGATTAATAATATTTGTGATTATGAAGACTAGATGAGGCTGTACATGTAAAGCATTTAACACAACACTAAATAGAATGATTGTTTGTTACTATTATTATGAGACTAAAAGAGAATGAGAATGCTATTCTATTCTAGAATGCTCGGAAGAAGGAATTCTAGGAGGAGTGGAGCCATCTAGCCCTATGGATTGGCAGGAGAGCGGTGGGGAAAAATACTACTTGGTGTCTATGGAGCATTTCTTCTCAGCTAATCCGAGCAAAGAAAGTTGTTAGAGGTTGCTCAAACTTTACTCACAAAATACAAGCAATCTGAATTCAATAATATATGAAAAGGATCATACCCAATGATCAAGTGGGATTTATTCCAGCGATGCAGGAATGATTCAATATTTGCAAGTCAATCAATGTGATATACCACATTATCAAAATAAAGGATAGAAATAACATAACCATTTCAGTATATGCAGAAAAAGCATTTGACAAAATTCAACATTTGTTCATGATGATATAACTCTCATTAAAGTTGGTATAGAAAAAACATATTTCAACATAGTAAAGATCATTTATGACATACCAAGAGTAAATGGTAATGTGGTAAAGCAGATTTTTAGGCTTGCGTGAAAAAAGAAAATCAAGTAAAACTATGAGGAATAGATGTTGTATTGCTCTTCTTTCATCTTCTAATTACCTTCTTTTCATTTCCAGAATAGATATTTTTAGAACACACTTTAATTTTAGCTGGAAAAAGCATCAGTTGTACATTTTTATTTGTGAAAAGACAAATGGTATAAAACTGAAAACTAAAATTTTAAAATGTATCATGCCACCACTGGGTCTAATTGGCTTAAGGATGAAACTGAAAGCTTTTCCTCTAAAATCAGGGACAAATCAAAGATGGATACTCTTTCCACTTTTTAACTCCTAGTCACAACAATCAGACAAATAAATACATATATAAAGGATACTCAAACTGGAACTGAAGAAGTAAACTCTCACCATTTGTTGATGACATGATACTATATATAGAAAACTCTAAAGTCTCCTTTAAAAATTATTAGAACTAATAAATGAACCAGCAAAGTTTTATGATGCAAGATTAATATACAGAAATATGTTGCTTTTCTGTGCACTAATAATGAACTATTGAAATAAAAATTAAGAAAGCAATACAATTTATAATCACATTAAAATGGGATCAAATACCTTAAACTTAACAAAGGTGAAAAATCTATACACTGAAAAGTATAAAACAGTGATGAAGGAATTTGAAAATGATATAAGGAAATGGAAAATTATTCCATGTGCTAGAAGAATTAATGTTAAAATGTCTATCCTAACCTAATCAATCTAGAGATTTAATGAAATCCTTATCAAAACATTCATGACATTTTTCACAGAACTAGAATTTATATGGAACCAAACAAATACCTTGAATTGACAATCCAATCTTGAGAAAAGAGGACAAAGCTACAGTTATCACACTCCCTGACTTCAGACTGTATTAAAAAGCCACAGTAATCTATAGTGCATGACACTGGCAAAAAATAGATACACGCATCAATGGAACAGAATAGTAAGCCCAGTATACACTTATGGCTAATTAATCTACATAAAGAAGCCAAGAATATACCACAGTGAAAAGCCAGTCTTCAGTAATTAGTGCTGGGAAAACTGGAAAGCTATACGTAAAATAATGCATATAGTATTTTGTACTATATACAAAAATAAACTCAAAATGGATTGTAGATCTAAATGTAAGACCTGAAGCCATGAAACTACTACTAGAGAACATAGGTAGAACACTCTGACAAATTATAGTAATATTATCTGGATCTATTTCCTAACATAAAAGGAAATAAAAGCAAAAATCAACAAATGGGACCTAATTAAATTTAAAAGCCTTGCAAAGCAAAGAAAACCATTGACAAAGTGAAAAGACCCGAACTGAATGGGAGAAAACATTTGTAAATAATAGTTGGTGCAGTGGGAAAGAATACCCTTGCCAGTGCAGGAGACACCAGAGTTGTTGGTTCAGTCCCTGGGTTGGGAAGATCCCTTGGAGCAGGAAATGGCAACCTGATTCATGAAAATTCCATGGACAAAGGAGACTGGTAGGCTGCAGTCCATGTGGTTGCAAAGAGTTGAACGTGACTGAGCATGTGTACACGTGAGCACACGCGCACGCACACACACACTTAACCAAAAAGGAGATAATATCCAAAACATATAAATAGCTTATACAACTTAATAGCAAAAAATACAATTTTTTAATAAAAGGGCAGAAGGGGACTTCCCTAGTAGTCCAGTGGATAAGACTCCACTCCCAAGTCAGAAGACCAGAGTTCCATTCCTAGTTGGGGAACTAAGATCCCACATACCACAATTTAACCTGTGTGCCACAACAAACACCCAGCACAATCAAAAAAAAAAAAAAAAAAAAGGGCAGACTACATATTTTTCCAAAGAAGATATGTGGATGGCCAACAGGCACATGAAAAGATACTCAGCATTGCTAATAATTACAGAAATGCAAATCAAAATCACAATGAGATATCACTCCATACCTGTCAGAATTGGTATCGTCAAAAACTATACAAATAAAAATGGTGAGGATGTAAAAAAAAGAACCTTAGTACACTGTTGATGGGATTATAATTTGGTGCAACCACTCTGGAAAACAGTTATGGAGGTTCCTTAAAAAACTGAAAATAGAACTACCTTGTGTGTGCTTGTGACTCAGTCATGTCCATGTCCATGGCTGCTTTGTGACTCCATGGACTGTGGCCTGCCAGGCTCCTCTGTCCATGGGGATTCTCCAGGCAAGAATACTGGAGTGGGTTGCCATGCCCTCCTCCAGGGGATATTTCCAACCCAGGGATCGAACCCAGGTCTCCCACGTTGCAGGAAGATTCTTTACTGTCTGAGCAATCAGGGAAGCCCAGAACTATTATTATCTAGCAATTCCACTGTTTATATATTCAAAGAAAATGAAAATGCTAATACCTGCTTACCTGCTTTCCAATGTTTGCAGCAGCTTTATTTACAATAGCCCAAATATAGCAGCAACCCAAGTGTCCATCAACAGAGGAACTGATAAAGAATATGTAGTACAAAGATCGGAGAAGGCAATGGCAACTCACTCCAGTACTCTTGCCTGGAAAATCCCATGGACAGAGGAGCCTGGTAGGCTGCAGTCCATGGGGTCGCTCAGAGTCGGACACGACTGAGCGACTTCACTTTCACTTTTCACTTTTATGCATTGGAGAAGGAAATGGCAACCCACTCCAGCGTTCTTGCCTGGAGAATCCAAGGGACAGGGAAGCCTGGTGGGCTGCCATCTATGGGGTCACACAGAGTCGTACATGACTGAGGCAATTTAGCAGCAGCAGCAGCAGCAGCAGCAGCAGCAGCAGCAGTACAAATATACAATGTAATGTTACTAAGCCACGCAAAGAATGAAATTCTGCCATTTGCAATAACATGGGTGCGCCTAGTGAGAATTATGCTGAGTGAAATAAGTCAGGCAGAGAAATATAAATACTCTATGCTATCACTTATATGTGAAATCTAAAGGGTAAAACAAATGAATGTATATGATAAAACAGAAAAAGACTCACAGACATAGACAGCAAACTGTTGTTTACCAGCGAGGAGAAGAAAGGGGAGGGGCTAGATAAAGGTATGGAATTAAGTGACACAAATTACTATGTACAGAATACATAAATCCAGGGATATATTAAACAGCACAGGGAAATATAGCCATCATTTTGTAATAACTTTAAATGGAGTATAGTCTATTAAAAAATAAAATGAAATTAAAACACATGCACACAGAAAACCTGCTATGATGTGACCTCCCACTTATCCCTTTAATTGACCCATAAATTAACCATTCAAATATTTATTGAGCATCCGACTCAGTGCTAGTTTTTTAGAAGTCACTGAGCATGCAGACATGAGCAGTAAGAGAACATAGAATGTCTAATACAGAAGCCTATATAATTTACATCTAACTGTACTGCAGGGAGGCATGGTGTGCTGCTATTCATGGGGTCGCAAAGAGTTGGACACGACTGAGTGACTGAACTGAACTGAACTGTACTGCACCGATTGTAGTGAGCTCTATCTTCTCTTCCTCGGAATATCTTTGATTAATTACTTTTGCTGTAATTCACATTCTCTGATCTGGACCAGGTCTATATCAAATCTCTATCACAATAGACTCATCCTTTGTCTCATCTCTCTGCTCACTTCACGCTTCTTAGAGCTCTTGTATTAATCATTCTTTGAGATGATTTGCTGACTGTATCACTGCATAGAAATGATTAGCATTTTAAAAACTCTTTTTCTCAATCTTGAAGAAATCTAGTGGTAGAGAAATTTTGCTAATTTTGGAATCCTTGTTACCAGAACCGAGCACAAAAGACTCGATTCTACTAACTTTGTCTCAGGGAAGATAAACTGTCATTTTTGAGACCCAATTCCTTCTATATCACCAGGAAAACTCTTTAAAAAACTCTTTTAAACAAAGTATGAATAGAAAGAATGTAAGTAATTTAGTGAGAAACAAAGTAATTTATTGTTAGTGAAAGAACCTTTTCAGTTCACACTGAACTGAAATACGTATTCTTCAAATATGTATTTGAGAATTTTAAAATATCTAATTTACTCAATAAATGTTTTCAGAAACAATTGAAATTAATTTATTGCTGTCTAAATTAAAAGAATTGGCAGTAGGCTGAATGGTTTTTGGAGATTTTAACCCAATCAATATAAAAAAACAAAACTTGTAAAAAGCCTGCAGGATAAAATGTCAATCTTTAACCCTGGAGAAATAATGAAAGCAAAAATAATTAAGTTGTGAAGATTTTAAAAAAATCCTGCTGTTCAGAACATGGTGTGTAGCTTCCCTTCATTTCAGTGTTACTGATAATGATTGCCTTTTATAAATTGATGTGTTTGAAAACCTAATCTGTAAGAGGCAAATGTGGTATTAGGAAAGGGCTCATGAATTTCATATCTCAGCTTTTCAAAAGCAAGTTCTGATTTGTCTTTGTCTTTCCCCTTGGGTATTAGTCACATACTCTATGGGATTTTGTGTTGAAAAATGTCTTCTGATGTGGAGACTTGGCTCCTCTTGAAAAAACCCCAAGGAGCTTTCTCTGAAAGCTCTATGTTCTCCCACATTGAACCACCTAAGTCCTTCTAAGGAAAGAGAAGAGAAGTTGTCCCCAGCTGGTAAGGGGCCAGTCCATTGGAAGAACTGTAAACAAGGGACTGAAGGATTAACTTCACTAACAGACCTGGCTTTCATCCTGTGGTGAAGTCTCCACTGCTAACTGTGGTGCTGGAATCCCTTTGAAACTCAACCTGCCTAACTTTCTTTATCTTCTGCTTCTCCCCTTGCTTTCCTGCCATGCAGGATACTCTATGCTTTAATTGTCATTTTGATTTTGATCATACTCTTCCCTTTATTTTGAATGCCATGACACAGCCATCAAAGGCTAAAAGATTAACAATATTTGCAGATCCTTCAGGAAATCATCGGGTTCCACCCCTGGATCAAGACAATTCCCTGGAGAAGGAAACAGCTTCCCATTCCAGTATTCTTGCCTGGAGAATTCTGTGGACAGGAGAGCCTGATGGGCTACAGTCCATGAGGTGGCAAAGAGTTGGACACAACTGAATGACTAACATTTCACTTCACTTCACTTCAGCAAATCATAGGGCTGGGAAGTTGAAAGCTGGAGTTCAGGACCTTCTAAAGTGAAGAGGCACAGACAAAATCTCCAGTTTTTAGGCCAGTATTCCTGAAGAGATATAACCAAAAGTAAAAGTAAAACAACAATAAAATAAACTGACTTCCACAATTTTAATCCTAAATCATGTCAATCCTTAATTGGATTAAAGAGGTCTTTCTCTAACTAACATTCTCCTAGAGGTCTAAATATATTCTCTATGAGGAATTATAACTGCATCTGGCTTAAAGACACAGATTGTTAGGGTAAATTTTAAAATTTGTATTGTATTCTCCTAGGAAGAGAGCCAACTTAAATGTACGAATATTAAAATGTTGAATGTAAAAAAATTAAAAAAGGGATAAATCCAGCAAACACTAATCAAAAGAAAATGTAACTATATCAACGTCAGGAAAAAAGAAACTTTATGAAACAAGGCATCGCTTGAAATTAAAGGCTTCCCAGGTGGCACAGTGGTAAAGAATCTGCCTGCAATGCAGGAGACAAGATACAGTTTTGATCCCTGGGTCGGGAAGATCCCCTGGAGAAGGAAATGGCATCCCACTGCAGTTTTTTGCCTGTAAAATTCCATGGACAGAGAAGCCTGGCAGGCTACAGTCCATGGGGTTGCAAAGAGTTGGACATGACTGAACAACTGAACACACACATAGAGACTAAAAGGCGTATTTAAATATTCACCGCAATACACAAAAGTTCTAAATTTGAATGTGCCTGGTTAACAAAATCTCAGAGTATATAAAACAGAAATAGAAATAAAAAGAAAAATGGACACATCTACAATCATAGCAAAACATTTTAACACAAACCCTCTCATTAGATGATAGAAAAAATAGACAATTTGAACAACTGTGGAATATACATTGTCTTTATATATCCAGTGAACATTATTCAAAATTAAAGACATGTTGGATCACAAAGCAATTTTAACAAATCTGACAACAGTGGAACTAAAACATAAACTAAAGAAAAATCTAAAATATTCTCAGATATGCAAATTAAGCCAGAAAAAATCTTTTAAAGAAGTCATGGATTCAAAAAAGAAATCAAATGGCAATTAAAACAATTTATAAAATGAATATAGCAAAAGTTCTGCTTAAAGAGAAATTTATAGCCTTAAATAACAACAGATAAATTAAAAGTTTGAGAATTTGTGGCTTAAATATGCATAGATATTTTAAAAAATAACAAAAGATTAAAACCAAAGAAAGCAGAAGGAAGGAAATAATATTAAAGATAAGAAATTAATTTTTAAAAAGAAACAAACATGCAATAGAGAGAATGCACAGAAACTGACAATGGTATCTCAAAAAGATTAATATAATTTGTACAGAACTGGTAAAGACTATTCAAGAAGAATGTTAAAAAGGCACAAATTATAATATCCTGCACATATAATTCAGAGAAGGCAATGGCACCCCACTCCAGTCCTCTTGTCTGGAAAATCCCATGGACAGAGGAGCCTGGTAGACTGCAGTCCATGGGATTGTGAAGAGCTGGATGTGACTGAGGGACTTCACTTTCACTTTTCACTTTCATGCATTGGAGAAGGAAATGGCAACCCACTCCAGTGTTCTTGCCTGGAGAATCCCAGGGATGGGGGAGCATGGTGGGCTGCCATCTCTGGGGTTGCACAGAATCAGACACAACTGAAGCAACTTAGCAGTAGCAGCACATATAATTAATATTAAAAAAACACTAATGAATGACAATAGATTAAAAATGTAGTTGAAAGGGACAAATTCCTTGAAATCATAATTAAAAAAAAACCAATATAAGAACAAATAGAAAATCTGAAAGGTCTAAAATCTTTTAATAATTTAATCCATAATTTTCAGTCTAGATAATTTTACCATTGAATGTTTTTAAATTCTTAAATAAAATAAGAGCAATAAAAGACAAACTTCACTATAGAACTGAAAACTTTAGAACTGAAAAGCTTTCCAAATTCTTTTATCTGTTTTACATTACCAGTAAAGAGAGATGGAAATTTCTTTTAAAAAAAGAATTACATTCACAATTTCATCAAATAATGTCCACTCATAGGACTAAATCTAACCAAAGATGTATAAAATCTATATATGAGCAAGTTGTAAGATATTATTTAGAGAAATTAAAAATATCTAAATAAATGGATTCAGATATGACTTAGCAAATAAACAAGAACAACAATTATGTTTATGAATTGCAAGATTAAATAAATATATAAAATTTCCTTCTATTAGTCCATAAATTTAAAAGTTAGAATTAAAATCCCAAGAATTATTTATGGTGAAATTGTCAAGATATTTCTAAACTTTATAGGAGAGTAAACCTAATCAAATATCTCCAAAGCAATCTTAAAGAAGAACAAAATTAATGTCAAAAATCTTGCTATAAATCTATAATAATTAAAACTGTCTGGTATTAGACAAGGGGTAAGAGGCAGATCAGTTGAATAGAAAATGCAGGAAGAAACCCACATATACATAAAATACTGTTTTCTATGATAAAATGGCAATGCAGAAAACTGGAGAAATGAAATATTCAGTAAGTTGGATTACTTACTACAGTACCTGGATGCGATCTCAAAAATGACAGAATGATCCCTGTTCATTTTCAAGGCAAGACCTACAAAACCTTTTAGAACTAACACCCCAAAAAGATGTCCTCTTCCTTATAGAGGACTGGAATGCAAAAGTAGGAAGTCAAGAGATACCTGGAGAAACAGGCAAATTTGGCCTTAGCATATAAAATGAAGCAGGGCAAAGGCTAACAGAGTTTTGCCAAGAGAACACACTGTTTATAGCAAACACCCTCTTCCAACAACACAAGAGAAGACTCTACACATGGACATCACCAGACAGTCAATACCAAAATCAGATTGATTATATTCTGAGCGGCCAAAGGTGGAGAAGCTCTATACAGTCAGAAAAAGCAAGACTGGAACTGATTGTGGCTCAGATCATGAATTCATTGCAAAATTCAGACTTAAATTGAAGAAAGTAGGGAAAACCACTGGACCATTCAGGGATGACTTAAATCAAATCCCTTACAATTATACAGTGGAAATGACAAATAGATTCCAGGGACTAGATCTGACAGACAGAGTGCCTGAAAAACTATAGCCAGAGGTTTAGAGGTTCATGACGTTGTACAGGAGGCAGTGATCAAGACCATCCCCAAGAAAAAGAAATGCAAAAAGGCAAAATGGTTGTCTGAGGCCTTACAAATACCAAGAAGAGAACTAAAAGGCAAAGGAGAAAAGGAAAGATATACCCATTTGAATGCAGATTTCCAAAGAATAGCAGGGAGAGATAACAAAGTCTTCCAGTGCAAACAAATAGAGGGAAACAATAGAATGGGAAAGACTAGAGATCTCTTCAAGAAACTTAGAGACACCAAGGGAACATTTCATGCAAAGATGGGCACAATAAAGGACAGAAATGGTATGGACCTAACAGAAACAGAAGATATTAAGAAAAGGTGGCAAGAATACACAGAACTATACAAAAAAGATCTTCATGACCCAGATAATCGCGATAGTGTGATCCCTCACCTAGAGCCAGATATCTTGGAAAGCGAAGTCAAGTAGGCCTTAGGAAGCATCACTACAAACAAAGCTAGTGAAAGTGATGGAATTCCAGTTGAGCTTTTTCAAATCTTAAAAGATGATGCTGTGGAAGTGCTGCACTCAATATGTCAGCAAATTTGGAAAACTCAGCAGTGACCACAAGACTGGGAAATGTCGGTTTTCCTTCCAATCCCAAAGAAAGCTCAAATTTCCACACAATTGCACTCATCTTACACACTAGCAAAGTAATGCTCAAAATTCTCCAAGCCAGGCTTCAACAGTATGTTAATCATGAATTTCCAGATGTTCAAGCTGGATTTAGAAAAGGCAGAGGAACCAGAGATCGAATTTTCAACATCTGCTGAATCATTAAAAAGCAAGAGAGTTCCAGACACACATCTATTTCTGCTTTATTGACTATGCCAAAGCCTTTGACTGTGTGGACCATAGAAAATTGTGGAAAAATTTTCAGGAAATGGGTATAACAGATCACCTTTCCTGCCTCCTGAGACATCTATATGCAAGTCAAGAAGCAACAGTTAGAACTGGACATGAACAACTGACTTGTTCTAAATTGGAAAGTGAGTAAGTTAAGGGTGTATATTGTCACCCTGCTTATTTAACTTCTATGCAGAGTACATCATGTGAAATGCCAGGCTGGATGAGGCACAAGCTGGAATCAGGGTTGCCAGGAGAAATATCAATAACCTCAGATATGCAGATAACACCACCCTTATGGCAGACAGAAAATCAGAACTAAAGAGTCTCTTGATGAAAGTGAAAGAAGAGAGTGGAAAGATTGGTTTAAAACTCAACATTCAGAAGATGGAAGATCATAGCATCTAGTCCCATCACTTCATGGCAAATAGATAGTGAAACAGTGGAAACAGTGAGAAACTTTATTTTGGGGGTCTCCAAAATAACTGCAGATGGTGACTGAAACCATGAAATTAAAGGATGCCTACTCTTTGGAAGAAAAGCTATGTCCAACCTAGACAGCATGTTAAAGAGCAGAGACATAACTTTGCCAACAAAGGTCTGTCTAGCCAAGGCTATTGTTTTTCTAGTAGTCATGTATGGATGTGAGAGTTGAACTATAAAGAAAGCTGAGTGCAGAAGAATTGATGCTTTTGAACTGTGGTGTTGTGGAAGACTCTTGAGAGTCCCTTGGCCCGCAAGAAGATCCAACCAGTCCATTCTAAAGGAGTTCAATCCTGAATATTCATTGGAAGGACTGATACTGAAGCTGAAACTCCAATACTTTGGCCACCTGATGTGAAGAACTGACTCATTGGTAATGACTCTGTTGCTGGGAAAGACAGAAGGCAGGAGGAGAAGGGAATGACAGAATGAAATGGTTGGATGGCATCACCGTCTTGATGGACATGAGTCTGAACAAGCTCCGGGAGTTGGTGATGGACAGGGAAGCCTGGCATGCTGCAGTCCATGGGGTTGCAAAAAGTCAGACACGACTGAGTGATTGAACTATACTGAAGTTGGATTAATTGGATACCCATATGTTTAAAGAATGAACATTGACTACTACCCCACTTCCTGCACAAAAACAATAGATTGATTGTATATCTACCTTTAAAAAGAAGAATAACCAAGCTAAAAGATATTATCTTCATAAGACAGAGAAAGCTTTATTAAATAGGATGTTAACAATAGAGAAGTGTATTTAGAAATTCACTGTATTAAAGTTACCAACTTCTTTGGATCAAGGATATCTTTAAAAGAGTGAAAACAGCAAACATCACAGTGGGAAAACATTAGCAATACATATAACTAACACATAATTTCATTCAGAGTGTATACAAATCTCTTACAAATCAACAAGAAAATTAAATGGAAAACTTTACAAATTTTGAAAAGACTTTAAAAACATATGATACTTCAGATAGGCAAAACATGTATGTAGATATACTCAACCTCTCTGGGAATAAGGAAAATGCAAAATGACAATGGAACAGAGCTAGATATCCACCAGAATGACTAACAGAAAAAGATTGATAATACTTTGTATTAGGACAACAGGAATGTTCAAACGGTGCTGGAGGGAGAGTGAAAGTAATACAAATCATTTGAGAAACTGACTGAACATATACATTCCCTAGAACCAAACAATTCCCCTCCTGAATATATATCCAAAATGAAGCAAACACGTGTATTTATCCAAAGACGTGTCCAGGAATGAGTATAGTAACCTAATACATAATAGGCTACAAGGAAATAGCATGTTTCGTAATAGGATAAAACAAGTAAAAAACAAACAAACAAAAAACCAAGTGTTCATTACTAGTAAACTGGAAAAAATAAATTGTGGCTTCTTTAAATAAGAATACTGTACAGTCATTCACCAGCAAACCACAGCTCCATGCAAAAGCATGGATAAATCTCCCAAACATTTATTTTTGTACAAAATAATCCAGACAGAAAAGAGGAAGTAGTATTTGAGTCCACTTATGTTAAAAGTCCCCAAATAGGCAAAACTAAAATGTACTGTTAAAAGTCAGCAAAGTCTCCTGTGCTTGGAGAGTGGTGGTGGTAATTGAGGCACCAAGTACTCTTTTGAGATGCTTATTATGGTTATTTTCTTGATCTGGGGGCTAGTTACACAAATGCATTAACTTTGCAGGAGTTGTTCAGACTGTTTCCGATTGTGCACTTTTCTATATGCACATTGTACTTCAAAATTATCTATTACAAATTATTCTATGGCTGATTCTTGTTGATGTATGACAGAAAACCACAAAATTCTGTCAAGCAAATATCCTTCAATTAAAAAAAATAAAGTGGCAAAAACAATAATTCTAGTGTTCCGAGCATGTGGCTCAAGTCAGGGATTACTCTGTTGAAGGCTGTGATTATATGCTGTGCTTCCATCTGGATCAACAGCCCCTTCCAAATGCTCTGAGTGAAGAATGAATCAAAGGCCATAGAACCACTACAATTTCTTCAAGTTGAGGGACCTCAATGGTAGTCCAGTGACTAAGACACTGGACTCCCAGTGTAGGGGTGATTGGGTTCCATCCCTGGTCAAGGAACTAGATCTCTCATGCTATAACTAAAGATCCTGCATGCCACAACTAAGACCCAGCACAGCCAAATAAGTCAATAAATAAATATTATAAGACTTTTTTTCAAATTGAGGAAGGCTGTCAACCAATCAAAAGAAAAAGATCAGAGTCCCAGTTGAAACTGTTCATTGGGAAACTGTTGAACATGTGGCTTATGTCACAGCACCTAAGAAATGATGATCTAGGTGTGGTCTTGTTGGAGAATATCACATGTTTACATCAGCCTTTGGTTTTATAATGTGAAATAATGATGTCTTAGATAATAAATCTCACCTTAGATCTCACCTGAAGGGCTCAGTACTAATAGGGGAAAGAGAAAATTATGATAATAACAGCAATTATATAAATGTATAATGTAGGGTATATATACCCCACATGTATAGTGGGGTAATGTCAGTGAAAATGGTAGGAACTTTGAAAATCTGTGCTTCCATAAAAGTGATGAGAAAACTAGCAAAAATGCTTAGAATCTTTTTTTTTTTTTTTTAAGTTTCTGAAAATTAACCCACGGCTTACAACAATCTGAACTGTCTGGTGGCTCCCTAGAAAACTACCTTGAAAGGCTTGTCTGATTCAGAACTTGCCCAGTGCTAAAGCAACCACCTAGGGAGTATTTGCTGAAAACATTTACAGGCAAATGTTTCAGCTGCTGCTGCCTGAGGCAATAGAAAATAGTTGGGACAAACAGATAATCAAAAAGTATATGCGGGAAATCTGTGGAATGAGATAGCCTGGGCTTCCCTGGTGGCTCAGCTGGTAAAGAATCTGCTTGCAGTGCAAGAGACCTGGGTTTGATCCCTGGGTTGGGAAAATCCCCTGGAGAAGAGACAGACATACAGACTTGAAAAGCTCTGACATATTCCTGGGAACCTGGAAGACCAGATGTACTTGTAGGGATGTGCACATGCTAAGGAAAGTACTGAGACTCTCATCTCTTGTTCGAGTCTTTATGCAAACAGAAAGTGAAGGCTAAGCCGTGGTTCTAACTTCCTGGCTAAGTGTCAGAGGATTGCCCAAATGTATACAGAACCCTCCAGAGAAAGATAGAGGTTTTTGGTTGCAAATGAATTTTCTGTTCAGTCATTAACTGACGACTAAGACAACGGACAGAGAATTCAGTGGCTCACTTGAAAAGAAATACAGACTTTATAGAATTAATTGAGAAAAGACACTAGACAAACAACTACAAGTATAGTAAACATATCAGCAGCAAAACTGGGAAGGTGTGATCTGATTTCCAGAGATGTACATTATAGTACTGGAAATACCCACAGCTTTTAACAAATATTACAGAAATGCAAAAAAAAAAAAAAAAAAAGAAGAAGAAGAGAGCATGAACCATATGAAAGAGAAAGTGACTCAGTCATGTCTGACTCTTTGTGACCCCATGGACTATACAGTCTATGGAATTCTCCAGGCCAGGAGACTGGAGTGGGTAGCAGGTCCCTTCTCCAGGGGATCTTCCCAACCCAGGGATCAAACCCAGGTCTCCCTCATTGCAGGTGGATTCTATCCAGCTGAGCCAACAGGGAAGCCCCTACACACATACACAAACCCCAAAACAAAGCAGTGAGTATAAACTGTCCCTGCAGAAAGCCCAGATATGGGACTTTTAAGACAAATACTTTAAATCAGCTATTTTAAATATATTCAAATAATATAAGTGGACTATCTTTAAAGAACTAAAGAAATAGTCAAGAACAACATCCATCAAATAGAGTATATCAACAAAAATACAGAATTTTTTAAAAAACAAATTACAGAGTTGAAAAGTACAACTGAAACAAAAATGAAAACTTTATTTTGGTAAATTTAATGGTTCAACAGCACTCGCAAGCAAACAAAGGAATTGGTGAACTTGAAGATACATCAGCAAGATTATCAAGGCTAAGAATAAAAAGTCCAATATGAAGAAAAATGAACAGAGTCTCAGAAACCTATGGAATATCTTCATACATACCAACTATGTGTAATGAAAGTCCCAAAGAAGAAGAGGAGGAAAAAGAAGTAGGAAGCATATTTGAAGAAATAATGGCCCAAACTTCCCAAATGTTTATCTGTGCATACAAATTCATAAAGCTGAAAGAACAGGTATTTTTATCAACCAAGATTTCTGTATCTGGCAGAGCCATTCTTCAAAAATGAAAGATAAGTTCAGATATCCCAGATAACCAAGCACTGAGAGAATGTTAAAGTAGTAGAAAGTTCATAGAAAAACGTCCTTCAAGGTAAAATGAAAGGACACTTGACAGTAATTCACACCCACACAGATACATAGAGAACAGCAGAGAAGGCACAGCCATATGGATAAATACAGAAGATGGTGTGAACTTATTCTTTCTATTGTAATCCTTTCTCCCTATATGATTAGGTGCATGAATCGATAATTATAAACCCATGTTGATGGACACACACTGTAAATACACTGAATACACATTCTTCCCAAGTGAGTATGTAACATTCCACAGGATAGACCATATTTCAGGTTTATGTCTTAATAAATGTTAAATAATTGAAATCATATAAAGTATATTCTCTGAGTACAGTGAAATGAATGAATGAGTTTGAATCAATGAATTAGTTTGAATAATTCACTAAATATGAAAATTAAACAGTACATTCTTATTAATAAATAAGCAATGATTAAAAAAGAATTACAGGGGAAATTAGAAAGTATTTTTGATTAATATAGCCAAACACAATATACCAATGTAATTGAATTGAGAGTCCAAAAATAAAACCATATATCTATGTTTAATCTTGCCAACAATGGTGGCAAGATTATAGAACATTATTGTCATGAAAAAGGAGTGATATACTGATTCATACTACATCATGGATGGTCCTTAAAAATTTTAAGTAAAACAAAAAAATTTAAGTAAAAGAATGCAGGCAAATCACCACATATTGAATAATCGCATTTATATGAAGTGTCCATACAGACAAATCTATAGAAGCAGAAAATAGATTATTGGTTGCCAGGGGATGAAGGGTGTGGAGAGTGACAGGTAACACTGCAAGTTTTCTTTTCAGGGTAATGGAAATATTTTGGAAATCGGTCACGGTGATGGCTGTACAACACTGTGAATATACTGAAATTCTCTGCATTATACAGTTTAAAATGGTGAATTTTGTGTGACTGGCATCTCAATTAAAAATGCAAATATGTGCATATATATTTATATAGATCTCCAGTGCAAGTCTTTTATATGCATTAACTCTTTTTATCATAATAACAAACCAATAAGATTACTCCATTTTCACCACACTCCTATTTTACTTATGGGAAAATTGAAGAAAAAGCACAGAGAAGTTAAGAAACTTGCCAAGGATACATAATTAAGAGTGGTACATAGGTTACACAGTGGTCCAGTTTCATGGTCCATTCTGTTGATAGCTGTGGAAGCCCACTGTAGACAGCCACAGTGTTGCCTGCTTTATGGTATCCTATTCATTCCCAGCAAGAACTCAGGAGATAATTATACTCTCTTAGGAGATGAGATGGAGAAGGCAATGGCACCCCACTCCAGTACTCTTGCCTGGAAAATCCCATGGATGCAGGAGCCTGGTAGGCTGAGGTCCATGGGGTCGCTAAGAGTCAGACATGGCTGAGCAACTTCTCTTTCACTTTTCACTTTCATGCATTGGAGAAGGAAATGGCAACCCACTCCAGTGTTCTTGCCTGGAGAATCCCGGGGATGGGGGAGCCTGGTGGCTGCTGTCTTTGGGGTCGCACAGAATCGGACACGACTGAAGCGGCTTAGCAGCAGCAGCAGTAGCAGCAGCAGGAGATGAGAAAAGTAAGGCTAAATGGTGATAATATTGTCTCTGGTCATACTCTAATTGAAATGCAGCAATATCAATGTAACGAAGCCAAATGCATCAAATGACTAATATATGGGGATTATTAGAAAGTCTAGGGATTATCTGGAAGTCCAAATTCTTTCTGTTTTCTTGTACTGCAAACTTTGTTGTGTTTATGTCCCTATGAATTTGCCTGACTTTGGAAGGTCCATTTGCCTGCTAAATAAATTTACATTATCAAATAGGGCAGGGCAATGCTTACAAATGAAAGTAGTTTTGCAGCCTGCTGATAAGGAGGCTGACCACAAGAAGTGGTTTAATTTGTATTAAACCACTTAGTTTTATCTAAGTCAGGAAGGAGGGTGGTAGCAGCATCTCTAGGGGAGGAAACAATCAATCACTCAAATGTAACGTGTCAAAAGAAATTTCCTTTTAAGACAGTTCCCAACCTAACTGAGTCTGTCAATTAAACAGTGTGGTATATGAGCTTAGATCTGTTCAAGAAGAGAAAGGCAATGCTGCTGCTGCTGCTAAGTCGCTTCAGTCCTGTCCGACTGTGTGCAACCCCATAGACGGAAGCCCACCAGGCTCCCCCGTCCCTGGGATTCTCCAGGCAAGAACACTGGAGTGGGTTGCCATTTCCTTCTCCAATGCATGAAAGTGAAAAGTGAAAGGGAAGTCTCTCAGTAGTGCCCCACTCTTAGCGACCCCATGGACTGCAGCCTACCAGGCTCCTCCATCCTTGGGATTTTCCAGGAAAGAGTACTGGAGTTGGGTGTCATTGCCTTTTCTGAGAAAGGCAATGACAAGGTGTTTAATCAAAAATAACTGAGAGGCAAAGAGAGAAGATTTTGATTTTTTTGAGGATAGAAGAATCTAAGTAAACACAGAGGGAAAGAAAGGATAAGTTATTTTAAGAAACAAAGAAAATCAGAAGAGAGCAAAACTTAGATGGACCCAGTCAGCATCTTGCTGGGAAAGACTGAAAGCAAAAGGTGAAGGGGGCTGGAGAGGATGAGATGGTTAGATAGCATCACCAACTCAGTGGACATGAATCTGAGCAAATTTTGGGAGATAGTGAAGGACAGGGAAGCCTGGTACACTACAGTCCATAGGGTTGCAAAGGGTTGGACACAACTTAGCGACTGAACAACAAGTCAGCCTCTTGTTCAGTCATATCTCTAGACCTCAGTGAAGTGAAGAGGAAACACAGATGTCAAAAACAGATAGACCTCTGCCTATCTATAAGAAATTGAGCAAGTTACCTAAAATCTTTGATTCTTGGTTTCAGTTTCTGTAACACGGCAGTAATAACACTTGCTTCTCAGAGTTTTCTATGGAGATTCAGTTCAGTTCAGTTCAGTTCAGTCGCTCAGTCATGTCCGACTCTTTCCGACCCCATGAATCGCAGCACGCCAGGCCTCCCTGTCCATCACCAACTCCCAGAGTTCACTCAGACTCACGTCCATCGAGTCCGTGATGCCATCCAGCCATCTCATCCTCGGTCGTCTCCTTCTCCTCCTGTCCCCAATCCCTCCCAGCATCAGAGTCTTTTCCAATGAGTCAACTCTTCGCATGAGGTGGCCAAAGTACTGGAGCTTCAGCTTCAGCATCACTCCTTCCAAAGAAATTGCAGGGCTGATCTCCTTCAGAATAGACTGGTTGGATCTCCTTGCAGTCCAAGGGACTCTCAAGAGTCTTCTCCAACACCACAGTTCAAACGCATCAGTTCTTCGGCGCTCAGCCTTCTTCACAGTCCAACTCTCACATCCATACATGACCACTGGAAAAACCACAGCCTTGACTAGACGGACCTTAGTCAGCAAAGTAATGTCTCTGCTTTTGAATATGCTATCTAGGTTGGTCATAACTTTTCTTCCAAGGAGTAAGCGTCTTTTAATTTCATGGCTGCAATCACCATCTGCAGTGATTTTGGAGCCCCAAAATTTAAAATCTGACACTGTTTGCACTGTTTCCCCATCTATTTCCCATGAAGCAGTGGGACCGGATGCCATGATCCTCGTTTTCTGAATGTTGAGTTTTAAGCCAACTTTTTCGCTCTCCTCTTTCACTTTCATCAAGAGGCTTTTTAGTTCCTCTTCATTTTGTGCCATAAGGATGGTGTCATCTGCATATCTGAGGTTATTGATATTTCTCCCGGCAATCTTGATTCCAGCTTGTGTTTCTTCTAGTCCAGCGTTTCTCATGATGTACTCTGCATGTAAGTTAAATAAGCAGGGTGACAATATACAGCCTTGACGTACTCCTTTTCCTATTTGGAGTCTGTTGTTCCATGTCCAGTTCTAACTGTTGCTTCCTGACCTGAATACAGATTTCTCAAGAGGCAGGTTAGGTGGTCTGGTATTCCCATTTCTTTCAGAATTTTCCACAGTTTATTGTGATCCACACAGTCAAAGGCTTTGGCATAGTCAATAAAGCAGAAAGAGATGTTTTTCTGGAACTCTCTTGCTTTTTCCATGATCCAACTGATGTTGGCAATTTGATCTCTGGTTCCTCTGCCTTTTCTAAAACCAGCCTGAATATCAGGGAGTTCACAGTTCACGTATTGTTGAAGCCTGGCTTGGAGAATTTTGAGCATTACTTTACTAGCATGTGAGATGAGTGCAATTGTGCAGTAGTTTGAGCATTCTTTGGCATTGCCTTTCTTTGGAATTGGGATGAAAACTGACCTTTTCCAGTCCTGTGGCCACTGTTTAGTTTTCCAAATTTGCTGGCATAATGAGTGCAGCACTTTCACAGCATCATCTTTCAGGATTTGAAATAGCTCCACTGGAATTCCATCACCTCCACTAGCTTTGTTCATAGTGATGCTTTCTAAGGCCCACTTAACTTCACTTTCCAAGATGTCTGGCTCTAGATGAGTGATCACATCATCATGATTATCTGGGTCGTGAAGATCTTTTTTGTCCAGTTCTTCCATGTATTCTTGCCACCTCTTCTTAATATCTTCTGCTTCTGTTAGGTCCAGACCATTTCTGTCCTTTATCGAGCCCATCTTTGTGTGAAATGTTCCCTTGGTATCTCTAATTTTCTTGAAGAGATCTCTAGTCTTTCCCATTCTGTTCTTTTCCTCTATTTCTTTGCATTGATCACTGAAGAAGGCTTTCTTATCTCTTCTTTCTGTTCTTTGGAACTCTGCATTCAGATGCTTATATCTTTCCTTTTCTCCTTTGCTTTTTGCCTCTCTTCTTTTCACAGCTATTTGTAAGGCCTCCCCAGACAGCCATTTTGCTTTTTTGCATTTCTTTTCCATGGGGATGGTCTTGATCCCTGTCTCCTGTACAATGTCACGAACCTCATTCCATAGTTCATCAGGCACTCTATTCTAACATATCTAGGCCCTTAAATCTATTTCTCACTTCCACTGTGTAATCATAAGGGATTTGATTTAGGTCATCCCTGAATGGTCTAGCGGTTTTCCCTACTTTCTTCAATTTAAGTCTGAATTTGGCAATAAGGAGTTCATGATCTGAGCCACAGTCAGCTCCTGGTCTTGTTTTTGTTGACTGTATAGAGCTTCTCCATCTTTGGCTGCAAAGAATATAATCAATCTGATTTCGGTGTTGACCATCTGGTGATGTCCATGTGTAGAGTCTTCTCTTGTGTTGTTGGAAGAGGGTGTTTGCTATGACCAGTGCATTTTCTTGGGAAAACTCTATTAGTCTTTTCCCTACTTCATTCCGTATTCCAAGGCCAAATTTGCCTGTTACTCCAGATGTTAACTTCCTACTTTTGCATTCCAGTCCCCTATAATGAAAAGGACATCTTTTTTGGGTGTTAGTTCTAAAAGGTCTTGTAGGTCTTCATAAAACTGTTCAACTTCAGCTTCTTCAGTGTTACTGTTTGGGGCATAGACTTGGATAACTGTGATATTGAATGATTTGCCTTGGAGACGAACAGATATCATTCTGTCGTTATTGCGATTGCATCCAAGTACTGCATTTTGGACTCTTTTGTTGACCATGATGGCTACTCCATTTGTTCTGAGGGATTCCTGCCCACAGTAGTAGATGTGATGGTCATCTGAGTTAAATTCACCCATTCCAGTCCATTTTAGTTCGCTGATTCCTAGAATGTCAATGTTCACCCTTGCTATCTCTTGTTTGACCACTTCCAATTTGCCTTGATTCATGGACCTGACTTTTCAGGTTCCTATGCAATATTGCTCTTTATAGCATCAGACCTTGCTTCTATCACCAGTCACATCCACAACTGGGTATGGTTTTTGCTTTGGTTATGGAGATTAATTAACATAATGGAAAACTTATATAGTGCAGTACATGGCTATGTGCCTTAGGTGCTTGCTAAGTGCTATGTTTTTCCCCTTCTCACATATGTTCATGATTTTCTAAAGTATGCACTCACTATTTTGCATATGTCAAAACTTTCCCAATAATGAGCCACCTAGGTCTCCCCATATTCAGAATAGTACTGTTCTTGTTCAGCTGCTAAGTAGTGTCCGACTCTGCGCTACCCCATGCACTACAGCACCCTAGGCTCCCATGTCCTTCACCATCTCCTGGAATTTTTACAAATTTATGTCCACTGAGACAGTGATACTTTTCAACCATCTCATTCTCTGTTGTTCCCTTCTCCTCCTGCCCTCAATCTTTCCTAACATCATGGTCTTTTCCAGTGAATGGGTGTTTTGCATCAGGTGGCCAAAGTATTGGAACTTCAGATATAGCATCAGTCCTTCCAATCAATATTCAGGGTTGATTTCCTTTGGGGTTGACTGGTTTGATCACCTTGCTGTCCAAGGGACTCTCAGGCATCTTCTCCAGGTAAATACTTGAGATATACGTTCTTTTATTTTGACCTTCCAGCTAAGACAGAATGTGTTAGTGATCATTTTATTACTATTCTGCTATGGATAGGCCAACTATCTTTACACTTGAAAAGAGATGGGGTACACCAGGAGAGGTACACCACATTACTCCATGTCAGGGGGCAGAAGAAGTGAGAAGGAAACGTGGGCAAGAGCCTTTGTTATGTTTTCCAAATGAAGGACCTGACAAGGCAGGATAAGCAGGCTTAGACTGGCTAGTTTGGGTAATTTCAGTGGGCTGGGGGCTGGAAGCTACCCCTAGTTGGCTGGTAACTGGTCCTGAGGTGATAAAGAGTAGGTGGATAGTTGTTTGAAGTGTGAGAAGTCAATAAAAGAAAGTGACTGGGGTGAAGGCTCTGAAAGCAGTGGAGGGATTTGATCAGAGGAGGGGTGTGGCCTGAGTTACCAGTAACTGCATCACTTTTGTTGCTGTGTCATCAGCAGATGGTGCTAAGAATAAAAAGTTTAAAGTGAAGTTGCTCAGCCTTGTCCAACTCTTCGCGACCCCATGGACTGTAGTCTGCCAGGCTCCTCTGTCCGTGGGATTTCCCAGACAAGAATACTGGAGTGGGTTGCCATTTCTTTCTCCACGGGATCTTCCAGATCCAGGGATTGAACCTTGGTATCCCTCATTGCAGTCAGGCTGTTTAACGTCTGAGCCACCAGGGAAGTCCGATGTTAAGAACAAAAGTAAACTATTCTCAAGAGAAGTGGTGATAATCCAAGCAAGAATGGTTAGTGACTTGAATCACAGGATAGTGATGAGGAGCTGGATTCTGGATGAACTTTTCAAGGTACAGATGATGGGATTTGTCAGAACAGGTGAGGGGGTATTAGAGCCAGGAAGGGGAGCTTCCCAGGTGCGGCTAGTAGAAAAGAACCCACCTGCCAATGCAGCAGACATCAGAGACGTGGGTTCGATCTCTGGTTTGGGAAGATCCCCCGGAGGAGGGCATGGCAGCCCTCTCCAGTATTCTTGCCTGGTGAATCCCATAGACAGAGAAGCTTGGTGGGCTACAGTGCATAGGGTTGCAAAGAGGCAGACATGACTGAAGCGACTTAGCACATATACATGCAGAGTCAGGGAGGAGTTAATGAAAATCCCAAGCATTTTGGCCTGAGCAAGTGAAAGGGGACAGGCCATGAACTGAGATAACAGCCACTATATGAGGACAAGCTTGTTTGTAGGAAAAGCACTGGGGCAGGGGAAGAGCAGAGAGGGTTTTGGAAAATTGAATTGGAAGTGCCTATTAGGTATCAGAATGGAGATGCCCAGAGGCAGATGGATGTATGTTTCAGGAATCCATGGAGGAGCTCTAGACTGGAGTATAAATTTTGGAGTCATTTGCATATAAATTATATTTGAAGCTTTGAGACTTGATGGAATAATATAGGAGGTGAACATAGAAAATGTAAAATAATAGGTTGTGAGAACCCTCTGGGCGCAATCTTCAGTCCTGACCTGTAAATCAACTAACTGGCCATCAGTTCAGCAGAATTATCCCATTCATGCTGCTGCAGCTTTTTCCATAGAACCTATCTTCTCCTACTTCACTGTTACATACTGGTCTGTGTATTTGTTGTTTATAGTCTCTCCCTTTCTCTTTTCTGCCCTTTCCTCCACTTCATCTAAGATCCTTAAGGGGAGGTGTCTTTGTGTCTGTTTAATAATCTATTCCAAGCACCTAAAATAGCACCTGACACTAGGTACTCAATAAACTTAAACTATTTGTTAATACAAGAAATATTTATTTTTTATTTTTTAAAAAATATAAATTTATTTATTTTAATTGGAGGTTAATTACTTTACAGTATTGTATTGGTTTTGCCATACATCAATATGAATCCACCACGGGTATACACGTGTTCCCCATCCTGAACCACCCCCCTCCTCCCTTCCCGTACCATCCCTCTGGGTCGTCCCAGTGCACCAGCCCCAAGCATCCAGTATCATGCATCAAACCTGGACTGATGATTCATTTCATATATGATATTATCCATGTTTCAATGCCATTCTCCCAAATCATCCCACACTATCCCTCTCACACTGGTGGGAATGCAAACTAGTACAGCCACTATGGAGAACAGTGTGGAGATTCCTTAAAAAACTGGAAAAAGAACTGTCTTATGACCCAGCAATCCCACTGCTGGGCATACACACCGAGGAAACCAGAATTTAAAGAGACACATGTACCCCATCACAGCACTATTTATAATAGCCAGGACATGGAAGCAACCTAGAAGTCCATGAGCAGATGAATGGATAGGAAAGCTGTGTTACATATTCACAATGGAGTATTACTCAGCCATTAAAAAGAAATACATTTGAATCAGTTCTAATGAGGTGGATGAAACTGGAGCCTATTATACAAAGTGAAGTAAGCCAGAAAGAAAAGCACCAATACAGTATACTAATGCATATATATGGAATTTAGAAAGATGATAACAATAACCCTGTATGCGAGACAGCAAAAGAGACACAGATGTATAAATCAGTCTTTGGAATAAATATTTATTAATGAAAGAAATGGTGATTTTATTAATTTCTTGTTGAAGATCTTTTATTCTTTAAAATTTTAACTTTTAAAGGTTATAGTATCAGGAAAAGGTAAAGCTTAATCAGATATCACATTGAAAAGAAAATCACTCAGTCATATCTGACTCTTTGTGACGCCATGGACTGTAGCCTGCCAGGCTCCTCTGTCCATGATATTTTCTCCAGGCAAGAATACTGGAGTGGGTTGTCATTCTTTTCTCCAGGGGATCTTCCCAACCCAGGAACCCAGGTCTCCCACATTGCAGGTGGATTCTTTACCATCTGAGTCAACATCTTTGATAACAGGTTTGAGCAAGATCTTGAAAAAAATGGAACTAGAGACATGCCCTGGTCAGGACTGAGTAGAGACAGGAAAAAAAAAAAAATTAAGGGGGAATGAAGAGAGTAGAGAAAACCTCCCTCTAGGACTGTGCTCTGATCTGTTAGGAAATAATGTGCATGCTAGGCAGCTTCAGTCCTGTCTGACTCTTTGCGAATGTATGGACCATAGTCTGCCAGGCTCCACTGTCCTTGGGATTTCCCAGGTAAGAATACTGAAGTGGGTTACCCTGCCCTTCTATGGAATCAGTTCAGTTCAGTTCAGTTACTCAGTCATGTCCAACTCTGCAACCCCATGGACTGCAGCATGCCAGGCTTCCCTGTCCATCACCAACTTCCAGAGCTAGCTCAAACTTATGTCTATTGAGTCAGTGATGGTATCCAACCATCTCATCCTCTGTCATCCCCTTCTGCCCTGCCTTCAATCTTTCCCAGCATCAAGGTCTTTACCAATGAGTCAGTTCTTTGCATCAGGTGGCCAAAGTATTGGAGTTTCAGTTTCAGAATCAGTCCTTCCAATGAATATTCAGGACTGATTTCCTTTAGGATGGACTGGTTGGATCTCCTTGCAGGCCAAGGGACTCTCAAGAGTCTTTTCCAACACCACAGTTTAAAAGCATCAATTCTTCAGCTCTCAGCTTTCTTCACAGTCCAACTCTCACATCTATACATCACTACTGGAAAAACCACAGCTGACTAGATGGGCCTTTTTTGGCAAAGTAATGTCTCTGTTTTTTAATATGCTGTCTAGGTTCAGTTCAGTTCAGTCACTCAGTCATGTCCGACTCTTTGCAACCCCATGAATCACAGCATGCCAGGCCTCCCTGTCCATCACCAACTCCTGGAGTTCACTGAGACTCGTGTCCATCGAGTCAGTGATGCCATCCAGCCATCTCATCCTCGGTCGTCCCCTTCTTCTCCTGCCCCCAATCCCTCCCAGCATCAAAGTCTTTTCCAATGAGTCAACTCTTCGCATGAGGTGGCCAAAGTACTGGAGTTTCAGCTTTAGCATCATTCCTTCCAAAGAAATCCCAGGGCTGATCTCCTTCAGAATGGACTGGTGGGATCTCCTTGTAGTCCAAGGGACTCTCAAGGGTCTTCTCCAACACCACAGTTCAAAAGCATCAATTCTTCGGTGCCCAGCCTTCTTCACAGTCCAACTCACATCCATACATGACCACAGGAAAAACCACAGCCTTGACTAGACGGACCTTAGTCAGCAAAGTAATGTCTCTGCTTTTGAATATGCTATCTAGGTTTTGAATATGCTGTCTAGGTTAGTCATAGCTTTTCTTCCAAGGAACAAGCATCTTTTAATTTCATGGCTGCAGTCACCATCTGCAGTGATTTGGGAGCCCCCCAAAATAGTCTGTGACTGTTTTCATTGCTTCCCCATCTATTTGCCATGAAGCGATGGGACCAGATGCCATGATCTTAGTTTTCTGAGTGTTGAGTTTTAAGCCAACTTTTTGACTCTCCTCTTTCGATTTTATCAAGAGGCTCTTTAGTTCTTCTTTGCTTTCTGCCATAAGGATGATGTCATCTGCATATCTGAGGTTATTGATATTTCTCGCAGCAATCTTGATTGTAGCTTGTGCTTCATCCAGTCCAGCATTTGTCATGATGTACTCCTCATATAAGTTAAATAAGCAGGGTGACAATATACAGCCTTGATGTGCTCCTTTCCCAATTTGGAACCAGTCTGTTATTCCATGTCCAGTTCTAACTGTTGCTTCCTGACCTGCATACAGATTACTCAAGAGGCAGGTGAGGTGGTCTTGTATTCCAATCTTTTTAAGAGTTTTCCACAGTTTGTTGTGATCCACACAGTCAAAGGCTTTGGCATACAGAATAATATAACATATTATTTCTAAGACATGGCTCATCCTAGGCCTCAACTTTGACAGGAATAGTTTTGCTAACATTTTCAACATGATTTAATTCAATGAAAACGTGGACATGTCATAAGTGCTTGTTAATTAATAAATATTTGTTTTGCCTTAGCTGTGTTCTAAGCAATGTGCTAGCTTTTGAGGGAAAGAGTATGAATAATGATAGTCAGTATTTAGTTGGGGATATGATCAGTTGAATAATAAGAAACAGACACATACAGGGAGACCATAGGATAAGAGGCATAAGCTTGCTTGGTAGAGTTAGAAAGATCTGTAAATCAGGTATGGTTTGAAGTAAGACTTGAAAGGTGAGTAGCATGACTTTGTCAATCATCACCCTTTTCTGGACATTTTTTTTTTTTGTTGTTGTTATGTGGATTCTGACATTTTGTAATCACGTCTTCCCATAATGACCCAGAAAAGCTCCATAGGAAAATTCAGAAGATTCAAAAGTAACTCATATGTCCAGTCATTCTTTCACAAACATTTACGGAGTGCTTCAGTTCAGTTCAGTTGCTCAGTCGTGTCCAACTCTTTGCAACCCCATGAATCACAGCACGCCAGGCCTCCCTGTCCATCACCAATTCTTGGAGTTCACTCAGACTCACGTCCATTGAGTCAGTGATGCCATCCAGCCATCTCATCCTCTGTTGTCCCCTTCTCCTCCTGCCCCCAATCCCTCCCAGCATCAGAGTCTTTTCCAGTGAGTCAACTCTTTGCATGAGGTGGCCAAAGTACTGGAGTTTCAGCTTCAGCATCAGTCCTTCCAATGAACACCCAGGACTGATTTCCTTTAGAATGGACTGGTTAGATCTCCTTGCAGTTGGAGTGTTTACTTTAGGTCAAACACTGGACACTAGAAATATCAACATAAATAATTAATGAACACTGCGCTCAGAAGACTTATGCTCTATAGCTACAATTTTCAAACTTTGGGGCACCTCAGAATCACCTGAAGTGCTTGGTAAAACACAAGTTCACTGGCCCGAGTCCAAAAGTTGTTGATTCACTAGGTCTGGGGTAGAGCTCGATAAGTTGCATTTAAAGTAAATTCCTGGGTAATGAGGTGTTACTAGACTGAAGACCACTTTGAAAACCATAGATACTGGGACAATGGTTCAGTTAAACAGGTCAGTGTGATGGGTCCATGACGGAGCAAGTAAGATTTGGGACAGCCCCATCTGGGATGTGGAAGTAAAAGTCACACTACAGCAAACCATCTTTGCTCTACTTCCTTTGGAATTGATTCTTTGCTGATGAACTACAGGCTTCTTTGTGATATATCTTACATAGCAGTGTCAAAACCACAACCCCACAGATTCCCTTATCCAAGGAATGTTTATGTTCGCTGACAATACTCAGAGTCATTACTATAAACTAAGTACATCTGGATTTTGAATTATTTTACTGAAGGAAAAAAAAGAAACATTTAATTCACAATGATTGAAGACAATTAAAATACAGCATAAAACACTTTGTAAAATCTACAGATTACCAAGAATTAAAGTGGAGAGTAGAGTTGGAAAGAACTACTCATTTGTACCCCTACAGTGAATGAAAAGAATTCAAATAAGATCCTGCAACCAGTTAACCTTTAATGAATCAATATTGTTCCGTGAGTTTCAGAACAGTCAAAAATGTTTCTTCGGCTACCTCTCTGTGTGTAGCATGGTATGATACAATGAAAAGAAAAACAGTTTGAGAGGTGGCCGATGGCCTCAAATAGATTGCAATATATAGTTAGACAAAAGGGTCAGGTTGTATCCATTCATGTATTTATTTTGCCTCTATTGTATACTTGAAGCTATGTTATATTCTGGGAAAATGAAAGTAAACTGTAGAATTTAAAAGGTTTTATATTTCATATTTTAGTGAAGGAGGCAGTAATTTGTGAAAAAATAAAGATATGTTGAGTGAGGTGTAGTGGTTGCTCAAGGATGAAATGGTAACAGTGACATGGGTCAACAAAAATCTGAGGATGGAATAAGGCATTCATTGGATTTTAATGGAAGCTGGACAGGTGGATGAGTTTGTTGCACAAGGAGACATTCAGGGGAGAGGGACCTGTTTTCTCCTACAGAGAGGTATGACATGGCATGTGATGGTCAGGAGATATGAGTAGCTCAGTATAGAGAAGCAGGCGAGGGGCAGATGAGCAAGGAGTCTGAATGCTGTTTTTAATGCTTTAATTTTTGAAAATTGAGTTATGTTTGCCATACAACACTGTGCAAGTTCAAGTTTGTCATAATAAATGACAAATATTTATTATTTCACAGTTTCTGTGGGTTGAGAATCCAGGCATGGACTATCTCTTTGCCCCCAAACCTATATCCTTCACAAGATTGCATGCATCAAAGTGCCAGCAGGCACTGTAGTCTCTTTGGAGGCTGGACCTGTGAAGGATCTACTTCCAAGCTTACTCACATAGTGTTGGAAGGATTCAGTTCCTCCTGTGCTTCTGGACTGAGGGCCTCAGTTCTCTGATGACCGGTGGTCAGAGACCCCTGTCCATTCCTTGCCATGTGAGCCTCTCCAAGGAAAGCTCACACATGGCAGCTGGCTTCTATCAGAGCCAGCAAGAGAAACAGAGGGTGTCCCTAGCCTAAGCCATAGCGTTTTTGTAACCTGGACCTAGATTGACATCCTATAACTTGTGCTGTATTTTATTAATTAACAGCAAGTCAGCAAGCCTAGTGCACAATCAAAGGAAGGGGAGAAGATGAGGATGTAAATTCCAGGGTGTGAGGACCACTTGGGCCATCTGAAGATTACTCACAACAATATGGATTCTTACCTTATTCACAAGATTTGCTACAATCTACTGGCCAAAAACTAAGGAGCTGTTTTGACAAATGTTCTGGATCTCTGTGAAAACTCATGGGAGGAGAGTTGAGGAGGTGGGGCCCCAGATACTCTTAGCCAGGCCCTCCACCCACTTGGCTGTCTACTGAAGTAAACATGTCAGCAGGGAAGGAAATGAGCATCACGCATCTGAGGCACAGTGCCTGCTGAAGGATTCTAAAAGTCAGCTTCATCAGAGATTCACTGAGGTTCTATTAATCTTGCAGGAAAGCCACAGGGTCTGGCTTTTAATAGAGGAAAAGGTGAGCCACAGCTGTCTTGCAAAGCAGAAGGATGTCTCCTCCCACTCTGGCTCCCTCATTGACATTCTACATAAACTTGAGTCACAGTGCATTAGTTTGTCTTAATTTTGCATTTGTGTTTTTCAGCTCCTACTAATTCCTGAAAGGAAAGGAGACACAGAGTTAATATGAGATCCTCTATTGAGAATTAAGTGGGTTTGCTGGGGCTTCTTAAGAAGACTTTGTCAACCATGGTAACTGATTTTTTGGGGTTTCTGGACTCTAAGAGTCTGTCTAAGCTTTCAGTCTTAACCTATTATATAGGTAGAAGGGACATAGTTTAGCGTGCAAAATTGAGGTGACATTCAAGAGCACCTCCTAAACTTTTGGCAGTCAGTATTCAAGGAGTACTTAGGGCATTATTTCAGTTAACTCCTGCAAACACTATGCATGTGTGCATGCATGCTAAGTTGCTTCACTCGTGTCCAGTTCTTTGCACCTTAGGACTGTAGCCCACCAGGCTTCTCTGGCCATAGGATTCTCCAGGCAAGAATACTGGAATGGGTTGCCATACCATCTTCCCAACCCAAAGATCAAACCCCTGTCTCTTATGTCTCCTGCCTTGGCAAATGGATTCTTTACCACTCAAAGCCCACTTTGCCACTGAGAAGCCCTAAACACTAGGAATAGCCAGAGTTATTATCATCAGTTGGCAAATGACAAAAGTGAAATTTGGGGAGGTTAGGTCAGTGGCTCAAGGCTATTCTGGCCACAGGCATGATCCAAGGTCTGGTGAAGTCTTGCCTGACTGCAGAGCCCCCACTCTATGGCACATCTATGTTCTTCATAGAGGAGCATAATCACAAAAGCAACAAGGAAGCAACAAAAACAAAACATTCATACCCTCGGAGAGCTTGTACTTAGAAATCAGGCTCACACTTCTTCACTTTTCTTAATATTGGTATAAGCGCTGCTGCTGGTATAAATATTGGGACTGACACTGTTAGTGATGTTCATTCAGTATATCCAGGAAATTAAACCCAGGGCCTTGGAATGTGGCATGTGTGTGCGCATTAGTGTATGCTAGTAACTCAGTTGTGTCTGACTCTGTGACCCCATCTACAGTAGCCTGTCAGGCTCCTCTGTCCATGGAATTCTCCAGGCAAGAACACTGGAGTGGATAGTCATTCCCTTCTTCAAGGGGATCTTCCCAACCCAGGGACAAAATCTGGGTCTCCTGCACTGTGGGTGAATTCTTTACTAGCTTAGCCACCAGGGAAGCCTGGAGCATGGCATCAGTTCAATTCAGTCGCTCAGTCCTGTTCGACACTTTGCGACCCCATGGAATGCAGCATGCCAGGCTTCCCTGTCCATTGCCAGCTCCCGGAGTTTACTCAAACTCATGTCCATTAAGTTGGTGATGCCATCCAACCATCTCATCCTCCATCATCCCCATATCCTCCCACCTTCAATCTTTCCCAGCATCAGGGTCTTTTCCAATTAGTCAGTTCCTTGCATGAGGTGGCCAAAGTATTGGAGCTTCAGCTTCAGCATCAGTCCTTCCAATGAATATTCAGAACTGATTTCCTTTAGGATTGATTGGTTTGATTTCCTTGAGTCCAAGAGATTCTCAAGAGTCTTATCCAGCACCACAGTTCAAAAGCATCAATTCTTTGGCACTCAGCTTTTTTTATGGTCCAACTCTCACAACCATCCATGACTACTGGAAAAACCATAGCTTTAACTAGATGGACCTTTGTTGGCAAAGTTATGTCTCTGCTTTTAAATATGCTTTCTAGGTTGGTCATAGCTTTTCTTCTAAGGAGCAAGCATCTTTTAATTTCATGGCTTCTGCAATGATTTTGGAGCCCAAATAGATAAACTGTTTCCATTGTTTCCCCATCTATTTGCCATGAAGTGATGGGACCAGTTGCCATCTGTTGACCAGATGACTCGATATTTATGAATGTCGAGTTTTAAGCCAGCTTTTTCACTCTCTTCTTTCATATTCATCAGGATGCTCTAGTTCCAGTTTGCTTTCTGCCATAAGGGTGGCATCATCAGTTTATCTGAGGTTATTGATATTTCTCCTGGTAGTCTTGATTCCAGCTTGTGCTTCATCCAGCCCAGCGTTTCTCTTGATGTACTCTGCATATAAGTTAAATAAGCAGGGGGACAATATACAGCCTTGACATACTCCTTTCCTAATTTAGAACCAGTCTGTTGTTCCATGTCAAGTTCTAACTGTTGCCTCTTGACCTGCATACAAATTTCTCAAGAAGCAGGTAAGGTGGTCTGGTATTCCCGTCTCTTGAAGAATCTTTCCCAGTTCGTTGTGATCCACACAAAAGCTTTGGCATAGTCAATAAAGCATATGTTGATGTTTTTCTGGAATTCTCTTGCTTTTTTGATGATCCAGTGGATGTTGACAATTTGATCCCTGGTTCCTCTGACTTTTCTAAATCCAGCTTGAATATCTGAAAGTTTTTGGTTCACATACCATTGAAGCCTGGATTGGAGAATTTTGGGCATTACTTTGCTAGCGTGTGAGATGAGTGCAATTGTGTAGTAGTTCAAACATTCTTTGGCATTGCCCTTCTTTGGGATTGCAATGAAAAGTGACCTTTTCAGTCTGTGGCCACTGCTGAGTTTTCCAAATTTGCTGGCATATGGAGTGCATGGCATGCCTGAGTTCAAATCCTGGCCCCTTTTTCTACTATCTGTGCGACCTTGGTGAAGTTACTAAAACTCTGTGAACCTGTTTATTCATCTGTAAAATGGAGCTAAAAGTGCCATTAATGTGTGGTTCCTAGGAAGAGCTGGTGTTTGACATGTGGAAGTTGCTTCCTTCTTTGGAATAAGGGATAGTTAAGCATTTAGTGCTCCTCTGAGGATTTGCCTGGATTCCTTCATCAAATGGAAGTTTCCAAGCTATGTTCATAAGTAGTCTTATATCTTTAATGGAAATAGTTATATTCAAGTTTAACTGTTAAGATTTGTCTTTTTGTGAAGCATCACTAAAATTACTTTTCACTGAAATGTGTTCCCCAGACTATTTTCCCCTAAAGATGGCTGGGCATTGATCAGGGATACCCTCATGGCCAAGGTGCCAGTGGCCCATGGTGAAAGGGAAGGGCCACTGAATCAGAAGCAGATAATTTTGTTAGAGCCCACTTGAGATGGCCTGATTCCCCAATGTTACTGAATGCTACTGAATTAAACAAGCAACCACTGCCCCATTTTAAATACATGTTTCCTGCAATTAAAATTCTAAGGAGCATTTGAAAAAAAAGTAGTCATATGCAGACTAAAAAAAAGAACACAAAATCCAGCTACATGGTACATCTTAAAGTAAGTGTTTCAGAGACAGAAAAACTCAAATAACATCCAATACACAGATCCAACTAGGAGGAAACACCGTGTCCCTTAGGTCTGTGAGCTCATTGAATGGACATTGATGGATTTGTTTTCCTTTCAGATTAAATTGAACTTCTGATGTGAAAGTAGTTTACTGGCTTCTGATCTTGAAAGCAACATTTTTTTTTCTCCCAATAACTAAATTTCTCTTGTTTACGTGTTTTAGCTTTTTAGCAGCTTGAAAAGTGGCACATTGGAGTATTGGAAGATTCAGAAGAAATTATTTGCTTAAAAAATGTTGAGAGAAACAGAATTTGGCTAACTTTACTTTCCCTCTGGTAAAGCGGTGTCTGGCAAATGGACTGTTCTAGGGGCTTGAATATTTTCTCTTAGGCTCAAATGCCCAAAGATATGCAAAATAACATTTCAGCAATTTTTCATAGCTTGACAAGATAAATATCGGAACTGAATGTGAACATTTGTGTAAATGAGGGGTGGCCTTTAATGATGGAGATAACGCATAGGAGTGTTAAGTAGATGTCAGTGTTGGCTGTTAATTAGATAATGTCTGTACTGAGAACTCATTTTACCTTAGCATCTGTGGATGTAATCTTATCTTCAGGGTTAGCTGGTTTAGGAAAAGATATCTTATGCTAATTTATAGCTCAATAATTTTTAATTTCAGACATTGGCAGATAAAATATCTAGATATGGCAGAGACACCCACATGAATGTAGAATAAATGCTATTGTTTATGTCTGACTGCTAGCTTTCCCTGTCATCTTTGATTATATGTTACACTTGTCAAAAACTAAGTAATCAACATTGGTTCCTCACTGCTCCATAAATTTTAGACTTTATTTGGATTTCATCAGTTTTTTCATCAATGTCCTCTTGCTATGCCAGGATGAAGATCAGGTACCATGATGTGTTTAAGTGTATATCTCCTGAGTTTCTTCTGTTTGTAGCAGTTTCTGAGTTATTACTTGCTTTTTGTGACTTTGGCAATATTTCTGTGTGCTAGCCAAGTATCCTGTGGAATTTCTCCCAGCTTGGGTATGTCTGATGTTTTTTCTCATGAATCGACTGAGGTGAAGGTCTTTCTGAACACAGTATACGATGGGGTCACAGCAGCCACATGATATATCTGATGATGCTATTTCACCCCCCCCCCCTTTTTAAACTAAAATATACATGAAATACTAAAGAGTATATCAAATGACTTATTTTTACATTCTAGGTAGGAATGATTTGGAGTGAAAGGAGGGAGTTTCATTAAAAAATACTCTGGATATACTTTAGCCCTTCTGCATATCTGAATTTGGAGTAAGTCAAATGAGGGAACATCTGGGTTATGCCTTTTTTAAAAAAAAGTAGTTTTCTTTTTTGTTGTTATTGTTGTTGTTTTGTTTCTATTTCATAATCATAAATTTAACTTTGCAATCCAGCTAAACTTGGAGGGGAATAAGGAAAATATGGAACCTGAAGAACTGTAGCAAAAGCACAAAGATTATAGGATATTTCAAGCAGATAAGGGTAAGGGGTGCTCTCCTGGACTACAGAAGGAATGGTCTGGTGGCTAGGTAAAACACAGGTCAAATTTATTAGATTTTTCCACAGTCAGCAATGGTGATCTTGCTGGTCTTGCCATTCCTGGATCCAAAGCACTCCATGGCTTCCACAATATTCATGCCCTCTTTCGCCTTGCCAAAGACCACACACTTGCCATCCAACCACTCAGTCTTGGCAGTGCAGATGAAAAACGGAACCGTTTGTGTTGGGGCCAGCATTTACCATGGACAAGGTGCCAGGACCTGTATGCTTTCAGGATGAAATTCTCATCATAAAATCTCTTGCCATAGATGGACTTGCCACCAGTACCATAATGGCATGTGAAGTCACTACCCTGGCACATAAATCCCGGAATTATTCTGTGAAAGCAGGAAACTTTATAACCAAATCCTTTCTCCCCAGTGCCCTGAGCATGAAAGTTTTCTGCTGTCTTTGGAACTTTGCCTGCAAACAGCTCGAAAGAGGCATGGCCCAAGGGCTCGCTGTCGACACCGATGTCAAAGAAGAAGATGAGGTTGACCGTGGCTGGACAGCTCAAGAGACTCTGGGGTGGCAGCATCTGCAAGGCCTAAAATAGTTTTCTTTAGGAACTGTCAACGTGTTGTTGTTGAACTGTGGACTTGTAACTCTGCATGGACTATGGCCAGTCAATAATATGTACTTAAAAGCTGCATTATTGTAAAATGAGTGTTTTTTCCAGGTACTCATTCTTTTATTGTTATTTGCTTTTTAAACTTTGTTTTAGTCACTTAAAGAAAATCTTCTTAAGGCACAATTTTCCTCAATCCATTCCAAGTTGTTTCAATTCAGTTCAGTTCAGTCGCTCAGTCGTGTCCGACTCTTTGCAACCCCATGAATCGCAGCATGCCAGGCCTCCCTGTCCATTACCAACTTCCGGAGTTCACTCAGAATCACGTCCATCAAATCAGTGATACCATTCAGCTATCTCATCCTCTGTCATCCCCTTCTCCTCCTGCCCCCAATACCTCCCAGCATCAGAGTTTTTTCCAATGAGTCAACTCTTCGCATGAGGTGGCCAAAGTACTGGAGTTTCAGCTTTAGCATCATTCCTTCCAAAGAAATCCCAGGGCTGATCTTCTTCAAAATGGACTGGTTGGATCTCCTTGCAGTCCAAGGGACTCTCGAGTCTTCTCCAATACCACAGTTCAAAAGCATCAATTCTTCGGTGCTCAGCTTTCTTCACAGTCCAACTCTCACATCCATACATGACCACTGGAAAAACAATAGCCTTGACTAGATGGACCTTAGTCGGCAAAGTAATGTCTCTGCTTTTGAATATGCTATCTAGATTGGTCATAACTTTCCTTCCAAGGAGTAAGCGTCTTTTAATTTCATGGCTGCAATCACCATCTGCAGTGATTTTGGAGCCCCTCAAAGTAAAGTCTGACACTATTTCCACTGTTTCCCCATCTATTTCCCATGAAGTGATGGGACTGGGTGCCATGATCTTCATTTTCTGAATGTTGAGCTTTAAGTCAACTTTTTCATTCTCCACTTTGTTTAGGAATGGATAAAGAAGATGTAGTATATGTATATGTATACAATGGAATATTACTCAGTCATTAAAAAGAACGAAATAAGGCAATTTGCAGCAACATGGATGGACCTAGAGAGTGCCATACTAAGTGAAGCATATCAGACAGAGAAACATAAATATCATATGACATCCTTTATATGTGGAATATAAAAAGAAATGATAGAAATGAATTTACTTACAAAACTGAAAGAGACTCACAGACTTAGAAAATGAACTCCTGGCTGCCAGGGGGAAGGGATAGTTAAGGACTTTGGTAAGGTCATATACACACTGCTATGTTTAAAGTGGATAACCAGCGAAAAACTATTACATAGCACTTGGAACTCTGCTCAATGTCATGTGCCATTGGATGAAGAGGGGTTTAGGAGAGAATGGATACACGCAACTGTATGGCTGTTCACCTGAAACTATCACAACATTGGTAATTGGTTACTCCCCAATACAAAATGTTTTTGGTATTAAAAAAATAAAAAATAAAGTTAAAAAATTACCATTAAGAAATAATAACAAAAATTTTAAAAATGGTAATAATTTTGGGCTTGCACTTATGTGGATATGAACTAGAGAGATGATTGTCATTTTTAAAAAAAGTAAGATGAAATGAGGAAAATTTGGTAGAACCCAGTGATTATCTTGAAGGAGAGGATCACGAATGATTTTAAAGTATTAAGCATGTATCAGGTGAATGACAATATCAATGATAATTAGGTCTAGATAGGAAGGTAAACTTGGATAATGACTCCATTTTACTTGGATTTCAGTTTCAAAAGATATTATTGTTCTTACTTATGGGGCCATCAATGAAACAGTTGAAAATGTGGGACTGGATGTCATAAAGAAGGTCAGCGTTGAAGAGAGAGCCTGTTTGAAATGAAGTGGCATTAAATGGAAAAGTTACTTGAGAGATCTCCAAACATGGTCACTCCTTAATCTCTGCAATTTATTCAGTGGAACTAACTTTCCATGCCAGACACTTCTTTGGCTGTCCCCATTGCAGCCTCTCATTACGACTTTGGGATAAAAGCAAACCAAGGTCAAGTATCAGATCCCTGCAGGGAGATAACCTGAGCCCTTTGTCTGATGAAATCTCTGCACCTGTCAGCTCACTTCCTCTTCAGGGAAATCCAAAGCTGCTTCTTCCCTTAATGTTCAAAATTCAGCACTTTGAACTGAGTCAGGTGCCTTGCTGCTGCTCGTCTCGCCTCATCTCCAGTGATCCAGCAAACTGAGCATTTGCTGGCAGCCCTGATCGACTCCTGGGATTTTAAGACCCTTGGCAGCTGGAGCTGTGTTTGATATTGCTCTTTATTTTTCAAAGTTCTTGACATGGAACAGGAAGTGTACCACTCACATCACAGGAGGAAAACATGAGCTAGAGAGTCAGGTATCCTGGAGTTCAGAATCTTGCTCTGCCATTTACACTTGAGCACCTAGGGATGTCGCTTAATCCTGTGGAGCTGAAGATTCCCCCTCTGGAATTTTAGAATAGTGCACACTTCATAGAGAAGTTGTAAGCATTATGTGTGGCAACATATTAAAGCTCTTAGCACAGAGTCTGGACATAATATTCACTTGATAAAAGATAAGAGTAACAGACACCTACCTATGTAGCATTTACCAAGGTTTGGGTATTACACTAAGTAAATCTAACTTAACTCATCCATTTAATCCCCTATAACAACTTAATGAGCTCAGCAGATATTGTTACCCATTTCATAGGTGAGCAAACTGAAGACTGGCAAGCCATCTTGCCTAAGGTCAAACAGTTACAGGTAGTAAAAAGTAGACAGCTGGACTCTTAATCTTTGCTCTTAAACAATATGATATACCATTATTATGCATATAGTGCACAATAATAATAATGATACCTATTATTACTATTCATAAAGATTCTTTGTGTTACTATTTGGGTAGGGACAAGACAAGAACAGTTGCTATAAACACTTACTTAATAGTGCTTTAGTTATTCTAGCCACTAGGACAAGAAAAATGAAATATACACACAATAGGAAATTATTTTGTTCAGGTGTTGGCTCTCTGGCATGAAAACTCTAAATAATACATCTAAATAGAAGAAAAGCTGGTTACTAAAAAAGTTCAAAAGCTGTCCTATGTTGTCAACTACATCAGGCAGCATTCATGAGCATTCCACAATGTCTCTCACACGTGTTTAAAGAGTTGATGCTGACTGCTGTCTGGGAGCTCAGCAGATACTGTCAACCAGAATCCAGGAGCCTCTTCAACTTTGCTCAGTTCAGTCGCTCAGTCATGCCCGACTTTTTGCAACCCCATGGACTGCAGCACGCCAGGCTTCCTTGTCCATTATCAACTCCCAAAGTTTGCTCAAACTCATGTCCATCAAGTCGGTGATGCCATCCAGCAATCTCATCCTCTGTCCTCCCCTTCTCCTCCTGCCTTCAAACTTTTCCAGCACCAGGGTCTTTTCCAATGAGTCAGTTCTTCACATCAGATGGCCAAAGTATTGGAGTTTCAGCTTCAACTTAGTAACGCTGGGTTAAGATACCATCAGCTTTCAATACCACATTCCCATTAGGCTTCACCAACAATATCTTGAGTTGTGTGTTTCCACCCAGTCTCCTCAAGACCAGTTTAGCTCTTAACACCAAATCCTAAAACCACACTACATGGTTTAGGCTTAAGTTATAACAGCAACCCCTTTCTGTACCAAAGTCTGTTCTACTATTTCTGGGGAACAAATTATCACAAATCTTAGTTGTATGCAAACACCATTTAAATTATTTGTAATTTCAATTTTGCTGACAAAAACTGACAAATAAAATTGTAAGATATTTAAATTATACTTTATGGTGGTTTGCTCAATGAACACATTGTGAAAGGATTCCCTAATCTAATTAATACATCCGTCACTTCATATTTTCTCTTAGAAGAACATTTCAGTTCTTCTCTCTTAGGAAATTTCATTTATACAATGTTATGTTATCAACTATGCTCACCATATTTTACATTAGACTTTTTACCTTATTCACCTTATAGCTGAAAGTTTGTACCCTTTAGTCATACTTTTCTTATTTTTCCTCACACCTCTGCCCCTGGAAACCACTATTCTATTCTCTCTTTCCACAATTTTGACTTTTTATGAGATAGCATGAAGTGTTTGACTTTTTCTGTCTGACATTTCTCTTAGCAAAATGCCTTCAAGTTCCATCTTTGTTGTCACAAATGGCAGGTTTTCCTTCATTCTCATGGCTGAATAATATTCCATTGACTGTGTGCATATATAAATACACCACATCTTCTTTATCTGTTCAACCATTAATGAACATTTCAGTTATGTCCATGTCTTGGCTACTGTGAATTGTGGATAATGCTTCAAAGCACATGAAGTGCAACTAACTTTTTGAGATTCTGTTTTCATTTTCTTTGGGTATATCTATCCAGAAGTGGAATTGCTGGATAAAAATAAAATGATAATTCTTTTTTATTTTTTAAAGGAAACTCCATACTCTTTTCCATAGTGATTGTACCATTTTACATTCCCATCAATAGTGCACCAGGGTTCCCTTTTTCCCCACATGCCTGCTAACATTTGTTATCTCTTGTCTTTTTTATGATATACATTCTAAAATGTGTGAGATGATAGCTTACAATGGTTTGACTTCCCTAATGATTAGTGATGCTGAATACCCTTTTACGTACTTGTAGGCAATTTGTCACCCTGCTTATTTAACTTATATGAAGAGTGTATCATGAGAAACACTGAGTTGGAAGAAACACAAGCTGGGAGAAATATCAATAACCTCAGATATGCAGATGACACCACCCTTATGGCAGAAAGTGAAGAGGAACTAAAAGGCCTCTTGATGAAAGTGAAAGAAGAGAGTGAAAAAGTTGGCTTAAAGCTCAACATTCAGAAAACTAAGATCATGGCATCTGGTCCCATCACTTTATGGGAAATAAATGGGGAAACAGTGGAAACAGTGTCAAACTTTATTTTTTGGGGTTGCAAAATCACTGCAGATGGTGATTGCAGCCATGAAATTAAAAGACGCTTACTCTTTGGAAGGAAAGTTATGACCAACCTAGACAGCATATTAAAAAGCAGAGACATTACTTAGCCAAAAAAGGTCTGTCTAGTCAAGGCTATGGTTTTGCCAGTGGTAACGTATGGATGTGAGAGTTGGGCTGTGAAGAAAGCTGAGCACCGAGAAATTGATGCTTTTGAACTGTGGTGTTGGAGAAGACTCTTGAGAGTCCCTTGGCCTGTAAAGAGATCCAACCAGTCCATCCTAAAGGAGATCAGTCCTGGGTGTTCATTGGAAGGACTGATGCTGAAGCTGAAACTCTAATACTTTGGCCATCTCATGCGAAGAGCTGACTCATTGGAAAAGACCCTGATGCTGGGAGGGATTGGAAGCAGGAGGAGAAGGGGATGACAGAGGATGAGATGGCTGGATGGCATCACCTACTTGATGCACATGCATTTAGGTAAACTCTGGGAGGTGGTGAGGGACGGGGAGGCCTGGTGTGCTGTGATTCATGGAGTCGCAAAGCATTGGACATGACCGAGCAACTGAACTGAACTGAACTGAGACAATTTGAATATCTTCTTTGGAAAAAAAAAGTATATCTATTCAGTTCCTCTGCCTTTTTTTAATTGGATTGTTTGATATTGAGTTGTATGAGTTTTTAAAAAATAGTTTGGATATTAACCCCTCATCAGATATATTTTTTGCAAATATTTTTTTTCCAATTTAGTGGGTTTCCTTTTTATTTTGTTGATGGCTTCCTCTGCTGTGCAGAAATTTAAAATTTGATGCAGCCCCACTAATTTATTTTTATTTTTGTTGCTTTTCCTTTTGTTGTCAATTCCAAAATAATTATTGCCAACATTGATGTGAAGGGGCTTACCCTCTATGTTTTCTTTCAGGAGTTGTATGACTTCAAGTCTTACATTCAAGTCTTTAATTCATTTTGACTTGACACTTATGATGGTGTAAAATAATGATCTGAATTCACTCTTTTGCATGAGATGACCAGTTTTCCAACACCATTTATTGACTATCCTTTCTCCACTGTATCATCCTGACTGCTTTGTCCCATGTTAATTAACTATATATGCATAGGCTTAATTCTTGGCTCACTACTGTGTGACATGGACTTCTGTGTCTGTTTTTATGTCAATTTCATCCTATTTTGAGTATTGTAGCTTGCAAAGTAATTTGAAATTAAGAAGTACTATGACTCCAGATTTATTCTTCTTTCTCAAGATTGCTTTGACTATTTAGGGTCTTTTGTGGTTTCATACAATTTCAGAATAGTTCATTCCAGTTCTTTGAAAAATGCTGTTGGAGTTTTGTTACTGTTGGATACTATTGGAAGTGGAACCAAATCTGTAGATTGCTTTGGGTCTTAAGAACATTTTAACAATGTTAATTCTGTCAATCCATGGACATGGAATATCTTTCCATTCGTATGTATCATCTTCAATTTCTTTCATCAATATCTCAGTTTTCAGTGTATAGATCTTTACCTCTTTTGTCAAATTTATATCTAGGTACTAGTTTTTGATGCAGTTGTAAGTGGGATTGTTTTCTCTCTCTGCTAGTTCATTTTTAGTGTACAGAAACTAAACTGATTTTGGTATACTGATTTTGTATCTTGCGACTCTACCAAATTCATTTATTAGTTCTAATAGTTTTTGATGAAGTCTTTCAGGTTGTCTATATGTAATATTATGTCACCTAGAAACAGAGCTAGCTTTTCTTCTTTTAAATTTTGGATATTTTTGGATTTCTTTCTCTTGCCTAAATTGCTCTGGCTAGGACTTCCAGCACTATGTTGAATAGTGAGTTGGTACCCTTGTTTTATTCCTGATCTTAGAGGAAATAATTTCAGCTTTTCACTTTTAAAATTGATGTCAGCTGTGAACTTGTCATATATGCTTTATTATATTGAAGTAGAGTCCAGCACGCCTGAGTGACTTCACTTTCACTTTTCACTTTTGTGCATTGGAGAAAGAAATGGCAACCCACTCCAGTGTTCTTGCCTGGAGAATCCCAGGGATGGGGGAGCCTGGTGGGCTGCTGTCTATGGGGTCACACAGAGTTGGACATGACTGAAGCGACTTAGCAGCAGCAGCAGCAGTTTTGCTCTATATGCAGTTTGTTGAAAATTTTTACCACAAGTGGATGCTGAATTTGTCAAAAGCTTTTCTTTATTGCATCTGTTGAAATGATCATATGATCTTTGTCCTTCATTTTGTTAATTTGGTGTATCACATAGATTGATTTACATGTCAAACCCATCTTGACATCCCTGGAATAAATATTGCTTGATTATGGCATACAGTCCTTTGGCTGTATAATTGAATTTAGTTTGCTAATATTTTGTTGAGTATTTTTTTCATTTATGTTCATCATGGTATTGACTTGTAATTTTCTTTTCTTGTAGTGTCCTTGTCTGGTTTTGTTCCTGTTGGCTTTGTAAAGGGAGTTTGGAATTGCTTCTTCCTCTTTAATTTTTTGAGAACTTTGAGAAGGATTGGTATCAATTCTTTAAATGGTTAGTAGAATTCAATTGTGAAGCTGTCTGATCCTTGACTTTTCTTTGGTAGGGGATTTTTGATTACTGATTCAATCTTCTTCCTAATAATTGGTCTATTCATATTTTCTATTTCTTCTTGATTCAGTCTTGGTGGGTTGCATATTTCAATGAATTTATCCCTTTTTTGTAGGTTGCCTATTTTTGGGGGCATTTAGTTGCCCATAGTAGTCTTATGATCCTCTTTATTCCTTTATTATCAGTTGTAATATCTCCTATTTAATTTCTAATTTTATTTAAGTTCTCTCTCTTTGGTAATTCTAGCTAATATTTATCTCTATTTTGGGCTCAGATGGTAAAGAAACTGCTTGCAATGTAGGAAACTCCAGTTTGATACCTGAATAGGGAAGGTCCCCTGGAGAAGGGAATAACTATGCACTCTACTGTTCTTGCCTGGAGGATTCCATGGTCGGAGAAGCCCCGTGGGCTACAGTCCATGGAGCTGCAAAGAGTCGAACATGATTGAGTGACTATTACTTTCATTTTATATTTGTTTAGTCTCTATTTTTAAAATTTCCTTTCTGATTATTGTTATTTCCTTTCTTCTAATAATTTTGGGCTCAGTTTGTTTTATTTTCCTAATTCCTTGAGGTACAAAGTTAGTTTTTTTTCCTTTTTTTTCCTTTTTTTTAGTCTTTGTGACTGTCATTATGTACAACCCTTCTAGAACTACTTTTGATGCATTCCATAAGTTTCAGTATGTTGTATTTTCATTTTCATTTGTCAATAGTTTTTGATTTCCCTTTTGATTTCTTCTTGATTCATTCATGATCCAGGATCATGCTGTTTAATCATCAAATATTTGTGAATTTTTTAGTTTTGTCCTTGTAACTGATTTCTATTTTTCATGTGCCTATTAGCCATCTGCACATCCTCTTTGGAAAAATTTCTGTTCAATTCCTCTGCCCATTTTCTAATCAGGTCATTTGTTTTTTTGAGTTCTTTTAAATATTGAATATTAACCCTTATTGGTCATATCATTTGCAAATATTTTCTCCCACTGTTAGCTGTCTTTTCCTTTTGTCTATGGATTGGGGGCAGGAGGAGAAGGGGATGATAGAGGATGAGATAGCTGGATGGCATCACTGACTCGATGGACATGAGTCTGAGTGGACTCCAGGAGTTGGTGATGGACAGGGAGGCCTGATGTGCTGTGATTCATGGGCTTGCAAAGAGTCGGACATGACTGAGCGACTGAACTGAACTGATGGTTTCCTTTGCTGTGCAAAAGGTTTTAAGTTTAATTAGTTCTCATTTGTTTATTGTTGCTTTTTTCCCTTTTGTTTTAAGAGACATATCCAAAAAGATATTGCTATGATTTTTGTCAAACAGTGTTCTGCCTATGATTTCCCTTAAGAGTTTTATGGTATCTGATCTTACATTTAACTCTTGATTGTATTTTATTTATTTTTTATGTTGTTAGAAAATGTTCTAATTTCATTCTTTTTAGCTGTTCAGTTCTCCCAGCACCACTTTTTGAAAAGACTGTCTTTTCAGTCTTGTATAGTTCTGCCTCTTTTGTCACTGATTAATTGACCATATGTGTGTGGGCATATTTCTGGACTCTCCACTCTGTTTCACTGATCTATTAATAACTATTTGTGTGTGTGTGCGTGTGTGTGTTTGTGTGTGTGCACCAATACCATACTGTTTTGTTTACTGTAGCTTTGTGGTATAGTCTGAACTCAGGGAGTATGACACCTCCAGGTCTGTTCTCTCTCAAGATTATTTTGGCCATTCAGGTTCTTTTTGCTTCCAAACAGGTTTTAAAATTATTTATCCTAGTTCTGTGAAAAATGTTATTTGTATTTTGATTGAGGTTCCATTGAATCTGTAGATCACCTTTGGTAATATGATCATTTATAAATTTTCAGTTCTTTCAATCCAAGTACATGGTGTATCTTTTCATCTGTCTGTGTTGTCTTCAATTTCTTTCAGCAATGTCTTATAGTTTTCTGAGAATAGGTTTTTTCCTTCCTCAGGTAGGCTTATTCCTAGGTATTTTATCCGTTTTAAGGTTATAATAAATGGAATTGTTTCCTTAGTTTCTCTTTCTGACAGTTTCTTGTTAGTATATAGAAATACAATGTTCTTTTGTATACTAATTTTGTATCCTGCAATTTTACTGAATTAATTAATGAGCTCTAGTAGACTTCTAATGGAGAAGCTTAAGTTTTTAAGGCTTATTTTGTGGTCTAAAACATGATCTATTGAGGAATTTCCCATGTGCATTTGAGAAGGCTATATATTATCTGCTTGTTGGATGGAATATTCTGTAAACATTTGTTAAATCCATCTGGTCTGATGTTCCATTTAACTCCAATGTTTCCTCATTGATTTTTTTGTCTACATGACCTACCATGTTACAAGTGGGGTAGTAAAGTCCCATAATATTTTTATTTTGCTTTATGTCTCTCCTTTCAGATCTGTTAATTTTTGCATTACATATTTAGGTGCTCCTATGTTGGATGCAGGGCTTCCCTGGTGGCTCAGACAGTAAAGAATCTTCCTGCAATGCAGGACACCTGGGTTCAGTCCCTGGGTTGGGAAGACACCCTGGAGGAGGGCATGGCAACTCACTCCAGTATTCCTGCCTAGAGAATCCCTATAGACAGAGATGCATGGCAGGCTACAGACAAATGTCCATGGGGTCACAAAGAGTCAGACCTGACTGAGTGACTAAGCAGAGCACAGCACATATTGGGTACATGACTTCCCAGGTGGCTCTAGCAGTGGAGAACCCACCTGCCAATGTAAGAGACATAAGAGATGGGGATCTGATCCCTGGGTTGGGAGGATACCCTAGAGGAGGGCCTGGCACCTTACTCCAGTATTCTTGCTTGGAGAATCCCATGGACAGAGGAGCTTGGTGGGCTACAGTCCATAGGGTTGCAGAGTCAGATAAAATTGAAGCAACTTAGCATGCATATACATGCATATTGGGTGCGCAAATATTTATAAATGTTATATTCTCTTGTTTAATTGACTTTTATTATTATATTATTATTTATTACATAATGCCTTTCATTTTTCTATTAACAGTTGTTGGCTTAAAATCTATTTTGTCTGGGATAAGTATAGCTATTCCTGTTTCTTTTTATTTTCTATTTGGATGGAAACTCTTCTTCCATCTCATTACTTTCTGTGTATGTATCCTTAAACCTGAAGTACATTTCTTGTAGTCAACCTATAGTTGAGTCTCATTTAAAATAAAACATTCAGCCACTTTATGTCTTTTGATTAGAGAACGTAGTCCATTTATATTTAAAGTATTTCTTTTAGGTAGGCACTTACTATTGATAATTTTATTTTTGTAATTATTTGTTTCTTTCTGCTCTTGCTCTTTTCCTTAGTGACTTGATTTTTAAATTTTTTTAAAATTTGAAGTGGTGTGTTTAGATTCCTTTCTCTTTATATGTTTTGCTTATTTACTATAGGATTTTGCTTTGTAGTTCCCAGGAGACTTGCTTAAAATATTTTAGGTTTATAACTTCCTATTTTAAGCTGATAACAACTTAACTTCAAACACATGCTAAAGCTCTATATTTATAAAGTACTCCCTTCCATTTTATGTTTCTAATGTCATAATTTATATCTTTTTATCTTATGTATCCATTAACAAATAATTGTCGTTTTAAAGTTATTTTTGCAAACATATAGTGTTATAGTTATAAAACTATATAACTATATATCTATAGATATATAGTTTTATAATTATGTAGTTTTATAGTTATATTATTATAGTCCACAGGCTGGTATCAACATTGCCAGAAAAAAATATCAATAACCTCAGATATGCAGATGACACCACCTTGTGGCAGAAAGCAAAGAACTAAAGAGCCTCTTGATGAAAGTAAAAGGGAAGAGTCAAAAAGTAGGCTTAAAACCCAACATTCAGAAAACTAAGATCATGGCATCTGGTCCCATCAGTTCAGCTCAGTTCAGTCGATCAGCTGTGTCTGACTCTTTGCGACCCCATGGACTGCAGCACCCTAGGCCTCCCTGTCTATCACCAACTCCTGGAGATACTCAAACTCACGACCATTGAGTCAATAATGCCATCCAGCCATCTCATCCTCTGTTGTTCCCCTGTTCTCCAACTACCCTCAATCTTCCCAGCACCAGGGTCTTTTCCAATGAGTCAGTTCTTTGCATCATATGGCCAAATATTGGAGTTTCAGCTTCAGCATCAGTCCTTCCAGTGAATATTCAGGACTGATTTCCTTTAGGATGGACTGGTTGGATCTCCTTGCAGGCCAAGGGACTCTCAAGGGTCTTCAACACCACAGTTCAAAAGCATCAATTCTTTTGCTCTCAGCTTTCTTTATAGTCCAACTCTCACATCCATACATGACTACTGGAAAATCTATAGCTTTGACTAGATGGATCTGTGTTGGCAAAGAAATGTTTCTGCTTTTTAATATGCTGTCAAGGTTGATTGTAACTTTCTTCCAAGGAACAAGCATCTTTTAATTTCATGGCTGCAGTCAAAATCTGCAGTGATTTTGGGGCTCCCCAAAATAAAGTCTGTGTCTTTTTCGATTGTTTCCCCATTTAATTGCCATAAAGAGATGGGACCAGATGCCATGCTTTTGGTTTCTGAATGGAGTTTTGAACTCTATTGAGTTTTAAGCCAACTATTTCATTCTCCTCTGTCAATTTCATCAAAGTCTCTTTAGTTCTTCTTCACTTTCTGCCTTAAGGGTGGTGTCATCTGCATATCTGAGGTTATTGATATCTCTCCCAGCAATCTTGATACCTGCTTGTGCTTCATCCAGCCCAGCGTTTCTCATGAAGTAATCTGCATAAAAGTTAAATAAGCAGGGTGACAATATACAGCCTTGATGTACTCCTTTCCCAGTTTGGAACCAGTCAGTTGTTCAGTTCTAACTGTTGCTTCCTGGCCTGCATACAGATTTCTCAAGAGGCAAGTCAGGTGGTCTAGTATTCCCATCTCCTGAAGAATTTTTCAGTTTGTTGTGATCCACACAGTCAAAAGCTTTGGCATAGTCAATATAACAGAAGTAGATGTTTTTCTGGAACTTCTTTGCTTTTTTGATGATCCAACGGATGCTGGCAATTTGATCTCTGGTTCTTCTGCCTTTTCTAAGTCCAGCTTGAATATCTGGAAGTTCATAGTTTATGTACTGTTGAAGCCTGGCTTGGAGAATTTAAAGCATTACTTTATTAGTGTGTGGGATGAGTGCAATTGTGTGGTAGTTTGAGCATTTTTTTGGCACTGCTTTTCTTTGGGATTGGAATAAAAACTGACTTTTTCCAGTCTTGTGGTCACTGCTGAGTTTTCCAAATTTGCTGGCATATTGACTGTAGCACTTTCACAGCATCATCTGTTAGGATTTGAAATAGCTCAACTGGAATTCCATCACCTCCACTAGCTTTGTTGGTAATGATGCTTCCTAAGGCTCACTTGATTTCACATTCCAGGATGTCTGGCTCTAGGTGAATGACCATAGCATAGTGATTATCTGGGTCACGAAGATCTTTTTTGTACAGTTCTGCTGTGTATTCTTGCCACCTTTTCTTAATATCTTCTGCTTCTGTTAAGTCCATACCATTTCTGTCCTTTATTGTGCCCATCTTTGCATGAAATGTTCCCTTGGTATCTCTAATTTTCTTGAAGAGCTCTCTAGTCTTTCCCATTCTATTGTTTCCTCTGTTTCTTTGCATTGATCACCGAGGAAGGCTTTCTTATCTCTCCCTGCTATTCTTTGGAAGGCTGCATTCAAATGGGTATATCTTTCCTTTTTTCCCTTGCCTTTTTGGCAGGTCAGGTGGTCTATGAGTCTGTTCTATTGGCTTACACTATGAACTCCACAGTTTTCATTCCAATCCCAAAGAAAGGCAATGCCAAAGAATGCTCAAACTAAATGAGCAAACTAAATGTGCTCAACTAGATGAGTGCTCAAATTGCACTCATCTCACATGCTAGTAAAGTAATGCTCAAAATTCTCCAAGCCAGGCTTCAGCAATACGTGAACCATGAACTTCCTGATGTTCAAGTTGGTTTTAGAAAAGGCAGAAGAACCAGAGATCAAATTGCCACCATCCGCTGGATCATGGAAAAAGCAAGAGAGTTCCAGAAAATCATCTATTTCTGCTTTATTGACTATGCCAAAGCCTTTGACTGTGTGGATCATAATAAACTGTGGAAAATTCTGAAAGAGATGGGAATACCAGACCACCTGACTTGCCTCTTGAGAAATCTGTATGCAGGTCAGGAAGCAACAGTTAGAACTGGACATGGAACAACAGACTGCTTCCAAATAGGAACAGGAGTACATCAAGGCTGTATATTGTCACCCTGCTTATTTAACTTCTATGCAGAGTACATCATGAGAAATTCTGGGCTGGAAGAATCACAAGCTGGAATCAAGATTGTGGGGAGAAATATCAGTAACCTCAGATATGCAGATGACACCACCCTTATGGCAGAAAGTGAAGAGGAACTAAAGAGACTTTGATGAAAGTGAAAGTGGAGAGTGAAAAAGTTGGCCTAAAGCTCAACATTCAGAAAACCAAGATCATGGCATCCGATCCCATCACTTCATGGGAAATAGATGGGTAAACAGTGGAAACAGTGTCAGACTTTATTTTTGGGGCTCCAAATAACTGCAGATGGTGACTGCAGCCATGAAATTAAAAGATGCTTACTCCTTGGAAGAAAAGTTATGACCAACCTAGATAGTATATTCAAAAGCAGAGACATTACTTTGCTGATTAAGGTCCGTCTAATCAAGGCTATGGTTTTTCCAGTGGTCATGTATGGATGTGAGAGTTGGACTGTGAAGAAGGCTGACCGCCAAAGAATTGATTCTTTTGAACTGTGTGTTGGAGAAGACTCTTGAGAGTCCCTTGGACTTCAAGGAGATCCAACCTGTCCATTCTGAAAGAGATCAGCCCTGGGATTTCTTGGGAAGGAATGATGCTGAAGCTGAAATTCCAGTAGTTTGGCCACCTCATGTGAAGAGTTGATTCATTGGAAAAGACTTTGATGCTGGGAGGGATTGGGGGCAAGAGGAGAAGGGGACGACAGAGAATGAGATGGCTGGATGGCATCACTGACTCGATGGACGTGAGTCTGAGTGAATTCCGGGAGTTGGTGATGGACAGGGAGGCCTGGTGTGCTGCGATTCATGGTTTCACAAAGAGTCGGACACGACTGAGTGATTGAACTGAACTGAACTGATTTACTCCACGTGGCATCTTTTCCCACCATAGGTAAGTTATTGATTGTAACCGTGAGTGACCATAAGCAGAGATTCCGTTTTAGTGTATCCTGATTCCTCCACATTGGGCCACTCTTGGTACCATGTATCATATATTGGATTTCCTGGTAAGCAGACTCTGAGATGGAGATTTGAAAACAGGGCATTTGTTGGGAGGGGTGCTTTCAGAATCAACACTTCTGGGATAATAAAGGAGGCAGGATTGGGCCGAGTGATTATGGGGCTGAGTGATATAGTAACAATAAAGTTAGTCAATCCCATCTGTAGTTATGGAGTGAGTTAGTTGTCCATTCAGAGTTGTCTGATGTTAGAAATGCAGGTTGGGCATTTATATCTCTGCATTGAGCCACTGGATGTAGGCTAAACCCAGGGAAAGGGACAAAACTTGTGCAAGGCAGCTTTCTTTAGCTGAAGTTTCAGTCTTGCACAATGAACATACCTTGGATCTGGAAGTGCCTTAGGGCTATAACTCTTTGGGAAGTGTTGAGCACCATTTAATTGTACATAGATACCTCGTAATTTGCTTGGTGGAAACAGAAATGAATGCCTGAGAAGAGTGTGTGTATGTGCTTGTTGGTGAGGTTAAGGAAAACTCAAGATATTGGTTTTATGTTTTTGCATTTTTCTTCCATTTACATTTCCCCTTCCTTTTAAGGTACTCTTATCTTTTTTTTATGTTCTAGTAAGTCAATGAATCACAAAATCCCTCTCTATCACATTCACTATAAGATTGAAAGGTGACCTAAATATGACCAATCATACTAATTAGTTTCTTGAATCTAAGGTTCATATATGATCTAATCAGGGCAGATTAACATTTTGTCCTGTGATTAACATCTGAACATTGGAAGAAAGACTTCTTTTTTAACTGAGGTTGCTAAACTAAGAGGATATGAATATGGGATTAGAGGTTTTCTGTTTCCTTATCATAGAGGAAGACTACATACGGGAGAGAAAGAATGAGACAAACCCAGAGAGGTGAGAACCAGAGCTTGAGAGAAAGCATGGGTTGTCATTTGGGCACCTGAGTCCAGGTGTACTTGAAATCACGTCCAAATTCAGTCCTCTTGGTTACATGGGGGCATAATTTTTCCTTCAGTGCAAGATAGTTTCAGGTAGTTTTCTGCCCCTGTGACCAAATAGATCATCAACGATCTGCTTTCAACAACCAATTATGTTTCATCAGCTCTCATTCTCCTTAAGCTCTTTTTGATATTTCCCAAGGAATATTAGTTCCTAGTTTCCTGAAGCCCTCGGTCTTAGTCTATTTGGTCTGTTAGAACAAAATGCAACAGACTGGGTAGCTAGTAAACAATAGAAAGGTACTGCTTACAGTTCTGGAGGATCAAGACGCTAATATGGTCAGGTGAGTATTCTCTTCCAGGTCACAGAATTTTCATTTATCTTACTTGGGTGGAAGGGCTAGTGAGTTCTGTGGGAATCTCTTTTTATAGAGCACTAACCTCATTCAGGAGACCTCCACCTTCAGGACCTAATCATCTCCAAAGACCTTACTTTTGGAGGGCTAGGATTTCAAAAAATGAAGCTTAGGAGAACATAAACATTTAGACCATCATACCTTCTCTTTACTTGACATCTGTTATTCCCCTGCCCGCCTCCCAACACACACTTTTTAATGACTATACAAGAAGCATGGACCTATCTTTTTTTAAAAATTATAATTAAAACATTTTTTTTAATTGTAGGATAATTGCTTTACAAATTTTTTTTTAAATTTTCTGCCATACATCAAGAAGAATCAGCCATAGGTACACCCATGTCCCCTCCCTTCCAAACCTCACTCCCATCTCCCTCCCCATCTCACCCCTCAAAATTGTCACAGAGCCCCTGCTTGAGTTACGGTACACTCATAAGTAAGTTTCTTTCCTTAGGGCTTTATGTCCTCATCTCCAAAATGAGGATGTTACACTAAAATTACTCCTAAAATACAGCATTCAGTTCTAAATTTCTGTGCTTTTATAACAGGAGGAAGTGGGGAGAAATAACTGTGCAGTTAGAAGTTGCATAAACTTTAGCATGTGCTTGATTCAGATGCACTTAGGTGGAATAATTTTTTAATTTCCCTTTTAACTGTTGGGTAAGGTCATGATGCTCTATAATATGTGCATGTTTTCCCAGAAGAAGGAAGAAGATCTCTTGAAAAAAGCTATAAAGGATTTGACAATGCCCAGTGTTATTGTTGCTTGAATCCAATTACTGGGGAAGCATTCTGCACATCTTTACACATCACATTTCAACATGTCATCTCCTCTAAGTGGAACCGATTGCATTAAAGTCGTTATGAAACTACAGTCATCCTCCTCCCTCCAGTAAAAATGTAATCATAAAAATTTTAAATGCACATATTCATTTTCCTCCCCTTCAGCCAAGCAAGTATACCTTGTCAGTATTCTCTGCAAAAGTGATTATCAGGTCTCTGTTTATGAAAATCTTAATGGAAAAATTAGATACACAACAGATTCCTGCTAAACTAAACATCTGATTCCATTACTTGGAAAACTAGCTGATATTCATTTTTACATCTGCCATGAAAAATCTTTTAAGTTTGCTATTTTTCCTCCTCTCTTTTTTTCCCTTTATCGTGTATGTGTGAATTAAGAGAAAAGAGAAATTAAACATTTTCCAGATTCTCAAGATAATACTGTACCAAATGTTTACACTGCAGATTTTCAAGATTATATGTTCTCACTGAAAAGGTTTTAATTTACTTATATCCAAGAATCTTTCATTTACTTTATTTCTTCCAAATCAAATTACATTTCGCTCCAATTCTTTATTTGTCAAAGTAGTTTTAAAAAAATGTAATGTCTTTTCGTTTTGAAGAACTCTTATCTTCCTGGGAATTATTTCAGAACACTTAGGGCCTGCCACATTTCACAATATTTGGTTCAGACTTTCTGGTCTATCCATAATGGTCCACAGGGATGTACCATATCTGGACCTACGTGATTCCTTGAAGTTGACAGCATTGCACACTTCTGTCAGTGTACAGACTTGCACAAGGAGACTCCTCATGAGGCTAGGAGCTTTTTCTCCTCATTCTAGTCCTTCTGCCATGAAATCTTGTTCTCAAAAGTTCTACCATCTTTTCAAGGTGCTGAATTAGGGGCAGAGTAATTGACACTTTCACCTAAAGGATTTTCCTCCATTTCCACACTGCCTTCTGAGCTAGTGCAGAAGTTTAAAAAATGTCCAACTATTATCTATCTGTCTATCTACCTACCCACCTACAATCTACTATCTTCATCTACAACCTATCTACAATTTATCTATCTATAATCTATTTACTATGTATCTATAGCTTATTTACAGTCTACCTACCTATCTATATTTACCTATCTACCACTTATCTCTCTATAATCCATCTATCTGTCTAGATAGTCTGCAATCTATGTCTGTGTAGCAATGGCACCCCACTACAATACTCTTGCCTGGAAAATCCCGTGGACAGAAGAGCCTGGTAGGCTGCAGTCCATGGGGTCGCTACTAGTCAGACATGACTGAGTGACTTCACCTTCACTTTTCACTTTCATGCATTGGAGAAGGAAATGGCAACCCACTTCAGTGTTCTTGCCTGGAGAATCCCAGGGATGGGGGAGCCTGGTGGGCTGCTGTCTATGGGGTTGCACAGAATCAGACATGACTGAAGCGACTTAGCAGCAGCAGCAGCAACTATAGTATATTACCTATGTACATCTTTTTTCTTTTTTCTTCCTTCCTCCTTCCTTATCAATCTACAATCTATTTTCTTCCTATCTACTTATCTGCAAAGTAGCTATATGCCTATCTATCTATTATCTATCTATCTGTTTATGTCTAAGTTCTTCACACATAAGCAAGGTTCTGGGTCCCCCACAGGAGAAAGTTGGTGTCCCCACCTTTGCCTGAGGAGTCTGGTATGTCCTAGTACAACACATGCATTCTTGTATCCTCAAGTCTAAGGGATCAGGTGTATATATAGCTTTCGAGGTTTTGGAAACAAAGGCCAGAAAGGATTATCAGAAGTTTGGGCACTTCTGCTTTGAGACAAGACAGACGAACGTAATCAATTATCCACACAATCAAAGGCCTAGCCACATTTTGGAGAAAGGAAGAGTGAATATTACCAGCATATTTTAATATACTATAGTGGGCAAAAAGAAGCACTACCTTCATCTGAGTTCAAATCCCCACTCCATATAGTTGTGAGACCCTGGGTTAATTACTTAAACTCTCTGCACACTCATTACCTTATTTGTAAATTGAAAATATATTATTAGTACCTAATTTATGGAGTTGATATGAATGTTAGATAAGTTATTATTAGAAAGGTGTCAGATTACCCGTGAGCTCTATGTAAATGTTTCTTATTATTAGTCACACTCTAAGCCTGCCTTTTTTGAACACAATAACCCTCAACATCTAATGTTGAATATAGAAACACATTCTTTAGATTCAAAGGTTCAAATCTTGATCTTATCAACTGTACCTTGGGTCATGTAACCTCTCAGATTTAGTTTAATCATCTGGAAAATGTAGTTATTAGTACCTACTTAGAAGGTGGTTGTATGTATTAAATGATGTCTGTGAATCTCTTAGCAGAAAGTTTAAAAAATTCTTAACTCTTCACTCCTGAAGGGAATTTATTTCTTGGTCCAATTATATGCTGCCCAACTCTAATATCATGTTTTGTCAAAGGGTGCCTTATTTCTTCTTCCATTTTCCTGACCACAGGGCTAGAAACAAGGTAGGCACACAACTACATATAAATCCTTGAGTTTAGTTAACCCAACTACTGCAGAAATAGGTCTAAGTTATCTTTCCATTGGCTGTCACCTATCATCAGCAGTGTACCATCTGTTGTCCAGATCTGACTGCAGGACTCAACCCCCTAGCTACATTCATTTTTCATGAAGTGGAGTCACACTGAGAGAGTGTTCATTCTTGCCATGGATGCCCTGCCTTGTGCCAAGCAGCCAGGCTGCCTGAATGGAAGCCGATGCAGATTGCCTGGCCTGGAGGAGCCATCAGAAGGACCCCCAGGTTGCCTGGGAGGATGCATATGGTACCCATGTTAGGCCAAGTCTAACACATGGACTGTTAGCAAAATTAATGACTGTCCTCGAGTGGGCCCAGCCAAATGTCTTTTCTGTTCAGTAGTTTTCCAACTCACTCTGTGTGGCAAGGCTGAGTGGGAGGATAAAGCTATGTGCTCTTGATGGCAGTAGCATCTATTCTTTGAGGGACAAAGAGGGGCTCATCTCACATCCATTAGTTTGTTGTTGCTTTTGTTTGTTTGTTTTTCATCAATCAGTGAACTGTCAGAAACTTATGGTTCTTCTGTTGTATGCCCATCTTTAGCCTAGGCACTTTGTGGAACTCCTTAATAACTGTTTTAACCCTCTGAGAAACTTACTATCTAATTGGGAAGAAACAAGCTATATTTATTAACTAAATAGGGAATTAAAATATTGAGCTCTGACATATTGATTTAACAAGCATCCATTCATGGGTCACATAATTACTACAGAGTGACCATCGGTGGTATGGCAGTGCACTCAGCTATAGGTGAAGAAAGTAGAACAAACAATGTATCCAGAAACAGTCACAGGATATTTCACAGGGGAGAGAGAGAGAGATTGAGCATTGATTAAAGGAAGGGACAGACTGGTAGTCTGATGTCTTTCCTGCTTTGGCCCCTTTAAGTAAATCCAGCCCACTGGTAATACCATCAGAGAGATAATGCAAAGAGTTCTCTGGGTCTCAATACTTTTCATGCTGCTTTCCAGTCCTGTTGGAGCTGAGACCCGAGTGTATGAATGTCTATTTCCCAAATCTAAGTTAATGTCCAGAGGTTGAGGTAAGCATTAAATCTAGTTAGTGGTAAATGCTGTATTCTTGTTTCCTTCCTGCCGGGCATATGGTAGAGTTGGGCTTTCTTCTCTTTTTGATGCTGTGTGTGCCCATGAGACTGATTCTGGCAAGTGAAGTTTGAATGGGAATGGACTCTGTTACTTCCACATGGAGGCTGAGGCTCAATGTGTGACTCTCCATGACTCTTCTCTCCTACAACCATACAAGCATGTGCCAAAATGGAACTGCCTCAGTCTTTCTCCCTAGTGGCCTAAGCTACTGGCCAATCTGTACTGGTCAATTGTGTGAAGGAGAAGTAGATTTTTTAGAGGGGGAGCTGCACCACACGGCTTGTGGGATCCTAGCTGCTTGAACAGGAACTGAACCTGTGCCCTCTGCAGTGGAACGGCAGATTCCTAACCACTGGGCCATCAGAGAATTCCTGAGAAATGCATTTTTGATGTGTTAAGATTTTGTGTGAGATATTGGGGCTGTTTGTTATTGAAGCATAACCTGAATCATTCTACCAGAATTGGAATTATGGGACAAATGCCAATTATAATGGAGATGAGGCTAATGAAGGGCAGAGAGGATGTCTATTTAACCACAGGATGAGGGGAATCTCAGAATCTCCTCAATAAAAAAAATGATTTCCCCTACCTACCATGTGGGAAATCCCCACTTCTTGTATCTCCTTTAAGTTATGGCAAAAATCTTCCTGTTAGAATGCAAATGCAATTCCCTACAGCTGCTAATTAGACAGCCACACAGATCAAGTTTGCCAGCTGTGTTTCTTTCTAGCCCAGTGGTTTCCATCTTCTGCTTTTGTGTAAGCCTAGTGGTCCAAAGCTACAGTGTGAGATAGATATTTTTTTTCCCTCTCAACTTTCAATGTGAAAAACTTAATGAAGATAATTTTTCTTAATTAAAAATTATTTTATGAATTGCATTAAAATCTCTTTTACATGCAATTGCTTATTGCTAGTAAAAATGTAGTCCCAAAATCCACATATAATTATTTCAGATACAAACATTTGCATTTGACATTCCTCATGCTGTCATGGAAAGAAGAGAGAGGTATTTAGGTTTTCTGTGACCTAAATCAGCTTGAAAAACATTGAATTATTACTCATTTATTTTCCTAGGTTTAGGGATTCACAACTCTGTCTGTGTCTTTCCCAGAAAAGTATGTTAAAATAGTGGGTTTTAGGAGGAAACAAAAGCTCCCCAGGGGATTATGCTACTGAAGAAGACAGAGGGTTGTCAAGGGAGCTGGTACTTGACTTGGTATCAGTGGAGAAGGGGAACATCCTGTGTCCATAGAGCCTCACCATCAGGAAGGAGACTGCAGACTCCTGTGTCCACACAATTTAATTCTCCCAGGAAATTCTCACTTGGAACAATAAGTGTGTAAACTAATAAATAAAGTTGCTGTTGCTTCAGGAAATTTCTTTAAACCAATTTGTCTGGGTGAATGGTTTGCTCACTAGTTCATAGATCCCACATAGTTTATTTCTCAGGCTCACTTCAAGACCCCACCTCATTGTGCTACCCATCCTAAGTTATTGTCTCATGAACCAAATCCAGTAAAAATTGACTCCTTGCCTGGAAAGATCTGCTTAATAACACTAGAGTGAAAACCCCCAAATTCTGTAAATATCCTCCCAGTCTCCTCCTTATGAGACAGTATTAAGGTTCTGTCAAGGTAGCAATTCCCCTATCACACTAAGATTTGATGAAGTATGGAGATTAGGATCATATGTTCATCCAAGTCATATATCACCTTCTCCTTGTTTGTGTGTGCTGTTAGTCACTCAGCTGTGTTTGACTCTTTGCAACCCCGTGGACTATAGCTTGCCAGGCTCCTCTGTCCATGGAATTCTCCAGGTAAGAATACTGGAGTGGGTAGCCATTTCTTTCTCCATATCCTTGTTTAGAAATGGAGCATTTTCTACTGTAGAGCATAGGGAACTCTGCTTAATGTTATGTGGCAGCCTGGGTGGGAGGGGAGTTTGGAGGAGAATGAATATATGTATATGTATGGCTGAATCACTTTCCTATTCACCTGAAACTATACCAACATTGTTAATTGGCTATACTCCAACATAAAATAAAAAAAAAGTTTAAAAAATACAATAAAAAATAAATGGAATATTTGAATATTTGCCCTCAAATGCAGAACACATTCTAAACAGCAAATTTCACTCTGTATAATCGGCTCCAGTTTCATCCACCTCATTAGAACTGATTCAAAGTTATTCTTTTTGATGGCTGAGTAATACTCCATTGTGTATATGTACCACAGCTTTCTTATCCATTCATCTGCTGATGGACATCTAGGTTGCTTCCATGTCCTGATTATTGTTTATCCACTGTTTATAAACAGTGCTGCGATGAACATTGGGGTACACCTGTCTCTTTCAATTCTAGTTTCCTTGGTGTCTATGCCCAGCAGTGAGATTGCTGAGTCATAAGGCAGTTCTATTTCCAGTTTTTGAAGGAATCTCCACACTGTTCTCCATAGTGGCTGTACTAGTTTGCATTCCCACCAACAGTGTAAGAGGGTTCCCTTTTCTCCACACCTTCTCCAGCATTTATTGCTTGTAGACTTTTGGATCACAGCCATTCTGACTGCTGTGAAATGGTACCTCACTGTGATCTTGATCTGCATTTCTCTGATAATCAGTGATGTTGAGCATCTTTTCATGTGTTTGTTAGCCATCCATACGTCTTCTTTGGAGAAATGTCTATTTGGTTCTTTGGCCCATTTTTTGACTGGGTAATTTATTTTTCTGGAATTGAGCTGCATGAGTTGCTTGTATATTTTTGAGATTAGTTGTTTGTCAGTTGCTTCATTTGCTATTATTTTCTCCCATTCAGAAGGCTGTCTTTTCACCTTGCTTATAGTTTCCTTTGCTGTGCAGAAGCTTTTAACTGTAATTAGGTCCCATGTGTTTATTTTTGCTTTTATTTCCAGTATTCTGGGAGGTGGGTCATAGAGGATCCTGCTGTGATTTATGTCGGAGAGTGTTTTGCCTATGTTCTCCTCTAGGAGTTTTATAGTTTCTGGTCTTACATTTAGATCTTTAATCCATTTTGAGTTTATTTTTGTGTGTGGTGTTAGAAAGTGTTCTAGTTTCATTCTTTTATAAGTGGTTGACCAGTTTTCCCAGCATCACTTGTTAAAGAGACTGTTTTTAATCCATTGTATATTCTTGCGTCCTTTGTCAAAGATAAGGTGTCCATAGGTGTGTGGATTTATCTCTGGGCTTTCTATTTTGTTCCATTGATCTATATTTCTGTCTTTGTGCCAGTACCATACTGTCTTGGTGACTGTGGCTTTGTAGTAGAGCTTGAAGTCAGGCAGGTTGATGCCTCCAGTTCCATTCTTCTTTCTCCAGATTGTTTTGAATCAGTTCTAATGAGGTGGATGAAACTGGAGCCGATTATACAGAGTGAAGTAAGCCAGAAAGAAAAACACCAATACAGTATACTAACACATATATATGGAATTTAGAAAGATGGTAATGATAACCCTGTATGTGAGACAGCAAAAGAGACACAGATGTATAGAACAGTCTTTTAGACTCTGTGGGAGAGGGAGAGAGTGGGATGATTTGGGAGAATGGCATTGAAACATGTATAATATCATATAAAAAATGAATTGCCAGTCTAGGTTCAATGCAGGATACAGGATGCTTGGGGCTGGTGCACTGGGATAACCCAGAAGGATGGTATGGGGAGGGAGCTGGGAGCGGGGTTCAGGAGTGGGAACTTATGTACACCCGTGGCAGATTCATGTTGATGTTTGGCAAAACCAATACAGTATTGTAAAGTAAAAAATAAAAAAGAAAAGAAAGAAAAGAAAGAAAGAAAAAAAAAAAGAAAGAACAAAAAACCAAAATACCTTCTAAAACTTTTATCAAAAGTATAACAAAGTTATGGAAAGTAAATCAAAGTGGAAACTATGAAATCTATAGCTTTCATTTTTACAGATCAGATTAAAATGTACTGACTCAAATAATCAGCTTTCTATAAAATAAAATAAATGTATTTACAATAAACAGCACATTTATTTTTAAATCACATACTTGTTTATGCTTGTAAGTGACTAGTCCAGTACCAGTTGCCTAGGGATTCTAGCTGTGTTGATGATACATTTAGACAAATTAAAAAGAAACAAATCTGCATGTTTTGGCCAAGGAGCCCAAATTTCAAAGTGAGTCTACATTGCATCTACCCCCAAAAGGAAATTCAAACAACTTTGCAAAGAAAAGTATAGCAGTAGAAATTGAAACTTCTATAACCTTATGGACTGGTGCTCTCTGTGTGAATGATCATGTCCAGTTTCACCAGTGCCAAAAAGTAGATACTTTTACTGTCAATAATGATCCTAGTCTCACACATTATGAAGATGGATTCGGTGTATTTGGGCTTTTCTTTGTCAAAGCTTTAGCTGTAACACTATTTTGTTTGCAAACAAAGAGTGCATTTTGGTTTTCATCCATTCTAAAATTAATTAGCCCTTTCATACTTATAACTGGCGTATCTCACACTCCAGCAGACAGCAAGGCCACATTTCTGCTAACTTCCCATCTTGCCATGATTTTTTGCAAGTCAGATCTATCTCCAAGAGACTGGGCACCAGCTTTATCATTTTGCTGTCTAAACCCAAAGAGGAGAACTATCCCTCCCGACCACCTAGCACTCGCTAAGCATCAACCTTGTGTGGAGACTGTTCTATGAATTTACTTGTCTTGAGTCATGAATCCTCAAGATAGCCTGATGAATTAGCACTGTTATCAGCCTCATTTGAAGATGAGAACATGTAAGCAGAGAGAAGTCAAGTCAACCAGTGATAGCAGCTAGGATACAGAGAACTGGGATGTGGTCTCTACTGGCTATTTCCACAATCTGTGCACTTAACAAACTCCACCCTATGATCCAGAATTAACACACACTGTAATTTGCCTTACTAAACAAGTCTAAAATATCTGCATCAAGATTGCTTCACCATTTTTTTCTTAAGAGATGGGAAAAGGAATGGCTCTTCATTTTACATTGTATAGGCAAAAGGTGGCTTCTTCCAAATAAAGGGGTCCTCTATCTACAGGTAAATGCAAGCTTCTACTTCCAGTGACTAAAATATATTCCAGGCTCCGTGAATGCTTATAACAAAGTTGAGCTCCACCTGCTAAGAGGGCTGCCCTCATCGTCTTAGGTTCCCAAATCACTTGGACAAGAAACTCCTTCAATCTTGCTCTTATCTTTGTTCTTATCAGGACTGGATATCGGCTGACCCTGACTAGCCTTTCTCATGATTCCTTTCATATTCCCAACTGCCTGTCCTTTGCTGCATCTTGGAAACTTTTCTCCCTATATACCTCATTTCCCTATAAGGAGATGTTCTATCTCATTAACTATTTCCAAAATAGTGTGCCTAGCAGTTTTATACACACAATTCAATTTTTTCCTTCATGTAGTATAAGATTAATCTATTCTTTTTACTTTTATTAGATTGTTTGTCCACTGAAACAGTGAAAGTGAAAGAAAGATGAGATTGAATTACCCTTACAAGTGAGATTCTAGTGAAGTCTGAAAATCTTTAAGGAGAAAACTGAAAGATTTCTCGTTTTTTATATAACTGGGAATGTTTTCCAAGTGGCTTAGATGCTCTATAAAAGAGGGGGAAGTTGTTCTCCTTTGAGCTTACACCTGTTGAGGCTAATAAATCACTATACTGCACACTTTGATTCTTATCCTCCCCACACACCCCAACCTCATTTGCAAAATGTAAAGATACATGCTTCATCTGTGGGTGAACGAGTCTGTTTAATTGGCAAGTTGTCACGATTTCTCGTAATTATGGTTTTTTAACTATGTGAAAAAAGACAAACGGTAAATTATAGTAACATCATTTGTCATCTGATGTAATGATGATCTCTGAATTATAAGTGCTGTGTGCACTAATGCATCTGTTATTTCTTTGTGACAAATAGGATGATCAAAACCTTTAATAGATTGTACTCTTTTCTCCTGACAGGTTTATTTATTTATTTTTTCTGTGTTTACAAAATCCCTTCCCACTCATCATCTTTTACTTGCACCCAATTCAGGGACATAGAACCAGGAGTGAGAGCAAACCAAGCTTTTCTCTGGAAAGCAGAACAAAATAAAACTACCATCCTGACTGGTATATGGGGTGTTTTTGCAGGCAGCCTAAAGAGGGAACTCGGAAAATTGAAGCCACTGCTTATGTAACACCAGATCTTTGCTAGGTATGCATTACTATTCTGGTTATCTCCAGGAATCATTCAGGAGCATTCTTTCACTCCACCTTCAGAAGGGCCCTTCCTCTGCTGGCTCTAGCCTCATTCTCTCAGTTGCTCGGTGAGGCATCTTTGCTCCTTCTTAGAAGTTTCACACACCACTGTAAATTCCATCTTGCTGTGCACACTACATAGGGTGACCCAAATATCACCAAACTGCTTTCTGATGGCACTTGGAGGGCTGAGCAGGCGGTTTCTCTGGTGATTGTCATCTTATCTGTAACGTCATCTTTTTATTATTTCTTCCTGTCTTCTTTAGAGATTCATAATCAACAGTCTTTAAACTGGGCACACATGTCCTTGTGGACATAGAAATATTTTCTAGGGAGTATGTATGTTTTGTGGCATGCTTAGTTGGCCAGTTGTGTCCAGCTCTGTGACCCTTTGGACTGTAGCCTGCCACGCTCTTCTGTCCATGGGATTCTCCAGGCAAGAATTCTGGACTGGGTTGCCATTTCCTCCTGCAGGGGATCTTCCTGACACAGGGATCAAATACCATATTTCCCAGGGCTCCTGCATTGTAGGTGGATTCTTTACATAGATGTAAGAAAATAAATTTATAGATTCTCAACTTTCATTTGTACACTTCTCTAAGATTATTCTGCATGAAACCCATCTATCAGTTCTTTTCTTAATTCCTGTTTATGAATTTATTTTTCTAATTTCCAAGGGAAAAAAGGAAGTATCTCTCTCAGTTATCTGGAGTCTACTAAAGTGCTGTGATCCAGGCTGTAAGAACTTCCTGGGCACTCAACAAAAGGACAACTGGAGACTGTTTCCTTCTCAAAGAAGGGAGCTTTATTGCAGCCAGGAAACACTCATGCAAGAGAACATCCACTGCTAGCTAGTTAGCATCTTAGCATTAAAACTCAGCAGTGAGAATTTCATGAAGGGGGTGTGCATTAACAAGTTTATTTAAATTAAAAAAATGAACTTAGGCTTTTTCTTAGAATTTAGCCTCTGGCTGATTGGTGTGATGGTGAGGACTAGGATGAATGGATTAAATCTGCAGATTTTAATCAAAATATATTTAAAGCATTATAAAACATGTAATACCTTAGAAAATATTCTCTGATGATTATTAGAATTGTGATAAAGTTTTTCAGGTATCATATTAAAAATATGTCAGGGGTCCAGCCATATCACATGGGAACAAAATAGCACTGACTGTTCAGTCTCCTATCCTAATTCAGTCACCCCTCTTTCTCTTCTCGTATTTCCTCCATCCATCTCAAAGTATGGAGAGCAGCAGTTCCTTAAAGCTTGCACAGGAGATAGAAATAAAATTATTTTTTAAAAAGATCTGAGTTCTTAGAATACAGGAGTGGACTTGTTCATTTTAAATGTGATGCATGTTCTTTACACAGATGGATTCAAGTTGATTTCATGGCTCTTTTTCACATCCTGGCATGATTTACTTTTATAGACATTATAGTTAAGGTAGTCAATGTATGTTTTGAAGGAATTAAAGCCTTAGGGAATTAAGTGGTTGCATTATCTAGTAAATTATTAAGGAGCCTGCAGCTCAGTGGAAAGATAAAGAGAGAGACCCAGTTTAGGGCAAGAGCCCAAAAGACAGAGGCATCCATTCAGCCCTTAAGTCTTACACAAAAGGTTTCCCTAAAATGCTTCTGGATGAAAGCAAATCCAGAATCAAGTCTGTTTTCAGAAATATCAGGGCCTAAAGGAAAGTTCTTTTTAACATATGCCTTATAATATTTATACCCAAGTGTCAAAGGGAGAGTTTGGGTATTAATTCAGTCATAAACGAGATGAAACAGCCCCCAGGAATGTACTTGTCTGTTGAGATCTATCAAAGCTTGGTAGCAGGGGGCACACCTTCCCTTCTGGCTGGTGACATGACAAATGATCTCCTGAGATCCGAAAGCTTGCCGGGATGGGACATGAGGCATGGAATAATTACATATTTCCCCCTTCTTTGAACTTTGGAACTAGGTGTGCAGAAAGGAAAGTTACCTTACTATGTGAAAAAAAGGAGCTTATGAGCAAGATGAAGACATTGAAATAGCATGTGAGCAGACAACACTCTTGCCCAGATGGAAGCCATTTTGGTATGAGGTGAAATGGAGCCCTTGGGGATCATGGAATGTGCTCAGAGAAGCAAAGGCATAAGAAAGACCTGAGGAGGGAGGGACAGAGAATAAGGGAAAGATAGATGGGAGGGAGAGAGCAAGGATAGTTGATTTCGAATGCCAAAAATATGAGTACAGATATGTTCAGGGCATGTATACAAATGTGACTGCATAAATGTATAGGGGATTAGAATCTACAAAGTTTAAAGGGGTTTGCTAAAGGAGAAAGCAAACATTTTGAAGTCACCACAATAACAGCATAGTCCAGTACACGGGTCAGTAAACAATGGCCATGGGTCATTCTGCCCCATTGCCTATTTTTGTATGGTTCAAGAGCTGTGAATGGTCTTGATATTTTTAGATGACAGAAAATACAAGAAAAAATATTTCACATTGGTACTAATTTGTGATTTTCAAATTCCAGTGTCCAGCTTAAACTAATTAGAACATAGTCATACTCTTTGTGACTCCATAGCTTGAGTCCACCAGGCTCCTCTGTCTATGATATTCTCCAGAAAAAAATACTAGAGTGGGTGGCCATTCCTTTCTCCCAGGGATTGAACCTGGGTCCCTTGCATTGCAGGTAGATTCTTTACCATCTGAGCCACCAGGGAATACTTCATATTTATTTATGTATGTTTAAATAAAAGAATTGAATAGTTGTGACAAGGCCATATGACCTGCAAAGCCTAAAATATTTACTCTCTGACCCTTTACAGAAAAATATTTCCAACTCCTTGCCTAGAGAATGTATATTGGGCTTTTAGCCAGAAACACATTTTGTTTTCCTCCGTGTGTCACCTGGGTTGGTTAGTTAGACTTTATTGGATTTGGTTTCATCATCAGTAAAACTGATAATATATTTTGGTGGGTTTATGGTTTAACTGGGAATAGCCTCAAAATGTGTTCATTAACCTGGCAGAAATTGTTTAAAGTCATTATTTAACATAACAATGAGTAATTCTCCTAAGTCATATTGACTATTTCTTCTTGAATCAGTTTCAGTAGTTGGTCTATTTGGAATTGGTCAATTTCATCTTAGTTATCCAATTAATAGGCATAAAACTGAATATAACATTCATATAGAATCACTTTCATTTCCTTAAGGCTGTTATTAATGTCCCTATTTCATTTTTTACTCTAGTTATCTAACTCATTGAACCTTTTCCCTTGGTCAGTTCACCTAAAGATTTGTCAATTTTGTTGATCTTTTGGTTTTATTACTTCTGTCATTTTTCTAGTCTCTATTTTATTACTTTCTGCTAATTTTTATTCTTTTCTTTCTTTTTTGTTTGCTTTAGACTTAATTTTCTCTTTCTTTTCTCTGTCTCAAGGTAGAAGGTTAGATTATTGATTGAGGTCTTTCTCTTTTTTCTTTTCTTTTTAAGGTCTTACTTATTTTTTAATATAGACATTTAGAACTTTCCATTTCCCTGTCAGTACTGATTTGACTATGTCACATCAGTTTTGGGACATTGTATTTTTATTATCATTTCATTTCAAAATATTTTCTCATTTTCCACTTAATTTCTTCTTTGACTAGTTGAATGTTTGAGGTGTTTTGTTCAATTTCTGCATATTTGTTAGTTTCTCAAATTTCCTTTTGTTATTGATAATTTTGTTCCATTGCAATAGGACAACAAATTTCATCAAATTTTATCTTTTTAAATTTATTGAAATATGTTTTATGGACTAGCATATTGTCTGTCCCGGAGAATGCTCCATTCTGCTTAAAGAACGTATAATCTTCCACTCCTTGTTGGATGATTCTATAAGGTATCAGTTAAGGTTAATTTATGTATAGTGTTATTTAATACCCATATTTCATTTTTGTCCTTCAGTTCATTAATTGAAGGTGTGGTGTTGAAGTCTATAACTATTATTGTTGAATTGTCTATTTCTTGTTTCTAAATTTTTGCTATTGTTAGGTGCATTTTGTTGTTTTTCAGTTGCTCAGTCATGTCCAGCTCTTTGCAATCCCATGGACTACAGCATGCCAGGCTTCCCTGTCCTTCACTATCTCCTGGAATTTGCTCAGACTCATGTTCATTGAGTCAATGATGCCATCCAGCCATCTTTAAGTCTTCTTTATGGTCCAACTTTCACATATGTACATGGCTACTGGAAAAACCGTAGCTTTGACTATATGGACCTGTTTCTGCAACGTGATGTCTCTGCTTTTTAAGATGCTGTCTAGGTTTGTCATAGCTTTTTTTCCAAGGATCAAGCGTCTTTTGATTTCATGGTGGCAGTCACTGTCTGGTGATTTTGGAGCCCCCCAAAATAAAGTCTGTCACTGTTTCAATTGTTTCCCCATTTATTTGCCAGGAAGTGATGGGACCAGATTCCATGATCTTAATATTTTGAATGTTGAGTTTTAAGTCAGCTTTTTCACTCCTCTTTCACTTTCATCAAGAGGCTGTTTAGTTTCTCTTTCTGCCATAAGGGTGGTGTCATCTGCAAATCTGAGAGTGTTGATACTTCTCCCAGCTATCCTGATTCCAGCTTGAGCTTCATCCAGCCTGGCATTTCACATGATATGCTATGACCAACATAGACAGCGTATTTAAAAGCAGAGTCATTACTTTGCCAAAAAAGGCCTGTCTAGTCAAAGCTATGGTTTTTTCCGTAGTCATGGATGGTTGTGAGAGTTGGACCATAAAGAAAGTTGAGTGCTAAAAAATTGATGCTTTTGAACTGCGGTGTTGGAGAAGACTTTTGAGAGTCCCTTGGATTACAAGGAGATCAAACCAGTCAATCCTAAGGGAAATCAGTCCTGAATATTCATTGGAAGGACTGATGCTGAAGTTGAAACTCACCTGATGCAAAGAACTGACTCATTGGAAAAGACCCTGGTGCTGGAAAAGATTGAAGGCTGGAGGAGAAGGGGACGACAGAGGATGAGATGGTTGGATGGCTTCACCAATTGGATGGGCATGAATTTGAGCAAGCTCTAGGACTTGGTGATGGACAGGGAAGCCTGGAGTGCTCCATGGAATTGTAAAGAGTTGGACATGACTGAGTTATTGAACTGAATTGACTCTGCATACAAGTTATATAAGCAGAGTGAAAATATACAGCCTTGATGTACTCCTTTTCCAATTTTAAACCAATCTTTTGTTCCATGTCCAGTTTTAACTGTTGCTTTTTGACGTGCATATAGGTTTCTCAGGAGGCAGGTAAACTGGTCTGGTATTCCCATCTCTTGAAGAATTTTCCACACAATTTTGTTTTGATCTACAGAGTCAAAGGCTTTGTGTAGTCAGTGAAGCAGGCTTTGTGAAGTAGTTACCGGTTTTTTGGATTTCCCTTGCTTTTTCTATGATCCAACACATGTTGGCAATTTGATCTCTGGTTCCTCTGCCTTTTCCAAATCCAGCTTATACTTTCGGAAGCTCTTGGTCATGTACTATTGAAGCCTAGCTTAAAGGATTTGGAGAATTACCTTACTAGCAAGCGAAATGAGTGCAATTGTGTGGTAGTTTGAACATTCTTGGGCACTGCCCTTCTTTGGGACTGGAATGAAGATTGACCTTTTTCCAGTTCTGTGACCGCTGCTGAGTTTTCCAAATTTGCTGGCAGATTGAGTACAGCACTTTAACAACATCATCTTTTAGGATTTGAAATAGATCAGCTTGGTTTGTAGTAGTGGTTCCTAAGGCCCACTTGACTTCACACTCCACGATGTCTGGCTCTAGGTGAGTGATCACATCATATTGGTTATCTGGGTCATTATGACCATTTTTTTACCCTTCTTCTGTGTATTCTTGCCACCTCTTCTTAATATATAGTGCTTCTGTCAGGTCCATACCATTTCTGTCCTTTATTGTGCCCATCTTTGCATGAAATGTTCCCTTTGTGTCTAATTTTCTTGAAGAGATTTCTAGTCTTTCCCATTCTATTGTTTTCCTCTTTTTCTTTGCATTGTTCACCTTACAAGGTTTACTTTTATAATTATTATATCTCCTTGGTGAATTGACCTTTTTTTTTAGTATAAAATGTCCCTATTTACCTCTGGTAACATTTTGTTTTGTTTTAAAGGGTATTTCTTCTGAAATTATGTAAGTAATCCAGCTTTTTTTCTGTTTGTGTTTTCATGATATATTTTTTCATATTTTTAATCTTGTACCTCAGAATCTATATTTGTCTCCTGTAGACAGTGTATAGTTGAACCACCCATTGGTGAGCTGGCATGAGCTCTAGCACCCTGCTTACCAGTAGGCCAACTCCAGCTATCATGCACAAGTGAGCCAACACCAGTTCTAGGGCCATTGGGCCTTGGTCCCAGAAACTACAAAAAACATTATGGAGATTCTTCAAAAAATGAAAAATAGAACTACCACATTACCCGGCAATTTCACTCTTGGGTGCTTATCTGAATAAAAAGAAAACACTAATTTGAAAAGCTACATGCATCCCTATGTTCATTGCAACTTTATAATGGTCAAGATATTGAAGCAAGCTAAGTGCCCACCAGTAGATGAATGGACACAGAAGATGTACTATGTGGTATATGTGTGTGTATATATATATATATAATTTTTAAATATATAGAAATATAAAATCAATATGCTATGTAACATGAACTACACAGAGTTGTAGGTCATTTATAATTCAAAAGTCAACCAACCAACCAACTCATAAAAAAAGATCAGTCTAGTGATTACCAGAGGAGGGGTTGGAAAGGGGAGGAATTGGATGCAGGTGATCAAGAGTATAATTTCAGTTATAAGATAAATAAGTATTAGGATGTTATATAAAACAAAATAAATATGATCAGCAATGCTGTATCTTATGTATGGAAGCTGGTAAAAGAGTAAATCCTAAGAATTCTCATCACGAGGAAGATTTCTGTTTTCTAGATCTTTACTTTTGTATCTATATGAAAGAGTGGATGTTCACTAATATTGTGATAATCATTTCATAATGTATGTAAATCAAATCATTGTGCTGTGCACCTTAAACTTATACAGTGTTGTATATCAATTGTAGCTCAATAAAACTGGAAGGAGAAAGCAAGTTCACATGTACACATCTGTATGTTTTAAGTTTTTTTTGTCTTCTTTTTTATTTTTGTGTCAAAATTGTATTGTTTGAATTATTATGGCCTAAAACTGTGTCAGACTGCTTGATAGCATTAGTGTGATTAAACTTCTTTTTTATTTTCAATTATTCCATATATATGTGAAATTTAAGTTTCTAATCACAATGTATCCCATTGGAAGAACATTAAGTTTATAGATTTAAGTTGAAATAGAGTTGACATCTTTACAAAACTAATCCTTCTGATATACAAGCATGGTATAACCTTTCTAATTATTCAAGTTTTTGTTTATGTTAATAGATTTAAACTTCTTTATAGAGTTTCTATCCACTCTTTCTTTTTTTCTCTTTTCTTAGAGTTTCTATACAATCTTATTTGCTTTTTTAAAGTTTTTAGGTTAATTCCTCAACCAATTATTTTGCTGTTGGTATTGTACATCATATTCTGTTATAGTTTTCCTTTAAAAAATTATTGATGTTGAAAAATACTTCTAAATTTTATATGTTGTTCTGCACTTTGTGCTCAGTTGCTTCAGTCACGTCTGACTCTTTGTGACCCTATGAACTATAGCCCACCAGGATCCTCTGTCCATGGGGTTTCTCAGGCAAGAATACTGGAGTGGGTTACCATTTCTTACTGCAGAGGACTTTCTTAACCCAGGGTTGAACCCATGTCTCCTGCACTGCAGGCAGTTTCTTTACCACTGAACCTCCAGGGAAGCCCCTATACATTGTTTTATTACATAGCAGTTTAGCTGAACTTAGTTTGCTAGCTTTACTATCTTCTCAGCTTTGCTTTCTTGTAAGTTATCATATCATCTGCACATATAAAACTTTATTTCTTCTCTTTTGATCTCAATAATTATTTTCTCTTATTGTAGGTATTCTTGTCTTATTATTAACTTAAAAACACCTCTTCAGTTTCTATATTAAACTTAATTTTTATGTGGAGTTTTTGTAAATACCGTTTGTTAGATTAGGGAAATTTTTTATGTTCCTGTATACCTATAAATCTTAAATTTGTTAGTATATATTAACTTGCTAAATGCCTACTGCCTGCTATGCTCTGATTTTATTTTTCTTTTTAAACTATTAATTTGGTGAAACAGAATGAAAGACCTGTAATTATATCTTTGGTTTTACATCCCTGTGATAAATCTATATGAATTGGAAATTATATTTTGCTTAATATACTCTTGGGTTGAATTAACTATAATATATTATTTAAGACTTTTTAGATCTATGCTCAAAAGGAAAATGAGTCCACATTTTTTTGATCTCTTTGAATTTCACTATCTGACATGTCAATTACATACTAATTTCATTTAAAATCTGAGAAGTTTCCCCTTTCCTTAATCTTGGAAATGACTTATTTGTGAATGTGACTTTGTTTTTTGACATGTGGGAAAATCCACCAGTAAGTCATTTAGGTTTAGAAATATGGAGAATTGGGAGACAATTTATTTAATAGTTATTTGAATATTTAATTTTTCCATCCATGTGCTAATTTTGACAGTTACTGTGACTTTGATCTTATATATTTATCCATGTCAAATAGATTTTTGGTTGATGGTTTATTCTTTTCCAAAATGTTCTTCAAAGATTTTTAATCTCTTCTATATTTGTGGTTGTTTCCCTCCCTCCTTTCTTGTTTTGGTAACTGCACCCTCTCTCTGTTGTAAATGCTTGCTTGTTGTGTTTTATTGATCTGTCTTTTCAGAAGTTTATCATATCGTACATTTGTAATCATTCTTTTGTTGTTCTTTTTCTGTCTTGTGGATTTGTGATATCTTTTTTGATTCCTTATTTCAAGTTTATGTTTACAATTTATTTAATTTTCTGAGGCTGATACTTAAGCTCATTCATTTCCTTATATTTTTCTGAAAATTTTAAAATTATTATTCTGTTTAATTAAACATTTTGATATTTTTAAATTTAACTGCTATTTAGCACTAAGTACTTCAGATGTTTTTCATCATTTCATATTTAAACCATTGGTTAATGGGAGTAACCTATTTTTAGTTATGTATACTATGTATGCAAAGTTGTTTCAGTTGTGTCCAATTCTGACGCAGCTGAATCCAACAGACCATATGTATGGACCATATGTACAGACCATACATATGGACTGTAGCTGGCCAGGATCCTCTGCCCATGGAATTCTTCAGGCAAGAATATTGGAGGGGCTTGCTATTTCCTTTTGCAGGGGAATCTTCCCAACCCAGGGAGTGAACTTGTGTCTCTTGCATCTCCTACATTGGCAGGTGGGTACTTTATCACTACTGCTATCTGGGAAGCCATTTTCAAATTTATTGGATTGTGGTCAGAGAAAATATTTGGATGCTGAAATGTACTGAGACTTCATCTATGCCTTATTTCATTATTCCACATGCTTTTTGAGAGGAATCTAGAGTCCTAATGAATGGTACAGAAAATGGAAACACTTCAATTAAAGTGTACTTGTTATGCATGTGAGTCAAGTTCTCTATCAGTTCAGTTCAGTCACTCAGTCTTGTCTGACTCTTTGAGATCCCATGAATCGCAGCACACCAGGCCTCCCTGTCCATCACCAACTCCCGGAATTCACTCAGACTCACATTCATTGAGTCCGTGATGCCATCCAGCCATCTCATCCTCTGTCATCCCCTTCTCCTCCTGTCCCCAATCCCTCCCAGCATCAGAGTCTTTTCCAATGAGTCAACTCTTCGCATGAAGTGTGCAAAGTACTGGAGCTTCAGCTTTAGCATCATTCCTTCCAAAGAAATCCCAGGACTGTTTGGATCTCCTTGCAGACCAAGGGACTCTCAAGAGTCTTCTCCAACACCACAGTTCAAAAAAATCAATTTTTCAGTGCTCAGACTTCTTCACAGTCCAACACTCACATCCATACATGACCGCAGGAAAAACCATAGCCTTGACTAGATGGACCTTAGTCGGCAAAGTAATGTCTCTGCTTTTGAATATACTATCTAGATTGGTCATAACTTTTCTTCCAAGGAGAAAGTGTCTTTTAATTTCATGGCTGCAATCACCATATGCAGTGATTTTGGAGCCCCCCAAAATAAAGACTGACACTGTTTCTACTGTTTCCCCATCTATTTCCCATGAAGCAATGGGACCAGATGCCATGATCTTCATTTTCTGAATGTTGAGTTTCAGCCAACTTTTTCACTCTCCTCTTTCACTTTCAGCAAGAGGCTTTTTAGCTCCTCTTCACTTTCTGCCATAAGGGTGGTGTCATCTGCATATCTGAGGTTATTGATATTTCTCCCAGCAATCTTGATTCCAGCTTGTGTTCTTCCAACCCAGCGTTTCTCATGATGTACTCTGCATATAAGTTAAATAAGCAGGGTGACAATATGCAGTCTTGACGTACTCCTTTTCCTTTTTGGAACCAGTTTGTTGTTCCATGTCCAGTTCTAACTGTTGCTTCCTGACCTGTATACAGATTTCTCAAGAGGCAGATTAGGTGGTCTGGTATTACCATTTCTTTCAGAATTTTCCACAGTTTATTGTGATCCACACAGTCAAAGCCTTTGGCATAGTCAATAAAGCAGAAATAGATGTTTTTCTGGAACTCTCTTGCTTTTTCCATGATCCGACGGATGTTGGCAATTTGATCTCTTGTTCCTCTGCCTTTTCTAAAACCAGCTGAGCATTACTTTACTAGCATGTGAGATGAGTGCAATTGTGTGGTAGTTTGAGCATTCTTTTGCATTGCCTTTCTTTGGAATTGGGATGAAAACTGACCTTTTCCAGTCCTGTGGCCACTGCTGAGTTTTCCAAATTTGCTGGCATATTGAGTGCAGTACTTTCACAGCATCATCTTTCAGGATCTGAAACAGCTCAACTGGAATTCCATCACCCCCACTAGCTTTTTTCGTAGTGATGCTTTCTAAGGCCCACTTGACTTCACAATCCAGGATGTCTGGCTCTAGATTAGTGATCACATCATCATGATTATCTGGGTCATGAAGATCTTTTTTGTCCAGTTCTTCCATGTATTCTTGCCACCTCTTCTTAATATCTTCTGCTTCTCTTAGGTCCAGACCATTTCTGTCCTTTATTGAGCCCATCTTTGCATGAAATCTTCCCTTGGTTTCTCTAATTTTCTTGAAGAGATCTCTAGTCTTTCCCATTCTGTTCTTTTCCTCTATTTCTTTGCATTGATCACTGAAGAAGGCTTTCTTATCTCTTCTTTCTGTTCTTTGGAACTCTGCATTCAGATGCTTATATCTTTCCTTTTCTCCTTTGCTTTTTGCCTCTCTTCTTTTCACAGCTATTTGTAAGGCCTCCCCAGACAGCCATTTTGCTTTTTTGCATTTCTTTTCCATGGGGATGGTCTTGATCCCTGTCTCTTATACAATGTCACGAACCTCCTTCCATAGTTCATCAGGCACTCTATCTATTAGATCTAGGCCCTTAAATCTATTTCTCACTTCCACTGTATAATCATAAGGGATTTGATTTAGGTCATACCTGAATGGTCTAGTGGTTTTCCCTACTTTCTTCAATATCAGTCTGAATTTCACAATAAGGAGTTCATGATCTGAGCCACAGTCAGCTCCCAGTCTTGTTTTTGTTGACTGTATAGAGGTTCTCCATCTTTGGCTGCAAAGAATATAATCAATCTGATTTTGGTGTTGACCATCTGGTGATGTCCATGTGTAGAGTCTTTTCTTGTGTTGTTGGACGAGGGTGTTTGCTATGACCAGTGCATTTTCTTGGCAAAACTCTATTAGTCTTTACCCTGCTTCATTCCACATCCCAAGGCCAAATTTGCCCATTACTCCAGGTGTTTCTTGACTTCCTACTTTTGCATTCCAGTCCCCTATAATGAAAAGGACATCTTTTTTGGGTGTTAGTTCTAAAAGGTCTTGTAGGTCTTCATAAAACCATTCATCTTCAGTTTCTTCAGCATTACTGGTTGGGGCAGAGACTTGGATTACTGTAATACTGAATGTTTTGCCTTGGAGATGAACAGAGATCATTCTGTCATTTTTGAGACTGCATCCAAGTATTGCATTTCGGGCTCTTTTGTTGACCATGATGGCTACTCCATTTCTTCTGAGGGATTCCTGCCCGCAGTAGTAGATATAATGGTCATCTGAGTTAAATTCACCCATTCCAGTCCATTTTAATTCACTGATTCCTAGAATGTTGACGTTCACCCTTGCTGTCTCTTGTTTGACCACTTCCAATTTGCCTTGATTCATGGACTTGACATTCCAGGTTCCTATGCAATATTGCTCTTTACAGCATCGGATTTTGCTTCTATCACCAGTCACATCCACAGCTGGGTATTGTTTTTGCTTTGGCTCCATCCCTTCATTCTTTCTGGAGTTATTTCTCCACTGATCTCCAGTAGCATATTGGGTACCTAATGACCTGGGAAGTTCCTCTTTCGGTATCCTATCATTTTGCCTTTTCATACTGTTCATGGTGTTCTCAAGGCAAGAATAGTGAAGTGGTTTGCCATTCCCTTCTCCAGTGGACCACATTCTGTCAGACCTCTCCACCATGGCCCGCCCGTCTTGGGTTGCCCCGCGGGCATGGCTTGGTTTCATTGAGTTAGACAAGGCTGTGGTCCTAGTGTGATTAGATTGACTAGTTTTCTGTGATTATGGTTTCAGTGTGTCTGCCCTCTGATGCCCTCTTGCAACACCTACCATCTTACTTGGGTTTCTCTTACCTTGGGCATGGGTTATGTCTTCATGGCTGCTCCAGCAAAGCACAGCCGCTGCTCCTTACCTTGGACGAGGGGTATCTCCTTACCGCCACCATTCCTGACCTTCAACATGGAATAGCTCCTCTAGGCCCTCCTGTGCCTGTGGAACCACCACTCCTTGGGTTCTCTATAACCTAGGATAATTTTGAGAATGCTATATTTTGAGTGATGTGTGGGTGTATGAATTCTAATTACATTTATATATTACGTTTTTCCTGCTACTTTTTCATATGATATATTACACAGTTCAACGCTACATATTTATGTGATGTATGATTCTAATTATTGTACCCACTTGATATAGGTTTTTCCTTTATCCAGTAAGCTGTGTTGCTTTTTGTCACACTTTCATTTTTATTTGAATGCTGCTTTGTTATATTGAAACGACCAGCCTGAATGATTTTAATATTTATTATCTATTCCTTTGTTTCTGATCTGTTTCTATCAAACTTCTTGTGATATTTGTCTTTATCTTCTAAATACACATATTAGTTTTGTTTTATTAAAATTTAGTGAAGTGAAGTGAAGTGAAGTTGCTCAGTCGTGTCCGACTCTTTGCAAACCCATGAACTGTAGCCTACCAGGCTCCTCAGTCCATTGAATTTTCCAGACAAGAATACTGGAGTGGGTTGCCATTTCCTTCTCCAGGGGATCTTCCCAACCCAGGGATCGAACCCTGGTCTTCCACATTGTAGGCAGACGCTTTATCATATGAGCTACCAATGACATATAAAAGTGAGCTTACTTTGCCATTTCCCTTCATATTTTGTAATTATCATGATTTTTTTGGTCTTGATCTCTTTTTTAAATTATTGTTGTGTAGATTTTTTTTTCTTTTTCCCTTGTTGATTTGTAATCTATACATTTTATTTTTTGGTAGCAACACCTAATTTTAAATATATATTCATCATTTCCCTAATTATTGAAGATTATCATTACCTATACAGTCTTTTATGGAAAATAGCAATTGTTTTTATCACACTATTATTACTCACCTATCTTTAACTTTCCAAGCCATCATGCTGACTTTATCTGAAGTTTTAATCTTAGATTGTTGCAGGTACTCTTGGTGAGTTTGCTATCTTGTCAAAAATCAATCTTACAATTGTATTTCACCAGTCCTAAGAGAAATTGTGAAAAGCAGCATTTAATTCAAGGAATATTCATCTAAATATCAGTATTATAGAAAAACACATTTCATAAATTAATCTTTTTCTTCATGGTGCATAAAGTAATGGTGAATCATTTTATCTTTTATTCAATTAAATACGGAGATTTATTTGTCAACTTGGATTCCTATTCTTCTTGTTTCTTATGTGGTCATTGAATACATTGTGAAATACTTCCCCTCAAAGTTATCAGATATGATTTTTCTCTCATACTCTTTCTGGGTCCTCATATGACTTAAAAGGGGAAAAGCTTGGTACTCTATAAACCCTTTCAATAGAAATCTAGTATCATTTAAAAATAGATATATTGACTTAAAGAATATTTTGTTTTTCCTTTGTCCCTATTTCCCATCTTCTTTAGGCAGGTTGTTTTTTTTGTTTTCACATTTCTTAGCTTATCACTTATAATTTTCATTCTCTATCTCTTGATTTTGCTTTTAGAAAGACCTCCTTCATCTTACTTTTCAGTTTACTAATTTGCTTTCTTAATCTAATTTATTCTATAGCTTGACTCGTTATTTGAGTTATTATATATAACTCATTATAATAATAATAATGACTATTATTATTATGCAGATAATAATAAGCACTGTATTTGCAAATAGAAGAAAATCCAGTTTCATTTTAAAGATGAAAAAAGAATTTAATAGCATATGTAACAAAAATTTAACCATCTACAGCTATAGTAGGAAGAGAGATCCAAGCTCTGATATTTATGTATAGAACCAATGCTCAGACTCACCTGCATTAAGACAGAAAAATGATTTTAGGAGTCACACCGCATCAACCAGAGCAATCTAGAAGCATCTGTGTCTCATAACTTTCCAGTGAAATCCTGACAGTCACTTGAATTTGACCACTGTAGGTTACATGACAGCACACTTATCAGTCAGTGTGTCCATGAGGCAACACGTACTGTTTAGTTTTTCAGGCCACATGCTCTTTGAGAGCCACACATGTCCTGGTGGAAATCATGGGCCACTAGAAATGAGGATGGTGATGCTGGCAGAACAACCAGTTGGTGCCATGAATATTTTTGAAAATGTTATTTTTAAGGCAATATCTCTAATCACTTCTCATGCACATATCTTGTTCTTATTTTATGTTTACAAATGCCTTTTAACATTTTCGGAAATCCTAACAATACTTGCTTTAAATCTCTCCTCAAATTGCCACATTGTACTAGTCTTTTCTGTTGTAGATAGGTTTTTTTAATTGCCTTTCTTAATGTTTGAGAAAGCTATGGCTTCAATGTTGAGAAAGCTATGGCTTCCCTCATAACTTAGTTGGTAGAGAATCTTCCTGCAATGAAGGAGACTCAGGTTTGATTCTTGGGTTGGGAATATCCACTGGAGAAGGGATAGGCTACCCATTCCAGTATTCCTGGGCTTCCCCTGTGGCTCAGTTGGTAGAGAATCCACCTGCAATGCTGGAGGCCAAGGTTCAATCCCTGGGTTGGGAAGATCCCCTGGAGAAGGGAAAGACTACTCACTCCAGTATTCAGGCCTGGTGAATTCCACGGACTGTAGAGTCCATGGGGTCTAAAAGAGTTAGACACAACTGAGTGGCTTTCACTTTCACTCAGTGTTTTACCTTCATCAATACCTTGACTGTTTAGCTTCAAGCTCAGGTCTAGGATTGTCCTCTTTTTGTTAAAATGTGTGGCCAGAAAGCTGTAGTGTGGACTCAAACATCTCATTTTTTTCATGACCATTTTTTGTACCCAGCTCAACTTTCTCCCATATCTAAAGGTGCCACTCTTGCCTGATGAACACAACCTTAGTTTTAATTGCCTCCTCCAAAGGGAGGTGATATAGATACACACTTGCTGGTACATGTTCTTGGTATGATTTTGGCATTGCCTCCTTGTCTTCAGGGGGTGCCACTGCTCTCTCATAAGAGACTGGGACAAGGTGGACCTCCAGGCGATGGCACACTCATGTGCCTGTTTGTAGGACTCCCTATTCTGAGTATTGTCCTGGCCAGCAATACCAACCAATGTTCTTCCATGCCATCAAAGGGGCTTTAACAGCTCTTGCCCAGAGTGCTCTGTCGGAGGCAAAAGATGTTGCTCCAAATTTTTATAGGTGCCCTACTTCAGCTGGGTTCAAGTCCCTGTCTCTGTCCCTCTTCCAGCCACCATTCTTCCTTACAGTGACCAAACCATCTATGTCTTCCAAGTATTCCTCAAGGTTTGTCACAACAGGCATCCATTCTGATACCCTGTGTTTTCTCTAGTGTCTCCCGGCTTGATGTCTATATGTTTTGATGGCTCAGTTGTGTCCGACTCTGCAACCCTGTGGACTGTAGTCCATGGAATTCTCCAGGCCAGAATACTGGAGTGATAGCTTTTCCCTTCTCCAGGGGATCTTCCCAACCCAGGGATGGAACTCAGATCTACCACATTGCAGGCAGATTCTTTACCAGCTGAGCTATCAGGGAAGACCAGGCTTGGTATGAGGGGCTATGTGAGAAAGTGGAGCATAATTTATCATCTAGACTCAAATTGGAAGATTTTCGTTATTCTTCTATGATAGACTTGAGATATATTTTTTATTATGGGATAAATGTGGTTCCTAAGGCTCGCAATGGAGGAGAATACCTAACCTAGTCTTATTTGTAAGACTGTCCTTCTACAACATGTACTAGCATTTGTTGTCATTTATTCACTAAGTTGTGTCTGACTCTGCAACCTCACAGACCCTAGCTACCAGGCTTCTCTGACCACGGGATTTCCCAGGCAAGAATACTGAAATGAGTTATCATTTCCTTCTCCAGGGGATCTTCCCAACTCAGGGGCTGAACCCACCTCTCCTGTATCCTGCATTGGCAAGCAAATTCTTTACCACTGAGACATGAGGGAAGCCCAGATAAGAATTGCCCTTGGGACTTCCTGGTGGTCGAGTGGTTAGGACTCTAGTGCAATGGGAGCAAGTTTGATCTCTGGTCAGGGAAATGGGATTCCATATGCTAGAGGGCACTACCAAAAACTTTTTTAAAATAAAAAACAAAAAGAGAGAATTACCCTTGTTCCATACATTGAACATTTATAAATAAATAAAATAAAGAAGATATCCTTAGAAACCTTGAAGAACATTTGACAAAGGCAGAGATCATCAAACCACTTTTGCTATAAGGATGAACTGAAATATAGTCAGAAAAAGTTAATATGCCACTCATACATTACCAGAAAAAGTTACACCGATCATAAAATGTGTCACTATTTTCTATTCTCATTGTTGATTTGCTTTGAAAAATTTATTCTCCTCATTGCTGATATTTAAAATCAGTTCTTTAAGTAAACTATTAAAATAAATGTGATGTAGAAATGAATTCAATGACTTTAGTTTTAGCAAATCAAGTTCTGTTTGATTTTCAAGTTTTACATTAGGTTGAAGATGTAAGTAGTATTAGTGAAATTAATAGGACAAAATATTCAGGACTTTTAAAATGCATACATTTTATCAAAGTTTTTGTGCTTTTTCCTTCTCTTTTTCTCATTCAAAAATGTGTACACATACTTAGGATATTATATCAAACAGAAGTAAGTCCAACCTTAACACTAAAACTTTAAATGTAAACTTTCCAATCAAAGACAGAGATTGTCAGAATGAATAAAAAATATACTTGAACCAACTTTATATTGTCTATAAGGGACTCAAATTAGAACATATAAATAGGTTGAAAGTGAAATGATAGAAAATATATTCCATGCAAACCGTAACCAAAAGACAGCAGAGGTAGCTATGCTGGTATCAGACAAAATAAACTTTAAATAAAAAATTCATAAGTGACAAAATAGAGCAATATATCTTAATAAAAGATTCAATATAGCAAGAAGATACAGAAATTACAAACATTTACTCACCTTGTAACAGATCATCAAAATATATGAAGCAAAACCTGACAGAACTGAAGGGAAAAATAGATGCTTCTTCAGTAATAGTTGGGGATTTCAATATTCCACTCTCAATAATGGACAGAGCAACCAGCCAAAGAAAAGTGAGGAAATAAGGACTTAAAGAACACAAGAAACCAACCAAATATAAAAGATGTATACAGAGCATAGTAACATTAATTGTACACTTAAAAATGATTGAGATATCAAATTTTATGTTATGTATATTTTATCACAACACAAAATTAAAAAAAAATATAAATATGAGGAGATATGGCTTGATGGATACAGTGTTTCAGTTTTGCAAGATTAAAATAGTTCTGGTGGTGGATGGTGGGAATGTACTTAAACCTAGTGAACTGTACACTTTAAAATAGTTAGGATAATAAATTTGTGTGTATTTTGCCACAATAAAAAAAAAGTTTTAAAAAATCATCATAAAAAACCTTCATGTGAAAGACCAGGTTTCAAATATGTGTCTGGCATAACTCCTACAGTGATGTTAAGATAGACATTTTCTTTACACCAAATTCAAGACTAGTAGCAACCACAATAAGGAAACAGTGTGGACTGCTCTGCAGTATGCGCTTCACTTCTGTTTCCCAGTATAAAATATGTGGGGCGAGACGATTTCGGTGTTGCCACACATTTTAACCTTACCAGAAACAGCGTTCATCACTCTGTCTTGCACAAAATACATGGGAAATGTGTTCCCTTTTGCAGAGTATAACATGGGGAACCTTGTTAATTCTGAAGCTGAGAATTTTGCATAAGGCTTTGGAGGCTGTTGGCTGCGACGACGCACAGAGTATGGCCGAGAGGAGCTACCCCATGTCAGAGGTCAGGGGAGGCAGCCTAGAGGAGCTACCCTGCTTCCGAGGTCAGGAGCAACGGTTGAGAGTGCCAGGCTGACACAGCGCAGGAGCAGCCTAGAGAAGCTATCCCCGCCCGAGGCAAGGGGTGGAGGCCGGGAGGAGGTGCCTCACACCCAAGGGCAAGAGCGGCGGCCAGGAGGAGCGACCCCACGTCCAAGGAGCGGTGGCTGTGCAGGCGCTAGAGGGTCTAGAGGAACTATTCCACGTTCAAGGTCAGGAGGGGCAGCGGTGAGGAGATACCCCTCATCCAAGGTAAGGAGCAGTGGCTGCGCTTTGCTGGAGCAGCCATGAAGAGATACCCACGTCCAAGGTGTAGGTGTTTCAAGAGGGCATCAGAGGGCAGACACATTGAAACCATAGTCACAGAAAACTAGTCAATCTAATCACAATAGGACCACAGCCTTGTCTAACTCAATGAAACTAAGCCATGTCCTGTGGGGCTACCCAAGACGGGCAGGTCATGGTGGAGAGGTCTGACAGAATGTGGTCCACTGGAGAAGGGAATGGCAAACCACTTCAGTCTTCTTGCCTTGAGAACACCATGAACAGTATGAAAAGGCAAAATGATAGGATACTGAAAGAGGAACTCCCCAGGTCATTAGGTGCCCAATATGCTACAGGAGATCAGTGGAGAAATAACTCCAGAAAGAATGAAGGGATAGAACCAACTCAAAAACAATACCCAGTAGTGGAAGTGACTGGTGATAGAAGCAAGGTCCAAAGCTGTAAAGAGCAATATTGCATAGGAACCTGGAATGTCAAGTCCATGAATCAAGGCAAATTGGAAGTGGTCAAACAGGAGATGGTAAGAGTGAACATCGACATTCTAGGAATCAGTGAATTAAAATGGACTGGGATGGGTGAATGTGACTCAGATGACCATTATATCTACTACTGCGGGCAGGAATCCCTTAGAAGAAATGGAGCAGCCATCATGGCCAACAAAAGGGCCTGAAATGCAGTACTTAGATGCAGTCTCAAAAATGACAGAATGATCTCAGTTCGTTTCCAAGGCAAATCATTCAATATCACAATAATCCAAGACTATGCCCCAACCAGTAATGCTGAAGAAGCTGAAGTTCAACGTTTCTATGAAGACTTATAAGACCTTTTAGAACTAACACCCAAAAAAGATGTCCTTTTCATTATAGGGGACTGGAATGCAAAAGTAGGAAGTCAAGAAACACCTGGAGTAACAGGCAAATTTGGCCTTGGAATGCGGAATGAAGCAGGGCAAAAACTAATAGAGTTTTGCCAAGAAAATGCACTGGTCATAGCAAACACCCTCGTCCAACAACACAAGAGAAGACTCTACACATGGACATCACCAGATGGTCAACACTGAAATCAGATTGATTATATTTTTTGCAGCCAAAGATGGAGAAGCTCTGTACAGTCAACAGAAACAAGACCAGGAGCTGACTGTGGCTCAGATCATGAACTCCTTATTGCCAAATTCAAACTTAAAATAAAGAAAGTATGGAAAACCACTAGAGCATTCAGGTATGACCTAAATCAAATCCCTTATGATTGTACAGTGGAAGTGAGAAATAGATTTAAGGGCCTAGATATGATAGATAGAGTGGCTGATGAACTATGGGTGGAGGTTCGTGACATTGTACAGGAGACAGGGATCAAGATCATCTCCATGGAAAAGAAATGTAAAAAAGAAAAATGGCTGTCTGAGGAGGCCTTACAAAAGCTGTGAAAAGAAGAGAAGTGAAAAGCAAAGGAGAAAAGGAAAGATAAAAGCATCTGAATGCAGAATTCCGAAGAATAGCAAGAAGATATAAAAAGCCTTCCTCAGCATCAATTCAAGAAATAAAGGAAAACAACAGAATGGGAAAGACTAGATATCTCATCAAGAAAATTAGAGACACCAAGGGAAAATGTCATGCAAAGATGGGCTCAATAAAGGACAGAAATGGTATGGACCTAACAGAAGCAGAAGATATTAAGAAGAGGCAGCAAGAATACACAGAAGAACTGTACAGAAAAGATCTTCACGACCAAGATAATCATGCTGGTGTGATCACTCACCTAGAGCCAGAAATCCTGGAAGGTGAAGTCAAGTGGGCCTTAGAAAGCATCACAACGAGCAAAGCTGGTGGAGGTGATGGAATTCCAGTTGAGCTATTTCAAATCCTGAAAGATGATGCTGTGAAAGTGCTGCACTCAGTATGCCAGCAAATTTGGAAAACTCAGCATTGGCCACAGGACTGGAAAAGGTCAGTTTTCATTCCAATCTCAAAGAAAGGCAATGCCAAAGAATGCTCAAACTACCACACAATTGCACTCATCTCACACGCTAGTAAAGTAATGCTTAAAATTCTCCAAGCCAGGCTTCAGTAATATGTGAACTGTGAACTTCCAGATATAACGGACTTTTGGACTTAGAGGGAGAGGGAGAGGGTGGGATGATTTGGGAGAATGGGAATTCTAACATGTATACTGTCATGTAAGAATTGAATCGCCAGTCCATGTCTGACGTAGGGTGCAGCATGCTTGGGGCTGGTGCATGGGGATGACCCAGAGAGATGTTGTGGGGAGGGAGGTGGGAGGAGGGTTCATGTTTGGGAACGCATGTAAAAATTAAAGATTTTAAAATTTAAAAAAAAATAATAATAAAAAAAATAAATTGATACTCAAATAAATAAATAAATAAATAAATAAAGAAAGAAAGAAAAGGCAGAGGAACAAGAGATCACATTGCCAACATCCGCTGGAACATGGAAAAAGCCAGAGAGTTCCAGAAAAACATCTATTTCTGCTTTATTGACTATGCCAAAGGCTTTGACTGTGTGGATCACAATAAACTGTGGAAAATTCTGAAAATAGATGGGAATACCAGACCACCTTACCTGCCTCTTGAGAAACCTATGTGCAGGTCAGGAAGCAACGGTTAGAACTGGACATGGAACAACAGACTGGTTCCAAATAGGAAAAGGAGTACGTCAAGGCTGTATATTGTCACCCTGCTTATTTAACTTATATGCAGAGTACATCATGAGAAACACTGGGCTGGAAGAATCACAAGCTGGAATCAAGTTTGCCGGGAAAAATATCAATCACCTCAGATATGCAGATGACACCACCCTTATGGCAGAAAGTGAAGAAGAACTAAAAAGCCTCTTGATGACAGTCAAAGTGGAGAGTGAAAAAGTTGGCTTAAAGCTCAACATTCAGAAAACGAAGATCATGGCATCTGGTCCCATCACTTCATGGGAAATAGATGGGGAAACAGTGCAAACAGTTTCAGACTTTATTCTTTTGAGCTCCAAAATCACTGCAGATGGTGACTGCAGCCATGGAATTAAAAGACACTTACTCCTTGGAAGAAAAGTTATGACCAACCTAGATAGCATATTCAAAAGCACAGACATTACTTTGCCAACAGAGGTCTGTCTAGTCAAGGCTATGGTTTTTCCAGTAGTCATGTATGGATGTGAGAGTTGGACTGTGAAGAAAGCTGAGTGCCGAAGAATTGATGCTTTTGAACTGTGGTGTTGGAGAAGACTCTTGAGAGTCCCTTGGACTGCAAGGAGATCCAACCAATCCATCCTAAAGATCTGCCCTGGGATTTCTTTGGAGGGAGTGATGCTGAAGCTGAAAATCCAGTACTTTGGCCATCTCATGTGAATAGTTGACTCATTGGAAAAGACTCTGATGCTGGGAGGGATTGGGGTCAAGAGGAGAAGGGGACGACAGAGGATGAGATGGCTGGATGGCATCACTGACTTAATGGACTTGAGTCTGAGTGAACTCCAGGAGTTGGTGATGGACAGGGAGGCCTGGCATGCTGTGATTCATAGGGTCACAAGAGTTGGACACTACTGAGTAACTGAACTGAACTGAACTGAACTAAACTTGGAGGCTGTTAATTATCTTACTGAGAATATGAGACTCCTAAAAACAAATCCCTGGAACCAAATAACCCTAAAGAAAGTCACAATGGAGATACACAAAATAAAAATATTTCAAATTCAGCAGGACTCCAGAATTTTTCAAGATTATTTGACAATTCATTAAAGAAATCAGGAAAAATCATCCAGACATGTAGACATATTTTCATGGCTCTGCACTTCTTTTCAGGAATATTTCTCTCCATTTTTACAAAGTCTTAATATACTATAAAATGTGAAATTATTTATGGCTTTTTTACTTACTAAAATAACTGTTTCTCTCAAATATTTACATCTGTGACTGTGTCATGTATGTGATTAAATTTGTTATATAAGAAATTATCAAGCACCTATGTTTGATTCCACTTATACAAGTAACCTAGAATGGTCAAACTCATGTAGTCATGAATTAAACTGGTCCAGAGGCTCGGGAATGGGAGGATGGAGAATAGTGATCAGAACTTAGTGTTTAACAGGGACAGTTCAGCTTAAGAATGTGAAAAATTGATGAGATGAAATATGGCTAGAGTTGTACAACAATGTGAATGAACTTAGAGCTACTGAATTGTTTAGGCAATGCCAAAGAATGGTCAAACTACTGCACAATTACACTTATCACACAGTCTAGTAAAGAAATGCTCAAAATTCTCCAGGTCAAGCTTCAACAATACATGAATCATGAACTTCCAGATGTTCAAGCTGGTTTTAGAAAAGGCAGAGGAACCAGAGATCATATTGCCAACATCCGTTGGATCGTCAAAAAAGCAAGAGAGTTCCAGAAAAAAAAATCCATCTGCTTTATTGACTATGCCAAAGCCTTTGACTGTGTGGATCACCACAAACTGTGGAAAATTCTGAAAGACATGGGAGTGCAAGACCACCTGATCTGCCTCTTGAGAAATCTATATGCAGGTCAGGAAGCAACAGTTGTTAGAATTGGACATGGAACAACAGACTGGTTCCAAATAGGAAAAGGAGTACGTCAAGGCTGTATATTGTCTCCCTGCTTATTTAACTTATATGCAGAGTACATCATGAGAAACACTGGGCTGGAAGAATCACAAGCTGGAATCAAGTTTGCCGGGAGAAATATCAATCACCTCAGATATGCAGATGATACCACCCTTATGGCAGAAAGTGAAGAGGAGCTAAAAACCCTCTTGATGAAAGTGAAAGAGGAGAGTGAAAAAGTTGGCTTAAAGCTCAGCATTCAGAAAACTAAGATCATGGCATCTGGTCCCATCACTTCATGGGAAATAGATGGAGAAACAGTGGAAACAGTGTCAGACTTTATTTTTTTGTGTGTTCCAAAATCACTTCAGATGGTGATTGCAGCCATGAAATTAAAAGACGCTTACTCCTTGAAAGAAAAGTTATGACCAACCTAGATAGCATATTAAAAAGCAGAGGTATTACTTTGTCAGCAAAGGTCTATCTAGTCAAGGCTATTGTTTTTCTAGTAGTCATGTATGGATGTGAGAGTTGGACTACAAAGAAAGCTGAGTGCCGAAGAATTAATGCTTTTGAACTGTGGTGTTGGAGAAGACTCCTGAGAGTCCCTTGGACTGCAAGGAGATTCAACCAGTCCCTCCTGAAAGAAATCAGTCCTGAATATTCATTGCAAGGACTGATGCTGAAGCTGAAACTCCAATACTTTCACCATCTCATGTGAAGAACTGACTCATTGGAAAAGACTCTGATGCTGGGAGGGATTGGAGGCAGGAGGAGAAGGGGACAACAGAGAATGAGATGGTTGGATAGTATCACCGACTCAATGGACTTGAGTTTAAGTAAACTCAGGGAGTTGGTGATGGACAGGGAGGCCTGGCATGCTGCAATCCCTGGGATCGCAAAGAGTGAGACATGACTGAGTGACTGAACTGAACTGAACTGAAGTCACTTCAGTCATGTCTGACTCTTTGTGACCCCATGGACTATAGTCTGCCAGACTCCTCTGTCCATGGCATTCTCCAGGCATGAATAGTGGAGTGATTTGGCTATTCCTTCTGCAGGAATTGTATAGTCAAATATTGTGAAAATAGTATGTTTTATAATTTGTGAATTTTACCAAAATAAAAGGCATTAAATCATAAATTCCAAAAGAAATTATTAAGCACCTGGAGTGTTCCAAATCAATTTACATGCTGAGAAATATACAAGAAAATGAAAGTCAAGAAATTTAGAGTCCTGAATACACAACGCAGATGAGCAGCTGAGGGTACAAATTCTAGGAGAGTTTTCCAAAGGCAACACCTTTAATATTCCCACTCAGGGTTAATCAGTCCCTCCCACTGGACTTTCTAATGCAGATCTTCATTCTCTCACTTTCAACTCTAATGTCTCCCAGAGCTCTTGACTGATTTGGTGGTTAAATCCAAGGCAAACTGAGCTCATGTGGGAGCCAATATGATCTGAACAGTTGTAGGTCTACGTTTAGTCTTTAGCATATTTTGCATAAATATTCATAAATTCATTGAAGAATTGTCAGTTGTGTTTGCTTATTGAGCATTGCCTTAGCCAAAGGGCATGATACATTTTATGTCATATGGTGCTAGTGGTAAAGCACTCACTTCTCAAAGCAGAGAGACAGATGTGTGTTTGATCCCTGAGTTGGGAATATCCTCTGGAGAAGGGAATGTCTACCCACTCCAGTATTCTTTCCTGAAAAAATCCCAGGGACAGAGGAGACTGGTGGGCTACAGTCTATAAGTTCACAAAGGGTGGGACAGACTGAAGTGACTTAGCACATAGAACAAAGACGGTATTACAGCTTTTCTTTAAAATGGAAGTTCTAGATTCCAAAACAAGTCTGGTGTGAATGTTTCAGATATATTATGGGCCTGCACTTATTTCTATCAAGGAACTGCAAAACTTATACATAATCCTTGTAGACTCTGAGCTTCTTTCTGGAAAGTAGATTTATTTACCGTTTGAATTCCCAATACATTGTCCAAAATAGGTGGTGCTCAATTAATGATCTTTTGTGGTCTGCTGTACCTGACAAAGAAATTAGAGCATGCTCTGAGGCCTGAATAGCAGGTATAAGTAGATGAACTACAGTGCCCCATTTTTGAGACTAGATGCCCAAGGATAATGCTAAGATGAATTGCAGGGCATGTCCATCATTACCTTATACATATTTGACTCCTTTAGAGGTCGAACCCCAGCTAAGCTTTAGATTTTTAATGTTTCATAGCAACAGTGCTGAAGGATATGAAATCCTCAAACACCTTCATAATTTACCAGGTCTGACAAACATTGTATCTTGGAATTTGCTTTTTACAAAGCTATGATCAACCTAGATAGCATATTCAAAAGCAGAGACATTACTTTGCCAACAAAAGTCCGTCTAGTCAAGGCTATGGTTTTTCCAGTAGTGAGAGTTGGACTGTGAAGAAGGCTGAGTGCTGAAGAATTGATGCTTTTGAACTGTGGTGTTGGAGAAGACTCTTGAGAGTCCCTTGGACTGCAAGGAGATCCAACCAGTCCATTCTGAAGGAGATCAGCCCTGGGATTTCTTAGGAAGGAATGATGCTAAAGCTGAAACTCCAGTACTTTGGCCACCTCATGTGAAGAGCTGACTCATTGGAAAAGACTCTGATGCTGGGAGGGATTGCGGGCAGGAGGAGAAGGGGATGACAGAAGATGATGTGGCTGGATGGCATCACTGACTCGATGGATGTGATTCTGAGTGAATTCCGGGAGTTGGTGATGGACAGGGAGGCCTGGCATGCTGCAATTCATGGGGTTGCAAAGAGTCAGACACGACTGAGCGACTGAACTGAACTCTGTCTTGAATCCCTAACATTAAGTTAGGGGCTCGTGTTTGGAGTCTTCTATCTTTTTGCTCAGGGTCACACAGTGGCAGACTTTATTTTGAGGGGCTCCAAAATTACTGCAGATGGTGATTGCAGCCATGAAACTGAAAGACACTTACTCCTTGGAAGAAAAGTTATGACCAACCTGGACAGCATATTAAAAAGCAGAGACATTACTTTGCCAACAAAGAAAGGGAGTATTTTTTTTTTAATTTTATTTTTACTTTATTTTACTTTACAATACTGTATTGGTTTTGCCATACATTGACATGAATCTGCCATGGGTGTATACGAGCTCCCAATCCTGAATCCCCCTCCCACCTCCCACCCCATATCATCTCTCTGGATCACCCCGTGCACCAGCCCCAAGCATCCTGTATCTTGTTTGAACTTGGACTGGTGCTTCATTTCTTACATGATAGTATACATGTTTCAATGCCATTCTCACAAATCATCCCACCCTCTCCCTCTCCCTCTCCCTCCCAGTCCAAAAGTCCATTCTATACATCTGTGTCTCTTTTGCTGTCTCACATACAGGGTCATCATTACCATCTTTTTAAATTCCATATATATGTGTCAGTATAGTGTATTGGTATTTTTCTTTCTGGCTTACTTCACTCTGTATGATCGGCTCCAGTTTCATCCATCTCATTAGAACTGATTCAAATTTATTCTTTTTAATGGCTGAGTAATACTCCATTGTGTATATGTACCACAGCTTTCTTATCCATTCATCTGCTGATGGACATCTAGGTTGTTTCCATGTCCTGGCTATTATAAACAGTGCTGCAATGAACATTGGGGTACATGTGTCTCTTTCAATTCTGGTTTCCTCAGTGTGTATGCCCAGCAGTGGGATTGCTAGGTCATAAGGCAGTTATATTTGCAATTTTTTAAGGAATCTCCACACTGTTCTCCATAGTGTCTGTACTAGTTTGCATTCCCACCAACAGTGTAAGAGGGTTCCCTTTTTTCCACACCCTCTCCAGCATTTATTGCTTGTAGACTTTTGAATTGCAGCCATTCTGACTGGTGTGAAGTGGTACCTCATTGTGGTTTTGATTTTCATTACTCTGATAATGAGTGATGTTGAGCATCTTTTCATGTGTTTGTTAGCTATCCATATGTCTTCTTTGGAGAAATGTCTATTTGGTTCTTTGGCTCATTTTTTGATTGGGTCATTTATTTTTCTGGAGTTGAGCTGCGTAAGTTGCTTGTCTATTTTTGGGATTAGTTGTTTGTCAGTTGCTTCATTTGCTATTGTTTTCTCCCATTCAGAAGGCGGTCTTTTCACCTTACTTATAGTTTCCTTTGTTGTGCAGAAGCTTTTAATTTTAATTATATCCCATTTGTTTATTTTTGCTTTTATTTCCAGTATTCTGGGAGGTGGATCATAGAGGATTTATGTGATTTATGTCGGAGAGTGTTTTGCCTATGTTCTCCTCTAGGAGTTTTATAATTTCTGGTCTTACATTTAGATCTTTAATCCATTTGAGTTTATTTTTGTGTGGGGTGTTAGAAAGTGATCTAGTTTCATTCTTTTACAAGTGGTTGACCAGTTTTCCCAGCACTACTTGTTAAAGAGATTGTCTTTACTCCATTGTATATTCTTGCCTCCTTTGTCAAAGATAAGGTGTCCATAGGTGTGTGGATTTATCTCTGGGCTTTCTATTTTGTTCCATTGATCTATATTTCTGTCTTTGTGCCAGTACCATACTGTCTTGATGACTGTGGCTTTGTAGTAGAGCCTGAAGTCAGGCAGGTTGATGCCTCCAGTTCCATTCTTCTTTCTCAAGATTGCTTTGGCTATTCAAGGTTTTTTGTATTTCCATACAAATCTTGAAATTATTTGTTCTAGTTCTGTGAAAAATACTGCTGGTAGCTTGATAGGGATTGCATTGAATCTATAGATTGCTTTGTGTAGTATCCTCATTTTCACTATATTGATTCTTGCGATCCATGAACATGGTATATTTCTCCATCTATTAGTGTCCTCTTTGATTTCTTTCATCAGTGTTTTATAGTTTTTGATATATAGGTCTTTAGTTTCTTTAGGTAGGTGTATTCCTAAGTATTTTATTCTTTTCGTTCCAATGGTGAATGGAATTGTTTCCTTAATTTCTTTTTCTACTTTCTCATTATTAGTGTATAGGAATGCAAGCGATTTCTGAGTGTTGATTTTATATCCTGCAACTTTACTATATTCATTGATTAGCTCTAGTAATTTTCTAGTGGAGTCTTTAGGATTCTCTATGTAGAGGATCATGTCATCTGCAAACAATGAGAGTTTTACTTCTTCTTTCCAGTTTGGATTTCCTTTATTTCTTTTTCTGCTCTGATTGCTATGGCCAAAACTTCCAGAACTATGTTGAATAGTAGCGGTGAGAGTGGGCACCCTTGTCTTGTTCCTGACTTTAGGGGAAATGCTTTCAATTTTTCACCATTGAGGATAATGTTTGCTGTGGTTTTGTCATAGATAGCTTTTATTATGTTGAGGTATGCTGTTCCCCACCACAACAAGAACATGTCTCCTTTGATTAAAGTCACAAATTATCATTAATTTATTTCCAGTTCTCCCCCAAATTTCCAGCTGCTTTACTTACTTCCTTCTGTGTATTGGCCAACCACTTTCTCCAAAATTTTAGCTCCTTCAGTCTCCTCATTCCATTGTTCAGCAACATGTCCTATACATGTAGATGCCCAGAATTTTGGGGGAAAAGTTTTTAAATTATTGCCACTGTTCTTTTACATGTATTTAAGCAATGGGAATAAGTCAAGACAGGTAAAATACTCATGATCACGAGGGCCTCAAACCCCACTTATCTCCACTTTGCTCATGGACCACATGGATAGGAAGTGCGTTAAGTGACGAGCAGAATCAAGTGCAAAGCTGAGATCTGGTGCCATCTGTTTTCTTCTCATTTTGGTCTTCCCTCAGGTTAAGTTAAAAATTATAATAAGCCCTACATGAGTCCCTTGTACAGAACAGTTCAGTTCACCTCAGGCGTTCAGTCATGTCCGACTCTTTGCAACCCCATGGACTGCAGCAGGCGAGGCCTCCCTGTCTATCATGAACCCCCAGAGTTTATTCAAATGCATGTCCATTGAGTCGGTGATGCCATCCAACAATCTCATCCTCTATCATCTGCTTCTGCTCCTTCCTTCAATCTTTCCCAGCATCAGGGTCTTCTCAAATGAGTCAGCTCTTCTCATCAGGTGGCCAAAGTACTGGAGTTTCAGCTTCAATATCAGTCCTTCCAATGAACACCCAGGTCTGATCTCCTTTCGGATGTACAGGTTGGATCTCCTTGCAGTTCAAGGGACTCTCAAGTCTTTTCCAACACCACAGTTCAAAAGGATCAATTTTTTAGTGCTCAGCTTTCTTTATAGTCCAACTCTTACATCCATACATGACTACTGGAAAATCCATAGCCTTGACTAGATGGAATTTGTTGGCAAAGTAATGTTCCTGCTTTTTAATATGCTGTCTAGGTTGGTCATAACTTTCCTTCCAGAGAGTAAGTGTCTTTTAATTTCATGCCTGCAACCATCATCTGCAGTGATTTTGGAGCCCCCAAAAATAAAGTCTGACACTGTTTCCACTGTTTCCCCATCTATTTCCCATGAAGTGACCAGATGCCATGATCTTTGTTTTCTGAATGTTGAGCTTTAAGCCAAATTTTTCACTCTCCTCTTTCACTTTCATCAAGAGGCTCTTTATTTCTCCTTCACTTTCTGCCATAAGGGTGGTATCATCTGCATATCTGAGGTGATTGATATTTCTCCCAGCAATCTTGATTCCAGCTTGTGTTTCATCCAGTCCAGCGTTTCTCATGATGTACTCTGCATAGAAGTTAAATAAGCAGGGTGACAATATACAGCCTTGACGTACTCCTTTTCCTATTTGGACCAGTCTGTTGTTCCATGTCCAGTTCTAACTGTTGCTTCCTGACCTATATACAGATTTCTCAAGACGCAGGTCAAGTGGTCTGGTATTCCCATCTCTTTCAGAATTTTCCACAGTTTACTGTGATCCACACAGTCAAAGGCTTTGACATAGTCAATAAAGCAGAAATGGATGTTTTTCTGGAACTCTCTTGCTTTTTCCATGATCCAGCGGATGTTGGCAATTTGATTTCTGGTTCCTCTGCCTTTTCTAAAACCAGCTTGAACATCTGGAAGTTCACGGTTCATGTATTGCTGAAGCCTGGCTTAAAGAATTTTGAGCATTACTTGGCTAGCATGTGAGATGAGTGCAATTGTGCAGTAGTTTGAGCATTTTTTGGCATTGCCTTTCTTTGGGATTGGAATAAAAACTGACCACTGCTGAGTTTTCCAAATTTGCTGGCATATTGTGTGCAGCACTTTCACAGCATCATCTTTTAAGATTTGAAATAACTCAAGTGGAATTCCATCATCTCCATTAGCTTTATTGGTACTGATGCTTCCTACAGACCTCTTGACTTCACATTCCAGGATGTCTGGCTCTAGGTGAGTGATCACAGCATCATGATTATCTGGGTCGTGAAGATCTTTTTTGTATTGTTCTTCTGTATATCTTGCCACCTCTTCTTAATTTCTTCTGCTCCTGTTAGGACAGAACAGGCACTCATATTACATCTGTTGATTGAATGGAATATTGTGATAATAGAACAGGCCACTAATATTAATGAAAAGAAATGCCCAGGTTGACAAGAAAGACATGCTAAAATAGAAATCTTGAAATTGAAAAGTTGTTTCTGAACCACGAATAGACTCCAGGATTCTTGGCCTCCAGAGAAGAAGTCAAGCTGGGGCCAGAGATGAGGCTTGATCACTCAGAGCTTTTGTGTAATAAAGTTTTATTAAAGTATAAAGGAGATAGAGAAAGCTTCTGACATAGGCATCAGAAGGGGACAGAAAGAGTACCCCCCTGCTACTCTTCAGCTGGATGTTACATAATCACTAGCAGTTTGTTAATGAAAGAAAGGAATATCTTAAAACTCAGAATGGAGCCAGGCCCCTCATCCATAAGATGTATCTATGTATAATCTTGGCACCAGAGGAGTCATCCTGGTCCATAAAACGATTGACTTGAATCTTGTAGAAGGGCAGATTACCATGCAAATAATTTCATTTACATAGATTAGGGGAACAATGTCTGAGTATAACATAATGGTTTGTCAAGTAGGTTCTGAGCCATTAGGAGGAATGGACTTGAAGACAGTCTGGGGAAAATGCATAGGACATTAACATAGCTTAAGACAAACATTTCCATAAGAAAAATGCATTGGTTAACTCAAGGTTTGAGAATAATTAACTTCAGGTGGAACCAGGTGTCATTATGGCAACACAGTATTTTAAGAGAAATCTTTTTAAATTTGTATAGAGAAAGGAAAAAAAAATCATCACTGTATCCCTTGAAATAATGAACCATGCTCTGACAACCAGTTTAGATTTCATTTCGACGTCTAAAAGCGATGCTAATTTTTACTCTTCACCTTTTAGAATCTGAGTGGGGTGAAAGAAAAGGCCACATTTGGTAATGAATGAACTAACTGGAAGTTAAAGCAAGACATCAGTGATCTCAGGAGAAAAGAGTGAGGAGTCAATCTTATACCTTTTTTTTATATATACTGTATAATTTCATTTGGATGATTTTAAGTTTTTTCCATTTATTACCAATTTTCAACAACTGCATATGATATGTCTTTGTGTAGTTTTCATCATGTTTCTTTTACTTTGAGTTCATTGAGTTTCTTGAATCTATGGGCTTATAGTTTTCATTGAATTTGGTACATTTTTAGCCATTGTTGCTCTCAGTATTTTTCTTCTGTCCCTCTTTCTCCTCTTCTTTGGGGACTTCAATTATATTAGGCTGTTTGACATTGTCCTGCAGTTCATCAATTCTATATCCCTTTTTATTTGTCTTTCCTTCCCTTTTCCCCTCTCTCCCTTCCTTCCCCCATTCCTACTCTGAGTTTTATTCTGGATAGCTTATATTGCCATTTTCAGGATTACTAGTGTTTCTTTCGCAATGTCTAATCTGCTGTTGATCCTCTCCCAGTGTATTTTTAACTTCAGACATTGTGGTTTTCACCCTTATAAGTTCAGTTTTGAGCTTGAAAATATCTACTTCTCTTTTATCTATTTAATCTTTCCTCTAGCTTCTTGAGCATAAGCAACATAGCTATAATAATGTTACTGTTCTTGTTTACCAATTCTACCATCTATGTCATTCTGGTTTAATTTCAACTGGTTGATTTTTCTCATAATTTTGGGTCATTTTTCCTAATTCTGTACATGACTGTTGATTTTTGTTGATACCTTGTTTGATGCTGAATATTTTATTTTTCTATGAATATTCTCCAGCTCTCTTCTGGGATGCAATTGTTTTACTTTGAAACAATTTTATACTTTAATATCATAAAGTTTTGTTTGGCAAGACCAGAACAGTGTTTAGCTGGAGAATAATTTTCCCACTACTAAGGTAAAAACTTTTGAGTACTCTGCCCCTTCAATTATGAAGTTTTCTACTCTGTTTGCTGGGAACACAGATTTTTCCCAGTTCTGGGTGAGCTCCAGGTATTCTGTACTCTAATTCTCTGGGGAGTGGTTATTGCCTTGACATTGTAACTTCTCCGCATAAAGGCCCTGATCAGTATACAGCTGAAGACCTGAGTGGGACCCTCTGTACATTTCTGACACACTCTCTGAGTGCAGCTCTCTCCTTTCTGTTACTCTGCCTATGAACTCTAGCTGCCCTGACCTGTCTGACTTCCCAGCTGCTGCTGCTGCTGCTGCTGCTAAATCGCTTCAGTAGTGTCCGACTCTGTGCAACCCCATAGACGGCAGCCCATCGGGCTCCCCCATCCCTGGGATTCTCTAGGCAAGAATACTGGAGTGGGTTGCCATTTCCTTCTCCAATGCATGAATGTGAAAAGTGAAAGTGAAGTAGTTCAGTCGTGTCCGACTCTTAGCGATTCCATGGACTGCAGTCTACCAGGCTCCCCTGTCCATGGGATTTTCAAGGCAAGAGTACTGGAGTCAGGTGCCATTGCCTTCTCCGACTTCCCAGCTACATCTCCTCAGTTCAGGGATTCTTCCAGGCTGCATTTGGGTCCTCCATCCCTGTCTGTGATCTTGGCATTCTCTCCAGGCAGTAAGTTGGTATAAGTGTTAGCCCACCTTATTTGTTTCCCAGCTCTCAGAAAATCATTGCATTTCATTGCCTGATGTTCAAAAACATTATTTCTCATACTGTGTTTAGTATTTTAGCTTTTTTTTGGCAGGAGAGTAAATATGATCTCTATTATTCCATCTTTTCCAGAAGTGGATATCTAAAACAAATATTTAGAAGAAATAAAAATATTGATTTGTTTGGGTCATAGAGAATGTGAAGAAAAGCAGTTGAATTGAGATACGCTATGAGAAAGATATGACGGATCAAGTTCTCAAACAGCCCCAAAGTGGTCAGTACAAAGGCAATGTTTTATTTGGAAAGTCAGAGAAAGTGCCACTCATGTAAGTGAACATAACCGCTGGTATGTTCTGGTAGAAGATTAAACTTCCAGTAAGCAGTGATCCAGAGAGACCGAGCTACAGAGTCACACAAACCACATAAGCCCCTAAGACATGGGACATGCTCCAGATAGTGGCTATAGAGACCCTAAATGGAACTGAGAGAGGAATGTGGGAAAGGAATCAAGAGAGGGAGCTAAGAGCAGAGTTAGGGATGGCAGCACAGGAAGACATGGACCCACCTCCTCCCATGGGCACAATAAATCTACAGCAGCCTATAGAATGCCTTTTCTCTGATAAAGGACCTGAGAACTAGAACAGCTCCTTCACAACAAAAGACTAAATAAATGCATTGAGAAGGATTCAAGAGATGGAGACATGGCCTTGCTCAGGACCTCACCCCAGCCGTGATGATCCCACAGCTGGGAGGGATCCCCCAAATCTGGAATTCTCCCTTGAGGAGTGAACGGATTGTATCACACATCAGGCATCCTGACTCTGAGGGACAGCACTGGAAATATGGGCCCCTCCCAAGTGTCTGGTTTTGACAAAGGGGACCAGATGAGGAGAATCACAGAAATGTAGGAAACAAAGATTCCACTTCTAAAGGGCTGGCTTGCAAAGTTATTCTCTCTGAGACCTAGTGCTGATGCAATAGATTGAAAACCTACTAGAGCATAATTGAGGGACATTCACTAATTTCAAAACAGCTGCTACAGGGACTTTATTCAGAGTTGGGAGCACTGCTGGTCACCATTTGTTCAATTTCATCCTAACTTGCTGGAGGTAGAGACAACAGACATCGTTTTAGATGCCCTCCCTCCAGTCTGCTAGCACTGGAGGGTGTGTTTTGCAGACCTTGCCTTGCAGTCAGGCTGAGAAAATGCTCCACACCCCATCAACCTCGTGCAGAACTGAAACCACAACTTTGTTGGGCAAGTATGCCAGGTGCTGCCCTTTCTGTGCAGCAGCCAAGCCACACCTGCACCATGCTCTTCCCAGGCAGCAATTGAACCACAGTTGGCCCTGAGTGGGTGCCCTGAGCACTGCCTGACATGCACAGAGACTAAGTTTCAGCTGGGATGGTTAAGTGACTCAAATCTCACCCTTATCATGCAGGGGTTGTGGCCTTACCACAAATGGTAGGCACATAAAGCCTATATGAGGGATGTCCATAGATTGCCTGGCCCTGGTGGCCTGGGAAGATTGTACTCCAGGCCACACAGAACAGTTTATACACAAGACCATTCCTTTAATACTGAAGGAGGTAGCCATTTCACCTAAATACATGTAGACAAACACATAGAAACAGGATAAATGAGGAGATAGAGAAATAGGTTCCAACTAAAGAACAAGGCAAATTCCCAGAAAAAGATCCTTATTAAATGAAATTAAGTGATAAGCAAAGAACCTGATTAATAATTCAATTGAATGATCATAAAGATGCTACCAATCTGAGAGAAGAAAGGATGAATGCAGTGAGAATTTCAAACAGAAAATAGAAAATATAAGAAAGTACCAAACAGAAGTTATAACTGAACTGAAACGTACACTAGAGGGGTTCAACATCACAGTGGATAAAATAGAAAGACAAATCAGTGAGACAAGGCAATGGAAAACAAACAAAACAAGAAAATGAAAAAGAGAATTAAAAGAAGTAAGAATACCTTCAGGGACCTCTACAATGACAGTGACAGTCAGTCATGTCTGACTCTTTGTGGCCCCATGAACTGTAGTCCTTGGAATTCTTCAGGCCAGAATACTGGAGTGGTTCAGCTCAGTTCAGTTCAGTTCAGTCACTCAGTCGTGTCTGACTCTTTGCAACCCCATGAATTGCAGCATGCCAGGCCTCCCTGTCCATCACCAACTCCCGGAGTTCACTCAGACTCACGTCCATCGAGTCCGTGATGCCATCCAGCCATCTCATCCTCTGTTGTCCCCTTCTCCTCCTGCCCCCAATCCCCCGCAGCATCATAGTCTTTTCCAATGAGTCAACTCTTCGCATGAGGTGGCCAAAGTACTGGAGTTTCAGCTTTAGCATCATTTCTTCCAAAGAAATCCCAGGGTTGATCTCCTTCAGAATGGACTGGTTGGATCTCCTTGCAGACCAAGGGACTCTCAAGAGTCTTCTCCAACACCACAGTTCAAAAGCATCAATTCTTTGGCGCTCAGCCTTCTTTACAGTCCAACTCTCACATCCATACACAACCACAGGAAAAACCATAGCCTTGACTAGATGGACCTTAGTCAGCAAAATAATGTCTCTGCTGTTGAATATGCTGTCTAGGTTGGTCATAACTTTTCTTCCAAGTTCCCTTCTCCAGGGGATCTTCCTAACCCAGGGATTGAACCCAGGTCTTCCACACTGCAGGCAGATTCTTTACAAGCTGAGCCACAAGGGAAGCCCTCAGGGACCTCTAGGACAACATCAGATGGAATAACTTTCACATTATAGGGGGAGAAGATAAAAGAAAGGGCCAAAAAAATTATTTGAATAAAAAATGGATGAAAATGTTCCTAATCTGGGGAAAGAAGCAGACATCCAGGTCCAGGAAGCCCAAAGAGTTTCAGATAAGATGAATCCAAAGAGATATGCACTGAGACGTACTATAATTGAAATGACGAAAGTTAAGAATAAAGACATAATTTTAAAAGCAACAAGAGAAAAACTACATATTGTATACAAGGGAAACTCCAAAATCCAAAAGCCAATTTTCAGTAGAAATTTTACTTCCCAGAAGGAAGGCTGTGACATAGTCAAAGTGCAGAAAGGAAAAAAAAAAAAATTACAAACAGGAATTCTACCTTGCAAAGTTTTCTTTTAGAGGGAAAAACTGAGTTTTCTAGACAAGCAAAAGCTAATGGAATTCATCACTAAACTAGCTTTATAAGAAATGTGAAAGAAACTTCCTAAGCTAAAAAGAAAAAAATGATAATTAATAATAAGAAGCATATAAAAGTGAAAATCTTACCAGAAAGGCCAGCCAATAACAAAAAGTAGTGTTCAACAACCATTCATGATTAAAATAAAAGCTCAACAATGTAGGTATAGAAGAAACATACTTCAACAAAATAAAGGTGACAGCTAAGATCATACTCAACAGTGAAAACTAAGAACATTTTCTTTAAAGTCAAAAACAAAAAAAAACAAAAAACAAAAAACAAGGATGCTCACTTTTACCACAATTGTTCAAAATAGTATTGGAAGTCCTACCTATAGCAATGAGATAAGAAGAAGAAAGAGAAGCTGAAGTGCAAAAGAAGTAAAACTATCACTATTTGCAGCTGATGTGATGCTATACACAGAAAATCCTAAAGATGCCACCAAAAAACAACTAAAACTCATTAAGTAATACAGTAAAATGTGGAATACAAAATCAATATACAAAAACCTGCTGTATTTCCATACACTAGTAAACAGAGAAATTAAGAAAAAAATCTGATTTACAATCCCATCAAAAAGAGCAAAATACCTAGGAAAGAATTTGGCTAAAGGTAAAAAGCCTGTACTCAGAAAACTACAGGACACTTCTGAAAGAAACTGAAGATGATAGAAACAAATGGAAAGGTATACTATGCTCATGGGTTAGAAGAATTAATATAGTTAAGATGACCACAAAACCAAAGGCAGTCTCAAACTCAGTGCAATCCTTATCACAATACTAATAGCATTTTTCACAGAACTTAAGCAAATAACCCTGAAATGTGTACAGAAATACAAGACAATGAATGGCAAAAACAATCTTAAAAAGAAGACTATAGCTGGAGGTATCACAGTCCCTGATTTCAAACTATACTACCAAGTTATGGTCATCAAAACAGTATGTTACTGGCAAAGGAAGAGATGCATAGTTCAATAGAACCAAATAGAGAGCCCAGGAAAAACCCACACTTACCTGGTCAATTAAGCTCTGACAAATGACGCAATGGGGAAAAGACAATCTCTTTAATAATTAAACTGTGTTTGGAAAAGTGGACAGATACATGCCAAAGAATCAAATTGGATTACATTTTTACACTGTATTCAAAATGTAAAGTTAAAATTGATCAGAGAATTAAATGTAAGAGCTGAAACCATAAACTCCTAGAATAAATCAGAGGTAGCATGCTTTGACATAATTTTTTTGTGTCTATCTCCTCAGGCAAGGGAAACAAAAGCAAAAATAAATAAAAAGGATTACAACAAAGTAAAAAGGTTTTGCACAGTGCAAAAAACCATCAATGAAATGAAAAGGCAGCCTACTGAAGGGGAGAAGATATTTGCAAACAATGTATGATAAAGTTTTAATATCCAAAATATACAAAGAACTCATAAAACTCAACATAAATAACAAGGCTAAAAATGGGCAAAGGACCTGAACAGACATTTTTTCCAAGGAAGACACACAGGTGACCAATAGGCACATGAAAGGATACTCACCATCACTAATCATCTGGGAAATACAAATAAAAACCACAGAGAGATATCACCTCACATTTGCCAGAATGGCTATCATCAAACAGACAACAAATGATAAGTACTGGCAAAGATGTGGAGAAAAGGGGACACTTCTATACTGTTGGTGGGACTTTAAATCAGCCACTATAGAAAATAATATGGCAGTTTCTTTAAAAATAGAACTACTATACCATCCAGCAATTCCACATCTGAGTTTTTACCTGAAGAAAATGAAAACACTAATTTGAAAACATATTTATACCCCTATGTTCATTGTAGTATTATTTACAATAGCCAAGATATGGAAGCAACCTGTTTCCTTTTATAGATAAAGAGATAACAAATTTTTGTATATATACCATGGAATGTTCATTAGCCATAAAAAATAAAAAAGAATGAAATCTTGCAGTTTTCAACAGCATGGTGGGACCTAGATGATATTATGCTAAGTGAAATGTCAGATGGAGAAAGACAAGCACCAGAAGATTTCACTTACATGTGGAATCTGAAAAATTAAAGAAAGGGAACAAAATACAAACCTGAAACAGACTCAGATGCAGAGAACAGACCGGTGGTTGCCAGAAGGAAGGGGTGGGGAATGGGTGACATAAGTGAAGGGGGTAGAAGGAACAAACTTCCAGTTATAAAACATGTAAGTCAAGAGATGTTTTGTCAGCATAGGTGATAGAATCCATAATGTAATAATTTTATATGGTGACAGATGGTAACTATATCACTGTGGTGATCATTTCCTAATTGTAAAAGAAGAAACCACTATGTTGTACACCTGAAAATAATATAATTTTGTATTTCAATTATACTTAAATAAAAAGAATTTCCAAATTAAAAAGAGGAAGAGAGAGAGGGCTAGACCATCCAAAGCTTGGCTGAAATGAGGAAGAGATCGGAGGCAGCGTGACTCTGACACCTGAGCTGAACATGACTGACTGGGAGGATAATATGCAGTTAATGAAAATCAGTTATGCAGTATGAAGATTAGGTTGTGAGAAGAAATGTGATATTCGTATAGGAATTAACTTTAATTATTTAAGGATTTGAGACCACACACAATCAAATGACTTATCCAAAGACACAGTTTCCTCTGGTGAAGCAAGACATAATCTCCTTTCAATGTCACAGTATTTTCCACTTGACAACTTTCTCTTTAGTGTTTATTCTGGTTAACAAGTGTTTAAACTTCCTTCTTATAATCTGAAAATTTTAAAGTAAACCAATGTTTTTATTTTATTTTGTTCTTCCCTTAACACGAAGATGGAAACTTTATTTACTGTATTATTTTCCTTGGGTTCGGTTCAGTTCAGTTCAGTTCAGTTCAGTCGCTCAGTCGTGTCCGACTTCTTGCGACCCTATGAATCGGAGCACGCCAGGTGCCAGGCCTCCCGGTACATCACCAGCTTCCAGAGTTCACCCAAACCCATGTCCATCGAGTCGGTGATGCCATCCAGCCATCTCATCCTCTGTCATCCCCTTCTCCTCCTGCCCCCAATCTCTCCCAGCATCAGGGTCTTTTCCAATGAGTCAACTCTTCACATGAGGTGGCCAAAGTATTGGAGTTTCAGCTTTAGCATCAGTCCTTTCAATGAACACCCAGGACTGATCTTTAGAATGGACTGGCTGGATCTTCTTGCAGTCCAAGGGACTCTCAAGAGTTTTCTCCAACACCACAGTTCAAAAGCATCAATTCTTCGGCACTCAGCTTTCCTCACAGTCCAACTCTCACATCCATACATGACCACTGGAAAAGCCATAGCCTTGATTAGACGGACCTTTTTTGGCAGAGTAACGTCTCTGCTTTTGAATATGCTATCTAGGTTGGTCATAACTTTACTTCCAAGGAGTAAGCATCTTTTAATTTCATGGCTGCAGTCACCATCTGCAGTGATTTGGAGCCGCCCCCCCCGCCAAATAAAGTCTGACACTATTTCCACTGTTTCCTCACCTATTTCCCATGAAGTGGTGGGACCAGATGCCATGATCTTCGTTTTCTGAATGTTGAGCTTTAAGCCAACTTTTTCACTCTCCACTTTCAATTTCATCAAAAGGCTTTCTAGTTCCTCTTCACTTTCTGCCATAAGGGTGGCGTCATCTGCATATCTGAGCTTATTGATATTTCTCCCGGCAATCTTGATTCCTTAGGTTAAACAGTCTTATTTATTTTTATCTTTTCCTGTGCATAGTATCTAGTTGAAACTAGCTTGAATTAACTACGCCTTTACCATTAGTGAGGGCCATTATTTCATTTGAAGTTTCATTTCAAAATGAAATGCCTACAAATTGATTTGCTCTAGTTTCAGTGAGTTATTACTGATGAATCTGGGAACATAATGCCAATTACTATTACCTTATGTGATTGGCATTGAAGTAGTAACCAAGTGCAGCTGGAGGTAGACATGTGAACTCTGTCTTCTCAATTTGGCTGCTCCATCCCTTCCATATCCTATCTCACAAACATGTCTATTTTATCTAGGCTCAAATTTATTTTCAGCTTCAGGACTAATGGATGAGGTTTCCACATGATTTGTGAACTTCTATATAATGCACATTATTTTTCAATCATTTTCACATAATTACTTTCAGAAACTACAATAAGAAAAAAGACAATATTGCTCTCATGTTGGTAACAGATAGGAAATGAGTCTAAGAACTTACCAACAACTCTTCAGAGGTGACATCATAAGTAGTAAAAAAAAAAAAAAGTTAATCCATGTAATTAGGGTTTCTGTTTAGATGCTAAGTCATGTCCAACTCTTTTGTGATCCCCTGGACTGCAGCCTGCCAGGCTCCTCTGTCCATGGGATTTCCCAAGTAAGAATATTGGATTAGGTTGCCATTTCCTTCTCTAGGGGATCTTCCTGACCCAGATATCAAACCTGAGTCCCCTGCATCTCCTGCATTGACAGGCAGACTCTTTACCACTGAGTGACCAGGGGAGCCTCTAGACTCTAGTCCAGGGCTTTCTCCACCCTCCATACATCACTAAATGCTGACTCCAGAGTCATTTCACTTTAGGTTAATCAATCATCTGCATCTCCTTTTAAATTTTCCCAAAGTCTCTACAGTTGTCCACATCAAATATAGAATGTAGTGACAAAACCAGGGACTCCTATGTCTATTTTGCTTCCACTTTTCCATGCAAGCATTTTGTTGGGGGCATATGCAAATGTGTGAATGTGTGGGGGGGGTGCTAAAAGTGAGTGTGTAAGTATATAAATCACTTAATGGCAAATAAAAGGGGAAAAATTGGAAAGAGTGACAGACTTTATTTTATTTGGCTCTAAAGTTACTGTTCAAGCTGGTTTTAGAAAAGGCAGAGGAACCAGAGATCAAATTGCCAACATCTGCTGGATCATTGAAAATGCAAGAGAGGTCCAGAAAAACATCTATTTCTGCTTGATTGACTATGCCAAAGCCTTTGACTGTGTGGATCACAATAAACTGTGGAAAATTCTGAAAGAGATGGGAATACCAGACCAACTGACCTGCCTCTTGAGAAACCTCTGTGCAGATCAGGAAGCAAAGGTTAGAACTGGATATGGAACAACAGGCTGGTTCCAAATAGGAAAAGGAGTACATCAAGGCTGTATATTGTCACCGTGCTTATTTAACTTATATGCAGAGTACATCATGAAAAATGCTGGGCTGGAAGAAGCACAAGCTGGAATCAAGATTGCTAGGAGAAATATCAGTAACCTCAGATATGTAGATGACACCACCTTTATGGCAGAAAGTGAAGAACTAAAAAGCCTCTTGATGAAAGTGAAAGAGGAGAGTGAAAAAGTTGGCTTAAAGCTCAACATTCAGAAAACTAAGATCATGGCATCTGGTCCCATGACTTCATGGGAAATAGATGGGGAAACAGTGGAAACAGTGTCAGACTTTATTTTTTTGTGCTCCAAAATCTTGATTCCAGCTTGTGCTTCATCTAGCCCAGCATTTCTCATGCGTATGCTGCATATAAGTTAAATAAGCAGGGTGACAATATACAGCCTCGACATACTCCTTTTCCTATTTGGAACCAGTCTGTTGTTGCATGTCCAGTTCTAACTGTTGCTTCTTGACCTGCATAGAGGTTTCTCAAGAGGCAGTTCAGGTGGTCTGGTATTCCCATCTCTTTCAGAACTGTCCACAGTTTATTGTGATCCACACAGTCAGAGGCTTTGGCATAGTCAATAAAGCAGAAATAGATGTTTTTCTGGACCTCTCTTGCTTTTTCAGTGATCCATCAGATGTTGATGATTTGATCTCTGCCTTTTCTAAAGGTTCCTCTGTCTTTTCTAAAACCAGCTTGAACATCGGATTGTTCAGAGTTATATATTGCTGAAGCCTGGCTTGGAGAATTTTAAGCATCATTTTACTAGCATGTGAGATGAGTGCAACTGTACAGTAGTTTGAGCATTCTTTGGCATTGCCTTTCTTTGAGATTGAGATAAAAATTGACCTTTTCCAGTCCTGTGGCCACTGCTGAGTTTTCCAAATTTGCTGGCAGAGTGAGTGCAGCACTTTCACAGCATCATCTTTCAGGACTTGAAATAGCTCAACTGGAATTCCATCACCTCCACTAGCTTTGTTCGTAGTGATGCTTCCCAAGGCCCACTTGACTTCACCTTCCAGGATTTCTGGCTCTAAATGAGTGATCACACCATCGTGATTAGCTGGGTCGTGAAGATCTTTTTTGTACACTTCTTCTGTGTATTCTTGCCACCTCTTCTTAATATCTTCTGCTTCTGTTAGGTCCCTACTATTTCTGTCCTTTATTGAGCCCATCTTTGCATGAAAAGTTCCTTTGGTATCTCTAATTTTTGAAGTGACATCTAGTCTTTTCCATTCTATTGTTTTCCTCTATTTCTTTGCATTGATCACTGAGGAAGGCTTTCTTATCTCTTCTTGCTATTCTTTGAAACTCTGCATTCCAATGGATGTATCTTTCCTTTTCTCCTTTGCTTCCCTTCTTTTCGCAGCTCTTTTAAGCCCTCCTCAGACAGCCATTTTGCTTTTTTGCATTTATTTTTCTTGAGGATGGTCTTGATTCCTCTCTCCTGTACAATGTCAGAAACCTCTGTCCATAGTTCATCAGGCACTCTGTCTATCAGATCTAGTCCCTTAAATCTATTTCTCAGTTCCATTGTATAGTCATAAGGGATTTGATTTAGGTCATACCTGAATGATCTAGTGGTTTTCCCTGCTTTCTTCAATTTAAGTCTGAATTTGACAGAAGGAGTTCATGATCTGAGCCTCAGTCAAATCCTGGTCTTGTTTTTGCTGAGTTTATAGAGCTTCTCCATCTTTGGCTGCAAAGAATATAATGAATCCCATTTCGGTGCTGATTGTCTGGTGATGTCCATGTGTAGAGACTTCTCTTGTGTTGTTGGAAGAGGGTGTTTGCTATGACCAGTTCATTCTCTTGGCAGAACTCTATTAGCCATTGCCCTGCTTCATTCTATACTCCAAGGCCAAATTTGCCTGTTATTCCAGGTGTTTCTTGGCTTCCTACTTTTGCATTCCAGTCCCCTGTAATGAAAAGGACATCTTTTTTTGGGTGTTAGTTCTATGACATAAACAATAGTTAAACTTTCATTTAGTTCAGCCACTGTGGTTTATGAAGAGTTGTTCTTGTAGTATCTAGAGCTGATTACTCCCAACCAATGTAATTCTCTATTTTTTCTAGTTAAATTATTTTCCTCTTTACTTACCTAGAGTCAATTTCTTTTTATTTTACCCAAAGAACCCAGATTGGTAATACACTATCCATTACACACCAAAATTAAAGCACACATATGACTCTTTGCTTATGACTTTGCTTCCTTTGCAGGGGGCTTCTCTGGTGGCTCAGATGGTAAAGAATCTGCCTGCAATGCAGGATACCAGATTTGATCTGTGGGTTGGGAAAAGCCCCTTGAGAAGGCAATAACAACCAATTCCGATATTCTTGACTAGAGAATTTCATGGACAGAGGAGCCTAGCAGGCCACAGTCCATGGGGTCACAAAGAATTGGACATGATCGAGCAACTAAAAAAAAATATATATATATTTTTTTGCTTCCTTTGCTAGGCTTTGAGAAACAGTCTTCATTTAGGCTTGCTAAAAGAATAAATTCTTTTGTCCTTAGTGTATTTAATTTGATTTTCATTTGTCTTGATAAAAATGTGTTTTGATCCTTTGAAATAAAACCCAGGTGAGTTTGCTTTCCAACTCAGATAGTGGTAGAGTTTCATCAATTTAATTAAATTTTCTGATCTTCCAATTCATTATCTATAAAATGAAGGCAAAAATATGAACAACACTGCAGAGTTATTGGTAAAATAAAATAAAACATGTGCAAAATGCATAGCACAGTACCTGATACACGGTGAAAACTGAATAAACAACAGCTATTATTTATTATCACTGTGGTATAAGGATCATGAGCCTTTATTTTAATCCACTTTTGTTTTCCCAAACCATCAATACCAACACAACCTAGTGGACCAAAGAATCCCACGGACTTTCTCCTCGACCTTCTTGTCTGTACCTAATCATTACCTTTTCCGAAGACAAAATCATTTCCCTCATCCCATCCCCTTTCCTTCTGTTTTGTTGGTACATCCTTCTGAGATGCCTTCTTTGTTGATAGAAAAGCAATTAGCAATTCTTCAGGACCTTTATTCATCCCAAATAAGAATTCTTCTTGTCCTTTGAATGAAATCTTTGCTATAAGTAGCATAGAGATGTAGGTTTTGTAAATGAGAAAAAATATATTTTCAATATTAGAAGATAGAATGGAGTCTATTTTTCCACAGATCAGTTTCCCAGCAGCTCACCTGTTGGCAACTCTCACTGTTGAGTAGGTCAGATTCAGTGATGTGACCAGAAGTAATGACTCCAATTCGATGGAGCCCAGAAATGGTCAGAAGTTATGATTACTTGGCCGGTGCTCGATTCTCAATATAGAGCTGCTTCAGCAAATCTCTCCTCTCTTCAGCAAACCTCTCCTCTCCTGGTTCTTGCATCAGATTCCATAGAGCATGAAAAAAATAAAACATAATAAATAAATATTCCCCACCTCATACCTGTCACCCTATTACCCGCCCTAAGTGGAAGCCACAAAGGAAGGGATTTAACTGAGCTGTGAGACCTGACTGAACTCTCTTCGGTCAGAGGTGCTGTGCATTTATACACTTAAGGGAGCCTGTTCTTGTAAAGTACCTGTGCCATAAATTACCCTGGAAGAAATCACTTCATTATTCATGACTTAAACATCCCTGTTTCAAAATGGTGATCTATGTTATGTATTGTTGCATTACCAATTCAATTATTCTTTTGTCATGCCAACTCCCTGAGCTGTGACAAGGGGTGGGGCGGGCTCCTTGTAGCGTGCTAGCTGTAAGGCTGTTCAGAGAAGCTTCTTCCAGTGGAAGAGAAGGGGAAAACTTATGACAGAAGAATCTCTCACAGAAGATGTCTGCCAATGATGGGAAATTGATGATCACTCTCTAAACATTTAGCAGCCCTTCATCAGTTATAATGCGGCTATCTTTAACCTGCCTTTCTTAACTGATAATATTTCACACTTTGGGGGATGAATCTGGAAGGATGAAGAAGAAAGTCTGTCCCACAGAATCTATCACAATAAAATTCATTTTTTTTGCTGCTTTCTGTTTTCTTAAGGTTATGAAATCAATTTTGTAGGAAAAGATGTTCCAATGTTTTTGAGAAGGTCTTTTTCTATGCTGATAATAGAAAGGATGGAGTTGAGGTTGATATGATGGCAAAACAAATATGTGAGAGGAGAGAATGTCAGCCATTCATGTGAATGCTTTGGCCTCATGGTGGCAAGCCTGGATTTTGTGTAAAGAAAAGTAAAAGTGAAAGTGTTAGTCGCTGTCCTGTGCAACACTATGAACTGAAACCTGCCAGGCTCCTCTGTCCATGGAATTCTCTAGGCAAGAATACTGGAGTGGGTTGCCATTTCTTTCTCCAGGGGATCCTCCAGACCCAGGGATTGAACCTGGGTCTCCTACATTGCAGGCAGATTCTTTTACCATCTGAGCCACCAGGGAAGCTGGATTTTGTATAATAATGATATAGCAAATGTCTTCCCTGTTGGCACTAGTGGTAAACTTCCTGCCAATGCAGGAAAGCATAAGTGACATGAGTTTGACCCCTGGGTCAGGTAAATCCCCTGGAGGAGGGCATGACAACCCACTCCAGCATTCTTGCCTGGAGAATTCCATGGACAGAGGAGTCTGGAGGGCTATAGTCCAAAGGATGGCAAAGAGTAGGACATGACTGAAGCAATTTACAATGCACACATAGCAAATGTCTGCTTTTTCTATTGAATTGATTAAAATGGTGTTGGTGTCACTGGATGCAGCCTATGGAACATTTGTAATTTCAGGCATTACCATGATTTTTCATACCTGTATGTCAGAGAATTATAAAAATTTCCTGATGCCTTCATATTAGCAGAGAAAGAGTGCTGGTTTTGAGCTTTGTGGACAAAAATTAAGGGAGAAAAGTGATTCATGTTCTTTGGTTTACTTTTTTTTTCCTTTTCCTCCCTCTTTTCCTCCCTCCCTCCCTTCCTTCCTCCCTGCCTCTCTCCTTCCTTCCCTGCCTTCTCTCTCTGTCTTTCTCTCTTCCTTTCTTTTTCCTCTCACTCAGTTCTTTTTTCTATGTTGTGGTCTTTAACAGAAGGAGGCTGAGGAACAGTGAATCAACTCAGTCCTACATGGGATCTATTTCCAGCCTGAGGTTGGGAGAGAAATGTTGACATTTACTCATCACCATGTTTGTGGGAGGTTACATTTCACCCTCAAAATGACCCCATGAGTTACTATTTCTATTTTTTGGTTGAGGGAATAGATTTTCAGAGACGTTAATGACTTGCTCAAGATCAACAAGGTCGAACTATTTCCCCCGCAAATCTCCTCTTTACTATATATCCAAACAACTCCCTATTTGTTGGGACTTTCAAATACACAGAAGGCAAAATCTTTACAACTTAATATGGCCAGTTAATCTATACTTAGTACAAAGATGGATCTAGTTTTTGCAATACCTGAAGCTTGCTCAAATCTGGGGCTTCCTTTTAATGAAAATAATACAAATATCATAAAATCATGATTAGGTTTAAAACCTTAAATGAAACCCATCAGGTGAGGGACCCTGAAGATTAAGCTTGTTAGTTGCCTGGCAAAACTACCTCTGAATAAGTGTCATGAAAAGAAATAATATTATTGCCATGTGTGTTCCAAGTAATCTAGGACTCCTTGAGGTAAAGCAGTAAAATTATAGATGATTCCAACTGTGTGTTTTCAGTCAAGCAGTCACTCTAATCAGCATGTCTTTTTCATGGGCAAATGCTTGCTATATGATATGTGTCATTAAAGCAGAAGAATGTTGTTTGCTTTCAGAATGAGCCAATGTTCCTTGCTGAAGGGACCAGCATTTCCAGTGGAAAAATATGAACCCTTTTGGAAGTGCTAATCATCTAGTTACACTTTCATCCAATGTTTTATGACAGATTTTCAAAGGAGCTCCAACGCCTAAAATCCACATCCAATTCCACCACTACAAACAAGTAACTTCAAATTATTCAAAACCTTCTGCTCTTTATTAATTAAGCCCTTCTGAAGAAGAATGGCTTTCAAATTTATTGATAAACACATTCAAGGAATGAATACATTTTAGATCATGCTTAAATATATATATGTATATATATATATATATATATATATATATATATATATATAGCTGAGTCACATTTATGTACCTGAAGCTAACATGACCACTGCAAACCAACTATGAAAAGTGAAAGTGAAAGTGTTCAGTCCTATCTGACTCTTTGTGACGCCATGGACTATAGCCTACCAGGTTTCTCTGTCCATGGAATTCTCAAGCAAGAATACTGTAGCAGGTTGTCATTTCCTTCTCCAAGGGATCTTCCTGACTCAGGAATTAAACTTGGTTCTCCCACATTGTGGGCAGATTCTTTACTCTCTGAACCACCACAGAAACCATATATATAAGGGTGTGTGGGTGAGCATGTGTGTAATTCATAAAATACATGCTTACTGCACACACTGAACTCTAATAACTTCCAATCTGTTTTATTTTATTCTACTGTCATTTGACTGAAACATAATCTGACTCTTAGAAATGTTAAATGTAATCTTCATGGTCCTTCTCCAAGTAAGACATGACAGTTAAATGCAGGTTTACTCTATAACCAGAGCTAAAATTGTTGACTCTATACAGTAAAGGATATACAGTATTTTGTCCTCCAACTATAGTTAGGAAACAAAAATATATCTCATGGATGAACTAATACAATGTTTTCATTTCATCTAAGTGAATAACTGTAAATTTAAAAGTTTATTAAACTGGACCCCCAAATAAAGTATCTTTTGAAACTTATTTCTTCCTTCAGTTATGCACTTTGAATTTGAGGCACTGGCAAAAGGTTACTCCTTGGAAGGAAAGTTATGACCAATCTAGAGAGCATATTGAAAAGCAGAGACATTACTTTGCCAACAAAGGTCTGTCTAGTCAAGGCTATGGTTTTCCCAGTAGTCATGTATGGATGTGAGAGTTGGACTATAAAGAAGGCTGAGCACCTAAGAATTGATGATTTTGAACTGTGGTGTTGGAGAAGACTCTTGAGAGTCCCTTGCACTGCAAGGAGATCCAACCAGTCCATCCTAAGGGATATCAGTCCTAAGTATTCACTGGAAGGATTGATGTTGAAGCTAGAACTCCAGTACTCTGGCCACCTGATGGGAAGAGCTGACTCATTTGAAAAGACCCTGATGCTGGGAGGGATTGAAGGCAGGAGGAGAAGGGGATGACAGAGGATGAGATGGATGGGTCGGAATCACTGACTCAATGGACATGTGTTTGGGTGGACTCTGGGAGTTGGTGATGGGCAGGGAGGCCTGGCTTGCTATGGTTCATGGGTTCACAAAGAGCTAGACACAACTGAGTGACTGAACTGACTAGCCACAAGCTTATATCTCTTATAAACCTTATTCACTTTTATTTTTCACTCCTCTTTTAGCTAACCTATAAGTCATTCTACAGTAGACCTCAGTGGCTTTATGCTTGTTCTTAAATTTGTTATAGGGTGCCATTATGGTTTTTTAAAATGAGTCAAATTTAGGTTATTTAAGTATCCCTAGTCCAAAACCTGAAATATATACTAAGATGTTTTCTAAATAAATAAGGACATTAGCGGTTTGGAATTGTATTTGCAAGAGTGAAGCTTCACTCCTCCATTCCTGTATCTCCATACCATCCACCTTAATGATACAAAGGAATTCAGCAGAGGTAGTTTACCACCTGCAAACGGGTTGGTTGATACAGCCCAAACAGCTGTGTACAACTGTTACTCATTTTGTCAGGTGAGTCACTTCCATATGGACCTCTACAAGCATGAAATACTATCCAGGATTATAACTAAAAATGCTTTAGAAATGGCCAAAATATGGACAAAAATGAGATTGGTTCAGGATGTATTTAAAACTTGTGATAGAGTTGAAATAAAATTTCAGTTCTTTTTCATTTGGAAAAGAAGCACATCTCTTCATATGCAACAGCCATTTAAATGTGCAGGTTAATTGGATTTTGCAAAATGCCATTTTCTTCTAACAAAAATAATTCACTTAATTTTAAGCACCTAGAACTTTTGTAATAATAATATGAATGTTTGGCCTAGAAGATTAAAGAGGGATAAAACAAAGAGACAGCCCCAAATCAGGAAGGAAAGTAAATAAGAAAGAAACTTGAAGATTAAAAAATTTTAGGTGTATTTGGATCAGTGAAAGGATCAAGTCATTGAAGAAAAACAAATAATGGATAAATTACTGCATTTAACCTTCCAAGTTAGAAAGGTCAAAGAAGAGAATAAGTATACATGTAGCAGGGAAAAATAGGTGAAATTTTCTGTTTTATATATTCATTAAACAATAATTTAACACGTGCTCATAAGTTGTCAAGTGCTCTGCTAGTCATTGGCAATATTTAAATGGAATTGTTGGTCTAGGATCTCAAGCATTTTGTAATCTATTGATAATAAGGAGGCATATACATAAAGAAACTACTAAAATGCAATATGTTAAATCCTTTTAAAAGATATACGTAAAATTTAATACATTACTCCAGTTATCAGTTTCATCAGCTGTACAGTCGAGAGCTTATAACGAGCTATTTGGAGACAATTCTCATCGGATTTCTCATGTTCTGGCATGGTTCAGCCCTTTTGAACAAAAGACATGTCTGAATAGTGAACAGCCTTGGAAGCTAGAGATAATGTATCCTTCCTGAGAGTTGCAGAGACTCTCAGAGCATGGAAAAGCCCTAGGGCAGTGAAGGTAAAGTCGTCTTCTTCCTCTCTCCAGAGACACCAGCTTATATTCCAGGGTAAGAAGCCTAGAGATGTTTTCCCTTCTCACTTAGAGGAAGATTGTTTATATTTCAGGATAATTAGCAGATTTTTCTCCAGAGGGTAGGATGGACAAATGTGAAAGGAGAACCATCATAGTTGAGAGTCTCCTAATGTTATGATTGTTTTCCTGAGTTGTATGCACATGCAGCCAAAATTCTACCTTTATCATGTCACCGTGAGGGGATAAGGACTTGGGGGCAGCACAATGATGCTCCAGCTACTGTCTTCCATATGAATAATAAACCATGTGTTTCAGGGTACCTCTGATCTAGGATACTTGTGTTCTTACACACATACACACACATGTGTGTATGTATATGTATATATATGTATGCATGCATATCATCCACTAATCACATACTTCATTTTTACTCATTGTTAAGAGAAGTTTATCATGGATTGAATTGTGTCCTCAAAAATATTCATATATTGAAGTCCTAATCCCAAGTACCTCAGAATGTGACTTTATTTGGCAAGAGTTAGTGCAGATATAATTAGTTAAATGTATCTAGCATGGATACTAATCCAATACATCTGATGTCCTTCCATAAAAAGGGACAGTTTGGACAGAGAAAGACACACATGGAGAACATCATGTGAAGATAAAGACAGAAATCAGAATGATGCTTCTACATGCCTAGAAACATCAAAGGCTATCAGCAAACTACTAGAAGCTAGGGGAGAGACATGGACAAGATGCTTCCTCTTCAAGTCTTTGGAAGAAAACAACCCCACTCTTCATCCAGAACTGTGAGCTAAGATATTTCTGTTGTTTAAGCTATCTAGTTTTTGGTACTTTGTCAGGACAACCCTTGTTGTTTAGTTGCTAAGTTGTGTTCGACTCTTTGTGACCCCATGGGCTGTAGCCTACCAGGCTTCTCTGTCCATGTGGTTTCTCAAGCAAGAATGTTGGAGTGGATTGCATTTCCTCCCACAGGGGGTCTTTCTTTCCAACCCAGGGATCCAACCGATGTCTTCTGCATTGACAGGCAGATTCTTTACCTCTGAGCCTAGGACAGTCCAAACACACTGATACATTTATCAATACCTAGTTCACACAGTTGTTTTGAGCATATGTAAACCATGTTTCCAAAGGGAATAATGTAGTTCACTAAAGAATAATAATTCCTCCTCCCACCACAAATGGTGATCACACCTCATTCCATCTTCCCCGTTCTCAATTCTCAGTATCTTAAAATCCTACCCTCTCAGGCTTCTGGATCTTTCCCTATGTGGCAGATTTGTGGTTGAAAGGCATCTGAGGACACCTGTTCTTCCTGTAATGCAGGTCCTAGAGTGCCCAAACTACTATGTGTTTAATGTATATCTACTTTGCCTGCCTGTCTGCCTGTCTCTTTTTCCCTCCTAGGGAACTCAGAATTAATTCACTATTGCAAACAAAGTAGTGAATTGTAGTAGAATTTGGGGGTAGTATAGAAAAAGATCCAGACCAAGAGTTATGAGCTTGAATTTCAGTTTATCTACTCCATTACTATGGGGTTCAAATCACTTAGCATGTCTAAGTATCCTTGTCTGTGTAAAACTGATTCAACAATAATTATTCTAGCCATTTCTAACAGCTGTCAGAAGGCTCAAAAGAGAAAAAAAAATCTCATGAGAAAATATGTTACACAAACACTGATAATTTTTTTTATAAAGCTGATTCTGATTTTCAATATTTTTAAAATTAAAAAGAAATGATTCTTAACCTTTTTTTTTTAATTTCTTATAGCATTTCCTATTGTCAACCTTAACTGGTTCATGAAACATTCTCTTCTCTGGATTTCTGTGACACAACATACTCCTGGTTTCCTCCTCCTCCTTCCTTTTTTTTTTTTTTTTTTTTATTACTGCTCTTATCCACTGCCACAGGTTCATCCTTTCTTATGTGGACATTGATATTAAAGGCTGAGGTTTTCCCTAGGCTAGACCACCCATACACACAAATAATCACCTTTGCCCAGATAACTTATAAACGGGTACCTCAACTCAAGATCTTGGAAGACACCTAAAACTCAAAATATCCAAATATAAACTTATGATATTCCTAATTCAACCTTACATCTTTGGTGTTAACATATCTACTGAAATTGCTATATCCCACATTGCCACCCAGAAATCTAAATGTTCTTCACTCCTCCGTCTATTCCATTATATTCCTATAGATTTTAAATTTTGTATCACTTCAGATGCTTAGCTACACCTAACCAAAAAAAAGTCAATATCAATTAATTTAAAATTAAAGTTTTAAAAATGTCAGATAATAATAAGCCTTGGCATAAGAGTACTCCAGGGTTGGTTAAGTCAGAAATAATTCATCGAGTATGAGTATTTTTCTTCACTTTTCTCTCTGCTATCATTAGCATGTCTGCCTTGTCCTCAGACAATTTCTATTATAGTTGCAAGAGTGCTAAAGCACATCTCAGTTCCACATATAAATTCAACAATGCCCAGTGGGAAAAAAGGCCATCTCATCTTAAGTACCTCTTTTTAAGTATGCAGAAACATTTTCCCAGAAGCCTCCACTGGCTTCTCCTGTACATATCATTTGCTTGAATTATATTATATGCCTATGCCTAAATCAATTACTGGCAAGGGATCTGGAACCAGCTTACCCTGAAGCATGCAAGAGGGAAGTTACCTGAACAAAATCTGGTCTTCTCTGACAAAGAAGATGATGCAAAATAGATTCTGGGAGAGAATAACTATATTTGTATCACTTCCTAAATATCTCTCAGAACTGCTCCTTCTTTTCATCTTAATTCCAAAAACTTGAGGTTGATGTTATAGCTGCTTACCAAAGGCTTGGATACTAGTGCAGTGTGCCCTCTCCAAAAGCAAGTAGTGGCCCTGGGTCTGGACTGATAACCATACTTGGGAGATACAATAGGCTTCCCCCTGCACAAAATATACACCGTATTTAGAAGGGATATAAGGCAGGAAAAATACAGTATATATGATAAGAGTGTAGTGATCTAGTGGTCATGTACAGATGTGAGAGTTGGACCATAAAGAAGGCTGAGCACCGAAGAATTGATGCTTTTGAACTGTTGTGCTGGAAAAGACTCCTATGAGTCCCTTGGACAGCAAGGATATCAAAGAAGTCAATCCTAAAGAAAATCAAGCCTGAATGTTTATTGAAAGGACTGATGCTGAAGCTGAACCTCCAATATTTTGGCCACCTGATACAAAAAGCCGACTCAGAAAAGACCCAGAGGCTGGAAAAGATTAGAGTAGGAGGAGAAGGGGGCAACAGAGGATGAGATGGTTGGATGGCATCATAGACTCAATGGTCATGAGTTTGAGCAAACTCCAGGAGATAGTGAAGGACAGGGAAGCCTGGCATGTTGCAGTCCATGGGGTCGCAAAGAGTCAGATACGACTTAGTAACTGAATAACAACAACAAGAGATCATAACTACCAGAAAGTTTCCTATTTTTCCATGATGCTTCATACTTGGCATGAGTGTTTCATGAGGGATTGTACTGTGAAGGTGTGCACACCCTCATCTCAGGGAAGCCATCAACATGGCATTTTTAACATTTTATCCCTTGCAAAGTATCTAGCCCTGTCCAGAATAAGTGACCAGCACCAATCACCCAGTGTAGCTGCATCTCCTTAATACAGGTTCCTCCTGAACAACCTGAGATATAGATGCTTGCTTTAGTACTTGGCAAGTTTTTCAGGGTATCACATACTTTTATATATTCCTTGAGTTAGAATTGAAAGGAGGATACAACCACGCATTACGTTTTTACTTATCCATGATGCTAGAGTAGGGTTTCTCAGTCTTAGCACTACTGGATATTTGGCCAAATTATTCTCTGTTGTGGGCTTCCCAGGTGGTGGAGTTGTTAAAGGATCTGCTTGCCAATGCAGGAAACCCAAGAGATGTGGATTCAATCCCTGGGTTGGGAAGATCCCCTGGAGGAGGAAATGGCAACCGACTCCAGTATTTTTGCATGGAAAATTCCATGGGTAGAGGAGCCTAGCGGGCTACAGTCCATGGGGTTGGGAAGAGTGAGACAAGAGTGAATGTGTGTGCACGTGTGCACACACACACACACACACACACACACACTGTTGTAGGGGGCTGTCCTTTGTATTGTAGGATGTTTAGCAACATCTTTGTTCTCCACCCACTAGATGTCAGTAGCAACTATTCAGTTGTAAAACTCAAACTGTTTCTAGACATTGCAAAATGTCCCCTTGAGGGCAAAATCACACCCCGTTGAGTACCACTAGGTTGGAGGAAAAGCTACAGATTGGCTACTAACTTGTTCTTGCTGCATGTAGCATTCCTTACCTACTTCACATGAAGCATAGTGCAAGGGACTTATATGTTCTTCTACTGAAATGTGAGCAGGAGTTACATGGTCACTTCCTTGAGGAAGTATCTAAAAGTCAGTGTACAGTCTTCCAGGCTCTCTCTTCTGTCCAGGATTTGAGGAAGCACTTGTATTTGCCATGAGGTCAAAGCAGCCTGAAGTATTGTGCCTGGGGCGGTAGCCCTGGGCAATCTTCTGGTCCATGTGTGTGCTCAGTCACTCAGTCGTGTCTGACTCTGACTCTGTATACCCATGGACTGTAGCTTGCCAGGCTTTGCTGTCCATGGAATTTTCCAGGCAAGAATACTGGAGTGGTTTGCTAGCTCCTACTCCCAGGGATCTTGCTGACTGAGGGATTGAACCTGCATCCCCTGTGTCTCCTGCATTGGTGGGCAGATTCTCTACCACTGTGCCACCTGGGAGCCCTATGTGTCCCATGGAAGACACTAAATAAACAACAGATACACCTTTGTACAGCCCCCTACTCCAAGTAAATACCATCGTCCTAGGTACAGACAGCCGCAAAAGCGAAGGAGCATTCCTGGTGGCTCAGATGGTAAATAATTCACCTGAAGAGCAGGAGACCTGGGTTCAATCCCTGAGTAAGAAAGATCCTCTAGAGAGGGAATGGCTACCCACTCCAGTATTCTTGCCTGGAGAATTCCATAAACAGGGGAGTCTGATGGGTTAGAGTTCATGGAGTCACCATCATCTTAGGTCCAGATAGTCACAACAGTCTCCAAATTGGTTTTCCACACACACACTGGTTCTCTTCTAATCTAGGAGTCATCTCATCAAATATATACTTTAAAAAATGCAAATCTGATTATACCATCCCTCAGAGTATAACCATTTAGTGACTGACCCCATTGACTTTCAATTATGTGTAGGATAAAGACCAAGTTCCTAGTAAAATCACAAAGTTCTGCATAATCTGGTCTCCTGCTTTGTCTCCAGCTTCATTTTACACGTTAGTCTTTCTCACTTAATTCCTTATTCCAGACATACTAACTTTTGCTTCCTGGGAATTTTTAGACCCACCTCCCTTACCTGTTACCTGAGCTTAGTATATATTCTTCGTATCCCACCATTCTTCTATATTTAGTTTACCCTAAGAAGAGGTGGCAAGAGTACACAGAAGAACTGTACAAAAAAGATCTTCACAACCTGGATAATCACGATGGTATGATCACTCAGCTAGAGCCAGACATCCTGGAATGTAAAGTCAAGTGGGCCTTAGAAAGCATCACTACACACAAAGCTAGTGGAGGTGATGGAATTCCAGGGGAGCTGTTTCAAATCCTGAAAGATGATGCTGTGAAAGTGTTGCACTCAGTATGCCAGCAAATTGGGAAAACTCAGCAGTGGCCACAGGACTGGAAAAGGTCAGTTTTCATTCCAATCCCAAAGAAAGGCAATGCCAAAGAATGCTCAAACTACCACACAATTGCACTCATCTCACATGCTAGTAAAGTAATGCTCAAAATTCTCCAAGCCAGGCGTCTGCAATACTTGAACCATGAACTTCCTGATGTTTAAGCTGGTTTTAGAAAAAGCAGAGGAACCAGAGAGCAAATTGCCAACATCCGCTTGATCATGGAAAATGCTAGAGAGTTCCAGAAAAACATCTATTTCTGCTTTATTGACTATGCCAAAGCCTTTGACTGTGTGGATCACAATAAACTGTGGAAAATTCTGAAAGACATGGGAATACCAGACCACCTGACCTGCCTCTTGAGAAATCTATATGCAGGTCAGGAAGCAACAGTTAGAACTGGACAACAGACTGGTTCCAAATAGGAAAAGGAGTGCGTCAAGGCTGTATATTGTCACCCTGCTTATTTAACTTCTATGCAGAGTACATCATGAGAAACGCTGGACTGGAAGACACACAAGCTGGTATCAAGATTGCTGGGAGAAAGCGAGAAAGTTGGCTTAAAGCTCAATATTCAGAAAACGAAGATCATGGCATCCGGTCCCATCACTTCAAGGGAAATAGATGGGGAAACAGTGGAAACTGTCAGCTTTATTTTTTTGGGCTCCAAAATCACTGCAGATGGTGACTGCAGCCTTGAAATTAAAAGACGCTTACTCCTTGGAAGAAAAGTTATGACCAACCTAGATAGCATATTCAAAAGCAGAGACATTACTTTGCGACTGAGGTCTGTCTAGTCAAGGCTATGGTTTTTCCTGTGGTCATGTATGGATGTGAGAGTTGGACTGGGAAGAAGGCTGAGTGCTGAAGAATTGATGCTTTTGAACTGTGGTGTTGGAGAAGACTCTTGAGAGTCCCTTGGACTGCAAGGCGATCCAACCAGTCCATTCTGAAGGAGATCAGCCCTGGGATTTCTTTGGAAGGAACGATGCTGAACCTGAAACTCCAGTACTTTGGCCACCTCATGTGAAGAGTTGACTGATTGGAAAAGACTGTGATGCTGGGAGGGATTGGGGGCAGGAGGAGAAGGGGATGACCAAGGATGAGATGGCTGGATGGCATTACTGACTTGATGGATGTGAGTCTGAGTGAACTCCAGGAGTTGGTGATGGACAGGGAGGCCTGGCGTGCTGCGATTCATGGGGTCACAAAGAGTCGGACACGACGGAACGACTGAACTGAACTGAACTGAACCCTTTCTTCAGAGCTTGAATCATCAGTGTCTTTCTTCAGAGATGGACTCCTTGGCCCTCCCAACTGAGCCAAATCTTGCAATTAAGTGGTTTTAATCATCAGTGTCGTTTCTTCAGAGATGGACTCCTTGGCCCTCCCAACTGAGCCAAATCTTGCAATTAAGTGGTATTTCTCTTAATACTGCATACCTCTCACTGTAGCAAAAGTTCTACTGTAATTTTTACTCTTATTGGTAAAAATACAAGATTCACGTTTGTACTGTCTACAAAATCATAAGCCCCATGAGGTTAGGAGCACTTTTTGTTCATTATTATTTGTCCTAGCAACTGTTCCAAGGTGTTACACAGTAGAATCCCATCTACATTTGATGATTACGTGCTTTTAAATAACTGACAGTCCCACTGGAGGAAAGAAATGCTCAATCCTTAACGTTTTATTTAACCTTTCATATAGTTTCTAATTATTCAAATGCGGCTACTTTTAATGTGATAAATCTGTCACATTTCTTAAGGTCCAAATGGATTTGTGGTCCTACAGACATCTAATGGAGTACTCACCTAAAATAATAACTGGAATCATGAATTCCATTTATTTACAAGAACAAATAAGTGATGACCTTATTTTTATTCTACACTCTATTATACTGAAGTAAAGAATAAAACAATTCTGGGCTTGTTGAATTATTAATAACCATTATACAGAGCTGCAGAACAGAGGTTAAAAGTATATGACCCTCTCCTTTGTCTCTGCCCATTTATTTTGCTTGAGAACAGCACCTCAAATTAATATAATTTCTTTAAATTGTAGAATCACTTTCATTTCAGCTGATCCTCATTATAACTCTGGCTGAGCTAGGGAAGGGAATATGTCTCCACTGTGTAAAAGAAAAACTATGGCACAGAGATTAGGTGATTCCAATAGTTCAAAAGTCTAAGTGAATTGTAGAGTCAACATATAGCCCATTTTTCCATGCTCCCCACCCTCAGATTCTTGGATGAACCTGTGGCTATTTGTTGGAGGAGAAATTTTTGGTTGACAAAATAGGGATATAAGGGGGAAACTGGAAATGAAGTAATGAAAGCCTTGGACTTTACACTATTTTCCATTTACTAAAACAAATCTATAACAATAGTGTGTTAAAGTGAAATGACATCATAGTTCAATGGATATGCATTTATCCATGAAATATTTCCATCTAATAAGCATTCAAGTATTTGCTTAGTTACTAGTATTATCATTGTTTATCAAAACTTAATTCCAAGATACACTTCAAGATTATCTCTGCTGCTATTCCAATCATTGTCTCGTATAATAATTTCTGCACTGACTATTTGAAAGAAGAATGCAAAATAATCATAAAAGACCTCTGGTAGTTAGGCTGAGCACCGAAGAATTGATGCTTTTGAACTGTGGTGTTGGAGAAGACTCTTGAGAGTCCGTTGGACTGCAAGGCGATCCAACCTGTCCATTCTGAAGGGGATCAGCCCTGGGATATCTTTGGAAGGAATGATGCTAGGGCTGAAGCGCCAGTACTTTGGCCACCTCATGCGAAGAGTTGACTCATTGGAAAAGACTCTGATGCTGGGAGAGATTGGGGCAGGAGGAGAAGGGGATGACCCAGGAAGAGATGGCTGGATGGCATCATGGACACGATGGATTTGAGTCTGAGTGAACTCCGGTAGTTGGTGATGGACAGGGAGGCCTGGCATGCTGTGATTCATGGGGTCGCAAAGAGTAGGACATGACTGAGCGACTGAACTGAACTGACTGAGTTAGCTGTATCCAAGTAAACTGGCCAACTCCTGTTGCTTTGTAGATGAGAAAGGCCTTGAGTTTGCTTTCTCTTAGGGGACAACCAGTCAACTGAGAAAGTTGCCTTCTAAATGAAATTTTAGGGTGGTTTGTGACATGCACAAATAATGTTGAGTTCCAGTGTGGGGAAAAGTTAACTGAAAGTAAACCAGTGTGGCAGAATTCTAGTAAGGGACTCTCGGTGCTGAGACTGGGTGACTAGACAGTATTAATTTTCCCATGGAGAACACAGCCTAATAGAATAGAGCAGAAGTTTTGAGCCATAGTGACTTGAATTTGACATCTGCTGCTGCCATTAATGCTATATTTAGACAAATCCTCTGAGCTCTCTAAACTTTAGAGATCTCATCTGTAAATGGAACAACACTGGGGTCAAGTAAGATGGAAATGATGCAATGCCTGGCACATATTAACTATAACTCTTATTACCAACCCATGTGGTTGCATTATCCTTGGCAGCTACTCTGAGTGAAACAGGTTGGCAGCTAAAGTATCTTTTATCTTCTGTAACATTGGTCACCCTTGTACTTCATCAATGCCTATGCTGAAGCAATGGTCAAAGACCTACTTCATTCTCTGTGTAGGAGACACCTGATGGCCTTGACTGGACATCATATGAAGCCCAGGTCTGGACACAGGCCCTATGGGTGAGTTAAAGGGCAGATAGGACTGTGCAGGCTTGGTGTCTAGACTTCCCTTTTGTGGTTGTTTCCTGTGGTATATAAAGATTTATTTTTCCCCTTTGTTCAACCATTTATGTTTTATAAACTACTCATTTCTGCCCAAACAACTCTATCTCTCTTAGAGGGATCTCAATGGACTTCCAACTATGTGAGCTACATGAAAACTGGCAAATATACTTACATTTAGATATATGTAGGATAAGTGTAGAAGGTATTTCTATCAAACAATAACTAACATTTTCAGGACATATTTTGTACAAGAAGAGTTCAAATCTCTGAGGAGACATCATCTGTGAATAGGAGGAACACCATTCCAACATAGGCCAGATGGATGAACTGAATTATAGAAATAACTTACCTATTAACTGAGGTCATAAAAAACCCACATCCCAAGAAAGCAATCAAGGAAGGGAAAGGAAACAGTAATTTTAATTGTGCTCTTTCCTTGCACCTGACCCTTTGTCAGAATCTTCGTATATTTTGTGCTTAGTTGTTCAGTCGTGTCAGACTCTGTGCGACCCCAGGGATGATTTATCCCACTCAATAAGCATCTGAAAGGTGTCACATCGGCTTCAGCTTATTTTTTCTTTTATAGTAAACTGAGGATCCAACTAAGAATGTGATTTAATGCAGATTCAGCTTAGTATTTTTATTTTAATTTAGTTGTTGTTATATATTACTTGGGCTTCCCTGGTAGCTCAGTGGTAAAGAATCTACCTGCAATGCAGGAGACCCTGGTTCAGTTTCTGCATTGGGAAGATCCCCTGGAGAAGGGAACAGCTACCCGCTCCAGTATTCCGGCCTGGAGAATTCCATGGAGTATAGTCCATTGGGTTTTAAAGAGTGGGACATGGCTGAGCGACTTTCACTTTTACATTATTCAAGTCAATCATTTAATAAAAGATGAAGTTTGGTCCTAATTCCAACTTGTGTGCTGTGTTGTGCTTAGTTGCTCAGTAGTGTTCAACACTTTGTGCCCCCATGGACGGTAATCTGCCAGGCCGCTCTGTTCATGGGGATTCTCTAGGCAGGAATACTGGAGTGGGTTGTCATACCCTCCTCCAGGGGATATTTCCAACCTAGGGTCTCCAGGTCTCCCTCATTGGAGGTAGAGTCTTTACCATCTGAGCCACCAGGGATGCTCAAGAACACTGAAGTGGGTAGAGTATTCCCTGTCCAGGGGAATTTCCTGACCCAGGAATCAAACCAGGGCTTCCTACATTGCAGGATGATCCTTTAACTCAAAATGGACCATAAATCTAAATAGAAAACTATAAAACTTCAGAAGAAAACATCAAAGAGAAGTTTTGCAACCTGGTATTAGGCAGAGTTCTTAGATATGACACCAAAACATGATCCATGAAAGAAAATTCTATAAACTGAATTTCATCAAAATTTAAACTCTTTTTTCTGAAAGACTTGATATTTAGTTTATCTACAATGTGTGTGTTTAACACTGAATATTGTAAATAATTGAATAAAACATACATATTAAGGTTTGGTTGTAGTTCAGCAAATTGGAGCATTTAAATTTCTATTTCATATTTCTATTTGATTTTAAGACACCTTGAAAAATAAAAGAATATGTGTGCATTAAAATAGACCGTACTTGTCATCTAGTGAAGACTTCCACCCACGGAAATTCCCTCTGCGGTATTCCTGACAAGCAGTGCTCAGCCTCTGCCTGATCCCTTCTGGTGACTGGGAGCGTCTCATTGTAAAGATGGCCCAGAGCATTTGCCCATTAATCTACTGGTTGGTCTGATTTCTGTCTTCTGAACAGATGCAGAGACTTCCTCTTTCAACACACACTATAGCTGAGAGTGAGAATTCCCTCCTTTATCATCTCAGTGAATGTGTTAGCTGAAAAGTTGGCAGTATTGTAACATATCTCACAACATCACCTGTTTCATCTGAGAGTGATATTCAAGGGAGGTCTTGGGTGGGAATAGGGGAGAATTTAAAGATAAAGGCTTAGAAAATCAATAGAGAGGTGGACCATGATCCAAGTATTTAGGCTGAATCTTTCTTTTTGTTATTGTTTTCATTGATTTCAGAATGATCCTCTTATTTCCTTCTGTTTTGTTTAATTTTCCTGCACTCTTCTTTTCATGACTTTACTGAATTTAAATTTTCAGTGGAAAATAGTCATTTGTGCACAGTGGAGTTGGATGCCTGGGGCAGGAAGTGGGGGTAAACCTAGAATGCAGTCAGCAAGGCTACTTCATTAGGGAGAATGAGATGTAGAAATTCCCCGAATTCCTGTTATTCTTAAGAAAGAAAATAATTAGAAAAATAAAGGTCAAATCTCTAAACTGGCTCCAGAAACTGATCCTTAGAGAAATTCTGACCAATAAAGCAAGAATTTAAACTCAAACTGAGAAAACTAGCAAAAGCAGCAGTAATCCTCAGAGAGAAGGCAGAGCAGGGCTGCAAATTAAAGAGTAATATTAGGAAAAGCTACAATAATAAGAAAGAAACATAGCAAGACAGTGGAAAAGAGCTGGGGGACTGTAGGTTTTTCCTTTTGTTGGACACACAAGCCAAGAGTTCCTGCTTTGTAAACTCCCCAAGAGATGGAACAAGAAATTATAGCCTGAGGAGGGAGTAGCTGGGATGCAGGGAGGGCTGAGATGAGCAACAGGGTCTCTGAGACCTGGGTTTCATCTGGAACCTCATCCTATCCTGAAATGAAGAGCATTACCCTTCTCCTGAAGTATCAGGGCAACTAATACACTTGCCTTCATCTCTTGAGAGGGTACCCTCCCTTGCCCTAAGATATGCTACTTTTGTGCCTTTTGGAGGGTGATGCTGGCAACTGAAAAAAAAAAAAAAAAAAAAAAAAAAAAGGAGGAGCTCCATCAAGCCAGAAGCCCAGCACTGCAGGCAATGAACACTCTTCAAAGGAAAGAGACATTTTAACCATGGCCTTATGTCTCTCTGCATTCCAGTTTCTCTTGACATTCTTCCCCACTTATTAGAGTGGCATGGACAATTATAGAAGTCAACTAAGGGGAAAGTTGAGTCAGAAACACATTTAGTTTCGTATAACTATTCACCTATCACTTTAATAAACAGCATAGAAACAGCTTCTGAGAGTAGCCCAGTCACTTGCCATACTAGATCAGTCGGCAAAGTAACAAAAAAGGCCCAGGACCCAAGGAATGTCACAAAATAGGTGTGTTTTTCAGTGCCAGAAAAGAAGTATGCATGCAGTTAAGTGTGAACAAGCTTTGATACAAAAGGAGCTGAAAGCCAGTCTAGGGAAGTTCTCCCAAATCTTGTTCAGATAACAAACAAACTTGGTGTATTTTTCCCTAAACTTGAAAGCAACACTAAAAATTTATGTGGTATTACCAGTAACAACTTGGTAGATGAAAGGAAGATAAAAGAAATGTTCAAACTATCAAAGAAATGATCAAAAATGAGAAAAAATAACGTGGATAAAGCTGCTAGAAGAAATATTGAATTGTCTTTCTGTTCTCTTAATAATGTTACAAAATTGATGTCAAATAAAAAGACAATCAAAATATTTACAACTATAAATATAAATAAAAAGTATGTATTATAGAGATATGTCAGTTAATTAAAGCTATACTAGTTTCTAGATTTTATGGTTTTTGTGACATTTGTTCATCTTTAAAATAGTTTGTATTTGAAATTTTTTGTCATTGACATTCAAAGTTAATTTTGTATTTGAAGTTTTGTATTCTTCTTGGAGAGTAAGTTCCAAATTGTTAAGTTTCTGACCCCATAAAACCTCCATCTGGTTTCACTTCTTTCACTGTATTTACTACACTGTATGATCTTTTACTTGATTGTGTTTCTCTGTTGCCTCCTGGGTGGTAAGGAGTAAATCTAATTATTCTTAATATTCCCAGCACCTAATGTAATAAGATCTGGCAGTCGTTCAATACATTTTTGTTGATTGAAAATCTAATTGATGTCTATTGGAAAGAAGGTGGAGTTCCCACATAGTTATACTTCAGATGGGAAAAATAAACCAACACCAAATCTGGAAGTGGCGTCAAAAGCTGAAGGGGAAACTGCGGGTATTGCAGGATGCTGAATAAAAGGTGAGAGGATGAAGACGTCCCCGCAGAAAAAAAATAACTAGATTAAAGTAAGAAATGGAATATCTTCTGCTGTATCAGTAAACAAACGATGTCACAGTCATCAGAGATTGCAGCCACAGCAGATGGTGAGCTGGCGTGCCCTGAGGGAACTTGGGAAAGGAAGAATACCTGCCATCTAGCAGCCCTCAGTGGAGAAGGCAAGGGCACCCCACTCCAGTATGACTCTCTCTAAATAAGTCAACTTCTTACCTATCTCGTTGTCTCCAAATTCTTTCCCAGTGAAGCAAGAACCGCAAATTCACCAGGAACAAGACTACCTGTCCTTTGTTGCAAAACTCCTGTGTATCCTCGGTAGCCCCCTCAGCCCCTTAGAGTAGTTCTCTCAGGGTTTACTTGAGACACTGCCTCCCAGGCTTGAAGTCCTAAATATTCCAACTAAATAAAACATAACTCTAAACTTTTAGGCTGTGAATATTTTTTAAGTCGACGATAGAAAAGACTACTAGAGGGTGCATTTGGGAATAAATGGTAGAAATATATGAAGCTTAAAATGAATAGCTTTCTTTCTCTAGGATAAAGAAAAGGAGATATATAAATTTCTTTCTGGAATTAAACGTGATTGTATATACTTCATTTACCATAATATCAGTCACATAGTAGGTGATCAACATTCACAACTGTCCCTCTCCTCACTAACTTTCAAGAACACAACTTTGGTCCCAGAATCTAGACAGAGATAGAAATCAACAACACATTAGTACAATGGTCTGGAGTTTAAAATCTGTTTCAGATACACTCACATGTAGCTTTCCCCCACATAAGGAGGTTGAGCTGAGAGCTGGAAGTGAATGTACTGGACTGAAGTAAGTGAAATGGAAAAAGGGATCCTAAAGGAAATGAGACAGAAGCCAGCCCAGAACCTCACTCTCCTCTCTCTGCAACCCCCTCTAGAAGTAGTCCTTCCTACCCACCCAGAGGCAAGATAGAGGGCTTGGCTTGGTCCCTTAAGAGGCTCATTTCTCAAGGTGGGGGTGGGGGTGGGGAGCTCTTTACAGAATGAAACTTAATTGCAATGTGCCTTAATGGGTTTGCGTTTAGTCAGGCATATCCTCTCACTTGTAATTCCTTCACCTCAACAGTGGCAGCTCCCCCACTTACCAACATTATGGCAATTTTCCCTTCACTAGAAATCTCCCCTAAGTGTCTGCTTAGGAAGCTCTTTGTTTGATGTCCTTGACATGTTAATAGGAACAGCTCTGGGTTTTCTGCAGTTGTGAATACTGAAAAAAACTTTGAGAGAAGCTGGCAGGGGCATACCACATTCCAAGTTCCATTGTTGAATGCTAAGTGGAAAACAAAAGGATTCAGAGTAATAATTAAGAAGTTTTGAAAACAAAGTTTGATACAGGTTAGAATTAGGAGGCCAGATCAACCATTTGTTCTAAGTAAATGGATAGAGCTGCAGAGGAACAGCTGGCCCATATTTAAGTCTTCCTGGGCTTTTGTACAAAATCTATAATTAGGAGTTTGTTCATTTACACATTTACACTGAGGTTGAAGTCCATTAATTAATTTTGATTAATGATGAATCACTATTTTGAACAAGAGATTTTGGGGGATAAGTGAAGTGTAGTCCTTAATGCAGGGGAGTTTACAGTTAAATACAGAGAAAAATTTTTGACACAAATAAATAGATGATGAATGTAACAAAGGTCACAGCTGGACCAATGAAGGACTAGTAGTGTTCTTATGAAAGCTGGGCTAATTTGGGCCAGGATGGTCCAGAGAAAGTGTCACGGCCAGTGACAATCCCAGGCCCCCTAACGATTGTGGAGAGACATTTATCTATGTTCTGTAACAATAGATTGGCCCATTTTCCAGTTATATCCCTCTGGATTAGCAATGAAAATGGATGATGGCTTGCCACATCCTGCTTCAAGGAGGGGGATGTTGTTTCTGTGGAATTTCCCCCCAAGGATGTGGTTGAATTGAGCAGCGGTGGACCCTCAGAGTTGCCAGCTACATTCAAGCATGGGAAATCCAGCACGATGTTTGTGTTGAGGTCACACATCTTATGTGCCAGTGTGGGATTGAATTAAAGGTGTTTCAAAATGTCTTCCATAAAGAAAAAGATAAATAAATAAATAAATAAATAAATTTAAAAAAAAAAAAAAAATAAAAAAAAAATAAATAAATAAATAAAAAATTAAAAAATAAATGAAGAACCTCTTCAGAAGACCAAATATCTCTCATCCTCCAAGCCATGTAAAGCCCTTTGCTGATGCTGATGCGATAGTTTTCTACAGTGTTTTTTTTTTTTTTTTCCTTTTAGGGAATCTATTTAACTTCAAAAGGCAGAGACACACAAAGGAAATGGATGGCAATAAACTTCTTGAAAACTTTCGTGGTTGCTTCCATGTGGGGATAAACAGGGTCAAAAAATGGTAACAGAACTTGGTGTCAATCTTCATTCATGCTGTAGCATCTCGAGCTCCTATATAGTTGCAGACACTGCCAAGGGGTATCTATCACATGTGTGTTCGTGTGGTTCTCTCAACCACGTAATTCTTATATTTGTCCTCTTTTATTCTGGCAGCTACTCTGATGTCTTACACTGCAATCTTCCCTGTCTTGCCCATGCCAGAGTACTCAAATGCCAGGTATCTTCAGCCATTGATGCATGAACTAGGTTTCTAAGCCTATTCTGTACGTCAACATACTTCTAAACCCCGATTTGTGGAAAAAGATTATTATCTCCACTTAGGGTACAATTTTATTTTACATGTAACCCAAATATGTGTTCTTTTCTTTATTGAAACATTGTTGTTTTACAATGCTGTGTTAGTTTCAAGTGTACAACAAAGTGATTCAGTTATATACACATATACATATAAGCCTTCAAGCTGGGAACTTTCAAAGATGTGAACACGCATTTGCATGTCCAGTCACGTAAGCTCGTTCATGTATTTGGCATAACTTGTCATGTGCATATATCCTCTAAAAGCAGTTATACTTTTCTGTACATTACTGTACAGTACTATCTATAGTACAGTAGTACAGTACCCTTATTTCAAGTCCAGGATGTCCAAAAGCAAGCATAAAAGCAATGGTGATGCAGCTGGTACTGCTAAGAAGCTCCAAGCAATAACAGTGGAAACAAAAGTGAAAATAACTGAAGGAGTAGAATGAGGCAAAAGGATGGTAGACATTGCTTGTTCTTATAATATTGAACTCCTTGCTGTGCAATAGGAGGAGCTTACTAATGAAGACTTGACAGGATTGGAGGCCCAGAGAAAGGACAAAGAGAGAAAAGAGCAAGAAGTAACTGAAGAACTAAAGATTTACAATGCAGGAGATGGCAAGGGGATTTTATTTACTTGTGGAGGCACTGTTAGTTTTTGTGGCAGAGGACCTGAATGGTATACAGAAGTTGCAATAACCATTCAGAATGCAATCCAGTGCTACCAGGTCATCTATGAGACCTGGTGAGAAAGAAAGCACTACCACCCAGACATCACTATATATTTTTTAAGAGGGTAGATAGAACTGAATCCAGCAAGGAACCAGAACCTCTGCCATCAATATCCGGCATGAATGAAATTGCAGCTTTCCTTCTGTCTTCTATTGCTGATGATCCTTCACTGCTACCGTCTCCCATCATCTTCCCTCTTCTTAGTAGCTCTTCTTACCTATTCACTTTATGCCAGCTGTGGTACTGAATGACTGTACTTTTCAAGGCACTGTATTACTGTACTTTTCAAGGTATTCTACTCTAAGATTAAAAAGTTTTTTATTTTTTGTGCTTGCTTTTTCTGTATTATTTGTATGAAAATTATTTTAAACCTATTACAGTACTATATAGCAAATTGCGTTAATTGGGTACCTAAGCTAACTTTACCAGACCATCTGACCTGCCTCTTGAGAAATCTGTATGCAGGTCAGGAAGCAACAGTTAAAACTGGACATGGAACAACAGTCTGCCTCCAAATAGGAAAAGGAGTACGTCAAGGCTGTATATTGTCACCCTGCTTATTAACTTCTATGCAGAGTACATCATGAGAAACGCTGGACTGGAAGAAACACAAGCTGGAATCAAGATTGCCGGGAGAAATATCAATAACCTCAGGTATGCAGATGACACCACCCTTATGGCAGAAAGTGAAGAGAAGCTAAAAAGCCTCTTGATGAAAGTGAAAGTGGAGAGTGAAAAAGTTGGCTTAGCTTAACATTCAGAAAACTAAGATCATGGCATCTGGTCCCATCACTTCATGGGAAATAGATGGGGAAACAGTGGAAACAGTGTCAGACTTTATTTTTTTGGGCTCCAAAATCACTGCAGATGGTGACTGCAGCCATGAAATTAAAAGACACTTACTCCTTGGAAGAAAAGTTATGACCTACCCTGATAGCATATCCAAAAGCAGAGACATTACTTTGCCGACTGAGGTCTGTCTAGTCCAGGCTATGGTTTTCCAGTGGTCATGTATGGATGAGAGAGTTGGACTGTGAAGAAAGCTGAGCGCCAAAGAATTGATGCCTTTGAACTGTGGTATTGGAGAAGACTCTTGAGAGGCCCTTTGACTGCAAGGAGATCCAACCAGTCCATTCTGAAGGAGATCAGCCCTGGGATTTCTTTGGAAGGAATGATGCTAAAGCTGAAACTCCAGTACTTTGACCACCTCATGCGAAGAGTTGACTCATTGGAAAAGACTCTGATGCTGGGAGGGATTGGGGGCAGGAGGAGAAGGGGACGACCGAGGATGAGATGGCTGGATGGCATCACTGACTCGATGGACATTAGTCTGAGTGAACTCCAGGAGTTGGTGATGGACATGGAGGCCTGGCGTGCTGCAATTCATAGGGTCACAAAGAGTCGGACACAACTGAGCAACTGAACTGAACTGAACTGAAGCCCAACTTTGTTGAACTTATGAACAAATTGGACTTGCATGAACAAACATGCCCTCAGAACAGAACTTGGTCATATGTAGGGGACTTACTATATATCTGTTTTCTTAATTTTTTTCAGTTTCTTTTCCCTTATAGGTTATAAGTTCTCAGAGCGTTATAAAGTTTTGCAACAAAAGGCCTTTACACTTACCATAGAGCTTCACTGTGTTCTTCTCTCTATAGGGATCTGAATTCTGGCAGTGATCTGTAGAAGCTGGGACCAGTCAATCTATTTAATAGGTATCATACTGTGTGTTACGTTTCCCCACTATTCCAGACCCATAGTCAGGTCTGTATTCCCATGGGCCCATGGGCGGAGTTATTTTCCAGGAGAATTTTGTTTTCTCATGCAAATAGGTTTCTGATGGCTTGCCCCACTGCCTTTTAGGCATGCTAGAAATTCCAAAATTTGGAATTAGATCAGCTTAGATCAGACATTAGACATTAGAAAACTTAGATCAGACATTTGGAAACAATATATTAGAATGATTTGCTATTTGTAACTTGTTTCCAAACAAGTGATAGGCAAAGAGAAAGAGAATGTTGATTTATCTAATCCATAGGTTCAGTTCAGTTCAGTTCAATCGCTCAGTCGTGTCCGACTCTTTGCGACACGATGAATTGCAGCACACCAACCCTCCCTGTCCATCACCAACTCCCGGAGTTCACTCAGACTCACGTCCATCGAGTCAGTGAGGCCATCCAGACATGTTATCCTTGGTCGCCCCCTTTTCCTCTTGCGCCCAATCCCTCCCAGCATCAGAGTCTTTTCCAATGAGTCAACTCTTCGCATGAGGTGGCCAAAGTACTGGAGTTTCAGCTTTAGCATCATTCCTTCCAAAGAAATCCCAGGGCTGATCTCCTTCAGAATGGACTGGTTGGATCTCCTTGCAGTCCAAGGGACTCTCAAGAGCCTTCTCCAACACCACAGTTCAAAAGCATCAATTCTTCAGCACTCGGCCTTCTTCATAGTCCAACTCTCATATCCATACATGACCACAGGAAAAACCATAGCCTTGACTAGATGGACCTTAGTCGGCAAAGTAATGTCTCTGCTTTTGGATATGCTATCAGGGTTGGTCATAACTTTTCTTCCAAGGAGCAAGCGTCTTTTAATTTCATGGCTGCAGTCGCCAAGTGCAGTGATTTTGGAGCCCCCCAAAATAAAGTCTGACACTGTTTCCACTGTCTCCCCGTCTATTTCCCATGAAGTGATGGAACCTGATGCCATGATCTTCGTTTTCTGAATGTTGAGCTTTAAGCCAACTTTTTCACTCTCCACTTTCACTTTCATCAATAGGCTTTTTAGTTTCTTCACTTTCTGCCATAACGGTGGTGTCATCTGCATATATGAGGTTATTGATATTTCTCCTGGCAATCTTGGTTCCAGCTTGTACTTCTTCCAGTCCAGCGTTTCTCATGGTGTACCCTGCATAGAAGTTAAATAAGCAGGGTGACAATATACAGTCTTGACGTACTCCTTTTCCTATTTGGAACCAGTCTGTTGTTCCATGCCCAGTTCTAACTGTTGCTTCCTGACCTGCATACAGATTTCTCAAGTGGCAGGTCAGGTGGCCTGTGATTCCTATCTCTCTCAGAATTTGCCGCAGTTTATTGTGATCCACACAGTCAAAGGCAATGGCATAGTTAATAAAAATGAAGCAGAAGTAGACATTTTTCTGGAACTCTCTTGCTTTTTCCATGATCCAGCAGATGTTGGCATTTTGATCTCTGGTTCCTCTGCCTTTTCTAAAACCAGCTTGAACATCAGGAAGTTCACGGTTCACGTATCGCTGAAGCCTGGCTTGGAGAATTTTGAGCATTGCTTTACTAGCATGTGAGATGAGTGCAATTGTGTGGTAGTTTGAGCATTCTTTGGCATTGCCTTTCTTTGGGATTGGAATGAAAACTGACCTTTTCCAGTCCTGTGGCCACTGCTGAGTTTTCCAAATTAGCTGGCATATTAAGGGCAGCACTTTCACAGCATCATCTTTCAGGATTTGAAATAGCTCCACTGGAATCCATCACCTCCATTAGCTTTGTTCATAGTGACGCATTTTAAGGCCCACTTGACTTCACATTCCAGGATGTCTGGCTCTAGGTGAGTGATCACACCATCGTGATTATCTGGGTTGTGAAGATCTTTTCTGTACAGTTCTTCTGTGTATTCTTGCCACCTCTTCTTAATATCTTCTGCTTCTATTAGGTCCATATCATTTCTGTCCTTTATTGAGCCCATCTTTGTATGAAGTGTTCCCTTGGTATCTCTAATTTTCTTGAAGAGATCTCTAGTCTTTCCCATTCTGTTCTTTTCCTTTATTTCTTTGCCTTGATCGCTCAGGAAGGCTTTCTTATCTCTCCTTGCTATTCTTTGGAACTCTGCATTCAGATGCTTATATCTTTCCTTTTCTCCTTTGTTTTTCACCTCTCTTCTTTTCACAGCTATTTGTAAGGCCTCCCCAGACAGCCATTTTGCTTTTTTGCCTTTCTTTTCCATGGGGATGGTCTTGATCCCAGTCTCCTGTATAATGTCATGAACCTCCTTCATAGTTCATCAGGCACTCTATCTATCAGATCTAGACCCTTAAATCTAGTTCTCACTTCTACTGTATAATCATAAGGGATTTGATTTGTCATACCTGAATGGTCTAGCGGTTTTCCCTACTTTCTTCAAGTCTGAATTTTTTGTAATAAGGAGTTCATGATATGAGCCACAGTCAGCTCCTGGTCTTGTTTTTGTTGACTGTATAGAGCTTCTCCATCTTTGGCTGCAAAGAATACAATCAATCTGATTTCAGTGTTGACCATCTGGTGATGTCCATGTGTAGAGTCTTCTCTTGTGTTGTTGGAAGAGGGTGTTTGCTATGACCAGTGCATTTTCTTGGCAAAACTCTATTAGTCTATCCCCTGCTTCATTCTGCATTCCAAGGCCAAATTTGCCTGTTAATCCAGATGTTTCTTGACTTCCTACTTTTGCATTCCAATCCCCTATAATGAAAAGGACATCTTTTTTGGGTGTTAGTTCTAAAAGGTCTTGTAGGTCTTCATAGAACAGTTCAACTTGAGCTTCTTTAAGCATTACTGGTTGGGGCATAGACTTGGATTACTGTGATTTGAATGGTTTGCCTTGGAAATGAAGAGAGATCATGTTGTCATTTTTGAGATTGCATCCAAGTACTGCATTTAGGACTCTTTTGTTGACCATGATGGCTACTCCATTTCTTCTGAGGGATTCCTGCCTGCAGTAGTAGATATAATGGTCATCTGAGTTAAATTCACTGATTCCAGTCCATTTTAGTTCGCTGATTCCTAGAATGTTGACGTTCACTCTTGCCATCTCTTGTTTGACCACTTCCAATTTGCCTTGATTCGTAGACCCTTCATTCCTGGTTCCTATGCAATATTGCTCTTTACAGCATCGGACCTTGCTTCTACCAGCAGTCACATCCACAGCTGGGTATTGCTTTTGCTTTGGCTCCATCCCTTCCCTTCATTCTTTCTGGAGTTATTTCTCCACTGATCTCCAGTAGCATGTTGGACAGCTACTGACCTGGGGAGTTCCTCTTTCAGTATCCTATCATTTTGCCTTTTCGTACTGTTCATGGGGTTCTCAAGGCAAGAATACTGAAGTGGTTTGCCATTCCCTTCTCCAGTGGACCACATTCTATCAGACCTCTCCACCATGATCCGCCTGTCTTGGGTTGCCCTGCGGGCATGGCTTTGTTTCATTGAGTTAGACAAGGCTGTGGTCCTAGTGTGATTAGATTGACTAGTCTTCTGTGAATATGGTTTCAGTGTGTCTGCCCTCTTATGCCCTCTTGCAACATCTACCATCTTACTTGGGTTTCTCTTACCTTGGGTGTAAGGTATCTCTTCACGGCTGCTCCAGCAAAGCACAGCTGCTGCTCCTTACCTTGGGTGAAGGGTATGTCCTCACCGCTGCCCTTCCTGACCTTCAACGTGGGATAGCTCCTCTAGGCCCTCCTGCGCCCGTGCAGCCACCGCTCCTTGGATGTGGGGTCGCTCCTCCCGGCAGCCGCTCCTGAAATAGGAAAAAATAAATGATTCTGAAACATGGAAAGAGCAATGAGAAACGCCAAGCTCTTGTTGGCCCATTTGCTGGGAGCTCTAAAGTTTGTGTAAGATTCTGCCATGAAATTTAGGCACAAAGAGAGGGAAAACTAACATTTAGAGTAGTAAAATGCATTAAATAATTTAATTATTATTGCTTTTTAAATATAATTGCTGAGAATCCTTATTGTTAGTTTTATTGTTTTTTTATTTTAAATGCATTTATTTTTTAACTGAAGGATAATTTATTTAGAGAATTGTGTTGGTTTATTTTTAGGCTACACTGCACAAACTGTGGGATATTAGTTCCCTGACCAGGGACTGAACCCACACTCCTGCATTGGAAGTGCAGAGTCTTAACCACTGGATGACCAGGGAATTAATTTTTAAGGAACACATTTCATGTAGTATTCTTTTTTGTACATGAGGAAACTCAAGTTCATAGCAAATGACAAGGTCACAAACATAGGCCTGTCTCATTATTATTATTGCCCCATTATTGTTTTCTGTAATGAGACAATGGTTATAGTTTCTATAATAACCTATAATACAAGTTTAGTCTTTTAAAATCCCTGAACAGAGACCCAAAGATATAAAGATCATCAAAATATGTTTTGGTTATTAAGTTACAAAAATTAAATACAAGAGAAAATGGGGAGATGTGTTTTAAAAGCCAGTATTTTAAAAGTGGTGTCTAATCCAAGACCTCCTTTAAGGCTCTGTCTTACGGATGCAAACCAGGCCATCTGGCTCTGGAAGCTATGCCATTAAATGTAAAGCCATTAATGAAACTTGGCAAAGAGTATTTCTATTAACTTATTAGAACCTCTGCCCTTTTAAAGGAGGGCAAAGGACGGAGAATCCAGAAGTATTACAGAGAGAATTCTAGGAGTAAATATGGAAACACTCTCAGTGGCTCTGCAACATGCTTTATGTGATTTTTGCACATGCTTAGTCCTTCTTTGTGTTGGGCTGATGGTTATACATCAGATCATCAGGACAGATGTGAGCTGCCTGAGAGCAATCACCACTGACAGGAGTGTGAACCTGAAATCAGTCTGAGTAGAATCAGAAGACCAGGAGAGAAAAGCAAATCAAGTTAACTTTGTTGATTAGAAAGAACATGGAGTGGGGTGTTAGACAGACTTAATTTTAGGTCTTAGAACTGTAGATTTGCTATGTATGAGCAAGTTGCTTAACCTTTTGTCATGTCAGTTTCATCAAAGGTAATGGAGTATTAACATCTAATCCATAATGTTGCTCTAGAATTATATAATGATACTGTCACAGGGAGCCATGGATAAAATTTGGTTCTGTGTATCATGAAACCTCAGTGGACTGAGTATGGAAAAGTCACTGACTATAACTACAAGCAGTCTCATTTTCATGGAGGCAGAGTCTTCAACATTCATCTTGGTATTTTTCTGTAGGAGACCCACAGAAAGTATCCTTTAGGTAGAAAAAGAAGTAAAACACTACTATACTCAAAGAAAACTCGAAAGTCACTATTCCAAATGTAGATACTCTGACAATAATTGTAGGATGCAGTTTAAGCAAGAGTGTACAAAAAAGAGTGTACACGCTCAGACTTTTGTTTTTTTGACGTATTTTGAGGAAAGATTTTCTTTTCTCTTTTGCTTATGTTATGTACTGTTTGTACATGTTTGTTTCTTGTTGTCGGCTTATGCATGGTGTATTGTGGGTAATGAGAAAAACAGAACAGCAGATATAATTCAATAATACAAGGCCAGAGCAGATAGTATTAATCCTTATTCTATATTTCAGATCTTATTCCATTTAATTATTTTTATAAAGTTTATTTCTAGCTTAAAGCCCTACTTGGGAAAGTTTTTTTTTTTTTTAATTCACTGTATGATGCTTTCATCTAGACTGAGTCTGTGATTTATTTTTGTATCCTATGTTCCTTTCAGCTTCCCTGGTGGCTCAGACTGCAAAGAATCTGCCTACAATGTCAAAGAATGATACTTTCAAACTGTGGTGCTAGAGAAGACTCTTTAGAGTCTTTTGAACAGCAAAGAGATCAACAAGTCAATCCTAAAGGAAATCAATCCTGAATATTCATTGGAAGGACTGATGCTGAAGCTGAAGCTCCAATACTTTGGCCACCTCATGTGAAGAGTCCACTCATTGGAAAAGACCCTGATGCTGGGAAAGATTGAGGGAGGGCAGGGGGAGAATTGGGTGACAGAGGATGAGACGGTTGGATGGCATCATCAGCTCAATGGACATGAGTCTGAACAAACTCTGGGAGATAGTGAAAGACAGGAAAACCTGGCGTGATGAAGTCCATGGGGCTGCAAACAGTTGGACTCAACTGAGAAACTGAACAACACATGTTCCTTTCATTCTCCTTTTTGAATTTCATGCATTTGTTTTCATTCTGAGCTATAATTCATATTCATCCCATGCATTTTTATTATAAATACACTAGGTGGTTGCAGTACAGGCAGGAGAGGGCTAACACAGCTATGACTTAATCCTCATTCATTGGTTAACGGGGTTTTTGTTCACCTAAGTTTCACTAAATGTCTACACCATGATACTATATACCTGGGAGTGGGCATGCATATGTATGAGTGGGTGTGTGTGAATCTATGAGTGTGTGCAGTAAAATTATGACCTGGGCTTTGCCAGTTTCCCTCAGTCCAGTAAGGGGCTCTGGAAAAAAGAAAAAAGAAATCTCATTTTCCCTACTTTTGATCAGATGCTAAGCCAGTTAGAAAGGTTTCATAGTATTAAGAAAAACAATTTTCTCTGATTTTTTTTTTTAATCTCTTCAGTTTACTCCTCTCCAAAATGGTAGTCATAGTTCTCAGGATTTATTAGAAATTTCTTCTTTCCATGGTGATCTTCCAGAAGTGGAGGTGGTACCAAGATCTTACTAAGCTCTACTCTCACCTTTGTCTCTTCTTTGTTTAAAAAATTTCAAAGTTCAAAAAATATTTTTGCAAACTTATCCCTAGTAAATGTTTTCAGGTTACCTTTTAGTAAAATTTATTTTATAGTGGGAAGAGTTTCTGCAATAGTTTCATATGAATTGCAATTTTATGTATGTAGGTGAGTAAGTAAATTAATAGATAGATAAAGCAACTTAAGTATTCCATGAAAAGGAAATTAATTGTAATATAGCTATATTATTAAATGTCATACAATTATCAAAAACATATTTATGGAGATTTTTATAAATAGCAATAGGAAATGCTTAAGCTAAAATGTGAAATGGTAAAAAGTAAATACAGAAATAATGTTAGCTGTATAAAAAGTATAGCTTATGGCTCAAGAAGGCTGACTAAACATATGTGTTTACCTCTCCCTCATCCAAAAATCCCCTTGAAATGATGAAAGGAATATAATAATAGCAATAAATCACAAGCATTGTGGCAGTGATATATAGCTGGGAAGAGACTCCAGCATAACAAACTAGCATAAAAGTTTAAAAAATTTTAAAAACATGTGAAGTTAGATCACTCTAAAATCCAACAGTTGCTGAATGACTATCACCACCAGAATAATTGTGCAAATGCAGTTTTTCATCCTATAACTTCCCTTTAAAGAATTTACACCAGTTCCCTATATATTCTTCCATCCAATATTAGCTACTCTGTCTGATGTTCAGACTCTTCTAGGATATGGTCCAACCTCCATTCAATTCTGCCATCGTTGTCTTCTAGATTTGAAAATCCTTTATCTGCTGAGTTTGCTCATGTTATTTTCTCAGTCTGAAATGCAAAACCTATTCTTATAATTCACCATTACACAAATCTTTTCTGTTTAAGTTTAAAGAATTATTTTCCTCTGACTTCTGGGGTCCCTAGTAATAAATACCCATCTGTAAATTCATATTGTTTGGGTCACATTTGTTGATTAAAAGTCTGATCTATTTTTTTAAAGAATTCAGTTCAGTGTAGTTAAGTCGTGTCTGACTCTTTACAAAACTATGGACTGCAGCACGCCAGGATTCCCTGTCCATCATCAACCCCCAGAGCTTGCTCAAACCCATGTCCATTGAGTTGGTGATGCCATCTAACCATCTCATCCTCTGTCATCCCCTTCTCCTCCCACCTTCAATATTTCCCAGCATCAGAGTCTTTTCAAATCAGTCAGCTCTTCACATCAGGCGTCCAAAATATTGGAGTTTCAGCTTCAACATCAGTCCTTCCAACGAACACCCAGAACTGATCTCCTTTGGGATGGACTTGTTGGATCTCCTTGCAGTTCAAGGGACTCTCAAGAGTCTTCTCCAACACCAAAGTTCAAAAGGATCAATTCTTTGGTGCTCAGCTTTCTTTATAGTCCAACTCTCACATCCATACATGACTACTGGAAAAACCATAGCCTTGACTACAGGCCTTTGTTGGCAAAGTAATGTCTCTGCTTTATAATGTGCTATCAAGGTTATTCACAACTTTCTTTCCAAGCAGTAAGTGTCTTTTAATCTTCAGTGCTCAGCTGACTACTGGAAAAAACATAGCTTTAACTATACGGAACTTTTTTGGAAAAAGAATGTCTCTAATTTTTAATATGCTGTCTAGGTTGGTCATTGCTTTTCTGCCAAGAGCAAGTGTCTTTTAATTTCATGCTTGCAGTCACCATCTGAAGTGATTTTGGAGCCCCCTCAAACTAAAGTCTCTCACTGTTTCCATTGTTTCCCCATCTACTTGCCATTAAGTAATGGGACCAGATGCCATGATCTTAGTCTTCTGAATATTGATTTTTAAGCCAACTTTTTTACTCTCCTCTTTCACTTTCATCAAGAGACTGTTTAACTCATCCTTGCTTTCTGCCATAAAGGTGGTGTGATCTACATATCTGTGGTTATAGATATTTCTCCTGGCAATCTTGATTTCAGCTTGTGCTTCATCCAGCCTGGCATATCCCATGACATAATTTAACGAATTACTTGACACTTAAATTTGAAGCCACTGAGGCCTTCATTTTCTTGTACATTTCATAATATGTAACTCTCTTGCCTGAAATTCTTCTCTTGCCTTCACTTTCTTAATCAAATGCCATCTTTCTTTATGGAGGCAGCTACTTGGCTTTCAGTGAACTTCTATGCTACCTCTGTACTATTATTTTTCTTAAATACAGCCAAGATCGCACTCTAATTATTTGTATCTCTCTCTCTCTTCCCCTGGAATGTGTATGTTGGACAGAATTCTTAGATGGCTACCAGGATTCCTGTCTCCTGGTATATAAGCTTCTCTTTTTGAAAATGGATGAGATCTGAGACTATAATGGCTGTTGCTCTCAGTGATCAGGTTACAGTAAGATGATTTTGGGTTAATTAAGAAGGACACTTCATGGATGGGTTTGACTTCATAAAGGAAGTCCTTAAAAGGACTAAAACCTTTCTGAAGTCAGAGATTCTAAGTGATAGCATGAGAGGACTGATGGAGAAGACCATGGGACAAGAGGTTTTTATAAGCTAATGGACAGCTAGCAAGACAGAGGAACCTTGCAAACACAGGGAAGTGAACTCTGGTGGCAACCTGAAAAAGTTTGTTAATGGATATCCTCCCTAGAAAAGCCTCCAGATGAGGATATGAGGTCAACAATTTGATTGATATCAGCCTTAGAAAACCCTGAGTGGAGGACCGAGCTGACATATGCTAGATTTTTATTGTGCAGAAGAGTATTGATTTGCCTTGTTTCTAGCTGTCTATATTTGTGGTGATTTGCTACATAGCAATAGAAAAATGAATATAGTATAAATCTGCCAGTTTGGGTTTCTTGGGAGCTTGAGACTAGGCAGATTCTCAAATGAAGATTAGGATGCAGAAAGCTTGTTGGGGAAGCTTTTAGCATGCCCACCATGGGAAGAGTACAGTGAGCAAGACTGAGTAGTTGGAGGAATTGGGCTTTGCTGGGCCACAGTGAGGATCTCAATGCCTTTCATCAGGATCTTGGGAACTGAGATGATCCTTCATAGTTGACCTGAGCTGGACAAAGAGACCTAGGCTTTATATTCCCTCCTTGATGAGTCATGGAATGCAGGCTTTCCCTAGGAAGTATACATGGCCTTGGACAAGGCTACTTCCTTCAAGGATATGTTATTCTTAGATTAGACTGACAGCTGAGGGCAACAGAGAACATCTTCCTGGTTGTGCAGCACAGGGTACTCCACCACGAAGTTTTTGAGTGCAAGAATTGCAGCTTTTTCATTTTCATATTCCCTCCAGCTAGCATCATGCCTGCTGCAAAGAGAGTTTGAAATACAAGTTTTGGAAAATTCACCTAGTTGAAACATCCCTAGTTTGTTAACAATCAGTTCAATATACACTATAAGTATGTTTCATGGTTCGACTTAGTAGACTTTTATTTAACAAATTATTATTGACCACTAATTATATACCTGATTCTCTTTTAGATAGTTAGAATGGTACAGTATATAAAACAAGCAGACTCCCACTTTCATAGAGGAAAACAGAAATATACATGTGTATATATATGCACTAAAGATAAATATAACATATATAACTATGTGTGCATACATACCTATATGTGTATGAGTGTGCATATGTATACACATATAAATTATATACATATATTTTAGTAAAAGTACTTTATTTCCTCTTGTGTTAGCTTTACAGCTTGTTTCACAAAGTTAGGGAGTGCCTATATGCAAAAAGAAAATGAAACTTTGGAGCTGAATGAAAAGTATCAGATTTTGAGGGCAGAACATGAGGGCTGGTTGCAATTTTAAAATATAACAGTGAAGCTATATCTCATGGAAAAGGGGCATTTGAGCAACAACCTGGAAAAGATGTGAGGAAGAGCCATTCCAAGGAAGGGACAACTAATGTAAAATCATAAGGGAGAGTAGTGCTAGTGAGATGTTTCAGAACAGCAGAGAGTCCAGTGTGTGGTAGAAAGCACAAGTAAGGGGATGGTAAGAAAAAAGAGGTTGGATAAAGCAAAAGGAGACCAAGTCATGTAAGGCCTTGTAGATACTGGGGACTTTAGGTTTGAATGCTAATGTTATACTGTGCAGTGTGCTGAACACTTTATCTGAGTTCATGTGGTTTTCAGTTCAGTTCGGTGGCTCAGTCGTGCCCGACTCTTTGCGACCCCATGAATTGCAGCACACTAGGCCTCCCTGTCCATCACCAACTCCCAGAGTTCACTCAGATTCATGTCCATCAAGTCGATGATGCCATCCAGCCATCTCATCCTCGGTTGTCCCCTTCTCCTCCTGCCCCCAATCCCTCCCAGCATCAGAGTCTTTTCCAATGAGTCAGCTCTTCGCATTATGTGGCCAAAGTACTGGAGTTTCAGCTTTAGCATCATTCCTTCCTAAGAAATCCCAGGGTTGATCTTCAGAATGGACTGGTTGGATCTCCTTGCAGACCAAGGGACTCTCAAGAGTCTTCTCCAACACCATAGTTCAAAACCATCAATTCTTCGGCACTCAGCCTTTTTCACAGTCCAACTGTCACAACCATACATGATTGCTGGAAAAACCATAGCCTTGACTAGATGGACCTTAGTCGGCAAAGTAATGTCTCTACTTTGGATATGCTATCTAGGTTGGTCATAACCTTCCTTCCAAGGAGTAAGCGTCTTTTAATTTCATGGCTGCAGTCACCATCTGCAGTGATTTTGGAGCCCAAAAAAATAAAGTCTGACACTGTTTCCACTGTTTCCCCATCTACTTCCCATGAAGTGATGGGACTGGATGCCATGATCTTCATTTTCTGAATGTTCAGCTTTAAGTCAACTTTTTCACTCTCCTCTTTCACTTTCATCAAGAGGCTTTTGAGTTCCTCTTCACTTTCTGCCATAAGGGTGTCATCTGCATATCTGAGGTTATTGATATTTCTCCTGGCAGTCTTGATTCCAGCTTGTGTTTCTTCCAGTCCAGAATTTCTCATGATGTATTCTGCATATAAGTTAAATAAGCAGGGTGACAATATACAGCCTTGATGTACACCTTTTCCTATTTGGAACCAGTCTGTTGTTCCATGTCCAGTTCTAACTGTTGCTTCCTGACCTGCATATAGATTTCTCAAGACGCAGGTCAGGTGGTCTGGTATTCCCATCTCTTTCAGAATTTTCCACAGTTTACTGTGATCCACACAGTCAAAGGCTTTGGCATAGTCAATAAAGCAGAAATAGATATATTTCTGAAACTCTCTAGCTTTTTCCATGATCCAGCGGATGTTGGCAATTTGATCTCTGGTTCCTCTGCCTTTTCTAAAACCAGCTTGAACATCAGGGAGTTCACGGTTCATGTATTGCTGAAGCCTGGCTTGGAGAATTTTGAGCATTACTTTACTAGCATGTGAGATGAGTGCAATGAGTGCATGTGGTTTTAAATCCTCACAAAAACTGTTTATATAGGTAATTCATTAGTGAGCACACTTGCTTTTAAAGAAGTTGACCAACTCACCCGAGGTCAAGTAGATGGTAAGTTATGAGGACCACTGTATACTGAACCATAGCATCATCCTCATTCCTAGCTGAATGGCTTCTGTTTGATTTTGTAGCATCAAACTATATGAAAGGATCTGCACACACAATTCAAACTCCCACTACTATCTAAGGGTAAACTGATACAATGTCTTGAGTTTATCAGCTAATAGAAAGTACATTTATATTCAACTGAGAAAATTCTGTCATTGTTTGCCATATTTTCACCATCCAATCAACATTTGTGCTTCCATGTCGCAAATTGGATTGTCTGGAAAGGCCTTTGAGAATAGATACTGTGAAAAGTAGGGGAGTGAAAGGAATGTAGCCAGAAGGGAAGTCAGTCCCAAGGGAGCACCCGTGACAGGCTTTACTGACCTCCCAGGGAGTCAGGAAGCTTATTGGCTCAGCAGACTTGGCCAAGATGGTCAGGCCTTTGTTCTCCTATATCAACCCATCATTGGCTGTGAGTTTTTGAAAGAGGGGAAGGAGCAGAGCACAACACCTTACAAGTTCACCACAATCCACTGTGTACAAAAAAAAAAACAAAACAAAAACAAAAAACTTTGAGTTTTCCTAGTTGCTACAGGAGAAATACCAGAAGATTTCTAAGCATGGTCTTGATGATGCTGGAGATGTGACTTCATTCTCATGGGAAAAGAAGCAACAGGGAAACACAAATCTATTGGCATTTCCCTACATTACTTGAGCAGAGACACAGTGGGTCTGTATCTGGGAATTTAAACCTAATGAGATTTTTTATTGTTGCTATTGTTTTTAATCTGCAAAGATTCACAAATATTCTTTTGAGAAAAGAAAAGCCTAGAATTGTGAAGTCTCACATACTGGAGGGGTTTTTGCCTTTTTTTTTTTTTTTTCGGTTAGGAGAGGAGTAGAGACTAGGAAATGACATAAGAGAATATAACACTGTCCCCCTATTTTTCTCTCCCCATTCACACTCGCCTCACCTTTTCCTTCCATGGTTGCTGAGGCTCTACTTAGTCATTTGCTGTAGGAAGGGCAAGGATCCAAAGGGCATTATCTCTCTGCTGCCAGGTGAATGATGATGAGATATTACTGTTCCCACCAGCTTTGATGAGCAAGAAAGAGGGCTCATCTTAAAGTCATTTTCATCCCCAGAATTTTCTTTCTTTTTCTCCTACAGAGACAAGAGTGGGATCTTTTGCATTTTATGGCTTTTTTTGTTAATATTCCCAGGTAAGCCAAACTCAAAGGACAAACAGTCAAAGTCCTTTGTTTTTTTTGTAATTTGTAAGGAAATTAGACTGTGTCTTACCATGATTTTATCAATCTCTTCACCTGGGAAAGTCACTAATGGAATTCCCACTGAGTTCATAATAAAAGAATGCCACAGTTTCATCTATTAATTAGCATATTAGTATGGATGATCATGCACACCTGAAAATAAGGGTGCTATTTTGCATTGTCTTATTTTCTGAGAAAGCAGTAACTTGTATTTTTATATAGACTCTGTGTAATTTTTAGCCACATTTAGAAAAATTAAACAATTGTGTTTTCCAGATTCTGAAATCTGTTAAACCGCATGCCCTACTGTTACACAGCCTTCCTTATCTCAGAACTGCCCACTCAAAAATACTATAGGATGCATCCTATCAAACACTGAATATGAAGAAAAAAGCCTAACTCTTAGCTGTATTAATGACTTGAAAATTATACTTTTCTTGTAATTGTCATTGATATGTAAATCTTATAAGGTATTTGAAACAAGATATTCTATTTAACTTTCTCCATTATTTAACATCGTAGGAGACAACATAGATTCTCCAGTCTCTGAGATTATTAGGAAATAAGGGCTTCTAGAACTTTATCAACTGAACATAGAATCGAAGATTGTACTCAGCTAAGATGCACAAGAGTACGTCAAGGCTGCATATTGTCAGCCTGCTTATTTAACTGATATGCAGAGTACATTATGTGAAATGCTGGGCTGGATTAAGCACAAGCTGGAGTCAAGATTGCCAGGAGAAATACTGATAACCTCAGATATGCAGATAATACCAACCTTACGGCAGAAAGTGAAGAAGAACTAAAGAGCCTCTTTTTAAATTTTTTCTTAATTTTTTTATTGAAGGATAATTGCTTTATAGAATTTTTTTTTCTATCAAACTTCAACATGAATCAGCCATATATCCCTTCCCTTTTGAACCTCCCTCCCATCTTCCTCCCCATCCCACACCTCTAGGTTGATACAGAGCCCCTGTTTGAGTTTCCTGAGCCATACAGCAAATTCCCATTGGCTATCTATTTTACATATGGTAATGTAAGATTTCATGTTACTTTTTCCATACATCTCACCCTCTCCTCCCCTCTCCCCAGGTCCATAAGTCTATTCTCTATGTCTGTTTCTCCATTGTTTCCCCATAAATAAATTCTTCAGAACCATTTTTCTAGATTCCATGTATGTACATTAAAATATAATATTTACCTTCTCTTTTGAACTGTGGTGTTGGAGAAGACTCTTGAGAGTCCCTTGTACTGCAAAGAGATCCAACCAGTCCATCCTAAAGGAGATCAGTCCTGGGTGTTCATTGGTAGGACTGATGATGAAGCTGAAACTCCAATACTTTGTGCACCTGATGTGAAGAACTGACTGATTTGAAAAGACCTGATGCTGGGAAAGATTGAGGGCAGGAGGAGAAGGGGATGACAGGATGAGATGGTTGGGTGGCATCACCTACTCAATGGACATGGGTTTGGGTGGACTCTGGGAGTTGGTGATGGGCAGGGAGACCTGGCATGCTGTGGTTAATGGGGTTGTAGAGTCAGACACAACTGAGCGACTGAGCTGAACTGAACTTTCTGACTCACTTCACTCTATTTAATAGGTTCTAGGTTTATCCATCTCATTAGAACTGACTCAAATGTGTTCCTTTTTATGACTGAGTAATATTCCGTTGTGTATATGTACCACAACTTCTTCATCCATTCATCTGTTGATGGACATTGAGGTTGCTTCCATGTTCTAGTTATTATAAATAGCACTGTAATGAACAATGGGATACATGTGTCTTTTTCAACCCTGGTTTCCTCAGGGTATATGCCTATGAGTGGGATTGCTAGGTGATATGGTGGTTTCATTCTTACTTTTAAAAGAAATCTCCATACTGTCTTCCACAGTGGCTGTATCAACTTACATTCCCATCAATAGTGTAACAGTGTTCCCTTTTCTCCACACCCTCTCCAGCATTTATTGTTTGTAGATGTTTTGATGGCCATTCTGACCAGTGTGAGGTGATATCTCATTGTGGTTTTGATTTGCATTTCTCTAATAATGAGCAATGTTGAGCATCTTTTCAAAAATAGGCTTAAAACTCAACATTCAGAAAACTAAAATCATGGCATCTGGTCCCATCACTTCATGGCAAGAAAATGGGGAAACAATGGAAACAGTGAAAGACTTTATATTTTAGGCTCCAAAATCATTGCAGATGGTGACTGCAGCCATGAAATTAAAAGATACTTTCTCTTTGGAAGGAAAGCTATGATCAATCTAGACAGCATAATAAAAAGCAGAGACATTACTTTGCCAACAAAGGTCCATCTAGTCAAGGCTATGGTTTTTCCAGTAGTCATGTATGGATGTGAGAGTTGGATTCTAAAGAAAGCTGAGTCCAGAAGAATTGATGCTTTTGAACTGTGGTGTTGGAGAAGACTCTTGACTGTCCCTTGGACAGCAAGGAGATCAAACTACTCAATCCTTATGGAAATCAGTCCTGGATATTCATTGAAAGGACTGATGCTGAAGTTTAAACTCCAATCCTTTGGCCATCTGATTCGAAGAACTGACTCACTGGAAAAGATCCTGATGCTGAGAAAGATTGAAAGCAGGAGGAGAAGGGGCTGACAGAGGATGAGATGGTTGGATGGCATCACTGACTCGATGGAGAGGAGTTTGAGTAAGCTCCAGGAGTTGGCATTGAACAGGGCTAAGCCTGGTATGGTGCAGTCCATGTGGTCACAAAGAGTCAAACGTAACTGAGCGACTGAACTGAACTGAGCTGAAGACACACACACTGGCAAAGTTTCCATTAAGTGCCTGAGAATCTGTCTGCAATGCAGGAAGTGCCAGTTCAATCTTGGGTGGGGAAGATGTCCTGGAGGAAGAAATGGCAACCCAATCCATTATTCTTGCTTATAGGATCCCATGGAGAGAGGTTCCTGATGGGCTACAGTTCAAAGGGTCTCAGACAGTCAGATACAACTGAGCAATGTCAGCTCCCATGAAACCAGGAAATCACTAAGAGAAATGAAATCTCTACATGATTCACAGATAACTACAAAAATTTATACAAATATATGGAGATATTACCTTGGCAAGAGTTTATTATGTTCATTTGCCTGTTAATTGAAACATTTATTCATTTACTCAATAGCCAAACATCAATCAAATATCTATTAGGCTCCATGTATTAAAGATAGAGATATTAAAAACTCAGACCCTGTCTTGGCCACAGGAATATACAGAAAAGGAAACAAATGTATAACATAATAATCTAAGGGCTTCCCTGCAAGTGCACCCGAAGAAATATGAGAGGATATGGGCCAGAGACCAAGCTCAGACTAGCAGCTATGGAAGATTTTTTTGGCAAGAATTCCATGTGACCTCAAGCTTGAAGTATGGTATAAACAAGCCAGAAGGCTCAGAAATAATCTGAAGGTGGAAGGGGAGGTGCATTAGGATTGGACAATGGAGAGAAAAACAGTACATGAAGAAGTATCAGGTGGCTGGATTGGAAAATCATGAGATATTCAAGATGGTGGTAGGAGAAATGATGGGGCTAGAACCAGTAAGAGGTGATCTGGAGAAGGAAGGAAGAGCCTTCATCATCATAATCTTACACCCTACCTGGAATTTTGGACTTTATTCTGAAGATAATAAAAAGCCACAGAAAGCAGGGGAAGTTGTATGAACATTTCTGCTTTACAGCTGGGGACTATACACAGGGGTTTCAAATCCATGATAATCATGAAATTCAATGAAATGTCCCAGACTATCAAGTTATTTTAGTGAAATAGAATCAAATAGAATGGAAAAGAAAGCTTTAAAATGCAGCGTAAGTAGTATAAGTAAGTATTGCTTTGTGAAATGTGGGTATTATAATAGATCACAAAGTAAGTTTTTCTTAAAGAGGGCTGTGGTCAAAATAATTTGGGAAGCAGTGTTTTAGAAAGATAATTTCAGCAGCTGAAGGCAGTGAGACCAGCCAGATAAGAGACTGGTTATTATTATAACCAATAATAAATGTGGAAAAAAGATGGGCTATTTGGAATCTGTAAGACCATGGAAAGGACAGGCATTTCACTTCTCTGACATTTCTGAAATAGGTAAAGCCCTTTTACTCACCTGAAATTAGAACAGCTCCCTCTTTGTATCCAACACTGCTTTTACCATTTTTCTCCATTTGAGATGATATCATTCCCTATTTCTACATGAAAAATTCATTATTTAAAGACAGTTAAAATAGAACTTTTTCCATGAAATATTCCAAGACTCACCATCTAGACATAAACCCAGGATCAATCCTTTCTCTTTTATCACAGTCACTGAGGCAACATGTACCACGAATCACTTTTTATCACTTTCCAGCCTGTTATCTGTTCTTCACTATTAGTTCAGTTCAGTTCAATTCAGTCATTCAGTTGTGTCCAACTCTTTGCGACCCCATGAATCGCAGCACGCCAGGCCTCCCTGTCCATCACCAACTACCGGAGTTCACTTAGATTCACGTCCATTGAGTCAGTGATGCCATCCAGCCATCTCATCCTCTGTTGTCCCCTTCTCCTCCTGCCCCCAATCCCTCCCAGCATCAGAGTCTTTTCCAATGACTCATCTCTTCACATGAGGTGGCCAAAGTACTGGAGTTTCAGCTTTAGCATCATTCCTTCCAAAGAAATCCCAGGGTTGATCTCCTTCAGAAAGGACTGGTTGGATCTCCTTGCAGTCCAAGGGACCCTCAAGAGTCTTCTCCAACATCACAGTTCAAAAGCATCAATTCTTCGGCGCTCAGCTTTCTTCACAGTCCAACTCTCACATCCATATATGACCACTGGAAAAACCATAGCCTTGACTAGACGGAGCTTAGTCGGCAAAGTAATGTCTCTGCTTTTGAATATACTATCTAGGATGGTCATAACTTTTCTTCCAAGGAGTAAGCGTCTTTTAATTTTATGGCTGCAGTCACCATCTGCAGTGATTTTATGCTGTTTGGAAATGGCTTGTTTTATTGTTGGCCTTTTTATTTCTTCTTCATCTTCGCTCTTATAGAATGTTAGATGCTTGAGGGCAGGGTGGAGACTTCCTGTTCACTGTCTACAGGACAAGAAGAGAGGCTGACAGTGGTGAAGGACTGAATAAAAAGTTCTTGAATGAAGGAGTGAATGAACTAGTCTCTTACTAACCTGAAAGAGCTTGAGGCAGAATTGATGTGTGACGGGCACCTGATTCCACAACATTTACTTCATCATCACACCCCAGTATCCTCATTCTGGTTCCTGTAGTTTCCACTCCACCAAATTGTTTCTTTAAATAGAAAAGAAAAAAAGAGTGAAAATCAATGTTAATATTAAGTAGATTCCATTCTGGAAATTTTATCTGGTTTAAAAATAAACTGTGGTCATATTCTTACTCCCTGCTAAATGATATAATACATATCTCACCTCTATTATATTTACAGAGCAGCAGTGTCTTTTATTCTGTGGCTTGGGAAATTTTCCCAATATGAATTCAATGAGTCAATGGGGGGAAGAAGGGCCCACATGTTTTAGAGCTTCCCAAAGGGACAATGCTGTTGATGGTTTCAGGATTTCTGTCTCAGTAGTTTCTGGGAAGGTCTTCACCCCTTTAGTCACCTTTTCGTTTTCTTGTTTATTTTTAAGAAGCAAGCCAACAGAAGAACATGTTGAGTGGAGAACATTTAATTATAGGCTGTGGCTTTTTTGAATTAAAATAATTAGTATTTTACCAAACATTTCACAATGCTCTTGTTTTTAGGGCTGACAACACTTCCTAATTTAAAAGTCAAACCAAACTAGCTTTTATTCAGTGAATAAATAAGTTTGCTACTTAACCCTTTGTGCTCCATCTGTTGAGAGTTTTTAGAAACCTGGCTTAAGGAGTAGGCCTTCCCTGGTGGCTCAGTCAGAAAAGAATCTGCCTGCAATGCAGGAGACCTGGGTTTGATCCCTGGGTTGGAAAGATCACCTGGAGAAGGGCATGGCAACCCACTCCATTATTCTTGCCTGGAGAATCCCATGGACACAGGCGCCTGGTGGGCTACAGTCTATGGTGTCAAAAAGATTTGGATATGACTGAGCAACTGACACACATACACAGAATAGAGTATTCATTCTATTTCATATTCTTTACCATTATGGTTTATTACAGGATATTGAATATAGTTCCTCTCACTATACAGTAGGACCTTGTTGCTTATCCATTCTATATATAATAGTTTGCATCTACTAATGATGGAAAATTTTATGACTGTGTAAGCTGACCATATATCATGATCCGGATGTCCCTTTCAGTTGTTCGCTACTATATGATGTCATAATGAGGTTTAGAAGGGGAAAACAATTATTAAAATCCAAAGATCTGAACTCTAGTTACTTCGTACTATAAATTAGTTTTACAATAACTAGAGGACTCTAATCAAACTAAAATAGAAAAAAAATATCTGAATTAGAGGATGTTAGGGAAGCAAAATAATTATCCCCATACCCTTCTAGGTCTGTGACTGAGACATCATCTGTAATTAAAGATAAATGATCAGAAAAAACAAATTTAATAACATGTGTACCTCCTATATACATTGGAGATATCCAGGAAAACAGTAATCCCTAATGGCCCAAGTCACCATCTCCAGCAAAAGACATAAGAAGGTGTTGGGAGGTAACCAGGCAAAGCAGAGTAAACAAGGGTAAGGCTGTTTTTGCAGATTTAAGTACTAGTCTTCTCCTCGATAAGAATTTTTGGAAGTTGAGAGTCATTCTGTTAATGGTACAGAAAAGAAGAAAGAAAGTGAAGTCGCTCAGTTGTGTCTGACTCTTTGCAACCCTATGGACTGTAGCCTACCAGACTCTTCTGTCCATGGGATTCTCCAGGCGAGAATACTGGAGCGGGTTGCCATTTCCTTCTCCAGGGGGTCTTACTGACATAGGGATCGAACCTGGGTCTCCCACATTGCAGGCAGATGCTTTAACCTCTGAGCCACCAGGGAAGCTTAGAAAAGAAGACACCCTTACAAATGGAGACTTCCTTTATAAATGCAAATGTTTCTTGAAAATGATACCTTGGATCCCTTTGTAGAACTTTCCAAAAATAATCAGTGGGAAAGGGAAGAATTGGGAGTCTGTGATAAGTAGATGCAAACTATTATATATAGAATGGATAAACAACAAGGTCCTACTGTATAGTGAGAGGAACTCTATTCAATATCCTGTAATAAACCATAATGGTAAAGAATATGAAATAGAATATATGTACATGTATAAATGAATTACTTTGCTACACAGCAGAAAATCACACAACACTGTAAATCATATGTAGTGTTTTTAATAAAATTAAAAAAATCAGTCTAAAATAATCTTTATGCCAAAGAGGCATATTTTGCTGTAACTGATTCCAAAATCATGGCTATCTATGTACCATTTCCAAACATAAATACAGAGAGAGAGTTATGGAGGAGAAAGAGTGGTTTTATTACTTTGCCAGGCAAAGGGGAAGGCAGTAGTCTAGCACCTCAAGAACTGTGCATACCTCCTTGGTAAATGTTGTTGTTCAGTCACTAAGTAATGTCTGATTTTTGTGACCACATGGACTGCAGCATGCCAGCCTCCTCTGTCCTCTACTATTTCCTGGAGTTCATTCAAATTCATGTCCACTGAGTCGGTGATGTTATCTACTCATCTCATCCTCTGTCATCCTCTTCTTTTCCTGCCTTCAGTCTTTCCCAGAATCAGAGTCTTCTTCAAATGAATTGGCTCTTCCAATCAGGTAGCAAAAGAAGTATTGGAGCTTTTTCAGCTTCAGCATCAGTCCTTCCAACGAATATGCACGGTTGATTTCCTTTAGGATTGACTGGTTTGATCTCCTTGCAGTTCAAAGGACTTTAAAGAGTTTTCTCCAACACCATGATTTGAAAACATCAATTCTGCAGCATTGAGTTGGAAAAGCCATAGCTTTGACAATACAGATCTTTGTCAGCAAAGTGCTGTCTCTGTTTTTTAATGCACTGTCTTGCTTTGCATAGCTTTCCTCCCAAGGAGCACACATCTTTTAATTTCATGGCTACAGTCACCAGCTACAGTGATTTTGGAGCCCAAGAAAATAAAATATATCACTATTTCTATTTACTTTTCTCCCTTTTCTTTGCCATGAAGTGATGGCATGGGATGCCATGATCTTAGTTTTTTAAATGTTGAGTTTCAAGTCAGCTTTTTCACTCTCCTCTTTCACCATCAAGGTGCTCTTTAGTTCCTCTTTACTTTCTGCTATTAGTGGGGTGTCATCTGCATATCTGAAGGTTCTGATATTTCTCCTGGCAATATCAACATTACAGCTTGTGATTCATCCATCTCAGCATTTTGCATGATGTACTCTGCATATAAGTTAAATAAGCAGGGTGACAATATACAAACTTGTACCCCTTTCCCAAGTTTGAGCCAGTCTATTGTTCCATGTCCATTTCTAACTGTTGCTTCTTAACCTGCATACAAGCTTCTCAGGAGCTAGACAAGGTGATCTGGTGCATGCAGGCATGCTTAGTTTCTCAGTCATGTCCAACTCTTTCCAACCCTATGGGCCATGGCCTGCCAGGCACATCTGTCCATGGGATTCTGCAGGGAAGAATACTGCAATGTGTTCCCTTTCTTATTCCAATGGATATTGCTGAACCAGGGGTTGAACTGGAGTCTCCTGTAACCCCTGCATTGGCCAGCTGATTCTTTTACCACTGAGCCACTTAGGTAGCCATTCCCTGGTGAATAGGAAGAGGTTATTGATTCAAGCAGGCTTTTTGATAAGGATCAAGGCCTGTGACAATCATTCTTCCTTCTTCTGCAAAGTTTCAAAAGAGTGAAGTTGCTGAGAAGATTAGTTGCTCTTCCCATATTGATGAGTCTCTCTGGTCCCTTTAATCTTGCCCCAGGTGGTTTCTTACTGCTCCTCCCTTGATTACCAAATGTACTACCCTTTGGAACTCTGAAAAGGTCATGGAAGCTGGAGTTTTGCCTACAAGAAATAGAGGACAAAAAAGCCTCCATGCCCAGGAACCCCACAGGGCTCTGTTCAGCATCACAATCAATTCTGCTCCCCTTCAAGAAACTAAAGACAAATTTGAGATTAAATCCTATGTCTGCTGCTTGAAGTGATGTGAAGTCACTCAGTCGTGTCCAACTCTTTGTGACCCCATAGACTGCAGCCTGCCAGGCTCCTCTGTCCATGGGATTTTCCAGGCAATAGTACTGGAGTGGATTGCCATTTCCTTCTCCAGGGGATCTTCCCAACCCAGAGCTTGAACCCGGGTTTCCTGCATTGTAGACAGATGCTTTACCGTCTGAACCACCAGGGAACTTATCATCCTTGTAATCCAATTTTCTGCTGATGGGTAGGGCTGTGTTACCTCCTTGTATTTTGTCCTGAGGCCAAACTATGGTAAGGGTAATGATGACCTTCTCCAGAAGGACTTATACCAGCATGCCATGCCTCCCAGGACTGCTGCAGTCAGTGTCCCTGACCCTGTGGCTGGTCACTGTCAACCCACACCTCTGCTGGAGACTTGAGAACACTCACAGGCAAGTCTGACTCAGTCTCTTATGCGGTCACTACTTTCTCCTGGGTCCTGGTGCACACAAAGTATTATTTGTGCCCTCCAAGAGTCTCTGTTTCCCTAGTTCTGAGGAAGATCTGTAATCAAATACCACTGGACTTCAAATTTCATACAAAGAGAGGCACAATAAAGATCAGACATGGTATAGACCTAACAGAAGGAAAAGACGTTAAGAAGAGCTGGCAAGAATACACAGAAGAGCTATACAGAAAAGATCTTAATGACCCAGATAACCAGGATGGTGTGATCACTCTAGGGCCAGATATCCTGGAATGTGAAGTCAAGTGGGTCTTAAGAACCATCACTATGAACAAAGCTAGTGAACAAAGCTATATGATGAAATTCCAGCCAAGCTACTTCAAATCCTAAAAGATGATGCTGTGAAAGTGCTGCACTCAACATGCCAGCAAATTTGAAAAACTCAGCAGTGGCCACAACTGGAAAAGGTCAGTTTTCATTTCAATTCTGAAGAAGGACATGGACAAAGGATGTTCAAACTACTGCACAATTCACTCATTTCACTTACTTACAAGGTAATGCTCCAACTCCTTCAATATAGGCTTCAACAGTATGTGAACTGAGAAATTCCAGATGTTCAAGCCGGGTTTGGAAAAGGCACAGGAATCAGAGATCAAATTGGCAGCATTCATTGGATCATAGAAAAGGCAAGAGAATTCCAGAAAAACATCTACTGTTTCATTGACTATGCTAAAGCCTTTGACTGTGTGGAACACAACAAACTGTGGGAGATTCTTAAAGAGATGGGAATACCAGACCACCTCCCTGGTGGCTCAGACGGTAAAGCGTCTGTCTACAATGCGGGAGACCTGGGTTTAATCCCTGGGTCGGGAAGATCACTAGAGAAGGATATGGCAATCCACTCCAGTACTATTGCCTGGAAAATCCCATGGACAGAGGAGCCTGGTAGGCTACAGTCCGCGGGGTCGCAAAGAGTCGGACACGACTGAGCGACATTCCTTCCTTCCTTCCCTGCCTCCTGAAAAACCTGTATGCAGGTCAAGAAGCAACAGTTAGAACTGGACATGGAACAACAGACTGGTTCAAAATTGGGAAATGAATACATCAAGGTTGTATATTGACATGCTGCTTATTTAACTTCTATGCAGAGTATATCATGCAAAATGAAGGAGTGGATGAAGCACAGGCTGGAATCAAGATTGCAGGGAGAAATATCAATAATCTCAGTTATGCAGATGACACCACCCTTATGTCAGAAAGTGAAGAGGAACCAGAGGCTCTTGATAAAGGTGAAAGAGAAGAGTGAAAAGGTGGCCTAAAACTCAACCTCAACATTCAAAAAATGAAGATCATGGCATCTTGTCCCATCACTTCATGGCAAATAGATGGGGAAACAATGGAAATTGTGACAGATTTAATTTTCTTGGGCTCCAAAATCACTGTGGATGGTGATTTCAGTCATGAAATTAAAAGATGTTTGATCCTTTGAAGAAAAACTATCACAAATCTGGACAGTGTATTAAAAAGCAGACATTGCTTTGCCAGCTAAAGTCCATATAGTCAAGGCTATGGCTTTTCCAGTAGTCAGGTATGTATATGAGAGTTGGACCATAAAGAAGGCTGAGCACTGAAGAATCGATACTTTTGAACTGTGGTGTTGGAGAAGACTTTTTTTTCTTTTCCAAACTGTATCCAGCTTTATTAATGATACTTTTCAAAAACAATCATGGTATTTCAGGCAGGACATGGGCAGACAGTCATTAACAGCATACAACTTTCAAACTCCCTTTTTCAATGGATTATAAAAATCAGAAAGCCACTATAAAACCCAATGAAATCTTCATGTGATGCTCTGAACAGGGAAAGTTTAGAGTGAGGGTTGACATTTCACATTTAGCATGTTGTTTAACAACTTTTCACAAGCTGACCCTGACTTTCAAGAAATGGAAATGAAAATGGCAGAAGTATCACTCTGAGGAGCCACAGTCTAAAAAAAGGAACCACTGCTCTTTTGAAGGACGCCATCTCAATGGCGACACTAGAAAGTCCAGATTGCCTGACATACTGGTCATCAATTTTGGGGGGGCACAGGGTTCAGGTTCCAGCAGGTCTCTGGGTTTAGGGGAGTCAAGTCTGTGCTGAGGTGGAGAGGGAGAAGAGGACATAGAAACTAAATTTTAGTTTTTCCACACCACAAGGCGTTTGTGCCAAGGTGGCTAATGTGTGTCAACATCAAGGAATCCTTCCTTCCTGGGAACCAAGAGGAAGTTTTTCAAAACTAGATGGGAAAGATATTTTTCCCCCACATCAATTCAGCTTCAGAGACATTCTGTTAGTGATGTGCCCTTCCCCCAAAAAACAACAATGAAGTGTTCTGTGTGTTAACAACATAGCTTAAAAAAAAAAAAAAAAGTAAAACAAAATTCTGCATTTTTATAAAACTTGATAAAAAATAGTATTTCAAACTGTACAGTCACCAGAAGTACACAGTTATCAAAAATGCATACACTTCACTTGGCATCTCCAGCACCTTCAGCTTTCTGTGTCTGGTCTATTTTGGCATATCCATTTTCTGCAGGGTTTTTCCCATCCTTGCCAGCATCCGCTTTTCCCTTTTTCCCTTTGGGTACCTTCTCTCCCTTCTTCGCAGGGGCCTTTTTAGGCTTGGGCTCTGGCTTTGGAGGAGCAGGTTTAGCAGAAAACCTTGCAAATCTTCTCTGTGGTTTGTCCTTCACCTTGGCTTTGTCTCCTTTCCCTTCAGCCTTTCTCCTAGGCATGGTGGCTGCGGTGGTGGGATGTAGGTGCTAGACACGGATGCAGTGGCACGCGGGCTTTAAGTTGATCCAGGGGTTGCCCTTGCCTCTTCTTCACACTGCTCCTGGAGAAGACTTTTGAGAGTCCCTTGGACTGCAAGGAGATCCAACCAGTCCATCCTAAAGGAAATGAACCTTGAATGTTCAGTGGAAAGACTGATGCTGAAGCTGAAGCTCCAATACTTTGGCCACCTGATGTGAAAAGCCAACTCATTGGGAAAGACCCTGGTGCTGGGAAAGACAGGGCAGGAGAAGGGGGCGACAGAGAATGAGATGGTTAGATAGCATCATTGACTCAATGGACATGAGTTTGAGCAAACTCAGGGAGATGGTGGAGGACAGGGAAGCCTGGAGTGCTGCAGTCCATTGGGCTGCAAAGAGTCAGAAACAACTGAGTGAGTGAACAACAGCAACAGCAATCTTTGTAATATTTTACAAAATCCTGGTGCTTCAGTCTCAGTTTTCCCATCTGTTGAGAGAGGATGACATGCTGGTTCAGGATGGTGTGAGAATTCACTAAAGAATGTTATGTGGAACACCTGTGAAACATACTAAGGGCTCATTTTTTTTTTTTTTCCCTGCAAATGAGCACTGGTAACTTGAAACATTACTGGGCCTAACTGGGAAAAGTTGACTGAAATCCAAAAGGGATAGAGAAAGAACACTTGGAGAAACTGGGAAGATTCACCATGCGGAAGTAAAAGCAACATGTTGGAAAAAGAAGCGGATTGGGAGTTGGGAATATAATTTATTCACTCAGCACTGACACCAAATATGGGGGCTAGAGGAATGACCTCTTTGGACCTTGATTTACAAAATCAGGAGAGTGGAGATGTTCTTTGAGGTTGCTGTTGGTGGTTTGCCTTTTTTTTTTTTTTTTTTAAGTAGACATAGAAATAAGACCAATGCTATAAAGCAACAAAAGTATTCTTGGGGGATTGGTTAGAAACAGCAATTCAGGAGACTCAGATTCATGTTGAAACTCAAATGTGCTCTGAGGAGAATTGAAAACCAAAGGATTTTTAAAGGAAAAAGGAGAAAGTTTTCATAAATTTCTAGAATTTTGATTCATGCTGATGATGGTCTGGAACCATTCTTGTCTATACATGACTGTTCATTGCGGCTGCTGCTGCTGCTAAGTCACTTCAGTCGTGTCCGACTGTGCAACACCATAGATGGCAGCCCACCAGGTTCTCCTGTCCCTGGGATTCTCCAGGCAAGAACACTGGAGTGGGTTGCCATTTCCTTCTTCAATGTATGAAAGTGAAAAGTGAAAGTGAAATCGCTCATTCATTGCAGCTACTACTATGCAAGAGTTTGTTGGGTAAGCCATCTTTCAGAATGCTTTTGTGGTTTTGCCCAGTTCATGGTGCACGTTCCATACAAGTGGAAATGTGCACGGACCCCACTTCCCCAGTAGCCTCCTGGCTCCATTTTTGTGCTCTGGTGCCATTATGAACTCCATTTTATTCATTCTTAACAACTATAACAATTATCCAAATTTAAGAATAAACTGAGTAGCTACTGGTGGATGTTTACAAAGACTCCCTTAAAGATTATAATTATTTAAAAGGAGAAAAATAGATTAGAATTATTAAGTCTTTGTATTTTCTCAAATATTATTCCTTCTGTTCACATACTCTTCTTCTCATTTTTGTCCCCTAACTAATCCATATTAAGACCAACTAACATATCACCTCTTTGGGGAAAATTTTCCAGGGTCTCTCCATCTAGTTTCTGCTTTCCCTCAGGATTTTGTGCTTATGTCTATCATTGTGGCCAGTCCTGGGGCAAAAATGTAATTAGAACATAACTTGTCATGATAAGAAAATTGAAACCTCTCCACAAATGGGGAATTGAAAAATCACGGGTTATCCATCTGATGAGATATTTCAGAGTCATTTAAAATTTTGTCCTTGAGGTGGTTTTTTTTTTTTTTTTCTTTAAGAAGTAAAATTGTTTTTTATAATGTTACCTGGAAAAAGAAGGTACAAAATTGTACATATAAATGTATTTAAATTGATCAGTTTTATCAAGATATAACTGACACACAGTCTTGTATAATTTTAAGGTGTACAGCATAATGATTTGACTTACATACATCATGAAGTAATTCTCACAATAATTTTAGCAAACATCCATATCCATCATCTTATATAGACATACAATTTAAAAAAGAGACAGAAAATTTTTTTCCTTATGAGAGCTCTTGGGATTTGTTCCCTTAACAACTTTCATAAATAATATGTGCTTAGTCACTTAGTCATGCCCGACTCTTTTTGACCCCATGAACAGTAGCCCACCAGGCTCCTCTGTCCGTGGGATTCTCTAGGCAAGGATACTGGAGTGGGTTGCTGTTTCCTTCTCCACATGTGTAACACAGAGCAGTGCTAATTGTACTTTCACGGTATACATTACATCCCTAGCACTTTATCTTGTAACTGAAAGTTTGTACTTTTTGACTACCTTCATCTGACTCTGCCTTACTTGACTCCCCACCTCTGCCTGAGATCTTTTTCTATAATTTCATTTGTTTGTTGTTTGAAGTATAACTGACTTGCAACTATATATTAGTTCCTAGTGCAGAACAGATCAATATTGTATTTAAACTGTTTTAAATATGTTTATGAAGACTTGAAAAGAAGCATATACATTAAAATAACAGTTCATTTCAAAGTGAGTAAATATGGGTAAATGTTTATTTTTTACCTCTATTGTTCCATACATCCATATTTTCTAGAATGAACATTCTTATTTTTGTAATGAAAAAAATTGTTCAAAATGGAAAGTGAATACAAAAAAAATTCGTTTTTCACATTCATGATAGTGTAGTGTATTTGTAATAGTTGATACTTATGCTACTCTGCATATCTAGAATGTTACCAACTTCATGGAATTTGTGCTGTAGGTAGGCATTATAAAGTGTCACATATGATTTCTGATGAGCAGCCTTTCTTTTTTGGAAGCGTCCGCTCTTCATTCTCCTTCAGTGTCTGGTACCACAGTCCACCCATAGGAAGACTGAACCCAGCAGACAATAAAATCACAGAATGAGCTCAGAGAATGCAGCCTGCCTAAATAAGGAGGCTGGGATTTAAAAAAATAAAACAGATTTTTGGATCTCAGCCATTCTGACTGGTGTGAAGTGGTACCTCATTGTGATTTTGATTTGCATTTCTCTAATAATGAGTGATGTTGAGCAACTTTTCATGTGTTTGTTAGCCATCCATATGTCTTCTTTGGAGAAATGTCATTTAGTTCTTTGGCCCATTTTTTGATTGGGTCGTTTATTTTTCTGGAATTGAGCTGCATAAGTTGCTTGTATATTTTTGAGATTAGTTGTTTGTCAGTTGCTTCATTTGCTATTATTCTCTCCCATTCAGAAGGCTGTCTTTTCACCTTGCTTATATTTTCCTTTGTTGTGCAGAAGATTTTAATTTTAGTTAGATCCCATTTGTTTATTTTTGCTTTTATTTCCAATATTCTGGGAGGTGGATCATAGAGGATCCTGCTGTGATTTATGTCTGAGAGTGTTTTGCCTATGTTCTCCTCTAGGAGTTTTATAGTTTCTGGTCTTACATTTAGATCTTTAATCCATTTTGAGTTTATTTTTGTGTGTGGTGTTAGAAAGTGATCTAGTTTCATTCTTTTACAAGTGGTTGACCAGTTTTCCCAGCACCACTTGTTAAAGAGATTGTCTTTACTCCATTGTATATTCTTGCCTCCTTTGTCAAAGATAAGGTGTCCATATGTGTGTGGATTTATCTCTGGGCTTTCTATTTTGTTCCATTGATCTATATGTCTGTCTTTGTGCCAGTACCATACTGTTTTGATGACTGTGGCTTTGTAGTAGAGCCTGAAGTCCGGCAAGTTGATTCTTCCAGTTCCATTCTTATTTCTCAAGATTGCTTTGGCTATTCGAGGTTTTTTGTATTTCCATACAAATCTTGAAATTATTTGTTCTAGTTCTGTGAAAAATATGGCTGGTAGCTTGATAGGGATTGCATTGAATTTGTAAATTGCTTTGGGTAGTATACTCATTTTCAGTATATTAATTCTTGTGGTCCGTGAACATGGTATATTTCTCCATCTATTAGTGTCCTCTTTGATTTCTTTCATCAGTGTTTTATAGTTTTCTATATATAGGTCTTTAGTTTCTTTAGGTAGATATATTCCTAAGTATTTTATTCTTTTCGTTGCAATGGTGAATGGAATTGTTTCCTTAATTTCTTTTTCTACTTTCTCATTATTAGTGTATAGGAATGCAAGGGATTTCTGTGTGTTGATTTTATATCCTGCAACTTTACTATATTCATTGATGAGCTCTAGTAATTTTCTGGTGGAGTCTTTAGGGTTTTCCATGTAGAGGATCATGTCATCTGCAAACAGTGAGAGTTTTACTTCTTCTTTTCCATTTTGGATTCCTTTTATTTCTTTTTCTGCTCTGATTGCTGTGGCCAAAACTTCCAGAACTATGTTGAATAGTAGCGGTGAAAGTGGGCATCCTTGTCTTGTTCCTGACTTTAGGGGAAATGCTTTCAATTTTTCACCATTGAGGATAATGTTTGCTGTGGGTTTGTCATATATAGCTTTTATTATGTTGAGGTATGTTCCTTCTATTCCTGCTTTCTGGAGAGTTTTTATCATAAATGGATGTTGAATTTTGTCAAAGGCCTTCTCTGCATCTATTGAGATAATCATATGGTTTTTATTTTTCAATTTGTTAATGTGGTGAATTACATTGATTGATTTGTGGATATTGAAGAATCTCTGCAAGCAATAAATGCTGGAGAGGGTGTGGAGAAAAGGGAACCCTCTTACACTGTTGGTGGGAATGCAAACTAGTATAGCCACTATGGAGAACAGTGTGGGGATTCCTTAAAAAATTGCAAATAGAACTACCTTATGACCCAGCAATCCGACTTCTGGGCATACATACCGAGGAAACCAGAATTGAAAGAGACACATGTACCCCAATGTTCATCACAGCACTGTTTATAATAGCCAGGATATGGAAACAACCTAGATGTCCATCAGCAGATGAATGGATAAGAAAGCTGTGGTACATATACACAATGGAGTATTACTCAGCCATTAAAAAGAATTCATTTGAATCAGTTCTGATGAAAGGGATGAAACTGGAGCCGATTATACAGAGTGAAGTAAGACAGAAAGAAAAACACCAATACAGTATACTAACACATATATATGGAATTTAGAAAGATGGCAATGACGACCCTGTATGCAAGACAGGAAAAAAGACACAGATGTGTATAATGGACTTTTGGACTCAGAGGGAGAGGGAGAGGGTGGGATGATTTGGGAGAATGGCATTCTAACATGTATACTATCATGTAAGAATTGAATCGCCAGTCTATGTCTGATGCAGGATACAGCATGCTTGGGGCTGGTGCATGGGGATGACCCAGAGAGAGGTTATGGGGAGGGAGGTGGGAGGGGGGTTCATGTTTGGGAATGCATGTAAGAATTAAAGATTTTAAAATTAAAAAAATAAAAAACTAAAAAAAAAAATTAAAAAATAAATAAAAAAATAAAACACATGCCTTACCAATGTTCTTCTCATTTCCTTATGTTACTTCCCCTGACTCTGGCTAAAATGCTGACTAGATTGTTAGGCTTGCAGATATGGATTCCAGCTTCTCTCTCATTTCTTTCAGTCTCAATTCTGCCCTGGCCTCAGCTCATGAGCCAGTTCTTCCTAGGGTCCTATTTTGAGAAGAATGAGGGTTCTGTTATTATAACATAACAGAGCTCTGACTAGATATCAGAAAGAGAAAGAACCATTTCATTTCAGGGTGGAGGCGTTGCATACGGCTTGGGTCATGTGCTTGGAACAGGCTAGAAAACATCAACTGTGTGACAGTGGTACTCAAGCTATTTGTTTAGTGTCCCCTCCTTCAATCATCAAACACTGAAAAATATTTCACACTAGCCCAGGCTTACCACTAGGTGTTCAAACAAAGAGGAATAAGCCTCAAGAGGTTCATCAGGGTGTCAGCAGTCAAAGGTGGGAAGAATTAATTTCAATGTTGAGTGATATGCACAGTAGTATAGTTATATGCTAGTTAGACTGAAATGTATATGTGAATTTGCCTTGAAATGTAAGCAGATATAAAGAATTGAGTTTTAAGAGTGGTGAGAATTTATCTCCCAGACACGGGGAAAGGGAAGAATGCCGGGGTCCAGCCCTGGTGGATCCAGGGTAATTCGAAGCAGGGACAGAGTCAGCGATTGATTTATAGAGAGATAAGGAAAGAATGTTGTAGATAAGAAAATAGAGGAGAGAAAGAGGCTGATATTCCTTGGTTTACATAAAAGCCAATAAAGCCCTGAGATAAGGAGCTTGCCCTGTTCACGGAGGCCACAGGTGCCCTCCTGGTCTCCCGAGGGAGTGAAGACGCAGAACGTCTTCCTGTTCAGGTCTTAGAAACCAGGGCAGACAAGTGAATGCAGGGAGCCTTTATGCTCCAAGGGATCAGCCTGAAAAAGACAATGAGAGAGAGAGAGAGAGAAAGAGAGAGAGAGAGAGAGAGAGAGAGAGAGAGAGAGAGAGAGAGAGAGAAAGACACGGGGTGACCAAGCTTCTTCGAGCGAGGCCCATTACTTTATTTTCAAAAGGGACTTTTATACCTTAACTTGTACATAGAAAGAAATGAAAGATGCAAAGTCATATAGAGTCAGCCCAAACATTACATCTGTTTTGTCTTTATCAAAACCAGGATTTTTTTCTGCATACCTTTCCCATAAACAATATTGTATACATTATCTTCTGGCCTTGGAGGCCTGTGAACATTTTATGACCCTCTTTTGATAAAGGGTGCTCAACCAGAAAACTTATTTTCCCTTGGAATGTTTTTCCTTTATATTTCTAATCTATGTCAGCCTCAGAAAATGCTAAACAGAGTTACATTTCTCACAGGGCATAGGTGCAGTGAGTTACAACAAAGAAAGAACCAATTAGCTCAAAGGTCTGATGTGGTTAATTTCAAGGCTACACTTGTTTTTCTTACATTCCAACTATGTTAACTAATGCACTCCCAGGTGCACAGTGGATAACAGATATGGAAACTTAGCAACAAGCATAGACCCAATAATGAAATCCTACACCAGCACTACTCTAATAACTTTTAACTCTTTGAAAGGCTCTATGTTTTAGGCTTCCCATGCCTCTCACAGTTGGGAGGCTGTAAATAATCACATGCATAGCTGTAAGAGTCTGGATAAACATACCAAGCAAGCTAGAATGCTAACAGAGGGGGTTTGATTTGAAATATTCCTCTCATGTCCAGGAGACTTATTAGCTAGAGCCCTAAGTTGACATTCTCCAGAGAAAGGTTGTCAGGGATAGCCTCCTGTATGTCAGGAGAGTTGGTGAAAGGCACAAAATAGTAAGACAGACAGATTCTGGTTTTGGGGTAGATGCTCGAGCTGGTCTAGGGAGACCCTCGAGTCCTGAAGCCTTGCTTAACAGTTCTTTTCCACATGACCTTGTCATGGGTGGGATCTCCCATGCTGGCTCCTGGCAGAAGAAGAGGTAAATAATGGGGTAGACGAAAGTACTTGTGTAGTGCTTCAGATGTACAAATAGGTGTATGCGGTGGGAGACTGTCATTCAATTGGTTAATACTTAATGAGACCTAGGTGTGATAGGAGCTCTAATGGACACTCCTTTAGGCAGTGAAAATCAGCATCTCAAGTTGGGCATGTATTATAGGAGGGAGAGAGAAAAAAAAAAAAAATTAAAAGATATAATACCTGCTCTGCCCTCAAGGAGGTGGGGCATAAATTCCCACTCCTTTAGTGTGGATTATACATAATAATTTCAAAGAGTAAAATATGGAAAACAGTGGGGAGAGAATAACTTTATAGTGGTGAAGCCTGACAAACACTGCCTCAGCCTCCTGGTCAAAGTCAGCATCAACAGTGATGTCATGCTGACAGTATATATCCTTGATGTGATGGGATGAAAATGGCACTTTACCTCTGCTGTCTTTTTCCTCAAAACGCGCAATCCCAGGCTAAAAATGAGGGGGAAAAAAACAACAAGCCAGAAATTTCAAAAAAAAGACATGTCGCACGATACATTGTCAGTACTCTTGAAAACTTTAAAAGTCATCGAAAGCAAGTAATACATAAGAAATTATCAAAGCTAAGAGGAGCCGATGGAGACAAAACAAATAAATGTACTCTGATACTCTAGATGGGATCCTGGACAATTAAGTGAAAACTAAGGAAATCTGAATAGAACATGGACTTTAATAGTGAACAGTATTGTTTTACTCATTCTGACAAGTGTACTAAGTTAAGATGTTAATAATAGAGGAACCTGGATGTGTAGAATATAGAGACTTCCTATAGCATCTTTGCAATTTTTCTATAAATCTAAAATTGTTCTTAAAAATATAAGGTCAATGGATGATATGTGCTGTGAAACAAAGTAAAGCAAGGAATGGGGTGAAAGAAATTGGGGAGAGAGAAGTATTTTGGAAGGGATTGTAAGAGACTTTACTATGCTGCTAAGTCACTTCAGTCGTGTCCGACTCTGTGCGACCCAATAGATGGCAGCCTACCAGGCTCCCCCTGTCCCTGGGATTCTCCAGGCAAGAATACTGGAGTGGGTTGCCATTTCCTTCTCCAATGCATGAAAGTGAAAAGTGAAAGTGAAGTCACTCAGTCGTGTCTGACTGTGACCCCATGGACTGCAGTCTACCAGGCTCCTCTGCCCATGGGATTTTCCAGGCAAGAGTACTGGAGTGGGGTGCCATTGCCTTCTCCAAAGAGACTCTACTATGAGCAGGTGATAATTGTAAAAATGGCTGGAATGAAGAGGGAAGAGCATGTCAGTTTCTATGGGAAGAGCCTGCCAACAGATGTTTCAAAGGCATGTTTCAAAGGCCTTGAGGCATTCTGATCTATGTTTGGTTGGTTTTAAGAACAGAAAACAGGCAAGTTTGGACAGAGTGCTGAGAACTGGTAGGAAGGTTGCAAGATGAGGCAGACGAGGACGTTGAAGCTAGATTATGAAAAAGTTTAGAGGTCATAGTGAAGGACTTGAATTTGACTTGAAGTGAAATAAAACAATGTTATATGATTTCCCTCAAATATTTTCCAGATTTCATTGTTTGCATGGAGAGTTGAAAGTAGAGGGCAGAGCAGAAGTGGAACATTCAGGGCACTTATTACAGTGGAGTAGATCAATGGTGATAGGTTACCAGAGCCAGGATGGTAGTGGTGGCATTGATAAGAAGTAGTTAGGGTTTAGATGTATTTGGAAGAAACATGCCATGCCAATGTATCAAACATAGTAAGGAAAGAGGAAAAAAAGAAAGAATGCCTGTAACAATTTTCAAGCACTTGAGTAGGTGGTGGTACCATTTACAAAACTGAGAGAGACCTGAGGAGCAGCAGGTTTGAGAGGTAAACCAGGAATTTAAATTTTGGATGTGTGACATTTGAGAAGCACATTATGTCTCCAACCAGAGATTCATATAAGTAGTTAAGTAGATGACTTTAGAGTGCAAGGGTGAGATGAGAACTGAAATAAACATTTAGGAGTCATCAGTTTATATGAATGGTGCTTTAAGCATGAATGGTGAATTTATATAGGGAGTGGTTGTAAGTTAAAGGTGTTTGAAGACTGAGCCCTGTGGAACTCCAACATTTAGGGGTTGAAAGGAAGAGAATTTAACAAATGAATCTTCTAAGAATGTAGAAGTAAAAGCAGGAATGATTGTATTTCAGAAACCAAGTACAGGAATTGTTTCCAAAAAAAGGGAGAAGTCTACAGTGTCAATTGCTGTGGAGGGTTAATTAAGTAAGATCAAGACTGGGGATTGACAACTGAATTAGCTCCCTGGACAAAAGTAGTTTAAGGGAATGATGGGAATAAAAACATAATTGAATAAGTTCAGGAGAGATTGCAGAATAATAAAGTGAAAACCATTAGTATAATCAACAACATTTGCTGTCAATTTTGACAAAAAGAGGAAGTAAAAAGTATGGTAACTGGAGAATATGATGCAAAAGCAAGGTAAAACATTATTTTTGACTTGGCATGTATTAAGCATGATTTCAAGTTGAGAAAAACTATCTAATAGAGAAGGAATGATTGATTACCTAAAAGGAAACGGGACAATTATAGGCACAAAATAATTTAGAGAAAAGAATAAATGGTATTCAGATGTTACCAAGTCCAAGCTTACTCTGCTCACTGCAAAATAGGCCAATAAATCTTGGAGACAAGGTGTTGAGGCAAGCAATATAACTTTATTCAGAAATCTGGCTGACCAAAAAGATGGCAGACTAATGTCTCAAAATAACCATCTTGTTGGGGCCTGGGTGCCAGGTTCTTTCATGGGTCAGAGATGGGGGAGGTGAGGAAAAAAAGTTAAAAGACCATTTAATTCTTGCAAATATCTCCTAGAATGGCAAAACGCAGCCAGGGATATGTGTTAATTTCTTTATTCCTGTAGTCTACAGGTGTACAGGGTTATGAACAAAGCTACTTTAGCTGAACAGTCAGGCAGAGGGGGTCTGTGTTCCCTAAGGTAGGCCTTTATATATGCTTATAAAAAGCAGCAAAAAAAGGGTTAAAGCAAGAGGAATGGATTCAGCATGGAGTCAAAACTGACCTTTTCTGGTTACAGGATGTAAGGAGAGGGATCTACTTATATAGGGTCTGAGTAGCTAATTCACTCTATGAGAAAAATGGTTGGATATAAGAGTGCAGATGAAGTTAATTAACTTGGTATAATGAGACTGAAAACAGTCTTTTTCATCTAGTTTCTCAGAAAAGAGAATTAAAGCCACCACCTAAAAATGAGAAAGAGGAAGGCATTTGGTATTTTAAAGAGTGCAGTTAAGGTGAGAAATAGTAATTTTGGAGAGTGGGAGAGACAATTGGCTGGTTTGGTCAGGAAGCAACAGTTAGAACTGAACATGAAACAACAGACTGGTTCCAAATAGAAAAAGGAGCACATCAAGGCTGTATATTGTCACCCTGCTTATTTAACTTCTATGCAGAGTACATCATGAGAAATGATGGGCTGGAGGAAGCACAAGCTGGAATCAAGATTGCTTGGAGAAATATCAATAACCTCAGATATGCAGATGACACCACCCTTATGGCAGAAAGTGAAGAAGGAACTAAAAAGCCTCTTAATGAAAGTGAAAGAGGAGAGTGAAAGAGTTGGCTTTAAGCTGAACATTCAGAAAACGAAGATCATGGCATCCAGTCCCATCACTTCATGGGAAATAGATGGGGAAACAGTGGAAAGAGTGTCAGACTATTTTGGGGGGCTCCAAAGTGACTGCAGATAGTGATTATAGCCATGAAATTAAAAGACGCTTACTCCTTGGAAGAAAGGTTATGACCAACCTAGATAGCATATTCAAAAGCAGAGACATTACTTTGCCAACAGAGGTTCATCTAGTCAATGCTATGGTTTTTCCTGTGGTCATGTATGGATGTGAGAGTTGGACTGTGAAGAAAGCTGAGTGCCGAAGAATTGATGCCTTTGAACTGTGGTGCTGGAGAAGACTCTGGTGAGTCCCTTGTACTGCAAGGAGATCCAACCAGTCCATTCTAAAGATCGGTCCTGGGTGTTCATTGGAAGGACAGATGCTGAGGCTGAAACTCCAATACTTTGGCCACTTCATGTGAAGAGTTGACTCATTGGAAAAGACTCTGATGCTGGGAGGGATTGGGGGCAGCGGGAGAAAAAGATGACACAGGATCAGATGGCTGGATGGCATCACTGATTCGATGGACGTGAGTTTGAGTGAACTCCTGGAGTTGGTGATGGACAGGGAGGCCTGGCGTGCTGCAATTCATGAGGACACAAAGAGTTGGACACAACTGAGTGACTGAACTGAACTGAAAAGAAACAGCTTTAATTCCAGAAGAAGTATTTTGAAGAGTCTGGTAGGAATTAGAGCTTGAATACAATTAGGGGACTTACAGGCTAGTAGATGGAAGAACATTTCTTAAACTTTCTTCAGAAAGAGAGACTGCAGTGAAGTACACTAACATTCTTTGAGGTAGGGGCAAATATCAGTTCAATGATCATTTCCTTCTTGGAGAAGGTCACTTGGATCATTTGCAGTGGTATAGTAGGCAGTGTTGAAAGGAGGAAGGGTGACTCTGTGTGCTTCCCATAAGCCAGCTGTGAACATTGTTGACACCAGGAAATGAGACTGGAACATCAAACTGAAGTCATGGAAAGAGGTTTAGACTTGGTGTTTGAAATTATTGTGCTGCAGTGGGTTGAGTGGTGACTCATCCTCCCCAAATTATATGTCCATGCCCTAATCACAGATCCTGGGAACATGACCCCATTTAGGGGAAAAAAACAGATTCTTTACAGGTGTCATTAAGTTGAGGAACTCAAGTTGAGATCATTCTATATGTGTGGGCCTTACTCCAGTAGTCTTGCCTGGAAAATCCCATGGACAGTGGAGCCTGGTAAGCTGTTGTCCATGGGGTTGCTAAGAGTCAGACACAACTGAGCGACTTCACTTTCACTTTTCACTTTCACGCATTGGAGAAGGAAATGGCAACCCACTCCAGTGTTCTTGCCTGGAGAATCCCAGGGACGGGGGAGCCTGGTGGCCTGCTGTCTATGGGGTCGTACAGAGTCGAACACAACTGAAGTGACTTAGCAGTAGCAAGTCCAATAAGTCTGTACAGGAGAAGGGAAAATAGACACACAGAGAAGGTTTTGTGAAGACAAGCAGAGAGTGGAATGATTCATCTGCAGGCCAAGGCATAGCAAGGACTGCCAGCAGTCACCAAAAGTTAGGAAGTCATGAAATGGACTCTTTGGCAAAGTCTCTAGGGAGAACTAACCATCATTATTTGATATTCAACCTCCAGATGGTAAAATAATAAACTTCTGTTGCTTTAAGACACCAAATTTCTGGTAATTTGTTATGAAAGTCCTAGGAAACAAACACAAGTGCCTGAGTAAAGGACAATGGGGTGACATACATGAACATACATGGCTTTTTAGACTTTTAAATTAACTAATTCTCAAAGAGATTTGTCAGTAGCTTGGGATCTCTTCAGCCTAGAAGTGTTTTAGCTGATATAAAAAGACCTTAATGTAATACTGAGTGCCATTAAAGTACAGTGTTAGAAATTATTTCATCTTAATGAATGAGGAAAGAGACTAGAATAGATGAGTTAAACAAGGGGGGGCGGATAGCAGTGTGTGAAATAGAACATGCCAACTGTTTCACTAGAACATCTAACTCAAGGATGGGTCTTCAGTGGTGTAGGACTCTTCCCGCATGAGATCAGCAAGAACTAACTGACTGAGATGTCTTGAGGTGTTGAGGGACAAGGCATTTTGGTCTGACCTGACTTTGTGCCTTGATCTAGAACAGCTCCCCTCAAATATCACAGAGGACAAAATAATGGAAGTCTGTAGAAATCCTCCTGGATACTTTTTTGTTCTTTTAATAATCATTCTGGTAGTTTCCAGTGTTTTCCTCTAGGACACAAGAAGCTTCCTTAATTTTGATCCTCTAAGGCAGATGTCATTGCTCTCTGGATCTATGTGTTTCTGCTCCATCTGGTGTAGCACAAGTGTCAGCCTGGTCTTGCCCACTTGGCAGATACTTCCTCTGGCTTCTCCATGCTGGGTGATGGAGAGCTGTATTACTCATGTGTGTAGTCTTTTGACAAATATTGCACCTCTTACTCTAGATATAGAAAATGCTTCAGAAAAGGTATAGTCAGTGGATGAGAAAGACTGACAGGACATTTTCGTGTCAACATGTGTAGAGCATGTGAATACATGAATGTAATTTTAGAAAATAAAGTTACTTAGGGAAAGAGACAAAAGGTTGAATGCTATTTCAATAGGGTAGTCAGGGACAAGTTCTGAATGGGTGACATTAGAGCATAGACATACATTACAATGCATGTGGTGGAGAATATTCTAGACAGAAATAAGAGCAGGTGAAAATCCCTTAGACAGAATGAACTTGGCATGTCTGTGTGACAACAGGAAGATTAAGGAAGATGTTGTTTACGGAACCAGGAACAGAGATGATATTAGTGAGACAGGATTTTATTAAGTGGTATGGTTTTACATGGGGGTAGAACGTGAGTAAGGCCACATAAACTGACTTCTATTTTCAAAGTTTCACAATGGTTTTAGGGTAGAGAAGAGACAATAGGAAGACATGAGTGATTCCTGGGAAACAACTTGAGAGGGTTTCTCAGTATTTGAGATAAGAAATGAGAAAGAGAGTCTAGGGTGATAATGAAGGAAGTGCTAGAAAACAAATTGATTCAAGATATATTTGAGGGTAGAGTCAACAGGATGTGTTGGTGAATTAAAAAGTGGGATGCCAAAAAAAGAAAAAAAAAAGAAGAAATGAAGGTAATCTCCAAGGCTTTTGATTGAACAATTGGGTGTACATTGATGACATTTGGACTGTGAAGAAGGCTGAGCGCAGAAGAATTGATTCGTTTGAACTGTGGTGTTAGAGAAGACTCTTGAGAGTTCCTTGGACTGCAAGGAGATCCAACCAGTCCATTCTGAAGGAGATCAACCACGGGATTTCTTTGGAAGGAATGATGCTAAAGCTGAAGCTCCAGTACTTTGGCCACCTCATGCGAAGAGTTGACTCATTGGAAAAGACTCTGATGCTGGGAGGGATTGGGGGCAGGAGGAGAAGGGGATGACAGGGGATGAGATAGCTGGATGGCATCACTGACTCGATGGACGTGAGTCTGAGTGAACTCCGGGAGTTGGTGATGGACAGGGAGGCCTGGCGTGCTGCGATTCATGGGGTCACAAAGAGTCGGACACAACTGAGCAACTGAACTGAACTGAACTGATTGAGATAAGGAAGACTAGAAAATAATCATATTGAGAAAGAAGGTGGGAAACAAAGAGTTCTGTTTTTAGATATTTAAATTTGCAATCTATCTCAGATGCTTAGGTGACACATGTATAGGCAGAGGGAAATAGGAATCTGATGCTTAGGACAGAGATTGAAGCTGGAATTTGGTGTTTATAAACATAAATTAGAATGAGCTAAACTAGGCAGTGAGTGAAAGATGAAATATCCATGCTGACATGTAGGGATGACAAAGGGGCCTGAAAAATCTTCAAATCTATAAAATAAAAAAAGTACTGCTGCAACACAAAGTATCCTTCCTTGCAAAAGGGATGGACACCTGTAAGATCATATCAAAAGCCAATAAAAACCTTATCAATATTAAATTGAAACTGTCTTTTGGTTCCCTTCCAATCACATTTGGACACTGGTCAACTTACTACTCTCTAGTGACTTGTGCGGGGGTGTGTGTGTGTCTATGTACAGGAACTATCTGGATAAGGATGACAGTTTTTGATTAAAAATTGCATTTAAAATAGGTATTTTTTTCTCATTGTAAAGTATTCTTCCTGAAGTTCTCTGCTAAGAAACACTGTGGCCACAAGTCTTTCAAAGAGATCTTGAGGCTATTGTGCCCTGGCATCAGGTCAGTATCTAAGAACAATTTAAGTTGGTATGACAGAAGAGCACCTTAATGGGAAATTTTTTTAAAGCTTTGAGAAGAGGAGTCAAAGTTTAAGAATAAACCCAGGACTGGAAATATGAATCCATGTGTCTTACATATATAGTGAGCTTTAAAATCATGAGAGTGGTCATGTTTTCCAAGAGAGAAACATGTCCACAGCAGAGAGAGTCAGACACAAAGTTGGATTCTCTATAAAGTAAATTCCTTCTTATGTAACTGTTAAAAGGATAGATATAGAGAAATGTTTCAGTAGAATTAATGTCTATCACGTGGCAGGTCTCCATAAATCTTTAACCAGTTAATGAAAGAATGGAATAAATGAAGATGTAGTTGAGAGGAAGAGAAACACACCTGAACAGAAATCTGAAAGAAACAGTTATTGGGGTAGAACCAAGACAGAGCAGCATCAAGGAAGCCAAAGAATAGAGAATTCTAAGAATTTGGAAATTGTTTACTACATCAAATGAGGAAGAGGAGTTCAGTTCACAAGGCATCAACATCCCTGGTTCATTGCTGACCCTGATGAGAACAATTTTAGTATCAATAGCATATATAAGAATGCTAGGGAATACAGAGGAGCAGGCTTCCTAGAAGAAATGATATTAGGCTTGAATCTTAAACAACCAGTAAGGGTTTTCCTGAAAAGTAAGAGAGGATTCAACATATTAGTTAGTATTTTTTAAGCACTTTGTATCTTGTTCCTCAACTAATCCTTAACAATTCTATGGCCTGTGAACCTCATAAATAATACCTTACTTTAGTCACCTGCTGATAATGAAAAGACAACTTTTTGAACACATAAATGTGTCAGACCCTTTGTAAAGTACTACAGTTCACACAAAGGTACTGGAAATACAGTCCGGTCTTCAGGATCCTTATGATGTGTTTGCACATGGAAAATAAATCAAGTTGACTTAGAAATTATGTGTCTGGCCCTATATTCTGCTTTAAGGGCCCAGAGATAAAACCCACAAAGCATGTCTGGGGAATTCATAGTTTCATGGTGCTTAACATACAGGTTATTAGACAATTACAGTTTCGTATGATAAATGGTATGAGTACAAAGGGCTCGGGGTACAAGGAGGAAAGATACCTAACCTAGATCAGGAAGAGGTCGTGGAAAGCACAGAAGCACTAGTAAACTTTGAGCTCAGTCTTATAGAAGACACTACCCATAAACTCATCTGAGTAAAGTATAATGTCCTACACGAGTTAATGCACACATTTGAAGGAGGAAGTTGCATTTGAGTATTTAGAATAAATGCCTGAAAAGTAAGATATGAGGGTGAAAGCAATGAGAAAAAAAGCCTAGAAAGGGTGTATTTTGGCTGGAAATTGATGGCATTTTATTATTCAGAAGACTGTGACTTTCTAACCTTTCAATGATGCCATATTTCTTAGTGAGCCTTCAAATAACATCATCTTTATTAACAGCTTCTACAAACCTACTAGTACGTTGTAGTTCTGCTTCAGCACTTCTGGATCCCAAATGGTCATCATCAGTCATTTCAAAGCCTTAGCTTATTTTATTTACGACTTGCTCCAATAAACACAATATTCCTACATGGAATTTAATGTGAACTTCTGTCAGTGATTGCTATTCAACATGTGGCCTTTAATCTCCTCTGCACCCCATGGTACTTAATGAGCACTCATTCAACCAGAATTTATTGAGCACTTGCACATGAGCACTGAGCATATGAATGGAACTGGGCCAGGTGTTTTAGAGCAGTGTTTCTGAACTTATATTTTCTTTGACTGAATATTAATATTATCCTTCCTTTAATATCAATTGAAATTTCAAAATTTTCTTAAAAACAATAGCATTTAATGGAATAAATATATTCATAGAACAAATTAATTTTGATCTAGAAAGGCATGAGGGCCTATCTTGGCTTATATAATGACTACAGAAAGACAAGAATGAATCTGCTTGCTTGTGAAAATTTTACCCTAAAATTAGGTATTCATTCAACATATATTTATCCAACCTCAAGTGCATGCTGAGCACTGACCATATTTGGGATGTATCATTTAGAGCAACATGTTAAAAAAGAAAAACAAAACTGATGTAGAGTTTTTGTTCCAGGAGGTTCCAACAGATAACATACATATGTATCATAACTAAATGTATAATATATTTTAAGGTGAGAAGTACTATGGTAAAGAGTTAAGAGCTATGGGAGGGTTGGGTGGGCGTTGCTGTTTTAAAGGGAGAGTTAAAGACCAGCTTTACTGAGGAGGTTACATTTGAGCAGAGTTGGAAGGATTCAAGGAGATACCTATGGAGGTATCAAGGGAGGAGCACTCCTAGTACAGAACACGGCCAACATGACAGCCTTACAGCAGGAGTGGGCCAGGTGAGTAGAGGAACAGCAAGATGGCCGGACACCCTGGAGATGGGGTGAGTGTCAGCCAGAGTGGAAGGAGTGATGGTCAGAGAAGATGTTGGGGGTGGGGAGAGATTCTATATGTGTGTGTGTGAGAGAGAGAGAGAGACAGGAATCTTTAGTAAGTTACCTAAACAAAGATTACTTTTCTAATGAAGTCTGTGGTACACTTATTAGTGCAAATAATGGCCTCAAAAATACGTTTGGAAGGATGCAGGACAATGGAATCAAATCTTTCACAATGCTTCCCTTGAGTTCTTTTGCCACAGACCATGCAGTGGTTAATTCTAGAGATGGATATAGAGGGCCCTGGAGGGAGGCTACCTTTGCTCAAGCCCTGGCTCCCTCATTTCTAGGCTAAGTTCTTTCCAGCCAGTTCCTTAACCTTTCTGTGTCTCATTTCCTCATGGAAAAAGAAACACTAGTCTTTCCATCATACTGATGCTGTGAGAATTAAGTGAGATAATATTGATAAGACACTTGGAGGTTTTGAAGCTCGAGGTGGTTGATGGCAAAAACCCCTGTCAGACACATACTAAATTCTCAGTCAATATCGCCTATTATTATAGATGAGAAGAGGGTTTCCTTTATGTGTTTGGCAAAAATTTTTCACTCTGATGTCAGGAAAATATCTTCTGTGGACACAATAGATGAGATTTGGTACTTTCTTTCAAATCATTTTAAAGATCTGTGTCCTTGAGAGTCTCATCAGTCTGAGAAGTTGAAGAGATTTTTTAGTACCAATTCTCAATGTTCATAGATATATTTTGGCTATAAATGGTTGAAGTATATCATAATGAACAAAAGTGTCGGTGTTTGTCCCCAAGGTTTTTATGTTCAGTGTATTCAAAGCTTCAAAAATATGCTTTTATTTGCTGAACATAGCTACAAAATATAACTCCAAGTAGTTAGAGCAAATGATTAAGTTTGCCTGAAATAGTTCAGTTCCCATTAACCACTAATTGCCATATAATAGAGAAACTTTGGAATCGGTTTTCAAATTTGCACGGAGGAGGGCAAACATTTTTATCTTTATTTGTTTTCAGCGTCACTGAATGACAGCTGTCACAGCAAGGCTGAAGGCCTCTTGTCAATTAGCAGGCAGAGTTTTGGTTGGCACCATGGGGTACAGAATAATGGGGGGACTTTTAAAAATTGAAGTACACCTGTAACTACACATTAATGTGTGTGTGTGTGTGTGTGTTTTCTTTTTATCTTTCTTTTCCTTTTCTTTTGGAAATTCTCACCATCCTAGTAGGCAAGACTGGCTCATGGTCAGAACATGAACTATTCATTAATTTCAAACTCAACTTGTTCACTCCAGGACATTTGACACAACATTAAAGAAAAAAAAAACACAGCTTTTATAAAAGTAGTATCTTAGGTTACAGAAAGCATCAATTTTTCTGCATACTGTTGAGCACAATTCCTGTTATCAGTGGAGGTATTAAATCTAAAACACATAAGAGAGTGATAGTCATATGTTTGAAAAACGTTGTTGATCTCTTTAGCTATATTACAAATTTGGCACTTAACTAAAATACCTTTTAAAATCTGTAATCTGAGCATTATTTTCCAAAGCAGTTAGTCTGTGAATTTTATAAGTTCACCAGTGCTAACGATTTAAATTTTTTAAATAGTCTTTTTTATAAAAACTATCTTAGCTTTGAAAGTGAAAGTCACTCAGTAGTGTCCAGCTCTTTGCAACTCCATGGACTATAGTCCACAGAATTCTCCAGGCCAGAATATTGGAGTGGGTAGCCTTTCCCTTCTCTCCAGGGGATCTTCCTAAATCAGAGATGGAACCCAGGTCTCCCACACTGCAGGCAGATTCTTTACCAGCTGAGCCGCAAGGGAAGCCCAAGAATAATGGAGTGGGTAGCCTATCACTTCTCCGGCAGATCTTCCCGACCCAGAAATTGAACCAGGGTCTCCTGTATTGCAGGTGGATTTTTTACCAACTGAGCTATCAGAGAAGCCCAAACTTGAAACTGAACTGCCTTAAGCAAGTGGGCTTGGATACCTGATATTATTTAGTTCAGTATTGCCTTCCTTCATGTGCAAGAAAAATGCTTTGTAAAAAAATGAATTAACCTACTAAATAAAAAAAAAACATATTTAAAATATATAATGTATACACATTTTTATTCAAATAATTTTAAGTCAAGAGCACTTTGGTCAGGTTTAAGATATACAATACAGAAGAATTCCTACATTATCTCTTGTAATGTATATAATACAAACTAAGAATCTACTGAAGCTTGGCATTGATCTTGATATTTTACCAAAATCAGGTATTTCAATTCTATTTTTGTCTTCAAAAGGCTGACCATCTACTTCAATGTAATTTTGATTTTATAGTCAGATACATTACCATCAATCTAAACACAATAAAGTCTTTAGTGCCATAAACAACATATATCATTTGGATGTGTTAATACCTAAATATTCTTTTTCAGATATAGGAAGGCTTCTACAGATAAGTTGAAGTGAACAATTTTCTGCCTACTTTACACATAAAAAATTTTTCATCTAGTTGAAGTATAAATGTATATTATCATTACAAGCTGATAAATTCAAATTTATGTTAAAAACCAATTAAACCTGTTAAATTTATGTTAAAAACCAATAAGGAATGCATTAGTGAGAACATTTTGTTCTGGGCACTTTTGGATTACAGATTCAATCTCCTTATGCATTACTTGTTTCTGTTCAGATATTATATTTATTCTTGATTCATTCTTGATAGGTTGTTTCCAAGAATTTATGCATTTCTCTTTATTATCCAATAAACTGGTATATAATTGCTCACAGTTGTCTCTTGCAATAATATTTTTATGGTATCATTTATAGTCTTTCATTTCTAGTTTTGAATCTTCTTTCTTTTTGTCTTAGTTAATTTACCTTAATTTTGTCAATTTTGTTTATCTTTTCAAAAAAGCAACTTAATTTTGTTTACTTTTTTTCATATTGTTTTTCTATTCTATGCTATATTTCCTTCCTTCTGCTAACTTCAGGTTTAGTTATTTTTTTCCCCTCTTCCTTTTATTGAGGTATAAAATTTGTTATTTATTTAAGATCTTACTTCTTTTTTAACACTGGCATTTATAGCTGCAAACCTCCCTCTTGGTACTGCTTTTGCTGAATCGTATAAGTTTTAATGGGGCTTCCCTGGTGGCTCAGTGATAAAGAATCTGTCTGCCAATGTGGGAGATGTGAGTTTGATCCCCAAGTTGGGGAGATCCCCTGGAGAAGGAAATGGCAACCCACTCCAGTATTATCACCTGGGAAATCTCATGGACAGAGGGCTCTGGTGGGCTATTCTCCATGGAGTCTCAGGAGTTGGACATGACTTAGCAACCAAACAACAACACATAAATTTTGATATGTTGTGTTTTGATTTTCATTTGTCTCAAAGTATTTTCTAATTTCCCTATGATTTCTTTTTTGACTTGTTTATTCTTCAGAAGCCAGTTATTTAATTTTGACACATTTGTGAATTTTCCAGTTTCCCTCCTATTATTGATTTCTAGATTAATATTAATATCATTGTGATTGGAAAAAATACTTGGTATTATTTTTTATTACTTGGTATTAATGTTCTAAATTTTTTATGAATTAGTTTGTGAACTAAAATGTCATCTACCCTAGAAAATGTACCACAGGCTCTTGAGAAAAATCTGTTTTCTGTTGTTGTTGGGTAGATAAAATACTCTGTATATATGTAAATCCATTTGGTCTATATGTTATTCAAGAAGAATTAACACTAAACCTTTTCCAAAAATTTGAGGAAGAGGGAACATTTTCAAGTTCATTTTGTGAGATGTGCTACTATCCTGATGCCAAAGCCAGACTAAGATCAGACAAGAAAAGAAAACTACAGGCTAATCTCCTTGATGAACAAATGCAAAAATCTTCAATAAGATATGATTCAGTAAACTGAATTCAACATCAGTTTTAATAGGTCATACATAATTACCATGTAGAATTTATCCCTGGGATGCAAAGATAATTCAAGATATACAAATCAATTAATGTGATACATCACAACAGAATGAAAGATGAAAGTCAGATGACCATCTTAATTAATGTAGAAAAAGCATTTGACAAAAGTTAACATTCTTTAAGTATAAAAATACTCAGTAAATTATGTATATGAGAAATTTACCTCAACATAATGAAAACCTTTTATGAAAATCCCACAGCTATCATCATAAAGTTTGTTAAAAACTTTTCCTCTAGGATCAAGGATGACTACTCTTACCTCTCCAATTAAACATAGTACTAGAAATTTTACCCAGAGCAATCAGGCAAGAAAGAAAGAAAAGGTGTCCAAATCAGAAAAGAAGATGTAACTTTATCTTTGTTTGGAGATGAAATGATCTTATTGCAGAAAATTCTAATTGCTGCACAAAAAATGTGAGGCTAACAAATACATTCAGTAAAATAGCTGAACACAAAACTAACATATGAAAATCAGTTGTATTTGTATACATTAAGGTCACACTAGCCAAAAAGAAAATCAAGACAATCTTATTTACAGTTAAAGTGAAAGTCACTCAGTCATGCCTGACTCTTTGTGACCCCTATGGAATTCTCCAGGCCAGAATACTGGAGTGGGTGGCCTTTCCCTTCTCCAGTGGATCTTCCCAACATAGGGATCGAACTCAGGTCTCCCACATTGTGCGCAGATTCTTTACCAGTTGAGCCATAGGGGAAGCCCAACAGTACAGGTGCGGGTAGCCTATCCCTTCTCCAGCAGATATTCCCGACCTAGGAATCGAACCAGGGTCTCCTGCATTGCAGGAGTATTCTTTACCAACTGAGCTATCAGGGCAGCCCTTATTTACAGTAACATAAAAATAAAATACTTAAGAATAAACTCAACCAAAGTGATAAAAATTTGTACACTGAAAACTACTGTCAACTGGTGAACAAAGTTAAAGACACAAATATTAGGTTAGTGCAAACATAATTGTGATTTTGAACCATGAATTCTAAATGATTATATTAATAATTAGGCTCAAATACATCTTTATTAATCAAAATAGGAACCATTACAAGCAACATAATTTTGCACTGAGAAAACAGTTTGTTTATTCCTGTAGCATTTAAATCTGTCCTTTGGGATTCAAAGAACTCTTGGAAAGCATTTTCTGCCTCCTGCTGGTTGTGGAAGCATTTTCCCTGCAAAAAGTAGTTGAGATGCTCGAAGAAGTGGTAGTTGGTTGGTAAGAGGCCAGGTGAATATGGTGGATGAGGCAAAACTTCCGTCGTCCTCTTCCTTCAGGTTTCGAAGTATTGGTTGTGCAACCCGTGGTTGGACAATAGTGTTGTGGAGAATAGTTAGACCCTTTCTATTGACCAATGCCAGCTGTAGGCATTGAGGTTTTCAGTGCTTCTTATCTATTTGCTGCATCTTGGCCTGGAGATGGAGCCTGTTTACAAAGGAGCCTGGTGGGCTACATTTCATGGGGTTTCAAAGAGTTGGACATGAATGCACGACCAGCACGTTCACTTTCATCGAGTTGCTGAGCATACTTCTCAGGTATAATGGTTTCGCCCAGGATTCAGAGAGCTGTAGTGGTCAAGAGGAGACCACCAAACAGTGACCATAATCTTTTTTGGGGTGAAAATTTGGCTTTGGGAAGTGCTTTGGAGCTTCTTCATAGTCCAACCACTAAGCTTGTTGTCCCCAGTTGTTGCATGATATATGCTTTTTGTCACAAATCACAATCCAATCATGAAATGGTTCATTGTTGTTGCACAGGATAAGAGAAGACTGATGATTTCTTTTTGATTTTTTTTTTTTTTAATCTTTGGTCAGCTCATGAGGCACCCACTGATTGAGATTTTTCACCTTTCCAATTTGCTTCAAATACTGATTGGCCATAAAATGGTCGACATTGAGTTCTTCAGCAATTTTTTGTATAGTTATAAGAGAGCAGCTTCAGTTACTTCTCTCAATTAGCTGACCACTACACTGTTCGTCTTCAAGGTTCTCATCTCTTTTGCAAAACTTCTTGAAGCACCACTGCACTGTACGTTTGTTAGCAGTTCCTGGGAAAAATGTGTTGTTGTCTCCTCTGCTTTATGATCCATTTTGAACTCAAATAGGAAAATCGTTCAAATTTGTTTTTTGCCTAACATCATAGTATAAAAGAAATATAGTATAAAATATAAAATAAATATAAAATACACAGAAAGTAATAAGTCAGTAGCAAAATACCATAAGGCCAGAAATCTGCATTAAAGTGCATTAAAATGATGTATAACATAACCACATTTATTTAAGGATGTATTTCAATATCAAATAGCAAGTTCAACAATGCAAAATCACAATTACAATTACATTTGTACCAACCTTATACTAGGAAAGACACCCCCTGTTAATGGATTGGAAGACTTAATAATTAAAATGTGCACACCACCCAGATTGAAAGCAATTCCTTCAAAATCTGAATGACATCTTTTAACAGAAATAGAAAAATCCATCCTAAAGTTCACATGAAATCACAAAAGTCCCTGATAACCAAAGCAATCTTAAAAATGAACAAAGATGGAAGCATTGCACTTTCTAATTTCAAAGTATATATAAGCCCGCAGTAATTAAAACAGTATGATGCAGGGATAAAACTGAACAAATAGAGTAATAGTATAGAAAGACCAGAAATAAACCCATACACATATGGTCAACTAATTTTGACAAGGATGCTTAGAATACAAAACGAAGTAATTTCTTCAGCAATGGTGTTCAGAACTGGTTATCCACATGCAAAAAAATAAATAAATAAAACTGGACCCTTATCTTACACCATACAAAAATTAAATCAAAATAAACTAGAGATTTAAACATAAGACCTAAAACTGTAAAACTTTTAGAAGAAAACATAGAGGAAAAATCTTCATGGTACTAGTCTAGGAATGACTAATTGAATATGACACCAAAAACCCAAGCAACAAAAGTTAAATTAGGTAAGTGGGTTTATAGTAAGCTAAAAACCATGGGCACAGAAAAGGAAATAATCATCAGAGTAAAAAGGCAACTTATGGGTGAAAATATTTGCAAACCATGTATCTGATAAATGGTTGAAATCCATAATATATAAGGCACCTCTACAACTCTACAACAACAATAAAATAATCCAATTAAAAAATGAGCAAAGAAATTTACAGATTATTAAAAAAAAAAGAATGGCTGACAAGTTCATGAAAAGATATGCTACATCACTAATCCTCAGAGAAATGCAAGTCAAATCAAAATAAGATAATACCTCACACCTATTAGAATGACAATTGTAATTTTTTAAAATAAGAAGTACTGGTGATAATATGGAGAAATTGGAACTCTTAGGTATTGTTGGTGGTTATGTGAGATGGTGCAACCACTATGGAAAACAGCATGAAGTATACCCTATGGAATATTATTCAACAATGACAAGGGAGGAAATCTTGCCATTCCTGACAACATAGACATACCTTGAGGGCATTGTGCTAAGTGAAGTAAGTCAGTCTGAGAAGGAGAAATGCTCTCTGGGAAGGAGAAATGCTCTATTATTCAACTTACACGATGTATCTAAAAGAGTCAAATTTGAGATTTCAGAGATTGAAACATTATTAAAATGTGCTATACAATATGTTAATAATATTTTTAAAAAGTTCCAGATAGATTATTCTTTTTCAGAAAATAATATACTGAGGTGAAATTCATACAACATAAAATTGACCCTTTTAAAGTGAAACTGACTCATTAGAAAAGACCCTGATGCTGGGAAAAATTGAAGGCAGGAGGAGAGGGGATGACAGAGAATAAGATGGTTTTATTGCATCACCGACTTGATGGACATGAGTTTGAGCAAGCTCCTGGGGATTGGTGATGGACATTGAAGCCTGATGTGCTGCAGTCCATGGGGTCTCAAAGTGAGAGTAAGTAGAATGGTGGTTACTGGGGACTTGTGGGAGGGGGAATGGGAAATTTCAGTTCAGACACAAAGTTTCAGTTATACAAGATGATTAAGTTCTAGAGATCTGCTATACAATATTGTGCCTATAGCTAACAATACTGTATTTGCACTTATACATTTGCTAAGATGGTGCAATTCATGTTAATGGTTCTTCTTTTTTTAATAGAGAATGTTTAGCATTTCTGTGCTGAGCAGAACACGTTTCAAGCAGAGCAGAACACAGGTTGGGCGTACATATGGGAGGGGATGGAGGGCCCCCTGCCTCTTGAGAGAGGTGTTTTGTGAAGGGATGATTCTTGGTAAATAGTCCAGTGAATCTTCTCAGCAAAGAAGTCTGGCCTGGGATGTCATAAGAATTGAATACACTCAGTCCTTGCCCTTAAATTGGGGATGCCCTAGGGGATCTGTAACCCCCTCCAATGTTCTTGCCTGGAGAATCCCAGGGACAGGGGAGCCTGGTGGGCTGCCGTCTATGGGGTCGCACAGAGTCGGACACGACTGAAGCGACTTAGCAGCAGCAGCAGTAGGGGATCTGTGGAGGGGGCCCAGTGATAGGGGCCTTGGTCCTTTTAACTGTTCTTAACACAGTTAACAATAAAGAATAAATAAAAAATTAGAGAGCAATGAAGAATTCTCAGGTAATTAAATAGCAACATAAACTAATTGGACCATAAATATTAAGGAAGAGTATGTGAAGTAGTGAATTTAGATACAATGTAATGTTCTTTTGAATTAAAATTTAGAAAAGATGGAAACATTATTAAAATGTGCTATACAATATGTTACCAATACTTTTAAAAAGTTCCAGATGGATTATTCTTTTTCAGATTTTCCAGACAAGAGTACTGGAGTGGGTTGCCATTGCCTTCTCCAAGAAAATAATATACTAAGGTGAAATTCATACAACATAAAATTGACCTTTTTAAAGTGAAAAATGGCCACCTGATGTGAAGAACTGACACATTAGAAAAGACCCTGATGCTGGGAAAGATTGAAGGCAGGAGAAGGGGATGACAGAGAATAAGATGGTTTTATGGCATCACCGACTTGATGGACATGAGTTTGAGCAAGCTCCTGGGGGTTGGTGATGGACAGGGAAGCCTGGTGTGCTGCAGTCCATGGGGTCGCAAAGACATGACTGAGCAACTGAACTGAACTGAAAGTGAAAAATTCAGTGATACTGATACATTTACAAAATGTTTTACAGCCTCCACCTTTATGAAGTTCCAAAACATTTCCATTATGCTTATGCCAAAATAGAACTCACTAACATAGTTTTTCCTTATTCCTTCCTCCCCTTTGACCCTAGAAACCACCAACCTACTTTTCTGTCTCTACAGATTTAACTATCCTTGGTATTTCATATACATGGAATTCTATGATATGTGAGGGCTTCCCAGGTGGCACTAGGGGTAATGAACCAACCTGCCAATGCAGGATACATGAGATATGGGTTCTATCCCTAGGTTGGGAAGATCCCCTGGAGGAGGGCATGGCAACCCACCCCAGTATCCTAGCTTAGAGAAGCTCATGGACAAAGGAGCCTAACAGGCTATATAGTCCATAGGGTTGCAAAGAATCAGACATGACTGAAGTGACTTAGCACAGATGCATGATATGTAACCTTTTGTATCTGGCTTCTTTCCCTTAGCATATGTTTTTGAAGTTTATTCACTTTGCAGCATGCATCAGTACTTCCTTTACTTTGATGACTGAATAATAGTCCATTGAACAATTTGCTGATGCATTCATTTTTGATGGACATTTGGTCAGTTTCCATCTTTTAGCTATTGTGAATATAACTGCCATAAACATACAAGTAGGTGTACTTGTTTGGGTACCTGTGGATATATAATAGTGTAATTATGGGTTCATGTGGTCTTTGGATGTTTAACTTCTTGAGGAACTGCCAAAATGTTTTCCACAATGTTGAACAATTTTACAGGGCTGCCTTCACTGCATGAAGATTCTATGCTCCCACATCCCTGCCAAACTTACTATTTTCTGGTCTGGTTTTCAGTCATCCTAGTGTGACTGAAGCAGTGTTTCCTTGTGATTTTTATTTGCATTTTTGTGATAGTGAATAGCTTTTACTATTTTCTTTTCCTTGAGAACACTGCCCTTCCTCTGGCTCCAGCGACTTCATACTTACAGCACTGCTGCTGCTGCTGCTGCTGCTAAGTCGCTTCAGTCATGTCCGACTCTGTGCGACTCCATAGACGACAGCGCATCAGGCTCCCCCGTCCCTGGGATTCTCCAGGCAAGAATACTGGAGTGCACTAGGATCTCCCAATTCACTCCATCATGGAAGTGCTCCTGTGCATCCCCTTAGGATGGTGTCCTCTGACCTGGAATCCATGGAAGCCACAGGGCCTGCCTCTGTCTGTTTGTCCAGGTTTGTCTTGGGTGCCTGATGTCCCCCCACTGCCCTCAAATGGTATCACGTGACTCCAGACTTCACTCACAGGCCCCTCTGCTATCAGTTGGATGGTGAAGTTCTCATTTGCCTCTTTCTGATTACCTACAAATTGAACTTTCCAGAAGTTTCTATCCTTATAAACCTGGCTTGTGTATGTGACTTTCTCCCTGATTTGCAGTGTCCACAGCCAGAAGCACCTGGTGCCCCCAAGCAGGCTCCAAGCCACCTCAGCCTACCAGCCTGAGGAAGGTCACCATTGCTGCCATCTTGCAGGCTGACCTTTGACCTTGCATACTGACGCTTGGAGCACTCCAAGCTCCTATTCATGCTTACTGTGTTTTTTCATTATGCTTTTCAGGCATTCCCATATTGCCTTTGGACAAATATATGCTCAAGTCTCTTTCTTCTTAAATTGAGTAGTTTGTCTTTTTGTTGTTGACTAGTAAGATTTCTTTGTATGTTCTAGATACTGAAACCTTATCAGAAACGTAATTGGTATATAATTTTCTCCAGTTCTCTGTTTTCTTGCATCTTCTTGATAATGTTTTTTAACACATTAAAGTTTTTAATGTTTTATCTCTGTATTCTTTTGTTGCTTGGGCCTTCTTTGTCATTTCTAAAAAATCCATTACCAAGTCTGATGTCTTGAAGATTTTCATCTGTATTTTCTCCTGTGTTTTATGGTTTTGGCTTGTTGTATCTAGCTCATTTATCCATTCTGAGATTATTTTTGTGTATGGCAAAATGTTGGGTCTAATTTTATTCTTTTTAATGTTGATATCCAGTTTTCCCAACACCATTGGTAAAAGAGACTCTTTCCCATATAGTCATCTTGGACCACGTCAGAAATCAACAGAGGGAATGGCAACCCACTCCAGTGTTCTTGCCTGGAAAATCCCATGCACAGAGGAACCTGGTGGGCTACCGTCCATGTGGTCTCAAAGAGTCAGACACACCTGAGCAGCCATCGCTTTCACTTTCATAGATGTACAGGTTTACTTATGCACTCTCAATTCCAGTCCATCGACCTGTATGTTTATGTGCATCATTGCCACACTATTTTGGTTACTATAGCTTTGTAGAAAGTTTTGAGGTTGAGAAATTTGAAGCCTCTGACTTTGTTCTCCATTTTTAAGATTGTTGGGTACTTAGAGCCCTGTTAAATTTCATATAACTTTAAGCACTGGATTTTCCAAGTTTTCAAAAAAGGCCATTAGTGTTTGGACAAGGATTTCAATAAATCTGGAGATCATTTTGACATCTTAACAATAGTAAGTCTTCCAATCTATGAAAAGGGGGTGCCATACTACTTATTTAAATCTTCTTTAATTTGTTTCAGCAGCATTTCAAAATGTTTTATATGTATATCTTGTACCTCCTTGGTTAAATTATTTCCTAGGTATTTTATTCTTTCTTAAATTATGACAAAATATACATAACACTTTAACCATATTTAGCATACAATTTAGTGGCATTAAATATAGACAATAACCACCACTGTCTATCTTCTGAATTTTTCATAACCTCAATCATATACTCTATACCATTAAACAATGTTTCTCCATTAGGCCATCCTCTCCTCACTGAATGGTCTTGGCACTTGAAGTGCTTTGCTAGGATTGCCATCCATTGGGAGGTCACTTTCTTTGACATTTTGATAGCCTTTATTCCCCTGCATCTTCACATGGTTTTCCCTCTGAACCTGTGTCCAAATTATCTTTTCTCATAAAAAACACCACTCGTAGAAGGTTAGGGCCCACTCTAATGACCTAATATTAATTTAACTACCCTTCCATTATGTTTGCTATCTAACACACTGGGAGTTAGGAGTTCAGCTTTTGAGTTCTGGGAAGATATAATTGGACCCATAAGTTGCAACCTAGTCAAAAATCATTTGATGATAAATGCAAATGTTTATTTGTTATTGTTTTTCAGTTGTTGTTGCTGCTGCTGCTGTTGAGTTGCTTCAGTCGTGTCTGGCTCTGTGCGACCCCATAGATGGCAGCCCACCAGGCTGCAGTCATGTCAACTCTGTGACCCATGGACTGCAGCATGTCAGGCTCACCTGTCCTTCACTATCACCTGGAGTTTGCTCAAACTCATGTCCATTGAGTCAGTAATATTATCTACCTATCTCTTCTGCTGCCTCCTCCTTTGCCTTCAATCTTTTCTTACATCAAGACAGGGTCTTTTCCAATGAATCAGTTCTTCACATCAGGTGGCCAAAGTATTGGAGCTTCAGTATCAGTCCTTTCAATGAATATTCAGGTTTGATTTCCTTTAGGATTGACTGATTTGATCTCCTTGCAGTCCAAGGGACTTTCACGAGTCTTCTCCTGCACCATAATTCAAAAGTGTCAGTTCTTTAGTCCTCAGTCTTCTCTATGAACCAACTCTCACACCTGTACATGACAACTGGAAGAACCATAGCTTTGACTATACAGAATTTTGCCAACAAAGCGATGTCTCTGCTTTTTAATACAATGTCTAAGTTTGTCTCTATTTTCTACCATTGTTCTACTTATCTGTTTTTATGTCAGAACCATATGGTTTTATTTACTGTATCTGTGTTAGAAGTTTTGAAATCAGGAAATGTGAGTTTTCCAAATTCTTCTCTGATTCTGGCTATTCAGGGTCCCCCGATATTCTGTATGAACCTTAGAATGAATTTTTCTACTTCTGGGAAAAAAACCTTACTTTGTTAGGATTTTGATAGAGATTGTATTGAATCTGTAGATCACTTTGAGCAATATTGCCATCTTAAAATATTAAATTTTGCAGTCTATGAATATCTTTATTTTTGTCTCCATTTTTTTTCTTCAATGCTTTTAGATTTCAGTGTACAAGTCTTTCACTTCTTTAGTTGGATTTATTCCAAGGTATTTTATTCTTTGGATGCTATTTTAAATGAAATAATTTTAATAACTTAGATTTTAATAATTTCTTTTTCAGATTGCTTGTTGTTAGTTGCTTTTTAAATAATTGATTTTGGCATGTGGATTGTGAATGCTGCAACTTTGCAGAATTAGTTATTAGCTCTAACAGTTGTTTTTTTAAATTGTTGCTGAATCTTCTGAGTTTTCTACATATAAGACTATTACTATTTTTGCAGAGATAATTTTACTTCTTTCTTTACAATTTGGATGACTTTTTTTGGCCTTCCGTGGTAGCTCAGTTGGTAAAGAATCCACCTGCAATGCAGGAGACCCTGGTTAGATTCCTGGGTCAGGGAGATCTGCTGGAGAAGAGATAGGCTACCCATTCCATTATTCTTGGAGTTCCCTTGTGGCTCAGCTGGTAAAGAATCCACCTGCAATGTGGGAGACCTGGGTTCGATTACTGGGTTGGGAAGATCCCCTGGAGAAGGGAAAGGCTAGCCACTTCAGTATGCTTGCCTGGAGAATTCCAAGGAGGTCCCAAAGAGTTGGACAGGGCTGAGTGAATTTCACTTTCACTTTATTACCTTTTGTAGCATAATTACTCTGGGTAGGGCTTCCAGTACTGTGTTGAATAGAAGTGGCAAAAGCAGGCATCCTTGCTTGTTCCTGATCTTAGGGAAAAACAGCTTTCTGTTTTTCACCTTTAAGTATGATATTACCTTGTCTTATTCATTTATTTATTTTTTACCATATAGTCTTTATTAAGTTAAGGAAGTTTCCATCTATCTCGGATATGTAGAATGTATTTATTATGAATGGATATTAGGTTTTATCAACTGTTTTTCCTACATCAGTTGAGGTCATCAGATTATTTCCCCCTTCATTTCACTGCTTTATTTCATTAAGTGTATAATAAATGTACATTACATCGGTTGATTTTCATGTATTGAACCTTCCTTACATTCCAAGAATAAATCTCACCTGGATATACTATATAGTACTTGCAATATCCCATTTGCTTGTATTTTGTTGAGTTGTTTTTCATCTATATTTATGAGATATTGTTCTGTAATTACTTTTCTTGTGCTGTCTTTGGTTTTGATGTAAGGGTAATGCTGGCCTCATGGAATGATTTAGGAAGTGTTTTTGCCTTTCCTATTTTTGAAAGAGTTTGAGAAGTAATAGTGTGTGTGTGTGTGTTTTTATTGGAATGTAATTGCTTTACAATGTTGTGTTGGTTTCTGTTCTGCGACAGTGTGACTCAGTCATAAGTATACCTATATCCCCTCCCTTTTGAGCCTCTCTTCCACCCCTGCCTTTCCACCCCTCCAAGTTATCAAAGAGCACCAGGCTGAGCTTCTTGTGTTATACAGCAAGAGAAGTATTAGTTTTAATTCCCTTTTAAATTATGTTAAATGTCATCAATGCTGCCATTGGGTCAGGGTATCTTTGGAGGTTTTTGATTATTGACTTAATCTCTTTGTCAAAAGTTTATTTAGATTTTCTATTTGTTCTTAAGTCAGTTTTGGTGTTTTATATATTTCTACAAATTTTCCATTTAATATATGTTTTTTAACTTGTTGGTATATAATTATTCATAGTATTCTCTAGTAATCCTTTTAATTTCTGTAAAGTTGGTAGTAATGTCCCAGTTTTCACATCTGACTTTAGGTACTTGTATCTTCTAATTTTTCCTAGTCTGTTTAGGTAATGGTTGGCTAGTATTGTTGATCTTCCCAAAGGACCAACTTTTGATTTCAGTGACTATTGTTTTTATATTCTTTAGTTTGAACATAACTTTCTAAATGTAGCAATATACACAGATAATTTTGCATACCCTATTTTCCCAAATAAACTCTTAGACTTTCCTCCCAGAGTATTGGTAATCACCAGACTTAATTAGGACAGACAAACTCAGTAACTTAAAAATAAAGTCTATTCAAGTCCATCTGGAATCAAGAAACCGAGATCCCACATTGGAGATTTCAAGATAGCATCTTCAAGACCACTATCAAGCTGAGGAATGTGGCCAGGGGCAAGTGAAAACACCGCACAACTTTCCTATTATTTTTAATTTTTCTTCTTGATTCAGCATTCACTTGATTGCTATAAACTTTTATTTTCCAGAGTTCTGACCAAGTAGATTCTTATTATTTCTTATTTTTAAACTTTTTGTGAAGTAACAAGAGTTTGGAGCTTCCTACTCCATTGGTTTGCTGAGCTCATACTTCCAGATTTATCTTTAATCTTGGAAGCTAATTTTATGAGAGTAATAATCAGTTTTGGCTTCAATGTTCAGCTAATTTAAAAAACTAGGTTTTTTTTTTCAACATTTGGCAAAAATATATATTCATTGTACCTTAATATGAACTTTGTAAGCTGTTCATTCTTGCCATAGACTTTATTTATTCCTATTTTTCTGAAACATAAATATGAGGAGTATTAATAAGGTTATGTAGCTTACCTTTTGGAGAAATTAACGTTATTGTTCTTAACTACCTGCAATGTTTACTCATTTCTGAACCCTGAGAAGCAGACTTTCTTAAAAGTTTTATAACCGGGATCTGCCACTTAGCACACAGATCAATTTAATGATGTCCAAAGTCAGATTAAAATGCCCTTAATTTGACAATGTACTCATTTCCAGCATAGAGATTTTAAGAAGAATGTTTTAAAATGGAAAATGTTATAAAAATAATCTCCTTGAGTTCAAACCCAATATAGCTACTAAGACCTACAAGCAAGAAACAGTCTGTTTTTTAACTTAGTTATACTTACAGACAAAAAAAACCCACCTTATTTGAATTTATAATATATAGCAGCATTCTAAAATTAAACTGTAGGGCGGGGCTTCGGTCACCGGTCCGACTACGTCCGCTCGGCTGGAGCTGGATCCGCGGTCAGCCAAGGCTGGTAGGCCGTACCCTGCGCCTCTACCGTGACCCGACCCTCTGCATGGTGACTTCGGGCTTGACTCGCGAGGTAGGTACCTGGCATCTCCACCTTACACACGAGGATGTCCAGTTAGAGGAAAGGCCAGCATCTTGCCTACCTTCACACGGGGAGGAATGGGGCCAGAATTTGAATGCAGTGAACCTCTTTGGGTGTCCCTCAATGTGGAGAAACTTTTCATCTTTAACCTAGATGTTTTATCATCGGTGCTATATAGATGGAGAAGTCTAGAGGCGACTGTAAAAATAAAACTGAAAACCAGAAGCAGGAGGCTTAAGTCCAAAGCCTGAAAACATCAGAGAACTCTTGAATTCAGGGAACATTAAGCAATAGGAGCTCATCAAATACCTTCATACCTACACTGAAACCAAGCTCCACCCAAGGACCAACAAGTTCCAGAACAAGACATACCACACAAATTCTCCAGCAACACAGGAACACACTCCTGAGCTTCAATATACAGGCAGCTCAAAGTTACTCCAAAACCTTTGACGTCTCATAACCCATTACTGATCACTCCACTGCACTCCAGAGAGAAGAAACCCAGCTCCACCCACCAAAACTCCAACACAAGCCTCCCTAACCAGGAAACCTAGACAAGCCACTGATACAACCCACAGTGAGGAAGCTCCATAATAAAGACAACTCCACAAATTACCAGAATATAAAAAGGCCACCCCAAACACAGCAATATAATCAAGATGAAAAGACAGAGGAATACTCAGCAGGTAAAGGAACAGGAGGGTTGCCCACCAAACCAAACAAAAGAGGAAGAGGTAGGGAATCTACCTGAGAAAGAATTCCGAATATTGATAGTGAAAATGATCCAAAACCTTGAAATCAAAATGGAATCACAGATAAATAGCCTAGAAACAAGGATTGAGAAGATGCAAGAAAGGTTTAACAAGGACCTAGAAGAAATAAAAAAGAGTCAATATATAATGAATAATGCAATAAATGAGATCAGAAACACTCTGGAGGCAACAAATAGCAGAATAACGGAGGCAGAAGATAGGATTAGTGAAATAGAAGATAGAATGGTAGAAATAAATGAATCAGAGAGGAAAAAAGAAAAATGAATTAAAAGAAATGAGGACAATCTCAGAAACCTCCAGGATGATATGAAATGCTCCAACATTCGAATTATAGGAGTCCCAGAAGAAGAAGACAAAAAGAAAGACCATGAGAAAATACTTGAGGAGATAATAGTTGAAAACTTCCCTAAAATGAGGAAAGAAATAATCACCCAAGTCCAAGAAACACGGAGAGTTCCAAATAGGATAAACCCAAGGCGAAACACCCCAAGACACATATTAATCAAATTAACAAAGATCAAACACAAAGAACAAATATTAAAAGCATCAAGGGAAAAACAACAAATAACACACAAGGGGATTCCCATAAGGATAACAGCTGATCTTTCAATGGAAACTCTTCAGGCCAGGAGAGAATGGCAAGACATACTTAAAGTGATGAAAGACAATAACCTACAGACCAGATTACTGTACCCAGCAAGGATCTCATTCAAGGAGAAATCAAAAGCTTTACAGACAAACAAAAGCTGAGAGAATTCAGCACCACCAAACCAGCTCTCCAACAAATTCTAAAGGATATTCTCTAGACAGGAAACACAAAAAGGGTGTATAAACCCAAACCCAAAACAATAAAGTAAATGGTAACAGGATCATACTTATCAATAATTACCTTAAACGTAAATGGGTTGAACGCGCCAACCAAAAGACAAAGACTGGCCGAATGGATACAAAAACAAGACCCCTCTATATGCTGCTTACAAGAGACCCACCTCAAAACAAGGGACACATACAGACTGAAAGTGAAGGGCTGGAAAAAGATATACCATGCAAATAGAGACCAAAAGAAAGCAGGAGTGGCAATACTCATTTCCGATAAAAGTCTTTAAAACAAAGGCTGTGAAAAGAGACAAAGAAGGCCACTACATAATGATCAAAGGATCAATCCAAGAAAAAGATATAACAATTATAAATATATATGCACCCAATATAGGAGCACCACAATATGTAAGAGAAATGCTAACAAGTATGAAAGGGGAAATTAACAATAACACAATAATAGTGGGAGACTTTAATACCCCATTCACACCTATGGACAGATCAACTAAACAGAAAATCAGCAAAGAAACGCAAACTTTAAATGATACGTTAGACCAGTTAGGCCTAATTGATATCTATAGGACATTTCACCCCAAAACAATGAATTTCACCTTTTTCTCAAGTGCTCATGGAACACTCTCCAGGATAGATCACATCCTGGGCCATAAATCTAAACTTGATAAATTCAAAAAAATCGAAATCATTCCAAGCATCTTTTCTGACCATAATGCATTAAGATTAGATCTCAATTACAGTAGAAAAACTATTAAAAATTCCAACATATGGAGGTTGAACAACACACTTCTGAATAACCAACAAATCACAGAAGAAATCAAAAAACAAATCAAAATATGCATAGAAACTAATGAAAATGAAAACACAACAACCCAAAACCTGTGGGACACTATAAAAGCAGTGCTAAGAGGAAAGTTCATAGCAATACAGGCATACCTCAAGAAACAAGAAAAAAGTCAAATAAATAACCTAACTCTACAACTAAAGCAACTAGAAAAGGAAGAATTGGAGAACCCCAGAGTTAGTAGAAGGAAAGAAATCTTAAAAATTAGGGAAGAAATAAATGCAAAAGAAACAAAAGAGACCATAGCAAAAATCAACAAAGCCAAAAGCTGGTTCTTTGAAAGGATAAATAAAATTGACAAACCATTAGCCAGACTCATCAAGAAGCAAAGAGAGAAAAATCAAATCAATAAAATTAGAAATGAAAATGGAGAGATCACAACAGACAACACAGAAATACAAAGGATCATAAGAGACTACTATCAGCAGTTATATGCCAATAAAATGGACAATGTGGAAGAAATGGACAAATTCCTAGAAAAGTACAATTTTCCAAAACTGAAGCAGGAAGAAATAGAAAATCTTAACAGACCCATCACAAGCACGGAAATTGAAACTGTAATCAGAAATCTTCCAGCAAACAAAAGCCCAGGTCCAGACGGCTTCACAGCTGAATTCTACCAAAAATTTCTAGAAGAGCTAACACCTATCCTCCTCAAACTCTTCCAGAAAATTGCAGAGGAAGGTAAACTTCCAAACTCATTTTATGAGGCCACCATCACCCTAATACCAAAACCTGACAAAGATACTACAAAAAAAGAAAACTACAGGCCGATATAACTGATGAACATAGATGCAAAAATCCTCAACAAAATTCTAGCAATCAGAATCCAACAATACATTAAAAAGATCATACACCATGACCAAGTGGGCTTTATCCCAGGGATGCAAGGATTCTTCAATATCCGCAAATCAATCAATGTAATTCACCACATTAACAAATTGAAAAATAAAAACCATATGATTATCTCAATAGATGCAGAGAAGGCCTTTGACAAAATTCAACATCCATTTATGATAAAAACTCTCCAGAAAGCAGGAATAGAAGGAACATACCTCAACATAATAAAAGCTATATATGACAAACCCACAGCAAACATTATCCTCAATGGTGAAAAATTGAAAGCATTTCCCCTAAAGTCAGGAACAAGATAAGGGTGCCCACTTTCACCACTACTATTCCACATAGTTCTGGAAGTTTCGGCCACAGCAATCAGAGCAGAAAAAGAAATAAAAGGAATCCAAAATGGAAAAGAAGAAGTAAAACTTTCACTGTTTGCAGATGACATGATCCTCTACATAGAAAACCCTAAAGACTCCACCAGAAAATTACTAGAGCTAATCAATGAATACAGTAAAGTTGCAGGATATAAAATCAACACTCAGAAATCCCTTGCATTCCTATACACTAATAATGAGAAAGTAGAAAAAGAAATTAAGGAAACAATTCCGTTCACCATTGCAACGAAAAGAATAAAATACTTAGGAATATATCTACCTAAAGAAACTAAAGACCTATACATAGAAAACTATAAAACACTGGTGAAAGAAATCAAAAAGGACACTAATAGATGGAGAAATATACCATGTTCATGGATCGGAAGAATCAATATAGTGAAAATGAGTATACTACCCAAAGCAATTTACAAATTCAACGCAATCCCTATTAAGCTACCAGCCATATTTTTCACAGAACTAGAACAAATAACTTCAAGATTTGTATGGAAATACAAAAATCCTCGAATAGCCAAAGCAATCTTGAGAAAGAAGAATGGAACTGGAGGAAGCAACTTGCCGGACTTCAGGCTCTACTACAAAGCCACAGTCATCAAGACAGTATGGTACTGGCACAAAGACAGACATATAGATCAATGGAACAAAATAGAAAGCCCAGAGATAAATCCACACACATATGGACACCTTATCTTTGACAAAGGAGGCAAGAATATACAATGGAGTAAAGACAATCTCTTTAACAAGTGGTGCTGGGAAAACTGGTCAACCACTTGTAAAAGAATGAAACTAGATCACTTTCTAACACCATACACAAAAATAAACTCAAAATGGATTAAAGATCTAAATGTAAGACCAGAAACTATAAAACTCCTAGAGGAGAATATAGGCAAAACACTCTCCAACATAAATCACAGCAGGATCCTCTATGATCCACCTCCCAGAATTCTGGAAATAAAAGCAAAAATAAACAAATGGGATCTAATTAAAATTAAAAGCTTCTGCACAACAAAGGAAACTATAAGCAAGGTGAAAAGACAGCCTTCTGAATGGGAGAAAATAATAGCAAATGAAACAACTGACAAACAACTAATCTCAAAAATATACAAGCAACTTATGCAGCTCAATTCCAGAAAAATAGACATTTCTCCAAAGAAGACGTACGGATGGGTAACAAACACATGAAAAGATGCTCAACATCACTCATTATTAGAGAAATGCAAATCAAAACCACAATGAGGTACCACTTCACACCAGTCAGAATGGCTGTGATCCAAAAATCTGCAAGCAATAAATGCTGGGGAGGGTGTGGAGAGGAGGGAACCCTCCTACACTGTTGGTGGGAATGCAAACTAGTACAGCCACTTTGGAAACAGTGTGGAGATTCCTTAAAAAATTGCAAAAAGAACTACCTTATGACCCAGCAATACCACTTCTGGGCATACACACCGAGGAAACCAGAATTGAAAGAGACACATGTACCCCAATGTTCATTGCAGCACTGTTTATAATAGCCAGGACATGGAAACAACCTAGATGTCCATCAGCAGATGAATGGATAAGAAAGCTGTGGTACATATACACAATGGAGTATTACTCAGCCATTAAAAAGAATTCATTTGAATCAGTTCTGATGAAAGGGATGAAACTGGAGCCGATTATACAGAGTGAAGTAAGACAGAAAGAAAAACACCAATACAGTATACTAACACATATATACGGAATTTAGAAAGATGGCAATGACGACCCTGTATGCAAGACAGGAAAAAAGACACAGATGTGTATAACGGACTTTTGGACTCAGAGGGAGAGGGAGAGGGTGGGATGATTTGGGAGAATGGCATTGAAACATGTATACTATCATGTAAGAATCGAATTGCCAGTCTATGTCTGATGCAGGATACAGCATGCTTGGGCCTGGTGCACGGTGATGACCCACAGAGATGTTATGGGGAGGGAGGTGGGAGGGGGGTTCATGTTTGGGAATGCATGTACACCCGTGGTGGATTCATGTCAATGTATGGCAAAACCAATACAGTATTGTAAAGTAAAATAAAGTAAAAAAAAAAAAAATTAAATTAAACTGTAGCAGTACGCCCATTCTTCAGAGTTAACAGACAGGTCCTGCCTCTTATTAAGTTGATTTGAACTTGAATAATTCCTTACTCATCTCTTCTATTTTTTCACTATCTTGCATGCATTTATATCAAGCAATAAGTGTTTTTTTAATAGAAGCATATATTTCAGTTCAGTTCAGTTCAGTTCAGTTTCTCAGTCATGTCCGACTCTTTGCGACCCCATGAATCACAGCACGTCAGGCCTCCCTGTCTATCACCAACTCCTGGAGTTCACTCAGACTCACATCCATCAAGTCAGTGATGCCATCCAGCCATTTAGAGCATACTTGTTTCAACTGAAAATACCTTCTCCATCAAATAAACCAGATAGGTTTCTATGCCATTGTACTGGTCCTCTGACTCTTTCCCATCTGCCACCATAGAAAAGCCTTGACTCTATAAGATGGGAACATAACATTATTACATCTCTTTCTACTTCAAAGACAACTTATATGCTTTTAAGATCCTGCAACTATAAAATATTAGTACCCCTAAACCCTTAGGAAATGAATGATCATTTGCAACACCTTAACTTAAAGACTAAGAAACTGAGGTGTGTTACTTTTCCAGGGTCACATAATGAGTCAGCATAATGAGAACATGAGGATTAAATGCTGAAATGAATACTATAGGTAACAGTTACACAAAAGGCAGAAATGGAAAGGATTTGAATTATTTGAAGGCTAGTGAATATTACATAGCACTTAAACTTTCACAGCACAGAAAAATATAGGAAAGCATTTAAAATAGGGACACCACAATCCATAAAAAGGTATGGGTAGTTTGTTTCCAACCAAGACCTACTTGGACTAGAAAGTATGTTTTGGGAAAGGTAAGGAATTAACACCCGTTAATATATAAATCTCTGTTTTGTACAACATCTGTTTTCTCATTGTTAAAATCAATCCAAGAATCTAGTGCCATTAAGTCTGTCTAACTCTGATTTCCATGTGACTTCCACCATGGCACACTGCTTTTCAAGAGGCCGAGAAATAGAGTTATTAAATCAGTCTATATTTGGGGAGGGGGGATTCAAAGACAATGTCCAGCAGGTATTTTTAATGCTGAGGCCAGCGATAAGCTGTTCAGGACAACCATACCATGGTTAACTTCTATGACATTTAAAAAATTTTGCTTTCATTATAAATAATTTCAGTCATATAAAAAAGGACAGTGAAAGTGTTAGTGAAAGTGAAAGTGAAAGTGTTAGTCGCTCAGTTGTGTCCGACACCTTGCAACCCCATGGACTGTAGCCCACCAGGCTCCTCTGACCATGGGATTCTCCAGGCAAGAATACTAGAGTGGATGGGTATTTCCTTCTCCAGAGGATCTTCCCAACCCAGGGACTGAACTCACATTTCTTGCATTGCAGACAGATTGTTTTACCATCTTGTAGCGTAAATACTCTGAGTAGGGCTTCCGGTACTATGTTGAACAGAAGTGGCAAAAGCAGGCATCCTTGCTTGTTCCCAATCTTAGGGAAAAGAAACTTTCTGTTTTTCACCTTTAAGTATAATATTAGCTTTTTTTTTTTCTTAAACCGTATGATCTTTATTAAGTTTAGGAAGTTTCCATCTACCTCAGGCACGCCCATCCATAATAAATACATTCATATTCATAGTAAGCACATTCACATTCATAATTTAAAAAAGGACAGAGATTAATATAAAAATAACTCAAGTTCACCACTCTGACTTAGAAATGTTAATGTTTATTTGTATTTGTTTCATGTTATTTTTGTTTGTAGGAATAGAAGTTTCAGGTGCGGTTGAAGCTGTTCTTCCTTCCATTTCTCCAGAAGTAACCATTTTACTGAGGTTGGTGTGTGCCCTTCTGTAGCTGTTTTATTCTTTGCAACATATATTTATGTCTATAAAAATGTCTATCTTCCTACAATGTGGGACACCTGGGTTTGATCTCTGGGTTGAGAAGATCCCTTGGAGAAGGGAAGGGGTACCCACTCCAGTATTCTGGCCTAGAGAATTCCATGAACAGAGGGGGCTATGGTCTCTTGTACTGGACTGGTGGGCTACAGTCCATGGGGTTGCAAAGAGTTGGACATGACTGAGAGACTTTCGCTTTTATTTATTTTTTTTAAATCTAGTTCATTTTATGTGCTTTTTAAATGTTCTTCACTGACATTGTACAATATGCCCTTTTGCAGCTTTTCAAAGTGTTCTGTTTGTGACATATCAATGTTGATATAGTTATATATAATTTATTTACCTGTGGTTCATTTAACTTGTTATTTTAAACTGATGGGTTGAGAGAATAGCAACAACTTAATTATTTTTCCTCCACTGGTAGACATTTTAATTTCCTATAATTATTTCCTATTATCAAGAGTTCTAAAAAGAACGCTGTGTTACATGTCTCCTTGTGCAAATGTTTGAGAATCTAAGGTAGCTAAAGTGACATTATTGGATTATAAGCTGCTGCTGCTAAGTCACGTCAGTCGTGTCCTACTCTGTGCGACCCCATAGACAGCAGCCCAGCAGACTCCTCTGTCCCTGGGATTCTCCAGTCAAGAATACTGGAGTGGGTTGCCATTTCCTTCTCCAATGCGTGAAAGTGAAAAGTGAAAGTGAAGTTGCTCAGTCTTGTCCGACTCTTAGCCACCCCATGGGCTGTAGCCTACCAGGCTCCTCCGTCCATTGGCTTCTCCAGGCAAGAGTACTGGAGTGGGTTGCCATTGCCTTCTCTGTGGATTATAAGGTATGTAATTAAAATTCATGAGATATTGCTTCAAGTTTCTTCAAAATGGCTGTGCCTTTTGAGTGCCATGCTAAACAAATATTCATATGTACTTGTCAAATTTGCCAGCTACTTGCATTCCAGATCATCATTCAGAGCCTGGCAGAAGACAAGTCACATTTTCCAGCTGGAAAGGATACTGTGTCCTCTGCCATCTTTTTTTTTCCTCTCTGAACAGTGCAACTACTTAAGTCAGAGCACTCTTCTGTTGTCGCTGTTCAATAACATAGTCATGTCCGACTCTTCATGACCCCATGGACTACAGCATGTCAGGCTTGCCTGTCCCTCCCCATCTCCCAGAGTTTGCCCAAGTTCATGTCCATTGCATCAGTGATGTCATCCAACCATCTCATCCTCTGCTGCTCTCTTTTCCTTCTGCCTTCAGTCTTTCCCAGCATCAGAGTCTTTTCCAATGAGTCGGCTGTTTCCATCAGGTAGGCAAAGTATTGGAGCTTCAACTTCAGCATCAGTCCTTCCAATGAGCATTCAGGGTTGATTTCCTCCAAAACTCACTGGTTTGATATCTTTGCTTTCCAAGGGACTCTCAAGAGTCTTCTCCAGCACCACCGTTTGAAAACATCAGTTCTTTGTTGCTCTACCTTCTTCATGGTCCAGCTATCACAACCCTATGTGACTACTGGAAAGACCACAGGCTCGACTATACTGACCTTTGTCAGTGATGTCTTTGATTTTTAACAAACCGTCTATGTTTGTCATGCCTTTCCTGCCAAGAAGCAATTGTTTTCTAATTTCAAGGCTACAGTCACCATTTGTAGTGATTTTAGAACCCAAGAAGAAGAAATTTGTCACTGCTTCCACCTTTCCCCCTTCTTTTTGCCATGAAGTGATGGGGCTGGATGCTACGATCTTAGTTTTTAAATATTTAGTTCTAAGCCAGCTTTTTACTCTCCTCTTTCACCCTCATCAAGAGGTTTCTTAGTTCTTCTTCACTTTCTGCCTTTAGAGTGGTATCATCCACACATCTAAGACTGCTGATATTTCCCCTGGCAATCTTGATTCCAACTTGATCTGACCCAGCATTTCTTATAATGTGCTCTGTGTATATGTCAAATGAACAGGGTGACAATAAACAGCCTGTCTATTGTTCCTATTTGAATCTCTTTGCTTTTCCTGTTCCCAAAATAAGGGAACATGGCTGTGTTCCTTGAATAATTGCTACATATAGGTCCCATGAACACCTGTGATAATCTGCAATCAAATATTTAAATGTCTTTGAAAGATTGATAAAGATTATTGGGCTATAGCCCTACTGTTTGAATTGACCAACAGGCAAAATGCAGGGGCCATTTGAGTGGACTGCTGCCGCTGCTGCTGCTGCTAAGTCGCTTCAGTTGTGTCTGACTCTGTGCGACCCCACAGATAGCAGCCCAGGGTCCTCTGTCCCTGGGGTTCTCCAGGCAAGAACACTGGAGTGGGTTGCCATTTCCTTCTCCAATTGAGTGGACTAATTGGTATCAATTCACATACTAAAGAGACTAAAATATGTGAATCGTGCAAATATGCCAGGAGTCCTTTAGGCATTGGAGGTTCCCTAACCAGAGGGCAAAATCCATTCTAACATCAAGTATCAGTGTCTCATTTCCCCAACTTTATCCTAGACAGAAGATGCAAAATGGGTCCTACTGATGGCTATTAGAGGCAAACTCTATCACAACTAGTTAATTCTGATTGCTTTCCTGCTCAATAAATCATATCTTTTCTCTTTCAACCAACTAAGCTCTTGCCTATTAAAGGAAAATGAATTGTGTTTGAGCCACATAATCTGGAAGAAGTAAACCTTCTTTTCCATTCCTGATCCATCAGCTCTTACTAGGTAGTATGAGAGCTGAAGACATATAGTTGTGGTCACTCTCAGAAGAGCTAGAATCAGGCTCTGCCACACACAATCACTTGTGTCAGTAAGAAGAATGAGTCTCCCCCAGGGAGGATGCAACAGTGTTCAGGGTGAATGATTTAGTGAAAAGAAGCTGGTCTGAGTTTTGGCCCTTTTATTCCCTTATCAGAACAGCCCATTGCAGTGAACTCCCTGTCTGTCCATCAGCTGCCACTCTGCTAACAGGTGGTTCCCTTTGATTACTGTTTTATTCCAGGAATGGCTTTGGGAAAGAATGGGGAGATAAGAACTCAGATTTCCAATTTAGAACACTCTCCAGTATGTCTGTATCTTTCCTATAGGTACTTTAAATCTATAGCAGATTAACATGCAAATAAAGTAACTGTATGTCCTATTTAACTTGGTTGTTTTGTATCACTTCCATCTTTCTTTTGCTGCACTGGATCTTTGTTTTGGTATATGGACTTTCTCTTTGCTCTGGAACACTTGCTCTCTAGTGTGGCTCATGGGCTTAGTTGCCCCACAGGATGTTGGATTTTAGTTCCCTGACCAGGGATTGAACCAGAGTCTGCTGCATTGGAAGGTGAACTCTTAACCACTGGGTCACCAGGGAAGTCCTCCTCAGTTCCATTTTTAAAAAAGTCATTATAGTTTAATAAGTGCAAATTTTGCTGCCTATTTCATTGAATAATAGATGTTCATCATAAGGCCTACAAGTACTATGTTTGTAAGACACTTGTTTCCAATGGTTTTGTCTTGGCACATAGTTCAGTTCAGTTCAGGCACTCAGTTGTGTCTGACTCTTTGTGACACCATGAATCGCAGCACACCAGGCCTCCCTGTCCATCACCAACTCCCGGAGTTCACTCAGACTCATGTCCATCGAGTCCATGATGCCATCCAGCCATCTCATCCTCAGTCGTCCCCTTCTCCACCTGCCCCCAATCCCTCCCAGCATCAGGGTCTTTTCCAAAGAGGCAACTCTTTGCATGAGGTGGCCAAAGTACTGGAGCTTCAGCTTTAGCATCATTCCTTCCAAAGAAATCCCAGGGCTGATCTCCTTCAGAATGGACTGGTTGAATCTCCTTGCTGTCCAAGGGACTCTCAAGAGTCTTCTTCAACACCACAGTTCAAAAGCATCAATTCTTTGGCATTCAGCCTTCTTCACAGTCCAACTCTCACATCCATACATGACCACAGGAAAAGCCATAGCCTTGAATAGACGGACCTTAGTCGGCAAAGAAATGTCTCTGCTTTTGAATATACTATCTAGATTGGTCATAACTTTTCTTCCAAGGAGTAAGCATCTTTTAATTCCATGGCTGCAATCACCATCTGCAGTGATTTTGGAGCCCAAAAAGATAAAGTCTGACACTGTTTCTACTGTTTTCCCATCTATTTCCCATGAAGTCATGGGATCAGATGCCATGATCTTCATTTTCTGAATGTTGAGCTTTAAGCCAACTTTTGCACTCTCTTTCACTTTCATCAAGAGGCTTTTTAGCTCCTCTTCACTTTCTGCCATAAGGGTGGTGTCATCTGCATATCTGAGGTTATTGATATTTCTCCAGGCAATCTTGATTCCAGCTTGTGTTTCTTCCACTCCAGCGTTTCTCATGATGTACTCTGCATATAAGTTAAATAAACAGGGTGACAGCCTTGACGTACTCCTTTTCCTATTTGGAACCAGTCTGTTGTTCCATGTCCAGTTCTAACTGTTGCTTCCTGACCTGCATACAGATTTCTCAAGAGGCAGGTCAGGTGGTCTGGTATTCCCATCTCTTTCAGAATTTTCCACAGTTTATTGTGATCCACACAGTCAAAGGCTTTGGCATAGTCAATAAAGCAGAAATAGATGTTTTTCTGGAATTCTCTTGCTTTTTCAATGACCCAGCGGATGTTGGCAATTTGATCTCTGGTTCCTCTGCCTTTTCTAAAACCAGCTTGAACATCAGGGAGTTCGTGGTTCACGTACTGTTGAAGCCTGGCTTGGAGAATTTTGAGCATTGCTTTACTAGTATGTGAGATGAGTGTAATTGTGAGGTAGTTTGAGCATTCTTTGGCATTGCCTTTCTTTGGAATTGGAACGAAAACTGACCTTTTCCAGTCCTGTGGCCACAGCTGAGTTTTCCAAATTTGTTGGCATATTGAGTGCAGCACTTTCATAGCATCATCTTTCAGGATTTAAAACAGCTCAACAGGAATTCCATTACCTACACTAGCTTTGTTCGTAGTGATGCTTTCTAAGGCCCACTTGACTTCACTTTCCAAGATGTCTGGCTCTAGATTAGTGATCACATCATCATGATTATCTTGGTCATGAAGATCTTTTTTGTACAGTTCTTCCATGTATTCTTGCCACCTCTTCTTAATATCTTCTGCTTCTGTTAGGTCCATATCATTTCTGTCCTTTATCGAGTCCATCTTTGCATGAAATGTTCCCTTGGTATCTCTGATTTTCTTGAAAAGATCTGTAGTCTTTCCCATTCTGTTGCTTTCCTCTATTTCTTTGCATTGATCGCTGAAGAAGGCTTTCTTATCTCTTCTTGCTATTCTTTGGAACTCTGCATTCAGATGCTTATATATTTCCTTTTCTCCTTTGCTTTTTTCCTCTCTTCTTTTCACAGCTATTTGTAAGGCCTCCCCAGACAGCCATTTTGCTTTTCTGCCTTTCTTTTCCATGGGGATAGTCTTGATCCCTGTCTCCTGTACAATGTCACGAACCTCTGCCCATAGTTCATCAGGCACTCTATCTATCAGATCTAGACCTTTAAATCTATTTCTCACTTCCACTGTATAATCATAAGGGATTTGATTTAGGTTATACCTGAATGGTCTAGCAGTTTTCCCTTCTTTCTTCAATTTGGGTCTGATTTTGGTAATAAGGAGTTCATGATCTGAGCCACAGTCAGCTCCCAGTCTTGTTTTTATAGAGCTTGTTTTTATAGGTCTTGACTGTATAGAGCTTCTCCATCTTTGGTTGCAAAGAATATAATCAGTCTGATTTTGGTGTTGACCATCGGGTGATGTCCATGTGTAGAGTCTTCTCTTGTGTTGTTGGAAGAGGGTGTTTGCTATGACCAGTGCATTTTCTTGGCAAAACTCTTTGCCCTGCTTCATTCTACATTCCAAGGCCAAATTTTCCTGTTACTCCAGGTGTTTCTTGACTTTCTACTTTTGCATTCCAGTCCCCTATAATGAAAAGGACATCTTTTTTTGGGTGTTACTTCTAAACGATCTTGTAGGTGTTCATAAAACCGTTCATCTTCAGTTTCTTCAGCATTACTGGTTGGGGCATAGACTGGGATAACTCTTATACTGAATTTTTTAATGCTCCAGTAAATATTTCATGCATAAATCTTGGTTTTGTTCTCAGATTGCTTCTTCATTCATTATGTGTATATTGTATCTATTATGTGCCAGAGACTGTTCTTCAGTTCACTTCAGTTGCTTAGTCATGTCCGACTCCTTGTGACCCCATGAATCACAGCACACCAGGCCTCCCTGTCCATCACCATCTCCCGGAGTTCACTCAGACTCGCGTCCATCGAGTCAGTAATGCCATCCAGCCATCTCATCCTCTGTCGTCCCCTTCTTCTCCTGCCCCCAATTCCTCCCAGAATCACGGTCTTTTCCAATGAGTCAACTCTTCGCATGAGGTGGCCAAAGGACTTGAGTTTCAGCTTTAGCATCATTCCTTCCAAAGAAATCCCAGGGTTGATCTCCTTCAGAATGGACTGATTGGATCTCCTTGCAGTCCAAGGGACCCTCAAGTGTCTTCTCCAACACCACGGTTCAAAAGCATCAATTCTTCGGTGCTCAGTCTTCATCACAGTCCAATTCTCACATCCATACATGACTGCAGGAAAAACCATAGCCTTGAATATGCAGACCTTAGTTGGCAAAGAAATGTCTCTGCTTTTGAATATACTATCTAGATTGGTCATAACTTTTCTTCCAAGGAGTAAGTGTCTTTTAATTTCATGGCTGCAGTCACCATCTGCAGTGATTTTGGAGCCCCCCAAAAATAAAGTCTGATACTGTTTCTACTGTTTCCCCATCTATTTCCCATGAAGTGATGGGACCGGATGCCATGATCTTCATTTTCTGAATGTTCAGCTTTAAGCCAACTTTTTCACTCTCGTCTTTTACTTTCATCAAGAGGCTTTTTAGCTCCTCTTCACTTTCTGCCATAAGGGTGGTGTCATATGTATATCTGAGGTTATTGATATTTCTCCCAGCAATCTTGATTCCAGCTTGTGTTCTTCCAGTCCAGTGTTTCTCATGATGTACTCTGCATAGAAGTTAAATAAGCAGGATGACAATATACAGCCTTGACGTATTCCTTTTCCTATTTGGAACCAGTCTGTTGTTCTATGTCCAGTTCTAACTGTTGTTTCCTGGCCCGCATACAGATTTCTCAAGAGGCAGGTCAGATGGTCTGGTATTCCCATCTCTTTCAGAATTTTCACAGTTTATTTCATCCACACAGTCAAAGGCTTTAGCATAGTCAGTAAAGCAGAAATAGATATTTTCCTGGACTCTCTTGCTTTTTCGATGATCCAGTGGATTTTTGTCAATTTGATCTCTGTTACTCTGCCTTTTCTAAATTCAGCTTGAACATCTGGAAGTTCATGGTTCTTGTACTGTTGAAGCCTGGCTTGGAGAATTTTGAGCATTACTTTACTAGCATGTGAGATGAGTGCAATTGTGCAGTAGTTTGAGCATTCTTTGGCATTGCCTTTCTTTGGGATTGGAATGAAAACTGAGCTTTTCCAGTCCTGTGGCCACGGCTGAGTTTTCCAATTTGTTGGCATATTGAGTACATCATCTTTCAGGATTTAGTGCTTTCAATATATTGGTAACAAGTATTGAAAGGGGATGCTAGGATTTCAGAAATCCTAAATGTTTCAGTGTTCTTCACAAATATTGGCAAATGTGTACCTATAGTTTAAAGTTACAGATGATTTTCAAGCACCAAACCTTTTGAGGGTTGGTCTTTAATCTGTGGGAAACTGAGATACCAAGCCTCATCATTTCTTTGCTCCAGAGTTCAAAATATTAGAAGATACTTTAAAAAAAAAAAAACACATAAAACTGATGGCCAAATAAAGTGTAGTAATATCAGGTTTACTGAGATGAAATGACTGCAGAGCATAACTGTAACCTGGGGTTCACACTGACTATTTCTAGTCCCAACCCATTGAAAGAACATGCCCAAGAAAAGCCTTCTGAGAAAGCAGGATCAGAAAGCAGGGATCCCTCCCGAGCCTAAGGATAGGCTGGAAGCTAAGAAGGACCATGGCAGTTCCACTTACCCATGAAACAGGTAACAGAAGATGGGGTGCAACTTGTGCATAGAAATCCTGTGTATTCTTAAGTAGGGTCCTGGGCATGTCAGGCTCTCCCTGCCTGATTTCCTATACTACTTTCCAACTTTCTCCCCTCAGAGAAAGAGAATGAATGGACTTATCTTCTAAAAGACATGTGATAGTGAGAATTTAATGGTACTTCTTTGGTGAATATTCTATGAGAGCTATAGGGAGTAGTATGTTTTCTCAGGAAGAGCAGGCTATAGAAAGCTTTGATTCCTGGTCTCTTACTGACTATGTAACATTAGACATTAGACAAACTACTTAAATTATCTAAACCGCAAAGAGTGAGGACATACCATCTCATAGTATTATTGTATAAATTAAAGGAAGTATTATTGCTGAGTAACTTTTCCTCCCTATGGAGTTGTTAATTCACTGACAGGGAAAAAATGTCACACAGTTGTTTAATATAATATACTACCTCATTGACTATTACAGCTATAGAGGTCATAGTGGTGAAATTAGAAGAAATTCTGTATAGATATTCTCATTATTAAGCCAGAATTTATTGAACATATGACTCTTCCAATCCCAATTTACATAAATCAGCCATACATAACTGTGCACATATGCTCTATAGTCTTACACTAATATGAACTTGCTTATTTTATTTATAAGTAAGATTAACAGATTTCTTATTTGGTAGGATTTGGAGGTGAGTTTTAGCTGTTGATTTCAGTAGTTGTATCTGTTCTGGTATGCACGATCAGATCTGGTAGCCATCAGCAAGAAACAGAAGTTCTCATCCTTGACAATACTTGTTTTCCTTTGTTCTGACTCTGGCCACACTTTGTCATGGTTTTGATTTGTACTTACTTAAAAACTAAAAATTTTGAGACATTAGCACAACTTCTTTGGGAAAATGTCTGTCTCAGTCTTTTGCCAATTTTAAAATTTGATTATCATTTTTTGTTGTTGTTGAGTGCTAGGAGTTCTTTATATATTCTGGGTACTAGTCTCTTTATGAAGTACATGACTTGCAAACACATTCTCCCACAGTTTTGGTTGTCTTTTCAGTCTCCTGTTAGTTTTTTCTGATGCACAAAAATTTTGAGTTTTTATGAGGCATAATTTTTTTTTCTATTGTTTATACTTTTGATGTCATATCTAAGAAATCACTGTCAAATTGAAGGTTATAAAGCTTTATAGATTCAGCTTTTATGTTTAGCTCTCTACTCAAATTTTTGCATATGATGTGAAGTAAGGGCCCAACTTTATTCTTTTTCAAGTGGATATCCAGTTATCCAAACATCATTTGTTGAAGAGGCTGTTCTTTACTGATTGTATCACTTTGGCACCCTCATTAAAAATATATATGTATATATATAATAGAGTTGAGCCTTGAACAACTTAGTGAGTGAACACTGATCCTCTGCATAGCAGAAAATTTGCTTATAACTTTACAGTTGGCCCCATGTATCTGTGGTTTCACACCTGGGAATTCAAACAATCTCAGATTATGACAAACTATAGTAAGTATTTATTGACAAAAATCCATGTGTAAGTGGATTAACACAGTTCAAACCCATATTATCAACTGTATGCTGCTGCGAAGTCGTGTCAGTAATGTCTGACTCTGTGCGACCCCATAGACAGCAGCCCAACAGGCTTCCCCATCCCTGGGATTCTCCAGGCAAGAATACTGGAGTGGGTTGCCATTTCCTTCTCCAATGCATGAAAGTGAAAAGTGAAAGTGAAGTCGCTCATTCGTGTCCAACTCTTAGCGACCCCATGGACTGCAGCCTGCCAGGCTCCTCCATCCATGGGGTTTTCCTGGCAAGAGTACTAGAGTGGGGTGCCATTGCCTTCTCCGTATCAACTGTATATAGAAGGGTAAGTTGGAAACTTCATTCCATTTCATTGGTCTATTCTTATGCCACTACTACACTGTTTGACTATTGTACATTAGTAGTAAGTTTAGAAATTAAGTAATGTGAGTCCCCTGATGTAGTTCTTATTTTCTGATAACGTTTTGACTGTTCAGATCAGAACCCCTTGGAATTTCATATAAATTCTAGGATTGGGTTTCACAGTTTTACAAAAGGCGTCATTGGAATTTTGATAGGAATTGCATTGAATCTATCGATTGCTTTGGGAAATACTGAATCATAACAATCTTCTGTCTTCCAGTTCATAAATATGGGATGTATTTGTATTTGTTTTTATTTATTTCTTTTAGCAATGTTTGTAGTTTTCAGTGTGCAAATCTTGAACCTTCTTGTTTGAATTTATTCCTGGCATTTATTCTTTATGAAGCTATCACAAATGAAATTGCTTTATCAATTTCCTTATTGGAGTATTTATTTCTAGCATATAGTGACACAGCTCATTTTTAAGTGTTGATCCTATACTCTGCAATTTTCTGAATTCATTTACTAACCCTAACTTTTTGTGTGTATGTGAGAATTTTGGGCAATTTTATTTATAAAAGACCATGTTATCTACAAATAGAATTTTTTCTTATTCCTTTCCAATGTGGATAGCTTTTATTTCTTTTACTTGTTTAATTGCTGTATCTAGAATTTTCAGTAGAATGTTGAATAGAATGGCAAAACAGAGATTATTTTATTTTCCCTGATTTTAGGAAAAAAGTTTTCACTTTTCCACCATTGAGCATGACAGAAGCTCTGCATATTTGTGAATGTCCTTTATCATGTTGAGGAAGTTAACTTCTATTTTTCGTCATTTTTTAAATCATAAAAGGTAATGGACTTTGTCCAATGCATTGTATGCATTAATAAAAATTATCATGTATTTTTCTTCATTCATTTCAACAGTTTGGTATGTAACATTGATTCATTTTCATATGTTGAAACCTTCTTTTATTCTTAGGATTAATCTCACTTGCTCATGATATAATCCTTTTAATATGCTGCTAGACTCTGTTTTGGAGAAGGCAATGACACCCCACTCCAGTACTCTTACCTAGAAAATCCCATGGGCAGAGGAACCTGGTAGGCTGCAGTCCATGTGGTCGCTAAGAGTTGGATATGACTGAGCGACTTGACTTTCACTTTTCACTTTCATGCACTGGAGAAGGAAATGGCAACCCACTCCAGTGTTCTCGCCTGGAGAATCCCAGGGACGGGGAAGCCTGGTGGGCTGTGGTCTATGGGATTGCACAGAGTCAGACACGACAGCAGCAGCAGCAGCAGCAGCAGCAGACTCTGTTTGCTAGTATATTTAAAGTATTTTATTGTCTATTGGCAAAAGGGACACTGGACTGAAATTTTGTTTTGTTATGATGCATTTGACTAGCTTTAGTATCAGAATTTTGTTGATATCATAGAATGAGTTAGAAATGGTAGCCCTTATTCTATTTATGGAAGAGTTTTAAGGGATTGGTCTTAATTCTTCTTTAAATATTTGATAGACTGGTCCTGAACATTTTTAGAGGAGGTATTGAGTCAATTTTACTCTTCAGTCACATTGAATTGAAGAGATTGTTGTGAGGTAGGGATGGTGTGATAGGGATCCAATTTCATTCTTTTGCAGGTAGATATCCAGTTATCCCTGAACCAATTCTTGAAGAGACTATTCTACCTTTTATGTAACATTTTATCCCATAAGAATGCCCAACATTCAAGGCATCTCATCCGTACAAATGTGATTCCCAAACCAAGTGAGGATAAGTCCCCCATCAGATAATTTTCTGTCAAAGCCTTTTCCAACCTTTTCCTGAAGAGAGACTCAGGCATGTCTTTGGCCCTTCCTGCTGCTACAGGTGTCTTCAGAGAACTTGAGATGAGCAATGACCTTTGCCATGCTATTCTCCCCCAAACTGCAGAGAAGGCTAAGGTGTTTTCAAGCCACATACTGCCTCTACTTTTGTCACCTCTCAGACACACACAATGTTTGTTGTACCTTTGGTTTTGTTTTATCTTAAAGTGTTACTCACTCATTCATGACTGACTCTTTGTGACCCCCATGAATTGTAGCCTTCCAGGCTTCTCTGTCCATGGAATTCTCCAGGCAAGAAATCTGGAGTGGGTTGCCATTCCATTCTCCAGGGAATCTTCCTGACCCAAGGGTTGAACCTGGCTCTCCTGTATCACAGGCAGATTCTTTACCATCTGAGCCACCAGAGAAGCCTGATTCATCCTAACTATTCTACTAACATCATAAAAATTCTCTTTCCATCTTAAAATTTCATACTACAGTAGAATTTTCACTTGAGGCCCCTCAACACTGGCTGAGAGAATATAATATGGGGGGTAACCATGTTGCAGTGAAAAGGAAAAAAAGAAAAGAGCAATGAGTTTTTTTCTTTCCCTTTCCTGAGAACAAAGAAGATAAAGAGAACAGTGAGCAGGCCTGAGCAGGCCTGGTTTTCCTTTAACTGCTCCTAGCTCTGCATGTCTGTCACTAAGTTTGCTTTTCTGCCCCCTAATTGTACGGGAGCTACACTTCACACCTATTTTCCTTTGACTTTGTGCTAAATACATCCTGTGTCTAGTGTTTACCCTTACCACACCCACCCTTCCCCTTGTAGTTACATATCAGAAAGTAGGCTACAGAGCCATGGAATGGCCAGTGTCAACTGCTGGGTTACTTACCCCAGGCTGATTGTCTTTGAAACAAAGCAAGAGGAAGAAATCAAGATCCTAACCCCTCTGTTCCTCATCACCAGCTCTTGACCAAGAGCTTTCATCTTGTATATGCCCCTGGATTCCTCCCAGAGTGGGGACAAGTTCTTGAGACGTGAGCCTACTGCATTCCCTTCTCTGCCAGTTGAGAATTAAAGCCACCTTACTATTTCCTCCAAACTCTGTCTCTGTATTTTTTATTCAGCCTCTGTGGGCAGAGAAGGCCACAGTTTTGGCTAGCAACAGCCACACGTTTACTCCAAAACTTCATCCTTTTGATTTGACCCCCTACTTTGGCTTCTGCACATGAGGCTCTAAGATATAAATGATTGCCTTGACCATCCAAAGTCTCCAAGAGCATCTTTCCTGTCTCCCCACCAAATGCCTCTTCAAGCCAAGGTTAAAACATAGCTTGCTTTGTTTAGGATCATAAATAAGACTTTCTCTCACCCATAGGCCAATTCTCTCTGTTACTGACAGTACTAGTTAGAGCCACGCTTGATAACTCAAACCGTCAGTGAAAGATCAGACCAAATGGTCCTGGAACCTGGTGCCTGGGCTCCCTGATTCTTTTCAACTTGAGATTGAATACAGATTTTCTAGAATTATCATCTCCCTGTCTTTCTCTTCCTGGTCCCTTTGGCTTGGTAATAAGTGGATTCAGTATCTTTCTTGGCTTTGACTGGCTCTCTCCACAGACACAAAGGCAGAAGGGCAAGCTCTGCTTAGGGCTTAAATATAGGTTAACTCAATCTTAGCATTTTATCAGAGTTCTTCATAAAATTGTACAGGTATCAATATTTTAGTAAAATTTTTCTATTTCTTTTGATAACTTCAAAATTGTAGAAGAATATATGGGTAGTTTTTGAATGTTTGAGCCACAAGTGCTTCCCTTGTGGCTCAGCTGGTAAAGAATCTGCCTGCAATGCAGGATACCTGGGTTCAATCCCTGGTTGGGAAGATCCCCTGGAGAAGGGAAAGGCTACCCACTCCAGTATTGTGGCCTAGAGAATTCCATGGACTACAGTCCACAGGGTTGCAAAAAGTCAGACACGACTGAGTGACTTTCACTTTCATGGGTAGTTTTAGGTTAAATTTGGGGAAATTATTGGTTATCTGGCTATAACATCATTGTAATATTCCTCAAATTAAGGGTTTTTAGATTTTCATTGGAAATATTTTACAAGCCATTATTGGTGCTTTGGGGCTAGAGAAAACTGAAAAACAAAAATAAAGACAAAACAAAAACAGGCTTGACCAAGCATGATAATTATAATGCAAAAATATAAAAATGTGTATATATAAATATGGGTGTATATCTGTGGATTTTAAATTTAATTCTGTTAAAGGAACCAATTCTCTAGAAATAGTCTTAATATTTATGAGATGTGATAGGAATTTAGCAAAAAGCAATCACCATTGAGGACATTTTTATCAGATGCCCTATATGACCTTGAAGCTTACCTAAAATATACTCAAAGAAATCTGATGAATAAGGAGTATAAAGACGTTCCTTTGGGAAATAAGAAATGAAGATTACATATGACTGAAGAAGGCACAGTCAGCTACTATGGAAGCACCAAAGAAAGGGACACTGATCTAAAGAGAAAGCAGTTTGAAGACAGTGGGTTCTCATCACCTCCTGTGGAGATAAACCCCAGTTAGGAGCAATGATCTGGGAGGAGCAAAATAAACCAGAGTCAACAAATATGTAAGAACAAATATTGTAGCTTGGTAAAACAAATTGCATTTTTTAAGTTGAAATATAATTGTTTTACACTGTTACGTTACAATGTTTCTGCTGTGCCTGCATGTGCATGCTAAGTTGCTTCAGTCGTGTCTGACTCTTGTGACCCTGTGGACTGTAGCCTGCTAGGCTCCTCTGTCCATGGGATTTCCCAGGCAAGAATACTGGAGGGGTTTGTCATGCCCTCCTCCAGAGGATCTTCCAGACTCAGGGATCAAATCTGGGTCTCCTGCATTGACACGCAGATTCTTGACCACTATAGCCACCTAAGAAGCCATTTCTGCTGTACAAAGAAGTAAATCAGCCATCTGCATATATATATCCCTTCCCTCTTGAGCCACCCTCCTACCCCCCATCCCAACCTCTCTAGGTCATCATAGAGAAATGAATGAGCTTCCTGTGCTTTATAGCAGCTCTTCCATTAGCTATCTGCCTTATACACGGTAGTGTATATATGTCAATCCCAATCTCCCAGTTTGTACCCCCCTCATCTTCCCTCTATGTTCACATACCCATTCTCTAGGTTTGTGGCTCTATTCCTTCCTTGGAAATAGTTCATCTGTACCATTTTTCTAGATTTCAAATATATGCATCAATACATGATTTTTCTTTTTCTGATTTACTTCACTCTGCATGACAGTCTCCAGGTCCATCTATGTCTTTGCAAATGGCACAGTTCTGTTCCTTTTTATGGGTGAGTAATTTTTCATGGTATATATGTACCATGTCTTCTTCATCCATTTATCTTTTGGACATTTAGTTTGTTTCGGTGTCCTGGCTATTGTAAATAGTGCTGCAGTGAACATTAGGGGTAAGGAAACCATAAACAAGATGAAAAGACAATCCTCAGAATAGGAGAAAATATTTGCAAATGAAGCAACTGACAAGGAATTAACTCAAAAAGTATGCAAACAGTCCATGGAGCTCAATAATAACAACAACAAAAGAAAATAATGAAAAAATGGGCAGAAGATCTTAAGAGACATCTCTCCACAGAAGACATACAGATGGCCAAGAGGCACATGAAAAGATGATCAACATCACTGTTTGTTAGGAAAATGAAAATCAAAACTACAATGAAGTATTACCCTACACCAGTCAGAAGGGCCATCATCAAAAAAGTCTACAAACAATATATGCTGGAGAGGGTATGAGGAAAAGGGAACCCTCTTGCCCTGTTAGTAGGAATGTAACTTGACAAAACCACTGTGGAGAACAGTGTAGAGATACCTTAAAAAACTAACTGTAAAACTACTGCATGACCCAGAAGTCCTGCCCCAGGCCATATACCCAGAGAAAACCATAATTCAAAATGACAAGTTTCATTTTTAAAGTACATTATATTTGTGAAAACAAATGTTGCAATGTTAATAACATTTATGCCTTTTTTTCCTCTTGTGTTGTTCAAAATGTTTTTGTTTCAAAGCAGGACAGCTTTTGACAATATGGTAGGGTTCAAAGTCAGAGAGAATGTACCCAGATCTAGAGGACCAGAGTTGAGATCTCTGGCTTCATTGAGGGGCCAGACTCCAGGGTAGATGATCACTAGTTCTGTAAAGAGTATTATTCAAAGGTTGATAGTTGGTTTTGTTGTGATGTATGACCTTTTCATATATAAGGGGCTTCAAATCTATAGCAGACTCAGCATAAGAATAGTATGTACCTGGGCTTCCCAGGTGGCACTAGTGGTAAAGAATCTGCCTGCCAATTCAGGAAACACAGAGATGTAGGTTCAATCCCTAGTTCGGGGGTAAAATCCCCAGGAGTAGGAAATGGCAACCCATTTCAACCATTATTCTTGCCTGGAAAATCCCTTGGACAGAGGAGCCTGGCAGGTTACAGTCCATAGGGGTGCAAATAATCAGACATGACTGAAGTGACTGAGCATGCACTTTCACCATAGAACCATAATTCGTGTAAGTCAGGAGTGGGGCATCTCTGGTGTAAGTACATCCCAGAATGTACTGAAACAAGTTCCAGGCATTTGAAAGGATACTTTGTTAGAATATGGCTTCCCTGGTGGCTCAGAGGGTAAAGCGTCTGCCTACAATGCGGGAGACCTGGGTTTGATCCCTGGGTCAGGAAGATCCCCTGGAGAAGGAAATGGCAAACCACTCCAGTACTCTTGCCTGGAAAATCTCATGGACGGAGGAGCCTGGTAGGCTACAGCCCATGGGGTCGCAAAGAGTCAGACATGACTGAGCGACTTCACTGTCACTTTGTTAGAGTTAGAAACAGTGATGGGATTGGCCAACTATCTATTCCAGCAAGAATCTAAAACCAGTAGGAGTGGATAAGTAGAAATCTGAAGTTTAAACCAAGGTTTACAGATTTGGTCATATGGCAGAGTGTAATAAAAAGATCTATGATTCATGGGCATGTGTCCAGAGCTCCCTCTAACCACAAGAGATAGTCTGTTCCACAGCCATTTTGAATGAAAAATGTTGCGTGCCAAATCAGTAAACAAAGGATATTGCAGCCATCAAGCCATCACATTACAGCCTCCACATATATGAGCCCTGAGAGAATTCAGGCTAGAACCAGGATGCCTGCCATCAAGCCATCAGCCACTGAAGCCCCACTCCAAAGAAGCGCCCTAAAGAGACTCAGGATGAGAACATACAAGACACTGGCCCCAGAGAGCTGAGGCGCATAGCAATTTCAGAGAGCCCAGACTCTTGCATCTTTCCATATATAGAAAAGTTCTAAATTCATTAACTTGAGATATCTGTTAACAGTAATTGTTTGATGTTACAACTATCTGGTCTTTGTTTCATAAACTCCTATATATCCTGGCTCCTCCCTTGTCTCTTCAGAGCCATTCCTTATAGCTATCTGAGAGGCTGTGTCCTGGGCTTAAGTCCTTGGTTTTGTTGCTGAATAAAACATAATTCTCAACTTTTAGGTTGGGCATTTTTGCAGTCAACACACAGTATCTACTCAGTTTTTTCAGAGGCACCCAGCAAATTCCTGAACTGACCAAAAAACAGGACAGATTTGAACTTTGCAGCTAATTTAGTACATCTTTAAGGCCAGGTTTTCTAAACTGATTTCCTAAGTTAGTTCTTATGGTCAAGCAAGCTTAAAAATGATATATGCAAAATTTTCATCTGATGGATTTGTTAAATATCTATAAGTTAAACAAACAAACATGCTTTGTTTATCCCAGCATTTAAAAAACTTTAAGAAAGAACTCCTTGTTATGGACTATGAAAAATCCTGCTTTCATCATCACAAGAGACCAGAAGTCTAACCCAGAGGGTTTCCAGCTCCTCACACTCCTTGCTGAAAGTATTCACCACACTCTTTGCCTCCCTATTCAGCCTCTGCACTTGGCCCCAAGAGCCTGTACACCAAGACTGTGGAAGTATTTTCTTTCCCAGGGGAGTAGATGTCTGCATTCATTTATTTCTTGTTGACCATTGCATATATCATTCTCTCAGTCATCACTTACTACCAGATTAACTCCTACTCTTTGTCTCTCTTTTTTTAAAAGACATCATTCCCTCTCAGGAAACTTCACATCTCCTTGCCACCCATTCACTACTAAATCTGCATACAATGTCCCTAATAGGTGCTCCCTACTTCTCTTTTGTTAACTAGGTATTTACTGAATATCTATTATGTGCCAGGTTCTTGGGTTACATCAGTGATCAAAGCAAAGCATCTACCTTAGCATCTATCTCCCTAGATACCAAGCCATACACTTGAATCATTAGATTGTAAATTATCTACTTTCTTTATATATCTCTCATTCTTACTCTAGCTGTGTAGGAACAAGATTCGTCCAATTTCTTCAGTTTTATTCCCAAACCCAGCATGACTTTTATGATGTTGTTGTCATTCGGTGTTTGTCAATGGCTATGAAAAATAATCATATCATTTCTTATTCATTTTTCCTTTTGTTTGCTATAGTTTCAAATTTCAAAATCTTATCTGCAAAGATATCTCTAGGAAGTCAAAATAATTTATAGTGCAAATTTCTTTGTCAGATCTCAGCAGTAATGGAGCAAAACTTCTAGATTTTGCCAAGTTCCCCTTGGCCTCCCCTCTGGTTTTTGGCAGTAAAACCCCTCACCATTTCATACTCACATTTCCAAGAGTCAGGAGGTTGCAGTTTTGTTAGCTTTTCTAACAACTTTCTTCATAATGTATAATTTTAGTGACTTAAATGAATGAATTTCTGTTGAGGTTTGTGTTGAACATGTTCAAATAGCTACTGTCAGCTTAAGCTGTCAGTCACCTTCGGCTGGCACACAATAAAGCAAGAACAGAGTCCAGATTTAGACCAATTTGAATTAAACCCTCCAATTGTCCACTGGTACTGTGACTTTGGGAAGCTCACTTAATATTCTTGAGCCTTGCTATCCCCATTTGCAAAACAGGAATAACTAAGCCCCTTGCTGACCTCATAGAATTATGTGAATGTTCAAAGAGCTAGGAAGGTAACAGACCTCACATAGTACTGTTTGACATATAGTAGAAATTCTGTAAATGTTGATTTCTTTTTCTTCCCAAGAGAGTGACTTTCCTTTTATGAATGGGATGGGGGAAAGAGATATGAGAATGCCAAATTTTGGTGAGAATGTTAAATGGAGGCATCTTCTTGTGAGGATATTAGGTCTCCCTTAGTTCAGCTTTAATTATTCAAAGGACTGAGCTGAAGGAACTGGAGGTAAATGCATCATTTTAAAAAATTACCTGCTTAATCTACAGAGGCTCTTTCACTTGCTCCAGGCCTGTAATTAAGACTTGTCTGAATAAGCACCAGTATTTTAATCGAGGTATAAGAGGAAGAAGATGAAATGAAGGGAAAATGGATCTTCCAGCTTTCTTCTGAGTGAAAGATTGCTCACTTTGGAGAACAGAGTGAGCCGTCAAAAAGTGCTTACCAGGGGAAGATTTTAACATTTCCTTTTAACTACACAAGTGACATCAATGTGCTAATTATTCTAAAATGAGCTCAGAATTTGCTGTATGGTTCCGCTTTATGAAATACTTGAGCTCCATTACACTAAGAAATAAAATGCTACAAATTCATTTCTGTTAATTCATGCATAATTGAAGCAGGGGTTGGTGTGAAGCCTCCAGAATATGCACATTTTGGTTCCTTTGTTCTTACTGCATTTATAGTTAAAGGTTTACAACAATGAAAAGGGGTAAGTACATTGGACTCATAAGTTTTATGAACTGTTTAAGTGCATAATGAAGATGATTCATAAACATCTCTAATTGTATAAGCACATCACTAAATATGGATTGCAAAATATGTTGTTTACTTTTTATATAAACCCACCATAGATAAAAGAATATTGCAAGCATAGCATGCATTTTGTGTAGGATGGAGATTGCATCCAATTTTCAGAGAAGAGTGGCCCTATGTCACTGGGACCTTTTTTTCCTTCCATTGTTTTTCTCATCAAAATTGGAAAAATCATTCTGTTAACATCTTGGTAGATATAAGTGAAGGCTTTAGTTAGCTGAATTTCTCAATGAAAGCTTTAGGCTGCTACTGCTGCTGCTAAGTTGCTTCAGTCGTGTCTGACTCTGTGCGACCCCATAGATGGCAGCCCACTGGGCTCCCCCTTCCCTGGGATTCTCCAGGCAAGAATACTGGAGTGGGTTGCCATTTCCTTCTCCAATGCATGAAAGTGAAAAGTGAAAGTGAAGTTGCTCAGTTGTGTCCGACTGCTAGCGACCCCGTGGACTGTAGCCTACCAAACTCCCCTGTCCATGGGATTTTCCAGGCAGGAGTACTGGAGTGGGGTGCTGTTGCCTTCTCTGCACCATGTTAAAAATAATTCCTCTCTTAAAATCTTGCTAAAATATTTAAATCAAGCCTCCATAACTCCACTGCCCTGCCTTATGGAGAAATGAAACAAAGCCCTTATGATTACTAGATCTTTATTTGTCTCGCTAAGAATTATCTTTGATATGAAGGAAGTCATAGTAGCCATTATCTAATGATCAGTTGCTATATGCCAAATATATTTGTATTTGCTTGTCCACCCCTTCTACCTCCCTTTGCTCAACCACCAGTAATCCAGTAATGAACTTCTGGAGGCATATGCCAGGCACCTAGGAGACACTCAGAATTAACTGAATGATTTTGTGAAGTCATTTGTCAATGAATATTACCAAACTCAGGTTCAGCAGCTCACTCTGAAAAGCCAGTAATTTTGGAGGCAAGTGTCAATGGAAAGGAAAGATGGTTTAATCAGAAAAGCTGGAAATGTGGGGAGAAGGTGGACTCATGTCCTGAGACCAACTCCAAAGATTCTGCTCAGCCATGCCAGTTTTTCCTGAGAAAAAAGGGAGGGGGGAAATCTCAGTAAAACTTCAAGACAGGAGATTGGGTTATGTCTGCCTCATTCTTCATTGTGTGCAGATTAGCTGACTCTCCCTTCAGGTGTTATCTTGTCCCTGTGATCTACCTACAGGATTGCTAAGGGGGCTGGTGGAGATAGAGAGCTAGTTATTCTCTAACTACTTCATTTGTCATTCCTATTTCTTTTTATCTAGGAAAAGAATCAACAGATTAGACAATGCATGGTATGGTCAGGAGAGCATAAGTTAGGAGATATGTAATAATGCCTCGAGATCTCCTTCCTATGATTAGGCTCATTCAAGGCTAGAGGGGAACAGAAATGGGCAAATCGGAAAAGAGACAAACGAGCTGCTTTCCATATATTGTGTGAGGATTTTGCAGTAAACATTTCCAACCCTCTGGCTACTATTGGTGGCAGCATTAATGATCACTTTACTTTACAGGTGAACAATTGAGACCCAAAGAACCTAAGTCATTTAGACCTTATAATACTGAGACCAAATAAGGAAATGTGGTGCCAAGAAATGTTTAAAAAAATTCCAACCTGGGTTTGTTTCCAGTCCTCAAACCAGGATTCAGCTCCATCTGCCAGAACAGTCTCACTGGCCCAGATTGCAGGAAATTCAAGAACTAGAGGGGATTTCACGGGTTTGGGTCAATCTCTAAAAGGTGTGGCTGTTTCCACATTAGAATAACCTTTGTCTGCTTCTAAATTGCTTTTCAGCAAATACTTTAGGTTATAATTAGTTGTGTTCTCATTCACTGGCATCTACTTAAAAAATAGTCACAACCTAAAGTGGAAAGTTATGTTTTATTCAGTGGGAATTTTTAGGGTTTCACGCCTGAGAGATAACATCTCAAGTAACACTGAGAGAACTGCTCCGAGGAGGTGGAGGTGGGGAGGAGAAGTCAGGTTATACAGAAGTTTGCAACAAAGGGCAAGAGGTTTGAACATTAAATGATTATTGTTAGTTAAGGAAAATCAGATATCTCAGGCTAAGGAATTTAGAGCTTTTCTGTGTATGGGAAGATGTGAGAGTCTGGGTGAACTGCTGCTGCTGCTAAGCCACTTTAGTCGTGTCCGACTCTGTGCGACCCCATAGACGGCAGCCCACCGGGCTCCGCCATCCCTGGGATTCTCCAGGCAAGAACACTGGAGTGGGTTGCCATTTCCTTCTGCAATGCAGGAAAGTGAAACGTGAAAGTGAAGTCGCTCAGTCGTGTCCGACTCTTCCCGATCCCATGGACTGCAGCCTACCAGGCTCCTCCATCCATGGGGTTTTCCAGGCAAGAGTACTGGAGTGGGGTGCCATTGCCTTCTCCGAAATCATTCCTTTCATATGCATCTCAGCTGTCTGGGGCCAGTATCCTGTGTTTTTCACATCCCCTCATCTCCTTAGTGCACATAGTGGGGAGTGACTGTAGCCTGATAGCTACCAGATAGCAGGTATTATTCTTCCCAGGTGTCCTCCTGGCTCAGAAATTCACATTTGGAGGGCCAGAATCTCTGATGGCTGTGACATCCTTGTTTACTATGTGGCAAGAAATGCTCCATTTCCCATTGATGTTTTCCCAACAACAGCACCTGAGAGTTCAGATTCTATGGGTCAGGTTTAGAAACTCTAGGGCTTATATAGTTACATTGAAAGCAGCTCTTTTGCCTCTTTCCTGTTTGCCTATTTCTATTCTCTCTAACCTTAAAAGAATCTAATTATAGGAATGAATTCTCTAGGCAATTTAACTTAACTCCTGAGTTATGGTCTCCTGAATGCATACCATACCTTGTCTAACCTGATGATCCTTTTCTTAGATTAAAAGAAGTTAAGAATTAAGAATGAAGTACTTAAAGAATGACCAGCTCTTTACCTCGGTGGCCCCCTGAGCAATCCTGTAGACAGCTCATGTCAGCAAGATCAGCACAGGAAGAGAGTCAGTTAGTCTGCACATAATGGAGAAGGATGCAGACCCTAACCTCCTACCTCAGTGATTCACTGACATTCTTCCCCTTTTTTTCTCTTGAAAAACTGTTATGGCTGAGCAGAATCTTGGGAGTTGGGCTCTGGACATGAGTTCACTTTCTCCCCAGACTGCTGACCTTTCTGGTTAAAAGAACTTTCCTTTCTACTGATGCTTGCCTCTTGACTTATTGGCTTTTGAGCAGTGAGTAGGTGAACCTAAGTTTGGTGGCAAAACCAATGTGAAGAACACCCCAGCCTAAGACAACTGGGACAGGTGCTACCTAATTAATAACCACACAGATCACTGAAATTAAATTAGGGGATTCTAAAAGAAATGCCTGGTGAGTGAAAAGGCAAATTTACTTACTTTCTTCACTAAATCCTAATGCTTTGGAAAGCAACACCTTCCAGGGGAACTATACAGGTTTTGGAGTCAGACAAACTTTGATTCTAATCCTGATTCTTATGAACTGTGTGACTTTGAGTGATTTGATCTTTCTCAGCCTCAACTTCCTCTATAATTGAGAACTTCTCTTGTCGGGATAAGGAATGAAAACAATACGTATGAAGTACCTAGATATAGGACTTTGTCTCTAAACTCTGCCTTTTTGTCCGTATTATCTGATTCTTGGTTGAAGTGAAGAATTATCATCATTTGACATTATAGTCATTAGAACTTTACATTAACTAAATGTGATTTATTTGGAGGAACCATGCATGATCTAAAGATTTGTAGTCTGCTTTACTAGGGGCAGTTGCCAAGACTGTGAGAGATGAAGCGATGTATTAAGATATATTTCCATGTGAATGCTGAATGGGATTGATTGCCTCCCACCTCTGGAGTTATGGCTGAGCCTAAGTCACAGCTGCAGGAATAGGAAAACTGGGAACAGGGGCCAGCATTCTGGTGTGCTATCCCAGGTTCTCTTCTCTGGAAGATGGGAGGCAGTGGCACATTGCTTTAGACCACACTTGCATTGAAAAGAGGATATATAATGTTCCAATGCCAGAAGTACCTTATTATTCAATTTTTAAAATAAAATATCCCTATTTTAGACCAAAGAATGAATTGGTTTACCATTTGGAAATATTAAAGACACACACATATAATAAGAAATCTCCAGAAACATTTCCTCCATGTTTTCATAGGTTTTAAGCATATCAGGAGATTTGTAAATGAGCCTTCATTGCCTCTCTCTACTTCAAAACTGCACTGAAGTAATGCTTACAATTCATAACTATAAAATATTATGTGTATCTTTCTAGAAATGTATGTGAAGAAATATATACACACATATATACAGTGAGATGTCATTTTAGAAATATTGTTGTCACTTGAGTTTTGCTTAATAACACATGGGGGCAAACTAATACATAAAGACCTGTTTGTTCTTTTTATTGGTTGCATAGGATTCTTCACATGGAAACGTCATGACACGTATGATAAGTCACTTCAGTCGTGTTCGTTGCCACCCCATGGACTGTAGCCCACCAGGCTCCTCTGTCCATGGGATTTTCCAGGCAAGAATCCTGGAGTGGCTTGCCATGCCCTCCTCCAGGGGATCTTCCCGACCCAGGGATTGAACCTGCATCTCTTATGTCTCCTGCATTGGCAGATGGGTTCTTTACCACTTGTGCCACCTGGGAAGCCTGTGGGTACATTATGAATTATTAAAACATTATTATATTGATGTATATATAGATTTATTTGTGTATTGGGGCTATGTCCAATTACCCTGCAATAGATATGTTTTGTAGATAGATTTTTATGCATTTCACATGAGAAGTTTTGCAGGAACAATTCTCTGGAGCAGTTACTGGTTGGAGTGTGCACAAATTGCCTTCCGCACTGCATTCTCAACAATAGCATGTGAAAGTGCAGTCTCCTTTCATCCTTGTCAGCTCTGGGTGTTTTTGTTTGTTTAGCTTTTGTTTTGTCATTTAATTTTCAGTCTTACAAGTAAAAATGGCATCTCACTTGGTTAAGATTTATATTTTCTTAATCACTAATGAGACTAAATATATTTTTAATACTTTTCTGGCTAGGACATGAACATATTACAGAGTGAACGTTTCTCTAAACATCCCCACACTTCTGATTTCAGCTGGACATGTGAAAATAGCCAGTATCTCTAATCACAGGGAACCAAGGGGTCATGTGCAAAGTCAGGTTTGTGTGTGTGTGTGTGTGTGTGTGTGTGTGTGTGTGTGTGTGTGTTGTAACACCTGCTGTGGGCCAGCAAGGCATGTGGCATCTTCTTGGTGTTTGCTCTGGTATTCATTTCTGCAAAAGCACACATTTGCCTAAATTAAGTTAATCCTAGGTATTATTTTCTTTTACTATTTAAGCAACTTTTATTTGAGAATTTCTAAAAATATCTCAATTTAGAGACACTCTCAAGAATATCGGAAAAGGGTTATGATAAAGTAAGAGCTTCGAGACTCTGTTTTAGAGAATTTTTTCATAAGAAATCATATATAGTTCTGAATTCCTAAAATAGTCCAAGATCAATTGGTATCTAGTGAAGAGTCATTAAACAGTTGTGACATGCCATAACTAGGCTGGTATTGGGATATAGAAATGAAAGTTTCATTCCCTACTTTCCAGGAGCTTATAGTCCACAGGACGAGGAGGAGGTGAAAAACAAAGATATAAACATCATACAGTGAGGTAAGTATTTTAGAACTAGTAAATACTGAGTGCAGTGGGGATCCAGGGTATTAGGATGTTTGGAGTCTTTCTTCATAAGAGCTATGAAAACTCCCTGGAAAGAAATTTACTGTGTGTATGTATGTGTGTATGTGATTGTGTGCTCCTATGCACACTTGCAGGGATGCATACTCTATGTATGCCTTTATTGAATTCACTAGTCTACAAAATACAGGGACAACTCCTGCCCAATGATTTTAATACAATTGCATGCAATTACATGCTGAAAGCCAGAGAATGAAGAGACAGATTTCAGGCCAGGCTGTAATTCAATTACAGAACAACAGAAAAAGGGGAGAACTAATAAAGGCTGAAGCTGCATGTTTACAAATGAGTCGATGCAACTGATAAAAATATTCAGGCTTTTTCAGATGCCAGTACCCACAGAGGTGAAGGTACAGGAAACAGCATGGAGGGGTTAGAACCAAAGCAAAAAAGCAGACCGAAGGACAGAATGAATCATCAAAACTGATAACACTTGAAGCCCTTGCTTCAATTCCAATGATTCCTGGCTTGGTTGAAAATAGTTGACATATTATTCCCCTATTATCTTTGTGTTTTCATGCACCTTTGCTCTTTCAGTCACAGGGAGTACAGGATACAAACAGAAAAAGGAAAAGTGCCTTTTTGCAGCATTTTGCAAAAGCTATGATGTGAAAAAGGCTGGAAATTTTGCAAAATTTTGTCCTTGATCTGTTTTGCGAACCCAAGGATTACATATGATTTGCATAAACAAAGAGAACAATTTTTGCTAGATTTTCTAGTTCCTCTATTACCCTTTCTGGTCACATCCTGGCCCTTGCATTCCTGCAAATCTTCCCTGAAAACTACTGCTTATAGTTCTTACTGAGCTAATCTACTGGTTTATAAGCTTCTTAAAGCAGCTTTGTACCCTTTAAAGGACTACCTAGTGCATCTCAGGGGAAGCATGTGGACTAAATTGACTCCTGAAGATGGTTTCTGCAGAAAAACAATGTTTGGAGAAGTAGATTGGGGTCTAGTATGAGGGCCTTGGATATTTGGCTATGAAGTTTGAAGATCATAAAATAGGCCCTGGGGCTCCATTTGAAAAACATGAAGCTTTGTATGGATTAATGATGGCAATCCAGAGGATGGATGATGGAGAAGGGCAGGAAGAGATACTAAAAGCAGAAAGAGCATTACAGAAATAAAACTGTGAGGTGTAAACTCATATGTGAACCAAGAGTGTTGACGTGAAAGATTAGGTACATATATAGATTTATCCTTCATTCAATCACCATGTTTTTGTTGGACATTGAGTTGGATGCTTTATGAAGATCCAAAGATGCATCAGGCATATTTTATGCCTTCACAGCTTCAACAACTAACTACTTCTATTGTTTTTAAGGATCATTTCAAGCTTGACCTGTTCAAGGATATCTCCTTTGATCCCATCTGTGTTTCAGATCATTTCCCATGACCATGGTTTCCAAGATTAAGTGCTCCTCACACTGTTGAGATTATCTTTTTACATGCACATCATCCACTTTAAACTGTGAGACCCTTGAAGTTGGTAACCATGTCTCATTCAGCTTGGTGATGCCCAGAAAGCAGTGCAGTGCCTGCCACAGAGGAAGTATCAGCATGGGCCGATCATTGTTGCCAAACTCAGGTTTGTCTGTTTGCCGGTCAAAAGCCAACAATTCTAGAGCTGAGTGTTAGTAGAAAGGAAAGGTATTTTAACCAGAAAAGCCAACAGTCTTGTGAGAAGGTGTTCTCATGTCCAGAGACCAACTCTGAAGATGCTACTCAGCCATAAAAGTTATTAAAAAGAAAAATGGAGGAAGGAAGAATCTCAGTGAATCATCAAAGCAGGTGGTTGGGTTCTGCTTTCTCCTCCATTATGTGCAGCCTGGCTGACTGTCTTCAGATGTAATCTTGCCCATGTGATTAGCCTGTAGGATTGCTAAGGGGGCTGGTGGGAAGAGAGAGCTAATCATTCTTTAACTATTTCATCCTTCATTCCTACTTCTTTTTATCTAGGAAAGGAATCAACATGTTAGACAGTGTGTTCCCTCCTGTGTGTTCAGGAGAGCATAAGTCAGGAGTTATGTTGAATTGCCTAGTGATCTCCTTCCTACAATTAGGCTCTTTTAAGGTTCCAGGGGAACGGACATGGGCAACGAGGAAAGGGTCAAAAGAAATGCTTTTAACATTTTGTGTGTGAGGCATATTTAGTGTCTAAAAGAGATATAATGAATGTAGAGGCACAGTGCAATTGAGGAGAGAAAGCAATACTCAGATTTTAAAAAGGCAGAGAAGCTTTATAGCTGAATAGAGAAGATAGGCCACAAATGAGGGATTGCAAAAGTAATATTCAAAAGCAAAGAACTTGAAAATATGTAGGAAGTTAAATATAAATTGAGTTATACCGTTCAGTCTGAAGAGGAAAGACAATCTGAGAGTTCTGGAGGCCAATTTGCATGTGGTGTTGGCACTATAGTGTGGGACAACCAGGGCATGGGGCATCAAATAGAGCAGTGTGGAAAGAAGCTTGATGTGTACACTTGCTCTCCAGTAAGTGGTCCTGGATGGATTTACAGATGCTTTCTGTTTACTCATTCATTGATGCAACACTGCTGACTGTTCAATAAGTAACTATCAAAGTGTGAGAAGATGAGTTGGCCCTCAGTAAATGTTTGCTGAACCAAGGCTAGATGTGTTGAGGACTGCTACACTAATTGTTGTGCACTACAACAATTCTAACACTAAATTAAATTAGGAGCACTTAGAGCGACAGAGAGGACTAGGTAGAACCCCACTGGAACAGGCATCTGTTGATTTTTGCCTGGAAAGTTATGCAGACAGAGAAGCGGAAATGTTGGGGAGGAATCTAGATGTCAGGGAGAGCAGAAATAGACATTTATATCAGAAATCAGTAGATACGGCTAGGAAAATATTAGCAGCCCCATTTGGTAGAAGAGTAGGGATTGTGTGTAGCTACCGTTAAGATGAAGAGTCTGTTGGTGAGATGCTTATACCGCATATAGAGAAAAAGGTAGATGTCATCCAAAACTGCACATATGTATATAATTATGAAGCCTCAGTTCCTATTAATGAGACCATGCAGTAAGCTTTCTTTCTGAAAATATTCCCAGATAATTCTCTCTTTACCATAGCTCATCATCTCCTCTTCATGCTACTGCTGCTCACATATATATATATATATATATATATATTTTTTTTTTTTTTTTTCACAAAGATCATGGTAATAAACCACCAGAAAATAAAGCTGGAAAATAAAGCCAACCAGGAGCCAGTCGGGCTTTATGGGCTGCTTAACAACCTGACTTTGGGTGAATTGCTTCCCTTTTGAGTTTAAGTTTCTCTGTATGTCCTAAACAATGTTGAGCTCAATGGTATTTCAAATTCTTTCTGACTTTGAGAGCTTTAGGGTCATTTCTTTCTCATGTTTACACTAAGTCAAAACACAGTGAGAGAGAGAGCACATGATCTGGCCAGGGCAATAGCACCTGATGATTTAAATGACTACATAGTGGATGTTTTAAAAACTGAAATAAATCATCCACATTGTAGTACACTGAACAATGAACCAGTAACAAGCTCCCTAACATAGAACTGTGGTAGAAGCTCCTCTCCCTGGAAAAATTAAATCAACTCAAGTCATCAGACCTTCCATTTCTATTTTAAACTGAGAAAATACACAAGCAATCATCTAAAACTATAATTGCAAGGGGAAATGAATAAAGCAGTGTGTGTATGTGTGTGTGTCTCAAATGATCATTTTCAAAATAAGTATTTCTGCAGAATGTGTTTTTCTACCATTGCAGAACTTTTCTCAAATATATTCAAATTTAGGTGAAAATAGTGAATAAAAACACATTTCTCAGTGCAAAGTAATTGATAGAAGGAAAGATAGATTTGAGCCATAATGTCCCTTGGATGCACATGCTAGTCAGAGAATGGAGATGCCTTCAGTTGTACTGTTATTGGTCATTATTTTAACTGAAAGCATAGACTACCTATTTTTTTAACCATGAATTTGAAAGTGCAGCCATGCCTTCTGTTATTATTCAAAAATTGCATAAAGTTCTCATTAATGATGTTGACCAGTGGGGAAGCAAGTTGGTAGGTGCCTTTCTACTGTTGGGAAAGAGGCAAGGCTCACCTAATATCTCTGCTTGGATATGTGGGCAAACATGTAGCAGGTGATGGCTGCTGTGGGCACTGTTGTATCATGCTGTGAAAAAACAGGCTGCATAGCCATAACTCAGCTTCTTTTGAGGATGCCTTCTTGCATAGTGTGTGTAAAACAAAAGCAATGAATTTGTTGCAGCATCCTGTGTGCTCCTGCACTTCCCCACCATGTGGATTAGGAAAAAAAGAAAGAGAAAGACAATGTTAAGGTGGTCCAATGGCTAAGATTTTGAACTTCCACTGCAGGGGGCATAGGTTCTATCCCTTGCTGGGAAAGCGCCACATACCATGTGGTGCAACCAAAAAATAATAAATAATGTTTTTTGAAAGAGGGCCTGACAAATTATTTAAGAGAAATCTGTTCCTTTCTCTCTTGAACATTGACAGTCAAAGCTACAACATTGTATGTCAAAAATGTGGGGAACTTCTATAAGATTTGCCTTGAGGTTTCTGTTAGACCCACAGAGGGAAGAAGATTAAGGGGGGAGAGCTGGAGGGATTACCAGGTGGAGGATGTTGGTATTTCCCTCAGGCTTTTTGAGCTACCAGTGTGATTCTGCAAGACAGCCTTAGCAATGTCAAATTCTTACATGTTTCTGGGATGTTTTAATGCAGACAGCCAGGAAACTATTTAAAATATATAGATTACACAGTTTATGAGAAATTTCTCTTTGGGTATAAATACACCAGTTCCAGAAATGTTTAACACAAATTATATGCATCCCAATATTCAAATAACAAATATTCATTCATTCACTCCTTCATTCTATAAATATTGAACACATGGTACAAGAAAGATATCAACTCATAACATCCTGCTTTCATGAAGTTTATATTCTAATGTATCCTAATCACTTTAGCATTTTATAATTTTAATATTTATAAGGAGTTATTTGCCTATAGATACTGCAGAGTTCCAAAGAATAGTGAGGGGATATAAGAAAGCCTTCCTCAGTGATCAGTGCAAAGAAATAGAGGAAAACAGTAGAATAAGAAAGACTACAGATCTCCTCAAGAAAACTAGAGATACCATGGGAAAATTTCACGCAAAGACAGGCACTATAAAGGACAGAAATGGTATGGTCTAACAGAAGCAGAAGATATTACGAAAAGGTGACAAGAATACACAGAAGAACTATACAAAAAAGATCTTCATGCCCCAAATATCCATGGTTGTGTGATCATTCACCTAGAGCCAGACATCCTGGAATGTGAGGTCAAGTGGGCTTTAGGAAGCATCACTATGAACAAAGGTAGTGGAGGAGATGGAATTCCAGTCAAGCTATTTCAAATCCTAAAAGATGATGTTGTTAAAATATTGCACTCAATATGCCAGCAAATTTGGAAAACTCAGCAGTGGCCACAAGACTGGAAAAGACCAGTTTTTATTCCAATCCCAAAGAAAGGTAATGACAAAGAATGTTCAAACTACCGTACAATTTGACTCATCACAAACAGTAGCAAAGTACTGCTCAAAATTTTCCAAGCGAGTCTTCAACAGTATATGAATGGGCAACTTCCAGATGTTCAAGCTGGATTTAGAAAAGGCAGAGGAACCAGAGATCAAATTGCCAACATCCATTGGATCATAGAAAAACAAGAGAATTCTAGAAAAATATCTACTTCTGCTTTATTAACTATGCAAAGCCTTTGACTATGTGGATCACAATGAAGTGTAAAAAATTCTTAAAGGGATGAGAATATCAGACCACCTTAACGTGCCTCCTTAGAAAACTGTATGCAGGTCAAGAAGCAACAGTTAGAGATTGACAAGGAACAATGGATTGGTTCCAAATTGGGACAGGAATACATCAAGGATGTATATCGTCACCTTGCTTATTTAACTAATTATAGTGTAGATCATGTGAAATGCTGGACTGGATGACGCACAAGCCAAAATCAAGATTGCCTTGAGAAATACCAATAACCTCAGATACACAGGTGATGCCACCCCTTATGGCAGAAAAAGAAGAGGAACTAAAGAGCTTCCTGATGAAAGTGAAAGAGGAGAGTGAAAAAGCTGGCTTAAAACTCAACATTCAAAAAATGAAAGTCATGGCATCCAGTCCCATTACTTCATGGCATCCAGTCCCATTACTTCATGGCAAATAGATGGGGAAACAATGGAAACAGTGAGAGACTTTATTTTCTTGTGTTCCAAAATCACTGTAGATGGTGACTGCAGCCATGAGTTAAAATATGCTTTCTCCTTGGAAGAAAAGCTATGACCAGCCTCAGTTCAGTTCAATTCAGTCGCTCAGTCATGTCCAACTGCTTGCAGCCCCATGAACCGCAGCATGCCAGGCCTCCCTGTCCATCACCAACCCCGGAGTCCACCCAAACCCATGTCCATTGAGTCAGTGATGCCAACTCAACCATTTCATCCTCTGTTGTCCCCTTCTCTTCCTGCCCTCAATCTTTCCCAGCATCAGGGTCTTTTCCAATGAGTAAGCTCTTTGCATCAGGTGGCCAAAGTATTGGAGTCTCAGCTTCAACATCAGTCCTCCAATGAACACCCTCCTTTAGGATGGTCTGGTTGAATCTCCTTGAAGTCCAAGGGACTCTCAAGAGTCTTCTCCAACACCACAATTCAAAAGCATCAATTCTTCTGTGCTCAGCTTTCTTCACAGTCCAACTCTCACATCCATACATGACCACTGGAAAAACCATAGCCTTGACTAGGTGGACCTTAGTTGGCAAAGTAATGTCTCTGCTTTTGAATATGCTATCTAGGTTGGTCATAATTTCCCTTCCAAGGAGTCAGCATCTTTTAATTTCATGACTAGCCTAGAAAGCATATTAAAAAGCAGAGGCATTACTTTGCCAACAGTGGTCTGTATAGTCAAAGCTATGGTTTTTCCAGTAATCATGTATGGATGTGAGAGTTGGACCATAAAGAAAGCTGAGCACTGAAGACCTGATCCTTTTTAATTATGGTTTGGAGAAGACTCTTGAGAGTCCCTTGGACAGCAAGGAAGTCAAAGCAGTCAATCCTAAAGGAAATCAGTCCTAAGTATCCATTGGAATCACTGATGCTGAAGCTTCAATAATTTGGCCACCTGATGGGAAGAAGTGACTCATTGAGAAAGACCCTGATGCTGGGAAAAAATAAAGGCAGGAGGAGAGGAGGATGACAGAGGAGAAGTTTGTTGGATGATATCACCAACTCAATGGACATGAGCTTGAGCAAGCTTGGAGTGTTGGTGATGGACAAGGAATCCTGGCATGCTGCAGTCCATGGGGAAGCGGACATGACTGAGTGACTGAAATGAACCTACAGATGCACACATATTCACAGTATTTTCATCATATAGAATACTTCATAGAAAGAAATAAAAGAAAAGCAAACAATAGCAGAAACCGTCTACAGTTTGTTTAATCTGCAAATAAGTTGTTGAAACTATAGAAAATGTTAACTAGCCAGACTTAGAGGCTGTTTAGTTGTTAAATCATGTCTAACTCTTGTGACCCTATGGAGTGTAGCCCACGAAGCTCCTCTGTCCATGAGATTTCCTAGGCAAGAATAATGGAGTGAGTTGCCATTTCCTTCTCCAGGAGATCTTAGATACAAGGCAGGAAAAGAGAATCAGGTCAACAGACACCACAGAAGCAGCATGGCAGGGATATGGCATAGCACCAAGGACTCAATGGAGATGGATTTTAGCAAACTCCAAGAGATGGTGGAGGACAGAGGAATCTGGCATGCTACAGTTCATGGGATTGCAAAGAAGCTGACATAACTGAGAGACTGAAAAACAGCAACAAATAGTGAGCAAACCTGTCAGAGCTTTCAGACCTGGAGACTGCAGTAAACCATGTATGGAGTGATAGCAGCTTGGTCCACGGTGGTGAAAAGTGAGCAGATTCTGGATATGTTTTGAAGGTAAAGATGAATGGATTTAAAAATAGATCAGATGTAAGATGTGGCTTCCCTGGAAGCTCTGTTGATAAAGAATCCCCCTGCAATGCAGGAGACCAGGGTTTGATTCCTGGATCAGGAAGATCGCTTGGAGAAGGAATAGGCTAGCCTTTCAGGTATTCTTGGGTTTCCCTGGTGGTTCAGACAGTAAAGAATCTGCCTGTAATGCGGGCAACCTGGGTTTTATCCCTGGGTTGGGAAGATCCTCTGGAGGAAGGCATGGTAACCCACTCCAATATTCTTGCCTGGACAGAGGAGCTTGATAGGCTACAGTCCATGGTGCCACAAAGAGTCAAACGGCTGAGCACGTGCGAGCTCACAAACACACACACAAACACACACACACACTCACACAGATGTAGGATATGAGGGAAAAAAGAGTCTAGGGTGATTCTGAAGTTTTGGGCATGAGACAGGAAAGGTTTGCTGCCAACAATTGAAGTGGTAAATATCATCAGCCATGATATTTAGGAAATCTGGTTCTTGTTGCTGGTGATAGTGACTTCTTTTCCCTCGATCTTCCATGCTGAGAAACCTTTATGAAAACAGTGCAATTACTAGAATAAAATGATCATTTAGGTTTTTATATGTTCTACTTAAACCAAACCGCTGTATCATATCAGCTAGAATGATGTCCACATTGACTTTTATTGTACTTTGAGTTTTAAAGTCATGGAAGAACGATCCTAGAAATAAATAATTCATGGCAACTGAATTATGAAGTTAATTCTAACCAATAGTGTGCCATTAAAATATGAATGTGCAAATAGTTCAATTTTATTTTTTAATTAACTTTTCAGAAGTAATAGCTGACAATTGTCCTTGATCAGATCTAATGCTGTACTTAAATGCTTGACAGTTTTTAAGTCGTTAATGGAAATCAATGGAAACAACTTTCTGAAAAGTGTTATTTACTTTTATCTTCCTACTCGATTTTTAATAAGGACCAGGATTGAAATGTAACTTCCAAAAATCTCTCTGGCTAGAGTTGTATATTCTTTCCCAAATAAATTCAGGTACTTACCCCTCTGGTATTAATATCTTCTACAAAATATCCAATCTCTGTTCATCAATACCCTTGTTATCTATGCACCACCCTATCTTTCAAGGGTCAACATAAATTCTACTTCTACTTACCCTGCCTAGAGCCCACACTGACCTATGACTTCACATACTTCAATGTGATATTTTATATTTTTCACATAGTAGGAAAATATGCTTTGAAAGTTATCATTTGTAAGCAAACATTCTAAGAAAATAATGATTTAGTTTTGGCATATTGTTTTTCCTCATTTGTCCCTTCTTTCCAGGGATTCTTTAAATTAGCGCCCTAGAGTGGAAACATGAAAAGTTCATGATTCTAGGGGGCCCTAGTTAGTCACTTGCTGGAATATTTAGAACCACTAGATCATCCAAATGCCTGATCCTGAAGTGCAGAGAAAAGGTGGAGTTGGAAAGCAAGCTGTAGGAGTTGGGTGCACAACTGGTATAGTCCTTGTGTGCTTAGGAACGAATAGGGTTTGAGGCCAGAGCTATCTTGCTGGTGTCTATGGGATCATTTTCTGCATGAAACTAACAACAAGAAGTTGAGGTATGTGTTGGGAGATGTTAGATCTTTGCTAATGGACTGTCACAGAGAAGACAATAAAGACAAATGTATGAACCCCATGAGACAGTCAGCACTGTTGTAGAAAGGGAGAGGAGTTTGCCAACACCATGGGCAAGGAATTAGGATCTTTCTGCTCTTTCTGCCTGCCTCTGCTCTGTACCAGGATGCTGGGGGATGAGGAGAAGGAGGAGAGGTGAGGAAAACGGATCCTGCCTCCCTCCATGTCAAGATGCTAGAGCTACAGGTATGTAATATCTGAGGATTTTGAATGCGAAATGAGATGGAAGTTTGTAAGTGAGGTGGGAGGGGGGTTCACGTTTGGGAACTCATGTACACTCGTGGCGGATTCATGTCAATGTATGGCAAAACCAATACAGTATTGTAAAGTAAAATAAAGTAAAAATAAAAATTAAAAAAAAAAGAAGCAACAATTTTGCTAATAATTGAAAAAACACCCTAACTTTGTGAACTCTGAATGAAGCTTTGCTAGGGAACACTGCTACCTATGATGATGACAGAAGATTGGGAAAAAGCAGTTAATAGTATTTACTGGGGAAGATAAAAACATTTCATGCTTAGAGCCCAGTAAAGTTTACTCATTAAACTGGTGTCCCTTTCCTTCTTCAGAAATGGAAATAAGATTACCAACTTTCAGTGCTGCCCAAAAGTACTAAGAGCCAGGGGCTATTGATAGTAATCAGAAAAAGCTGAATCCCCATATCTGGCAGCTTTAAGAACAAATGTGAGCAATGGTAAAAGTAGGGTTTTCTCTCTCTCTCAACGTTTATAATGTACAAATGTTTAATAAGTGAATATTATTTCATGGTTTGTCTTTTCCCATAGGTGGTGCTAGTGGTAAAGAATCTACCTGCCAATGCAGGAGACATAAAAGACATAAAAGATGTGGTTCCATACCTGGGTCTGAAAGATCCCCTAGAGGAGGGCATGGCCAACCAGTCCAGTATTCTTGCCTAGAGAATTCTATGGACAGAGGAGCCTGACAGGTTACAGTCACAAAGAGTCCCAAAGAGGGTCAAGACATGAATGAAATGATTTAGCGATTGCACACACACACACACACACACACACACACACACACATTCCTATAAACTACCCCTATCCCACGACGGTCCTACACTTGGTCTGATGTTAAAGGAAAATTGTACTTTGTTCTTTTCATTTATATTCTTTGTTTTGAGTTGTAAACACATCATATCTCTGACTTGTATGACCTGTGTTCCCAACTTCCTAAATCATTATTGTTTCTCAAATTTCAGTCCTTGATCTTTTTCATCCTTCCATACTGATTTCCAGCATAAGGCTATGGCTTTTCAAAGGATGAAATGATGTCATTTGCAGCAACATGGATGGATTTAGAGAAGATCATACTAAGTGAAGAAAGTCAGAGACAAATATCACATGACACTGCCTATATGTGGAATCTTATGAAAGAATACAAACTAACTTATGGAGTTAGACAGAAATGGAGTTACAGATGTTAAAAATAAACTTGTGGTTATCAAGGAATAAGGGGGGGGGATAAATTGGGAGATTGGGTTTGACATATATCTACTACTATGTATAAAATATGTAATTAATAAGGAGACACTGTATAACACAGGGAACTATACTCAATACTTTATAATGGTCTATATGGGGAAGCAATCTGGAAAAGATGGGCTATATGTGTATGGGTAACTGATTCACTTTGCTGTACACTTGAAACTAACACAACATTGTAAATCAGTTATACTCTAATATCCCAGTCCTAGACATGTAACCAGAGAAAACAATAATTCAGAAAGATACATGCATCCTAGTGTTTATTGCAACACTATTCACAAAGTCCAGGATATGGAAGGAACCTAAATGTCCATCAATAGAATGGATAAAGAAGATGTGATATACAATGGAATATTAGTTAGACATCAGAAGGGTGAAGGGAATGGCGAACCACTTAAGTATTCTTGCCTTGAGAACCCCATGTATGGTATGAAAAGGCAAAAAGATAGGACACTGAAAAATGAACTCCCCAGGTCAGTAGGTGCCCAATAGGCTACTGGAGAAGAGTGGAGAAACAGCTCCAGAAAGAATGGAGAGGCTGAGCCAAAGCAAAAAGAACACCCAGTTGTGGATGGGACTGTTGATGGAAGTAAGTCTGATGCTGTAAAAAACAATATTGCATAGGAACCTGGACTGTTAGGTCCATGAATCAAGATAAATTGGAAGTGGTCAAACAGGAGATGGCAAGATTGAACATCAGCATTTTAGGAATCAGTGAACTAAGATGGACCAGAATGGATGAATTTAACTCAGATGACCATTATATCTACTACTGTGGGCAAGAATCCTTAGAAGAAATGGAGCAGCCATCATAGTCAATGAAAGAGTCCAAAATACAGTACTTGAGTGCAATCTCAGAAATGACAGAATGACCTCTGTTCATTTCCAAGACAAACCATTCAAAATCATGCTAATCCAAGTCTATGACCAATCAGTAATGCCAAAGAAGCTGAAGTTGAATGATTCTATGAAAACCTATGAGACCTTCTAGAATTAACACCAAAAAAAGATGTCCTTTTTTTCACAGGGGACTGGAATGCAAAGGTAGGAAGTCAAGAGATAGCTGGAGTAACAGGCAAGTCTGGCCATGGAGTACAAAATGAAGCAAGGAAAATGCTAGTAGAGTTTTGCCAACAGAATGCACTGGTCATAACAAATACCCTCTTCCAACAATACAAGAGACAACTCTACACAAGGTCATCACCAGATGGTCAATACCGAAATCAGATTGATTATATTCCTTGAAGCCAAAGATGGAGACGCTCTATACAGTAAGCAAAAGTAAGACCAGGAGCTGACTGTGGCTCAGATCATGAACTGCTTATTGCAAAATTCAGAGTTAAATTGAATAAAGTAGGGAAAACCACTAGATCATTCAGGTATGACCTAAATCAAATCTTTTATGATTATACCATGGAAATGACAAATAGATTGAAGGGATTAAATCTGATAGACAGAGTGCCTGAAGAACTATGGATGGAGGTTCATAGCACCATACAGGAGGCAGTAATCAAAACCATCATCAAGAAGAAGAAATGCAAAAAGGGAAAGTGGTTGTGTGAGGAGGCCTTAAAAATAGCTGAGGAAAGAAGAGAAGTGAAAGGCAAAGGAGAAAAGGAAAGATATATCCACCTGAATGCAAAGTTCCAAAGAACAGTGCAGAGTGATAAGAAAGCCTTCCTCAGTGATCAATACAAAGAACTAGAGAAAAACAATAGAATGGGAAAGACTAGATATCTCTTTAAGAAAATTAGAGATACCAAGAAACATCATGCAAAGATGGATACAAAAAAGGACAGAAATTGTATGGATCTAACAGAAGCAGAAGATATTAAGAAGATGAGGCAAGGACCCGCAGAAGAACCATACAAAAGGGATCTTTGTGACCCAGATAAACATGATGGTGTGATCACTCACCTAAAGCCAGACATCCTGGAATGTGAAGTCAAGTGGCCCTTAGGAAATATCACTATGAACAAAGCTAGTGGAGGTGATGGAATTTCAGTTGAGCTATTTCAAATCCTAAAAGATGATGCTATGATAGTGCTGTACTCAATATGCCAACAAATTTGGAAAATACAGCAGTGGCCACAGGACCGGGAAAAGTCAGTTTTCATTCCAATCCCAAAGAAAGGCAATGCCAAAGAATGTTCAAACTACCACACAATTGTACTTATTTCACACACTAGCCAAGTAGTGCTCAAATTTCTCCAAGTTGACTTCAATAGTACATAAACCAAAACTTCCAGATGTTCAAGCTAGATTTAGAACAGGCAGAGGAATCAGAGATCAAATTGCCAACTTCACTTCAATCGTAGAAAAAGCGAGAGAATTCCGGAAAAATATCTACTTCTGCTTCCTTGACTACGCTAAAGCCTTTGACTCTGTAGATCACAACAAACTGTGGAAAATTCTTCAAAAGAAGGGAATGCCAGACCACCTTAACTGTCTCTGGAGAAATCTGTATGCAGGTCAATAGAACTGGACATGGAAAAATGGGTTGGTTCCAAATTGGGAAAGGTGTACATCAAGTCTATATATTGTTATCTTGCTTATTTAAATTATATGCAGAATGAGTGAAAGTCTCTCAGCAGTGTCCTACTCTTTGAAATCCCGTGGACTATACAATCCATGGAATGCTCCAGGACAGAATACTGGTGTGGATTGCTGTTCCCTTCTCCAGGGTATCTTCCCAACCCAGGGATCGAACCCAGATTTCCGGCATTGTGGGCAAATTCTTTACCAGCTGAGGCACCAGGGAAGCTGTATGCAGAGTACATCATGTGAAATGCCAGAAAGGATGAAGCACAAGATGGTATCAAGATTTCAGGGAGGGAACGTTCATCACAACACTGCTAACAATAGCTAGGACATGGAGGCAACCTAAATGTCCATCAGCAGATGAATGGGTAAGAAAGTTGTGTACATATACAAAATGGAATATTACTCAGCTATTAAAATAAACACATATGACTCAGTTCTGATGTGGTAGATATAACTGGTAACTGGAGCTTATTATACAGAGTGAAGTAAGTCAGAAAGAAAAACATCAATACAGTATATTAATGCATATATATGGGATTTTGAAAGATGGTAATGATGATCCTATATGCAAGATAGTCAAAGAGACACAGATATAAAGAACAAACTTTTGGACTCTGTGGGAGAAAGTGGGATGATTTGAGAGAATAGCACTGAAACATGTATATTACCATATGTGAAATAGATGACTAGTCCAAATTCAATGCATGAAACAGGGCACTCAAAGCGGTGCAATGGGACAACCCAGAGGGATGGGATGGGGAAGAAGTGGCGGGGTGGGGTTTGGGTGGGGGGACACATGAACACCTGTGGCTGATTCATGTCAATGTATGACAAAAACCTCCACAATACTGTAAAGTAATTAGCCTTCAATGAAAATAAATAAATAAAGTTTTAAAAAAAAGACTTCAGGGAGAAATACCAGTATCCTCAGATATGCAGATGACACCACCATTATGGCAGAAAGCAAAGAGGAACTAGAGATTCTCTTAGTGAAAGCGAAAGAGGAGAGTGAAAAAGCTGGGTTAAGACTTAACATTATGGAATTTAGAAAGATGGCAATGATGACCCTGTATGCAAGACAGCAAAAGAGACACAGATGTGTAGAGCGGACTTTTGGACTCAGAGGGAGAGGGAGAGGATGGGATGATTTGGGAGAATGGCATTGAAACGTGTATACTATCATGTAAGAAACGAATCGCCAGTCTATGTCTGATGCAGGATACAGGATGCTTGGGGCTGGTCCATGGGGATGAACCAGAGAGATGTTATGGGGAGGGAGGTGGGAAGGGGGGTTCATGTTTGGGAACGCATGTACACCCGTGGTGGATTCATGTCAATGTATGGCAAAACCGATACAGTATTGTAAAGTAAAATAAAGTAAAACAAAAACAAAAACAAAAACACCTAACATCATAACATCTGGTCCCATCAAGTCATGCAAATAGATGAGGAAACAATGGAAGAAGTGACAGATTTTAATTTCTTGGACTCCAAAATCGCTGCAGATGGTGACTGAAGTCATGAAATTAAAAGACACTTGCTCCTTGGAAGAAAAGCTGTGACCAAGCTAGGCAGCATATGATAAAGCAGAGACATTACTTTACCAACAAAGGTCTGTCTAGTCAAAACTATGGTGCTTCCAGTAGTCATATATGGATGTGAGAGTTGGACTTTAAAGAAAGCTGAGTGCTGAAGAATTGATGTTTTAGAACTGTGATGTTGGAGAAGACTCTTGAGAGTCCCTTGGATTGCAAGGATATCAAAGCAGTCAATCCTAAAGTAAATCAGTTCTGAATATTCATTGGAAGGACTGATGCTGAAGGTGAAGCTCCAGTACTATGGCTACCTGATGCGAAAAAATAACTCTTTAGAAAAACCTTGATGCTGGAAAAGATTGAAGGCAGGAGGAGAAGGGGATGACAGAGGATGAGATGGTTGGGTGGCATCACTGACTTAATGGACGTGAGTTTGAGCAAGCTCTTGGAGTTGGTGATAGACAGGGAATCCTGGTGTGCTGCAGTCCATGAGGTCCCAAAGAGTCAGATACGATTGCATGACTGAATTGAGACTGTTTACTTAGTCATAGAAAAGAACAAAATTGTGCAATTTCCAGAGACATGGATAAACCTAGAGTTCCATATATACTCTGTCATCCAGAGTGAAGTAAGTCAGAGAAAAACAAATATCATATAGTATTGCTTGTATGTTAAAACTAGAAAAATAATAGATATGAACTTATTTGTAAAGCTGAAATAGAGACACAGATGTGAGAAGAAACCTATGGATATCAAGGCAGAAAGAAAGGTGGGACGAATTGGGATATTGGAATTGACATATATATTGTTGTTGTTCAGTCGCTCAGTCATGTCCAACTCAGCGACCCCATGGACATCAGCATGCCAGGCTTCTGTGTCCTTCACCATCTCCCAGCTCTTGTTGATACTCCTGTCCATCAAGTGGGTGATATCATCCAACTATCTTTCCTCTGTTGTTCCCTTCTCCTCCTGCCTTCAATCTTTCCTGGCATGAGGGTCTTTAATGAGTCAGCTCATCCCATCAGGTGGCCAAAGTATTGGAGTTTCAGCTTCAGCATCAGTCCATCCAATGAATATTCAGGACTGATTTCTTTTAGGATTGACTGGTTTGATCTCCTTTCAGTCCAAGGAACTCTCAAGAGTCTTCTCCAACACCATAGTTGAAAAGTGTCAGTTCTTTGGCCCTCAGTTTTCTATATGGTCCAACTCTCACATTCATACATGACTACTGGAAGACCATAGCTTTGACTAGATGGAACTTTGTTGGCAAAGTAATGTCTCTGCTTTTTAATATGTTTCTAGGTTTATCATAGCTCTTCTTCCAGGGGGAAACATGTTTTATTTTCATGACTGTAGTCACCATCTACAGTGATTTTGGAGCCAAAGAAAATAAAATCTCTTTTATATAGTTCTTCTGTGTATTCTTGCCACCTCTTCTTACTGTCTTCTACTTCTTGTAGGTAGATACTGTTTCTGTCCTTTTTTGTGCTCAATATTGCATGAAATGTTCCCTTGGTATCTCTAATTTTCTTTTTTTTTTTCTTTTGAAGTATTTATTTTTATTTTATTTTATTTTTGTTTCAAAGCTTTTATTTTTTTAATTTAAATTTATTTATTTTAATTGGAGGCTAATTACTTTACAATATTGTATTGGTTCTGCCAATATATATACAATATTATATTGGTTCTGCAAATATATATACTATGGGGCTTCCCTGGTGGCTCAGAGGTTAAAGCGTCTGCCTCCAATACGGGAGACCTGGGTTTGATCCCTGGGTCTGGAAGATCCCCTGGAGAAGGAAATGGCAACCCACTCCAGTATTCTTGCCTGGAGAATCCCATGGACTGAGGAGCCTGGTGGGCTGCAGTCCACGGGGTCACAAAGAGTTGGACATGACTGAGTGACTTTGCTTACTTAATATATATACTATATATTTATATATATATATAGCATAAAATAGGCAGCTAATTAAGAACCTAATGTAAAATAGGGATTTCTGTGCTCTGTGTTTACCTAAATGAGAAGGAAATCTGAAAAAGGGGAGATACATGTAGACATGTAACTGATTCACTTTGCTGTAGCAGAAATTAACACAACATTTAAAAATATCTATACCCCAGTATACTTCTTTATGCCTACTCACACTTGACAGAATTTTAATGGTCACAAATGAATTTTCTATATGTTTATCAGTGCCAAATTCTCTCCTAACCATTGTTGAGAAAAGACTATATTCTCAACACCAAAGGTAAATATTGCTCACTACTTTTATCCACTTTTGATTATGTTCAGAAACTTTCATATAGATTTTAAACATGTTAACATAAGGAGTAACACCAATTTTCTAACACTATTAATAGAATAAAAAAGTAGGACATTCATTCTTGTCATAAGAAATTAAAAAAAAATAAGAAAAGCATTGGTCTTCATAATTTTTAGAATTAGCAATGACCACTGATTATTTTAATCTAAGTGGATTTTATATCTTTCTCTTGTTTTAAGTGGTTATTTTTTAGGTATGAACATCAGGATTCATTAAGCAATTTATCATCTAATCATTCATTGATGGTTGAAAACATAAACCAAAATTATTAAATGTGGGTACTCTGAATATATACTTTGACTATTGCTTTTTCAATTTCACCTTCCAAAAAAAAAAAAAAAACTTTTATACTTGCATTTATTTAGTTCCACTATTTTAGTTAAAAATCTTATAAATAAAAAAGTGTTTAATGGAGGTAAAATGTATTTCATTTGGCACAGGGACATTTTTCATATAAATCAATAGAAAGAAATCTAATCAGAATTTACAAACAACATTGTTTTGGTTGATTCTCTGAGATTATTTCACCCACAAGGCTAGCAAATAAATTTCTTTTTGTCTTCTACCTGATATTAGATTAATACGTCTCGGTGTGGAATGAGGTAGATAAGACATGCTTAAGATGTTTTCAGAGGCAGCATGGCTGGCCAAAAATTGCAGTGTTTGGTGTTGGCAAAATCTGCATTTAACTTCATATTTTATCAGTTCACAGTTGAATGTTTTTCTGGCACATATTACTGGACCTCTTTGAGTCTGTTTCCTGTTGTTCAAATGGAGCTAATAATGATTACTCTTCAATAGACATTGTCTGCTAAGTGACTAGCCTGGGGTATTTATATGGTATGGAATCCCTTAGGACAAATTTTCAAGTATATTATTGAGTAAACATATTGGTTATATCATATTTTGTATTTACTATTTTGTAGGAGCTGATTTGACAGGAGATGTTTCAGTGCAACTGAAATAAACCAGCCATTAATCATTAACCCTGATGGATGAGGTAACTAAAACTTATAGTGGTAACTGACTTGGTCAAGGTCAATACTAGCAGGACAAATGTGAAGCCTGAATTTTGGTCTCCTAGGCTAATATTTTGTTTATCTTGATCTAAATGACCTTTAGTATAAGCTATGCTAAACATAATACAGAATTTAGGGGGTAGTAAGTCTTGGTTACAGTGAATGTTTGACTATGTGGATCAGCTCTTTGCATGTGTTCATGTATGGATGTGAGAGCTGGACTGCGAAGAAGGCTGAGCACCGAAGAATTGATGCTTTTGAACTGTGGTGTTGGAGAAGACTCTTGAGAGTCCCTTGGACTGCAAGGAGATCCAACTAGTCCATTCTGAAGGAGATCAACCCTGGAATTTCTTTGGAAGGACTGATGCTAAAGCTGAAACTCCAGTACTTTGGCCACCTCATGCGAAGAGTTGACTCATTGGAAAAGACTCTGATGCTGGGAAGGATTGGGGCAGGAGGAGAAGGGGACGACAGAGGATGAGATGGCTGGATGGCATCACTGACTCGATGGACATGAGTCTGAGTGAACTGTGGGAGTTGGTGATGGACAGGGAGGCCTGGCGTGCTGTGATTCATGGGGTCGCAAAGAATCGGACATGACTGAGTGACTGAACTGAACTGAACTGAACTGAACTGATCTGAACTGAATGACTATCTTTCCAAAGTAAAACATTGAAAACCAGACTCAGGAAACCAAGTTGTGTGAGTAGAGTGGAGTTTATGATTATACTCACAACCTATGTAGTATATTTTATACTACATTTAATCTTTAAGTAATACACATAAAGTGAAAGAAGTAACTAAATTGATTTTGGATCTACTGGTAGAGAACCTGCCTGCAAATGCAGGAGATGTAAGAGACATGTGCTCCATCCCTGGACCAGGAAGATCCCTGGTGTATGAAACGGCAACCGACTCCAGTATCCTTGCCTGGAAACTTCCATGGACAGAGGATCCTGATGGGCTATAGTCCAAGGGGCTGTAAAGAGTCAAAAAAGACTGAGTACACATAAATATATACATCTATAAACACATAGCTATTTCTTTAGCAGGTCATTTTTCCTAAATGTAAAAGAAAAGTTTGGCTATTTTATCTCTAAGTTTGCTTTTAAGTTTGTCCCTCATGATCAAAATATGTTAGGGAGGGGGAACCTATCTATCATTGACTGACCAATTATGCCCTTCTTTAAGCATTTATTTTTACCTCATATATTCTTGGAGGCTTTCTATATCTGTATCATATAAACTCAGTCCATCAGTCATGATTTCTTGCCTGAGGATAGAAGCCTTAACAGAAAGTGAAAATATCCCATAGCAGGCCCTGAGTCTTTTAAACAATCTTATTTAGGAAGTTCAATTGGATCTATTCGTTGGATGGCAACATCAGATAGAAACAAAGATACAGTTGGCACGAATTAAGGGTGCCAATATAGGCAGGCTCAGGAGGGTGGCTCTGAGACTTGGGAAGGGTCCTTCTGAGGAATTGAGATTGAGCAGATGCGACAAGTAATGTGCAAGTCAGGAGGAAACTTGTACCTCTAGGGAGGAAAGAGTGACGTGGAAGGGGAAGAGAGACAGGAAGCTTCCAATTCTTACTAGACACAACTGAAATTTCTGCCCCATATTATCTTGACATTTCAGTAAATCTTTTCAATAAATCCTCAGTTCAGTTCAGTTCAGCTCAGTTCATTCGCTCAGTTGTGTCCGACTCTTTGCGACCCCATGAATCGGAGCACGCCACGCCTCCCTGTCCATCACCAATTCCCACAGTTCACTCAGACTCACGGCCATCCAGTCAGTGATGCCATCCAGCCATCTCATCCTCGGTCGTCCCCTTCTCCTCCTGCCCCCTATCCCTCCCAGCATCAGAGTCTTTTCCAATGAGTCAACTCTTCGCATGAGGTGGCCAAAGTACTGGAGTTTCAGCTTTAGCATCATTCCTTCCAAATAAACCCCAGGGTTGATCTCCTTCAGAATGGACTAGTTGGATCTCCTTGCAGTCCGAGGGTCTCTCAAGAGTCTTCTCCAACACCACAGTTCAAAAGCATCAATTCTTCGGCGCTCAGCCTTCTCCACAGTCCAACTCTCACATCCATACATGACCACAGGAAAAACCATAGCCTTGACTAGACGGACCTTAGTTGGCAAAGTAGTCTCTGCTTTTGAATATACTCTCTAGATTGGTCATAACTTTTCTTCCAAGGAGTAAGCGTCTTTTAATTTCATGGCTGCAGTCACATCTGCAGTGATTTTGGAGCCCCCAAAAATAAAGTCTGACATTGCCTCCACTGTTTCCCCATCTATTTCCCATGAAGTGATGGAACCGGATGCCATGATCTTTGTTTTCTGAATGTTGAGCTTTAAGCCAACTTTTTCACTCTCCTCTTTCACTTTCATAAATCCTCACTTGTAGGTAAATCTGAATCGCTTTTGGTCTTTGCTAGTAAAGGATCATGATGCTCAGAGAGCCTTTTGGTTGACAAACTTATGGCTGTTTTGTAGATTCAGTGATGCAGAGAAAGTGCCTCATACTTGTAAAAGTTCCTCCACTTTTGTCATAGAACCTTGAACTCAGTATATTTCCAACAAATATTTGATTTGAATCCTCAACATTGTGAAAAAAATCTGTTCTTTGTTAATAGGTATTTATTTATTTATCATTTGACTGTGCTGCACAACATGTGGGATCTTAATTCTCTGACCAGGGATTGAACACCTGCCTCCTGCATTGGTTTGGAGTCTAAAACCACCAGACCAGCGAGGAAGTCCCATGAAATGATTTAGACTAAACTTTAATGTAGCAGCCATCTTTCCAAATCAATTTCTTTGTGATACACACTGAGGGTATTTTCCAATTACATCAGTTCATAAAAATCATTATCACTGTTGGCAAAGAAAATGTACAATCAGAGGAAGATGAGGTTTTTGTTTGTTTTGAGCAAGAGTAGTTTATTAAGAAAAGTGTTTAAATTTGAAAAATATCTAGTAGACACTAAAACATCTGGTTGAAAACTGATGTCTTCAGTGACACATCTGGATGTTTGCTCCATATGATGTCAAACATGAGGATAATTAAAAATATAGAGCTAAATTACTTAAATGTTAAGCTTTCATCCAGATGTTTTATGCTATATTAGACAAAAATAAAATCTTTATGTCAGACTAAAGTAATCAGGAATATCTAAATGTCACTATGAATAAAATAACATTTCTAATATGTTTCACTGGAGAGAGAGTATTAACTGATAATTAGAGACTATATAAGAAGTTTGTTAAAAGCTTTTTAAATCTGATCGGTAGTAACTGGTAAAATGTGGGAATGTGGAATGAACATTCCTGGATGAATATTGTCCATACTGACTGACGAATAAACAAGCATATTTTAATTTCCAAGCTGTTTCGTTTTGTTCATTTTTTGTTTTTATACATAGAAGTATCTATGAGCTAGTGTTTGGGATTATTTATTAAAAAACACATGTTTATTTTTGCTAATGCATTAGAAAAATGGGGCAAATTTTTGAACTGAAATTCCTTGGCAGTGTTTATTTGTGAGAAATAGTCGGAGTAGGTATAACTTGCAGCTTTAATTCAGCTTCAAAGGGTACCAGATGATAAAGCCAGGGTTAGCTCGCAAATTGTATCCTATGATAATATGGGAAGAGTGAGACCTAGAGAGTTGAGGATAGCAGAAGACAGTTGGCTGACCCAGTAGGCTTAGACAAACAAAGTGTTAAATCCAGGCAGGAGAATAAATGCAGAGAAGGAAGGACTGTACTTTTGCGTGGTACAGACAGGAAACAAGGTTTACCATCTAGGGAATCAGAGGAGGTTAACAGTGCTGCCAAGTCATCCTAGTGGACAGAATCAAATACTCCTCATGGGAAAATACATTTATATATATATATATATATAAATCATGTGTGTGCATACATGCTGCTTCAGTTGTTTCTGACTTTGAGACCCAGTGAACTGTGGCCTGCCATGTTCCTCTGTCCATGGGATTCTCCAGGCAACAATACTGGAGTGAGTTGCTGGGCCCTCCTCCAGGGGATCTTCCCAACCCATGGATTGAACCCAGGTCTCTTACATCTCCTGTATTGGCAGACGTGTTCTTTACCACTGGTGCCACCTGATAATGCGTATAAACGAAATCTAGAAAACTGGTACAGATGAACCTATTTCCAGGGCAAGAACAGAAATGCAGATGTAGGAAACTGACATGTGGATAGACCTGAGGGTTGGGGGTGAAGAGGACAGTAGGACAGATTGGGAGATTAGGACTGACATATGAATGCTACAATGTGTAAAATACATGACTATTGGAAGCTGCTGTATAGCACAAGGAGCTCAACTCGGTTCTCTGGGATGACCTCAGTGGGTGGGATGAGGATAGGTGGGAGGGAGGTCCATGAGGAATGGGTTATAGGTATACATAAGCTGATTCACGTCAGTGTTCAGCAGAAACTAACACAATATTGTGCAGCAATTTTACTACAATAAAAATTATATTATAAACATATAATGTAAACATATCTTTGAATACTTTTAATAGTTTTCATATTTAATAGCTAAAAAAATAAACAAATAAAACTTCCATGTTCACTGATCAGTTTTTTTTAATTGGCTTTATTTATTTAGGTTGAATTAAAATATCTCCCATCAAAAATGGCTCCATCAAAATCTTGGTAAGAAATCATAATATATCCATGTGAGTATTTACCCACAATGAAGAATAAGCATTTTAAATCCCATTTACATGAGAGAAAACAAGCTCAGAGAAGCCCAGTGACATTCAAGGAGACACTCAATTATGAAGTAGCAGACTATAAGCACAAATCCAGATTTGGCATCTCCAAAGACCACATTTTTCCCCACTTATATTGTCTTTGAAAACATCAAAACATTGGTCCCCTTTTTATTCACTGAGATGAGAATTGCTACACTGAACCATTTTATAGACTAAAATGGATATACAGACTAAAGAGGTGTATCACAGACTAACTTGAGAAACAAATCTGATTATGGAAAAGATTGAACATTTTCTACAAACTAGTGTATGTATGAAACATGAAAAGTGTAGAACAGTGAAAAGATGGTAGACTTTATGGTCAGATGAGTAAAACTTTGAGTTTCCATTTTGCCATCCAATTTTGAGTAGAAAACATAAACACTGACTTGAAATGAATGTAAAAAATGAAGGTAACACTAAAGCGACCTTCTATCTAAATTGTCATCCAGTTAAAATAAAGTTTCTCAAACATGTAACTTCATAAACCTGATTCAATGTTTGGTGCACAGAACACAATAAATATGGAAAGAAAACACTTAAGGAAGTTACTTTCATATCTGTACCTATAGAAATATGTATCTATGTCCTTGCCAATATTTACCAATGTTTCTCTCAAAGGTCAGGACCATGTACAGTATATTAGGATCCACATATGCCTTTTCAGTCAGGAAATCATTTCAGGCTTAGGTCAAGAGTTTAACATCTGGCCAGACAGAGCATGGTTTTGCTCATGCTAGACTCACCTTCCTAGCTCGTAAATCTTTGGGAGGTGTCCAGACAGTGGCCTTACGGGCCTGAATCAAGGGCATTAAGGTCAAGAGCAAGTGTGTGTGTGTGTGTGTGCTCACTCAGTCATGTATGACTCTGTGACCCCATGGATTGTAGCCTGCCGGGCTCTTCTGTCCATGGAAGTTTCCAGGCAAGAATACTGGATTGGGTTGCCATGTCCTGCTTCAAAGGATCTTCCCAACCCAGGGATTGAACTCACTTCTCCTGTGTCTCCTGCATTGCAAAAACCTGGTCAAGAGCATAGAAAGTTTAAATTATATCTAGGTGGGTCAGATTCAGGACAGCATAACCCAGATGACTTCTGGAATCTCTCAATCCTTGAAAGCATGATTAAAATATTTTAGTATTCAATAGTCATTGATATTTCCCTTGTTTTGTGTTCCTATTCCATGTTTTTTTCATAGCAACTAAAGTATATCAATAACCTCAGATATGCAGATGACACCACCCTTATGGCAGAAAGTGAAGAGGAACTAAAAAGCCTCTTGATGAAAGTGAAAGTGGAGAGTGAAAAAGTTGGCTTAAAGCTCAACATTCAGAAAATGAAGATCATGGCATCCGGTCCCATCACTTCATGGGAAATAGATGGGGAAACAGTGGAAACAGTGTCAGACTTTATTTTTCTGGGCTCCAAAATCCCTGCAGATGGTGACTGCAGCCATGAAATTAAAAGACGTTTACTCCTTGGAAGAACAGTTATGACCAACCTAGATAGGATATTCAAAAGCAGAGACATTACTTTGCCGACGAAGGTCTGTCTAGTCAGGGCTATGGTTTTTTCCAGTGGTCATGTATGGATGTGAGAGTTGGACTGTGAAGAAGGCTGAGCGCCAAACAATTGATGCTTTTGAATTGTGGTGTTGGAGAAGACTCTTGAGAGTCCCTTGGACTGCAAGGAGGTCCAACCAGTCCATTCTGAAGAGATCAGCCCTGGAATTTCTTTGGAAGGAATGATGCTAAAGCTGAAACTCCAGTACTTTGGCCACCTCATGCGAAGAGTTGACTCATTGGAAAAGACTCTGATGCTGGGAGGGATTAGGGACAGGAGGAGAAGGGGACGACAGAGGATGAGATGGCTGGATGGCATCACTGACTCGATCGATGGACGTGAGTCTGAGTGAACTGTGGGAGTTGGTGATGGACAGGGAGGCATGGCATGCTGCGATTCATGGCGTCGCAAAGAGTCGGACACGACTGAACGACCGAACTGAACTGAAAGTATGTGTGAGAGGTGAAGAGAAGAGGGAATTTTGTTTTTATGGTGAACTTTGGATCAAAATCTAGCTTTTGCAAAGTTTAGTTCATTGACTGATTTTTCCCTCTTTTTGTGATGCCTGAGTTTTGTGCTAGTAAACCGAGACGTAAAATTCAGCCTTTTAAAAACTATTGGCAAAAGCTTTGTATTCACAGGTGTTTGTATTTTGCCCCTTTTACAGAAATATGGTCAGAGGAAAGAATGAAAGAGGTGGTGTTCTCACAGAAGATAACTGAAACCCTTTTAATCTGTTGATAGACCCTGTTCTCTAGAGTTCCAGTGACCATCCCACTGGGGAAACTTTTTGCGTGTCATTTTATTTACAGTTTCAGAATATGTCCTGGACTCTGTTTCCTTCCTTTTTCCTTCTTCATCCCTCGTTTTAAAAATATTTTACTTTCTTATTTATTTAGTGTCATCTGGTGTTAGTTACAGCATGCGGTATCTCCACTGCATCATGAGGGATCTTTCCTCATGGGGTAGTGCCCAGACTCTCTAGTTGTGGCCCACAGTCTCAGTGGTTGTGGCACATGCCTTTAGGCACTCTGCAGCATGTGGAATCTTAGTTCCCCAACCAGGGATCCAACCCAGGTCCCCTGCATTGCAAGGGAGATTTTTAACCACTGGACCACCAGAGAAATCCCTCCATCCCTCTTTCTCTTTTATTTTTCTGTTCTCATTTTCTCATGCAGCATTATTTATCCAGCTATTGTCTTCTCTAGGTTGTCATTTGGTGGGTTTTTAACTTCTAATGCAAGGTGAGAATCATTGTCTTAAAGAAAGATCTTTCAGATAGACTTTTGGTAAAGCTATTATTTAGTTATTTTGTCTCTGTTTCAATGTAAACAATCGCTTGCTTGATATTCACCTAGGTAATTTTCAAATATCTAACACATCAAACCAGTGACTTTTTAAAATATTCTTATTTATTTATTTGGCTGCACCAGGTCTTGGTTGTGGCACACAGGATCTTTGATCTTTTTTGCAGCCTGTGGGATCTTTAGTTGTGGCATGCGAACTCTTAAGTTGCAGCATGTGGAATCTAGTTACCTGACGAGGGGTCCAACCTGGGTCCCATGCAATGGAAGTGTGAAGTCTTAGACACTGAATCACCAGGGAATTCCCCCAACCCAGTGACTTTTAGATTATTTCAAGTGGTTTAATAACTAATGATACAATCTGAATAGTTAATAACACCTAGACTAAATTGTTTCAGTAAAGGCAGTATAGTAATTTGTGTCATTCCATTATAATCTTATTCTATTTCTAATGGTTAAATATTCTCATAAAAGAAGTTAGCTATGGATGAGCATGCTGCTTTCTTTTCATTCTTGTTTGAAGTAAAATTGTTAAAGTCCCAGCTAGATTCAGTAATTGGCTGTCATATGCTTTTTTGCAATCCTGCTTTGAAGAGACTGCTTCTTTCTCTACTGTTCTCTGTTTGCACCAGAAAGTATTCAAAGGATAGATCAAAGTGGAATGTTTATTTTTATTGCTCTTCTCTCATTTCTGGTACATATTCCAATTTTCTCTGCAGTAAAGACCAAAGATTTGGGTCAAAATAGAATTTGAACAGTTATGGATTGGATCTATTGGTTGACCAGGAGATGCAAACAAAGGAGAATCAGAGCTGAAATGCTTGTAAATACTTGCAAAACCTGTAACATTGTCTTCATATAGATGAAAGCATGAGTTTATCATATGAGAGAAGGAAGCATGAGGTCGAGGAAGGGAAAAGGAGAGAAAGAGAGTCTTCTAACTTTGTTTCCTGAGTGTTTGGTGAAGTTATTGATTGCATGCCTACTGTCAAAATGGAATTCCACCTGTAAGAGATTGCCTTCACTTGACTTCTGTATACAACTGTCTCTTGAAGACGGGAAAGCATCTGTAAAGAGATTAGATTTACTTTGCAGGTGCCAGAAAGGATTTGTTTACATCATATTTGTTCTCCTTGAGCTAACATTTCAAACACACACTTATTTAAAGATTAACTCACTCTGTATGGCAAAAATCAGGCTTTGTTTTGGCCACTCTCATGGAACAGGAACGCTTGGTAGAAAGTCTCCTCTTCTCTGCCTCTGTCTCTCTGTCACTTTTTCTGCCTCTCTCTTTTTCTCCATCCTGGCCCTCTTCTCTCTTAATACAATTTCCCATTCTGCAGGAACATCGTTACCTATATCTTCCTTCAAAATGGCTCAACATAAATACATGCTTAATTTTGTCTTTCTTCTTTATTTAAAACCATGGATGTAGCTAATATTTCTTCTCCCTAATATGTGACTCCCAGTTGGCCCTGCTAGCAGGGATTGGACTCTGACTCACCTTTTCTGAACTGACCTCTCTTTTGTCTTAAATGGAATCATCGTTAACACATCTGGTACATCTCCTGGAACACATAGCTCACTTGAAGTATCAGGAGGTTCCAGCAATAAGACAGCTTTCAGAGTTCTGAGCTGACTGGGCTAGAGGCCCATCTGATGATATTCAAGGTTATCAGAGTTATCAAATCTGACAGGCTAGAATCAGATTCTACTTCTTACCTTAGGAATGAATGTTTCATGAATTGAGATGCCAGGATGGAAATTATGTGGAGAATATTTCTGAGCAATTGTCTGGTAAAGGGGCAGCTGTCTCCAACTGTTCTTTTGATTCCTCTCTTTCCACTTGTTAACATTCAAAGTTCTGCCCTATGTCCCAGTCTAGTCTGATGCAAGAATTAACTTGATTGCCCCATTCAGGTTGGTCCAAGGAAGAATCAGATGAAGTGGGTCTGGAAATGTTCATCTCACATTTCATATGTGGGTCCCAGGGGACCCATATAATCATGACCTGGTTATATGGATGTCCCCATTCTCACCTTGATCCCAGTCTTGCCTGTTCAGCCCTGGGCCCTCACTGACACCATAGTTCCTGATATCAAGATTCTTAATACCTATCTGTTGCATGAATGGAAAATAGCACATATTTGGCAAATAATAAATAGGTTTCAAACTCTGTTCTGTGCTTTGGAGATTCAATAATATATATCACAAACTTGCTTCAAAAGATAATTTGTACTTCAAGAGCTACATTGTCTGGTACAGGGATGGTATTGGTGGTACCTAAGGGGCCTACTGAATGTTTGGAAGTCAGGGACCTTCTTTCTGAAATCAGGAAGGTGCTGTGCAGTCTATCATCTAATAGAAAGAGTGGAGTCTAGTGGCATCCAGAGACAATAACATAGAAGCGATTAGAAAGCATTACACCAATCTGGAAGAGGAGAGAAACTTACATTCTCATTTAATTTTTTAAAAATAAAGATCATGAAATCTGAATATGAAATCTGAAATGTGAATTCAACCAGTTGTGCCGCCCACCTCCCAAGGGGAGTCAGGCCTGGGACTTGTGCTAACTGACAAGTCTCATGGCCACCACATATACTAACTTCTTCTCTCTCAGTGAGTCGTGATTTGGCATGGCATCGCTATACTTAGGGACTCAGACCATAACTTCAAATGACAACCTGAAAAAATTGATATGAATATTGTTTATTGTGTGCTTCTCCATTGATGGGCATGAATGAACATTTAAATATTCTGAATATCTCCAATACCTCCTTGGGGGCTAAGCTTATACCTTCATAAAATAATGAGAAGATGTTCCTGCAAAGACACAAGAATTTACTAATAAAAAAATGAGTTAATTAAAGTCCAACATGAATTTAGATGAAATATGTAACCTAGAAAATTCTCAGATTTGCTGTCTAGACAGTAGGGAAAGAAAATATACAAAATTGTTGATAAGATTACATAAGATAATGTGTAAAATGTTAATATATTGTATAAAAGTTTAATAAATATTAGTACTCCTAAATTTCTATTTTCTTTCATTATATAACTGTGTATAAGACCATGCCAGAGTGCCTTTATAGATATACAGCATTGGAATAATCAGAATAATTTGAAGTACTGGAATAAAAGGATTGTTTCCTTATCTCCCTTTACTAGCTGCATCTATTTCTGCTGGTTCACATTATTTAAAGCATTTCTGAGAAAACATTCTGCAAAAAAAATCACATGAGTGAAGCTGAATATGATGAATAAAAATGAAGATATTGAGGGTATAATTAGTTGTTCTCAGAAATTAGTGTACCCTTGAATCATTGCAGAAGTTTGCTATAATTTTATTTATATGAATCTTTGGATTCCACTTTCCCAAAATTCACAGTCAGTGGGTTCCAGTGACAGAGCTTGAAAAACCCAGCTCTCAAGATTAACAGGTAAAAAGAAAATGATGTGCACCTTAAAACTGTGAATTGAATGGTAGAAGCTTATAGTTTGAGAACATACTGTGAAATAGATTTCTTATAGGTGAAGAGTGTTCTGGAGAGACTCATATAACTGTACAGACTGCTAGGTCACTGAAAACCCAAGAATGGCATTTGCTAGTTGTATAGAATTGCCCTTTTTAAGGTTGCAAAAATATAAATATTTATTAACAGTATTCTGAAGAGCAAGGCTATGGTTTTTCCAGTAGTCATGTATGGATGTGAGAGTTGGACTGTGAAGAAGGCTGAGCACTGAAGAATTGAAGCTTTTGAACCGTGGTGTTGGAGAAGACTCTTGAGAGTCCCTTGGACTGCAAGGAGATCCAACCAGTCCATTCTGAAGGAGATCAGCCCTGGGATTTCTTTGGAAGGAATGATGCTCAAGCTGAAACTCCAGTATTTTGGCCACCTCATGCGAAGAGCTGACTCATTGGAAAAGCCTCTGATGCTGGGAGGGATTGGGGGAAGAAGGAGAAGGGGACGACAGAGGATGAGATGGTTGGATGGCATCACTGACTCGATGGACATGAATCTGAGTGAACTCTGGGAGTTGGTGATGGACATGGAGGCCTGGCGTGCTGCGATTCATGGGGTTGAAAAGAGTCGGACATGACTGAATGACTGAACTGAAATGAACTAAACTGAACTGAAGAATTATTCTTAACTCTTTCAAAATTAATTAGATTTTTGAAGAAAGGGATGGGATAGATTTTGAGTGATGTACTGCATCTTATAACATTGATATTAAAATCTTTTAAAAGATAAATTCTCCAAAGTAAAATGTTTCAGCAGATCAATGTAAATCTTCTCCTTACAAATATAATTCTTGTCCTTCTAATACTGCAGACATGAAATGAAAAGATGCTTGCTCCTTTGAAGAAAAGCTATGACAAATCTAGACAGCGTATTGAAAAGCAGAGACACCACTTTATTGACAGAGGTCCGTACAGTCAAAGCTACGGTTTTTCCACTAATCATGTATGGATGTGAGAGTTGGGCCATAAAGAAGGTTAAAAGAAAGTGAAAGTGTTAGTCACTCAGTTGTGTCTGACTCTTTGTGATCCCACTGACTGTAGCCCATCAGACTCCTCTGTCCATGGTATTCTCCAGGCAAGAATACGGGAGTGGCTTGCCATGCCCTCCTCCAGGGGATCTTCCCGACCCAGGGCTCGAGCCCAGGTTTCCTGTATTGCAGGCAGATTCTGCAATTGAGCCACCAGGGAAGTCCCCTAAAGAAGGCTGAACACCAAAGAATTGACGCTTTCGAACTGCGGTACTGGAGAAGACTCTTGAGAAACTCTTGGACAGCAAGGAGATCAAACCAGTCAATCCTGAAGGAAATCAGTCCTAAATATTAATTGGAAGGACTGATGCTGAAGCTAGAACTTCAATATCTTGGCCACATGTTGTGAAGTGCTGATTCACTGGAAAAGACCCTGATGCTGGGAAAGATCAAAGGCAGGAAGAGAAGGAGGTGGCACAGGATGGGATGGTTAGATTGGCATCACTGACTCAATGGACATGAGTTTGAACAAACTCAAAGAGATAATGAAGGACAGGGAAGCCTGGCATACTGCAGTCCATGGATTCACAGTTAGACACAACTTGGCAAAAGAATGACAGCAAATCTACTGAATAAGAAGAAAGTGGGTTGTCTTCCATCTTCCAGTTTTCTTCATTTCCTCCAGTTTCTTCTTCATGATAACACATCTGTTTATAGCTTGTAGACCACTACTGATGCATTTTTAATCTTTGATGGGCCACAGCAAACTCAGAGATGAGTAAAAATTTCAAAAGAACAGTTTTTCATAAACTTCACCGAAGTACCATTTTTCCTCTTTATCGTTTGTTTTCTTTGGCAAACAAAATTTCTCACTCCTCTTTGCCACCTCCTTCCAATGTGTTCTTGTTCTGTGTCATTAGCCAACAGTCAGCTGCGTAAATGTTGGCTCACATCCAAGGTGATGATTGCTTCTCATATACACTGTCTTTGGTGTTGGCTCTCAGACTAATAGCTTCTGTTTTTAATAGATGAAATTTAGCATGATTAACTCTCAGGTGATTAATAGAGGGTGTTTTTGAGAGCTAAATAATGAAGAAGCAATTAAATAAATATGATATGGTGTCTTGACCACAAATCAAGTCACACTTTTTCTTACTGCTCCTTGGATTGTGGTTTGGAGGTCAGAAGGCCGCCATAAATTAGGGAGGAGAGCCCCTGGCAACAGTTCTGGGAAAAATAAGAACCGGAAACATGGTAGGGCACAATTCGGCACCACTCATCTGAGTTTGAGCTCTTATAGTGTGGTATTTATAAAACAGGCAAGTTATTTAATTCATGAGCTCCAGCTTCTTCATCTCCAAAGCAGGAAAGATTAATACATAATTTGTAGGTTTAAATGAAGATTAATGAAGATTAAATGATATAATTTATGCAAAACATCTTGAAAATGCCAGGTACATAATGTTCAGTGAATATGTTAGTTTTAAATCCTTTTTCTTCTCCCAGTCTTAACTCTCAACATTTTCCTGGGAGTGTTAGAAGGGATTGTGTATAGGATTGTAGTCTGTTCTAATTTTCAGTAATCTAGGAAAGAAAGAAATTGATTCCCCAACTCCTTATCCCTTAATATAAAAAAATGTCATTTACAGCTATGGTCACTCATAAGTTATTATTTTTTGAAAAAGCATAAGCCTTTGGATGTCATATTTCCAGCTTCTAACATCAATTTCCACACTTCCTGACACTTGGCCTCCCCTGTGTAGAATTTTATAGTTTCTCTAGAAGGAATAATATAGTATATGATATGTTTAAAAAAGAAAGTTTAAAAGAGAAATGTTATAGATGATTGATAGGTTTTGTATTTTAAACATTTATAGATGATGAGATCTAAAAGTGGCAGAAATAGGAAGACAATTTGCCTTAGAACAAATAAGACTTGATTGATTTATTAATGACCTTTTCCTCAGTTATGCCTTGCTGCTGCTGCTGCTGCTAAGTTGCTTCAGTCATGTCAGACTCTGTGCGACCCCACAGATGGCAGCCCATGAGGCTCCCCTGTCACTGGGATTCTCCAGGCAAGAACACTGGAGTAGGTTGCTATTTCCTTCTCCAGTGCATGAAAGTGAAAGGGAAGTTGCTCAGTTGTGCCCAACTCTTCACGACCCCATGGACTGCAGCCTACCAGGCTCCTCCACCCATGGGATTTTCCAGGCAAGAGTACTGGAGTGGGGTGCCATTGCCTTCTCCACGGTTATGCCTTAGGAGCAAACAATTTCAAAATATCATTGGTTTACAACATTAAAGATTGATTCTTGCTCATATCATAATGCAGCTCAAAGTAGTGTTCCATTTTATTTTTTATCATTTGGAGATAAGAAATAATTGAACTTATCAACAATATTATAAAATTAGCTAATTCTTATCCAAATATCTTTTTTATTCATTTCCATTGAGGTATAATTTACATATCTTATTATGAATATTTAGCATTTAGGTTAATGAATTTTTACAATAGCATACCATGTTACCACCACCTAAAATAATGTCAAGAATATTTCCCATCATCCCCAGACATGAAGATGGCCTTTTGTCTCTTTCCAGTCGGTCCCTGCCAGGCAAACCCTTCTATCAGTTAGTTTTGCCTAGTCTAGAATCCATTTTTAAATAAGATTATAAAATATGAGCTTTCATGTGTTGGCCTCTTTTCAATCAGCATAATATCTGCATCTTGTATATTCATGTTTTTGCATGTATATTGCATGTTTTGCAAGAGTACTGGAGTGGATTGCCATTGCCTTCTCCAATTCAGGTTGGTAAATAATCTTCTTATGAAGAGGAAGGATGATGCCAGAAGATACGAAATGGCATCTCACTGGAGTTATAAATTGCATTTCTTTGGTAATTACTGATAGTCTGGACCTTTTAATGTACTTATTGTCTATTCATATATCTTCTTTTGTGAGATGTTCAAGTATTTTTGGTCACTTTTATTGGGATGTTTATTTTATTGTGTATAAGGATGACTTTGTATATTCTAGATATTAATGATTTGGAAGATACATGTACTTGAAACTATTTTCTGAGTATGTGTATCATTATCTTAATGGTTGCTTTTGATAAGCAGAATGGTCTATGAAAATCATTTACCTTTTTTTAAAAGTTAGGTTTGTTCCTTTCTGATATTTCTAGATATAAGTTCTTTATCAGCTGTATGAATATTGTCCACCAGTATTTAAGTCATCTTTTCATTAATTCATCTATCTTTCAAAAAGTGTAAGTTTTTAATTTTGATAAATTCCAGTTTATCAATTTTTTTCTTTTCTGGAATAAGCTTTTGATATCATATGTAAAAAAGTTTGCTTAACACAAGTCCACAAATATTTTTTTCTCAAATTTTCTTCTAGTGGCTTTTTATTTTGGAAAGATCTATGATGAACTTTGAATTAATTTTTATATTTGGTACAAAGAATGGATGAGATTTATTTTATTTTTTTTTTTTGCTTTTTGCTCATGTTTTGTTTTGCATGTTAGTTAGCTGCTCAGTTGTGTCTGACTCTTGCAACCCCATGGACTATAGCCAACCAGTCTCCTCTGTCCAAGGAATTCTTCAGGCAAGAATACTGAAGTGGGTTGCCATTTCCTTTGCCAGGGATCTTCTCGACCCAGGGATTGAACTTGGGTCTCCTGCATTGCAGGCATGTTCTTTACCATCTGAGACATCCGGGCTATTTTTACTGTGGTTATTTATATTTGAATTCTACAATTACATATTGCATATTACATTGTTATTGTTTTTGCGTGTACAGTCCCTTGTATCTTCCACATATATTGCCCCTCCACCCTCTCTATTGGTAACCACTAGTTTGTTCTCTCAGAGAAGGCAATGGCACCCCACTCCAGTACTCTTGCCTGGAGAATCCCAAGGATGAGGGACCCTGGTGGGCTGCTGTCTATGGGGTCACACAGAGTTGGAAATGACTGAAGTGATTTAGCAACTTAGCAGCAGTTTGTTCTCTGTATCTCTGTCTGCTTCTTTTTGTTATATTCACTAGTTTGTTGGGTTTTTTTTTTTTTTTTTTGGTTCCACATTGAAGTGACAGCATGCAGCATTTGTCTTTCTCTATCTGACTTACTTCACTTAGCATAATGCCCTGCAAGTCCATCAACGTTCTTGCAAATGGAAAAAATTCATTCTTTTTTTTAACAGCTGAGTAGTATTTCATTGTGAAAATGGAGACAGATATACTATATATTTATCTATTCATCCAGTGATGGATACTTAAATTGCTTCCAAATCTTGGCAGTCATAAATAATGCTACTATGAACACTGATGGTATGTATCTTTTCAAATTAGTGGTTTTTTTTTTTTTCTTTTAAGTGATATACTTGGGAATAGAATTGCTCAGTCATATGGTAGTTTCAGTTTTTGAGAGGAAAGGCAGAAGGCGAATAGGCATATGAAAAGATGCTAAACATCACCAATCATTGCAGAAATGGAAAACAAAACAAAATCATAAGAGATAACCTAACACTTGTCAGAATTGCTATGATCAAAAAGACAAGAAATAACGATGTTAGTGAAGTTGTGGAGAAAAAGGAACACTCATACACTGTTGGTGGACATGTACCTGATGCAGCTGCTGTAGAGAAAATTATATAAGTCTCTCATCTTTATTCTTCATAAAGTTGAAGGTAAAAGATGCAGGAATAAAGGAAGACAATAGAATGGGAAAGACTAGAGTTCTCAAGAAAATTAGAAATACCAAAGGAACATTTCATGCAAAGATGGGCACAATAAAATGCAGAACCAGTATAGACATAACAGAGGCAAAAAATATTTAGAAGAGGTAGCAAGAATGCACAGAAGAATTACACAAAAAAGATTTTCATGACCCAGATAACCATGATGATGTGATTACTCACCTAGAACCAGACATCCTGGAATGAGAAGTCAAGTAGGCCTTAGGAAGCATCACTACAAACAAAGCTAGTGGAAATGATGGAATTCCAGCTGAGTTATTTCAAATACTAAATGATGATGCTGTGAAAGTGCTGCACTCAATACACCAGCAAATTTGGAAAACTCAGCCATGGCCACAGGACCATAAAATGTCCATTTTCCTTCCAATCCCAAAGAAAGGCAATGCCAAAGAATGTTCAAACTACCATACAATTTAACTCATCTCACATGCTAGCAAAGTAATGCTCAAAATTCTCCAAGTCAAGCTTCAACTGTATGTGAACTATGAAATTCCAGATGTTCAAGCTAGATTTAGAAAAGGCAGACGAACCAGAGATCAAATTGCCAACATCCACTGGATCATAGAAAAATCAAGAGAATTCCAGAAAAACATCTACTTCTGCTTTATTGATTATGCCAAAGACCTTGACTGTTAGGATCACAGCAAACTGTGGAAAATTCTGAAAGAGATGGGAATACCAGACCACCTTACCTGCCTCCTGAGAAATCTGTATGTAGGTCAGGAAGTGGCAGTTAGAAATGGACATGGAACAACAGACTGGTTCCAAATTGGGAAAAGAGTATGTCAAAGCTGTATATTGTCACCCTGCTTATTTAACTTATATGCAGACTACATCATGAAAAAAGCTGGGCTGGATGAAGCACAAGCTGGAATCAAGATTGCTGGGAGAAATATCAATAACCTCAGATATGCAATGACACCACCCTTACAACAGAAAGTGAAGAGGAACTAACAAGCCTCTTGATGAAAGGGAAAGAGGAGAGTGAAAAAGCTGGGTTAAAACTCAACATTGAAAAAATGAAGATCATGGCATCCAGTCCCATCATTTCATGGCAAATAGATGGGGAAATAATGGAAACAGTGTTAAACTTTATTTTTCTGGGCTCCAAAATCACTGCAGATGGTGACTGAAGCCAAGAAATTAAAAGATGCTTGCTCCTTGGAAGAAAAGCTATGACCAATCTATACAGCATATTAAAAAGCAGAGACGTTACTTTGCCAACAAAGGTCTGTCTCGTCAAAACTTTGGAAGACAGAGGATGAGATTGTTGGATGACATCACCGACTCGATGGACATGAGTTCGAGCGATCTCTGGGTGTTAGCGATGATCAGGGAAGCCTGGTGTGCTGCAGTCTATGGGGTTGCAAAGAGGCGGATGTGACTGAGCTACTGAACTGAACTGAAGAGGATGCAGCATGAGGTTAGATGAAATAGGGTGGGTAGGTGAATTAATTTAGCAGCCACTTCCTCCTTACATACTGGGCAATACCAGTTAGAAAAATAGGTGGAAAGATTGCTGGGATAGACCTTCCCAGGCATGGTCTCTACCCTACCCCTTTAGTTACACCAACATTGAGCAGAAGAAAACTGTGGAGGCATCTGTTTCCCAAAGGAAAAATGAAGTGGCCGATTGAGCAATCCCAGTTTACTTTTTTATTACTAACATGGATGGCACTGTTTTCTTAATTGTGGTAAATATATATAATCTTAAGTTGGCTATTCTAAACATTTTTTTACATGCACATTTCCCAGCCATTAATTACTTCATAATTTTGTATATGGTATTCACTATTTGTTTCCAAAACTATTCACCCCCTTATACGGGAACCTGGTAAGCATGAAACAATATCCCCTTTCCCCCTCAATTTTTCCAAGTCTTAAGTCCCTGGTCACCTTTAATCTACTTTCCACCCCTATAAATTTGGTGATTCTTAGGTTTCACATGAGTGAAATCATAAAATATTTGTCCTTTTGTGTGTGACTTTTTCATTTAGCATGTTTCCAAGTTTCATCTTTGTTTCAGATGTGTCAGAATCTCATTACTTTTTATAGCTGAAAAATATTTCATTGTGTATACATAGCACATTTTGTTTATCCATTCATTTGTTGATTCTTGAATTGTTTCTCCCTTTGGGCTACTGTGAATAATACTGCAATTAATACTGGCATACAGTATTTGTGCCCTTGTTTTTAATCCATTAGGTTATATCACTAGGACTACAATTGCTGTCATTTGATAATTCTATACTTATCATTTTGAGGAACCACTGAGCTTTTTTCACAATGGCTGCACCATTTCACATTCTCACCAGCAATGCGTTAAGTGTCCCAATTTATCTACATCCTTGCCAACACTTCTTATTTTCAATTCTTTCCTTTTTTCCTTCAATTGCAATCATCCTAGTAGATGTAAACTAATATCTCATTGTGGTTTTGTTTGCATTTCCATAAAAATTAATGATGGGCTTCCCTGATGTCTCAGATGCTAAAGAATTGGCCTGCAATGCAGGAGACCTAAGTTTGATCCCTGCAAGGAGGAAACGGCAACCCACTCCACTATTCTTGCTAGGAAAATCTCATGAACTGAGGAGCTTTGTGGGCTACAGTCCCTGAAGTCACAAAGAGTCAGACATGACTGAAGCAACTTAGCAGCAGCAGCATGTGTTTATAAGCCATTTGTATATCATCTTCAGGGAAACAGTTATTCAAATACTATTCGGTTTTTACTTGGATTCATTGTCTTTTTGTTGTTGACCTTATAGGACATTTTTATATTCTGGATATTTATTTGTTATAGATATATAATTTGTAAATATTTTCTTGTATCCTATTCAACTTCCATAGGTTATCTTTTTTATTTTCTTGATAATATCCTTTGAAACATAATGAAAAATTGTGATAATGCTCAATTTATCTATATTTTATTTTTTATTGCTTATACTTTGATGTCATATCTAAGAATCCATTGCCAAACCCAAACCCATGAAGATTTAGCCTTATGTCTTCTAAGATTTTCATAGTTTTAGCTCTTATGTTTGGGTCATTGATCCAATTTAAGTTAAATTTACATACAGTTTGAGGAAAGGGTACAACTTCATTCTTTTTTATTTTTCCATGTGCAAGCACTGTTTATTGAAGAGACTTTTCTTGTTGAATGAATTTAATAACTTTGTTAAAGTGACTAATTGGTTTTAGATACATGGGTTTATTTCTGCACTATAAATTCTATTCTGTAGGTCTACATGTTCATCCATATGTCAGTAATATACTCTTTTGAGTACTGGAGACATAGTAAGTTTTGAGATTGGAAAGTGTGAACCTCAAATTTTGTTCTTTTTACAAAATTGTTTTAGCTATTTCAGGGCCCCATGTAATTCCCCTTGCAAATAAATTTGAGGATTAAGTATGCCCCTGCTTTTTAATATGCTGTCTAGGTTTGTCATAAGTTTTCTTCCAAGAAGCAAGCGTCTTTTAATTTTATGGTTGCAGTTATCATCTGCAGTGGTTTAGGAGCCCAAGAAAATAAATTCTATTACTGTTTCCATTGTTTTCCCATCTATTTGCTATGAAATGATAGAACCAGATGCCGTGATCTTAGTTTTTTGAATGTTAAGTTTTAACTCAACTTTTTCATTCTTCTTTTCCACCTTCATCAAGAGGCTCTTTAGCTCCTCTTCACTTTCTGCCACTAGAGTGGTGTTATCTGTATAGCTGAGGTTATTAATATTTCTCCTGGAAATGTGCACGTTGGATGCTTACTTAACTTATATGCAGAGTACATCATGAGAAACGCTGGACTGGAAGAAACACAAGCAGGAATCAAAATTGCCGGGAGAAATATCAATAACCTCAGATATGTAGATGACACCACCTTTATGGCAGAAAGTGAAGAGGAGCTAAAAAGCCTCTTAATGAAAGTGAAAGAGGAGAGTGAAAAAGTTGGCTTAGAGCTCAACATTCAGAAAACAAAGATCATGGCATCCGGTGCCATCACTTCATGGGAAATAGATGGGGAAACAGTGGAGGCAGTGTCAGACTTTATTTTTTCAGGCTCCAAAATCACTGCAGATGGTAACTGCAGCCATGAAATTAAAAGACGCTTACTCCTTGGAAGAAAGTTATGACCAACCTAGACAGCATATTCAAAAGCAGAGACATTACTTTGCCAACTAAGGTCTGTCTAGTCAAGGCTATGGTTTTCCCAGTGGCCATGTATGGATGTGAGAGTTGGACTGTGAAGAAGGCTGAGGGCGGAAGAATTGATGCTTTTGAACTGTGGTGTTGAAGAAGACTCTTGAGAGTCCCTTGTACTGCAAGGAGATCCAACCAGTCCATTCTGAAGGAGATCAGCCCTGGGATTTCTTTGGAAGGAATGATGCTAAAGCTGAAGCTCCAGTACTTTGGCCACCTCATGAGGAGTTGACTCATTGGAAAAGACTCTGATGCTGGGAGAGATTGGGGGCAGGAGGAGAAGGGGACAACAGAGAATGAGATGGCTGGATGGCATCACTGACTGGATGGATGTGAGTCTGAGTGAACTCTGGGAGTTGGTGATGGACAGGGAGGCCTGGCGTCCTGCAATTCATGGGGTCGCAAAGAGTCGGACACGACTGAGTGACTGAACTGAACTGAACTGAATATCTCAACAATGGTTAACTTTCTTATTTACCAATATGGGATATCTTTCTTTTTTTTAAGCTAATTTTAAATTACAATAATACTTTTAAAGCTTTTAGTGTATATATCTTTCATCTCCTTGATTAAATTTATTCTTAGCTATTTTTAGTGCTATTGTAAATAAAAAGGTTTTTGTTAATTTTTTTAAAATGTCAGATTGCTCATTGTAGATATGTAGAAACATCACTGAATTTTGTGTGTTTATCTTATACCTTGCAAGTTTTCTTAATTTATTAACTATAGTAGCTTCCTTGGTGATTTTTTTTTTTAATTTTCTATATATGGGATCATATCATTTGTTAATAGAGATATTTTCAGCTCTTTCTTTTCAATTGAAATACCTTTCACTTTTTTTCCTACCTAATTGCTCTGGCTAGAACTTGTTGTACTATATTGAATAGCAGTGATGAAAGTGTGCATCCTTGTCTTATTCCTCATATTAGGGAAAAAGTTTTGTGTCTTTAACTATTTAATACAATGCTAGCTGTGTTTTTTCATAAATAACCTTTATCAAGTTGAGGGATTTACCTTCTATTCATGCATTTCTAAATGTTTTTATTATGAAAGGTTTTGGATTTTTTCAAATGTGTTTTCTGTATAAATTAAAATAATAATATGGGTTTTTTCTTTGTATTATTAATATGGAGTATTAAACTGATTGATTTTATTATGTTGAACCACTGCTGCTTTTCTGAGATGAATCTCATTTGGTTTCTTAATATGCTGTTGGATTCAAGTTGCTAGTATTTTGTTGATAATTTTTGCATTTATATTCATCAAGGATGGACTGTAATTATCTTGCCATATCTTTATCTGGTTTTGTTATCAGTAGGTTTCATACAAGATTAAGGATGAGTTATCCTCTTTTTTATGAATTAGAAGAGAATTTTTGTTAATTATTCTTTAAATATTTGACAAAACTTAATAGTGAAGCCACCTACTCCTAGACTTTCTTATTTGGGAGATTTTTAGTTGCTAATTCAGTCTCTTTATTTGAGATTTTCTACTTTTTCTTGAGACAGTTTACCTCCTCCATGTATTTATAGAAATTTGTCCATTATATCTATGTTATAAAATCCATTGGTATACAATTTTTCACATCACTTATTTATTATCTTTTTTATTTCTTTGAGGCTAGTAGTAATGCCCTTACTTTTATTTCTGATTTTACTTATTTGTGTCTTCTCTCCTCTCTTCTTTGTAAGATTTGCCAACTTTTAAAATCTTTTCTGTTTATAATAGCCAGCACATGGAAACAACCTAGATGTCCATCAGCAGATGAATGGATAAGAAAGCTGTGGTACATATACACAATGGAGTATTACTCAGCCATTAAAAAGAATTCATTTGAATCAGTTCTGATGAGATGGATGAAACTGGAGCCGATTATACAGAGTGAAGTAAGCCAGAAAGAAAAACACCAATACAGTATACTAACACATATATATGGAATTTAGAAAGATGGCAATGACGACCTTGTATGCAAGTCAGCAAAAAAGACACAGATGTGTATAATGGACTTTTGGACTCAGAGGGAGAGGGAGAGGGTGGGATGATTTGGGAGAATGGCATTCTAACATGTATACTCTCATGTAAGAATTGGATCGCCAGTCTATGTCTGACGCAGGATACAGCATGCTTGGGGCTGATGCATGGGGATGACCCAGAGAAATGTTATGGGGAGGGAGGTGGGAGGGGGGTTCATGTTTGGGAATGCATGTTAGAATTAAAGATTTTAAAATTAAAAAAAAAAGAATAACAACAAAAAAAACAAAAAAATTTATTTATGGTTCTAAAAGATTCTGAAAGAACAAAAAATAAAAAAGCAAGCAGATGAACAAACAAAACAGCAAAAAATAAAATGAGAAAGAGATAGAAAACCAATCTCTCCAAGTCTGAAGACTGACTTTATGCTGGTGCTCTCCTGAGCACTTAGGTTTGTACTGACTCCAGGGATCAGTGCCAGGTGAAAGCTCACACTTCTCAGCCTGCCTGCATACATGTAGCTTTCTAAAATCCCAGCATACATTGCTACTTCTGAAGGTCTTAGTTCTCCGAAAAACTCTCTACAGCTTTTTCTCTGGACTTCATGCAGTCTAGTTTATTCTTTGACTGCAGTCTTTTGTCACAGGAGTCTCAAAGACTGTTAGTTTGCTTTGCAGTAATTTCAACCAAAGTTCATTGCTTTTCTAGCATGAGTTCTGAGTTAATGAAACAAAGATGATCACTTTGCATTAGTTTTTCAGGTAACACCAGACAGATTATAACTGATTTACATGATATTTGTCAATTATATCTTCTCTTCTCCCTCCAGAGGTATAGAAAGAGTGCCATATTCTGATTCTGGCCAGCATTGCTTCAAGAACAAGTCCATCCCTACACGAGGGGTTGGTGGTGGTGAAGAAGAAATTCATAGGGCCTGGACTCCATCTTAGTCCTGTTTATGCTGACCATGTTTGGCCATTTTTCCAATGGACTCTGAACTCTGTGTTTAGTGACTATGAAAACAACAACAGAAGGATAAGGCCCCCTCCAGACAGGGGAACCTTGAAGATTGTATCTAGGTTCAATTCAGTTCAGTTGCTTAGTCGTGTCCGACTCTTTGTGACCCATGAATTGCAGGACGCCAGGCCTCCCTGTCCATCACCAACTCCCGGAGTTCACTCAGACTCACGTCCATCAAGTCAGTGATGCCATCCAGCCATCTCATCCTCTGTCGTCCCCTTCTCCTCCTGGCCCCAATCCCTCCCAGCATCAGAGTCTTTTCCAATGAGTCAACTCTTCACATGAGGTTGCCAAAGTACTGGAGCTTCAGCTTTAGCATCATTCCTTCCAAAGAAATCCCAGGGCTGATCTCCTTCAGAATGGACTGGTTGGATCTCCTTGCAGTACAAGGGACTCTTGAGAGTCTTCTCCAACACCACAGTTCAAAAGCATCAATTCTTCCGCCCTCAGCCTTCTTCACAGTCCAACTCTCACATCCATACATGACCACAGGAAAAACCATAGCCTTGACTAGACAGACCTTAGTTGGCAAAGTAATGTCTGCTTTTGAATATGCTATCTAGGTTGGTCATAACTTTCCTTCCAAGGAGTAAGCGTCTTTTAATTTCATGGCTGCAGTCACCATCTGCAGTGATTTTGGAGCCCAGAAAAACAAAGTATGACACTGTTTTTCCACTGTTTCCCCATCTATTTCCTATGAAGTGATGGTACCGGATGCCATGATCTTCATTTTCTGAATGTTGAGCTTTAAGCCAACTTTTTCACTCTCCTCTTTCACTTTCATAAGAGGCTCTTTAGTTCCTTTTAACTTTCTGCCATAAGGGTGGTGTCATCTGCATATCTGAGGTTATTGATATTTCTCTCAGCAGTCTTGATTCCAGCTTGTGTTTCTTCCAGTCCAGCGTTTCTCATGATGTACTCTGCATAGAAGTTATATAAGCAGGGTGACAATATACAGCCTTGAAGTACTCCTTTCCCTATTTGGAACCAGTCTGTTGTTCCATGTCCAGTTCTAACTGTTGCTTCCTGATCTGCATACAGATTTCTCAAGAGGCATGTCAGGTGGTCTGGTATTCCCATCTCTCTCAGAATTTTCCACAGTTTATAGTGATCCACACAGTCAAAGGCTTTGGCATTGTCAATAAAGCAGAAATAGATGTTTTTCTGGAACTCTCTTGCTTTTTCCATGATCCAGCAGATGTTGGCAATTTGATCTCTGTTTCCTCTGCCTTTTCTGAAAACAGCTTGAACATCTGAAAGTTCACAGTTCATATATTGCTGAAGCCTGGCTTGGAGAATTTTGAGCATTACTTTACTAGCATGTGAGATGAGTGCAATTGTGCGGTAGTTTGAGCATTCTTTGGCATTGCCTTTCTTTGGGATTGGAATGAAAACTACCTTTTCCAGTCCCGTGGCCACTGCTGAGTTTTCCAAATTTGTTGGCATATTGAGTGCAGCACTTTCACAGCATCATCTGCCAGGATTTGAAATAGCTCCACTGGAATTCCATCACCTCCACTAACTTTGTTCAGAGTGATGCTTTCTAAGGTCCACTTGACTTCACATTCCAAGATGTGTGGCTCTAGATGAGTGATCACACCATCATGATTATCTGGGTCGTGTTCTTCCGTGTATTCTTGCCACCTCTTCTTAATATCTTCTGCTTCTGTTAGGTCCAGACCATTTCTGTCCTTTATCGAGCCCATTGTTGCATGAAATGTTCCCTTGGTATCTCTAATTTTCTTGACGAGATCCCTAGTCTTTCCCATTCTGTTCTTTTCCTCTATTTCTTTGCATTGATCTCTGAGGAAGGCTTTCTTATCTCTTCTTGCTATTCTTTGGAACTCTGCATTCAGATGCTTATATCTTTCCTTTTCTCCTTTGCTTTTTGCCTCTTTTCTATTCACAGCTATTTGTAAGGCCTCCCCAGACAGCCATTTTGCTTTTTTGCATTTCTTTTCCATGGGGATGGTCTTGATCCCTGTCTCCTGTACAATGTCACGAACCTCATTCCATAGTTCATTAGGCACTCTATCTATCAGATCTAGTCCCTTAAATCTATTTCTTACTTCTACTGTATAATCATAAGGGATTTGATTTAGGTCATACCTGAATGGTCTAGCAGTTTTCCCTACTGTCTTCAATTTAAGTCTGAATTTGGCAATAAGGAGTTCCTGATCTGAGCCACAGTCAGCTCCCGGTCTTATTTTTGCTGACTGTATAGAGCTTCTCCATCTTTGGCTGCAAAGTCTATAATCAATTTGATTTCGGTATTGACCATCTGGTGATGTCCATGTGTAGAGTCTTCTCTTGTGTTGTTGGAAGAGGGTGTTTTTTTATAACCAATGCATTTTCTTGGCAAATCTCTATTAGTCTTTGCCCTGTTTCTCATCGCCTAAGAGAAAACATACACTAATCACCCCTTCCTCCAGACAGGCCCTAAATTTTTCTGTATCAATCGAGTGTAACCTTGGGTTCATTGATTATTGGCTAATTGTTTGACTGTTTGAGCACATGAGCACATAGCACGTGAATGATGGGGTTATTGGGAGTGTATTTTCCTTGGTTTATGTAAGCCTCAAGGAATTTGGAGTGGTGGGTTCAGACACATACACATGGGGTATAAAAGATTTTCACAAATGTTGGTCGGGGTCCTTGGCTAAGAGGAGACTCTGCCTTGGGCCCGCCGGTGTAATAAACTGTACCCCACTATCTGCATTGTCCTTCTGAGTGAGTTTGTTTCCCGGAACACATGGCTGTAACACTGGGGAGGGGTGCATTGGGGATGTAAAGGCAAATAATATTATCACAAAACATACCTACCATTTTGAAGCAGCTTCCTCATCATTAAGTATTTGGTTAGTGCAAACTTTCACTGTTTTTCAGGATTCTGACAGTTTCTACTTTTTCTTCAGTGTTTTGGTGGGGAGATGAGAGGTTGAAGCTACCTGGTTTACCATCTTACTCATGTTTATATAAGAAAGTTCTTGGTTATTATCTCTTCAAATATTTGTTCTGCCTTATTCTCCCCCTTCCCTCCTTATGAAACTCCAATGACACATATATTTCATATTTGATGTTATATGTCAGATCTCCAATAGCATGTCTATTGTTTCACTCTTTTTTATCCTTGTGTTTTAGTTTTGATAGTTTCTATAGATGTGTTTTCAAGTTCACAGATCTTTTTCCCTGCTCTGTTTAGTCTGCTGCTTACTCCAGCAAATGGATTCTTCAGTAACTTTATTTTTCACTTCTAATATTTTCATCTGTCCTTTTTTTATTTTATTGTTTCCATCTGTCTGCTGAAATTCCTTATTTCTTTCATTATGCTTTCCATACTTTTTATCGGCCCTTTAGTATTTTCATTATAGTTGTTTCATTATAGTGATTTCTGATGGAATGTTTTTCTTCTAGATTTATATCTGCTCTTTGACTTTGATGACTGAACTTTGTTTCCCTGATTTTGATCTCTGGTGTTGTAAGCAGTTGGTTTTAACTTGCTGTTAGGCTCTTGGCTTCAGGTTGCTTTTTATGACTGCTAGGATAGTGTTCCCAAGTTTGGGCCTGAGACCCAAGCTTAGTCAGTGATATTCTTTTTGTGCAGCATTAGAGGTGAGCACAGTAAACCCTTCTGGTTTATATTTCCACCCACCTTCCAACCAACAAACACACTCTCTTTTATTGGTTGGTATAGTTTTTCCCACATAATAAGACACTTAATTATGATGTTGCTCGACTGAAACATCACAGCTAAGACTATAAACTGAAGAACAGATGCACTGATTTTTAAATCTCATTTTCACACTTTCCAAGGTGTTTGATTTGGACAAAATCACTTCAGATATTGAAGCCTCAGTTTCTTCATTTGTAGTGTAGACATAAGATAATCCACCTTATAGAATATTTGTAAAAATTAAAGAATAAAGGAACATAGTGCCTGGATATTTATTAAGCAATTATTAAACTGTACTTCTTAAATTTATTTTGTGAATATAACCTCACTGAGTTTTAATTTCTTTATCTGAAAAATGAGTATTATATTGTATAATAATAACACTGCATCATGTGCTTTTCCATATAAAATAACATGATAATTTTAACAACTGAAATTCATAGCACAATTTACAAATTATAAGTTATCTTACACAGATAGCATTCCCATAGAAACCTGAAAGCTGGCTACATATACATATTTTTATTTTTAATTGTAGCACTTTTTTTCAGTGTGCTGAGCCTTCATTGCAGTGCACAGGTTTCTCTAGTTGCAGAGTGTGAGCTTAGTTGCCCTGCATCATGTGGGACCTTCATTCCCTGATCAGGGAACAAACCAGGGTCCCCTGCATAGGAAGACAGACTCTTAACCACTGGGTCACCAGGCAAGTCCCTGAAAGGTGGGTATAGATTTCCTATTCTATAGATGAGGAAACCTCTGCCTGGAGAGAAATGTCATTATTCACAAGTGATCAAAGACAGGTCATAAGCCAGCACCTATGTCTCTTTAATCATCCCACACACTTTATACTGTAAGTATTTATACTAAATACTATAAGAGCAGGCTTAAAGGAACTCAACCATCTCTATTCTTTGGGCCAAAATGCACAAATGGTCTCATGATTTCCTTTCATTTCCTTAATGCATTATAAAAATTGCTGATTTGCTGTTTTATGTTCTTTTCTGTAGAGTTTCTGAGCATTTTTTCATGCTGCATTTCATTTCATCATCTCTTGCTTCTATTTCCAAATGTTGCTATTTGTTCAGCCTGGTTTTGCTCTGTGAGCAGTTATTTACAATATATACTAATTTAATCCTTGTTCAGGGAAAAATGAGAACCAATTTGCATACTTTTACAGATCATTGAAAATCAAGCTTGGAAGAACTCACCTAGGACTAGAATCCTTTTTATTTAATCAGTAAAATGTATATATGTAGTGCCTGACCATAATACAAAAATAGGTAAATGTCATCCACAAAATTGTGATTGATTGCAAGCATTATCTATCACCCATCTACTATAAAACATATTTCCTACACACAAATTTTGAATACAAACTCAGAAACTGATAATGTGTAAATCTTAGGATTTGAGAATGCTTAAGTTGAAAGGGAAATCATCCATCATCTCAAGCAGATGAAACCAACACAAGTGACTGCAGAGTCATTCAACACAGATGAAACCAGCATAGGGGGCCACAGAGTCACACAACACACAGAGCACATGGAGCCAAATGTCTATTCCACTAATCCCCACACCTTCCGGGATGGCATCCTTGTCGTAGTTCTTAACTTCATTCCATTATTATTTACCTACCTGGGCCTTCATCTCTGTGCAATCAACCTCTTTATTAAAGAGAAACCCACTCTCAATATTATATTTAACTGTTTTCTCAGTTTATAATACATCCTTTAGGTCCAGTTTCCTTTAAGAGAAACTCTGAATTGATGAAGTATCTCAAGTAGGTCTTGGAATTTAGCATTTAGTTCAAATACGTATTTAATTACAAATAGCATACATTTAGGAGAAGGCAATGGCAACCCACTCCAGTACTCTTGCCTGGAAAATCCCATGGACGGAGGAGCCTGGTAGGCTGTGGTCCATGGGGTCACTGAGTCGGACACGACTGAGTGACTTCACTTTCTTTATTCACTTTCATTCATTGGAGAAGGCAATGGCAACCCACTCCAGCGCTCTTGCCTGGAGAATCCCAGGGATGGCAGAGCCTGGTGGGCTGCTGTCTATGGGTTCACACAGAGCTGGACACAACTGAAGCGACTTAGCAGCAGCACACATTTATAGGAAGATTCCAGCCTTTGGAAGTGTTTTGCATTTCTGATTTCTAGTGTGGCCTACTATTGATATTAAATATTTCAACAGTTGCCACCATCTTTCTCAATATCAGGCCCTCTGCTAAAAATTCTATATGAATTAAATCAGTGAATTGTCAGAACAAGCCTATAACTTGTTTTAGAAAAGTCATCTTATGTATCTCTGCTCTCAGTTGCCTCCTCAGAAAAGTATGGATATTAATGCTTGCCTTTAGTAGGCACTGATGAGGAGAAAATGAAATTATTTCTGTACAAGAAAATTAAATGATGTTTGAGTATTCAGATATTGAAGTTTTTTTTTCCCTTTTTTTATACTGACAAGTTAATTCAGTATATACTGTTCATTTTACAAGTTATCCACTTTTCATAACTTTGATCATGTTAGATTTTCCACCAAGAATATTCATCTACTTTACTATCCAGATGTCTGTAAATCTATTCAGTGCTTCAAAGCCCAATTCAATGCCCTCTGTTCTTAAAGATTTTCTAAACAAGATAATTTCTTTCTCCTCTGAACATTCAGAGTTTTTTAATCTCTGCTGTGGTGATTGTTTCCTATTAATACTTTAATTGTGCTCTTTATGTGTCTCTTCTCTTTGTTCTTGTATCCTGTGAGCCCTCAAGGCCTGAACCTCTGCCATGTGATTAGAAAACTGTATATTAAGATTCTCAATAAATGCTGAATTAATTTCAACTCCAACTAGTGTTAGTTACAGTTACAGAAAAGCAAGGGTTACTGGTTTTGAGACAAAATGAAATGGATGAGGAGCTCATTAAGACTATGTCTCATGTTGTTGAAGCTCTGTCATTGGCGGCTGCCTAGGGGACACAGTGGTATTTGTCTTTGGAAAGTATCTTCCTTTGGTCCAGAAAAAAGGCCACATTAAGGAGTTATTTTGGTTATGCAAATAATGAGACAACTACTTGAAACCAAGAGGTGAAGTATTTTCTTTAGTCATGCGAATTGGGGGTATTAGCAACATGGTGTCCCTGCAGGGTCAGGTCAATTCATTGTGTGTATTTTGTGTTCTTACCTAAATGTGGATTTTGAGTTCAATCTCTAAAAACTGGTTTTGCTTCTTTTGGGAAAATGTTTCTCCTCTGTTCAAAAATTACTCAAGTCAGTTACAGAGCAAAATTTTGAAAGGTGGCAGATAAAGATGTAGACTCATTTTTGCTTTGGACTCTGAGTTAAGCGTGTCATTCCCACCCTGGTTTGGTCTGCCAGTGACCCAAATGGGATACTTTTCTGTGAAAAACCCCTGACTGTGAGATAGGAAACAAACAAAAACCTAAAAAACAAACAAACAAAAAACACACAAATATTCTGTTTGCCTTATTTGTGCCAGAAGGGCCTGCCAGGGTAGCACTTGCCTCCTGGGGTGAGAAATTGACTATTTCCTTAGCTGTTTATTGAAAAGAAGCGTTTTCCCTGCAGACAGAGGCATCTGGGCGGAGAAAATGATAGCAAGAATTTAAACTTAAGGCTTTCCTGTAAGGTGAGTGCAGAGAAAAAGAGAGTGAGCCAGGCAGTCAGTCAAGAAAAGGGAAATTTATTAGAGGGAAAAGAGAAGGTGACTGGCCCTTAAGGAGAACCAGAGCCCTCTCTTTATGACAGAGTCCTTCATATACCCCACCAATGAAAAATTCTCTGAAGGGATAGTCATGTAGCTGGAGGTCTGGAATCTGGTGGTCTCGCAGCTTTGAAAAGATAGGCACCAGTGAGATAACAGGATGCCCTTTGGGCAATTTGGTCAGTCTCAAGGATCACTGTGATTTAATTCTTTGTTTGTGAGGTTGACATAATTAGCTAGCCATCTTATCAGTGAGACCCATGTGGACGCTTTCATTTCCCAGAGAATAAATAAAATAGAACATCAAATCCTTTAAAGCGGGGGACAGATATATTAAAGGACCAGGGAACTTAGGAATTTTCTAGGAATGGATAAACCAGTCTTTGAAATATTAACGTCCTTGGGCAATTTGGGAAATCATCAGATCAGGTTGAGTTTTTATGTATGGCTGATGTTTTCTCCACTGGAATCCTGGGAGGATGGTGCCCACAGGACAGACTAGAAAAGCCAGAGAGCAGAATTCCAGAAAATGTGTGGCTTCCAGCAACTGGCAACCAGAGGCATGGCTGCCAGTGCCTTTGGATATTTGCTCTTGCAACAATAGTTATTTATATATTTTCTGTTACTGTGATTCTTACTTGTTTCAACAGTTCCTCAGCAGAGCCTAAAATGCAAGCCGAAGTGAGTGAAATGTTAAATCTTATTATTTTAGGATAGATAAACCTTTTATAGGGCTTCCCTCATAGCTCAGTTGGTAAAGAATCTGCCTGCAATCAGGAGACCCTGGTTCAATTCCTGGGTCAGGAAGATCCACTGGAGAAGGGATAGGATACCCACTCCAGTGTTCTTTGGTTTCTCTTATGATTCAGCTGGTAAAGAATCCATCTGCAATGTGGGAGACCTGGGTTCGATCCCTGGGTTGGGAAGATCTCCTGGAGAAGGGAAAGGCTACCTACTCTAGTGGGTGAATTCCATGGACTATACAGTCCATGGGGTTGCAAAGAGTTGGACATGACTGAGCAACTTTCACTCACACTCATTCAAACCTTTGATAGAGCAGAACAAAACAAACCAGAAAACCCCAATAAGCAAATAAACAAAAAACCCTTCACCACCACCACCAAAAAAAAAAAAAAGAAAGAAAGAAAAGAAATCCATCACAAGGATCATGATCTTATGAGGAAAAATTAGCTGTTTTTTATATTCATGCTAATGTCTGTATTAAGATTTATCTTCTATTTAGCTTTTGTTAAATATCTACTATTTTAAAAAACCTATCATTTTTTTCTGGAAAAATGCTGGACCACATTCCCTCTTATGCTAATCCTATCACTTGTCGAATGAGTATTGTCTTCCAGAAAAGAGATCAAATTTCTAGCCCCATCTCTGCTATTGTGCCAAGCACTTTATATCCTGTGAAGCAACAATCCTGTGAGGCTGGTGGCATTAGTTTCATTTTATGTTTGAGACAACTGAAGCTTAACTTCGTTAGGTTAAGTCCACCAGTGACTGAGCTGGGCCCTTCATCAGAAAAGTTGATCAATGAGTGACCCAAGACCAAGCCAACCCTATTGGCTTGTAGAGTGCATATTCTTTAACACCTATGCTAGTACCTTCTATGCCGGATTGCCTCACATAACACTCTCTGTGGTTCTCAATCATACGAATGTCAAGGCACTGCAGGATTTTCTGCTCTTGACCCAAACTGTGTTTCATGTTCTTGGATCTTTCTTTAATCAATTATGAATGTCTTGATTGATAAAAATAACTCATCCTCTTGGCTTTCTTTTTTTAAAACAAATTTGTATTTTGGGTAGATACTTCTTGAGATCAATGATTGTTACCTGACTATATCTAAGAAATTAAAATATCTGTTTTTGTATGCTTTAAAAAGTACAGAACTATCTCCAGGAGACTGAACTCATGTGTTTGGGAAAATTCATATACATCATTAAAGTTTTACTTTATACCCAGATATTTATTATTATGCAAACTTTGTTTTTTTGTAATTATATGAGAAGTAACTTTGAGAAATTTAATAGTGTTTGGAACAAACAGTATTTTGACCAGAAGGCATTAATCCAAGTTTCTCATTATTTACCTAATGTATCAAAAAAAAAAAAAAAGAAAAGAAATCCACTTTTAAAATCTCTGCCAGATTTTTTAAAGATATAATTGCTTATCCAACACTTACTTTGTAGTATTTAATGATAAAAATAGAATAATAACAATTAAGTAATAATAATAATGGCAATAAACATTTTTGAAGGCTTCTGTCAAGCTTTATATTAAATGTTTTGCATTATTTAATTTCATTTTATAGTATCTCCAAGAGATAAGAGCTATTAGAACATTTTACAGTTAGACAAAATTTTGAAAGATTATTGACTTGTCCAAAATCACACAGCTTTTAAGTTAACAGTTCTGGTCTCACCCAGACCCCCAAATTTTAACCACTAAGTGTATTGCCTTCTAGAGAGAAAGTGAAAACACTGTCAAAAAGATTGAGTTATTCCATGTGATTCAGCTGCTATCTTAAAATTCTAAATAAAAGCTTTGTACTTGGACATATTTTCATTATTTAAAATACGTGTGAAACAAATAAGAAATGTGTTACCATCATTGGTCATATATACAGAGAATCATAAATATTTAGCAATTGAATTATGAGAAAATGGGAAAGAACTTTTTCTGTCATTTTGAAAAGTGAAGCAAAAAGAATAAAAGAAGGAAGGACGAGGATAGAGAGAGAAAATATATATTCGTTACATTATATATTGTGTGCAATGACATCCCTATATCTATATTCCATTTTACAAGGTTTACATTTCATCCTTGGTTTATACTGTATTGTGATCATGTTAAATGCTTGTTTATGTTGCTTGAAATTAAAACATAAATCATGCCCTCCTAAGCTGACATCAACTAAAGAAATGGTAGTGGTGGTGGTTTAGTTGCTAAGTCATATCTGACTCTTGCAACCCCATGGACTGTAGCCAGCTGGTCTCCTCTGTCCATGGGTTCTCTAGGCAAGAATACTGGAGTGGGTTGCCATTTCCTGTAGCTGGTAGGAAATAATAATTTTCTGGTTATTATTTGTTACCTTGCAAACATCATTTCCAATGGTTCAAACTCTTTGCAGGGAGCTATACCTGTTTTCTGGAGAAGACAATGGCTCTCTACTCCAGTACTCTTGCCTGGAAAATCCCATGGACGGAGGAGCCTGCAGTCCATGGGGTTGCTAGGAGTTGGACACCGACTGAGAGACTTCACTTTCACTTTTCACTTTCATTTATTGGAGAAGGAAATGGCAACCCACTCCAGTGTTCTTGCCTGGAGAATCCCAGGGACAGTGGAGGCTGGTGGGCTGCCATCTATGGGGTTGCACAGAGTCGGACACGACTGAAGCGACTTAGCAGCAGCAGCAGCAGCAGTACCTGTTTTCAGATGAGGTTTAGTATATTGCAGAAGTACTCAGCACAACTGTAGCAGCACTGAACTAAGACTGAACATAGTTCTAAGGCAAGCCTAGCCTCACTCTATGGCACAATGCCCCTTCCAGGGGAAAGACTAGTATCACCCCTAGGAAGGGAAAGAAATCTGAGAGCAGTGCTGGGAGGGCAATGAAATCTTCTGAGGGCTCTTTTGGAGAGTTGTGTTAATAATCCAGCAATTTATACTTTATCAAATTGTCAGACTCTACTTGGAAGCTCTCAAAGCTTTCAGAGAGTGAAAGCCATGGCTGCCTTCTCTTTGCTGCTGATTCTAGAGCTTCAGCCTCCTGGGCTCAGTTCATCCATGGAGCTTCAGGCTCCTGCCCACCCTGGGCCAATAGGCAGCCTGCCAGCCAATTGCTCTGTGTTTATCAGCTTTCCTATTGGATCCCACACTGAGATCCCACTTATGTTTTTGAAATTTTGGTGAAGAGGATGATCATTTTTTAGTACAACAAAATGTGTAGAATTGGCATTCTTTTGGAAAGTTTTTAAAAATCTCATTTTTTAATCCCTCAAAGAACCCTTTGAGAGAGTCAAGGGAGCTTCTTCCACTGCTTAGACTTTAAGGTGACCCCAAGTGAGGGGGGCAAGGAAGAATACAATCAAATTCTAGGAAATCCAGGCATATATTCAATATGTATTTATTATGTGCCAAGCATTAAGTGCTAGAAGCATAATGACTAATTAAGCAGAAGGAATCTTGATCTCTATGGAGAGTGATCTAATGAGAGACAAGTCCAATAAACACATAAGTAAATAAAGTCACAACCTAATGTCAGATATCAGGAAGAACTATAAAGTAAAATGTGTTATTGTTAAGTGGATAGAGTGATGGCTGATTGTTATGTAGCATATACTTTTTTTTTTTTTGATTAGCTGCTTTAGCAATCAAGAATTATATTTCAATGACTGTTTTCCAAATGGTAGGGTAAGTCTAATATAAAATGAGGAAAGAGAATATTCACATTTTGTGAACATCTTCATTTCTGACACAATTCTATGGGCCTTGCCTCATCAGCACCCAACCTGTCTTCCTACTGCTTCAGCCAGAAGAGCTTGAGCTTGCTCCACATATAGTGCTTTCCTATCAATTTTCTTCAGAGATTGGGGATTCATGTCTAAATATGCTTCCTTAGATCAAACATGCATTTAACACAGTCGGAAAGTGATACCAAAGGGGAGAAGTAACTTGGGCAAGGATGCCTGTGCTCCTTAGTGGCCAAGGAAGACCCAGACTCTCTCTTCACCATCTGTGGTGGAACCCCTGGTCCTGGGTAGGACCCTGGCCCTGAAATGGTCACAGTGCACCTGACAAGTGATCTAGCTTTTCCTGACTGGGTAAGGCTGAGCCCCCAGTCTCAGTCAAAATTAGCCAGCAGTTTCAGCAAAACTTTCATCTCAGGGACTTAGAATTCTGTTCACCCCTGGCTGCAGTTCAGACAGAAACTTTGCGCCTCCAGCTGGAACAGGAGCACCAACTCCACAAATGTCTAAAGTAGAACGAAGCCAAGGTTCGAGGGAAACCAGCTTGGGGTCTGGTGGACTTTTCATTTCTCTGATTCTGCAAAGTTCTTAGGCTGTCCCACGCAGCACACAAAGCATTGCTTCTCAAAGAGGAAAGGGAAGGACCCGATGCTGGCTGTGCTGGGGGGACAGGCGGTCTCTGCGGGGTGAATTGCTATTCATCCCTTCTTTTTGTGGCAGCTGTTATATTGTCACTGCCTTGCTATTTAGTTGAATTGTCAGTGAATTCCTTCCTGATTCCTTTTCTCCTTCTGAAGACAGAAGAAAAGAAAGGGGGTTGTGGGAGACTCCACTAGGCATCCTGCTGTCCCCCCTCCCTCCCAGGAAGACTGCCTGCATCTCACAGCCGGAGCCAAGATTCGTTAGTGCCTACAATAGGCAAGCAATGAATGATTTTCTTAACAAGGAGCTCTGGAGAATAAGTAAAGAAAATGAAGGCGATAGTAACGCATTCAAAGCTGCAGGCAGGAGTGGGAATTTTCCCGGCTCTTCTGCCACTTTCTGTTTCCAATCATCTTTTCTGTTTCCCCAGTGAGCATGCTAATAAGGGTGAATCCCTGGGTGTTGAGGGAGAAGAATCAGTGGGGATTTCTGTAAAAGGAAATGTAACCTAGGGTGAAAAATAGCTTCTATTTCACTGGCGTGTGTGTGTGTGTCTCTCTCTCTCTGTGTCTCTGTGCATGTATGTGATGTTTTGCCATCTGTATAGGGCAGTATATTATCCTGTATATCCAAGCTCAGGATAAACACTGAGCTTGGAAAACAATCGATTTGGTAAAAAAATCTTGCCTGAGCCCCTAGCTTTATGTGTGAGTCATGAGTAATTCAGCACCATCCTGGGGGCTTTGGGTCGTTCTTTATAAATAAAGCCCTTGGCTATTATCTCTAGGATGCTTACAGTTTTATAATTCCACTATCAATTATTCTTAAGAAAAAAGCACATTTCAAGATAATAGCCAGAAAGTTACTCATAGTAATGTGGTGTGATTTGAAAAACACTGAAATCATTTCATTCTTCAATATGTATTTATATCTACATGTGCATATACATGTGCATACACAAATATACACACACAGTCTTTTTCAATCACCTGGAATTCTGTCATTAAAGCTGATTGTGGATCCCAATTCTAATAGCTTTAATTGTAGCCTTCTTGCTATTGTCTAATCCCTGCAAAACTTTATTTTTTCTTTCCTTTCTTCTTCATAAGGGGAATAAATATTATCTAATTTATAACTTTATTATGAAATTTAAATGAGAAAAGGTATATAATGCTTGATCTTCTAGCCTGAAAGATAAGACCACATGGGTGTCATCATCAAATCTCAAAATCATTGGAATTTGAGAATAAACAGTGTGAAGGGTAATTATGCTATTTCCCCAAAGCCATTAGAAACTTGAAGTTATTTTTTAACTTCTCACACACTTGTGTGGGCTATATCACAGCCATGGGCTCATCCTCATGGAGAATGTAATATATGTCACTGTTTTTGTCACCTTGCAAATGTAGGTAATTTCCTAGCCTGAAAGGGCCCCATTGGCTTGAGATTTTCTGGAAAATCTTTCTTCTACAGTGGACTTCCAACCTTACTGAAACTTGCAGATGTCAATCTGGGGTGTAGGGCTTCCAAGGTGGTGCTAGTGGTAAAGAACCGGCCTGTCAATGCCAGAGACATAAGAGATGCAGGTTCTATCCTTGGGTCAGGAAGATGCCCTGTAGGAGGGCATGGCAACCCATTCCAGTGTTCTTGCCTGGAGAGTCCCACTGGACAGGGAAGCCTGGTGGGGTCCACAGAGGGGCATAGAGTCCAACACAACGGAAGGGACTTAGCATGCACACACAGTGGGATGTGATTGATGACAGTATATACACCTGGAAAACATACAGGCTTCTTGTTTGTTTCTTCAAAATTAATTTTTTAGATTGAAAGTCAGCAACTCGAGTGTTTTGACTTTCAAGAATTCAGAGGGCAGGAAGAATTTCAGGTCCTCTCCATCACAGGTGGGAATTTTATCCAATCTTTCTAATGCAGTCTTCAATGTCTTACTATATGTCTTAATTCATAACTATTAATAATCAGCCTTTAATTTTCAGACAAATGCCTCAGAGCAGAGGTGCTGTGGGCTGTCAGTTCTTAACAAGACGGAGCTAGTAATAGGAACATATGGATTCATGTTGGAAAGAATATAGGCTGTGAAGTTAAGTGCCCTTGACTCTATTCCTATCGTTTCCTTTCTGTATAACTACTAACAAGTTGGATAATCAACCTCACACTGAGTTTTTCCTGTGTTGTCTAGAGATAATATTAATAATATTTGCTTTATATTGTTATTGTATTAAAAATAGTGCAGCAATGAACGTGGGGTGCATGGATCTTATCAAATTTTGGTTTTATTTGGATGTATGCCCAGGAGTGGGATTGCTAGATTGTATGGTAGCTCTAGCTTTAGTTTTTTAAGGAAATTCTATACTATTCTCCATAGTGGCTGTGCCAATTTATATTCCCACCAACAGTGTAGGAGGGTTCTCTATTCTCCACACCCTCTCCAGCATTTACTGTTTTTAGATGTTTTTACGACGGTCATTTGATGGGTTATACACACTATTATATCTAAAATGCTTCCCAAGTGGCTCTCACGGCTTCCCTGGTGGCTCAGATGGTAAAGAAAGAAAGAGAAGTCGCTCAGTCGTGTCTGACTCTTTGCAACCCCATGGACTGTAGCCTACCAGGCTTCTCTGTCCATGGGATTTTCCAGGCAACAGTACTGGAGTGGGGTGCCATTTCCTTCTCCAGGGGAGCTTCCTGACCCAGTGATTTAACCCAGGTCTCCCACATTGCAGACAGAGGCTTTACCCTCTGAGCCACCAGGGAAAGCCTAGATGGTAAAGAATCTGCCTGTAACGCAGGAGATCTGGGTTCAGTCCTGGAGTCAGGAAGATCCCCTGGCAACTACTCCAGTAGGCAAATACTCCAGGATTCTTGCCTGGAGAATCCCATGGGCAGAGGAGCCTGGCAGGCTACAGTCCACAACTGGGCGACTAACACTTTCACTTTTCCCCGGGTGGCAAGGTGTTAAAGAATCTGCCTGCCATTTCCGGAGACACAGGAGATGACAAGTTTGATCCCAGATTGGGAAAATCCATTCCTTGGGGGAGGAAATGGTAACCTATTCCAATATTCTTGCCTGGAGAATCCCATGGACAGAAGAGCCTGGCAGGCTACAGTCCATAGGTTTGCAAGGAGTCAGACACAACTTAGGGACTGAGTAAACACACACACACACACATATAAAAAATAGATAACTAATAAGGACCTACTCTATAGCACCAGGAACTATACTCAATACTTTGTAATGGCTTGTATAGGAAAAGAATCTAAAAAAAGTGGATATATGTATATGTATAACTAGCTCACTGTGTTGTATACCTGAACCTAACACAACATTGTAAATCAACTAAAACCCCAATGAATTTTTATTTAAATTTTAAAAAATAACATACCTAGCACAGTGTCAGTATGATAAACATGAGTTGCCTACTTTCAGTGCACTCTCTGCTTTCTCGTGAATGAAACATAACTACACACCAGAATGTAATGTCTATCGAAGTACTGGAATCTTCCCTGTAATTTAGAAATCAGAGTGAAGGAAAATGAACACTGTAGCATTTTTTTTTTTCCTTCTTTCTTTTGAGGAAGACAACATTTGTTTGTGGTTCAGTTGCAGGAATGGTGTGGGTCATGCTGTCATGCTGTCTAACCTCTAAGTTCTTATCTGAAAAGAGAAAAAAATCAGTTAAACAAGTGTCTTTATTGACCAGATCAGCCAAAATTGAAACAGGGAAAGTTGTCTTTCTCCTAATGAACTGTTCCCTGGACATGAGCAGTGTCATAGAAGTTCAGGAATGTTTGCTGTCTGCAGCAGTTCTAGGAGTTACCCTCTTCGTTAAACTCACCATGGTGCTCAGGGGGAGGCTGCTGCTGCTAAGTCACTTCAGTCATGTCCGACTTTGTGTGACCCCATGGACTGCAGCCTACCAGGCTCCTCCGTCCATGGGGTTTTCCAGGCAAGAGTACTGGAGTGGGCTGCCATTGCCCTCTCCGCAGGGGAGGCTGGTGAGTCATCAATTCACTGTGATGATTTGTCCTCATTATTCTAATTAGTGCCTTGTCTCTGCAGACCAGCTGTTGCCTGAAAGCAGAGGTTGAGTCGCCAGTCATGAGGTCTGCAATGGTGCAGAATCCTGGGCACCAGACCTGCAAGATTCACAGATGTAGTGTCATCAGGTCGTCATTCTGTTGCCGCTTGTCCTGACTTGTCTGTGCTGCTGCCATGGCCCAAGCAGGGTCTCCAGGGACCTATGCATCCTTTCCCACTGTGATTCTTTAAGTTCTGGGGAAGAAGATCCCTGATAAATGGCCCTCTTCCATCTTCTCACGTTGCTGTCCTGCTAGTTCCAAGTCACATCTGTTGTGTATTCTTTGTACTTCTTCTTGTTCACCTACCCTGCCTGAATGGCTCCTAATCTTGCCCTGGTCTTTCAAAAACTGTTGATAATAAATAGATCTATTACTTAGTGCATGCTGCCAAGTGCCAACCGGGGTGCTGCCCACCTTATCTGTATTGCCTGTAAGGGTCCGAGGGATCCATTAGCTTGAAACTGGAAGAGTTACAGGGCGGCTATAATCACACACATACATCATGGGTATTCCCAGTTTCACTATTTTGATGGTGTTTGGCTGAACTGGCTGGTCAGGTTGAGCAGAGAACTAGAGCCTGATCTGTTTATCTAAAGACTTTTGGTAGCACCTGGACTGTTTATATTTTAAAGATGTTAGGAGATTCACTTCATGGCAAATAGATGGGGAAGTGGAAACAGTGTCAGACTTTATTTTTAGGGGCTCCAAAATCACTGCAGATGGTGATTGCAACCATGAAATTAAATGACACTTACTCCTTGGAAGAAAAGTTATGAGTAACCTAGATAGCATATACAAAAGCAGAGACATTACTTTGCCAACAAAGGTCTATCTAGTCAAGGCTATGGTTTTTCTAGTGGTCATGTATAGATGTGAGAGATGAACTGTGAAGAAAGCTGAGCGCCGGAGAATTGATGCTGTTGAACTGTGGTGTTGGAGAAGACTCTTGAGAGTCCCTTGGACTGCAAGAAGATCCAACCAGTCCATTCTAAAGGAGATCAGTCCAAGGTGTTCATTGGTAGGACTGATGCTGAGTCTGAAACTCCAATACTTTGGCCACCTGATGTGAAGAGTTGACTCATTGGAAAAGACCCTGATGCTGGGAGGGATTGGGGGCAGGAGGAGAAAGGGACAACAGGATGAGATGGCTGGATGGCATCACCAATTCAATGGACATGAGTTTGGGTGAACTCTGGTAGTTGGTGATGGACAGGGAGGCCTGGTGTGCTGCGATTCATGGGGCTGCAAAGGTTCAGACATGACTGAGTAACTGAACTGACTAACTGACTGAGGAGACCCAAGGGCTTCCCTTGTGGCTCAACTGGTAAAGAACCTACTTGCCAATGCGGGAGACTCAGAGACTGTGGATTCAGTCCCTGGCTTGGGAGGATCTGCTGGAGAAGGAAATGGCAACCAGCTCCAGTATTCTTTTCTGGAAAATTCCATGAACAGAGGAGCCTGGGGGTCTACAGTCCATAGGGTCGCAAAGAATCAGACATGACTGAGGACACACACACACATACACAAGAGACTCAAATAAGCACAATACATGAAGAGCTAGTCCAAATGTAAGAAGCTGTGTATTTAGTTATACTTCAGTTTGCTGATTGAACCATTTCTCATGGTCACTGTTTGCTATGTACATCCAAGAACCTGATGTGAATAAGACCCATGATCTCCTGTGCAACTTGTAACCTTCCTCCTGGACCAATCCACACGCTGTTTTGTGCTCACAAGGAACAGATGGTCTCAGTTTAAATTCAAGTTTTAAAGGAAACACAATGACAAAAGGAAACTCTTTGAGTACTTGATAAAAAAGATATTTATTAATAATGAAGCAAAACAATGAAATTCATTTGAACTCTTAAACTGCACAGTTATAAAAATTAATGTCAGTTCTTTGATCTTTTTATATCATTACAGGGGTGATTCAGACCTTACTGGATGGTAGCTTTGGAGAGAAATACTGATAGAAAAAATAAAACAAACCACGACATCACTCAGCATGATGTCTGAGAAAGTAATACTTTTGGTAGCAATTTGAAGCTTTGTAAGTGTAGAAGTGGCAGTAACCACTCCTGGCGGTTCTCCTCTCTGCTTTGCAGCAGCAGATGTGGTTCTGGCTGAGGCTCCTAATTTCTTGAAGAAGCAGCCATATTTAAGCCCAGCTGGGTGTAGCAGAATAGGCATGAGACAGTGACTCAAGGGATTGCTTTCTTGCTAGGGTGACTGGAATAAATCAAATTCACTTTGGAGATGATAGAGATTGTTCATGATTATTCTGAGTCTACATGTGTTAACTGGAACTCTTTGGCAAATCAAAACCCTAGCTGTAGCTTAAAGCCAGTCACTGCATAATTCTCTGATCTCATAAAAGTCTCTCATCCTTTCTGGGTCTCAGTTTCCTCATCTGTTCCAATCCCTTGTATCAGTTCAGTTCAGTCTCTCAGTCGTGTCTGACTCTTTGCAACCCCATGAATCGCAGCACGCCAGGCCTCCCTGTCCATTGCCAATTCCTGGAGTTCACTCAGACTCACGTCCATCGAGTCAGTGATGCCATCCAGCCATCTCATCCTCTATCATCCCCTTCTCCTGCCCCCTATCCCTCCCAGCATCAGAGTCTTTTCCAATGAGTCAACTCTTCGCATGAGGTGGCCAAAGTACTGGAGTTTCAGCTTTAGCATCATTCCTTCCAAAGAAATCGCAGGGCTGATCTCCTTCAGAATGGATTGGTTGGATCTCTATCCAGGCCAAGGGACTCTCAAGGGTCTTCTCCAACACCACCATTCAAAAGCATCAATTGTTTGGCGCTCAGCCTTCTTCACAGTCCAACTCTCACATCCATACATGACCACAGGAAAAACCATAGGCTTGACTAGATGGACCTTAGTCAGCAAAGTAATGTCTCTGCTTTTGAATAAGCTATCTTGGTTGGTCATAACTTTTCTTCTAAGGAGTAAGCGTCTTTTAATTTCATGGCTGCAGTCACCATCTGCAGTGATTTTGGAGCCCCTAAAAATAAAGTCTGACACTGTTTCCACTGTTTCCCCATCTATTTCCCATGAAGTGATGGGACTGGATGCCATGATCTTCATTTTCTGAATGTTGAAGTTTAAGCCAACTTTTTCACTCTCCACTTTCACTTTCATCAAGAGGCTTTTTAGTTCCTTTTCACTTTCTGCCATAAGGGTGGTGTCATCTGCATATATGAGGTTGTTGAGATTTCTCCCAGGAATCTTGATTCCAGCTTGTGCTTCTTCTAGCCCAGCATTTCTCATGATGTACTCTACATAGAAGTTAAATAAGCAGGGTGACAATATACAGTCTTGACGTACTCTTTTTCCTATTTGAAACCAGTCTTGTTCCATGTCCAGTTCTAACTGTTGCTTCCTGATCTGCATACAGATTTCTCAAGAGGCAGGTCAGGTGGTCTGGTATTCCCATCTCTCTCAGAATTTTCCACAGTTTATTGTGATCCTCACAGTCAAAGGCTTTGGCATAGTCCATAAAGCAGAAATAGATGCCATCCCTTCTATAGGAGCCCTTCATTGCTTTGTGAGAATCCAGTGAGTTATTAGAGATAGAAAACAGATTTGTGTTTGCCAAGAGGAGGTCAGGGAGGGATGGATTGGGAGTTTGGGGTTAGCAGATGCAAAGTATCATATATATGATGGGTAAACAAGGTTCCAGTGTATAACTCAGGGAACTGTATTCAATATTTTATGATAAGCCCTAGTGGAAATAAATATGAAAAAGAATGTATATACATGTATAACTGAATCACTTTGCTGTACACCAGAAATTAACACAACATTGTAAATCAACTATACTTCAATAAAATAAATAAAAAAAAAGAATCAATGAGACACTGTGTCTGAGAAATTTGAAATAGCAGATAATAGTATTTGGTAGCCCTGTCCTTTTGATGTGGATAGAGATAGCTCTCTTATAAACCATTTATTTTTTTCTCTATTGATGAGAAGGAGAAGTAATTGAAATACAAATTGAAATGATTAAGTTTAACCTATGGGTTCAGGTCAGTAGTTTATATTTTAGCATGAAGTTTTCTCTTTATTATTTCCTTTGCAAGATTTTCACTATGTAGGCATAGTGATAGCTTTCAAACATAATACAACTTTATTTATCAAAGCGCATATGACTACTAGCCCTGAACTTCTGGTTTTAATTGAAATATTGGTGAGAACGCCTTTAGTACCTGTAATTCTGGGTGAACGGAAAGACAACTAATTAACTTATTATTTTTTTTTTAATTTTTTATTTTTTTTAAATTTTAAAATCTTTAATTCTTACATGCGTTCCAACATGAACCCCTCCCACCTCCTCCCACACATCTCTCTGGGTCATCCCATGCACCAAGCAGCTGCACCTACGTCAGACATGAACTAATTAACTTATACAGTATTATTTAGTGACAAATTATTTCTTTGGGGTTATTGTTGAATACTGAGAGAAGAGACCAAAGAATCCCTCCCCACACTCAAATAAACATGTATTAGGGCCTTCTCTCTTGTTTTCCCAAGGGCCACACGTGAGGGCTGGCTCCCATACTTTGTGACCCACTAAACCTCAGAGCCAGCTGTTGGAGGCATCTATTCTCAGGGGAAATCTTTGCTGCACCCAAAGTCAAAGAGCCAACAAGGAAAGGAGGAGAGATGTGAACCCTCTATTCTTTATTCAGTCACTAAACCCTTTTTCCATCAGGAATCTCAGAATAAGATCAATGATCAAAAACTCTTAAAATTGACGTGAGACAGGAGTTTTCTAAAATGTTAAGATGCTGTGAATAAGTATTGAAAATTTATAAACAGTTAATATGCTGAAGTGTGCTTGAAATCAGAACAAAATGCAGCTGGGAGGCAAGAAAATCACTTTCATCAAAGGATTGATTGACTATTAGAGTGTTAGCAGTAAAACCTGCTGTCTGCAATTTAGCCAGACTCCTCCAAATTGGTTTAGCTTAAAAAATTAAATAGCTGAACCTGTCTTTTGGTTTTAATCATCTTGACTTTAAAATAAAGCATATTCAATATATTCCAGTATATTGTCTGACTTTGAACAGATTTCACATGCTGATTCTATCTCAATTATGAATATATAAGTAACATATATTCCATTTGAGAATACACACCAAAGAGAAAAATATCAATATTATATTTCAAGTCATATTCTTTTCACTTTAAAATATGATCCTCACTATTCGTTTAAAGCTGAAATGAGCCAATTCATCTCATATATGCAAATCACAAAATGATTAAGCATGAAGCTTCAACTTGAAAATGACTATGAAGATAGCCATCACCTAGCAAAGACCCAAAAGCCTAGAAGCACCTGGCTATTCTTGCCTGGAGTGAAGATACTCTGTGGGAGGATGCATCTATCCTTCTGTCACTAGAAAAACAGTTTGTCCATCCAGGAGGAATGGAAGGAAACATATGTTAGTGGATTGAGACAAAAGCACTCTGCCTCAAAAAGGGGGGCATTAGCCAAACCTAGGTGGTCCATAGGTGGTGACCAGCACACTGCCAGGAAGAGGCTTGTGAGGGAGACAGAGCAAAGGTCGAGATGCTTCAGGTAGCATACAATAATGTGGGAAACAGGGAGGGCTTGCTGAGGACTTGCTAAAAACCATGCACTGAGATCTTTCCTGTATTTCTTCTTGTACTCTTTACTATAACAACAATGGAGTATGCATTATTTTATAAATGAGGAATTCACACATTCCTGAAATAGTGTGATTAAATTTTTCACCCAAGATTACAGTTATAAGTGATAAAGGCAAGATTTATCCTCTAGCATATATGACTACAGGGCTTTCCACGTGGCACTAGCTGTAAAGAATCTGCCTGCCAAGATTCTTTGGCAGGAGAAGGACATGCAGGTTCCCTCCCTGAGTCAGGAAGATAGATCCCCTGGAGGAGGGCATGACAACCCACTCCAGAATTCTTGCCTGGAAAATGCCATGGACAGAGGAGTCTGGTGGGCTACAGTACATGGGGTCACAAAGAGTCGGACATGACTGAGCAACTGAGCATGCATGCACATATATGACTGCATATTCTGAACTTTTAACTACTAAAAGATAAATATTTTACAACTTAGATCATTTGGGGAAGAAAGGAAGATGGGGAAGTAGGGGAAGCATTTTTGAGCACTCATTATATTCTGGGGAAATTTTTAAATCTTCTTAGTTCATTTAATCAATGGCTACCTGTTTTTCTGAAATAATGACACAGAGGCTCAGAAATATGAAATAACTTTTCAGTATCTTTCAGCTGATACAGTGATGAAAGGAATTTTGCCTCTCTTATTGCCAAGTTGATATCCTTTACATTACTTCATGCTCTCAAGTTATGGCACTCTACAAATAATGGAGAAGAAATGCTGATCCCATAACCTCCTTGAAGTGTTTAGGGTACTGGCTGGTGCATCACCCACTTTCCATCCTGGTTCTCTGAATACTAACTCCAAGGACCCTTGTTTCAATATTCCTCTGGCTTCCTTTCTAAAGAGACTTTGAATCCACTCTTCCCTTGACCGTCAAAATGTATTCATGCTAGACTTATGTGACTTGTTACCTAACATTATAGACACATTAATTTAATATGATGTGTGCATCTGGGGGAAATTGGATTTAAATGTTGCCTCCATGAGACTCAATGAATTATGTATTCAAAATATTGCTTGATATGTCAGACAATGTGTACCTTACGTGTGGGCATTTTGGATACTGTGGGCATTCAGTGGAACATTCAGGGTGAAGTTTCTCATTCCAATATTTGAGAGGATGGATGAGATAGTTCTTTTTGACACAGAATCGCCTCTCTTTACTTCACAACTTACCAGTCAGGTTTCCCCAATCCACTTTCTTGATTTATGATTTTGCCTTTGAAGGATAATGGGGAAAGGAAAAGTCTGGTTCCACTAAAGAGCCTAAGGTCACTTCCATAAACCCTTGACTTATAGTTTCTTCATTAATAGAACATATTTAAAGTGTCTACGTTTCTGCATTCTTGTTTTCCATGAAGATTAAAGACAGTAGATGAGAAAGCACTATACATACAGAAAGGTATTGCAACATTTTTAGCATTATTGTTTAATGGAATAAATCAATAAATCATTCCCGAAAACTGTTTTAGAACCTACATATCTGTCAGAGCTGTTTAATGTATGTAGGGTCAGAAATATACCATTTCCTCTAGATAATAAATAGACAAGAGAATAAATATCTTGTTGATGACTTTTTTGCCCCAGACTGTAAACTGGTCCTGGTAGCCAACTTCCTGCTCATCTATCTTTTTTACATCTGAATTTTCAGTAATCAATAAGGAAAGTCCAGTAATGGTACAACTGGTGTGGTAGAGAAATTATTGTAGCAAAACTTTCAGGATGAAGCTAATGAGAGCATGTGAGAAAGGGAAGAGGAATTGAATTGATGGTGAAACTAATTTGTTTCATTAGCTAGCACTAGACATAAATTGCAGTGTAATGGAATTAATCATTTAAAATGGATTGTTCACTTAGAAGTTATAAAAATACCAACATACCACTCTATACTATTTCTTCCTCTCTGCTGAATCAATTTGATTTTAAAGGATTTGCTTGCATTTAAAGTATAAAGAGAACCAGAAAGTTCACATATCTCTGCTTGAGAACAGGAATGAGACACAGGAACTGACTGACTGGTGCAGGAGGATGTCAATAAATGAAAAGACTGAGCATATTTTTTAAGGGGTAGTCAATGATTTTTACCTGGAGCAAGTAAATATAGCAGGATAAATGCTTTTTTTTTTTTGGTCACCCAGCTTGCAGGATCATAGCATGCAGGGATCTTAGTTCCCATACCAAGGATTAAACACTCAACCCCTGCTGTATAAGCATAGAGGTTTAACCACTGGACTGCCTGGGAAATCCCCATTGTCTTAAAAAAAGTCACCTAAAGACTTAATCCATTCAGGGCCAAGCTGAAAATTGTGATTGTTAACCCTGGAGATATATATATATATATATATATATAAAATGACCTGAAATACCAATACCTGGAACTCATCCTAATTTAATTAAGTCAGAATTGTTAGGAACTAGTGCTGTATAGTGAATGTAATACCACTTTATTTTTTTTTATTTTATTTTTTTTAGTTTTTTATTTTTTTAAATTTTAAAATCTTTAATTCTTACATGCGTTCCCAAACATGAACCCCCCTCCCCTCTCCCTCCCCATCACATCTCTGTGGGTCATCCCCATGCACCAGCTCCAAGCATGCTGTATCCTGCGTCAGACATAGACTGGCGATTCAATTCTTACATGATAGTATACATGTTAGAATGCCATTCTCCCAAATCATCCCACCCTCTCCCTCTCCCTCTGAGTCCAAAAGTCCGTTATACACATCTGTGTCTTTTTTCCTGTCTTGCATACAGGGTCGTCATTGCCATCTTTCTAAATTCCATATATATGTGTTAGTATACTGTATTGGTGTTTTTCTTTCTGGCTTACTTCACTCTGTATAATCGGCTCCAGTTTCATCCATCTCATCAGAACTGATTCAAATGAATTCTTTTTAATGGCTGAGTAATACTCCATTGTGTATATGTACCACAGCTTTCTTATCCATTCATCTGCTGATGGACATCTAAAACTCAGATGTGGTTTAAACAAAAGTATGTTAATCAAAGGAATAAATATTTATATGTTCCCTGAGCTGCATAAAGTCATGAGTTAGGAACTATGGATTGAATGAGGACCAGATTCTCTTAAACAAGGCAATTGTTATGTGATTGCAGATATAAAAATATATGCATGCACTTTGAGGTATTAACTGTCAATTAGCTAATCAAGGCTATGGTTTTTCCAGTAGTCATGTATGGATGTGAGAGTTGGACTATACAAAATGCTGAGCACCAAAGAATTGATGCTTTTGAACTGTGATGTTGGAGAAGACTCTTGAGAGTCCCTTGGACTGCAAGGAGATACAACCAGTCAATCCTAAAGAAAATTAATCTTGAATACTCATTGGAAGGACTGATGCAGAAGCTGAAGCTCCAATACTTTGGCCACCTGATGCGAAGAGCTGACTCATTTGAAAAGACCCTGATGCTGTGAAAGATTGAAGGCGGGAGGAGAAGGGGATGACAGAGGATGAGATGGTTGGATGGCATCACTGACTCAATGGACATGAGTTTGAGTTAAACTCTAGGAGTTGGTGACAGACAGGGAGGCCTGACATGCTGCAGTCCATGGGGTCACAAAGAGTCAGACAGGACTGAGTGACTGAACTGAAAACTGAGTGGAGGAAATGTTGTATGCCACAGACATTCAGAAAAAGATGAAATTATTTTAGACCAGGAGAATTAGGGAACTTGCAGGGAATCAGTAGGAAATGGACCAGAGTTTAAAATACACATGTATCGTAAGCTATTGTGTAACAAATGGTTTCAGTCTTAAAGACATAGCAACAGGTGTTTACTATATTTTTAAGAATTTAAATCCACACTGTTAACTTTACTCTTCTAGGTTGATCTTGATTGGTCTTGGCTTAGGTTCTGTTGCTAATGATCACAAATAGCTGTGGTCAACTATCTAGTTAAAAAAAAAAATGAAAAGATACTGAAAAATACCTGTACAAATGTGACACAAAGTCATTTCACAAATGTTATAATACTACATTGAGTTTCAAAGAGTTTTTTCAGTGGCTTTGACTACATGAAATATTTATGAGGAAATGAGTTTCTTATATGTACATTTTTGCAAACAATGAAGCTAGTTCAGAGCAGTTAAATGACTCCACCTGAGATACTGTTTGCTCCATTTAAGATTCAAACTCAGGATATTTGGATTCAAGTCTAGTACTCCTCCTTTGCAATTACAGATGGTTTTTGAAAAAGACTTTATGTACTATCTTTTTCATATAGAAAATTAAATTTAATTAACCTCAAATGCAGGAAGAAGTTATTGCCAGGACAGAAAGGGTCAGAGAACCAATATCTCTTAAGAACTCACTAGGTGTCAGCTAATTATATATCATTAACTTTTAAATCTTCATAAACTCTTTAAAGTAAATATCTAGCCATTTTACACACAAAGAAATTGAATCAAAGAAATGAATCCATCAATGTAGGATCATACAGGGTGGTGACAGAATTGACATTGGAGTCTGCATCTCTGTTCTTTCTAATTATGCTCCTGTACACTGTGATTTCAAAATGGGATATGTTATATCTGATTTACTTTTAACCAAAAAGAATAAGTGAATGCTAGGTGGGGGATCAATGTTGATGTTTAGAAGCTCTAAGATCAAGCTGCAGCATTTTGCTGGTTGATAAATGAGATGTTACCCTTCTTTGAATTAATCTAAACCTCTTTCCAGTAATAATATGAAATAAATTTCAAAGCATGATCACTGTATCTATGCCTCCTAGAGTTTGTAGGGGAATATATATGAGTTAAAGTATAAAATGCTGAGCACTGGACCTGGGATATAGTAAGTGCTCAGTAAATTTCAACCACCATTAAAGTGTACATCAGTGTTCTTGGTAGCAAATGATGGTAGCACATGATGAGTGGCACACCATGAGAATCTAAGTAACACCCTATAATGGTTCATCCTAATTTATTTTCTACTGGAAGCTCAGAATCCATCCCAGTTTATTTGGGAAACAATGAAAACAAAGTGGCATACCAAGAAGTTCCATTACAGTTGTGTGGAAAAGTGATTTTTTTTTTTTTTTTGAGGTGAAGCAGTAAAGCCTTGCAGGTAGCATTTGTGCCTTTGACAAATGGGGGGCTGACAACAGTTGGATATGGTTGACAAGCACAATATAGCATTCAGTAGGCAGACACCAGAAGGGAAAAACAGCATTTGTGTCTGTGTTGAGGCAGATTTTCAAGCACTGAAAAACTCTCTATATAAGAATTAAGAACATGAAGATCCTTCAGTAAAATCTGTTATTCTTTGCAAGATAGATTGTCTTCTAAAGCTTTTTCTTTTTTGCCCACTGTGTGAAGATTGTATTGGAAAGATATTCCTGGAAAACATAATTCAGCAGATTTTGATGGAAAACATTTCCCTTCAGTTATAAACACCTAAATAATCTTTTGTGAACATCAAAAGTTATTGAAATCTCCAATGTGACTGTAATATATTCTATCCTGTAGAATATAGGCATGTTTTCTAAAGCTTTATTGAAAAATGAAAGTCTCATATAAAATGTATTTCAGATCATTTAACTTTTCTATCTTCTTTTATGATCCAATGAATTTTATTCATTTTAGCAACTCTTGCTGAACCTAAGTACTTTAGGATTAAGATTAAGATACTGAATATATGAATTAGGGTTAATAAAAAATCCAATATATTTTTGCTTATGCAGCTACTGTTACTTAAATGAAGTGACACAGCTTAGAGGTAGAGTTTGAGTAAACAAGCTGATTTTCTTTTTAATTTGATATCCACAGAAATCAGCCCCAGATGATTCTATTGTTTAAATTAAGTTTGATCAACATGACATTGCTCTCTAGGGAAACTTTTCTCCAAACATTAAATCAAGTGTCCATAACTGCATTACCCCTGTTCTATCCTTGGGTGTAAAAGACTAGTCTCTAGACAATACCAAATATCTCTCAAATATATTTCAACTTCAATTGGTGGGATTAGCTAGAGAATATAAATACAAAGATGAAATATCTCTGAAATGAGCTATGAACAATTTACCTCAACTGTAGTGAAATTCCACAAGCAGGGTAGATAACAATCCAAAGGAAAATTCAGGATATTTGTCAAGCAAACGATGTTATCCGAACTAAGACACTGCGTGGATACAGATGTGAATATAAATCCTGCATGTGCCCCAGGGGAACTCCTCTGTTTGTCTCCAACAGATAATGAAATCACATGGAAGGAATACTGTGATTTGTGTCACTGTTCCTCATAGCCTTAAGATTGGGAACAGCTTGGATAAACACAGCATGGTTTGAAAAGTAACCCTGAGGTCAGAAAGAAGAAGCAATAAGGAGAAGACCAAAGGTAGCAAGGCTGCTAGGGGAGTCACTAAAATGATCTAGCAAGAAACAAATCTATTATCTTTGTCTGTATGGTTTACTTCACTTGGTGTGATAATCTCTAGGTCCATTCATGTCGTTGCAAATAGCAATATTTCATTCTTCTTTATGGCTGAGTAAGATTCCATTGTCTGTCACATGATATCACCTATATGGGGAATCTAAAAGGAAGAATACAAGAGTATTTATTTATGACAAATATAAACTTTCCAAGCGGTGCAGTGGTGAAGAATCTGCCTGCTAGTGCAGGAGATGCAAGAGATGCAGTTTTGATCTCTGAATTGGGAAGATCCCCTAGAGAAGGAAATGACAACTCACTTCAGCATCCTTGCCTGGAAAAATCCCATGGATGGAGAAGCCTGGTGGGCTACAGTCCATGAGATCGCAGATTTGGACACCATTAAGCACGACTCCTCAGTACTATACAATACACATAGACCCAAAGACGTAGAAAAGAAACTTATTTGTGGTGACCAAAGAGGAAAGCTATGGGAAGGATAAACTAGGAGTTGGGATTAACAGATCCACAACACTATATATAAACTAGATAACCAACAAAGATCTACTGTATAGCACATGAAACTCTGCTCAATATTCTGTAATAACCTAAACTGGAAAAGAATTTGAGAAAGAATAGGTACATATATATGTATAACAGAATTGCTTTTCTATAAACCTGAAACTAACATAACATTGTTAATCAACTATACTCCAATATAAAATGAAATTTAAAAAAGAATTTGAAAAAGGTAAAGATAAAGAAAAATGTGTAACTGAATTACATTGCTGTATCCCTGAAACTAACATAACATTGTAAATCAACTGCATTTCTCTAAAAAAAAGAAAGAAGTTTCAATACTTGGACTGTAATAGTCACGTCTGAAGTGGAGAGAAGTGAAGAAAGTTGAGAAGCATGAGGGAAGTGGAGTAACAGGATTTCCTGATGATTAGCCATGGAGAGAGAGGGTGGAATTCAAAGATTCTGTGCGACCAGTTCTTTGAAGATGAGGAAGACAGAAGGAAAAAAGGGTGATGAGAAGGGCCGTAACCTCAGCTTTTCATCAGCTAGACATGAGGTACCTGTAAGACATACTACTCATAAATCCTAGCTGATTTGGGATATGGGTTTCAGTGTTGATACTTATGCATAATCAGATTTTTGGAGGTCAGAGAAATATTGGGAGAGGCAATGGATTGGATGTGAGACACATGTGTGCAAAATCCACCTTATCTGTAGTTTGAAATGGTTCTAAGCATTAACTGTTTAGAGCTGAGAAACGCACAATGTGATACAGAAGGGAAGCACAATGGTGTCCTGGGCTGAGGGCTGATTGCGCAGGAATTTGGTGATCCTGTTGTTAGACACAGCTAGTATTAGATGTTGAGTTATATACATTTAAAATTAAGCAAACTGTATTAAAAATAAGGGTTGCTGCTGCTGCTAAGTCACGTCAGTCGTGTCCGACTCTGTGTGACCCCATAGACGGTAGCCCACCAGGCTCCTCCGTCCATGGGATTCTCCAGGCAAGAGTACTGGAGTGGGGTGCCATTGCCTTCTCCGAAATCAGGGTAAATGATCTTAAAATTACTTTCTACAATTTACTAATATCTATGTTCTTGAGAGTAGTTACAGCTATTGTGACTATAACACTATGATAGTGTGCTGCTGTGTAACTCCTTCCAACTCTCCTTTCAACTGTATCCGACTGGTAGTCAAAATGATACTGAGGCGATCAGCCAGCACTACTACAAATCAGGGCTTTCTTGTCCAGAGATCTGGCTGTTATCATTTACTAGCACACCACTGATTAAGTAGGACATTTCAGGGCCAAGGAATGAGCAGTGGAATAAAAGTGTTCCACTGACTGTTGCTAAACAAATACATCATCCCCAAACTTGGTGGCTTAAAGCAACAACTATGATTTTATTAGTATAACTCAAATTTCTATCAGTAAAGAGTTTCAGGAGTTTATGGTGAGGAGTTCCTGCTAAGGGTCTCTCAGTCAGTTGTAGCCGGATGATGGCTACAGCCAGAACAGTGATAGGCTGTGATGGCAGGGCAGGCATGCTTCTCTCTCTTTTCATCTCTCAGGGTGTTCTTCCTGTGTCAACTCATTTGCACTTCCTTACAAGGTGGTCTCCTGGCAGTTGTTTTTCTTACGTGGTGTCTCAGGGCTTCAAATGTAAGAATCTTAGGGAAAAAGGTAGAAATAACATCACCTTGTATTTCCTTGTCTCAAAAGCACAGAGTCACTCCCATTCCATCCCACTGATTACAAATAAGTCACAAGTTTTCCCAGACCCAAGTGCATATCTATCTCAATAAAGACAGGGCAAATTTTAAAAATATATGAACTGGAAGATATCTGGGGACCATCTTTAGACAGTACAATCTACCATGGAGCCCAGTCCACAAACAAGTTGGAGAAAAACAATTATAGGCAGCTATCCCTGTGGTACATCCTCTGGAAGACACTTGAGAAGTGTTGCTTTCATCAATTTGAGACAAAATTTACACACAGGAGTTAGGATGCCATTTTCAAGTAACACATGAGAATGTTTAAAGCACTGTAGTTGACTTCAACATGTGGTCAAATTTGAGAACCACTGTCCTAGAAGATCTCAGTGGTAAAGATATGTCTGTCCACTCAGATGTAATTTGCTGCTGCTGCTGTGCTGCTAAGTCGCTTCAGACGTGTCCAACTCTGTGTGACCCCATAGACGTCAGCCTACCAAGCTCTCCCATCCCTGGGATTCTCCAGGCAAGAACACTGGAGTGGGTGGCCATTGCCTCCTTCACAGATGCAATTTAAATGTGGGGAAATTCTTAACAGAGAGTGCAAACATCAATAGCTTCAGGTGGCAAGCAGTTAAAATGAGGAGGGAAGTAGATCAAGGTGAACTGGCCAGAGCATGATCCTCTGCTTCCTACAATAGAAGCCACATGGAACGAAGGACCAGTTTGCTCCATGAACCTCTTCTTCAGAAGAAGTCAGAAATATGGATTGCATTATTGTGTGAAATCTGTCAATTTTTAAATTTTGGCAACTAATTCACTTTATTTAAAATTTTAAATAAGCTGAAGAAAACTTGTCTGTGAGCTGAATTCAGCCCAAAGTTTGGCCCATTTGTGACTTCTTTTAAATTTGTATTTAATTTTTATTGGAATATACTTGCTTTATAATGAGTTTTTACTATACCCCAAAGTGAATCAGCTATATGTATACATATATTTCCTCCTCTTTGGATTTTCTTCCCATTTAGGTCACCACAGAGCAATGAGTAGAGTTCCCTATTCTATATTATAGGTGACTTTTCTTTTAGAAAGGGGTCCTTCACTTGGGTATATTATGTTCTTTTCCAGGTTTTCTGTTTTTTTTTTTTTTTCCCTCGGCAGCTGCTTTTTAAATTTGCTCCCATGAAAATGTGCCAAAACTGTATCCCATCCACTTACAAACAATTGAAGGAACTTTTCCTTTGTATTCTGAATTATTATGCCCAGTACAAATACAAAGGCTAGTATCAGTAGTCATTCCACCTCTATATCAACACATGAAGGAATGAGCATTAGTTCATTAATACTGTAGACAAAACACCCAAACCGGATTTTATAGTACTTGTGGATTCACGATGAGATAATTAGCAATTTCTTTACTTACCACTGAGCAGAATGAGTTGAGGATTTGCTTCTCTCGATAGATTGCACATTAGAGAGAAAAATGTCAAATAGCTAAGTAAAATAGGATGCTAAGTCTTCCCACACAAGCATGTATAGAGCACTAATGAGACAGCTTTCCTGTCACATTCACAACTAGAAGGGACTGACCTAAGAATAAGTCAGATTAGCTTTCTATTGGAGAAATGTTAACTCTAACTCTATAGTAAAAAAATGGGTCAACTGGTACTTACAGAAGCTAGTTTAGTTCAACTTGAGACAGTTAACTGAATTTGGAAATATACTTTAGAAATGTAGTCTCCCTCATTTTGCATGAAAATTAAAAAAAATCTCAATTTGAAATAAACATTTTTTTTTTTTAAATTGGAGAAATCTGTTTTTGCTGTCCTCACTCCAGTTATCATCTCCAAGTCGTGAGGCCTTTGCTCCATGACCTCAACTACTTTTTCACTGACTATGAAACTATGACAGCTTTTCTTCTCTTTTTGTCTGACTTATAGCTCACATCCTAAGTTTGGAATCAGACATCTGCAGCAGCAGGTACATGAAGCAGGGAGGAAGCACCTGGAAGCGGTCAGCGTACTGTCCTGTGCTTTATAGGGCAGGCTCACTGCTTTGCAGGCTCACTCTACATGGCTGTGCCAAAAGAGAGTAAGAAGTGTGAAGGGATGAATTTGTACATAATTGCTATCTTCCGGTTCCTATTGATCAAGATCTATTAAAGGGAAGCCCCCTCTTTCCCTCTTCATGGATCTGGACTGCATCACCTGGCTACACTGACAGTCATCCAGATAAACCAGATCATGTACAGTGTGGTTCTTCATTCAAGTCTACTGATGGCAGGAGGAACCAGGACTTCTGGGGCCCCATGTTCTCCATGACTACTGAGAGCTACTCAAGCAACAAGAAGACCAGGCATTGAAACAGAAGAGTGCAAATCCAAAAGGATCTGAGAGAGGGAGGTAAGACGTGATGTCTGATGTATAGGGGGCAAACAGTCATTTTAAGAAAGCATATAGATGCACGACTTTAGAAATGAAGAAAATACTTGACATTCATTTCCTGTTATGAGGCCATAATCCTATAGATAATCAATCTTGAATAAAAACAATAACATTTGCTTTTGCTAGTATAATTGACTTAGGGCAACTGTTTCCTTTTTCATGATAGTTTTCTTGACTGCAATAACATAGAATGATCATTTTTTTCAGTAAATTATTTTCAATGGTCTGCACAATTTACTTTATTACTATACTTTTTATCTCAGAACTCTTGATACTTGCTTTCTGCAGCAGGCTTCACAATGAAATGGGAGATGTTTCAAAAGACAAGTGTAATATTCTAGGCTACTGTGCTCAACAGGAATAAAATTGAACAAAAATGTCAAAGTCATTTATAAACTTAAAAATTTTTATTAGGCACATTGAGAAAAGTCAAAGGTAAAATAGTAAAATGAATTTTAATAATATCCTTTATTTAATTCAGTATATAAAACTTCATTATTTTAAAAAAATCATTTAAATACATAATCAGGTGAGTAAATCTTATTGATTAAGACAATAAGAAGACAGGTCACAGACCTGGGAAAATATTTGCATAAAAAATCTGTTACAGGACTGTTATCCAAAATAAAAAATAATTCATAAAGCTCAACAATAAGAAAATGAACAACCTGGTTAAAAGTAGACCAAAGAGCTGAGAGCCACTGCAACCAAAGGTGGCAATTAAGCATATGAAAAGATGCTCCCCATTTTATGTCACTGCTGCTGCTGCTGCTAAGTCGCGTCAGTCGTGTCCGACTCTGTGCGACCCCATAGACGGCAGCCCACCAGGCTCCCCCGTCCCTGGGATTCTCCAGGCAAGAACACTGGAGTGGGCTGCCATTTCCTTCTCCAATGCATGAACGTGAAAAGTGAAGGTGAAGTGGCTCAGTCATGTCTGACTGTTTGCAACCCTATGGACTGCAGCCCACCAGGCTCCCCCATCCATGTCACTAGAGAACTGCAAATTAAAACAACAGTGAGGTAGCACTTAGACTACCCAAAATCCCAAACACTAACAACATCAAATCCTGGTGAGGATGTGGAGTAACAGGAGCTCTCATTCATTGTGGGTTGAAACGAAAAATGGTACAGCTACTTTGGAAGACAGTATGACAGTTCCTTTCAAAATTCAACACACTCTTGCCATGTGAGTATGCACATGCTCAGTCATGTCCAACTCTTTTGCAGCCCCATGGACTATAATCCACCAGACTCTTCTGTCCATGGAATCTTCCAGGCAAGAATATTGGAGTGGGTTGCCATTTCCTCCTCCAGGGATTCAACCTGCATCTCTTTCATCTCCTGAATTGCTCAATTGTGTCTGACTCTTTGCAACCCCATGGACAGTAGCCCACCAGGTTCCTCTGTCCATGGAATTCTTCAGGTAAGAATACTGGAGTGGGTAGTCATTCTTCTTCCAGTGGATCTTCCCAAGCCAGGGATTAAACCCATGTCTGCTGTATCTCCTGCATTTGCAGGTGAATTATTTACCATCTGAGCTACCAGGGAAGCCCAAGAATACTGGAGTGGGTAGCCTATCCCTTCTCTAGGGCCTCTTCTTGACCCGGAAGTTGAACTGCAGCTCTTGCATTCCAGGCAGATTCTTTACCAGCAGAGCTACCAGAAATCACAATCCTTGGTATTTACCCAAATGGACTGAAAACTTTGTCTAAACAAAAGTCTGCACATGGATGTTTATGGCACCCTTATAGTTAATTGCCAAAACTTCGAAGCAACTAATATATCCCTCAGTAGCTGAATGGGTAAATAAACTGTGGTCTAGACAAAGGAATGCTATTCAGTACTAAAAATAAGTGCACTATCAAGCCATGAAAACACATGGAGGAATCATTAATACATATTCTAAGTGAAAAAAGTAAATCTGAAAAGACAATCTACTATATGATTCCAATTTATAGACATTCTGGAAAAGACAAAAATAAAAAGATCAGTGGTTGCCAGCAGTTAGTGGGGAGGAAAGAATGACAAAGTAGAGTACAGAGGACTTTTTAAGTCAGTGGGATTATTTTCTATAACATTGTCATGGTGGATAAATGTCATTTTACATTGGTTCAATTCCATAGAATGGATAACACTAAAAGTCAACCTAATGTACCCTGTGAATTGTGGGTGATAATAATGTGTCAGTACAGGTTAATCACTTTTAACACAGGGATGATATGAAAGGTGGATATATGTAAGGGCAGGGATGTTGTGAACCCAAAACTTCTTCAAACGATAAAGTTTACTCAGGGAGACAGTGAAGGACAAGGAAGACTGGTGTGCTGCAGTTCATGAAGTTGTAAAGAGTAGGACATGACTTAGCGATTGAATAGCAACTAATCAAAACATACTATTTAAATATTTTACATTTTTTTTAACAAAGTCTTCATTAGAAATTCATACTATTTTTACCCTTATAGCACATTTCAGTTTGGACTAGTCACATTTTGAATGACTGACAGCCATATTCACTGCTAACTACCAAGTGGGACTGTGCAGCTCTAGGAAATATGAACAAGCTTGCAACCAATCTGAGAGGAGTACTTTGTTTAATTTTAGCTTAATTTTATAATTTTTTAAACATTTTGTTGGAGAATAGTTGATTTACAATGTTGTGCCAGTTTCAGGTGTACAGCAGGGTGAATCAGTTATGCATACACACATATCCACTCTTTAAAAGAAGATTCTTTTCCTATATAAGCCATTAGAGAATATGGAGTAGAATTTCCTGTTCTATACAGTAGATCCTCGTTATCTATTTTATATATAGTTGGGTGTATATGTCAATTCCCATTTATCCTCCCCTTTACACACTGGTAACCATAAACATCCCAATGTTCATTTGCAGCACAATGTTCTATGCAGCAAGGACATGAAAACAATTGAATTGTCCATGAACAGAGGAAGGGTAAAGAAGATGTGGTACATATATACGATGAAATATTAAACATAAAAAGAATAAAATAATGCCTTTTACAACAACATAGATGGACCTAGAGATATCATAGTGAGTGAAGTAAGTCAGACAGAGGAAGAAAAATATGTGATATCACTTATATGTGGAATCTAGAAAAAGGGTGCAGATGAACTTATATACAAAATAGAAAGAGAGTTATAGATGTAGATAACAAACTGAGGAGTGTGCTTTGGATTGAAATTATGATTCCCAAACTTGAGTATTCTTCAGAATCACTTGAAAACTTTTTAAAATACAAATTACTGGACCTTACACCAAGAGGTTCAGATTCCAATAGGTCTAGAGTGAGGTCCCAAATTTCTGTTTCTAACAATATTCCCAAGTGGTGCTGGTACTGCAAGGCTGGAAACCACTCTGGGAATCACTGGTAAAGATGAAGCTTTGGGAAATCAGCTTTGTAGTTTTGAAATGATGGAAGGGACAACAGTTCTAAATATGATGCAGATCCTCTATACCACTAACTTCAGTCCTATAGCAGGAAAGACAGGTCATCAAATTGTGCTTAAGATTACAATTATATTCCTCAGTGAAATGTCACAGAATAATCATTTTAGTCTTGTTAAACATTTGTAAGTGAAGTTGCAGGTATTTAGATCTTGTATACACAAATGTGACATATTTAATTTATATAATTAGTAGTCTTGGATGGATGTGAGAGTTGGACTATAATGAAAGCTGAGCATCGAAGAATCAATGCCTTTGAACTGTGGTGTTGGAGAAGAATCTTGAGAATCCATTGGACTGCAAGGAGATCAAATCAGTCAATCCTAAAGGAAATCAGTCCTGAATATTCATTGGAAGGACAAATGCTGAAGCTGAAACTCCAGTACTTTGGCCACCTCATGCGAAGAACTGACTCATTTGAAAAGACCCTGATGCTGGGAAAGACTGAAGGAGGAGGAGAAGGGGATAACAGAAGATGAGATGGCTGATGGCATCACTGACGCAATGGACATGAGTTTGAGTAGGCTTCAGGAGTTGGTGATGGACAAGGAGGCCTGGTATGCTGCAGTCAGTGGAGTTGCAAAGAGTGGGACATGACTGAGTGACTGAACTGAACTAAATTAGTGCATCACAGCCAGAATGGAGTCTTGTTTACATTTCCATTCACTAAAGGAAATATCTAGACTTAGTTGGAATAAACAATAATTTTGAGAATAGAAAATGATACCATAAGCACAGTTCAATTCCTGTTACCTTGACTGTAAACCCACACCGGGCTTCCTAGGTGGTTCAGGAAATAAAGAATCTGCCTGCCAATGCAGGAGACACAGGTATGATCCCTGGGTTGGGAAGATCCCCCAGAGAAGGAAATAGCAACGCACTTCGATATTCCTACCTGGAAAATCTCATGGACAGAAGAGCTTGGCAGGTTATGATCAATGGGGGTCACAAAAGAGTCACATACAACTTAGTTTTGGCTAAACAACAACAAAACTCCCATTAGTCTGATAGTCCCTCTGAAGGAGAAATATTTCTCATATTTACAGTTGTATTCCCAGTTTTTTAAAATTTTTGTATACAGTTGGTATCTAATAAATGGATGAGTGAATTTTTTTATTTGTTTCATATATTTTTGGAAATTTGTGTTTTAACTCTTCTGAATTCTCAAATATAAAGCGACCTTGTGAAGGTCAGGAGGATGAGTGTGATGCAAAGATAGACAACTCTCTTAATCCTATGTTCATTTCTGTAAGTAATAGGAATACATTATAGTTCAGAATGAAAATACAAGTGCCAAAAAACTGTTTTTCACCTTGTCATTCTGGATGGCCTGATTATAAATAGTCCATTTCCAGACTTCCTCTCACTCCATAGGAGCCTAGAACTGAATTGCAAATTACCTGATGCTTTAGATACACATTTCACAGTGTGATATCATAACATATTGTACGAAGGGCTGCTTCACATGAATCTTTAAATGATAAAAATATATATCACTAGTGATGCAAAAAAGGAACTTATGAATCTAACGTTTTCTCAGAATTGGGCTTACAAATAGAGATCAAAAAACTTTAGTCAAGTGGAAATAAATTAAGAGTTGTTACTGCCTAGCATCTGTACATTTTTTCAAGTAATCTAATGTTCTTGCCAACACTAGATTCTAGGATTCTAACTTTTATAAGTCAGCTGTGGAATTCACTGGATTATTATGTCATATATGCAATTAATCCACATGGGATAGTTTCATAATATTGTTGTTTGGAGGATGGCATTAAGAATGTTCATATCGACTGAAATACAAATCCGTGAGAGGCACTATTTATTTATTTTTCTAGCTTTATTAAAATATAACTGACATTTAATATTGCATACATTTAAGATATATATGTTGATTTGATAGGCTTATATGTTACAAATTATTACCCCCACAGAATTAGACAAAACCTGAATCACTTCATGTTATTACCATTTAATTTTTGTGGTGAGAACATTCACTGTTTACTCCTTTAGCAACTTTCAAGTATATAATATGATATTGTCAGCTATAGTCAACATACAGAACATTAGATTCCCAGAACTTACTCATTTTGAAACCGGAAGCTTGTACTCTTTGATCAATATCTCTTCATTTCTCTCAATTTCCAGCTCCCGGTAACTACCACTCTACTATGTTTCTATATTTGACCTTTGTCTGGAGTCCACATATAAGTAATATCATAGGAGTGCAGTTACCTTTTCAAGATCCCGTTTTCATTTTCTTTAGACATACACTCAGAAGTGAAATTTCTGGATCATATTCATATAGTAATTCTATTTTAAATTTGTTGAAGACCCTCCATACTGTTTTCCGTAGTCACTGTGCTAATTTACATTCCCACCAACACAGAATTGTCTTTTTCTTTTCTCGTTTTGAATTTATTTATTAACTAATTTTTATTGCAATATAATTGCTAACAGTGTTGTTAGCTTGTACTACACAGCAAAATCAATCAGTAATACACATACATATAACCCCTCCCTTTTGGATTTCTCTTCCATTTAGGACACCGCAGGGCATTCAGTAGAGTTCCCTGTGCTATACAGCATATTCCCATCAGCTGTCTATTCTACACATAGTATCAATAGTGTATTTATACCAATTCCAATCTCTCAATTCCTCCCACCCTACCCCTTCTCCTCTTGGTATCCATACGTTTATTCTGTTCATGTGTATCTCTACATCTCTACCATTTTTCTAAATATCACAGTTCAGTTCAGTTCAGTTCAGTCACTCAGTCGTATCTGACTGTTTGCGACCCCATGAATTGCAGCACCCCAGGCCTTTCTGTCCATCACCAAATCCCGGAGTTCACTCAAACTCACGTCCATCGAGTCGGTGATGCCATCCAGCCATCTCATCCTCTGTCACATTAATATGTGATATTTGTTTTTCTCTCTCTGACTTCTTTCCCTCTGTATGACACTCTCTAGGTCCATCCACATCTCTACAAAAAGTCCTAATTTCATTCCTTTTTATGACTGAGCAGTATTCTATTAGGGCTTTCCTGGTGTCTCAGCTGGTAAAGAATCAGCCTGCAATGCAGGAGACCCCAATTTGATTCCTAGGTTGGGAAGATCCCCTGGAGAAAGGCATGGCAACCCACTCTAGTTTTCTTGCCTGGAGAATCCTTATAGACAGAGGCGCCTGGCAAGCTATAGTCCATGGGGTTGCAAAAAGTCTGACATGACTGAGCAACTAAGCACACATACAGTATTCCATTGTGTATATGTATCAAATTTCTCCATTCTTTATCCATTCTTTTTTATCCATTCCTAAGTTGATAGATATTTAGGTTTCTTAATAAACTAAAAATAAATCTACTGTATTACCCAGCAATTCCACTACTAAGCATCTACTCAGAGAAAGTAATAATTCAAAAAGATACATGCGGTTCTTGCTGAGAGTTTCAGGCCACTTGCAGGGCTGCACGGATGATGTACCAAAGTAGTCTGTGTTCATGGTTCTATTTATAACCTTCCTCACTCTTCTATCTTACCAGGAGTTGGACCAGAGCCTTCCCCAGATCCCTGGAAAATGAAACTTAAATGTCACCCAGTTGTGATCCTTCCTTTCTTTCAAAGTACTGATAGCTTTCTCCAAGGCCATGTGTGGGTTGTGGTTGTACAACCAGTTTGTGTTGATAAATGAGGCTGGGTTTGTGGAAGTTTTGATAAATAAATTCGTAAAAGGCACCTCAAGTGTTGTCTATTTCCACCTGCGTGCCAACACTTATCTCTTGTCTCTTTCATGACAGCCATTCCAACAGACGTCTTATTGTAGCTTTCATTTGTGTTTCTCTGGTAACTGGTAATGTACCTGTTTCCATTTGTATGTATTATTTATTTATTCATTTACTTTTAATTATTGGCCACACCCGTTGGCATGTGGAACAATAGCACCCCTACAAGGGATTGATCTAATACCCTCTGCATTGGAAGATGGAGTCTTAAACACTGGACTGCCAGGGAAGTCTCTGTATGCCCTTTTTAAAAAGAATGTCTATTCAATTCCAAGTCCATTTTTTAAGCAGATTGTTTTCGTGTTTCGTATCTTTGTTTTTGCTATTGATCTGTATATATATTTTTTATGTTAACCACCTGATGTAAAGAATTGACTCATTGGAAAAGACCCTGATGCTGGGAAAGATTGAAGGCAGGAGGAGAAGGGGATGACAGAAGATAAGATGGTTGGATGGCATCACTGACTCAATGGGTGTGAGTTTGAGCAAGCTCTGGGATTTGGTGATGGACAGGGAAGCCTGGTGTGCTGCAGTCCATGAGGTCACAAAAAGTCAGACACGAATGAGTGACTGAACTAAATGTATACAACTAAATGGACCCTAAAATGAGCAAAACTTTAACAACAGCACCACAACACCTTTTTTTCCTTAACCTTTCTTCTTCATTTAAGTGAAAAGAATATTTTCATTTTTTATCTTTAAACATGCTAGAAATAAGTATTAACACAGGAATGGGATTTAAACCCAAGTGTGCTAGTCTTTGGCTTGTGCTCCTTCCAGGGTTCCACTGTCACTGGAAGCAAACTAAATGTCCATCAACAGATGAGTGCATAAAGATGTGGCACATATATACAATGAAAGATTACTCAGCCATTAAAAAAGAATGAAATGATGCCATGTGCAGCAACATGGATAGACCTGGAGACTATTATCCAAAGTGAAGCAAGTCAGACAGAGAAAGACAAATATATAATATCTCTTATATGCAGAATCAAAAAAAAATGGTGCAAACTTATTTGCAAATTGGAAACAGATTCACAGACTTAGAAAACAAACTTACGGTTACCAAATGGGAAAGGTGGGAAAGGGTAAACTGGGGATTTGGGATTGACATGTGCACACTAATATATATAAAACAGATAACCAACAAGATCCTACTGTATAGCACAGGGAACTCTACTCCATATTCTGTAATAACCTAAATGCGGAAAGAATTTGGAAAAGAATAAATGTTATATGTATAACTGAATCACATTGATGTCTGTACACCTGAAACTAACACAGCATTGTAAGTCAACTATGCTGTGCTGTGTTCCATTGCTCAGTTGTGTCCAACACTGTGATCCCATGGACTGTAGCCTGACAGGCTCCTCTGTCCATGGGGATTCTCCAGGCAAGAATACTGGAGTGGGTTCTCATGCCCTCCTCCAGGGGATCGTCCCAACTCAGGGGTCAAACCCAGGTCTCCTGCATTGCAGGCAGATTCTTTACCATCTGAACCACCAAGGAAGCCTAAGAAAACTGGAGTAGGTAGCCTACCTCTTCCCCAGGGGATCTTCCTTACCCAGGAATCAAACTGGGGTCTCCTGCATTGCAGGTGGATTCTTCATCAGCTGAGCTACAAGGGAAGCCCAAACCAACTATAATTCAGAATAAAATTACAATTTAATAAATAAATAATTGCAGTGGGGCTTTGAGAGCTGGATCCATCCTGAACAAGCTGATACATCAGAGATTTGGGCTGATAAAGGTGAATTCAATGCTTGTAACATTTAGATGTTCATAGTGGCTTAACAGCCAATTCTTTCAAAAATATCTATTGGAAGTGATTTTTATGACAGTGCTTATTATTCTAGAGAATGAGGAATCTCAGTTTCTCTCATTCTACAGTTTTGGGAATAAGAACACAATCTCTCCTTTCTTCATCTTAAGGCTCTGGAAAGGGATTTATCATGAGTGTTAAAACACTAGGCTGAAAGAAGCACAAGCCAGAATCAAGATTGCCAGAAGAAATACTAATATCCTCACATATGCAGATGATACCACCCTTATGGCAAAAAGTGAAGAAGAACTAAAAAGCCTCTTGATGAAAGTAAAAGAGGAGAGTGAAAAATTTGGCATAAAGCTCAACATTCAGAAAACTAAGATCATGACATTTCGCCCCATCACTTCATGGCAAATAGATGGGGAAACGATGAAAACAATGTCAGACTTTATTTTTCTGGGCTCCAAAATCACTTCAGATGGTGATTGCAGCCATGAAATTAAAAGATGCTTACTCCTTGGGAGGAAAGTTATGACCAACCTAGATAGCATATTCCAAAGCAGAGACGTTACTTTGTCAACAAAGGTCTGTCTAGTCAAGGATATGGTTTTTCCAGTAGTCATGTATGGATGTGAGAGTTGGACAATAAAGAAAGCTGAGCACTGAGGAATTAATGCTTTTGAACTGTGGTGTTGGAGGAGTCTTGAGAGTCCCTTGGACTGCAAGAAGATCCAACCAGTCCATCCTAAAGGAGATCAGTCCTGAGTGTTCATTGGAAGGACTGATGTTGAAGCTGAAACTCCAATATTTTGGCCACCTGATGCGAAGACCTGACTCATTTGAAAAGATCCTGATGCTGGGAAAGATTGAGGGCAAGAGGAGAAGGAGATGACAGAGGATGAGATGGTTGCATGGCATCACTGACTCAATGGACATGAGTTTGGGTAAACTCCAGGAGTTGGTGATGGACAGGGAGGCCTGGTGTGCTGCAGTTTATGGGGTCACAGAGAGTCAGACATGACTAAGTGACTGAACTGAACTGAACTGAATGAATTACACCAATTAGGTTATCTTAGTTCAGATAAGATAAAAGACAAAGGCATAGAAATATATTCCAAGGGAATTAAGTTACTATTTTTCCTTTCCTGCCTTTGAAATGAAACCTACACAATGATCTTTGCCCAGGATAAAACACTCTCAAAGAATATGTTGTATAGCATTTGGGCCTCAGGGAGCAGTGGCTACTCCTTGCATCATTAAATACTTATTATTTCTTCATCTAAAAACCACAGCTAGCTTTTTTTGAAATGTTATCACCAGTGAACTATATTTCTGAAAAAACACTCACCAAAGTTCCCTGAGAAAATCATTTATTCAGCTTAGAAGTTACGCATCAATACCTTGCCAAGTCCTTATCTGGTTAATCTGTGCCATTAAGACAATTTTTATACAGGCTTGATGTCAGGTCACAAATTTATGAGGCCAACTGAGATATGGCTCACAAACCTGGACTTTTTTTTGCTTGGTGAGAAGATGATATGAAACCATGTTAAGCTGAAATGTTTTGAACACTAAGGGACTCATCTGAAATCATCATCTATAGAGAACTTAAAAGACATCATTTCCACCCAATTGTTTAATTTACACTCTTGGTCAAGTTGAGAGTTTGACATTACCTTTCCTTTGTACTTAGTAAAGCAAGCTCATGCTCAGAATGAGATTAAAAGCCAAAGGAGTTGCACTCCTACAATCCTTGTCTTTTTGTGCTGTTATTATGGAAATTAGTGTAAACCACTTTCCTCACTCTGAGGCTCCAGGAGAGGCATTAGGTTAAAATGAATGCAAAGCATTACATCAATATAATTTGAAGATTGATATGGATGGCCAATGACACCCTACAGTTTCAAATTGCTTCAGAGAATTTTACCATAATAACTACATTGCAATTTTGATAAGGTATAGAAAAATGTCAAAAGTTCATGCCTGACAGAAATCTTTTTTATAAGTTAAATTATTTTATTCAACACAATCTTAGTAATTAACAATGTAATTTGGTCATAATATAAAAGTCCATTTATTAATTTATCCTCTCTCTATTATTTATAGAATACAGTATAAAGTACTAGAAAATTTAATTTATTCAAAGCATAACTGTTGAGTTCTTTCTGTACACGATACAGTTTTGGAGCTGGAGAAACAGCAGTAAAACTCACATCCAAAATTTCTCTTCTCATGGAACTTACATTCTAATGGATAAGAAGCAAAGTGGTTAGGATAAACAAATATACAATATGCTTAAAGGAGCAAAGTACTAAAGAGAAAGGAGATCAATCCTGGGTGTTCATTGGAAGGACTGATGTTGAAGGTGAAACTCCAATATTTGGCCACCTGATGCAAAGAGTTGACTCATTTGAAAAGGCCCTGATGTTGGGAAAGATTGAAGGCAGGAGGAGAAGGAGATGGCAGAGGATGAGTTGGTTGGATGGCATCACCGACTCAATGGACGTGGGTTTGGTTAGACTCTGGTAGTTGGTGATGGACAGGAAGGCCTGGCATGCTGCAGTTCGTGGGGTCACAAAGAGTTGGACACAAATGAACGACTGAATGAACTAAAAAAAAAAAAAATTAAAAGGGAAATGGGATAGATACTATTGTGATGGGATGCTAAGGGGGGGTCACATTTCAGACCAAAAAATAGGGAAGAACTCTCAGAAAAGGTGACATTTGAATGAAGACTAAGAAGGAGCCAAAAAACTAAGCAAAAAGATGTCTAGGGAGAGCTTACACAACATCTATTTTTGCTTTATTGACTATGCCAAAGCCTTTGACTGTGTGGATCACAATAAACTGTGGAAAATTCTGAAAGAGATGGGAATACGAGACAACCTGACCTGCCTCTTGAGAAATCTGTATGCAGGTCAGAAAGCAACGGTTGGAACTGGACATGGACCAACAGACTGGTTCCAAATAGGAAAAGGAGTATGTCAAGGCTGTATATTGTCACCCTGCTTATTTAACTTCTATGCAGAGTACATCATGAGAAACGCTGGACTGGAAGACACACAAGCTGGAATCAAGATTGCCAGGAGAAATATCAGTAACCTCAGATATGCAGATGACACCACCATTATGGCAGAAAGTGAAGAGGAACTAAAAAGCCTCTTGATGAAAGTGAAAGAAGAGAGTGAAAAAGTTGGCTTAAAGCTCAACATTCAGAAAACGAAGATCATGGTATCCGGTCCCATCACTTCACGGGAAATAGATGGGGAAACAGTGGAAATAGTGTCAGACTTTATTTTTTGGGGGCTCCAAAATCACTGCAGATGGTGATTGCAGCCATGAAATTAAAAGACGCTTACTCCTTGGAGGAAAAGTTATGACCAACCTAGATAGCGTATTGAAAGGCAGAGACATTACTTTGCTGACTAAGGTCCGTCTAGTCAAGGCTATGGTTTATCCTGTGGTCATGTATGGATGTGAGAGTTGGACTGTGGAGAAGGCTGAGTGCTGAAGAATTGATGCTTTTGAACTGTGGTGTTGGAGAAGACTCTTGAGAGTCCCTTGGACTGCAAGGAGATCCAACCAGTCTATTCTGAAGAGATCAGCCCTGGGATTTCTTTGGAAGGAATGATGCTAAAGCTGAAACTCCAGTACTTTGGCCACCTCATGCAAAGAGTTGACTCATTGGAAAAGACTCTGATGCTGGAAGGGATTGGGGGCAGGAGGAGAAGGGGACGACAGAGGATGAGATGACTGGATGGCATCACTGACTGAATGGACGTGAGTCTGAGTGAACTCCGGGAGTTGGTGATGGACAGGGAGGCCTGGCGTGTTGTGATTCATGGGGTCGCAAAAAGCTGGACACGACTGAGCGACTGAACTGAACTGAACTGAGTCTTTCAATTCAGTTTGATTCTGTTTACCTCAGTAATATTCATCACATATGTGGCTTCAAATAAGAATTTTTTACAAATTTATTTCTTCATCCCAGGATGCTTTGCTGTGTAATACACTCCTATCAGTAGACTGCTTGCCACTCTCAAATGAGTGATTCAAATTATACTTCAAATTGTTATGGCCCAAGGGGAACTCAAGGACTTCCATTAATACCTGATCCTCTTCCAGTGTTCCTTAGCTAATGGATGCCACTTCTACCCTTCCTACTCTGCAAGCCAGAAACCTTTGATGCCTCAACTTCAGGACCCTCAAATCCAATCCATTGTCCAATCAACTGACTTGTTTCCCCAAGCCATCACCTTAGTCCAACATACCTTCATCTCCTGTATTTTCTTCCTCCAGGAATCCTATTCTGCACCACCACAGAGAAAGAAAACCTTCAAAATGCTAACTGAATCCTGTCACCAACTGCGTACCTGTCTAAACTACTGTAAAGAATTTCCATTTTTCCTCGAAAAAAAAAGACCTTAAAATTTTCAGATGTTCTAAATTAAAAGGCGGTTACTCGTTGGAAGGAAAGTTATGACCAACCTAGATATCATGTTCAAAAGCAGAGACATTACTTTAGGTCCATCTAGTCAAGGCTATGGTTTTTCCAATGGTCATGTATGAATGAGAGAGTTGGACTGTGAAGAAAGCTGAGCGCAGAAGAACCTTTATCTACCTCTGCAAGTTCATTTTGCTCAGATGTTCCCTTTTCCCACTTTGAACTCAAGATGCAACTGGTTTTTAAAAATGTATTTGAACAGGAGGGGAGAACAAGATGATGGAGATGTAGGTGGACATGGAGTTTGTCTCTCTCCACACTTATATCAAGAATACACCTTCAGACACAGAAGTGTGTGGAGAACACCAGCTGAGAGCAGAGAGGAGTACCAGGCCAGCAGAATAGAATATATGGAACCATGCAAAACTCAGTAGGATGAAGGAACTGGAGGGGAAACCGGAGTGTTAGCAGGACTGGACTTGCCCTTAGTGGGTGGGGGAACTGAAGCAGGGGTCCAACCCCCACATCAGGGCAATTGTCTGAGTCAGAGGAGAAACATTTAAGGCTGAGAGTGAAACAGCTGATCTATGGCAGCCTAAATGGAATCAGAATCAGACAGTCCTTGCTGCAGTCATACATACCCTGGACAGGGACACAGGTCCCCTGGAAGGCACAGTGGCTGGGAGCTGGAGTTGAGGGATTGTGGAGCTGCTGACTGCAGAGAGACACATCGAGGGGATGTGAGGGAGGGGATTGCGGTGGGAAATGCCTGTGGAGGAAAGCCAGGTAGCCATGGGAGCAAGGTGATACTGCTGAGTCATGCATAGGGGGTGGAGCCATCATCATAGCCTCTTTCACCCCACACGCCAGCATTGGCAGCTGAACAATAGAGAGGCTGGTCCACCAAATGCCTGATGAACAGAACTACTGAGTAGGACCCCACCCAGGGTGCTCCTTTAAGAGACATATGCACCTATCTACAGAGTAGACCCCAGCCAGTGGGGCCCCTCTGTGTGCCTGACATGCAGAACAACAGAGAAGGACCCCTGGCAAGGGAGCCCTCTAAGTACCTGAATGGGCAGAGATACAAAGACTGGCCAAAGAGGCATTTTGATTGCCAGCTACAAGAGGCTCGAAAAAGGATTGATAGGGTCATAACTCTTGTGAGGGAGGCAATCCGTGTCCCTACACACTTGGCACCTCCAGGGTCCCTGCAAGGCAAGCTGCTGAGCCACCTTCATGCTTAACTTTCACAGGGGCGGAGCTGCCACAGGCAAAAAAAAAAAACATGCATCTATGCGTGCAGGGTCATTTTGGTCATGTCCAACTTTTTGTGACCCTGTAGAGTGTGGCTTGTCAGGCTTCTCTGTCAGGAGGGTTCTCCAGGCAAGAATACTGGAGCGTATTGGCCAATACTGGTTGCCATACCCTTCTAGGGCACTATAATCCCTGCTGCTCTAGCTGCCAACTCCCCTGAGTACCTAGTGCTGTCAGAACCCCTGAAACCCAAGCAGCTGCACCACCTCCACACCTGGCCCTCACAGGGGCAAACCCCAGTCCTCCAGGGTACTCTCAGGAGCAAACCCCAGTGGAGGACCCACATGCGGAGGTGGAAATAAAACCACAGTTGAAACCCAGCAGCTGAGTGGCTAAGGAAGAAGACCCAAAATCTTCCCACCATTTGTACAAGCTGCAGATTAAATCCACATGATCAACTACGCAGATTCTATGTCTACAGAGTATATAAAAGGACATTGAGAGCTCCCAAGGGGGGAAAAAAAACATCACTAGTTCTGACAGCCATGGACACTGGAGGCAAGAACACACAGGAGTAGGACCAGTTTAGAATCTGAGCTGCCCCCACAACAGGTCTAGAGATCATTGGAGGGCATCCTAGGGCGGTGAGGTGGACTATGACTTCCAGTGAGGGAAAGGACTCTGACAGCAGTGACTCAAGAAAAACATCTGTTATTCTTATGTTTGACTTGTTCTGTAGATTCTTTCGGATTTTTTCCCCTGTTTTGTCCCCTCTGTTGTCAATTTTATTGCCACTATGAAATCTAATTAAGCTTTTGAGCTTTTTTGTTTTCCCCCAGTCACATTTTGTATTGTTGTTATAAACCTCTGCCTCTACATGGGGCTTTTGCGTTCTGTGGAGTTTCCTTTTCTTCTTTTCTCAATTTTAACTTTTTAAACCTATTATTATTTTTTCTGCATTCATTCATTTGTTTGCCTTTCTTACTGTTCTTTTCCCCTTACAGTAAATCTTTAATGTATATAAATCTTCATCTACCTCTATTTAACTTTTTATATCTATTCCTTCCTTCTTTTCTTTCCACTCAACATATTTGTTAGTTTCTTTTTCATTGCTTTCTTCCCCAGTTGGCATCTTGCTTTAGTTTGTTTTCCAGTTTGTGTTTTAGGGTTTTATTCCTAACTGGTAGATATAATTTTTGTTTGTTTGTTTGCCAGGTCAATCTATTGTACTTTATTTCTGTTGGACTGTTTTGACTTTGCTTATGGGTGTATATGTATATGTGTATATTCAGTCACACTTTTTATTGTTGTTATGAACTTCTGTGTCTACATTGGGCTTTGGCAGTTCTGTGGAATTTTCCTTTTTTGTTTTCTTTTCTCTTTTAATTTTTTAAACCTATTATTTTTTCCTACATTTATTCATTTGTTGGCTTTTCCTACTGTTCTTTTCCCCTTGCAGTTAGTTTCTAATGTATTTAAATCTTCTCTATCTACCTCTATTTAACTTTCCATATCTATTCTTTCTTTCTTTTCCTCTCAACGTATTTATTAGTCTTATTTTCATTGCTTTATTCCCCAGTTGGCACCTTGTTTTAGTTTTGTTTTCCAGTTTGTGCTTTAGCTAGTTTTGCTTTAACTGGTATATATAATTTTTGGTTTCCTTTGTTCACCAGGTCAATTTATTGTACTTTATTTTTGTTGGACAGTTTTGATTTTGCTTTTGGGTATATATGTATATGTGTTATATTCAGTCACACTTTTCACTGTTGTTATAAACCTCTGCCTCTATGTTGGGCTTTTGCAGTTCTGCGGAGTTTTCCTTCCCCCTCTCTCTTTTTTTCTTCCTTTTTTCCTTCTTTTTAATATTTTAAAATCTATTATAGTTTTCCTATGTTTATTTTTTGTTTGTCTTTCCTCCTGTTCTTTTCTCTTTGTAGTTAATCTTTAATGTATATAAGTCTTCTTCATCTACTTCTATTTAAGTTTGCATATCTATTCTTTCTTTCCTTTCTTCTCAATGTATTTATTAGTATTGTTTTCAGTTCTTTATTCCCCACTTGGCACCTTGATTTAGTTTTGTTTTCCAGTTTGTGGTTTAGTTAGTTTTGTTCTTAACTGGTAGATATAATTTTTGATTTCCTTTGTTTGTTGGGTTAATCTACTGTACTTTATTGTAGTTGGGGTTTTTACTTTGCTTATGGAGGAAAACGTATATGTGTATATTATTAATTTAATTATTATTTACCTGATTTTGTAACTGTCATTTGTCTGGGATTCATCTTTGGTTTCTCATTTTTGGGTAATTGTTTTAAGCTCACTTAATGCTATAACAAACCACTTGTGGAATCTTCATTCCTGACCAGAGTTCAAGCCCTGAGCCTTGGTAGTGGGAGCACTGAATCCAAAACCCTAGACTATGAGAGAACTAACCCAAGAGATGATCAAATAATGAGGACTCACACAAAGGAAACCACTGAAATACAAGACTCAGTATTACCCAATCACCAGTAGCACCCTGTGCAGGATGCCTCATCTAAACAACAAGCAAAACAAAAATACAAACCCAGTCATCAGCAGACAAGATTACCACCTCACTCAGCCATGTTCATCAGGTTAAAAACAAACAAACAAAAAAAGACTCAGCCCATGCTATATGAAGCTTACACAAACCACTGGACCAACCTGAGAGGGCAGAAACCAAAATGAAGAAAGAATTCAACCTTGAAGCTTGGGAAAAGGAGACCTGAAACACAAGAAGTTAAAAAAAAAAAAAAAAGCCAGAGAGATACTACATAAATGGAGGAACAAACTAGCAACACAGAAGTCCAAATAAATGAAGAGGAAGTAGGAAAACTACCTGAAAAATAATTCAAAATCATAATAGTATAGATGATCAAAAACCTTGAAAGGAAATGGAGAAAATGCAAAAATTAATTAAAAAGAACTAGAAGAATTAAAGAATAAACATACAGGGACAAAAGAAAACAATTACTGACATTAAAAATGCTCTAGAAGGAATCAATAGCAGAATATCTGAAGCAGAAGAATCAGTGAGCTGGAAGATAAAATGGTGAAAATAACTTCTGAAGAGCAGAATAAAGTAAAAAGCATGAAAAGAGCTGAGGATAGTCTCAGAGACCCCTGGGACAATATCAAATGCATCAGGATTTGAATTATAGGGGTCCCAGAAGAAGAAGAGAAAGGGTATGAGAAAAATTTTGAAAGATTTTAGTTGAAAATTTCCCCAACATGGAAAAGGAAACAGTCAATCAAGCCCAAGAAGCACAATGAGTCCCATACAGGATAAACCCAAGGAGAAACATGCCAAGACACATACTAATCAAACTAACAAAGACTAAACACAAAGAAAGAATATTAAAAGCAGCAAGGGGGAAGCAACAAGCAACATACAAGGGAAACCTCATACAATTAACAACTGATCTTTCAGGAGAAACTCTGCAGGCCAGAAGGGAATGGCAGGATATATTTAAACTATTGAAAGGGAAAAATCTACAACTAAGATTACAGTACTGAGCAAGGATCTCATTGAAAATTTATGGTGAAATAAAAAGCTTTTCAGACAAGCAAAAGTTAAGAGAATTCAGTACCAACAAACCAGCTTTAAAGCAAATGTTAAAGGGACTTACACAGTCAAGAAATACAAGAGACAAAATTCAAACCCAAACAATTAAGAAAATGGCAATAGCAATATATATATATATCAATAATTACATTAAATGTAAATGGATTAAATGCCCCAACCAAAAGACATAGACTGGCTGAGTGGATACAAAAACAATACCCATATATATGCTGTCTACAAGAAACTCACTTCAGACCTAAAGACACATATAGACTAAAAGTGAGAGGATAGAAAAATATATTCCATGTAAATGGAAGCAAAAGAAGGCTGGAATAGCAATCCTCATAGCAAATAATATAGACCTTGAAATAAACAAGATTATGAGAGATAAGGAAGGACACTACATAATGATCAAGGGATCAATCCAAGAGGAAGACAATTCTAAATATCTATGCTCCCAACATAGGAGCACCTCAAAGACAAACACTAACAGACATAAAAGGAGAAGTTGACACTAACACAATAATAGTAGGAGGCTTTAACACTCCACTCACACCAATGGACAGAACATCAAAACAGAAAATTAATAAGGAAACACAAGTCTTAAATAATACATTAGATGAGATAGATCTCATTGGTCTCTTGAGGACATTCCATCCAAATGCAGAAGAATACACCTTCTCCTCAAGTGCACATGGAACATTCCCCAGGATAGACCACATCTTGGGTCACAAATCAAATCTCAGTAGATTTAAGAAAATTGAAATCATATCAAGTGTCTTCTCCGACCACAATGCTATGAGACTAGATATTAATTACAAGAAAAAAAACTAAGAAACACAAACACATGGAGATTAAACAACACGTTTCTAAATAACCAACAGGTTACTGAAGAAATCAAAAGGGAAGTAAAAAAATTTTGAGAAACAAATGACGATGAAAACATGACAACTCAAAACCTATGGGATGCAGCAAAAGCAGTTCTAAGAGGAAAGTTTATAGCAATAGAATCCTACCTCAAGAAACAAGAAAAAACATCAAATAGATACCTAATTTTACACCTAAAACAACTGGAAAAAGAAGAACAAAAAACCCCAAAATTAATAGAAGGAAGGAAATCATAAAGATTCGAGCAGAAATAAATGAAAAGAAATGAAAGAAACAGTAGTAAAGATTAATAAAACTAAAAGCTGGTTCTTTGAGAAGATAAACAAAATTGACAAACCTTTAGTTAGACTCATCAAGAAAAAAGAGAGAAGAATCAAACAAAAAAATAAGAAATGAAAAGGGAGAGGTTACAACAGACAATGCAGAAATACAAAGGATTATAAGAGACTATTATGAACAACTATTTGGCAATAAAATGAATAACATGGAAGAAATGGACAGATGTTTAGAAAAGTGCAATCTTCCAAAACAACCAGGAAGAAATAGAAATTATAAATTTGCAAGCACTGAAATTGAAGCTGTCATCACAAATCTCCCCCAAAACAAAAGCCCAGGACCGGAGGGCTTCATAGAATTCCATCATACATTTAGAGAAGAGCTAATGCTTATCCTTTTAAAACTCTTTCAAAAAATTGCAGAGATAGGAATACTTCCAAACTCATTTTACTAGGTCACCATCACCCTGAACCAAAACTTCATAAAGACAACACAGAAAAGAAAACTACAGGCCAATATCACTGATGAACATAGATGCAAAAATTCTCAACCAAATTTTAGCAAACAGAATTCACCAACACATCAAAAAACTCACACACCATGATCAAGTTGGATTTATTTCAGGAATGCAAGGATTCTTCAATATATGCAAATCAATCAATGTGATACACTATATTAACAAATTGAAAGATAAATATCATTTGATAATCTCAATAAATGCAGGTAAAAATCTTTGACAAAATTCAGCACCCGTTTATGATTAAAACTCTTCAAAAAATGGGCATAGAAGGAACATACCTTAATATAGTAAAGGCCATATATGATAAGCCTATGGCAAACATTATTCTCAATGATGAGAAATTGAAAGCATTTCCCCTAACATCAGGAACAAGACAAGGGTGCCCACTTCCACCACTATTATTCAACATAGTTCTGGAAATCCTAGCTATAGCAATCAGAGAAGAAAAAGAAATAAAAAGAATCCAGATCAAGAATTCATAAAGCTCTCACTGTTTGCAGATGACATGATACTGTATATAGAAAACCCTAACAATAGTATCAGAAAATTACTAGAGCTAATCAGTGAATTAAGAAAAGTTGCAGGACACAAAATCAAAACACAGAAATCACTTGCAATTTCTATATACTAACAATGAAAAATCAGAAAGAGAAATTAAGGAATCAATCCCATTCACCACTGCAATAAAAATAATTAAAGATCTAGGTATAAACTTACCTAAGGACACAAAAGAACTGTATACAGAAAATTATAACACACTGAAGAAAGAAATTAAAGATGACATAAACAAATGGAGAGATATTCCATGTTCCTGGGTTGGAAGAATCAATATTGTGAAAAAGACTATACTACCAAATGCAATCTATGGATTCAATGCAATCTACAGATTCAATGCGATCCCCATCAAATTACCAATGGCATTTTTCACAGAACTAGAGCAAAAAAGTTCACAATTCATATGGAAGCACAAAAGACCACGAATAGCCAAAGCAGGCTTGAAAAAGAAGAATGGATTTGGAGGAATCAACCTTCCTGACTTCAGATTATACTATAAAGCTACAGTCATCAAGATAGTATGGTACTGGCACAAAAACAGAAATATAGACCAACGAACAAGACAGAAAGTTCAGAAATAAACTCAGGTACCTATGGATACCTTATTTTTGACATAGGAGGCCAGAATATACAATGGGGAAAGACAGCCTCTTCAATAAATAGTCCTTTGAAAACTGGACAGCTACATGTAAAAGAATGGAATTAGAACACTTCCTAACACCATACACAAAGATAAAGATAAATTCAAAATGAATTAAAGACCTGAATGTAAGACCAGAAGCTATAAAACTCTTACAGAAAAGCATAGACAGAACACTCCATGATATAAATCAAAGCAAGATCCTCTATGACCTACCTCTGAGTAATAGAAATAAAAACAAATGTAAACAAGTGGGATCTGATTAAACTTAAAAGCTTTTGCACAGCAAAGAAAACTATTAGCAAGGTGAAAAGACAACTTTCAGAATGGGAGAAAATAATAGCAAATGAAACAACTGACAAAGGATTAATTTTCAAAATATACTAGCAGCTCATACAACTCAATGCTAGAAAAACAAACAACCCAATCAAAAAGCGGGAAAAAGACCCAAACAGACATTTCTCCAAAGAAGACACACAGACGGCGAAAAAACACATGAAGAGATGCTCAATATCACTCACTTATTATCCAGTTCAGTTCAGTTCAGTTGCTCAGTCATGTCCGACTCTTTGCGATGCCATGAATTGCAGCACTCCAGGCCTCCCTGTCCATCACCAACTCCCGGAGTTCACTCAGACTCACGTCCATTAAGTCAGTGATGCTATCAAGCTATCTCATCCTCTGCCTTCCCCTTCTCCTCCTGCCCCCAATCCCTCCCAGCATCACAGTCTTTTCCAATGAGTCAACTCTTTGCATGAGGGGCCAAAGTACTGGAGTTTCAGCTTTAGCATCATTCCTTCCAAAGAAATCCCAGGGCTGATCTCCTTCAGAATGGACTGGTTGGATCTCCTTGCAGTCCAAGGGACTCTCAAGAGCCTTCTCCAACACCACAGTTCAAAAGCATCAATTCTTCAGCGCCCAGCCTTCCCCACAGTCCAACTCTCACATCCATACATGACCACAGGAAAAACCATAGCCTTGACTAGATGGACCTTAGTCAACAAAGTATAATGTCTCAGCTTTTGAATATGCTGTCTAGGTTGGTCATAACTTTTCTTCCAAGAAGAAGTGTCTTTTAATTTCGTGGCTGCAATCACCATCTGCAGTTATTTTGAAGCCCCCCAAAATAAAGTCTGACGCTGTTTCCACTGTTTCCCATCTATTTCCCATGAAGTGATGGAACCAGATGCCATGATCTTCATTTTCTGAATGTTGAGCTTTAAGCCAACTTTTTCACTCTCCACTTTCACTTATTATTAGAGAAATGCAAATCAAAACAACAATGAAATATCATATCATACCTGTCAGAATGACCATCATCAAAAAGTCTATAAAAAATAAATGCTGGAGAGAGTGTGGAGAAAAGGGAACGCCCTTGCACTGTTGGTGTGAATGTAAATTGATACAGCCACTATGGAAGACGGTATGGAGATAAGACCTAGAAATCCCACTCATAGGCATAAACCCTTAGGAAACCAGGGTTGAAAAAGACGCATGTATCCTATTGTTCATTGCAGCACTATTTACAATAACTAGAACATGGAAGCAACCTAGATGTCCATCGACAGATGAATGGATAAAGAAGTGTGGTACATATACACAATGAAATATTACTCAGCCATAAAAGGAACACAATTGAGTCTGTTTTGATGAGGTGGATGAACCTAGAACCTATTATACAGAGTGGAGTGAGTCAGAAAGAGAAAGATAAATATTGTTTCTAATGCATATATGGAAAACAGCCTTGTCTAACTCAATGAAACTCTAAGAAGCCATACTGTGTGGGGCCACCCAAGATGGCTGGGTCATGGTGGAGAGGTCTGACAGAATGTTGTCCACTGGAGAAGGGAATGGCAAACCACTTCAATATTCTTGCTTTGAGAACCCCATGAACAGTATGAAAAGGCAAAAATATAGGACACTGAAAGAGGAACTCCTCAGGTCTGTAGGTGCCCAATATGCTACTGGAGATCAGTGGAGAAATAACTCCAGAAAGAATGAAGGGATGGAGTCAAAGCAAAAACAATACCCAATTGTGAATTGGACTGGTGATAGAAGCAAGGTTCAATATTGCATAGGAACCTGGAATGTTAGGTCCATGAATCAAGGCAAGTTGGAAATGGTCAAAGAGGAGATGACAAGAGTGAACATCGACGTTCTAAGAATGAGTGAACTAAGATGGACTGGAATGGATGAATTTAACTCAGATGACCATCATATCTACTACTGTGGGCAGGAATCCCTTAGAAGACATGGGGTAGCCATCATAGTCAACAAAAGAGTTCAAAATGCAGTACTTGGATGCAATCTCAAAAACGACAGAATGATCTCTGTCCATTTCCAAGGCAAACAATTCAATATCATGGTAATCCAAATCTATGCCCCAACCAGTAACATTGAAGAAGCTGAAGCTGAACAGCTCTGTGAAGACCTACAAGACCTTTTAGAACTAACACCCCCAAAAGATGTCCTTGTCATTATAGGGGACTGGAATACAAAAGTAGGAAGTCAAGAAACACCTGGAGTAACAGGCAAATTTGGCATTGGAATATGGAATGAAGCAGGGCAAAGGCTAATAGAGTTTTGCTAAGAGAATGCACTGGTTATAGCAAACACCCTTTTCCAACAACATAAGAGAAGACTCTACACGTGACATCACCAGATTGTCGACACCGAAATCAGATTGATTATATTCTTTTCAGCCAGATGGAGAAGCTCTATACAGTCAGCAAAAATAAGACTGGGAGCTGACTAGAGCTTGGATCACTCATTATTGCCAAATTAGGACTGAAATTGAAGAAAGTGGAGAAAACCACTAGACCATTCAGATATGACCTAAAACAAATCCCTTATGACTATACAGTGGAAGTAAGAAATTGATTTAAGGGACTAGATCTGATAGACAGAGTGCCTGATGAACTATGGATGGAGTTTCGTGACATTGTACAGGAGACAGGAATCAAAACCATTGCCAAGAAAAAGAAATGCAAAAAAGCAAAATGGCAGTTTGAGGAGGCCTTAGCAACAGCTGTGAAAAGAAGGAAAGTGAAAGGAAAAGAGAAAAGGAAAGACATACCCATTTGAATGCAGAGTTCCAAAGAATAGCTAAGAGAGATAAGAAATCCTTCCTCATTTATCAATGCAAAGAAATAGAGGGAAACAATAGAATGGGAAAGACGAGAGATATCTTCAAGAAAGTTAGAGATACCAAGGGAACATTTCATGCAAAGATGGGCTCGATAAACAACACAAATGTTATGGAAAAATGGTACTGAAGAATTTATTTACAGTGCAACAGTGGAGAAACAGACTTAGGGAATAGACTTATGGACATGAGGAGATGCAAGGAGAGGGTGAGATGTATTGAAAGAGTAACATGGAAACTTACATTACCATATGTAAAATAGATAGCCAATGGGAATTTGCTGTATGGCTCAGGAAACTCAAATACTTGCTCTGTATCAACCTAGAGGGGTGAGATGGGGAGGGAGATGGGAGGCAGGTTCAAAAGGAAGGAGATATATTTATACCTATGGCTGATTCATGTTGAGGTTTGACAGAAAACAACAAAATTCTGTGAAGCAATTATCCTTTAAATAAAAAAAAAAATATTTAAACAGATGAGTTACACACATGAGCCTCTTTACCTAAGATGCTGTGGGAGATGTCATCCCTCCCTTACAAATTTTTCTGCAACAAATGATCACTGAAACACCAGTTATCTAGGAATATATGGATAATGGCATTTCAGGCAAATATATTATTATATAGAGTTTATTTGGATCATTCAAAATTTCAATCAGATTTGAAAATATTATAGACAAAAATTAGAATTTGATCCTTTTAGGGAATTGTATGGAATGCCTATGGGCTTCCCAGGTGGTGGTAGTGGTAAAGAACCCATCTGCCAATGCAGGAGACACAAGAGACGTGGATTTGATTCCTGGATTGGGAAGATCCCCTGCAGGAGGGCACAGCAGCCCACTCCAGTATTCTTGCCTGAAGAATCCCATTGACAGAGGAGTCTGGCAGGTTACAGTTCATGGGGTTACAACGAATCAGACAGGACTGAAGCAACTTGGCACACACACACACATGGAATGTCTATAAAAATTGCTTGGGTTCTATTTTAGAATGGCCATATTCTAAGTGTCTGATTCTGGACAACTCACACTAGTTCTCTGTGCTTCATTTCCTTCTGTAAAGAAAGTTTCGGTGAACATTAATAAATGAAAATAAATAGATAAATAACCGACATCTATCAGGTTAGCTGTCATCACTGTAGTTCTTGAGTCCTAAAAACTGATTTAAATTCTCTTTCATCTTATTTCCTCTCTGGTTAATAGAGTGTTTCTTGGTTTTAGGTATGGGATAATGTTTTTTTGTGTGTGCCTGTGTCTGTAAAACCTTTTTTTTTCCTGCCTGAATCTGATGAGCTTAAATTAAATAAGCCCATGACATCAATCAAATAGAAATAACTAGATGAGACTCTCCTTCCTAATGATGAAGCAAGGAAGCATAACACCATCACTTGCAATTAGGAATGTTGTCTGAGCTATTATGAGGCATTTCGGAACCTACCACAACATTTTGGCATCTGTAGGAATACCTCTTACTGTAAATGAAAGGTTAATCGCTGTGCTTTTCCAGCTGTTTCACATGGACCAGATGTCTGAGTTGCCCAAACTACTTAGCTGCATATTAGTGCCGCATAAACTACTGGCTGCTGCTTGTGGGAGAGCTGTTAATTTCTGTAGAATGCTGCACTGAATGTCATTAAGGTTTGAATTAAAATAAATTTGCAAGCGAGTTGTATGTAAATGCTGGTACAAGAATTAGTTTGAAGGAAGCAAACATTCTGCACGGTTTCAGTGACACCCTAAGGCTTAGTCACGCCACCCTCTCTTCAGGATCTGTATTTCCTTTGTGGTTTTCATAGTTTCTGTAACTTGCCAGACGGATGCATTATGTATAGCCAATCCATTCTATCAAACCTGAATCTTCATGCTGTATACCTGAAACTTATATAAAACTGTACATCAACTAGACTTCAATTAAACAAAAAACTGAACCTTATATATATAAAAAATTCTTATAAAACATGATAGGTATTGCGAATATTACTATGATAATGCACAATTATAATATAGTGTTCTACATATAAATAATAGCATTACATATTTTGTATATAACATAGCATAGTGTTATAAATAATAGCATTCAATGCACGTACTTGATTTGGGCTGTTTCAAGTTTAGTGCTCAGTTCAGTTCAGTTTAGTTGCTCAGTCATGTCCAACTCTTTGTGACCCCATGGACTGCAGCACACCAGGCCTCCCTGCCCATCACCAGCTCCCTAAGTTTGCTCAGACTCATGTCCATCGAGTCAGTGATGCTATGCAACCATCTCATCCTCTGTCATCCCCTTTTCCTCCTGCCTTCAATCTTTCCCAGAATTGGGACTTTTCCAATGAGTTGGCTCTTTGCATCAGGAGGCCAAAATACTGGACCTTCAGCTTCAGGACTGATTTCCTTTAGGATGGACTGGTTTGATCTCCTTGCAGTCCAAGGGACTCTCATGAGTCTTCTTCAACGCCACAGTTCAAAAGCATCATTTCTTTGGCACTCAGCTTTATGGTCCAACTCTCATATCCATACATGACTACTGGAAAAACCATAGCTTTGACTAGACCGACTTCTGTTGGCAAAGTAATGTCTCTGTCTTTTATTATGCTGTCTAGGCTGGTCATAGATTTTCTTCCAAGGAGCAAGAGTCTTTTAATTTAATGGTTGCAGTCACCATCTGCAGTGATTTTAGTTTAGGGTCTGCATGCTTTATCTGCACCACATTTGACATGTGGTTCATTTTCACAAACCACAATTATTGCAAAAGACAATATTCCTGTATTCATTTTCTATCTTCATTTTCTTGAAACAGAATTAAGATCTAGGTAGATTGTGAGTTTACTGGTTGACAGTGACACTAGGATTTTAACTGCAAGGCTATAACTCTACAGGTCATGATTTTCGTATTGTTTCTTTTTGAATTAGTACAGATTGTTTTCTCTGTGGCAGCTACTGACATTAGGCAATGACATATATGATTATTTTGGTGATGGGGTTGGCAAAGAGAAAGGGAAGTATTTCAAAGTTCAGAGTCCAGCTGAGTGAGATCATCTCAAGACCTGAGGAAGCAGCTGGATTTGAGGATTGGATCATTTGAAGATGATCAGCATCTTCTCCTTTTCCAATGTGCTTACATTTTTCTATAGTAAGCAGTTTCTGTCATTTTTTATATCTTTGAACTAGCCTCAGAAGCTATCAATATGTATTGATGCTATATATCTAGTCACTCTTAAAAAGAGAATGATACAAAACACATAATTCTGAAATAAAATTATTTTTAGTGCCATATCATTTATTTTTAAAAAGAAAATTTGCATTTTTCTCAAGAAAGGAAAAACTATTATGTGTGTATTCGCATACATACATACATAGAAATTCTGCTAAATACATAAAATTATTTCTACTTGCTTACTTCATTCAATTATCAAAATAATCATATCATTTTGGTACAAAGATATAGGCATTATCTATATTTTACAGAAAATTCAGACAAATACTACCATTTTTTTCCCTCCATCTTCACCATTTTCTCCTTAAAAGATAATAAGATAACATCAACTTCTTTCTTAAGATTCATTTGTGAAATAAAATAAGCTAAGGACTCTGCTTCTGTCTACGTAATTTAAAGAAATGTACTAAAATGGTTAGACAGAAGTTTAACACATATTTTAGCTGTAAATTGAGGTATTCAGAGCCTTTAGAAAAAGTGGTAAAGAGGAAAAATAAGATTAGGACAGAATAGATATACTAAGACATTTGAAACAATGCAAATGAGGTAATTACCAGTCCTAAGAAAGCACAAATTTATTAAAATTAATAATATATGTTTTAATTCTGTGTCATATCGTAAGAAGTCTTACCACAGCTATTCCATTTCTTATTTAAACATCTATAAACCTCTTCTAGGTCCACATGACTGAGGGAAAATAAATAAAACCTTTCTTATCTCTTCCAAACAAAAATGAAGGATAGAGAAAATGCATTTTATTTTAAATAAAATACATAGACTTGCCTTTAAAAAGGAAAAGGTGAATCTTCACTAATACAAAGAATAAATAGAAAATTATTTTCAATGTCTACCAGAGAGAGAAGGCAAATTTTTACAGAGTAATAGTTGTTAGATTGACAACAGACTTTTTATCATGGAAGATAGACAAGGTTGATAAACCATTATGTTTAAGGTATTCAACTTAGAATGCTTACACTAGTTTTAATATTACACTAATGATGAGTATTCGAGTAAAGATGTTTAAGAAATATAAAGACTTACTACTTTATGAAAGCTTACTATTCATCACCAAGCAAGACTAATCTAGAAAAAAAAAATATGTATAATGCACATCACCCATATCAGAACTCACATACATGAAAATTTAGTAAAATGATATCACAAACAACTCTATGTGAATCAATTTGAAAAAAAAAAGATACAGAAACAATTCTAGAAAAATAGAATTTAATAAAATACATCCAAAGAAAAATAGAAATTTTGAATAGTCCTATATCTGTTAAAGAAATTGGATTCAGAATTAATGGCAGAAAATTATTCAGTTCCTCTTGTGAGGCCAGACTAATCTTGAAATCTCAAAATATTATAAGAAATAGTAATAACCAATTCTTCTATGAGTCTATTTGCAAACATTTCTGCACATGGTATTGGCAGTTTAAAATCAGAGGTATATTAATAGGATAATAGGATAATGAATCATAAATACAGTTTTTATTCCAGTAATAAAAGTTTCTTCAACATTTGAAAATCAAGCAATGTAATTCACCATATTAGCAAAATAAATGAAAACATTTGTTTGGTCACCTCAATAGTTACAGAAAGTTTATTTGATATAATTTATTACCCATTCATGGTTTAACTTAGAAAATCCAAAAGAATCTACAGGTAAATTTTTAGAATTATTGAGTTAATTTAGTAAGATTGTTGGATCATGGTCAAAAAAGACAAATAATTTTTATATGTGTATTGCCACAAATAATTAGAAGATAAAATTTTGAAAAAGGGATATAATTTATAATACTGCAAAATAAATCTAGAAATGAATTTAGAAAATATTTTCAAGGGACTGACACAGAGAACTGCAAAATATTTTTCAGATAAAATATAGAGGATCTAAATAAAAGGAATGATATTCCTCATTAAGTGATGAAAGAGTCAATGAAATAAATTTATCAGTGCTTCTTACATCAACCTGCTGATTCATTATAGTCTTAACTAAAATCTAAACTACTTTTTATTTCTTTTGGTGAAATATTTTACATTTATTTAGAAATGAATATGGAAATGCAAAAGCCCTAGGTTAGCCAAATTAATCTTCAAAAAGAAAGAGTTAGTTAATTTACACTTGTAAGCATCAAAATCTATTATAATACTATAGTAACAAAGACAGTGTGCTAGTAATGTACAAAGACACAAATAGAACATAGAAGAGAAAAATGATAGATTTAATAAGTATGCTGTATCAAATATCTAAATAGAAAAAAAATGAATCCTAGTCTCTATTCCCCATCATACATAGAAATCAAAGTGGGTAGATTATAGGTTGACTGTGAATAGTAAAACAATAAAGTTTATGAAAGTGAGGTGTGAGTCACTCACTTGGATCGAACGCTTTGTGACCCCATGGACTGTAACCTGCCAAGCTCCTCTGTCCGTGGAATTCTCCAGGCAAGAATATTGGAGTGGGTAACCATTCCCTTCTCCAAGGGATCTTCCAGACCCAGGAAGTGAACCCGACTCTCCCATTTTACAGGCAGATTTTTTACCATTTGAGCCACTAGGGAAGATCAATAAAGTTTATAGAAGATTATAGGGCAATAATTTTATAAACTTGAGGTAGGCAAAATTTTCTTAAACAGGCCATAAAAAGTCCTAATAAAGAAAATAATTGAAAATAAAAAGGAAATAACTCTGGAAATAAATATTTCATGAATCAGCCAAAAAAAGAAAAATATTTGGTAGATTGGATTACACTAAAATTAAGACTTTCAGTTCAACATATTATTATGGATGTCAGAATGAAAACACTATTGAGAGACTTCTGAATTTTTAACAATTACTAAGAAAAAGGTAGAAAACAAAGTTTTCAAACTGAGGAAGAAATTTAAAATGTACTTCATTGAAGTCTATCAGAATGATAGACTTCTAAATAATAGCCAATAAATATGAAAATATGCTTTACATGATTATTACAAAAATGAAAATTATAGTACTACTTATCAGAATAACTAGAATTGAAAACAAAAGTGCAACAATAATAATTCTTTAATACTAAAATTCTCATACACAACTAAAGTAAGATGTTAGATGCTCAGTTGTGGCCAACTGTTTCTGATCTGATGGACTGTAGCCTGCCAGACTCCCCTGTTCATGGAATTCTCCAGGAAAGAATACTGGAGTGGGTAGCCATTCCCTTCTCCAGGGGATCTTCCCAACCCAGGGATAGAACTTGGATCTCCTGTGCATTGCAGGGAGATTCTTTACCATCTGAGCCATCAGGGAAGCTGAAAGTTTAAATTGGTACAGTCCCTTGGAAATCTGTTTTTACCCAAAAGCATATACCCCAAACAACAACATGCATATATTCATGAAAAGATATATATATATATATATACAAAATATCCAAATTTGCACTGTTTCAGTCCAAAGTGGCAACAACCCAAATGCTTATCAACATTAGGGTGCTGTGCTGTGCAGTGCTTAGTCACTCAGTCATTTCTGACCCTTTGTGACACTATGGACTGTAGTCTGAGAGGCTTATCTGTCCATGGTGATTCTCCAGGCAAAAATACTGGAGTGGGTTGCCATGCTCTCCTCCAGGGGATCTTCTCAACCCAGGGATTGAACCGAGATCTACCACACTGAAGGTGGATTCATTACTGTCTGAGCCACCAGAAAAGCACAAGAATACTGGAGTGAGTAGCTTATCCCTTCTCCAGGGGATCTTTAGACCTAGGAAAAAAACTGGGGTCTCCTGCATTGCAGGAAGGTTCTTGACCATCTGAGCCATCAGGGAACCTGGAAGTATACATTGGTGCAGTCCCTTGGAAATGTGTTTTACCCAAAAACATGTACCCCAAAGAACAACTTGCATAAGTTGATATATGAAAATATATCTACATATAAAGTGCTCAAAGCTGCACTGTTTCAGTCCAAAGTGGAAACAACCCAAATCCTCATCAACATTAGGCTAGATAAAATACATTTTCATATGTTCATGCAATCAGTTCGGTTCAGTTGCTCAGTCGCGTCCTACTCTTTGCAACCCCATGAACTGCAACATGCCAGGCCTCCCTGTCCATCACCAACTACCAGACTCCACCCAAACCCATGTCCATTAAGTCGGTGATGCCATCCACCCATCTCATCCTGTCGCTCCCTCTCCTCCTGCCTTCAATCTTTCCCAGCATCAGGGTCTTTTCAAATGAGTCAGCTCTTCACATCAGGTGGCCAAAGTATTGGAGTCTCAGCTTCAATATCAGTCCTACCAATGAGCACCCAGGACTGATATCCTTTAGGATGGACTGGTTGGATGTGCTTGCAGTCCAAGGGACTCTCAAGAGTCTTCTCCAACACCACAGTTCAAAAGCATCAATTCTTTGGCGTTCAGCTTTCTTCACAGTCCAGGTCTCACATCCATACATGACCACTGGAAAAACCATAGCCTTGACTAGACGGACCTTTGTTGGCAAAGTAATGTCTCTGCTTTTGAACATGCTATCTAGGTTGGTCATAGCTTTCCTTCCAAGCAGTAAGTGTCTTTTAATTTCATGCAATGCTATACTGTAATTCAGACTTAAATTGAAGAAAGTGGGGGAAATCACTAGATCATTCAGGTATGACCTAAATCAAATTTCTTATGACTATAGAGTGCAAGTGAGACATAGATTTAAGGGACTAGATCTAATAGACAGAGTGCCTGATGAACTATGGATGGAGGTTCATGAGATTTTACAGGAGACAAGGATTAAGACCATCCCCAAGAATAAGAAATGCAAAAAAGCAAAATGGCTGTCTGGGGAGGCCTTACAAATAGCTGTGAAAAGAAGAGAGGTGAAAGGCAAAGGAGAAAAGGAAAGATATAAGCATCTGAATGCAGAGTTCCAAAGAATAGCAAGGAGAGATAAGACAGCCTTCCTGATCGATCAATGCAAATAAATAGAGGAAAACAACAGAATGGGAAAGACTAGAGATCTCTTCAAGAAAATTAGAGATACCAAGGGAACATTTCATGCAAAGATGGGCTCAAAAAATGACAGAAATGGTCTGGACCTAACAGAAGCAAAAGATATTAAGAAGAGGTGGCTAGAATACAAAGAACTGTACAAAAAGATCTTCAAAATCCAAATAATCACAAAGGTGTGGCCACTCACACTCACCTAGAGCTGGACAACCTGGAATCTGAAGTCAGGTGGGCCTTAGGGAGCATCACTACAAACAAAGCTAGTGGAGCCGATGGAATTCCAGTTGAGCTATTTTAAATCCTAAAAGATGATGCTGTGAAAGTGCTGCACTCGCAAATTTGGAAAACTCAGCAGTGGACACAGGACTGGAAAAGATCAGTTTTCATTCCAATCCCAAAGAAAGGCAATGTCAAAGAATGCTCAAACTACCACACAATTGCATTCATCTCACATGCTAGTAAAGTAATGCTCAAAATTCAAGCCAGGCTTCAGCAATACATGAACCGTGAACTTCCAGATGTTCAAGCTGATTTTAGAAAAGGCAGAGGAACCATAGATCAAATTGCCAACATCTGCTGGATCATGGAAAAAGCAAGAGAGTTAAAACAACAACAACAACAACAACAACAAAACCATCTACTTCTCCTTTATTATGCCAAAACCTTTGACTGTGGATCACAATAAACCTTCAAAAATTTTGAAAGAGGTGGGAATACCAGACCACCTGACCTGCCCTTGAGAAACCTATATGCAAGTCAGGAAGCAACAGTTAGAACTGGACATGGAACAACAGACTCGTTCCAAATAGGAAAAGGACTACGTCAAGGCTGTATATTGTCACCCTGCTTATTTAACTTATATGCAGAGTACATCATGTGAAACGCTGGGCTGGAGGAAGCACAAGCTGAAATTAAACTGCCAGGAGAAATATCAATAACCTCAGATATGCAGATGACACAACATTTATGGCAGAAAGTGTAGAAGAACTAAAGAGCCTCTAGATGAAAGTGAAGGAGGAGAGTGAAAAAGTTGGCTTAAAGCTCAATATTCAGAAAACTAATATCATGGTATCTGGTCCCATCACTTGATGGCAAATAGATGGGGAAACAGTGGGAACAGTGGCTGGCTTTATTTTTCTGGGTTCCAAAATTACTGCAGATGGTGACTGCAGCCATGACATTAAGACATGTGCTCCTTGAAAGGAAAGTTATGACCAACTTAGACAGCATATTAAAAAGCAGAGACATTAATTTGCCAACAAAGGTCCATCTAGTCAAGGCTCTGGTTTCTCCAGTATTCATGCAGGAATGTGAGATTTGGACTATAAAGAAAGCTGAGCACTGAAGAATTGATGCTTTTGAACTGTGGTGTTGGAGAAGACTCTTGAGATTCCCTTGGACTGCAAGCAGATCCAACCAGTCCATCCTAAAGAAGGTCAGTCCCGGGTGTTCATTGGAAAGACTGATGTTGAAGCTGACACTCCAATACTTTGGCCGTCTCATGAGAAGAGCTGGCTGACTCATTTGAAAAGACCCTGATGCTGGGAAGGATTGAGGGCAGGAGGAGAAGGGGACGACAGAGGATGAGATGGTTGGATGGCCTCACCGACACAATGGACGTGGGTTTGGGTGGAGTCTGGTAGTTGGTGGGACAGGGAGGCCTGGCATGCTGCAGTTCATAGGATTGCAAAAAGTATGACACGACTGAGCGACTGAACTGACCGAACTGAACTGAATACAATAAAAATACTCATGCATCACTCTATCCAAAAGCATGAACAAAAGAAGGCATATATGAATCAATAATACTGCATGACCCATTCATAGAAATTTTGTATTAAATATAGCTAATTAGTGGTTCAATAATTTATGTTTTTATCATTTCTATTTCTTATATACAGATTATTAAATCAGTTTCATTTTGATTAGAATATACCTGATTTTTCTTTTTAATAACCTTTCATGCTATTTATTATCTTCAGTATATGTAATTAAAGCATCATATAGCTAAACATTTTATTTTATTTTTCACAATCTGAGAATCTTTCTAATAATCATGTTTGGCTTATATAATGAACTGTGATTATAGGTATATTTAGTGTTGTTAAGTTAAGAAGTGTTTACTTTTTGGGTATAATCACTTTGAGAATTTTTAATGAAGACCTCTGTATTTCTATACTCTTCTATTTCTTTATTGGACAGGCGGTAAAAAATTATCAAACTCTACACTTAACATTATATACCTTTTGGAACACATATATCAAGAAAATGTTTATTTAAAAATATATATGAAGTAAATGTGTTTTAATGAGGATTCAAGGAATTAAGGACATTTCCCCCATACATATATAATGTGTAACAGATGTGATATTATAATTTTAAATGAAAATATTTACTCAATATATACTATAAGGAGAAAATTAAAGATGTATTTAAAAGCAAAATATAAGAAAGATAGATTCAAAATTATAAATACATATATTTATGGCATTAGTATAAGAAATATATTCCTGAAGAACAAAGGAAGCAAAGAAATTTCTAATCAAAGTAAAAAAATAGTATAATTTTACTTCATTTAAAATATCAGCTATATTTAAGTATCAGCTATATTTAAGCAGAAAAATGGCAACAAAAACCATAGGCAAAGTTACAGGATATTTAATCAATCAGGAAAATAAATTTAGAATATATGTAATAATGTTTAGAAATTTAGTCAGTATGTAAATTAGAAGATTGAGTGCAAGAGGAGAAGGGAGCAACAGAGGATGAGATGGTTAAATAGCATCACTGACTCAATGCACATGGGTTTGAGCAAAGTCAGGGAGATAGCAGAAGACATGGAGGGCCGGCGTGCTGGAGCTGCAGTCCATGAGGTCTCAAAGACTCGGACACGACTTAGGGGCTGAACAACAACAATGGAAATTAGTATACAACATGAAGAACAAAAGTTTAAATCTATTAAAATAGAAAATGAACCAGGAAAGAATGTAAGATAAAAATATAAATACATATATATATAAAGAATATAAGGACATTGGGTTCCCTGGTGGCTCAGACGGTAAAGCGTCTGTCTACAATGTGTGAGACCCCGGTTTGAGCCCTGGGTTGGGAAGATCCCCTGGAGAAGGAAATGGCAACCCACTCCGGGACTATTGCCTGGAAAACCCCATGGACAGAGGAGCCTGGTAGACTACAGTCCACGGGGTCGTAAAGAGTTGGACACGACTGAGTGACTTCACTTTCACTTTCATACATACCTATGGGATTTCTAGGTGGTTCAGAGGTGAATAATCTGCCGGCAATGTAGGAGATGCAGGTTTGGTCCCTGCATCAAGAAGATTCCCTGGAGTAGGGCACATCAACCCACTCCAGTATTCTTGCCTGGGGAATCCCATGGACAGAGGAGCCTGGTGGGCTACAGTCCAAAAGATCTCAGAGTAGGAGAAAACTGAAGCGACTGAGCATGCAGGTATGCATGCATACATACATACATTTATATAAGTATATATGAGTATACAAAAATCCATATATATATGTATACATTTTTTATACATAAACTCTCGCACAGGTGCTCTGGAATGTTAATTGTCCATCTATCTTGTTTCAGCATAAGATTTGTGGGAGGGGAACAGAGAGGGGAGGTCCATGATAATCATCCTTTTATTAATCTGTTTACATATTCTTAAAGTATTCCTGTCAGTTCACACTTGGAAGTTTCATCCTGTCTCAGTGAAAAGTCCTCTAGTGATAAATGCAAATTGCTACTATAGCACAGAAAAAAACTCTATTTGTGGGGACTGGGGAAGATCTCACATTTTAGCGTGTTCTAGGAAAGATGAGGTTTGTGGGAAGATGGAAGGGAACTGCACACTGCTTCATGGAAGAGCAGACATATGATTCACTAAAATTATCTTGTCCTACTGATGCAGAGATGGTCTTGTAGAACTGTTAGCATAAAGGCTGAAAGTCAGGATAAGCCTGAGCTCTTTAAACTATCCCTCATCAGAGGCTGGCTGATGTCATAGGAAGCTATCTAGGCATTTCCAGACTGAAAATAATACAAAAATTTACTGTTTTGAAAACAGAATCCAGTTAGCTGGACAGAGGAAATTCTCAAAGAAAGAGAGACCAGGGACAGAAAGTTAAATTAAGCTACTAAAGATAAACAGAGATCAATAAGGTAGATGCAGTGTGGATGGAAAAAGGCGAGAATTTAAAAATGGAAATAATATAGTATGGCACACTATGATGGCTATTTATAGATGAGAAGGCAGGGAGTGGAGACGTGTCATAATGACTGAATTATCAGAGCTTCAAATGAACACTTGTGAGTCATTCAATGATGTCCAGTTGGCAGGTGGAAATAAGAAAAATAATTATGGGTCTTTCATTTACTAATTTTAGGAAGCTTATATTAAGACTGATTTCCCTTTCCTTTGAGAATCCCATTTGAACTAATAAACTTCATAACCACAACTTACTTCATGTCCTGGCTTTGATTGTGGAGGGAAAATAATTTATTGAATCAGAAGTTACTCTCCCAAAGTGTAGTCACTCCTGGTGCATATCTGAGAAAGAAACTTCTTCTTTTGACCGCATGTCAAGAAATGAAAATTTCCACAGAGAACAGGAGAAATATTACTACATGAAGACTCTAAGAATACTGGTCATATTACTGAATGATCTGATTCAAATGAATTCTTAATACATTTGAATGGACAGTCTCAAAAATAATCAACTTCTCTACTCTTAGTATCATGATATTAAAATATTCCATGATCATTCAGATGGCAATCATTTGAACACTGAAGTTTTTTTAAAAGGGAAAAGGAAAACCTGAACTTTGGCTACTGGACACGATTTTAAATAGTGGAGGGAATTATCAATTTAAGTTGGAAAAACGAATGGAAAGTAGGTGCTGAGTCACAAATCTCTCCCATTTTGGGAAATCAGAAGGTCTCACTGCATATCTTTGGTAATTTGTTCTTGTCAAGAGATGGGTTACTTTTTCCCAAAGTGAAAGTGTTTGCAGAGACTTTGACAAAATCTGGATGTTTTGAAAACAGTAATAATTATGATCTCAGAAGTGCTTTAATACATATTCATTGGTCAGGTTCTCACTCAGAGCCAGGGCATAGATTTTAAACAATAAAATCCAAATACCAATTTTAAAAATGCACCTGCAAGTCCTTAAACTGCCAATTAAATTGATAACTCCTTAGTTATGCTTTCCCTAGGAAACAAGGACTCTCATTTCCTGAATCCCCATGACATTTTCTTTATCCACTTGTTAAGATCCCTTATTTAGAAGAACACAATGTGAACTTAGATATCAGTCTATTTGATAATGGCTCACAGGGCTAGGTCACTTTGCTCTGGGTGAGGATGGAATTGGTAAGTAGGAAATGAATATTTCCAGTGTCAATCATTATAAAAAGAAATTTTACTTAAGAACAAAATTGAAGGATGGTAGAGTAGCCGTGCTTAGAAGGAGTCCAAGCAGAAGGACTCACGGATAATCTCCTTCTCTGCCAAACCCACTGACTTAATCCTGATGCCATCACGACAGCACTGGATAGGTGACCAATGTCAGAGGCTGGCTGATGTCAACCAGCTAAGAAATTTTGTCACTTAGTGGTTTAGTGCCTTTTCCATATGATGCTCCTTGTTGGGCATTAACATGTGATACAAAAATCTTCAAAATTTGTGCTCACTTACTTGTGTCTCCATCTTAGAACTCTTGTCTATAGGTTTCCAACTTCCCTCTTTTCAGGTCGTTGGCCAGATGACAGGTCAGTCCATTGGCCACTGTTCATGAATTCACATATAGGATCATTCCAGGCAATTCTCTTTTCACACGGGATGTATGACCAGTTATACTGCTTGAGGCTCTGTCCACTGAGAGGACTTTCTTTTAACTTTATGTTGAGGTCATCCTTGAGTGAAACCATATACAATTGCACTCTATTTTTATCTGGCACTCACATACTTGATCAAACAATCCATAAATCAAGCTGTTTTATCCCCTTTTCTGTTCTCTGGTTATAAGGACTCTCTCATAAGGCCAGTTGTGCTGGGGCAACAGTGGTGAATGGCATGTGGAGATGCTTCCTTGTGCCCTCTCATCTCGCTCATGCTTAGGTACTGATATATTACATTCATCATGCTCATGAGCTCCACCTCGTCTGCTCCATTTAGTACTCAGTCTGTACAAAACCCAGATCATGATGGTTCCAGATTCATGATCACTTGGTGTCCCATGGCTAGATTCTCAGTGTCCACCAAGTTCCAATAGCACAAAAGGAGTATTTTTCAAAAAGTACGTAATTTCCCACTGACTGTGATATGGTCTTTTTCCAGTAGACCAGAGGCTTGAGTCGTGATTCTCTAATGGGTGTGTGACAGAAAGCCTGTACAGCATCTTTCATAACCAACCACATTTTAAGGACCAAGTGGCAGGATCTCTTGTACCCACTGCACACTGCTGTGGGGCTCTTTCCCATTCTGGGCCAATATCAATCTTTTGTGTGACCTGGTTCTAGCTGAGAGCAATGTTCTAAGGTGTGAAAAATACATCCTCCAGATCCTTGAGAGGCTCATTAGATATGTTTGTGAAATAAAAATACTTGTGGTTACCTCCCCACCCATCTCTCTCCATCCCCCCACCCCTCAACTCAGTTTGTTTGTAGAAACTCTAACCACCATCATGGTGGTATTTGGAGACTGGGAGCTTTGGAAGTTGATCAGGGTTAGATGAAGTCATGAGGGTGGGACCATCATGAGACCATTGTAAGAAAAGCGATGCTTTTGCCTCCCTCTCCCTCCTTCTTCCCCTCTGGCTACCTCTCTTCTTTCCCTCCCCTTCCCCCACCTCCCCCCCAACCTCCCTCTCTCTCTTCTTGCAGACACAGAAAGAGATCTTGTGAGCATATGGCGAAAAAGTGGCCACATACAACCCAGGTGGAGAACCCTCACCAGAAACTGACCACACTGATGCCTTAAGCTCAGATTTCTAGCCTCCAGATTTGTGAAAAATAAATTTCTGTTGTTTAAGCCATTCAAGTCTATGGTTTTTTGTTCAGGCAGCCTGAGCAAACTGAGACAGGTATTATTATTCCTTCTCCACAGCAGTGGGGGGAGATGCCATAACTAGTCTTTTGTGTTGGATAAGATGTCCCAGCATATCTCCAGCTTCTGAACCCCTAAAAACTTTTCCAATATGAAAGGCCCTTAAATCTTTGTGGGATTTTTCTCCTGCATACTCAGAAACAAACATTATGCTAAGGTTTCTGATATGCTAACTGTTTCTTCCTCAGTCTTGATAATTCACACGATGTCATTAATGTTGGGGGGGTCATGTGATGTTGAATGGGATGTATAGATGATCCAGAACTCTTTGGAGTACATTACAACAGAAATTAGAATAGTGAATATAGTGAATACAGTTCTGTTACAAAGCTTGAAACTTTACTAATGCTCATTCTTTGCCTGTATAAATTGTGTTTATAAAGTTTCTGGTAAAGAAACTTTACCAATGCTCATTCCTTGCCTGTATAAATTGTGTTTGAACTTCTTTTCTGATGTTGACTAAAAAATTATTCACAGCCTAAAGGTTGAGAGTTATGTTCAATTCAGCAGAAAATTTTAGGACTCCAAGTATAGATGACAGCATCTCAAGTAACCCTGAGAGAAATGCTTCAAGGAGGCTAGGGGGGAGCTAGGATATATAGAAGTTTTGCAACCAAAGGCAGATATTAGGATTACTGATAATTCAAGAAAACTAGAAATCTCAAGTTAAGAAATTTAGTGCTTTTCTTTGTATAAGAAGATGCAAGAATCTGGGCTCATTTTTTCCTTTGAAGTGTACCTCTGATATCTGGGCCAGTATCCTGTGATTTCATATCTTGAACTTCCTCAGCGCTTCCTCTTGGCAATTTTTGTTATGCTGTGACATACTTTGTTATGCTGATATGGCAGGCAATATTCCATTTATCACCAATAAACAATAAAAAGAAGTATATTGACCCAATTAATGGCCATATATATTTACCAGAAGCCATGCCAATATGCTCTTGCAAAGATGAACATTTGGCATTGTGGCTGTAACTGGGGCTACTACTTGCTTGAGTTTGTAGTTTAGTTTGTAGTGATAGCTTAATGTGTTTCTATGGGATCTGTCAGGTTTCTACAGAAACTAAACTGAAAAAATCAAATGGTGTTTGTTGGGACTACCAGTTTAGAGAGCTTTAAGGTGCTACTTTCAAGCCATTCAAAAGCTACTTCCACCCCTACCCCCAATGCAATGTTTTATCATCCAGGTGATATTATCTCTATGACCATCACACAAGGCTTGTACTAATAATCAACATTTTTGCTCTTGTCTTTTCCCAATCTATTATCCACACTTTCAGCCAAAATAAAAGACTTTTTTAATCTTTTTTTTTTTTTTTTGGTGTGTGTTGTTAAATATACATATTTTAATCACTTTTAGTGGTAGTTTCTGTGGTAATTTGCACATTCATGTTTTTCTCTAACTATCACAGCCATCCACCTCAAGTTTTTCATCATCTAAAGATGAAACTCCCAATTTCTTGATTCCCTAGACCCTGACAACAAAAGTTATATTTACTTTTTGTATAAATTTCACTGTACTACACTCTTCCTATAAGTGTATAGAATTATATAGTATTTGAGGAATACTACAATCTTCATATCAGTTCAGTCACTCAATTGTCTCCAACTCTTTGCAACTCCATGAACTGCAGCACGCCAGGCCTCCCTGTCCATCACCAACTACCAGAGTTCACTCAGACTCACGTACATTGAGTCAGTGATGCCATCCAGCCATCTCATCCTCAGTCGTCCCCTTTTCTTCCTGCCCCCAATCCCTCCCAGCATCAAAGTCTTTTTCAATGAGTCAACTCTTCACATGAGGTGGCCAAAGTACTGGAGTTTCAGCTTTAGCATTATTCCTTCCAAAGAACACCCAGGGCTGATCTCCTTTAGAATGAACTGGTTGGATCTCCTTGCAGTCCAAGGGACTCTCAAGAGTCTTCTCCAACACCACAGTTCAAAAGCATCAATTCTTCAGCACTCAGCTTTCTTCACAGTCCAACTCTCACATCCATACATGACCACAGCAAAAACCATAGCCTTGACTAGATGGACCTTTCTTGGCAAAGTAATGCCTCTGCTTTTGAATATGCTATCTAGGTAGGTCATAACTTTCCTTCCAAGGAGTAAGCGCTATTAATTTCATGGCTGCAGTCACCATCTGCAGTGATTTTGGAACCCAAAAAAACAAAGTCTGACACTGTTTCCACTGTATCCCCATCTATTTCACATGAAGTGATGGGACCAGATGCCATGATCTTCATTTTCTGAATGTTGAGCTTTAAGTCAACCTGTTTACTCTCCTCTTTCACTTTCATCAAGAGGCTTTTAGTTCCTCTTCACTTTCTGCCATAAGGGTGGTGTCATCTGCATATCTGAGGTTATTGATATTTCTCCCGGCAATCTTGATTCCAGCTTGTGCTTCTTCCAGCCCATCGTTTCTCATGATGTATGAAAAGGCAAAATGGTAGGATACTGAAAGAGGAACTCCCCAGGTCAGTAGGTGCTCAATATGCTACTGGAAATACCTCCAGAAAGAATGAAGGGATGGAGCCAAAGCAAAACCAATAATCAGTTGTGGATGTGACTGGTGATAGAAGCAAAGTCTGATGCTGTAGAGAGCAATATTGCATAGGAACCTGGAATGTTAGGTCCATGAATCAAGGCAAATTGGAAGTAGTCAAACAGGAGATGGCAAGAGTGAATGTTGACATTCTAGGAATCAGTGAACTAAGATGGCCCGGAATGGGTGAATTTAACTGAGATGACAGTTATATCTACTACTGCAAGCAGGAATCCCTCAGAAGAAATGGAGTTGCCATCATGGTCAACGAGAGTTTGAAATGCAGTACTTGGATGCAATTTCAAAAATGACAGCACGATCTCTGTTCATTTCCAAGGCAAACCATTCAATATCACAGTAATCCAAGTCTATGCCCCAACCAAACACACAGAAGAAGCTGAAGTTGAATGGTTCTATGAAGACCTACAAGACCTTTTAAAACTAACACCCCAAAAAGATGTCCTTTTCATTATAGGGGACCGGAATGCAAAAGTAGGAAGTCAAGAAACATGTGGAGTAACAGGCAAATTTGGCCTTGGAATACGGAATGAAGCAGGGCAAAAGCTAATAGAGTTTTGCCAAGAGAATGCACAGGTCATAGCAAACACCCTCTTCCAACAACACAAGAGAAGACTTTACACATGGACATCACTAGATGGGCAACACAGAAATCAGACTGATTATGTTCTTTGCAGCCAAAGATGGAGAAACTCTATACAGTCAGCAAAAACAAGACCAGCAGCTGACTGTGGCTCAGATCATGAACTCCTTATTGCCAAATTCAGACTTAAATTGAAGAAAGTAGGGAAAACCACTAGACCATTTAGGTATGAGCTAAATCAAATCCCTTATGATTATACAGTGGAAGTGAAAAATGGATTTAAGGGATTAGATCTGATAGACAGAGTGCCTGATGAACTATGGATGGAGGTTTGTGACATTGTACAGGAGACAGTGATCAAGACCATCCCCATGGAAAAGAAATGCAAAAAAGCAAAATGGCTGTCTGGGGAGGCCTTACAAATAGCTGTGAAAAGAAGAGAGGTGAAAAACAAAGGAGAAAAGGAAAGATATAAGCATCTGAATGCAGAGTTCCAAAGAATAGCAAAGAGAGATAAGAAAGCCTTCCTCATCAATCAGTGCAAAGAAAGAGAGGAAAAGAACAGAATGGGAAAGACTAGAGATCTCTTCAAGAAAATTAGAGATACCAAGGGAACATTTCATGCAAAGATGGGCTCAATAAAGGACAGAAATGGTCTGGACCTAACAGAAGCAGAAGATATTAAGAAGAGGTGGCAAGAATACACAGAAGAACTGTACAAAAAAGATCTTTACAACCAAGATAATCACGATGGTGTGATCACTCACCTAGAGCCAGACATCTTGGAATGTGAAGTCAAGTGGGCCTTAGAAAGCATCACTATGAACAAAGCTAGTGGAGGTGATCGAATTTCAGTTGAGCTATTTCAAATCCTGAAAGATGATGCTGCGAAAGTGTTGCACTCAATATGCCAGCAAATTTGGAAAACTCAGCAGCGGCCACAGGACTGGAAAAGGCCAGTTTTCATTCCAATCTCAAAGAAAGGCAATGCCAAAGAATGCTAAAACTACCACACAATTGCACTCATCTCACATGCTAGTAAGTGAAGTCGCTCAGTCGTGTGTGACTCTTTGCGACCCCATGGACTGTAGCCTACCAGGCTTCTCCGTCCATGGAATTCTCCAGGCAAGAATACTGGAATGGGTTGCCATTGTCTTCTCCATGCTAGTAAAGTAATGCTCAAAATTCTCCAAGCCAGGCTTCAAGAATACGTGAACCGTGAACTTCCAGATGTTCAAGCTGGTTTTAGAAAAGGCAGAGGAACCAGAGATCAAATTGCCAACATCTGCTGGATCATGGAAAAAGCAAGAGAGTTCCAGAAAAACATCTCTTTCTGCTTTATTGACTATGCCAAAGCCTTTGTGTGGATCACAATAAACTGTGGAAAATTCTGAAAGAGATGGGGATACCAGACAATCTGACCTGCCTCTTGAGAAACCTATATACAGGTCAGGAAGCAACAGTTAGAACTGGACCTGGAACAAAAGACTGGTTCCAAATAGGAAAAGGAGTATGTCAAGGCTGTATATTGTCACCCTGCTTATTTAACTTATATGCAGAGTGCAGAGTACACTCTTCATATAAGTGTATGGAATTATATAATATTTGTGTTTTTGTGATGGGGTTGTTTCACTTAACATAATATCATCACAAGTTATTCATTTTGTACCATGTATCAGAATTTCCTTCCTTATTAAGCTGAGTAATATTTCATTGTAAGTATATGCCCACATTTTGCTTATCCATACATTGGGATTTGCTTCTATCTTTTGGCTATTGTAAATAATACTACCGTGTATATGGGAGTGCAGATATATCTGAAACCCTGCTTTTAATTCTTTTGGGAATAAGGTTAGAAGTATAATTGCTGAATTACATAATTCTATTTTTAATTTACTCAGGAAATATTGTTTTGATTTTCACAGTGGCTGTGCCATTTTACACCCTCACTGACAGTGTACAGGATTCCACTTTTGCTCATCCCTTGTTCAGTTCAGTTCAGTTCAGTTCAGTTCAGTCACTCAGTCGTGTCTGACTCTTTGAGATCCCATGAGCTTCAGCACTCCAGGCCTCCCTGTCCCTCACCAACTCCCAGAGTTAACCCAAACTTATGTCCATTGAGACGGTGATGACATCAAACCATCTCATCCTCTGTCCCCTTCTCCTCCTGCCCTCAACTTTTCCCAGCATCAGGGTCTTTTCAAATAAATCAGCTCTTTGCATCAGGTGGCCAAAGTATTGGAGTTTCAGCTTCAACATCAGTCCTACCAATGAACACCCAGGACTGATCTCCTTTAGGATGGACTGGTTGGATCTGCTTGCAGTCCAAGGGACTCTCAAGAGTCTTCTCCAACACCACAGTTCAAAAGCATCAATTCTTCGGCGCTCAGCTTTCTTTATAGCCCAACTCTCTCATCCATACGTGACCACTGGAAAAATCATAGCCTTGACTAGATGGACTTTTGTTGACAAAATAATGTCTCTGCTCTTGAATATGCTATCTAGGTTGGTCATGACTTTCCTTCCAAGGAGTAAGCGTCTTTTAATTAGTTGGCTGCAGTCACCATCTGCAGCGATTTTGGAGCCCCCAAAATAAAGTCAGCCACTGTTTCCACAATTTCTCCTTCTATTTGCCATGATGTGATGGGACCAGATACCATGATCTTAGTTTTCTGAATGTTGAGCTTTAAGCCAACTTTTTCACTTTCTTCTTTCACTTTCATCAAGGGGCTCTTTAGTTTTTCTTCACTTTCTGCCATAAGGGTGATGTCATCTGCATAGCTGAGGTTATTGTTAACCTATATTTTTTCCATTGTTTTTAATGGTAGTCATTTTTCCAATCATTCAGTTATTTTATTACAAGGAGAAAGAATGATGACTGCAAATAACATTACAACATGACACAGCTCCTATAATCAAAATGAAAAAAAATCAGAATTAATGTTACTTGAAAATCTAGTAGCTAAGGCTAAGATTCCTTCTACCTTATTCAGATTGTTATAGCACTACACCAAATGCATATCACTAAGTAGATGAGATAAATTAATGGTAATGAGATAAATTGATGGATTTGAGATGGTATCTCATTGTACTTTGTATTTGCATTCCCTTAGTGATTAGTGATGTTGAACACCTTCCCATTGTGCTTATTGCCCATATATACATATATCATCTTTGGAAAAATGTCTATTAAAATTCTTTTCTTAACATTCATTATTTAGTGTTTTTTGTTTTGTTTTGTTATTGAGTTTTAGAAGCACTTTCTATGTTCTGAATATTAATCCTTTATCAAAAATGCATTTTCAAATATGATTTTCAAATAACCATTCAGTGGTTTTTTTTTTTTTCTCTTATTATGACCTTTGATGTACAAAAGTTTTAAATTTTGACATAACCCTGTTTATCTTTTTCTTTTGTTGCCTGAGATTTTGGTGTCATATTAAATAAATCATTGCCAAACCTAAAGTTGTGAAGTTTTCCCCTATATTCTTTTTTAAGCATTTTATAGTTTTAGCTCCTCCATCTATCTCTTTAATCCATTTTAAAGTACCTTTGGTGTATGCTGTGCTGGGCTTAGTTGCTCAGTTGTGTCTGACTTTTTGCAACCCCATGGGCTGCATCCCATCAGGCTCCTCTGTCCATGGAATTCTCCAGGCAAGAATACTGGAGAGAGTTGCCATTTCCTTTTGGGGATCTTCCTGACTCAGGGATTGAATCTGGGTCCCCTGCATTGCAGTAAGTCTCCTGCATTAAAGGCAGATTGTTTACAACTGAGCCACCTAATTGGCGACGTGCTTTTCTTAGTCTCTCAGTCGTGTCCAACTCTTTTCAATCCAATGGACTGCATCCCATCAAGCTTCTCTGTCCATAGGGATTCTCCAGGCAAGAATACTGGAATGGGTTGCCATGCTCTTCTCCAGGGGATCTTCCCAGCTCAGGGAAGGAACCCAGGTCTCCCACATTGCAGGTGGATTCTTTAATGACTGAGCCACTAGGGAATCAACTTCATTTTTATGCATGTGGAGATCCAGTTTTCCAGCACCATTTGTTGAAAAGGCTATCTTAGTTTCATTGAATGATCCTAGCACCCATGTTGAAAATTATTTGACTACATATGTGGGGGTTTATTTCAGGGTGCTCTATTATCTTCCAGTGATTCAGATGTCTATCTTGACGCCAGCACAGTACTGTTTCAATTACTATTTTGTAATAAGTTTTGAAATCAGGAACTGTAAGACCACATTTGCTCTTCGTTTCCAAGATTGCTTTCACTATTTAATGTCTATATTAATCTAAGCGTAGATTTTTCTATTAAAAAAAATAGCAACATCGTTTTCATTTTGACAGGGGTTGTATTAAATCTGTAGATCATTTGGGGGTAATATTAGCATCTTAAGTCTTTCATTCCATGAATACATGAGGTCGTTCCATTTATTTATGTCTTCTTTAGTTTCCCTCAGCAACATGTTGCAATTATAGTATCAAAGTCTTTGCTTCTTTAAGTTTATTCCTAAATATTTTATCCCTTTGATAATATTATAATTGTTTTATTAATTTCCTTTTCAGATTTTTCATTGTTAATATATAGAAAGGCAACTGATTTTTATGTTGATTTTTCACCCTGTTAATTTGCTATGTCACTTACTAGATTTAGCAGTTTTTTTGTTGTGAAATCTTTAGGGTTTTTATACATATAAAATCATGTAATCTGCAATCAGATAATTTCTTTCTTTCTAATTTGAATAACATTTTTTTTTTCCAGCTTAATTACTCTGGCTGGAATTTTTAATACTGTGTTACAGAAGTGAAAAAGCGAACACCCTTTTGTTTTCCAATTTTAGATAACACATTTTCAATCCTTTATTATGATTATGACATTCATTGACAGTTTTTCATATTTGGCTTTTATTATGTCAAAGTTGGAGAAGGCAATGGCACCCCACTCCAGTACTCTTGCCTGGAAAATCCCATGGACGGAGGAGCCTGATAGGCTGCAGTCCATGGGGTCGCTAGGAGCGACTTCACTTTCACTTTTCACTTTCATGCATTGGAGAAGGAAATGGCAACCCACTCCAGTGTTCTTGCCTGGAGAATCCCAGGGACAGGGGAGCCTGGTGGGCTGCCGTCTATGGGGTTGCACAGAGTCGGACACGACTGAAGCGACTTAATAGCAGTAGCAGCAGCAACAGCAGCATGTCAAAGCAGTTTTCTTCTATTCCTTGTTTCTTGGATATTTTTATCATGAAAATGTGTTGAATTTTGTCAAATAGTTTGTCTTTATGAATTGAGATCATCTTGTGTTTTTCCTCCTTCATTCTCTTAAAATGATGTATTACACTGATCCATTTTTATTTGTTGAACCATTTGTATTCCAAGAATAAATTCCACTTTGTCAAAGTGTAAGATCATTTTAATATGCTGCTGAATTTAGTTTGGCATATTTTGCAAGGATTTTTGCATCAAAACTCATCAGGGATATTGTCCTATATTATTCTTTTTATATACTAGTTTTGGCTTTGGTGTCATGTTAATGCTGGTTTCATAGAATGAGTTTGAAATATTTCCTCTTGAATATTTGGAAGTGTTTTAGGAGGATTAGCATTAATTCTTATTTAAATGTTTGGTAGAATTTATGTATGAAGCCATCTGGTCCTGAGCTTTTCCTTTTTGAGAGGCTTTTGATCACCAATTCAATCTCCATACTAGTCATACATATGTTCAGATTTTCTATTTATTCATGATTCAGTCTTGGTAGGTTTTATATTTCTAGGAATTTTTCCATTCTGTCAAGTTATTCAATTGGTTAATGTACAATTGTTCATAGTGTCTCATAATCTTTTTCATTTATGTAAAAATTGTAGTAATGACTCCCCTCCCCACCTCATCCCCCACTTAATTCTGATTTGAGTTATTTGGACTTCTCTCTCTTATTCTTTTCAATCTAGCTGTGGTTTGTCATCTTTTTGTTGTTGTCTTCTCACAGAATCTACTCTTGGCTTTGTTGATTTTCTCTTCATTTTTAAGTTTCATTTATATCTGCTGTAATATTATTTCTTTCTGCTAGTTTTGGGGTTAGTTTTTCATCCTTTTGCAGCTCTATAACATATAAAATCAATCAATTGATTGCTTATAAACCTTTCTTCTTCTTTAATGTAAGAGTTTATATGCATAAAAATTGTCTCTTTGCCTTGCTTTCACTGTATCTAATAAATTTAGAAATGTTGTCTTTATTTTTATCTCCTTCAAGATATTTTTAAATTTTCATCTTGATTTCTTACCTGAGTCACCAGTTGTTTAAGAGTGTTTCGTTTAATTTCTGCATGTTTTTGAATTTTTGAATTTTTCATTTGGTTTTGACTCCTAGTTTAAAAAATTATATTCAGAAGAAATTATATTATGTACAATTTTGATATTTTAAAACATATTAAGTCTTGTTTTGTGGCCTGACATATGATCTGTCCTGGAAAATGATCCATGGCTACTTGCTGCTAAGTCACTTCATTCATGTCCAACTCTGTGCAACCCCATAGATGGCAGCCCACCAGGCTCCCCGTCCCTAGGATTCTCCAGGCAAGAACACTGGAGTGGGTTGCCATTTCCTTCTCCAATGCATGAAAGTGAAGTCGCTCAGTCATGTCCGACTCCTAGTGACCCCATGGACCGCAAGCCCACCAGGCTCCTCTGTCCATGGGATTTTCCAGGCAAGAGTACTAGAGTGGGGTGCCATTGCCTTCTCCAATGGCTACTTGAGAAAAGGACTATTTGCTATCTTTTGTAGAGTGTTCAGTTTGTGTCTCTTAGCTCCAATTGGTCTATAGTGTTGTTCATGTCATCTCTTTCCCATCTTTTACTCTAGTAGAGTATTACAGGCTGATTACTACTATTATTATAAAGCTATCTATTTGTTCTTCAATCTTGTAAAAGTTTGTTTCAGTTTTATAAAAATGTTTTATGATTTTCGAGCACTGATATTTTTTACAAAGTATCTATAATTATTATACCTTCTTGGTAAATTGACATTTTTATTACTTCAAAATGTTATTCTTTGTCTATCAGCAGTTTCTGACTTACATCTCTTTTGGCTGATATTAAAATTGTTCCTGCTTTATTTTGGTTAGTAATTATCTTTTATCCATTCTTGCTTTTCAATCTATGTGTGTCCTTAGATGTAAAGTGAGTCACTTGTACACAGGATATAGTTAGATCTTGTTTGGTTTATTTTTTAATTCATTCTGCTATTCTGTGACTTTTGTTTGAAGAGTACAGTTCATTAACATTTAAAACATTAGCTAATATAAAGCATTTACTACTGTCATTTTTGTTAATTATTTTCCCCATGCCTTGTAACTTTTTTTTTTCTAATTATCTTCTCTAATGATTTCTTTTTTGTTCAGTTGACATTTTTATGGTGACTTTAAAAAAAATTTCTCATTTCCTTTTGTGTAGTCTGTAGATATTTTTTTTTGTGGTTACTATGGTGATAAGCAGAGACATTAATTTGCTGACTAAGGTCCTTCTAGTCAAGGCTATGGCTTTTCCAGTGGTCATGTATGGATGTGAGAGTTGGACTGTGAAGAAGGCTGAGTGCTGAAGAATTGATGCTTTTGAACTGTGGTGTTGGAGAAGACTCTTGAGAGTCCCTTGGACTGCAAGGAGATCCAACCAGTCCATTCTGAAGGAGATCAGCCCTGGTGTTCTTTGGAAGGAATGATGCTAAAGCTGAAACTCCAGTACTTTGGTCACCTCATGTGAAGAGTTGACTCATTGGAAAATACTCTGATGCTGGGAGGGATTGGGGGCAGGAGGAGAAGGGGACGACAGAGGATGAGATGTCTGGATGGCATCACGGACCTGATGGACGTGAGTCTGAGTGAACTCCGGGAGATGGTGAGGGACAGGGAGGCCTGGCGTGCTGCAATTCATTGGGTCGCAAAGAGTCGGACATGACTGAGTGACTGAACTGAACTGAATGATGATTACATTATGCATCTTACAGCTGCAACAATCTATTTTAAACTCTTAACAATGTACTTCAGCCACATACAAAACCTCTAATCCTTTTCAGCCTTACTTCCTATTTCTGGTATTGCTATCATAAATTGCTTATTAAATATGGTTTACCTATTAACTCAGATGTATAGTTATTTTTACACTTTTTTTAATCTATAAAATAATTAAAAGTGGAGTTACAGACCAAAATAAAATGATACTTATTTATATTTTTCCATGTGTTTACCTGTACCATAGAAGTTTATTTTTTCATATGGCTTTGAGTTACAGTCTTTGGTTCTTTTTTTTTTTTTTTTTCTATTGGAAGAAATTCCTTTGGCATTTATTATGGAAAAGTCTGGTAGTAATGAACTTCTACTTTTGTTTGTTTGAAAATGTCTTAAGTTTTTACCTTGTTTCTGAAGGGTAGTTTACCATATACACTGTTCTCTGTTGACAACTATTTTTTTTGTCAGCACTTTAATAGGTCATCCCACTGCCTTATAGCATATATTTCTTGGTTTAAGCTGAAAAATTCACTCATAATCTTACTGAGAATCTCTTTTATGTGAAGAGTCAACTTCGTTGCTTTTGAAATTCTCTTTGTCTTTACCTACTGCTTGTTTATACTGTGTATGGTGTTGACCTTTTTGGATTTACCAAAATTTGAGTTATTGGGCTGCTTGGACTTGTATATCCACATATTCCCTAACATTTGGGGGCGTTTTCAACCATTATTTCTTTAGATAAGCTCTCTGACTCTTTCTTCTCTGAGACTCCGAGAATGTGCATATTGATCTTAAAGCCATTCCTTAGGTTTTGTTCATATTCTATCATTATTCCTTTTTGCTTCTCAGATTTATGATTTTAAACAATGTCTTTGAATTTGTTGATTATTTTTACCTGTTCAATTATACTGTTGAACCCCTCTCATAAAATTTTCAATTCAGTTAACATGTTTTTTTAGCTCCAAATTTTTTTTTTTATCTTTTTCACAGCTTCTCTTTGTTGGTATTGTTTTTGTTGTTGATATGACATTTTCCTTGATTTCTTTAATTTCTTTTTCTGTTTTGCTTGGCTTTGAAGTGTACTGGAGACAATTGCTTTAAAAAATGTTTGTTTTAAATATTAAACCCATTTTAATGAATGCATGTGTTCCTTCAGGAATGGTTTCAGGAGATTAATTTTTTTTTCTTTGAGTAGGCCATGTTTCCCTTTTCTTTTTATGACTTGTCATCATTTACTGAAAATTGAACATTTGAAAAAATCAGCTACCTCGTAAAATGGAGTAGAAGACTTGACTAAAAAATAGGCTAAGATAGTCTTTGATTTTTTTCTGGGCATGTATCCTGTCTGGGTCTATGTGTATGCTGTTTTGTTTCTTTGTTTGTCTTGTTTTATTTTGTTTTTGATACAAGTTAGCCTTTATTTTCACACTTACATGTATTGAGCTAAAACAAAGCCAAGAAACTAAGTTTTCCTAAAATATAGGGACATAGTGAAACAGAGATGAATATTAGATTTTCCTTTTCTTCCTTATCTCTCTATTTTACTTTCCAGCTTTTCTTAATAAATATCTACTAATATTCTCCCAATCTGCATGATTTCATTAGTACTATACTTTGTATATTATTACAAAGTTTGTATAAACCATTATTTTTATTTTTTCACATATTTCCACAGATACAAATACCATATATTTTATTTATTTTTTATAGAAATGTAGGTATTTTATTTTATTTCTCTTTTGTGTGTTTTTTAAAAAATAATTTCTTAAATAGATTAAAGCAAACGTCTTGTTTGGATTATTTTAAGTAATAAAATTGATTTATTAAAATAAACAGATTTAAGAAATTTCTATAGGGTATATTGTCATTGCTTTCTCTAAACTTGTATTTAAAAGAAAGATATTATTATTATAATTGCTTTACAACACAAAATAAGCTCAATGAGAACAGAAAAAAATTTAATTGAGGCATAATTGACATATAACATTAGTTTGAGGTATACAAATAATTATTCAATATTTGTATATATTGAAAAATGGTCATCATAGTAAGTCTAGTAAGCATCTGCCACCATTCAGTAACAACTATTTTCTTGTAATAAGAACCTTGAAGATCTACTATTTTCAACTTTTAAACATGCAATATAGTGTTATTCATTATAGTCACCATGCTATACATTAAATTTCCATGATTTATTTTTTTTATAACTGTAAGTTCTCTGTATGTCCTACCATACACACAGCTCTTGGTAAATGTCTTAATTTTTCAAAGACTCTCACCCCAGCCTTTTCTTGGAGTCCATAGAGGTTCTATTATATTTATCTGTCCATAGTCTCTTGCTACCATGTATGTATTGGTTTACGGTCTCCCTGAAGTGTTCATAAACAAGGATACCCTCTTTATCTTCCACAATTTGCACTGTTTGCTGTCTGGCTTCCAAGTCAGGTAAGACATAAACCAGTAACTCAGGCATCCCACACGGAGGCTGCATGTGGGTCCTAAGTCACTTCAATATTATCTGACTCTTTGTGATCCCACAGACTATATATAGCCTTCAAGGCTCCTCTGTCCATGGGATTCTCCAGGCAAGAATACTGGGGTGTGTGGCCATGCTCTCCTCCTGGGGACCTTCCCTACCCAAGGATCAAGCCTGCATCTCTTATGTCTCCTGCATTGGCAAGTGGGTTCTTTACCACTAGTGCCACCTGGGAAGCCCACAGAGAGGCGAGAGCATTATAAAAAAGTTTCATTCTGCTCCTTTCATCCCGAGGGAGGGAATCAAGAATGTTTCCTGAACAGAAAGAGGATTCGACAAGGTGGGTAAAATCATCTGTATTTTTACCATTTTTAATGTGTTGTTCTCTTGATTATTAACAATAGATTGGGAAAGACTAGAGATCTCTTCAAGAAAATTAGATACCAAGGGAACAATTCATGCAAAGATGGGCTCAATAAAGGACAGAAATGTTAGGGACCTGACAGAAGTAGAAGATATTAAGAAGAGGTGGCAATAATACACAGAACTGTACAAAAAAGATCTTCATGATCCAGATAATCACAATGGTGTGATCACTCACCTAGAGCCAGACATCCTGGAATGTGAAGTTAAGTGGGCCTTAGAAAGCATCACTATGAACAAAGCTAGTGGAGGTGATGGAATTCCAGTTGAGCTATTTCAAAGCCTCAAAGATGATGCTGTGAAAGTGCTGCACTCAATATGCCAGCAAACCTGGAAAACTCAGCAGTGGCACAGGGCCAGAAAAGGTCAGTTTTCATTCCAATCCCAAAGAAAGACAATGACAAAGAATGCTCAAACTACTGCACAATTGCTCTCATCTCACATGCTAGTAAAGTAATGCTCAAAATTCTGTAAGCCAGGCTTCAGCAATACATGAACCATGAACTTCCACATGTTCAAGCTGGTTTTAGAAAAGGCAGAGGAACCAGAGATCGAATTGTCAATATCTGCTGGATCATCAAAAAAGCGAGAGTTAAAAAACACATCTATTTCTGCTTTATTGACTATGCCAAAGCCTTTGACTTTGTGGATAACAATAAACTGTGGAAAATTCTGAAAGAGATGGGAATACCAGACCACCTGACCTGCCTCTTGAGAAATCTGTATGCAGGTCAGGAAGCAACAGTTAGAACTGGACATGGAACAACAGACTGATTCCAAATAGGAAAAGGAGTACGTCAAGGCTGTATTTTGTCACCCTGCTTATTTAACTTCTATGCAGAGTACATCATGAGAAACGCTGGACTGGAAGAAGCACAAGCTGGAATCAAGATTGCTGGGAGAAATATCAATAACCTCAGACATGCAGATGACACCACCCTTATGGCAGAAAGTGAAGAGGAACTAAAAAGCCTCGATGAAAGTGAAAGTGGAGAGTTAAAAAGTTGGCTTGAAGCTCAACATTCAGGAGGAGAAGGGGATGACAGAGGATGAGATGGTTGGATGGCATCATTGACTCAATGGACATGTGTTTGAGTTAAACTCCTGGAGCTGGTGATGGACAGGGAGGCCTGGTGTGCTGAGGTTCATGGGGTCACAAAGAGTCGGACATGACTGAGTGACTAAACTAAACTGAACTGACTGATGTAATCTTTGGTATAAACTTATTTGTCTTTCCATAGTTTATTTCATATTTCTTATGGAGATACAAAAGCCTGAAATTTTCTATCCTACCATCTTCCAAAGGGAGGCTTTTAAAATGAAACTTAGGTTACTTAATGCCTCTTTTAAATTCCTCAAGGTTTCCTGTTGTCCTTAAAATAATATCAACATTTATGATAAAGAGCTACCATTTCCAACATGATTTTAATGCTGTTGGGAGTTTTGAACTCAGTATACAATCATCCACATTTTTCTAAACCTCTAAGTCATATGTGTCTTCTTTTTGCTTCCTGACAATCTCAGCTCCTTTCTTATCATTATCCTTGCCTTTCTCTCTGCCAAAACACTTTCCCCAGAATGTGGAAAAACTACATATCCCTCATCTTTTAGCTCTCAACTCAAATGATCTTCACAAGCTCTTTCCTGACCATTGCAATTAAAGTAGCTGTCATTATTTTATTTCCTTCAGGTATCTTATCTTCTTACCCAATGGCCTTTTGTTTGTTTGTTTTAAATCTCTCTTTTACTAGAATACTACAGGAACAACAGTAGCTCTTAGGAGTGGATGCTCCAACTGAGCAGTGCTCATCTAAATTTAAATTCTACTTGAAATTGACAGAACAGTAGATAGACGCATTAATGGGATTTGGGATTGTATACTCTGAAACAGAGAAGTAAGGGAGGTTATTTTTATCCCATATGGGTTTGATACTTTTTGGTATATATCATTTTTATTTAAAATTAAATTAGATGTTTAAAATTAAATTAATTTGAAATAATGAAATATGCTTGACAAGCACCTGCCAACTAGAATTACATGTTATATCTATAGTTTCCAAATTTTCTTATACAATCCTTTACATATTTATTGACTTTTAAAGGAAAGTATTTCAGGAAGATTTTTTTTTGATCCATCTCCTAGAGTAATAAAAAAAATAATAATCTAATGGGACTTAATTTAACTTAAAAGCTTTTTCACAGCAAAGGAAACCATGAACAAAATGAAAGACAGTACATAGAATGGGAGAAAATATTTGCCAACAATGCAGTCAACAAGAGATTAATTTCCATAATACACAAACAGCTCATGCAACTCAATACCAAAAAAAACAAGCAACCCAATCTATTGACAGAGAAATGGATAAAAAATATATGCTACATATATACAATGGAATATACAGTTCAGTTCAGTTCAGTTCAGCCGTTCAGTCATGTCCGACTCTTTGCGACCCAATGAATCACAGCATGCCAGGCCTCCCTGTCCCTCACCATCTCGCGGAGTTCACTCAGACTCACGTCCATAGAGTCAGCGATGCCATCCAGCCATCTCATCCTCTGTTGTCCCCTTCTCCTCCTGCCCCCAATCCCTCCCAGCATCAGAGTCTTTTCCAATGAGTCAACTCTTCGCGTGAGGCGGCCAAAGTACTGGAGTTTCAGCTTTAGCATCATTCCTTCCAAAGAAATCCCAGGGCTGATCTCCTTCAGAATGGACTGGTTGGATCTCCTTGCAGTCCAAGAGACTCTCAAGAGCCTTCTCCAACACCACAGTTCAAAAGCATCAATTCTTCGGCGCTCAGCCTTCTTCACTGTCCAACTCTCACATCCATACATGACCATAGGAATAACCATAGCCTTGACTAGAAGGACCTTAATCGGAAAAGTAATGTCTCTGCTTTTGAATATACTATCTAGGTTGGTCATAACTTTTCTTCCAAGGAGTAAGCGTCTTTTAATTTCATGGCTGCAATCACCATCTGCAGTGATTTTGGAGCCCCCAAAAATAAAGTCAGCCACTGTTTCCACTGTTTCCCCATCTATTTCCCATGAAGTGATGGGGCCGGATGCCATGATCTTCGTTTTCTGAATGTTGAGCTTTAAGCCAACTTCTTCGCTCTCCTCTTTCACTTTCATCAAGAGGCTTTTTAGCTCCTCTTCACTTTCTGCCATAAGGGTGGTGTCATCTGCATATTAGCCATAAAAAGAACAAGAAAATGCCATTTACAGAAACATGCATGAACCTAGAGATTGTCATACTGACCAAGGTAAGCCAGACAGAGAAAACAATATATGATATCACTTATATGTGGGAACATAAAAAGGTACAAATGAACCTATTTACAAAACAGAAATATAGTCACAGATGTAGAAAACAAGTGCATGGCTACTAAGGGGGAAATGTGGGGAGGGATAAAATGAGAGACTGAGATTGACATAAAATAGATACCTAATGAAAACCACTGTATAGCACAGGGAACTCATTGATACTCTGTGATGCTCTGCATTGGAATAGAAAAGAGTTGATGTATGTACATGTATAACTGATTCAGGCTTCCCTAGTGGCATTAGTGGTAAAGAACCCTCCTACCAATGCCAGAGATGTAAAACACTTGAGTTTGATTCCAGAGTTGGGAAGATCCCCTGGAGAAGGGCATGGCAACCCACTCCTATATTCTTGCCTAGAGAATCCCATGAACAGAGGAGCCTGGTGGGTTACAGTGTACAGAGTCACAGAGAGTCAGACACAAGTGAAGCAACTTAGCACACACACATAACTGATTCACTTTGCTCTACAACAGAAACTAACACAACATTGTAAATCAATGATACCATAATAAAAATTAATTTAAAAAACAAATAATTACAGGCATATTTAGAATTACTCTTTCTTATGTCTCACAGCTCCCTTCTTCCCTATACTCAATGGCTATCATAGCATTATTTTTTTAATATATATTCCATAGATCAGTGTTTTTTAATTTTTACTGTGTATGTGAATTCACCTCTTGCCATGTGGCTTTCTTCTTCAAAGTCAGCAACAGAAAATCTTTTTCGTGCTGAATTCATCTTGTGCTTCACATTTTTCCCTTGAAAATCCTGTCCATCCTGTCCACACCTGATTGTGTTAAGTTTATTGGAGGATAATCTCTATATCTTAAAGTCAACTGGTTTGGGTTATTAATCACATGTGCAAAGTTCCTTACAGCACCTGGATTAGTGTTCAGTTTGGTAACCAAGAAAAGGTATATATACATCAGGGGCCAAGAATATGGGATAGTCACTTAGAATTCTGCCTAACACACCTTCTTAGTCAAGGGCAAATTCTCAGTTAAAGTGGAAATCAGCACAACATAAGAAATTTCTCTACACTAAAACTAGGAGCTGCCTACACAAGTACAATTGCCAAGTATTTGCATTTAGTCTTTAGTTCACCAAATGGTTATGGTACACATTATATTTGCTAAGTACAATCCTATTCATGAGACACAATGTGCTGAATAAGATAATTAAATTCTAGAACTTCAGAGAGTTTAGTCTTTAGTGAATAGCAAGGGTATAAGATTAGTAGCCTCATGGAATGCATGTTTTAATAAGGCCGACATGATTAAAGAAATATCTATCAATATCTTGACATCTTTTCATTGCTCTTAGCATTAATTTAATTACATATTTGATTTATATTCATACCTATATCATATATATTTGTATATAACTTTAAAAGGCTATGAAGAGAAAGAAAGATGCAGAAAAGACTAATGGGTAAGTTGTTTAGAGAAAACCTCTTGAGGAGGCAATATCAGAGCAGGGACCTGAAAGAAGTAAGGGGATAGAGCTGAAATTGATCCCAATACTTATAAAGTCCAAGGGTATAACAAACTTTATCTTTTGGAAGACAACAAGGAGGTCAATGCAAATGGCATAAATGAGTAAAAGGTGAGTACTGTGAAATGACAGAGGAGAGGGAAGGTCAGATGTAGAGGGAGGGACCTGTAGGAAAGTACATCTCAGTGTGACCTGCAGCATCAGCATCACTTGGACTCCTAGACAGAATCCAGAATTTCAGGCCCTGCCTCAGACATGCTGAGTTAGAATCAGTGGTTTTACAATGTCCTCAGGTGCTGTTTAGGTGATTCAATTAACACTTTGAAGTTTCAGAGACACTGACTACAGATAAAAAACATTGTAAGGCACTTGAGTTTTGTTGTCATCAATGAAAAGCCATTGGTTTGGTAAAGACTAAGTTTTTAAAAGTGTTCTGGCTGTATGTAGAATGGACCATGAAAAGGTGTGCAGAGTTAAGAGGTTACTGCTGTGGTGCAGGTGAGAGATGGTGATAGTTTCATGATGCTCTTAGTCTTACCTGGAATGTTGGGGCAGGTATAGTACTGTTTGGAATCTGTATATGAAGATGAATTATGTGGGACAGAACCTGTGCACCCCAGCCTTCAAATCAAGTAATGGATATCTTTCTTCAGCTCACAAATTTACTGATGAACATTTATTCTTTATGTTAAAAAATTTGGCACCTGATCTTCTGTGCTAGTTAGAATTTTAATATTGAGAGAGCCACTAATGACACATTCAAGAAGATAAATGAAAGTGATGGAACCATTTCAAAATGGCTTTAAAATGGTATTTATGAAATTTTCAAATAGTAAGAAAGAAATAATATCTGCAAATATAATTAAGAAATCATGATAGATGGAGATAAAAAAGATCTAATTGGAAATTCTAACAATAAAAAAGAATTATTGAAATTAGAAAGACTTCAGTACATGGATTAAACTCTTGACTAGACAGAAATAGCAAACTAGGGAGCTGGACAATGGTAGTGAAAGTTTATCTGGAATACATCGCAGCTGATAAAAACATGACATTAATCAAAGAGAAGGTAAGGGCCATGGAGTATCCATTTCAAAGAACTAGTACATACCTGGAGAAAAAGAGACTCTGCTACACTCTTGGTGGGAAAAAAATTGGTACAGCTACTGTAGAGAAGAGTATGGAGGTTCCTTAAAAACTAAAAATAGAGCTACCATATGACCCAGCAGCCTCATTTCTGGGCATTTATCTAGAGGAAATATAATTCAAAAGTGTGCATGCACCCCAATGTTCACTGCAGCACTATTTACAATAATCAAGATATGAAAGCAACCTAAATGTCCATTGGCAGATAAGTGGATAAAGATGATGTGGTTACATATATGCAGTGAAGTATTACTCAGCCATAAAAAATAATGAAATAATGCCATTTTCAGCAACATGGATGGACCTAGAGATTAGCATACTAAGTGAAGTAAGTCAGATAAAAACAAATATCATATGAGTTTGCATATACATGGAACCGAAAATATGATCAAATGATCTTATTTACAACACAGAAATGGACACATAGACATATATGTGTTACCAATGCGGAAAGGGGCAGAGGAGGGATACATTAGGCTGTTGAGATTAACATGTAACATTACTAGGTATAAAATAGATAACCAACAGGGACCTACTATATAGCACAGGGAACTATATTCAACATTTTGTAATAACCTATAATGGAAAAGAATCCGAAAAAGAAAACTTATAACTGAATCACTTTGTTGTACACCTGAAACTAATACAGCATTGTAAATCAATTATACCTCAATTAAAAACAAATAATGGAAAAATGCACATGTGACATAAGTTCCAGAGGGAAAGAGTGAAATAGCACAGAGGCAATATTCAAATTGGTAGCAACCAAGAATCTCTTAAAATTGAAAGACAAGTATCTGCAGATGGAAACTGCTCTCTGAGTGCTAAACAATAAAAAAAAAAAATCCCTCACTTATGCATATCATAGAAAAACTGATGAACATTAAAAGTAAACAGAGCATTAGAGATATAAACATTTCTCACCAACGGAAAGAACTAGGGCAACAAAATGTGCATGGGAAATTTTCCTTTGGTTTACTTTGGTGTGGCAGTACCAGTTGTCAGATGTTAAAGTACCACTAACCAGTTGGTAAACTGCTCCAACTTGAGCCTCAGGTTATCTTTACCAGTGCCCTTTGTGACTTGCCAACTCCTCCTTTAGAACACATTGGATCTCCCCATGACATAAGCCCCAAGAGAGGATCCCCACACAGCAGCCTGAGACTCCAGCATTGGAGCTGCTGAGCATTCTGACTTCTATTGCCTGGGACATAAGCAAAGAAACACGAAAATATCACCTAAGAGTGCTTGCAAAGCATCACTATCAATGGATGCTCAGTCATGACTCAAGCAGAATAAAGACATTTCCAAATATTCATAAATAAATAGAATTTATCAGTAACTTCTGAAACTTACTAAAAATACTAACAAACACAGTTACTTCATTGAAAATAAAAATGAATCCAAAGATAAGAAGCAAGGATAAATGAAGAATGTGGTAAACTTTAATAAAAATGGTGAGAAAAATTAAAGAAACATAGCTATTTAGAGGAATAAGATATTTGAACTAAAACAGGCAAAAATGACAGAGAAGATTTTATAGAAAAAAAAAGAAACTATAATGTTATTTAAACTCTTCTATGTTCTTCCTCTCATTTAGGAAAAAATCAAAATATGTAATAAATTTAGACATTATTAGAATAAATTAGAGGCATATGTGTATAAATGAAATATGGTAACTATCCTAAAAAGAAAACCTGGACAAAAGCTGTGTGTTTCACAGAAGCACGAGCAGTAAAAAGACACAGGTAAAACTCCACCCTCTCTTTCATTGTTGTTGTTGGTCAGCTTCTCAGTCGTGTCCGACTCTTTGTGACCACCTGACTGCAGCACATCAGGCTTCCCCTGCCTTCACTATCTCCTGGAGCTTGCTCAAACTCATGTCTATTGAATCAGTGATGCCATCCCACCATCTCATCCTCTGTCACCCCCTTCTCCTTCATTAGCTGGGTGATGCAAACCAAGACCACAATGAGAAGCATTTTTATGCCCATCAAAAGGGCAACATTTAAGAATCCTGACTAATGGGAATTTTAATATTTTTATAACTCTCCTTATGTTATTCAGCATGAGAAAAATTAACATGTTGCTGAACATGTGACATAGATTCACACAATGTTTTACTGTATCAGTCTCCCAAAAGTGAACATAAATACTCAAACATAACATCAGTTCCACTCTCCAGAAAAACTTATTCAAATATGAACCAGGATAAATGTTTAAGGACTATTTGTAGCACCATTGTTTATGATCACAAAGAGTGGGAAACAGCTTGAACGCCCATCACAGGTAATGGATAAATAACTTCTATATGCTAATGTAATGGAATACTTTTTGTTGTTGTTGTTTAGTCGATAAATCATGTCTGACTCTGAGCAACCTCATAGACTGTAGCACACCAGGTTCCTCCGTCCTCCACTATCTATTGGAATTTGTTCAAATTCATGTCTGTTGAGTCTGTGATGCCACCTAACCATCTCATCCTCTGCTGCCCCCTTTTCCTTTTGCTTTCAATCTTTCCCAGAATCAGGGGCTTTTCCAATGGGTCCATTCTTTGCATCAGGTGGCCAAAGTATTGGAGCTTCAGCTTCAGCAACAGTCCTTTGAATGAATATTCATGGTTGATTTCATTTAGGATTGACTGGTTTAATCTCCTTATAGCCCAAGGGACTCTCAAGAGTCTTCTTCAGCACCACAGTTCATAAACATCAATTTGTTGGTGCTCAGCCTTCTTTATGATCTAGCTCTCATATATGTACAAGACTACCGGTAAAAACATAGCTTGGCTACATGGACCTTTGCAAAGCTATGTCTCTGATTTATAATATGCTGTCTAGATTTGTCATAGCTTTCCTAACAAGGAACAAGCATCTTTTACTTTCATGGCTGCAGTGACCATCTGCAGTGATTTTGGAGCTCAAGAAAATAAAGTCTAAGACTGATTCCACTTTTTCTCCTTCTATTTGCAATGAAGTGATGAGAACGGATGCTGTGATGTTGACTTTCAACATGTTGAAACATATTGAGTTTCAACCCAGCTTTTTCACTGCTCTTTCACCCTCATCAATAGGTTCTTTAGTTTTTCTTCACTTTCTGCCATTAAAGCAGTATCATCTGCATATATGAGGTTGTTGATATTTCAGCCTACAATCTTGATTCCAGCTTGTGATTCATCCAGTCTGGCATTTCTCATGATATGTTCTGCAAAGAAGTTGAATAAGTAGGGTGACAATATACAGCCTTGTTGTACCCCTTCCCCAATTTTGAAGCAGTATGTTTTTCCATGTCTAGTTCTGTTACTTCTTTTCCTGCATATAGACTTCTCAGAAAATAGGTAAAGTGGTCTGTATTCCCATAATTTAAGAATTTTCCACAATTTGTTTTAATTCACACAGTCAAAGTTTCTAGCATAATCAATGAAGCAGAAGTAGATGCTTTTCTGGAGCTTTCTCCATGATCCAGTGAATACTGGCAATTTGACCTCTGGTTTCTCTGCCTCTCAGAAGACCAGCCTAAATGGGGAAGTTCTCAGTTCACTTACTGCTGAAGTCTTGCTTGAAGGATTTTGAGATAACCTCAATAGCATATGAAATGAGCACAACTGTATGGAATTTTGAATATTCACTGGCACTGTCCTTCTTTTGAATTGGAATGAAACTGATCATTTTCAGTCCTGTAGCCACTGCTGGGTTTTTCAAATTTGCTCACATATTGAGTGATGCACTTTAACAGCATCATCTTTTAGGATTATAAATAACTCAGCTAGAATTCTGTCACCTCCATTAGCTTTGCTTTGTTAGTATAGTACTGCTTCTTAAGCCCCACTTGACTTCACACTGCAAGATGTCTGACTCTAGGTGAGTGACCACACCATACTGGTTATCTGGGTCATTAAGATTTTTTTTTGTGTGTAGTTCTTCTATGTATTCTTGCCACCTCTTACCTCTTATGCTTCTGTTATGTCCTTACTGTTTCTGTCCTTTCTCATGCCCATCCTTGCATGAAATGTTTCCTTGGTATCTTCAACTTTCTTGAAGAAATCTCTAGTCTTTCCCATTCTAATGTTTTCCTCTATTTCTTTTCATTGTTCATTTAAGAAGGCCTTCTTATCTCCTTTCTATTCTCTGCAACTCTGAATTCAGTTGGGTATATTTTTCTATTTCTTCCTTGCCTTTCACTTCTCTTCTTTCCTCAGCTATTTGTAAAGCTTCCCCAGAAAACTACTTTGCTTTATTCCACCTCTTTCTCTTGAGGATGGTTTTGGTCACTGCCTCCTGTACAATATTATGAACTACTGTCCATAGTTCTTCAGGCAATCTGTCTAACAGATCTAATCCCTCACATCTATTCATTATCTCCATTGTATAATCCTAAGTGATTTTACTTAAGTACTATCCATGTGATTTTCTAGGAAAGAATACTGGAGTGGGTTGCCATTTCCTCCTCCAGTGGTCCACGTTTTGTTAGAACTTTTCACTGTGACCTTTCCATCTTGATCATCCTTCTAGACAGGGCTCATAGATTCACGGAGTTATGCAAGCCTCTTTGCCACAACAAAGCTGTGATCCATGAAGTGAAATGGAATACTATACATGAGTAAAAACGAATAAAATATAGCTTTGTCAGTCAACATGGCTCATTTTTAGAAGCATAAATAAGATCTGGATGTCTGTAAACCAAAGTATAACATTTGTATAAATTACAGAAAGAAGCAAAACAACATACTGTATGCTTCGAAATGCAAAGCATAAGCAATACATAAGCAGCATAGCTTGAGGAGAGCAAAAACAGAAAAGCGGGAGAAGCAACAACAAATTTTCAGCAATGGGGAATTGACTAAATGTAGACTGTGATACATCAATGAGATATATTTTAAGATGTGGTTGATGTATTGATAAGATATAGAATTGCAGTCAAAGAGGTGAAGATATTTCAATATTATAAACAAGTTGCTAAAATGAAATTTTGAGTGAGTAACCATGTGCACATAAAATAATACACTGCATGATGCCATTTATGTAAACTCTATTCAAAAGTCAGTTCATGTAGTTTATTGACTTACACGTATATAGTAAAAACATGTATCTGTGTGCTCAGTCATGTCTAACTCTTTGGTACCCCATGGACTGTAGCCCACCAGGCTCCTCTGTCCATTGAATTTTCCAAGCACAAATACTAGAGTGGGTTGCCATTTCCTACTCCAGGGCATCTTCCTGGCCCAAGGATCCAAAGCACGTCTCTTACATCTCCTGCATTGGCAGGCAGATTCTTTACCACTGTGCCACCTGGGAAGCCCTACAAAATGTACTAAACACACACCTACATTCTTGACAGCAGCTATATCTGGAGAAGACACTAGCACAGGAAAAAGGATTGGTAACACTGGGGATGGTGGATACATACGTGTTTTTGTATCCTCCTTGTACTTTTCTGATTTTTTAATAGGCAAAACTATGAATATATAACAGAATTAAGAGCATAAGTCTGAAGGTCTGGAGGATCTATTCTCAGTTCAAGCTCTGGGCTAAGTTTCTTGGGACCATCTCTCCACTGCTGCAGCACTCAAAACTTGTACTTGTAAATACAACTTGTGAAACAATTTCTTAAGGTCTCATCTGCCTCTGACAGCCTGTAATCCTATGTAGTCCTGTAGTCCAATGACTCACAATTTCACTATTTTGGGGACAGTGCTGCTGGCCAGTCTGTTCTAGTAAATTGTCCATTAGACCAGATAATCCTTAAGAAACTCAAATAATTTTTTTTTCCAGTTTGACATGCTAAGACTATTCTCTAACTTTTACTGACCTTGAGTAACCCTCGGTACAGGTTTTCACTTATCAGGTTACTGATTAGGTTCATAAGAGGGAGGTGTGGACGAAAGGAAATGGCACCTGTGGTTGAGAAAAGGAAACTTCATTTTTGTATAGTTTCCCTCAGGTGATAGCAAAATGCCAAGAGGGTCAAAAAATCAAAATGTCAAAGCTGTGAGCAGAGAGTTATTGATTCTGGTTCAATTCTCAGCACATGAGGGAGGAACTCGGCAGCTATCTGCCAAGCAAAAGGAATTTCAGATATGGATAAGCCTGGATTTAAACTCTCTGCACTGTACAGCTTGTAGATGTGTGATTATGAGTACATTACTTCACCTTTTTAAACCTCAGCATCCAATCTTTTAGGGTTACTGAGAGAAAAGAATGAAGTGAGATGAGGCAGATAGAATATCTAACCTCCTGACACATAAAATATTGGCAATAGATGATAGCTAGTATTATTTTAACTGTGTTCTCATTTAAATCACTAGCAAAACTTTATTAGCAATAATTCCTAATTTTTAGTGGTTTATGTGTGCATTCACAGAGAAGGCAATGGCAACCCACTCTGGTACTCTTGCTGGGAAAATTCCATGGGTGGAGGGGCCTGGCAGGCTGCAGTCCATGGGGTCGCTAAGAGTCGGACACAACATCACTTTCACTTTTCACTTTCATGCATCGGAGAAGGAAATGGCAACCCAGTCCAGTGTTCTTGCCTGGAGAATCCCAGGAATGGGGGAGCTTGGTGGGCTGCTGTCTATGGGGTCGCACAGTGTCAGACACGACTGAAGCGACTTAGCAGCAGCAGCAGTAGCATAAGCATTAACTCACTACATAGTCACAAATCTAGGTGAATATGTAGTTGTGTTATTCTGGAAACAAAGGCAGGTGATTGCACCGCGTTATCAACAGCAAGAGTTTTCTAAAAATTTAACAGAGTGTAAATCATGCACATAGGCCTTGAATATTTTGTATAAAAACTTCAAAGCAATCAGCTTTGAAGTGTTCATACCTCATAGCCCTCCTCACAATGAGATCCATATTATTTTCTTTCACTAGCAACATAAATTTGAGATCATTGTGTAAATAAAAATATTCTTTAAACAAAGACCATTAGACCTTAAAAAGAATAATAATGCCTTATATTTTAATAGGGTTATAAACTTTCCAAAATATTTTTAGACATATTCTTTCACCAGGTAAAGGGAATCTAAACCAATGTGTCATAAAAGGAAGAAAACCTCATGCAGAATGTTCTGTTTTACTATAAATGTCTTAGAAAAAATAGAACTGCAAGATTTCTTCTTCAGCAGTATCCTATGATGTCTATAATTTGTAGGAAATCAGGCTGATATCTTTGAAGGTATTGGTAAGGGGGTTTGCCAAACTTGAGTTTGGTATGACTTTAGACAAGCTATTAACTTCTTTATTTTAAATTAATTTTTATTGGAATACAGTTGTTTTACAATGTTGTGTTAATTTCTACTGTACAGTAAAATGAATCAGCTATACATATACATTCAGTTCAGTTCAGTCGCTCAGTCGTGTCCGACTCTTTGTGACCCCATGAATCGCAGCACGCCAGGCCTCCCTGTCCATCACCAACTCCCGGAGTTCACTCAAATTCACGTCCATCGAGTCAGTGATGCCATTCGGCCATCTCATCCTCTGTTGCCCCCTTCTCCTCCTGCCCCCAATCCCTCCCAGCATCAGAGTCTTTTCCAAGGAGTCAACTCTTCGCATGAGGCGGCCAATGTACTGGAGTTTCAGCTTTAGCATCATTCCTTCCAAAGAAATCCCAGGGCTGATCTCCTTCAGAATGGACTGGTTGGATCTCCTTGCAGTCCAAGAGACTCTCAAGAGTCTTCTCCAACACCACACTTGAAAAGCATCAATTCTTTGGCGCTCAGCCTTCTTCACAGTCCAACTCTCACATCCATACATGACTACTGGAAAAACCATAGCCTTGACTAGACGGACCTTAGTAGGCAAAGTAATGTCTCTGCTTTTGAATATGCTATCTAGGTTGGTCATAACTTTTCTTCCAAGGAGTAAGCGCCTCTTAATTTCATGGCTGCAGTCACCATCTGCAGTGATTTTGGAGCCCCCCAAAATAAAGTCTGACACTGTTTCCACTGTTTCCCCATCTATTTCCCCTGAAGTGATGGGATCAGATGCACATACATACACCCCCTCTTTTTTTAGATTTCCTTCCCATTCAGGTCAGCACAATGCATTAAGCATTGATCCCTGTGCCATACAGTATGTTCTCATTAGTTATTTATTTTATGCATAGTATCAATAATGTGTATGTCAATCCCAATCTCCAAATTCTGCTCAACCTCAGTATCTATATATTGTTTCTCTACTTCTCTGTCTTTATTTCTATTTTGCAACTAAAATCATCTATATCATTTTTCTAGATTCCACATATGTGCATTAATATACAATACTTATTTTTCTCTTCCTGGCTTACTTCACTCTGTATGACAGTCTCTAGGTCCATCCATGTCTCTACAAATGACCCAATCTTGTTCCTTTTTATGGCTGAGTAATATTCCATTGTATAAATGTACCACATTTTTATCCATTCATCTGTTGATGGACACTGAGGTTGCTTCCATCTTCTGGCTATAGGATTTAATTAAACTTGAGTTCGATGTTACTTTGGACAAGATATCAACTTCCTATAGTTTCCCATCTTTTCAATGAAGGATAATGATAGCCATTCTTCAGGTATTAATAAAGCATAAATTGCCTCTCTATGGAACCATACCCATATCTAGTATATTATATAAATATTGAATAAGTGGTATATTCATATTTTATTTTAATTTCTCATCTTCTTACTAGATTGGAGTTCTATAATATAGAGGATCTGGGGAGAAGGTGCCTGTGAACTGTGGAAGCAGCCTGGGGTGAGGCAGAGGGGTACCAAATAAGACCATGAACTTGCTCTTGGCAGTGGAATAAATTATTCTCTGAGTAGAAGGTGACGCGCAATAGCTATGACAGTTTTCAGAGTCCTTAACCTGATGCCAGTTATCTGCAGGGACTTAGGATGAAGGATCTACCTATGCTAGGGTAAAACATGATGTGGAGAAAGTGGTGTCCCATCTCTAATTCGTAGAGTAGTGGCAACTGTGTGGTCCTCACTGGGGGAGAGTTTTGTCTTCTAGTGAAGTCTTGCCAGTGCCATAGTTAGAAAGCCAGTACTACAGTGGTAGTGCAGACAGAAGGGAGTGGGCCTGAAACTGTGTACAAGTCCTTGTGTCCTAGCCTTTTGAAGTGAAGTGCTGACTCAAGAATTAATGATTGGGGCATGTGAAGATGTAGAAACAAAGAATAGTTGTTGAGTCAGGAACTGGTAACAATTTAGATTATAAATCTACTAAATAGCCGAATCACCAAACCCATAGTTCCCCGAAAAACACCAATAAAGGCCACATCCTTGGGTTGTTTTTACAGGAAGCTGACCCCCACCAGATGAAAACTGCTGACCACAAGAACATAGACCCTAGACTAGCTGAAATCAGGTTGAAGCTTGAAACTTCATTTTGTTGCCAACCAATCCAAGAACAGTCAATAAACTGCTCATGCCCTGCTTATTGAACACTAAAAATCCTCACTACCTTCTCCAGGTGGGTCAGACGGTCTTGAGGACATTAGCCTGCTGTGGTCCCTTTTGCCTGGCAAAGCAATAAAAGCTCCTCTTTTCTACTTCACCCAAAACTCTGCCTTTGTGTTTCTGTTCAACACTGGGAAACAGAGGCTGAGTTTTGGCAACAGAGTTACTGTGAGGAAACTGTTACATTTCAGGAAAATGTAGGAACACTTTCAAGGGAAAACCAATTGCTGAAAATAACATCAAACACTTGCACCAACCTAGTTGAGTTAAAATGTGAGGTGACTGACAAAAGGCCTGGCACATAGACTGCTCCATGTCACATCTTCCTCCTCTTCTTTTTACAGCAATATGTTCACCCAAATAAGAAGGTAAACAGATAGGTCATGTGCAAGTTTGTATCCTGTATTCAGCTATAAACTCTACTTTTGGCTGGTCTATTAGATTGATGACATGACTTGAGTATAGCTATAGAGTATTGGTCATAAAGAATAAATTATCAAAGATAGAGAACTGTGGGACTGTGGGCTGGTTGTTTGCTGACTTATTGTTCTACAAACCAATGAAATGTCTGTTTTGTCATCCAAATGCTTATTAAAATGCCTTACAAAGAGAAGGCTCACTGCCACTTGAATCACAAAGTTTTTTTGAAATAATTCCCCCTTGCTTTCAAATAAGTGTGTTTTCCTCCCAGATTGAAAGGCACAAGAACAAAAAGACAAAAACCCTACAAAAATTAGTCAAGACCCCAGGAAGTTTTTTTCAACGTTGCCAGCAATGACTGAAGGAAATGACAGCTCTGGGAGTATTTCTCATTTGACTAGCTTATATTTTATCACTCAGCACTCCTATAACAGGCAAGTATGTGGTGATTAAAATGAAATGTTTTGTATTGTTTAAAGATCTGTTGTTTAGGCATTACATTGAAAAACACTTACTTGCAAAAAGAGTTAATATTCTGTTAGCAGTGGAGAGTGGGACTAATTTCCATTTGCTCTGTGTGTGTCACTAGAAAGGTTCTAAATTATAAACAGCTCAGTGTCCATTTATGAGGTTTACGAATGCAATTTCAGAACCGTTTGTCTTTGTGAATGGAACTCCAGATTATCCTTACACTTGTTCAACACTTTTTCTTATCTCCATCAAGTAGGAGGGAACCTTTGGGAATGAAAATATCTTCTAGGTGTGCTATTTCACTGGAAAAAATATGAAGTGATTTTCCAACTCGAGAGTTTGTAAAAACAAGATGAATTTTTTCATTGGCTGAGCAAATAGTATTTCTAAAAATTATCCCTATATATTACATATTGCACAATATAAATATCCAGGGAAGGACCATGAGATTTATAGTGAGATCTAACAGTGCTTTCTCCTTCTCTGCTGCTTACTGGCCAGTAATGTAGGATAAATTAAGTTTATCCTGAACTAAGTTTCCTCATACGTAAAATGAAAATGAAAATATTTTTCATGAGTTCTGCTTCCAGAGACTGTGACCCACTAAGCTGAAAGCTGAGATACATGATGCAAAGGGAAAAAATAAAAAGAGATGAAAGAAAGAAATTAAAATCTCTGAGGAAATATTATGGAGACAGAGGTGACTGAGTGTCAGTGAGGGAACAGTAGCAGCTTTGAGTGAAAAAGATCCAGATGTATGGTCATAGATTGTGTTGGGGTGTCTTTTAATTGTGAGGATACCCCCTTTCTCCCAAATATTTCCAGGAATTGACTGTTGCTCATTCCTTGACACAACATGATTGGTCAGGAATGGAAGGACTGTCCACATGCTGTTCAGAGATGCTGGGGATATCAATAAAGAAGAGCTTGAGAATAGATGATGAAAAAAGTAATTTGCAGTGAGTTTAGGTAAGATTGCTGGTAGAGGAGAAACCACTTGCCTACCCACCTACGACATAGCTCCAAGGGATAGGTGATCACACAAAAAAAATCACAAGCCAGGAAAGAGAGATAAGTAAGTCCCTCAAGGACTAGTGTTGCTGGGGGGAATGTGGCAAACTATTAGTAGGTCTGCACCTTGCTGTTACTGATCAGTTGTCAAGTCAGGTCCCACTACTTGTGACCTCATGGACTGCTTATCTGTCCTTCAGTATCTCCCAGAGTTTGCTCAGATTCACGTACATTGAGTCGATGATGCCATCCAACCATCTCATCCTGTGTCACCCACTTCTGCTGCTGCCCTCAATCTTTCTCAGCATCAGCGTCTTTTCCAATGAGTTGGCTCTTCATATCAGGTGGCCGAATACAGACATACTCCCTCTGTCCCAGCCATTCTCACCCTCCAAATATAGCATATTTTCAAGCTTAAGGGTTTGTTTTTCCTCCCTAGAATATAGGAATATACTAGGAGAAAAAGCAAGGAGCTGAAAGACTCAGTAAATTATGAGATTACAGTGGAAAATAACAGACATTTAAGCATCACAACACTTGAAGAGAAAGAGAATAAACTAAATAACCTCTATACAATGAGCTGTTGAGAATGAGAATTTAAAATGATATTCAAAGATAGAGGGAGTAATATTGGTAGTGAGTAAAAAGAAAGCCCAATAGTTACATCAAAAATAATTAAATTAAAATATTGAATATGAATATTATAATATTTGAAATAAGAGAATTGATATAGGGGTGAATAATAAAAAAGAAAAAGTGATTTGGAAAGCCCTTTCTGAGAAGGTATCAGATATAACTATAGAAGATAAATAGAAGAAGGAAAAAATAAATAGAAGAAGGAAAAAACTGAGTAATGAAGTAATAGGTTCAGAAGAAAACTAAAAGAAATGGAGGGAAAATAGTAAGTACTGGAATATATTATGTGGAAAGATTTCTCATAATTAATGAAAGGTAATGACTTCAAATTGATGGTGCTCACAGGAACCGCAAGGGAAATAGAAAAAATTCCTTGACATAATAGTGAAACTTAAGTCATTCAAATGACAAAGGAGGATTCTGAAAGGCTATCGGAGGTAAAAATTAAATTTATGTCAGCTATCTAAGAGCAACAATGGCTGAAAGATGATGATTGAGTATTGTTTTCAACATATTCTACCCAGAGAATTTTTAAAATTTTATATCAGTAAAGACAGAAACAAAGTTTAGAAACATCATAAGACATAATAAGGAAGAAAAGGTCAAGAAAGTATGGCAGTCATGAATATACACAAGCCTATATTTATAAATTTGAAATGTATGAAGCAATAACTAACAATGTTGAGGAACAAATAGATAAGGCAATAATTAGTTGGATAATTTAACATACTTCTTTCAAAAACAGGTCAAGGGAAATTACAGAAAATATACATAACCCAATCAATGAATTATAAATATATATAATGCATGTGTAGACAGGTGGATAATGTAAAAAATAAATATTTTGAATTCATAAGTAAAACTGACAAGTATAACCATATGCAGGCGATAAATGATGCTAAATAAATTTCAAAAATACAAACTCATGTAGACAAAAGTCTTCAGTGAGAATGTAATGTAATTGGAAATCAATAATAAAAGGGCCACTTCAAAATTCTAGTTTGGAAATTAAATAAGACACCAAAGGGATTTTGAAATTATTGAGAATGTTACTGTGCTGTGCTTAGTCACTTAGTCGTGTCTGACTCTTTGCAACCTCATGGATTATAGCCCGCCAGGCTCCTCTGTGCATGGGGATTCTCCAGGCAAGAATACTGGAGTGGGTTGCCATGCCCTCTTCCAGGGGATCTTCCCAACCCAGGTATCCAACCAGGGTCTCCTGCATTACAGGCACATTCTTTACCAGCTGAGCCACCAGGGAAGTCCCAATAAGAATGTTATGAGCTATTATATGCTAATAAAAAAGGGTAAATTTCTACAAAGACATGAAATGTGAAAAATTGTCAATGAAATAGAGTATGAGCCATTTGATAAGTGTTAAAGCAATTCAACTGGTCAGCAAAGGATTAACCAATAAATTCTACAAACTTTCAAGGAACCATTATTTATTAACTTAAAAAATATTTTTATGGGAAGTAAAATAAAACTGTCCTAGCTCATTTTATAAAGCTAGAGTAATCTTTATTCAACATATACAGAGTTTCTAAAAATCTATCAAGGGTATATGTGGCCAATATGCCACTGATTCAAAACTGAGAGTTTAGGATTAAAAGTTCAGAACCAAACATGTATTTATAGCCAGTGTGATATATGACAAAACAGGCATGATAGAATAATAGGAAAATGTTAAAGGATATAAGCCCAATAAATTGAAAAAAGTGGAATTGGATCCTTCTCATTAAATATATAAATGTAAAACTCAGAATGCTTCTAATCTTAAATACTATAAAACTAAAGGAAGAAAATCTAGGAGAATTACCCAGGGCCCTTGAAAAAGGACAGTGGAGGAAAATGTATCCCAGATCCTCAAACCAAAAACTGTAAGGAAGAAAGAGTTAACGGATTTGATTGCATAGGAATTCAGAAATCTATTAAAGAAGAAAATATAGATAATTAGAAAATCTATGACTGATTGGAAGGAGATATTTTCAACAACTGAAACCAATTAACAACTAGATCTTGAATATAGAAGGACTCCTATGGATCAGCAAGAACAATACAGGGAAGTCTAGGAAAAAAGAAAAATATATAGAAGTATATGAAAAGGTCCTGGAGAAGGGAATGGCAACTCATCCCGGTATTATTGCTGGGAGAATTCAATGGACAGAGGAGCCTGGAGGGCTACCTACAGTCCATGGGGTCACGAAGAGTGAGACACCACTGAGCAACTAACACTTTCATTTTCATATGGAAAGGTATTCAACTTGAGCAATAACAAATTGGTATATAATTTTACTATTATTAGTATATATCTTTTAGAAAATAATTGAAGTTTACATCAGAATAATTGTTGGTGAGGGTGGAGGTATGTGCGGATGCAGGCAATGTGGAAAAATATGCAAAGAAAGATAGAATAAATTAGTCTATATTTATAATTTAAAAGATATGTAGTAAACCTGTGGCAAACAATCTGTAAAGTATTTAAAACTAGTGTCTATCCTAGAACAATTCTCTAGAGAAATACTGATCCATAGGTTTGCCTTATAACAAATTTTTAAATACTATACAAATTTCTTATAGAGTTCCATCTTCTGAAATTATACCAAGAACAAAAATTGAAATGCTGTAACTATACATTTAGTGACATGTATGCGCATGTATATGCTCATTTGCTCAGTTATGTCTGACTCTTTGCCAACCCAGAGACTGTATCCTGCCAGGGCTCTCTGTCCATGGAATTTTCCAGGCAAGAATACTGGAGTGGATTGCCATTTCCTACTCCAGGTAGTGACCTAGTTACCCGGTTTTTAACAATAGCATAAGACATAGTTAGCAGTTTATTGTTGAAAAAACAGGTCAAGGATTCTTTTTCTGGATATTTAAGAGTTTTAGTGTTTATGAATCAAAATAATTATAGCACAAAGTTTTCAGTGTGTGAAGTTTAAAAAACTGAATCTACTGACTTGTCCTCAAAGACATTTGCATAAGCAGAATAATAAATTCAACATCATTTTAACCTTTAAAAAAATGTTTGTTTGGTTGATATGGAGGGCAACTGGCAGTAGTTGCATAGTATATGTATGTTTCCTATTACCCAGGAACCCTATTCAAAGACGTTCACAAAGGAACATGATGAAGCTAACTCTTTCCAACATTGTTTCTCGTAGCTATTGTTTGCAGCTATCTTATGTGTTCATCTCTAAATAAATAAAATTGGATGAATACATTCACTGTAACAAGCTTTAGAAACAGTGAATTAGGCATACATAAAATAGCACTGAAGAAGACAAACAACAGCATTATACACAGTCTCCATAGCACAATACCATTTATATAACCTAAAAAGGACCACTATATTTTGATAAGGTTATATACATATCTAAGGAAATGTAATACACACACATTAGACTGAGTGTCTATGTGAGAATACAGAATAGGGTCAGGAATAGTGAAAAAGTGAACCTGAACAAGATCTTCCATAAACTGATGAGAATGGCCTGCCATACTGAAAATTATACTTTCAACTCTAAACCTGAGGCCAAAGAAAAAGAAGAAAAGGCCCAGGAACCAGAAGGCGTTTCAGTTAATAATGCTTAATATATTGTGTCTCCACGCAGTTTAGAACATTGGAATTCTAAAAGGATTGGTTAATTCCATATTTCTTATGCTCTTCGTTTGGTCACTATTGCCATTCCTCCTCAAGCAGAAGAATTATTCCTTAACATGAATTCTTTATGTAGTCTTTGGGCAAAATCTTCAAGTCGTTTAATAATCATGTAATTTTTCTTTACTATTCAAATAATGTTATTTTGTCAGTTTCTTGTGTTCAGTTCCATGTTCTATCTAGCAGACACCACAGTAAAAGTATGATCTTTAGTTGATACAAGGATATAAAGTGAAGTCGCTCAGTCGTGTCCGACTCTTTGCGACCCCATGAACTCTAGCCTATCAGGCTCCTCTGTCCATGGGATTTTCCAGGCAAGAGTGCTGGAGTGGATTGCCATTTCCTTCTCCAGGGGCTCTTCCCAACCCAGGAATCGAACCCGGGTCTCCCACATTGCAGGCAGACGCTTTACCGTCTGAGCCACCAGGGAAGCCCACAAGGATATAAGTATGATACAAAATGCATACTTATAACAGAAACTGATCACACGTTGGCTTGTGAAGCATTCCCTACACGCTGTCTTGCTGCGATGTGCTAGTAGACAGATACCAGTCTAAATGAGTCAGAGTAAAGCAACCCAGAAGAAACCTATGTGGTCGGTAAAGTGATAGAAACAGCTTTAATAATGGAGAGTATAAATAATGAGTGGAAAGAGCACCAAGACAACAAAATTCCGTGGACAGTGTTTGTAATAAAGATATGTTTGAAAGTGTTTGCAACACTTAATAGTGATTTTTGTGTGTGTGAGAGAGGAAAACTGGCCTTGGCTATAACATACACAGCACCCCCACCTCCACAACCCTCCAACCGTTCAGAATGCTCTGACAAATTTCAGTGGCCAGTATCTGAACCTTTGTGCCTTAGGACTGTTCTCTTGGAAGAGTGGAAAGTTGCCCTATTGATGTGTCCATATACCAAGGAACTGACACGTCCTGGGGAGCTGTGGAGGGGGTTAGTTCCTAGCAAATGCACTTAAGAGTTGGTGTATAACACCAACAGGAAAAATAATGCAACATGAATATTGCTTTATGACAAATTAATCTCATTGGCATAATAGCTGCTAATCTGAAAATGATGTCTATAATAAAACTTTCTGACTTCCTTGGATTCTACTTATATCTAATAATAATAATAAGCAGTGTGTGTGTATAACTTTCTTTATAGCCTTGTGAGAAAAAAAAATAGATGAAAAAAACCTACCTTCCCACTTAAAAAGAGGAAAAATAGAAGTTCTGAAAAAAGACTAAATTTTTTGTAAGAACACTGCTGATATAACTCTTGGATTGATCAAATACAGTGCCAAGAGGTTAAGCCAAGGTGAATTTAAGGTATATTCAATTTTATTTTGCTCTTCCATTTATTAAATAGTTTTAACATTCTAATTTCTTGTGTTTATAACTATTATGCTAAAGAGGCAAGTCAGCTTTTGTCTCCACAGAAAAGTCATGCTTACAAACTAACTGATCTTAGACAATACTTGGTATTCTTTCAGGTGAGCCTCATCTAAACAAACTGACAATAGCCCTACCCTTTCCCATCCAAAGATTTAGGATGCCTGTTAAAGGAGACTCTGAATCTCCTGTAAGCTCATTTCTTGATGTATGCCAGGATAATTTTGCTGGCTGTCACACGAAAACTACCAAACTTGTCTCTCTCAAATACACAGCTAAATAATTTAAAGTCAAATATTTCTCTTTAAAAAATAATTGCTAAGTAGTTTTCATAATAAATCTTAACAAACCATGTCACATTAAAACAAACACACGTACACATGCGTGTGCTCATACAGGCAAACATGGATAAAACAAAAGAAATATGTGTTGAATCTAAGACATCTTTTAATTCATTCCATTAAAAACAGTCACTCCACTGAATCAAAAAAAAAAAATCCTTCACAGTTTAATATTTTAGTTAAAGGAAATTCCAATCAAAATGTTTTGCTGAAGTCTAAAAATTTATTCTCAAATGTATCCATAAGAAAAACATATTAGAATAGCTGATATCTTTCCTTTTATAGAAGCAGGGGATTAGCTTTGCCTTGCATGGAATGGACCCAAGTACTTCAGAACATAGTGGGTGCCCTGCCTCTTGTGCCCAAGCCAAAGGAGGATTTCTTCCAGTTTCCTGAATAGGAACATTCAGCCCATCTTACGACTTTTAAACAGGGTATTATATTTTCTCTAAATTATCTTTCTGCCCACATACCCATGCAAGGTTTGCTCTATTTAATCTTTATCCAGTCTCCAAACTGAGGCTCTTCTCCATGGTTTATTATAAATATTTTAATAAGAATTTGCTCAATACTTGTTTCCCTTACTGCAATATAAGCTGTATGAGAAAAGTAATTTTGTCCCTTTTTTTTTCATTATTGCATTCTCAGTGCCTGGCTATGGGTTGTTCAATGAAGAATCTCAATTCTGCACACACACACACAAAATGAAATAAATACTTTATGATGGAATAATGAGTTAATTTTAAAAAAATTAACTGGGGCATGCTATCTTACACAACTCCAAAATAATGCCATATGTCCTAAGAATTTGAATGTAAATTGAAAGATTACAAAATATTTTGGCAATATAGCTATAATTTGGGTGTCTGGAGAAAACATTAAAAAACCAAAACTAGAATAGAAACCATGAGGAGAAATATTCATAGTTTTAATTGCATAAAATTTAAATGAGTTTGAATAAAGCAAAAAATGATTTAAAATGTAAAAAATCAATACTGAGAAATATATGCAAACATTATTATCAACAGATTAAAAAAGAAAACATTTCATTGAAAATGGACATAGAATTTATCATAAGAAAACACTTTAAAACATAATTCATATGATTTATGATGTCAGTTCAGTCTCAGTCACGTCCTACACTCTGTGACCCCATGGACTCCAGCATGCCAGGCTTCCCTGTCCATCACCAACCGCCGGAGCTTGCTCAGACTCAGGTCTATCAAGTCAGTGATGCCATCCAACCATCTCATCCTCTGTTGGCCAGTCTCCTCCTGCCTTCAATCTTTCCCAGCATCAGGGTCTTTTCCAATGAGTTAGCTCTTTGCATTAGGTGGTCAAATTATTGGAGTTTCAGCTTCAGTATTGCTCCTTTCAATGGGTATTCAGGACTGATTTCCTTTCAGATGGACTGGCTTGATCTCCTTGCAGTCCAAGGGACTCTCAAGAGTCTTCTCCAACACCACAGATTAAAAGCATCAATTCTTCAGCGCTCAGCTTTCTTTATGGTCTAACTCTCACATCCATACATGACTATGGAAAAACCATAGCTTTGGCTAGATGGACCTTTGTTGGCTAAGTGATATCTCCACTTTTTAATAAGTTATCTAGTTTGATCATAGCTTTTCTTCCAAGGAGCAAGCATCTTTTAATTTCATGGTTGCAGTGACATCTGCAGTGATTTTGGAGCCCAAGATAAGTCTGTCACTGTTTCCATAGTTTCCCTATCTATTTGCCATGAAGTGATGAGACCAGATGCCATGATCTTAGTTTTTTGAATGTTGAGTTTTAAGCCAGCTTTTTCACTCTCCTCTTACACTTTCATGAGGCTCTTTAGTTCCTCTTCACTTTCTGCCATAAGGGTGGTGTCATTTGTGTATCTGAGGTTATTGAGATTTCTCCTGGAAGTATTGATTCCAGCTTGTGCTTCATCCTACCTGGCCTTTCACATGATATAATCTGCATATAAGTTAAATAAGCAGGGTGACAATAAACACCCTTGATGTACACCTTTCCCAATTTGGAACCAGTCCTTTTCTCCATGTCCAGATCTAACTATTGCTTCTTGACCTGCATACAGATCTTTCAGGAGGCAGGTATGGTGGTCTGGTATTCCCATCTCTTTCAGAATTTTCCACAGTTTGTTGCGATCCACACAGTCAAAGGCTTTGTCATAGTCAATAAAGCAGAAATAGATGTTTTTCTGGAACTCTCTTGCTTTTTCAGTGATCCAACAGATTTGGTAATTTGATCTCTGTTTCCTCTGCCTTTTCTAAATCCATCTTGAACATCTGGAAGTTCTTGGTTCACGTACATTGAAGCCTACCTTTGAGAATTTTGATTATTACTTTGCTGGTGTATGAGATGAGTGCAGTTGTGTGGTAGTTTGAACATTCTTTGGCATTGCCTTTCTTTGGGATTAAATTGAAAACTGACCTTTTCCAGACCTGTGGCCACTGCTGAGTTTTCCAAATTTGCTGACATATTGAGTGAAGCACTTTCACAGCATCATCTTTTAGGACTTGAAATAGCTCAGCTGGAATTCCATCACCTCCACTAGCTTTGTTCATAGTGATGCTTCCTAAAGTCCACTTGACTTCACACTCCAGGATGTCTGGTTCTAGATGAGTGATCACACCACTGTGGTTATCTGGATCATGAAGATCATTTTGTCTGTTCTTCTGTGTATTCTTGCCACCTCTTCTTAATATCTTTTGCTTCTGTTAGGTGCATACCATTCCTGTCCTTTAATGTGCCCATCTTTGCATGAAATGTTCCCTTGGTATCTCTAATTTTCTTGAAGAGATCCTTAGTCTTTCCCATTTTATTGTTTTCCTCTATTTCTTTGCATGATCTCTTAGCAGGGCTTTCTTATTTCTCTTTGCTATTCTTTGGAACTCTGCATTCAGATGAGTATGTCTTTCCTTTTCTCCTTTGATTTATGGTTTACAAAGATATAAAATAATTCATATTTGAAAATAAATAACTTTATATCATATAGCATTGATATACCACTTTTTTTCCTGTCAGATATATAAATAAAACATAATAGAAGTACTCAGTGTTTCTAAGTGTGTAAAAATAAACACTCATCTATACTTTGGCACACAAGAAAAATTTTAAATAAAATAATTTGAAATATGCATACCTATTGGTATGTTCATTGTGGCATTTATAATAGTAAATTAGAAAAAAATGTGTACAACAATCAAGGTTTGGAAAATGCATCTTAGTGCATCCAAGAGAAAAATGAGCCATGAATGATGATGCTACAAAGAATTGTTATTAATGGGAAAATACATAAGTATTTCCATACATATGTGAGTTATGTCACAAAAACATTGAAAAAACTTTGGGAATAAACTTAATGGCAGTTGTAGTTTCTTTAGAAATGATTTATTTTTATTTTTCTATTGTTTTCTCGATACACAATGAAGAGACATTTGGAATAAGTTAAAAAATGTATTCTTTGGTATCCAGACAAAACGAGATTCAGTGAGATTTATAACATGAGAAAGATGAAACCAAAAATGTTTTTTAAATTTTTTTTCTGATTTCTCTGATTCAACCTGGTTTGTTCTACCTTTAGTTTCTTGCAAATCAGAAGTATCTCACTTCTAATCCTTTTTTTTTTTTTTTCTGTTTTTTATTATAAAGAGGACTTCCCTTGTGGCTCAGATGGTAAATAATCTGCCTGCAATACAGGAGACCTGGGTTCAATCCCTGTGTTTTAAGTATCTCACTTATAATCCTTTAATTCTTTTTTTGTTATTATAAGGAAAACAGAGGTTGGTTTGTCTATTCTTATGTAAACTCTATTTCTCAGAAGACTTTATATGCATTATATTTATGTCTCTCCACACATGATAATTTCATGGTTTCTGAATACACTATTCTTTTGCTGTATGCTGATTAATTTAATTATCTCCTCCAGTGCTGAAACTAAGTATGTGTTTGTACATGAAGTGAAGTGAATTTTTCTCAGTCATGTCCAAGTCTTTGCAATCCCATGGGTATAGTACATGGAATAAGTTAGGCCAGAATACTAGAGAGGGTAGCCTTTCCCTTCTCCAGGGGATCTTCCCAACCCAGGGGTCCAACCCAGGTCTCTCACATTGCAGGCAGATTCTTTACCAGCTGAGCCACAAGGGGAGCCCAAGAATACTGGAGTGGGTAGCCTATCCCTTCTCCAGTGGATCTTCCTGATCAGGAATCGAACTGGGGTCCCTTACATTGCAGACGATGGATTCTTTACCAACTGAGCTATCAGGGAAGCTACATATGAAAAGAAAGTGAAAGTGAAGTCGCTCAGTCCTGTCCGACTCTTTGCGACCCCATGGACTAGTAGCCTACCAGGCTCCTCTCTCCATGGGATTCTCCAGGCAAGAGTGCTGGAGTGGGTTGCCATTTCCTTCTCCAGGGGATCTTCCCAACCCAGGGATCTAACCCAGGTCTCCCACATTCCAGGCAGACGCTTTAACCTCTGAGCCACCAGGGAAAGTATCTTAGATTATTAATATATTTGAGGCAATAAATGAATATTTCTTTTAAAAAAAATTAAAATTTTATTTAAATGCATTTATTTCTAATTAGAAGATAACTGTTTTACGATATTGTGTTGGTTTCTGCCATATATCAACATGAATCAGCCATAGGTATATGTGCATCTGCTCCCTCTTGAAACTCTCTCCCACCTCCCACCTCAGAGTAATGTTGAAACATATATATTACTTTATGTAAAATTAGATAGCCAGTGGAAATTGCTGTATAATTCAGGAAGCTCAAATCCTGTGCTCTGTGAAATTTTTCTTTTCCTACATTTTTTTCATTTAATATGGAGCCTGAAATGTGTTTCTCATTTTTGAGTGTATATATTCTTTCACTTAAGTTCTCTCCTTTCTCTGTTAGAGCCACATTCAGGTGTGTGTGTGTGTGTGTGTGTGTGTGTGTGTGTGTGTGTGTGTTTAGAGAATATATCTTCAGTGGCTAAGATATACAGTGAGTGAAAATCACTCAGTAATGTCTGATTCTTTGTAACCCCATGGACTGTGTGTAGCCTGCCAGGCTCCTCTGTCCATGGAATTCTCCAGGCAAGAAGACTGGAGTGGGTTGCCATTTCCTTCATTAGGGGATCTTCCTGACTCAGCGATCAAAAGATACTCCCAGATTCTGGCAAAGGGACGTCTTTTCTCTTGTCTTCAATCTCTTCCTGAGCCCTTAGAAAAAGAAATATGAAGAAGGACTCCCTGCCCCATTATTTACTCTCTTAACCATCTCACCCAAAGAAAGTAAGAACTGCTAGTCTGAATGAGCAGAGTCTGAGACACTAGGCAATTGTTTAACAGTCTGGGCTTCCCTGATAGCTCAGTTGGTAAAAAATCCGCCGCAGTGCAGGAGACCCCGGTTCGATTCCTGGGTTGTGAAGATCCACAGGAGAAGGGATAGGCTACCCACTCCAGTATTCTTGGGGTCCCCTTGTGGTTCAGCTGGGAAAGAATCTGCCTGCGATGCAAGAGACCTGGGTTTGATCCCTGGGTTGGGAAGATCCCTTGGAGAAGGTAAAGTTGTTTTTTTTTTTTTTTTTTTTCATTTTTAATTTTTTCCAGTTTAATTTGGCTATCATGTGTATATTGTGTCTGAGGAAATCTAGTTTCCTCCCTATGAAGTCTGACGAGAATGAGTTGGTAGGAGAATTTGTGCACCAAAACCCTTGCCTTGTACTCTGAACATTAACCTTGTACTGTCAGCTCCTTCCTGTGTTAGGCTTGTACTGAGAGGCATGCACTTAGCTGATTCATGTAGAAAGAAGCATTAGGTGGCCTCATAGAAATTTCTGAGCTTGAAATAACCAAAAGGAAAATCTTCGTGGAAGGTAAAGACCTGACCCTGCCTCCTTCTTAAAACACATGTTCACAGCTTAGGTTCTATCCAGAATGCCCTCTGCCCTCCCTCCCCCCAACTTTATTCTGCTCCCCTTGTCATGGTACCATGTCCTTTTTGCCCCCATGTTTTGATGCAGTGTGTTCTTTCAGACTGGAAAGCAGAAATATTCCCTCTATAAAGTCCTTACTCCTGGGATCCACATTCATTTGTTACCTATCGCACTGCATTTTGTTTTGTCTCACTGCATTGCATTTTATGTTGGGGCAAAAATCAACTTTGAGCCTGTTCTTGAAAGCTGGAGGTGAACAGCTTACTTGGGAAAATAGGAGTGAAAATGAGACAGGTTGGGGACTGGGACCTGGGGCACATTGCTGCAGTGCTTGCTGCATTCCTCATTGAGCAGCAGATAGAAAGAAACAATCAGTTCATACAGTTCAGTTGCTCAGTTGTGTCCAACTCTTTGCAACCCCATGAATTGCAGCACGCCAGGCCTCCCTGTCCAACACCAACTCCCGGAGTTCTCTCAGACTTGCGTCCATAGAGTCAGTGATGTCATCCAGCCATCTCATCCTTGGTCGTCCCCTTCTCCTCCTGGCCCCAATCCCTCCCAGTATCAGAGTCTTTTCCAATGAGTCAACTCTTCACATGACGTGGCCAAAGTACTGGAGTTTCAGCTGCAGGATCACTCCCTCCACAGAAATCCCAGGGCTGTTCTGCTTAAGAATGGACTGGTTGCATCTCCTTGCAGTCCAAGGGACTCTCAAGAGTCTTCTCCAACACCACACTTCAAAAGCATCAATTCTTCGGCCCTCAGCTTTCTTCACAGTCCAACTCTCACATCCATACATGACCACTGGAAAAACCATAGCCTTGACTAGATGGACCTTTGTTGGCAAAGTAATGTCTCTGCTTTTGAATATGCTATCTAGGTTGGTCATAACTTTTCTTCCAAGGAATACGCGTCTTTTAATTTCATGGCTGCAGTCACCATCTGCAGTGATTTTAGAGCCCCCCCAAAATAAAGTCTGACACTGTTTCCACTGTTTCCCCATCTATTTCCCATGAAGTGATGGGACCAGATGCCATGATCTTCGTTTTCTGAATGTTGAGCTTTAAGCCAACTTTTTCACTCTCATCTTTCACTTTCATCAAGAGGCTTTTTAGTTCCTCTTCACTTTCTGCCATAAGGGGGTGTCATCTGCATATCTCAGGTGATAGAGATTTCTCCCGGCAATCTTGACTCCAGCTTGTGCTTCTTCCATCCCAGCATTTTTCATGATGTACTCTGCATAGAAGAAAGCAGGGTGACAATATACAGCCTTGACGTACTCCTTTTCCTATTTGGAACCAGTCTGCTGTTCCATGTCCAGTTTTAACTGTTGCTTCCTGACCCGCATTTAGGTTTCTCAGGAGGCAGGTCAGGTGGTCTGGTATCCCCATCTCTTTCAGAAGTTTCCACCATTTATTGTGATCCACACAGTCAAAGGCTTTGGCATAGTCAATAAAGCAGAAAGAGATGTTTTTCTGGAATTCTCTTGCTTTTTCCATGATCCAGCAGATGTTGGTAATTTGATCTCTGGTTCCTCTGCCTTTTCTAAAACCAGCTTGAACATCAGGGAGTTCACGGTTCACGTATTGCTGAAGCCTGGCTTGGAGAATTTTGAGCATTGCTTTACTAGCATGTGAGATAAGTGCAATTGTGTGGTAGTTTGAACATTCTTTGGCATGCCTTTCTTTGGGATTGGAATGAAAACTGACCTTTTCCAGTCCTGTGGCCACTGCTGAGTTTTCCAAATTTGCTGGCATATTGAGTGCAGCACTTTCACAGCATCATCTTTCAGGATTTGAAACAGCCTAACTGGAATTCCATCACCTCCACTAGCTTTGTTCATAATGATGCTTTCTAAGGCCCACTTGACTTCACATTCCAAGATGTCTGCCTCTAGGTGAGTGATCACACCATTGTGATTATCTTGGTTGTGAAGATCTTGTTTGAATAGTTCTTCTGTGTATTCTTGCCACCTCTTCTTAATATCTTCTGCTTCTGTTAGGTCCATACCATTTCTGTCCTTTATCGAGGCCATCTTTGCATGAAATGTTCCCTTGGTATCTCTAATTTTCTTGAAGAGATCTCTAGTCTGGACTAAAAATAACTGGGTGGGCAGTTGGGGCAAATTATGAAGAACAAAATGCAAAAAAAAAAAAATAAATAAAAAATCCAACTGCCACTTTTGAAGATCTGAGAACAAAAGCAATGTACTGTGAGTGCCTTCTGCACTTGACACCATCAATAGGGTGGGCAGACCACCTAAGCCATCCCTCAAGCCCAATCTCTGAACCTTCTCTTACCCTCACCCGATGTAAGGAACCAGTTTACTCCACTCTGGGGAGTAAGAAAAGGAATCTGCATCAGGGGTCCCAATGAAGCCTTGCCTGAATTTCTTGTCTGGCTTCTTAACAATTTCTATTGATTCAGGAGGTCAAGAACCCTGGTTGGTAATGAAGATAAGGGGAAAGAAACCTTCCCTGACACTGGGTGAAAATGAGCCCACGGTAAAGCTGAGTTCCTTTATCAAGTTCATGATTGATCTCTGTCCAAAACTATTCTCTTGCTTGTCTCCTCTACGTTTAATCCTGGGTTAACTGAACACTAATCAACCAAAATCATGTGACTAAGACTTCTTTTATCAAAAATGGCTTTAACATGCTAAAATTGCTTGTATATACGGTAACATTAACATACTTTTTTTTTTTTTTTTAATCTCCAGGGCAAGATGAGCTCACAGATTCTGGGCCACAGACCACCCAGACAGAGAATCATAGACCAGAGTTATGCTGGCTATGACTAAGAAATGTCACAGTAATGTCACAAGACGAGGATTAACCTCAGCCTTCTCGTGCTCCCCTGTTAAAAAATTGACAACTCAAAGACCAAGTTGGAGTGGATCTGAGACTTCTCCCCGACTCCCTTGCTGGGGTCCCTGAAAATAAACACTTACTTGGCTGCAAACACCCACTGTCAGGGTTTGGCTTTCTGTGCTGGGAGTGAAAAGCCCTTGCTCAGTTTTAAGGGTGGGATGCTCACAGAGATTGTCATATTGCATTCTGCTTACTCTGTCACCTCTGTCTATGCTATTAAGGTGTGATTTCCTTAACTATCTTTTCCTTTATTCCTTTGACATGTATTATTTTAAGCTTGTCCCCAAGACTAGCTCCCAAGGTAACAAGAAACAAAACAAAGAAATAAATAAGATACAGGTACAGTCACTTGCCCATAGGTCACTCACAATAACCTAGACAGGTAAACATGCACTCTAGTGACAGTTTGAAGGGTTAGCTGATGCCTGTGATTCCTCGAAAGAGATGCACTTCATCTGGCTGAGATATGAGGAGGCTCTGGCTGAAGTTGTGATGTGTGCTTAGTTGCTCAGTTGTGTCCAACTCTTTGTGACCCCATGGACTGTAGCCTGCCAGGCTCCTCGTCCATGGGGATTCTCCAGGCAAGAATACTGGAGTGGGTTCCAATGCCTTCCTCCAGGGGGTCTTCCCAACCCAGGGACTGAAACCAGATCTCTTGCATTGCAGATGGATTCTTTACCATATGAGCTACAAGGCTGAAGTAGATAATTTTAAATAGAACCCTGAAAGATTAGCAGTCACTCAAGGCAACAAGCACAGCTGGGGGTGAGGGGCAAGGATTTTCCGGCACTGAAGATGAAGCAGTGGCTGTGCAGTCTTCCTAGCAAAAACATAGGTTGGCTCAGGAAATTGGGTTGTTCAGTGCAGCTGGGGAGGAGGTGAGAAGAGGTGTGGATTGGACAGAGGCTTGGAGGCAGTTATTCATCATTGCCATTAATCTATGACTCCATGAAGAGTGAGTGCCTGGGTAGCTTAGTTGGTAGAGCTTCAGACGTTTAATCTGAGGGTCCAGGGTTCAAGTTCCACATGGTCTAGTGGTTAGGATTCCTGGTTTTCACCCAGGCAGCCTGGGTTCAACTCCCTTTGGGCTTCCATGGTGGCTCAGACGAAAAAGAATCCGCCTGCAATGCAGGAGACCTGGATCTGATCCCTAGGTTGGGAAGATTCCCTGGAGGAGGTCATGGCAACCCATTCCAGTATTCTTGCCTGGAGAATCCCCATGGACAAAGGAGCCTGGCATGTGGTCTCAAAGAGTCAGACACGACTGAGCGACTAAGCACACACCACAAAGAGTAGATTCTATGTGTCTGTTTGTCTCTTATTTCTGTCTCTGTGCTCTCATTTAATTTTTTAAAATTTTGTTGAAGAATAGCTGATTTTAAATGCAGTATTAATTTCTGCTGTATAGCAAAGTGATTCAGTGGTATATATGTATGCATGTGTGCGTGTGTGTGTGTGTGTATATATATATATATATATATATATATACTTTAAATTTTTCTTTTCCATTATGATTTATAACATTATATTGAATATAGTTCCCTGAGCTATATAGTAGGATCTTGCTCTTTATCCATACCTTATACAATAGTTTGCTTCCACTAATTCCAGATTCCCAATCCATCCCTCCTCCACCCATATGCCCCTTGGCAACAACAAGTCTGTTCTCTGTGTCTGTGAGTCTGTTTCTGTTTCATAAATATGTTCACTTGTGTCATAATTTACATTTCACATATAACTGATATCATATGGTATTTGGCTTTCTCTGCTCTCATTTTCTAATGAATAAATGAAGCAAGAACAAAGCAGACATCTCAAGGCTATCTCCCAAATGTTATATAAATATGTATGAATCATGGCTGTTGAAATCTCCTGAAAAAAAGAACATTACTATTTAGGTTTAATTATTCCTTAAGTGCCTGTTTATGTGTTTGCTTAATTACTTTAAATGGAAACATACCTTAGAATTGCTGTGATTTCTCCTAAGGAAGAAATAAGCTATAGGGTACAGGAAAGACTCCAAATGTGGACCACAAATTGCCTTTTTATCATGTGAAGGTATTTATATCAACCTTCTTTATTGATTATTTGGGGGATTTATTTTCATTTGGCCCACTTTACCACAGATATTTTAGTCCCAGCTAACAGCTCCAGGAAGGCACACCTGTCTGGGCGTGTGGTATGATGCCCTGTTCTCTGAACTCACAAGCACAGAAAAGATTGTGGAGAAACTGTGGGAAGCAGCAAGGTGAGGCTGCACACAGGGTAGAGAGCATGCAATAGAACAAGAACAGCTGAGAAGCACTTGAGTGTGTTTGCCATTGAGTAGATTAAGGTTTTATATGAATTACATCAGATAGTCAAAATGGAATAAAAAAAATTAGGGGAGAACCTACCCTGTTCTTAGCCCTGGTTAAACAAAGACACTTTTAGATCAAAGAATTGTTCCTGGAATTGGAGATCTGTATTATGTACTTTATTAAATTGCTATTCACTTTTTCACATATCATAATGACTCTCAGGGAGAAAACAATGTTTTTCAGTGAAAATAAATGAACTATGGTTAGATGGGGAGGAAGTAGAATTGTATGAACAGTTGGAATAACCTTTCCCAGCCAGCTGAGTGGAAAGACTATGGGATTTGTAGTTAGCCTCTTCTGTGTGTATTTCTGGGTCAGTAACTGAATAATACAAAATGGGGAGAATGATGCATAATTTTTATGGTTGCCGCTAATATTAACTAGATAATGCATGCAAAGTGACAGGCAAATTGTAGCTACTGTTATTTCAACCAATACAGCCATTATTATTATTATTACTATGATTATCATGATTATTTTTAATTTGATTCATGCCTCACAATGAAGAGTGAGAAAACTGAGTTCTTGTGAAAGGTCACATAGTAACTAGTGAGAGATCTAGAGTCACTTCCTCTGATTCATAATCAAACTCTTTTATATGTGAGCTCAGTTCATCCTCTTAGATTCCTTTTACCTCCTCATCGCTAGGTGGGAAAATCTCTTTTCTTGGATACGAGAAGAAAAGCCCCAGCCCTTAGTGGAATGATTTGAAGTGTGTAGGAAAGGTTGCCTCCCTAAACATGTTCACTAGTGATGACTGAAATCTCACCACTGATAATTCCATGCTCTTTTTATTTGGAGCTGAAGACAGATACTCAATTTTATTTTTTTATACCTATATTCTCAAATAAGGTATCTATTTCTGTTTTCCTGGGTTTTGTTGCATGCGGATTCAGAGTTGCAGGTAATGAAACATCAGACTTTCCCTTGTTTTCTAAATCAATATTGTGTTTAAAATTTAATCCATATTCTGTTTAAATATTAATTTTTCCTCTGTTTCTTCAAAGTTGCTACCAGCCATCCATAGGAGCATTAGTGACTTCATCAACACTTTGAAACAATGACTTTTGAATCTGTTCAAGTGTTCGAGTAATTGAGCCATTGGTAGTTCTTCCACCCTGTGGGGGAATACTTGGTATTTTCACAGATTTACCTAAAGTCAGTAAATAGGCCAGACTATTTCAGGTGCAAGTGTGGAAAAATTTTTCACTGAAAGGAGCAACAGGAAAATGACTTCTCCCAACTTTTCACATGTAGATCTAGCTCAGGCAGGTACAAGGCTGATTTTATCACCATGCTCCTCCCTTCCAGAACAGGTATGACAGGAATACCTAATGACCTCACTGAAATAAAAATAAAAAGGGGAGGTATTGGCACATGGTAGTAGTTATTGATTGAAAAAATATCGGTAACAAATGTGACTTAAGTAACTTTGAGTTAGTGACTCAGATCTCAGGTTAAGGCCATGGTGTCACACACACTTTCATTCAAATGATAGCACAGCATATCTGTGGGAGGCTGTGAAAGTTCCTTACTCCTCAGGGTTTCCCAATTTCTTTATCTGAAAAACAGAAATAATATCTGCCTCTTGGGTTGCTATTAGGATTAAATTAGTTACAGATACCACTCCTAGGCATATACACAGAGAAAAATTAATTCAAGAGGATACATGCACCCCAATGTTAATAGCAACACTATTTACAATAGCCACGACATGGAACCAACCTAACTGTCCATAAACAGAGGAATGGATAAAGAAGATGTGGTATATATTTATAATGGAATATTACTCAGCCATGAAAACGAGTGAAATTGGGCCATTTGCAGAAAAGCAGATGGACCTAGGGGCTGTCATACAGAGTGAAGTGAGTCATAAAGAGAAAAACAAATATTATATATTATCACACATATGTGGAATCTAGAAAAGAATAGTAAAGATGATCTAACTTGTAAAGCAGAAATAGATAAGGAGCATTCTATTATGTCCAGGGGCTTTCCTGGTGACCCAGAAGATAAAGAATCTGCCTGCAATGCAGTAGACCCATGTTCAATCCCTGGATTGGGAAGATCCCCTGTAGAAGGGAATGGTAACCCACTCCAGGATTCTTGCCTGGAGAATCCCACAGACTGAGGAGCCTGGTGGGTTACAAAGAGTCGGACATGACTGCGCAACAAACACTTTAACATTCAAAGTAGTTTTTTAGAAGATGATACCTTTTTTAAAAGATTTATATAAAGCAGATTTAATTTTCTGCCTTATGAGAAACATTTTATTGCCTCAATGGAATGGCTTATAACTCTGCCCTAATGTTTAGGATGACTCGACCCTCACTGCCAACTTAAGATGTTCAAGGAAGCCCAATATTCCAGCCATACCAGGGGAGGTGGGCCAAAGGTGGTATTGTATTTGCATAGTATTTCTTTAAATTAAAATCACCCCACAACATTTTTATTATTATTATTATTATTTTAATTTTATTTTTTTACTTTACAATACTTGGACCCCACAACATTTTTAAATAATTTGATTTCATATGAAAAACCAAGATGGTGTGGCTCTATTGAAAAACTGGAAAAGTCTGAAAACTAGGCTTCCTGCTGGTGAGGCAAAGGTGAGCCAATTAACTGCTTCTTCAGTAAGGGCTGTTCCAGCTCACACCCTGCTCCTCATTCACTTGTCTGGTTGATCTCTCAGTTCAACTCAGAATAGTAATAGTTCTCCAAAGTTGTCAGTCTTTATTGACTCATATTTAAATTATTTCTTTCATTCAAATTGAGTCATTGTTATTTGATGTAGATATTCTTTCAGTCTTAGAGCCGCCTTATAGCTTTCATCCTGTATCTTGAAATTTTCTGTTTAATAGTCAAGAGTGGCAACTATCTAGAAGCATTTGGTGTTCCAAAGTCCACTGTTGCAGAGGGAGGAAGAGAGGTGGGGTTGTCAGGTCTGAGAGTGATGACTGAGCTACCTCAGCTTTATCATCTTCATCCCAGATTAAGAAAAAGAGATGAATCAACTTGTCCTCTGAATCTCTCTCCAAAAACTGTTTGGGTGTTTTTTGCCCCTACTAAGGTATATTGTCACCCTGCTTATTTAACTTCTATGCAGAGTACATCATGAGAAACGCTGGACTGGAAGAAACACAAGCTGGAATCAAGATTGCCAGGAGAAATATCAATAACCTCAGATATGCAGATGACACCACCCTTATGGCAGAAAGTGAAGAGGAGCTAAAAAGCCTGTTGATGAAAGTGAAAGAGGAGAGTGAAAAAGTTGGCCTAAAGCTCAACATTCAGAAAACAAAGATCATGGCATCTGGTCCCATCACTTCATGGGAAATAGATGGGGAAACAGTGCAAACAGTGTCAGACTTTATTTTTTGGGGCTCCAGAATCACTGCAGATGATGACTGCAGCCATGAAATTAAAAGAGGCTTATTCCTTGGAAGAAAAGTTATGACCAACCTAGATAGCATATTCAAAAGCAGAGATATTACTTTGCCGACTAAGGTCCATCTAGTCAAGGCTATGGTTTTTCCAGTGGTCATGTATGGATGTGAGAGTTGGACAGTGAAGAAGGCTGAGCACCAAAAAATTGATGCTTTTGAACTGTGGTGTTGGAGAAGACTCTTGAGAGTCCCTTGGACTGCAAGGAGATCCAACCAGTCCATTCTGAAGGAGATCAACCCTGGGATTTCTTAGGAAGGAATGATGCTAAAGCTGAAACTCCAGTACTTTGGCTACCTCATGTGAAGCATTGACTCATTGGAAAAATCTCTGATGCTGGGAGGGATTGCGGACAGGAGAAGAAGGGGACAACCGAGGATGAGATGGCTGGATGGCATCACTGACTCGATGGACGTGAGTCTGAGTGAACTCCGGGAGATGGTGATGAACAGGGAGGCCTGGCGTGCTGTGCTGCGATTCATGGGGTCGCAGAGAGTCAGACACGACTGAGCAAGTGAACTGAACTGAACTGAACTGAACTGAAGGTAGTGACCTGGCTGAAGTTTGGGGTTTCATCTTTCTGACAGGACAAGAAAGCATAGACATTTGGCATATAGTGTGTGTCCCATAGTTGGGAGTGAGCAACAGAGGCTGGGAGAAAGCAGGGCCAGGAAGGTCCAGAAATCCTTCAGCACTGTTGCTCCAGGCCCAGAGCCACTGGCTGGTATAAGCAGGGAGACTGTGGAGTGATGAGGTCAGTATTGTGGAAACACAACTGTACTTCAGGTCAGGACAGAGGATAATGGCAAAGGCAAGACAGAGAAAAACCAAGTCAGTGCTCACAAGCTGAAGGAAGGGGCGAGTCAGTAAGATCATTTATAGTCAGTTCAGTTCAGTTCATTCGCTCAGTTGTGTCTGACTGTGACTCCATGAACTGCAGCATGCCAAAAGTGAATATCACCCTGTTGCATGCTAGCGTTAATCAGTTAAATCTAAATGTGTCAGAAAGATCTGCCCACTTTCAATCTGAAACCCCAAACTTCATGGGTGGCTGCTACAAATATTTGGTTTCCTTTCTCACCAAATAATATCAGAAGGAAAGTGTTGGAGTCAGTCTCTTGTGTCTGACTCTTTGTAGCCCCATGGACTGTAGTCCATCAGGCTCCTCTGTCCATGGGATTCCTTAGGTAAAAATACTGGAGTGGGATGCCATTTCCTACTCCAGGGGATCTTCCTGACCCTTGGATTGAACTCGGGTATCTTGCATTGCAGGTGAATTCTTTACTATCTGAGCCACCAGGGAAGCTATGCTAATTCCCTGGGAAGGTTGATGGATGTTAGGAAGGTTGTTGATTAGGAATAGGGAGGGCTAGAAATGTGCTTCCATTGGAGCACTTTTGCTAAAAACTAAGATCATAGCATCCAGTCCCATCATTTCGTGGCAAATAGATGGGGAAACAATGGAAACAGTGACAGACTTTATTTTCTTGGGCTCCAAAATCACTGCAGATGGTGACTGTAGCCATGAAATTAAAAGATGCTTGCTCCTTGGAAGAAAAGCTATGACCAACTCTGACAGAGTATTAAAAAGCAAAGACATCACTTTACCAACAAAGATCCTTATAGTCAAGGCTATAATTTTTCCAGCAATCACATATGGATGTGACAGTTGGACCATTTAGAACACTGAGCACTGAGGAATTGATGCTAGAAACTGATGCTTTTGAACTTTGGTGCTAGAGAAGACTCTTGAGAATCCCTTGGATAGCAAGGAGATCAAACCAGTCAGTCCTAAAAGAAATTAAGCCTGAATATTCATTGGAAGGACTGATGCTGAAGTTGAACCTCCAATACCTGATGTGAAGACCTGACTGATTGGAAAAGAACTTGATGCTGGGAAGGATTGAGGACATGAGGAAAAGGGGATGAAAGAGGATGAGATGGTTGGATGGCATCATCAGCTCAATGAACATGAGTAGGAGCAAACTCTGGGAAATAGTGAAGGACAAGAAAAGCTGGCATGCTTCAGTCCACAGGGTTGTTAAGAATTGGACATGATGGGACCCCTGAACAATGACAATAGGCAGGTAAGGTAAAAGAGCTTGAAAACAATCTCTGCTGTTTAAGGAGCAAGGCATCCCTTATACACTGTATATCATTCAAGATAACTTGGAAGGTTTATTCATAAATAAGCTAGTGCCTTGCTGCTAGTTTAAAATAGTGTTGGTCATAGTGTGGAGGAGATGATTCACTGAAATATGCAACTAGAATATTGTACCATTTGTTTTCAAAGACCCTTCCGTGTAAGACTCTTCCAGAGCCTCAAGAGTGGTGTTTCATTGAGGATGAATGATTGCTTATCTTTTTATATGTGACAGCATTTGGTCTGGGACTTGATTTCATAATTTTTTAGTAGGTGGGTTATGGGGAAGTGATAATTCTTACTTATATCCCATTAGTGAGGGCATCAGAAAGTACCTAGTAACTTGTTTATGGCCACCATGCTTTGTAAGATGGACAAGAATGTGAATGACCCCCAAAGATTAAAAGGAGAAACTTCGTATGATATCACTTATATGTAGAATCTAAAAAATTATACAAATGAATTTATTTACAAAACAGAAATAGACACACAGATGTAGAAAACAAACTTGTGGTTATCAAAGGGGAAAGGTGGAGGGAAAGATAAATTATGAGTTTGGGATGTAGAGAAAGATAAATTATGACTTTGGGATTAACAGATGCACACTTCTATATATAAAACAGATAGTCAACAAGTACTTACTGTACAGCACAGGGAACCATATTTAATATCTTGTAATAATATTTAGTCTAAAAGAATCTGAAAATTATGACATATATAAATATATACATACATGTATATGCATAATTGAGCAACCTTGTTGTACACCTGAAATACAACATTGTAAATCAACTATATCTCAATAACTTAAAAAAAATTATTGAAGTATGAAATTATTGAGATATAGTTGCCCTGGTAGCTCAGACAGTAAAGCGTCTGCCTACAACGCTGGAGAACCAGGTTCAATCCCTGGGTCGGGAAGATCCCCTGGAGAAGGCAATGGCACCCCAGTCCAGGATTCTTGCCTGGAAAATCCCGTAGACCGAGGAGCCTGGTAGGCTACAGTCCATGGGGTCGCAAAGAGTCGGACATGACTGAGCAACTTCACTTCACTTTTGGTTTACAATGGTGTGTTAGTTTCATGTGTATGGTAAAGTTATTCAGTTATACATATATATATATATATATGTTAATATCCTCTTCCATTTTATGTTATTACCATATATTGAATATATTCCCTGTACTATACAGTAGGTCCTTGTTGGTTATCTATTTTATATACAGTTGTGTGTATGTCTCAGTGAGCCTTTTATTAGTGTTTTGGAATGTGCTATATTTTATTTCAGTCCTACTCGAAAATTATACAGATAATAGAAAAAATAATCTCAAAGGCCAAGGTGAAAATAAATATCTTTAGTATTTAATAATTCAATGTATTTAAGACCTGTAAGTTTTTAAGTCACTGTTGTTGTTTTCAGAGAGCTAATTCTTAGGTAGGTTGATAAGGAATCTGGGGCTCTCAAGGAGGAAGGGATCCAGGGCTCTCAAGAAGGAGAAAGAGGTCCAAGGCTCCAGAGGAGGAGAAAAAGACAAACAGTTTTCTTTTCTACATTCCTTGTCTTAGTCACATAAAATGTTTGTTTCTTTAAGCCCAGAGCTAATACTTTGCTGACTAAGGTCTGTCTAGTCAAAGCTATGGTTTTTTCCAGTAGTCATGTATGGATGTGAGAGTTGGACCGTGAAGAAGGCAGAGCACCAAAGAATTGATGCTTTAGAAGTGTGGTGTTGGAAAAGGCTCTTGAGAGTCCCTTGGACTGCAAGGAGATCCAACCAATCCATTCTGAGGGAGGTCAGCCCTGGGATTTCTTTGGAAGGAATGATGTTAAAGCTGAAACTCCAGTACTTTGGCCACCTCATGTGAAGAATTGACTCATGGAAAAGACTGAGATGCTGGGAGGGATTGGGGGCAGGAGGAGAAAGGGACGACCGAGGATGAGATGGCTGCATGGCATCACTGACTCAATGGATGTGAGTCTGAGTGAACTCCGGGAGCTGGTGATACGCAGGGAAGCCTGGCGTGCTGCAATTCATGGGGTTGCAAAGAGTCAGACATGACTGAGTGACTGAGCTAACTAACTAAAGGCTCAAGGGTATGTTTTTCCTAAAGCTCTGTATTATATAACAACAATGTATCTTGCTTGAAGATGTGTTTCTCCTTCTTAACAGGACTTCTGATTAATCCTGTTATCTTAAAATGTATGTTGTGGGAATGGATCTGGTTCAGCTCAGTTCAGTTCAGTCACTCAGTCGTGTCCAACTCTTTGTGACCCCATGAATCGCAGCACGCCAGGCCTCCCTGTCCGTCACCAACTCCCAGAGTTCACTCAGACTCACGTCCATCGAGTCAGTAATGCCATCCAGGCATCTCATCCTCTGTCGTCCCCTTCTCCTCATGCCCCCAATCCCTCCCAGCATCACAGTCTTTTCCAATGAGTCAACTCTTGGCATGAGGTGGCCAAAGTATTGGAGTTGCAGCTTTAGCATCATTGCTTCCAAAGAAATCCCAGGGCTGATCTCCTTCAGAATGGACTAGTTGGATCTCCTTGCAGTCCAAGGGACTCTCAAGAGTCTTCTCCAACACCACAGTTCAAAAGCATCAATTCTTCAGCGCTCAGCCTTCTTCACGGTCCAACTCTCACATCCATACATGACCACTGGAAAAACCATAGCCTTGACTAGATGGACCTTAGTCGTCAAAGTAATGTCTCTGCTATTGAATATACTATCTAGTTTGGTCATAAATTTTCTTCCAAGGAGTAAGCGTCTTTTAATTTCATGGCTGCAGTCAACATCTGCAGTGATTTTGGAGCCCAAAAAAATAAAGTCTGACACTGTTCCCACTGTTTCCCCATCTATTTCCCATGAAGTGATGGGACTGGATGCCATGATCTTCGTTTTCTGAATGTTGAGCTTTAGGCCAACTTTTTCGCTTTCCTCTTTCACTTTCATCAAGAGGCTTTTTAGCTCCTCTTCACTTTCCGCCATAAGGGTGGTGTCATTGCATATCTGAGTTATTGATATTTCTCCCAGCAATCTTGATTCCAGCTTGTGTGTCTTCCAGTCCAGCGTTTCTCATGATGTACTCTGCATAGAAGTTAAATAAGCAGGGTGACAATATACAGCCTTGATGTACTCCTTTTCCTATTTGGAACCAGTCTGCTGTTCCATGTCCAGTTCTAACTGTTGCTTCCTGACCTGCATACAGATTTCTCAAGAGGCAAGTTAGGTGGTCTGGTATTCCCATCTCTTTCAGAATTTTCCACAGTTTATTGTGATCCACACAGTCAAAGGCTTTGGCATAGTCAATAAAGCAGAAATAGATGTTTTTCTTGAACTCTCTTGCTTTTCCCATGATCCAGCAGATGTTGGCAATTTGATCTCTGGTTCCTCTGTCTTTTCTAAAACCAGCTTGAACATCAGGGAGTTCACGGTTCACGTATTGCTGAAGCCTGGCTTGGAGAATGTTGAGCATCACTTTACTAGCGTGTGAGATGAGTGCAATTGTGCAATAGTTTGAGCATTCTTTGGCATTGCCTTTCTTTGGAACTGGAATGAAAACTGACCTTTTCCAGTCCTGTGGCCACTGCTGAGTTTTCCAAATTTGCTGGCATATTGAGTGCAGCACTTTCACAGCATCATCTTTCAGGATTTGAAAAAGCTCAACTGGAATGCCATCACCTCCACTAGCTTTGTTCGTATTGCTGTTTTCTAAGGCCCACTTGACTTCACTTTCCAAGATGTCTGGCTCTAGATTAGCGATCACATCATCAGGATTATCTTGGTTGTGAAGATCTTTTTCGCACAGTTCTTCCATGTATTCTTGCCACCTCTTCTTAATATCTTCTGCTTCTGTTAGGTCCAGACCATTTCTGTCCTTTATTGAGGCCATCTTTGCATGAAATGTTCCCTTGGTATCTCTAATTTTCTTGAAAAGATCTCTAGTCTTTCCCATTCTGTTGTTTTCCTCTATTTCTTTGCATTGATCGCTGAAGAAGGCTTTCTTATCTCTTCTTGCTGTTCTTTGGAACTCTGCACTCAGATGCTTATATATTTCCTTTTCTCCTTTGCTTTTCACTTCTCTTCTTTTCACAGATATTTGTAAGGCCTCCCCAGACAGCCATTTTGCTTTTTTGCAATTCTTTTCCATGGGGATGGTCTTGATCCCTGTCTCCTGTACAATGTCACGAACCTCATTCCATAGTCCATCAGGCACTCTATCTATCAGATCTAGGCCCTTAAATCTATTTCTCACTTCTACTGTATAATCATAAGGGATTTGATTTAGGTCATATCTGAATGGTCTAGCAGTTTTCCCTACTTTCTTCAATTTAAGTCTGGATATGGTAATAAGGAGTTCATGATCTGAGCTACAGTCAGCTCCCTGTCTTGTTTTTGCTGACCATATAGAGCTTCTCCATCTTTGGCTGCAGAGATTATAATCAATCTGATTTTGGTGTTGACCATCTGGTGATGTCCATGTGTAGAGTCTTCTCTTGTGTTGTTGGAAGAGGGTGTTTGCTATGACCAGTGCATTTTCTTGGCAAAACTCTATTAGTCTTTACCCTGCTTCATTCTGCATTCCAACGCCACTTTGCCTGTTACTCCAGGTGTTTCTTGACTTCCTACTTTTGCATTCCAGTCCCCTATAATGAAAAGGACATCTTTTTGGGGTGTTAGTTCTAAAAGGTCTTGTAGGTCTTCATAAAACCATTCAACTTCAGCTTCTTCAGCATTACTGGTTGGGGCACAGACTTGGATTACTGTGATATTGAATGGTTTGCCTTGGAGATGAACAGAGATCGTTCTGTCGTTTTTCAGATTGCATCCAAGTACTGCATTTTGGACTCTTGTTGACCATGATGACTACTCCATTTCTTCTGAGGGATTCCTGCCCGCAGTAGTAGATATAATGGTCATCTGAGTTAAATTCACCCATTCCAGTCCATTTTAGTTCGCTGTTTCCTAGAATGTTGACATTCACCCTTGCCATCTCTTGTTTGACCACTTTCAATTTGCCTTGATTCATGGACCTCACATTCCAGGTTCCTATGCAATATTGCTCTTTACAGCATCAGATCTTGCTTCTATCAACAGTCACATCCACAACTGGGTATTGTTTTTGCTTTGGCTCCATACCTTCATTCTTTTGTATCTGGTAAGACCTTTCTGTTGTTTGTTCTAATCTTGATAATTTAAGATGTATGTTGTGGGAGTGGGTCTGGTAAAAGTATATAAGGGTTTGATAAGAAGGGGAGGCTCTCCATCCCCCTTCTGATGTCTATGTCAGAAGTTTTCTCTGTCCCTTTTTATACTTGAATGAAACTCTGCTACACAAAGCTCTTGAGTGATCAAACCTGGTCCCTGGTCCCAAAGCTGAATCTTCTTGAGAGATCATGAATCCGACATCACTCACCGTAAGCTATCAGTTTAGTCACTCATTGTGTCCAACTCTTTGCGACCCCATAGACTGTAGCCTGCCAGGCTCCTCTGTCTACGTGCTTTCCCAGGCAAGAATACTGGAATGGGTTGTCATTCTTTCTCCAAAGGAAAGAAACATAGGACAAAGAAAGTTAGAGATAGGAAGGAAAAATCTTCACATGTGTGTTGTATCTTATTTCTGCACTATTTTAGGAGATGTCAAGGTCCCATTTAGGCTCCATGAAGCCTCGATTACCGTGAAATCAACCACCACCCCAGGTATAAGCTACTGTTTCTTCTCTTCAGCTTTTCTCTAGGAATCTTACTCTCTGTCTTGGATATATATTTAGCCCTGCATGATAGGCCCATAGCATGAAAGCTGAGACATTAAAACCTTTTGAGTTAAATAGTGTTAGGAGATTATTTTCACAGGAGTCCTTAAAAATAGATGTATCCAATTACTGTAATTCTAATTTTTCACATGTTAGTACTTTTGACGAATTTCAGCTCTGTATACCTGTTCTTGTAGAAGCCTCATGATTTCCCCCAAAAGAGCAGCATGGAACTGGAATTTTCAGTTTATCAAAGAAAATTGCATGCATTTTCCAGAAGTAAATTGCAGACCAAAGGCATTTGTAGATGAATAGAAAACTATGTGAAAAAGAACATTCTGCTGTGTTTGGCTACTTGTGACTTTAACCCAAATTACCTTTTGAAACACTCTTTGGAAATCTATAAAATTTTCAAAAGGCACATTAATGGGTATGTTGAAAATAGAACCCAACTTTCTCCACTCCAGATCCAGAGCTATTCAACAGATTAACCTTAATGGAGTCTTTTCCCTAAGTTTCCTGGAGTATGCCCAAGTGTCAGTTTATAAAGTTCACAGACTTGCAACACACCAAAGTGTACATTGTACTTTCTGATCACTCATATGGCCACTAGGTAGTCCTGGCTTCACACCATGTTCTGCTCCAAAGAAATATGGCTTATTGCAACTCTTCCCACATATATCTGAACACACTCTTTTATTAAAAAAAAAAAAAAAAAGTCAGTAAAAGGACTTTCCTAGTGGTACAGTGGCTAAGGGTCTGCGCTCCCAAATGCAGGTGGCCTGGGTTGAATCCCGAGCCAGGGAACCAGATTCAACATGCTGCAACAAAGACCCAGAACAGTCAAAGAAATAAATAAGAGAAGGGATATGTGTCTGTATATATATATATATACACACACACACATATATATACATAGATGAAGTTGAAGTGTTAGTGGTTCAGTCTTGCCCAACTCTTTGTAACTCCATGGACTGCAGTGCACCAGGCTCCTCTGTCCATAGGATTTTCCAGGCAAGGATACTGGAGTGGGTTGCCATGTCCTTCTCCAGGAAATCTCCCTGACCCAGGGTTAGAACCCTGGTCTCTTGCACTGCAGGCAGATTCTTTACCAACTGAGCTATGAGGGAAGCCCCAAAATGAAAGTTACTCAGTTGTGTCTAACTCTTTGCAACCTAGAATTCTTCAGGCCAGAATGCTGGAGTGGGTAGCATTTCTCTTCTCCAGGGGATTGTCCCAATCCAGGGATCAAACCCAGGTCTCCTGCATTGCAGGCGGATTCTTTACCAGCTGAGCCATGAGGGAAGCCCTGTAATTATATATATATATATATATATATATATATATATATATATATATATATATATAATTATGCGGATTCAAGCTATTGTACAGCAGAATCAATACATTGTAAAGCAATTATCCTTCAATTAAAAAATAAAAATAAATAAGTAAATAATTTTTGAAAGCTCAGTAAAGTTATAGAAAACAAATTTTGTTTTCCTTGGGCAAGAATATGGGCTTTCCAGGTGGCTCAAATGGTAAAGAATCAGCCTGCAATGCAGGAGAGCTGAGTTTGATCCCTGGGTTGGGGACATTCTCTGGAGAAGGGAATGGCAAGAATAAAGAGAAGAGATAGTAAGAGAATTTGGGATAGACATGTACACACTGATATATTTAAAATGGATAACCAATAAGGGCCTACTATGTAACATATGGAGCTCTTCTTAATGTTATGTGGCAACCTGGATGGGAGGGGAGTTTGGGGCAGAATAGATATGTATATATGTATGGCTGAGTCCCTTTGCTGTTCGCTTGAAACTATCCCAACATTGTTAATCAGATATGAGTGTATGCTCAGTTGTTTTTTATTTCCAATCCTTTGTGACTATATAGACTGTAGCCCACCAGGTTCCTTTGTCCAAGGGATTCTCTGGGCAAGAACACTGAAGTGGTCTGCCATGTCCTCCTCCAGGGGATCTTCTTGATCCAGAAGTGACATCTCCTTCATTGCAGGCAGTTTCTTTACCCACAGAGCCACATGGGAAGACCATTAATCAGTTATGCCCTGGTACAAAACAAAAAGCTAAAAAAATAGATAGGTCAGTAAAAATAGTGCTCATATTGAGGCACTGAGGATTTAAGAGACAGTTTCAAAGGCTCTCAGCAAACTAAGGGCAGACTTGGGACATGAATTCAGATCTTAACTTACCTTTCAGCAGGAAAATGCTGCTGTAAGGGTAACTTAGGTTCTCTTCATAATGTTTAATTAGATAAAGATATCATCCCTGTGGTGGTGCTTTCTCAGCATTGACTTTTTATTTCCATTCTCCAACTCACTCTCTCCTGTTCTGTGTCTCCTGGAGGCTGATGCAGGAGATGTCAAATGGGTGCCCTTGCTCTTCTGCTTCAATTCTACAAGGCTAATAGAAACCATGGTAAAGAGATGAGAGGGTGGGGAATAGGATACCAGAGCACTTAGCTCTCCCATATTGTCCTTGCTTCAGTTCAGGCCTGGCAATGTCTGCAGCAGTAGGATTATAGCTAGTTCCCTACATACGAACAAGTTCAATTCTGAGAGTGTGTTCATAAATCCAATTTATTAGTAAGTCCAACATATTAGGTACCCAACTGATATGATCAGCTATATAATGCTATACAATAATAGGTTTATAATACTTTTCACACAAATTATACATAAAAACAAACAAACAAAAAAGAAAGAAAACATTTTTAAATTTACAGTGCAGTACTTTGAAAAGTAGCAGCACTGTATAACATTTGGGGCTTCTTAGTGACAGCTACAGCATCAGCTCCTTTTACACTTGCTTCCAGATATCCTGGGCTTGAAATGAAGATACTATACTACTGTACTCATACTGTACTCTATGTAATGTAATACTGTACAGTAAATTACACAAAAATCACAACCACTTATAGAAGATGCCTGCATGTGACCACATGCACCAGACATGTGAACTAACTTATGTGATTGAACATGTGAATACATGTTCACATCTTTAAAAGTTTACAACTTGAAGGTTCATATGAAAGGAACTTACTGTATAGCAATGAGGGCAGATGTTAACCAGGCTCCAATAACACCATTTCCTTTCTCTGTTCCATCAGGTCTAGGTGTGGAAAAGCTTCTTGTTACTGCTGGTCTTCAGTTAGGGACTTGTGGGTTCCCTAACTCTGCCCACACTTTGGGAAATAGTCACCTCATTAAGATGTTTCTTTGACAAATCCCTTCTTAAGGTAGCATGTTTAAAGCTGGAGTCCTGGCAAGTCTTGACACTTTATGCACATAATTTTTAATAAAAAGTGTATTTCACTATCTGTTCCTTCCTACAATTATAGAGTGTGTCTTGCCTCTGGGTAGAGATAAGCAAATTTTGCCAGTAAAAGGTAGGTGTGTACTGAATGTCTGCATAAGTAGAAATGTTCTTTTAGCAAGAGCTCCTTATCATGTGGATATCCCTCTCTGCTATGGTTTTCATGTCATGTTCAAGGGTTTTAGTTACCTCACTCATAATATCTCCCATGGAAAATTTCCAGGAAGGTCAATGTTCAAAGAAAGACAACTGACAATGCAGAGCCCATTTTGTTTCTGACTGCAAAAGGGGAGTTCTGGTATCCAGAAGAGAAGATAATTCTTTATTTTTGTTCTTGGGATATATTTTGCATTTCTTGACTAATATGGATGTAAAATGTCCCCTGAGAACTCTGAACATGTATTTAAGGGTTTAATTTCTTTATTGTGTGCAATTCCCTTCTGCTCCTTCAGCCTAACTTTGTTGAGTTATGATGCTTTTGAGCAATTCAGGGTTTAGGAGTGCTATTTCCCCTCAGTTGAAAAACTGCATTATGAGTTTACATTCTGCCCTCTGGATCCAAAGTTCTGCATCTTGGAATACAACCAACCTCATATCATGTGGTACTACAATATGTGTTTCATGAAAAATAATCTATGTACTAGTGGACTATTACAGTTCAAACTTATTCTATTCATGGGACAACTGTATTCTACTCTATTCTGGAAATGGCCAGCTTTCTGCAAGAGTCAAAATATAGCTCCTTCTTACATGCACCCTTTCAATTTTATTTCTACCACTTGAATTACTTTTTTTTTTCCCTTTATTTACTGGCTCATTAAATCAAAGACTCAATTTACTATTTTGCTTTGAAGATTTTCCCTTAAAATGTAAGCCACATTCCATAGAATGCATAAGAGAGAGGAAAATTTTAGAGGAATAAACAATAGTTTGAACTTGAGCTTATTGATAGTAAACAAGCTTTTTATTTATGAATTACTATATTAAGCTCAAAATTATAAAAATAAGCTTTGAAATGAAAGCATGCAAAAATTTTCCATAAAATTCTAACTATGGAGCCTTGGGGTAATTGATGATTGCTTATATTTATATGCTTTGTCATCTATCAATTATTTGCTTAGTCAACAAATACTTTCTACCACTGCTCCTCTAGCGTACAAAGCAATTTGGGTTAATATCAAAAACAAAATCTTTTGTCTACTCTAAAAAACTGAAAATTGATTTTGGAAGAAAACACTGGTATTTATAAATTAAATACAAAGATAGTGGCAAACAAGCATTTCAAGCTTATTTGTGTGAAGCAATGCAATGGCGCCTCTCCTCTGAGGTGGAGACTGGGGTCTGTTGTCTCAGCTGAATCAATAACAAATATCATTGACAGGAATCATGAAGCCTAGACAACTAGGTGACTGTATATACTTCTACTTACTGATTCAATCCTCAAATAAGATGAGATAAATGTAGGCTAACTGAAGAACAGATTGTGTGTGTATGTTAGAATATGTTGGTGTTTTGCTCTGTGAACACAGATTGAGAACATTTTCATCCCTCCCTTCAGTAAAGAAAGAGGAAACTTAATAGCAGAAAAGTGAGGAAATACACCTGTTAATCAATTTCTAGGATTTATTCCCTCAGTTTGATGGGTTAAAGTGAGGCTTCAAGTCTAAAGGACATAGCATGAAACTGATAAAATAAAATTCTAGATTTTCTATCAGTTGCTAAGCTGTTACTAACAGGTGGGTTGGTAATTCAACAGGTGGCACATTCAGTCAGGCTAAAGTACAAATAGGTTGAAGATTACCAAAAGAGAGTCTTGTGAAAAGATTAAGAAATGAAAGATTGTTCAGACACTTCCATATAAGAGTGCTAGATTGGAAGACATCAAGATTTTCCTTCTATCTTTATGTGCCTTCAATAGAGTGAACCTCTAGGAGACTCGGTCAGGTCATGAGAGAGAGATCCAGGAAAGCATCAACCAAGAGTCTTCATGCGTGTTTGTGTTGGCTGGAAAGGTAAAAGAAAGTTCTGGGGAGCAATGACAAGTGTTAGAAAAAGCATAGAATATGGTCTATCATTTGATGCTGTGATAGCAGGGAAATCATAAAGGCCAGAATCCTGTCCTAAATCATAACCACCCCTTTTCCAGGTGAGGCATCTATAGAAGACACACACAGGATCCACCCTGCTGATCTCAGGTAAACTGAGCCCAAGCGTTTGGGGAGGCCAAAGACCTACTGTGTCCAGTCTCACAAACCTGTAGGAGCCCACTGCCAAACTCTGCCACAGTGGAAATACCTTTTACTACGGAAGAGACAGAGACAAATACAGAGACAGAGATGAAGAAATAAGCAAAAGGAGAAGAGCTGGGCTCTGATGTGCGTTTCTCTGATAATTAGTGATGTTAAGAATTTTTTCATGTGCCTTTTGGCCAAACGACACTGAAGTATCACCTAAGCTGGCGAGAATGGCCAGCATCAAAAAACCTACAAACGATAAATGCTGGAGAGGAAGTGGAGTAAAGGGAACCTCTTACGCTACTGGTGGAAATGCAAATTGGTTCAACTGCTATGGAGGATACTAAGGAGGTTCCGTAAAAAACTAAAAATAGAGCAACCATATGATCCAGCAATTCCACTCCTGGGCATGTAACTGGAGCAAACTAGAATTTGAACAAATGCATGCATCCCTATGTTTACTGTAGCACTATTTTCAATAGCCAAGTTATGGAAGCAACCCAAATGTCCATTGACAGATGAATGGATAAAAAAAAACCATGTGTGTATATATTATACAATTAAATATTACTCAGCCATGAAAAATAATCAAATAACTCCATTGGTAGCAACATGGATGGACCTAGAGATTATCATACCATGTTAAGTTAAAAACAGAAAGACAAATACTGCAAGATATCACTTACCTGTGGAATCTAAGATACGATACAAATGATCTTATTTATAGAACTTTGCAAACCCATGGAATATTCAGTCCATGGAATTCTCCAGGTCATCATACTGAAGTGGATAGCCTTTCCCTTCTCCATGGGATCTTTTCAATCCAGGCATCAAACTGGAGTCTCCTGTACTGCAGGCAGATTCTTTACCAACTGAACTATCAGTTCAGTTCAGTTCAGTCACTCAGTCATGTCCGACTCTTTGCGACCCCATGCATCTCAGCACACCAGGACTCCCTGTCCATCACCATCTCCTGGAGTTCACTCAGACTCACGTCCATCGAGTCCGTGATGCCATCCAGCCATCTCATCCTCAGTCGTCCCCTTCTTCTCCTGCCCCCAATCCCTCCCAGCATCAGAGTCTTTTCCAATGAGTCAACTCTTTGCATGAGGTGGCCAAAGTCCTGGAGCTTCAGCGTTAGCATCATTCCTTCCAAAGGAATCTCAGGGCTGATCTCCTTCAGAATGGATTGGTTGGATCTCCTTGCAGCCCACGGGACTCTCAAGAGTCTTCTCCAACACGACACTTCGAAAGCATCAATCTTCGGGCACTCAGCCTTCTTCACAGTCCAACTCTCACATCCATACATGACCACAGGAAAAACCATAGCCTTGACTAGACGGACCTTAGTCGGCAAAGTAATATCTCTGCTATTGAATATACTATCTAGGTTGGTCATAACTTTTCTTCCAAGGAGTAAGTGACTTTTAAATTCATGGCTGCAGTCACCATCTGCAGTGATTTTGGAGCCCCCAAAAGTAAAGTGTGACACTGTTTGCACTGTTTCCCCATCTATTTCCCATGAAGTGGTGGGACTGGATGCCATGATCTTAGTTTTCTGAATGTTGAGCTTTAAGCCAACTTTTTCGCTTTCCTCTTTCACTTTCATCAAGAGGCTCTTTAGCTCCTCTTCACTTTCTGCCATAAGGGTGGTGTCATTGCATATCTGAGGTTATTGATATTTCTCCCAGCAGTCTTGATTCCAGCTTGTGTTTCTTCCAGTCCAGTGTTTCTCATGATGTACTCTGCATAGAAGTTAAATAAGCAGGGTGACAATATACAGCCTTGATGTACTCCCTTTCCTATTTGGAACCAGTCTGTTGTTCCATGTCCAGTTCTAACTGTTGCTTCCTGACCTGCATACAGGTTTCTCAAGAGGCAGGTCAGGTGGTCTGTTATTCCCATCTCGTTCAGAATTTTCCACAGTTGACTGTGATCCACAAAGTCAAAGGCTTTGGCATAGTCAATAAAGCAGAAATAGATGTTTTTCTGGAATTCTCTTGCTTTTTCCATGATCCAGCGGATGTTGGCAATTTGATCTCTGGTTCCTCTGCCTTTTCTAAAACCAGCTTGAACATCAGGGAGTTCACGGTTCACGTATTGCTGAAGCCCGGCTTGGAGAATTTTGAGCATTACTTTACTAGTGTGTGAGATGAGTGCAATTGTGCGATAGTTTGAGCATTCTTTGGCATTGCCTTTCTTTGGGATTGGAATGAAAACTGACCTTTTCTAGTCCTGTAGCCACTGCAGGCAAACCCATTATTTACAGAACAGACAGACTCATAGATGTAGAGAACTCACTTATTACCAATGAAGAAACATGTAGACAGAAATAAAATAGGAGGTAGGAATGAACACATACACACTACTATCTATAAACAAAGACCCCTGTATACCACAGGGAATGATACTCAATATTCTATAAACATATATGGGAAAGGAATCTGAAAAAGAATGAATGTATATGCAAACTCAATCACTATGTTGTATACTTGAAACTAACTTTACACTGTAAATCAGCTATGTTCCAATAAAATTAATTTTTTTAAGAAATGAAAAAAGCTGGGCTTACTCTGAAAGTAGGATTGCCAGTTAAAATAAATGTTAAGACACCCGCTTAAATTTTGCTAGTGTGACATCAGATATCCAACGAGAGGTCTGTCATTTATCACATTTTATTAAGAATTTGTAACAGTGAGGACAAGGGGAAACTTTTTTCTCCCTTTGTTTCCTTTATTTTGCTTCACTTTTTGATTCCCTAAGTCCATCTGTGGCCAGCACAGGTTGTGACCTGCCCCTCAGGACAGCCATCTACACAGTATTAGTAACTAACTAGCCCCTTCATGTGGCCACTTCTTTTTACCCTTTGACATAATATAATGTTTATATTCATCCCTGGATATTACTCTCAACAGTGTCATTGTCAACCATAGGGAAAGTCTATCTTGAAATAATTTTATCTCCATATTTGGAAATTCTATTAGCAGCCCTATTATAGGGGTTATAGAAATTACAACTATACTTTTCAGCAGCTTAAATGATTTCACCAAGGAGATACATTTACTTATAACAGCTCCTCCTGTCACACATATGTACACACACACACACACACACACACACACACACATACATTAGTCCATACACAATAGATGTTTCATGCGAGAACTGATGACTATCACATACACTTTATTTATTTAAAAGTTTTATGGGATATAATTAACTTACAACATTGTGTTAGTTTCATTTATTCTTTAGATATAATTGGAGCAAAAGAAGAACATTTATGGAATATTTTTCCAAATAAAGTTTATAACAAAATCTGATTTTATGTTTTCACTATTACAAATATTATTTTGTTCTCTCTACTTGCCCATAGGTCATTTGTCCTCTATCATCTATTTCAATGGTCTGTTCCCTTCTTACCCTATTCAGAAATGATTAACTCCCCAAACCAAGCCTCCCCAAGCCTGCTGCTCCATCTTCCCCTGAATAATTACATATCAACACCCTCAGTCAAAAAGCCTGACCAAGTAATGAATGAATCCCCCCATGCCAGCAAGTAAAGAAATAGTTAAAAAAAAAATCAACTTTGTTAATATTTCTATTAGACTCAAGGAGAAATGCACGATTTGAATGGAAGCATTTAATTGTCATTATCTGCAGCAGCTACTTCAGTTAAACTTCTCCTTTATGTAAAATAAACACCCCAATGCTCAAACATCTTCTTGAGACATTTTTAGCAATAACTGTTGGTTGTCACTGACAACAATAATATTTAATTGTTCCTCTTGTGATGTTCCAGCTCTTTATTAAACACAGATTACTCCAGATTGAATAAATGAATAGCAAAGATGCTGGCCAAGAGTGGTAATGGTGAGTTACATTACCTCTCATGAAAATACAGCCCAGGATGTTGTTAACAGTTCCAGGTCATCTAATTCTATCTGAATTTTCAAAGTCAAGTGCATTATCGATTTTATCTTGTGACAGTGAAGAATATGAAAGTCAGATTTCTTGATTGGATATGATTTAGCTATTTTGGTATATCAACCAAAGTCATATTTCAAGAAGAGAATGAAATATATTTTATTCCTTATATTAATTTTAAATGATACACAGTTTTATTAGCTAAATTTTAGTTCCACTTATATTTTATTTTGATAGTATATTATTATTATTATTTTATCAAAGGCAATAACAAATTATTACCTTTTCACTAGTCATTATAGCACTTTTGTGATATAAATGGAATTACCTCAACAAATGTCAGAACAAAATGATAGAATCCTCTTTTCATTCACACACAGTTTTAAAAACATGCCTTTCCTTTGGTTCAGTCCAATCTTGAATTCTTCTGAAAATTCTGAAAAGAATAAACTTTTCTGACTATTTTAAAGTCATTTTTAGGTTACAGTATAACTATTTTCCCTTTAAACGATGAAGATGAAACTGTGAATGAAAATTAAACTGTGACTGTTTAATTAGTCACATTGCTGAACCCAGATATATAGGGATAACCTTGGTGCTTTGTAGCATATCACAAGTCCAGGTATCATGCTCTGATATTTTGCTAAGCACTAGTTACAAAATCATTACACAGAATTATTATTGTTACTATTTTATGACAAATAGGTGTTAACATCTGATTATGTTGTCTATAAAAAAATCCACTCTTTTTTAAAAACATGTGCCATGAATATTTTCTCTGCACATAATAAATACATCAATAAATGATTTTATTTGCTATAAAATGGTCAATTTAATGACACTAACCTCTCATCACTTATTCAATAATTATTTTGTTAGTTATTTCATTTTCATGGTTTTGATATTTTAAAACTGCCTATGTAAGCACCCTGGTATATCTCTACACAGGGAAAGCAGAGAATGGACAGACTTTGTGTGGTATTTCCAAATTGTTCTTTAGAAAGCTTATTATAATGCATATGGTCTAATAATAGACAAGGGCATCTTTCTATTGATCATACTGAATATTTTGTGGCAAAATTATCAGAAATGTATCTGATTAATTTTTATTAAAAACAAAATATATTTTTACACTTTTCTTGAATATTTGAAGTTCTATGATAAATTTCTTAGCCTTTTTAGTCTTAATTAGACTTTGTGTGCAATTCATGTTGCAAATATTTTTTGGTTGATCATTTCCTTTTTTTAATTATATTTGATATGAAAATTCAATGTAATTATTATGGTGAGAAAACAAAGTGTCTCTAGCACCAGAATAACAATGCATACAAATAGAGAATAAACATGGTGTGATCTTCAAGTCCATACTTTGGATGGAGACTTAGGGAAAATCTGTCTTCACTATCAGAGCATGGTTTTATGAAGGCTGCTCCTCTCAGCCTTGCCTAATTTTATCTAGATTTTTGAGGATGTCAGAAATTTTGTCTCTGGAAAGTTGGGTGTTGTTCCATGGTGCCATTTTTTTTTTTTTTTTTTTAGGTATTTTAGATTGCAAAAACTGTTTCTTGAAAATTACATGACGAGAGCTGGTTTCCTTCCATGTTGCTTTGACTTAGATGAGGTTTTTTTTTCACACACATTATGGTCTATAATCCTACATAATGATATCCACTGACAACGATTAACCAAATATTCTGAAATGTCAGCCTGAGAAGTTTAAATATAGTTTTTGTAGAAAATAAGAGCAAGCTTGTCCTACTGATATTGACTGCCCTGGAGGGCACTGTACTTTGATAAAGCTAATAAAATGTCTTTTTCCTGAGTCATTATTTTCTTATAGTTGACATTCATTGACTATTCTATATCAAGTCCTGTATTCAAAGCTTGTTGATTAAAGATTATCTGTCTATCAACCGACCCACCTATATCAACTTATCTATTGTCTGTCTGCCTATATATTTGTCTGTCTATGTATCTGGGCTTCCCTGGTGGCTCACTGGTAAAGAAGTCATCTGCCAGAGCAGGAGATACTGGTTTGATCCCTGGGTCAAGAAGATCCCCTAGAGAAGAAATGGCAACCCAATTCAGTATTTTTGCCTCGGAAGAGTCTGGTGGACCACAGTCCATAGGGGTCACAAACTAGTTGGACACAGCTAAGTGACTAAACAAAACTATATATATATTAAAAAAGTGAAAGTGAAGTCACTCAGTCGTGTCCGACTCTTTGTGACCCTGTGGACTGTAGCCCACCAAGCTCCTCCGTCCACGGGAATCTCCAGGCAAGAATACTGGAGTGGGTTGCCATTTCCTTCTCCAGGGGATCTTCCCAACCCAGGGATCGAACCCAGGTCTCCCACATTACAGGCAGATGCTTTTAACCTCTGCATACTATGTGCATGTATACATTCACCAAGTCTTAGTATTTGGACTATTCTCCTATATCCACACACTGGACTCTACCTATGACCTGTATTCTGATGACCCTAATTTATATCTCTAGCATGAAACTTTCCACTAAAACTTTCCACTAAACTCAACAACTATTCAACAGATCCATTTAGATGTGTACCTGATACCTCTCACACAATCAACGAATTCTTATAACACTACCAGTGATGTATATTTTTTATATATCTATAACACACACATACACACAACAAATGGCTATTTAGACTTTCAAACATTATTCCTTATTTTCCACCAAATTTGTCGCAGTGTGGGTTTCCACTTTTTAATCTGTTTTTATTCAGACAACACTAACTATTGTACTGTATATTTAGTGTATAATGTTAGTCACTCAGTCATGTCCGACCTTTTGCGATCCCTGGACTGTAGCCCACCAGGCTCCTCTGTCCCTGGGATTCTCCAGACAAGAATATAAGAATGGGTTGCCATTCCCTTAGTTATAAAGTTTACCTTTATGGTTTATTATTATGAGAAGCAATTTGAAACTCTGTGCCTCAGAGCTACTTATTAAATTGTGGGAAAACTATTCACCTTCAAAGTGATTGGCTCATATTCATGGGCATGTTTTAACTAACAATATTTACACATAGTCTTACCTATTGGAAAGAAACAAGGGAAACCTGGAGGAAAAATTACATGATATTAATGGTCCATATTCTATTACAAATGCTTCTACACAAATAAGCAAGTATAAAAGTGATGGTGTAATGCCTCCTTACTCTTGTGTAATGGCATATTGTGAAATAGCATGCCTCAATTCCCAGTCTAACTAGTTACCTCAAATATTATTTCATCAAAATTACATGTATATGAAAAACTTATGTCTCACCCCATGTTTCTTGATATTTGTGTTTGAGGTAGAAAGCACACCTCATCATGTCTGTAATTTGTGTATGACTAGTACAACACAACCTGAGCTAGAAAAATAAAAAGAGAGAACTTACAGGGGATACAGAATCATCTGAGATTGCCCAAGGCTGAGATGTAGCAGTCTCAGAAATGAACTTGAAGCAAGTGCTAGATACCAAACAGATTTGTCTGACTTCACTCATCTTTGTTTTGATCCACAAATCTTCATTCTTCTCTATGTCTCATTCTGCTTTCTTCTAATTCTTTTGTTCATGAAGTAAAGTTTACTAGTTCTTGAGCATATGTGTTGCTATTTCCATCATGAGGCATAATAACTTTCTTCTAGTATCATTGTCTAATTCTTACGGAAGATTCTTTATCTTATGTTATCAAATATTCCCAAAGAACTGATATTCTGCTCCACTGAATACTTCATTGTCCTTAGCTGTAAATTGAGGGAGTGGGAAGTTAATGGAAATGATCTTAAGAAATTCCAAAATATTCTATTATTGTACATTTAATGATTTAAATCATACGGCGCTGTTTTCTCTTTTTGGTTAAACACACAGCAAACAAACCAACCAAAAGTCCTTGAATTTGTGAAGAAAAAAAATATTTTTTTTAAATAATGAAAAATGGAAAGAAAGAGAAACCCCAGTCACAAATCCCATCAGACTTTGCTAACAGAACCACAGTAAGCAAACTTTATTTGCCAAAACTTGCTACTCAACACATACCTTCTGTGGAGGGTATCTTGGCTTCCACACTCACTCTCACCCTTTTGAATTAATTAAAAAAAATATATATATATATATTTTAATTCCTGAGATGCCCTCTCTCTGGCCTTCTTTTACCCATTCTTCAAGGCTCTCTCCCAGTCTGTTTTTATTAAACTTTCGTTATTTTGATGCACAAAATCCAGCATTCAAAATTTGTAAGAATAATAAGATTAATTTTCAGTTTCAAGGGATTTACAGTATACTAATTGAGGAGGTAGACTTTAAGCAAATGCTACAGTCTTATACATGCAAAACTTGGAAGTGACTAGGTATCTGGAGATTTGAAGAGAGCAATAATCAGCTATTTTGGAGGAAGGGAACATAGGAGATGGAGAAGTGGAGTTTAGAGGAATTCATGGAACTCCAGTGAGCTTCCCTTGTGCTTGTGTCGGCCCTACAGTGGATGTCGGGAATGCCATGTCCATTGCATGGGCCACTTCCTCTGTGTAAAATCTCTGATGAGATTGTAACTTCATGTGAGTAGAGGACATGAGTTACCTCTCTTCATTTCACAAAGCACTCTGCAGGATCTTCATTGCGCTGTTGTCTTTCAATAAAGAATTACTAATTATTTTTCACTTTTCTAAGTTTTAACATTTTCTGAAAGCCAGGGAATTTGCAGTCATTAATATCCATCAATAGCAAAAAAAAAAAAAGATGATGCTGGGTAGGAAATACACATTATCAGCCAAAGTGTTCTTCCTCTAAAGCGCTAGAAAATGATGAAGAGTGAATTTGCTCAGTCATGTTCTACTCTTTGAGACCCCTGCCAGGCTTCTTGATCCATGGGATTTTCTAGGTAAGAATACTGGAATGGATTGCCATTTCCTTCTCCACGGTATCTTCCCGACCCAGATATCAGAACATGGGTCTACTGCACTGCAGGCAGACTCTTTACTATCTGAGCCACCAAGAAATGATAAGGACAGAGAGTACTCTTAAAAACATGTATAAGGTGATTGTGTGTCATTGGAATGATCTGTCTCATTTTTACTTCAAATAAAGCTAAACTCTTCTTTGTGTTTTCCAAGTAACAGATTCTATAACACCATCTTTCTTCTACTTGTTGATAAAAAATTTCCCAGCCATATTTCTTAAACTATAAGTGATATTAAAATTAAAAACTTTATTATGCATGCTATTTTTAAAGCAATTTCAATCTTGTTGAGCCATTTGCTTTGAGTGTGTTTTGTAAATAACATATTCCCAATTCTGTTTTCTATTATATTAAAAAATGTGACAGTTTCTATAGTACAGAGTGGAGGACAGGGTTTTAACTGAGTCACTTCTATTGTGATTATAGCATATTTGGATTTATTCTAGATACCTTATCACATGATTTATATGCAATTGACTTTAAAATTTATGCCATTTATTTTTCTTTTTGCAGTCTTTTTCTTCTTTCCTGACATTTATTAGAGTGATAACATTATGCTTTGTTTCATTTTTGTCTTTATCAATTTTTGCAACTATTTTGCTCTAATTTTTTTAAGTCAATTTTTAGAGCAGTTTTAGGTTTACAACAGAATCAAGAGAAAGAAAAAAGATTGCTCATATACCACCAGCTCCACACATTCTTAGCCTTCCCTATTATCAACATCACTTACCAGATTTATTTATTTATTTTTTTAAACCAAGGATACACCTATATTGACACAGCATAATCACCCATATTCTATTGTTTACCTTAGGGTTCACTTTTGGTATTGTAGATTCTATGGATTTGACAAATGAATAATGACATGTATCTATCATTATAATATTATAGAGTATTTTCACTGATCTAAAAATTCTCTGTGCTTTGCCTATTTATCTTTCCCACCCACTCATGTCAACAACTGATATTTTAATTGCCTCCATAGTTTTGTATTTTCTAGAATGTGATATATTTAGAATCATCCAATATGTAGCCTTTGAATTGGCTTCTTTCACTTAATAATGTGCATTTAAGATTCTTCCATGTCTTTGTAAGGCTTGAGATGTCAGTGAATAATATTTTATTGTCTAGAGATACCACTATTTATTTATGCATTCACTTACTGAAGGACATCTTAGTTGCTTCTAAATTTTGAGAGTTAGGAAGAAAGCTTCTATGAATATCTGTGTGCAAGTTTTTGTGTAAGCATACATTTTCAAATGCTTTGGTGCAAGGAGTGTAATTGATTCATTGTATGGTATGATGTGTTTAGTTTTGTAAGAAAGCTCCTAAGTGCTTGGCTAAAAAGGATTTACCATTTTGCATTCCCAGCAACAAATTATAAGAGTTTCTGTTGTTCCACATCCTCACCAGAATTTGGTGTCATTGTGTAGGTAGGAGTATTACATGTGGAGTGTATGGACGGAATGCTGTTTCCCTCCCTCTCCCCCTCTCTGAAGGTAATTAAGGTTAAATGAGGTCATAATGGGACTTCTCAGGTGGCCATAGTGGTAAAGAACCCGCCTATCAATGCAGGAGATGTAAGAGTCCTGGGTTCGATCCCTGGGTCAGGAAGATCCCCTGGAGGAGGACATGGCAACCCCTTCCAGTATTCTTGCCTGGAGAATCCCATGGGCAGAGAAGTCTGGGGGGCTACACTACAGTCCATGGGGTTGCAAAGAGTCAGTCGGACACGACTGAACACACGCACATGTGCACACACATACATACATACACGCATAGATACACAGACTTTAGTAATGATGGGGAAATTAGCATGGTAAAATACAAGGATTACTTCAGAAACAGTTACTTACACAATAGTAAATGGACATAAAGGAAATAATGAATTCAAAGACCAGTGAATCACAACACATATAGGATATCTTCCTTTATATACATGCATTAGCAAAATTGAGATTATTCAGTATATAAATTTTTATGTACTGGTTTTACTTCAGTTAAAAAAATCAGGTCATAAAATAATTTTCAAAAACATGACTTTTTATGATTGCATGATTTTACATACTTGATATGCACTATAATTTATTTACCCATTCCTATATTTTTGGATATTTATATTATTTTCCCAATTTTGCTATTATAAATAATACTGAGATGACTATCATGGCATATAAATCTTAATGTGTATTTCTGATTATTTGCTGGGAATAAATCTGTAGAAGTGGGATTCCCAAGTTAAAAGGAAGACTATTTTGATAGCTTTTTGATGAATATTGCAGAACTGTGATTCATAAGTGTAAAATATGCATTCCTTCCAAGCTTTCAATCAGTGTGTGTTTACTGAGTCATACAATGAAATGGAAACTTTTTTTAGATGATAAGCAGAAAAGTCAGATAGGATCTTATTCTCAAGTTTCTTATATTTTTGTGGGAAAACAATAACTAGTAGTAAAAAAAAAAAGATGCCAGGTGGTGATCAGCCCTATGAAGGAAAGAAAGCAGTGTGGGAGAGAGAGGGCAAATATTGGTTAGGCAGTCAGTCAGAGGACTCTAAGAGGAAGTGACCTTGAAAGTTCTAAATGATGCCTGAAAGCTAGTTATGCAAGGAAATAATTGCCTGACTTCTCATAGCACTATCAAACAGTACTCATTAAAAAAAAAAGTTCTGAGGACTTCCTTAGTAGTTCAGTGGTTAAGAATCCACCTTGCAATGCAGGGACATGGGCTCGATCCTTTGTTGGGGAAATGAGATCCCACGTGCCATGGAACAACTAAGTCTGCACACCATAACTAGAGAGTCCTTGCATCACAATGAAAGATCCCATGTGCTGCAACTAACACCTTATACAGCCAAATGAATAAATAAATCATTAAAAAATATGCCTTTTTAGGTAGAAATGAAATCCAAGTATTATTTTTAATTTAATCATTTTATTATTTCAGATAACTCTGTTTCAAATTCTATGGATCATTCCATTGCTTGCCTTGTGATTAACCTATCCTGTCATTTGTCAATTTATCACTCATAGTAATGGTTTTCTTATAATTGTTAAGGACTCTTCATGTGTTGAAAATAATGTCTTTAAATGTCAGTATTTCCTACAAATATTTACTCCCAATTTTCCATTTACCCTTTACTTTTGTTTTGACTGTGTCTACAGAACATTTCTTCTCTTCAAATTTTTACATAGTCAAATATGTTCACTTTTACTTTTGTGATTCTCCTTTTTCAAAATAGCTTTACTTTCAAATGATCACTTTTGTCATTTAGAAGTGAAAGTTTTCCTAGATTTTGAATTTGAATCTAGATAGCTCTAATTCCCCAAAGCCTCTTTTCTTTCCACAGTACTTTTAACAAGAATTAGAAACTATAAATGAAGCTTGTGATTTTAGGTTTTGAACAAATATTTTCTATCTAGCCAGCTAGATAAAATCTTGCCAATATCTAGAATAAATAAAATACAAGACAAAATGAGCTCTAGTGTCTTGAGCTTGTGAAATCTGGGGCAAGACCTTGTTTAGCCACAATTAGTATAACCCAAGTCAGGAGAGCCACAGTAGAAAAAAGAAAGTGACTTATTTTCAGAATGGTATCAAATGTCAAGTTCCAGGGTTAAGAAACAAAGAGATGGAATGTTATGATGCGAACAACAGACTCATTGGAAAAGACCCTCATGCTGGGAAAGATTGAAGGCAGAAGGAGAAGAGGGTCACAGAGGATGAGATGGTTGGATAGGATCACCAATTCAATGGACATGAACTTTGGCAAGCTCCAGGAAGTGGTGAGGGATGGGGAAGCCTGGTGTGCTGCTGTCCACAGGGTCACGAAAAGTCAGACATGACTTGACTTGATCAAATAAGATCTGGTGCATATATATAATAGAATGCTATTTAGTCACAAAAAAGAATAAAATAATGCCATTTGCAGCAACATAGATGGACCTAGGGGTTATCATACTAAGTGAGGTCAGATAGAGAAAGGTTATATAATATAATATTACCTATATATAGAATCTAAAATGTGACACAAATGAGCTTATCTACAAAACAGAAACAGACTCACGGACATAGAGAACAGATGGGTTGTTATCAAGGGTGAGAAGCCCAAGGGTGCGATGCCTCCCTGTTGGGGAATTGAATCCCAGTCTCCCGCATGATAGACAGATATAGTCAACACTATACTGATGAAGATGGTGGAGTATATAGAATTTAAAATATGACACAAATGAACCTATCTACGAAACAGAAGCAGACTCGTGGACATAGAGAACATGTGGGTGGTTACCAAAGGGGAAGGAATAGGGGAGAGGTGGGGTGAGAGTTTGTGATTAACAGATGTAAGCTAGTACACAGGGAATGGATACATAACAAGGTGCTGCAATAAAGTTCAGAAAACTATATTTACTATCCTATGATAAACTATAATAGAAAAAATGTGGAAAAGAATATATATATATATATATATTTATAACAATCACTTTGCTATGCAGCAGAAATTAACACATTATAAATCAACTATACTTCAGCAAAAAAATTTAAAAAAGAAAAGCTATCAAGAAATAGAGCTAAATACATATGTAGAGGAAGGATTAGAGCTGAAACTTCAAGAAATGTGGTTTGGTGCTTGATTTTTGCTGAATCATGGTGGAGGCTAGGAACAGGGACCTGGTGGAGTCTGTGTCAGGGTGGAAAGAGACCCTACAGTGAGTGGTCTGTGGAGCCCTTCCATTCGATGGGATTAAAGAATAGGCACACTACAATATGGGATGCCCAGGTGGCTCAGTGGTAAAGAATATGCCTGCTGGGCAGGAGACATGTGTTCGATCTCGGTATTGGGAAGATCTCCTGGAGAAGGAAATGGCAACCCACACCACTATCCTTGCCTGGGAAATCCCATGGACAGAATAGCCTAGTAGGTCATGGGGTTGCAAAGAGTCAGAAACAGCTTAGAGACTAAACAGCAGCAAACAATAACCCTACAATATACTACAACACAATATACTAATATATATATATATATATATATATAGCTATGTGAAATTTTATATATGAATCTTCATTAGATTAGCAGTTGTATCAGGCAGTATTTAAAGTATTTTCATGTCCACTTTTTTGGTATGCCCCAAACAAATTTAAGAGACCATGTCTCATTTTCTTGGAAAGTAAAGACAGTATATCTCTTGTAAGCATTTTCCTTTGCTCTGATGAAAACACAGAAGATGTGCTGTTGTTGACCTTTCTTCCCTATATTTTTTAGTTACTTTTTATTTTACATTCTGCAGTAATACTTTGTAGACTTCAGTATCAGTTTATATCCAACTACATCTCAAACTTCAAATCCTTACACTTCCTCCAGAATCTTCTCACAAATCCCTTTCCTGTTCTTGTAATTTATATGTACTCTTCAGGTTTTCACCTCATAAAAGGGTAAAGAAAAAAGAAACACCTTTTGTTTTTACAGTGTAGGGAGCTGAGCTCCAGGCATTCGTCTGCCAGCAGAGCTGTTGATGAATGCTGGCAGCCCTTATAAAACAAGACGCAAAAAGAATCAAGACTCTCCTGCAAATATTGTATGTGATTCCTCTCTTAATTTGTACCCAAGAAAGGGCACCATTGTACCAGTCGTTTCCACCATCAATGCTATTGTTACCATCAATACATTGGCATCCCTGCCATCACTGAATGCTCTGGGTCATCCCTCCCGTGAATAATGACATGTAAAGTGATCTACTTTTCTATAAAGCCTGGAACACTATACCTGAGGCTCATACCATAGGAGTAAAATCCAAATGCCCCTCTTTCCTGATACTCCCGTTTTCATGGGGCAATAAAGGAAAAGGAAGGAATGAAGATGCATACAAAAGCATAACAGTGATGCCAATTTATGAGAAAATCTATCATTTACAAGCAGGTGGAATATAAATGGTATAAGTTTTGGATACTTTCAGCCCTGAATAAAACTGCAGCTCTGCAAATAAGTTGCTGTGACAGTTTATTTGACCTCTCTGACTTCTGTTTTCTTCTCTGTAAAATGCACACAAGATTTTTGTGAAATTAATTATTATGCATATGCCACTTCTAGATTAATGCCTAGCCTATGGTAGTTGTTCATTAAAAAGTTGTTCAATAAATGATATTGAAATCTATTTAGATTTTCTGTTTAGTAAGTAAGCTTACTAAAAATACTTTGATTTTTATGGCAATTACATTTTTCTCTGTAAAAAAATCTGAAAAAAATTGCTAGTATTCCAGTATATTCTTCTTGTTGCTACTCATGACCCTTTGGAATATGAGTGGTCAATATTCTCTAGGAAGAATCTGAGTTTTTGTCAATTTGACAACTGTACATTTTGTGGGCAGGCTGCATGTCAGTAGTATTTTCTAAAATAAGTAGTAATGGTGTTAGCTGTATTATAGGTACATACTTTCATATAGCTTTTTTGTTACTGTATTTTTCCAGAGACAGAATAAAGGATTAGAAAATTACTAAATTAAAACATGTGACCCTGTATAGCTAATTAAAATACTCCAAATCAAAAGTTAGTTTCTGCCTCTTTTTCAGAAGTTATAACTAAAATCCCAAACTAAATGGCAAGCATTCCATCAAGACAAAGAGCTGGAGCCAGTTAGTGGAAGTAAGCTAATTTGATGAAGGTTGAAGAGACCTGGGCCCCAGTTTAGATTCTGTCTACTTGAAACCTTAGGAAAACATGTTAAACTTTTTTAGATCTCACTGTCCTTACTTGTCAAGTTCAGATGACAATGGTCTTTCCAATGCACAACACTATTATGAGGATGAACTTGTACAATGGGTAGAAGTCTGCTGTCACAAAAGACTTAAATGACATATAGAATCAGGCTCTCCTATGGAACCTGTTGCCACTGAAGACTTTTGCTGAATCTCTGAATCCAAGGTGAATGTCTAGGGTTCCAATCACTGAATAGAGGGACTATCTGGTAACTACAAGTGGAGAAAAGGCAGGTCTAAGGGGAAAATAGATGAAAAGCTGAATAACATTCCACTGTATATATGTGCCACATCTCCTTTATTCATTCAACTGTCAATGGGCATTTTTAGGTTGTTTCCACGTCTTGAATCTTGAAAATAGTGCTGCTGTGAATATAGGACTGCATCTATCTTTTCAAACTAGAGTTTTGTCTGGATCTTTTCCTCAGAGTATGATTGCAGGATCTTACGATAATTCTGTTTTTAATTTTAAGCAATCTCCATACTGTTTTCCATAGTTGCTGCACCAATTTATATTCCCACCAACAGTGTAGGAGGGTTCCTCATAAAAAAAGAATGGAATAATGTTTTTTGCAGGAACATAGATGGACCTAGAGATTACCATATTTAGTGATATTTAGTGAGATAAGTCAGACAGAGAAAGATATCCTATAATATTGCTTATATGTGAAATCTAAAAATAGATACAAATGAATTTATTAAAAAATAGATATAGATCCATAAATATAGAAAACAAGCTTATGGTTACCAAAGGGGAAAGAGGAGGATAAATTCAGAGTTTGGGGTTAAATTATACACACTACTATGTATAAAATAGATAACCAAAAAGGACTTACTCTATAGCACAGAGAACTAACTTTATATAATATTTTATAATAACTTAAAGGAAAAATAATCTGGAAAATGATGTATATATTTGTATATATATATATATACATATATATATAGCTGAATCACTTAGCTATATACCTGAAACTAACATAACATTGTAGATCAACTACATATCAAAAAAAAAAAAAGAGAGAAGCAAGAAAATAAGTCTGTAGTAAGAAAATATAAATATTAAGCAGAAAGCTAGTCTAAGGCTCTGACTGAAGTAAGCATGCTGCGCATGCTGTTTTCAAAGGTCCACTGTGTTAAAAGAGTGAAGGGTGGGCAGAAGTAGCTGGACTGGCCTCTCTGCAGCCATCATTTATGGATTCTCTTCTCATCATCTCATCATTGTCACTCTTTCTCCAGATGCCCAGCATTGGCACTTCAGAAGGGTGTAAGTGCATGTACCCATGAGTTACCTCTCTTTGACATATGGCAGAATAGTGCTTGACTTCCAAAAAATAAGGTATATTTGAGTATTTGGGGGAAGGCTGGAAAAGTCCCTGATGCTGGGAAAGATTGAGGGGAAAAGGAGAAGAGGGTGACAGAGAATGTGATGGCTGGATGGCATCACCGATGCAATAGACATGAACTTGGGCAAACCTCGGGTGATGGTGAGGGACAGGGAGGCCTGGCACACTGCAGTCTATGGGGTCACAAAGAATCAGACATGACTGGACAACTGAATGACAGCAGCAACAACAACACGAGAAAGTAAGAAAGTATGTGTTTATTTCTGAGGTAGATATAATTTGAGGCATTAGTTGGCATCCAAGAAAGAAATATCAAAGATAAACATCTACCTTCAATTATTAGACCCATCATTTGGCTCTTTGGGAAAATATCCTAAATGTTCTAAATTTCATATCTAAATTAAAAATATGGATACTTTAAATCAGAGTTCCCTAGAGAGGGAGACAATGAGAGAGACAATTAGAAAAAAATACACAGACACAGACTGATTTTAAAGAACTGGCTAACAAGATTATGAGAGCTGATAAATCTGTAATGCATAGGTAGAAATTTAGATTAGAGTTGTGGTTTTGAGTCTGAAGTTTATAGGGCAGACCAGCAGGCTGGAAATTCAGATCAGATTTCTATTTTATTGTCTTCAGGCAGACTGACTTCTTGCAGAAGCCTCAGTCTTTGCTCTTAAGTCTTTGCTATACTGATTGGATGAGACACACTCACATCTGTTTCACTTAAAGTCAGCTGATTGGAAATGCTAATGACATCCACAAATACCTTAACAGGTCATATCTATACTGTTTGACGAAACAACTGGGCACCAAATTGACCTCAAAAAATTAACTGTCACATATCCTTACCACACAGGGTAGATGTAATAACATACACAATATTTAATAAGGAGACTGAAACAATTTCCATTATCAGCATTAGCAAGGCATATTGAGGCCAAACTTTTCAAATATATCAGTTCAGTTAAGTTCAGCTCAGTCACTCAGTCATGTCTAACTCTTTGCGACCCCATGAACTGCAGCACGCCAGGCCTCTCTCTCGATCACCAACTCCTGGACTCCACCCAAACCCATGTCCATTTAGTCTGTGATGCCATCCAACCATCGCATCCTCTGTTGTCCCCTTCTCCTTCTGCTCTCAATCTTTCCCAGCATCAGGGTCTTTTCAAATGAGTCAGCTCTATGCATCAGGTGGCCAAAGTACTGGAGTTTCAGATTCAACATCAGTCCTTCCATTGAACACCCAGGACTGATCTCCTTTAGGATGGACTGGTTGGATCTCCTTGCAGTCCAAGGGACTCACAAGAGTCTTCTCCAACACCACAGTTCAAAAGCAGCAATTCTTTGGCACTCAGCTTTCTTCACAGTCCAACTCTCACATCTATACATGACTATTGGAAAAACCATAGTCTAACAGTGGCTGATTTTATTTCCTGGGCTCCAAAATCACTGCAGATGGTGATTGCAGCCATGAAATTAAAAGACGCTTGCTCCTTAGAAGGAAAGTTATGACCAACCTAAACAGCATATTTGGAGAAGGCAAATCCACTCCAATGCTCTTGCTTGGAAAATCCTATGGATGGAGGTGCCTGGTAGGCTGCAGTCCATGGGGTCATGAAGAGTCAGACATGACTGAATGATTTCACTTTCACTTTTCACTTTCATGCATTGGAGAAGGAAATGGGAACCCACTCCAGTGTTCTTGCCTGGAGAATACCAGGGACAGGGGAGCTTGGTGGGCTGCTATCTATGGGGTCGCACAGAGTCGGACACAACTGAAGCGACATAGCAGCAGCATACAGCATATTAAAAAGCAGAGACATTACTTTGCCAACAAAGGTCCATCTAGTCAAGGCTATGGTTTTTCATTAGTCATGTATGGATGTGAGAGTAGGACTATAAAGAAAGCTGAGCACAGAAAAACTGATGCTTTTGAACTGCGGTGTTGAACAAGACTCTTGAGAGTCCCTTGGACTGCAAAGAGATCCAACCAGTCCATCCTAAAGGAGATCAGTCCTGGGTGTTCATTGGAGGGACTGATGTTGAAGCTGAAACTCCAATACTTTGGCCACCTCATGCAGAGAGCTGACTCATTTGAAAAGTTCCTGATGCTGGGAAAGATTGAGGGCAGGAGGAGATGGGGACAACAGAGGATGCCATGGTTGGATGGCATCACCGACACAATGGATACACATTTGGGTGGACTCCGGGAGTTGATGATGGACAGGGAGGCCTGGCATGCTGCGGTTAATGGGGTTACAAAGACTTGGACACGACTGAGTGACTGAACTGAACTGAACTGACTAGACAGACTTTTGTTGACAATGTAATGTCTCTGCTTTTTAATATGCAATTGAGGTTGGTCATAACTTTTCTTCCAAGGAATTGAAACTAAAACCATTTCCAGTTGGCTGTATGCTTTATCTTAATATTTTTATATTAAAGAAACCAATCTGGCTTGGGTCAAAGAAACCAGAGTAATACATTGCAGTGTATTGAACAAAGCACAGGATTTGAGAGTGTCAGTACTAAATTTAAATCTAAATTATGCTCTGTGTCACTTTGGGCAAGGTGTTCTTATACTCAGTTTCTTTATCTGCAAAATTGATATAATAATGCCATTTTTTAGGGTTTGGGGGATATGTGAAACAGAACATGGAGTTCTGCAGAAAAATATAGTCTAATATATAAGTTTTTTCTTCTCAGTTCACTGTTTTCAACTAGCTAAATAGAAGCTCAAGACCCAGAGAGATGTTATGGGGAGGGAGGTGGGAGGGGGGTTCATGTTTGGGAACGCATGTAAGAATTAAAGATTTTAAAATTTAAAAAATAAATTAAAAAAAAAGATGCAATTATACAATTTCATAATTTTTTGCTTATTTATGATTATTAAACTCAGTCCAGGACAGTTTATAAATCCAAAATCATTGAGAATTTTAAGCCTTTGCTTCCTTCATCACTGACTTGAACTGAGGATGAAAAATATTTGAGTGAGAATTGAACATGGCTTGTTTTATCACTTGTAGCCATTCCTCTTCTGGACCTTGTGTGAAGAGCTCTGATGAAATAGTTACGGTCATAGGTACTGGGGTATGGTAGCTGCCGGAATGATGCAGAATGGCTCCTGGCCATCCCCTGATGTGTGGGGTATTTGAAGACATAGCAGTATGTATAAGAAGTGTTTGATTTTCTTGGAGAGATATCCAGATTTCTCCAGCCTTTGTTTCACTGAAGGCCACTTTCTGAGGTGTAATTGACATACAACATTATACTAGTTTTATTCCTTCAGCATGATTAATTTATGTTTATACATACTGCAAAACGATCACCACAATAAATCTTGTTGGCATCTATCACTAACAGGTGATTAGGGCTTCCCAGGTGGAGCCAGGGCTAAAGAACTCACCTGCCAATGCAGGAGACATAAGAAACATGGGTTCGATCTCTGGTTTGGGAAGATCCTCTGGAATTGGAAATGGCAACCCACTCCAATGTTCTTGCCTGGAGAATCCCATGGACAGAGGAGCTTTTCAGGCTACAGTTCAGAGGGTCCCAAAGAGTCAGATACCTCTGAAGCAACATAGCATGAATCAGCAAACATAGCCACAGATTTTTTTCTTGTGCTGAGAGTTTTACAAATCTACTCTTAGCAACTTTCAAATATGTAATGCAGTGTTATTAATGTAGAACCATGCTGTACTGGGACTTATTTATCTTATAACTGATAGTTTGTAACTTTATTTCCTCAACCATTTCACTCATCCCCTAGCCTTTGCCAATGGAAGTCTGGAAGTCACCAATCACTTCTTTGTATCTATGAGCTTGTTTTCTGTTTTGTTTTTGTTTTTTGTTTTTTATATTCACCATATAAGTGAGATCATGCAGTATTTTTCTTTTTCTATGTGATTTATTTCACTTAGCATAAACGCCCTCAAGGTCTATCTTTGTTGAAAAAGGCAAGATTTCATTTTTATGACTTAATAATGCATACATATATATATATATATAATTTATCACATTACATATCTATCTCACATTTTATATCTATATATCACATTCTTTTTATCCATTCATCTGTTAATGGCACTTAGGTTGTTTTTGTATATTCAGTTCAGTTAAGTTGCTCAGTCGTGTCCGACTCTTTGTGACCCCATGAATCACAGCACGCTAGGCCTCCCAGTCTGTCACCAACTCCCGGAGTTCAACAGATTCATGTCCATCGAGTCCGTCATGCCATCCAGCCATCTCATCCTCAGTCGTCCCCTTCTCCTCCTGCCCTCAATCCCTCCCAGCATCAGAGTCTTTTCCAATGAGTTAACTCTTCGCATGAGGTGGCCAAAGTACTCGAGTTTCAGCTTTAGTATCATTCCTTCCAAAGTAATCCCAGGGCTGATCTCCTTCAGAATGGACTGGTTGGATCTCCTTGCAGTCCAAGGGACTCTCAAGAGTCTTCTCCAACACCACAGTTCAAAAGCATCAATTCTTCGGCACTCAGCTTTCTTCACAGTCCAACTCTCACATCCATACATGACCACTGGAAAAACCATAGCCTTGACTAGATGGACCTTCGACTTCTCTGGTGGCTCAGACAGTAAAGCGTCTGTCTACAATGCGGGAGACCCAGGTACGATCCCTGGGTGGGGAAGACCCTCTGAAGAAGGAAATGGGAATCCACTCCAGTACTATTGCCTGGAAAATCCAATGGACAGTGGAGCCTGGTAGGCTATAGTCCATGGGGTCGCAAAGAGTCGGACACGACTGTGTGAATAATCACATCAAAGACGGACCTTATTCAGCAAAGTAATGTTTCTACTTATGAATATGCTGTCTAGGTTGGTTATAACTTTCCTTCCAAGGAGCAAGCGTCTTTTAATTTCACGGCTGCAATCACCATCTGCAGTGATTTTGGAGCCCCCCAAAATAAAGTCTGACACTGTTTTCACTGTTTCCCCATCTGTTTCCCATGAAGTGAAGGGACCAGATGCCATGATTTTCGTTTTCTGAATATTGAGCTTTAAGCTGGCTTGGAGAATTTTGAGCATTACTTTACTAGTGTGTGAGATGAGTGCAATTGTGTGGTAGTTTGAGCATTCCTTGGCATTGCCTTTCTTTGGGATTGGAATGAAACCTGACCTTTTCCAGTCCTGTGGCCACTGCTGAGTTTTCCAAATTTGCTGGCATATTGAGTGCAGCACTTTCACAGCATCATCTTTCAGGATTTGAAACAGCTCAACTGGAATTCCATCACCTCCACTAGCTTTGTTCATAGTGATGCTTTCTGAGGCCCACTTGACTTCACATTCCAGGATGTCTGGCTCTAGATGAGTGATCAGACCATCGTGATTATCTTGGTCTTGAAGATCTTTTTTGTACAGTTCTTCCTTGTATTCTTGCCACCTCTTCTTAATATCTTCTGCTTCTGTTAGGTCCAGACCATTTCAAGACCTTTATCAAGCCCATCTTTGCATGAAATGTTCCCTTGGTATCTCTAATTTTCTTGAAGAGATCTCTAGTCTTTCCCATTCTGTTCTTTTCCTCTATTTCTTTGCATTGATCACTGAGGAAGGCTGTCTTATCTCTCCTTGCTATTCTTTGGAACTCTGCATTCAGATGCTTATATCTTTCCTTTTCTCCTTTGCTTTTCACTTCTCTTCTTTTCACAGCTATTTGTAAGCCCTCCCCAGACAGCCATTTTGCTTTTTTGCAATTCTTTTCCATGGGGATGGTCTTGATCCCTGTCTCCTGTACAATGTCACGAACCTCATTCCATAGTCCATCAGGCACTCTATCTATCAGATCTAGGCCCTTAAATCTATTTCTCACTTTCACTGTATAATCATAAGGGATTTGATTTAGGTCATACCTGAATGGTCTAGCGGTTTTCCCTACTTTCCTCAATTTAAGTCTGAATTTGGTAATAAGGAGTTCATGATCTGAGCCACAGTTAGCTCCTGGTCTTGTTTTTGCTGACTATATAGAGCTTCTCCATCTTTGGCTGCAAAGAATATAATCAATCTGATTTTGGTGTTGACCATCTGGTGATGTCCATGTGTAGAATCTTCTCTTGTGTTGTTGGAAGGAGGTGTTTGTTATGACCAGTGCATTTTCTTGGCAAAACTCTATTAGTCTTTTCCCTGCTTCATTCCACATTCCAAGGCCAAATTTGCCTGTTACTCCAGGTGTTTCTTGACTTCCTACTTTTGTATATAGTTATTATAAATAATGCTACAATGAATATGAGAGTGAATATATCATTTTTTTTTTTCTCTCTCACATTTTTGAATCTTCACACTCTATTGTTTTGATGAGTCAGGTGATGATACAGTTGGAAACAAAAGAGTGAATTACCTGACCAGTAGTCAATCAGCTTACTTCACAATTCCAGCTTCAGTCAATACTGCAGTCAGAATAAAGAGAAAACACAGTCAAGTCAGGAGAGATAGATGGTTCTTGGGTGGATGCACATCTGTTGAGGGTGGTTCAGTTCAGTTCGGTCGCTCAGTCGTGTCTGACTCTTTTAAACCCCATGGACTGCAGCATGCTAGGCTTCCCTGCCCACCGACTCTCAGAGCTTGCTCAAACTCCTGTCCATTGACTTGATGATGCCATCCAGCCATCACATCCTCTGTTGTCCCCTTTTCCTCCTGCCTTTGATCTTTCCCAGCACCAGGGTCTTTGAGTCAGTTCTTCACATCAGGTCATCAAAGTATTGGAGTTTCACCCTCAACATCAGTCCTTCCAATGAATATTCAGGACTGATTTCCTTTAGGATTCACTGGTTTGATCTCCTTGCAATTCTCAAGAGTCTTCTCAGTTCAAAAGCATCAATTCTTCAGTTCTTAGCCTTCTTTATAGTCCAACTCTCACATCCGTACATGACAACTGGAAAAACCATAGCTTTGATTAGACAGACCTTTGTCAGCAAAGTAATGTCTTCTGCTTTTAAATATGCTGTCTAGGTTCATCATAGTTTTTCTTCTGAGGAACAAGTGTCTTTTAATTTCATGGCTGCAGTGATTTTGGAGCCCAAGAAAATAAAGTCTGTCACTGTTTCGATTGTTTCCCCCTCTATTTACCATGAAGTGATGGGACCAGATGCCATGATCTTAGTTTTTTGAATGATGAGTTTTAAGCCAGCTGTTTCATTCTCCTCTTTCACTTTCATCAACATGCTCTTTAGTTCCTCTTCACTTTCTGCCATAAAGGTCGTATCATCTACATTGACATTTCTCCTGGCAATCTTGATTGCAGCTTGAGCTTCATCTAGCCTAGCATGTACTCTGCATACAAGTTAAATAAGCAAGGTGACAATATACAGCCTTGACGTACTCCTTTCCCAATTTGGAACCAGTCTACTGTTCCATGTCCAGTTCTAACTGTTTCTTCTTGACCTGTATACAGATTTTTCAGGAGGCAGGTAAGGTGGTGTGGTATTCCCATCTCTTGAAGAATTTTCCACAGTTTGCGGTAATCCACACAGTCAAAGGTTTTGACCTAATCAATAAAGCAGAAGTAGCTGTTTTCCTGGATTTCTCTTGCTTTTTCTATGATCCAATGGATGTTGGCAATTTGATCTCTGGTTCCTCTGCCTTTTCTAAATCCAGCTTTAACATCTAGAAGCTCACAGTTGACATACTGTTGAAGCCTGGCTTGGAGAATTTTGAGCATTACTTTGCTAGAGTGTGAGATTAGTACAATTGTGCAGTAGTTTGAATATTCTTTTGCATTCCCTTCTTTGGGATTGGAATGAAACTGACATTTTCCAGTCCTGTGGCCACTGCTGAGTTTTCCAAAGTTGCTGATATAGTGAGTGCAGCACTTTCACAGCATCACTTTTTAGGATTTGAAACAGCTCAACTGGAATTCTATCACCTCCACTAGCTTTGTTCGTAGTGATGCTTCCTAAGGTCCACTTGACTTCACATTCTAGGATGTCTGGCTCTAGGTGAGTGATCACACCATCATGGTTATCTAGGTCAACAAGATCTTTTTTGTATAGTTCTTCTGTGTATTCTTGTCACCTCTTCTTAATATCTTTTGCTTCTGTTAGGTCCATACCATTTCTGTCCTTTTTCAAGGCCATCTTTACATGAAATGTTCCCTTGGTATCTCTAATTTTCTTTAAGAGGTCTCTGCTGCTGCTGCTGCTAAGTCGCTTCAGTCGTGTCCGACTCTCTGTGACCCCATAGATGGCAGCCCACCAGGCTCCCCGGTCCCTGGGATTCTCCAGGCAAGAACACTGGAGTGGGTTGCCATTTCCTTCTCCAATGCATGAAAGTGAAAAGTGAAAGTGAAGTCACTCAGTCGTGTCCGATCCTCAGCGACCCCATGAACTGCAGCCTTCCAGGCTCCACTGTCCATGGGATTTTCCAGGCAAGAGTACTCTAGTCTTTCCCATTCTGTTTTTTCCTTCTATTTCTTTGCATTGATCACTGAGGAAGGCTTTCTTATCTCTCCTTTCTGTTCTTTGGAACTCTGCATTCAAATGGGTATATCTATCCTTCTCCTTTGCCTTTTGCTTCTCTTCTCTCAGCTATTTGTAAGGCCTCCTCAAACAACCATTTCATTTTTTTGCATTTCTTTTATATTGGGGATGGTCTTGATCACTGCCACCTGGTCAGTATCACACTGCCTATTGAGGGTAGTGGTCAGCAGCAATTCCAACACCACCAGAGCTGCCCTTGGAAGTCAGCCTCCACTAATGTGGGGCAATTTCTTCCTCCATTCCTTGATAACAGTGGTGTAAGCTCTAGAGCAGCTGGTATGCTATCCACCAGAGATCTGAACCAAACTCCTCCTTTGTTTCTCAGCAGAATTGACTCCCCTGAAGTCAAGCCTTCATAAATACAGGTCATTTGCCAGTCCCTGTTTTCCTCCAGCTTTGCCTCTACAGATGCACTCCATCCCCTGAAATCACCAGACTTACCATGCAGACCAGAGACTTGTGAAAACAACAGACGTCATCTTCCCCATAGCTTGTTGAGTTAGCGCTTTTGTTTTCCTTGGATAAATAAATACCTAGAAGTGAAATACAGTAGTTTGCTGGGGAATATACTAGTTCTATTTTGTTGAGGAGCCTCCATACCGTGTTTCACTATGGCTGCATCAAGTTACATTCCTACCGACAGTGTACAAGGTTTCCTTTTCTCTAGATTCTTCCCAAAACTTTTTGTTTTTCGTCATATATATATATATATAAAATAGCCATTTTAACAGATGTGGGGTAATATTTCATTGTGGTTTTGATTTACATCTCCCTGATGAGTAGTGATGCTGAATATATTTTCATGTACCTGTTAGTCATATGTATAACTTCTTTGAAAAAAAATTTATGTTCAAATCTTCTGCTCATTTAAAAGATTGATTTCTTTTCTATTAAGTTGTCTAAGTTCTTTATATATTTTGGATATTAGCTCTTTATCACTTGTACGATTTGCAAACACTTTCTACCATTCAGTTAGCTACCTTATCACTTTGTTGAGGATCTTCTTTGCTGTGCAGAAGTTTTTTAATTTGAATACCACTTTTAGAGGGGCATACATGTCCCTTTCAGACTTCCCTGCTGGCTCAGATGGTCAAGAATCTGCAGGAGACCCAAGTTCGATCCCTGGGTTGGGAAGATCCCCTGGAGAAGAGAATGGCTACCCACTCCAGTATTCTTGCCCAGAAAATGCCATGGACAGAGAAACCTGGTGGGCTACAGAGGACTATAGTCCATGGGGTCACAAAGAGTTGGACATGGCTGAGTGACACACATGTCCCTTCATTTGTTGCCACCATCAAGAACCCTCACCTTCAACATTCTCTCTTCAAAAGGAGCTACTGGAACTACTGGGTTCCATATCCTTCTGTGTCTTCTGGGGTTCTTTAGGATCTGGGATAGGGAATGGCATACTTTTTCTTGTTGTTTAGGGTTACTGTTGTAAAACTTCTGTGTTCAAATATCATCTTGCCTTGCAACAGTTAAATGAACATCTCTGTTTATATTCCCAAAGGCACACATGTCAAGCTCCTCAGAACTCTCTCACAATGCCCTATTCTCAGCACTAAGATAGTGCTACAGATTTTCAGTGCTGTGAATATCAGCTGATGAGTGAAATGCCAATCACTCTTTCCTGCAGACATACCCAACCCCTGAGGGTGATTGCTTGAAGGTCCCCTATCCACCATTTCTTAGTTATGGGAAGGGAATCACAGGGAAAGTAGAGAGTAATTTCTCTTGTATCATGAATGTTTTATTCTCTGAAGAAGAAGTAGTTTTAGAAATGACCCTCTGGGTTTCTCCACAGCTCCCCTTCAGTCATACATTGCATATCTTGAGTTGACGAGTTATCCAGTGTTGTTTCAGAAAAATTTCAATTCCATCTTTGTAAGCCTGAGGTGAAGGGGGATCTGTACCTGAGTGCTTTTGTTGATCACCCTCTTTTGAATATAGACCTTAATTGCCAATTAGAGGGCAACTGGAAAATTTCATTCTGTATTCTATTATAGCAGCTATTATTACTATCAGCAGGAACAGTGGCTGCTTTGTTCACACCAAACAGGTAGCTTTCTGTTTTCTTCCTTTATGTCCGTTGTATAATGTATAGTTTCTGGATGGTGGTATTTGGGGGCATAAATGCTATAACTTTCTCCTACACAGATTTCCAATTGAGGCTCCTTTACAATCATTTTATGGTTTTAAAAATAGCTCCATATCTTCAAATTCTTGTTTCCTGTTTCAGAAAGAGTTATTGGTCTTCCTCAAGCTGAGAAAAATACATCTGAAGAGCAGAATAGAGCCTGTTCCTCAGAGGATTGTTCTCTATAGAATTACCATGTGGGAGACCAACCAAAGCTTGTGCCATTTTTCTGCAAATCCTGGTCATGTCTCTCTTTAGACTCCTTCTTCTAATATTTACTCTCTTATTCTCAGCTTAGTGAATTATTTTATAGGAAAACCCAAAGCCAACAAAATCCCCAGTAAGCTGGAAAAGCTTCATTTTTAGGAGGTGAAATATCATGCTGTATTGCCCTGGGGTGCTGTTTTAATCATGGCTCATACTATTCTGATTTAGTTAAACACAGCTGTGGGTATCTCTTAATTAGTACGTGGAAAGGACTGACAGTGACGTCTTTTGAATAGGTCTCTGGTAAGTAAGGGGCTTCCCAGATGATGAACCTGCCAATGCAGAAGACATGAAAGTTGTGGGTTTGATCCGAGTCAGGAAGATGCCCTGGAGGAGGGCATGGCAACCCACTCCAGTATTCTTCCCTGGAGAACCCCATGGACAGAGGAGCTTGGAGGGCTAAATTCCACAGGGTAATGAAGAGTTAGATGCGACTTAAGCGACTTAGCGCACACACACACACACACACACACACACACACACACACACACACACACACACACTGGTAAATAAACTAAGTCGAATCTGCCTGAGGCCAAGCAGAACATTAGGATGCTCTTGGTAAGCTCATATCTGCTCCCCTTTAACTCAACATTCTATTAAATTCAAAACAGAGATAAACTAAATTTTAAATAAATTGAAATTGAATACATTATTATTTATGTTTATTACTCACGTATAAGAAGCCCTCTGTTCATAATTTTCAGACTTCCCCCCAAAACTGCACTTGTCTAGGAAATTAGGAGAAAAGTAGAATTTACTGAAGATTCTGTAAGTGAGATGGAGGTGAGTCCCCATGGCCCAGCATTGAGCTCTGGAAGAGTATCCATTCCCCACTGCATCAGCAGCTATGTCTCTGTTTTCTGTCTCCTGCTAAGGTGTTCTAGCTCTTGACTACTTTTCTGATATCTCTTTCTGACTTCTTCCCACAGGCTTTTGGGTTTCTCTCCCAGTCATTTCATTCTGCCCCAGCTATGTTATTTTCTGTTCCTCATCTGTTCCTTAAAACTGTTTCCAAGAGTGGCAAATACCTTTGTTTTTGAGATTATCATGTATACCCACTAAAAGAAAGGTTACTAGGATGCTTCCTCCCCAGCAGCAGTAGTTTATAATAAATGATGAATAATTTCTTCCTGTTCTACGCAAATGTTCAAAACAAGAGCTTTATTATATCTACTGAATGCAAGATAAACCAATTTATAATTTGCCATTTGTTTGAATTATGTGAAGTAACCCATGTTAACTGGCTCTATATTTTCTGTTTATTTCACTGATAGTTTAGCATCCCTTATAGATCAATATATCCACAGATGGTCAGACGGCTGGCCCATTAACAGGTGTCCAAGTGACCCTGATCCAGGGCTCTACCAAGCCTATTCATCCATACACAATATTAAGAGCAAATAAAAGTAAACTGAGAGTTAAGTTCTACAGGATTTTTTTTTTTGTTTCAACTTTCTGTTGTCGTAAAATATATAACATAAGGTTTGCAATTTTAAACATTATTAAAGTATAGTTCAGTGGTATTAAATACATGCATAATATTGTAAAACCATTGCCAGCATCCATCTTCAGAAATCTTTTCATCTTGAAAAACTGAGGCTCTGTATCCTCTAAATAGTATCCCTCTTTTTCCCCCTGACTCCAACTTAATAGCCACAATTATAATTTTAATCCCTATAATTTTGACTACTTTAAGTGTCTCATATATATGGAATCATACAATATTTTTTTTGTGACTGACTTATTTCACTTAACAAAATATTGTTTTATGCATGTTGTAATATATTGCAGAATTTCTTCATCACTTAAAGCTGAATAATATTCCATTGTATGTATACACATTTTGTTTATCCATTTACCTGTCCATGGGTACTTGGGGAGCCTCCACATTTTAGCTATTGTGAATAATGTTACTATGAAAATGGGCATACAGTTTTTCTTTTATGATCTTCCTTTCAATTATTTAGGGTATATGCAAGAAGTAGATTTGCTGGATTATACAGAAATTCTATTTTTAGGAATTACCATACTTTTCTGTAGCAATTTTCACTAGTAATACACAAGGATCCTAAATTCTCTAAATTCTCACTAACATTTGTTTTCTTTTCTTTACTTGAATAGTAGCCTCCTAATGACTGTGAGCTGGTATCTCACTGTAGTTTTGATTTGCATTTCACTTATGATTACTGATATTAAGCATCTTTTCATGTGAATATTGGACATTTGCATGTACTGTGTGGAGAAATATCCACTCAAGTCCTTTGCATATTTTTGAATTAGGTACTCTATATTTTTGTTGTTGAGTTTTAGGATTTCTCTATATATTCTGGATGTATATATCAGATTAAAATTTTCAAATATTTTCTCCGATACTGTGGGTTACTTTTTTATTCTAATGATAGTGTTGCTGGTATACACATGTTTTAATATCATGAAGTCCAATATGTTTATTTTTTTATTGTGTTACCTACATCTTTGGAGTCTTATCCAAGAAATTATTGCCAAATTCAATGACATGAAGTTTTTGTCCCAGGTTTCCTTCTGAGAGATGTATGATTTTAGATGTTATATGTAGACCTTTCATCCATTTGAATTAATTTTTGTGTATAATGTTAAGAGTCCTTCTTCATCATTTTGCATATGGTCATCCAGTTGTCCCAGGATAATTCATTGAAAAGACTGTCTTCTCATTGAATGGCTTTTGTCCATTCACTGATGGACATTTACTGTCAGTCCATTGACTGATCTTGTCAAGCTTGTCAAAAACGTTTAGCTGCATTTATGTGGATTTGCTTATGAGCCTTCTTTTCCATTTCACTGGTCTGTATGCCTGGGGTTTTTTTGTTTGTTTGTTTGCTTGCTTTTTGTTTATTTGTTTGTTTCTTTGTTTCAACTGTAACACACTGTCTTGATTCAGTTCAGTTCAGTCGCTCAGTCGTGTCCGACTCTTTGCAACCCCATGAATCGCAGCACGCCAGGCCTCCCTGTCCATCACCAACTGCCTGAGTTCACTCAGACTCACGTCCATTGAGTCAGTGATGCCATCCAGCCATCTCATCCTCTGTCGTCCCCTTTTCCTCCTGCCCCCAGTCTCCCCCAACATCAGAGTCTTTTCCAATGAGTCAACTCTTTGCATGAGGTGGCCAAAGTACTGGAGTTTCAGCTTCAGCATCATTCCCTCCAAAGAAATCCCAGGGCTGATCTGTTTCAGAATGGACTGGTTGGATCTCCTTACAGTCCAAGGGACTCTCAAGAGTCTTCTCCAACACCACAGTTCAAAAGCATCAATTCTTTGGCACTCAGCTTTCTTCACAGTCCAACTCTCAGATCCATACATGGCCACTGGAAAAACCATAGCCTTGACTAGATGGACCTTTGTTGGCAAAGTAATGTCTCTACTTTTCAATATGCTATCTAGGTTGGTCATAACTTTTCTTCCAAGGAGTAAGCATCTTTTAATTTCATGGCTGCAGTCTGTCTTGACTACTATAGGTTTATTGTAAGGCTTGAAATCAGAAATTGAGTCCTGCATGTTTGTTATTTCTCAAAATTGCTTTGGCTATTCAAGGTCCCTTGAGATTCCATATGAATTTTAGGATGGGTTTTTCTGTTTATGCAAACAACATCATTGGGATTTTGATAGAGTTGGCAATGAGTCTGTAGATTGCTTTGAATTTTATGGACATTTCAACAACATTGTCTTCCAATCCATGAACATGGTATCTGTTTCCTTATGACTCCTTCATTTCCTTAGAGAATGTATTTAAATTTTGATTGTGCAAGTCTTTCACTTTCTGAGTTAATGCCTAAGCATTTTATTATTTTTGAGGATACTGTAATTTTATTTTTTTAGCTGGGAATCCCTCTCCACTTTTGAAAGACAGCTATGCCAGACATAGAATTCTTCTTGACAGCTCTTTTCTATTTTTAACACTTTGAATATCTGGGCCCACTACCTTCTGGCTTTCAGTGTCCCTGATGAGAAATCTGATCATTTTCTTTTTGGGCATCACTTGTATGCTTTGGCTCATTTGTTTCTTGTTGCTTTCAAGCTCCTATCTTTCGCTTTTGAAAGTTTGATTATCACATAACTTGTTGTGGTCTCTGAGCTCATTCCACTTGGAATTTGCTGAGCATTTTGGATGTTAAAGTTCATGTAGTTCATCATCTTTGTATTCATGTATGTTATCATATTCATTTGGAAAGTGTTTAGCTATTATTTTTAAAATATCTTCTCTGCCTTTTTTTTTTTTTTTTTTCTCCATTTTGGACCACCACAAGGTCTATATTTGTCCATTTGATTGAGTCCCACAACTTCCTTATGAAATGTTGCTGCTATGAGCTGTGAATGACACCAGGATTTGTGGCCTCCAGAGGAGAGGAATTTGATCTGGGGCCAGAGACAAGGTGAAGAATCTAAGCTACTCCATTTTGTAAGGTTCGGGGAAAAGAGCCTTTGGAAATCCCCTGACCTCACCCTACCACCTGCGAACCAATCAGAACCCTTGGCCAGCCCGGGAAATTCGAGTCAAGCCCGGGAAACAAGAACCAATCAGAACTCAACACCTAACCCTTCACCAGAAGGTGACCAATCAGACCCGGAGACTCCCGTTTTTTCAGTTTTTCAGGAGAGAATACCCTATATAAGCAATGTAACCCAGAGCTCAGGGCTCCTCCCTATAGCTGCTGCCTCGGTATAGGTGGGAGCCCCAGCTTGAGCTTGGTAATAAAAACTCTCTTGCTTTTGCATCGGATATCAGCTCCCTGGTGGTCATTGGGAGATTTCGCGACTTGGGCATAACAGAGGCTTGATCACTCAGAACTTTTTGTGTAGCAAAGTTTTGTTAAAGTATAAAAGAGACAGTGAAAGCTTCTGATATAGACATCAGAAGGGTACAGAAGACTCTCCCCTTGCTAGCTTTTATCAAGGAGCTATATACCTGCTGCTGCTAAGCTGCTAAGTCGCTTCAGTCATGTTTAACTCTGTGCGACAGCAGCCCACCAGACTCCCCCATCCCTGGGATTCTCAAGGCAAGAACACTGGAGTGGGTTGCCATTTCCTTCTCCAATATACCTGCTAGCAAGCTGCTAATTAGAGAACCGAAATGCCTCAAAACTGAGAGAGTTGTACAAGGCCCCTCACCCACAACGTGCATTTTGAAATAGCATTGGCACAAGGGGAGTCATCCTCAGCCATAAAACAATTTACATGAATCATGAAGAAAGGAGGATTTCCAAGCAAATACCTAGTCATTAACATATCTTAAGAAAGACATTTCCATGAGAAAAACACATTGTTAGCTCAAGGTTTGAGATAAAGTTAAGTTCAGGCAAACCAGGTGTAGCCATGACAACACAGGATTAGAAGAGAAAAGAAAAAAAGGCATTTGCCATTTGCAGTTTATTTCCTCCTGCCCCTTGGGGACCTCTGACCTGCCTACTGAGGCTGTTAACACTCTCACTTATGCCTTTTTTAATTTTCTCAATTTTTGTTTACTGTTCTTTACGGTTGATATTTTCCATTAGCTTATTTTCACGTTTACTGATTCTCCTGTCTGCTCAAATTTGCCTTTGAATTCCTTTAGTAAACTTTTCACTTCTGTTACTGTACTTTTCAGTTCCAAAATTTATTTTTTGTTCCTTTTTAGGTTTTCTATGTCTTAGTAGACATTTTTGTTTTGTTTATACATTATTGTCTTGATTTTATTCACATTTTTCTTTAGTTCTTTGAGTACTTTAAAGAAGTTGTTTTCATCTTTGTCTACTATATGTTCCATAAGATTCCCGCCCCCCACCCCCAGCCCAAGGAATGTTTATTTTGACTTAAAATTTTTTTTTTTTTTAATGGTCTGTCTGTACTTCCCTGTTTCTTTGTAAACTTTGTGATTTTTGTTGTTTTGTTGTTGAAAGTTAGACATTTGAACCCAATAATGAGGTAATTCTGGAAATCAGATGTTCCCCTTCCCCGGGGTTTGCTGGATTTTGTGATTGCTTTGCTTATTTTTAAAGTTATTTCAGGCTATTTCTTGCTGAGGATAAGCCTGAGATTCAACTTAAGATCTTCTCAGGTCTTTACTAGAGCTTTCCCTGGGCACACATGGTCTATAACCCACAAATACAGTTATTTTTAAATGTCCTAGCCTTTAATTTTTTTTTTTTTTTCCACAAAGGGGAAAAAGAGAAAACTGAAAGGAGATAAAAGAGTGCCAGTCCTTTAAATTCCTTGAAAGTGACTTCAGTCTGGGGAAGAGAATTCTGCAACATTGGGGTCGATGCAAATACAGTGACTGCCCACCTCTGGTCTGCACCTTTGTGATCAGAAGCAGGAACCAGCAATCAGAGGACAGATGCCCAGTATTTGTAGGACAGCATCGTTTTTGCTCATCCTTTTGGCTTCTGCTTCAGGGATACTTGCATGGATGCTTGACACATGGTTGGGGTATCAGATGGGTTGCTGCTAATAAACTAGGAGCTAAAATTGTCAGAATTAAACCACAACTTGCTGTTTAAGTCTTCATGTGGAAGTTTCAAGCTTTCCATAAACTCTAGAGATCCAAAACAGTTGCATCAGACAGATTTTCCATTGCTACTTTTATCTAGGTGAAGAGATAGATCTTGGTGTTTTTTTACTTCCCTATCAATTTGTGACTCTAAGAACTACAGAATTTTTAAAACAGTATTCAAGCATGGTGTTTGGTTTAAGCCTTTTATATTTACCACATTTACTTGGTTTTTACCCTTGATTTTATATCACTTAATCTCCAAAGTTGCTCTTCAGATTTCAGGAAATAACTTAGCATCCTGGTTTGGGTCTTCACAATTCCCTAAGACATTCAGTATAGAACGGTAATGAAGTCCATGAGGGCAGAAATCCTAGATTGGAATCATAGGACAGCCACCTTCCAACTTTGTGATGTTAACAGATTCATCTGACATATCAGAGTTTTATTCTTCTCATTCATAAATCTGAGTTAGCTTACAGAGGTTTGTTGTAAAGATTAACTTAGAAAAGTAGTTAAATAGCCTTAGCCTAGGATAACAAACATGAAAAACTTCATTGCATACTATTTGAAAGTATAATTTCATCAGTTGCATTGTATGGCAATGTCTGACTATTTTCATTTCTGCTGCTGCTACTGCTAAGTTGCTTCAGTCGTGTCCGACTCTGTGCAACTCCATAGACAGCAGCCCACCAGTCTCCACCGTCCCTGGGATTCTCCAGGCAAGAACACTGGAGTGGGTTGCCATTTCTTTCTCCAATGCATGAAAGTGAAAAGTGAAAGTGAAGTCACTGAGTCGTGTCCAACTCTCAGCGACTCCATGGACTGCAGCCCACCAGGCTCCTCCATCCATGGGATTTCCCAGGCAAGAGTACTGGAGTGGGGTGCCATTGCCTTCTCCGATTTTCATCTCTAGCAAGTGCCTAAACTTTCCCAGTACTGAGAAGACACTCACTGAGGCATCAGCGCTGCTGGAATCACATATGAGAACCCATCTCATATGACAATGTGCACACTCAACAGTTAACTCCCAGTATATGATCACTGGTAGACTGAAGGCATTGTTCTCTTCCTCATTAAAATAAGATCAGATTGATGTCTGTTGTTACTAGCCTTAAATTTCCACTTAACACAGAATTCACTATATCAAGGTAAAATTATGTTTGAAAGGATTGACTTCATTTAAGGAAAATCAGGTGTCTTTCTTCTAACAGTAACTCCTGAATTTGGCCCTATTAACAATAACAAAAATGAGCTAAGGCATAGTTTTCATAAACAATACACTTTTTAGAATGTTTTTATGAGAACATATGTATTTGAAGAAGAAAAAGCAGTCCTTTTTCATTTCTGACATGATGTAAATATGTCACTCTCAACTTGTGCACTTGGATCCAATTTCTGAGAAGCGTTTTATTCTTTTGTATTGGTTACATAAAAATGAAGGACTTTTGTTTATGCCTAGTTTAAATAAAGAGAACATGAAGGTGGCAGATTGTCAAGGACAGAATGTTTTTGGAGGAGATGCCACTTAACAGTGAGGGGCTGACCAAGAGAGGCAGGTGCCACTATGGAGAGTGAACCACAAGCTCAGTTCTAAGTGGTTCACTTTTTATCTGAATAAAAATAAAAAATATGTCATGTTGTTAGGGACTCTCTGGGCTTTGAGCATTGGGAGTAAGATGAGCTTGGATGCAACTTACCAAGTGCCCTCAAAGCCTCTCTTTACTGTAGTGCCTTGGGCACACACAACTCTCTTTTGACTTAGAGCCTTGATCTTTCAGCTGAGTCCTCTGTCTCCTTTTCCCTCCAGTATAACCTCTATGTTTCTCATTGCTGTATGTGACTGCTGAAATAATGTCAGAGCCGATGTGCTTCTTTTCTTCTTCTTTATTTTTATTCATTTATTTTTTTTTTTTCAGGAAGACTTTATCAGGGTTCCTGCTGCAGCAGGAGAGAGCAAGAACAAGTATTAGGTTCCCTTACTTGCTTTCTCCTCAAGGGGGTCCAAGGTGGTTCTTCATATGAGTTGAGGGTAGGGCTATGCCCAAGGGTTGGATCAGAGGACTGGGTTAGGTGTTTTGCCCACCCCTTTGTGCTGCTATGTGCAGGGGGCATGCACAGTATCCTCCTTTTGCTCCCAACCCAATGCTTTTGCTCCAGGTGGTTCAGAAATGGGAGCAGGATTTTTTAGTCTCTTTGTATCTTTTGTCCAAATTCTCAATTATTCCACCTCTAAACTGTATAAACTTGGATGAGTCAACACTCTAAGCTTAAGTTTGCTACATCAGTAAAATGGGCATAATAACAATGACCAATTCATGTTAAAATACTTAAAAGTATTTTACCTCTCTTTCTTTACTATAGTCAGGTCTAGTAAGGACCTGAGAAGACCTGAAGTTTACTCAGAGTCAGTGCATTTAAATACTTACAAGCTTCATTCATTGAAATCATTGAACTAATGGTATTTCTGATGACAAGCACTATGACACTTGCCACAGTCCAAGTGCAGACTAAAACCCTCTGCTGGGTGCTGTGCTGTTGGGAAAAATTACACAAACATTCTCAGTGGCTTCACTTCAAAGCTATAGTACAAGTCAAATGGGCACTCAATACTATCATTGATATCCTCTCTGTTTTTCTAGAAGAATCATTTTCACCCTAGGAATAAGTTTCATATGACATCTATCCCCATAATATTTCCAACCCATTCCTTCTACCTCCTGTTTCAAATATGAGGTTGCTCAAATGACATTGGGATAAAAAGAAATCAATAAAGACAAACTATATCATTTTCCTATCATCAACTGGTGGTCTCACTCTATTCAGCTTTACATTCTTAATCTGAATACAAAGGAAGAGTTGTTCCTTCCCCTACCAAAGGTCAATTCCCACACATCTAGGGCCAGTGTCTCATCCCCTCTATTTGGTTATACTGCTTCTCCTGAAGCATAAGCATCCATATTTCTGTAGAATCATTTCCACTAGCACATAGACATATGCTGGCAAACTTCATATTTAAAATGAAAAATAAAGAATTTTATTCATTTCTCTTTGGCTATTTATATAACTGTCTGCCTCAAATTCACAGAAATAGTCTCAAGTGTGATTTATCTTTGAACTCTCCACTTCCTATTCAACCTACTCTAGTAGGCGTCTTCTTCTACCATCCCATACATTCATTTAAGTGATAAATATATAGGACAAATCTACACTAGGCTTGGGAGTTGCAGTAGTGAGTCAGAGAGACAGTAATTCCCTCTTCACAGCACCTACCTTATGTAGCATTAAAAAGGATAAAAAGCAAGTAACCACAGTAATTATAGAAGATACTAATGGGAAAGAAACAGATAATCAATATAGATAATAATTGAGGTTCATCTGAGACTCTTGGGTTAGATTCTAGATGTTCTTGGAAGGTACAGATAGAACAAACACGAGATAGTGTGGGTCTTTCCAAAAGTAGAGGATATTCACTTCACAGTTTAATGATGAATTAGGACTTAGTCAAGAATTGAGGAAAGAGCATTCAAGTTACAGCAAAGGAGCATATGTTAAAGTCTGGTGTAGGAAAGAGTTTGAGTTTTTCCAGAACTGAAAGAAAATCTGTAAGTATGGAGTGTGGTGAACAAGGTGGGGAAGGACCCAAGCTGGGCATGGAAGGTGTATAAGCACCAGAATATGAAAAATCCAGAAGGCCACTGTCAGTAGTTTGGAAATTTATCCCTTACACAAGGATAATGAATAAAGGTTATGTAGTAATTAATGGCATTTTTGTTGATTTTGGAGATAATCTTGAAATACTGCATATGTGAAAAAGAGGAGACCAACTAGCAGATTATTCTGCTGGGCCTGGAGGACAGTGATGGTCTAGCTAGTAATTAATCTTCTCTAGAAATTATAATCTTAGCTAGCTGAGCACCCTATGGGCCTCATCCCAAATAGCATATTTTGGTGCCTGAGATTTTCTGATAATAAAAACAAAAGCCCAAGTCTATTGTTCTATTATTATTGGATTTTGCTGCCCGAAGATTGTGAGTTTTACTAATTTTATTGAATTTCCAAAATATGTAGTTATGGTACTAGCTGTTTTTAGTTATAATTTCAAAAATAAAACTTACAATAACTTCATGGAGTTGCAGGCTCTGAAAGCCTGTTGACTTGTCCAACATCTCATATTCATTAGTAGATCCAATATTTTACTTTAAAAACTATTTACTATTATTATTATTTTTGCTGCACCAGCATCACATATAAGATCTTTCAGTTGTGGCAATGTTTAGTTGCAGCATGTGAGGTCTAGTTCCCTGACCAGGGATTGAACCTGGGCCCCCTGCATTAGGAGTACAGAGACATAGCCACTGGACCACCAGGGAAGAACCAAGATTCTATCTTTTTAGAAAAGTTCTCTCTAACTTTTGTGTAATAAGGAAGTGGTAGACTAGCCTTAAAATAAAGATGTTACTTAAGTATCACACGATGTAATTGTTTTTCTCACTGTATTCAAGTTTGCTTCTCTTTTCACCTTCAGAGGACCTCTAATCTTGAGTCAGGTGAGAGGATTCATGTCTGGAATATCATATCATTGACTTCCGTTCCTAACTGCTTCCTATTCTATTGGAAGAAATGAGAGATAAAGTAATGGAATAAGATGATTTAGTATTTTATATGTGTTTTTGTGTGTGTGTGTGTACACCTGAGCACCTGCAGTCCACCAGGCTCCTCCATCCATGGAATTTTCCAGGCAAGAATACTAGAGAAGGTTGCCATTTCCAGTTCCAGGGGATCTCCCAACCCAGGGGTCAAACCTGCATCTCTGGTCTCTGGTGTCTCCTTGATTGGCAGGTGAATTCTTTACCACTGTATCACCTGGGATATTATAGATATGTATACATACATATATATTATAACCTCTGGACAATTTTAGGAAATTGAAACATATGGTTTATGATCAGAACAAGATACAGTATTTGGAAGGTGAAATGAATCAAAACAATTCTGTAGAAAGTGACAGTTGAAAACTCAAATTTTGCCAAATCAAGTCTTTCCTTCATGATGGCAAATGGATAAGTTCCACCTCAAATTTCTCTCTACTGTCCCAAAAGACAACATAGTCTTTCTATTGCCTAAAATTAAAGAATTCACTCTAGGGAAACTTCAAATGCTTTTAAATAAATAATCTCTTACATGTTTAGCATTATATTCCTCCATGGTAGGAAAAGGAGTGCTCTTTTAGTGTGATTAAGGCTGTAGGAAACAGGTCATACTATTTTAGCATTTCTGAAGGAGAGAGGTTGGAAGTGTTAGTGTCGTCAGAGTATGTTCTGTTGTTATAAAGTGGAATTCACATGCAGAGACAGGTGATTGATTGACTTATAAACATGTGGGTACTTTTATTAGATCATGAAAATAAGAGTCACAGGCCAACTCACTGTATCATTTTTCATAATAGTGAAACTGCCAAAGGAGGAGGGGATAGGAAGATTTAACAAAAGCTGTTTCTAAGATGAAGGGAATGTTAAAACTAAGCTAATTTGGACTGTATCTTAAACCCACTGTTTTGTCTATGTCTGCCTCATTCTCTGCATTTGCTGCAGAATGCCTGTTGTCTATCCCTGATAACCTGGGAAACTTTGCTCAACATGTGGTATTTATCCTAGAAATCCAGGAAAATCCAAATTCCTTCATATACCAGTATTCTGAAAACTGAAACTCAAAGAAGGGAATTGACATGCTCAGAGCATCATTTTCCTCACCCAGAGCATTCATTCCTAAAGTTGTCATAAAAAAACTGCCACAAACTGAGTATCTGAACAGGAATTTAGCCTCAGTTTTGGAGATTAGGAGCTTAAAATTGAGATATGGGCAGGGCCACCTTCAGAAAATTCCAGAAAAGATTTCTTCCTGGTTTGTTTCAGCTTCTGGCATCTCCTGACATCCCTTGGCTTGTATCATACTTATAATCTCTACCTCTATCTTCTGTGAAATGAAAATATCCCCTGCCATATTAATAAAAAGAAATGTCACAACCATCAGTGATTTCTGGCCTCCAACTGTGAATGGCAGCTCCCAAACAGTGATCTTGCTGCCACCCTCTGTAGTGATTACAAAGGAGCTGAGGGAATGCAGAGTAAGGTGACCAAGGAAACAGGATTGACCCCAGATAGCTGTGGTACATATGAATGAAATGAATTCAGTAAGCCCAGGGGCTTGCATCTTCCCACATATAAAATGCTAAATTCCTTAGTGTGATACTTGATCTTTGTTGTTCAGACTCCCTGCTCCCTTTGTTTCAAACTTTTATATAGCCTGACTTCTACTCCAGCCTTCTTGGAGCAGTTTTCTCGAGCTACTAAGATGTTGTCTTTCAGGCTTGGAGTTCTAAACATACCCCTCAAATAAAATAACTCTCCAGTTCAGGTTGTGAATATACTTCTTAGTCCACACTTCACATGGCCTTCTTACCTGTATCTCTGTGTCTACTTCACTTCGTATAAGGATACACTTCTTTGGGCTTACCTGATGGCTTAGATGGTAAAGAATCTGCCTGCAAAGCAGGAGATTTGGGTTCAATCCCTGAATCAGGAAGATCCCTTGGAGATGGGAATGGCTACCCACTTCAGTATTCTGGCCTGGAGAATTCATGGACAGAGGAGCCTTGTGGGCTATAGTCCATGGGATCTCAAAGAGTCGAACACTACTAATGCTTTTTTTTTCTTTATTTTCCCATTGGATTTTAAGGGCTATCCTATCCTAAATCAAAAGTGAATTCATCTCAAGATACTTAACTAATTCATCTGCAAAGAGCCTATTTCCAAATAAGGTCATATTCTTATGTTCTGAACATGCATTTTGGCCGGGACATTATTTAAACTGCAATATCTAGAAATAGAACTGTCAATGTCTAACTTGAATCATTATCATGACTGAATAAATTTCATGCAAAATATCTGGTACATTTTAGGTGAGAAATTTTCTTTTGTTTGTTTGTTTTTAGTGATACTGTTGTAGCCACATGTTGTGGGAAACAAACTCACTCAGAAGGACAATGCAGATAGTGGAGTGCAGTTTATTACACCAGCTGGCCCAAGGCAGAGTCTCCTGTTAGACAAGGACCCCGACCAGTTTTTGTGAAAACCTTGTATACCCTAAATGTATGTGCGCAAACCCACCTCCCCAAATTCCCTGAAACTAGTCTGAAAAAAGGAAAAGAAAGATACAGTCAAAGATAACCAGTGATTCATATTCCTTAGGCCTAGGTAGTTAGCAGTGGACAATTATCAATAGGCCTGTGGTCATACCCCAATAAGCATAATAGAACTTATGATTCTATTTGATTACACAGATAATTAGGGTATTCTTTTAGGTGACAGAGAGTCTAGGTATGAGCCCTGGGGCTCTTCCATCTGGGGGGGTCTGGATTTCCAGTTGGTATGTTGTTTCCATAGATATGGGGCATATAGATCAAAGTCCATAGTCCAGCCCAAGATGGAGTCCTTCCTTCAAGACGGAGCCTGTTCTGTCTGTTTCCTCCTTCAATACCAGCATAATTATCTTTATTCCTGACTAAGATTGGTCTGAATATTCTCATTTTCTTTTTTTCAATTAATTTTTATTGCAGTATAGTTGCTTTACAATGTTGTGTAAGTTTCTACTGTATAATAAAGTGAATCAACTGTACATATACATATATCTTCTTCTTTTTGGACTTCCTTTCCATTCAGGTTACCGTGATCATTAAGCAGAGTTCCCTGTGCTATACAGTATGTTCTCATTAGTTATCTATTTTATACATAATAACAATAGTATATATGTATCAATTCCAAATTCTCAATTGCTCCCACCAGCCCCTTTCCACCTTGGTATTCATACAGTTATTTCTACATCTGTGTCTTCATTTCTGCTTTGCAAATAAGCTCATCTATGCCAAGTAATGCTTAAAATTCTCCAAGCCAGGCTTCAGCAATACGTGAACCGTGAACTTCCAGATGTTCAGTCTGGTTTTAGAAAAGGCAGAGGAACCAGAGATCAAATTACCAATATCTGCTGGATCATGGAAAAAGCAAGAGAGTTCCAGAAAAACATCTATTTCTGCTTTATTGACTATGCCAAAGCCTTTGACTGTGTGGATTGCAATAAACTGTGGAAAATTCTGAAAGAGATGGGAATACCAAACCACCTGACCTGCCTCTTGAGAAACCTGCGTGCAGGTCAGGAAGCAATAGTTAGAACTGGACATGGAACAACAGACTGGTTCCAAATAGGAAAAGGAGTGCGTCAAGGCTGTATACTGTCACCCTGCTTATTTAACTTATATGCAGAATACATCAAGAGAAACGCTGGACTGGAAGAAGCACCAGCTGGAATCAAGATTGCCTGGAGAAATATCCATAACCTCAGATATGCAGATGACACCACCCTTATGGCAGAAAGTGAAGAGGAACTAAAAAGCCTCTTGAAAGTGAAAGAGGAGAGTGAAAAAGTTGACTTAAAGCTCAACATTCAGAAAACGAAGATCATGGCATCTGGTCCCATCACTTCATGGGAAATAGATGGGGAAACAGTGGAAACAGTATCAGGCTTTACTTTTTTGGGCTCCGAAATCACTGCAGATGGTGATTGCAGCCATGAAATTAAAAGATGTTTACTCCTAGGAAGGAAAGTTATGACCAACCTAGATAGCATATTAAAAAGTAGAGACATTACTTTGCCAAAAAATTAGTCTAGTCAAGGCTATGGTTTTTCCAGTGGTCATGTATGGATGTGAGAGTTGGACTGTGGAGAAAGCTGAGAGCTGAAGAATTGATGCTTTTAAACTGTGGTGTTGGAGAAGACTCTTGAGAGTCCCTTGGACTTCAAGGAGATCCAACCAGTCCTTTCTAAAGGAGATCAGTCCTGGGTGTTCTTTGGAAGGACTGATGCTAAAGCTGAAACTCTAATACTTTGGCCACCTCATGCGAAGAATTGACTCATTGGAAAAGACTCTGATGCTGGGAGGGATTGGGGGCAGGAGGAGAAGGGGACAACAGAGGATGAGATGGCTGGATGGCATCACTGACTTGATGGACATGAGTTTGAGTGAACTCCAGGAGTTGGTGTTGGACAGAGAGGCCTGGCGTGCTGTGGTTCATGGGGTTGCAAAGAATTGGACACGACTGAGCGGCTTAACTTTCACTTCTCACTTTCATGCATTGGAAAAGGAAATGGCAACCCACTCCAGTATTCTTGCTGGGAGAATCCCAGGGACAGAGGATCCTAGTGGGCTGCCGTCTGTGGGGTCGTACAGAGTCGGACACGACTGAAGCAACTTAGCAGCAGCAGTAGACCCACTGAACTGAGTTAAACTGATGGCTTTTTTCTAGATTCCAGTTATGTACACTAATATACAATATTTATTTTTCTCTCTCTGCTGACTACTCTATATGACACTTTCTAGGTTCATCCACATCTTAACAAATGACCCAATTTTGTTCCTTAAATATATTTTCAAGGTCTACTCCGTTTCAGGAGTTGAGTATACAAGGAAGTTGAAATATACAAATAGGAATGATTATTATCCTGTTTAGTAGGCTGTATGTTATAAATGCTTCCCTGAAGCATGGGCATTGTGCAGAAAAGGGAATGGTAGATTTTGGAAGAATGCAGCTGATAACTTTCCCATAAGCCTTTGCGGGAAGGATCACATGGTATTTTAAGTGAGCGGTGAACTAAACTAGAAAGCAGCTCTGGGATGGATTTAATTGGCTCCAAGGTGAGGTTCTTGCTATTCTCTCCAACATTAAAAAGATAATGGGAAATAAACTTAATCTTTGAAATGAAATTCCTAATAGCTCAACTGGTAAAGAATCTGCCCGCAAAGCAGGAAACCTGGGTTTAATCCCTGGGTTGGGCAGATCCACTGGAGAAGGGAGAGGCTACCCACTCCAGTATTCTAGCCTGGAGACTTCATGGACTGTACAGTCCATGGGGTCGCAAAGAGTCGGACACGAATGAGCAACTTTCACTTCCATTTTGAAATGAGTACTGGTTAATTAAAATGCACACTCCATGAAAACAAAATTTTAAAGAATTTTGAGCATACTACCTCTCTCATGACAGTAATGAATACTTATTGGAAATCAATTTAAAAATATATAGTCAAGAAATATTTAAGAGCTTGTGTTTTTTGACCAATATTAATTCCTTACTTGAGGATAATCTAACTGTGGAAACTATACTTGATTTTTTAAGACTTTTTACAAGAAGATATTCATTTATTCATTCTGGCAGTGTTTTTAATATTGAAATGGGGAAACAATGTAATGCACAACAGTGGAATATTAGTAAAAAAATATCATATACCCTTCAATTGAATACCGTGTGGTCATTATAATGTGTATTTCAAAAGCGTGCAATTAAAAAAAAAAAAAAACAACCTTTGAAATATGTATCAGATTGAATTTTCCTGGAAATAAACTCCGAGTTAAGGATTTGTCCAAGTTGTTTGTCTGAGGAATGATTATAGGAAATACAGTAAAAGGAGCAAATAAATGAAATAAATAGACAAGGAGATAAGCCACTAAAATAAATATATAGTTTGTAAACAGCTTGTCACTATAGGAAACTGGGGTTCAGTCCTACTGGAGACTTCATGAGACACACAAGGTGTACTTCAGTGTTGTTTCACCCAAGGGACCAGGAAACTGGTGTCTTTATTTGCCCTTGGCTCTGTCATTGGTGGAGGACTGTTCATAGAGACAGTATCTCTACAGCACTTACGGCTCACTGGGTGCATGCATATGTTCTAGAGGTTATAGACAGACCCAGGACATAAGAATTACAGATGTCTTCAATGGAAAGTTTCTGGGCTTGGTGTGCACAAAACAATGATGACTGGCAGCATCTTCTACATTATATGAAAAAAAAATGTGCTAAAATTCTAATAAGACTTTTTAAAAAATTTCACTAGTAACATAACTTTTCTTGTACCAGAATACTTAAATATAAGAACATTTATGTGAACATGTCTTAAAAAGACCCACAATAATGATAACTATTATTGTGAGTGTGGTTATTCATTATGTACTTACTATCCAGGAATTACTATAATTTCTGTTTGGTAATAGCAGAGCCACTCTTCAAAGTTAAGCAACCTGGAATCCAGAAGGTAATTTTAACAAACATTTTATGATAGATAATCCTTCTATCATGTATGTAGTACAAATTTCCACAAATTAAAAAAATAATAAAGAGAAGCAACAAGTGTGAAGCTCAATAAATGATACCCACATAATGAAATCATAAAAGAAATATGTTATAAAATACAAAACTTGTTTGTGTGGTGGAAATTATCAAGACTTTGCTTCCTTTCTTCTTTTCTGATTAATTAAAAGGTCATATGTTTGTTTATGAAAAAAATGTAGACTTTTTAAAATGTTTGATGAGGAGTCATGACATAATTCTTGAGGATCTGAAAATACTGAGTTCTGATTCTGCTGTTGAGAAACTCTTGCAGTGTTTAGACTTTATCAATTGTCAAAAGACAGAGACAGACAAGAGAAATGTGGAGTTTCTGGGTGCTGTGTTTTTTGAGGTCATTTGCCTTTATAAGAAAGATTGATTCTGGCTCACAGGCAGTTATAATCACACTGTCTGATATCAAAATGGTCCTTCCTTCCTGCTCTGCCCCCAGCACCTCATTGATCCTGGACCTCTCTGGGTGGTCTTAGACTCCTCCCAGCATCTGCTCAGCCTCTGAGCCATTCCAGTCCTCACTTTGCTTCCATGGGCCACATTAAATCCAAATTAAGAATTTCTTAAGGCAGAAATTTTTGAAAGAGTTGAAGCCAAAATAAAAGTTAATGAATTCCGGCAAAGGCAAAATACCTCTAGATAGATGTTTTGCCCTTTTTGTTCATTGAACTCATGCAGTTTTTATTTTCTCAATTTTCTCTCTGTAAAACTCTCTTCTACCAATGTTTTCAAAATTAATTTTGACCTTCCAGCAACATTTTAATTTCACATGCCCCAGTAGATTCTCTTTGTTCAACAACTTATTCTATATATTCATTATTCTTTTCAGAAAATAGCATCATCTTGCTCAACATAAGTATTCATTTTATGCCTAATTGCACTGAAAGCTGCACATAGAACCAGGTACAAGGAAAGCAGTGCTGGTCTCTAGGAGAACAGACTGGGCTCAGGAACGACCCTGTTATTTTGCACTGCATCACTCCAGTATGGGACTGATCCAGCTGGAGTTCTGCACTCACCAGAAGTTTGGTGAGTCACCTGCCTGAGTCTCATTTTCATGGATCTATAAGATGATAGTGACTTCTAGGATTTGTAAGAATTTGGGAATGGTATCACTAGGGTACATAAAAGGTGATGATCCAGAATATATAATGAGTAGTTATTATTATTATTGATGATGGGATTCCCTTGACACTTACAAGAAATAAAACATTCCTCCTTATTCAGAATCATTCCTGTGCTCTGTCTTCAAGAAAGTGTAAGACTAGAAGAGGCAATAACTTTTCTTCACCTTCAGGAACAAAATCCAAACTCCTCTCCAGAGTTAAGGCACTGGGCAATCTGGCTCCAGGGCAGTTTTCTGGCTTGCTCCCATTCCTTGTGGGCTGAACATCTGTCTTCCTGCCCTGAATACTGTTCTGTACATAGCAAACCTTTCCATACTTCTCTGATTGTACACTGGCTTTTCACTCACTTTGGGCAGCTCCACATATTCCAATGTGCCTATCATTGTATGTCAGACACCTTCCTAACTTCCCTGTGTCACCTCTACCCTTGCTCCCTGTGACAGCTTTTCTCTGATGAGACTATTGAGATGTCCCTTCATTTCTGGGCACCTTGTTTCACAATGTCATGATCTATCTATAGCACTTGTCTCTATCTGAAATTCCTTTTCCAATTATTTCTTGATTTTTTTTTTCTCTTTCTTCCAACTAGAATAAAAGTTCCACAAAGGCATTAATCTTCCTGGACTTCCTTTCCACTATAGCTGCAACTTCTTTAAAAAGTGTGTTGCTTGATCTTAATGGAATGGATGAGAATTGGATAAGAATGAATGGACAAATTAATGTAATTGATTCTGGTTTAAATAAGTTTTATTTGTTTTCCCTATATAAGTGGTAAGTATAAAGAATGTCTTCTAGAAGAAAAATTTTTGAGCTGGGATTTGATGGATAAATGATTGGAGAAAAGAAAAAAGAGATGAAAGATAGAGAATTGGGTAGATAGAGAGAATATGAGCCCTGAGGACAAAGGACTCCCTTACAAGGATGCCTTATGATTGTTAAAATCTCAGTGTATCCAAACTGTTCCTTCTGCAGCCTCTCCTAACTCAGCAGATGTATGCTCTAATTCTCAAGCTAAATACCTTAGAGACATAATTTTTCTTCTTCTGACAGCCCGTGTCCAGCTTATCAGGAATCCAATTGGCTCTACCCCAAAATACTTTCAGACCAAACCACCCCAGACATCATTGACTTTGATTGCTGCAGTAGTCTTTTAAAAAATCTGATTCTAACCTTGCCTCTTCTACAGTCTATTCTTAACAGGAAAGCTGGATGGAGACTTTTCGTGTTTTAAAATTTTTATTTTATATTATTCATTTCAGTTCAGTCACTCAGTCATGTCCGACTCTTTGTGAACCCATGGACTGCAGAACACCAGGCCTCCCTGTGCATTGCCAACTCCTGGAGTTTACTCAAACTCATGTCCATTGAGTCAGTGATGCCATCCAACCATCTCATCCTCTGTCATCCCCTTCTCTTCCTGCCTTCAGTCTTTCCCAGCATCAGGGCCTTTTCAAATGAGTTAGTTCTTTGCATCTGGTGGCTATATATTTGATTGAAAATGTTGTGTTAGTTTCTGGAGAAGGCAATGGCACCCCACTCCAGTACTCTTGGCTGGAGAATCCCAGGGACAGAGGAGCCTGGTAGGAGGCTGTCTATGGGGTCGCACAGAGTCAGACATGACTGAAGTGACTTAGTAGCAGCAGCAGCAGCAGTTGTACAGCAAAGTGACTGAGTTATACATGCACATGTATCTACTCTTTTTAAAATTATTTTCCCATTTAGATTATTACAGCGTATTAAGCAAAATTCCCTGTGCTATATAGTCATGAAAAAGAATGAAATAATGCCACTTTCAGCAGCATGGATGGACCTGAACATGATCATACTAAGTGAAGAAAGAGAAACACAAATATTATATGATATCACTTATATGTGTAATAAAAAAATGGTACATATTAACTTAATTACAAAACAGAAAAAGACTCACAGACTTGGAGAGTAAACTTGGTTACCATGAGGAAGGGAAGGGGAAGGGATAGATTGGGAATGTGGGATTAATATGAATTGAGCCATTAAAACCAAAGTCATTTTTTAAATGTATTCACAGAGAAGCTTTATTCCAATATTTACGTAAAAATAAGTTGATGTTGAACAAGAAAGGTTTTTACAAAGGGTTAAAATTTATCAAAGAACAGAACTTGTTCCTTCCCTTTAGTTTGAATTCAGTTGCCTGATGCATCATTATTACTCTCTGCCCTCTCTAATCATTTTCATCACATGCAATAAAAAAAACAAACAGCAAAATCATATCCTGTACTCCATCTACCACCCCCTCCTCTGGCTCTCCATTCACTCAGAGTAGCAACCAAATCCACAAGCTCCATCTTGGTCTGGCTGGTGTCTCTGATGTCCTTCCAATCTTTTCTCTTTGCCTCACTCTGCTCATGCCAACTGGTCTTGTACCTCACACAAATCATTTACACATCACCCTTACCCATAGATCTTTCTTCAACCTGGAAAATTTCTTCCCTCAAAACCTGCTTGGTGATTCCCTTGCTTCTAAAACTTTTATTCCAATTGCATCCTCTCAATGAGGTGACATTATTTAATTCCATCATCTGTCCCTTGCAAGTTCAGTTCCCCTACTCTGAGGTCTACTCCTGAATTTTCTTTCTTGTCTAGCATACATAGAACCTTCTGGAGCATCATACATTTCAGTCATTTATAAATTTTACTATTCATTTTATATCTTCCATCACTGGAATGTCAGGTCCTTGTAGGCTAAGATGACTGTCTGTTACCTGATGTGTGATAGATATTCAAATAATGAATGAGAGGTGATAATCAGTTTTATTTGGTCCACACACAGGAAAAACAGGTAAAGAAAGTGATAGGCTTGGCCAGAAGTTAGCTTGGGGTCAACTGAAAGAAAGCCTTCCAACTCTAGATGAGCACTTTTTTCCTTTATTCTCTGTACACCAGGGAGTAAGGACAATCATTTATAAAGGAATTTGCATTGCCGATAGCCTTCTTTAAGATGTGGTAGTAATTTTCTCCTGAACTTTTAATTTTCTTCCTCTTTGAAATTTCATTGACTTAACACTTGCCTCATCCAGAGTAAAGGAATTATTTTGATCAGTAGATGGTGATTGTGTTTCTAGTACATGGCACACTTGTACCATGCAAGTCCTCTGCTTGGTCAATTCCCCTTTCTTCCATTTATTCCCCATAGAAAAATATACTAATTAGCTTGTATTTGCTCATGGGAAACGTATAAAGTAGATACATGTTTAGTTACATAAGTGGCATTGGGCTTTAACCTCATTTGGTTAATTTTGCACTTCTCCTTTGATGAGGACACCTGGATTGGTCCCTCATTTTCCCAGTAATTGTACTACAGACTTGAATGGAGAGCCCTCTTTCCTCAGGCAATTGTATCCTGTTTATGGAGACACCCATTTTTCTCACTACTTCTCCTGGAGTTAGCTCAGGTCCAGACTTTAATCTCTTCAGTTCACTCTTGTTTAAGGGTCTCATGTGCACATACTTAGAAAGATGAGATCTACTCATCCTCACTCACTCAAGCAACAGCAACAAGTGCAACAACAGCAATTTGATATAAATTCATATTGGCTTTTAGGGGTAAAAATTTTTTTCTTAATTCTTGTCATTTGAACTTGACCTGATGTACATAATTGCAAGAAGATCCATTTTTCATATATAATCATTATCTAACACCTTCAGATCCTGGAAAAGAGTGCAAATACTAAGAATTTTTCAAAAGTAATGCTCAAAATTCTCCAAGCCAGGCTTCAAACGTACGTAAACTGTGAATTTCCGATACTCAAGCTGGATTTAGAGAAGGCAGAAGAACCAGAGATCAAATTGCCAACATCCATTAGATCATAGAAAAAACAAGAGAGTTCCAGAAAAACATCTACTTCTGCTTTATTGACTATGCCAAAGCCTTTGACTGGCTGGATCACAACAAAGTGTGGAAAATTCTCCAAGAGGGGGGAAAATAGCAGACCACTTTACCTGCCTCCTGAGAAATCTGTATACAGATTAAGAAGTAACAGTTAGAACCGGGCATGGAACAACTGGCTGGTTCCAAATTGGAAAAGGAATATGTCAAGGCTGTATAGTGTCACCCAACTTATTTAACTTATATGCAGAATATATCATGCTAATTGCCAGACTGGATGAAGCACAAGCTGGAATCAAGATTTCTAGGAGAAATATCAATAACCTCAAATATGCAGATGACACCACCCTTATGGCAGAGAGTGAAGAGGAACTGAAGAGCCTTTTGATGAAAGTGAAAAAGAAAAGTGAAAACGCTGGCTTAAAACTCAACATTCATGGAACGAAGATCATGGCATCTGGTCCCATCAATTCATTGCAAATAGATGGGGAAACAATGGAAATTGTGACAGACTTTATATTTTGGGGCTCCAAGATCACTGCAGGTAGTGACTGCACCCATGAATTTAACAGATTCTTACTCCTTGGAAGAAACTGCTGCTAAATCGCTTCAGTCCTGTCCAACTCTGTGTGGCAATAGACGACAGCCCACCAGACTCCCATCCCTGGGATTCTCTAGGCAAGAACACTGGAGTGGATTGCCATTTCCTTCTCCAATGCATGAAAGTGAAAGGGAAGTCACTCAGTCATGCCCGACTCTTCGTGACTCCATGAACTGCAGCCTACCAGGCTCCTCTGTCCATGGGATTTTCTGTGACTAATCTAGACAGCATATTAAAAAGCAGAGACATTACTTTGCCAATAAAGATCCCTCTAGTCAAAGTCATGATTTTTCCAGTAGTCATATATGAATGTGAGAGCTGGATCATAAAGAAAGCTGAGCACTGGCGAATTGATGCTTTTGAACTGTGGTGTTGGAGAAGACTCTTGAGAGTCCCTTGGACTGCAAGCAGATCCAACCAGTGAATCCTAAAGGAAACCAGTCCTGAATATTCATTGGGAGGACTGATGCTGAAGCTTCAATACTGTGGCCACCTGATACAAAGAGCTGAATCATTGGAAAAGACCCTGATGCTGGGAAAGATTGAAGGCAGGAGGAGAAGAGACTGGCAGAGGATGAGATGTTTGGATGGCATCACCAACTTAATGGACCTGAGTTTGAGCAAGCTCTGGGAGTTGGTGATGGACAGGGAAGCCTGGTATGCTGCAGTCCATGGGGTCACAAAGAATCAGACATTACTGAGTTACTGAGCTGAACTGAACTGACGAATATTAAAATATTCAATTGGTTACCTTGTATGAATCACATGAATGAATTAATCTCAGGTTTTTAGTCATTTTTTAGCACGCATCTTATCTATATATAATCAGAATTGAATATTTATTTTGTTGCTCTATGCCGAGTGCTATAGATGTGCAGTGAACAAGGCACATGTGTAGTAACAACCCGCACCTTACCTATCATTGATTAGTCCCTAGAAATAGGAAGGTGTATGTATTGTTTTCCCTGTTCCTCCTCTCTGACAGGACCCCTGTTCCATTAAATGCTTCATGATCTTTTGCAGAATTCCTTGTAGCTACAGCTTGGCCTGCCATCCAGTCCTAGCTAGTGAGACTTGAGAGGTAGTCAACATATTGAGCTTCTGAGTAAAAGGATTCTCTGTCAATGTTGAACTTAACCTCACCTTGAGATCCTAAAACACTGTGATGGTTAGAGAAATCCCTCATGTATCCTGGGACACAACTCACTGAAAATACCCACCCTTCCCCATATGACAGATGACTCAGAATGTCCCCCTGTCTACCCATAACAAAGTGAGACACAGGCTCCCCAAATTCCCCTTCCTTGCCTGCCAAATGTTTAGCTAAGCAGCTGCTTCAATCCGCTGACCAACTGGGCAATCACACTCAATTCCTTACCTTTTCCCATTTGCTTACCCTTTCCTATGAAAGAAAACCCTTTCTCGGCCTGACCCTCATGATACTTGCACACCTTACGGTATAAGTGTCTCCCCAATGGCAATATTCCCCTCTCCTTAGTGCTGGCATCTTTTTGAATATAGTCTCTGGTTACCTAGGTCCAGATTTGTTTCTTATTTTTCATCTCCTTTTTTTTTTTTTTATACATAGAGATTAAATTTATTTATTTTTATTTATTATTTTTTTTATCTCCTTAAGAAAAAAACAGATGCATTAAAGAAAAGCCTCCTTTCCTTTTTTTCTGGATTCTGTGTTTCTATGCAGGAGGTCTAGAATTTACTTTGGTCCTCTTGACCCATGAATAAACCCTGCAACTTTATTTCCTCTGAACTTCTTATTATAATAAATAATAACCTCTTTATGACTTAAGCCAATGAGAGCAGGGAACTGCAGAGAAAGCTATCCTCATGAGTACCTGTAACCAAGGGCTGAGTCATGGTTTCAATACTCTGGCTGAGGGGAATTTTGAACGTTGGGTTTATTTCTGGAGTTGCTTTAGAGACATTATAGGGATGAGGAAAGATAATGGATTTTAATGACTTGTTGAGTATGTAAAGTGAAAGATAGAAGCAGAACCATTTTAGGGGATTGTGAATATCCTATGATATAGCAGAACAGGTTATAATTTTATTTTTTGTCTTCTCTAAGTGTATGACTTTTGACAGGCAATTTCCCTATACATCAGTGAGAATCTAATACGAGTCTTTGGGGTCATATGCCATGATATTTGGTTCTGGAGATGCAGAGACAGCACAGTCTTTACCCTCAAGTGGCTCATGGTTTATTAGGAGAGTTAAAATTCATAAACAAATAATAATAAATCAATGTGAAAACTGCATTAGCAAATGTGCACAATTGCACAATTTATTGGGGGACTAATTAACTCTGTCACTTCCTAATAAAGCCTTGTAATAATGAAGTGCATGAAAAACACCAATAGTTTTCCAGGCAGATGAGGATGAGATGGCCATTCCCCAAAACAGAAATAACATCTACTAAATTCATGGGTTACAAGTGTGAGAGGACTGACCTAGCCAAATCATACAGTCCTTGTGGGTCTCACTCATAGTCTATCCCAGACTGCAGTTGGTGGTTGTTAAACGGGGCCCCTGGGAACTCCAGTGATTCTGTGAGTTTCTCAGGCATCACCCTGTGAGGCCTGTGACTTATGGGACCTGCAGGGGGTTCTGGTGAACAAACGAAATCCAGTTCTCCCATTTTATTAGCTTTGTGACAATGGGTAAGTATGCTAACCTCTCTGTGGCTCAGTTTCTACACGTGTATAATGGGGAAAATGATAGTAAATCTATCTTTGGGTTGTTGTAAATATACTCAATAAATTGCATAATATATATAAAGTTCTTAGAACAAACCCTAGCATATAGTGCCATGTATTATCTGCTAATATTATGAGGAAAACATTTTAACCGCAAGGTCACAATTTTGCCAGATTTTTAATCTACCTTATTTGTAACAGTAAGATGATGCGATGTCCCTGGAAATTTTTTTCCTTTTTATTTTTTAAAAATTTATTTTATTGAAATATGATTGATTTATGACATTGTATTAATTTCTGCAGTACAGCAAATGATTCAGTTATACATGCATACATACATGCATTATATGTATGCATTCTTTTTCATAATCTTTTCCATTACAGTTATCACAGGATATTGAATGTAATTCACCACTGAATCTTGTTTATAGAAAAACTTCAGCCTTCCCCAAGTTCCAAAAAGCAAATTTAATCAAAGAAGTCAGAAAATATAGAAGCACAGGAAAACAGTCAAGCAAGACAAAATAACAGCTTAGCCAAAATACAAAAGTTCAAGGCTCTTAATTCCTCTTCAGGTTATGCATGCGTGCTCCATCGTGTCTAACGATTTGCAACTCCATGAGTGTAACTCTCCATGCTGCTCATTCATGGGATTTTCCAGGCAAGAATGCTGGAGTCGGTTGCCCTTTATTTCTCCAAGAGATCTTCCTGATCCAGTAAGTGAACCCTTGTCTCTTGCATTGGCAAGTGGATTGTTTACCACTGAGCCACCTGGGTTTCACCTTTCCTCCTCAAGGACTAAAGATGATAGTCATATCCTTTGAGTTGTTTTGCATATACTGAAACCCCCACCAGGTGGAAGAAGTTGCCTGCATGCTAACCAGAAGCATGTAGATGCTAGCTGCCTTATAACCAGAAAGCTGCTAATACTGACTCCTAATACCTCATAAGCAACCAATCAGAAGAATGTCCCTGAGCTTATCACTTACCACCCCCCCTTCCCCAACCCTCTGTGTCACTTTATGTTTTAAAGGCTTTCACTGACAGCCGTCAGGAAGGTGGGTCTTCTGAGCATTAGTTGCCTGCATGTCTGGCTTGGCATCCTGTAATACAGGCTTCGCTTTCCATTACCAACACCAGTGCCAATAGATTTGCTTTAGTATGCCCAGGTGAGCAGATCCAAGTTTGATTTGATAATAATAGCTTCAGATTGTGTTTAATATATCTTTTGAAGAAACATTTGCATAATTTTTTTTTAACATTTGAAGATAATTCTAGATTAATTCTTGCAACAATTGTTTGTGAAGTGTTGTTAGTTACTCAGTCATGTCTGACTCTGTGATCCCGTGGACTATATAGCCTGCCAGGCTCCTCTGCCCACGGGATTCTCCAGACAAGAATACTGGAGTGAATTGCCATTTTCCCCTCTAGGGGATCTTCCCCTCTCAGGAATCAAACCCACAGCTCCTGCACTGGCAGGCCTATTCTTTACCATCTGAGCCACCAGGGTAGCACATGGTGAATGTTTGCTGTGGCCAAGATACAATGCTTAGGATACAACAGCAACAAAACTAGCAAATAATTCTGCTTTCATGGACTTCCATTTGAAAAGAGAAACTCAAAAATTAAAAATATATTATATATAGGAATAAAATAAATTATATTAAATACTCTGATAAAACTAATAATGCAAAACATTGGAAAAGAAATATTGTGAGCAACAGTTTAATGCCAAATAGAATTGATAGGCAAGGTCTTGATGAGCAGGTGATACCCAGGGAAAATGTAAAGCAGGTAAAAGAGTAACTTAGCAGGTTGCTGGGAGATAGACACTGCGTACCTGAGGAGCTGAGAGGGAACCAAAGAATTAAAAGAGGAACGAGCAAGAAGCAAGGAATCAAGAAGAGTCTTTTGCCCCAAGGTGAGGAACTAGACTGACTGGAGTATTGTTGGCAATTTGAACTCGAAATCATGGGAGGGTGGGCTTCCCTGGTGGCTCAGATGGTAAAGAATCTACCAGAAATGCAGGAGACCCAGGTTTGATCCCTGGGTCAGGAAGATACCCCTGGAGAAGGAAATGGCTATCCACTCCAGTATTCTTGCCTGGAAAATCCCACAGAAAGAGGAGCCTGCCGGGCTACCCTTTCATGGGGTCACAGAGAGTTGTACACGACTGATCGCTTCATAGGAAATAGATGGGGAAACAGTAGAAACAGTGTCAGACTTTATTTTCTGGGCTCCAAAATCACTGCAGATGGTGACTGCAGCCATGAAATTAAAAAACGCTTACTTCTTGGAAGAAAAGTTATGACCAACCTAGATAGCATATTCAAAAGCAGAGACATTACTTTGCCGACTAAGGTCCGTCTAGTCAAGGCTATGGTTTTTCCTGTGGTCATGTATGGATGTGAGAGTTGGACAGTGAAGAAGGCTGAGCACCAAAGAATTGATGCTTTTGAAGTGTGGTGTTGGAGAAGACTCTTGAGAGTCCCTTGTACTGCAAGGAGATCCAACCAGTCCATTCTGAAGGAGATCAACCCTGGGATTTCTTTGGAAGGAATGATGCTAAAGCTGAAGCTCCAGTACTTTGGCCACCTCATGCGAAGAGATGACTCATTGGAAAAGACTCTGATGCTGGGAGAGATTGGGGGCAGGAGGAGAAGGGGACGACAGAGGATGAGATGGCTAGATGGCATGATGGACTCGATGGACTTGAGTCTGAGTGAACTCCGGGAGATGGTGATGGATAGGGAGGCCTGGTGTGCTGCCATTCATGGGGTCTCAAAGAGTCGGACACGACTGAGCAATTGAACTGAACTGAGCAAGTAACAGTTTCCCTTTGTATCAGTGATGATACTACCAGTCTATGAGTGTGGAAGATTGCACCCACAAAGGCCAAGATGAAAGTTACTCAACAATCTATGGGGAACATAATGGTGGTTCATTTTGGAGTGGCAGCAGAAATGGTAGGCTTTTGAATAAACTTGCAAAGGGCTACATGGAAAGAGAGGCTGTGACAATGTGTATCCAATTAAATCATCTGTAATTAATGTCTTTGGCAATCCCATTACTGAGAAATTATTTTGTGGGTTCCTGAGTATCTGAGCAAGAAAGTGTTACAGGTACAGAAGGAGGCTCTGGCTCTTATTCCAAACACAGGTGCATCCACTGGTTTTATTGTCTTTAGACAGTAATCCTTGGTTATTCCCTCCCTTAAACTGTTCCCTTGTCTCTATCATAAAATAGAATCTGATCCTGAGTAATGTGACTTAGTAAGGGCAGTTTAACTGTGCATTCAAAGAACCACTAAATATATGTTTATTTTATATTTAGCCTCAGCCATTATGCACGATTATACTTAAAAGAGCACTGGATGGATAAGTCATAAGCCACAACAGGTGTGACTGGAGAAACACACAAAAGGCACGTAAAATTCAAGAGAGAGTGTAGACTATATAAACTTTCCACTAAGGCAGGGGGATATAAGTCATGTTTGAACACTGAGATCAATCATTGTGCAAGCAAGTAATTGCTGACAGCCTAGAGTAAGATGGGAGATCCTGGGAACATGAACCAAGGGGCTCCCTCATTACACTCATCTTCAAGGTGCCCTTGGTTACCTTGCCTCACTTAAAAGAGGAGATTATGGAGTTGAAATCAGAGCAGCTCCTATGGAATTATATCAACAGCTGAGAGACCTTGGAACAAATAAGCTACATTGCCCATGATTAAAGCAGATTAACTAAAGATTTAGCTCTTCTCCATTAAGTTCCTGTTAAAACTTCTATAGGTATTATCTTATTAACATACCCACACCTCAGTGGCACACTCTTCATTAAGAGGTGATAGCAGGAGGGAAAGAATGATTATAAAATTCTTTAAAATTCTCACAAGCAGTTAGTGAAAAACTAATGTTCAACACTTCTTTCTTATCAGGGATTTGCATGAGTTAATGCATTATTCCATTCACTTCTCATGTCAATTCTGTGATTTATTCGGAAGAGGCACTGAGGTAGCCTTAGTGATTTTCTCAAAAGTGTTGCTATCTTCTAGAATCAAAATTGACCCAACAAATATTAATTCTCATATTATTTCCATTGTATCATTTGTCCTTCAAGGGGTGAACTATGACACCCAATGTCACATGATGTTTTGGTTGTAAGACTGTCCTAGTACCCCAGTCTTCTGTGTTTTTCATGGTAGCCTCATGCCAACTTCTGAGCTACTAGCCAACACAGTCAATGCCTGGAGAAGTCTTCTTATTAGGGTATAAGTTTATCCATACCTTCATCCCTTATGGAAGTGGTGAAAGGGCAAGGTGGCACATGAAGCAGACTTCTCTGCATATTTCATTTATTGTTTTGTAGTACAAGCTGTAGACACTGGAAATGACCGATTATTTCTTCCTTAGTATGAAGAAAGCTTGCTTTCTTCCAGGTCATCTTTCTCTTATCCATTAAATTACTTAGGTCTCTGGCATCAAACGTCCTTCAGGGATGGCCTTAGGCAAAGCTATGAAATCCATCCTCTGTTCTGGGAAATTCTCATCATCTGCCCTCTCCATCGCTCTGTAGAACTCCCATTCTCCTATGGGTCTTCTGAAAGTTGCCTTCTAGAAGCTCAAACAAGTATTATACATATGAAAATATGCCTCTTTTTTGTACTTCGAAGGACATGCCATAATTATTTTTTCCTCTTTCGTTGGGGATCCCAATGAAAAAATAAATGGCTCAGATCCCAACAAATGGCTCAAACTGATGCATACCCAGGTTCTAAAGTAAATGGAGAATAAGTTGTCAGCCTTTAAAAGTGTGTTGCCCTTTGCCATGACTTCCTTTAACATCATCCAGTTAAGTCTCAATTCTCAAGTCATCATATTTAAAAAAAAATTTAACTCTTTATTTTATATTGGAGTATAATTGATTAATGTGTTAGTTTCAAGCATACAGCAAAGTGATTCAGTTATACATGTAGCTATTCTTTTTCAAGTTCTTTTCCCATTTAGGTTATTACATAAATTGAGCAGAGACCCCTGTGCTGTACAAATAGATCCTATTGGTTATCCATTTTCAATATAGCAGTGTGTACATGTCTGTCACAAACTCCCTAACTCCTCCCCTCTACTTTCCCCCCTTGTAATCATAAGTTTATTCTCTCAGTCTGTGAGTCTGCTTCTGGTTTGTAAATAAGTTCATTTGTATTTTTTTCTTAGATTCCACATGTAAGCAATAGCATATGATATTTTTGTTTCTCTGACTTACTGTATTCAGTAAGACAGTCTCTAGGTCCCACATATTTTTAAAACATTCTTTAAAGCAAGTCTCACCAACATATGGTTCCATGGCTGAAACAAGTTTAAGAGGCTTTTAATTGAATGTTGCTTATGGACCCAATCAAAGAAGCGTTAATTAGTTAATAATCTATTAAGAATTCCCTCAGGAGGACCAATAGGAACAAAGAAACAAATTCTGTGATTCAGAGTCAAGGTATAATAAGCTACCTAATGATCCTTCCAAAGATGTTCACATTCTAATATTAGGAATCTGTGAATATATTATCTTACATGTCAAAAGAGACTTTGCAGGGAGATTAAGCTAATGAGTTTGAGATGGAAAGACAATCCTGGTTTATCTGAGTGAGACTGATGTAATCACAAGGATCTTTGCAAGAGGGAGGCAGAGGTGGAGTCTGAGAAAATATATGGAGACAGAAGTAGATAAAAGAGTGACAGAGAGAGAGGAGGATGCCATATTGATGGTTTTGAGGATGGAGACGGGTCTGCAGACTAAGGAAGATGGGCCACCTCTAGAAGCTGGAATAGGCAAGAAAAATGGACCTTTCTCTAGACTGGCAAAGTGGAATGTAATTCTGCTGAAATCTTGATGCTAAGATTTCTAGCCTCTGGAATTGTATGAGGATGAATTTGTGTTATTTTAAGCCACTAAATTTGTAGTCATTTTGTTACAGTAGCAAAAAGAAACGAATGCCAAACTTGTATGACACACTGACAGTTAATCTTTGACACAGTAAGTCTTTGTAGAGCCACAGCTGTTTCAGTGGAATATGGGAATATTGTGTTAGAAAATGCTTCAAGATAACAAGGCAAATATGTCCATGGTGTGCCAGCAGGTCCTAAAGACTTTTAAAATGGAAATGGTAACAGCAAACAAACTGTGTTTCCTAAATATTGGTGTTCTATTAAATGTTCTTTGGAAGGACTGATGCTTTAGCTGAAACTCCAGTACTTTGGCCACCTCATACGAAGAGTTGACTCATTGGAAAAGACCCTGATTTTGGGAGGGATTGGGGGCAGGAGGAGAAGGGGATGACAGAGGATGAGATGGCTGGATGGCATCACCGACTTGATGGACATGAGTTTGGGTGAACTCCGGGAGTTGGTGATGTACAGGGAGGCCTGGTGTGCTGCAATACATGAGATCGCGGAGTCGGACATGACTGAGTGACTGAATCGAACTGGACTGAACTGAACTGAAATGTCCTAAGATTGTAAATTGCTCATGTCACTATATTCACCTTTTCCTATCTTTTCAAAATTTCATCCAATGGGGCTTCAAACAGTGATGCTTAAAGCCACCATTGACTTGACTGGCCTTGATATGAACAGTTGTTATTATTTTTTTTGCATGTCAATCATCATCAATCAAAAGGGAAGCATCAACCTGGAGCAAAATAAATACTGACATGACAGAGAGAAAGAGCATTTTCTGGAGGGTCTAACATTCCTCATCTATAGAACTTCATCAGGCTTCTGAAAAGAAAAAAATAGGTTGTATTATATGTTAAAAGTAATATATAAATTTGGTTTCATTAATATAAATGTATCTTTTAGATGTCTTTAGAGGCATTGATTTAAAGCACAAAAGTTTTTTTGTACCTAGGGTTACTGAAAGTGAATAAGTTCATATTGTTTCTATTATAAAATTTGTCAACAGGCAAATCAGCTGATATGAGGAAACATTTGAGTAAATTAAATGTAAATGACTTATATAAAATAGTGACACAAGTTGTTTACTAAGGTAAAATTTAATGCCCTGGTTGGTTTGTGTCCTGATTATAACTGTTGTTTTCCCTTCTACCCTTAAGAAGTTGAGAGAGCCTATCTCAATTTCTTCTCTCTGCACAAAGAAGTATTTAACAGCTATTTTTAATAGTTCTTTTTGGTCTATTGTAAATGCAATCCAGATTTAAATTCAGTGAAGATAAGTAGCTTGAGTGAACCAAATTTGTATGTTCTGTAGAGAAAATCTCCCCCCAAAATGTGTTCTATAAATAATAAAAAATATTCCTATTTCAAAAAGAGCAATGGTAATTCCAAACTCCTAATTTATCCCTTCCCCAATATATGCACACTCAGTTCAGTTCAGTTCAGTTCAGTCGCTCAGTTGTGTCCAACTCTTTGATACTCCATGAATCGCAGCACGCCAGGCCTCCCTGTCCATCACCAATTCCCGGAGTTCACTCAGACTCACGTCCATCGAGTCTGTGATGCCATCCAGCCATCTCATTCTCTGTCATGTCCTTCTCCTCCTTCCCCCAATCCCTCCCAGCAACAGAGTCTTTTCCAATGAGTCAACTCTTCCCATGAGGTGGCCAAAGTACTGGACTTTCAGCTTTAGCATCATTTCTTCCAAAGAAATCCCAGGGCTGATCTCCTTCAGAATGGACTGGTTGGATCTCCTTGCAGTCCAAGGGACTCTCAAGAGTCTTCTCCAAAACCACAGTTCAAAAGCATCAACTATTTGGCGCTCAGCTTTCTTTACAGTCCAGCTCTCACATCCATACATGACCACTGGAAAAACCATAGCCTTAACTAGATGGACAATTGTTGGCAAAGTAATGTCTCTGCTTTTCAATATGCTATCTAGGTTGATCATAACTTTTCTTCCAAGGAGTAAGCGTCTTTTAATTTCATGGCTGCAGTCACCATCTGCAGTGATTTTGGAGCCTAAAAAAAGAAAAAGTCTGACACAGTTTTCACTGTTTTCTCCATCTATTTCCCATGAAAAGATGGGACCAGATGCCATGATCTTCATTTTCTGAATGTTGAGCTTTAAGCCAACTTTTTCACTCTCCTCTTTCACTTTCATCAAGAGGCTTTTTAGTTCCTCTTCACTTTCTGCCATAGGGTGGTGTCATCTGCATATCTGAGGTTATTGATATTTCTCCTGGCAATCTTGAGTCCAGCTTGTGCTTCTTCCAGTCCAGCATTTCTTATGATGTACTCTGCATAGAAGTTAAATAAGCAGGGTGACAGCATACAGCCTTGATATACTCCTTTTCCTATTTGGAACCAGTCTGTTCCATGTCCAGTTCTAACTGTTGCTTCCTAACCTTCATATAGGTTTCTGAAGAGGGAGACACTACTATATATGAAATACATAGTCAAAAATGACCTAATATATTGCACAGGGATATTGTGTAATAACTGACAAGGGAAAAAAATGTGAAAAAGACTATGTGCTGTGCTTAGTTGCTCAGTTGTTTCCGACTCTTTGCAACCCCATGGACTGTAGTCCACCAGACTCCTCTGTCCATGGGTATTCTCCAAGCAAGAATATATGTGCGTGCGTGCTAAACTGCTCCAGGTGTGTGTGTGTGTGTGTGTGTGTGTGTGTAACTTAAGCAATTTGCTGTACAATCAATTTGCTAATACAACACTGTAAATCAACTATGCCTCAAAAAATACACACAAATACACACATGCACACACACACACACACATATATATATATAAATATATATGTATATACACACAAAAAAATACAAAGAGAGCCATGGTCAAATACTTTTGGGGAAATAAATATATCCCTTCTTTTGGGGAGAGTTCAATAGTGTTCTGGGTCCCCTTTATCAAACTTTTTGCACCCACCCTCCTGACTTGCTGTCTACACAGGTTCTATCAGAAGTCCTACGTGACCATCTGCCCGGGATGCTATACCAGAAACAATACAAGGTGCCAAGACTCTTAGGGCATACCTTGCTGCAAGTCATTCTCATTTACTATTAGTATCCAATCTAAATATTAATAGTTCCTTGTGGCTAGTGGCTATTGTATTGTGTAGCAGAGATCTAAACAAACAGCTGTGATGAATTTTCTTTGGTTAGTTACTGGTTTGAGGGAGACAAGGAGGACCCTTCTTCTGTTTCCATGGATTGACATGCTTTTAAGAATGGGGCATGTGGAGGAGGAGGAACGGTTGATCTTCCATCCTTTCTTTCCTATAGCAGTGATATCATGGTAGAAATGTACAGTTTCATAAAGAATAAAACGTGAGTCCAAATCCACCTGGACTTTGATTGTATGCTTGTTAATGGGCATATTTTTCTGACGCCATAAATACAGAAGAGCACTGGGTACTACAGCTATGCTTATGACCTGAGTTTTGGGGAAAGGTTAGGTGAGATCTCTGTTACCTGTGAGCAACTTGCCTTCCCCCTTCTTACTACGGTTTTTGCTGCTCATTATATATTGATTGCCAATTAGACAAACTCCATTAAAGTAAAAATAATCAGATCAACTGTAGTTATGACAAGAACACTTACTTGGGGTCACCATAATCTTAAAGAGTCAAATAACCATAGAAAGAAAGGGACCATTGTGTATTGAGTTCCACCAACTACCCCACTTTACAGCTAGGGGAGAAAAGTAAAAAAAAGAATAAATTACTTGTCCAAGTTCACACAATATAATGTGTCCACCAGAGTGTTCTGGAATCAAGCAAAATAAACTTGAGCTCTGCAAACTGTCTCTCTCTCCCTCATCCTCTTCCTATCTCTCATTTCCCCTCCCTCCATAGAAGTGTTTTCTCCAACAATTTGAAAACGGCATGGGACATACTTTTGATATTTTGATGAACTATGAAGTGCATGATAGTTTCTTGTCATCTTCAAAATAAACTTTTTTATGCCTTCTGCTGACCCACTGAACAAATGCTACCCCTCCTCCATCCTACTACTATGTTAAAAAGACGGAGGGAATATAGAAATTATTGACAATTATAACTATACCATTTTCACTATTGCTTAGTGAGAAATCCTTTTATAAAGTATATTATTTAGCTCTCTCAACAACACTGCGATATAAGTCTTGTTATCCCCAGTAGGGAAACAAAGAGGAAGGTTAAGCAGTTTACTCAGGTCCCTACAACTGCCAAGTTGTTATGTTGGCCTTGATCTTCAAGATAACTATTTCCCAAGTCTGTTGTTTTCCCATAGTATGTGGTATATTTGAGTATCTGAGAATACGCTCCCTTCAGGTCTTTCCCTTTTCTTCCAACCTCTTTCAAATTTTGTAGAATGTTAGTCTGTCTTCAGAAGTGTGAGAAGGCTGTGCTGTGCTGTGTGCTTAGTCCCTCAGTTGTGTCCAACTCTTTGCGACCCCATGGACTGTAGCTTCCCAGGCTCCTCTGTCCATGGGGATTCTCCAGGCAACAATACTGGAGTGGGTTAGCATGCCCTCCTCCAGGGATGGAAAAGCTAGTACTTCTTAATATTTTAATACTGAGACTAAGAAAATGTATTTCCAATTTCAAATGAGGAATTGAATACAATTTCATTATGAAGAGTGAAAAGAACATCAGAATAAAAGAAATGACCTGCATTTCCCTTCCAGCTTTGTTCCTAAATCAAATCACAAAGCAGCAACTAATTGTTTTTACTATACAGTGTCAGAATTTGGCATTTGGCAGGATCTTTGATCTCAGTTGAGTATGGAAGCAGAATTGGGCACACAGTTATCAAAATCACCTGAGAATTTTTTTTTTTCTTTTTCAGTGTATTAAACTTACATGATTTCATTCTGTAAGCCTCAAGTTATGACAGAATACCAGGGGTGATAGTGTGGAAACTGACATGCACACTCTAAAACCAATCCCTAAAGGATTTTAATTTATCCTCTTCCTCTTTGGAAGAGATGATTGCTAAGGTCCGTAATACATAGGTTAAGTGATTTCTGTGGGTCTTTCAAGCTGTAAGACAGAGGACAAAGGCAAATATGAAATCAGTGAGACTTTTTACCAAGTTTCCTTTTAATAAGTTACCATTCACTTTACCAAACTACCCTGCTGATATATTCACTGTTTAATCCATCACATATTCGTGTATTAACTCCTCTCTGACCACTAATATGTGCTAGATGTCCAGAGATACTTCTCTGCACTCAGAGGTTATATTTGAAGTCCAGGAAGTGCTTGATGTAATTCTGAAATGTTCTCAAGGCACCTGTAAAACCTTTTCTTTTTCCTCAAAGCAAAGATTATTGGAAAAGGTCACTTAACCATTTTCTTGTAGAGGAGGCATACATAAATCCATACCAGTCTCCAAGGAAATTAATGTCTTGCCTGTTATATTGGAAAGACATGAAATTGGGTTGAAGTCCAAGGTGCACCTTGAATTCAGCCTTTATATTTAAAGTGAAAATCTGCATTCAAAATAAAAACATTAGAATAAAATATGTGTTTCTTCATGAGATGTAAATGTTGTATAAAGAATAATAAAAATAAAAAGCAGGGCAGGTCTTATTCAAAGTTTATAACATAGTTTATAAAGAAAAATTGAAGAGAAGATAAGTAATTTTGGTTATATTCCACTGGATGGAATATAATATGTTCATAAAATTATAGTTATTAGCTATATAATGTGTAATAATATATATAATAACTAATGATAATAATACATTTAAAAATCTTGTGACAGTACATAGAAAAGCAGGACATAAAATTTTATTTACCATTTGAATAAAATTTGTTTGAAATATACATATGAAAATTATGTAAATATATGGCTAATTGTCAGTTTATTAAATGTGAACTTAGGCCTGGAACTGTACCTTACATTTATTATCTCATTTAAATCTCAAAACAAGACTTAATAAGTATTATTTTTTTCATGTTCAATGAGAAAATTCACTTAAAATGACTCATTTATTTTCATGTCTGTTAGATGGTTAATTTTATGTGCCAACTTGGCTGGGTTATGGTACTCAGATATTTAGTCAAATACTATTTTAGATGTTTCTATGGAGATACACTTTTGGAGAGGTGAACATTTAAATCAGTGGACTTTAAGTAACGCCCTTCATAATGTGAATTGACCTTATTCAATCAGTGAAGGTCTTAAAACAGACTGACCTCCCCTGAAGAAGAGGGAATTCTTGCAGCAGATAGCCTTTGAACTCAAACTGCAAACCTTCCCTTGGAACTCAGCTTACCAATCTACCCTGCATGTTTCGGATTTGCCAGCCTCCTCATCAGTGAGCCAGTTCCTTACATGAAATTGTTGTAGGAAGGGGGCACCCCCTCCAGGGCCCAAGAGCGGGCTCTTGTCAAACATGGAGAATTGTCCAAGGAGACACATGCTGACAAAGCAAGAGACTTTATTGGAAAAGGGCACCCAGGCAGAGAGCAGCAGGGTAAGGGAATCCAGGAGAACTGTTCTGCCATGTGGCTCGTGGTCTCAGGTTTTCTGTTGATGGGATTAGTTTCTGGGTTGTCTTTGGCCAATCATTCTGACTCAGAGCCCTTCCTGGTGGCACACGCATCACTCAGCCAGGATAGATGCTAGCGAGAAGGATTCTGGGAGGTGGATGGACACACAGTGTCTCCTTTTGACCTTTCCCAAACTCTTTCAGTTGGTGGTGGCTTATTAGTTCCATATTCCTTACCAGGACCTCCTTGTTGTAAAACAGCTCATATAAATGGTTACTATGGTGCCTGGCCAGGGTGGGCGGTTTCAGTCAGTGTGCTTCCCCTAACAAAATCTCTTTCAATATATATAGATAGATAGAGGATATAGAAAGATAAAGTGAAAGTGAAGTGAAGTTGCTCAGTTGTGTCCAACTCTTTGCGACCCTGTTGACTGTAGCCTACCAGGCTTCTCTGTCCACGGGATTCTCCAGGCAAGAATACTGGAGTGGGTTACCATTTCCTTCTCCAGGGGATCTTCCCGACCCAGGGATCGAACCTGGGTCTCACTCATTGGCGGCAGAGGCTTTAACCTCTGAGCCACAGGGAAGCCCCTATACAAAGATAAAGACATACATATAATATCTATATTTGCATATATATACAGATATATGTGTGTTATATACCTTCAATCTATTGGGTTTCTCTCGGGAACTCTGACTACAGCAGACTTTGATACAGAGAGTGTTCTTGGGAAATGTAGTCTTAAGAACAAGTTTTCTAAATTGATTCTAGTTTTTCTGAAATTGTTTCTCTAACTTGATGGCATTTAGAGGCACTAACAGCTCTATTTCCAGTAGTAAACAGGATACTTGTAGTCCATAATGTGATGTGACAGTAGCGGTAAGCAAGATATCACCATAATATTCACAACCGAACACTTATAAAAGGCAAAGTTCTGCGTTGTTGTGCACATGATACCTTTGAACATTTTTGTTGAAATAATGAGTATAATGAAATTGACTAGCTGCTCCTATACCACTGGAAAAAATGGGAGTGGGGAGTATGAACTCAAGAATTCAATTCCCAGTGAAGTGCTATATAAATGACCTGAAAGTTTCTGTCTGCCCTGAAAGAGACCCTTATCTACTATAGCTGCAGAGCTATCTGAAAAACCAAAATCAGAAAGTCATCCCATGAGTGACTGAATTACAACACAAAGTGAATTCCCAATTTCATGGTATGTCTACTGTTAAAATGAGGCCATTGATCAGGGAAGAATGGGGTCCTGGAAGCTGGCATAGGGGTGTATGGGAAGATTCTGATGAAACTGTAGACACTAAACCCCCATATTCTGATGAATCTGTTTTGCCAGTAGAAGTAGCTGATCCATCCCATCTGAGGAAATGAACCTTGCTTCACCTGAGGAAACAGTAATGGCCTCCCCTGAAATAATACCTGTCAAGAGATCACAGGTTCTCCTCAGAAGTCACCCTTATCACCCCTCTTTGCTTTTAGTCCTATAACTAGACTCAAGCCCCAGAAGGCTTTGAAAGGGAGGTAAAAATTATGGCCCGTGAGGATAATGGTAGAAGGAACATAAAGTTGTATCAGGCTGAATTTATGAATATGGGCACCCTAAGCAGAAATTCTGGATTTAATGTTGCAGCTCAGGGTGTTAGAAAAGGCTCTAACAGTTTTGGTTGGATGTTAAAACATGAATCAAAGGTGGCCTGAGTTAAATAAATTTGAAATGCTAGGTATACTGTGAGAGGAAGGAATTCAAAGGTTTAGAGAGATTGCAATGTCAGAGTGAATTTGTCACATAAGTCTTGCTCACACAACTGGAAGGTTCCTGTGGACATATATGGGTTCCAGGGGACATATATGCTACCAGTACTATAAGGATTAAATTTGTGAGGGGAGCCCCAGAATATTTGCAAGAGCTCTGAGGTCACTCTTTTCTACAGACATAAAATTGAATTGGGAATTGTTACCACTAAATGAATGGAAAACTTAATGCAATGAAAATAATCAGATACTGGGGTAGCAGGGCCAAATGGTGGCACTGACTGTCCAAGTCATGATGCACAGAGTTATATCACAGAGGACAGCAGAGCAACGATCAAAATAGTCTGGCTCACAAAGGCCTATGGTGTTGGCTAGGTGATTATGGTATTCCTAGAAGTGAAATAGATGTGAGGCCTACTAAGTTCTTTAGCTGCATCAGTGAAGGAATTCCAGATCAAGAGGACAAAACTCTAATTTGAATCATCTAGAGTCATGTCCCCTCAAGTCAATTTCTGAACTTGATCCAGTTTACAGACCAAGAGCCCCTTGTGTGAAGGGAATATGGGTCCCCTATAGAAGAACCCTGTACCCTGTCAGAAATTTATACTCTCCATCTTTCTCTCAGTATTACCCAAAGGGAGCTATGAGTTTTTAAAAACTTTTTATTTTATACTGGAGTATAGTTGACTAGCAATGCTGTGTTAGTCTCATGTGCACAACAAAATGACTCAGCCACATGTACACATGCATCCACTTCCCTTCAAACTCTCTTCTTACCTTGAATGCTACATAATATTGAGCAAAGTTCCCTGTCCTATACAGTCTTTTATCATGGTGACTCAGTATTGGGATAAAGATATATCAGGTCTTTCAGAGATAATCAAATACTGACTCTGAACTAATTTCAGGGGATCCAAAATAGCACTCTAGCACACTGAGAGGGGATTTGTAGAGGTCAGGTGATCAATGAAATTTTAGTTCAAGTCCATCTTAAAATATATTCAGTGAGTTCGTTAATCCATAAGCACAGTTTTATAATGCTTACTTTGAATAGACACAATTAGCAATTTATAGAAACTCTACATTGTTTCTTTGACTTGTGGAGTGAAAGCTAGTATGGTGGGAAAGACCAAGTAAAACTATTAGAAACCCTCTCCCTCGGAAAATTATAAACCAAAAGCAGCATCTCACTCATGAGAGGCTACAGAGTAGTGCCACCATCAAGGACTTGAAGGATGCAGGGATGGTAATTCTCACAATATCCCCCATTCAACTTGTCTATTTGTATAGAAATCATATGGATCTCAGATAACTAGAGAAGAATGGTGGTGGTGGTAAGTCATGTTCGACTCTTGTGACCCCATGGACGGTAGCCCCAAACGTCTGTCCATAGGATTTCCTAGGCAAGAATACTGGAGTGGGTAGCTATTTCCTCCTCCAGGGGATCGTCTGAATCTAGAAACTGAACCCAGGTCTCCTGCATGGCATATGGTCTCCTGCACTGCAAGTGGATTCTTTACTGACTGAGCCACCAGGGAAACCCAAGAACAGATTATCCTTAGTTAAATGAGATGGTGATTCCAACTCCAGTTACTGTACCAGATGTGGTTTCTTTGCCAGGGCAAATTAACATGTCTCTTGGTACCTGGTATCTATCTGGCTATCCATCTAGCTATCCACCTGGTAAATGTCTTTTTCTCTACACTTATTAGAAAAGACTACCCGAAATAGTGTTCTTTCAGCTGGCAAGGCAAGCAATACACTTTTACTTTGACCTCAGGAATACATCAACTTTTTAGCAACTATATTATAGTTTAGTTCTTGAAGATCTTGATTGCCTTTCCCTTGCCCAAGATATGACATGGATTCATTATATTGATGATGTGCTGGTTGGACATAGTGAGAAAAAAAACAAAAACAAAAACAAAAAAACAATGGTTCCAGACTCATTGGTAATGCATTTGCATGTCAGAAGATGGGAAATAAGCCTGACAAAAATTCAGGGAGCTTCCACCTAGTGAAATATCTAGAGGTTCAGTGACTTGAGAAAGTTGATAGCCTTTTAAGATGAGAGATAAGTTGTTGAATCTGGCTCCCTCCCACAAATGAAAAGGTGGCAGAGTACTCAGGCTTCTTGGGACATTTGAGCCAACATATTCCTCATTTGAGTGTGTTACTCTGGCTCATTTATCAAGTACCTGAAAAGCTGCTGGTTTTGATTTGATCTCAAAACAAGAGAAAGTTCTATCACTGGTTCAAGTTTCTGTACACGCTGCTCGGCCAAGAGGCCATATGATACAGCAGATCCAATGGGCCTGAAGTGTAGCAGCAAATACAGATGCTGTTGAAAAACTTTGCCAGTCCCTTAAAGCTGATTCACAGCAAAGGCCCCTAGGATTTTGGAGCAAAGCCCTGTCATGTTCTGTAGATAACTACTCTTCCTTTGAGAGAATGAAAAAAAGAAAAGCTCTTGGTTTTTTGAAATTGTGTTTTGAAACTGACAGCTATTTTCTGAAATGGATCTTGGTCTCTTACTGAGACTTATTAGAGGCTGAATGATGCAAAGCCTACTAAACCAAGTGACAGTGGTCCACCAAGTTCCCAACCTGATCGGCTTGTCATGGACTGGATGTGTGTGATCCACCAAACTATAACACTGGGTGTTCATGTTAGCACTTTGTCATCAAATGAATGGGTACATGTGTAAACCGGCCCAACCAGAGCCTGAAGGTACAGGTAAGTTACATGAAGAAGTGGCTCAAATGTCACGGTCTTCACTTCTGCTACATTACCTTCTCTCTCCCAGCCTGCACTAATGGCCTCATGAGGAGTTTCCTAAGATCTGCTGGTAGAGGAAGAAAACATGCATGTGTTGTTTATAGATGGGTCTACATAACAATATGCAGGCACCACCCATGAGTGGACAGCTGCAAAACTGTAGCATCTGTCTGGGACATACAGAAGGACAGTGACAAATGAGAATCATCCTAGTGTGCAGGGCACCTGATGCATCTGACTGTTCGCTCATCTTGGAAGGCCAAACATGCAGTTATGTACCAATTATAGGGCTGTGGTCCATGGCTGAATGGTCAGGGGCTTGTAAGTTACATGATTGGAAAATTGGGGGCCAGGAGATATAGGTAAGAAGTGTATGGATAGATCTCTCTGAATGAGAAAAAATAGGAAGATACTTATGTCCTGTGTGAGTGCTTATCCAACAGTACCTTCAGCAGAGGGGGAATTTAATATCAAGTGGATAGAATGACTCATTCTGTGGATCCACTCAGGCTTTCCCCCAGATATCCTTGTCATTACACAAAGAGCACATGGTGAAGTAAACATAGGTGCAAGGACAGAGGTTATGCATGGTGCTCGGTTGCTAGGTCATGTCTCACTCTTTTGTGATGCCCTGGACTGTAGCCTGCCAGGCTACTCTGTCCATGGAATTTTCCAGGTAAGAATACTGGAGTTGGTTGCCACTTCTTCCTCCAGGGGATCTTCCCAACCCAGGAATGGATTCAGATGAAAAGGGTTTCACACATAAAGGCCAAACTGGCTGTGGCCACCACTGAGTGCCCATCTGCCAGCAGCAGAAACTAACATTATTCCTGTGACATGGCAGCTTTCTCTAGCATAACTGTTCAGCTATCTGGTAGTAAGTGGATTATATTGGGCCACTTCTATATCAGAAAGGACGATGTCTAGTTTTATAGTAATAGATACTCAAGATACAGCCTTAACTTTCCTCTACGCAGTGTGTGTTTGTAGTGATCAGGGGGTTACTACTGTTAATTTTATTCCCCAAGCAAAGAAAGTAAGGTGCAGGGTGAATAACTGAATTGCCCTTTGCTACCTGGATGCTCTTAGCGAATTTAGCTTTCTTGTCAACTTTCCAGTGTCTCTCATTTGTCTGTCTCTGCATATAAGAATCACACTCTTTACCCTTTTGAAGTTGCATATTATGTTTACTATCAACTGGGGCTAATCATCTCTCATTATCTTACTTTCTCGGAATTTTCAAGCCATTTTTGTAAGGAAGTTTATAAGGATCTTGAAAACAGAGCTTTACTTCAAAAACACGTATGTCATTTTATTAATTAGCATTAAATTAATATGCTAGCAGAGATTATTTACACGGTTATTTTTCTTTAAATATAGTAAGGCTTCCTGTTTGCTAAAGTCCTTGTGTTTCTCTATTTATGGCTCTCATTGTCATTTTCAATTGTGGCACTCATTATCAATAAGGTCTTACTTTGATATAGACCTGCTACCTACCAAGTTAGGTCTAGCTCCCTATCATATCTTTCTATAGTTAATCTTATTGTAAATGTGCTTTTTTTCAACCTTCCATTATTGCTTCCAAGCAGTTAGTTCAGTTCAGCTCAGTTCAGTTCAGTCGCTCAGTCATGTCCAACTCTTTGCGACCCCATGAATCGCAGCACGCCAGTGTCCATCTGGACACTGGACAGCATTCCCTGTCCATCACCAACTCCCGGAGTTCACTCAAACTCACGTCCATCGAGTCGGTGATGCCATCCAGCCATCTCATCCTCTGTCGTCCCCTTCTCCTCCTGCCCCCAATCCCTCCCAGCATCACAGTCTTTTCCAATGAGTCAACTCTTCGCATCAGGTGGCCAAAGTACTGGAGTTTCAGCTTTAGCATCATTCCTTCCAAAGAACATCCAGGGCTGATCTCCTTTAGAAAGGACTGGTTGAATCTCCTTGCAGTCCAAGGGACTCTCAGGAGTCTTAGGAAGTATTTATTCCCATTTATTAAATTTACAGCAATAGTTTTGATTTTCTTGATAATTTGAACATTTATATTAGTTTTTTCAATAGAATCTCAAAGATATTACATGTGTAGGGTTAAAATTCTGCAAATGATTTTACCAATTTTTCCTCTAAATTTTAACATTTTTCTTCTGCAGTTGTATTTACTCCCAATGGCAGAATCTGGTGAAATAATAGTGGTGCTTATGGAAAACATGTCTTCTTCCTGCATTTAATGGTAAGACATTTAATACCTCTCTGCTAAACCCAGAGAGGAGTTTTTGAGTTGATACATAAAGTATGACTATATAGTCTTGTGCGTGTGTGAATAAAGAAAAAAGAGTAATATCTACCTCAGAGGGTGTTTGCAGAATTCAGAGATAATGTATGTGATGCACTTAGAACAGCTCTTAGCTCATAGCAAACCCTCAGCGACCCCATGGACTGCAGCCTTCCAGGCTCCTCTGGCCATGGGATTTTCCAGGCAAGAGACTGGAGTGGGGTGCCATTGCCTTCTCTGAATGAAGTAATTATATGGTTATATTTAGGAGATATCCAGTTGTTTATCCTTCTGTAAAATTGTGGCCATAAATAATAAAGTGAGTTAATACACACAAAGTACTTGAGAGGAGCCAAGCATATAGTATGAGCTTAATAAATATGCATCACTAATATATGGTATTATTGAGGCATTTTACCAAGAAATGATGTTGATTTCTATCAAAAGCTATTGCTGAGTTTTTGAAGACTATTTTCACTTTTGATCTATAAATCAAATGAACTAGACTGACTTATTTTCTAATCTAAGCATACTGCTTTCATAGAATCAAACCTTCTTGGATTTATTATGCTGTTTTTAAGTGAACTGCCAGAGTTTGCAATGATTTTGTTTAGGGATTTTTAAAATCAATATTTAAATAAGAGATAGATCTTAAACTTCCTTTTGATGTCATCCTTGTTGAGTTTTGGCCGGAATATTTAGTTAACTTCATAAGAATTATTTGAATAGTTTTTTCTTTTTCTACAGCACAGAAGAGTGTAAATAAATCAGAGTATTTTTTTATTTTTATTGTTTCTTAAATATTAAGTGAAAAGCTCCTGTGAAATAGTCTGCGTATTTTTATCTTTTTTTTTTTTTTTTTTTTTTGTAGAGGAGACTTTTCATAACTTTCTCCATAGTTTAATTGTTCAATTGATTTCAGTTTTCTGTCTCATACAATATCCCTCTTCCCTGGTAACCACTTATTTGATTTCTTTACCTATGAGTCTATTTCTCTTTTATGTTTGTTCATTTGTTTTCTGCCTTAGATTTTACATATATGTGAACTTGGACAGTATATGTCTTTCTCTCTCTGACTTACTTCACTTGGCATAATTCCCTCTAGGTTCATCCATTTTGTGGCAAATGGCAAGATTTCATTCTTTTTATGGCTACCTCTCTTGGAGGCTCTCCAGAATCACAGATAGGTCTGGACTTCTTGAGAAGCTGGGACTGTCTCAAATGATTGGACTTTTGGACTCAGAGGGAGGGAGAGGGTGGGATGATTTGGGAGAATGACATTCTAACATGTATACTATCATGTAAGAATTGAATCGCCAGTCTATGTCTGATGCAGGATACAGCATGCTTGGAGCTGGTGCATGGGGATGACCCAGAGAGATGTTATGGGGAGGGAGGTGGGAGGGGGGTTCATGTTTGGGAACGCATGTAAGAATTAAAGATTTTTAAATTTAAAAAATAAAAAAATAAATAAAATTAAAAAAAAAAAACAAAATAAATAAAATTAAATTAAAAAAAAACAAAAAAAAACCAAAAAAAACAAATGATTGCTTCTGCACTCAGTGTCAGTGCATGTGAAATTTTGTGTGTGTCCTTTAAGAGTAGAGTCTGTTTGCTACAGCCTCTCTCTCTCCCATATGCAAAGTCCACTGGCATTCAGTGCCGGATATTCTGGGGCTTCCTTCTGGGGCAGGATCCCTGAGCTGGTTCAGACCCTTTGCTCCTTCAGGGGAACCTCTACAACTGTGATTATCCTCCTTTATGTGGGTCACCTATCCGGTGGTGTGAGCCCTGATTAAACCACATCTTTGACCCTATTATCCATCTCTGTGGTTCCTTCTTTACTTCGTTATGTTTTTGTAGCTAGTTTTTAACTTAGTAACAATGTTCATATATACATTGTATATCACTTTCATTAATCATTTTCTGTATTTCCTTTTCATATAATAGGAAAAAATGTACACTTTGCTTCTACCACTATCTTCATCTCCAAATTCTAGGTGATTATAGCATGTGTGTGTGTGTGTATGTGTGTTAAGGCTTATGCCTTTAAATATTCTCAATTATTTTATATGCTTCAAGTAATTTTTTTTCACCCTTGTTTAAAAAACTATCTGGAAATTTCATACTTATACTACTATATACCTTCTTACCTTCATCAACTTGTTAGTTATATAATTTCTATGGCACCAGCATTTTTAATATTCAAATTTTTTATTAAAGTCATAATTCTACATTTTTTTAGTTTTTGTTCTATAACCAAATGGAATCAATGCTCAGCATTAACCCTTAAATATGATTTATCTGCCCACCTTTGTTTGACTCAAAAGTTCATTCCATCATATTTCCCTTAAGTCTCCACTGGATATCTTTATTCTGTCCTTGGAAACTCTAAACAATATACGTCTATTGCTTTTATTCTTAAATCCCTTTATACTTAATATAAAATTCTTAGGACATTTGTGTTCATATAAGAATTAGGGATTGCTCTGCAACCCACGCCAGTACTCTTGCCTGGAAAATCCTCTGGATGGAGGAGCCTGGTAGGCTGCAGTCCATGGGGTTGGGAAGAGTCGGACATGACTGAGGGACTTCACTTTCACTTTTCACTTTCATGAATTGGAGAAGGAAATGGCAACCACTCCAGCATTCTTGCGTGGAGAATCCCAGGGATGGAGGAGCCTGGTGGGCTGCCATCTATGGGGTCGCACAGAGTTGGACACGACTGAAGCAACTTAGAAGCAGCAGCTGCTGTTTTCTACCAGTGCGAGAAATGCTAGCTTAAAAAACTCTTTATTTAATTTACTGTTCAATAACTTTATCAGGATATGTTTCAGGGTTAATTATTACATGTCAGTTTCCTCCAGTACTCAATACACTGTTTAATATCTAAAATCGAGGTTTTTTTCTATCTGGTAAAATGTTAAATTATACCTTTACTTTTTTGTTTCTTTTGTTTTCTTTAGAAATAACTATTTTTCTTCAGAAATACCTATTTATTTGAAGAATCTGGCTTCTACAACAATTATTATTACTTCAATTCCATATTGTATTATCATTTCATTACTTTTAAACTCTTGTAATCTTTGCTTATTTTTCTTAATCTTGATAGAAGCCTCTGGTTTTTCTGTAATATTGTAATATTTTCTGTAATATTTTATTGTAATATCCATCCATCCCCTTATTATAAACTCCTTTCAAAATTTATCTTTGTGTATCTGTTTTACCATTTCATTTCACTTTTTAAGGTTCAGTTCAGTTCAGTTCAGTTTAGTCGCTCAGTCATCTCCGACTCTTTGCAACCCCATGAATCGCAGCAGCCCGGGCCTCGCTGTCCATTACCAACTCCCGGAGTTCACTTAGACTCACATCCATCGAGTTGGTGATGCCATCCAGCCCTCTCATCCTCTGTTGTCTCCTTCTCCTCCTGCCCCCAATCCCTCCCAGCATCAGAGTCTTTTCCAATGAGTCAACCCTTCACATGAGGTGACCAAAGTACTGGAGTTCCAGCTTCAGCATCAGTCCATGCAATGAACACTCAGGACTGATCTCCTTTAGAATGGACTGGTTGGATCTCCATGAAGTACAAGGGACTCTCAAGAGTCTTCTCCAACACCACAGTTCAAAAGCATCAATTCTTCGGCATTCAGCTTTCTTTACAATCCGACTCTCATATCCATACATGACCACTGGAAAAACCATAACCTTGACTAGATGGACTTTTGTTGGCAAAATGATGTCTCTGCTTTTGAATATGCTATTTAGGTTGGTCATAACTTTCCTTCAAAGGAGTAAGCGTCTTTTGATTTCATGGCTGCAGTCACCATCTGCAGTGATTTTGGAGCCCAAAAAAATAATGTCTGCCACTGTTTCCACTGTTTCCCCATCTATTTCCGATGAAGTGATGGGACCAGATGCCATGATCTTTGTTTTCTCAATGTTGAGCTCTAAGTTAACTTTTTCACTCTCATCTTTCACTTTCATCAAGAGGCTTTTTAGTTCCTCTTCACTTTCTGCCATAAGGGTGGTATCATCTGCATATCTCAGGTTATGGATATTTCTCCCGGAAATCTTGATTCCAGCTTGTGCTTCTTCCAGCCCAAAGTTTCTCATGAGGTACTCTGCATATAAGTTAAATAAGCAGGGTGACAATATACTCCTTTTTCTATTTGGAACCAGTCTCTTGTTCCATGTCCAGTTCTAACTGTTGCTTCTTTACCTGCATATAGGTTTCTCAAAAAGCAGTTCAGGTGGTCTGGTATTCCCATCTCTTTCAGAATTTTCCACAGTTTATTGTGATCCACACAGTTAAAGGCTTTAGCATAGTCAATAAAGCAGAAATAGATGTTTTTCTGGAACTCTCTTGCTTTTTCGATGATCCAGCAGATGTTGGCAATTTGATCTCTGGTTCCTCTGCCTTTTCTAAAACCTGCTTGAACATCTAGAAGTTCATGGTTCATGTATTGCTGAAGCCTGGCTTGGAGAAATTTGAGATTTATTTTACTAGTATGTGAGATGAGTGCAATTGTGCGGTAGTTTGAGCATTCTTTGGCATTGCCTTTCTTTGAGATTGGAATGAAAACTTACCTTTTCCAGTCCTGTGGCCACTGCTGAGTTTTCCAAATTTGCTGGCATATTGACTGCAACACTTTCACAGTATCATCTTTCAGGATTTGAAATAGCTCCACTGGAATGCCATCACCTCCACTAGCTTTGTTCATAGTGATGCTTTCTAAGGCCTACTTAACTTCACATTCCAGAATGTCTGGCTCTAGGTGAATGATCACAGCATCATGATTATCTGGGTCGTGAAGATCTTTTTTGTACCGTTCTTCTGTTTATTCTTGCCACCTCTTCTTAATATCTTCTGCTTTTGTTAGGTCCATACCATTTCTGTCCTTTATTGAGGCCATCTTTGCATGAAATGTTCCCTTGGTATCTCTAATTTTCTTGAAGAGATCTCTAGTCTTTCCCATTCTGTTCTTTTTCTCTATTTCTTTGCATTGATCGCTGAGGAAGGCTGTCTTATCTCTCCTTGCTATTCTTTGGAACTCTGCATTCAGATGCTTATATCTTTCCTTTTCTCCTTTGCTTTTCACTTCTCTTCTTTTCACAGCTATTTGTAAGCCCTCCCCAGACAACCATTTTGCTTTTTTGCATTTCTTTTCCATGGGGATGGTCTTGATCCCTGTCTCCTGTACAATGTCACGAACCTCCGTCCATACTTCATCAGGCACTCTATCTATCAGATCTAGTCCCTTAAATCTATTTCTCACTTCCTCTGCATAAGCATAAGTGATTTGATTTAGGTCAAACCTGAATGGTCTAGTGGTTTCCTCTACTTTCTTCAATTTCAGTCTGAATTTGGTAATAAGGAGTCCATGACATGAGCCACAGTCAGCTCCCGGTCTTGTTTTTGATGACTGTATAGAGCTTCTCCATCTTTGGCTGCAAAGACTATAAACAATCTGATTTCAGTGTTGCCCATCTGGTGATGTCCATGTATAGAGTCTTCTCTTGTGTTGTTGGAAGAGGGTGTTTGGTATGACCAGTTTATTCTCTTGTCAAAACTCTATTAGCCTTTCCCCTGCTTCATTCCGTATTCCAAGTCCAAATTAGCCTGTTACTCCACGTGTTTCTTAGGTACTCTCAAAAGTGACCTGGCTAGTTTATCTTAAATGTTTTGAAGGTGTCATGAAAGAGTAGGTATTTGAAGTGGGTATTCAATGCTGAGCATGAGGCAGTTATGTGAAGATTTGCAGACAGTGCCCTGTAGAAATAAGGCCGAGCAGTTCCCATGTTGTAAAGTGTGACAGACCAGGGTGCTGGGTGATATCACCTGGCGGCAGGTGGAGTTTACAGGCTAAGGTAAGAGCCTGGGTTTCATTAAAGTGCACTACGTGCATGCAGGCGTACGTGCTAAGTCTTTTCAGTCGTGTTTGACTCTTTGCAACCCTATGGACTGTAGCCCACCAGGTTCCTCTATCCATGGGCTTTTTCATGCAAGAATACTGGGTGGATTGCCATGACCTTCTCCAGGGCATCTTCGCAACTCACGAACCCATGTCTCTTAAGTCTCCTGCATGGGCGGGTAGATTCTTTACCACTAACACCACCTGGGAAGCCTCAAAGTGCATTATTTTTTGAGGTATAATTGACATATAATATTATATTAGTTTCAGGTATACAACATAGTCATTAAATATTTGTATATATTTTGAAATGATCTCCCCATAAATCCAGTTAATATCTGTTAGCAAACATAGTTACAGCATTTTTTCTTGTGATGTGAACTTTTAAGACCTACTCTTTTATCAACTTTCCAATATACAATACAGTATTATTAGCTACAGTCACCATGCTATATATCCCCATAAAGTACCTGTTTTATAACTGAAAGTTTTTACTCCCTTCACCAATTGATAAAGGAAAAACTACTTTTTCAAGTGAAATCAAACATCTTTGGCTCCCCTTTCAAATGGTATTATGTGCCCAGCTAGCTCAGTGGGTAGAGCATGAAACTCAGTCTCTAAAGGGTTGAGGTGTTCTATGTACGAAAATAAAAACCCTCTTAATTTACCAGGTACTGATGAAATGTTCCCTCACATACAGACATTTAAAATTTGAGATACAATTAAAAGCATATGGATATATATGATATTTGGTTTTCTCTTTGCCTTACTTCACTCTGAACAACAGTCTCTAGGTCCATCCACATCTCTATAAGTGGCACAATTTCATTCCCTTTTATAGCTGAGTAATATTCCATTGTGTATGTGTCTACATCTTTATTCATTTTTCTGTCAATGGACATTTAGGTTGCTTCCATGTCCTGGCTATTGCAAATATTGCTGCAATAAACATTGGGATGCATGAATGTTATGGAATTATGGTTTTCTCTCAGTACATGCCAGAAGTGGGATTGCTGGATCACACAGTAGTTTTATCTTTAGCTTTTTAAGAAACCTCTACACTGTTCTCTATAGTGAAGGAAATCCAAAAAGGTGGAGATATATGTATACATGGGATTCTCTGGTGACTCAGCGATAAAGAATCTACTTAAAACGCAGGAGTGGCAGGAGATGCAGGTTTGATCCCTGGATAGGGAAGATACCTTGGCGGAGGGCACGGCAACCCACTTTAGTATCCTTCCCTGGAGAATCCCATGGACAGAGGAGCCTAGAGGTATATAGTCCATAGGGTCTCAAAGTTACACAACTGAAGCAACTTGGCACACACACACATGTTAATATTTGACTGATTCATTTTGCTGTAGAGCAGAAAATAACAGTATTGTAAAGCAGCTATAATTCAATAATTTATTTTTAAAGTGTGGATGCTTCTTATCTTAAGTATTGTTCCACCTAGGAGATTTTAAATTGGAAACGAGGAATCAAAAAACTCCAAAGATGATGACCTAAACAAAGTATCATTCATGAAAATCTAGGAACATTGTCAAAGGGAGAAGCTCTGGTGGTTTAGTTGTTAAATCGTACAACTCTTGTGACCCCACAGACTATATAGCCTGCCAGACTCCTCTGTCCATGGGATTTTCCAGGCAAGAACACTGGAGTAGGTTGTCATTTCCTTCTCCAAAGCCTGATGGATTACTTCCCTGAGGAAGATTTTCACAAAGAGTGGCTGATATAATTTTCACAACAACCTATTTGAAATAGTTATAAATTGCTTCTATTTTCCACTTAGAGAAACACATATTCAGGGTTTAAAAGAGTTTGCCTGAGTTTACACAGCTAAGAAATGTCAGAGCCCAACCAAACAGGACTCTGATCACCTCGACTGGGCTCTCCCACTAAGGATGCCACCAGCAAGGCTGGAGGTAGAGAAAACGGGGGGGAGGAAGTACCATTCTGACTTTGGCAAATCACTCCCTTATTAGTAGTTCTCTCTGACAACTATGCAAGAAGCATCTTGAGTTGGACCGTTTATCTCTATCAAAGAGCAGGCTCCCTTTTCCCATAGCTGTGCAGCCTCAGCAGTCAGAATTGATGACAGCTGCTGGACACCTGAGCTGTTTTATTTTTGCTAAGAGATAACAGAGTGAATGCCTTGTAGCAGCTTCAGAACCCTGATGAGTTCAAAGCTCAGAGTCGAGATTGTGCAGGGTAATTTCCAGATAATTCAAGGAGAAGGGAAAGCTAGACAAACTCCTGTTTCACTCTGAAGTTGTGCTATGAGAAATGTGTTTAGAAATCTGAGGAGAAAAATTGTCTCATGGAGAGTGCTTCAGAGAATTTTTATCTTCTTTTCCCTTCACTCTTTGAGGATTGAACTCCAACCCAGCTCATTTTTAAAACTGGAATTTCTATTTCATATGAAGCTAAATTTAAGTCAAGATAAAATTTGATGATTCCTTCAAAGCCACCAAGTGTCTTAGACACAGGCCAGGGAATCTATTGCAGGCTACTCCTGTGCTATGAATCTCATTCTTCCTTTTGCCTCTTTGGTAAATTGATGGCAGAAATATAGCAGTTTTAGACCATTGGAATGTGCTGTTTCCTTTATTTCAACATGCTGAACCTATTGGCCCTTCTGCAAGGGAGAAAAAGACCATGAAGTGGATGCCTCAGTTTAGGCTGAAAACTTACTGTAAAGACATTTAATTCAACATGAACTTGGTGTCTCTCACAGGTCAAACCATCTGGTAGGACCTGAAAGGCAGAGATACTGGGATCCTGGCCCTGCCCTGGAGCGTCTTAGCTTCTTGTTGAGAGCTGGGGCACACATGTGGAACTATGTCCAGTGTGCATTGGGCAAGGCTCCGCATACTTCCTTGAATCTGAGATCTGCCTGTTTCTTCATTCTTCCACCTCCTTAGGAAGGAGCCATAGATGAAGACCGTGGCTATACATCAGAGAGGAAACTTGGATGTACAGAGATTTATGTAACATTATCAAGGGGCTCTTTGTGGGCCCAGGCTGAGACTGACCTGGACTTAAATGTTAATTCTTTTATGTCATCTCCCTGTCTCCTTGTATGTTGTTCCTGTCTGACTCCTCAGGCAGGTGGGAAGAGGCAGGAGGGAAGAACCCAATCATTGTGATATGTTTGCCATGGTGATGGCTGGAACTCTTGGATATGTGGTGGTCTGGAGGTGGCTTCACTCTCACCAGGTCCTTCCATGACTTTCTCAGTGATGCCACACAGGAAAACTTCCACTGTGAGTCTTCTGATGTGGGTGATGTCATTTCCCAGAGGTTCACACAATGATTCTGCAGTTCACCCACCCAGTGCATTCTGAGGCAGCCCCATTCCACCCTTCCTCAACCCCAAGGGGGCCCTGTCAGGAAACGTCCCTTTTAGAGGTGCATCTAGCTGGATCTTTCCCACATAACTCAAATCAAGTTCATCCTTTTCACTGCTGTTTATGGAAATGGATGTTGGTCCCAATCCAGCTCCTTAGCTCTTTCTTACACCATCTTCGGTCAATAGCTACAGTCTTTAGATTACTCAAGTTTTAGCTCACTGGAGAAGAAAATCAGGTCTCCGGTGAAAGGAGTCTAGTCATTATAAACATGAGCAAGTTCACACAATCAGACAACAATAGTAAAAACAATGCTAGATTTCAATTTTTATTCCAAGGACAAAGGAGAGTGCATATTCATCTTTCTTGTCCCTGAATTACAGATCTCCAGAAATGGAACAAAATCATATTCAAATGTACAAAGTGGTAACTTTTTTTCCTGGAATGGAGGAAGAACCAGATCTAATAATGCAAGAATAACACTGTGTTCCATGGGTGCTAGCATAGACACCTCCCTTTTCTGCAAATGTTGGACTGTATCACTAAGCTTGCTACTGAAATTTACCATAAACAACTGGATAAAAGAATTTTAAAAAACCATTTAAAAAACCTAAAAATATAGTGAGGCAATGCTAGAACAAATTTTGTTTTGAGAGCATTAACCAAGGGCATGTGCAGTGATACCTTGTGGTGTAAAAGGGAGGGTTTATATTTTGTTTTTTAACATAGGTAACGATTAGACATGATCACACACTAATGTAGGTTTTTGTATCATTGCCACCGACCTGGAAGCACTGTTATGATCATTTCCCTAAGGATCCAGTTTTACAAATGTCTGAATGATGTCTTGGACACTGAGCTAGTCCCCCAGGACACCATATCTGAGACCTCTAAAATTCTACTGGGTCTCTGATAAGTCAAGGGAAGAACCTCAGATAATATCAGATTAAATTATTTTGGTTCCTAATAATGCCATTTTTCTCATCTCATGGCTACTGAGAGTCTGCAGCAGCAGGAGATACTCACAAGTTGTAGATGGGTCAAGGGAAGAAGCAAAAACATTATTTACTCTGAAAAAAAAGCAGAATGGTGCTGTATCTGCTTAAAGATTATATAATTTTTTTTTTTTCTCCACATGTCAACTAGCTTATCCCTGTGACTAGAAAATCCTTTTTCTTTTCATTATGGCAAACTGCCTTCTCATTTGGATAGAAGACTTAGGCCAGAGACCTGGTAATGCTCCTACAATGTAACATGAGCCTAATTAATAACCATTATTTTCTCACCTTAAACAAATATACTGCATTTCATCTTTTGGGAAGAGACAAAGACTTATCTTACATGCAAATCTCGATAGACTTAAAATACTTTTCCCAAATGTGTACTCAACTTCTATCTCTTCAATAAGACTAAATCTCTTTAAAGAAGATAAAAAGCATGGGGATATTCTGTAGAAAAGAATGAGATTGAAGGTAAAGGGAAAAAATGCCAAGTAAATCTTCTGTGGATTCTTTGCCTCCCACGAGAATGCTAAGATATAGCTTTTCCTATGATTATATTTAATGTACATTGTATCATTAATTGTGTGGCAATTCACTGAATTTATTCAACCTTTTCACCATGCAGTTGGGTGGGTAAAATAAAAGAAACACCAAAGTATAGTTATTTATTCAAAGAACTTAAGGAATAAACAAACAGACAATTTAAAAAAAAATAAAATTAAACTAAGTTTGAGTAGATGAGCACTAGGGAAGAGTTCTAACAAATTCCCAGATCACAGAGACTATAAAATTTCCCAGAGTTACATAGTAAGGGAGACCTGAAGGATGAGTAAGAGTGATCTGCAAGCAAAGCAGGAAAAATTCATCCAAACAGAGGATTGGCATGTGCAGAACCCAACAATAAGAGTGTAGTGTAGTCTTCCAGGATTTCTTGATGGAAATGTACAAAGACAAGTAAACTTCTTGTTTCCTCAAAAGGTAGTAACATACGCACACCATTCTCACCCTTCCTTTGTTAAATTAACAATATATCCTGGACATCTGCCTGTACAGGGTTCATTAATTTCCAACTTCTTAGGAGCCCACTATGTGGATACAGCTGAATCTAAGTAGCTAACTACCCCTATTGATCACTTGCGTGATTTCTGATTTTCGCTATTGCAAACAGGTTGCTCTGAATAAAATAACAATGCTTTCCTAGTTCCTCACTATCTTTACATGTTTTTCAAGACCATACATAAAACTGTTCCTTTACATTTAGCCAAATTATAATTTTATGGCTTGAGATACTTTGTATGTTATCTTGTATATAAAATTTTCATAAATATTTGGGTCTCTTTGTGAACTTTCTATCTTGTTTCCTTACTTTGGTTTTCTATTCATTTGCCAGCACTACATTTTAAATTTGTTGAGTCTTTATAGCATATTAATATCTCTTAAATTATATGTCCTTCTTTCCTTTTTACTTCCAGTGGTATTAAAGCCATACTTACTTGTTCATATATTATATAAGATTTAGAATTATCTTACTCTGGAAATAAGTCTTGGCATTTTCACCGACAAATTCTAAATTATTTAGAATTGATATCTTTATGAGATTGAGTCATTCTATTATGAACATGTTTTATTTTTATAATTCTATACATCAGGTCTACTTTTGAGTTCTTAGAAATGTTTTTAAGTTTCTGCATATAGTAGTTTTTGCACTCTTCTTGTTATATTTATTCCTAGGTTTTTTTTTTTTCTGCTATTAAAGGTAAAGTCTTTTTTTCTATCTTATCAGTTACATATATAATATGAAGGATACTGACCTTTGAATATTGACTCAATAACCTGATATCCATTGAGTTAATTTATGGGGCTTAGTAGTTTTTTGTTTTTTTTCCTGTAGACTCTTTAGGGGTTTTCTGTTTTACAGTCACATCATATATAGGTAGTGTATGTAGCAGATGCTGATGGTATGGGTTTTTTTTTCAGTACCAACAAGACTTTATACATTGTATTTTCTCAAGGAAAAGAAGGGGAAGGGAAAAGGGTCAACATGTGTGTTACAAAATGACAGCAAATGGGAAGGAAGTGCCTGGCACAGCAAAATCAGCCATCAAATAAACGCTGCCAATATCGGGTCATCAGAGCCCAAGGAGCCATGTTTTCTGCAGTTCAGGAATGAGAAGAATGAATGAGGGAAAGCGTAGACTGCTACCTGTTTTTCCATTCTTTCCTCGCACCCCATAAACTCAAGAGTTCACACAAGCTTTGGTTTCTAGCAATAAACATGGAGTTACATTCATCCATTTCCTATTAAACAATCTTGTGGCCACTTGGACATAAGTTTCTTGCACTGACATTTTAAAAGTCCCTGCTGCTGCTGCTGTTAAGTCACTCCAGTCATGTCCGACTCTATGCGACCCCACAGAGGGCAGCCTACCAGGCTCTGCCGTCCCTGGGATTCTCCAGGCAAGAACACTGGAGTGGGTTGCCATTTCCTTCACCAATGCATGAAAGTGAAAAGTGAAAGTGAAGTCGCTCAGTCATGTTCAACTCTTTGTGACCCCATGGACTGCAGCCTACCAGGCTCCTCTGTCCATGGGATTTTCCAGGCAAGAGTACTAGAGTGGGTTGCCCATTGCCTTCTTGGTTAAAAGTTCCTGAGTGACTTGAATATACATTCATCTTTCCATTTGTGGTCTCCCAACCCCATTTTCTATGCAAGTTCCCCTTATTACTCCTTTCTACTCTAGAATTAGAGATTAAATTAGGTTTTAATCCATCCAAAGACTGTTTGACAGGAATCACATCAAGGAATGGTCATGACTCAGGAGACTGGAATAAGGGATGGAGAGTTCTTAGCTCTTTCTGGATTTTTGCACAAATCATTTCATTGCAGGCACCCCGCAAATCAAACATACAAGTGTATGGGCTATTTGGGGCTCATGAAGTTGGGAAGAAGAGGGAGTAGGAATCTAGTATTAAGGACAGAAGATCTTATTCAGAATAGGAAATAGGGGAAGAAGAACACATCTGCCAATTGATGCCTGCTCCTCAAAATTTCCTAATCACAAAAACGATATCCCCTACCCACTGCGGCTCATTCCTGGGTCTCTGGGAGCATGGTGGCAGGGCTACGGATCTCTACTTCTTCCTCCTAAAATAGGCTGGCTTTCCCGTTGATCTGGGAGCTTGCGGGCCTTCAGCAGATTCAAGGCTACCTCATCGTTGATGCTCTGGCAGAAGTGGCACTTCTCAGGCTGTGGTGCCAGTTTGCATTCGTTGGCATTATACGCTAGACCTCCACAGCTGTAGCACCTGTCTCCCTTTAAAAAATATCATACACACACATCTCAAATCCAGCTTAATGAAAGGACAGACTTGGATGACATTATCACTTTTTAAAGTTAAGAATAAGACACTGATACCCATTGTCTCCTAACTTCCAAAATTATTATTTAACTTTTAACTGAAGGCATTATCAGACAAGCAAAAGACATTAGAGAATTCAAAGTGGTAGGGAGAAAGTTAAAACAGACATACCTGGCCCCTGCCTCTGGACTTCTCTGGGGCTAGCAGCCATCTGTCCACAGGTCCACAGACTTTGCGATCTCATGGACTGTACAGTCCATGGAATTCTCCAGGCCTGAATACTGGAGTGAGTATCTGTTCCCTTCCCCAGGGGATCTTCCCAACCCAGGGACTGAACCCAGGTCTCCCACATTTCAGGCAGATTCTTTACCAGCTGAGCCATCAGGGAAGCCCAAGAATACTAGACTGGGTAACTTATCCCTTCTCCAGGAGAACTTCCTGACCCAGGAATGGAACCAGGGTCTTCTGCATTGCAGGTGGATTCTTTACCAGCTGAGCTACCAGGGAAGCCCTTAAAATGTTTATTTATGTATTTATTTAGCTGCATGAGTCTTACTTGTTGCACAGAGGATCTAGTTCCCTGACCAAGAATCCAAATGGAAGGAGCTCGGGAGACCTGTTTTGGGACCCCAGAGTCTTAGCCACTGGACTGCCAAGGAAGTCCTCACTTCCCTCCCTTTTATCTGTTTCAGCTTATTCTTCACTTTGAGCCACGTTTCCATGTTTCGCTGTGAATACAGAACACCCCACCAGGTCCAGTGACTTGGGATACATTCCTTGGCAGAATTCTTAAAGGTGAACTTCACAGCCTCATTTTCTTTCAGGCTCTGGAAGCAGCACAAAACATCCACAGGGTTGAGGGGTGGAGGTGAGCTCAACTTCGATACAGGCAGTCTTGGACAGTAGGCCTAACTCTGTGCACACTTCGAACCACTTACAGATGAGGCAGTGGGTGGCAGCTCCCCATGCACTTCAGCTCAGCCACCTGTAAGCTTCTGGTTTGCAACAGAGCCCATGGTCATCAGCTGTGTCTGTGGACCAGTGGTCAGGCGGCTGCTGGCCTCAGAGGAATTCAGAGGCTGGGGGCAGGTACCTGTTTTAACTTTCTCCTACCACTTTGAGTTCTCTAATGTCTTTTGCTTGTTTGAAAATGCCTTCAATTAAAAGTTAAATAATAATTTTAGAAGTTAGGAAACAGTAGGCATCTGTGTCTTGTTCTTGACTTTAAAAAGTGATAATGTCATCCAAGTCTGTCCTTTCATTAAGCTGGATTTGAAATGTATATGTGTGTGTGTATGTGTTTATGTACATCATATTTAAACATGCAATCATCAATTTCTGCCATATTACAGTTGTGGATTATTTCTGAAGACTATAGTTGAAAACTATAATTTCTTTCACTTTCTCTGGAGAGGTTTATATAAATTCTGTAATTAAATAAAATTATTATATCAATTGCATTAACATATTTCTTAGTAGTGAACCATCCTTGAATTTCTGAAATGGGATTTTGTTCTGTCTTTTTTTGGTGCTATCATCTTTATATTTTGAATCAATATTTTTTTCATTAAAGTAATTTACTAATGACTTTTATACCCTCTATAATCTGAAATAGTTTATTATTAGAATTATGTGTTTGTTTGGTATAATTCTGCTTTGAAGCTATGTGTTTTTGACATTCTTTTAGAAGTGTACTGTAGTCAAAGCTTTCTATTTCTAGGTATTTATTTACTTCTATTGAAGTAAATCAGTCTATTTAGTTTCTTCTCTCATGAAGACATTTAGATAAATATTTTATCCAGATTCTTTTTTTCTGTAAATTGATTTATTTATTTTAATTGGAAGCTAATCACTTTACAATATTGTACTGGTTTTTGCCATACATTGACATGAATCAGCCATGGGTGTACATGTGTCCCCCATCCTGAACCCCCCCTCTCACCTCCCTCCCCACCCCATCCCTCAGGGATGTCCCAGTGCACCAGCCCCGAGCACCTTGCCTCATCCAGATTCTGTATATTTGCTTTGAGCTTGCAAAAAAAAAAAGACTCCTATTTTTTTTTATTCTACTCTTCCTGTTTTAGTGATTATGCGTGTTTATTTTGTGTTTTATCTTTTCATGAGGAAAGTTATTATTAATTTTATATTGTTATGAGAGTAAGTTATTTATTTATTAGTGGTTTCTTATTAGTTTCTTTCCCAGATAATTTATATTTTATCTTCAATTATGTCTTCTCTTCTTCAGTTTAATTTCTCTGTTATTTTTCACATTTTCCCCTAAATTTCAATAAAATGCTTAATTATTCACTTTATTATTTCTTATCTATTTATATGAGTGTTTAAAACAATATTTCCTCTGATCATTTTCTTGTTACACTTTGGTTATGAAAGGTAGTATTCTCATTATCACTTTTTTACCTAGAAAATCTGCAATTTGGATTTATCTACTTTTTGATTTAAGATTTGCTTGTGAGAGACTTAAGGTATTCATGAATATCAAGTATTTTGTTTATAAATATAATGTAAATTTATTATTTTAAACACATGAGCAAATCTACTGTCTGCACAGGTGACAATGGGTTAGCGGGAAATAGGCTCTAAAGATCTTTTTATATTTGAAGCTTCTTATGTTCAAAGACAAATTTTAGGTTGCCTGAAACTGAGTGATTACCCATTCTAAACCAAGAAGATGATTGTGATATGGAAACCAGAACATAGATGTGAGGCATAAACAGGGACTATGATAAAAATTTTCATACGGATTCATTATAAGTGCTACCTGAGGCTGAGAAAAGACTTAGGGCTGTTGATATAAGATGAGGGATAGACAATGGCCTGGGTAGAGGTTACTCACTGAGGCAAGAACTGGTAGATGAAGCACAAATTTGCAGGGAAAGACAAGGAGAGGCCTGAGCTCTTAGTTTTAAGTGCCTCAGAAACATACAGAAAGCAATGTTCTTGAGACAATTGGGTCTATAACAGAACCGAGGATGGAGACAAATTTTAGAAGCATTTTTATTGAGTTGGTAACCTGATATGTGGAAATAACCAAGGAAGGATATTTAAAATGAGAAGACAGCACTGAGAAGGGAATCCTGAGACGTCCAGGGATTTGGGGAATGAGCAGATCATGTATAGAATGTGATAGAGGCAGAGAAGAAGGAGCCAGTCTCTCTTGCCACTTAATGGTGAGGGCCTTGAAGCAGGCATAGAATTTGCAATGTGGGAAGTAGATGAAAACGTGTTCATTAAAAGAGCAGATGAGTGAGTGTATGAGCAAAGCAATTTTCCAAAACTGAGACATTTCCATTGTATGTGTATGCCATATTTTACTTGTCCATTCATCTGTCAGTTGACTTTTGCATTGCTTCCACATTTTGGCTATTGTGAATAATGCTCTTATGAACATGAGTATATAAATATTTCTTAATTTTTTTTCCAAAACCAAGACCAGTTTTAAACACTATTATGCTCATTTAATCAACGAGGAAATTGAAATAAGCGGTGCTTAAGCTGATACCTCCATGGAAGGACAAACTGCTATAGAACTCGTGGTTCAGTTGTTGCTGGAGTCCTTACCTAGCAGTAAAATCCACTCTCTCTCAACCACTCTTGCTGTGCTCTAACATCCAGCCAGAGCAATCATTTTGACAGCTAGTTATTGAACAAGTTATCAGCAAGCAGGTAATAGCCCTTTAGTTCAGTCAAAATAGTCAAATGAGTTGTTCATGTAGACACAGCCTTTCTTTGCAAGATTGATGTCATGGACAGGGATGAGTTAGAAAATAGAACAATAGCACTCTGTATATGAAAGATGTGGCATCTGTCTAAAGTGAAAAAATACTGTTTATTGAGTGGGAATTGTCACTGAAGCTTGGAATAGCTTTAAAAGAAAACCAAACTATGCTAATTTTATTCCAGAGATTGAAACATATGATTTTGGAAGCTTTTATGGAAAAGAAAGGAAAAAAAATGAATAGGGAAGTTAAGATCTTTAAAAAGAGATGTGTGAGTCAGCTCATATACAAACACTATTGCCTTGACCTTGATTTAGACTTCACTACTGTTTTATTTCATGTAAGAAAATAGCTTCAATGGCACTTCAAAAAATAATCCAAATTTTTTTCAAATAAGGTAGCAAAAAGCCATCTGGGCAAAATTGTACAACACTGCATTCTTAGTGAAAACCAAAATACGTGTTTTAAAAATGTTTTATATCCATGACCCTGTGTTCTTACTTAGAAATGCAATATCCTTCTCTCTGTCAAATAAAGGAACAAGCAAACACCCTACGCATTAGACAAAGCTGCTTGATAAATTCCTGCCTGAGGGACTATTGCTCCTTTGAAATACTGGTGGAGCCTCATACTCTTGATCATTTATGTGACATTTTACCATTTTGCTTAATGCAGTGTATAATATTGTACTGTGATTTTTTTCCCGTAAGTTTTAGCTATCATGTCGTTTGCTGTTGTTTTGCACTAACCCTTGATTACCTCAGAAGTCTGTTCTCTCTATGAACACGGACTGCTCTTGCACATTCAGTTATTTGTTGGATGAATAACTTGCTTTCCTCCTTTCCTCCTTCTCACTTCCTTCCTGTCCTCCTTTTGACCAGATTTTTCACTCAGCCCTCCATGTCGGTTACTTCTGAGGGGATTGGCTATTCCAGATCTCAGTTACCCCACCCCGAGTTTTCCAGTTAAGTCTGCTATTCTCTTCTTTGGGCTTCCCAGGTGGCACTAGTGATAAAGAAGCCATCTGCCAATGTAGGAGACTCAGGAGATGTAGGTTCAATCCCAGGGTCAAGAAGATCCCCTGTAGGAGGAAATGGCAACCCACTCCAGTATTCTGCCTAGAGGATCCCATGGACAGAGGAGCCTGGTGGGCTACAGTCCATAGGGTTGCAAAAAGTCAGACATGACTGAAATGACTGAGCATCCTCTTCTTCTCTGCTCCTCAGAATTGTTATCAATTAATAAAATGCAGAACCGCTTCACGTTGGGCTGCTTAGCTTACTGATGTGGTAAATTCAATCTCAAAGTACAGTTCCAGTTTTAATTGCTAATATTAAGTGATTTTTGAATTCCTAATGAAATACCTAATTAGAGCAAATGTTTTTCCCCTCTAACAAGTAATTATAGCATTCTAAACACATTTACTCTAATTAAACAAAACAGTTTGACTGATTACAATGGCAAGGCAGGACACAGTGTATGTTTTCTTGAAGGTTCTTCCCTCAGAAATTTTCTTTTAGGAAAAGAAATATTCTTGCAGACATTGTCCAGGTACCAGTCACACGATGCATGTTTAACCAACATCCGCTGGTGTAGTCAATGAGCATTTAACTTCTTTTCTCAGATGCCAAGTGTGAATATGACATGTCCATAAACTGATGTCATGGGAAGTAAGTGATCTGTCCCGTGAGACAGAAGCAGATACATGCTGTGGGGGTTCAAGACCACAGGATGGCCTTGCCAGTTTTTTCTCCTGCTCAGTTCTGTCTTGTGACTCTGCTCAGAGCATATTCATACAGACTGTCATTCCCTCCCTTTTTTCTAAAACCTTCATCACCTTCTCAGACTGGTAGAAGTTTATTCTAATGAAACAGAAAAATGCTTGACACTGTTCTAAGGACTTTGCAGATATTAACTAATTCAATTTGCCCAGCTAGTGTCTTACAGAGTATCTGACCTACAGAGTCTGATCTTATAGCCTGTATACTTAAAATATACACCATCATGTCTCTTTGATGCTTTGTTATAATAAATTATCCCCAATTTGGGGCTTCTCTGGTAACTCAGCAGGTAAAGAATCTGTCTGCAATGCAGGAGACTGCAGTTTGATTCCTGGGTTGGGAAAATCCTTTGGAGAAGGGATAGGCTACCCACTTTGGTATTCTTGAGCTTCCCTGGTGGCTCATACAGTAAAGAATTCACATGCAATGCAGGAGACCTGAGTTTGATCCCTGGGTTAGGAAGATTCCCTGGAGGAGGGTATGGCAACTCACTCCAATATTCTTGCCTGGAGAATCCCCATGAACAGAGGTGCCTGGTGGGCTACAGCTCATGGGGTTGCAAAAAGAGTAGGACACGACTGAGCATCTAAGCATAGCACAGCACAGCATCCCCAATTTATCCATATAGAATGTTCTGCATCTCCTCTGGATTCACTGAGCATTCTGCGTTCATCAAATACTTATTCATCATCATTTTATATTGGGGGTTCTTGACACGTGAGTCATGGGTGTTTTATATTTAGAGTAAATCACGAATATTTTTTTAAAAATGAGTGATCCTGTATGCAACAGAGAAAGCTCCTAAATAGTCCTAGATTCCTGTTTTATTTATTTATTTTTTTCATTTTCTTGGTTTTGGAAATGACAGGCATAAGTCTTTGTCTAGTCTTGTTTTGACAGCAAAACTGCAGAATGCCTACTTGAATGTTTTGTGATTCACTTATCTTAGTATATCTTTCTTCATATAGACATGGATTAGGCAAATCTTTGAAATTTTTCATTTGTCCCCGTCTTATTTCTCTTTTATGGTCCTCTCCTATGTCCTGGAATTTGCTATCTATACCTTGCAATGACCTTCATTCTAGAATCTGATCCATATCTCTGTTTATTAAAAAGTCCTATCCTTACTTCCATTTGAAAATCCAACCTTTGAGGTTTTCATAGTACTTTAGCAGACTAGACTAATTTATACTAAAGTATTCATGAATGTCCACTGATGCTTCCTATTATATTTGCTTTGAAACTGCTGTGTTAAAGAGACATCTATTAACATATTTGAACTTTTGAAAAGAATGTTTTTGCTGCAGTCTAATGTTTCTCCTCCATGCTCCATATACCTTGTAAAAGGAATAAGGTAACTGAATCTTCCTTTTAATCAATGCAAAGATTATTTACTTAAAGCATTCATGAATACTTTTCATAGATTCTAACTCAGAGGAACCTGCGTAATGCTCATTAAAACTTTACCCTCTGTTTAGGTGGCCTGTTAGCTATGATGGCTTATAATGGTTTTGTCCTCCAAGCTCTAAAGTTAGACCATTAATCTAATGTAATCAAGTTTTGAAGGATAGGCTTATAAAAAGTAAACCAAAGAGAATTATTCTCCTACAGATTCCCTTTGCCTCCTGATATGATATCATTTGCTTAGCAGAGTTCAGCTCCCTGCATGATGGAATAAATTAGAATGTTAACTAGACAAATGTTAAAGCAAATAAAAGATATGGATTGTAAGGTTTAGATTTCAAGTAGAGAGTCCAGATAAGTTCTAACCACTGCCTGCATTAAAATCAGGAACAGAAAAATAACATTTACTTTAAAGCTTTTTTTTTTCCCCTGAGGGCAAAATTTCAAGTCATCCAAACTCTGACATCCTGAAACTTGTTAAACCATCTTAGGAGAACTAAATACTAAAATCATCTTAGGCAAGACACATTCAACTCTGTGCATCAGTTTTCCACACCATGAAGTGATGATCCTGATCTGTGAATCTCTAAGATACTTTGCAATTCTGCACATTGTTAATTCCACGTGAGATTTTTTCAGTTAGCATGAAGTCAAATGCTACATTTTTATTTGCTTTCTGATTTCCCATTTTTTTCATTTAATAAGAAAGAGTTCATGAATCTTTCCTATCTGTTTGATAGTGGGAAATTATGAGCACTTGGAAGTAATTTTAAATTTAAATTGTGTTTACCTTTCTCTCTTACTCCACCAGGGACATGCACATGTAAAAATGCTTGCCTTCTTCCATCTATGCCCTGCTGACTCATTAGGTAAAAATCAGAAGTGAGAGGCTCCTTCTCCTCTGTTAACAATAGCAGAGGAATTGAACATACATAGAAGAAATTGAAATTCTTCAAAGGATTTTTGCATGTAGTATTTGATATTTATTTTCCCAGATGGCACTTGTGGTAAAGAACCCACCTGTCAATGCAGGAAACATGAGAAGCACAGGTTTGATCCCTGAGTCATGAAGATCCCCTGGAGGAAAGCACGGCAGTCCACTCCAGGATTCTCGCCTGGAGAATCTCATGGACAGAGGAGCCTTATAGGCTACTGTCCAGAGGGTTGCAAAGAGTCAGACATGACTGAGGTGACTTAGCACAATTAGCACACACACACATTATGATGTAGTGAGCATCAATGCCCATTTTGCAAATGAGGAAATATGTTACAGTAAATAGGAAACTGAACTACTCTACAAAACCCACAGGTGTTATGGGTACAAGAGTCATAGTTCTATGTTCCTCTCATAATCACTTACCCTGCCAGTGCGTATGAACACTGTAACACATACACCTCACAAACATAGAGAATGAAGAGTCAAGCAATAAAATCTCTCTAGTTATGTAAGTCATCATCTCTGTCTAGAATAATTATAAGAATTACAACATTGTGTAAAGCAGGAAGATGGTAAAAGATCAACAAAGGCAATTGTTTTATTAATTTTGCCTCCTTTCTCATCTATAAATTCTATAGGTCCTACTGAAACAGAAGAACAAACTTGTTTCCATATAGGATCTATTCCTTGAGTTCTAGATTTTGTACTTTGTTGCCTGGGCTTAGTCATGCTGACTCTACAGTTTTGTAAAAGAATATTGCCTATAGCCTAAAATATACAGGCAACCCATTCTTAAGGCTCTGACTTAAAGGTATAACAGCTTTCCATTAAAAAGTTGTGGAATAGTGAAGGACATTTAGCCATGTGATTTGTTGAAGATTTAAGGAGCATCTTAACCAGACTTTTAATGACAGCTGCAAGGAAAAAGGAATCAATACAGCAGTAAGAAGTCTGCAACAACCAATCATACCCTCCACTTGTAGTAAAAACAAAGTTGGATTCTAAATACAGGAAGATGGTTCTTTTGGACAATAGTCCGTCATTTCCTTGGTCCTCTGGCTTTCCAAATAAAGCATTATTCCTTGCCCCAACTTGTCTTTCAATTTATTGGCCTGTCATGTGGTGAGTAGTACAAGCTTGGATTTGGCATCACGACCTCAATGTGGTTGGAAGAACTCTAAATATAAGAGTGATTAATGCTTGATGCTCAATTCATTTTCTGGGAATGTCAATGTATTCTTCTTTTGTATAGTTTCAGGGTCTCAGATCTGGATAATTCCTCTATCAAATAAACAAGTTCTTGATATTCCACTAGTCATTTTGCTTAGACTCAATTGCACTATAATAATAATAATGATAGAAAAAATTCAGTGGCTTAAAACAGCAAAGGTTGACTTGTTGCCCTCCTGATCACACTGAGATAATATTCCATATCTCTTACATCCTAGAGTCAGACTGAAGACAAAGGCTGCATCTGGGATATACTGGTCTCAGGGAACAAGGGAAAGAGAGAGATTAGGGAAACATGAGACTCTTCACATTTCTGCTCAAGAACTGGAAATATTACTTCTGCTCAATTTTATTGGGCAAAGCATGTCATTTGAATTAGCCTCATGTCAAGGGGTTGGGGAAGTGTAATCATCATACAGGCAGAGATGGTCAATGTTTTAAAATAACACTCTATCTACATGTACCTCAGTGTTGATTGCAGCATTATTTACTATAGCCAGGACATGGAGCAACCTAAATGTTCATCAACAGAGAAATGAATAAAGAAAATGTGGTGCATACATAAAATGGCATATTACTCAGCCATGAAAAGAATGAAATGCCATTTGCAGTAACATGGATGGACCTAGTGGTGATTCTACTAAGTGAAATAAATCAAGCAAAGAGAAATATATGATATTGCCTATAGGCAGAATACAAAAAAGAAGCGATATAAATCAGCTTGTTTACAAAACAGAAACAGATTCAAAGATTTTGAAAACAAACTTAAGGTTACCATGGGATAGGGTGGAGGGATAAACTGGGATGTTGGGATTGGCATGTAAACACTGATGCTGCTGCTGCTGCTGCTAAGTAGCTTCAGTTGTGTCCAACTCATAGCGACCTCATGGACTGCAGCCTACCAGGCTCCTCTGTCCATGGGATTTTCCAGGCAAGAGTACTGGAGTGGGGTGCCATTGCCTTCTCCAATATAAACACTACTGTATATAAACTAGATAACTAATAACAATCTGCTGTATTGCACAGAGAACCCTATTCAATACTTTGTAATGGTCTAGCTATATGGGAAAATAATCTTAAAAAGAGTGTATACATGTATATATATAACTGACTCTGCTCTATACTTGAACTAACACACTACTGTAAATCAATATGCTACAATAAAAATTTAAAACAAACAAAAAAATAAAAGTAGAAATGAGGAGCAAGAAAAGAAACATTGAATGTGTTGTTTTTTCTTTGCTGTTAACCAACTTCTTTACTCCTATCTTCTCTCATTTGCAGATAGAACAGGAAAGTATTTTAAGTAATCACAATATAATTTATCGGATATAACCAAAATAAAGGAAATTTCCAAGCTAAAAATAGTAATCTATCACAAAGTAGCATATTTCTAAGCTATTAAAAATGTTTCCCATCTATGTGGGTGGCTGCAAAATTGGGTTCATCAACTGCTCATTTTTTATTTATATATTACTCCTCAGGTGCCCATAGATGTTGTTCAAGATACCATGCTATGGCTTATGAGTGGCAAAGAGAGAAAGAAAATGTCATCTACATGTAGCAAGAAAATTTCTGTTAGAAAAAGAAAAAAGTATTTACTCTATTAAGGGGACACCTGTGTGTGCGTGTGTGTGTGTGTGTGTTTGCATGTCTTTGAAAGCTGGACATGTTGTCAAACACATACACACATGCACACTCAAGCACTTCTAAAAGCAGTGGACATTTATGCTTAGCCTTTTGAAGATTGCAAGGGGTAGAGAAAAAACAGCATGAACAAAGCCACATGGAACTCAAATGTACTCTGTGTTCAGGGAACATAAACTTAGTAACAGCAGAGGGCATGTCTTATACTGTTCAATTTTCTATGTATACTCAGCAATTGTTTCTTGAAAAGGACAAGTGATCTAATATTTGGATGCACAGAGTGAGGACGGAAGTAGTGAATGTTTGGTAACAAACATAAAACATCTGTAGGAAAACTGCTCCCAAATGATGACACCAACAACTGCTCCAAGTCTCAGAGCATCAGAGGCCATGTTCTAGCATGAAGATAAAGTGTCTTTGGGGTAGAAGGTTAGGGGAGAAATCTAAGGATACTCTCTTTCTCCCTCTCAAGATCAACTAGACGGTCAGAGAGAGCTTCATGTTGAGATGGTGCTGACTGGGATCCAGTTCCTGCCAACCAGAGGACTGGGAGCTTCTGATCCAGAAATATAAAAGGCAGCATATGCCAATTCAGCTTATGTGTTGGCAAAGTCAATGGATATTAAAAACTGAAAACTTCACTGGGAATTGTCAGCTTCTACAATCAGGCTATGATTTATGTTGTGTTTATGTCCTTATTAATGTGTTGTCCTCATTAATTTTGGGGTTTCCCTTGTAGCTCAGTTGGTAAAGAATCTGTCTGCAGTGCAGGAGACCTGAGTTCGATCCCTGGTTCGAGAAGATCCTCTGGAGAAGGAAATGGTGACCCACTCCAGTATCCTTGTCTGGAAAATCTCATGGACAGAGAAGACTAGTGGGCTGCAGTCCATGGGGTTGTGCAGTCGGCCATGACTGAGCGACTAACACACATCTCATTAATTTAGTTTTTCCCCATGATTTTGTACTACAAGGTTGTAAGAAATGAGATACTGTGGACACAACTGTTTGGTAGAAGAAATTCAGTATCCCTACTGTAATATGACTGCAAGCAGCCTACTAGGTTTGAAGATTCTTGAGGAAAGGGACATCATTGTATTGCCAGAATCTATTACCTACTTGGCAAAAGCTTTATAAATAGATATACACGTGAACGACAGTGGTCCTTATTGACAGTTTTCCCTTGCAATTTTTCATTCTATCACTTGAGTCTGCAGGATGCCTATTCACTGTACTGAGCCCACACTCTTTGGCACAGTGAAGTTAAAATGGATAAATAGAAATTAAGGAGCTTTCTAGAGTATGATAAAATAAGCTTCTTCCTTTGTAAGCTCAATTCTATTCTATTTCACTAAATTCAGCAAGTATGTATCGAATCTCTATGTGTCAGAAACAGGTTCTGTGGTTTCAGTGATGATGAACGCTTGATCTACACTTTCAAAGATCTCGCTGTCAAGTGAAGAAATAGATCACCTTTTTTTTTTTAATGTGCAAATGGCACTTTAATAATTGCACCTTTACAGGTTCAATAAAGAGGTGTGATTCTCCCTAAAAGGCTCAGATGAAAGGTTTTGAGGGATGTACTGTTGACCCAAACTCCAGTTGTAAAGTGAGATTAGCAAGGCAGTCAAAACTGAGAATGAAATCTACTTTCCAGGTGTTGATAAGAAATGAGTCTCTTTCACCATGAGAAGCAATGATCAAGGAACAGATACATAGGTTAGAATTGGAGAAAAAAACAGAGAATTGTATTGAATCTGTTTTCCTAGGGAGATTTTCTTTTCTTTAATTAATTCACAACAAAGAATTTGATTTTATAATTTTATTCTGTGCTTTTAAGTGAAAGAAAGGAGTGAATTCTCCAACACTGCATTTTTTATACTAAGCCATCAATTTACATAGCTGCAACATGAAGTGAAGTGAAGTCGCCCAGTCGTGTCTGACTCTTTGCGACCCCATGGGCTGTAGCCCACCAGGCTCCTCTGTCCATGGGATTTTCCAGGCAATAGTCCTGGAGTGTATTGCCATTTCCTTCTCCAGGGGATCTTCCCAACCCAGGGATTGAACCCGGGTCTCCGGCATTGTAGACAGACGCTTTACCGTCTGAGCCACCAGCAAAGTCCTTAAACAGTCTCAAATGATAACTAAAATATCAAGAACAAAACACTATCCATTTTTTGTTATTGACTTGTTCTGGAATTATTATGTAGACTTCATATATTTGTTGTTCAGTATTATATTATTTCTCAGGCAATTACATTTTTACTGACAATTTGGAGGATTTACTTGATATAATCATTGAATACAAGCACAGTAGTAAGTATTTAAATGAAAATGTTATCAAATGAGTCTAATTTTTCTTGTCCTGTTATAACCAGATTATTTTTAATATGTAGGATTTATTAAACCATATTCTCAATTATGCTGGGAAATTTAAATCAACCAAGCATTTCACACATAATATTGCCTTCTGATAAGGTTGACATTTACAAGATGGTGAGTAACATTTTGTATGCTTATTTCTTAAGTACTTTTGATTTTGTCAATGCAAGATGCATTAGCTAAGATCAGGCAAATTATGTTTAGGTATTTGGATTAATCAGATGCTCCATCTTGTCTGAAATATTGATAGGAATGTTTAGCAACTGTACCAAGTAGACTGAGGGGCCAAAATGAATACAGATTTTGCTATAAATTGCAAATAAGTCAAAAATTAATCTGGTTGACTTAATCAGGAATACTGAATAACATTTGCATCTCAAGTCATTTTATTTTGATTTGTAGAATTCACTGGCAATGTAAAATGGCAATTTTATAAATACTCACTTAGGAATAATGACAAAGAGAATTTATCTTCCAGATTAATATTTATGTTGCATAAGCTTATTTCAGACATTGCCTATTTGGTGAAAATGCTTAGAAAAAAATGAAAATTGGGAGATTAGATTGATGTATACACAGTATTATATATAAAATAGATAACTAATAAAAACCAACTATAGCATAGAGAACTCTACTCAGTACTCAGAAATGGCCTATATGGGAAAAGAATCTAAAAAATTGGAGAGATATATATATATACGTATGACTCAATTTGCTATACACTTGAAACTTACATAATGTTGTAAATCAACTGTACTCATAATTTTTTTAGAAAAATAAAGATTAAAAAATAATAAAAAATAAAAATAATGGTTTGTCATCACAGGTGGGTTTTAAGACATATTTCTTTTTTTAAATTTTTTTATTTTTACTTTATTTTACTTTACAATACTGTATTGGTTTTGCCATACTAAGACATATTTCTTGATTGAACTACAAATACAAATTCCAACATTGATGGCAAATTAAAGCGTTTTAGGTGTGACTTCTACATGTGCAACTGGGTCCAGTTCTTTCTGGTTCTATACAACCTATTACCCCCGCAAACCTTCTCCTAGTATTTTGAGTTGAAATTCCCTACAATCAGTGTCAGTGACTATAGATTAAAACTTTGTGAAAAAGCACATTCAGAGCCAGGATTAAGCATTCATATTTCTTTTTCCCTTTTAACTTTCTTTGTAAATAAACATGCAGTTTTCATTTATTCCAATCTTATGAATTATTTTTCTAATTAATGGCTATTATTGAGCATATTTAGAATTAATCAATTTTATGAACACGTTTGTAAGAAAAGATGCATTTAGTCATTTTCCCATTTTCACACTTCAGAATTATCCAAGATTCTTACTCACTTTTATGATGGAACAGTATCTAATCTCAGTCCTACTTACTTGAGTGAATATACATGAAGGTAAATGTACTTTGAGAAAGCTAACTCAGTGTATAGTAGGATATATTCTTCTGTCCTAAGTCCAGGCCTAGGGAGAGAAATCTATGAGAACTCTGAGAGACATAGTCATTTTCTAAAATATCTGTGTCAATAGTATCAAGGAATGTGCTTAATATGTTATAGACACTTGACTCAGGCATTTAACAATATATAGCTGGACTTCCTTGGGCTTCTGTTGGAGCGGATAATTTTTTTTTTTTTTAATTATCAGTCCTTAGAAAAGGAAAATGGCAACCTACTCCAGTACTTTTGCCTGGAGAATCCCATGGAGGGAGGAGCCTGGTAGGCTACAGTCCATGGTGTCACAAAGAGTCGGACACGACTGAGCGGCTTCACTATATAATATTTCAGATGGTGATAAATATTGCAGAAAAGATAAATTCTGGGGAAGGTGATCCATGTTCGATGCGAAGATTGCTGTTTTATATAGGAAGGAAATAAAGGCCTTAACTTTGACATTTAAGTGGATACCAGAGAAATGACTCTGTTTTGAAGAAGAACATCCAATACAGAAAAAATAACAAGTACTAAGGATTGTGCTTAGCTAGTTTTAGGAAGAACAAGGAGACATTACAAAAGGGAAGAAAGTAGTGAGAGACAGCAGAGAGAGTCTCATAGACAATGGTAAAGGATTTGATCCCTCCTCTCAGTGAGAAGGGACATCAAGTGAGGACTGTGAGAAGAGGAATGGGGTGAAGTCCCTGAAATATTCAAAGGCTGATATTTTGAGAGTAGATGCTGGAGCATGAGGGCAGTGTCTGGGAGCTCACTAAAGATCTTCTTGCAATAATCCAGACAAGAGATCATGGCAAAAGAAGTTTTCAATTTTGAGAATACTTTGCAGAGTCAAATGTTTGGATGTGTTCTATTGATTGGGAAGGAAAGAGAAAGCAAGGATTCTTCAAGAGACTTACTGTTTGTTTTGCTGAAAGTTTCACTTTCATTTTAGGTTCAAAGAATTTGTTAACCAAAGAAACTATTCATTATACACATATATACAATTTCAATTTTTGTAGAAGATTATTTGATTTCAATATGCAGTCATTAAAAGAAAAGAAATAAAAGCAACAGAAAGAAGTAACAGCATGTGTGCATGCATGCTAAGTTGCTTCACTCATGTCTGACTCTTTGTGACCCCATGGACTACAGCCCACAAGGTTCCGCTGTCTATGGGATTCTCCAGGCAAGAATACTGGAGTGGGTTGCCATGCTCTCCTCCAGGGGATCTTCCTGATCCAGGGATTGAACTGTCATCTCTTATGTCTCCTGCATTAGCAGGCCAGTTCTTTACCACTAGTGCCACCTGTAACAGCATATACCCCAATTTGGTGATGTGTACATCCAGACTTGAACAGCTCTGGGAATTCTTGAATTACTGCAATCTGGAGTCACAGCTGGGGAAGAGTCCCAGACCATGCATCCACCCAGTGGGTGAGACTTCACACTGCAGCTTTGGTGACTCCTGCTTATAATTTCAGGCTACAAACTGATATCATCATCAATTTGCAAGCAAAAACTCTGTTCTGGTTTTCTTTAAGTTTTACAGTGCTATTTGTTTCATCTTGTTAGCCATAAGATTTCTTAGACCCTGGGGGCTGGCGAGGCCCTGTGGAGCTTAAAAAATTCCAAGACCCACTGCCTTTCCTATCTAAGGTGCTGCTTGACTTGCTGGTAACAACTGGTGTACTTGCAGGCAGGCATGTAGTCCAGGCAGGGCTTAGGCAAAGTCAGAAGTCAGTCGGAGGCCTGCTCCCCTACTTCGGAATCCTGAACAAGACTATCTCCATTTTAATTTATTTAACACTGTTTCTGAAAACTAGGAATGAAAATACAGTTGTTTACTAAAAGAAGAAAGTGAAGTCACTCAGTTGTATCTGACTTTTTGAGACCCCATGGACTGTAGCCTACCAGGCTCATCCATCCATGGAATTTTCCAGGCAAGAGTACTGGAGCGGGTTGCTATTTCCTTCTCCAGAGGATCTTCCTGACCCAGGGATCAAACCCGGATCTCCCACATTGAAGGCAGATACTTTATTGTCTGAGCCACCAGGGAAGCCCCTGTTGTTTACTAAGGCAGGGAACAATTCGGGACACGGATAGGGATCTGGACTTGGAAAATTTGAGGTGACTGCTGAGATCCAAATAGAGGCAGGGACATTTGACTAACTCTATACATGAATGTTGAGTAGAGGGAAGGCAAGCAGAGAGGAAGAATGCACAGGAAGAAAGGATGTACCAGCAAAAGTAGTAGCAAAAAGTGTGAAATTTAAATATAACTGAAAGTCAAGACATACTTTCTCAGTGAATAATTTTAGTTCTCTGTAGGCTAAAGCTAATTAGTAATGTAAGAATTAAACGAACAGAAGTAGAAACTGTTTCCCCAGCAGTGACACCTGGATTTTTAAAAGCTATTTTAGCAGATCCATGGCACTCTCCAAATGTAGCAAATGGCTGAAATTCTGTATTTTAGTTAGTGTTCTTACGTTTTTTCACTAATGTCTCATATATATTTGCAAAGAGAGAAAAATCACATTAATTAGAATACATTTTTAAAGGAAAACAATTTCAAAATGATTACATATTTGAAAATATGGAATAATGTCTAGTAATTATGTCATGTTTAACTATTGAAAGTACTTCCATGTGGATTACTAACCAGCAAACAATCATTCACTGGGTATATACTATGTATATTGCATTGTTGTAAAGATGTAATAATCACAATCTTGAACAATTCTTGGTTATGCACAGTGATTAGGTTGGAAGAGTCCCCAGGGAAAAGTGTACTTGACCAGAGGATGGAGGTAAACACTGAGAGGGCTTGGAGTTATGAATATTTACCAGCAACTTTAGTCGTATTATTATTCTTATTTTCTATTGTATTTTGGCTGATAAGAAGGGTATCCCATTACATTCTCACAATAATCTTGAGGTTTGTGCTTCTTTGAAAGTCGTTGAAATTCATGCCCAGAAAAGTCATAATTTTCCAAAGATCATACAACTTTCTGCTTGCAGTTCTAAAATCACATGAAAATGGAGTTGATTAGGGGGAAGGCTAGATGTTTTTAGGATTCCTAAGAGTTGTTGATCCTCAAATCTTCTTCTCAACTAAATCTTATAATCTCTGTTATCACCTCTTTAATCTAGTCTAGAAGCATTTTCTACTCTCATAGCCTTAATATCAAACTTTATCATTTCGTACTTTTATTATGCAATAATATAAAATAAAACAACCTCAAAGTGAGGAACTGAAGAGCCTCTTGATGAAAGTGAAAGAGGAGAGTGGAAAACTTGGCTTAAAGCTCAACATTCAGAAAACGAAGATCATGGCGTCTGGTCCCATCACTTCATGGGAAATAGATGGGGAAACAGTGGAAACAGTGGTTGGCTGACTTTTACTTTTCTGGGCTCCAAAATCGCTGCAGATGGCAATTTCAGCCATGAAATTAAAAGATGCTTACTCCTTGGATGGAAAGTTATGACCAACCTAGACAGCAGATTAAAAAGCAGAGACATTGCTTTGTCAACAAAGGTCCATCTAGTCAAGGCTATGGTTTTTCCAGTAGTCATGCATAGATGTGAGAATTGGACTGTGAAGAAAGCTGAGCGCCAAATAATTGATGCTTTTTAACTGTGGTGTTGGAGAAGACCCTTGAGAGTCCCTCGGATGCCAGGGAGATCCAACCATTCCATCCTAAAGGAGATAAGTCCTGGGTCTTCATTGGAAGGACTGATTTGGAAGCTAAAGCTCCAATAAATTTGGCCACCTCATGCGAAGAGCTGACTCATTGGAAAAGACCCTGACACTGGGAAAGACTGAGGGCAGGAGAAGAAGGGGACAACAGAGGATGAGATGGTGGGATGGTGTCACTGACTCAATGGACATGAGTTTGGGTAAATTCTGGGAGTTGGTGATGGGCAGAGAGGCCTGGTGTGCTGCAGTTCATGGGGTCGCAAAGAGTTGGACGTGACTGAGTGAGTGAAATGAACTGAACTGAACTGAAGCTATATTGCAAAAGGGGTTTTCTAACTTATTAACGTTCCTTACAGTTGTCAAAATGGAACAGTTTCAATTGATTCATAGGTTTTATGTATTTTAGCTATGGGGATAACTACTCTGATGATATTTTTAGGTAAGAAGCAGAAAGATGTACAACTGTGCTGACAATACAATATGAAAAAAAATGAGAAATTAACTTGGCATGAAACCGACATGATGTAGGATCAATGTGGCCACTAAATAGGTGAGAGTTGCCAGGTCAACTTTTCACATGCTTCAAGCAATGTAGCGGTTTTGTTTTCCTGTTGTTGAACATGATATCTGCCTTTGGCTAAAATCCAATTAAATTAAAGAAACATTTATTTCATTCTCACTACGTGTCTAGCATCTCATATAAATTTTTTCCTGACACCATTCATGTATATATTTAGAAACTAAGACCTATATGAAATTAACTGGCTTAGACTTTGTCCACGTGATCAGAAAATTGACTCTTTCTATAACAATGACCAGTTCTACCTGCCAAGATATCTCCCAAACTTTTGAGTCAAGGATATTTTAGAAAATGTTGACATAGCCTTAACTTAATCTATAGTATAGCTTGTGTAAACTCTCGACTAATTAACAATAATGACATCATAGAAAAATATACAACACTTGCAAGTGTAAGCATATAGTAAGAGTCAGAATACTCTAATACCTCAGTATGATGTTGTATTAACTATTTCACTATATAAAGGTTAAAAAACAAAAGTATAAAATAGCTATATTTGTAATAATTGTTAATTGAGATACAGCATAAAGAGATGTAAATCATGACATCAAAAACAAAAGAGAGGAATAGAATAGTGAAGTTTTTGGATGTAAATCAAGTTAAAGTTTATTAGTATAAAATAGACTGTTATAACTTTAATAACTTTTAGGTAAGCCTCATTGTAACCACAAAGTAAAAGCCTATAGTAATTCATAAAAGATAAATAGAAGAAAATCAAAACACCCTAGTAAGGAAAAAAATAATCAATTCACAAATGAAAGCAGCAAGAGAGAAAGAAAGGAATAGTGGAAATAAAAATCCCCAGAAAGTAGTAAGACAGTGTTAGTAAGTCTTTACCTACTGATAATTACTCTAGATGTGAATGCATTGCATTTTCCCATTAAGAGACATGAAGTGATTGAATGAATAAAAAACAAGACTGTGTACTATGTGTTGACACCAAGAGACTTATTTCAGCTTTAAAAATACAAATATGCTCAAAGTGAAGGGACTAAAAAAATTCATGAGAGGAGAAACCAAAAGAGAGTAGGAATGGGTATATCTATCTCAGACAATATAGACTTTAAGTCAAAAACAGTACAAGACAAAAAATGTTATCATATAATGATAAGGAGGTCAATTCATTAAGAAAATATAACAAATGTAAATATATATGTACTCAACATTGGAGTACCTAAATATAAGTTAAATAAATACTAATATATCTGAAAGGAGAAATAAACTACAATACTAGCTGGGGAGTTCAATATTACACTTTCAATAATGGATAGATCAATCAGACAGAAAATCAACAAGGAAACATTAGATTTGAACCATACTTTATACCAAATGAACCTAACAGACCTACAGAACACTTCCATCCAAGAGGATCAGAATACACAGTTTTTTTTTTTTTTTTTTTCCCTCAAGCACACACAGACTAAGCTCCATGATAGATCATATGATAGGTCACAATACCAGTCTTAGCAAATTTAAGAACACTGGAAACATATAGAGTGTCTTCTCTTGCCACAATAATATGAAACTCAAAATCAGCAACAAGAGGAAACTGGAAAATTCACAAATGAGTGAAAATAAACAACACATTTCTGACCAGCCAGCCAATGAGTCAAGAAGAAATCAAAAGGAAAATAAGAGATATATTGAATCAAAGTAAAATGGAAACACAGCATATCAAAACCTATGGGATGATTCACAAAGAGTTCTGAAACTGAAATTCATTAGAATAAACACCAACATTAAGAAAAAGAAAGATTTCAAATGAAGAACTTCAATAAACTGGAAAAAGAAAATAAATTAAGCCCAAAGTTAGCACAGAGAAGGAACTGGCAGAGACCAAAGAAGGAATAATTAAATAGAGACCAGCAAAACAATAGAAACTATTAATAAAACTAAAGGCTAATTTTTAAAGATGAACAAATTTAAAAAACTTTAGCTTGACTCAGAAAAGAAGAGGGAAGACTCAAATAAAATCAGAAATGAAAGAAGAAATACTACAAATGATATCATTGAATTACAAAGGATAATGAAAGACTATTATAAACAATTATACACCAACAAACCTTATAACCTAGAAGAAGTGGGTGAATTGCTAAAAACATACAAGCTACCAAAACTAAATCACTGAAGAGAGAGAAAATTTGAACAGATCAATTACAATTGAATTAGTAATCAAAAACTTTCTGATAGATAAAAGTCTAAGACCCAATGCTAATAATGATCCTATCAAACATTTAGAGAAGAAATAATACCAGTCTTTCTCAGCCCATGTGCAGATGGGGACAAACACTACATGAAGGTAAAAAGTGAAAACTGTAATTTAAAAAAGTGAGGTCATTGTGAAAAATGACAGAAAACTTTTCCCAGTTAGACCATCTTTAGGACATGAATTTGAGCAAACTTCAGGAGATAGTAGAGGACAGAGAAGCCTGGCATGCTACAGTCCATGGGGTTGCAAAGAGTTGAACACAATTTAGCGACTGAACAATATTTTATTTTAAAAAGTAAATTTTGTACAACTTTTCTTAAAAAAAGCATGTATATGACTGAGATTCAAGATATTTGTATTCTCAGCTCTAGTCTATTTAAGTCATCTAACCAATTATAAATTTCTGGACTTCAGATGCCTTTTAGCTCTAAAAATGTGTTTGGAGTTGGAAATAGGTTATTTCCCAATTACTTCCACCTCAAAAAATTCTGTTGGATAGTTTGTCTGGGATGGAGGGCACAGTTCTTAACTTTAAAAGTTTATAAGTACATAAAAATTAAAACTAATTAAAATTAAAACAGTTTTACTTTATAGTTATAAAAGTCAGATATTTTTTCTTAGGGAGTTTGTTTTCCATTGCTGATGGAAACTATTTTTGGAACCTCTCTAGGTGCTTTTACACCTTTTTTTTTTTTTTTTAAGTAAAATGCTATATGAATGGGATGTTCTTATATCTTTCTACATAGTCTCTAATCTCTGTTCAATAAAGCCTTCTCTTTTTATTTCCATGGCCATTATAACTGATTACATCTGCTCTTTACTGCATTATCTTGTCCTTTTTATGTTCTTGCTAAAAAGCACATGCAACCATCCTAATCCTCATGCTGAGAAGGAGATTAATTATTCTTAACCCAAAGGACACTTGCTTAACTAGGAATGCTAAGTGTGTCAGCTGCAGACACGGCCCAGCTGCCTGGCTGGCCATTTGGACATTCTCAGTCTCTTCCTACTGATGCACAGATGTCTGAGGCCTTGCAGATGAACCCCAGTGTGCTTGCACTTAGGGAAGGGTATTGTGAACTGGTGCTCAGCTAGTGAGGTGGCATATGGCATCATGTGTCTTTTTAACAACTTCATCAGTTTCTTCTTACAGTTGAAGTCTGTTGGTCTGCAGAATGAAGGGCTGCTATTCAGTATAGTGCTGTCAGTTATTTCCTTCCCACTCAACCTCCAGCCTTTGTACAATGGTGGACTGGATAAGTTTCACAGGGGTTTTGACAATTCCTGTTAAGGCAAAGGAAGATCCAGTGATTAACCTGTGTTTAGGCAGTGGTAAAATTCCAAATCAGATGTTGCTCCTATTGCTGAAACTACAGTTAGCATCATAGATGAGCATGAAAATCTCAGAGTATCTGGGGGCTTTAGAGATATCTACATACAGGACAAACATGTCAGAGTTTTCTGTGCAGAGATGCACCACTTCATAAATCCTTCAGTGCAGGGTGCTTGTGTGTATTGTAAGTATTTAGAAGAGAAAAGCTTTCATGTACATGTGGGTATGTATGTGTGTGTTTTTGTGTAATAAACTCTCAAAACAGACTCTTTTGGCTATTACAAAACAAGACAAAATTTAAAAATAATATAGGTAAGCCTGGATCACTGCAGTCCATGATGTCACAAAGAGTTGGACATATCCTACTTACTGAAAAACACCAGAAGTTCAATATCAGGGAAATAATAATGATCCTTCAACTTATGAAGCCATTTAGTTCATATTATAAAGGTTATACAGCAATGTATAAACAGTCATCAATTAATGTTAAAAATGGAAAATATAAACTATCTGTACTCTGATCATATCTAAAACTGAACATATATAGAAAAAATGAAAAAGAACACATTAAATTGTTGATATGATAGGAAGATTTTTCTTCCTACTTTAGAGCTTAATTTTATTAAAAGGTAATCTATAAGGCATATATCAAAGTAAATATTTATTAGGTTTCAATATAAATAGTAAAATGAAATAAAGTGCACTGTCATGTGCTAAGTCTATCGTATATTTGAAAGTCACAGTTATGTTGTGAGGCAGGCATTATGCCCATTTTACAAGTTAACAGACCAAGGCCAATTAACCAAGGCTGAATTAATTTCCAAAGGTTACCAGAGCAATAAGTGCAGAGTAAAATTTAATGTTCTTTCAATTGTATTAGAATCTTATAGTGCAAATGATTGAAATGAGGTGCATAAAAAATCTGTTAGCTTACTATGAGTACATGTATCTGAGAAGAAAGAGAACAAAATCTTAAGATTAAAAAAAATAATCTTTTCAGAGCTAGTTTATACGTCAGTTCAGCTCAGTTCAGTCGCTTAGTCGTGTCCGACTCTTCGCGACGCTATGATTTGCAGGACGCTAGGCCTGCCTGTCGGTCACCAACTCCAGAGTTCACCGAAACTCATGTGCATCGAGTCAGTGAGGCCATCCAGCCATTTCATCCTCTGTCGTCCCCTTCTCCTCCTGCCCCCAATCCCTCCAGCATCAGGGCCTTTTCCAATGAGTCAGCTCTTCGCATTAGGTGGCCAAAGTATTAGAGTTTCAGCTTCAGCATCACTATTTCCAGTGAACACCCAGGACTGATCTCCTTTAGAATGGACTGATTGGATCTTCTTGCAGTCCAAGGGACTCTCAAGAGTCTTCTCCAACACCACAGTTCAAAAGCATCAATTCTCGGTGCTCAACTTTCTTCACAGTCCAACTCTTACATCCATACATGACCACTCAAAAACCATAGCCTTGACTAGATGGACCTTTGCTGCCAAAGTAATGTCTCTGCTTTTGAATATGCTAACTAGGTTGGTCATAACTTTCCTTCCAAGGAGTAAGTGTCTTCAATTTCATGGCTGCAATCACCGTCTGCAGTGACTTTGGAGCCCAGAAAAATAAACTCTGACACAGTTTCCACTGTTTCCCCATCTACTTCCCATGAAGTGATGGGACCAGATGCCATGATCTTCGTTTTCTGAATGTTGAGCTTTAAGCCAACTTTTTCACTCTCCTCTTTCACTTTCATCAAGAGGCTTTTTAGTTCCTCTTCACTTTCTGCCATAAGGGTGGTGTCATCTGAATATCTGAGGTTATTGATATTTCTCCTGGCAAACTTGATTCCAGCTTATGCTTCTTCAAGACTGGCGTTTCTCATGATGTTCTCTGCATATAAGTTAAATAAGCAGGAAGACAATATACAGCCTTGTCGTACTCCTTTTCCTATTTGGAACCAGTCTGTTGTTCCATATCCAGTTCTAACTGTTGCTTCCTGACCTGCATATAGGTTTCTCAAAAGTCAGGTCAGGTGGACTGGTATTCGCATCTCTTTCAGAATTTTCAACAGTTTATTGTGATCCACACAGTCAAAGGCTTTGGCATAGTCAATAAAGCAGAAATAGATGTTTTTCTGGAACTCTCTTGCTTTTCCCATGATCCAGCAGATGTTGGCAATTTGATCTTTGATTCCTCTGCCTTTTGTAAAACCAGCTTGAACATCTGGAAGTTCACAGTTCATGTATTGCTGAAGCCTGACTTGGAGAATTTTGAGCATTACTTTACTAGCATGTGAGATGAGTGCAATTGTGTGGTAGTTTGAGCGTTCTTTGTCATTGCCTTTCTTTGGAATTGGAATGAAAACTGACCTTTTCCAGTCCCTTGGCCACTGCTGAGTTTTCCAAATTTGTTGGCATATTGAGTACAGCACTTTCACAGCATCGTCTTCCAGGATTTGAAATAGCTCAGCTGGAATTCCATCAATCACCTCCACTAGCCTTGTTTATAGTGATGCTTCCTAAGGCCCACTTGACTTCACATTCCAGGATGTCTGTCTCTAGGTGAGTGACCACACCATTGTGATTATCTTGGTTGTGAAGCTCTTTTTTGTACAGTTCTTCTGTGTATTCTTGCCACCTCTTCTTAATATCTTCTGCTTCTGTTAGGTCCATACCATTTCTTTCCTTTATTGAGCCCATCTTTGCATGAAATGATCCCTTGGTATGTCTAATTTTCTTGAAGAGATCTCTAGTCTTTCCCATTCTGTTGTTTTCCTCTATTTCTTTGCATTGATCGCTGAAGAAGGCTTTCTTATCTCTCCTTGCTATTCTTTGGAACTTCAGATTCTTATATCTTTCCTTTTCTCCTTTGCTTTTTGCCTCTCTTCTTTTCACAGCTATTTGTAAGTTCTCCTAAGACAGCTATTTTGCTTTTTTGCATTTCTTTTCCATGGGGATGTTCTTCATCCCTGTTTCCTGTACAATGTCATGAACCTCCGTCCATAGTTCATCAGGCACTATATGTATCAGATCTAGTCCCTTAAATCTATTTCTCACTTCCACTGTATAATCATAAGGGATTTGATTTAGTTCATACCTGAATGGTCTAGCGGTTTTCCCTACTTTCTTTAATCTAAGTCTGAATTTGGCAGTAAGGAGTTCATGATCTGAGCCACAGTCAGCTTCCAGTGTTGTTTTTGATGACTGTATAGACATTCTAGGGATTGACTAGACTGTATTGACATTCTAGGAATCAGCAGACTAAAATGGCCTGGAATGGGTGAATTTAACTCACATGACCATTATATCTACTACTGTGGGCAGGAATCCCTTAGAAGAAGTGGAGTAGCCATCATGGTCATCAAAAGAGTCTGAAATGCAATACTTGGATGCAATCTAAAAAACAACAGAATGATCTCTGTTCATTTCCAAGGCAAAGAAGAGAAGTGAAAGGCAATGGAGAAAGGAAGTGATATGCTAAACTGATTGCAGAGTTCCAAAGAATAGCAAAGAGAGATAAGAAGGCCCTCTTAAGAGAACAATGCAAAGAAATAGAGGCAAACAATAGAATGGGAAAGACTAGAGATCTCTTCAAGAAAATTTGAGATATCAAGGGAAAATATCATGCAAGGATAGGCACAATAATGGACAGAAGTGGTAAGGAACTAACATAAACAGAAGATATTAAGAAGAGATGACAAGAATACACAGAAGAACTATAGAAGAAAGGTCTTAATGACAAGGATAATGATGATGATGTATTCATTCACCTAGAGATGGACATCCTGGAGTGTGAAGTCAAGTGAGCCTTTGAACATATTACTAGGAACAAAGCTAATAGAGGTGATAAGTTTCCACTGAGTTATTGAAAATTGTAAAAGATGATACTAATTTCTGCACTAAACATGTCAACATATTTGGAAAAATCAGCAGTGGTCACAGGACTGAAAAAAGTCAGTCTTCATTCCAATCATGGAGAATGACAAAGAATGTTCAAATTACCGCACGATTGTGCACATTTCACATGCTAGCAATGTGATGCTCAAAATCCTTCAAGTTAGGTTACAAAAGTACATGAATCAAGAATTTCCAGATGTATAATCTGTGTTTCAAAGAGGCAGAGGGATCAGAGATCAACATTTGTTGGATCATGGAGAAAGCAAGGGAATTCCAGAAAAACATCTATTTCTGCTTCTTTTATTACGCTAAAAACTTAGACTATGTGGATCACAACAAACTGGAAAATTCTTAAAGTGATGGGAATATTTTAAGACCTTTTAAATATGTAAGACTCAGACCACCTACCTGAGTCCTGCAGAATCTGTATATAGGTAAAACAACAACAACGACAACAACAACAATAACAACAAAACAGAATTGGACATGGAAGACATGACAGGTTCAAAATTGGGAAAGGAGTATAACAAAGCTATATCTTTTTACCATGCTTATTTAACTTATATGCAGAGTACATCATGTGAAATGCTAGGCTGGATGAATCACAAGCACAAATCAAGATTGCAGGGAGAAATAAGAACCTAAAATTAACAGATTATACCACTCTAATGGCAGAAAGTGAAGAGGAACTCAAGAGCTTTTAGATGATGGTTAAAGAAGAGAGTGAAAATGCTGTCTTGAAATTCAACATTCAAAAAAACTAAGGTCATAGCATCCTGATCCGTCACTTCATATCAACTATGCTGTTGCTGCTGCTTAGCCACTTCAGCTTGTCTGACCCTCTGTGACCCCATGGACCATGCCCTGCCAAGCTCCTCTGTCCATGGGATTCTCCAAGCAAGAATAATGGAGTGGGTTACCATTTCCTTCTCCAGTGATAAAGTAAGAAGTGAGTGAAGTGAGGGAAGTGAAGTCACTCAGCTGTGTCTGACTCTTTGCAACCCTAGGGACTGCAGCCTACCAGGCTCCTCCATCCATGGGATTTTCCAGGCAAGAGGACTGGAGTGGGTTGCCATCTCCTTCCTCCATATCAACTATAAGGGGGAACAATGAAAGTGGTGACAGATTTTATTTTCTAAGGCTCCCAAATCACTGTGTATGGTGATCGGAGCCATGAAAGTAAAGACACTTTCTCATTGGAAGGAAAGTAATGCCAAACCTAGACTACATATCACTTTGCAGAGATATCACTTTGCCAGCAGGGATCTGTATAGTCAAATCTACGTTTTTTTTTTTTTTTTCCAGTAGTCATGTATAAATGTAAGAGTTGGACCATAAAACTCTTTAGCTTAGTACCAAAGAATTAATGTTTTAAAAATGTAGTTCTAGAGAAGAATTTTGAGAGTCCCTTGGACTGCAAGGAGATCAAACCAGTCAAACCTGTCATTCCATTCTACAAAGTCACAAGAGTCCTCTTTCCTCCACATAATCAGAAGTCACATTGGGTACACACAGGAGAAGGGACGGAATCTATGAGGCTAAGCAAGTGCCTTAGTCACGTCAAGTACAAGATGATGTGACTTAAAAGGATTACTTAGATAACTGATTGGATAAAGTCTTAAACTAGATTGAACTAAATAAATGTTCTTTTATATCAATTGAATAGAGGATCATGAAAAAACAGCACATCAGTTTTAAGAGCCATTCTCTGCATTTAGTACCAGTGCAGTTAAATTATCTGTATTGATGCACACAAATCCCCTCATATGGAATGTATGTGTATGTATTTATATACTTATAAGTAAATGTGTGTATGCACATATTCATATATCTTACTGACAGTGTAACCATTGTTCCAGTGGTTTTTACCACACCAGAGAACAGATAAATCATCTGATCAGGAATATATTTGCCAAGTATCTGAATCTGTATTACACATGGATTTTGTTATTTCATACTTCACATTCACATGGAGCTGGGAATGCTTTTGAAGTATTACTGAAATACTAATTGCAGCATATTCTCAAGATTTTTACAGCTCCTCCAAATTTAATGTTTACCTAGAACCTGTATTGATAATTTTATTATAGCACTAGCCACTCTTCTCTCACTTAAAAAAAATTGTAGAAGTAAGAAAAGATAGAGTTGTCATTCTTTTATAATCTTATAAATATATATACAGTTTCAACGTTGATTTATCCAGAAAATGCTTTCTTCTCTGTGTGTTGAATAGAAAGGATTCTACATGACTGTATTTGAAGAAAATATGTCACTTACAGTCTAACTCTTATTTGAAATAATTCCTCAATCAATGTTCATTGCAGCACTATTTATAATAGCTAGGGCAAGGAAGCAACCTAGATGTCCATTGACAGATGAATGGATAAAGAAGCTGTGGTACATATATACAATAGAATATTACTTAGCCATAAAAAGAACTCATTTGAGTAAGTTCTAATGTGGTGGATGAACCTAGAGCCTATTATAGACAGTGCAGTAAGTCAGAAAGATAAAAACAAATATCATATATTAGCACCTATATATGGAATCTGGAAAGATGGTACTGATGGACCAATTTGCAGGGCTGTCATGGAGATGCAGAAACAGAAAACAGATTTGTGGACGCTGAGCGGATAGGGGAGGACGGGAGAAAGGAGAGAGTAGTGAGGAAATATACATTACCATATGTAAAATAGATAACCAATGGGAATTTGCTGTATGACTCAGGGAGCTGAAACCAGGGCTCTGTGACAACCTAGAGGGGTGGGATGGGGTGGGAGATGAGAGGGAGGTTCAAAAGGGAGGGGACATATATATACCTATGGCTGACTCATGTTGATGTATGGTAGAAAGCAGCACAATATTGTAAAGCAGTTATCCATCAAATAAAGAAATTAAAACAAACAAAAAGCCTATAACCTTTACCTTTTAAATTGAATAATGGATGTACAGTAGTTTATTTTAAATGAATCACACTTGATTTTTATGGTATATGATATGCGTGTATGCTGTGCATGTTTATGTATAACTGTGAAGACATGTTTGCTTACATGTGTTTTTATCTGGACTTGTACATAAGAAGTACAAATTATGATATATAACAGCATTATATGTCATATAGGCTTCCCTGGTAGCTCAGACAGTAAAGCATCTGCCTATAATGTGGGAGACCTGAGTTCGATCCCTGGGTTGGGAAGATCCCCTGGAGAAGGAAATGGCAACCCACTCCAGTATTCATGCCTGAAAAATCCCATGGACCAAGGAGCCTGGTGGGCTACAGCCTATGGGGTCACAAAGAGTCAGACATGACTGAGCAACTTCACTTCTTCACTTCACTTCATGTTATATGGATTTCCTAGATGGTGCTAGTGTAAAGAATTTGCTTGCCAGTGCAGGGGATGAAAGAGACATGGGTTCGATCCCTGGGATTGGGAGATCCTCTGGAGGAGGAAATAGCAAGCCACTCCATTATTCTTCCTGGAAAATTATATGAACAGAGAGGCCTGGGGGACTATAGTCCATGGGGTTGCAAACAGTCAGACAAGACAGCATGTGCACACACACACACACACACACAGATACAATATGTTATATATTTATAATATTTACACATATATTTAGATACACATATTTTACACACATACTTTATTTACATACACACACATAACTTTTTAAAAAGTCTTATGAAAAACTATGTACAATTTTGTGACTGACATTGGCAGAACATATTTAAAAAGATTTTGTTTCAAAATATCCCACTCTAAAATTTTTTAATTGAAATATAGCCAATTTACAATACTGTGTTAATTTCAGTTGTACAACAAAGTGATTCAGTTATATGCATACATATATACATATACATATATATATATATACACACATACATATCAGATTATTTTCTCATTACTGGTTATTGCAAGATATTGAATATAGTTCCCTGTGCTATACAGTAACTCCTTGTTTCCTATCTATTTTATGTGTAGTGGTTTGTATACAACTATAAACTTCTAAATGTCCCTCTATCAATTTTTTAAAAATTTGTAATGAATATCAAACACAATACTAAAGAAAAATGAAGACCTCAGAAAATTAAGATAGTTTAATTGTTTTTTACCAAACTGGAATATTTTGAATTTGGGGGGTGGGGAGAAAGCAATTTTTAATACCGTGATGTGCTGTGTGTATGCCAAGTAGCTTCAGTCGTGTCTGACTCTTTGGGACCCTATGGACTAGAGTCCACTAGGCTCCTCTGTCCATGGGATTCTCCATACAAGAACATTGAAGTGGGTTGCCATGCCCTTCTCCAGGGGATCTTCTTAACTCAGGGATCAAACCTGTTTCTCTTACATCTCTTGCACTGTTAGGTGGGTTCTGTGCCAGTAGCGCCATCTGGGAAGTCATAAGAGGCATCAAATGGGACTGTTATAGACAAAGCAACAAGAATGACAAACCCACTAAAGTCAGGCTCTATAATCCTATCGTGGAAGAACATACAGAGCTAACCCACTCCTGTCGTTTGGTGCTGGTGCTGGTAGGGTTTGGACAGGGGTTTAGGCTCTGCCAGCACCTGCTGATGGAGTGCATCCTTCTCTCCAAGTGACTCTCCTTCAGGCACTGAGTCACTGCTCAGTCAACACCTGCTTAACACCTTAATCCTGCTGCCATTTTTTTTTTCACTCCATTATTCCCTTCTCACCCAACATTTAAATGACAACCTGGTCCCCAAACTGAAATAAGTTAAAAGAGGAAAAGAAATGACTTCACCAGAATTTATCTTGTGACCTAAACAAGTTTCTCATGATTGACCAACATTTAAATGCACATATTTAATGAAGTGCTTTCTAAGGAAAGAAGATTAATCTAGATGTTTTCTTCTCTGTATGGTAGATAAAGGCCTGTCATCTTTTGATGTGTTTTCCTTTGTACATTTTCATTCTGAAACTCTTCCATCTTTAGTCAGTATTACTCATCCTGAAGTTACGCTCTGGAGAAAGATGTCTTTTCTGATCATATTTTCATTTCTCAGAAAAAAATTCCCAGCACTATTCTCATATATACTTACTTACTTGAGGAAGATATGAGGGACAGAAAGTTAGTACCTCCTTTTATATGGGCAAAAATTGCAAAGGTAATTTTAATATTGAAATTTATTTTAGGTTAGTATATTCAGCAGAATGCATATAGTATACTTTCTAGTCTCCCTCAGACTCCTTCGAAAAGAGAGGTGCCATGATTGTTCACACCTAACTCGAGATATTAGTTTCTTTTTATCTCTTATCACAACTTTTAGACTCTGTATATCATACTTCTTATAGGTAGGACCCTTTGTTTCAGCTGCCTGCTCAAACTTTCTATTGTCAAGAAACTGGTTAATGACCTCCAAAATCATGCCTTGTAATTGCATGATTGGATGAAGTAAAAGAAAATAGTGACTTTTAATGAACCACAAATAAGATCAATAAACTATCAAAAATTGTATCCCAAGACAGCACCTCATCAATTGTTTTTTATTCTCCATCTCCCTCAATAAAACTGTGGATTGAAGCTATCCACCTTCTAATGAATGTCTAGGCTTTACCTAAAGTATTATATCTGATTAGCAACACAATAACCAATATTTCCAGAATGGCAGTTGATTTCACAGAAGCAAAAGTTGGGATATAAACTTAATTCTGTATTCCTAAGGAACAACATCGTCTTAATGAAGCAGTCTAATGAGAGCGAACTGCCCAAACTGCATGGTGGCTGAAAACTGACCCAGTCAACAGGAAGTTAGGCTCTGGGGATGCCCAGAGTTTTTGGAATTATTTACCTGGATGAGTCTACTTCATCCCCTATCTACCTTGTTCCTCACATTCTTCATCATTCTCTGTGGGTGAACATACTGTATCTATGTCCTTCCTCACCCCTTTATACTCACTCCACTTTGTCTCAGTCTTGAATATCCTCCAATCTTTTCTTCAGGCCTCAGGGAACGTTTTAACAACTCTCAAGGTAATATTGGTAAGTGGATTCTTGATAACTAGAGCCACTTGAGGTTTGATCTGGGTTGGGAAGATCCCCTGGAGTAGTAAATGGCAATCCTCTCCAGTACTCTTGCCTGGAAAAATTCCACAGTCAGAGGAGCCGAGCAAGCTACAGTCCATGGGGTCCCAAAGGGTTGAATATGACTAAGCACACACACTAACCACCACACAGAATAATGTGTTTCTTTGTTTCTAGTGAACATTTGAAACTTTTTCTACACTATAAAAATAAAAAAATGTCTGGTCAGGTGCCGGGGTCCAGCCCCGGTGGATCCAGGGTAATTCAAAGGGGGGACGGTGTGGCGAGGAAAAACTTATTTATTTAGAAATATGAAAAGAGATTAGGAAGAAATAGTATATTAGGAAAATTCAGTGGAGAAAAGAAGCTGAATAACTTGGTTTACGTAGAGAACTAATAAAACCTTGAGACAAGAGGTTTGCACCATCTACATTAGGCCACCAGCGCCCGTTTGAATAGCGGAGGGTACCCGCCTTGGGCTCCCTCTCGCGTGGGTCTTAGAAGCCAGGGAAAGTAAGTATACATGGTGAGCCTCTGCGCTCCAGATGGGAATTCAGCCTGAAAAGAAGAGGGAGGGAGAGGGAGAAAGAGAGAGAGAGATTTGACACAGGGGAAACCAGTCTTTCCAGTGACTGGCACTCCCTCTATTGTCTGGAAAGGCTTTTTATACTTTTGGTTGTACATAGGGATCAATGGATAATACAAAATTATGCAGCGTCAGCAGCCCTGACTGCTATTGAGACCAGGCTTTCTCTCTGCATACCTAGCTATATACACAAGTCTTAGGTGATTTACATCATCTTCTGGCCAGAAGGCCAATTAACATTTTACGGCCCTTTTCTGTTAAGGATCTGTCAACGAGAAAACTTAAAAGTGTTGTTGTTTCGAAAGTTTGGTACCACTCTCAGAAAGCACTAAATAAAGTTACATTCTTACATAGCAAGGACACAACAATGTATAACAATGAAAGAGGAGTACAGTGATTTATAACAAAGAGAAAATTAACTCAAAAGTCTAGTGTTGCTAACATCAGAACTACTATATTCCTATTTCTGCATCCCATTTACATTGGTAAATATCTTCCCAGGTGCCTAAAAGATAAAGAATGTGGAGGCCTTGCAGCAGTCATTGACTCAACAATGAAAACCCATCACCAATATAATTCTTAGCTCTTTAGAAAAGGCTCTATATCTTTAAGATGCATGCCTCTCACGGTTGAGGGCTGTAAACAATCACAAGTTGTAAAAGTCCAGGCAGACCGGTTAGGTAAGTTAGAAAGCCATCAAAGGGGTTTAAACTGAGACTTTCTTTTTATATTCAGGAGACTGTTAACTGGAGCTCTGAGTTAACTCTTTCCAGAGAAAGGTGGTCGGGATAGCCCCTGTTATGTTAGAAGAGTGGAAAGCACAGTACAATAACGAAGGCAGACTCTGGTTTTGGGGGGTAGATGTTCAGGAAAACCCAGGGGGAACCCCTGAAGCCAGATCATGCCTTTGTGTACGTCAGGCTTCCTTCCTCATGACCTTTGCCACGGGCGGGATTCCTCACGCTGGCTCCCGGCAGTCAGGGTCGTGATTCAACACATTATCATGCACTGTTCAGTTATACAATGCTTGAAGCAGATTTCAAGTTATTTGGAGTCTGGTACCTACACAATTCCATTTCCATAGGCCAGATTATTCGATACTGTGCTAAGTGTTTATTTGCCTGAATTACCCCTTGTATAATCTTTGTTCTCCAAACTCGGAATTTCAAACATACATAAAAGTAGAGTAGAATAACATTATGTTATAAAACCCAGTGTATTTATTATCTGTATTCAAAAATTCATAATATATAAGTATTTCTGTTAACTTTATGCCCCCACCCCCGCTGTCTTCAATGGATTATTTTGAGCCTAATTCCAGGCAATATATAATTTTATACGTAAATAGCTCATAGTTATAAAAATGTAAGGGATTTTTTTCTTTAAAAATCACACCTACAAGACCATTGACACACCACATGCAAAAAAAATTAAACTGGTTAATAGAATCAAGTGTCAAGTAAGTGTCCAAGTGTCCACAGTTATCTTACTCATAGCTTCTTTCTGTCTCTTCCACTCTTCATGAAACTAGTGTGCTTAACTTGACTGATTAAATCAGAACCTAAATAAAGTTGACCAATATCATTTGGTTGTTGTCACCAAAGTCTCTTATACTCTGCCAGTTTCTCCTTTTTTCAAACTTGCAATTTATTCTTGGAGACTTTGATTTCGTCACCTTTGCCTCCATATCCAGCACCCACTACCTTATTACACTGAGTTTACTGGCAGGACTTAAGTTCATCTTACGTATAGGCAGGTATCCCATTGCGTCAGTGAGAGCCTGGAGTTTCACAAAGAAGACCATTTTGCCCAAGGACATATTTCCTAAAACCGACAAAGGTGTGCCATTGCTTGAAGTAGAGCTTCATTTCTTGTGATCCCAAAAAAGTCTGAGGCAAAGTGGTTTTTATTTAGGAAGGAGGGTGTCAAGAAAATGTCAACCATAGAGGAAAATGGGCTTTAGTTGCATCATCATGAAGGTGCAAATGTTTCTGTTTCACAGAGGCTTCAGGGGCTGAGTCCTGCAGCAGATGTGAGAAGAGCCTGCTGGTAGACCTTAGGCCGAACACTTGCATAAACAGGAGCCCAGGTCCTCAGCTCTTCCACAAACCTCCTCTGTGATGCCAGTGTGGAGCCTGGGGCATTTTGGAATGCCCCAGAAGGACCTGGAGGACCTGGAACAGTTGAGCTGAGCTTATCTGTGTCATTTTGCAATAAGGGCCCATGACATCCATGGTGGAATTCAAGTCAATCTTTGAAGAGTGACTTCACAACAAAGATGCAGATATAAAGGCAATGATGAGCAATGTGGCAAGAGGGCATAACCAACCATAAAAAAGGAGGAAGAGGTAGGAAATGTGGACCAAGGGAACAGGACACAGTAGAGTTGGTAAACACAAGGGATCTGAGAGCATAACTATTATACTTGTTTACTACTGTAGCCTCAGTGCCCGGCACAAGCACAGTAAACACTTAAGAGGCATTAAATACATGCATGAATGAATTATTGAAGGAAAACAAACCCGCCCAACCAATTAAAAGTATAAATCTTGACAGATTGGGACAATATTGCAGATATATTACCAAATAGGATGGAGAAACTGGAGGATGCAGGGAGTTGTCAGACTGTTCTATTCTTTTGAAATATTTATTTATTTATATTTGGCTGTGCCAAATCTCAGTTGTGGCACTCAGGATCTTCATGCAGCATGAGGGATCTGTAGTTGCAGGATGTGGGTTCTTATTTCTGGCATGTGGGATCTAGTTCCCTGAGAAGAATATGAACCGGGCCCCCCACACAGGGAGCATGGAAACTCAGCCACTGGACTGCCAAGGAAGTCCCCAGATCGCTCTATTCTTGAAATATTTCCAACAAGATTTTAAAAATCAATTGCTTAATTTCATTATAATATTTTCATGGATGTCTAGGCATAGAATATCTAGCCCCTTGGTCCTAATATGCAAAGAGCCTTGGATTTGATTCATGAAACAAACAGCATACAGAGAGGATTTACTATAGCTAAGGGGTATCTTGAGAAGAGAAGCGCAATTGACAAAGTCAAGATGATGGAAGTGAATCTCATATTGTGAAGAGAAACCACACACATGTACTTAGTTTGTGTATACAAGGAAGGATCTTGTCTTCACTGTATTTTCAGGCTAAAGATTAAAAATGAAACAATCAGCTTTCTTGAGCCAAGTCAGAATATTTTATTTAAAATAAACACTTAATGTCTTAGTTTCAGCTGCCACAACAAATTACCATAGACTGGCTACATTATAAAGAACACAAACTTATTTCTCACAGTTCTGGAGGCTGAAAGTCTGAGATCAGGGTTCCAGCATGGTCAGGTTCTTGTGAGAGCCTGAGAATGCACAGTAAGGGGACATTTTTGGGGTCTCTTATAAGAACCCTAATTCAAAGACCCAACCCTAATATCATCACATTAGAAGTTAGGATTTCAACACCTCTTAGAGTGACACAAGCATCCAATTCTTTGCACTTAGCTTTCATAATAATTAAGTAAAGTGGAAACATAATTACGAGGTCATCGATTTGTGACCAGATTCCTTCCTTAGGGAAACCAACTTTGTTTACATTCAGGATGAAACTGAGTAAAACTCTCTGATTCTAGTTAATACACTTCTGATTATAAAAACAAAGAGCTGCAACCTATTTTAAATAACAGAAAAGCAGCCTAGCTTTGATGCACTGCTTCTTCCAGGCTAGAGGAGACTGGGAAAGGAGAGCTGTGATAGTTTTGACCAAGCATAGCATCACTTTTGACTGCTATATTAATAGACTATCACTGCTTGCCTGGAAAATCCCATGGACGGAGGAGCCTGGTAGGCTGCAGTCCATGGGGTCGCTGAGAGTTGGGCATGATTCAGTGACTTCACTTTCACTTTTCACTTTCATGCATTGGAGAAGGAAATGGCAACCCACTCCAGTGTTCTTGCCTGGAGAATCCCAGGGACGAGGGAGCCTGGTGGGGTCACACAGAGCCAGACATGACTGAAGGGACTTAGCAGCAGCAGCAGCAGCAGCTTTGCTTTTAAACTTTTCCCACTTCTTTAATTTAGAAGTTTGCAGAGAAGGTCTCTTCTTGGTAATTAATACATTTCCACTTTCAGAAATGACAGGCTAAAGTTCTACTTACCCAGATGGGAGCAAACTGCTTTTTGGCTTTTCTTCTTGAGCAGCAGCCAATGCCACCATGGGTTTCTGGGTGAAATCCCAATGCAGCGACTCCCAAATCGCTGGCTTGTAAGCAAAACACTCAATGTCTACCCACTTTGTGCCAATCAGAAAAAAGAACTAAGAAATATAAAAATATATAACTACATCTTCAAACATTTCCATATTAGTTCAGAGAGGTTATTTGATAGAGGATTTTTATTTTTTTAAATGCAAAAAATTGTTATTACAAAAATTTTGCTGTATTAAATAGACCTTGCTTTTCTCTCACACACAAAAATATGAGTTCGTATGTGTGTTTGTTTGTGTGTATATTAGGTTGATAGGTGTATCACTGAGTAATAAGATCAAGCAAATCTGAGTGGTGAGAAAAGAAAATCTCTCAATTTCTGCTTAGTTACAAAAGTAATTCAATAATTAGTGATAGCTTGAGAATAATGTAAAGATTATCTTTTGCATAAAACTTCATGTTTGTCTTAAGCTGCATAGAGGGTGGAATTTGATTTAAGAGGAACATGGGCATATATATTTTTTCAAAACTGGAAAATATAATTCTGGTCAAGTCAATGCCTCTGAGAGAAACTTCAGAATGCAGAAATCACTTAAACATTGTGTTCTTTCATGAAGAGAACACATTTCTTCCTAGTTGAGGAGAATCTTTTGGCAGAAGGGAGAAAGGTGGCAAGGAGGGGAAGTAATGGGCTACTTCCTGGTAGTGGGAATAACTCTGTGTTCATTATAAAATATAAGTCACCTTGAAACACTAATTTATGGATCATTTGAAAAGCAAAAAGTAGAAGCCAGAAAGGGTGTATCTGAGAATAATTAGGAAGCAACTTATAGATGAACCAAGAATCAGGACTAGCATTGGAGGAATGAAGGAATGATGTGCTGAATAGAGAAAATTTCATCATGTCTGAAAGCCTCCTTCAGTCCTTTTAAATTATTTATGAGGACAGAAATGACCTGCTTTTTCTCTACATATTAAAGAGTGAAAATAGGTATGTTTACCAGTGTCTACAGTGTTTTAAATAAGTCTTGAAGAAATTGATGACCACATGTCTTAAGAGTTTAGATTATACAATTTACTTTTTATAAACATATATCTAAATAGCATTGGTTTTTGTGTATCTATGTGCACAAGATGCATTAATAGCTAAGTGCTTAGTTGCTCAGTTGTATCTGGCTCTTTGCAACCCCACGGACAGTAGCCCACCAAGCACCTCTGTCCATGGGGATTCTCCAGGCAGTAGTACAGAAGTGGGTTGCCATGCCCTCCTCCAGGGGATCTTCCCAACTCAGGGACTGATATCAGGTCTCGCATATTGTAGGCAGATTCATTACTGTTTGAGCCACCAGGGAAGTCCCATTAATAGCTAAAGAGAATATTTTCACTAACTATAGGTATGATAGAGATGGTAGTTTATTGACTTTTCCTCTAGCAATTCCCAATATTCATTTTTTTTTAACCTTAAAATTTTAGGAAATTGTTCTCTTGAGACAAGTTCAGCTATGCTGTCAAACCAGCCTTACTGAAAATTCTGGTATTAGAACAAAACAAACAACAAAACCCCCAAAATGTTTTAAAGAAAATGGTGCAATTTCAAGGACTCATGAATGCATATTATCACTAACTTTATTGTTATCATTATATATTTAGACATTTCTAAGGAGATAAGTTTATGTCCCTGGAAACTTTCTTGGAAGTCCAAACCCAAACAAGGAAACCCAGTATAGAAGTTTAACTGAGAGGATAAGCTCTAGAGTCAAGGTCAAGATTAATAAGAGGAGACAGTGGAGTTGGAAGTTAGGGTCAATGAGCACATCACAGACACAAGAACTAGAGGCACTGAAAGAATTGGGACTAAGCAGGTGGAGGTCAAAAGCAGAAGAACTGGCAGGATACACCTTTGTGAAAACAGGGTTCTAAGGTTCAAAAGGAAAGCCCTGTCAAGCTAACTGTAGAGTCTTGAGAAGACTGAGGCTGATGAATTCACAGTTGAGGTCAACTCTTAGTGAAGCTTGATCATTCTCTTTCCCACATATGAATCTTTTTTAAGACTCTCTACTAAAGAGATGTTTCTATTTCAAAACTTAGCAACATATTGTCTGGCTCAGACTCTCCTTCTAATTCCTGTCCTTCTAAATCATTTCTGAGAGCTAATTAAGTTGAGTGCCATTTTCAACTGCTACTTTGGAAGATAAGGTACATGCCTACATATTGTTCACTTACTGCTGTGCACATCTGTGCTCTATATTCATCTGCAGGGATTTGGAAAATTAACATCTCTTTAAAGGCAAAACAGGATTATAATCAAAGGGATGCATTTCTAATTGATTTTTGGTCTTTGTTCTTGAGGATACAACCTGGACTGCAATTGAAAATGTATTAAAACAATAGTCAGGCTTTAAAAAATGTTTGGAGGTATTCCTCTCCTAGAAAAACATAATTGGAAAATCTATATATATCTTAAAAAGAAAATGAGTGTTAAAAATAATAAACACTTTTTGGAAACTTTGCCATGTCAATATAAAATGGAAATACATTTATAATGTCAAGGAAATGGGTTACTGCAATTTTATGTCAATTTTAAGATGCTTGATATGAGGAGATTAAAAACAAAGAAAAATCATTAAATCTTATTGGAATTATGATCTCTGAAGGCTTTAAGGTAGAAAAAGATCCAACTATTCTTTCCCTATTAGAAGCACAATTTTTTTCCCCCTATTACTTTCTATTTTATATTCTAGGTCTTAGTCCTTGGATTCAGAACATTTGTGCCTAGGAGAAAGAGAATAAGTTAAAGAAACGTGTATTTGTGACTCTTTAAGTTTTACTTTAACTATTCTTTATAAAGAATATTTTAATTAATTAATTAACTTTTATTTATCAAAGTTTAGTTGATTTATAACGTTATATGTCATGTTAGTTTCAGGTGCTATACAGCAGGTCCTTGTTAGTTATCTATTTAATATTGTTGCTGTTGTTCAGTCACTAAATCATGTCAGACCCTCCCGATGGACTGCAGCATGTCAGCCTTCCCTGTCTCACTATCTCCCTATATTTCATCTATAGTAGTGCGTATATGTTAATTGCAAATTCCTAATTTATCCCTCCCCATTTCCTCGTTGGTAGCCATAAGCTTGTTTTCTATGTCTATGTATATACATATATATACTTTTGTTCTGTAAATAAGCTCACATATGAATGGCTAACCACTCCAGTATTCTTGCCTGGAAAATCCCATGGACAGAGGAGCAGGGCTGGCTACAGTCTGTGGGGTTGCAAAGAGTTGGACATGACTGAGGAACAAACACACTGTATATATATTTAGATTCCACATGTAAGTGATATCATATGATATTTGTCATTCTCTAGATCCATCCATGTTGCTGCATATAGTATTATTTCCCCCTTTTTTATGGTTGAATAATATTTTATTGTGTATGTATACCACATCATCTTTATCTGTTCATCTGTAAGTAGACACTAAGATTGCTTTCACATCTTGGCTATTTAGATGCTGCTGCCGTGAACACCAGGGTGCATATATCTTTTTGAATTATGGTTTTCTATTTCTAAATGCCTAGGATTGTGATTTCAGGATCATATGGTAGCTCTATTTTTAGATTTTTTAAGGAATCTCCATACTGTTCTTAAAAGTTTCCTCTGCTTATTGTGAGAATGCATATTATAGCCACTTGAATACAAAGAGAGAAGTCTTATATTATTTTTCATAGTCGCTGTACCAATTTACATTCCCACAAATAGTGTAAAAAGTTTCCCCTTTTCTCCAGACCCTCTCTGGCATTAGTTATTTATGGCAGAAAGTGAAAAAGAACTAAAGAGCCTCTTGATGAAAGTCAGAGAGGAGAGTGAAAAAGTTGGCTTAAAGCTCAACAATCAGAAAACTAAGATCATGGCATCCTGTCTCATCACTTCATGGCAAATAGATGGGGAAACAGTGGCTGACTTCATTTTTCAGGCTCACTGCAGATGGTGATTGCAGCCATGAAATTAAAAGATGCTTACTCCTTGGAAGAAAAGTTATGACCAATCTAGACAGCATATTGAAAAGCAGAGACATTACTTTGCCACCAAAGTCTGTCTAGTCAAAGAAAGAAAGAAAGAAAGTGAAGTCGCTCAGTTGTGTTCAACTCTTTGTGACCCTATCGACACCAGGTTCTTCTGTCCATGGGATTTTCTAAGCAAGAGTACTGAAGTGGGTTACCATTTCCTTCTCCAGGGAATCTTCCCGACCCAGGGATTGAACCCAGGCCTCCCACACTGTAGACAGATGCTTTACCGTCTGAGCCAGAAGGGAAGTCTATGGATTTTCCCCTAGTCATGTATGGATGTGAGAGTTGGACTATAAAGAAAGCTGAGCACCTAAGAATTGATGGTTTTGAACTGTGGTGTTGGAGAAGACTCTCAAGAGTCCCTTGGATAGCAGGGAGATCTAACCAGTCAATCCTAAAAGAAATCAGTCCTGAATATTCACTGGAAGGACTGATGTTGAAGCTGCAACTCCAATACTTTGGCCACTTGATGGGAAGAGCTGACTCATTTGAAAAGACCCTGATGTTGGGAAAGATTGAGGGCAGGAGGAGAAGGGGACAACAGAGGATGAGATGGTTGGATGGCATCAGCAACTCAATGGACATGAGTTTGGGTAGGCTCTGGTAGTTGTTGATGGACAGGGAGGCCTGGTGTGCTGTAGTTCCTAGATTCATAAAGAGTCGGACACGACTGAGAGACTGAACTGAACTGAACTGAACTGATTCTGACTGATGCTTCATTTTAGCTTTAATCACAGTACAAATGATACAACTCTTTCCCCAGGAAGAAAGGATTCTGTAACATATAGTGGTAACACGGAGAGATGAAGGAATTGACAGGTTTGATGATTTCTTGGAATGGATCTTTAACCCTTTTAAGATAGAAAGAAAAGGAGCAAGATTGGTAGCTAGCAACACCCAGAGGATCAAGCCAAGTTAGTTTTACAGTGTATTTTGAATTCTCTGGTGCTGTAGTAGGCACAAGAAGAAGGGAAGGTGAATGATAATAAGAACAGAAACCTACACATCTAGAGGGTCCTGTTTGCTCCATGATTTATAAATGCAATTTATTACAAATATAATAAAATATAGTATAGACAGAAATCAAAGCAATAAGATGTATGGGTGAATGAAAAATAAGGTAATATAAAAGAATAAGGAAGACAAAACAGCCTGTGGCCCTACTAGATTTGAGACCTTTGGATAGTTTGTCAAACCCTTTCTGCAAAGGGATGGATAGTAAATATCATAGCTTTAGCAACTACTTGATTTTGACATTGTAGCAAAACTGTTATAGATAATATGTCAAAAAATGAGCATTACTGTGTTCCAATAAACACTTTGTATGGAAACTTAAGTTTGAATTTTATGTAATTTTCTAATGTCACCAAATAAGCTGCTTATTTTATTTCCAAACCATTACAATGTATAAACTATTTTGAAATCATGGACCCTACAAAATCAGGCACCAGGATGGATTTCTCCCATGGACCTTTGTCTCTGATTCCTACTTTAAAGCCTTGTGCTTACACATGACTTTATCTCATATGGGCATAGAGGAAGCACATTGCAGAACCCTCGTTCTCTCTGACCACTGTGGTGTTTAAAGTGCACTCCCTTTGAGTTATTTATTTTTTTAAAGATATAAACACCCAATTTAGAAATACAGACTTTAGAAGATCTGGCAAATGAAAGAGAATTGTGGATTACATTTCCATTGAATGTTTTAAAAATAAATAAAAACAACTTTGATTGGCATCACTGAATACACCAAAGCTTATTTCTGCAGATTAAAAAGCCAAGTGCTATCTCGTACAAAACAGAGAGACTGACATATATGTCAGATTCATTTGGCGTTTCTGATATGAAAAAAACAACAGAAAACAAAGACTTCAATAAGACCAATTAATATATTTCTCTTTAGCATTGAGGCAAGTCATCTCACTCATCTCTCTGTGTGCAGGGAAATATGTTTTCCATTGTTCTGTGCTGGGATGCTATTGAACATCACTGCTTTTTCAGTTACTCTTTATTACACTGACAGGAAAACAAAGTAACAGGAAAGCTGAATAAAAGCCATTTTCCCAAGATCAATTTGAAATAGTGGTTCATTTACAGTTTAGTGGCCTTGAAAATAAAGGAATGTTTTGTGTTTTTCATCCAGTTTGTTATGGATACTTCTGTTCAGTGTTAGTTACAAATGTACTATCTATATAAGAATGATTGTAGTCCTATAATGTTTACTCAGGCAGGCTGAACAATGAGGAATATTGTCTCCTATAACATACTTCAAATAAAAAGATGAGTAATGAGTAGTTCTACCTTGAGAGTACACTGCTTCCAAACATTGGCTTGGACTAGAAATTCTAGTACCTACATCTCCATCTGTGGATGTTAGGGAAGCCACCTTCCCATCACATCATTTCATGGACCTACTTTATTCAACTGTTACTTTATTTCTCAGACTGCATTTATTTTCCAATAAATCCGAGGGTTTCGTGAGGGTGCCCACAACCAGAAAGAGGGGCAAGCAGAAATGCACAGGGTCTGTCACCATGTCTGCCTCAAAAAAAGATAGTTTTGATATGAATGTTTCATATCTATTAAACTTCTGCACAACACTTTATTTGCAAGCATATTTCTGTGGTTTAAGTCATGTGAAAGTCAGAATGACAACGAATTTTCAGTAGATTATTCCCAAATTACTTGTTAACTAATAATCACATTGATTTCCCATCAGGTTCTCTCTTGAATGTTAACATGTAGAAATACCTGTACTCAAATCATAGTTAACAATAAAAAACACTGAATGAGATCAGTGGTGTTGATGAAAATAATCAGTAAACAATCTATAATATGGATAGGAAAGAGTTTTACATGAGCCAAACTGAGGACTATACCCTAGAAGACAGCTTCTCAGATAACTCTGAGGAACTACCCTGGAGAAGAAGCATGGTTGTCAGTACAGTTTTCTGTCTTGTCAGAACAAAGAACATCAAAACAAGGCAGGGATACATTCCTTAAAGATTAAAAAAAAGAAGAAGCTCAGTGTGTGCACAGTGAGTTAGTATGGTTTTGACACTTGGGAAGGGTGTCTGATCAACAGTAGTTCAGTTCAGTTCAGTTCAGTTCAGTCACTCAGTCGTGTCCGACTCTTTGCGACCCCATGAATCGCAGCATGCCAGGCCTCCCTGTCCATCACCAACTCCTGGAGTTCACCCAGACTCACGTCCATTGAGTCAGTGATGCCATCCAGCCATCTCATCCTCTGTTGTCCCCTTCTCCTCCTGCTCCCAATCCTTCCCAGAATCAGAGTCTTTTCCAATGAGTCAACGCTTAGCATGAGGTGGCCAGAGTACTGGAGTTTCAGTTTTAGCATCATTCCTTCCAAAGAAATCCCAGGGCTGATCTTCAGAATGGACTGGTTGGATCTCCTTGCAGTCCAAGGGACTCTCAAGAGTCTTCTTCAACACCACAGTTCAAAAGCATCAATTCTTTGGCACTCAGCCTTCTTCACAGTCCAACTCTCACATCCATACATGACCACAGGAAAAACCATAGCCTTGACTAGACGGACCTTAGTTGGCAAAGTAATGTCTCTGCTTTTGAATATACTATCTAGGTTGGTCATAACTCTAGACCCCAGCATTTACTCTTCATTTAGCATGGACTTTACTTGGCCAATGCACCCTTTTCTTTAGTAATTAAAGTAAATGTGCGATGTTTATTTGATAAGCCACAAACAGGTATAAAATTCACATTAACTCATGTAAAAGCCAGAATGACTTCTCCATATCTCAGTATGTGAACTTTCTTTATCAGTTGGAATGGTGGACCAAGGACCTTTAAAAATCCATTTATCTTAAAAGCAATGAGAACATTATCAAAAGCTGTCAGAATTAACTCCTTTTAGAGGAGTCTGTAAATTAGTCAAAGGCTTGAAAAATCGTGGAACATTTATTCAAGAAAGAGTGCTGAATCTTAGCAATAAGGAAAGTCTTTATGGCATTTTACTTGCCCTTTTCTCATCACCTTTCCCTCACCTCCATGGTAGCCTTGAAAACCAATATTCTCACAGTCACACTGAAAGCCAGCAACCTAGCATGCACTAGTGAAGACCGAATGGCTTTGGTTCTTCCTGAAAGCAATGTTCAAAAAGAATTGTTATTATCTGATTGTTTGTATCAGTAAATGGATACATTAAAAATAAAAATCTCAAATGAATTACTGAACTACTCTGCCTTAAAAAGGCTAGCAAAATAAGAGCTAAATAAAGCCCAAATAAAGCAGAAAAAATTAAGTTTAGGAGTGAAAATAAAACAAAGAGAGAACAGAAATAAATATCACAAAATCACAGCTGGTTCTTTGAAGAGTTCAACAAAATTGACACACATTTAGCCAAAATGCACCAGAAATAAAGAAAACTTGATTTATGAAAATCAAGAATTAAAAGGGGACCTTATTACTGACATTACAAATTTCTTAATTTTTTTAAAAAATGTAATACTATAAAAAATTGCATACCAACAATCTAATAATCTAGATGAAATGGACAAATCCCTAGAAAGGCACAAACTAGTGAAAATGACTCAAGAAAAAATAAAACTAAGAATAGATTTATACTAAGTCAATAGATGGAATAAGTAATTATGAAACTCCCACAAGAATAGGACAGGCTCAGATACATCAGTGGCCAATATAAAGAAAAAATGATTTGAAGAAACCTCTAAAGAATTATACTCATATTTTTCAAATTCTTCCAAAAAATAGGAGAGAAAAGAACATTTTCTAGCTGATTCTATGAAGCCAGTAATACCTTGACACCAAAATCAAAGCAAGACATTATGAGAAAAGAAAATTAGAGCCCTATATTACTAATGAACATAAATGGAAGAATCCTCAACAAAATAAAAAAGTGAATCTAGCAATGTACAGAAAGGACAGTATTGGAAATTACATGTCCCATAGAGAATTAATATCCAATACACACAAGCAATTGATGCAACTCAACAGCAAAAAAAAAAAAAAAAAATTATAATGCTATTGCAAAATACTCTTTCCTGACCATTTATCAGTAAAATATAGCTCTGTACTCTCATTTTCCATGTGTTTTCTCGGCTTTCATTCCCTTTCTCTTCTGCTGCCTCTTTCTCTTCTCTTTGGCACATCAAGTTAGGATGGTCAAGAGCTCAGACCATAGACCTGTGTGCTCCCCACATCCTCTCCTTTTATGCTGACTGAAACTGTTGTTCTCTACGCCAGACCACTCCTCTTACCCTTGTGGCTGTACGTCCAACAGCATCCTGAACATCTTTACTTGTGTCATTACTAAACCCAACTTCATCTGCTTTTTGCTCTCTCAGTTAATTTTGAGGTGTTCTGGCCAAAACCCTGGAGAAATTCTTGTACAATTATTCTCTCAAACCTGACATCAAATCCATTAACAAATCACGCTGGAGTTTACTTCCAAATATGTCCAGACTATGACTACTTCTCATCACTGGACCTGCTACTGCTCATGGCCAAGCCATCATCCTGTCTCATCTGACATCCTGTTCAAACCTCCTGACTCAACTTCCTGCTTTTGTCTTTGTCCTCATTCATTCAATGCACAGTTCACACCAACATTTCCAAATTTACACCAAAGTAGCCAAAGTTTCCTTATTAAAATGTAAAATAAATTAATTAATTCTGTGATAAAAATTCTATACTATCTCCCAATCTTAAACAACATTCAAAGTTTTCATAATGACCTACAAAGCTGTGTGGTCTTCCCTGGTGGCTCAGTCAGTAAAGAATCTGCCTGAAAGGCAGGAAATGTGGGTTCAATCCCTGGATCAGGGAAGGATCCCCTGGAGAAGGGCATGGCGACCCACTCCAGTATTCTCACCTGCAGAAACCCATGGACTGAGGACCCTAGCAGTCTATAGTCCATAAGGTCACAAAACATACGTGCACGCACAAGGCCATATATAAACTGGCCCTATTATTTCTCTGACCTTGCCTTTTGATATGCTTTTGTTCGCTTTACTCCAGGCCCCCACTTTATATTGATTTCCTTCTCTTCCTTGTTTCAAACCCCCACACATTGACCAGTATTTCCTGGAATCACTTTCCAAGTAAACTAATTGCACTACCATCCAGTGAAAACCTAAACCAAGATTTTTGGCACTAGAAGTATTTCTAAGAAGAAAATCTTAGGAATTCCTTTTAACTTTGGATCACCTACTATCTGAATGGTAATAATGACCTTATTGTTGGTGTAAGATCAAAGTTGATAACACCTGACATTTTAGAACATTAAGAAGTTTAAGACTTCTGTCTATGGTTGATTGAGTTGAGATAGAGGTAGAAATGGATGCAGTGGTCTATGCAGTAACCCTAACACTCTGAGGTATAGGAAGTAAATGATAGTTAAAAGAAGGTGGCTTGGTTGACTATAGTTATATGTCATTGAAATTATGGCAGAAGAAAATTACTGGTTCAGGTTAGTCAGCTTTCAATTTAATGTCTCTACGAAAATTTAAATCTAAAGGTTTTAATTTCCTAAAACTGGTTGAAATAGCTGCAGACTTACAAAGACAGTCTCTTTTGCTAAAGTCAGGATGCAGATAGGAAGAAATAGAGTCTTGAGGTCTGGGATGGGCATATCTGGTAGTTGGGCTTGAGAACCAGAAGCATCTAGGTTCCTCTGAATCACTTCGAAGGTAGTGATCCTTACTCCTCCTTGCTAAAGATTAGCAGAAGTCTAGTCTCAGTATCGGAGAAGGCAATGGTGACTCACTCCAGTATTCTTGCCTGGAGAATCTCATGGGTGGAGGAGCCTGGTAGGTTGCAGTCCATGGGGTTGCTAAGAGTCGGACACGACTGAGAGAATTCACTTTCACTCTTCACTTTCATGCATTGGAGAAGGACATGGCAACCCACTCCAGTGTTCTTGCCAGGAGAATCCCAGGGACGGAGGAGCCTGGTGGGCTGCTGTCTATGAGGTCATACAGAGTTGGACACGACTGAAATAACTTAGCAGTAGCAGCAGCAGTCTCAGTATGCCTTCCTGCCCCTGACAGAGGAAGAAAGACATTATTTACAGACGTACTGAAGGAACTATCTAATAAGGATGAGCAGCACTGGATAACAGTTCAGGAATTATTTTGGAGTTTGTGAACCCTGGTGATGGAGAAATGATAAGGATTGAGAATGGAAATTTGATTGATATGGGGGTACATTTCTGTAACTTGAGGTTTATGGTCCTGACAAGGATAGCTGAGCAAGCCTCAGTACACTGCTGGAACAGATCTTTAAAGGGAATAATGGCATATTGAAAATGAAGTGGAAGTGACAGAACTGCAGTAGAAGAATATTGATAAATGGATAAAATGCCTCAAATAACTGTGTTAAAGTTCATCTATTACAGAACAACAGAGAATCTGGCCCTAAACTGTTAGCAACCAGGTGAACCTAAACAGTGTCAAGTGCCAAAAAGATATTGATTCACAGGGACCAGGTCACTGCTAGAAATTCAAAGAGCAGCTATTGGTGAAACTGCTTTACGAAAGAACCAAGAGATCAAGAGCAGAGGAAGAGACTGCGGATACTACTACCAAGGAAAAGCATGGATGTGGCTGGGTTTCCATATCTGAGTTAGTTCTTAGATCCAGAGGCATTTTTGAAGACCACAGCAAACCTCTCCGATAGAAATTCTACCAGATTTACTCAAAGAAAATACAGTTATGTGCCAGTATCATTGATCACTGGGGAAAGGGTATACGCATACCCACACTCAAGATGACAGATCAGACACATGTGTGAGACAGCAGATAAGGGATATCCTCAATGGCTGAGTAGTGCAAGAGTTGTTGTCCCCGGCATGTCCACATTTAAGCTTTTAGCTTAATGTCTGCAAAACACAGAAGGCACATGTCTCAGCTTATTGAGAGGAGCATGGAGGCAGCAACATTGGAATTTCAGAGATACAAAGTTCTTTAGGCCAATGGCTATTAAGTTTGTAGATTTTTGAAACTTGTATCAATGTCCACGAAAGATCACCTCTCAAGGTACAAATCAACAAGATGAACAATATATTTTGTCCAGAGGAGATGAACCATCTTCCAGCCTGCTCACCTTGTTGATAGAAGAAAGTCAAGTGATTCATAATGGACTATGAAGAAAGCTGTACTAGTCAGAATAGAGAGGATGCATGGGTCCAAGTGTATGAGTTCCCATTAACCAAAAGAATTATGGCTGCTACTGAGGCTGAGCCATCAACCTTTTAGCAGCAGAGATGAATGCTGAGCCCTCAGGATGCTTCTGCCTCTTCAAAAGACCAGCACGCTACTTGGTGGTAAATAAATTACATCTTTCTCCTTTGAATACCTAATGCCATGACCATTGCCTGGTCAGCTTGGGATCTTCATGCTGTGGAACCTGTGGGCAAAGGAAGAGTTACTACACTGTAAAAGCTGTAATCCTTACCATGTGATCTCTCTTACCATGAAGAGAGAGAATTTGATAGAGACAGGGTTTAGATCAAACACTCAGGAACACAGGTCTGAGTTACTCCACTTGGATCAGAAACCTTGCCAGCAGAAATAGTAGTCCAAGATGTTAGGAATACAGAATGAGAGGTGGAGGATGGACAGAAAGAAAATCTTATTGCCCAACTTTTGTATTCCTTGGTTCAATCTGCTGTTGGTTGAACCAGTGATTAGTGAAACATGGAAAAGCAGAACCTGTGAATATAAAGGACTGGCTGTAAAGGACTTGAGCATCCCTGGATTTTGGTATCCACAGTGAGTTCTGGAATCAGACAGTGACTTGTGGATGCCAAGGAGAGCTGTACAGATTTGGGACAATATGCACCATCAAGGACTATAGCTAGTCCCACTGATACTCATAGAACATTTTTGTTAAGCATTTGTGATTGACTATTATTCAAAAATAAGTGATCTGACAGAATGAACTTGCAAGTGATGAAATATAGGTGATACTTCAATGCCTTGCTCTTTTTCCCTGAGCATATAAAACTCTATAAGCTGAAGGCTGCCTAAGTAGAAATTCTGAGTCTGCTCCTTGGGGCATTTTGTCTGGCTGTGGGGGCATGCTGGGTCTTTGCACAGGGCAGGTATACCAGAGCATTAACTATGCCAGTCACAGTCCTGGATCATTGAAGAGCAGGGAGTTTATGTATAACCACCAGAGCTTCAAGTCAGCTCTCAGTGGACTCAACTCCAATGCCCACAGTAGTGACTGACTTGATCGCAAACCAAACTCTTCCTGGCTTGCTTCTATTCTGTGTCTCAAGACTGAACTTTTTTACTGGTATTTCTTGAGATTATTTCCCAAATAAGCTATTGCAATTAAATCCCTTTTTAAATTTTTTCATTGCTTATTTATTTTAATTGCAGGTGAATTACTTACAATATTCTGATAGCTTTTGCCATACATCTATATGAATTGGCCATAGGTAAACATGTATCCCCTCCATGCTGAATCCCCTCCCACCACCCTTCCCACCCTATCTCTCCAGGTTTCATAGATCACCTGCGTCATACCTCAAACTTGCACTGCTTGTCTATTTTACATATATTTACATATGGTAATGTATGTGTTTCACTGTTATACGCTCAAATCATCTGACTTTCTGACTGTTATACGCTCAAATCATCTGACTTTCTCCCTTTTCAGAGTCTGTTCCTGAAGAAATTCACACTAAGACAATGACCTGGAGAAGCTGAGTTTAGGCTTGCACTTTGAGGGAACTATTGCACTTAAGAGAGAAAGAATTTCAGAAGGTTATAGTTGATGAGATTCTAGAACTCTTTATGCAATTCTCAATGCAATATATGCATTTTCTATTGCATATTCTATATGCATTATAATCAGTCTCTCATTCATAATATATAGGTAAAACAAGCTAGAGTCCACATAAGTTAGTGGCTTAGCCTAAAATTTTCTTCTAATTTTTAGTTAGTTGCATTAACTTGTCCATGTACCTCTCATTTTTAATTCATTGAGGCCTCTAAGGCAACTACCAAATATCTAAAGAAGCCACAATTACTCCCAATAGGACAGAAAAGAGATAACTGAAGTTCCCTTAATTTTGATGAATTATGTATTATAAGAAATTATTCAGAGATTGTTGGAACATGAAATTTTGTTCATTAATGTTTATAAATACATTCATTACAACAGTCTATGATGCATTTACCAGTAAGTGTAATAGCAGAAATAAAAATCTTACCTCTCTACTAAATTATGTCTCCTGATCTCAGAGATTTTTACAGTCATCTCTTTTCCAATAACTACCTATTTTATTTGTTTGCTCTAAGGCTCTCATTTTTCCCCAACAGCAATATATAGTCTTTACAAAGAATATTTAAGAATAGAAATATAAGCTTAAAGTGCATACTTTTTTTCCTCTAAACTTTGGCTTCCTTTTTTCTTGAAACAACTATTGTTCCCAGTTCCTTGAATATCTTTCTTGGTATTTTTCTGCAGGTGTGCACATACAAAGGTTTGACACACCTGCACAACCACATAATCACATCAGACACACATGAATGTACATATTTATGTACTTACATAAATGAGATGGTATTACCCATAGCACTTAAGAACTTGCATTATTGATGTAATGGATCTTCGAGATGATTTGTAGCAAGGTGTCAAGACTCACCCATTTTTTATTTATTATTTTCATTGTATTGGCTCATATGTATATACTCCAAATTTTAACTATGTCTATATTGATAGATTTTAAATCTCTTCTGATTTATATCCTATGACAAACCATAACACTGTAATCAACTTTCTTAGAAGATGCTTATCTTACAATATTTGAAAGGACAGATTTTTAGAAGTGGAATTTTGGAGCTTAACGGCTAAGACACTTTAAATTATAAAGATAATGAGAAATTGCTTTCCTTAAATTTATTACAACATTTTATAAATGCCACTTATATTACTTTTTGAATTTGCTTAACACTATTATAAATATATTACTTGTTTTATTATATTAAGCAAAAATGGTATCACTTGTAGTGTTGATGATCTATTTAAAATACTTATTGGTTGGTTGTACTTTTTCTACCATGAATTATTTATTTAGATATTTTGTTCTTTTTCTACTGCATTGTTATATATTTAAATTTGTGACTTATAAGAGCATTCATGTATTACAAATACTAATTTTAATTTAAATATTGCACATATTTTCCTAGCATTTCTTTTAAACACTTTGTTAATATTTTCTTCTCTGATAGACTGTCCCATTTTCATGTATTCAAATCACTCACAATAAAAATCAAATCACACATATTTGGAGCATTTACTTATTAACTAAATTCAAGTTGTGTTTGCCAAGTTTCTTTGATTATAATTATATGAATTTTGGGAGGCAAACAGCATTTCAAATTATACTCGCTTTCTTAAGTTATTCCCAAACTCATTCAGCCAGTTCACAGATATTTACCATATTTCTGTCATTGACAATATAGCTATGAACAACAAATTGACAGCTTATTCTTTTCTGTAGGTGATATTGTAACACTTAAAGATCATTGTATATGCAAAATAATCTCACCATCCAAAAATAGTGAAAGTAAAAGTGAAAGTGAAGTCGCTCAGTCGTGTCTAACTCTTGGCAACCCCGTGGACTGTAGCCTACCAGGCTTTTCTGTCCATGGGCTTCTCCAGGCAACAACACCGGAGTGGGCTGCCATTTCCTTCTCCAAGGGATCTTCCTGATCCAGGGATCGAACCAGGGTCTCCCACACTGTATGCAGATGTTTTACCATCTGAACCACCAGAGAATTCTTTTCTCCAAAGGAAGTAATTTCTCTTATATCTCTGATTCCTGTTACTAACTCTTCTAACTTTTCCAATTATTTGGATGCACATTCATACAGCTGTCTCTTCTAATTTCCTTCTCCTTTCCCCCATCATGACAAATATTCTGTCCATACTTCCTTGACCTGCATGTACAGGTTTCCCCTTTCTCTTTCCTCTCCTGTATTTTTAGACCATCATGTTGGTTCATGAGTAAAGCAACCTTTATTTCCCCTCATTTCCCTATTCTCTATGTTTACTGCTGTCAAATACAAGATCCTAACACACAGTTTTGATCATATCAAATCTCAGATCAAGTCCTTCAAACTCTTTTCTTCAAACTTTCAAGGATACCAGCTTGGCCTGGCATTCAAAGAGGTCTGGCACTGAAAAATCCGGCACAGTGAGAAATGTGATTTGCTTCTGAAGCTTAATAGAATCCTTATTTTTAGAAGTAGAGAATGCATGTATTAGAGAGGAGTGTGGTGTCAGCAGATAATGGACAAAAGCAAAGTAGATGGAATAGGAAAGATTAACAGATGAACACGAGTTGTGTGTATGCTTTGCTTCTTGTTCCTTTGAGCATGTTTTGTCACTTTCATATTCACAGTATGGATTGTATTTTCCTCAGTATTTAATGATTGTCCAAGGCAAAGAAACGGATGTTGATATAGATTATTTGTTTGAGAGTTGCCTTCCTATTTGAGCAAGGGTCAAGAGGGCTTCCCAGGTGGCGCAGTGGTAAAGAATCTGCCTGCCAATGTAGGAGATACAAGAAACGTGGGTTTGATCCCTGAATGGGGAAGATACCATAGAGTAGGAAATGGCAACCCACTCCAGTATTCTTTCCTGAAGGATTCCATGGACAGAGAAGCCTGGCGCCCTACAGTCCATAGGATTGCAAAGACTTGGACACAACTGAGCAACTGAGTAAGCACACATGTATTGATCATGATGGCTCAGGAGAAACCATTTATGGAACAATAATTTGGTAGTAGTTTGTCAATGCTTACCAGGTACTAGGCATTGCCTAATGCTTTACATTCCTTATATTATTTAATCCCTGAACATCCATATGATGTAATTTTATCATTTCTATTCATTTTAAAGATAAAGCAACTGAGGCTTAAAGGGTCTAATTAATCCCCTGGAGAAGGAAATGGCTACCCACTCCAGTATTCTTGCCTGGAGAATTCCATGGACAGAGGAACCTGGCACATTCCAGTCCATGGGTCACAAAGAGGTAAACACAACTGAGTGACTAACACTTTCACTTTTTCAGTATATCAGATGCCAAAGCTAAATGCATGATAGAAACAGAATTTGAACCTACAGAGACATACACAAATTTTATTACATAGAACAGGACCTAAAGTATGTTAGGGTTACAAATTAAGTAAAGAAAATGATAATATGGAGTAGAAAACCTAAATACTTAAGAAGCATATACTTTAAGTTTTTAAAATGTTAAAAAAATTAAAAATCGATTCCTTATTATGCTATGGTGAATTCTTAGATTTTTAGTGTTGACACATTCTAATGTTACAAGAGTGTTTCTTGAAAAGAATAAATCTTGGAAAGTTTTATATTTAATTTTTCAATGTTAATTATTTTTCTGAAAAAAAAGAATGAGTATACATAAATATAGATGTAATAATCTTACATAAATTGACATATGTATAATCAAATAATATGTAAAACTTATAATTTACTTTGCCAAAACAGACTTTTGGTTTAATTTAGTATTAAGAAATCTGTTTCTATAATTGTTTCATTATATTTCTATATTGTTTCATTATATGTAGAAAAAATATGTCATAATTTAGAGAATAAGTAGGCACTATAAAATGTATAGCAACTATGTCTGGTAAAACCTAAAAACTGGTACCATAAGGATATGTTTTTTGCATAATAAAGATTATTTTTCTTGAACCAACAGTTCATCTTATAATTGAAAGCAAAGCCCCGAAGAAGTTCCCATCACATTTAGGATATGTCAAGAATGTGATTATTCCAAAAGCATTTAGCATTATTCTGAAAGCTGGAATTAATGGAGAAAAGACTAAGAAAACTAGTTTTATTTTTATTTGATATGTTTATTATGTTAGTATATGGAGTGGGAGAGAGTTCTTTTAAAAGATATATGTATACCTATGACATTGAGGTTTGACAAAAACAAAATTTTGTAAAGCAATTATCCTTCAGTTAAAAAATAAATAAATAATTTTTTAAAAAGACGAACTATATGGGAAACTGATTTTATATATGATTCTTCAATTTATTTTGAAAAAAATCAGTGATCAAGTAAAAGGGTCTCATGGAGGAAAGTTGAAGAAAATCTTTCTAGTTTAGTGAAAATAGCACCTTGTTATGGTTGTTTTATCAGCAGACCCTTTTACTAAAATATGAAAAGTTCCACCCCAAGGTGTATACTCATTACCATTTATATGTCTTGGAATGTGGCCAGTGTCTTTAGTGCATATTTTTCTGGATTCTACCTCTTATAATAGCATTTTATGGATAAAAATAAGACCTAGGTTTTGACATAACAACATCATCAAGCTATTAACCAATGGAATTAAACCACATGGCAGTAATTTGAAATATGTTGTACCTATCTCATTTCAGACTCATACGAAACCTGAACTTTTAATCAGAAAATAGGAAGGAGGTATGTGGGAATCTTGGGATTTAACTCTTATTTTGATATTCCAGGGTTTGGGGACCTTAGAGGAATCAGTTTGAGTTTCAAGCATCTCTGTGCATCTCTGTGCATCTCAGCCTTTTCTACAGCAATCTCATAATCTAAATCTTTAATCTTTCCACATTTCCAATTCCATACATCAAAAATTCTAAAATAATGTACTTTAAATACTGAAGTGCAAATCATAGGAGAAGTGATTCTAAAAGCAACAAGTGTAGATATGCAAGCATTTATGGTGAAGTATTAAGCTGGGGAAAGTGGTAACTTTAGTAGAGTTTAGACTCTTTAAATTCAGGTATCGAAAAACTATGCCTTGTTTTGAATGAACATTTTGTTTTCCATGAAAGTAAAAGCCAAAACAAAAAGAAACAGCCCTGAATTGATATCACCCACATCTATCTACAAACTAAACCTCCAAATCTCAAATCAACTAAGATACTATTAGAAACAAGTGCAGCAATATAGACAGTTGAAAAATTAGAAACAAAAACAAAATGATTTCCTGTGAATTATTTTCATGAAATTAGTATACACTAAGGTATAAAAATTTGTATGCAGACTACATAGTCTGGGTAAATTAGCTTGTGGAGTAACCATTACCTGATGAGACCAATTATGAAAGTTGGATAAAATACCAAAAAATGTCTATTTGAAGTCATGGAAGAACTATCAAGAGTGCCAAAACTTGAGGAGCCAAGCTTTTATGAAGAAATAATGGAAGATACTTTTAAACTGAAATAAGAACCGTCTTTTACACTGTTTCAGAAGCAGCTCAAGGCAAGATATAGAGAACCCAAGGGCAAACTGAAGGCTAAAATGACCAGATTGGTGGGCTTTTGGTAGTCTCATAGTGCTAGAAAAAGGAAAACTGGACATTAGGGCCAACCAAGAAAGAAGAAACCTAGTATACATCTCAGAAGTCAGGAAGAAAAAGAAATTGCTCAGTCCATTGGAAGACTGATACATTTCGTTTATTAACTCAAGCCCTAATTAGGTTAATACAATATGCACTTTATTCAAAATATCTGCCAGAAGCTAAGGAGGTTTTTCAGTCCAAATTTTTTTCAGTCCTACAATTTTTCAGTCCAAAAGTCCAGTTTCACTAGACAATTAACCAATCAAAAACAATCAAATAGCACTACCAAAAGGAAAACAGACAACAGACACAGTCACAAGTGATCTAAACAGTGGAGTTATCCTGTGTAACTTTAAAATAACAACAATTGATATGAGAAAATACAGGGAATAATTGAAATCTTAAGCAGACAATTGTAATCTATACAAAGAGAACAAGTGGAAATCCAAGGATTAAATTGAGAAAATCGAGGAGATTGCCTGGTGGTCCAGTGGTTAGGACTTCATTCTGTCAATACTCAGAGGTAAGTCCAATCCCTGGTCCAGAAACTAAGATCCCACAAGCTGTGTGGTATAACAAAATAAATAAATAAATAAAACACATCAGTACTTTAAGACTGTACTAGATGTGTACAATAGCAAAGTGGACACAATGGAATAGAGGATTAATAAGCAAAATATAGATTCACAGGATATTATCAAGATTGAAATATTGACAGAAAATGGAAAATGCCTCTGTGAGAGGGTGGAAAAAAAGGTTCAAAGGATGTAACTGAATTCTCAAAAAGAGAGGCGCTAGAAAGAAAAATGAGGGCAGAAATGTTTGAAGAGGTAACAGCTAAGAATTTTAAAAAACTGATAAAAGATACAAAGATATTTGCTACCAAGCAAAGTAGGATTAACAAACAGAGAAAGAGTGCATATATAGGCATATTATTAAAAGAAAAAAAAAAAAAAAAGACTGGAGTGTTTCCCTAGTGGCTCAGTGGTAAAGAATCCATTCCCCAAGCAGGAGACACAAGTTTGATCCCTTCATCAGGAAGATCCCCTGGGAAGGAAATGGCAGCCCACCTCGATATTCTTGCCAAGGAAATCCCATAAGCAGAGGAGCCTGGTGGGCTATAGTCTATGGGGTCCCAAAGACTCAGACACAACTTAGCAACTAACAACAACAACAACAACAGCAAAGCTGAAGAAACCATTGAGAAAGTGAACATCTTAAAAGAGTCTGGATTAAAAAAAAAAAAAAAAACTGTCTTGTTTTAAATATCAATAATGAAATGACAACTAACTTCTCAGAAGAAAATATGGAAGCTTTAAGATGATGGAATGGCATTTAAAGTGTTTGGTTTCTCCACATTTTGAAGATTTTCTTAAAAAAAAAAAATTGTAGTCTCTCCAAAAGCTAGCTGTATAATAATTAGATAATAATTATCTTTGAGAAATGAGTGATTTATATTGATAGAGGTCATCAGGCTAATCCCTAAAATTTTATAGACTTCTTAGAAAATAAACTGAAGAACAGACACTGCTTAAATTGAGACAATGATTGCTAGAAAGGAGAGAAATGTCTGAAGTACCAGACTGGATCTAGAGAGTCACATTGTTTAATGTGAAACAATCCCATGTAGAATTAAATACATATTAACATACCTTTTAAAAAATGATGTATAGCTACTTAAAAATGTTGTATTGGTTTCTACTGTACAACAAAGTGATTCAACTGCTATGCATAAACTATGTCCCCTCCCTTTTAGGTTTCCCATCCACCCCCCACCCTTGATTCCACTCACCTAGGTCATCATAGAGAACCAAGCTGATCTCCTGTGCTAAACAGCAGGCTCCTGCCAACTATCTAGTTCACACATGGTAGTGTACGTATGTCATTCCTAATCTTCCAGTTCATCCCACCCACTCCTTCCCACCCTGGGTCCGCATGTTCATTCTGTCCTCTGTGTTTGTGTCTCTATTCCTGCCCTGTAAGTAGGTTCATCTGTATCATTTTTCTAGGTTCTACATCATATACATTAATATATATTTGCTTTTCTCTTTCTGACTTACTTCACTTTGTATTGCAGACTCAGTGTCCATCCACATCTCTACAAATGACCCAACTTCATTCCTTTTTTGGCTGCGTAATATTTCACTGTATATATATATATATATATATATATATGTATATATATATATCACATCTTCTTCATCCATTCCTCTGTTGGTGGATGTTTAGGTTGTTTCCATGTCCTGTCTGTTTTAAATAGTGATGCAATGAACATTGGGGTGCATGCATCTTTTTGAATTATGGTTTTCTTAGGGTGTATGCCCAGTAGTGGGATTATATCTACTTATGATAGTTCTATTTTAGATAGTTTTATAGTTTAAAGGAACCACCATGCTGTTCTCCATAGTAGCTACATCAATTTACATTCCCACCCATGGCATACGAATGTTCCCTTTTCCACACCCTTTCAGCATTTTAAAGGTGCAGTGCTTACATGCTCTGGCCATTTTATATGTTTTTTTTTTTAAATTTTTTCTTAGCCTTTATTATTTGTAACTACAAGGTCTTAGTTTTCATCATGCACAGTGTCTGAACAATGAAGCCTATCAGACTTTTTACTGCACACTTGTTTTTCGCACATGTGCTCTGCAAAATGTGAATTTCCGGTTGTTTGGTCAATGCTAATAATCCTCTTCCTCATTCCCTCTTCCATCACATGTCTGTGTCTTTGTTCTCTTTGTGAGCTGAGCTCTAAGTGGGTCGATAAACCCTGTGAGATGTGGTGGGCAGGAGGCACTTTTAACCTCTTTCACTGGACGAGTCCCTTGTGTCCCCAATTCTGAGCCAAAAATAGATCTCCCCTCTTCTGGCTACTTCCTGGGTCAAACATCAAACACTGCCCTGGCAGCAATACTTAAAATAATTGCTATCTAACCACTCTCTACTGTATCAGACTTCAAGGTGGGAAGGAGTGGTGAAGACAGGAAGGAAGTAAAAATCTGGGATGGGTGGTGAGGTCATAATAACAAGTGAAGAGCAGGGGATTATAAGCCTATCTCATGGAGCACAGTCCATTATGAATTTTATTGACTATCCATGACAGACATCCCCAACCTTTTTGGCACCAGGGACTGATTACATGGAAGACAAGTTTTCCATGGACCAGAGGGAAAGGATGGCACATTATACTCCATTTATTACAAATGGAATGTACATTCAAGTACATTACAGTTATTGTGTACTTTATTTCTATTATTACCACTCTGTGACAAATAATGAAATAAGTATACAATTTATCAAAATGCAGAATCAGTAGGAGCCCTGAGTTTGTTTTCCTTCAACTAGATGGTCCCTTCTGGGGGTGATGGAAGACAGTGACACACAAAGTGTGTTGCTTAGGTCCAGTCTACACTGTAATCTCATTTTGGTTGTCACAGTAGAAAACCCTGCTTCACGAAGATCATATGCTGGAAACAGAAGTAGGCTTTTCAGTGCTTTCTATGGCAATCTCAGGGTATTCTGCTTTGACTTTAATAAGGCCACCATCATTTGTGATCTCAAGCAGTTAATCCTCTTCTAGCAGGGCTAAAGCAGATTCACTTGGCTTATCCACAAATGTGTTGCAGATTGTCCTTCCCAGGTCTGGGGTATTTTGTGCTTGGAAATTAATGTTTAAACTCTTTTGAAAGCTGAGATAGGTGATTATGCACCCACTGGGAGATAGAAAGCCTTGACTCAGTCTCTTTCAAAATCTCTGCTAATGTTTGAAGCATTTCAAAAATCCCCATGTTCTCTCATCATCCCCATAATTCAAGTTCAGCTATGAATGCAGCCACTTCACCTGTGAACTTGAACACAGTTGTCAGTTGCCATTCTCCACTGAAGGGACAGCTTGAGTTCATTGAGCATGTTGAACATGTCACATAAATAAGCAAGTTTTGCAACCCATTCTGTGTCCCTGAAATGAGAGTCCAATGGTGACTGTTTTTCTAAAAGAAATCTCAGGAGCAGCCCTTGTGAAGCAAAATCTCTGGCCAGTGATCTACCTTTAGAAATCCATCTTATTTCTGTGCATAAGAGAAGATATGTGCTCTGTGTCCATTTCCTTACAGAGCTGTGTGAATAGACAAGTTAAGGACATGTACTTCAATGTGGTTGATGATTTTAATCATATCTGTCAAAATGTTGAGATCGGGTGACATTTTTCAGCTAGCCAGCATTTCGCTATGTATGACACAGTATGTAGACTCACATTCAGAACTGACCTTTTTGACCTGAGTAGTAAAACCAGAAACCTCTCTAGTCATAGCAGCCACGCTGGCCCTGCATACACCAACACAAAATGACCAATTCAATTTTCCTGATATGTAATCATTCAAGGACTTGAATAGTTCTGAAGCCTTGGTGTTGGTTGGCAACAGAAGTACACATAACAAGCACATCCTCCTGAAAAATATATGATATAAAGACAAGCTTGGTGGCCTTGTTGTCAACATTGGTAGACTTGTCAAACTGGATTGAGTACCACAGTTACTCATTAATCCTATCAGACAATTGTGCTTCAGTACCCTCTGTTATTTCATCAATCTGTATAGATATGGTGCTAGTCAAATGAAGAACATGTGCTACCTTTTGAATTTCAGTCTCTCCTGAAAGTTCATGATAAAATCCTTAGCAGCAGGCAGCATCAACTTTTCAAAAACAGTAAAGGGCTTCTTAGCTTTAGCCGTTATTAGCCACTAAGAATGATGTCCTCAGTGCATACAAATTTGATGAAGTGATGGTCTTCATTAACTGCTCCTGTTCTTCAAGTTCATGCTTTTTCTTTTGAAAAACCCCAGAGGCTTGTCTTTTACTGCAGGGTGCTTGGTCTCCATGAGGCAAAGCAGTTTCCAAGGTTTCATGGGTTCATTGGATAGCCAGTCATCACATATATACAAAGAGGGCTTAGAGAATGAGAATCACGTGTTGCAAGAAAACTTAAGTAGGACGCTGGTATTTTCTTTGAAACCCAGCTTTCTTTGTGTTGGCAGTCTTAGAGTATTCTGGTGTTTCATCATTGGCTCTTTCCCCTCTTTTGAAAGAACTCCAGCAACATTTTTTTTTAAAACTCATTTTAGATAGGGTTAGCTTGTGGCCTTACCAAAACTGTGACTGACACAAGTGCACAGTGACAGAAAGAGGCACAGAGGGAAGTGGTAAATAAAATAATGGGCAGGCCATGTGTGGAATAAAATAAGTGTCAGATTCCAACTCAAAACCTGCCACCAGATGCATCTTAATTGTCACTTGCCACTCACTGATAGGGTTTTGATATGAGCTTGAAAACAATTAATTTATTGTGATCTCTGTGCAGTCAAACCTCTCTGATAATGATAATTGTATTTGCAACTGCTCCCCAGTGCTAGCACCACCACATCAGCTCCACCTTAGATCATCCTGTGTCAGATTCTCATGAGAAGCGTGCAACCTCGATCTCTCACATGCCCAGGTAACAGTAGGGCCCACACTTCTATGAGAATCTAAAGCCATCGAGGCACTTACAGGAGGCAGAGTTTAGGTGGTAACATAAGTGATGGGGAGTGATTGTAAATACAGATGAAGCTTCACTCAGTTGTCTGCATGCAGTTCATAGCTTCCTATGTAGACCGGTTCCTAACAGGATATGAACTGATAATTCTCCGTGACTCAGAGATTGGAGGCCACTGGTCTACAAAATACTGTTGTTTTTAATATATTTTGATTTTCATGTATGCTGCTGCTGCTGCTAAGTCGCTTCAGTCATGTCCGACTCTGTGAGACGCCACAGACGGCAGCCTACTAGGCTCCTCTGTCTCTGGGATTCTCCAGGCAAGAATACTGGAGTGGGTTGCCATTTCCTTCTCCAATGCATGAAAGTGAAAAGCAAAAGAGAAGTCGGTCAGTCGTGCCCGACTCTTAGCGACCCCATGGACTGCAGCCGACCAGGCTCCTCAGTCCATGGGATTTTCCAGGCGAGAGTGCTGGAGTGGGGTGCCATTGCCTTTATGTATAATTTATTATAATTTTGTGTTAATTTCTACTGTACAGTAAAGGGATTCAATTATATGAATCTATATGTGTGTGTGTATATATGTATATCAGCTCAGTTCAGTTCACTTGCTCAGTCATTTCCAACTCTGCTACCCCATGGTCTTGGCATGCCAGGCTTCTCTTTCCATAACTAATACCCACAGCTTGCTCAAATTCATGTGCATTGAGTTGGTGATGCAATCCAACCATCTCATCCTCTGTTGTCCCTTCCTCCTACAGCCTTCAAACTGTCCCAGCATTGGGGTCTCTTCCAATGAGTCAATACTTCACATCAGGTGCCAAAGTACTGGAGTTTCAGCTTCAGCATCAGTCCTTCCAGTGAATATTCAGGACTGATTTCCCTTAGGATGGACTGGTTGGATCTCCTTGCAGTCCAAGGGAGTCTCAAGAGTCTCCAACACCACAATTCAAAAGAATCAATTCTTTGCTGCTCAGCTTTCTTTATGGTCCAGCTGTCACATACATATATGACTACTGGAAACAAATTACAGCTTTTACTAGATGGATATTTGTCAGCAAAATAATGTCTGTGCTTTTGAATATGTTGTATAGGTTGGTCATAGCTTTTCTTCCAAGGAGCAAGCATCTTTTAATTTCATGGCTGTAGTCCTCATCTGCAAAGATTTTGGAGCCCACGAAAATAAAGTCTGTCACTGTTTCCATTGTTTCCCCATCTATTTGCCATTTAGTGATGGAACCAGATGCCATGATCTTTGTTTTTTGAATGTTGAGTTTTAAGCCAGCTTTTTTCACTTTCCTCTTTCACTTTCATCAAGAGGCTCTTCAGTTTCTCTTCACTTTCTGCCATAGAGGTAGTGTCATCTACATTTCTGAGGTTATTAATATTTCTCCTGGCAATCTTGATTGCAGCTTGTGCTTTATCCAGCCTGTTATTTTGCATGATGTACTCTGGATATAAGTTAAATAAACAGGGTGACTATATACAGCCTTGACACACTCCTTTCCCAATTTGAAACCAGTCTGTTGTTCTATGTCCAGTTCTAACTGTTGCTTCTTGACCTTCATACAGATTTCTCAGGAGGCAGGTAAGGTGGTCTGGTGTTTCCTTCTCTTTAAGAATTTTCCAGTTTGTTGTGATCCACACAGTTAAAGATTTGGCATAGACAATAGAGCAGAAAGTAGATATTTTCTGGAACTCTCTTGCTTTTTCTTTGATCCAACAGACGTTGGCAGTTTGATATCTGGTTCCTCTGCTTTTTCAAAATACAACTTTCTACACAAGGACATCACCAGATTGTGAATACTGAAATCAGATTGATTATATTCTTTGTAGCCAAAGGTGAAGAAGCTCTATGCAGTCAGCAAAAACAAGACCGATGCTGACTGGCTCAGATCATGAACTCCTTATTGCAAGATGCAGACTTAAATTGCAGAAAGTAGGGAAAACCACTAGATTATTCAGGTATGACCTAAATTAAATCCCTTATGATTATATAGTGGAAGTGACAAATGGATTCAAGGGATTATATCTGATAGAGTGCTGAAGAACTGTGGATGAAGGTTTGTGACATTGTACAAGAGGCAGTGATCAAGACCATCCCCAAGAAAAAGAAATGGAAAAAGGCAAAATGGTTGTATGAGGAGGTTTTAAAAATACCTGAGAAAAGTAGTGAAGTGAAAAGCAAAGGACAAAAAGAAATACTTTCCTGAATGCAGAGTTTAAAGATTAGCAGGGAGAGATAAGAAAGCATTCCTCAGTGATCAGTGCAAAGAAATAGAGGTAAACAATAGAAAGGGAAAGACTAGAGATCTCTTCAAGAAAATTAGAGATACCAAGGGAAAATTTCATTCAAAGGTGAGCACAAAAAAAGACAGAAATGGTATAGACCTAACAGAAGCAGAAGATATTAAGAAGAGGTGGCAAGAATACACAGAAGGACTACACAAAAAAAGATCTTTATGCCCCCAGATAACCACGATGGTGTGATCACTCACCTGGAGCCAGACATTCTGAAGTCCAAAGTCAAGTGGGTCTTATAAAGCATCACTGCAAATAAAGCTAGTGGAGATGATGATATTCCAGCTGAGCTATATTAAATCCTAAAAGATGATGCTGTGAATGCACTACACTCATATTGAGTGCCAGCAAATTTTGGAAAACTCAGCAGTGGCCACAGGACTGGAAAAGGTCAGTTTTCATTCCAATCCCAAAGAAAGGCAATGCCAAAGAACGTTTAAACTACTGCACAATTGCACTCATCTCACACGCTAGCAAATTTCTCCAAGTGAGGCTTCAACAGTGTGTATATTTATATACACACACACACATGCACACACACACACACACACACACACACACACATATATATATACATATAATTTTTTAGACTCTTTTCTATCACAGGTATCCTAAGATATTGAGTGTAATTCCCTGTTCTCTACAGTAGGACCTTGTTGTTTATTTTATACATAGTAGTATGCATATGTTTCTTAAAATAATTTACTGCTTTACAGTGTTGTGTTAGTTTCTACTGTGTGTGTGCTCAGTCACTCGCTCAGTCATGTTTGACTCTTTGTGGCCACATAGATTGTAGCCCACCAGGCTCCTCTGTTCATGAATTTTTTTTTTTTTTCAGGCAAGAATACTGGAGAGGGTTGCCATTTCCTCCTCCAGGGGATCTTCCTGATGCAAGGATTGAACTCACCTCTCCTGTGTCTCCTGCGTTGGAAGGTATATTTTCTATCATTGAGCCATTTAGTTTCTACTGTACAGCAATGTGTATCATCTATGTTGTGCAAATATCCCCTCTTTTTTGGATTTCCTTCACATTTAGTCACACAGAGTACTGAGTAGGGTTCCCTGAGCTATACAATAGGTTCTCACTAGTTAGTTATCTATTTTACACATGCTATAAATAGTGTATATATGTCAATCCCAATTGCAGTCTCCCCCAACAAATTTTTGGTTACCAAAGGGGAAGGGGGAGAAGGGATAAATTAGTAGTGGGCATATTTTAATCCCAGCCTCTTAATTCATCCCTTCCCTCTTTCATCTTTGTTAACTATTAGTTTTTTTCCTATTTTTGTTTCTGTTTTGTAAATAATAATCTGTTTCTAGTTTGTAGATAAATTCATTTCTTTCTTTCTTTCTTTTAGATTCCACCTATAAATGATGCATTTGTCATTCTCAGCTGGCTTACTTCACTTAGTATGGTAATCTCTGGGTCCTTGCATAAACATATGCAAGATATTTGTAAAGTAGGAATTTACATTTGATTTATCATTGTCTTACAGAATTAGCGAGTGGATTTGCTGGCATCCAAAAACAGGATTATTTGAACATAAAAGATTTTGCTCTAAAATAAAAATGATTCTTATGTTGAATTATAGTAGGTGCTCATCTTTTAGTTTTAAGTCATCCATGATCACACAATAGTTAGATCATGATTTTATTTCTTCCTAATCCAGAAAACTATTTTCAAGACAGCTATGTATCCCAAGGCTGGGATTTTGCAATTATATTTGTCCCACTAGCCATGTATTTCACTATATTTTGTAGAGATTATCAATATTCTACCCTTTTATTTTTGACATACCAAATGTTTCTCAACCCAGTGCAGTACTTAATTATTATTATTACTTTTTTTGTTACATCACTAAATGCAGCTTGGTGAGGGTAAATTCTGGCCTTCCAAGACCAATATATTGTCTGGTACATAGAAAGTATTTAGAAAACAATATTTATTACTTTAATTATGTTTTCTTTATTTACTAATTTGAGTAACTTGTACTTACTCAAGTTGTTTAGTTTGGGGCAAAATCCTTGTCAAATTTAACTTGGATTCCTTCAAAATAAGAAATCAAGAGTAATTTTATGACAGAAGGGATTTCAGCAGGAGGATAGGTGCATAGCTATTGGCCTTTGTCCTTTACAAAATGATACTCAAGAGCAATCAGAAAATACTTACACTAAATTCAGCCTTCTCTTGACATGTTCTAGTCTTTTGCTTTGTGGGGGCTTTTGTTTTGTTTCCCCAAAGCCTGAGCAGTTCTCAACTTCCAGTTGTGGAGAGAAACAAAGGCAGAAGCTTTTTCTTTCTTACTGGAAAAAATGCTTCAAGGGGAAAAGGTTATTTCAATTCATTTTATAACCTATCTTTGGGCAGAAGTAGTTAGTTTGTTGAATTCTACTCAAAACTACAAGTCATTTGTGATACATTGAGAGACAAGGCCCTCATTCATCCTCATAGCTTAAGGAAACACTGAGCAAATATTGAAGCAAGTTTTTTTTTTTTTTTTTTTTTTTTAAAGCAGGAACTCTGCAACTGTTGCATGTTTCATGTATTAAAGAAATTTATAATGTTTCATAAAGAATTTCATTTTCCAAAGAGAGAAACAGAAAAATATCTCAGTACAACTTTTTAACAGGCTTAGATTTACCTTTTTCACCTTTTTTTTTTTTTTTTGAGTGAAAAAAAGAACATTGCTTATAGAGTGAGTGTCAGGAGACTTGTACAGGGCAGAATAACCAAGTGTCTTCTAGAACAATTTGTCAGTGAATCAATTTTGAACTAAGTGAATTTGTCATAATTACTACAGATAAAATGGTAAACTAGACAGTTATCACCACCAATGTGGAATTTGTACTTAAGTGGAGACAGCTAAATATTAACATGTTTGTTTTGAAAATAAGTACAAGAACATAAGGCACTGATGAAGATTGTTAGTGGAACTTGTCTAGAGTTTCAGGGAAATATGGATATTAAAACACCTTTATGGAAGTTGAAGAATGTGTCATAGCCCTGTCTAGATTCCTGCCACCTGATGAAGTACTTTTGTACTTCATATTACATCTCTGATGAAGTGTTGCTAGCATATTGACCACCATGCTCTCCTGCACAGACACTTCTGATTACATACGCTTATTGTGCTGAATGACAGCTCTATGCTATGCTATGCTAAGTCACTGCAGTTGTGTCTGACTCTGTGTGACCCCATAGATGGCAGCCCACCAGGCTACCCCCTCCCTGGGATTCTCCAGGCAAGAATACTGGAGTGGGTTGCCATTTCCTTCTCCAATGCATGAAAGTGAAAAGCGAAAGTGAAGTCACTCAGTTGTGTCCGACCCTCAGCGACCCCATGGACTGCAGCATTCCAGCCTCCTCTGTCCATGGGATTTTCCAGGCAAGAGTACTGGAGTGGGGTGCCATTGTTATCATGAAATATCATTTTCCATGTGCACTTGTGCTAGATTGCAAGCTCCCTGAGGACAGGGGGATGCCTGGGTTGCCCAGCATAGAGCCTGCCAGAGGAAACACCCTTAAAATATATGTATTGAATTGAATGGTAACAGTGTATCCACAACAGAGGTTTCAGACTTGTTAACTTATTTCTCTAATCTCTGAGGCTGTTGTACATTAGTATGTACATAGAAACAATGTTTAATGAGTGTCAGAGGGCAAATAAAGATGTTAGCTGAAAGCAGGGAGTAAATATTAAACATTAGGAAGTACGGCCCCCCAACAGAGATAAAAATAGTTTATTTGTATGGAAAGGATGCGTGGTCTCTTATGCTTCTCCAGTGCCTGTTTTCATTAGCAATGGTCTCAGGTGTTTTCTTCCAACTTATTACTATTTTTTTTTCCTCAACTCTCTTTTCCCTGAGCTTCTGAAATATTAGCCTGCTTTTCTGATGGGCATTGGCATTACCAGCTTTATCAAGTGTGACATCTCCTCCTAGTTTCTGATAGTCCTCCCAGATGGTGTTTCTCAACGTGAACTGCTTTGTCAAACATGACATTTACTTACAAGATTTCTAAGGGGTGTATCAGAGGCCTCCTCATAATTTTGACCGCTACAGGTCATTTTCTCATGATTCCCACTGATAACTTATTAGTTACACCACCTTGCTTCTCCAAAGGTCCATTGTAAAGGAGTTTAAAATTTACATTTCACAGATTAGTTAAAATAAACCACCTCTGCTTCAATTCCATTTTTCACTACTATCTAGAAAGGTATCTTTCTGACAATTCCTAAAAACCAAGCAAAAGGGCCAATTCTTTGGTAGCCTGTGTATATGTGTGTTTGGCTACATATATGCCTAATTAAATACTTCAAGTATTAAGTGATCAATGTGTGTGATTTGTATACTGAGAACCAAAGTGTTTGTTTATGGGAACTGAAAAGCTAGAAAAATGTAGAACACAAGAAGATTTTATGAGTGCTGTGTGTGTGTCTGTGTGTATTTAAAAAAGAAAACAAAAACAAAAACAGAAATATAGAAAAATAATTTTGTCTGCATGTTGTTAACTATACATTTATTTGGAAATATCAATTTAAAAGATTAATTTTTAAACAGATATTCAATGCCAGGTGGTGACAGCTTCTGCCAGTGTTAATTTTCAATTGCACTCTGTGGATACAGTAATTTCTTTTCTGCACTAAATTCTGACACAATATGGGAAGGTTCTTCTGGGTTATGGTTTTAGTTTTGTCTGCTTTCTTTTCGTTTCTCATAGCTACGTACATAGATCCCATCCCCCGGTTGATAATTCCTTCTCCCCACAGCCTTGGTTTTACAAACTTCCTCTCATCATCTGAAAGGGGATCAAAAACTGCCTCCAGTCCCTTCCTTGAGTCCCTGAAAAGTGAGCTGACCCACTGTTCTTGAGATATTAAGACCCCATCGAGTCACACATGGCTACATTATCATTTTAGAAAATAGTATTTGGAGAGAAAAAGTAATTGCAAGGATAGAAAAGAAATAAAAGGCTTCCTGGACACCCAATGAACCTTTACACATTGGCAATTAAGATGCAGTGCATACTTTGATTGTCTCTGTAAATCTACAGAGAAGGAGAAAATGTACCTAGCAAAATGGGACATGGAATATCAAGGGTTCAAAACACTATGAAATAAACTCATAAAACATCTAAAGCACTAAGTTCATTAGCCCTTTCCAAAACCAGAGAACATTTGTTCATAGAAAGAAAAGTATGAGAAACAAATTGCAAGTGTATTGATAATTTAAACTTGGACCATGCAAAAAGAAAATATCATCACAATTTTAGAAATTAAATTAGTCAGTTAATTGCGATTTCAAACACTCATGCTAACTATGGTGTGAGAAGTTAGGCATTAACAATACTTCGTTGCAAGTGGATTTTATATGATTAGTCAGAATGGGCCAATTTGAGCTGGATGTTAACCGTTTCAATCATTTACATTTCCCGCCATGTTCTTAAATTTCATCTTTATTCTTCTCACTATCAAGAAGCTAGAGTGTGCCTCTTTATGGAAAAAATAGCTAAAAAATCATGTCCTTTCTCTCTCTGGTTCTTGTATATCTGTTCTGGCAGTCAGCTGAAATAGAAATAAACTTTGTATTTCAAGTAAAGTTGAATTATCTGAACTCTATAGTGTGGGGGTCCCAAACCCCCAGCCATGGACCAGTGCTAGTCTGTGGCCTGTTAGGTCCCAGGCCACACAGCAGGAGGTGAGTGGCAGGGGTAACCCAAAACATCTCCCCTCCCCAGTCCATGGAAAAAACTGTCTGCCCTCCCCAGTGCATGAAACTGGACCCTGGTTCCACAAGGTTGGGGACTACTGCTATAGTGTCAGTGCATACAGATAGAAGATACTTACTCTTTTACTGAGCCTCAGCATCATCATTGGGCTAGTGAGGACAAAGAGGAGAACATCACATCACATTTGTTGAGATATCATTATCTCAGTCATCAGATATACACACCACTGTATATAAAACGGGCATCCTAGGTGGTGCTAGTGGTAAAGAACCCACCTGTCAATGCAGGAGACATAAAGATCTGGGTTCATCCCTGGGTCAGGAAGATCCCCTGGAGGAGGGCATGGCAACTCACTCTAGTATTGTTACCTGGGGAATCCCATGGATAGAGGAGCCTGGTGAGTTACAGCCCATGGGGTCACAAAGAGTCAGACATCACTAAAGGGATTTAGGGCACAGACGTATATAAAATAGATAAACAACAAGTACCTCCTGTATAGCATAGGGAACTCTACTCAATATCCTATAATAAACCAGAAGGGAAACGAACAAGAATATATATGTAGAACTGAATCACTTCACTGTACATTTGAAACTAACACATCATAAACCAACTTTAATTCAATAAAAAAGTTAAAAAAATAAAAATTAATTAAAAATTAAATAAAAAAGAGAATCATCCTGAACTCCAGGGTTCTTTGTCCTCCACAATCATTAAACTTTAAACTCATCAGGAAGTGAAATGTAGGAGGGATGGTTAAAGCATTGACTGAGTTAATTTATCATTTATTCGATCAGGAAATACTTTTTAACTCAATGTTCTTATATTCATTTCTAAAATATTCATGATTGTGGAGATTATCCTATTATAAATAATCATCCATTTACTACTGGAATTGTCTTTTAACGTTCAGTCTCCCTAAATTATAATCTCTCCTATACAAAAATCCAAACATTCTTTCATCAAATTATCTTGCCATAGACTTCGTGAAGATTATCTGTTTTCTTAAAACAAACAAGCAAAAACAAAAACAAAAACAAAAACAAAAACCCCACAACTTTGGTTATTTCTCTACTGTCTATTAAATAAATTTGGGGTCAATAGTGTATCATTGAGTCCTCTACAAAGCTAGGCCTCAACTTACCTTTGTAACCTTATTTCCAAATACTTTCCTTTAGCAAGATATTTCTCCAAAATGGGTTAGTAGACTTTCAAGCTACAAAATAACATTTGAAATTGCATGGTTAGCTACAAGGTGATCTGTAGAGAAGAAATAAATAGAAAAAGAGTAATCTATCTTCAGAGTGTCTAACATACAAAAGCCAAATCCTAAGAAACAAAAATTAATTTGTATGCATAAAGAATATATTAAGGGTTGAAGGAAGCTGTACAAAAAGTGAATGTTAGGAATTTAGCTCCTAGACTCCTGCTGTGAATGATATAAGAAAAGCCTTTGAGCTAAGTCATGTCTAGAGGAAGGTAGAGCCCCAAGAAATTCAGATCCTTGAGGTTTTGGTGCTGACGGATGGTCATCTTCAAGTTAGACCCACTATTTACTCATTCTTGCATCATCCAGTTTCTGATACATGTGTGTGCTCAATCACTCAGTCATGTCTGACTCTTTGAGACCCCATGGACTGTAGCACACCAGGCCCCTTTGTCCATGGAATTTCCCAGGCAAGAATACTGGGGCGGGTTGCCATTTCCTCTCTAGGGGATTTTCCCAATCCAGGGATCAGACCTGCACCTCCAGTGACTCCTGCATTGGCAGTGGGATTCTTTACCACTGAGCCACCAGGAAGTCCTTCTGATACATAATACTCATTAAGTACAGATTAAATGAATGGCTTAGTATATCATAATGTGCATGTTCTTTACAACTGCCTGAAACATTAGGTTGGGTTTTCTTGGGCATTCAAGATATCCAGGAGCCACAAATTAATGATTATTTGGTAACTTTGGGCAGTATAGTCAGGAGATATTACTGCCTAAGGCCTAAAAAGCAATGCCTGAAAGTTAGGCATTGTTTTTAACATAATGCTTTTAATGTATTCTAAAAGCAAATGTAAGTCACTAGAAAGAGGAAGGGTTATGAATAAAATAGAAATATATAGAGAATAGATTTGTGGTTTCCAAGGGGGAGATAAGAGGTGGAGGGATGGAGTGGTAGTTTGGGATTAGCAGATGCAAACTGTAATGTAAAGAATAAATAACAAATAAGGCCCTCAGTTTAGTTCAGTTGTTCAGTCGCGTCCGACTCTTTGCAACCCCATGAATCGCAGCACCCTAGGCCTCCCCATCCATCACCAACTCAGGAGTTCCCTCAGACTCATGTCTATTGAGTCAGTGATGCCATCCAGCCATCTCATCCTCTGTCATCCCCTTCTCCTCCTGCCCCAAATCCCTCCCAGCATCAGAGTCTTTTCCAATGAGTCAACTCTTCGCATGAGGTGGCCAAAGTACTGGAGTTTCAGCTTTAGCATCATTCCTTCCAAAGAAATCTCATGGTTGATCTCCTTCAGAATGGACTGGTTGGATCTCCTTGCAGTCCAAGGGACTCTCAAGAGTCTTCTCCAACACCACAGTTCAAAAGCATCAATTCTTCGGCGCTCACCTTTCTTCACAGTCCAACTCTCACATCCATACATGACCACAGGAAAAACCATAGCCTTGACTAGATGGACCTTAGTCAGCAAAGTAATGCCTCTGCTTTTGAATATGCTATCTAGGTTGGTCATAACTTTTCTTCCAAGGAGTAAGCGTCTTTTAATTTCATGGCTGCAGTCACCATCTGCAGTGATTTTGGAGTCCCCCAAAATAAAGTCTGACACTGTTTCCACTGTTTCCTCATCTATATGGACCTAATTATTAACAAATAAGCCCCCACTTAGCGTGGGCAGCTGCAACCGGTGCTCTTAGCTCAGTGGAGAGGAGCTATCCCACATCTGAGGTCAGGGGCAGAAGCCAGGAGGACCCCATGCCCTAGGGGCAGGGGCCAAGAAGAGCTACCCCAGTCCGAGATCAAGGGCGGTGGCTGGGAGGAGCTATCCCACACCCGAGGAGCGGAGGCTGCATGGGCTCAGGAAGGCCTAGAGGAGTGATTCCATGTTCAAGGTCAGGAGGGGCAGCAGTGAGGAGATACCCCTCATCCAAGGTAAGGAGTAGTGGCCGTGCTTTGCTGGAGCAGCCTTGAAGAGATACTCCACGTCCAAGGTAAGAGAAACCCAAGTAAGACAATAGGTGTTGCAAGAGGGCATGAGAGGGCAGAAACACTGAAACCATACTCACAGAAAACTAGTCAAATAATCACACTAGGACCACAGCCTTGTCTAACTCAATGAAACTAAGCCATGCCCATGAGGCCACCCAAGACAGGCGGGACATGGTGGAGAGGTCTGACAGAATGTGGTCCACTGGAGAAAGAAATGGCAAACCACTTCAGTATTCTTGCCTTGAGAACCCCATGAACAGTGTGAAAAGGCAAAATATTAGGATACTGAAAGAGGAACTCCCCAGGTCAGTAGGTACCCAATATGCCACTGGAGGTCAGTAGAGAAATAACTCCAGAAAGAATGAAGGGATGGAGCCAAAGCAAAAACAATACCCAGCTGTGGATGTGACTGGTGATAGAAGCAAGGTCTGATGCTGTAAGAGCAATATTGCACAGGAACCTGGAATGTAAGGTCTATGAATCAAGGCAAATTGGAAGTGGTCAAATAGGAGATGGCAAGAATGAATGTCAAAATTCTAGGAATCAATGAACTAAAATATACTGGAATGGTTGAATTTAACTCAGATGACTACTACTGAGGGCAGGAATCCCTCAGAAGAAATGGAGTAGCCATAATGGTCAACAAAAGAGTCCGAAATGCAGTACTTGGATGCAATCTCAAAAACGACAGAATGATCTCTGTTCGTTTCCAAGGCAAACCATTCAATATTACAGTAACCCAAGTCTATGCCCCAACCAGTAATGCTGAAGAAGCTGAAGTTGAACAGTTCTATGAAGACCTACAAGACCTTTTAGAACTAACACCCCCCAAAAATGTCCTTTTCATTATAGAGGAAGGGAATGCAAAAGTAGGAAGTCAAGAAACACCTGGAGTAACAGGCAAATTTAGCCTTGGAATGTGGAATGAAGCAGGCCAAAGACTAATAGAGTTTTGCCAAGAAAACGCACTCGTCATAGCAAACACCCTCTTCCAACAACACAAGAGAAGACTCTACACATGGACATCACCAGATGGTCAACACTGAAATCAGATTGATTGTATTCTTTGCAGCCAAAGTTGGAGAAGCTCTATACATTCAACAAAAACAAGACCAGAGGCTGACTGTGGCTCAGATCATGAACCCCTTATTGCCAAATTCAGACTTAAATTGAAGAAAGTAGGGAAAACCGCTAGACCATTCAGGTATGAACTAAATCAAATCCCTTATGATTATACAGTGGAAGTGAGGAATAGACTTAAGGGACTAGATCTGTTAGAGTGCCTGATGAACTATGGACGGAGGTTCATGACATTGTACAGGAAAAGGGATTAAGACCATGACCAAGGAAAAGAAATGCAAAAAAGCAAAATGGCTGTCTGGGGAGGCCTTACAAATAACTGTGAAAAGAAGTGAAAGGCAAAGGAGAAAAGGAAAGATGTAAGTATCTGAATGTAGAATTCCAGAGAATAGCAAGGAGAGATAAGACAGCCTTCCTCAGTGATCAATGCAAAGAAATAGAGGAAAACAACAGAATGGGAAAGACTAGAGATCTCTTCAAGAAAATTAGAGATACCCAGGGAACATTTCATGCAAAGATGGGCTCAATAAAGGACAGAAATGGACTGGACCTAACAGAAGCAGAAGATATTAAGAAGAGGTGGCAAGAATACACAGAACTGTACAAAAAAGATCTTCACGACTAAGATAATCATGATGGTGTAATCACTCATTTAGAGCCAGACATCCTGGAATGTGAAGTCAAGTGGGCCTTAGAAAGCATAACTACAAACGAAGCTAGTGGAGGTGATGGAATTCCAGTTGAGCTGTTTCAAATCCTGAAAGATGATGCTGTGAAAGTGCTGCACTCAATATGCCAGCAAATTTGGAAAACTCAGCAGTGGCCACAGGACTAGAAAAGGTCAGTTTTCATTCCAATCACAAAGAAAAGCAATGCCAAGGAATGCTCAAACTACTTCACAATTGCACTCATCTCACATGCTAGTAAAGTAATGCTCAAAATTCTCCAAGCCAGGCTTCAGCAATCTGTGAACCGTGAACTTCCAGATGTTCAAGCTGGATTTAGAAATGGTAGAGGAACCAGAGATCAAATTGTCAACATCTGCTGGATCATGGAAAAAGCAAGAGAGTTCCAGAAAAACATCTATTTCTGCTTTATTGACTATGCTAAAGCCTTTGACTGTGTGGATCACAATGAACTGTGGAAAATTCTGAAAGACATGGGGATACCAGACCACCTGACCTGACTTTTGAGAAACCTATATGCAGGTCAGGAAGCAACAGTTAGAACTAGACATGGAACAACAGACTGGTTCCAAATGGGAAAAAGAGTATGTCAAGGCTGTATATTGTCACCCTGCTTATTTAACTTATGTGCAGAGTACATCATGAGAAACACTGGGCTGGAAGAAGCACAAGCTGGAACCAAGATTGCCGGGAGAAATATCAATAACCTCAGATATGCAGATGACACCAAAAAGTGAAGAGGAACTAAATGGGATGCATTTAGTGGCAGAAAGTGAGGAGCAACTAAAAAGCCTCTTGATGAAAATGAAAGTAGAGAGTGAAAAAGTTGGCTTAAAGCTCAACATTCAGAAAACAAAGATCATGGCATCTGGTCCTATCACTTAACAGTGGAAAAAGTGTTAGACTTTATTTTGGGGGGCTCTAAAATCACTGCAGATTGTGATTGCATCCATGAAATTAAAAGACACTTACTCCTTGGAAGAATAGTTATGACCAACCTAAATAGCATATCGAAAAGCAGAGACATTACTTGGCCGACTAAGGTCCATCTAGTCAAGTCTATGGTTTTACCTGTGGTCATGTATGGATGTGCGAGTTGGACTGTGAAGAAGGCTAAGCGCCAAACAATTGATGCTTTTGGGCTGTGGTGTTGGAGAAGACTCTTGAGAGTCCCTTGGACTGCAAGGAGATCCAATCAGTCCATTCTGAAGGAGATCAGCCCTGGGATTTCTTTGGAAGGAATGATGCTAAAGCTGAAACTCCAGTACTTTGGCCACCTCATGGGAACAGTTGACTCATTGGAAAAGACTCTGATGCTGGGAGGGATCTGGGGCAGGAGGAGAAGGGGATGACAGAGGATGAGATGGCTGGATGGCATCACTGACTTGATGGATGTGAGTCTGAGTGAACTCTGGAAATTGGTGATGGACAGGGAGGCCTAGGGTGCTGCGATTCATGGGGTTGCAAAGAGTTGGACATGACTGAGTGACTGAATTGACTGAACTGAACTGAAGGCCCTACTGTATGGTACAGGGAACTATGTTCAATATCCTGTGATAGCCATTAGTTCAGTTCCGTTCAGTCGCTCAGTTGTGTACAACTCTTTGTGACCGCATGGACTGCAGCACGCCAGGCTTTCCTGTCCATCACCAACTCCCAGAGCTTACTCAAACGCATGTCCATCGAGTCAGTGATGCCATCCAACCATCTCATCCTCTGTTGTCCCCTTCTCCTCCTGCCTTCAATCTTTCCCAGTATCAGGGACTTTTCATTTTTTTTTTTTTTTTTTTTTTTTTTTTTTTAATTTTATCTTTATTCTTACATGCGTCCCAACATGACCCCTCCACCCCCTCCCACACATCTCTCTGGTCTCCCATGCACCTGCCCAAGCAAGCTGCACCCTACGTCAGACATGGACTGGCGATTCAATTCTTACATGACAGTATACATGAGTCAGATCTTCCCATCAGGTGGCCAAAGCATTGGAGTTTCAGCTTCAGCATCAGTCATTCCAGTGACTATTCAGGACTGATTTCCTTTAGGATGGCCTGATTGGATCTCCTTGCAGTCCAAGAGACTCTCAAGAGTCTTCTCCAACACCACAGTTCAAAATCACCAGTTCTTTGGCACTCAGCTTTCTTTATAGTCCAAGTTTCACATCCATACATGACTACTGGAAAAACCATAGCTATGACTAGATGGACATTTGTTGGCAATGTCTCTGCATTTTATGCTGTCTAGGTTGGTCATAATGTTTCTTCCAAGGAGCAAGCATCTTTTAATTGAATGACTGCAGTCACTATCTGCAGTGATTTTGTATCCCCAAAATAGCAAAGTCTCTCACTCTTTCCATTATTTCCCCATCTATTTGCCATGACGTGATGGGACCAGATGCCATGATCTTATTTTTCTGGGTGTTGAGTTTTACGTCAACATTTTCACTCTCTTCTTTTACTTTCATTAAGAGGCTGTTTAGCTCTTTTTGGCTTTCTGCCATAAGGGTGGTGTCATCTGCATATATGAGGTTATTGATATTTCTCCTGGCAATCTTGATTTCCAGGTGCTTATCCGCATGATGTACTCTGCATATAAGTTAAATAAGCAGGCTGACAATATAGAGCCTTAATGTACTCCTTTCCTGATTTGGAACCAGTCTGTTGTTCCATGTCCAGTTCTAACTGTTTCTTCTTGACCTGCATTCTGATTTCTCAGGGGGCAGGTTAGCTGATTTGGGATTCCTATCTCTTTAAGAATTTTCCATAGTTTGTTGTGATAACCATAATCGAAAAGACTATAAATAAAATGTTTATAAATAGCTGAATTGCTTAGCTTTACAGCAGATATTAACACAAGACAGTAAAACAACTATACTTCAATAAAACACAAAAGATAATGGAAATTTAACAGGGGACCTTAATAAGCAACATTTGCTTTTGTGGGTCCAGCTCCAGGCAGGTCAGAGAAACGAGATGATTTACTAAGTCAATGATCTCAGTCTTATTCACATGTATTTTAAGACGACCTTCCAAAAAAAAAAAAAAAAAGACGACCTTTCTCTGCTTAGATTTCAGGTTCAACAAGCAAATAACTCAGGATTAAAATGCAATGAGAAAATTACTACAGAAAGAGAATGTTCTGCAGGAAGGGCGCATATGCAAAGTATCTTGATTGAAAAAGCGATGGTCTCTGCCATTATGAATAGAACATATACAGTCTATTAGAAACAGTTTTATTTATCTCAGTCTACTCATAAAATTTCTGTTTTCTTTTTCTGGATTTAATTCTGGGTCTGTAAGTTTGATTTGAAGACTCAGAATGCATCATGGCATGTCACATGGTCATGGAATTCACTGACATCTCTTGACAGCCTCATGTGCCCAGTCTTTCCCTGGGCCTCCCTCCATTTCATGGTCTGTACTGCAGCTCTTGGGATAAATCTCTATTTTCCATCATCTCTTCCTTGTTTCATGCAATATTAATGACAATCACTACTACAAGGACCTACTATATAGTATAGGGAGCTCTGCTCAGTATTATGTAAAAACCTAAATGGGAAAATAATTTGAAAAAGAATAATTTACATATATGTATAACTGAGTCACTTTGCTCTACATCTGAAACTAACACAACATTGTTAATCAACTATTTATAGCAGTTGTTCAGTCACCCAGTCATATCTGACTTTACAACTCCATGGACTGCACCCTCCAGGTCTCCCTGTCCCTCACCATCTCCTGAAGTTTGCCCAAGTTCATGTCTATTGCATCGGAGATGCCATACATCCATTTTATCCTCTGACCCTCTCTTCTCCTTCTGCCCTCAATCTTTCCCAGCGTCAGAGACAGCTGGCTGTTCATATCAGATGACCAAAATACTGGAGCTTCAGCGTCAGTCCTTCCAGTGAGTATTCAAGGTTGATTTCCCTTGGGATTGACTGACTTGATATTCTCGCTATCCAAGAGACTTTCAGAAGTCTTCTCCAGCACCACAGTTTGAAGGCACCAATTCTTTGGCATTCTGCCTTCTTTACAGTCCAGCTCTCACAACTGTATGTGACTACTGGGAAGACCACAGTCTTGACAATAGGACTTTTTCTGCAGAGTAATGTCTCTGTTTTTCAACACACTGTCTAAGTTTGTCATAGCTTTCCTGACAAGAAGCAATCACATTCTCATTTCATGAGACTGCAGTCACCATTCACAGTGACTGCAGAGCCTAGAAGAGGAAATCTGCCATTGCTTCCACCTTTCCCCCTTCTATTTGCCATGAAGTAATGGAGCTGGGTCGCACGATCTTAGTTTTGTTAATATTTAGCTTTAAGCTGGCTCTTTCACTCTCCTTCTTCACCCTCATCAAGAGTCTATTTCCTCTAAGCTTTCTGCCATTAGAGTGTTATCACTGATATATCTGAGGTTGTTGATGTTTCACATGTCTGTCTTGATTCCAGCTTGTAACTCATCCAGCTAGGCATTTCTCATGATGTACTCAGTGTATAGGTTAAACAACCATACTCCAATATAAAATAAGAAGTTAAAAAAATTTTTTTTAAAGGCTTCTTTCAAGGGTGAGTAAGGAGCAATAAGAATAAAACAATACTTTCTTGCACTTTACTAGGACTCTGTTAGCAAAAGGGACCTAAGCAGTTTAGGTTAAAAGTAACTGAGATATTCTTCTGTTATAATTGTCTTGGTTTGCATCTTGTGATTTATCATATTTAAGATAGTTTTTTTTTTTTTTTACATCATTCCCCTCTAAAGGGTTTGTTCCATTTCAATGCTGGGTCAAAGCATATTTTTAGTGCCTTTGAAGTTTTATATTATCTGAGATGGGGATCAAGTAACTGTGGCCCTGAAGAGAAGAGGTGAGAGTACTTTGAAGCATTGGAAAATCTAGCTGTCAAAGCTACCATGGTCTAAAGTGGTATTTTGATATATCAGATGGCAGAATACATCACTGGATGCATTAAGTGAAGTTAGGGTTTATGTAGGTTTAGGTTGGCATGTTAGAGAATATTTTGGCTGGATTGGAACTGAACTATCCATAGAGATTACTAAGTTTCATGTCACTTCACGCTTCTGTTACTTATAGCCTTTCTGTCCTGAACTAGGTATGAGCCCAAATGAATCTTTTGCTTACTCTATTCTAACTGTAAGTAATATGTGAAAATGCAAATAGAAGACAGGGAGGGGAAGAGGTTGAGAGAAGGGGCTTATCGCTGGTGCACTGTAGGCACAGAAGAAAAGGCTGCGATCTCACATGAAAGGCCAGGATCAGGGATAGTTCAGTTCAGTTCAGTCGCTCAGTCATATCCGACTCTTTGCGACGCCCATGAATCGCAGCACGCCAGGCCTCCCTGTCCATCACCAACTCCCGGAGTTCACTCAAACTCACGTCCATCGAGTCCGTGATTCCATCCAGCCATCTCATTCTCTGTAGTTTCTTCTCCTCCTGCCCCCAATCCCTCCCAGCATCAGAGTCTTTTCCAATGAGTCAACTCTTCCCATGAGGTGGCCAAAGTACTGGAGTTTCAGGTTTAGCATCATTCCTTCCAAAGAAATCCCAGGGCTGATCTCCTTCAGAATGGACTGGTTGGATTTCCTTGCAGTCCAAGGGACTCTCAAGAGTCTTCTCCAACACCACAGTTCAAAAGCATCAATTCTTCAGTACTCAGCTTTCTTTATAGTCCAGCTCTCACATCCGTACATGACTGCTGGAAAAACTGTAGCATTGACTAGAGAGACCTTTGTTGGAAAAGTAACATCTCTGCTTTTTAATAAGCTGTCTATGTTGGTCATAACTATTCTCCCTAGGAGTAAGTGTCTTTTATTTTCATGGATGCAGTCAGCATCTGCAGTGATTTTGGAGCCCCCAGAAATAAAGTCTGACACTCTTTCCACTGTTTCTCCATCTATTTGCCATGAAGTGATGGGACCAGACATCATGATCTTTGTTTTCTGAATGTTGAGCTTTAAGCCATCTTTTTCACTCTCCTCCTTCACTATTATCAAGAGGCTCTTTAGTTCTTCTTCACTTTCTGCCATAAGGGTGGTAAAATCTGCATATCTGAGGCTATTGATATTTCTTCTGGCAATCTTGATTCCAGCTTGTGCTGCCAGCCCTGCATTTCTCATGATATACCCTGCATATAAATTAAATAAGCAGGGTGACAATATACAGCCTTAATGTACTCCTTCCCCTATTTGGAACCAGTCTGTGGTTCCATGTCCAGTTCTAACTGTTGCTTCCTGACCTGCATACAGATTTCTCAAGAGGCAGGTTAGGTGATCTTTTATTCCCATCTCTTGAAGATTTTTCCACAGTTTGTGGTGATCTACACAGTCAAAGGGTTTGGCATAGTCAATAAAGCAGAAACAGATGTTTTTCTGGAACTCTCTTGCTTTTCCCATGATCCAGCGGATGTTGGCAATTTGACTTCTCGTTCTTCTGCCTTTTCTAAAACCAGCTTGAACGGTTCACGTATTGCTGAAGCCAGGCTTGGGGAATTTTGAGCATTACTTTACTAGTGTGTGAAATGAGTGCTATTGTGTGGTAGTTTGAGCATTCTTTGGCATTGCCTTTCTTTGGAATTGGAATGAAAACTGACCTTTTCCAGTCCTGTGGCCACTGCTGAGTTTTCCAAATTTGTTGGCATATTGGGTGAAGCACTTTCACAGCATCATCTTTCAGGATTTGAAACAGCTCAACTGGAATTCCATCACCTCCACTAGCTTTGTTCATAGTGATGCTTTCTAAGGCCCACTTGACTTCACATTCCAGGATGTCTGGCTCTAAGTGAATGATCACACATTGTGATTTTCTGGGTCATGAAGGTCTTTTTTGTACAGGCCTTCTGTGTATTCTTGCCACCTCTTTTTAATGTCTTCTGCTTCTGTTAGGTCCATACCTTTTCTGTCCTTTATTGAGCCCATCTTTGCATGAAATGTTCCCTTGGTATCTCTAATTTTCTTGAAGAGATCTCTAGTCTTTCCCATTGTATTGTTTTCCTCTATTTCTTTGCACTGATAATCAAGGAAGGCTTTCTTATCTCTCCTTGCTATTCTTTGGAACTCTGCATTCAAATGGGTATATCTTTCCTTTCCTCCTTTGCTTTTCACTTCTCTTCTTTCCGCAGCTATTTGTAAGGCCTCCTCAGACAGCCATTCTGCATTATTGCATTTCTTTTTCTTGGAGACGGTCTTGCTCCTTGTCTCCTGTACAATGTCACGAACTCCATCTATAGCTTTTCTCTCATTTTGTCTATCACATCTAGTCCCTTAAATCTATTTCTCACTTCCACTGTATATTCATTAGGTATTTGATTTAGGTCATACCTGAATGGTCTAGTGGTTTTCCCTACTTTCTTCAGCTTAAGTCTGAATTTGGCAATAAGGACTTCATGATCTGAGCCACAGTCAGCTCCCAGTGTTGTTTTTGCTGACTGTATAGAGCCTCTTCATCTTTGGCTGCAAAGAATACAATCAATGTGATTTTGGTGTTGACTATCTGGTGATGTCCATGTGTAGAGTTTTCTCTTGTGTTGTTGGAAGAGGGTGTTTTCTATGGCCAGTGCATTCTCTTGGCAGAATTCTTTTAGCCTTTGCCCTTCTTCATTTTGTACTCAGACTCCAAATTTGCCTGTTACTCCAAGTGTTTCTTGACTTCCTACTTTTGCATTCCAGTCCCCTATAATGAAAAGGACATCTTTTTTGGGTGTTCTAGAAGATCTTGTAGGTCTTCATAGAACCGTTCAACTTCAGCTACTTTAGCATTGCTGGTCAGGGCATAGACTTGGATTACTGTGATTTACTTGGGTTTACCATAAGGAAAAATTATGGGAAGAGAAAACAGATCAGTGGTTGCCCGAATTTAAGTCCAGAGAGTCTCTGACCACAGGGACAGCATGAGGAAAATGTTTAGGGATGAGGAATGCATCTTTATCTTGTGTGGGGTGGTAGATATATTATCTATGCATTTATCAAAGGGCTTCCCAGGTGGGTCATTGGTAGAGAATCTACTTGCCACTGCAGGAATGACATGAGACCTGGATTCAATCCCTGAATCAGGAAGATTCCCTGGAGAACTGAATGGCAACCTGCTCCAGTATTCTGGCCTGGAGAATATCATGGACAGAGGAGCCTGATGGGCTATAGTGCATGATGTCACAAAAGCATTCCACATAACTGAGCACACATCAAAACCCATAGAGCTGTCCACCAGGGAGAGTCAATTTTACTCTTTGTAAAGTTAAAAAATAAGAGTCGGACATGACTTAGCCACTGAATAACAACAAATTTTAAAATAAAACAATTATGAAAGATAGAATGGATTGGTTTGCCAACAAGCAATGTCTCTTTTAGTTTGGTTTAACTCTGAATGTTAATCATTATGATGTCTGGGTCAAGTGATGGTCCTGCAGACAAAAATGGTATTAAGGATTTATGGGAAACATGGAAGTGATGAGAGCAAAGGAACAGGCAAGAAAATGAGAGTGATATGGATTGAGTGCAGTATATTGTGAGCTCCTTTCTAGGCTGTTAACATGCATGATTTCTCTTCATATTGATGATTATTACTATACTCATTTGATGGACAGTGAAACCTAGGCTTGTCCAGAGGAAAGAGAACATTTTCTGAGGATACACTTCTTCTGTATACAGAATACATAACACCAACCCAGGACTATCATTCAAGGAGAGTCATGAAAATGAGGAAATGCATAAGAGAGCATTAAACAAAAATTCTGCTTACAGTTTAACAATAATTCTAAATAGTCTTAGGGATATGATTGAGAAACACTGGCTGGTTGATAATGCAAATACATGGAGTTATAGATATTAAAAGAGCAGTGCCCAAGGAGTATTTCACTTTTTAATGGGACAGAGTGATCTAGTGATCTTCCACAGGGTTCTATGTTGTTCTATAATCTAAGACACAACTCAAGCAAAGGCATATCATGCAAGCTTATCAAATTCACATGTATTACAGAGGCAGATAAATAGTTCATCTATTGGATAGAATATTCAAAATATCATGCCAGCCTAGAAAATAAGGGAACAAACAAACTCTCGAAATTCAGCAAGGATCAATGTAAGCATATTCATTTTAATTCAGAATAAAACAATTGTATAAAACAGAGAGTGTGTTGCCAACATTTCATGAGAGTGAGACACAAAGAGTGTTTTTGTAGGTACCTGTCAATATCCTTTACACTTACAAAACCAAAAAAGTAGAGGGTGAAAAATTTTGATTTTAAAGCAAGTTTTGGGAACATAAATCTATTTTTTGCTGGTCAGATTGGAACATGATCAATGATGTAGCCATAAATATATGTCCCACCTCAAATTATATTAATGGACATACAGAGTAGAACGGATACCAGTGGAGGTGTTAGGTGAGTTCCGCTGCTCTGACCTAACCATGAAAGTGAGCCTGGCCCTTGACTTTACTGTATATGTGCATGTGCGTGCTTGTTTGCATTGGTGATTTGGGAGCCACTGAGATCTGGTGAAAACCCTTCAGTCTTCTTGATGGAAATGAGATAGCAAGCTTTGTTTCCCTTATCTGTTAAATTAAATAATTAATTCAACCAATATTTGTGCAGGGTATAACATGCATTCCAGACATGTTTCTGGGGCTAATACTACAGTAGTAAATTAAAATATATAGATTTTTTAATCAATAAAAGTGAAAATATTGCCATTTTGTCATATCTGTCAGCATTCAAATAACTTGGTTTTCTATTTATGCAGATAATCATTGCCAAGCTTGACAGTTACTGGCAGAGGGAACAAGTTAGAATAAACAAACATTTTATGTCCTTATGACTTTTAGAAATTTCATACAAAGGTATTGATTTGCCAAGACAGAATTAAACCACTTGGCTGGTCTAGGCTGCAACTTCAAAGATCACTTTGGGCATTTTAATGATAACCCCATTAAAATGTCTCCTTTTGACCAGTGATTCATTTGAATGGCATTGTATTTCTGGCAAATTTGATATTTTAAATTTGAAACGGACAGGGAAAAAAAAAAAGCACACAAAGAAAAGGTCTTGTTGAATTGTCAGGTCTCTGTGAATGACTGTATTCTATGGCATGGGGAAAACCCTTCTCATTGGCCAGCAGCCCTGAGCACCAAAGCAGGAGGCTCCTCAAAAGCTGATACCCTGGGAAGCTGAAAACAGAGCCAGACCAACACAGCCAACATGGAAGCCTCACAGGTGTGTAATTAGAATCTTTTTGCCAGACTGAAAAGTCATAAAAAGGCCCCATGGATTATGGGCAAATATTGGCCAGAATAGAATTATTTGCAAAAGTAAGAAGGATAGATGACCTCAGCTCCTCTGGAAAGAAAAGGATAACCTACCTCTAATTACAAAGGGAGAAAAATAACCACCATTTTTTTTTTAATGGAAGTCTAGTTGGTTTACAATGTGTCAGTTTCAGGTGTAAGGCAAGGTGGTTCAGTTATATTTTAAGGAGGAGAAGGCAAATCAAAACTTTATTTGCATAATTGTCATGGAAGGGAAGCAGTGTAATGACCCTTTGACTTCTGTCCCTTGTCCATTTGCTCCTCTGGGCTGGTCTGCCAACCAGAGATGCTTTTGAATGTTTGCCTTTCATTAAGTTTTATTCTCAGTGTGCCTAGGAATATATTAGTATATTTATCCTAGAGCTGGAAAATCAGATCATGAATTCTAGGCCAGAGAAAATGAGTGTGTGATTGAGACAGATATCCCTGGAGGAGGAAATGGCACCCCACTCCAGTATTCTTGCCTAGAAATTCCAAAGACTGAAGAGTCTGGCAGGCTATAGTCCATGGGGTCACAAAGAGTCAGACAGGACTCAGCACACACACACCTATATAATCAATAACTGCCTCCCTACAGCTCATTTGACACCTAGGGGCTATTTTCACAAATCTAAAGCAGCATTTAAGCACACTTCAATCATGTCTAGGAGCAGTCTCTGGGTCACCATCACAGGTTATAAATGTTTAGGACATGTTTTTTTCCATTGCCCAATCATTTACCAAGAATCTACCACCAGGCAGGTGGTGCAAATACCTACTTGTTAAGATCATATCACTGCTTCCTTCAAACTGTTCACTTGCTAGTGGAAAAGAAACAGACATCCACAGATAATGACAATGTACTATCACAAATTGTTAATTTTCTGGCCAACTTTGTCGCTAAGTGGGTTATGGTAGTGGCCTTTTCAGAGAATAAGTTCAGAACTGAACCTCCAAGAACACGTGTATGTTATCTGGTGAAAATGGAAAGATGTGGAGCAGAACTAGGAAATTCTAAATGAGAGGAGAAAGATGAGGATGATCAGATGCTTCAGCAGATTTCACCTAAAAGATGTGGAAAATAGTTGTTCAATAGCTGCATAAAATAACACTGAAAGAGTAGGAGGAATTATAACATGAAAATATTTTGCTATGGAAACTTTATCCTAAAAGCAAGAATGGAGTCCAGTGAGGGAATTCCATGGTGGTCCAGTGGCTAAGACTCCATGCTCCCAACTCTGGTGGCCCAGGTTCAATCCCTGGTCCAGGGACTAGATCCCACATGCTGCAGCTAAAGGTCTCACATGCCACAACGAGGATCAAAGATCCTGTGTGCTGCAACTAAGACTGGCACAGCTAAATAATTTTTTTTTTAAAGACAGAATCCAGTGAACCAGGATGTTCATTTTCCCTCTCTATGGCATTTTGGTTGGGTTACAGACAGACCTGCAGTCTAGAGATGTGTGCTGAGCCACTGAAAACACTCAGCAAGAAATTTGCTGGTTGGAGGTGGACAAAAAGGTAACATGTGGCATCAGGTCAGGTTTGCATCTCAGGAATCTGTTGGGGGACTATTTGAAGCAATGAACCTATGACTGATTATGGGATGGGTTCTTTCCCTAATTGCCACTTCTATATTTGGTTTCAAAAATGGAATGTATGAAAAAGCTGGGAAGTTCTTTAGAATTGGCCATAAAGAAAACCTAAGTAAATTATGACATGGATGATTGAATTGTATCAATTTCTGTGACATTAGTCATTTCGAAGAGTAGCTGTAGCTCTTACATTAGTGCAAGTAAGCCTAGTGGTGAATGCTTCATGCAGAATTCTCATCTGAATTTTGTGGGCTGGTGAGGAAGCCTCTGGGAGGTGGACTTGAAGGATCTGGAAAGAAATCTCTAGGACCAAGGGGCTCACTTGTTTGGAATGCTTTTCACATTTGTAAGTAAAAGTTGACAAGTGAAATTCTCAAAGGACTTACGGTGAAGTTACTTTATAAACCACATCTTGCCTTTTTATAAAGATTTTTTTTTTTTTTTTTTTTTTTTTTGCGGGAGCAAATTATCTTGTCCTGCTCATTTGTGGTCCTGTGTCCACAGCTCTCTGCCCCACACCACTTCTTCTTCAGTGGTCTATACTGTGCCGTCTTCTGGAGTTTCATAAAGGTAGAACTGTTGGTTGTACTTGAACCTGCCTCCATGGCATTGCTCCTGGATGCAAGGGAAGGGCACATTGCTCCTGTGCCTTGACCTTTGGTTTGGTAGTCATAGGATGGACACAGGCTTCAGTGCCCATAGGCTAAAGGACATGTGATTTGAAGTTCTGCAAGTCTCAGATTGGACTTTGATTTTTCTCCCAAAGGCTTTGATGTCTTTGAGTGACTTCCCATACCTTAGATTTGCTTCACAAGAAACTGAAGAACATCAGCCAAATTTTGTTCTGAGATTTTGCAAGTCCCTAAATATGATATGCTTGTCTGACCTGAGGGGAGAACAGTTGCCTTGTACCCATGTACTTCTGAAATCTAGGCCACAGAGCATGTGAAAGGGAACGCAAGTGATGTTCTGATTTGTGACTCAGATAACCAGGTGAACAGGCCCCATATCAGCAGCCGTAATCTCCTCTGCCAGCAGCAGACAGTGAAAGTCACTCAGTCATGTTCAGCTCTTTGCAACCCCACAGACTATACAGTCCATGGAGTTCTCCAGGCCAGAATACTGGGCTGGGTAGCGTTTTCCTTCTCTAAGGGATCTTCTCAATTCATGGATCAAATCCAGGTCTCCCTCAATGCAGGCATATTCTTTATCAGGTAAGTTACCCAGGAAGCCCAGCAGGAGAACCAGGGCTCAAATTTAATTTAAAATTTCTTTGGTTGTAACCCTCCAGATATCTGTCCTGGAAGCAGGTAGTTTCAGGGCAAAGCTAATCTTTTAAAACAGGATGTTATAGACTTCCAAAGGGCTCTTTGTTCTAAGATATCTCTTTTATTGACCCTTAATCCAGGGTAAGGTTTGCCCAGGTGCCTCTGTGCGCTTGGCCAACAGCCTCTGAGGCCACCCACCCAAGCTCCCCAGAAGCTGGTGGGTGGTGGCCCTTCCCCAGGACCCTCCAAAGCCCAGGGAGACAAAGTGACTTTAAATCCAGACATGTATATTGAAATAAGTTAAAGGATTTAATATGAGGCACAGATGCAGATAACACCAAAAAGCAAGCAGTAGCTGGTACACATTTAGTGATTAAAACAGCCTTTCCTTCTCCCACTGCTGCTGAGATGTCTGAAATTAGTCAAATTTAGTATAAAATGGAATACACTGAAAGTGTTAGTGAAGGAGGGTCTGGAAAAGTTAAAGGTGGCACGACCAAATGCTGACCTGTAACAAGGATTCCAAGAAGGAGTTTCAAATGCTAGTGTGATTATGCAGGTTCCAGAGAGAATTGTGGTATCAGGAAATAATGAAAACATTCCATTTCTAGACCAGTAGGTCTTGACATTATACAGTCAAATCCCTTTAAGCCAAGCACTCATGTGCTTATGCTAAATGAAAGACCACTAAATTGTCTGGATTTAGAAACACCTTCTCCAGGCCCTCAAAATCAAGAAATCCGTGCAGTTGACAGGCTAAAAAGGAGCATTCTATGAGTGAAAATGCTATTTCCGAAAATGGACAGCTGGTCAGAACTGACTCCATGTATGACATTTCAAATATACAGGCAACAACTGAAGGAACTTCAGAAGACATGACAGTTGTAGATGGAGCTTCGTTACGATGACAGATAATCAAACTGAATAGATGTCTACAGCTTCTTGAAGAGGAGAACAAAGATTGTGCTAAAAGAGAAATGGTCATTATTCAATTACTGTAGCATTCTGGCTGCCAAATAGCTGGCTCTGGTTCTGCCACTAGCGGTAACCTCAACTCTCAAAAATATTGTTTCAACATCTGGAAATGTAAAGAATTTGCAAACTTCCAAAAAAAAAAAAAAAAAGACAAGGTAAGCCAGGGCCTCCCATATTTTGGCCATTACTGTACCATTCTCTTCTGTTTCTGTTTTATTGACTACGTTAAAGCCTTCGACTGTGTGGATCACAACTGTGGAAAATTCTTAAAGAGATGGGAATCCCAGACCACCTGATCTGCCTTCTGAAAAATCTGTATACAGGTTAAGAAGCAACACTTAGACCTGGATGTGGAAAACAGACTGATTTCAAATCGGGAAAGGAGTACGTCAAGGCTGTATATTGTCACCCTGCTTATTTAACTTATACTCAGAGTACATCATGCCAAATGCTGGGCTGGATAAAGCACAAGCTGGAATCAAGATTTCTGGGAGAAATAACAATAATGTCAGATATGCAGATAACACCACCCTTATGGAAGAAAGCAAAGAGAAACTAAACAGCCCCTTAATGAAAGTGAAAGAGCAGAGAGGGAAAAGTTGGCTTAAAACTCAACATCCAGAAAACTAAGATCATGGCATCTGGTCCCATCACTTCATGGCAAATAGATGGGGAAACAATGGAAACAGTGAGAGACTGTTTTTTGGGGGTCCAAAATCACTGCACATGGTGACTGCAGCCATGAAATTAAAAGATGCTTGCTCTCTGGAAAAAAAGCTATGACCAACCAAGACAGCATATTAAAAAGCAGAGACATTACTTTGCCTACAATGGCCCATCTAGTCAAAGCTATGGTTTTTCCAGTAGTCATGTATGGATGTGAAACTTGGACTATAAAGAAAGCTGAATGCCGAAGAATTAATGCTTTTGAACTGTGTTGTTTGAGAAGACTCTTGAGAGTCCCTTGGACTGCAAGGAGATCCAACCAGTCCACCCCAAAGGAGATCAGTACTGAATATTCACCAGAAGGACTGATGCTGAAGCTGAAACTCCAATGCTTTGGCCACCTGATGTGAAGAACTGATCTTTTCATTTGAAAAGACCTTGATGCTGGGAAAGATTGAAAGAGGGAGAAGGGGACCACAGAGGATGGGATGGTTGGATGGCATCACTGACTTGATGGATATGAGTTTGAGTAAGCTCTGGGAATTGGTGATGGACAGGGAAACTTGGCGTGCTGCAGTTCATGGGGTCACAAAGAATAACACACGACTGAGCAACTGAACTGACTGACTGTACCGTTTTCACAGTTTTTGACATTTGCAGTAATTTTTACTTATTTCTCCTCTTTTTCTTTTTTCAAATTAACTTAATACATTACCAAAAAGAAAATTTCTCATCATTACTAAATAATAAATAATAGGACACAAGTGAAAGATTATTTTTTCAAATAAATAAAAAGAAAGCATAACAATTTACATAAATCCTACTCATCTATGGAAAACTCTAAATAATTTCACAAGCACTGAGCTAAAGTATTTGGCACCATAATAAGTATAATTCCTCTTGTCAAGGAATCCAGAATATAGGAAGAGAGAGATAAATACAAATAGGCCATTAAAAACTGATGTCAGTATTTCTGGGATGAAGATAATCCTAGAGTATTTTACAGGCACATAAGAAGAGCATTTAACACCACAAACTTAGGTCAGAGAAAAATTTGCTGGGGCAGGTGAGGTCAGATCCAAGTGTTTGGCAAGGGGCATGCAGAGGCCATCACTAGATGACAAAGTGGCTCCTGAGCAGAGGGACAGTAACAATAGTTTAGATTCTAGAAAAGGCATGGGATGAATGGCATTTCTGTTGCCACAGTGAACGGCGGGCTCAAGGAGTGATGAGAGGCAGTTGAGGTTGAAGGCTAGGCAGGCAGCTTACTACTTCATTTTGCAAGTAATGGGCTGAGAGGATGGATTTTACACTTTACAGCAGGATGTTTTTAAAAGAATGCTACAGTTGCAGTCCAGTGAGTAAATACCAGTTTAGTGAACAAGGAACACAGAGGCAAGAGGGAGATGGAAAGAAAGCTCTGTAAGTGGCAACCTGTAGAGGCTTTGGAGAGGACCACCGAGAGAGCAGAACCTCACTGCTTAAAAAGGCTAGAGACTGAATGGCTTTCCCTCCTGGTTCAGGCAAGCTTATTCCAAGAATACAGAGTTGGGCTGAAGGTTGAAGTAGTGAAGATGGGTGGGCTCCCAATTATTCTGTGATTGTGGACAGTATACCTTGAAAGCTGGTCTTCTTGACTTTGAATCTATTCTTCCCCTGAGCTGATCACTTTTAAATACTCTTACAATATTTCTTACAGTCTCCAGACACGATTTTTTCCAGGGCCGAAATCGTGTTTTTGTGCTCTTATATGTGATTATACATAAGTATGTTCCTTTTCAAAGGCTTAGTTTTCTCATCTCTAAAATGGGATTAATGAAAGTCCCCTTAAGAAGCAGTTTTGAAAATCGGTAGATATTAAGTATGAAGATACCTTGCCCTGGGGTCTACACACACTGTTGAGACTCAGTAACTGTTAGTTGTTTTTTTTTTTTTTTTTTTTTAATTCATTTACTACACAGTAGTAAGCATGTGAAGGATGTTTGATAATGGTGGTGGCTGGAAAGGATTGACCAGCACATGCTCTGGTGGATTGGAAATGCAATTAAGGAAATGACATGGACTTTAGGGTCTTGTTTTGATGGCAGTGTTAAATAATTTGGCGTTCAGACTTTAACTGTATTTGAAGTTATCGTAGACTCTTCTATGCTTTAGCTGTGATGAAGTGATAAAAGAGAACCCAGGCTAAGTACATCATTGGTTCTTCATTACCCCTGATACTGACTATAATTACTCCAGTTAATAGACCTTTAGCTTATTAGTCAGCAAGCCTATTGGAGTTTCCCAGGTGGCACTAGTGTTGTGTGTGTGTGTGTGTGTGTGTGTGTGTGGGCGTGTGTGCGCACACGCATGAGCATGCTAAGTCACTTCAGTCATGTCCAACTCTGTGCCACCTTATGGACTGTAGCCCACCAGACTCCTACGTCCATGGGATTCTCCAGGCAAGAATACTGGCGTGGGTTGTGATAATATCCTCCAGGGAATCTTCCCAAGCCAGGGATTGAACCTGTGTTTTTTATGTCTCCGTCATTGGCAGGTGTGTCCTTTACCACTGGTGCCGCCTAGGAGCCCAAGCCTATTACAAGGCCCACAAAAGTCTGTATGTGTGTTGAACTCATTGTAGAAGAGTCCAGAAGCTTCTGCTGAACCATGATGTCTCCAGTCACATCCTCAGACCAACCTGGAGGACAAATAATTAGTTTGCTATCTTATGTTTAAGACAGTTACTTTTCCTTTACATTGGCCATATACCATATACCAGTGTGATTAAAAGATCAGATGATGACAAGGACTCTTGAATGGGATGAAGTAAAAAGTAAATTCTACCCCTCAGAAATATTTTATGCAGGTCAGGGCAATGCTGTTGATCTTCCGTTTTTTTAAAGTTTTAATTGTGCTAAGTGCTTGACATACAATATTTCATTGAATATTTCCAATGAGCTTATGATACACACACTTTTAAATAAAGAGATGAAACATACTGAGCCTGAGAAAATTAGATAAATTGCCTAAAGTTACAATGTGAGCTGAGAAGCACTCTAGCTGCCCTGTTTCTTATCTACCTATAGCCAGTGTTCAGCGAGATTGCTAGTTCTTCATTTGTTAGGAGATAAAAAAATATATTTCCACTAATATGAAACTCACAGGGGAGACATAGAAATCAAATAAGTAAACAAGTGTGAAGGATATTTAAAAAATTAAATGAAATGACCTAGCATGAGAACCATAACTAATGTATCTCTATGTACACAAAGCAGTATCATACAAAAGAGATGTCAAATTAAGTATTGTGGATGATGTTGGCTATAAATGTAAATTATATGAGTTAAATTAGAAGCAAACAAATGGGGTGAAGTGGTTTGGGGGAAGGTCTATGATTTCTTATCAATGTAATATTCAGGTTGATGGAGTTGACATAGACGCTAAGTAGATCACCCATTTCTTCAAACTTTGTAGGTAGATAGAAATCTCTTATTACCTACCAATATCTTGAACAGATTGTCATCTTTCTAAGTTTTTTAATTAAAAATATTTTACAGAAGTATAGTTGATTAATTATATCTTAAATTCTGCTATACAGTAAAGTGATTCAGCTCTACATATATGTACACACACACACACACATTCTTTTTGTATCACAGGGTATTGACTACAGCTCCCTGTGCTACACAGTAGGATCCTGTTGTTATCCATTCCATATATATTAGTTTGCATCTGCTAACCCCAAACTCCCAATTCATTCTTCCCCTGTCCCCTTCTCCCCCTTGACAATCACAAGTCTGTTTTCTATGTCTATGAGTCTGTTTCTGTTTCATAGATACGTTCACTTGTGTCATATTTAAGATTCCACAAGTAAGTGATATCATATGGTATTTATGTCTCTTTCTGACTTACTTCACTTAGTATGAGAAACTCTAGTAACACATGTTACTGCATGTGTGCATGCTTAGTCGTCTCCAACTCTTTCCCACCCCAACTTGCACATAGAAGGTCTAATCTTCCTTCCTATACTCCAGAAGTCTGTGAAATTGATTTGTGCAGAAAAAGTTCCCAGATGATGTCCCCAGTCAGATATCACTTTTCCCTTCTTCGATGAACAAAGCAGCATGTGAATAGCTTTTAGACAACATCATTTCTGACCTCTTCGTTTGAAAATTATTTTCTGGCTTTTATATATGATACCTACAATCACAGTGCTTAGCGAATAGCAAACACAATCCTTTTTTTTTTTTTTTTTTTGCTAAATTTAATTAAATTGTTACAAATTTCACAGAGATGCATAAACATTGACTGAATGAAAACTCACAGTTGATGTGTCCCAACTTTCTAATGGTGAAAAGTCACACTGCAGTCACTAGTTCACAAGTGTTCACCAGCACAGCATGTCTGGTATAAAATATCCAGCTGGAATTGTCTCATTAGGCATCACTCTATCTGTATGTGCTCTGAAAGGAAAAGAAAATTGATTGTAAAGTGTGTTGCTGCTGCAGACTTCCTGGATTTGGTTAATGAGATAAACTTGGCATAAGAATTCCTTGCCACTGGGAATGACTAAGTCACCATACCATAACTGTACACCTTTTTGGCAGGGAAGGATACCACCGGCAAGGGCAGATATATGTTTTGCTTTTTGTAAAAGGATCATTAAATTTTATTTCCAATTCCTGTTGTTATCATTATAGACATAGATCTAGATGTGAGCCCAATAGGGGTAGAGCTGAGATAGTAATCTGAGAGTCAGAAAACATGCTGTAATCAGATTCATCCATCCTGTACTGAGACATTATTCCTATATCAAGCAAATTGTGTCTGACTTCATGCTCCTTGTAAAGGGTACAATCATCATGAATGATGGCCACCAAAGATGTCTAGTACATGGGTCTAACTAAATTTTCTGGCTTCTTGTAGTTGAATGTGTCCATGTGACCAGTTCTGGCAAGGATTTGTGAGCAAAATTGAGGGGTGTTACTTCTCAGTCTGAGCACTTAATTAGTAGCCTGAATGCACAGTCTTTCCAAAACTCTCTTTCCTTCTGCTGGCCATGCAACCAGGATGTGGTTGCTGTGTCATCCTGGCTGCAGTGAGGAGACATAAGGGCTGACCCACAGTGAGAAAGAAGCCTAAAACCTCTTTCTTGTTATAAGTCATTAGTTTCTGTGGTTATTTTTTACACAGAATAACCTTGTCAATCTTATGGTACATGGGAACTGCCCAGGTCCTCATAAACACAAACTTTGTGTCAGTTTTCTCATTGAACAAGGAATTCACTGAACACTACTTCAAGATAGACATTATCTAGGCATCAGATATACTGCACTGAACAAAACTGTTTATGCTATTTGTAGCTAATGGGAAACATGAGGGGCTGACCTGAAAGAATTTCCAGATAAGACTGTTCCATCTATGAGTGAATATTGGGATTAACCTGGGTTTCCATGAATTTGGCATGGAAAGAATAATACTAAGTAGGAAAGTGTATTCATCCAACAAAATCGCATTGCATTCCTATGCAAGCAGAGAATTTACAATGTCATTTATAGCAACATGGGTGGACCTAGAGATTGTCATACTAAGGGAAATAAACCAGAAGGAAAAAGTCAAATACCATATCCTATCACTTATATGTAGAATCTCAAAAAAGTGATACAAATGAACTTATTTACCAAACAGAAAGAGACTTACAGGCATAGAAAACAAACTTGTGGTTACCAAAGGGGAAAGAGGGCAGAGGTACAAATTAGGAGTGTGAGATTAACATATACACACTACTAGGTATAGATATATAATAGCTAACCAACAAGAACCTACTGTATAGTACAGGGACCTGGGCTCAATGTTGTAATAACCTCATTGGAAAAGACTCTGATGCTGGGAGGGATTGGGGGCAGGAGGAGAAGGGGATGACCGAAGATGAGATGGCTGAATGGCATCACGGACTCGATGGACGTGAGTCTGAGTGAACTCCGGGAGATGGTGATGGACAGGGAGGCCTGGCGTGCTGCGATTCATGGGGTCGCAAAGAGTCGGACGCGACTGAGAGACTGAACTGAACTGAATCTGAAAAAAATAGGTTTATATATGTATAACTGAATCACTTTATTTTATACCTGAAACTAACACAACACTGTAAATCAACTATACTTCAATTAAAAAAGAGTTTATTAGAGTTCTATCAATTAAAAGAGACACAAAAGTAGAATTCTGATTATCTTTGGAATATAACAATAGTAATTATAGCTTCTATTTGTTGGGTACCTTCTATAGGATAGCTACTTGAATATATACAAATTACCCAGAATTATGCATAACATGAAATTGTGTTCATTTTCTATCACTGCATATTAAATTACCATAAATTTAGCAGCTTGAAACCATACCTGTGATCTGCTTCTGTGGGTCAGAGATCCAAGTGAGCTCAACTGGTCTCTGCTCAGGTACCACAGAGCTGGAATCAATATGTTAACCAGGTTAAGAGCTTACCTGGAGAACTGGAGAACCTATTTCCAAACTCAAGCAGGTGATTGACAGAATGCCTTTCTATGTGACTGTAAAACTGAGATCCATTTCTTTGCTGGCTGCAGGAGGTCTGTCTCTGCTCCTAGAGGCTTCTGCATTGCTGCCTCTATCTGTAGAGCAGCAATAGCACCTTGAGGACTTCTTGTGCTTCAAATCTCTGTGACGTCCTACATCCCCTTCCACGGCCTTCTTCTGACTTATTAAAAAATTTTTAATTGGAGGATAATTACATTACAATGTTGTGTTGGTTGCTGCCATACAGCAATGCAAATAAGTCGTAAGTGTGTGTGTGTGTGTTGTGTGTGTATGTATATGTATGTATGTGTGTATATATATATATATATATATATATGAAAGTGAAAGTGAAGTCTCTCAGTCGTGTTCCTACTCTTTGCAACCCCATGGACTGTAGCCTATCAGGCTCCTCTGCCCATGGGATTTTCCAGGCAAGAGTGCTGGAGTGGATTGCCATTTCCTTCTCCAGGGGATCTTCCCGACCCAAGGATCGAACCTGAGTCTCCCGCATTGTAGGCAGATGCTTTACTATCTGAGCCACCAGGAAAGCCCTATATATAAATACTATCCCTCTTGAACCATCCTCCCAATCCCTTTTTTTGCCTTTTAAAAGAAGCCTGTAATTTGATTAAATTCACCTGGATGATCTCCAAAATTTAACCTCAACTGATTTGCACCTTAAATTGCAAAGTCCTTTCACCACAATACCTATATTTATATTTGAATCTGTAGGGAATGGGAATCTTTTGGGGGAGAGAGAACAATCCTTGGAATTCTGCCTACCATGTAAAGTTCTAGAATTTCTCAAAATTTAGCATGTTGAGGTCACGCTAAAAAATAAAAAATTCCTACTCTGATAATTTTTTTCATCTTTCTGTGTCAACTTCTCTCACATCCATGAATCTGAGAAACCACTTGGCAAAGAGAGCTTAAAAAAAAAAAAAACACTCCCTTGTAGCTTCCCTATTGGTCCAGTGGTTAACAGTGTGCCTGCCAATGCCAGCGCAGAATGTGGGCTTGATTTCTGGTCTAGAAAGATCTCATATGCCATTGGGCAACTAAGCCCTTGTGCCACAGCTACTGAGCCCATACATTCTAGAGCCCATGCTCTACAACAAGAGAAGTCACCACAATGAGAGGCTTACACACTGCAGGTAGAAGGTATCCCCCACTCACTGCAACTGGAGAAAGCTTGGGGCAGCAATCAAGACCTAGCACATCCAAAAATAGATAAATAAAACTTAAAAAACCAAGTTGGCCCAGAGTTGTCAATAAGTGTAAAAAAAGTAACACCCCATAACCCTTAAATACATACATCCTCCCAATACATATACACATACACAACATGTACACACACTTTTTGTGATAAGATAGCTCAAATATTGACTTTTGCTTTACTAGTGAGAAAAAATTGCCACCTAAAACATCAACAAAAATAAAATTAAAAAGTTAAAAAATGACATGGCACTAATTTGGGATTATAAGTAATTTGTAAGGGGAAGTGAAGACATGCATGCTTGCAAACATCCCCTAGGCACCCCCAGTTTGAATTCAGAATCAGCTCTAAATCATGTCAGCCTCACAATGATCCTTTGTTTTGAATCGTATATCAAAGTGCCAAAGCCATTCAATGGGCTTGCCTTTGTAAAAGCTGACAGCTTTGTATTTTTACCAATTCATAGTATCTGACTGAAGCTCAGATGTCACAGTTTGTGAACAAACAGCTTCCTTCTCTCTTTCTTTTGTCAGACTGCCAAGAAGCTGGCGATCAACCAAGGCTGGTTCTACTGGGTAACTCCTCATGCTGGCAAGTGTCAAGTGCCCACGAGAGACACCCCTGGTCTATAATTCCGGAGCTCAGTGGGGAGGAAACAGCTTACTGGCATCTGTTAGCAAATAGAGGACTTCCTTATATGTCCCCTCTGCTCTAATCAGACAGCATTTGACATCTTTCCTGTTCATGCTCTGTTAATTTCCATCTCAGGATTTCCTGTATGCTTATCCTTTACCAGAAAATCTCCTGCATTTCTACTTACATAGAGGTTTATATTAATAAATTCTTGATTCAATTTATTGAATAGATATAAGCCTATTTGAATGATCTATTTTCTTTGTGTGAGTTCTGATAGTTTGCATCTTATAAGGAATCGCTACATTTCGACTAGTATCGGTTCGTGGTTATTTGTTGTTCATAGTTCTAAGCATTCTTTTACTTTTTAGTGTTTTGTTATAGATTCAATGTACACAGAATCAGCTTTTTAATTAATTCTTTATTGGGATATATTTACTTTACAGTGTTGTGTTAGTTTCTGCTGCATAATGAAGCAAATCAGACACATGTGTATGTTTATTCCCTCCGCTTTGTACCTCCTGTCCCTCTGACCCACCCGTTTAGGTCACCACAGAACACCAAGCTGAGCTCCCTATGCCATACATCAGATTTACACTAACCACTATGGAGAACAGTATGGTGGCTCCTTAAAAACTAAAAGTAGAATTACCATATGAGCCAGCAATCCCATTCCTAAGCATATACTCTAAGAAAGCCATAATTCTAAAAGACATATGCACGAGATCAATTTTGATGACCCATGGGGCTTCCCTGTGGCTCAGATGGTAAAGAATCCACCTGCAAGGCAGGAGACCCAGGTTTGATCCCTGGGTTGGGAAGATCCCCTGGAGAAGGGAATGGCAACCCACTCTGGCATTCTTGCCTGGGGAATCTCCTGGACAGAGGAGCTTGATGGACTCCAGAAATGCAGGAGACCCATGTTCTAGCCTTGGGTTGAGAATATCCCCTGGAGAAGGAAATGGCTACCCACTACAGTATTCTTGCCTAAAGAATTCCATGGACAGAGGAGCCTGGCAGGCTATCGTCGATGGGGTCATAAAGCGTTGGGTACGACTGAGCAACTAACACACACACACGTACTGTATGGAAAATGGAGTCTCAGCTCTGTTTTCTTGGAGCCATATAACAACAACTAGACTTAGTCAAGGGTAGATTATATTGAAAAAACTATTCCAATTGGGAGAATGTTCCAGCTACAATCTTTAAGCCAATCAAGATCAAGTAGAAAAATAATTTTCCATTTTTAAGGGATTAGAGAATTAGGACCAGTAAGAATGTGGAAATTGAATAGAAACAAACAGACAGCATTGTAATTAAGATGATCTAATGGGGTACGTTTCTGTTCTCACATGGTCAGCCAATTCTCTGCTGCTGCTAAGTGGCTTCAGTCGTGTCGGACTCTGTGTGACCCCATAGAGGGCAGCCCACCAGGCTCCTCCGTCCCTGGGATTCTCCAGGCAAGAACACTGGAGTGGGTTCCCATTTCCTTCTCCAATGCATGAAAGTGAAAAGTGAAAGTGAAGTCACTCAGTCGTGTCCGACTCTTAGCGACCCCACAGACTGCAGCCCACGAGGCTCCGCCATCCATGGGATTCTCCAGGCAAGAGTACTGGATTGGGGTGCCATTACCTTCTCCGAGCCAATTCTCAGGATGAACTTAAATGAGGGTATTCTGTGTTTTACTGCTTGTCCAGACTAAAGGACAAGCCAGAGTTCAGGGATCTATGGGGAGGAGAGAAGCCTGTCGAGACAGTGCAAGCCAAAGTAGAGGGTAAAAGTGAAAATGTTAGTTCCTCAGTCCTGTCTGACGCTGTGACCCCATGGACTGTAGCCCACTAGCTCACCTGGCTCCACTGTCTATGGAATTCTCTAGTCAAGAATACTGGAGTGGGTTGCATTCCCATCTCCAGGGGATCTTCCCGACCCAGGGATTGAACCCAGGTCTCCTGCACTGCAGCAGATTCTTTACCAGGTGAGCCACCAGGGATCCCCCTAGTAGAGGGTAAATTGTGGGTGATTGTAAACAGTTGGTCATTGCTCATCCTGGCTACAGGTTTACCAGTTTCGTTGATCTTTTCAAAGAACCCACTTTGTTCCTTTCACTCACTTGAAAAGCACTCACTTTGAAAAGATCTTTTCAAAGATCAATGAATCAATTATGAGTTCATTGATTCTATTGTTTTCCTGTTTCCAACATTATTCACTTCTGCTGTAATGTATATATATGTTTTTGTATTCTACTTAGGCTTAAATGGCCATTCCTCTATTTTCTTAGATGGAACCTTACATTATTATAACATAAGACCTTTCCTCTTGTTTAACATACACACTTAAGGCTAAAAATTTCCATCAAGGTGTTGCTTTTTCTGCAGCCCACATATTTTGATAAGTTGCATTTAGATTTTTCCTTTAGTTCAAAATATTTGCAAATACTTTTCTTGAGACCTCTTTAACCTATTTGTTATTTAGGTATGTATGTTTAATGACCAAATATTGGGGATTTTGCAACCTTTTTCTGAAATTGATTTCTAGTTCAATTCCATTGTGGTCAGATAACATATTCTATTTATATTTGTATAAATCTGCTAAGGTATGTTTTACAGTCTGGAATGCCATCTCTCTTGGTGAATGTCTTGTGAACTTGAGAGAATATGTACTCTATCATTGAAGGGATATTCTATAAATATCAATTAGATCAAGTGTGCTGAGAGTTACGTTTAGGTCATCTCTATCTTTAGTGATTTTCTACCTACTTGTACTACTAACAGTTTGTGTTGAAATCTCTGACTATAACAGTGGATTTGTCTATTTCTTCTTGTAGTTCTGTCAGTTTTTGACTCACGTGTTTTGATGCTCTATTAAGTACATAGGTGTGTGAGTTTGTTAGGTGTTCTTGGAAAAGTGACAACTGGTAATCCCTGATAATTTTCCTTGTTCTGAACTCTATAACTCTGAAACTGATGGCTCTATTTATCAATATATCTTGGGAATTCCCTAATGGTCCAGTGGTTAAAACATGGGATTGCACTGCCAAGGGCCCAGGTTAGATCTTTGGTAGGGGAATTAAGATCCCACAAGCTGCTGGTGTGGCCAACAAATAAATAAATAAAATCTTAAAATATACAGTATATCTTTTTTCTTTCCCTTTATTTTTACCTGAGTTTGTTTGTTTGTTTGTTTGTTTGTTTGTTTGTTTAAGTGGCTTTCTTATAGACAACATACAGTATGGTCTTGTTTATTCACTCACTCTGCCAATCTCTATCTTTTTAATTGGTGTGCTGCTGCTAAGTCGCTTCAGTCGTGTCCGACTTTGTGTGACCCCATAGAAGGCAGCCCACCAGGCTCCCCCTGTCCCTGGGATTCTTCAGGCAAGAACACTGGAGTGGGTTGCCATTTCCTTCTCCAATGCATGAAAGTGAAACGTGAAAGTGAAGTCGCTCAGTCGTGTCCAACTCTTAGCGACCCCATGGACTGCAGCCCACCAGGCTCCTCCATCCATGGGATTCTCCAGGCAAGAGTACTGGAGTAGGGTGAATAAGGTCTAAACATTTAAAAGGACTACACCAATTTTCAGGGTGAAACCAATCTAAATCATGGTGAAAAATGAAGGCAGCTGAGTAGGTAAGAGTATATACTGTGAGAAGGACCCAATCTTCCATTGCTAGCTTTAAAGGTAGGAGAAAGATTTCATGAGCTAAGGAATGTGAGCTGCCTCTTGCAGGTGGGAAGCACAAGAGAATGGATGCTACCAAAAGCCTCCAGTAAAGAGCACAACCCTCCAACACTGATTTTAGCCCAGTGATTTTATCTCAGATTTCTGACCTGTAGAGCCATAAGGTGGTGCATTTATATTGCTAAACTCTCCAACTTTGTGGTAATTTCTTATGATAGTGATAGAAAACTAATAAACTTGCATTTCATATTCCAAGATCAAATCCAAACTAAGTCTCCCTGGTATACGTATTGCTTATATACCAACCTGGCTTGTACTTCAATCTCTTTTGTGGTAAATCCTCTTCCTTATTATTCTTACATGTTGTCTGTTTCGTGTATTTAGGTTTGTGTATATGAGACAGAGTTAGTGTTTGTGTTGCTGTGGTTCTCCTGTACCAGCCCCACACTGAGCTACATCAGTATCTGTTTCTAACATTTTTCAGACTTTGTATGTTACTCAGATGCATGCTAGAAGTGTAAAAGAATAAGGTCGATTTGATTGAGGAAAAACGCCATGTGCTGATATTAGATAATCACAGATGCAAAATCTGTGTTGCCTAAGATGACACCCAAATTTCAGTGCTCTCATCTGTGAGATGGGAATAAACATACCTGTCCCAATGACTATTTGTAAGGAGGCAGCTCAGAAGTATGTGAATTGTTAGTCACTGAGTAGATGTTTAGATATTAGATATTCCAGAGGTTGGTTTTCTTAATAGAGACAAACAAGATAATTATGAGCATGAAATTTTCACTTCTGTTGTTCTAATTAAAAAATAGTACTGGGAGCAAATGAGAAAGTTTATAGCTAGCATTTTCTTAAGTGATTACACACAAATACTGTGATTCTTGAGGGTTAACAGTCCTGTCCATAAGATGACTGGCGTTCAATCCAATTGTATAAGTAAACATGCCACTTGTGCATACATTGCTCATTTCCATGGTTTTAAAAATAACAATACATTGTTTTCCCTTCATTTAGCTCACACTTATGGGCTAATTGGACATACATTACATTATTTAAAAATTCATTCTTGTCAACAAAAACAGGCACTTCATATGATCATTTTCATTTTCATATATTTTTGAACTGCTAGGCAAATGGCATTTTACTAAAATAGATTTTGTTTTCACAGCACACAGAATAAAAGATGTTATTAATTTAAGTTTTGTAGGCTTTTGAAAATAATTAGATATAACTGACATAATTTTTATTTGACAATGCAGATGCACAGAGCAGGCTCAGAAAAGAGAGACTCAGAAAATTCACCAGCATATCTTTAAATCTAATCATTTCCTTTATATATATATGTATATGAACAGTATATATCTACATCATATAGACCATTCCTTATGTATATATGATGCACATTATATCATATATGCATGATCATATATATATATTTATATATCATTTACACATATTTTTTAACTGTTCAGCCATGCCCCCACAACATGCAGGATCTTTGGGTCCTGACCAACACTCAAACACAGGCCTACTGCACTGGAAGCAGAGTCTTAACCACTGGGCCACAAGGGAAGTCCCCACACATACATGTATATGTTTTAAATTTATTTCAGATCTACAAATAAACTTGTTTTACATTACCAAAATGCTATGTTGTTGAAGAAAAGTGGTTTATTTGTGTGACACTACAGTTTGACTTCTGGTAAGTCCTTTTGGGATTTAATTCTCGATGGGTCTGTCTTTGCACATCCCAGGAACCGAAGCATTAGGGCCTTTTAAAAAAGACTATCTCTTCAAAGATATTTATGATCCAAACAGGCTTTATAGATAGGGATTTAATTTTATCTCCTCCTGAGCAGAAGAAAGTCTTTCTTACTCTCTGGTCTAATAAATGTAGTGTTCTCCATGGCACACGGTGTGTAGCTGTGCTTATCATCTACTCTGAATTATTTTGGCATTCTTGCAGAAGATGAGCACACATCCTTCTACTCTGCCATCCTGGGTTTCCAAAACCTAGGGTTCCTCTCTATAACAACAGTTTATGCAAGTGTCCCCTGGCCCTCTTTTTATCACTATTTGGAAATTGGGGCTTGGGAACCCTGAGCGAAAATGATAATATTCTATACTGTTAATTCTGTAAATAATCAATTGTCCTTTGACTTTGACCCAGGACTCAGGTTTGCTGCCAGTGTCCATAAAACTGCGGCAGACTACCTTGTTAGTCTGAAAGTAGAGTAAAATCTCAGACCTATGACAGTTCCTGAAAGAATGAAATAGTGATACCTATGACAAAAGAAGTGTTTCATATCAACAACATAGTTTAAAGAAGTCTAGAACATGATTTTCACACCTATGCAGAAGTGGGTTAGTATAATGGTGCTAACACTAAGCTTATCATGGACATTGGACCCTGTTCTAGCTTCTCCTTGACCTCAGTTTGTGAACTGAACAAATTTATTTTTGTTTAATATGTTTTTCATATATTATCTTATTTGTTGTGATTGAGTAAACAATGCAGTAGGTTTTAAACTGCTGGCTTTTTCTATAAAAAGATATTTTCCTGTTGTTCTTAGTTGACATTGACAATGTGTGCAATTTTAGTGTTGCCTGAGTTATTTAGTCCAAATACGGAGGTATGAAGGACACAGGGTATTAGAAAGGATCACATACAAGTCTTGGGTCCATCATTTTAAGCATTCTGCAGATTTTACTGGAAACCTTTTAGTGTTAATTGGTGTTTCCCATGCATCATTAGACTCCAAGAATTCGCCAGAGGGAGATACAGCATCTTTAAGGTCAGATGGGATCAAAGGCCACATTGGCCTTGTCTGTATCTCCTGCGTGATGCCTACTATACATCATGGTTCAAGGGATATAATGAAATTAGCTCTAAAAGTTGCACCACAAATCAAAGTGACTGTGAAATATCACAACTGAAGAAAAAAAATGCATTTATTATTTTGGTCTAAGCTAAAGGCTTGTATTTTATACTTCTCACAATAGTGGTAACCATGTCTATTGTCTAAGAATCTTTAAATGTTCTATTTTGAGTGTGATGGAGTTCACACTACCATATATATATATATATTTGTCCAAAGCTGTTGAGCTGTACATTTTAAATGTAAAAATGTTATTTTGTGTAAGTGATTTCTTATCAAATATTAAAGAACATGTGAACATGTGATAAGTTTGTACCTGAAGGAAGGTCTTGGTATTATTCTTGTCACCTTAGATTCTCAAGGGATCTCAGCTTTTAATGGGAATAAGGACACCACGCAAATGTTCATCACAAGGGAGAGACATCTAAAATTTAATTTATATGTATTTCCCAGATTTATTGTTTTCTGATAATTATTTTTGCTTAGTAGAGAAAGAAAATATGAAAGGACTAAGATAATGAATAAACATAAGAAGGAAAGAGAGGATGATCCTCAAAAAAAGTGGTGCCCTGGTTAAGCTAGAAATTCCCCTAATACAATCTTGACTTAATCTCACTTTAAATTTTTTTCTTGTGATTAAAATGCACAAAGAGGACACCAAGCATTCTTCTGCTCATTGCCCCATTAGTGCATAAACACTTCCTGTTCTTTTGCTCAGTATTTTTAAACAGGTAACGAAAGAAATGTAGTTGATTGGCTTTATGTTGTTACTACATAAAATAAATTTAGACTGCTTTGCTAGATTATCTTGTATTTATTTAATTGGCAGAATTAAATATAACTCTTGAGCTGCCATTAATATAATAGCCAGTGCAAAATATTGTCTTAGACTTATAGGTTCCATATGCGAAGAGTGAAGTGATCATTATGAGGGATACAATTATCAATAATTTGTCAACATTATCATCTGTATTTTTTTCTAGCATAGTGCTGGAAATAGTATAGGATGTTAAAAATATTTCCCTTTCAATTAATCTTCTGCATCCTCAAGGAAAATATGAACTGTAATATTTTGTTACAATCTATTATCTGCACTATTATAGTCAGTTCAAAATGACATAGGACATGTAAAATTAGTATATAGTTCTCGTTTAAGTGTAGTTAGGCAGATATTTTGGGGCTGTGGGGTTTCTGAACTCTATATGATAAAATTGAAAGGGCTAAATCTATTGAGGTTTTTTTTTTTTTTTTTTTTCTCAAAATGGCTGGGGAAAACTAGGGAAATCAAAAGCAGCATACAAAATGTTTAGGGTAAAGTTAAGGGGAATAAGGATTAGCTATAAGTAGAAGGTAAGGCCTGGTTTCTGAAGTCAGCTGTTCAACAACTGTTCTGGAAATGTAGACCAAGGTCATGTGTGAGGAAACAGAAAAGTGACATTGCAAAGCTTCCCTTATTATTAAGCCTGGTAGAGTTTGGTACAGGAGTGCTTGTAGAGATACAGAACCAGGTTTCATAGATGAAACATAATTTTTTCTCGAGGTGGCAAAATATCCATATAGCACACAGTTAGAGCAGTCGTTCTGGACTTCTAGTATAGTGCATAGATATTTCTGGGTTTACGTGGGGTTCAGTTCAGTTCAGCTCGGTTCAGTTGCTTAGTTGTGTCCGACTCTTTGCGACCCCATGGATTGCAACACGCCAGGCCTCCCTGTCCATCACCAGCTCCCGGAGTTCACCCAGACTCACGTCCGTCGAGTCAGTGATGCCATCCAGCCATCTCATCCTCTGCCATCCCCTTCTCCTCCTGCCCTCGATCCCTCCCAGCATCAAAGTCTTTTCCAATGAGTCAACTGTTTGCATGAGGTGGCCAAAGTATTGGAGTTTCAACTTCAGCCTCAGTCCTTCCAATGAACACCCAGGGCTGATCTCCTTTAGGATGGACTGGTTGGATCTCCTTGCAATCCAAGGGACTCTCAAGAGTCTTCTCCAACACCACAGTTCAAAAGCATTAATTCTTAGGCACTCAGCTTTCTTCACAGTCCAACTCTCACATCCATACATGACCACTGGAAAAACTATAGCCTTGACTAGATGGACTTTTGTTGGCAAAGTAATATATCTGCTTTTCAGTATGCTATCTAGGTTGGTCATAACTTTCCTTTAAAGGAGTAATTGTCTTAATTTCATGGCTGCAATCACCATCTGCAGTGATTTTGGAGCCCCCCAAAATAAAGTCTGACACTGTTTCCACTATGGTGGGGTTATGTCCTAATAAATCCATCATAAATTAAAAATATCATTTAGTTGAAAACACTTTAATACAAATAGCCAATTGAACATCAAAGAGTAGCCTCACCCACCTTAAATGTGCTGGGAACAGATAACCCAACCAAAAAATGGGTGAAAGATATAAATAGACATTTATCCAAAGAAGATATACACAGATGGCCAAAAGGCATGTGAAAAGAGGTTCAACATTACTAATTATTAGAGAAATGCCAATCAAAACTACAATCAGGTATCACCTCACACCACCCAGAATGGCCATGAAAAAATCTACAAGAAATAAATGCTAGAGAGGGTGTAGAGAAAAGGGAACCCTCCTATAATGTTGATGGAAATGTAAATTGATATAACCTGTATGGAGAACAATATGGAAGCTCCAAGTATCATGATATCCAAGGATCATTATTTTAATATGTATTAATATACTATGTCCTTTAAAAATATTTTTCAATATTAGCTTTTTTTTCTTTTTTAAATTAAAGTATAGTTGATTTACAGTGTTTTGTTAGTTTCAGGTCTACAGCAAAGTGATTCATTTATACATGCATACAGATCTATTTTTTTTCAGATTCTTTTCCCTTATAGGTTATTACAATATATTGTAATATTGTGCTATACAGTAGGTCTGTGTTGGTTATCTATTTTACATTTAGTTGTGTGTATATGTTAATTCCAAAATTCTAAATTACCGACCACTGTTTCCCCTTTGGTAACCGTAAATTAGTTTTCCATCTCTGTGGGTCTATTTTGTTTCATAAATTTCTGTTCCTTTGTGTCAGATTTTAATTACAAATATAAGCAATATTGTATGATATCCGTGTTTTTCTATTTGACTTACTTCACTTACTATGATAATCTCTAGGTCAATCCATGTTGCCACAAATGTTATTATTTTATTCCATTTTATGGTTAAGTAATATTCTATGGTATAAATATACCACATCTTCTTTATCCATTCATCTGACAATGGACACTTAGGCTGCTTCCATATCTTGGCTATTGTAAGTAGTAGTATATCTTTTTGAATTATGGTTTTCTCTGAAAAAGGAACCCTTTGTCATTAACATTTGCACCTGATGCAGTTTGCCTATAAGCACTGGTGTTTATTAGGGAAAATGGTACGGTAAAAAGAACTCATTCTTGGAGTCAAAAATACATAAGGTAAAAAACTCAACCCCTGATATTTGTTAGTCAGTCTCTGTTTTGTCATGTTTAAAAAGAAGAAATAGTGGTGCTTATCTAATGGGGCCTTTTGGAGGATTGAATGAGAAAGATGAATGCTAGATGACCAGCAACTGTCCAGGAAAAAAATAAGTATATTACAAATGTGATTTTCCAAACTGGGCAACATAATATATTTCCATACACACTTACCAAAATTTGTTTTGATGACCTGAGAATCTTTTTTTTAAACTAATATTTTGAAGTACTCTTAAGCCTACAGAGTAGTTAGGGATTTAGTACAAATAATTGTATCTGTCTCTTGCACCTGTTAATCTTAATGTCTCACATAACCATAGAACAGTTATCAAAAGCAAGAAACTGACTTTAGCCAATAGTATAAATTTTTTTTTTAATTTCACATAGTTATTCAAATAACTTTTTTTTCTATTCTGGATTGTATCCTAGAACCCACATTGCATTTAGTTGTTATTTCTCTTGTCCCTTGTAACCTGTAACGATTTTTAAGGTGTTTTTTTTTTTTTTTTCTTTTCCCCATGACTTTTTACTTTTGAATAGTATTGATTTGAATATGTCCATGCATTTTTGGCAAGAATGCTGTATCATCAGTTCATGATATCAAAGGGTTAATGATGTCATATATATTATTACTAGTGAAGTTTGCAACAATCAGTTGTTTAAATTGGTGTGTGTCAGGTTTGCCTATAGTAAAATCGTCTCTTCCTTTGTAGTTAATAGGATTTTCTTGGTGGCTCTGACAGTAAAGAATCTGCTTGCAATGAAGGAGACCTGGGTTTGATCCTTGGGTTGGGGAGATCCTCTGAAGAAGGGAATGGCAACTCACTCCAGTATTCTGACCTGGAGAATTCCATGGACAGAGAAGTCTGGTGGGCTGCATACAGTCCATGGGATTGCAGAGTCAGACGTGATTGAGTGGCTAACACACTTTGTAGTTAATAAGGATCTTGAAGGAGTGTATAAAGACTTTACAAATCCTGTATTTTCACAAACTTGTCTCAGATTTGATGGCTGCAGATCTGTTGTCACAGTTTTTACTTTGCTGTTTACCTAATGTTGATTCTCCATTTTCTGTCTTCTTTCTACATTTATTAGTCGGATTCTACTATAAGTGAAAGTTATCTTTTTTCTTTCATGTATTTATTTATTTTATGATTATTTTTATATTAGTATAAGCTCATATGTATTTATTTCTATATCAAGTGAAATATAGTATATTGATTTAAAAGTCTTTATTGCTATTTTATTTAAAACTTTTCTCCCTAAACTGATGAAATAGAGCTCGTTGCTAGAAGTCAAATATTTCTTCTATCCCAGTTGTTTTTAAAATGGTGTCTAAATATTACTAACAAAATTAAAAGTCATATAACTACTTAAAGCAAAAGTAGGCTAGAAACATCAGATTTATATAGTGCTGGGTATGTTTCTAGTTGTACAACTAGCAGTTACAATGAAAAATTGTTTACTATCTCTTATCCTCATTTCTTCATTTTTTTGAAGTATACAATGAAATATACTTAAAGTATAAGTACAAGTATAAATGCATCTTTTCAAAATTATTATTAGAAGAAAAGCATATGTTAGTATTTTATGTGGTATATATATTGGGTGAAAAACAAATTGAATCTAATATACTGTGTGAGATGATGGATCTTTATTTCCTGAATTTCTTTACAAAGAACAAAGCACTTCGCTTTTCCCATGTCATTTTTTCTAGCACTAAAATCGAAAGTGATATTTGCCTTCCCTAACTTCCACGGGAGAATTTCTGGAGGCTCAATGGTATACAGCATGCCATAAAATTCTCTCCAAAGAAATTTTTTTTTTTTAAAGATGTGTCTTACTTTTAAAATGCCTGATGTTCATTTTGGACTTTAGAGGCAGTGTGTACGATATTTATGTATTTCACAGTATATCTTTCAAAGGAAGACTCAAGAAGCTGATATTTTTGAATGTGGCTCAGAGCAAGGAAAGGTTTTCCAATCTGACCAAGGATCAGATGGACATGATCTTTGATGATCATAGCAAGCCTAGTAGAAGATTTAAAGAAGAGTCCATATGGTTTTGAAGCAAAACAAAGAATCCACCTTTCAAAGTAAGAGATGCAGGTTTGATCCCTGGATTGAAAAGATCCTTTGGAGAAGGAAATGGCAACCCACTACAGTATTCTGCCTGGGAAATCCTATGGACAAAGGGCCTGGTGGGCTACAATCCTTGGGATTGCAAAGAGTTTTACACAACTTAGCAACTAAACAACAGCAACAAAATTCTTCCTAGGTACAACTGTTCTGTGATAAACAAAAAGACTGATATTGACAGCTTTATATGGCCTTACAGTGGAGCTGAGGGTGTGCTATTTTGGACTCAAGTTGACTTTCTCACAAGAAGCACCTATTGCAAATTAGGTGCTATCCGATTAGGATAACAATATATCTCAGTTTGGCTAGTACAGACATTGTTTCAACTCATTGCCTTAACATAGATATAAATCATTTCCCTTTTACTTTCAAAATTGTTTCCACTAAATAATAAATCATTTACCAAACCATAAAGTTAAATATAATTCATGGTACTACTATGAAATTGAAGAAGTACATAAAGAATTTGGCCTTTACACATCCTGTAGGTCCCAATAGCATTTTGAACAACTTTTTTTCTGCACATTTTGTGCCTATCAGCACTGCTTTTGTATGGTATCCTATACAATATTATTTTAAAAATTCATTGTATTTAAGTATAGTTGATTTCTGTGTTGTGTTAATCTCTGCTATACAGCAAAGTGCTTCAGTTATCTCTCTCTCTCTCTCTGTGTATATATATATATATATATATATATATATATATTTCAAATATTCTTTAGTCATTCATCTGTTAATAGACATTTAGCTTGCTTCCAAGTTTTGGCTATTGTAAATAGTTCTACTATGAATATGGGGTGCATGTACCGTTGTGAATTAATTTACTCTAGATATATGCCCAGGACTAGGATTGCTGGATCATATGGCAACTCTAATTTTGTGTTTTTGAGAAACCTCCATAAGGTGCTCCATAGTGGCTGCACCAATTTATATTCCCACCAACATTGTAAGAGGGTTTCTTTTTCTCCACCCTCTCCAGCATACAAATTGTTTTGAACAAAGGATTTAACATCACATTTAAGGAGAGCAAAGAAGAAATGCCCTTGGAAGTTATCAGTATTATTAGAAAATAGAGGGAGATAAAAATGTAGTGGGTAAGAGTTTGATTTCTAGAGATAGATTACTTGGGTTTATCTCCTCAGTCTTTAAAGCTCTTAACTTTTAACTCAATATGCCACTGAATATGTTGCACTCAATATGCCAGCTAATTTAGAAAACTTAGCAGTGGCCACAGGAAAGAAAAAGGTCAGTCTTCATTTCAATCCCAAAGAAAGGCAATGCCAAAGAATGTGCAAACTACCACACAATTTCACTCATCTCACACCTTAGCAAAGAAATGCTCAAAATTCTCCAAGCTAGGCTTCAACAGTACATGATCCAAGAATTTCCAGATGTTCAAGTTGGATTTAGAAAAGGCAGAGGAACCAGTGAACAAATTGCCAAGATCCACTGGATTATAGAAAAAGCAAGAGGATTTCAGAAAAGCATCTACTTCTACTTCATTGACTATCCTAAACCATTTGTGTGGATCACAACAAACTGGAAAATTCTAAAAGTGATGGGAATACCAGACCACCTGACCTGCCTCCTGAGAAATCTGTATGCAGGTCAAGAAGCAACAGTTAAAATCAGACATGGAATAGCAAACTGATTCCAAATTAGGAAAGGAGTACATAAAGGCTATATATTGTCACCTTACTTATTTAAATTATATGCAGAGTACATCATGTGAAATGCCTGGCTGGATGAAGGACAAGCTGGAATCAAGATTGTTGGGAAAAATATTAATAACCTCAGATATGTAGATAACATCACACTTGTAGCAGAAAGCCAAGAGAAACTGAAGAGCCTCTTGATGAAAGTGAAAGAGGAGAGTGAAAATGCTGGTTTAAAATTCAACATTCAGAAAACTAAGATCATGACATCTGGTCCCATCCCTTCATGGCAAATAGATGGGGAAATAATGAAAACAGTGACAGATTTTATTTTCTTAGGCTCCAAAATCAGTACAGATGACTTTACCCATGAAATTAAAAGATGCTTGCTCCTTGGAAGAAAAGCTATGACCAACCTAGACAGAATATTAAGAAGCAGAGACATTACTTTTTCAACAAAGGTCCCTCTAGTCAAAGCTATGGTTTTTCCAGTAGTTATGGATGTGAGAGTTGAACTATAAAGAAGGCTGAATGATGAAGAATTGATGCTTTTGAACTGTGGTGTTGTAGAAGACTCTTGAGAGTCCCTTGGACTGCAAGGAGATCAAACCAATAAATCCTAAAGACGATCAGTCCAGAGTATTCACTAGAAGGACTGAGCTGAATCTGAACTCCAATGCTTTGGTCACCTGATGTGAAGAACTAACTCTTTGTAGAAGACCTGATGCTGGGAAAGAATCAGGATAGCAAATAAGAGGAGAAGGGGCAACAGAGGATGGAATGTTTGGATGACAACACTCACTCAATGGACATGAATTTGAGCAAACCCTGGGGGATAGTGACGGACAGAGAATCTGTGCTGCTGTCCATGGGATCGCAAAGAGTCAGACATGACTTAGTGACTGAACAACAACAAATGATACAGTATACAGGGTCATCGTGAGGATTAACTAATCAATCCTGGACATTCTTAGAACTGTGCTTTGCATACAGTTAGCACTTGATTTTTTATCATCATCTGTTAGTCTTCTGGAAAATTGAATTTTTTTTTGTTGTTGTTGAAGACCTAGCTCGTAGGGCCGACTGAACAATATATGAACAGTTCCCAGTATTCTGGAAGATTCTGTCTTCTAAACTGCAATAGCTCCGGTTTAGCAAGCTATTTATAGTCAAAAAGCTATGTCATGAAGAAAGAAATGGAATTGAGGGCCAGAGGGAAAATATCTCTCTGCTACATCTATTGACCTATTCTCAAAATGATTTTTCCAGTCCCTATGCATCTGTCCTCTGTTTAGGTAGATGTTTTATTAACCCAGGGGAAAAATGCTTCCACAACTAGATAATAAATTATGCCATTCAACCCAGAAGCTGAACCTGTCACAGGGCTACTTTGGGCTTCTTATGACATTTAGAAAAGCAAGTAAAAAAGGGGTCTATGGAGAACAAAGGTTTATAACACATTGAGGAAGTATAATTCCTTTGAAATCCTTTGTCTTGTGTTAAAAATAATAAGCAATACTGCAGTGTTCATAGACAGAACATTGACCTATTAAAATTAAATTTATTGAATCTGAACAGCCAAATATGGACCAGCTGAAGCAATATCTGAGGGCAAAAAGACTTAGCAGCACTGCATACCTAGAAAGAAATTTATAAAGGTTTATGTGCTTTTCAAAACTAATTCAGCTCTATACATAAGATATGTGAATTTCATAGTGCAAAGACACATCTTTGTGTAATATATGTAAAGACAGCTTTATTTATTATATATACACAAAACATAATATGTATGCATATATGTATACATATTATACATGTACAGCAAAATTGAAAAAGCAAAATGTAGAACCAGAAAAGTCTACAATCAATCATCATTGTTGAATACTATAACAGACTTCTGAATATAATATCAACTTTAACGAATATTAGCCAGTTAACTCTGTTCATGTTTAAAATAGATAGAACTTCATGATAAAGTGGGGTTATTTCAGGTGTACAAGGTAGTTTGCCACTCAAAAAATCAATTAAATTTAACATTTATTAATCATTTCAGTTAACATTAATGAGTATTCCTAGCCAGGGCCCAGTCATCACATAGAAAATTCAGATAATCTAAAGACAAAATTGAATAAACTAGCATTTTCTAAGGTGAAATTTGTATAACACACCATTTTAAAGTTTACAATCCAATGGAATTTAGTAAATTAACAATGTTGAAAATTCCTAAGGGGCTTGCCTAGTGGCTCAGCAGTAAAGAATCCACCTGCAATGCAGACTCAATCCTTGGGTGAGGAATATCCCCCAAAGAAGGACGTGGCAATTCACTCCAGTATTTTTGCCTGAAAAATCCCATAGACAGAGGAGCCTGGTGGGCTAGAGTCCATGGGGTCGCAAAGAGTCTGAGATGACTGAAGTTTCTAAGCACAGCACACAGCAAAATTCAAAAACATTTTCATCACTCCAAAGAGAAACCCTTTACCTCTTAAATAGTGACCACTCATTTCCCCTTCCCCCAGTCCTTTTTAATTACTAATCTGCTTTCTGTCTATGTAGATTTACTATTCTGGATATTTCGGGAAACTGAGATAGTAGTAATGATAGCTTATGGTGAAGGGTGTTGGATAGTGATCTCCGAAGAAGATTTAGCTTTGGGACCAGGGACCAGGATTGATCACTCAAGAGCCTTTGTGTAGCAGCGTTTTATTAAAGTATGGAAAAGGGCCAGAGAAAGCTTCTAACATAGACATCAGAAGGGGTAATGAGTGTGCCCCCCTCACTAGTCTTATTAAGGCTTTATATACTTTTACCAGACCCACTCCCGCAACACACATCTTAAATTAACAAGATTAGAACTAACAAGAAAAAGATCTTACCAGACCCATTCCCGTAATATATATTCTAAGATAACAGGATTAGTCAGAAGATTCTTAATAAGGAGAAACATGTCCTTGAGCAAGATATATTGTTATATCAACTAAGACAAAGCAATGTCTTTTTCTCCTTGAGAACCCCAGACCCCTTTCTCCTCCTCAGGGACCTGGGACTTCTTATCAACCTACCTAGGAATTGACTGTTTGGGTATTAAATATGTGATCTTTGGTGTTGGATTTTACTTAGCATAATGTTTTTGCGGTTCATGCAAATTTCGATATTTATAAGTACCTCATGCTTTTTGGAGAAGGCAATGATACCCCACTCCAGTACTCTTGCCTGGAAAATCCCATGGGTGGAGGAGCTTGGTAGGCTGCAGTCCATGGGGTCGCTAAGAGTCGGACACGACTGAACGATTTCACTTTCACTTTTCACTTTCATGCATTGGAGAAGGAAATTACAACCCACACCAGTGTTCTTGCCTGGAGAATCCCAGGGACGGGGGAGGCTGGTGGGCTGCCGTCTATGGGGTCGCAAAGTGTCGGACACGACTGAAGCGACTTAGCAGCAGCAGCATTCCTTTTTATAGCTGGATGACATCACCAACTCAATGGACATGAGTTTGAGTAAGCTCCAAGAGTTGGTGATGGACAAGGAAACCTGGTGTGCTGCAGTCCATGGGGTTGCAAAGAGTCAGACATGACTGAGCGACTGAACTGAACTGATTATTCTCTTGTATGGATATACCTCATTCAGTCTTTCCATTCATCGATTACCAACTTTTGGCTATTAAAAATAGTGCTGCTGTAAACTATGCCCAAGTATATATTTGAATACTTATTTTCAGTTCTTTTTGTTATATACTGGAGAAGGCAATGGCACCCCACTCCAGTACTCTTGCCTGGAAAATCCCATGGACAGAGGAGCCTGGTGGGCTGTTCTTCCTTCATTTATGACATGCTGTGTCCTGATGTACCCACTTAAAATGAATATATAAAAAGTAAAAAAGTGTATTTAGTACACATAGCCTATGGAATATCACAGCTTAGCCTAGCCTAGCTTAAATATGCTCAGAACACTCATATTAGCTTACAATAGGGAAAACTCACCTAACACAAAGCCTGTTTTAAAATATTGCATTGAATATCTCATGTAATTTATTGATACTGTACAGAAAGTGTAAAACAGAATGATTATATTGGTACAAGGTGGTTTTATGTGTATTCAAAATGGTTATAAGTGTATCAGTTGTTTACCTTTGTGATCATGCAGCTGATGGGAAGCTGTGACCAGCTTCCATTTTCCAGAATCATGACAGAATATCATACTATATATTGCTAACCCAGGGAAAGATTTTTTAAAAAATCATAATTTGAAGTACATTTTCTACTGAATGCATATCACTTTCATACCAGTGACAAGCCAAAAAATTGTAAGTTGAACCACCTTGAAGTAGGAGATAATGTCTGTATACCTACTAGTGAAATTGCTAGATTGTATGAAAAATTTGTTTTACTTTTTAGAAAACTGCCAAAACATTTTCTAAAGTGGTTCATGTTTCTCCTAGCAAAGAATGATGGTTTCAATTTCTCCAGAAATTTTTGTTTTTTGCCTTTTATTCATTATAGACACTATAGTACTGTAAAGTATTATCTTACTGTGATTTTAATTTGCATTTCCCTATTCGCTAATTATGTTCAGCATATATTCTTTTGAGGAAATATCTGTTTAAGTACTTTGGCCATTTTTAAAATGGTCTGTTTGTCCTTTCAACATTGAATTGGTTTCACAGAGTAAGTTAAGAAGTGTTTCATCATTTTGTATTTTTTGGAAGAGTTTGGGGATATTTGATGTTAATTCTTTACTAAATGTTTGGTAGAATTAACCAGAGAATACATCTAGTCATAGATTTTCTTGGGACAGATGTATTCAATGAAATATTACTCAGCTACTAAAATGAATGAAATAATGCCATTTGCAGCAACATGGATGGACCTAGAGATTGTCTTACTGGTGAAGTAAGTCAGACAGAAAAGGAGAAGTATTGTATGACATTTCTGATATGTGGAATCAGAAAAGAAATGATACAAATGAATTTATAAAGCAGAAAGATACTCACAGACTTAGAGAATGAACTTATGGTTGTCAAGGAGGGGGAAAGCAATAGTTAGGGAGTTGGGATGAAAATGTACAAACTACTGTATTTAAATGTATAACCAACAAGGAGCTACTGTAAACTATGCAATGTTTTATGGCAGCCTGGATGGGAGGGGAGTTTGGAGGAGAATGGTTACATGTATTTGTATGGCTGAGTCTCTTTGAGGTTTATCTGAAACTATCACAACATTGTTAATCAACTATACCTCAATACAAAATGCAGTTTTAAAAAAAGAAATTTAATTCATTCTCTTTACACACAAATTACTATGTTTGACACTATAATAGTAGATGTATCATTACACAATTGTCAAACCCATAGAATTTATAACACCAAGAGTGAACTCTAGTGTAAACTATGGGCTTTGTTTGATAAACATAATTAATGTATCAATCTTTGCAGAAATTTCATAGTGAAGGAGGCTGTGTGTGAGGCAGCTCAGGGGTTATATAGGACCTCTAATACTTCCTTTGGTAATAGTTTTTCTTTGTTCTATGAACTTTAAACTGCTTTAAAAAATAAAGCCTATTTAAAAGCAACATAGTAACAAAAAAAGCTATTAAATCTTCCTTGTTATTTTAATTTTTGCTAATTGTAATAAAATGATATTTAATTGACCATAAAATCTTAACAGATTATATGTGAAAATTATATAAAATGTAATGCACTTTAAAATTTATAAATATGAAAAATGTAGTTTTTATATATTAATATTTATTTACTGTTCATTAATATAGTTTTTCTTGCATTTGTATGCAAAAATATTTTCATGTTTCTAAAATGTTACATACTACAAATTTCAAAACATTTATTTATGCATATTGTCTAATATACTGTCTTAATAGAAATTCAATATAAACACATGTTGTTTTCATTGTCATTGTTCAGTCAGTAAGCTGTGTCCGGCTCTGTGACTCCATGAACTGCAGCATGCCAGGCTTCCCTCCCCTTCACTATCTCTTAGAGTTTACTCAAACTCATATCCATTGAGTTGGTGATGCCATCCAACCATCTTATTCTCTGTCACGCCTTTCTCCTCTTGCCTTCAACCTTTCCCAGCATCTGGTTCTTTTCAAATGAGTTGACTCTGCATCAGGTGGCCAAAGTATTGGAGCTTCAGCTCCATCATCAGTCCTTCCAGTGAATATTCACTGGAAGGACTTGTCTTCAAAAGGAGGTAGGAAAAAATATAAAAGACAAAAAAAGACACAAAAGAGGTAGGGACAGAGCTCCGTCCTAGGATGGGAGTCTTAAAAAGAGAGAAGTTTCCAAACACCAGGAAACACTCTCACTGCCGAGTCTGTGGCGAGGCTTGGAACCACAGAAAGCAACATCAGCTCAGTTCAGTTCAGTTCAGTAGCTCAGTTGTGTCTGACTCTTTGCGACCCCATGAATTGCAGCACGCCAGGCCTCCCTGTCCATCACCAACTCCCAGAGTTCACCCAGACTCACGTCCATCGAGTCAGTGATGCCATTCAGCCATCTCATCCTCTGTCGTCCCCTTTTCCTCCTGCCTCCAATCCCTCCCAGCATCAAAGTCTTTTTCAATGAGTCAACTCTTCGCATGAGGTGGCCAAAGTACTGGAGTTTCAGCTTTAGTATCATTCCTTCCAAAGAAATCCCAGGGTTGATCTCCTTCAGAATGGACTGGTTGGATCTCCTTGTAGTCCAAGGGACTCTCAAGAGTCTTCTCCAACACCACAGTTCAAAAGCATTAATTCTTCAGCACTCAGCTTTCTTCACAGTCCAACTCTCACATCCATACATGACTCCTGGAAAAACCATAGCCTTGACTAAATGGACCTTAGTCAGCAAAGTAATGTCTCTGCTTTTGAATATGCTATCCAGGTTGGTCATAACTTTTCTTCCAAGGAGTAAGCGTCTTTTAATTTCATGGCTGCAATCACCATCTGCAGTGATTTTGGAGCCCCCCCAAAATAAAGTCTGACACTGTTTCCACTGTTTCTCCTTCTATTTCCCATGGAATGATGGAACCGGATGCCATGATTTTTGTTTTCTGAGTGTTCAGCTTTAAGCCAACTTTTTCAATCTCCTCTTTCACTTTCATCAAGAGGCCTTTTAGTTCCTCTTCACTTTCTGCCATAAGGGTGGTGTCATCTGCATATCTGAGGTTATTGATATTTCTCCCAGCAATCTTGATTCCAGCTTGTGTTTCTTCCAGTCCAGCGTTTTGGGAGGAAAAATACATAAATAATTGAAACCCACAGATTAGGAGCCCAATGGTAACTCCCCCAGTGGAGAAGCAGCACAGATGACTGCACCTGCCATTAGCAAGCAGGGGCTGGGCAGGGAGGTGTGGGCTGATTGCTTACAGTAAGGACCAGGCCTGAATGCCCTGAGGGAAATCTGAGGGAACTAACTTGGGCTAGCAACCAGACTGTGAGATAGCTACCGCGCGAAAAGCCCTAACTTAAGACACTGCCAGGCCCACTCACGGAACAAAGGACTGAACAGATCTAGCCAGCTGCAGACCATCCCCCTCTGGTGACAGGCAGCCAGAGCCGGAGGGGGCAATTGCAGCCCCAGAAAGGCATTATCTACCAAACTGCAAGCAGGCTTCTTTGCTAACTAAGACTTCTTGGGGTTCTGGATGGTCAACATCCGCCTGAGAAGGTGCCTGGTTGTACACCCAGAAAACTGAGCGGCAGGGACGGGGGAGGCGATAAGTCGCAGCGACTGCACTCACCAAACACCTCATCACCTGAGCTGCTTGGACCTGGGAAGGGCACCAAACGCAGGCCCAACAGAGTCTGCGCCTCTGAGGACTACCTGAGTGCCTGAACCTGGGTGGCTTAGACCTGGGAGGTGCTTGCAGCCCAGGGCCAGCCTCGGACGGTTCCCGGCAGAGCAACCTAGAGCCTGAGCTTTGTACGCTGTGAGTGGGGGAAGGCCCAGTGTGGCTGAGACACTGTGAGCACAGGTCAGGGTTATTTGTTTGCAGTGTCCCTCCCTCCCCACAGTGCAACTGAACAAGTGAGCCTAAAAACGTGTCCACTACCGCCCCCTTGTGTCAGGGCGGAAACCAGACACTGAAGAGACCAGCAAACAGAAGAAGCTAAAACAGAGGGAACCGCCTTGAAAGTGACAGATGCAATACATTAAAACCCTGTAGTTAGTACCAACCATCACTTCATGGGAAATAGAAGGGGAAACAGCAGAAACAGTGTCAGACTTTATTTTGGGGGCTCCAAAGTCACTGCGAGGAGATCCAACCAATCCATTCTGAAGGAGATCAGCCCTGGGATTTCTTTGGAAGGAATGATGCTGACTTTGTGACTTTTTTTTTTTTTAATTTTCTTTAATATTGTATTTTTGAAAATCCAACCTCTAGATTTTTAATCTTTGCTTTTTGGTATTTGTTATCAATTTCATACCTTTAAGAAACCAATCTTCAGTACCCATTTTTACTTGGGAGCGAGATTACTGGCTTGACTGCTCTCTCCCCTTTTGGACTCTCCTTTTTCTCCACCAGGTCACCTCTATCTCCTCCCTCCCCCTTCTCTTCTCTACCCAATTCTGTGAATCTCTTTGTGTGTTCCAGACTGTGGAGAACACTTAGGGAACTGATTTTGGCTGGATCTGTCTCTCTCCTTTTGATTCCCCCCTTTATCCTCATGGCCACCTCTATCTCCTTCCTCCCTCTTCTCTTCTCTGTATAACTCCATGAACATCTCTGAGCAGTCCAGACTGTGGAGTACACATAAGGAAGTGATTACTGGCTAGCTTGCTCCCTCCTCTTTTGATTCCACCTCATCTCATTCGGGTCACCTCTAACTCCTTTCTCCCTCTTCTCTTCCCCATGTAACTCTGTGAACCTCTCTGGGTGTCCCTCACTGTGGAGAAACTTTTCATCTTTAACCTAAATGTCTTATTAACAGTGCTGTATAGATGGAGAAGTCTTGAGACTACTGTAAAAATAAGACTGAAAACCAGAAGAAGGTGGCTTAAGTCCAGATCCTGAGAATACCAGAGAACTCCTGACTCCAGGGAACATTAATCGACAGGAGCTCATCAAACACCTTCATACTAACACTGAAACCAAACACCACCCAAGGGCCAAGAAGTTCCAGAGTAAGCCATGCCATGCAAATTCTCCAGCAACACAGGAATACAGCCCTGAGCTTCAAGGCTGCCCAAAGTTACTCCAAACCCATTGACATCTCATAACTCATTACTAGACACTTCATTGCACTCCAGAGAGAAGAAATCCAGCTCCACCCACCAGAACAATGACACAAGCTTCCCTAACCAGGAAACCTTGACAAGCCACCCATATAATACCACCCACAATGAGGAAACTCCGCAATAAAGAGGACTCCACAAACTGCCAGAATACAAAAAGGCCACCCCAAACTCAGCAATACAAACAAGATGAAGAGACAGAGGAATACCCAGCAGGTAAAGGAACAGGATAAATACCCACTAAACCAAACAAAAGAGGAAGAGATAGGAAATCTACCTGATAAAGAATTCTGAATAATGATAGCGAAAATGATCCAAAATCTTGAAATAAAAATGGAATCACAGATAAATAGCCTGGAGACAAGGACTGAGAAGATGCAAGAAAGGTTTAACAAGGACCTAGAAGAAATAAAAAAAGAGTCAATATATAATGAATAATGCAATAAGTGAGATAAAAAACACTCTGGAGGCAACAAATAGTAGAATAATGAAGGCAGAAGATAGGATTAGTGAAGTAGAAGATAGAATGGTAGAAATAAATGAATCAGAGAGGAAAAAAGAAAAACGAATTAAAAGAAATGAGGACAATCTCAGAGACCTCCAGGACAATATTTAAATGCCCCAACATTCGAATCATAGGAGTCCCAGAAGAAGAAGACAAAAAGAAAGACCATGAAAAAATACTTGAGGATATAATAGTTGAAAACTTCCCTAAAATGGCGAGGGAAATAATCACCCAAGTCCAAGAAGCCCAGAGAGTCCCAAACAGGATAAACTCAAGGCAAAACACCCTAGACATCTATTAATCAAATTAACAAAGCTCAAACACAAAGAACAAATATTAAAAGCAGCAAGGGAAAATCAACAAATAACACACAAGTGGATTCCCATAAGGATAACAGCTGATCTTTCAATAGAAACTCTTCAGAATAGGAGGGAATGGCAGGACATACTTAAAGTGATGAAAGAAAATAACCTACAGCTCAGATTACTGTACCCAGCAAGGCTTTCATTCAAATATGAAGGAGAAATCAAAAGCTTTATAGATAAGCAAAAGCTGAGAGAATTCAGCACCACCAAACCAGCTCTCCAACAAATGCTAAAGGATCCTCTCTAAACAGGAAACACAAAAAGGGTGTATAAAATTGAACCCAAGACAATAAAGTAAATGGCAATGGGATCATACTTATTAATAATTACCTTAAACATAAATGGGTGGAATGCCCCAACCAAAAGACAAAGATTGGCTGAATGGATACAAAAACAAGACCCCTATATATGTTGTCTGCAAGAGACCCACCTCAAAACAGGGGACACATACAGACTGAAAGTGAAGGGCTGGAAAAAGATATTCCACGCAAATAGAGACCAAAAGAAAGCAGGAGTAGCAATACTCATATTATATCAGATAAAAGAGACTTTAAAACAAAGGATGTGAAAAGAGACAAAGAAGGACACTACATAATGATCAAAGGATCAATCCAAGAAGGAGATATAACAATTATAAATATATATACACCCAATATAGGAGCACTGCAATATGTAAGACAAATGCTAACAAGTATGAAAGGGGAAATTAACAATAACACAATAATAGTGGGAGACTTTAATACTCCACTCACACCTACTGATAGATCAGCTAAACAGAAAATTAACAAGGAAACACAAACTTTAAATGATATAATAGACCAGCTAGACCTAATTGATATCTATAGGACATTTCACCCCAAAACAATGAATTTCACCTTTTTCTCAAGTGCACACGGAAACTTCTCCAGGATAGATCACATCCTGGGCCATAAATCTAGCCTTGGTAAATTTAAAAAAAAAAAATTGAAATCATTCCAAGCATCTTTTCTGACCACAATGCAGTAAGATTAGATCTCAATTACAGGAGATAATCTATTAAAAATTGCAACATACGGAGGCTGAACACCACATTCCTGAATAACCAACAAATCAGAGAAGAAATCAAAAAAGAAATCAAAATATGCATAGAAACAAATGAAAATACAAACACAACAACCCCAAACCTGTGGGATACTGTAAAAGCAGTGCTAAGAGGAAGTTCATAGCAATACAGGCATACCTCAAGAAACAAGAAAAACATCAAATAAATAACCTAACTCTACACCTAAAGCAACTAGAAAATGAAGAAATGAAGAACCCCAGGGTTAGTAGAAGGAAAGAAATCTTAAAAATTAGGGCAGAAATAAATGTAAGAGAAACAAAAGAGACCATAGCAAAAATCAACAAAGCCAAAAGCTGGTTCTTTGAAAGGATAGATAAAATTGACAGATCATTAGCCGGACTCATCAAGAAACAAAGGGAGAAAAGTCAAATCAATAAAATTAGAAATGAAAATGGAGAGATCACAACAGACAACACAGAAATACAAAGGATCATAAGAGATTACTATTAGCAATTATATGCCAATAAAATGGACAAGGTGGAAGAAATGGACAAATTCTTAGAAAAGTACAACTTTCCAAAACTGAACCAGGAAGAAATAGAAAATCTTAACAGACCCATCACAACCATAGAAATAGAAACTGTAATCAGAAATCTTCCAGCAAACAAAAGCCCAGGTCCAGACGGCTTCGCAGCTGAATTCTACCAGAAATTTAGAGAAGAGCTAACACCTATCCTACTCAAACTCTTCCAGAAAATTGCAGAGGAAGGTAAACTTCCAAACTCATTCTCTGAGGCCACCATCACCCTAATACCAAAAGCTGACAAAGATGCCACAAAAACAGAAACCTGCAGGCAAATATCACTGATGAACATAGATGCAAAAATCCTCAACAAAATTCTAGCAACCAGAATCCAACAACTCATTAAAAAAATCATACACCATGACCTGGTTCCCTGGTGGCTCAGACGGTAAAGCATCTGCCTACAATGCAGGAGACCCAGGTTTGATCCCTGGGTCGGGAAGATCCCCTGGAGAAGGAAATGGCAATCCACTCCAGTATTCTTGCCTGGAAAATCCCATCGATGGAGCCTGGTAGGCTACAGTCCATGGGGTCGCAAAGAGTCAGACACGACTGAGCAACTTCACTTCATTTCATTTCACTTCACTTCACTTCACTTCACTTCACACCATGACCAAGTGGGCTTTATCCCAGGGATGCAAGGATTCTTCCATATCCACAAATCAATCAGTGTAATACACCACATTAACAAATTGAAAAATAAAGCCATTTGATTATCTCAATAGATGCAGAGAAAGAATCTGACAAAATTCAACATCCATTTATGATAAAAACTCTCCAGAAAGCAGGAATAGAAGGAACATACCTCAACATAATAAAAGCTATATATGACAAACCCACAGCAAACATTATCGTCAATGGTGAAAAATTGAAAGCATTTCCCCTAAAGTCAGGAACAAGACAAGGGTGCCCACTTTCACCTCTACTATTCAACATAGTTTTGGAAGTTTTGACCACAGCAATCAGAGCAGAAAAATAAATAAAAGGAATCCAAACTGGAAAAGAAGAAGTAAAACTCTCACTGTTTGCAGATGACATGATCCCCTACGTAGAAAACCCTAAAGACTCCACCAGGAAATTACTAGAACTACAATGACTATAGTAAAGTTGCAGGATATAAGGTCAACACACAGAAATTCCTTGCATTCCTATACACTAATAAGGAGAAAATAGAAACAGAAATTAAGGAAACAAATAAGTAGGATGAAAATACACATCCTTGATGTACTCCTTGCCCAGTTTTGAACCAGTCTGTTGTTCCATATTCAATTCTAACTATTGCTTTTTGTCCTGTGTACAGGCTTCTCAGGAGACAGGTAAGGTGGATGTTAGGTTCATGAATCAAGGAAAATTATACATGGTTAAGCAGGAGATGGCAAAAGTGAACATCAACATTTTAAGAATAGTTGAACTAAAATGAACTGGAGTGGACAAATTTAATTCAGATGACCATTATAGCTACTACTGTGGGCAAGAATCCCTTAGAAGAAATGGAGTAGCCCTCAGAGTCAACAAAAGAGTCTGAAATGCAGTACTTGAATGTAATCTCAAAAATGACAGAGTGATCTCAGTTCATTTTCAAGTCAAATCATTCAACATCACAAGTTTAGCCCCCAACCACTAATGCTGAAAAAGCTGAAGTTGAATGGTTCTAAGAAGACCTACAAGACCTTCTAGAACAAACATCAAAAAAGATGTCCTTTACATCATAGGGGACTGGAATGCAAAAGTAGCTTTCATTGAATTATAATTAACACAAAGTTTTTTCTTTAAAATAAAATCTATATAAATTTTCTAATTATACATTTAGTATAGACAATACATTTGTATTAGTTTATAATATAAAGTAAGTCACAGTGAAAGTGTTAGTCACTCAGTCACGTTGGACTCTTTTCAACCCCATGGTATTTAGCCCGCCAGGCTTCTCTGTCCATGGAATTCTTCAGGCAAGAATATTGAAATGGATATTCAAAAGAAATGTTTCAAGCAGAGATGGCATTTAAACTGACTCTTGAATTCACAGGAATCTCACTGAGGAAGAAGTTTACAAAGACTTTTCAGGCAGACCAATTATTATTGCAAATTATAGGGCTGGCTAAAGGGTTGTTTGCGTTTTTTCCATAACATTTACAGAAAAACCTGAACAAACATTTGGCCAACCCAATAACACATGCATATATAGGAGCATGGTTTGGGGAAAGTGAATAATTAAGTGTACCTGGAATTCTGCACTGCTAAGAGCAGCATAGACTGAATGAGGAGACATGCAGAGAAACAACCATCATGTTTGTGGGTGACTCATATTAGTGTCCATGGACAATGTCAGTATGGAATCAGTGCTTTCACTTTTAAGGTCACCATGAAATGACTCTATGTGGCTTTTAGGTTCAGCACTTTGGTAATAATGATGATGTCATAGTCTTTAGGAAGTAGAAGACAAGGACCTGAATTAAGGCATTTGGCATGAAAACAGATCAAAGACATTGGATTCAGAAATTTCTAAGGCAATAAATTTGTTCAAAATTTTGGCCAATTCTTGCTTGGTAAGGGAAGAAATCAAAACTGATTTCTACATCTTAGCTGGGTAGATGTTGATGATATCACTTGAATAATGAAAATTAGAAGGGACAGTTTAATCATAAGAATTTATGATTACATAGATGTGTCTGTGAAACACATCTCAGGAATCACCAGTAGATAGGACTGGCTACATTATTGATGAAGGCCAGGAGATGCAAATCAAGACCACAATGAGATACCATTTCACACCAGTCAGAATGGCTGTGATCCAAAAGTCTACAAGCAATAAATGCTGGAGAGGGTGTGGAGAAAAGGGAACCTTCTTACACTGTTGGTGGGAATGCAAACTAGTACAGCCACTATGGAGAACAGTGTGGTGATTCCTTAAAAAACTGGAAATTGAACTGCCTTATGACCCAGCAATCCCACTGCTGGGCATACACACTGAGGAAACCAGAATTAAAAGAGACACATGTACCCCAATGTTCATCACAGCACTGTTTATAATAGCCAGGACATGGAAGCAACCTAGATGTCCATCAGCAGATGAATGGATAAGAAAGCTGTGGTACATATACATAATGGAGTATTGCTCAGCCATTAAAAAGAATACATTTGAATCCATTCTAATGAGGTGGATGAAACTGGATCTGATTATAGAGTGAAGTAAGCCAGAAAGAAAAACACCAATACAGTATACTAACACATATATATGGAATTTAGAATGATGGTAATGATAGCCCTGTATGCAAGACAGCAAAAGAGACACAGATGTATAGAACAGACTTTGGGACTCTGTGGGAGAGGGAGAGGGTGGGATGATTTGGGAGAATGGCATTGAAACATGTATACTATCATGTAAGAAATGAATCACCAGTCTAGTTTCGATACAGGATACAGGATGCTTGGGGCTGGTGCACTGGGATGACCCAGAGAGATGATATGGGGAGAGAGGTGGGAGGGGGGTTCAGGATTGGGAACTCATGTATATCCCTGGCAGATTCATGTCAATGTATGGCAAAACCAATACAGTATTGTAAAGTAAAATATAAATAAATAAACAAAATAATAAAAATCACCAAAAGATCCCAGACAGTGACAACAAAGAATTAAACAAATATAGGGCCCTTCTGTACAACAGCAGAAGCAGTACCTGGGGATCCTGTGTGACTACACAGGTTACATTCCCATGAGCTCTCTTTCTCATCATGCAGTAGATAATATAGCAGTGGACCTTAAGAAAGGATACTGACCTGAAAGTGAAAGTGAAGTCGCTCAGTCATGTCCGACTCTTTGCGACCCCATGAAGTGTAGCCTACCAGGATCCTCCCTCCATGGGATTTTCCAGGAAAGAGTACTGAAATGGGTTGCCATTTCCTTCTCCAAGGATCTTCCCGACCCAGGGATTGAACCTGGATCTCCCGCATTGTAGGCAGATGCTTTATCATCTGAGCTACCAGGGAAGTCTATATCTGACTTGAAGATGGATTAAAAAATCAAAAGTGTTATATGGGATCACTGAAGTAATGAGAAAGCATGGAGCACACACAGGAGAGGAAACCTAGAATGGGTCCTAGAAAGTTTGTACATTCAGGAAAATTAAAAAGAGTAAAGGAGGTTAAAAGCAATGGTCAGGACTTCTCCAGTGGTCCATTCAAGGCTACGTTTTCAGTTCTGACAGTGTGAATTCGTCCCTTGTCTGTGGACTAAGATCCACATGCCTAGTGATGGTCAGAACATGAAAGAGGAATTGGAAAACACACACACACATAAGATTGGAACGCCGAAATCAGAAAAAAAAGAAAGCAGCCTGCATTTTGAAATATGAGGGAAATGAACTAAAACGGAAATTCAGAAGTAAACTTAAGTAAATCAAACTATCAGTGGTCTTATATCAAAATTAGCCAACAGTGGAAAAAATACCACATGGGTCAAAAGAGCAATGTAATTTGAGAAAGATGAGTAAAATTTTCGTAATTATGATTCTGCAAAATCTCAATGTATTTTTTTGTTGTTGTTAATGGAGAGACAAAGGTGGCTTAGTCTATTGATTCTGAACTTTTCAAAACATCATTTTCTTTGATTCAGAAAATATACTTATTTGGAAATTTTCTAAATACTGAACTTTTGTTGGGAGTGACTACCAAGCCATAAAAATTTTACCTTTCTGAGTGGAATCAAGTGCTATCTAGTGGTAGGATGAGCAAGGCTCCTCTTTTCCCCAGTAAAATCCAGTTGCCAGAATAAGCCAAGAAGGAAAGCATTTCTTCTCTGTGCTTCCCTGGGACTGTGAAAGAAACACTTTTATGTAACCCAAACCCAACTTCATTTCCATTGAGGTGGCTCCTCAGGAAAAGGCCTTTTAATACCTCCAGAATTCCATTTGACTTCATATTGTAATATTTTATTTTTCTTTTTCGTACATAAATTATACATTTTTCTTATTTTTTTCAATATTGAAAGATCTATGAAAAGCGTTAGACTGAAAATGAAATTATTGTTATTATTTATTTATTACCAGACATTTGATATTGAGAGCAATACAAGGTTGCCACTAGCCACATCTTAAATGAAAATAAAAATATAAAATTCTGGATGCCAATAAGGTTGGCATGCTTCTCTTTAAAATATAGCAGATAAATTCATTTAGTTGGAAAGAGAATAGTTGTTTCATGAAATAAGTAACGGTGGGATACTAAGTCATTGAAAATATTTTACCCATATTTTCAGTGGGAGGAGAAAGTGTGAAGGACTAAATTACTGCAGAGGATTGAAAAACTAAAGTTGAAACTTTAGTTTTCATGTTATTTGCAGTTGTATATTTTGCTTAAAACAAACAAACAAACAAAACACACATTGTCACATAAAATTTTAGAAAAGATTTACTGTCTGTCACCAGGAAGACTGAGCATGTTTTCTAACCCTAATTTTATATAAGAGGAGGTTAAAACACAGAGTCAGAATGCTAAAGGGGATGTGTACAAAGGCCAAGCACTGAAGTCACTACCTCTTGGTTAAATATTCCATCATCTATAAAATGTGCCCTTAGACACTCATTCTCTCTAACCATCTTTTCTTTTTCAGAATAATCTTTGGTTTCCAGCCCTTTACAGCTTGGAGAAAATTACATAGTTGTAAGGCAAAAAATAAAGAGAAATGGGACTTGATAATACTCTAATTTAATAGCTGAAGTTCTAAGTTTCAAGAAGTAAATAAATAAAGGATTATCATTCTTCATTTTAATTCTAATTCTTAATTCTAATAGTCACACGTATTCTATTTTACTTTCATTACTGGGACTGTGTGAAAGCAAAACATTAATGTAATTTTTGCCTCTTTATTTGATATATGACAGAAACAACATGTCTTTCCCAGCATCACGGTCTTTTCCAATGAGTCTCTACTTTGCATCAGGTGGCCAACGTAGAATTTCAGCTTCAGCATCAGTCCTTCCAATGAATATTCAGGATTGGTTTCCTTTAGGATAGACTGGTTTGATCTCCTTGCAATCCAAGGGACTCATAATAGTCTTCTCCAACATCACAGTTCAAAAGCATTTATTCTTCGGTGCTCAGCTTTCTTTATAGCCCAGCTCTCACATCCATACATGACTACTGGAGAAACCTTAGCCTTGACTAGATGGACTTTGTTGGCAAAGTAATGTCTCTGACTTTTAATATGCTGTCTTGGCTGGTCATAATTTTTCTCCCAAAGAGTAAGCGCCTTTTAATTTCATGGAAACTTTCACCATTTGTGGTGATTTTGGAGCCCCCCAAAATAAAGTCTGTCACTGTTTCTACTGTTTCCTCATCTATTTGCCATGAGATAATGGGACCAGATGCCATGATCTTCGTTTTCTGAATGTTGAGCTTTAAGCCATCTTTTTCACTTTTCTTTTTCACTTTCATCTTTAGTTCCTCTTCACTTTCTGCCATAAGGGTGGTGTCATCTGCATATCTGAGGTTATTGATATTTCTTCCAGCAATCTTGATTCCAGCTTGAGCTTCATCCAGCCCAGCATTTCTCATGATATACTCTAAATATAAGTTCAATAAGCAGGGTGATAATATACAGCCTTGACATACTCCTTTTCCTATTTGGAACCAGTCTGTTTTTCCATGTCCAGTTCTAACTGTTGCTTCCTGACCTGCATACAGGTTTCTCAAGAGGCAGGTCAGGTGGTCAGGCATTCCCATCTCTTGAAGAATTTCCCATAGTTTGTGGTGATCCACACAGTCAAAACCTTTGGCATAGTCAATAAAGCAGAAATAGATGTTTTTCTGGAACTCTCTTGCTTTTTCCATGATCCAGAGGATGTTGGCAATTTGATCTCCGGTTCCTCTGCCCTTTCTAAAACCAGCTTGAACATCTGGAATTTCACACTTCACGTACTGTTGAAGCCCGGCTTGGAAAATTTTGAGCATTACTTTACTTGTGTGTGTGATTAATTTATAATAAAGGAATCATGAATGTACAGTGGGAAAGGGTAGTCCCTAATAAATATGTTAGGTAAACTGGACAGAGATATGGAAAAGAGTGAAATTTGACTACTATCTTATACACAAAAATCAGCTCAAAGTGGATTAAAAACTTGAACATAGTACCTAAAACTATAAAACTCTTAGAAGAAAACAGAGGATAAGCTTCTCTACATTGGTCACAGCAATCTTTTATTTTTTAATTTGATATAAAAAACAAAGGCAAAAAAAGTAAAAATAAACAAGTGCTTTTCATTAAACTGCAAAGTTCTTGTATAGGATAGGACACCACCAACAAAATGAAAAAGCAACCTATAGAATGAGAGAGAATGTTTTCACATCATTTATTTGACAAAGGGTTAATCCCTAAAATATATGAAGAACTTTAACAAAGCAATAGAAAAAATCTGAGCTATTATGCCACACCAATTAAAATGATTATTATCATGACAATAAATGGTAACCCTATTCTGAGTATTTATTCTAAAGAAACAAATTTCTCTCTTGAAACTATCTGCATTTCCATTTTCGTTGTTCATTCACTAAGTAATGCCTGACTCTTTGCCACCCCATGGGCTGTAGCATTCCAGGCATCTCTGTCCCTCACTATCTCCCAATTTCATGTTCATTGAGTCAGTGATGTTATCCAACCATCTCATCCTCTGCCACCCTCTTCTCTTTTTGCCTTCAGTCTTTCCCAGCATTAGGGTAAGAATCTTTCCTAATGAGTTGTCTGTTCCAACTTCCATTATACTGCAACATCATTTACAATGGCCAAGACATGGAAACAATCTAAATGCCCATCTTAGGACAAATGGATAAAGGAGGTGAGGTAGATGTATGATGGGATGTTGTTTAGCCATAAGGAAAAGAAAAGAAAATCTTGCCATTTGCAATATCATAACTAGACCCTGAGGGCATTATGCTAAGTGAAGTAAGACAGAGAAGGACAAATGCTGTATGATCTCACTGATATGTAGAATAAACAAACAAGCTCATAGATATCAAGGGCAGATTGGTGATTGTCAGAAACAGGATTGAGAAGGTGGTGGAAGTGGATCAAAGTGATCAAAAAGCAAAAACTGGCAGTTATATGAGTCCTGGAGATGTAATTTACAGCATGGTGACTATAGTTAACAATACTGAAAGTTTCTAAGAGGGTGTTAAGTTGCTAAGTTCGTGTATGCTAAGTTGCTTCAGTTGTGTCCAACTCTTTGAAACTCTATGGACTATAGCCTCCCAGGCTCCTCTTTCCATGGGATTCTCCAGGCAAAAATATTGGAGTGGGTTGCCATTTCCTATACCAGGCGATATTTCTGACCCAGGGATCGAACTCATTTCTCTTTCATCTCCTGCTTTGGCAGGCAGATTCTTTACCACTAACCCTACCTGTTTAGAGGGTAAGAGTTAGAAATCCCTATCATGAGAAAAAAAATTGTAAATTTAGTGATGGAAGTTAACTATAAATATTAAATGGTAATAATTTTATAATACATACATATACGAAATTAGAACTAATACAATGTATATGTCAATTTCATCTCAAATATGAAAAAACAAATTTAAAATAGAATCACTTGTAAAGACAAAAAAAAGTCTAGTCTCTATTAGGTTTCCCTGGAGACCCAGATGGTAAAGAATCCTTCTGCAGTGCAGGAAACCTGGGTTCAATCCTTAGGTTGGGAGTATCCCCTGGAGTAGGACAAGGCAACCCACTCCAGTATTCTTGCCTGGAGAATCCCTATGGACAGAGGGACCTAGAAGACTATAGTTCATGGGGTCACAAAGAATTGGACATGACTGAGAGACTAAGCACAGCACAGCACATAGTCTCTATTGAGTGTTCACCAGACACTGTGCTAAATCCCATTCATGTCTTAGTTTTAGAATCCTTGGTTTATTTTAAATAAAACAGATTTTCATTTGAACTTGAGAATTTCTTCAACTTCACATCCACAACACTAGAGCTTCTTTGCTCTATTTCTTCCAAGAATAGGTTTATCTGGAACCCATAAAGACTTAGCTGAGCTATCTGATTGGTTTCTTCAGTCAGTTCCCACCTCAAAGCACCTCATTCTGAAAGATAGTGAGTACTAAGATTTTATTTTCAGTCTCTTTTCTCTTGTTTAAAGTAGATATACTACAGCTCTCTTATCTTCTTGACCATCCTTTCTCTTCTGATAACCTAATTTATCTTTCCTCTCTCCTTTACTTCTAACAGGATTTATATCCCACTTTACACTAACAGAAAATTTTATTTTCAGTATTAAATGTACACCTTTCCTGTGAAATCTCCTATGAGAAGTTTGCCCTTTCAGTCAGTTATATCTTCATCAAATCCTATGTGAATCTACAATTTCACATTGTTTTCCATATTTTTCTTTTAAAATTTGCCAGATTCTTCTTGAAAACTTCAATCATTTGTAAAAAAATTTTATACACCACAATTGTTAGGAAACAACTCCTCAAATGTATGCAAACAATAGCGTTTCTAAGTTCTGGCCATACAAAATGCACTTAGTTTATTCTCCCATAGCATCCTGTGTTGCACTGGTATAGAATTCTAACTTCAAAGGATTTTCTTGAAGAAATTCATAGAAAATGCTGTATTATTCTTGACACAAGTTATCTCAGTATGTTTTGACATTCACTTACATATGTATCGTCTAAACATCTAATTTTATTTAGTATGTTTTGTACTTGGTGGGCATTTTCAGTTTAAACAGTTTTATTTTCTTTTAATACTGAGCAATATTATTTTAATGGTTCTTAGCTTTTTTTTTTCCTTCTGCTTTGTGGTGAACTCCATCTGCCCAGATTCATTCTTCAGCCTTTCTTCCATGAAGTGTGGCTATGTTGTAAGCTCTTCCCAGTGAAACATGACTAACAAAGATGTGAATCCATTCTATAAGTGAAAAGATATCAGTCATATGTAGCACCTTCATATCATAGGTAGCACCTTGCAATATCATAACTAGACCTTGAGGGCATTATGCTAAGTGAAGGAAGTCAGACAGAGAAGGACAAATGCTGTATGATCTCACTGATACGTGGAATCTAAATAAACAAACAAGCTCATAGATACCAGAAGCACATTGGTGATTGTCAGAAACAGGATTGAGAAGGTGGCAGAAATGGATGAAAGTGATCAAAAAGCAAAAACTGGCAGTTATAAGATAAATGAGTCATGGAGATGTAACTTACCCCATGGTCTGTCCTTCTCTGGGCTGCTGCTGGTGACTAGAGAGAACTTGCGTATGGCTGAGTCACTGCCAATCTGTACTTTGAAATGAACATAAGATAAACTCCCATTGCCAACCAAAGTACTTTAAGCTTTAGAATATTTGAGGAAGAATAAGCTCTTGCTTCAGTGAACCGCTGAAATACTGGGACGCGTATGTTCCATCCTTCTGAGGCCGCTCAGTCATGTCTGAGTTTGCTGAGTCACGGACTGTAGCACCCCATGGACTGCAGTTCCTCTGCCATGGATTTCTGCAGGCAAGGGTACTGGAGTGAGTTGCCACTTCCTCCTCCAGTCTCCTATCCTAGACCTCCCTAAAAATATTACTTTCTTATGTCCTATGTGATGAATAAATGATAGATTCTCCTTTGTATCTCTTTGAATAGGTTTCATATTTTTCCTCTGTTATTTTTGTATAACTCTTGAGAAAAGTCTCTTAGTCTGTCTCTATTATTATGACTTTTCAGCTGTGCCCATTCTTCTCTTTTTCATTAGTAGCAATAATTTTCATTTTCAAGAGTCTTGATTGATTTTTCAAAACAACCCACTTTGATTTCTGGGGTATAATATCTTACCTTGCATCTCTGGAGATGCTATTTATACACTGTGAAGTTTTCTGTTTCTTAATAGCAACCAATTACTCATTCACTTGTTCTTTGCTTTGGTGACCTGGTTTATCTTTTTCCTTCATTGCTCTTTTGTTAATATTTGATGATTTTTGTTAGTATGTTCACCCTTTTATTAGAGATTATCTGTTACTCTGTTCATGCATTTCTTGGGTATCAATGTTTACCTCTGTGGATTCTGTGGGAGAAAAATTCATGTGCTGCAATAGGTCTGCATCATTACTGAATCTTCTAGGTTTGGGCATCTTTATTCTGCTAATTGTTTTCTCTCATTTTTGGTAACAGTGACCTGTCACTCTGTCCCAAATACCTACACTCACTATCCTAGCCTAATATTAGGTTGGCATCTCTAATGTTCATTAAAAGAAAAATAGAGGACAAAATATCATGTAGAAAACATCCTAGTATGTAAAAAGTAATGTCTATTAACACCAAATGCCAAAGTGATTGCCCCAGAGCTCCTGCTACCAGGGCATCTTTAATCTCTGAGCTTGAAGCACGTGTTGACCAAATCACACCTTTATAACTGTTTTCTCCATATTTTTAGTTAATTTCTGATATTACTATCTTTTTCATCTGTAGATAGGATGCACTTTATTTTCCATAGATTTTATGGCATTCTGTTTTCACATCGTATTTTTCTACTATTTCTGGAAATTTTGATTTCTGCTCAGAGTTTCCTTTTTATCCAGTTCCCATTAGGAAAATTTTCAATATTAAAATCAGGTAGTAACCATTCTAAATTATCCGTGCTTTTATGTGTTCAGATAGTAACAGAATTGATTGTTTCTTAGAAATTGAAAGACCAAACACAAATCCACCAATGGCTGTGTGGAAGGGACTAGTCTTTTTCTTTTCTTTCTTTGTTTTTGGCTGTGCTGGGTCTTCATCGCTTCACTGGCTCTTCTCTAGTTACAGAGAGCAGAGATACTCTTTGTTGTGGGGTTTGGGCTTCTCATTGTGATGGCTTCTTTTCTCATGTGGTGCAGAGCATGGGCTCTAGGGCACGTGGACTTCAGTAGTTGGGGTGCATGGGTTTAGTAGTTGGGGTTCCCAGTCTCTAGAGCACAGGCCTAATAGTTGTAGCACATGGGCTTAGTTGCTGCACAGCATGTGGGATCAGGGATCAGGGATCGAACCTGTGTCTCCTGCACTGGCACGTGATTCTTTACTACTGAACCAGCAGGGAAGCCCTGGGACTAAACTTTAGTGGCACTGTGTCTTTTACAGATTAGGGCATTAAGAATCACTCAAAAGTAGTTGCCAGGTTTAGGAAGATAGTGTGTGCATCATTCAATTGGCTGTAACCAGAGCACCGATTCCTCTGTATACTTTTATTCCAGTGGATAGCTGATAGGAACCCTTCACCATGACAAATAAAGAATGTCTACATATTTCAAGAGTTTCCAATTAATACACTGAGCATTGTGAGCGTAATATTTCAACTACAATGATTTCCTTTCATTACAATAGTTAGTTAGTTAGTTAGTTAAGTCGCTCAGTCGTGTCTGACTCTTTGCAACCTCGTGGACTATAGCCCAACAGGCTCTTCCATCCATGGGATTCTCCAGGCAAGAATACTGGAGTGGGTTGCCATTTTCATTACAATAATAATAGCTAGTATTTTCTAGCCCTTAAGTGTTTGCTCCTTTATTAACTGTTTTTTTTTTCTTTTGTATACTGTTTCATTTAACTATCACTACATCTCTGTTAGTTAGGTACGTATAGCTGTTTCACCATGGATACTGAAGCACCAAGAGAAAAAGTAGCTCATCAAAGGTCATATAAGTAACTCACCCAAGGTCATGTAAATCAGTGATAGCATTTGAACTGAAGTCCGCCTGACTTCTAAGTGCATAATTTGATTACTATGCTACCTTGCTACACTATTCTATGCTATATAGATTCTCCCTTCAGCCCTCCTACTCTCTTAATAAATCTAATGAACTTTCTTTCATTTCAATAATAAATTATGTTATTGATTCCATTCCAACTCGAAATGGCAGAATCATCTAGCACAGTCTAAGAGAAAGACTGAGATATATGCTTAAAACACTTAGCATAGGAACTGACAAATAGTTCACACTTTGTAGCTGCATCTGTCATTGAAACACTCTCATAAGCTTCATTCCAAAAGACAGAGTTGTCAACTATTAACACATTACAAATTCATGCTCAAAATTTACATTCATTGAGGTGAACTTAGTGAAATATCAGTCACTGAATCCCCCAAAGTACAAGCTTTAGTGGTGACATTTCTTGCTAGTTTTTACTCTGTGACCTCTAGAAATTCAAAATTCAAATTTCTGGAATAAATACTTGTTTATTCTCTTCAAACTGTGGTCTAATCATAACACTGGGCTTCTTGGTATTATGGTAGCATAGTGGTAAATAATCCACCTTCCAATGCAGGAGATTCAAGAGACCTGGGTTTGATCCCTGGGTCAGGAGGATCCCCTAGAGTAGGAAATGGCAACCTGCTCCAATATTCTTCTCTAGAGAATCCCCACGGACAGAGGAGCCTGATGGGCTACAGTGCATGGCATCACAAAGAGTCAGATATGACTGAGCGATTGAGCACACAATCATAGCACCAAGGTGTGCCTTCAGTATGACACACAAGTTTAACTATGCCCTTTTGAGGATAAACTTTGTGCATGTGTATGTGAGTGTGTGCGTGTCTGCTGATTTTTTTTAAAAGGCTAAATATAATTTACATTGCTTTAATTATTTTAAGTACCTTCAGGTACTTTTAATTGTATTCACTGAGAACATGGGAAATTTAGACAGAGTCAGTGGTCAAATGAATGCTTAATACTTTTAAATTGTGTCTTCTTGGAATATCTATTTTGACAACTCAGCCGTTCTTCCTCTGATCCCCTTCCCTTTGCTTAAATTCCATTAGAGAACTCAAAGGGACAGATTGTAGGTTCAGATCTGAACTGATAATCACCTGCAGCAGCCTATCATTTCCCTAAATGCAGGAAACAGATATTTCTTTAGTCATGTAATTATGGTTTTATGGGGTATCCTTCACATTTTTATTTGTGTGGAATGCAATTCCCAACTGTCTGCCATTTGCTCCTAAAATTGAAATGTAAATCTAATTGGAGGCTAATGCAGGATTATCTCTTTTCCGTGTGAGCTATTTATATGTTTTTATTGCATGTATAAATAGCTATTTTCAATTCAAGCATTTCTGGCAAGAGGTAGTCTTAAGGATAGAATGGAAAATATGTTAAATACACAGTTTGTTTCAGGGTCTAAAATTTTGCTTGTGACATAGAAGGACATATATATATGAAGTGAAGTGAAGTGAAAGTTGCTCAGTGGTGTCTGACTCTCTGTGAGCCATGGTCTATAGAGTTCATGGTATTCTCCCTGCCAGAATATTAGAGTGGGTAGCCTTTCACTTCTCCAGGGGATCTTCCCAACTCAGGGATTGAACCCAGGTCTCCTGCACTGCGGGTGGATTCTTTACTAGATGAGTGACAAGGGAAACCCAAGAACACTGGAGTGGGTAGCCTATCCCTTCTCCAGGGGATCTTCCCGACCCAGGAATCGAACTGATCGAACTGGGGTCGCCTGCATTGCAGGTGGATTCTTTACCAACTGAGCTATCAAGGAGCCCATATACATATATATATATATATATATATATAAACACACACATATATATATATATATATAATCTTTTAAAACCTTTTTTTGATGTGGACAATTTTTAAGTCTTTGTTGAATTTGTTACATTATTGCTTCTCTTTAGTCTTCCTTGGTGGCTCAGATGGTAAAAGCGTCTGCCTACAATGCGGGAGATCCGGGTTCAGTCCCTGGGTGGGGAAGATCCTCTGGAGAAGGAAACGGCAAACCACTCCAGTACTCTTGCCTGGAAAATCCCACGGACGGTGGAGCCTGGTAGGCTACAGTCCGCGGGGTCGCAAACAGTAGGACCGGATTAAACAACTTCACTTTGTTTTACGTTTTGGTTTTTTTACCTTGAGGTCTGTGGAACCACTGATCCCCCACCAGGAATCAAACCCAAACCCCCTGCATTGGAAGGATAAATCGTAGTCAATTAACCAGGGAAGTCTCAAGGAGGATATAGTATATGACAGTAAAATATTTGATGTCACAAGTTAAAATAAACAAACTAATGAAATACAAACTGTAAAACATTTCCCCAATAAGCTCATTGGTTGATATATTCCAAATGTTTCCTTAATAATACTTTGCAGTTCTATTATCAGCAAATATAATTTCATATTTCTAAAGATTTTTCTTTCACTTTTGCCTAAGTTCAGTTCAGTCGCTCAGTCGTGTCTAACTTTTTCTGACCCCCATGAACCACAGCATGCCAGGCTTCCCTGTCCATCCAACTCCTGGAGTCCACCCAAACCCATGTTATTTGAGTTGGTGATGCCATCCAACCATCTCATCCTCTGTCATCTCCTTCTCCTGCCCTCAATCTTTCTCAGCATCAGGGTCTTTTCAAATGAGTCAGCTCTTTGCATCAGGTGGCCAAAGTATTGGAGTTGCAGCTTAAAAATCAGTCCTACCAATGAAAACTCAGGACTGATCTCCTTTAGGATGGACTGGTTGGATCTCCTTGCAGTCCAAGGGACTCTCAAGAGTCTTCTCCAACACCACAGTTCAAAAGCATTAATTCTCCAGCACTCAGCTTTCTTTATAGTCCAACTCTCACATCCATATATGACCACTGGAAAAACCATAGCCTTGACTAGATCAAACTTTGTGGTCAAAGTAATGTCTCTGCTTTTGAATATGCTATCTAGGTTGGTCATAACTTTCCTTCCAAGGAGTAAGCATCTTCTAATATCATGGCTGCAATCACCATCTGCAGTGATTTTGGAGCCCCCCAAAATAAAGTCTGACACTGCACTGTTTCCCCATCTATTTGCCATAAAGTGATGGGACCAGATGCCATGATCTTAGTTTTCTGAATGTTGAGCTTTAAGCCAACGTTTTCACTCTCCTCTTTCACTTTCATCAAGAGGCTTTTCAGTTTCTCTTCACTTTCTGCCATAAGGATGGTGTCATCTGCATATCGGAGGTTATTGATATTTCTCCCAGCCTCTCTAAAAGGTCATAATTTTTTGGAACTCAATCAAAAGGAGCATATATATATATGCATATATCTATGATTTGATTAAACATGGTAAGTCCCTTCTTTTGTTGACCCCAGTTAGTTAACTGATTTGCTTGGTTTTTGTTTATTGACAGCTAGAGTATACCCCCTTCTTTGAGTCCTGGATCTGCTTTGAGTTTTATTTTGGAAAAAAGAAGAAAATTATGAACTTTTTGAAGCAAAAATACAAAACAAAAAGTAGGAGAGAGAGAATAGCAACTCATTTATTAGCTCCTAGACTTGGTCTCCCAGCAAAGGAAGAAATCTACCAAGTTCCAAAGGTTCATTCCAACACTTTTTTTCTGTAGCATCATTACTGATAGTCATATCAGGTTTTCACATGATGGTGATTCCTTTTATTTTTAGTATTGTCAAACACATTTTATATTTGCTGTTTCTATTTATCCAATGGGCTTCTCTGGTGACTCAGATGGTTGAGAATCCAGCTCAAATGCAGGAGACATGGGGTCAATCCCTGGATTGGGAAGATCCCCTGGAGAAAGGAATGGCTACCCACTCCAGTAGCTACACACTCCATTCTCTTGCCTGGAGAATCCGATAGAGGAGCCTGGCAGGCTATAATCCACGGGATCACAAAGAGTCAGAGATGACTGAACACACATGCAGGGAACAACTCTATGTAAGCACACAAACTCTGGGAAGACAGAGATTAGGCCCACCTTTTTGGCTATTATGTGCCCAGCAGGGAACAGATTGCCTGAGACAAAGCTTCTGTTTCTCAAATAAATGTGACTGAATGGATGGAGGGAGTTTGAGCTTGAGAACACATTTCCACACTTCTCTACCTCAATCCACATTTTTACATCTGTGCCACACAATTAGGAAGATTCATTTCCTCATTTCCTCTGAGTCCTTCATTTTTTAAAATATAAATTTATTTATTTTAATTAGAGGTTAATTACTTTGCAATATTGTATTGGTTTTGCCATACATCAACATGAATCTGTCACAGGTATACACGTGTTCCCCATCCTGAATCCCCCTCCCTCCTCCCTCCCCGCACCATCCCTCTGGTCGTCTCAGTGCACCAGCCCCAAGCATCCAGTATCATGCATCGAACCTGGACTGGCGATTCGTTTCATATATGATATTATACATGTTTCAATGCCATTCTCCCAAATCATCCCAACCTCTCCCTCTCCCACAGAGTCCAAAAGACTGTTCTATACCTCTGTGTTTCTTTTGCTGTCTCACATACAGGGTTATCGTTACCATCTTTCTAAATTCCATATATATGCATTAGTATCGATGTTTTTCTTTCTGACTTACTTCACTCTGTATAATCAGCTCCAGTTTCATCCACCTCATTAGAACTGATTCAAATGTATTATTTTCAATGGCTGAGTAATGAGTCCTTCATTTTTAACTTTTATAATCCCGTAATCTTTTTACAGACTTGACCAAAGATTCTGACAGTGGAGGCTCTAAAAGAACTTCCTGGAAGTTAATAGTTTTTAATCATAATCTTAACTTTCTAGATTCAAAAGCTGACTCCAATACAATCAGTGTCATTATAATTTATATTTCTTAACATTTATTCTGCCTTTAATAATGTAAAAGCACTTCAGTGTTATTTAGTGAATAGCCCCAAATTCCCATGAGCAATATTGTCTGCAGATTCTCTAGATGAAGATCCTAATTTGTTGTATGCGTGTGTTTAATTTTGGAAGAATATTATTTTTTACAAAAATTTTGTTGGAGTATAATTGATGTGAAATGTTTTGTTAGTTTCAGGTGTATAAGTGAAAAAATTTGTGTATAGCAGTTGGCACCTTTGTAAGGTAAAGAAATTTGTCCAAATTTGTGGCTGGAGAAGAGCTGTTATAAAGGATAGTACACTTCTTGCCAGAGGAGGCAATGGCACCCCACTCTAGTACTCTTGCCTGGAAAATCCTATGGATGGAGGAGCCTGGAAGGCTGCAGTCCATGGGGTCGCTGAGGGTCGGACACGACTGAGCAACTTCACTTTCACTTTTCACTTGCATGCATTGGAGAAGGAAATGGCAACCCACTCCAGTGTTCTTGCCTGGAGAATCCCAGGGACGGGGGAGGCTGGTGGGCTGCCGTCTATGGGGTTGCACAGAGTTGGACACGACTGAAGTGACTTAGCAGCACACTTCTTGCTGGATGTCAGGGCTGCATTTAGAAGCTTTCCCTTTTTTGCACTCTGATCAATGTTCAACGCTCATTCCCTGTGTCACCTTTCATATTTAACCATACCTTCACTTAAACCTTTTCTTTCATTTTCCTACTTAACTCAGGAAAATCTCTGCTTCTCTTGAAGTTGTATGAAGTTAGGGTCATGCAGCACTGGAAGAGAAAGATGAGTTATTTCAGGGCTGTCCCATGACGAGTACTGTCCCAGGGACTTTTCCTGTGATGCTCAGTGAGTTAGGAAAGTATTTGTCTTACTCGATATTGAAGGATTGAAGAGGTTTGCCGAGGTGTGGTTGGCTCCAGAGCACAGGCTCTTCCTGTTACACTGAGCAGGAGCTGGGATCATGGAATCTGGGTTCTAGAGTCAGCTGTCCTAATGATGAAAATTCTGTGTAACCTTGGATGCTTCACTTCAAGGTCAGGAGAATATCACTTGAAAATGGTTTTCACTTTCTCTGTGATTAATATATTGGCTCTATAATTGTTTATTAAAATTTTACTGTGTTCTGGGTTCTATGATAATGAGACTATTACAACGAGCAAGGTAGACCCAATCCTGCCCTTGGTCCTAACTTCACAGTTGATCTCAGTTTAAGAAATTATAACTGAAAATATAAAACTTATACAAAATAAAAAATGAATAGTTTTTCTTACTTATGTGACTGTCAAAAAGCACCTCTTTAGAATTTAAAAGACATCAATGTGTTTTCTTGTCAAAAATTCTCGCTAATTGGGTCTGAGAGATCCCATGTTACTTTTTATTGAACAGATGATAAAATAGCTTAAAGATCAATTTGAAAAGAGGGAGAAAAGTCCCTCTTTGTTACATTCTAAGAAAGCAGGCATTGTTTTGCACATAATCTAGTGTTTAATTCCCACTCACGTATGTTGTTAAACAGGCACAGTATATATAGCATTTAGAACCATTTTGTTTTTCACTGACTATTTTGTTTCAGGTGCTTTCCACTCTGTTGTAATTAAGACACATATTCATTTCTTATTTTAACTTAACATCTAAAATGTACTTGACAAGGCATTGACATTATATATAATGTAAGAGACAAGATTGAGGGCAATGGATTCAAATAGTCTGAGTTCAATTTCCAGGTCTGCTGTCTATTAAATGTGTGACATTGTGCTGTTATTCAATGTCTAACACCTCAGTTTTCTCTTCTGTAGAGTGGAAATAATATACTCATCTCATGGAGTTATGAGCATTAGTTAAGACAATATGTTAGAATATTTGGATCACTACCTTGTGCAAAGCCAGCACTCAGAAAAGTGTGTTATTAATAAAAATAATAGATTACAACAATGGAAATGCATAACACTAGACTATTAAGATGAAATCAGAAGTCTTTTGTGCCAAAAGCTGAACTCCAGGCTTTTTAATATAGTTAATAAAATAACAGCTCAGTGTGGTGATCTTCAATGTTTAAATGTTTTAGATATTAGCATATCACACTGTTTATTAAATCAATGTGTTTTTTGAAATGTTGCTTTTTGTTTTCAGTTATAATATATTCTTTTGTAATAAATCCTTACAAGGAGGTTTTTTTTTATAGATGTACTCCTTCAGGATAAGAAAGTCAAAAGTTATCAATACAAACATATAAAACAGAAACTGGAAATGTATTTTCAGAATAAGGGGAAATTGATCTTAATTTCATTTTATCAAATACTGGATTTAACTTATTTCAGCATTTAAATTCATCACATAAAATATGTAACACAATAACATACAGAAAAAATAGCATGGCTCTGATAATACTAAAATTCTTGGTGTTTAACATATGATCCAGCAATTTCACTCCTTGATATTTACCCCCAAAATTGACTATGTATGTTCACACAAAAATCTGCACAGAAATGTTTACTGAATTTCTATCCATAATTGACAAAACGTGGAAGCAAGCAAGATGTCCTTCAGTAAGTGAATGGATAAAATGTGGTATCTCAAGATAATATTACTCAGTACTCAAAGAAATGAGCTATCAAGACATGAAAACACATGGAGGAAACTTAAATGCATATTATCATGGAAAGAAGATAATTTGAAAAGTCTACATATGTATGACTCCAATTATATGATCCTGGATAGAACAAAACTGTATAGACCATCAAAGGACAATTTATTGCCAGGGTTGGTGGTGTTTTCAATTTATTGCTAGAGTTGGCGGGATGAATAGACAAAGCTCAGAGGAATTTTAGGGCTGTGAGATTGTTCTGTATGTTCTGTATGATAATGGTGAAGCGATGTCATTATACATTTTCCAAAACCCATGGAAACTCAAATAATGAGGTTGAGTGGTGGTGTGAACTATGGATTTTGGATGAGTTGTTGTCTCTTCATCAGTTGTAACAAATGTAGCATCTGGTGCAGAATGTTTATAGCAGGAGGGGCTGTGTTTATGTGGGAGCAGAAAGTATATGGAAAATCTCTATATCTTCGTCTCAATTTTCTGTGAACCTAAAACTACTCTAAAATAAAGAAGACTATTGTTTAAAAATGCATGATACCAGAGTTTCAAAGTTTTTCACCTTAGTGATCTCTCTCAACAGCCATAATTCTTCCAACCAGATAATTTCAAATAATTTACATATCTTCTTTCAAATTCACTACATGTCACCTTAAAGAAATTCATATATACATGATTTAAAAAAATTTATTGATATGAAGAAATAACTAATAATAACAATGTGATTAGAGATATACTGATCCTATGATATGCATACACTTATATGATACAATGCTTCGCTAGACATTGGAAATTAGTAAGAGAAAAAAGAAAGGATTGCTCTCAAGGGGCTCAAGATCTTCTTAGAGAAACTATGTGATGTGGAAGATTTGTAGTCAGCAGTGGGCTGCTGCAGTAATAGGAAAAGTTAAAGTCCCTCCGCATTCTCCAGATCTAACATTTCAGAAAACAAGGTAAAGATGATTTCACATGGTTAAAAGTGATTAATTTTAGAAATGGTTTTCCTCTGTCTAGAAACTCACCTCCCCTACAGGGCTGATACAATCTCATTTTGATCATTTTCCATTCAGCTTGTCGGTCCATTATCATATTACTAGGAGTGTATCACTAGCTTTGTTCGCACTGCATGTGCCTCATTTGTAAATGACATTGTCAAGGCTATTATTGCAGCTGTTTGCAGAATGTCGGAAAGCTGTCAAACCCAGCAGAGTCAAACTGTTTGCAGCAAACAGCAAATGAAACATGCTCATAAATGATTAAAGGCACTTCATAAATGATCCTTACCAAGGAAATGGAAATGTTGTCAGACTAAGTCATCATCTGTTTTATGCACCTGGAATCAAGCCAAAGACAGTTGCTGCTAATAACCAGCTAGGGGAATACCTGCTTTTTGAAAGGAAAGGGGTGCTCTGGAGAAGAGCCTTTCAATTTATTTTTGCTTTGATTTATTTATTTTTAATTTAGTAGTTGATTTACAATATTACATTAGCTTCAAGTATACATTAAGCTCATTCAGTTATATGTGTGTGTGTGTGCATGTGTGTGTGTATACAGATATATTCTTTCTCCATTATAGATACTGAGTACAGTTCCCTGTGATATGTAGTAGGTCCTTGTTGTTTACCTGTTTTACATGCGGTAGTGTGTATCATGTTAATCCCAAACTCTTAATTTAGCTCTTCTGTCCTTCACCTTTAGTAACCATATTTGTTTTGTCAGAGGGTCTATTTTTGTTTTGTATATAAGTTCATTTGTGTCAGCGTTTTAGATTCCACTTATAGCTGATATCATATAATATTTGTCTTTCTCTGACTTCATATTCAGTATGATAATCTCTAGGTTTATCCATGTTTTTAAATTGGTATTATTTCATTCTTTTTAATAGCTGAGCAAAAGTCCATTGTGTCTGTATATAATACACACACACACATATATATATGTATATGCATGTACTCAGTTATGTCTGATTTCTTGCAACCCTATGTACTGTAGCCCCAAGGCTCCTATGTCCATGGGATTCTCCAGGGAAGAATACTGGAGTGGGTTGCCATGCTGTCATCCAGGGAATCTTCCCCATGCTGGGATCAAACTGGCATCTCCTGTGTCTCCTGCATTACAGGCAGATTCTTTACCCACTGAGCCACCTGGGAAACCCAAAACTGATAGCCCTTAGTGATAAACTGATGACTTTCTCAAAACAAGATATTGATATAAACTTAACAATGTGCAGACAAAAATGAGGGAAAAAAAAAAAAACTCTTAGAAGTACTTTTCATGACTCAAGAAGATAGATCCAAATCACAAGTATTTTTTTAGGAAAAATCAGCTTTTTTTTGAGTCTAATATATACTCAATGAAATTGTAAGGGAAGAGTTAAGAGAGTTTTAACAAATGTGTATCACCACAAATACGATGCAGAGCCCTTCCATAAGCCTCCAAATACTCCACTTCTGTTTGCATAAAACACATTCTCCCTATGCCTGGATCCTGACAACCAACCACTTACCTGCTTCTCTCACTGTAGATGTGCTTTTTCTAGAATTTCATGTAAATGAATTTGCTTTGCCTGTGGCTTATTTCACTTAGTATAATGCTTTTATGGCTCTTGTTGTGAATATATGGTTGCATATATAGAAAATTCTTAATGTATTCTACACATTAAAGTTCATTCTTCTTTGTTGTATTAGGCTTCCAAAACTGTAGAAATATGATGATGCAGAGGGGCTCATGACAAAATCATAAATAGTATTTGAAAAGGAAGATCAAAGACCTTGTGCTGGGCTTGTTCTACACATTGTTACATTAGATCCTCTTCAAGTGACCCTTCAAGTTAGGGTTTGTTAATGAAAGGAAAACTGAAGCTCATTGGATGTTAAAGAAAATTGGAAAGCTTCCTTTCTCTAATAACAGATAGGTGACCAACTTTTTGTCTTCCAATTCCTGTTAATGTTGAGAGGTCTCCTACAAGTACTCAGAATAAACACTAAGAGGACATATGTTACACTTTGCTGTTTTGCTGCATGATGTATTGGGACAATTGATAAAATGAGGAATGAGATAGTTAATGCTAGTATGTTGTTCAGTTGCTGAGTCCTGTTTGACTCTTTGTGACCCCCATGAACTGAAGCACACCAGGTTTCCCTGTCCTTCACTATCTCCCAGAGTCTGCTCAGATTTATGTCCTTTGAATCAGTAATGCCACCCAATCATCTCATCCTCTGTCATCCCCTTCTCCTCCTACCTTTAATCTTTCCCAGCATCAGGATCTTTTCTAATGAGTCAGCTCTTTGTATCAGGTGACCAAAGTAAAGGAGTTTCAGCTTTAGCATCAGTCCTTCCAGTGAATATTCAGGGTTGATTCCCTTTAGGATGGACTGGTTTGATCTCCTTTCAGTCCAAGGGACTCTCAAGAGTCTTCTCCAACAGCAAGTTTGAAAGCATCAATTCTTCAGCTCTCAGCCCACTTTATGGTCCAACTCTCACATTCATACATGACTACTGGAAAAATCATAATTTTGAATACATGCACATTTGTCAGCAAAATGATGCCTCTGCTTTTCAATACATTGTCTAGGTTTGTCATAGCTTTCCTCCCAAGGAGTAAGCATCTTATGATTTCATGGCTACAGTCACTGTTCACAGTGGTTTTGGAGCCTAAGAAAATAAAATCTGTCACTACTTCCACTTGTTCCCCTTCTTTTTGCCATGAAGTGATGGGACTGGATGCCCCTCTTGTTTGTTGTGAATGGAACATGGAATTGCATAGAAAAATAAGAGATATCACTTTGGTTTGATATGAGGGGGAGTGTTGTGGAGGTTGGGTTGAGCATAATGGTTTGGGTGCCCTAGAAGCTCAGGTGAGACTGCTACTAGTACTAGCAAGATTAAAACTAGGAACAAGGCACCCAGAATAGCTTTAATTATTTAGCAGATTAAATAAGATTTTGTCCATGTAGGATGAGATTCCTGTCAAACTTTAAGAGCCTGTTTCATGAAGGAATAATAGATGAAGTGTGCAGAGAAAGTTTTGTGCTCCAGTGGAAAACTATGCAGTGTCTAGAGCACAATTTCCAGGTTATCTAATTGTAAAGAGTTGTGTGTGTGTTTTTTTTTTTTTAATTTTAAAATCTTTAATTCTTACATGCGTTCCCAAACATGAACCCCCCTCCCACCTCCCTCCCCATAACATCTCTCTGGGTCATCCCCATGCACCAGCTCCAAGCATGCTGTATCCTGCATCAGACATAGACTGGCGATTCAATTCTTACATGATAGTATACATGTTAGAATGTCATTCTCCCAAATCATCCCACCCTCTCCCTCTCCCTCTGAGTCCAAAAGTCCATTATACACATCTGTGTCTCTTTCCCTGTCTTGCATACAGGGTCATCATTGCCATCTTCCTAAATTCCATATATATGTGTTAGTATACTGTATTGGTGTTTTTCTTTCTGGCTTACTTCACTCTGTATGATCGGCTCCAGTTTCATCCATCTCATCAGAACTGATTCAAATGAATTCTTTTTAATGGCTGAGTAATACTCCATTGTGTATATGTACCACAGCTTTCTTATCCATTCATCTGCTGATGGACATCTAGGTTGTTTCCATGTCCTGGCTATTATAAACAGTGCTGCAATGAACATTGGGGTACATGTGTCTCTTTCAATTCTGGTTTCCTCGGTGTGTATGCCCAGAAGTGGGATTGCTGGGTCATAAGGTAGTTCTAATTGCAATTTTTTAAGGAATCTCCACACTGTTCTCCATAGTGGCTGTACTAGTTTGCATTCCCACCAACAGTGTAGGATGGTTCCCTTTTCTCCACACCCTCTGCAGCATTTATTGCTTGCAGATTTTTGGATCACAGCCATTCTGACTGGTGTGAAGTGGTACCTCATTGTGGTTTTAATTTGCATTTCTCTAATAATGAGTGATGTTGAGCATCTTTTCATGTGTTTGTTAGCCATCCGTATGTCTTCTTTGGAGAAATGTCTATTTAGTTCTTTGGCCCATTTTTTGATTGGGTCGTTTATTTTTCTGGAATTGAGCTGCAGAAGTTGTTTGTATATTTTTGAGATTAGTTGTTTGTCAGTTGCTTCATTTGCTATTATTTTCTCCCATTCAGAAGGCTGTCTTTTCACCTTGCTTATATTTTCCTTTGTTGTGCAGAAGCTTTTAATTTTAATTAGATCCCATTTGTTTATTTTTGCTTTTATTTCCAGAATTCTGGGAGGTGGATCATAGAGGATCCTGCTGTGATTTATGTCTGAGAGTGTTTTGCCTATGTTCTCCTCTAGGAGTTTTATAGTTTCTGGTCTTACATTTAGATCTTTAATCCATTTTGAGTTCTGGAAGTTTTGGCCACAGCAATTAGAGCAGAAAAAGAAATAAAAGGAATCCAAATTGGAAAAGAAGAAGTAAAACTCTCACTGTTTGCAGATGACATGATCCTCTACATGGAAAACCCTAAAGACTCCACCAGAAAATTACTAGAGCTAATCAATGAATATAGTAAAGTTGCAGGATATAAAATCAACACACAGAAATCCCTTGCATTCCTATACACGAATAATGAGAAAGTAGAAAAAGAAATTAAGGAAACAATGCCATTCACCATTGCAACGAAAAGAATAAAATACTTAGGAATATATCTACCTAAAGAAACTAAAGACCTATATATAGAAAACTATAAAACACTGATGAAAGAAATCAAAGAGGACTCTAATAGATGGAGAAATATACCATGTTCATGGATCAGAAGAATCAATATAGTGAAAATGAGTATACTATCCAAAGCAATTTACAAATTCAATGCAATCCCTATCAAGCTACCAGCCACATTTTTCACAGAAGTAGAACAAATAATTTCAAGATTTGTATGGAAATACAAAAAACCTCGAATAGCCAAAGCAATCTTGAGAAAGAAGAATGGAACTGGAGGAATCAACCTGCCTGACTTCAGGCTCTACTACAAAGCCACAGTCATCAAGACAGTATGGTACTGGCACAAAGACAGACATATAGATCAATGGAACAAAATAGAAAGCCCAGAGATAAATCCACACACATATGGACACCTTATCTTTGACAAAGGAGGCAAGAATATACAATGGAGTAAAGACAATCTCTTTAACAAGTGGTGCTGGGAAAACTTGTCAACCACTTGTAAAAGAATGAAACTAGATCACTTTCTAACACCCCACACAAAAATAAACTCAAAATGGATTTTGTTTTTTTTTTTTTTTTTGCAATGCTATATGTTGTTGATAATAGGGATAACCATTCAAATAATTTTTATCCATAGACATGCAAATTACGTCCACTGGAAGTTCTCTCTTCCCTTCTGTGGATATTTTAAATCTTCAGCTTCATTTTAATATTCTTTATCTATGATGTCTTTTTTTTTTTTAGATTCTCCATTGAATCACCTTAGCATCGTAACAATTTTCTATTAGTGAGTAAAAAATAATACTTAACACAGTTTCATTTTCATGCCTGTATGAGAATCATGATTTTACTTTTTTTTTCCTTTCTTAAAAATTACCTTCCATATTTTCATGATAGTGCACTGCTGTTTTTATCAATTCTCTTAACATGTCAAAATTTCCTTTACATTTTGAACAGTCTTTTATCAAGGACAGAACAATCTCCCAGGATAGATTTATACTTTCTACAACAGTTCCGTGTTGTGAATGGCATACATGGATTTTAAGGGAACTAGATAGTTTTGTTTCATAAAGATCAGGCTTCATTAGGTTGTAGCATTAGTAGGAAGCCTGAACTTGAACAAGATGAAGTCATGTCGGAATATCTCCAAGACATGAGACCAATGTCTATCTAAGCCTTGACTTTTTAGATGTCAATATTGTTCAGTTTAGTTTAGTTCAGTTTCTCAGTTGTGTCAGACTCTGTGCGATCCCATGGACTGTAGCACACCAGGCCTCCCTGCCTATAACTAACTCCTGGAGCTTACTGTAACTCATGTCCATCGAGTTGGAGATACCATCTGACCATCTCATCCTGTCATCCCCTTCTCCTCCTGCCCTCAATCTTTCCCAGCATCAGGGTCTTTTCCAGTGAGTCAGTTCTTTGCATCAGGTGGCCAAAGTATTGGAGTTTCAGCATCAGTCCTTCCAATGAATATTCAGGACTGATTTCTTTTAGAATTGACTGGTTGGATCTCTTTCCAGTTCAAGGGACTCTCAAGAGTTTTCTCCAACACCACAGTACAAAGCATCAATTCTTTGGTGCTCAGCTTTCTTTATAGTCCAACTCTCACATCCATACATGACTATTGGTAAAACCATAGCTGTAACTAGACAGACCTTTGTAGGCAAAGTAATGTCTCTGCTTTTTAATATGCTGTCTAAGTTGGTAATATCTTTTCTTCCAAAGAGTAAGCAACTTTTAATTTCATGGCCACATTGACTCCCATCGATATTGTAGGGAGTATATTAATGGTAATATTTGGTTATGAAGGAACCCAGGGAAAAATGGATATGACATTTTTTTTTCTTCTAAGATTATCTATCAAGGCAAAATTTGTGTCTTATTCTAATAAAAAATATCTGATTAGAACAGACCAAATGTCTCAGTTTTGTTCAGGTCATTTGGCAATGAATTCTTAAATAAAAAGGGAGTTTATAACCTGTGAAAGTTGCTCTATACCAAGATGAAGATGAACTTCATATCTTGTGCTTTTAGTGTAGGTTTGAATTTTCAGGCTGGTTAAATGGGTCAGGGAGGGGACAACAGATTTGAGAGACTAGGACTTCTCAACAGCAAGGTGATTGTATTAGTATGCAGTCTTGGTATGGAGGAAAGCTGAAAGCTGTTTCTAGAGTCAAATGCTTTTTATTCTTAAGTATTTTGTTTTGAGTATTATGGCTTTCGTGACCTGAATTTCTAAACAGAAATATTTTGAAAACATCACAGGGTCTTGATAACACCGGATTTGTTTCAATCTCAATGGCATCATTAGCATCATTAAACAAAAAAGAAGAAAGAAAAACAACTCTTCACTGATGGCAACTCTTCAAATCTTAACATGTAAGGTCCAACCCTAAGCTTTTGATGAACATAGTATAATTTGTTGCCTGTGATGCTTAAGAAGTTTTCCTTCTGTGTTCTCAGGTTTTTTTTGCCCCAAGGTGGGATATCTTTTCACAATGAAATAAATTGTATCTTTCTCCACTGAGATAGGTTAAGAAAGAGGCTCCAAAATTTTACATCCATCCTACAGCAGCAGCTTTGGTATGGAGACACAGCTGGTGATGGGAATCCAATGAGTCTCTCAAGAAGAATTCTGCCCAAGGTAAGATCCCAGACATTTTGAGTATTTGAAAAGTACTCAACATGCTCTACTGAGGTATGGAACAGATTTTGACAACTCATGGAATCCTTGATGGTTATTTAGCATTTAGCCATTTAACTGACCATATTGTGATATCTGGGTTTCCCAGGTGGTGCTAGTGGTAAAGAACTCACCTGCCAAGGCAGGAGTTGTAAGAGACAAAGGTTCAATCCATGGGTTGAGAAGATTCCCTAGAGAAGGGCATGGCAATCCACTCTAGTATTCTTGCCTGGAGAATCCCCATGGACAGAGGAGGCTGGCAGTCTAGAGTTTATAGTGTCACAAAGAGTTGGACATGACTGAAGCGACTTAGCACAGCACCACAGCATTGTGATATCTATCCCTATTTAGGGGTCAAAAATGAAAGTCCTGTTTGAGCTCTGATATTGCTTATGAAGAATATGCATTGGGTATTCAAAGCTACCCCAATAATAGTGATGATGTGTTTGGGGAATATATGTAGACACTGACTTTCTAAATAATAAAAATAAGATCTAAATGGAAAACTTACTAATGTGTAAGTCTACCATGTGAAATGCAATTTTGTTATGTTACCTCTGTTTCCACAGTGACTAATTGTCAAGCTTTATTTCTCCTTCTGGAAATTTGTTCACTTAAAGGGCTAGTTTATCTGATATGCCTGTCAGACTGCCACTACAAGATGTATATTATTTCTTATTGCAGTATGCTACACATATTTCAATAATTTCTCTTTAATCACAAAATATCTCAGCATCTCACTCTCTGTATTCATGTCTATAAGGAGCAGCAACATCATTTCTTAGGACTATGACATCCATGCAGCTCCAACTCATACTCTTACATCAGCTTTTCAACCTCAATACTTCTGCCGGGGTCCAGCCCCGGTGGGTCCAGGGTAATTCGAAGGGGAGGCAGAATCGGCATCCTAGGAAAAAACTTATTTAATTACAGATATAAAGAGAGATTAGGAAAGAATAGTGTAGTAGGAAAATTAGTGGAGAAAAAGAGGCTGAATAACTTGGCTTACGTGGAATACCAATAAAACTCCAAGACAAGGAATTTGCACCACCTACATAGGCCACAGGCATCTTTCCATTCTCCCAAAGGAGAGGAGGCACTGAGGCCTCCCCAGTCCGATCTTAGAAGCCCAGGAAAAATTAGCAGGCTTGGTGAGTACCTATGTTCCAGATAGGAATTCAGCCAGAAGGGGAAAGAAAGAACGACAAGGGGGAATCAGTCTTTCCAGAAACTGATCTGATTTTTTTATTTTCAGGTTTGCTTATATACTTTTTGTTATACTTAGGGATGAATACAGAGTCACGCGGGGTCAGCAGACCTGACCCTTGTCAAAATCAGGTGCTTCATATAAAATTATACAAAGGTCTTATGGGTTTTACATAATATTTTGGCCATGAGGCCTGCTGACATTTTATGGCCCTTTCTGATAATGATCAGTCAACCAGAAAACTTATTTTTTTCAGTGGTGATTTTTTCTAAAACCAGGTACCACCCTCCAAATAAAGTTGCATTCTTTGAATGAATTTACTTAGCCTAAGGTTTAACATGATTAATCTTAAAGATTAATACTTATTTCTCCTATATGTTAGTTATATTCATTATAAGGGTAGGGAATATGGAGATTTAGCAGCAAATATTGGCTCAACAAATGAAAAACCCTTCACCAATATAATTTCTAATCAACCCACTATACTATACTAGTAATGTTCTAACTTCTCAAAAGAGTCTGTATTTAGAAAGTTTTAAAGCATCTTGTGCCTCTCATGGTTGGGAGGCTGTAAACAATCACATGTGGCCGGACGAACATGCTCAGGCAGGCTAGAGAATCTTCAGAGGAGTTTGTAAGTTGAAAAACTCTTGTCACACCCAGGAATTTTTGTTAACTGGAACTGCAAGTTAACTCCTCCGAGAGAGGTGGTGGGGGAACAGCCCCCTGTAAAGTCAGAGGTTTAGGCGAGAACATAAAACAGACTCTGGTTTTGGGGGTAGATGCTCGGGAACAGGGGGTTTCCTGAGGCTCAATCCCGCCTTTGCTTATGCCGAAGCCTCCTTCCTCATGACCTTTGCCATGGGCGGAGTTCCTTACACTGGCTCCCAGCAGACTTCCTTTTCTCCTCTGAAACTCTGATTTCCATTATCTTGCTCTCTGAATATTATACCCTGTATTTAAATCTTGTTTATGATTTTTGTTATATAATAAAGCAATTATATATACATGCATATTGCATATATATGCATATTATATACATATATAACATCTCCTAAATGTACTAGATTTAAGTTTAGCATAAAAACTTTAAACTGTACATTCAGAACTGCTTTGGTTATATGAAAATGCAATTACATACACAAGCATATTGCATATATATGCATATTATATATATATATATAATATATTCTTCTAAATGTACTAGATTTAAGTTTAGCATAACAACTTTATTTATTTATTTATTTTTTAGCATAACAACTTTAAACTGTACATTCAGAGCTGTTTGGTGATGTCTCAATATTTTTCTAGTTCTTTCTACTTGCAATGGCCTGAGATGAATATTTTATGCACTCCTATTTTTTCTCAGAACGTAAATATACCTTCCCTCCATACACAGCCTCAGCTGATGCTTGATTACTAGTTTGCTGGAAAAAAGTAATCAGCAGATTCATATGTGTCATTGCCCTACTATTAATTGCGTCAATCTATCAGTTCAGTTCAGTTCAGTCACTCAGTCGTGTCCGACCCTTTGCGACCCCATGAACTGCAGCATGCCAGGCCTCCCTGTCCATCACCAACTCCCGGAGTTCACTCACACTCAGGTCCATCGAGTCAGTGATGCCATCCAGCCATCTCATCCTCTGTCGTTCCCTTCTCCTCCTGCCCCCAATACCTCCCAGCATCAGAGTCCTTTCCAATGAGTCAACTCTTCTCATGAGGTGGCCAAAGTACTGGAGTTATCTATATACATGTATTCTTCTTATTACCATGGCCATATTATCTCTGTACCTATGTAAGTTTAGCAATTTCATTTGTGCACTGGACTCCACTAACTCTTGTTTACACAAAAATATTCTTCTTGAAATTCCTTGATGGTCCAATAGTTAAGACTGTGCTTCCACTGCATAGGACCCAGTTTCTATCCCTGGTCAAGGAACTAGGATCCCACATGCTGTATGGTGTGACCACCCCACCACCAAAAATCCTTCTGTAAATAGTCTCACACTTGTCTGCAGCACCAACACTTTCCTTTCTCCCTCCAATCTGTATGGGAATTGTGCTAAGGAACTTTCATTTCTGAGGCTGTAGAATTTGCCTTAAAAAAAAGGCTTGATTTTAAAAAGCCCCAATAGAAATTGTGGGTGTGATATAACAGAGATGACTTTATAAGTATTATCGGGTTTTACAAAATATGAAGAGAAGTCCCAGGCACTAAAAATGAAGAGAGGTGAGAAAACCATGCTGTCATGTTGACAAAATGCTATGCTGTGTTCATATTTGCTAATCTCAATAATTTAGACATATTGTCTGAGTGAACCCATAAAGTGGGGGTGGGCAAAGACCTCTGACTTTAAAATTTTATTAAATATTTTAAATACACAAAGTGTCAAAATAGTATGTGCATATTATTTTAAAATTAAATAAGTTCAAGGTTAAAAAAGTGAGAGAGGAAGATAAAGAACATACGAAAAAAGAGAATGAAGCCAGAGTTGTCAAAAGTCTATATCCTCAGTGAAGAAAATAGGACTAGAAAAAAAGTTGGTTTGCTGGCTATGCTCTGGGTGGGACAAAGTGCACTCATGATTCATCCTTATAAGCTTGACTTCATATGTGTCTGAAGCTTGAATTGAGGCTGAAAAGTGAAAGTGTGAAAGTGTTAGTTGCTCAGTAGTGTCTGACTCTTTGTGACCCCATGAACTGTAGCCCTTCAGCTTCCTCTTTCCGTGGAATTCTCCAGGCAAGAATACTAGAGTGGATTGCCATTTCCTTCTCCAGGGGATCTTCCCAACCCAGGGATAGAACCCAGGTCTCACACATTGCAGTCAGGTTCTTTACCATCTGAGCCACCTAATCTTAACAAATTAATTTAACATGTTCAAAGATTGGGACTGTTTTAAAACACCTGGCAGAATAACTTCTGCTGGTGTGTATTCTTATACACGCGATTGCTGTAAAGTTCTACTCTTTGAAAATAAGTATATAATCCAAAATTATAAAACTCAAAAAAAATATTACTATGAATGAGAGTCATTAGGGGAAAAAAATCTCAGGAATAGAGATATTTGATAATGCATATATCTGAAATGTTTATTTTTTAATTTTATTGGAATATAGTTGATTTCTAATGTTGTATTAGTTTCAGGTGTAACACATCAGGATTCAGTTATACATGTACATATATTCATCCCTTTTCATGTTCTTTTCCTGTATAGGTTACTATAAGATTTTGAGTATATTTGCCTGTGCTATATAGTAGGTCCTTGTTGAGCAACTATTTTATATATAGCAGTGTGTGTCCAAAATATTTAGAAAAGAAAAACTGACGGTTATAATTCGGAATCAGGAATGACATACTAGCTTAACACAAAAAATCAAATATTAAAATTTTATAATTATAGGACTGCAATGTTTACAGTTTAAAAAATAAGATTTTAGAAGAATGATCATATATATAAAGGAATTATCTAGAATATACATAGAGAAAAAGAGAAGGAAAAAATATTACACTAAAACCTGTTGTAGCTAAAAGTAGAAAGTTTGGTATAAGACTAATTCAGAGGAAAAACTATTAGAAAAAGAGTGTGAGGAAAATTAAGAGAAAATAGTGCCTCAAAATATTCTAGATTTAAGGAAGGAAAAAATAATATTCAAATTTAGAAATTATGAAATATTTATATGGAAAAGTATTTAGAGAAACCCACATCTAAGTGCATGTCAGAGAAAATAAAAAAATAGAGACAATACAGTTTTATTTTATGTTATTATTTTAATTGAATTATAGTTAATTTATAATGTGTTAATTTCAGGTGTAAAGGAAAGTGATTCAGTTATATATATGCATGAAAGTGAAAGTGAAGTTGCTCAGTTGTGTCCGACTCTTTGTGACCCTGTGGACTGTAGCCCACCAGGCTCCTCCATCCATGGGATTCTCCAGGCAAGAATGCTGGAGTGGGTTACTCTTTTCTTCTCCAGGGTATCCTCCCAACCCAGAGATAGAACCCAGGTTTCCGGCATTGCAGGCAGACATTTTAACCTCTGAGCCACCAGGGAAGCCCTATATATATGCATAAACCTACATATATGCACACATAAATGTGCATATTCAGATTATTTTTCCTTATGCTAAGTCACTTCAGTCGTGTCCGACTCTGTGCGACCCCATAGACTGGGATTCTTCAGGCAAGAACACTGGAGTGGGTTGCCATTTCCTTCTCCAATGCATGAAAGTGAAAAGTGAAAGTGAAGTCGCTCAGTCGTGTCCGACCCTTAGCGACCCCATGGACTGCAGCCTACCAGGCTCCTCCATCCATGGGATTTTCCAGGCAAGAGTACTGGAATGGTGTGCCATTGCCTTCTCCAACAGTAGGTCCTTGTTGGTTATCTATTTTATATATAGTAGTAACATATTTGTTAATTATAACCTTCCAATTTATCCCTCCTCCCTATTCACTTTCCCCTTTGGTAGCCATAAGTTTTCTTTCTGTGTCCGTGAGTCTATTTCTGTTTCATACATAAGTTCCTTTATATCATTTTTTTTTAAATTTCACATATAAGTGATATTGCATGATATTTGTCTTTCTCTGACTTATTTCACTTAGCATGATAGTCTCTAGATCTATCTATGTTGCAGAAAATGACATTATTTCATTCTTTTTTGTGTATGAGTAATAGTCCATTGAATATATATATATAGGAGAAGGCAATGGCACTCCACTCCAGTACTCTTGCCTGGAAAATCCCATGGACAGAGGAGCCTTGTCGGCTGCACTCCATGGGGTCGCTAGGAGTCGGACAGGACTTAGTGACTTCACTTTCACTTTTCACTTTCATGCATTGGAGAAGGAAATTACAACCCACTCCAGTGTTCTTGCTTGGAGAATCCCAGGGACCGGGGAGCATGGTGGGCTGCCGTCTGTGGAGTCACACAGAGTTGGACACGGCTGAAACAACTTAGCAGCAGCAGCAGCAGTATATATGAATATGCATAAATAGTACATATTCTTTATCCACTCATCTGTTGATGGGCATTTAGGGTACTTCCATGAGGAGACAATATAATTTTAAACAGCCAAAGAGAAAAGCCAGTTTATCAGGTAAGCTTTGGCACTTTGATTAACAGCATGCTTCCCATGAGCAAAAATGGAAGCCACAAGACACAAAAATAATAAATTCCTTCAGTGTACCAAGAGTTTTCAAATCAAATTGATTAACCACCTAAATAAACATTTAAGAATTACCATCTTCCTAAATTCCATATATATGTGTTAGTATACTGTATTGGTGTTTTTCTTTCTGGCTTACTTCACTCTGTATAATTGGCTCCAGTTTCATCCATCTCATCAGAACTGATTCAAATGAATTCTTTTTAATGGCTGAGTAATACTCCATTGTGTATATGTACCACAGCTTTCTTATCTATTCATCTGCTGATGGACATCTAGGTTGTTTCCATGTCCTGGCTATTATAAACAGTGCTGCGATGAACATTGGGGTACATGTGTCTCTTTCAAATCTGGTTTCCTCGGTGTGTATGCCCAGAAGTGGGATTGCTGGGTCATAAGGTAGTTCTATTTGCAATTTTTAAAGGAATCTCCACACTGTTCTCCATAGTGGCTGTACTAGTTTGCATTCCCACCAACAGTGTAGGAGGGTTCCCTTTTCTCCACACCCTCTCCAGCATTTATTGCTTGCAGATTTTTGGATCGCAGCCATTCTGACTGGTGTGAAGTGGTACCTCATTGTGGTTTTGATTTGCATTTCTCTAATAATGAGTGATGTTGAGCATCTTTTCATGTGTTTGTTAGCCATCCGTATGTCTTCTTTGGAGAAATGTCTATTTAGTTCTTTGGCCCATTTTTTGATTGGGTCATTTATTTTTCTGGAATTGAGCTGCATGGGGATGACCCAGAGAGACGTTGTGGGGAGGGAGGTGGGAGGGGGGTTCATGTTTGGGAACAAATGTAAGAATTAAAGATTTTAAAATTTAAAAAATAAAAAAAAAATAAAAATAAACTCTATGGAAAATAACAGAATACCATAAAAAAAAAAGATAAATATTCCCTAATGGTTAAACTTTAAAGAGAAGAAAAGTAACTTTTGAAGTCAGAAAAATTAAAATTATAAAAGCTGAAAAAAAAAAGAATATAATTGACCTTTTCATGTTGTGGGCAATGATGCACCACCTTAAAAACAAACAAACAAACAAAAAACGCTCTGCAGGAGAAAAAAGACTTGTGGAGTCAACCAAGTTGTGTCCCTAACTGGTTCTGTGAATTTGGGAGAATCCCAGAATCCTGTCTGGGTTCTTTCTTCATCTGTGAGAAAATAAGCAGGTAAACCATTAAAGGCTAGAGAGAAAAGAATTGAAATAAATGACTTCTGTGGCATCTGACACGTCTAGTAAAAATAAAAAAAGAATTAAGTAAATTAAACAAACTTTCCTACACACACATACACACAGAAGCACATTAACAAATACCAGCAAAATACTCTTTCTAAAGGAACTTCATATATGACATGTTTCAAAAAAAAGAAATATCAAGAAATAAAGGTTTCTATGTATCTAATAATGTCATGCATTGACCTCAATTATTGCCATAGCTTCACTGTATTCATACAACTAGTGTAGAATATCTTCTTGCCTCATAATTGCATGTGACTGTAGAGCAATTGTTTCAGGTAAAAGCCTGGAGAAATTACATGAAAGCTTTGTAATCCCAGGAGTGGACACTTCATTCACATGCCACACCAAAGCTGAGTCACAGTGCTGAATCTATGGAATTGATGGCTACCTGATGGAGTGGTTAGATTACCACAGCCCAGGTACAAACCAGTTATAATGGAAGTGCAGGGCAGATTTCTGTGGGTAATTTATCATGCTCCACCATTAGTTCAATATGGTCATTTCCTTTGTTTTCCTTTCCTGGACAATTGTTTTGTTCATATTTTGTTGTTAACTAAAGCAGCAGCAGCAGCAAAGGACTCAATAGTTTCATAATATGTGATCATAGTCAAATTATTTTATATCCATTGAGTGACTACCTATCATTTTTCCATTGATCTAGCTCACAATCTATCTTTTTCTGAACCCCAACCAAGGGTCAGGCATTAAGACAGAGTGGTGACCAGGCAGCAATAACACCTGCTCTAAATAGCTTAAGGCTAGAAGACAAGTCCTGGATTAGATAAATAAGCATGCATAATAAATACAACTATTAAATCATTACCTCTAAATCCTATTTGGAAATATATTATTATTTTTAATAGTACTTTATTTTTAGCAGCATTGCAAATTCCTAGTTTGAAATGAACTATTAATAAAAAACTTAAAATGAAATTCACTGTCCTCAGTTCATCCTATGCCCACCCTCCAATTCCATTCCTTTTTCTCTCATATAAATTTTCTTACTTCCCCAGCTCCATTTTCCAAAACATTTTCACCACAATTTTTAAATAAATTAAATCATTGTTTTCACTGTTCATTGAAATAAATATTTTTAATGATAAATAATACACTACTGTTACATTTGTTTTTCTTTTCCCTAGAATTAATGATTTCTGATTTTTCTTTTCTCTTTCTGTGGAATCTAAGTAAATATAACTTATTTATCCAAGTTCATATACATGAAAATGAATTAACAAGAAATTCAGACCTTGATTTCTTTTATTGCAAAGGCCATGCTCATCCTTCTCTACAGCATGCTGAAGTTTCTGGAATTACCTGTGTTATAGGTCAGTAAAACAAATGAAAATTTTAGCTTAATTCTGCTGTAACTTGAAGCCATATGATGGTGGTATATGGGAAAATAGTGAACAGAAAGTTCCTAGAGTGGGCTTTTCCCTAGGAGCTTCAAGGATGAAGTTTTGTTTGTTAATTTTTTAATATGTATTTTTCTTTATTTACTCATTTTATTACTTTCTGATAGCACTCAGTCTTTGTTGCTGTGCATGGGCAGGCTTTCTCTAGTTGCTGCAAGCAGCGCAGCTCTTGGTTGTGGTGCACAGGCTTCTCATTGCAGTGGCTTCTCTTGTTGCAGAGCACAGACTCTAGGTGCTCAGGTTCCAACAACTGTAGCATGCAGGCTCAGTAGCTGTGGTGCATGAGCTTAGTTGCTCCGTGGCATGTGGAATCTTCCCAGATCAGGGATAGAAACCATATTCTCTGCATTGGCAGGTGGATTCTTATCCACTCCACCATTAGGGAAGTCCTGAATTTGTTTATTTAAATTCTAACAATAATGAGTGTATTCAATTACTTATTTCTTAACAATTAATGAGTACATAGGAAAATTATAACTAGTGGATCAAGTGATACTGCTTTTCATACAAATTATATAAAATTATATAAAAAAGGATAAAATTTGACACAAAATTCTTAGGTAAATTAGAATGTAACCTAATATGAAATAATTGTGGGGTGGTATTTGGATATATGTAAAGGCAGGGCAAACTTGTCTGCTAAAGTAAGCATCCTTTTATTTCTTATCTCTTGTGCGTCAGGGATTGCAATGCTGCTGCTGCTGCTAAGTCGCTTCAGTCGTGCCCAACTCTGTGCGACCCCGTAGACAGCAGCACACCTCGCCCCTCCGTCCATGGGATTCTCCAGGCAAGAACACTGGAGTGGGTTGCCATGTCCTTCTCCAATGCATGAAAGTGAAAAGTGAAAGTGAAGTCGCTCAGTCGTGTCTGACTCTTAGCGATTCCATGGACTGCAGCCCACCAGGCTCCTGTCCACGGGATTTTCCAGGCAGGAGTACTGGAATGGGGTGCCATTGCCTTCTCTGAAGCAACACGTTAGTTCTCTTGTATTCAAGAGTTTGCTCATTGTAAACTTCTCAAAGTTGTTCCTTCTAGGATCTCTCTGAGGCAACCTAAAACTTTGTTTATCCATGTTGTTACCAACCCTCAGCACTTCAAGTCTAACTGTAATCAAAAGTTCATTGCTTCAACCTCGGGTGCCAAGGATTGGGGATTCCTTCTCGAGTCAAGAGACACAACACAACACGACGTCTTGGAGAGAAAGAGCAGAAGCAGGAGCGGAGGCGATGGTGGGAAGTTCCTCAGGGGAAGGAAGGCAGGTGGCTCCTTCCACTGGATCAGAGTCTCCATGTCCAACCACGAAGCTCTGAGGGTACTCACACCCTGTGAATATCACTGGAATCATTTTTTTGCTGGGTTCTAGAAGGTAGGGATGGGTTCTTAGTCCTGAATTCTCATGGGGCTCAACAGTCTCTAGATTTCTTTGAGTCTTCAGAATTCATCTCTGACCATGTTTTCACAATGCATTGCTGGTTTTTGTATATACATTGTAGTTTTTTGACTTGTGGTTACTGTTCATATATGCTGATCTGTAACTATATCCATTTATTTTAAACTGGTAGTCATTTAAGTTCAAACAGACTCTAAAGTTCAGCTCAGTTCAGTTGCTCAGTCGTGTCAGACTCTTTGCGACCTCATGGACTACAGTGTACCAGACCTCCCTGTCCATCACCAACTCTTGGAGCTTACTCAAACTCATGTCCATGAGTTGGTGATGTCATTCAACCATCTCATCCTCTGTCATGCCCTTCTCTTCCTACCTTCAATCTTTCCCAACATCAGGTGGGCCAAAGGATTGGAACTTCAGCTTCAGCATCAGTCTTTCCAACGAATATTCACATTCTAAAGGGTCTACATTTTTCCCCTTCATCCCCATGTTTTGTGTTTTTGACGTCACATTTTATATCTTCATGTCTGTCCCTTCCCTGTTTATTGTATAGCTTATTTTACATTTTTATCTTTTAAGCTTCATGCTATCTTATGTCAGTGGTTGATCCACAGCCTTTAGTATATATTTGCCTGTACGAGTAGGATTTTCCCCTTCCTATAATTTTATTTTTTATAGCCTTTTCATTTTTATTTAAAGACCACCCCTTAACACTTCTTGTAAGATCAGTTGCTCTCTCTCCGTGCACTCCGTCATGTCCGACTCTGTGACCCCATGGACTGCAGCCTGCCAGGCTCCTCTGTCCATGGGATTTTCCAGGCAAGAACACGAGTGGGTTGCCATGTATCTAATATTTTCATCAATTCATCTAAAAAATACAGTTAGCCCCATACACAGATAAAGGAAATTAGATAAGTTAAATGAATATCCCAATGTGAAACAGCTGATGAAGGGAGGAGCGTATCTGCCTAATACCAGACCTGCTCAATTCTAATGCCAATGTCTTCATTATCTGCCTCATCTAATTGTGCGTGGCATGAGAAAAGTCCTCATAAGTTTGCAGGAAACAGGCAAAATTTTTGTTTGCTTGTTTACTGTGTATAAGATATTCACCTAACAAGTGCTATTCAAGGCAGAAAGAAACACAAAGTTCTAGTTATTTACAAGCGGCCAGGAAAAAAAAAAAAAAAAAGCAAGTTTCAAAACATGATAATGCTATGATGTAAAGAGAAGCATCAGAGAGTTTGTGATTTATTATCAATAATTAGTTGTTGGTTACATTTTAACTACATTTTCAATAGAATGCAAAAAAAAAAAAAAACCCATATAATGATGGCATGCCTGTATTAGTTTAAAAATAAGCGTTTCTCATTCTAAACACAAAACTATGTCATACCAAATAGTTTGCATTCATAGCACACAATACTATTATAACATCATTCGTTGCTTCAGTTTTTTTTAAATTTCATATTGTTGTTTTAGATATTATGACACATCAACATCATTGAGTTTCTTGAAGTTATCTAAATATTTTTTTCTGTTTATTTAAGTATGTATACAAACATTCCATTCTAAAATATTTTATTGGCTTCCATAGTTGTGATATTTAGCAGAAAGTCTCTAAAGCCACCCTTCACAGAAATTTCTAGTTCTTTTACCATTCAGTGTTTTCCCTTGCTTTTGTTCTAAACTCAGTCCAAATTCCTCTCATTGACTCTGTGTTTCCCAGGCATCAAGATATAGACTTCTGCAAAATAACTGTGCTCATTTACAGAAATATTTCTCCCCTATCCTTATGTCCTAAACAATCCATCCTTTACTGGCCTCTTTTGTTTCCTTCCTAAGATACATCAAAATCTTCATGACTGGTGTCTGTTTCTAGCTCTGAGGAAGGGATTACAGGCAGGACGGGAACCATGCCTGATAGTTCCAAGATGGTTACTCATTTTTGTACCTTGCAGTATGTTTCTACAACCAGCAGGTTTGCTCTGGTATTTACACAGAAGTAATTGTCTTGAGGCTTAGCATCCCTTGCTCTCCTGATACAGCAGCTTGTTGTGAGCAGCCTGCCAAGGAGAATGGCACAGCTGTGTGCAATTTGGGATCACTGTGTGAGCTCTGGGGATCCCATGACACCCTAGAGCCATCTGGAGAACCAAGGGAGTGCCAGGGAATTAGCAAATTTGGACACAAGTCAAAGCAAGCAACTTAAAAGAAGGCCAAACTTTCTCAATGTTCTCTTTAGAAGGTGATGGGGAAAGTGCTGATTTGGAGTCAAAGTTAAGCTGAAATTACCACTTTATGTCTTAAAATATTTATTATCTTAGACAAATAACTTGTCTATTCTTACTCTCCTGACCCGTACAATACAAGAGAATAATGTGCATGTAAATCTCCCTAATTTATATGAATGTTTAATGCTTCATTTCTCCTGACTTTATCACCAAGACACAACAGTATCTTCAGGTCAAATTCAAGCAGGGAAAATTTAGTGCTTGTTTTCTTTTTACGAATAATTAGCATAAAGCCTCACTCCCCAAAATGAACCATAATCCTGTCTCTTATGTAAGGGTTGTGTTAGTGATTTCCTTCCAAAGAGAATAGCAGGAAAGATAGAAGGGGAGAGAAAAACTTCACAGTGGAGAAACCTGACCAACAAATACTACCTCAAGCCAGTGAAGTCATCCTGATGGAGTGTGCACTTGACATGGGGTGTTGAAAATGACAATTTACCTCTGTGACCTTGCTCAGCAAAACCCATAACCCCAATTTAACCTTTGGATAAATAGAAAACTGATTGAAATTGAGGGAACACTGTGCAAAATGCTCCTCAAAACTGTAAAATTCATCAAAAACAAGGAAAACCTACAGATGCCCAAGAGGCACATGAAAAGATGCTCAATATCACTAATTATTTGAGAAATTTGAATCAAACCTGCCATGAAATATCAGCTCATACCAGTCAGAATGGCCATCATTAAAAAGTCTACAAACAATAAATGGTGGAGAGAGAGTGGAGAAAAGAGAGACCTTCTACACTGTTGGTGGGAATGCAAGTTGGTGCTGCCACTAAGAAGAACAGTGTAGAGATTCATCAAGCATGTGTGCTGAGTTATATCTGACTCTTTGTGACCCTGTGAACTGTGGCCCACCAGGCTCCTATGTTCAGGGGATTCTGCAAGGAAGAATACTGGCATGGGTTGTCATATCCTTCTCTAGGGGATCTTCCCAACATAGGGATGGAACCTGCATTTCCTGCATTGGCAGGTGGATTCTTCACTACTGAATCACCTGGGAAGCCCTGGAGTTTCCTTAAAATCCTAAAAATAGAGTTATTATATGATCCTGCAGTCCCACTTTGGGGCACATATCCAGAGAAAATCATAATTCCAAAAAATTAATGCACCCCCAGCCTTTACAGCAGCATTATCTATAATCACAAAGACATGAAAGCAACCTGGAAGTCCAACAGATGACTAGATAAAGAAATGTGATACCTATATACAATGATATATTACTCAGCCATAAGAAAGAATGAAATAATGTCTTTTGCAGCAACATGGATAAACCTAAAGATTATCATATGCAGTGAAGTTAGTCAGACAAAGACAAATATATGATATCATTTAAATGAAGAATCTGGAAGATCTCCTGTAGAAAGAAATGGCAACCCACTCTAGATTTTTTTTGCCTAGGAAATCCCAGAGGAGCCTGTCAGGGTAGAATCCATGGGATTGCAAGAGTCAGACAACACTTGGTGACTAAATCACCACTGCCAAAAGATCATACAAATTAACTTATTTGCAAAACAGAATGAAACCTACAGACATAAAAAACAAATGTATTTTTACCAAAGGGAAAGGGGAAGGGAGGGAAAAATTAGAAGTTTGGGATTAACATAAAAATATTGCCATATATATAAAATATATAAATGACAGGTACCTACTGTATAGAACCGGGAACTATATTCAATATCTTGTAACAACTTAGAAAAGAATCTGAAGAAATATGTATAACTTTTATGTATATGTACACTTTTCTGTACACTTGAAGCTAACACACCATTGTAAAATAACTATACTTCAATTAAAACAAAACAAAACATATAAGCTTTGTAAAGGGAAAAAAAAAAACAAAAACAAAAACAGGAATGTCTGAGAAACTTTCACTATTTAGAGGAGGCTAACCCTGGTACCTGGATGGTATCTTAGGCCAGAAAAATGACATTATGTGAAAATTAGAGAACTCCAAATAAGGTGGCTCAGATGGTAAAGAATCTGCCTGCAATGTGGGAGACCCAGGTTTGATTCCTGGGTCTGGAAGAAGGGAGTGGCAACCCACTCCAATATTTTTACCTGGAGAATTTCGTGGACAGAAGAACCCGGCAGACTATATTCAATGAGGTCTCCAAGAATCAGACACGACTGAGAGACCAACACTTTCACTTTCAAATAAGGTCTGACCTTTAGTCCATCATAATGTGTTAATATCAGTCATTAGTTGTGGCTCACATGCCAGTAACATAAGATGCTGATAGTAAGGGCAACTGTATGTGATGTATACAGAACCCCTCTGTACTACTCTTTGAAGCTATTCTATAAATCTAATAATATTACAAAATAAAAAAGTTTCCTTAGAAAGTCAAATATAGAAATTCACAGTAAGAGAAAATAGTACATGGTGTGATCCCATTTTCCTCTCTTACCATGACTAGCCTGGTGAACATTAGATCAAAAATAAGTTCTTACAGATTTACTATATTGGGACAATCAATTTTGTGTAATGATACCTTATTAAAATGAGTTTTTAAATTGAAACGCTCTTCCTAAATGTTAGTTACCAAAACTTTCTCTAAAACTGATTTTGTGTAGGCATAGTCTACAATTCTTTTGAGGAAAATAAAATCTAGGAATGCTTTGTGCACATTCTCAGTTGAATTTGGGTTCTGCTTCATGCAAAATTCTGTGAGCTTAGATGAAGTGATAGTGAGAGTCATAATATCACAGTGACAGGTCATTTATACTTGTTGCATTTATCCTCTTGAAATTTGGTACAAAAAAAATTTAAACATGGGACAAATTTGCCAAAGCAAATATGTATAGTGTCTGAATAATATAGGGGTCTTTGAGCCAAATGAATTCTGGTCAAAGGAATTTGGGGCAGATGTGAAGAATATCATTTGTCTAATTTGCCCATTGTGCTAATATTTGCTCTATGGATTTGTGAGAGAAATGGACTATAACGTAAAATAAAATTTACTTTCCTCTTTACTAAGTCTACAGTTGGAATGCAGAGGAGAGGTATTTAATTACCCCAGAGTCATAGTATTTATGTATTGATATTACAGATCCAATTTATGTCCATTCAAGGGACTGAGCAGGGGTCAGAAACAGCTGGATTTAAAGTCAAATTCTAATACCTGAATGATATTTTCAATTTGCCCAACTTTGGGAAACCACACTTTCTTTTCTCAACATGAAGATCAGAGCAAATACTTAATGCACCAGACACATGGGGGTTACAAAACAAATATTAGTTTCCCTTACTTCTAGTTCCATTTTCCAGAATCCTCTTCCCCATTGCAACAAAACCACCACAACTGCAACAAAAAGAAAATCCACTTATTGTGAGGGAAAGTCCAGTTTACCCACAAAATATTTACCCATTTTTGTTTATTCTGCACATTTTTTCTACCAACAAGAAAAATAATTGGCACAACCCAAACATTATTTGAATTGAAATGGGTATGGTAACTTTGTCTCTCTTCAGTAGAAAATATTGTTCTGTATTCTGATTTCCAGCACAAGTTGTCACATGTAGCAGAACTGGAAAAATTGAAGTGATTGTACTTATTAAGATTCTGAGACTAGGGAGACTATATAATACATATTTTCCATTGCTAATGAAGCATACTTGAGTCTTTGTTCCATTTAATTCAGTTTTATTTTTTAACTGCAAAAAGAAAAAAACAAAAAATCATCCTCAAAAAGCAAGCATTATGACCAGGTTAAATAGTTTCTCTTTATGGTATAATCTGCTAAGCTCCACAATAACTGATTTACTTAGAAAAAAGTCTCTGCATTTATTTCAAGATGATATCTGAAATATTTACATCTGTTTTTGTAAGTTCCACTCTTCTGAATTTGCTTCCACAAGACTACTTCAATTCATCTTTTCCTTAAGATTCTTTATTAGCTCTTAGAAGTGTATACCAAATAAATTCAAGCACACTTTAGCAGACTCTTCAAGGTTTTCCATCATTTGCTTTCCTCTTAAATGTCATCTCCTTCCAGTTGCCCATTTGCAGTTCATGTTCTAATAGTAGTGAACTATATAAATATTCCCAAAGTTCTATGTTGAGTCTATTCATAAGCTTATCTTTATCTGTTGTTAATGAACACTCTCTCCTGTTTAAAGAGCCCTTATAACTTTTGTTCAGTTTGGGTGTCATGTTTCTCAGAAAATCTTAAACATCAAAATTTGGATGGATATGCTTTTTGCTTTGTCTACATCCATAGAATAATTTTTTATTTCTGCTAACATACTCAAATTATTAGCTAAAATAAAATTTAACTGCCAATTATTAATTGAGGATTAGTTGAGGATAGAAATTGTGTTCTTTCATTGTTTAATTTGCAATGGCTATTGATATACTTTCCACATATGGTATATGATCACATTTTTTCAGTTGGATAATTTGCCGCCCATCTCAATCTTGAGGTTGATCACCCATAACAGCTATGACTTCGTTTGATTAATTATTATAATGACTCCAAAATTATTATTATTGTCATTTTACAAAAAGAGGATGCTAAGGCTTGAGCGATGCTAATTATGTTATACAAGAAAATATTGTTCAAAACATTATTCCACTTCAAAATCCATGCTTTCAATACATCTATTCTTGCAGGTCCATTGTTCAAGTAAAATCATTTTTTCTTCTTATTTAAGTATAGTTCATTTATAATATTGGTTTAGTTTCAGGTGTACAGCACAGTGATTGAGATATATGTCTCTCTCTTTTCATATATATATGGAACAGGTATTTTTTCATATATATATTCCTCTGAAAAGAAATATGCATATGTACTCTTTCCACATCCTTTTCCCTAATAGGTTATTACAAAATGTTGAGCATAGTTCACTGTGCTATACAGAAGGTCCTTGTAAGTTATTTATCTTATATAGGTAGTTGTTCAATCACTAAGTCATGTCCAACTCCTTGCAATCCCCTGGACTGTAGCCTGCCAGGTTCCTCTGTCCGTGGGGTTTTCCAGTCAAGAACACAGCAGTGGATTGCCATTTCCTTCTCCAGAGAATCTGCCTGACTCAGAAATTGAGCCTACATCTCCTGAAGTAGCAGGCGGATTCTTTACACTGAGCCATTAGGGAAGTCCATGTATCAGTTCAGTTCAGTTCAGTCCCTCAGTCGTGTCCGACTCTTTGTGACCCCATGAATCGCAGCACGCCAGGCCTCCCTGTCCATCACCAACTTCCGGAGTTCACTCAAACTCACGTCCAACGAGTCAGGGATGCCATCCAGCCATCTCATCCTCTGTCATCCCCTTCTCCTCCTGCCCCCAATCCCTCCCAGCATCAGAGTCTTTTCCAATGAATCAACTCTTCACATGAGATGCCCAAATACTGGAGTTTCAGCTTCAGTATCATTACTTCCAAAGAAATCCCAGGGCTGATCTCCTTCAGAATGGACTGGTTGGATCTCCTTGCAGTCCAAGGGACTCTCAAGAGTCTTCTCCAACACCACAGTTCAAAAGCATCAATTCTTCGGTGCTCAACTTTCTTCACAGTCCAACTCTCACATCCATACATGACCACTGGAAAAACCATAGCCTTGACTAGGTGGACCTTTGTTGGCAAAGCAATGTCTCTGCTTTTCAATATGCTATCTAGGTTGGTCATAAGTTTTCTTCCAAGGAGTAAGCGTATAGTAGTGTGTATATGTTAATCCCAATCCACTAATCCAATCCTCCCCCCATTTCTCTTTTGGTGACCATAAATTGATTTTCTATGTCTGTGAGTCTCTTTCTATTTTGTAACTAAGTTAATTTGTATCATTTTATTAGATTCCACCCAGAAGCAATATCACAAGAAACATTGCAACAATTTATGCCAGAGAATGTTTTGCCTATGTTCTTTTCTAGAAATTTTATGGTGTCACATCTTACATTTAAGCCTTTAAGCCATTTTAAGTTTGTTTTTGTTTATGGTGTGAAGGAGTGTTCTAACTTCATTGATTTACATGCAACACTTCAGCTTTCCCAATACCACTTGCTAAAGAGACTGTCTTTTCTCCATTGTATATTCGTGCCTCTTTAGCAGAAGATTAATTGACTTTGGGTGTGTGGGTTTATTTCTGGGCTCTCTATTCTTTTCCATTGATCCATATGTCTGCTACAGTATAGTTGGTATTTATCTTTAGGTTCCTCTTGGCTGTGGCAGTTTCTCAGACTTTACTTAATTTTAATGACCTTGACAATTTTACAGAGTACCGCTGGGAAATTTTGTAGGATGCCCTGCTATTAGATTTTGTCTGACTTATCAAAAATGTCCACCTTCCTAAACTGTCTTATTAAGCTATTTGATTCCTAGCTCAGTCATGTCCATGGGACCTCAAGGACTGTAACCCACCACCAGGCTCCTCTGTCCATGGAATTCTTCAGGCAAAAATACTGGAATGAGTTGCCATTTCCTTCTCCAGGGGATCTTCCCAACCCAAGGATCAAACTCATGTCTCTTGCATTACAGGTAGATTCTTTACCATCTGAGCCACCAGGAAAGCCCTTAAAAAAGAAAAAAAGAAAAACTCTAAAGAGGCTCCTCTGTCCACGGAATTCTCCAGAAAAGGATACTGAGGTAGGTAGCTGGTATTCCCTTTTCCAGGGGTTCTTCCCAACCCAGGGATTGATACCTGGTCTCCCACATTGCAGGCAGATCTTTTACCGTCTGAGCTACCAGGGAAGTCAGTTAAGCTATTACAGTTTATCAAAGCTTGTTTAGAAGAAATACATTCTAAATTATATGGTTGATGTTATAATTATAAGCCTGCTGCTAAGTCTCTTCAGTCGTGTCTGACTCTGTGCAACCCCATAGATGGCAGCCCACCAGGCTCCCCTGTCCCTGGGATTCTCCAGGCAAGAATACTGGAGTGGGTTGCCATTTCCTTCTCCAATGCATGGAAGTGAAAAGTGAAAGTGAAGTTGCTCAGCCGTGTCCGACTCTTAGCGTCCCCATGAAGTGCAGCCCACCAGGCCCCTCCATCCATGGGATTTTCCAGGCAAGAGTACTGGAGTAGGGTGCCATTGCCTTCTCTGAATTATAAGCCTGGGGCCAGGCAAATCAAGAAGAACTAGCAAAAGAATAAGTGATAGAATGTTCAAAAGCTGAGACCCCAAACATTTTAAGACCAAACTAAGTGTATTGCTTACCTCTGTAATGGAAAAAGTGACCTTGCAAAACTTCAGCAGTATGGAAGGAAAGGGATGGCTAGAGAGAGAGGTACTGATTGGGATTGGGTATGCATCAGGATGCAATAACTCAGAACTGGTGGAAGCCTCAAGGGAAGGATTTTGAGATGATGGATAGAAATAATCTTAGGGTACAAACTATCTGTAGATATTTTCCACTGAAGAGTTGGTGGGTCTTTTGGAAAGTTTCTGTAATAAGTAAGACATTTACCTGAAGGGGGAGGTGGGGAGACAGAATAATAGAATAAAGGCACTGCTTCCTTTTCCTCTGTGTAACCATCTAATCTAAAAGGATAATGAAGAACAGAAAAATAAGCTTATGTTTAATGCATCTAAGAGATATCCATGAAAACCATTTAACATTCACTATATACTTTCATATACTAATAATAGTTGCTAAAAAATCAATACAAATGATGTTAGGTAAATATTCATGAAATAAGAAATCATAGTGAAACAATGAACATCTTTGACAAAGATGATCCCAAAGCATGGATATAAGAGGTTGAGGAAGACATAAAGGAGCAAATAAAGAAGTAGAATTAAGTGTATACATTGAAAACATTATCAAAAACATGAAGAAAATAAATGAATTATAAAAGACTACTTTATTCTATTCTAATCACATGAATTAAAATTTAAAACACTGGATTAAATGAAATAATAAAATTTAATAGAAAAATGAACAAAACTAATAAAAAGATATATTAGTGCAAATATTACCATGAATGAAAATGATTTTATTCCAAAATCCAACCCCTAAAACCATACTGCCCAGAAGAGTCATACAGGTATTCTTTCAAATGCTTGAAAATAGATATTTTCAAAGACTGTTAATTTTACAATAACGTGAAAAAGTAAGGAATTCTCTTCAATACACTTTTGATGCTAACAAATAAATTTCAAAACACAATAATATATGTACAAAAGAGAAAACTTCTCATAATTTACTGAATGAAAATATACTAAAGAAAATATTAGTAAACATAGATTAGTGGCATGTTTAGAAACAATACTCCTTTCAAGAATGGATCGTCTTTATTTTTGGCAGTTTGTCATAATATTTTAACTCAAAACTTAGACAAAACAGAGAAAATAATCATTTGCTCATTTCTTTAATTACTAAAAAGTTTTGATATGCCATAACTTAATTCCTTGAGTTTGGGAACGCATGTAAGAATTAAAGATTTTAAAATTTAAAAAATTTAAAAAAAATTAAAATAAAAAGAAAGTCTCAATAATACAGGGATATTATAAAATAGAAATAAATATCAAATGTGATTTAATACAGATCTGCAACTGAGTTACTACTCACTACTCACAAACACTCCTCTCTCTCATTCTCACTTTGAAAAACTACATAAGACTTTTTTGAAGGCCCTGCTTATGAAACACAGAAATCTACCAAGAAATATCTCCTTTCAAAGTATTTTGAAAAGTCCTTGTTAACAAAGGATTCACAGAATTCAGGGTAACTCACCTTCTTAAGCTTGAAGGAAATTCTTTAATTCAGAAAACAAAGGGAGAATACTGAGACTTTGGAACCAGGTCCACAGCTTCCTATTCAAACAGTCATGTTGTGGTTCCAGATAATATCACTACTTTGCCAAGTAATTCACAGTGGGGAGAGGTCATTTTGAATGTATGAAAAATCTGACTTCTTGAGTAAAAAGAAAACACTCTTTCATGATTTTTTAAACACAAGGATAATTCCAATTCTGATTTTTTTTTTTTTTTTTGCAGTTATGCAGTCTACTTGACCCAATTTAAGGAAGAAAACTATAGAAGTCAGCATGAATAGTGGAGAAGCTGAGTAAATGAACAGTTACTCTGATAGAAATTTATTGTTTCCACTAGACCATTCAGGTATGACATAAACAAAATCCCTTATGATTATACAGTGGCAATGAAATATAGATTCAAGGGATTAGATCTGATAGACAGAGTGCCTGAAGAACTACAGACAGAGGTTCCTGACATTGTGCAGGAGGCAGTGATCAAGAACATCCCAAAGAAAAGGAAATCCAAAAAAGGCAAAATGGTTGTCTGAGGAGGCCTTAAAATAGCTGAGAAAAGAATAAAAGTGAAAAGCAAAGGAGAAAAGGAAATATATAAGCATCTGAATGCAGAGTTCCAAAGAATAGCAAGGAGAGAAAAGAAAGCCTTCCTCAGCAATCAATGCAAAGAAATAGAGGAAAACAACAGAATGGGAAAGACTAGAGATCTCTTCAAGAAAATTAGAGATACCAAGGGAACATTTCATGCAAAGATGGGCTCCATAAAGGATAGAAATGGTATGGACCTAACAGAAGTAAGAGAGATTAAGAAGAGGTGGCAACAATACATAGAAGAACTGTACAAAAAAGATCTGCACAACCCAGGTAATCACGATGGTGTGATCACTCATCTAGAGCCAGACACCCGGGAATGTGAAATCAAGTGGGCCTTAGGAAGCATCACTATGAACAAAGCAAGTAGAGGTGATAGAATTCCAGTTGAGCTATTTCAAATCCTGAAAGATGATGCTGTGAAAGTGCTGCACTCAATATGCCAGCAAATTTGGAAAACTCAGCAGTGACCAAGGGACTGGAAAAGGTCAGTTTTCATTCCAGTCCCAAAGAAAGGCAATGCCAAAGAATACTCAAACTACCACACAATTGCACTCATCTCACATGCTAGAAAAGTAATGCTCAAAATTCTCCAAGCCAGGCTTCAACAGTATGAGAACCGTGAACTTCCAGATGTTCAAGCTGAATTTAGAAAAGGCAGAGGACCCAGAGACCCAACTGCCAACATTCGTTGGATCATCAAAAAAGCAGAATACCAGAAATATATCTGCTTCTGCTCTGTTGATGGTGTCAAAGCCTTTGACTGTGTGGATCACAGCACACTGTGGAAAATTCTTCAAGAGGTGGGAATTCCTAACCACCTTACCTGCCTCCTGAGACATCTGTATGCAGGTCAGGAAGCAACAGTTAGAGCTGGACATGGAATAACAGACTGATTCAAGATTGGAAAAAGAGTACATCACGGTTATATATTGTCACCCTGCTTATTCAACTTATATGCAAGTACATCATGCAAAATGCTGGGCTGGACGAAGCACAAGCTGCAGTCAAGATTGCTTGGAGAAATATTAATAACGTCAGATACGTTGATGACACCACACTTAGGGACAGAAAACAAAGAACTGAAGAGCCTCTTGAAAGTGAAAGAGGAGAGTGAAAAAGTTGGTTTAAAACTCAGCATTCAAAAACAGAAAATCATGGCATCCTGTCCCATCACTTCATGGCAAATAGATGGGAAACAATGGAAACAATGAGAGACTTTATATGAGGGGGGGTGGGGTGGGCGGTGGTGCTCCAAAATCACTGCAGATGGCAACTGCAGCCATGAAATTAAAGACACTTGCCCCTTGAAAGAAAAGTTATGACCAATCTAGACAGCATATTGAAAAGCAGAGACATTGTTTTGCCAACAAAGTTCCATCTAGTCAAGGCTATGGTTTTTCCAGTGGTCATGTATGGATGTGAGAGTTGGACTGTGAAGAAGGCTGAGCGCCGAAGAATTGATGCTTTTGACCTGTGGTGTTGGAGAAGACTCTCAAGAGTCCTTTGGACTTCAAGGAGATCAAACCAGTCCATCCTAAAAGGAAATTATTTCTGAATATTCCTTGGAAGGACTGATGCTGATCCTGAAACTGTAGTACTTTGGCCACCTGACAATAAGAACTGACTCCTTGGAAAAGATGCTGATCCTGGGAAAGATTGAAGGCAGGAAAAGGGAACTATAGAGGATGAGATGGTTGGATGGCATCACTGACTTGGTGGACATGAGTTTGAGCAAGCTCTGGGAGTTGGTGATAGACAGGGAAGCCTGGCATGCTTCAATCCATACGGTCACAAAGAGTTGGACATGACTGAACAAATGTACTGGACTTAAGAAGGTTGTTTTCAAGTGTTTTGCTTTCAAGAATCAATTTCCTTCCAGATGTCTATGTGTGGAATGTGGATGCAGTGGGAATATAGGGAGGAAGGATTCACAAAGGAAGCACAAAGGGACCATTTTAATGGAGACAGAAGCTCAAAGGAAGTTGGTTGCAGACTCCAGAATTTGGGACCATGATGATGGGGTGATAGCACACTGAATTGTGTAGGGATTTGTACTTTCTCTGGAACATGCATCCTGAAATCACACAGTTGGAGCTTGACTCTCAGCTTGCTCATTTATCAGCTGTAAGAGTCCGTACAAATTATTCAACCTTTTGGAGCATGATTCCTCTTTTACTATATAAGGTTAATAAACCTAATGATCTCAGAAAGATGTTCAGAATATAAAATGAGCAAACAATAAAACATCCGGCACAAAGCACTAGGGATGTTGGTAATAATTGTGTCCGGGCAGCCTTTTAAGGATTGAGTTTCATAGAATGTGGGTGGTCAGATGGAAGGCATTGTAGTTGAAATTGAGAATCTCAGAGAAATGTATCTAACATTATGTATTATGCTTCTCAGGTATTCCTTTAAAAAGATTTAAATAGCATGGTATATGTAAAAGCACAGTAAGCATTGTAAGTTGTACTATGAATAAAAGATTTCATTGTAAACAGCTACAGTTCAGTTTAGTCGCTCAGTCGTGTCCGACTCTTTGGGACCCCATGAATCACAGCACGCCAGGCCTCCCTGTCCATCATCAACTCCCGCAGTTCACTCAGACTCATGTCCATTGAGCCAGTGATGCCATCCAGCCATCTCATCCTGGGTCGTCCCCTTCTCCTCCTGCCCCCAATCCCTCCCAGCATCAGAGTCTTTTCCAATGAGTCAACTCTTCGCATGAGGTGGCCAAAGTACTGGAGATTCAGCTTTAGCATCATTCCTTCCAAAGAAAAAAAATAATTAAACAGAAAAGAAAAAAAAAAAAAGAAATCCCAGGGCTAATCTCCTTCAGAATGGACTGATTGGATCTCCTTGCAGTACAATGGACTCTCAAGAGTCTTTTCCAGCACCACACTTCAAAAGCATCAATTCTTCGGCATTCAGCTTTCTTCACAGTCCAACTCTCACATCCATACATGAAAAACCATAGCCTTGACTAGATGGACCTTTGTTGGCAAAATAAAGTCTCTGCTTTTCAATATGCTACCTAGGTTGGTCATAACTTTCCATCCAAGGAGTAAGCATCTTTTAATTTCACGGCTGCAGTCACTATCTGCAGTGATTTTGGAGCCCCCCAAAAATAAATTCTGACACTGTTCCCACTGTTTCCCCATCTATTTCCCATGAAGTGATGGGACCAGATGCCATGATCTTCGTTTTCTGAATGTTGAGCTTTAAGCCAACTTTTTCACTCTCCACTTTTACTTTCATCAAAAGGCTTTTTAGTTCTTCTTCTCTTTCTGCCATAAGGGTGGTGTCATCTGCATATCTGAGGTTATTGATATTTCTCCCAGCAATCTTGATTCCAGGTTGTGCATCTTCCAGCCAAGCATTTCTCATGATGTACTCTGCATATAAGTTAAATAAGCAGGGTGACAATAGACAGCCTTGATGTACTCCTTTTCCTATTTGGAACCAGTCTGTTGTTCCATGTCCAGTTCTAACTGTTGCTTCCTGACCTGCATATAGGTTCCTCAATAGGCAGGTCAGATGGTCTGGTATTCTCACTTCTTTTAGAATTTTACACAGTTTATTGTGATCCACAAAGTCAAAGGCTTTGGCAAAGTCAATAAAACAGAAATAGATGTTTTTCTGGAACTCTCTTGCTTTTTCAATGATCCAGTAGATGTTGGCAATTTGATCTCTGGTTCCTCTGCCTTTTCTAAAACCAACTTGAACATCTGGAAGTTCACGGTTCACGTATTGATGAAGCCTGGCTTAGAGAATTTTGAGCATTACTTTACTAGCATGTGAGATGAGTGCAATTGTGCGGTAGTTTGAGCATTCTTTGGCATTGCCTTTCTTTGGGATTGGAATGAAAACTGACCTTTTCCAGTCCTGTGGCCACTGCTGAGTTTTACAAATTTGCTGGCATATTGAGTGCAGCACTTTCACAGCATCATCTTTCAGGATTTGAAATAGCTCAACTGGAATTCCATCACCAAAACTAGCTTTGTTCATAGTGATACTTCCTAAGGCCCACTTGATTTCACATTCCAGGATGTCTGGCTCTAGCTGAGTGATCACACCATTATGATTATCTGGGTTGTGAAGATCATTTTTGTACAGTTCTTCTGTGTATTGTTGCCACCTCTTCTTAATATCTTCTGCTTCTGTTAGGTCCATACCATTTCTGTCCTTTATGGAGCCCATCTTTGCATGACATGTTCCCTTGGTATCTCTAATTTTCTTGAAGAGATCTCTAGTCTTTCCCATTCTGTTGTTTTCCTCTATTTCTTTGCACTGATCACTGAGGAAGGCTTTCTTATCTCTTCTTGCTATTCTTTGAAACTCTGCATTCAGATGCTTGTATCTTTCCTTTTCTCCTTTGCTTTTCACTTCTCTTCTTTTCACAGCTATTTGTAAGGCCTCCTCAGACAGCCATTTTGCTTTTTTGCATGTCTTTTCCATGGGGATGGTCTTGATCCCTGTCTCCTGTACAGTGTCACGAACCTCCGTCCATAGTTCATCAGGCGCTCCATCTATCAGATCTAGTTCCTTAAATCTATTTCTCACTTCCACTGTATAATCATAAGGGATTTGATTTAGGTCATACCTGAATGGTCTAGTGGTTTTCCCTACTTTCTTCAATTTGAGTCTGAATTTGGCAAAAAGGAGTTCATGATCTGAGCCACAGTCAGCTCCTGGTCTTGTTTTTGTTGACTGTATAGAACTTCTCCATCCATCACTCTAGATCATTACAAAGTGCCAAGTTGGACCACCTGACTTATAAACCAGTTTCCTGTGAGTTATCTATTTTTCACATGATAGTGTATACATATCAATCCTATTTTCTCAATTTGTCCTTCTCATTCTTTCCCCAGCTGTGTCCATGTCTGTTCCCTACATTTGCATCTCCATTACTCCCCTGTAAATAGGTATATTAATACTATTTTTCTAGATTCCACATATATGTGTTAATATATATTTGTTTGTCTCTTTCTGACTTATTTCAATCTGTATAATAGGCTCTAGGTTCATTCACCTCACTACAACTGACTCAAATTCATTCCGTTTTATATCCAGGTAATATTCCACTTCTTATACATACCAAAACTTCTGTATCAGTTCATCTATTTATATATTCATCTGTTGCTTCATCAAGGTTGCTTCCATGTTCTGGCTATTGTAAGTAGCATTACAATGAAATTTGGAGTGCATGTGTCTTTTTGAATTGTGATTTTCTCCGAGTATATGCCCAGTAGTAGGATTACTGGGCTATATCGTAGTTTTATTCCTAGTTTGTTAATAAATCTCCTTACTGTTCTCCATAGTGGTTATATCAATTTACATTCCCACCAACATTACAGTAGGTTTCCCTTTACTACACATCTTCTCCTGCATTTATTGTTTGAATTTTTTTTTGATGATGGCCATTCTGATTGGTGTGAGATACCTCATTGTAGTTTTGATTTGCATTTCCCTAATAATGAACTATATTGAACATATTTTATGTATTTATTGGCCATTTGTGTCTTTGGAGAAATGTCTGTTTAGGTCTTCTGCTCATTTTTTGATTAGGCTGTTTGTTTTTCTGATATTGATTTGTGTGTGCTGTTTATATATTTTGGAGATCAATCCTCTGCCAGTTGCTTCATTTGCAATTATTTTCTCCCAGCCCAAGGGTGTATTTTTATCTTTTTTATTGTTTCCTTTGCTGTGCAAAGCTTTTAAGTTTAATTGATTACCATTTGTTTATTTGTGTTTTTATTTCCATTACTCTAGGAGGTGGATCAAAGAGAATCTTGCCATGATTACATAGAGGAGTGTACTGCCTAAGTTTTCTTCTCAGAGCTTTATACTTTGTGGTCTTACATTTAGGTCTTTAATCCATTTTGAGTTTATTTTTATGTATGATGTTATAAAGTATTCTTATTTCATTCTTTTACATATAGTTATCCAGTTTTTATTTGCACCAGTTATTGAAGAAGCTGTCTTTTCTCAATTGTATATTCTTGCTACCTTTGTCAAAGATAAGTTGCCCATAGGTGTGTAGATTTATTGCCAGGCTTTCTATCCTGTTCCATTGGTCTATATGTTTATTTTTGTGCCTGTGTCATGCTGTCTTGATGAGAGTATGTTTGTATTAAAGTCTGAATTCAGAAAGGTTGATTTCTCCAGCTCCATTTTCCTTTCTCAAGATTGTTTTGGCTATTCAGGGTCTTTTGTATTCCACACAATTTGTGAAATTATTTGTTCTAGTTCTGTGAAAATTGCCACTGGGAATTTGACAGGGATTGCATTGAATCTGTAGATTGCTTTAAGTAGTATAGGCATTTTGACAATATTGATTCTTTCAATCTAAGAACATGGTATATATCTCCATCTGTTTGGTTGTCACTGATTTCTTTCATCAGTGTTTTATAGTTTTCTGCATACACATCTTTTGTCTCCTTAGGAACAATTATTCTTAGGTATTTTGCTCTTTTTGTTGTAATGGTAAATGGGATGTTTTCTTAATTTCTTTTTCTGATTTTCATTGTCAGTGTATAAAAATGTAAGGTATTTCTGTGTATTAATTTTATATCCTGTGACTTTACTAAATACATTGATCAGATGTAATAATTTCCTGTTGACATCTGTAGGGTTTTCTATGTAAATAATCATGTCATCTGCAAACAGTGAGAGCTTTACTTCTTTTCTAATCTCAGTTCCTTTCTTTTTCTTTTCTGGTTGCCCTGTGTAGGACTTCCAAAACAATATTGACTAATAGTGGTTAGAGTGGGCACACTTGTCTTGTTCCTGATCTTGAGGAAATGCCTTTAGTTCTTCACCATTGAGAATGTTTGCTTTGGATTTGTCTTGTATTGCTTTTATTACATTGAGGTAGGTTCTTCTATGCCAATTTTCTGGAGAGTTTTATCATAAATGGGTGACGAGTTTTGTCTAAACGTTTTCTCTACATCTATTGAAATGAACATATAGTTTTATCTTCCAATTTGTTAATATGGTGTATCCTACTGATTGATTTGTGTATTTTGAAGAATCCTTGCAACTCTGGGATAAGCCCCATTAATCATGGTGTATGATCCTTTAAAGACGTTGCTGGATTCTTTTTGCTAAAATTTTGTTTTAAGATTTTTGCATCTATACTATCAGTGACATTGGCCTGTAATTTTCTTTTTTTGTGCTATCTTTGTCTGATTTTGGTGTCAGGGTGATGGAGGCCATGTAGGATGAGTTTTCCTTCCTCTGTAGTTTTTTCGAAGAGTTTGAGAAGGATAGGTGTTAGCTCATCTCTAAATGTTTGGTAGATTTGGTAGAATTCTCCTGTGAAACCATCTTGGCCTGTGCTTTTGTTTGTTGTAAGATTTTTTTTTTTTTTTTGTCACAGCTTTTATTTCAGTGTTTGTGATTAGTCTGGCATATTTTCTATTTCTCCTTGGGTCAGTCTTTGAAGGATGTACTTTTCTAAGAATTAGTCCATTTCTTCCAGATTGTCCATTTATTGGCATGTAGTTGCTGATAGTAGTCTCTTATGATCCTTTGTATTTCTGCATTTTCTGTTGTAAATTATTTTTCATTTTTATTTTACTGATTTGATTCTTTCCCCTTTTGTTCTTGATGAGTCAGGTAATGGTTTTTCTATTTTTTTTTAATCTTCTCAAAGAAGCAACCTTTAGTTTTATTGATTTTTCTATTGTTTCCATCATTTCTTTTACATTTATTTCTGCTCTAATCTTTACGGTTTCTCTTCTTCTACTGACTTTGAGTGTTATTGTTCTTTCTTGTCTTCTTTCTCTAGTTTTATTAGGTCCAAGGTTAGGTTATTTATTTGATATTTTTCTTGTTTCTTGAGGTAGGCTTGTATTGCTAAAATTAAATTGAAAGTTTGGAAGAGGTATTTCATGGTTTTTTTAAAATTTCTACTTATTTAAATTACTGGAGGTCATAGATCATTTCATATGTTATTGAATATTGATATTTCCTAATTAAAATGGAAAATTTTTTACTTTGTCCACTTAACTAATTGAATTATTGATGCTTTTTTCTTATAGACTCATATAACTTTTTAAAAATAATCATCATTAGCTTGGAATCTTTATTCTTGATGATTTTGTAATAAACTTATCCTAAGTTTGGTTAAGCAAACACTCATTTGTCTATGTGACCTCATTCAAATTTGCTAATGATTTATAATTATAAAATTATACCACCAGTTGCAGAAAACATTAATGAAATAACACAACTTTTTGTAAAGTCTGATTTCAATTCTTAAAACCTATTCATAATCACATCATTCCAGAATAAGGAGATATATAAGAAAATTTTTTTATGGTGTGGGAAAAGGAATAAAATATGCTAAGTTATGATAAATACAGATTTAATGATACAGTGCTCTTCACAGGTGGCTATGGAGACTGTAAGCAATTATCCAAGAATACACAGCCATAAAACATAGGCCACTTAATAGTAGTAGTGTTAGTCACTCAGTCATGTCTGACTCTTTGAGACTGAATGGACTGTAGCCCACCAGTCTCCTCTGTCCATTAAATTCTCCAAGCAAGAATACTGGACTGGGTTGCAATTCCTTTCTCCAGGGGATCCCTACAAAGGGATGAAATTCAGGTCACCCACATTGCAGGCAGATTCTTTACCACTGTGCCACCTGGGAAGTCCAAGAATATACAACCATACAACACATACCACTTAGCCAGATCTAAAATAAACCAGCTTTTTAACAACTGCCATGTGAACATTGTAGCCCTTCTTCCCTCTAAAAGTGACCTAATCTCACATGAAAACAACTGTTATAGGCAAATCAGAAAACCAGCTTTGTGACCAAAAGCAAAAGCCAAAAGAAAAACAGCAATTCAGTGGTTAGTCAGTGAAATCTGATGTCGTTCACTGCACTGCTTTGCTCTTCTTACTCTTGTTTATTTTGTCCCTCTTCTTCAATCCATGTCAACTCTCAAGAGATTTGTATGTCATCTGACACTTAGTCATCTTTGGAACTCTCCACAGTGCTGATCTTTTCCCATCAGTAGCTTTTAACAGACACTGGTTATCTGAGCACTCTAAGCCCTCCACAAAACCTTTCCTTGGAATGGGTTTAATTCAACATCAGACTTCTTCAGGATGATGAACATGATACCTGACAACCAGTACTTCTGAAATAGCCTAGTTAGCCCCATTAGGAACCAGAACACAACAAGCTTATCCTTGTTAGGTAACCCCAAGTCCCCTTGCCACTGCATCAAGTCCCAGTCCCTACTGCAAAAGGAGACAGTGATGCCAATGGTAGTTTAGTCACTCATTGATTTCTGACTCTTGCAACCCCATGGGCTGTAGCTTGCTAGAATCCTCTCCATGGGATTTTCCAGGCAAGAATACTGGAGTGGGTTGCCATTTCCTTCTAAAGGGGATCTTTCTGACCCAGAAATACAACTCGAGTCTCCCACACTGAAGGTAGATTCTTTACCAGCTAAGCCCCAAACAGCATCAATCTTTCATCCCTCCAGCTCTCATATAACTTTTTTATATGGTAGAATATTTTTTCTGTATTTATTCATTCATTATCTAGATGTTTGAACCATTACTTTCCTTTCTGATTTAACCATCTTCTTTGAAGAATTTCTGTTTTCTAAGATTTGATAATGATCCATTTAATTTCCATCTATATTTTGTTCTGTAAACTCATAGTGTGACATCAAGAGACAAATGATTCATTTCTTATTATTAAAAAGAATATTTGTACTTCAACTTTTCTACTTTTTTCTCATGGATACACACACACACAAATATTTTGTAATAATATGATACTTGGCTACTGAGCTTGTACTTTTAAACATTGATATAGTCATTGGAAAAATATGAAAATTATTCAACTTTTTCACATTTATTTTGTGATTTACTTTTGCTTTTATCTTGAATACCCATAAAGAATACTTTAAATTTTTCAATTATTCAATCCCCTTAATCCAAACTTGTTCTGCTATAACTAGAATATATGTTTTCTTTTTTTCTTCTCCTTGCCGAAACAAATGCTTTATCTTCATCACGTGAAGAAGATGTGATGTGATTTCCTTATCTCCTAGGAAAAGGAGAAGTCTTCTAACTTGCTCTGCTTAACCTTTATATATAAATATTTTCTGATGAGTAACCTGTTATAATATCTTCTGAGGGAAGACTTCTTCCATGTACATTGATGAAAAATTTCATCCAGTCAACTATTAAGCTAAAAGCTCTTTAAGTACTCTTTATTCTACTACCTATTAGGTACTATTTACTAAATGATGTAAGCAAATAATGTCAGTATTGAAGCTGAAACTCCAATACTTTGACCACCTGATGCGAAGAACTGAGTCATTAGAAAAGATCCTGATGCTAGGAAAGATTGAAGGCAGGAAGAGAAGGGGACAACAGAGGATGAGATGGTTGGATTGCATCATTGACTTGGTGGACATGAGTTTGAGCAAGCTCTGGGAGTTGGTGATGGACTGGTGCTGGGGTCCAGCCCCGGTGGATCCAGGGAATTCAAAGCGAGGACAGCATTGGCGAGGAAAGACTTATTTGTTTATTTATATAAGATTAGATTAAGAAACAATAGTATAGTGGGAAAATTAAGTGGAGAAAGAAGGCTGAATAACTTGGCTTACGGGGAAGGAAAATAAAGTTCCAGGCAAGGAGCTTGCACCATCTACGTTGGGCCACCAGTGCCCATTTGAATATCGGGGGGTGCCCTGCCTTGGGCTCCCCCTTGCGTGGATCTTAAAAGCTGGGACAAGTAAGTAGACATGGTGAGCCACCACGCTCCAGATGGGAATTCAGCCTGAAATTAGAGAGGAGACACGGGGGAAACCAGTCCAGCGATTGGCTCTGGCCCCTATTGTCTAGAAAGGCCTTTTATACCTTTTTTTGTACATAGAGATCAATGGGTAATACAAAATTATGCAGTGTTAGCAGTCCAGACTCTTATCAAAACCAGGCTTTTCTCTCTGCATACCTAATTGTATACACACGTCTTAGGTGATTTACATCATCTTCTGGCCAAAAAGGGCCAATTAATATTTTACAGCTTTTTTTCTGATAAGGGTTTGTCAACCAGACTTATTTGTGTTGATCTTCCCAAAGTCTGGTGCCACTCTCAGAAAGCACTAAATAAAGTTACATTTTTACATAGCAAGGACACAAGAGGAGTGCAAAGAGAAGTAATTAACTCAAAAGTCTAGTGTTGCTAACATCAGAACTACTATATATCTTTTTCCATATCCCATTTACATTGATTAACATCCTCCCAGGTGCCTAAAAGATAAAGAATATGGAGGCCTGGCAGCAGTCATTGAGTCAAGAGTGAAAACCCTCTACCAATATAATTTTTAACACTTTAGAAAAGGCTCTGTATCTTTAAGATGCTTTTAAGCTTTGTGCCTCTCGTGGTTGGGGGGCTGTAAGCAATTCATAAGCTGTAAGAGGTCCGGGGGAACCTGTTAGGCAAGCTAGAGAGTTATCAGAGGGGGTTTAACTGAAACATCCCTTTCAAATGCAGAAGACTAAAGCCCTGATTTGACTTTTTTTCCAGAGAATGCCAGAAGAGTGGAAAAAGCAGGCAGATTCTTATTTTTCAGGGGGGTGGATACTCAGGAAATTCCAGGGGGAAAACCTGAGGTCTGATTAGCCTTGCCATCAGACCTCTGCCACATGACCTTGTCATGGGTGGAATTCCTCACACTGGCTCCCAGCAGACTGGGAAGCCTGGCGTGTTGCAGTCCATGAGGTCTCAAAGAGTCAGACATGACTGAGTGACTGAACAGAACTAAACTGACTGAATAATGTGCTAGCCAGCTTTCAGGTGTCAGTTTTCTTTTTCCCAGTTTCTAGATGAAAAAAAAAAAAGTTGCCAGAAAGTTAGTAATTAGCCTGAATTAATAGGTGGAAGTGTAAAGACTCAAATACAATTTTCCTACCAGTGAAAGTGAAAGAGTTAACCACCCAGTCATGTTTGATTCTTTGTGACCCCATGGACTGTAGCTTGCCAGGTGCCTCTGTCCATGGAATTCTCCAGTCAGAAATAGTGGAGTGAGTAGCATTTCCTTTCTCCAGGGGATATTCCTGACCCAGGGATCAAACTTGGGTCTACTACATTATAGGCAGATTCTTGACCATCTGAGCCACCAGGAATGCCCATAGCTTCCATACGAGGATGTGTCTTACATCTAGAGGTATCACCTCATCTACTTCAAAGTACATATAAATGAGAATCTGAAATAACTGAGAATACATGTCAAATACCCAAGAATGCATTTCTATCATTCTATCCCAGGCCATTGTAATACAGCAGAATAGAACCTGATAAACACACCATGAGCTATTGACCTCCCTAAATCTCAGTACTGTGTTCCACACATGACTCTAGAGATGTAGACCTGTCAATCACAATATTCTCTATCTCAGAGCCTATGTGTGTGTGTTAGTCACTCACTTGTGCCTGATTCTTTGTGACCCTATGGACTATAGCCCAGCAGGTTCCTCTGTCCATGTAATTCCAGAAAAGGAATATATTAGATTGCTACAAAAGTAATTGTGGTTTTCATTGTTGAACTTTGCCATTTGATAATGGAATACATTCTTAAATAAATGTGATTATGTTACACATTATTTTAATGTGTATTTCTCACTTTTTTTGGTAGTGACTTATTACTTGCTGTTTGCTTGATATTTATTTTAGACTATGGAAATGATACTAAGACAGAAAGCAAATTCGAGTGATTTTTTAAAATTCAAGTTCAACTTGAGCTGTTAGAGCAGCAGAGACAGCTTGCAACATAAACAATGCATTTGGCCCAGGAGCTGCTAATGAACATATAGTGCAGTAGTGGTTTAAGAAGTTTTGCAGAGGAGACAAGAGATTTGAATTTGAGGAGCAGAGTAATTGGCCAATGAAAGTTGACAACAACCGGTAGAGAGCAATCAGCAAAGCTGATCCTCTTACAACTACACAAGAAGTTGCCAAAGAACTCTACTTCAACCATCTTATGGTCATTCAACATTTGAAGCAAATTTGAAAGGTGAAAAAGCTCAATAAGTCAGTGCCTCATGAGCTGACCATTATAAAAAATCCTTATTTTGAAGTGTCATCTTCTCTTATTCTCTGCAACAATGAACCATTTCTCTATCAGATTGTGACATGCCATGAAAAGTGGATTTTATAGGACACCTGGAGATGACCAGCTCAGTAGTTGGAGCAAGAAGCTTCAAAACACTTCCCAAAGCCAAACTTGCACCAAAGAAAGGTCATCGTCACTGTTTGATGGTCTGCTGCTTATTTGACCGACTACATCTTTCTGAATCCTGGCGAAACCATTACATCTGAGAAGTATGTTCACCAAATCAATGAGATGTATCAAAAAACTGCAACGTCTGCAGCCAACATGGGTCAACCAAATGGCCCCAACTCTTCTCCAGGACAATGCCTAATAGTGAGTCACACAACCAAATCTTCAAAAGTTGAACAAATTGGCCTATGAAGTTTTGCCTCATCTGCCATACTTAGCTGATCTCTTGCCAAACCAACTATTACTTGTTCAAGCAAATCGGCAACGTTTTTCAGGGAAAATTCTTCCACAAATAGTAGGAGGCAAAGAATGCTTTCCAAGAGTTCATCAAATTCTGCAGCCTAGATTTTTATGCTACAGGAATAAACAAACTTATTTCTCATAAGTTTGGTAAAACTGTGTTGGTTGTAATGGTTCCTATTTTGATTAATAAAGAGGCATTATGCCTAGTTATAATGATTAAAAATTCACAGTCTGAAACAGCAATTACTTTTTAATCAACAGAATACTAAAGGGAAAATGAAGGCATACCCTGAGAATGGTTGACAGATTTCTCTCATGGACATGCATGCCACAAGGGGCCAAGAACTGAAACCTCCTTCACACAAGAGCAGTCTTGGTGGGAATTCTGCATTTGCTGGTATCTCTATACTTTGCACTGCTCCTTCCTGTACAGCACATATATTTCACTTGTGTTTCCTGTCTTCTTTCCTCCTCACAAAGCTTAATATTGCTGATGCAACTACTTCTCAGCAACCTTAGAAAAGCCTCTCATCTTTCTTTATCCAGTTCTAATTCAGCTGCTGTATTGCTGATATTAATAACAATGGCCAGCATACACTGTTTTTTTTTTTTTTTTGTACTAACTGGTTTTCTATTATTTATTTGATTCAGTTCTCTCAATTACCCTATTAAGGAGGCAGTATAATTTCCATTTAGGAGGTGGGAGACAGAAAAGGAGGAAGGAACACACACAGAGAAAGGAGTAGAGGTGGAACTCTCATTAGAGTCTATCAGACACAAAGCCCACTCTTTTTGTTGCTTTTTTGTTTGTTTGTTTTAATCTATTTCATTGAAACATTGTTGACATAATGTTGTGTTAAATACTTCTGCACAGAAAAGTAAACCCTATATATATATATATATATATATATATATGTATATGAACTACGGACGGAGGTTTGTGGCATTGTACAGGAGACAGGGATCAAGACCATCCCCATGGAAAAGAAATGCAAAAAAGCAAAATGGCTGTCTGAAGAGGCCTTACAAATAGCTGTGAAAAGAAGAGAAGTGAAAAGCAAAGGAGCAAAGGAACGATATAAGCATCTGAATGCAGAGTTCCAAAGAACAGCAGGAAGACATAAGAAAGCCTTCCTCAGTGATCAATGCAAAGAAATAGAGGAAAAGAACAGAATGGGAAAGACTAGAGATCTCTTCAAGAAAATTAGAGATACCAAGGGAACATTTCATGCAAAGATGGACTCGATAAAGGACACAAATGGTATGGACCTAACAGAAGCAGAAGATATTAAGAAGAGGTGGCAAGAATACACAGGAGAACTGCACAAAAAAGATCTTCATGACCCAGATGATCATGAAGGTGCGATCACTGAACTAGAGCCAGACATCCTGGAATGTGAAGTCAAGTGGGCTTTAGGAAGCATCACTATGAAAAAAGCTAGTGGAGGTGATGGAATTCCAGTTAGGCTGTTTCAAATCCTGGAAGATGATGCTGTGAAAGTGCTGCACTCAATCTGCCAGCAAATTTGGAAAACTCAGCAGTGGCCACAGGACTGGAAAAGCTCAGTTTTCATTCCAATCCCAAAGAAAGGCAATGCCAAGGAATGTTCAAACTACTGCACAATTGCACTCATCTCCCACGCTAGTAAAGTAATGCTCAAAATTCGGCAAGCCAGGCTTCAGCAATACGTGAACAGTGAACTTCCAGATGTTCAACCTGAATTTAGAAAAGGCAGAGGAACCAGAGATCAAATTGCCAACATCCACTGGATTATCAAAAAAGCAAGAGAGTTCCAGAAAAAACAAAAAACAAAAAACAAAAAAAACATCTATTTCTGCTTTATTGACTATGTCAAAGCCTTTGACTTTGTGGATCACACTAAACTGTGGAAAATTCTGAAAGACATGAGAATACCAGACCACCTGACCTGCCTCTTGAGAATCCTGTATGCAGGTCAGTAAGCAACAGTTAGAACTGGACATGGAACAACAGACTGGTTCCAAATAGAAAAAGAAGTATGTCAGGCTATATATTGTCACCCTGCATATTTAACTTATTTGCAGAGTGCATCATGAGAAACACTGGGCTGGCTGAAGCACAACCTGGAATCAAGATTGCCAGGAGAAATATCAATAACCTCAGATATGCAGATGACACCACCTTATGGCAGAAAGTGAAGAACTAAAAAGCTTCTTGATGAAGGTGAAAGAGGAGAGTGAAAAAGTTGGCTTAAAGCTCAACATTCAGAAAACGAAGATCATGGCATCTGGTCCCATCACTTCATGGGAAATAGATGGGGAAGCAGTGTCAGACTTTATTTTCTGGGGCTCCAAAATCACTGCAGATGGTGATTGTAGCCATGAAATTAAAAGATACTTACTCCTTGGAAAGAAACGTATGACCCACCTAGACAGCATATCGAAAAACAGAGACATTACTTTGCCAACAAAAGTCCATCTAGTCAAGACTATGGTTTTTCCAGTGGTCAGGTATGGATGTGAGAGTTGGACTGTGAAGCAAGCTGAACACTGAAGAATTGATGCTTTTGAACTGTGGTGTTGGAGAAGACTCTTGAGAGTCCCTTGAACTGCAAGGAGATCCAACCAGTCCATCCTAAAGAAGATCTGTCCTGGGTGTTCATTGGAAGGACTGAGGCTGAAGCTGAATCTCCAGTACTTTGGCCACCTCATGAGAAGAGTTGACTCACTGGGAATGATCCTTATGCTGGGAGGGATTGGGGCCAGGAGGAAAAGGGGATGACAGAGGATGAGATGGCTGGATGGCATCACTGACTTGATGCACATGAATTTGGGTGAACTCTGGGAGTTGGTGATGGACAAGGAGGCCTGGTGTGCTGTGATTCATGGGGTTGCAAAGAATCAGACACGACTGAGTGGCTGAACTGAACTGATATATAATTTGCTTGTTCATTTTCACATTCTTTTGCATTATGATTTATCATAGGATATTGAATATAATTTCCTGTGTTATACAGTACAGCCTTATATTTATCTATTCTGTGTATAATAGTTTGCATCTCTAATCCCAAATTTCTAATCCATCTCTTTCTAACCTCCCTACATCTTGTCAATCACAGGTCTGTTCTCTATGTGGTAAGTTGGTTTCTATTTCATAGATAAGTTCATTTGTATTATATTTAAGATTCTGAATACATGAGTCATATCATGTGATATTTAGTTTTCTTTTTCTGACATTTCACTTAGCATGACAATCTCTTGCTTCAACAGTGGGGCTGCAAATGACATTATTTCATCCTCTTTATGGCTGAGTAATATTCCATTGTCCGTATGTACCACATCTTCTTTATCTATTCCTTTATCAGTGTACATTTAGGTTGTTTCCAAGTCCTGGCTATTGTAAGCAGTCCTGTAATGAACTTTAGGGTACAAATATCTTTTAAAATTAAAGTTTCCTTCAAATATATGCCCAGGAGTAAGACTGCTAGATCATATGCAAAGTCCACTAGATTTACTGACCTATATGATGAAATATTACCATTCCTAGATAAAATGCCTTACCCTGGTTAATGCATAGTTGGTTCTTGAAGAATGTATCTTTTAAAATATCTTTTTTTTCCCAAGCATAGCCTAATTACAGAAAAAAATAAATGTAGGTTTTTTTGAGCTTCATTCAAATGAATATCTTTACCATCACCACCAATATGATCAGCATTCATATCAAGAGAAAGAATAAGAATCATTTTGGAAGCCCCCCATGATGCTTCCTTTTAGCTCCTCCCCCCACTTCTCCATGAGTAACCACTGCCCTGAGAAGGAGGAGTGTGTCAGTGAAATTAATTCACAAGACTGAGGCAAGCTAGTGTTAGAAGGGGCTTTGAACAGAAAGATTTTCCATGGATTGTGTAATGCAGGCAAAATCTGGTGCTAAACATTACAGCAGACAGTCCTTGGCTAAACAGGTGACATGGGAGCCACTGCATAACTTTGTAGAGATATTTTGTGACATTACAAACTGCAAAAATTCTCAGTCTAATAGAGCCTAGTTGTGGGTCCACAAGTTAAATTGCATATTGTGATGTGTTAGTTTCCTGACCTGCATCAGTACTATAGTAAATCACAAACTATCACCCAAGGCTAGCCTCCTGTGAAAATGTACACAATGTTATATTACAAAACAGCATGTTCAATTTCTACTCTGGAAATATTTAACTTGAACAAAATCAAAATCAGTGTTGAAAATAGAGAAGTATTTCTAAATAAAGAGCAAAATTCTGACTAGTAAAGAATTTGGAAACAATGAGGAGAAATTTTTAGGAAATTACAAAATATTTCCATAAGAGAATATCTTAAAGAAAAATATCAGTTAGAAGCATGCCTCTTTTCTCTTTCATTTTCTTCCCTTTTTATTTGTCAAGCTGCACTCCATTTATAACTGCTTGTGGTTTGATTCAATTAGATTTGACAAGATTGATGTCTTAGGGATGTGGAGAGTTGGTTGTGACTATATAGTGTTATTGGGGCATAAAGTGTAAAGATTGCAAATAAAAAAAAATATGGGATGTAGAGAAAAATGTCATTCCATGTCAGTGCTTCCAGGTTCAGTTGGAAAACAACAATGATTTTGTTTACATAACTCTGTGCTTGTGTTCACAGTGATAGCATGAGAAAGAAGTGTGTGTGTGTGTGATAGAGAGAGAGAAAGAGAGAGAGAGAGAAAGGGAGAGGGAGAGGGAGAGGAAGAGGAAGGAATGCAATACACAGAGAAAAGAAATACTTTGAGGCTCAATAGAATACATTTTTAAACTATGCATTCTTTACTCCAGGCCTTATGTCATACCCTGTATTAAAAGGTCCTTTAAAATTTGGGGGAAAAAAACAAACAAACAAAAAGAAGGAGCACATTTTTATACAACATGTTATTTATCATAGGAGATCTGGATGGGATTGTGTACTTAAAACAGTGAGACTGCCTGCAGTTTTCCTGGAGGAGGCAATACCTGAATTTCAGTCATCTGAAGAAGGGGTAAAATCCCATTCTAGAGGGATAAAGCAACCCAAGCAAAGACTCAGAGCTAAAATAAATAAATAAATAAAATGAATTCAAGAAACCCTGCATAAAGTAGTGAGTGAGCCAGAAGGCTAGGGGATTTGGCCACCAAAGGTCCTGAGGACTCTTCAGGTCAGACTGAGGAACACGCATTTTATTCCAGGACCCGTGTGGAGCCTCTTTGGTCTACTATGCTGAGACTCAAGACTTGTACTTTAATAAATCATTTATCTCTGGAAGATGTGTTGAGATACAGACTGAGGGAATTAAGATTTGAAACAGATATATGAAGACCTCATTAATGTGAAAGCATACTAGTATTAGATCCATTCATTTGAAAGCAGCTTGTTTTTCACTGTGTAGGTCAAAAAAGCAACCAAGAGAGGCATAGACTGTGAGTGAGATGGGGAATCTGGAGAGACTGATCAAATACTTCTCTCTGTCTCTGTGATGATGTAAACGGGAAGGAAATTCAAAAGTAAGAGGGGTGGGGTATATGTATACATATATGTGATTGAGTTTGTTGTACAGTATAAACTAACACAACACTGTAAAACAACTAGCTGCCATTGTTTTTTGGGCACTAAGTTGTGTCTAACTCTTGCAACCCCATGGACTGTAGCCTGCCAGGTTCCCCTGTCCATGGGATTTTCCTGGCAAGAATGTAGGAGTGGCTTGCCATTTTCTTCGCCAGGGAATCTTTTCCCAACCCAGGGACTGAACACCTGACAGGCAGATTCTTTATCTCTGAACCACTAGGGAAGTCCAAAGCAAATATATTTTATATATATATATATATATATAACTGTTAAAAAATATAAAAAAGCAAACAATAAAGCCATATTCGATCACTAAAAAAAAAAAGAAAATCAACCTAGCTGATAGGATAGATATTCTTTATTTAAATGGTGTCATTTGTCAGAAGCATTCAATCTAATCCATAACTAGAAGCAATATACCCCACACTATATTGTGATCTGAAATGCTTGGATTATCCCCAACATGTTAGCTATAGGCAACTCTTTTCTATGTCACTCTTTCTGCTTTTCACTCAAAGAGGAAAATAATAGATAAAGTATTCAATATTTGTCTTTCTTGTACTCTTCTTTATTGTCAAGAAATTCCTATTGCTTGAAGAAATTTTGATTGAAGTGTAACGTTTATTTGGTGGTCTCCTCCCCTGCAGTTGCAATGAGCCAATACTTATTTTAAACTGTGTTTTCTTACAAGTAATTGTTTCTGTGGTATGATTTGGCTCTTAAGTTCAGATAAATAAAAGCTGATTCATAGACTTTTTTTTTTTCAGATAATGATCAGTACTTGGGTAGATTTTTGAAAATTTCTCTAATAGCAAAAGTAAAAGAGAATAAATTATACAATAAAATGTCATTATAATAATGAGTATAGAGCCTGCTATTAATTTTAAAGGTCTTTTGCATGAATGAGAAAAAGGTTATATGACACATCTGTAAAGTCTGCACATGTTTGATATTTTGAGATAGCAAGGAGAAGGGGCAAATGTTACTTAAATGTGCAATATTCTTTCAATAAGTTCTTGGGTGTCTGGTGAAAGGTCTGGTCTTTCATCTGATGGTTTAGGATTTCAGGAGATCTTATTGTTTGTTAGAAGAGTTATTATGGAGAGCGATGACAAAAGTTAAAGGAATTCGAATTCACTTTGAATTTGAATTTGAAGAGTTAAAGAAATTCAAATTCACTTTGAATCATAGAAAACAGACAAGATAGAGGTTTATTTGTAAAGGACCAATGCAAAGTCTCTCAGCTGGACACTTTTATTGTAAAGAGTAACATCTGTAAAGGAAACAGAATATTTATTTGTCGCTTTGAGTTAATTCTATACCTGACTTATTGTACTTCAAGGCCAAATTTGCCTGTTACTCCAGGTGTTTCTTGACTTTCTACTTTTGCATTCCAGTCCCCTGTAATGAAAAGGACATCTTTTTTGGGTGTTAGTTCTAAAAGGTCTTGTAGGTCTTCATAGAACCTTTCAACTTCACCTTCTTCAGCTTTACTGGTTGGGGCATAGGCTTGGATTACCGTGATATTGAATGGTTTGCCTTGGAAATGAATAGAGATCATTCTGTCGTTTTTGAGATTGTATCTAAATACTGTATTTCAGACTCTTTTGTTGACCATGATGGCTACTCCATTTCTTCTAAGGGATTCCTGCCCACAGTAGTAGATGTAATGGTCATCTGAGTTAAATTCACCTATTCCAGTCCATTTTAGTTCATTGATTCCTAGAATGTCAACGTTTACTCTTGCCATCTCCTGTTTGACCACTTCCAATTTGCCTTGATCCATGGACCTAACATTCCAGATTCCTATGTAATATTGCCTTTTTTTTTTTTTTTTCTTTTTTTTCCAATATTGCTCTTTACAGCATCGGACCTTGCTTCTATCACCAGTCACATCCACAGCTGGGTATTGTTTTTGCTTTGGCTCTATCCCTTCATTCTTTCTGGAGTTATTTTTCCACTGATCTCCAGTAGCATATTGGGCACCAGGGAGTTCCTCTTTCAGTGTCTTATCATTTTGCCTTTTTATACTGTTCATGAGGTTCTCAAGGCAAGAATACTGAAATGGTTTGCCATTCCCTTCTCCAGTGAACCACATTCTGTCAGACCTCTCCACCATGACCTGTCTGTCTTGGGTGGCCCCACACAGCATGGCTTAGTTTCATTGAGTTAGACAAGGCTGTGGTCCATGTGATCAGATTGGCTAGTTTTCTGCGATTATGGTTTCAGTGTGTCTGCCTTCTGATGCCTTCTTACAACACCTACCATCTTACTTGGGGTTCTCTTACTTTGGACGTGGGGTATCTCTTCACGGCTGCTCCAGCAAAGCACAGCCGCTGCTCCTTACCTTGGATGAGTCACCCCTCCTAACCCTGAATGTGGAGTAGCTCCTCTCAGCCCTCCTGCATCCATGCAGCCTCCGCTACTTGGACGTTGGTTTGCTCCTCTTGGCCACTGACCTGACCATGGCTGTGGGGTAGCTGGAATGCTCAAATTACAGCACAGTTGCACTCATCTCACATGCTAGTAAGTAATGCTCAAAATTCTCCAAGCCAGGCTTCAGTGATATAAGAACCATGAACTTCCAGATGTTCAAGCTGGTTTTAGAAAAGGCAGAGGAACCAGAGATCAAATTGCCAGCATCTGCTGGATCAGTGAAAAAGCAAGAGAATTCCAGAAAAACATCTATTTCTGCTTTATTGACTATGCCAAAGCCTTTGTCTGTGTGGATCACAATAAATTGTGGAAAATTCTTCAAGAGATAGGAATACCAGACCACCTGACCTGTCTCCTGAGAAATCTGTATGCAGGTCAGAAAGAAACAGTTAGAACTGGACATAGAACAACAGACTGGTTCCAAGTAGGAAAAGGAGTACGTCAAGGCTGTATATTGTCACCCTGCTTATTTAACTTCTATGCAGAGTACATCATGAGAAACGCTGGGCTGGAGGAAACACAAGCTGGAATCAATATTGCCAGGAGAAATATCAATAACCTCAGATATGCTGATGATACCAACCTTATGGCAGAAAGTGAAGAGGAACTAAAAAGCCTCTTGATGAAAGCGAAAGAGAAGTGTGGAAAAGTTGGCTTAAAGCTCAACATTCAGAAAACGAAGATCATGGCATATGATCCCATCGCTTCATGGGAAATAGATGGAAAAATCAGTGAAAACAGTGTCAGACTTTATTTTTCTGGGCTCCAAAATCACTGCAGATGGTGAATGCAGCCATGAAATTAAAAGACACTTACTCCTGTAAGGAAAGTTATGACAAACCTAGATAGCTTCTTGAAAAGCAGACGTATTACTTTGCCAACAAAGGTCAGTCTAGTCAAGGCTATGGTGTTTCCAGTGGTCATGTATGGATGTGAGAGTTGGACTATGAAGAAAGCTGAGTGCTGAAGAATTGATGCTTTTGAACTGTGGTGTTGGAGAAGACTCTTGAGAGTCCCTTGGACTGCAAGGGGATCCAACCAGTGCATCCTAAAGGAGATCTGTCCTGGGTAGGCCTGGCGTGCTGCAATTCATGGAGTCACAAAGAGTTGGACACAAGTGAACAAGTGAGCTGAACTGAATTGAACTTACTGTAAGGAGATTAAAGATATATATCCAAAATATTTATCAGTGCCATGTTGTTGTTGTTTAGTCACTAAGTTTGTTTGACTCTTTGAGACCCCATGGACTATAGCCCTCCAAGCTCCTCTGTCTGTGGGATTCCCCAGGCAATAATACTGGAGTTGATTGCCATTTCCTTTTCCTGCAGACCTTGCTAACCCAGTGATTAAACCTGCGTATCCTGTATTGGCAGGCAGATTCTTTACCACTGAGCAGACTTGGCTTAAATACGTAAGAATTAATGACATAAAGAAGAAAAATTAATGTTTATTGAGAGTTTACAATGGGCCACGTGCTATACTAGATGATTTTAAATATTTGGTTTATTTACAGACCTCTTGATTAACAAATGCTATTAATCTGTTTTTCAGATTACATGCCTAGATGTTATTCTTTAAAATAAAAATATCTAATTGATGGACATTGCATTGATTCTTTACATATAAGTCTCTTGATCATATCTGTTAACTGAAGAGGTTTTCGATAAGCCATTGCCACAAAGCTAGTAGGTAGTAGTTCCAGAATTTGGCTCTCTCTTCCTGCCAATGCAGGAGACACAGGAGAACTGGGTTTTATCCCTGGGTCAAGAAGATCCCATGGAATAGGAACTGGCAACTCACTCCAATAATCTTGCCTGGAAAATCCCATGGGCAGAGGAGCCTGTAGGTGACCCCTACAGTCTATGGGGTCACAAAGAGTCAGACATAACTGATCTACTGAGCATGAACACATCTGCTCCCAAAGCTTCATCTGCATGCTATCAGGCTGGCTGTCACTGAAAGAATTCTACATCTTTGCAGTTGTTAAGAAAAAGTACTTACAAGTTTTGAAATAATTATATCTTTATACAATTAATAAAATCTACTCTCCACTTCTCCAAAATTCTTACCAGAATATATACAATTGCTGTCTCAAAGTATATTAAAACATATGACTTCTGTGATATTTTACATTAGTAATTTGTTTAGCAATATCTTTATAGAGAACATCTTATAATAAATCTACTAAATTTTAAGTTAAATAGTCCAGAAATAGGACAACATGAAATAGATATATTTTCAACCCCCTTCAGGTTTTATGTCCAAATATTAAGTATGAGTCATTATTCCTTCTGGTGCCCAACACAGTAACTGTGTTGGTCTCCCAACAATTTCCAAATTACAAGCAAAAAGTGTTCAGTCTATTGGCGTGTATTGGTGTCTCATAGTTCCTTTCTTGATAAGTACTCAGGAATTGTCAGCATGATCAAAATGATCTGTTAATTTTAAAGATAAATTGTAATGATACATGATTTGGGGCTTCCCTGGTAGCTCAGCTGGTAAAGAATCCACCTGCAATGCAAGAGATCCCAGTTAGATTCCTGGGCTGGGAAGTTTCCCAGGAGAAAAGATAAGCTACCCACTCCAGTGTTCTTGGGTTTCTCTGATGGCTCAGATGGTAAAGAATCTGCCCACAATGTGAGAGACCTAGATTCAATCCCTGGGTTGAGAAGATTCTCTGGAGGAGGGCATGGCAACCCTCTCAAGTATTCTTGTCTAGAGAATCCCCATGGACAGAAGAGCCTGGCACACTACAGTCCACGGGGTTGCAGAGTCGAATACGATTAAGCACAGCACAGCACATGCGTGATTTTACTCTTATTTGAGGAGGACACACCATAGAGTGTAACAGCTACAGTCCTTGGTATCAACAACTGTTCTATAAGTATTGGATCTATCAATATTTTGGTGAATTGAGCAGATTATATCATCCTTACTCTACTGTAAAATGAAAATAATAATTTGAGGGAGTGGCACTGAAGATGCATATGGTATCTTATGCAAAGCTCCTGATACATTTTAATCTTCAGCTTTTACCATTTCTTTTGTAAATACTTTCTAGTACTTCCACTTTCTCCTTGTCTCAAGTTCTAGTATGGCTAAAGAGCAGGCCAGTTCTGTTTACATATATGTTGAATGAAATTTAAACAGTTTTAAAAAATAAAACGCCACAAACAAAAGGATTTATTTACATAATTCAATCTTGCATAGCCACCCGGTCAGTTTGATTATATGGGCACAACCACTGTATCCCTTCCTTCATAGAACTTAAAAGTAAACATATTTATAGAACTTCTAGAATGACTAATGCAGAAACATAGAACCCTGAAAGAGGATGCTTCCCTAAATCAGGATGAAAACTGAAAACAGTATCTTTACAACCTTTCTCAAATGACTAAATATGAGCTGATAGTAACTGGAAATCTGGCTTTGGCTTTTTAGCGTTCACATTTTTGTGTCCATGATAAAGTGGGTGCTGACACAAATTGAATCCATTCACTACTTGGATGAAGGTCACCAGAAAAAAAATCAGCTCAGAGCTGTGGTGCCTGATAGGGTTTTTGTAGGTCTTGCTACCAATTCTGAAAATAAATGTTTGGTGATCACACTAGGTTCAGTGAAGATGAGTTTTGAAACTGCTCCTATTCACATGCAGAACCATGTAAAAGAGAAAATCCCCAGATGATAATCATAGTGTATTTACCACCATTCTTAGTTGATTCGTTGACTCCGGGTTTACTAACTGTCTCATTTATGAATGAAATATGTCTTCAATGTTTCTCATTTTTGTATGATTGCTATTGTTAGTTTCTGACACATAGTATTTGTTATTTGTTTGAAGATGCAAACAAAATGCTGGAGTGAGAGAAAATTAGACACAATATTCTCACTACCATTTTGGTTGCAATTGCTTTTGTTCCTGACTCATGCTATCTTCAGATTTGCATCCATTTGTCTGAGCTCCTGTGCTGATATGGGATACTATGATAATTCCAACAATCAAGGAGTTTGGTTCTAAGATATGCAGGATGCCTTAGCATGTCTGATTGACTGGATTAATCTACCCTCCTCTCAAAACCTTATTTATAAGTTTTTATGAAAATATCCATTTTTCAAAGATGTCTTTATAACCAACTGATAGGTGATTTTCCCCCATTAAACAGAGAAATACATATATATGAAATGATATGCTTTATATGGTAGAATGTAAAAAAAGAAAAACAAATAGTTTCACCCAGGAAGACAGTTTTACAACACAATTACATCATTTTACTGCAGTAGAAACATTGAGTATCACAAGGTAACAATCAATGTAAAATCAAATATATGAGCATTTTTTTTAAATCATAACAAGTTGTACAGCACACTTGGAATTTACATGGAAATTAGAATTAAATTGCTTGGCTGGCTCCTTTATAATAAAGTGAAGCTTGGAACACTCAAGTTGTAAATTTCCTTATAAACAAATATCTATAAAATAATTTTACAAGTTATATTAGAATGAGGAATAAATGTGTAGAAACATACGGAAAGAAACTGTTTCTTCATTTTCTATGTCAATTCTCCTAATTGTTGCCACCATAATGCTTTTTCTCATCAGGTCTAAGTCATCAACATAGCCTTCATTGGCAAATGAATAAATAATGTTTACACTCCAATTCTAATTGTGTGCCAGCCTTCACTCTTGCTGATAAGCCAGATGGTGACTTGCAACTCAAAGAAAAAGTGCATAATCCAAAGAACATGTACCTTCGTAAAAGGTGACCTTAATTCCAATCCCAATTTCAGCTGTGATTAACTGTATAACCCTGGATTAATTTATTTAGCCCTCTGAACTCAGGGTCTTCATCTCTAAAAAGACTATAAACCTCATAGGGTGATTATAAAATTGTAAAGGGAGAAAACTTATGTCAAACAAGCCAATGTAGAGCCAAACCCAAAATTTGGACTCAGATTGAACTTTGCTATAAAAACACAAAAAATGGTCATACAAGAAGGAAATTAAGCACAGTGGAGTTGAATGATACAAACTAGGGCATCTGCTGATAATTCCCTGTCAAAAATTATATTTCCCTAAATAGCAAAAGGACAGATAGAAGATGGGAGGAGAAACCAACTAGCCATGAACTGAATAAAAACTTATGTTTATTTGGCTTCTACTGGCATTCTATTCAGTGTTCATGGGTTCACAAGAGAACTATTCAGAGTGGCCTCACTATCTAGATCCGAGTCAGACACTGAGAAGAATCATCATCACCCAGCATGTAAGAAAGAGGCCATGTCCATAGGACTTGTTTTAAGGAATAACAAATGGCCCTAAGCAGATTGAGCTATACAAACCCAGGTTTTTTTATTTTACTTTTTCCTCACAAAGACTTTGGAGATAAACTTCCATTTCAGCAGATTTATTATGATGGTAGTTTTTTCAAACTTCCAAAATGCCCGGATATGTTTCCAGGTCAAACATATCTCTAGGGGAAAATTCTGAACATCCTGCTAAAATTAAATATTATTAGGATAGCTCTAGCAGGCAGATCTCAGGAAACCCTATATAAAGAGGGTAGGTCTCCTTCATCCAAAACATCACCTCAACTTTCTGCTTAATTGACAGTGGCCAATGTGATTAACAGTGAAGTTTTCTTGAGAGACCTGCTTTTTGGCTTTTGAATACCACACATTCTATAAAACTTCATTCTCCAACTGAGAAAGGGAGTGCCAGTGGGAATAGAAAGGAAAAGAAAGGATTTATTTTTGCTATTTTGGGTGTCATATTCACGTTCAAAACACTTTCTAATGCATTTACTTTCAGAAATCTTCACATTTTCCAGAGGGGCAGGTAAATGTTTTTATCCCAATTTTACAGATGAAAAATTTGAAACCCAAGGTTAAGTGACTGGCTTGCAGCAGCACTGGGAGCCAATGTCAAGATCAGACTTCCACCATCAATGTTTGATGGCTCAGACCACTGGACCAAGACTTTTTTCTGAGTACAACACGAATGCTTGGAAAATGGTTTTAAACTCTTTCAGGAATACAAACATTCAACACTATGCCTCTGGGTTAAAATAGATTTTCCAAATGCCTGATGAACAAGGAGATAGTGAAGGCGGAACCATGACTGCTATGTTTAATAGAGATAGCTACTATTGTAAGTCATTTTGTAAGTTAAGTCATTCATCATTTCAATTTTCATGCATGAATTCAACAAACTTTTTCCAACCAATGGCACAATTATCAGTTAAATTCCAAATGAATATACATATAGGTGTTATACATGTAAAATATACTTTTATAACTATTATTTATAGAAACTATTCAGTGACACTTCTCTGGTGAATCATTCACTATATTAGTGCAGATCGTCAGGGATATATTATCTCTTTTAAGTATTAAACAACTTTGCCCAACATTGTCCCAATAATATAGGTAAGAAAACTTGCAGATTATACAGTAAGTTAACTTAGACAATATCCAAACCGAGATTGGTGTTGGAAAGAACACAGGCTTTTCTATCAAACAGACTTGTGTTCTAATTATAGTTCCACAACTTACTAAACAAATTGCAATGGTATTACTTAAACTTTATGAGTTTAAGTTTCCTGTTTTGAAAATGGAGCTATTAATAACTAACACCATTGTCCCATAATACATGATTTTTCTGAGAATTAAGAAAAAAATTATTTTTAGGTACAATACATTTTTTTCCTAGAAAAGTATGATTCCCTTTCTAAAAATAGCTTCAAAGTACATGGAAAAGTTAATTTTTAAAAATCTTAAAATACAGTGATTTGATGATTAAGTAAGAAGTATTCAGAGCAAGAAACAAAAGACAGAAATCCAGAACAATAAGCTGAATTCAACAGGTGGCCTTCAATTCAAGGCATACAGTTACCAGGTAGACTTGAGTTTTGTCCTTCATAGACTCACAGAGACAAAGGGAACAGATGAAAAAGACTAGATCCTATATTAGGTGGAATGTCTAATGAAATCTCCTTACATAAAATGGGGATATTCAAGAGTTATGTTTCATCAAAATACTGAGCCCAATATATTCCCCAATAAAAATGAGAAACATGGAAAATAATATTTTGGCAAGGAACCAAGGGTAAAATGTGCCTAAGAATTCAAAATATCAATCAGCAGTTTATGTTTACAACTTAGATTGTTCAAAAACTACCAAGCTAAGAATTCTGTTTGGAGAAACCTAAATTAGCAGTGCTTTTGTGGCTGCCATTCAGAAGGCACATTCCTTATAGCAACAAGAAAAGTGTTCTTAACCTGTGGTCACTTTATGACTCAGGGTACAGGGTATAGACGGAAATGCACATCCCCCAGTTTTCCCTCAAAGAGGTATATTTGATTACATTAAATGCTATTGCCCGGTAGTCTGGCTTCCATTTAACCTGAATCTAGGTGCTGACTGACATCCTTCTCCTTGGGACACTGACAGGTGTGGGCACACAGTCAAGTATAGGGGGGTTGTTTCAAATAAAGTAGACTAATAAGACAATCACAGTAGTTTGAAAGACAATCAAGAGCTAGGAGCTAGTTAAATGATGAGGTTCATTTACATGAGTCCACACTATGAGACTGGGAGAGGTGGCTACTTTATCTAATGCATTCAAACCAACACAGAGAGTCAAGGAAAGTAAAGAAAACAGGACTATTTTCAAACAAAAAATAAGGTAAAACCTCAGAAAAAAGTTAATGAAATGAAAATAAGTGATTTACCTGATAAAGACTTCAAATAATGCTTCCTGAGTTCAGGAGAACAATGAAAGAACAGAGTGAAAATTTTAACAAAGAGAAAGGAATATAAGGATGGACCAAATAGAAATCACAGGACTGAGAACACAATATCCAAACTGAAAAATACAATAGAGGGGTTCAAACTAGATGAAGAGAAAGCAAGATTCAGTGAACTCAAGGACAGAGCAGTGGAACTCATCCAATTAGAGCAGCAAAAAAAAAAAAAAAAAAAAAGTGAAGATAGCTTAGGGGACTTATAGGACAATATCAAGCAGACTAAAACTCAAATTATAGGGTTTTCAGAAAGTGAACAGAGTAAAAAGGGGGTAGAAAATTTAATCAAAGAAATAATGGCCAAAAATGTTCCTATCCTTAAGAATAAAACATACATTCACATCCAGGATTCCCAGAGAGTTTTAAATAAGACAAACTCAAAGACTCCCATACTAAGACATATTATAATTAAAATGTCTAAAGTTTAAGACAAGGAGTGAATCTTAAAAGGAGCAAGAGAAAAGCAATTTGTTACAAACAAGAGAACCTCCATAAGGCTATCAAAGTTTTTCAGCAGAAACTTTGCAGACTAGAAAGGAGCAGCATGATATACTTTAAGTGCTGAAAAAAACAAGAACAAAAACAAACTACTGCAACCCAAAAATATTCAACCCAGAAAAATTGCCCTTCAGACTTGAAGAAAAAATTTAAAAATTTGCAAGACATGAAAAAGCTACAGGAGTTCATCATCAGTGTTAAATGAGATTTCTTAAGGTGAAATGAGAGGATGCTAGTTAGTAAAAGGAAAATATACGAAAGTAAAAATCCTTCTGGGATAAGTAATTGTATAGTGCATGCCTGCGTGCATACTTAGTCTCTCAGTTGTGTCGGACCCTTTCAGTCCCATGGTCTATAGTCTGCCAGGATCCTCTGTCCATGGAATTTTCCAGGCAAGAATACTGGAGTGGGTTGCCATTTCCTACTGCAGGAGATCTTCAACTCAGCTATATAATAGCTGTAAAGGTGGTGGGTTAATCACTTTTAAAGCTAGTATAAAGGTTAAAAGGCAAAAATAATAAAAATAACTGTAACTAAAATATTTTGTTGGATGCATAAGATAAAATTATGCAAATCGTTAAATCAAAATTATAAACTGTGGTAGGGAAATAAAAGTGTAGAGCTATAGAATGCATTTGAAATTAAGTTATCAACTTAAAATAGACTGCTATAAACATATGTTGTTTTACTCAAGCCTTACAGTAACTGCAAATCAAAAACCTGTGATAGTTACACAAAAGACAAAAAAGGACAGAATCTAAGCATACTACTACAGAAAATCACTCAATCACAAAGGAGGAGAGCAAGAGAATAAGAAAGGAACAAACAAATTATAAAATAGCTGGGAAAAATGAATGCAGTGGCAATAAGTATATATATATATCAATAATTAATTTAAATGTAAATGAATTAAATTATTCATAGACATAGAGTGACTGAATGGATAAAAATACATGGCCCCTCTACATGTTACCTGTAAGAGCCTCACCTCAGATATAAGGACACAGACTCAAAGTGAAGTGATGAAAACAGAAATTACATACAAATAGAAACCAAAGGAAAATCAGGGTGCTATACTTATATCAGATGAAATGTGTGCTAAGTTGCTTCAGTTGCGGCTGAGTCTTTGTAACCCCATGGACTATAGCCTGCCAGGCTCCTCTGTCCCTGCAGTTTTCAAGGCAAAAATACTGGAGTGAGTTGCCATTTCCTTCTCCAGAGATTAGATGAAATAAAATTCAAAAAACAAGCTGAAATAACAGACAAAGAAGGTTATTATGTAATGCTATTAGGACAATTCAGTAATAGGACATAACATTTGTAAATTTTTATATATCCAGCATAGAAGTTCTTAAATATATCAAACACATATTAAAAGACCTAAGATAGAAAAAGACAACAATAAAATAATAGTAGAGAACTTTAGCACTCCAGTTTTATCAATGGATAAATCCTCCAGACAGAAAATCAAAAAGGAAACATTGACCTTAAACAACACATTAACCAGATGGGCTTAACAGACATATATAGAATATTCTATCCAAAAGCAGTAGGAAATACACTCTTTTCAAGTGCACTTGGAAGATTTTCCTGGATCGATGTTATGTTAGTATACAAACCAAGTCAATCAATTTAAGAAGCTTTAAATCATATAAATCTTTCTTGAAACATGACAAAATCAATTACAAAAAGAAAAGTTGGAAAATCTCCCAATATGTCAAAATTGTACGATGTCACTCAAGAATTAATAATATAAAAAAGAAATCAAAATAGAAATTAAAAAATATCTTGAGATAAATGAAAATGGAAACATTGTTGCTGTTCAGTTGTCATGTCCAACTCTTTGCAACCCCGTGGACTACAGCATGCTAAGCTTCCATGTCCCTCACCATCTCTTGGAATTTGCCTAAGCTCATGTCCATTGAACTGGTGATGGCTACAACATACCAAAACTTATAGGATGCAGCAAAATCAGTTTGAGAGTAAATCTATAGTAATAAATGCTTACATTAAAGAAACAAGAAAGATCTCAAAACAACTTAACTTTACCCCTCAAGGAATTAAAGAGAAGATTAAATTAAGCACAAAATTAGTAAAATGAAAGAAATAACAACAACAAAAAAAGGCTAAAATAAAATGACAGATGAAAAAGTTAATAAAAATAAGCTGTCTCTTTGAATATATTTTTTAAATAGGCAAATTTATTATTCATTGACTGAAAATCTCATAAAACAAGATGATTAAGGGAATTTACAAAATCTCACAGCTAACAACATACTCAAAGGTGAATAATCAAAATTATATTGAAAAAGAAACTTGATACTATGATTAATTGATTTTTGACAAGGGTGTCAAACACATTTGATGGAGAAAGAATAGTCTCTTATACTAATGGTGCTAAGACAACCAGATATATGTATGAAAAATGATGAAGTCAGACACCATTTCACATCATATAAAAATGTAAAATCAATCAAGAACCTAAATAAAAAAGGTAAAATTATAAAACTTTTTGAATTATCCATTAGGGTAAAGTTTCAAAATAATTCAAATCCTGGAAAACTACTTGGTTTAGAGTGGGAAGAGAGATAGACAGGCAGAGCCCAGAGGATTTTTAGGTCAGTGAAACTATTCTGCATGGTAGTATGATTATGGACAGAGACACATGACACATGCCTTTGTCAAAACCATAGATGTGCAATGCCAAGGGTGAACTCTAATGTAAACTACAAACTTGGGCTAATAACGATGTGACAGTGTAGGTTTATCAATTGTACAAATATACCACTCTGTTGTAGGATGTTGATAATGAAGGAAGTTGTGTGTGGGGGAGGGGCGGGTGTGGGGTGGGTATATAGGAATTATTTGTGCTGTTTGCTCAATTTTGCCATAAACCTAAAACTGCTATAGAAAGTAAAGGCTATTTCTTAAAAAGATTATGCACTAGAATCAATATAGTGAAAATGAGTATACTACCCAAAGCAATTTACAAATTCAATGCAATCCCTATCAAGCTACCAGCCACATTTTTCACAGAACTAGAACAAATAATTTCAAGATTTGTATGGAAATACAAAAAACCTCGAATAGCCAAAGAAATCTTGAGAAAGAAGAATGGAACTGGAGGAATCAACTTGCCTGACTTCAGGCTCTACTACAAAGCCAGTCATCAAGACAGTATGGTACTGGCACAAAGACAGACATATAGATCAATGGAACAAAATAGAAAGCCCAGAGATAAATCCACACACCTATGGACACCTTATCTTTGACAAAGGAGGCAAGAATATACAATGGAGTAAAGACAATCTGTTTAACAAGTGGTGCTGGGAAAACTGGTCAACCACTTGTAAAAGAATGAAACTAGATCACTTTCTAACACCACACACAAAAATTAACTCAAAATGGATTAAAGATCTAAATGTAAGATCAGAAACTATAAAACTCTTAAAGGAGAACATAGGCAAAACACTCTCAGACATAAATCACAGCAGGATCCTCTATGATCCACCTCCCAGAATTTTGGAAATAAAAGCAAAAATAAACAAATGGGATCTAATTAAAATTAAAAACTTCTGCACAACAAAGGAAAATATAAGCAAGGTGAAAAGACAGCCTTCTGAATGGGAGAAAATAATAGCAAATGAAGCAACTGACAAACAACTAATCTCAAAAATATACAAGCAACACCTGCAGCTCAATTCCCGAAAAATAAACGACCCAATCAAAAAATGGGCCAAAGAACTAAATAGACATTTCTCCAAAGAAGACATATGGATGGCTAACAAACACATGAAAAGATGCTCAACATCACTCATTATTAGAGAAATGCAAATCAAAACCACAATGAGGTACCACTTCACACCAGTCAGAATGGCTGCGATCCAAAAATCTGCAAGCAATAAATGCTGGAGAGGGTGTGGAGAAAAGGGAACCCTCCTACACTGTTGGTGGGAATGCAAACTAGTACAGCCACTATGGAGAACAGTGTGGAGATTCCTTTAAAAATTGCAAATAGAACTACCTTATGACCCAGCAATCCCACTTCTGGGCATACACACCGAGGAAACCAGAATTGAAAGAGACACATGTACCCCAATGTTCATCACAGCACTGTTTATAATAGCCAGGACATTGGAACAACCTAGATGTCCATCAGCAGATGAATAGATAAGAAAGCTGTGGTACATATACACAATGGAGTATTACTCAGCCATTAAAAAGAATTCATTTGAATCAGTTCTGATGAGATGGATGAAACTGGAGCCGATTAACAGAGTGAAGTAAGCCAGAAAGAAAAACACCAATACAGTATACTAACACATATATATGGAATTTAGGAAGATGGCAATGACGACCCTGTATGCAAGACAGGAAAAAAGACACAGATGTGTACAACGGACTTTTGGACTCAGAGGGAGAGGCAGAGGGTGGGATGATTTGGGAGAATGGCATTCTAACATGTATACTATCATGTAAGAATTGAATCGCCAGTCTATGTCTGATGCAGGATATAGCATGCTTGGGGCTGGTGCATGGGGATAACCCAGAGAGATGTTATGGGGAGGGAAGTGGGAGGGGGGTTCATGTTTGGGAACGCATGCCATAGTTCAAAAGCATCAATTCTTTAGTGCTCAGCTTTCTTTATAGTCCAACTCTCACATCCATACATGACCACTGGAATAACAATAGCCTTGACTAGACGGACGTTTTTTGGCAAAGTAATGTCTCTGCTTTTCAATATGCTATCTAGGTAGGTCATAGCTTTCCTTCCAAGGAGTAAGCGTCTTTTAATTTCATGGCTGCAATCACCATCTGCAGTGATTTTTGGAACTCAAAAAAATAAAGTCAACCACTGTTTCCACTGTTTCCCCATCTATTTGCCATAAAGTGATGGGACTAGATGCCATGATCTTCGTTTTCTGAATGTTGAGCTTTAAGTCCACTTTTTCACTCTCCACTTTCACCTTCATCAAGGGGCTCTTTAGTTCTTCACTTTCTGCCATAAGGGTGGTATCATCTGCATATCTGAGGTTATTGATATTTCTCCCAGCAATCTTGATTGCAGCTTGTGCTTCATCCAGCCCAGCGTTTCTCATGAGGTACTCTGCATATAAGTTAAATAAGCAGGGTGACAATATACAGCCTTGATGTACTCCTTTTCCTATGTGGAACCAGTCTGTTGTTCCATGTCCAGTTCTAACTGTTGCTTCCTGACCTGCATACAGGTTTCTCAAGAGGCAGGTCAGGTGGTCTGGTATTCCCATCTCTTTCAGAATTTTCCACAGTTGATTGTGATCCACACAGTCAAAAGCTTTGGCATAATCAATAAAACAGAAATAGATGTTTTTCTGGAACTCTCTTGCTTTTTCAATGATCCAGTAGATGTTGGCAGTTTGATCTCTTTGTTCCTCTACATTTTCTAAAACCAACTTGAACATTTGGAAGTTCACGGTTCACGTATTGCTGAAGCCTGGCTTGGAGAATTTTGAGCATTACTTTACTAGCATGTGAGATGAGTACAATTGTGTGGTAGTTTTAGCATTCTTTGGCATTGCCTTTCTTTGGAATTGGAATGAAAACTGACCTTTTCCAGTCCGGTGGCTATTACTGAGTTTTCCAAATTTGCTGGCAGATTGAGTGCAGCACTTTCACAGCATCATCTTTCAGGATTTGAAACAGCTCAACTGGAATTCCATCACCTACACTAGCTTTGTTCATAGTGATGCTTTCTAAGGCCCACTTGACTTCACATTCCAGGATGTCTGGTTCTAGGTGAGTGATCACACCATCGTGATTATCTGTGTTGTGAAGCTCTTTTTTGTACAATTTTTCTGTGTATTCTTGCCACCTCTTCTCAACATCTTCTGCTTCTGTTAGGTCCATACCATGTCTGTCCTTTATCGAGCCCATCTTTGCATGACATGTTCCCTTGGTATCTCTAATTTTCTTGAAGAGATCCCTAGTCTTTCCCATTCTATTGTTTTCCTCTGTTTCTTTGCATTGATCACTGAGGAAGGCTTTCTTATATCTCCTTGCTATTCTTTGGAACTCTGCATTCAGATGCTTATATCTTTCCTTTTCTCCTTTGCTTTTCACTTCCCTTCCTTTCATAGCTATTTGTAAGGCCTCCTCAGACAGCCACTTTGCTTTTTGCATTTCTTTTTCTTGGGGAAAAATATATCTTCAAGTAAATTTAGATAATTGAAATCAGGTAGTTTTTCTCCTATCCTATAGTTCTGATAGAAAGTTAGCTCCAAACAATTTTTTTATCTTGGTAGTTCTGAAATTTCCAAAAGAATGCCAATACCTAATTTAATTTCCATGGTAGAACATTTGAGTCTAAGTTTTATAAACTTGAGAATTATCTAACATTACTCAACAATTTCTTCTCATTTGTACCACAGCTCCTTTTTGCTCTATATTTTCTATCTGCTCACTATTCTTCGGAAAAAGCAATGGCACCCTACTCCAGTACTCTTGCCTAGAAAATCCTATGAACGAAGGAGCCTGGTACGCTGCAGTCCATGGGGTCGCTAAGAGCTGGATACGACTGAGCAACTTCCCTTTCACTTTTCACTTCCCTGCATTGGAGAAGGAAATGGCAACCCACTCCAGTGTTCTTGCCTGGAGAATCCCAGCGAAGGGGGAGCCTGGTGGGCTGCCGTCTATGGGGTCGCACAGAGTCGGACACGACTGAAGAGACTTAGCAGTAGCAGTAGCCGTCACTGTTCTTAATGCTGCTGCCGTTAAGTCGCTTCAGTCGTGTACGACTCTGTGCGACCCCATAGACGACAGCCCACTAGGCTCCTCCGTCCCTGGGATTCTCCAAGCAAGAATACTGGATTGGGTTGCCATTTCCTTCTCCATGCTATACATTATTTATTTTTATATCATATCAGAGAATTTATGTTATTATTCCTTTTTTTTTTTTTTTTTTACTGAATTCTAGAGAGTTAATTGAATGTGTCCATGGTCATAAAGGAGGCTTTGAAGGAATAAAATTTCATGCCCTGTATTATATAATCTATCATTGACATACATTTTTGAATATAAAGAAATTATCCTGCCATTGAGAAACTGTGCAGTTTAGGACATAACTTTGCTGATATCCCTGTAATAGGTTATAGGTGATCCTTATCATCTACTAGCCTTGAATTACTTAACTAGTCAAGTAGATACATATATCTTGCCTGCTCCCTGGGTAGGGAAGTTCCCTGGAGAAGGAAACAGCAACCCACTCCAGTACTCTTGCCTAGAAAATCCCATGGACGGAGGAGCCTGGTGTCTATGGTGTCGCAAAGAGTTGGACACGACTGAGCGACTTCACTTTCACTCACTTTCATGCAAAGGTTTATAAAAGTGTTTGAAAGTTTAGTATAGGCTGAATAATTAATTATATTGATTATTAATTTGATGAGGACCAGAAGGTCATGTAATTTAACTTAGATAAGCAATAAAATTATATATTAAACACTCAGTGCAAAACAATATGCTAGCATCAATCTTCAAAGCAATCTTAGGAGGTCAGTAACATTTTAGAAACAACACCTATGAAGGGTTGTTAGATATCTTGTCCAAAGTTGAAAAGCAAAGAGAGACACTGATACTAAAAGTCATGTTTTCTGGTCAAAATTTCCAAGCTCCTTCCACAGGCTCCTCTGAAGTCCAATCAAACATTCTTGGATTCATGTCAGTCATTCTGGGGCTGTGTGTGCTCAGTGAGTTACTAAACTTCTTAAAGCTTCAGTTTCCACAGTGCTTGGTCTAACGAGAATAAGGCTATTTTGCCATAAATTATCTGTCAAACAAGTAGTTTCACAGGAGAATGGGGGTAGGATGACCAGCATATAAACACTGTGGGACCCCATGGCTCCTAGGTTTATTAAAAAGTAATTATTAAGGAGAGATGTATTCCCTATGATTAAGACCCCAAATAGCCTTATTGCACTTAATTATGTTCTATGAATTATCATCTGTTCATCTAAATCATTTTGAAATTTTTGACTAATTCAGTTTCAAGGAGTGAGGTGTAACATTGGTTCAATAAGTAAACTGAGTGTGATATCTGAATTAAGCTAGGGGATTTTTGGTATGCAAACTGTTAGTATCAAATTCAAAGGCAATCACCTCTCAAATCCTCAATTCTTCTATCTGGGCTTCCTTAATAGCTGTGTTGGTAAAGAATCTGCCTGAAATACAGGAGACCCGGGTTCGATTCCTGGGACAGGAAGATCCTCTGGAGAAGAGATAGGCTACCCACTCCAGTATTCTTGGGCTCCCTTTGTGGCTCAGCTGGTAAAGAATCCACCTGCAATGCAGGAGATATGGGTTCAATCCCTGGGTTGGGAAGATCCCCTGGAGAAGGGAAAAGCTACCCACTCCAACATTCTGGCCTGGAGGATTCCATGTAAAGCCCATGGGGTCACAAAGGGTTGGACTCGACTGAGCCACTTTCACTTCACTTTCATAGAATATAAACGATAAAAATAACTACCCTTCAGTTCAGTTCAGTTCAGTCACTCAGTCATGTCCGACTCTTTGGGATCCCATGAACTGCAGCATGCCAGGCCTCCCTGTTCATCACCATCTCCGGAGTTCACTCAGACTCACGTCCATCAAGTCCATGATGCCATCCAGCCATCATCCTCGGTCGTCTCCTTCTCCTCCTGCCCTCAATCCCGCCCAGCATCAGAGTCTTTTCCAATGAGTCAGCTCTTCTCATGAGGTGGCCAAAGTACTGGAGTTTCAGCTTTAGCATCATTCCTTCCAAAGAAATCCCAGGGTTGATCTCTTTCAGAATGGACTGGTTGGATCTCCTTGCAGGCCAAGGGACTCTCAAGAGTCTTCTCCAACACCACAGTTCAAAAGCATCAATTCTTTGGCATTCAGCCTTCTTCACAGTCCAACTCTCACATCCATACATGACCACTCAAAAACCATAGTCTTGACTAGATGGACCTTAGTCGGCAAAGTAATGTCTCTGCTTTTGAATAAGCTATCTAGGTTGGTCATAACTTTTCTTCCAAGGAGTAAGCTTCTTTTAATTTCATGGCTGCAGTCATCATCTGCAGTGATTTTGGAGCCCCCCAAAATAAAGTCTGACACTGTTTCCACTGTTTCCCCATCTATTTGTCATGAAGTGATGGGACCGGATGCCATGATCTTTTTTTTCTAAATGTTGAGCTTTAAGCCAACTTTTTCACTCTCCTCTTTCACTTTCATCGAGAGGCTTTTTAGCTCCTCTTCACTTTCTGCCATAAGGGTGGTGTCATCTGCATATCTGAGGTTATGGATATTTCTCCCAGCAATCTTGATTCCAGCTTGTGTTTCTTCCAGTCCAGCGTTTCTCATGATGTACTCTGTATATAAGTTAAATAAGCAGGGTGACAATATATAGCCTTGACATATTCCTTTTCCTATTTGGAACCAGTCTGATGTTCCATGTCCAGTTCTAACCGTTGCTTCCTTACCTGCATACATATTTCTCAAGAGGCAGGTTAGGTGGTCTGGTATTGCCATCTCTTTCAGAATTTTCCACAGTTTATTGTGACCCTTAACATTTGTTATATAGATTAAATGAGATAACATTAGTCAATGCCTAACATAATGCCTAGAATATGACAAACTTTTTATTTATTTATTTTTCTGTCCATCCCTTTTCCCAGTAGCATGGTTATTTTCCTTCTGAACTAGCATTTTTTCCTTAGAGGTGCACAGATGAAGAACTACAACAGTTTTCTGTAGCTGAAAAACACTAAGAGAGTAGCACTGAATGATCTGGATGGGCGGCTCAGCTGTGACAATGAGTTTATAGTCCTGTTTAAGTCAATATACAACCGTTTATGGGGTTCAAAAATACATTCTTCTTACAGGCATTATTTGATATGTGAAATATTATTGTGACATAAAATTTTGCAAGCTTTAGCAAATAGAAAAGGGGAAGCCTATGCTTTTTCTGATTTCTAAAGTCCTCTGTCTCCATTGCCTTCATGAAAATACTTTTGGTTGTGTGATATTATAGTAAAAATGTCCTTAAAAATCAGTATATTTGATTTATTTCATTTTGCAAACAAGGAAAATAGTAAAAATCCATTTTCTTAAAGTAATATAATAAGTTTGCTTCAGAGGTTCTGACCGTTCTATACCTCACATCTCCTGATTTCCAGTGTAGCGTTCCTTTCTCTGTATCATGCCAGAGCCCTTCTTTCAGAGTGAAGGACATGTTCCAAATATTTGCAATCCAGAAATTAAGTCTATATTGTTGAAAGATTTAAGGCACAAGCATGTTTGTTTTACTTTTCTTTCTTTAAAACTATTGTTAAATATTTCATAGATACAAAGAAGTGTATACAGCCTGAAAATAAAATTAAAAACACAACAAAGCAAATCCAAGTCAACACTATCCAGGTTAAGAAATAGTATGTTACCAGTCTGTTTAAGATTCAGACCTCCTCAAGTCTTTATTCTAACACCCATTGCATGTGTAACCACTATCCTGAATTTTATACAATTTCCTGTTTTAAGAATGAAGTTTTTATTACGTATCCATAAATGATATGTTATTTAGCTTTAATTTTTATAATGTGTGCAAATGAAATAATATTATATGTCTTATTTTAGACTACGTTTTCTTTTTTTTATTTAAAAACAGCAGTTGTTTATTTCAAAGGAGGAAGACTACATTTAGACTACATTTAAATTACATTTAGTAGACTACAAGTCTACTAAAATGTAGACTACATTTTCTACACACAGTTATATTTTAAAAAATTATTCACGTTGATACTACTCAGTAAAGCCATTCTTTTCCACTGCAATATTACGTTCAATTGTATGAAAATACCATATTTATTTAGCTTTTATTCTGTAGGTATACATTTGAGTAGTTTCTAAAGTATGATGTATTAAACATTGTTGCTGTAAATAGGCCTTTGTGTATCTCCTGATTCACATATGCAATAGTTTTTCTGGCATATATATTTGAGAACAACGTAGCTGTGATCTAGGTTTTTCACTTATTCAAAATGGTACTATCAGTTTACACTGCCACCATGTCCATTGCTCCTTTTCCTTGAGAGCCTCTAATAATTCTGTTTTAAATTTGTGTCCGTCTGTGAAGTGTGGATGATATCACATCGTAGCTTTGCTGTGCATTATAGAAAAGAAATGAGTGTGTTCTCACTTATTGATAGGTCATTTACATTTCCTCTTGTTCAATGTCATCTTTGCCTATTTTTCTTTCTGTGCTATTTGTCTTCTTTTTATTGATTTAACATATATTTGTGTGTGTGTGTGTGTGTGTGTGTGTGTGTGTGTGAGAGAGAGAGAGAGAGAGAGAGAGAGAGTAAGCTCTTATTCCAGAGTAATAAGTGATGTTCCAAATAATTAGACTATAGATCAACTTCATACCATTGGAAAGTTTAAGGTACAATTTATAGCATTGTAAATGGATATCAGTGATACCATTTTCATATATGTTATATGATATTTGACATCCATATTGTGTAGCATAGACACACCAAACTTTCCCACATGCTTTGAAATTAAGTATGGTCATGTGACTTGGTTTGAGCAAAGACTCACATGAAGAAACAACTCGAATTATATCACAGAGAAAGTCCACAAGGAGCCAGTGCGTTTACCATCCTCCCTTCCTCTGCTGATAGGATCATGGTTGAATATGTCAAAGTAAAACTTCTTTAGTCTAAATCTCTGACTAACTGCACTGAGTAAATTCCCCAGCCAATCCAAACTAATTATGTCATGTGAGTAAGATAAACTTTTCCTGTGTTAAGTCTATAATATTCTGGAGTCAATTAACACATTGACACTTTTACCTTTTTTTGACTTGATAAATTGTACTTCATCAAAATTAGAAGTGTCGCTCTTTGAAAGACCATTAAGGAAAAAAAGGACACAAGCAACATATTAGGAGACAATATTGACAACACATATATCAGGAAATCAACTTATATCCAGTAGATTTAAATAATTCTTAGAAAAAATAAAATATGAACAACCTAATATTTTCTCAAATGACAAAATATTTGAATAGATAATTCATGACAAATATTCAGTTGACTAATAAGAACATGAAAAAGTTTATGTTCTTTAATAAGTAGAAAATTAAAATTATTAAGAAATATCATTACACACATATTAGAATGGCTAAAGTTAAAGAATAAAGGTGTTGGCAAAGGTGTAAAGCACTGGGAATGAATTCTCATTACTGCTGGTCAAAATGTAAAATTTTATAACCTTTATAAAAGTAGGAAATACTGACAGGTGCTACAACATGACTGAAACCTGAGGACATTGTGCCAAGTGAAATAAGTCAAATGCAAAAAGACAAATACTACATGATTCCACTTATATGAGGCATCTGGAATAGTCAAATTCACAGAGACATAAAGTAGAACGTTAGTACCCAGAGCCAAAGGAAAGGGGAGAAGGGGTAACTGTTGTTTACTTGGTATAAAGTTTAATTTCTGCAAAAGAGAAAGTGTTCTAGCAATAATTTGCAGATCAATGTGAATGTTCTTGGTACTAATCTGGTAAGATAGCAAATATTATATTATGTATATTTTACCATAATTAAAAATTATAGAAAATACTTTGGTTAAATTTGATAGCTCCTCCTTGACTCTTTTGTAGAGTATATAAAAATATATATTAATGGACATGAAAATATCTGTTCTTGTATTTTTTCTGCAAATAGTTTTCGGAAAACTATTTTAAACATTTCAATATATTATCAAACCATTTTGATCTTTTATATTTTTCTATAAATGGTTCATTTCTCCTAAGTTTTTACTTTTAATTTTTTGCACAAAGTTTTGATATTATCTCTATTTTCTCTGTCCCTGTAGCATTGCTCTTTTAAAATTTGTAATGGTGTTTACCTATTTTTGTACTTTTTTTGGATGCATTTTTTCATCATTATTTAGTCAGTTTATCCTGCATTGATTTTCAATCTTTGTTTTATCCCAGTAAAAGTTCTCCTTTAAAATTGTAAAGTATATTTTCAATATTATTCATTTCTAAGGATTTATTTTTATTTTTTTTATTTTTTATAGCTCACAGTTAACAAACATTTATCTCACAGTTTATGTGTGTCAGGAATTTCATCATGGCTTAGCTAGGTCTTGGGGCTCAGGATTTCTTTCTTTTTTTTTTAGGTTTTATTTTTACTTTATTTTACTTTACAATACTGTATTGGTTTTGCCCTACATTGACATGAATCCGCCACGGGTATACATGAGAGGATGAAATGGTTGAATGGCATCACTGACTGGATGGACATGAGTTTGAGCAAGCTCCCAGAGTTGGTGATGGATAGGGAAGCCTGGCGTGCTGCAGTCCATGAATGGGGTTTCAAACAGTCAGACATGACAGAGCGACTGAACGGAACTGAACTGAAGAATTTTCAGATGTCCCTAGGTTATATTTTATATTTAAGTATGTTTTGAATTTTCTAAACATATGGAGAAAATTGAATTTGCATTTTGCCTTTTTACTGATTGCTTCAGTAAATGCATTAGTGTCTGAGAATATAATCTATTTGATCAAAATGTTTTAAATTTATACAAAATTGTCATATAACTATGCCAATTTTCATCAGTTTTGTATATCTTCTTAAAACGAATGTATATCCTTTATTGTGGTGAATATTATGTTAGATCACACATGATAATTTGTTATTTACTAACAGGTTTATGAAAATCTTCATCTCTGATTATAGATACGCTTACTTCTGTCTTTAGTTTTGTATTTGAAGTTATAATGCTAAGGGCAGAAAAGTTCAGAATTGTAGTAACTTCCTCTTATCATTAAAAAGCTAAGACCCTCTTTATCTCTTAGTGAAATTTGGTTGTCTAATTTTTGTTTTTATTAATAATTAATAAACACAGCTATAACTATATTGTCATTAAGTGATTAATAATTTTATAGTATACAATTTCCTGTACTTTTACTCATAATTTTTGGGGTTCTTTTACATTTTTTGCTGTAATTAGCATTTGACTTGATTTGCCTTTTTAACTGTCATACAAATTTATATTTTACTTACATTTAATATGCTTACTAATATGTTGCAAGACAAATTAACAATTTCTTGTTCTACTTGTTACTGTTGTTCAGTCACTCAGTCTTGTCCAACTCTCTGTGATCCCATGAACTGCAGCACACCAGGCTTCTCTGTCTTTCACTATCATCCTGAGTTTTCTAAAACTCATATCCATTGAGCCGATGATGCCATCTAACCATCTCTTCCTCTGTCCCCCTCTTCTCCTTTTGCCCTCAATCTTTCCCTGCATCAGAGTCTTTTGCAATGAATCTCTTTGAATCAGGTGGCCAAAGTATCAGTTTCAACTTCAGCATCCGTCTTTCCGATGGATATTCAGGACTGATTTCCTTTAGGATGGACTGGTTTGATCTTGCTGTCCAAGGGACTCTCAAAATTCTTCTCCAACAACAACATTCAAAAGCATGTTTTTTTGCCACTCAGCCTTCTTTACGGTCCAGCTCTCATGTCTGTACATGACTACTGGAGAAACCATAGCTTTGACTATATGAACCTTTGTTCTAGTATTACAATTTATTTTTCTTTATTTCTTTTCATTGCAGAGTCTCAAATTCTATTTTTTATTCTGTTAATTTATAAATTATAAACTTAATTTCATTTTAGCCATTATTTATGGCTCATAAAATACTAAAGTTAAACACCACTTTTATTTTTTCCCCAAATAGTAGGTTTTTAAAATATGTTAAATATGTTAACCCTTCCTGTCTCATATGGGATTGTTATGCATATTTGATTCTATAATTTTTCTAATATGTCATTTAATAATTTATTTTTTGTTTATTATCTTTAAACACATATATAGAACACTCTTTAGGTTTCATTTCTTCTTGCACTGAAAATATTCCGTTAAGAACTTATTCCTTTCACATGAGATCAAAGTTTTAAACTATGCTTATTGTAGCTAAGATACTGTCAAACTTGGATTTTGATTTTTCTAAAAATGTATTCTTTTCACATTTAATCTTGAAATATAGTCTCCCTGTCTATAGAGTTTTAAATTAATATATTTTTCTGTGTTAGATTATGCTATTCTCTTCTGAGTTCCATAGTGGCAACTGGTATTTTATATCATGTTAAGTTTCAGTTTCTCTTTGTTTTTCTGGTTTCTCTAAATATGTTTTTGGTCTTTAATATCCTCTGAAGAAATTAGCATTTATTGGACTTCTAAACCTTGAAGAGGGTTTTTTCAGTTTTAGATATTCCTTAAGATAGTTTTCCTTTTTTCCATTCTAGAAGTTCTTTTTATTCTAGTCAGAATAGAATAATTTTCATTTCTTATTCTTTTGTCATAGTTATAATATTGATATTATATATTTAATCATTTCATTCAATGCTATATACTATAAAATTTCAATCTGCAATTTTTTGTGAATCTGAATTTATAGTTGATTATTTTTGATGCACAATTGCAATTTTAAATTTGCAAGTTTTGAACTATTTGAAATATTTTTCTCTTGTTTCTTTAAATTATGTCTGTGATTACACCTAGGAAACTAGAATTGAAAGAGACATGTATACCCCAATGTTCATCACAGCACTGTTTATAATAGCCAGGACATGGAAGCAACCTAGATGTCCATCAGCAGATGAATGGATAAGAAAGCTGTGGTACATATACACAATGGAATCTTACTCAGATATTAAAAAGAATACATTTGAATCAGTTCTAATGAGGTGGATGAAACTGGAGCCTATTATACAGAGTGAAGTAAGTCAGAAAGAAAACCACCAATACAGTATACTAACACATATATATGGAATTTAGAAAGATGGTAACAATGACCCTATATGCGAGACAGCAAGAGAGACCCAGATGTATAGAACAGTCTTTTAGACTCTGTGGGAGAAGGCAAGGGTGTGATGGTTTGAGACAATAGTATTGAAACATGTATATTATCATATGTGAAACAGATCGCCAGTCCAGGTCTTATGCATGAGACAGGGTGCCCAGGGCTGGGGCACTGGGATGACCCAGAGGGATGGGATGGGGAGGGAGGCAGGAGGGAGGATCAGGGTGGGGAACACACGTACACCCACGGCTGGTTCATGTCAATGTGTGGCAAAAATCACTACAATACTGTAAAGTAATTAGCCTCCAATTAAAATAAATAAATAATTAAGTAAAATATATAAATCATGTCTGTTTAAACAGAATTCATTCAGACAAGGTTTAAATTTGTTTCTCTCATGTGCAGGGGCTAAATCAAATCACGTCCAAAGTATATTTAGGGTAACATATCTATGAATGTCAGCTCATAATAAAAACATTCTCAGGGTAGGTTTTATTTTTTAATTCTCCAAAAGGAACCAAAGCTGAGACACACAAAATGGTGCCTCATCCTGTATTTTGTCTGCATTATTTCCATTGCTTTACCCCATCACACTTCAGCAAAGTTTTAGTCACATACTATCAAATAAATTTAAGTATTTTCAACAAGAAGTCTATCACTATTTATCTAAACCATCAGAAATGTGTAACTGTAGTTGTGTGTAACTGCATTTATCTTCTAGAGCTTCAATAATAAAATATCACAGATCGGGTAATTTAGATAGCATAAATTTCTTTTCTCACAGTTTTGGAAACTACAAGTCCAAGATCAAGATCAGCAGGTCTAGCTTCTTATGAGGCTTCTCTCTTTGGCCACCTTCTCACCATGTCCTCACATGGCCTTTCATCTGTGTGAATGACCCCGTGATAACTCTTCCTTTTATTTTAGAACACTATTCCTCTTGAAATAGGGTCCCACCCTTATGGCTTCATTTAACTTTAATTACCTCTTTGTATGTCCTATCCCCAAATACAGTCTAATTGGAGATTATGGCTTCAACAAATGAATTCTGGCAAGGGAGAAACAATACAGCCCACAACAGTGATTAAAATGTTTATTTTATTTTATTTTTCTTTTACAGTTCCTTCATGTGGATTATTTTTATTATTAACATTTACCCATTTCCCTGTAAGTTTCTTGACAGTTGTCTTCTTTCCCTTAAAATATTTCACTTTTATATTAAAAGCTATTCAGAGATAAGGGAATATGAAAGATGGGCACAATAAAGGACAGAAATGGTATGGACCTAACAGAAGCAGAAGATATTAAGAAGAGGTGGCAAGAATACACAGAAGAACTGTACAAAAAAGATCTTCAGATCCAGATAATCACGATGGTGTGAACACTCACCTAGAGACAGACATCGTGCAATGTGAAGTCAAGTAGGCCTTAGGAAGCTTCACTGAGAATAAAGCTAGTGATGATGGAATTCCACTTGAGCTATTTAATATCCTAGAAGATGATGCTGTGAAAGTGCTGCACTCAATATGCCAGCAAATTTGGAAAACTCAGCAGTGGCCATAGAACTGGAGAAGGTCAGTTTTCATTCCAATCCCAAATAAAGGCAATTAATGCTTAATGTTCTCCAAGCCAAGCTTCAACAGTACTTAAACTGCGAACTTCCAGATGTTCAAGCTGGATTTAGAAAAGGCAGAGGAACCAGAAGTCAAACTGACAACATCTGTTGGAACATAGAAAAAGCAAGAGAGTTCCAGAAAAACATCTACTTCTGCTTTATTGACTATGCCAAAGCCTTTGACTGTGTGGATCACCACAAACTGTGAAAATTCTTCAGGAGATGGGAATACCAGACCACCTGACCTGCCTCTTGAGAAATCTGTATGCAAGTCAGGAAGCAACAGTTAGAACTAGACATGGAACAACAGACTGGTTCCAAATAGGGAAAGGAGTATGTCAAGGCTGTATATTGTCACTCTGCTTATTTAACTTCTGTGCAGAGTACATCATAAGAAACGCTGGGCTAGATGAAGCACAAGCTGGAATCAAGATTGCTGGAAGAAATATCAATAACCTCAGACATGCAGATGCAACCACCCTTACGGCAGAAAGTGAAGCAGAGCTAAAGAGCCTCTTGATGAAAGTGAAAGAAGAGAGTGAGAAATTTGATTCAAAACAGAACATTCAGAAAACTAAGATCATGACATCCGGTCCCATCACTTCATGGCAAATAGATAGGGAAACAGTGACAGACTATTTGGGGGGCTCCAAAATCACTGCAGATGGTGACTGCAGCTGTTCAATTAAAAGATACTTGGTCCTTGGAAGAAAAGCTATGACCAACCTAGACAGCATATTAAAAAGCAGAGACATTACTTTGCCAACAAATCCGTCTAGTCAAAGCTATGGTTTTTCCAGTAGTCATGTATGCATGTGGCAGTTGAACCGTAAATAAAGCTGAGCACCAAAGAATTGATGCTTTTGTACTGTGGTGTAGGAGGAGACACTTAGGAGTCCCTTGGACTGCAAGGAAATCCAACCAGTCCATCAGTCCTGAATATTCATTGGAAGGACTGATGCTGAAGCTGAAACTCCAATACTTTGGCTACCTGATACGAAGAACTGACTCATTTGAAAAGACCCTGATGCTGGGAAAGATTGAAAGTGGCAGGAGAGGGGGAAGACAAAGGATGAAATGGTTAAATGGTGTCACCGACTCAATGGAGATGAGTTTGAGTACACTCTGGGAGTTGGTGATGGAGAGGGAGTCCTGGCATGCTGCAGTCCATGGGGTCGCAAGGAGTTGGACATGACTGAGTGACTGAACTGAACTAAACTGAATGTTATTAAACATTTTCTATGTGATACAAGCAAAACAATATTTTCAAAAATCTAAGATTTGATTTCTTTATTAATACTCCTCAAGGGGTTTGTAGCTTTCTGCATCACTGACTGTCTTACAACCTGGGTATAGTAACAGTGTGACCTTTAATCCCAGATTCAATTTGCTATTTATAAGAGATTCAGAATGATAATTTTCCAAATGAGCTCACTCTTGTGGTTATGACCAGTAAGTTTCAAGTTGTAGTTAAATGGATAATGTATCAATTAATACAACTTTACCCAGACTTGAGTGATAAGATATATATTTATATATTTTAAATGCTAAACATATGAAATACTTGAAGGGAGAATTTAGAGTTATGAGATGAGAAAAATCTCTGACAATAAGGGAAGCCTTTTGTAGTCTAATCTGAATCTATCTTTTGATCAGATTCTCTTGCCTTGTCCCTTTCTTAAGCAGCTGATTGTGTTTATATTTCTAACGGATTGTTTAAATGTTAGACATATATTAAAATCAACTTTATTCTCCAACTAATCATTACTCTTAATCTTTCACTAATCCATTTCAGGCTTGATGGGACAGAATCTACTAATGAAAAAAGAATCACAACATGTGCTCTCCTAGAGTTGAATCAATGATCTTTTATGTAGAACCAAATAATTCCACTTTCCCTCATATTAGCCGAAACATTTATTTCCTACTTTTAACTCTCTTTTTGGAAAATTTGTCCTATATGTTCACTCTCATTACCCCTCTGAATTTCAAGAATCTTCAGAATCAAGTAACATATATATGTCCCATACTTAAATTTTGTTTAGGATTACATTTCAGGTTTTGGTTAGTAAAACAAATTGCAACAAACCTCTTCAGCTGCTGCTGCTGCTGCTGCTTAGTTACTTCAGTCATGTCCAACTTTGTGTGACCCTATGGGCTGTATCCCACCAGGCTCCTCTGTCCGTGGAATTTTCCAGGCAAGAATACTGAAGAGGGTTGCCATGCCCTTCTCCAAGGGATCCTCCCAACCCAGGGATCAAACCCGAGTCTCTTCATTGCAGGCAGATTCTTTATTACTGAGCCACTAGGCAAGCCCCCACCCCTTTCCAAGGTGCTACTTACTGTCATATCTTTAATACCACTTACCTGTCTGTGGCCAGCGATAGATGACTTATGATGCATAGCTTTTTTTGTACTTATTTAATAAAATGTCTATTGTCAGTATTATTGCAAGAATTAATGGTCAATATACTTAGTATCCTGGGGGCTCCCCTGCTGGCTTTGACCATGAAGAACCTGCCTGCCATACAGGAGACCTGGATTCAATTCCTGGGAGGGGAAGATTCCCTCGAGAAGGGAATGGTTACCCACTCCAGTATTCTTGCCTGGAGAATTCTGTGGACAGAGGAGCCTAACAGGCTACAATCCATGGGATCGTAAGAGTCAAACATGACTGAGCAACTAGTACTTTCACTTTTTTCATATATAGTATTTTACAGTAGGATACTTGCATACTTTAGTTACTCATTATATCCTATTTATTTTATCCATGAGTTTTGTTCACTCTTGCATCCCCAGTGCTTCCAGGAGTAACAGTAAGAAGATACTTTTTAATAAAGTAAAGCTTTTAAACAGATGGGAATACCACACCATCTTACCTGTCTGCTGAGAAACCTGTATGCAGGTCAACAAGCAATAGTTAGAACTCTGTATGGAACAGCTGGTTTATTCAAGATTGAGGAAGGAATACCATAGGGCTGTCTACTGTCACCCTGTTTGTTTAACCTATACACTGAGGGCATCATGAGAAATGTGGGACTGGGTGACTGACAAGCTAGAATCAAGATAGTTGGGAGAAACACCAACAACCTCAGGTATGTGGATGGTACCATTTTAATGGCAGAAAGCAATGAGGAACTAAAGAGCCTCTAGATGAGGGTGAAGGAGGAGAGTCAAAGAGTGGCTTAAAACTGAATATTAAAAAATCTAAGATCATGGCATTCTGCCCCAGTACTTCATGGCAAATAAAAGGGGAAAAGGTGGAAGTAGTGACAGATTTCCTCTTCTTGGGCTCTAAAACACAGCTGATGGTGACTGCAGCCATGAAATCAGAAGACATTTGCTTCTTGGCAGGAAAACTGTGATAAATCTAGACAGTGTGTTGAAAAGCAGAGACATTCCTCTCCCAACAAAGGTCTATATAGTCAAGGCTATGGTCTTCCCAGTGGTCATGTACAGTTGTGAGAACTGGACCGTATAAAAGGCAGAGTGCTGAAAAATTGATGCCTTTGAACTGTGGTGCTGGAGAAGACTCCTGAGAGTCCCTTGGACAGCAAGGAGATCAAACCAGTCAATTTTAAGGGATATCAACCCTGAATACTCATTGGAAGGACTGATGGCTAAGTTGAAACTCAAGTATTTTGATCATCTAATGCAAACAGCTGACTCATTGGAAAAGCCCCTGATGCTGGGAAAGATTGAGGATAGGAGTAGAGGTCATCAGAGGATGAGATGGGTGCATGGCATCACTGATGCAATGGACATGAACTCCATTCATGGTGAGAGGTGGAGAGGCCTAGTGTGCTATAGTCCATAGGGTCACAAAGACAGACATGACTGGTCAACTGAAAAACACAATACATTAGAATTATTTTGAAGCCAATAATACCTTCTGTTTCTTTTTAAAGACAAAAATCAAGGCTTCTTTCCTTCATAAAGACTTTCTCATCAGTCTCATGCCACATACAACATCATTGTAGATTCTGTATGATTGTTGTCTGATTCGTTTTTGCTTATAAATCATTTCTACTCCCTCAAAATAATTAGCTTCTTTAAGTGCAAGGGATATCTATTAAGTCCTAGATCTACTGTGTACAACACTTAACCAATAACTGAGTGTGTGATAGATTCCCAAGAAGACATTGCCAAGCCTTGGCATAGGAATGAGATATAGGTGCCATTATGTTAGGCATCCACCCAATGCAAGCACACCACATGAATGTGAGTAAGTCTTTACTCCCAGTCCTTAGTCTAGCTGCTTAAATAAGGCAAGAATGATTGTTCGCTTAATCAACAGTGAAATCTGCATTTTCCCTTCTTCAGTGATGGTCAGACAAGTTTAGGCCCCAATGATATTGATAGATAAATTGAACAATGTTTGGATAGATCATCTATTAATCTGATTTCAGACAGAATGTATCTTCTCCCATGTGTAGCCTCAGTGAATGGAATTGTAACAGGAAAGATAGATACAGAATCATCTAAAAGACAAAAGACAGTAGATAATATATTTATTTCAAAGTTACCTGAAACCCTCATGTGAACCAATATTATTTTTTTCTTCTTCATCAAATAGAAAATCAGAAGATTCATAGAGAAATAACATAGTATTGCCATTACTGTGGTTTTTCTCTTCTGTGGGACATCCTTCCACATTTCTGGCATTAGAAATTAAATATTTATGCCAGCTCTAATACGTACTTTTAATTAAATTAGTGGTTGTACATGTCAGATTCTCTTCCTCTTTCCCAACATAATTGGCACCAAATAAATACAATTGATCTTCATTATTCACATATTCCATAGGCATTAATTCACCTACTCACTAAAATTTATTTATAACCCCAAATCAATACTCATGGTGCTTTTGTGGGCACTCCCAGTTGTGTACAGAGCAGCAAAAATTCAAATTGAGCTGTAGACATAGCCCCAGCTGAGGTCAATCAAAGGTAAAAGCTCTGATGTCTTATTCATCTCTCATATAGTAAATAAGGTCCTTTTCTAAGTATATTTAGTACCACATTTGTATGTTTCTTCTTGGTAATTTCACCATTTAAAATGACCTGTAAACCTAGTGCTGAACTGTTGTCTAGTATCCCTAAGCACAAGTAAGCTATGGTGTGCCTTTTGGAGAATATATATGTGTTAGATAGATAAGCTTAATTCAGGCATGCATTATAGTACAACTGAGTGTGAAATCAATGTAAATCAATCACAACATATATTAAATAAGATGCCTTTAAAAAGAAATAGACATAAATTAAGTTGTGTTGATCAGTTAATGAGAATGTTGAGGGCAGAGGCTAGGGGAACATAGCCCTATTTTTCCTCTAGGAGTGCTTCACAGGTGGTGCTAATGGTAAAGAACCTGCCTGTCAATGCAGGAAATATGAGAGATGTGGGTTCAATCCCTGGATCAGGAAGATCCCTTGCAGGAGGACATGGCAACCCACTCCAGTATTCCTGCCTGGAGAATCCCATGGACAGTGGAGCCTGGCAGGCCCATTCCATGATGCTGCAAAGAGTCAGACACAACTGAAGCAATTTAGCATGCACACTCACACACACACACACACACATCTGTGCTGAGTTCAGGAGCCCATTTCCTCAATGGTCAAGGCTTCTATGGGAATCATGTAATATAATCTGGTCAATGTGATATAGCTGGAAATTTTGTATCAGGGGTAACATCTGAAGAATATTCTTGTATTCCTTGACCCTTTCCACTTCCTATTTCCAGTTAGCATACACAGAATGAATGATGAGGTGACAGCCACACTGCAAACAAGCAGCAAGCAGCATGACAAAGGGCTTCCCAGGTGGCAGTAGTGGTAAAGAATCCACCTGCCAAAGCAAGATATGTGGGCTCAATCTTGGAGTCAGAAAGATCCCATGGCCACCCCTCCAGTATTCTAGCCTGGAGAATCCCATGGACAGAGGAGCCTGGTGGGCTACAGTCCATAGGGTCACAAAAAGACACAACTGAATGACAGTATGCATGCAGCATGACCAAGGCTTACAGCAAATGTCACAGCAGAACATCCAGATCTCTGAAGCTTAGTCGCTTCGGATGTCTCCATATGATAGTTTATAGGCTTCCCTGGTGGCTCAGAGGGTAAAGCATCTGCCTGCAATGCAGGTAGACCTAGGTTCGATCCCTGGGTGGGGAAGATCCCCTGGAAAAGGATATGGCAACCCACTCCAGTTATTCTTGCCTGAAAAATCCCATGGATGGAGAAGCCTGGTAGGCTACAGTCCATGGGGTCGCAAAGAGTCGGACATGACTAAGCAACGTCGCTTTGTCACTTTGTCCTTTATACTGGGCATAGTATTAGTGCACACAATCACCTTTCACTCTAATTCCTGAACACGCTTGATTTTTCTGACGTTTTTGGTCTTCAAACATGCAAAGATATGATATGAAGGTTGACGCTACTGCCTCCCTAGTTTGGAACTAGCATTTGCTCTTTGGACAAATGTTTTTTCATTGCCTGGGGAAAACGTCTGACATTTCAGGGTATTTTAGAATCTCATTCTGCTATAGCACCTTTAAGATTTACATTATACATATATTTATCTCACTCTCTGGGAACTTGAACCAAAGTTCAGTATCTCTTCTTATAAGTACCAGGTATTTTTGGAAAGATAATGCATTTTTTTTTTTTTGTAAATGAGGGAAGCAAAAACAACTTGCATCTGTTGAGTACTTACTGATATGTATCAGATTCTATAAACAGACTGGGACATTTAATCTGAAACAGAAACAAAACAAAATAAAATGAGTCATGTGAAGTAGGTGTTTACCTTGTTTATTTTGCAAATAGGGCACTGAGCTAAAAGAAAATGAATTAAAAAGAGAGAGAAATGGAGGGAAAAAAGGAAGGAAGGACTGAAGGAAAGAAGAAAGAAAACTACTTGCCAAAGATCCCAGGGCTTGTATTAATTTATTACATAACAAATCACCTAGAACAAGTAGTGGATTTAAACAACTGTAATTAATGAACGATCCCTCACAGTGTCTTTAGTTCAAAAACTAAGGAGTGGCTTGGTTGCATAGTTCTGGAATAGGGGCTTTCTAGTGGGCTGCAGAGAGATGGCTCCTATGGCTTCAGTCATCTGAGCTTTGACTGGCGCTGATGGATCCATTTCTCAGGTGGCTCACTCACACGCTGGGAAGTGTCGCTGATTGTCGGTAGGAAGTCAGTCACTTACCATATGGACATCTCCATGGGGTTGTTTGAGAGTGTTCCTGGCATGTAGTCAGCATCTCAGAGAGAGAAACCCAAGAATGCACAGTGGAAACAATGGTGCTTGCTATGACCCAGCCTTGAAAATCACAGAGGATCACATCCACCCATTCAACACATGCATGGGTACAGGAGCCAAGGATCACCAGAGACTGGTTACCATGAAAAACCAGATTGAGAGAGCAGCATGGAAACATATACATTACCTATGCACAATAGATGTCTGGTGGGAATTTGTTGTGTGACACAGGGAGCTCAATCCAGTGCTCTGTGACAACCTAAGGGGGTCGGATGGGATGTGAGATGGGAGGGAGGCTTGCAAAGGAAGGGACATATGTATACCTATGGCTGATTCATACTGATGTATGGCAGAAAGCGGCACAATATTGTAAAGCACAGATGTCACAATAAAAATTTTTTAAATAAATGAATAACGAAAACAAAAACCTGATTCACATGTCAGTGCACATTCCTTCATACTATGTTGTCTCAAAAGAGAGACAATGTCTCAAAATGTTTAGGCATTTAAGCACATCTGCATACTTAATAATATCCTGGATCCCAGGAAAGCTGGTGTGGATGGAGCTAAATTTCAAGGGGCTAATTAGTCCCATTAGTTCAATATGTATCATCTCTGATGACAACATGTTGTAAAGCAAAAATGAAATTAATTTGAATTTCTTTAGCACCTCCAAAATCTGATCCAGAATTGGAAGGCAAACAAGTTCATTTGCGGGGTCTGGTAGGTTAAAGTCCCTACTCCTTCAGACATTTGGCACATTTCAGGCATACAGGAAAACCCAGAATTCAGGCATTGACGTCCTTTTAGGAAGTTTGCTGTCATTTGCCTCTCTATTACAACATCATTAGACCTCTTACTCTTGATGTATTTTCTGTAATTTCCTTATGATAATAGGGCAGTAAGGTAGGATTGAAGCCAGGAAAATTAGGGACAAATAAAATAGATCTCTTTATTTTTCACTGGTTCGTATAAAAGAATATTCATGTTTATTCGGAATGGCATTATGCAAAAGGCAACGGATACTAACACCACAAACACCATTTAATGAGAGTTTAAAAAGTATACCTCTTTTTGCTAAGTACATCATATATTAGAATCATTTACCCTCAAATTAAATATATGTTATGAATTAAGTATTGTGACTTTCATTACATAGAGAAAGCTTTGAAATCTTTGGAAATTTAGCTAGTACTTGAAGTGCAAAGCCTAAGATTCCAAAAGTCAGAACAAGTCTATAATATCCAAATGTTTCTCTCAATCATTTTTCATGCCCATATGATCAGAGTAATTTTTAAAGCAATTAACTTATTTTTCTTCATCAGGCAAGCAAAAGAGTACCTTGTTCACATGGCCTTACCAAAGACTAGGATAATTGGCATAAAGGAATTTTCCAGATGGCTGAAACTTGAAGAGAATACAGTTTATCTTAAATATTTTTAAATAGAAGTCTTTCTCAGGAATACTTCACACCTTTCTGCTTCTTGAATGAGTATTTGAAATCCCACTAACCTTTTGTGATAAGGCAGAGATCACTGTAATTTTTATCTTGATGTGTATCATCTTGCAGGAATATCTTTAGGGGTAAGTAGGCTATTTAAGGGGCTCCCCAGGTGATGCAAATGGTAAAGAACCCACATGCCAATGCAGGAGACAAAAGAGATGTGGGTTTGATCCCTGGGTCAGGAAGATCCCCTAGAGAAGGGCATGGCAGCCCACTCCAATATTCCTGCCTGGAGAATCCCATGAACAGAGGAGCCTGATGGGCTATAGTCCACAGTGCCGCAAAGTGTCGGATGCAACAGAAGCTACTTAAAATACACACATGCAAGCTATTTAAGGTGGCTTATCCCAGTATTTAAAGGATCCAGATGACAGTTTATGTGTTTGACAGTTGGATAAAAATATAGAACAAAATGTTTGTCTTCCTCTTTTGTCAGTCTTCCCTATCTCAGCTATAGCCTTCCCTGTACATTACTATAGGAGAGGCTATAGCTGAGATAGGTATAGGATGTTTGCCAGTCATCATACATAGTGAACTAGAGACACAAAATACAATGGTAACATTGTTGCTAGTGTGTGCTTGCTCAGTAGCTAAGACCTGTCTTTTTGTGACCCCATGGACTATTGCCCATGGACTGTAGTTGTATGTGTTCATAAATAACACCAGTTGCTCACCATGTGTCCCTGTGGCATTTTCCTCAGGCTCAAGTGTTAGTCACTCAGTCAAGTCTGACTCTTTGTGACCCCATGGACTATAGTCTACTAGGCTCCTCGGTCTCTGGGACTTCACAGATAAGACTACTGGAGAGGGTTGCCTTTTCCTTCTCCATTGTTGCTAGTAGTGTACCTTAAATAGGAGTATTAGTACTTCTACTTAATGCTAGTCTAGGAATTGATTAGATCTTAGTTAATTTCTCAGAGGCCATTCACATTCTTTCCATTGTTTTCCTGCAGTATTTTCAGATGTATTTGAGGCTTAAGCAATCTTCAAATAATTTGGTTTATATGGTAGTTTATAATATCACTATTGAGGCATCCATATTACTGAACAAAAAACAAATATGAAACATGTGTTGGGCCTTGTAGTGACTGATTCATTGATCCTCTGAGGAAAGGGAAGGAGTATCATCATGCCTGCACACAACAGCTTTCAATGCTCCAATGTTCTGAATTAGTAAACTAGGATTCACAGGTTAATATGGATTTAAGGAAAGTGTCCAAGGACACAGCACCTAGATTCACCACAGCAGTCTCTGATTTCAAACCTGTGTCTTCATTAATTCACTATTATTCCTCTATCAATATGATGAAGTAGGACATATCCCTGGGAGACAGGAAAGTCTTCCTACTCCAGTATTCTGGCCTGGAGAATTCCATGGACTGTATAGTCTATGCGGTTGCAAAGGGTCAGACACGACTTAGGTGACTTTCACTTTCACTTTCAGGGTATAAGCAGGAACAAAAGAAGTACTCAATAGTCTTGATTCCAAATTATTATCAGTTATACAGCTCATCAGTAATCTAGCAACATTTTCATGGAAGATAAATAATTCATAAATGTACCCATTGCTAGTAAGACAGACTGAAGATTTAAAATAAAAAATGCATATATGTATAACAATCATTTTGCTGTATGTTTGAAAATACCACATTGTAAATTAACTATACTTCAATTAAAATAAATTAAAAAAATTTTTAAATTCCATTCCTGATAGTTCCAGGATAAAAGTGCAAATCAAACCACTTATATAAAAACAAATATATATATATATAGACATATATGTATAAATGCAAATATGAAAATACATCTTAGAATGGGAAATCTCATATTAGAAAATGTCAAAAATCATTGCCATGAGCAAATGTAAAAATAAACACAATAGAGTAAAATATATGTTTTCTATGACTCTAGGGAAGAGGAATAAAGGGGTGATGACCGTGTAGAGATGAGAATTCCTTGGATAGAGGAGCCTGGCAGGTTAGAGTCCCTGAGGTCTTAAAGAGTCAGACATGGCTGAGAGAATTTCATGAATGAATGAATGAATTGCGGTTGTTACTTCAGGACCAGAATTTGATTAAGGTATTTAAAAAATGGCTGTCAAGAGGAAATAGCTAATAATGTTATTATTATTAGTCAGAAAAACAAATTTTCATATATATGGTTTGCCTCCTAATCCTTTTGTCAAAGAAAAAGTCAGGGTCAAAGAAACTGTTGAAAATATATTTTGGTTGCCATGCTTCTGTTTTCAAACTATTGTGAATTCCCAAGTAATTTATGGAATACCTCCCTGACCCTCACCAAATGATAGTTCAAGGTGAGGATTGGAAGCATTGGAACCCTTTGCAGGAGTCAATAGACCATGAGTGCACATATGTGGACCCTTATCACACCACTGACACACATCATTTTAAGACACGATCACCAGACTTTCCAATTTGTTGTACAAACAACAGAAACTCTAGAATCAGTTAAGGTCAAAATGTTAGATGTTACACAGGTGAGATGATTGTGACAAGTCACACTAAAGCCTGCAATGATCTTTAGATACTCTCCAAATATACCCAGATTTGTGAGTATAGGAAGAAATTGTTTGCAAAAATGATAGAATGGGTCAAACAAAGTGAAATTTATAGGAACAGAACCAGTTCAGCAAACGGTAACTTTTAATTATCTGTTTATTTTCAAGTGTTCAAAACTATAATTTGCAGTTCAGTTCAGTCGCACAGTCATGTCTGACTCTGTGATCTCATGAACCACAGCACACCAAGCCTCCCTGTCCATCACCAACTCCCGGAATCCACCCAAACCCATGCCCATTGAGTCAATGATGCCATCCAATGATGCCAACCATCTCATCCTCTGTCATCTCCTTCTCCTCCTGCCCTCAACCTTTCCCAGTATCAGGGTCTTTTCAGATGAGTCAGCTCTTCGCATCAAGTGGCCAAAGTATTGGAGTTTCAGCTTCAACATCAGTCCTTCCAATGAACACCCAGAACTGATCTCCTTGGAGGTATTTCTCCTTTGGACTGTTTGGATCTCCTTGCAGTCCAAGGGACTCTCAAGAGTCTTCTCCAACACCACACTTCAAAAGCATCAGTTCTTTGGTGCTCAGCTTTCTTTATAGTCCAACTCTCACATTCATATATGACCACTGGAAAAACCATAGCCTTGATTAGACGGACCTTTGTTGGCAAAGTAATCTCTCTGCTTTTCAATATACTGTCTAGGTTGGCCTAAACTTTCCTTCCAAGGAGTAAGTGTCTTTTAGTTTCATGGCTGCAATCATCATCTGCAGCGATTTTGGAACCCAGAAAAATAAAGTCAGCCACTGTTTCTCCGTCTACTTGCCATGACATGATGGGCCAGATGCCATGATCTTAGTTTTCTGAATTTTGAACTTTAAGCCAACTTTTTCACTCTCCTCTTTCACTTTCATCAAGAGGCTCTTTAGTTCGTCTTCACTTTCTGCCATAAGGGTGGTGTCATCTGCATATCTGAGGTTATTGGTATTTCTCCAGCAATCTTAATTTCAGCTTGTGCTTCCTCCAGCCCAGCATTTCTCATGATGTACTCTGCATATAAGTTAAATAAGCAAGGTGATAATATACAGCCTTGATGTACTCCTTTTCCTATTTGGAACCAGTCTGTTGTTCCATAGAATTTTACCATTCTCTTTGATGACTTTCTGGAAATTAATTATTTTGGGGAGAATTTTTCTCTCTTTTTGGACTTCCCAGGTGGTTCAGTGGTAAATAACCTGCCTGCCTCGATGCTGGAGGCACAAGAGATCCTGGATTGGGCAGATCGCTGGAGGAGGAAATGGAGACCCGCTCCAGTATTCCCATGGACAGGGTAATCCCATGGACAGAGAAATCTGGCAGGACTATAACCATGACAAGACTGTTGGGCACGACTGAACATGCATGCACAGGATCAGCCAAGGTTTTGGACATGCTTACTTGAACATGTGTAAAGTCTATCCTCTAGGTCTGAAAACAGATTTTTTTTATCCTGGAGAGAGGAGATTTAACTATTCACCCAGCAACAGACCAGATGTTCTTGTTTGTTGCAACTGGCCAGTGAGGAACAACCAATTAGAGAAAAAAAAAAAAATGTAAGAAGGAAAGAAAGAAAAAATTAAAAATGTGAGTTTTTCTATAGTTAAGTCATGCTACGAAAACTGTTGCCAAAAAAAAAAAGTAAGCTCAGGCATTATGATGAAAAGTAAACACTTTATTCTGAGGTAGGAAAAGTCTGCCAAAGTCAGGGCATCCACTTAGAAAGGCCAAAATAATATGACTCATTTTATGGAAGTTTTAAGTCTTTTATTGTGTGTAAGGGGGGAAAGTTAATATTTTAATTTAGAATCATTTTTACAGCTACTGCTAGCATAGATAAAAATTTATAGTTTCACAGCTGTAGAGTTTTTAGATTTAATTAGAGGAACTGTTCCCTTTATGCAACAACTTTCTCACGGAGGTAGGCTGTGCTGATTTGAATTAATGTGCTTTAAATAATTTTTACTGAGTTTCCTGCCGTGAATAGCTAAATAGAAGTTTTGTGATGCGTGATTTTAAAAGGAGATTTTTTTCCCCCTTGTAACTGAGGTTGGACTCTTCTTCTACTCTTAGCAACAACAATACATACACAAACATTCTTACAAGGAGAGGAGAGGCCAATATGATCATGTTTATTAGTCAGTCCTAGGTTTATGGAGAAATCTGTGCTCACTAATTTGGAGACTAAAAGAGAAATGTTTGGAAAGTGAAGAAGTGAAAGTGTTAGTTGGTCAGTCGTGTCCAACTCTTTGCAATCCCATGTATTGCAGCCTACCAGGCTCCTCTGGCTGTGGAATTCTCCAGGCAAGAATACTGGAGTGGGAAACTATTCCCTTCTCCAGGGAATCTTCTCAATCCAGGGATGGAACCCAGATCTCCTGCATGGCATACAGATTCTTTACCATCTGAACTACCAGGGAAGCCTTTATAAATGTCATAAATTATTAAAAAATTGACAATATATATTTACAAGCTAAATTTTGTGAAAGAGTCTGGAATTGTATAAATTAGAGGCAGAAGGTCATCAAGACAGGAGGTCATCAAGAAGTCAGAATCCCATTTGGAAATAATGCCCGTCAGAGGGAAGTCCACACCAACCACGACAGATGTGAAGGATGACCCCAGACTGTCTGGATTTGAGAACCAATTAGGCAACTTGGACTTCAGAGAACCATTCATTTCAAGTTCACATCTTTAAATGTGAAAGGCAGTTAGACCACCACTTGTGCACAGTTTCTTTCAGTCAAACATTTTACATGAAAAAATGAATGTCAGGCAAACAATATGAACAAGAGAAAACAGAAACAAGTTTGGTAACTTGACATTATGGGAAAAAAGAAAGTTACATGCAAATCACTTTATTTCAGTTAAGTTTCACACTTAGATATGATACCAAATGCAAATTTGTGTGCCTGACACACTGTGATTCCAAGCAAATCAAAACGTCAAGAGTTTAAAGCAGAGAAAGGCTTATTGTAGGACCATGCAAGAAGATTGGCAGCTTCTGCCCATCCCCCGACAAACAAACAAACAAACAAACAAACAAACAAACACAGAACTCCTTGCAGGGTTTCAGCAAAGCCCTTTAAAAGGCAAGGTGAGGGAGGGACATGGTTAGTTTTGCAAACTGTTTGGTGTTGAAGTCCTCAGATCAGTATGTTCCTGTAAGCCTCCAACAACACAAATGTTATTCTCGGTTTTGCAACTTTTTATCTCTGTATTGTTGAGGTTCTTTAATGGACCGGAACCTGGTGGTCCAGAGTCGACTGATAAGAAAGTAAAGGAGAGAGAAAGATGTTGATATTCCTTGGTTTACACAGAAAGCCAATAAAGTCCATGACACAGGGCTTGCTCTGTTCACAGAGGCCTCAGGCATCCTCTCGATGGGGTAAAGGCTCAGAGAGCCTTCTCAAGAGGGTCTTAGAAGCCCAGGCAGGAAAGTGAACTCAAAGAGCCTCTGTGCTCCAAAGAAATAGCCTGCGGGGGCAGGGGGGCGGGGGGGGGGTGGCGGGGAGAGAGAGAGAGAGAGAGAGAGAGAGAGAAAGCAAGACACGGGGACCGAAACTGTGATGGAGCAAAGGTGTTTTAGTCAACATTGTGTAGGTATTTATCCTGGCTTACAAGGTAGCTATTTTCAGCTTAGATAAAATCAAAACTTACAAGGAAACATGAGGTCATCCATATGAAAGAGAGAGTGTTGTAAATAATCACTTTTACCATATGGTTCATAAAAAGGAAGAGGGTACTTATCACCGTATAGAAAAACTAAGGAAGGAAATGCCTGGATTCCTCAGCTGCAGGGAGAGGCTTGCACCTCCTCTTAATTCCTGAATATTCAGGAATTAATACGGAACTGAGAATTCTGACAGATCCAAAACAGCACACAGGAAGCCTCCTGTTAAACGAAAAAGCGTTATAGCCTTAAAGGTCAGAGCCTTGAGAAAGGGCTACCCTGTATATTTCAACATCCTTCTAGGAAAGGTGTAGAGCCAGTGTGACTAAGCACAGGGAAAGGAACAGATCCAGTATGGAGTCAGATTTGCTTCCCAGGTGACTCAGTGGTAAAGAATCCACCTGCCAATGCAGGAGACGCAGTTTGATCCCTGGGTTAGAAAGATCCCCTGTAGTCGCAAATGGCAACCCACTTCAGTATACGTGCCTGGAAAAATCCATGGACAGTGGGGCCGGGCAGACTACAGTCCATGAGGTCACAAAGAGTCAGACATGACCGAGTGACTGAGCACAGTAGCACAAGCACATTACAGAGATACCATAAAAAGAGGATTGTAAAAGACAAAAGTGAGCATACACACGTGTTATTGTTACACATGCTCACCCCTCTCTTTTCCAGATGCTTATTTCAAACTCCGCTTTGGTTTAAATTCATCACCATCTTTCTCGTCCATCCTTTCTTTCAGCTGAAGAACCTCTCTGAGAAAAAACAGAAGCCTCACATGAGAAAATCCACAAGTTTCCAGCATCCAATCCATCCACCTACCTGCACTGGACCAACATTCCCTATTTTCTCTCCAATTATTATCGTATTTATCTTTGTGTCTCTAAAGACAACATACTGATTTGCTGTTATTAGTTTGTTAAGTTTTATCAATCAGTTTCTCTCCCATTAGGAAAAGCTATTATTTTTATTCTGCCTTGTTATGTAGAACATTTGCATTCGTCTCCATACTCCAAGTTTTATACTGTATTTTGATTGAAAAGTAAATACTCCAAGTTGAATATTTTGTGTCTATTATATACTATTTACCACTGTGTGATAGTAAACTATAATTACACTTACTTTACTTCACATGCATGGTTTTTTAAATGTTGATTTGTCCGTTAGCTTTCTGCATTCAAAATTTCAACATGATTTCTTTGCCAAAAAGAATCTCCTCAAAATACTTTCAGTGCTTCAGTCTATTCACATTATCTTTCCGAAGAAGTGCATCTCATCACTTCTGGCATTTCCAGCTACCCAGGGTTCCCTTTGCTTCTTGTCCACAGCAGTCTTGCTGAAATGTGCCTTCACTGTTCTCTTGCAATTTCTTGTCCTTGCTTCCTGTGACGTATATCCTGCTTCCAGCCTCATGTCCCCCATTTTATTTATTTACTCTTAAAAAACAGTTTTGGATGGTAATTCTCCAATAGCTTTCTCAAAAAGAATGCACTGGAGGTAATTTTGTTGTTACTTTAGTCCTTGCATGTTAAAATTATGTACATTGGAACCTCACACTTGAATACCTCTGTGCTTGTTAAATACAAACAATTTCCCATTTCTTCTTCTCCCAAAGCCTGGAAATAATTGTTCTTCTCTCTGTCTCTACGAATTTCTCTACTCTGGATATGTTTGCTCTATTCCGGCTGGTTTATTTCACTTACCAGACTGTTTTTAGGACCTTCAGATTATGAGACTGATGTGCTGTCTACTACTCTAAGAGGGCAGATGGCAGGTTGTCTTCAAAGTTCATCTGTTCTGTAGCTTGTGTCCAATATTTGTCTATCCATTCATCTGCTGATGAGTGTTTGCAATAACCATGATTCTCAGCTCTGATTTAAACCTGCATACTCCACTAGTTTGAAATCAGTTAATGACTAACACTAAATAGAATTTACTCTTTGGTATTAATCTGAATTTTCCTCATGCTCATGTTGTGTGTGGGTGCTCAGTGTGTCTGACTCTTTGTGACCCATGGACTGAATCCTCTGTCCATGGGATTCTTCAAGCAAGAATACTGCAGTGGGTTGCCATATCCTTCTCCAAGGGATCTTCCAGATGCAGGGATTGAACCTGTGGCCTCCTGCATTGCAGGTGAGTTTTAATGCTGAGACACCCTATAAATTTAGTATTTATAAATAATGGTACTATCAATAAGGCTATATAAATAATCCATTGAGTCTTTTTTTTTTTTTTTTAAATTTGGGGAAGTATATATCCAGAAGTGAAACGGCAGGGGAACCAGAGATTAAACTGCCAACATCCGCTGGATTACAGAAAAAGCAAGAGAGTTCCAGAAAAACATCTATATCTGCTTTATTGACTATGCCAAAGCCTTTGACTGTGTGGATCACAATAAACTGTGAAAAATTCTGAAAGAGATGGGAATACCAGACCACCTGACCTACCTCTTGAGAAACCTGTATGCAGATCAGGAAGCAACAGTTAGAACTGGACATGGAACAACAGACTGACTCCAATTAGGAAAAGGAATACAAGGCTGTATATTGTCACCCTGCTTATTTAGCTTATATGCAGAGTACATCATGAGAAACACTGGGCTGGACGAGGCGCAAGCTAGAATCAAGATTGCCAGCAGAAATATCAATAACCTCAGATAGATGACACCACCCTTAAGGCAGAAAGTGAAGAAGAACTAAAGAGCCTCTTGATGAAAGTGAAAGAGGAGAGTGAAAAAGTTGGCTTAAAGCTCAACATTCAGAAAACTATGATCATGGCATCCGGTCCCATCACTTCATGACAAATAGATGGGGAAACAGTGGAAACAGTGTCAGAGTTTATTTTTCTGGGCTCCAAAATCACTGCAGGTGGTGATTGCAGCCATGAAATTAAAAGACACATACTCTTTGGAAGGAAAGTTATGACCAACCTAGACAGTATATTGAAAAGCAGAGACATTACTTTGCCAACAAAGGTCTGTCTAGTTAAGGCTATGATTTTACCAGTACTCATGCATGGATGTGAGAGTTGGACTATAAAGAAAGCTGACCACCAAGGAATTGATGCTTTTGAACTGTAGTGTTGGAGAAGACTCTTGAGAGTCCCTTGGACTGCAAGGAGATCCAACCAGTCCATCCTAAAGGAGAGTAGTCCTGGGTGTTCATTGGAAGGACTGATGTTGAAGCTGAAACTCCAATCCTTTGGCCACCTGATGCAAAGAGCTGACTCATTGGAAAGACCCTAATGCTGGGAAAGATTGAGGGCAGGAGGAGAAGGGGACGACAGAGGATGAAATGGTTTGATGGCATCACTAACTCAATGGACATGGGTTTGGGTATACTCCAGGTGTTGGTAATGGACAGTGAGGCCTGGCGTGCTGCGGTTCATTGGGTCACAAAGAGTCAGACATGACTGAGCGACTGAACTGAACTGAACTGAATATCCAGAAGTGGAGTTGCTGGATCATAGAGTAATTTAGTGTTCATGTTTTTGAAAAATGACATCCATTTTCCACAGTGGCTACATCATTTGATATCTCTTACTAATAATGCACAAGAGTTCCAATTTCTCTTCATCCTTGTTAACAAGTATTCCTTTTTTAAAACAATTTATTTAGTTTTGTAATAGTCATCCTAATGAGTGTGGTATGGTATCTCATTGATTTTTGATATGCATTTTCCTTATAATTAGTGGCTTTGAATATCTTTGCATGTGCTTTTTATATAATCACACATCTTCTTGTCTTATAACTATTACCATATGGTCCTTTGCTTTTCAATAAATTTCTGTTCCAGAACTTCGGTTTCTCCTTCATTTCTTTTTGTCTTCATGTGATTATGTCTTTAAGAAAAAAACATTAATTGCTATTAATGGTGCTTTGAGAGACTGAAATTGTTAAGTGTGTTTTATCTACAATATGTAAGTAGGAAGTTCGCTTCTTAGAGTCCTTTCATACGATACAAGCAGGCTTGCAGCCATACAACCCCATCAAAATTGTTCTCTCCAAAGTTATCAAATTGGCAGAATCAAGAGTTAATATAGTGTCATTCAGAAGCAGCCATGTGCTAGGCTAGTTTCTAAATTCCAAATTTTCTATGTATTTAATGCAACTTTGGGCGAGAAAAAAATACCACCAGGGCCTTCCCTGGTGGCTCAGAATTGTAAAGAGCCTGCCCATAATTCAGGAGACCTGGCTTTGATCCCTGGGTTAGGAAGATCTCCTGGAGAAGGAAATGGCAACCCACTCCAGTAGTTTTGCCTGGAAATCCCATGAACAGAGGAGCCTGGTAGGCTAAAGTCCTTGGGGTCTCCAAAAGTCAGACACGACTGAGTGACTAACACTTGGGCCTAAAGAAAATGTCACAGGGACACATTGAGGGCAGCTGGTATTAATTATGAACAGACGAAACTGTGATTATCATATCAGTGACTTCTAGTGTGCCACCAAAAGAAAATAGCAGATTCACTCGTTTATATAAACATTACACAGGGATATATTATTCTAGATAAGTTGCTCTGTGTTAATGTATACACAGATAAATATTTATGAAATTCATAGCTTTGAGAGGAAACACTTCTAAAAACACTCTAATCGGGGCCTGGAAATTATGTCAAAAGATTATAATTCAGAAAGAATATAACACTATCTGAAAGTGAAAGAAAACTTTCTTTAGGTGATTTTGGGGATGGATATGGAAGGACAAGTAGCCATTTTCTTGGCAGACAAGATGACAATAAACTGCACATGTGTCCGTGTAAACCCTAAGTATAGGGAGCCCGCAAATTGTAAGACACAACTTAGCAACTGACCAAAAACAGCAGCAACATAAGAGGCCATCTGCATGAAAGACCATACAGATTACCACACAAGCTGACAAAGTGATTGTAATATTCAAGGAGGAAATTTATGATTGTTTTGTGACTTTCTAAAAATACTTCATCAAAACCTTTAAACTTATAAAATTGTATAAGTTGTATAATATAAATAGTATTTTTTTAAATAGTAAAGCTAATATTTATTTAGCACATTAAAATATTAGAAAGACTGAGAATCAATGAGTTTCATTTATTTACAAAAAGTACTTCCCTTCTATTTATATAGTTTAGAATATAGAATAAGAATCTTTTCTATGCCTTTGTAAATAGCTATATGTTTTCTATGTTTGTTTAACTTGCCAGCATTTCATTGTTTGTTCTTAATTTTGTGAAATAAGCCTGCGAGTGCTTTCAATGTGGAGGTTTTAGAAACATCTTCATTTTTTTCTTCACAACCACTTTTTTCATTTGTGTGAGAAACACACTCTTACTGAAGTCTTTTAACTGAAATCTGTTCAGTCTCACAAATCGTAATTGTGTCAACATTTCTGTGGTCAGCTATTTCTTCTAAAATAAATTTTGATTTGAATTTCACTTCTAGTACTATCACATTTTGTTTTCTTTTTGGCTGTGTTTTTCATCTTTCTGGTCAACTTTCTCTTTTCATTATCTATTTTTGTAAAATGCCACACAAGGTTATAACTGAGTGACAAAGAGGTCACACAGTGGCATCATTTCTAGTTCAGAGCAGATGTGCAGTGACCAGTCAACACAGACTGTAAAAGATGCTATATGGAAACTTCCCTGGTGATCCAAGGGTTAAGCCTCTGCACTTCCACAGCAAGAAGCACAGGTTCAATCCTTGGTAGGGGAAATAAGATCCCCCATGCTGCTCAGCATGGCCAAAAAATAAAATAAAATAAGAAATAAAAATAAGGTAAAAAATTTAAAATATAGAATGTGATTGGTCATTGATTGCCATGTGCATACGTAATCTGTGAATGGAAGAGTTAGCTGCAAAGTTCGCACGTTACTTAATGACTCACTGTCAAAGTACCAGGTAACTAGAACTTGGATGGTGTAGTTGGGCACCAATGTTTAACTAAACTGTGGCAACTGGAATTCACACAGTCAATGCCGTGTAAAGCATGGACAGTCTTAAAAGCAAAAGAACTAGAAAAGAGTGAAGCCTAGAATCCGGGAGGTTTGGGAGGGTGCAGTTAAGGAAGCACCAGCACTCTGTTCAGACTTCAGGTCATCCTTATAACCATTTTCAGTTATTCTCAGTAGTTCTTATTCACACACACACACACACATGACCTAGGGATATCAACTTTATACAGTGCTTTGATGGATACAATTTATATCATATCATGACTTTTTGTCTCCTTATTAAATGCAGGTCTGAATAATTAGGTCTTCTATTAATGATAATTATCAACGGTTTTAACCAATAAAATGCTGTACATAATAACTAGAGTGCTAAAATACTATTGACTACCAAATTGCATTATATTTTATGGTAGGTTACATTGCTTTAAATATCTGCTATATTTTTATCTATCAGAGGAGTCACAGATGTGAAACTACCATTCTTTTCCTCCCATTCTACTGGTTGTTAGGGTTTCCTTCTGATTCCTTTCTTTTCAGGGGCTCCTGCCTGTGTAATTAGTCAGTGGACCATGTAGGAAAATATGCTTTTTTATTTATTAATCTGGCTTTCTCCCTCCAACAGAAAGTGACACGTTTTTGTTGTCATTGTTGGTGCTGATTTAGACCTTTTGAATTGATGGTTTTGAAACACTTCAGGAACATTTATATTCTTTCCTAAGAAGTTCTGCAGGCTTCTTAAATTCCAATCAAGGAAAAGCATTGAAAGATATATAAGATTAAGAGCTTTACCCATCCATTTCAAAAAATCCAGCCCAATGCTATACACTAGTAGAAGAAGGGTGCTAGTGCCTGTGTCCTGTACCTGCCTGTCAATCATCAGATGGCATGGTCCAACCCAGCAAGTGAGACCTGGGTTGGATAAAAAACTGGAGCTGATATTTGTCATGATTTGGAACTTAGAGTTTAAAATTATTTGCTCACATGATACCATTTATTCATGTGTTATCGACTTGGGGAGAGAATAAACTCAAAGTATTTATTCAAAGGAAAGGCAGAGATTGTATTGATATACCATGCATTTTGGTATTTGTTTACTTGGCATTTTTAGAAATAGCATTTAGAGAGAAAGGAAAAAGAAAACTGAAAATAAATACCACCAAAGTGTAATGGTAAAGTGAATGAGGTTGGATTCACTTTTACAAACAAGGGTACATTTACGGTTTTTCATTAGTTACACTATTTTTCAAATCATTTTTACTGTGTCCCAATATTTAATATGTGTGTGTTCTTGATCTGAATCTTCAGACAGGTATAAAAAAGGAAAGGAATAAAGTGCCTAACCAATGGCCTGGAAACCTTTGCCTTGGCCAGACTGTTAAAATTATGAAACACATGGTGTGTTTTATATTCCCATTCAAACGTGTAGTGTCCTGTCATATTTTCTCATCTTAGGTTCATTAGTTATCTCTGGCCTCGCTATATATCTTCTTACCTAATGAGCATTCACATTTTTACATCTCTTGAAAGAAGATGACAAATCAGCATTCCTCTCTAAATAAATTGCAACCGAAAACGTAAAGCAGTACCATCTTTTTCTTCTCTCATTTCCTCATTGTGATAGCACCTAACAGATATCATCCTGTGAAAACTTTTTGGAGTTGTTTTTAAGAGATACTTTTCTATCTTTAACAGCATTTTTCTATGGCTATCAAAGACTTTGTTGCATGAATTGGTGCATCACTGAAATAGACTGGCATCCCTTTTATTTTTTTAATCTTTTATACAAAGATCTTTTATTTAAAAAATATGAGTCTTCTTTCCAAGGTTATGTGGTTAGGCAGGAGAAGTTCTAGGGGATTATCAAGTTTTCAGCAGTTTCCAGCCCTGAAATTTATACTTTGTCCATTTATTACTATAATTAAATAAGGGGTATTTTGTGTTATTTTCTTTTTCATCTGGCTAGAAATTTTATACTGTTACATGGATATGGCCTTTGAGATAATTTCAAATGGATAGTAAACTTGATATCCAAGTACAGCTATATCTCAAGCCCTCTTTGCTAGTTGCTAAGAGAAGAAAGAAGGCACAACTGGGAACTCTTCCCTGGAGATGCTAGCATCAAACTCAGTGACACCAAGGTTCTAGTTTGGTCCCATGAAAATTAATTTGTCCACAACCCTGCACCAAGGCTTGAAAAAATTCGTAGAGGTTGGAGGTAAGTAAAACACAAAGAGCTCAGAGGGAAAGTTAGTGATAATTATAGATCGATGTGAGAAGTGTTACAAATGGAAGACCAAGAGAAACACCACAAAGAAATCTCCCTTTTGTCTTCAGAGAAATTATTTTTATTTCCTTTTTTTCCCATCACTGCTTTTTCTTTTCTTTCTTTCGTTCTTTTTTATTTCACCTGTTCATGTGAATGGAAACACACAGGATGTACTCTGGTGTTCAGCTTACTTTGTAGACAGAGTATTATGACTTTGAAGTTTAGTCATATCCTCAATATTCTCAGGTGACTCAGTTAGTAAAGAATTCACCTAAAATGCAGGAAAGCCAAGAGACTTGGGTTCTGTCGCAGGGTGGGGAAGATCCCCTGGAGTAGGAAATGGGCAACCCACTCCAATATTCTTGCCTGAAAGCTTTCATGGACAGAAGATCCCAGTGGACTCCAGTCCATGGTGTTGCAAAGAGTCAGTCAAGGTTGAACAACTGAACATGCACCTGTATGTTGTCATGAGTATTGCAACTTAATTCCTTTTTATTGCTGAGGAGTTTATGTATCTGTTATCCTGTTGCTGAATGATTAGGTTATTTCCTGTTTGAGGCTGAAAATTGGCCAACTTTTGACACATAACCGGAGAGTGCATGTGTAGTAAGTCACTTCAATCATGTCCGAACTTTTGGACTGTAGCCTGCCAGGTTCCTCTGTCCATAGGATTCTCCAGGCAAGGATACTGGATACCCAATTTCCTCCTCCAGGGGATATTCTCAGGGATTGAAAATTTGTGCTCAGGGATTGAACCTATGTTTCTTATGTCTCCTATATTGGCAGGTAGGTTTTTTTTTTTTTAATTTTTTTATCACTAACACCATCTGGGAAGCCCTGACACATAATGATTCTGTCCAAACATCTGCACTAAGAGATGTCCAAACTCTAGTAAGGCTTCTAGCAACATAAGGCAATGTCCCTAGGATGACTTATTATGAAACACCTGCCTGAAGAAGTTCTAAGGATCCAGAGAATTTATTCTTTGACCCAGAGGGATGGTATGGGGAGGGAGGTGGGAGGGGGGTTCAGGATGGGGAAAATGTGTACACCCATGGCAGATTCATGTTGATGTATGGCAAAACCAATTCAATATTGTAAAGTAATTAGCCTCCAATTAAAATAAATAAATTTATATTAAAAAAAAGGAAATTAAGTAAAAAAAAAAAAAAAAAGGCAGAAACATTACTTTGCCAACAAAGGTCCATCTAGTCAAGGCTATGGTTTTTACAGTGGTCATGTATGGATGTGAGAGTTGGACTGTGAAGAGAGCTGACCATCGAAGAATTGATGCTTTTGAACTGTGGTGTTGGAGAAGACTCTTGAGAATCCCTTGGACTGCAAGGAGACCCAACCAGTCCATCCTAAAGAAGATCAGTCCTGGGTGTTCATTGGAAGGACTGATGTTGAAGCTGAAACTCCAATACTTTGGCCACCTGCTGGGAAGAGTTGAGTCATTGGAAAAGACCCTGATGCTGAGAGGGATTGGGGGCAGGAGGAGAAGGGGACGACAGAGGATAAGATGGCTGGATGGTATCACCGACTCAATAAGCAGAAGTTTTGGTAAACTCTGGGAGTTGGTGATGAACAGGGAGGCCTGGCATTCTGCAATTCACGGGGTCACAAAAAGTCAGACACGACTGAGCAACTGAACTGAACTGAACTGAAATGAGCAATTGATGAAGGCTTCCCAGTTGGCACTAGTGTTAAGGAACCCACCTCTTGCCAATGCAAGAGACATAAGAAATGTTGGTTCAATGCCTGGTAAGATACTCTGGAGGAGGAAATGGCAACCCACTCCAGTACTCTTGCCTGGAGAACCCCATGGACAGAGGAGCCCAGCAGGCTACAGTCCATAGGGTTGCAAAAAGTCAGACACGACTGAAGTGACTTAGCACACATGCATGATGATGATAACCCCCATACCTTCCTTTTTTAGAGTGTTTACTAAAAGTGCAATTGCAAATCCCCCTCCTTTTTTTTTTTTTGTACCTTTGAGATGCACATGCATCTCAAAAGTGTCTTTCTTAAGAAACTGAAAATTTTACTGCTCTCCTGCTATATAATCAAGAGACCAATTTATCCCCCTTTCTTGGTCTCTGTTTCCTTATTTGTAAAATAAGGGGCATAACTAGATAACATCTAATTTGCCCTGGCATGTTCTCTTATTTCTCAACATAATGGTGAAGAAACGATTTCAGGTCTTCCTCAAATGTGACCAAAATAATGTTTCTTATCATTTCAATTTCAAGCTTATATTTCCTAATTTGCAGAATGAATGAATGAATCTTATCCTTTGTCTTATATCCAATCGTATGGCCAAATATTAGATTCCTCTTTGGCTAACCTATCTCCATTTGTGTATCTATTATAAGTGTTAGATGCTCAATCGTGTTTGACTCTTTGTGACCCTATGGAATGTAGACCTTCAGGCTCTTCTGTCCATGGAATTCTCCCGGAAAGAATATTGGAGTTGGTAGTCCTGTCCTTCTCCAGAAGATCTTCCCAACCCAGGAATAAAACCTGGGTGTCCCCCATAGCAGGAAGAGTCCTTACTGTCTGAGCCACCAAAGAAACCCATCTCTATTTGTGCTCATATAGCTTTATTCTAATAAACAGGCAGCAGATAATTCTTAAATTGCAAATATTTTAGGTATTTGCTAATTAGGACAAGGTCATTTTTACAAGTTATGATTCTGCCAAGATAATAGAAGTCCATGAACAGCAGCAGAGAAAATTTTAGAATTAAATTTACCTATATTGAACATTCTTAGTGCCAAAACACTTAGATTGTTTTCCATGGTTCAGTTTAAAAAAAAAAAAAATTAATGACTTCTTTTCAGAGTAAAATTATATACTGGCCATCATCAACAAAAAGACTGTAAATCTAAGCCTATGGTTAGTGTATGCTTGTGTAGTAGTGCATATATATTTATAGTTTGAATCTGACTTTTCAGAACTTATTCAGAAATGCAAGCTACACTAGAGCAATATTTGAGGGACTCTAAAATTGTATTTATGTGAATCAAAGATTTTGTTTATACATTTACCACGGTTGTTTCATAGTGGGATTAAAATTCAAACCAGTCCCATAAATTGGGCCAATACAGAATAAAAGAGGAAATTGATTACCAAACTCTTTATGCATCAAAATCACCTGGGTCTTTGTTAAAAGAGTGTCTGAAGTCTGGGAACAGACACAAGAATTTGTATTTATAACAAGTTTCTAGCTAATTCTGCTACTCTAGGTGCAACTCTCTGAGAACTACTGACAATGATCTTAGAGAAAAAGATGTATACTCTTGATTATGTTTCATATGCTGAGATATAAAGGTGCTGGTGTCTCAGACTTTGACAGGATATCCAAAAGATAAATCAACTGTGAATTCTTGACCATCTGGAAGATGGAGCTGAAATCGTTGCTAACTCCCTGACTCAGCCCACTCAAACCACATGAGGAACTGGAATTGAACTGAATCTGTAAGTAGTTGGGAAAGAGGTATTGACTTGAAGTTCAGGTGGAGATCTTGGGGAAAGAAGAGGTGTTTGAAAGATACTCTGAGTTTAAAATACTGTACTCCTTATGACTAAGGGTGCAGTAGCAGCTAATCCTTTAAAAATGCAAATGACAGAAACACTGCCAACACAGAAACTTGAAAACTCACTGCAGCAAGAGAAAGCAACCACAGCGAACTAACTCTGCAATATGAAAGCATAATTTTTTAAGAGTGACATTTGCAGGAAGGCTTAACTTTCAGGGATATATCCTGATTTCTCTTGTGAAGAAGCTGTGGTTTGGGGACAGGAGGCAGGTTCCAAAGTCCATTTTTTATTGACTGAATGGTTTTGGGCAACCTGCTTGACTTCTTCAGTCTTCCAATGATACATGAAATCTTTTTGTACAATGTAATTTATGAATGATAAGAACGGTTGATCATAGTAAAGGACATGTAGACAGTGTGTGAAGTTCAGTTGAAATTACTAAGCTTTTATGTTATTTTCTAGCTGTATGATGTATCAGTATTTTGAAATGTCAGGAGTTAGGGTAAGTAGCCATAGCTACAAGCACAGTATGAATATATCAGTTCTTCCTTATTTCTTAACACTGAGAAGAGAGAAGATTAAGGACAGACATTTATTTCTCCACATGCCTGATTTTCGCAAGGAGTCAATACCATCCTCTAATGCAGTAATAAAAAGAAAATCAACATGACATTCACAATTTACTAGGCAAGTCAAAATACCTTCCTAGGGGGGTTTCAATAATGAAATACAGCCATTTACTTCATCCATTTCAAAATCAGATTGAAGGCCTAAGGGAAAATTTCCCTGAAGAATTCACATTTTTCATGTTGCATATATTTAGAATACAATAATTCTGCACATGGAAGCAATTTTTTCTTGAGTGTCATAAAAAGTGGATGAGAATAAAATGACCATTTTCCAGTTTGTATGAGCATGAAGAGTTCCAAGTTCAGCATCTTCTAATTCACAGTTTCTAAGCTCTATTTACAATGGCGTTCATCTCTCACTGCAAGATAAGTGGCTTTTCCCCCTACTCGTATGGTGGTTAAAGCTGCTTCTAATGATTCCCATCTTGTTAGTAATGTTGAAAATAGGTTCAAAACAGGCACTTTCATTGTTCTTTCCCTTCATTTGAGTGAGTTCCATAGAGCCCTACACATAGTAGGTATTTTCTACATGTCTACCCAAACTGTGAGACTAGCAACAAGAGAAGGCAAAAAAATGAACATTCTTTACTATTTCATTCAGTCCTTCTTGTGGAAGATTCAGATCAAATAAGGTGCCTCTTAAGCAACCTGCTTTCACATTGTTTGCTGTGTCATGTTGTAACGTCTTTCAGTCACGTCTGACTCTTCGTGACTGCATGGACTGTGGCCTGCCAGGCTCTTGTCTATGGAAATTTCCAGGGAAGGATACTGGTGTGGGTAGCCATTCCCTTCTCCAGGGGATCTTCCCAAACCAATGATCACATTATTTTTTTTAGAGAAGGAGAAATCTTTTTTAGAGAAAGGGAAAGCTTCTGTGTTTAAAAATACAAAATCATTGCAGCTGATGTTGGACAACTTCATGTTAACAGAGAGAGGAAGGACGATGGCTATTTTCTTCTTTTCTGGATTTGTTCATAACTGTGCTTTGAAGAAAATTCTGATTTTTGAAATGTTAATCATCATCAAATGTAATGAAAGAAAAAAGTCATGGTGCCTGCCTTTGATATGCTCATAGATATGACTGAATTATCTTGCTTTTCCCAGAGTTAAACTATTTTATAATACTGTGTCTAGAACAAAAGATATACACCCACAATCCTAGCATTTTACTGAATGCTAACTTCTATTGTCTGTATGGAAAGAGAACAAAACATATCTAAACTATGAATTATGATTTTTCTGTCTTTTTTTCAGTTAATTTTTTATGGTGATGTCTAAACTATTGCAATTACCATTTCTTCACGTGCATTCACCATAATGTTCCCTAAAAACAAAGTCAAAGTCAGAAATCACTCCCTCCCCTCTGATGCAAGTTTTCTTACTCCTATGGAGCCTGCTCACACTCTTTTTCATCTCTCTAAGGAGAGTCTTCTTCTCCAATTAAAAGCCTTAATTCTGAACACATTTTAGGTAAAATGAAACTATGTACAAGACTTCAGTCAAAGGAATCCCCCTTCCCTCATCTGTCTGATATCCCAGATCTGCTCCCCAGAGGTGGCCAGTTTTTATTTTGGAACACTGAATAAATGATAACTAATTTTATTGTGTTTCAAGCATTGCTTCCTTCATTCATTCACTCAGAAATATTACTTGAGTGACAATTACATGGCAGCCATTATGTTAGGCACTAGTCATTTGAACCTGAAATAAACCACAGATGGATGGTGACTAAAGGCTATAGAGCAGGGTTTTCTAGCTGTCGCGGGGGAAGGATGAGATGGACTGACACTATTATATATATTATGCCATGTTGAAATAGAAACATGAAACTAAAGACATAAAAATTACAAACAATTATTGCAGTCAACAAACATCCAATCATTCTGTCAATTTGCTGTGCAAGGTTTTAAATGCTACAGAGCAGAGTTCTAAAGCCTTATTCTGCATTTTCCTCCAAGACAGGCAACATGACATTCCTGCACTAGCAAAGGACAAGAACTACATTTGAGGAGCATTTGTATTGGTTCCAGAACATAAACATAGTGGGGGCCAATTACCTCTATTTCCTCTTACCTGTTAGGGTCAAGGATATTTCTTCCATTGCTCCTCAAGGTGTTGAGGGCTCTCCTCCCTTTAGAAGATAAACTTGCTAATGGTTTTCCTTTGCTATTAAAAGGAAGGATGTATTCGAATAGCCTTAGCAAGGTCTCCTAGCAGAGCCTGGCATCCAGCTTTTGGGAGTTCATAGGCAGTGGAGGTAGACACTTTCAATTAGCTGCAAATAACATTTTTATGCCTTTATTGGTTTATTCATGAATTTAGCAATTATATGTGGATTTTCTTATAAAATTTGCTTAAATGTCCTCATCCCCTTTCCTTAGGTTCCAAATTTGTCACTGTATCTCCACTCTTTCTTCTTCTAATGGCTTCATTATACAATATACATACACCACCATGTAGATTACCCACATGTAATATAATTGTGTATTTCTTATTCTACTAGTTTTATATCTCTTAACCTCTTCCTTTATGAATTGATATATTCACATTCTAACCTATCTAAATCCCTCTTATTCGCTGCTTCTACCTCTTGACTTTGTCATCTGCATATTTTTATTTTAAGGATGACATTACTTACTTAAATACTTAAATATTTAGTTTCATAAAAATTTAATCATAATTAAAGTTTCTGCACTTTTAAAATATTTAGTTTGTAACATGAAAATCACTATATGATGATTTATTGTTAGTTTTTTTAGAAATAATGTGCATGATAAAGCCAAATATATTCCTTGGATTGCATTTTCTTTTTTATAAATTCAGTGCACAACTCCTATGACAATCAGAATATTTGGACTGCCTTTTCCCTCCACTGAAAATATGACACAGCTTAGTTTGCTTTACTTGAGCAACAAGTTTCTTGTGTCTTTCTTAGCTTTTTTGTTAGTTTCCACCGGAGTTATTTTTTTCAACTTTGTTTCTCTTTATTGTTGTTGTTGTTCAGTTCCTAAATCATGTCCAACTCTTTACAACCCCATGCACTGCATTATACCAGACTTTCCTGTCCTTCATTTTCTCCTAGAGTTTGCTCAGACCATATTCATTGAGTTGAAGATGCCATTCAACTATCTCATTCTCTGTTGCCCCCTTCTCCTTTTGCCCTCAATCTTTCCCAGCATCAGGGTTTTTCCCAATGAGTTGGTTCTTTGATTCAGGTGGCCCAAAGTATTGGAGCTTCAACTTCAGCATCAGTTCTTCCAGTGAATATTTAGGACTGATTTCCTTTAGGATTGACTGACTTGATCTCCTTGCTGTCCAAGGGACTCTTAAGAGTCTTCTCCAGCACCACAGTTCAAAAGCATTGCTTCTTTGGTGCTCAGCCTTCTTTATGATCCAACTTTCTCATCCATACATGAGTACTGGAGAAACCATAGCTTTGACTATATGAACACTTGGCAGCAAAGAGATGTCTTTGCTTTTTAATATGCTGTCCAGGTTTGTCATAACCTTCCTTCCAAGGAGCAAACATCTTTTATTTTCGTGGGTGCAGTTACTCTCCACAGTGATTTAGGTCATAAGAAAATGAATTCTGTCACCTTTTCCACTTTTTCCCCATCTATTTGCCATGAAGTGATAGGATCTTCATTTTTTTAATGTTTAGTTTTAAGACAGCTTTTTCACTCTCCTCTTTTGCCCTCATCAAGTGGCTCTTTAATTCCACTTCATTTTCTACCACTAAAGTGGTATTATATACATATCTGAGTCTGTTAATATTTCTCCTGGCAATCTTGATTCCAGCTTGTGAGTCATCCAGCCTGGCACTGCCCCAAATTCCTCTGTGGCTCAGATGGTAAAGAAGCTCCCTGCAATGTGGGAGACCCAGTTTCAAACCCTGGTTTGGGAAGATCCCCTGGAGAAGGGGATCACAACCCACTCTGGTATTCCTGCCTGGAGAATTTCATGGACAGAGGATTCCGGCAGGCTCCAGCCCATGTGTTTGCAGAGTTGGACAGGACTGAGCAATTGTCTCTAGCTCACACCCTAACACAATCTACATACATATTATTATTTTTTCTTTTTTAAATTCATTACATCATGGATATCTGGCAACATTAGTTATGTTATCTATTTTACTGAAATCATTCTATTTTTATTCTGACAAACATGTTTCATGCAAGTCTTTCAATTTGTATCCTACTTCAGACCAAATAAGATACTAGCCAGGATTATTGACACTGGCTACCTGAGATTTCCTCACTAAAATCTGTGATTATAATTTACATGTTTCACTTTGTGACAGTTACTTTGGTTAGATACATCTTCAAGTATCCCCCTAAGAAAGTGTGCATGAACAGATATATCTTTGTAATTGCCACATCTTGAATACATATTTTAGGAAGCTTATGCTCAAGTTTATTTTCAAATTTTTTTCCTCAGACTTTTGTAGGCCCTTTGTTGCTGGTGGTTTGTGGGCAATGGGAACAGAAACTTTTCAATAACTCTAAATGTTATTATTATAATACCTTTGTTTTTCACTCAGAAACTCTAGCTATCTCTTAAGGATTTTCTTGCTAAGTTCAGCTGCTGATGTTATTCATTAGATGTGAGGGCATGTGTGCTAAGTCACTTCAGTTGTGTCCTACTCTTTGCAATCCTATGTATTGTAACCCACCAGGCTCCTCTGTTAAGGGGTTCTCCAGGCAAGAATACTTGAGTGGGTTGCCGTGCCCTCCTCCAGGGTGTCTTCCCCATCCAGGGATCAAACCTACCTCTCCCTCATTGTGGGTGTATTCTTTACCACTGAGACACTGCAGAAGTCCATTCATCATGTTGTAGCCATGCATTCTGGGAAACAAACTCACTCAGAAGGACAATGCAGATAGTGAAGTGCAGTTTATTACACTGGTGGGCCCAAGGCAGAGTTTCCTCAGCCAAGAACCCTGACATTTGTGAAAATCTTTTATACCCCATGTGTACCTGTCTGAACCCATGACTCCAAATTCCTAAAGAAGTACAAAACAAAGGAAGGGTAAATACAATCCCAATAACCCTAACATTCATGTGTTATGTGCTCAAACAGTTAAACAATTGGCCAATAATCAATAAGCCTGAGTTTACATTCTGAAAGGTACAAAAAAATTTATGGGCTATCCGGAGGTGGGGGGGGGGGGATTAGTGTATGCTTTCTCTTAGGCGATGAGTAACCAGCATACCTTTTCATACTGTTGATACTGTTCATGGCAAAATAATAGGATACTAAAAGAAGAACTTCCCAGGTCAGTAGGTGCCTAATATGCTACTGGAGATCAGTGGAGAAATAACCCCAGAAAAAAATGAAGGGATGGAGCCAAAGCAAAAACAATACCCAGTAGTGGATGTGACTGGTGATAGAAGCAAGGTCCGATGCTGTAAAGAGCAATATTGCACTAGAACCTGGAATGTCAGGTCCATGAATCAAGGCAAATTGGAAGTGGTCAAACAAGAGATGGCAAGAGTGAACTTTGACATTCTAGGAATCAGCAAACTAAAATGGACTGGAACAGGTGAATTTAACTCAGATGACCATTACATCTACTACTGCGGGCAGGAATCCCTTAGAAGAAATGGAGTAGCCATCATAGTCAACAAAACAGTCCAAAATGTAGTACTTCGATGCAGTCTCAAAAATGACAGAATGATCTCTATTCGTTTCCAAGGCAAACCATTCAATATCACAATAATCGAAGTCTATGCCCCAACAAGTAACACTGAAGAAGCTGAAGCTGAATGATTCTATGAAGACCTACAAGACCTTTTAGAACTAACACCCAAAAGAGATGTCCTTTTCATTATAGGGGACTGGAATGCAAAAGTAGGGAGTCAAGAAACACCTGGAGTAACAGGCAAATTTGGCCTTGGAATATGGAATGAAGCAGGGCAAAGACTGATAGAGTTTTGCCAAGAAAATGCACTGGTCATAGCAAACACCCTCTTCCAACAATACAAGAGAAGACTATACATGGACATCACCAGATGGTCAACACTGAAATCAGATTGTTATATTCTTTGCAGCCAAAGATGGAGAAGCTCTATACGGTCAACAAAAACAGGGCCAGGAGCTGACTGTGGCTCAGATCATGAACTCCTTATTGCCAAATTCAGATTTAAATTGAAGAAAATAGGGAAAACCACTAGACCATTCAGGTGTGACCTAAATCAAATCACTTATGACTACATAGTGGAAGTGAGAAATAGATTTAAGGGCCTAGATCTGATAGATAGAGTGCCTGATGAACTATGGACTGAGGTTCGTGACATTGTACAGGAGACAGGGATCAAGACCATCCCCATGGAAAAGACATGCAAAAAAGCAAAATGGCTGTCTGAGGAGGCCTTACAAATACCTGTGAAAAGAAGAGAAGTGAAAAGCAGAAGAGAAAAGGAAAGATATAAGCATCTGAATGCAGAGTTCCAAGGAATATCAAGAAGAGATAAGAAAGCCTTCCTCAATGATCAATGCAAAGAAATAGAGGAAAACAACAGAAAGGGAAAGACTAGAGATCTCTTCAAGAAAATTAGAAACCAAGGGAACATTTCATGCAAACAGGGCCTCGATAGGACACAAATGGTATTGACCTAACAGAAGCAGAAGATATTAAGAAGAGGTGGCAAGAAGACACAGAAGAACTGAACAAAAAAGATCTTTACAACCCAGATAATCATGATGGAGTGATCACTCACCTAGAGCCAGATATCCTGGAAGGTGAAGTCAAGTGGGCCTTAGAAAGCATCACTATGAACAAAGCTAGTGGAGGTGATGGAATTCCAGTTGAGCTGTTTCAAATCCTGAAAGATGATGCTGTGAAAGTGCTGCACTCAATATGCCAACAAATTTGGAAAACTCAGCCGTGGCCACGGGACTGGAAAAGCTCAGTTTTCATTCCAATCCCAAAGAAAGGCAATGCCAAGGAATGTTCAAACTACCACACAATTGCACTCATCTCACATGCTAGTAAAGTAATGCTTAAAATTCTCCAAGCCAGGCTTCAGCAATATGTGAACTATGAACTTCAGGATGTTCAAGCTGGTTTTAGAAAAGGCAGAGGAACCAGAGATCAAATTAGCAACATCTGCTGCATAATGGAAAAAGCAAGAGAGTTCCAGAAAAACATCTATTTCTGCTTCATTGACTATGCCAAAGACTTTGACTGTGTGGATCACAGTAAACTGTGGAAAATTCTGAAAGAGATGGGAATACCAGACCATCTGACCTGCCTCTTGAGAAATCTGTATGCAGGTCAGGAAGCAACAGTTAGAACTGGACATGGAACAACAGACTGTTTCCAAATAGGAAAAGGAGTACATCAAGGCTGTATATTGTCACCCTGCTTATTTAACTTGTATGCAAAGTACATCATGAGAAACGCTGGGCTGGAAGAAGCACAAGCTGGAATCAAGAGTGCTGGAAGAAATATCAATAACCTCAGATATGCAGATGACACCACCCTTATGACAGAAAGTGCAGAGGAACTAAAAAGCCTGCTGATGAAAGTGAAAGAGGAGAGTGAAAAAGTTGGCTTAAAGCTCAACATTCAGAAAACTAAAGTCAGGGCACCTAGTCCCTTCACTTCATGGGAAATAGATGGGGAAACAGTGGGAACAGTGTCAGACTTTATTTTGGGGGGCTCCAAAATCACTGCAGATGGTGACTGCAGCCATGAAATTAAAAGACGCTTACTCCTTGGAAGAAAAGTTATGACCAACCTAGACAGCATATTCAAAAGCAGAGACATTACTTTGTCAACGAAGATTCGTCTAGTCTAAGCTATGGTTTTTCCAGTGGTCATGTATGGATGTGAGAGTTGGACTGTGAAGAAGGTTGAGCACCAAAGAATTGATGCTTTTGAACTGTGGTGTTGGAGAAGAGTCTTGAGAGTCCCTTGGACTGCAAGGAGATCCAACAGTCCATTGTGAAGGAGATCAGCCCTGGGATTTCTTTGGAAAGAATGATGCTAAAGCTGAAACTCCAGTACTTTGGCCACCTCATGTGAAGAATTGACTCATTGGAAAAGACTCTGATGCTGGGAGGGATTGGGGGCAGGAGGAGATGGGGACGACAGAGGATAAGATGGCTGGATGGCATCACTGACGCGATAAACATGAGTCTGAGTGACCTCTGGGAGCTGGTGATGGACAGGGAGGCCTGGCGTTCTGTGATTCATGGGGTTGCAAAGAGTCGAACACGACTGAGCTGCTGAACTGAACTGAACTGAACTGAACCAGGGTATGATCTTCAAATTTTCCCTCTCTGGAGGGGTTCTTATATTTCTGTTGTAGTTTCCATAGGCACTAAACACAGAGTTCAGAGTCCATTGGATAGGTGGCCGAACATAATCAGCATGAACAAGCCTAAGATGGAGTCCTGGCCCTATGAATTCTCTCTTCAAGTCAGATATCTTATATCAAATGTTTCACATTCCTCTACCATGCTAGAAGAATTTTAGGACATCATTTTATTGTGGTAAATTTCATAGCAATATGCCTAACTGTTGATCATTAACAAAATATTTATCCTCACTGGTATTCAGCCCTTTTGATCTGAAGTCTTACCAGTTGAGAAAGACTTATGACAACAGATATATTATTGTATCTACACATGAGTTATTTAAGCTACTAGAAATTATATTAATTATTTTCTCTGCATTTTTTCTGTTATCTCCTCCCCCTTTAAATTCATATGTGGAGTCATCGGAATCCTTGAATCTCTCCTTTTCTCTCATATTCTGCTGATTTTCTTTTTTCCTAAGTATTTTTGCAAAGACTACTCCTTCTTTTGTGTGTTCACTGAAGTTGCTGTTCTTTAATCCCATGTTCAGCTAGAGTTTTGGCAGAGATGTCACTCTGCGCCATGCAGTTCAATGGGTATTGACAAATGCATAATGTCCAGTGTCTACAATGGTACTGGGGAGAATAGTTTCACCTCCCTAAAAATCCCTGCTGAGCTATGTATTTTAAACGGTTATACTCTCTCAATTTTATCTCTACCCTGATACAAGTTTCGTGTGCTTTTATCTCAGCCTTTTCATATTAATGATTTCCTTCAAACATACATTGAAACTTGTATGTCCACTTTTATGTTATTTTATTTATTTTTAGTGAAGTATGTTGAAGTATATTATTATATGTTACAGGTGTACTACATAGGGATTCACAGTTTTAAAAGGTTATACTCAATTTATAGTTATAAAATATTTTCTATATTCCCCATGTTGTATAAGTAGCTTATTTTATATGTCTACTTATTCTTTAGAGTGAGGGAGTAGGAATCCTATGCATGGAAACTGATATGACAGAACACACAGACCTTATGGACTGAGCTTTGCATTAGTGGTCATTTGTGCAGGGATCCTGGAACTGTCAGAAAATGATGTATCTAAGTTGGGATTACAAAACATACAGTACCTGTTTCAATTTAGATGGGATCGATCAGTTACCTCCCAGATATAGTCTATTATCAAGCTGGGACTTGTGCTTCCAAATTTTGTTGAAATCTCTAATCTAATGAGGGACTACTTTCTCATTGTTTCACATATATAAATTTATAAAGTTTTAAATTATTATTTTAATTTCAATAGCATCTTGGTAACCATGAGAGAGTTCTATGTGCAAAGTCTGCCATGTGGTAAGTAAAATAGTATAGCCTATACCAATTTGTACAATACTTAGCACTCACTGTATGCATTCTGCATTATAAATATGTTTGCTGCTATCTTCTATTTTCTTTGTGTATTCAAGACTGAAATTACTTACACATTAAGACTTGTGGCTTATATATTAAAACTATATGTGTCATCTAGTAAAGGTAAAAATATTATGGGAGTTGTTTTCAAGCACCTTTGTACACTCTGTCATCTAGAAGTATACCTTTATGTGGCGTGTCTTATTTTTTCAAATAAATAATTCATTAGAACTACTTATCCATATTTTATATGGGAAAGAAGAGTATAATTAGGATGAGATATCTGCTGTTAGTCTTATCAGAGTTTCCATGTACAAAATGAGTGATACTAATCTGGCTACTTGCAAAATTTTCTGTTTGTCCTTCAATATGTTACCAATAATGGGTCTAGGTGTATAACTCTTTGATGTTCATATAACTCCTTTGTTGTTCAGATGGGTTATTTTTATAAAAGTTGAGAACTTCAGCCATTATGTGTCCAAATATATTTTTTTACTTTTTTGCCTTTCTCCTCTCTTTTTGTGCCCCTATTTTGCTTATGTGGATGCCCCTGGTGGTTTTCACATTTCTCTGAGTTTCTGTTCATTTTTCTTCATTTGGTTTCCTCTCTTGCCAACTAAAAAAATATTAGTCAAAACTTGTAAATAGAGAGTTGTTTTATTTGGTGGGGATGTTAAGGACTCCGAGCCCAGAACACAACGTCTCAGTGCCTGCAGGCATGCCAAGTCTCTTCAGTCGTGTCCGACTCTGGACTGTAGCCCAGCAGCCTCCTCTGTCCATGGGATTCTCCAGGCAAGAATACTGGAGTAGGTTGCCATGCCTTCCTCCAGGGGATCTCCCAAACTAGGGATCAAAGCTGCATGTCTTAAATCTCCTGCATTGACAGGTGGGTTCTTTATCACTAGCACCACCTGAGAAGACCAGCATCACAGTAGCCCGGAGAAAATTATTCTCAGGAGGTAGGAGAGGGAGTTAGACTATACACAAGTTTGCAACAAAGGAGGCAGGCAGTCTAAAGAGTGAAGATTCTTAAGTAGTAAGGAAAACAAGATATCAAGTGAAGGAATTTAGCGTTCTGTGTATGGGAAGATGGAAGCCTCTGGGCTCACTGAATCCATTCCTTTCATATGTATCTCAGCTATCTGGAGCCAAATCCTGTTTTCTGTCACTGTAAGGGGTTGCAGGTGAGGTGGATAGGTGCCTCTTGCATCCCCCACCCCCAGCTCATTAGCAGGCACCCTGGGGGTAGTGGTGGCATCCGCTGGATTGCAGCCCTTGTGTTTGCTTTTGGGAGCCCTCATTCACATCAGGGCTTCCCAGGTGGCACTAGTGGTAAAGAACCTGCCTGTCAATGCAGGTTAAATCCCTGGGTTGGGAAGATCCCCTGGAGTAGGAAATGACAATCCACTCTAGTATTCTTGCCTGGGAAGTCCCATGGACAGAGGAGCCTGGTGGGCTACAGTCCATGGAGTTTCAAAGAATCAGACATGACTGAAGTGACTTAGCACACATTCACACTAGGAGGCCAGAAATTGCAGATAGCTGTGGCTTTTTTTTTTTTTTTTAACCTCTTGATATGGCAGGAAGTATTTCATTTCACACTCTGTTCTTCAGAATGTATATTCTCAATCTTCATATTTGTAGACACTCTCTTCTTTCAGCTCAAATCTACTAGAGTCTCCTAGTGAATTTCCCATTTTGATTAGCATATTGTACTTTTCAACTGCAGATTTTCCATTTGGTTCCCTTTGTGATTTCTAGCTCTTGCTATTTTCCTTTTTGTAAGACATTGTTATCACCTTCATTCAATTACACAAACACAGATCCCTTTATTTCTTTGAATATAGCTGTAAAAGCTGCTTTGACATCTTTGCTAAGTTCTACATTTGACACCTTCAAAGGAAGTCTCTATTGCTTGCATTTTGTTTTTCCTATCTATGGATCACAATTCCTTATTCTTTGCATGTCTCTTTATTTTTGTTGAAAACTGGACATTTTCGATAATGAATTGTAGTCACTCTCTAGATACCACATCCTAGTCCTCATCCTCACCCCCAAGGGCCTGTTATTGTTTAAGAACTTGGCTGCAGCCTATTTCCCCCACACTTTGTAACTTCTGATGGGCTTGTGCACAGTCAACTGACCAACAGGAATAAGTGTGGTCTTAGCCAAACTCTCTCAAGAGAGTTCTATCTCTGAAATTCCAGTGAAACTTATAGATGGTCTGCCTCTTTTGGTATGGAAACCCAGCTGTTACCCTCCACACAGTGCTAACTGACTGTACTATTGTTTTTGAAAACACCCTGGGGATATAAATTGTTCCACAATCTAATCCAATTGAAGTGGCAATTTTGCGTGAACAGAGTGTTGCCTGTCTCCGAGACTTCCTCAGTCTCAGGAGGGGACTTCTTAGCTGTTTCTTTTCCTACTTCTCTTTGCATAATTTTGAGCCAGTTTTACTACATCTTGCTTATTGCCAGCACTATTTCAGAGCTACTAACATTTTCTTCTCTGCTTACCACCAAAATATTCCTTAAGCATAAACTTTGCAAGCGATGTTCTAAATAAAGTCTACCTCCTTAGGAAGAGCTACAGAAATCTCTGTTCTTCCAGTACGCGTTGTCCTTGGGCAGAATACCTATGACATTGCATTGGGCCTGAAGCTCTGGAACAAGGGTCTGCTTCTCCCAGAGGAACCTGCTACTCTACAGGTGGAGTATTTCATGGTGATGAGAGTCCCTGATCTTCTTGGTTTATCCTTTCATAATGAAACTACTAATGTATTATACAAGCAAGCTGGGGTAAACAATAAATTCCAAGTATTCTCAAATGGCTGCACCTGGGTTATAGCTTTTGCCCCATGAATGGGGGTTTAGTGGGTGAGGAGATTTGGATTCTCTTGGTTCTGAGGCAGGAGATAGATGGGCTCCAGGTAAGGCATTTTCAACTAGTCTGCTGTTTGCATTTCCTGAGGCAGGAAGCAAGTGGTCTTCAGGCTAGATATTTATGACCAGCCTCCTGTCTGTACTTTGAGATAGAAATAACAACAGGGACAGGATACATAACTGGACACTTTAAGATAACAGTAATAGCAGGGACAGAGAGATGCTAAACTCTGTTTGGTCACATATTTCCCATCCTAGGCTCCTTGGAGGTGAAGAAAGAAGGGGCACCACCCCATAATAGGTGATGCCAAGACCCCTCCCAATAGGCCTCTGAGCTGGACTTCATCTTGGAAACCTGTTAGGGAAGGTCGTAGGGCAAGGCAAGTGTGGAAAAAGAAACCAGATAACTGGTCAACAGTAGCAAAGACCCAGAAGAACTGCCCTATATAAATGACTTAACCATCTCTTTCCTGTGACTCTCTTCATTGGGAGGATGCTACAGCCTTTCTCTCCAGGTGTGTCTCTCTGCCTTGCTTCTGCGTGTGCTTTCCCGCTTGTGCTGCATCTCTAATAATAAACTTTGCCTCTGCTTTTGTTTTTTTCCTCCTTGAGAAATGCGTTTTTCACTAGGACAAATAGCCAGGGAATTTTCTTTCTACCTTCTAGGCCCTGATGAACTAGCGACTGGGGTTCCTGGTTTTTATCTAGGCTGCTGCTGCTAAGTCGCTTCAGTCGTGTCCGACTCTGTGAGACCCCAGAGGTGGCAGCCCACCAGGTTCCCCCGTCCCCGGGATTCTCCAGGCAAGAACACTGGAGTGGGTTGCCAATTCCTTCTCCAACGCATGAAAGTGAAAAGCGAACATGAAGTCGCTCAGTCGTGTCTGACTTTTCGCGACCCCATGGACTGCAGCCTACCAGGCTCCTCCGTCCATGGATTTTCCAGGCAAGAGTACTGGAGTGGGGTGCCATTGCCTTCTCCCAATTCAGTTCCTGGGCAGGGAACTAAGATCTTGCTTCAAGCCACCACTCACTGCTATTTCTTCTGAGATCAGCCCCACCTACCTAGAATAGATGCAATATACTGCTGAGGAGAAAGATGAGAGATTCTGGCTGCCTATGCCTCCTGGAGACAAAATGTGGCTCTAAACTAGGTGCTGGGACAGCAGGGTGTTGTTGGTCATAGTTAAAGTCATCTAGAGTAGAATTTCCTTCACACTGAGTTGGGTACGGGGATGGGTAGAGGAGTAGATCATGGCTTAAATTACCCCTCTCTCCCAAATTTTCACTATTCTTGCACATATTTAGTAGATTTTCTTGATTAAACATTTCTTCATTTTCTATGTGCTCTTAGGAAATGGTTGTTTCACTGGGAGAAGCAGGGAGGGGGTAACTCAGATGGGTAAAGAATCCGTCTGCAATGCGGGAGACCTGGGTTCAATCCTTGAGTTGGGAAGATCCCCTGGGGAAGGGATTCGCAACCCGCTGCAGTATTCTTGCCTGAAGAATCCCCATGGACAGAGAAGCCTGGCAGGCTATAGCACATTGGGTCATAGAGAGTTGGACATGACTGAGTGACTAACACTTTCACTTTCACTTCACTGCGAGGCGGGTTGCTGAGCTACTCACATGTCCATTCTGAAGTGAGAAAGCAAATTTTTGATGGAAGAATTTATTCTAAGGGCAGTGAGACTTTGGAAGAAAAATAAAACATATTTACAGGACTTAATAGCTACAAAATTCTCTATAAAAGGCTGAGGACTAGAGCAAGTCTTTGAAGATGAGATTGTGATATATAGAGTACTGAAGTCAGCACACACAAAGGGTCATTAAAGCCCTGGATAACTGAGCTCCTAAATATTGTCTTATTGGAAACCATTCACAGTTAGTCCCCTACATATGAACTTTCAAGTTGCAAACTTACAAAGATGCTAATATGTGTTCAAGTGTCCTTTCACGTGTTTGGCTTGTATTATCCTTTGCAAGTGGTTGTGCTTTTGTGTACATTACAAGAGAAAAGACAAAGAGAGGGAAGAAGAAGAAGAAGTAACTGATGAACCAAAGAGATTCACCATGCAGGAAATGGCAAGATTTTCTTTATTTGAGGAGGTACTGTTAGTTTTTGAGACATAGAACCTGAACGTAGAATGGTACATGAAACTTGCAACAGCCATTTAGAATGCAATCGATTGCTACTTGCTATCATGTCACCTATGATGAGAAAAAAGACCCACAATCCAGATATTATTGGATCATTCTTTCAAGAGGGTAGATAGAATTGAATCCAGCAAGGAACCAGACAGAACCTGTGTTTTCAAATCAGGAGTGAATGGAATTGCAGCTTACCCTCCATCTCCTGTTTCTTATAGTCCTTCAGCTCTACCATCTCCCACCTCCCTCTTCCAGTTGGTAACTCATCTTGCCTGTTCACTTGATGCCAGCCCCTGTGTGCTGGCTATTCTATAGTACTGTTATAATTTTCAAAGTATTTTACCATGAGATTAATTTTTTTCTGTTTTTTTAAATATATTATCTGTGTGAAAAGTACTATAAATTTATTATAGTACAGTACTATATAGCCAATTAGAGTAGTTGGATACCTAGGCTAACACTGTTGGACTTACAAACAAATTAGATTAATGAATGTGCTCTTGCAATGGAACGTGTTTGCTTGTAGGATACTTACCATATTTAGCTTATGTAAAATATCTGTAATACATCTAGAAGTAATACGTAGAATACTGCTAGAAACTGCAGAATGTAATTAGTCACAATTATTTTTATAGATTGTGAGAAAAAAGACACATCATACTTAAACAGTAAGGAATGTATAGAGTACATATTTTATTCACATTTGGAGGTTGAGGATGGTGCACTTAAATAAAAATAGATGTCCACGTCTGACCACAATTCTGAGTTTGTGTACTCTGTAGAGGTCATGAAAGACAGTGGGTCTCTTGGGTAAAAGATTCATGTAGATTAATTCATTAACATCTCATGATTAAAGGTGCGAAAGAACTCATAATATTTGCTTTCATTTTGATTACGATACTTAGGATATGCTCCTGCTGCTGCTACTAAGTTGCATCAGTTGTGTCCGACTCTGTGCGACCCCATAGACGGAAGCCCACCAGGCTCCTCTGTCCCTGGGATTTTCTGGGCAAGAACACTGCAGTGGGTTGCCATTTCCTTCTCCAATGCATGAAAGTGAAAAATGAAAGTGAAGTCACTCAGTCGTGTCCGACTATTAGTAACCCCATGGACTGTAACCTACCAGGCTCCTCCGTCCATGGGATTTCCCAGGCAAGAGAACTGGAGTATAATCACCTATTATTTCAGTTACACAGGTGTTTTTCATGATAGTTTTGTATTTTGATTTTGTGAGTTTTCAGTTTGGCATAATTATCTTTTTAAATTTTATTGAATAATAGTTGATTTACAATGCTGTGTTAATTTTTGTGCAAAATAGTGATTCGTACATACATTCCTTTTCATATTGTTATTCGTTCATTCTATATATAATAGTTTGGATCTGCTAGTCTCAAACCCCTAATCCTTCCCTCCCCTGCCTACTCCTTTCCTTTGTCAACCACAAGTCTGCTCTTTGTCTGTGAGATTGTTTCTGTTTCATAGGCAAGTTCATTTGTGTCATATTTTAAATTCCATATGTAAGAGGTATTTGTGTTTTCTCTTTCTGACTTACTTAGTGATAATGTCAAGGTCCATCCATTGTATTATTTCTTTCATCAGTTTGATAGAATATCTTCCCAAAATTTCTCTTTAGTTATTACCACTAATTGGACACAAAAAGGCTGATTTGTCCTACTGTCATAGTTTCTTATTCCTTTCTTTTTTCCTCTGGTAACCCTGCCATTGACACTGCTGACTATGTGACAGCTGAAACTGAAAACATTTTTGGGTGATATTTACCCAGTTGTTTGGATTTGGTTTACTTGTGGCTGGGTCCTGGCATTTTCTGAACTCCCAGTGGGCTTCTTCCACCTGACTCCCTGAGGCAGCCACAGTTACTGATTCCAAAATACCTACTCCTCTGTGTCAAAATCAATATTTGATTCTTCATCACAGACTCTGCCTCTTCAGTAACTCCTACTGACTACTGCCTTCACTTGCCACTCTCCTAACAACAACAGAAATGCCTCCTGTAGCTACTTTTGAGCACACTAAAAGTAAGATAAATAAAGGCATTCTTTTTGTAGTTTCTTTGCCTGCTTGCAATAGAATTCTCTACCATCTTCTAGCTTTAACTTGTCTGAATTTATTGAGACTGTGAGATGGGACAACTGTAACCTCTCAAAGAACCATTGTCTCTAGATTCTGGACAACTGGAGAAAATGCTACTTTCCATATGGTAGGAGACAGGTGATAGGTAGGGCTTTAGGTTCCTATAAGGTCTTCACTGATCAGAAGTGTGAAGTGGTGTGTTAGTCTTGGCAGATACAGTCTGAAACTTAATTCACATTAACTTTAAAACATAAAGATGGTATGGACCCAGAATTGAATCAAGATAGCTCTAACTCTACAAGCAAGATAATTTATTTTCCAATTATAGGAATAGATTGACTGAACAAATGGAGAAAAAAAAATTTAAATTTACAGATGTCCTGGTAAAGAGTTGATCTCCCAAATGTAATTTTAATCTTCTGGCTTCTGGCAACTGTTGAGACTCTTCCAACAAACAAAACACTAGACTGTACTCTAATTGAATCAATGGAATTAACAACTAGGAAGTCTATTTTGGAGGAGTTACCCCACGTCCGAGGTCAGGGGCAGCGGCCGAGAGTGCCAGGCTGCGATGGTGCAGGAATGGTCGAGAGGAGTCACCCTGTGCTCGAGGCCAGGGGCGGTGACCAGGAAGAGCCACCCCATATCCAGGGAGCTGTGACTGCGCGGGCGCAGGAGGGCCTAGAGGAGCTATCCCACTTTGACGGTCAGGAAGGGCAGTGGTGAGGAGATACCTCTCGTCCAAGGTAAGGAGCAGTGGCTGTGCTTTGCTGGAGCAGCCTTGAAGAGATACCCCATGTCCAAGGTAAGAGAAAATCAAGTAAGATGGTAGCTGTTGCAAGAGGGCATTAGAGGGCAGACACACTGAAACCATACTCACAGAAAACTAGTCAATCTAATCACACTAGGACCACAGCCTTGTCTAACTCAATGAAAATAAGCCTTGCCCATGGGGCAACCCAAGACGGGCGGGTCATGGTGGAGAGGTCTGACAGAATGTGGTCCACTGGAGAAGGGAATGGAAAACCACTTCAGTATTCTTGCCTTGAGAACCCCATGAACAGTATGAAAAGGCAAAATGATAGGATACTGAAAGAGGAACTCCCCAGGTCAGTAGGTGCCCAACATGCTACGGGAGATCAGTGGAGAAATAACTCCAGAAAGAATGAAGCAATGGAGCCAAAGCAAAAACAATACCCAGCTGTGGATGTTACAGTGATAGAAGCAAGATCCGATGCTGTAAACAGCAATATTGCATTAGAACCTGGAATGTCAAGTCCATGAATCAAGGCAAATTGGAAGTGGTCAAACAAGAGATGGCAAGAGTGAATATGGACATTCTAGGAGTCAGTGAACTAAAATGGACTGGAATGCATGAATTTAACTCAGATGACCATTATATCTACTACTGGGGGCAGGAATCACTCAGAAGAAATGGAGTAGCCATCATGGTCAACAAAAGAGTCCGAAATGCAGTACTTGGATGCAATCTGAAAAAAGACAGAATGATCTCTGTTTGTTTCCAAGGCAAACCATTCAATACCACAGTAATCCAAGTCTATGCTCCAACCAGTAATGCTGAAGAAGCTGAAGTTGAATGGTTCTATGAAGATCTACAAGACCTTTTAGAACTAACACCCAAAAGAGATGTCCTTTCCATTATAGGGGACTGGAATGCAAAAGTGGGAAGTCAAGAAACACCTGGAGTAACAGGCAAATTTTGGCCTTGGAACACAGAATGAAGCAGGGCAAAGACTAATAGAGTTTTGCCAAGAAAATGCACTGGTCATAGCAAACACCCTCTTCCAACAACACAAGAGAAGACTCTACACATGGACATCACCAGATGGTCAACACTGAAATCAGATTGATTGTATTCTTTGCAGCCAAAGATGGTGAAGCTCTATACAGTCAACAAAAACAAGATCAAGAGCTGACTGTGGCTCAGATCATGAACTCCTTATTGCCAAATTCAGACTTAAATAAAGAAATAGGGAAAAACGCTAGACCATTCAGGTATGACTTAAATCAAATCCTTTATGATGATACAGTAGAAGTAAGAAACAGATTTAAGGGACTAGATCTGATAGATAGAGTGCCTGATGAACTATGGAATGAGGTCCGTGACATTGTGCAGGAGACAGGGATCAAGACCATCCCCATGGAAAAGAAATGCAAAGAAGCAAAATGGCTGTCTGGGGAGGCCTTACGAATAGCTGTGAAAAGAAGAGAGGTGAAAAGCAAAGGAGAAAAGGAAAGATATAAGCATCTGAATGCAGAGTTCCAAAGAATAGCAGGAAGAGATAAAAAGGCTTCCTCAGCGATCAATGCAAAGAAATAGAGGAAAACAACAGAAAGGGAAAGACTAGAGATCTCTTCAAGAAAATTAGAAATACCAAGGGAACATTTCATGCAAACAGGGCCTCGATAGGACACAAATGGTATTGACCTAACAGAAGCAGAAGATATTAAGAAGAGGTGGCAAGAAGACACAGAAGAACTGTACAAAAAAGATCTTTACAACCCAGATAATCATGATGGAGTGATCACTCACCTAGAGCCAGATATCCTGGAAGGGAAGTCAAGTGGGCCTTAGAAAGCATCACTATGAACAAAGCTAGTGGAGGTGATGGAATTCCAGTTGAGCTGTTTCAAATCCTGAAAGATGGTGCTGTGAAAGTGCTACACTCAATATGCCAACAAATTTGGAAAACTCAGCAGTGGCCACAGGACTGGAAAAGCTCAGTTTTCATTCCAATCCCAAAGAAAGGCAATGCCAAAGAATTCTCAAACTACTGCACAATTGCACTCATCTCACATGCTAGTAAAGTAATGCTCAAAATTCTCCAAGCAGGCTTCACCAATACGTGAACCATGAACTTCCAGATGTTCAAGCTGGTTTTAGAAAAGGCAGAGGAACCAGAGATCAAATTGCCAACATCCGCTGGATCGTGGAAAAAGCAAGAGAGTTCCAGAAAAACATCTATTTCTGCTTCATTGACTATGCCAAAGCCTTTGACTGTGTGGATCACAATAAACTGTGGAAAATTTTGAAAGAGATGGGAATACCAGACCATCTGACCTGCCTCTTGAGAAATCTGTATGCAAGTAAGAAAGCGACAGTTAGAACTGGGCGTGGAAGAACAGACTGTTTCCAAATAGGAAAAGGAGTACATCAAGGCTGTCTATTGTCACCCTGCTTATTTAACTTATATTCAGAGTACATCATGAGAAACGCTGGACTGGAAGAAACACAAGCTGGAATCAAGATTGCCAGGAGAAATATCAATAACCTCAGATATGCAGATGACACCACCCTTATGGCAGAAAGTGAAGAGGAGCTAAAAAGCCTCTTGATGAAAGTGAAAGAGGAGAGTGAAAAAGTTGGCTTAAAGCTCAACATTCAGAAAATGAAGACATGGCATCCGGTCCCATCACTTCATGGGAAATAGATGGGGAATCAGTGGAAACAGTGTCAGACTTTATTTTCTGGGGCTCCAAAATCACTGCAGATGGTGATTGCAGCCATGAAATTAAGAGACGCTTACTCCTTGGAAGAAAAGTTTTGAGCAACCTAGATAGTATATTCAAAAGCAGAGACATTACTTTGCCGACTAAGGTCCGTCCAGTCAAGGCTATGGTTTTTCCTGTGGTCATGTATGGATGTGAGACTTGGACTGTGAAGAAGGCTAAGCGTCAAAGAATTGATGCGTTTGAACTGTGGTGTTGGAGAAGACTCTTGAGAGTCCCTTGGACTGCAAGGAGATCCAACCAGTCCATTCTGAAAGAGATCAACCCTGGGATTTCTTTGGAAGGAATGATGCTAAAGCTGAAACTCCAGTACTTTGGCCACCTCATGCGAAGAGTTGACTCATTGGAAAGGACTTTGATTCTGGGAGCGATGGGGGCAGGAGAAGAAGGGGACGACAGAGGATGAGGTGGCTGGATGGCATCACTGACTTGATGGACGTGAGTCTGAGTGAACTCCGGGAGCTGGTGATGGACATGGAGGCCTGGCCTACTGCGATTCATGGGGTCGCAAAGAGTCGGACACAACTGAGCGACTGAACTAGCTAACTAACTTCTTCTTCTGACAAGGATATCAATCCCTTGTTTATTCTGAACCCACTCTTACGACCTCATTTTTCTTAGTTAGCTCTCTCAAGGCCCCATCTTCAAATATATTTGCCTTAGTTAGGGCTTCAATATACAGATTTTGAAAGTGAAAGTGTTAGTTGTTCCGTTGTGTTCAACTTTTTTCACCGCATGGACTATGAGGAATTCTCCAGGAAAGAATACTGGAAGGAGTAGCCATTTCCTTCTCCAGGGGATTTTCATGAATCAGGGATCAAACCAGGGTCTCCTGTATTGCTGGTGGGTTCTTTACCATGTGAGCCACCTGGAAAACCCACAATATGGATTAGACTTATTTGACATGTTCTTTCTAGTGAAAGAAGATCACACATTCCTCCTAAGTCACTTCAGTCGTGTTCTGGACCCTACGGACTGTAGCCTGCCAGGCTCCTCTGTCCATGAGATTCTCCAGGCAAGAACACTGGACTGGGTTGCCATGCCTTCTTACAGGGAGTCTTCCCCACCCAGAGATCAAATTCACGCGTCTTATGTGTCTCTTGCATTAGCAGGCAGGTTCTTTATCACTAGTGCTACCTGGGAAGCCCATATAGATTTTTTGAGCACACAATTCAGTCGGTAACAAGGTCATTGCCTGCACATGGAGGTTAGCTCATTTCTTCACTTTTCTAGTTTCTAGTCAGGCAGAAAATTACTTAAATCCTTCTTTTGATTAATCAGATAACTAAAGGGTCTCTCACACCTGCCTTAATTCCCCTTCCCAACTTTTATCTGAATTATTTTGCTAGTGCTGAGTAAGCAGGTAGAAAATGGCTGAGGGAAGGAGGTTCACCAATTAAAAGCAGCATGTTACTGCTGAGTAATACATAATCATATTAACAAATGTTGTTAATTTATTTTATTTCCTAGTCTTAGTGTCTGAAGATATTCACCAGTTTTCTATGTATAGTAATGCAGCGTGCTAAAATGCTTTTATTCAATTTTGTATATCTGAAAACAGCAGTTTGATGGTTACCTGCAATAGCATCTTGGGTGAAATATAAGCACTTATTGACCAAAAAAAAAAAAAAAAAGTGATAACCAGTTTAAAATCTATAAACTCAGCCACACAGTAATATTTTAAATTGCAGTGTGTCAAAATTTCAGATCATATTACAATCAGATTGCATAAGCCACCATTATATACATAACTTCTAGTCTTCGACAACACTGTGGAGTGTTCTGGTAACCACAGGAAAACTGGAACACTAAACAGTGCTGTCTGCTTTGGAGACCTATAGATCACTACCATAAACTGTGGTAGGTGCTCAAAAGATGGGTATATATGAGAATGGAACCTGGCATTAATATGCCTCTGATAAGAGAACATGAACTTCAGGCATACTTGGATGTAGGCAACTAAACTGGAAGTATCAACTCATTTCACTCATGCATTTATTCAATACCTTGGGAACCGATTTCATTCCATCTACAAAATGTGTCTACTTATGACAACCCATTCCAGTACTCTTGCCTGGAGAATCCCATAGACGGAGGAGCCTGGTAGGCTACAGTCCATGGGGTTGCAAAGAATTGAACACAACTGAGCGACTTCACTTTCATTTTTCATTTTCATGCATTGGAAAAGGAAATGGCACCCACTCTAGTGTTCTTGCCTGGAGAATCCCAGAGACGCAGGAGCCTGGTGGGCTGCCATCTCTGGGGTCTCACAGAGTTGGACACGACTGAAGTGACTTAGCAGCAGCAGCAGCAGTACCATAGAGCTATAATACAGTTTATTAGTTGGAGTCATGTTTTTGTTTTATTCTATAAATTGTTTTTAATCTTCAGTTTTACATTTTGTTTTAAAATATGCTAGAGTTCAGTGATTAGACATGGAAAATATCAGGAGTACAAATGCATAACACTGAAGATGAGCATACAGTTGATAATTGTGCAAATTTGCCTCAAGATATTCTACAGTTACCTTAGACTCATCTATTTGATCACACAAATTTACTAATTCAGGGCGATTCTAGTACTACAAAATCTGTGCTTGGTAGTGAAGATATAAAGACAATTATGTCTAATTTTTTAATGAGAATACAATTAATCTATAATATGTTATTTCTAAGCAAATGCTTCTAAAATCAAACAGAATATGTTTATTTTTATGGTTTATAAAAAGAACTCGAAGCATCAAAAAGAGAATTAAAAACAACTGAAAGCACTTTTTGCCTGTTGGATTAAAGTTCAGTATATAGTTTAATATAAGTTTGGATCTGCATTGCAAAATAGTGATTTATACTTAAATGCATTTCTTGACAATACATGCTCTTAAAAAAATAAAAAAAATTCAAAGTAGCACTTGTAATTAAACATTGTATATTTTCCTTTGCATCAAAAAATGTTAAGAATTTTGTTTAAGTGAACTTTGTAGAAAAATTGTAATATATTTTTCTTAAGTATTATTCATTTATACAACTTTAACTGTGTGACAGGCATGATTTATATGCTTTAAAATGTAATAAAATGAATCAACTTAATAATATAATAAGACAGGTACCATTTTATTCCCATTTTAAAGATGAAAAAAGGCAAATTCAAACAACTTTTCCAATTATTTCTGTTTCATGCAATAATAATATATTTAAATCCATATGATATTTATAACTAGAATATACTACAGTAAAAAGGGTATGAAGCTACAATTATTAGAGAAAAACTAGATTTAGATGATCTGAAATACCCATTTATGTCATTCATGGATAATTCATGAATTCTCTGAACTTCTCAGCTGCAAGTGAAATAGTGTGGGAAAAAACAAAGCCCTCAGATTTGGCATTCTCTGCTTTCTTCTAGAATGTTAGACATCAGATGGTAGGCACTCTGTTTGTAAGAATATATTTCTGCCCTTTATTTTTAATTGAAAGATATTAAATGTGTAAGTACTATATTTAACTAGAAGGAAGATTTGAGAATGTTCTATGAGGATAAGGAATAGCTGCCATGTCAAAGGAGAATTTCATTCAAGATACGCAGTGTACACATCTAATGAGAGTCCTCACAGTTTAGGTCCAAGGAATCCACAACGAAAGTAATAACATGCACACACAAAAACACCCACACACAGAAAAACAGAGATGGTACCTACCACCACAGGACAATAACCCAAAGTTTAAGTTCTTTACTGTCCAGGGAGAGTTGATTTTCCACAAACTATCATTTAGCATCATAATGATTCAAAAGAGGGACCCCCCCCCCAAAAAAAAAAAAGCAGAGCAAAAGGAAAAGACATTTGAAGTTTTATTTGAGGTCTGTGTTTCATTTATGGGCTTCCCAGGTAGCTCAAAACAGTAAAGAATCTGCACGCAATGTTGGAGACCTGTGTTCCATCCCTGGGTCTGGAAGATCTCCTGGAGAAGGGCATGACAACCCACTCCAGTATTCTTACCTATAAAATTCCATGGATAGAGGGGCCTGGCGGGCTACAGTCCATGTAGTCAGATTTGGACACAATTGAGCGACTGACACTATGGTCACTATAGTGTTTCATTTAACCAAAAGAGAGCAAACAATACATATGGCAAATGATGTATGGAACTCTCAAGTTATTTTGCCAAGTGATGAGATGCTGCAAAACTCTGGTCATACTTCTGTTCCTTCCATTGATTAACTGCTGGTTTGGATAGGTTATTTACTTTCACAAAATATACAAAAAATACTTTTCCACATTTGAGGGATCTCATTAGACAAACAAAAATCTGAAAATTGCTGTCTTAAAAAATGTAGAACAGAACTTAATTAGGAGTAACACTAATAAGTAGAAGGACAAACTTCTCTCCATTATTAAGTCAGGTTTCTATTTTGACCAAAACTTGTTTGGAAATGGTTTAAATTTGTATAGGGAGATGGACATGTTTTGTTTGTTTGTTTTTCATATCTGTGTATGTATAATCAACCATTGTATTATATGAGATATATAGGAAATATTTTGAAATTCAAGTCTGCAAGCATTATTTTTTCCTATCTTGAGCAAACAATTAAGAATACCTATTTTGTGCACTGTTCCTAGTAAAATAGAAAGTCCCCATCCTCTGGAAACTTATAACCACACAGATGAAAATCACAGAGATAATTCACTCTAATATTTATCAGGGTATAGTAGGCAATATTTAATGCATAGATGGTCTGTATTGGGAGACTGTCCCAATTACTAATTTCATGATGGCTGCAAACATAGCCTCCACTCCAAACTCATGGGAGAGGAAATTGGGGATTTTGAAAATATTCTTGAAAAAGGTGAACACTGAGCTGTTGAACTGTTTGTTGAAGGATAGGCAGGAGTTAATCAGGCAAATATGAGAGGAAGATGATTTCATACAAAGGTGAAGAGAATAGACATGGAAACATGAAGACATTGGCATACACAAAATATCATAATGTTATATCACCTATGAATTTATTTTTACATAGCTAGGCATCTCTCTTTCTCTGAGTGTGTGGCTATATGTATTTGAAGCTTTTGAATTTGTCATAATTCACTCATGTTATAACACAGTTTGTGTTAATATCCATTATTCAACTTGACCGTCAAAGTATACATATGGCTCTCAGAATTCTTCTGTTTCTTTCTTTATTTGTGTTGCCTATTAAGCCAACTTCAAAAGGAATTGTTTCTCTACAAACAAGATCATCATCAATACTAGCACATACAAAATACTTTTTGGTGAGAAGTGGCAAGGAAGTACAAGATCATTGATTGGTGTCTGTATTAAACATAAATACGTATTTATTGATGGTACATCATTTTTATATATAAAGATTTTCTAGCAACTAACCTATATTTTTAACACTTTAATTCTTACTCCTTACAATACATAGAAAAGCAGCTGTCAGAAATCAGATAACACTATTTTCCTTTGCCAACACACAACAACTTACTTTTTGGTGAAAGATGCCATGCATAATATAAATTATTACTTAGGAGTTGCTCATATTGTCGGAGAAGGCAATGGCAACCCACTCCAGTACTATTGCCTGGCAAATCCCATGATTGGAGGAGCCTGGTAGGCTGCGGTCCATGGGGTTGTTAGGAGTCGGACACGACTGAGTGATTTCACTTTCACTTTTCACTTTCATGAACTGGAGAAGGAGATGGCAACGCCCTCCAGTGTTCTTGCCTGGAGAATCCCAGGGACGGGGGAGCCTGGTGGGCTGCCGTCTCTGGGGTCGCACAGAGTCGGACACCACTGAAGTGACTTAGCAGCAGCAGCAGCAGCTCATATTGTGTGGAGGAGAAATTCTAAAAGTCTTAGATTTCTATAAGAAGTTAAAAGTTAATAGTGTGGATTTGGACAAAGATAATCTTGAGTTTAAATTTTTCTTCTGATACATTCCAGCTGGGTGATATTGTTTAACTTACTTTATTTTACTTATCTCAGTTTCTGCACTGGATTCCCATCATTAGTGATAGTATTTGTGAGATTTGAGCAGTTATAGACATGTACAAAGCTTTTAGTTTATAATCTGTATATAGCGTGGACTTCACACACTGTGGGCTGTGTGTGGGTATGAATAGGCACATGTATGTATATTCTTGCTGCTGCTGCTGCTGCTGCTGCTTAGTCACTCCAATCGTGTCCAACTCTGTGTGACCCTATGAACTGCAGCCTGCCAGGCTCCTCTGTCCATGGGATTCTCCAGGCAAGAATACTGGAGTGAGTTGCCAGGCCCTCCTCCAGGATATCTTCCTGATCCTGGGTCTTCTGCATTGCAGGCAGATTCTTTACCACTGACCCACCAGGGAAGCCCATATATATGCTTACCCATAATATATTAAGAACAGAAAAAAATGAGAAAAACTATAGAGAAAAGCATGATATAAGGCCTGACAAGGAAACCACCAAATACATATGGAATGAATAATTAATTTAAATCCACAAATAAGTAACATCAATTTTTAAAAATAAATAAATAAAAGAATTAGTGTCATAAAAAGAAACAGCAAGAATTTTATCTGTTGTGATTTGTTTGTCTTTTCTTCTTTTTCACTTTTCCTTTAATCTCTAATCCAGACTCTACAACTGACATATTACCATTCATGCAAGGAAGGTGTCACTAAAATTTGCAATCTAGAGGAGGAGGCATGAAGTACGCAAGTGACAGGGAGTGGAATGTACGTTGTCTAAACACTAAGTCCATCAAAATTATCAAACTTTGAGTTGTCTGTTATTACTTGTTTGGCAGTTGTGACTATATAATCATAACTATTACTATAATGCTTTTTAGCTTCAAGCTGTATAAATTCTGAAAGAGATGGGAATACCAGACCATCTGACCTGACTCTTGAGAAACCTATATGCAGGTCAGGAAGCAGCAGTTAGAACTGGACATGGAACAACAGGTTCCAAATAGGAAAAGGAGTACGTCAAGGCTGTCTATTGTCACCCTGCTTATTTAACTTCTATGCAGAGTACATCATGAGAAACGCTGGGCTGGAAGAAGCACAGGCTGGAATCAAGATTTCCGGTAGAAATATCAATAACCTCAGATATGCAGATGACACCACCTTTATGGCAGGCAGAAAGTGAAGAGGAACTAAAAAGCCTCTTGATGAGAGTGAAAGAGAAGAGTGAGAAAGTTGGCTTAAAGCTCAACATTCAGAAAACTAAGATCATGGCATCTGGTCCCATCACTTCATGGGAAATAGATGGGGAAACAGTGGGAACAGTGTCAGACTTTATTTCGGGGGACTCCAAACTGACTGCAGATGGTGATTGCAGCCATGAAATTAAAAGATGCTTACTCCTTGGAAGAAAAGTTATGACCAACCTAGATAGCATATTGAAAAGCAGAGACATTACTTTGCCAAGAAAAGTCCATCTAGTCGAGACTATGGTTTTTCCAGTGGTCATGTATGGATGTGAGTTGGACTGTGAAGAAAGCTGAGTGCTGAAGAATTGATGCTTTTGAGCTGTGGTGTTGGAGAAGACTCTTGAGAGTCCTTTGGACTGCAAGGAGATCCAACAAGTCCATCCTAAAGGAGATCAGCCCTGGGTGTTCTTTGGAAGGAATGATACTGAAGCTTAAACTCCAGTACTTTGGCCACCTCATGCGAAGAGTTGATCCATTGGAAAAACTCTGATGCTGAGAGGGATTGTGGGCAGGAGGAAAAGGGGACAAAAGAGGATTAGATGGCTGGGTGGCATTGCTGACTCAATAGATGTGAGTTTGAGTGAACTCTGGGAGATGATGATGGACAGGGATGCCTGGCGTGCTGCGATTCATGGGATTGCAAAGAGTTGGACACACTGAGTGACTGAACTGAAATGAACTATGATTTAGGGCTTCCCTGGTGGCTCAGACAGTAAAACGTCTGCCTACAATGCAGGAGACCCGAGTTCAATCCCTGGGTCAGGTATATCCTCTGGAGAAAGAAATGGCAACCCACTCTAGTACTCTTGCCTGGAAAATCACACGGACGGAGGAGCCTGGTAGGCTACAGTCTATGAGGTCAAAAAGAGTTGGACACGACTGAATGATTTCACTTTGAATGCTTTTTAGGTGGCTCAATGATAAAGAATCCACTTTCCAGTGCAGGAGACGTGAGTTTGATCCCTGGTTTGGGAAGATCCTCTGGAGAAGGAAATGGCAATGCACTCCAGTATTCTTGCTTGGGAAATCCCATGGACAAAGGAGGCTGGAAGTTTGCAGTCCATGGGGTCTCAAAAGAGTTGGACATAACTTAGCCATTAAACAACAACATTGCTATTATTACATATTATTCCATTAATCAGAATATTTCAGCATGTCTGCGGTCTGGTCCTTTAACAATTGTTCCAAATGGTTCAATACAAGTAACCAGAGTGACTTGAAAAGTCACTTTCAAAATGATTTGAAAAACAATGATGTAAATCTCATCCAGAAAATAGATCTATAAGTCCTATGTGGTACTAAGGAAAACTATTTTCACAGAATTTGTTAGCTTCAAGCTGTATAAAATAAATTCACTGATATGTAAATTGATTTGTTACAGGAGAGAACAATTTAGAAATCCTGAAGCTGAGTGGAGAGGGACTGCTTGAGGCAGACACATTAAAGAACACACAATGACAGAAAATTTTAAATATTGTAAACTTGTAGTTGAATGGAAATATTCAGCACAGGGACAAACTATTCTGTGTAAATTTGGAGCCCCTGAGTAATTTATTCAATACAGCTTTTTACAAGCATGCTTTGTTTTTAAAAATATGCTTTCCCATTTATTATATTTGCTAAAACTTTACTGGAAAGACAATACTTAGCAGTCTCGGCTTTCAAGGTGCTTATAAATTGAGAGGTAAGAAAGTCATCAACAGTTAATTTGAAAATCAAGCAGCTGATTAGCAGTACAAGACAACAGGAGAACAGATGTCATAAGTAGTAAGTGATTAATTGCCCCTTGAATTACATTGACAGTATTTGATAGAGGACTTCAAAGAAAGAAGTTATCTGATGACCGTGAGTCATTCCAAGGTGAACCTATGCCAAGGGCCTCTTGGTTTTAAAAGTAGGCAGAAGGAAACAGCACTGCAAAGCCCTCCAAAGGTGTCTGTAAGATTTAAAAAAAATAATAATAATAATTCCTACTATGTGATTGGTGGGGCTTCCCTGGTGGCTCAGATAGTAAAGAATCTGTGTGCGATGTGATTGGAACTATGCCATATGCTATATACATTAGTTTATACATGTATACATTTGTATACATTTATTTAATCTTTACAACCTGGGAATCATATACCAGCACCTAGTTTACAGATTAGACAAGCAAGGTTAACAAAGTAAGTAACTAAGTAATCCAAAGTCATGTAACAACTGAGTACAAGATTTAAATCCTGACTGGTAACTCCAAATCTTGTTCATGTCACATTGCAAATCCGCCTGAAATGCAGGCACTGTAGGAGACAGGAGTTCAATCCCTGGGTACAGAAGATACCCTGGAAGAGGAAATGACAACCCACTCCAGCATTCTTGCCTGGGAAATTCATGGACAGAGGAGTCTGGTAGGCTACAGTCCATAGCATTGCAGAGTCAGACATGACTGAAATGACTTAGCATATCTGAACATCAGGTGTAATACCTCGATTAATTGGAAGAAATAATAATATGGAAACAGGTGATTATGTCAGACCAACAAATTTTAACTATAATTCCAGTCGGTGTGCATTTTGATACCACCAGTTTTAGGAGTTTAGAAGTTTTGATTTTTCTCTCTGTGTCCTGTCCTCTAACAGAGTCAGTTTTCTTTTTGGCCACCGATTTAACTATTGTTGCAGTTACCTAAAGGTTCTATCTGGTTTTAACTGTGCTGAAATGCTTAAGATATATTTTTGTGGCAAAAAATATTATTGCATTTCTTCACAACATTGTAAAACTACTTGAAATGAAATAGGGAGAGTTACTTAATAGCAACAACAGCAAAAACTTGATTGAAGAAAGAAAAATGCATTTTTCATTTTTTTTAAGATTTTTTTATCTGGACCACTTTTTAAAAGTCTTTATTGAATTTGCTACAATTTTGCTTCTGTTTTGTGTTGCTTTTTCTTTTTGGCCGTGAGGCACATGGAATTGAACCCACACCCCCATTCACTGGAAGGCAAAGTCTCAATCACTGGGCTACCAGGGAAGTCCCAAGAATGAATTTTTCTTATTTTCTTTTGTGATTTTATTTAACTTTTAGTGCTGTAAATTATATTTAGTTTTAACAAGCCAGTATTATCTAGTGTAAAAGAAACGAATGTTTTGGTACACTAGGACTATAGGTTCTGATCAAAAGTTTCAAACAATGTCCTCAAGTTTCATCCATGCCAAAGACATGAAGCTAAATGAAACAAGCAAGTCAGAGAAGCACAGATACTGCTTGATTCGATTATCTGGGGTATCTAAAATAGTCAAAATCATTAAAACAGAAAGCAGAATGGTCATTTCCCAGGGATGAGGGTGGTGAAAGAAACAGGGAGGTGGTTTTCAGTCATGCAAGATGAAAAGTTCCAGAGGTCCAAGGAACAGCATTGCCTGTATGGTTAACAGTATGTTAATGCATGCAGAGTTAATGCATATATCGTCTTCCCCACTGTGTGGCATTGTTGCAGGCACAGCAACAATGAAACAGGAAGTCAGACGGCCTGAGCACAGCATTTAGCTGTGTATTTGAAGGAATTCTTTTGCTTTTCCCCTCTAGTGGGAAATTGTGAAATCTTTGACTAAATAAATACCCAAATGGATTTCTGTTTATTGTCTTCTTGGGAGCTCAAATGCACAGTCTGTTTCTTCTTATCTTCAGATGCTTTTTTATGTGTTTGTTTAAAGTCATATACAATTTAATGAAAATAAAAATACCTAATTTCAGAACTATGGGGAAGTGCTGCCAGGATGTTTGGTTTAGAATAGTAAAAGCTACAGGCTCAGTATAAAGAGAAAGACTGATACTTGCTTTACTTTTCAAAATTTGCCCAATTCTCTTTTCAAATCTCACATTAACTACAGAAACTATTAAAAAAAATGTGGCTCCCCACTCATGATTGATGGCATTCTTATGTTTTTGTTTTCAAGGGTAGTTGACTTACAATGTCACCTTAGTTTTGGGTGTACAGCAAATATATATATTTCAGATTCCTTGTCTTTATAGGTTATTATAAAATATTGAGTATAGGTCCCTGTGCTATACAGTAGGTCCTTGGTGTTTACTTATTTTATATACAGTAGTGTGTATATGCTAATCCCAAACTCCTAATTTAACTCTCCTCTCTTTACCCTTTGGTAACCGTAAGTTTGTTCTCTATGTCCATGAATTCATTTCCGTTTTTGTAAATAAATTCATTTGCATAATTTTTTTTAGATTCCATATACAACTGATATCATATTTGTCTTTCTCTTTCTGACTTACTTCACATACTATAATAATCCCTAAGAACAAGTGTGTTGCTGTAAACAGCAGAGTTGATATAGTTTTAAAAGGAGATAGTCTCAGAATGGGTCTGTAAACCCATTCTAGGTTTATCTCCCAGTTCTTAAGCATATAGTTGGATAAATGTAGCCAGTATCTCAGAGAAGGCAATGGCAACCCACTCCAGTACTCTCGCCTGGAAAATCCCATGGCCAGAGGAGCCCGGTAGGCTGCAGTCCATGAGGTCGCTAAGAGTCAGACACGACTGAGCAACTTCACTTTCACTTTTCACTTTCATGTATTGGAGAAGGAAATGGCAACCCACTCCAGTGTTCTTGCCTGGAGAATCCCAGGGATAGGGGAGCCTGGTGGGCTGCCCTCTATGGTGTCTCACAGAGTCAGACATGAATGAAGCGACTTAGCAGCAGCAGCAGCAACAGCCAGTATCTAGCAGAATCCTTATCTTGGCTCCAACTCATGAAGTGAAGCTACTTAAATTCATAAATGCCACGCTTAAGCCTACAGAGCTCTGGCAACCTACAAAGGTATTCAATGAAAGTGAAATTACATTACTGGGACAATAGTGAAAAAAGATTGATGGCAATTTCCAAAGGCTATCTAAGGACCATCATATAGCTAGGAACTTCAGGAATCTATCTATAAAACAATTTAAAACATAGTGCCATAAGATACCAAAAAGATTTCTAGGCCAGTCTCCTGACTTTTAATTATAAGGAAATGAATGAAACTTTTAACAAAGACTGTACCCATTGATAGTTACTGATTTTATTTCCTGAGAAATGAGTTGGGGCAGGAACTGTTTTAGGAAATGTTATCACTAGCTCCATTTTTTAGACAAGCATACTAAACTCATCTCACAGATCTAATAAGCAGGGAGCTGAGTTTCAAACCCAGGTCTTCTTGACTATCTGCCTGCAGTGCAGGAGACCTGGGTTTGATCCCTAGGTCAGGAAGATTCCTTGAAGAAGGGAATGACAACCCAGTTCAGTATTCTTGCCTAGAGAATTCCATGGACAGAGGAGCCTGGTGGGCTACAGTCCGCAGGGTCACAGAGTTGGACAGGACTGAGTGACTAACACTTTCACTCTTTGACTCTAAAAATCTGGGCTTATTCCTTTACATTATACAGGTACACTTTGGTATTATGAAGAAAAGTAGAAAATTTATTTTTTCCTCTTAGCCTGTATTCTTATGCTTGGGGAGTAGGCAAGCATGGCATTCTTCTTGTCTTCAGGCACAGGGATATACATTCACCCTCTTATGAGTGGATCAGTGTGGAATCTTTCAGTTGGATTTCTCCCAGTGTAAATGTGGGTGGGTGGGATGCTGTTGTTTCACCAGGATGTAGGTGTGTGTGTTTTGTTGGTGGCATTGGGATGGTCAACAGGTTTCAGCAGAGATATGAGGGAGCAAAAAATAACTAGTATTCATGAAAATGATGATACCAACTCACATTTATTGAACATTTCCTGTGTGCAAAAGGAGAGGAAATCACCTCCTCTCTATATGGTCTGCATTAGTCCTAGGTTACATGGCTTAGAAACTCTTAGAAGATAAGAGCCATAAGTAAATTTGTGACTCTAAAGGTATTTTAACAGTATTCAGAGAAAGTGATCGCTGAGTTAATTCAAAGTAAATATAAGAGGCATTCCACAAGATCAAAGCAAAGGATTCACATTTGTACTTATTTTTACTTAGCAAAGTTTCAGTAGTCTTGGATGAACGTTGATTAAATAATAGCAGAATAAAATGATAGCAATACATCTCTTTTTCCTCATCTGTGCTCAAGAAAGAAGACTCATAGGAGACAATGTGTGAGAGCATGTGGCTTCTATTTGATTTAGCAATTTGCCCCCTGCCATCAGTTGCTATGAAAAGTCAGCTATGATCATCTTTTCTCCTTCTTAGTATTGTTAAATGCTGAAAAAGCACCTCTGCCTCAGTTCTCAAGAACTAAGGTAAGCCCTTTTTCCTTGTATGTCCTCTTTGAAGCCTATAAGCATTCTGCAAAAAAGAAAAATAATATGAGCTTTGGGCTCAGAAATAAACTGTCATCTCAGTGGTTTAGTAAGAAAGTCGGCAGTTTGAGGAGAAAAAAATTCCCATGTGGCAGATTCATACGTGGCAAAGTCTTGCAGAATGAATGTAAATCATTTCTGGAATCATTCCACATGTTGATTTAAAAGGGACTTCATTTCACCTTTATTCTAATATAAAATATACTTTAGTGTATTTAGTGGGTAATTAGAATATGAAAGAAAATGACACTGAGAGAAACATCCGAAGACAAAATATTTCTCTTCCTGGTAAAAAATGTTTGGAGAAAAGCTCAAACTCATTACACAAGTGAATCTTGCTTTTAGGGGTGGGTGAAGGACCCATTGATGATGATCAGCCACTTCTAAAGGAGTTCACCTTTAGGAGGCTTTCTGATTTTCCATTGACCCATTTCCAGGATCTCTTTTTCAATTATCAATCATGTAAGATAAGCATCTTAGCCTGGAACATGAGCAGGAGGTAGAGAATTTTCTTCTCTAGAATATATGCAGGTTTTCAGTTCAAATGGTAATATCTGCTTTTAAAGTTTTTTTTTTTTTTTTTAATAAAGGAAATTATATTCTTGGTGCATATTTGAATACAAAGATTAATTATATTTAACTTTGTGTTGTGATGGCTAATTTTATATGTCCATTTGACTGAGCCACAAGTGTCTGAGATTTGGTCAAACAGTACTCTGGATATTTCTATGAGGGTGTTTCTGGATGAGATAAGGATTTCAATCAGTGCAATAAGTAGAGGAGATTGCTCGCTCCACTGTGAGTCTCCTCCTAAACAACAAGACCTGAATAGAACCAAAAGCCTGAGTAAGAAAAATTCTTTTTGCTCAAATGTTTTCACTGGGAAATCAGTCATTGTCTGGCTTTGCCCTGAAATTGAAACACTCGATCCTCCCGAATTGGGTCTCCAACCTGCTGGCTTTCAGACTGAAGCAACACCATTAGCTCTCCTGGTTCTATAGCTTAGTGACTGCAATCTGTGAGACTTCTCAACTTCCATAATCATGAGTCAATTCCTTATTCCAAAGGAAGAAAAGTACACACACACACACATACATATGCTACTGGGTAATAATAGCGTGTTTATAGGATTATAGGGTACACATTTTTATATACATATGTTCAATGTAATTAACATTTACATTAAGGAATGTAATTATGTTATACATAAGTGTATTATAATATACTTTGACTTGTACTGATACTGAGAAACATGTTTTTCTCCCCAAGAGCATCTTTTCTGACCTGCCCATGGTTTTCATGGGAGCACATAGAAAAACTACAATCCAGGTATTAAGTAAAAGTGGAATCAGAGGTGAATATGTCCACCAGGACTTCCAGTTGCTTCAGCAAAGTCCCCAGGACTGATGCACAGTACCTGCTTAGAACTGCCAAAAGGCTCTTTGGAAAAAAGTCTTATTATTCCCTCTCATCTTTCAAAGATAGCTGCTGCAAATTCTACCAAGCAGAGATGGAAGAATCCGACCTTAGCAACTTTAAAGAGGAGTTCAGAAAACACAGACATACCTGGCTCACCAAGAAATAAAAAGTGAAAATATAAAGTTGTCATCTGCAAATTCAGTTAATTCAGGAACTAATCTGATTCCTGTGAAAGCCATCTAATTCACAGGAAACTAAGATCATCAGTTTAACAAATTTCAGACAGAGGAAAAACCATTGAAAGTCTGCAAGAATGAAGACAGTTCTGTGTAAGTGATGTTTGAGGAATCTACCTTTGAAAGGACATATATAGAAGAACTATTTACCAAGAATTTGGTGCTTCTCTTAATTGGCAAGAAGCTAAATAGGTATAACGTGCTTCCAAAGAAAAAGACCAATTGTGCATGGGGTGGAAAAATAACTTACTTCTGAGAAATTAATATAATTGATAAAACAAGGTATGATGGATGAATAAGAGATGGAAGACTTCCTCCTTAGACTTAAGCTATAGAAGAAACATGAGGATGCTCTTCACATCCTGGGAAGGACTCATCTGGGGCTTCCCTGTGGTTCAGACAGTAAAGAATCTGCCTAGGGAAGATCCTGATTCGATCCCCTGGGTTGAGAAGATCTCCTGGAGAAAGGAATGGCAACCCACTCCAGTATTCTTGCCTGAAGAATTCCATGGATAGAGGAACTTGGCAAGCTAGAGTCCATGAGGTCGCAAAGAGTCAAACATGACTGCGCGACTAACCCACAGCAGTTAATGATGTTGAGCACTTTTCCTGTGCTCGTTGACTGTTTTCATATCTTCTTCAATGTCTGATGCCTTCTAGCAGGCCAGGGCTCCTCTTCTTGGGTGTCATGAAAAAGAGACTTGTACCTGTCCAAGGTGCTACAGGTCAATGAGAAAGGCATGGAGGCCACGGCCACTACTTCTGCCGTATGTAAGAATCATCCCCAGGTTGTGCGCAGACTACCCTTTCCTCTTGTTTGTCCAGCACAGCAAAACCAGTGATCTTCTTTACCATGGCTGATTTTCCTCCCTGTAAGAAAATAGTTGGTGTAACTGATAACCATTATCCTGTCTCCTACTGATTCACTTTTCCTGTGATACTTCACAATGTGTCTGCAACCCCAAATGACCTTTGGTGACAATTCAAAGATAAGGAACAAAAAAATCTAAATAATTAAATATAGCTGATTTTGTTTCTCTGGAGAGCCTCAATACATGTGTAGATTCACTTAAAAAATAAATGTGTTTAAATGTATACAGGTATTTATTTGCACACATTCATATATGCAATGCATTATGCATATCAAAATAAATATTTAAAACCATATCATATATTATATATAGAGGACAGAGTGATAGAGAAAGAAAATGATATTAAATGGTAATGACTAAAAAGTCATCAGAATTTATGATAAAAGTAGAGAAGAAACAGAAACTTTTAAAATTCACCATTGTTGATTCCATTTTTAGTTTCACCTTTACTGGTAATTAAAATCCAGGTATGTTGTTGAGAGTTTGGGCAGGGTGGCTAAAAGTATCTCTTTTAATTCTATGTAGGACATTGAAAAGAATTCAAATATTGGATGATGATAGCACCGGGAAACTGAACAGTGAGAAAATCTTGGGCAGTCAACATCAGTCACCATTTTGCCTTGGTGGTAGAATTCACAGAAGGAACAAGCTAGACTTAAAAGAAATAAGAATGCAGGGCCTCCCCATCACCCACTGAGGTCAGAAGAAGGTTTTGGTTCTAGAGGCCTCCAAGGTAACAGAAAAGGTTTCCATGCTTTATAATACTACCCGGGAAGAAGGCAGTCCTGAAGCCCGGAATCAACGTTTGGCTATTTGGGAGAATATCTAAAAGTTGTATAATGTACTAGATTCCTGTGCTAAGTCATTCAGTCATGTCTGACTCTTTGTGACTCCATGGACTGTAGCCTGCCAGGCTCCTCTATCCATAGGATTCTCCAGGCAAGAATACTGGTGTGAGTTGCCAATTTCCTACTCCAGCGGATCCAACCCAGGGATTGAACCCATATCTCATACATCTCCTGAATTGGCAGACGGGTTCTTTACCACTAGCACCACCTGGGAAGCCCTCCTGATGTGGCCAATTCAAGGTCATGATTTGACTCACAGTTATTATCTTTTCCATGGAGAAAACGTCTTTACTTCTACTTAGAACTGACCATTTATTTTATTTATAGTTGTTAAGTCATTGTGTCTGACTCTTTGAGACTCCATGAATGCAGCACATTGGGCTTCCCTGTCCCTCACCATCTCCTGGAGTTTGCTCAAACTCATGTCCATTGAGTCAGGGATGCCATCTAACCATCTCATTCCCTGTTATCCACTTCTCTCGCCCTCAATCTTTCCAGCATCAGGGTATTTTCCAGTGATTTGACTCTTTGGATCAGGGTATTGGAGTTTCAGCTTCAGCATCAATCTTTTCGATGAATATTCAGGGTTGATTTCCTTTAGAAAATCAAAGAATACTGGTTTGATGTCCTTGTTGTCCAAGGGACTCCCAAGAGTCTTCTCTAGCACCACAATTGGAAAGCATCAATTCTTTGGTGCTGAGCCTTCTTTATGGTCCAACTCTCACATCTGTACATGACTATTGGAAAAAACATAGCTTTGACTATATGGACCTTTGTTGGCAATGTGATGTCTCTTTTTTAACACGCTGTCTATTTTTATTTAAGATGTATTAAAGTTTTATTTATTTTACTTTAGTTAAGATATGCATCTTAGAATTCACATATATGGATTTTTATGCTTTAACAGCATGTATGTACTCTTTTAGAAGAAGGCAATGGCAACCCACTCCAGTACTCTTGCCTGGAAAATCCCATGGATGGAGGCGCCTGGTAGACTGCAGTCCATGGGGTCACTAAGAGTCAGACACGACTGACTTCATTTTCACTTTTCATTTTCGTGCATTGTAGAAAGAAATGGCAACCCACTCCAGTATTCTTGCCTGGAGAATCCCAGGGACGGGGGAGGCTGGTGGGCTGCCGTCTATGGGGTCGCACAGAGTCCGACACAACTGAAGTGACTTAGCAGCAGCATGTACTCTGTTGCTGTTATATTACACGTCTCGTGACTCTGACTCTGGAAATGTTTTATTTTTATTTTGCAGTTGTTTTCCTTACTCTTTCCAACACTTTACTGTAAATCACAAAGAACAAACATCATATATATGTGTGTGTATATATATATATATATATATAAAATCTTCTTTACCTTAGCTATATGCTTCTAAAATTTTATTCTACAAAGAATTACATTAATAGCTTAATGAAGCACATGTTGCTGGGCCCCACCTCAGAGCTTCTGATTCAGTAGATCTGGGAGATGCAGCTGTGAAACTGATGTTTCTGACTGTTGTCATCTTAGCAACAATGCATTGAACATGATTGTCCTATGATAGCACCTGACAATTGGTAAGGTCAAAATTAAACTCCTAATAAATGCATAAAGAAATGATAATCTCAATATAACTTGTTCTTTGGCTCTAGCCTTAGGAAACAAGATCAGCTTTCATTCTTGAGTAGAGAACCTTAGAAGATTATTTGAAGGAGTTTGAATACAACAGACCATGTTTTCTTCCCCTTCTATTCACATACAAATTGTATGTACACATGTGCATGACTGTGTGTGTATAGTGCTAACTTTTAAGGTGAAGATATAACCTTCTACCTTTTATATTTCTGCATGTGGCTTTTAAGACTAAATTCCTACATAGCCAAAGGGATATCATCCCACTTCTAACATTTCAGTTAAATTCTGTTATCACCAAATGTCAATTCCACATTCACATTTCCTCATTTACTCTGAAAGTGGATTTCAATGTTTTTATAAAAAATTCAGGATTCAACCAAGGATTATATATTTCATTTGATTATTGTCTCTAATCTCTAATTTTAGAATAGTCCCATTCTTTTCATTATATGATTCTTTTAAAGTTTCAAATCAAATCCCATTATACTGTATAATCAGTCATATTCTGTATTTGCCAGGTTATTTACTCATGATCTATTTTGCATTAAACATTTTTTGACAAGAGAACTCCGCAGAGTTTTCTTTTTGATGTAGAGTACACTTTTTGCATTGTGCCAGAAGACATATGATTTCAGATTCCCCCAAAATCGGTGATGGCAAATTTAATCAGTTGCTTAAGCTGATAGGCACCAGATATCTCCATTTTAAAAGTATACTGTACCTTCATAGACTTCCCTGGTGGCTCAGATATTAAAGAGTCTGCCTGCAATGCAGGAGACCCAGGTTCCATCACTGGGATGGGAAGATCCCCTGGATCAGGAAATGGCAACCCATTCCAGTATTCTTGCCTGGAGAATCCCATGGATAGAAAAACCTGGCCGGCTACAGTCCATGGGGTCGCAAAGATTCGGAAACAACTGAGCGACTTCACATTCACACCTTCATAATTACAATTTGTAAGCAGTTTATGAGGTGATATTTTGAGATAATAATATTGTCTTGCAGCCTAAATACTTACAACAAATGATTTTGCATGCATGATGATGCCTGCCTAAGTATTACTTTAATCATTACAAAATGATAGCTTTCTTATTATAACATATTTTCCTTTCAGGTGTGCTCTCATTAGTCTTTGGGGACCTGCTTGCTTTTTGGCCAAAGTGCTTGAAGCTGGTACCATATTTTTCCTGCCCCATATTCAAAACAACCTACTTTTGTAATGGTTCAGGAACTTTCAGAAGGAAATGGTACTTAGAGCAAATAACTGTGTTAGATGAAAATACTAACATTTCATTGGTTAGAGTTAGAAAAAACATGTATTTATTTTTATACTTATAAATATTTGAGTTCATGTTGGCATTTCTAATTCAAATTTGCAACTGGAAGATTTTTCCCTTTCTTCACTTTTTAATTTTCTGTTACAGAGGAAATCTTGGATCCTATGAATATTAATATATTTACCTACTTATTTCATATTACAATGTTCATAAAATAATTTCAGAATTACAATACCAGTATTACTTCTACAAATAAACCACCTAATTGAAGTTTAAGATTTCTCTATGTTTGTCCTTAGAGTATGTCCTTCTAAGGATATAAAATCATTTTGCCATTTTAAAAATTTAATTGAGAGGAAGTTTTCACCTTTGAGATGTAGAGAGAGCAAGCAAAAGCATTGCTATCACCTTTATAATAAGGGAATCCTGGAAAAAATGCAAATCAATTTCTTTTCTAGAATCCATTAGAAAAATAAGGTTGAAAGGTATACAACTGTCATGAGATATGGAGAGAGACAGGAACCTTCAGGGAGATACAGAACCTGAAGATTTGCTTGTTTGGGCAGATATTGCCAGACTATGCAAGTTTAAAAGGAGATTAAGCTAGAAATTGTTAATAAATTGCTAAAGCCTAATTGATGGCTAGCAAAGAGATCTTGAACAAAGAGGAATTTGATCCTCTTGTAGGCTTCTCATCACAAGGAAAAGTGGTAGTATTTTGAGAAAGATTCTCTGATGATGATGGTTCAGAGAGGATATTGGCCCAGATCAATCTTGTCTCTTTTATCTATGAGCCAAAACCTTTACTTTGCAGAGGAAAGGGAAAATAAAAATGGTAGTTTTTGCTTAAGAAAGTAATGAGCAGGTTAGAATAAATTCCATCATACTAGATTATAATTAGAATCTGCATGCACTCTAGGTAATTTTATCATACATAGATAAAGGGAAATAAATATAATAGTGTCTACATGGGTTGTTATACATACAATTTATGTTTTTTCTCTGTTGTGATGGTCTAGATACAGATAACATAGTCAGTCAGTTCAGTCACTCAGTCGTGTCAGACTTTGCTACCCACAGACAGCAGCATTCCAAACGTCTCTGTCCATCACCAACACCCGGAGTACACCCAAACCCATGTCCATGGAGTCAGTGATGCCATCAAACCATCTCATCCTCAGTCGTCCCCTTCTCCTCCTGCCCTCAATCTTTCCCAGCATCAGGGTCTTTCCAATGAGTCAGCCCTTCACATCAGGTGGCCAAAGGATTGGAGTTTCAGCTTCAACATCAGTCCTTCCAATGAACACCCAGGACTGATCTCCTTTAGGATGGACTAGTTGGATCTCCTTGCAGTTCAAGGGACTCTCAAGAGTCTTCTCCAACACCACAGTTCAAAAGCATCAATTCTTCTATGCTCAGCTTTCTTTATAGTCCAATTCTCACATCCATACATGACCTCTGGAAAAACCATAGCCTTGACTAGATGGAACTTGTTGGCAAAGTAATGTCTCTGCTTTTTAATATGCTGTCTAGGTTGATGATAACTTTCCTTCCAAGGAGTAAGCATCTTCCAATTTCATGGCTGCAATCACAATTTGCAGTGATTTTGGAGCCCAGAAAAATAAAGTCAGCTACTGTTCCCACTATTTCCCCATTTATTTGCCATGAAGTGATGAGATCAGATGCCATGATCTTCATTTTCTGAATGTTGAGCATTAATCCAACAATTTCACTCTCCTCTTTCACTTTCATCAAGAGGCTCTTTAGTTCTACTTCACTTTCTGCCATAAGGGAGTGTCATCTGCATATCTGAGGTTATTGATATTTCTCCCAGCAATCTTGATTCCAGCTTGTGTTTCCTCTGGTTCAGCAATTCTCATGATGTACTCTGCATATAAGTTAAATAAGCAGGGAGACAGTATACAGCCTTGACATATTCCTTTTCCTATTTGGAAACAGTCTGTTGTTCTGTGTCCAATTCTAACTGTTGCTTCCAGACCTGCATACAGGTTTCTCAAGAGGCAGGTCAGGTGGTCTGGTATTCCCATCTCTTTCAGAATTTTCCACAGTTTATTGTAATCCACACAGTCAAAGGCTTTGGCATAGTCAATAAAGCAGAAAAAAATGTTTTTCTGGAACTCTCTTGCTTTTTGGATGATCCAGCGGATGTTGGCAATTTGATCTCTGGTTCCTCTGCCTTTTCTAAAACCAGCTTGAACATCTGGAATTTCACAGTTCATGTATTGCTGAAGCCTGGCTTGGAGAATTTTAAGGATCATTTTTCTAGCATGTAAGATGAATGCAATTTTGCAGTCATTTGAGCATTCTTTGGCATTGCCTTTCTTTGGGATTAGCATGAAAACTGACCTTTTCCAATCCTGTGGCCACTGCTGAGTTTTGAGCCCATCTTTGCACAAAATGTTCCCAGTATTCTTGCCTTGAGAACCCCATAAACAGTATGAAAAGGCAAAATGATAGAGCACTGAAATTGAACTCCCTGTATCACTATGTGCCAAATATGCTACTGGAGATCAATAGAGAGAAATAGCACCAGAAAGAATAAAGGGATCCAGCCAAAGCAAAAACAACACGCAGTTATGGGTGGGACTGGTTATAGAAGCAACGTTCGATGATGTAAAGAGCAATATTGCATAGGAACTGGAAAGTTAGGTCCATGAATCAAGGCAAATTGGAAGTGGTCAAACAGGACATGACAAGAGTAAACATCAACATTCTAGGAATTAGCAAACTAAGATGAACTGGAATGGGTGACTCTAACTCAGATGACCATTATATCTACTACAGTGGGCAGGAATCCCTTAGAAGAAATGGAGTGGTTCATAGTCAACAAAGAATCTGAAATGCCGTACTTGGATTCAATCTCAAAAATGACAGAATGATCTCTGTTCATTTCCAAGGCAAACCATTCAATATCGTGGTAATCCAAGTCTATGCCCCAACCAGTAACACTGAAGAAGCTGAAGCTGAATGATTCTATGAAGACCTACAAGACCTTCTAGAACTAACACCCCCCAAAATGCTCTTTTCATTGTAGGGGACTGGAATGCAAAAGTAGGAAGTCAAGAAACACCTGGAGTAATAGGCAAATTTGGCCTTGGAGTACAGAATGAAGCAGGACAAAGGCTAATAGAGTTCTGCGAAGAGAACGCACTGGTCATAGCCAACACCCTCTTCCAACAAGACAAGAGAAGACTCTATACATGGACATCACCAGATGGTCGACACCAAAATCAGATTGATTATATTCTTTGCAGCCAAAGCTGGAGAAGCTCTATACAGTCAGCAAAAACAAGATCAGGAGCTGACTGTGGCTCAGATCGTGAGCTCCTTATTGCCAAATTCAGACTGAAATTGAAAAAAGTGGAGAAAACCGCTAGACCATTTAGGTATGACCTAAATCAAATCCCTTATGACTTATACAGTGGAAGTGAGAAATAGATTTAAGGGACTAGATCTGATAGACAGAGTGCCAGATGAACTATGGACAGAGATTTCTCGACATTGTACAGGAAACAGGAATTAAGACCGTCCCCAAGAAAAAGAAATGCAAAAAAAGCAAAGTGGCTCTCTGAGGAGGCCTTACATATAGCTGTGAAAAAAAGGAAAGGGAAAAGCAAAAGAGATAAAGAAAGATATACCCATTTGAATGCAGAGTTCCAAAGAATAGCAAGAGAGAAGAAAGCTTTCCTCAGGAATAAATGCATAGAAATAGAGGAAAACAATAGAATGGGAAAGACTAGAGATCTCCTTAAGAAAATTAGAGATACCAAGGGAACATCATGCAAAGATAACACAGTAGAGTGAACAAAACCTGGGACACAGATTTGGTTTCTAAACACTAAACACCGTTCACCATACAGATAACACTATTTATCATATAGAGTGAAATAAGTCAAAAAGAGAAAAACAAATGCATTAACACTTATTTGTGGAGCTAGAAAAATAGTATAAGTGATCTTCTTTACAGAAAACAAAAGGATGGACACCAAGGATAGAAGGGGAGCGTGAAATGAATTTAGAGATTGGGATTGACATATACACATTATTGATAGTATATATAAAATAGATAACTAATGTAGCTAATGAGAACCTAGTGTATAGCACAGGGAACTCTACTCAACAGGAAGAAAATCTTAAAAAGTAAGCATATATGCATACATATAGTTGATTCACTTTTCTGTACAGTAGAAACTTAACACAACATTGTAAAGCAACTATAGTGAAAGTGAAAGTCTCTCAGTCATGTCTGACTCTTTGCAACCCCATGGACTGCCCTTGGAATTCTCCAGGCCAGAATACTGGAATACTGGAGTGGGTAGCCTATCCCTTCTCCAGGGGATCTTCCCAACCCAGGGATTGAACCCAGGTCTCCAGCATTGCAGGCAGATTCTTTACCAGGTGAGCCACAAGCAACTATACTCCAATAAAGTTTAATTTGTAAAAAAGGAACAGAACTCAACAAAATAGCTAATTCTAGCAATAAAGCAAGAAACATGAGTCAGACACACCTAGTTCTCGAATGTAAGGAAGGGGAAAAAAAAAGAAGGCATGTGAAATAGCTTCCAGTGGAACAATCTGAGTAGCAATATAAATCATGATAATTATATTGAATTACAATCAAAATAATAAAGCAAGTATCAGGGAGTTCATGCTGATGTAAATTAATAGTAGCATAAATAAATAAATGAATGGGGAGAGGGAACACATTGCCTACAGAAAAATTCCAGATTATGAATGGTAAATGAGTGAGGGATACAGAAAGTGATTACAGTTAATGCTGCAGGGGAAAAAAATGTACTGATGAATGCTGTAAAAAGTGTGGGAAACTTTATGATAAGAAAAAGACTATTTTAATAGAATCCAAATATCTCCTCAAATTATTTGTTAATTGATATACCGACTCATTGGACATGAGTTTGGGCAAACTCTGGGAGATGATGGACAGGAAAGTCTAGTGTTCTGCAGTCCATGGGGTCACAAAGAGCGGACAGCACTGGAAAACAACAATGTTGATTTTAACAGCTAATTAGTATGTCCACTTATTACTTGATAACCATCCTTCTGAAAGGTGAAATTTAGCTCCCTCCCCTTGGATGTCAGCTGGATTGTATCTCACTTGTAAAAGAGCAACTTCTGGCAAGAGAAATGACTTTTTTTTTTTCAGTAGAAAAACTTAGCGAGTACCACTTTAGCCAATAGTCAATGTTAAGATCACCAGAATTAACTCATAGTGAGTTCATATACCCCTGTTTGACACAGTGTGGAGGACCCTTATCATTTATTCTTCCTCAAAATCTATAGCCTCAATTGAATCATGACAAAACCTTAGACAAACCTAAACTGGGGGATATTATAAAAAATAGATGGCCAGTACCTTTCAAAACTGACAAACTCATGAAAGACAAGGAAAAACCAAAAAATCATCCATGTGTTAACCTTGAAAATGGAATCATAAAGACCAACTGCAATGGATATCATGGATTGAGATTTACAGAAAAAGGGCATAAAGAGAAAAACTGGTGAAATTTGAATAAAATTAATAGTATTCTGACAATGTTACCTTCACAGTTTTTGTAAATCTACTAACATTACATGAGATAATGTTGGGGTAAGTGGGGCAAAATTAGTACTACTTTTGCAATTTCTTGGATTTCCCAGGTGGCTCAGATGGTAAAGAATCTGCCTGCAAGGAGTGAGATCCAGGTTCACAGTCAGTCTATGGGGTGAAAAGAGTCAGACACAACTGAGGGGCTAACACTTTCATTTTCTTTTCTTTTGCAGTTTCTCTGTAAACCAAAATGATTTCAAAATTAAATGTCTAAAAAAATAGCAAAAACTGTGGTGGGTTGTTGAGATCCTTTAGCAGACCAGAATCTGGTGGTCCAGAGTCAATGATAAGAAAGTAAAGGAGAGAGAAAGAGGCTGATATTCCTTGGTTTATGCAGAAAACCAGTAAAGTCCCTGACACAGGGCTTGCTCTGTCCATGAAGGCCTCAGGCAGTTCTAGATGGGGTGAAGGCGTAGACCACCTTCTCGAGAGGGTCTTAGAAGCCCGGGCAAGAAAGTGAACTCAGAAGGCCTCTGTGCTCCAGAGAATTAGCCTGAAAGAGAGAGAGAGAGAATGAGAGAGAGAGAAAGAGAGAGAAGGGAAGAGAGAGAGAGAAGACACGGGGACCAAAGCTCTGATGGAGCAAAGGTGTTTTATTCAACATTGTTTGAGTATTTAGCTATTTTCAGCAGAGTTAAAATCAAAACTTACAAATTATTAAGGAAAGATGAGGTCATCCATATGAAAGAGAGAGGCTTGTAAATAATCACTTTTACCGTATGGTTCATAAGAAGGAAGAGAGTCGTAAATAGTTACTTACCACCATATGGAAAAACTAACAAAGGAAATACATACATTCCTAAGCCCCCAGGAATAGCTTGCTGCTCCAATTAATTCCTGAATATTCAGGAATTAATAAGGAACAGAGGATTCATGACAGATCCAAAACAGCACGCAGGAAGCCTCCTGTTAAATGCTTCCTGACAGTGGGTCATTTTTTTTTTTCTTTCTGTAGTTTTTAATATCTGGTTTATGTACCTAGGTCTCTTATTTTCCAATTTCATTTCCATTTTTGAGATTGTAAATAATTTATGTTTCCGAATTCAAAACTACAAAAAGCAATAGCATATACATTGTGTGTTTAGTTCTGTCTCTTTAACTCTGTTCTCATCTATCCCTTCAAACTAATGATTTTTATTCATTTCTAGTTGGTCCTTCAAATACTACATTTTCTTTTAATTACTATTTTGTTTTACTTTCTGGTGCCTTGATATTTAGAAAAATCTAATTTTATAGTTTTATATTTAATTAAAAATATTAACTATGCTGGAGTCCAGTTTTTATTAGTTAAGTTCAATCACTCAGTTGTGTCTGACTCTTTGTGACCCTATGGACTGCAGCACACCAGGCCTCCCTGTCCATCACCAACTCTCAGAGCTTACTCAAACTCATGTCCATCAAGTCAGTGATGCCATCCAACTATCTGTCGTCCCCTTCTCCTCCCACCCTCAATCTTTCCCAGCATTGAGGCCTTTTCCAATGAGTCAGTTCTTTGCATCAGGTGGTCAAAGTACTGGAATTTCAGTTTCAACATCAGTCCTTCCAATGAATATTCAGGACTGATTTCCTTCAGGATTGACTGGTTTGATCTTCTTGCACTCCAAGTGATTCTGAAGAGTCTTCTCCAGCCCCACAGTTCAAAAGCATTAATTCTTCAGTGCTCAGCTTTCTTTATAGTCCAACTCTTACATCCATACATGACATTCTTCCAGTTTTTATATTGTTTTGTCTATTTATCGGCTGTGCCATGCAGCATTGTACTTGTACTCAGTCATATCGGACACCCTGCAATCCCACAGACTACAGCCCTTCAGGCTCCTCTGTCCATGGAATTTTCCAGGTAAGAACACTGGAGCGAGTTGCCATTTCCTACTCAAGAGGATCATCCCAAGGCAAGGATTGAACCCATGTCTCTTGTGTTGGTGGGCGGATTCTTTACCGCTGTGCCAACTGGGAAGCCTCCTATCCCTTGGCATGAAGGATCTTGTTTCAAGGACAAGAGTGGAACCCATGACCTCAGCAGTAGAAGCATGGAGTCTGAACTGCTGAACCACCTGGGGAGTCCCCGTGGATAATTTTATACAACATTTTATAAAACAAAGTTTCCCTCGGCCTTTGATTGGAAAGGTCATCTTCATTAGATTTCTTAGGTCAGATTAACAAACAATAGTCTATAAATTGTTGCATGTTTAAAATTGTTTTTCTACAACTTGGATGATTTAAATCAGTTTGTCTGGAGATGACATGTATTCTTAATTAAGTTCATTTTTCATTTATCTTTTCTTTCCCCATTTTATTGTCCCTCCTACAGGCATATCACAACATGGCACAATGCAGAACAGCCAGTTTCTCCTTGAAAAATCATTGAACTAATTACCTTTATTTTATTTTTGTTGTACTGAATCATGTCCTGCGGGATGAATCTCTTATGTTGTTACATAAAAGCTTTTCATTATGCAAGAGTTATTATGGATGACTAAGATGAGGGTGAGCATTGTACAGCCTGTCTATCATTCTGCCTCTTGTATTTCAGTTTGTTTTTTTTATCCTTCTTCCTCTTCATTTCCCTACATTCTTTTATTTTAAAAATATATATTCCTGGGACTTCCCTGGTGGTCCAGTGGCTAAGAATCCACCCTCCCAATTTAGGGACCCCAGGTTCGGTCCTTGGGCAGGGAACTAAAATTCCACATTCAGCAACTAAAAAAGGTTCCATGTGCTGCAAATAAGACCTGGCACAGCCAAATAAATAAATAAAATGAAAATACATATGCAGTCCTTTTATTTCATCCTTACTGTTTCTTCCAAAACTTTTGGATTTAGAAATTTATCTCACCATGGTTCTTTTTGTTTATTTAAATGCCTAAAAGATATTTCTGTTTGATTAATAATTTGAGTTTTCCTATAAATACTTACTACAGAAATCAAGCAAAGGTACAATGTCTCATTAATCAATCAAAGGATAACTTAATTTAAAAAAATGCACAACATTGTAAATCAACTGTACTTCAATAAAAAATTTTTAAAGATAAATGTTAAAAAAGAAAAAAAGGGTGGTGAAGCCATTCACATGTTTTCATTTGATGCCTATATATCCTTCTGAGACCCAACATAGACCATCTTGTACTTTGTTGGCACATATGAAAAACATTTGTTTAATTTCTTTAGTGCATATTTACACATCCAGACACTGAAAATTTTACTGTGATTTCTTAATATGTTTTAGATCCAGGGAATATGGCAGTGAACAAAGAGAACAGTTAATCTCATAAAGAAAAGCAACACATATCAAGAAGGGAACCAAGTGAAGTCAATACTGAAAGCAGAGCATTTGAGAGACATAAACTATGTATTAGGTTCCCCTGAAAACTCCTATTTTTATAAAAAAGGAGCAGAGGAAAAAGCTCAAGAGTAAACTAGGGTCCTTCAGTAAGAACATTTATAAGGAAAGTAGACAGCATGTATTGCCACACCTCACATTGGTTCGGATTCATGAAGAATCTTCATATATACTTATTGGATAATAAAAAACAGGTAACAACCTCTCTTTTCACACTGCCATATATATCAATTGGTAAATCAGTATACTTTATATGGACACATTAAATCAATTATATATAACATGCTTTGTATGCTATGCATTATTTATAAAATTATGTTTATAATGCACATGCATATAATATGTATGTATATAATATATATCAATATGCATTCTTATTTTGAAATAATAACAGCCTTGTAGAAAGTTACAAATATAATACAGGGACATGTGCCATACCCTTCATCCAAGTTTCCCCAAGTGTTACATCTTGCATAATTAGAGTACAATATCAAATCCAAGGATTTGTCATTGTCTTTTTACTACATGCATAAGTTCATGTAATCACCACCACACTATATCAAGATTCAGAACCATTCCATCAGCACAAATTTTTCCTCATTATCTTTTTTACTAAGTTTTATTAGAGTACAGTTGATTTATTTTTTTATTATTATTATTAATTTTATTTTAATTTAAATTTTATTCTTTTACTTTACAATACTATATTGGTTTTGCCATACATTGACATGAATCCACCACAGGTGTACATGAGTTCCCAACCCTGAACCTCCCTCCCACCACCCTCCCCATACCATCTCTCTGAGTCATCCCAGTGCACCAGCCCCAAGCAGCCTGTATCCTGTATCGAACCTAGACTAGCGATTCATTTCTTACATGATAGGATACATGTTACAATGCCATTTTCCCAAATCATCCCACCCTCTGCCTCTCCCGCAGAGTCCAAAAGTCCGTTCTATACATCTGTGTCTCTTTTGCTGTCTCGCATATAGGGTTATCATTACCATCTTTCTAAATTCCATATATATGTGTTAGTATACTGTATTGGTGTTTTTCTTTCTGGCTTACTTCACTCTGTATGATCGCTCCAGTTTCATCCACCTCATTAGAACTGATTCAAAGGTATTCTTTTCGATGGCTGAGTAATACTCCATTGTGTATATGTACCACAGCTTTCTTATCCATTCATCTGCTGATGGACATCTAGGTTGCTTCCATGTCCTGGCTATTAAAAACAGTGCTGCAATGAACATTGGGGTACACGCGTCTCTTTCAATTCTGGTTTCCTCAGTGTGTATTCCCAGCAGTGGGATTGCTGGGTCATAAGGCAATTCTATTTGTAGTTTTTTAAGGAATCTCCACACTGTTCTCCATAGTGGCTGTACTAGTTTGCATTCCCACCAACAGTGTAAGAGGGTTCCCTTTTCTCCACACCCTTTCCAGCATTTATTCCTTGTAGACTTTTGGATCGCAGCCATTCTGACTGGTGTGAAATGGTACCTCATTGCGGTTTTGATTTGCATTTCTCTGATAATGAGTGATGTTGAGCATCTTTTCATGTGTTTGTTAGCCATCTGTATGTCTTCTTTGGAGAAATGTCTATTTAGTTCTTTGGCCCATTTTTTGATTGGGTCATTTATTTTTAGTGCTATGTTAGTTTCAGGTGTACAGCAAAGTGAATCAGTTATATGTATATCTACTCTTTCCTAGATTCGTTTCTCATTTAGGCTATTACAGAGTATTGAATATAGTTCCCTGTGCTATACAGCAGGCCCTTATTAGTTATCCATTTTATATATAGCAGTACGTATATGTCAATCCCAATCTCCTAATTCATCCCGACTCCCTTTCCCCAGTTTGGTAACCATAGGATTGTTTTCTACATCTGTGACTCTCTCATGTTACCTTTTTATCCTTATATACACACCTCTCCCCCAAAATTTCATAAATCTTGGCCATCACTAATTCCTTTGTCAGCTCTATAATATTTTTTTTAGAGAATGCTATATAAATATACTTAAGTAGTGTGTGGCCATTTTGAGATTGACCTTTTTCACTCAACACAATGCCCTTGAGATCCTTTCAAGTTGGTAATTCAATCAATTTTATTTCTAAGTGAAATTCCAGAGTATCACAGATGTTTAACCATTAATTTATGAGTTGTTTCCAGTTTTGATCACTCCAAATAGGGCTTCTATGAACAACCATGTGTAGGTTTTTATGTGGACATAAGATTTCATTTTGCTGAGATAATTGCCCAGTGAGTCTGAGTGAATGTTGCTCAGTCATGTCCGACTCTTTGCGACCTCATGGACTGTAGCCTGCCATGCACCACTGTCCATGGAATTCTCTTGATTGGAATACTGGAATGGGTAGCCATTCTCTTCTCCAGGGATATTCCCAACCCAGAGATTGAACCAAGGTATCCCACGTTGCAGGCAGACTCTTTCCCATCTGAACCACAAGCGAAGCCCAAATAATTGCTGGGTCATTTGTTAGGTGTAAGTTTAACCTATTTTTTAAGGGAAGGTCAAACTATTTTCCAGAATGGTAGTATTATTTCACATTCCCATCAGCAATGTATAAGAGATCCAGTTTCTCTGTATCCTTGCCAGCATTTGATATTTAGTCACTGTTGCTAATTTAGCTGTTCTATGAAGTGTGTGGTGATATTCCATTGTGGTATAAAATTACCATTCTCTTTGGCCACCTCATGCAAAGAGTTGACTCATTGGAAAAGACTCTGATGCTGGGAGGGATTGGAGGCAGGAAGAGAAGGGGATGACAGAGGATGAGATGGCTGGATGGCATCACTGACTCAGTGGACATGAGTCTGATGAACTCCGGGAGTTGGTGATGGACAGGGAGGCCTGGTGTGCTGTGATTCATGGGGTCGCAAAGAGTCAGACCCAACTGAGCGACTGAACTGAACTGAATGGTTAGTGATGTTAAACATGTTTTCTTTTGTTTATTTACCATCTAAAAATTCTCTTCAATAAAATGTCCCTTCATGGCTTTTCCCATTTCCAGTTGGATTAGGTTTGTAATTTTGATAAATTTAGATTCTGTTTTTTAATTACTAGATTATGGTTTTGGTGTCATATCAATGAACTCCTCACCAAGTTCTAAACCTTAAATGGATTAAGTTTTTAATTTTGATAAAATCAGATGTCTATTTTTTCATTGATGGATTGTGGATTCTATGTCATGTCTAGGAACTCTTCAACAAGCCCCAAGTCCAGAATATTTCTCTATGTTATCTTATCGCTTAACTTTTATACTTCTATAGTTTTATACTTAAATCTATCATTCATTCCACGCTTTTTGTGTAAGTTTTGAAGTTTAAGCTGAAGTATAATTCTTTAGTATGAGTATAGATTGCTCCAGCACAATTTGTTAAAGTGTTTTCACCTTTGTCAAAAATCAGTTGGTTGTAAATGTATGGAACTGTTTCTGAATTCTCTATTCTGCACAATAGATCTGTCTGTCTATCCTGAGTCCCATCCTGACTACTGAAGCTATGCAATAAATCTTAAATAACTCTGTTAATCTACTTTACCAGAATATTGGCTATTGTAGTTCCTTTGACTTTCCATAGAAATTTTAGAATAAACTGTAATTAACCTCCAATTAAAATAAATAAATTTATATTTAAAAAATTAAAAAAAACAAGTTTGCTCACATTTTGATAGGATAAACTTGTATAATAATTTTCAAAGAATTGACATCTGAACTTTGTTGAATCCCTTCAATCCATGGTATGTCTCACCATTTATTTAGGTTCTTTTTGAGGCATAATGTATTTCATCTTTCAGATAGTCTTTTGTTTCCTTCATTCATCTTTTATAGTTTTTAGTTTACCTGCATGTGTTTTGTTAGATTTAAACCTCTGGGTTTCTTTTTTTCTTTTTTTTTTTTTCTTTTGAGTTGTAAATGGTATTGCATTTTTATTTTTGGATTCTGCAAGTTTATTGCTAGTATAGAAATGCAATTAATTTTAGGGTGTTGATTTTATATCTTGGGGTTTTGGTGGACTCAATTATCAATACTTGAGATTTCTTTCTTCAAAATACATTCCTGATCACCGGGGTGCAAGATGGCTCCAGGGGCAGTGCTCCCCCTGCGCCCTCAGTGCTCTGAGGCAAGCACTGGGCCCCAGCCCCCAGCCCCTCTGGCTCAGCCTTGGCACTGGCCCCACGGAACACTGTGAGCCTGCTAGAGACCCCAGAGCTGGGCGTCGCCGAGTCTAGCAGACCGTGAGCCCCACTGTTGCTCCGTGCACCGCGCCCCGGAGCTGCCGTCCTGGCTCCTGCTGCCGCTGCTGATGTTGCTGCTCTTGCCTGCAGCGAGTGAAGGTCTTGACCACTCTGTTGAAATGGCATTTGCTGTGGAGCCAAGCAGTGATGTTGCAGTCCCCAGGCAGCCTGTTTTTAATGCTGGGCTGCGAGGTGGAGGGGACTCCTCCAGTGCTAATCACCTGGAAGAAGGATGAGGTGGAGCTGCTGGACAGTCCCCACTCCCCTGTGCTGGACAATAGGTCCTTGATGATCTTCCACTTCCTGCTGGATGGAGGAGGCAGCCCTTCAGATAAGGAGAACTATACTTGGGTGGCTAAGAACCACTTTGGGCTGGTGGTCAGTCGGAAGGCTTGAATCCAGGCTGCAACCATGTCAGACTTCCAAGTGTATCCCTAGGCCACTGGGAATGAGGAGGACGGTGTGTTCTGCTTCCAGTGCCAAATCCATGTGCTCCCCAAACCCCTCATCACTTGGGAGAAGAACAAGGTCCTCAGTGACATGGACGAGGAGAGGTACACACTGCAGCCCAAGAGGGTGCTTCAGATAACCGGCCTTTGATCCAAGGACAGCGGAGTCTTCACCGTGACAAGCTTGGGCTCTGGGGCCGCAAGGAGCCTACAGTCCTTGTGGGGCCTGAGAACCTCACCCTGACTGTGCACCAGACTGCCGTGCTTGAGTGTGTTACCGCGCCCATTGTGTCCTGGAGTCCCCTGCATGAACACCCCATCGAGGAAGAGGGCACCCAGGTGCCAGGCATGGGGAACTTCATCATCTCAGAGGTGACTGTCCAGTGCTCAGGCGTCTTTATGTCTATGCTGCCAAAAGGCCTGGCACCTGGGTGAGGAGAAGGGCCCAGAGCCGGCTGGTGGTGCAAGGCCCAGCAGAGTTTGTCCAGCACCCTCAGTCCATCTCCAGACTGGCTGGGACTACAGCCATGTTCACCTGCCAAGCCCAGGGTGAGCTGCCCCCTCATGTGATGTGGTTGAAGAATGGACAGGTGCTGGAGCCCAGAGGCCCTGACCATTTCTGGAATCGCCTGGAAGATGAGGCCATTTACCAGTGTGTGGCTGAGAACAGTGTCAGCTTCTCATAGAACAGTGTCAGCTTCTCAAACTGACTCTGCTATGGGTTGAGGGGCTGCAGGCCCCTGTTGTCCACTGAAGTCCACGTGTCCTGGACCTAGCCCCTGGTGAAGACCAAGGAGATTGTGGGTCTATACATCAGGAAGGCTGCCGACTCCCTAGAGCTGGAGCATCAGGAAGTCATCAGCAAGAGCACCTTCTAGCACCTGGTGAGCCACCTGGAGCCTTCCACTGCCTACAGTTTCTACATCAAAGTCTACACACCTTGGAGTGGAGGGGGGCGGGTGCAGTTCAGCCTTCACTCCCACCCTGGCCAGTACTCTAGGCGAACTGCGACTCCCTCCTCAAATGTCAGTGAGGGTCCTGGGCAGCTCCACGCTGTAGCTACTGTGGGAGCCCTGGAACCCACTGGCCTAGCAAGAGGGTGGCTTCAAGGTGTTTTTACCACCCAGCAAGCAAAGCCCCCTTCACAGGTCCCATCCTGCTGCCTGGAACTGTCTCCTCTTATCTCCTAAGCCAGCTTGACCCCACTGCAGTATACCATGTGAAGCTGCTTGCCTACAGCCAGCATGGGGATGGCAATGCCACAGTCTGCTTTGTGTCTTTGAGGGGAGCATCTAAAAGGGCACCCCTGAGCCCACTATGTGACTGTCGGAAAGAGGAGGCCACAACTAGACATCCACCATGGGCATTGTCATCGGCATCCACATTGAGGTCACCTGCATCATCTTTTGTGTCCTCTTCCTTTTATTTGGCCAAAGGGGCAGGGTCCTCTTGAGTAAGGGTGTGGAAAACCACCTCTCCCCAACTTAGGGCCCCTGGAGCCAGAGGAACCCTGGTGTCCCAGCGCTGAATGGGGTGGGACAGGGAGAGAGGGGCCAGCTGGTTCAAGGCAGGAAACGTGTGGACACGAAGGAACTGGAACAGCTGTTCCCCAAGGCCCTGCCCCTGTGTGAGGAGACCCAGCTCTCCATGCTGCTGCTTCAGGGGTTCCACCTTCTGGAGGAGATGACACCAGAGCCAAGGCCCCCGCTTCCCTGTCACTCTAGGGGACATAGGCCCTGGCCTCCTGAGTGGGGGACTGGTTGTCCAACGAGCTCCCTCAGGACAGTAGCCAGTGTCCGGCAGGTTCTGGAGGGAGCAACCCCGCATTCTCAGGTTAAAGGCAAGATTTCTCCTTTTATGTGGAATTCACCTAGGGGCTTCTCTGCATTTCTGTCCTGACTGACCCTCTATTGTCAAGACCTAAAGGAGCCTCAGCAAGAAACCCCTCCAAGGACCCAGAGTGGTTCCTGCAGGAGCCCCCACCTTGGGCCAAGACCCCCCTTCACCTCTGCTTGTACTCACATGACTTGGAACTGAACTAATGTTTTCCTTTAAAAAAAAAGAACAAACATAAAATCAAAAAAAAAAAAAAAAGAGAGAGAGAGAGAGGAAGGTGAATTAGACAAAAATAATGCCCCTGGTGTGGCTGGGTGCCTGACACTGTCACTCTCCACGACTTTATTTTCTCAGGATGGAGTTTTGCTGTTTTGGTTTCCAGTGCTTACCTCAGCTGGAATGTATGTCCTTGGGGGAGCAGGGCCATGGCCTCAGCACCCTGCTCCACAGAACCCTGAATGCATGCATTCCTGCTTTAAGCCCCTTTAGGGGCACCTCTTCTTTCCTCACATTGTAGTCCAGAGTTAAAAAACAAAAACAAAAACATGTCCCAATTTCCAGGTGTTAAAGAAAACGTCTACCTTGAGGTTCACTGGTTCTTGGTCGGCCTGTGTTGTATCACTGGACCTTCCTTCCTGGCTCCTCTCTAAAAATAAGAGGAAAATTTGTTCCTGAAAGTATAAGTTGTTGCTCTAGACTTGAAACTTCTCAGCATGCTACCAGGGCTCCATCTCATCTGCCCGTCCACTCCCATTTTGACCCTCTCAGCCAACTCATCCTTTACTGGGACCCCCAGGACCTTCTCTGAACCTAGGCCTTGGAAGGGAGGGCCATCACCCCACAGCCCGCCTGCCCCCTGTCTTGCCCGCAGAGCTACTGGAGCAGACTGGCCCCTGAAATGTACTGTGTGTGTCGGTTGTGTGCGTGTGGGTGTGTGTGTGTGGGAGGGGGTGCCAGCTCTCTGTTCCCTGGGACACTGCCAGCTTGACTCACCCCCTGGGCAGTGGAGCAAGCACTATCAGCAGTTATGGCTGGTAACTATTTTTCTACAAGGTGTGTTTAAGGATTTGTGTTCTTGTGACTTCTTATTTCTCTTTTCCATTGTGTTGCTTTTTGAAAGACTTAGAGATGAGGAAAAACTAAATGGAAACAAATATGTATTTTTGGTTACACTCAAACATACTTTTAAATAGAAGAAACAAAACTTTTTTTAAGAAAAAAATGTATATTCCTTAAGTATAGATTAGATCATAAAATCCCTGACTCCCAACCCTCTAGGAACGCCTGTCCCAAACTTTAGTGAATTTGCTGAAGAAGGTACTCTTGGTGGCATTTTCGTGAAAGGTTGCAGTCTTGTACCTGTGGACTTGGGGAAGGGCATCGTCCCTTCTCCCCAATGCTGGGCCTGAGACCCAGGCACCTCAACCCTCCCAGGCAGTGCCCCTGGTCCCTGCAGTGTCGTCTCCACACCCCTTTCCTCCTGGAACCCCCTCCCCCTAAGAAGCTTGGATCTGTGGGAGGGGATATGGGGGCCACCTGCCCCATTTTGGGTTTTGTCATACTCATTTTGACTGAATAAAAGCCTTGTAGCCAAAGTGGAAAAAAATAAAAAATAAAAAAACACATTCCTCAGAGCTGTTTATATGTAGACCAAATTCCTTCCTAGGCAGCCGCTTATACCAACCTGGCTAGGAAGGACAGAGATGTACTTTTATTGTTCTACACGTGGCCTCCACTGACACCATGGAGAAGGTAGCACTGTTCTCAGTAAGCCTTAGTAGAAATGGAACTCTCCGTAAGAGCCCCTCTGCCATCCCTCCAAGCAGGCAGGAAAGAGGCTTTTTGTTACTCATAGGCAGGAGAGACGTATAGATGTCCTTTACGTTGTCAACTTAGTGTGAACAGAGCAGCGAGCTTGTTAAGACACTCCAAGATCTTTGGTGAGGAGAGTGCTGGCTCCTGACCATGCCTTCTCTGACATCACCCTGACCAGGAGTTTGGGACACCTTATGAAATTTTGGTTTTCCACTCAGTTTTTGCTGATGGAATTGAGAGTGGGGTCCTTCCTTTTTTTTTTTTTTTTTTTTTCAATGTGCTGTTTTACTGGAGTAGAGTGGTTATTTCCAAAACTTTTTGCTCTGCATGTCTATCCTTTCTTGGCCTTTTAACAGAGAAAGCATGCTTTTCTTGTTTATTTTTTATTTATTTTTCTTAAATCTGTGTCCATTGACATTTCTGTGTGGTTGGCTTCACAGTCTGGTATATACAAGACAAAGAGAAAACCGAAAGGATTTATACCTTATATCATCCCTTTGTTACCATATTCCTAGACAGGCTATCTACTTTTCTTCACCACTCAGCATATTTCTATGTTTGTTTTATATTTAATAATCAGGATTTTAAGTTGCATTCATCAGGAGAAATAGGAAAATATGTCTAATACAGCTCACCAGAAGTCTGTAATATATTTTTAATCAAACTGCTTATAGAAAGAGAGGCCCACAAAACACTTGCTTGGAGCCCTGAACTACTGAGGGGTGGCCCTGTACAGAACTGTGCAACATTGCTGTTACCTAGCAGCCAGATGGCTTGGTAAAAAGCATATTTTTAGCAAAGCATAATGTCACCCCAATTAGAACTGGGGCTGTCTTAGTAAGCACAAAGAGAAAATGGGTATTTAATAGGCAGCCTGCTGCGTCTGCTTCAAACTCCTATAGTTTAACAACTTACTTTAAAATCATGAGTGTTATAGAAGGCCCAATGTGCTTTAGGTCGAAATTACATATATATGTATATGTATACACATATGTGTATACATATACATAATTTATATATGCACATTTTAAAAATATATACATATTTGTGACAAAATACACATATATAAAATATGTTTATGCCATGCTGCCATGCAGAAGTCAAACCAAAATATTGGAAAAGTCCAAGAGACCCGATGTATGTCTTAGAGCAGCAAAGATGAAGTGATGGCCTCAATCCAGAGTCCAGGTGACCTACTTGGAGAGATGCATGGTTACCTGAGCAAAGTTTACTCAAGTAAAGCCCTTGGACTTTGGAGTCTCAGAAATCCTTTCTTCACTCAGGTATAAAAAAGTCATAAAGGAAGCAGAGAATGTCATTCTGAGCTTAGCAAACTATAGGAAAAATGAAAGGAATGGTAGAAATATTGGAAAATTGTAAGACATTTGATAAATAGTTTAGTTTGTATGCAGATCAATGAATATTTCTGACACCCTAAGGAAGTTCTGGAAATTCACCAAGATTTTTGGAAGGATGATAATAATAAATAAAAAATTTAATTAGCTGATGGATCTTAGAAGGAACTCTTTAATTAAGTGATGCTATTAATTAGGTATTGAATGACTACTCTATATACATTTTATTAATACATCAAAATACTTTCCAATATTATGTTTTCCCTAACTGTGTTATTAAAATTCTAAATAGACATAATATAAAGTAATGGAAAATATTTTGAAAACTAAGTTGAAAAGCAAATCTCCGTTTTGTTACTGTACCCCAACTCTCTTCCAGGATAAATACTGTTTGTGGTTTTTCTCTACATATCATTACAATAATAATCATATATATGTGCATGAGTGTATTTAATTTTACTCAAATGGCAGCATAATCACATACAATCATTTGTATCTCTGCATCTTCATAATAAAATACCTTAGAGATTTTTCTTATCCCAACATTGATGAGATCTCATTTTTTTTAACATTTTACATAATCTTTTTTCATACTGATGGAAAACTTCATGTAGATAGTGTGAGATAACATACATAGGAAAATGGCCTTTTGCTTCCATCTCCAAGTTCAGTTGTATTTGTTATATTAAAGCTTTTACAATTATTGTGTTGTAATTCAATAACTTGATTATAATGTGGTTACATAGCTTTTCACTAGTATGTTTTTCTACTGTTTCTTCAGACTTGGTATGTGTTTTCATTATGGTTCATTTCCCTAGTATCTGATATAATACTGGCATATAATAATGACATCAACAGTCATTTACTGAGCATCAAGCACTAGAAGCATGGTGAAGTACTTTGTAAATGCTTGCTTATATAACCTGCCAAATAAATTTAACAAAGAGTAAAGTTATTATTCCATTTTTAGAGATGATGAAATCAAGGTTTACAGAGGTCAAATCACTCTTTTATAGGTATAGCATTTATGCTTGTTGTCCATCATTCCTTTGAAAGTTTAAATCCTAAACGCCAATCTCTGTAATTCCACTGTATGTATTTTTTGCATCATTTAAAAAACAAATTAATAAAATATTTAAGAGCCAGAATCCATATGTGTCAAATCATGAAAACTCCATTTAAGCATGTCCTTTTGTTTCTCATGTGTATTTTTTAGTAAAGATAATTTTTTTTAATGACTAAGTATGCAGTACACATCATAGCAGTAAAATTTACTCAGAAAGGTCAAGGAGAAACATTTTCTATAGATTCACATGATATCCAGTTTATCTGGTCCCTAGCAATTCACAGATGCAAATTTATCCTCACACAGTACATTTCAATTTAAATACTATGTTTTTCATTAAATTTACATAAAACTTGTATATCTTGTTTACTGAATAAATCCAAAGTCTTATATGAAATCAATATGTCATGTGCTCTATTTTACACATAACATGAGTAGTTTTTCATTTTGTCATAACTCTTTTTATCATCCTGGGAAACATACATGGAATTATGTTTCTTTCAGCCAAGTATACCCTCTTTAGTCTGTGTCTTCTGCTAAGCAACTGGATAAGAAGCAAAAAATCAACTACCTGAGGACCCTTACAAGTAATCTATAGATAAAAGTAAAAAATATGAGAACAAGCTGTATGTGGGTTGGATTCTCAATTTTCTGTTTCTTTTGTGCTTTACTTTGAAGGAACTCCCCAGTCATGAGGCTGTGTAGCAGTGAGTATGCTGTCGGCTAAATCTCCAATTGAAATCCCATCTTTCTAGCCACAGGAATAAGGAAAAACAGACCACATGTTCCAAAGAGGGCAGGGGGTATCCATATTTTATTTTTATCTTTCCTCGTGCCATTTCCGACTGTGAAACTCAAATAGGGAGTTCCATGACTTGGGTGGGAGTGCTTCTGTCAATATATAACTATTATTTTTATAATATTTATGTGCATATTTTTTCAGATATGCACATGTGCATGTGTGTTTAAGTCTCTTTAGTCATGTCCAGCTCTTTGCAACCCTTTGGACAGTAGCTCACCAGTCTCCTCCGTCCATCAGATTCTATAGGCAAGAATACTGGAGTGGATTGCCATGCTCTCGTTTAGGCGATCTTCCTGACCCAAGGATTGAACCTGAGTCTTCTGCGGCTCCTGCACTGCAAGCAGATTCTTTACCACTGAGCCACTGGGGAAGTCTCTAAATATACGTATAAATATTTAGTTCTCAAACTATTATATCTAGCATCCGGTCCCATCACTTCATGGGAAATAGATGGGGAAACAGTGGAAACAGTGTCAGACTTTATTTTTGGGGGCTCCAAAATCACTGCAGATGGTGATTGCAGCCATGAAATTAAAAGATGCTTACTCCTTGTAAGAAAAGTTATGACCAACCTAGATAGCATATTCTAAAACAGAAATATTACTTTGCCCACTAAGGTCCATTTAGTCAAGGCTATGGTTTTTCCAGTAGTCATGTATAGATGTGAGAGTTGGACTGTGAAGAAGGCTGAGTGCCAAAGAATTGATGCTTTTGAACTGTGGTGTTGGAGAAGAGTCTTGAGAGTCCCTTGGACTGCAAGGAGATCCAACCAGTCCATTCTGAAGGAGATCAGCCCTGGGATTTCTTTGGAAGGAATGATGCTAAAGCTGAAACTCCAGTACTTTTGCCACCTCATGCGAAGACTTGACTCATTGGAAAAGACTCTGATGCTGGGAGGGATTGGGGGCAGGAGGAGAAGGGGACGACAGAGGATGAGATGGCTGGATGGCATCACTGACTTGATGGATGTGAGTGTGAGTGAACTCCGGGAGTTGGTGATGGACAGGGAAGCCTGGCGTGCTGCAATTCATGGGCCCGCAAAGAGTTGGACACGACTGAGAGACTGAACTGAGCTGAACTGAACTGAAAATAAAAACCTGCTGTCAATGTGGTAATTTTTATTTTTAATATTTATGTGTATATTTAAAGTGAAAGTGAAGTCACTCAGTCGTGTCCAGCTCTTTGCGACCTGTGGACTGTAGCCCACTAGGCTCCTCAGTCCATGGGATTCTCCAGGCAAGAATACTGGAGTGGGTTACCATTTCCTTCTCCAAGGGATCTTCCCGACTCAGGGAGAGAACCCAGGTCTCCCACTTTGCAGGCAAATGCTTTAACCTCTGAGCCACCAATATACACATAAAATATATTTAATATTTATGTGTATATTCAAATTTTTTATTTGTAAATATATGCATAAATATGGAAAATAAAAATTACCACACTGACAGTAGGTTTAAGTGTATATAGATATATTTGACAACTATAAAATGAAGGAGAGTGATAATAGTAAGGAGTCTTACATGTTTTTAAGACATCTAAATTTCATGTGAAGTATTAAAATATTAAGCCAATTAGATTGCAAAAGGCTAGACATATGTATGTTGTAATCCTTAAAGCAAAGAATGAAGCAGTAATACAAAGAAATATCACTAGAAGCTTAGTATATAAATTAAAATGCTAAAACTTATTTATAAAATGAAAAATAATAAAGTGGCAATGAACAGGCAAAAAAAAAACATAAAGAGAAAATGAGTAATAAAATGTAAGATCTAAAGAAACTGATATAAATAACTGCATAGAAAGTAAATGATCTAAATAGATATTTAAAGATAGATTTTACCTGACTGTTTAAAAAATAAAAAAGACTCAACCAAAAGCTGTATAAAAGAAACTCAGCTGTAATATAAAGTCACGTAAATGCAAAAGTCAAAGAAAATGTAAAACTATATACCATGCAAACAATAATCAAAAGAGGTCTGGAATAACTATATTAATATGATAAATGGTAGGCTTCAGAACAATGACTATTACTAAGGATAACAAGAGACATTAAGCAGTTATGAAAAATCAATTGTCCAATAACTGTCATGGTTCCTAAATAGCACTTAGTAACAGAGTTTCAAAGTAAATGAAAGAAAAACTGGTAGAACTAAAATAAGAAATAAACAATTCCACAATTATAGTTGGAAACATCAGTATCTCTTTCCACAATCAATAGAGCAAGTAGATAGAAAAGTAATAAAAGTATAGAAGATTGAATCAATGTGTCAACAAATGAACTAAACTGTCATTTATACAGCACAACTATGGAGAGGCAATGGCAACCCACTCCAATACTCTTGCCTGAAAAATCCCATGAACAGAGGAGCCTGATAGGCTGAGTCCATGGGGTCACTAGGAGTTGGACACGACTGAGTGACTTCACTTTCACTTTCATGCATTGGAGAAGGAAATGGCAACTCACTCCAGTATTCTTGCCTGGAGAACCCCAGGGACCTGGGAGCCTGGTGGGCTTGCTGTCTATGGGGTGGCACAGAGTCGGACACAACTGAAGCGACTTAGCAACAGCAGCACCAGCATGAATCAAAATAGAAAATATTTTCAAAAACACCTGGGACATTCACCAAGATAAATCATATTCTAGGCCATGAAAACCACTAGTGAATCTAAAAGACTAGAAACTATTCAAAGTCTTTTTTAGACTATAGTATATAATAGCATTAATACAAAAGTAATATTTGATAAGCTTAAAATATTTGGGGATTAAATAATTTATGTCTAAATCACTGAAGGGTTAAAATGGAAGTGACAAGGGAAGTTATAAAATATTTTAAATGGAATAAAAGTGAAAGCTCTATATAACAAAAATGTGGAAAATAGCAGAAGCAGTGATTAAAGGGAAATTTATAACATTAATACTTAGTAAAGAAGAACAGTGTTAAATAAATGATTTAAGCTCCAAACTTAAGGAACTAGGAATAGAAGAATAAGCTAAATTTAAAAAGAGAAGAGAGTGACTACAAACAGGAAAAGAAAATATTCAAAGAACAGAAAGGAATAAAATTAGGTGGAAGAGTCCGAGATGGCAGCGTAGGAAGATCCTGAACGCATCTCTTTCCCTGGACCCACCAGATCTACATCTACATGTGAATTATTCCTCGCTGAAAAAGATCCAAAAAAAATAGATGAACTGCTTCTTCACAAGATAAGGATAAAGGACCACATCAAGACAAAGCAAAGACAGTCTCACTGTGAACCCCTGGTGTGGTGACACACGATACAAAATATGGAGGGATCTCATCAGTCTGTTGCTTCCCCTGGAGGAGTGAGGGGTTGATGCTCTTGGAATCTGTAGTGGAGAAATGAAGGCCCAAAATATCTGCCAGAGAAAAGGAACAGAACTAAAATTCAAGGGGCTTCCTTGATGGCTCAGTAGATAAAGAATCTGCCTGCAATGCAGGAGACACAGGAGACACAGGCTCAGTCCTTGGGTTGGGAAGATCCCCTGGAGGAGGAAATGGCAACATACTCCAATATTCTTGCCTAGAGAAGCCCATGGACAGAGGAACCTGGCAGGCTATAGTCCACGGGGTCACAAAGAATTGGACATGACTCAGTGACTAAGCACCCACAGAAATACTTTAAGAAAATGAGACCCTCTTTTAAGAGGGCTCACACGCAGTTCCACTTACTCTGAGATCCAGTGGGAAAAAGTTTGAAAGTGTCTAAACTCTATGTGAAGGAAACTCATCCAAAAATATCTGTTGAGGATCAAGGGATAGTTGAAACTCTCCTGGGTGGCAGGGGTACTGGCAGATACCATTATTTCACTCTTCACATGCCCTGCGAGGGTTGGTAAGTGAGCTCAGAGGTGACACCATTTCACAGCCTTGAAAGACACAGAGGGGCGATGGATTGGGATGCTATCCCATTGCCTTACTAAAGCTGGAGAGTACCCACAGATGCAATACCTCCTCAATTCCTTATTGGAACTGACTGATCATGACATTTTCCTCCTTCCAGCCTAAAATTCACATGTGCGTAGGCAGAGCACTAACCCACCAATGCATTACTGAAACTCGTAGGTGTATACAGTCAAGACATTTTCCTGCTGTTTTTCTGAAGCTAGTGAATGTTCAGTGTCCCCTATACTCTCCGGCTGCCTAGCTAAAACCACTGGACACATACAATCCATACAGGCTACTTGATTGCCTTACTTGGTGGCCAAGGGGGCTGACATTCTTGAGTTGCCCAGACTGGGACAATCAGAAAGATACTACTTGGCAGGCCTCCATCCCCAGGGTATCACACACACAGCTGACTAAATCATAACTCCTGTTTTCCTGTAAAATAAATAAATAACAAATGAAATAATGAAAGGCCTGTTTATATAGCCTAGAGCTGTAGCCTAAAGTATAGGCTTCAGCTTTCCAATACATCCAGAGGCTAAGGAGGCATTCTAGAGAATGTAAGCAGTAAGATATTATCCTTGTGCACCCCTGTGGCCTTGCTACAGCTAAAATTTCTCCCAGAAAGGATCATTCATATATATATATATATATATTTGGTGTCACAATTTTTTACCACTGTCATCCAGGAGACACCTCCAGATTTCCTGGACTGAAGGCCAGTAGGGATTGCAATTGAAAACCCATAGGACTGTATATATATATATATATATATATATATATATATATATATATATGGCTTTCAATAGTCTGAAACTAGGTGCTCAATGTACATCCTCTTCTTGGTGAACTGATAGGTCTCAGTGCACCCTCAATAAGAGGGACATGTCAGAACTAATAAAGTTCAGAAACCAAGGACATTACTGGTAAATTCTATTAAACATTCAAGATGAAGAAGTCAGAGTGGTTATATAATGTGTCCAAGTCCATATGACCAGAAGTTGTGGGGCGGGGGTGCAAGCTCAGAGTCTCAATCCAAAGTCTTTACCACAAGACATTCACTGAAAGAAATCCCTCTGAACTTGCTAATGATTTCTCCCATTCATATGTGCCATTAATTTTGAAAATCTGTGTTATACAGATTTGTGATCTATAGTTGCAGAGCCCCCTTACAGGACTTTCTTGTGCCCCGTTTGAGCACTACTGCCTTTAGAATCTCTTCCAAATACTCCATCAGAGCTGGTTTTATAAGCATTGTGCCCATGGGCCACAAGCACGTTGCTGGTGCTTGCTTCAATGCCATACTTTTAATGTCTTAAAATTTGCACTAATTTTCCAAAAGGCACTTCACATTATCATTTTGCACTGGGCCCTACAAATTTTATAACTAATTCTATGTGTTGTGTCTCATAAGTCCTTCTATCATTGTTTTATCAGTGCTAGGAATAGGATATTCCTTTTCTTGTTTCCTTTGAGTCCAAGATAAAAAGTAAAGTGGTATTCTACTATGTTATTTTAAATCAAATTCAAAAGTTTAAATAGTTTCTCTATGGCCAGAAAATTTTAGGTGAGGATTCAAGTGAGAATGGTTTTATTCCAGAGATCTTGCTCTTTTCATATGACCATGATGCTATTCTAAACAAAGTCTTTCCAGGTGGCTCAGTGGGTAAAGAATCCATTTGTAATGCAGGAGAGGCAGTAGACATGGGTTCGACCCCTGGGTGGGGATGATATACAGGAGGAGGGCATGACAACTGACTTCAGTATTCTTGCCTCAAGAATCCCATGGGTAGAGGAGGCTGACGGGCTACAGTCCATGAGGTCACAAAGGATCAGACACAACTGAAGCAAGTGAGCACACATATCCTAATAAAGACCTTGTAAAATTTAAAACTAATTCTGGAAAAATATCCACATTAAAATGATATATACAGTCAAGTCATGATTTTGAGTGGGATGACTGACTGAGTACACACAAATGTCTTTCCAACCCCATCACATTGAGATGCTGAATAAATTAAAATGACAAAAATCATTACATCACTGAACTTAAAGAAATGCAATAAAAACCTGTCTGAACTAGAGAATAAAAAAGGGAGTGATGGATGTAACCACTGCTGTGAACTTCCAGATGTTCAAGCTGGTTTTAGAAAAGGCAGAGGAACCAGAGATCAAATTGCCAACCAACATCCACTGGCATCGGATCATGGAAAAAGCAAGAGAGTTCCAGAAAAACATCTATTTCTGTTTTATTGACTATGCCAAAGCCTTTGACTGTGTGGATCACAATAAACTGTGGACAATTCTGAAAGAGATGGGAATACCAGACCACCTGACCTACCTCTTGAGAAACCTGTATGCAGGTCAGGAAGCAACAGTTAGAACTGGACATGGAACAACAGACTGGTTCCAAATAGGAAAAGGAGTACGTCAAGGCTGTATATTGTCACCCTGCTTATTTAACTTATAGGCAGAGTACATCATGAGAAACGCTGGGCTGGAGGAATCACAAGCTGGAATCACAATGGCAGGGAGAAATATCAATCACCTCAGATATGCAGATGACACCACATTTATGGCAGAAAGTGAAGAAGAACTAAAGAGCCTCTTGATGAAAGTGAAAGTGGAGAGTGAAAAAGTTGGCTTAAAGCTCAACATTCAGAAAACTAAGATCATGGTTTCCGGTCCCATCACTTCATGGCAAGCCGATGAAGAAACAGTGGAAACAATGGCTGACTTAATTTTCTGGGCTCCAAAATCACCACAGATGGTGATTGGAGCCATGAAATTAAAAGACGCTTGCTCTTTGGAAGGAAAGTTATGACCAACCTAGACAGTATATTAAAAAGCAGAGACATTACTTTGTCAGCAAAGGTCTATTTAGTCAAGGTATTGTTTTTCCAGTGGTCATGTATGGATGTGAGAGTTGGACTGTGAAGAAAGCTGAGTGCCAAGGAATTGATGCTTTTGAACTGTGGTGTTGGAGAAGACTCTTGAGAGTCCCTTGGACTGCAAGGAGATCCAACCAGTCCATCCTAAAGGAGATCAGTCCTCAGTGTTCATTGGAAGGACTGATGTTGAAAATAAAGATCCAATACTTTGGCCACCTGATGAGAAGAGGTGACTCATTTGAAAAGACCCTGGTGCTGGGAGGGATTGGGGGCAGGAGGAAAAAGCGACAACAGAGGAAAAGATGATTGGATGGCATCACCGACTCAATGGACATGAGTTTGGGTGAACTCCTGGAGTTGGTGATGGACAGGATGTGCCTGGTGTGCTGTGGTTCATAGGGTCACAAAGAGTCAGACAGGACTCAGTGACTAAACTCAACTGAACTGAATGTGATCCATGCTCAAGGTGTTGTCATACACCGTACTGAGCCAAGGGTAGGACACTGAGGTCCAAGTGCTAGGACAGGAGACTGGTTGACCATTCAACATGAGGAAGCTATACCTAAGTGCCTCTTAGAATCTGAACCTCAAGAAGATATTTTTTTATAAAAAAAGAAATTTCATTTTTTATAAAATAGAAAAATTTCAAGTCAAAGTTAGTGAAATGGTGAGAAATCTTGGCACTTTTCTACAGCATTGTGTAGAAAAATAAAATATTATCAATGAGGAATTGAAAAGCCAAACATTTCTTCATTAAGATTTATAATCCAAATGGAGAATGAGTTTACTATGCATCAATCCACAAGTTTCCAAATTAAATGAAAATTGATCCTGGATTGCTACAATCTTTGGAGGCTAGACTTGGAATAAAGTTAAAACTCCTGTATAATAAATTGTTCATTTTACAGGCTTTGCAACACTCTACAGAATGATCAAATTCCATTGAAGTAAGTTCACAATAAAAATAAATAAAAATGGAATTTTATTTGGAAGAGTTAGTGTACACAATGAACAGAATTAATGTACCAAGAATGATAAATAAGGAAATCATTTGGAGAGCCTACAAAATCATTGCTGAAATGATTAATGATTTCAGGAAAAAGAAAAAAAAAGTATGCATAATGAAGGAATAGAATGTTATAAGAAAGAATAGTTTAATTGAAAATGAATCAACTAGAACAATTATGCAATGAAAATTCAGTTTTGAATATATAAAGCTTACTTTCAGTGGGTAACCACTGATTACACTCAACTGAAGAAAGAATTCAAGAATAGGCTAATTGATTTTAAAAAATTTGTTACAGCTTGCTAAAGAAATGGAAATTATGAGAGAAAGGGTTAAGAGATATGAAAGATGGAATCAGAGGTTCCAGAGAAATAGATAAGGAGATGAAATAAATGAATGCATTATTAAGGAGCTCAAGTCTAAGGATACTCCAGGATTTAAGAATGAGATAACTATCCAGATTAAAGATGTATACCGTATACCAAGCAAACTAAATAAAATTAAATGCACTACATATCTCACTAAAATTGCAGAACACCATAGACAAAGACAAAATTTTGAAAGAAAACTGTCAGATTCCACATTATAGTTTGACATGTTTAGACTTTTTGAAGGGCATCACTCCATACTCAGGTAAGAAAAAATTCTGAAAAAATTAAAATCAACATCTCTTCTTAAATTTTTCAGAGAACTGAGGTAACAGGGTGAATCACCACTCCAAAACCTAGAAAGACAGAACAGAGAATTCAGCTTTCTGGGAGCAGAACCTGCTTAAATGATAAGCACTTAAATAGTAATTGACTAATTTTTGGACTTGAGCACTTGTGAGTTGGAAGGAAAAAGTTCCTGGAGGCCCAACCTTAAAAGGACCGACACACTATCATAAATTTTACCATTTAGCCCTACCAGATTCTTGGGGTGAAGATCAAAGAAAAATTCCATCTTGCTTCCAGCTGTAGGAGGAATAAAAATATCAAAATATGCACAAAGTATCATGCTCCTAACAAATGCCTGACTTCGAATAAAAATATTTTCCCAAAGCCTAACTGACTTGGAAGAATGGATATACCCACCTCAAGCCCATTCTACCCTTCTTGTTTCAGCTAAAAATGGAGGGAAGGGGGAACCTCAAAATCTCAGACTTTTGTGAAAGTCACAGCCCATGGACCCAGGCGCACTAAAGATTTATACCTAATTACAAGATTAGCCACCTGATGCAAAGAGCTGACTTATTGGAAAAGACCCTGATGCTGGGAAAGATTGAGGGCAGGAGGAGAAGGAGACACAGAGGATGAGATGGTTGGATGGCATCACCGACTCAATGGACATGAGTTTGGGTGAACTCCAGGAGTTGGTGATGGACAGGGAGGCCTGGTGTGCTTTGGTTCATGGGGTCTCAAAGAGTCAGACACACCTGAGTGACTGAAATGAACTGAACTGAACTGTAATGGATCATGAAAAACTCTAAGAATCTAAAGGAAATGCTAGAGATAAGAAAAATATATAAATAATGTCTTGAATATACTTCTCAGTATATTGAATAGGAGAAGTAAAGAATTAGGGAACTTTAAGATATATCAGTAGAAATTTATCAAACTTAAAGAAAACATGTAAAAAGAACTATAGTAAATAGAAACAGAAAATGCTAGAAGAATGAGACTATTACAAAGAGTGGAACAGATATATAGTGGGAATATAAGAATAACATAGAACAAAAGCAACAGAAGAAGTATTCTGAAGAAAAATTGTTGAGAATTTTCTCATCTAATAATAGACACCAAATAATATTTAAAAATCTCAGAGAACATCAAGGACAATAAATATATTTTTTAAAATCTATACTTTGGTATACTTTATTCAAACTGCAGAAAGCCAAAGACAAAGGAAAAATCTAGAAAGAAGTCAGAGAAGAGAAAACATTTTCCATAGAACACCTTCAGTTCAGTTCAGTTCAGTTCAGTAGCTCAGTCGTGTCTAAACACCTTCAGATCAGTTAGTCGCTCAGTCGTGTCCGACTCTGCGACCTCATGAATTGCAGCACGCCAGGCCTCCCTGTCCATCACCAAATCCCAGAGTTCACTCAGACTCACGTCCATCGAGTTTGTGATGCCATCCAGCCATCTCATCCTCTGTCGTCCCCTTCTCCTCCTGCCCCCAATCCCTCCCAGCATCAGAGTCTTTTCCAATGAGTCAACTCTTTACATCAGGTGGCCAAAGTACTGGAGCTTCAGCTTTAGCATCAGTCCTTCCAAAGAAATCCTAGGGCTGATCTCCTTCAGAATGGACTGGTTGGATCTCCTTGAAGTCCAAAGGACTCTCAAGAGTCTTCTCCAACACCACTGTTCAAAAGCATCAATTCTTCAGCACTCAGCCTTCTTCACAGTCCAACTCTCACATCCATACATGGCCACAGGAAAAACCATAGCCTTGACTAAACGGACCTTAGTCAGCAAAGTAATGTCTCTGCTTTTGAATATACTATCTAGGTTGGTCATAACTTTTCTTCCCAGGTACTGCAACTAAATATCCCAAGTGCTTCAACTAAGACTTGTCACAGTCAGGAAAAAAAAAAAAAAAAAGATCAATGTGGGCCCCTGGTGGTGGGTGCCTACTTGTGTGCCAGCCCACTGGAGAGTAAGGATGGGTCCTGCATAGATGTCTGTGTGATCTGGGTGGCCCAGGCCTTGTGACAGCCCACTGGTAGGCAGGCAAGCCCAAGTCCACAGGTTAGTGGGAGGATTCCAAAATGGCTTAAACCAGGGTTATTATAGTAGAACAATTTCCCTAAAATGGCTACCATCAACATCTCTACTCCCAAAGGGAGTTCAGTTTCCTCCTGTCTCTTCAGGACACTCTCTAAGACCAGCAGGTAGGTCTGACTTGGACTTCTTTTAAACTTCTTCTGGTGCCCTGGGACTCAAAGTCTGTGTGCCTTTTAAGAAGAAAACTTGTTTCCTATTGCCCTCTTGTTCTTTCATACACAAGCCCTTCTGCCCTGTAAGCCAGATATTCTGGGAACTGGTCTTTCTGGTGAAGGATCCATAGGCTGGGGAGTCTGATGTGGAGCTTGGACAACTCATTCCTTGGGAGGACTCAGAGGCTGGAATATTCCTCCTATTTGTAGGTCATCTATCTGCCTGGGAGTGTTGATTCTGACTCTACTGAATCTCCACTCATTGTATCTCAATTGTTTTGGCCCTTCTTTAAGTCTTTAGTTGTGGGAAATATTTTCTTCTAGTCTTCAAGTTGTTCTCATAGGTAGTTGCTTGGTAAGAAGTGTAATTTGGATGTGTTTGTAGGAGGAAGTGAGCATGGAGTCTTCCTCCCCTGCCATTGAGGTCTGCCACCTGCTTCCAAAATTCTTTGTTTCATTAAAGTACACTTCAAGAGCAAGTCTAAATAAAAATATATTTTGACAAAACTCTGCAGATTTACCACACAGACTCTTCTTGGAAGAATTACTAAAGGGTATATTTCAATCAGGAGTAAATTAAACCCAGAAAACAGAAGCTGGATGCAAGCATTAATGCAGGAAAATATTAGTAGCTGTAAATCAAAAATTGCATTTGCTCAAGCTTGTTTTATCAACATAATAGTAAAAGCCATTCTTTTTCATCCTTTCAGTGCAACAAACACCAGGATTTAATATTTTTTAATTTATTTTTTTTTAAATTTCAGTGCAACAACACCAGGACTTAATTTCATATGTCTAGAATATGGTAGACTTTGGATATGTGAATATACACACTTGAAAAACTAGTTTGTTATTTTCATATATCATTAGATATTACCAGCTTTATATTAAGCTCCTGTGCAAACCAGAAGCTATCCAGAAGACAATATTATTCAAATACGTGTATCCTTTTGTTTATACTGTCATATCACACTAGCAACTTTTGTCCCTACCAGCTAATTGTGACAAACTGGTAATAGCCCCCACTGTCTGGGCATATTAACTATAGCAGAAAGGGTACTCAACTTAGGTCAAACAGGCAGCATGATGAGTCATTTTCTTTGGCACAATAAAAGATTTGTCAAGAATAAACAGAAGGCAGCCATAAAGACACTTCTTCCCAGATGTGCTTGCATATGGGTTGAGCAGCACATATTGAGAATACTTTAATTATTACCTAACTAAGCAAATTAATTACTCTACAGCCTTGAGGACATCTTGGAGGTAGAAAAAGCTTGGAGCGTTGTGACATAGTTTTGCAATCTCCTCCAGCCCTTCTCTAATGAAGATGTAGTCTCTGGTACCCTTATAAATCTTCATTTTCTGAGTTATTTCAAAATCAGTTCTGGTCTGAAAATTGTCAGACCACAGATTTTCTTTTAATCTAATTTAGTTTAAGCTTATAAGCATATATCACCAAGATTTATCTTCAAATTCTGAATGAAGCACTCTATGTTGATGTGGTTGAGTCACAGAGTCGTGTCTGACTCCTTGTGACCCCATAGATTGCAACACACCAGGTTCCCCTGTCCTTTACTATCTTCCAGAATTTACTCAGATTCATGTCCATTGAATCAGTGATGCTATCTAACCATCTCATCTGCCACCCTCTTCTCCTTTTGTCCTCAGTCTTTCCAAGCATCAGGGTCTTTTCCAATGAGTCAACTCTTTGTATAAGGTGGCCAAAGTATTGCTTGGTAAAGAATTCGCCTGCGATGTAGGAGACCCCGGTTTGATTCCTGGGTGGGGAAGATGCGCTGGAGAAGAGGTAGGCTACCCACTCCAGTACTCTTGGACTTCCCTGTGGCTCAGCTGGTGAAGAATCCGCCTACAGGGAGGGAAACCTGAGTTCGATCCCTGGGTTGAGAAGATCCCCTTGGAGAAGGGAAAGGTGACCCACTCCAGTATTCTGGCCTGGAGAATTCCCTGGACTGTATAGTTCATGGCGTTGCAGAGTCGGACATGACTGAGCAACTTACACTTCAGCTTCAGCATCAGTCATTCCAGTGAATATTCAGGGTTGTTTTCCTTCAGGATTGGCTAGCTTGATTTAGTTTTATTGTCTAAAAAAAAAAAAAAAAAATCAGAAACAAAAACGAGGGAAAACAGTAAAAAACAAAGAGTAAGGGTGTGTTAAGGAGGTAGCCATTTGGGGTAAGTTTAGTTCTGGTTTCACTGTGAACTCAATAAGGGTCTCCAGGTAATTTATTTAATTTTTTTCTACTCAGTCTTCTTATGTGTCACAAGTGAAAAATAATAGCTTCTTTAGTCATTTCATAGCATATGTTGAGAGTCCAATTAGTAATCAAAAAAAAAAAAATTTTTGAATGTGTGAATTATCTTATGAATGTTATCATCATTGCACTTATTTTGCTAATTAATATGTCTTGGAAGAGTTTAAGTTTCCCAGTGGTTTAGTAACCATGACAGCCATCATTTTTCATTATCTCATTTACTGACTGCCTCAAAACCTCTAGCATAAGGGCTCATGCACAGATAGAAATACAAACATTCAGCATACACAGGAATGTACATACCAGATTCACACACCTCTGTGCTTACTTAACTCCTTTCCTGGTTTGCTCTGTAGAGAAGATTTGTATTTAGAAGCCAGAAAGGTAGAAATTTGTTTGACTAACAAGATGGGAAAAGGTGAAATTGGAAGATAACTGAGTAGAAAGCAGAAGAAAAGTCCTAGAAAAGAAATATAAAAGCTAATTGTACTTACTAAAGATTTGCTTATTTCCCTCACCTCAAAATGAGCCAGGTCTTAAAGACTGAAAGCAATTATTCAAAAACCAAAAATAAAAAAGTATTTGCTATGCTAAATTATTTTTGGCTTTTGGAAGTTCGGTAAAACACAAGTATAGCAGATTTTCACAAAAGACTTAGGATGTTGTCCAAGGGAGTGGGCAGTTTTGCACACAGAATTACCAAGTGTTTGTAGGTTTGGATGGGGAGAAATGTGCAGTAGGGCTTCAAGACCAGGAGTTGAAACCATTTTTACTTAGAATTTTACAAAAGACCTAGAAAATATCTGTCTACATCAAGAAAAAAAAAATGCATCTCAAAGATGGAGATTGTATGTGTGGGGGAAGGACTGCAGTGTGGAGATCTTGCACAGATATAGTCAGGGCCTCAGAATCCCACAAAAACATGACTATGCTTCCCTATAACTTGTGTTTTTTGTTTTTATTTTTTGGTTTATTTTTGCTTCTGTTGAAATGATTTAAAATGTACAGTTTGAGTGATATATAGAAACTTTATTGAACACTTCTTGAAGGGACCCACGTGGAGAACTGCAAAGGAAGGAAGAAAGTGGCAAGCTTTTATAGAAGAAAGCATAAGAAATGCCAAAAATAAAAACAGAAAATGAAAAAGGAACAAGTAACTAAGTACAGATCTTCCAAGATTTGCCATGGGGTTAGGTGCTGATAAGGCACTTCCCAGGTAGCTCAGCTGGTAAAGAATCCACCTGCAATGAAGGAGACCTGAGTTCAGTCCCTGGGTTGGGAAGATCCCCTGGAGGAGGAGATGGCAACCCACTCCAATATTCTTGCCTGGAGAATCCCCATAGAGCCTTACAGGCTATAGTCCACGGGGTTGCAAAGAGTCAGACATGACTGAGTGACTAAGCACAACACACAGCGCATGCACTGATAAATCTACTGTAAGCTAAAAATATCAAAAGTCAAAAATACATTTGAAAAATATTTAGAAATTTGCTGTTTGAAGCACCACTTTTCCCTCCTTCTGTACTTTCCAATGTACTCAAGAAAATGAAAAATTTCAATGAATCTAAAATTTAAAATCATTATTTCCAAAAAGTGCTTTTTTTTGGCATTTTTTAATATGCAAGACTTTTCTCCTTTGATGGAGGAGACAGGTTACTATCTGAATCTAAGTTGAAAAGTTTATGTAAAAAGAAATTATAGTAAAAGGGATACTCTGCTTTTCCAAAAAAAAAAAAAAAAAGAAAATGATATACATAACTTACCAAACAGCATAGCTTAGCCCAGCCTACCTTAAACATGCTCAGAACACTTAGAATAGGCTACAGTTGGGCAAAATCATCTAACACAAAGCTTATTTTGTAATAAAGTGCTGAATATTTCATATAATTTATTAAATTCTGTGCTAAAAGTGAAAAACAGACTGATTGTATGGGTATAGAATGGTTTTAAGTCTATGGATTGTTTACCCTTTCCATCCTAATGATGACTGAGAGTGTGAATCACTGACATTGCCCAGGGTCCTAAGACAGCATGCTACAACATATCACTAACCCAGGAAAATTTCATAACTCAAGAGTCAAAATATGGTTTCTATTGAGAGTGTATTGCTTTTACAACACTATAGAGAATTGCTAAGTTGAACCACCGTAAGCTGGGACTGTTTGCATAACATTCAGTGTTGTCTTGGTATCTGGGGATTGGATGTCTGGATACAGTGCACTTCTTGTCTAGCAGAGCATTTATCATTGAAGTAAAACTAATAACAGCAAATATTACTGTCATAGTCTATCAGAAAAACAGTTGTCCATTTCATGTTTTTCTTCTATATTTATTCTTCCATAAAGAGATAATTCTCTTAGACTGAATAATGAATGTTCTAGGCCTCCTGGAAAAACTTTTGAGTCTAGAAATGACCTATTTCAATATTTAGGGTGGTTTTTCTTTTAAAAAACTTCAAGATCTCCAAAGAAAAATGAAGACTTTTGCTCATATTTTGTTTTGCAGACATACCTCTCTGTCTGATTTCTTAGGTGTTTAGATGACAGCTACTCAATGAATACATAGATAGATGAATGATTGATTAGTTATAGAATCTGTTCCCCAGGGTGAATTACACAACTAAGGAAACTGAACTAGACAGAAACAGTGATGGATGTCAGACACAACAAATGTCCATACATTTTTACTGCATTATAGACCTTAAAATTTTCCACAGGAAAGAACTGCAAAGGTTCAAAAAATAGTAACAAAAATCCTTAAGAATGTAAAATTATAAGATAAATGTTATCATAAAATTATGCTTATTAATTCTATATGATTCTCTCATATCCAGTCACATGTCTTTAGAGTAACTTGACAAAATACTGTACAGCTGCTAGGTATTATGTGGTCTTCACATGGAAGGATTACATCCAGTGAATATCAATTTTCTTTCCCATGCTGGAATTAAAAATTCAGACAGAAAGATATTTTATTTTGATCATCAATATTTCTATTGTGGTTATAACAAGATCCAAGCAGATCTACTTGAAGCTACAGTCAACAGACAAATGGGTCTTTTACATTTAAAAATAAATTTGGAGAGATTTGAAAATCACTATTCAAAGCTTCCCTGGTAGCTCAGTGGTAAAGAACACGCCTGCTAATACAGAAGGCATGAGTTCAATGCCTAGGTTAGGAAGATCCCCTGGAGAAGGAAATAGAAACCCGCTCCAATATTCTTGCCTGGAGATATCTGTGAAGAGAGGAGCCTGGCAGGCTATAATCCATGGGGTCACAAAAGAATCAACACAACTTAGTGACCAAAAATCACAATTCACTACATTTCACAGACATATCTACACTAATTTGTAGCACCTAAGGGCCTCCAAAATTTTATTCCCAGTTAATATTTAATCTGATTTCATTTCATCATGAAAGATCTATTTAGAAAAAAAGGGGTGCTAAAATACAACTCACATGCTAGCAAAATAATACTCAAAATTCTCCAAGCCAGGCTTCAGCAGTACTTGAACCGTGAACTTCTAGATATACAAGCTGGATTTAGAAATGGCATAGGAACCAGATCAAATTGCCAACAACCACTGGATCATTGAAAAAGCAAGAGAGTTCCAGAAAAACATCTACTACTGTTTTATTGACTATGTCAAAGCCTTTGACTGTGTGGATCACCACAAACTTTAAGAGATGGGAATACCAGATCACTCAACCTGCCTCTTAAGAAATCTTTATGCAGGTCAGGAAGCAACAGCTAGAACTGGACATGGAACAACAGACTGGTTCCAAATCGGGAAAGGGGTATGTCAAGGCTGTATATTGTCACCCTGCTTATTTAGCTTATATGCAGAGTACATCATGAGAAATGCTAGGATGGATGAAGTACAAGCTGGAATCAAGATTGCCAGGGCCCCAGATATGCAGAGGGCACCACCCTTAAGACTGAAAGTGAAGAAAAACTAAAGAGCCTCTTGATGAAAGTGAAAGAGGAGAGTGAGAAAGTTGACTTAGAACTCAACATTCAGAAAACTAAGATCATGGCATCTGGTCCCCTCACTTCATGGGAAATAGATGGGAAACAATGGAAACAGTGGCAGACTTTATTTTGGGGGGCTCCAAAATCATTGCAGATGGTGACTGCAGCCATGAAACTAAAAGACACTTGCCTCTTGGAAGAAAAGTTATGACCAACCTAGACAGCATATTAAAAGCAGAGACATTAATTTGCCAACAAAGGTCCATCTAGCCAAAACTATGGTTTTTCTGGTAGTCATGCATGGGTGTGAGAGTTGGACTATAAAGAAAGTTGAGTGCCAAAGAATTGATGTTTTTGACCTGTTGTGTTGGAGAAGACTCTTGAGAGTCCCTTGGACTGCAAGGAGATCCAACCAGACCATCCTAAAGGAGATCAGTCCTGAATATTCATTGGAAGGATTGATGCGGAAGCTGAAACTCCAACACTTTAGCCACCTGATGTGAAGAACTGAGTCATTGGAAAAAACCCTGATTCTGGGAAAGATTGAAGGTGGGTGGGGTAGGGGATGACAGAGGATGAGATTGGATGGCATCACTGACTCAATGGACATGAGTTTGAGTAAACTCTAGGAATTGGTGATGGACAGGGAAGGCTGGTGTGCTGTCATCCATGGGGTTGCAAAGATTCAGACACAACTGAGTGACTAAACTAACCTGCTGCTGCTGCTAAGTCGCTTCAGTCGTGTCTGACTCTGTGCGACCCCAGAGATGGCAGCCCACCAGGGTCTCCCATCCCTGGAATTCTCCAGGCAAGAACACTGGAGTGGGTTGCCATTTCCTTCTCCAATGAATGAAAGTGAAAAGTGAAAGTGAAGTCACTCAGTGGTGTCTGACTCTTGGCGACCCCATGGATTGAAGGCTATCAGGCTCCTCCATCCATGGGATTTTCCAGGCAAGAGTACTGGAGTGGGTTGCCATTGCCTTCTCCAAACTGACCTGACTGAACCGAAAATACATCAATCGATTTAGTGTGATGATTATAAAACTTCATTGTGCATTCTAACAGGACATATTTTCCAGTTATTACTTATGTATTTGCAATAGGTATGGATGGCCAAAACTTTAATAAAATCCAGGGTTACTAAGTCTCAATTCTAAATACTCTATACTCTCTCCAAAGGACAAATAAAACAGCACATCATCTAAAAGGTGAATTTCAGAAAATATTGTATTTGTAGAAAAAAATTATCAAAAAGCTCATCTGAGTAAAATTCAAATTTTGAAGTACTTATTTACTTATTCAGATTGTGACCTCATTAATTGACCTTATTTATGGAATAAGGGCAGTACTAAAGAATGCTGAAACTTCTGGACCATTGTACTCATCTCCTATGTTAGTAAAGTTTTACTTAAAATCCTTCAAGTTAGGCTTCAATATTACATGAACTGAGAACTTCCAGATGTTCAAGCTGGGTTTAGAAAATCAGAGGAACCAGAGATCAAATTGCCAACATTTGCTGGCTCATAGAGAAATCAAGGGAATTCCAGAAATATGTCTACCTCTGTTCCATGACTACACTAAAGTCTTTGATTCATAACAAACAAAGGAACATAACAAACAATGGAAAACTCTTAAAAGATAGGAATACCAGACTACATAACCTGCTTCCTGAGAAATTTGTATGCATGTCAAGAAACAAATCAGAACTTAACATGGAACAACAGACTGGTTCCAAATTGGGAAAGGAGATGTCAAGGCTGTGTATTGTCACTCTGCTTATTTAACTTATATACAGAGTACATCATGTGAAATGCCGGGTTGGATGAAGCACAGTAGTCAAGAATACTGGGAGAAATATCAATAGCTTCAGATATGCAGATGATACCACCCTTATGGCAGAAAGTGAATAACTAAAGAGCCTCTTGATGAAAGTGAAAGAGGAGAGTGAAAAAGTTGGCTTAGAACTCAACATTCAGAAAACTAAGATCATGTCATCTGGTTCCATAAAGTCATGGCAAATAGAGGGGGGAAATGAGGAAGCAGTGACAGATTTCCTCTTCTTTGGTCCTAAAATCACTATGGATGGTGACTACAGCCATGGAATTAGATTTCTTCTCGGCAGGAAAGCTACGACCAGCCTAGACAGTGTGTTAAAAAGCAGAGAAATCATTTTACCAACTGATAAATGTCCATATAGTCAAGATTGTGGTCTTTCCAGTAGCCTTGTACAGATGTGAGAGCTGGACCATAAGGAAGGCAGAGCACCAAAGAATTGATTCTTTAGGACTGTGGTTCTGGAGAAGACTCTTGAGAGTCCCTTGGACAGCAAGGAGATCAAACAAGTCAACCTTAAAGGAAATCAACCCTGAATAGTTATTGGAAGAATTGGTGCTGAAGCTGAAGCTCAAATATGTTGGCCACCTGATGTGAAGAACCAACTCATTGGAAAAGACCCAGATGCTAGGAAAGATTGAAGACAGAAGTAAAAAAGGGTGACAGAGGATGAGATGATTTGATGGCATCACCAATTCAATGGATATGAACTTGGGCAAACTTCAGGAGATGGTGAGAGATAGGGAAGCCTGGCATGCTGTAGTCCATGGGGTCACAAAGAGTCAGACATGACTTGGTTCCTGAATAACAGTTTATTCATTCAAATTGTGACCTCACTAATTGATCTTATATATGAAATATTTAGTTTTAAATGTGATAGACCTAAAATCAGAAGCAAATGTGGTATTTTTTGTTATAGATCATCATTATTAGACTAACATTTTTACTAAAGAAAAATTAATTTAAATAAATAGGGCTGGATCATCACAACACTTTTATTTTATTAAAGAATCATAGAACATTATAATTAAGAAATATACACCTTAAAAGCTAATATAATTAATAGACATATTTTCCTTAAGTCCTTCATAGTAGGAGATGGGTACATATGTCTACATATGTACATGTATGACAATCTTTACTGTCAAGAATTATGCTATGTGGTTAGCAGATGCATTTTCCAATCTGTATAAAATGCTGCCAAATAAGGAAGAAATAAAATAATTAACTTAGAAGAACAGAAATGAGCATGTACTCCTGGCTAGAACCCTCAGGTTACAATTGAAATGATTATTAAGATATGAAGGGAAATCATAGAATATGCCATAAATTTAAATCCAAATATATTTTAAACATATTCATTTACAAATATGAATGCTTATAAACTATTTAATTAAAATGCTTCCTAGAAATTCACACACGCTGTGTATACCCAAACACACTAGATCTGTGAAATGTTAAAGAGTGATACCACTCCATAGCTTTCTTCTGAATGCACGCTCAATTCTCTACAAACAATACCACTGAATGAATATAAATGAAGGAAATATTCCTCTATCTGCTAGTTTGACTATTCATGAAAAAAAAAAAAAGGAAAAAAAGAAAGTTTTATGGAACTAGTGCAACCTAAATTCCATTGTATTTCCTATCTCAGTGAAAGGCTAACAGTCTTCTCAACTGGATTCCTCATGAACCATGATACTAATCTAAACACCTGTATTTTTCACACTTGTTAAACAAAAGATCTAATTTTAAAAATAATTATTACTGAGAAAAATGTATTTCTCTACTTCAAAAGTTAATAATTTTTTTAAAGGTAAGATGTATTGATGCTGTCTTTTCAACTGCCTTTAAATGTGATGCATACCCTGTATTTACCTAGTAAATAAGAGGTATTGATTTAGTAAGTGAGCTTCTTGCCCCTGGATTATGGAAACAATGAATGGAAACATATGTTAACATCACCCTTGATACAGCTTCAGTTATAATATCTAGTAGGGCTGAATCAGACAAGGTATTCTGGATTGAGAAGCTTTAACTACTCCTAATAAATCTCACTAACATATTCAATTCAATGCACTGTTACTAATACAGTACACCCTCTACATATGAACCTTCAAGTTTTACATTTTCAAAGGTGCAAACATGCATCTGGTTCAGGCAAGGAACCAGAACCCAGTGCCATCAGCATTAGGTGTGAGTTAAATTTCAGCTTGCCTTCCCTCTCATATTGCTGATGATCCTTTGTTCCACCATCTCCCACCTTCTCTCCCTCCTCAAGTCTGTAATTCATCTAGCTTGTTCACTCAACACCAGCCCATGGATGTCAACCGTTGAACTGTACTACTGTACTTTTCAAGGTATTGTACTGCAAGGTTTAAAATGTTTACTTTTCATATATTTTTTAAAGTATTATTTGTGTGAAAAGTATTATAAACCCATTACAGAATAGCACTATGTAGCCAATTATGTTAGTCAGTACCTAGGCTAACATTGTTAGACTTATGAACAAATAGGACTTACCAGCGTGCTCTTGGAACAGAATTCATTCTTATGTAGGGGACTTACCGTATCTGCAATATGCCTAAACACTGCATATTCAGGGATTAAAGGAAGCTTACCACATTCCCCAGCAATTACTGTAAAGAAATAGAGGAAAACAATAGAATGGGAAAGACTAGAGATCTCTTCAAGAAAATTAGAGATACCAAGGAAATATTTCATGCAAAGATAGGCAGAATAAAGGACAGAAATTGTATGGACCTAACAGAAGCAGAAGATATTAAGAAGAGGTGGCAAGAATACACAGAAGAACCGTACAAAAAAGATCTTCACGACCCAGATAATCATGATGGTGTGATCACTCACCTACAGCCAGACATCCTGGAATACAAAGTCAAGTGGGCCTTAGGAAGCATTACTATGAACAAAGCTAGTGGAGGTGATGGAATTCCAGCTGAGCTATTTCAAATCCTGAAAGATGATGCTGTGAAAGTGCTGCACTCAATATGCCAGCAAATTTGGAAAACTCAGCAGTGGCCACAGGACTGGAAAAGCTCAGTTTTCATTCCAATCCCAAAGAAAGGCAATGACGAAGAATGCTCAAACTACCACACAATTGCACACATCTTACATGCTAGTAAAGTAATGCTCAAAATTCGGCAAGCCAGGCTTTAGCAATACGTGAACCGTGAACTTCAAGATGTTCAAGCTGGTTTTAGAAAAGGCAGAGGAACCAGAGATCAAATTGCCAACATCTGCTGTATCATCGAATAAACAAGAGAGTTCCAGAAAAACATTTATAATTGCTTTATTGACTACACCAAAGACATTGGCGATGTGGAAACTGGAAAATTCTGAAAGAGATGGGGATATCAGACCACCTGACCTGCCTCTTGAGACACCCGTATGCAGGTCAAGAAGCAACAGTTAGACTAGACATGGAACAACAGACTGGTTGCAAATTGGGAAAGGAGTACATCAAGGCTGTATATTATCACCCTGCTTATTTAACTTACATGCAGAGTACATCATGAGAAACACTGGGCTGGAAGAAGTACAAGATGGAATCAAGATTCCTGGGAGAAATGTCAATAACCTCAGATATGTAGATGACACCACCCTTATGGTAGAAAGTGAAGAACTAAAGAGACTCTCGATGAAAGTGAAAGAGGAGAGTGAAATTTAGCTTAAAGTGCAACATTCAGAAAACTAAGATCATGACATCCGGTCCCATCATTTCATGGCAAATAGATGGGGAAACAGTAGAAACTGTTTTATTTATAAAAATAAACACTGTTTTATTTATAAAAATAAAGCTGACTTTATTTTGGGGGCTCCAAAATCACTGCAGATGGTGATTGCATCATTGAAATTAAAAGATGATTGCTCCTTGGAAGGAAAGTTATGACCAACCTAGACAGCACATTAAAAAGCAGAGACACTACTTTGTCAACAAAGTTCCATCTAGTCCAAGCTATGGTTTTTCCAGTGGTCATGTATGGATGTGAGAGTTGGACTATAAAGAGAGCTGAGCACCAAAGAACTGATACTTTTGAACTGTGGTATTGGAGAAGACTCTTGAGAGTCCCTTGGACTGCAAGGAGATCCAACCAGTCCGTCATAAAGGAGATCAGTCCTGGGTGTTCATTGGAAGGACTGATGTTGAAGCTGAGACTCCAGTCTTCTACCTGATGTTAAGAGCTGACTCATTGGAAAAGACCCTGATGCTGGAGAAGACTGAAGGTAAGAGGAGAAGGGGATGAAAGAGCATGAGATGGTTGGAAGGCATCACCAACTCAATGGGCTTGAGTTTGGGTGCACTCCAGGAGTTGGTAATGGACAGAGAGGCCTGCCATGCTGCTGTTCATGGGGTTGCAAAGAGTTGGAACACGACTGAGTGACTGAACTCAGCTGAACTGAACTACCACATGGGTCCTATGAACTTGGCAATTGCAGAAAAATTACAGACTTCTGAGGGAAATGTGTCTTCTATTGTTCTGTCCTTGATCTCACACATAACAAATAAGTGTATTAATAATCCTTGTAAGAGTCATATGAAATAATATATAAGGGTATATATTCATACATATATATTCATGTATTGATAGGTAGATATAGATATGTATTTGGTATATACAAATATATATAGAGAGAGGGAGAGAGAGAGAGAGCAAGATCCTCAGTCATGAGTGGCTCCATTAACCACTGTCAAATCTGGATGCCAATTTCACCTTCTCACCTGTTCTCATTCTCTTGACCCCTGGTACCCTCCAAACCTACACTTCAGATGAACTGAACAGCAAACAGCTCTTGAAAATGGGAAAGTTTCTAGGTATCCTGGTTTGGGTGTGGAATGGCTTTTAGCAGAAACAGGAGTCAGAGAAGAAGCAGTAGTGATATTTATTCATAAACCTCTCCACAATCTCTGCTTCTCTTGATTCACTGATGATCTAATCTTTAGATGAAGCTGTGATTTAGGTTTTCTTTTTATCAAATAAGATTCTCAGCTAGAAGTTGTTCTGTTTTGTAAGGAAGTATTTGAAAACTTAAAGGCACATTATTGTTTGTCCCAAGGAGTGAAAAATGCCCCTGCCATTTGGTGAGCACAAGGCAGAGTTGCTAAAGGCATTGGAGTGTCCTGTACAAGGCAGAACTGCACATCCAGATTGTTGATGATATGCCTTTGAAAATCCCAGAGGAATTGGGGAAGGCCATTCTACACAGTTGCCAAGAGAAATGTCAACACCCTCAGATGTGCAGACGATATTACTCTATTGGCAAATAGTGAAGAGGAACTAAAGGGCCTCTTGAAGAGGGTGAAAAAGGAGCATGTAAAAGCTGGCCTGAAACACAACATTAAAAAAAAAAAAAAAAAAAAAAGTTAAGATCAGAGCATTTGGCCCCATTGTGCTAATTTGATTCAGTCTTCTCCAACTCTTTGTGACCCTATTGACCGTATCTAGGAGTCTCCTCTATCCATGAGATTCTTCAGGCAAGAATATTGGAGTGGGTTTTTATCATGCCTTCTCTAGGGAATCTTCCCAACCCAGGGATCAAACCTGCATTTCCTACGTCTCCTACATTGGCAGGCAAATTCTTTACTGCAAGTGTCACCTGGGATTCAGTCCCATCACTTCATGGCAAATACAAGGGTAAAAAAAATGGAAGCAATAACAGATTTTATTTTCTTGGGCTTCAAAATACCTGCAGACCATGACTGCACCCATGAAAATTAAAAGACACATGTTCATTGGAAGGAAAACTAGGACAACATAGACAGCATGTTAAAAAGCAGAAACATCACTTTGTTGACAAAGGTCTGTACCGTCAAAGCTCTGGTTTGTCCTGTAGTCATGTATGGATGTGAGAGGTAGGTCATAATGAAGACTGAGTGCTGAAGAACTGATACTTTCCAATTGTGGTGGAGAAGATTCTTGAGTGTCACTCTAACTGCAAGGTCAAACCAGTCAACCCTAAAGGAAGTCAACCCTGAATATTCATTGGAAGGACTGTTGCTGAAGTTGAAGCTCCAATATTTTGATTGCCTGATTCAAAAACCTGACTCATTGGAAAATACTCTAACTCTGGGAAAGATTGAAGGCAAAAGGAGAAGGGGGTGGCAGAGGATGAGATGGTTAGATAGCACCATGACTCAATGGACATGAATCTGAGCAAACTCCAGGAGCTAGTGGATGACAGAGGAACCTGGCATGCTGCAGTCCATGGGGTCACAAAGAGTCAGACATGACTTAGAAACTGAACAGCAAGGACAAGTGCTACACAGAATCGCCAAAGTCTATAAGACCGTTCTAGGGCTAAGACATTAAAAACTGATTTATTCTGATATTCTTTAGCTCCTGAAAAACTGTAGATTTTCACAAAGTGCTTGTAGAGTGAACAAGTGAATAAAGGGAAACTTGGATAATTTCCAGCCTCTTCATAGTGCTCAGTGTCCCTGCTTTGTCCTCTGTAGGTATCAGGTGCTTAACCTTAAATATAATTATTTAGTAATTACCTCCAGCTATATATATAGCATTTTTAAAGATGATACAAAAAATAATGGGCTTCCCAGGTGGCCTTAGTGGTAAAGAATTTTCCTGCCAATGCAGGAGACATGGGTTCGCTCCCTCAGTTGGGAAGATCCCCTAGAGAAAGAAATGGCAACCCACTCTGATATTCTTGCCTGGGAAATCTCATAGACAGAGGAGCCTGGTGGAGGTACAGTCCATGAGGTTACACAAGAGTTGGATATGACTTAGTGACTAAACAATAACGATGACAAATAATCATGGCAGAAGTATGAATAAATACATAAATATATTTCACATCCAAAGAAGATCTGTTTAAGAATGTATGTAGTTTGTACCTTATACGCACAAATGTTTATTAAGTACTAATTCTGTGACAGGCTCTTTTTATAAGTGCCTGAGAAAATCAATGATAAAACAGACAGCATATGAGGTTGGTTTTTGTGCATGTTGTTTGAATCCCGGACTCCTTGATGAGCCAAAATTACTTCAAAATACTGGCAGAGCTTCACCACACAAAGGAATCTAATTATCCAGATTTGAGGATACCTCACCTCTGTATGCCCCCAGCATCACTTAAATCCTCTTCTTACAGAAATTCACATTAAACTTTATTAACAGAACTTCATCACTAGATTTCTGCTGGTAAAATCCATCTCTCCATCTTTCTGTGCTAAGTCAATCCTCAGATATTTCAGACAGAGGGAGAATTGTAAGGTTTCTTTCATACCATGTGCCAGGGATGAGAGGAGAGCTAGACTTTGTTCCATCTTGTGTGACTACTACTATGTTGAAGAAACTGTCACATTCGTGAGATCAGTGAATACTTAGTATCCTGTGAATGACCTAACTATGCTGGATTTTGCTCAACAAACTTTTCAAAACTTTCCCTAGTTTTGAAAGGAATAGTTGACTTTAATTGATTAAAATTTCTGGATTAGTGGACTTTCAAGCTTTCTAGCCCCGTTTTCTGATATTGTCTTTAGAATGTAAAATTTGAAGTCAAACAGACTTGATTGTGAATTATAAGTCTGATGTTGGCTTTGTTATTTTGGATGTACAACATGAGTCTATACTTTTTATGAAAAAATGAAAATAATGTTTCATAATTGAAAAGTGCTAGGCAGAGATTTCACTTTTGGGTTTCAAGCAATTCAAGACTTCACTGAAAACATAAACTTGTGTATCAATCTCTCACATGTCCTTTTACTATTTTTTATTAAGATAAAATTAATATATATAGCTTTATACAAGTTTCAGGTGTGCCACATTATAATTTGACATATATAGAGACTATAAAGTGGTCCTTTACTCTTAAGACTATGCTTGATTTGTAGAAATGACTGGGAAACTCTAAAATGCATCTGAGATACTCGAATGTGAAAGTTGGACCATGAAGAAGATTGAGCACTGAAGAATTGATGCTTTCAAATTGTGGTGCTGGAGAAGACTCTTGAGATTCTCTTGGACAATAAAGAGATCAAACTAGTTAATCCCAGGGGAAATCAACCCCAAATATTCATTGGAAGGACTGTTGTTGAAGCTGAATCTCCAATACTTTGGCCACATAATGGGAAGAGCCAATTCATTAGAAAAGAGCCTAATGTCTGGAAAGATTGAGGGCAGGAGAAGATGGTGGCAGAGAATGAGATGGTTTGATAGCATCACAGACTCAAAGAACATGACTTTGAGCAAATTCCAGGAGATAGTGAATGACAGAAAAGTCTGGCATGTTGCAGTCCATGCTGTCACAAAGAGCTGGACACAACTTAGCAACTGAAAAACAACAGCAAAAATCTATGTTAGGCTAAATTGTGGAATAAGTCATGGAATGACTAAGAACCAAATCTCTTTCTATAAGATAGTTATGAAATAGTGCAATATCAGATTTTTATATACCTTTAAAATATAAAATGGCCATAATTTTTTAAACTTTTCTTGGGTATTAGAAAACACCTTTAAATGAACACAATTGTTAAAGTATGCTCTTATCTGAGTTAACTACTCCTTCATGAGAAATATCAGTGACCGTAATTTCTTTAAAAAAAATAAAAAAAGAAAGTTTGCAGATATTCTGGACCCAGATTGGCCAAATTTGAATCGTGATTCTGTTTATTACTAGCCCTATGATGCTGATAAATCATTAAAAATCCCTGTGTCTCAGTTTCCCTCTCTGCAAACTCGGTAACGACAGTAAGCAGCTACACCGCAGTGTGTTACAAGAGTTAAATATAGAATGTTTCGAAGAGTGTCTGACACATAGTGAATGCTCATGCTCATTGTTTTCTAAGGACACCTCAATCTGTGGTCTTGCGCAAACGTTTCAGAATGACCCACAGATGCATCTTGGAAATCTACAATTGTCGTTACCTTTGTTGGCCCTGCTGCGACTTAGTTTGGACTAGCTGCAAGTAATCTTCATCAAAAGTAAATAATATATATCTTAATTGTGTGTTTTCAAGATCTAATGCAAGCATGTTATTTGAAGCACTTAACAGTTATTTATTCATAGGACACACATTAGAAAAGAAAAAAGTTAGAAAATAAATTTCCTCTTCCTTTCCATATTTTTCCATGAAACTGCCATGGCTTTATTTCTGAATGTTGGTCCATTTTTCTACTACTCATTTTTTACCATGCCCAGAAGCAGATATGAATCTAGTTTATTTAAAAAATGAAGGAGAGTTTAGAAAATGGCTATGCTCCATGAAATGGCTGGATTGCTCTGAAGGACAGCTTGCACCCAGCTGTTTTCACAAGATAGAGTTTCCTCCAACTACCTGCTCCCTTTCAGTCTTCTCTAACAACAAAAAGAGCAGGAAGCTGGACTGGGGTCGGGGGGGAACAGCAGGAACAGATGGGCAGGGATTCTTCTGGCAACAGATTTTGTTTTCACTATGTTTTTGCTTCGATTGAATTTCAGAGTTCAAGACCTAGAAGTTCTGGGGACAACTTTTTCATTTAAGTCATTAAAAATTTATATTGCAGAACTTCACCTTCTCACCTGCATGGTTTTAAGACTGATGAATGAGGTGCGCTGAGGGTAAAACTCTCTGATGAGCATATGTGGGTGTATATTCAAGCTCAGATTATGGAAGCTGTGTGATTGATTTCCACCAGAAGCTGATATGGTGGAGCAGTGGGTTGATTTGCTGGGATGGAGTCAAATAAAATATTTGTGATTTAAGTAGGCAGGCACGGTAAAGGAAGAAACTAATTTGGAGAGATTTAATCACTGTTAAGATTGAGTGAAAGAACAGAAATGATCAGGTCTTTCACTGGCTTAGAGAATGTTTTAAGTCATGCTGCCTTTACTGCCTGTTTTGGGGAAAAATAAGAGTAGTTCCACGGGGTTAATTGACTATTTAGTATATCAGCTGCTAATTCCACTTCTTTCATTATCGCTCTTTTTGTGTAAGTCCTGTATTAGAGATCACTGAAGTGAACAAGATAGGCACTTGATGAAAACTGGAAAGGAGAATTTCAAGTGCGTTAGTGGTGACTGTTCTAGCTTGCAAATGTACAACCCTAATTTGAAATATTTGAAGCAAAAGATTTTCCCAGCTCAATGGTTCTCGGTTGGACATCTTAATGTTTGTTCCTCTTGATCCATTCATGGTTTTTTCTACCTGCTCTGTTCTTGGGATGCTAACCCATATGAATTTTATCAATGATATCCCTGTTCTTTGGCCTCTTGTTGGTGCTGGCAGGAGATCATACAGATGAGCAGAGTGAGGTTAGTATACTCTTCTTGCATCACCTGGTTTTGGCTATGGTTCTTTATTACCTTAGATTTACTGTCATAAATCCTTCTCTACAGAATTTTCTTTCTGCCTTCTGGTAATTTTTTCCCTCTCCTTGCTCCTATAACCTTAGGAGAGGTGATCCATTCAGTTCAGTTGCTCAGTAGTGTCCAACTCTTTGCAACCCCATGTACTGCAGCACACCAGGCTACCCTGTCCATCACTGACTCCTGGAGCTTACTCAAACTCATGTTCATTGAGTTGGTGATGCCATGCAACCATCTCATCCTCTGTCATCCCCTTCTCTTCCTGCCTTCAATCTTCCCCAGCATGAGGGGCTTTCCAAATGAGTTAGTTCTTCCCATCAGGTAGCCAAAGTATTGGTGCCTCAGCTTCAGCATCAGTCCTTCCAATGGGTATTCAGGATTAATCTCCTTTAAGATTGACTGGTTTGATCTCTTTGCAGTTCACAGGACTCTTAAGAGCATTCTCCAACACCGGTTCAAAAGTATCACTTCATTGGCAGTCAGCTTTCTTTATGGTCCAACTCTCACATCCATAGATGACTACTGGAAAAACCATAGCTTTGACTAGATGAACCTATGCCAGCAAAGTAATGTCTCTGCTTTTTAGTATGCTGTCTAGGTTTTTCATAGCTTTTCTTCCAAGAAGCAAGTATCTTTTAATTTCATGACTGCAGTTAGCATCAACAGCAATTTTAGAAACCAAGAAAATAAAATCTGTCACTGTTTCCACTGTTTCCCCATCTATTTGCCATGAAGTGATGGGACTGGATGCCATGATCTTAGTTTTCTGAATGTTTAGTTTTTTTTTTATTATTTTTATTTTTTATTTTTACTTTATTTTACTTTAAAATACTGTATTGGTTTTGCCATACATTGACATGAATCCACCATGGGTGTACATGCGTTCCCAAACATGTAAGACAGCTTTTTCACTCTCCTCTTTCACTTTCATCAAGAGGCTCTTTAGTTCCTCTTTGCTTTTTGCCATAATGGTGGCATCATCTGCATATATGAGATTGTTGATATTTCTCCTGGTATTTCTCCAGCTTGTGCTTCATCTAGCCTGGCATTTTTCTCAGTATACTATTGCAAAGAAGTTAAAAAGGCGGGATGACAGTTTATAGCCTTGACGTACTTCTTTCCTGATTTGGTAGCAGTCCAGTGTTCCATGTCCAGTTTTAACTGTTGGTTCTTGACCTGCATACAGACTTCTCAGGAGGCAGGTAAGGTGATCTGGTATTACCATCTCTTTAAGAATTTTCCACAATTTGTTTTAATGCATACAGTCAAAGACTTTGGCATGGTTAATAAAACAGAAGTAGGTGTTTTTCTGGAACTCTCTTGCTTTTTCAATGATTCAGTGGTTGTTGGCAATTTGATCTCTGGTTGCTTTGCCTTTTCTAAATCCAGCTTGAACATCTGGAAGTTCTCGGTTCACGCATTATTACTCCCTGATGCCTTGTATTTCCCCTGCTCTAATAATTGTATATATTCTCTTGATAAAATTATCCTCAGTTACCCAGCTTAAAGGAAGCATGTCTCATTGATCTCTTTGAATTTGGGTTAATCATCATCATCTTGATTGTTTTAAGTACTGTTAATCCTCAGTTCCAGGGTTACTTTTTTTCTACTTGAATCCAGTTTTTTTGGAATGGTGTTAGATGAAGCAGCTTATGTCATGACTATAGTCTGGTTATCATATCATTAACTTCCTCTACCTGGTGGTGTTTCTGTATCTACAAGACAGCTCACAGGATATTGCTCAGAATATTATATAGCTCCTGAGGAGGAATTAAAGGTATTGGTTTTGTTTAATAGCTAAATTTTGATTATTTTGTCTTGCCTGACCATTTTCCTTTGTTTTTTTGCGTTTTTGTGCTTCTCTGATTAAATTTATTCTTTAGAATTAGGGGAAGCCTTAGGAGGCTAAAGTTTTTCTGCAAACAGGAGATAGGCAGAGGACATGGCAAGGGAGTGTCTTGTCCCAGGAAGGCCCCATAGAGGTCCTGCTCAGTTACAGTCTCATCAGTCATATCTATTTATAAGAAATCAGAAGTCTTTCTTCATAGCCTCAATTTTGCCTATGTGGTTGGCCTGGCTTCTTTGTCCCTGTTTTCTGCATCACAGCTTATTAGTATTACTTGTTCTCTCTGGACTGGGTCAAGTCCATACATTTCCTGATTACGCTTCATCTTAGTGTTCTCTCTGCTGAGATCTTAATGTGCTTATTATCTGGGTTAGTAATTTGCTACTAATAGTATGCTTTGAAATTTTTTACCTTTTTTATTTTCAAAACTAGATTTTTAGGCTTTTGAGTATAAAATCATCTAGCATTAATCATCTAGCATTAATACACTAATTAATACACTAATTTTGCTAACATCTAACACTGACACACTCTCATCCTCAACTCTTTCTATTTCCAAATGGAAACAATCTGAAGAAATTCCATAAGCTCTCATGAGCTTGACTATGCTCTCTTCCCAAGGGAATTTATCAAAGCTATACTCCAGTGTGACTTCCACTGACCCCAGTGATCTTCAGCAATGGCAGATATAGGGAATCACTGACTTCTCTCTACTTCTGAAATCTCAGAAGTCAGGTGGCTCAGATGAAACTTTAACCTTGCAAGTCGACTTTCTAGAAGCCACCTGGAGGAGTTGGGTTACCCAACCTAAAAGTGTGGGGAATCAATCACTAGGGAGTGAACCTTGTCAGATGAAACATAGGTATGCAGGACCCAGCAGATATATTCTCTATCCTTGCTGTCTTTAAAGGACTGTTTCTAGTCCCGTGACTTCACAGGGCCTTTCTGGAGAGTGCACCATGGAATCAAGCAATGGTTTGTGTTCTCTCAAGACTGTGTACCCAAAAATTTTATGAACTGCTTTATAGTCCTCTCTCTCTCTCTCTTTCTCTCTCCTGCTTCAAATACCATTTTTCCTCCTCTTGCTACCCTGCGATTGCAGTCTTCAACCTGGATGATATGGCTCAAAGCTCTGTTTTCTAGGGATCATGCTCTGTGACTAATCTTTTATCAATGTTTCGGAGACATGAAATGGAAGAACTAAAAGAAGTAACTTTAATAGGGAATCAACAGCATCACAGATTGTTTCAGGCATTTACAGAATTTCATGTTTACAATAGTATTCTAAGATATTATTGCCTTTCATAAATGAAGAAAATGAGTCTCAGAGTGTTAAAAGGATTTCCTCAAAGTACTATGATTTGTATCTCAAATTCACTAACCCTACTTCAAAGCAAATAATACTTTCACGATTGAAAAGATGAAGTTTGCTCTTATTACTTACATACCATCAAGGATGGGACTTGGGGCACATAGTTCTTACATTCTTTCAATGAGATAGGAGACACTCCCTGGATGAGTGTCTTTCCTAGAGAACCTTGGGGCAGCCTTGGCCACTTTATACAGCCTTATGTGATTAATTACAATTCAACAGTTGGGTAGGGTATCCTGATATTACCCTCATGTCTCTATAGGCCTCCAGAGTTTTGGCCATTCTCTTAAGCTGGCCAATCATTGGGTTTTACAGAAGATTTAGAGGCTTTGAATAATTAGGATATAATTGTATACAACTTAAGAGTCCTCTTTTTTCTTTTTTACAGACAGTTAAAAATTTCTAAATCATCACAGGCACACTTAGCCTTTTATGAAAGATCTCTTAGGAAGATAACTTCAAAGCTTTCTCAGTAGCTAATTCAGAGACTAATAACCTTTCCAGTCAGTTTTCCCTGCAGTTGAAACTAAATTTCTGTGACAAGAAAAACTCATTTCTCTTTGGCTTCTCAGCTGAGATACAACATAAACCTGCAAAGCATTATAATAGATTATGAATTTCAAAAATACCAATAGTAATAGACTTATAACTTAATAATAAGACCAAGGAAAAAAAGTACTTGAAGCAATAGCTTGTGAAAGCTGCTAATTGAAACTAGTGCCCCAGAAGGCACTCACCAAAATGGGAAACATGCAAGATTAAGTATCACAAGAGAAAGGAGAGAAAGAGAAGGAAAATATTTCTACAAATAACAAGAGTTCACATAACCACCATGCTTTAGGTTTGACACAGACTATGGAGGGCAAATAAGTTGTCCAGGGTCTCTCTGCTATGTAGATCAATAAATAATATTAGAAAACACTATTCCTAGCAAACTAAGGTAAAGCACTTCCTAATGATTTCACTCAGCAGGCCATAACAAAGAATGACAAGAGACATCAGGTCAATAGGAAATTTGGCAACCTCTCACTTCTGTGACATATCCCACTCTAGTCGTAAGAGGGCCATGGCAGACACTGTCAGCTTCCAGGGCTAAAGGTATTTAATCTTTTTCCTTTGAAACAAAACCTTATTTTCAAGTATTGGGGAAGATCACACAATTTTCAAGTGAGTATGTGTTCATGTCTAGCCCAAGAGGTAAATCTGGGTCCATCTAAGATAATCATGATTATTATATGATCCACAAAAGAATTTAGGATGGGCTTGGGGTGAAGTTTGGGTCAATAAGACAAAATGTAAAGTCCCCAAGAAACACTCCTATCTCTCTTTAAAACTAGCTGAGGGTGACATTTTTTTCCTCATCTTGTCCTTGGACCTGGCTTCATAAAGCTGTGGTAACCTGGAAGAATAAGGGCCATCATACAGCCATACGAATGTAAAACCTGAAAACCATACCACTGATTTGAGTAGGCATGGTGAAAATCTGGAAATAGAAGACTTGTCAGTTTATGAATTAACTACACTGAGAACCACAGGACCTCCAGAAAAAGAGCTGCATTAAATGTTGAATCTCTGAAACATGGTTTTGGTGAGTAGAACCAGTGGAAAAATTAGCAATTTTTTTTTTTTTTCCCTTGCTTCCTTCCTCCCTAACTCCCTTCCTTCTTGCCTGTCTTCTTTCTGTTCATCTTTTTATTGACAAGGAATTGGTAGAATAAAGAATGTAGATAATCAGCATCAGCTCATTCAATTCAAAATATGTTTTATAACCAAGGGATAAGATAAAAACATGATGCAGAGAAAAGGGGGAAAAAAGTTAAACAATGGTTGAGCAGTAGTGGAGGAGAAATAAGCATCTAAATGAAAAGCTTCCTTTATAAAGGATTTATATTTACCGACAAGGGAAGGATGAGAATCTTTGAAGAACACATAGAATTATACCCAATAAGATGGAAATATGATGCGATTATAAATCAATTTATTAGAAGAAAAAAAGATGGGGGAGAAAGTAAGTAAACTAGAAGTGATTGACCTTTGTCCTATTTCTCCCATTCAGTCATAAGCCAGGACAGAACTTCCTCTCTGTACATGGTAATAATAATGCATGTTCTACTCACCCTCAAAATATCTTTAATATTAAAATAAAAATAATGAGAAAATGCTTGGAAAAGCATAAAATAAATTATCATCATGGTAATAACATGAAAAAATACATTCCATTTATAGGATAACTAGTTTATCATATTTGACACATATTCTTGCAAAGAAATTATATGGATGACATTTTCAGATGAGAAGACTGAGGCTTAGAGAAATTCTTATTTGTCTAAGTGTACACAGGTAATCAATGAGAGAACTCTTCTAAGCTACAATTTCACATATATACAAACTAAAAAGTTATACCTCTTTCATCCCCTTCCACTTCCATTTACATTGGGCTTGTCCTAAATTGCTGTCTGTAATTTCCATTTACAATAGGGTTGAGATCGACATTTTTACTGCAAAATATTCTTGATAAATTCAAGGGTGATTGACACAGTGGAGGTTAATCATAGCCAATAGGCACTTATTCCCTTATCACTTCAGAGCACTGCAACAGTCTAACTTTCAAACACACTGGACACATTTCATGTTCAGCAAGAATAGAGTGGTCTTCTGTCTGAACACAGGTCTATAGGAGTCTAAGTCTCTTCGTTATTAATCTTATGATATGGAAAGTAGTTCATTTGTATGGAAATAGCTGAATTGGGATGATGTGTTCCTTGTTCAGAATGAAACACAGATTTCTGATTAAAAGCCAAATCACTCCTTGAAAAGGTCGAAATGATGACTTCAAATGAAACTATTTCAGCTCTATTTTCTGCGGGTCACTGATGAAATGCCCTGCCAAAATATGATCCAGTTATCCGGTGTTTCTATGTGATTGCAAATTTTAAATTCTTCTTCCACTCAAAAGTTTTGAAAGTAGATACACATTGAATGCCTACATACATTTTGAATGCACACATTTTGTGCTTTGTGAGAAAAAAATAAATTGTATGTTACATTGTGACTGCAAACTATCAGTACTATAGACAAGGATTACATAAATCAGAGTCCTGGTGGCCATTATATACATTACTTTGTAAGGATGAGCATGCTATTTTATGATCCTGCATTTTTTCTCAAAACAGAGGGATGTACATACCTACAAAAATGAGTCTATATACCCTAAAAACATGTGCATAAATTGTGCATGGAAAGAATACTCATAAAAGACCTGAAAACAACCCAAATGTCCATTAACAATAAATGAAAAAATAAAGATGGGTCACACAGATATGCAAATAAGTTACACCCAACAGAGGGCATATGCATGGCTTTATTTCCATAAAACTTAAGAATAGACAAATATTACCTATGGTGCTCTGGAACTTTCTTGCTTGAAGGCAGGAGGATAAGGGGATGAGAGAGGATGAGATGGTTGGATGATATCACCAACTTGATGGACATGAATTTTAGCAAGCTCTGGGAGTTGGTGATGAACAGGGAAGCCTGGCATGCTGCAGTCCATAGGGTCACAAATAGTTGGACATAATTGAGCAACTGAACTGAACTGAACTGAACCTATGGTGTTAGAAGTTAAAAAGTGTTTGGAGGTTTTTGAAAGATTAAATTACAGGGGTTACAAGAGAATATGTGGGCTGCCAGAAATGCTCCCTTTTATCCATCTCTGTACTTCACATCTGTAAAAATTCATAACACTGTACATTTAGGAATGTGCATATTATTATAGTAATTGGACACCTAATAAATAATTCAGAGATAATGGTTTCTCAATTCCATATTTAAAAGAAAGAATTGCACAAATGTTTTAGATCTTTTAAAAAGTGTATGAACGGGCAATTCTGAGTTGATTGGTTTATGTTTCCCAGAACTAGTTCTGTAGTGACTAGTAGAACCAGTTTCCAACTTCCTGTGAATTAGGATAGATAGCCAGCATCAATTTGAATTCAGATTTTAGGCAGATTTGTAATAATGAGCTCTTCTTACATTTCATTCCAATAATTGTCTTGTTAAAAGAAAATGTATGTTCACAATCTCAAAATCCCTTTTATTAGAAAAATACTATCAAGGTTTTTTTGGTTCATATAAATCTCCTTTATCTAGAAAGGGTATTCTAATCTGCAATTGCATTCCAACAGTAATAATGATTATAATAAAACTATTTCTGTATAATTAATAAGATTAATATTACATTCTGGGCTGCTTTTCTTAACTTTACATAAAGAAAAAACATGAAATCCTTTATGATTTCATTTATGAAAACACTGGCTTTTTGAACTTTATTTTGTATTCTTGGTGCCATGTACAGTGTACAGTGTACAAGGAAATCTATGAATCAAGTTCTGTTTCATAGGTTTGTTTTTTGTTTTTGTTTTTGTTTTGTATAGCTGGACTTTGAGGGATAAATTGGTTTTATTTAAGAAGCTATTTTTTAAATTTCTATATTCCTTATATTTTTTCACCTATGTCCTTAACTACATTTTAAAGATTTTGAGTTCCAGATAATGATTTATTCTCGCAGACCAGAGAGATTCAATTTTAGCCAAATATTTTATTTGTTCACCTCTTATTGCATTGTCTTTTGATTTAGAAAAAATTTGTTTTTAAGGGCATTGACTCAATTATATAAGAACTATTCTAGTTGATCGTGAACTTCCAGATGTTCAAGCTGGTTTTAAAAAAGGCAGAGGAACCAGAGATCAAATTGTGAACATCTACTGGATCATGGAAAAAGCAAGAGAGTTCCAGGAAAACATCTATTTCTGAGCCTTTGACTGTGTGGATCACAATTAACTGTGAAAAATTCTGAAAGAGATGGGAATACCAGACTACCTGACTTGCTGCCGGGGTCCAGCCCCTGTGGATCCAGGGAATTCGAAGGTGGGGACGGCGTTGGTGTCCTTGGAAAAATACATATTTAATTATATATAGAGAGAGAGATTAGAGACGGATAGTGTAGTAGGAAAATTAGTGGAGAAAAAGAGGCTAAATAACTTGGTTTACGTGGAATAGCATCCATGCTCCAGATGGGAATTCAGCCAGAAAAATGAGGAGCAAGAAAGAACGACATGTGGGTATCAGTCTTTCCAGAAACTGATCCGATTTCTTTATTTTGGGGTTTGCTTATATACCTTTTCTTACATATAGGGATGAATACAGAGTCACGCGGGGGTCAGCAGTCCTGACCTTTATCAAAATCAGGTGCTTCACATAAAAAAGGTCTTAGGGATTTTACATTATCTGGCCATGAGACCTGCTGACATTTTATGATCCTTTCTTTCTGATAACCAAAAAAACTTATTTTTTCAAGGATGTTTTTTCTTAAACCAGGCACCACCCTCCAAATAAAGTTGCATTCCTATAGGGTGAGGGTGTAGTGAGTTACAATCAAGAAAGGCATTTATTTAACCCAAGGTTAACATGATTAATCTTAAAGGTTAATGCTTATTTCTCCTATATGCTTAAAGGTTAATACTTATTTCTCCTATATGCTAGTTATATTCATTATAAGGACAGGGAATATGGAGATTTAGCAGCAAACATCAACCCAACAAATGAAAATCCTTTCACCAATGTTCCCCTTAAGGTCTGTTTAGTCTTAAGATAGTGATAAAGTTACATTTTTACATAGTAAGGACACAGTGATTTATAACAAAGTACAGTGATCTATTACAAAAGAGAAAATTCGTTAACTCAAAAAGTCTAGTATTGCTAACCTTAAAAACTACTATATTTCCTTTTCTATATTCCAAATACATTGATTAATATATTCCCAGGTGCCTAAGGATATGGAGGCCTGGCAGCAGTCATTGACTCAACAATGAGAAAAGCCCTATGCTAATTAAGACTCTCAAAATACTCCAAAACTATCTGTGCTGTTTATTGTTGAGAGGTAGTAAACAATCATGTGCGTAGTGGCAGGAGGATGGATAATCCTGTCAAACAAGCTAGTCTGTCAGCAGAGAAGTTTGACCTAAGACACCCTTGTCTCACCCAGGGTAGGGAATTAGCAACAATTATTGGCACAACAAATGAAAAACCCTTCACCAATATAATTCCTAACCAACCCACTATACTAATAATTTCCAACTCCCCAAAAGAATTTGCCTTTAGTAAGTCTAAAACATCTCGTGCCTCTCAGATTGGGAGGCTGTAAACAATCACATATAGCTGGACGAACCTATACAGGTGGGCTAGATAACCTTCAGAGGAGTCCGTAAGCTGAAACACTCTTGTCACGCCCAGGAATTTTTATTGCCTTGGAGCTGCACGTTTACTCCTTCTCCAAGAGAAATGGTTATGGGGGAGAGCATAAAACAGACTCTGGTTTTGGGGTAGATGCTCAGGAACAGGGGGTTTCTTGAGGCTTGATCATGCCTTTACGTATGCCAAGCCTCCTTCCTCGTGACCTTTGCCATGGATGGAGTTCCTCACGCTGGCCCCAGGCATATCTCCCTTTTTTGTTTTTTAAATTAATCAGGTGCATCTGAGTGCTCTGCCAAAGAATCCTGACAACAAAAGGAAGAATGATTAAAAGAAGCAAAATTAAAGCACCAACAGCAACATAACTGAAGACATTAGACAGAATGTTTTTTCCAGAAATAAAGTTAGAGAAGGTGTGGAAAAAGTCATTAGCAGCTCCAGAGGCAGTAAAATCCAAATGAGAGTGTTCCAAGGTCTGTATCTGATTATGAAGTTTCCCTTAGTCTAAACTAATATCTGAGCTATTCCAAACACCTAAAATATGATTTTTTAACATATTGGGCATTTGCACTTGTTGAGTCAATGATATTGCTGCCACAGTAACAGTAATAGTTGTTGTTATTAAAGCTGAATTCCCTAAAATTAGTAAGCCCACTAACCATCCTGATCACATTAAATCTTAACAAGATGAGAGCATACATTGTTTACGAGACACTACATTAAGTCCACCTGTGTAATTCATACGACCATTAAGTTTCCCAGAATCCTTAACAAAGAGAAAAACATAAGGAGAGGGTAGACAAGCTAAAATAGAAAAAGTAGAATCATTTTTTCTGGTCAGAGTTTGCGCTGCAGCAGCTGTCAGTCCCCCCAGGATCTCAATACTTATCTTGCCTCTCCTGCCAGCGGGCACCAGGTTGCCGCCCTCTCTCCCTCACTGAAGTGGCTTCAGGCTCAGCGGTGCACTGGGCCCCAGCAGCCAGGCTGGCCCCGCCATGGCTCCTGGTGCACGGCTGTTGTGGCAGCAGCGGTGGCAGGGGCAGAGGAGTGCCCTTCGAAGCAGTGGGGGATCAGTCTGTCTGAGATCCGAATCAGAGAATCTGTGTCCTGTTGAAAAATACAAGCACACCCTCGACCGCTATGGGTCGGGACCTTTCCATTGTCCGGAGAGGAGATCCTTCCACTTTACTAATGGCTTTGCATTTTTTATTACAAAGAGAGCATGTTGTAAAATCTGATGGGGAGACCTATACTTAAACCTGCCTCTTGAGAAACCTATATGCAGGTCAGGAAGCAACAGTTAGAACTGGACACGGACCAATAGACTGGTTCCAAATCTGGAAATGAGTATGTCAAGGCTGTATATTGTCACCCTGCTTATTTAAGTTGTATGGAGAGTACATCAGGAGAAAAGCTGGGTTGGAAGAAGTACAAGCTGGAATCAAGATTGCTGGGAGAAATATCAATTACCTCAGATATGCAGATGACACCACCCTTATGGCAGAAAGTTAGGAAGAACTAAAGAGCCTCTTGATGAAAGTGAAAGAGGAGAGTAAAAAGTTGGCTTAAAACTCAACATTCAGAAAACGAAGATCATGGCATCTGGTCCCATCACTTCATGGCAAATAGATGGGGAAACAGTGGAAACAGTGGCAGATTTTACTTTTTCGGGCTCCAAGATCACTGCAGATGGTGACTGCAGCCATGAAACTAGAAGACTCTTTGGAAGGAAAGCTATGACCAATCTAGACAGTGTATTAAAAAGCAGAGACATTACTTTGTCAACAAAGGTCCGTCTAGGCAAGGCTATGGTTTTTCCAGTGGTCATGTATGGATGTGAGAGTTGGACTATAAAGAAAGCTGAGTGCAGAAGAATTGATGCTTTTGAACTGTGGTGTTGGACAAGACTCTTGAGAGTCCCTTGGACTGCATGGAGATCCAACCAGTCCATCCTAAAGGAGATCAGTCCTGGGTATTCATTGGAAGGACCTATGTTGAAGCTGAAACTCCAATACTTTGGCCACCTGATGCAAAGAGGTGACCCATTTGAAAAGACCCTGATGCTGGGAAAGATTGAGGGCAGGAGGAGAAGGGGCCGACAGACAATGAGATGGTTGGATGGCATCACCAATTCAATGGACATGAGTTTGGGTTAACTCTGGGAGTTGGTAATGGACAGGGAGGTCTGGTGTGCTGCGATTCATGGGGTCACAAAGAGTCGGACACAACTGAACAACTGAAATGAACTGAACTGAATTCATTCTAGTTTAGTTAGCTTACTTGGCTGGAGTATGTAGTAATAAAGTCAAGTTTTGAGTTTTCATATCTGAAAGGAAAATAGGCTTTGCTCTTTACCCATAAGTCAGATGAGCTGTTCTGTAAATGCCTTTCATGGGCCCAGGGACCTGAGTATCTGGGATCTTTCACCTTTAAATGAATGAGTGAATAGATGGGTAGATGACAGATACACAAAATTAAACCATTTTCTCAGTTGATAATTTGCTTACCTGTAAATATCTAATTTTTCAGAATTTTAACAGTGTTAATAACATGTTATGCCTTGAAATATGTATTTTACACTCTTCTACATATTTTGAACTAAGGCTCAAATTAAGAGCCTAAAATAAGGCAGACACTTTTCACTGAGCTTAACATGTAGGAATAAATATGGCAAGTCAAATACTCAGGTAATTCATAGCTAATTGAGGAAGGGGGCTGTGTATGAAGATACTTTAATCAAGAATTAACATTTAGAAAGTGAAGAGAAAGTGAAGTTACTCAGTGGTGTCTGATTCTTTGTGACCCCATGGACTGTAGCCTATCAGGCTTATCAGTCCATGAGATTTTCCAGGCAAGAGTACTGGAATGGGTTGCCATTTCCTTCTCCAGGGGATCTTCCCAGCCCAGGGATCAAACCTGGGTCTCCCACATTGTAGGCAGACACTTTAACCTCCAAGCCACCAAGGAAGCCCATTTAGAGTATACTGGAAAAAAATTGATATGCAAGAAGAGATTACAGAAAGAAGAAAGTGAGTAACTTTATATGAATACTTATGGGTAAATGTGGAAATCAGAGGAAGCTTTTGGAGAAAATCAAAAAGTATCTATAATAGAAGACCTTTCCAGTTTTCTACTTTCCTCTCACCCTTCTGTTTTCTTTCTATCCTAGTGGAATAAGCATCTTCTTATATCCTTCCCACATTTGAAAAATTTGCCTCTTCCTTTAGGGTATGCATGTGGCCTCCTTCTACATCCATCCTCTTACTTCACATACGTTATGCTTTCTCTTCACCCAGAATCTTCTGTTTTCTCAAAAAATTGAAGCAACAACTATAGTGAAACACTTCTTAATTTCCATCTTTGACTCTATTCTTTGTCCTATTTAGTTCCTTCTTTACTTGAGAAGTTGAAATTACCCTGTCCACTCAGTTTCTATGTCTTCCTCTTCCCTTTACTTACTAGTCCGCTGTAGAACAGATGCTGCTTTTACTAAAAATCACCCAATAAATTCCATTTTTTCAAAACATTTTGAAATATCTCTGCACTTTCTAGACCTCTCTAGTGCTTTGCTATTCCTCTTTCTTAAAAGAGTCCCTTCCTTTAATTTTTGTGTTAAAACATCTCCTGGACTTTCTTATATGTCACAGAGAAATTTCTCTCATTATCTTCTAATGGTTTTCTTTTTGTTTCTTCCTAAGCATGAGTAAGTGGAGAAGGCAATGGCAATCTACTCCAGTACTGTTGCCAGGAAAATCCCATGGATGGGGGAGTCTGGTAGGCTGCAGTCCATGGGGTCACTAAAAGTCAGACATGACTGAGCGACTTCATTTTCACTTTTCCTTTCATGCACTGGAGAAGGAAATGGCAACCCACTCCAGTGTTCTTGCCTAGAGAATCCCAGGGATGGGGGAGCCTGGTGGGCTGCTGTCTATGGGGTTGCACAGAGTTGGACACGACTGAAGCAACTTAGCAGCAGCAGCAGCAAGCATGAGTAAGACACTTTGATTTTAACCCTCCTCAATCTACATATTCTTAACTTAAATGACTATTCTTATGATTCCCCAAAGCTTTTCTTCAACATAAGCCTTATTGTTGATTTCAGACTGAACTTTGGAAAATGTTTTTGAAATCCACATACAAACACACACACATTTGATGGAGGAATGTTAAAACTAAATTTTAAATGATAAAGAGTTGGCAAATGGAACAAAGATACAGATATACATATACTTATTAATATACATATACTTATATAAATATATATAAGTATATACATATACTTATAAATGCAGTATAGGTAACAGAAATAGAATGTGGAAAACAAATATTTTGGGATGAAGAACAACTTTGATTGTCAGCATTAAAAAAATTAGGGACAAGGAAATAAAAAAGTCAGAAAGATAAAGAGAATAAAATTATAATGAAAGCAAAGCAATACAAAACAAAATGTGTATAGCATCCTTATGAATTTGTTTTTTTCTTTTTATCTTGCAGTGGGCTCAGCATGTGAAGACAAATTTTGGGAAAAAGTAAGTTTAATCTGCTCTGGTCGTTATGTGGACCACGAGGTAAGGTGTGTAATAGATGGAAATAAAACAAATGTGAGGGAGCCCAGGAATGATTGGAAGATGCTGTTGCCTCTGATGCTGTCACTCTGTGTCCACCAATCTTCCCCATCAAGACTATGCATTGTCTTCTGTCTTTTATATCTCTTCATCTTAGGCTCAAAGAAATGCTCTCCAAACTTTTGAGTAGCATACCTGGTCAGTAAAGCAAATCAAGAAACAAAATTTTAGAGGACTTCCAGTAGAGTCATAGTCATTTGTATATTATATGCATGTCCTATTTTCCTCATATGAAATAAACCTTATAAAACATGCACAAGACAATTTTTTAAATTATAAAGTTGAAATCAAATGTTTTGAAATGTTTAATGTCTTTAAGTTCAAAAATCCTTTCAGCTTGAATGGATGTGTGTTTATATACATTATATTCACATATATATGAAGCATACATATGTGTGATTTCTTTTGCTTATTTTTAAAACATTAGTAACATTTTTCATACAACATTTCAAAGACTTGATTTGAAGTTTAATTTATATGGATACTGTTTTTAATGATTGTCATACATTAAAAAAAAAAAAAAACCTTCACCAAGGAACAACTTATACATTATTTACTTTGGTAAACTTCTTGTTAATAACAGTGACTATGGATTTGTATCCATATTTCAAGTAGATTTTATGACTTTAATATTTTTGCTGATCTTATTGCTATATCTGATTACATCCTCATTTTTTTAACCTCCGTGTTTCAAGTGAAGAAAATGTCAGTTCTGCTAAGTATTTTATTGTTGGTTTAGCTTGTTGGTTTAGATCATTACTATAATCGTTATAGTTTCCTTGCAGGTATCTCTTGAAATTACAGTATATTTTTTAATAGTTATTTTTGTTGAAATTAGATTGCATACTTTGCAAATTCTTTTAACCACACAAAGCTGCAATAAAGTTGAAATATACTATAAATAAATACATGAATGAAGACACCATTCTAAACCCTTTCGACCTTCTGAACAATAGACCCCAGAAAAAAGGAGGAGCTTCAAAGTATAATTACAAAAATTTCAAAAATTATTCTATTAATACAGAATAAACTCTTGTCAAATATGTTATTTAATTCATTAATTAATGACATAAAGAGTTAAAAAGGGAATGGTAGTTCAAAGAATAGTTAAGGAACTGAGTACTTATAGGCAATATAGTAAGAAATGTTAGAGTAAGATAAGATCTTTTTGTTACCTGACGTATAGGACAAGAAACCATATCTCTTAGGGTAACCTTCTGTGCCTTGCATTTGCATTTCTACGAGCAAAAAAGTTGATGAATGAAAGTGCAGTTTCATTACATCTGGCACATTTAATTTAAAAAAAATAATAGTGATTTGAACAACGTACATTTCAGTAAATGGTAATTCTTAGGTGTACTTGTACCTACGGTTGATCAACTTTAGTCCGATTTCTAAGTTATAAATTGTTTTCCTTAACACTTGCAATGTGTTGTTTTCAACACTGTTCATAATAAGGATAAAATGCATGAACAAAGTCAAAATAATCTAAGAGACCAAGGCACAGTTTGACACAATCAAAACCACTAATGATCAGTGTTCTATTTCCCTCAGGGCTGTTATCTGAAACAGCATGATCACAAAAGATATTCTATAGCATGTATTATTGAGATGAACAGAGAAAGAAATGCAATGTGAGACATTTTACTATATCAGTCATAAGTTTAACTGAGAGTAAAGGACTCTCTTAGGTACAGAAATATAAGGACAAAGGACAAAAAATATTCCTAACTCCCTGGAAGATAATGCAGGAAGTGCAGAGAAGAAAAATTGAGGCAATGTCCAGAATTCCGTTTTACAGATTTCTGTTGTTTTATCAACAATTTAATATGAACTGACTTTGTCTTTGTTTAGAAATCAGATCTTAATCTGTATTCTTACGAATTTATTTATATTGGGGAGAGAAAGAGACAGAGAGAGTAATGCAATGAGTTACAGAGTTAACGTCATAGAAGTTTATAAGAACAGAAGAGAATATGGATAAATCTTCCTGGGCACATGTTAGGAGAGGATTCATAGCTGAGGGGACACTTAAGCTCTAAATCTTAAAAGATTACAAAACATTTTCCAGGTAGACAAGGTGGAGAAAGGCATGCCAATGGGACTTGGCAGTGTAGACAGTAGTGGGACTATAAAGAGTATTATGAGCTTGGAGAGATGAATGTGGTTTTTGGTGTGAGATGGAGTGTGAGGAAAAAGTCTGGAGATCACAGAGGGCAGAATAATGAATCTTCTAGATCATACAAACTATTTTGTATGTCATCAATGACAAACCTCCCCTACACACGGCAGGTCATGGTCAGGAAGAATGGAAAAGCAAAACCGTCTACTTCCATCAGAATCACTGGTAAATTTCCATTATAATAATGAAAATAATGCCCTGATTCACCTTTGAGGTATAGGTTCCTGCCAATGCTATTAGCTTGGCCCCTTCTACTTTCCTGTCAATTGTTATTAGTAATGATCTCCATTATTGCTATAAGCTAATCAGCATGTTATAAACTGAACTCAACATTTGTTTATTTTATGCTCTTAATAGAGCTTACTTGGTAGCTCAGGTGGTAAAGAATCTGATTTCAATGCAGGAGACCAGGGTTTGATCCCTGAGTTGGGAAGATCCCCTGCGTGCTCAGAATAAGAATGGGTTAACCAAATGGACAATAGTAATTTAGCTAACAGCAAAATCACTTTAAAGAAGCTGGGATGAAGGGCAAGCAAATGACAAGTAAAGCTTTAATAGTCAAAGAGCCAGCTGCTTCTCCAAGGACTGACCAAGAGAGGTGAGAACCTTGTTGTGAGTGGATACATCAGACCTTCAGAACCTAAAGCAGGCAAATGTCTTAAATATATATCCATTAGCTTTTGTGTGAAAGCCTCTGTTAGCCTTGCACCTTTGAGTTATTGAATATAATGTGACTTCTCAACTCTTTCTCCACATGGAGAGAGACACAGCTGCTGCTGCTGCTAAAGTCGTGTCGAACTCTGTGCGACCCCATAGATGGCAGCCCACCAGGCTCCGCTGTCCCTGGGATTCTCCAGGCAAGAACACTGGAGTGGGTTGCCATTTCCTTCTCCAGTGCATGAAAGTGGAAAGTGAAAAGTGAAAGTGGAGTCGCTCAGTCATGTCTGACTCTTAGCGACCCCATGGACTGCAGCCTACCAGGCACCTCCATCCATGGGAGTTTCCAGGCAAGAGTACTGGAGTGGGGTTCCACCGCCTTCTCCAGTGAGAGAAACTATGAGCCCCCATAGATTGTTAAATTCCCAAACAGCTATGTTTCTCATGTAAAGTGACAAAACTGGTAGTGTAAGCTTAAATCTTGGCTACTAAGTATCTACCATTGTGAAACTGATTTTTATCTTGCTATATTAACATAACCAAATATTTCTCCTTGTTAATGAAGACTATTCTTAGTAAATGAACCACATGAATTTTGTGATGGCAGGCTTACCTCAAAACCTGTGTACATGTTTTCTTTTCCATTTCAGGAACAATTGTATCTGTGTTCATTATTTTACATGATTAATAGAAGGACAAGTGTATATTGAAAAGTAACAAAGAGCTGAAGTATTATTTCCACTGATTTTCAAATTTTAAGATATTATAATTTACATATTACATCTAAGCCACTATTATTTGTGGTAATCCAAGGACAAAAGAGCAGATAAAACCAAGGAAATTCTTGAAATGCAGGTATCGAAAAACCAGACCCTTATCATCCTATGTTGTAATTACATTACATTATATTGCAATAATGTTGTAATGTAATTAAGGTTGTAACTATTAATGGATTTCATGTCCTCCTGAGCAGTATAACCTGTCTCCTCTTCTACCCCATAGGGAGAAGGTATTTGCCTTACTCTTCCCATTACCCAGTATACATGCCTCATTCAATCAGCGAATGACCTGCAAGACCCCTATCCTACTCCTTGTACCCTGGCTATAAAAGTGGACTAAGGTCCCCTGTTCAACGTCAGTTCTCCCGTGAGCTGGCCTGCTGTACTAACAGCATCTCCCACTCTAATAAACTTTATTTCCTTCTCATTCTGTTTCATGTCTGGAAATTATTTTCCAACATGTGCTCAGACCATGACATTATTCACAATTTTAAAAAATTGATGATTATTCTACTACTCTAATAAATACATGCCAGTTAAAGGAGTTTCCTACAAGCTTAATTGCTAAATTTAGAAAAATAATTCTATTGTGCAATTTTAATCCCCAAATTAGTGAGTCGATATGAGAAAAATAAGTGACATAATCAGATACAAATTTGATTTACTTACAGTCTAACCAAGGTTCCATTCAAGTTCTGCAGTCTTTCAGTTTTACAGAATAGATATTTTGGAAAGCTTGGAAATAACAAAATATATATACCATCATTATTACTTTTGAAAATTCTTAAGAAAAAATATCTCAAATTTGTAAATAAGGTAGTGATGGTTAGGCAAAACTCTTTAAATATCAAATAATACTATCTTACAGTAAGCCCAATAAAATATTATTTCTTTTGGAGGATATATTTGGGTTCAAATTTATAATTTACCATTTGACTAGAGCTCAGTATTGTGAACTTGCATGCTAACTTGCAAATTTATTTTCAGTAGTAAAGATAAACTCCAAGATTATATTCTTATTGCCTTATATGGGATTATCCAGTTTTATTCTAACATTCTTTTTTCTTTTTTTAATGCTGCGAACTCCCAGTTTCTCCTCAAATGTTCTTGGGACAAGCTCTATCATTTTTACTGGTCCTTTTGCTGTTGATTTGAATAAATTTATAAACTGTTCATTTTTTCCTGTTGTTGTTGAAAGTCATGTTTCTATATATTTTCTAAAAAATTATGTCAATATATGTAAAACATATGTAAACATATGTAAACACACAAAAATGTCAGCTATTAATGTCATTCTCTTGGTAATATAATTCACAGGTTAAGGATATAAATTTTAGCTTGAGAAATATTGGATCAAAAATTCAAGTTTGTACTATATTAAGCATGTGACTTTAGACAGATCTCATAACCACTCCAAATTCCCATGACTGCATATTACACATATGATAGCAACTGCATTTTTTGTTTCTTGTAAGGACTAAATGTTGTCTAGTCACAAAGCTGTGTCTGACTCTTTTGCGACCTCATTGACTATAGCCCAACAGTCTCTGTCCATGGGATTTCCCAGGCAAGAATACTGGAGTAAGTTACCATTTCCTTTTCCAGGGGATCTACCTGACCCAGGAATCGAACTTTTGTCTCCTGCGTTGCAGGTGGACTCTTTACCATTGCGCCACCTAGGAAGTCCAAGGACTAAATAGCTTAAAGCATTTTGTTTGAAGTTCTTGGCAAAAGTCGGACACTCACTAAATGCACAATAGTCACTGGCTTTACTATACAATTCAATTAAAAGAAACTTGTTCTTGGAATATGGATGAATAAACAGTGGCCATGATGGACTGTGCAGTTCCATATTTGCAAGAGGGTGGAGGAGGACAAAGCACCCTCTTATACATCTACTGCTGTAACAAGTGGAAGAAAATTGCCTGTGTTTTACTGGAGGATTCCCCCATCAAATGCCAGTGAAATTGGTAAAGAAACATTTCCCATTTCCTTAATGTGTAAATTGCCGAAATGGATTTTCTGAAGTGAAAGATTTCTACTCCTAAATCCTTTTAAGTGTGTCCTAGTTTTCAGAAGACAGGTTGGAAATTGCTCCCCAGCACCAGACACACATTTCAAAGTGCAATATTCAGTGAACCTTTCAAAATCTGCTTAGTAATGAACACTTGTATGTTGACATGAGACTAATATAGGTGATATATTGATTATAGTCTAACTGAAATATGAACTTTTCCTGCAAAATGAGGGTGTTCAAATAAGAAATGTGGACTCTCTGCCTGGACCAATTAGCAGTTGCATGAATTTCACTTGTCCTATTACCTCCCAGAGTTAATATTAATAAAAGAATTGGAGATACTAATTCAATTTTTTTTTGTTGTTTGCTTTGCCGTGCAAAGCAAGTAAAAAATTATTAGCCAAGCACCATGCCTGTGATTAACTGGTAAAAACATTTAAAACAGCAGGGACTTCCTGGTGGCCCAGTGAATGCAGGGGACAAGGGTTCAATCCCTGGTCTGGGAACTAAGATCCCACATGCTGCAGGGCAACTAAGACCATGCATCACAACTACTGGGCTCACACACTCGAGAACCCTTGCACCTCAATAAGAGAAGCCCATAAATGGCAACAGAGACCCAGCACAGTCAAAACAAAATTAAAAAAAAAAATTATAAGAGCAGTGCTAATCAGTGAGGACTCAAACAGTTCAAATAAATAGTTTTGTACTCATGTTGCATAAAGTTATAGCCAAGAAGAAGGTAGCATGAAGAAGAAAAGAGTGACTCCATCATTCACAGCCTTTCATTGCCATCCTTGGAGAATTCTTAAACCCAAAATGGTTTTCACTGAACATCCAGCACGTTCACTGCCTACTGCTGTGTGTGTGAGAAACACCAACTCTAACATTATCCCAACATAAGAGCAATCAGAAAGGTAGCCTACCACCAAAAATGTATATGTATGTGAGAGAGAAAGCACATGTTACTGAAGACATTTCCAAGAAGAAAGTGCTATATGACAGAATGCTTTAAAAAGAGATTGAGGTTTTGAGGAAAACAGACTTTATTCCACACAATTGTGCTGTTACATATGCTCATTGCAACACTGATGAAGTCTTTAAACTACCTAGACTCAGTTTCCTCATCTGTAAAATGGGAATAAAACTACCAAAACTTGCAGGGACAGGAATGCTTTTAAGTCTGATCCAATGAAATAGTGGATGCTGGTGTTAATTTCCTTCATTAATCAGTTAGTGTCTCTTGCTATTAATCTTAATATACATTTTTGTCCCCTAATAATAAGCATAGACCATACTGAAGACTTTTGCTGACTATTTGCTCCTTGAGAGAGGTCTTCCAAGATGGCTGGTGATCTGTAACATCTAATTCTTCCCTACTTGAGAGACTTTCAACATGGAAATATTTCATATAGCAGTAATGATTTTTTCTATGTTGATAACAATGTTGATTTAGCTAGAACAGAAATGTTTCTGGAAGCATCACCATCAAGTCTTTTTTATGAAAGCTGTAGTTTAGATGGTCTTAGATGGATATATTTTTGCATTTAAGAATAATTTGAAAGTTGGATACTACAGGAGCAATTGGGAATTTAAGTGGCATCTGGCCCATTGGAGAATGTCAAACCATGTAAATTCATTGTTTCTATAGCAACAAAAAGGCAGGTTAGACTGAATCATCTAATGTGCTTCTGCTAAATAATTTTAAAAAGGAAGATCAGTGGCCAAATTTTGGAAGGAATTCTACTCCTACCCTCCAAGTTCCTTTAGCTCCTCTGACTGAAATGAATGTCAGTGCATTGAAATGAATTGATTCCAAAAATGTCAAAACTCTCTGTTTTAAACTACTATCTTTGTCAGCTAAATCCAGGATAAGCCCATAATCCTGCATCTGATGATGACTTTTAATATTCATCATCTACATGGATGTATTCTTTTAAATGTGGTACTTCTTAACATATTGCATGTATTGCCTGGGTCTTCAGAAATATTTGGGTGAAACAAGTCAAAAGGGGAAACACACACTGTACAATCTCACTTACACTGATGATCAAGTGGCTGTTCTATTTTAAATCTTTTGAAGAACCTTCATACAGTTTCCATACTGACTGAACCAATTATATTCAAACAGCAGTGAACAAGGATCTCCTTGACACCATATCCTTGCCAAAACTTATTATTTCTTATCTTTTTACTGATAACTAATCTAAAAGTTATATGGTGATATTCTGTGGTTTTTATTTCCATTTTGTTGATGATTAATGATGTTAAGCATATTTTTATGTAATTGGAGGCCATCTATATGTGTTTCTTAGAAAAGAAAAAATATATTCAGAACCTCTACCCATTTTCTAATTTTATTTATTTATCTTTTTGCCACACCATGCTAAATGTAGGATCTTAGTTGCTGGAGTAGGGATCAAACCCCTATCCCCTGCATTGGAAGTGTGGAGTCTCAAGTACTAGGCTGCCAGGGAAATCCTTGCTCATTTTTAAAATGGATTATTATTGCTATTAAATTGTATGAGCTCCCCTCTGATAATTGCTGGCATTCTGAAGCACAGCAGAGGGAAAGTGAAAAGATAATGCCTACTCTCTGAACTCTCCGGAAATGTTTACAGTCATCTGATGTGTGTTTAATTAGAAGCCTGCCCCTCAGGCTGTTTATAATTATAAGCTATAATCTAATAAGCCTCCTTCCAGATGGACTGAGCTCCTCTTTTTGTTGCCTAGTACTCTGCTATGGCCTGGGACTCTTTCTTTGTTGGTTAGGGTCATGGGAGACCTGTGAGCTGTAGTCCCACTGTCCACCAGAATCGGGCAACACAGAATTGTTCTCTGGCAGCATCCCATTATAAGGGCACCAGAGGAGGGGCAATAAGCTTCTTTCTTTATGTTACTGGTGAGCTGGAATGAGGCAGAAGACAAGCACAAAGACTGGACTCTCTAGTCTCCATTCCTTCCTACCTCTTTCATGTTATTGTTGCTGTTTAGCCACTAAGTCATCTGACTATTTTGCGACCCCATGGACTGTAACCTACAGTAGGTCATCATTTCCTTCTCTAGGGGAACTTCCCAATCCAAGGATCAAATTTGTCTCTTCTGCATTATACGCAGATTCTTTACTTCTGAGCCACCAGGGAAGCCCCTAGTCCCATATATACACATACATAGATACATAGATAGATACATAGACATCTATATATTTGCCAAACCAAAAACCTGCCCCACAGGCCAGAGTCCCTGGACAAGCAAATAGGTGTCTTTCCCAGAAGGACAACTGGTGTATGTAAATGCTTCCTTCACCAGGAGATACTGGGCCAAAGACAATGGGGGAAAATAAGAAATATTTTTAAAAAAAGGAAGATAAATTTTTTTTAAAAAAAAGATTGTACATACAAGCTGTAACATAAAAGTGGCACCTGCAGGAGAGAAAAAGAAAAGATAGTACCTGAAGCTTCAACACAATTGAAAGAGAGCATGGATGGCTCCCACTGGCTGGAGGGAGGCAGAAAGGGAGTATGAAAACTCAATAAATATATAAGAAAAGAAACAAGAAAAATAGAAGGGAAAGAAGAAATAGCAGAGAAAGGCAAATTAAAAAAAGAAAAAGAAAAGAACAAAAGAAAAAAAAATAAAAAAAAAATTAAAGATAGTACCCACAAGCTGGAGCATAAAGATGGCACCTGTTGGGGTGTAAGGATAGATGATTGGTACCTGCAACTTCCTCAAGGATGAAGGAGAGGATGAAGGTGCTGCCTGCCAGCCTTGTTCCCTGGAGACTATCATCACAGGTGCCCCTACCGCTTCGGCTAATTCCTCACAATTAGGAAATGAGACTTTTACCTACAGTCTGGGTGCTTTCCTGAGAGTTATCTCTGTGCTGGACTCTGAAACTGATGAGTCCCTGCCTGGACCCTTTAAGAAACATACCTCCATTTGCCACAGTGTCTTGGATCTCATGAATGAGAGCCCCACTGGCCTTTAAAGCCAGAGATTTTAGGGGCTCTCCTTTCAGGTGCTGGTCTTCAAAGTTAGGGTGCCTGATGAGGGATGAGCCCTTTCTTTTCAGGGAGAAATCCCAGGTTTCTAATTACCTCCCCTGCTGCTGAGATCTATGGCAAGATGGTCTCTTAACCTTCTCACCTGCTTTATCGTGTTTCCCCACTCACTTCCTGATGTGAAAAGGTCCTTCCACCAGTTTTTAGGATTTATGGCAGAGGAAATTTTTCCATATGTAGCTATAGAGTCAGTGTGTCTGTGGGTTCAGAATCTCCCTTCATCTCTTTCTTGAACCAGAACTCTCACTGATTTTTTTTTTTTTTTTTGAAACAACTTAAATTTGAGACTTGCAGAGATATCCCTAGCTGTCCAGTAGTTAAGACAGCATGCTTCCAATGCAGGGGGTGGAAGTTTGATCCTTGGGAGGGGAACAAGGATACCACATGCTGCAAGACACAGCCAAAATAATAATAATAACAAAATAAAATACTTGGGGGAAAAAAAAAAAAGACTTGCAAGACGTTGCAAAGAATAGAATAGAAGGACTTCCCTGGTAGTCTAGTGGTTAAGACTCTTCTTTCCAATATAGGAGGTTACAGGTTCAAACATTGGTAAGGGAGCTAAGATCTCACATGACTTGAAGCCAAATAAAAGCAAAACATGATACAGAAATAGTATTGTAACAAATTCAATAAAGACTTTAAAAATGGTTCACATCAAAAAAACTTAAAAAAAATAATAGAGATAATAGCATGCCTTTCACTCAGATTTCTACATCTCATTGATTCTTAAAATTCAATAATTGTTTTTTTTTTCCAAATTTTACTGTTTTCTTTATATATCCACCTATTTTTCCATGATATTCCACCCTTTCATGATGTTTTACATACCTTTAATTCTCTATTTCCTTATACCAAATGTTTATTTTATTGTGGTTTACACTATTAAAAACATTTGTAAGGCATTCAGCCTCAAGACTGATGTTATGATTCTCACTAGTCATCTAGTCTATAATTTCTGAGTAAGGGTATAAAGTCATATTGACCTCTGTTTCTCCTTCAGGGCCTGTTTCCTTTGGTAGAAAATGTTCCTGCAGCATGACAGTATAATACCTCTGCTAGGTACTCTGAAGAATCACTGGACTGAGTCCAGGTTTTAAAATAATATCTCAAGTTGGAGTGTTCCAAAGAATGTGGATAATGCAAAGTTTGATTTTATACACTTGGAGTTTATATTTCCCAAAGGACATTTCTCTTGCCAGCAGTGACCTGAGGCAACAAAAAGCTGCCTTGTGGTTCCCGAGCACAGTGAACTCCTCCATAGGCCCTGATCCATCAGAGGGCAACTCTTGGTCTCAGCTTTTTGTTGTGATTTCAGTTTCAAATCCCTGTTTTGCAGGTATCTAACTCCAAAATTTCCTTTCCTTGTAAGATCTTTAATTTCTTAGTTAAATACCCATTTCCAATGCATTCCCAACTTCCTTTACATTAGTATGGAAGTTGACTGTGCTGTCTTCAAGTCTCCTTTTGTCTGATACCAGGAAATCTATTTCAATTATTTATACTCATATATAAATTAAATATTTAAAATATGTGATCTAGAATTTTTATATGTTGGTGCATGCTAAGTAACTTCAGTCATGTCTGACTCTTTGTGAGTCCATGGACTGTAGACTGCTAGGCTCCTCTGTCCATGGGGATTCTCCAGGCAAGAATACTGGAATGGGTTGCCATGCCCTCCTGCAGGGCATCTTCCCAACCCAGGGACTGGACCCACATCTCTTATACCTAATGCATTGACATGTGGGTTCACTAACACTACCTAGGAAGCTCCTAAATGTTGGTAGAATTGCATATATTTTGTTAACTTTCTAAGTGTAGGAATGTACAAGGGGGTAGAGGTTATTGACTTTAATTCCAGTAAAGTATTATTAGATATTTACCCAGCCACATACTATATACTTACATTGTAGACTGACCTGACACTTTGTGTAAGACTGAATGTGTGTTTGTTTGTGCACCTTAGATTTTTTATTTTTTTTAAATCAAGAATGAGACTCTTGATTTTTCTTTTGGTTTCTGTCAAAAGGCCCAGGGAAATTTCCATCTCAACTTCCTCGCATTTAAAGAAAAGGAGCATTCCTTCCCACATCTTCCTAAGTTAGCATCCTGTGTTACTCTTGATTATCAGGCACTTACACCTTTGTGCTCACACCACTGAACTGAGCATTGCTGTGACAGACACAACCATAGGGCAGCACTCTCCCCCCACCAAGTCACTGAGAAGAGGAGCAGGCACAGAGAAGGTACACTTTGCTGAGGGTTCTAATAGAGACAGAATGCTTTACAGGGGCAGAGCAATGTTATCACCAAAGACTGCACAGCGGCTAAGAAACTTCATGAGAGAGCAAAATGACATGAAAAGGATTCTAGGAAGGAGAAAGACAAAAAAAAGCTCAGAGGATGGAAAGGACAGCAGGGAATCTAGGACTAGTGAAGAACCCCTAGTGTGTAGCCCGAATGACTGTGTGGAATTGAGAGAAAAAGAAAAATGATCCCAGGTCCTGGTGAATTTCGTTTATGCAAAGGAATAGTTTTGAATCGTAGAACAATGAACATAAGATTGAAGCAATAGTAGAAATATAAAGTTGTCTAAGTATGCTCTGGGGGGTTAGAGATTTATTTCTTATAAATAACAACACGTTTCTTCAAACAACATGTATACTGTCATAAGTAGCTAGCCCCCAACTTATACAATTGGTGGTTGACGTTAAACCAGGGAAAACACAATTATCTATTCTACTACAAATGTGAATTCACAAAAAGAGATATTTACCAACACCTGCATTGTGAAAGTCCAGTGTTTGAAGAGCAATTATAATTATTATTGCTACTTTGCACTTATATAGCTGTATTTTATTTATAAGAGCTTTACAACTGTGTTTGTATGTGTGCTTTTATTTGCTTTCTCTTTCTGCAGCCCTGTGAAGTGTGTCAAGGTTATTGGCCTTATTGTGTAGATTAAACATCTGAGGCAATTAAGATTTGAAGGTAGTTTCAATTTATTTTTGGCTTTGGAAGAACAGTTCACAGGTAACAAGAGGTCCATTTACAAGTGCAAAGGATGCGTTTACAGAATATAGCAATAAAAGAAAAACAAATACATTCTGCTTCCAGTAAATTAAGATAAGCCCCATTTCACATTAAAAGCATTTTTAAACTCTGAAGCTTCTTTTTTCATTAATCAGTAGAATATAATGCACCTGTTTAGACCAAAAGCTTTTGATTCAAGGAGACTTAGGCTTAAATGCTATTTGCTAGCTGTGTGGTTCTGATACAATCCTTAATCTCATTGAGTTTCTAAGTATAAGGCATAAATAATAATGTATTCTTAATTGGCTTTCATGAATATTAATGTCTTGTTTGTACGATATCTAACAGGTATAGAAATATTATAAGCAAAGAATGAATAGCATTCATCTTTAACTTAATTGTCATCATGATTAAGTATTTATTAAATATTCAACTTCAGTGTCCTCATAAGAATAATAGAATAACATAGAACATTATTATACACTAAAACACTCTATAGCATTTTTAAAGATTATATAATGTTTTCTTTAAATATTTGTCATAATGTTTACAAATGTCAATAACATGCATGTATATATCATTGCCTCACTTTTAATACTTGGTTTATCAGAACTTTAGACTGCAGTCAATAATGTATACCAAATTGCACAAATATGTGCAAGTACAGATCACTTTAGAATTCAGAGCTTGATTCTTAATAAAGTAACACCTGGAACAATTTCCAAAAATGGTGTTATTAAATAGCTAATTCCCAGAAGAAATGAAATAATCAATAACCTGAATAGCATTGTAGAAAATAAGACTAAAGATTGAGTGTTTAAAGTATAAGATTTTGTCATATGTATGAACTGTACTATAAGAGGAAGGAGGTGGGGATAGTTCATAATGAATTATTGCATGTATCATGTCAATTTCAAAGGGTTTCTTTGAAACCTGAGCACATTCTCCATTGTTTACCCCAATTGAAATGGTCAGCATGGGAAGGGCATTTCAGACCACTCTGAGAAAAATGAGACCTCTGGACATGTGAGAGGGGTTAATAGACCTCACTCAAAGTCAGTTATCTATGTCCAAATCTCCTAGTACATTTTGTGCAAACTAAACATATAAACATTACTTTGTTAACAAAGGTCCATCTAGTCAAGGCTATGGTTTTCCCAGTGGTCATGTATGAATGTGAGAGTTGGACTGTGAAGAAAGCTGAGAGCCCAAGAATTGATGCTTTTGAACTGTGGTGTTGGAGAAGACTCTTGAGAGTCCCTTGGACTGCAAGGAGATCCAACCAGTCCATTCTAAAGATCGGTCCTGGATGTTCTTTGGAAGGAATGATGGTAAAGCTGAAACTCCAGTATTTTGGCCACCTCATGTGAAGAGTTGACTCATTGGAAAAGACTCTGATGCTGGGAGGGATTGGGGGCAGGAGGAGAAGGGGAAGACAGAGGATAAGAGGGCTAGATGGCATCATCGACTCGATGGACGTGAGTTTGAGTGAACTCTGGGAGTTGGTGATGGACAGGGAGGCCTGGCCTGCTGCAATTCATGGGGTCACAAAGAGTCGGACATGACTGAGCAACTGAACTGAACTGAAACATATAAAGGAAGAAAATAAAACTGCATATAACCCATGCCTAAAGCAGAACTAAAAGACACAGAATGCTACAAACTTTAATTCACTTACAAATGGCTGAGGGATAATCTGAAGTTACTAGAGCCAGGGCTGGAATACTTCCAGAGGAACGTTGAGATGAGACTACATTGAAAAGAATCATGCCATGGTATCTGTGATGTGGCCCTGATCTTGTTAACCTCACGCATGATCCGCAGAGTGGGAAGATAATTAAAAACAGTTTGGAGATGTGATGGGTCAGAGCAAGATCTACTGAGGCTTAGAAATTGTGAGAAATGTACCAGGGCCTCTGGGAGGCAGAGATTCTGGGAGTAAGTGGTACAAACTAAACAAGAAAACTATGTCTACAGGCTTAGCAAGAAAGAAAAAAAGAGAGCATGAGGTGCAAATTAATGAATCTACTACAAAAATGAAAATTCCAAAGTCCATATCTTTTAAAAAAATAGAAAAGCATGAATTCCCTCATTTCTTCTTAATAAATAAATAGTTAAATAAGTAAACTGTACTCCACAGTTTCAACATAGTGGATGGATTTTGGCTAAGAAAACAATAAGTTGACTCATGTGCTTAGTCATGTCCACCTCTGTGACTCCATGGACTGTAGCATGCCAGGCTCCTCTGTCCATGGGCATTCTCCAGGCAAGAATACTGGAGTGGGTTACTATGCTCTCCTCCGGGGGATCTTGTCAACCCAGGGACTGAATCCAGGTCTCCTGCAGATGTATTCTTTGCCAGCTGAGCTACCAGTAAAGCTGACCTACTGGACAATTTGACTCATATGTTTACCAGTTCTCATAAACAACTTGGATATTGCTGACCCAAAAAAAGACAGTCAACAGCACACAAACAGACACACACAAACACACACACAAATTCTCAAACACCTGTTAAAACAAACAGAATAAGATGAGCAATAAAAGGGCTAAAGTTTTCATGATGAAAATACTCTTCTCAATTAAAATAGCCCCAAACATAATAAAACAGCAATTATATGCAATTAAACAACTAATTGAAAATATTTCAGAATATCTAAATTTGGAAATTAAAAAAAATCAGAATAGAAATAGAAGAGGAGAAAATTTTAAGATAAATGTTGGTGGAACTAAGAAAAAGAAGAGGACTAGGTCTTCTGAGATGTGAAGGTTGAAATTCCAAGTTATTAAAATTAAGATAAGTTTAACTAAAAATAAAAACTAAGGTAGAGAAGATAAAAGAAAATATTTGGAAACGTTAAAGCAAAAATATAAAGGGAAAAATAAAGATTTTTAAAGTAAAAGTTAAAATGGGCATACTCAACACACATAAAGAAATAAAATACTGGAATAGTAAAATGACATATATGCAGACTATCATTACAGATTTTTGCAAAAAAATTAGCTCTCTAGAAGTAAAGGGAGAATAATCTACATATTAAAGGGCTCAAATATCTATCTGAAAAACTGGACCAAGAATCAGTCAGTTCAGCTCAGTCGCTCAGTCATGCCTGACTCTTTGCAACTCCATGAATCGCAGCACGCCAGGCCTCACTGTCCATCACCAACTCCCGGAGTTCACTCACACTCACGTCCATCGAGTCAGTGATGTCATCTAGCCATCTCATCCTCTGTCATCCCCTTCTCCTCCTGCCCCCAACCCCTCCCAGCATCAGTCTTTTCCAATCAGTCAACTCTTTGCATGAGGTGGCCAAAGTACTGGAGTTTCGGCTTAAGCATCAATCCCTCCAAAGAAATCCCAGGGCTGATCTCCTTCACAATGGACTGATTGGATCTCCTTGCAGTCCAAGGGACTCTCAAGAGTCTTCTCCAACACCACAGTTCAAAAGTATCAATCCTTTGGTGTTCACCTTTCTTCACAGTCCAACTCTCACATCCATACATGACCACAAGAAAAACCATAGCATTGACTGGATGGACCTTTGATGGCAAAGTAATGTCTCTGCTTTTCAATATGCTATCTAGGTTGGTCATAACTTTTCTTCCAAGGAGTAAGTGTCTTTTAAAAAATGTCATGGCTGCAATCACCATCTGCAGTGATTTTGGAGCCCCCAAAATGAAGTCTGACACTGTTTCCACTGTTTCCCCATCTATTTCCCATGAAGTGATGGGACCGGATGCCATGATCTTCATTTTCTGAATGTTGAGCTTTAAGTAAACTTTTTCACTCTCCTCTTTCACTTTCATCAAGAGGCTTTTTAGTTCCTCTTCACTTTCTGCCATAATGGTGGTGTCATCTGCATATCTGAGGTTATTGATATTTCTCCTGGCCATCTTGATTCCAGCTTGTGCTTCTTCCAGCCCAGCATTTCTCATGATGTACTCTGCATAGAAGTTAAATAAGCAGTGTGACAATATACAGCCTTGACGTACTCTTTTCCCTATTTGGAGCCAGACTGTTGTTCCATGTTCAGTTGTAACTGTTGCTTCCTGACTTGCATATAGGTTTCTCAAGAGGCAGATCAGGTGCTCTGGTATTCCCATCTCTTTCAGAATTGGTCAACCATAACACACACTTTAGTAGAATGAACAGATGTAAAGTTATATCTTTAAATCTGTGGAAGCCCACACTAGAAGAACATGTTACAAATGAGTGAAAGAAACATAGTAGCAGATTTTGCAAGTGCATCTTAGAAAGCAAGAAAACAGTATGAAAACATTTTCAGGAAACTCAAAGAAAGGTATAAGGCAAAGAATTCATGAATTGAAAATAGAATAAGTATCATGAGTACATCTTCCCAGTCATTACTCCTGAAAAAGTTAATGACTATCTTGATTTCTAGACCCAGAGAAAAAATTTTTCATTTTGAGTTTTATACAAATGGAAGCATACAATATTCAATCACTTTTTCTGGCTTCTTTTTTTCAACACCATGTTTGTGAGATTCATTCATGTCTTTTGGTGGCAATAATTTGTCTTGCTATTTAGTAACAGTTGGTTAGTCTATTCCAGATGTTCAAGTTGGATTTAGAAAAGGCAGAGGAACCAGAGATCAATTGTCAACATACATTGGATCATAGAAAAAGCAAGAGAGTTCCAGAAAAATATCTACATCTGCCTTATTGACTATACCAAAGCCTTTGACTGTGTAGATCACAACAAACTGGTAAATTCTTAAAGAGATAGGAATACCAGACTTCCTGACCTGCCTCCTGAGAAATCTGTATGTAGATCAAGAAGCAATAGTTAGAACTGGACATGGAACAATAGACTGGTTCCAAATCTGGAAATGAGTACATCAAGGCTGTATATTGTCACCCTGCTTATTTAACTTATATGCAGAGTACATCATGAGAAATGTTGGGCCGCATGAAGCACAAGCTGGAATCAAGATTGCCGGGAGAAATATCAATAACCTCAGATATGCAGATGACACCACCCTTATGGCAGAAAGTGAAGAGGAACTAAAGAGCCTCTTGATGAAAGTGAAGGAGAAGACTGAGAAAGTTGGCTTAAAGTTCAACATTCAGAAAACAAAGATCATGGCATCTGGTCCCATCACTTCATGGCAAATAGATGGGGAAACAGTGTCAGACTTTATTTTTTGGGTGCTCCAAAATCACTGCAGATGGTGACTGCAGCTTTGAGATTAAAAGAGACTTGATCCTTAGAAGGAAAGCTATGACCAAACTAGACAGCATATTAAAAAGAAGAGACATTACTTTGCCAACAAAGGTCCATCTGGTCAAAGCTATGGTTTTTCCAGTAGTCATGTGTGGATGTGAGAGTTGGACTATAAAAGAAGCTGAGTGCTGAAGAATTGATGCTTTTGAACTGTGGTATTGTAGAAGACTCTTGAGGGTCCCTTGGACTGCAAGGAGATCCAACCAGTCCATCCTAAAAGAGATTAGTCCTGAAGATTCATGGGAAGGATTGATGCTGAAGCTGAAACTCCAATACTTTGGCCACCTGATGTGAAAGACTGACTCATCTGAAAAGACTCTGATGTTGGAAGAGATTGAAGGCAGGAGGAGAGAGGATGACAGAGGATGAGATGGTTGGATGGCATCACTGACTCGATGGACATGAGTTTGAGTAAGCTCTAGGAGTTGGTGATGGACAGGGAGATCTGTCGTTTTGCAGTCCATGGGGTCACAAAAAGTCAGACACGACTGAGCAACCGAACTGACTGACTGATTAGCCTCTTATGATCCTTTGCATTTATGCCATATCAGTTGTTATGTCTCCTTCTCCATTTATACTATTAGTTATTTGGAATTTATGGTCAATTAATCTATGACAGGGAAGCCAAGAATATACTCTGAAGAAACAATTGTCTTTTCAGTATATGGTATTGGGAAAACTGGAAAGCCACGTGCAAAAGAATGAAACTGCAACCTTGTCTTTCACCATACACAAAAGTCAAGTCAAAAATCAATTAAAGACTTAACAGCTAAAGTCATAAAACTCCTAAAAGAAAAAAAATAGCAATAAAGTTTCTTGGAAATTTTTTTTTTGATACCAAAAGCCAAGGCAACAATAGCATAATAGTAAGTATAACTTTATTAAAGTAAAAAGATTTTTAAAAAGAAAAAGGAAAAGACACCTCATGGAGTGGGAAAAATATTTGAAATCATCTTTCTAATTAAAAAAATATATTAAGAACTCACACAAGTCAGTAGCAAAAACAAAAAATGCAATTAAAAATGGACAAAATATCTAAATAGACATTATTCTAAAGAAGGTACACAAATGGCCAACAGATACATGAAAAGGTGCTCAGTGTCACTAATCACCAGGGAAATGCAAATCAAAGCAACTGTGAGCTCTCATGTTGCAAATGTTAGAAGCAATGGTAACAAAAGGAAAGGAATAACAAGTATTGAAAACGATTGTGCACTGCTTTGGGAGTATAAATTGATGCAACCATTACAGAAAAAAAGAGCATAGAGGTTTCTCAATAAGTTAAAAATAGAATTACCATATAATACAGAAATCCTACTTATAATTTATTACATTGTTCAGTTCAGTTCAGTTGCTCAGTCCTGTTCAACTCTTTGCAACCCCATGGATTGCAGCAAGCCAGGCCTCCCTGTCTATAAACAATTCCCAGAGTTTACCCAGATTCATGTCCACTGAATAGATCATGCCATCTAAATATCTCATCCTCTGTTAGCCCCATCTCCTCCTGCCTTCAGTCTTTCCCAGCATCAGGGTCTTTTCAAATGAGTCAGCTCTTCGCATCAGGTGGCCAAAGTACTGGAGTTTCAGCTTTAGCATCAGTCCTTCCAATGAATATTCAGGCCTAATCTCCTTTAGGATGGACTGACTGGATCTCCTTGCATTCCCTTGGACGTGTCTTCTCTTGTCTTCTCCAACACCGTAGTTCAGAAGCAGCAATTCTTTGACGCTCAGCTTTCTTTATAGTCCAACTCTCACATCCATACATGACTACTGGAAAAAGCCATAGCATTGATGAGACAGACCTTTGTTGGCAAAGGAATGCCTCTACTTTTTAACATGCTGTCTAGGTTGGTCATAACTTTGCTTCCTAGGAGTAAGCATCTTTTAATTTCATGGCTGCAGTCACCATCTGCAAAAGTCTGCCACTGTTTCCACTGTTTCCCTATCAATTTGCCATGAAGTGTGGGGCTGGATGCTATGATCTTAGTTTTCTGCTTATCTGAACAAAACATCACATGAAAATTAAATTGTAGGTGAATATTCTTGATGTGCAAAGATGCAAAAACCCTCAACAAATATTAACAAACTGAATTCAGTAATGCAGTCAATGGATCATACAACCTGATCAAGTGAGATTTAGTCTAGGAATGCAAGGTAATTTCAACATCCACAAATTAAGCAATGTGATACAGCTAATTAATAAAAAAAAAGGACAGAATCATATGATCAATTCAATAGATGCAGAAAAAGCATTTAATATACTTTTATCATAAGTGCTCTCAACAAATCAAGTATAGAATTAATGTACTGCAACATAATAAAGGCCAAATATGACAAATCCACAGTTAACATTATACTCAGCACCAAAAACCTAAAAATTATTTTTCTAAGATTAGGACCAAAACAAGAATGTTCACTCTCACCAGTTGTATTCAACATAGCACTGGAAGTCTTAGCCTGTGAAACTAGGCAAAAGAGGTGAAATAAAAGACATTCAAATCAGAAATGAAGTAGTACTATCTTTATTTGCTGACGATACAATATTACACATAGAAAATATGGAAGTCTCCATCAAAAAAAACTATTAAAATTTATCAATGAATTGAGTAAAGCAGCAGGATGTGAAGTCAATACACAAAAATCTGTTGCGTTTTTATACTCTAACAACAAACTGTCACAAAGAGAAGTTATGAAAGAATCCCATTTATAACGGCATCAAAAGCAACAAAAGAACTACAAATGGGTTTAACCAAGGAGATTAAATATCTGCCACAGAATATCATAATACACTGATGAACAAAACTGAAGGAGAATCAGGTAAATAGAAAGATATTCTGTGTTCACAGATTTGAAGAATTAATGTTGTTAAAGTGTCCATACTACCCTAAGCAATGTACAAATTCAGTACAGCCTCTTTCAAAATTTTAATGGCATTTTTCACTGAAATAGAACACATATTCTTAAATTTGTATAACCAAAGCAATCTTGAGAAAGAAGAGCAAAGCTGGAGCTGTCACTATTCCTGATTTCAAACTGCAATCTTAAAGTAGTTCTCATATTTGACCTACTTGCAATTTGTAAGCTTCTAAATCCTCTGATTAAAATAGTTACTATTTCTTCTAGAAGATGCAAATATGAAATAACATGCAGAAAGCATATAATGCATGCTTGTATAGAAGATGTAAAAGAAATGTTATTCTTTTCATTTATTTCTTCACATATTAATGTGTAAAGTATGTACATAAAACTGAATGATATATTTTAAATCACCTTATAAATTCTATGTCTTTTTGACATAGTTTCAGCTTTATAAAAATGTTGTTTTAAATAATTAATTCAAGAAGTTTGTGATTAAATAGAGTTTCAAAAATTTAATTAAAGAGTTTAAAACATAGATATAGATATTGAAAATATGCTTTTCCTACTTAGGATATTGTCAGTGTTATAAACTTCTGTTTGTTGAACATATTCTGCAGAAACTCAATATTCCATCTCAAAGTAAATTTTAAGGAACTTACAACAACTTGAAGAAATTCAAATTTGTGAATATATTATTTAATACAACTAAAATACAGATAAAACAATAAATAAAATAAATTCTTTGAAACACTAAAAAATTTGATTGAATCTTGCTACTTTGAAAAGAAGTAAATAAGATAAATTTAGATATTGTGATGATAATAAGGTATCAATAGAAATCACACACTCACCAATGTTACACAGAAAGAGTGAATATTCAAAATACAAAAAAAAAAGAGGAAGAAGAAGTACATTTTTTATTTTGGAGGGAGTAACATCTTTTTTAATTTTGATGACAAAATTTGATGTCATTAAAATTATTTGATGAGACAGTAATATATGCCAAGTTTTTTCCATTGGATTATTGCAAACTTAAAAGCAGCATTAAAAGGTATGCATTTTTATGTCATCTTATATATCTGAACTGCACTGATACATATGAAAACTAAAACTCAAGGAAAATTAAACTGCCAAATTTACACAGAAAGAAAGTAACAAAGCAAATATTGTAGTAGCATTTTACTGTACCCAAACTTGTGATTTCTCTATTCTTCCTCACTATCATTTATTTCTAAAATTCCAAATAAAAGATAATCTTAGACTTTTCAATCTGAAAATAAATCATGCTTACATAAAACTATTATTTTAAAAATAAATAGAACATTTGCTTAGGTAAAGGGTGATTAGACATTTTGCCTTCTTCTTCCCATTAAGTACAACTTATAATCCTGAAAATTATGCATAAAACAAGTAGAAGACTATTAAAGTTAGAGATGTTAGAAAGTTAGAGACCACATGAAGAGCCTGAAATGAAGTACCCTGGTATCAGAGGACGTCTAGTCAGGTTGAGATAGAAGGTAGATGTACTCCCTCGCCACGCCCCCCACCCCCCCACCAACAAGCAAGCAGGATAAAGCAATTGGAGATTCATTCTCTGTGGCCCAAGATGAAAATAGCAGGACAATTGAGAGAGGGGTCTGGGCCCTGCCCAGATAGAGGATAAGAGACCACATATTTCTCATTCTAGAAGTCAGGAGACCTCCTAGACTTCACATGGGGAGAAAGATTCCTTGGAGGTCAAAAGGAAAGTGATGCTAACTGATGCCAAGCTACCTGTAGGCCTCTTCAGTAGAATCCATCTTGGCTAAGAGATTCATGTGCACAGATGGAAGGATCCTGAGATATACCAAATATGGACTCTGAACCAGACAAAGTAAAATGATGTGCCAAAGGCAAACCAGAAGAAATGCCCCATATAAATGACTCAAACTACCACAAGCCCTGACTTTTCCTTTGAGTCCACTCGTGCGTCAGACTTCACACACTGTACTCTTTCATTCTTAATAAAGACTCTACCTGTTTCACTGATTTCTCTTTTTGTGGGAATTCTTTTCTGTAAAGCCAAAGGGCCAGGGCCTTGACACTGACCACTGGTATAGTGGCCAGGATTTGGCGCTCTCACCACCGTGATGAAACCTTAATCTCTGGTTGGGAATAGAAACTCTGCTTCAAACCACTGCAGGTCAAGACTACCTGAGATCAAGGTCCAGACAGGCTTGTTTCTTTGGGTGACGGTGATGGGTGATTTCTGAATCTAATCTTATGCATCATAAACTTCATCTGTTTATATACAGTTGAAAAGTTATCTATTCTTAATATAAATAATGAACTTTCTGCTGATTAGTTCAGTAAGTGAAGGCTTTTTTTTTTTATACTCTAACTTTGTAAATGGAAATTTGGAAAGTTAAAATTTAGTGTTTGTTTAATTGGCAATTTATTACAAGGTTTCTTCAGTCAGTCAGTTCAGTCATGGACAGAGAAGCCTGGGGTGCTGCAGACCATGGGGTCGCAAAGAATCAGACAAGTTTTCTTATAAACTTATTACCATGTGTATGTAATTATTTGATTCAGGAGAAGGAGACATGATATACACATCAGTCCTCTTTCTAAGCTTTAGAAGGTACAGCGGACATTTTTATTCCATCTCCATTGGCTTTCAGTTTAGCACACTTCCCTGTGTCTAATCTCTTAGAGTTTCCAAACAAATTATATAAAGTTACAGAGCCATCTTCCTTAAACCCTGTCTTCAAATTGACAGTCTTGTGCCTAAAGGCCCAAGTGTTTCCATTGCCTAAAAAAAAAAAAAAAAAAAAAAATACATGTGCTAACCTAAAAAACAGTTCCATTTTGATTGACATCTAATTAGCTAATGTGAAGGGAATTTGTTTTAATTCATAGTTTCATCACAAGCAGCTCTTTGTGGGAAACCATCTTCAGCAGGAAACCCATTTTCTTGTCACTTTATCAAAGCTATATTGTAACTAGTTTTTAAACCAGGCACCTCCATGCTCTCCTCTTCTCCAACACAAGCACCACTTTCAAATCTTTTAATCACACAATACCTTGCCTAAAGTGTTGTTGCTTTCTATAGATCAAAGAAGTAGGAATGAAGAATAAATAATTAACAGATGACCAGACCTCTTCTCCAGATTCCCTTTTAGTAATCTTGCAAACAAACTGTGTGAATAAGAGAGCATCTAAAGAAAGATCACAAGAAGTTGTCAAGCCTGCACACAAGCCTGCGCACCATGAGGAATGGAGATAAATATGACCCGGTCTCCTACCTTCTTTTCTCATCTCCACAAATTTCCAACATGCTGATTAAAGACAACTTTTCTTTCTGTCAACAGTCAATTTTGTAAGTGGTAAGCAGCGGGTTCCAACTTGACAACATCATATCATGCTTTGGAAAGTTCTTGTTGCTAAAATTGAAAGTAGATATTTTTCCTAACATTTCTGATGTAAGTTTTGTATGAACTGGGATCCAAGTTTTAGTTCAAACCAGAAATTTTTGTTAGACTTTGTCTCATTTTAAATAATTTTGTCTTGCCAGTTCTGTCATTTCTCTTTGAATATTTGTAATAATAGTTAAAACCTGCATTGAGTATATCTACTGTTACAGCAGGTGGGTGGCTAGGTATGAGCAAAAAAATGGGCCCAGGGGCCACGTGGCAGGAAATCACACATCCTTTGGTAGATGAAGAAAAGCAGGAAACCCCAGGAAATCACACATTTAGGTGATAAGTGTCTTCAGTGCAGACAAAAAAAAGAGGAGGAAAGGCAAGAATCTTCTGCATCCCAGTGCAACCTATTGCTCACTATACTCTTATTACTATAAAGTTAGCCTTGTAGATAAGAAATATCCATCATGCACTGATGTCATGACCCTCTGACCTAAGGTAAATAAAGATAAAAATTTCTCCTCTCCTCAGGAAGTTGGAGCTGGGATGAAAATCAGGAAATATGATCCCCAAGCTTCTCCTCCACCATTGAATATTCTACCCCTTCCTTTGTATGCCCCTCATGTGCGTGCGTGGTAAGTCCCTTCAGATGTGTCTGACTCTTTGTGACCCTATAGACTGTAGCCCACCAGGCTCCTCTGACCATGAGGATTCTCCAGGCAATGATACTGGAGTGGATTGCTACGCTTTCCTACAAGGGATCTTCCCAACCCACCTGGACCGCTAGCCAAAGAAACCCAAAACAGCAGCTCCTCGCCTGTCTGCCTGTTTTCCCTCTGAGAGTGCATTTTTGGCTTAAATAAACTCTCACGTTACTTTTTTGGGCTTCCTTGGTGGTTCAGATGGTAGAATCCACCTGAAATATGGGAGACCTGGGTTCCATCCCTGGGTTGGGAAGATCCCCTGGAGAAGGAAATGGCTACTTACTTCTTGCCTGGAGAATTCCATGGACAGAGGAGCCTGGCAGGCTACAAGTCTATGGAGTCACAAAGAGTTAGACACAACTAAGTGACTTCATTTTTCACTTTACTTTCTTAACCTCCTTGCTTTGTTTCCAATTTTTTTCACCACAAGGCAAGAGCCTCAGATTCACTGTGAACACTACTAGTATATTTCATTTTCTCCCTTCCTCTTTTGTTTTCAGGTTCTGGGAGGCAGGGGTCAGGTATGATCCACTGAGATAATTTTTTGAAGATGAGGTATTTAAGGCAAATATATTCGATTCTGCATCACCTGGCTCTATTCCAAGCCCAGAATGGTCCAGAGAGATCTCAAACAATTTGAGCTCATTTATTTTCAAGGAAAGTAATTCCTATTTGGAAAGAAGGTTATTACATCTGCTCTAGTGTAAGAAAATCAAACAAAATAACACAACTCTTCCAAAGAAAGAAATGGAGAATGAAAAGGGACCAGGGTAAGAAAAGTTGGCTGTTACAGCATGTACATGATAGGATATTACTGGCTTCAATGGTGGACATTAAGATTTGTCTACATGATAATCATTAAATTCATTGTCCTCTCTTGGACTTGGTCAGACTCACTTCAAGCTATTAGCCTGGCTGTAGATTCTGTGCAACTTGGAGCCAAATAAAACCAGTTATTCATGATTGGAAGACATTAAACAGCAATATGTCCCCTAATGAGTAGTTTTCTGTGCAATCTTACATCGATAATTTAAAATAGTGTTTTGAGAATTGCCTGCCAGTCCAGTCATAAGGACTCTGCATTTCCAGTGCTGGAGGAATGGATCTGACTCTTGGTTGGGGAACTGAGATCCTGCATGCCATGTGGCACAGTCAAAGGAAAAAAATAAAAATAAAATGGTGGTTTGAATGCTATTGTGTTGAACAATGTGGTGGTTAGGACTTTATGTGGATAGATAAGCTGTTCTACAGTATCTCACTCTATTGCCAGACAATAGCTCCTCAAAAAATATTAAATATAGTTAATATTTGATTTTCCAATTTGGCAGACCAGGAAGCTATTTTCCTTCCAATTTTCTACTTATGAAACTATGAACATATGCAATGTTATAGATATATGAAATTGTGAAAGCATAAGAATTTTTCATCTATTAGTTATATATTCCAAATTAATACATCACTTTTTTGCTTTTCAAAGTGTTTTAAATCTCTAAATTTTATGATGGATGTGGAAATTTTGAGCCAATTATTTTGGGAATGTAAGTTATTATCTTCTTTTTACAAATGAAAAAAAAAATTGCCCATTTTTTATTGTCAGTGATAAGTACCAATAGAACTATTTTCTCATTCTAAATTGTATGTTTTATTTAGTTATTTTAAAATACAGTTTTGGAAAAAAGTTAATAATATTTCCAAATCTTATACCATTCTTTTGAAAATGTGTATTTAATGGAATTTTCCTCTATATTTTGAAAAGGCAGAATCAAGTGCTATATAAGAAAAGAAGCATGTCATTTTTTATTACATCATAATATATTAATCAAGGTTTCTAACTCTTCAAATAAAAGATGTATTGAGAATTCAAATTAAGAACAAGATAGAATAAAATGTGTCTGCTCTAATGCATATTATCTCCAATAAAAGAAACATACTTGCCAGCATATTGGGGAATATGAAGTTTTTCATCAAGTAACAGATAGTGAATGGTAAGTATTTGCAGAACCTTTTATTACTAATCCAAGGGCTAAATGTCTTGGATATAAATGTCTATGAAATTCTTTATATGATGCTGTCTAGATTCATTGATTTAATGGACATTAAACAAAAAATGAAATATTTATAGATTTAAATAGGTTTTTTTAAAGTATTTTTATAACCAAAATTACAATTTTGTAACATAATCAATTCTTTAAGAATAGTAGGAAAAAGAAGACCTTTAAAAACTAGACAAAAGACATAAACAATTAATTCATTAAAGAGTAGTATAAGTATCCATTAGACATATTTGAATCATTTTCAAGCTCATTGAAATGAGCTTGTAAATATAAATAAAGTGAAATACATAATGCAAGAATGATATCAGAATTTCACTGAGAATTCTGGAAATTGCATGTTATATCTGACTGGTGACATTCAGAAAGTATGAATCAAAAGTCTGAACTGTGTACACTCTGACTTAGAAATTACACTTTTATATTTATGTTAATTTAATTAAACATATTAAGTTAATATATTTATGTAAATTTAATTATAGAATATATGCAATTATAATTAGTTATAGTGATTATATTTATTATACAGAAAAACCATAAATGTTAGGCTTTTCACTCAGTGGTACTCCACCATGGATCTTGGCTCCCAAAGTTACAGCTCTTCAGGGGCCCGCTTTTACTGATTTTTGCTCTCCTATGCAATCCGTCTTCCTAAGGTTTGGCCACAGTCTCAGGATGATTGAGTCTGAAGGGTTCTAGTCACACAGACATCCAGGACCATGAACCATATCTAACTCCTGACCTCCTAGCGACAAATGTTTAAGAGAGGAGAAATCCATTCTCCTTTCCCATTCCAACATAACTGGCCTTCTTCAAGGTAAAGATCCCATTATCTCAGACTAAGTTGGTACCTTCTTTCTAGTGATACTATGGGAGTTAAATGGTGTGTGCATCTGATGAATGTAGGAGGTTTGGTTGTTCACTTCTGCCACTCAAGAGGAAGTTTTTGGTTGTTGTTCAGTTACTCAGTCATCTCTGACTCTTTGTGACCCCAAGGACTGCAGCACACAAGCTTTCCCTGTCCTTCACTATTTCCCAGAGCTTGCTCAAACTTGCATCCATAGAGTTGGTGATGCCATCCAACCGTTTCATCCTTGTCACCCCCTTCTCCTCCTGCCCTCAATCTTCCCCAGCATCACGGTCTTTTCCAATGAGTTGACTCTTTCAATCAGTAGCCAAAGCATTGGAGCTTCAGCTTCAGCTTCAGCATCAATCCTTCCAATGAACATTCAGGGTTGATTTCCTTTAGAACTGACTGGTTTGATCTCCTTACAAAGTTAATGAGGTATGGGGTGGAGACTATAGCAAAAGTCAGTTCTAAGTCTGGCAAAGATAAATATAATATTGTCACAAAAATTTCAGAAACTTCTCAATACATACTTGTTATTTTAGAAGTTTTAGATTTATTAGAAAATTACAAATATATTAAAGTATTCAAATGCACACTACACCCAGTTTATTCTATTAACAACTTAAAATAGTAAGATATGTGATTTGAAATTAATGAATCAATATTGCTACACTGTTATTGACTATGTCCAGAGTTTATTCAGATTTTTTTAGTCTTTAAAGTTTTTTTTTTTTTTCTTCCAGTTTCAAGATCCCATCCTGGATAGTAACTTAAAATGTAGTTGTCATGTCTTCTTAAGTTCATTTTGGTTGTAACAGTTTCTTAAATTTTCCCTGTTTTTGATGAGCTTGACAGTTTTAAGTTATGCTTGTCAGGTATTTTGTGAAATGAGCTTGAATTAGGATTTGTTTCATGTTTTTTTCATGATTAGGCTGGGATTATGGGTTTGGGGGAAGAGGATGGCAGGAGTAAAGTACTGTTTTCATCATATCATATCAAGGGTACCATCTACAAGATTTATGACTGTTGCTGCTGACGTTTATCACCTGAGTGAGAGTGTCAGGTCCTTTAAAGCACTTGTTTTCTTCCTTTCCACTCTGTAGTGTGGCAGGAAGTTAGTACGTACAGCCCAGTGTCAGAGACTGAGGGTTATGTCTCTTCTCTCCTGTTTATTTGTTTAATCATTTACATCAGTAGGTACTCATGTATTTATTTTATACTTTGCATTATAATAAAATAAAAGATCATTTATTATAATATTGGACTTGGTTAACTCCTATGGACTTTGATTCACCATTTCTTGTCTTTCTGCCACATACTTTGAGATGCTCCATGAAGTTCTTACATATTTCCTACTTCAGTCCTAGAATCAGGTATTTTCCTCATGGAGCCTTGATTCTTAGCATTGGAGACTTGTGTGAGAAACAAAGGTCTGGGTGCTAGGAGTGCTTATTGTAACTGAGGTATCATTGCTTCTAGGTCCTCACAACTGACAGAACAAAGGACTATGTGTTTGTGCATCCTATCTCATCTGTGTGATTATATTTGTAAGTGTATATTCATATATGTAAGTATATATATAAATGTATATGCATATATATTTATGTTATGAGAAGTTAAAACATAGAGATGAAAAAATAGAAAACAAACATGGTTACTGAAGGGGAAAGAGCAGAGCAAAAGAGAGATAAATTAGGCATTCGGATTTAACATATACATACTACTATATATAAGATAAATAACCATCAAGAGCCTACTGCATGGTACAGGGAACTACACTCAATATTTTGTAATAACATATAAGGGGAAATAATCTGAAAAAGAATATATATACTCATAACAAAATCACTTTGCCGTATACGCAGAACCAACACAACATTATAAATCAAACAAACTTCAATTTAAAAACTAAACTGACAAAAAAGGTAACTTACTCTCAACAAAAATGGACATTGGTCTTGAGTATTTAAAACTTAAATTGTAGGTGCTCTGCTAAAAAAAAAAAATGAGTTCATATAATATATCTAGCGTTAATCCATTCTAACCTCTTCCCTTTGCTTATCTGTAAGCTTTAAGTCCAACAGTGAGAAATCTGTCTCCCTCTATCCAGCATCCATTTACCTAGTTGCTCAATTCCAGGATACAGGTAGAGCGATACCAGAATTATTGGCCTCTAGCTTCAAGGTGAATACCTGCATCAACCCAGTTAAGTAGCTTTGTATAGTTTTATTTGCTTTTAGGCTTACAAACTTCATTCATCTCTAGTTAGGCGAGCACCTTTTCCATTGCCCCGTCAGTGAAATTGTCTTAAACATCTGGACTATTGTTAAAACACTATGTTGAAAGTCTGCATTCTGTCCTGAAGTCCTCTGACCTCCGAGAAATATGCATTTCAATTTTGCTTACATTAAGATTCTCTGTGCTGTAAAGTTCTATGAGTTTCGAAGAAAGCATAGTGCCATAGATCTACCTATAGAAAATAACTTCAGACCCTACAATATTTTCTATATTTCATCTATTTAATAATCCCTCTTCCACTTAAAGCCATTGAAACCAGTGATATTTTTATGTCTGTATTTTTGCCTTTTCCGGAATATCATAACCTGATGGGATTTCTGAAAGAAAAATCTATGAACGTCTTGGTGCCACTCAAGTCTGCATACCCCAGGAGATTTTTACTCTTATGATGGTACAAATGCAATCTGCAACAGTTTGCCAAAAATGCCATTAAAAGTGTTCATATTAGTTTATGTTTCCAACAACTTCTTCCCAGATGCACAGAGCTCCACTGTGACTCTCTGGATTTGCCTCGTCTTCCAGCTTCTGGGGTGGCAGTTTGCCCTGAAACTTCAAATTTCTCGTGATTCTAAGTATTGTTGTTGCTTTTTAGTTTGTCTAATTTTACCTTGTTATAAGGATGGGAATGAAGACCTTCTAGTTCTTTACATGTTGGAATTGAAACCAGAATTCTCAGGGGCTTTTCCAACATGTAAGTAAAGATGTAGGGAGTAAGATAAATGAATTTGGAACTCTATGAAGAGATCTGGATTATTGATGTTTGTGTGCATCTTGGATACAGGTGGCAATTAAAGCTAAGGGATTGGATAAGACTGCCTGGGGGAGAAATGTTCTTGAGCCAGGATCAAGATCGATACATGTCAAAATTTAGTGGTGAGTAGGGCTGCCGTCTATGGGGTCACACAGAGTCGGACACGACTGAAGCAACTTAGCAGCAGCAGCAGCAGAAGATGAACCAGCAGAGGTTCTGAGGTATCAAAAGTGTTGAAAGGAAATATAAGACATTGCGATACCACAGAAGAGTGTTTTCATATGAAACAAACCAGATGAAGACTAAAGAATATAGCCATTTAATTAGAATTCCACCCAGCTGTAATATTGGAATTATTTTAGTAACGGATGTATTGACTAGTTTTAAACAGTTAATGGATCATTGAGAAAGAGTAAAATGTTGAAAATAGACTGCATTTTAAAGGTTGGAGTTAATGGATATATTTAAGTGTATTGGAAAGGATGTAATTATAAAGATTTAACAGTATGGAAGAGAAAAATCATAATCAATTTAGATGGATGCTGATGAAAGTATTTGTGAAATTAGGCCTGGGAAATCATGATTGTAAAGGAAAATATAAGGACAAATACATATCCAGAAAGAATACCCCAAAATATTAGCAAAGATCATTTCTGGTTGGTGAAATTATCTGATATATATATATTTTTTAATAAGCTCTTTTCCCCAAATCATCTGTCATTGATTGTATGCTAGTTTGTAGTTAGAAAAAGAGAAGAAAAAAAAAATGACAAAAACAAAAACAATAAGAAGGAGGGGACATATGTGTACCTATAATGGATTCATGTTGATGTATGGCAGAAACCAACACAATATTGCAAAGCAATTATCGTTCAGTTAAAGATACATAAATGAAAATCAACTGAGTCTCATCCATAGCTTTTCTCTGACTTGAAATTATGTGAATGATAGACTCAGGTCCTCCTTTCATGTAGTTTGTATCCTATGACAGTGAAGAATATGAAAATCTTAATATACAGTGATAGGTACTACTTAAGATTTGTATTTGGAAGCTATGAAAATAGTCTGATTAGTCACATAAAAGAGCTTTTTGCATAATATGAGTGCTGTATCCATAACAAAAATAGGAGAATCATTTACTTTCATAGTGGCTATTTTGGTGAAACTCCTTACTTTATGGACGTCCAAGGAATGAGTCTGCCCTTGTCCCTATATTGTATATTGATTTGTTCCTCAGCAATCTCAAGTTTGACATTGACTACCAAGAAGAATTTAGACACTATATAAAAAAAAGCTATGTTTTTTTTCATTATTTATTGAATTCATGGCTGCAGAAAGCAGGTCTTATTCAAAATCCCATATAAGTTTTGCTTGCCTACTCCTTTTTCTCTTTCAATTCAAATTTTAGTACTTAGAGCTTACCCAAAAGACAAATTTAAGAAATCATGAAGTGGGATTTTTCTTTTATTAACAGACTAAAGTATGAATAAATGTATTTTATAATATACAATGTTTTTAGTAAACAAATTTAACCAAAAATAAAAGAAAGAAAAATAACTTCATTGTCTTTCCTTCATTCTTAGTTTGTTTAATTTGTATGTTAATTATAGTAAATTATAGATAATAGTCAAACAAAAATGGCTTGTGCTTTTCTTATTTATGGACTTAGTTTTGCCTACAAGGAATGTATTTTTTCAATTTCAAATTATTTATGACATATTTACATAGGTATTCCAGTCAAATTTAATAAACAGTAGTGAGGATTGGAATGGAGATAAAGTATTTTTCAAGCATTCATATTGTCCATGGGCCACTAAGAAACTAGTATATTCAGGGCAGGTTTGTTGACAGATTTCTATGTGAAAATTTTAAAAGACTAATGATTTGATCAAAGCTTTTTGGATGTGACCTCTCCTTTCCAAAATAAACTCACTTCCTAGCCTGGAATTAGAGATTCTCTATAATTTGAAAATAAATTTTTCCCCTAGCATTGTTTATCACCATTTCCTTTCATATGATATTAGCATCAAATTGAACTCAATCTCAGGCACTATGGGGATTATCACACATGTTGTGAAAGTTACAATTAATGCAGTTTTACTGCATAATCAAAGAAGACTTGAGTCTCAAAATTCAAACCATGGCAATGACATCTCAAAAATAGTATGTAAACAGAATGAGATTGCAGCAGGAAGCGCAAACCACTTTATTAATCAGTACTATCTTCATTTAATTCACTGTTAAGTGTCTCCGTTAAATAACATTCCCTCTCTGGTGTTCATCATGATCTTGGATGATTAAAAAGCATTTGGATAATATCTGTAATAAAATTAGGCTCACTGAGTGATGTATACCACTGAGTTCTGGGGACCAAATGAGACAAAAGTTCCACCTGTCAAATTAAGTGCAGTAAGTTAAAGGAAATTAAAAATGTGTTTCCCCAGAGATGCAATAGATACAACTTATTGTCATGTTTTTTCCTGTATCATCTCTGAAGACAGATGCTGTCAGCTGTTTGTGAATGAGCATTGAAAAGTGTCTTTGGAGAAGTAGAGAACAAATCCAAATAGAACGTATGTTCCATTAAAATCAATTCCCAAGCAGTCCAAATTGAAGTTGACTAAATACATTTTTTTTCTTTTTGTATGCTTCTCTTAGTTTCAAAAAGGAGATTTTTCTCATATAAGCATCTACATATTTGAAATAAAAGTATTAAATATGTTATAGCCTCTGTTTCAAAAGGATAGGCTTTCATTTCACTGTGTCCAGAAGGCAACATGTTCCTTTAACCTCAAAATTCACATAATTCATGATCCAGGGAAGTTATGGGTGGCACCAGAGTTTAAATCAAGGCAAGCATTTTGTTTCTCTTCAGAAATGCAAGAATAAGATGACATCTAAATAATACAATTACAAAATCAATAATAACAATGCAAAACTTGAGATCCCAGAAAATTCTTTGCATTATAATGTCACATTGACCTGGGAGCTGAAAGTAAGGTTTATGAGGAAGTTCATTTTAGAGAGTCATTTGCTTAGTGACTAGTCATGTGGTGGCAAATACGTGTGATATCCTGGCAAGAGAATGCACTTGAAGTCAATAAAGTGCCTGTGTTTAAGGCATTAAATATTAGTTAGCTTTGAAGGCAAGTAAAGGCTAATTTAAATCCCACTATCCCAGGTGACGCAAGTGGTAAAGAACTCACCGGCCAATGCAAGAAAAGTAAAAGATGTGGATTTGATACCAGGTCTGGAAGATCCCCTGGAGGAGGATATGGTAACCTCTTCCAATATTCTTGCCTGGAGAATCCCCTGGACAGAGGAGCCTGGCAGGCTACATAGTGCCACAAAGAGTCAGACACGACTGAAGCAACTTAGCATGCACACACAAGCACATGATTATGGATCATCTTTCTGAATGTGACATTGGACAGGATGCATAAACTCTCTGACCTTCACTTTTTTCATTTATAAAACGAAATTTAAAAAGGAGGGAAAGTCATCCTACCTCATGGGGTTATTATGTAGAATAAATGAACTATGATCTTAACACATGTAGGATCCTCCATGATTAAGCTCTTAACAGATATCGTTTTCTTCTTCCACTCCCTTTGTTTTTCCTTTCTCTTTTTCCCATTATGATTCAAATGAAGATGGGATTACTGTCTTCACAGAAGTGCTTGTGAGCATTAAAAAAGTCAAAGATTGCAAGTGATACTATTTTATAGTGTTAGTTATATTACAGAGAATCGTGAAGCAACCTGATTATGAAACAGTGCAGGTAAAGAAGAGAATTAAATCCACTCAGATAGAATATTTCCAGGCTTGAGGCATAATCATGTAGGATATATCATGACTGAGGGGTTGGTAAATATCTGCATATTTCATTTTTATTCATCTCCACTCAATCTCCTTTCGTCCTAACCCACAGTCCATCTGCCCCCAACTATTTAGGAGCCTAAAGCAATAGTTATTATTACAATTACCTCTGGCCTTTTTATGGCCTTCTGTGATTGGGTTTGGGAGATAGTTTCGTTTGGGCATGGGCAAAACACACATTTCTTAACAGGACTTGCCCAAAATATCTTCCCCACTGACATTCTTAAGAATCAGAGTTTTTATTTTTATTATTTTTTAAATTTCTGGTGGGAATTTAACTGATGGCAATCTTTTTTTTTTTTTTTCCCTTGGCATGAATTCATGTATTCAAAATGGGAAGCTCATTTCAAATAGTTTTAATTATAGAGAACAGAGATTTGTAACATGGCTCCTGGCCAAATTTAGATGTAATGTGATACATACCTATACATACATATACATGAAGACCTGTATATAATATACATTACATATATTAATCATAACATCCGTCTCTGTATATCATAATGAATTTGCAGGGAGACCGTATGTCCAAGGTCACAGAAAAAGTGATTAGCAAACAGAGTGGTAGATTCCATCTCAGTTTTATCTGGCTACAAAATTTGGGCTTGGCATATTAATTTTTTCTTTTAGGGACATCTCTCCATAGTTTGGATACTTGATATGTAAAACTTGCTTTTGTAAGAGAGAGAAAGTGAAAGATCAGACACTTTTAAGCACTCAGTTGTGGGAATTTCCTCCCAAACTAAAACATAAGAAATAAGGGTACAGGTCACAAAAGTTTATTGTTGCAGATGTTGATTATAATCTCACTGCTTGAAAAGCTTTTAAATTGAAGTACCTTGGTATTGCATGATAAACTACAGAAGACCAACTAAATATTTCTATTGAATGTTTCCTTTAAATGAAATGTTAAGTTTATACATTCAAGCTGTCTCTATTTGTGGATTTTCAACTACAGAAATTCTACAGATAATATAGGCCTTCAATTTGTGAACTTTCAAAGATTTGAGCATGTGTTCACATGTCAAATCACATAAGTTAGTTCATGTTTCTTGGGTACCTTGTTAGATGTGTGCATACTGCATGTGTGCACAAACACAAAAGTGGTTGTGCTTTTCTGTACTTTACTATACAGTACTATGTGGAATACAGTTAATACAGCATCATTACTACAAGTCCAGGACGTACAGACGCAAGTATAAAAGCAGTGGTGATGTAGCTGGTATTGCTAAAAGCACCAGCTGTTGTACTGTAATACTATACTTTTCAATGCATTATATTATAATATTAAACATGCTTTCTTTACTTTTGTATTGGTTTTTATGTATTATATATGTGAAAATTATTATAAGCCTATTACAGTATAGTACTGTATAGCCGATTATGTTAGTTTGGTGCCTAGGCTAACTTTGTTTGGCTTATGAACAAATTAGACTCATGAATGCATTCTTAGAACAGAACTCATTCTTATGGAGGGGACTTACTGTATTTATGAGCCACATAACATCATTTTTTTCATTAAAAATAAAAAGAAAATTCAAGCAACATTCAAAGAATACACAGCTGGAGAGAGGCAACCAATAATTGGAGACTTTCCTCCAATTATTCTCTAGAAGATGATGATTCCATTTAATGCATGTTTTCAACAAAAGGGTTTATGACTGCCACTAAATTGAGTGCTTTGATAATAGGTCTTATCAAATTTTAATAATATGTTAGAAAGGATTTTTTAACCTGAACACATAAAACAAAACATTAAGGCAGTGGAAGAGAAAAAAAAAAAAAAAAACAGTCAATTTACTAGCATTATTTTCTATAAAAGGTTAATCAGAACAGTTCTGTGATTTTTTTTTCCAGTTCTAGATTTAGCCTTTGATGTGTACTACAAGGTATACTGAGATATAATGAAACAGAAACCCCCAGAATCCAGAGCTGGGTTTTATACAGGCCTTCTGCAGTTGAGGCTACTGACTTTCAACACCTCCTACAAGAAGCTCAGTGTTGGAGAACAGAAACGAGGCACTCTGTACTTTGGAAACAGGTCTTCAGATAGTCAGATATTTTCAGAAGCTGATTTTATGAGTCCAATCCTTACGTCTCCTCATGTCTAGAGTTCCTTATGACTAACAGAAAAATTTTGCTAAGTGCTTAATTGCATAAACTCCCCTTAACCAAAATCATATATATATATATAGACCTACACCTCTCTATCTCTTTGGAACAGTTTTTCAGAGCTACTGAGGTGTTATCTCCTGGGCTGCAAGTCTTTATTTTTTCCTGAGATAAAACTTAACTCTCAACTCTCACATTGTACATTTCATGAAGTTGACAATTGTTAACTGTTACTATGATTTATTGTGCACTTGGTTTTATTTATTCCAGACACTAGGTTCTTCCACCGCATGATGTTCCACATGTACTGGGTACCAGTCTAGATGGTGTCTGTCATCCAACCATGATTACTAAAAAATATAGTGTAATTGTACCATGTTTCATTGAGCCATCCTAATTTTAGTCCCTGGATGTTAATACTAGTAAAACAAAGGCTGACTTTGCTTAAAAACTAAAGTATCCTTTCCCTCTGATTTGGAATTACATTTCTGTTTCAGAGAGTTTGGCCTCCAATCATTTCCTGCCGCAGTCCTTCCTTACTGCACTGGGTGGTGAAGGAGAACACAACATATTTAGCTGTTAACCCCATCAGATCCCTGAAGGAAGTGGGGAGTCCTAAAAGACATGTGTCCTCTGGGGAGATGTGGCTGTGGGGACATATCCAACAATCGGATGAATTAGTAACTTTATCAGTGGTACTCATGGTGTCAGATGGTGGGTACTTATAAGCTGGAGCTATTGAACAACAAGGAAAACCCTTAGGATAGGTGTGGTAAAAATGAGAAATGACTACATGAGAAGAAAAGGTGCAGAGAAACAGAGATTTTGCTGGACAGGGAGGGCACTGATGCCTGGAAGGGAAGTTGTTCTCAGTGGCCCATTACCTTCCTTAAGGTAATTTTTATTGGAGTGGCAAACTTTACTTTCCCTGGGATTCCCTAACTCCAGATCTGGGGATCTATATGTATATATATATATATATTTTTCAATTTCTGGGGGATATTTAGGGCTGAACTGTCCATGTCTTATATAATAATACATAGTCCAGCCAGAAACATTCCTTGGTTTTGGTTTTCAGGGAGAGTAAAAGTTGTCCCCATGGCTGAGAGAAACCCCTTTTCCCAATAATGGGCTGGGACATTCAGGCATGACTAGAAGTTTGTGGATTATAAGAATCTTTCCCAGGTGCAATTTCAAGGGGGTGGTGAAAGGTTTTAGATTTGGCCTTCCTTCTACTTCTATAATAGAGCAAGTTTCATGGTGCAAGGTGCCCTGCATGAACAGTCAGGATATAGTAAGTGGCTCCAGTATCCACTACATACTGGATAAGCTTTCTTACCATGTCAATCATCACCCATGTGTTCCTCCCTTATAATGATAATGACCATCTTCTGGGGAGTCTTGGGAAGGCTGGGTAATCAACAACTCGCATGATTTATGTTGGAGAATTTCCTTAGTCCCTTGAAACCTGGGAGCATTCCTTCATCCAGTGGCCCATCTTCTTGTAAGGTTTGGGGAGAGTGCAAATTAGCTAAGAGGGTGTGTTCAGGCTTTCTTGGCCCCAAGTTTTGTAAATAAGGACTATGTAACAGCTGGCTCACTAATAGCACTGCACATGCACATCATGAGGTACTTGCTTGGGCATAAGCTACTTTGTGCTCTAGGGATATATGAGCTACACATAAAAGCAGCAGCATTCACTGCTGCATCGTGGCTGTGTCCTTTGGGTCAGCCACTGGAGGAGAGAATATAGCGTATCTGCTGCTATGGCTGCTGCTCCAGGCAGGAGAGAATAAACATGTCTGCAGCTCCTACGGCTCCTCAAGTCTTCTTCCAGCCTCTTAGCTTGCGCCTTGCCTACCCTGGGTTCAACAAACAGTGTGAATGGTGTGAACAGCAAGAAAACTGGTGTCACAAATAGGATCAACAACACAGCTGAAGCTGGCAGGATAGCCAGCAGGTAAAGGAGCCTGAGGCTCCAAAGGAAGGAGGAAGACAGTGGCCACTACATACTATGTGATACTGTGTGGGTGTTATCCTCTTGGTGTGAGCTCCAGTGGAAGACTGGGAGGCAGTGGACAGTTCACCAGATAGTGCTGAAAAGGCGTTAAAGGCAGTGAGTTCCCATTTGCCAATGGAGGCAGCATGGACTGCCGCTGGCACTGTGGGATGGATTTCCTGACTACTCTGAAGGTGAATATGGATAGTGCTCTCCGTGATGCCACACCAGTGCACACTGTGCAGAGACACTTGGAAGAACTAGAGCAACATTTATTGGCATTGGAGCAAGAGCCCCGCGGCCCAGAAGAACCCAGCACCTCTGACAGTGAGGCCTTAAGCGACTGTGACGATGAATGCTATGAGATTGCAGGTCCCTGCTTGGCAGTGAGGCCAGTTTTGCAGCAGACAGTGAAGCACAAGCGGCCTGTGGCCTGGGACAGGGGAGTGGGGGGTGGGGGCATCCTCAAGGGGCCCCCAGTGCGACTGAGTTCACGACCAAAGGCCGTATACTCAGACAGAGTTGGTCAACTTGGGTAGGCACTTTCAGAATGAGCAACAGGAACCCTTGACAGTTTGGCTTCTGCGACTCTGGGACACAGGGTTGGACCCCTCGCTTACCATGGGGCTTACCGTGGTTCCTTCCTTAATTCAGTCTGTTCCTTTCCTCTTCAGCCTGGGGTCTATTGTTGAAGATACTGAAGGTTGTGCAATAAGGCTGAGAGAGGCTCAGGGTGCTATAACAAGCTTTTGAAGCTTACAACAGATGTCAGGGGCTGATTGGTTGACAAAGTAGATTGCAAATACTATATGTCCCTTCAAAGTGTTTGGGTCTATATTTGTTACTTTCTGAGGGAATCTACCAATCAGGACTGAAATAGTGTTGGTTTTTCATCTTGACCTTAGGTGATCTCTTTAAGGTTACCATAGTTAACAGGTTTAATTATTCACCTCTTCATCCCTTTAATGAGGCAAAGGATCATGTGATCCACACTGATCATGCTACCATACTGGCCTGGCTGATAGTCTCAATTGGGATCCATTGGAGGCACTGCTGTCAGGCTCACAGGGTACCAATATGGTTGTACAACATGTAATCCATCACTTTATATTTGACTCTGAGACCAAAGGGTACTCCAGTGGTGCAGCAGTAGACAATATTTAGATCCTTCCAAGTGTGGCCAAAGGAGAGAGTCCCTAGAATTCTTTGGTGAACTGGCTAGATTTCTCTGAAAATGACCTAAGCAAGTATGGCACTGCTTGAGGTCAGTCAAAGAAAAACGGGTGTGTGCGTGTGTGTGTGTGTGTGTGTGTGTGTGTGTGTGTGTGTGTGTGTGTGGTGTATATAGTGTGTGTTTGGGATGTGTGTGTGTGGTGTATATAGTGTGTGTTTGGGATGGGGGGAAATGGTAGCCTGAGGCAGAAGTCTTGTATCTGCACTTAGGGGGATAGAGGGCCTGGAATTCCTGCAAGAACATTCCCAATTGTGGGACCCCAAGGAATCAAGGAGTACGTCAAGGCTGTATATTGTCACCCTGCTTATTTAACTTATATGCAGAGTACGTCATGAGAAACGCTGGGCTGGAAGAAGCACAAGCTCGATCAAGATTGCCGGGAGAAATATCAATAACCTCAAATATGCAGATGACATCACCCTTATGGCAGAAAGTGAAGAGGAACAAAAAAGCCTCTTGCTGAAAGTGAAAGTGGAGAGTGAAAAAGTTGGCTTAAAGCTCAACATTCAGAAAACAAAGATCATAGCATCTGGTCGCATCACTTCATGGGAAATAGATTAGGGAACAGTGGAAACAGTGTCAGACTTTATTTTTTTAGGGCTTCAAAATCACTGCAGATGGTTACTGCAGCCATGAAATTAAAAGACGCTTGCTCCTTGGAAGGGAAGTTATGACCAACCTAGATAGTATATTTAAAAGCAGAGACATTACTTTGCCAACTAAGGTCCATCTAGTCAAGGCTATGGTTTTTCCAGTAGTCATGTATGGATGTGAGAGTTGGACTGTGAAGAAAGCTGAGTGCTGAAAAATTGATGCTTTTGAACTATGGTGAAGATCCAACCAGTCCATTCTGAAGGAGATCAACCCTGGGATTTCTTTGGAAGGAATAATGCTAAAGCTGAAACTCCAGTACTTTGGCCATCTCATGCGAAGAGTTGACTCATTGGAAAAGACTCTGATGCTGGGAGGGATTGGGGGCAGGAGGAGAAGGGGATGACGGAGGATGAGATGGCTGGATGGCATTACTGACTCGATGGACATGAGTCTGAGTGAACAGTGGAAACAGTGTCAGACTTTATTTTTTTAGGGCTTCAAAATCACTGCAGATGGTTACTGCAGCCATGAAATTAAAAGACGCTTACTCCTTGGAAGGGAAGTTATGACCAACCTAGATAGTATATTCAAAAGCAGAGCGACTGAACTGAACTGAACTGAACTGAAGGAAGCAAGCAGGGTGCCAGTCACGTGGGTCACCAGCCAGCATGTATGCCTCCGGCATGGCCATGTGCCTAACGCAATGATGGCTCCAACTGCCCACCCCAGCACACCTGGCCCTGCAGGACAGAGTGAGGTGGGAGCAGGGGCAAGGATGGATATGGGCCACACAATGGACCTTGGAGGGGGCTGGCCCAATACCAAGTGGCTTGCAGCCTGGCACAAGGGCCCCACTGCAAGATTCCCAACTACAGGGCATGGACGGTCCCCACTCCCAACACCTCCTGACGCTGGCGGAAGCTTGGGAACGAACCTCAGCCTTGCTTCAGCTCCAATTCAAAGTAAGGCTGCACTGTCTATTTCCAAACAATAAAATCTGAAGAGGGTTCAGGTGGTGGATCAGGCAAACCTAGATGGCCAGACACTTGAAGATCATGTCCCTGGCTGCCTAGGAGGATGGCTGGAGACTCTCCTGATTGGACCTCCACGCAAGTGACAGAAATGCCAGATTTAGAGGCCAGGTTTGAAGATGCATGAATTCTTTCTTTTTTTTCTTTTTTTTTTCCTCACTTCCAGGGGAAAGAGGCATGGTAGTAAGAGTGGAAAGAGTGAAAAACAGAGACAGGGACAGAGACAGAGAGAATAATGGCAGGAAGGCTGGTGGCACTTATAAAGTGCAAAGGAGGTGAGAGGCTGAGGTTTCCCTAATCCTCCTGGTTGGCTCTGCCAGAAATGCTACCTGAGGGTAGGTTTTTGTCTTATTGTAGAAAGAATGCAAAGAGGTGACAGGAAGGTCAATAAAGCAAAGTGAGGATTTATTTAAGTGATAGAAGGGGATGACAGAGTATGAGATGGCTGGATGGCATCACTGACTTGATGGACGTGAGTCTGAGTGAACTCCAGGAGTTGGTGATGGACAGGGAGGCCTGGTGTGCTGCGATTCATGGGGTCACAAAGAGTCAGACACGACTGAGTGGCTGAACTGAATTGAATCTTAGAGCAGGCAGACTCAGGTGAGTAGCTGCTCTGAGTTTCTTGGCAAGCTATTTCTGTGGAGTGTAGAAATGAAGGGAAGGGGTATTCATTGTGGAGGGAAGGGTTAGGGGGTGTATTCTCAAATTTTCACCCCATCTCCATCTTCCTAAGTGGAGGAGTGACTTCTGTCCTTTTTTCATCTTGATGGGAACTGTCTTGGCCTCAGTGCATGATGGGAACTTCACTTCTTATCTGCAAGGCTAATTTTTTGGTAATAAGAGCATAATGAGCAAAATGTTACATTCAAGACAGCAAAGATTCTCTACCCTTCCCATCTTTCTTCCACTGTCTCTAGGACACTGATCACCCCAAAATGTGTGGTTTCCTGTCAGTCTGGAAAGCCTAAGGACCATTTTCTTGCCATGTGGCCTGTACGTCCCTTTCTCTGCTCATGTCTACTATCTGCCTGCTTCGATACTTTCAATTGGCATCTTTGAAAGTTCCCGTTACTGAAAAACTACGATTTGATTGCTGTTGGGGAAATGGACCTTTCAGAGCTGGTTTATATTAACATTCTGACAGTGGTTTATAAGTGAGAAAGTTTTAAATTATTACTATTCTTATCCAAGTATTCATCCTGAGACTATTTTACTTAGTCCTGAGTCTATTAATATATTTCCCAACTATTCCAACTTTAAAGAACTGTGTTTTAGGGATTTCCTTGGCAGTCCAATGGTTAAGAGTTGGCCTTCCAATGCAGGGGGTGTGGGTTCGATCCCTAATCAGGTAACTAAGATCTCACATGCCTTATGACCTATATATATATATGTATTTACATATATAATATATATAATAAATAAATGTATAAATAATATATAATATATGTATATTTTAAAAGAAGCAATATTGTAACAAATTCAAAAAAGACTTTAAAAATGGTCCACATAAAGAACTGCAATTTTACAAAATATCTTGATTATTTTAAGACTAAGTATTCTTTTTGATGTTTAAGGTTTGGAAAGATTGCCTTAACAGCCTACAGTATATCAGATAGTATGTTAATAATGTTACATTCCTTTTGACTTTGTGGAAATCCTAGCACGTAAGGAATATATGCAAACCTGTGCACCAGAGGAATAACCAAACTCTAGCCTGCCTTCTATAAACTAAGGTCATGTCCCTAGGATGACCATTGCCCCCAAATCCCCATCTAAATGTCTGCTTGAGAAAGGTCATCACTGCCTGGAGAATTTACTCTTTGTTCTAGCCAAAGCTGGATGATAGGTGCCTGACCTCTCCTCTTTAGAACAGTTACTAAAAAGGGCTTACAATTGTGAATATACATCTCTTACAATTCAAGAGTATCTTTCTCAAGGACCTAAAAGTCATCCTTTTGAAAAGTAATCATCAGAAGAGAAAGATCCCCTGTCTCCTAGTCTCTGTGGGGAGAGGAATCTTAACTTCCATAACTGCCAACTTGCAGATACAGCTGACCTAACTGCATTTACACAGACCAACCCTCTGTAATTCTTTATTTCTTCAATTCTGATTCTTCTGAGTCTTGCCTGCCACTTCCCATATTTCTTCATTTTCTCTTTAGAGAACCCCAATCATCTCGTGCAAATTAGAATGGAGCTCAGGTTTTCCCCTACTGTCTGGTGTTCCTGAATGTAACCTACATTTTAACCACTATAATTAATGCATGGCTTTATTTATATTTGATGGTTCAGTATTCAATTGATTTCTGAAAGAAGTTATCATCATTTCACAGATGATAAAGGAGAGACTCAGAGAAATTAATCTTCCCAAGAACACTAGATATAGACTTTGGCAGTGCTGAACTTTTAACCTGTATTTGTTTTGGTCCTAAATTTTGTCTTTTTAAAGTAATTTTTGTGACAATAGTCATTAATATGTATCTTAAATAGATAGTGGAAAACATTTATCTTCATTCCAACTATGCACTTAGTAACTGTCTAGAATACCTTAGGTATTAAGGCCTTATTCCAGACATGACAAATGCAACTGAAGTGAACAATCGTTGGCTTTAAGAATTTGGATTCTGTCTAGGAGTAAACAAGCCAAACATTACAAGAAGGTGTTTTCAGTGATTTCAGCTGAGGAAATTTAATGATTAGAAGTGACAAAATCTTGGACTTGGAAAATAAAAATAATTCAAAAAGTGACATTAGTGATTTGGATTTGCTTTACAAATTAACAGCAGTTATTAGGAGTTCTAGGTATTTAGTATTTCTTGTCAAACTATGAGTTTGACCTTGTTGCCTTAATTAGTTTTCACTCCTTATTCTGTGCTAGGCTCAGCCTATCAATAATCAATGTTGTGGTTCTTATGATTACAAGATGCCTTTTGAAAATAACCACCAGGAAACACTAAAAAACATATATAGGTTTATTACTTACAAGACCTGGAAATTTCACAGCCCACCTGGGGCCCATAGACTTAGAAAAATTGCACAGTGTAAAAGCTGTGAATTTAGTTTATTCAGTGTCATACTGAGGACTCTAGCCTTGGAGACAGTCTCTCAGAGAGCTCTGAGATACAGTTACAAAGAGACAAGGGAAGAAGAGGTCAATGTCTAAGTGATTTTGGTGAAGGTGGTACATGAAACTAAGCACGTATCTTGGTTGAAGATTGCTGCTAGTCACAAGAAACAGATATCTTAATTAATGGTTTTAGTGCTTTTCTAATTATGGGAAGATGTAAGAATCCAGGTTCATAAAAAGTTCTCCTAAAAAAATCTATCTGAAGGTCTGCTCTGTCAGTTTCTCTAGAGCAGAGAGTGCCTCATTCCTGATCTCTACTCTGATATCCTTTCAGGGTGAGTTAAAGGTCAGTGGCTACAGTGGCTAATGACTCAATCCTTGTTGGGTGTGTGACATTCTATAGTTATCAGGCCACAGCAAGGTCACTGGTAGAGAAGGAAAAGTTGCAGCACTTGGGATTATGTTTTATTGGAATTGAGGGCAGAGGCCTAGGGTTTCATGGGCTTACTCTTTATTGGTGAATTTAAAACATAAGACAAGAAATTTAGAGCTTGGGGAAAGGAAAAAAATAAAGTAGCCCAAATGGTCTGTTGAAATCAACCAAGATCTGAAACAAGAAGCCTCAGTGTCTGGGAGGTGGGGTGGGTAGCCTTGTTCTTTATCTAGATGTGTGGCAATGTCTTAATAGAGATAACCATCAATCAAGTAGATGCATCTTTGAAATGGATACCTAGGGAATCAAAGTTTAATCATGCACTTGCATTACAAAAGAGAAAAACAAAAACACAACCATTAGATCTTATATTACAATTTTCCTGTTTAAATATACCTACCACATTTTCCATCCATCAAGAATAATCTTAGAAAAGAAATCACTCATTCATCCCTTAAGCAGAATAAACCACTTACTTAACCTTCTTTTCCCTGTAGTATTATTACTCCAAATGTTCCCTACAATTTGGAAGAAAAAGTATGTAACCCTTACCCTCAGAATAATTTCAATTGTCAGTAAAAGTAGGAAAGACTGTGGTAGTCAAAGGGTAAGAGAATAAAAAGAGACAACAACTCTGCAACTGATAGGCATATTTCCATCTTCTTTCCCTTAGAATTGAGGCAGGAGATAGATGGGTCCCAGCCTGAGCAGCTAGAGTTTGTCCTCTGTGGACAAAGGCTCCCAAGATGGACAATAATAGAAGGATAACAGGAGAGGCTGAGCCTAGGAGAGGTGATGCCAACCTACCCATAGTTCTCTTTGCTAGAACTCATCTTGGCTTAGAGATGCACGTGCACACAGGGGAGGACCCTGAGATAAACCAAATGTGGACTCAGAACCAGGTAGAGCAAGACGATTGGCTGGAGGAAACCAAGGAGAAATGTTCCACAAAAGTGATTCAGACTGCCTTGAAGGCACAACTCTCTCTCTGAGTTTGCCCATGTATCTATCCACATGTGTTCTTTTTCTTCCTAATTAACATTTTACTTGTTTTACAACTTTGTGTAACTCATTTTCTACAAAATCGTGTAGGCCCAGCCCTTGTCACTGGTCTGGTTGTTATGATTCAGAATTCTCACTGTCATGGCCTGATTTCACTCATCGTCCAGGAACCAAAATTCTACTTCAAGCTGCTACAGGCCCAGGCCAACTAAGATCAGGATTAAACCCAAGTCTAGACTTTCTTTTAAACAGTTTGTCTTTTATCCTATCCCCATAAAGAACTGTACGTTAAAATTATAGAGGCACAAGTTTATTAGCCATTTCAAAGCTATTTCAAATCAGACTATCCAGAACACTTCTTTTTAAAGACTTCACTATTTCCACCCCATGATACTGGTAATCACCCAAATATTAAATAATACAGTAAGACAGCTCTGATAGTTTTGACATTCATCACGAATCTTTTACCATGAACTGCCTCAAATTTGGAACAAATAGCTCATTTCCATCTGGCTCTGTTTTCTTCCACTGCAGAAAGAAAACAATTAACCTCATTCTTATTGTTTTACCTGTAAATATAAAAGCAATCAACACATTATGATACCAAAACATGTGTTTAATTACTTAATTAGAGAATGGAAAACTGCAATAGTTAGTTAACTGCAAGGCAAAGAGAGAAAAAAGCAGGAAAGAGGATGGTTAGTGAAGTATCTCCACATTTGTATAAAATTGTTTAGAGTGATCATTTAATGTCAAGTAATTGGTTTACTTACATGAGAGAGAACATACAAGAAAATTTAATTCTAGTGCAAATAGTGACTAAAAACTTTCCTGGAATTTTAAAGTTTGGGCTAATGTTGTGTGGCTTACCTGAAATATCAGGGGAGATGTTTGGCACACTAACCTTTTAGGAAGTGTCAAAAGTAAATAAATATAAGCTTTGAAAAGGAAGTAGTAATCCAACACAGAAATATAAAATAACTATTTAATGAATAATTAATTTACACTAATACTTTTGTGTCATTTGTAAAGCTTATAAATAAATGTTATTCCCTCCAGAAGGTATGAAAATGCATGCCATTTTGAGCAAGCCTGGGGCAGCAAATAATCATATTGCCTAGACCTTGAAGGATATATAGGCTTTTAAGCTCCACCTAGAAGTAATCAAGTCTGAATTTTAACAAGATTATTTATATATGTATTAATATATGAAAAGCATGTGGATTTATCCTCCCTTCACACATTTTTTTTTTCTTTTTTGCATTAAGGTGTAAATATTCCCTGGAGAAGGGCATCAAAACCCACTCTGGTATTCTTGCAGGGAGAATCCCAGGACAGAGAAGCTTGGCAGGCTACAGTCCATAGGGTTGCAAAGAGTCAGACATGACTGTAGGGACTTTGCACACATGTATGTAGTAAATGGGGACTTCCCTGATAACTCAGTTGGTGGAGAATTCACCTGCAATGCAGGAGACCCGGGTTTGATTCCTGGGTTGGGAAGATCCACTGGGGAAGGGATAGGCTACCCATTCCGGTATTTTTGAGTTTCCCTTGTGGCTCAGCTGGTAAAAAATCTGCCTATAGTGTGGAAGACCTGGATTTGATCCCTGGGTTGGGAAGATCCCCTGGAGAAGGGAAAGGCTACCCACTCAAGTATTCTGGCCTGGAGAATTCCATGGAATTCTCCCTGGGGTGGCAAAGAATTGGACATGAGTGAGTGACTTTCACTTTCATGTAGTAAATATTGCAAAATGGTTATTAACATTCCTGCACTAGCACATGGCATAGATATCATAGAGCATAGTATTCATGATTTTACTTTTTTCCTCAATGGAGAACTGTTCTCACAATTAAAACAAAACCTATTCATTTTTCCACTATCTCTCTTTCTCTATTTAGTCGCTAAGTCGTGTCTGACTCTTGCAACACCAAGAACTGTAGCCTTCCAGGGTCCTCTGTCCATGCGATTTTCCGGGCAAGAATGCTGGAGTGGGTTGCCATTTCTTTCTCCAGGGGATCTTCCCTACCCAGGAATCAAACCTAGGTCTCCTGCATCGCAGGCAGATTCTTTACTGACTGAGCTATGAAGCAAATGCCATTGCATAAAATCACTGCACTGAATGCGTGGATATTTCAGAGTAGATGAAAAAATGTGCCATTAGAGAAAGAAAAAAAAAAAAGAAATGTTCACTCAAAGTAATTCATTTAACAGTTTCTCAGAATATTTCTTGCATTTATCATGATTCGGGCTTCCCAGGTGGTGCTGTTGGTAAAGAATCCGCCTACAGATGCAGGAGACACAAGACAGCTGGTTTGACCTTTGGGTAAGGGAAGATCTCCTGGAGAAGGAAATGGCAACCCACTCCAGTATTCTTGCCTGGAGAATCCCATGGACAGATGAGCCTGTTGGGCTACAGTACATGGGGCTGCAAAGAGTCGGACATGACTTAGTGAATGAACACATATCATAATTTTGGATGTAATTTTTTCCAGTACTTCCAGATCTTTTAGTAACTCAGTATAGGTTTCAGTAACAAGCTATCAGGCTTTGTTTTCCAAAGAATCATTCTCATTCATGATTGATAGTTTATTGGATATATTTCCCTCAGCATTTCAGATATTTTCCCCATTATCTATGGAGAACATTAAAGCTGTTGAAATAGTAACATACTTGCTGTGCTTTATGGGGAGATATAACATCCCTCTTTTTTTTTAATTTTCTTTTTATTTTTCCTTTCACTTTTTTTGGGGGGGACTTTTTATTTTTAAACAATGTATGCAGTTTCACATTTAGGTCTTGAATTAATCATGAAGAATCCTGATATTATTTTGTTAAATATTGCCTTTAATATGGAATAATATGAAATATTACCTTTTTATTATAAGATTTATTTTAGATTAAAGTTGAAAATCACATGTTGCCTTCCATATCTTTTAGCTTATTTCCGATGGCTCCCTTGCTTTCAGTTCAGTTCAGTTCAATTTTTATCTTTGTTTTTGCAGTAGATTCATTAATTTTCACCTCTTGCTCTCTTTTCTTCCTTTCTTGCCAAACTTGCAGACATAGTTTTCTTGGTAAGTTTGTACCATTTTCCCCCAGACGCTTTGCCTCCCAGAGGCCCTGGCCCGTTTCTCACACTTTCTTAATTCAGTTCGATTCAGTCACTCAGTTGTGTCCTACACTTTGTGACCCCCATGGACTACAGGATATCAGGTCTCCCTGCCCATTGCCAACTCCTAATGTTTACTCAAACTCATGTCCATTGAGTTGGTGATGCCATCCAACCATTTCATTCTCTGTTGTCCTCACCTCTTCCTGCCTTCAATCTTTCCCAGCACAAGGATCTTTTCAAATGAGTCAATCCTTGGCATCAGGTGGCCAAAGTACTGGAGTTTCAGCTTCAGCATCAGTCCTTCCAGTGTGTATTCAGGACTGATCTCCTTCAGAATGGACTGGTTGGATCTCCTTGCAGTCCAAGGGACTCTCAAGAGTCTTCTCCAACACCACAGTTCAAAAGCATCAATTCTTCGGTGCTCAGCTTTCCTTATAGTCCAACTCTCACATCCATACATGAGTACTAGAAAATCCATAGCTTTGACTAGATGGACCTTTGTTGGCAAAGTAATGTCCCTGCTTTTTAATATGCTATCTAGGTTGGCCACAGCTTTTCTTCCAAGGAGCAAGTCTTTTAATTTCATGGGGGCAGTCACCATCTGCAGTGATTTTAGAGCCCAAAATATAAAGTCTGTCACTGTTTCCATTATTTCCCCATCTATTTGCCATGAAGTGATTGGACCAGATGCCATGATCTTAGCTTTCTAACTGTTGAGTTTTAAGCCAACTTTTTTCATTCTCCTCTTTCACTTTTATCAAGAGGCTCTTTAATTCTTTGCTTTCTGCCATAAGGATGGTGTCATCTTCATACCTAAAGTCATTAATATCTTAGAATGGCATTGAGGGCTAATTTCTGCATATTTACTTTAAATTTAATCCTCTTTCTAATTGGATGAGTTGTTAAATACTAGTTTTATAGTATTTTCTTTGTGTTTGCTCATTGTGATATATTCAGTTCAATTCAGTTCAGTCGCTCAGTCGGGTCTGAATCTTTGTTACCACATGAATGGCAGCACGCCAGGCCTCCTTGTCCATCACCAACTCCCGGAGTTCGCTCAGATTCACGTCCATCGAGTCAGTGATGCCATCCAGCCATCTCACCCTCCATTGTCCCCTTCTCCTCTGCCCTCAATCCCTCCCAGCATCAGGATCTTTTCCAATGAGTCAACTCTTCTCATGAGGTGGCCAAAGTACTGGAGTTTCAACTTTAGCATCATTCCATCCAAAGAAATCCCAAGGCTGATCTCCTTCAGAATGGATGGGTTGGATCTCCTTGCAGTCCAAGGGACTCTCAAGAGTCTTCTCCAACACCACAGTTCAAAAGCATCAATTCTTTGGTGCTCAGTTTTCTTCACAGTCCAACTCTCACATCCATACATGACCACTGGAAAAACCATAGCCTTGACTAGAAGGACCTTTGTTGGCAAAGTAATGTCTCTGCTTTTGAATATGTTATCTAGGTTGGCCACAGCTTTTCTTCCAAGGAGTAAGTGTCTTTTAATTTCATGACTGCAATCACCATCTGCAGTGATTTTGGAGCCCAAAATATAAAGTCTGTCACTATTTCCATTGTTTCCCCATTTATCTCCCATGAAGTGATGGGACCATATGCCATGATCTTCATTTTCTAAATGTTGAGCTTTAAGCCAACTTTTTCACTCTCCTCTTTCACTTTCATCGAGAGGCTTTTTAGTTCCTTCTCACTGTGTCCCATATCTGAGGTTATTGATATTTCTCTTGGCAATCTTGATTCCAGCTTATGCTTCTTCCAGCCCCGTGTTTCTCATGATGTACTCTGAATATATGTTAAATAAGCAGGGTGACAATATATAGCCTTGACATACTCCTTTTCCTATTTGGAGCCAATCTGTTGTTCCATGTCCAGTTGCTTCCTGACCTGAATATAGATTTCTGAAGAGGCAGGTCAGCTGGTCTGGTATTCCCATCTCTTTCAGAATTGTCCACAGATTGTGATGCACACAGTCAAAGGCTTTGGCATAGTCAATAAAGTAGAAATAGATGTTTTTCTGCAACTCTCTTGCTTTTTCCATGATCCAGCAGATGTTGGCAATTAGATCTCTGGTTCCTCTGCCTTTTCTAAAAGCAGCTTGAATATCTGGACATTCACAGTTCACGTATTGCTGAAGCCTGGCTTGGAGAATTTTGAGCATTACTTTACTAATGTGTGAGATGAGTGCAACTGTGCGGTAGTTTAAGGAAAACCATTAGGCCATTCAGTTATGACTTAAATCCAATCCCTTATGATTATACAGTGGAAGTGAGAAATAGATTTAAGGGACTAGATCTGATAGAGTGGCTGATGAACTATGGATGGTGGTTTGTGACATGGTACAGGAGACAGGGATCGAGACCATCCCCATGGAAAAGAAGTGCAAAACAGCAAAATGGCTGTCTGAGGAGGCCTTACAAAGAGCTGTGAAAAGAAGAGAGGCAAAAAGCAAAGGAGAAAAGGAAAGATATAACCATCTGAATGCAGGGTTCCAAAGAATAGCAAGGAGAGATAAGAAAGCCTTCCTCAGCGATCAATGCAGAGAAATAGAGGAAAACAACAGAATGGGAAATACTAGAGATTTCTTCAAGAAAATTAGAGATACCAAGGGAATATTTCATGCAAAGATGGGCTCGATAAAGGACAGAAATGGTCTGACCTAGCAGAAGCAGAAAATATTAAGACGAGGTGGCAAGAATACACAGAAGAACTATTCAAAAAAGATGTTCACAACCCAGATAATCACAATGGTATGATCACTCACCTAGAGCCAGACATCCTGGAATGTGAAGTCAAGTGGGCCTTAGAAAGCATCACTATGAACAAAGCTAGTGGAGGTGATGGAATTCCGACTGAGCTATTTCAAATCCTGAAAGATGATGCTGTGAAAGTGCTGCACTGAATATGCCAGCAAATTTGGAAAACTCAACAGTGGCCACAGGACTGGAAAAGGTCAGTTTTCATTCCAATCCCAGAGAAAGGCAATGTAGTACATTAGTTCAATTAATTATTTCAGGTTATTGTATTGTGTTTGTTTTTGACATAGTAATTATGTTCTGATATGTCTCTTGATTCATTCATGATGGATTATTTCTTTATGTTTTCTTCATATTATTTCTTCAGTTTTAAATTGTGAGCTCATATTCAGTGAGGATCAAAATCCTGACACTTCTGGGAAAATTATGTCTTTGTGTTATGGACATGTCTTTCACAGCAATTTTCAACTTTTTGTTTTGTCAAATTAGCCATTGCTATACTTGGCTTGGAGCAATTTTCATGTTGCTATTTAAATTCTATTATTCCTCTAACATATAATAAACTAAACTTGAACTAGAAGCTTTTTGTATATAACTTTGAAAAAAAGTATTCTTCCTCTTGTAAATACAAGGAGAAAGGTACATTTCTTTAAGTTTTCCTATCATCCAGGATCCTAGCAGATAATATATGGTCCATTAATATTGGAATATTTAAGAGGAGTTAATAAAGTACTGTTAGAGATGTAGACAAGCTGTTAAGAAGCCCGAAGTATATAATACCTCAGGGATGGTAATGCAAAGGCTTAGTACCTGATGCTAAGTTTGAAAATGTGAAAAGGCAGACCCATTCATTAGAAACTTCAGACTGATAAAACTGTTGTGGATGACCTCCTGACCTTAGGTGAGGAAGCACTTCATTGTGGCAAAACTGAAAATAAGAAGCTAGGGAAATAGCTATCCACATCTCCCTTCCATCCCTTCATTTCCTTGCTTGTACCTTCCATCAGTGAAAATCCACAATCCAGGAGGCAAATAACCCAGCTGATATGGTTCCCACAGGTCCGGGTTCTGGAACAGACAGGGTGAAGAAGGATCAAGACGGATCTCTGGGGGAAGTGGAAGATGTCCAGAGCAGCTTCCTTGTTGCTTTTCTGGAAAGTTACTTTCAGTAGGGGTATATAATGCTTTAAAGCACAATTTTATTGTCTCTTCTAACCATGCAATTAAACGCTTCCTTTCAAATCACTGTATGGACACTGACATCTGAGCCTGAGTATGTTGCTGCACAGGCTTCTCTGGTGGCTCAGATAGTGAAGAATATGCCTGAAATGCAAGAGAGCTGGTTTCAGTCCCCAGGTCAGGAAGATCCCCTGGAGAAGGGCATGGCTACTCTCTCCAGTATTATTGTCTGGAGAATTCCACAGAGGAGCCTGACGGACTACAGTCCATGGTCTCCCAAAGAGCTGTATGTGACAGAGCAACTAACGCACACACACACTGATGTATAATTAAACATTTAAATATATCCACTCTAAATACAGACATTCACAAGATATAAAAGAATCCCCATGCTTATTGCTCTTTTTTCCCTAGCATTTAAAGTATTCATTTTCTTTCTTACTTGCTTGGCCATATATATGTTACATTTTTATACAATCTTTTTAGGAAGGATTCCATTTTAATTCAGATTGCCTATCCCTGGAATTTGAAGCCCAGAAAAACTTGGTTCATGGACTGGTGTCCTAACTGTTTTGCATCTTAAAAGCTACAAATAATTAACAGCATTGCTGTTTACATTTGTGTGTATTTACTGGGACTTATAGGGCTTCCCTTCTGGTTCAGTGATAAAGAATCTGCCTGCTAATGCAGAAGACAGTATTTCAGTCCCTGGACTGGGAAGATCCCCTGGAGAAAGGAATGGCAACCCAGTATTTTTGCCCGGAAAATGCCATGGACGGAGGAAGCTGATAGGCTCATTCCATGGGGTCACGGAGAGTTAGACACAACTGAGCACACATACAACTGGTGTTTATTGGAGAAAGACGGTGAGGATAAATGATGGCCTCTGTTGCTCTTCAGGTTTGACTTCATTCATGATTTGCGTAAGAGAGTATTTCACTTTTTAATTTTTATTTTGTATTGGACTATGTGTGTGTGTACTCAGTCGTGTCCGACTCTTGTAAACCCATGGACTATAACCTGCCAGGTTCATCTATCCATGGGATTTTTCTGGCAAGAATACTGAAGTGGGTTGCCATTTCCTTCCCCGGGGGATCTTCCCAACCCAGAGATAGAACCTGTGTCTCCTGCATCTCTTGCATTGGCGGGTAGATTTTTTTTTAACCACTATGCCACCTGGGAATCTCTATATTTGACTATAGTTAATTTAAATGTGTTGGTTTTAGATGTATAGCAAAATGATTCAGTTATACATATATATACATGTGTCTATTCTTTTTCAGATTCTTTCCTATTTAGGTAATTAAAAAATATTGAGCAGAGTTCTCTGTATGTTATCAATTTTAAATATAGTAGTGTATATATGTCAGTCCCTAGATCCCAGTTTATCTTTAGCCCTTACCTTTCTCCTTTGGTGATCATAAGTTTGTTTTCTAAGTCTGTAAGTCTGTTTCTATTTTGTAAGAGAGTATTTGTATTAAAAGACATTAGAAATTTCCTCTCTCTGGCACTCCCTTACTCCTCAAACCTGAGTAGAAATGGAGCTGTCAGTGCAGGCAAATGTACATATCAAAAGAGATCTCGAGGATAAATGGATATTTAAGTTAATGTTATGATAAAGACATAGTACTTACAATGTGTTGGAATGATTTGAAGATGCAATATTTTTTAGAACTCAGCACATAAGTGCTTTAACAAAAAGAAGCAAACTTTGCTAATAGAATGGTACTGCAAACTTACAGACATAATGTGCAAAATATGGACAATAAAAAACTACGAATAATCTGAGCTGGTCCAGGAAACAGTGGGATAAATGATTAATATAAATTATAAGTACTTCTACTATATATCAAGGTGTTATATATTTAATGTTACACTTTGTTGACAGTGCCCTTCAGTGACCCAACTAGAAGAACTCCTCCTCAGTTTATCCAGTCATAAGCTCTTCCTTTGAAATTCTACCTTCTAGTTCACCAGACTTCTGTTGCTCAAGTAGACCTTTTCTTGGTCTTTCTTGATCAGCGTGTTGTATCGTCACTTTTCCAGCTGTAACAGGGTTTCTCTTGTAGATCCAATTTTTTGTTGTTCAGCCATTAAGTCATATCCAACTCTTTGCAACACCATGGGCTGCACCATACCATGCTTCCCTGTCCTTCACCATCTCCCAGAGATTGCACAAACTCATATCCATTGAGTCAGTGATATCATCCAAACAACTCGTCCTCTGTCACCTCCTTTTTCTCCTGCCTTCTATCCTTCCCAGCATCAGGATCTTTTCCAATGAGTAGACTCTTTGCAACAGTTGACCAAAGTACTGGAGTTTCAGGTTCAGCATCAATCCTTCCAATGATTGTTCAGGGTTGATTTCTTTTAGGATTGACTTGGTGGATCTCCTTTCAGTCCAAGGGACTCTCAGCAGTCTTCTCCAACACCACGGTTTGAAAGCATCAATTCGTTGGTGCTCAGTCTTCTTTATGGATGCAACTCTCACATCCATACATGTAGATCCAATAATTTTCATCAAGCAATTATGGTGTCTCCTTTATATTATAGACACTGTGCTAGATGTTGGAGATGAAACAGAGGGAAAAAAATAAAACACTTACCTCTTGAAACCTAGAGTCTAGAGGAGATAGAAATTAGGTAACTAAACAAGTTTATGATTTCAAAAATTCATAGTTGCCTTGAAGATCATAGATATGACTCTATATTAGAATCATAGAGGGTAAGTTGACTCTATATTAGAATCATAGAGGGTAAGTTGACTCTATATTAGAATCATAGAGGGTAAGTTGAAGTTAGGCATGATTATTTAATTAGCTGTACAGTGGAACAAGTTAGTTAAAATGTTTTCTGTTGTGAACTTCAAAATGAGAAATGTGAGAAAAGAGGGCTAGTTAGTAGTAAAGGAAACGAATGCCATTGTATGTATATTGACAAGTATGCCCTTTTGACAATATCTAGTCAAGCCATATAACTCTGAAACCTTGAGTTCATTTTTTTTTCCCTTAGTGGTAACTTTAGAGATAGTGCACTAAGCTAGCCAGCTTTGTATAGTTGCATTGCATGTATACCAAGGAGCTTTTTCAAGCTACCACTCTTTGAGAAGATTGCAGATCAGTGATGCGTTTTTTAATCCTACCATGGCTGTTGCTTCACACTGCAGACCAGGAACTAAAAGTTTCTTTGTCACAGACTAAAATGTTCAGACCAGCCACAAACAATTAAAAGTGGGATATAATATAAGTAATTAAAAGACGTTTTTTCCTAAAGTCTTGGTACAATGCATAAAGTTTCTAAGATCCCTTCACAAAGTGTCAATACTTACATGACTATAAATTAACAAATTATTTTCCAAAGGAAGACAAAAAAACTAATTGTGATTTCCATTTAGAGATTTTGTTGAACTGTTAGATCAACATCGCTTATGTAACAAGAAACCTATGGGTTTTCATACTGTTGCTGGGGTGTCAAGGGCTTTGCAGATTTAGAGGAGGAAAGTGCAAATAGAATTGCCAGTTTTGCATGATAAAAAGTTACTACTCTTCTAAGCAGAAAACTTAACTTTGTTTCTATCATTAACTAATAATATCTTGTTATTGAGGAACTTTCAGAAACATGCTCCTTAATTATTCAGCAGCCCCAGGGCCTACCTCCAATGGCAAGATAAAAATAAACTTCTATCAGCTACTAGACTGAATCCAGTAGAAAGGAGGAACAAATCATACCTTTATTTCATTTGAATGTTGCAAAACGTGCCTGGTAAATGATCTAAAGAAAGCCTATTATCAAAACCTTGCTTCAGGGTGACTTTCCATGAAGTGACACATTAACTTTAATGTATCACATGCCATTGTACTAAGGTTTAAAAGTGAGAGTGCCACTAAGGACTTGATTTTTTGTTCAGTCTGTCTAAGGGGGATTTCTTAGCACAGGTTCTAAATGAGGATCAATGAAAGCTACATATATGCAGATCTTACCTGCAGAATCCCAAGTAATAAAACATTTCCAATGTATGCCTGCTGCTGTCCTTCATCATAAGGAAGTCAATTTGTCAAATTATTAAAGGCAGAATATGGTGACTGCACTATAAAACCTATGTGATAAAGATTGAGGTCATTCGATTGTCTTGAATTGGGTTTCTTCTCAAGTCATGATATACAGAACTAGTCAACATGGACCTTAAGTCAGAGAATTTAAGTTCTAGTTTTCTGTAACTTGCTAGGCAGTGACATGGCTTTGAACCAGTGTTGTCAAACAGAAATAAAATGTGAGCCACAAAGGCAAGCCATATATGTAATTTAAAATGTTCTAATCAACATATTTAAAAAATTAATAGTAATAGATGAAATTAATTTTAATAATATATTTTATTTAACCAATATATCCAAGATACTTTTCTTTAATGTGAAATCAACATAAAATTATTGATAGTTCATGTTTTTAAATAATTCTTTGAAATTCAGAGTGTATTTTACACTTATCAGTATATCTTGATTCACACCAGCCACATTTTAAGTATCTATGATCATATGTACCTACTAGCTACTATGTTAGATAGCCAAGTTTTAGACTAATCTCCAATTCTCCACTGATCATATCTTAATCATACATGACATAGAAAAACATAACAGTGTAGAAACTTCCTAGAGATGAGTGGTTGGGTAATCAGAACATCAGAAACACACAACTCTGCAACAGAGTTATTAATATTTGAATGAGAAAGCTTGTTCGCAAAATAAACCTGAGATGTCAATATGGGAATGAAAGATGAAAGATTTGGATTGGCAATTGACATTGAAGTATGTTAAGAAGAAAATGAAAAATCAAAACTCATTCAGTAGAAAGTGTACAAAGTGAATCATTTTGTGGAACACAGTGGAAGACAGTAGGGACATTTAACATTTAGAAGATTATGAAAAACACTTAGCTTCAAATAATGATTGGAAAGACTGATGCAGAGAAAAGTTAAGCGTTTTCTAGTTTACCTGAAGAGACAAATCTAAGGCCCAAACATGTACATTTATTTGTACATTAAATAATTCAACATACATTCTATATTGAGCACCTACTATGTGATCTCACTGTGATAGCTGCTAGTATGATGTGAAGAATAAAAAATGTAGACAGGTTTGCGAAATGAAATAGCTAAAGTAGGTAGTTTCTCTTTGTACAGGTTGCTCCAAAATTGACTGGAGAGTGACTTGATAAACACAGAAACCTAGACTTTTAAGTATTATAAAGAAATATGCAAAAGCATTTGTTAGTTGCTGATTGGGTTGTTTCCAATCAATCATACCAGCTGGTAAGTGGAGCCAGGTCCCAGCCCAAGAGTCTAAAGGGAGGATGTCCAAATGGCTCTTGCCAGCACCAGTGTCCTCCTGATGGGACAGACTCCCCAAATGTCTGTAACCAGCATCTGTGTCCACAAGGGGGGATCCCAGTGACATCACATCTCTCTAGGAGGCCCTCTAAAAACAGTATGTGGGTCTGACCCAGGTTTCTTTCCATTGACCTGCTTCTTCCCTGGGTCCTAGAGCACGTATGATTGTGTGTGTGCCCTTTAAGAGTAGAGTCTCTGTTAACTACACCCCTCTGGCTCTCCTATCTGCAAGCCTTGCTGGTCCACAAAGCCTGGTGTTCTGGAGCCTGCTTTCCCATTGCTGGACCTGGGGAGCTGGATGTGGGGTTTGGACCCCTCACTCCTTGGGGAAAACCCTGCAATGACAAACATCCTCCTGTTCATGGGTTCCCTACTCGATAGTGTAGGTTTTGAAGTCTCAGCTCCTCCTACTTGCCTCTTTGTGATTCCTTCTTTATATTTTTTTCGTTGTGGAAAATCTTTTGCACTATTCTTCAGGTCTTTTTCACTGATAGTTGCTCTCTAAGTACTTTTAATTATGATGGGTCTATGCAGGAAGTTGAGGTCATGATCTTTCTGCTTTGCCATCTTGGCCACTCCCCACTCTTTTAACACTTTAAATATTTCACTCCACTCTTCTCTTGCACACATGATTTCTGTTGGAATTGTCCTATAATTCCTATTCTTTACTGGTAAGGTTGACTTTTTTTTCTTTTGCCTTTCAGAACTTTCTTTTTTTTTTTTTTTTTCTATTGCTTTTCAGCCATTTGAATAAGATTAGCCTAAATGTGTATGGGGTTTTCTAGTCTTTCTCTGTAGTTTTCTTGCTTTTGGTTCTCAGAGTTCTCTGGATCTGTAGTTGGTATCTATAACTGATTTTGGAAAATTCTTGACTATTTTTGCTTCAAGCATCCTTCTAAATCCATCCATTTTCCTTCTGATATTCCGAATACCTATATGCTATGACTTTTGTAGTTTTATATTCAGTTTATTTTGTTTTCATTTTTTTCCTCTTTAAGGTGGGAAATCTTTATTGATTATCTTTATATCTTTATGTCGCTCACTGATTCCTTCTTCAGCTGCATCAAGTTTACTATTAGGTCAATCACATTCTGTTAGTTTTTAAATTTTCTAGACTTTTTTTAGTCTGTCTTGGAGTTTCTATATATTTCTATATTTCTGCTTGCATCTGTTTTTATATGTGGTTTGTGTGTTGTTATCCATTAAAGTCCTTTGCTTATAGTTATTTTAAATTCCCTCACTGGTAATCCTGCTCATATCTCAGTATAGTTCTAATGTTATTTTCTCTACAGACTGTATTTATTACTCTTTTGCAGCCTTATAATTTTTTTATTGTTGTTGAAAGTGAACATATTTTATAAAGTTTCTAAAAATTGACATGGATAAGGTTTTAGTGTGGACATTTATGTTAAATGGCTACAGCTGGGCTATGTTTAGAGTTTTATATAGTTATAAGTATGCAAGAGACTTCAGATTTCTCCAGTGTCCTTGTTTATGTCTCCTCTCTTGACTTTGGGCTTTCCTAAGTACTTCTCAGAGTATGAATCTTACAGCTTTTTTTTTTTTTTTTCTTTTTCCTAGCTGCATCCCATCCTTATTTATTATACTGGACTCCTGGAGGTGTGGTGGTATGGAAGATTATCATTCTGTAATACGTCAGTCACTGATGCTATGAACTAGGTTCCTCCCTCCTTAAGTGAAACAGAGAGCAGAGAAGGACAGAGAAGAAAACGTGGTTGATATAATGCTTGCAGTCTTTTCCAAAAGAGTATTGGCTTTTGTTCTGGAGAAGGCGCTGCAAATATCTCACAATGGTTATTTTTCCTCTCCCCCTAATAGAGCCACAAGAATGTCTTCTTCATATCTACATCAGGAAAATCATGTTCCTAGAAGTAAAGTCCATGAAAACTAAGTTATTTTACTTGCAACCCCCAGGGAGTTATTTAAGTAAGTAAGTGTTAGTCTCTCAGTTATGCCCGACTCTGCAACCCCATGGACTGCAGACCACCAGTCTCCTATGTCCATGAGATTTTCCAGGCAAGGATATTGGAGTGGGTCGCCATTTCCTTCTCCAAGCGATCTTCCCAACTTAGGGATTGACCCTGGGTCTCCTGCACTGCAGGCAGATTGTTTACCAACTAGCTACAAGGGAAGCCCAGCAGTTACTTACTCTCATGCTAACACTTTCTCAGTTCCCAGCAATTCATCAAAATTGCCATTTAAATGTTCCTACTAAATTATACCTCCAGTGGCTTCTATTCCAGGTAGCAGATCTTAGTTGTTCTGTCCCTCTGGAGGTGCCTGTCTGTTCAGATGTGAGTGATAGTTTACTTTGTGGGTTGATGGTTTTCCTTGAAACATCAGTTCTCCATGGACTATAGGGGAATCACTGATTTTCTGTTTGCCCAGGTTTTTCTTGTTGTAAGCGCAAGAGCTACAAAATTACAAATAAATCTAGAAGTGTTAACCAAACTTTTCTTAATATTACTTTTTTAGATTTTACTCTGCCTCACCCTGCTCCATCCATCACATGCCACAGATTATATTTGTTGGTTTAATGAATAATAGACTCAAGTTTATCCAAGGAAACAACTAGTTTTATTTAGTTTTCCATTTCTGCTACTTTTTTAAAAAAATTCATTTTTAAATTGAAGCATAATTGATTTTCAATGTTGTGCTAATTTCTGCTGTACAGAAAGTGATTCAGTTTTCCATGTATATATACACACACATACACATACTTTTTTATATTCTTTTCCATTATGGTTTATCACAGGATATTGAATATAGTTCCCTGTGCTATTCAGTAGGTCTTTGCTTATCCATTCTCTGTATAATAGCTTGCGTCTGCTAATCTCAGATTCTCAATCCATCCCTCACCCACCCCACTTAAACCACAAGTCTGTTCTCTATGTCTGTGAGTCTGCTTCTGTTTCATAGATAACGTTCATTTGCATCATTTTTAGATCGATTTTTGGTACTTTAAATAAATAGGATTACCCCTCAAGAGTTCTTGCAGATCTTGGTGTTTTGAAATCACTTTCAAACAGTAGTGGGTTTTTTTCATGTTTATTCCATACTGGCCTTTCTTATCCTTCTTCTCTATTTCACCAGTTTAATTCTCCATGTATTCTATATTAACAACTGTTTTGAATACTTTGGTTTACATTTTTTCTCAAAATATTTACATTTTGAATTGACTGGTCCATATTGTTTAACATGTTGCAACTTTTTTTTTTTTTTTAATGATATTGGCTGAAAAGCAGTACTTTTCCATACTAATCATTGAATCAGATTAATGAGTTCTCCGTCAGGTCTAGCTAGGGGAGGAGATTCATATATCTTATTTTTATAGATTACAAAATTACTTTCCCAAGATCCCAAATAGATGGTGATGCTTGATAGCTGCTTTAGAATAGCTGTGTTTGTGCCCTTGGATAAAAGTCATTCTCAGGATAAACTGAGTCACTCTCATGTATAACTGAATCACTTTTCTGTATAATAGAAATAAACACAACATTGTAAATCAGCCATTCTTCAAGAAAAATCTTATTCTCAGGACTTCCCTGGCCATCTAGTAGTAAAGACCTTGTACTCCCAATGCAGGGGGCATAGATTCGACCCTCGTTGGGAGAACTAAGATCCCAGATGGGGCGGCCAGAAAAAAAAAAAAAAAAAAGTAATTCTCTGCTGTTTGGAGGCTGCATTCTTCAGTCATATCCACAAATTTGAGAAGTATATGACCAAAATCCAGATAAATACACAAAGAAGATAAAGAAGGGAAGAAACCTCCACTTAGTTGTCAGGTTGGTCTAATTAAAACTGGTTCTCAGTGGGTTGAGGGTTGTGGTGGCATGACCTTCCTTACATCCTACAGTGAGTTATTGGAAGGCCTCCATAGGACTTATATTTTTGTCATCTATGGTGTCTTTTCATCTGAAACAGGCCCTATTTGGAATACCTGCCATGAGCAGAAAGATCTCTTTTATCTGAAATGTTTCCTTTTATCTCTGAAATGGACCAAGAAAACCTTTTGAAAATAGTTGATTAAACTCAAACTGGCCCTATATAAGATGCTACTTTCTAGAAATTTGAATTTGAAATTTACCCATCTCACTATTTTATAAATGACTATCATTATGGTAATACAACTGTCTCCAAGTTTGGAGATGCTATTAAATGGAAACAACAAGAATGGGTATTCAACATACAGAAATTGAAGGATAGATCAGACACTCAAATGTAGAGGTGAGAGATAAGACAGCATATAGTTAGACAGAGGGAAGGAGAGAGAGAATGACAGACAGACAGACAGAGGGACAGACTGTGATTCCTATCAGCAACCAGTTCCTAATGCGAGCTCCCATCAAGGTGCTGCTGTACTCTCACTTTATAGTCCAGGGGAAAACCTTCTCAATGTAAAAAGCGATTAGTGACTAAGGGAATCTTGATTAAGATGCCTCTCTGCTTCCTCATTTGGAAAAGGAATATCCTCTGTATTATCCTTTGTGTTAGCTAACAAATATGTACCCTCTTGTTGTGCCATGAGTGTTCTCAAGGGTCAGTGGAGAAACAAGTAACCTCCACAGAATGGGGCATCACAACCAGGTAAAATGTTCTTCAGTCATCATGATATTAGGGATTTCAAGTTTGACAATTTTTACTTTGCTCCGCAATAGTTCAGTTCAGTTCAGTCACTCAGTCGTGTCCAACTCTTTGTGACCCATTGAATCGCAGCACGCCAGGCCTCCCTGTAAATCACCAACACCCGGTGTCCACTCAAACTCATGTTCATCGAGTTGGTGATGCCATCCAGCCATCTCATCCTCTGTCATCTCCTTCTCCTCCTGCCCTCAATCCCTCCCAGCATCAGGATCTTTTCCAATGAGTCAACTCTTCTCATGAGGCGGCCAAAGTTTTGGAGATTCAGCTTTAGCACCAGTCCTTCCGATGAATACCCAGGACTGATCTATAGGATGGACTGGTTGATCTCCTCACAGTCCAAGGGACTCTCAAGAGTCTTCTCCAACACCACAGTTCAAAAGCATCAATTCTTGGGCGCTCAGCCTTCTTCACAGTCCAACTCTCACATCCATACATGACCACTGGAAAAACCATAGCCTTGACTAGACAGAACTTTGTTGGCAAAATAATGTCTCTGCTTTTGAATAGGCTGTCTAGGTTGGTCATAACTTTCCTTCCAAGGAGTAAGCATCTTTTAATTTCATAGCTGCAGTCACCATCTGCAGTGATTTTGGAGCCCCCCAAAAATAAAGTCTGACACTGTTTCCACTGTTTCCCCATCTATTTCCCATGAAGTAATGGGGCCAGATGCCATGATCTTCATTTTCTAAATGTTGAGCTTTAAGCCAACTTTTTCACTGTCCTCTTCCACTTTCATCAAGAGGCTTTTTAGTTCCTCTTCACTTTCTGCCATAAGGGTGGTGTCATCTGCATATCTGAGGTTATTGATATTTCTCCTGGCAATCTTGATTCCAGCTTGTGCTTCTTGAAGTCCAGCGTTTCTCATGATGTACTCTGCACATAAGTTAAATAAGCAGGGTGACAATATACAGTCTTGACATACTCTTTTTCCCATTTGGAACCAGTCTGTTGTTCCATGTCCAGTTCTAACTGTTACTTCCTGACCTGCATATAGGTTTCTCAAGAGGCAGGTCAGCTGGTCTGGTATTCCCATCTCTTTCAGAATTTTCCACAGTTTATTGTGATCCACACAGTCAAATGCTTTGGCATAGTCAATAAAGCAGAAATAGATGTTTTTCTGGAACTCTCTTGCTTTTCAATGATCCAGCAGATGTTGGCAATTTGTTCTCTGGTTCTTCTGCCTTTTCTAAAACCACCTTGAACATCTGGAACTTCACGGTTCATGTATTGCTGAAACCTGGCTTGGAAAATTTTGAGCATTACTTTGCTAGCGTGTGAGATTAGTGCAATTGTGCAGTAGTTTGGCATTTCCTTTCTTTGGGATTGGAATGAAAACTGAAATAGTTAGACCATAAATATTTAACATTTCTTGGGTAGTGAACTTTTAAGGATTCCTTCTTCCCAATTTTAGAAGATCTAGATTTCTAACCCAGGAAGCTAATTGTTCATAGCAAATGTTGGATATATAACCTATACCCCTCTAAGAACATATTTTTTAAAGAAAGGAGATTATAAAATACATCTTTGACTCAATCTTATTCAAACATATTGGGAGTGACATATATTCACTGCTATGTCTAGGATAACAAATGAGAAATTACTGTATAGCACAGGGAACTCTACTCTGTGGTGACCTAAATAGTAAGGAAATCCAAAAAGAGAGGATATATATATATATATATATATGTATATATAAACTATATATGTATATATAAACTATATATATGTATATATAAACTATATATATATATATATATATGCTAAGTTGCTTCAGTTGTATCCAACCCTGTGCAAGTCCATAGATGGCAGCCCACCAGACTCCCCCATCCCTGGAATTCTCCAGGCGAGAACACTGGAGTGGGTTGCCATTTCCTTCTCCAATGCATGAAAGTGAAAACTGAAAGTGAAGTCACTCAGTCATGTCTGACTCTTAGCCACCCCATGGCCTGCAGCCTACGAGGCTCCTCCATCCATGGGATTCTCCAGGCAAGAGTACTGGAGTGTGGTTGCCATTGCCTTCTCCATATATATATATATATATATATATATATATATATATGGTGATGCCCTTTGCTGTACAATAGAATACCATGCAATATGGCAAAGCAACTATACACCAATAAAAAATAAATTTTAAAAATATAAGTACCGTATGACAATATCAGGAGATGTCTCCAGTCTTGTTCACTTCAGTTCAGTTCAGTCGCTCAGTCATGTCTGACTCTTTGCAACCCCAAGGGTGCAGCATGCCAGGCTTCCCTGTCCATCAACAACTCTCAGAGTATGCTCAAACTCATGTCCATCATGTCGGTGATGCCACTCAACCATCTCATCCTCTGTCATCCCTTTCTCCTCCCGCCTTCAATCTTTCCCAATATTAGGGTCTTTTCCAATGAATCAGTTCTTCACATCAGGTGGCCAAAGTATTGGAGCTTCAGCTTCAGGATCAGTCCTTCCAACGAATATTCAGGACTGATTTCCTTTAGGATGGACTGGTTGGATCTCCTTGTAGCCCAAGGGACTCTCAAGAGTCTTCTTCAACATCACAGTTCAAAAGCATTAATTCTTCAGTGCTCAGCATTTTCTATAGTCCAAATTTCACATCCATACACGACTCCTGCAAAAATCATAGCTTTGACTAGATGGACCTTTGCTGGTAAGGTAATTTTAACATGCTTTTTAATATGCTGTCTAGGTTGATCATAACTTTTCTTCCAAGGAGCAAGCATCTTTTAATTTCATGGCTGCAATTACCATCTGCAGTGATTTTGGAGCCCCCAAAAATAAAGTCTGACACTGTTTCCCTATTTGCCATGAAGTGTTGAGACCAGATGCCATGATCTTAATTATCTGAATGTTGAGTGTTAAGCCAAGTTTTCCACTCTCCTCTTTCACTTTCATCAAGAGGCTCTTTAGTTCTTCTTCACTTTCTGCCATAAGGCTGGTGTCATCTGCATATCTGAGGTTACTGATATTTCTCCTGGCAATCTTGATTCCAGCTTGTGCTTCATCCTGCCCAGCGTTTCTCATGATGTACTCTGCATGTAATGTAAATAAGCAGGGTGACAATGTACAACCTTGACGTACTCCTTTCCCGATTTGGAACCAGTCTGTTCTTTGTCTAGTTCTAACTGTTGCTTCTTGACCTGCAAAAGCATTTCTCAGGATGCACATCAGGTGGTCTGGTATTCCCATCTCTTTAAGAATTTCCCAGTCTTCTTTGATCCACACAGTCAAATGGTTTTGCATTGCCAATAAAAAAGAAGTATATATCTTTCTGGAACTCTCTTGCTTTTTTAATAATCCAGCGGATGTTGGCGATTTAATCTCTGGGTCCACTGCCTTTTCTAAATCCAGTTTGAACATCTGGAAGTTCATGGTTTACATTGTAAGAAGGATTAATTCAACCATGAAGCATATTTTGTCAACACTAAAGTGTTTATGAGATCTTTCCAGTTTGTAGCGTATATCCAGAATTTTCTTGCAAAATTAATTTCTTGAAATTAATTTCTTTGTGAGGCAGTCATAGATAGCATAGTGTAAAAGTGTGTATGATTCAACAGCACCCCTAGTCTGACTCTTCTCCGGCATTTTCCCTACTAGAAACCACCTTCCTCTTCTACATCAGATTTTAAGTGTCTTTTCTTCAATCCTCAATAAAGTTTCAAAAATATCATTTATTATTATTAATATTTATTCATTTATTTGACTATGCCAGGTATTAGTTGCAGCGTATGGAATCTTAGTTGCCACATGTGGGATCCAGCTTCTGGATTGGGTATTAAAATGGGCCCCCTGCATTGGGAATGCAAAGTCTTACTTTGCAAAATATACTGAAGGACCACCAGTGAAGTCCCAACAATTTCAAAAATTTTAGGAGTAAATATCTGCAAGCACAGATTTATTCATCCTCAAGGAAATACAATTGTTCCAAGCATTGGTGAATAATTTAGGAGGAACTTAGATCTGAAGGCTTAGTGCTACTACATCTGCCTAACAGAATATTCTAGAGTAGCACTTGGAGGATGCCATTGGCATGGAGGAACCTTTTATTCTATTAATTTTTATTTCATTTCATATTTATAATGAGGTTTTAAAAACGTATTTCTGAGAAAGTATGATTAATGGGGCTTTAAAGGTCTTTATACCTAACAAGATATTTTGCTTGACATTGCTGCTTGCTTTTTTGTTTGAGGGCAGGGTGGAGGGTGGGGTGAGTGGGTATCTAAATGTAAGGACTTTCACATCTTACTTCAACCCTAAGCAAAGAGGAACATAATTTCACCCTTAGATAAAGAAGTATTCTGAGTAAATTTTCAGGTGTTCTCTGACAGGCATGATAAAAATCTCCTCTAATAGGCTCCCTTGACATGTGAACTACCCAGCTATATATTTATTTTCTGAAGATACATACTTTGAGGATATTTTTATTCAAGTAAAGAAAAATAATAATAATTGTCTCCTTAGGGAGACACGACTTAATATTATCAGTGGAGATTAACAGCTAATCACCTAAAGCAAGGTTCTCAGGGAGGAGAGAAAGCTCAGTGCCTGATAAAATATCATACTATCATGTAAAAGAAGACAGGAAAGCAGCAAAGATGAGGTCCTCCTACCTCATATCCTGCTGACAGAAAATCAAGATGCAAGTCAGCTATGCATTCTAGCATCACCATCTTTGAGGAGAAACAGGTCCTGTGTCCCTGTGCTAACCCTGTTAGTCATTTCCTCAGCTCAGTGTTATTGTTTTCTAGATCCAAATATAATGAAGGAGTTCAGGTCATGTCACCACTAACTACAGTAAATCCCCTATGTATGAACCAGTTCTGTTCTGAGAGCATGTTCGTAAATCCAATCTGTTCCTAAGTCCAATAAAGTTAGCCAACAAATAGCATCAGCTATATAAGTGTACTGTAATAGGTTTATAGTAGTTTTCACACAAATAATACATCAAAAGCAAACACAAAAATAAAACATTTTAAAACTTACAGTACAGTACAGGCAGGCATCGAGTGAACAGGCAAGAAGAGTTATTGACTGAAGGAGGTAGAGGAGGTGGGGGATGGTAGAACTGAAGGATCATCAACAACAGGAGATGGAAGGAAACCTGCGGTTTCACTCATGCCTGACGCTGGTGGCAGAAATTTTAGTTCCTTGCTGGGACCAGATGCATATTCACTTTGAAAGCTCACAACTTGATGGTTTGTATGTAGGGGACTTATTGCATGCCATTTGGCATACTGATTATTTTGATTAAAGGGCATTTGAGAAACAGCTGATGCAAGAAGGGCATCCGGACCCTCCTTTATTTTCCTGAAGGCAGGCGATAGAATTTCTGTATGAAAGGTGTCTTCCCTGTTCCAAAAGGAAAGTAGAAATCTTATAGGCAAGGATGACAAACTGAGACCATAGGGACTGTATACAAGCAGATGTTGTTAAATAATACTTATCTTCTTATAGAATCCTGACATAGTTTTCTCCTTTTGCATAATCTCTCTTTGTTCAAAATACTATAAAAATATGTGTTTCATATTTTCATTCGATCTTCATTCCAGCTTGTGCTTCATCCAGCCCAGCGTTTCTCATTCCTTATGAGGTGTCTTGTGTCAAGCAAAATATCAATTTGTATGCTTTTCTTTGGTTACACTGTTTATATAAGTTTATTTCTTCAGTTCATTTCAGTCGTTCAGTCATGTCTGACTCTTTGCGATGCCATGGACTGCAGCACACCAGCTCTCCCTGTCCATCACCAACTCCCATATTTTACTCAAACTCATGTCCATTGAGTCAGTGATGCCATCCAGCCATCTCATCCTCTGTCATCCCTTTTCCTCCTGTCTTCTAACTTTCCCAGCATCAGGGTTTTTACAAATGAGTCAGTTCTTCACAACAGGTGGCCAAAGTATTGGAGTTTCAGCTTGAGCAGCAGTCCTTCGAATGAATATTCAGGACTGATTTCCATTAGGATGGACTGGTTGGATCTCTTTGCAGTCCAAGGGACTCTCAAGAGTCTTCTCCAACACTGCAGTTCAAAAGCATCAACTCTTCTGCACTCAGCTTTCTTTATAGTCCAAATCTCACATCCATACATCACTACTGGAAAAACCATAGCTTTGACTAGATGAACATTTGTTGGTAAAGTAATTTTAATATGCTGTCTAGGTTGATCATAACTTTTCATCCAAGGAGCAAGGGTCTTTTAATTTTATGGCTGTAGTCACCATTGGCAGTGATTTTGGAGCCCTCCACAAGAAGTCTGCCACTGTCTCCTATCTAGTTTTCCGAATGTTGAGTTTTAAGCCAACTTTTTCACTTTCCTCTTTCACTTTCATCAAGAGGCTTTTTAGTTCTTCTTCACTTTCTGCCATAAGGCTGGTGTCATCTGCATATCTGAAGTTATTGAAATTTATCCCAAAAATCTTGATTCCAGTTTGTGCTTCATCCAATCCAGCATTTCTCATGACATACTCCGCATGTAAGTTAAATAAGCAAGGTGACAATATACAGCCTTGACATACTCACTTCCAGATTTGGAAACAGTCTGTTGTTCCATGTCCAGCTCTAACTGTTGCTTCTTAACCTGCATCCAGATTTCTCAGGAGGCAGGTTAGGTGGTCTGGTATTCCCATCTCTTTAAGAATATCTCACAGTTTATTGTGATCCACACAGTCAAAGGCTTTGGCATAGTCAATAAAACAGAAGTAGACTGGACATGGAACAACAGATTGGATCTAAATAGGAAACGTAGCCTGTCAAGGCTGTATATTGTCACCGTGCTTATTTAACTTATATGCAGAGTATACCATGAGAAGCACTGGGCTGGATGAAGCACAAGCTGGAATCAAGATTTCTGGGAGAAATATCAATTACCTCAGATATGCAAATGACACCACCCTTATGGCAGAAAGTGAAGAAGAACTGAAGAGACTCTTGATGAAAGTGAAAGAGGAGAGTGAAAAAAGTTGGCTTACAGCTCAACATTCAGAAAACAAAGATCATGGCATCTGGTCCCATCACTTCATGACAAATAGATAGGGAAATAGTGAAAACAGTGGCAGACTTTATTTTTTGGGGCTCCAAAATCACTGCAGATGGTGACTGCAGCCATGAAATTAAAAAAAAAAAAAACACTTACTCCTTGGAAGAAAAGTTATGACTAACCTAGAAAACACAGAAATTAACAGACACTTACTCTTTGGAAGAAAAGTTACGACTAACCTAGAAAGCATATTAAAAAGCAGAGACATTACTTTGCCAGTGAAGGTCCGTCTAGTCAAGGCTGTGATTTTTCCAGTGGTCATGTATGGATGTGAGAGTTGTGCTATAAAGAAAGCTGAGTGTAGAGGAATTGATGCTTTTGAACTGTGGTGTTGGAGAAGACTCTTGAGAGTCCCTTGGACTGCATGGAGATCCGACCAGTCCATTGTAAAGGAGATCAGTCCTGAGTGTTCATTGGAAGGACTGTTGTTGAAGCTGAAACTCCAATACTTTGGCCACTTGATGCAAAGAGCTGACTCACTGGAAAAGACTCTGATTCTGGGAAAGACTGAGGGCAGGCTGAGAAGGGGACAACAGAGGATTATATGGTTGGATGGCATCACCGACTCAATGGACATGAGTTTAGGTACACTCTGGGAGTTGGTGATTGACAGGGAGTCCTGGCGTGCTGCAATCCATAGGGTCACAAAGAGTCAAATGTGACTGAGTGACTAAATTGAACTGAAGGTGCCTGGCATTAATATTAATGGATCTACCATGCAAATTAATGTGACTGTTACCAAGGAACTCCCTCAACATAGTTGAAAACTCACTGAAGACAGAGTAGTCACATGTATCCTGGTACCCTGACTTGTTGCATCCTAGAGCAATGCCAAGTTCAAGCAAGATTTGGGGCAGAGTTCAGTGGAGAAACTGCCACTATTGGGAAGTAAATCTTCTAATGTACATAATAATGTACAATGAAAACACCAGCCTTTTCCAAGCTGTGATAAGGGGCAGGGATACAATGGGAGCAAAATGTAGTACTAACATGGTTATAGCCTCTCCCTTCGGCTTTACTGTTGATTAGTCATAACTTGTTTCCATGGATTTCCCTGGTAGCTCAGTTGGTAAAGAATCTGCCTGCAATGCAATAGACCTGGGTTCAATCTGAGGATCAGGAAGATCCCCTGGAGAAGGGAATGGCAACCTACTCCAATATTCTTGCCTGGAGAATCCCATGGACAGAGGAGCCTGGTGGGCTATAGTCCATGGGATCACAAAGAGTCAGACATAACTAAGTGACTGACATACACATACCTATGTACTTATACATGTTCTTTTTCAATTATATCTTTATCTCAGTGATGTTGATATGAGAACTTCCTACATATCAATTGCACACAAATGATTTTATGCAGCTTAACTAGAAAATTTTTAGGGAGTTAGCCAAATTTTTGAAAAAAAAAAAAAATTGGTGTCTTTCTGCAGACTGTAATGATATACATTCTAAAGTTATTTTATTTCTGATATTTTAACATACTCATTAACTCTGACAATGAATTCCAATATATGAGGATGGGCATCCAGTGACCATGACATTAACTTAAAGTTACCTCTCTGGTTACAGGCCAATTAGATGCTCTCATGTTAGAATTTGGAGTGCAGAGTGAGTGGAGATAAGAGTCTGAGGATCATTGATGCTGTTATATAATGTGCATAATCTAAATGCATGTGGCTGCTGATGACTCCTGTACCTTTCTTTCTTTCTAGCCTTAAGCAGGAGACCTGGGTTTGATCCCTGGGTCAGGAAGATGCCCTGGAGAAGGAAATGGCAACCCACTCCAGTATTCTTGCCTGGAGAATCCCATGGACAGAGGAGCCTGGTGGGCGACAGTCCATGGTGTCGCAAAGAGTTGGACACAGTTTCACTTTCACTTTCATTTTCCTTTGATACCAATAGTCACCTCTTTCTCATTCATTTTATTTCCTTTTCTGGGAAAGCTGGCCAGAGTCAGAGTCATTTGCATATAAAAGGAGAATAATTATTGTGGCATATATTGCTACTCATTTCATCAATAATATTGAGTCCTCTAAAGGACATATAGAGGGCTTCCCCAGGTGGTGCTAGTTGTAAAGAATTTACCTGTCAGTGAAGGAGACACAAGAGACACAGTTTAATCTCTGGGTTGGGAAGATCCTCTGGAGAAGCGCATGACAAGCCACTCCAATATTCTTGCCTGGAGAAATCCATGGACAGAGAAGCCTGGTGGCCTATAGACCATAATGTCCCAAAGAGCTGACATAACTGAAACATCTTAGCACAGCACACACTCTTCACCAGTAGCATATTGGATATGCATTTTGCATGTTGTGTTGTGCCCAAGTCACGAAATCTCCCAGTGACCACCAGGGAGCCGATATCCAATGCAAAAGCAAGAGAGTTTTTATTACCAAGCTCGAGCTGGGGCTCCCACCGATATCGAGGCAGCGACTATAGGGAGGAGCCCTGAGGGTATTCTCGCGTGAGAAATTTGAAAAACGGGTGTTCCCGAGTTGGGAGACATCTAATTGGTTACTTTCTGTGGAAGGGTTAGGTGTTGGTTTCTGATTGGTTCTTATTTTCCCAGGCTGGCCCCGGGTTCTGATTGGTTCCCATTTCCCAGGCTGGCCCCGGGTTCTGATTGGTTCCCATTTCCCAGGCTGGCCATGGGTTCTGATTGGTTCCCATTACCTAGGTAGACTATGTTAAGTCAGGAGATTTTGGTCTGGGGTCCGATTGGCTCGAGGGTGGTGGGGTGAAGTCAGGGGATTTCCAAAGGATCTTGGATTTTCAAAGGCTCTTTTCCTGGATCCTTACAAAATGGAGTTTTTCTGTTAACAAAATGGAGTAGCTTAGGTCCTTCAGTTGTACTCTGAGTAGGAGTTAAATAAACAGAGTGACAACATACAGCCTTGTCATACTCCTTTCCCAATTTTAAATCAGTGTGTTGTTCCACATCTGATTCAAATTGTTGCTTCTTGACTTGCATACTGCTGCTCTCAGAAGGCAGGTAAGGCGGTCTGATATCTCTTCAATAATTTTCCAGTTTGTTGTGATCCATACAGTCAAAGACTTTAGCATAGTCAGTGAAGCATATGTTTTTCTGGAATTCTCTTGCTTTTTCTATGATCCAGTGTATGTTGGCAATTTGATCTCTGGTTCCTCTGCCTTTTCTGAATTCAGCTTGCCCTCATTAGTTATCTCTTTTATATGTAACACTGTGTATATGTCAATCTTAATTTCCAAGTTTACCCCTCCCCCATCCCACTGTCTTGTAATGTTGCATTGTTTTACAGGTAGAAACACTCATAGTCTGTATACTTAAGGGAGAAAGAACTTTGATACATTTATAAACAATTTTCTTTGGGAGGTTAAAATGGCTACAAGACATTCAAGTGCGGCCTGTAAGCTGCCAATTAAAATGAGGGGAGAAACAATAAAGGGAGAGCAGGACCTAGAACAATTTTGACAAAAGATTCATTACAAAAGTGTATCAGCATCCATATACATAACAAACACTCGACAGGTATTTAAGAGTGAGGAACACTTAGGATGGGTGCATAAGTTAATACTAAAAATAACTAAACTAAAGAGCACAACTGAAAAAAAAAAAAAAAAAGAGCACAACTGCCCACAAATGTCTTTATCCAAAACAGTAGCCAAACGCAGGTTAATGCTGTTGCATTAAAATAAATGAATATATTTATGTATCTAAATGTATTCTAAGAACTGTGAATTTGAAGTCAGGGATGAATAAAGGTGAAATCACTGTATTTAGTGGAATTATAATGTAGCATTGGATTCCAATGAGTAAATTTTAAAATATAGTTTGTGTTATTGGAGCTGAACCAATGCATGAGTGGTTTAGGCTAGACTGTAGAACAATAAGTCAATATTTGGAGTATAGGGAATAAAATAACAATTGACACAGTTAACAGGTATATTTTAGAGCTTTAAAAAAAAACAAAAGTAAATATAAGCTCTAATTGGAGTATTCAACAGTTTAATTAAATGTTCTTCAGTCTACATAAACCTTTTTCTATGCACATTTGTGAAGTTCTGAGGCAAAATCCTGCTTGTTGAGTCCTCAGGTCTTAGGAAATTCAAACAATTCTCTACACCAGATAAATTAGTCTGAGTAGTTTGGAAAGACAGAATGTCTGCTCCACTAGCTCTAATGTGGATGTGATTACCCTTCCTTGCAGCCTGGTTGGAATATAACACATAACATGTGAGCAAGTCTTCTCCAGGTTCATCTTCCTCTGAATGAGAATGTGCATGCTCAGTTGTGTCCGAGTCTTTGCCACTCTATGGACTATAGCCTACCAAGCTCCTCTGTTCATGGGATTTTCCAAGCAAAAATATTGGAGTGGGTTGCCATATCCTTTTGCCTGCTCATTAATAGTTGGCATTTCTCATGATTCCACTCATAACCTGCTCTTCACCATTTACTCAGTGCCTTACTACCCACTATCAATTTTAACTCATTTATATTTGATGATAGTAAAAACTGTCTATCCCAGGCCTCTCTTTTGAGCTCTGAACAATTTATTCTTGAATATCTCTCATGCCTTCAAATCACCAAGTCTAAAAAAGTGAGCTCATCATTCTTTACTCCACTTTCACAAACTTAATCTTTCTTCTAAGCTTCTCAATAAATTTAATTCTGTGGAAAAAAATGTAGCCTTTTGATATAAGGCTATAATATGATACTTGTATAAGATGTAAAGGGCTTCCCTGGTGGCTCAGTGGTAAAGAATCTGCCTGCTATGCAGGAGCCTCAGGAGATGTGGTTTTGATCCCTGGGTTGGGAAGATCCCCTGGAAGAAGGGGCAATCCACTCCAGTATTCTTAGCTGGAGAATCTCAGGGACAAAGGAGCCTGGTGGGCTACAGTCTTGGGGTTCGCAAAGAGTTGGACACAACTGAAGAAGCTAGAATGCACACGCAATATGTAAAATGACTCCATTTGAAATAAAATGATTTCCCTCTCACAAAAGAGTTAAAAACTGATATCCTTGGAAAAATTGCAACTTTAATCTCTCCGGTTATTCAGAGACCCAGGTTCCATTCAATCATTAGGATGATCCCTTTGCATTGTCTATGTCCACCTAGGAGAATGGAGGGGGTATAGACTCCTTGAAGGGGTTCACATTACTTCTGTTTATTTGTCATTGTCAAGAAGTAGACACATCTTTTATTCTTTCACAGCTAGAGGTTTCAAAACTCCCAGATTTTACAATTATTCTCTGTACTTTCAGTCTCTTCAGACAAGCAAGCTGAGGTGAATATTTGTATCACATTTTATTGCACACATGTGCCTAGCACAATATATAGAATATAAAGTTTAAATATTTTTATGTATTAATAAATATGTATCTATTTTTTCTCCTCAATTAATAGTTCTAACACTGTGAGTATCTTTTCTATATGGACAATACCCTAGAAGCTTTGGATGTATTCATGAATAAGAAAAACTTTTGCCACATGAAAGTAATACATTAAACAATGAAGACAAGAAATACACAAATAAATCAATATATATCCCTTGGTACTGTTATGGATAAGGGTAAGGAAGACAAAATTGCAAGACAGGAATGTTTTGCTTATATAAACTTTTCAAGAAAGATCTCTTGGAAAGTGCGGTATATGGGACTTCTCTGGTGGTCCAATGGTTAAGACTCCATGCTTCCAAGACAGGGAACATAGGTTCAATCCCTGGTCAGGGAATTAAGGTCTCACATGCCACATAAAGCAGCCAAAAAATAAAAAAAAAATAACCAAAGAAAGAAAGAAAATGTGGTATATGAATAAAGACTGTCTAAAGGATAAAAGATAATGAATGATGCAGATATCCTAGAAAAAATCATCCTCTGTAGAGAGAACAACAAGTACAAAGGTCCTGAGGAAAAAACACACTTTCTAATTTCACACTATAGTAAGGAGCTGGTGCATCAATGCAGAATGAAGGAGGTAGAAATTATGTTTAAATGAAATCAGAATAGTAGCAAGAATCCTGACGTTATAGAGCTCATGGACCCCAAAGCATTTCACTCTGGATTTAGGTGAACTATTAAAGTGCTTGAGCAAAGGAGTAAAGTGATCAGATAAATGGTACAGTATCAGGACATTGCTGTATCAAGAACAAATTATAGACGAGGAAAGGCAGGAGGAAGACCAGTGATGAGGCTATTATAGTCATAGTGATGAATGGTGATGGCAACTTAAACTGGGATGAGGCAGTAGAGGAAATAATATGGCCTATATTCTAGATATATTTTGGAAGTAGAGAACAGGAAGCTACCAGAGGACTGGAAACAAAATGTGGTTGTGATGTGAAAGAGAAAGAAAGGGGTCAGTGGGAGTTTTACTATTTTAGGTTTGATAGTGTAGTCATTAACATAGTTCATCAAATATTCCTGATTGTCCTTGAACTAATAGAATATCTTTCCTCTGTTTGATATATGAGAAGAATGAATTCTGCTTGTTTGCCTTTGGATATGGTCACATGATGGTCTTTGGCTACTGAAATATGACAATTGATACATCTTACTGGCATCCCTAAATCTCTCCCATCCTTTGTATAATTAACCAAATACCCTTTTTGACTCTGCTAAAACTGAAGTGTCACAAAAATTGGTTACTTCCTCAGTCTGAATTCTGAAGTGAGAACAGCATGGGGCAGAGCTCCAAGCCTACCCTTAAGCTGAAGTAGTATGAGAGAGAAAACAATTAATTCACCAAAATTCTGCAGGCTATTTTTTTCTTCAGTATATCCTAGACCATGTATAATCAATATATTTGGGCAACTGGAAAGACAAGATATTTATACATCAAAGATCAGAGTAAGTAGGAGAGAGAATCAGAAATTTGATTAGTAAGGTTCAATTGCAGCTGAATCTGTCAAAAATTCAAGTACATATGTCACAAAGAGCATAGAGCTTTGGGTAGAGCATTTGATTGGTTGGAGATTAAAAATCAGAATCTTTCAGGACTGAGTATTTAAATATATAAGATTTGCAATAAATAATGTAGTGAGTGCAAGTAGATAAGAATAGAGATTCTAAGGTGTAAGTCTATGGCATGTTATTATTTAAAAGTCAGAAAGATAATGAGAAAATAGAAATGAAGACTAGAAAGGAATTACCAGTAATGTAGAGTGGATGTTATCTTAGAAGTTAAAATAAAGAAATGTGTTAAAATGGAGGAAATGATGAAGCAGTCTATGTGTTACTGACAATTTAAATATGATGGAATTTAACAATTAACCATTGGTTTTAGCAATGTGGAGATCATTATAAAGCCTTTGTCTCTAAAAAAAAAAATTGATAATAATAAAGCCTTTGTCCCTAGAGTGGCCAAGAAAACATCTGTTCAAGTGGTTTCTAAGGAGACTGGGAGAAGGATTGAAGACATGAAGTTTATGTACTCTGAGGGAAATATTTTGCTCAAAATGTTATCTGAAAAGATGGAAGCAGTATCTGAGATTAAATGTAACTAGAGAGAACATTTCATCATGAAGGATATCATAGCATATGAAGCAGCTGTGAATTATCTAGCAGAAAGAAAAATACTGATGATGCAGGAGAGAGGGCACAATTGTGGGAAGTATGTCACCCAGTAGGCAAAAAGGATTACCACTTAATATACTTATTTATATACTTATGTATCCTTGACTGGGAAATCTCACGGACAGAGGAGCCTGGTGGGCTGCAGTCCATGGGGTCACAAAGAGTCGGCCACGACTGAGCGACTAACACTATATTTATGTTTAGTCTACTTATTTTCATGCATGCACACTTCATCCAGTAAATTAAGGAAGTTCATGAAAGTGATTATAGGTATAGCTATGGGATCTCAGAGGAAATGTGAAGCATATAGGGACAGATGGAGGTAGGTGGGTATATCTAATGCTGAATGCATGTGCATGTTCTGTTTTGCTTCCTTCTCTTCCTTCAGCTAAAATAGGAAGTGATGTAATCAACTTAAAGAGAGGATGCTGGTGATTTGAGAAGATGTGAAAGAGTTTTCTGAAAATATAGGAGCACAGGGACTTCCCTGGTGGTCCATTGTCTAAGACTCTTTTCTTCCAATGCAGGGGCTGCAGGTTTGATCCCTGGTAGGGGAATTAAGGGGCTCCCCTGGTGGCTCAGTGATAAAGAATCCGCCTACCAAGGAGGAGATGCAGGTTTGATCCCTGAGTCGGGAAGATCACTTGGAGTAGGAAACTGCAACCCACTCCAGTATTCTTGCCTGGAGAATTCCATGGACAGAGGAGCCTGGTGGGCTATAGTCCATGGGGTTGCAAACAGTGGGATGTGACTTAGCAACTAAAACGACAACCACCCAACAGGGAACTAAGATCCCACATGGCGAGCAGTTCAGCCAAATGGAAATAAAAATATGTGGGAGCATGAGAGGATGAAGGAACTTAAATCAGGATATTAGACAGAATGTTAAAGTCAGTGATTGTGAATTCAAGTCATCATGGTCATCAGAGTTGCATGTTGTAGTTTTTTTGCTTTTTTGTTTTTTCGCCTAGTCCCAACTCAGCTATGTGCTACAGATGCAGAGTTGACAGAGCAGCCTTTGGAGCCTGCGTTGGAGCATTGTCATGGAAAGCACAGGCAAGAAAGGGATGGAATCTGACCTGAGTAAGCAGAAGAGAGGCCTAAAGCTATGAAAGACCATGCAACTTAGTGAGATCGGAGAACTGTTAGTTCAAGATGGGTGAATGAATTGCTTGCTGCATATACTAGTATAGGAAGGGAAGAAAATATTTACTAGTTGATAGTCTGGCAGTTGGAGGAAAGATAGTAGTCACAGTTTTTGACATTTTTCTCCTTATTTTTCCTATTGATAATGAAATGAAGGATAATTTTGATGACAGCAATATATCAGTACAGACTTGCTCAGCAATCACAAACCCCTGCTGAAAAGGAAATACTACAAATGTTAAATATGTCATGATTGCTCGATTCTGATAGTTAAATGCACTTATGGACTATTTGCCTTCTCAGTTCCTCAATTCCATTCTCATTCTGTGAAAGTGATTGCTGTTGGTAACAGGAAAGAAAGCCTTAGGGGAAGAAAATAATTTTTTCCATGCCTATTTAATTCTAGGCTCTATATGTTTTAGAGAGGAATAAACCAATACACACAAAACAGCTATTTAAATTAATGAGCCCTACCAATTATGGTCTAAATACTTGTAACTAAATATACTTTATTTTATTCATTAAAAACTTGGAAATAATTACACCCAGAAATCCTTAAAAATAAATTACTAATTTCCAACATGCATATAATTTCCTCTTGTATCTTATCATTTAAACCATGAAATGTTTCTGCATTTGTATAAATATATATGCATATTTCTTGCAAAAATGTTCTAAAAGAAGACAAATACTGATAAGGTAAGCATTTTTGTATTTAATGAGAACATGGACAAAAACTGAAATATAAAACTGAGTGAGAAATAAAAGAATGAATATATCCAATGTATGGATAATTAAACCCACTTTTTTTCTCTCATGAGAAATAATTTAAGTCCACTTGTAAATGGAAACTATATTATACTGCGAAAGAATGGAATGCCCCTGGGATAAAATTGTGTTTTCAAACAATTATTATGGGACAATTATCTAAGCCTTAATTTTATCATTTATAAAATAAGAAAATATCTCTCTTTCTCTTCTTGCTATCATTTTTTCTTGTTCAGTTTCCGAGTCATATCCGACTCTTTGTGACCCCATGGACTGCAGCATGCCAAGCTTCTCTGTCCCTCGCCATCTCCCAGAGTTTGCCCAAGTTCATGTCCAATGAATCTGTGATGTCATCCAACCACCTTTCCCTGTCACCATCTTCTCCTTCTGCCTTCAATCTTTCCCAGCATCAGGGTCTTTCCTAATGAGTCAGCTGTTCGCATTGCTCTCTTTAAAAGGATTTAAAATTTACAGAGAATTAATAAATATCTTTAGGTATGTTTTTACTTAATGTTAAATGAGGTTTCAATATAGGCTTTAAAAATATCCAGTATTTAACTTACTCTGTATTGACTGTTTAACTTAAGCCAGCACTTAATATACTAACTCTGAAATATTTTGCTAAAAGTTTCAAGATTCAAATAATGTAGGAGGAAAGTCTTATTTGATATATTGTATATAGAGAAAAGAAAAACAGCAAAAATATACAGCTAGATGATTTTTTCATAATAAAAATACCCATGTAATTGGCAATGAGAGCATCTAGAAGTCATTCCCCAAAAGGCAACCCCCAACTCTGCACATTAGAATAACCAGATAGGGATGCAGGTTAGTCTCTTCTTGAAACTTACATAAATGGAATATACTGCTATATTCAAACTTCTGTCTTTTTTTGGCCTCAATATTTTGTTTCTGAACTTCATCTATGTTCTTGCATATAATGTATTTCATTTTTTCTTTTAATTCATATTATTTCACTGGTTGCATATACAAAATATTGTTTATGTTCTGATGTGGATGCAGATTTGGATTCTCGCAAATGATCAAGCTTTAAATATCATCATTCACATTGAGATCTACTATTGTTTTAATCAGCTTCTGTTCATTTCCTTGGTGAGGGAAGGATTATTGTTGAGAGTTATCAAGGTGAATGAACCCAGGACATTGTAAAATGGACCCATGAGATGACAGAAGCTTGTTAGTCCCATGCACTCATGAAATGAGGAAGGAGCATGTGTCACACGATTTTACCTAGAAGTTTTACTCAGGTGCAAAGTGAGCAACCAGGGACCATGGGTTGCAGATTTAGCAATATCAAGAGGTTGGCTGACCTCTAGCTGCCCTGGAAGACATCATTAGCTTATTTGAAAAATGTGAACTGACAGGAAACTGAAACTCCTACACAAGGATAAACAGGAACTGTGCCTGGTCCCCTCAATAAGGAAGGTTTTTTTTGGCTGGGGGACCTTTTCCAAGGGAGCAGAGTAGGAAGTGTAACTTGTGGTGAGTCTATTCGACATGCTCTTGGTTTCACAAGCAGTCAAGACAACATGTGATTTTGCCCTTTAATTTGTCTTCAGTTCAGTTCAGTCGCTCAGTCATGTCCGACTCTTCGTGACCTCATGAATCGCAGCACGCCAGGCCTCCCTGTCTGTCACCAAATCCCGGAGTTCACTCAAATTCACTCACTCAAACTCATCATTGTGAGATGACGCCATCCAGCTATCTCATCCTCTGTCTTCCCCTTTTCCTCCTGCCCCCAATCCCTTCCAACATCAGAGTCTTTTCCAGTGAGTCAACTCTTTGCATGAGGTGACCAAAATACTGGAGTTTCAGCTTTAGCATCATTCCTTCCAAAGAAATCCCAGGGCTGATCTCCTTCAGAATGGACTGGTTGGATCTCCTTGCAGTCCAAGGGACTCTCAAGAGTCTTCTCCAACACCATAGTTCAAAAGCATCAATTCTTCACCACTCAGCCATTTTTCTAGTCCAACGCTCACATCTATACATGACCAGTGGAAAAACTGTAGCTTTGACTATAAGGACCTTTGTTGGCAAAGTGATGTCTCTGCTTTTTAATATGCTGTCTAGGTTTGTCAGCTCTCCTTCCAAGCAGCAAGTATCTTTTACTTTCATGGCTGCAGTAACCATCTGCGGTACCTTGAGCCCGAGAAAATAAAATCTGTCACTGTTTCCACTTTTCCCCCTTCTATTTGCATGAAGTGATGGGACAGGATGCCATGATTTTAGTTTTCAAATGTTGAGTTTTAAGCCAGCTTTTTTATCTTTTACCTTTATCAAGAGGCTTTTTAGTTCATCTTTGCTTTCTGCCAATAGAATGATATCATCTGCTTATCTGAGGTTGCTGATATTTCTCCTGGCAATCTTGATTCCAGCTTGTAAGTCATCCAGCCTGGCATTTTAAATGATATACTCTGCATAGAAGTTTAATAAGCAGGGTGACAATATAGAGCCTTGACATATATTGCTCCAACTAGGTTGTTCTAAGGCCGGTTCTAACTGTTTCCTCATGATAGGTATACAGGTATCTTTGGAGACAAGTAAGGTGGCCTGGTATTCCCATCTGTTTAAACATTTTCCACACTTTGCTGTGATCCACACAAAGACTTTAGCATAGTCAATGAAGCAGAAGCAGATACTTTTCTGGAATTTCTTTGCTTTCTCTATAATCCAACAAATGTTAGCATTTTTATAAATTTGATAATTGCCTTTCAATTTAAAACACAGTAACCTATTTGGATTTCTATTTTGACAATATTCAATTTATAGATCAGCTGTAGGAAAATTGAAACTATCAACTTTGCAACTCATTAATTTGACACAATAACATGGAGAAGAGGTTATAAAATAAGACATGATACAGATATTATCCTGTAGTGTATATGTTGTACCATTTAGATCTTTCTATCTTCAGTTCAGTTCAGTTCACTTCAGTCACTCACTCGTGTCCGACTCTTTCTGATCCCATGAATCGCAGCACGCCAGGCCTCCCTGTCCATCACCAACTCCCAGAGTTCACTCAAACTCATGTCCATCAAGTCGGTGATGCCAACCAGCCATCTCATCCTCTGTCGTCCCCTTCTGGTCCTGTGCCCAGTCCCTCCCAGCATCAGGGTCTTTTCCAATGAGTCAACTCTTCCCATGAGGTGGCCAAAGTATTGAAGTTTCAGCTTTAACATCAGTCCTTCCAGTGAACACCCAGGACTGATCTCCTTCAGAATGGACTGGTTGGATCTCCTTGCAGTCCAAGGGACTCTCAAGAGTCTTCTCCAACACCACAGTTCAAAAGCATCAACTCTTTGGCGTTGAGCTTTCTTCACAGTCCAACTCTCACATCCAACATGACCACTGGAAAAACCATAGCCTTGACTAGACAGAAATTTGGTGGCAAAGTAATCTCTGCTTTTCAATATGCTATTAGGTTGGTCATAACTTTCCTTCCAAGGAGTAAGCGTCTTTTAATTTCATGACTAAAAGCACCATCTGCCGTAATTTTGGAGTTCCCCAAAATAAAGTCTGACACTGTTTCTCCATCTATTTGCCATGAAGTGATGGGACCATATGCCATAATCTTCCTTTTCTGAATGTTGAGCTTTAAGCCAACTTTTTACTCTCTTCTTTCACTTTCATCAAGAGGCTTTTTGGTTCCTCTTCACTTTCTGCCATAAGGGTGGTGCCATCTACATATCTGAGGTTATTGATATTTTTCCCAGCAATCTTCATTCCAGCTTGTGTTTCTTCCAGCCCAACGTTTCTCATGATGTACTCTGCATATAAGTTAAATAAGCAGGGTGACAATATACAGCCTCGACATACTCCTTTTCCTATTTGAGGTGTCGGTTGTTCCATGTCCAGTTCTAATTTTTGCTTCCTGACCTGCATACAGGTATCTCGAGATCCAGGTTTGGTATTCCATCTCTTTCAGAATTTTCCACAGTTTATTGTGATCCACAAAGTCAAAGGCTTTGGCATAGTCAATGAAGAGGAATGGAAGTTTTTCTGGAACTCTCTTGCTTTTTCAATGATCCGGTGGATGTTGGCAGTTTGATCTCTGGTTCCTCTGCCTTTTCAAACACCAGCTTGAACATCTGGAATTTCACACTTCACATATTGCTGAAGCCTGGCTTGGAGAATTTTGAGTATTACTTTACTAGTGTGTTAGATGAGTGCAATTTTGTGGTAGATTGAGCAGTCTTTGGCATTGCCTTTCTTTGGGATTGGAATCAAAACTGACCTTTTCCAGTCTTGTGGCCACTGCTGAGTTTTCCAAATTTGCTGGCATATGGAGTGCAGCACTTTCACAGCATCATCTTTCAGGATTTGAAATAGCTCAACTGGAATTCCACCACCTCCTCTAGCTTTGTTCATATTGATGCTTTCTAAGGCCCACTTGACTTCACATTCCAGGATGTCTGGCTCTAGGTGAGTGATCACATCATCGTGATTATCTGGGTCATGAAAATCTTTTTTATATAGTTCTTCTGTGTATTCTTGCCACCTCTTCTTAATATCTTCTGCTTCTGTTATTTACGTACCATTTCTGTCCTTTATCAAGCCCGTCTTTGCATGAAATGTTCCCTTGGTATCTCTAATTTTCTTGAAGAGATCTCTAGTCTTTCCCATTCTTTGTTTTCCCCTATTTCTTTGCATTGATCGCTGAGGAAGGCATTCTTGTCTCTTTTTGCTATTCTTTGAAACTCTGCATTCAGATGCTTATATCTTTCCTTTTCTCCTTTGCCTTTCACTTCTTTTCACAGCTATTTGTAAAGCCTCCTCAGACAGCCACTTTGCTTTTTTGCATTTCTTTTTCATGGGGATGGTCTTGACCCCTGTCTCCTGTACAATGTCATGAACCTCTGTCCAAAATTGATCAGGCACTCTGTCTATCAGATCTAGTCCCTTAAGTCTATTTCTCACTTCCACTGTATAATCATAAGGGATTTGATTTAGGTCATACCTGAATGGTCTAATGGTTTTTCCTACTTTCTTCAATTTAAGTCTAAATTTGGCAATAAAGATCTGAGCCACAGTCAGCTCCCGATCTTGTTTTTGCTGACTGTATAGAGCTTCTCTATCTCTGGCTGCAAATAATATAATCAATCTAATTTCTGTGTTGACCATCTGGTGATGTCCACGTGTAGAGTCTTCTCGTGTTGTTGGAAGAGGGTGTTTGCTATGACCAGTGCATTCTCTTGGCAAAACTCTGTTAGCCTTTGCCTTGCTTCATTCCATATTCCAAAGCCAAATTTGCCTGTTATTTCAGGTGTTTCTTGACTTCCTACTTTTGCACTCCAGTCCCCTATAATGAAAAGGATATCTTTTTTGGGTGTTAGTTGTAAAAGTTCTTATAGGTCTTCATAGAACCGTTCAACTTCAGCTTCTTCAGCATTGCTGTTTGGGGCATAGGCTTGGGTTACTGTGAATTGAATGGTTTGCCTTGGAAACGAACAGAGATCATTCTATCATTTTTGAGATTGCATCCAAGTACTGCATTTCAGACTCTCTTGTTGACCATGATGGCTACTACTCCATTTCTTCTGAGGGATTCCTACCCATCATAGTAGATATAATGGTCATCTGAGTTAAATTCACCCATTCCAGTCCATTTTAGTTCACTGACTCCTAGAATGTCGATGTTAAATCTTGCCATCTCCTGTTTGATCACCTCTAATTTGCCTTGATTCGTGGGCCTAACATTCCAGGTTCTTAGGCAATGTTACTCTTTACAGCATTGGACCTTGCTTCTATCATCAGTCACATCCACAGCTGGGTATTGTTTTTACTTCGGCTCCATCCCTTCATTCTTTCTGGTGTTATTTCTCCACTGATCTCCAGTACCATATTGGGTACCTACCAACCTGGGGAGTTCCTCTTTCAGTATCCTATCACTTTGCCTTTTCGTACTGTTCATGGGGTTCTCAAAGCAAGAATACTGAAGTGGTTTGCCATTCCCTTCTCCAGTGGACCACATTCTGTCAGACCTCTCCACCATGACCCATCTTTCTTGGGTGACCCCACTGGGCATGGCTTAGTTTCATTGAGTTAGACAAGGCTGTGGTCCATGTGATCAGACTGGCTAGTTTTCTGTGATTATGGTTTCAGTGTGTGTGGCCTCTGATGCCCTCTTGCAAAACCTACCATCTTACTTGGGTTTCTCTTACCTTGGACATAGGGTATCTCTTCATGGCTGCTCCAGCGAAGCGCAGCCACTGCTCCCTACCTTGGATGAAGGGTATCTCCTCACGACTGCCCCTCCTGACCTTGAACATGGAGTAGCTCTTCTTTTAAATTTTTTTTTTTCTTTCTGTCTTACATAAGGCCTAATCCATAGAAGGACCTTCAAGGTAGTGGTTTAAGAAAAAATACAAACAAACAGGGGAAGAATAAAACCTGCTCCAGTTCTTTCTCATACAACAGGTCCAAGTAAGTCACTGATTTTCATTATTTCCCTTCATCAGCCAATCTAGATTTCCCTTAGAATTAGTCGAGACTTTAGCAAATCTAGTTTGGTTACCTGATGGAGTGTCTTGGGTTTTATCCTCAAGAGACTGGGAATCATTTGCTTCATCCTTTTTAGTCTGTTATTGCTACACTGTCTATTTGTAGTAATCACTCCACAAGGAACATCAAGAGATTAACCCCTTGAGTTCCGTATTTATTCTTTGCAGATTTCTATCTTGCAGCAACCTTAGCTCTTTAGGTCACTTAGGACAACTCGATCCATATCTTAACTCTTTTCTTTGCTTTAATTTTTTAGCATGAACAAATGACTATATGATAGTCATATACAGTTATAGTCATATAACTTCAGATTCAGTGGAACTCTTAACATACCCCCCTCCCAACAAGTGAAAGAAACCCTCATTCAGGAACTAGTAGTTCCTATTCGGTATAGCCTAAATTATCAGGATCGAATGCATATGTTTTGCAAGAAATGTGGAAATGACATGATGTTTGTACCCTTTGCTTGCTCAACCCATGTAAATATATATTTGGATGCAGCTACATATATAGGTTGTTGATACAATGTGAATATTACCTCTAAAGAGGACAGCACCTGAAATTTCAGAAGGTGGACCAAGTGCTTTAAGCTATTTTTTTTTTAATGAACATTCCACCATCTGTTAGTCAACCTGTTTTCAGTGATATAGTAGCTGAGAAGACAAGTTCTCCCTGTGACCATAAAACTATAGTCCCATCTCTTTTATCAGAAAGCTACTCTCGAACTGGAACTATTTCATTCAGTATTCCATGCTCTTGTATTGGACAGCTCCTAAACCTTCAAATGTTTGTAGTTGCAGATCAACTGCAAACAGAATAGACAAATCCACATCAAGAGTAGATGTCAATTTTAATAAGAAAAAGTACTGGTCCTGGAAAATGTCTGGCTGGATTCCTAAGCAGATGGTGAAACAATATGGGCTCAGTTTTGATCTCTGCTCTTGGCATGTAGGATGATCAGCAAGACAACAGTAGAAATAGCCTTAGTGAAAAGATTATCTTTGATGCCAGTGTGCCAGGTTGAGAAACATGGCATTAGAGAGACAATTTGCCTTATGAATTCATAATTATCACTAGGTGAGAAATTTCATTCGTAGATAATCACAACATATTTAGGAGTTCATGAGGACTAAGTAGTTCCTGTACATTAAGTTTTGTCTCCACTTGTATTAAATAGGATATTACCATTTCAAATGGAGAATCTAAGTGAGTTTTCTCTACAATAGGAAAGGATTATATTTGATATGAAGGCTGTGCTTTAGAGCATATGAAAATGTTTCTTTCTCACAAGGACTAAAGAAAAAATATTCAACTGTTTCATAAGAATTCTATAAGAGATATAAAAAGAAATCTATACTTTCTTTTAGTATGTTAGTAGCTTCATAGAAGCTGGACACAGTGTATTATCGTAGAAGGTTATTCTTATTCTAGGCATTTAGAAATCATTAACCTGCAGCCATGAAATTAAAAGACGCTTACTCTTGGAAGAAAAGTTATGATCAACCTAGACAGCATATTGAAAAGCAGAGATATTACTTTGCCAACAAAGGTCCATCTAGTCAAGGCTATGGTTTTTTCAGCGGTCGTATATGGATGTGAGAGTTGGACTGTGAGGAAGGCTGAGCGCTGAAGAATTAGATGCTTTTGAACTGTGGTGTTGGAGAAGACTCTTAAGGGTCCCTTGGACTGCAAGGAGATCCAACCAGTCCATCTTAAAGGAGATCAGTCCTGGGTGTTCACTGGAAGGACTGTTGTTGAAGCTGAAACTCTAATACTTTGGCCACCTGATGCAAAGAGCTGAACTCATTTGAAAAGACCCTGATATTGGGAAAGATTGAGGGCAGGAGGATAAGAGGATGACAGAGGATGAGATGGTTGGTTGGCATCACCGACTCAATGGACATGAGTTTGGAAAACTCTGGGAGTTGGTGATGGACAGGGAGGCCTGGTGTGCTGCAGTCCATGGGTTCACAAAGAGTCAGACATGACTGAGTGACTGAACTGAACTGAAATTAGAGTCACAGCAACACTGAGTCAGGGGAGTTCAGAGATTTCTTATACTCCCTGATCCACACATCCATAACTTCCCCCATTCTCAACATCCCCCAACAGAGTGGTGCATTCGTTACAAGTGATGAACCTATATCGGCACATTATTACCATCCAAAGTCCACAGTTTACATTAGGAATTACTCTTGGATTTGTACATTTTGTGGCTGGACAAATGGATAATGACATGTATCAGACATTATCGTGTTATATAGAGTAGTTTTACTAACCTAAAAATTCTATGTGTTCTTCTTATTTATCTCTCCCTCTCCCCTAACCCTGGCTATCACTGATCTTTTTATCGTCTTCACAGTTTGCTTTTTCCAAGATGTCATATATTTGGAGTCATACAGTATGTAGCCTTTTAAGTTTGGCTTCTTTCTCTTAATTATGTGAGTTAAAGTTTCCTCTGTGTCTTTCGTGGCTTGGCAATTTGTTTCTTCTTGACACTGAATAGTATTCCATTGTCTGGATGTATCACAGTTCATTTATTCACCTACAAAAGAGCATTTTAGTTGTTTCCAAGTTTTGACAATTATGACAATTATCAATAAAGTTGCTATAAACATCTGTGTGCAGTGCTTGAGCATGGTTTTTAACTCATTATAATAAAACCAAAAAATCTGAATGTTAGATCTTATGGTAAGTCTACGTATAATTTTGTAAGAAACCACTAGCTTGACTTCCAAAGTGACTGAATCGTTCTGCACACCCATCAACAGTGGGTGACAATTCTGTTGTTTCACAGCCTTATCAGCATTTGGTTTCAGTGTTCTGAATTTTGGCCATTCTGATGTATAATGGTACACTTTTTATGTTTTAATGCCCTCATGATATATGCTATTAAGCTTCTTGTTATATGTGTATATGCCATCTATATATCTTCTTTGCTGCAATGTTGGTTAAGTTTCTCATCTCATTTTTTTTATTAATAATCAGTTTGCTTATTTTCTTATTGTCGAGTTGAAGAGTTCTTTGTCTATTTTGAGTAACAGTCCTTTACCAGATATGTCTTTTGCATGTTTTTCTAATTTGTGACTTGACTTCTCACTCTCTTGACTATGTTGTACAAAGAAATTTTGAAAAATATTTAATGGGCTTAAATGTATCCATTCTTTCTTTCATGAATCATGTCTTTGGTGTTTTACTTTAAAAGTCATCACCATACTCAAAGTCATTTAGATATTCTCTTATGTTATCTTCTAGGAGTTTTAAAGTATATATTTTACATTTAGGTCTGTGATCCATTTTGAGTTAATTTTTGTGAAGTAGATAAATCTCTTTCTATGTTATTGCTTCTTCTTATTGCTGTTGTTCTTCTTTCTACATGATGTCCTGTGTTCAGAGACCATTTCCTGAAAAGACATCTTTTGTCTATTGTATAGTCTTTGCTCCTTTGTCAAAGAAAAACTGATTACCTGTATATGAGTCTAATTTCTGGCTCTCTATTCTGTTACACGAATCCATATTTATTCCTTTACCAACATTACAGATTCTTGATTACTGTGGTTTTATAGTATTTTGTGAAGTCAGATAGTGACAGTTATTCAACTTTGTTCTTCTCTTCAATATTATTGACAGTTTTGAGTCTTCTTCCTCTCCATATAAACTTTGGGATCACAGCAAGTTATTATGTATATATTGATCTCAAATACATTGCTGGGATTTGTTTGATATTGCAATGAATATATAGACCAATTTAGGAAAAATGTATAGCTTGGCAATATTGAGATATTCTCAGTTCAGTCACTCAGTAGTGTTCAACTCTTTGTGAACCCATGGATTGCAGCATGCCAAGCCTTCCTGTCCATCACCAACTCCCAGAACTTACTTAAACTCATGTCCATTGAGTCAGTGATTGCATCCAATAATCTCATCCTCTGTTATCACCTTTTCCTCCTGCCTTCAATCTTTCCCAGCATCAGAGTCTTTTCGCATGAGTCAGTTCTTCACATTAGGTGGCCAAAGCATTGAAGCTGCAGTTTAGCATAAGTCATTCCTATGAATATATAGGACTGATTTCCTTTAGGATGGACTGATGGCTCTCCTTGCAGTCCAAGGGACTCTCAAGAGTCTTCTCCAATCCACAGTTCAAAAGCATAAGTTCTTTGGCACTCAGCTTTATAATCCAAACCTCACATCCATATATGACTACTGGAAAAATCCCAACTTTGACTAGACAGACCTTTGTTGGCAAAGTAATATCTCTGCTTTTTAATATGTTGTCTAGTTTGGTCATAACTTTTCTTCCAAGGAGTAAGTGTCATTGAGTTTCATGGCTGCAGTCACCATCTGCAGTGATTTTGGAGCCCAAAAAATGAAGTCTGTCCCTGTTTCCACAGTTTCACCATCTATTTGCCATGAAGTGATGGGTCTGGATGCCATGATCTTTGTTCTCTGAATGTTGAGCTTTAAGCCAGCTTTTTCACTCTCCTCTTTCACTTTCATCAAGAGGCTGTTTAGTTCTTCTTCAATTTCTGCCATAAGTGTGCTGTCACCTGCATATCTGAGATTATTGATATTTCTCCCAGCAATCTTGATTCCAGCTTGTGCTTCATCCAGCCCAGCATTTCTCATGATGTACTCTGCATATAAGTTAAACAAGCAGGGTGACAATAGACAGCTTTGATGTACTCATTTCCTGATTTGGAACCAGTCTGGTGTTCCATGTCCACTTCTGTTTCTTCCTCACCTACATACAGATTTCTCAAGAGGCAGGCCAGGTGGTCTGGTATTCCCATCTCTTTCAGATTTTTCCACAGTTTATTGTGTTCTACACAGTCAAAGTCTTTGGCATAGTCAATAAAGGCAGAAGTAGATGTTTTTCTGGAACTCTCTTGCTTTTTTGATGATCCAACAGATGTTGGCCATTTGATCTCTGGTTCCTCTGCCTTTTCTAAATCCAGCTGGAATGTCTGGAAGTTCATGGTTCACATATGGTTGAAAGATGGCTTGGAGAATTTTGAGCATTAGTGTACTGTCATGTGAGGTGAGTGCGCTTGTGTTGTAGTTCGAGCATTCTTTGCATTGCCTTTCTTTAGGAATGGAATTGGAGAAGGCAATGGCACCCCACTCCAGTACTCTTGCCTGGAAAATCCCATGGACGGAGGAGCCTGGTGGGCTGCAGTCCATGGGGTCACTGGGAGTCGGATATGACTGAGTGACTTCACTTTCACTTTTCGCTTTCATGAATTGGAGAGAGAAATGGCAACCCGCTCCAGTGTTCTTGCCTGGAGAGTCCCAAGGACGGGGAGCCTGGTGGGCTGCCATCTATGGGGTCGCACAGAGTCGGACACGACTGAAGTGACTCAGCAGCAGCAGGAATGGAATGAAAGCTGAGTTTTTCCCAGTCCTGTGGCCACTGCTGAGTTTTTCAAATTTGCTGGCATATTTAGTTCAGCGTGTTCACAGCATCACCTTTTAGAGTTTGAAATAGCTCAACTGGAATTCCATCATCTCCATCTAGCTTTGTTCATAGTGATGCTTCCTAAGGCCCACTTGACTTTGCAGTACAGGATGTCTGACTCTAGGTGAGTGATCACAGCATCATGATTTTCTGGTTCACGAAGATCATCTTTGTACAGTTCTTCTGTGTATTCTTGCCACCTCTTCTTAATATCTTCTGCTTCTGTTAGGTCCCTACCATTTCTGTCCTTTATTGTGACCATCTTTGTATGAAATGTTCCCTTGTTATCTCTAATTTTCTTGAAAAAACATTCTACCTAGGAAAATAAAATGCCTCTCCATTTATATAGTTCTTATATTTCATTCATCAAATATTTATAATTTTTCTCATATAGACAGTTTAATTTAATTTGAGACTTTTGCATGACAATACCAATAATAAATCATCACACTGAAAGAAATATTTATTAAAAATCAATCATATTAAAGGATGAAAGGATGAATAGGAAATGGTAACAGAATAAAATATTTTATTCTAGCTGTAGAAAATTATATTGCCAGATCTTTGTCATATAAAGTACAAAGACTGAAAATCTTAACAATATAGGGAAAATGTACCATGTAGTTGTGTCAGAGGATTCTTATATATATACACATATTAATATATTATATAAGTTCGGTTCGGTTCAGTTCAGTTCAGCCGCTCAGTCGTGTCTGACTCTTTGTGACCCCATGAATCACAGCATGCCAGGCCTCCCTGTCCATCACCAACTCCCAGAGTTCACTCAGATTCATGTCCATCGAGTCAATGATGCCACATAGCCATCTCATCCTCTATCGTCCCCTTCTCCTCCTGCCCCCAATCCCTCCCAGCATCAAAGTCTTTTTTCCAATGAGTCAATTATTCGCATGAGGTGGCCAAAGTACTAGAGTTTCAGCTTTAGCATCATTCCTTCCAAAGAAATCCCAGGGTTGATCTCCTTCAGAATGGACTGATTGGATCTCCTTGCAGTCCAAGGGACTCTCAAGAGTCTTCTCCAACACCACCGTTCAAAAGCATCAATTATTCAGTGCTCAGCCTTCTTCACAATCCAACTCTCACATCCATACATGACTACTGGAAAAACCATAGCCTTGACTAGACGGACCTTTGTTGGCAAAGTAATGTCTCAGCTTTTGAATATGCTATCTAGGTTGGTCGTATCTTTTCTTTAGTATATATACATATGCTATGGGCTTCCCTGTTGGCTTATTGCTAAAGAATTCACTTCCAAGGCAGCAGACATAAGAGATGAAGTTTTGATCCCTGAGTTTGGAAGATCTCCTGGTAGAGGATATGGCAACCCACTCGAGTATGCTTACTGGGAAAATCCCATGGACAGAGAAATTTGGTGGGCTATAGTCCATGTGATCACAAACAGTCAGACAGACATGAGTGAAGTACTGAGCACAAGCACATAAGAAAATGCTATGTATTATCTTTTGGTACCTTGCAAAACCCACGTTTTATTTGCCAATTTTAAAATATTGTATTCTGATTTATTATTTATAAGTAAATAATCTCTTTATATGACTACTTTTTTTTTTTTAATGAAAGAGAGCTCCTAAAATGGTACAGTCTTAGGCTTAGCAAGACTTGGATCTGCTCTGCTGAAAAGGTAGAATCTATGAAGCCAACTGATTGTATATGGAAGTGTCACTCAAAGTTCAGTGAAATGAAATAATGATTCAGTCTATGATACATGTGTCTGTTTGGATACTCTATGCTAAGTCACTTCAGTCGTGTCTGACTCTGTGACCCCATAGATGGCAGCCCACTAAGCTCCCCCGTCCCTGGGATTCTCCAGGCAAGACCATTGGAGTGGGTTGCCATTTCCTTCTCCAATGCATGAAAGTGAAGTCTCTCAGTCGTGTCCGACTCTTTGTGACCCCATGGACTGCAGCCTACCAGGCTCCTCTCTCCATGGGATTTTCCAGGCAAGAGTACTGGAGTGGGGTGCCATCGCCTTCTCTGATACTCTATACTCCATTTTAAACTATTACATAGTTAACTATATCTTTCTGAAATTTATAATAGAATTTCTATAAATTTCTATAAATCCTAGAAAGACGGTGACACTAGGTAAGAGTTGGATCACTGCAACATAGGCTAATAAAATCTTAAGCACAATTTGCTTTAGCCTGGTCATACCATTATCCACAGTTCATAACTTATCCTGAATTTACAGACTTCTGAAACCTCAAGCTGTCTATCAAAACTTCAATTTGTCTAAAAGTAATGAATCACAGGCGTTCTTAAAATTCGTATTTTTCAAGTGAAAAGAGTAATTATAATTAGCAATCTAAAAGTAGCCAAGGTATCTAAAAAATTAAGAAGACTATCATGAGATACATTCTATACCTCTAGGGTTTTTTTCCCCAAATTCGAAGAAATTAACTGCTCTGCACTGATACATCAATAGAGTCAAATACTCAATTTACTCAATTCTCTTTTAATTTTCTCTCATTTTTGTAATTTATTCATTGTGTGAGAAACCAAATATTGAGAACCACTAGGCATGAAAGTTGGTTAACTTAAACTCTGTATATTATGAATAAGGCATAGCAGGACAATTAATAGCTATGGCTAGGAGAAGCTATTTGGAAATTAACTAATTAAAGATTAAATTCACAGTTCACTAGAAAGCAGTGTTTCCGTTTCAAGTAGCTATATATAACCCTCAATTGGAAATTAATGTGAAGAAACTAAATGGTTAACTCAAATTTGAGCAATTAAAACTATCTATATATGAGGTAAAAAAGACAATGATATTTATAATCAGACATGATTATTAACAGAAAATGATCACAGACATGTTTGAATATTAAATCAGATATAATCTATTTATCTATATATCATCAAATAACAAGTAGTAGTTGTATATAGTAATAGTAACTTGACAGCTTAATTGCGATCAAGTATAATGTTCAGTTCAGTTCAGTCACTCAGTGGTATCTGACTCTTTGCGACCCCATGAATCGCAGTATGGCAGGCCTCCCTGTCCATCACCAACTCCTGGAGTTCACTCAGACTCATGTCCATCAAGTCGGTGATGCCATCCAGCCATCTCATCCTCTGTTGTCCCCTTTTCCTCCTGCCCCCAATCCCTCCCAGCATCAGATTCTTTTCCATGAGCCATCTTTTTGCATGAGGTGGCCAAAGTATTGGAGTTTCAGCTTTAGCATCACTCCTTCCAAAGGACACCCAGGGCTGATTTCCTTTAGAATGGACTGGTTCGATCTCCTTCTGAAGAATCTCAAAATATTTTAGAAACTGAGGAATATAAACCCTGTAGACTATTGATGCCTGTTTTACTGACAAGATCTTCTCTATTCCAAATAGACATTTACTGATCTCTAACTGGGCCAAGTCTTCCAAGTTGGAAGAGTTTGTGAGGAATGACATTCAAGAATTACAGTTAAATTAGGCCTTAAAACTTTGAAGAATTCTATACATTATATGTCAAACAAGTAAATACTTCAATAATGCATTTCCTTAAAGTCCATATTAACTGATACTAAGCTTGCAAAATTTTGTTTCTATGTTCTTAAGAATATTATCTATCAGCAGCAAATAATTGTAATATATTGTTGTTGTTCAGTCACTAAATTGTGTCTGACTCATTGTGACTCCATGAACTGCGGCATACCAGGCTCCCCTGTCCTTCACTATCTCCCAGAGTTTGCTCAAACTCATGTCCATTGAGTCAGTGATACTATCCAACCATCTTATCCTCTGTCACCCCTTTCCCTCCTGCCTTCAGTCTTTCCTAGCATCAGGGTCTTCTCCAGTGAATTGGCTCCTTACATCAGGTGGCCAAAATATTGGAGCTTCAGCATCAGTTCTTCCAATGAATATTAAGGACTGATTTCCTTTATTTTTTTTAATAGTTACTTTATTTTAACTGGAGGCTGATTTCCTTTAGAATTGACTGGTTTGACCCCCTTGCTGTCCAAGGGACTGTCAAGAGTCTTTCTCAGGACCATAGTTTGAAAGCATCAATTCTTTGGCACTCAGACTTCTTTACGATCCAACTCTCAAATCCATACAAAACTACTGGAAAAACCATACTTTTGACTATATGGTCTCTGCTTTTTAATACAATGTCTAGGTTTGCCATAGCTTTTCTTCTAAGGAGCAAGCATCTTTTAATTTCATGGCTGCAATCATCATCCATAGTGATCTTGGGGACCAAGAAAATATAATTTGATACAGTTACCATTGTTCCCCCGTCTATTTGCCATGAAGTGATGGGTGGAAGTGATGGGTGAAAATGAAAGTGCTCAGTCGTGTCCGACTCTGTGACCCCTTGGACTAGAGTCCATGTAATTCTCCAAGCCAGAATACTGGAGTGGCTAGCCTTTCCATTTTCCAGAGGATCTTCCCAAACCAAGGATCAAACCCAGGTCTCCCACATTGCAGGCAGATTCTTTACCAGCTGAGCCACAAGGGAAGCCCAAGAATACTGGATAGCCTATCCCTTCTCCAGCGGATATTCCTGACCCAGGACTTGAACCAGGGTCTTCTGCCGTATAGGTGAATTCTTTACTAACAGCTATCAGGGAAGTGAAGTGATGAGACTGGATCCATAATCTTAGTTTTTTGAATGTTGAATATTAAGCCAGCTTTTTCACGTTCCTCTTTCACCTTCATCAAGAGGCTCTTTAGTTCCTTTTCACTTTCTGCCATTAGGGTAGTATCATCTGCTTATTGGAGAAGGAAATGGCAACCCACTCCAGTTTTCTTTCCTGGAGAATCCCAGGGATGTTGGAGCTTGGTGGGCTGCCATCTATGGGGTCACACAGAGTCAGACATGACTGAAGCATCTTAGCAAGCAGCAGCAGCAGCAGCAGCATCTACTTATATGATGTTGTTGATAATTCTGGCAATCTTGATTCCAGCTTGTGAGTTATCCAGCCTGGCATTTCCCCCATGATGTTCTCCATATAAAGTTAAATAAACAGAATGACAGCATACAACCCTGATATATTCCTTTCCCAATTTTGAACCAATCCATTGTTCCAGGTCCAGTTGTAACTATTGCTTCTTGTTTTGCATACAGGTTTCTCAGGGGGCAGGTAAGGTAGCCTGGCATTTCTCTCTTTAAGAATTGTCCATAGTATTTTTTTATCCACACAGTCAAAGGCTTTAGTGTAGTCAATGAAGCAGAAGTAGATGTTTGTTTCCTCAATTCTCTTGCTTTTTCTATGATCCACTGGGTGTTGACAATTTGATCTCTGGTTCCTCTGCCTTTTCTATATCTAGCTTGTACATCAGGAAGTTTTTGGTTTATGTACTATTGAAGCCTAGCTTGAAGGATTTTGAACGCAGTTTTGCTAGCACGTGAAATGAGTACAGTTTACAGTAGCTTGAATATTCTTTGACGTTCCCCTTCTTTGGAATTGGAATGAATACTGACCTTCTCCAGGCCTGTTGCTTGCTGAGTTTTTTGAATTTGCTGGCATATTAAGTACAGAGCTTTCACAGCATCATCTTCTAGAACTGGAAACAGCTCAGCTGGAATTTCATCACCTCCATTAGCTTTGTTCATAGTAATGCTTCCAAAGGCCCACTTCACTTCACATTCCAGAATGTCTGGCTCTAGGTCAGTGACCACATCATCATGTTTATTTTGTTCCTTAAGGCCTTTTTTGTAAAAATTTTCTGTAGTATGGTTTTGTAATGTATTTGTATTCAATTACCAAAACATTTTAAATTTTCTTTTTCTGGCTCCATAGATTCTATATTTCCATATTCCTTTGTGCTTGGAATTTTCCAGGCAAGAATACCCGAGTGGGTTGCCTTTTCATATTCCAGAAGATCTTCCTGACTCAGGTCTTGAATCCACATTTCTTATATTCTCTGCATTGACAAGCTGGCTCTTTACCACTATCACCACCTGGGAATCCACATTTATCTCTATGAATATTTGTATAAAAAATTTGTATAAAACAATGCCTGTTTTTACTTTATTTTTATCCAGCTTTTCCTAAAGTTCTGTTTTCTTCATTGTTTTTAATTGTACTGGTTGTTTTCTTAGCCCTTCCCTTTCTTCACCCTAGGTGTTAAAGGTGTTACTGGATTAACAATGTAATATTTAAAATAATATGAATGCTAGGTAACAGCGTATCATACTCTGCAGTAAGCACCATTCTAAGATACTTACATACATTAAATAATGTAATTATCAGAATAACTGTAAAGTAAGCACTGTTGCTACCTTACCATCATTCTACAGTGAAAAACTTGCAGGACTAAACCTACAAAACATGCTGTTCTCTTCCAGCGGTAACAAAACTTAAACACACCTAAAAAAATTAAGTTGTTCTGTAAATAATATAAGTGCCTGCTGGAAGATTCCAGCAGGATTTTCTGCCTGTTGGAAGAAATTCTTTAAAAACAAACAAATAAACAAACAAACAAAAAAAACCCTAACAAGTCAAGCAGCATATTATTAGCAATATCCATCATCCAGTCATACATTACTAGACATGCAAAGAAGCTAACCAATTTGGCCTAACCAGAAAAGAAATTCATCAACAGAAACAAACTTAGAAATGACATAGATGACAGAATTACCAGACAAGAACTTTAAAAAGACTGTCTTAAGTATGCTTAAGTATTTAAAGAGTGTTAATTTGGAGGTTTCAGGACTAAGCATAAATTTACCATTCTTTTGGACAACCTGGACTCCATCTCCTCCTGCATCATCCCTGTCCCCTCACCCATGACAACAAAGAGTTGTCAAATGCCTTCAAAGACTCTCTTCGGAAATATGTATGCTCCTCTGGGTTAAAGAGTGGGACTAAGTATAAAAAAAATTCTAAAAACTTAAAACATCTAAAACATCTACGTGTTTCTTTGATTGTATATTTGGGATTGTTTTCTTTCTGGAGAAGTTATTGTTTTATTTTGTTTGATATTTATCATGCTGTTGTTTTATGAGGGTTTTGAATGCCTGATTAGGTATATTCTTTCAATTAAAACAAAAATTATTTTTTCTGAAATATTGATCCTGCTCCATTTTTTTCTCTCTCCAATTTTTTGAAGTGTCAGTCAGTGTGCCAATTCAATGTAGTGTTACTTTGCTTTATTGCTTTCTATTTGGAAATTGTGTGCTGATATGTCTCTGAGTTTTGACAAGAGAACCAACTGGTCATAGCAAACACTCTCTTCCAACAACACAAGAAATGATTCTACATGTGGACATCACCAAATAGTCAATACAGAAATCAGACTTATTATACTCTTTGCAGTTGAAGATGGGGAAGTTCTATAAAGTCAGCAAAAACAGAATCAGGAGCTGACTGTTGTTTAGACCATGAACTCCTCATTGCCAAATTCAGACTTAAATTGAAGAAAGTAGGGAAAACCACTAGACAATTCATGTATGACCTAAAGCATATCCTTTATGATTATGCAGGGGAAGCGACAAATAGATTCAAGGAATTAGATCTGATAAACAGCATCTGTGAAGAAATATGTACAGAGGTTTGTAACATTATACAGGGGGCAGTGATCAAAATCATCTCCCAGAAAAAGAAATGCAAAAAGGCAAGATGGTTGTCAGAGGAGGCCTTATAAACAGCTGAGAAAAGAAGCGAAAGGCAAAGGAGAAAAGAAAAAAAATATATCCCTTTGAATACAGAGTTACAAATAATAGCAAGGAGAGATAAGAAAGCCTCCCTAAGTGATCAATGCAAACAAATAAAGGAAAATCATGTAATGGGAAAGATTAGAGATCTCTTCAAGAAAATTAGAGATTTTCTCTAACTTCAAATATTCAAGGAAACATTTCATGCAAAGATGAACACAATAAAGGACAGAAAGGATATGGACCTAACAGAAGCAAAAGATATTAAGAAGAGGTGGCAAGAATATACAGAAGAACTATACAAAAAAGATCTTCATGACCCAGATAATCACAATGGTGGATAATTCACCTGGAGCCAGACATCCTGGAGTGTGAAGTGAAATGGACTTTAGGAAGTATCAGAGAACAGAGCTAGTGGAGGCAATGAAATTCCAGCTGAGCTATTTTCAGTCCTAAAAGATGATCCTGTGAAAGCGCTGCATGTAATATGCCAGGAAATCTGGAATACTCAGCAGTGGGCACAGGACTGGAAAAAGTCAATTTTCATTCCAATCCCAAAGAATGGCAATGCCAAAGAATGTTCAAACTACCACACAATTGCACTCATCTCTATGCTAGTAAAGTAATGCTCATAATTTTCCAAATTAGGCTTCAAAAATACCAGAAACAAGTAATTCCAGATATTCAAGCTACATTTATAAAAGGCAGAAGACCAGAGATCAAATTGGCAACATCCCTTGGATCATAAAAAAAGCATGAGTTCCAAAAAAATCTCTACTTCTGCTTCATTGATTACTCTAAAGCCTTTAACTGTGTGGATCACAACAAACTGGAGAATTCTTTAAGAAATGGGAATATCAGACTATCTTCCCTGCTTCCTGAGAAATCTATATGTAGGTCAAGAATCAACAGTTAGAACCAAACATGGAAAAGCGGACCAGTTCCAAATTGGGAAAAGAGTGTGTGAAGGTTGTATAGTGTCATTAAATATATAATTTATAATTTAACTTATATGCAGAGCACATCATGCAAAATGCTGGGCTGATTGAAACACAGGCTGGAATCAAGATTGCCAGGAAAAATATCAATAACCTCAGATATGCAGATAACACCACCCTTATGAAGAAAGCGAAGAGGAACCAAAGACCCTCCTGATGAAAGTGAAAGAGGAGAATAAAAAAGCTGACTTAAAACTCAACATTCTAAAAACTAAGGTCATGGCATCCGGTCCTATCATTTCATGCAAATAGATGGGGAAACAATGGAAGCAGTGACAGATTTTATTTTGGGGGGCTCCAAAATCACTGCAGATGTTGACTGCAGCCATGAAATTAAAAGATGGTTGCTCCTAGAAGAAAAGCTATGGCAAACCTAGACAAGATATTAAAAAGCAGAGACATTACTTTGCCCAAAAGTCTGTGTATTCAAAGCTACGGTTTTTGCAGTAGTCATGTTTGGATGTGAGAGTTGGACCATAAAGAAGGCTGAACACTGAAGAATTGATGCTTTTGAACTGTGATGTCAGAGAAGACTCTTGAGAGTCCCTTGGACTGCAAGGAAATCAAGCCAATCAATCCTAAAATAAATCAATCCTGAATATTCACTAGAAGGACTGGTGCTGAAGCTGAAGCTCCAATACTTTGCCACCTGATGCAAAGAGCTGACTCATTAGAAAAGGCCCTGATGCTGGGAAAGACTGAAGGCAGGAGAAGAAGGGGATAACAGGATGAGATGGTTGGATGGCATTACCAACTCAATGGACACGAGTTTGAGCAAGCTTCGGGAGACTGTGAAGGACAGGGTAGCCTGTCCTTGGACAGGTGCTCCAGGCCGTGGGGTCACAAAGAGTTGGGCACGACTGAGTGACTGAACAACAAATATCTCTGAGTTTTTAAAACCATCTTCTACTGCATTAAATCTGTTGTTAAGTGTATCCAATGTACTGAAAGTACAACTTTTTTTTTTAATTTTTAGTTTTTATAGAATTTTTAAATTAAATATAGTTTATTTCTGATGTGTTACTATCAGGTGTACAGCAAAGTGACTCAGTTATATGTGTATATAAATATGATTGGTGGTTATAATCAGTAAGTTATGTCCAACTCTTGCAACCCCAATAGCTGTAGCCTGTAAGGCCCCTCTGTCCATGGGATTTTCCAGGAGAGAATCCTGGAGTGTGTTGCCATTACCTTCTCCAGGGTATCTTCCTGACTAGGGATTGAACCTGAATCTCCTTATTGCAGGTGGATTCTTTCCTGCTGAGCCACCAGGAAAGCCTCATATATAAATATACATTTTTCTAACATTCTCCTTCATTACAGGTTATTACAAGATAGCAGAGCTTTCTGTGTTATATAGTAAGTACTTGTTGGTTAATTATTCTATATAAATCAGTCTGTACATTTTAATTCCCAACTCATAATTTATCCCTAACCCCTCCCATTTGGTAATCATACATTTATTTTCTGTATCTATGAATCTATTCCTGATCTGTAAATAAACTTATTTGTATATTTTTCTTTACCTTATAGATATAAGCTTTATCATATGATATTTATCTTTGCCTGGCTCACTTATTATAATCATCTATAGGTCTACCCATGTTGCTGCAAATGATATTATTTCATTCCTTTTTGTGGCTGAGTTATATATATCACTCCATTCACGTATTGATGGATCCTTGAGTTGCTTCCTTGTCTTGAGTATTGTAACCAGTGTTGCTATGAATGCTTTGAATATTGGTTTTATCTTGATACATGCTCACATGTGGGATAGCAGGATCATATGGTAGCTTTGTTTTTAGTTTTTAAAGGAAACTCTATACTGTTCTCCACAGTGGCTGTACCAATTTACATTCCCACCAACAGTATGCATGAATTTTTTTTTCTCTACACCCTCTCCAAGTTTATTATTTGTAGATTTTTTTTTTTTTACCAGTTCAGACTCTTTTATTGAGGTAGATTGCATATGTAGTAAAATGACAAATGTTAGGCATGCTGCTACTAAGTTGCTTCAGTCGTGTCCAACTCTGTGCGACCCCATAGATGGCAGCCCACCAGGCTCTCCAGTCCCTGGAATTCTCCAGGCAAGAACACTGGAGTGGGTTGCCATTTCCTTCTCCATACAGTTGGATAAATTTTGATTATTGTAGATGCCGGATTTAAAAAAGAATCATTAGAGGATATCAACAGTAAATTTGAAGTAGCAGAAAAAAAAGACTAAGTAAATTGCAGAGATACTGATAGGGATTATACAAGCTCATTATACTATACATAGCTTCTCTGGTAGCTTACCTGGTAAACAGTCTGCCTACAATGCAGGAGACCTCTGTTTGATTCCTCAGAGACGGGATAGGCTACCTATTCCAGTATTTTTGGGGTTCCCAAATGGCTCAGACAGTAAAGAATCCACTTGAAATGCAGGAGACCTGGGTTCAACCCCTGGGTTGGGAAGATCCCCTGAAGGAGGACATGGCCACCCACTCCAGTATTCTTGCCTGGAGAAACCCCATGGACAAAGCAGTCTGGTGGGCTATAATCCATGGAGTTGCAAAGAGTTGGACGTGACTGAGGGACTAAAGGTGACACATACAAGTTAAAGTATGCATAGAAAAAAAAATGAAGGAAAACAAAGAAAGCCTTAGACAAAAGTAGGATACCATCAAATATATCAATATGTGCAGAGACGACAAAAGGAGGGGAAGAAAAACATATTAAAAATCTTCAAAGAAATGCTGAGAACTCAAATTTACTGAAAACTGAACTTCACATCCAGAAAGCTCAATGAATTCCAAGTAGGAAAAAGATAAAGATATTCACAATCAGATCCATTATAATAAAAAACAGGGAGGCAATCTTAAATAAAACAAGAGAAAACAACTCAGTTTTATAAGAGAATTCCAGCAAGATAAACAGTTGATTTCTCAACAAAAAAAAAAAAAAAAAAGAAAGAAAAGAAAAGAAAAATAGTGGATGTCAAGAAGCCATGGAATAACATATTCATACAGCCCAAACAAAAGCAGTCAAACAAGAATCTCATATATAGGGAAGAAAAAAAAAAATATATATATATATATATATATTTTTTTTTTAATGAAAGACTTTTTCAGATCAAAAACAACTGAAAGAAAGTTTTTACTAACATAACTGTCTCATTAGTTCAGTTCAGTCTCAGTCGTGTCAGATTCTGTGCAACCACATGGACTGCAGCACGCCAGGCCTCCCTGCCCATTACCAACTCCCGGAGTTTACTCAAACTCATGCCCATTGAGTTAGTGATGCAATCCAACCATCTCATCCTCTGTTGTCCCCTTCTCCTCTGCCTTCAATTTTTTCCAGCATCAGAGTCTTTTCCAACGAGTCAGCTCTTCGCATCAGGTGGCCAAAGTATTGGAGTTTCAGCTTCAGCATCAATCCTTCCAATGAATATTCAGGACTGATTTCCTTTAGGATGGACTGGTTGGATCTCTGTGAAATCCAAGGGTCTCTCAAGACTCTTCTCCAATACCACAGTTCAAAAACACCAATTATTCAGCACTCAGCTTTCTTTATAGGCCAAATCTCACATCCATACATGACTATTGGATAAACCATAACTTTGACTAGACAGACCATTGTTGGCAGAGTAACATCTCTGCTTTTTAATATGCTGTCAAGATTTGTAATAACTTTTCTTCCAAGGAGTAAGTGTCTTTGAACTTCATGGCTGCAGTCATCATCTGCAGTGATTTTGGAGCCCCCCAAAATGAAGTTTGTCACTGTTTCCACTGTTTCCCTGTCTATTTGCCATGAAGTGATGGGACCAGATGCCATGATCTTCGTTTTCTGAATGTTGAGCTTTAAATCAACTTTTTCACTCTCCTCTTTCACTTTCATCAAGGGGCTCTTTAGTTCTTCTTCCCTTTCTGCCGTAAGTGTGGTGTCATCTGCATATCTGAGGTTATTGATATTTCTCCCGGCAATCTTGATTCCAGCTTGTGCTTCACCCAGCTGAGCGTTTCTCATGATGAACTCGGCATATAAGTTAAATGAGCAGGGTGACAATATACAGCCTTGATGTACTCCTTTTCCTATTTGGAACCAGTCTGCTGTTTCATAAACAGTTCTAACTGTTGTTTTCTAACTTGCATACAGATTTCTTAAGAGGCAGGTCAGGTGGTCTGCTATTCCCATCTCTTGAAGATTTTTCCACAGTTCATTGTGATCCACACAGTCAAAGGTTTTGACATAGTCATTAAAGTAGAAGTAGATGTTCTTCTGGAACTTTCTTCGTTTTTTTTTTTTTTTTTTGATGATATAACGGATGTTGGCCATTTGATCTCTGGTTTCTCTGCCTTTTCTAAAACCAACTTGAACATCTGGAAGTTCATGGTTCACATATTGTTGAAATCTGGCTTGGAGAATTTTGAGCGTTACTTTACTGGTGTGTGAGATGCGTGCAACTGTGTGGTAGTTTGAGCATTTTTTGTCATTGCCTTTCCTTGGGATTGGAAAGAAAACTGACCTTTTCCAGTCCCTACACCACTGCGGAGTTTTCCAAACTTGCTGGCATACTGAGGACAATGCTTTCACAGCATCATCTTTTAGGATTTGAAATAACTCAACTGGAATTCCATTACCTCCACTAGCTTTGTTCACAGTGATGTTTCCTAAGGCCCACTTGACTTCACATTGCAGGATGTCTAACTCTAGGTGAGTGATCACACCATCATGATTATCTGGGTCGTGAAGATTTTTTTGTACAGTTCTTCTGTGTATTCTTGCCACCTCTTCTTAATATCTTCTGCTTCTCTTAGGTCCATACCATTTCTGTCTTTTATTGAGCCCATATTTGCATGAAATGTTCCCTTGGTATTGCTAATTTTCTTGAATAGATCTCTAGTCTTCCCATTCTATTGTTTTCCTCTATTTCTTAACACTGATCACTGGTTTATAAAAACTACTAAAAAAAATTCTGCAGTCTTAAAGCAAGAGACTCAGACAATAATTGAAATACACATTAAAAAAATAAAATGCAATCAACAGTATTTGATTATAAAAGTTTTGGAGAAGGAACTGTCAGCCTACTCCAGTAGGCTACTCCTATTCTTGCCTGGAGAATCCCATGGACAGAGGAGTCTGGTGGGCTATAGTATGGGGTCGCAAAGAGTCGGACATGACTAAGTGACTAACGCACACACACACACACACACACACACACAAACAAGTTTAAATCCATTTTATCCTTTCTTAAATTATAAGAGAATGCATAAATGATATCTACTTAATATACTATTGGTGCTGTAACATATAGAAATGTAAAATATGTATGACACATTGGTAGATAATGTATAGAAAAAAGAGGTGAATGGGAGTAAATCTGTACTAGAATAAGGAAATAATTAAAGATTAAAAAACAAACAAACAAAAAACCCCTTTTAGAACTAACAGCCAAAAATGGTGTCCTTTTCATTATAGGGAACTGGAATGCAAAAGTAGGAAGTCAAGAGATACCTGGAGTAACAGCAAATTTGACCTTGGAGTACAGAATGAAGTAGGGCAAAGGCTTACAGAGTTCTACCAAGAGAATGTGCTAGTCATAGCAAACACTTTCTTCCAAAAACACAAGACATGACTCTGTACATTGACATCAGCGGATGGTCAATACTGAAATCAGATTGATAATATTCTTTGCAGCCATAGGGAGAGGTTCTATACAGTCAGCAAACACGAGACTAGGAGCAGACTGCGGCTCAGATCATGAAATCCTTGGTGCCAAATTCAGACTTAAATTGAAGAAAACAGGGAAAACCCCTACCATTTAGATATGACCTAAATCAAATCCCTGACAGTTATACAGTGGAAGTGACAAATAGATTCACGGGATTAGACCTGACAGACACAGTACCTGAAGAACTATGGATGGAGGTTCATAACATTGTATAGGAGGCAGTGATCAAGACCATCCCCAAAAAAAGAAATGCAAAAAGGCAAAATGGTTTTCTGAAGAAGCCTTACAAATAACTGAGAAAAGAAGAGAAGTGAAAAACAAAGGAGAAAAGGAAACATATACCCATTTGAATACAGAGTTCCAAAGAATAGCAAGGAGAGATAAGTAAGCCTTCCTCAATGACCAGTACAAAGATATAGAGGAAAATAGTAGAATGGGAAAGACTAGAGATCTCTTCAACAAAATTAGAGACACAAAGTGAACATACCATGCAAATATAGGCACAGTAAAGGGTAGAAATGGTATAGACTTAACAGAAGCAGAAGATATTAAGAAGAGGTGGCAAGAATATACAGAACTATACAAAAAAGATCTACACAACCCAGATAATCACGATGGTACGATCACTCACCTAGAGCCAGACATCTTGGAATGCAAAGTCAAGTGGGCCTCAGAAAACATCACTATGAACAAAGCTAGTGGAGGTGATGAAATTCCAGTTGAGCTATTTCAAATCCTAAAAATTATACTGTGAAAGTGCTGCACTCAATATGCTAGCAAATTTTGAAAACTCAGCAGTGGCCAAGAGATCCAACCAATCCATCCTAAAGGAAATCGGTCCTGAATATTCACTGGAAGAACTGATGTTGAAGCTGAAACTCCAATACTTAGCCCACCTGATGCTGGGAAAGATTGAAGGCGGGAAGAGAAGGGGACGACAGAGGATGAGATGGTTGGATGGCATCACTGACTTGATGGACATGAATTTGAGTAAACTCTGAAAGTTGGTGATGGACAGGGATGCCTGAGGTGCTGCAGTCCATGGTCATCACAAAGAGTCAGACATGACTGAGCGACTGAACTGAACTGTGAGCACAAATTACAGTTTATATACTAATATTGTATTCGAATAAAAAGGTAATAGGTAACATTGACAGCTGATATTTGTCCTCATGCATGGATTACTTTTGTCCTGTTATTAAATTTTTATTAGTAATTAAAATTGCAGAATTAGAAATAATGTAGGTCTGTTTCCAAAAGCACAATATATGTTAGTTGATTTTTATACACAAAAATTAATAACTGTATTCTGATTAATAACTCCAGAAACATTAATTACATATCATGAAAGGCAACATGCTGTTTTAGATATATGTGAGATGGAAAAAAAATCCTTTTAGTGAGTGAATAGAAAAAAATAAAAAAGATTTGTCTTATACATATGAAAAGGAAAATACATAGAAATGAAAGTTGGCACTGTCACTTTGGTAAACTGTATGGAGGTTCCTGGTGCTGTTGCTGCTAAGTTGCTTCAGTCGTGCCTGACTCTGTGCGACCCCACAGATGGCAGCCCACCAGGCTCCCCCATCCCTGGGATTCTCCAGGCAAGAACACTGGAGTGGGTTGCCATTTCCTTCTCCAATAGTTTCCTTTTAATAGCTTTAAACATGGAGGTTTCTAGAAAACTTCAAATAGAAATAATAGAACTATCTAATAACTCAGCAATTCTATTCCTGGGAACGCACCTGGAGAAAACACTTATTTGAAAAGATACACATGGGTCAGTATTATTTACAGTAGCCACGATACAAAAGCAACCTATTTGTTCATCAACAGACAAATAGATAAAGATGTTGTCCATATATACATTCACTGGAATGTTACTCAGCCATAAAAAGAGTGGAATTATACTATTTGCAGCAACATGGATGGACCTAGAGAATATTATGCTTAGTGAAATTAATCAGAAAAAGACAAATAGTGTATGATATCACTTATATGTTGAATCTACAAAAATAAAATCTTTATATATATAACTAAGGAGAAACAGACTCATAGATATTAGAAATAAGCTAGTGATTAATGGTGGGGAGAGTAAGGGGTGAGGGGCAATCACGTGGTTAAGATTTTAGCTTCCAATATATGGGGTGCGGTTCAATTCATGTTTAGAAAGTTAAGATCTCACATACCTCATGGCCAAAAAAACAAGATATAAAACAGAAGCAACATAAGCAAATTCCATAAGGCTTTAAAAATGGTCCACATCAAAAAAATTAACACCTACTATATGTAAAAATAGATAAGCTACAGGGATGTATTGTACAACCCAGGGAATTATAGCCATTCTTTTTAATAGCTTTAAACCTGGTATGTTCTATAGAAATACTGAATTACTGTGCTGTACCCTTGAAGCTAATATAATATGATAAATCAACTATGAAAGTGAAAGTGAAAGTGTTACTTTCTCAGTCATGTCTGACTCTTTGCGACACCACAGATTGTTTATCTGCCAGGGTCATCCTTCATAGGATTCTCCAGGCAAGAATACTGGAGTGGGTTGCCATTTCCTTCTCTGGGGGATCTTCCCAACCCAGGGATCAAACCCAGGTCTCTTGCATTGCAGGCAGATTATTTCCCATCTGAGCCACCAGGGAAATCAACTACAATTCAATATACGAAAGAAAACAATTATATTTTGACTGTATTAAAGAAAAAAGCTGAAATTTAAGTACAGAAAGATAGTAAACATCGGCAAGACCTCTTAAAAACTATCTAGATCATATATAAATAACTTCTATATATTATAAAAAGCATAAAAAGGAAAAAAACTTAATAGTAACCTAACAGAACAGGTCCAAAAATATAAAAACTCAGTTTAAAAAGAGCCTGAGTTTCCAATAAATATTCGAAGTGTATAGTTCTATAAATCAGGAAAGTGACATTTCATATTTATAAATTTAAAAAAATACACATCTCTGATAAAGCCAGACTTTTTTAAGAACATGGTAACTCCTCTATGGAGAAGGCAATGGCAACCCACTCCAATGCTCTTGCCTGGAAAATGCCATGAAGCGAGGAGTCCATGGGGTCGGGAAGAGTCGGACACGACTGAGGGACTTCACTTTCACGCATTGGAGAAGGAAATGGCAACCCACTCCAGTGTTCTTACCTGGAGAATCCCAGGGATGGCTAAGCCTGGTGGGCTGCCGTCTATGGGGTCGCACAGAATCGGACACGACTAAAGCGACTTAGCAGCAGCAGCCGCAACTCCTCTATGGTGAGATTATAACAGTTAAAATCACTTCATGGACTTTTTTTTTTTTTTTAATCAAAAGAAGAAGTGTAGAGTTAGAACCCAGACTTTTCATTTGCATTCATATGGGGGTATGATTAATAGTGTTCCTTCATGATTTGTAAGTTAAAAAGTAGACTAGCAAAATTGTCCATTAGAAGATAAATAAATGTATTTTAAGCTAAGATCATGGCATCTGGTCCCATCACTTCATGGGAAATAGATGGGGAAACAGTGGAAACAGTGTCAGACTTTATTTTTGGGGGCTCCAAAATCACTGAAGATGGTGACTGCAGCCACGAAATTAAAAGACGCTTACTCCTTGGAAGGAAAGTTATGACCAACCCAGATAGCATATTCAAAAGCACAGATATTACTTTGCCAACAAAGGTCCATCTAGTCAAGGATATGTTTTTTTCAGTGGCATGTATGGATGTGAGAGTTGGACGGTGAAGAAAGCTGAGTGCCAAAGAACTGATGCTTTTGAACTGTGGTGTTGGAGAAGACTCTTGAGAGCCCCTTGGACTGCAAGGAGATCCATCTAGTACATTCTGAAGGAGATCAACCCTGGGATTTCTTTGGAAGGAATGATGCTGAAGCTGAAACTCCAGTACTTTGGCCACCTCATGTGAAGAGTTGACTAATTGGAAAAGACCCTGATGCTGGGAGGGACTAGGGGCAGGAGGAGAAGGGGACGACAGAGAATGAGATGGCTGGATGGCCTCACTGACTCAATGAATGTGAGATTGAGTGAACTCCGATAGTTGGTGATGGACAGGGAGGCCTGGCGTGCTGCGATATATGGGGTTTCAAGGAGTCGGACACGACTGAGTGACTGAACTGAACTGAAATTAATAGGTTCCCAAACAATGAAATTTAATTCAGCAGTTGAATTGAATAAAGCTCATACACACGAATATTGAAAAAGTAATATTGAGAAAAATAAGCAATTGATTAAAAAGTAGGTACAATATGGTTTGTGTACTTGTAAAGTTAAAACAATGATACATTTTAATCTTAAATTTTATTATACTTTTAGTTTCAAAACACACATACAAATATGAGAGTAAAACAAATGATTATATTTGCTTTTTATTTCCAATGAGATGTTTTGCTTTTAACCATATTTTCTATTTTTAAAATTTAAAAAGATTCAAATTAAATGTGGTAAAATATTACCAGCTGCTAAAATTAATGTGCTGAGTATACATTTTCTGTAATTTAAAGTCGTGTGAATTAATTTGGAATTTAACATATAACTAAATCACAACACTGACATCTACCTTTTAATTACTTGTAATTAATCTATTTATGCTTTTTTAAATGGTTGAAAATATTATGAAAATATCTATTGGCAACTTCACAGAGTCAGAATTTCAAATATTTAAAAAATTATTTTCATTATAAACAAATTCATTGTGATCAGAATCCTGTTATATAACATCTTCTGTCTTAAGGGAAATAAATCAAGAAAATGACACACAAATTTTTGTGAATATATATAATTTTTTCAAATAAAAATTCCATTGAATCTTATTAAATAATTAAACTATAAGATAAACAGCTTACAGTTTTGTTTTTATTTTTGAGTAATATATGCAATTTTGCCAGATACATCAAGGGAAAAAAGAAAAAAAAAAGACAGGTGCTCAAATAAAATCAGAAATGAAAAAGGAGAATTTACTAAAAACACTGGAGATATACAAAGGATCATACAATATTATTATGAACAATAACATGCTAAAAAAATGAACAACTGAGAATATATGGATAAATTCTGAAATGTGCATTCTCCCAAGGTTGAATCAGAACAAAAAAAAAAAATACAAAATATGAACAGACCAATTACTAGTAATGAAATTGAATCAGCTTATTTTTCTATTTCTTAAACTTTCAACAAACAAAAGTCTAAGACAATACTTCACAGGCCTGAAGTAGGCCTCACAGAATAGGCCGCATCATTTTCTAACTATGTTTTAAAATTGTAAGAGGAAGGATCATTTTCAAACTCATTCTGTGAGGCCAGAGTTAGCCTGACACCAAAAAATACAGCAACAAAAAGAAAACAACAAAAACTACAGGCCAATATTAATGATAAATATAGACACAAATATCCTCAACAAGATAATAGGAAATTAAATTCCATAATACATTAAAAGTATCATACACCACAGTCAAGTGGGATTCATCCCAGGAAAGCAACTATAAATCGATTGATTATTGAAATGAGGACTAAAAGCCATATGATAATCTGAATAAATGCAAAAACATATTTTTTTATGACATTTAACTTCAATTTATTAAAAAAAAAATCTCTCAACAAAATGGGTACAGTGGGAACATACCTCAACATAATAAAGGTCATATGTGACAAACCTAAAACTAACATCATATTTAAATGTTAAAAACGGAATTTTTTTTTTTCTAACATCAGGAACCAGACAAGGATTTCTAGTCTCACTACTTTCATTCAACATATTTTGAGAAGGTCTAGTTAAAGCAATCAGATAAGAAAAAGAAATAAAAGTAATCCAGATTGGAAAGGTAGAAGTAAAACTTTGGTTGCTTACAGATAATATGATACTATATATAGGACATCCTAAAAATACTACAAAGTTGCAAGATACACAATTCATGTACAAAAATCACGTTGCATTTCTATATACTTAGAGTGAACTGTCTGAAAGAGAAATTAAGAAAACAATCTCATTTAAGATTGCATCAATAAGAATGAAATATCTAGGGATAAACCCACCTAAGGAGGTAAAAGATGTGTATTCAGATCACTAAAAGTCACTGCTGAAAGAAATTGAAGATAACACTAACAAATAGAAATATGTACTATTCTCATGGATTGGAAGAGATAATATTGTTATAATGACCATAATGCCCAAGGCAAACTATGGATTTAATATAATCTCTCTCAAATTATGGAGAATGCTTTTCATGGAACTAGAAGAAATAATTCTGAAATCTGTATGGAAACAGAAAAGACATCAATTCACCAAAACAATCTTGAGAAAAGATGGAGATATCATGTGCCCTGATATTAAACTATATTACAAAGCTGTAGCAATGAAAAGAAAGAGGCCTGACAGGCTATACTCCATGGAGTCACAGGAGTCAGACACGACTTAGCGACTAAAATACCACCAGCACTGGCACAAAAGTGGACAATGAGGTCAATGGCACAGAATAGAGATCCTAGAAATGAACCAACACTTATAAGATCAATAAATCTAAACAGTGGGTTGTAGGGATATACAGTGGAAAAAGACAATATTTTCAATACATTAATAGGGAAAACTGAACAGCTACATGCAAAAAAAAATCAAACTACTTTTTCACAACAAAAATACACTTGAAATGGATTAAAAAGTTAAATATAGGACCTGAAACCATAACACTTTAGAAAAACATTTAGGCAATACACCTTTTGACATATGTCTTAGCAATCCTGATTTGACTATGTCTCCTAAGGGAAGGGAACCAAATGCAAAAATGAACAAATGGGACTATACTAAGATAGAAATATTTGCACATTAAAGAAAAACATTTAAAAAAAGAGAGAGAGAACAAAAAAATATTGCCTACTGAATTGGAGAAGACTTATGCAAGAGATTCCAGGGAGATCTGGAAGAGGACTTTTGTATATATTTAATAAGGATTTAATATCAAAAATATACAAAGAACTCACACAACTCAATATCAAAAAAATAAACAACAGCCCATTCGAAAAAGGAGCAGAGGTCCTGAATATGCAATTTTTTTCAAAGAAGATACACAAATGGCCAACAGACCCATGAAAAGATGTTCAATATTACTAATCCTCACTAATGCAAATGAAAACCATGTTGAGATATCACCTCACACCTGTCAGAATGACTATTATAAAAATAAAAATACAGTAAGTAACAAGTGTTAGCAAGGATGTGGAGAAAAGGGAACCCTCTTGCATTGTTGGTAAGATTAAGTTCATGCAGTCATTTTGAAAAGTAGTATGAAGATTTCTTGAAAAATTAAAAATATAACTGCCATACTATCCAATTATTCCAATACTGGGGATTTATCCAAAGAAAACAAAACCCATAATTTTAAAAGCTGTATAAAACCTTTTGTTTGTTGCAGCATTATTTATCATAGCCAAGGTATATTAGTTTGGAAGCAAGCTAAGTGTCAATCAACAGGTGGATGGAAAAGAAGATGCATATATATATATATATATATATATATATATATATATATATAAAACATATATTCAGTACAGTTCAGTCACTCAGTAGTGTCCAACTCTTTGTGAACCCATGAATCGCAGCATGCCAGGCCTCCCTGTCCATCACCAACTCCAAGAGTTCACTCAAATTCATGTCCATCAAGTTGGTGATGCCATCCAGCCATCTCATCCTCTGTCGTCCCCTTCTTATCCTGCCCCCAATCCCTCCCAGCATCAGAGTTTTTCCCAATGAGTCAACTCTTCACATGAGGTGACCAAAGTACTGGAGTTTCAGCTTTAGCATCAGTCCTTCCAATGAACACCCAGGACTGATCTCCTTCAGAATGGACTGGTTGGATCTCCTTGCAGTCCAAGGGACTCTCAAGAGTCTTCTCCAACACCACAGTTTACACACACACACACACACACACACACACAGAGTCATTATGGGCTTCCTTGTAACTCAGTTGGTATAGAATGCACCTGCAATGCAGGAGACCCCAGTTTAATTCCTTGGTCTGGAAGATCCACTGGAGAAGGGATAGGCTATTCACTCCAGTATTCTTGGGCTTCCTTTGTGGCTCAACTGGTAAAGAATCCACCTGCAATGCAGGAGACCTGGGTATATATACATACATACATATATATATATATATATGTATATATATATATATATACACACCTGTATATATGTACATATATATAGTCATTATGCTGCATTCCTTAAAATTATAAAGCTCTGTATGTCAGTTATATCACAACTGGAAAGAAAAAAAGATAATTTTAATAATGTATGAGTGTAGGGGTGCTACTGTTACAGCCATGCATTCCGGGAAACAAACTCACTCAGAAGGACAATGCAGATAGTGGAGTGCAGTTTATTACACCGGCTGGCCCAAGGCAGAGTCTCCTCTTAGCCAAGGACCCCAAACAGCATTTGTGAAAATCTGTTATACCCCATGTGTACCTGTCTGAACCCACCACTCCAAATTCCTTGAGACTTACATAAACCAAGGAAAATACAATCCCAATAACTCCATCATTCACGTGCTATGTGCTCATGTGCTCAAACAGTCAAACAATTAGCCAATAATCAATAAACCCGAGGTTACACACCGATTGATACAGAAAAAATTTATGGCCTGTCTGGAGGAAGGGGTGTCTATGTTTTCTCTTAGACGAGGAGTAACCCAGATATGATCTTCAAGGTTCCCTTGTCTGGAGGGGGTCTTATCCTTTGATTATTGTTTTCATAGTTATTAAACACAGAGTTCAGAGTCCATTGGAAAGGTGGCCGAGCATGATCAGCATGAACAGGCCTAAGATGGAGTCCAGGACCTATGAATTCCTTCTTCATTCCCCCCTCTTGAGGTTCTTAACTCATATTATGAGCATCATTCATAGGGATATATTGCACCCTGGCTCTCTGACCTCCAGTTTGGGAGAATGACATCAACCTTCAGGTTACAGAGTTCATAATACATTGCAAAATTCAGAGTCCACAAAGCAGAACTATCAAGACAACTACAACAGTGGTAAATATAGTTTTCCACCAATCGCCCTTCACCCAAGATAGGACCGAAGTCCAGAAAGGAATGTTTCCATTTGACATTGCTTTTACCTGGTTTTTCATGTCATCTAAAGCAGTCGATACATTGCCAATAAGTCAGGAATGTATGCACAACATTCAACCTTAATTATAGCACAAGACCCTCCTTGAGTAGCTCTGAGTATGTGCAAAGCCATTCTATTATGAATTACCATTTTTCTCATTTGGATTTGCTCTTCATTTAAGGCTTGGATAGCTTTTGTTCTATCTAGGAGGGCCTGTTTTGTGAAATTAGTCAAGGCTTCTACTTTAATCACGATATCTGTTGTCCCTATAGAGGGTACGAATAAGGCAGCAATATACTCATACCATCCAAACACAGATCTTGTCCACCTAGCATATAAGTAAGGTAGATTTACCGGGGCTACTGGGATAAGATTTACAACAAGTAGGTTAGGCTTTTGTTACACTGGCATTTATATCAAATGTAACTCCAATGCAATCCCTGTCAAGCTACCAGCCACATTTTTCACAGAACTAGAACAAATAATTTCAAGATTTGTATGGAAATACAAAAAACCTCGAATAGCCAAAGCAATCTTGAGAAAGAAGAATGGAACTGGAGGAATCAACTTGCCTGACTTCAGGCTCTACTACAAAGCCACAGTCATCAAGACAGTGTGGTACTGGCACAAAGACAGACATATAGATCAATGGAACAAAATAGAAAGCCCAGAGATAAATCCACACACATATGGACACCTTATCTTTGACAAAGGAGGCAAGAATATACAATGGAGTAAAGACAATCTCTTTAACAAGTGGTGCTGGGAAAACTGGTCAACCACTTGTAAAAGAATGAAACTAGATCACTTTCTAACACCGTACACAAAAATAAACTCAAAATGGATTAAAGATCTAAGTGTAAGATCAGAAACTATAAAACTCCTAGAGGAGAACATAGGCAAAACACTCTCAGACATAAATCACAGCAGGATCCTCTATGATCCACCTCCCAGAATTCTGGAAATAAAAGCAAAAATAAACAAATGGGATCTAATTAAAATTAAAAGCTTCTGGACAACAAAGGAAAATATAAACAAGGTGAAAAGACAGCCTTCTGAATGGGAGAAAATAATAGCAAATGAAGCAACTGACAAACAACTAATCTCAAAAATATACAAGCAATTTCTGCAGCTCAATTCCAGAAAAATAAACGACCCAATCAAAAAATGGGCCAAAGAACTAAATAGACAATTCTCCAAAGAAGACATACGGATGGCTAACAAACACATGAAAAGATGCTCAACATCACTCATTATTAGAGAAATGCAAATCAAAACCACAATGAGGTACCACTTCACACCAGTCAGAATGGCTGCGATCCAAAAATCTGCAAGCAATAAATGCTGGAGAGGGTGTGGAGAAAAGGGAACCCTCCTACACTGTTGGTGGGAATGCAAACTAGTACAGCCACTATGGAGAACAGTGTGGAGACTACTTAAAAAATTGCAAATAGAACTACCTTATGACCCAGCAATCCCACTTCTGGGCATACACACCGAGGAAACCAGAATTGAAAGAGACACATGTAACCCAATGTTCATCGCAGCACTGTTTATAATAGCCAGGACATGGAAACAACCTAGATGTCCATCAGCAGATGAATGGATAAGAAAGCTGCGGTACATATACACAATGGAGTATTACTCAGCCGTTGAAAAGAATTCATTTGAATCAGTTCTGATGAGATGGATGAAACTGGAGCCGATTATACAGAGTGAAGTAAGCCAGAAAGAAAAACACCAATACAGTATACTAACACATATATATGGAATTTAGGAAGATGGCAATGACGACCCTGTATGCAAGACAGGAAAAAAGACACAGCTGTGTATAACGGACTTTTGGACTCAGAGGGAGAGGGAGAGGGTGGGATGATTTGGGAGAATGGGAATTCTAACATGTATACTGTCATGTAAGAATTGAATCGCCAGTCCATGTCTGACGTAGGGTGCAGCTTGCTTGGGGCTGGTGCATGGGGATGACCCAGAGAGATGTTGTGGGGAGGGAGGTGGGAGGGGGGTTCATGTTTGGGAACGCATGTAAGAATTAAAGATTTTAAAATTTAAAAAAAAATAAAAAAATTAAATCAAATGTAACTCCATGACCCGAGTCTATTGACTGTAGGTCTTACACCAAGAGAATAAGAAGAGGTTATGATTGACAAGAGAGAGGAAAAGTCTCTTTTTGTCATTCCAGAAAAGACCAGAGTGGTTTAAAATCTCCTTGGCAGAGCAGTGACACCCACCAAGGAAGTCCATCTATCACTGACAGAGGCATAGCCCTACATACCCAGCAGTTGGGAGTGCTGTGGAAGTCTGTGTAGTAATGTGCCCATGAGATGAAAGCATTGTCCTGAGTTGAAACGGAAGTTAAATTCAAAATCATGTTGATGAGGCCAAGAAGCAGGAGTTGATTGTGCAGATTCATCCTGAAGGGGCTCGTCCAGGATCTTCTTTTCCTTCTTCTTAAGGATGGTCTTAGTCTCTCGAGGGTCAGAGGGGTCCCTCTGTGCAGTCCACTCAGCGTTTTTTGGGTCTGCTTTGTATGTCCTCTTCACCCTCGTATGATGGATCCAAGGGACAATACCTGCAACTTTACCTGCAGTAGGGGTAGTTAGAATAACATAAGGGCCCTTTCACCAAAGGGATAGCAAATCATGTTTCCAATCTTTGACCCATACTTGGTCACCAAGCATAAACTCATGAATCTGTTCCCCAAGGGGGAACAGCACCCTTTCTTGTACAAACTTAGTTGCCCAAATTATTAACTTACCCAGTTCCATCTGCTCTGAAATCCTATTCTCCCTTATCTGAGGCAAATTTGTTAATAGCCTTGGGACTGTGGGGTCATCCTGAGTCTGAGCAGAGCTGTCGGAAGCAAGTCCACCCAGAAGCAGTCAGTCCCTATGATCCACTTGGAGAGTCTCTTTAATGTCTGGTTGGTTCATTCCACCATCTCAGAACTCTGGGCCTATATGCAGTGTGCGGTTTCCATTTGATGTGTAAAGTTTTGCTTACTTGTTGTACTAAATCAGCTACAAAAGCCGGGTCATTGTCTGAACCAATGCTGGTAGGAAGTCCAAATCTTACTATTTCCCTAAGCAGGCACCGGGCTAATTCTGATGCTCTTTCAGTCCAGGTAGGAAAAGCTTCTACCAATCCCGAGAATGTACATACCATGATCAGCAGGTAACAGTAGTGTCAGTAAGGTTTCATTTCAGTGAAGTCCACTCCCAGGTGTTCAAAGGGCAGCGTGCCTTTCCGCTAAATACTCGGAGGTTTTTGTCTGAATACCTGAGAGGCAGCATTAACCTGTGAGCAGGCAGCATGGCCTAGGTGGGTCCCTTGGTGTGTTTGGCTTACCAGAGTGTGTGCCAGCTCCTCCAGTACCAATAATTTGCCACTTGGCAATTCCCACCATCCCTTTTCAGTCTTGATGGCTCCTTTCGCTTTGGCTAACCTGACAGCCATTGTCCTTGTTTTATCAGGCTAGTGCCATCAGTATATAGGACCCAACTAAGGTCTGGAACCTTGTGTCCTTCTTTAAAACAAACCCCAGACAACTTACCTCCTTGCAGATCTGTGCCTTCTTCTTCAACACCTGGTAACCTGCTTCCATCAGCAGCTAGAGCAGTGTTTTTGTCCCTTTCCAGAATTTTTCCTTGGTCTCAGCAGCCAGCAGCAGGTCATCCCCATATTGTAAGAGCCAACATCTATATTCTTCTGGATGGAATGAGTTCAGGTCAGAAGCCAAGGCTTTCTCAAGGATGGCTGGGGAGTTCTTAAACCCTTGTGGGGGAGTCCAGATGAGCTGTTGCTTGGTGCCCCCGACTGGATCTTCCCATTCAAAGGCAAAGATGGGCTGTGATGCTGGGGCGAGGTGTACGCAGAAGAAGGCATCCTTGAGATCTAGGCGAGTATAAACTTTAGTCCTAGGTGGGAGGAGGCTAAAAGGTATAGGGGTTTGGAACAGTGGGGTGTAAAGGCACAGTAGCCTGGTTGACTACCCTGAGATCCTGTACAGGCCTATAGCCCTGTCCTCCTTCCTTTTTGACTGGCAGGATCGGCGTATTCCAAGCTGACTGGCACTCTACTAGAATGCCCGCTTGTTTCAATCTATTGATGTGGGGCAGTATGACGGCCCAGTCCTCTATTGGTAGCAGGTATTGGCACTTTCTAACCAGGATGGTGCCTGGTTTGAGTTCTATTATCACTGGGGCTTGATGTTTAGCCAGCCTGGGGGGAGGGGGGCTGTCTTCCACCCAGACCTCAGGGAGTAATTGAGTTAGCTCTCTCTCATGCTCTTCCAGCCCACCTGGTTCTGCCTTCAGAGGCTCATGCAACCTCCACTCATCTTGGGGGCGTCTTGAGAGAGAGAGAGCAAATAAGTCATAGTGTCCATCTGGAAGGTGGGCCTCTCCTCAGGGGGAAAGTCACTTGTGCTCCTAGTTTGAGAGCAAGTCTCTTCCCAACAGGGGTACTGGGCACTCAGGAATGTAGAGCAATTCATGAATCACTTGGTGCCCCCCCTCATCTGACATTTTCTGGGCTGGCAAAACGATTTAATCATGTCTTCTCCCGATACCCTAGTTACAGCAGTAGTCTTTTTGGACAGTGGTGCCACAGGTTTTACTACCGACAGTTCTGCTCCTATATGCACCATGAAGTCAATGTTTTGGTCCCCCACTTTTAAGGTTACCATGGGCTCTCGGGGACCTGATATCTCTGAGCCCCGACAGCCCTATTTAATTTCCAAGTCAGCAAGCCCCACAGCTGTGGGAGCTTCCTCTTCCTTCCTTGCCTAACAATTCCGAGGGGTCAAGAATTTCACAGCAGATGGGACACCTCCTGGGTGAAGGCAGAATACGAGCATACAAGGACCAGTTTCCTATCCTAAAAATCCTCTGGTGATCTCTGGTAATAATTTTCCCTGAGACGGCGTGGACACACCTCCTAAATGACCTTCACAAATTTCCTTTCCAAACCGTAGCATGCTTGTCGACCTGTGTACCAAGCAATCTTTGCTGCCTGCCTATTCCAGGCCCCTGTGGGTCCATGCCCCTTATAGTCCCTCCCAGGGGGGTGATCAGGCCCCCTCTTCCACCCTGAGGGGTGGGTTCCTCCTCACCTGAGCGCTCAGTTCCCTTGCTGCCATTCGCTACCTGCCAAAACGAAGAAATTGGGCGTTGAAAGGTTGAATTCTTCCAGAGGGTCGAGGCGCCTTCGCCACTCTAGGAGATTCAAGCCACAAAGCCTCGGGGTGGCCTCAAATGAGACCTGTTTCATCAAAGTGAGGAGTTTCCTGGCCAATGCACCAAATGTTGTAGCCACGCGTTCCGGGAAACAAACTCACTCAGAAGGACAATGCAGATAGTGGAGTGCAGTTTATTACACCGGCTGGCCCAAGGCAGAGTCTCCTCTTAGCCAAGGACCCCAAACAGCATTTGTGAAAATCTTTTATACCCCATGTGTACCTGTCTGAACCCACCACTCCAAATTCCTTGAGATTTACATAAACCAAGGAAAGTGCAATCCCAATAAAGCCATCATTCACGTGCTATGTGCTCATGTGCTCAAGCAGTCAAACAATTAGCCAATAATCAATAAACCCAAGGTTACACTCCGACTGATACAGAAAAATTTATGACCTGTCTGGAGGAAGGGGTGATTAGTGTATGTTTTCTCTTAGGTGATGAGTAACCTAGATACGATCTTCAAGGTTCCCTTGTCTGGAGGGGGTCTTATCCTTCGATTGTTGTTTTCATAGTCACTAAACACAGAGTTCAGAGTCCACTGGAAAGGTGGCCAAGCATGATCAGCATGAACAGGCCTAAGATGGAGTCCAGACCCTATGAATTTCTTCTTCACTACAGTCATTTTCAAATAATGATTAAAAATACAAATCAAGTATTTGTCTATAACTTATCATTCTTTTATTTACTCATTTATCAAAATTCACTAGTTATTTATTACTGGAATTAAAGGAGAAAATGAAAAGATTTAATAGCCACTGTGGGTTTAACTGCTTTATTTTCTCTGAATAATTTATATAACAATATAGCTGAATTTTTTCTCAGCTCTTTGAAAGGCCTCCTCAGCCAACCATTTTCCTTTTTGCATTTCTTTTACTAGGGGATGGTCTTGATCACTGCCTCCTATACAATGTGGGAACCTCCATCCATAGTTCTTCAGGCATCTGTCTGTCAAATCTAATCCCTTTAATCTATTTGTCAAGGGATTACCCATTTGAATGCAGAGATATACCCATATGAATGCAGAGTTCCAAAGAATAGCAAGGAGAGATAAGAAAGCCTTCCTCAGTGATCCAAGCAAAGAAATAGAGGAAAGAATAGAATAGGAAAGATTAGAGATCTCTTCAAGAAAATCAGAGATACCAAGGGAATGTTTCATGCAAAGATGGGCACAATAAAGGACAGAAACAGTGTGGACCTAACAGAAGCAGAAGACATTAAGAAGAGGTGGCAAGCAAAGAACTACACAAAAAAGATCTTCATGACCAAGATAACTATGATGGTGTGATCACACACCTTGAACCAGACATCCTGGAATGGAAGTCAAGTGGTCGTCAGAAAGCATCACTATAAACAAAGCTAGGGGATCTGATGGAATTCCAGTTGAGCTATTTAGATCCTACAAGATGATGCTGTGAAAGTGCTGCACTCAATATGCCAGCAATTTGGAAAATTCAGCAGTGGCCACAGGACTGGAAAATGTCAGTTTTCACTCTGATATCAAAGACAATGGCAAAGAATGTTCAAAGTGAAAGTGAAAGTCACTCAGCCGTGTCTGACTCTTTGCAACCCCATGGACTATACAGTCCATGGAATTCTCCAGGCCAGAAAACCAGAGTGGGTAGCTGTTCCTTTCTCCAAGGGATCTTCCAAATTCAGAGATTGAACTACCACACAATTGCACTCATCTCACACACTAGCACAGTAATGATCAAATTTCTCACAGCCAGGCTTCAGTGGAACGTGAACCATGGACTTCCAGATGCTCAAGCTGGATTTAGAAAAGACAGAGGAACCAGAGATAAAATTGCCATTATCCATTGGATCATCAAAAAAGCAAGAGAATTCCAGAAAAAAAAAAAAATCTACTTCTGCTTTATTGATTATGCCAAAGCCTTTAACTGTGTGGATCACAACAAACTGAGGCAAATTCTTCAACAGATGGGAATACCAGATGAACTAACCTGCCTCCTGAGAAATCTATTTGCAGGTCAAGAAGCAACAGTTAGAACTGGACGTGGAACAACAGACTGGTTCCTAATCGGGAAAGGAGCACACCAAGGCTGTATATTGTCACCCTGTTTATTTAACTTATATGCGGAGTACATCAGGAGAAATGCTGGTTTGGATGAAGCACAAGCTGGAATCAAGGTTGCTGGGAGAAATATCAATAATCTCAGATACCCAGGTGACACCACACTTATAGCAGAAAGCAAAGAAGAGCTAAAGAGCCTCCCGATAAAAGTGAAAGAAGAGAGTGAAAAAGTTGGCTTAAAACTTAACATTCAGAAAACAAAGATCATGGCATCTGGTCCCATCACTTCATGGCAAACAGATGGGAAACAATGGAAACAGGGAAACATTTTTTTGAGCTCTAAAATCACTGCAGATGGTGACTGAAGCCATGAGATTAAAAAATGCTTGCTCCTTGGAAAAAAAGCTGTGACCAACCTAGACAGCATATTAAAAAGCAGAGATATACCCCACTCACACCTATGGACAGATCAACTAAACAGAAAATTAACAAAGAAACACAAACTTTAAATGATACATTGGATCAGTTAGACCTAATTAATATCTATAGGACATTTCACCCCAAAACAATGAATTTCACCTTTTTTTCAAGTGCTCATGGAACCTTCTCCAGGATAGATCACATCCTGGGCCATAAATCTAAACTTGATAAATTCAAAAAAATCGAAATCATTCCAAGCATCTTTTCTGACCATAATGCATTAAGATTAGATCTCAATTACAGAAGAAAAACTATTAAAAATTCCAACATATGGAGGTTGAACAACACACTTCTGAATAACCAACAAATCACAGAAGAAATCAAAAAAGAAATTAAAATATGCGTAGAAACTAATGAAAATGAAAACACAACAACCAAAAACCTGTGGGACACTATAAAAGCAGTGCTAAGAGGAAAGTTCATAGCAATACAGGCATACCTCAAGAAACAAGAAAAAAGTCAAATAAATAACCTAACTCTACAACTAAAGCAACTAGAAAAGGAAGAATTTGAGAACCCCAAAATTAGTAGAAGGAAAGAAATCTTAAAAATTAGGGCAGAAATAAATGCAAAAGAAACAAAAGAGACCATAGCAAAAATCAACAAAGCCATAAGCTGGTTCTTTGAAAGGATAAATAAAATTGACAAACCATTAGCCAGACTCATCAAGAAGCAAAGAGAGAAAAATCAAATCAATAAAATTAGAAATGAAAATGGAGAGATCACAACAGACAACACAGAAATACCAAGGATCATAAGAGACTACTATCAGCAGTTGTATGCCAATAAAATGGACAACGTGGAAGAAATGGACAAATTCTTAGAAAAGTACAAGTTTCCAAAACTGAACCAGGAAGAAATAGAAAATCTTAACAGACCCATCACAAGCACGGAAATTGAAACTGCAATCAGAAATCTTCTAGCCAACAAAAGCCCAGGTCCAGACGGCTTCACAGCTGAATTCTACCAAAAATTTCGAGAAGACCTAACACCTATCCTACTCAAACTCTTCCAGAAAATTGCAGAGGAAGGTAAACTTCCAAACTCATTCTATGAGGCCACCATCACCCTAATACCAAAACCTGACAAAGATGTCACAAAAAAAGAAAACTACAGGCCAATATCACTGATGAACATAGATGCAAAAATCCTCAACAAAATTCTAGCAATCAGAATCCAACAACACATTACAAAGATCATACACCATGACCAAGTGGGCTTTATCCCAGGGATGCAAGGATTCTTCAATATCCGCAAATCAATCAATGTAATTCACCACATTAACAAATTGAAAAATAAAAACCATGTGATTATCTCAATAGATGCAGAGAAGACCTTTGACAAAATTCAACATCCATTTATGATAAAAACTCTCCAGAAAGCAGGAATAGAAGGAACATACCTCAACATAATAAAAGCTATATATGACAAACCCACAGCAAACATTATCCTCAATGGTGAAAAATTGAAAGCATTTCCCCTAAAGTCAGGAACAAGCCAAGGGTGCCCACTTTCACCACTACTATTCAACATAGTTCTGGAAGTTTTGGCCACAGCAATCAGAGCAGAAAAAGAAATAAAAGGAATCCAAATTGGAAAAGAAGAAGTAAAACTCTCACTGTTTGCAGATGACATGATCCTCTACATGGAAAACCCTAAAGACTCCACCAGAAAATTACTAGAGCTCATCAATGAATATAGTAAAGTTGCAGGATATAAAATCAACACACAGAAATCCCTTGCATTCCTATACACGAATAATGAGAAAGTAGAAAAAGAAATTAAGGAAACAATTCCATTCACCATTGCAACGAAAAGAATAAAATACTTAGGAATATATCTACCTAAAGAAACTAAAGACCTATATATAGAAAACTATAAAACACTGATGAAAGAAATCAAAGAGGACACTAATAGATGGAGAAATATACCATGTTCATGGATCGGAAGAATCAATATAGTGAAAATGAGTATACTACCCAAAGCAATCTACAAATTCAATGCAATCCCTATCAAGCTACCAGCCGTATTTTTCACAGAACTAGAACAAATAATTTCAAGATTTGTATGGAAATACAAAAAACCTCGAATTGCTAAAGCAATCTTGAGAAAGAAGAATGGAACTGGAGGAATCAACTTGCCTGACTTCAGGCTCTATTACAAAGCCACAGTCATCAAAATAGTATGGTATTGGCACAAAGACAGACATATAGATCAATGGAACAAAATAGAAAGCCCAGAGATAAATCCACACACATATGGACACCTTATCTTTGACAAAGGAGGCAAGAATATACAATGGAGTAAAGACAATCTCTTTAACAAGTGGTGCTGGGAAACTGGCCAACCACTTGTAAAAGAATGAAACTAGATCACTTTCTAACACCCCACACAAAAATAAACTCAAAATGGATTAAAGATCTAAATGTAAGACCAGAAACTATAAAACTCCTGGAGAGAACATAGGCAAAACACTCTCAGACATAAATCACAGCAGGATCCTCTATGATCCGCCTCCCAGAATTCTGGAAATAAAAGCAAAAATAAACAAATGGGATCTAATTAAAATTAAAAGCTTCTGGACAACAAAGGAAAATATAAACAAAGTGAAAAGACAGCCTTCTGAATGGGAGAAAATAATAGCAAATGAAGCAACTGACAAACAACTAATCTCAAAAATATACAAGCAACTTATGCAGCTCAATTCCAGAAAAATAAATGACCCAATCAAAAAATGGGCCAAAGAACTAAATAGACATTTCTCCAAAGAAGACATATGGATGGCTAACAAACACATGAGAAGATGCTCAACATCACTCATTATTAGAGAAATGCAAATCAAAACCACAATGAGGTACCACTTCACACCAGTCAGAATGGCTGCGATCCAAAAATCTGCAAGCAATAAATGCTGGAGAGGGTGTGGAGAAAAGGGAAACCTCCTACACTGCTGGTGGGAATGCAAACTAGTACAGCCACTATGGAGAACAGTGTGGAGACTACTTAAAAAATTGCAAATAGAACTACCTTATGACCCAGCAATCCCACTTCTGGGCATACACACCGAGGAAACCAGAATTGAAAGAGACACATGTACCCCAATGTTCATCGCAGCACTGTTTATAATAGCCAGGACATGGAAACAACCTAGATGTCCATCAGCAGATGAATGGATAAGAAAGCTGTGGTACATATACACAATGGAGTATTACTCAGCCGTTAAAAAGAATTCATTTGAATCAGTTCTGATGAGATGGATGAAACTGGAGCCGATTATACAGAGTGAAGTAAGCCAGAAAGAAAAACACCAATACAGTATACTAACACATATATATGGAATTTAGAAAGATGGCAATGACGACCCTGTATGCAAGACAGGAAAAAAGACACAGCTGTGTATAACGGACTTTTGGACTCAGAGGGAGAGGGAGAGGGTGGGATGATTTGGGAGAATGGCATTCTAACATGTATACTATCATGTAAGAATTGAATCGCCAGTCTATGTCTGACGCAGGATACAGCATGCTTGGAGCTAGTGCATGGGGATGACTCAGAGAGATGTTATGGGGAGGGAGGTGGGAGGGGGGTTCATGTTTGGGAACGCATGTAAGAATTAAAGATTTTAAAATTAAAAAAAATAAAAAAAATTAAAAAAATAAATAAAAAATAAAAAGCAGAGATATTATTTTACCAATAGAGGTCCATCTAGTCTAAGCTATAGTTTTTCCAGGAGTCATGTATGGATGTGAGAGTTGAACTATAAAGAAAGCTGAGCACTGAAGAATTGATGGTTTTGAAAACTGTGGTGTTGGAGAAGACTCTTGAGAGTCCTTTGGATTGGAAGAAGATCCAACCAGTCTGTCCTAAAGGAAAGTGAAAATGAAGTCACTCAGTCTTGTCCTACTCTGTGCGACCCCATGGACTGTAGCCTATCAGGCTCCTCCATCCATGGGATTTTCCAGGCAAGAGTGCTGGAGTGGATTGTCATTTCCTTCTCCAGGGGATCTTCCCAATCCAGGAATCGAACCTGGGTCTCCTGCATTGCAGGCAGATGCTTTACCATCTGAGCCACCAGGGAAGCCCATCCTAAAGGAAGTCAGTCCTAAATATGCATTGGAAGGACTGATGCTGAAGCTGAAGCTCCAATACTTTGGCCACATGATGCAAAAAAACAGACTTGGTGGAAAGGACTTTGATTTTGGGAAAAATTGAAGGCAGGAGTAGAAGGGGATGACAGAGGATGAGATGGTTTGATGGCATCACTGACTCAAAGGGCATGGGTCTGAGCAAGCTCCGGGAGTTGGTGTTGGACAGGGAAGCCTGGTATTGCAGTTCATGGGGTTGCAAAAACTTGGACATGACTGAGTGACTGAACTGATAACTGATTTTTTTTTTAACCTCAAAATGAGGCTTGCAAATGAACATACTAGCAGTTTTAAGTCAGTTCTGAGATCGAACAAAATTGCAAATTGACAAGCCAAAGTCTGAGGTTGTCAACTCTCCAATACCTTAGATTTGTTGGGCACCTGTTTGGTTAGACACATGAACTTTAGAGTCAGATTGACAAAGTTTCATTTTTTAGTGGTATGGCACAGCATATTTGTCATTTAGTGTCTTAAACTATTGTGTTAACTGTGAAATGGTAGCCATAATAGCATTTCTGTTGCTATCCACGATGGATTTTAATTATATTTTAAGGTAAATAATAATTAGAATGTACTTACAATAAAATTTTAACTTGTCCATGGTTACTATTCTAAACTAGTTATTTGTTTGTAAATTTTTAATGTCACATTTAAAGACTTGCCTATTTCTGAATCCTACACTTTCCCACTATTCTACCAAGGTAATTTAATCAATGGTCCCATATAAGGGCAGTTTAGAATTATATTGTTACTAATATTTCATTCTCTTTTTCCTCTTTCTTCTTCATGTTATTGTTATCTATTTATTCTATGAAACTCTTGATAGAAACTTTCCTGATCTTTAAATCCAAAAACTATCTGTCAGTCACCTTTTAAGGATTTTCTGTTTTCTTTCGAGTCCTAATAAGTATGCAGATTATTTGCATTTCCTCCTTAACACCTTCCCTTTCCTCTCCTAAATTCCAGGCTCCAAGTTGCCATAGGAATCCGCTAGACAGCCATTCAGCTGTGCCCTTAGTTTGAAATACCATTCATGCTTTCTTTTACCAAAATATTGAGTTTTATTGAGGAACCTAAATTCAGTTCAGTTCATTTCAGTCGCTCAGTTGTGTCCGACTCTTTGCGACCTAAACTCAGTGAATTCTAAAAATAAAATATTTCATTTATTATTTAAATAACACTACTAAATTGTTTCATGCCTTTCCTATGGCTAGAAGAGTATCTCCATGATACTCATACTGATTCTATATCTCATAATATCTTGTCAGTTTCAAAGTATTCTAGTAAATAAAAATACTTTTAGTCTTGGGACCTTCTTCTTTAACACAACCTAGACTTTGCTGGTTGCTAGAAGATATTCACACTCAAGAAGACATGGGGCCCATGTAGTTCTTCTATCCAGCCTGCTGAGGTTGAAAAGACTCATTCTTGTCCTCTTCCTAATATAGCTTCCTAACACATCAGTAGCCACTAGTATTTGGCAGGAAAGAAACCTTCCTCTTTCTCCTTGTCAAGGAAACTCCACACTGTATGTGTGAATCACTTACTCTACCCACATAATATGATAGGATAAAATATAGCCTCCCAACAAGAGATGGATACCTCTCTTTAAAAAGTCTTTCTATCAAATGGCTCAAACTATAATAGGATTTTTATTTTCTTGAGCATGAATAAAATTGATGTGTGGTGCAATTTAGAGAGAAAGTTCCCAGATTTAAATTTTCAATGGTCTTGGCAATTTAAAAATGATGGAGCACTTACCTGCATGTATTTCAAAACAGAATAATAACTAATTCCCTAAGATAAAAAAAATGAATAAAATTTTAATTCATCCATGATTATTATTTAAAACTAGTCATTTGTTTGTAAATTTAAAGTCAAATTTAAACACCTGCCTGCCTCTGAATGCCACACTTTTCCATTATTCTGCTACCAAAGTAATTGCATCAATGGTCCATAATAAGGGCAATTTAGAAATGTAAAATAAAGTTTCTTTTCAGAAGGGAAAAAAAAATAAGAAAAAACAGATGCTTCAATCTCAAGCTTGAAATCAGAAGACAGAAAAGTTCAGGTGAAAGATCTTAGCAGATGAAGGGAAAAGGAAAACCAACACAAGAGCCCAAACTCCAAAGTCTTCAGCCAATAATTTTCTTTTGCAACATGTAATTTCCTAGGAAATATTGAGGCAAACTTTGTTTCATCCCCAAATCAAAATCCCACTAGCTCAGCATTTCCCAAAATATCCTTCAGTGTAAGGTATCCTTTCAAAATATGTCACAATATAGTACCCAAGCAGAGGAGAAGGCAATGACACCCCACTCCAGTACTCTTGCCTGGAAAATCCTATGGACGAAGGAGCCTGGTAGGCTGCAGTCCATGGGGTCGCTAAGAGTCGGACACGACTGAGCGACTTCACTTTCACTTTTCACTTTCCTGCATTGGAGAAGGAAATGGCAACCCACTCCAGTGTTCTTGCCTGGAGAATCCCAGGGACAGCGGAGCCTGGTGGGCTGCTGTCTATGGGGTTGCACAGAGTAGGACACGACTGAAGTGACTTAGCAGCAGTACCCAAGCACACCCCACCTTATAAATTTCCAATGAATTTAAAATACAAGTTATCATTGATTAACATCAGTTTTGTATTGCATGTGTCCCCTTAGAGGTGGATTTTTTTTTTCCAATAAATGCTACTGTATTGTAAATTGTGCTGCAATTGGAAAAGACCCTGATGCTGGAAAAGACTGAAGGCAGGAGAAGGGAACAACAGAGGATGGCATCACCAACTCAACGGACGTGAGTTTGAGCAAGCTCCAGGAGTTGGTGATGGGCAGGGAGGCCTGGCGTGCTGCAGTCCATGGGGTCACAACGAGTCGGACACAACTGAGTGACTAAACGAAATACAGCAGGATCCATGGTTTTGTTGAATCCAATCCGTGATTTTGAACCTTGGAGGAGGAGGGACTGACTGTAAAGTTATATGCAGATCTACTCAGTGGAGGGTCTGAGTATGCAAACCCACATTTTTCAACTGTCAACTGTATAGTGTTTTGAGCTAACATTTGGTAAAGGAAGCTGCATACTTCAACTTGCAGTCTTTCAAAATTACTTAATTGTGGGCTATCTTATTCTTTAAGATGGCTATATTATAGAACGAGTGTATCATGGAATACAATTTGGGAAATACAGCATTAGTTTACTTTTTAAATTCTATTTCTAGATCACCAGTATCAATCTAAATAATATACATTTATGCTATATGAATAGTTCAGAAAAACAAAATGATTATGGTGCAAACAATGGAAAAGTAAGTTTTAATTTTCAGTCTAAGGAGAAAGACGCTAAAGATTGGAATAATGAGATACAGTAGCTAAAATTTAGTCTACTGTAATTGGCATTTTAAAGAACTGTTAGCATTTCACGTTTAGCACATGCTCTAAAGTAAATTTGCCTTGTGCGAAATAATTAGAATGTTTTGTATGGTAATATTTTCCAGCGGTTCAAATTGTTCAGGGTAATTTATATTTCCCTTTCAAGTATATTTGTGTAGTTGAATTGCTCACTGGTGGTAGATTGCCCTTTTGCTGCATTTGAAAATGTAAATCACTAATCACAGTTAGACTGTACTTAGTCATCTGTCACCAACATCACTAGTATATAGACAGTTTCTGAGTGATAGAACTTTATTTAATACTTTAATATGCTTTCCAGAACCATTAGTTATCTAAGACTCTGAACTGAAAAAAAATCAAAGCAAGCTATTGAATAACATGGAATATTTCTTTTAGGGTTCAAAAGTTGTTTTCGTATCATTCAGAGGTTTGGATTTATGCATAAAAATAAATGTCAAGGTTACTTTGCCCATTCATGAAGTTCAAGAATAAAAATGTTTGGCAGATTCAAGCTAGTCATTCAAAAGTATCATTTATTCCCTATATATGTATTTTTATCTTTGATACTGGAGTATTTTTAGGTTAGAATATCCATCTACTTCTTCCTGCTCAGTCGTGTCTGACTCTTTGTGACCCCATGCACTGTAGCTCATCAGGTTCCTCTGTCCATGGGATTTCCCAGGCAAGAATACTGGAGCGTTTCCCACTATATTTTACACTCTGTTTCCCTCCCCACCCCCATTTTCTTTAGTGGCATATAATTGCTTTACAATGTTGTGTGAGTTTCTTCTGTGCAATGAAGTGAATCAGCCACATGCATACATATATCCCCTTCCTCTTGGACCTCCTTCCCAATCCTCTCTATCCACTGTGTAGATCATCACAGAACACTGAGCTGAGCTTCCTGTGCTTTGTAGCTGGTTCCCACTAGCTCTCTATTTTGCACATAGTATTACGTATGTGTCAATCCCAATCTCCCGATTCATCCCAATATCCCATTCCCCTAATGATCAATGTTGATTCTTTTCATCTGCTTCTCTATTCCTGTCTTAGAAATAGGTTTATGTCTGCCATTTTTTTCTAGAATCCATATATATGCATTAACATACAATATTTATTTTTCTTTTTCTGACTTACTTCATTCTATATGACAGACTCTAGTTTCATCCATGTCTCTACAAATGACCCTATTATGTTCCGTTTAGTGGCTGAATAATGTACCATTGTATGTATGTAGCACATCTTTATCTATTCATTTGTCTTTGGACATTTAGGTTGTTTCTTTGCCCTGTCTATTGTAAATACTGCTGCAATGAACATTCAGGTGCATGCTTCCTTTTGAATTATACTTTTCTCAAAATATATGACTAGTGGCAGGATTGCTGTGTCATATGGTAGTTCCATGTTTAGTTTTTTAAGGAACCTCCATACTGTTCTCCACAATGGCTGTATCAATTTACATTTTCACCAACACTGAAAGGTGGTTTCCTTTTCTCCACACCCGCTGCAGCATTTATTGTTTGTACATATTTTTAATAATGGCCATTCTCACTGGTGTGAGGTGATATCTCACTGTGTGTTTGATTTGCATATCTCTAATCATTAGTGATCTTGAGAGTCTTCTCATGTGTTTCTTGGCCATCTATATGTCTACTTTGGAAAAACATCTGTATAAGTCTTCCTAGAAAGCCCAGGGACAGACCCATGCACCTATGGTCACCTAATCTATGATAAAGAGGCAAAAATATACAATGGAGAAAAGACAGCCTCTTCAATAAGTGATGTTGGGAAATCTGGATAGCTACATGTCAAATAATGATATTAGAATACTAACACCATATTCAAAAATAAACTCAAATGACTTAAAGGCCTTAATGTAAACCAAGACACTATAAAGCTTTTAGAGGAAAACATAGGAAAAATACTCTATGGCATAAGCCACAGCAAGTTCTTTTTTGACCCACCTCCCACAGTAATGAAAATAAATTAAATAAATAAATAAATAAACAAATGGGACCTAATTAAACTTAAAAGCTTTAGCACAGCAAAGAAAACCATAAACAAGATGAAAAGACAAACTTCAGAATGGAGAAAATGTTTGCAAATGAAGCAACAGATAAAGGATTATTCTCTAAAATATACAAAGAGTCATGGAGCTCAATATTAAAAAAAAAATTTCAGACATACTCTAAGTTACTCTCGTTAATTATAAGTTCCTCTCATTTGACCAACTTCTGATCCATGAGATTTTATGATTAACACAAATTGTCTGTATCATCATTAGCTTCAAAAATAACCATATTTTTTGCAATTTTTTAATAAAAAGAAAATAAGTCATAATTCATCCATTACATAAAAGTTAAATGCACAATGACAAGAACACTTGTTGTTTTTATTCAGCTGCTAAGTTGTGCCTTACTCTTTGTGACCCCATGGACTACAGCCTGCCAGGCTCATCTGTTCATGGGTATTTCCTGGCAAGACTTTGGAGTGAGTTGCCATTTCCTTCTCCAGGGGATCTTCCTGGATCAGAGATCAAACCCATAATTTCTGCATTGGCAAAAGGATTCTTTACCACTGAGTCATCAGAGAAGCCAATAAGAATACTAGATAGTCATAAACATACAGTAATTTGAGAAGAATGATACTATTCAGGTTAAAATTATATTCAATAAAATGAGCATTACTGTTTATTTAATTTTAAATTATTTATTATTTTGTCACATGCCTCAAGTCTGTAGCCAGTTAACTTGGATGATTGTGAACTGTCTTATGGTTACAGAGTGTCTATGTACAAATCATTATGATAGGTTGAAGTTAAAGGATCAAAAAACTAATATGAAGAAATAAAAAGGCCATGATTCTACATTGAAAGAAAGTAAACACTAGGGGTAGAATCTGAAATGTACACAGATATTACCAAAAAGAAAAAGACTGAGGGAGGGAGGGGAAATAAATTAATAATGATAATTAAAATATATATATTATTATAAAATATATATATATATTCTATATGTGTGTATTAGTTTTATTCTAGGAAACATATGTATTTTAACTCTTTTATACTTTCCACAATACTGTGATTTAGGTAAAATTATTATCTACATTTTTACAAAGGAGTTTAATAACTTGCTTATAGTAAATAAAGCAGCCAGTTTCAAACCCCAAGAAGTAGCTCTTCAGAGCCCATATAACTGACAATCTTGTTACATGATATACCCACTCTTACTCATGGTAGATACTTCCTAGGCTCCAAGCCGATGCATGAAACCGTGAATACTGTCAAACTCTATGTATAATATATACATTTTATACTCTGTGTCCTCAGTGAGGACTGTCACTTAACTTTTGTAACTGTTCTATTTTATCATTAAATTTGTTGCTAATTTCTTGGTGTGCCTAATTTATAAACTAAACTTTATCATAGGTGTGTATCTATAGGAAAACACATAGTATATACATAGTTTGGTACTATTTATGGTTTCTAGCACAGCACAGTGAAGTCTACTCAGCTCTCTTTGGTGCCCTAAATGTGTGTGTATCACTCAGTTGTGTCTGACTCTTTGGGACCGCATGGACTACACACCTCCAGGCTCTTCTGTCCATGGAATTTGCCAGGCAATGATATCTGACTCCAGGAGATCTTCCTGACCCAGGGATCAAATGCACATATCCTGCATTTCCTGCATTGGCAAGTGATTCTTTACTACTTTACTACCTAAATGGGAAAGAAATCTAAAAAAGAGTGGATATATGTATATGTATAACTGATTTACTTTGCTATACTGCAGAAACTAACACAACATTGTAAAGAAGCTATACCTCAATAAAAATTAATAGAAAACTTTTTTTAAAAAGGTATGGAATATGGTCTCTCTCTTTCTCTCATATCTTACTGTACAATTTAGTACTTTTTTTTTCCATCTTAGAAAAGTACTTGCCACTCAGTAGTGCTGGCCATTATTTTTCCCATTTGAGGTACAGTAGCAAAACTAGCACAAGTTTCTTCCTCTTTATAATTTCACAACTTGTCTTAATGCAGATCTTAGCCACCTCAGCATACATTTTTATTTTGGTTTCATATTTGGATAAGAACTGTCACCTTTTCACTTAAAGAAGCACTTCATAGCTCCTTTTTTTTTTTTTTTTTTGGTATAGCTGAATTGCCTGTATCACTATTCTTATGCTTTGCATCACTATTCTTACACTTCGTATCACTATTCTTACAAATTATTAAGAAAGCAAAGATTTCCTGAACGCATGATACTGTGACACCATGACAGTGAATCTGATAACTAGTGACAAATGGGATTCCCTTCCAAGGTAGGTTGGAGTGGGATGATATAAGATTTCATCCCACTACTCAGAGTGGCATGAAGTTTAAAACTTATTAATTGTTTATTTATGAAATTCTCCATTTAGCATTTTAGGGACATGGTTGACCGATGGTAACTGAAACCTTGGAAAGTGAAACCAAGAATAAGGGATGGAAGGGCTGCTATATTAAAACTGAAACTTTGAATGGAGAAGGATTTTTCCAAAAATAACAACCAGCTGGCTTTAGAGTCTTCTTTAAAGGTATTTACATTGGTAAATTTAGGAAATTCCAGGGACTCTTTTCTAAACTCAAGGACTTTTTTTGATAGAATAAATCTATTTTTAGGGACATTTCACATTCATTTATTTCATGTTGTTGTTCAGTCACTAAACTGTGTCTGATATTTGTGACCCCATGAACTGCAGCACCCAAGGCTTCCCTCTCCTTCACTATTTCCCTCAGTTTGCTCAAACTCATATAAATTGAGTAAGTGATGTCATCCAACCATTTCATCCTCTGTCGTCCCCTTCTCCTCTTGCCCTCAATCTTTCCCAGCATCTGGGTCTTTTCCAATGAGTCAGTTCTTCACATTAGGTGGTCAAAGTATTGGAGCTTCAGCACCAGTCCTTCCAATCAATACTCAGAACTGATTTCCTTTAGGATTGACTGATTTGATCTCCTTGCTGTCCAGCGGTCTCTCAAGAATCTTCTCCAGAACCGCAGTTTGAAATAATCAATTATTTGGCCCTCAGCCCTCTTTATGGCCCAGCTCTCAGATGCCTACATGACTGCTGGAAAAACCATAACTTTCAAAGTGATGTCTCTGCTTTTAATATGCTGTCTAGGTTTGTCAGAACTTTTCTCCCAAGGAACAAGTGTCTGTTAAATTTGTGACTACAGTCGCCATCCACATTGATTTTGGAACCAAGAAAATAAAATTTGACACTGTTCCCACTGTTTTCCCCATCTATTTGCCATGAAGTGATAGGATCACATGCCATGCATCTTACCTTTTTTGAATGTTGAATTTTAAAGCAGTTTTTTCACTCTCCTCTTTCATCTTCATCAAAATGCTCTTTAGTTCCTCTTCACTTTCTGTCATTAAAGTGGTATCATCTGCACACCTAAGGTTGTTGATATTTCTCCTGGCAATCTTGAATCTAGCTTGTGAATCAGCCAGCTCAGCATTTCATTTTGTGTACTCTGCGTGTAAGTTAAATAAGCAGGCAATACACAGCCTTGATGTACTATTTTCTCAATTTGGAACCAGTCTGTTTGATGTCTGGTTCTTACTGTTGCTTCTTGACCTGCATACAGGTTTCTCAGGAGGCAAGTAATGTGATCTGGTGTTCTTTTCTCTTTAAGAATTTTCCACAGTTTGTTTTGGTTCACACAGTCAAAGGTTTTAGCATAGTTAATGAATCAGATTAAAAAGAAAAAAAATTCCCTTGCTTTTTCTATGATTCAATATATGTTGGCAATTTGAACTTTGGTTCCTCTGCCTATTCTAAATCCAGCTTGTACATCTGGAGATTCTCAGTTCACGTACTGCTGAAGTCTAGCTTGAAATATCATTTAGTTCATAAACAATGATATATAAACACCAAATGACAATCATTTATATGAGACAGTATATTAAAAACTCAAAACTTAGCCATGGATTCTCTTTCAGTAAGAGTGTCTTAGTTGGAAAATATTATAATTAGAAGATTGGTGAGCATAAAATCAGACCAAGAGCAATTAGTTTATGATGGAAATGGTTGAGGTAATTGGGTCTGATGTTCAGATTATGTATTCATATTCCAGTGTAGGAACATTAAAGTTATAGGAGCCATTAAGAAAAAGAAAAAAATGAATGCATGAGTTTGTGGCCAATTATGTTCAAACTGGTTTTAGAAAAGGCAGAGGAACCAGAGATCAAATTGCCAACATCCACTGGAACATGGAAAAAGCAAGACACTTCCAGAAAATCATCTATTTCTGTTTTATTGACTATGCCAAAGCCTTTGACTGTGTGGATCACAATAAACTGTGGAATATTCTGAAAGAGATAGGAATACCAGACCACCTGACCTGCTTCTTGAGAAACCTATATGCAGGTCAGGAAGCAACAGTTAGAACTGGACATGGAAAAAAAGACTGGTTCCAAATAGGAAAAGGAGTATGTCAAGGCTATATTTTGTCATCATGCTTTTTAAACTTCTATGCAGAGTACATCATGAGAAACGCTGGGCTGGAAGAAGCACAAGCTGGAATCAAGAAAGCCAAGAGAAATATCAATAACCTCAGATATGCAGATGACACCACCCTTATCACAGAAAGTGATGAGGAACTAAAAAGCCTCTTGATGAAAGTGAAAGAGGAGAGCAAAAAAGTTGGCTTAAAGTCAACATTCAGAGAACTAAGATCATGGCATCTGGTTCCATCACTTCATGGGAAATAGATGGGGAAACAGTGGAAACAGTGTCAGACTTTATTTTTTTGGGCTCCAAAATCACTGCAGATGGTGACTGCAGCCATGAAATTAAAAGATGCTTACTCCTTTGAAGGAAAGTTATGACCAACCTAGATAGCATATTCAAAACCAGAGATATTACTTTGCCGACTAAGGTCCGTCTAGTCAAGGCTATGGTTTTTCCAGTGGTCATTTATGGATATGAGAGTTGGACTGTGAATCAAGCTGAGCACAGAAGAATTGATGCTTTTGAATATGGTGTTGGAGAAGTTTCTTGAGAGTCCCTTGGACTGCAAGGAGATCCAACCAGTCTATTCTATAGGAGATTAGTCCTGGGTGTTCATTGGAAGGACTGATTTTGAAGCTGAAACTCCAAACTTTGGCCATGTCATGAAAAGAGCTGACCCATTGGAAAAGACCCTGATGCTGGAAGGGGCTGGGGGGAGAAGGAGAAGGGGACGACAGTAGATGAGATGGCTGGATGGCATCACCGACTTGATAGATATGAGTTTGAGTGAACTCCGGGAATTGGTGATGGACAGGAAGTGCTGGCGTGCTGCGATTCATGGGGTCTCAAAGTGTCAGACACAACTGAGCAACTGAACTGAACTGGAACTGAGAATGTAGGCTGGGGATTAACTAAGAAAACCAATGACTTTTCTCAAGAAATATGTTGTCTGTCTAAGGAGACAAAAGTTTAAACAAGTGAAGGTAAATATTACTGTGTTGGATTTAATAGACATTATACTGGTTCAGTTCACTGGTTCAGAAGAGAGCTGAGCTCTCTTCACAGTCCAACTCTCACATCCATACATGACCACTGGAAAACCATAGCCTTGACTAGACAGACATTCGTTGGCAAAGTAATGTCTCTGCTTATATGGGCTTTGAGTATAGAAAAAATTAATACAATAAAAAGGAGAAACATGGCTATATATATTTAGTAAATAACCTAAGCCTAGGTAAGATGTAGAAATCAGTATAAAATTTTTAGTAATGAAGAGTCTTTCAGGCAACAGTAGGGTGTGAAAAACACATGACATTAGATTTAAGAAAAAAAAGGCTTAATATGGAGGGCATAAATTGTCAGGGTGAGAACAACATTTTGATGTTGTTCTATAACCATAGAGAACATAAAATATTTTTTTAAAACAATATTGGATTTAGAAACTCCCCTTTAACCCCTGTTAATCATAAATTTGCTCTCTATATCTGTAACTTTATTTCTGTTATGAAGATAAGTTTATCTTCAAAAGTTTTCCAGTGTTACATTTAGATCTTTAAACTATCTTTTTTTTTTTTTTTCCTCTCTCTATGGTGTGAGTTAATGTTCTAAATTCATTGTTTTACATGTAACTGTCTGATTTCCTCAGTACCAGTTTTGAAAAGATTATCTTTTCTCCATTTTACATTTTTACCATTTGTGTTGTAGATCAATTGGAGATATGTGTGGGTGTATTTATGGACTCACTATTCTATTTCATTGATCTATATTTTTTTATGTCAGTAGCATACTGTTTTTATTACTGTAGCTCATAGCATAGTCTGAAGTCAGGGAGTGTAATACCTCCACTTTTGTTCTTTTTCTCAAAAGTGCTTTTGTTATTTGACATCTTTTATAGTTCCATATAAACTTTAAGATTATTTTTCTAGTTATGTGAAAAATGCCATTTGCATTTTGATAGGAATTGCACTAAATCTATAGATTCTGTCTCTATGCATTGTGAATATTTCAACAATATTATTTTTTCCAATTCATGAACATGGAATATCTTTCCATTTCTTTGCATCATTTTCAAATTTAATAATATATTAAGTGGATCACACCCTATCAACAAGTTGATTTACCTCAGAGATGCAAATATGGTTCAATATCTGAAAATCAATCAATGTTTTTACTATGTTAATAAGAGGTAAAAATAACATGATCATCTTAATAAATGCAGGAAAGATTTTACAAAATTCAACTTCATATATGTTAAAAACTCTCATCAAAATTGGTATAGAGGGAACTTCTCAACATAATAAAGTCCACTTATGACAAGTACATAGTTAACATCATACTCAATTATAAAAAGTTGGAAGGTTTTCTTCTAAAATCAAGAATAAGACAAGGATGCCCACTTTCACCACTTCTATTTAACATAATATTGAAAGTCCTAGCTACAGAAGTTAGAGAAAATAAATAAACCATTCAAATTGGAAAGCAAAAAGCAAACTTGTTACTATTTCCAAATGACATGATACTATATATAGAAAGCCCTGACATCTTTAAAACTAAAAACAATTAGAACTAATAAAAGTGAAGATGCAGGATACTTACTTTAATCCATTATTATCTAATTTTTAGACATTTGTATGTTTAGAAGTCACTGGAATGAACATTGCCTGCTGGCTGTGAGCAGTTGATTCATAATCCTATGTAGGTTAGCTTTTTTAATTTTTCTTTTATCTGTACCTAATGCCTGTGGAATCTTAATTTCCTGACCAGAGATCTAACCTGTGTCTCTTACACTGGAAGCACAGAGTCTTAACCAGTGGACCACCATGAAATTCTCTCATAATCCTATGGGACAAATATTATTTTAATTGGTCTTGGAAGATAGGGTGGTCACATGACCATTGTTTAGTTAACTAGATACCTCCAAACATGAAGCTACTACAGGAGCTATATGTATATGTGTGTGTGTATATATATATATATATATATATAGGCACATGTTTACATATTTGCATATTTTATGATCTATAACCAATAATATATGCATATTTATAAATTATGAGTATTTTTTTCTATTAAGTGGTACATTTGGTGATATAGAATTCTATTATTTTCTGTTGACCAATCATGATGTAATAATATTGAATGAATAATAGCTACATAATCATAATAGTAAAAGATGTTTATCAGTTTATAGTTGACACAGCTAAATTGGTGCTTGCCAAGGGCATTTGTCATCTGCCTCTGCTGGAATCCTCTGCAATGGCACCTTTTGACCTTCTACAAGCCCTGAAGGGAGTTCAGCATGGAAAACAAGAATGAGGCACTCCGTATTTCAGGAATCTGTTAGGACAGGTCTTCATATCAATATTTTCAGGGACTATTTTTATGAGCCCAATCTTTACATCTCCTCCTATCTAAAAAGTGAAAGTTACTTGCTCAGTCGTGTCCAACTCTTTGTGACCCCATGGACTTTAGCCTGCAAGGCTCTTCAGTCAGTGGAATTCTCCAGACAAGAATATTGGAGTGTGTAGCCAGTCCCTCCTCCAAGGGATCTTCGCTATCCAGGGATAGAACCCAGGTCTCCTGCAATACAGATTCTTGACCACCTGAGCCACCAGGGAAACCCTTCACATCTAGAAAAGCACTAAATCCCTTCATGGTGACATCAGTTTCTTGTGACCAGGAGAAAACCTTTCACAAAGATAAATGCTTGATTGCATAAACTTCCCTTTCACCAAAATCACAGTATTGAACTCCTTACCCCCACCTCTTTGGAGCAGTTTCTCAGAGTTATCTGTGATCCTGTCTTCTGGACTGCAGTCCTCATTTTGCCCCAAATAAATCTTAACTCATAATTCTCACATTGTCCATTCTTTTTAAGTCAACATCTGCTTAATTCTTAATTCCTTGAGACCAAAAACTGCCAATCTTGTTTATATACATAGTAACCACTGAGTCTAGTTTCTGAGTTCTATGTGTACTTATAGAATGAATACTTTCTTAAATTAATAGCAACAAATAATTGATTTTAAATAAGAATCATCTGAGTCCCCAGTTTCTAAATAAAATTGGAAAGTGTAGTAATGATTTCCATTCTAAAAGCATGATCTTAATATCAGGTGTTCAGTTGCTAAGTCATGTCTGACCCTTTTGCCCCATGGACTGTGGCCTGCCAGGCTTCTCTGTCCATGGGATTTTCCCACAATAATACTGGAGTGGGTTACCATTTCCTACTCCAGGGGATCTTTACAACTCAGGGATCAAACTTGCATCAACTGCTTGTCATGTAGATTCTTTACCACTGAGCTACCAGGACAGTCTGCCAGAAGAGTTATAGACAATTGCAGTTGTACAATTTACAAATTTGTAGTTTGAATTTAATTTACAATGAAATAATGCACATAATATTTCAAATGCATTCAGCATATCTACATCTGTCTATATATGTTAAAATGCTAAGACATTCTGTTGTATATATATATATATGATATGTATTTTAATTATACAACATAAATCTGTAATCTTTAGAAGGTAGACTTATGTAGGATAAAAAAATGTAAATATTTTGGGACTTCATATGGGTCCAGTGGTTAAGACTGCCTTTCAATGCAGGGGATGCAAGTTTGATCTCTGGTCAGAGAGCTAAGATCCCACATATCTCACATTGAAATAATAAAACGTAAAAACAACAGAAGCAATATTGTAACAAATTAAATAAACACTTTAAAAACTAGTTGACATTAAACAGTTTTAAAAAATATAGATGCTTCAATGTCTTCTTATCTTTCTGACAATTGTGTTAATATGGGAAATTTGGTCTGAATCGATGCAAAAAATCAATTATAAAAAAAGGAAGTTATATAAATTTTAAAGAAAATAAAATTTAGTTGTTTTTTTTTTTCTCTCATTTAATCAAAGGTGGTTCTTATATTAGTGACTGAAAATTAGAGAAAGAAGTTGACTTGTTGGAGACGACTTGCAGTTTCATTCAGTTCAGTTCAGTTCAGTTCAGTTCAGTCACTCAGTCCTGTCCGACTCTTTGTGACCCCATGAATCGCAGCATGCCAGGCCTCCCTGTCCATCACCAACTCCGGAGTTCACTCAGACTCACGTCCATCAAGTCAGTGATGCCATACAGCCATCTCATCCTCAGTCGTTCCCTTCTCCTCCTGCCCCCAATCCCTCCCAGCATCAGAGTCTTTTCCAATGAGTCAACTCTTCGCATGAGGTGGCCAAAGTACTGGAGTTTCAGCTTTAGCATCATTCTCTCCAAAGAAATCCCAGGGCTGATCTCCTTCAGAATGGACTGGATGGATCTCCTTGCAGTCCAAGGGACTCTCAAGAGTCTTCTCCAACACCACAGTTCAAAAGCATCAATTCTTCAGTGCTCAGCTTTCTTCACAGTCCAACTCTCACATCCACATATGACCACTGGAAAAATCATAGCCTTGACTAGGCGGACCTTTGTTGGCAAAGTAATGTCTCTGTTTTTGAATATGCTATGTAGGTTGGTGATAACTTTTATTCCAAGGAGTAAGCATCTTTTAATTTCATGGCTGCAGTCACTATCTGCAGTGATTTTGGAGCCCCCCCAAAAAAGTCTGACTGCTGCTGCTGCTGCTAAGTCGCTTCAGTCGTGTCCAACTCTGTGTGACCCCATAGATGGCAGCCCACCAGGTTTCTCCGTCTCTGGGATTCTCCAGGCAAGAACACTGAAGTGGGTTGTCATTTCCTTCTCCAGTGCATGAAAGTGAAAAGCCAAAGTGAATTCACTCAGTGGTGCCCGACTCTTAGCAACCCCATGGACTGCAGCTCTCCAAGCTCCTCTGTCCATGGGATTTTCCAGGCAAGAGTACTGGAGTGGCGTGCCATTGCCTTCTCTGAAAGTCTGACTAGGAAGAGTCAATTCTACAATGTGTGTGTTTTACCAAAGATATTTGTTAGGTCAACATATTCAGGAGGCAAATGAATTTATTTAAAATTTCTAATCAGCACAAAGAATTTTCCTAATTAACAGGATCACACAAGGAATGGAAATAAAATGTTGATGTAATCTACCATTAATCATCTAATTTCAATACAAGTGGCTGACTCATTGACTCTTGTTTCTCATTGTGCAAGTCTCCAACACTGATGAACTGTAGTGAACTAAACTTCTAATTTATAGCATCTACTCTAAAATTCATGACTTTTAGCTCTAATGGAGCAAACCTATTTTTCCAATTGAAGAAAATATGTTTAGTTTGTAAAATACGTTAATGTCACTATCACTCCATGATACACACAGTGCATAAATTAAAACAGTATACAGAAGCTTTCAATTTTAATTAAATCCCATTTGTTTATTTTTGCTTTTATTTCCAGTATTCTGGGAGGTGGATCATAGAGGATCCTGCTGTGATTTATGTCGGAGAGTGTTTTGCCTATGTTCTCCTTTAGGAGTTTTATAGTTTCTGGTCTTACATTTAGATCTTTAATCCATTTTGAGTTTATTTTTGTGTATGGTGTTAGAAAGTGATCTAGTTTCATTCTTTCACAAGTGGTTGACCAGTTTTCCCAGCACCACTTGTTAAAGAGATTGTCTTTACTCCAAAGCTTCTGCACAACAAAGGAAACTATAAGCAAGGTGAAAAGACAGCCTTCAGAATGGGAGAAAAAAATAGCAAATGAAGCAATGGACAAACAACTAATCTCAAAAATATACAAGCAACTTATGCAGCTCAATTCCAGAAAAATAAACGACCCAATCAAAAAAATGGGCCGAAGAACTAAATAGACATTTCTCCAAAGAAGATGGCTAACAAACACATGAAAAGATGCTCAACATCACTCACTATCAGAGAAATGCAAATCAAGACCACAGTGAGGTACCATTTCGCACTAGTCAGAATGGCTGCGATTCAAAAGTCTACAAGCAATAAATGCCGGAGAGGGTGTGGAGAAAGGGAACCTTCTTACACTGTTGGTGGGAATGCAAACTAGTACAGCCACTATGGAGAACAGTGTGGAGATTCCTTAAAAAATTGCAAATAGAACTACCTTATGACCCAGCAATCCCACTGCTGGGAATACACACCAAGGAAATCAGAATTTCCAGAAAAATAAATGACCCAATCAAAAAATGGGCCAAAGAACTAAATAGACATTTCTCCAAAGAAGACATACGGATGGCTAACAAACACATGAAAAGATGCTCAACATCACTCATTATTAGAGAAATGCAAATCAAAACCACAATGAGGTACCACTTCACACCAGTCAGAATGGCTGCGATCCAAAAATCTGCAAGCAATAAATGCTGGTGAGGGTGTGGAGAAAAGGGAACCCTCCTACACTGCTGGTGGGAATGCAAACTAGTACAGCCACTATGGAGAACAGTGTGGAGATTCCTTAAAAAATTGCAAATAGAACTACCTTATGACCCAGCAATCCCACTGCTGGGCATACACACCGAGGAAACCAGAATTGAAAGAGACACATGTACCCCAATGTTCATCGCAGCACTGTTTATAATCGCCAGGACATGGAAACAACCTAGATGTCCATCAGCAGATGAATGGATAAGAAAGCTGTGGTACATATGCACAATGGAGTATTACTCAGCCGTTAAAAAGAATTCATTTGAATCAGTTCTGATGAGATGGATGAAACTGGAACCGATTATACAGAGTGAAGTAAGCCAGAAAGAAAAACACCAATACAGTAGACTAACACATATATATGGAATTTAGAAAGATGGCAATGACGACCCTGTATGCAAGACAGGAAAAAAGACACAGATGTGTATAACGAACTTTTGGACTCAGAGGGAGAGGGAGAGGGTGGGATGATTTGGGAGAATGGCATTCTAACATGTATACTATCATGTAAGAATTGAATCGCCAGTCTATGTCTGACGCAGGATACAGCATGCTTGGGGCTGGTGCATGGGGATGACCCAGAGAGATGTTATGGGGAGGGAGGTGGGAGGGGGGTTCATGTTTGGGAACGCATGTAAGAATTAAAGATTTTAAAATTAAAAAAATAAAAAACATATATATATATATATATATATATATATTTGCTGATTACCCATTATGTGCAAGTCACTGTTTTTATTGCTGGTGTTAAATCAACCTGACTTACAGAACTTAAATTTTGTGCTAACAAAATAAAATAAAGAGGAAAAACTGAACAACAAAATTTCAAAAAAAAAAAAAAAAAGAAAGAAAGAGACACGTGTACCCCAATGTTCATTGCAGCACTGTTTATAATAGCCAGGACATGGAAACAACCTAGATGTCCATCAGCAGATGAATGGATAAGAAAGCTGTGGTACATTTACACAATGGAGTACTACTCAGCCATTAAAAAAATACATTTGAATCCGTTCTAATGAGGTGGATGAAACTGGAGCCGATCATACAGAGTGAAGTAAGCCAGAAAGAAAAACACCAATACAGTATACTAATGCATATATATGGAATTTAGAAAGATGGTAATGATAACCCTATATGTGAGACAGCAAAAGAGACACAGATGTATAGAACGGACTTTTCGACTCTGAGGGAGAGGGAGAGGATGGGATGATTTGGGAGAATGGCACTGAAACATGTATACTATCATGTAGGAAATGAATCGCCAGTCTATGTTCGATACAGGATACAGAATGCTTGGGGCTGGTGGACGGGGAGGATCCAGAGAGATGATATGGGGTGGGAGGTGAGAGGGGGGGTCAGGATTGGGAACTCATGCACACCCGTGGCGGATTCATGTCAATGTATGGCAAAACCAATACAGTATTGTAAAGTAAAAATAAAAATTAAAAAGAAAAAAAACAGTATACAAGTACATTCAGAAGAAAAACATTGTACTCTCTCCTTGTTAGAACATTTATTTTGGTATAATCTAATAATTAAAAGTATATCTGGTTAAAGCAGAATAAACATGAGAATGGACTGAAATAGTCTGAATCACTGGAATGATTGGTTATTAATCACTGGATGAGATGATGATAGCATCACTGACTCAATGGACATGAACTTGAGCAGTCTGGGAGATAGTGGGGGACAGGGAAGCCTGACATGCTGCAGCGCATGGGCTCGCAAAACGTCAGACATGACTTAGCAACTGAACAGCGAGCACAACAATCACTGGAAGTGTTTACTAATTTTGAGTATCTGTGCTACTTTCTTTCTAAACTTCTCAAATCTTACCTTCACAATCTCTACAGAGTAGAAAAAATAACAGGAATAAAATTAAGTTCCAGTGAGAATTGAATAATGTAATGAAGGCAAATAACTTAGCACCATGCTTTGCTCATAGTAAACTCCCAACACATGTTGATTACTAAAATTAAATTTTTATTTTTACTAAAATAAATAACTAAAATTAAATTTTGCAATTACTGTTATTAATATTGTTCTTTTGATAGAATTGGTCATTTAGCATTTTTATGGACGGTTTTGTCTATTAGTCATTAAACGAGTGGACAGAACTCAATACTTGGGAATCCAACTATAATTTCTCTTATTGCCCAAGGGTAAGGGTAATTCAAATGTCTGCTCCTTTTTTTTTTTTTTTAACTTTAGGTTGTAACCTTATCTCCCCCAGCTTAGCTGTAGTTGATTTTATTACAACAGTGACAACTCAATTTTAATCTATATATATTGCTAATTAACTTCATCTTCTGCTACATAAGAAACCCCTGAGCCACGAGTCACATTTGGTGTTTCCTTAATGAAAAATTTTATAACCATAGTTGTCTGGGTGGTGATAAGATCCTTCATCAGAATGATATAACATAGATATAGAAAAAATAGGACGAAGAAAAATTAAAAAACAGGAAATGTAATAGGTAGGAGGAGATCGATGTATTCAATGGACAGTTTTAGAACACTTTGAAAGACTGGTTCCCAAAACACTAGAAAATGAAAATCATTTGGCATATTTCTTAAGATAGTAATGCCTTGTAATTCTTGAACAATTCCTTCATTCCAAAGAATTATAAGTTGCCAGAGAGCATCTCTGGAATTTTAAAATTCATGACTCTTTGTATTCTGTTCTCTCTGTTTGGAAGACTCCTCCACCTCCCTTGGGCCATGACAAGATTTTTTTTTTTTTTTACTAAGAGCTGCTCCCAGCAGAGGGATAAAGCTGCTTTCAGGTATAGACCCTGTGGCCCCTGTTCAAAGATGCTGTATGGTATTGGTAAGTAGTAGTATAATTGTGTACTTATTGTCTTTCCACAAAACTATGTGCTTCATAAAATGCTGTCTTGTCACTATGCTCCCAGATCCTGCTACTCTGCCTGATTTTGGTGATTACCCACTAAATGTTGACTGAATGAACCATCTTGCTGTGAGGGCATGGATACACACCTCATCAGTGCAACACATTATAAATCTAAGATAGGGAATACCTGGGAAGAAGTAATAAACGCATAGAAGATGATGCATTACTCCTTGAGTTCTCAATCTGAAGAACTGCGGTAAAGTCAGAAATACGAGGCTGATGTAACATGAAATTAGCTTATTAGAGGAATGCCTCCTTTAATACTGTGAATCTGCCTGCCAGTGCAGAATATGAAAGAGATGTGAGTTCAATCCCTGGGTCAGGAAGATCCTCTGGAGTAGGAAATGGCAACCCACTCCAGTATCCTTGCCTGGAAAACTCCATGGATAGAGAAGCCTGGCGGAGTACCAAGGGGTCACAAAGGATCAGACATAACTGAGCATGCATGCCATCCATCCATCCATTTATACACATGGGGAAAAGTGAATTCCTAGGCAACTTTGTAACATTTGGAGTGTTCTGGTTGTGAAATCAGATTATTTAGAAAAGAAAAGTCTTTTGGAAAGAGCCAATTCTTGTGTTGACCTCAGATTAATAAATCTGTGCTACCTGATAAAATGAGGGGAGAAACTAAATTACCACAATCACTCTCTTCCTGAGCAATACCTCCTATCTGTCTGTGTACCACCCTATGCTTTTTTCTGAGTGCACTCTCTGAAATTAATTTAGGCTGATCACTGAAAAAGCACGAGAGTTCCAGAAAAATATCTATTTCTGCTTTATTGACTATGCCAAAGCCTTAGACAGTGTGGATCACAATAAACTGTGGAAAATTCTGAAAGAGATGGGGATACCAGACCACCTGACCTGCCTCTTCAGAAATCTATATGCAGATCAGGAAGGAACAGTTAGAACTGGACACAGAACAACAAACTTGTTCCAAATAGGAAAAGGATTACGTTAAGGCTATATATTGGCACCCTGCTTATTTAACTTATATGCAGAGTACATCATGAGAAACGCTGGACTGGAAGAAACACAAGCTGGAATCAAGATTGCCAGGAGAAATATCAGTAACCTCAGATATGCAGATGATACCACGCTTATCGCAGAAAGTGAAGAGGAATTAAAAAGCCTCTTGATGAAAGTCAAAGTTCAGTTCAGTTCAGTCGCTCAGTTGTGTCTAACTCTATGCGACCCCATGAATCACAGCACACCAGGCCTCCCTGTCCATCACCAACTCCCAGAGTTCACTCAGGCTCATGTCTATCGAGTCAGTGATGCCATCCAGCCATCTCATCCTCTGTCGTCCCCTTCTCCTCCTGCCCACAATACCTCCCAGCATCGGAGTCTTTTCCAATGAGTCAACTCTTCACATGAGGTGGCCAAAGTACTGGAGTTTCAGCTTCAGCATCACTCCCTCCAAAGAAATCCCAGGGCTGATCTCTGTCAGAATGGATTGGTTGGATTTCCTTACAGTCCAAGGGACTCTCAAGAGTATTCTCCAACACCACAGTTCAAAAGCATCAATTCTTCAGCGCTAAGCCTTCTTCACAGTCCAACTCTCACATCCATACATGACCACTGGAAAAACCATAGCCTTGACTAGGTGGACCTTAGTCAGAAAAATAATGTCTCTGTTTTTGAATATGCTATGTAGGTTGGTGATAACTTTTCTTCCAAGGAGTAAGCATCTTTTAATTTCATGGCTGCAACCACCATCTGCAGTGATTTTGGAGCCCCCCAAAATAAAATCTGACACTGTTTCCCCTGTTCCCGCATCTATTTCCCATGAAGTGATGGGACCAGATGCCTTGATCTTCATTTTCTGAACATTGAGCTGTAAGCCAACTTTTTCACTCTCCACTTTCACTTTCATCAAGAGGCTTTTTAGCTCCTCTTCACTTTCTGCCATAAGGATGGTGTCTTATGCATATCTGAGGTTATTGATATTTCTCCCAGCAATCTTGATTCCAGCTTGTGTTTCTTCTAGTCCAACATTTCTCATGATGTATTCTGCATATAAGTTAAATAAGCGGGGTGACGATATACAACCTTGACGTACTCTTTTTCCATTTGGAATCAGTCAGTTGTTGCATGTCCAGTTCTAACTGTTGCTTCCTGACCTGCATACAGATTTCTCAAGAGGCAGGTCAGGTGGTCTGGTATTCCCATCTCTTTCAGAATTTTCCACAGTTTATTGTGATCCACACAGTCAAAGGCTTTGGCATAGTAAATAAAACAGAAATAGATGTATTTCTGAAACTCTCTTGCTTTTTCTATGATCCAGCAGATGTTGGCAATTTGATCTCTGGTTCATCTGCCTTTTGTAAAATCAGCTTGAACATCAGGAAGTTCATGGTTCACGGATTGCTGAAGCCAGGCTTGGGGAATTTTGAGCATTACTTTACTAGCATGTGAGATGAGTGCAATTGTGTGGTAGTTTGAACATTCTTTGGTATTGCCTTTCTTTGGGATTAGAATGAAAACTGACCTTTTCCAGTCCTGTGGCCACTGCTGAGTTTTCCAAATTTGCTGGCGTATTGAGTGCAGCACTTTCACAGCATCATCTTTCAGGATTTGAAATAGCTCAACTGGAATCCCATCACCTCCACTAGCTTTGTTTGTAGTGATGCTTTCTAAGGCCCACTTGACTTCACATTCCAGGATGTCTGGCTCTAGATGAGTGATCACACCATCGTGATTATCTGGGTCGTGAACATCTTTTTTGTACGGTTCTTCTGTGTATTCTTGCCACCTCATCTTAATCTCTTATGCTTTTGTTAGGTCCATACCCTCTGTCCTTTATCGAGCCCATCTTTGCATGAAATGTTCCCTTGGTATCTCTAATTTTCTTGAAGAGATCTCTAGTCTTTCCCATTTTGTTGTTTTCCTCTATTTCTTTGCACTGATTGCTGAAGAAGGCTTTCTTATACCTTCTTTTTATTATTTGGAACTCTGCATTCAGAGGCTTATATCTTTCCTTTTCTCCTGTACTTTTCACTTCTCTTCTTTTCACAGCTATTTATAAGGCCTCCCCAGACAGCCATTTTGCTTTTTTGCATTTCTTTTCCATGGGGATGGTCTTGATCCCTGTCTCCTCTACAATGTCACGAACTTCATTCCATAGTTCATCAGGCACTTTATCTATCAGATCCAGTCTCTTAAATCTATTTCTCACTTCCACTGTATAGTCAAAAGGGGAGAGTGAAAAAGTTGGCTTACAGCTCAACATTCAGAAAACAAAGATCATGGCAACTGGTCCCATCCCTTAATGGCAAATAGATGGAGAAACAGTGGAAACAGTGTCAGACTTTATTTTTTGGGCTCCAAAATCACTGCAGATGGTGACTGCAGCCATGAAATTAAAAGACACTTACTCCTTGGATGGAAAGTTATGACCAACCTAGATAGCACATTGAAAAGCAGAGACATTACTTTGCCAACATAGGTCCATCTATTCAAGGCTATGGTTTTTCCAGTGGTCATGTATGGATGTGAGAGTTGGACTGTGAAGAAAGCTGAGCACTGAAGAATTGATGCTTTTGAACTGTGGTGTTGGAGAAGCTTCTTTAGAGTCCCTTGGTCTGCAAGGAGATCCAACCAGTCCATCCTAAAGGAGATCAGTCCTGGGTGTTCATTGGAAGAACTTATTTTGAATCTGAAACTCCAATACTTTGGCCACCTCATGTGAAGAGTTGGACCATTGGAAAAGACCCTGATGCTGGGAGGGATTGGGGGCAGGAGGAGAAGGAGATGACAGAGGATGAGATGGCTGGATGGCAATACCAACTCAATGGACATGAGTTTGGGTAACCTTCGGGAATTGGTGATTGACAGGGAGGCCTGGCGTGCTGCAATTCATGGGGTCGCAAAGAGTTGGACGCGACTGAGTGACTGGACTGACTGAACCTCCAGCTCAACTGGACTTCCCTCATGGCTCAGACGGTAAAGCGTCTGCCTACAATGAGGGAGACCTGGGTTCCATCCCTGGGTCTGGAAGATCCGCTGGAGAAGGTAATGAGAATCCACTCTTGTACTCTTGCCTGGAAAATTCCATGGACAGAGGAGCCTGGTTAGCTGCAGTCCATGGGGTCGCAAAGAGTCGGACATGACTGAGAGACTTCACTTTCCTTTCCTTTCCTTTCCAGGTTAGCTAAGATTTAGAGGATACTCTTAAATATTTAGAAAAAAGAACAGTGATGGAAATTTAAGCACTCTCAGTGAGAACATTTCTGGGATACTTCATAGTATTATATGCAGTTAGCTTCCAAACAGAGACGGCAATGGCAATCCATTCCGGTACTCTTGCCTGGAAAATCTCATGGGCAGAGGAGCCTGGTGGGCTGCTGTCTATGGGCTCGCACAGAGTTGGATACGGCTGACGGGATTTAGCAGCAGCAGGAGCAGCAGCTTCCAGAGCGAAGGCACATAGCAATGTTGTTTTGTTTCCTTTTCTGCAAAAAAGAAAAAAAAAAAGATAGATGTATTTATTCTTCACCATTTATTCTTTATAAGAAATTTAAAATATTAAATGGCAAAATATTTATAAAAAACAGTTTGGGTCCAAGATATGCATAAGAAAAGTAGTCAGGAAATCTCTTTGTGATTTGTGAAGGCTTCTCCAACTTCTAAAGTTACTCTTAAACATTAAAATTTTTAGTTTTGTGATTTCTCTTCAGAGTAAAGCCAGAAATATTTTTTCCACCACAATATACTAGCTTTGAAGCTTTTTATTTAATTTCACTGAGCTTCTGTTTGCTAAAATTTCAAAAAGGAGTAATATAACACTATCAACCTCTGGCACTTTTGCTGTTATTACATGAGAACAGTTTAAAGCATTAATAAATTTTTCTGAAACACATTGCTAATAAGCACTGAATAAATGGTAGATGTTACAAATATATTAATATTTATGACAAATGAGAAACATTAAACTTTTAGAAAGATAAAGAATCCACAGAAAGGAAACTGAAATGAATAAAAAAAAATCTCAAAAGGTATTAATTACACATAAATGTGTAAGTAAGAAATTCTATAGAATTTCACAAGAGAATGGAAACAACATAGACTAGTCAACCTATACTATGGATAAACTTTGATAATGAAGCTGGAGGTTGAGATGCTAAAAATGTAACAAGTGGAACTGATGAGGGAAAAAAAGGAAGAATATCTGTTCTGATGAAAAAATATATAACTGAAAAGCCTAAAGTTGTAGGAAGCCTTTGAAAATGTTGGCAATGCTTCACAGTCTTAAAGATCATTCCTCTAGCCTTAAGACACTAGGATACAGTGGAAAGCATCACACAATAAGCTGGAAGCTATACACTCTACATCTAAGCTATACTTCTTCTTAGGAAGTGTCAAAGAATCCCTTTAAATATCAGCTTTTGCATGTATAAAATGAAAATAATAGCATTTTGCTATTGGTTTATTCTTCACATAAACTACCACATTTAAATGACATGGCACACATTTGATAGTCAACAAAACAGATGAAGATTCCTGACCTGAAGAAACTCCAGGGTAAAAGTTACATTTAAGTGCCCCTCGAAGGGAAGTCCCTTTACCTTGGCAGACAGATTTTGACAAAAGGCTAGCATATTAATAAAACTAAAGCATTGGTAATGCCTGAAATGTGGCATCGTCACAACTTCCTGAATGTGATGCTAAAAGACAGTATTGAGTGCAGTATTGCTCTCTTATTTTGGATCAGATCCTACCTGTCCAAGATAAACTTTGTGAAAGAAATGGATGTTGATGATTTTCTTGTGTCACAGATATTTGCCAGAATTTGCTACAATATTACGATAAATAATCTTTCTTTTTTAATGGTTTTCGCTCCTTATATCAGTGACCCTTTGTTCTGTTTATCTCCTGGCCACAAGTTCTGAAAGGAAATTACTGCTTTTCAATTTCTTGCTTCATTATCAGAGGTTTAATTGATATTCACAAATCAAGAAGCAGCCTATTGATGCAAGGTTCTTTGATAGAGACTGATGGTCACTGCCACTGGTAATGTATTTTCTTTTATTGGTCAAAATCACTGTCATGAACTTGAGGTATTCAGATGAGATTCATGCATCTCAGATTTTAATTGAGAAAGGAATTAGGGATTCATCAAAAACTATTGTGTCTAAATTAGTATATGCTTCAAAATGAAGGTAGAATTCAGAAAAAAATAGAATAATAGAATTTTTCCATTAAGAAACATTATTTAAGGGAAAAAAAATTGTACTTTTTGGTAGAGAAGAGAAAGTAAATATTTTTGAGTGTTTTATTTTTCTTTCTGCATGAACTTATGACTTTGCTATTTTTATAAATTTGGACAATTTTATGCATATTTGACCCTATTTGCTAAGTTTATTCAGTCTCTTCCAACTCTTTGTGACCATATGGACCATAATCTGTCAGGTTCCTCTGTCCCTGGGATTCTGTAGGTGAGAACACTGGAGTGGGTTGCCATGTCTTCCTCCAGGGAATCTTCCTGATCCGGGGACTGAATTCAAGTCTCATGTCTCTTGCATTGGCAGGTGGGTTCTTTAGCACTAGTGCTACCTGGGAAGCCTGCCCCTATTTTACTCATATAATAATAGATCTTGACTACTTTCCCAATGTTATTAAACATTTCTTTGCAATATACCTTTGCATACCTATATGGTATTGGTTCGGTAAAATATTTAAACCAATTGGACATCTAGATTGCTACAAAATGTTCACCACAAATCGGATGTCATAATTTATTCCTAGAGATATTTATTGCAACCCTAGAAAATACCAAATTTAAAGAGTGCATGAATTTGCCTCTATTGGCAGCAGATACTTCTCTTCATATTCTAGATTCCTGGTAAGAACTGACAGAATTAATATTAATTTTTCATGTTGCAAGATTTTAAGGATCTATCCACCCTTTAAAATTTTCCACAACCCATACAGCATTCTCAAAAGTCATTCTACTAGATTTTAATCATTCTTTTTCTAGTTAAAATCCAAATGACTTGTGAGAGAGCAGAATAAAACTCAACCAGTTGAACGTAAATATGGACAATACAGGTAGAGGGGAAAAGGACTTGATATAGATGGATAATAATGTCTCTGAAGGATAAAGTAGCCATGAACATGTTCCCTGGTGGGAAATTTTGGGCAGTCAATGGAGGGCAACCATATTAAAATCACCCTGAGTAGAATGATTAGCCTAGAGTCTGTTAGAGAGCCTTTTATCTTCCTATACATTTAGTCCACATGACACTTTGGCTTTGTGTTGGCACACTCACTTCCTCTTTGCAAAGTCTGCACTTCCAGAACAAACTTAGCAAAAGCTTACAAGGACTATATGTATAAAAATTGTATTATGTTTTAATGATTGTTGAATAATATTAGAAGCAAGTATGCTCTCTGATTTCAGAAGAAAAAAATAACACAGACATTTAACAAGATTTATCATCAAATAAAATAATAAAACCTGCTTTTTGGATTAGGAAATGCAATACCTCAGTGGAACCCTGGCACAAGAGAGAGTCCCCTGTTGAATTCCCTTCTGTTTCAGGCTGAGAAAGTAAAACAATTGGAAAAGGGTTGACATATTTAATGCATGTAAAACTGTAAAGATAATATATTTTTAATAAGCCTCTGTCTTTCCTGTCACTTTTAATGATGATGGTGCTATATTGCATTCATTTCAAAACAGGAATGAAGTTAGAACTGATTGTGTTCAATTTATTGCATATTTTCTTTTCCTTTTTTTTTTTTAATTTTGCTAAGCATTCTGGTAGCTCAGTTGGTAAAGAATTAATATACAATGTGAAAGATCCTGGATTCAATCCCTGGGTCTAGAGATTCCCTGGAGAAGAGAATAGCAATCCATTCCAGTATTCTTGCCTGGAGAATCTCACAGTCAGAGGAGTCTGGTGGGCTACAGTTCATGGGGTCACAAAGAGGCAGATACTACTGAATGACTAATACACACATAAATCCACTGTTTTATAGATATGCAATCAAAAAGGCATAAGAACACGTCAGGGATTAAAAAAAGAAAAATATAAGTGGGTCATTGAGTCAGGTTCTAAATCATCAGTTCAGTTCAGTTCAGTTCAGTTGCACAGTTGTGTCCAACTCTGCAATACCATGAACTACAGATGCCGGGGTTCCCTGTGCATCACCAATTTCTGGAGCTTATTCTGAATCAATGATGCCGTTCAACCATCTCATCCTCTGTCATCCTCTCTCCTCCTGCCTTCAATCTTTCCCAGCATCAGGGTCTTTTCCAATGAGTTAGTTCTTCTCATCAGGTGGCCAAAGTATTGGAGTTTCAGCTTTAGCATCAGTGCTTCCAAAGAATATTCAGGACTGATTTCCTTTAGGATGGACTGGTTGGGTTTCCTTGCAGTCCAAGGGACTCTCAAGAGTCTTCTCCAACACCACAGTTCAAAACCATCAATTCTTCAGCGCTCAGCTTTCTTTATAGTCCCACTCTTAAATCCATACATGACCACTGGAGAAGCCATAGCCTTGTCTAGATGGACCTTTGTTGGCAAAGTAATGTCTCTGCTTTTTAATATGCTGTTTAGGTTGGTCACAGCTTTTCTTCCAAGGAGCAAGTGTCTTTTAATTTCATGGCTGCAGTCACCATCTGCAGTGATTTTGGAGCCCAAGAAAATAACGTCTGTCACTGTTTCCATTGTTTCCTCATCTATTTGCCATGAAGTGATGGGACCAGTTACCATTATCTTAGTTTTCGGAATGTTGCGTTTTAAGCCAGCTTTTCACTCTTCTCTTTCAGTTTCATCAAGAGGATCTTTAGTTCTTCAATTTCTGCCATAAAGGTGGTGCCATCTGTGTATCTGAGGTTATTGATATTTCTCCCAGGAATCTTGATTCCAACTTGTGCTTCATCCAGCCCTGCATTTTGCATAATGTGCTCTGCATATAAGTTAAATAACAGGGTGACAATATACAGCCTTGACATACTCCTTTGCTTATTTGGAACCAGTCTGTTTTTCCATGTCCAGTTCTAAGTGCTGCTTCTTGACTGGCATACATATTTCACAGGCAGTGGTGCAGGTCACCTGGTACTCCTATCTCTTTAAGAATTTTCCACAGTTTGTTGTGATCCACACAGTCAAAGTCTTTAACATAGTCAATAAAGCAGAAGTAGCTGTTTTTCTGAAACTCTTGCTTTTTCAATAATCCAACAGATTTTGGCAATTTGATCTCTGGTTCTTCTGCCTTTTCTAAATCCAGCTTGAACAGCTGGAAGTTCACGGTTCACGTATTGCTGAAGCCTGGCTTGCAGAATTTTGAGCGTTACTTCACTAGCGTGTGAGACGAGTGCAATTGTGTAGTAGTTTGAACATTCTTTGTCATTGCCTTTCTTTGGGATTGGAATGAAAACTGATCTGTTTCACTTCCGTGTCCACTGCTGAGTTTCTCAAATTTGCTGGCATATTAAGTGCAGCACTTTCACAACGTCATCCTTTAGGATTTGAAATAGCTCAATTGGACTTCCATCACCTCCACTAGTTTTGTTAATAGTAATGCTTCCTAAGTCCCCCTTGACTTCACATGCTAGGATATCTGGTTCTAGGTGAGTGATCACACCGTTGTGGTTATCTGGGTCTTGAAGATCTTTTTTGTATAGTTCTTCTGTGTATTTTTTGCCATCTCATCTTAATATCTTCTGCTTCTGTTAGGTCCATACCATTTCTGTCCTTTATCGTGCCTGTCTGCATGAAATGTTCCCTTGGTATCTCTAGTTTTCTTGAAGAGATCTCTAGTCTTTCTCATTCTATTGTTTTCCTCTATTTCTTTGCATTGATCGCTGAGGAAGGCTTTCTTATATCTCCTTGCTATTCTTTGGAACTCTGCATTCCAATGGGCATATCTTTCTTTTTCTCCTTTGCCTTTTGATTCTCTTCTTTTCACAGCTCTTTATAAGGCCTCCTCATACAACCATTTTGCCTTTTTATATTTCTTTTTCTTGGGGATGGTCTTGATCACTGTCTCCTGTACAGTGTCACAAAGCTCCATCCATAGTTCTTCAGGCACTCTGTCTATCCGATCTAATGCCTTCAATCTATTTGTCACTTCTGCTGTATAATCTTGAGGGATTTGATTTAGGTCATACCTGAATTGTCTAATGGTTTTCCCTACTTTCTTCAATTTAAGTTGAATTTGGTAATAAGGAGTTCATATTCTAAGCCACAGTCAGCTTCCAGTCTTGTTTTTGCTGACTATAAAGAGCTGCTTTTTTTTTTAAATCATATTCATTTTCAAAATAGTAGGAACTAAGCAATCTTGACCTTTTCCTTCAAGAAAAATCCAGCTTCAAATCTCATTCAAAAATCCAGCTTTGTAAACTCTCTAAATTATACTTTTATGAAAAAGGCAAAGACCTTGTGAAAATTTCAGGCTCTTACAATATGTTTAATTTGCCATATGAAATAATTATTAAAATTCCCAATAATTGAGCTTCTATAAAGTGAAGAGGAACTAAAAAGCCTCTTGATGAAAGTGAAAGTGGAGACTGAAAAAGTTGTCTTAAAGCTCAACATTCAGAGAACTGAGATCATGACATCCGGTCCCATCACTTCATGGGAAATAGATGAGGAAACAGTGGAAACAGTGACAGACTTCATTTTTGGGGGCTCCAAAATCACTGCAGATGGTGAATGCAGCCATGAAATTAAAAGATGCTTACTCCTTGGAAGGAAAATTATGACCAACCTAGATAGCATATTGAAAAGCATAGACATTATTTTGCCAACAAAGGTCTGTCTAGTCAAGGCTATGGTTTTTCCAGTTGTCATGTATGGATGTGAGAGTTGGACTGTGAAGGAGGCTGAGCACCGAAGAATTGATGCTTTTGAACTGTGGTGTTGAAGAAGACTCTTGAGAGTCCCTTGGACTGCAAGGAGATCCAACCAGTCCATTCTGAAGGAGATCAGCTGTGGTATTTCTTTGGAGGGAATGATGCTGAAGCTGAAACTCCAGTACTTTGGTCACCTCATGTGAAGAGTTGACTCATTGGAAAAGACTCTGATGCTGGGAGGGATTGGGGCCAGGAGGAGAAGGGGACAACAGAGGATGAAATGGCTAGATGGCATCACCGACTCGATGGACATGAGTCTAAGTGAATTCGGGTGTTGGTGATGGACAGGGAGGCCTGGCGTGCTGCGATTCATGGGACAGCAAAGAGTCGGACACGACTAAGCGACTGAATTGAACTCAGCTTGTTTATGAATTTTGCACATTTTTATCAGAGGATTTGGTTAAGCCAAAGTGAATCAGAAGAAAATAAGTGAAAATAATCAAGAATATAATAATAGTATATGAATCTTTATTTAAATTTAATTTTCATTGGAGGATAACTATTTTACTGAATCCTTTTTTGAATTGGGAATAGAACTCTAATACAGTGATATCCAGGCTGTGGGGAAAAACAAAACAAAACAAAACAGTTTTTCAAACTGAATCATAAATTTAATTATTGTGTAAGAAGTTAGAGAAAAAATGAAAGCTGTGACTTACACGATACATCAGTTCAAAAAGAAAATCCATAACAAACCTCTCAAGAGACCAGGTATTTCCCTGGCTTTTAAATATATAGTGTAGGGAGGAAAAATAATTTCCTCAATACCCTTCTGAATTTTTGACTGAGACAACCTTGTAATAAAAGACAGATCAATAAAAGAAAAATAAGCATAAGTTTGTTGTTATCTATGACCGAGGTACAGATGAGAGATACCCAGGAAAGGAAAAGTGAGAGTTCTTCCAGATGGCATCAATTGACACTTTAAATACCAGCTTCAGCTAAAAACAAAAGAAAGATATTGGGAGAGTTATGAAAGGTGACCAGAAAAGCATAGTAAATGTGGTTAAAGTTGCTATGCAGACTTAAGTAATTGTCTTCTCCACTGGTAAAACTGTCCTGTCATTCAGAATCATATCCTTTTCTTTCTGGTACTAAGAGAGACCCTTATAAAGGGAGATTTCCCTTATAAGTGTACATTTGCCTTAAAAAAGAGTACCTCCTACTGTTTTCACAGCTTCTCTTCTATTTGTAGTTCCTCAAAAATAGTCAGCTTATTGATGTTGAGCATCTATTCATGTGTCTTAATCAACATACATATACTTTATGTTTAAAACAGATAGCTAGTGGGAAGCTCCTGAATAGCATAAGGAGCTCAACTTGGTGCTGTATGATGACCTACAGAGGTGGGATGGAGGGGAGGGAGGACCAAGAGGGAAAGGATATATGTGTAAGATAACTGATTCACTTCCTTGTACAACAGAAATTAGCACAGCATTGTAAAGCAACTATACTCCAATTAAAAAAAAAAAAAGTTCTCAGATATCTCAAATAAAATAAAAACCTTAAAATTATCCTTATGGCATAGGGGTTAACTTGTAGTAGCCCATTCTGATAACCTTAAGTCGTTATTTCTGCCTGTTTTGCTATTTCTATAGCTGACGCTGATTGAAGAAATGAATACTATTTTTGTGACTTTCTAAAGAATTGGAATGAAATAGTTCATGTCACTCCCTGAACAATCAGTATAAGAAAAATTCCCTCTTACAACTCAGGGAGAGTCATTTGTTGAGAGACCAAATGATCCTGGTGTAGAGAATCTGGGTTCTACAGATTGATTTAATTATAACCCCCTGATAATGCAGAGGAACATCAGTAGCCTTCCAGCAATGTAAATGAGTCTCAGTCTGGAGAGGAAAAGTGCTAAGATTGAATACAAGTGTTAAATTAACTAAACGAGGAGGCCATTAGAGGGAGATGACTTTAATTCCTTGACAGCTCATGTAAGCAAATAAAAATTTAAGCCTGTAAATACCTCAGTATCACAGTAATGAAGGCTATGCACAGTTCAGTTCAGTTCAGTCGCTCAGTCGTGTCCGACTCTTTGTAACCCCAGTAACTGCAGGACCCCAAGCTTCCCTGTCCATCACCAGTCCCCAGAGCTTGCTCAAACTCATGCCCGTGGAGTCCCTAATACCATCCAACCATCTCATCCTCTATCGTCTCCTTCTCCTGCCTTCAGTCTTTCCCAGCATCAGGGTCTTTTCCAATAAGTCAGTTCTTCTTATCAGGTGGCCAAAGTATTGGAGCTTCAGTATCAGTCCTTCCAATGAATATTCAGGATTGATTTCCTTTAGGATGGACTGGTTAGATCTTCTTTCTGTCCAAGGGACTGTCAAGAATCTTCTCCAACACCACAGTTCAAAAGCATCAATTCTTTGGTGCTCAGCTTTCTTTATAGTCCAACTCTCACATCCATACATGACTACTGGAAAAACCATAGCTTTGCCTAGATAGACCTTTGTCAGCAAGGTAATGTCTCTGCGTTTTAGTATGCTGTCTATGTTGGTCATAGCTTTTCTTCCAAGGAGTAAGCATCTTTTAATTTCATGGCTGCAGTCACCATCTGCTGTGATTTTGAAGCCCATGAAAATAAAATCTGTCACTGTTTCCATGGTTTCCTCATCTATTTGCCATGAAGTGATGGGACCAGACACCATGATCTTAGTTTTCTGAATGTTGCATTTTAAGCCAGGTTTTTCACTCTCCTCTTTCACTTTCATCAAGAGGCTCTTTAGTTCCTCTTCACTTTCTGCCATAAGAGTGGTGTCATCTGTGTATCTGAGTTTATTGATATTTCTCCCAGCAATCTTGATTCCAGCTTGAGCTTCATCCAGCCTGGCATTTCACATGATGTACTCTGCATATAAATTAAATAAGCATGACCAATAACGAAGGGCCAAATGTGCTTTAATCCATAATTTTCTTGCTTTGCTCCTGGTTTTTCTGTGTAAAAGTCTCTCCCCAAGCTGGTAGAGCACTCCTAACCAGTTCTGGTTTGATATTGCTAGATTCGAGTAAATTTTTGCTGGAAAAAAAAAATTCTTAAAAAATTTAATATGTCTTAGTTTACTTTCAACATAATTCAGTCTTGCCAGAACCAGATTCAATGCCAATATCTCAAGTCTCAAAATTACTTTGAACTACAAATAACTCTGCTTCTAGCCTGGATTTGTTAGACAGCAATTGGATGACCAAAAGTAAGCTGTGACCTTAGAGAGAGCATGCAAAATATGTTTTAAATGTTGGGAAATATTAAAAAGAAATATTACATATTGTTCCCTAGTATACTACTTTGGAGAAGGAAAATGGCAACCCACTCCAGTATTCTTGCCTGGAGAATCCCAAGGACAGGGAGCCTGGCTGGTTTCTGTCTATGGGGTCGCGCAGAGTCGGACACGACTGAAACGACTTAGCAGTATATTACTAGTTAAGGTTCCTGATATCAAACATGTAGTAACTATAAATAACTTTTGAATGAATGAAAGGAAATGTTACTCAGCTCAGGTTCAGCTGCTTGCTGCTCCAGAGACAATAATTTGAGAAGCAAGTGTAAATAGAATGGAAACTAGCTTTAACTAGAAAAGCCAGCAATCTGGGGAGAGGGTGGACTTGTGTTTTGAGGCCAATTGCAAAGATTTGGCTCAGCCATGACAGTATTTCAAGGAGAAAATGGGTGAAGAATCTCATGGATCATTGAGAAAGGAGATTGGGTTCTGTAGCCTTCTCTGTTGTGTGCAAATGGGCTGGCTCTCTCATCAATATTATCCTGCCCCTGTGATCTGTCAGCAGGATTGCTAGAGGAACTGTTGGAAGGTAGAGAGCTAGTCATTTTTTTACCTGCTTTATTCTTACTTCTTTTTTACCCAGGAAAAGGATCAACAGTTTAGGCAGAATGGTGTGCTTTCAGGAGAACAAAAGTCAGGAGTTAGGCTATATTGCCTAGTGATCTCATTCCCATACATAGTTTTTTCTAAGGTTAAAATGAAATGGAAATAGGAAAACAGGAAAAGAAGCAAAAGAGCTGCTTTCAGCTCCATGTTTGTTTAGATATAGATCAAACCAGTCAATTCTATAAGAAATCCACCCTGAATATTCATTGGAAGGACTGATGCTGAAGCTGAAGCTCCAATACTTTGGCCACCTGTGCAAAGAGCCAGCTCTTGGAAAAGACTCTCATGATCCTGGAAAGATTGAAGGCAAAAGGAGAAGCAGGCGACAGAGGATGAGATAGTTAGATAGCATCACTGATCCAAAGGACACAAATTTGTGTAAACTCTGGAAGATATTTAAGGACAGAGGAACCTGGGTGCTACAGTTCATGGGGTCACAAAGAGTTGCACACAACAGCGATGAACAACAACAACAAGAAATATACAATTTACTGAAAATATAGCCAAAAATAAGTCATAGTTTACCTTGATGGAACTGTCAGAGTTATTCATGCCATATTATTATTATTATTCCTGGTGACTCAGAAGGTAAATAATCTGCCTGCAATGTGGGAGACCAAGGTTCAGTCCCTGGCTTGGGAAGATCCCCTGGAGAAGGGAATGACTACTCACTCTAGTATTCTTGCCTGGAGAATTCCATGGACTGAGGAGCCTAGTAGGCTACAATCCATGGGGTCACAAAGAATTGGACATGACGGAAAGACCATCACAAACACTCCTTTTATATATTGGTGTTATCTGCCTAATTATTTGATGAGCTATCTGAGGTCTGACCTTTTTTGCTTCTTACACTTCAAAAATTTTAGCACATACAATAATGCTATTAAAAAGAGTTTGATTAAGTTGACCTCTTGATCTGATCTAATATGGATTTTCTCATTTTTCTTGAAGTTTTTCTTGTATTTTGTCATGCTATGGAAACTGCTTTAATCCCAGTCACATGAGGACTTTTATGTGAAATTTAGCCATATGGAACACTAAAAAGAAAATTAGTCCTCCTGCCCTTACAGAATGAGTTCATATTTAACTTTGGTGCTGTGGATAAAAATTCAGTTTTATGAACCAGTTAAAAGAGAAAGTGCATTGTGTGCTTTTTGCAGCACTTAGGTATTGATATATGATTTTTTTTTTCTTTTCCCAAGGCTAAGCAGGGGAAGCCACAGCAATACGACTTTTTTAAATGTGAGTGAAAATCTCATCTGAAACCTTTCCACTACATAACTTCACTCAATTGACCTGATGACTCAAACAGACACAGGCTGTAGGTTAAAATAGGAACAGAGAACAGAAAATTCTTATAATAACACATGAAAGTTGAGGTAGAATATTCCATAAGCAGCCTTGTATTTCTGAGCTCTCCTTATATAACCTTCACACTGGTTAGCCTGGCAATGCCTGTTTTATAACCAGACCCTAGAGCTCTGGGCACAGGAGGAAATCAAAAGTCTTCCCAGTCAACATTCTTTTGTAAAGTTCACATAATCAGGATAATCAGAGCTTTCTGGGATGTACATTGTCCAATTACATAGTCCTTTCAAAGAATGAAGGTGATTTATCAACTCTTTGGCTCAATGTTTCTAATAAATGTACTTGATTTTCACTGCTTAATATGAAAAGTTACACAAATATGCTATTTTATGCATAATGTTTCTCTTCTTTGTATGTCAAAATGAAATAAAATTAACAAGTATTTATTATATTGCTTGCATCTGTGCTAAATGCTAAGGAAAAATTGATTAATATATAAAGTATAGATTATAAATAACTGTGCCAGTGGATTGATTAGAATGTTAGGAAATAGCATGTATTACACTGGGCATTTCACTCTACCAGACACTGAGCGAGGTAACTAGAATATAGCTGTGAAAAATACAGATGTGAGTAAGCAGCCCAGAGTCTAGTCAAGAGGAGACAAATAAAGACATAATTGCAATGCAGTTTGTTGACTGACTCATGGATCTATAAGCAATAACCAGTCCCATAAACTTTGAAGAGTAGGTAGAATATAATATGTGTGGGGGGTAGAAAGTATTTCACAAGCCTGAGAGTCTGAAATCCTCTAATTTTCGTTATCTTTTCCTTCATGTGCTATTGTTTATTACATAAATAATTATTTTCATTATTTATTCTATTTCTTAGGTTTGGGGAAAGTTTCCTCCTTTTAAGCACTCCTTCCTTGTATAGCTTTCACAAAAATAAGAATTGTTTCGACCAAGCTATTCTGTGAAGAAAAGTAAGTTATCTGACCCTGGTACCTCACTTTTTCTGAGAACTATATTTCTTGTTCTTATAGGAACAATTCAGAACTCCACTCTGATGACTCCATGCTCATTTTCTTATATGACATCCTGAAACTGTTGTTCCAAAGATTGATAAATAGCCCAGTGTATGCCTATCCTTAGTCCTTCTCTAAGACTTTTTAGAAGGAACAGACAGTCATGTGGCTCTCTAATGATGTAGACCACGGGGATAAAGATCTGAACTTTGGGAGCAATGAAATCTTGCTTGTTCGTGAGGTAGCTCTATAAAGTAAGAAAATACACAAAATATGCAAAAAGAAGGCTGCACACACTGGTCTGGGAAAAATTGATGTCCGAGTAAACTTATTCCTAGGGCCAAGGTACATTCTTCCTCTTTTCAAGGTTTGATTATTCAAACCCTCCTTTAATTTTATGAAACAATAAAGCTGCCTGATTAACAAGTTAATTCATTATTGTATTCCTTGCATGTGTAAGTAAAAAAATTCTAGATTATTACCAACACATCTTGCTTTCAACTTTCTTCTTTGTAACAGAATCTTCAGGGTAAAACCTTAATTGACAATCTATTGTTTATGCTATTCACATTGATAGGATCATGTAAAGACAAGAAGAATTGTATGATTTCCATATTTCATTAAGATTATTTTTGGAAGAAATCCATAAGACTAATCAGACTATCACTTTGTCTCCTAGCATTTTGTGGAGAAGGAAATGGCAACCCACTCCAGTACTCTTGCCTGAAAACTTCCGTAGATGGAAGAGCTTGGTGGGCTACAGTCCATGGGATCACAAAGAGTTGGACATGACTAAGCAACTTCACTCGTTCCTTGCATTTTACAAATACAAGTTACTCTATGTCTTTATTGTTGACAGGTCGATTACCTTCTGCATCATCATTCCAGATTGGACATCTAGTTAGTTATCAAGGAATGAGGAATTGGCAGACAAGTACACACTCTAGGTTCTATCTCTAGTTGTTTATATCCTTCTTCTTGCAAGAAGTTGTTCAGTCGCTGAGTTATATCCAACTCCTTGCAACCCCATGGACTGCAGCACACCAGGCTTCCTTGTCCTTCACCAACTCTCAGTTTGCTAAAACTCATGTCCATCAAGTCGGTAATGCCATCCAACCATCTCATCCTCTCTCATCCCCTTCCCCACCTGCCTTCAATCTTTCCCAGCATTAGGGTCTTTTCCAATAAGTTGGCTCTTCACATCAGGTGACCAAATTATTGCAGCTTTAGCATCAGACTTTCCAATGAATATTTAGTGTTGATTTCCTTTAAGATTAGCTGGTTTGATCTCCTTGCAGCCCAAGGGACTCTCAAGAGTCTTCTGCAACACCACAATTCAAAAGCATCAATTCTTCAGCGCTCAGATTTCTTTATGGTCCAACTCTCACATTCATACATGACTACTTGAAAAAATCATAGCTTTGACTATATGAACCTTTGTCAGCAAAGTGACATCTCTGATTTTTAACATGCTGTATATATTTGTCATAGCTTTTCTTCCAAAGAGAAACTGTCTTTTAATTTCATGACTGCAGTCACTGTCTGCAATGATTTTGGAGCCCAAGAAAATAAAGTCTGTCATTGGTTCCACTGTTTTTCTATCTATTTGTCATGAAGTGAGGGAACTGGATGCCATGATCTTAGCTTTTCTGAATGTTTAGTTTTAAGCCAGCTTTTTCACTCTCTTCTTTCACCTTTATCAAGAGGCTCTTTAGTTCCTCTTCACTGTCTGCCATAAGGGTGGCATTATCTGCATATCTGATGTCATTGATACTTCTCCTGGCAATCTTGATTCCAGCTTGTGATTCACTGAGCCTAGCATTTAGCATGATGCACTAGGCATATTTAAATAAGCAGGGTAACAATATACAACCTTGATGTATTCCTTTCCCATTGTGGAACCAGTCTTTTATGTCTGGTTCTAATTGCTGCTTCTTACACTACATAGAGGTTTCTCAGGAGGCATGTAAGGTGGTCTAGAAGTCCCGCCTCCTTAGGAATTTTCCACAGTTTGTTGTGAGCCATACTGTCAAAGTCTTTAGCATAGTCAATGAGAGAAGTAGATGTTTTACTGGAATTCTCTTGCTTTTCCTATGATCCAACAGATGCTGGCAATTTGATATTACAAGAAGAGAAGTAGATAATTAATCGGTTAGAAGCATACATTCTTTGGGACATTTAACAATTTGGGGCAAGTACTCTAAAAGGTAATACATGCCTATCTGGTTTTTATTGAACTTGGATTGAACTGGACTCTGGTTAGACTGGACTCAGGTTGAATGCATTGCTGTTCTGACAGCAGCCCATATTTTAGTAATGCCCAAGTAGAAAGTAAGGTGATATTAAGAAATATGTTCTCCATAAAGCTTAGAGACGAAATCACCTACAACATGTTTGTTTCTTTTGATTTGACCGTAGTTCTTGGATTTCTTTGAAAATGTTAAACAATAACTTCCCATTTTTCAATCTCAAATCTCAGACTACATCATAATTTTCTGTGTATTGGCCTATTTTAGGAACTTCAAATTAGTGGAATCATGCAATATTTGTCTTTTGATGTCAGCCTTACTCCAGTTTATATAATGTTTTCAAGGCTCATATGTTAGAGCATGTGTTAGAGTTGCTTTACTTTTTAAGGCTAAACAATATCCCACTATGTGTACCACGTTTTGCTTATTCAATCTTTTGGTGCACTTTTTGTTTCCAACATTTGGCTGTCATGACTGTTGTAAATATTAGTGTACATTTACCTATTGAAGCCCTGCTTTAAATTCTTTTGTGTTTATACTCAGAAGTAGAAATAATGGTTCATATTGTAATTCCATGTTTAACTTTTTGAGAAACTTCCATACTTTTCCAAGCGGCTGCACCCATTTTCCATTTTTGATAGCTGTGTTTAAGGCTTCTAATCCTTCCACATACTCATAAATACTTATTATTTTGTTGTTGTTGTTTTGTTTTGTCTTGGTATATGAAAACCGTTCTAATAGGTGTGAAGTAACATCTCATTGTGGTTTTGATTTACATTTTCTTAATGACTTGTAAGGCTGATAACTTCTTTATATGCTTATTGACCATTTGTATTTCTTTGTGGGAGATTTGGGCTTCCCCGGTGGCGGTGGCTCAGATGGTAAAGAATCTCCCTGCAGTGCAGGAGACTCAGGTTTGATCCCTGGGCTGGGGAAATCCCCTGGAGAAGGGAATGGCAAACTACTCCAGGATCCTTGCTAGAGAATTTCATGGACAGAGGAGCCTGGTAGGCAGTCCATGGGATCGCAAAGAGTTGGACACAACTGACCAACTTTCACTTTCTTTTGGGGAGAACTATTTATTCAAGGTCTTTTTTGTTCTTGTTCCTTTTAAAAAACTGGGTTTTTGTTGTTTTTTCTTTTATTTTTTTTTTTAATTTTTGTCTGTGATGGGCTTTTGTTGCAGCATATGGGCTTCTGTAATTGCAGCCTGTAGGCTCCATTGCCCCATGGCACGTGGGATCTTAGTTTTCAGACCAGGGATTGAAATGGCCTCCCTACAATGGGAGTAAGTCTCTTAACCATTGGACCACCAGAGAGGCCCCTGACAGTCTGTCTTAAATTAATATCACTTTAATGTCGATTGCACTAACTCTTCTCCTTATAGCTCTTCCTTTCCCTTTTATGTTACTAATATCACAAATTATGTGTATCTTGTACACTTATTAACATTAATATGTAAATATTTTGTGCATTTTTTCCCAAAGTATTCATACATACTTTAGTTGATTTTCTTTAGTTGCTTGTCTGTGTTTTCCCTTAGTTCTGTGAAAATATTTACAACAGCTATTTTTTAAGTCTTTGTCTAGTAAGGACAGCTTCTGTCAATTTAATTTGAATCAGCCATGCATTCCTGTTTATTTGTACTTTTTTTTTTTTTTTCAAAACTAAACTTTTGAAATTTTTAATGTGATATATCCAGAAATTGGATTATTTTCCTTCTCCAGTGTACTGGGTTTTATTTGCTGTTGAAACTACAGTGTGCGCTAAGTTGTTTCATCCAACCCTATGGACTGCAGCCTGTCAGGTCCCTATGTCCAAGGGGATCTTCAGGCGAGAATACTTCAGGACATTTCCACTTCCTTCTCCAGGGGATCTTCCCAACCCAGGGACAGAACCTGGGTCTCTTACATCTACCTGCACTGGCAGTCAGGTTCTTTACCAATAGCGTCACCTGGAAAGCCCAAAGTTATATTAGTCTGTTTCTTTAAGCCCTTTACAAACTATATTTTAAAAGACTATTTCTTACTTATGTATTCCCTGAAGTTTCTGGTCCTTTTATGTCCAACTAATGACCAAGATTTCCTTGAATTCTAGGAGCTAAAGAAGACAGACAAACTAATATTGAAATGATTCACCTCTCCTAGTCTTTGCAGACTGGTTCTGTGCTGGAGAAGTCCATTACTAATAAGATAAACTTGTTTTGACCTTATGGAGGAGACTGAGGTGAGAGTTTTTCAGTATTCACAGGACATGTTTTAGTATATATCTTACCTGGATATGCACATGGTTTTACACTCCCCTCCCTCTTTATCAGTCAATTCAGTTCAGTCAGTCATGCCCGACACTTTATGACCCCATGGAATGCAGTGCCCCAAGCTATCCTGTCCATCACCAATTCCTGGAACTTACTCAAACAATGTCCATCCAGTCAGTGACACCACCCAAATATCTCATCGTCTGTTGTCCCCTTCTCTTCCCACCTTCAATCTTTCCCAGCATCATAGTCTTTACTAGTGAGTCAGTTCTTTACATCAGAGTCCAAAGTATTAGAGTCTCAGCTTCAGCATCAGTCCTTCCAATGAATATTCAGGACTGGTTTCCTTTAGGATAGACTGGTTGGATCTCCTTGCAGTCCAAGGGACTCTCAAGAGTCTTCTCCAACACCACAGGTCAAAAGCATCAATTCTTTGGCACTCAGTTTTCTTTATAGTCCAACTCTCACATCCATACATGACTACTGGAAAAACCATAGCTTTGACTAGATGGATCTTTGTTGGCAAAGTAATGTCTCTGCTTTTAATATGCTGTTTAGTTGGCCATAGCTTTTCTTCCAAGAGGCAAAAGTCTTTTAATTTCATGGCTACAACACCATTTGAGTTATTTTGGAGCCACCCGCCCCCCCCCCACCCCCAGCCGAAATGAATCTCTTACTGTTTCCACATTTTCCCTTCTATTTGTCATGAAGTGATGGGACAGGATGCCATGATCTTCATTTTCTGAATGTTGAGGTTTAAGCTAACTTTTTCACTCTCCTCTTTCACTTTCATGAAGAAGCCTTTAGTTCTTCTTCCCTTTCTGCCATGAGTGTGGTATCATCTGCATATCTGAAGTTATTGATACTTCTCCCAGCAATCTTGGTTCCAGCTTGTGTTTCATCCAGCCCTGCACTTCTCATGATTCAATCTGCATATAAGTTAAATAAGCAGCGTGACAATATACAGCCTTGACGTACTCCTTTCCCTATTTGGAACCAGTCTGTTGTTCCATATCCAGTTCTAACTGTTGCTTCTTGACTTGCATACAGATTTCTCAGGAGGCAGGTCAGGTGATCTGGTATTCTCATCTCTTTAAGAATTTTCCAGTTTGTTGTGATCCACATAGTCAAAGGTTTGGTGTAGTCAGTAAAGCAGAAGAAGATATTTTTGTTGAAATCTCTTGTTCTTTGATGATCCAATGGATGTTGGCAATTTGAACTCTGGTTCCTCTGCCTTTTCTAAATCCAGCTTGTACATCTGGAAGTTCATGGTACGTGTACTCTTGAAGCCTGGCTTGGAGAATTTTGAGCATTACTTTGCTAGCATGTGAGATGAGTGAAACCATGTGGTAGTGTGAACATTCTTTGTCATTGCCTTTCTTTGCGATTGGAATGAAAGTGATATTTTCCAGTCCTGTGGCCACTGCTGCTTTTTCCAAATTTGCTGGCATATTGAGTGCAGCACTTTCACAGCATCATCTTTTAGGATTTGAAATAGTTCAACTGGACTTCCATCACCTCTACTAGCTTTGTTCATAGTAATGCTTCCTAAGGCCCACTTGACTTCACATTCCAGGATGTCTGGCTCTAGCTGAGTGACCACACCATCATAATTGTCTGGGTCACGAAGATATTTTTTGTACAGTTCTTCTGTGTATTCTTGCCACCTCATCTTAATCTCTTATACTTCTGTTAATTCCATACCATTTCTGTCCTTTATCGTGTTTATCTTTGCATGAAATGTCCCTTTGGTATCTCTAATTTTCTTGAGAGATCTCTAGTTTTTCTCATTCTGTTTTTTCCTGATTTCTTTGCATTGATCATTGAGGAAGGGTTTCTTATCTCTCCTTGCTACTCTTTGGAACTCTACATTCAAATGGGCATAACTTCCTTTTCTCTTTTGCCTTTTGCTTCTCTTTTCTCAGCTATTTGTAAGGCCTCCTCACAGAACATTTTGCCCTTTTGTATTTCTTTTTCTTGGGGATGGTCTTGATCCATACCTCCTGTACAATGTCACAAACCTCCCTTCATAGTTCTTTAGGACCTCTGTCTATCAGATCTAATCCCTTGAATCTATTTCTCACTTTCACTGTATAATCATAAGGAATTTGATTTAGGTCATATCTGAATGGTCTAGCGGTTCTCCCTACTTTCTTCAATTTAAGTCTGAATTTGGCAATAAGGAGTTCATGGTCTGAGCCACAGTCAGCTCCTGGTCTTGTTTTTGCTGACTGCATAGAGCTTCTCCATCTTTGGCTGCGAAGAATATAATTAATCTCATTTTGGTATTAATCATCTGGTGATGTCCCTGTGTAGAGTCATCTCTTGTGTTTTTGGAAGAGAGTGTTTGCTATGACTAGTGAGTTATCTTGGCAAAACTCTGTTAGCCTTTGACCTGCTTCATTTTGTGCTCCAAGGCCAAATTTGCCTGTTACTCCAGGTATCTCTTGACTTCCTACTTCTGCATTTCAGTCCTGTATAATGAAAAGGATGGCTTTTTTTGTGTGTGTGGCCTAGTTCTAGATGGTCTTGTATGTCTTCATAGAACCATTCAACTTCAGCTTCTTCAGCATTACTGGTTAGGTCATAGACTTGGGTTACTGTGATATTGAATGGTTTGCCTTGGAAATGAATAAAGGTCAATGTTCCATTTTTGAGACTGCATTCAAGTACTGCATTTCAGACTCTTTTGTTGACTATAATGGCTGCTCCATTGCTTCTAAAGGATTCTTACCCACAGTAGTAGATATAATGGTCATCTGAGCTAAATTCACCTTTTCCAGTCTATTTATTTCACTGATTGCTAAAGTGTCGATGTTCACTCTTGCCATCTCCTTCCCATTCATCTTGATGAATGGTATGAAAAGGAAAAAAGATAGGATACTTAAAGATAAACTCCCCCTTTATACAGGGCTTATTTTGAATGTCCTAATTTCCCAAAGAATGTCACTCCAGCTTCTCTTCAGGCCTTTTATATTATGTTGTATATATCTGCCTATACTTTCTTTTCCAGATATCAGTAGGTTTGTATTTCCCTTGGAGTTTTTATAACAAGTCAAGACAAGTCATTTAGTCTTGAAACTAGCCTCCTAGCAGGTTGTAACAGACATACAAAGTATCTTGCAAATAAGATTAGTTATTATCCCAAGTGTTTAAGGAAGGAAACTAGGAAACAGGTTGCTACTGCTCAAGAAGGAGGACTGCTACTCTGCCAGGAAATGGTGGAACAGAGGGAAACCAACATTTCACAAAGTTTTTCTATCATTTTAAAGATTTTCTTTTGTTTTTTCTTCACTGGGCTCTTGCTTGGTGCTGCCATCCTTTACTGTTTTTGAGAGATTCTACGAAGTTGTTCAAGCAGCTTTTGGTTGTTTTTTTAATGTTTCTGTAAAGGTACTAGAATTTGGAGCTTCTTAGTCTGCCACTTGGCTCAAATTAGTGTAAAGATAAAATAGAACAAAATAAGAATACAGAAGAAAAAGAAGAGAAGAATAAGAGAATGAAGAAGATTAGGAGGAGGAAGAGAAAGACTAACATACAAAAACTAGACTATTTAAAATAAAAGGGTGGTTTTTAGTTTATTTCCCATGGTTTGATTCAAACTGGTTAATCCTAGATTTCTCAGAGTAATACTAACAAGTACCCATTATTAACAAAATATATTCCAAGTATGTCTAGTGCCTCAACTCTTATCCCATTTTATGAGAAAATTATTGTGATATTTTTGCCAATTTTATTGGAATTAAGTCAGAAGGAGTAAAACAAACTTCCAATTTAGGAAACATTAATACAAAGCCATAAACTAATTTAACTCACACTAACAAATTAATCAAGTATGAAAAAATGCTTTATGAAAGAAACTTGTGGTAAAAAATTATGCTGAGAAACAATTTTCTATCAAAAAAAGCCCAGTCCTTTTGTAGTTCAAGCTACCAAAAATTTAAGAGCAAAAGCTGGTAATGAAAAATATCCATATTTCACATATACAAATAAGAGATCTGGCAGATATGAAACCTTATGATTTGAAGATATTGATCCCATCTGTCAATTAACATCAATGTAAATTCTGACCTCTATGCTCTTCTATGCTGCTTTAAACCTTTGGGGCCATAATTTTATAATCCATTCCCAAAAATCTTCTACTCCTGCATTGCATTTGAGTTCTGAATTAGATTTTATATTTATGAAATATATTGAGTTGGATGGGGTCAATCAGGATTCCTTACTGTAGAAAAATTATGTGTTAGAGGCAATGTTATCTACTGTTCATATTTTGGAAGATTGCTCTTATATCAAACCTGAGAGAATGGACTGCAAACTGCATTTCGTCACACTCCGAACATTACCTCTTAAGAGTCATCGAATTAAGGTTGAACAAAGAAAGCCTCTGAATACGGCATTAAGTTAGTCTACTATAAATTGGTTATGTATGGCTTTGGTTGCCTCGTCTTGCAGAAGTCAATAAAATTCCCGGTCTCATCTATGCTTTTTTATCTTTCAAAGAGACTTCACAGGATGTATTTTGATTAAGTGAATTCACCATTAAGTATAGCAAATCTTGCTTAGGTTCCCAGGAATTATCAGTCAAGATGACCTAGAGATAATTAGGTGATAACTTAGATAAAACCTGGGTTGGGAAGATCACCTGGAGAAGGAAATGGCAACCCAGTCCAGTACTCTCGCCTGGAAAATCCTATGGATGGAGACGCATGGTAGGCTACAGTCCATGGGATCACAAAGAATCTGACACAACTGAGTGACTTCACTTTCTTTCTAGATAAAACCTCTTTCTCACCCTCTTTCCCTAGGAGCAAGAATTTCTATATGGACACTTAGGCTCCATGAAGAGACAACATTTACTACATGGCCTTGAAGAAGTATAAAGTAAGTATTCATTGCTCATCATAAATGACATATGTATACATACACACACATACATAGATAGGTATGCACACACTAGTTTACATGTGTGTGTTTAATATATATATACACACTAGTATGTATTGGTATATATATTTATATTCATATGCATGTAGTGTGTGTGGAATCTACTCATAATTCACAATAAATGCTTACTTGATAATTTTAAGACCATGTTGTAAATACATGCATATACATCTGTGCACATGCAAATATATGTAACTAAGTAAGTGTTTGCACGTATGTATGTATGTATGTATGTATAGTACATATGTGTGTATGTGTGTGTGTACATATGCATCTATCTCTTTAATAAAAGCCTCTGTTTAGGGTGTAGCACCCAGGCAAACACGATCCACAAGTTCAATTTTATATTCAGCAGATTAAACTTGACATTATTGCAAAAAACTTTTTAAATATGTACATTATTTACATATATATACACATATATACACACATATATGTGTGCTCACAAACGTATATACATATACACAAAATATTCAAATGTAAACTTACATATATTCTGTGTATATGTATATAAATATATATTTGTTTGTTAACAGATCCTGCATTACAGTTTTATTAATATTAATAAAGTATTATGCTTTTAAATCATTCTGTAATCCAATTGAGAGTCAGTTGCAGCAATGGCATTATAGTATAATTTAAAAAATACAATACTTCATGAATGATACACGATTGAATTAATGGTATTCAAAGGAAGAGTGATTCCCAAAAACCCAGGGAAGATCTGTGGATGATGTAGAATATGAACTAAAATAAAAAGATAAGGTGAAACTTAGTGTAATCTCAGAATGAGAAAAGGGCTGTAGGTAAGGGAATGGCATGGTATAAAGGCAAATGCTTAAAGTATATTCAGAGAGAAATGAAATGAGTAGCCCCTCTGGAGTGGTTGGTTTACAAATGAGAGACACGTACAATGATAAAGGTAGGGAAACCAGTCTCTATTACTTACAACTTTTCCTAGTAGAAGAATCAAGTTATTTTTCAATAGAGTCGTGATTGCATCAACAGAACATAGGCATTAATATAGAGTCACAACTTGCAAAGCTTCCCTGGTGTCTTAGTCAGTAAAGAGTCTGCCTGCAGTGTGGGTGACCTGGCTTTGATCCCTGGGTTGGGAAGATCCCCTGGAGAAGGAAATGGCAACCCACTCCAGAATTCTTGCCTGGAGGATTCCAGGGACAGAGGAGCTTGGTGGGCTACAGTTCATGGGGTCACAAAGATTTAGACATGACTGAGTGACTAACTTTCACTTTTTTTCATAACTTGCAAAGAAAGCTTTTCTAAAATATATCTCTGACATATAAATAAACCTATAAAAATGAATGTATGTGTACATGTGTATATGTCTGAACTTTTACTTTACCTTTGTAACTTAAAAAAAAAAATCATTGAGACAAGTCTACTCAGAAACTGTGAAAATGGCATAAAGTGATTTTCTCTAGATGAAATAGTGTGTGTGGTTTCAATTTAGGTTTCCCATTTCCAGGAGTTTACACAAATTTAAAAATGAACTTAATGAACAAAATCACACTCAAGCCCTCGCTCCAAGAAAAGAACATCATGCAGTAATAAGTAATACGCAAACAGATTGACTTTACAAATGGATATTTTATGTTATCCACTTCATAGGTGGTGCAATAAGCAGAAGACACTCAAGTCCTTACTCTGGATTTTATGGACAACAAATGAACAAGAATTAGGTTTCCCTTTTTTAGAGTAAAGGACTTCCCCCAATACCAGCTTCCTTTAGTCTCAAGGAAATACTTCAAAATTCCATAGACCATAAGGTATTTAGTCTCAGATAACAGCTAGTGCCCTGCTCCAGAGTAGAACAGCCAAATAGCATGTATGATCTTCCTGCTTACTTCCGAGCGAAGTAGTGCCTCAGACAGAAGTCCCTCCAATGCAGTAAAATCTACACAGTGTCCAGTGTCCATGAATTCTGCTTAGCCGTTCATGAAGAGATATGAGAGTAGGGCATTTTGGTAAAAAAAATAAAAAAGAATCCAAACTGGAAAAAAGGAAGTGAAGCTATCTCTATCTGCAGATGGTATGATATTGTATATAATAAGTCCTACAGAATCACTAGCAATCTTTGAGAATTAGTAAGTGAATTCAATAGTTTCAGGATATAGAGTCAATATTTCAAAACCAATTGTATTCCTATACACTTGCAATTCATATTTTAGAAATGAAATTAATGAAACAATTTAACTTGCCATATCATCAAAAGAATAAAATATTTGGGCATAAATATAACAAACAAAATGTAAACACATACTCTGAAGGTCAGATAATTTTGTTAAAATAAATTGAAATTATGTAAATAAATAGGAAAAGCTCATATTTATGGACCAGAAGATTTAACATTGTAAAGATAGCAATACTCCCCAACTGATCCACCAATTCAATGTAATTTGTATCAGACTCTCAGGTGACTTCTTTGTAAAAATTATCAAGCAGATCTTAAATTTCATGTGGAATTGAAAATGACACAGAATGATACAAAAGAAGAGAAAGGGGTCCAGAGCCCTTGAGAAAGCAAAAGGAATCTGGGACTCTCAAGGAGAAAAAGAGAAATGTTTTTTCTAAGTTGTTTTATCTTAGTCAATATAACAATGTATCTTGCCCAAGGACATGTTTCTCCTTAACAAGAACCTTCTAACTAATCTTCTTATTTTAAGAAGTATGTTGCAGGAGTGTGTCTGGTTCAGTTCAGTTCAGTTCAGTGACTCAGTCGTGTCCTACTCTTTGAGACCCCATGAATCAGCACACCAGGCCTCACTGTCCATCACCAACTCCTGAGTCCACTCAGACTCACATCCATCGAGTCAGTGATGCCATCCAGCAATCTCATCCTCTGCCGTCCCCTTCTCTTGCTGCCCCCAATCCCTCCCAGCATCAGAAGCTTTTCCAATGAGTCAACTCTTCACATGAGGTGGCCAAAGTACTGGAGTTTCAGCTTTAGCATCATTCCTTCCAAAGAAATCCCAGGGCTGATCTCCTTCGGAATGGACTGGTTGGATCTCTTTGCAGTCCAAGGGACTCTCAAGAGTCTTCTCCATCATCACAGTTCAAAAGCATCAATTCTTCAGCGCCCAGCTTTCTTCACAGTCCAACTCTCACACCCATACATGACCACTGGAAAAACTATAGCCTTGACTAGACAGACCTTTGTTGGAAAAGTAATTTCTCTGCTTTTCAATATGCTATCTAGGTTGGTCAAAACTTTCCTTCCAAGGAGTAAACGTCTTTTAATTTCATGGCTGCAGTTACTATCTACAGTGATTTTGGAACCCCCAAAATAAAGTCAGCCATTTTTTCCACTGTTTTCCCATCTATTTTCCATGAAGTGATGGGACTAGAAGCCATGATCTTCGTTTTCTGAATGTTGAGCTTTAAGCCAACTTTTTCACTCTCCTCTTTCACTTTCATCAAGAGGCTTTTTAGTTCCTCTTCACTTTCTGCCATAAGGGTGGTGTCATCTGCATATCTGAGGTTGTTGATATTTCTCCCAGCAATCTTGATTCCAGCTTGTGCTTCTTCCAGCCCTGCACTTCGCATGATTCACTCTGCATATAAGTTAAATAAGGAGGGTGACAATATACAGCCTTGATGTACTCCTTTTCCTATTTGAAACCAGTCTGTTGTTCTATGTCCAGTTCCAACTGTTGCTTCCTGACCTGCATACAGATTTCTCAAAAGGCAGGTCAGGTGGTCTGGTATTCCCATCTCTTTCAGAATTTTCCATAGTTTATTGTGATCCACCCAGTCAAAGGCTTTGGCATAGTCAATAAAGGAGAAATAGAAGTTTTCCTGGAACTCTTTTGCTTTTTCCATGATCCAGCAGATGTTAGCAACTTGATCTCTAGTTCTTCTGCCTTTTCTAAAACCAGCTTGAACAACTGAAAGTTCACGGTTCACGTACTGCTGATGCCTAGCTTGGAGAATTTTGAGCATTACTTCACTAGCATGTGAGATGAGTGCAACTGTGTGGTAGTTTGAGCATTCTCTGGCATTGCCTTTCTTTGGGATTGGAATGAAAACTGACCTTTTCCAGTCCTGTGGCCACTGCTGAGATTTCCAAATTTGCTGGCATATTGTATGTCTGGTAAGACCTTTCTATTGCTAGTTCTAATCTGGTTAAGTTGTATGTTGTAGGAGTGGGTCTGATAAAAGTGTATAAGGCCTTGATAAGACTAGCTAGGGGGGGCACTCTCTTGTCTCCCTTCTGATATCTATGTCAGAAGCTTTCTGTCCTCTTTCACTTTAATAAAACTCTGCTACACAAAAGCTCTTGAGTGATCAAGCCTGGTCCCTGGTCCTGAAGCTAAATCTTCTTCAGAGATCACGAATCTGACATCATTCACTGTAAGCTATCAGAATCACCAGCTGGAATCAAGATTGCTGAGAGAAATGTCAGCAGCCTCAGATATGCAGATGATACAACTCCAATGGCAGAAAGTGAAGAGAAACTAAAGAGCCTTTGATGAAAGTGAAAGAGGAGAGTGAAAAAGCTGGCTTAAAACTCAACATTCAAAACACTAAGATCAAGACATCCAGTCTCATCAGTTCATGGCAGATAGAGGGGGGAAAACTGGAAGCATTAACAGATTTTATTTTCTTGGACTCCAAAATCACTCAAAGGTGATTGCAGCCATAAAATTAAAACACTTGCTCCTTGAAAGGAAAGCTATGACAGCATTTTAAAAAGCAGAGACATCACTTTGCTGACAAAAGTCCATATAATCAAAACTATGATTTTTCCAGTATTCATGTATAAATGTAAGAGTTGGACCATAAAGAAGGCTGAGTGCTAAAGAATTGATGCTTTCACATTATGGTACTGGAGAAGATTCTTAAGAGTCCCTTGGACTGCAAGGAGATGAAACTAGTCAATCTTGAAGGAAATCAACCCTGAATATTCATTGGAAGGGCTGAGGCTGAAGCTGAAGCTCCAATAATTTGGCAGCTTGATGCAAAAAGCCAACTCATTGGAAATGACTCTGATGTTGGGAAAGACTGAGGGCAAGAAGAGAAGGAGGTGACAGAGGATAAGATGGTTGGATGGCATCATTGATTCACTGGACATGAGTTTGAGCAAACTCTGGGAGATGGTGAACATCAGGGAAGCCTGGTGTGTTACAGTCCATGGGTTGGCAAAGAGTCAGACATGACTTAATGACTGAACAACAAAAAAGACAATCATTATGGTGTGGTACTGAAATAAGGTTAGACATATAGATCAGTGGAATAGTATTAATAATCTGGAAATAAATCCATGTCTCTATAGTCAACTAATTTTTAAAGAAGGTGTCAGTTACTATTCAATGGAGAAAGAATAATCATTTCAATAAGTAATGCTGAAACAACTGGAAAACCACACACAAAAGAATGATGTTTTTCCTTATCTTACGCTGCATAAAAAATATTCATTAGTGCATCTAAAATTTTAAAAAGCAGGTAATAGTGTTGGCCAGGATGTAGAGACATTGAAATCCTTGCTTATGGAAATGTCAAACAGTATGGCCACATTGGAAAATGGTCTTGAGGCTCAGCAAATGATTAAGCAGATTTACCAAATGAACCAAGCATAGGTATATACCCAATAGGTATATACTGAATAGAAATAAAATCATGTGTTCATGTAAATTAATAATATTAGTATTATAACCCATACTACTCAAAAGGTGGTCATATCCAAAAGTCCATCAACAGATGTGTGGAGAAATGATATGGTATATCCATTCATTGGCATAAACTTCAATGACAACACAAAAAATAAACATACTGATACATGATACATGTCACAACATGGATGAACCTTGAAGCATTATTCTTAGTGAAAGAAAGCAGTCACAAAAGACATGATATTGTACAATTCATTTATGTTGAATGTCTAGAATAAGTGAGACTATCAAGACAAAAAGTAGATGAGTGGTGACTCAGGGCTGCGGTGGGTGAGGGTCTAGCAGGGTGACAGCTAAGGGTTCTTTTCCATATGATGAAAATTGACGCAGTGGTTGTACATATGCATGAGTATATTAAAACATTGATTTCCATATTTTGTGTGGATGTACTTTATATCTTTATGCATGAAATGGAAAATTTATTTTAAGAAAGCATGAGGATCACATGATTTTCTGTTTTGCCAACGTGGCTTTCTGAATTTCCCCCTTTCTCAATAAAGCTCATTTCCCAACTCACACATTGTGAAATTGTTAAGTACAATTCAGACATAAAGGGAAGGAAATACTGTCATTTGAAGTCACTTGAATGAAACTTGAGATTATGCTAAGTGAAATAAATCAGACATAAAGACAAATATTGTGTGACATGTGTGGAATAAAAATGTCACATTAGTAGAAACAAAGGGCAGACTGCTGATTACTGGAGGTGGGGGATGGGTGGGCTGTGGGAGAAAAGTATGAAGCTGATCAAAGGGTACATGCTTCCAGTTATAGGATCAACATTTCTGGGAATGCAATCCACAGCATAATGAGTCCAGTTAACAATATTATTCTGTGTATTTGAAAGTTGCTTAGCAAGTAATATATTTTTTTCTAATTTCAGTGTTCAAAACATACTTTATTGAATCAACTACATACACTTCTGTTCAAAATCTTATAACATAGCCCAGAATATGTTTCCTTAAAAAAAAAAAAAATTCTTGGAGTAAAGTTGCTTTGCCATGTTAATTTCTCCTGTATAGCTAAGTTTATCAGTTATACATATACTTGTGCAGCTGAGTCACTCACCATGTCCAACTCTTTGCGACCCCATGGACTATATATAGCCCACCATGCTCTTCTGTCCATGGGACTGTCCAAGCAAGAATACTGGAGTGAGTTGCCATTTCCTTCTATATATATAATGCAGTGTATATGTTAGTGTATATATGTCAATCCAATTTCCCCATTCATCTCACCTCCTTCTCCTCTTGGTATGCATCCGTTTGTTCTCCATATTTATGTCTCTGTTTTTCCTTTGTAAATAGGATCATTTATACCATTTTTCTCAGAGAAGGCAATGGCAACCCACTCCAGTACTCTTGCCTGGAAAATCCCATGGATGGAGGAGCCTGGTAGGCTGCAGTCCATGGGGTCGCTAAGAGTCGGATACGACTGAATGATTTCACTTTCACTTTTCACTTTCATGCATTGGAGAAGGAAATGACAACCCACTCCAGTATTCTTGCCTGGAGAATCCCAGGGACGGGGGAGCCTGGTGGGCTGCCGTCTATGGGGTTGCACAAAGTCGGACACGACTGAAATGACTTAGCAGCATACCATTTTTCTAGATCTCACATATATACATTAATACAAAATATTTTGGAGAAGGAAATGGCAACCTATTCTAGTATTCTTGCCTAGAGAATCCCATAGACAGAGGAGCCTGGTGGGCTTCAGTTCATGTGGTCTCAAGGGTCACAACTGAAGTGACTTAGCAGCAGCAGCATACAATATTTATTTTTCTCTTTCTGACATACTTCAGTCTATATGACTGTCTCTAGGTCCAATCATGGCTCTGCAAATGGCATAATTGTGTTCTTTTATTATTGAATAATATTCCATTGTATATATGTATACATCATCTTTATCCATGCCTCTGCTGATGGGCATTTAGGTTGCTTCCATGTCCCGGCTACTGCAAATAGTGTTGCAATAAACATGGGGTGCATGTATCTTTTCTGAATTATGGTTGTCTCCAAATACATGCCCAGGAATGGAATTACTTGGTCTATGGTATCTCTAAAGTTCTCACCACACACAAAATTGTATATATGTGATGTGATGGATGTATTAACTAACAATTTTGTGGCAATCACTTCACAAAAATGTATATATCCTGTTACTAGGCTGTATTCTTTAAGCCTGCACAATATTATATGTAAATTTTATCTCAACAAACTAGGGGAAAGAAGAGATGAAGTCCTAGAAAGGATATACCTGACACAACATAGTTATTTCCATCACAGTGTTTAAAATGTGGTGAAAATATTTAAAAAGAAGTGTCAAAGTTTATAGTTTACATGCTGTTAGCCAAAATTACCAGTGGCCTTTTCTTTCAAGATGGCAAAAAAATGATACACACTTACATCCTTTTCTTCTCAATCATAGACCTCTTATAGTGAAATAAAGTATTTGACTAAAAACAAACTATTGTATTATCTGCTTTTATGAATCTGATTATTTGCGATATCTCATGTATACATATGAAGTCATGCAGTTTTTTCTTGTCCTTCTGAATTTGGCTTTATTCACCCAGCATCTTGTCCTTCGGGTTCACTGATGTCACAAATGGCAGTGTTTCCTCTGTGTAAGGCTCAATAAGGTTCCATTGTCTGTGTTACTGCATTTTCATTTTCCATTCACCTGTAGAACACTGGAATCAAAACAGTGGTTGTCAGTGTCTGAGAGGTGGGGGTAATGTGGACTTGTTTTTCAGTGGGCATCACATTTTAGACTTTCAAGATCAGCAAATGCCAGAGATCCCCTGTGTAACATAGTGCCTGTGGATAACTGTAGCATTGTGCAATTCAAAATCTGTGAATAAGGCACATCTCATATTAAATGTTTTTACCACAAAACACAAGCACAAAAGTAAAACAAGTAAACTTTGGGAGGTATTGGATATGTCTATTGCTTGTGACTGTGGTTGTGGTATTATGGGTGTTTACATAAACTTTTCAAATGGTACACACTGAGTGCATACTATTCTCTGCACATTATTTATACCACAATAAAGTTGTTCAACAAACATAGCACAAAAAAACACAATGTAAATGGGAATTTCTCCTCTCAGAAAACAAAAGCATTAAACATATGAGAGACACACACACACACACACACACAAACCCCGAAACTGTAAGTAGCTTGACAATGACACCAAACAGAAGAAGAGACAATATCCATATATCTGATTCTTCTATAGAACTCCCAGGAGGGCTGAGCTCTGGGAAGCCTAGGAAGAAGGGTTAAAAGTAGAGATAAGATGTAGCCAAGAAAATATAGACACTGATTTAATGCTTTTATATGAAAGAGTGAACCTCATCATTGCTTCACCCACTTCCAGCCATAATGCCTACTACCCAAATGTTAGCCCCTTGGCAACTATAACAAAAGATTGTTCTTTAAAACTTTATAATAGCTGGAATGAACTGAGACAGCTAATAGTAGTCACCAACAGCTCTTCCTTCCCATCTTGAATAGGGCAGGGGGAAGCTATTGTTTGGCTCCTCTGGGGTCATCCTAAAAACAATTCTATTAACTAATAAGAATATAGAACTTCCTTTCAGTGTTTCAACCATCTGAGTCTTCAATATCAGTAGACAACTGAGAATTATAAGACATTTGATGAAGTATGCAACAGGAAAGGAAAAAAGAGAGATAATGAAATGAAAAGAAAATATGGAAGGAAACAGAAGTTTCTGGTGGAAGACAAAGAGCAATAAAACATATTAGTAACAAAATGTATTATTGGTATAAACATGAATTTTTATATAAACTCAAGATTTTGAAGGAGTATGAAAAGTCTCCAAGTTTTTCATATTTTTATTTGAGCTACTCCATGTGTGTAGAAACCTTTTTATACATGTATATTTTTTTCTTCTTTATTCCCAAACCTAGCCTGAGACCACAATAGGACTGCAAAGACTCAGCAAACTGGGAACATGTGATTTTATGTCCTTTTTCTTCTCATTAAAAAGAAGATACTAATACTAGTTGCATTACCAAAGGTATTGAATTGCCTAGGATCTTTAGACTACTTTAATTTTCTCCCAGGGAGTTTTTTAACATTTAAAAATTTAATTTGCACTGCATATTTTACACATTAAAATAGCTAATTTTTCTGAGAATTGTTTAAAAGTTTTTCACTTCTTATCCCATTTTATTCCCTAATAACTCAATGACAAATATTCTACTTTTACCACTCTTTTATCAAATAGACCAATCGAAGCAAAGTAATATCAGGTATTATGACCTTATTCAGAGCCAGGTTTCAGTTATAGGTGTACTGGTACCAGAGAGTCTACTATCAGCAGTTTTGACCCCCGTCTCTAATGTAGAATCTCGTACCTATGAAGGGTTTGACTCTGAAACTTCAGATGGTCTGTAATGATTTATTTCTTTTACCAGAATTCCTATGTAATTGAGTGCTAGACCTATATACAATTTCCAGGTTCTTAATGCTTATCATTTATTCTCAGTATACCTGCTCCAATGTTAATATTATGTTTTTTTCCCTCTGAATATGTTTCTCCAGGGACCATTTTATGAGTTACAGTATTTTGCTCTGTAAAGGCAATAGAGCAGAGTGTTTTGATAACAGTCTCCAGGGTCATATTAGCTTAGTTCAAACCCTGCTTCCACTACTTACAATATGTTTCATTATGGGGAAAATCACTTAGCCTCTTTGGTAAATCAGTTAAGTCAGGTAAAAAATGTGATTCAAATTTTAGTTACCTCCTGGACCTAGTGGGTATTTAAATTATAAAGTTCCTGTAAAGCAATGAGAATAACATTTGGCATGCAATAAGCATTCAGTTAGTATTAACTATTATTTTTGCTAATAATATTATCATTATGTTCCTGAGTTCTGTTCTGTAACTTTGGCAAAAGTCTTTTAAATAGACATTTGGGGTTTGAAAGACTGAATACTGGTGATGGGATAGTTTAGTATGTACTATAGGCAATCTTCGGAGAAGGCAATGTCATCCCACTCCAGTACTCTTGCCTCTAAAATCCCATGGACGGAAGAGCCTGGTAAGCTGCAGTCCATTCGGTCGCTAAGAGTTGGGCACAACTGAGTGACTTTACTTTCACGTTTCACTTTCATGCATTGGAGAAGGAAATGGCAACCCACTCCAGTGTTCTTGCCTGGAGAATTCCAGGGACGGTGGAGCCTGGTGGGCTGCCGTCTGTGGGGTCGCACAGAGTCAGACACGACTGAAATGACTTAGCAGCAGCAGTAGCATAGGCAATCTTGGAGGAGACAATGGCAATCCACTCCAATACTCTTGCCTGGAAAATCCCATGGACAGAGGAGCCTGGTAGATTGCGGTCCATGGGGTCGCTAAGAGTCAGACATGACTGAGCGACTTCATTTTCACTTTTCACTTTCATGCACTGGGGAAGGAAATGGCAACCCACTCCAGTGTTCTTGCCTGGAGAATTCCAGGGATGGGGGAGCCTGGTGGGCTCCCGTCTATGGGGTCACAAACAGTCGGACAGGACTGAAGTGACTTAACAGTAGCAGCAACATAGGCAATCTGGTTATATTTAATAGAGGAACCAGTGAAAAACTTGACTTGGGCACAAGTGTGTGCTTGCTTAGTTACTTCAGTTGTACCCAACTCTTTGTGACCCTATGGACCATAGCCCACCAGGCTCCCTTTTCCATGGGATTCTCCAGGCCAGAATGCTAGAGTAGGTAGTCATGCCCTCCTCCAGGGAATCTTCCCAACCCAAGGACTAAACCTGCATTTCCTGCATTGCAGGTGGATTTTTTTCCCCACTGAGCCACCTGGGAAGCCCTTGGGGATATAACACACATAAATCAGTCTCTCCATTGTTGTAATCCAAATGACCATGGGAGGTTGGCTCCTCATCTCTCGGTGTTGTTTATCACTACCAGGTTTCCTGACCCATCTAACACAGTGATTCATATGACATGATGCTGCCTTGTTGTAGCATTCACTTTAATGTCAACCTGAGATTGAGAGAGCACATCATATAAGGACTGCATTCCTCCCATTTATAGTTTTTTTTTTAATTTTTAAATTATTACAGACTCACTTGTAAGGTATAATCTGGAGAAAAACTGTACCCTTTACCCAATTTCTCTGCATTGTAACATCTTGCAAAACTATAGTATAATATTACAAACAGGATATTGATATTTACTGTCAAGATATCAAACAGTTCCATCACCACAATGATGACAAGTATTGACCTTTTATAGCCAAACCCACAGTCCTCTTTGTCCTTGACCTGGCAAAGAATATCTGTCCATCACTTCCATATTTTTGTCAACTAAGAAATTATGTATAAATGAAATCATACAGTAGGTGACCTTTCAGAATTTATTTCTTTATTTATCTCAGCATAATAGAGCTAAGATATTCTGCTACTGTTCTTTTTTTGCTGAGTAGTATTACATAGTATGGATCTATCACACTTTGCTTAGCAATTCACCCATTGTTGTATATCTGGGCTGTTTCCAGGTTTGGGCTACTAAAAATCTTAAGTGTTATAAGCAGTCATATAAAATTTTTATGTATACAAATTTTCATTTTCTCTGGAAAATATATGAAAAATTTGAATTGGTGGGTCATATGATGCTAAAGCTGAAACTCCAGTACTTTAGCCACCTCATGTGAAGAGTTGACTCATTGGAAAAGACTGAGGCTGGGAGGGACTGGGGGCAGGAGGAGAAGGGGACGACAGAGGATGAGATGGTTGGATGGCATCACTGACTTGATGGACATGAATCTGAGTAAACTTCAGGAGTTGGTGATGGACAGGGAGGCTTGGCGTGCTGTGATTCATGGGGTCGCAAAGAGTCAGACACGACTGAGCGACTGAACTGAACTTATGATAGTTGCATATCTGAAAATTTAAGGACCTGCCAAGTTGTACTCTGGAGTGTCTGTATGAATTTTCATCTTCACCAAGGATGAAAGAGAGTTCCTGTTGTTACAGATCCTCTTCCATGTGTGCATTTAGGGGTTTGTAGTCATAATAATGGGCTCCCCTAGTGGCTAGGTTGGTAAGGAATCAGCCTGCAATAAAGGAGAGCTGGGTTCATTCTCTAGACCAAGAAGATCCCCTGGAGAAGGAAATAGCAATCTACCTCAGTATTCTTGCCTGGGAAATCACATGGACAGAGAAACCTGACAGGCTACAGTCCGCAGGATCACTAGAATTGGGCATGACTTAGTGACTAAAATGCCACCACCACTAGACATTCTAAAACATGTGTGTGTGTACGTTCATGCTAAGTCACTTTAGTTGTGTCTGATTCTAAAACCCTATGTACTATAGCCTGGCAGGTTCTTCTGTCTATCCATGGGATTCTCCAGGCAAGAATATTGGAGTGGGTTACCATGACCTCCTCCAGGGGATCTTCCCAACCCAGGGATCGAACCCATGTCTCTTACATCTCCTGTACTGGCAGGCAGACTCTTGACCACTAGCACCACCTGGGAAGCCCAATAAGTGTTTTTTGTGTGCGTATGTGCTATGTCACTTCAGTATTGTCTGACTCTTTGTGACCCTATGGATTGCAGCCTGCCAGGCTCCATCTGTCCATGGGATTCTCCAGGCAAGAATACTGGAGTGGGTTGCCATACCTTCCTCCTGGGGATCTTCCTAACCCAGGAATTGAACCCATGTCTCTTATGTTTAACCTGCAATGGGAGGCGGGTTCTTTACCAATTATGCCACCTAGGAATCCCAATAAGTGTGTTCAGTTCAGTTCAGTTCAGTTCAGTTCAGTCACTCAGTCGTGTCCAACTCTTTGCCGACTGCATGAATTGAGGCATGCCAGCAGGCCTCCCTGTGCATCACCATCTCCCGGAGTTCACTCAAACTCACGTCCATCGAGTCGGTGATGCCATCCAGCCATCTCATCCTCTGTCATCCCCTTTTCCTCCTGCCCCCAATCCCTCCCAACATCAGAGTCTTTTCCAATGAGTCACCTCTTTGCATGAGGTGGCCAAAGTACTGGAGTTTCAGCTTTAGCATCATTCCTTCCAAAGAAATCCCAGGGCTGATCTCCTTCAGAGTGGACTGGTTGGATTTCCTTGCAGTCCAAGGGACTCTCAAGAGTCTTCTCCAACACCACAGTTCAAAAGCATCATTTCTTCAGTGCTCAGCTTTCTTCACAGTCCAACTCTCACATCCATACATGACCACAGGAAAAACCATAGCCTTGACTAGACGAAACTTTGTTGGCAAAATAATGTCTCTGATTTTGAATATGCTATCTAGGTTGGTCATAACTTTTCTTCCAAGGAGTAAGTGTCTTTTAATTTCATGGCTGCAGTCACCATCTGCAGTGATTTTGGAGCCCCAGAAATTAAAGTCTGACACTGTTTCCACTGTTTCCCCATCTATTTCCCATGAAGTGATGGGACCAGATGCCATGATCTTTTTCTGAATGTTGAGCTTTAAGCTAACTTTTTCACTCTCCTCTTTCACTCTCATCAAGAGACTTTTTAGTTCCTCTTCACTTCTGCCCTAAGTCTGCATATCTGAGGTTATTGTGGTGGCATCTAATTATTTCTTTAGATTGGAATTCTCCAACAGCAAATAACCATGATATTTTTGTACACTTATCATCTGTATATCTTCTTTGGAGAGGTGTCCAATTCTCTTGCTGCCCTCTCGTTTTTAAATTATTTACTTGTTGTAGAATTTTAAGGCTTTATATATTCTGGATAAAAATCCTTTATCAGCTAAGTGTTCTGCAAATATTTTGTCTCATTCCATGACCTCTCTTTTCACTTACTTAATAGTTTCTTACACAGAACATTTAATTTCAATGAAATCCAATTTATTTCTTTTTTTCTTTCATGGTTTATACTTTTGGCATTCTCTAAAAACTCATGGCCAAACTGGAAGTCATCTAAGATGATCCCCTATGCCATCCTCATTGTGTTTTTTATGTTGTTGTTTTACATTTAAGACTATAATCCATATTTGAGTTATTTGTGTGAAAGGAATAAAGTTTTTTACAGATACTTTTTTAATTTGTTGATATACATGTGTTCCAGCACCATTTGTTAAGACTTTTATCTTTTTACATTGAATAACCTTTGCTCTTTTTAAAACAAATCAGTTGATTATAGTTGTACAACTATAGTTGACTATTCCTTGGATCTCTAATCTGTTCCATTTATATTTTTAATAGTTATTTTGCCAGTACCACCCTCTTGATAACTATAAATTTATAGTAAGCCTTGAAGACTTGAAGTGACAGCCCTCTGGCTTTGTTCTTCTTAGTATTATGTAGGCTATTCTATGTTTTTTTACGTTTCACACAAATTTTAGAATTATTTTACTGATATATACAAAATGACTTGATGGGATCTTGGTTGGGATTTGATTAAATCTATAGAAAAAAAAATGGGAAGAACTGACATTTCAGTATTTTTTTTCCCTGTCAGTAAGCATGTATATCTCTCCATTCGTTTATGTTGATTTCTTTCACCAAAGTTTATAGTTTTCCTCATAAAGATCATGTGCTCATTTTGTTCAAATTATACCTAAGTGTTTCATTTTAGGTGCTAATGGAAATGTTACTGTATTTTTAATGTTGAATTCCAATTGCTGATTGCTAGTATACAGAAAAATAATTGGTTTTTATTTTACGTATCCTGTAAAGTCATTACTGTGCTGTGTGCTTAGTTGCTCAGTTGTGTCCATCCCTTTGTGACCCCATGGACTCTAGCCTGCCAGGCACCTCTGTCCATGGGGATTCTCCAGGCAAGAATACTAGAGTGGATTGCCATGCCCTCCTCCAGGGGATCTTCCCAACCCAGGGATCAAACCCAGGTCTCCCAGTTTGCAGGTGGGTTCTTTGCCATCTGAGCCACCACTGTGAGTTTTGTTATTGTATATTGTGATTTTCAAGGATTTCTTCTGGTTTTAACTCAAATTTGCTAGTTACAGTTGTCAATTATATTTCTTTATAATTCTTTAATGTCGATGGGATCAACAGTTATGACACCTCTTTCAGTAGCTGTCTTAATAATCTGTGTCTTTTTCTTCCTTGTTAGAATAGTTACAAATTTATTAATTTTATTTAACTTTGAAAAAACAGCTTTGATATTATTTCTTTCCCTATTACCTTTAAATTTCAATTTAATCAATTTCCTTTTTAATTGAAATATAGTTGATTTATAATATTAGTTTCAGATGTACTAAAACATAGTGATTCAATATTTTTACAGATTATAGTCCACTTAAAGTTAATGCAAAAATATCTCTACTGTGTTGTACATTATATCCTTGTTGCTTATCTATATCACAGAGAGTTTAAGAGTTTGTAGCTCTTAAACCCACACTGTAACTTGCTTCATCCTCTTTCCTTCCATACAATGACACCAATTAGTTGTTCTCTATACCTGTGAAATTGATTCTATTTATATATATATATATATACATATTAAAAAATCTTTATACAGTGGTTTTTTTTTTTAGATTCCACATAAAAGTGATATGTATCTGACTTATTTCACTAAATGTAATACTCTCTAGGTCCATCTATGTTATTGCAAATTGTCGTTTCATTCTTTATTTGACTGAACAATATTCCACAGCATTTTATGTGTGTAAAATACACCACATCTTCTTTATTCATTCCTCTAGTGATGGGCACTTAGGTTTTTTTTCCCATATATTGGCTATTTTAAATAACGCTGGCTATGAACATTGGGTTTATACACCTGTTTGAATTAGTGAGTTCATGGTATCAAACATATATATCCATAGTAAAATTACTGAATCAAATGGATGTTCCAGTTTTAGTTTTTTGAGGAATTTCCATCCTGTTTTCCATAGTGCCTGAACCAATCTATATTTCTCCCCAAAATGTACAAGTGTTCTCCTTTCTCCACATCCTTGACATTATGAATTATTTGTGATCTTTAATGATAGCTATTCTGATAGATGTGAGGAGATATTTCATTATGGATTTGATTTGCTTTTCTCTGAAGATTAGCAATGCTGAGCATCCTAACATGTGCCTGTTTACATTCTCTACGTATTTGAAAGAATGTCTAGTCAGATATTCTTCCCAAAGTTAAATTGGGTTCTTGTTTATTTAGCTTTTACTATTGAATTCAAGTGGGCCTTACTATTGAAGTCAAGTGGGCCTTAGGAAGCATCACTACGAACAAAGCTAGTGGAGGTGAAAGAAGTCCAGTTGAGCTATTTCAAATCCTAAAAGATGATGCTGTGAAAGTGCTGCACTCAATATGTCAGCAAATCTGGAAAGCTCAGCAGTGGCCACAGGACTGGAAAAGGTCAGTTTTCATTCCAATCCCAAAGAAAAGCAATGCCAAAGAATGCTCAAACTATTGCAAAATTTCACTCATCTCGCGTGCTAGCAAAGTAATGCTCAAAATTCTCCAGGCCAGGTTTCAACAGTATGTGAACTGTGAGCTCCCAGATGTTCAAGCTGGTTTTAGAAAAAGCAGAGGAACCAGTGATCAAATTGCCAACATCTGCTGGATCATTGAAAAAGTAAGAGAGTTCCAGAAAAACATCTATTTCTGGTTTATTGACTATGCCAAAACCTTTGACTATGTGGATCACAACAAACTGTGGAAAACTCTTAAAGAGATGGGAACACCACACCACATTACCTGCCTCCTGAGAAATCTGTATTCAGGTCAAGAAGCAATAGTTAGAACTGGCCATGGGACAAAAGACTGGTTCCAAATCGGGAAAGGAGTACATCAAGACTGTACATTGTCACCCTATTTATTTAACTTATAGACAGAGTACATCATGAGAAACGCTGGGCTGGAGGAAGCACAAGCTGGAATCAAGATTTCTGGGAGAAATATCAATAACCTCAGATATGCAGATGACACCACCCTCATGGCAGAAAGTGAAGAAGAACTAAAGAGCCTCTTGATGAAAATGAAAGAGGAGAGTGAAAAAGTTGGCTTAAAACTCAACATTCAGAAACTAAGATCATGGCATCCAGTCCTATCCCTTGATGGCAAATAGATGGGGAAATAATGGAAACAGTGAGAGATTTTACTTTTGGGGCTCCAAAATCACTGCAGATGGTGATTGCAGCCATGAAATTAAAAGATGCTTTTTCCTTGGATGAAAAGCTATGACCAACCTACACATCATATTAAAAAGCAGAAATATTACTTTGCAGAGAAAGGTCTGTCTAGTCAAAGCTACAGTTTTTCCAGTAGTCATGTAGTATGGATGTGAGAGTTGGAATATAAAGAAAGCTGAGCACCGAAGAATGGATGCTTTTGAACTATGGTGTTGGAGAAGACTCTTGAGAGTCCCTTGGACTGCAAGGAGATCCAACCAGTCAACACTAAAAGAAGTCAGTCCTGAATATTCATTGAAAGGACTGATGCTGAAGCTGAAACTCCAATACTTTGGCCACCTGATGGGAAGAATTGACTGATTGGAAAACACCCTGATGCTGGGCAGATTGAAGACAGGAGGAGACGGGGATGACAGAGGATAAGATGATTGGATTACATCACTGACCTGATGGACATGAGTTTGAGTAGGCTCCGGTAGTTGGTGATGAACAGGGAAGCCTGGCCTACTACAGTCTATGGGGTGGCAAAGAGTCAGACATGACTGAGTGACTGAACTGAACTTATTGAATTCTTTAAGCTTTTTATCAATTTTGAATATTAACTCCTAATTGGTCATATCATTTACAAATTTTTTTCCCCATTCAGCAGGTTGGTTTTTCATTTTGTCAATGGTGTTCTTTGCTGTGTAGATTCTTTTAAGTTTAATTAGGTCCCATTTGATATTTTTGTTTTTACTACTTTGTCTTAGGAAATATTGCTATGATTTATGTCAAAAGATGGTCACTTATGTTTTCTTCTAGGAGATTTATGGTTTCCAGTCTTACATTTATGTCTTTAGTCCATTTGAGTTTATTTTTGCATATGGTATGAGAAAATGTTCTGATTTCCTTTTTTAAAACGTTGTTGGTCTGTTTTCCTGGCACCACTTTTTGGAGAGACTGTCTTTCTCATTTCATATTTTTACCTTCTTTATTGTAGGTTAATTGACCATAAGTGTGTGATTTATTTTTTGGCTCTCTATTCTACCGTGTGTGTGTGTGTGTGTGTGTGTGTGTGTGTGTGTGTGTGTGTGTGAGTACTGTACTGTTGCGATTACTGCAGCTGTGTATTGTAGTCTGAAGTCAGGGAGCATGATATTTCCAGCTTTGTTCTTTCTTTCTTTTCTTTTTTTTTTTTTCAATATTTCTTTAAAACTGTGAGGGTCTTTGATGGTTTCATATAAATTTTAGAATTACTCATTATATTTTTTGAAAAATGTCACAGGTATTTTGATAGGGATTGCATTAAATCTGTAAAATATTTTGTGTATAGCCATTTTAATAATATTATTTTTTCCTATCCAAGAGCATGGGATATCTTTCCATTACTTTATATTTTCTTCAATTTGTCTTCATCATGTTTTATAGCTAAGGTGTCATCTTCCCTGGGTTGAACCCCCAAACTGGAATGTCTGATATGTAGCTTGAACCACTCACACCCCAATGAAGATTTTTATCCATGTAATCTCTTTTTATCTTCCTCCCTGGGGTTCGGGTCTTGACCTGATTGCTTCTCTTTTCTTCCTATCTGATTCTGTGTGGATCATTCTTACAGCCTTGGTTGTACAGAAGTACAACCAGGTGGAGTCTTTATGCCCTCTCCATTTCGTTTTCAGTGAGAATTGTTTCTCAGGTAGGTGTATTTTGTGTGTGTTATGCGAGAAGGTTCATGGTCTCCTGCTCTACTATTTGATCTCCTCTCAATTTTATTAATTTCTGATCTAATTTTTATTATTTATTTTCCCCTCCTTACTTTATGCTCATGTTGTTCTTCATTCTTAAATTATCTAAAATGGACGTTCAAATCAGTGAGTTCAGATCTTATTTCCTAATTGAAGCATTTAACTCTATAAATTTCTCTTTTTTGTTGAGTTATATTTTCATTTAGTTAAAATATTTAAAAACTCCCCTTGAGACTTTTTCTTTGACCCATATGTTACTTATTTAGAAGTGTTAAATCTCCAAATATTTTGGAATTTCCAGCTGTCTTTTTGTCATTAATCTGTAGTTTAGAGATCAATAGCAGAGGCTGTGGTCTAAAAGCATATTTTATATAATTTTAATTATTTTAACTGTGTTAAATATTTAAATCCCAGAATGTGGTCTACTTCTCTGAGTTTAAGGTGAAAGCATATTCTGCTGTTGTTGGTGAAAGTATTGTATAAAATGTCCATTAGATCTAGTTGATTTATGGTGCTGTTCAATACAACTATATGCTTATTATTTTCTGCTTGCTAAGTATTTCAGTTACTGGTAGAAATGTGATAAAATCTCCAACTATAAAAGTGAATTTGTCTATTTCTCCTTGAATCCTATCAATTTTTGCTAAACATATTTGTGTGCTTTGTCATTTGGGATTATTATGTCTTCTTAAAGAAATTACTTTTTTAATTTAATGCCTCTCTTTATTTTCAATTTTTTTTTCTCTTAAGACTTTCTGAAGTTAGTATAGCTGCTCCAGCTTTCTTTTTGTTACTTTTATATTGCTGTATATTCCTCTACCCCTTTGTTTTAATCTATCTGTGTCTTTGTGTTTGAAGTGGAATTCTTTTAATGCGGCATATAGTTGAGTGAAGTGAAAGTTGCTGAGTTGTGTCTCTTTGAGATCCCATGGACTATATAGTCCATGGAATTCTCTAGACCAGAATACTGGAGTACATTACCATTCCCTTCTCCAGGGGATCTTCCCAACCCAGGGATGGAACCCAGGTCTCCCACATCACAGGCAGACTCTTTACCAGCTGAGCCACAAGGGAAGCCCCATATAGTTGAGTAGAGGACTGCTTTTTTCTTTTGTTTTGATTTTTTTTTAATCATTATGATAAGTCTTTGACTTTTTTGAAAATATCTCAACAATTTATTTATTTATTTTTGGTTGTGCTGGATCTTCACTGCTGTGCTGGCTTTCCTTTGGTTGTGACGAGTGAGAGCTGCTCTTTAGTTGAGGTGCACAGGTTTCTCACTGTGGCAGCCACTGTGGTAGGGTATGGGCTGTAAGATATGTGGACTTCAGTATTTAGACCACAGGCTCAGTAGTTGCGGTGCACAGGGTGTTTCTCCATGGCTTGCATGATCTTCCTGGGTCAGGGAAAAAATCTGTGTCGCCTGCATTGGTAGGCAGACTCTTCACCACTGAGCCACCAGGGAAGCTAGACTCTGACTTTAATTGGTGTTTTTAGACTATTCACATTTAACATGATTGTTGATATAATTGCATTTGTATATACCATATTTGTTACTTTCTATTTTTTCCATTTATACTGTTATTTTAAAAAAAAAATATTCCCCTTTTTTCTGTCTTTTCTGATTTTAAATAAGTATTTCATTTTCTTTCCTCTTAGTATATCAATTATATTTCTTTTGGAATATTTTAGTATCTTTTCTAAGGTTTGTAGTAAATATTTACAACTGACAACTCCATTTTCAAAAAGCACAATCTACTTTTAAATAACACTATACCACTCTATATATAGACCACACAGCCTATAACAGGATATTCTCAATTCTTCCCTCCATCCCTTATAGTATTGTTTCCATTCATTGTATGTATCTATAAGCTATTTTAACCCAATATATTGTTACTATTATTATATTGAAAAATAATTTTCTATTAGATCAGCTAAGGATAAAAAAAATTAATTCATTAATCCTTCTCTATCTCTTTTTGATAGATCCATAGGTCCAGATTTCTTATCTATATCATTTTCCATTTCTCTGGAAAAAGAATTTCACTTGTCTTTCAAGATAGGCATATTTCCTCAATTTTTATTAGTCTAAAAATGACTTTATTTCTTATTTACTATTGAAGGATAATTTTGCTGGATATAGAATTCTGTTTCTTTCCCTATACTTTTCATTTTAACTAGAAATATTTAGCATATTAATCATAGCTGTTTTAAATTCTAGGTCTTTTTTTTTTTTTTTTTTCCAAAATCTCCACTGCATCTGAGTTTAACCCTTATGATTGTTTGACTCTCTATTATGGTTTTTCTTGCCTTTTAAAATGCCTTATAATTTTTTACTGAAAATTGGACATAATGAATGAGATAATAAGAACTGAGGTAAATAGGCTATTTTAGAGCTGTCTAGAAGTGGGCTGTGTTTCATGGTGGCTGTAACTATAGATGCCAGGTGCTTCAATTTCCTCTAATAAACTTGTTTTTGTCTTAGAGTTTCCCTGACAACTTCTTCTTATATAATAGTCTGTGTCTTGAAGATCTCTCAGTTATAATCCACTGTTATTATACTGGAACTGTGTTGATAGTGTACTCAGTCGCTCGGTCATGTCTCTTTGTGACCCCATGTACTGTAGTCTGCCAGTCTCCTCTGTCTATGGGATTATCTCAGCAAGAATACTGGAGCGGGTTGCCATGTCCTTCTCCAGGGCATCTTCCCCACCCAGAGTTTCAATCTGCATCTCCTGCAGCTACTCTATTGGCAGGCAGATTCTTTACCACTTGAGCCACCTGGGAAACCCTGTGTTGACGTACCGGTTAAATACTGAGAAGAGGATGCATTCTATACTATGGTGAGTAAATCTATATTCTTTTAATAGATCAGACTCTCTGCATTATGAGCTTCAGAAAATTTCCTTAGGTCTTTTTTGGCCCTCTTACAGGAGGCAGGAAGGCTGGAAGGTCTGGAATTAACTAATTGTTCTCCTCTTCCCCAGTTCGGATAAGGTTCTGGCAGGTTTTGTTGGGACCAGGTCTGTGTTATGAGGAACAAAATGCTTTGGGAATTTTTCAAAGTGATTACTTTTCCCCCAGATGTGTTTCAGAATCATTACTTTTTTCTCCTACTACTCAAATCACAAGGGGATTATTCTCCCATCTTCAACATGAGAACTTGTTATAAATCCTGGTGTTAGAACTCATGAAAAGGTGGAAGTGAAGTGAAGTCACTCAGTTGTGTCCGACCCTCAGCGACCCCACGGACTGCAGCCTACCAGGCTCCTCCATCCATGGGATTTTCCAGGCAAGAGTACTGGAGTGGGATGCCACTGCCTTCTCAGGCAGTTTCCCCTACTGGGTATCTATCACTGGACATGTGAAGCCCTGTTGCATACCTCCGGGCCTCCTTTAAGGCCCTAGTATGTTCAGGGTCAGATAAAGTTTGACTAAATATGACCATGATGTCTTTTCATGTCAAGACAAAGGCCAAGGTAATATGTTGGTATGTATCTATATATTTGCCTGGGTCATCTGTATAGCTTCCCAGGTCTTGTTTGATCTGTCTTAGTTCTAAGAGGGAGAAGGGCTTATGGACCCGGGTTGGTCTGAATTCTCCTCCAGATTCAACTAAGGTACATACTCGAACTGGCTTTTGTGGAAGGGATGCTCCCAGATATGGGGGCACGTTTGAATACAAAGAAGGAGCACCAGGCGACTCGGGAGCTGTGGGAGGTGAGCCTTCACGAGGGGGTTCCTTTTCTTGGTTGCCTGTGCCTAGTGGGCTCACTTTTAGGGCGTACAACAGTCCCATACTTAAGACAGAGTTCCTTTATATTCCTTAGTCAGAAGAAAATTTGGACATAGGGGACCTCTGTCCATTTCCCTTGTCTTTTACAGAATAAGTCTAATTGCAGGATGGAAGACTTCCCTGGTGGCTCAGACTGTAAAGCGTCTGTCTACAATGCAGGAGACCTGGGTTCGATCCCTGGGTCGGGAAGATCTGCTGGAGAAGAAAATGGCAATCCACTGCAGTACTATTGCCTGGAAAATCCCATGGACAGAGGAGCATAGTAGGCTACAGTCCATGGGGTTGCAAAGAGTCGGACACGACTGAGCGACGTTCCGTTCCTATTATAATTTAAAGTCCCATCCTCAGGCCAGTGTTCCTCGTCCCCCAGTGGATACTGTGGCCACGCAGTGGCCCAAAAGTATTTCAAGCGACTTCTCCTTAGAGCTAGAGGGTCGAACGGCTTCCAGTTATCAAGGATGCATCTCAAGGGCGTCTGCCGGGAAGTGGATTGGTGGAGGGTTATCTAAAACCAAGACTGCAAGAGTTTTGACTCTGAAGCTACTTCACATTCAACTTTCAACGTTTCATTAATGGCTGTTTAAGTATTTCTGTCTCTTGCTAACTCCAGAAGCTTCTGCTCTTGAAGCTGTGACTCTGTATCTATATATCTTTGCAACTCTGGAGTGGCAGTTTTCTATGTTAAATCAGAAAAAGTTATTCAGTTTCTTAAGCTTTTTTCTTGTGAGGATAAAAGTTATGACTTCCATATTATTTACCTGTTGGAACAGATAGTGAACTATTGTCACTAATTTTTATTTTAGCCAGTCTAATACACACGTACTAATATTTCACGGAACTTTCAATGTTTATTTAGTAGTAGTGTTCGTCACTCAGTGATGACCGACTTTTTGCTACCCCATGGACTGTAACCTTCCAGGCTCCTTTGTCCCTGGCCTTCTCCAGCAAGAATACTGGAGTGGGTTGCCATTCTCTTCTCCAGGGGTCTAGCTGACCCAGGGATCAGCAGGTGCATTGCAGGTGGATTCTTTACTGTCTGAGTTACAGGGAAGTCCTAATGTTTGATACCCTACTTTTTCAAATGCTTAATTGCCCTGTCTAGCCTCTTAAACAAGTGTCTGTTTATGTAATTTGCTATTTTCTAACTGAATTTTTGTTTGTTAACTTTTGAACTATGAGTGTTTTTAAATATTCTAGATACTAAACCTTTTTGGGATGTATGGTTGGTATGCACATTTTCCCAATCTATAACTTGTCTTTTCAGCCTCTTCACATGGGCTTTTGCAGAGCAAACATTTTTAATTTTGATGAGGAATAATTTTTCAATGTATTTTTATGGTTTATGCTTTTGGTGTCAAGTTTTGCCTAGCCATATGTATCAGAGATTTTCTCTTATTTTCTTAACTTTTAAACATTTCAAATAAAATAATTATATTTTTACATTTTATGTTTAAATTGATAATCAGTTTGACTTAATCACTTATAAGGTGTGAGGTGTGAGTTGAGGTCTATGTTTTTGCCTGTGAATTTCTAATGATGCTTCAGCAATATTTGTTGAAAAAATTATCCTTCCATAATTGAATTACCTTTGTTTTTTTCTCAAAATTCAGTTAATAATATCTGTGTGACTCTACTTCTGTGTCTTCTGTTCTATTGATACATGTCTTTACCATTGCATTAGTAACACATTGTCTTGAATTTTATTGGTATAAAATAAGTCTTTAAGGTTACATAGAATGAGTCTTCCCTCTTTATTCACTTTTCAATATAAATTTTAGAGTACCATTGCTATGACTACCAAAAGTCTATATCAATAAGTAGTTTTGATAGGAATTGTCTTACATATGAATCCCCTTGGGGAATATTGATGCTTTTACTATGTTGAGTCTTTGAATCTGTGAGCAAGTTATGTGCCTCTGCTTATTTTTGTCATTGATTTTTTATCCATATTTGTATTTTTTAACATACAAACTCTGCATTTGTTTATATGGGCATATATTTAACTTTTCATTTCCTTTACAGTGACTCTGTGTGGTTTTGTGCTTTTAATTTTTGTTCCTACATGTTCATTATTAGTAGAATGATTGATTTTTACATGTTGTGCCTCTATCCGATGAATTTTATCAGTTTTAGGAGTTGTGTCTTTCTGTTTATATATAGAGTATCTGGAATTTTCTATGTATATAATCATTTGTAGCCTTTTGGCTACAAATAGATATCAAAGATAGCTACAAATAGATATCAAGATAGCTTGATATCTGTAATCAGGCTATATAGATATATGTGTGTGTGTGTATATCAAAGATAGCTACAAATAGATATCAAGATAGCTTGATATCTATAATCAAGCTATATAGATATATGTGTGTGTGTATATCAAAGATAGCTACAAATAGATATCAAGATAGCTTGATATCTATAATCAAGCTATATAGATATATATATGTGCCTTTATTGAGCTAGATAGAAGTTCTGGTACTTTGGTTAGCAACATTGGTGACAGTGGATACTCTCCTTTTCTCCAGTCTTATAGAGAAAGAATTCAGTTTTCCACACTTAGGTAAGATGCTAGGTATGAAGTTTTGTTTGCTTTTGTTATTTTGGATAAAAGAATATGCTCTTTTTCAATTGAAGGAGTTCCCTTCTGTTACTAGCTTGGTAAGAGTTTTTTGTTTAATTGTTCACTTTTAAACAGGAATAGGTTCAGGATTTTAACAAAGCTAATATGAATTTTTCATCTTCATCAATAGATGATATATTTCCTTCTTAGCCTGTTTATACAGGGGACTATATTAATTGATTTTTAAAATATTGAACCAGTCTTGCATAGTTGAAATAAATCTCATTTGGTCATGTATAATTATTTTATACATAGTTGAATTGGGTTTTCTGTATTTTCGTGATATTTTGTCTAACTTCATGAAATATATGTATTTGTAGTTTTCTTTTTTATACTGTCTTTGTCTGCTTTAGGTATCAGAATAATACTGTTATTACATAGTCAGTTGGTTAATGTTTTTTCATCTTCTATAATCATATAAATACTACCTGGAGGTTAGAGTTTTTCAGTTATAATTGGATTAATATCAAAGTGTTACAACTTTATGTTCCCTCATGGAGGTTCTGTTCAGTTCAATTCAGTCACTCAGTCATGTCCAACTCTTTGTGACCCCATGGACTACAGCACACCAGGCCAGCCTGCCAATTGCCAACTCCCAGAGTTTACTAAAACTCATGTCCATCACATCAGTGATGCATCCAACCATCTCATCCTCTGTCATCCCCTTCTCCTCCCACCTTCAATCTTCCCCAGCATTAGGGTCTTTTCCAATTAGTAGGTTCTTCCCATCAGGTGGCCAAAATATTGGAGTTTTAGCTTCAGCATCAGTCCTTCCAATAAATATTCAGGGCTGATCTCCTTCAGAATGGACTGGTTGGATCTCCTTGCAGTCCAAGGGACTCTCAAGAGTCTTCTCTAACACCACAGTTCAAAAGCATCAGTTTTTTGGCTCTCCACTTTCTTTATAGTTCAACTCTCACATCCATACATGACTGCTGGAGAAACCATAGCTTTGACTAGACGGACCTTTGCAAAGTGATGTCTCTGCTTTTGAATATGCTGTCTAGGTAAGTCATAGCTTTTCTTCCAAGGAGCAAGCATCTTTCTGGGAGGTTCTGGGAATGAATCAACTCCCTTGTCCTTTCCAGTTTCTAAAGGTCATCTATATCCCTTGATTCATTTCTCCTTCTTTTATCTTTTATTAATGTCAACGACTAAAAGTTACTTTTTATTGTATTCTCATTTGTCCAGTTCTCTCTCTACTGCCTCCCTCCTCTAGTTTAAGTCATCTCCTGATTTCATTGAGTGTACCTATAAAATGCAGGATAATCTCCAAGTTGGCACTGTTTCTACTATTCACAATTCTCCAAACATATGTGAGCCTTCCATGCATTTCTCTGGGATTCACTCCATGAGACAAAAATTTCCTCTACTTAATCTCATCTAAATTTTTTGGTTTCTGCTTAAATGGATGAGAGGATCTATGAGTCATATGCTTAATTTCCTCAAAGAGCCTTTCACATGAGTAAATACTCTGACTTTTTTTTTAATCTTTTTGAGATATCAGCAAAGGGTTGTCTAGCCACATTTTTGGCTTTTTCTCTAGAGCAGATTTCCTATCATGAATCTCATAGTGTAATGTTTTTTTTTGTGATCTGATAGACTAAGACTATTCCAAATCACCAATTTCTGATTTCACTTTGCTTAACAGTTCCTATCTGTAGCTGTCTCTTTCCTTGCACAGTTTACTATAAGTGGCAAGAAAAAACCAGGCAGCAAAATTTTGCTGGGAAATTTTCTCAACCGAATGTGAAATTACACATTTTACAATTCTGTGCAGCTTTCTCCTACTGTATAGCAAGAAACAGCTTTTCTCCAATTTCTAACAAAACTGTTCTTCATTTCCATTTGAGCAATTGCCCTCATGAGCAATGATATAAATGCACATGTTTTTACAAATAATCTACTCATCACAATTTAGGTATTCTCAAAGGCAATATATACTTTATCTACCATTCTTCTTGCTATTTTCTTAAGCCTTACCAACAGAGCCTTTAGCATTCATATTTTTACTAACATTTGTTCAGGTCAATTTAAGCTTTTTCTATCATGTTCCTTAAAATGTTTCCAGCCTTTTCCCACTGTCAAATTCCAAAGGCATTCCTTCGTGTTTGGCATTTGTTTTAACATCACTCTATTTCAGTTAGGAAAATCTATATTATAGAGTTATATTGATGCTGTAGCAAATTACCACAAACGTCATGACTTAAAGGAAAACAGATTTGCCATCTTATAGTCTTTTGTTTTGTTTTTAAATCACAGGTCTGACACTGGCTTCACTAGGCTAAAATTAGTTTTTCAAGGCTCTGTTCCTCTACAGAGGCTTTAGGGGGGAATCTGCTTCCTTTGTTTGGCTTGTTTGTTTTTTCAGTTTCTAGAGGCCACCAGCATTCCTTGGCTTTTGGTCCCTACTCCATCTTCATTAGCAACTTCCTGCTAAGGCTTTCTCATGCAGCCATCTGTCTGATTCTCTCTCTTTGCCTCCCACTTCAATTTTTATAGACCATAGTAATGACATTGGGCCCACCCAGATAATTGAATAGATTCTCCTTAGTTTAATATGAGTTGAGTAAGTAAAAATTAGCAGCCTTATTTATATCTTCAACCTTGAGTTATCTTTGCTAACATATTTACAGATTCCCAGGATTAAGGTGCTGACCTCTTTGGGGCCATTAATATGATTACCACAAATACTAAAAATCCAAATGATCGTATATGCAAAGTTGCTGTATAGTTCTCAGCTTCCCAGGAGGTGCTCAGATTCTAGGAGTTTTAAGGAGCTGTGAATTAAAATTGGCAGCATTTTTCTCTACCACTCTTTCTAAGGACATACAGGTGTGTTGGACAGGGATGCTGGTTCATTAGTCTGGAAAATATGCCTGTTGTTCACAAAGATACAAACATTGATAATGTATATTAACCTCAAACTCAACAACAGAGCAAATCCCTTCCAAAGGTTTTAGCTTCATATGTTTCTCTCTTTTGGTACCAAGTCAGCATCAGCTAGATTAGTTTCATTTTAGACAATAAACTTTAAAAAGACACCTTAAATTAAACAGAGTTTGATTTGAACTATTTTCTTGCAAAGTCTTAGAAAAGAGATTTGGATATCTGTCTAGAGTTTTATGTAAACCTTAAATTTACATATATTAAATTTGTTGGGGGACTGTGTAATTTCCTTGGTTCTGTATCTCTGCAGCAAAAATTTGAAGGGACGGATAGACCAGTGTTACAACTCAATTACAGTTCAGTTTTATTTGGTAAGCAAAGGAAAATACATCCTCGAGCATGAGGGTGGGCCGAGCCAAAACAAGAGAAGAGAAGAGCATGAGGCTCAATACTGGCTCCTCTTTTTGTTTTTTTCTTCTCCCCCTGAACCTGCCGTGTGTAAATTGGGCTGGCCAGGAGGGCTGTTTGTTTCACCTGAGTTCTCACTCTGGTCCTCCGACCTTCCTTTGCTCTATTTTTGCGGGCTTTTCCCTTCTTTGTCTTTTAGTCACCATCAGTCTGGACTCCTTTGTCTCCTATTCTAACTACCTAACAAATTCAATTCAATTAAATTGTGCAGACCAAAGTACATTTGCTGGTTGAATTTAGCCTCCTGGCCATATTCCGTCTTTCTTGAGAACACTCAGAAGTTTTTAAAACTTTTGAAAAGACTGCAAGGGAGACAACATTCTTGTAAGTTGGTATGATTTTTGCGATGCATGATGAGAGTCTCACTCTCATGTTTTCTTTTTTTTCTTATTCTCAAGCTCCAGTAGCTATACAGATGAAAAATAAATACATGAGGTTACCTGATGGCTTTCTTTTTTCTCTAAAATTTCAATTTTATTTTCAAATTAAGGAAGCTGGAGAAAAAAAAAAAAAAAGTCTTTTTAAAGGTAAAGGTACTTTTTAGACAGTTCTCATTTCCCAACCATGCTGTCTTTTCTCAGGGAATCTCAGAGTGGATCAGAGATAAAGGGTAAGGCAGGAATTATGTAAATTACTAAGCTTCCATTCTTTCTTCCCCAGTTGCCATTACCTGAAAATGATTGCATTCTATTATAGCAACTATAGCAAGCAGCTTTTAACTCACTGACAAAACTTTTTTACATATAAATAACTTGCCAATCTAATAAAGGGATAGGAACTACTTGTTATGGTAATGGATGAGAAACCTACAACTAGTCAATGAAAATATGTGTTTTTTTTTTTTTTTTTTCAGAAACTAACAGAGTTGACTCATTGGAAAAGACTCTTATGCTGGGAGGGATTGGGGGCAGGAGGAAAAGGGGACGAGAGAGGATGAGATGGCTGGATGGCGTCACCGACTCGATGGACGTGAGTTTGAGTGAACTCTAGGAGTTGGTGATGGACAGGGAGGCCTGGCATGTTGCAATTCATGGGGTCTCAAAGAGTCAGACATGACTGAGTGACTGAACTGAATTGAACTGAACTGAGCAGATAATGATAGATAATAGAATGGCATCAGATTGAGTTTTCTTCTGTTTTATAGATTATTAGAATAAGGCTAAAAAAAAAAAAAAGAGAGAGAGAGTCTTGTTACAGTTATAACCGTTTTGTGCTTTGATTTCTTTTGAATTTGATACATTCCCAGTAAAATTAGGAACTGTTATTTAAAAAGCATACTCACAAAAATATACTTTAGACAAATAATTCTCTGTGTAGTGTTGCTTTCTGTACATTATATTTTTTCCATTACAAACTAAATTCTTACAATGAACCTCAGATGATCATTCCAGCCAGAACAACTCAGATCAACTCTTAGGGAGTCTCTTAATTAAACTGCTCATAAAACATGTTGATTTTACCATTTGTTCCAGAAATTGTCCCCACCTAACCCCCAAATATTCCTCCCATGGGGAGTGCTACCTAGTTATGTGGAGAAGGTACAACTCATGAATTTTGATCAACCAGAGTGCTAACCTCAACTCTGCCACTTACCAGCCTGTGACTATCCAGTAGTCTCATGAATAATGGAGATGACAATTATACCTCTCAATATAATCATATTGAAAGATTAAATAAATTAAATGAAAGACATCTTTAAAGTGGCTTGCATGGTTCCTGACTTAGAATAGTTTCTCAAAAATTGTTAATGTCGCCTGTTCTTCGCTTCACCTTTACACCTGGCTCTAGATTTACCTATTTCTAGATGTAATGCTGGCTAAAATTTCTTTTTGATCATTGTCTTGTTTAATGTTGTCTCACTGGATTACACATATGTTCTAGTTATTGTTTGTAGCTTGATATATATTCTGAGCAGGTTTTGTGTTTTTACCTCTTTATATCTGCTTTTAGTTTAGAAAGTGATACCTATGATGGATGTGAATTATGAAAAGAATGAAGAGCAGGAAGAGCACTCATTTTGACCTCATTTATATTCCCAGTAGTTATGTTCACTATCACTATGTTAGAAACAAATAAGATATGTATATCCCTTCTCACTGGGGAGAATAAAAATCAGTACTATAGCTTACCAGTTACTTTCTACACCCATATATTACAAGGGACATTCATAAGCTCAGAACAAATTATTTTCTTAGGCTCAAAGGTCAAAACACTCTTCACTTGATGATGACTATTTCTCCTTAATGATACTTCTTGACATAATATTTTGCTTCTGCTTACTTTGATAGACTTTCCAAATAACAATAAGAATAGTGATGACTTACAGTTAAATGCTGGCTGGTCAGGAAATATTTTCATCACATTTTTCTTAGAAATAGATGTAGTTTTTTCAAGTTTAAAGATGAGAGAACTAAGCCTTTGGATAGTAAAATAAAACTGATAAATATCAGAGGTTAGAAAAGGAGAGAGATAGGTTTTTCATTAAAATCTATTTAGATCCAAAATCCATACCCTTCTACCAAACTCAAGTATTCCTCCTCATATTCACCTTTTCCTCTTGGTTTTACAGCCTTTGCCTGTGTCTCTCTGTTTAAAGTGACTTTCTGCCTATATTGTTGTTATCTGCCAGATATCGCACACTTAAATAGACTTCTAGATTATTCCTCTCCAGGTTTGTCTTATCTTTTTGCTGCCTATGTCTCAGCTCATGAAGCAAAAGCTCATGGGAACAACCACAGAAACAGATTCCAAGAGAGCAATGGCAGTGGATGGTTGTATCAGCTCAGATATATAGCCCCACTGCTAGAGAATTGCTATTTGACTGCCAGTCACACATTGCAACAGATTTTAGTTAAATCAAGCTCTGACATGATTGAAACAAAAACCAAATGAAACATCTGCCAAAACAGAAATTGTGTCAAACTCCTAAACAAGGAAGATTGTCTCTAGTGGTATAACATCTGAACAATAGTAAAACTAGTTTCTATAAAGTTTCACAAAATTGTCAATGAATTTTTTGGTGCCAGTAGAAAATACTTTTTGTATTCTTTTCATTCTCATCTAAGAATCATTTTCCAAATGTACAAGAAACAAATAATTTGAAGTATCAGAATATGGGGTAAGATTCAATTCAATTTAATTCAGTGAGTATGTAGTCATTCAAGAAGAAAGGAAACCCACCTGTTAGGCATCTGGGATGCATTCTGCATCAGTTGTATCTAGAGAACAATATCCTGCCTGATGAAAAGAGAGGCTCATACATGTCCAAATGCCAGCTGATTTGCTGAGTTTTCCCATTTTACCTTAATGTTTGTGATTACATAAACAAATCCCATATTAGCAAAACTCAAATGGGCCTCCCTTTGCATGACTGAACATCTCCATCCATGAATGAAAGTGAATGTCGTGCAGTCAGGTCTGCCTCTTTGCAACCCCATGATCTATACAGTCCATGGAACTCTCCAGGCCAGAATACTGGAGTGGATAGTCATTCCCTTCTCCAAGGGATCTTCCCAACCCAGGGATCAAACCCAGGTCTCCCACATTGCAAGCGAATTCCTTACCAACTGAGCTGTCAGAGTGCATTTTGACTGGGTTTTACAATAAGAAAACAAGATCACATAGTACAAAGTTCCCAAGAAGGATTGACTATGATGCTTGCTGTCCTTAGGTTAGCCTTACTCATGGTTGTACAATGGCTTTTCCATTTCTAAGTATGAGATGCAAATACAGTAGTGTCTAGAGAGGAAAAAGAGCCCATCGTCTATGTCTTTAATTTTATGTCATTCTGGACCACTTGGCCACCTGAAAATGAAACAGGAGGGAAATGGGCAAGACACAACTTTTGAAAGAATGAGCTAACCTAAGGACACAACACAAACTGATTAAAATCAAATGGGTTCAAGAGGACAGACAAATCAACTTTGACTTGATCCTCAATCAGCAAGCTAATTGACGTACCCAGAGGTGCCATTACATTTCCAAGACCAGCCTTCAAAAGACCAAAAAGTAGGTGTAGGCCCAATTCCTGGAAATCTCCACCTTTCCCCAAAATGGTTAGAAGAATCCTCCCATTCATTAGTCTATGAAATTACCCAGCCCATAAAATCTAATCAGTTTGTATTTCAAGGCTGTGCTTGCCGTGTGTGATGGCCCACATTCTGTCTGTGGATTGTGTTTCCTTTCTAAATAAATCCTTTACTTACCTATCACTTTGTCTCCCACTGTTCTTTCTGCGATGAGACATCAAGAATCTGAGTTTCATTAGGTCCTGAAAACCAGATTTGTGATCTCAGTTGAAAGACTGTGGATTTTGGCTGGATTTGAGTCCCAGTACAGGAGTTCAAGTCCCAATCTGAGGTAAACAGTTTCAAAACCAGGCACCAATAGAGGGAGTGGGATTATCCAGGCTGTGTGAAGTTAATCATTCAAGGTCAGTCTATGATGTAGAGAATAAACAACCACTACCATCAAAGCACATGGGACTGCACATCAAATGTGTTCTTGCTATTACCACTGTGCAATGTAAGAAGTAATAGATGACAAAAAGTTGAAAGCAACAGTTACATTGATGAAACCAACAAAAACAATAATAACATATGTTCGAATAAAGGTATTGCGCTCTTCAGATTGATTGATGCAGGATTCCTAAGCAATTAATTAGGGAGGAGGTTAGACATCACTATACATTTTTCTTTTACAAAATATATTTGGTTTGCATTTTATCATCTGTGACTTTGAGCAAGGTAGTTAATCAGCTATTCCTTGGATTCCTTGCTGAAAAATGAGAACCATACTAGTAATTGTTCTAACTATGTCCTAGCCATTACAAGATAATATGATAGCCAGATGAGCCATTATTTTTAATTCAGTGATCTTTTAACAAGTTCTTCCTACATGCACTGAATATAAAAATGCATAAATGCATATTTATACTCACATAATATTATTATTTTAATCATATTAACTTTTTTGAATGTGACAACTAGTTCAATTTTAAATACTCAATTACAGAAATGAATATATAAGCACATAGATTATTTTAATGTTCTTCTTCTATTTGTGCCTGGAGTCTTCTGGAAAAAAAGTTTATTTTGGATTCTCACCAATATAATCTCCATATCCCTAAACGTACAAAAAAAAAAAAAAAAAAAAGCAAGAGCAGAGAAAAAAAAAATAAGCAAACAAGACTTTGTATTAAAATAAGCTTTGTTTTGTCCTCTTAATTGACTTCTTTTTATGCTAATAATTTCCCTTTGAACATAATTCTGCTTCCTCACCTGAAAATTTTTACAATCAGAAGCCAGTGTTTATGACTTTTTTTATGGACTCCAGAGGTTACACAGAGCATATTAAGTCCTAAACTTTTTGGACAAATAACCACTGCTGTTATTGTGAAGATTTTCTTTTTTACGAGTAGAATTTAACAGCTCATAAAATTCTCTTGCAGTTATGTTCATTTGGATTACAGACTTGTGTACTTGGTTAGCAAAACTAATGCTTGGAGACTCTACTCAAATTGAATGACTATCTACCCACAGAATTAGTGAACTTACTACTTTTCTAACGCAACCTTATCTGAATGGCTTTAGGGTATAAACATAACATGCCTATTGCTCTGTATACAGCTGTGTCATAATATGAAAACTGCAAAGGAAGAGGGATAAACTGGCTATTAATAATTAGATCTTTGCATGTTTTGAGTAAGTACTACTGACCAGCCTTTTAGGGTATGGCTTGACATTGCCATAAGCTAGCAGTCTAGTATATGTCTCCTTAGCATGCACACATGCATGAATGCTAAGTCACTACAGTTGTGTACATACACTTTACAGTCCTGTGGACTGTAGCCTGCTAAGCTCCTCTGTCCATGGGATTCTCCAGGCCAGAATACTGGAGAGGGTTGCCATGCCCTCCTCCAGGGGATCTTCCCCACCCAGGGATCGAACCCTCATCTTATGTCTCCTGAATTGGCAGGCAGGTTCTTCACCACTAGGGCCACACATGTTAATTCACACTCCACTCAACACCACATAATCCAGCTCTGAAACTCTCCCTTGCTCCCCATTACCTGCCAAGGATACTGACAATATGCACATTCTCATGTGAAACCCATTGCCTATACAGTTTTTATTACTTAAGTTCATAATTCATTTCATGCTATATCTCAAATGTGTTCTATCTTCCTGTACTAATTGTCATTCAGACACTGTCACCTAGTATGCTTTCCACACCCAATCTCTTATCCCTAATCTACTCTGTATAAGGTCAGATGAATCTTCAATTGTTTATCATCATCACCTGCATAATCATCATTTGCATTGATCATCCATTCCATGCTAATCAAGATGTAGAACCTTCACCATGAGATTTCACTATCCCAGTCATGTATGACAGGCATTATTATCCCAGTTACCCAGAATATTAAATAAAGGCTCAGAAAAAGATAGTAACTTCCCCAAGATCATACAATTGAAGTGTGGCAGAGCCAAAATTAAAACACAGATCAATGTGACTCCAAAGTCTCATTTGTAGCCAAGTCACTGAGGATGGGGCCTTGAAACTGAAAAGAACCTATAAATTTTAGAGAAGTTGCTGTGGTTGGATATAACCATGATATCTGTCTATCATTAAAAATCAACTCAGGTATCTTTTCTTAACAATTCCCATGGGGGATAATTTTTGTTTATATCAGTAACAAAAGATAAATTGAGAAGCCATTAGCAGATGCTATAAATTGGTCAATGTACTTTACTTGTATGCAAAGAATACATTGATGTAACTGCTGTATGATCTTTCATTATGTTAGTTCATCTGGAACATGGTATGAACACAATAAATGTGACCTAATTAAAATGATTATTGGTAAATTTCTTAACCAGGATTATGCAAGCTACTTTATTGTGATTTATACATTACAATTAAACTCCAGTGCCCCATTTTACCTTCCATATTGATCAGTACGAATGTGTAATCACATGATAACATAAAATTGCTGGGAATTCTGCATAATTGGTGTGAAGTTATTCAGTTTTGTTTTGTGCACAATCCTCAAAATCTTATGTTGCTGGTTCAGTTCCAAACTGCAAATACACAAACATAAGAAAAGCAGTATATACTAGAATGATTATTTTCCAAACTGAATGTTTAGAAAAAAAGCAGGAAAAGATGTTTCATGAGGAAAGAATTTTATGTTCAAAAAATATTTAAGGAATCTTACATAAAATATTCCTATCTTGAAGATACACAAAGAACTTTAATATGAACCCTAAGAAATCTTAAAAAAATATATTTTTAACATCGTTGCTAAAATATATTTGAGCAGAGAATATTTTGTAGTTTCTATCAATATCATTTTATTTTTTTCTTGTACGACTTTAGTATCCCATAATATGTAATTTAGAAAGTGTTATTTTGTAGATTTCTTTAAACATGAATGCCATTCCCAATGAACACTGAAACAGTAGAACAAGATGTGTTTAGTTGTCTCAAAGTAAAGATTAATTTATCTGGAAAGCTCTTCCCATTTTCCAAACCTATTTTCATTTATGATCTCATTGAAGCTTCATCAGTTATATTTTAGCTGCCATATCTCTGATTGAAATTTCATCCTAGCATCACAGGAATCTTGGTATTTTACTGCTTATTTCCATTCAGTCATACTTTTTTCCTGTACAGTGCCACTGTTGAATTAAAACCATGAAATGTCATTCAAAGTTGTTCACTGTATGTCTGCAACTATTGTAATTTGAGAACCTTCATCAACTTACCCTGTCTTAGCTATATAATCTTATTTTCCACTGGTCTCCAATACATTCATTCTGAATCATATTGGTGTGAAGTAATTAAATAGAATCACTAAAGAACCATTTCTAGAATAAAAATAGAATAGTTTTACAATAGATGATTCAAAGCATCTATGTTTCCATTTAATAAGGATGTATCTCCATCTTAGTCTCAATTTACAAGGTAACACAGCTCCCTTAAGGATCATAAAATATTATCTCTACATCCAGAAGTGTGGAAAAAACAGAACATAGAATAGGGCAGGTAGAGCTATGCTACATGAAAGCAGGAGAGAATAATCTTAAATTCACTCTTAAAAGATATACTTTTCTCTTCTCAGTCCAATAAATCTTTGGACCAATTCTCTCTACCCCATTTGACCATACATAGAATCTGGAATTAACGTGTCTACCTTTTGTTCTCTAACAAAAGATATAGTATTGGACAAACAAAAGAGGAACAATAAAAACTAGAACCTAAATCTTCATGGTATAATGTTAGCAATTTTCCTTGACTTGGTATTTTTACTACTTCATTAATTCAAGGTAAGTTTAAATTCAGTATATGCCAATGCTATCTAGTATCTTGAGTGAATGAGTGAAAGTCACTCAGTTGCATTTGACTCTTTGTGACCACATGAACTATACAGTCCATGGAATTCTCTAGGCAAGAATACTGGAGTGGGTAGCCTTTCCCTGAACCAGGGAATCTTCCCAATCCAGTGATTGAACCTAGGTCTCCCACATTGTAGGCAGATTCTTTACTAGCTGAAACACAAGGGAAGCCCATGTAGTATCTTAAATGCATGTAATTATATTTACTGTATGATTTTGTCATTCTTAATATATAGTTTTATCATCTGCATTAGGGTTCTGCAGAGAAAAAGACCAATTAGATAAGGTGTGTGTGTGTGTGTGTGTGTGTGTGTGTGTGTGTGTGTGTGTGTGTATGAACTGAAAGCCCCCAAGATCTTCAGTTGGTAAAGCTACTGATGTAGTTCTGGTCTGAGTCCAAAGTCCTGAGAACTAGGTGAACCAGTGGTATATGTTCTAATTAAAACCCGGCAGGTTTGAGGCTCAAGAAGTGTCAATGTTTCAATCTGCTTCCGAAGGCCAGAAAAGACAAAGGTGACGCTCCACCCCCAAGGCAGAACACATTCCCTCTTGCCTTTTTGTTCTATTCAGGTCTTCAGCTGATTGGATGAGGCCACCCACATCAGGGAAGGCCATTTGCTTTCTTAGTGCACCAAGTTTCATATTAATCTCATGCAGACACACCCTCACAGATGCACCTAGAATCATGTTTGACCAAAGTTCTGGGAACCCTGTGGCCCTGTCAGGTTGACATATAAAATTAACCATCACTACCCCCAGCTGGTATCCCAATTTTTGTGGCTGCAAAGGAGTATGACAGGGAAGTATATTGTCATCCTGCTTATTTAACTTATATGCAGGGTGCATCACGTGAACTATTGGGCTGGATGAATCATAAGCTGGAATCAAGACTGCCAGGAGAAATATCAACAACCTCAGATATACAGATGATACCACCCCAAAAAGTGAAAAGCAACTAAAAAGCCTCTTGATGAGGGTGAAAGAGGACAGCAAAAAAGCTGACTTGAAACTCAACAGTAAAAAAACTAACATCATGACATCCAGTCCCATCACTTCATGGCAAATAGAAGGGGAAAAAGTAGAAGCAGTGACAGATTTTATTTTCTTGGGCTCTGAAATCCCTGCTATCAGTGACTGCTGCCATGAAGTTAAGATACTTGCTCCTTGAAAGTAAAACTATGACAAACCTAGGCAATGTATTAAAAAGCAGAGACATCAGCTTGTTGACAAAGATCTGTATAGTCAAAGTTATGGTTTTTCCAGTAGTCATGTATCAATGTGAGAGCTGGAAAATAAAAAAAAGGCTGAGTGCTGAAGAACTGATGCTTTTGAATTATGATGCTGGAGAAGACTCTGGAGAGTCGCTTGAACTGCAAGGAAATCAAACCAATCTTAAAGAAAATCAACCCTGAAATATGCACTGGAAGGACTGTTGCTGAAGCTCCAGTACTTTGAATATCTGATGTGAAGAGCTGACTCATTGGAAAAGACTCTGATGTTGGGAAAGATTGAAAGCAAAAGAAGAGAGCAGCAAAGTATCATCAACTCATTGGATATGAATTTGAGCAAACTCTGGGAGATAGTGGAAGACAGAGGAGCCTGCCATGCTGCCGTCCATGGGGTCACAAAGAGATGGACAACAACTTAGCAACTAAACAATAGCAAGCCTGGGGACACCTCTATCACCTGGCTCTGGCAGCCAATGGGTCCCACAGAAATATAACTAATGGAGAAAGAGTATTTAAATAGGTGCCAATCCTAGGGCACAGCAGGAGGCAACAGACCCAAGAGCCTGTGAAGAAGGCCTATCAGCTAATTCTCATGGCTGTGCCCTGAGAAGTAAGCATCTAAATATCCATTTGAGACTGATTAAAACGTTGGCTTTTAGAAGTGATAAAGAACCTGCCTGGCAATACAGGAGATGTGAGAGATGTGGGTTCAATCCCTGTATTGGGAAGATCCCCTGGCGCAGGACATGGCAACCCATTCCAGTATTCTTGCCTTGAGATCCTATGAACAGGGGAGCCTAGTGGGCTACAATCCAAAGGGTCACACAGAGTTGTACACAACTCAAGTGACTTAGCACACATGCATAATACTTTCCAGAAATATCAAAGAGTGTGAATCCTCTGCACTCTCTCTGCTGCTTTCCAGAGCACTATGGAGAACTGGATTCACTTCTGCTGAGTAGAGAGGGAAGAATTCTGTTGGCCAGACTGGGCAATAGTAGGTAAACAACATCTTTGGGAAATGCCACTAGTGTCATACTCTAATCCCAGGGATGTGGAAATGGTGAACACAATGGTGGGTAAAAAAAACCTGGGGTTGCACTTTCCTCCACTTCATTCACCTGCTTCTTAGAGCCTGCACACAGGGCTTTCTTAGCATATGTTTATAAAGTAAATATATGTGTCAACTGGCAAGTGAATGAATAAATGACTGTAAAATTAAATGAGTGAATAAATGAAATAAAGTCATGACCATTGGTCACACATTTTTTTCTTTCTTCATTAGAATATTCTAACATCCATTATTTTGTGTTGAGTTTAGAGATTGCACCGAGTGGCTTAATTTACTCTATGGGATGATGAGTATTTATTTTTTCTAAATATTTTCATTGGAAATTCAATGAGATTAAATATATTCTTGCACTTGACACCAAATTACTAATTTTCATGTCAAGAAATTTATTAGGGTCAAATTAGTGCAAGTAAATTATTCACAAGCTGATGTAGATTTCAAGTTGAAATGCTAGTTTTATTCATATTTAAATTATGAATAATGTTCACAGGTAGCCTTATTTCTATAGTGGGTTATTTTTAGTTTCCTTCTTTTGAATCTTGGTTTGATATAATGGTAATGAGTCATTTGACAGGCAAAATGAATATTTGTCATGATATAATATTTAAAGCAATTACCAAAAATTAGTCACTGATCCATTTTCTCCTGAAAGTTTTATGAAGACTTTCCTAGTTATTTGATTCATATAAATATTTGCTCTCCCTGAAAGTTTGCTTCTTTTAAAATATCTATATTTCTCATTTTGTAGTTCATATTGTTGTTGCTAGTTATATTAATTTTCTGTTTTCATCTTGATAAGGAAGAAAGTCATTTTTTAAAAAAAATCCCACTTATACTTACATGCATTCAGCATGGAGTGGCTTATGTAACATTAATTATATTGTCGAACAGCACTTACAAGGCACCCAACTCTCATTTAGAGTCCACAGATACTGTGGTGAAAATGGGATTCTCACCCTGAAATTATTACCTTACAGTCTAGCACTATAATTTCTCAACTGATTTGTATACAATGCTAAATTGAGATTACTAGTTGCTGGAAAAACCTTTATTAAAACTAAATATTTGTATGTGCTCCTCTGGGAAGAAATGCTCCCATGGGGAAAAACAAAATCACGTTTCCTACTGGAAGCTTTTCCTCAAAGTAGGTTCTTACTCCATTATATCCGAAGTGACAGCTTGTCACACACTGCTAACCTGAGCTCCATGCAAGGAAGGAAATGTGAATATTTGTGAGTGTATGTACGCAGGCAACATGGCAAGGAGGCTACAGATAATCAAGGGTCCCAAAAGCCTGGTGAGGAAGGATGACTTGCAGCCTCTATAACAGTGTTGGTGTGAGGGCAGAATTGTGCATAATAAATTCAGCTTTTAGATGGTGCAGAAGCATCTTTCTGAGTCAATATCTAGTGGAGGAATCTAGGTTTCTGTTGTTCGTCATCTTTCTCTCAACTACTGGAATTGACAATACTGGAACTATTTGGCCAATTAATGATAAGTAACATAAAACCTAATGCTGGCATTAAAACAGTATGACAATCTGATAAGAGTTTGTTTTTGTTCAGTCACCCAGTCGTGTTGGACTCTTTGAGGGAGACAGGTTAGGAGACGATGAGATAGGGAATAGGAAATGTAATGGCACAAACCAGTCAGTGAACTAGAGACATCAGCTATTTCCAACCAGTTTCAAAGATATACGCTCAGGTATCCCAGATGAACACTTTCCAATTTAGTTAGGGTGTTCCAATTCTCTTTTCTTATCCTTGCATGCATGAGCACCCACTTATCTTAAAAATATGAGAGTGTTTTGAAAATTCAAGACAAAGAAACACAGATCACAAGGGATACCATAAATTCCACATACAAATTCTTTTTTTTTTTTTTTTTTTAATTTATTTTTTTTTATTTTTTTTTAATTTATTTATTTTTTTTTTTAAATTTTAAAATCTTAAATTCTTACATGCGTTCCCAAACATGAACCCCCCTCCCACCTCCCTCCCCACAACATCTCTCTGGGTCATCCCCATGCACCTGCCCCAAGCAAGCTGCACCCTACGTCAGACATGGACTGGCGATTCAATTCTTACATGACAGTATACATGTTAGAATTCCCATTCTCCCAAATCGTCCCACCCTCTCCCTCTCCCTCTGAGTCCAAAAGTCCGTTATACACATCTGTGTCTTTTTTCCTGTCTTGCATACAGGGTCGTCATTGCCATCTTCCTAAATTCCATATATATGTGTTAGTATACTGTATTGGTGTTTTTCTTTCTGGCTTACTTCACTCTGTATAATCGGCTCCAGTTTCATCCATCTCATCAGAACTGATTCAAATGAATTCTTTTTAACGGCTGAGTAATACTCCATTGTGTATATGTACCACAGCTTTCTTATCCATTCATCTGCTGATGGACATCTAGGTTGTTTCCATGTCCTGGCTATTATAAACAGTGCTGCGATGAACATTGGGGTACATGCGTCTCTTTCAATTCTGGTTTCCTCCGTGTGTATGCCCAGAAGTGGGATTGCTGGGTCATAAGGTAGTTCTATTTGCAATTTTTTAAGGAATCTCCACACTGTTCTCCATAGTGGCTGTACTAGTTTGCATTCCCACCAACAGTGTAGGAGGGTTCCCTTTTCTCCACACCCTCTCCAGCATTTATTGCTTGCAGATTTTTGGATCGCAGCCATTCTGACTGGTGTGAAGTGGTACCTCATTGTGGTTTTGATTTGCATTTCTCTAATAATGAGTGATGTTGAGCATCTTTTCATGTGTTTGTTAGCCATCCGTATGTCTTCTTTGGAGAAATGTCTATTTAGTTCTTTGGCCCATTTTTTGATTGGGTCATTTATTTTTCTGGAATTGAGCTGCAGAAGTTGCTTGTATATTTTTGAGATTAGTTGTTTGTCAGTTGTTTCATTTGCTATTATTTTCTCCCATTCAGAAGGCTGTCTTTTCACCTTGCTTATATTTTCCTTTGTTGTACAGAAGCTTTTAATTTTAATTAGATCCCATTTGTTTATTTTTGCTTTTATTTCCAGAATTCTGGGAGGTGGATCATAGAGGATCCTGCTGTGATTTATGTCGGAGAGTGTTTTGCCTATGTTCTCCTCTAGGAGTTTTATAGTTTCTGATCTTACATTTAGATCTTTAATCCATTTTGAGTTTATTTTTGTGTACGGTGTTAGAAAGTGATCTAGTTTCATTCTTTTACAAGTGGTTGACCAGTTTTCCCAGCACCACTTGTTAAAGAGATTGTCTTTACTCCATTGTATATTCTTGCCTTCTTTGTCAAAGATAAGGTGTCCATATGTGTGTGGATTTATCTCTGGGCTTTCTATTTTGTTCCATTGATCTATATGTCTGTCTTTGTGCCAGTACCATACTGTCTTGATGACTGTGGCTTTGTAGTAGAGCCTGAAGTCAGGCAAGTTGATTCCTCCAGTTCCATTCTTCTTTCTCAAGATTGCTTTGGCTATTCGAGGTTTTTTGTGTTTCCATACAAATCTTGAAATTATTTGTTCTAGTTCTGTGAAAAATGTGGCTGGTAGCTTGACAGGGATTGCATTAAATTTGTAAATTGCTTTGGGTAGTATACTCATTTTCACTATATTGATTCTTCCGATCCATGAACATGGTATATTTCTCCATCTATTAGTGTCCTCTTTGATTTCTTTCATCAGTGTTTTATAGTTTTCTATATATAGGTCTTTAGTTTCTTTAGGTAGATATATTCCGAGAAGAGCTAACACCTATCCTCCTCAAACTCTTCCAGAAAATTGCAGAGGAAGGTAAACTTCCAAACTCATTCTATGAGGCCACCATCACCCTAATACCAAAACCTGACAAAGATGTCACAAAAAAGGAAAACTACAGGCCAATATCACTGATGAACATACATGCAAAAATCCTCAACAAAATTCTAGCAATCAGAATCCAACAACACATTAAAAAGATCATACACCATGACCAAGTGGGCTTTATCCCAGGGATGCAAGGATTCTTCAATATCTGCAAATCAATCAATGTAATTCACCACATTAACAAATTGAAAAATAAAAACCATATGATTATCTCAATAGATGCAGAGAAAGCCTTTGACAAAATTCAACATCCATTTATGATAAAAACTCTCCAGAAAGCAGGAATAGAAGGAACATACCTCAACATAATAAAAGCTATATATGACAAACCCACAGCAAACATTATCCTCAATGGTGAAAAATTGAAAGCATTCCCCCTAAAGTCAGGAACAAGACAAGGGTGTCCACTTTCACCGCTACTATTCAACATAGTTCTGGAAGTTTTGGCCACAGCAATCAGAGCAGAAAAAGAAATAAAAGGAATCCAAATTGGAAAAGAAGAAGTAAAACTCTCACTGTTTGCAGATGACATGATCCTCTACATGGAAAACCCTAAAGACTCCACCAGAAAATTACTAGACCTAATCAATGAATATAGTAAAGTTGCAGGATATAAAATCAACACACAGAAATCCCTTGCATTCCTATACACGAATAATGAGAAAGTAGAAAAAGAAATTAAGGAAACAATTCCATTCACCATTGCAACGAAAAGAATAAAATACTTAGGAATATATCTACCCACATACAAATTCAAGAAAAAAAATATGTGATCTCCTATAGAAAGAGAGAAATAATATATCTCAAAATATATTATTTGAGAAATATATGTTCTAAGATCAACAAGTCATGAGGTTCAGGTAAATAAGATTGTATATTACAGACCTGTACTTAAATGGATCAACAAGATTTGCATATGATGCTACTTTTATAAATAAAAATACTTCAACACAACAGTCAAGAAATTTGTTCAGCAACCAGCAAAAGGGTACTACATATAAAAGATAACTATTTGGAGAATAAAAGACTGAGCTTTATATGTGGGATAGTAGATTGTTGGTATATGCAAGATATACTCTCTACAATAAAGCATTGGTCATCTTACCCTGATTAGCTTTCGTTATGTCACCTTTTAAACTTTATCAGAAGCAACTTTAGAAAGCCTTATCTCTAGGTCATACGTGAAGCTCCCATTGTAAGAGCCTAGAGGAATTGTGTGGGGAGGGAGGTGGAAGTGGACGTTCAAGAGGAAGGGGACACATGTATATCTAGGACCAATTCATGTTGATGTATGGCAAAAACCATCACAATATCGTAAAAAAAAAATTATCCAATTAAAAAATAAATAAATAATAAAAAGAAAGAAATCCTCATTTTATAATGTATTGAGATCTACAAATGAATACTCTTAGTGCACCGGTCGGTCGCAGCTGCCTGCACTTAGTGCGCCGGTCAGTCGCAGCAGTCTCAAAAACGACAGGATGATCTCTGTTCGTTTCCAAGGCAAACCACTCAATATCATGGTAATACAAGTCTATGCCCAATCAGTAACACTGAAGAAGCTAATGTTGAACAGTTCTATGAAGACCTACAAGACCTTTTAGAACTAGCACCCAAATAAGATGTCCTTTTCATTATAGGGGACTGGAATGCAAAAGTAGGAAGTCAAGAAACACCTGGAGTAACAGGCAAATTTGGCCTTGGAATGTGGAATGAAGCAGGGCAAAGACTAATAGAGTTTTGCCAAGAAAATGCACTGGTCATAGCAAACACCCTCTTCCAACAACACAAGAGAAGACTCTACACATGGACATCATCAGATGGTCAACACCAAAATCAGATTGATTATATTCTTTGCAGCCAAAGATGGAGAAGCTCTATACAGTTAACAAAAACAAGACCAGGAGCTGACTGTGGCTCAGATCATGAACTCCTTATTGCCAAATTCAGACTTAAATTGAAGAAAGTAGGGAAAACCACTAAACCACTCAGGTATGACCTAAATCAAATCCCTTATGATTATACAGTGAAAGTGAGAAGTAGATTTAAGGGCCTAGATCTGATAGATAGAGTGCCTGAAGAACTATGGAATGAGGTTCATGACATTGTACAGGAGACAGGGATCAAGACGATCCCCATGGAAAAGAAATGCAGAAAAGCAAAATGGCTGTCTGAGGACGCCTTACAAATAGCTGTGAAGAGAGGTGAAAAGCAAAGGAGAAAAGGAAAGATATAAGCATCTGAATGTAGAGTTCCAAAGAATAGCAAGAAGAGATAAGAAAGCCTTCCTCAGCAATCAATGCAAAGAAATAGAGGAAAACAACAGAATGGGAAAGACTAGAGATCTCTCCAAGAAAATTAGAAATACCAAGGGAACATTTCATGCAAAGATGGGCTCGATAAAGGACAGAAATGGTATGGACCTAACAGAAGCAGAAGATATTAAGAAGAAGTGGCAAGAATACACAGAACTGTACAAAAAAGATCTTCACGACCTGGATAATCAGGATGGTGTGATCACTCATCTAGAGCCAGACATCCTGGAATGTGAAGTCAAGTGGGCCTTAGAAAGCATCACTACGAACAAAGCTAGTGGAGGTGATGGCATTCCAGTGGAGCTATTTCAAATCCTGAAAGATAATGCTGTGAAAGTGCTGCACTCAATATACCAGCAAATTTGGAAAACTCAGCAGTGGCCACAGAACTGGAAAAGGTCAGTTTTCATTCCAATCCCAAAGAAAGGCAGTGCCAAAGAAGGCTCAAATTATTGCACAGTTGCACTCATCTCGCATGCTAGTAAAGTAATGCTCAAAATTCTCCAAGCCAGGCTTCAGCAATACGTGAACCGTGAACTTCCTGATGTTCAAGCTGGTTTTAGAAAAGGCAGAGGAACCAGAGATCAAATTGCCAACATCTGCTGAACCATGGAAAAAGCAAGAGAGTTCCAGAAAAATATCTATTTCTGCTTTATTCACTATGCCAAAGCCTTTGACAGTGTGGATCACAATAAACTGTAGACATTTCTGAGAGAGATGGGAATAACAGACCAGTTGACCTGCCTCTTGAAAAATCTGTATGCAGAACAGGAAGCAGCAGTTAGAACGGGACATGGAACAACAGACTAGTTCCAAATAGGAAAAGGAGTACATCAAGGCTATCTATTGTCACCCTGCTTATTTAACTTCTATGCAGAGTACTTCATGAGAAACACTGGGCTGGAAGAAGCACAAGCTGTAATCAAGATTGCCAGGAGAAATATCAATAACCTCAGATATGCAGATGACACCACCTTTATGGCAGAAAGTGAAGAGGAACTAAAAAGCCTCTTGATGAAAGTGAAAGAGGAGAGTGAAAACGTTGGCTTAAAACGCAACATTCAGAAAACGAAGATCATGGCATCTGGTCCCATCACTTCATGGGAAATAGATGGGGAAACAGTGGAAACAGTGTCAGATTTTATTTTTTTCGGGCTCCAAAATCACTGCAGATGGTGACTGCAGCCATGAAATTAAAAACACTTGCTCCTTGGAAGAAAAGTTATGACCAATCTAGATAGCATATTCAAAAGCAGAGATATTACTTTGCCAACTAAGGTCTGTCTAGTCAAGACTATGGTTTTTCCAGTAGTCATGTATGGATGTGAAACTTGGACTGTGAAGAAGGCTGAGCACCACAGAGCTGATGCTTTTGAACTGTGGTGTTGGAGAAGACTCTTGAGAGTCCCTTGGACTGCAAGGAGATCCAACCAGTCCATTCTGAAGAAGATCAACCCTGGGATTTCTTTGGAAGAAATGACGCTAAAGCTGAAACTCCAGTACTTTGTCCACCTCATGAGAAGAGTTGACTCATTGGAAAAGACTCTGATGTTGGGAGGGATTGGGGGCAGGAGGAGATGGGGACGACTGAAGATGAGACGGCTGGATACCATTACTGACTCGATGGACATGAGTCTGAGTGAATTCTGGGAGTTGGTGATGGACAGGGAGGCCTGGCGTGCTGCGATTCATGGGATCAGAAAGAGTCAGACACGACTGAACGACTGAACTGAACTGAACTGAACTGAACTAATGAATAATCATTGGTTTCATAAATTCTGATAAATGCAAATAAGCAGCAACCTATGGTGGATAATGGAACATTACCCAACATGGACATGAACAACTGACCAAAGAGCAGACTGGTTCCAAATTAGGAACAACAGACTGGAACAATAGACTGGTTCCAAACCAGGAAAGGAGTAGGTTGAGGCTGCATATTGTTACACTGCTTATATATGCAGAGTCAATCATGCTAAATGCTGGGCTGGAGAAGCACAAGCTGGAATCAAGATTGCTGGGAGAAATATCAATAAGTTCAGATAAGCGGATGACACCACCCTTAGAACAGAAAGTGAAGTGGAGCTAAAGAGCTTCTTAATGAAAGTGAAAGAAGAGAGTGAAAAAGCTGGCTTAAAACTCAACATTCAGAAAACTAAGATCATGGCATTCAGGACCATCCCTTCATGGCAAATAGATGGAGAAAGAATGGAAACAGTGGCAGACTTTATTTTGGGGGACTCCAAAATCACTGCAGATGGTTGACTGCAGCCACAAAATTAAAAGATGCTTACTCCTTGGAAGAAACCTATGACCAATCTAGACTGCATACTAAAAAGCAGAGACATTACTTTGCCACCAATGTCCTTCTAGTCAAAGCTTTGGTTTTTCCAGTAGTCATGTATGGATGTGAGAGTTGGACTATAAAGAAAACTGAGCACAGAAGAATTAATGCTTTTGAACTTTGGTGTTGGAGAAGACTCTTGAGAGTCCCTTGGACCGCAAGCAGATCCAGCTAGTCCATCCTAAAATAAATCAGTCTTGAATATTCCATTGGAAGGATTGAGGCTGAGGCTGAAGCTCCAATACTTTGGCCAGTTGATGCGAGGAACTGACTCGTTGGAAAAGACCTTGATGCTGGGAAAGATTGAAGGCGGGAGAAGAAGGGGATGACAGAGGATGTGATAGTTGGATGACATCACCGACTCAATGGACATGAGTTTGAATAAACTCTGGGAGTTGGCGTTGGATAGGGAGGCCTGGTGTGCTGCAGTCCATGGGGTCATGAAGAGTCACATGATTGAGCAACTGAACTGAACTGAATGTTGGGTAATTTGAAAGCTGCCAGGAAGTAAACCCTATTTGAATAAAATCCTTTGTTCTAGTGTCTGAAGTTATTCTTCTTTTAATTTTTTTTTATTATTCCCCTATGCCCCTAATTATTTTTCAATTTCTGAAAATTAACCACACCAGCTATTACCCATTGTCAGTTTTGAAAGTTTAACATTTAACACAGTAGAAACTCAAGAGCAGAGGATACTAAGAAGATAAAATAGTCTAGATGAAAGAGTGGACAAAAAAGAAAATCTTCACAAAGGTTAAATTAGTCTTGGGACTGGCTCTTGTGCAGTCTCTGTAGGTGAAAGAGTGGCAGAATGTGGAGCAAGGTAGAATATTACTCTTGTCCCTTTGAATAACCTTGGAAGATTTCAAATTGGCAGTCCTGAGAGTCTAGCTCATGGATTTGACATGTAATTATATTGTACTTAACTCCTTTGAGGTGCTGGTGTTTGAATTTTCTCTATACATTGATCTCTCTGTCATTTTGTTTTAAAAATCTTCATTTGTAGAGCAAGAGATGAACAAGCCCAACTTTGGGACTTCTACTTTGCCTATTTAATGAATTCTTATCTGAATTTGAATTTTAAATATTTTCTTTCCTCATCAAACTCATTTTCAAATATATTATTCTTCATTATCTTTAAAGATGACTAAAAATGTAATGACCTAATGTTATAGGAAACTGTATTTAGGGGTTATTAAACATATTTCAGAATATGTTTAATTCAAAAACTCAAAGGAAAAGTAGTTTTTAAATCATTATATTGTCCTTTTGTCCTTTCTAGGTTATTTAAAATTCCAAAAATTATCTTCATTTACCTTTGATCCCACTGCCCAGAAAAAATATTATTATATTGTTACTGAGCCTTGTCGCTGTCTCTGTGCTAAGTTGTTTCAATCTTGTCTGACTCTTTGCAACCCTATAGATCGTAGCCTGCCAGGCTCCTCTGTCCATGGGATTCTCCAGGTGAGAATACCAGAGTGGGTTGCCATTTCCTACTCTAGGGATTCTTTCTAATCCAGGGGTTAATCCTGTGTCTCCTACGTCCCCTGAATTGGCAGGTCTGTTCTTTGCCACTAGTGCCATCCATGAAGCCCTAAAGAACCCTGGATAGTTTATAAATAAATAAAGCACTGTCTCCTCAAATTATATACCAAAATTCCACTTTCTATACCATGTCCATGATTACTTAACATAGAGTGGTAGAAGTAACAGAGATTTTGGAATTAAAGACAATAAATTTTAGATCCACTACATTTTTGTCCTTAGGAAACTTGGCTAATTTGAAGAAACACTACACTTAGCAGAGTTATTTTCCTCATATATAAATGCTGCTGCTGCTGCTGCTAAGTCGCTTCAGTCGTGTCCAACTCTGTGCAACCCCATAGACGGCAGCCCAACAGGCTCCCCCGTCTCTGGGATTCTCCAGGCAAGAACACTGGGGTGGATTGCCATTTCCTTCTCCAATGCATGAAAGTGAAAAGTGAAAAGTGAAAGTGAAGTCGCTCAGTTGCAACCCCATGGACTGCAGCCCACCAGGCTCCTCTGTCCATAGGAATTTCCAGGCAAGGGTACTGGAGTGGGGTGCCATTATGAGGACTATTATATATACCTTTCAAGGTTACTATGAGAATTAAATGATATTACAAGTGGTTTTGTAGATAGAAACATGAATTCCTACTAAACATATGAACAGTTATGAAAATTTATGTGATCAAGGAAGCATAAATTGAATGCAAATTTTTAATAGACTGCCAGAAGTAATTTAAAAAATAGAACTATAGGTGTATACATACAGGAAGAATATCAGTCTGGATCAAATAAACACAGAGAATCACAGAATCACAGAGCAATTTAAACAGATAAAATTTTAATATAAATAATCATAACCAGGGATTGTAGTAACAAGGCATTGTCTAATGGGAAGTAGCAAGAACTCTAATGAAGAACAGACACTACACCTTGAGTAAGTAGAGCAGGCAGGTGGGAAACATCTATCAAGAATGAGATTCAGCCCTTGATGGGGTGAGAATATCCATGGCCTCTGAATGGCAAAAAATTTCACTGTGCTCTCATGCTGCAAAACATTCCAGAATTCTGCCTTTTGGGACTTAATAGAGATTTGCTCTCAAAGAAGTTACTCACCAGAGCTAATCTACCAGGAAACCACCTGTGGAGAAGTGAAGGGAAGGCTGTTAGCTCATTCTGTTGACATACAAAAACTGCAGGAGATGGGGACAGGATAAACTGTGGTTGATGCAGAACCAGGGTCTGGGGAATCTGTGTGTCCAGAATGGTACACTGGAACCAGGAAGAGAGATCCTTTCATCCTGATACGACTTACTAGGGCCATATACTAACAAAGCTTAGCACTGTACCAGGTGACTAAGGACAAAAAGAAGAAAAGGTCCAGATTCAATTTCACATAAAAGACAAAAAGGATAATTGTAGAACTGAGAGGAAATAAATCAAACCAGACTTGCAAACATCTTTGAGCAGAAACTATATAAGTTATAGATGAATAACTACAAGCTTTTTTAAATCTACATTACTGTATTCATGTAAACTTAAATACAAGATCTATACATATGACAAAAATGTGAAGGAAATCAGACATAAAATTCAGGTTTATAACAGGAAATGCATATATGCAAAGGCAGATTTTAAATGGCTTCCAAGTTGTTGATCATGCTGAGAAATGATGAGATGTGATGAACTGAGGTGCCCTGTAAAATCCTAAGGATTCAAAAAATACATGGGCATCAATATAGAAGACGTTAAAATTGAAGCATAAATCACAGAACATATTCTTGGGTGAAAGTAGTTTCAAAGTTTAGCCATAAGAACTTTCAATACACTTTTACTGCCCCATGGAAAGGACACCCAAAGACAAGAATGTATCTCCAAGGCAGACCATTAAATAGATATTTTTCCACAAAAGTGACCTGGATGTGCAGCAGTTACAGTAAAGGATAGAAGTGATATGAATCAAGGGACTCAACTGGCATTTGCACATAGATGAGCACAGTGTTTACAGTCTGGCTTCCACATTGTTCTCAGCCTGGTGTCTCCTCCCTTTATTCTCCTTGGATAAGAGTTTCAGGATGTTCTTCCCTGGAAAAGCTAACATTCAATAAAGGATCTCTGTTGACAGTCCTTCTCATAAAAGGACAGCAACCAGACCAAGTACACAAAACTAAAACCAACTTGTCAATAAATCCTAAACCAAGAACACTATGTTTGCAACAAGCATCAGTTTTTAATGTCAACAGCCAATAACATATCCAGGGGCATCAGTGAGAGAAAGATAAGCAAAGGTACACAAAATGGAAAGTGATGGAATTTAGATAATTTTTGAAAAATAAGTGTTTCAGGCTCACAGATGTGATGATATTGCATCTATATGACAAGTAAATATATGACAGAAAAAATTGAAGGATCTTAAGGAAAAGACTTTGACTGTGTGGATCACAATAAACTGTGGAAAATTCTGAAAGAGATGGGAATACCAGACCACCTGATCTGCCTCTTGAGAAACCTATATGCAGTTTAGGAAGCAACAGTTAGAACTGGACATGGAACAACAGACTGGTTCCAAATAGGAAAAGGAGTACATCAAGGCTATATATTGTCACCCTACTTATTTAACTTCTATGCAGAGTGAATCATGAGAAACGCTAGGCTGGAAGAAGCACAAGCTGGAATCAAGATTGCTGGGAGAAATATCAATAACCTCAGATATGCAGATGACACCACCCTTATGGCAGAAAGTGAAGAGGAACTAAAAAGCCTCTTGATGAAAGTGAAAGAGTAGAGTGAAAAAGTTGGCTTAAAGCTCAACATTCAGAAAATGAAGATCATGGCATCTGGTCCCATCACTTCATGGCAAATAGATGGGGAAACAGTGGAAACAGTCTCAGACTTTATTTTTTGGGGGTTCCAAAATCACTGTAGATGGTGACTGCAGCCATGAAATTAAAAGACACTTACTCCTTGGGAGGAAAGTTATGACCAACTTAGGTAGCACATTGAAAAGCAGAGACATTACTTTGCCAACAAAGGTCTGCCTAGTCAAGGCTATGGTTTTTCCATTAGTCGTGTATGGATGTGAAAGTTGGACTGTGAAGAAAGCTGAGCACCGAAGAATTGATGCTTTTGAAGTGTGGTGTTGGAAAAGACTCTTGAGAGTCCCTTGGACTCTCTGGGTGACTGATCTCCTGGGTGTTCTTTGAAAGGAATGATGCTAAAGCTGAAGCTCCAATACTTTGGCCACCTCATGAGAAGAGTTGACTCATTGGAAAAGACTCTGATGCTGGGAGGGATTGGGAGCAGGAGGAGAAGGGGTCTATAGAAGATGAGATGGCTGGATGGCATCACCAACTTGATGGACGTGAATTTGAGTGAACTCCAGGAGTTGGTGATGGACAGAGAGGCCTGGTGTGCTGCAATTTTGGGGGTCTCAAAGAGTTGGACATGACTGAGCAACTGAATTGAACTGAAAGAAAAGAAAAATATTCAAGTATATTAATGACTTCTAGGAAATAAAAAACAATATCATGAGATAAAATATTTATATACAGAATTTGACTATAGGATAAAAAAGTCTTTAAAAGTATAATAAAAATGACAATAAAATGGAAATTATGAAAAAAGTAACTAAAAATCTACAAGAATTAATCCAAAACTTAAACAAGTCAATAAAAAAAAAAATCTTCCAAATGAGGGATTAGAGAAAATATATAATTGTTAACAGATTGTTTTCCCAAAGGTGATCATAATACCTCCCTTCTCATATGACCTTGACACTGTTCGTACCCAGAAATAAGATTCATATCTTTCCATATTATAGGGATCATGATCTCCTTATAATGAAAAGAATGTGGTGGAAATGATATCATGTGCATTCTCAGATTATATCAGAAGAAGCAACACAGCCTCTTTAGGTCACTGAAAACACACATTCTTGGACTCTTGAGCCCCAGCATAAGAAACAAGAAATATGATTATTCTGAAGCTACTACACTGTGAGGGAGTTTAGTCAAAGGGAAAATTCCATTTGGAGGCACTCCATTTGGATATCCTAGTCTATAAATTTTCCCACCTCAAATGAGGCTGTATCTAGCAGTTTCTTCCCTTGCTCCTCAGGTGGATTCAGGTTGTAATTGGTACAGGTTCTGATCCTTGACAGCAAAACTTCAGATTCTAATTCCTCCAGCTTCTTCCTTATTTATTTATCTATGAGTTTCTATATTATTTTTTTGACAGTCATCTTATTTATAGTGGCTCTAATCTAACCCAGACAGATAAAGTATCTATTTTCAGATTAAGAAAATTCAATGGCTTCAAGAATATTCCTGAATATTCAAGAATATTCTTTTAAAGATTCCATTTTAAAAAAAGATTTGGAATAATTTGAGTTTTCTATTTCTTCTAGAGTCAGTTTTAGTCAGTATTACTTTTTAAAGAATTTATGTTCTTATCTACATTGCCAATTTGCTGACAGAATTTTTTACAAAGTTATTTTATCATTCATTTATATATACTTACAGGATCTTGAGATCTATATTTTTTATTCTAATATTAGTAATTCTCTCTCTCTCTCTCCCTTCCTCCCTCTCTTTCTCTATTTCTCGACAGGCCTCTTGATACTTTATCAATTTTATAAAGCCTTTCAAATGAGGTTTTAATATTAATTGATCTTATTTTTATATTTGTCTTTATTTCTGCTTTTATCAGTATTATTTCCTTTCCTCTACTTTTCTTTAGTTCATTTTACTCTTGGTTTTTTAACTTCTTGGAAGAGGTATTTAGATAGCTTGTCAAAACATTGTTTGTAATATATTTATTTGGGATATAAAATTATATTTAATATCAGACAGACTCATCCTATGGCTTGATGTATTTTAATCATCTTCTGATTCCTAATGTGTTCTTATTTATTTTGTGATTATTTCCCTAATTCATGTCAAAATGTATTTCTCTAAAGACAAATGAATCAAAGAATAATTTTTACTGAATAGTAAAATAACCATATTTGGGTGGGCTGCCGTAAGGAGTTGCACAGAGTGGGGCACGACTAAAGTGACTTAGCAGCACTAGCAGCAGCAGATGATAGTGTTAATAGACACACTGCATTAATAATAAATATTAGTAGCATAATACATACTATTTGGTTCTATATATATATCATACACATTAGTGTAACCTTACATCTCTATAAATGACTGAGCGACTAACATATCTCTATAAATTGATAAATGTTAAACATACAAAAGTTTATCGGAAGGATGCTAAAGCTGAAACTCCAATACTTTGGCCACCTTATGCGAAGAATTAACTCATTGGAAAAGACCCTGATGCTGGGAGGGATTGGGGGCAGGAGGAGAAGGGGACGACAGAGGATGAGATGGCAGGATGGCATCACTGACTCGATGGACATGAGTTTGAGTGAACTCCGGGAGTTGGTGATGGACGGGGAGCCCTGGTGTGCTGTGATTCATGGGGTTGCAAAGAGTTGGACACAACTGAGCTACTGAACTGAACTGAACTGAAACATACAAAAAAGCTAAAGATAAATCAATGAATTTATCTAATAACCAAAAATATTTCATATTTAAACTTAAATTTGGAGATATCTAATTGGACTTGTGTTATATAATATTGGTATAATGTCTCAGAAAGATGTGTGGTAAAAATTTTTTGTTACCTATCCCTTGTTCTTTAGTCATGATTCTTGAATTTCTATTTAAATTATTTTTTTTTTCTTGAGTGCTTAGCATATTGGAGTGTCTGGTGTTTAATTGATAGAAATGTGTTCACCTGCCTAAATAATTCACTACCCTATCTCTTTGTCTGCTTGAGGAACCATAAACTGAATTTTTAGTTTGCCTTCCTTTGCTTCTCTGGAAAATTTTTCTCTATCCACTCACCCTAAATAGATTTGTACATTCAGAATCCCAATGGAGTTTAATTTCTTTTTGCTTAGGGGTTTGACAATTCGCTTATTATGGTAATAGATCTGAAACTTCCTAATTTTACCTTGCTCATAATCTTCATCCTTTAACTCTTTTCTTGAGAGTTTTTGACTGAATGAATAATAGCTATATAAATTACAGAATCATCCTATTAAAGCTTGTCAGGTTTGCCAATAATTCTTAATCCAAAATTTTGTTAAAAGTTTGTTTGGGGATTAAAATTTAAATTCTTTGGTTTAGTGTGTCATCACCTTCTCCTCCAATCTTTTCTTATTTATTTTAAATTTTGAAGTTTGCTATCTTTTGGCCTGCCAAGTTGTGGGTAGGAAGTTGAGATAAGAATGGGTGGTAGAGGAGCCCTTATGAAAGGCAGGCCCTGGATGAAAATAACCACACAGATACATGCATAGAAGGAGATCCTGGGCAGAGATGCAGAGCAGCACAGCTGTTAGTCAGAATGCAGCAATGTTCCATGAATAGACTGCTATCTTCTCCTCCCTGGGGTAGGAGGAAAAGGGTGCAGGAAGATTGATACACAGTTAAGAATGGGTTTGAATACTCTCCTCCTGGCATTTTGTGTATGGCAATTTTGTAACTAGTACAGATTTCTATAGCCCCAAATCATTTTTCACACTCCTTTGTTTAAATGTTCATTTCTCCAACTGAACACTGACTTTGATATGAACTTCATTTTTATTACAAAATTTTAAGATCATTCCATGAAAATAAATATATCAAATGTATACATATCCATCCAAATAACTTGTTTACAAATTGTTTTTTTTTAATAAATGGTAGGTCATGTTTGCTTTGCTCTCATATGTGTTTATAATTTATCAAAATTTTAATTAACAATCATAAGAACCTTTGCTTTGGAAGCTCAGTTTACTGGTGCTCTCTAATTTAAGACTACCATTAGTTCATACAATAAATAATTAGTAAATATCTACTCCGTGTCAGACCCTGTTGTAAAGGCCACACAAACAGAACCATCATGGGAAATGATGACTCTGCCCTCATAAAATTACAATCTAGAAGGAGAAATACAATAAATAAGCAATCAAAAATTAAATAAAAAAGTAACTGCAGAAATTAGTGCTTAGAGGAAAAATAGAGTGGGATAGTAAGTGATGGAGAAGAGCTGTTTTGGGTAAGATAGTCAGTAAAGAGGGCTTCCCGGGAGCCTCAGTGGTAAAGAATCCACCTGCCAAAGCAGGAGACATGGGTTTGATCCCTGGGTTGGGGAGATCTCCTGGAGAAAGAAATGGCAACCCACTCCAGTATTCTTGCCTAGGAAATTTCATGAACAGAGGAGCCCGGTGGGCTATGGAGTCACAAATAGTCTGGCACAAATGAGAATGTATGTGCAGTACAGTAGTCAGTAAACAACCCTTTAAGAAGGTAGAAATTTGAATGGAGACCTCATTGGTATGAAGTTTCAGGCCATAAAAAAAATCTGGGGTGAATGGACTCAAAGTCATATATTCAAATACAGAGAAGAAAAGCTAATTAACTAAGAGGTATTATTCTTGTTTTCAGTCACTAAGTCATGTCCAACTCTTTGAAACGCCATGGGCTGAAATACACCAGGCCCCTTCGTACTCCGTTAACTCCTAGAATTTGCTCAAATTCACGTCTATTGAGTTGGTGAAGCTATTTAACATCCTCTCCCACCCCATTCTCCTTTACCTTCAATCTTTCCCAGCATCAGAGTCTTTTCTAATAAGTCAGCTCTTCATATCAGGTGTCCAAAGTATTGGAGCTTCAGCTTCAATATCAGTCCTTTCAATGAATAATCAAGGTTGATCTTCTTTAGGATTGAATGGCTTCATCCCCTTGCAGTCCAAGGGACTCTCAAGAGTATTCTCTTGAGCAACACATCACAATTCAAAAACATCAATTCTTTAGAACTCAGTCTTCTTTATGCTGCAACTGGCACATCTGTTTGCGACAACTGGAAAAACCATAGCTTGAGTATATGGACCTTTTTCAGCACAATGATATCTCATCTTTTTAATACACTGCCTAGGCTTTCCTTTCAAGGAATAAGTGTTTTTTTTTTTTTTTAAATTTCATGACTGCAATCACCACATACAGTGATTTTGGAACCTAAGAAAATAAAATCTGATCTGTCATTACTTCCACTTCTTCTATTTGCCATAAAGTGATAGTGGCAGATGCAATGATCTTAGTTTTGTGTTGAGTTTCAAGCCAACATTTTCACTCTCCCCTTTCACCCTCATGAAAAAGTTCTTTCATTCCACTTCACCTTCTGCCATTAGAGTGGTATTATCTACATATCTGACGTTGTTGATGTTTCTCCTGGCAAGCCTGATTCCAGCTTGTGATTCATCTAGCCTGGCATTTTGCATGATGTAGTCTGCATGTAAGTGAAATAAAGAGGTGAAAAGACACAGCCTTGCCATACTCCTTTCCCAATTTGGAACCAGTCAGTTGTTCCATGTCTAGTTCTAATTGTTGGTTCTTACCCTGCAAGCAGGATTCTCAGGAGACAGGTAAGGTGGTCTGGTATTCCTATTGCTTAAAGAATTTTCCACAGTTTGTTTTGATCCACACAGTCAAAAAGCTTTAGCATAGTCAATGAAGCAGATTTTTTTTTCTGGAATTCCCTTGCTTTCTTTATGATTCAACGAATGTTGGCAATTTGATCTCTGGTGCCTGTGCTTTTTCAAAACCCAGCTTGTACATTTGGAATTTCCTGGTTCATGTATTGCTAAAGCCCAGCTTGAAGGATTTTTAGTATAACCTTACAAGCATATGAAATGCACGCAATTATATGGTAGTCTGAACATTTTTTGGCATTGCTCTTCTTTGGGATTGGAATGAAAACTAACCTTTTCCAGTCCTATGGCCACTGCTGAGTTATCCAAATTTGCTGACATATTGAGTGCATCACTTTAGCAGCATCAACTAAGGGGTATATATGTGCCTTTAACTGAGTTTCTGCTTAAAGACAAGACATCCACCTAAAAGTCCCTTGTAAACTTAAGATATTATGTCTCAAACAAATAGTTTAGAGTGGCTCAATAATTCTCTTATCTAACGAACAATGCAATCATGAACTGACAGAGTTTGTGGCTTTTACTTTGGAATAGGTGGTTGCTTTTCCCTCAGGGAACCAGCATGGTGGCATAATCTCCAAATGACACATAGAGGAACCACAGATCTAGCAAAGATGAGAGATTTTTTCCCCATGCCTTCCATTTTATCACCAAGGGAAAACCTTCTTAGACTTTTAACTGCAGACTTTTTACATCCCCCTGGCTAGAATCGGAGCCCAATAATGTTTTCTAGACAGAGAGGAGGTAGTTTTGATAAGGGTCTGATATTTTCAACCCATTTGCTAGAAAATAAACTCCCTAAGTAGCCACGAAGTCTCTGTGAGTGTGTGTGTGTTTGTATGTGTATGTGTAACTATTGACTAGCTATTAATGTCTGTTAAATAAAATATTTTTATTCAATACTGAAGCTATAGAAAACCTTAGCCACTACCCATAATTTACCTTAGAAAGCCATTATTCTTCATTTTACCGCTGAGGAAGAAAGACATAGACTGAATGTCTTGTTTAAGATCACTGAGGAAATAGAATAACAAGGACTCTTAGCATCCAGCAAGAATGTTATTTCCATTAAGCCCTGTTGCTTCCAAAGTTAAATAAAGTGTATCTATTCTTAGGAGATGAAGGAAGTGGCAATCCACTCCAGTACTATTGCCTGGAAAATCCCATGGACAGAGGAGCCTGGTAGGCTACAGTCTATGGGTCACAAAGAGTTGGACATGACTGAGTGACTTCACTTATTCTTAGAAGAAAATCCTCCCAGAGGGCAAGAAAACATTAATTTATGTGTATTGTTATTAGAGCTCTCAGGATTTTTTACATTGTCAGCAATAATTTCTAATGCTCACTGAACATAATAAATACTTAATGATAAAAACATATGCAAGTATTATTTTCTACTCCCAACAGTATTTTGAAAATGATAACCTTTTAGTATATAGGTTTAATGCTGTAATATACTAATGTCTTTTGGAGATTCATTTTGAAACTTTGGTTCCATAGAATGAAGGGGGACTAATAAAAAAAAATCACACACTAAATTCAAAGAATTGTATTTTTGTTTCAGCCATGAAATTAAAAGACACTTACTCCTTGGAAGAAAAGTCATGACCAATCTAGATAGCATATTCAAAAGCAGAGACATTACTTTGCCAACTAAGGTCCATCTTGTCCAGCTATGGCTTTTCCTGTGGTCATGTATGGATGTGAGAGTTGGACTGTGAAGAAGGCAGAGCACCAAATAATTAATGCTTTTGAACTGTGGTGTTGAAGAAGACTCTTGAGAGTCCTTTGAACTGCAAGGAGATCCAACCAGTCCATTCTGAAGGAGATCAGCCCTGGGGTTTATTTGGAAGGAATGATGCTAAAGCTGAAACTCCAGTACTCTGGCCACCTCATGCGAAGAGTTGACTCATTGGAAAAGACTTTGATTCTGGGAAGGATTGGGGGCAGGAAAAGAAGGGGACAACAGAGGATGAGATGGCTGGATGGCATCACCGACTCGATGGACGTGAGTCTGAGTGAACTCCGGGAGTTGGTGATGGACAGGGAGGCCTGGCGTGCTGCGATTCATGGGGTCGCAAAGAGCTGGACATGACTGAGTGACTGAACTGAACTGATGGTGGAAATTTATAAATTTAGATGGATATTCATATGTATCAAATATCTGATGTCTGGAATCATATTAACCTAACATATTCAAATCGTAAAACCATTAGTGGAAAAACATAAATAAGAAACCATCACCAATTGTTTTAGTGTAGAATGAGTAGTAAACATAAGCATCTGATGCTCTGTTCTCCCTGAAAGCAGTTTGCTGGTAGAGAATTTCTGGTATAAAGAAGAATATATTAGTTTCCGGTAATCAGCTCTAAGCAGCAAGCTCTTAATAAATCACTTTCATACATAGAGTAAAGATGAAGTCCGAGCATTTCTGGATGGAGTATTAGGTAAATGTTTAATCTGTTTTTAATGTGGATCACAAATGCAATGCATTGTAGGTTTTTTAAAATAGTTTTTTTTTTCTTTCTCCTACAAAAGCCTTTTCTCTGTAATAACCATCAGCTACACTCCAAAATGGAAAACTCTCTTAAACTGATATTGTTAAGTTAACAGAACTAGTAGAAGAGGACAGGCAAAATTATTCTCATTTCTTCATTCTGTCAACTCAACATTGATTATTTCATCCTTCATTCTTTTGTCATTCATCCAACTGTACAACACAATGGTGATTAGAGATTAAAGGTATCATTTGTTAAAATAGTAAACACTTTATGCCTTGATGTATATTTCAAATGCATCAATAGATCATTATACTTCCATGAGAGTCTGGTGACAGAAAGGAGCATGAGATTCAGTCGTTCACAGGAGATAAGAAATAATCGCAGGGAGGTAGAAATTAAAGGAAGCTCCCTAAATAATACCAGGGCTTCCCTGGTAGCTCAGCTAGTAGAGAATCCACCTGCAATGCAAGAGGCCCCAATTCCATCTTGGGTCAGGAAGATCCCCTGGCAAAAGGAGAGGCTACCAACATCAGCATCCATGGGCCTCCCTGGTGGCTCAGATGGTAAAGAATCTGCACCCAATGAGGAAGACCTGGGTTCAATACCTGGTTGGGGAAGATCCCCTGGAGAAGGGCATGGCAACCCACTCCAGTATTCTTGCCTGGAGAATCCCCATAGACAGAAGAGCCTGCTGGGCTATAGTACATAAGGTCACAAAGAGCTCAGTCAGATGACTGAGCAACTAAGTACATACAGCACAGCACCCTACATAAAGTTACATCTCACCTAAATCCTAGCACATGAGTAAAATGTATTAACTGGGAGACAGAGAAACGGGAAAGAGTCTAGCAAAAGAAGAGTACAGATAGTCCCTCACCTATGCTGCCTCAACTTATATTTTTCAACTTTGCAATAGTGCACACATTCATTTGTATTCAGGAGAACTGTACTTTGAATTTTGATTTTTATTTTTGATCTTTTTTCTTAGACTAGATATGCAATGTGATACTCTCTAGTGATGCTGGGCAGTGGCTGTGAACTGTAGCTCCCAGTCAGTCGCATGACAACAGGGTAAATAAGCAATACACTAACAGTTATTCTGCACCCAAAAATACACTCTTTTTCACTTTCAATATCCAATTAGTTACATGAGATATTCAACACAGTTTTAGAACAGACTTTGTATCAGATCATTTTACCCAACTCTAGGCTAATGCAAGTGTTATGAGCATTTTTAAGGTAAGCTAGGCTAAGCTGTGGTATTCAGTAGATTAGAGGTATTAAGTGCATTTTTGAAGTAAGGTATTTTCAACTTATGATGGATTTACCAAGAAATAACCCCATCATAATTTAAGAAAGATTTGTAGATGCAAAATTGCATCCTGTGTTTGGGAAAACATAAGCAAACCCACCAGCCAATCTAATGACTCCCATACCTGTCAAAAAATGAACCCCCTTTCAGCCAACATTTTGCAGATGAAGTTGGAGAATATTTCCCTAAATAATCTATTATAAATATTACTCCAAACTAAGGGATTCAAAAATACCATTTGATGGGGAAACCAACATAAAAAACAGAAAAGGAGAATGTGTCAGAAAGTTCATCTGACCAAAGGCAGGTCGTATGGTGTCTTGGGTAAGATGCTTGAGCCCAGCTGGGGCTTAAATAAGAGATGTACATGGCATGCAGTCATCAATCAAAACCAAACACATATATGTGGTATCATATTTGTCTTTCTTGGTCTGGTTTATTTCACTTAGTATGATAACCTCTAGATCCATTCCTATTGCTGAAAATGTCATTATTTCATTCTTCTTTATGACTGAATAGTATTCCATTATATATATATATATATATATATATATATATATATATATATATATATATATATATAAAGATTCCTTCATTCAGTCGCTCAGTAATGTCCGACTCTTTACAACCACATGAATCGCAAGATGCCAGGCCTCCCTGTCCATCTATACATATAAAGATTAAGGGGATATATATCTGTCAATGGATATTTAGTTTGTTTTCATATTTTCATATTTTGGCTTTTGTAAATTGGCTGTTATGAACATTGGGGTACATAACACAAACGAACTTATTTACAAAATAGAAATAGATCCAAAGACATAGAAAATAAATTTGTGCTTACAAAAGCTTACCAAAAGGGATAAATTTGGGATTAACATGTACATACTACTATATATATATATATAATAGACGACCATCAGGGACCTACTGTACAGCACAGGGAACTATACTCAGTATTTTATAATAACCTATAAAGGGAAAGAATCTGAAAAAGAAAAAAAAATCTATACACACACACAGACACACACACACACACACACACATATATATATGAATCACTGTGCTGTACAGCTGAAACTATTCAGCATTGTAAATCAACTGAACTCCAATGAATAAACAAGCAAAATACAGAAAACTTTGAGTAATTAGGAGCAAGTCTGAAAGAGGGAGTGGGAAGCACCAGTGTCAACAGATTTCATTTTCTCTTTATGTAGCATTGCTTCTTTAAAAATTTAAGGTTAGTTTTTAAGGGACCTTATTGCTGGTTATAGTAACAGAGTACTAGCTACTAGCTAGTTGGTACATATTCCTGGATGTGAATATCCTTAGCAGAGTACCCAGCTCTAGAACAAACACTGCAAAAATAGGTTGCTTTTCTATGTGGTCTCATGGAAAGTAAATTTTAAAATCCCCCTCCTCCCAGTATCCATCAGTATCTTTTTTGAGCAAGATACTTGTGACCTCTGTAGTCCTGAAGATGCTAACTGAGAAGAACATAGGAAAGTTTATTTTTCTTTTTAGAGACCTTAGACTAATTCTTATTTTAACCCTCCTCTTTCCCTTCCTCTCCTTCTAGTCCTTTCCTTCCTCCTCTTCCTTCTTTCTTTTTTTTTTAAATGATCTTAGCAATGCAATGGTAAGTTTTTATACAGGGTAGAGTGAAATTAAGGTTTTATTCAGAATACTCTGCCATTAGGAGCCTTTCTCTACCAGTGAGCTGTAAATTCCAGAAGGCAAAGAAGATTTGAGTGGCAAAGTAAGGGATTCTAGAAGATGATGCAAAATAAAGGCATGAAGACATGGTGGCAGTATGAAAACTGAGAACAAGTGAAAATATATACATCTACAAATTTCTGATTACAGAATATTTTTTTCATAAAGTATAGTATTAAAATAAAAAATGCATCTAGAAATACATATAGAAAAATACACACATTCAAATACAGAATTGTGCTAAGAAAACAGTCCCAGGAATAACCTGTTGTTCTAAACCCTGTCAGGCTTCCTTCTCTGTATGTATTTTCATTGAAGTCACGGTGTGCATCAAAGCTGTCTTGCTTTATATATGAATATCACTAAAGCACTAGCAGAATTCCTGAAACAGTGTTACATAAGTGTTTGTTCTGAGTCACACTTCCCTTGGACCATGCCTGAGCTTTACATAAATCACTTGTCACTCACAGGAGCCATAAGAGGTCAGTTTGGGGATTGCCCCACTTTTAGAAATAATGGAAGTGAAGAATAGAAAAATTAAACTTCAAAAAATTAGGGTTACAAAGGTTATATATCTAATGCCACTCCACAAGGATCTGATGGAGTCAGGAAGCAGATCCAAGTGGTCACTTTCCATATTGAAGTTCTTAACCTCCATGACTCTGAGAGATTGCAGCAAAGCCCTTGACACTGGTGGACTTCAGTTTTTCCTAATATTCTTAATATTTTAGAGGGTTGTGTGTGACACTGCAATGTTCCCTAAGCAGCTCTTTCTCTGCTTTGGATGCAAGCTTGTGAGACTATCCATCTAGATGCCACCCAGAGTTTCTTTGTTCCCTAGTTGAGCAGGTGGCTACGTGGGAGTAAAATGTGTATCAATATGTGCCTAAGTTGCCATGGATTCCATGTTCTTACCAGGGGCGATGTGGAAGTCAATGAAGTCAGTCAATGGACCCAGCACAGGTAATGTCTTCCTTCATTCCATGCTCTTTGTTAGAGTGTCCAGATTGAGAGTTTTTATTTGACTATTATATAGTGAACCCCTCAAGAACTTCCAGGTTGTTTAGGGTTTGTTAGGCACTGAATATGCCTTACATATTTGACCTGACATAAAGCTCAGAAGACATCTGTCGGGTACACACACCATCATGCTAATTTCATAAACACAAGAAATTGAGGCCCTTGGAGACAGACACGCCCAAATTTAGGTAGGAAGAAAAATTAGGTAGAAAGCAAAAGAGTTACGGTTTAAAGCAAGCACATCTTTGATCTTTTCACTCTGCCTTCTATCCTCAGTGTGAGAGCTGCTTTGCATTGGTCACCATTGTAGATATATGGCCACAATCTATTTGAATTTTGCTCTCAATAAACTTAAATTATAGATATAAAAAAATTAGACCTAAGAAAGTACAAACTATTCAAGAATCTTCCAGCAGTCTAAGTGCTACATGCATCATACAAAGAGAAAATCCAGAACAGGGAGAGTCATAGAGTCAGTGAGGGCTTATTCTTTAGCTGCAAAATACACTGAACCGAAAGCTAAACATTTCATCAGCGATATCTTTTTAGTAAATTATAAATTGTGCTCAACATCTCTGTTACCAAGTAGAAGTTTGTGTGCTCACCACATAGTGAGGCCAAACAATGTTGAAATGTCCAATGTGGAACAGAGAAATGTGTGTTGCAGGACTATGGAAGGAGATTATTAGGTGGCTCATGCACCCATAATCCCTGAACGCCTAGAAAGATTTTAGCAAAGCTCTATTAAAGGCAAGGTAAGGGAGGGACATGATTGGTTGTTGCAAACTTCTTGGTTTAGGAATTGTTCTTGCAGCCATTTACACAGGCCAAGTCATAATGTTTCTATAAATCTCTAATAAGACAAATAAGAAGAGGTGGCAAAAATACACAGAAGAACTGTACAAAAAAGATCTTCATCAGAACTGATTCAAATGAATTCTTTTTAATGGCTCAGTAATACTCCATTGTGTATATGTATCATAGCTTTCTTATCCATTCATCTGCTGATGGACATCTAGGTTGTTTCCATGTCCTGGCTATTATAAACAGTGCTGCGGTGAACATTGGGGTACATGTGTCTCTTTCAATTCTGGTTTCCTCGGTGTGTAAATTTAATTGTAAAAAATGAAAATATAAAAGCACTAGTAATAATAATAATAAAAAAAAAGATCTTCATGACCAAGATAATCACAATGGTGTGATCACTCACCTAGAGCCAGACATCCTAGAATGTGAGGTCAAGTGGGCCTTAGGAAGCATCACTACAAACAAATCTAGTGGAGGTGATGGAATTCCAGTTGAGCTATTTCAAATCCTGAAAGATGATGCTGTGAAAGTGCTGCACTCAATATGCCAGCACATTTGGAAAACTCAGCAGTGGCCACAGGACTGGAAAAGGTCAGTTTTCATTTCAATCATAACAAAGGCAATGCCAAAGAATGTTCAAACTACCACAAAATTTCACTCATCTCACATGCTAGTAAAGTAATGCTCAAAGTTCTCCAAGCCAGGCTTCAATGATATGTGAACTGTGAATTTCCAGATGTTCAAGCTGGTTTTAGAAAAGGCAGAGGAACCAGAGATCATATTGCCAGCATCTGCTGTATCATCAAAAAAGCAAGAGAGTTCCAGAAAAACATCTATTTCTGATTTATTGAGTATGCCAAAGCCTTTGACTGTGTGGATCACAATAAACTGTGGAGAATTCTTGAAGAGTTCAGTTCCACCTGACTTGCCTCTTGAGAAATCTGTATGCAGGTCAGGAAGAAACAGTTATAACGGGACATGGAACAACAGACTGGTTCCAAATCAGAAAAGAAGTACATCAAGGCTGTATATTGTCACCGTTTTTGTTTAGCTTATATGCAGAGTACATCTTGAGAAATGCCAGGCTGGATGAAGCAGAAGCTGGAATCAAGATTGCTGGGAGAAATACCAATAACCTCAAATAAGCAGTTGACACCACCTTTATGGCAGAAAGGGAAGAAAACTAAAAGCCTCTTGATGAAAGTGAAAGAGGAGAGTTAAAAAGTTGGCTTAAAGCTCAACATTCAGAAAACTAAGATCATATTATCTGATCCCATCACTTCATGGCAAATAGATGGGGAAACAGTGGAAACAGTGTCAGACTCTATTTTGGGGGGGCTCCAGAATCACTGAAGATGGTGACTGCAGCCATGAAATAAAAAGACTCTTACTCCTTGTTACTCCTTGGAAGAAAAGTTATGACCAATCTTGACAGCATATTAAAAAGCAGAGACATTGCTTTGCCAACAAAGGTCCGTCTAGTCAAGGCTATGGTTTTTCCAATAGTCATGTATGGATGTGAGAGTTGGACTGTGAAGAAAGCTGAGCACCAAAGAATTGATGTTTTTGAACTGTGGTGTTAGAGAAGACTCTTGAGAGGCCCTTGGACTGCAAGGAAATCCAACCAGTCCATCTTAAAAGAAATCAGTCCTGAATGTTCATTAGAAGGACTGATGCTGAAGCTGAAACTCCAATACTTTGGCCACCTGATGTGAAGAGCTGACTCAATGGAAAAGACCTTGATGCTGGGAAAGACTGAAGGCAGGAGGAGAAGGGGATGACAGAGGATGAGATGGTTGGATGGCATCACCGACTCAATGGACATGAGTTTGAGTAAACTCTGGGGGTTGGTGATGGACAGGGAGGCATGGTGTGCTGCAGTCCATGGGGTCACAAAAAGTCAGACACGCCTCAGTGATTGAACTGAAGACAAATGTTATTTATTCTCTGTTCTGCAAATTTTTATCTCTATATGAATGAATGCTTAAAGGTCAGAAACTTGAGAATGTGTTATCTTGTATATTTCAGGCTTTAGACAACAATCTTTTACAAAAGGTGCAAAGCCAGCATAAGTAAGCACAGTCTACAGAGAATAAAATTTAAAGTAAAGGTAACAGATCTAATATGGAGTCAGATTTATTCTTCCATTGCACCTCTCTGGGTCTCAAAGTGTGACTCCAAGACCATATACATGGGCATATATCATGCAGCAACATATTAGAAGTGGGATGCTCAAGTCACCCCAAATCCTGCCAAATTATGCCCTCTGGAGATGAGGCTCAGCATCTGTGTTGACCAAGTCACCCAGCTAGTTCTGGTGCACACTCAAGTTTGAAAACCACTGGTATAGTAAGGAGGCCTGCCAATTTTTTTCCCTCTAAAAGGAAAGCTTCTAAATAGTTTTATCTTTGAAAGCCATACAGTCGCTAATGCAGCTTCTCAGCACTGCTGTTGTAGCATGAAGACAGTCGTGGACAGTACACAAATGAGTGATCATGAGGGCATGCTAATAAAGCCTTCTTCAGGGACTCCAAGCTTTGACTTACAAATAATTTTCATGTTCCACAAAATTCTGTTAATTATAATTTTTTTTACAGCTTTTAAAAACATGTAAGAAATGTTCTTGAATGTGTGCATGCTTGTTTCAATCATGTCTGATTCTTTGCGACCCCAAGAACTGTAACCTGGCAGGCACCTCTATCCATGAGATTCTCCAGGCAAGAATATTGAAGTGGGTTTCCATGCCCTCCTCAAGGTGATCTTCTCGACTCAGGGATCAAACATGCATCTTCTGCATTGCAGGTTTTTCTTTATCCACTGAGCCACCTGGGAAGCCCAAGAAGTATTCTTAACCTTTGGGGAAAAATCAGTGACCAGTTCGGGTTCGTTCACAGTTTGCCAAATCCTCCTGTAGTGTCTAGAACATCAAGACCTTTTATTCCAGAGAGATATTATTCAGTGTCTCAGCTCTGCCATGGGCTACCTCTGGACTTCAGGGACTCAACCCATCTTCATCTCATTGCAGTTTCATCATGTGTAAAATGGAGTTAATAATGTTTTTCTCTGGGTTTTTGTGAGACACCAAAAGTCAAATAACTAGTATATAAATGGGTCTCAATATGAATTCCTTCCAGTCTTCTAACAATCATACCCTTTCCAAGTAAATACCAAGTAAAAATTCTTAGCCCTATCTTCTACAAAGATAAGTAAGTTCTTATTGGAACAGTAGTTACTCTTGGACACTTTTCTTCCAAATGAGGGATCTTTTAAATAATACCATTACAGACAGAGTGTGTACATTACAGACAGAAGTCTTCTGCCTTCCCTCAGAAGACTGTTTTCTGTTCCAAACTTACAGGTCCAGAAGCCCACATCAGATATAGGCCTCACATTGCAGCTTCTTAATGGAGACAAAGAACAGATGCCTCCAATTAAGAAACAGCAGGAATGAAGCACTCCTTCCTTTTCAAGCCATCAGAACTAAGCAGACTGGGTCACAAGCAAAGAAGGCTTGCATTTAGACAGAAATAACCATGGACAATTTTTCACACCTGAGAATAGAGCTGGGGATGAGTTGATCATCTGTGCTGAAGGTGAAAAACCCAACAGAGAATGTTGGCATATAAAAAGGTCCAGTGTTTCTGGAGTTTTGATTGCTTATTTGGCAGACTATCCTGGTTGAGTACTATTTTTAAAATTTTATTAAAAAAATAGTTAATTTGCAATGTCATGTTAGTCTAGTTTCAGGTATACAGCAAATTTGATTAAGATATATATATATACATATACATATATATCTGTTCTCTTTTTACATTTTCATTCACACATTTTTACATTTTATAGGTCATTATTGATATTGAGATATTGAGTGTAATATAGACTATATACTCTACAGTCTATATAGAGTTGGTCTTGAAACTATACAATTGGTCTTTGTTGGCTATTTATTTTATATAGAGTATATATTTTCATCTTCAACTCTTGATTTATCCCCTGTACCCTGCCTTTCCTCCTTGGTAACCATAAGTCCCTTCTCTGTCTGTGAGTCTATTTCTGTTTTGTAAATAAATTCAGCTAAATAAATTGTTTTAGATTCCACATAGAAGTGATATCATCTGATATTTTTCTCTCTCTGTCTGGTTTACTTGACTCAGTACAATAGTCTCTAGGTCCATCTGTGTCACAGCAAATGGCATTATTTCATTCTCTTCTTTTGTGCTCCGACTCATCGCAGCCCCATGGACTGCACAACCCACCAGGCTCCTCATCCAGGCAGGCATACTGGAGTGGTTCCACTTCCTACTCCAGAGGATCTTCCCAACCCAGGGATCAAACTCGCATCTCTTGCATTTCCTGCGTTGGCAGGCAGATCCTTTAACCTGGGAAGCCCCTGTTTTTTTATGGTTGAGTAAAATTCCTTTTTGTATATACGTATGTATGTATGTATGTGTACATATATCCATCTTTGTTCATTCATCTTTTAATGGACATTAGGTTGCTTCTAAGTCTTGGCTATTGTAAACAGTGTTGCTATGCATATAGCAGGTACATATATATTTTGTATTATAGCTTTGTACAGACATATGTCCAAGAATGGGGTTGCTGGATCATATGATAGCTCTATTTCTAGCATTTAAGGAATATCTGTACTGTTCTTCATAGTGGGTGAACCAACTTACATTCTCACCAGTAGTGTAGGAGGGTTTCCTTTTCTCCATACCTCCTGCAGCTTTTGTTATTTGTAGACTTACATGATGACCATTCTCACCTGTGTGAAGTGTATATTAGGAGAGGTCTGTTGTTATTCAGTTGCTTTGACATGTTTGACTCTTTGCAAACCCATGAACTGCAGCATTCTTGGCCCCCCGTCCTCCCCCATCTCCTGGAGTTACTCAAATTCATATCCATTGAGTCAGTGATGCTCTCTAACCATCTCATCCTCTGCTGTCCACTTCTCCTTTTGCCTTCAGTCTTTCCCAGCATCAGGATCTTTTCTAATGAGTTGACTCTTCATATCTGGTGGCCAAAGTATTGGAACTTCAGCTTCAGCAGCAGTTCTTCCAGTGAATATTCTGGATGATTTCCTTTAGGATTTACTGGTTTGATATCCTTGAAGTCCGAGGGACTCTCAAGAATGTTTTTCACCACCACAATTTAAAAGCATCAATTACTCTGCACTCAGGCTACTTTATGCTCCAACACTCACATCCATAAAAGACAAATGGAAAAACAATAGCTTTGACTATATATAATTTTTCTGCTTTTTGATATGCTGTCTAGGTTTGCCATAGCTTTTCTTCCAAGGAGCAAGTGTCTTTCAATATCATGGCTGGGTCACCATCCAGAGTTATTTTGGAATCCAAGAAAATAAAATCTATCACTGCTTCTACTTTTTCACCTTCTATTTGCTATGAAGTGATGGGACCAGATACCATGATCTTAGTTTTATGAGTGCTGAGTTTCAAGCCAGCTTTTCCACTGTCTTCTTTCACCCTCATCAGGAGGCTCTTTGGTTCCTCTTCACTTTCTGCCATTTGAGTGGCATCATCTACACATTTGAGGTTGTTGATATTTCTCCTATCAATCTGGATTCCATCTTGTGATTCATCCAGCCTGGCATTTCGCATGATGTAAACTGTTGTTGTTGTTCAGTTGCTTAGCCGTGTCTGACTCATTATGACCCCATGGACTGCAACATGCCAGGCTTCCTTGTCCTTCACCATCTCCCGGAGCTTGCTCAAATTCATATCCATCGAGTCGGTGATGCCATCCAACCATCTCATCCTCTGTTGTCCCCTTCCCTTCCTGCCTTCAATCTTTTCCAGCATCAGGGACTTTTCTAATGAGTCAGCTTTTTGCATCAGGTGCCCAAAGTATTGGTGCTTCAGCTTCAGCATCAGTCCTTCAAATGAGCAGACACTAATACTATATGCCACTTATTTGCTGCATGATATTAAACAGTACCTTAATGATTTCTCACTTTCCTCATGTTGTGAGAGTAATAAGGCTAAGTTTCCAAGGTTGCAGTAGAAAGCTTGAAATGCAGTAGAATGCTCAAGAAGAGACTGTCAGCCACTGCGCTTCCAGAGTGCGTTAAGCACCGTTCTTTCCAACTCCACATCGATAGCTTGAAATCAGCCACATGCAAACACTAAGAATCAGGGCTTGTTTTTATTGTATTTAATTTTGGGGAAACACTTTTTAAAATTTACCTTGCGTTACTCAGATCAGATCCCTGCACCTGCTGACTGTCTATACTTTACTCCTTAACCATAGAAATAAATGTTTTATCTGTGATATTTCAGACTTTAACCAGAAGTTATAGGAAAGATGTATTTGAGGAAAGAAATGACAGCATAGGTATTATGATATTGTTCCATTTAATAATGAAGCTCAATATCTTCAGGATGAAGATATCAAAGACCAAACTACATCTGAGGCAAAATTAACCAAAGGCTACTTATTCATAAACTTACAGCATATAATTCATAAAGCTTCTTTGAGGGACTTCCTTGTGGTACACACATTAAGAATCTGCCTCCTGATGCAGGGGATGTGGGTTGGATCCTAGGCTGGGGAACTACGATCCCACATGACACAAGGCAACTAAGGCCACATGTCACAACTACTGAGCCTGTGAGCTGCAACAAATTTGTTACCTTTCACTTCATTCCATTTTTAAAAATTGTGTGGCCAGAATATCTCTATTTTAGCCTCATATTCTCTTGAATTATTTCTTCAAGAGCATCTGACATTTAATTTATACCTACATTTTTCCTGGATGCTGCAACTTGAATGAACCTAGAGGACACTATGCCCAGTAAAATAATTCAGTCAAAAAAGAACATATTGTATGATTCTCCTTATATAAGATGCAAGCAGTAATCAAATTCATAGAGATAGAAAGTGGAAGGGTGATTGCAACAGGTTGTGGGGAGAACACAATGGGGAGTTAGCATTTAACAGGTACAAATTTTCCGTCTTGGAAGAGGAAATATTTCTGGAGATGCATAATGATGATGGCTGCATAACAATGTAAATGTACTTAATGTTACTGAACTGTGCTGTGAAAGATAGTTAAGGTGGTCAATTTTTATAATACATGCTACCACAATGAAAAAAAAAAAAAAAGAAAGTATCAAAAATACTGCTTTAAACAGAAGGCAGCTTCTTGCAGATTACCTGAACACTTAGGTACCTCACTGCTGCTCCATCCTGACTCTCCTCTGGTGAGGGGAAAGCAGAGAGCTTGTATCCTCAGTCTCTTCAATGACAACTTCGTGTTCCCTTTCTTCCTCTTTTCCTTAATTTCTTGATAGTTTCATAGTAGCATTAACTTCCATCTGGGAAGTTATTATTTAATTAAATGCTTGCAGGCCATGTTTAAAAAAATAACTGAAATTTTACCTTCTTACTTTGAAGTCACAAGCTAATTTTGAAGAAAAATGGTACTATTTTTGTTTTTAAAAGAGGTTTGCATACTATTTACTTGGTTGTTCTAGGTCTTTGTTGCTGCACATGAACTTTCTATAGTTGTAGCAAGCAGGGACTCCTCTTGTGGAGCATGGGCTATGGATAGTAGTTTTGGCACAAATTTAGGTGCCTTGTGGCATGTAGAATCTTCCTGGACCCACTCCAGTATTCTGGCCTGGAGAATTCCATGGACTGTGTAGTCCATGGGGTCGCAAAGAGTTGGAAATGACTGAGTGACCTCCACTTTCACTTTTTAGGTGCCTCATGGAATGTATCATCTTCCCAGACAAGTGATTGAACCCATGTCCCAACCCCTGCATTGGTACGAGAGAATTCTTAACCACTGGACTACCAAGGAAGGCCAGTACTATTTTTTTGAGTTGCCCTATTATTCATCTAATTTTTTAAAATTCTTCATAAATATCATCAGGTAATTTATTTAAATAATATATTCCTGAGATCAAAAAAATAAAAAGCAAACACCCAGAGTTAAAATTGTAAGCAGATTCAATCTTGTTATTTTAGAGGAATAATAATTAAATACTTATGTCATTGTGTGTTTCCTTAAAGAAAAGTGCTTTAATTTGCAGGTACATTTTATATGTATTTAAATGTTAAATAGTTATCTTATGGGAATACTGTATAAAGAATTATAAATATAAATCAAACTCTGCTTCTTCCCCAAAGATTCATAATTGTGAGTATCTGTTTTCATTTTTAATGTATAATACCACTCAATAAAATACAAAATATAAATTGCTCACCAATTTGCTAATTCTGCTTAAAGGTTTTACTCAGCAAATGAAAGTTCTCTTATTCTGTGAATAGCAAATTATTCAATTAAATGAAATTAAGAAGCCAGCATACAAACTATAAAATTAAATATATATCATGATGAGTTAAAAAAATATTTAGTGAAATATATTCACTTTGTAATGTACTTACTTTGTTTATTGTTTTCTGTCTGTTTCTTATAAATATTTCATCACTTTGTTCATTAATTACAGCTTGCTTAGTGATTTCTAAACACATACATTAGTTAATTCTCAGTGAACAGAAACATTGTCCCTATTATTAAAGATTGCTGAGGCATTATCTATCTTATAGTAATGTCTACTTAAAACATAATCTGTACAAAAAGAGAAAGATAGCTACTCCACATTTACTTACCCATGTGACTTGGTTTGAATATGGCATTCTTCACCAATTTCCATAGTCTACTAGCTGGTGTTTTGAAAGTAAGCATTTTAGTTCTAGGGATTGGCAAACTTTTAGTGTCAAGGGGAAGATGGTAAATATTTTTAGCTTTGCTGGCCTGATCATCTTTGTCACAACTAATCAATTGTGTCATTATTGCATATAACTGTAGACAGTATGTCGATCAATGAGTATGACTATACCCCAAAGAAACTTTATTTCTGGATATTGAATTTTGAATTTCATATAATTTTCATGTATCATGAAATATTCTTTTGATTTGTTTCATCTATTAAATAAACAACTTCAGTCAAAAAATATACTAGACTAATGATGATGATTAACGGTAACTGATAATTTTTGGTAGAATAGGATCATGGCCTCATTAATTAGCTAGAGTCCTCTTTATGTTTGAGAGCATTGTTTTTAAAGGAGTTCAGAACACAAAGGAATAATATTTTCCATGATATTAATTAATTTATATTATTACATTAATATACCTGTACATAAGACATCCTGTGGGCAAGAAAAGAATATAAGGTATCTTTACCTTCTTTGGTATTTCTGTTTTCTGCATGGAATAGGTATAATACCTGCCTCAAAAATTATATATATGTGTGTGTGTGTGTATGGATATACAATTTTGAATCTTTCCTTTGTGAGGCAGGTATTTATATCTATATTTGTGAGAAATAGATATATAGATCTAGAGAGAGATAAGAGAGATTGAACCTGAGAGGGGGAGTCTGGCACATGGACATCTAATGAAAGATGCTTAATGAATGCAAATCATAGTGTGTTAATGATTATTAACGTTTTATTCATAGTCCCTACTTCACATCTTACTATGACAAATACTAATAGAATATGATGTTTTACATTGTATAGACACTAGGTAGGGAACCCTAAGGAGACAGTCCCAACTTGGAAACCATCCTGCAAAATCATTATATGAAGACAACAAAGATCATCCAACCAGGTTTATCTATGAAGGGTTTCAGAATCACCTGTAAGACAGCCTTCTTAGACAAAGGAACTGTTCAGGAATACACACTTCTTACAAGAGTATGATTCAAGGATAGGATGTGTTAGAGAAAATGGGGAAGGCAGAATGCTGGACCATTGTGAATACAATATAGGTCCATGGCTCAGACTGATTCTGGCTTATTCTCTACATATGTTTTTGAACCCAAGACTCATGGAATAGAGTAGTGATTTCTCTTATATCTCTATACAGTTAAAGAGACAGCATAAGTTAGAACTCTTTCATAAGCTATTTGCCAAAATGTAGTAGAAACAACTGTGAATCAGTCAGTTCAGTTCAGTCACTCAGTCTTGTCCAACTCTTTGTAACACCATGGACCACAGCATGCCAGGCTTCCCTGTCCATCACCAACTCCCAGAGCTTGCTCAAACTCATGCCCATTGAGTCAGTGATGCCATCCAACCATCTCACCCTCTGTTGTCCCCTTCTCTTCCTGCCTTCAATCTTTCCCAGCATCAAGGACTTTTCCAATGAGTCAGCTCTTCGCATCAGGTGGACAAAGTATTGGAGTTACAGTTTCAGCATCAGTCCTTCCAAGGAATATTCAGGACTGATTTCCTTTAAGATTGACTGGTTTGATCTCCTTGCAGTCCAAGAGACTCTCAAGAGTCTTCTCCAACACCACAGTATTTACATATTCATCGCTTTGTCACTGAAATCATGGGAAAGTTAAGGTGATCTGAAAAACAAGTCAAGTGGAATTTAGGTTGTAGATATCATGTTCCAGTGGGCATCAGAAGCATCTGGACAACTTCGGAATTTTTGGTCTCTACTATAAGTGTCTGTAGCAGCAAGGTTTCATAGTATAGTGTTAGAACAGTACAGGGAAGCCTGGCTGCAGTTCATGGGGTTGCAAAGAGTAGGATACGACTGAACGACTGAACAACTGAGTAGCCTAGCAGACCACTCCATGAAGAAACAATTTTCTTCTTAGGACTCACAAAACTGTTTAAACAATTTCAGAAATCTATGATTCTCTAAGTTTTGAGTAAGGTAATTTTTACTGGGGGCAAAGTTTTGAAACCAGTAAGTAGGTAAACCTGAATTTTTACAGAGTTATGGATGTTTAAGCCAATATATTGGGCTTGCCAGGTTGCATTAGTAGTAAAAACCCTGTCTTCCAATGCAGGAAACAGAAGAGACAAGGTTCAATCCCTGGGTTGGGAATATCTCCAGGAAAAGGGCATGGCCACGCACTCCAGTATTCTTGCCTGGAGAATCCCATGCACAGAAGAGCCTGGTGGCTACACTCCTTAGGATCTCAGAGGGTCATACACGACTGAAGCAACTTGGCACTCACACATGTGAGCCAATATATTGGAGCTTCCCAGGTGGTGCAGTGGTAAAAAAATTCACCTACTGCTGCAGAAGTCACAGAAGACCCCAGTTTGATCCCTGGGACTGGGAAATACTCTGGGGTGGGAAATAGAAACTCTCCAATATTCTTGCCTGGGAAATCCATGGACAAAGGAGACTGGTGGTCTACAGTCCATGGGGTCACAAAGAGTCAGACACTACTGAGCATACATACACAGATGAGGCAATATATTACTGAAGGTAAAATTAAAATCTGGAGAAGTAACATGGTTTTTTCCCCACTGTTGCAAAAATAGACTCAAAGTTGAGATACCATATTTGAGTGGTATAGTATTTGATATTTATTCATTCTTCTTCCCATTCCCAACACATTGCTTAATAAGATATTTGCTTTCATGTATTCTAATTTAATTTTAGTAGGGATATATCTTTCTTCTCAGTTCTATCTCAGTAATGAGGACATGCAGTCTCTCTGTGCTGTGTGTGTGTGTGTGTATACATATATGTGTATATATGTGTATAAATATAAATATATATATATATTTATATATATATTTATATGTGCTGTGCTGTGCTAAGTCACTTCAGTTGTGTCTGACTCTGTGCAACCCTATTGACTGGAGCTCACCTGACTCCTCTGTCCATGGAATTGTCCAGGCAAGGATACTGGAGTGGATTACCATGCCCTCCTCCAGGGGATCTTCCCCACCCAGGAATCGAAACCAGTTCTCCTGCATTGGCTTCCCTGGTGACTCAGAGGTTAAAGTGACCGCCTCCAATGCAGGAGACCTGGGTTCAGTCCCTGGGTCAGGAAGATCCCCTGGAGAAGGAAATAGCAACCCACTCCAGTATTCTTGCCTGGAGGCTACAGTCCACAGGGTCACAAAGAGTTGGAAATGACTGAGAGACTTCACTTTCTTTACTGTCTGAGCCACCTATTTATATATATACATGCAAATGTAAGTATATACGCACATATTCATATATATATATCAAAAGAATATAAACTTGAATAATATCTGTCAATATTAAAAGAGAAAATAGAATGGGTTATTGTTTTGTTTTCCTTTAACTATTAAGTAATAAGATTTGAAAACTTTGACAAGGAATTTCCTGGCAGTCCAGTGTTTAAGACTGCATATTTTCATTGCCAAGAGCATAGGTTTGATCCCTATTCAGAGGACTAAGATCTCACAAGCCATGAGCCAGGGACAAGAAATGTGAATAAAGAAACAAAAAATGTGGACTACTTAAAGGAGGATTGGCAAAGAGAGCATTTATATGAAATCTGTTAAGTTTTCTTTTTTTCTTTTCCACATAAGATAAAATTGAAGACCTTAAAGTTATATTATGGAAGAAAGATACTTCCCTCGACAAATGACGATGTGCTATAGAAAATGTTTTATAGTGTTATTTTTATTTTGTACTGTTTGAATTTTTTTTTTTTCTGAGAAGAAGGGAAAAACTGTGGGCTGGTAAATGCATTCATGCTTATTTTCAAGCCTTCACATGATCCAACAAGGAAGATATGACTTATGAGAAGAAAGAATTAATAATCATGGTGAATTCCAATATGCCTCATTCAAATCTAAGTATATCGTTTGGTTTAGGCTAGCCAAGAGAAGAGAGCAAATCTTACCTTATTTCACTGATAACTTATATGGACAGTTTTAGGTACAACTGTGATATTGGATCTTGAAAAATATTTTATGAAACTTTAAACAAATTATTTGACCTGCCATGGAGACCCCAAAAACAAATCCCTCAAAACATCATCTCCTTAAACTCAATTTAGAGGAATGATGCTTTAAAATATTTTAGTTAATTCACTATAGGAATAGACAGTAGGTGTTTAAATATAAATCATTAATACAATGGGTATTCTTATAAAGAGAATTTATGAAAGGACAGTATCAGACATTATAAAAGCATTTTAGTAACATTTTGCGTGCAGTGAAACACATCAAAGCATCATTATTTTGAACTTCTACATTGTCATAATAGAAATTTCAAATACAGTCTAGAGAAATTTTAAGGGGACTGTTAAATTCACTCTCATTTGTAGCTCAGTGAGCACAATTAAATGAAAATTGTGGGATTACCTCATTCTTCTGAGAAAAGAATAATGAAGAAAATGAAAGCTCCTTAAAAAGATATAAACTATTTTCTTCAAAAATGTATTAGATCATAATAGACAAATTGTCCAGAATGTTATTGAAAATCACCCACAAGACCAAGAACTAAGAAAATCAAAACTTTAATGAGAAAAAGTCAACTGAGGCCAAGACTGAAATGAGTCAGATGATGGAATTATCTGATAAGAAGCTGAAAATGTCACTGTAAAAGTATTCCAAAACTAATTACAAAATATGTGAGTATGTGTAAGCAAATGAAAAAATACAAAATATCTGTAAACAAAACCCCATAAGTTATTTAAAGAAAAAAGAGAAAGAAAAAAGCAAATGGAAATTACAGACCTAAAACATAGAGTCAATTTAAAAAGTCACTAGATGGGCTCAACAGTAGATTGCATATAATAGAGGATATAAATGGTAAGCTAGGGGAAAGAACAATAGAATTCATATAATCTGAAAAAACAAATGAAAATACACTAAAACAAAGTCAATATTAATATCATCAAGATATCAGAATTAGAACAGAATGAATATGGGGCTGAAAGGTTACTTGGAGTAATTGCTGAGAAGGAAATGGCAATCCACTCCAGTACTATTGCCTGGAAAATCCCATGGACAGAGGAGCCTGGTAGGCTACAGTCTGTGGCGTCGCAAAGAGTCGGACACGACTGAGCGATTTCACTTTCTTTTCCTAAATTTGACAACACACACATTTATAGATCTAAAATTTTAAATGAAACCCAAATAGAACAAATCACAAAACATCTCAGAAAAGACACACCATCATTAAATCCTCGAAAAGCAAAGAAAAGAAAGAAAGAAAACACACATGCATGCATGTGTGTGGTCAGTTGTGTCCAACTGTTTGCAGCCCTCTAGACTGAAACCCACCGGGCTCCTCTGTTCATGGAATTCTCCAGGCAAGAATATTAAAGTGGGTTGCCATTTCCTACTCCATGGGATCTTCCTGACCTTGGGATAGAACCCAGGTCTCCTGTATCTCCTACACTGACAGGAGATTGACAGAGATAAATGGAATATTTTCAATAGAGCAATCTCAATTCAAATTATAGAGTTCTCTTCAAAATCCAGGAAGCCAGAAGAAATTGACACAATATTTTTAAGTGGTGAAAGAAATGTGCTATCATCCATGGATTCTGTGTCCACTGAAGTATGCTTGAGAAATGAAGAGGAAACAGAAGCATTAAGATGAATATCAGTTCAGTTCAGTTGCTCAGTTGTGTCTGAGTCTTTGCGACCTCATGAACTGCAACACACCAGGATTTGCTGTCCATCACTATGATGAATAAGACTTATCCTAGGGAATGTTCAATGTCCACTTGAAAAGAATATGCATCACACTGCTTTGGGATGACATATTCTGCAAATGTCTAAGTTCATGTAATTTAAGGTTCATATCATTTAAAATACAATGTTTACTTACTGATTTTCTGTCTAGATTATTTACCCATTGATGAAAAAGGGGTACTGTAATCTATTTTTATTTCTTTCTATAAATCTGTTAATATTTGCTTTATATAGTTCAGTGTTCCTATGTTAGGATATATAAATATTTACAAATGTTATATGCTTCTGTTGTACCTTTTTTTGTCTCCTAAGTGAGGTGAAGTTGCTCAGTCGTGTCCAACTCTGTGCAACCCCATGGACTGTAGCCCACCAAGCTCTTCCGTCCTTGGAATTTTTCAGGCAAGAGGACTGGAGTGGATTGCCATTTCCTTCTTCAGGGGGTCTTCCTGATCCAGGGATCGAACTCGGATCTCCTGCATTGCAGGCAGACACTTTACTGTCTGAGCCACCGGGAAAGCACCAGTCCTAATCTTAAAGCTTATCTATCCTGTCTGATATGAAGTGAAATCCATTGTGGCTTATTACAAGAGACTTGGCTGGGTTTTATCCGTGTGTCAGGAAGATCCCCTTGAGAAGGAAATGGCTACCCACTCCAGTATTCTTGCTTGGAGAATTGCATAGACAGAGTTGCAAATAGTCAGACATGACTGAGTGACTAACTCTTTCACAGTCCTAGTCTTAAAGCCTATCTTGTCTGATTGCTATCCCAGTTTTCTTATGGTTTCTGTCTCCATAGAATATTTTTTTCCATCACTTTGCTTTCAGTCTATGTTTGTCCTTAAAGCTGAAGAGAGTTTCGTAAAGAAAGCATCATATTTTTATGTTTTGGTTTTTTAAAAATTATTTCAGTCACTCTGATTTTTTAATATAAATTTATTTATTTTAATTGGAGGTTAATTACTTTACAATATTGTATTGGTTTTGCTATACATCAACATGAATCCACCACAGGTACACACATGTTCCCCATCCTATTGGAGAATTTATTTTGTTTACATGTAAAATGATTATTTATAGGTATAATTATTGTCATTTTGTTCACTGTTTCCTAAAAGTTTTCTAATTTTTTTCGTTTCTTCTTTTGCATTTTTCTTTTCTTTTGGTGGTTTGATAACTTTTGGTGGCTTGATAACTTACTTTAATGGTATACTTACACCAAACTTAATTAACTTAATTATGATAAGTTAATTATGATAACAATTATGAATGTATTCTAAAATTCTATAATTTCCTCCTAGTTTTCTCCTGCATCCACACTTTATAATTTTTTTTCACGATTTACATCTTTTCTGTTAGAATATCCATTAACAATTATTGTAATTGCAATTGTTTGTACTACTTTTGTTTTATTCTGAATTTATCTATATGTTTACCTTTGCAAGTGATATTTATATTTCTTTTTCTATTTGTCTCATTTGAGCCCTTTCATTTTAACTGAAAGAAGCTCATTTAAAATTTCTTGTAAGGTCGATTTTACTGGTGAACTCCTCAGCTTTTGCTTTTCTGGAACTCTATATTTCCCCTTCTATTCAGAAGAGCAGCTTTGCTAGGTAGAATGTTTTCAGTAGGTGATTTCTTTTCTTTCTTTTTTTTTTTTTTCCAGCTTTTTGAATATATCATGCCAGTTCCCATTGTCCTGCAAAGTTGCTGCTGAAAAGTGTGCTAATAGTTCCCTGCACATAAGGTGCTGATTTTTTCTTGCTGCTTTCAAAGTTCTCTCTTTGCCTGTAATTTTTAATGATTCAGTGATAGCACGTCTTGGAATGGGTGTGTTTGGATCCATCTTATTTGGAAAATTTCTGGGCTGCCTGTCTGTTTTCTTCCACAATTTCAAGCATCATTCAGCCATTATTTTTTCAAATAAACTTTCTGCCTCTTTCTCTCTCTTCTCATTCTGTAACTTGTATGATGTGAATAGAGTCGACCATTGAACAACATGGGTTTGAGCTGAGTCAGTCCACTAATAGGTGCAACTTTTCAACAGTAAATCTTACAGCATTATATATAGTCTGTGGTTGGTTGAATTTTCAGATGTGGTAAGATAATTCAGTCACCTAAAAACTGTATGCCGTTTTGATAGCACAGATGATTGGCAAACATAATCCCCATGTTGTTCAAGAGTCAATTGCATTGGTATACTTAGGTTGGCCTATAACTGCCTTAAGCTAGCTACCCTCTTCATTATTTTTTCTCTTACCTCCTCTGACTGGATGAAATTCATATCCCTGTTTTTAAGTTTGTTGACTCTCTCTTTCACTGTATCTAGGCTGCTGTTGAAACTCTGCTGTCAATTATTTCACATCAATTATTATATTTATTAATGTGATGTAATGTACTGTATTATGATTTTTTTGGTACTTTCTTATATTTATATGTTTTTGCTGAAATCCTTACTTTGTTCATGGGTTATTCTCATGACCTCAGTACATTGAAGTCTTTATGACCATTGTTTGCAACTCTTCATCAGATAAAATTTAAGTCTCTGTTTCACTAAGGTCTTTTTCCAGGGTTTTACATTATTCTTTTGTTTGGAACATATTCCTCTTTCTTTTCTCTTTTTTTCATTTTGCTTGACTTTCTGTGTTGGTTTCTATCTATTAGATAAAATAGCCATATCAACCACTCTTGAAGGTGCAGCCTCTTGGAGGTGATGATCCTTATTGCTTGACTTGGCCTACCTGTTTGTTGTTTCTCAAACCTCAGTGAATGCCCAAGTGACGTTCTTTTTTTCTTAGTGGTTCTCAGGAGATGAGGGTGCGCCAAGACTTGTCAGTGTCCCAAAGGTGAGAATCTCCATCAGAACCTAGATCTAGGCTGATTGGAAGCCACACCCTCAAGATCACTGTCTTTATTTTCTGTTTGGTCTAGTTTGATACTGATGTTTTCTTTGCAATGTCATTGAATTCTTCAGTTTCAGACTTTCTGTTTAGTTCTTTTAATGATTTCTATCTCTTTGATAAATTTCTCATTTTGTTCATTTACTACTTTTCTGATTTAGTTGACATATTTATTGTTTTCTTGTAACTTATTGAATTTCCTCAAATAATTCTTTTGCCTTCTGTATCAGCTAAGTCACAAAACTGCGCATCTTTGGGCTTGGTTAGGGAGATGTTTGTTATCTTTTAGTAATGGTATGCTTCTTTGATTCTCCATATTGCTTGTAGCTTTGTGTTGCCGCTTTTGCATTTAAAGTAGCATTCACCTTCTCCAGTCTTTACTAGCTGCTTTCAGGTGGGCGATACTTTTTGTTGGTCCTGCTTATAGCTGGTGCTTACTCTAACCTTGTGTGGATAATCTGCTCCATGCTTCTTGCTCCCTCTTGTGGCAGAATCCTTAAACTTGTAAATCTCTTGATCTACAAGTCACCAGCTACTAAAAACCTCTCTTTAGTTTTCCTGATGCTGGAGCCAGGGCTCAGTTTTGTGGTTTGTCTCTCTCCTGTAGATTCTGGCATGTTTTCAGAGAACACTCTATGTCTACCAGAGCTGGTTCTTTTTCCAGCTTTGGTGAGTGCACACAAGAAACCAGCTACAGCTGTGAGTTTTCCCTAGCAGCTTATAAATAGTCATCCTGATAGAGTCCTGAACACAGTCAGCAAGAGCTATGTCCTTTTAGTGCTTTCTGATCTGCTTATCTGCCTTCTTCCTGCCATGGAAGTGTCCCTTCAGTGCTCCAAGTGCTTTGACAGAGAACTATTTCTTTAGGAGCATCCTACAAAGCCAGAGCAGCCTGGCACTCTCTCATTGGTTTCCTTTTCCCTGATGGAAGTCAATTGCTGGTTAGTTTAGCTCTATGTCCTATCAAACTGGGGCAGAGTGGTGCTGACAGAGTTCTTATCCAAAGGCTGTCTTGATGCTCATGTCTGCCCAAATCAGCACTCTCCAGGTATTCCATGACTGTGGCTAACTGTGGCTGAGGCTGCCTTATAGACCTCTGCTGGTTTTATAGCCTATACAAAGGTCTGGGTGCTTATTACCCAAGGCATAGGTGGCTGAGTCTCTTTCTAGGTCCCTTCACATGTGCAGCTGGATCCCACTATTCCCGAAGAATCACTTTTGTTCATAAGTAGATGCCAAATTTTAGCTATTAAAATGGGGGACAAAAAGTAGCAAAACAAAATTCAAAACACTGAAAATAATAACTCCATTTTGAGCAACTGAATATATGAATAAACGATAGATAGACCATTTATAAAAATAGAACTCCAGCCCACAACCTGTGGCAACCAGCCCAGGAAACCAACCCATTAGCTGCAGTAACCAACCCAGGATGTCAGCCTCCTATCTATGTCAGTTTTGTGGGAAGTCAGAACAAGAACATTGTCTCTAGTAACAATCCAGGAAATCAAACAATAACTCCAGTAACAACTGGCTCAGGATGGCCAGAATTTGATTAATAATTGACAGCTTCTCGAATTTTTGTCTTCCTTTCAACTGAGGACCAAATAGAAAAAGACAAATATGCATTCTTGCCCCGTCACATAATCAAATAGAAAGTCTCCTTTCTACTTAGCTTTCCTACCACTTCCCCATGGAAGCAGCCTCTGATCAGGGCATACTTGAAGCCTTCCCTCACTCTTCTGACTTCTCTTGGATCTCTGCCAAAACACAAGGGACAGTGGCTGACTTCATCGCTATAGCACTTCAAATAAATAACCTTTGTTTGTTCTCGTTCAGTTGATCTTTGTGTGTTTTCACAATTTCTCTTTCAAAAAGAAAAAAAAAAGAACAATACAAAAATCATGCAGGAAAGAGAGTTTTTGCCTATATTTATATAATTTTTTGTAGATAGTAGCTTTTTACCTATAGATTTTTTTAAACCTATCTCTATATAAAAAATAAAAGAGCTTTGATGTTATCTGAAATTCCCTAGCCATCCAGTGGTTAGGACTCTGCTTTCACTGCTGAGGGGTTGGATTCAATCCCTGGTTTGGAAACTAAGATCCTACAAGATATGTGCCTAAAATTAAAAAAACAAACAAACTCAAGGGCCTTAACAAAAAGAACTTAGGTGTTGTCTAGAACTGTCCACAAATTAGCTCTAAGACATCTGATCATTTTTTTAAGACTCAAAATGCATTGCTCAACAGGGACAACTTCTTGTGCTTCCAGTAATGTGAAGAATTGGTTGTTATCATGAGAGTAGGACTGTGTGTGCAACAGTGTGTACTAATGGAGAATCATTCCATACTCTCTGTGTTATTCATTGTCATTTATCCTTGCACATATTTATTAAAAGTTATGTATTAAGTATTCGCTTTGAATGTGATAGAGCTGTGCTACTATTGATTTAGTGGCAAACAGAAACACAATTTAACTTCTTAGATACAGACCTCCAGCTCCAGGACAGGGAAGAATACTGAATTGAAAGTAATCTAGAATTTCAGTCCTACTACTAAATTTATGTGCAAATTTCTCCTCAATGATCCCAATTATAAGACTTGAAAAGCTACTCATATATGACCAAAGGTTTACCCCAAGTTCAGCTTTGACCTACAAAGTGCAAAGAAATCTAAGATCACACTGCATTTGATTGAGGTGATAATTTCTGAAAAAGTCAGGAACACTGAAATGCAAGACAATTTAAAACTGAAAAAGATGATGGGCCTTTTTCTGTGACAAAATGAGAGGAGTGGGTTACTGATAAGTGGTTTAGGTGACTCAGCTGAGCTGTCAACAAAGCAAACAAATCCTTAGACATCAGAGTGGAATGCAGCCCTTTGATTGGATGGAGTGTTATAGATGCTTCAAAAAAGGAAACAGTAGGTCCAAAGTACATACATTTTGGAATGAATTAAACAGGAATTGCATCAAAAATCTACGTCTCCTTCTTAGAAGCAAATTGAGCTATAAGAGCTGCAATGAAGCCTTCTAATTGTAACTCTGATGTTAAATAACTCACTGACCTTAAAAGAATTAAGCGAACTTCACAGACCTTACATGAGTTACTGCTTGATAGACTGGAAAGATCAGAGACAGAGAAGTTTAAACATCATTTGTTCAGTCCATGACTGGACATTAAATGTCACCTTATTTAAAGTCTCTGAACTTCAGTTTTGTCATTTGCAGAAGAAAGAGAATGTCTTCCAGCCTCAGTGAGGAGTGGTGATGGTGTCAATGAACCACAAGCATGATGTTCAGGCAGCTCACACAAGACTGCAGGGATGACCGGATGTGATGATTATCATTTACATGATGACTTAGTGTGGAGATTGTTCAGGTCACATATGGGTCCAGCTTCTTGGATTTATGGGCTTCCCTGGTGATGCCCTGGTGATAAAAGAATCAGCCTGCCATGCAGGAGACATAAGAGACACAGGTTCCATCCCTGGGTCATGAAGATCCCCTGGAGAAGGGAATGGCAACCCACTCCAGTACTCTTGTCTGGAGAATCCCATGGACTGAAGTGCCTCGTGAGTGACAGACCATGGGGTCATAAAGAGTCAGACAAGACTGAAGCGACTTGGCACACACACATTTGTGTTTATAATGTGGACAGAAGAAAGAGCTATATTTTATACAGAATATGATGATTATTCAAACTAAAGGGAAAAAAAGCAATGAACTTATATAAATGTGATGAAGCTTTCCTGAATGCGTCAGGAGAAAATATATTCAAATAAGAATATCTATAGCTACCACTATATCTGTGTTCTATATGGAAAGAATTATCAGGATCCCAGAGAACACTAGAGTGAGAACCCTAAGGCTATTCCTTCACTCAGGTCTAGAACTTCCACAACAGATTCAGATTTCTATTCTGTTGAAATGACCAAAGAACGTATAGATTAATTGTCAGCCTTTAAACATGTTCCTTTCTTTATTTTTTGATTAAAAAATCAAACCCAATTTCAAATGAACAGGTATTTAAATTTTCAGTCTTCATGGACTCTTCAATTCTTTTTAAAGCTTAGTTGCTTTATAATATTGAGTTAATTTCTGCTGTACAGTGAAGTGAATCAATTACAAGTGTATATACACACACACATATATCCCTTTTATTTGGACTTCCTTCTGATCCAAGTTAAACCAAAGAGCCTTGAGTTGAGTTCCTTGTGCTATATGGTAGGTTCTCATTAGTGATCTATTTTAAATATGGTATCAATAGAGTATATATTTCATAGAATCTAAACAGCTTCTGCAGCAAGATTCTTCACTGATAACCATTCAGTTAGGCAGTGGGAATAAAGAAGAGATAGTTTAAGAAATTCTTTTTAAAATATGTTGATTAATGCCATGTAAATTTTACATGTAAATTATCTCCTACTATAAACATCATTATTACAAAAAAATATTAATACATAGTCAGCTCTACTCCCACATGTAGGCTGCCCTTGACAGAATGGATTAAGAATGGTCATCCAGCTTGGGCCCTACCTCTTACTTGTTTAAGGGCAGGTCACTTAACCTTTCTATGCCTCTGGAATTTTATCTCTAATCTGGAGAAAGAAGCATCTCAGAGATTTCTTTTTTTTTTTTTCAGAGATTTCTTTGTGTGTGTGTGTATATGTGTGTGTGCACATGCATATTTAAATAAGCATTTTCTATATTTAATGGGCGTTCAAACTGAGTGGTAAAGTGACTTTCCTAAGTCAAGAATGTTGGCTCATTCAGTTGATAAGTGAACACCAACTTCCTGCCAGACCTTTTACGGAGATGAGAGAAATGCAGTTCTGCCTTCCAGGACACTTGGTACAGTTGTGTTTTGAGGTCAAATCACTCACACACAGAGCAGTATTGTGCATCCATACTGTCAACATTCTCTTTTGGGCAAATAGTGAAGCTCTTTAGAGATGGATCACTTTTAAATTGACTTTCTGCCCTTCTGTCTTATAGTTTCTTATCTGTCTGTCCATCCAAGTCCAGCAGGTTCTTTTATTTTTTATTTATTGAAGCATAGTAGATCTACAGTGTTGTGTTAGTTTCTGATGTGCACCAAAGTGATCCTGATACTCTTTTTCAGATTCTTTCCCATTAAACTTTGTTACAAGATATTGAATGTATTCCCCTAGGCTATATAGTAAGTGTTGTTGTTTATATATTTTATATATAATTGTGTGTATCTGTTAGTCCCACAGCTCCTAATTTATCCATCCCTTTTGGTAGCCATAAGTTTTTTTTTTCTATATCTGTGAGTCTTTTTTTTTTGTTGTTGTTCTGTAAATAAGTTCATTTGTAGATTATTTTTGATTCCACGTATAAGGATGTTTTTGGATGGCTTCCAGCTCTGTTGAAAATGGCCCATGGAGGTGGTGATGATGGTGGTAATAGCACTACTTATGGTGGGCATAATTGGCACTTTTTGACCCCACTTTACCTTTATCCTCATAACAATATGTGAAGAAGTTTCTGGTATTATTCTCATTTTACTGATGAAAAATCCAAGACTCAAGCTCACACAGTTAGTAATTGCTAGAGTCAGGATTCAAACCTCACTAGACTGACCTCAGAGCCCACACACCAGGGTGACCCAAACTAAAATCCTCAAGTCATCAGCGTAGAGTAATTTGGAAGCCTGACAGAAACATAAATTCAGGAGCTTTGATCCAACCTGCTGAACAAGTAACATTGCTGGGATTTGATGCCCAGAAAAGGAAACGCAACAAGTTCACCATGTGATTCCCAAGCAGATCAAAGCCCAAGCGTCATTGCCCTGAATCATCGGTGACTGAGTCAGCTTAGAATTCGGGCACCTGTGACTCTGTCCTTGGCTTGCAAGCTGCATAATCACCATCTTTAAGCACAACCCCTGGCTAAGTCTCCACCTCTCAACCAGAAAGGTGATGGTTTCTGATCTAACAGTGGTGCTCAAACTCAGAAAGGTTTGTAATGAAAAATTAGGTGATATATCCAATCTAGTTAACTGTATAACCTATCAGTGTAAAACACACAATTTATGTGATTACATTATAGATCATCAATATACAGTGATTATTATTTACGATTTAGCTTAAGGAAGTACAGCTTGAGCAATTTCCTTTCCTTCACTATTGAAACTCTGTTCTGGGATCTCCTTTTCATATTTTGTCCCCTTTTGATAATAATGGTCCCAAAAGACTTATTGACAGTTGCTCTGATGTGACATTTAAATATACACTGCCTTAGGTTTGTGTTTATGAGTGCTGCTTCTTGTACTAGGTTGTAACTCTCTTAAGATCTCTTTAAGAATTAGAATAGCATTTTCCAATTGCTTGCAAGAATGGATATGAATAATAAATAAGAAAATAAAGTGATTAAAATATGCCTTAAAGGAGGCATTAAAGTGATGCCTTATTAAAAAATACTGCTATATCTGTTTCCGTCATGATGGAATGAATGAATTAGGCAGAGGGAAAACTGTAGTCCATTAAGTGTTAGTAAAGTGGAAAGGTCTATGGACAACTGAATTCTTTCTTTCTCATAAATGAACAGAGCCTATTAAATATGACAAAGCCATTTTCAAATCCATTTATAAAACTGCTAAGAGGGTAAAGTTGCAGCACATCTATTTTTATTTCTAATATGGGGTATGTTTTCTCAACAATGGTCTAATAATTCAACATGTGATGTTAGCAGTTTTTATCCTCTGTGTAGTAGAAAGCATTACCATCAAACCCCAAAGAGTCATGAAGTTCTTAGCTTAGTAGAAGAATTTCGGAGAAAGCCTCTGACAATACTTTATGCCTCTCATTATTACTTAACTGAGAATTATCAAAATGTTTCAAGTTGATTATTTCATATTATTGTAGGACTTTATCACTAGCTAAGGCATAGAATAATGCTGGTAGTACTGAGGAAATGCTATATAATTATATAATGAGAATATTTGATATAAAAGTTGTTAATATTTAGTTATTTGGAACTAAAACTGAAGTGAATACCAGAAGTGAAGGAATTTATGGGAACAAGTTAGGCTAATACTATTACCTTCCAAATAAAGTAACCCAGGTTAAAGAATTGTTGCCATGTAGGCAGTGAAGGCTAATCTTTTATTCACTGTTTAATCAGGCATCACTGTATGCCACAATTCCCTGGTGGCTCAGATGGTAAAGAATCCACCTGCAATGCAGGAGGCCCAGGTTTGATCCCTGGGTTCTGGAGAAGGAAATGGCAACCCACTCCAGCATTCTTGCCAGGAGAATTCTATGGACAGAGGAGCATGGTGGGCTACAGTCAATGGGGTCATAGGAGTTGGACACAACTGACCGACTAAAACGCATATACACACTACCATATGCTACAAAGGTAGAATCCAAAAAAGGGCATTAGATACATTTTCTTAAAAGGAGATAAGGATACAGCTATTATTTGAAGATAGAAATTTCTGAGTTACAAGCATATCAATGGTTCACTTCAGCTGTGCAGTTGTGTCTGACTCCTTGCGACCCCATGTACTGCAGCACACCAGGCTTCCCTGTCCATCACCAACTCCTGGAGCTTACTCAAGCTCATAGAATCAGTTATGCCATCCAACCATCTCATCCTCTGTCATCCCCTTCTCCTCCTGCCCTCAATCCTTCCCAGCATCAGGGATTTTCCAAAGAGTCAGTTCTTCACATCAGGTGGTCAAAGTATTGGAGTTTCAGCTTCAGCATCAATCTTTCCAATGAATATTCAGGACTGATTTCCTTCAGGATTGACTGGTTTGATTGTCTTGTGGTCCAAGGGATTCAAGAGGTTTCTCCAATACCACAATTCAAAAGCATCAATTCTTCAGTGTTCAGCTTTCTTTATCATCCAACTTTCACATCCATACTTGACTACTGGTAAAACCATGATTTTGACTAGACAGGCCTTTGTTGACAAAGTAGTGTGTCTGCTTTTTAATATGCTATCTAGGTCGGTTATAGTTTTCTTCCAAGGAGCAAATGTCTTTTAATTTCATGGCTGCAGTCACTGTCAGCAGTGATTTTGGAACCCAGGAAAACAAATCTGTCACTGTTTCCATTGTTTCCCCATCTATTTGCCATGAAGTGATGGGACCAGATGCCATGATCTTTGTTTTTGAGTGTTGAGTTTTAAGCCAACTTTTTCGCTCTCCTCTTTCACTTTCATCAAGAGGCTCTTTAGTCCTTCTTCTCTTTCTGCCATAAGGATGGTGTCGTCTGTGTATCTGAGGTGACTGATATTTTTCTTGGTAATCTTGATTCCAGCTTGTGCATCATCCAGCCTGGTATTTCTCATGATGTACTCTGCATAGAAGTTAAATAATCAGAGTGACAATATACAGCCTTGACATACTCCTTTCTCAATTTGGAACAAGCCTGTTTTTCCATGTCTGGTTCTAACTGTTGCTTCTTGACCTGCATATAGATTTCTCAGGAGGCAGGTAAGGTGGTCTGGTATTCTCATATCTTGAAGAATTTTCCACAGTTTGTTGAGTGTCTCCTGTGGAGGTACAGGTCAGCAGTGGCCTGCTTCAGGGGCAGGGGCTTTGGGTGCAGGAGACCTGGTCACACAGTCTGTGGCATAAGCCCTCTTGGAGGAGGTCTCCATTAACCCCTCCATAAAGCTGCCGAGCAGACGACCCACAGACTACAAAACAATTATACCAAAGAAATTCTCGCACTGTTAAGAAAGTTCTAGGACCCACAGCAGATTTCCCAACCTGGGGATCTGGCAAAGGGACTGAAAACCCCCAGAGAATTTGACTTGGGAGGTCAGTAAGATTTGATTACACAACTTACATGGGACTGGGGAAACAGACCCTTGGGTGGGTACAAACAAAACCTCATGTGCACCAGAAACCAGGAGAAAGGCTCAATGGCCCCACAAAAGACTGACCCAGACATGCTTGTGAGTGTCCAGGAGTCTCTGGTGGAGGCATGGGTCAGCGGTGGCCTGCAGCAGGGTGCAGGGCACTGAGTGTGGCGGAGTGAGCAGAGGACCTTTTGAAGGAGGTAGCCATTATCTTCATTACCTCCACCATGGTTTGGTCTCAGATAAAACAACAGAGAGGGAACACAGCCCCGCCCATCAAACAGAAAATTGGATTAAAGATATACTGAGCATTGCCCTGCCCATCAGAACAAGACCCAGTTCTCCCCACAGTCAGTCTCTCCCAACAGGAAGCTTCCATAAGCCTCTTATCCTTCTCCATCAGAGGGCAGACAGAAGGAAAACCCCAATCACAGAAAACTAATCAAACAGATCACATGGACCACAGCCTTATTCAACTCAATGAAACTATATCAATGGTAACAAAACTAATAAGCTGTCATGTTGCTTTTGTTGATGAAAAATCTACTTGTGAAATGAACCACATGAGAAATTAAAGTCATCAATAAAAACAGAATTTTCAAAAAAAAGGAAGACACCTTCATTTAACAAAACCTAGGTGTTCTTGAAGATATAAAGATGTCTCAGGAAGTAGAATCAGTCTTTAAGAAGCTATGGCAACAAGGTAACAGGGGTCGCCCAGGAACAGGGTTCAGTTCACATGTCATGTGTGAGTGGCAGAAACACATATGGGTGGAATGGCTGATGGAGTGGTTACAGCCTCCCTGCTTCCCTGACAAAGCTGGATAAACTATCCTGTTCCCACTTTGGCTAAGAGTTTGTAAGTCTGGCAGTCCTGCTGTTCTATCAGAGACAGCAATAGATGTGCTGGCATCATTTGATCTGATTTCATTCACAAAAGAGAACAAACGTTAAATGAGAAAAAGGTGAAGGACAGTGACTGAAAGCATATCAGTGTTTCAAGGGTGGAACAGAAAGAGCCTCAAATGAATACACGTTTTCTGATTGTCTTCCTCTGTGACTATGATACCTTGTTAGCTGAAGTACTTAAAGATTTATAATTTGTATTGATGTATTAGTTTGCATTTTTAATTTGTATTAATACTTGATTTATTTAATAAGAATTTAAGTTAATAGAAATCATATCTAGTGTACACTTGTAGCACGATCCTTCACATTCTTAATAAATGCTTATTAATTGACTAATTTAACTTTTTGCTCTAATGTGAATGGTTTAAAAGAAGTTTTCTTAAAAAAATGTCAAGTTAGCTACAAAGATAGGAGTTTATTTACTTGGAGGAACTATAGCCTGCTGGAGTGTCATAATGATTTTCAGAAAAATAGTTATTTAAATCTCCTTTAATTAGCATATTTTCAACAAAAATGCATATAATCTTAAAAATTTTCCCAATTATAGATCCAAGAATATGGTCAGAGGCAATTATTAATCATTCCAATTAATTAATGAATTTTGTTGCTGATATTTTTAATTTTTTAAAGAAAATTAATCTGCCATGGTTTAACACACACATCTGGAGATTTAGCTACAATTTCAGATTTTATTCAATGATTAATCCAGTCTTTTATGGCAAAGAAATTCTGTGAAAAGTCATCTAACATACAAAGGTCACTAATTTCTACTAGGAACTCTGAACATTAACTTATAACTTTGACCTCCCAGTGACTCAAAATATGCCAAGTGGATACTGGGCACAAATACTATAGTGGGCTATTTCTAAGTCAGTTTTTCTTCATTTTGTTAATTGGACAGTTTGTCTCCAGAAGGAGAGAAAGATACAAACTTTTCATATTGAGGAATTTGATTTTAGATTAATGTAGGCTCTCATACAGATTATGAACTAGTAGTCTATTATTAAAACTATCTCTTATTTAAACTCTTTATAAGTTGATTTACTTACTTGTACAATGGGAATGAATAACAGTATCTAACATTAGGAGCTTATGCAAAAGTTAGAGATTGTGAATGCTGAGCACTTATTATAGAGATTGGAACATGGTAAGAATATGGTAAATGATCATATTTTGGTTATAGTTTTGTTTTCCCTAATAAGCTAGTTTATGAATTAAGCATAGCTCTGAATATTAATGATTAAAAGAGTAAGGCATCAGTGGAGTTTTTTCAACTTATTGGAAATACAAAAATAACATTTTAATCTAAGCAGTGATGGATTTGAGCTTGTTGACATACTTTTTCTTTTTTAGACTTTGCAAAAATACAGTGGTTAGATACTCTATTCTACAGTGGTTAAGAGTTCAGCTTTTGAGCCAGACAGACGTGGCTTTAGCCCAGCTTTATCACTGACTTGTGTGGTAGAGTACAATTTCTAAAACATCACTCGAATAAAACTGGGGAAATCTGAATAGATGGGTATATTGTATCCATATCCATACCCTCAGTTCAGTTCAGTTGCTCAGTCTTGTCCAACTTTTTGTGACCCCATGGACTTCAGCACACCAGGCCTCCCTGTCCATCCCAACTCTTGGAGTTTACTCAAACTCTTGTCCATTGAGTTGGTGATGCCATCCACCAACCTCACCCTCTGTTGACCCCTTATACTCCCACCTTCAATCTTTCCCAGAAACAGGGTCTTTTCAAATAAGTCAGTTCTTCAATTCAGGTGGCCAAAGTATTGGAGTTTCAGCTTCAGCATCAGTCCTTCCAAAGAACATTCAGGACTGATTTCCTTTAGGACGGACTGGTTGGATCTCCTTGCTATCCAAGGGACTCTCAAGAGTCTTCTCCAACACCACAGTTCAAAAGCATCAATTCTTCGGCGCTGAGCTTTCTTTATAGTCCAACTCTCACATCCACTCATGACTACCAGAAAAACCATAGCTTTGACTAGAAGGACCTTTGCTGGCAAAATAATGTCTCTATTTTTTTAATATGCTGTCTAGATTGGTCATAACTTTCCTTCCAAGGAGTAAGCGTCTTTTAATTTCATGGCTGCAGTCACCATCTGCATTATTTTGAGATGATACCTTTGGAGGTAGCTGGATAAAGAACACATGGGATCTCTCTCTATTATTTTGCAGCTGTGTGAGTACCTGAATTTATCTCAAAAACTTCAATTAAAAATGTTTAAAACACTGTCTCTGGTCCCATATGTTCTTCCAGACATGTACCAATAGGCCGAGTCTTGAACCAGAGGGAGATGTTATAACCACATTGCTGAACAGAACATGGCAGAAGAGATATTGCATGACATCCAATGCAAGAAATATGCCACTTTAAATAAAACTTTATTTGAGTACTGTTGATTTACAATGTTTGTGTTAGTTTCAGATGTACAGCAAAGTGATTCAGTTATATATATATGTGTGTGTGTGTATGTCGGAGAAGGCAATGGCACCCCACTCCAGTACTCTTGCCTGGAAACTCCCATGGATGGAGGAGCCTGGTGGGCTGCAATCCATGGGGTCGCGAAGAGTCGGACATGACTTCACTTTCACTTTCACTTTTCACTTTCATGCATTGGAGAAGGAAATGGCAACCTACTCCAGTATTCTTGCCTGGAGAATTCCAGGGACAGGGGAGCCTGATGGGCTGCTGTCTATGTGGTCACACAGAGTCGGACACGACTGAAGTGACTTAGCAGCAGCAGTAGCAGTGTGTATATATATATATATATATATATATATATATATATATATACTTCCCTGGTGGCTCAGAGGTTAAAGCATCTGCCTGCAATGCAAGAGACCTGGGTTCAATCCCTGGGTCAGGAATATCCCCTGGAGAAGGAAATGGCAACCCACTTCAGTATTCTTGCCTGGAAAATCCCATGGACGGAGGAGCCTGGTGGGCTACAGTCCACGGGGTGGCAAAAAGTCAGACACTACTGAGTGACTTCACTTTTCATATATATATATATATATATATATATATACCTATATTCATTCTTTTTCAGATTCTTTTCCCTTATAGGCTATTACAAAATAATAAGTAGAATTCCCTGTGCTGTATAGTAGGTCCTTGTTGTTTATTTATTTTATACATATAGTAGTGTATATGTTAATCCTAATTTACCCTCCCCTGCCACCTGACATCACCTACTTTCCCCTTAGTATCCATAAGTTTGTTTTCTAATTCTGTCAGTCTATGTTTTGTAAATAAGTTCATTGGTATCAGATTTTTAGATTCCACTTATAAGTGATATCACATGTTATTTATCTTTCTCTGTCTGACTTACTTCACGTAGTGTGCTAATCTCTAGGTCCATCCATGTTGCTGCAAATGGTATTATTTTGTTCTTTTTATGGCTGATTAGTATCCCATTGTGCACATGTGCTACATATTTTTATCCAAGGACACACGCCATGGTAATGTCCCTTAGCATTCTTGCCCTTGAGCCCAGTCCCTGTGGTGTGAGAAAGGTCAAACAGATCACATGGAGATGAACTGACACCTCCACTACCAGTCAGCATCCTTTGCCAGATGGGTGAGTGATGAACTTTAGATGATTTTAGCTGAGACGCTAACCCTTTGAGTCACAGAAAGACCACCCTGAATATGCCTGGTGCAACTTCCTGACCCATAGAATGTGTGAATCTGTGAGCATAATAGGTGATTGTTTCACATGAGTAATTTGGGGGGGTAATATATAACATAGCCATCAGTAATTAATGACTAAGCTAGCTAGATTTCATAAATTTATTTAACAGCTTAACACCTCATTATTCCCATAGCTAGAAATAGGCGAAAACACCATAGAAACAGTGTTAAATTCATATATGAGTCTGAGAAAAATTACATACATAAAGTTAAGTGGTTGACACTTAGAAATCTTGAAGAAAAGGGTAATCTATTTATATAATAATAGTAGATATAAAATGTGCAAACTTTACTAAACACATGTGCCAGTCAAAACTTTGAGTGCCCTTCTAGGTACTGACTTGTTTAATTTGCGTGACAACACTGCGAGATAGGTGGTCGTGTTAGTACACATTTAATTTAGATAGCTGAGGTCTCAAGAATTTAGATCCCCTAGCTAGAAATTTCTGTTTCTCTCTTTAAAGTGGATATTTTATTTTCTCTGTGTATATCTTTCTACCCACAAGAACATCAAAGGAGGCAGTTCTTGTTGTGTTCTGCTTTGAAAAATTAACCAACTCAGGTCTTGTGAAATGTCTACAGTTCGGTTCAGTTCAGTCGCTCAGTCGTGTCTGATTCTTTGCAATCCCATGGAATGCAGTGCTCCAGGCTTCACTGTCCATCACCAACTCCTGGAGCTTGCTCAAAAAAAAAAAAAAAAAAAATCATGTCCATCAAGTCGGTGATGCCATCCAACCATCTCATCCTCTGTCATCTCCTTCTCTTCCTGCCTTCAGTATTTCCCAGCATCAGAGTCTTTTCTTTAGACTTGAGTTTATCTTTGCAAGGATTTTTAAAATTTTTATTGGAGTATCTTTGCTTTACAATGTTGTTTTATTTTTTGCTGTAAAGCAAAGTGAATCAGTTATACATATACCCGCTCTGTTTTGGATTTACTTCTTGTTTCAGTGAGGCACTGAAGAAGAAGCCATGTGAACAAACAAATGTGTCCAGAGTCCAGCTCTCTTGGTATGAAACACATTTCTACTGCTTTCCTGCTATATATGATTCATATTTCTTCATTTTAGACAAAGATTTTATTCTTCACCTGAGGAAAGTATATATAATGTTAGTGGAACGCCTAGATATGTAGTAGACCCTAACAAAGTCAGCTATTATCACTATGATTGTAAATTGAATCCAGACCTAGTGACACTTCTCAATTAGTTCACTGTCAAGCAAGAAGTCAAGCTTTCTCCAGTATCATAAACATGGAGTTGAACTATCCCAGCCCATTTCAAGGAAGGACTTGTTGTTGGCTCTAACTAGGGTGAACAGCGTGCAGTCTCTAGATTGTACCTCATTCAGGGTCTGCTCTAGCTGCAGAGAGCTGCCTCAGTCACAAGCACTTGCTTCCCAAGGCAGCCAGCATCCAGTGACTGATCAAGCCAGGACATCAAAGCTCTGTCGTTGCATGTCCTGGCTAAAGTGACTAGTGCTGCATTAAACATTGGGGCGTGTGTATCTTTTGTAATTACGGTTTTCTCAGGGTGTATGCCCAGCAGTGGAATTGCTGCATCATTTGGTAGTTCTACATTTAGTTTTTTAAGGCACCTAAACACTGTATTACAAGGCGGCTGCACCAAACCACATTCCCACCAACAGTGTAGGAGGGTTCCCTTTTTCCACACCCTCTCCAGTATTTATCATCTGTAGATATTTTTTTTTAATAATGGCCATCCAGACTGATGCGAGGTGATACTTCATTGCATTTCTCGAATAATCAGTGGTGTTGACCATCTTTTCATGGGCCATTTGGTCCATTGACAGAGGATGGGTAAAGAAGGTGTGTCATATATATATATGCACTGGAATATTACACAGTTATAAAAAGGAATATAATTGTGCTATTTGTAAAGACATGGGCGGATCTAGAGACTTCCATACAGAGTGAAGTAAGTCAGAAAGAGAAAAACAGATACCACATATTAGCATATATATGTGGAATCTAGAAAAGTGGTGCAGAGGAACCTATTTTCAAAGCAGAAATGGAGACACACATAGAGAACAAACATATAGACACCAAGTGGGAAATGGGAGTGGGATAAATTGGGAGATTGGGATTCACATAATACACTGCTGCTACTGCTGCTGCTAAGTTGCTTCCGTCATGTCTGACTCTGTTCCACCCCATAGATGGCAGCCCACCAGGCTCCCCCATCCCTGGAATTCTCCAGGCAGGAACACTGGAGTGGGTTGTCATTTCCTTCTCAATGCATGGAAGTGAAAAGTGAAAGTGAAGTTGCTCAGTCATATCCGACTCTTAGCGACCCCATGGACTGCAGCCTACCAGGCTCCTCCATCCATGGGATTTTCCAGGCAAGAGTACTAGAGTGGGGTGCCATTTAGGTTAGCAGAGAACGTTAAGTAGAGTTTCCATTGTTATATAGAAGGTTCTCATTAGTTATCTGTTTTATACATAGTAGTGCGTATATATACTACTAAACAAATGACTAATGAGAACCTTCTGTATAACACAGAAAACTCTACTTAATATTCTCTGCTGACCTAAATGATATGCAAATCCAAAAATAAGGAATACATGTATATGTGTGGCAGATTCACTTCATTGTATAGCAGGAAAAAAACAAAAAACAAAAAACAAAAAACACAACACTGTAAAGCAACTACCCTAATAAAAATTTTTTAAAAGCACTATGGTTTAGGACCAATGCAGGATAACTCTCAATAAGCAATGGCTGTTCCTGAATGCCCCACCTTCCACTGAGTTGGCATTGTACTTTGACTTCTGCTGCTCGATTCTTCTTCCATCCAATTTTTTGTACAGGGGTTGGTTCCTAGTAAGCATCTTGCACTCTGACTTCTTTTCAGCATATGTTTATAGAAAGCCCATCCTGCAACAGCCAGCCTGAAATCTGTTGAGAAAATGTGATCCAAGGAAAAGAAAAGGGAAATTGACATTGGTGGAGTGTCCACCACGTCACTAATCTAGCATTTTATAAAACGACTATTTCATGTCTTCTTCATAAGACCTCATTCTTTTTACTCCCAATTTATGTGAAGCTTTTAGAGTTTACAGAATTTTTATAGCCTGGCTAAGTTAAAAGGATGGTTCCCGTGGGGCAAGACACAAATTCAGAGTAGCCACCTACACAGCCTGTGTTCATACTTCTGTGTGGAACTGCTTTGTGGTTATAAGTCTTTATTTTAAAACTACAACATATACTTTCAGTTGGACTTTGCTTACCCACAGTTTACACACTATGGTGGGTGCACAGGCTGTGTCTTGTCTCACCAAATTTCATCTCTAATTTCAACTCTCACTGTTAGTCTTAGATCTTTCCCTCTCTGATATTCTTTGATTTTATATTTCCAAACTTCTGCAGTGAATCTGCACTTAGATTTCTGCTCAATGGACAAACCCCAATTATAACTTTTAACATGGACTTCATTGCCTTTCTCTACATCTTGTTTGGAGAAGGCAATGGCACCCCATCCCAGTACTCTTGCCTGGAAAATCCCATGGGTGGAGGAGCCTGGTAGGCTGCAGTCCATGCTAAAGGTCGGACACGACTAAGCGACTTCCCTTTCACTTTTCACTTTCATGCATTGGAGAAGGAAATGGCAACCCACTCTAGTGTTCTTGCCTGGAGAATCCCAGGGATGGGGGAGCCTGGTGGGCTGCCGTCTATGGGGTTGCACAGAGTTGGACACAACTGAAGTGACTTAGCAGCAGCAGCACATCTTGTCTTTCTTATTTCCAGAATCCATTTGTCACATCACCAGTCACAAGGCTTGCAAGGCCATCCTCTTGGGAACACAATGCCTCTGCGCTGCTAGATTCCAGCCCTGCGCATTCCCCACTACTTGTCTCCTTCACTGTACTCCCATGAGCCCTGGCCCACTCGGTTCCTCACTGTCTTACCTAAGATCCTGCAATCACCTTCCGTTCACCTACTTTCTGATGCCTTCCCTTGTGGCTCAGCTGGTAAAGAATCTGCCTGCAATGCCGGAGACCTGGGTTCAGTCCCTGGTTGGAAAGATCCTCTGGAGAAGGGAAAGGCTACCCATTCTAGTATTCTGGCCTGCAGAATTCCATCAAATGTATAGCTCATAGAGTCACAAAGAGATGGACATGACTAAGTGACTTTCATTTTCACTTATATCAGATGATGTGTTTTGAAGCCCAGCTTCTGTCTCCTTCTTAAGTTTTCTCATAATCTCAGTATTTGATCCCAGTCATAGTTTGGATTCCTAGGATTCCCCTAGGACTTACTCCATGCAGGGTAAAAATCAAATAACAGGGAACAACTTTGCAACCTGTAGGTCAGATCTGGTCAAAGGTTATTTAAAATATGCTTTGTAAAACTGGAAAGCTTGAACAAGTCAAAGATTTCATATAAAAAATTCATATTTCTGGTTTCTCTTTAGAAATAGCAGAGGGGGGAAAAAAAAGTAGTAATACCTGGCCCATATTCCTCATGTCCTGATGTAACTGGAGCTGAGAGATGTCTCCTCTATTCACAGGGATTGCCACTCAGGTTCACATGTCTCTGGTCAACCATGGAGGACATGCATATACATGTAAGCGCACCCAGCATCATTCCTTGCTTACTTCTCTTACACCAGACTAGGCACTTATGGCCACTTGTTCAAACATGTTATCTGATATTCAAACCGTCTTCTAGTCTGGCTGAAACTACTCTTTATTAAAATATTTTGAATGATAAGCTATAGCATGCATAAATGCTAAAGGACACACACACACAACATACAATTCATGTTGTGATGAATAAAAAAAAAAACAAGTCTACACTCCTGCACTTGGCACCTTCAAGAATAAGAATTTTAACCCAGTTTCTGAGGTCTCTTGTTCACCTCTAACTTTCAAATCCCCCTGTTTTCTCTGTAACACCATCTTAGATTCTGTGTTTATCATCCTCCCTGATACAATTGAGATTTGCTTGTTTTGAATGGAATCATGATGTCTATGTTATTCTGTTGACTTTTTTTTTCTTCTGCTCAACTTTATGCTCCTGTGATTCTTTTTTACTGCTGCGTAGTTTAAAAACATGAATTATTTATTGCAATGTTGATTTATTACACTTTGGCTCACCTCTAACTTTTATACACTTATGTACAATGTTGCTATGAATGTGTCTAAACATGTCTCCCTACATAGGGATGCTAAGGATACAACATTATGATTATTGGTCATAGAGTATGTGCATATTCATTTAACAATGTATTACCAAACCATTTGTAAGATAAAGTTTGACTATAATCTAGGGAAGTTCTCTGTGCCTGGATTTGTTGAAATTTTGCTGAAAAAAAGCTAAATTCCGTAGGTCGCTAGATGCATCCTCTGCCCACTTTAGCCTGCCACACCTAAATTTGGGAGTCTCAGACTTTTCTTTTACTAATTATTGTTTGAGGAATAAATACCTCAGCAATTGTTTGTCTCAATAATCTAGCTCCAGGGTGAAAAAAACAATCCTGCTTCTTTCTTAGGTCAGCCCCTTACAGTACTCTCAGCTTCTGAGACTTGTTCTCTGCCATTCCCATCTGATCCTGAGTATCCCTGCTGGCTCTCACACACCTAAGATCCAGTACCAGCTACCATAAACCCCAGCTGTCAAGTGTCTGTTTGTTCATTTGTTTGGGGTGGTTATGTGAGTCCAACTTTGATCTTGACAATGTGTTGCAAAGTTTTGATTAATGTGAAGCAAGAAATTTTTCTCAAGAGTCTCTGTTCACTCATAATTGGATGTGTGCTGTTTAGAACTTACATACTTACATACACGAGTAAGCTTATATTACAACTGTTTTTTTGTTTTTTTTTTTCTAACACTGTCCTTTTCTGGCTTGAATATCAAGTATATAGTAGTTTATAAAATGAGTTGAGTATTTTAAAAATTTTTAACTTATTAATTTAATTTTTATTTTACATTGGAGTATAGTTGAGTTATCATGTTGTGTTAGTTTCAGGTGTATAGCAAAGTGATTCATTTATACATATATGTGTTCTTTTTCAGATTATTTTCCCATAAAGGTTTTTGCAGAGTACTGAGCAGAGTTCCCTGCACTATACAATAGAACCATGTTAGTAATCTATTTTATATGGTAGTTTGTAGATGTTAATTCCTATCTCCTAATTTATCCCTCCCCAACATTTTTCCTCTGTGGTAACCATAAATTTGTTTACAAAATCTTTAAGTTGACTTATGTTTTGTAAATAATATTACTTGTATCATTTTTTGATTCCACGTATAAGTGCTATCCAGAGGTGTTTTCTTTTTTTAAAGACTGTGCAAGATTTGAATTACCTTTTCCTTGAATGTTTCTATTTTTGATTATATACTACTGATTACATTGCTTTCATAGTCATAACATATGGTCGTTTAGGTTTTCTATTTCTTTTAAAATTACATTAAGAGTTGTTTTCTAATGATTTTTTTTTTCTCTTAAGTTTTCTAATCAATTCAGTTCAGTCGCTCAGTCATGTCCAACTCTTTGATCCCATAGACTGTAGAATGCCTGTCCAACACCAACTCCCAGAGCTTGCTCAAACTCATGCCCATTGAGTAAGCAATACCATCCAACCATCTCATCCTCTGTTGTCCCCTTGTCCTCCTGCCTTCAGTCTTTCCCAGTATCAGGGTCTTTACTGATGAGTCAGTTCCTTGCATCAGGTGGCCAAAGTATTGGCTGAAATATTCAGTTTCAGCATCCATCATTCCAAAGAATACCCAGGACTGGTCTCCTTTAGAATGGACTGGTTGGATCTCCTTGCAGTCCAAGGGACCCTCAAGAGTCATCTCCAGCACCACAGTTCAAAAGCATAAATTCTTTGGTGCTCAGCTTTCTTTATGGTCCAACTCTCACATCCATACATGACTACAGGAGAAACCATAGCTCTGGCTAGAGAACATTTGTAGGCAAAGTAATGTTTTTGCTTTTTATTATGCTGTCTAGGTTGGTCATCGCTTTTCTTCCAAGAAGCAAGCATCTCTTAATTTTATGGCTGCAGTAACCATCTGCAGTGATTTTGGAGCCCAAGAAAACAATCTGTCACTGCTTCCATTGTTTCCCCATCTATTTTTCATGAAGTGATGAGACCGGATGCCATGATCTTCATTTTCTGAATGTTGAGTTTTAAGCCAGCTTTTTCACTCTCCTTTTTCACTTTAATCAAGAGGCTCTTCAGTTCTTCTTCACTTTCTGCCATAAGGGTGGCATCATTTGTGTATGTGAGGTTATTGACATTTGTCCCAGCAATATTGATTCCAGCTTGTGCTTCATCCAGCCCCGCATTTTTCATGATGTACTCTGCATGTAAGCTAAATAATCAGAGTGACAATACACAGCCTTGATGTACTCCTTTTCTCATTTGGAACCAACCTGTTGTTCCATGGCCAGTTCTAACTGTTGCTTCTTGACCTGCATACAGATTTCTCAGGAGGCAGATCAGCTGGTCTGGTATTCCCATCTCTTTCAGAATTTTCCACATTTTCTTGTGATCTACACAGTCAAAGGCTTTGGCATAATCAATAAAGCAGAAGTATATATTTGTCTGGAATTCTCCTGTTTTTTCAATGATCCAGTGGTGTTGGCAATTTGACTTCTGGTTCCTCTGCTTTTTCTAAATCCAGCTTGGACATCTGGAAGTTCACGGTTCATGTACTGTTGAAGCCTGGCTTGGTGAATTTTAAGCATTACTCTACTAGAGTGTGAGATGAGTGCAATTGTGCAGCAGTTTGAACATTCTTTGGCATTGCCTTTCTTTGGGGCTGGAATGAAAACTGACCTTTTCTAGTCCTGTGGCCACTGCTGAGTTCTCCATATTTGCTGGCATATTGAGTGCAGTACTTTCACAGCATCATCTTTTAGGATTTGAAATAGCTCAACTTGAATTCCATCACCTCCACTAGCTTCGTTCATAGTGATGCTAAGGCCCACTTGACTTCACATTCCAGGATGTTTGGCTCTATGTGAATGATCATACCATTGTGGTTATCTGTGTCATGAAGATCTTTTTTGTATAATTCTTCTGTGTATTCTTGCCATCTCTTCTTAGTATCTTTTGCTTCTGTTAGGTCCATACCATTTCTGTTCTTTATTGTGCCCATCTTTGCATGAAACGTTCCCTTGGTCTCTCTAATTTTGTTGAAGTTTTCTACTATATTACTGTAAACATCCATACATTGAATAGTTCGTGAGCATCCTTTATTTGTCATACACTTGTAAATTCTTGGTCTGAATCAGTGAACACAGCCACGCTAGATCCCTCCTTTCCAGGCTCATACAGGCCAATCCTCAGTAGCACATTAACCAGTTCCTCAGTTTTCCTCCAGTAAACTTACGGCACATACTAACGGGCAATTTCTGGTCCAAATGTTGTCTTTGGTTGTATAATGTACAATCTTTTCATTAGTGACAAAGTATTGCAACCTTTTTGGTCCTTGTGGATCTTATGACCACTACAATTTTGTCAAAATGACAGTAATTTATCTTTCTCATTCAGATATTGTACATATGCTGAGTATTGACATTTCATGGAGTTTCTGTCTCATGGAACATCCTCTGACCACAAGTATTACTATTTTTACTCTTTTGTTACTCACGTTGATAATAACTGTTTGAATGTCAGTATTTTGCAGAATATCGTTTACTTCAATTAATTTACATCATAATTATTGATCTAAATAATTGTGGATTTCTTAAAATGTGAGCTTAATCACTGTGAAGATTCTTTTTTATGGTGCTTATCATTTGAAGTTCATCAAATATTTTAATCTTCATTCTTTCAGGAAAAAAAAGTATTTAGACCTTATACAGAACTAGATTTAAATTTCATTCTCTTTATTCACAAGAATGGTCAAAGTTTTTCTTTTTTAACTATAAATTATGGAGCACATTTATTCCATGAGATTGCTGTCAACACATTTCATGAGGGCTTCAATATATATTTTCTCTTTTCAATCAATTCTTAGACTCTTGCTTTTCCTACTTCCCACCTTTCTGACTTCATATCTTCACTGGCTCTTTGAGATAAAGGCATGCTACAATGACCACCGGAAAAAAGGAAAGTCAGTCAGTGACATATTGAAAGAAGTTTCAAACCACAGCAGAAAAGAAAGGAGGGGGTCAGAGACTAAGTAAATTTGTTCAGTTTGGAAGAAACAATTATAATCTGAGCTTTAATTATATTCAAATGCTGTGCTCCTGATTTTTAAGACAAATTTACAATCAAATTTGGTTATCCAACAAGTCCTAAAAGTGTTTATGAAAAAGGAAAATAAATTATTGAGATTAATATCTCAACACTAGTTTGTTTTAAGCAAAAATGCACCTGAAAAAAATTATTTTTAACACCAAGGGCTTGAGAGGAAAACAAATTCATTTGTTTCTACCAAATTGAAATAACCTTGAACTTACTTGAATCCAGACTCTTCAGACTGTTTCTATATTAGTGGTAAATAAGCAAAGGCAGATGACCCAGGAAACGTTTTGATATTATCTCCAGTAAACCTTGTTTTATAAGCACATTATGTACGTATTGATAAATAACAGAACATATCCTTCCTATAATAGTTGCCCCCACTTCCTCCATATTTCTTCAAAAGTATTTAGTCTTCGACAAGTGCAAATTCCTTTCAGCTGCGGCTCAGAGGAGCCGTTTTTGTTCCTGCTCTAAAGTACTTAAAGAAGTGAATTAACCCAGAAACCTAATTCATAATTGTCCTAATACCTTAAAAAATTGGATCAGAAAAATTCTTACTCAAATTCAGTAGAAATTATTCAATACTGAACTGATTCTTTTGGTTACAAATAAGAGTCTGTTAACTCAATGTTGTTTGAGGAAGTACATGAAGTTTATCCTTTTGTTAATGCCAAGTGTAGATACCAAGGTGCAGCTCTTCCTTATGGCATGCTTGTCTCATTTTTAGCATGAGTCTCTGACCACTGGGTCTAGGAAAAATAACTGGTGGTTATAGCATTAAACAACAGTGGTAGAATGCTAACGTATACTGATATTAAGAACTGATTATGTATCTACAGTAGTAATTGGCATTTATTTCATTTTCCTCCCAATCCATTTACAGATGTTATTTTAAATTTAAGGTACGGATGTTATTTTAAATTGAAGAAAACTCAAGTTTATGAAACTGAATTAATTTATATAACATCAAACAGCCAGTAAAGGGAAGTGCTTAGAGTGACCCTCAGCCTCACATGATCTCAGAGTCCATATAGTTGCCCTCTGCATTAGATCCTCACTTTGGTTTCTCTACTTTTTTTTTTTTTTTCTAATGCTAAATGAATATATTTTAGGAGATCTAAGGAAGACATTTTGTTTTTGTTTATTGGATTGTTGTGTTTTGCTGCTTGTTTGGTTGGTTGTTTTGTATATTGGAGACAATGAAAAAAAATGTAAGAACATGGTAGGTAAGCTCAAAATTTGGCACTGAAGAAAGGAACTTGGGTAGCACACACAGGTGGGAGTTCTCTCTCCACATGTACCTGACTCGCTTTCTGAGTTCAGTACAGTCGCTCAGTCACGTCTGACTCTTTGCAACCCCATTAATTAGGGTTTAAGTAGGTGATGCCTTCCAGCCATCTCATCCTCTGTCGTCCCCTTCTCCTCCTGCCCCCAATCCCTCCTAGCATCAGAGACTTTTCCAATGAGTCAACTCTTCGCATCAGGTGGACAAAGGATTGGAAGTTCAGCTTTAGCATCAGTCCTTCCAGTGAACACCCAGGACTGATCACCTTTAGAATGGACTGGTTGGATCTCCTTGCAGTCCAAGGGACTCTCAAGAGTCTTTTCCAAAAACACAGTTCAAGCCATCAGTTCTTCAGTGCTCAGCTTTCTTCACAATCCAACACTCACATCCATACATGACCACTGGAAAAAACATAGCCTTGACTAGACGGACATTTGTTGGCAAAGTAATGACTCTGATTTTCAATATGCTATCTAGGTTGGCCAGAACTTTCTTTCCAAGCAGTAAGGGTGTTTTAATTTCATGGCTGCAATCAACATCTGTAGTGATTTTGGAGCCCCCCAAAATAAAGTCTGACACTGTTTCCACTGTTTCCCCATCTATTTCCCATGAAGTGATGGGACTAGATGCCATGATCTTAGTTTTCTGAATGTTGAGCTCTAAGCCAACTTTTTCACTCTCCTCTTTCACTTTCATCAAGAGGTTTTTTAGTTTCTCTTCACTGTCTGCCATAAGGGTGGTGTCATCTGCATACCTGAGGTTATTGATATTTCTCCTGGCAATCTTGATTACAGCTTGTGCTTCTTCCAGTCCAGCATTCCTCATGATGTACTCTGCATTTAAGTTAAATAAGCAGGGTGACAATAGACAGCCTTGACATACTCCTTTTCCTATATGGAACCAGTCTGTTGTTCCATGTCCAGTTCTAACTGTTGCTTCCTGACCTGCATATAGGTTTCTCAAGAGGCAGGTCAGGTGGTCTGGTATTCCCATCTCTTTCAGAATTTTCCACAGTTTATTGTGATCCACACAGTCAAAGGCTTTGGCATAGTCAATAAAGCAGAAATAGATGGTTTTCTGGAACCCTCTTGCTTTTTCCATGATCCAGCAGATGTTGGCAATTTGATCTCTGGTTCCTTTGCCTTTTCTAAAACCAGCTTGAACATCTGGAAGTTCGTGGTTAACATATTGCTGAAGCTTGGCTTGGAGAATTTTGAGCATTACTTTACTAACGTGTGAGATGAGTGCAATTGTGCGGTAGTTTGAGCATTCTTTGGCATTGCCTTTCTTTGGGATTGGAATGAAAACTGACCTTTTCCAGTCCTGTAGCCACTGCTGAGTTTTCCAAATGTGCTGGCAGATTGAGTGCAGCACTTTCACAGCATCATCTTTCAGGATTTGAAATAGAGCAACTGGAATTCCATCACCAAAACTAGCTTTGTTCATAGTGATGCTTTTTAAGGCCCTCTTGACTTCACTTTCCAAGATGTCTGGCTCTAGATGAGTGATCACATCATCGTGATTATCTTGGTCATGAAGATCTTGTTTGTACAGTTCTTCTGTGTATTCTTGCCACCTCTTCTTGATATCTTCTGCTTCTGTTAGGTTCATGCCATTTCTGTCCTTTATTGAGCCCATCTTTGCATGAAATGTTCCCTTGGTATCTCCAATTTTCTTGAAGACATCTCTAATATTGCCCGTTCTGTTGTTTTCTTCTATTTCTTTGCATTGATTGCTAAGGAAGGCTTTCTTATCTCTCCTTGCTATTCTTTGGAACCCTGCATTCAGATGCTTATATCTTTCCTTTTCTCCTTTGCTTTTTGCGTCTCTTCTTTTCACAGCTATTTGTAAGGCCTCCTCAGACAGCCATTTTGCTTATTTGCATTTCTTTCCATGGAGATGGTCTTGATCCTTGTCTCCTTTACAATGTCACAGACCTCCATCCCAGTTCATCAGGCACTCTATCTATCAGATCTAGTCCCTTAAAATCTATTTATCACTTCCACTGTATTATCATAAGGGATTTGATTTAGGTCATATCTGAATGACCTAGTGGTTTTCCCTACTTTCTTCAATTTAGGTCTGAATTTGTCAATAAGGAGTTCCTGTTCTGAGCCACAGACAGATCCTGGTCTTGTTTTTGCTGACTGTATAGAGTTTCTTCATCTTTGGCTTCAAAGAATATAATCAATATGATCTCAGTGTTGACCATCTGGTGATGTCCATGTGTAGAGTCTTCCCTTGTGTTGTTGGAAGAGGGTGTTTTCTATGATCAATGCATTCTCTTTGCAAAACTCTATTAGCTTTTACCTTGCTTCATTCTGCATTCCAAAGCCAAATTTGCCTGTTACTCCTAGTGTTTCTTGACTTCCTCGTTTTGCATTCCAGTCCCCTATAATGAAAGGGACATCTTTTTTGGGTGTTAGTTCTAAAAATCTTATATGTCTTCATAGAACCATTCAACTTCAGCTTCTTCAGCATTACTGGTTGGGGCATAGGCTTGGATTACTGTGATATTGAATGGTCTGGTTTGTACATGAACAGAGATCATTCTGTCGTTTTTGAGATTGCATCCAAGTACTGCATTTCAGACTCTTTTGTTGACCATGATGGCTACTCCATTTCTTCTAAGGGATTCCTGCCCCAGTAGTAGATATAATGGTCATCTGAGTTAAGTTCACCCATTCCAGTCCATTTTAGTTCGCTGATTCCTAGAATGTCGACGTTCGTTCTTGTCATCTCCTGTTTGACCACTTCCAATTTGCCTTGATTCATGGACCTGACATTCCAGGTTCCTATGTAATATTGCTCTTTCCAGCATCGGACCTTGCTTCTATTACCAGTCACATCCACAGCTGGGTGTTGTTTTTGCTGTGGCTCCTTCCCTTCATTCTTTCTGGAGTTATTTCTCCACTGATCTCCAGTACCATATTGGGCACCTACCGACTTGGTGAGTTCCTCTTTCAGTACCTATCACTTTGCCTTTTCATACTGTTCATGGGGTTCTCAAGGCAAGAATATTGAAGTGCTTGCCATTCCCTTCTCCAGTGGACCACATTCTGTAAGACCTCTCCACCATGACCCACCCATCTTGGATGGCCCCACAGGGCATGGCTTAGTTTCATTTAGTTAGACAAGGCTGTGATCCATGTGATTTGATTGACTAGTTGTCTGTGACTTGGTTTCAGGGTGTCTGCCTTCTGATGCCCTCTCGCAACACCTACCATCTTACTTGGGTTTCTCTTACCTTGGAAGTGGGGTATCTCTACACGGCTGCTCCAGCAAGGTACAGCCTCTGCTCCTTAACTTGGATGAGGGGTATCTCCTCATGGCCACCCCTCCTGACCTGGAATGTGGAGTAGCTCCTTTTGGCCCTCCTGCGCCCACCACAGCACGTCACGTCCTGGCCTATCCCCTATCCCGGCACCCCCAGCTCCTCATGCTCGCTTTCTGAAGGATGTTGCAAAAACAGCTTTCCTCTGCCCTGCCTCAGCTTCCTTTATCACAGGAAACAAGAGCTAATAATCTCTGCTCAACATTTTCCTTGGATTTAAGATCAACTAAACAATATTAGAATTCATTACTGAGAATCAGCAAGTGTGAAATCACCAGCAAGATTAAGTAATTAAACTAGCTATTTACCCCCTGGATGTACTTTGTTCCAGGGCCATTGATACTGAATCAAACATTCAGTATTTCAATCAATAATTTTGTTTTGAGTGCCAGACAAAAGATCCTGCCTTCATATAGCTTAAAATCTAGTGATTTCTAATACATTTAAATAATCATGTTTAAGTGGAAAAATAGCAGCAGAAATACATTCTAGAAAGAAGAAAGTGTGACTATGACTATTGTTGAGAATGTAGATTGGTGCCGCCAAGGTGGAGAATAACATGGAAGGTCCTTGAGAAACTAAAACTAGGGTTGCCGTATGATCCAGCAGTCCTACTCCTGGGCACATGTCTGGAAAGAACTATAATTCAAGAAGATGTATGCACCCCGGTGTTCATAGTCAAGCCATGGAAGCAAACAATATATCCATCAACAGATGAATGGATAAAGATGTGGTACATACATATGGGAATAATGCTCAACCCCGGTGGCTCAGACAGTAAAGTGTCTGTCTACGATGCGGGAGACCCGGGTTTGAGCCCTGGGTTGCAAAGATCCCCTGGAGAAGGAAATGGCAACCCACTCCAGTACTATTGTCTGGAAAATCTCATGGACAGAAGAGCCTGGTAGGCTACAGTCTATGGGGTCACAAAGAGTCGGACACGACTGAGCAACTTCACTTCACTAAAACAAGATGAAATAATGCTGTTTGCAGGAATATAGATGGACCTAGAAATTATCATACCAAGTGAAGCAAACCATACAGAGAAAGACAAATATAATATGATATTGTTTATTTTTTTTCACCTTTTTTTCTTCCTTTTTATTTGGCTTCTTCTTTCCTGCATCAACATTCTTTCCTCTCCACCCAGATTACTCATATTGACAGCATAATTTGCATTCTTCTATATTTTAGTGTAAATATTTTACTTTATTATTTTTTTTTTTAGTTTTTTATTTTTTAAATTTTAAAATCTTTAATTCTTACATGCGTTCCCAAGCATGAACCCCCCTCCCACCTCCCTCCCCATAACATCTCTCTGGGTCATCCCCATGCACCAGCCCCAAGCATGCTGTATCCTGCGTCAGACATAGACTGGCGATTCAATTCTTACATGATATTATACATGTTATTGTTTAAATATGGAATCTAAAATATGATGCAAATCAACTTATCTATGAAACAGTAACAGACTCACAGACATAGACAACGGAGTTGGGGTGTGAGGGGTCGGGGAGCGAAGCATTGAGAGTTTGAGATTAGCAGGTGCAAACTATTATACAGAGAATGGATAAATAACAAAGTCCTACTGTTTAGCACAGGGAATTATATTCAATATCCTGTGATAAACCATAGGGGAAAAGTATATCTCACAGGATATTGAATACAGTTTTCTGTGCTATATGGTAGGACTTTGTTGTTTATCCATTCTATATCTGAGTCACTTCACTGTACAGCAGAAATTAATACAACCTTGTAAATCAATTATACTTCAACTTAATAAAAGAAAAAAGCTTGATACCATGAGACCATGTAATAGAGGAATATGTTCTAGCCTGGAGGAAAAGAGTAAAGTCTTTTAGAGGAGGTGAAGATTGAGCCAACATGTTCAGAATTAGTTTAGTACATGAAGGGAAGTGAGAAGAGTTCTCTGTGGAAAAAGTCATCTTACGTAGTTGCATCCAATAAGAGACAGGCAGGGCAAATCTGAAAAAAAATTTACAAAGGGCAGTAGAGCTCAGGCATGTATGAATATAGTGTGTGTTTGTGTGTGAGTGAGAGAAGAGTGGTATCAGTGCAAAAGTCAAGTGGTAAACACAAGCCAGCAGGGCCTTGTCTGCCTTTATAAATATTTGGCAGCTTTCATGCAAGTGTTTTATGAGTACTGAGGCCATAACCTTTCCATTCCCAAACATCCTTCTGGCTTTAGTGTGGAGACTAAATTGAAGTTGAAGGAGAACAAAATTGGATAGAGATTGACCATCGAGTATGTTGATCATCTTTCTAACCAGAAGCTGTATTTCATACAAAATATGCTGTTATTGCAGTATTGCCGTGGTTATAATAGGAAAATTTTCTATATCCTTAGCTATCTGTTTTTGTTTTTTGTTTTTTTTTTTAATTTGATATCCGAAGAATAAGCTTGTTTAGCTACACTCTGATCATACTATTTTTAAGAATCTCTTCAGAAAAAATAGAGTAATTGTTCTCCATCATTATTTTGATCTGAAATAGCCCTGAAAGGATTTCAGGGTTTCCATTTAAGACAATTTACCTGTAATAGTTTTCACTTTTTCTCTTTCACACAAAAGAAGAAGTTATAAAGTTCAGTTGTCCCCACATATTTAATACTGAGCTTCTTAGGACGGACACAGGGGTAGACAATGAGATTCACTCAGATTCACAGTTCTGCCTTCTATCTGTTTTTCTATATTAATATATAATTGTTATCTAACAAAAATAGCTTCAAACATTTCCTTGTGCTTGTATAAGTATTTTGGTGCTTAGAGTAAATTTCAGAGAAAATGCTCATTTTAAATGTCAAGGCATGTTTAATAACGTTTCAGGTGTTTCCCACAGTGATTAGACAATAGAAAACAATGTGGCCTGAAAAGGCCCGGAGGGACAAGGACATCCATTGCATTCCTAGCCTGGCCTCAGGAGGGTTTTATTTTTTTTTTGTATGTATGGATGTATTTGGCTGTGGCAGGTCCTTACTTGCAGCATTCGAGACCTTTGATCTTCCTTGCAGCATGTGGGATTTAGTTCCCCCACCAGGAATCAAAGTTAGGCCCCCCACATTGGGAGTGTGGGTGTGCTAGCCACAGGAGGACCACCAGGGAAGTCGCAGGAAGATTTGCTTTATGTCTGACTATCCCACGACTCTGATTCTTTGTTTTCCGTATTCCTCCCAGCATTGATAAAATCTCCCTCTCAAGCTGACCTCTCATTTTTTTTCCTAACAAGCTTTAATTTTTCATCCATACCACTGAAGCTTCATTCCATCTGTTTTACCTCATTTGGCATCTACTTTTGAAAAATCTCTCATGGCCCCCCACACCCTCAATATAATATTTCTCTGTTTGGGATTTCACTCTATTCTGGCCAGATTGTCAACAATACGCCAGTAACACTTACTTATATCAGTTTATCCATGTCCATCTAAGAGATTTAAGCCCTGTGGAGTCAGGATCTCCCACCTATATGATTTTTCTCTGTTTCCTATTAATTTGCTTTTGGACACCTTGTCATCATTTAATATCAATTGCCTCTTCCTCTCCACTATACTTAACATTGTTAATGGTCCACCTCGTCATCTACTTCCCAGTTCATACTTTCCTGACCACAGTAGATGTTCATCCACCAATTCTGATTTATCTTTGGTGTGCCACTCTCTGCCTCATAACTTACTGGCTTAAATTGCCATTTTAATTCTGCTCCCAATTTTATGGCCCAGAAATTTAAGCAGAACTCTGCCAGGTGGTCTATCTGTGATTTATCTGGCAGCAGCTGGCACAGCCAAGTCAGGAGGATTCAATTCCTGAAAGGTCCTTACTTCACATTGAGTATTCAGTGTTCCTTGTTATTTTTCTCCCTCCTCATGAGGGGTCTCATCCTCCAGTACCTCTCCCTCATGGGGCAACAGCCTCATAGAGTAGGATTTCCTATGTGGAATTAGTTTCCTCTAGAGCAAGTTCTCTGACGACCTGGAAGAAAACCATGAAGCACCTTCCAACCTAACTCAGAATTATGAACTGCATGGGTTAAAACATGAGTCATATGCTGCTGCTTGCTGCTTAGTCATTTCAGTCGTGTCAAGAGGAGGAGAACCAAATAAAAGCATAAACTGGCAGTCTTGTTTGCTGATGGTGGGGAGGCATCTTGTGAGACTAGGGACCACGTCTCCACTCTTTATTTGGCAGGAAATTTGCCTTTATAGCCTCTCATTTCTAACTGTCTTGTCATTGGTGTATGTCCTGTGCTATTCCATGGAGACCATGTCCAGATTCTATCAATGGAGTTAAACTATTTGTATATGATTGACTGAAGCCTAAACAATCTGGAATCATGGTTTTCTACCAGCCTGATAAACCTGTAATTGAATAACTACACAGAAAATAAACATGTATCAACCAGGTTAGTTTAATCAAGTCTGGTGACCAAAGAAGATGGATCTTTTGCAGCCCAACTGCTTACCAAATCCAATAGGGATGGTATAGATTTTTAAGACTGAGATCTCACATTTATAACTTTGATTTTGACAGAACATGGCATAGCACAATGGATATATCAGAGTTGTGGCACTTCCTAGTTGAATAACCTGGTGAATAAACAAATAAACAAAGATTCTACAACTTTTCTGAAGATATACATGGACTAATACCTGAAAAAAAATTGTTGCAATGTGGAAAATAATTGAAAACTCAAGAGCTCAAAACATATTCAGTAGTCATGGGAATGATAGGCTGTCTATCATGGATAAAGAAACATGAGGTGACCTTTTTGCTTCCTTTGAAATGCCAGTTTCTCTATTTCCCTTTCTTTCAGTGTCATTGATGCTAAGTACACAGGGCATGCTAAAAAATGAAAAAAAAAAAAAAAATCAAGCAGTCATTTGTCTGCCTGTTGCCAAAAATACTGTTTGGTTGTTGACTGTTTTTTACAAATTGACTAATTCAAGAGTTGGTGACGTTTTCTTAAACAGCCAATTGATTGTAACATTTTAGGCTTTGAGGGCCACATTTGTCTGTGTCCCATCTAGCCAATTCTCTCTTGATAGTGCCAAAGCAGCCATAGATAATAGACATGTAAATGAATAACTGTTGCCTAGTCCAAATAAAAGTTTACTTACAAAAACAGACTACTGTCCCATAGGCCATAGTTTGCTAACCTCTGGACTAGCTCAGTTGTAAAAAACTAAACATACATAATGTTTAATTTATTCTTATTTTGTTATTTGGAAAAAATAAGACATACTTCTCAGGATTAAGAACAATTTTTAAAATACTGAAATGCCAGCCCAAGAGAGCCCATGTTAGGGTATCAATCCTAATGGAAGAACAGTAAGAGATCCTACCACAGGCAGACAGGAGTTGGGGAGGTCAGAAAGTTTACAAGTGCTTTGGGTCAAAATAAGAAAAAAAAAAAAAAAAAAGAATTTAAAACATCAAGTCCAATAGTTAAAGCCGGAATCATAGGATAAGCTTATGGCTAAATACAAACCAAAAGGGAGCAGGTCAGCATCAATGAGATAAATTTGGGGCTCTTGCCACACTCAGCTGTCAATTGTCCACCTGTATCTTTATAAGTGGTATAGGTTCTAGGAAGGCAGATGCCAAATAATGAGCAAATTTGCTTTGGATGAAGGATTTATATTTAATCCTTAGGTCCCTGGTTCAACTCCAGCTCAAAGGAGACAAGCTTGCTTTGGGGGCTTCTCTGGTGACTCAGACGGTAAAGAATCTGCCTGTGATGCAGGAGACATGGGTTTGATCCCTGGGTTGTGAAGGTCTCCTGGAGAAGGGAATGGCTACCCACTTTAGCAAGCTTGCCTGAAGAATTCCACGGACAGAGGAGCCTATTGACAGCCCATAGTGTTGCAAAGAGTTGGACATGACTGAGCGACTAACACACTTTTGTATTTAATGTCTATGTCCATCAGCTTTTACTAGTTCATCTAGCAAAATACACCAAATAAATATCCCAGGACACAATCTCGACTATTGAGATGTTTGAAGTCTAGTTCATAAGATATCCTATATCAATATAAAATAGCTAAGTACATACAATGTTAATTCATATGATGTAGAATGATGTTCTGAGCCACAGGTTTTAAAATTTTCATGCATATACAAACTACCAGGGATCCTGCACAATTCAGACTGCAATTTGATAGATCTAAAGTGAGGCTTGTATTACCACATGTTTCAAGCTTCCATGTGATGATGCCCTTTTTGTGCATGGACATATGAATTAAACAATACTCTATGCAATTTTAGAAGAGCTCATCAGGCTGCGTGGTCAAGGATTATTGGTTGAAATGGGAATGAGGCTATGCCTGGAAGGAGGAATTCAAATAACTTACAACAGGCATGCGGTGTTAATGGGCGATTAGCTGGAAAATAAGACTCCCCAGACCTGGTATCTGTTGTTGCTCCATCAGGTGTAGGTGTAGTTAGCACAAAGGATCAAACTAAAAGCAATAGCAAGCTGTCACTCATTCCGCAGTAGGAGAGGGACTCCCTGGTGGTGCAGTAGTTAAGACTTCCCCTTTCAATGCAGCAGGTGCGTGTTTGACCCCTGGTCAGGAAGAGCCCACATGCCTCATGACCAAAACTACAGAACACAAACAACAGAAGTAATACTGTAACAAATTCAATGAAGGCTTTAAAAATGGTCCACATTTTTTTAAAAAAGAAAAGAAACAGTGCAAGGAAATGTCAAAATTAGAGGTGCTGACTTCTTAGTGCTTCATTTCCTTGTATAGAATAGCACTGGGCTAAGGTCTCATTTCAAAGAATGCTAAGCAAGAAGCTCATATGTTTTTTTGGACTCATGATAGAAGGATAGTGAGAAGGAGAAAGGCATTAAGAAAAGCACTACAAGTTTTTTAAAGTAGAGAGAGTTGCTTCAGCTGAGACTCCAGGGGCGATTTCTACTTGGAAGTGACTGTACTGCATACTGATATGCATATTATGGTGACCAGCATGGAAGGAGGGGAGCCTGAATCCTTGGCCATGACTTCCTTCAGAAAAATGCAGTGGTGTTTATGTACCATGTCCCTCATGAGGCTCACCTGGTAAAGCCTTGTAATCACCCTGATCAGGTTTGAACAATCACAGAGAGCATTCTAGCCTGGAACTGGACTCCTCGCTTATGCTATGTCTCCAAATGGTGGTCACTATTCACTGTCAGCCATTGTTTTCAGGAAGGAACTCAAAAATGTCACCATATCTTCAATTTTTTTCAATATAAATTTATATTTATACAGGAAGTTCTCAGATTTTCACAGGCTGGTGAGTATTTGCTAAAATTATCATTATTTTTAACACTTTAAACTCAAAACAGAATGCACTTTATTATCTGATCCAAGCTGAGCACCATAAGTTATAACTTATGCTTGAAAGGATGATAGAATTTGACTGAAAGACTAGGGTATAAAGGAAACTTGGAGTAAGAACAACAACAACAATTTAAAAAAAAAAAAAAGAAGTCTATCCTTTGAGCCATTGATGTAGCATGAGATAAGGCCAATTTTAAATTTATTTTAGCTCTTGATAGACATTTCGGCTGTTTCTACATCTTGGCTATTGTGAATAGTGCTGAATGGACATAGGAGTACTATTATCTTTCAAGATCCTAATTTCAAGGCTTTTTCTGTCTCAGAAAGGGGACTGCTGGATCATTTATAGTTCTAGTTTTAATTTTTTGAGGAACTGCCACACAATTTTCCGTAAGTGCTCCACTGTTTTGCACTCATACTAACAGTATGAAAGGTATTTGGTTTATCCACATTCTTATAAATGTACAAGCAAGAAAGGAGCACACTTTGACCAGATCTTGGGTTTACAGTTGTGCTGTTTGTAACCCGGTGGACTGTGGCCTGCTTGGCCCCTCTGTCCATGGGATTACCCAGGCAAGAATTCTGGAGTGGGTTGCCATTTCCTTCTCCAGGGGCCCTTCCTGACCCAGTGACTGAACCCCTATCTTTCCTGTGTCTCCTGCATTGGCAGCTGGATTCTTTACCACTGAGACACCTAGGAAGTCCCATTCTTGTAAAAGCCTGTCTTCTTTTTTCTTTTTGATAATAGCCTTCTTGACAAGTGTAAGGTAAATCATTATGGTTTTGATTTGTTGTATATACATATAATTAAATACTCTTCAGCTTATATAAAAAGGAGGAAAGTCTTCAGTATTTAATAGCATGGATGTACTTTGATGTTATGCTAAGTGAAATAAGCTAGTATCAGTAAGAAAAAAATTGCATGATTCCACTCATGTGAGATATCTAAAAGAGTCAAATCCACAGACTCAAAGAACGTGGTAGTTGTTTCCAGGGGCTTATGTATTAGTCTCTCAGTCAGGTCCAACTCTTTTGTGACCCCATGAATTGTTGCCCACCAGGCTCCTCTGTCCATGGAATTCTCCAGGCAAGAATACAGGAGTGAGTTGCCATTCTCTTCTGAGGGGAGCTTTCTGATTCAAGGGTCAAACCTGAGTCTTCTGCATTGTAGGCAGATTCTTGACCATCTAAGCCACCTTGGGGGAGAGAGAAATTGGGAATTATTAATCACTGGGCATAAGACATTAGTTAAGCAATGTGAATAAATTCTAGACATCTGCTGTGTATTGCACCATCAGCCAATAATAATGCATTGTGTACTTAAAACTACAAGAGGGTAGATGCAGTCATTATGGAAAACTGCATGGGAATTCCTTAAAAAACTAAAAATAGAACTATCATATGATCTTGCAATCCCACTACTGGGAAGGTACCAAGAACACCATAATTCAAAAAGATGCATGGACCCCAATGTTCACTGCAGCCCTGTTATTAATAGCCAGGACATGGAAGCAACCTAAATGTCCATCAACAGAGTAATGGATAGAGAAGATGTGGTGCATATATACAATGGAATATTACTCAGCTACAAAAATAAAGAAGGGGCATTTATTGAGAGGTGAATGGACCTAGAGAGTGTCATACAGAGTGAAGTAAGTCAGAAAGAGAAAAACAAATGTCATATATTAATGTGTATATGTGGAATCTAGAAAAATGGTATCGATCACTTTATTTGCAAAGCAGAAATAGAAGCATGGGCAAAGAAAACAAATATAAGGATACCAAGGGGGAAAGGGAGAATGGAATAAATGAAGAAATTGCAACTGACACATATATACTATTGATACTATGTATAAAATAGGTAACTAATGAGAACCTATTGTATAACACAGGGAACTCTACTCAATACTCTGTGGTGACCTTAACGAAAAGGAAGTCCAAAAGGGAGGTGATATACGTATATGTATGATTCATTTTGCTGTACAGTAAAAACTAATACAACATTGCAAAGCAAGTATACTCCAAAAAATTAGTTTTAAAAATATGAGGGTAGACCTCCTGATAAGTGTTTTACCACAATAACATTTTTTAATGCTTTTAAAATTAATTTTGTCTCCTATTTGGCTCCATGTCATCAGGGCCCCAGACCTTCCTGAAACTCCCATGTCTTTAAGAATTGAGCTCCACATGCAGAAGATTTGTTCTAAGGCAAACAATTGCTGGGCTGTTTCTTGTTAAAATGTCACAGTTTTCAGAGTTATAGTTCATCACATTCAAGCACCCTGGGAAACGATCGTCCACAACATGAGCTCACAGACCCAAAGTAAAAATGTTTTTCTCTGACATAATAAACATCTCCTTGTGGAGTGGAAGATTAAAGGGAGACATTTATTTTACTGGGGTATTGACTTTATTATGGGGTACCTGAAATTCCCAGGGTGGTTCACAATGGAAGTGACAGGGACATGTTTGTGTGCCTTTAAATATGTACTATTGTGAGTCCCAAGCTGCAAAGATAAATCTTTCTGAGGAATAATAGGGCACTTTCTGCTTTGGAAATGAATGGACCTCTGGATAGCTATTTCCCAGGCTCCAAATCTAAGGGCAGTTTTTGTCTGCCCGTTCCCTCCCCACACATAGAGAGTTGCCAAGGCTTTTCTGGAATGGTGTTCATAGTTTTCTGTCCCTGGGCTGGGGGAGAGGGGAGGAAGGGGCCCCATTTCTCCACCTAAGCTCAGTCATTCAGTTTTATATGGCAATTACTACATCAATTTTCAAATTGGTCTCTCTAGCTGTCTTCTGATATAGATTATCTCTGCCTATTACATATTATCTTTTTAATAATTCAATTCCTATTTCACCTTCAATGTATTTAAAAAACTGAATTGACAAAAATAAAACAACAAAATTTAAAAAGGGAAAAAGAAATAAATTGATACTTAGAGCTGCCCTTCTGGACCACTTTATCTACATTTGTTCCTGAGTTTTTTACTCCTTGCATGTTTCAGGCTTATCTCCCCCCAAAATAAATCTTTTAACTTTATATCTCTAACCCCCTGGTCGCCTTCTTGTTGCTTCTCCACTTAACCCTTATTCAACATTTGCATCAAATCCGTAACTTAACCACTTGGAAGCTTTTCTTTTTCTTCAGTTGTTCAGAGTCTTTATCTTCTGAGGGATTTTGTGTGTGAAGAAACAGTCACACTGTGTGCATTTGGCTTACTTCCTTCATAAATCTATTTTATGGCCAATATTCATCTTTATATTGAAACACTAATAATATAACATGTATTCAATTATTAAAATTACTAGGTGGCTCAGAAGTAAAGAATCTGCCTGCAAGGCAGGAGACATGGCAGAAGCTGCACGTTTAATCCCTGGGTGGGTAAGATCCTCTGGAGAAAGAAATGGCAACCCACTCTAATATTCTTGCCTGAAAAATCCCATGGACAGAGGAGACTGGCAGGCTACAGTCCATAGGGTCACAAAAGAGTTGGACACAGCTTAGCAACTGAACAATAACAACAATAAAATTTATTTATTAAATAGTCAAAATCTAAATATCTTTTATGGAAAATTTATCAAAAAAAAAAAAGAAATGTATTGAAAATAATGAAACTTATTATTTGAATTTAAAAGGTTATTATAGACATATTTAACCAAATTTTTCTAAGCAGAGTAATTAAATAAAATGCTTACCTTTAAATAGACAAACAAAATTGTAAGATAAAACCTTGTTAATGCATGGAACAGACTGGTTCCAAATATGAAAAGGAGTACATCAAGGCTGTATATTTTCACCCTGCTTATTTAACTTATATGCACAGTACATCACGAGAAATGCTGGGCTGGAAGAAGCACAAGCTGGAATCAAGATTGCCGAGAAAAATATCAATCACCTCAGATGTGTAGGTGACACCACCCTTATGGCAGAAAGTGAAGAGGAACTAAAAAGCCTCTTGATAAAAGTGCGAGAAGAGAGTGAAAAAGTTGGCTTAAAACTCAACATTCAGAAAACTAAGATCATGGCATCTGGTCCCATCACTTCATGGCAAATAGATGAGTAAACAGTGGAAACAGTGTCAGACTTTATTTTTTGGGGCTCCAAAATCACTGCAGATGGTGATTGCAGCCATGAAATTAAGATGCTTACTCCTTGGAAGGGAAGTTATGACCAAACTAGATAGCATGTTGAAAAGCAGAGATAGTACTTTGCCAACAAAAATCCATCTAGTCAAGGCTATGGTTTTTCCAGTGGTCATGTATGGATGTGAGAGTTGGACTGTGAAGAAGGCTGAGTGCCGAAGAATTGATGCTTTTGAACTATGGTGTTGGAGAAGACTCTTGAGAGTCCCTTGGACTGCAAGGAGATCCAACCAGTCCCTCCTAAAGGAGATCAGTCCTGGGTATTTATTGGAAGGACTGATGCTAAAGCTGAAACTCCAATACTTTGGCCACCTCATGCAAAGCGTTGACTGATTGGAAAAGACCCTGATGCTGGGAGGGATTGGGGGCAGGAGGAGAAGGGGACAACAGAAGATGAGATGGCTGGATGGCATCACCGACTTGATGGATGTGAATCTGAGTGAACTCTGGGAGATGGTAATGGACAGGGAGGCCTGGCATGCTGTGATTCATGGGGTCGCAAAGAGTCGGACATGACTGAGCGACTGAACTGAACTGAACTGAACTGAATGCACTTTCAGTTAAACTAATAAAAGTTGCTAACTCCTGAGATTTAAACTTTTTATTCATAATTTCTAACTTCAACATTATTCTTGTAGTTTTTATTTTCAAGTCTAGAGTAATAATAACAGGTAGTCATTTCCATATATTTTTAGAATTATAATAATCTTTCTACATCAAAAGAAAAATTAGTAAATTGTCAGATTACCACAGATTCAGGATTGTGTTGTTGTTCAGTCACTAAGTTCTGTCCAGCTCTTTGCAGCCCCATGGACAGCAGCATACCAGACTTCCCTGTCCCTCACCATCTCCCAGAATTTGCCCAAGTTTAAGTCCATTGAATCACTGATGCCATCCAACCATCTCGTCTTCCGTTATCCTCTTCTCCTTCTGCCTTCAATTTTCCCAGTATCAGGGTTTTTTTCCAATGAGTCAGCTGTTCGCATCAGATGGCCAAAGTATTGGAGTTTCAGGTTCAGCACCAGTACTTCCAAAGAGTATTCAGGGTTGATTTCCTTTAGGATTGACTGGTTTGATCTCCAAGGGACTCTCAAGAGTGTTCTCCAGCACTACAGTTTGAAAACATCAATTCTTAAAGTGCTCTCCCTTCTTTATTGTCCAGCTCTCACAGTACTACTGGAAAGACCATAGCATTGACTATATAGACCTTTGTCAGCAAGTGATATCTTTGCTTTTAACACACTGTCTAGGTTTGTCATAACTTTCTTGCCAAGAGGTAATTGTCATCCAATTTCACGAGTAGAAAAGTGAAAAAGAACTAAAGAGCCTTTTGATGAAAGTGAATATGGAGAGTGAAATAGTTGGCTTAAAGCTCAACATTCAAAAAACTAAGATCATGGCATCCAGTGCCATCACTTCATGGCAAATAGATGGGGAAACAGTGGAAACAGTGGCTGACTAGTTTTCTGGGCTCCAAAATCACTGCAGATGGTGACTGCAGCCATGAAATTAAAAGACACTTCTTGGAAGAAAAGTTATGACCACCTAGATAGCATATTAAAAAGCAGAGACATTTCTTTGTCCACAAAGGTCCATCGAGTCAAGGCTATGGTTTTTCCAGTGGTCATGTATGGATGTGAGAGTTGGACTAAAAAGAAAACTGAACACAGAAGAATTGATGCTTTTGAACTGTGCTGTTGGAGAAGACTCTTGAGAGTCCCTTGGACTGCAAGGAGATCCAACCAGTCTATCCTAAAGGAGATCAGTCCTGGGTGTTCGTTGGAAGGAGTGATGTTGAAACTGAAACAACAATACTTTGGCCACCTGGTATGAAGATTTGACTCATTAGAAAAGACCCTGATGCTGGGAAAGATTGAGGGCAGGAGGAGAAGGGGACGACAGAGGATGAGATCGTTGGATCGCATCACTGACTCAATGGACATGGGTTTGAGTAGACTCCAGGAGTTGGTGATGGACAGGGAGGCCTGTCGGACATGACTGAGTGACTGAACTGAACTGAACTGAATTTCATGACTGCAATCACCATTCCCAGTGATTTTGGAGCCCATAGTGGGTTTGGCAGTGTGCCGTGAAACATGGTTCAGAGTCAAACCATTGATTGTTTATAATTAGGTCTTTGATATATAAAGTGAATTTTAGTCAGACATTCCATATAGAATGTAGCTTTTGAAGCTTGGAATGTTTACCATAATTTAATTGCTTGTTCACCATGGTGGTATCGTATATTGTGATATATGAACTTATGGTTCATGTAACTGAAAATTCTAGACAGCTTTTCAGTATAAAGGGTAGGATCTTATAGGTGTGTCTTCTACTATGAGATGAGTGTTTGAATCTTCTTGCACAACTCTCATTTAAGAAAAGATTGAGAAATTCATTTTGGAATTCACAGTTAGACATTCTTGGTACGTCACTACCGATGGTGATCATCTTTTGGTTTGTTTTTGCATGTACCATATGTCATTTGGGATCTTAGTTCCCTGACCAGGGATCAGACCCCTGCCCCTTTCAGCGGACACATGGAGTCTTAACCACAGGACCTCTAAGGAAAGGCCAGAGATGATCATCTTCCCCATCCTCTTTGAACTTTCTTATTTTGTGTTATGACAGCTGCTTGTAGATCCTAGGCTTTGAGATGAATTGGTTAATTTATAGCTTATCATGTGTGTTTCTCTCTAATTGCACATACACACATATACATAATCCTAAGAGGAAAAGAAAAATGATCACCAGTCTAGTATTCACAATTGTTAAGTATTTGTATTTATGTCTGTATAATATTCAACCACTTTTATATGGTAATTACTTTTATGTACTTCACATATTTGCATTCTTCATATTATTACAAACTCATGATATTTCATAGCTACAATTACTATCAGTTACAAATATGAATGATTCACAGATTATTGTAGCCTGACCATCAGAACTTCCTTGTCCTTTCAGTGTTCTCCTGACACTCTTGAGTTTGTCCTTAAATTTGGGGGATGTTAGTGGGGTCACACAGAGTTGGACACGACTGAAGTGATGTAGCAGTAGCCTTAGCAGGATATCCCATGTCCATCCAAAGATTTAAAGCTACTCTCCATAGATCCCTGCTCCCTGGGACACTATAACCTGTAAAGGACCTTTGTGAATATTTAAAAAAAAAATATGTGATGTTTCTTCCTGAAAACACAACTTCCTACCAGATCTTGAGGCTTGAAGCAGCAGTGTGCCGGACACAGCACACCTGTGCAGAGCAACCCAGCCTGCTGCCTTTTAGTGACGATCAGTCATAGAGACTAAGTTCATTCTCGCTCATACACTTATGTGTAGAAATTGAATGGTAGTGCTACTGCTACTTTTGCATAGTGATTAAAATCATGGATTTGTTGGAATCCTGGCATTGTCACCACCTATGTGTCTTTGGGAAGCTCATAAATATGTCCACACTTTTGCTTTCTTAGGTATAAAATGGGATAATAATAATAGTACCTACCTCAAAGATTTATGGTAAAAATTAAGTAAGTCAGCATACCTAAAGCTCTAAAAATAGTGCCTGGTAAATGCATCTACATCACTTCAGTTGTGTCTGACTCTTGTGACCCTGTGGATTGTAGCCCACCAGGCTCCTCTGTCCATGGGATTCTCCAGACAAGAATACTAGAGTGAGTTGCCATGTCCTGCTCCAGTGGATCATCCCAACTCAGGAATATAATCTGAATCTCTCAAGTATTCTGCATAGGCAGGAGTGTTCTTGACCACCAGTGCCACCTGGTTATAAGTGCTATAAAAATGTTTTCTACATTCACTGTTGCTGCTTTTAGTGACAGACTGGAAAGAGAGTGTTTTCATTCATACCTTAAATTTACAGTACTATTTTCACATATTACTCAGCTCTGCTCTATCCTTAAAATGTAGTTGTCTTCATTGACATAACTTTGTCCTGTGGTGACCATAGGACATGCTCAATAAACAAAGGGGAATAAAATTGACTGCTGAGAATCAAACTAGGAAATTAAAACTCCATGTATACAATCAGATATGGGAAAGGTCATAGAAGCATATAAGGAGTCTAAAACATGTATCACTTTGCTTAAATTACCCTACTCAAAAAAAAAAAAAGGTAGATATGAATGTTTTGGGTTAACATAGGTATTTCATTATTTTTAACTGCCCAATAAAAATGGGATTACAGTTTTTGAAAGACATGAACTATTTCAAACTTCTGTACATCTAACATGATCTTTTTTGGAAAAATCTTCACAATCCTATACTTCCTATAATCTCTCCTAGCTTGTTTGCATTATTTGCGAGGTGACAGTTTAAACTGGACATGGAACAACAGACTGGTTCCAAATAGGAAAAGGAGTACGTCAAGGCTGTATACTGTCACCCTGCTTATTTAACTTATATGCAGAGTACATCATGAGAAACGCTGGACTGGAAGAAACACAAGCTGGAGTCAAGATTGCCGGGAGAAATATCAATAACCTCAGATATGCAAATGACACCACCCTTATGGCAGAAAGTGAAGAGGAGCTAAAAAGCCTCTTGATGAAAGTGAAAGAGGAGAGTGAAAAAGTTGGCTTAAACCTCAACATTCAGAAAACAAAGATAATGGCATCCGGTCAACCTAGATAGCATATTCAAAAGCAGAGACATTACTTTGCTGACTAAGGTCCGTTCCGTCTAGTCAAGGCTATGGTTTTTCCAGTAGTCATGTATGGATGCGAGAGTTGGACTGTGAAGAAGGCTGAGTGCCGAAGAATTGATGTTTTTGAGCTGTGGTGTTGGAGAAGACTCTTGAGAGTCCTTTGGACTGCAAGGAGATCCAACCAGTCCATTCTGAAGGAGATCAGCCCTGGGATTTCTTTGGAAGGAATGATGCTAAAGCTGAAGCTCCAGTACTTTGGCCACCTCATGTGAAGAGTTGACTCATTGGAAAAGACTTTGATGCTGGGAGGGATTGGGGGCAGGAGGAGAAGGGGACAACCGAGGATGAGATGGCTGGATGGCATCACTGACTCAATGGACGTGAATCTGAGTGAACTCTGGGAGTTGGTGATGGACAGGGAGACCTGGCATGCTGCGATTCATGGGGTCGCAAAGAGTCAGACATGACTGAGCAACTGAACTGAACTGAGGATCTTTACTGAAGGCATCACATTTAATTCAGATAAGAAGCATATGAACTCCATATTTGTTTTATCCTTCAAGATGAGGTAGCTGATGGTGACAGCAGTTCATCAAGCTGAGTAAATTTTAAATTATGGTAAATGGGAAAGTTGAGGTTAGAACTTGGCTCTGTCTGATTAAATTACTAGAGTGCTGCTCTTTGATTCAGCTCACAACTAAGTGAATATTTCTGATGAATTAATGTTACAATGGCTTTGACTAAAATGTTAGGAGAGGTTTAAGTGAAAGTATTAATTTTCTAATTTTAAATTATAGGACTCACCCCTGATAAATAAGGTACATTATTTTCTTGATCTTTCTATGCCTCTATTTCTTTATTTTTCCTCTCTATATCCTTTCTTTATCCCAATATTTATTTTATTTTCATTTTTTATTGGAGGTATGTAAAGATGATGCTGGGAAACTCTGGAGGGAACATTTTCCTTGACAAGTCCAAAGCCCCGTATGCCAACCCTGGACTGAACCATCTTGTGGTGCTCTGTCTACAATTTGTTTCCATCTTCTCAGAAACCCAGGATCTTCTCACCACAATAGATTTTAATACACTCTACTGCATTCTCTATCGGTGAATGATTCATTCTCTTTATTTTTCCTGGAGCAATGGGTTATATTCTAGAGAAAGTCACCAAGGGAGTGTTAAGTCCAAGGAGAAATGTGATGACAGCATCAACCACAGTGACCAAAATTTGGTCTTGGAATTACAAAGACATTAGAGTGAAATTGATGAGATAGGAAATAGATACACTGTGTTGTTCTACTAGGGTAGAAATATGTTTCAGTGTAAAACGGAGGGTTGGAGGAGGGCATTCTCATTTCTTCCTTGCTTGTGCATGGAGGTCTGGGGAGAATTCCTATGAGGATAATTTTTACCTAATTCAAAAGGCAATCATCTTTGTTTCCATCACGTAAACCTCATTTCTGGTGACAATCGTCTCTTACCTTTACCAATGAGTAAGTAAAAGTCCAACTGCTTTGCTGCTTGCACTGGTTGATTTCCTATCAAAGAAAATGTGAAATCCTCACTTTGAAAAATGTCAGGAGAAATACCTTAAGACTTTTAAAAGATAGAAATACATTTTATTATCATGTTTTTCACTTGGCCATTCTCATGAACAGTACTTTTTTTAATCAAACAGTACTTTTTTTTTTATCAAATAAAAACAGTTCAGTCAGCAAATAGATTTCAAAATATATTTTTAAGCATAAGGAGAGTTCACATCTCTTTAACTATTTTGAACACAGATTAATAAGTGAATACATTACTTTCACACTCTCAAAGTATATAATTATGCACTGAAGACCATAGCATGAAGATTTAAGTTATGCACAAAAGGTTCTTGGAATTGCTTACAAATTCATTACCTGTTCTGTGATTCAGTTATGCAGTATCAAACTTATTAATGTTCCTATTAATTCAACTTGTACTTGAGGCAGAAAATATTTTAAAGTTTCTTGCAGCAGCTGTTTTGCCAATCCTAAAACCTATGTCATCATTTTGAATCCATAACTTATCATATTCAGAAAAATCTCAGCTTTGGGAATAGCCAGGATGAGGGAGGAGATTGTTGTAATCCCCAGTGCTGTGTTGATTGTGATACCAACCAGCAATAGAAATTGAGTAGAGGCCAGACAAGAAATTCAGATAAGGCTTTTTGGGGCCCCTGCTGCAGCAGTGGGAAGTGAGAATGAACAACAGGTTCTCTTGCTTACTTGTTTTCTGATGGGGGGAGTGCAAGTTTGTTCTTTTTATGGGGTGACGGTAGGGGTGTGTCCAAGAGTGAGATTGAAGGGGTAGTTAAATAGTTTGCCCACCCATTTGTGAAGATGTGAATGGTGTGGGAGGCTGTGCAGTACCCAGTTTTTGCTCTAGGCTCCTCAAAAGTGGCAGTTGGGTTTTCTGGTCTTTTTTTTATCTTTAGCTCAGAATTTGCCCCAACTGTACATGCATGCAGTTATTTTAATCTCTTGTAGTTTCTTTGTATTTTGTTGCCCCAGGAGACATTTGTCCAAGTGCAAGTGTTACAGTACTACAACAAAGGGTCTCAGGTCCCAGTACCTAGGCCTCTCTCAATAACAAAACTAAGCCTGGTGTATTTCCCACATATCTTCCAACCTTGGTACATTGTAAGTAGCAACTTCCTAAAGGCAATTCATTCCTGACAGAAATTGGACACAGTGTTTGCAAAGGAAAATAGTGTGTTCTTAATTACATTGCTCATTTCTAATTGGGAAAGAAGAAATACATTATATATAAAACACCTTACTAAGTACAAGTGTTCAATATGTTATTTTAAAGTAAGGTTTACCACCCAAAATCCGAAGCTGTGGAGAGGAAAAATTTCTTGTTTCTCAGTGAGTAAAGCCAAGGAAGTTGAAAAGGGAAGCTCACTTCTTCGGAGGCATTTGTCCAGAAGCTTGGTCTAGGCAGCTTCACCAATATGTGTGCTTGCTTTGTGTGAAATGTAAAGAAATTTATTTGCTTTTCTGTGTATTGTTCCAGATCTTTTTATGCAGAACGTGGTGGGGAGAATGTTAGGGGTGGCTTGATTGTTCCAGTGTCACAGTCTCATGTGTTAAGATATTTACTTACCACTGAGGTGCCCACCAATTTTTTTCCCTTTACAAAGATGAATAAGGCTCCAAGCTTCCTGTCTCCTTTAGAAAGACATGAAATGGTCAGAAGTGCTCTTGTGTTTCTAAAATCATGACAATGTAAGGCTGGCATGCTAGTTGGACTTCCCAGGTGGCTCTAGTGGTAAAGGACCTGCCTGCTAATGCAGGAGATGTAAGAGACACAGATTCAATCCCTAGGTCGGAAGATCCTCTGGAGGAGGGCATGGCAACCTACTCCAGTATTCTTGCCTGGAGAATCCCATTGAGAGAGGAGCCTGGTAGACTCTAGTCCATGGGGTCGCAGAGTCAGACACGATTGAAGCTACTTAGTATGCACACACAGCATGCTATTTGGTACATTGTGCAGACAAGCATACTTTGGCTTAAAATGCAAATACAATGCCAATGTTGGGTTCTCATTGTTTCTAAGTCAAAATCCCAAATTATTACCACATCATACAATGTCATCCATTTCTCTCTACAATTATCTTTAATATTTTATGCTCATGATAATTTTTTATGCTCCAGCCATATGATTCTTCCTTCAGTTTCTTCAATGTGATAAGCCACCATCCCTCAAGACCTTCATATATGCTGTCAGCTCTGCATAGAAAATTACCCACAAATACTTCACAATTTTACTGAACCTTCCATCTTCCATATCAGAAATTGAATCTTACTTTTCCAAGAGACCCTTCCATATATTCTTGCACAGTATGGACAGGAAAACAGAGTCTTCATCAGTTAAGTTCAGGGGCTTAGATTTTACCGTTGGCCATTTGCATCTCTGGTAGGAAGTTCAATAAACTGTTCATTTGAGTGAATGACTGGGCCCTCACGTAACTGTCAACAGCCCACAAGCTGAGGTGAGATGGACCCAAGTTCAAATCCAGACTTTGCTAACTTTTAGTGGTGTAATATGGAAAGTATGGGAAAGTAGTGTAGTATGGGAAATTCATGTAACCTCTCTTCAAAGTCTATTCAGCATTTCTGTTGAATGGGTGAGTGTGATGGTGATGATGATGATAATTATGATGTTGATGATTTTATAGGGAATAAATGAGGTGTAGATGAGGAATGCAGGTTAGGGATAAGACTAGAGGAAGCTTCTTGTTGAAAGAAGGAGAGCAAAAGTTGTTATTGCTCAATTCTCTTCCCTGTTTACCTGAGCTAGTAATGTTGAAAGGTTAAGAAGCATACTTTAGATTCCCTACCATCTCATTTGATAAAGTAGTGGTTCTAAAACTCAGTGTATGTCAGAACATCATACTTTCAGGTTCATTAAATTTAGGGTTTCCAAGAATGTGCATTCTAACAAAACCCCTAGATACACAGACTATACTTAAAGAAATAGTCCTGTGCTGGAGGAGAACATACTCATAAATGAGGACCAAAGTTGACTTGTTCTTATTGTAGAATTAAAGCAATAGAAGGGTTGTCAGACACCAGTGATCTTCTTCACAGATAAGAAAAATAAATCCAATAATGGAACAGTCCAAGGATACACTGGACTAGATAACATATCATGTTAGTATCAAAACCAGTTGCCAGACCTGGGGTCCTGTCTCCTATCTTGTCTTCATTTTTTTTTTTTTTAACCAATTTCCCTAACTGTCCTCAAACTTCATTTCCTTCTACACCCATTGCTACTATCTGGCATATGGGGAATAACACAGATCTTTTCTAATGTTATTGAGGCCATATTTAGATGAAACTTTTAGAGACATTCGAACTTAGAAATGTAGATAGGGACATTCCTCATGCTGTGAGCAATAACAACAGCAACAACAACAACCACATTAAAATTCATGTACCCTGACTTCCTGTCCCAGGAAGGGAAAAGTCAGTACTGTATCTTAATGTTCCTTTGCTTTGCATGGAAGGAAGAGCACTTACATGCCTTTCCACTGTCTAAATTATGGGGTTGCAACACTGAAGAATCTTGGCAACTCCATTGAGAAACCTTGGAAACTCTTGCATAAGTTACTCTGAGTCTTATGTAACCATCCTGGGGCATTTTGAAAACCTCACTGAGTCACAGAGAGAAGATTATGGAAAAAGAAATTTTCACAGTATTGTCACAAGGCAGAATTTCATATTCATGGAGAGTCTGCATGAGCATCTGCTTTCCTCTTTCCCTTGTGTGCTTTCAAAATATTTCTTCAGCCTCATACTACAAGCCAGTTGCAGTTGCCCCCTAATTGGTCATGCTCTTGGCCTTCACTGTGTCCCAAGACTACCTAATTATCTTGTACATTTTCATGTAAATTCTAGATTACTTTGTGAAGATGAGGCCAATGTCTTACCACAAAATTAAATAATTTGATACTTCCACTAAGAGGAGATATTGATTCTTCATTTACTAAAAATGAAGCTCAGGGCAATGTGTTTTGTATGCATTGTTTTATTTAATTCTCTCAAAACTCTCTGAAGCAGGTATTTCCCCCAGTTTCACAGAACATCACTGAGGTATCGAAAAGTTGATTGGTTAAATAATTGTTCAGGGCCCACAGCCAGTTGCTGCAGTTAGTATGATTTGCCTTTTTTGCCTGATATTGACAACTGTTCAGGAGAGAAATATTTTTTAAAGCTGACCCTTGCCAAAGTTGGAAAGAAAGCAGGGAATTTGGTAGATGAAACCATTAAGTACTAAAGTGTGATATTTAGTCTTAAAAATTAATTATCTAGCCCTGTCTTGCCCTCCACTCCAGTACTCTTGCCTGGAAAATCCCATGGACCGAGGATCCTGGTGGGCTGCAGTCCATGGAGTCGCTAAGGGTTGGACACGACTGAGGACTTCACTTTCACTTTCCATTTTCATGCATTGGAGAAGGAACTGGCAACCCACTCCAGTGTTCTTGCCTGGAGAATCCCAGGGACGGGGATGTCTGGTGGGCTGCCGTCTATGGGGCCACACAGTTGAACATGACTGAAGCAACTTAGCAGCAGCAGCCCTGTCTTGGTTAATTTGAAGAAAATTAATGTCTAAGTCATAACTACCCATATCTAAAAGAAGATGCTCAGGTCTGGTTAAAAGAAAAGAAAAAAAGAAAACATGGTAGACATAAGTTTTGAAATAAAGTATTAAAATTCACCTCTCTTAAACTTCCTTTTTTTGTTGTTTTGTTTTGGTTTTGGTTTTTTGGCTGCAAGGCATGTGGGATTTTAACCCCCCAACCAGGAATCAAACTCACACCCCTACATTGGAAGGTGAAGTCTTAACCATCAGACCATCAGGGAAGTCACAAACTTTGCTGTTTTTGTGTTGTGTTCTTATACCCAAAGTCACAAACTTGGCTGTTTTTCTCTTGTGTTCTTATACCCAACTAATAAACAAAAAAGCCTGCCTATGACTCATTGAACTCAGTGCTAAGAATATTCTATTTCTTTTTCTCTTTGCCTGAATTTTTTCTTTCCATATAGTGAGATATATCTGTCCTAATTCCTCCCAGACATTTTGATTATTATATTTTCTTTTAGTTGTAATACTGTTGTTGTGTAGCACCGTATAGAAGATATTTATTGAAAATTATAATATTAGTAGTCAGGAGCCTTGTTGTTAAGCTATTAAGATTGATGACTATCCAATCTTTTGTTCAATAAATATAAAATAGAGTATTTCACAAATCATTATATACTATCATTTGAGTTCCATGCAAGCTATTTATACAAATAAACTATGTTCCTGCTCCAGGATAGTATTTTACCTGAGTTGTTCTATAGTCCTGTGGATTCACCTGTTGCATCAACAGTGTTTCACTTTTAATATTAAAATTTAATTATACACTCCAAAACCTCTGACAGTATAAAAGTTTTCTTGCTTATCAAAGCACCAGATATGAGTATTTTAAAAGATTGATTTCTATTATGTATATAATCCTGTTTATATTTTGAAGTTTCAAATTATAGGTATAGTGCAGACATTTTTATTACTCTGCGCTTTGAGAATTCTGAATATTGTAATACACCCTATTAGAATCGATGTACCATATCATTGCATATTATAGATAAACCCATATACCCCTAATGTGAGAAGGGTTATAAAATTGAAGTAGAATAATAATTTTTTTCTGGTTTCTTTGATGCTTTATGCATTTCATTTATCAAAAACAACAGCAACAACATAAAATGGTCAGTAAAATATTTACTAGAACTTCAAAAGTCTCTAAAAACATAAATTGAATGGTGCCATATCTGGGCTTTTTTATAAACCACCTAGCTTCAGAATACAACAGTCCAGCATTTTTTGAGTATTGTGTCTTTGGAAGCCAGTCTACTTCAATTTAGCATTAGAAAACATTTCCACTTTTCATTAAATTCTTAGAAATTTATGTACAAATTACTAATAAAATTTTAGTAGTAAGAAATAAAATGTTACAGAATATGTGGTAGCTTTGCAATTATTTTATATAAAAAGGTTTATAAGACTTTTACATATTTGGCTAGAACAGAGCTGCTGAACCTATGCATTTCTTTAAAAGCTATCCTTTATAAAACTGAGACATTTCCCCAAATTTTCCATTAGTAGTATCTCCTTTGTTACATTATCTTTGTGCTCTTGAGTGGCTATGGTCTGAAAATTTGTGTCTCCCCAAATTTTATGTGTGAAGTCCTAACTCCTGAGGATGATGGGATTCCAGGCTTTGGAAAGTAATCAGATTTCAAAGGTAGATTCCTCATGAATGGGATTAGGGTGTTTATAAAAGTAGCTCCAGAGGGATCCTTGACCCCTTCTGCCATGTGAAGGCACAGGAAGATGGAGATGGTGGTAGCTTTCAGCAAGGAACAGGGCCTCCACCAGAAACATGGCCATGCTGACTTGATCTTGGACTTCACAGCCCCTAGAATTCTGACCAATAATAAATTGTTATTGTTTATAAGCTACCTAGACTGAAGTCCATTTTTAAAGCACTCCAAAGGTCTTACGCTATAGGATGCATGGCACATTATGGAACAGAGGACTTCATGAACCGATCTCTATTAACTTAAAACTTTTAAAATACAGCTTTCTCATCTGTTTAAGCATTCACAGAATTAAAGAGAGTTAGGATCTTGCTCTAGATTAGGTTTTGGCTTAAAAGAACATTGTGGCTAATTTGATCTATCCAGACCATGAAAACTTTCTCCATATCAGCAATAAGGCTCTTTGCTTTCTTATTATATGTATGTTCCCTGAAGCAGCAGTTTTAATTTGTTTCAAAACCTTTTCTTTGCATTTATGACCTGGCTAACTACTTGACACATGAGACCTATTTTTACCTGTCTCAGCTTTTGACAAGCCTTCCTCACTAAGCTCAATCATTTCTAGCTTTCGATTTAAATTTAAGAGATGTGCGATTCTTCCTTTCTCTTCAGAACTTAGAGGTCATTGTAGAGTTATCAACTGGCTTAATTTTAATATTTTTTGTTTCAGGGAATAGGGAGACTGAAGAGAAGGAAAGAGGCAGGGTAATGACTGATGGATGAAGGGGTGAGAACACACACAGTATTTACTTTATTACATTTACCATGTTATGTGGGCATAGTTTGTGGCACTCTAAAACACTTAACAATGATAATATCAAACATCACAGATAACTAAAAAATATAATAATGATAAAAATTTTAAATGTTATAAGAATTACTGAAAAATAATGCAGAGGTAGAAAATGAGCAAATGCTGTTGGGAAAATGATACCCATGGATTTGGTGGATTCAGACTTGCCACAGCTCTTCAATTTATGAAATATGCACTGCCTAAAAGTCCTTAAAATAAAACAAGGTCTTCCTGTGAATGGGCATGTGACAGATTAAATTTTATTTCTTTTTTTTAAAACAACTTTTCAGCATTCAGTTCTATAACCCAATTCTTGGCAAAAAGTCAGTAATACTAAATTATTAACATTTATGTATTTGTTTGATTCTTTTCATTGCATTTGATTTTTTCTTGTTATGTGAGCTATCTTTCATAAATAACTTCTTTTGATATGTTTTCCAAGAAATTGTGCCATTCAGCCTCTAAAATTGATTTTACCCTAAAATCACTTTCTTTACTCTCTTCCATGAGAGGTTTTAGTAACTGGCAATTGCTAGCTGATGCAGAGCTTAATGAGTTATATGATCCATAATTCAATAAAATTTTCACTGATATTTAGCATTTAGTGGTATATTTTCACAGTAAGAGATAAGAGGAAGACAGTATTATCTTTTATCTTCTTAAATAATGATTATTTGGAATTATATTTTCCAGGAAAAATGTTATTCCAAAAGTATGCCCTGTATAATCAATATATTTTCTAAAGTTGGTCTTAATTCCTATAAAATCTATAAAAACCAAAGGAGAGAGTTTGTGTGAGAACAAGAACATGGCGCAAAGTGTGAACTTGAAGAGCTTAAGAAAACTACAGCAGAATTCCTGAGGTTAAAAAGGCAGTAAAAGAATAAATAAATAAATAAAAAATCTTACTTCATTAACTTCATTTTCTTTATATTTCAAGAGCGTGGTGAATTTTCAGAATGTTACATGCTTTCTTTAATCTTTGAAGCTTTTCACACATTGTTTTGCATAGAATACTTTTATGCCTTCCTTATCTTACTGTACTTGTCCAAATCTCATTAATCTTTCAAGACTGAAATCAGGTTTACATCATTTGGGAAAATAATTTTGAGCTTCATTTTGTGCCTTTCGATCAGAAAAAGGTTTCTTGCTTCCTTTCCTCTGTGGCATCTTGTGGTTGCATTTACTATAAATGTAGCATAAATGTATTTATACAATTTATAGTTTCATAAATATGCAACTATAAATGTAATTATAATGCTAAAATATAGCCTAATTTGGTTATTTAGTTTTTGTTCTTCTGCTAGACTAAAAGCTCTTTGATGGCAATAAATTTATGTCATTCAAGTCTATCTCTGATTTCTCTTGAGTTGAAAATTATACAGATAGTTATATAGAGGCAAATCCATAAACAACTTTAGTTAACTGACCCAATGTAAAATATTATTTCTTAAAAATTAGAGTAGAATTTGAATGAATATGAGAGAAAACCCCAGGATCCCGAAAGCTTAAAATAGACAAAATACGCATCAAGATAATGAGTCGTTATCAGATTCTTATTTTCTGATACGATTCTCTATGCTGCTGCTGCTGCTAAGTGGCTTCAGTCATGTCCCACTCTGTTCGACCCCATACTCGGCAGCCCATCAGGCTCCCCCGTCCCTGAGATTCTCCAGGCAAGAACCGTGAAGTGGGTTGCCATTTCCTTCTCTAATGCATGAAAGTGGAGTTGCTCAGTCATGTCCAACTCTTAGCCCATGGACTGCAGCCTACCAGGCTCCTCCTCCATGGGATTTTCCAGACAGGAGTACTGGAGTGAGGTGCCATTGCCTTCTCCGACAACTATCAGTTCAGTTCAGTTCAGTTCATTTACTCAGTCGTGTCCGACTCTTTGCGACCCCATGAATCGCAGCACGCCAGGCCTCCCTGTCCATCACCAACTGCCGGAGTTCACTCAGACTCACATCCATCCAGTCGGTGATGCCATCCAGCCATCTCATCCTCTGTCGTCCCCTTCTCCTCTTGACCCCAATCCCTCCCAGCATCAGAGTCTTTTCCAATGAGTCAACTCTTTGCATGAAGTGGCCAAAGTACTGGAGTTTCAGCTTTAGCATCATTCCTTCCAAAGAAATTCCAGGGTTGATCTCGTTCAGAATGGACTGGATGGATTGCCTTGCAGTCCAAAGGACTCTCAAGAGTCTTCTCCAACACCACAGTTCAAAAGCATCCATTCTTCAGCGCTCAGCCTTCTTCACAGTCCAACTCTCACATCCATACATGACCACAGGAAAAACCATAGCCTTGACTAGACGGATCTTAGTCGGCAAAGTAATGTCTCTGCTTTTGAATATACTATCTAGGTTGGTCATAACTTTCCTTCCAAGGAGTAAGCATCTTTTAATTTCATGGCTGCAATCACCATCTGCAGTGATTTTGGAGCCCCCCAAAATAAAGTCTGACACTGTTTCCACTGTTTCCCCATCTATTTCCCATGAAGTGATGGGACTGGATGCCATGATCTTTGTTTTCTGAATGTTGAGCTTTAGGCCAACTTTTTCACTCTCCTCTTTCACTTTCATCAAGAGGCTTTTTAGCTCCTCTTCACTTTCTGCCATAAGGGTGGTGTCATCTACATATCTGAGGTTATTGATATTCCTCCCAACAATCTTGATTCCAGCTTGTGTTTCTTCCAGTCCAGTGTTTCTCATGATGTACTCTGCATATAACTCTCTATAGTCTCTGGCAAAATAAAAATGTTAGCAAGGTGAAATAGGGTATATTTATAAGAAAGCTTGAGAGCAACTTGTTATGTTAAATATTTTGTTTCTTGAACAGATGTTCTTCCAGTAATTACCGCCTGAGCCACCAGGGAAGTCCAGTACTTTTTTAGGTATGCTTCTTCACTCAGTCGTGTCTGACTCTTCCTGACCCCCTGTAGCCCACCAGGCTCCTCTGTCCATGAAATTTCTCAGGCAAGAAAAACTGGAGTGGGTTGTTATTTCCTACTCCAGGGGATCTTCCTAAGCCAGAGATCAAACCTGTGTCTCCTGCATCCCCTGCATTAGCAAACAGATTCTTTACCACTACACCACCTGGGAAGCCCACTTCTCTAGTTAGGGTCTCTCAAAATAGACAAATAAAATAATCAGAGAATTCATTTCTTACCTCCACATTTCATTGTGTATTTTGAGAAAGAGATACAAATAACAAATTATGTGAAATATCACCTGTTTTAATAGTGACGTATTAGTCTCTTGTGCCTGCTATACAAAAATTACCACATAATTAGGGACTTAAAGAAAGAGAAATTTGTTTTCTCACATTTTTGGAAGCCACAATTTCAAAATCAAGATGTTGGCAAGGCTCTGCTATCTGGACAGAGAGTCTGGAGGGGTAGGGGGGAAATCCAAAACCCATTTCTTACATCTTGTAATTTCTAGGTTTCCTTGGCCTGTGACAGCATCTCTCACTTCTCAGCCTCTGTCTCCGCATTGCCTCCTGCTCTTCTGTCTGCTTAATCTCCCTGTTTGTTTATTTTATAATGGCATCTATTATGGCATTTAGGATCCATCCAGACATCCCCCAATGGTCTCCTATCTCAATGTCCTCAATTTAATTACATCTGAAAAGATGTAATTTATCCAAATAAGGTAACATTCACAGGGTTTGGGGATTTGATCTTGGTGTCCATTATCAGCTTATCACAGTGATATGTACTATATGGAGGAAGAACATGGCACAAAGTGTGAACTTGAAGAGTTTAAGAAAACTACAGCAGAATTCCTGAGGTTAAAAAGGGCAGCGGGGAGGAAAGTAGAGTTATATTGATAAGAGGACATGCAAAAAGCAATATTCAAATGAGTCAGGAAAATTAGTGTAGTTAACATATATTCAATCAGAGGCTATTCTAGCACCAAAGTTAATTTCACATGAAACTTCCCTTTGAACAGCATTCACAACATACTTCCTGCCAGAATCATGTTGAGACCCCAGAGAACCTTTGTGATTTTCAGTGTTTTCAGTCTGCTTTAGTCCAGGCTGGTAGTTTTCTTAGTGGTAAGGCTGTCTCAGAAACTTTGTATGTTTTTAAATGAGTTTGAGTCTATTCCAGTCTAGCAAATCAGAAAGCTACATCAGTACTTCTTTTCTGTATAGGCTTTTCTTGTTTGGTTTATTCAGTACTATTTTAGGTGTGCCAAGCTTCTGTAGAACAATGTCCTTAGGTTCCTAGAAGGCCTTACTGCCAACTGCGAGAGGCAGAGTGAAATCACTGATCTCTCCTATCTTTAATGCATATTCTATAAATATCTGTGTGTATGCATATATTTTTATGATTGAATGTCACAACAGGAACTATGGGAATCTCCTGGGAATACTTAATTAAAATGCAGATTCCAGAGCCCAATAGGTCTTACTCAGTTTGAAACTCTGGCATTATATATTAGAAAAAAATTTAAAAAAGAAATTAGAAGCTCAGCTATTCAGGCATATATGACAGCAACATAGAAAATTAATTTAAAAAAATCAATTGATGCTAATAATAAAAATAAAAGAAGAAATTAATAAAATAGAAACTAAATATATAATATATATTATAACAAAAAACTATCTGGAAAAATATATATATAATTAATAACATTTTAACATAATTGAACAGAAAAAGAGAGATTAGGTATAAATAGAAATGTAGAAAATAACAAATAGAATTAAGGGCTGACCTTATAGCTACTGAAGGAAAGGTATTATGAACAATATAGCAATGCAAGTTTAAATAAAATGATGAATTCAGATAAAACCAAAATCTACTGATAATGATACAAGAAGATACAGGAAACTTGAATAATCATTAAATAAATCAAATTGCTATTAAAAATAAAATTCATCATTAATAAGCTTCAACAAACAATCCTAGGTGCAGCTGACAAAATTTGATAAACTGAAACAAAATCATAAGTAGGAAATAGAGTTAATATTATGTAATTGCTTTCAGAGAATAGTGAAAGAGTAACATCTCTTCCTAAACACTTTTCTCTGTACTTTAACAATCTATGTTATCCAATTCAGGTTTGGCTCTTCATTACTCAGAAGTTAATAATTTGAGAGGCAAGAGTCAGTAGAAAGAAAAGATGCTTTAATCAAAAGGATGGGGTCTACACCCATCTTCACATGGTATCTTGCCCAAATGATCTGACTGCAGGATTGTTAAGGGAGCCACTGGGGGAAGGGAGCTAGTCATTCTCTACTTAATTCGTCATTCTTATTCTTTTTATTCAGGAAAAGAATCAACAGTTTAGACAAGACATGGTGTGTACTCAGGAGAACATAGGTCAGGAGTTAGGTTAAATTGCCTGATGATTGCATTCCTATAGTTAGGTTAGAGGCAAACAGAAATGGGTAAACAGAAAAAGAGGCAAGAGAGCTTGCTTTCATCTATTCGAAGGAGATAGCACAATAGAATAAGGAGAAAACTTTTGTACATAAATTTGCAAAAAAGCCCTAGATAGTCAAAAAATATGAGAAGATGCTCACTGATATATTATCACTGATATGAAAATTAAACCAAAATAAGAAACAATTTTGTGTGGACCAGTATAGTTCAATTTAAGGAGGTTAAACATAGCAATTTTGGCAAATATATGAAGAAACTGAAATTTCTATGTAATGTTGAGTATGTAAATTTATACAATCACTTTGGAAAATTATTTTGTGTATTTGTTACAGTAAAATATGCAAAGTATTTTTTATTTTGTTATATGTGGAAATACATGCCTACATGCTGTCTCCCAAAATGTAAAAATCTATGTACAAAATATCATTTATTGAAGAAAAAATTTGATTTTTCACCAGCAGATACACTGAATTATATTCATACATTAAAATACTAGACAACAATAATGAATAAGCTACTGCTACATTCAACAAATATGAATGAATACCATAAACATAATATTTTAAGAAGATATAACACATGTCCCAACCCCAAAGTTCATATTTATGATACCTTTATATAAAAGTCAAAAACAGGCAAAACATTTATGGTCATTGAAGTAGGATTACTAATTATATTTGTGAGATAGAGCCTTAAAAAAAAAGTTTCAAATGTGAGAAATTTCATTTCTTTAAGAGTGCTGCTTAAAAAGAAACACCAATTTGTAATAATTAAATACCTCTCTTTTACATACATATATATATACACATATATGTATACATATATATTTTACGTGTTATATTGCATTTGAGTTGAATGTTTATAATAATTAAAACAATAAGCAAAAGATATGAGCAAAAGTTGGCCTCTGAGACAGTAATTTTCTGCCAGGTTTAAATACAGACAAAAAACCAACAATTCTTTTAAATAAATGTCTGTTATTACATTAAATGTTTTATAAGTATCTTTAATGATTAATTTTAAAGGGAAGAGGATTAAATGAAACAGAAATATTATCCAGTGGAATAGAAGGATTAGTAAGAGGTTCAGTTTCCTGAAATTAAGAAAAAAACAAATACGTTCTAAGAAGTAGAGTGTGGTTAACTGTGGTGAATATTTCTGAGACATTCTGTGAGGTAGGGACCCACAAGAAGCCTTCACACTTGGCAATTTGGGGAGCTATTGTTTACTTTCCTAGACTGCCTTTAAATGGTGTGATAGAAACAAGCAAAACCTCTTAGGGATTTCAGATGCAAAGAATTTTAGAATCTTAAATGACACCAAGTCAAGCCCTCCCATATATTTTGAGCTGTGGGGCCAGCAGGAACGAACTTTGAAGGAAAACGTATTGAAATTAGTTGACATCACAATCCACGCTGCTGAGATCACCAGCATTAATGCTACTGGACTGAAGGTGTAAAAACGAAGCACAGTCTCTTTGCTTTAAGTAACTGAGTCATATGCAGGACATATACAGATAGGATAATCTAATGAAATTAATTCATTTATGGAAATTCTTTCAAATATGTAACATAGAAACTCAACTGACATCTGACATATCTTATTAATGAATATGACTAAAATTCTAACTTTAGGTGAAGTCTCTTTTTACCTACTTTATTTCTTAGTTTTGAACATGAGAATTTAGAGACTTAAATCTTGCTTTATTATGGATATTTGTTTATTATTTGGCTATTTATACCAATGTATGTGCTAATCCAGTAGAGTTTTCACATAGGGAATATTTAATAGGCAGTTATGATTAGTGCATACTGAAGATCTTATAATTCACATTTCCAGTCACATAGCTTTTTTTCTCTTTTCAAGACAGAAACTGTTGTCCTAAAGCAACATGTTACAATACATTTATACATTCATGGGACACACTGATGGAATTCCTAGCTGGTCACTACACCTGTGTCCTGGAATGGATGTAGAATTTTTTATTTTTAACCTAAAAAGGCTTTCAATTTTTATTTTAATCTTTTGAAATTGATGGTGATTTCCTAAAAGAGACACTGTTACTTAGGCACTAGAAAAGCAGGAAAGAAAATTCAGTGCCTTTCTGTTTACCTGATCTATGATTCCAACCAAACAATAAACTTATTTACTGTTTTATTATAATTCTGCCTTAAAAATATGCCTCACCTACTCTTCTGATGTCCATGTGTAGAGTCTTCTCTTGTGTTGTTGCAAGAGGGTGTTTTCTATGACCAGTGAGTTCTCTTGGCAAAACCCTGTTAGCCTTTGCCCTGCTTCATTCTGTATTCCAGGGTCAAATTTGCCTGTTACTCCAGGTATTTCTTGACTTCCTACTTTTGCATTACAGTCCCCTGTAATGAAAAGGGCACCTTTTTTGGGTATTAGTTCTAGAAGGTCTTGTAGGTCTTCATAGGACCGTTCAACTTCAGCTTCTTCAGCATTACTGTTCGGGCCATGAAGTGAAGTGAAGTCACTCAGTCATGTCCAACTCTTTGCGACCCCATGGACTGTAGCCTATCAGGCTCATCCATCTATGGGATTTTCCAGGCAAGAGTGCTGGAGTGGATTGCCATTTCCTTCTCCAGGGGATCTTCCCGACTCAGGAATCGAACCTGTCTCCCGCATTGCAGGCAGACGCTTTACCGTCTGAGCCACCAGGGAAGCCACTGTGATATTGAATGGTTTGGAAATGAACAGAGATCATTCTGTTGTTTTGAAATTGGGCCCAAATACTGCATTAGGGACTCTTATCAACTGTGAGGGCTACTCCATCTCTTCTAAAGGATTCTCCCTCGCAGTAGTAGATATAATGGTCTTCTGAGTTAAATTCAACCATTCCAGTCCATTTTAGTTCACTGATTGCTAAAATGTTGATGTTCACTCTTGCCATCTCCTGTTTGACCACTTCCAATTTGCCTTGATTCATGGACCTAACATTCCAGGTTCCTATGCAGTATTGTTATTTACAGCATCAGACTTTTCTCCTATCACCAGTCACATCCACAGCTGGTTGTTGTTTTTGCTTTGGCTCTGTCTCTTCATTCTTTCTGGAGTTATTTCTCCATTGTTCATCAATAACATATTGGGCACCTACCAATCTGGGTGTCCTATCACCTACCATCTTTCAGTGTCCTATATTTTTGCATTTTGATACTGTTCATGGGATTTTCAAGGCAAGAATACTAAAGTGGTTTGTTATTCCCTTCTCCAGTGGACCATGTTTTGTCAGAACTCGCCACCATGACCTTTCGATCTTGGATGGCCCTATGCAGTACAGCTCGTGATTTCATTGAATTAGGCGAAGGCATGGTCCATGCGATGAGTTTGATTAGTTTTCTGTGATCATGGTTTTCATTCTGTCTACTGAATGATGGATAAGGATAAGAGGCTTATAGAAGCTTCCTGATGGGAGAGACTGACTGAGGGGGAAATTGAGCCTTGTTCTGATGGGTGGGGCCATTCTCAGTAAATCTTTAATCCAATTTTCTTTTGATGGGTGGGGCTCTGTTCGCTCCAAACTATGGTGCAGGTAATGAAGATACCACTGAGTGACTGAACTGAACTGAACTTTTCTGAGGTACCAATTATATCACTTACCTTTCCCAGATCTTGTAATTTATCAACAAGGTCTGAAGAGTTCAGGGAACTAATAATTATATCTAGTATTTTTTAGTTACTATATTTATAGTAGTCAAGATGAGTATAGATATGTTTTTCAGTCACTAAGTCATGTCTGACTCTTTGCAACCCCATGGGCAGCAGCATGCCAGGCTTCCCTGCCCCTCAATATATCCCAGAGTTTGCTCAGATTCATGTCCATTGAGTTGGTGATGCTGTTCAAACAACTCATACTCTGTCACCCTCTTCTCCTGTCCTAAATCTTTCCCAGCATCAAGGTCTTTTACAATGAGTTCACTCTTCATATCGGGTAGGCAGAGTATTAGAGCTCAGCTTCAGTGACAGTCCTTCCAATGAATATTCAGGCTTGATTTCCTTTAGGATTGACTGGTTTGATCATCTTGCTGACCAAGGAACTTCAAGAATCTTCTCCAGCACCACAGTACAAAAGCATCAGTTCTTCAGCACTCAACCTTCTTATGGTCCAACTTTCACATCTGCACATGACAACTGGAAAAATCATAACTTTGACTATATGGACCTTTGTTTGCAAAGTATGACTCTGCTTTTTAACATGCTGTCTAGGTTTGTCACAGCTTTTCTTTTAAGGAGCAAGAGTCTTTTAATTTCATGGCTGCAATCACCACCCAAAATGATTCTGAAGCCCAAGGAAAGAAAATCTGCCACTGTTTCCATTGTTTCCCCATTTATTTGCCACGACATGATGGGAACAGATGTCATGATCTTAGTTTTTCCAACGTTGAGTTTTAAGCCTACTTTTTCACTCTCTTCTTTCACCTTCTTCAAGAAGCTCTTTAGTTCCTCTTCACTTTCTGTCATTAGAGAGGTATAATCTGCATATCTAAGGTTGTTGATATTTCCCCAAACAATCTTGAAAAGCACTCCTCTTAAAACATATGTAATTAAGGGAAAGTTCATGGGTGATAAACTTGAAAACTTTAAGGAAAGTTATGGAAGTGAAACACTAAGACAGTATACTAAATGGCTTCATTTTATATGAAATGCCTTGGACATGCAAATCCACAGGAGCCAAATGTATATTCAGTTCAGTTCAGTTCAGTTCAGTTGCTCAGTTGTGTCTGACTCTTTGCAATCCCATGAGTCTCAGCACACCAGACCTCCCTGTTCATCACCAACTCCTGGAGTTTACTCAAAATCACGTCCATCGAGTCGGTGATGCCATCCTGCCATCTCATCCTCTGTCATCCCCTTCTCCTCCTGCCCCCAATCCCTCCCAGCATCAGGGTCTTTTCCAATGAGTCAGCTCTTCGCATGAGGCGGCCAAAGTACTGGAGTTTCAGCTTTAGCATCAGTCCTTCCAATGAACACCCAGGACTGATCTCCTTTAGGATGGACTGGTTGGATATCCTTGCAGTCCAAGGGCCTCTCAAGAGTCTTCTCTAACACCACAATTCAAAAGCATCAATTCTTTGGTGCTCAGCTTTCTTCACAGTCCAACTCTCACATCCATACATGACCACAGGAGAAACCATAGCCTTGATAGATGGAACTTTGTTGGCAAAGTAATGTCTCTGCTTTTCAATATGCTATCTAGGTTGGTCATAACTTTTCTTCCAAGGAGTAAGCGTCTTTTGGTTTCATGGCTGCAGTCACCATCTACAAGGATTTTGGAGCCCCCAAAATAAAGTCTGCCACTGTTTCCACTGTTTCCCCATCTATTTCCCATGAAATGATGGGACCAGATGCCATGATCTTAGTTTTCTGAATGTTGAGCTTTAAGCCAACTGTTTCACTCTCCACTTTCACATTCATCAAGAAGCTTTTTAGTTTCTCTTCAGTTTCTGCCATAAGAGTGGTATCATCTGCATATCTGAGGTTATGATATTTCTCCCGGCAATCTTGATTTCAGCTTGTGCTTCTTTTAGCCCAGCATTCCTCATGATGTACTCTGCATTTAAGTTAAATAAGCAGGGTGACAATAGACAGCCTTGACGTGCTCCTTTTTCTATTTGGAACCAGTCCGTTGTTCCACGTCCAGTTCTAACTGTTGCTTCCTGACCTGCATACAGGTTTCTCAAGAGGCAGGTTTGGTGGTCTGGAATTTCCATCTCTTTCAGGATTTTCCACAGTTTATTGTGATCCACACAGTCAAAGGCTTTGGCATAGTCAATAAAGCAAAAATAGATGTTTTCCTGGAACTCTCTTCCTTTTTCCATGATCCAACGGATGTTGGCAATTTGATCTCTGGTTCCTCTGCCTTTTTGAAAACCAGCTTGAACATCTGGAAGTTTGTGGTTCATATATTGCTGAAGCCTGGCTTGGAGAATTTTGAGCATTTATTTACTGGCGTGTGAGATGAGTGCAATTGTGCAGTAGTTTTAGCATTCTTTGGTATTGTCTTTCTTTGGGATTGGAATGAAAACTGACCTTTTCCAGTCCGGTGGCCACTGCCGAGTTTTCCAAATTTGCTGGCATACTGACTGCAGCACTTTCACAGCATCATCTTTCAGGATTTGAAATGTTTCAACTGGCATTCCACCACCTCCACTAGCTTTGTTCATAGTGATGCTTTCTAAGGCCCATTTGACCTCACATTCCAAGATGTCTGGCTCTAGGTGAGTGATCACACCATTGTTCTTATCTTGGTCATGAAGATCTTTTTTTGTACATTTCTTCTGTGTATTCTTGCCACCTCTTCTTAATATCTTCTTCTTCTGTTAGGTCTATGTGATTTCTGCCCTTTATTGAGCCCATCTTTGCATGAAATATTCCCTTGGCATTTCTAATTTTCTTGAAGAGATCTCTAGTCTCAAATGTACATTAGTGGCTACCAAACACTGAAAGAAAGAAAGTAGTGGGTAAAGCATTTCATTTGGGGGTAAAAAGAATGTTCTAGAATTAAAATAATGTTTTCTAGAGTTAACATCTCTGTGAATATATTAATAAAATGTTGAATTCTACATTAAACAAATAAATTGTATCATATATGAATTACACCTGCATTAAAAATTAAAGAAAAACTATGTGATCCTACAAATAAATATATAAACACCACCAACAAAATTCACCAACCATTCTTCATTAAACTCTAAGAAAACCAGTAATGGAAATTACTTGTTATGATAAGTAGTATTTATAAGAAAATATTACCTAACTTCATCTTTAGTCATGAGAGATGAGCACTGTCTACCTAGAATAGGGAACAATGTTAGCACATTCCCTCTCACCATGCACATGCAGCATTTTGCTGAAAGTCCTAGCTAGCACAAGAAGGAAAGTAAATAAATGAAAAGTATAAAGAATGAAAAGGAAATAGAACTGTCTATATTTGCAAAAGGCATAGGATATATATTCTAGGAAATCCCAAATATTTATCTTTAAGAAATTATACAATCCCTTGAAGTAATATAAGAATGCAACAAATTCTTAGGATACAAGATCAATATATAAAAGTCATTGGCTTTCGTATATACCAAGAATAAATAACTGGAATTTAAAATTAAAAAAAATAAGTTAAACTGTGTCATATGCCCACAGGATAAAGCTTAAGTATGAATCTAACCAAACCTGTACAAGATATATATGCAAAAAGATAAAACACCAAAAGGAAAAAGCCAAAGAATACATAAATAGAGAAATAATCCATATTTATTGCTTGGAAGACAATTTCATTAAAGTGGTAATTCTCCATAATTTTAGCTAAAAAGTTGACACATTCCTTATCAAAACCCAAGCAAACTTTTCTATAGATGTTGATAAAATTATTATCAAATTGATATGGAAAAGGATAGGACCTAGAATAGCCAACACAATTCTGAAATAAAAGAGCTCATGTTACCCAATTTTAGAACTTATTATAAAACCACCATAATTCAGACTGCGTGGTTATTGGCACAAGTATAGCAACACTGATGAGCAAAACAAAGTAGAGAACTGAAATAATAGATCAACACAAATATAATCAAGTTATATTTTTATAAAGAGAGAAAAAAATTCAATGGAAGAACCATTATCCTTTCTGAAAATGACACTAGAACAAGTGGATATCCATAGGGATAAAAAGAGAACAAAACCAAACAAAAGTACTAGAGACAGATCTCATGATTTTAAACCTGGATCATAGGAACTAAATGCAAAATTCAAAACTATGAAACTTCTATAAGAAAAATTTGCTAATAAACTTTTAGTTATAACACTATAAGCAAATTTATGAAGGAAAAATTAGATATGTTGGCCTTTATTAAAATCAAAATTTTTGTCCAACAAATGATGCTGTTTAAAGAGAATGAAAAGACAACTTATTCAAAATATTTTCCATTTGAGGATGGGAGATATGCAGATGGCACCACCCTTATGGCAGAAAGTGAAGAGGAACTAAAATGCCTCTTAAGTGAAAGAGGAGAGTGAAAAAGTTGGCTTAAAGCTCAGCATTCAGAAAACTAAGATCATGGCATCTGGTCCCATCACTTCATGGCAAATAGATGGGGAAACAGTGTCAGACCTTATTTTTCTGTGCTCCAAAATCATTGCAGATGGTGATTGCAGCCACGAAATTAAAAAACACTTACTGGAAGGAAAGTTATGACTAACCTAGATAGCATATTGAAAAGCAGAGACATTACTTTGCCAACAAAGGTCCGTCTAGACAAGGCTATGGTTTTTCCTGTGGTCATGTATGGATGTGAGAATTGGACTGTGAAGAAAGCTGAGCACTGAAGAATTGATGCTTTTGAACTGTGGTGTTGTAGAAGACTCTTGAGAGTCCCTTGAACTGCAAGGAGATTCAACCAGTCATTCTAAAGGAGATCAGTCCTGGGTGTTCTCTGGAAGGACTAGTGGTGAAGCTGAAACTCCAGTACTTTGGCCACCGCATGTGAAGAGTTGACTCATTGGAAAAGACCCTGATGCTGGAAGGGATTGGGGGCAGGAGGAGAAGGGGACGACTGAGGATGAGATGGCAGGATGGCATCACCTACTCGATGGACATGAGTTTGAGTGAACTCCGGGAGTTGGTGATGGACAGGGAGGCCTGGTGTGCTGCGAATCATGGGGTTGCAAAGAGTTGGACACAACTGAGCGACTGAACTGAACTGAACTAAACTGAATTGAACGGAAAGAGGTAAAAGGGATTTCCCAAGTGCTGCTAGTGGTAAAGAAACTATCTGCCATGCAGGAGACACAAGAGACATGGGTTTGACCACTTGGTCGGGAAGATCCCCTGGAGAAGGGCATGGCAACCCACTCCAGTATCCTTGTCTAGAGAATCCCATGGACAGAGGAGCCTGGAGGGCTGCAATCCATCGGGTCGCCAAGAATCGGACACAATTGAAGCGATTTAGCACACAAATAGGTGAAACATAGGGGAATGTTTTGGGCTATGAGACAATTTTCAGTTATCTATAACAGCAAATACCTGACATCATGGATTTGTCTAAACAAAGAGAATTTCATAAATAAAAGAGTGGACCATAATATATGAAAGTTCAAATAAAATTCAGCAGAAGATTGGAGGGTTTTATGATGTAATGCAGACTCTGATGAAATAATGTAATTCTATTGTAACTATGTGGCATACTTTATTAAAGAAGGTGACAGAAAAGGGACTAATCTAGATAACTTTAGAAAGAAGGAAAGGTTGTAAGACTAGAGAGAAAAACTATTAATATAGATCAGTACCATAGTTGGTAAAATTTTTCCCATTGGAGTAGAAGTTAGCAATCCTTGGAATAATGGCATAAAACATGTAATTGCAATTCAGAACAAGTGGAAAGTGTTTCTGAAAATGCTTTTGAAATTGTATAGTAAAGGTGAATACTCTTGGTACCCAAAGAAAATGTGCATACCCTACTCAGGTTCTTGACATTAAGAGCCCCTACATATTCTATTCAAAATTTATGAGTATATTCCAAGCAGTACGTGCACATCTTTGATTTAGTGCATGTGCCTGAGTGTTATGGTATATTTACAGAGGAAAATTATATGGCCCCAAGTTAGGGTGAATACAAAATATCTTCTAGTCTTATTGTGAACAGAATTATTCAGAACAAAGTGAGTGACATAATAACTAAATGCAGATGCTATAAAACTAACAGGACTCTTAAGTTGTTTGACAAATCATGAAGATATCCTGTTGCAAAATACATAAAGCAATTTTCTCTTTGAGATACTGTAACAATCGGATATGGTCGAATCTATCCTGAGTTTAACAGAAACCACAGAATGACTTTGTAATCCATAAATCCACACATGACAGTAGTTAAGCTGTTTCATAAATGATTTGCAATAGAAGGAGGATTTTACTATAATTGTTCTCCATAGCCATAAAAAGCATTATGGAATAGGAAAAAAAAAAAAGTATATAATACTATATGTGGAAGGGAAACATTTTTAATGAACTAGGATAGAAATATTATCAATTATATAAGGAGTGAAGGAAGCCTTTCTAATCACATAAGGCCTACCCTCTAATTATTCAAACAAGTAAGTCAAATTTCTTCTTGATTAAATCACAAAATTAGTGGGCTCTAAAGGTTTGGGGTATAAAAGTATCTCATGAGTTGCTTGTTAAAATTATCCCTGGCCTCTGTCATCAGTTTAACACTATATACTTTTTTTCTAAATATGACTTAAAGTGTATCTGATAGAAACTGTTTTATTGTATACTTATTATTATTTATTTTGAATAGCTTTTATTTTTTTCTGTATCCTATGGATTATTTAGAAGAATATTCATTGAATTCCATTGCTTGTGTCTTTCATTGTTTCTTTTGAGAAATCAATTTCCAGTATATGGTCTTTTTTTTTTTTTTAACAATGTTTTTATTTTTTTTTTTTTTCTGGTCATCTTTTAAAGTTTTCTTTATTCTAACTTTCAGTAAGCCTACCATAATATATCAATAAAAATGTTTGCTTCTTTGTCTTGATGTCATGAACCAATTTTGTAATTTTTTGATTTGTTTGACTTCAAATTTTAACCTTAGTTGACTATTTTCATGAACTTGGAGTCTGAAGAGTTTTTAGACAGGAAACATATCTGTGTTATAGACAATTATTTCTCTTTACCATATCTTGCACTTGTGCTCTTTTTTCTGTATTTTAATTCTTTTATTTCTGTCATATTTCAATCAGAATAGCTGATTTATATGGGTAGTAAACTACTCTTCTCTTCACACTGGCCATCCTGCTATCTAAACTCTCAGGTAAGATGTTATTGGATTTCTGTGGTTCTAAAATATACATGTCAATTTTTATATAGTATCCAATTTTCTAATAAAACTATTTTGTTACCTTAGTTAATAGTCACAGATATTATAAAGTCCATTTCTTATAAGAATGGTATTTTACTCCTATATTCTATGTCCATTTTCATTAATTTTGTTTTGATTTCTGCATTAGATTTTATCTTTTAACATTCCTGGTGTGTACATAAATTTTTAGGCTTGAAAGGGACTCCTCTTGATCCAGGTAGAATATCAGCAAACCAAACTTTCATGTTACTTTAAATGCTCTACTTGATCAGAAACAGGCTATACTGTTATCCAATCCTAAATGCCAGCACTGCTCTGGGCTCCATTATTCTTTGCTCCTTGATCTCTCTAAAATAAGGTCAGATATGCAACCATAGCCAAACATGTCCTGTTCTCATCTTACCCCTTCTAGTCCTCTGTAAAACTCACTCTTGCCCAAAATGCCTAAGGAAGTATGAGCCACTGCTTGTGAGGCACTGTTTGCCTGCAATCCATGGAATGCTTCCCCTTGAATAATGGGCATCATACTCACTAGTGCATTTTTTTAGCTTTGTGATTTTGACCTCTGGTGGCATTGGCCTGCAGTGGATTGAAGAAGGGTTTCTTTTCCTGGCCAGAGATTAAGGTCGGGTTTCAGAAATGAGAGTGCTCTAGCCTAGTCACTAGAGCGCTGGCCCATTGACAAGGTCCTAGGCCATCAGTTGTGCAAAAAAGAATTCCCACAAAGTTGGAAAGTAAAGAAACAGGTAAAGTGTTTATTAGGAGGAAAAAGAATATGTGTGGATAGATACATGGGCAGGATCAGAGAGGGCGTCATGCCCACATGATAGTTTGAATCACTTTTATGGGGTATTTCTTCAGGGTTTCCTTTGACCAGTCATTGTGATTTACTTGGTTCTGAGTCCATGTTTGGTTTATCTCAGAGTCCTCCCCTGTGTGCAGATGCATCTCTTAGCCATGATGGATTAGGCCAGTGGATAAATTGACATCATTCCTAGTTTGATCTCCGAGAGCTTTCTAGTCAGGGTCTTCTCCTTGACTTAGAAAATGAGAAACACTTGATCTCTTATCTCTTACTGTGGGCAGGGCCCAGACTCCTCTTTTCATTGTTTTGCAATTGATATTTTGGAGTTTCTGTCCACAGGCAACAACCTCCAGCTGCTTATTCTGGGGCAGGGATGGTCTGGGGGAGGGAGGGTGATGGCACATCTACCTCCTACCTCAATTTGACACTGATTCAGTTCAGTTCAGTTCAGTCACTCAGTCGTGTCCGACTCTTTGTGACCCCATGAATCGCAGCACGCCAGGCCTCCCTTTCCATCACCAACTCCCGGAGTTCACTCAAACTCACGTCCATTGAGTCGTGATGGCATCCAGCCATCTTATCCTCTGTCGTCTCTTTCTCCTCCTGCCCCCAACCCTTCCCAGCATCAAAGTCTTTTCCAATGAGTCAGCTCTTCACATGAGGTGGCCAAAGTACTGGAGTTTCAGCTTTAGCGTCGTTCCTTCTAAAGAAATCCCAGGGCTGATCTCCTTCAGAATGGACTGGTTGAATCTCCTTGCAGTCCAAGGGACTCTCATTAACTAAATAATATTGTGAATTAAATGATATGAATTATTTCAGAAACTGGAAAATTGTTATAATGATTTACTTTTATTTATGAAAGCCACTTAAAGTGGGAACAAATAATTATAATGCAACCTGAGATTAAGAATAAAATGCTAGTTTTAGAAAATCTGGTCTAGACTTTCAGAGTGAGATTCAAAGTCTGAGATCTCTCCTCCAATATTTGTCCTGCATAAGACCATAAAACTGTTTAAATTCAGCATCTTTGCCTTTGATTTCTCCTAAACTTTCCATTCTCTAGATATCAGATTTAAAATCACTAAGTTGTAGATTTAAGGAAAAAGCCCCATTGCTTTCAGAAAACATGTTTGCATACATAGAAAATTTAGCGGCTTCAACAAATACAAAGTATTAGAACTAATTTAGCAATGTTGCATATGTAAGGTTAATTTTAAAAAATCAATCATATTTCTATTGGAAATGAAATTGGAAAATGAAATCTGAAAATTAAGAGTTCAGTTCCAGCTCTGACATATGCGTGGTCTGAAAAACAATTTTTCTTGGATGCATTTGAAAAGTAGAAGAATATGCTATCTGAAAATATACTTCTTTGGCATAAGGATTATTTTGAGCTGATGATTTTTGATAAAGTGTGTAGTGGGGGGTGGCGGGGGGAACCCTCTGAAAACAGAGTAGAAATTACCCTTTTGTAAAGAAAATCTACATTTATAAAGACAATTTACATTAGAAAGGGGCCTGTACCAGGAAGAGAGCTATTACCAGAGACAACTTTTTCACTTGAGAGACTTATCTGCTTGCCTAGCAACCTTTGTTTACCAAGCTTTTCCTCCTCTCACCTGACTTAATTGCTTCCCTCCCTGCCTGTAATATATTTCTTTTGTCTTTAGCTGAAGAAAATATTTAAAGTGATGGCTTTGACTGTCTCAGGGAGTTATGCATTTGCTTAAATATCTCTCATGCGTTGACTGAAAAAAAATGCACAACCTAAAAGTTGAGAGTTACATTTTATTCTGTGGATATTCTGAGGATTTCAAGCTGGAAACACAGCATTTTAGATAATGCTGAGAAACTATTCTGAAGAAGGTGGGGGGGTAGGGGCGGGAAGCCAGGATATATAGGAGTTTTGCAAAAAAAAAAGATCAGATAGTCAGAACATCATAAGATTACTATTAATCAAAGAAAATGAGACATCTCAAGTTAATGAATCTAGTGCTTTTCTGTGTTTGGGAGGATACAAATTCTGGGCTTATTGAAATCATTGCTTTGAGATGAACCTCTGCTATCTGAAGCCAGTATCCTGTGCTGTCTCCTCCAGGATCTCCTCAGGGTATACACTCTTGGGAGTGGCTTCAGCATTCTCTTTCCATCCTGCGTTCCCTTAATACTCATCTTCAGAGAGCCTGTAATGCCATAGCTTTAAGTATACAACATTCTTTATTTACTGATAAAACAGGCAATAGTTTTTATTCACACATGCATATGTGAGGTATTTATTATAATAAAATTTTCTTTCTTTTTATTAATTTGTCTTTTATTAAAAAGAATGTCAACCAAGAACTCAGAAGGGTAGAGGAAAAATGATTTTTCCTCACTTACACATTAAAGACCTGAGTTTTCAAGGAATGCTGCCACCCTAAAATAAACAGACTAATCTGGAGTTGTAGTAGAGAACTGGTCTCTTGGAAGAAAACATCCTGGAGTATAAACTGGTAGAAACACTTCAAAGAATTTTGACAAATTGCTGGAGGCCAATAGTGTACCAGCATGACAATGAGACATCTAGGAGGTGCCATCTTAAAGATACCCTGCACTTTTATTGGCTTTACTTTTATGAACTATACCAAATTCTCAAAGATTCAATAAACCCCAGTGTCTCTAGCAGGGAGATGGAAAGAGTAATCCTTGTGAAATAGTTCTAGAGCCTTTTCCATAACAAAGGCTCACTCTCCAGTGGAAAGTCCTGACCAGAAAAAGAAGAGAAGGTATTCCTCTCTAGTCCCCATCTCACCTATAGAGTGGGCCTATGTCATACAAGAAGAAGCAAGAAGACAGAGTCTCTGGTCTTGACCTCAGCTGGCATTGGCCTGCAATGGCTTGGAGCAGGACCTGAGTTCCTAGCCAGAGAGGGGCTGGGTCGCTGTAGTGAAAGCACCAGATTCTAGACACTAGACCAGCGGTCAGTGACAAGGGCCCTAGCCCTGTGGCTTTGCAGAAAGGAATTTCCACAAAGACAGAAAGTGTTGCAGGAAGGGAGACCCCTTCCAGGGTCCGAAACTGGTCTCTTGTCTAACACTCGGAAATGAATTGTCCAAGAAGACACATCTGCTGACAGAGCAAGAGATTTTATTGGGAAAGGGAACCTAGGTAGAGAGCAGTAAGGTAAGAGAACCCAGGAGAACAGCTCTGCTGCGTGGCTCAGAGTCTCAGGTTTTATGATGATGGAATTAGCTTCCAGGTGGTCTTTGGCCAATCACTCTAATTCAGAGTCTTTCCTGGTGGTATACACATTGCTCAGCTAAGATGGATGCTGGCGAGAGGGATTCTGGGAATTGGACAGACACACAGTGTCTCCTTTTGACCTTTCCTGAACTCTTCTGGTTGGTGGTGGCTTATTAGTTCCATATTCCTTATCAGGATCTACTGTCATAAAACAACTCATGCAAATGGTTACTGTGGTGCCTGGCCAGGGTAGACGATTTCAATCAGTGTGCTTCCCCTAACAAAAGTAGTGAAGCAAAGTATTTATGAGGAGGAAAAAGAGTACAGTACCTGAGGACAGACACATGAGCAGACTGAGAGAGAATCCCTGACTTGCTCCCACATAGCAGTTTATATCACTTGTATGGGCAATTTCTTCTGAGTTTCCTTTGGCCCATCCTTATGATTTGCCTGGTTCAGAGTCCATATTTGTTGTATCTCAGGATCCTCCCATGTTTATGGGAAGGTGAATCTTGGTGTATGAATCTCTTAGCCAAGATGGATTCTGCTGCAAAAGCCCATGAGTAGAACATCCCTTGAAAGGACTCCCCTTTGGCCTCCAAGGGGCCTTCTCCGTATGTTGTATGGTGCAGGAGTTCTCCTGACTTTGGGAATGAGAAATATGTGGTCTGTGTGGTGACCCAAAGATGAAACAGCAGATAAAACCAAGGAGGGTCTTGGAATGCAGGAACAGAAAAACCAGACCCTTATCATCCTTCCCTCTACCATGTTGTAACTATTAATGGAACAGTATAAACTCTGTCCCCTCTTACCCCATAGGGAGAAGGTATTTGCCCTACTCTTCCCCCACCCAGTATACATGCCTCATCCAATCAGCAAATGACCTGCAAGACCCCTATCTCACTCCTTGTACCCTGATTATACAAGTGGACTAAGGACCCCTGTTCAACATCTGTTCTCCCTTGAGCTAGCCCACTGTTCTAACAGCATCTCGCATTCTAATAAACTTTATTTCCCTCTCATTCTGTCTCACGTCTGGAAATACCAACCTGCGCCCAGACCAGAGCAGTCTGTGCAGAGTTCAGCCTCCTCCCTTAATTGCTCTGCTAGTTCTGTCTGGGAGTTTCTGTCAGAGCATGAACCTATTTATAATCAAGCTTTACCCTGATTGGGGGTGGGGTGGGGGGCCCATTCGCTTCCTGCCTCAGTCTCAGGGGCCTCAGTCTGCAGCTGCTTGAAGCAGGATTTCAGTTCCCAACCAGAGACTGAAGTCAGACTGTGGCAGTGAGAGTATGGATTCCTAGCCACTAGACCAGTAGCCAATGACAAGGCCCTGGCCTGTCAATTGTGTACAAGTGAATTTCCACATAGAGGCAGAAATAAGTAAATCAAATAACTGTTTATAAGAAGGAAAATCAGTACTTGTGGATAGACACAAAATGTTGGGCTCATAGAGCCTTGCCTTTGTGGTAGTTTGAATCACTTTTATGGGGCATTTTTCTGGGTTTCTGTTGATCAATTATCTTGCTCTGCCTGGTTCTGAATCCATATTTGGTTTATCTCAAGGTCCTCCCCTGTGTGCGTGAGCATCACTTAGCCAAGGCAAATTCTACTGAAGAGGCCTATGGATAGGTTGGTATCACTTACTATGGGGTGGCACCCCCTCCTTTTTTGCCCTCCAAGGAAACTTTCTGCACATGTGTAGTCAGGGAGGTATCTTTAACTTTGAGAATTAGGAATATTTGGTCTCTTATTGCTTATTTGGGGAGTGCCCAGTCTCATCCGTCCTCTTGCTCTTTTGAAAATTTTACTGTCGAAGAGTTTCTGTGTACAGGGGAGGAACTGTTCAGCCTGGGGCCCTTCTAACTCCTGCCTCAAGAGGTGTTGACTGAAAAAAACACACACACACACACAAAAAACAAAAAACTATGAGTTCAGTTTTATTTGGGGGCTTTCTGAGGACTCTAGGCTGTCGAGAAACAGCCTTTCAGATAGCTCTGGGAAATTGCTCTCAAGAAGTAATGTATATATATGACTCTAGTGAAGAGGGTATGTTACTAAAAAAAAAAAAAGAAAAGAAAAAAAAAAAGCAGAGTGAGAGTTGTGAGTTACATTTTTATTTTGGGCAATATGAGGACTATGGCTTGAGAGACAGCATTTTAGGAAGCTCTAAGAAACTATTCCAAAAAGATGGGGAAAGGTCTGAGAGGGGGGTGGAGTGTATGCAATCAAGTCTACAGTTTTTTGCAGAGGGTTGCTGCTAGTCATGAGGCACAGACATCACTGTACATGATTTTACTGCTTTTCTAGATATGAGGAGATGCAAGAATTAGGCTCATAAAATCTTCTCCTGAAAATATTTCACTATCTGAAGACCTGTTCTGCCAGTTTTCCCCAGAGTATAGGTTGCCTCATTTCTGATCTCTGGCCTGGCCTCCTTTCAGGGATATTAAAGGTCAGCATCTAACATGACTCATTATTTAATCCTTGTAGAGGTAGATGGAAAGTGCCAATTTTCAGTTAGCAGGTACATGCGATCAAGGCATGGCTCTTGCTTTTAAGGTTCAGGCCTTTGCTTTGTCTTAGCTGGATATCAAATGTGTAAATGCAGTGTTAAAATGATCCATTTATTTCCAATGACTCAGAACAAAATGTCCTAGAGCATTGTTCTTTCTCCAAGAATGCTTGATTTCTATTTTCTTATTACCTATTTTCTCATTTTCTCATTGCTCTCTATTTTCTCATTCTCATTTTCAACTCCATAGTTTTTATTGTAGTTGCTATTGGAAAGCCTCTGTTAGTCTTTCTCTCTTTGTGTTGAGCGCTTTTCTCAGCTATAAAATTATAGTGGCCCAGACATGAACTTCTGGGGTCCACTCTGCTCAGCTCCTTCAAATGATAGTTACTCCCCCTCTCTCTGGCTCTCATCTCTGCATCTGCTGTTCCCCAACACTGTCAGGAACTGCAGTGACTCTAGCTTTCTGTTGCAATCAGGAATTGTCCCAAAGCAGAGAGCTAAGTAATTGTAGAATAGAATTCTTCTGATACATCCCCACTTTTATCTTTCCTTCCTATCTTGCTTCCTTCACAATCATAAACCCAATTGCATTTTCACAAAATAGTAGAGTTAACCTATCCCTTGCTGCCTTAAATCATGGTGCTTACTTCTCTTCCTTACTAATAGATGTCCCTCAAGGCATTCCCCATCCCCACCCCCCACCCCCAGAATAAGCCACATTTATCTGCTAGTGGTAAAGAAACCCACCTGCAAATGAAGAGATATAAGAGATTCAGGTTCAATTTTTGGGTCAAGAAAATCCCCTGGAGGAGGGCATGGCAACCCACTCCAGTATTCTTACCTGGAGAATCCCACGGAAAAATGAGCCAGGCAGGCTATGGTCCATGGTGTCTCAAAAAGTCAGACGTGACTTAGCATGCATGCATCTGCATTAAAAACCTGTTCAAACAGATATCCTTCCTCTTCAACAGTTTTTTTTAATGATGTCTGGGATTTCTCTGTTGTATCTTGGATAGCAGAATCTACTTGTCCTGTTATTTAGACATCTTTTTTAAACCCAAACTTCTGTCTGAATTTATCATACCATCCTTTGCTGGCGTTGAATTTCCAGCTTTAGATCCTTCACCTTCTTTTACTTTAAGTTGTCATATAATGATGTCGTTTTTTCTCCAATCATATTAGAATGTATAGGCGTGTCTTTCATATACAAAACCTACACCCATATAAAACTACATTTTAAATATTATATTATATATATAATATATATCATATATATAAAATATATATCATATATATATATATAAATATATATAAATCACACAAAGTACAAGGTTTTTCTGCAAACTGGCCACAGTTCAGTTCAGTTCAGTTCAAGTCTCCTGGAGCTTGCTCAAACTCATTTCCATCCAGTCAGTGATAATTCCAACCATCTCATCTTCTGTCATCCCCTTCTCCTCCTGCTTTCATTCTTTCCCAGCATCAGGGTCTTTTCTAAGGAGTCAGTTCTTCACATAAGGTGGCCAAAGTATTGGAGCTTCAGGATCAGTCCTTCCAGTGAATATTCAGGACTGACCTCCTTTAGGATTGACTAGTTGGATCTCTTTACAGTCCAAGGGACTCTCAAGACTTTTTTCCAACACCACATTTCAAAAGCATCAATTCTTTGGTGCTCAGTTTTCTTCATGGTCCAACTCACACATCCATACATGACAACTGGAAAAATGATAGCTTTGACTAGATAGACCTTTGTTGGCAAAGTGATGTCTCTGCTTTTTAATATGCTGTCTAGATTGGTCTTAGCTTTTTTTCCAAGGAGCAAGCATCTTTTAATTTCATGGCTGCAGTCACCATCTGCAGTGATTTTGGAACCCGCCAAAATAAAATCTGTCACTGTTTCCATTGTTTCTCCACCTATTTGCCACGAGGTGATGGGACAAAATGCCATGATCTTATTTTTTTGAATATTAAGTTTAAGCCAATATTTTCATTCTCTTTCACTTTCATCAAGAGGTTCTTTAGTTCTTCACTTTCTGCCATAGGGTGGTGTCATCTGCATATCTGAGGTTATTGATATTTCTCCCGACAGTCTTGATTCCAAGTTGTGCTTCATCTAACCCAACATTTCACATGTATGTACTCTGCGTATATGCTAAGTTAACATGGTGACAATATATGGCCTTGATGTACTCCTTTCCCAATTTGGAACCAGTTCATTGTTCCATATCAGTTCTAACTGTTGCTTCTTGATCTGCATGCAGTTTTCTCAAGAGTCAGGTAAGGTGGTCTGGTATTCCCATTTGTTTAAGAATTTTCCATAGACACATATAACTACATTTTAAATATGAGATAAAAAAATATTTCACACAAAGTGCAAGGTTTCTGTGCCTACTTGCCACAGCTTCATATATTTCCTTTTCTTTTGTTACAGTGGTCCTTACACTGGACTCATTATTCTAGAAACAATATGAAACCACACGTTTAGAATTTATTCTGTAGTACATATCAAGTAATTTAATTTTTGCATGTCATAACTCTTCTCTGCTTCTTGGGAGCACATCCAGCATTACTAGTGGTGCTTTGTATGGGCCCTACAGTATTATCCAAGGCTTATAGTAATGCACTAAACATGATGAAAAGTACACAGGGGCCCTGAGACATCACTTTTTGCTGTGATCTGCAATTTACTGGAGAGACAAACTGCTCATACAGAGATTATTACTGTCATATGGTATTTTAATCAGAACACTCAACATTTGAGCTCATGACAATAGTAAAGGAGTTTGCAACAAAATTATTATAGTAGTACACTGTACACTATGTTTAATTTTATTTAATTATGATTCAATACTGCATGTTTGCATTTGTTTACATTTCCTTTTCTTGGGAATGGTGTTTATATGATCTGTAAGTGTTTGTGTGTGTAAGTTTTGATAAAGTTAAATATTTATAGTATATATTTTATGGTAGTAAAAGATAAACTATTGTATACACTATTCAATATATTCATGACATATCTTTTAATTTTTTTCAATATTTGTAAGTAATGTAATTTGTCTGTGAGTTTTCTTAAATTGTCACAAATCTCAAAAATTTTTTTCGTGCATATTTTTTGAAAACAATCTGCCTATAGGTGGAATCTCACACTTCAGACCCATTTTGTCCAAGGGTCAACTGTCCATATGACACACTTTTTTAAAAACACATATGAGAAGAACTAAAACCCCAAAAGTTATAAGAGAAAGGGTATTGCAACACTAGTTATGTTATTCACTGCTGTGAACAATGAAATGAACTAGAAAGCGTGGTAATAGGGTATGAAACTCCTTTGCTGGGGGTGCAGTATTATGCAATGAGAAGAAATGTGGCAGGAGCAGATAACAGCCTAGCTATTTCAAACAGGCTTATAGGGAAACTACTAAGAGTAGGATATATGCCAAATTTAAGTCTCACAATTATTTAAAACTCTAGGTCTACAAAAGCTAAGGGTCTTTTCATATAATGAAATAAGTCATTTTCAAGATATTTTTTCTTCCTAAAGGTTCTCAACCACTGCTATAGTATTTTTCATCATGTGATACCTAAAAGCAATGAAAATAAGATCTTCCCTGCATGACTCCAACTTTTCCCTGGATTAGCTAATCATTTAAAATGTGTAGGAACACTCCTTCAAAAATTGCTGAAACACAGAGTATTCTTTCCACCTAATAAGAATAAATTGTTTACTTGTGAAAAGTAAAGGGATATAAAATAAAAAGTCAATTTCTTCCTTATGACAAAAATAAAACCAAATGACTCAGTTACTAAATAACATTCTAGATCAGAAAATATATCTTTTTATATTGTCAGATTAATATTTCTTGACATTGATCAAGTGAGGGTATAACTAAAAGTGGGGTCTGGCTGCTCACCACTCAAAAGCCATTAAAGGGCAAACTTGGTGGAAAGGAAAGGCAAGGAAAGTTTGCTTTATTTTGGATGCCAGCAATAGGGGTGAAGAGGAACATAGACTCCTCTCCAAAGGCCAACTCCCCCACATTGACAGTCAGTGGGGAAGAGCTTTTATAGCCAGAGGGAGGGGGCTACATGCAGAACAGCGCAGTCAGCTCGACAGTCATCTGGAAATTAGTCATCAGCAGTCTGATTAGTGTCATCCTGATTGTTTACAGTTAATCTTCGGTTCCATGGTTCTGTTGTTCGCGTTTCCCTGAAGCCAGTTCTCAGAATTTTGGCGGTTTATGTCATGACTGCTGTCAGGTCATCATGAGTTAACTTCCTCCACTTGATGAGGGTTCAGTATCTATAAAACAGCTCACAGGATTTGGCTCAGAATATTATTACTATATATAGCCCTTGAGAAGAAACTAAAGGCCCTCAACTATGCTTAATGACCACGCTATTAATATGTGGTCTCCTTTATTTTCTTTTGTTTCTGCATTTTCTCACTTCTCTGATTAATCTTATTCTTTGGCTAAACTTTTTCCACGCCGAAAAGAAAGGCTAAAGACATGGAGTGGTTGTGGGGATAAGGACCACAGAGTCCTGCTCTGTTTCAAGTAGAGGACACAGTAGAGATCCTGATAATGTCTTTTTCAGTTTGCAAAAATGTAAATCCAAACCAACCAAAAAGTAATTGATCTTAATTCATGTAAAATATTGTTTTACAGGGGAAGTGAAAGGTAGGTTTATGCATGAATGTAATAGTCATTTGTTCGAATGTGTCTTTGTGGGCTACTGCATCATCAAATTCTTAGGTTGGGAGGAAAGCCAAAATGAGTTAAAGATGATTATTAATGAGAACAAATGAAACATTTTAACATATACACTTGCTTTTTGTTCACTTATTTATTTTTCTTTATCTGTTTTCCACAATAAAATACTATGAGGGCAAATATCTTATTTATTTGGTCACTCTGAATCCCAACATATAGAATGAAGTCTGAATCATACAAAGTACTCAATTACTGTTTTTTCCCCAGTGAATAAGTGACTGAATAAATGAAAAAAAAAAAAAAACCCCCTTAACTGACTTCCTGGAAGGTGTTTTAAGTAGTAAGATTCAAGTGTTCCTGTAATCTTGTGTCTGGAGAAGTTTCAGTGTATGGTAACAGCTAAGATTGATTAAAAATTATAATTTCAGGAGCTCAGGGTTGGTGGAAACTAAAAGTTTATGGACTAATTTAAAGCTGAAACAATCCTATAAATTGCTTGTTAGTCTTCCAAACTCAAACCATGAACAAGCTACTCTTCACCAAGGATAATAGAAGCTAGAGGAAAGAACTGGAGCTCCATAGCTGAACTTGACTCATATTTAAGACCAACTTTACTTACATGGATATTTAGTCACCTTGCCACAGTCCAAATATTCTGCTCAAGAAACTTTGTTGTTCAACCTTCACCAAACCATTTTGTTTTAATTTCTGGCTGCACTGTGTGACTTGCAGGAGCTTAGTTCCCTGACCAAGAGTTGGACCTGTGCCCCCTGATCTGGAAGCATGGAATCCTAACCATTGGGCCACCAAGGAAATCTCTCGAAATCACTTCTTATTTTACATCAAAGATGCCTACTGGCTACTTTAATTCTGAGATGCTCTAAGGAGAGACAATGTGGAAATTTGAGGTTCAGATGTTCAAGGAGTTTATTCCCTGCCATCCCAGATTCATGGAATAACTGAGCTCAAAAGGAACACATCAGTTGGGTCAGTCACCATTCACTGATAATAACACTGGTGAGCAGGCACTTCTCCCCAGGGAAATGAAGTGCTCTAGCACCTCAGCTCCAACACTTCAGTCCTATATTTTCAAGGCTAATAAGTAGTTTTCTTTATCACAAAGGCTAGCCACAAGAGTACCTCCCATTAGGCAGACAAGAGTTAGGCAGACAAGCGAGAGCCTTAGAGGAAATAGAGTGAATTCTGGAACTTTCTGTTGTAACTATGCAACTTGCATGCCTCTGCCCAAGACAGTTTCAGTTTACTTCTGATATCTGGAATAATTTATGAATATTTTCACCAAGAGTGTTTAAGAAATAACCTAATTCAAAGGGTACATTTTATGGAAGCTCTCAGGATAAAGCATTTTCCATTTGGAAGATAAATTCAGATACTGGAATAACACAACAAATTCTTCAGAAGGATACCCTGGCTAGAATTATAAGTATGTAACACTGGGTATTAATTAGTAGCCTCAAAATGAATTAAATACTTATAAAGTTATAGATACATTTAATAACAATAAATATTTGACTTTTGGCTTTGTAACTCAAAGACTATATTAGAAAAATGACTATATTACAGCAATAACTACATCAGAAGTAATCATACTATGGATACTTGCATTTGTAGAGTGAATGAGATATCAAAATGTCTTTGTATGCTTTGCATGCATGCTTTTACTTAAACATTGTAATGACTTTATCTAGGTAAGGCAGTTTTCTCCTAGGTTTTTATTTTTCTACAGACACAATATAAGTGTTATGAGGATTTTATATTTTAATGTATTTATCTTATGTGAAGAAGTGATGCTATAGATCAACTTAGGGCCATGTATTTTTAAAAGAAATCTTTGCCAAATGAAATTAACTGTATCTGGAAAGCTGTAATCTCTTACCTTTTCTGGCTGAGGGTTTTGGTTCTTTGAATAGTGTTTAGAGAAAACTGAATGCATTTCCAGATAAGGTCAAGTCTATAAACACATGTGTTCAAGGCTAACAACTCTCTAGAGGAGCAAACACTTGATCTTGGTTTCATTAGATACCTAATCTGATCAGCTGAGATAACTGCACCAGATGGATTAATAATGTTACTTTATATCTACAAAGGGCTTTTTTTTTTTTTTTTTAAGTTCAAAGCTCCAGTTAGCATGGCTTCGTTGAAATTTGATGACCACACACTCACACAAGTGCACTTCTGTGTGTAGAGACCTAGCTATGGGACTTCAATTGTGTTACCCCGCATAAAAGGCAGAAATTTGAAGATATGCATCTATTATCTGGCAGTAAGTAAAACAAACAAACAAACAAAAATCCTAAAATTCTAGCATTTTAAAAGCATTGCCATAAGTAATCCCAAGCTATCCAGTTGGATCAGCTATCCACTTATAAAAGAGCTTAGAAAACATGGTAAATCAACACTTAAATATACATGGAGATTTTACCTTTTTAAAATACTTTTGAATGTATGATTTTATTTCATCCATGAAATTTCCTCATAATAATTTGAGGGAGTGTTATCATTGCCCTTTTATAGGAAAAGTTAAATAAAGTTTTCTGATACTTAACATAGTGTTCTCTAATTAATAATATATACATTATAATTTTCAAAGTTGGTTAGATTTGAAACATTCATATAAAATCTTACTTGGAGTTTCAGTATGAATGATCTGAAAGCAGGGTGTTCACATGCAGGGTGTGGGGTTCTCTCCCAGCCCCATCCTCAGGGGTCCCTCTTCAGCTCAACACACACCTTCTGCAGCATCTCCCTAGAGCACCCAGAACAGATTCATGTTGATGTATGGCAAAACCAGTAGAGTATTGTAAAGTAATTAGCCTCCAATTAAAATAAACAATTTAAATTTTAAAAGTTTTCCTTTATATTTTATTACTTTTGTAAGCAAGTCATATGAATTATAGAAAAGGAATTTATCAAATGTAGATTTAGTGATGACAGTCCTTTTGTTTGCAAGCAGACAGTTATTATGCAGCCATAGAGGACCTTGAACCTTGGATTTATGGTCCTTATCCATTATTTTTCCTTGGAAAGTGATAAAATTGAAGTTCTGAATGATCAGACTGCTTATGAACCTGAAAGTGAGCAGACCTCCTTGTTCTGTATGTCTCTGTGACTCTGATTTGAATACACAGTAGGGTAAATCAACCAAATTATTATCCTGGCAAAGATCTCAAGCTTAGTCCAATTTTGGTCAGATGTAGCAGAGAATCTTTTTCTTTTCTCTCTTATTACTTTAACTTTCTAGGTTTTTAGACCCTGAATTCTATTAAAAGAGAGTTTAAGCTATCTTCTGCTATTAAATAGGAGACCGGTCAACTGGGGATGAGTCTCAGACAACAGAGGAAACTCATTGCCTTCCCTGAGTTCCCCAAAAGATCAAGTGGCTGCTGTTGCTGTGTCCTTCTCAACTAATAATATCCAGAAAACAAACAAACAAACAAACACACACACACACAAACGGATGTCACTTGAGCCCTGCACAGCTCCCTGGCACACCCATTGCACAAAATCTTCACGTGTATTCCCTGACCCATCTGTGTGGCTCAGTTTTTCTCCCCGAGTTAGAGAATGGTTTTTAAAAAGTCTCTCTCCAATTATACATGCAAAGTTTGGTCAATACTTAGACCATGCTTCTAAAACTTACATTGAAGTATGTGTCGTTTATTTCTTGGTTCTACTATGATCCACTTCTTCCAAAGTCAGTGGCTAATTGATGTCCAGCTTCCTAGAATGGTAAAAGGAGAACATGAGGAGAAATTTTATGAATGAGGTAGCATGAAGATTAATATATTGAAATATTAAACTACCAAATATCTATTTACTATCTAACTAGTTCTCTAGCTATAAAATCTGTCCATGAAGATAGCTATCCTAATTTACTAAGCAATTTATAAATAAATGTCTTTCTATTAATGAGGAAATATGTGTTTTAACTAAACTTGTAATTTTGAGAATTCTTTTGTATTTATATTCATATATATTACTTTTTAAGAGAGAGGGTTTAGAAGAGGTGTTTGCTGTGCTAAGTCGCTTCAGTCATGTCTGACTCTTTGTGACCCCATGGACTTTAGCCTGCCAGGCTATGGAGGTTCCTGGAGTAGGTTGCCCTGCTCTTCTCCAGAAGAGGTGTTTAATAAGTGTCAACTTTACTGTGAACCAAGAATTAAAGACTCAACACAAACTATCATGTTTTAATCCTGATGAAATCTTAAATTTAGAAAACTGAATAGGCTTTAAGATTCAAAATAATAACAGATGGCAAAATAGATGGGGAGACAGTTTGGTACAACCCATCAGCTTCTTGTCCTATATCAATTTTTCTATTCTTAAAGTCTTGCTCCAATTATAGGTGATAAAGTGACTCTTATGGCAAAAGCAAAACAGTCTTCTCTAGGATCATGAAAATCTGCTGTCTTAAAAAAGATGGGGAAAATGAGTTTAGAGACCCTAGGATGTGTCAGAAGTTGAAAGTGTGAATTCTCAATTGTTTATTCTTCGCTTTTTGAAAGTTTTTGTATCATCAAACACGAATTATTTTCCAGTTGCTGTTTTCATTTGGCACATAAATACAAGGCTGCCTTGTTCTCAGGATCCCAGTCTTTTTTGTTTGTTTGCATAGTAAAATGGTATGACATAGTAAAATGTTATGACAACCTTAAAGCGTATTCAGTTTTTTAAATTTAAAGAGATTTCATCATGTGATCTTTACCCTGGGTAGGTTACCATCCAGCATAGTCTCGGAACCATCCACCATGCCTTACTACTTACTACAGAATTATAGGAGACAACATTGAAGGGTAGCTTCAGTGGTCCCTCTTACATAATCTCTAGCATTTCTTAACTGTAATAAAAAGAACCACCATCTCTAATGCAATACTTGACATGACTATCATATTACCCTTTGGTATTGCATTATACTCAATTATTTGGAAGTTATGTATGTAATATTAGATACATTTGATACCATTAAACCTGAAGTATCAAAGCATTCAATCAAACTACAGTTCTAAGCCAGAAATTATTGTGAGTAATTGAAGTTTAATTATCTAAAGAATTTTCATCACCTCAGTCATTTGAAGTATTGTTAACATACTTGATTTCTTTTATCTCTTGGAATTATTATAGAAACTTGGTAAAATGCCTGCAGTATTTAAAAACTGATAATACTAAGAGGTCTTCAGGTCACTGGTCTGAACATTGATTCTCTTTTTATATCATAAGAGATAATGACATTTAAGATACAGAATTTACTAAGGATTTACCATAGTCCTATGGACTCCATGAATAAGTTTAAATACTTTTGGTTTCTTCCTCCTTTACTGGTAGTGGACATCAAAAAACCACTGAGTATTTCAGAGGACCTGAATCGTGGTAAAGAAATTATAGATTTAAAAAATGTTTTCATTGCCATTTGGCACACAGACTCAAAGCAGAATTATTCTAAGTAAATTTCCTTAAAAAGCAAAATGGTTTGTTTTATAAAATTTGCAATTATTTATACATTTTTACCTTCACATCTATCATAAAACTTTACATGATTTTAAACTATCCATTGAGAGGAAAAGTATCAGTTTAGGGCACAGTCTAAATATAGAGGCTTAATGAAGGCTCAGGGTATTAAAATCTTCTATGTAATGTATGAATTTCAAAGGACAATAGGCTTCCCCTGTGGCTCAGTGGTAATAAATCTGCCTGTAGTGCAGGACACATGAGTTCAATCCCAGGATGAGGAAAATACCCTAGAGAAAGAAATGGTAACCCACTCCAGTATTCTTGCCTGGGAAATTCCTGGGATAGAGGAGTCTGGCTCACAACACTCCGTGGGGTTGCAAAAGGTTTAGACATGACTTAGAGACTAAACAGGAACAACAAAGGACAATATATAAGGTCTTAACATGCCCATATCTTGATCTATGATTTTATTTTTTAGTCACTGAAACTTGAAATTCAAATATATTGAACTGAATTGAAATTATTAAAGTTACTTGACAATGCTAATCATTATTAATGGTTTATAAAGGAGGTTTCTCTTAAAATAATTTGATGCAGAGAAATTAAGTTTACCAAGAGTGATGTCATTAATTATATAAAAATGGCCATTTACTCATTCAGTTAACACTTATTGAATATTTATTGTATGTCTGACCCTGCAAGCACTAAGATACACTCACATACCTTGGGGTAAAAGGTGAATAATTCTGTCTTTATTATCAAGGTTGAATAAATGGCATGATAAATAATGAAATGAATAGAACAATTAAATGTTACATCAGTTCAATTCAGTCCCTCAGTTGTGTCCGACTCTTTGCAACCCCATGGACTACAGTACTCCAGGCTTCCCTGTCCATCATCAACTCCCAGAGCTTATTCAAACTCATATCTATCGAGTCAGTGATGCCATCCAACCATCTCATCCTCTATCATCCTCTTCTCCTGCCTTCAACCTTTCCCAGCGTCAAGGTCTTTTCTAAGGAGTCAGTTCTTCTTTGCATAAGGGGCAAAGTATTGGAGTTTCAGCATTAGTTCTTTCAATGAATATTCACGTCTGATTTCCTTTAGGATTGACTGGTTTGATCTCTTTGCTTTCCAAGGGATGCTCAAGAGTCTTCTCCAACACCACTGTTCAAAAGCATCAATTCTTTGCCACTCAGCTTTCTTTTTATGGTCCAACTATCACATCTGTACATGACTACTGGAAAAACAAAAGCTCTGATTAGACGGACCTTTGTCAGCAAAGTAACGTCTATGCTTTTTAATATGCTGACCAGGTTGGCCATAGCTTTTCTTCCAAGGAAAAAGAGTAATTTAATTTCATGGCTGCAGTCACCATCCACAGTTGATTCTGGACCCGAAGAAAATAAATTCTGTCACTGTTTCGATTGTTTCTCCAACTATTTTCCATGAAATGATGGGACCAGATGCCATGATATTTGTTTTGTGAATGTTGAATTTAAGCCATATTTTTCACTCTACTCTTTCACTTTCATCAAGAAGCTCTTTAGTTCCTCTTCACTTTCTGCCATAGGGTGGTATAATCTGCATGTTTGAGGTTATTAATATTTCTCCCAGAACTCTTGACTCCAGCTTGTGTTTCATCCACTCTGGCATTTCTCATGAGGTACTCTGCATATAGGTTAAATAAGCAAAGTGACAATATATAGCCTTCATGTACTCCTTTCCCTATTTGGAACCAGTCCGTTGTTCCATGTCCAATGTTCTACCTCCAAATGTTACATGAAGCACAACAGAAGTATGAAGAAGGTAGAAAGGAAAGGACAATATGGAGGGATGAACCCAACACTGGGACGGTTTCCTATAAGAAGTTCAATTTTTGAAAGATGATTGTCACTGTGAAACAAAATGAGAGGGACATTTCAAGAAAAAAACTTCAAATAGTTTGTTACAATGGGAGAAGCTAGAGTAAGGATGAAGTGGGAAGAGTTGTGAAATTGATGAGCTTAAAGAGACAAGCGAAGCTTAGATCATGATAGTTTGTTTGGATGGTATCCTACCTGTAATGTTCAAAATACATATTTTAATCACTCTGTATTATAGAAGGATAGGATCTCACTCATTCTTTCTCATCTCTATGTCTATGTCTGTCTATCTCTATCTTTTTCATAACAGTTTTATAGAGATATAACTCATACACCACCAAACAATTCATCTCTTTAGTGCATAAGTCAATGTTTTAACATATATTCAGAGAACTGTATGACTATCACCACAGTCAATTTTAGAGTACATTTATTAATCAAAAAGAAAAGCTGAACAGCACCACAGTTTGAAGGCATCAGTTCTTTGGTTCTTTACCTTCTTAGGTTCAGCTCTCACACCTACATGTGACCTCTGGGAAGACCATAGCCTTGACTATACAGACCTTTCTCAGAAGAGTAATGCCTCTGCTTTTCAATACTCTGTCTAGGTTTGTCATCGATTTCCCACCAAGAAGCAATCATCATCTAATTTCATGGCTGCAGTCACCATCTGAAGTGATCGTAGAGCCCAAGAAGAGGAAGTCTGTCACTACTTCCACCTTTTCCCCTTCTGTTTGCCAAGAGCAATAGGGCTCGATGCCATTATCTTAGTTTTTTAATGTTTGGTTGTTTAGTTTTAAGCTGACTTTTCCACCCTCTTCACCATTATCAAGAAGCTCTTTAGTTCCTCTTCATTTTCTGCCACTAGAGTGGTATCATCCATATATCTGAGGTTGATAACTCATACAGCCTGACATTTCTCATGATGTGCTCAGCACCTGGGTTAAACAAACAGGGTGACAGCAGACAGCTCTGTTGTACTCCTTTCTCAATCTTGGAACCGATCAGTTTTTCCATAAAGGGTTCTAACTGTTGCTTCCTGACCCACATACAGGTTTCTTGGGAGATAGGTAAGACGGTCTGGTATTCCCATCTCTTGCTTTCCAAACTTTGTTATGATCCACACAGTCAAAGGCTTTAGTGTAGTCAATGAAGCAGAAGTAGATGTTTCTCTGGAATTCCCTTGCTTTCTCTGGGATCCAATGAATGTTGGCAATTTCATCTCTAAACTCAGCTTGAATATCTAGAAGTTCTTGGTTTGCATAATTCTGAAGTCTAGCATGCAAGATTTTAAGCATGACCTTACTAGCATGGGAAATGAGTGAAATTGCCCAATGGTTATAACATCCTTTAGTACTAAAATTGTGGCCAAGACCAAATGTCCAATAGCTTTTCTATGTTTTCTTCTAGGTTTACTGTTTCAGGTCTTATGTTTAACTCTTATTTATTTTGAGTTCTTTTTTGTTTTTAGTGGTGTAATATAGGGGATAGATCAGATAGACAGAGTGCCTGAAGAACTATAGATGGAGGTTCATGACATTGTACAGGAGGCAGAGATCAAGAATATCCCCAAGGAAAAGCAATGTAAAAAGGCAAAATGGTTATCTGAGTAGACCTTATGAATAGCTTTAAATAGAAAAGAAGTGAAAGGCAAAGGAGAAAAGGAAAGATATATCCATTTGAATGCAGAGTTCCAAAGAATAGCAAGGAGAGATAAGAAAGCCTTCCTCAGTGATCAATGCAAAGAAATAGAGGAAAACAATAGAATGGGAAAAGTTTAGAGATCTCTTCAAGAAAATTAGAGATGCCGAGGGAACATTTCATGCAAAGATGGGCTCAATAAAGGACAGAAATGGCCTAATAGAAGCAGAAGATATTAAGAAGAGGTGCCAAGAATACACAGAAGAACTATATAAAAAAAAAAAAAAAAGATCTTCATAACCCAGATAATCATGATGGTGTGATCAGCAATCTAGAGCTAGACATCCTGGAAAGTGAAGTCAAGTGGGCCTTACGAAGCTTCACTACGAACAAAGCTAGTGGAGGTGATGGAATTCCAGTTGAACTACTTCAAATCTTAAAAAAGTGATGCTATGAAATTGTTGCACTCAATATGCCAGCAAAGTTTGAAAACTCAGCAGTGGCCACAGGACTGGAAAAGCTTTGTTTTCATTCCATTCCAATCCCAAAGAAAGGCAATGCCAAAGAATGCTCAAACTACCACACAGTTGCACACATCTCACATGCTAGTAAAGCAGGCTTCAACAGTACACAAACCATGAGCTTCCAGATTTCAAGCTGGATTTACAAAAGGCAGAGGAATCAGTGATTAAATTGCCAACATCCATTGGATCATGGAAAAAGAAAAAGAGTTCCAGATAAACATCTACTTCTGCTTTATTGACTATGCCAAAGTCTTTGACTGTGTGGATCACAACGAACTGTGGAAAATTCTGAAAGAGATGGGAATACCAGACCACTTGACCTGCCTCCTGATCTGTATGCAGATCAGGAAGCAACAGTTAGAACTAGATATGGAAAAACAGACTGGTTCCAAATCAGGAAAGGAGTACGTCAAGACTGTATATTGTCACCCTGCTTATTTAACTTATATGCAGAGTACATCATGAGAAACACTGGGCTGGATGAAGAACAAGCTGAAATCAAGATTGCCGGGAGAAATATCAATAACCTAAGGTATGCAGATAACACCACCCTTATGGCAGAAAGTGAAGAACCAAAGAGCCTCTTGATGAAAGTGAAAGAGGAAAGTGCAAAAGTTGGCTTAAAACTCAACGGTCAGAAAACTAAGATCGTGTCATCCAGTCCCATCACTTCATGGCAAATAGATGCAGATGGTGATGGCAGCCATGAGATTAAAAAACACTTACTCTTTGGAAGAAAAGTTATGACCAATGTAGACAGCATATTAAAAAGCAGAGATATTACTTTGCCCACATAGCTCCATCTAGTCAAAGCTATGGTTTTTCCAGTAGTCATATAAGGAAGTCAGACTTGGCCTTTAAAGAAAGCTGAGCACCAAAGAATTGATGCTTTTGAACTGTGGTGTTGGAGACTCTTGAGAGTCCCTTGGACTGCAAGGAGATCCAACCAGTTCATTGGGAGTTAAAGTAACACACCTCAACATATTAAAGGTCAGAGACGACAAACTCGCAGCTGACATATTTCATAGTTAAAATTTGAATGTTTTTCCTCAAGATTGGAAGTAAACAAGGTATCTGCTCTCACTAATCATTCAATATATTATTGGAAGTCCAAGCTAGAGCAATAATGTATTATAAAAAATAAAAGGCACTCAAATCAGAACGAAGTAAAATTGTATCTACATAATAGGATGTTATACGTAAAAAATCCTAAACACTCAACCAAAAATGGTTGAAAATAATCAAATTCAGTAAAGTTGCTATATAAAAATTAAAATACAAAATCATGTTTTTATATACAATAAACAGCCCAAAATATCTGAAAAAAAAAGAAAACAATTCAACTCATTATAGCATCAAAAACAACATAATGCTTAGAAATATATTTAATCAAGAAAGTGATAAAAGGAACTATTTGCAACTATGCCTCAGAATGAATCCCATTTGAAATCTACACTTGTCATTAGAAAATAATTTGTGTAGGGGAGTTTAGGGGATAATGGATACATGCATATGTATGGCTGACTACCTTCACTGTTCACCTGAAACTCTCAAAACATTGTCTATTAACTGATTATATACCCCAATACAAAATAGAAAGTTTTTAAAAAATAATCTGTGTATATGTTAATCTTAATCTCCCAATTTGTACACTGCTAATGTATATTGTAGATAACAAATAAGAACCTACTGTGTAGCACAGGGAACCCTATTCAATACTCTTGTTATGACTACATGGGAATAGAGTCTAAAAAAGAGTGTATATATGTATATGTAAAATGCATTTACTTTGCTGCACAATAGAAACTAACACAACCTTGTAAATAACTATACTCCAATAAAAATTAATTTTAAAAAGTGAAAGATCTGTACAATAAAAACACTTAAATGAAAAAAAAAATAAATGACAGATACAGAAAGATATCGCATGTTCACTGTCAGAAGAATTACTGTTGTTAAAGTGTCCATACTACCTTAAGTCATATATAAATTTAATGAAGCCATTATCAAAATTCCATTAGTGTTTTTCACAGAATTAGAAAAATCAATCCTAAACACTGTATGAAACACAAAAGACCACAAATAGCCAAGACAATCCTAAGAAAGATGAACAAAGCTGAAGGCATCATATTTCCCGATTTCAAACTATACTACAAAACTAAAATCAAAATAGTAACAGTATGGTTGTTGTTGCTGTTTAGTCACTAAGTCATGTTTAACTCTTTTGTGACCCCATGTACCGGGAGCCAGCGTGAGGAATCCTGCCCATGGCAAAGGTCATGAGAAAGGAAGCCCAACAAAACGCAAAGGTGTGATCTGGCTTCAGGGGTTCCCCCTGGGATTTCCTGAACATCTACCCCCAGAAACCAGAGTCTGCCTACTTTATTGTACTATACTTTCCACTCTTCTGACATTCTCTGGAAAAAAGTTAAATCAGGGCTTCAGTCTCCTGCATATGAAATGGATGTTTCAGCTCAAACCCCTTTGATGGCTCTCTAACTTGACAGGTTCCCCCAGTCTGACAGGTTTCCCCAGACTTTTACAATCTGTGAATTGCTTACAGCCCCCCAACTGCGAGAGGCGAAAAGCTTAAAGCATCTTAAAGATATAGTGCCTTTTCTAAAGAGCTAAAAATTATATTGGTGACGGGTTTCAGTGTTGAATCAATGACTGCTGCCAGGCCTCCATATTCTTTATCTTTTAGGCACCTGAAGGATATTATTAATGTAATAGGTATATAGAAAAAGGAACATAGTAGTTTTGATGTCAGCAACACTAGACTTTTGAGTTAATTACTTTTCTCTTTGTTATAAATCACTGTACTCCTTTTACTTGTTAAAAATTGTTGTATCCTTGCTATGTAAGAATGTAACTTTATTTAGTGCTTTCTGAGAGTTGCACCAGACTTTGGGAAGAACAACACTTTTAAGACAAATAAGTCTTCTGTTTGACAAACCCTTATCAGAAAAGGGCCGTAAAATGTTAATTGACCTTCTGGCCAGAAGATGATGTAAATCACCTAAGACTTGTGTATACGACTAAATATGCAGAGAGAAAGCCGGGTCTCAATAAGAGTGAGGGCTGCTGATGCTGCATAACTTTATATTATCCATTGATCTCTAAGTACAAAAAAGATATAGAAAGCCTTTACAACAATAGAGGAGGGGCCAGTCACTGGAAAGACTGGTTTCTCCGTGTCTTCTTTTCTTACTCTATTTTCAGGCTGAAATCCCATCTGGAGCGGGGAGGCTCACCACATCTATTTACTTGCCCTGGCTTCTAAGATCGGTGAGAGAGGGAGCCCAAGGTGGGGCACCCTCCGATATTCAAATGGGCACCGGTGGCCCAACGTAGATGGTGCATATATCTTGTCCTGAGGTTTTATTAGCTTTCCCCGTAAACCAAGTTATTCAGCCTCTTTTCTCCACTAAATTTTCCTACTATACTATTTCTTCTTAATTTCTCTTATATTTCTAAATAAATAAGTTTTCCTCACCTACACCATCTCCCCTTCAAATTCCCTGGATCCACTGGGGCAGGACCCCGGCACCCATGGACTTGACATGACAGACTCCTTTGTCCATGGGGTTTTCTGGGCGAGGATACTTTAATGGATTGCCATCCATTTCCTTCTCTAGGGGATTCTTCCCAACCCAGGGATCAAATTTGCATCTCCTGCATCTCTTGAATTGATAGGCTGGTTCTCTGCCATTGAGCTACCTGGGAAGCCCAACAGTATGGTACACAAATAAAAATAAACACCTAGATCAATGGAATGGAGAGCCCAAAATAAATGCCTACATATTTTAGAAAAGGCAGAGGAATGAGAGATCAAATTGCCAACATCCACTAGATCATGGAAAAAGCAAGAGAGTTCCAGAAAAACATCTATTTCTGCATTAAGGACTATGCCAAAGCCTTTGACTGTGTGAATCACAATAAACTGTGGAAAATTCTGAAAAAGATGGGAATACCAGACAACCTAACCTGCCTCTTGAGAAATCTGTATGCAGGTCAGGAAGCAACAGTTAGAACTGGACATGGAACAACAGACTGATTCCAAATAGGAAAAGGAGTGCGTCAAAGCTGTCTATTGTCACCCTGCTTATTTAACTTATATGCAGAGTACATCGTACATCATGAGAAATGCTGGACTGGAAGAAACACAAACTGGAATCAAGATTGCCGCGAGCAATATCAATAACCTCAGATATGCAGATGACAACCACCCTCATGGCAGAAAGTGAAGAGGAATGAAAAATCCTCTTGATGAAAGTGAAAGTGGAGTGTGAAAAAGTTGGCTTAAAGCTCAACATTCAGAAAACTAAGATCATGGCATCTGGTCCCATCACTTCATGGGAAATAGATGGGGAAACAGTGGAAACAGTGGCAGACTTTATTCTTTTGGGCTCCAAAATCACTGTAGATGGTGATTGCAGCCATGAAATTAAAAGACGCTTACTCCTTGGAAGGAAAGTTCTGACCAACCTAGATGGCATATTCAAAAGCAGAGACATTACTTTGCCGACTAAGATCCATCTAGTCAAGGCTGTGGTTTTTCCAGTAGTCATGTATGGATGTGAGAGTTGGACTGTGAAGAAGATTGAGCACTGAAGAATTGATGCTTTTGAACTGTGGTGTTGGAGAAGACTCTTGAGAGTCCCTTGTACTGCAAGGAGATCCAACCAGTCCATTCTAATGGAGATCAGTCCTGGGTGTTCTTTGGAAAGAATGTTAAAGCTGAAACTCCAGTACTTTGGCCACCTCATGTGAAGAGTTGACCCTGACGCTGGGAGGGATTGGGGGCAGGAGGAGAAGGGGACGACAGAGGATGAAATGGCCGGATGGCATCACTGACTCAATGGATGTGAGTCTGAGTGAACTCCGGGAGTTGGTGATGGACAGGGAGGTCTGGCGTGCTGTGATTCATGGAGTCGCAAAGAGTTGGACATGACTGAGCAACTGAACTGAACTGAACTGAATGTTCCACAAGGGAGCCAAGAGTAGTTAATGAGGAGAAAATAGCTTCTTCTGTATAGGTTGGGAAAACTGGATAACCACCTACAGAAAATGAAATTCAATCCCTATCTTCAGTTTAGTTCAGTTCAGTGCCTCAGTCCTGTCCAACTCTTTGCGACCCCATGGACTACAGCACGTCTGGTCTCACTGTCCATGGCCAACTCCCCGAGTTTACTCAAATTCATGTCCATTGAGTCAGTGATGCCATCCAACCATCTCATCCTTGTCATTCCCTTCTCTTCCTGAATTCAGTCTTTCCCAGTATCAGGGTCTTTTCAAATGAGTCAGTTTTTCTTCACATGAGGTGCCAAACTATGGGAGTTTCAGCTTCAGCATCAGTCCTTCCAATGAATATTCAGGACTGATTTCCTTGGGGGTCATCAGGGTAAGTCAATGGGAAAATTAAAATGTGTTATAAATATTGCTATAATAATTGTTTTGTGTTTTCATATGAACATTGACACATTTTCCTTCCGTATCCAATAATTATTTAGAAATAAAATCCAAATTATAAAGTTTTCAAATATTTACATAGATATCTTCTTGATAATTATATGGGAGATTTGTAATTTTATTATTTATTATAGTTTTCATGACTATGAACACATAAAAGACAAGCCATAAAAGGAGAAAATATAAATTGGATTTTATCAGTATTAAAAATTTTGCTTAATCACAAGATACCAGTTAAGACTTGAAAGACAAATTACTAGCTGGGAAAATATTTGCAGCAATATGTTAAATTAAAAAAAAAAACAACTTTTACTTAGCATATATACAGAATCTTTGCAAATCAATAATAAATGACAACTCAATAATTAATAGGCAAAATACTTAAATTATCACAAAAATAGAACATGGCTTAGAAGAACATGAAAAGATACTCAATCTCAGTAGCAATCAGAAAATTTATTAATAAATTCCAACTGAAATTGCAATGATGAAATGCAATGATGTGCCATTTCACATCCACTTGAGTTGGTGAAGTTTAAATAAAAATGGATGAGAAATATTTGTAGGGATATGACATAATTAGAGCTTTGGTATATTGCTGATGGGAGCTCAAAATAGTTTATTTTGAAGAACTATGCAGAAGTTGCTTATAAAGTTAAAACGAATCTACCTTGTGATATAGTGATTTTACTCTCAATTATTGGCTCAACACAAGTACAAACATGTCCACCAAAAGACTGGCCTGAGAACTCACTGGTGGCCCAGTGGTAAGGAATTCACCTGCCAGTGCAGGGGGCATGGGTTCGATTTCTGATCTGGGAAGATTACACGTGCCTCAGGGCAAATAAGCCTGTATAAAACAACTACCAAGCCTGTGTTCTAGAGCCCACACACTGAAAATACAGAAGTCCCCCTGTCCTAGAGCCCATAGTCCACAATGAGAGAAGCCAGTCTGATGAGAAGCTGTGCACAAAACAAAGAACAGCCTCTGCTTGCCACAACTAGAGAAAGCCTTTGCATTGGAACAAAGACCCAGTGCAGCCAAAAATAAATAAAATTAAAAAAAAGATATGCCTGAGAATGTTCACAGTGACTTTAATCATAACAGACTTAAACTGGAATAAAAAGAAAATATCCCTCTGCTTGTGAATGATAAAATGATTATTTTATATCCATACAATTGAATATTTCATAGCAATGTAAGAAACTCTCAAATCAACTCATCACATGATGAATATGAAAATACATTAAGTGAAAGAACCTTTTTATAACAATAGAATATATATAGTATGATGTATGATATCATTCATATTAAATACAACTATGTGCGTTCATGCTAAGTTGCTTGAGCTGCGTCTGACTCTTTGTGCCACTATGGACTGTAGCCAGTCAGGCTCCACTGTCCATGGGATTCTCAAAGCAAGAATACAGGAGTGGGTTGCCATGCCCTCCTCCAGGGGATCTTCCTGACGTAGGGGTTGAACCCATATCTCTTATGCCTCCTGCATCAGCAGTGAGGTTTTTTATCACTAGCGTCACCTGCGAAGCCCTCTAAATACAACTACAAGCAAAATGAATCAATGGTAATGAATATCAGATAGTCATAGAAGGATGGTAACAGAACCATTCTATTTATTCTTTTTGGTAGTGGCTACATATTTTCATACACTAATTTGAAGCATTGGATGTATTACGTTTAAGATTTGTAGTTTAGTTTATGTTACTTGTATATCAATTAAAAAATGCAGCATCTTTAAATTCTGTGAAAGCAGAGACAGGGCGCTAAAGCAAACATAAAAGAGGTGCTTGGCTCGGGCGTGGTAGACGGGCATACTTGGAGCAGCCCCAGCTCTTAGGGATGACATGACTTTTTCATGAAAGAGGACAGACCAGGAGTCAAGCTGGGTGTCACACAGTCAGGAAATTTAGCTAAAAGTGAGAAACTCAAAAGCTGATCTAGATGTGCTTTTTCTACCCTCCCCCCTCACTTTTTTTTCTAAATTCCTTATCTTTACCCTTCAAACTGTTCCAGTTTATTCCCATTTATGCCAGTGGGAAATGCAGACTTTTTTGTTTTGTTTTAATCTTTGTGCAAACCTGACTTGAGCATCCACAGGAGGCCTGAATGAGTGTTAAAAGATGTGGGTAGAGTGCTCAGTGCCTGTGTCCTTAGAATGTGGCCCTAGGAACTAAAGTACAGCACCAGCTGGGAGCTGTTAAGAAGTACAAATTCTCAAACTCTAACTGGGGTCTGCTGAACCGGAAATTACATGCTTAGTCATTTCTGTTTTAGTTCTCAAAAGGACTCTGCTATACACTGAGGTCTGAGAGTTGGTACTTGGAGAAAAAGAGTGTTCTCAGGAGGAAATGGTCAAGGCTACAGGATTCAGCACTTATGCCTATTGGGTTGGCATTTTTCATATTTCATCCTTGAAGATTAGTTTTTGATTATGTGCTGTAAGTATGAGGTGGCACTTAAGAATTTATACTCTGATAAATCCCCATGGAATGCTGATGCTGCTGGAAGGGACACCGCACTTTGAGAACAGAGTATTATATTATTAGAGACCAAAAAAGAAGAAAAAAAAAAAGTCTTTATACAAGGTCAAGGAAGCTCCCTGGATCAGCTGAGACCTGCAGGAGTCTTCAAAGAGGTCCGTTTTGAGCCAGGAATTTAAGGAGAAAAGTTTTTAAAAGAAATAGTAGGTAATAAAAAGATTACAGCCAGTTAAAACCTACATGATTAGAGTTAAGAAGGTGTGAATTATTACGATGGAGAAAGATTCACTGAGAAAAGAAATGTATTATACTGGTAGCAAGGTGCTACTGGCCACAGGAAAAAACAGGTGCAAAGGAAAGCAAAGAGGCATGTTTATCTGCTGAGTGCTGCCTCTGATGCGCTGATGGCCTGCTTTCTAACCGCTTGTTTCACAAAATGACTCTAAACTCCTTCGGAATTGATTTCCTGGTTTGCTGTCATGTGAAAAGACCTTAATCCACATCTCGATAATCTCTAAAGCCATCACTCTAGTCTCTTCATGTTTTATGTATATATTTTGTTCTGTCCTCCTCATCTAATTTCCGTTTACCCATGAAGGAATTTGTTTAGTGAAATACACATTTCAAAACCATTTTTCCTAACTTAGCAAACTGTATACTCACAACTGCCACTGACATAATACTCTGCTTTCCAAATGAGGAAACTGCAGCTCAGAGGGTTCCATTCAAGGTCATACAAGTTATTAGAAACAGAATTGTACCTCAGGAAATGCTCTTTATGTTCTTGAAGTATTATTAGTGCTTTGACTTGTCCTGGCTGCAGGACTGTTTTCTGGGAAGTCAGTATAAGAAAGATAATTCTTAGACTCCAAAACATCTCTTACTGTTTGTCACTGCCTTTTCACTTTCCCCTCTGCCTCCTATTACTCCCCTTAGTAACTGTATTATTTACTTCTATTAAATATTTAGAAATACAGTATCAGAAATGTCATGTAAAATAAAGTTACATTATCCGCAGGATGCAAGAACACATGTATATTTTGTGCAGAGACAGATACACAATCCAGAGAAAGATTATGTCCCCAGGGGTCTTTTATCATCTTCCTGGCTTGGATTTTGCCATGGCTATTTATGCTTTTCTGGTCTCCAAGTGGAATGACTTCACTTCTGCTTTCCTGCTAAAAGGCAGAGTCAGGGCTCTTCAGAGAGTTGCATCATTGTAACCAGTGGCACAGAATCAATCTTCTAGAAAGAGTAAAGATCAGGGATCATTTAGATATTTCCAGTTCTATAGCTTTCCTACAATGGGTAACCTGTAACCCATATACTAGGTCACAAAGCTGTTAAGTAGCAGAGTTAAAACTAGACCCTACATTTGCTTATCTCTAGTTGAAGCTTGTTTGCATTTATCTCTGGCTCAAGGAGTCAGTTTTTCCCTTGATTACTGAAAGTATAAGAAAGCATTCTACATGATCATTTTTGGCCAGTGGTGATATGGTGACTCTGGGCAAGGAGAATGTAAGATGCTGACATTCTATATATAATTTTGTAGCAACAATGTCTGTGTTTCATACTTTCTTTTGCTTTGATGATCTTTCTACCTGTCTGCCTTCATGCATATAAGTGTAGAGTCCTGAAAAATAGTGTTGCATAATAAGCATTTGATTATCCATTCTTTCTTTTTTTATGAATATTTAGTGAGATCAAGATTTTGCTATCGGTTTAGTTACTGAGAGTAAAACATTAAGTGAAAAAAACAAGGTTTTCACTATGTAGATCCTAGTGGGGGAGATAGATATTAAGAACATTAATATATAAATTAATGGATATGCTCAATGTCATGAGAGAATATAATTGACAGTTTGGCAACATATTTTTTATTAAATATCTAAATAAGTTCATAAGGTAAAAATGATTATCCTTTAGCTCTTAACAGGTGATAAAGTGAAAGCCGCTCAGTTGTGTCCAGTTTTTCATGACCCAATAGACTATACAGTCCATGGAATTCTCCAGGCCAGAATACTGGAGTGGGTAGCCTTTCCCTTCTCTAGGGATCTTCCCAACCCAGGGATCGAACCCAGGTCTCCCACATTGCAGGTGGATTCTTTACCAGCTGAGCCACCAGGGAAGCCCAACAGGTAATAAAAAATAACAAATGGAGGCTGTAAATTCTATATGGAGTTAAAATAAGATGGTGGTAATGTCACTGTAGTAGACAGAATACTCGTCCCCAAAAGTGACCAGGGCTTAGAAACTTGTGAATATGTTTTCTTTCATGGCCAAAGGGACTCTGTAGATATCATTAAGATAGAGAGACTATTCTGATTTATCTGTTGTAGGGAAAGAGCAAATTAGCCAAGATGTCAGTGGGCAGTCTCTCTAGCCCCATGTCTTCCTGCTCTCACCCCACGTTTTGTAAATACATGGTTGTGTAACAGCTGAGATAGCACTGCATCTGTGCATCATGATGTACCTGCTTGGTCATGGGCCACTTTTGTTCTGTAAACATATATAAGCTCCACCTGAAAATTCCTTGTGGTTACGTTATGGTTGTGTTATGGATGTGTGCACTGGGTCAACCAGGAGAGAATACAGCATGTCTGCTGTGCAGCTGCTGCCCCAGCCTGAAGAGAATAAATATGTCTGCAGTTCCTGTGGCCCCACTAGTTTTCTTCAGGCTTCCCTACTTGTGCCTTGCCTAACTTGGGTTCAGTGCACAGTGTGAACAGTGAGACATCTGGGTTTGACTGATCTAATTTTATGACCCTTTAATAGTGGAGAATTATTCCTGACTGTGGTTCTGAGTAACAGATGTGACAACAGAAGCAGGCTCATACAGATGGCAACACAAGAAGGACTCAGATTATCTTTGCTGGTTTTGAAGATGGAGAGAAAGGACCATAAGCTAAGCCAAAGAATGCACCAGCCTCTAGAAGCTAGACCTGGTAAGGAAATTAATTGTTACCTATGGCAACAGTCCTCAACATTTTTGGCACCAGGGACCAGTTTCATGGAAGACAGTTTTTTCCATGGACTTGTGAAGTGGGGGATGGTTTGGGGATGATTCGAGCACAATAGGGTTCATGCCCCTATGAGAATCTAGTGCTATGGCTAATCTGACAGGAAGTAGAGTTCAGGCGGTAATGCAGGCTATAAGGACTAGCTGTAACATAAATTAAGCTTCTCTAGCTCACACTGTTCACATTCCTGCTGTGCGGCCAGATTCCTAACAGGCCATGGACTGTTACTGGTTCATGGTCCAGGGACTGGGGACCCCTGCCCTAGAGTCTTGAGAGAGTACTTTGCTGTCCTGCAAACAATTGAGTTTTAGACCAGTGAGACTAGCATTACATTAATAGCTGAAACAATGTAAATTTGTGTTGTTTCAAGCCAATGAATTAGTGGTAATTTGTTAAAGCAGAAATAGGAAATTAATACAATCACCACAGAGGTGACTATGAGGTCAATAGAATCAGAGCATCATTATCTTCACTTACTCCCATCTGTCCTGATTTTTTTTTTTCCTGGTAAGAACATATTCTTTCTTTTCCAAAAGGCTTTAGCTTTGTAGACCCATAATCCTTTCAGAACAGTTTGTGGTAAATATATCATATAGATGTGTTTAAATTTTATGTTCCTCTTCCCACTGATCTCAAAAGTTCTTTGTGAATACAGACTTGCTGCTACGAGATATGGATGAGCCTCTGGCAACACTTTTATTACGGGACAAGAAGTGTTTTAAAAGTATTTTTTTTAATCCCAGTTTGACTCTTGAAAGTAATTGTTTCTATTTTTTAAAAAAAATTAAAACAAAACCCCTTTTCTCTTAGTGGTATTGCATTGTTAAAAAAAAGGAAATATTTTTTCTTTTATTTAACATACTTGAGAAGTTAAGCTTCCAAAACATTTTTCGTTTCCACTGTGTGTGGCACAAAATGTGAAAAACTTTTATTCTCTCATTTATTTGTGATTATTTCTGTGCTTATGTTTATCATGTTTTAGGAGTATGTTAAGCCAATACTAAAACTTTAAGGAATTAATCCAATGATTGGACTTGAAAAACCACATCTTACTATAGCAGAATCATACAATTTCAGAAAAGTATTAAGTACTAAAAAAAATGCTTGGTTTCACTTAAAATGTCTCTTTGCTGTATATTTTACCCAGCAAATCTGGCCTTGGTTTTGCTAAATAAAATAAATGTTGTGAGAGATTTTATAAAGGCTTTAAATGCTACTTGTTGCCAGAACTAAAGCACTCTTCAGTGATTCTGAGAATGCACACACTCAGTTTATAATCACTGATGAACTGTACAGCATCTATATTGCACAGAGTTGTCTTATTTTCTGAAGTTTGAACTGGGTAAAGGTCTGATATAAGGGTGCTTCACAGGTGACACTAGTCGTAAAGAACTGGCCTGCCAATGCAGGAGACATAAGAGATGTGGCTTTGAGCCCTGGGTCAGAAAGATCCCCTGGAGGAGGATATGGAAACTCACTCCATTATTCTTGCCTGGAGAATCCCATGGACAGAAAAGCCTGGTGGGCTACAGCCCTTTGGGTTGCAAAGAGTTGGGCACAACTGAATCAACTGAGCACAGCACATCTGATATAAAGATATCATCTGAACCTAACACTACCTCCCCTTACACATATGTGTGCATGCATGCAAAGGCACTTCAGTCATGTTCAACTCTTTGCAACACTATGGACTGTAGCCTGCCACGCTCTTCTGTCCATGGTATCCTCCAGGTAAGAATACTGGAGTGAGCTGCCATGCTCTCCTCCAGGGCCCCTCACACATATACTTGAATATAACCCTGTGACTCCTCTTATCATGTTATATATACCTTTATGGACAAGTCATCTTTTATACCTTTGAAGAAATTGATAGAACAGTCTCTCTCTCATCTCTCCACATATTTATCCACTATTACACTTGGATTCCAAAACCTCTGTATTCCCCTCTTCTATTTGTTTGAGAATTGCTGAGATAGCCTCATTTCCAGGGCCCAGACCTTTATAAGTAATAGGTACCCTGGTCCCATCACTTCATGGGAAATAGATGGGGAAACAGTGGAAACAGTGGCAGACTTTATTTTGGGGGGGCTCCAAAATCACTGCAGATGGTAATTGTAGCCATGAAATGAAAATGCTTACACCTTGGAAGGAAAGTTATGACCAACCTAGATAGCATATTCAAAATCAGAGACATTATTTTGCCAACAAAGGTCTGTCTAGTCAAGGCTATGGTTTTCCCAAGTAGTCCTGTATGGATGTGAGAGTTGGACTGTGAAGAAGGCTGAGCACCAAAGAATTAATGCTTTTGAACTGTGGTGTTGGAGAAGACTCTTGAGAGTCCCTTGGACTGCAAGGAGATCCAACCAGTCTATTCTAAAGGAGATCAGCCCTGGGATTTCTTTGGAAGGACTGATGCTAAAGCTGAAACTCCAGGACTTTGGCCACCTCATGAGAAGAGTTGACTCACTGGAAAAGACTCTGATGCTGGGAAGGATTGGGGGCAGGAGGAGAAGGAGACAACAGAGGATGAGATGGCTGGATGGCATCACCAACTCAATGGACGTGAGTTTGAGTGAACTCCGGAAGTTGGTGATGGACAGGGAGGCCTGGCATGTTGCAATTCATGGGATCACAAAGAGTCAGACACGACTGAGCGACTGAACTGAACTGAACCCTATAAGAAGATTCACATTCTTTGGGGGTAGAATCTTCACTGAACCAGTCAGAGACTGAAGGCTTTAGTCTTTTTATTGGCTAATGGAAGTTATTTGCAACAATGAAATGGAGACAGTACTCCTTTCGACATGACTCTTTGACCTAAACAGGACTTCCCTGATCACCTGGCATCTTTCAGTTAGGTTCTCTGGCCCTGCCTTATGGTCACTCCAAGTAAAAGACCCAATATCTGATTTCTCAGTCAAGACTTAGGCCAATGGACATGCAATAAATCCATTCTATTGTGTCCTCTTCAGATCCACTTATGGACATGCTGGCCCACCTTTGTCTTAGCCTTCTGAGGAACCCATTTCTCCACTGTCAGCATCTTAAAATGTTAACGATTTTTCCTGGCTACCTATCTTCTCCTTCTTCCTCTGGTGAGGAACAGAAGGCAGTATTAGAGTAGATGTACATTTTTTAATGCTCTGTATGTCCCTAGAAATGTTCTTTTATCATGAGAAAAACACAGTAGCTCCAGTTCCACTTCTGCATGTCATGTAGATATATTTAAATGCAACATATATATGCATTTTTGAAAAGACTCAGTAGAATGGTCTTGAAAAGAGGAAATACTCTAATTTTTTTCATTGTTTATACATTTTGCCTTTAGTGTCCCCTTGCCTGATAAAAGTACAATTCTCTTGTGTCCATAATAGGTGCACTTATATCCATCAAGACTCATTCTAGATGTTGCCATGTTGGTTGAACTGTCACTGGTAAAAGGGCATCTTTCCTTCTTCATCCACACAGCTCTGTGTGCATATATTGCACTTATTTCTGATGCTATGTTATCATTGGCTTACCTGGCTTTCTTGTCATTGGAGTCTCAAGAGGGGAAGAACATTATATTTGTCTATCTAGCATACAGTTTTGAGCAGATAGCAGTACTAAGGAAAGTACAATATGTTAAGTATAGGCAGATAGAGTTGCATCCCACTGTTGAACTTCTGACTTCAGTCTCTCCTTCAACATGCCAAAATGAGTCATTTGTCTCAGTCTGAAGGTATTCTACAATGATACATCATTGCTGTTGTTTTCTAGATTCTGAGTCATCTCCAACTATTTGTAACCCCATGGACCGTACTCCACCAGGCCTCCTCTGTCCCTGGGATTTCCCAGGCAAGAATATTAGAGTGGGTTGCCATTTTGAAGGGGCAAAACCTGTGCTAAGATCAAGAATATATAACTTGATGGAAAAATCATACTGAAGAAACCTGAACTTGATAAAATAATTTTTAAAAAAAACCCTCTCTTTGTTAAATTGACCCACAATTGCTACTCATTTGTCTTTGTTGAATATATATGTACATGTGCATAAATATATTATATATTTAGATTATATGTATATTTAGTATATATATATATTTAGATTATAATAGCAATATATATATTCACATTTTAACAAAGCTAGACATAGGTTAAAAAAAAAAAACAAAAACTAAATTTCAACTCCCTAAATAATTGCTGTTAGTGATTTGAATGAACTTTGAATATGTTTATGTCATACAGAGAAGGAAATGGCAACTCACTCCAGTTTTCTTGTCTGAAAAACCCCAGATGAGCCTGACAGGCTACAGTCCAAAGGGTTGCAAAGAGTCAAACACAACTAAACATTATGTACACATGTCATTCAGAAATAGATATACATATACATATATATGCTTCTGTTTTAAAATAGTTGGCCTTTTTATTTCATTGTACAATAATGGATGCTCCTGGCAAAATATTTATAAAATGAAGAAAATTGCATAAAATGTAACAGAAATCACGTTTACTTAAAACTCTGAAAGAGATTATCATTATTAACATTTTGTTCTACTTTCCTGTAGATTTTGATCTATGAAAAAAACACACATTCACTAGAATTTTCTTTGATCCATGAGTTCAGTTCATAAAGTGAAACTTGATTATGATATAGTGGAATCTTAGTGCTATAGTTGCTTTTTGGGGAGAGGGAAATTACAACATTTAAAAATTATTAGGAAGTATCAGACTCCTTGTAAATTCTCTGTAGATGTAGTGGTTGGAATCTCAGATCAGTCAAGTTATTTTAGAACATACTGTGATTGTTGATTTGGGATCATTGAGTCAAGGATTAATTGGCAAGATGCTGAAATAGTGATGGATTAGAGTGAGTTGTGCAATTTCTCAGTTCACTATGGTTTACCTCCAGCAACATACTGGGGAGATTGGCCATACTGAAGATACTAATGAGGTTAGTGACCTTGAAAAAACCATCCTTCATTATCATCTGGTTTGATGTATAGGCTACAAGTAGGTCCATGGCAGAACCAATGGAAGGTATCATTAGAAATCAGATTAAAGAGCAGAAAACCCCCTGGGTATAAATTAAAGTGAATAGCTTGAGAATGTTACTGAAGGTTAAACTTACAGAAGCCTTATATAAATGATAAGAAAACCTGAATATTAAATTTGAATAAACTATTGAAGGCTATATGGCATTTGCAATATTATTTCTCCTGCTTTTTCTGACTCCTATCAATAAGCCTTATAATTTATCACCATTAAAAAATCTTTAATTAGTTTCATTGGCCACATAACTATTTTCTTTTCTCCATCTAGATCCCATTCTTTGCATACCCAATGTTTTCTAGAATCTGCCAGTTTCTGTTCCTGAGCCAAGAATATCTTCCAAATACCAGTGAAGTCCAAGTTATTATTTTAACTTTACTGCTACATTTTGATCCCAAAGGATAACAAAGAGCTTTGAAAGAATGATGGTGGACACAGAAAAATGGAGCGTTCAGTGATGTTAGGAGGAAAGTTTCTAAAAACTCTTATTTACTTAAGTATGACTACTTCTGTACTACAGAATGTGAGATGCTCTTATTCTAAGTTAAGCAAAAGTTTAAAATTCTTATTTTCTTTGTATATATAGTCTCATAAAGATGAATTATTCCTATTCAAAGTGAAAATTACATATATTTGAAGACATTTTTCTTAGAAACTTTTCTTACAAGCATAAATATCTTGAATTCTTCCAACTTTTTTTATTCTGACATATAGTGAGCCTGTTCATTGCTGTGTTACTCTTCCTTGAACATACTGTATTTAACTGTATGTATTTTAAGGTGTAGGGCTAGAAGAGAATTTAACAGATTGACAAACACATCGCTTGAGAAAGACTCTTCTCTAATGTCTAGAAATATGTCCCCTAATGTAAACTAAAATCACAGTAGCTACAGGTGACCATAGTATATCTATAGAGGTTGAACACATTACTTTCTAGTAGTAGTAAGGATTACGAAATTTTGGTTTTTTTTTTTTTTTGGATCTTATCTCTCCTTGGCTTTCATTCTAGAAATATATATAAGATGAACTGAAAATAAACATGGTTTTTGGATAGGCAAAGGACACCATTTTGGTATGTTTTACATAGATTTGGCATATGTTATTGAAATATATTACACGCAGATATTTTAAGTTGGAGTTTTCTATGGAGCCCGTCTTTCATTTTTGCTAGTAAAGTGGAATTTTGGAAGTGTGATACTTCCTTTTTATCCATGATGAATGTTATTTTATTAGGTGTATGTAATGTCTATTTGCTGCTGCTAAGTCACTTCAGTCGTATCCGACTCTGTGTGACCCCATAGACATCAGCCCACCAGGCTTCTCCATCCTTGGGATTCGCTAGGCAAAAACACTGGAGTGGGTTGCCATTTCCTTATCCAATGCATGAAAGTAAAAGGTGAAAGTGAAGTCGCTCAGTTGTGTCTGACTCTTAGCGACCCCATGGACTCAGCCTACCAGGTTCCTCTGTCCATGGATTTTCCAGGCAAGAGTACTGGAGTGGGGTGCCATTGCCTTCTCCAAATGTCTATTTAGATGAGTCTAAATAGATATTTTAGTATCCATTTAGATTCTTATGTATTTTCAAATATTTTTGGTGGCCCATATATGTTCTTGTTCAGTAGCTAAGTTGTGTCTGCCACTTTGCAATGCCATGGACTGCTGCACACCAGGCTTTCCTGATCTTCACTATATTCTGGACTTGGTTTAAATTCATGTCCATTGACTTGGTGATACCATCTAACCATCTCATCCTTCTCTTTTCCTCCTGCCCTCAGTTTCCTGGCATCAAGGTCAATGAGTCAGCTTTTTTCCAATGAGTCCACTCTTCACATCATGTGGAAGTTTAAGTACACATCATGTACTGGAGTTTAAGCATCAGTTCTTCCAATGAATATTCAGGATTGATCTCCTTTAGGATTGACTGAATTGATCTTGCTATCCAAGGGACTCTCAAGAGTGTTCTCCAGTACCACAATTCAAAAGGATAAATTCGTCAACACTTGGCCTCCTTTATGGTCCAAGTCCCACGTCAGTACATGACTACTGGAAAAACCATAACTTTAGCTATACAGACCTTTGTCAGCATAGTGATGTCTCTGTTCTTTAATACACCGTCTAGGTTTGTTGTAGTTTTCCTTCCAAGAGGCAAATGTCTTTTAATTTCATGACTGCAGTAACCATCTGTAGTGATTTTGGAGCCCAGGAAAATAAAATCTGTCATTGTTTCCACTTTTTTCCCATCTATTTGCCATGAAGCGATGGGACCAGATGCCATGATCTTAATTTTCTGAATGTTGAGTTGTAAGCCAGGTTTTTCATGCTCCTCTTTCACCCTCATCAAAAAACTCTTTAATAACTCCTCACTTTCTGCCATTAGAGTGATATAATCTGCATATCTGAGGTTGTTGATATGTTAATAGCATTTTTTTCATTTGTTCCATGAATGACCAAATTGAAGACAGTAAATTGTGTTGTATCACTTGACCATTAGCTATTAGCACTGCTGGTAATTAATTCACCCAGTTCTGGATCTTGAAAGATACAAGTTATCATAAAAGATTTTGTTAAATTCTATAAAAATGAAAATATAATATGTTCAATCTGTTTTAATCAGGTGAAGTGATCTTGTCAAGATTATTTGTAGCTCATTTTGTAGTGAGAATGTGTATTTTCCTTGGTTCTGTTTTGCTGCAGCAAAGATTTGAAACAGCAGACCATGTTATAGGTTGGTTTTATTTGGCAAGTAAATGAAAGTACACCATCGAGGTGTGCGGATGGGCCGGCCCCAAAGGAGAGGCCTCAATCCTTCTTGGCTTCCTCTTTTTATATGTTTTATCTCCTCCCTCCTGAGCTTGCCCTATGTAGACTGGGCTAGCCAGGAGAGCTGTTTGTTTCACCTGAGGTTCTTACTCCAGTCCTCGGATTTTCTTCTGTTCCATTTTTGCGGGCTTTTTCCTTTCTTTGCCTTTTAGCCACTGCTGTTTTGGACTCCTTTTTCCTATCCTAACTACCTAACAATTTGTTCTTGATTTGATTTTTCTCATTGACCCTTGGATTGACCTGATGACTGTCCCCAACTTCCAAGTGCCCATAAATTCTCTTTGATATTTTCTTTTTCTTAATATCATTTATTTCCTAGATTTTTATACTTTCTAACCTCTTGCTGCTTGAATTCTTTCTGTTGTTTTTGTTTTTGTTTTTCCTCAAATCCAATGTACAGTTCTTTATATGCAAATTATTTTGTACAACATCCTCACCATCATCATAACATTTGTAGATCAGCACTCCTCTCAGGTCATTTTATTTCATTTTATTTTTCAAGTAGACTTTTTTAGAGAAGTTTTTGGTTTACAGAAATATTTGAGTGGAAAGTGCAGAAAGTTCTCATATATTCCTGCTCATTTCCCTTACTATTAACTTTTTATACTAGTGTAGTGTATTTGTTACAGTTGATGATCTGGTATGGATACATTATTATTAACTAGTCCACAGTTTACCTTAGGGTTCATTCTTTGTATTGTACATTCCATGAGACATGACAAATGTAGTGCACGTTTCTGCCATTATGGCACAATATAAAGTCATTTCACTACCTTGAAAATCATCTGTGCTCCACTTGTTTATATCTTTCTTCCTCCTATGAACCACTGGGAGGCTCTGATTTTTTACTGTATAGTTTTGCTTTTTCCAGAATTTAATGTGGTTGTAATGGCAGTATGTAGCTCTCTCAAGAGTGGCTTATTTCACTTGAAATATGCATTTAAGGCTCCTTCATGTCTTTTGTGTCTTGATGGCTCCTTCTAGCATCTCTTCACCTTAATTCTGAAGCTCGATGAATTGTGATTCAATAAGCTCAATAGCAAGTTTTTCAATCATCTGATAATTATAACATACAGCTTCTGAATTCTCTCTCAGAATAGCTTCTGAAAAGTTTACCATCCTCAATATTCATTCTCTATTTTTTTCCACATTTTCTCTTTGGAAAGCAAGAAGTCTGTACATATCCTAGGTTTTTGAAGTGATTTGTTTCTATTTGATAGCATATTGGATTAATCTACCTCCCTTTTAGAAAACTGTTTAAGAGTTGTTGAAGTTTTCCTAATAAGCTTTAATTCATTTCCTCCACAAGGGAGGTGACACTTTGCTTGGAATAAATAAGGCCAAGTGTTTGGCCCATTAGCAAAACAATTGTTCTTCTCCCTTGTGCAGGTGGACTGAAGCAGCCAGCCATCAGTCTGTTGTTTGTTTAATCAACATAATAACAAAAAAAAAAAACTTTTCTTCTTGGCTATTGAAAATGAGAAGAAGTGTACAGAAAATGTTTAATTAGAGAGCAGGATGCCACTTGTCCCATTGAAGTCAGTAACTCTCAAAAACAGACACATCACCGTCTTACAGCATCAGATTATAGAAAGACAAGTTGAAAGAATGGTTTTCTCAGGAAATAACATTTAGAGATAATCTTAAAGCTATTCCTTACCATTAATATACAAACAAGTAACTATGTATGTAGAACCATAAACCAGATGAGCAAACCAGTCAACAAATAGCAATGTTCCTTTGTTCATGTCTAAATTGGATCAAGTAAAAATGACTGAACACAAAGTCTGAAAGGTACTTAGGTGTGTGATATACAGTACCTCATTCAATCCTTAAATAGCACAGGCAGCATTGTTAACATCACATTACTTCTGAGGAAGCTGAAACTCAAAAGTTTGTCAATTTTCTGCTGTTTATAAGGCTAAAACATTATCTTTTCATTTTATTTGCTACATTATCATCCTTTAAAAACTCTGCTTAGATCAGATATGCTTCCTGACTGGCCTGTAAATATACACTGTGTATTTCAACTGTTATTTTATCTACATTTATTAAAGAGAATGATCTAGTTTCTATCAAAAGTTCAGACAAGTTTGCTCTGAGGAAGTTCATATTTTTTATTACCTTTATTTACCAGACACCTAATGTTATAGAGTTTATTTCTAGCAACCTCATTATTAATACTAAAAGGTAGATATGATTAAATTTTATGAATCACATATTTGAGATTCTAAAATTAAATAAACGGACTAGTACTATAGAGTAAGTGGTCTAAAGAAAGATTTAAAACCAAATTCAGTTTCTTCTTAGCTTTTTCACTACTCATCCCACACTAATGAACTTGTATTGCATAATATCTCATGATAAATACCATTAAATAATTTCCATAAAAGCTAAACTAAATAATTTTGCTTGGACATTTTATAATTGAAATCTTTTTTTTAAATTGAAGTATAGTTGATTTATAATGTTATTTAGTTCAAGTGTACAGCAAAGTGATTCAGTTTCATATGTATATACACAGACATATGTATATATACACATATATATGTACATACACATACATATATATATATATATATATTCTTTTTCAGAGTCTCTTCCCTTATGGATTATTACAAGATATTGAGTATAGTTCTCTGTTCTAAAAGTAGAATATTGTTTTTTTAATCTATTTTATATGTAGCAATGTGTATATGTTAATCCAAAACTCTTAATTTATCCCTCCCCCATCTTTCCCTTGGCTAAACATAAGTTTCTTATCTATGCTTGTGAATCTATTTTTACTTCGCAAATAAGCTCTTTTGTACAATTTTTTTTTTTTAATTTCACATAAAATTGGTGGGTCTTCCCAGGTGGTACAGTGGTAAAGAATGTACCTGCCAATTCAGGTGATGCAAGAGATGCAGGTTCTGTCTCTAGATTGAGAAGATCCCCTGGAGGAGGAAATGGCAACCCACTCCACCATTCTTGCCTGGGAAATTCCATGGGCAGAGGAGCCTGGTGGGTTACAGTCCATGGATTTGCAAAGAGTCAGATATGACTGAGCAACTAAGCACACGAGCACATAAGTGATGTCAAATAATATTTGCCTTTCTCTGTCAGGCTTGCCCTCTCATTCTGTCCATGGGGTTCTCAAGGCAAGAATGGTGGAGTGGATTGTAATTTCCTACTCCAGTGAACCACATTTTGTCACAACTCTTCACTATGATCAGTCCATCTTGGGTGGTCCTGCCTGGCATGACTCAGAGATGTATTAAGTTACACAAGTCCATTTGCCTCCACAAGGCTGTGATCCATGAAGAGGATCACACTACACCAAAGCCTTTGACCATGCGGATCACAACAAACTGTGGAAAATTCTTAAGGAGATGGGAATCCCAGACCACCTTACCTACTTCCTGAGAAACCAGTATACAGGTCAAGAAACAACAATCAGAACCAGGCATGGAACAACAGACTAATTCAAAATTGGGAAGGGAATACATCAAGGCTCTCTATTGTCACCCTGCTTATTTAACTTATATGCAGAGTGGTGGTGGTGGTTTAGTCAATAAGTCATGTCTAACTCTTGCAATCCCATGGACTCTAGCCTGCCAGGCTTCTCTGTCCATGGGATTCTCCAGGCAAAAATACTCAAGTGGGTCACATTTTCTTCTCCAGAGGATCTGCACAACCCAAGAATTGAACCTGGATCTCCTGCATTGCAAGTAGATTCTTTACCGACTAAACTATGAGGGAAGCCTCTTTATGCAGAGTACATCATGCAAAATGCCAAGCTAAATAACTCACAAGCTGGAATCAAGATTGCTGGGAGAAATATCAACAACCTCTGATGTGCAGATAATTCCACTGTAGTGGCAGAAAGTGAAGAGGAACTAAAGAGCCACATGATGAAGGTGAAAGAGGAGAGCAAAAGACTGGCTTAAAACTTAACATTCCAAAAACTAAAATCATGGCATCTGGTTCCATCACTTCATGGTGAATAGATGGGGAAAAAATGGAAACAATGACAGATTTTATTTTCTTGAGCTCCAAAATCACTGCAGGCAGCAACTGCAGCCATGGAATTAAAAGACACTTGCCCCTTGGGAGAAAAAGTATGAAAACCCTAGATGGTGTATTAAAAAGCAGAGACATCACTTTGTCAACAAAAATCTCTATAGTCAAAGCTATGGTTTTTTCACTAGGTCATGTATAGATGTGAGAGTTGGACCATAAAGAAGGCTAAGTGCTGAAGAATTGATTCTTGTCAAATGTGGTGCTGAAGAAGACTCTTGAGAGTCCCTTGGAAAGCAAAGAAATCAAACCAGTCAATCCTAAATGAAATCAACACTGAATATTCAGTGGAAGGACTGATGCTGAAGCTGAAACTACAATACTTTGGCCACTTGATGTGAAGAGTCAACTCACTGGAAAAAAACCATGATGCTGAGAAAGTCTGGGGGCAGGAAGAGAAGAAGGCAATCGAGCATGATAGTTGGATAGCATCACCAATTCAATGGACATGAATCTGAGCAAACTCGAGGAGATAGTGGAGGACAGAGTAGCCTGGCATGCTGCAGTCAGTGGGGTTGCAAAGGGTAAGCTGTGATTTAGCAACTGAAAAAAAAAAAATATTCTAGCTATCCCCTGAGCTTTCAACAAGTCATCATCTTGAGTCTTGCCTCAAAACTGATGACTACCGACTGATCAGGGTGGTAGTTCCTGATGATTGGGGTTGCTGTGACAATTTCTTAAGACTACAGTGAGGTTTAAAACATCCTTTTGACTCTTCCTTTTATGAATTATTTCTCTGTTGCAAGCAATACTGTTTAATATCATTTTACCCACCATAGGACTTCCTTGAACATTGGAGTCAACATTTTCAAAGACTGATACTTTTTAGTCAACAAAGTTTATGCAGTATTCTAAATTAGGATACTTTGTTGTCATTTCAACAATCTTCACAGCATTTTCATCAAGAGTAGTTTCCATCCCAAGAAGTCACTTTCTTTGCTAATCCATAAGAAGCAACTGATCATCCATTAACATTTTATCAGGAAACTGCTGCAATTCATTCTCATCTTCAGTCTTCACTTCTAACTCTATCTTTCTTTCTAGTTTCATCACATCGGCAGTCACTTCCTCTACTGCTGTCTTAAACCCTTCAAAGTCATACATAAAAAGACTCTAGAAAGCCCATAGATTAATTTAACAGAAACTTAGAAATAAGAGTTCACTTTTAATATATTCTTATGAGTTTCTACCACCTCTAAATAGATATTTCATTTCTATATGTTAAAATTATTATGATCTCCTACTATACATAGAGGATGAAATGGCAATCAACTCAGATATTCTTGCCTGAAAAATCCCATGGACAGTGGAGCCAGGCAGACTACAATCCATGGGATCACAGATTCTAGGCATGACAGAGCCACTGAAACAGGCATACCATTAAACCTCACTCCCAGAGCCAATGACTAGGATTAATTTAGTTTGTATTTCAATATTCATTTTATATATTCAAGAAATAAATTTTAGATTTGATTGGATGCATTTGTGTAGTTAACATCTTATTTGCTTGTCTATTCATTTAATATTTATACTGTTACATGCAACTAGAACATTGTTCATGTTTTATCTTTGATATACAAATATCTAATTTATATGTCTTATTGAACATTTAGGTACATATTAGTGAAGATAACTTTAGCTTTGCTGCAAGATATGAATCTTGAAATAGCATTTCTTTACATGGCAGAGCTTTATTTCTGAATGACCTAAACTATAATGTAGGTCAGGGAATAAGCCTTTCTCCTCATCTTTTAATGCCTCAATCTGGAAGATATATCTTTCAAATCCAGTATGACAGAGCAAGAAAAGGATAAAGGACACATACTGGTTATTTTTATCCCTTTTGCTCCTGTTTGATGGGCAGTATTTGTTACATGTGGAGAAGGACATGGCAACCCACTCCAGTATTTTTGCCTGGAGAACCCCATGGACAGAGGAGCCTGGCAGGCTACATACAGTCCATGGGGTTGAAAGAGTCAGACATGACTTAGTGCCTAAACCACCACCACCACCATTGGTCACACGAACCCAATCTAATTGTAAGGGATTCTAGAAAATGTAGATGAGTCAGTTCAGTCACTCAGTCATCTCTGACTCTTTGTGACCACATGGACTGCAGCATGCCAGGCTTGCCTGTCTATCACCAAATCCCGGAGCTTGCTCAAACACATGGCCATCGAATAGGTGATGCCATTCACCATGTTATCCTTTATCATCCCCTTCTCCTCCTGCTTTTAATCTTTCCCAGCATCAGGGTCTTTCCCAATGAGTCATTTCTTAGCATCAGGTGGCCAAAGTATTGGAGCTTCACCTTCAGCATCAGTCCTCCTAATGCATATGGAATATTTATGCTCAGCCGTAGCATGTTTAAATTGTCATTTTATGGTTCTAAAACACTGATGCTCTTTTATGTTCAGGTTTACATGTGAGAATTTCTCTGGGATAGAAGTAGGATTTATATGTAAGTTTTATATACATGTTTTGTGTTTTGATAAAGCAGACATATTGTTCCCCTATATGGTGTAACAAATTATGTTCTTTTATTAGGCCCAAAACAACTAAACTTGCATTTTGATATCCTTCTCTCTGTGCTCATACTTAATAATTATATTCAAATCAGCAGCAGAAGAGGACATTGCTTTGTTTTCAGTATGGACCCTTAAAACTCCACAAATTTATAATTTTTAGGAGGGGAACTTCTTACAACTTTATTGATCTATTTCTGTCAATACTGTGTTTGTTTAAATTACTCAGTCTTTATGTCTTTGTCCCTTTCTGTGTTCTTACATTTCAGAATTGTTTTCCTATTCTTGAATATTCAAAAAGTTATTGGAATTTTTAATCAGAGATATTATATGGATTTTTATGAGTTTTTTTAAAAGATAATTTCCATCTTTGTTATTCAGTTGCTAAGTTATGTCCAATTCTTTGTGACCCCATGGACTGCAGCACACTAGGCTTCTCTGTCTTTCACTATCTCCTGAAGTTTGCTCAAACTCATGTCCATTGAATCAGTGAGGCCATCCAACCATCTCATCCTATGTCACCCTTTTCTCCTTCTGCTTTCAATCTTTCCCAGCATCAGGGTCTTTTCCAATGAGTTGGCTCTTTGCATCATATGGCCAAAGTATTGGAGCTTCAGCTTCATCATCAGTGCTTACTCCCATCTTTATCTGAATTCCCAGACTATTCAGTTTAAATTTCTTCTTTTGAAATATCTTAAACTGCTTACTTGCTTCACACCATTAGGACTTATATGTCTTAATGGAATATGACATAGATGTCTTCTTAATGGGATAAGACATATTTACCTGTCAATTGTAAATAATAGAAACCCAACTCAAACCATATCAAGGGGAAAAATAATATTTATGTAAGTGTTTAAATTTGGGGTTTAAAATACTTTTGGGGCCAGGGACCCTAAATGGATATTTATCTATCTTTCTCTGTGTCTCTTTCTCTCTCCCACTTTGTTGTTATCTTCTGACTCTTGCTTCCTCTCTTCTCTCTGTATTGGCCTCATTTCATTCTCCTACAATTTTAAGGCTGATAGAAGTCTCGACAGTTACAGAACATCCACTCTTTACATAGCAGTTCCAGGAAAGTCATTTTGTAAGACTTGCTTATTTCCTGCAACCATGCCCCAAGGTAACTAGTATATTTAAAGGAATGCATATTATGATTATGTTGGTCTGAGTCTTACAACCACAATATGCAATGGGTCTAGGGAAACAAATCCAGGCCACTCAAAAACAAATTATTGCTTTCTATTTAGTCCTTTTGTCACTTGTTTTAGTAATATTTGATTTTTAAATAAAGCACATGATTTGAAGACTCAAACAAGAACTTTTAAGTCAGAAATTCATCCCCTAAAGGCCTAAAATAAAATAAGAACATTGTAGTCATAGCTTTTATTTTCAGCTTTATTTTGTACTAGTTTTTCAAGTTAAATAGCTGTTGCAATCAAATTGTTCTGTTCAGTGTCTACTGAAACACGCCTTGTTCTTTGCTAGACCTCACTATTCTAACCACTCTTCCCACCTGAAATACTTCAAGACCCACACCCTCTGCAATGAAAAATTCTATACATTCTTAAAGGTTCTATCTGAAAAATTTTACCTAATTGCCCAGGCTTAAAATATCTATGTTTCTCTTTCCTCTGAAACTTCTCAATTGTTCAAACCATGACACATCCATCCTGTAGTTATGACTTGACTTTAAGGACAAAAAAGAATAAAAATAGGATGCACCCCATCTCTGAAAAGTCCTGTCCTTCCCAGGGTTAATTAATGTACATAGTGCCTCAGCTTTGGCCTCACTCCTCCTCCTTCCTTTGTCTTTACCTTTTAAAATTAACTAGCAATGTTATTTATGCTTTGGGAGGTATATATTTTATCCTGTCTGCTAGATTATAAACTAATTTAGGACATATATTTTGTTTCACACCTAGCTTGTGTGTAGTTTAAATAAGACAAACTTTGGATTCAGACAACCCTGCTAATTCAAGAACAACGCTTCATTCTCTGTACGACTTTTCTCGGTCATATTACTTAATCTCTGGAACTATGTATCTATGCTTACCATATGCGGATGATGATATTTGTTTATCTAATGAAATACTTTAGGTCATATCATGGGACACTTTCTTAAAATAAACTGTTTTTATCCTCTCTTTCAACTATCACTATGGCCATACCCAACTAACACTGAACAAATATTTGCTGATTGACTGAATAGTACAAATTAAGACACAGACTTCATAGATTTGACTTCAACATTTACTGAATTTAATTGCATTATATGGGAAATTAAAATGAAGGGGGAAAAGAAAATTATATTATGATTCTTGATTTTACCTATCCTTGGCTTATTTTTGTAATAGACAGAAAACTGGCATTTTGGCTTTTTAGCAAGGCTATGCTGATGCTATTATCTTCTTTTCCTTGTCTTCAAAGGACTCCTGGTCATATGGTTTATAATGTTTATTAATACATTTCTTGGGCATATCAACAAAACCACTTTCTAAGTACAACTGTCTCAGGTTGTGATTTTCTTTTATCATTTTTTTAACTTGATTTGAAGTGAAAGTCGCTCAGTAGTGTCCAACTCTTTGATACCCCATGAACTATACAGTCCATGGAACTCTCCAGGCCATAGTACTGGAGTGGATAGTCTTTCCCTTCTCTAGGAGATCTTCCCAACACAGGGGTCAAACCAGGGTCTCCCGGTTGCAGGTGAATTCTTTACCAGATGAGTCACAAAGGAAGCCCAAGAATACTCCAGTGGGTATCTTTTCTCCAGCAGATCTTCCTGTCCCAGGAATCAAACAGGTATCTACCACATTGCAGGTAGATCAGGGAAACCCAAACTTGAAACTGTCACTGAATTAAGTCCTGTGGACCCTCCAAGCCTGGCAGAGACTCTCTGCCTCCCTGGGGGAAGGGTTCATTTTTCATTTGGGTTTGAGTACGTGAAGAGATACTCCCATGTCCAAGGTAAGAGAAACCCAAGTAAGATGGTAGGTGTTGCAGGAGGGCATCAGAGGGCAGACACACTGAAACCATACTCACAGAAAACTAGTCAATCTAATCACACTAGGACCACAGACTTGTCTAACTCAATGAAACCAAGCCATGCCTGTGGGGCAACCCAAGATAGGCGGGTCATGGTGGAGAGGTCTGACAGAATGTGGTCCACTAGAGAAGGGAATGGCAAGCCACTTCAATATTCTTGCCTTGAGAACCCCATGAACAGTATGAAAAGGCAATATGATAGGATACCAAAAGAGGAATTCCCCAGGTCATTAGGTGCCCAATATGCTACTGGAGATCAGAGGAGAAATAACTACAGAAAGAATGAAAGAATGGAGCCAAAGCAAAAACAATACCCAGTTGTAGATGTGACTGGTGATAGAAGCAAGATCTGATGCTGTAAAGAGCAATATTGCATAGGAACCTGGAATGTCAGGTCCATGAATCAAGGCAAACTGGAAGTGGTCAAACAAGAGATGGCAAGGTTGAACGTCCACATTCTAGGAATCTGTGAACTAAAATGGACTGGAATAGGTGAATTTAACTCAGATGACCATTATATCTACTACTGCGGGCAGGAATCCCTCAGAAGAAATGGAGTAGCCATCATGGTCAACAAAAGAGTCTGAAATGCAGTACTTGGATGCAATCTCAAAAATGACAGAATGATCTCTGTTCATTTCCAAGGCAAACCATCCAATATCACAGTTATCCAAGTCTATGCCCCAACCAGTAATGTTGAAGAAGCTGAAGTTGAACAGTTTTATGAAGACCTACAAGACCTTTTAGAACTAACACCACAAAAAAATGTCCTTTTCATTATAGGGGACTGGAATGCAAAAGTAAGAAGTCAAGAAACACCTGGAGTAATGGGCAAATTTGGCCTTGGAGTACGGAATGAAGCAGGGCAAAGGCTAATAGAGTTTTACCAAGAGAACGCACTAGTCATAGCAAACACCCTCTTCCAACAACACAAGAGAAAACTCTACACATGGACATCACCAGATGGTTAACACCAAAATCAGATTGATTATATTCTTTGCAGCCAAAGATAGAGAAGCTCTATACAGTCAACAAAAACAAGACCAAAAGCTGACTGTGGCTCAGATCATGAACTACTTATTGCCAAATTCAGACCTAAATTGAAGAAAGTAGGGAAAACTGCTAGGCCATTCAGGTATGACCTAAATCAAATCCCTTATGATTATATGGTGGAAGTGAGAAATAGATTTAAGGGCCTAGATCTGATAGAGTGCCTGATGAACTATGGAATGAGGTTCATGACATTGTACAGGAGACACGGATCAAGACCATCCCCATGGAAAAGAAATGCAAAAAGGCAAAATGGCTGTCTGGGCAGGCCTTACGAATAGCTGTGACAACAAGAGAGGTGAAAAGTAAAGGCGAAAAGGAAAGATATAAGCATCTGAAAGCAGAGTTCCAAAGAATAGAAAGAAGAGATAAGAAGCCTTCTTCAGTGATCAGTGCAAAGAAATAGAGGAAAACAACAGATTGGGAAAGACGAGAAATCTCTTCAAGAAAATTAGAGATACCAAGGGAACATTTCATGCAAAGATGGGCTCAATAAAGGGCAAAAATGGTCTGGACCTAACAGAAGCAGAAGATATTAAGAAGAGGTGGCAAGAATACACGGAAAAACTGTACAAAAAAGATCTTCACGACCCAGATAGTCATGATGATGTGATCAGTAATCTAGAACCAGACATCTTGGAATGTGAAGTCAAGTTGGCCTTAGAAAGCATCACTACAAACAAAGCTAGTGGAGGTGATGGAATTCCAATTGAGCTGTTTCAAATCCTGAAAGATGATGCTGTGAAAGTGCTGCACTCAATATGCCAGCAAATTTGGAAAAGTCAGCAGTGGCCACAGGACTGGAAAAGGTCAGTTTTCGTTCCAATTCCAAAGAAAGGTAATGCCAAAGAATGCTCAAACTACCGCACAATGGCACTCATCTCACATGCTAGTAAAGTAATGCTCAAAATTCTGCAAGCCAGACTTCAGCAATACGTGAACCATGAACTCCCTGATGTTCAAGCTGGTTTTAGAAAAGGCAGAGGAGCCAGAGATAAATTTGCCAACATCCACTGGATCATGGAAAAAGCAAGAGAGTTCCAGAAAAAATCTATTTCTGCTTTATTGACTATGCCAAAGCCTTTGACTGTGTGGAAAATTATGAAAGAGATGGGAATACCAGACCACCTGATCTGCCTCTTGAGAAATCTGTATGCATGTCAGGAAGCAACAGTTAGAACTGGACATGGAACAACAGACTGGTTTCAAACAGGAAAAGGAGTACGTCAAGGCTGTATACTGTCACCCTGCTTATTTAACTTATAGGCAGAGTACATCATGAGAAACCCTGGAATGGAAAAAAACACAAGCTGGAATCAAGATTACTGGGAGAAATATCAATAACCTCAGATATGCAGATGACACAAGCCTTATGGCAGAAAGTGAAGAGGAGCTAAAAATCCTCTTGATGAAAGTGAAAGAGGAGAGCAAAAAAGTTGGCCTAAAGCTCAACATTCAGAAAACGAAGATCATGGCGTCTGGTCCCATCACTTCATGGAAATAGATGGGGAAACAGTGGTAACAGTGACAGACTTTTTTTGGGGGGAGGGGCTCCAGAATCACTGCAGATGGTGACTGCAGCCATGAAATTAAAAGACGCTTACTCCTTGGAAGAAAAGTTATGACCAACCTAGATAGTATATTCGAAAGCAGAGACATTACTTTGCCGACTAAGTTCTGTCTAGTCATGGCTATGGTTTTTCCTATGGTCATGTATGGATGTGAGAGTTGGACTGTGAAGAAGGCTGAGCGCCAAAGAATTGATGCTTTTGAACTGTGGTGCTGGAGAAGACCCTTGAGAATCCCTTGGACTGCAAGGAGATCCAACCAGTCCATTCTGAAGGAGGTCAACCCTGGGATTTCGTTGGAAGGAATGATGCTAAAGCTGAAACTGCAGTACTTTGGCCACCCCATGGGAAGAGTTGCCTCATTGGAAAAGACTTTGATGCTGGGAGGGATTGGGGGCAGGAAGAGAAGGGGATGACCGAGGATGAGATGGCTGGATGGCATCACGGACTCGATGGTCGTGAGTCTGAGTGAACTCCAGGAGTTGGTGATGGACAGGAAGGCCTGGTGTGCTGCAATTCATGCTCAGTCAGACATGACTGAGCAACTGAACTGAACTGAACTGACATTGAGATCAACACAACACAAGCTTTGTTCAGTGGCCAAAGAATTGAGAAGCAGTAACTAAGTTACCAAGTCAACTTCTTGCCTAACTGAAGAAAGATTTAATTTTAAAGAGTAAAGACAAAGGGAGGAGTGCTAGTTGCTCAGTCATGTCAGACTTGGGAAGCCCATGGATTGTAGCCTGCCAGGTTCCTTGTCCATGGAATTCTCCAGGCAAGAATTACTGTAGTTGGTTGTCATTCCCTTCTCCAAGGGATCTTCCTGACCCACGGATTGAGCCCAGGTCTCCCACACAGCAGGCAAATACTTTACCATATGAGCCACAGGGACAAAGGGAGGAGGGGTGAGGCTAATTTTGAGGAGGCATGTGCATTAATCGACCCTGGAAATAACAGGACTTTTCAGGGATTGGGAAAAAAGAAAGAATATTTTTATTCTTTTGATCCTTAAAGTCAAGTGATAACTAAAGATAGATGTGTTATTTAATTTGCCAATTTAGCAAGACTCAGACTCAGTGTCTGTTGGAGGTTGGATTCACTACCATCTTGGTCTCAGCTGAATTCATCTGGTCTTTGGTTGTTTATAGCTTCCTTTCTTATCTCTGGATCCTTTCACTTAAAGATTTATGTTCACTCTTGCTGGAGATGGGGAGGGGCTTGGCAGGTTTGGAGCAAGGGAACTCCTGTTAATTGTAGGGACTGGAGAGTTTTGAGCAAAAACCTGGAGTAGCTCTGGCAACAAAAGAGGAAGAAAAAAATACAATCATGTTTTATCAACATTGCCATGGCAGGAATGACCCTAGTAGTAGTAATCATTTAATAAGGTAATTTTTAAGTAGTAGTAATAATAGATATTAAGTAGCAGTAATCATTTAATAAAGTAATTTTCTTATATAAATCACCTCAGTGACACAGTAAGCTTATATTTTTTAAAATATTTATTTTATTTACATATTTGGCTGATTCATGTTTTAATTGCATTATGTGGGATCTTGTTACCTGACCAGGGATTGGAATTGGGCCACCAACATTAAGAGTGTGGAATCTAACCCACTGACCGGCAGAGAAGTCCCAGTAAGATTTTTAATTTGATTACTCAGATGATAAAGTTAATGCTCAGAACACAGGTAACTGAAGAAATAGTGCTTTGGGATGAAAACCCAAATGTTTCAGATTCTGACATATTATTCATACCAATATCATGCTACCTCCTGACTAGCCTCAAGAAACTAATTTGCCCAAAACTTCTATCAGCAATCTTAGTATAAATTAACTCTGACAGACTATATATTAAATTGAACCTCATTTTTAATAAACATTTTAAAACCAAAATTTCACACACTCAGTTTAGTTCAGTTCAGTCGCTCAGTCATGTCTGACTCTTTGCGACCCCATGAATCGCAGCAAGCCAGGCCTCCCTGTCCAATATTCAAAATCTCCAAGCCAAGCTTCAGCAATATCTGATCTGTGAAATTCCAGACGTTCAAGCTGATTTTAGAAAAGGCAGAGGAACCAGAGATCAAATTGCCAGCATCCACTGAATCATCAAAAAAGCAACAGAGTTCCAGAAAAACGTTTATTTCTGCTTTATTGACTATGCAAAAGCCTTTGACTGTGTAAATCACAATAAACTGTGGAAATTTTTGAAAGAGATGGGAATACCAGACCACCCGACCTTCCTCTTGAGAAACCTATATGCAGATCAGGAAGCAACAGTTAGAACTGGACATGGAACAACAGACTGGTTCCAAATAGGAAAAGGAGTACGTCAAGGCTATATATTGTCACCCTGCTTATTTAGCTTATATGCAGAGTACATCATGAGGAACACTGGGCTAACAGAAGCACAAGCTGGAATCAAGATTGCTGGGAGAAATATCAATAACCTCAGATATGCAGATGACACCACCCTTATGGCAGGAAGAGCCTCTTGATGAAAGTAAAAGAGGAGAGTTAAAAAGTTGGCTTAAAGCTTAACATTCAGAAAACTAAGATCATGGCATCTGTCCCATCACTTCATGGCAAATAGATGGGGAAACAGTGTCAGACTTTATTTTGGGGGGCTCCAAAATCACAGCAGATGGTGATCACAACCTTGAAATTAAAAGATGCTTATTCCTTGGAAGGAAAGTTATGCCTAATCCAGACAGTATATTAAAAAGCAGAGACATTACTTTGCCAACAAAGGTCCATCTAGTCAAGGCTATGGTTTTCCAGTAGTCATATATGGATGTGAGAGTTGAACTATAAAGAAAGCTGACCACAGAAGAATTGTTGCTTTTGAACTGTGGTGTTGGAGAAGACACTTGAGAGTCCCTTGGACTGCAAGGAGATCCAACCAGTCCATCCTAAAGGAGATCAGTCCTGGGTGTTCATTGGAAGGACTGATGCTAAAGCTGAAACTCCAATAATTTGGCCATCTGCTGTGAAGAGCTGACTCATTTGAAAAGACCCTGATGCTGGGAAAGATTGAATAATTTACACTTATCCTTTACATTTAACACATTGGACATAAATACTACATTTACCTGATTTTCATTCTCCACAGATTCACAAATCATTTTAGCATGGATATATTGTTTTATATAAACTGAAATGCCGATTGTAAATATTGGCCTATAATAGTCTCTATATTTATTAGCATGAACTTAGTCTTTTATTAGTTTTTATTAAATATATTTTATTGAAATATTTCAATTCATTTAAGATTTTTTTGTTATGAAATAATTCCAAATAGTAACAGATTTCTTTCTTAAAAATTGTACCCATAATTATAAATAGTACAAGTGGAATATTACATGGATAAAATACATATGACTACAGACTTTTGACATTCTAGAACTAAGTCATTTTAATTTTTCAATTCACATTGGTTTTATTTTTTCTTTTCCAGGGAGAGTGAATTTCTGATATACTTACCTCACAATAAAAATGTTCTGAAATAGGGAAATATTTATAAAATGGAATTTTCTTACTGAATTTCTTTTCACAAAGGTGCTAAAAAATCCAATTTTAATAAACATACATCAAAGTTAAAAAACAAATGTTAGGGCTTCTATGGCACCAAGACAAAAGTAATTTAGACAAGTTAATTAGCTATGTGATTCAATCAATGAAAGACGGTAAATCAGCTAATCCACAATATTTGGACTGTTGATTGATTGAGTGCATGTGTCTGTGTGTGTGTTTAATGGAAAACTTAAAAGGAACTCAATTGATACACATATAAAGCTAAAAGACAGGAAAACAAGAAAATGTTAGGTGGCTAGAGTCTTTAATTCTCCCAGCTTATGTTCTTATAGATGCAAAATATAAACAAAGGAATTGTAAACAATTCCCCTAAATGAGAAAAAGAACAGAGAAAGAGCACTGTTATTAGTGTAGAGGGTTCTGACTCTTACGCTTCTATGCATTTTTGGATAATTCTAGCTATACTATACATTCCCACATCCCAACAGAGATAGGATTTTATTTCTTATTCACATAGCAATTCATGTCATATATACTCCTGGTTTTGTAGGTTTGAGAAACACATTTTTTTCACATTTTGGCCTTATTTGATCCTATGGGCTTATGGTCTTAGACCCCTCTGCTTTCTGTGTTATTTTGAAAAGAAAAGAGAAATTCCAGATGCTCTTACCACTTAGGTCCAAGAGTAACTCACACAGTTTCTCACACACTCCATTGGCTAGAATTCAGTCATTGGTCTATAGAGACTGTAAATAAAACTGGATAATGGAGTCTGGCTTTACTGCCAAAAACTGAACATGCAAATTAGTGAATAAATGAGTTGGACAAAAACACAGCCATTTTCTTTTAAACTATTAATTGTATTTTTATTTTAGGGGACATTTATAAGAGAAAAACAATTATTAAAAGAAGTAAGAAAAATAAAATAGAAAAAATTTGGAATGAAAGAATCAGCAAAGAGAGATCAGTTGAAAATAGAGGAGAATGTGAAATAGCCACAATACATTGCCATGTTTCACTTTTCAATCTCTCTCTATAATTTCTCTTTCCCTCATTCTTTTCAACATTTCCTCATTCCCTGTGATTTTTCTCACTTAATTTTCCTTTTATTTACTCTCCGCAGCCTTATTTTTTGTATTTTGACTGTCTTGGCTCCTTCTTACTCTTACTGCTACTTATCCTACAGAAAAATTGTTTTTGCACATATCCTCAAGGGTCTTTTAAAAAACTAAAAAGGACAAAAAGCAAAACCAAAAAAGACAAAAAGCATAAATAATTGTTCAGTTCCGCTAACTGTTCTAGCTAAAATTCTAAGTGAGGCAGAAAGACAGGTTGCTCTTGCAGGACAGTCTGTAAAAAGGTGCTCACCGTGACTTGCCAGCCTCTCTTGATATCATAGGCTATGCCTAAAACACAAATTCTAATAAACCCAGAAGCACTCTGCCTATTCTTCCTTTCAATTAGGACAATACTTCATTCATGAAAGTAAATCTCAGGTTCCTATAAACTGAGAAGTAGAAGCTGAATAGTACTAGACAAATTCTTTGATATTGTGTGTACATGAAAAATATCTAAAGGATTACAGGTATGAGCACATTGCAGTCTATAAGCATCATTACCTAGAATAACCTGTCAAAGCAGTAGAGGTTTGTTTGAAGTAAAAGAATGCCTTTTTTTCTCCTTATGAATTGTGCTATATGCAAATACAATGAATGGAAAAGAAGAATTACATTAGATTTTTCTGGTTCAGGTTGATGTATTACTTAGTAATTCATTTGTAGCTGTACCTACATTCCACCCTCAGTCATTCTGTAGTCATCTTAAATCTGTGAACCTAGATAAATTTAGGCTAGTTTGCTCAGGAAGTAATGTTCATATGTATATGTGTATGTGTTCTTGATAACTTTGAATAATTCTTTACACAATTTATTCACTTGAGTTCCAATAAATATCTACACAAGTAGGGGGAAGTGTTAAGTGAACTTTAGTTTCAGATTGTACTTGATAAAGTCTAAAAATACTTATGAAATTCAACTGTTTAGATACTCAGAGATAATCCAGAACATTTATTTCATATCTGGATAATAAAACTGAGACACAGAATTTATCTGCTTAAGTGTCATGTATTATGTAACAAAACCTTTTATATAATTTAGTACTTCTCTTAATTATTTAATAGTTGTACTCAGAGTTTCAGAGGTAAATATACACTACATAATAAATCTGTTTTTGGTGTCTATGATAGGCTTGTAGGAAAATCCTACTGTAATTATAAATAGTCCTTTTTTTTTTCTCTTCAAAGGGATTTTCTTATATAGCGTTTTTAAAAAGTAATATACAAAATTCACAGGTCTTTTGTTTAGCCAAAATACACTAAAAGTGAGTAAAGTAGAATATAAAAAAAAACTAGTTTTCTTAAAACTAATTAAATTTTTCTTATATCTTACAGATTGCTTCTGTGAGAGTTTATGTTTTCCTCTATTCTATATGATAATCTTTCTGGGTATAATATCCTTTGCTGTTGTTCAGTCGCTTAGTCGTGTCTGACTGTGACCCCATGGACTGCAGCACACCAGGTTTCTCAGTCCTTCATCACCTTCTGGACTTTGCTCAAATTCGTGGCCACTGAGTTGGTGATGCTATCCAACCACCTCATCCTCTGTTATTCCCTTCTCCCCCTGACTTCATTCTTTCCCAGCATCAGGATCTTTTCTAATGAGTCAGCTCTTCACATCAGGTGACCAAAGTATTGGAGCTCCAGCTTCAGCATTAGTCCTTCTAATGAATTATTTAGGGTTGATTTCCTTTACGATTGACCACTTTGATCTCCTTGCAGTGTAGGAGACTCTCTAAAGTCTTCTCAAACATGACAGTTCAAAAGCATCAGTGCCTCAGTGTTCAGCCTTCTTTATGGTTCAACTCTCACATCTATACACGCTGCTGCTGCTGCTGCTAAGTTGCTTCAGTGGTGTCCGACTCTGTGCCCACCAGGCTCCGCTGTCCCTGGGATTCTCCAGGCAAGAGCACTGGAGTGGGTTACCATTTCCTTTTCCAAAGCATGAAAGTGAAAAGTGAAAGTGAAGTCGCTCAGTCTTGTCCGACTCTTAGTGACCACATGGACTGTAGCCCACCGGGCTCCTCCATCCATGGGATTTTCCAGGCAAGAGTACTGGAGTGGGGTGCCATAGCCTTCTCCCATCTATACATGACTACCGGAAAAACCACAGCTTTGACTATCTGGACCTTTGTCAGCAAAGTAATGTTTTTGCTTTTTAATATGCTGTCTAGGTTTTCATAGTGTTTCTTCCAAGGAGCAAGTATCTTTTCATTTCATGGCTGCAGTCACTGTCCATAGTGATTTTGGAGCCCAAGAAAATAAAGTCTGTCATTATTTACATTTTTTTCCCCATCTATTTGCCATATAAAGATGGGACTGGATGCCATGATCTTAATTTTTTGAATGCTGAGTTTTAAACTCGCTTTTTCACTTTCCTCTTTCACTTTCATCAGGAGGCTCTTTAGTTCCTCTTTACTTCCTACCATAATAGTGATGTCATCTGCATATCTGAGGTTATTGATATTTATCCTGTTAAAGTATCTGCCTGCAATGTGGGAGACCAGGGTTTGATTCCTAGGTTGGGAATATCCCCTGGAGAAAGGATAGACTACACACTCCAGTATTCCCGCCTGGAGAATTCCATGGACAATGAGCCTGGCCAGATACAGTCCATGGTATCCCAAATAGTCAGACATAACTGAGCGACTAACACTCCTCCCAGCAATCTTGATTCCAGTTTGGGCTTCATACAACCTGGCATTTCACATGATGTACCCCTGCATATAAGTTAAATAAGCAGGATGATAATATACAGCCTTGACCCATCTTTCCCAGTTTTGAACTAGTCCATTTTTCCAAGTCTGGTTCTTACTGTTGCTTCTTGACTTGCATACGGGTTTCTCAGGAAGCAGATAATGTTGTCTGGTATTCCCATTGCTTTAAGAATTTTCCAGTGTGTTGTGATCCAGACAGTCAAAGGCTTTAGTGTAGTCAATGTAGCAGAAGTAAATGTTTGTTTCTCTGGAATTCTCATGCTTTTTCTATGATCTAATGGATGTTGGCAATTTGATTTCTGGTTCCTCTGCCTTTTCTAAATCCAGCTTGTACATTTAGAAGTTCTTGGTTCAGGTACTATTGAAGCATAGTTTGAAGGATTTTGAGCATTAAATTGCTGGCATGTGGAATGAGTGCAATTGTGTGGTAGTTTCAACATTCTTTGGCATTGCTCTTCTTTGGTTTGGAATAAAAAGTAACATTTTCTCGTGGCCTATGGCCACTTACTGGCATACCGAGTGCAGCACTTTCACACCATCATCTTTTAGGATTTGAAATAGCTCAGCTGGGATTCCATCACCTCTCCTAGCTTTGTTCGTAATGTTTGTTAAAACCCACTTGAGTTTGCACTCCAGGATATCTGGCTCTAGGTGAGTGATCACACCATTGTAGTTATCCAAGTCATTAAGCTCTTTTTTTGTATAGTTCTTCTGTGTATTCTTGCCACCTCTTCTTAATATCTTCTGCTTCTGTTAGATCCTTACCATTTCTGTCCTTTATTGTGCCCATCTTTGCATGAACTGTTCCTTGGTATGTCTAATTTTCTTGAAGAGATCTCTAGTCTTTCCCATTCTGTTGTTTTCCTCTATTTATTTGCATTGATCACTTAGAAAGGCTTTCTTATCTCTCCTTGATATTCCTTGGAACTCTGCATTCAGATGGGTTGTAACTTTACTTTTCTGCTTTGCTTTTGATTCTCTTCATTTCTCAGCTATTTTTAAAGCCTCCTCAAACAACCATTTTACCTTGTTGTATTTCTTCTTTTGGGGGATGGTTTTGATAAGCACCACCTGTGCAATGTTATGAACCTCTGTCCATAGTTCTTCAAGCACTGTTTCTATCAGATCTAATCCTTTGAATCCATTTGTAACTTCCACTGTATACATGTAAGGGATTTGATTTTAGGACATACCTGAATGGTCTGGTGGTTTTCCTTTCTTTCTTCAATTTAAGTCTCAATTTGGCAATAAGGAGTTCATGATTTGAGCCACAGATCTGAGCCACAGAGTGTCTCACAGATCTGAGCCACTGAGCTCCTAGTCTTGTTTTTGATGACTGGATAGAGCTTTTCCAACTGTGCTGCAAAGAATATAATCAGTCTGATTTCAGTATTGACCACCTGGTGATGTCCGTATGAAAAGTTGTCTCATGTTGTTGGAAGATGCTGTGTGCTCTGACTAGTGTGTTCTCTTGCCAAAACTCTGTTAGCCTCCTTTGCTTTTCTTCACACTGTATTGCAAGGCCAAACTTTCCTGTTTCTCTAGGTACCTCTTGACTTCCTAGTTTTGCATTCCAGTCTCCTATGATGACAAGGACATCTTTTTTTGCAGTTAGTTCTAGAGAGGCTTATAAGTCTTCCTAGAATTGTTCAGTGTCAGTTTCTTCAGCATTAGTAGCATAGACTTGGATTACTGTGGTATTGAATGGTTTGCCTTGGAAACACTGAGATCATCCCGTCATTTTTGAGATTGCACCCAAGTACTGCATTTTGCACTCTTGTTAACTGTGAGGGCTATTCCATTTCTTCTAAGGGATTCTTGCCCACAGTAGTAGACATAATGGTCACCTGAATTAAATTCACCCATTCCCATCCATTTTAGTTCACTTATACCTAAAATGTCAGTGTTTGCTCTTGCTATCTCCTGTTTGATTCGTGGACTTAACATTCCAGGTTCCTATGTAATATTGTTCTTTATAGCATTAGACTTTACTTTTCCACCAGACACATCCACAGCAGGGCATTGTTTCCACTTTGGCTAGGTGGCAGCTTTTTCCCTTTCAGCACTTTGAATATATCATGCTGCTCCCTCTGGTCTGTAAAATTTCTGTAGAGAAACCAGTTGAAAACCTTATGGGAATTCCCTTGTATATGACTCTTTTTCTCTAGCTGCTATTAGAATTCTCTCTAAATTTTCTGATTTGAATTTTGATATGTTTTGGTTTGGATAGAGTTGGGTTCATTTTGTTTCAGGACTTCTTTGCTCCCTGTACCTGAATATCTTTCCTTCTTCAAGTTTGGAAAGTTATTGGCCATAATTTCTTCAAATACATCATGTAGATCTTCACTCTAAGTTCTCTTTTTGGATCTCTATTATACAAATGTTGGCACACTTTAATGTTACTACAAATATCTCTTAGAAAGATTTCTTTTCTTCTTTTTTAAAAAAAAAAAAAAAAACTTGCTCTTCTTTTTGCTGTTTTGTTTGGGTGATTTCCAATATTCTATTTTCCAGATAACTTGCACATACCTCTGTTCTTGCTGCTGCTGCTTCTAACCTGCTTCAGTTGTGTCTGACTCTGTGCAACCCCATAGATGGCAGCCTACCAGGCTCCTCTGTCCCTGGGATTCTCCAGGCAAGAATACTGGAGTGGGTTGCCATTTCCTTCTCCAATGCAGGCATGCATGCTAAGTCACTTCAGTTGAGTCTGCCTCTGTGTGACACTATGAACAGCAACCCACCAGGCTTCTCCGTCCACAGGATACTCCAGGCAAGAACACTGGAGTGGGTTGCCATTTCCTTCTCCAACATACCTCTGTATCACTTACCTATCATTCATTCTTTCTAGAGCATATTTTATTTTGACTATTAAATTCTTTGTATCTGATTGGGTGTGTTTTTATAGTTTCTAGTTCCTAATTAACAATTTCACTATGTTCATGTATTCCTTTACCTAGTGTAGTTAATATTTTTATTTTCAGTGCTTTGAATTCTTTATTTAGTAAACTGTTTATTTCTGTTCCATTTAAAAAAATATTTTCTGAAGCTTTGTCTTTCAGTTGAAAGCAGTTCCTCTACCTTTTCATTTTGCTTAACTTTTTCAGCCTGTATGAATTTAGGGGAAAAGTTACCCATTGTGCTCTGGAAAAGGTATTGTTTTTGAAAGTGTCCTTATACAGACTCATGTACCCAGCCTTCTGTAGGAGAGCTGAAGTTGATATAGATGCAAGTCACATCTTTCTTCAGGGTGTGCTGGCAGCTATCACCTTGGTAGACGTGGGGCTGGAGATGGAGTGCCTAGAGCAGGAGCAAGGTGTGAGTGCCGCTTCCTCTCTGCTAAGTGACCATCTCTGCTCTACTGTGGGTGGGATCTTATCCCAAGTTGCTGGAGTAAAAGCCCTGAGGTTTGGCCTAAGCTAGCTGGGTTCTTTTTTTTTTTTTTTTTTCCCTGCCTCTCCACACCAGGAACTTTGCCCCAGAGCAAGGAAGTGCTAAAGTAAATGGGGCCCGTGAAGGCTCTCAGCTCCTGTCATCAATAGCAGTGCAAACTGTATCAGATATGTTGCATGTTCAGGCTTCTGCAGTGGTTTTCCTCATTCCTTTCAGGACAAGCCTTGAGTGCAAATCCACCCTGTCCCTCACAGATGATCGACTGTCCCCAGACTCTGCCACACCCACCCTGTTTTGACACCACACTGTAGGACAGGCTACGCTTGTGTGTGTTCCCAGAGTATACCTGGGTGTGAGCTATGTGAGAAGTGGCTCTCAGAGATTTGGGCTGCTTCAAATGCGCTGCTTAAGTAGGTGCCAGCAATACTCACTGCCACCCCAACCAGGCCCTGCCTCGGGATTGGATAGTCTCTAGTCTCAAGGTCAAGCCTTCTCTTGGGTGGTGGCCCTGATAGATTCATTGCCTTGCTGTGGTTTGAGTGAGCAGGCCCAGAGTGTTTGCTTGGTTTGGGTGAGAGCACATGTCAAGGATGTCACAGGAAACTCAGCAGTCTCTAGAGCTGACCTCTGTCCATACTGCCTCCAAGGCGAGCAAGTGTGCACGTGCTCTGCACAAATGTCCAGGCTTCCCAGAGCTTCCCTGTCGGTCCCCGCTGTCCTCCAACCAGCCAGGGCGGGGCTCGTCTCCCTTGTGTAGGTCTAGGACTGAGTGCCCAATTCATGGCTCTGGCTGCTCATCCCCCAGGGTAGGAGTTTGCCTGTGCATCACTTTTCTCCCTTTCCTACATGATCATATGTGTATTTTTCCTACCGCCTTGGGTATACAGAAGTCCTTATGCAAGTTTCCAGATAGTCTTCAGTGAGCGTTACACCACATGTAGATGTATTTTTTATGCTTTCTTGGGGACAGGTGATCTCCAAGTTGGTGTCCTCTTGCTCCACCATCCCAGTTGATCCCCTATCACTTAGTCTTTGATAGTGTAATTAAAGTCTTGTCACCTTTGTTGATTTTTTTCAGGGAGTCAATTTTTTGTTTTATTGATTCTCCCTGGCATTAAAAAAAATTTACTCATATCTGCTGTAATCATTATTATTTTTCTTTTGTTGGCTTTGGGTTTAGTTTGCTCTTCTTTTCCTAGTTGCTGCTGTTTAAAATTAGGTTATAGATTTACCATTTCTTTTTTTTTTTTTTTTTAAGTGTAGGTGGTAAACTGCTCTGAATTTCCCTCAGAGTACTGACTTAACTGCATAAGTTTTAGTATGTCATATTCTCATTTCCATTCATCTTTAAGTATTTTTTAATTTCCTTTATATCTTCTTTGTTCTACTGGGTGACTGAGTGTACACTTTAAATTTCACAACTTTGTGAATTTCCAGGTTTCTTTTTCTTCTTCTGTGTTTTTTTTTCTTTTAATTCTGAGATTTATTAGAACATCATCAGGAAAGATATGTATATAATTTTATTTTTCCTAGATTTATTGAAATTGTTTTGTAGTCTAACATCTGGTCCATCTTGGAGAAGTTTCCCTGTCACTAGATTAGAATGCACGTTCTGCTGTTTGGGGGTTGAGTGATCACTTTATGTCAATTAGGTATAAAATGTTTTAAGTCTCCTCTTTAAAACTGAATTTTATTCTAAATTTTCTTCCCATTATTTAAAGTGGAGGGGCAGGGCAAGGTGAAGCAAAAATGTTTTTAAGGTACATTTTCTTGATTCAGTGATTGCTTGTTTGCTGTGAACTTTTAGCTGTTTTCCAGATTTATGGGTTTGTTTTATAAATTTTCCTAGTTTCTGATAGTTCTATGAATGAATGTATGGGCATCAGAAGCTACCTACAATATTATTTTTCTGATGTTACTCTCTCTCTAAATTATTTTGAAGCATTCATTCTAAAAATATCTTTCTCTGGAAAAATAAGTTTGGGGGTCAATATAGGCAGTAATGTTTTCCATATCTCTGCCTCAGTATTTTACGAATATAGACATATAGGTATACTGATAAATAGATAAGAATTTTAATGATACTTTATATCAAAAGCAGAAGTCACCAAATTCTAATCAACAAAATTCACCATGATGATTTTTGATGCTTACTGCATCTGTTTATTTTCATAAGAGAAGCAGTTTGCTTTATGTGAGAACAGATGTATGTGTGATAATTTGCACTGAAATACACAAACATTGGAATAAAACAGCAATTTACAATTGCTGCCTGAGACTTCTCTTAAGTATACAATTAGTGAACAATGAAGAACTCATTACCTCTTATAATTTTACAGTCAAGGAAACAAACAATTAAAATTGGTAGTGTGAAAACATGTGTAGATAAACTGATGTACATAGAAACTCACATCACGCTATTTGAAGTTTCCTAAAACTAGAAAGCATCTGCTATTTTATTGTAATGAGACTTTCCTGTTGATGAAAAAATACACAGAAGTTAATTCTGTATTGATATTCCTTAATGTTTTGATATTTGTCTCAATTATTTATGCAATTATTCATTTTTGATAAGGAAGGAAGAAGGAAAAAATGACCATTGAAGGAATAGTGATCATGAGAAGAAAACTACCTTCATCCTTGATCTGGTAAATCTTTGCCAGATTAAACTGTATTTAGTTATCCCATTTCTGATAAAGAGGTACTTATTAACAGTTCCTCCAAATGGTGATCGTTTAATACCTTTATCTGTGTTTGTGTAAATGAAAGATACACTTGTCTACAAGATACTGCTCTAAATCATTTGTTTTATAGTGTATGGACTCCAAAAGCTAGTGGACTATTATTAGACTACAACATTGCTATCATGCTCATGCTCATCAATGTCATGTTTTTCAAGGAGATTTTTGATGCCTTCCCTCCTCTAAAATCTTTTCCCCCTCTTCCCTTATTTTCATATTTAAGTGATGACCTTCCTTCTGCCACTGAGACATATTCATCTTGAGAGAAATCAGCTTTACTCACCTTTTTGTTTTGTTGTTCAGTTACTATGTCTTGTCCTACTGTTTTGCTATTCCAGGGACTGTAGCTCACCATGTTCCTTTGTCCAGGGGATTTCCCAGGCCAGAATACTGGAGTGGGGTGCCATTTCCTTCTGCAGGTTATCTTCCTGACCCAGGGATCCAACCCAAGTCTCCTGCTTTGGTGGGTGGATTCTTTACCGTGGAGCCACCAGGGAAGCCTATTTATATATATATATATATATATATATATGTTTGTATGTATGTATATGTATATATATGTATTTATATGTATGTATATATATGTATTTATATGTATATAACCTATATATATGTATGTATATAATATAATATGTATGTATATATATGTATATACATATACATATATTTATTGGCAAGTTTAGGGTGTGTGAAAAGCTTCCTTGGTGGCTCAGTGGTAGAAAATCTGCTTGCCAATTAAGGGAACCTGGGTTTGACACCTGGGTTAGTAAGGTCCCCTGGAAAGGGAATGGAAGCCCACTCCAGTATCTTTGCCTGGAAAATTCCATTGACAAAAGATCCTGAAAGGCTGCAGTCTGTGAGATCACAGAGTTGGACATGGTTGAGTGACTTTCACACTTACATACCTATATTTTTTTCAACCTTTGATCCCATTGCTACACATGAGCCCTTTCTGAGCCTAACACAGTTTCATACACAGCCCAGATAGATTATCCTTAGAACTCTAGACTCACACATGGAACTGACCATTCAACACCTTCCTTTAAAAGTAAACTATGTACTTCAGAAATAATTTTAAATAAAATGTTTATTGAATTAAAAAAACAAATAGTTGAATATAGAAAATATCATCATACAATTGAATAATTTTCTAAAAAGACAATACACTGTTTACCAGCATCACAGAAGTCCTTTCGTCTTTGCTAATAATCAACCCCCAAGTTAACAGTATTCTAATTTCTAATACAATAGGTTAGTTTGTTCTGTTTTTACACTATATATAAACATCGGACTCCTACAGTGTATATACTCTTTTACATCTATTTTGTCTTAACATTATCTGTGGAATGTGTTCATGATGTTTCAAAAAGTTAAATTGCTGTGTAATATAGTATAAATGTGTCATAAGATATTGCTGATCATTATTTAGTTTCCTTCTAGTTTGGGGTTTTATAATAATTCTGCTATAAAATTTCTTGAACATGTCTTTTGGGGAAATTTGTGCTCGCCTCTATTTGGCAAATATCTCACAGTGAAATTCCTCGATATGTGTATATTTTGCTTTAGTGGATACAGCTAGACAGTTTTCCAATATAGACTCAATTTATACCCTCATTAACACAGAAGAACAGTACAAAAAATATCTTCACAACCCAGATAATCACGATGTGATCACTCACAATCACCTAAAGCCAGATATTCTGGAATGTGAAGTCAAATGGGCCTTAGAAAGCATCACTATGAACAAAGCTAGTGGAGGTGATAGAATTCCAATTGAGCTGTTTCAAATCCAAAAAGATGATGCTGTGAAAGTGCTGCACTCAATATGTCAGCAAATTTGGAAAACTCAGCAATGGCCACAGACTGGAAAATGTCAGTTTTCATTCCAAATGAAAGAAAGACAATGCCAAAGAATGCTCAAAATACTGCACAGTTGCACTTATCTCACACACTAGCAAAGTAATACTCAAAATTCTCCAAGCCAGACTTCAGCAATTTGTGAACCGTGAACTTCCAGATGTTTAGGACGGTTTTAGAAAAGGCAGAGGATCAAGAGATCAAATTGCCAACATCTGCTGGATCATCAAAAACCAAGAGAGTTCCAGAAAAATATCCGTTTCTGCTTTATTGACTATGCCAAAGCCTTTGACTGTGTGGATCACAATAAACCACGGAAAATACTGAAAGGGATGGGAATATCAGATCACCTGACCTGACTCTTAAAAAAACCTGTATGCAGGTCAGGAAGCAACAGTTAGAACTGGACATGGAACAACAGACTGGTTCCAAATAGGAAAAAGAGAATGTCAAGGCTGTATATTGTCACCCTGCTTATTTAACTTATATGCAGAGTACATCATGAGAAATGCTGGGCAAGATGAAGCACAAGTTGGAATCAAGATTGCTGGGAGTAATATCGATAACCTCAGATATGCAGATGACACCACCCTTATGGCAGAAAGTGAAAAAACACTAAAGAGCCTCTTGATGAAAGTGAAAGAAGAGAGTGAGAAAGTTGGCTTAAAGCTAAACATTCAGAAAACTAAGATCATGGCATCTGGTCCCATCACTTCATGGGAAATAGATGGGGAAACAGTGGAAACCGTGTTAGACTTTATTTTGGGGGGCTCCAAATCACTGCAGATGATGATCACAGCCATGAAATTAAAAGATGCTTACTCCTTGGAAAGAAAGTTATGACCATCCTAGACAGCATATTCAAAAGCAGACATTACTTTGCCAACAAAGGTCCGTCTAGTCAAGGCTATGGTTTTTCCAGTTGTCATGTATGGATGTGATAGTTGGACTATAAAGAAAGCTGACAGCTGAAGAATTGATGCTTTTGAACTGTGGTGTTGGAGAAGACTCTTGAGAGTTCCTTGGACTGCAAGGAGATCCAACCAGTCCATCCTAAAGGAAATCAATCCTGGGTGTTCATTGGAAGGACTGGTGCTGAAGCTGAAACTTCAATACTTTGGCCACCTGATGTGAAGAGCTGACTCATTTGAAAAGACTCTGATGCTGGGAAAGATTGAGGGCAGGAGGAGAAGGGGATGACAGAGGATGAGATGGTTGGGTGGCATCACCGACTCAATGCACATGGGTTTGGGTAGACTCCAGGAGTTGGTGATGGACAGGGAAGCCTGGCATGCTGCAGTTCATGTGGTGGCAAAGAGTCAGACACGACTGAGAGACTGAACTGAACTGAACTAACAATTTGCGAGTGTAATATTGATGTCATATATTGAAAATCTAACTTCTTTCTGCCTTCCACAAGCAGTCTCGTCTAAAGTCATCTACTTTTGAATAAATGGTAAATTTAGTTTTCTGTTTGATCATTCATACCAAAAAGACTTAACAATATCCTTAATTTATTTTTCTCATTGTTGTTCTTTCTCGCTATTAGCAAATCCTGAAATCTCTCTTGAAAAATCATAAAGCACACATATACATTTATATATATATATATAGATATTGTGCATAAGTTAGTACAACCACTTGCTCTAATCATTACTTCTTACATGATTTTTTAATTACCTACATATTCCATTCCATCTCTTACAGTTGGTTCTCCACTGAGCCACCACAATAATAATACTGCATTAACCTTATCTTGGAGAAGGAAATGTCAACTCACTTCAGTGTTCTTGCCAGGAGAATCCCAGGGACTGGGGAGCCTTGTGGGCTACCGCCTAAGGGGTCGCACAGAGTCGGACACGACTGATGCGACTTAGCAGCCTTATCTTGTCCTAGTTGGTGCCTCATCTCATGCAAAGTAAAAAACTCTCACAATGGTCTATAGCCCTACTATTTTGCCCTTTGTTTCTACCTTGTATCTCTCCTGCCCTCTTCCTCTTGCCAACTACACTCCTGCCAACACTGGCTTTCTTGTCATTATTCAAGTATAAGAAGCATGGACTTATCTCTGGTCCTCACACATGCTACAGTTTCCAACCAGGTGTGCTTCTCCAGTTACCCAGTCTTTTCCTAAGTGTTAACTCATTAAAATTTAAATATTAACCTCTGGTTTCCCCTTGGCACTACCTTTTCCCTTATATTTATTTGTCTGTGTGAAAGTGAAAGTGTTAGTCACTCAGTTGAGTCTGACTTATTCAACTCCATCAACTGTAGCCCACTAGGCTCCTCTTTCCATGGGATTCTCCAGGCAATAATATTGGAGTGGGCTGCCATTCCCTTCCCTGGGTCTCCTGCATTGCAGGAGGAATGCAGGAATTTCTTTACTATCTGAGCCATTTGGGTGAAGAAGTTATTAAAACAGTAACTATGTATTTATAATTCTACCAACACTAGAAAAGATGTCAGGCAGAAGTATGACTTTGTTTTATTCAGCTCATTTCCCAATTATCTAGATCAGTGCCTAAGATGAACTAGGTGCTGATATAAAGTATGTGTGCATGTTCAGGCACTTCAGTTGTGTCCAACCCTTTGTGACCCCATGGGCTATAGCCCACCAGACTCCATTATCCATGGGATTTTCCCCGCTAGAACACTGGAATGTGTTGCCATCTCACCTCCAGGGGCATTCTCCCTGACCCAGAGATCAAAACTATGTCTTCTGAATTGCAGGTGGATTCTTTATTGCTGAGCCACCAGGGAAGACCGATAAAAGTATATTTGTGAATAAACGGATTTGTCAAGAGGCTCCTCCATAAATAAGTAGCTTTTAAAATAGAGTGATAACCCAAAGACATATTGAAGAATTTAATAATTTTTATAAGATGTTTAGTCCAAATTCTTCTCTTCAAGCTGAAAATCATGAAAGAAATCCTTAGAAATGTGAAGCAATATGGATACATTAATCAATCATCTAAAAGGTTAAAAGCACTTGTATACCTAAAGAGTTAATTATTTATATGATTAATTATACATTTAAACTATAACTTTTTGATTACTTAAGCTGTATTTGACATGATTTAATATTTCCCAATATTATTCAATTACCCAACATTGCAGGCAGACATAGGGATGCTTGCTTTAAACTTCAATAACATTGTGGATTCTAACACTTTTTTTTACATTTGCATGGATAAATGCCAAGATTGGAGATTTTAGAAATAATATGTATGTAGCAGTTATGCAATTTAAAATTTCCTTAATGTGACCCACATTGGCACACTTGAGTTTTAAAATATTCAGTTCAATTGTGATATCAATTAGGAAAATCATTAGAGATTAAAATGTTATTCCTGTAGGGTTATTATTAATAAATATCCATGCTAAGTTATTCATTCAGTACAACTTGGTCTAAAAGAAGCAAGACCTTCCCCTTCTATTCCTTCCTCCCCTGGTTTTCTAATTCAAGATATTGCATATTTAGCAATGAATTTCTTCCCTTCATCAAATATGCATGTGAAATAACATGAAATACACATATTGGTCTCTGGCTGTACTCCCTGGCATGGGGCTCCAAAAACCTTTGTAAATTCCTAAGCAGTAAGAGAATTAGAAGCATCTTTTGTTCTGTTGAGGTGACTCTGGTTGGGTCCTGAATGGGGACTGGTCACCAGGAAGACCAAATCATTATTAGATGCTTGATATTTTCAGCCCCACTTCCCATTTTCTAGAAAGGGGAGAGGGACTGGCTGTGAAGTTAATAATTAATCTTTTCTACATGAGAAAGCTCCCATAAAATCACCATAATATGGGATTTGGGGAGCTTTCAGGTTGATGAACATGTTCACATTCCAGAAGGTGCACACTAACTCTATAGAGACAAAATCTCTGCATTCAGGACCATTCCAGACCTTGCCCTATGGACCTCTTTGTTTGATTGTTCATATATATCCTTTATTATATCTTCTCTGAATTCTGTAAGCTGTTCTAGGAAACAAAGGGCAAAAAGTCATGGGAATCTCTGACTTGTTGCCCAGTTGGACAGAAGTTGCAGGTAACCTGGGGACCCGCTACTGCAATTGACATGTAAATTTGAGGGGTGGTCTCAAGTGACTGAGCCCTTAACTTTTGAGATTTGATACTATCACCAGGTAGATAATCTCAGAATTGAGTTAATTTGTAGGAACACCCTGCTGCTGTCATAGAATCATGTGGTACAGCCAAAATCCCCACACATCTGATGACCAGAGTGTCAGAAGTGAAGTGTTCTGTGTAGGAGTAGAAAAAGGCACAGGATGAGAATTGTAGGTGTTTCAAACAAAACACATTAAGATATGATGATGTTAAATCCTATTCTGGGCTCAAGCATAAGTCAGAGAAGTAGGACAGAACAGGAAAGGATATTGAGTGGAAAGTTAGGATGTCATAGGGACTAGAATATCTAAAGAAGGGACAGACAAAAGGCCCAAGAGGCCAGCTTTAATTCTTCTTCTGCAGGTAATGTGATGACAGGAAGGACTATGACATAATTCAACATGGTCATTAGTTACACAGAACTGACTCATCCTCAGCCTTGCTTTCATCAATTCTGAACATTTAGATTTTGACCAAGTTACATCATCTCTGTAGCCTTTAGTTCTTTGTTGTCTAAGGATAGTGATTCTTATTTTGTGCTAGGATTAAGTCAGAAATGCATTAAAGCTTTGGTTACATGGTTAAAACTAAATAAATATTTCTCTACAGATATTTTTAGAAACAAATCCTGTTATAATTTTCTGAGTCTTCTTTGTTTGGAGGGGTAGGAGTAGGGTTTTTTTTTGTCCCCAAAACAGGATGCTCTGTATCCAGCAGACACAGCCTTAGTGTGTGATTTCTCCTCTCTTCTGACATTTCACAGACTAGTGAAGGACATGGGAGTAGTGATACTTAATGAATTTACATATTAAAGTTACTTTGGTCTCTGAAGGTGAAAGATTTCGTTGAAATTCTAGGTACAGCTCACTGGTTGGATGGAAATGGACGGATCTGAATGTGTCAACCAACTCCAGCTGAATTTCAAAACATCAAAGATCCATTGAACCTTCAAGTACATTTGCAAATGTATTTTCACTTAACTTGTTTTGAATCAAAGATAATTTAAAGAAAAAATTTAGCTAAATAGTTTGAGTTCATTTACACTCATATCATCAAAATGCCATTTTACAAGCACTTTAAACCATTTTGAATTCTTCTAATATGCTTAAAAGCCTGGGGAAAAAAAAAGGATGTTTTATATTTACAAAAAAGGAGCTGACATACGTTAACAAAAAAGAACACCCTACCACCCCCCCCCACCCCGCCCAGGCACTTGATCCTTAGAATACACTTGAAGTAGTTTCTTCTCAATGGCAAGGTTAAATACATACCTCTTCCTCCAGGAAACAAAACAAAATTTCCTTCTTTATTTTATCCTAAGATGAAAAAGAAAATTAGAATAGGAAAATGAGGAGGTTCTTACAGGGGAGGAGTTCATCCCCACCTCCCCTAACACCCTCTAAAGCCATCTTTGAAACTCCATGATTGAAGAAAAAAGAGCTTTTAGTAAAGCAAAGTAGCTCTTCTATCAATGAGATCATTGATCCTAAGTTGCCCCAAAACAAACCTTCCAGAACCTGCACTGGAGGCCCCAGTGTGGTATGTTACTGGCATGGTTTTCTGTATTTTTCTGTGTATATGTATGTGGAGTTATATACATAGCATTTATATATGTTCTATATTTTTATATTTCTGTATATATGTATGCATATTTCTGTGAGTATTTTTTAATTTCAGTGTATGTGTATACTCATATACAGATCATATCATATATATATATGTAACTCACATACACAACCAAAAAATACATAGATGTATTCACTTTTGACATATACATATGTATATATTTCTTTAGACATAATGCTATGGCACACTTAATAGACTACAGTATAGTTTAAGCATAGCTTTTATATGTTCTGGGAAACCAAACAATTCATGTGACTCACTTTATTACGGTGGTCAGGATTTGGAGTATATCTGAAGTCTGCCTGCATATGGTCATCAGAAAATACATAGAAATGTTGATGGAGTGAGTCTTGTAGTCAGTAATTTTGATAAGAAGAGTGAACAGAGGAGCTGGAAATGCACCTTGCTGTTCAAAATGTGAGGCATCTCAGGAGGGAGGGCAGTGGAGGAAATGAGCTCAGTGGGTGCCCAAGGTCCGAAGATATATTAACAGGCAGGAAGAACTTGTAGGAGTTGAAACAAAACTCGGATCTTCCTGAAAACTTTGCCTCAAATGAGACTGTGAAATATATATAGGTAATGAGGTGAAGCCAATAAATATTAAAGGCATTTTAATAATTCCTATCCAAAGCAGAACAAGTTTGCTTCTTCTGTATCTGTAGTTTAGCCAGTTATACAAACAATGTATAAAAATGAATTATGATTTGAATCATTTACATTGTTTTCTAATTCTGTCATCCTCTGCTTTACATTTCATTGCTTTATTATATTTTAATGGGATTCCAATAAATTAATTCTTTTGAAAATTTCTTTAGTTTGAAACATTTTAGCAAATATTTTCTTCAGAGGCTGATCTTCCTTGTGCATTCTCTATATTCAGATCTGTTCATGTGGGAGGTTTAAAAAGATAAAACTTAGTCAAGACTTGAAGAGGAGTAGTTAATAAGGGGCTGGGCAGATGTACTAGAAAAATTAAATAAGTTGTCCTTTCAGTGTCAATTCTTTATTAGTATTTGTACATTTAAATCAAGTCAAACTATTTCTATACCTTGTGAATAACATGCAGTAAAAAGAAGGGCTGAACAACACCATGCACACTTGTCTTAGATGCACACACACTGTGCTCACAATTGTATCAAAGTCTTTTGCATTCATTGGATATTTTTCCCTAATCTCCTATATTCTGAATTGTTATGAACTTCAGGTATATATATATAAAGAGAATCAATGGAACTGACTCTGTTTTTAGTATCTTTTAAATGTTATTAATAATTGTTTCTTGCTATTACTTTTGACTACTGTTATTTTGGGAAGAGCTTCCCCATAATTCCAGTGTTTACATCTTCTCTATCCAAGAGATTGAGATCAAATTCTCTTAGTTCCAACTCCCTATTCCCATAGGGACTCATTATCTGGGTTCAGTACCAGTCCAGACTTCTATGCACAGAAGGTATGGATATCAAGAACCAACAGCAAGGCTACTGATGTCCTCTCCTGAGGTCTCACAAATGAGCTTACACATTTCCCTCATAAAACCTTGCAGGTTCACCCAAAGTTGTGTTGAAATGATTTTTATGAAGTCATATGGCTATATTGTAGATCTGAGACCACAGTGTAGGTTTTCTGACTAGTAGATTAAAAGCTGTTTCTAGGAACCCACCCACATTGTGGATTCTCCATTTCTTAACTTGTAGAGTCTCATATTCCTTCATCATTCTATATTTGTCCTTAATTTTTCATTGTTTTGCTTCTATCTATTCCTTTGGAGCTAAAAGTTCAGGTGGTATAAGGTTGCATTTCTGCATCCCTTGGCATTTCTTCTTTTCCTCTTACACATAATTAATTTTTACCTCTGCTAGGGATTACTTCACCTTGAAGCTTAGCCAAAGCCAGGCAGCACCTACACCCTAAAATAGAATTGCAAGAAGTCACATGAAGGCAATGTAGCTATTAGAAATATGATTCCTCAGGTGTGTCTGGATAATACTTAGATGTACCAGAACTTATATCAGCTGATGCCAATGAAAACTGTGAGGTTTCAGTTGATTTTTGAAAACACACAGGACACCAAATCACCAAGGTGACTAGCTATTAGGTTGTTAAAAACCTGCACAACATGCTTTGATACTATAGGATATACTGCAATATGCAAAATATATTGCATTTTGCAATTTTGCAATATGCAAAATTGTTGGTTGGCTATTTAAGAGCTTCATGAGATTAAAGACTTTGGAGAGGCAAGGAAAAAATATTTCCCTGCTGGGCTCTAGTTTTTTTTTTTTTTTTTTTTTTAAATTTCAAGGAGGTACAATCAGAGCTAAAGAATCTTTGGCTTACAAGAAAACAGAATTATGAATAATATATATCATGAAATAAATGATGCATTGCTTTTCTTTTTTTGTTATGTTTTTGACAAAATTGCAGACTTAAAAGTTGCTAGACTACTACAAAGAATTACAGTATGTTTTTAACACAATTTCTCCAAATGTTAAAATATTTTCATATTTGTTTTGTCATGCTCCCTTTCTCTCTCCAGAGAGTGAGATAGATAAATTATATGATAAATAGGTAGAGATATATGGGTACATATAGATATCTGTGTATATAGATGGATTTATTTCTTTTGACAGTAAGTTGCAAGGCTGATGTTCTTAGAGTGTGAGTGATAGTCACTCAGTTATGTTAAGCTGTTTGTGACCCCATAGACTGCAGCCCGCCAGGCTCCTCTGTCCACTGAATTCTCCATGCAAGAGTACTGGAGCGGGTTGCCATTTCCTTCTCCAATGATGTTCTTTACTAACAAATATTTGTATCTTATTGACATTGGATATATCTTTTCTTACATAAAAGCTATGATTATCAAAATCCAGAAATTGCCATTGACAGATAGCATTATCTAACCTACACATGTTATTCTGATTTCACCTTTTGTCCCAATACTGTGCATTATAATCAAAGGAGATCACAATTAATGTGATGCACTTTATTCTGGCTCTTTTTACTTTGCAAAAAAAAAGTTTTATTGTTGAATAGTTTTTTAAAAATGTGTTGCACTGTGTTGTAATGTCTCTTTGTTGTTATTTAGTAGCTAAATTGTGTCCAACTTTTTGCACCCTCATGGATTTTAGCCCACCTGGCTTCTCTGTCCACGAGATTTCCCACATGAGTACGGAAGAGAGTGGCCATTTTCTTCATCATGGAATCTTCCTGACTCAGGAGTTGAACCCACGCCTCCTGCTTGGCAGGCAGATTCTTTACCACTGAGCCACCAAGGAAGCCTTTGTGGTTATACCAGTACTTTCCCACCAACAGTGTAGGTGGGTTTCCTTTTTTCCACATCCTCACCAACATTTGTTATTTGTGTTCTTGATGATGACTGTTCTGATGGATATGAGGTAAGATTTCATTATGGTTTTAATTTGTATTTTTCTGATGATTAGTGATGTTTTTCATGTGCCTGTTGGCCATCTGTATCCTTCTTTTGAAAAAAAATTCTATTCAGTTCTTTTGTCCACTTTTAATTGCTTTGTTGATGTTGTTTTTAAACTGAGTTGTATGAGCTGTTAATATATTTTGGATGTTAACACTTTGATGATCACATGATTTGCAGAAGTTTTCTCCCATAGAGTAATTTGTCTTTTCACTTTTTAGATGTTTTCCTTTGCCATGTGGAAACTTTTAAGTTAATTAGATCCTATTTATTTGTTTTTGCTTTTATTTCTTTTGCTTTAGGAAAGAAATCCAAAAAATATTGCTATCATTAATGTCAAATTGTATTCTACTTTATTCATCTCCTCTAGGAGTTTTATGGCTTCAGGTCTTACATTCAGGTCTTTAATCCATTTCAATTTATGTTTTGTGTCATGTGTTAGAATGTCCAAATCTCATTCCTTTACTGTCTAGTTTTCCCAGCACCACTTATGAAGAGACTGTCTTGTCTCCATTATATATTCCTGCCTCCTTTGTCATAGATTAATTGACCATAAGTGTATGAGTTTAATTCTAGATTCATTTTTCCATCCCATTTATCTATGTGGCTGTTTTCATATCTGAATTGAAATCTCAATTCTATCTCTTAATACCTCTATGATTGGATGTATAATGAATCCAAGACATATTTTCCTCATTTACAAAATAAGGATAATACACACCTGACAATAAGTTATAGGTGAAACCATTGTGAGGGAAAACTTTCATTGTTTTCTAGAGAAAAACATCCAGTGGAAGAGAGTAAGAATAAGCAGACAGAATTTTAGACTGAAAATTTGAAAATGGAGTTTTTAAAAAGCTAAATTATAGGATAATTTAAATTTTCTAGTTTAACAAAGAAAAGCCCTGCATGTGTAGCTCTGATAAACTTAACTTATAAAATAATTGGAAATATTATGAAAACTATTATTTAAATGTGATTGAGTGATTATATATATATATATATAATATGGTACTGAGCTTATTTTTGTTTAAGCTACTATAGAGATTAGTTGGAAATATTATTTCAGTAGATTTCCATCCACCATGAATCCTTGATCTTAATGATGATCAAATCAAGAAAGCTGTATGAGAATTTGTAAGTGTTGTAATATTCCAAACTTAGAAAGAGTATGAAAAAATATAATCTATTGTTATTGGTAGAAATAGGTATAAAGTATTTCATTCATTATCCATTTATTCAATTATACAGGTGGATTAAATTACTGTGTTCTTAGAATTATGCTAAGAATTAGGGATACAAGAGTGAATAAATAAAATATTTGAACAAACATTTTTGAAAAAAGTTTAAATAGCATCTGCTAAAATCAGAAATAAACATATGCTTCAGTACAGCAATTTCATTTATAGAATTTAACAAAAGATATCTAGATAATTGTATAAAGACATTCAGTACAGTGTTATTTATAAAACAAAAAAGTTAAAAGTTAATTTAACATTCACCTACAATCATAGCAAACACCCTCTTCCAACAACACAAGAGAAGACTCTACACATGAATATCACCAGATGGTCAACACCGAAATCAGATTGATTATATTCTTTGCAGCCAAAGATAGAGAAGCTCTATACAGTCAACAAAAACAAGAGCAAAAGCTGACTGTGGCTCAGATCATGAACTACTTATTGTCAAATTCAGACTTAATTTGAAGAAAGTAGGGAAAACTGCTAGTCCATTCAGATATGACCTAAATCAAATCCCTTATGATTATACGGTGGAAGTGAGAAATAGATTTAAGGGCCTAGATCTGATAGATACAGTGCCTGATGAACTATGGAATGAGGTTCGTGACATTGTACAGGAGACAAGGATCAAGACCATCCCCATGGAAAAGAAATGCAAAAAAGCAAAATGGCTGTCTGGGCAGGCCTTACGAATAGCTATGAAAAGAAGAGAGGTGAAAGGCAAAGGAGAAAAGGAAAGATATAAGCATCTGAATGCAGAGTTCCAAAGAATAGCAAGAAGAGATAAGAAAGCTTTATTCAGTGATCAATGCAAAGAAATAGAGGAAAAAAACAGAATGGGAAAGACTAGAGATCTCTTCAAGTAAATTAGAGATACCAAGGGAACATCTCATGTAAAGATGGGCTCAATAAAGGACAGAAATGGTCTGGACCTAATAGAAGTAGAAGATATTAAGAAGAGGTGGCAAGAATACACAGAAGAACTGTACAAAAAAGATCTTCATGACCCAAATAATCACAATGCTGTGATTACTCATCTAGAGGCAGACATCCTGGAATGTGAAGTCAAGTGAGCCTTAGAAAGCATCACTATGAACAAAGCTAGTGGAGGTGATGGAATTCCAGTTGAGCTATTTCAAATCCTGAAAGATGATGCCCTGAAAGTGCTGCACTCAATATGCCAGCAAATTTGGAAAACTCAAGAGTGGCCACAGGACTGGAAAAGGTCAGTTTTCATTCCAATCCCAAAGAAAGGCAATGCCAAAGAATGCTCAAACTACCGCACAATTGCACTCATCTCACATGCTAGTAAAGCAATGCTCAAAATTCTCCAAGCCAGGCTTCAGCAATACGTGAGCCATGAACTTCCTGATGTTCAAGCTGATTTTAGAAAAGGCAGATGAACCAGAGATCAAATTGCCAACATCCGGTGGATCATGGAAAAAGCAAGAGAGTTCCAGAAAAACATCTATTTCTGCTTTATTGACTATGCCAAAGCCTTTGACTGTATGGATCACAATAAACTGTGGAAAATTCTGAAAGAGATGGAAATACCAGATCACCTGACCTGCCTCTTGAGAAATCTGTATGCAGGTCAGGAAGCAACTGTTAGAACTAGGCATGGAACAACAGACTGGTTCCAAATAGGAAAAGGAGTATGTCAATGCTGTATATTGTCACCCTGCTTATTTAACTTATATGCAGAGTACATCATGAGAAATGCTGGACTGGAAGAAACACGAGCTGGATTCAAGATTCCCAGGAGAAATATCCATAACCTCAGATATGCAGATGACACCACCCTTATGGCAGAAAGTGAAGAGGAACTAAAAGGCCTCTTGATGAAAGTGAAAGAGGAGAGTGAAAAAGTTGGCTTAAAGCTCAACATTCAGAAAATGAATATCATGGCATCTGGTCCCATCACTTCATGGGAAATAGATGGGGAAACAGTGGAAACAGTGTCAGACTTTATTTTTTGGGGCTCCAAAATCACTGCAGGTGGTGACTGCAGCCATGAAATTAAAAGACACTTACTCCTTGGAAGAAAGGTTATGACCAACCTAGATAGCATATTCAAAAGCAAAGACAGTACTTTGCCGACTAAGGTCCATCTAGTCAAGGCTATGGTTTTTCCAGCAGTCATGTATGGATGTGAGAGTTGGACTGTGAAGAAGGATGAGTGCTGAAGATTTGATGCTTTTGAACTGTGGTGCTGGAGAAGACTCTTAAGAGTCCCTTGGACTGCAAGGAGATCCAACCAGTCCATTCTGAAAGAGATCAGCCCTGGGATTTCTTTGGAAGGAATGATGCTAAAGCTGAAACTGCAGTACTTTGGCCACCCCATGGGAAGAGTTGCCTCATTGGAAAAGACTTTGATGCTGGGAGGGATTGTGAGCAGGAGAAGAAGGGGATGCCAGAGGATGGATGGCTGGATGGCATCACTGACTCAATGGACATGAGTCTGAGTGAACTTCAGGCATTGGTGATGGACAGGGAGGCCTGGCGTGCTGCGATTCATGGGGTGGCAAAGAGTCAGACATGACTGAGTGACTGAACTGAACTGAACAATAGTGGTTAACTTAACTGCCTTTTTCTACAACTATAGTGACATAATATTCTAGAAGTAGTAAGAAAAATTAGGCACATTTTATTTTAAAGTAAAAGAATAAACTGTATATCCTATGATATACATGTATATCTTATACTACACATGTCTGTCTCTGCCATGTCTATATTCTTTTATCCAAAATTTTATCAAGAAACTGTTGACAATCAATTCAGAAACTTAGATGCATGGTCTAAGTGGGGATAGAGACATTTGCTTATCACAACTTTTGTTAATATTTATAAAGTTTTTAACATATGTATGCATTAGTATTGTTTAAAAATTAAATATACATAAAACATATGTGTTAATATTGCATGATTTAAAAGACTGCTCATTATTTTACCATATTACTTATAAAGAGCTATGTAGTCAAGCTCTTATAGAATCTGCATAAGTTAAACATGGGAACAAACCTGTATGTATAACTGCTTTCTTCTTCAAATTTCCGGTGGAAAGATCCAATCCACATGAAAGAGAACTCTTTCTTCCACTGCTGGAAACAAAGAGAACCTCCTCAAGAAATTTATCAGGATGTGACAGAGAAGAGAGCAGACAAAGGGGAACATGAGGCTTACTTCCCTAACAGTCGCGATGAACCAAACTGATGTGAGAAGTGTCAGGGTTTCTCGTTTCTCTCCAGCCCTTTCTCTGTCCTCACAAAGTTCCTTTTCTACTTTCCAGTTAACATTTTCTGAGTGAGACTTTTGTGTCAGATGAAAGGAATTTCTGAAGTTTCAACTCCACAGAGTGTTTACTGTTGTTGATCTTAAGCCAAAAATTTAGGTTCTAATATCTAGTTAAACCATTAGAGGAATAATTATAGGGTTCATGTCTTTCTTACAAACTAGGGAATAAAGGAAGACATGACAGATAGTAACACAGTAAACACAGAACATAGAAAAAGACAGAAAAATAACACTAAAAATGAGTTTTTTCATACATATATATGATTTTATTTAAAAAGCATAACTGGATCTTTTTTATGAATGTAGATGCAAAATTCTGAAATATTACCACCTAATGCAGCATGTCATGAACTACCCTGGTATCATATGGGAATGTAAGTTCCTTCTGAGAAGCATGACATTTATTAATTTAACCCTTAATGTTAATAAGTTAAAGAAGAAAAAATTAAGCTGGGTTAGTGTTTCTTACCAGGGAATTAGACTGCCTTTGAGGAAAGTATTACCATGCATGCAGAAATTTGGCATTTCTGGTCTCTGCTCAGGAAATGTTCATAGCCTTCTCGAGTTATTAACTTAGTCCCTTCACTCATGTTGACTCTGAGACTCCATCGACTGTAGCCCACCAGGCTCCTCTGTCCATGGGATTCTCTAGGCAAGGATACTGGAGTGGGTTGCCATGGCCTCCTCCAAGGGATCCTCCCCACTCAGGGAATCAAACCCAAGTCTCCTGCATCTGCATTGCAGACAGATGCTTTACTACAGCCCCTGGGGAAACAATATTGACTCTCTTTTGGCACCACACTCAAATGTTTCTTTAAACGTTCGGGACCTAACAGAAGCAGAAGATATTAAGAAGAGGTGGCAAGAATACACAGAACTGTGTACACAGAAAAAGCCTTAATGACCCGCATAACTGCGATGGTATGTTCGCTCACCTAGAGCCAGACATCCTGGAGTGTAAAGACAAGTGGGCCTTAGGAAGCATTACTTTTAGGTCTTTTAGGCCTCCTGCAATGGCAGGCAGGTTCTTTACAACTAGCACCACCTGGGAAGCCCGCAAAACTTATACTCCAATAAAAATTAATTTAAAAATAAAACAATTAAAATCCATTCATTTGTTTCCCCTAAAGTCTTCGTACAGTGGGAATAGTGAAGACTGTCTTTAGAAATAGCAAGAGAAAATACTTTCTTGAAGGTTAAATGGTGGAATTTGGACACATAAATACAACTGCAAAAGTACAAAATTGTTATGTATATATCAGCAGTAAATGATTTTAAATGCAATGAAAAGGAAATCCCAATGGCAGTATGAAGAAAACTTAACATAAAAAAAGGAACAATAATTTTGAAGACCTGTGTAAAGAAAATATTAAACTTTATCCAGGAACATAAAGAACGTTGGAATATCTATGTCCTTGGATTCTCTCCCAAATATACATATTTTAAGAAGACACAATGTAGAAGGGAATTTAGTATATAATAAAACTGGTACTTCAGTGATGATAGGACCTATAATTAAACCAATGTTTTTAGGTTAACTTCTCAGTGAAATTTTGATATTTTCTTGATATTTTATACAAAATAATTTCAAAATTTATCAAGAAGAACAAATTCTGTAAAGTGGATAGTTTTATTTCAGTTCAGTTCAGTTAATGTCTAACTCTTTGTGACCCCATGGACTGTAGCTCACCAGGCTTCCCTGTCCATCACCAACTCCTGGAGCTTACTCAAACTCATGTCCATTGAGTTGGTGATGCCATCCAGCCATCTCATGCCCTGTCACCCCTTCTCCTCTTGCCTTCAACCTTTCCCAGCATCAGGGTCTTTTCAAATGAGTCAGTTCTTCACATCAGGTGGCCAAAGTATTGAAGTTTCAGCTTCAGCACCAGTCCTTCCAATGAATATTCAGGACTGATTTCCTTTAGGATAGACTGATTGGATCTCTTTGCTGTCCAAGGGACTCTCAAGAATCTTCTCCAACACCACGGTTCAAAAACATCAATTCTTTGGCACTCAGCCCTCTTTATAGTCCAACTCTTACATCCATACATGACCACTGGAAAAACCATAGTCTTGACTAGATGGACCTTTGTTGGCAAAGTAATATCTCTGCTTTTGAATATGCTGTCTAGTTTAACTATTCTTCCAAGGAACAAGCATCTTTTAATTTCATGGCTGCAGTCACCATCTGCAGTGATTTTGGAGCCCAAAATAAGAATAATTAGGCAGTTTTCACCCTAGAAAATTCTAAAGTATGTAATAAATATATATTAGGTAAAGCAGTGCTATATTATCCCAGAGGAAAGAACAGATTATAAGATTCAAAAACAGATTCAACTGCAAAAAAGCCTTTAGAATATGAGAGAGGTGTCACTTTAGGTTAGGAAAAATATATTGTTAAAAACATTTATGTCAATATTCTGAAAAAAAGTGTCCTATAGTAATAGTATAATCTTTGCCAAAATACATTTTAGAAGGACTATATACTTAAAAGTAGTAAATAAGAATCCAAATCTAATAGGGTGAAATTTAGTGTGGAAATAAACGCACACAAATTTAGGTTGTTAGAAAAGCTTTCCAGATTGACAGCCAAGTAAAAACACAAATGAGAAACAAAAAAGATTGACAGATGTAACTGCCTATAAAGATAATAGTTTTAAAATGGTAAATACAGATAACAACTAAAGACCAAATATTAAACTAATAAAAGTAAATAATATTATTAGAAAATTGATTCACATATGAAAGCAAGTGATTAATATATCTAATTAGAACATTTAATAAATCAATAAAAAAGATAATAACTAGTAAAACTTGAGCTGAAAGTATTAAAGGACTTATCATAAAAGTGAAAAATTTTCAAAGGATTATGTGAAAAGAAATTTATCCTCACAATGATATGCTTTGTCTATCAGAATAGACAGACAGACAGATACTAGTTAAACAAATTGATGATTGAGGCATAGACACTTATAATAACCAGTATATATAAAACGAAAGCAAATATTCATATGTTTCTTTTTTATGAAGATTTAAACTGCATGCCTTTGTCTAAAACATTTATCTCTGGTAAAGTACTCTAAGTGAATACTAGAAGAAGAAAAGAAATTATTTACATAAGGTTGCTTACTGAAATTTGTTTTAAAAAATAAGAATGTGCTGTCTTTCTCATTCTCTCTATATACACACATGCCCACATGCACACACATAAACATCACCAAATATTTAATCAATTAATATCTATACAAAAATGGTGGTGGTTTGGTTGCTAAGTCGTGTCCGACTCTTACAACCCCATAGATTGTAGCCTGCTAGGCTCCTGTGTCCATGGGATTTTCAGGCAAGAATACTGGAATGGGCTGCCATTTCCTTCTCCAGGGGATCTTCCCATCCCAGAGACTGAACATAGTTCTCCCGCATTGCAGGCAGATTCTTTACCAACTGAGCTACGATGGAAGCTCTGTAGCATAATTACAGTGATAATTGAATATCTTTATTTACTGATGCTATAAATGTCCATTGCATATTACTATGAACAAAAGGTACTTACCAAATTATGAATATAAATACATCCAGTTTTTATAAAACCATATATATGGAAATAATATTGAAAATACAACACATACCCCATATTAATACCTATTATCTCTGGATTTAATACTATTCATGTTTTCAATTTTCCTTTTGATATATTCCATACCATGTCTTTGAGATGAAAATATGTTAATTTTATAATTATTAAGGCATCTAGGCCACACCCCTTGGGTTCCTGGCCACACCCTGGCCAGGAGACTGGCCTAGTTCTGGTTACAAATATACACATACCTAAAGAATTTCTTCCCTGGTGGCTTAGACAGTAAAGAATCTGCCTGCAAAGGATTTGATCTCTGAGTTGGGAAGATCCCCTGAAGGAGGGCATGGCAGCCCACTCCAGGATTCTTGCCTGGAGAATTCCTATGGACAGAGGAGCCTGGAGGGCTAACAGTCCACTTGGTCACACAGAGTTGGACACGACTGAAGCAACTCAGCACACGGAATTTTTAATCAGAGAATAATAGTAATGATAATAATAATAATAATAGTAATAGATCAAACCAGTCAATCCTAAAGGAAATCAATCTTGAATATTCATTGGAAAGACTGATGCTGAAGCTGAAGCTCCAATACTTGGCCACCAGATGGGAAGAGCTGATTCATTAGAAAAGATCCTGATGCTGGGAAAGATTTAAGGCAGGAGGAGAAGGGGATAACAGAGGACAATATGGTTGGATGGCATCAATGACTTAATGGACATGAGTTTGAGCAAGCTCAAGGAGATGGTGAAGGACAGGGAAGCCTGGTGTGCTGCAATCCATGGGGTCGCAAAGAGTCGGACACAACTTAGCAACTGAACAACAGCAATCATTATAACTGTTTTTCTAATTAAGAAAAAAAGTTATTTTTGTAAGCCTTTATAAGGATATATAGTGTGTTCATTTCCAGATATTTTTTCATGCTTTTTTTCATTCATATTATGAGTCATTATTTTTTCTTTTTTTGTTCAGACAGGTTGACAAAAAACTCAGAAGTAGTCATTTTCAACTAAGAAATATTATTTTGGTCCTCACATGTTGCTTTTTTTTTTTACTTTGGTAGCATTAAATTTTCTATTATGTCTTTTTGATATTTAACATTAATCCAATCATATTACTTTAGATATCTTTTATTAGAAGTTACTTCAAATTCTATTGGAAAGGAGTCAGAATGTTAGGACATAGATAAGTAGTGTAATAGGAAATACACCTTACATTACTCCACATAAATCATTTCATATTTGAGTTTCACCTTCTTTATAACCCTACCCACCAAAAACAAACAAAGAAAAAAAAATGGGGGAGTGTAGAGATGGTCATGTTAGCCAGAAAGCTAAGAGAAAAATGTACTCTTTGACCACAGTCATGTTGGAGTTTACTAGCAATGCATTAGTGCTCAGAGAAACAGTTTCCCAAATATGAAATGATAGAAAAATAAAGAGCATAATATTTTGTGAGTGAAGGTCACTTTTCAGAATTCCAAAAATGTGGTATTCTCTACTTCCAAGAATTTTCTTACCCTTTTCTGATAATGGATATTGCCTTCAGCAAAATCATTCTGTATTTCCTATGATATTTTATGATGTTTAAATTGTTGTCATTCAGGTGTTTTTTAAGTTAATATACTCAAATCCCTATGAGATTATTATATCCATGTTTCATGTTAAACAAGAAAAACTCAGGTCAAGTGACTTGCTCAAGATGAAACAGCCAGTAAAACTTGCAGAACTTGGCTTTGATCACAGTTTTCCTAAAATTTTTAACCACAGCCAGTGTGCCATCTATCATGACTCATTAACATCATTGTCATTGAGCAAGCTTAAAGAACTTTAAAAATACCTTACATAGCATGTTTCTTTCTATATTTCCAGATCCTAAAGGAATTAGAATGCACAAACTGTAAGCTAATCTTTGGAGTTTAAGCAGACTGATAATATTAAATAACTCAACACAGGGCTGTTTTCAAAAGTGTGTCTTTCATTCTCTCTCCTGATTTTTGCCTTTCTGTTGGAACTTTATTTTCTCTTTATTCTTTTGGATTTCTTAAGATTATTTAATTCCCCACCAAATATCTCAAAGACATTTGCAATAGATTAAGGGCCATTTAAGAGATCTACTTATTTTAAATTAAATACATTTGCTGAAGTTCTCTCCAAACATGCATGTAGATGGAATAATGGACTCTGAAGTCATGGATACCCAAGTTAGGATTCTATTTCCATGAATTTAGCTAGATCTGTTACTATGGACAGAGTTAATGTTCTTTTTAAGCTTCATTGTCCTCAACTTGGGCTTTGCAGGTAGCTCAGTGGTAAAAAATCTGCCTGACAATGCAAGAGGTGCAGGAGACACAGGTTCAATCCTTGGGCAGGAAGGTCCCCTGGAAGAGGAAATGGCATCCCACTCCAGTACTCTTGTCTGGAAAATTCCATGGATAGAAGAGCCTGGTGGCTTGCAGTCCATAGGGTTGCAAAGAGTCAGACATTGCTGAAAAACTGAGCATGCACACATGCATATCTTCCACTTGGAAATGGGGAAAAGTTTCATTCACAGGGCTGTTGTATGAATATAATGAGATAATGAATATAAAGCAGTTAGTCTAGTGTCTAGTGCGTAGTTGAAAGTGAAAGAAAAGTGAAGTTGCTCAGTTGTATCCTACTCTTTGCAGTCCCGTAGACTGTACCCCACCAGAGTCCTCCATCCATGGTATTTTCCAGGCAAGAGTACTGGAGTGGGTTACCATTTCCTTTTCCAGGGGATCTTCCTGACCCAGGGGTTGAATCCGGGTCTCCCGCAACGGAGACAGACGTTTACCGTCTGAGCCACCTTGATACAAGACAAATTGTAGTGTGAAAAAGTCCAGATGATTTTGAGCATAATGGAACTATTCTCCCTGCATTGTCATTCACGTTTTATTTATTTCTGATGGTGGTTGAGCCTGCTATGAAATAATAGGCTGAGAGGGATGAGGATCCTATAGTAAAGGCCCGAGGGAGAAAGAGATGGCCCACTTAAAATGGACGTTCGAGAAGGGTTTAATGAAGGGACTGTTCACAAATATGTGCGTGCATGTGTGCTAAGTTGCCTCAGTCATGTCCGACTCTCTGCGACCCCGTGGACTGTAGTCCACCAGGCTCCTCTGTCCATGGGATTCCCCAGGCAATGTTACTGGAATGGGTTGCAATTTCCTAAAAGTATGAAAACCCATTAGAAAAGGTGACTTGACTGCATAAAGTGAGTCACTGCTACTCTTGCCTGGGGGAACAGAGAGTGCATTACTTGTTGTTGTTCAGTCATGAAGTTGTGTCCAACTCTTTGTGATCCCACGGACTGAAGCATTCAAGCATCCCTGCTGTGCAGTGTTCCCCAGAGTTTGCTCAAACTCTTATCCATTGGGTCAGTGATGCTATACAATAATCTCATCCTCTATTGCCCCCTTCTCCTCCTGCCTTAATCTTTCCCAGCATCAGGGTCTTTCCCAATGAGACAGCTCTTCATATTAGGTGGCCAAAGTAGTGGAGCTTCAGCTTCAACATCAGTCCTTCCAATGAATACTCAGAGTTTATTTCTTTTAGAATTGACTGGTTTGATCCCGTTGCTGTCAGAGGAACTCTCAAGAGTCTTCTCCATCATGACAATTCAAAAGCATCAATTCTTTGGTGCTCAGCCTTCTTTATGGTTCACTCTCACATCTGAACCTTACTACTGGAAAAACTATAGCTATAGGGGCCTTTGTCAGCAAAGTGATGTCTCTGCCTTTTAATATGTTCTCTAGGTTTATGATTGGAGAAGGAAATGGCAACCCACTCCAGTATTCTTGCCTGGAGAATCCCGGGAATGGCGGAGCATGGTGGACTGCCGTCTATGGGGTCGCACAGTGTTGGACACGACTGAAGCGACTTAGCAGTAGCAGCAGGTTGATGATAGCTTTTCTTCCAAGGAGCATGTGTCTTAACTTTGTGGCTGCAGTCACTGTTCACAGTGATTTTGGAGCCCAAGATAATAAAATCTTTCACTGTTTCCACTTTTTCCCCATCTATTTGCCATGAAGTGATGGGACCAGAAGAATGATCTTATTTTTCTGAGTTGAGAAAGAAAATTTTTCTTATTTTTCTAAGTTGAGTTGTAAGCCAGCTTTTTCACTCTTGTCTTTCACCCTCATCAAGAAGCTCTTTAGCTCCTCTTTGGTTTCTGTCATTAGAGTGATATCATCCACATGTCTGAGGTTGTTGATATTTGTCCTGGCAATCTTGCTTCCAGCTTCTGATTCAACCAGCCCAACATTCTGCATGATGTACTCTGCATACAATTTAAACAAACATGCTGGCAATATACCATTTTGATAACTCCTTTCCCAACTTTGAACCATTCAGCTATTCCATGTCTGGTTGTAACAGTTGCCTCTTGACCTTCATACATATTTGTCAGGAAGCAGGTAAGGTGGTCTGGTATTCCCATCTCTTGAAGAATTTGCCACAGTTTGTTGTGATCCACACAGTCAAAGGCTGTAGCATAATCAATGAAGCAGATGTTTTTCTGGAATTCCCTTGCTTCTTCTATGATCCAGCAAATGCTGGCAGTTTGATCTCTGTTTACTCTGCCTTTTCTAAATCTAGCTTGTGCGTCTGGAAGTTCTAATTTTTTAGTTCACATACTGTTGAAGTCTGACTTGAAGGATTTGAAGCATTGCCATGCTAGAATGTGAAATGAGTGCAATTGTACAGTAGTTTGAACATTCTTTGGCACTGCTCTTCTTCAGGACTGGAATGAAAACTGACCTTTTCTAGTCCTGTGGCCACCACTGAGTTTTCCAAATTTGTTGATGTATTACATTCAGCACTTTAACAGCATTTTCTTTCAGGATTTGAAATAGCTCAGCTGAAATCCCATCACTTCCACTAGATTTGTTGGTAACAATGCATCCTAATCACTTCATGGGAAATAGATGGGGAAACAGTGGAAACAGTGTCAGACTTTATTTTGAAGGGCTCCAAAATCACTGCAGATGGTGACTGCAGCCATAAAATTAAAAGACGCTTGCTCCTTGGAAGAAAAGTTATGACCAACCTAGATAGCATATTCAAAAACAGAGACGTTACTTTGCCAGCAAACGTTCGTCTAGTCAAGGCTGTGGTTTTTCCTGTGGTCATGTATGGATGTGAGAGTTGGACTGTGAAGAAGGTTGAGTGCTGAAGAATTGATGCTTTTGAACTGTGGTGTTGGAGAAGACTCTTGAGAGTCCCTTGGGCTGCAAGGAGATCCAACCAACCAGTCCATTCTAAAGGAAATCAGCCCTGGATGTTCTTTGGAAGGAATGATGCTGAAGCTGAAACTCCAGTACTTTGGCCACCTTATGCGAAGAGTTGACTCATTGGAAAAGACTCTGATGCTGGGAGGGATTGGTGGCAGGAGGAGAAGGGGATGACAGAGGATGAGATGGCTGGATGGCATCACCAACTGGATGGACGTGAGTTTGAGTGAACTCCAGGAGATGGTGATGGGCAGGGAGGCCTGGCGTGCTGAGAATCATGGGGTCACAAAGAATCAGACATGACTGATCTGAACTGAAGGCTCATTGACTTCACACTCCAAAATGCCTATCTCTATCATAGTTATTCGGGTCACTAAGATCATTTTTGTACACTTATTCTTGTATTGTAAACCACTTCTTCTTGATCCCATCTGCTTCTGTTAGGTCCTTTCCGTTTGAGTCCTTTATTATGGCCATCTTTCCATGAAACGTTCCCTTGGTATCTAACTTTCTAGGAAAGCTCACTAGTCTTTCCCATTCTATTGTTTTCCTCTATGTTTGTTTTCATTGCTCACTTAGGAAGGCTTTCTCATCTCTCCTTGCTATTCTCTGGAGCTCTGCATTCAGTTTAGTACAGCTTTCCCATGCTTTTTGTTTCTCTTCTTTTCTCAGCTATTTGTAAGGCTTCCTCAGACAACCATTTTGCATTTTGCGTCTCATTTTCTTTGGGATGGTTTTGGTCACCACCTCATGTACAATGTTATGTCTGTCTGTCCATAGTTCTCTAGGCACTTTATCTATCAGATCTGATCCCTTGAATCTATTTGCCATTCCTACTGTGAAATCATAAAGGGTGTCATTTAGGTCATACCTGAAAGGTCTAGTGATTTTTTCTACTTTTTCAATTTAAGCTGAATTTTGCAATAGGGAGCTCATGATCTAAGCTACAGTCAGGTCCAGGTCTTGTTTTTGCTGACTGTATATAGCTTCTCTATCTTCAGCTGCAAAAAAATATAATCAGTCTGATTTAAGTGTTGACCATTAGCAATGTTCATGTGTAGAATTGTCTCTTGTGCTGCTGGAAGAGGGTTTTTGCTCTGATCAGTGTGTTCCCATGGAAAAACTCTGTTAGCTTTTGCCTTGCTTCATTTTGTGCTCCAAGGCCAGACACATCTGTTATTCCAAGTATCTCTTGATTTGCTATTTTGAATTTCAATCCCTTATGATGAAAAGGACATTTTTTTGGTGTTAGTTCTAGAAGGTCTTTTAGGTTTTCATTAGATTATTAGACTTCAGCTTCTTTGGTGGTAGGGGACTTGACTTGAATTATTGTGATGTTGAATGGTGTGTGTGCCTTGGAAATGAAAAGAGATCATTCTGTGATTTTTGAGATTGCACCAAAGTACTGAATTCTGTACTCTTTTGTTGACTATGACGGCTATTCATAAGGGATCCTTGCCTGCATTACTAGATATAAAATTGTCATCTGAATTAAATTCACCCATTCTTGTAAATTTGAGTTCACTGCTTCTTAAAATGTTGATGTTCAGTCTTAACATCTCCTGCTTGATCAAGTCCAATTTACCTTGATTCATGGACTTAACATTTCAGGTTCCTGTTATATATATATATATATATATATATATATATATATATATATATATTTAACAGCATCTGACTTTACTTTCACCACTAGATATATCCACAACTGTGAGTCACTTCTGCTTTGGCCCAGCCTCTTCAGTCTTTCAGGAGATTTTTATCCACTCTTCCCCAGTAGAATATTGGACATCTACCAACCCGGTGGACTCATCCTCAGGTTTCATATCTTTTTGCCTTTTCATAAAGTAGTAATTCTTTTTTTCTAGCATTAAGAAAGACACAAGGTACAAAGTAGGTATGAAATAATTCATCATTATTTATTCATTTACCATTCACTTACTTCTATGCACTTGCTTCAAATGGATCACAGCTTAAAAAAAAAAAGACAAAATCCATTTTGCATTAAATAGAACAAAGAATGGAAATATCTCCATAGGAAATTTGTATCTGAAAAAATTTATTCTCAACTTTGCAAATCTGATAGGTGAAAACTTTGGCAAAGAATCAGACATGTAGCCATGGGTTTAGATACTTATCCAAAATTACCTTTTGAACATTCTGAAATTGTCTAATTGCTAATTGCCAATCAAGGGCTGTTATGTAAGTCTTAATCCCTGCCTTGCTCCCAGGAATGTTAGAAGACTTTTAACTTAATTCTAGAAATGTAAAACAGTCTTATTTTTGGTATGAGATCAGTCTTTACCAGTTTCCATTTTGTTACTTTTTTCAAAATATATTTTAGAGGAAAGAAAATATGGCCAAGGATTATAGCAACTTCTGTTGATATTCAGTTCAGTTCAGTTGCCCAGTCATGTATGACTCTTTGTTACCCCATGCACTGCAGCACACCAGGCCTCCCTGTCCATCGCCAACACCCGGAGCTTACTCAAACTCATCCCCATTTAGGCAGTGATGCCATCCAACCATCTCATCCTCTGTCACCCCCTTCTCCTGTTGCCTCAACCTTTCCCAGCATCAGGGTCTTTTCAAATGAGTCAGTTCTTCGCATCAGGTGGCCAAAGTATTGGAGTTTCAGCTTCAGCATCAGTTCTTCCAAAGAATATTCAAGACTGATCTCCTTTAGGATGGACTGGTTTGATATCCTTGCAGTCCAAGGGACTCTCAAGAGTCTTCTCCAAAACCACAGTTCAAAAGTATCAATTCTTTGGCACTCAGCTTTCCTTATATTCCAACTCTCACATGCACACAAGACCACTGGAAAAACCATAGCCTTGACTAGATGGACCTTTGTTGGCAAAGTAATGTCTCTGCTTTTGAATATGCTGTCTAGGTTGGTCATAGCTTTCCTTACAAGGAGTAACCATCTTTTAATTTCATGGCTGCAGTCACCATCTGCAGTGATTTTGGAGCCCCCCAAAATAAAGTCTAACACTGTTTCCACTGTTTCCCCATTTATTTCCAATGAAGTGGTGGGACCAGATGCCATGAGCTTAGTTTTCTGAATGTTAATCTTAAAGCCAACTTTTTCACTCTCCTCTTTCACTTTCATCAAGAGGCTCTTTAGTTCTTTTTCACTTTCTGCCATAAGGGTGATGCCATCTGCATATCTGAGGTTATTGATATTTCTCCCAGTAAACTTGATTCCAGCTCATGCTTCTTCCAGCCCAGCATTTCTCATGATGTACTCTCCATATAAGTTAAACAAGCAAGGTGACAATATACAGCCTTGATGTACTCCTTTTCCTATTTGGAACCAGTCTGTTGTTTCATGTCCAGTTCTAACTGTTGCTTCCTGACCTCCATACAGATTTCTCAGGATGCAGCTCAGGTGATATGGTATTCCCATTTCTTCAAGAATGTTCCACAGTTTGTTATGATCCACACTATGCTTTGGCATAGTCAATAGAGCAAAAGTGGATGTGTTCCTGGAACTTTTTGCTTTTTTGATGATCTGATGGATGTTGACACTTTGATCTCTGGTTCCTCTGCCCCTTCTAAATCCAATTTGAACATCTGGAAGTTCACAATTCACGTACTGTTGAAGTCTAGCTTGGAGATTTTGAGCATTACTTTAATAGCATGTGAAATGAGTGCAATTGTGCGGTAGTTTGAACATTCTTTGGCATTGTCTATTTTTGGGGATTGGAATGGAATGAAAACTGCCCTTTTCCAGTCCTGTGGCCACTGCTGAGTTTTCCAAATTTGCTGGCATATTGTGTGCAGCACTTTCAGGGCATCATCTTTTAGGATTTGAAAGAGCTCAACTAGAATTCCATCACCTGCACTGGCTTTGTTCATAGCGATGCTTTCCAAGGTCACTTGACTTCGCATTCCAGGATGTCTGACTCTAGGTGAGTGACCACACAATTATGGTTATCTGAGTCGTTAAGATCTTCCGTGTATTCTTGTCACCTCTTCTTAATATCTTCTGCTGCTGTTAGGTCCATACCATTTCTGTCCTTTATTATGCCCATCTTTGCATGAAATATTCCCTTGGCATCTCTAATTTTCTTGAAGAGGTCTCTAGACTTTCTAATTCTATTGTTTTCCTCTATTTCTTTGAATTGATCCCTGAGGAAGGCTTTCTTATCTCTCCTTGCTATTCTTTGGAATTCTGCATTCAAATGGGTATATCTTTCTTTTTCCCCTTTGCCTTTCACTTCTCTTCTATTCACAGCTATTTGTAAGGCCTTGTCAGATAACCATTTACCTTTTTGGCTTTCTTTTCTTTGGGGATGGTCTTGATCCCTTCCTCCTCTTGATATTAATTCCCTTGCATATGCCAGGGTTTCCCAGTTTGCTCAGTGGTAAAGAATTGCCTGCCAATGCAGGAGACATAAGAGATGCCAGTTCGATTCTTGGGTCAGAAAGATCCCCTGAAGGAGGGCATGGCAACCCATTTCAGTATTCTTGCCTGGAGAATCCTGTGGGCAGAGAAGCCTGGCACACTCCCTAGTACATAGTGTTTCAAAGAATCAGGCATGACTGAAGCAACTCAGCATGTATACATATGCCAACCTTTTAAACTCATGTTGGGTTTTGCAATCTTCTTCATGTAAAATAAACAAACGAAGACAAAGTTTTTAAATTTTTGAAATTTTAGGTAAAAGTAATCCAAGTTTCCATCCAAGGAAAAAAGAGTAACACCATATTATATATTACCCAGTGAAACAAAGCAACATTGACTTTAAATAAATCATCTAAGACATGGTGAACTTGAGCAAATAAGTAGCTTCTACCTTCTATTCTGGACACACAATTAAAAAATGTACCTAGTTTATGAATATATTTTAAATCTAATTTTGTAAAGAAGTAAACAAAGCCTTTAAATCCTTGGTAAAGACTGAGTAAGCTGCACAAATACGTGCTCAGTAAGTGCCAGATACTCTCTGAAGTCATGATGTCTGATTTGAGACATCTAATCTTAACTTTTTTCTATTCATGCTAGTAAACTCTACCCAAGAAAATCTAAAACCTTTGGATAAGAAGGCTATCAATCCCTTTGTTAGTGTTATACTGCAGCTGAGAAAGGATGTTGCAAATGCATTTAAGTTTTCCAATCAGTTAACTTTGAAATAACCAAAAGAAGGGTATCCTGGGTATAAGCTTGGCCTAGTTATATAAGTCTAAATCAGTTCAGTTCAGTTCAGTTGCTCAGTCTGACTCTTTATGACCCCATGAATATAAAAGACTAAAACATTTTCCAGGGGTCCTGAAAGAAGCTAGTCACATTAATTTCTACAGTTACAAAGAAATTAGTCTGCCCAAAACCATAGGCTCTTGGAAGAAAATTCTAAACCTCAGACAACCCCACAGCCCAGAAAACCACTTTGATTACAAATTGTGTACGACTCTGAATAGAGGACTCAGTTAAACTAAACAAAGACTCCTGACTCACAGAAACTGGGAGATAATAGATGTGTGTGTGTGTGATTTTAAACTACTGGTTTTGAGGTGATTTGCTATGCAGTTAGTGGTGGTGGTTTTCAGTAGCTTAGTCCAACTGTTTGTGATCCCATGGACTGCTGCTTGCCAGGTTTCCTTGTCCCTCACTATCTCCTAGAGTTTGCTCAGACTTATGCCCATTTATGAAATTAAAAGACGTTTACTCCTTGGAAGAAAAGTTATGACCAACCTAGATAGCATATTCAAAAGCAGAGCCATTACTTTGCTGACTAAGGTCCGTCTAGTCAAGGCTATGGTTTTTCCAGTAGTCATGCATGGATGTGAGAGTTGGACTGTGAAGAAGGCTGAGCGCTGAAGAATTAATTCTTTTGAACTGTGGTGTTGGAGAAGACTCCTGAGAGTCTCTTGGACTACAAGGAGATACAACCAGTCCATTCTGAAGGATATAAGCCCTGGGATTTCTTTGGAAGGAATGATGCTAAAGCTGAAACTCCAGTACTTTGGCCACCTCATGTAAAGAGTTGACTCATTGGAAAAGACTCTGATGCTGGGAGAAATTGAGGGCAGGAGGAGAAGGGGACGACAGAGAATGAGATGGCTGGATGGCATCACTGACTTGATGGACGCGAGTCTGGGTGAACTCTGGGAGTTGGTGCTGGACAGGGAGGCCTGGCGTGCTGCGATTCATGGGGTCGCAAAGATTTGGACACGACTGAGTGACTGAACTGAACTGAATATTCTCGTGTGTGTGTGTGTGTGTGCATGGACATATAACATTTTATTTATTCTTTTGTGTAATGATGCACATTTATGTTGTTTCCATATTTTGGCTACTGTAAACAAGGCTGCAATAAACACTGGGGTGAATATATCTTTTCAAATCAGTATTTTATTTTATTTAGGTAAATATACAGAAGTTAAATTGCTGAATTCTATGACAGTTATATTTTAAATTTTCTGAGAAATATCTATAATATTTTTCCATTATGACTGTACCAATTTATAGTCTCAACAATAGTGCATGTGAGTTCCCTTTTCTCCACATTCTCTACAGTTGTTATTTGTTATCTTTTCGGTGATAGCCATTCTGACTGGTGTGAGGTAGTATCTCATTATGGTTTTGATACACATTTCCATGAAAATTGGTAACTGAATATTTTTTATGTCTATTGGCCAACTGTATGCTTTCTTAGAAAATTGGAGAGTTAGTGGTAAAGAGCCCATCTGCCAATGCAAGAGACACAAGAGATGTGGGTTTGATCCTTGGGTCAGAAGGATCCCTGGAGGAGGGTATGGCAACCCACTCCAGTATTCTTGCCTGGAGAATCCTATGGACAGAAGAGTCTGGCTGGGTTTAGCCCATAGAGTCACAAAGAGTCAGACACAACTGAAGTGACTTAGCATGCACACAGTATTTTGACACCAAATTGTATGAGTTATTTTTTTTCATTTTGAACAGTAACCATTTATCATATATATTTTTTGCAAATATCTTCCCCCTTTCAGTAGGCTGCCTTTTTGTCTTGTAGTTATCTTCATTGTTTGAAGCTTTTCAGTTTGATATAGACCCATTTGTCTATTGCTTGCTTGTTTGTTTGCTTCTTTTAGTTGAGGAGACAGGTCCAAAAAAAATATTGCTAAGAATCTATGTCAAAGAGCACATTGCCTATTTTTTTCTTGGAGTTTTATAGCTTCAGGTCTTACATTTAAGTCTTTAATTGTGTTGAGTTTATTTTGTATATTATCTGAGAAAGTAGTCCAGTTTCAGTCTTTGAATGTACCAGTCCTCTTTTCCCAACACATTTACCAAAGGGACTATCTTTTCCTCCTTGTATATTGTTGCCTCCCTATTCACAGAATAATTGACCATAGAAACATGAGTTTATTTCTGGGCTATTCTGTCCCATTGATCTTTGTGTCTGTTTCATGCACCAGTACCTTGTTGATCACTCTAGCTTTGTAGTCTAGTTTGAAATCAGGAAACATGATACATCCAGGTTTTTTCTTTTCTCAAGAATGCTTTGACTATTTTCTAAACAATTTTATAGATTTTCTATACAATTTATAAATTATTATATAAATTCTACATGATTTTTTCTTCTTCTGTGGAAAAAAAGTTATTGATATTTGGATAAGAATTGCATTGAATCTTTTTTTTTTTTTTTTTTTACTTTACAATATTGTATTGGTTTTGCCATACATTGACTTGAATCCGCCATGAGTGTACATGTGTTCCCCATCATTGAATCTTAAGATCACCTTGTGTAATATGATCATTTTAACAATGTTAATTCTTCCAATCCATGAGTATAATATATATTTTACATTTGTTTGTGTTGCCTTCAATTTCTTTATTAGTTTTACACTTTTTAGAGTACAAGTCTTTTACCTCCTTGGTTAGATTTATTCTTAGGTATTTTATTTTTTGGGCTGTAATTGTAATCTTAATTGTTTGTTGAACTGAGATTAATTGAGATTGTTTTCTTAATTTCTCTCTCTGACCATTTGTTATTATTGTATGGATACACAACAGATCTCTGTATATTAGTTTTGTATTGTGCAACTTTATTACATTCATTTATTACTTCTACTAGTTTTTTGGCGTTACCATTAGGAATTTGTATACATAGAATCATGCCATCTTCAGACAGTGACAGTTTTACTTTTTCTTTTCCAATTTGAATTCTTTTTGTTAGTTTTTCTTGTCTGATTTCTATGGCTAAGACTTTCTACGTTATGAAGCATAAAAGAGGCAAGAGTGAGTATCCTAGTCTTGTTTCTGATTCTAGAGGAAATGCTTTCAGGTTTTGATCAGTGAGTATTATGTTGGCTGTGGTTTTCTCGCATACAGCCTTTAATATGTTGAGATATGTTCCCTTTATGGGGCTTCCCTTGGCTCAGTTTTAAAGGGTCTGCCTGCAGTGCAGAAGAAGCAGGAGATGCAGGTTCAATCCCTGCATCAGGAACATTCCCTAGAGGAGGAAATGGCAAACCACTCCAGTATTCTTGCTTGAAGAATCCCATGGGCAGAGGAGCCTGGTCAGCTACAGTCCTTGGGTTCACAAACAGACATGACTAAAGTGACTGAGCATGCATGCATGCATGCATACATGGTCTTTCTATGCTTAACTATCTTGAGAGTTTTCTATCATAAATATATGCTGAATTTTGTCAAAATCTTTTTCTGCATCTATTGAGATAGTATTATTCCTTAATTTGTTATTGTGTGTCACACCAACTGATCTGTATTTCTCAAACCATCCTTGCATTCCCTGCAATAAATACCATTTGATCATGGTATATGGGGATTCCCTGGTGGCCCAGATGATAAAGAGTCTGCCTGCAATGTAGAAGACCTAAGTTCGATCCCTGGGTCAGGAAGATACCCTGGAGAAGGAAATGGCAACCCACTCCAGTATTCTTGCCTGGAAAATTCCATGGATGGAGGAGCCTGGAGGGTAACAGTCCATCGGATCGCAAAGAATCAGACACAACTGAATAACTTCACTTCACTCACACGGTGTATGATCCTCTTGACATACTATTGAATTTGGTTTGCTAATATTTTTTAATATGTTTATATTCATGTTTATCAGTGATATTGGCCCATACACTTTTTTGTATGTGGTGTCTTTATTATACTTTGATATCAAGGTAATGCTGGTCTTGTGAAATGTGTTCAGAGGCTTTCTCTTCTATATAATTTTTTGGAATAGTTTGAGAAGGTTAGGTTTTAGTTTTTTAATGTTTGATAGAATTCATTCATAAAGTCATCTGCTCTTAGATTTTTATTACTTAGGAGTTATTATTATTACTGATTCAATTTACCAGAGTCAGTCTGTTCATACCTCAGAAGCTCAGAGTCTTTCTACTCCACCATCTTGGTCACAATTTCTTTAGTGATAATATTCTGATTGTAGTTTAAACTTTAAAAATAATCGGCTCTGTATATTTTTAAAGTTTAAACTACAATCAGAATATTATCAGCCGATTATACAGAGTGAAGTAAGCCAGAAAGAAAAACACCAATACAGTATACTAACACATATATATGGAATTTAGGAAGATGGCAATGACGACCCTGTATGCAAGACAGGGAAAGAGACACAGATGTTTATAATGGACTTTTGGACTCAGAGGGAGAGGGAGAGGGTGGGATGATTTGGGAGAATGACATTCTAACATGTATACTATCATGTAAGAATTGAATCGCCAGTCTATGTCTGATGCAGGATACAGCATGCTTGGAGCTGGTGCATGGGGATGACCCAGAGAGATGTTATGGGGAGGGAGGTGGGAGGGGGGTTCATGTTTGGGAACGCATGTAAGAATTAAAGATTTTAAAATTAAAAAAAATAAAAAATAAAAATAAATAAATTAATTAATTAATTAAAAATAAATAAATAAATAAAATAAAATCATAAAAAAAATAAATAAACTTTAAAAATAGGAGGTGGAAAATTCAGGATGAAGACCAATTGGGTTGTCTATAGGCATTAATAAAGATAGTGGTGAATTAAACAGAATTAAACCAACAGCATTATGAGTGGTAAAATGAATATAACTCCAAAGGCAACTGTGAAGTTAGACTGATTGGATTTGAGTTTGATTAACCAAGAAGACCAATGGGGAAGAAAAGTGAGGGTGGTGCTTAAGTTTCCATCTTGAGAGGAATTAAGAAAAATCAAAGACATCAGAAAAGGATTTCAATTAGTAGCATGGAAAAAAAGATCATCTTTATTTCTTCGTTAAAAAGACTGATTGCCTGGGAACTTCCACATTTGTCTACCAGAGAATTGAAGATGTGTGTCCAAAACTCGGTCTTTCCTGGTGGTTCACGAGTAAGGAATCTACCTACAGTGCAGGAGATGCAGGAGATGGGTCCAATATCTAGGTCTGGAAAATCCCCTGGAGGAAGGCGTGGCAACCCACCCCAGTATTCTTGCCTGGAGAATCTCATAACAGAGAAACCTGGCAGGCTATAATCCATAAGGTTGAAAATAACTATACATGACTGAAGTGACTTAGCATGCATGCATGCACATCCAAAACTCTGGAAATATATCTGAGTTGAAAAAACTATCTGAAAATCATCAGGATTTGGACAATAATTAAAATCAAAAGAGTTGATTGGATTGTGCATGAAGGATAAACCATATGAAAAGAATGCTGAGGCCAGTATCCAACTTTGACAAATGGGCAAAGGAAGAGGAGACTGCTAAGGACCTGAGGGGAAGGAAAATAAAGACAATGTCTTTTCACAGAAGCCAAGACAAATGGCAGTTTCAAGGGAAAAAAAAAAAAAAAAATTTGACAGTTTCAAATGCTGCTGAAAGACTTAGTAAGGACAGGAATATTGTTGCATTTGGCCTTTGACTAGTTTGAAGATCTTCCTGTTATAAATATTGTTGAAATAAATAAACATTATCTCTTAACAGTACATTTATAATTTATGTGGCAGAGCTCTTTCAATCAATTCAGTGGTTCAATTGTGTCCGACTCTTTGCGAGCCCATGAATCGCAGCACACCAGGCCTCCCTGTCCATCACCAACTCCCGGAGTTCATTCAAACTCATATCCATCGCGTCAGTGTTGCCATCCAGCCATCTCATCCTCTGTTGTCCCCTTCTCCTCCTGCCCCCAATCCCTCCCAGCATTTGAGTATTTTCCAATGAGTCAACTCTTCACATGAGGTGGCCAAAGTACTGGAGTTTCAGCTTTAGCATCATTCCTTCCAAAGAAATCCCAGGGCTGATCTCCTTCAGAATGGACTGGTTGGATCTCCTTGCAGTCCAAAGGACTCTCAAGCGTCTTCTCCAACACCACAGTTCAAAGCTGAGCGCCATATCAATTCTTTGGCGCTCAGCTTTCTTCACAGTCCAACTCTCACATCCATACATGATCACTGGAAAAACCATAGCCTTGATAGATCGAACTTTGTTGGCAAAGCAATGTCTCTGCTTTTGAATATGCTATCTAGGTTGGTCATAACCTTTCTTCCAAGGAGTAAGTGTCTTTTAATTTCATGGCTGCAGTCACCACCTGCAGTGATTCTGGAGCCCAAACAAATAAATCTGACACTGTTTCCACTGTTTCCGCATCTATTTCCCATGAAGTGATGGGATCAGATGCCATGATCTTCATTTTCTGAATGTTGAGCTTTAAGCCAACTTTTCCACTCCTCACTTTCACTTTCATCAAGAGGCTTTTTAGTTCCTCTTCACTTTCTGCCATAAGGGTGGTGTCATCTACATATCTGAGGTTACTGATATTTCTCCCACAATCTTGATTCCAGCTTGTGCTTCATCCAGTACAGCATTTCTCATGATGTACTCTGCATATATATTAAATAAGCAGGGTGGCACTATACAGCCTTGACATACTCCTTTTCCTATTTGGAACCAGTCTGTTCTTCCATGTCCAGTTCTAACTGTTGCTTCCTGACCTGCATATAGATTTTTCAAGAGGCAGGTCAGGTGGTCTGTTATTCCCATCTCTTTCAGAATTTTCCACAGTTTATTGTGATCCACATGGTCAAATGCTTTGGCATAGTCAATGAAGCAGAAATAGATGTTTTTCTGCACCTCTCTTGCTTTTTCCATGATCCAGCGGATGTTAGCAATTTGATTTCTGTTTTCTCTGCCTTTTCTAAAACGAGCTTGGACATCTGGAAGTTCATGGTTCACGTATAGCTGAAGGCTGGCTTGGAGAATTTTGAGTATTACTTTGCTAGTGTGTGAGATGAGTGCTATTGCTTTTCTCTAGTTTGTGAACATAACTAGCACATTTAAATTTCTCTTCCAGTTGGATACAGCTATGGACAAGTTGTAACAAAAATAAAATGCAGTCACCAAGAAAATTAGCAAAAGCCACATATTCATGATTTTGCATTGTAGGAGAATCCATCTGCCATCATTTTAGTTTAGACAAAGTTTAAAAAATATTTGAAAGAATAATGGGTTTATAGTGTCTGAACTGAACTGAACTGAAAAACAATAGATGTTTATTTCTCACAGTTCTAGAAGCTGTAAAGTCCAAAATCAAGGTGCTGGCAGATGTGGTTGCTGATGAAGGTCCAGTTCCTGCCTTGTAGACTGTTGTCTTCTCTCTGTGTGCTTATATGGCCTCACTTAGGTGTGTGTTCATGGAGAGAGGAAGAGCAAGCAAGCTCTCTTCTTTGTGTGTGTGTTTTCTTATAAATGCACCAATCCATGATGGAGGCTCCACCCTCATGACCTCATCTAAGCCAAATTGCCAGGACTTCCTGGTGGTCTGCTGCTTAAGACACTGTGTTCCTAAGGCAGGTGGCCCAGGTTGAATCCGTGGTTAGGGAACTAAGATCCCACATGCCACACAGTGCATCCAATCATATAAATAAATAAAAATAAAAGACACCTGGAGAGAGGTGGAGAAAAAGGAACACTCTTACACTCTTGGTGGGAATGCAAACTAGTACAGCCACTATGGAGAACAGTATGGAGATTCCTTAACAAACTGAAAATAGAACTGCCTTATGACCCAGCAATCCCACTGCTGGGCATACACACCGAGGAAACCAGAACTGAAAGAGACACATGTACCCCAATGTTCATCACAGCACTGTTTATAATAGCCAGGACATGGAAGCAACCTAGATGTCCATCACCAGATGAATGGATAAGAAAGCTGTGGTACATATACACAATGGATTATTACTCAGCCATTAAAAAGAATACATTTGAATCAGTTCTAATGAAGTGGATGAAACTGGAGCCGATTATACAGAGTGAAGTAAGCCAGAAAGAAAAACACCAATGCAGTATACTAATGCATATATATGGAATTAAGAAAGATGGTAATGATAACCCTGTATGCGAGACAGCAAAAGAGACACAGACGTATAGAACAGTCTTTCGGACTCTGTGGGAGAGGAGAGGGTGGGAAGATTTGGGAGAATGGCATTGAATATGTATAATACCATATATGAAACGAATCACCAGTCCAGGTTCGATGCATGATACTGGATGCTTGAAGCTGGAGTACTGAGATGACCCAGAGGGATGGTATGGGGAGGGAGGTGGGAGGGAGGTTCAGGATGGGGAACACGTGTATACCTGTGGCAGATTCATGTTGATGTATGGCAAAACCAATACAATATTGTAAAGTAATTAACCTCCAATTAAAATAAATAAATTTATATTTTAAAAAAGATACCAATTTCAAGTATTAATAAATAACAAATCTAATTACCTCCTGATGTCCCTACCTCCTGATAGGGGTTAGGACTTTCACCTAGGAATTTTGCAAGGGAAAAATGCATTCAGTTCATAATATACCATAAAAAAAGGAAACTTTTGAGGCAGTGTCTGCTTGGCAAGAATCTTGTTACATTGAATTCCCTACATATGAACCTTCAAGTTGCCAACAGTCGCGTACGTTAGTTCACATCTGGGGTACATTGTCACATGTGTGCATCCTCTATAAGTGTTTGTGCTTTTGTGTACTTTACTGTACGGTACTATATAGAATACACTACAGTATCTATCAAACCCCCATATATCTGAAGGCAAGCATAAAATCAGTTGTTATGTTATGTAGCTGTATCTCCTATTGCTGAGGATCCTTTAGCTCTACCATCCACCACTTCTCCTCCCTCCCCCAGTCAGGAACTCTTGCTTGTTCACTACCTGCCAGCCCCTGTATGCCCACTGCTATACTTATCAAGGTACTGTATTGTAAGATTAAAAATGTATCCTTTATTTTTTTGTGTTTGTTTTTTATGTATTATTTGTATGAAAAATACTATAAACTTTTACAGTAAAGTACTATATAGCCAATTGTGCTAGTTGGGTACCTAGGCTGACTTTGTTGAGCTTATGAATAAATTGACTTATGAATACTCCCTCAGAACTGAACTCATTTGTATGTAGGGGACTTACTATAGTGTGGAATTTGGAATCCAGGGACAGCTTCTAATTTGCCATCCAGTACATTTGAGACTCCTTGCTTTGTTGCAAGGTGTTAGCAAGCAATTTGGGGTATTTCAGAAGAAGAAGAGGCAGATAGTTGTCTATGGATGATCATTTCCTGAACTGAGTAAAGATCTATGTGTTACTCCTATGCAGGCAAACTGTCATGGTGGTCCTTAAGGGATTGGGGATTAGCTGGCAGGATAAGCAGGTTTTTGGTTCTAACCAATAGTAGGACATGAACTAAAGTGAAGCATTGCTTACTAGCTTGGCTCATGAAAGCTCCCAGGCACGTTCTTCCACATTCTTGCATTTTGTGGCTTTTGCCTTTGCTCTCCTACAGTGAAACCATTGTACAAGAGAAGTCCATTTGGGTACTTGAATCAACACCTAGAGTCAAAAGCCCAATTAGGAATATCACTTTGGGATATATAAACTTCTATTATGCTACTCATTTGGGCATGGAAATTTATCTATTTTCATTGGGTACATTTTTATAAAATATCTTATAGTGTTTTTCCCCCATTTTTAGTTTTTCTTTACTCTAAAATGTCTGTAGTAAGCATGTATAACAAGAAACAATCGATTATAAAATCTGAAAAGAAGTTCACATGGAAAAGTTATTTAATGTTATTAAGTTCTCATTTCTTCATTCTTCATGTACTAAAAAGAGGAAATTTGATTTCTCACATTCATCTCTCTAGAATAGTGTATGGTTTATAACATCAGTTACCCAAATCAAAGTGTAGAATATGTTACTTTTCGTGATGATCATAGACATTAAATGAAAAAAAAAATGTAAGAGAAAGACTTTGTTTCAAAAGGAAAAAGCTATACAGGGGTTGCTCTATAAATTGGGGGTGCTACATTTCCTTCTCCTAGTAACAACCAGTCCTACTGAGTGGGTAAAGCTGTTCTGAAAGGAGTATGTATGATGGGGAAGTTGCAGTCTTTGCTCTGTATATCATGTTTCCATTTTCACTTTTCTTAAGTTTTAGGAACAGCAAGCCATTTTATTTTTATTGAAGCAAATTGCAGATTTATTGGTAGCAGTATCTCTTTTATTTTTCTTTCTATCTCCTTCAAACTCTGACACATTTATGGAAATACATGATTTCCTTCATATATTTTGTCCAAATAACTTGAATTGAAGCATATCTAAAACTCAGGACCATTTTTCAATTGTTAATAAATCACATCATAATTAAATTATTAATTTTCTTCCAGTTCAAAGATTAAATTCCTAAAGTCCCATTTATCTCTTCAAATATTTCAACAAGTATTATACCAGTTGCCAGAGTCTATCAACAATAAATTTTATAGGTCCATATAATGTCAGTGGTTATTAAAAAAAAAAGAAACATCCTCTACTTATTCATTGTTTGTTGTTACTGTTGTTTAGTCACTAAGTTGTTTCTGACTCTTTGTGAACCCATGGATTGTAGCCTCCCAGATTCCTCTGTCCACAGGGTTTTCTAGGCAAGAATACTGGAGTGGGTTGTCATTTCCTTCTCCAGAGGATTTTCCAGACTCAGGAATTGAACCCAGGTCTCCGGCTTGGCAATCAGATTCTTTACCACTGAACCACCTGGGAAGCCCAACTTAGTAATTAAATAAGGTTTATAGAATACCTACTACCTATGTAAAAAATACTCTTATTGAAACTAGAAATGTAAAAATGAACAAAAATGGCCCAAGTCTTGCTGCACTCTTTGCTTCACTTAAATTTGCTTCTTAAAAGATGTCATTGCCAGTAAAGTTCTGGATGTGACCATGACATAGTGAATCTTACAGAAATGACATAATTTTCTCCGTGTCATTCTCTCAGTGGCAGATCTGTGATTCCATCAAGGCACACACTAGTTTCAAAGCCAGATCTCTTTGTATTGTGCTCATTGTCAACATACAGAGATGATTGAACATTATAAAGAAGACATTAGTAATAACATACTGCATTATACTCCAGATTAGTTGGCAATATTTGCTGCTGATGAATGCTCTCATCCCCTTGAAACTATTGTTTCCTTGTTTAATAGATTTACAGGTTTGCATTCCTGGCTGCATTTAACTGCCTCCATTCTTAGTTGTCAATGTTCTTCACAATACATTCTTTCTTTTTCCTTGTATACAATTTCTTCCTGGTGGAGTTAATCAACATGTATATTGTTAATTATTATGTATATAAGGATGGAATCCAAATCTATTAGCCAACATTTCAGAAACAAAGACTTGATTGGAAAAAAGGAAATCTTTGCTTTTTTAGAACTGAAGCCCAAGACACAGATTCAAGAAGCACTTGAATTGTGTTCTGTTGGGCCACAAAATGAAGAAAACTTATAAAGGCAAAAACCTCAAGACCACAGTCAATTATATGAGCTATGTATCAAGAATTATAAGTGAACCTGGAAATAAGTGGAGTGTGTGCTAAGTTGCATCAGTCAAGTCCGTATCTTTTCGACCCCATGGAGTGAAGCTCACCAGGCTCAAGAATACTGAAGTAGGTTGCTATGTCCTTCTTCAGGGGTTGTTACCAACCCAGGGATTGAACCCATATCACTTATGTCTCCTGCATTGGCAGACGGGTTCTTTACTACTAACACCATCTGTGATTGATCAAAGTGGTTGCAGAGTTACAGGAGGAACAGACTGGAGACCACTAGGTTGTGGCAAGGTGTTATTTTATAAGCTGCTGGTATCCTGTAGACCTAATAGAAGCATAAGATATTAAGAAGAGGTGGCAAGAATACACAGAAGAACTATACAAAAAAAGATCTTCAGGACCCAGATAATCATGATGATGTAATCACTCAACCAAGAGCCAGATATCCTAGAATGTGAATCAAGTGGGCCTTAGAAAGCATTACTATGAACAAAGCTAGTGGAGGTGATGGAATTGAGCTACTTCAAATACTAAAAGATGATGCTGTGAAAGTGCTCCACTCAATATGCCAGCAAATTTGGAAAACTCAGCAGTGGCCATGGGACTGGAAAAGGTCAGGTTTCATCCCAATCTCAAGGAGAAACAATGCCAAAGAATGTTCAAAATATTGCACAGTTACACTCATCTCATAGGCTACTAATGCTCAAAATTCTCCAATGCAGACTTCAACAGTACATGAATAATGAACTTCCAGATGTTCAAGTTGGATCAAAAGGCAAAGGAACCAGAAATCAAATTGGCAACATCTGTTGGATCATCAAAAAAAAAAAAAGAGTTCAGGAAAAACATCTATTTCTGCTTTATTGACTTGGCCAAAGCCTTTGACTATGTGAATCACAAGAAACTGTGGAACATTCTTAAAGAGATGGGAATACCAGCCCACCTGACCTGCCTCTTGGGAAACCTATATGCAGGCCAGGAAGCAACAGTTAAAACTGGACATGGAACAACAGACTGGTTCCAAATAGGGAAAGGAGTATGTCAAGGATTTATATTGTCACCCTGCTTATTTAACTTATATACAGAGTACATCATGAGAAATGCTGGACTGGATGAAGCATAACCTGGAATCAAGATTGCTGGGAGAAATATCAATAACCTCAGATATGCAGATGACACCACCCTTATGGCAGAAAGTGAAGAGGAACTAAAGAGCCTCTTGATGAAAGTGAAAGAGGAGAGTGAGAAAGTTGGCTTAAAGCTCAACATTCAGAAAACTAAGATCATGGCATCTGGTCCCATCACTTTATGGCAAATAGATGGAGAAAAAATGGAATCAGTGTCAGACTTTATTTTTCTGGGCTCCAAAATCACTCAGATGGTGATTGCATCCATGAAATTAAAAGATTTTCTCTTCTTGGAAGGAAGGTTATGACCAACTTAGAGAGCATATTAAAAAGCAGAGACATTACTATGCCCACAAAGGTCTGTCTACTCAAAGCTATGGTTTTTTCAGTAGTCATGTATGGATGTGAGAGTTGGACTATAAGAAAAGCTAGTGCTAAAGAATTGATGCTTTTGAAGTGTGGTGTTGGAGAAGACTCTTGAGAGTCCCTTGGACTGCAAGGAGATCCAACCAGTCCATCCTAAAGTAGATTAGTCCTGAATATTCTTTGGAAGGACTGATGCTGAAGCTGAAACTCCAATGCTTTGGCTACTAGATGAGAAGAGCTGACTTATTCTCATGTTATGCTGGCAAAGATTGAGGGCAGAAGGAGAAGGGGACAAGAGAGGTTGAGATGGTTGGATGGCATCACTGACTCAATGGACATGAGTTTGAGTAAACATAAGGAGTTGGTGATCGACAGGGAGGCCTGGCGTGCTGCAGTCCCTGCGGTTGCAAAGAGTTGGACACGACTGAGCGAATGACCTGAACTCAACTGAACTGACCCTTGAGTTTGGTATAGTTCACAGAAAATGCCAGTTCTCCATGGTATAAGGACCTGTCTGAGGCCAGATGCTCAATTCTACTCCAACTCTGTTTTGTACACCTGAACTGTATTTGCATTTTATCTAAGCTCTGACTACTCTTCTGGATATCAAATACATGTATTGAAAAGACTATTAGATATCTACATATCAAACACATTTTATAAAAATAATTCTGTTACTACATCTCACTACTCTCACAGCTACCATCACACACACACATACACACATACATAAACCCAGAGACTCATATGCACACACACACACTGAGAGACACATACACACACACATGAACTATTATTCTTCTGTATATTCAAAGGGCATGATATCACTATCCATCCAGTTGTTGAAGGAAAGAGAAATTATAATTTGAGCATGTTTCATTTCTTACAGCCCTTGCATAGCCATACCAATGTTATTAAGTATTTCTCAAACACAGCCACTCTCTCCTTTTCCATTCCTACCTCAGACTCACTTCTCTGTTGACTATTGAGTTAGTTATGGGCAAAGTTCTCACTCAGTGGATCTAATTTTTCTCAGAAGGTGCTGATTTCACTGTAGTTCATGTGAATGTCTGTTATGGTCTGCTACAACATCTCAGAGTCTGACCTACAGCTCTGATTGCAGTCAGACTTGATGAGGCTCTCATATGTAAGTGAGCTGAGAGACTTAGGCCAATCAGACCTGATAAATGACCCAAAGGCTCTGATACCAGAAGATTCTTAATGAGGTGAGTAGGGATGGGTGACATTTAATCACCAGAAACATCTTAATTAATGATCTAAAAGTGGAAGAAAACAATGCATCTAACAATTTACTGATGATAACAAATTGAGAAATATTGGACATGCTATTACAAGTCTAACATTTAAAAAGGATTTACATGATTAGACAAAATTTTAGAAAATGGCTCCACTGTTACATTTGCAATGGAATACAGCTCTGAGAGGCAGACAATAGAATAACATGTAAAGCAGATATCCAAGATGAGACATTCAAAAGAACAAGTATGAATTATTTAATTTTGTGTGATTTTTCAACTAATCATCATATTACTTACTTTTTTTTTTTCAGAACAAATGAAAATTAAAATAACCATGGCTCAGGAAATTGAATTAAAGTCATAGCTATTCAGCGGCAGAGGTGGTATTATAATATTGATTGCTTAATTAATGCTCTAGAATTATTGCACATAATAACATATCTGGAGGAAACAGCTTAGAAAACCAAAGATCAATATTTACAATTATTTTTGCTCCATTTTTAAAATTGTATTTTACATACAGTACTTTACTGGGTACTGTACATTTCATATTCCAAATGAAATCCATTTTCTTAGACTACTCAGATGCACTGAGTTGCCTGATCATCACAGAAGAGTCAACCGTATGAATGCAGTAGGAAGATTAGTGCCCTCCCTGAAAATGCCCACCTCCTGATTCCCAGAACCTGTCAATATGTTAGGTTACATAGCAATAGGGACTTTGTAGATGTGATAAAGGTTACAGACCTTGAGATAGGATGATTATCTTGGATTATTTAGGTAGGTACAATAAAATCACATGAGTCCTTAAAAACAGCAGTCTGCAGTCACATGGATGAAGGGGGAAAAGTGGGGTAGAAATATTCCACCAGTGTTGTAGAGGCCACAAGCCAAAGAAACTGGGTGGCTTCTAGAAGTTGCTTGTGATGCCTAGGTGACAGTCAGCTTGGAAAAGCAGAGTAAATTCTGCCAACAACCTGCGTGAACCTGGAAGCGGACTCTGTCCCATGATCTCTAGGAAGGAATGCAGCCCTGCCTACACCATGATTTTGGCCTGTGATGTTCTATATGAAAGAGGCAATCAAACTGGGCTGTATGTGGACTTAGAATTTAAGTAACTGGGATACAGTAAAAGGGTGCTATTTTCAGTCACTAAATTTATGATAAATTGTTACAGCAGTGGTAGGGAACCGATACTTTGAACCAGAGAAATAGGACAATAAATGAAAGTTTAGACACAGAAAAATTATCAACTAGTCACACATATATAGGCTAGAAATCAATCAGGTCTCAAAAGAACGATTTTGCCCTTGAAGTTAGATAGTGTTCAAAATTGTTCACATTCAGCTCTTTAGTCTGGTCATTTATAAAGCTTGGACTTCTATACATTTTTAAAAATTGGACATATTAATGTGAAAAGTATTATGTGCTTTAAAAAAAGATCTGATTACAAAGAAGTGTGCAAATTTAGTTTAGTTTAGTTTTTTTTTTTTTTTATCATCTGCATGCCTGATTTACAGAGTAAGCAAGGCAATTTATACCAGACATGTTTCTATATATTTATATTTACTACTTCTCTTATTTGTTCTTTTTTTCCTTTATTGGTTGTGCCTCATGGTTTAGGGGATATTAATTCACCAGCTAAGGACTGAACCTCAGACCACTGCAGTGGAAGCATTGAGTTCTAAACCACTAGACCACCAGGGAATTCCCTATTTATTCATTTGAATAGATATTATATTATCATAGTTAAAAAAAATGTCCCTCTGTTATTTCTATGTGAGCAGATCTTTCCCACCCCAAGTGGGTAATCACACTTTGTATTCATATGTGTTCATCTAGAGATTTTATGCAAATATGTCTATGTAAATACTAATATATCTTAACCTCCTTTTAAATCACATTTTTAATACTATGCTCATCAATCTATACCTTTTTCACATTATATATATATATAATGTGCTGTATACATATGTGTATATATATGCATACACATATATATATTCATATATATTATACATATATATATATATATATATATGTATATGTATACCCCTGGAGAAGGGAATGGCAACCCACTTCAGTATTCTTACCTGGAGAAGGCCATGGACAGAGGAACCTGGTAAGCTACAGTCCATAGCAGTCCATAGTCCAGGGGTCTCAAAGAGTCAGACATGACTGAGAGACTAATTCATACGTGTATTTACACTATGGAAAATGTTCATATCATTACATAAAGCCTCTAATTCAAGCAATATAACTGAATAACCATTATATTTAGAATAATTTTTGAGCACAGAGAAAATTACAAGCGTACATAAAACATACTCTTTTTTTTATCAATAGTCATCCCTTCTAGTAAGGTGGTACAGTTACTATGAACAGATCTACTGAGTAACATAGTTCTGAAAAAGCCCCACTAGGTAACTGTAGACAGTAAACAACATAGATCTTAAGAGTGAAGGTCATTTCCAAATAGAAGGTTTTCTTGTGAGTTCATAATTGAAGCAAGTCATTTACGGTGCTGAAGAAAACACAAGTGTTCTAGAGAGACATCAAGGGCAGGAGAAACACCATGGTCAGAAAATCTGGCTTGGGGGAGAGTAATAACATAAAACAAAATAGAACAAAAGTGGCCACTGAAGAGATAAGGTATTGACCAGATAGTGATTGCCATGTGAAGGAGTTTGAAGTTAAAACAGAGCAATGTAAAATTGTCTCTCCCCCTACTACCTTATTACCAGAGGATCTAAAGAATATGAGATTTCATGCTCCAGGTGGACAAGGAAAGCCTGAGAAGGTGACTGATGGATGTGATAATACGATTAATGTCAAGTCCTAAGGAAGAACTTTCCAGGTAGAGTATAGCAAATGTGGTGAGATGGAATAAAAATGCCAGGGTGGCTGAAACACAGACAGCAGGAAGAAAAAATGAAAAGAAGGGGTGCTGGAGAGAAAAAGAGGGGCCAGCTCATGTAGACTGTGTCCATCAGGATTGAGCCCATTTAATAATACCTGTGATGGAAAAACACTGGAATGTCTTTGAGTAAATGGAATGCATATAAAGGGGTTAACACTGTCTGGCTCATGCTTACTATAAAAAATGATAACTATTTTTCTTATTTGTCCTAGATGATAGAGTTGGCCTGAAACTCTTTCTAGTGAATACTTTTCATGGGATCTTGATAAGTAAACATGGATTATAAAAATTATTCATATGGTATATAGGACTCAAACCAAGTTTGGAATCTGGCTAGCTTCATGGTTTGCAGTTGTTGTATATTATTCTAACCTCAGTAGATGAGCTGTCCCAGTAAAGCATATTTAAGGAACAGTGGTATTTTAGTGAATTATCTCACTGGAATTCCATTGCACCCTTGGGAAATGACAAGAAGAGATACCTCCAAACCCTTTTTAACAGTGAACCAAGATTAGCCTTACATAAGTGAATGAGAAAAGAAAACTGGATTGTGAGCATAAACCTCGAGTAATTGGGGTCTGAGACATGGCAAGTGTTAGGCCATGTAGGGCCCCACAGGCCATTGTAAAGAATTTAGGACCTTTCTCTTGAGTGAAATGGGAATTCACTGGAGGTTTTGAGTTGAGTGAAATGACTTAACTTGCATTGAAAAAAATAATAATAAGAAGAAATTCACTCTGGCTTCTTTGTGAGGAGAGAAGTGAAAGAAAAGATCATTAAAAAGCTACTAAAATCATCCAAGAGAAAGATGATGACAACATGGACCAGGGTAGTTGTGGGGTGTTGTGGATTGATTAGATTCTGGAAATATACCAGTGAAAAAACTAATGGGATTTCTGGAGGGTAGGGTGTGCTCTGTGAGACAAAAAGGAGAGCCAAGGTTATGGTGATGAAAACAGCACATCACTTCCGTGTCTTCTTTCCCCAAATCAATACAGACAGTGTAATCAGAAAACAACACATCAGAAAAGTTATAATAGTGTGACATACTACAGAAAACCTGACCATGACTTCTCAAAAGTGCCAAAGTCAGCAAAAACAAAGCAAGTCTGAGAGACAGGTACAGCTGATAAGAGTCTAAGGAGACATGAGAAGGGAACATAAAGTGGTATTCTGGGAGGATCATGTAACAGAGGAAAGGACACTAGTTAATAGCTGTAGAAAATTGATTAAAGTGTGAACTTGAAATAATAAAATTAATATTGGTTCATGGATTGTCACAAATTTACCATGTAAATTTAAGATGTTAATAATAGGGAAAACTGAGTGCAGAGTGTATGAATACTTTCTGTACCATCTTCACATTTTTGTAAATTAAAACCCTAAAAAGTAAGTGCTATTAAAAATAAAGAAGGAGAGTCAAGGATGACTTCAATTTTTATGTCCTGAACAAATGGAAAAAGGCAGTTATCATTTATGTGAGAGGAGATATGGGGTCTTGTGAATTTCATATGAACTACTTTTCTCTTCTTTAATGACAGTCTTCACTCTATCATTAAGATACACAGATATGGGGTTAATATGAGTGACCTGGGCAACACAGGCTGATTTAAAAAGGACAATCAAAAGGAGGAGAAACAGTAACAGCAGTAAACTTTGGAGTTGAAAGGACAACATGCTTGGGAGTGAAGGGATTTCCTGAGCTGAAACGGGCAAACTTCAGTCTTCTACTGTGTTTTTGCAGTATTCTATATATAATTCCCTGAATATGTAAATTTAGTGACCATTAGCTAATGATCATTTCATGAGTGACAAGTCCAGCAGTACAAAATTCACAGTATTCTGTCCCTAGCCTGTCATTCTTTTTCATTTCAGGTGCATGTAAAGCTGGAAAGATGATTTATTGATCATTCTAAAGATGTAACATTGTTTTTGTGTTGAAATAGCCATATTTTCAAGGGGTGAAATCTCACACAGTGAAGACGGTTGGGTCTGGAATGAAACCATAAGGTGATGAGATCCTTCTAGTGATCTGAGTACTGCTGTACCAGCCTGTGTGTATGTGGAATTCATCAACTGAGGCCTTGCAAAGCAAGCCAGCTGTGCCATGTTGGGAGGAAGGGCAGGGAAAGCTAGATCAACAGAAAACTGAGCTAATTATTTGTTAGATCCAGCTTTTAAAACACAAGTCGCCCAAATTTTCTGAAGGCATACTTTCCTAGCTACCCTTTGGCCTTATGTCTGGCACCTGTGTCCTTGATGACTGTTCTTTTTGATCCATTCTGGACTTTAAAAAAAAAATAAATAAATAGGAAAACCATCTTAAAAAAAAAAAATGTGTTTGAATTTTCTTGAAATTCTTCCCGGGAAAGGTGGAATGCGAGGAAGTCTTTGAGGATGGGACAAGATTTGCAAATGTACAGAGGTTAAAATCTGCCATTGAAAGAGACTTAATTCCCTCTTTTGTAATATTCACATTTTAATTGTATGTATTTCCTTGCTCTTTCGTTTATACCTTTGGCCATTGAATAGAGTTGTTTTGATTTACTTTTGCCTGTATTCACACTTATTTGCTTTCATTTTTTTCAAATCATGCTTGATACTGAGGAGCAAATAGCCCTTTGGGAACCCATTAGTTTTTCTTGGGGATCCTTTCCCATGCTGCACTGGAGTCCTTTATCTCCTGGTTCCATTTGTATGCAGTCAACACTTTTTCATGTCTCATGAAATATCTATGATGAATAGCATTACTTTCCCTGCTATTATTACAAATAGGAGATGCAACTCTCTAATATCTGCAGTCACAGTGCTTCAAAAGACATATTAGCTGCTTTTAAAAAAGAAAACTCCTTCATGATATTCTAAATAATTCCTTTGACTAATGAGTAGATATAAACTCTAAGGTCACTCATTTCCATTCATATTTTCTTCAATCAACACTGAAGTAAATACACTACAAACACAGAGGTATGCACATATATCATATGTCCTTATCAATTCTTACCCACGTTTATGGATTAGTCAATTTCTCTCTTAGATCCATTATGGCATATCTGGAAAACTAAATGATTAACAGCTGATCATTTTATGAGGTCTAATTCTCTATTCTCTTAGGTTTCTGTAGAAAGAAAGTGAAGTTGCTCAGTCATGTCCAACTTTTTGTGACCCCATGGACTATAGCCTACCAGACTCCTCCATCCATGGGATTTCCCAGGCAAGAATACTGGAGTGTGTTGCCATTTCCTTCTCCAAATTTCCATAATCTCTTGTCAATTGTCAATAAGAATGGAAAAAAATCCATTCTCTTTTTAACAATTTTATGTCATTAACTAATTTCTTCTTTTCCTTTTGCCAACTGATTTCACCCAATAGGTGGGGATAGGCAGTTAACCAACACATGTGATCAAGTAAGGTGGTAGATGATTGAGTGAGTAAAAATAATCACTGGAAAGACTAGTTGTTGTTTATCCTTTTTTTTTTTGTTTGTTTTGTTTTCTCTTGTCTAAAGGATTTAACTGTTCATCCAAATATCAAATCAAGGTTATGAGGGCCAGAGAACATCCTTAGGTTACTGATCAGTCCTGGATTTTATCTTTTGGTTAAACCTATCACTTCATGGGAAATAGATGGGGAAACAGTGGAAACAGTGTCAGAATTTACTTTGGGGGGCTCCAAAATCACTGCAGATAGTGACTGCAGCCATGAAATTAAAAGACGCTCACTCCTTGGAAGAAAAGTTATGACCAACCTAGACAGCATATTCAAAAGCAGAGACATTACTTTGCCAACAAAGTTCCGTCTAGTCAAGGCTATGGGTTTTCCAGTGGTCATGTATGGATGCAAGAGTTGGACTGTGAAGAAAGCTGAGTGCCAAAGAATTGATGCTTTTGAACTGTGGTGTTGGAGAAGGCTCTTGAGAGGTCCCTTGGACAACAAGGAGATCCAACCAGTCCATTCTAAAGGAAATCAGCCCTGGGTGTTCTTTGGAAGAAATGATGCTAAAGCTGAAACTCCAGTACTAAGGTCACCTCGTGCGAGGCGTTGACTCATTGGAAAAGACTTTGATGCTGGGAGGGATTGGGGGCAGGAGGAAGAGGGGACAACAGAGGATGAGATGGCTGGATGGCATCACCGACTCGATGGACGTGAGTTTGTGTGAACTCCGGGAGATGGTGATGGACAGGGAGGCCTGGCATGCTGCTATTCATGGGGTCACAAAGAGTCGGACATGACTGAGCGACTGAACTGAACTGAACTGAACAATAGAGAACTAGCATCTTTTTATAAGCAAGATTTCTTTTAAAAAATCAGTTGTATTGAAGTATGTATAAAATTGTGAGATATTTAACATATAAAATTGTAAGATATTTAAATATGACATTCTGTTATTTTATACACATATACATTGTAAAAGTACTTCCATAATTTAATTTCTACTCATAGCAAATTTCTATTACACAATACAGTGTTATCAACTATCATCATATATGTGTGTAAAACAATACACAAATGTGTAAAACATGTATGTGTAAAACAAAATAATATATGTGATTTACATTTTTAAAATTTATTTATTTTCTATTGAAGGATAATTGTTTTACAGAATTTTGTTGTTTTCTGTCAAACCTCAACATGAATCAGCCATAGGTATCCATATATCTCCTCCCTTTGAACCTCCTTCCCATCTCCCTCCCCATAGAAACCCTCTAGGTTGATACAGAGCCCCTGTTTGAGTTTCCTGAACCATACAGCAAATTCCCATTGGCTATTTATTTTACATATGGTAATGTAAGTTTCCATGTTACTCTTTTCATACCTCTCACCCTCTCTTACCCTCTCCCCATGCCCAAAATCAATTCTGTTCATCTGTTTCTCCACTGTTGCCATGTAAATAAATTCTTCAGTACCATTTTTCTCGATTCTGTATATATGCATTAGAATACAATATTTATCTTTCTCTTTCTGAATTACTTCATTCTGTATAATAGATTCTAAGTTCATTCACCTAATCAGAACTGACTCAAATGTGTTCCATTTTATGGCTGAGTAATATTCCATTGTGTTTATGTACCACAACTTCTTTATCCCTTCATCTGTCGAAGGACATATCTAGGTTGCTCCCATGTTCTAACTATCGTAAATAGTGCTGCAATGAACAATGAGATACATGTGTCTTTTTTCAATTTTGGTTTCCTCAGGGTGTATGACTAGGAATGGAATTGCTGGATCATATGGTGGTTTCATTCCTGTTTTTTTAAGGAATCTCCATACCATCTTCCATAGTGGCTGTATCAATTTACATTCCCACCAACAGTGCAAGAGCATTCCTTTTCTCCACTCTCTCTCCAACATTTATTGTTTTTAGACTTTTTGATGATGGCCATTCTGACTGGTGTGAGGTGGTATCTCATTGTAGTTTTGATTTGCATTTCTCCAATAATGAGCAATGTTGAGCATCTTTTCATATGTTTGCTAACCATCTGTGTGTCTTCTTTGGAGAAATGTCTGTTTAGGACTTTTTCCTAGTTTTTGATTGGGTTGTTTGTTTTTCTGGTATTGAGTTGTATGAGCTGCTTGTATATTTTGGAAATTAATCCTTTGCCAGTTGTTTCATTTGCTATTATTTTCTCACATTCTGAGGGTTGTCTTTTCACCTTGCTTATAGTTTCCTTTGCTGTTCAGAAGTTTTAAGTTTAATCAGGTACCACTTATTTACTTTTGTTTTTATTTCCATTACTCTAGGAGGTGGGTTATAGAGGATCTTGCTTTGATTTATGTCATCGAGTGTTCTGCCTATGTTTTCCTCTAAGGGTTTATAGTTTCTGGTCTTACATTTAAGTCTTTAATTCATTTTATCTTTGTTTATGGTGTTAGGACATGTTCTAATTTCATTATTTTACATGTAGCTGTCCAGGTATCCCAGCACCATTTATTGAAGAGGCTGTCTTTGTCCCATTGTATTGTCTTGCCTTCCTTGTCAAAAATAAGGTGCCTGTAGGTGCATGGGTTTATTTCTGGGTGTTCCATCTCGTTCTTTTGGTCTATATTTCTGTTTTCATGCCAGTATCATACTGTCTTGATGACTGTAGCTTAGTAGTATAATCTGAAATCAGGAAGGTTGATTCCTCCTGCTCCATTCTTCTTTCTCAAGACTGCTTTGGCTATTTGGGGTCTTTTGTGTTTCCATATGAATTGTGAAATTTTTTGTTCTTGTTCTATAAAAAACGCCATTGGTAATTTGATAGGAATCTCATTGAATCTGTGACCGCACTTGGTAGTACAGTCGTTTTCACAATATTGATTCTTCCTACCCAGGAACATGGAATATCTCTCCATCTGTTTATGTTACCTTTGATTTCTTTCATTAGTGTCTTATAATTTTCTGTGTACAGGTCTTTTGTTTCCTTAGTTAAGTTTATTCCTAGATATTTAATTCTTTTTGTTAAATGATGAATGGGATTTATTCCTTAATTTCTCTTTCTAATTTTTCATTGTTAGAATATAAAAATGCAAGTGATTTCTCTCCATTGACTTTGTATCCTGCAACTTTGCTAAATTCACTGATTAGCTCTAGTAATTTTCTGATACTATCTTTAGGGTTTTCTATGTACAGTATCATGTCATCTGCAAACAGTGAGAAACTTACTTATTCTTTTCCAATCTAGATTCCTTTTATTTCTTATTCTTCTTTGATAGCCATAGCTAGGACTTCCAGAACTATGTTGAATAAGAATGTGAAAGTGGATACACTTGTCTTGTTCCTCATCTTAGGGGGAATGCTTTCAGTTTTTAACCATTGAGAATAATGTTTGCTGTAGGCTTATCATATATGGCCTTACTATGTTGAGGTAGGTTCCTTCTATGCCCATTTTTTGAAGAGTTGTAGTCATATATGAGTGTTGAATTTGTCAAAGGTGTATTCTGCATCTATTGAGATTATCATATAGTTTTTATCTTTCAATTTGTAAATATGGTGTATCACATTCATTGATTTGCATATATTGAAGAATCCTTGCATCCCTGAAATAAACTCAACTTGAACATTGTGTATGAGCTTTCTGACGTGTTGCTGAATTCTGTTTGCTAAAATTTTGTTTAGAATTTTTTCATCTATGTTCATCAGTGATATTGGCCTGTAGTTTTCTTTTTTGTGTGTTGTCTTTGTCTGGTTTTGTTATCAGGGTGACGGTGGCCTCATAGAATGAGTTTGAAAGTGTAACTTCCTCTGCAATTTTTTGAAAGTGTTTTAGAAGGATAGGCATTTGGTCTTCTCTAAATGTTTGATTTCGTAATAAGGAGTTCATGATCTGAGCCACAGTCACCTTCTGGTCTTGTTTTTGTTGACTGTATAGAGCTTCTCCATCTTTGGCTGCAAAGAATATAATCAGTCTGATTTCAGTGTTGACCATCTGGTGATCTCCGTGTATAGAGTCTTCTCTTGTGTTGTTGGAAGAGGATGTTTGCTATGACCAGTGCATTTTCTTGGCAAAACTCTATTAGTCTTTGCCCTGCTTCATACTGCATTCCAAGGCCAAATTTGCCTGTTACTCCAGGTGTTTCTTGACTTCCTACTTTTGCATTCCAGTCCCCTATAATGAAAAGGACATCTTTTTGGGGTGTTAGTTCTAAAAGGTCTTGTAGGTCTTCATAGAACCGTTCAAATTCAGCTTCTTCAGCATTACTGGTTGGGGCATAGACTTGGATTACTGTGATATTGAGTGGTTTGCCTTGGAAACGAACAGAGATCATTCTGTCATTTTTGAGATTGCATCCAAGTAGTGCATTTCGGACTCTTTTGTTGACCATGATGGCTACTCCATTTCTTCTGAGGGATTCCTGCCCGCAGTAGTAGATATAATGGTCATCTCAGTTAAATCCACCTATTCCAGTCCATTTTAGTTTGCTGATTCCTAGAATGTAGACATTCACTCTTGCCATCTCTTGTCTGACCACTTCCAATTTGCCTTGATTCATGGACCTGACATTCCAGGTTCCTATGCAATATTGATCTTTACAGCATGGGAGCTTGCTTCTATCACCAGTCACATCCACAGCTGGGTATTGCTTTTGCCTTGGCTTCATCCCTTCATTCTTTCTGGAGTTATTTCTCCAGCAATCTCCAGTAGCGTGTTGGGCACCTACTGCCCTGGGGAGTTCCTCTTTCAGTATCCTATCATTTTGCCTTTTCATACTGTTCATGGGGTTTTCAAGGCAAGAATACAAAAGTGGTTTGCCATTCCCTTCTCCAGTGGACCACATTCTGTCAGACCTCTCCACCATGACCCACCCATCTTAGGTTGCACCACGGGCATGGCTTAGTTTCATTAAGTTAGACAAGGCTGTGGTCCTAGTGCGATTAGATTGACTAGTTTCCTGTGAGTATGGTTTCAGTGTGTCTGCTCTCTGATGCCCTCTTGCAACACCTACCATCTTACTTGGGTTTCTCTTACCTTGGGCGTGGGGTATCTCTTCACGGCTGCTCCAGCAAAGCACAACAGCTGCTCCTTACCTTGGACGAAGGGTATCTCCTCACCACTGCCCTTCCTGGTGTGGCTCAGATCATGAAATCTTTATTACCAAATTCAGACGAAAATTGAAGAAAGTAGGGAAAACCGCTAGACCATTCAGGTATGACCTAAACCAAATCCCTTATGATTATACAGTGGAAGTGAGAAATAGATTTAAGGGCCTAGATCTGAAAGATAGAGTGCCTGATGAACTATGGAATGAGGTTCGTGACATTGTACAGAGAACAGGGATCAAGACCATCCCCATGAAAAAGAAATGAAAAAAAGCAAAATGGCTGTCTGGGGAGGCCTTACAAATAGCTGTGAAGAGAAGAAAGGTGAAAAACAAAGGAGAAAAGAAAAGATATAGGCATCTGAATGCAGAGTTCCAAAGAATAGCAAGAAGAGATAAGTGAGCCCGCTTCAGTGATCAGTGCAAAGAAATAGAGGAAAAGAACAGAATGGTAAAGACTAGAGATCTCTTCAAGAAAATTAGAGATACCAAGGGAATATTTCATGCAAAGATGGGCTTGATAACGGAGAGAAATTGTATGGACCTAACAGAAGCAGAAGATATTAAGAAGTGACAAGAATACACAGAAGAACCGTACAGAAAAGATCTTCATGACCCAGATAATCACAATGGTGTGATCACTCATCTAGAGCCAGACATCCTGGAATGTGAAGTCAAGTGGGCCTTAGAAAGCATCACTACGAACAAAGCTAGTGGAGGTGATGGAATTCCAGTTGAGCTATTTCAAGTTCTGGAAAATGATGCTGTAAAAGTTCTGCACTCAATATGCCAGCAAATTTGGAAAACTCAGCAGTGGCCACAGGACTGGAAAAGGTCAGTTTTCATTCCAATTCCAAAGAAAGGCAATGCCAAAGAATGCTCAAACTACCACACAATTGCACTCATCTCACATGCTAGTAAAGCAATGCTCAAAATTCTCCAAGCCACGCTTTAGTAATATGTAAACCATGAACTTCTTGATGTTCAAGCTGGTTTTAGAAAAGGCAGAGGAACCAGAGATCAAATTGTCAACATCCTCTGGATCATGGAAAAAGCAAGAGAGGTCCAGAAAAAAACAACTATTTCTGCTTTATTGACTATGCCAAAGCCTTTGACTGTGTATATCACAATAAACTGTGGAAAATTCTTCAAGAAATGGGAATACCAGACAGCCTGACCTACCTCTTGAGAAATCTGTATGCAGGTCAGGAAGCAACAGTTAGAACTGGACATGGAGCAACAGACTGGTTCCAAATAGGAAAAGGAGTACATCAAGGCTGTATATTGTCACCCTGCTTATTTAACTAATAGGCAGAGTACATTATGAGAAACGCTGGACTGGATGAAGCACAAGCTGGAATCAAGATTGTGGGAGAAATATCAATAACCTCAGATATGCAGATGGCACCACCCTTATGGCAGAAAGTGAAGAGGAGCTAAAAAGCCTCTTGATGAAAGTGAAAGAGGAGAGTGAGAAAGTTGGCCTAAAGCTCAGCATTCAGAAAACGAAGATCATGGCATCTGGTCCCATCACTTCATGGGAAATAGATGGGGAAACAGTGGAAACAGTGGCAGACTTTATTTTTTGGGGCTACAAAATCAGTGTAGATGGTGATTGCAGCCATGAAATTAAAAGACACTTATTCCTTGGAAGAAAAGTTATGACCAACTTAGATAGCATATTCAAAAGCCAGAGACATTACTTTGTTGACTAAGGTCCATCTAGCCAAGGCTATGGTTTTTCCTGTGGTCATGTATGGATGTGAGAGTTGGACTGTGAAAAAGGCTGAGCACCAAAGAATTGATGCTTTTGAAGTGTGGTGTTGGAGAAGAGTCTTGAGAGTCCCTTGGACTGCAAGGAGATCCAACCAATCCATTCTGAAGGAGATCAGCCTTGGGATTTCTTTGGAAGGAATGATGCTAAAGTTGAAACTCTAGTACTTTGGCCACCTCATGGGAAGAGTTGACTCATTCGAAAAGATCTGATGCTGGGAGGGATTGGTGGCAGGAAGAGAAGGGGACGATAGAGGATGAGATGGCTGGATGACATCACTGACTCGATGGACATGAATCTGAATGAACTCCGGGAGATGGTGATGGATAGGGAGGCCTGGCGTGCTGCGATTCATGGGGTCACAAAGACTCAGACACGACTGAGCGACTGAACTGAACCGAAATGTTTCATAGAATTCTCCTGTGAAGCCACCTGGTCCTGGACTTTTGTTTTTTGGGAGATTTTTGATCACAGCTTCATTTTCAGTGCTTGTGTTTGGGTTGTTCATAATTTCTATTTCTTCCTGGTTCATTCTTGGAAGATTGTACTTTTCTAAGAATCTGTCCATTACTTCCAGGTTATCTGTTTTATTGCCATATAGTTGTCCATAATAGTCTCTTATAATCCTTTGTATTTGTGCATTGTCTGTTGTAACCTCTCCTTTTCCATTTCTCATTTTGTTGATTTGAGTCTTCTCTCTTTTTTTTTCTTGATGAGTCTGGCTAAACGTTTGTCAATTTTGTTTGTCTTCTCAAAGAACCAGCTTTTAGTTTTATTAATCTTTACTACTGTTTCTTTTATTTCTTTTTCATTTATTTCTGCTTGGATCTTTATGATTTCTGTCCTTCAGTAATTTTGTGTTTTTGTTGTTGTTTTTGTTTTTATTCTTTTTTCCAGTTGTTTTAGGTGTAGAGTTATTTTGCCTGTTTGATGTTTTTCTTGTTTATTGAGGTAGGATTTGTATTGCTAGAAACTTCCCTCTTAGAACTGCTTTTGCTGCATCCTATAGGTTTTGAATTCTCGTGCTTCCATTGTTATTTGTTTCTAGAATTTTTTTGATTTCTTTTTTGATTTCTTCAGTAATCTGTTGGTTATTTAGAAACATGTTGTTTAATCTCCACGTGTTTGTGTTTCTTAGAGTTTTTTTTTTTTTTTTTTTTTCTAATCTCATAACATCGTGGTTGGAGAAGATGCTTGATATGATTTAAATTTTCTTAAATTTACCGAGGTTTGATGTTCCACGTGCATTTGAGAAGGTGTATTCTGCATTTGGATGAGATGTCCTGAAGATATCAATGAGATCCATCTCATCTAATGTATCATTTAAGACTTGTGATTCCTTATTAATTTTCTGTTTGATGATCTGTCCATGCTGTGAGTGGGGTGTTAAAGTCTGCTACTATTATTGTGTTACTGTCAATTCCTCCTTTTATGTCTGTTAGTGTTTGTCTTATGTACTGAGTTGCTACTGTATTGACTACATAGATATTTGCAATTGTTATGTCTTCCTCTTGGATTGATCCCTTGATCATTATGTAGCATCCTTCGTTTTCTCTTTCTATCTCTTCTCTATCTCTATCTGTTTTGTCTAATATGAGGATTGCTATTCAAGCTTTCTTTAGCTTCCTATTTGCATGGAATGTATTTTTCCATCCTTTCGCTTTCAATCTATATGTGTCTTTAGGTCTGAATGGGTTTCTAATAGACAGCATATATATGGATCTTATTTTTTTATCCATTCAGCCAGTCTGTCTTTTGGTTGGAACATTTAATCCATTTGCAGTAATTATTGACATATATGTTCCTATATTTGGGTGAAATCTGGGAGTTGATGATGGATAGGGAGGCCTGGCATGCTGCGATTCATGGGGTCGCAAAGAGTCGGACACTACTGAGTGACTGAACAGAACTGAACTCATTGCCATTTTCTTAATTGTTTGGGATTGACTTTGTAGATCTTCTCTCTCTCTCTCTCTCTCTCTCTCTCTCTCTCTCATATTTCTTGACTATATAAGTCCCTTTAATGTGTCGTAAAGCTGGTTTGGTTATGCTGAATTCTCTTAACTTTTACTTGTCTGAAATTCTTTTTATTTCTCCATCAATTTTGAATGAGATCCTTTTCAGATACAGTAATCTTGGTTGTAGATTGTTCCCTTTCACTGCTTTAAATATATCCTACCATTCCCTTCTGGCCTGCAGGTTTCTACTGAAAGGTCAGCTGTTAAGCATATGGGGTCTCCCTTGTATGTTACTTCTTGCTTCTCCCTTGCTGCTTTTAATATTCTTTCTTGTGTTTAGTCTTTGTTAGATTGATTAGTATGAGTCTTGGTGTGTTTCTCCTTGGATTTATCCTCTTTGGAGCTCCTTATGCCTTTTGGATTTGATTGAATATTTCATTTTTCATGTTGGGGAAATTTTCAACTATAATCTCTTTAAAAATTTTCTCACACCCTTTCTTTTCCTCTTCTTATTCTGGGGCCCCTATGATTCAAATGTTGGTACGTTTGATATTGTCTTAGAGATCTCTTAGACTATCGTCAGTTCTTTTCATTCTTTTCATTTTATTCTGCTCTTCAGAAGTTATTTCTACCATTTTATCTTCCAGCTCACTGATTCATTCTTATGCTTCAGATATTCTGATATTTACTTCTTCTAGAGCATTTTTAATTTCAGTAATTGTGTTGTATTTATGTTTATTCTATGATTCTTCTAGGTATTTGTTAATCGATTCTTGCCTTTTTCCATTTTATTTTCAAGGTTTTTGGTCATCTCACCATCATTATTCTGAATTCTTTTTTCAGGTATTTTGCCTACTTCCTCTTCATTTATTTGGACTTTTGTGTTTCTAGTTTGTGTGTAGTCTTTCTCTGCCTTTTCATTATTTTCTTTTTTTTAACTTATTGTGTTTGAGGTCTCCTTTTCCCAGGCTTCAAGAAAAGTTGAGTTCTTTCCTTAAAGAAGGTTGAATTTTTTCTTCCTTTTAGTTTCTACCTTCCTAAGTTTGGTCCAGGGGTATAGGGTGGGATTTGTGCTAAGCTTTATTTGTTTGTTTTTCCCCTGATAAGCAAGGCTGAGTTGGGTGGTAATCTTGTCTGCTGATGACTGGGCTCCTATTTTTGTTTTGTTTGTTGTTTAGATTAGGTGTCCTGCACAGGATGCTACTGGTGGTTGGGTGATGCTGGGTCTTGTATTCAAGTGGTTTCATTTGTGTGAGTTCTCACTATTTAATAATCTTTAGGGTTAGTTCTCTGATAGTTTAGGGTCTTGGAGTCAGTTCCCCCACTCCAAAGGCTCAGGACTTAATCTCTGGTCAGGAATGAAGCTTCCACAAGTGGTTTGTTATGGCATAAAGTGAAATTAAAACAAATACCCCAAAACAAGAAAACAAAGATGAACCCCAGACAAATGTCCATTACACAATCAGGAAAATAATAATTAAAATAATGGAATATAGTCATATACATATACACACATGTGCAAAGTAAAAACAGTCTGACAAAGTTAAAGTACAGTAGACTGACCCAGCAAATAAAGGAAATCAAAAATTATATTTACCAGTTAAGAACAAAACTAATTAAAGCACAAACTGGAAAACAAAACTAAAGCAAAGTATCAAGTAGGGAATAAAGCAATGAAAACAAAACTAACAAATATATTTAGAGGAAAGGAAAGAAAGAAAAGAAAGAAAGAACAGATGTGTAAAGTTAAATAGAGATAGATGAAGAAGATTTATATACATTAAAGATTAACTGCAAGGGGAAAAAACATTAGGAAAGGCAAATAAAAGAATAAATGTAGGGAAAATATGATTAGTTTTAAAAAATTAAAATTATAAAAAAGAGAAAAGAAATAAAATAGAAGAAAGGAAAAAGGAAAACTCTACAGAACTGCAAAAGCCCAACACAGAGGAAGAGGTTTATAACAATAAAAAATGTGTCTGAGAAAAAAAAAAAAAAAAAAAAGCTCAAAAGCTTAATTGGATTTCACCATGCCAATTAAATTGACAACTACAACAGAGGGAGGAAAAAATTACAAAAGAATCTACAGAACAATTCTAAATGTAAAAATAATAAATGTTTTTCTTGAGTCACTACTCTCAGAGTCCTTTCCCTCAATGGGAGTCACAATCCACCTTACCTCTCTAGGATGCCCTCCAACACTGTGCTGATCTCTGGACTTGCTGTGGGGGCAGCTCAGATTCTAATCTGGTCCTACTCCTGTGTGTTCTTGCTTCCAATGTCCACAGCTATCAGAACTAGTGTGTTTTCTTTTGTGAGGGCTCTCAATGACCTTATATATATTCCATAGACACAGAATCTGCCTAGTTGATTGTGCAGATGTAATCTTCAGCTTGTACAGCTGGTGGAAAGGTTTTGGGTCTTCTTCTTTAGCCATACTGCCCCTGGGTTTCAATTGTGGTTTTATTTTCACCTCTGCATGTGGGCCCTCCACTGGGGTTTGCTTCTGAGGATGCCCTGGAGGACCTGGGTTTGTCCCCTGTGAGGGTCAGGTGTGGAGGTGGTGCAGCTGCTAGGGTTGCAGGGGTTCTGGCAGCATCAGGTACTCAGGGGAGTTAATGTCTAAGGAAGCAGGAAATATAGTACTTTAGAAGGCTATGACAATCAGTATTGGGCAATATGCTCCAGTATTCTGGCCTGGAGACCTCCCTCTCCCTGACAGAGAAGCCCCGCAGACCACAGTCTACAAGGTCACAAAGAGTCGGACATGACCGAAGCAACGCTGAGTGCATAGACACAAGACATTTTTTTGCCTGTGGAAAGGCATTTTTTGCTTTTCCAGGCATTTTTGCCTCACCAGGCATCATTTTTGCCTGGTGAGAGTTGGCTAAGAAGGTGATGCAGCTGCTTGGCTTTTGGGGACTCTGGTGGCGCCTAGTGTGCAGGGACACGGACTGCCTCTGCCACAGGAGCTATGGCCCTATCAGAGTCTATTTTCAAACCTCTTGTAGTTGGTGATCAGAAGGCCTCTTTGGCCAGTCTTTCTCCTGCTCTGCCCATTCAAGCACTTAGAGGGCTCCCTTGCCTGGGGTCATTGTAGGTTGCTGCATCAGGCACTTAAAGGGGCACACTGGGTGGGGTCTTACTCTGCAGTTCAGTGTGTCAGACATTTGATGGGCCAGCCACTCTATTGTTCAGCCACTGATGCTGGCTTGTGGGGAGACAGAAGCTATAGTGATGGATCTACCCCCTACCGTGACTCAGCAGTATTGCCTTGCTTCTGTGGCTGCCTGGCTTTCCTCCACAGGCATTTCCCAACACACTCTCCTCCCTCACATCCCCTCGATCTGTCTCTCTGCAGTCAACAGCAGCCCTTGCCCTGGGACTGCTCCACAATCCCCAAACTCTAGATCCCAGTTGCTGTACCTTCCAGGGGACCAGAGTTCCTGTCCAGGATACGTACGGCTGCAGCAAGGACTATTTACTTCTCATCCCATTTAGTCTGCTACAGATCATCTGTTTCACTCTCAGCCTTAAATGTTTCTCCTCTGATTCAGATAATTGCCCAGATCTGGGGATCAGACCCCTGCTTCAGTTCCCCTACCCACTGAGGGCATGACAGTTCTACTAACACTCCTATTTTTCCCCCTTAGTTCCTTCATCCTTGGAGAAGGAAATGGTAACCCACTCCAGTATTCTTGCCTGGAGAATCCCATGGGCAGAGGAGCCTGGCTAGCTACAGAGTCCATGGGGTCACAAGAGTTGGACATGACTTAGTGACTAAACCAATGCCACTATTCTTCATCCTATTGAGTTTTGCATGGTTCTATGTATTCTTTTCCACTGGCCAGGTACTCCTGTCCACTCTCAGTTGCTGTTTTGCATGCACTTCTGTGTTTCAATGTCTATTCCTGATGTATCCGTGGAGAGAGATGTACTCCACTTCCACCTACTCCTCTGCCATCTTGTTCCTCTGTGTGGTTTACATATGATCCTCAGATCTTATGCATGTGATAGAAGGAACTTTTTTTTTTTTTTTTTTTTTTTTTAACATTTTACCAGTTGCTCTCTACCCAACTGTTGGGAGCCATGTTAGGCATTACTGACAAAATGGAGGCACAGCCCCAACCCCCTTCTTTGTCCCACAGGCACAGACCCAGGATGAAGGGCTTAGGCTTGTGATTCTGACTTGTATTTTCCTCTCATTGGCTGAGTTGACTGAAAAGGAATATTAAGGTGGTTATTGTTCTTGAGAGGAGCATGAGAAGGCACAAAGCCTTCTGCAGTTGTGCTCAGAGAATAATTCATAAAGTTAATCATTGACATTTGTTCAAGGACTTTTATAGAAGAGTGTTCCAGGATGAGCTCATAGGCCGCAGCTTGAAGCCTTGGGAGGGATTGTTATCTGAAGCCTATCTGTGAGGAAAATGTTTATGGCAAAGGAGTTTACTGAATTTAGGGCTTAGAAATAATTAAAATAGTTAGAAGTTAAAGATTTAAGGAACGTTGTAATGTTAGCATATTTTACTATAGCTTATAGAGGTTAGAAATTTTAGAGATACTAGTAGCTAGCAAGAGAGTTCCAGAAACTCATATATTTCTGCTTTATTGACTATGCCAAAGCCTTTGACTGTGTATATCAGAATAAACTGTGGAAAATTCTGAGAGAGATGGGAATACCAGACCACCTGACCTGACTCTTGAGAAATCTATATGCAGATCAGGAAACAACAGTTAGAACTGGACATGGAACAACACACTGGTTCCAAATATGAAAAGGAGTACGTCAAGGCTGTATATTGTCACCCTGCTTATTTAACTTCTATGCAGAGTACATCATGAGAAACACTGGACTGGAAGAAACACAAGCTGGAATCAAGATTGCTGGGAGAAATATCAATCACCTCAGATATGCAGATGACACCACCCTTATGGCAGAAAGTGAAGAGGAACTAAAAATCCTCTTGATGAAAGTGAAAGAGGAGAGTTAAAAAGTTGGCCTAAAGCTTGACATTCAGAAAAAGAAGATCATGGCATCCGGTCCCATCACTTCATGGGAAATAGATGGGGAAACAGTGGAAACAGTGGCAGACTTTATTTTGGGGAAGCTCCAAAATCATTGCAGATGGTGACTGCAGCCATGAAATTAAAAGACACTTACTCCTTGGAAGAAAAGTTATGACCAGCCTAGATAGCATATTCAAAAGTAGAGCCATTACTTTGCTGACTAAGGTCCATCTATTCAAGGCTATGGTTTTTCCAGTTGTCATGTATGGATGTGAGAGTTGGACTGTGAAAAAGGCTGAGCACCAAAGAATTGATGCTTTTGAAGTGTGGTGTTGGAGAAGAGTCTTGAGAGTCCCTTGGACTGCAAGGAGATCCAACCAGTCCATTCTGAAGGAGATCAGCCCTAGGATTTCTTTGGAAGGAATGATGCTAAAGCTGAAACTCCAGGACTTTGGCCTCCTCATGTGAAGAGTTGCCTCATTGGAAAAGACTTTGATGCTGGGAGGGATTGGTGGCAGGAGGAGAAGGGGATGACAGAGGATGAGATGGCTGGATGGCATCACTGACTCGATGGATGTGGATCTGAGTGAACTCTGGGTGGTGGTGATGGACAGGGAGGCCTGGCGTGCTGCGATTCATGGGGTCGCAAAGATTCGAACATGACTGAGGGACTGAACTGAACTGAACTGAGTAGCTAGAAGCCTTTTTAAGAGATAGTGAGCTCAGGATGTTAGGGGCAAACAGTATTTAGAAAGATAAGAAATAAATGGAGGAATGCAGCATAAGTTACAATGTAATCACAAGTTAACTATAGGATACATAAGAGGAAGTAGATAATAGATGGTAAAGCTGATTTAGAGAGAATCAGTGAAGTAGGAACTGTTTGAAGGGCAACAATCATTTATGGAGATAATAAATTGGATGAGGGGGAACTGAAAATGTCAAACCTCTGACCTAATGTTTGTGTAAAACTTTAAAAGAAAATCTTAAACTTGAAATAAATGCACAGTCCAAGAAAATTGAGAGGCTGTGTCGTTACTCACCGACACCTTCCCTCCCTTCAGGTTGAATCCCTGGCTGCTGGAGCTGGACTCCGGCACCCAACAGCATGATCCCTGACTATTTTGTATAAGATTCCACCTATGAGTCATACTATACAGTATTTGTCTTTCTCTGTCTCCTTGTTTCACTTAGTGTAATGTCCAAGCTTTGTAGGGATGCTGTCTGACTTACATGGGCTCAAATAAAGAAGAAAAGTAAGACATCCAGCTGGAAGATTTTCCACAACCTCATTCAAATTGTTGCTGCTGATGTCTGCTTGCAGGAGGAAATCAAATGGAAATGCTGTGGCATCCTGTGGTACAGAGCACTGGACATTCTCATTCAGTCACAGTCAGAGACCACATTTCTGACAAAAGGTCATAAATGTAGTCAAAGTGTCAAGGTGGCAAAGCTTGCCCTGGTTAAAGCTATTTTCATGAAAAGCAATCTGATAGGGCACTGGATTATAGAGCTGAGTGGGTGTGTTTGCAGTCTTCACTAGTAGAGTCTTGACTGCCCCAGGTGTTTGTTGTTATAACATCCAATTCAGTGGAGAAACTCAATTGGAGGCTCAAAGCTGATTCATCGTAACACCGTTATCTTACCCATATAAAAGGAACCACGCATGGTGAATTGCTATGGGAAAGATAGGCTCAAGAGATCTATAGCAATTTTTTCTCCAACTAGACTCTCTATAAACCACTCAACAAAAATAAATGTAACAGATGACCCTAGGGACAACAATGAAGCCCAGGACCAACTTTTGGATAAAATACATATGAAGAGCTCTCAGGGAGAAGAAAGTCTGTATTTTTCAAGAAATGTGAAGGAAGAAATTCTTCCTAAGTAGAAGAGATGGAGGCATACATAGGTGATGCGAATTCAAATACTAGCTGTCTTCGAGAGGGGCTGCTGCTGCTGCTGCTGCTGCTGCATCTCTCCAGTCGTGTCCGACTCTGTGCAACCCCATAGATGGCAGCCCACCAGTCTCCTCTGTCCCTGGGATTCTCCAGGCAAGAATACTGGAGTGGGTTGCCATTTCCTTCTCCAATGCATGCATGAATGCTAAGTCGCTTTAGTCGTGTCCAACTCTGCGACCCCATGGACAGCAGCCACCAGGCTCCTCTGTCCACGGGATTCTCTGGGCAAGAATACTGGAGTGGGTTGCCATTTCCTTATCCATTAGAGAGGGGAGGGTATAGCAATTGTAAACAGAACCTCCTATAAGTCATTCAGTGTGTTTTTCACAATCAGTTTCTATGGCTGACATCCAGGTATCTGTAAGATAGGACCATATATTAAAACTAAAAGTACTAAACAAGCTGTCACTAACATGGTTATGTGGGAAACTGAAAGTATTTGCTATTTCATTACCCAAAAGGGATGGAGAGAAGTTCTCATTCTGCAGTATAACAGGGCACATCTGAAATTGAGAGAATCCAGGGGTAGAGTGCCCACCAGGAGCCCACAATAACCACAGGAAGTTGGTACTGGACCTTATGCCTAGATGTTGGTTGTAGTGACCAACTTTAGGGTAGAGACCCAAGAGCTATGTCTAAAAGCAGCAGAGGAGAGTACTTTGTGGTGCTCATAAATACTCAAGATTCAGCTGTGCCATTTATGGAACTGGAGTGTCAGGCTGGTTGAGTGTTCTACCATTTTGTAACTGAGAACCAACCCAGAAGAATTATCATTTGTTAACACTATTATAGTTTTATTTTATACCACAGATTGGTGAGAATAGAAGAAACATGGATTATTTAACAATTGGAGAATTGCTAGCAATAAGTGGTTATCCTGAGTTAGGAGCTTCCCCAGTGGTTCAGAGCTATAGATTCAGCCTAAAATGCAGAAGATACAAGTTCAAACCCTGGGTCACGAAGATTCCCTGGAGGAAGACACAACAACCCACTCCAGTATTCTTGCCTGGAGAATTCCATAGACAGCAAAGCCTGAGAGGCTACAGTCAATAGGGTGGTCAAGAGTTGGATGTGACTCAAGTGACTGAGTATGCATGCACTAATCCTGAGCTAGTCATTATTGAGACATACAAATAAAGCCAAAGTCTTAGTCTTAAATTTTTCTTACATGCTTATTGTAGGTCATTGAATTATGGAGTGTGTGCCGCATGGGCCTGGTTTGGAATTCTGCTTCATTCACTTATTATCTCTACCTTCTTGTCAAGCTTACTTAGCTTTTAAATTTCAATTTTCTCATCTGTAAAGTGAGGATAATATATTATGCAATGTATATAGATACAGATATATCTAGATGTATACATAGATAGAATTATACATAGGTATTATATATTTTTATCTACATAACATTATATTGTAGGTATATAAAACAATTATCTATGGATATAGATATGTATATCTATATACAAAGAAAGCATATTATTAGTATATTTACATATAGAAATATATGTATATATGTGTGCATGCTCAGTCATTTGATCGTGTCTGACCCTTTGTGACCCTATTGACTGCAGTCTGCCAGGTTCCTCTTTCCATGGGATTTTTCATACAAGAATATTGGAGTGGGTTGCATTTCTTCCTCCAGGGGGATCTTCCCCACCCTGAGTCCTGCAGTGGCAGGCAGACACTACCACTGAGCCACCTGGGAAGCCCATATGTATATGTGGATATACATAGATATGTACAAATATATATTTTTTCATATTTATTCTGGAGCTTTTGTTTTTGAGTCCTTCATTGCCAAACTACATGTTTAATGTTTACAACAGGTATTAGAAACTGAGATTTTTTTTTAAAAGTTCTACTATTTTAGAGTAAAATTGTAGATAATGTTCCAAACCATTATCAAATAATGAAGAACAAATTTTTCTGTATATAAACCATATATAAAACAAGGCACCACTCATCCTTGTGTATCTCAGAAAAGTTTTTAGCATAAATGTCAATAATTTGATTATTCAGTCCTTTAAGGTACATGATATTCATGGTTACTATTTTCCTTTGTAAGGGAAGAATAAGGTAGTAATGACTTGCAGACACACTTCAGATATTGATCCCCTTACGTGTCTTCACAGCCTCCCCATGATTACTCCTATCATAGTATATATTCTAGCACATCACTTCCATGTTTACTAGGTTTGCTAGATTATAAACCTCTACAGCAAATGAATGGTATCTTAGTTACCTTGTATATCTGTTATCTGACACCGGTCTTGGGACTTAGTAACAACTAGGGAAATAAGACACAAATAATCAATTAAGTAAAGTCATATGTTATGGCAATTTCAGTTATGAAGACTTCAAATGGTACCATGTAAAAGTTGATATATTGTTTATGTCCCAAATCTGAAATATTGCAAATCTCCTCAAATTAAAAATTCATGAGAATAATATCATTTCAAAGTAAAATTTTAAAAACATATTTATTACTGCCAGCTTGGCTGCTATTTAGAAGTGCTCACTCCGTAGGACTCTAGTCTGCACGGTGGTTTACCAAGGCCAGGCTTCCTTGTCAGAGATCAAATTACATTGTGTCTCCTCAGGCAACAGCCCCTCAGTTCCTTCAGGCTGCCACAGTCTGGTCAACTTCTTAGTCTATTGATCACCACTTCCTTCCTGACTTTTCAGTTGGTAGGCCAATTACTGCAAATCGGCTTCTTCCTAGGAAGAAACATTATGCAAATGTTGAGCTCCCTTCCTCATGCTTCTATTCTCTGGTATCCTGACCCTCCTCTTGGCTACCTCAACTGCTTTGAATTCCAATTATTTGCCCCATCCATCCCTTTATCATTGCTGCCAGCTTTTGTCATCTTCTCAGTTTCTCAAGTGACCCTTTCTGTCACCTTCTGGGAGAAGGCAATGGCAACCCACTCCTGTACTCTTGCCTAGAAAATCCCATGGATGGAGGTGTCTGGTAGGCTGCAGTCCATGGGGTCGCTAAGGGTCTGACATGACTGAGTGACTTCACTTTCACTTTTCACTTTCATGTATTGGAGAAGGAAATGGAAATCCACTCCAGTGTTCTTGCCTGGAGAATCCCAGAGACAGGGAAGCCTGGTGGGCTGAGGTCTATGGGGTCACACAGAGATGGACATGACTGAAGTGACTTAGCAGCAACAGCAGTCACCTTCTGAGCCTCTGGAACTTATGAATCTACAAAGATTTCTAGGAGGAAAAATGGGACAAAGTACTATTGGGTAGATTCCTTTTCCTGATATCCTTATTTCTAAATCCTCTATAACTTTGATAGCTTTCAAATGCCTAAAAAGGTGTTTTAAAATATACTTACATCAGTATTTATTTATTGTAGCACTGTGTTTTCTCCTGCTACCTAATAAACTTCTCATCTGTTGGTCCAAATCCTATCTTGTATATAAAGTTCTTTTAGTCACACTCTTTGGATTGCCTTTAGTCTTTACTTCCTTTCTACCTACTCACTCAATACTCACTCTCAATTTAATGCTGCAACAGAGAGACTTGAATAGGAAAACCATACACCTAAACATGATGGCTGTCCTGAGTTGTCTTATCCAAATATTTGCCACATTTCCAAGCCTTTAAGGTCATTTTTTTCACTGTTCTTCACCTGATCATGAAGCCAATATAATATATTTTAAGATTAAGATATTGACAGCATTTCATTTACAGGACCAGTTTTGTAGATATCATAGTAGGTAGCAGTAGCTACTACAATAGACTGACCTTTAATTTCTGGGAGGTTAACATTGTAGGAACTAAATTCTTACTCACATCTCATTTGCATGGGACTAGGAAACTCCCCAGGGCAATTCCCCTCTGGACAGTGACTCAGAGATCTAGTCACTTCCCTCCTGCTCATATCATCTACACCCTCCATGCTTTGGCCAGAAAAGTCAGGGCTACAGGAAACCATGCTTTTTTTTTTTTTTTTTTTTGTAAAGCTAGTCCTGAAGGTGATTTATTAAGCCCCTCTTTTTAAAATAATGATTATTAGTCATAGGGCTCTCGATGTATGAGACTTAGGAAATAAATGAGTAAACATTCTGTACCACAGGCCATGTTCTAAATAAATCCATGAATGTGAAGACTGGAAGGAGCATTAACTTTATGTGGAGAAGGGCATTAAAACAGAGAGAGGGCTTAAAAATATCGTCTGACTTTTCAGTGCTGCCTTCTCACTCACTTTTGTTTTCCCATTAGCATGCAATTTTACTGAAAGACATCAAGTCCAAGAGAAAGAATCTGTGTTACTAGGAGAAATCTAAATTTCCAACAAATGATAGATTATGCAACTCTCTTTATATTTTGGTGTATTATTAATGCAAAATATTTATTTTTTCTGAGGCATTCCCTATAATTAAACACTTAATTTCCTCAGATTTTTCAATATGCTAATCAAAGCATGAATAATTGTGAGTAAGTTAAAGTCAAAAAATTCTTAAAAAGTCCATGTATTTGATGAATATGTTTAAGGATTCACAAATGAGAATAGAATATATTTATTCTATAATGTAATTAGTAAGAGTTGAAAAAAATGGGTGTGATTAATATTTATTTTGACCACATGGTTAATTATGTAAGATAAATGACTAGAGGCCAACTGGCCCTCAGTGGAGTTACAGTGACAAAGTACCCTTCAGGGACACGGCGTTCAGCCTATGAATTTAGAGCTGATCTTCATGCCTGTTTTGGCCACCAACTCTTACATGTCAAAGCCCAGTTTTCACGTGTACTTAACATTATGCCACATTTCTAATCAGAGGACATAATTGGGAGATTAACTCAATATTTTATTTAGCTCACATTTATTCTGTCTTGCTTTCCCCCTTAATGTAGTCTTCCCTTCATTTCCACTCAACCTGAAAGTATTAGTTTAGTTCCTTACTGCTTTTTGTTTGGAGCATGTCTATGTCAACGATATTTTATCATTGAATTATATATTATAATATCATTGAATTATATATTATATTTTATTATATACATTGCCTCATGGGCACATGCATGTTGAACCTTAGTCATAGTTCTTTAGCCTCAAGAACATAAGCACTTGACTCAAGCCATACATGTATGTGTGTGCATGTACATATGTGTGTGAATATAGATACATATATGTGTATATACATATACACATATTTTACATATACATTAAGATAAGCCTATATGATGTTATAAATTGAACAGGAAGAGATTAATAACATTTTACTCTCATGTGTTTTTCCTTTTATATTAGTTTGGAGTCATTATAACATGATCACAGATAATGATGAACCCTAATAAAACTGTGGAGGGGAAAAAAGGAATTTGGACATCAAATGAGTGATGTACCATAGAACTGGCAGAAACTGACTTATCTGAGTATCTTTATTCATATTATATTGAGTGAAGAACATAAGGGGTATCAGGGCTTAATTTAAGCATAAATGAATAATAAGGAATCTATAGAGAAGTTAAAAGTCTCCAATAGTGAGTGTGAAAATATACAAAACTTAAGAGATCCATGCTCTCATTTGGGTACTTATTCCTTACCTGTTTGGCTGAGAAAAACAAGAAACAAAAAGGAGAGAAAGAAGCATTTTTTTAGCAATTTTTTTTTTCTACCTGTTATTTCTGTTGTTAAGTTACAGCTTAATTATTTGGTAGCCTGTATTATGTGTGTTTTTCCCTCACTAAAGGTTACAAAAGTCCATTACAGTTTTGACGCAATTTAACAAAATTGCATGAAATTTTATCTCACTTATTATATATATCATGAATTACATAATGTCAAAAAATAAGTTGACATTTCTCTTGATGGCAAGAGTATATTTACTATTATATCTTTGTGATATATTTCAACAATTATATTAGAAAGAACATTTGGAACAGGCTGTCAGGAAGTTAGTTTGAAAGATAGGTTAGCAAAGAATACCAGTCAGTTGGTTCTGACAGAATCTAGCCTCAGAACCTGTATTTGAGGGGCAGCCTCACCAAAGGTCCTGTTTTTCTGTTCCTGATACCACTTTTGTAAAATCCATCATGCTCATCTAATACATTAATGCTCATCAAATTAAGGTCATGAAAGGAGGAAGAAATATTCAGTCCTTTTGTCTAGGGAGTCAGAGGAGTCAAAGGAAAAACAAGCCAGAGGAAAGTTGGATTTGTGTTACTTGGACTACATTCTATATAAGCAAACCCCGGACTCAAAACTGCTTTTTCTCTATCAACAGAAAAGGCCAAGCCTGCTCCATAAACAACCTTTGAGTTCTAAGATGCAATTCCCAGGATATTTTCTTGAATATTAAAAGAAATTATGCCCTCAAGTGGCTTTATACGATGCCCAAGCTAAGTGCTTCTTATGAGGCTGAAGGAGATTGTAAATACCTTGAATCAAGTGACTTTTATTAATTATATAAAAATCCACTGTAATTTTTTTTAAGTAATGTAATAAAAAAAAAGATATAAGGCCTCATAATAAAGAAGTTAAAATAGAAATTTGTTTCTCAAAAATGTCTGCCTAGTTCATCAGAAACATCTGGGCAGTTTTGCCCCACAAGTTTATTAAGGGTCCCCAGTTCCTTCCATATTATTACTGCAAAATCCTCTAGATTGTTGTTCTTATCTGTGTAGTTCAAAGCGTACTATGGCAACATGCATGTTTTAGACCATGGAAGCAGAAAATGTCAAAGTTCAAGAAGAGGCTTCTTTTAGAGTCTAAGATTACTATGTTGCTCATGTCTTTTCCACACACTTTTCATTGTTCCAAGCCTAGTTGCTTTATCCTATCTAGCTGCGAGTTCAATGGAGGAAAGATAGCAGTCTGACTTAGAAGAAGGAACAGTTTTTGAGGGACAGTCGCCTTTTGCCATAGCACATCTGTATATTACTTTCCTATCACCAACCTCTTCCATCCCAGTTAAAGGTCTATCACCATTTGAGAACACACGCTGAGCACTGATGGTTTCACTTGAATGGAGTAACTGACAATCTAACTCGTAGGTCAAAGAGTTCCTCTCAGCCTCTGTATGTGTCAGTATCTAGAATCAGAGCTGTGACTCCTCTTCTCTCATCAAAGTCAAAAAATCTACAAAATAGCTCACAACATTGTTGCACAGACTTGACACACATTCTTCATAAAGTAAGAGTTTGTCTTGCTACCCAAACAGTGGGATGTGTAATACTGTCAGGAACATGGAAAGCAGTGGGGTTGAAGGCTGATGACAGATTTTCGGACTTCAGACAATGAGATGTATTTCACAATATAATTGATTTAAAAATTAGAATTCTTGAATAAAATAATAAACCAAGTGTTTAAAATGATTAATGACCAAAAAAATCACTAAAACTACTCAAGTGGTAAGCAAAATAACTCGATCTGTATTAAATTCTTGTCAGAGGCTGTGATGTGATCATTTTTTAACAAAAATGTTCCTGTAAATTGCCATGTGATTAAACCAGAATCATTTATTTACAAATTCTAATTTGGAAGACATCTAGCATATGTTTTCCAGTCTATTTAATTTCCCTAAGTACGCTCTTGGACGTTTTAGTATTAACAAGATATTTTTTCATTTTATCTTATAGCCTTGAATAATTTGTCCCTAATAAAAATGATTAATGAGTCCAAGGGGAGATTGTGTGCATATGTCCTATATGAATATCACCTATACAGGAGTTGCATTTCATCCAAGGTAAAGGCTTCCCTGAAGAACAGAGAGATTCCCTGCATAGGTTACTTGGAAAGCCAAAGCAGCATTAGTGAGCCTCCATTGAGTTCTGTGCAAGGATGCACAGTATATTAAATATCTTGTGAAGAATTCCTCAACCAGTCTCTCTGTACTCACATATGTCTTCTCATCTGTCAGAAAAATCTCTTGATTGCTTGCCAGTCTTTTTCTTATGGTCCCTGGGTAACCAGAAGAAATAAAGATAAAATACCTGTGTCAGATACCTAAGCCAGCTTTATCTTACAGCCCTGCGGCCAAGTCAAGCTTATAAATCCTCCCTCCATAAACATCCCTGGTCGGCCCTTCTCTTCCATGGACCCACTGTCCCACTCAGCTGATGAATCGGTCTACTATGCCAGGGAAATGACAGCTTTAGAAAGGACAGGTGAGCAAGCAAAGCATCATAGTTTCTGTGAAGTCTCCTTTGTGTGTATGCTTTGTGATTATTTGTTTGGTCCAGAGAAAACTTGAGGTGGAAGTAAGAAAACATCATATGAAAGGCAAGAGGAAGGCAAGGAACCTGTCACTATAGGCATGACCCACTGGCCTTCATCTGATTGTTGTGTGTGTGTGTGTGTGTGTGTGTGCATGCATTTAGGAAACTTTTTGCTTGAGTTCAGTTAATGGTATAACTGCAGGAATTAAGCTCAGAGAAAAAGGTAATTCACTAGTAAAGAATTCTCTGTATTGAGTCATATTCTGTTACTGATTTTGGTCAGTGGTAAGACATGCACAGAGTTATGTTTAGTGCCACTATACTAAATATTTACATATATTCCCCTTTAAGACACATGGTAGGATTGCAATTCTCTTTTTCTTTTCTTTTAATTGTTTTTTGTTGTGCTGGGTCTTCACTGCTGTGCATGGGCTGTCTCCAGTTGCAGTGAGTGGGGGCTACTCTCTAGTTGCAGGGTCTGTGCTTCTCCTTGCCATGGCTTCTCTTGTTGCAGACATGGGCTCTAGGTGTGCAGGCTTCAGTAGTTGCAATATGTGTGCTCAGCAGTTGCGGCACAAAGGCTTAGTTGTCCCACAGCATGTAAAATCTTCCCCCACCAGGGATAGAACTTATGTCCCCTGCATTGGCAGGCAGATTCTTAACCACTGCACCGCCAGGGAAGTCTTAGGAATGCATTTCTTATGCCTTTAAAATTAGCAAGTCTATCATGACTTTCTTTGATCAGTAAGATAGGAGAAGCCAAGGCACATAATTCTTTTGATAGCCAATACTTAAAAGACTCTCTGTTCGTGCTTTTCAGGAAGCTTTTACTTTTTTCCCCACACTATTTCCACAGACAAAAGGACCGCGTCTTTAGCTTCCTTTCCCTCATAAATCTCTAGAAGAGATTTCAGCCCAGTCAAGGATTTCTTTATTTACACCCATTGCCAATCTCTCTCTCACTGCCCCATCTCTGGGGTGTTAGAGAATCAGTGACTTAGGGAACACTTTAGTTGGTTTTACATCAAGCTCTGTTGGTAAAGATAAAAGGCAATCACCACAGTCAAAGTTTTAAGCACATCCCCAAACACTGGTATCCTGTGACTTAGTGTGTGATTGACTGCAGAGAAATAGCCATGATTTCAATTTCAGTCTTTATGGCCATTTTGAGAAGCAAGAGAAATAAAGCCGTCAAATGGGGGTGCAGAGAATAATGTATACACTTTGTACAAGAGAGAATAAATTGGAATGTAAAACATGTCAGGTCACAAAATAATTATAAATAGTAGGCAGGAAATGGCACAGGTAGAGTACAGCATAAGAAGTCAGGTAATGAGGGGAATTAAATTGCCCATGGATGTATTATGTGGAAAAAATAAAGTTTGAATACTTGAACATGACAGTCATTATAGAGAATCTCAAAGTGGCTTGTAGTGTATATCAATATATAGCATACAAGATTCATTACTTTTAGTTTTTTATGAGAAAGGAATAACAAGATGTTTACTAAGCTTTCTGATTCTTAAATAAAATATAGGTGATTGGGCCACAAATTTCAAGAGTGTCTTCACAAAAGAGAGGAAACCTATTTTCTACTTGAAGGATAGGAAGCCTAATACAGGCATCAAATCAACTAGTAGAATAATCAAATTGTTGTAGTTGAAAAGCACAAAATGTTTTTGTAGTTAAAATGTTAATAGTTAATGTTAATTGATTGAGTGCTTCCTATCTGTGAAGCAATGCGGTACACATTTTACATGGATTAATCCTCTAAAGTTTCTCAACTCATTGAGGTAGGTTCTCTACTCCCATTTTATAGATGTGAAATTTAAGACAAAGTGAGGTTAAGTTACTTGTGCAAAGGTAAAGTTGTAATTGGTATCCCTAACTTAGCTACTATGCTATATTTCCTTTGACAAACTTAAAGTTTCTTCTAAGGGACAACTGAAAATAATGATGGAAAGTGAGAGTGAAGTCAGTTGATAGAAAAACCTCAAATGCCAGGCTAAAGAGTTTGGGTAAATTCAAAAGATATTAAATTTGCTTCAAGATAACCTGTTCTTATTGAGAGGGGAAAGTGTTAACAAAAACTTAAAAAGTTAGCTTGTAGCAAAAGATATTTTGCATACAAGCATAGATATACAGACCTAGCACTGGCAATGCATGTTGAGGTTAATCAAACTGAAATTGAATTAAAGACCTCTTACCCCAAACTTAGAAGTATTTAAATTTTGAAGTAGATGATTCTATCCTCTGAATTGGTTATGAATCCTTGGGGGATCTTATTTCTGAATGCAAAGAAATTACATCAAGTTCTCTCTAGCAGGATTAAGATGTTACTTTCTCATTACCCACTAACTGATTTAGATAGAATGTACTAAAATTGTGTTTCCCCCATAACTAGTATATCCCCTTTCTGATATTAATTTTTTTCCTTAATTTGTTGGAAGAATCTAGACGTATATACAACTATGGAAAATAATTGTCTGCTATAAGAAAAATGCCATCTGTTTTGTCGATGTTCAATATTTCTGATCTTAAATACAAACAAACTTTCTGGATTACCTTATAGAATATGGTCCTCAGTAATTGGAGTTTTTTATGAAGCCATACTAAAGATAACACATTGCACTGCTCATAAGGAGATTAGAAAGGATGCAGACTCTCTTATTTTAATACTGTCTTTCCATTCTAGAAGCATGCGTTCTGCCAAAATTGGGTCAATTATAGAGAAATGGATGTATCTCAAGACTGTCATACAGAGTGAGGTAAGTCAGAAAGAGAAAAACTACTATTGTATATTAATGCATATATGTGGAATCTAGAAAAATGGCATAAATGATCTTGTTCAGAAAACAGAAATAGAGGCTCAGACATAGAGAACAAATGTATGGACACCAAGGAGGAAGGCGGGGGTTGAGATCAACTGGGATCTAAATTGGAAGGAAATCCAAAACAGAGGAAATACATGTATGTGTATAACTGATTCACTTTGCTGTACAGAAGAAACTAACACAACATTATAAAACAACTATACTCGAATAGAAATTAACTTTAAAAAACGCACACATTACCCTCACATTGAGCTAGAAGAAAGGGAAATTCTCCAGCCTTCTGATCACTTTCTTTTAGGGCAATCTCCTTTCACATCTGTGTGTCCCTGACCATATATAGGAGATTCTTGCTGGAACTTCTCAAACTGGGCTGATAGGGGCCAACATTCCTCTTCTAAGGACCTGCTCTCAGATAGCCTTTTTGTAATGGGGAGTGTGATAATTTTCTCCTCTTGATTTTTTGTTGTTGTTGGCTTTTTTCCCCTTCTGTGGCACTTAAAAAAAAAAAAAAAAGTCTTGAACTTTTTGAATTTTAGAAACTCAAAATAGTATGGTGAAAAGATTCGTAATTATACCTAACTCTCAGAGCATAATGACTTAATTAATATACCCTTCATGAGACTTTGCGCTGCTGGAAGTACACAGCTGCACCGGCTGATAGAAATTAAGGTGATGTCATGAAGTGCAGAAATATGACTGTTTTAATTGTGTATGTGTTTTAAATGTTTAATATAGATTCCCCCCACCACCACCTTTTGGTTTAATTTCTGTACAGAACACTCCTCCTCCTTTTCATTGGCCTGTAGATGATAAATGTGGAGGATAAATGTATGCAGAGTTGAAGCCACTCAAGTTGCTGTTGACAAAAATCAATCATAATTGGATATTTCTGGCTAACAGCTATGCATTTTATTCTATTGTTTTTTTCTATTTTGCTCAATTATTCATGTAAGAATATTTCAAAATGATTTTGGAGTAGGTGTTTTATTTTCATTGTCACCACTTCCATGGATTCTTAGGGGCCATACATTTCACTTTTAAAAACTTCCTTTCTAAATTTATTCTCCACCTTCTTTAAAAATTGTTATTATATCACACAATATTTCTAAGTGTCTTTTTATTATTAGAAATAAGAACTGCTTCTGCTGGAGCCATTAAGGCTTCATATCAAAAAACTCATCTCTCAGTTATTCTCAACCAAACACTTGGAGCATTTCTGATGGAGGTAAATTGAGTTGAAACTGCTATAGCAAGGCTAAGGCAAACACTGAGCATGAAGCATGCCCCACCAGCCACCTTATGCTCATACTGCTTTTCTCTCTTTTACATGGAAACATTCAGAATGGGGACAGATATATGTATGCCAATGATTTTTCCTATTAAACAAAATGCATGAGCTGAGAATCTGGGTGGCAAGAAATCAGGAGAAGCCCAATCTAGTAATTTGATAGAACTGAGAGAAAAGTGTTCAAATAAAAGATCATTTTAAACCAAATGTTGAGTCAAGACATTTCAAAAACTACTGAGAAATAAGTTCAATAGAAAATTGTGTCTTGTGACTATTGATGGTTGTAGAATTTTAGTTAGTTTAGTGTTAAGGTAAAGAAGTTTAAACAATTTAGTTTCATCACATTCATGTTTTTCAGTAAGAACGATTGAGGAAGTGCAGAACAAAATAGATAAGAGCCACTTCCATCCCAGATCCATGATAATAAATGAGACAACATGTTTAGTGGCTTAAATAATTTCATGTCAAAAATCCATAGAAATTATAGTCAAAAGTCCAAAACAACAATATAGATACAATTGAGATTTTCTGAAACTTTTTAACCACCAGAAGCTCCAAATATAATGTGTATAAATTGGGCCTTAAAAGCTAATGGAGGGAAGTGGGAGGGGGGTTCAGGATGGGGAACACATGTACACCTGTGGCAGATTCATGTTGATGTATGGCAAAACCAATGCAATATTGTAAAGTAATTAGCCTCCAATTAAAATAAATAAAAATTTTTAAAAGCTACAAAGAAAAAATATAAAGTGTGAAATTAACAAGTGGTAAGTCTGACACCCAGATGCAGTATTCCCTCAGGAGTCAGGATGGTGGTGTTAGAATCTTGGTTTTGCCTGTTAACTAGCTGTGAGAATATGGTTCAGTGAACACTTCCCTGAACACTGTGCTAAAATGCTTAACAAACACTACCTTGGCTTCTACCTGTCCTAGGCTGTGTCCCTAAAGTTGACCCCAGGCCTCACTCTGAGCCTTTGCTCAAGATAACGCCATGCTGCCAAACTACAAAATGTGCTTTCTTCTCAATCCATGTGTCTATACAATTTAAATAACTTTCCACTCACCTCCCTTCTGTATTTTCCATTTTACCAATACCCCATTTCTGATTCATGCTTCATCTTAGTTGGAGTTGAGCTCAGTTTATACTTGGAGTCTCTTCCTAATTGCAGTAGGCTAATAAAAATCTGTCTTGCTGTCCTTAATAAGCATCTGGTGCTTTTCTGTTTGATAGCTTTCTTTTTTTTTTAATTGGAGTATAATTGTTTTACAATGTTGTGTTAGTCTCTGCTGTACAACAATGTGAATCAGCACATCCCTTTCTGCTTGAGCCTCCTACCAACATCACAATCCCATCAGTTTTAGGTCATCACAGAGCAATGAGCTGACTACCCTGTGCTATATAGCAGGTTCGCATTACCTATTTTACTTTTTGTTTGTTTTTTATTATCTTTTTTCCATTGGAGGAAAATTGATTTACAGTGTGTTTTTTTTTTTTTTTTTTTTTTTCCTGCCAAACAGCAAAGCAAATCATTCGTAATCATACGTATATATCCTCCTTCTTGGACTTCCCTCCCCTGCCCCCAACCAATCCTTCTAGGTCATCACAGAGAACCAGGCTCGGCTCCCTGTGTTTTACAGCAACTTCTCACCACCTCCAGCAGTCTAATTTTACACATGACAGTGTATACATGTCAATGCTATTTTCTCTATGAATCCCATTCTCTCCTTCACCCACTGAGTCCACAAGTCTGTTCTCTACATTTGCATCTCCATTCTTTCCCTGCAAATAGGTTTTTCATCAACACTTTCTTTCTATATTCTATGTATATACTTTAGTATACAATATTTGTTTTTCTGTTTCTGACATTTTACTCAGTATTCTTTTTTATGTTTGAGTGGTATTCCATTGTATATATGTACCACAACTTCTTTATCCATTCATCCGTCAATGGACATCTGGTTTGCTTCCATGTCCCGGCTTTTGTAAATAGTGCTACATTGAACAATGGGTTACATGTGTATATTAGGATGGTGATTTTCTCAGGATATATGCCAAAGTAGTGGGATTGCTGGGTTATATCGTAGATTTATTCCTGGTTCTTTACAGAATCTCCATACTGTTTCTCATAATGGCTGTTTCAGTTTATATTCATACCAACAGTGTAAGAAGATTCCTTTTTTTCCACACCCTCACCAGTAATTATTTTTGTAGATTGTTTGATGATGGCCATTCTGATTAGGGTGAGATGATACCTCATTGAAGTTTTTATTTCCAGCTCTTTAATAGTGATGTTGAGCATCTTTTCTTGTGTGTATGGGCCATCTATATGTATTTGGAGAAATGTCTGTTTTGGACTTGTATCTGTTTTTTAATTAGGCTTTTTGTTTTTCTGATATTGAGCTGTATGAAGTGTTTATATATTCTGCCAATTAATCTGTTCTCAGTTGTTTTGTTTGCAGTTATTTTCTCCCACTCTGAGGGGTGTCTTTTAATCTTGTTTAATGTTTCAAGAACAGGAGCTGACTGTGGATAAGGTCATGAACTCCTTATCGGAAATTCAGACTTAAATTGAAGAAAGTAGGGAAAACCACTAGACCATTCAGGTATGACCTAAATCAAATCACTCATGATTATATAGCAGAAGTGACAGATTCAAGGGATTAGATCTGATAGAGTGTGAGAACTATGGGTGGAGGTTCATGACACTGTACAGGAGGCTGTGATGGCCCCAAGAAAAAGAAATGCAAAAAGGCAAAAATGGTTGTCTGAGGAGGCCTTACAAATAGCTGAGAAAAGAAGAGAAGTGAAAGGCAAAGCAGAAAAGGAAAGATATACCCATTTGAATACAGAGTTTCAAGAATAGCATGTAGAGAAAAGAAAGCATTTCACAGTGATCAATGCAATGAAATAGAGGAAAACAACAGAATGGGAAAGACTAGAGGTCCTTCAAGAAAGTTAGAGGTACCAAGGGAACATTTCATACAAAGATGGGCTTGATAAAGGACAGAAATGGTATGGACCTAACAGAAACAGAATATATTAAGAAGAGGTGGCAAGAATACACAGAAGAACTTACAAAAAAGATTTTCATGACCCAGATAACCACAAGGATGTGATCACTCACCTAGAGTCAGACATCCTGGAATGCAAAGTCAGGTGGGCCTTAGGAAACATCACTATGAACAAAGCCAGTGGAGGTGATGGAATTCCAGTTGAGCTACTTCAAATCCTGAAATATGATGCTGTGAAAGTGCTGCACTCAATATGCCAGCAAGTTTGGAAAACTCAGCAGTGACCACAGGACTGGAAAAGGTCTGTTTTCATTGCAACCCCAAAGAAAGACAATGCCAAAGAATATTCAAACTACTGCACAATAGCACACGCTAGCAAAGTAATGCTCAAAATTCTCCAAGCCAGGCTTCAGCAATACATAAACAGTGAACTTCCTGATGTTCAGGCTGGTTTTAGACAAGACAGAGGAACCAGAATTCAAATTGCCAACATCTGTTGAATCATCAAAAAAGAGCAAGAGTTCTAGAAAAACATCTACTTCTGCTTTGTTGACTATGCCAAATCCATTGCTTGGATCAAAAAAACCTGGAAAACTCTTCAAGAGACAGGAATACCAGATCATCTGACCTGCCTCCCAAGAAATCTGTATGCAGGTCAAGAAGCAACAGTTAAAACTGGACATGGAACAACAGACTGGTTCCAAATCTGGAAAGGAGTATATTGTGCAGAAAGGCTGTATATTGTCACCCTGCTGATTTAACTTATATGCAGAGTATATCATGAGAAATGCTGGACTAGATGAAGCACAAGCTGGAATCAAGATTTCTGGGAGAAATATCAATAACCTCAGATATACAGATGACACCACCCTTATGGCAGAAAGTGAAGAAGAGCTAAAGAGCCTATTGGTGAAAGTGAAAGAAGAGAGTGAAAAGTTTGCTTAAAACTCAACTTTCAGAAAACTAAAATCATGGCATATGATCATAGTACTTCACAAATAGATGGGGAAACAATGGAAAAAAGTGACAGAATTTATTTTCTTGGGCTCCAAAATCACTGCAGATGATGACTGCAGCCATGAAATCAAAAGATGCTTGTTCTTTGGAAGAAAAGCTATGACCAACTTAGACAGCATATTAAAAACCAGAGATGTTACTTTGCCAGCAAAGGTCCATCTAGTCAAAGCTATGTTTTTTCCCTTAGCCATGTATGGAAGTGAGAGTTGAACTCTAAAGAAAGGTGAATGCTGAAGAATTGATGCTTTTGAACTGTAGTATTGGAAAAGACTCTTGAGAGTCCTTGGATTGCAAGGAGGTCCAACCAATCCATCTTAAAGGAATTTTGCCCTGAATACTCATTGGAAGAGCTGATGCTGAAGCCGAAACTCCAATACTTGGGCCAGCTGATAAGAACTGACACATTGGAAAAGACCCTGATGCTGTGAAAGATTGAAGGCAGGAGGAGTAGGGGACGACAGAGGCTGAGATGGTAAGATGACATCACCAACTCAATGGACATGAGTTTGAGTGATTTTTATGAATTGCTGATGGACAGGGAAAGCTGGCGTGCTGCAGTCCATGCAGTCTCAAAGAGTTTGACACAACTGAGAGACTGAACTGAACTGAACTGAATGTTTCTTTTGCTTTTCAAATTATTTTAAATTTATTTAGGTCCCTTTTGTTTATTTTTGTTTTCATTTCCATTAAGAAGTAGATCAAAGAGGATATTGCTGTGATTTATGTCAAAGAGTATATACTGCCTATGCTTTCTTCTAAGAGGTTTATTATTTCTGGCCTTACATTTTAATCTTTAATCCATTTTAAGTTTATTTTTGTGTATGGTGACAGGAAGTATTCTAGTTTCATTGTTTTGCATATAGCTGTCCAGTTTTCCCTGCATCGATTACTGAAGGGGTTACCTTTACTCCATCGCATATTCTTGCCTCTTTTGTCAAAGATAAGTGTCAATAGGTGTGTAGATTTATACCTGGGCTTTCTGTCCTATTTGACTAGTCTATATTTCTGTTTTTTGTGTCAGTACCATCCTGTCTTGATGACTATAAGTTTATAGTATAATCGTAAGTCAGGAAAGTTGATCCTTCTAGTTTTGTTTTTCTTTATCAAGATTCCTTTAGCTATTTGGGTTTCTTTTTGTGTACTTCCATACAGAGTGTCATGATGAAAGTGAAAGAGGAGAGTGAAAAAGTTGGCTTAAAGCTCAAATTTCAGAAAACGAAGATCATAGCCTCTGGTCCCATCACTTCATGGGAAATACATGGGGAAACAGTGGAAAAACTGTCAGACTATTTTTCTGGTCTCCAAAATCACTGTAGATGGTGACTGCAGCCATGAAATTAAAAGACACTTACTCCTTGGAAGGAAAGTTGTGAGCAACCTAGATAGCATATTGAAAAGCAGAGACATTACTGACTAAGGTCAGTCTAGTCAAGGCTATGGTTTTTCCCGTGGTCATGTATGGATGTGACAGTTGAGCTATGAAGAAGGCTGAGCGCCGATGAATTGATGCTTTTGAACTGTGGTGTAGGAGAAGACTCTTGAGATTCCCTTGGACTGCAAGGAGATCCAACCAATTCATTCTGACAGAGATCAGTCCTGGGTTTTCTTTGGAAGAACTGATGCTAAAGCTGAAACTCAAGTACTTTGGCCAACTTATGCGAATATTTGACCTATTGGAAAAGACTGTGATGCTGGGAAAGATTGAGGACAGGAGGAGAAGGGAACGACAAAGGATGAGATGGCTGGATGGCATCACTGACTCAATGGACATGGGTTTGTGTGGATTCCGGGAGTTGGTGATGGACCGGAGGCCTGGGGTGCTGCAGTTCATGGGGTCACAAAGAGTCAGATGTGACTGAGTGACTGAACTGAATTGATACAGATTGTGAATATTTTTGTTCTAGTTCTGTGAAAAATGCTATTGGCAGTTTGACAGGGATTGCATTGAATATTTGAGTAGTGCAGTCTTTGATATATCTGTGTAGTATAGTCATTTTCACAATATTGTTTCTTCCAACACAAAAACATGGTATATCTTTTCATCTATTTATGTCATCTTTGATTTATTTAATCAAAGATGAAAGAAATTGTTTTATAGTTTCCTGCATACTTGTCTTTTGTCTCTAGATAGATTTATTCCTAGGTATCTTATTCTTTTTTTTTTTTTTTTTCCCCAATGGTGTATGGTATTATTTCCTTAATTTTCCATTTGAATTTTCATTGTTAATATATAGGAATGCAAGGGACTTCTGTATATTAATTTTGTATTATACAACTTTATTATATTCATTGATTAGCTCTAGTAATTTTCTGATGACATCTTTAGGGTTTACTATATACAATATTATGTCATCTGCAAACAGTGAGAGTTTTAATTCTTCTTTTCCATTCTTCTTTTTCCATTCTGGATTCCTTTTATTTCTATTTCTTCTCTAATTGCCATGGCTAGAACTTCCAAAACTATGTTGAGTAATAGTGGTCAGAATGGACACCTAGTCTTGTTCCTGATCTTAGAGGAAATGCTTTCAGATTGAGAATAATGTTCGCTGTGGTTTGTTATATATGGCCTTTCCTATGACAGAGGATGAGACGGTTAGATGGCATCACTGACTGAATGGACATGAGTTTGAACAAAATCCAGGAGATAGTGAAGGACAGGGAAGCCCGGTATGCTGCAGTACATGAGTTTGGAAAGAGTCTAATACAACTTAGCAACAGGACAACAACAATAATGTTGAGGTAGGTTAAATGGCAGCCCACTCCAGTTTTCTTGCCTGGAGAATCCCAGGGATGGCAGAGCCTGGTGGGCTGCTGTCTATGGGGTCGCATCGAGTCAGACACGACTGAAGTGACTTAGCAGTAGCTGCAGCAGATTTCTTCTATGCCTATGGAGAGTTTTTACCATAAATGCATGTTGAATTTTGTTGAAAGCTTTCCCTCCATCTATTAAAACGATCATATGTGGTTTTTTTTTTAATCTTTCAATTTGTTAATATAGTGTATCACATTGATTTATTTGCATATATAGAATAATTCTTGCATCCAGGGTGTATGGTCAGCATATATGATCATTTTAAAGTTTTGTTGGATTCTGTTTGCTAGAATTTTGTTGAGGATTTTTGCATCTTTGTTTATCAGTGATATTGGCCTGTAATTTTCTTTTTTTGTGGTATCTTTGTCCTGTTTTTGTGTCAGGATGATGGTGGCCTGTTTGAATGAGTTTGGGAGTTTTCCTTGCTCTGCAATTTTCTGGAAGAGTTGACCATCTAACACCATAGGTGTTAGCTCTTCTGTAAACATTTGGTAGAATTTGCCATCTGAATTGGGGCTTTGGTTTGTTAGAAATGTTTTTATCACAGTTTCAATTTCAGTGCTTGTGACTGAAGAAACAGATTTTCTGTTTCTTCCTGGTTCAGTCTTGGTAGGTTTTACTTTTCTAAGAACTTGTCCATTTCTTCCAAAGTTTCTGACATATTAGCATATAGTTGCTCATAGTAGTCTCTTATGATCTCTTGTTATTTCTGCATTGCCTGTTATCTTATTTTTCATTTTTAATTTCATTGATTTGAGATTTCTTCCTTTATTTTCTTAGTGAATCTGGCTAATGGTTTGTCAATTTTGTTTACCTTCTCTAAGAACCAGCTTTTAGTTTTATTGATGTTTGCTATTGTTTCCTTCATTTCTTTTTCACTTGCTTCTGCTCTGAGCTTTATTATTTCTTTCTTTCTTACTTTGAGATTTTTGTTCTTCCTTTTCTAGTTGCTTTAGGTATAAGTTTAGGTTGTTAGTTTGATGTTTTTCTTGTTTCTTGAGGTTGGCTTGTATTGCTATAATCTTTTCTCTCAGCACTGCTTTTGCTGCATCCCATAGGTTTTGAGTTATCATGTTTTATTGGCATTTGTTTATAGATTTTTTAAATTTCCTCTTTGATTTATTCAATGACTTCTTGGTTCTTCAGAAGTGTATTGTTTAGACTCCATGTGTTGTGTTTGCAGTTATTTTTTTCTATAGTTAATATCTAATTTTAAAACATTGTAGTCAGAAAAAAATGCTGATACAATTTAATTTTTAAAAAAATTACCAAAACTTGATTTGTGATCCAAGATGTGATCTATCCTGGAAAATGTTCTATGTGTACTTGAAAAAAACAGTTATTTCTACTTTTTTTTTGGTGAAAAACCCTGTGGATATCAATTAGATCTATCTGGTCCAATATATTATTTAAAATTTGTGTTCCCTTATTAGTCTTCTCTCGGGATGATCTATCCATTGGTATAAGTGGAATATTAAAGTACCTCCCTTTTATTGTGTTACTGACATTTTCCCTTTTGTAGTTGTCAGCATTTGCCTTATGTGTTGAGGTCCTCCTATATATTATGTTCATATATATTTATAGTTGTTATATCTTCTCAGATAGATCCTGTTATCATTATGTACTGTCCTTCCTTGTCTTTTGAAACACTTTATTTTAAAGTGTATGTTATCTGATATGATGTTGTTCAGATGCTCAGTTGTGTCTGACTCTTTGCAATCCCATGGACTATAGCATTTCAGACTTCTCTGTTCTTTATCATCTCCCAGAGTTTGCTGAAACTCATGTCCATTGAGTTGGTGATGCCATCCAACCATCTCATCCTCTATCATTCTTTCTCCTTTTTACTTCAATCTGATATGAATGTTGTTTATCTGATATGAGTATTGTTATTTCTGTTTATTTTTTTATATCCATTTATAGGAATGCACTTATCCCTTCCCTCATTTTCATTCTGTATGTGTCCCTACATCTCTTGTAGACAGCATATATAAAAATCTTATTTTTAATATGACCCATTCAAGCAGTCTGGGTCTTTTATTTGGAGTGTTTAGTCCCTTTACATTTAAGTTAATAATTAATATGTATGATCCTATTATCATTTACTTTATAGTTTGGGTTTATTTTATAGGACTTGTCTTTCTCTTGTGTTTCCTGTCTACAGAAGTTCCTTTAGCACATGTCATTGTTGTTTAGTCCTTAAGTCATGTCCGATTCTTTGTAACACTATCAACTGGAGCATGCCAGGCTTCCCTGTCCTTAACTATCTCCTAGAGTTTGCTCAAACCTATGCCCATTGAGTAAGTGATGCAATCCAAACATCTCATCCTCTATCACACCCTTCTTCTCTTGCCTTCAATCTTCCCCAGCATCAGGGTCATTTCTAATGAGTTGACTCTTTATATCAACTGGCCATAGTATTGGAAGTTCAACTTTAACATCAGTCCTTCAATAAGTATTCAGGGTTGATTTCCTTTAGGATTGACTAATTTAATCTCTTTGCAGTCCAGGGTATTCACCAAAATCTTCTCTAGCACCATAATTTGAAAGCATCAGTTCTTCGATGCTTTCTTTTCTTTGTGGTTCAACTCTCACATCCATACAGGACTACTAGAAAAAACATAGCTTTGACAGTACAGATTTTTGTTGGCAAAGTGATGTCTCTGCTTTTTAATACCCTTTCTGTGTTTGTCATAACTTTCTTTCCAAGACGCAAGCATCTTTTAATTTCATGGCTGCAGTCACTGTCTGCAGTGATTTCAGAGTGCAAGAAAATAAAATCTGTCACTGTTTCTTTTTCCCCATCTATTTGCCATGAAATGATGGGATGTCATGATCTTAGTTTTGTGAATGTTGAGTTTTAAGTCAGTTTTTTTTCACTCCATTTTTCACCCTCCTCAAGAGGTTCTTTAGTTCCTTTTCACTGTATGCCATTAGAATGGTATCATATGCATATCTGAGGCTATTGATATTTCTCCCAACAATCTTGATTCCACCTTGTGATTCATCCAGCCTGACATTTCACAAGACTACTCTCTATATAAGTTAAATAAGCAAAGTGACAATATGAAGTCTTGGTGTATTCCTTTCCTGATTTCTTACCAGTCTGTTTTCCCATGTCCAGTTCTAACTGTTGCTTCTTGACCTGCATACAGTTTTCTCAGGAGACAGGCATATGTGAAACAAACAAACCCATATGTGAAAACAAATTCTAAAAAGTAGTCTAGAGTATGTAGAGAATTGAAAACATGGGGAAAATATATATATCTAAAACAATATATCTAAAGAGAACTGTAAAAGTAGGAAAAACAGAGTAAAATAAACTTACTGAAAAATAAAGCTTTTAAATAATGAAATAGCAATTTGAAAAAATAAAAATTAAAGGAATTATTAAAAAGAACAAGACAGAAAAAATAAAAAGACATATCTATCTATCTATATCTATCTCTCTCTATATATATATATATAGAGAGAGAGAGAGAAAGAGAGAGAGAGAGGTAGTAAGAAGAGTGTCTTCCTAATTCTTCCATTTTCCTCACCACGCAGGGATCACCAGCTAATCTGCCTACTCAAGAAGTCCTCCACTATTTCTAGGAAGATCTCTGGACCTGTTGTGGGCACTGTGGGGTCAGCTGAGACTCAGACCTTGTCTTACACCAGCTTGTACTTGCTTCCAATGTTCACAGTCTCAGGCTAATTATGGGAATTTAATCTGCTTCACCTTTGGTTGCAGGAGTGAATTCCCTTTTTCTTCTTTGGTCACACAGTCTGTGGAGCTCAACTTTAGTTTTGGCCCTGTCTCTGCTTGTAGGTCTACCTGTGGAGTCTTTCCCTACACAGACACAGGGGGTGAAAGAAACAGCTTGTTAGGGCTCACTGCTCAGTCAAGCTGGGGAGAGCAAGTGGTTTGGGATACAGAGTCGGGGGGTGTAGGGAGTGCCTGCTCTGACTGAGACCTATGGGAAGTCTCCACTGTCTGAAGCAGGTCATGTGTTTCCCCAGGGGTGGTGGACCCTAGTCATGGGTGTTTCAGCAGAGCCAAGCTGCACACGCTCCTAGGAAGGTGTGGGCAGTAACCTGTACCTGCTCACAGTTTGGTGGCAGCTGCGACCCCTGATGCTGAGACTTCAGTGACCTCTGGCCCTCCATCTCTGGCACCAACACCCGCCCTGCAGGCAGCCAAGCAGTTCACATTGCCGTCTCTGGGTCTGCAACCTGATGTCATGAGTAGTCCTGGCTCTGATACCTGTGTGAGTTTTGGCATATCTGTCTCTAAGCTCACAGACCACAGCCAGCTCATCACACCTATGGCACCTGAAAAAGCATGGTCCTGCAATATATGAGTGTGTGGAGTTAAAGGGTCTTGGAGCCAGTGATCTTTTGCCTCTCTGGCAGGCCCAGGCTGCTCCCTAGACTTACTCAGCTACATCATTCACCCCTTCAGAATATCTTCATGACAGTCAACTCCAGTCAACTTCATGGAGCCTGCCCTCAAATCCTGAGCCTCAACACCCTGTCACCTTTCCCATGGTGAGCATGCAAACAAGCATTTTAGGCTGAGAAGTCTTGGTGTGCAACATTCTCTGGTGAATTCTTTCTGTTTTGCCTTCCAAGCATCTGTTGCTGCATTCCTCTCTGAAGTTCCCAAGCTCCCCCTTGCCCCAGCCCCTGAGGGAGTTTCTCAGACTACAGAAACATTTCCTCCTTCACAGCTCCTTCCCTGAGGTATAGATCCCTGTCCCAAGTTCTTTGTCTCTTTGTTTTCCTATATCTTTTGCCCTATCTTGTTCTGTGGAGATTAGCTTGCCTTTTTTGGAAGTATGGGGACTTCTGCCAATGTCCAGAAAGTGTTCTACAAGAGTTGTTCCACATGCAGATGGATTTTTTTTATATAATTGTGAGGAGGAAAGTGGTGTCCCTGTCTTACCCCTCCACCATTTTAAAACTTCCCAGCTATCTATATTATAAATGGTAATATATATATATATATATATATATATATATATATATATATATGTATCGGTCCTTATCTCCAAATTCATCTCCCCTTCCCCCTTTCCTCCCTCCCACATAGCTATTTTCTACATCTGCTTCTCTGTTTCTTCCCTGCAAGTAAGTTTAACTGTATTATGTTTCTATAGTCAACATGAATGCTTTAATATGGAGAAGGCAACAGCAACCCACTCCAGTGTTCTTGCCTGGAAAATCCCATGGATGGAGGAGCCTGGTGGGCTGACACCTATGAGGTTGCATAGAGCTGGACACGACTGAAGCGACTTAGCAGCAGCAGCATGCTTTAATATATATTTACTCTCCTCCTTCTAAATTGCTCATTCTGTATGACAGACTCTAGGTTCATCCATGTCCCTACAAATGACCCAATTTCATTCTTTTTTATGGCTCAATAATATTCCATTGTACATTCGTACCACATCTTCTCTGTGCTTCAGTTTCCTTCCTCTAAAATGGTGGTATTTATAATACCTTCCTCTCATTGTTGTCATAAGGACTAATGAATGACTCTTTTTAAAATGCCATATAAAATTTTATTAAAATAATAAAAACAATTCCAGCAAATCCTTAGCAACCCTTTTAAAATTTAATATAGTTTGGCCATCACAACTCCATGTTGGTTATCTAGGTCTTCTGTCCTCAGTCCACTCTTTCAATGACATGGTTCAATGTCAGGTATGTCAAGCATTCTTCTCAATTAATCACTCTGACTTCTGCCTGTTATGTGCATTTCCACACCCTCTGTGATGAAGACACATCATGAAATCTTTAGTCTCCCTCAGTGTACATTTCTTTACAAAATCTCACATCCCATTCTCTTCAGTACCAAGCATTGTCATCACAGTCTCTCACACCGCTTAGCACAGTGTGAGTGCACCCTTTGATGTCCTGGTATTTCCAGAACTCTGCTTTTTAGTTCACAGTGTGTTTTTATATATACTACCTTATAATAATACTATGAAACATATTTTTATTCTTTTACCAATGAAATACATAAAGAAACAAACTCTTCAATCATAAGCAATTAAACAAGTTCACTTAACATGCAAGTGGAGAGACCAGAAATTTGCCAGATATTCTTTCCTGGGTAGAAATCTGGCTTCATTACTTATCAGATGAACATTTTAAGCCAATTAATTATTTGGAACCTTTGTAAAAATGGGATAATAATATTCATTTCAGAGGCAGTTGTGATACCTGAAAACCACTGTATATAGAAAATACTTTGAAATTGTCTGTTTTATAGAAAACTTTTAACAAATTGCTATAGATTGAATATACTTTCGTCCCACAAAATTAAAATGTTTGAAACCTAATCTCCAATGTGAGAAGACTGGAAGTTCGGTAAGTCAGGATGGAAAAGTACTCATGCATGGAACTAGTGCCTCAAAAAACGGTTGGAGAATGCTGCTCTTTCCACTACATAGGGACACAGCAAAAAGACAGCTGTGTAGTCCTAAACCCAATTTTTGAAATTTTGCAAATCCAGTGCTCACAGAACTGATGAATAGGTAGATAAATAGACACAACCACTTGATAATTCAACTGATTTTCAAAAAGACTCTTGTTCTTCCTGGCCATAACACCAATTCTCTGTATTTTTCAAGCATCATATATCTTTATACAACTTCTGTTCAAAGATATCTCAAATAATATGAAAAGCTAAACAAATATTTATTCATTTTAGTGCAATAATGATGAGTATTTGAGTATAATGAAAAATATTTATTTACTGTATTGACCTCAGATACACTGATGAACTGTACATCTTTTTAGACAATAAGTATAAACTATACATTAGAAGAATTATATAAGGAACTCTATTATGATTTACTAAAGTAAAGTGGCAGAGTAGTGCAGTGATAACAAGCATGAACTTTACATGAATTTGAAGATTATCCCAAGTACTCTTTTTTAACATTAATTTTTATTGGAGTATAGTTGATTTACAATATTGTGTTAGTTTCTGCTATACAGCAAAGTGAATCAATTATACATATACACACATCCACTCTTCATTAGATTCTTTTCTCATATAGATCATTACAGAGTACTGAATATAATTCCCTGTACAGTACAGTAGGTCCTTATTAGTTTTATACATAATTAGTGTGCACATGTCAATCTCAATCTCCCAATTTATCCCTCCCCTTCTTTTCCCTCTTGGTATCTATACACTTGTTTCCTACATCTATGATTCTATTTCTGTTTTATAAACAGGTTCATTTGCCTTCAAGTACTCTTGGAATGGACTTGAGTATATCACTTTGCTATAACCACAGTATCTTCATCTAAATACTTGAGGTGCTGATAAGCATATCAAAGGACTTTTCTGAAAATTAAATTAGGCACAGTTAATATATTTATTACTCACTACATGGTATTAAATTATTATATATTGTCCATTTGCTTCCCTGGAGGCCCAGACAGTAAAGAATCTGCCTGCAGTGCAGGAGACTTGGGTTTGATTCCTGGATTGGGAAAATCCCCTGTAGAAGGAAATGACTACCCACTCCAGTATTCTTGTCTGGAGAATTCTATGGACAGAGGAGTTTGGCATGCAATATTCCATGAGGTCGCAAAGAGTCACACATGACTAAATGACTAAGACTTGACTTCTTCACTTCATCTGTATAAAGGATAAAATAATAAAAAAATAAAATATAGAAATCATAAGCACTAATTGATAACTATTAGCAGTCTTGCTTATTGTACAAAGAATAGTCTTTCCTAAAGAAGCTTATAAGATATTTGGAAATATGAGACTACATACCTAAAGTAACATTTCTTATTTTAAGATTCATATAAAGCAATGGAGATCAATTCATCATGTTTCCATGACTATTGGTCTTTTTATGGTAGAGCACAGGTAGGTTGAAGAAGAGCTGATATATAATAGATAGGTTTCCAAACTTCAGTGATAGACTTATTTGCTATAAAAATGGCATAGTATTTTTAGAGTTCATGAAACTCTGGATGGAGTACTGAGCTAGCCAAGATTCTGTTTCCCATTAGGAGAGATGCCCTTGGAACTGGGTTTTGGTTGACTATGATTAAGTGTCCATATGTCTGGAAGACAGACTATTTACAAATTGAAATATGTTCACTTGGCACGTGGCCTTTCAGAGATGTATTGTGTAGAAGAGGCAGACTGATTATATACCAACTCACCTCATGAAGTGAAAGATCCCATGGTGAGATCTACCATCACTGGCTCACAGCCTTGGACCTCAAACTTGTTAGTACTCCTGTTTGATGGGATTTGAAGATGCTAACTTATGCTTGCTGCTGCTAAGTCACTTCAGTCATGTCCAACTCTGTGCGACCCTGTAGACAGCAGCCTACCAGGCTCCTCTGTTCTAGGGATTCTCCAGGCAAGAATGCTGGAGTGGGTTGCCATCTCCTTCTCCAATGCATGAAAGTGAAAAATGAAAGTGAAGTCGCTCAGTCGTGTCTGACTCTTCACTACCCCATGTACTGCAGCCTACCAGGCTCCTCGGTCCATGGGAGTTTCCAGGCAAGAGTACTGGAATGGGTTGCCATTGGCTTCTCTGAGCTTATGCTTAACAAAGCTCATTTGACCAGTGTTTAAGACTAGAGTACCAACTAAACAATGATCAGAAACAGAACTGCAAAGTATTTTGGAATCTTGCATAGACAGGCAGATTTATACTGACAGGAAGAAAGGTGGGATTTAGTATTTCAACATCTATCTCCCCTACTTCATTATATATTCAGAACTCCAAATTTCAACTGAGTATATGACCATCCAACTAAAGACTGCTGTACTGCTTGGTTTGACCATGCATTTAAGTTCTTACCAATGCTCCTATGGATGAACTTGATGGGAAACTCCCAAAGAAACAATTAGTTATACCATGTAAAACCAGCTGGGCTGAACACATGGTCACAGGAGAAGCACTATACTCCAAAAGATGTGATGTACTAAGAGTGGCAAAGAAACAAGTTTTAAGAATTCTTGAGTCCTAGCCTTACATTCTTTATATGGAAGGACTGCTCTGATGGACAGGGAACTAAGCACCTGTCCTTTAAGCTACTAATACTTTGTTTGCCCCTTGTTACAAATAACCAAATCAGCTCCCTGACTAATAATCACACTGACACTCCATGTTCTTGAGATGATAACCTCTTGTCCAATCCATGTAGCAGTGAATGAGCCTTAGAGGGATTAGAGAGTCATGTATGGAAGGATTTGAAAAGAGAGGGCCATGCTGAGCAAAGGTCAAAGAGGAGATGACTGTGGTGTATATAGAGAACAGTGTGGGTTTACCATGTCTGAAACAAGGAGGTTAATTTAGAAAATAAAGTCAGACAAATGAGAGAGAATCATATTAATTATTAGCTAGATGATTTGATCAACTGAAGTATTCTGTTTTTCCATAATTCTAAGAAATTTCCAGGAAGCAGATGTAATAAATAAATTAAGAAATCCTTTGCAGAATCTCCATATTATTATGACCTAATTTATTTGTTATCTTGTTTAACTACTCTGATGCTTCTAAGATATAAGCACAGAGACAGTATCTAGAAGCCCAAGGGGAAACACAGGAGTAAGAGTTCTGTAAGGAACTCAGTTCCTTATGGCCCCTAGCAGGAAAGCTGCTATATAAACCCCACCCCCCCCAAAAAAAGTCCCTAAACCAAAAAGAAAATACATTAAATAAATACATGTGTGAGCTTCATGTACAAGTTTGAATGATTCATAATTTAAGATAGCTTCAGTCTGCTAATTGTCTAAAATAAAATGTTTCCCTACTGACATTTAATCATATTCAAAAATAGCAGAGCTTAAAGCAATAGGTAAAAAAAGGAGGATAGAATGAAGAATAAAAGGCTCATAGATTAAAAGTATAATTTTTGAAGATTTAGTTACCTTACCTCTTCTAAACAAAGCCATCTGGGTTGGAAAGATTTAGTATTTCTCTTTCTCTGTCTTTTTGAAGCCAGTACTTTGTGATGCGGTTAGTTTATGTCCATTCAAGTCTCTACTTAATCTGCTTGTGCTGGACAGACAGTGATAAAACTTGGAAACTTGGTAAGTAGGACCCTGCTCTGCCGCTCCTCTCTTTTAGACATACTACTTTAAGATCATCTCCTCATATAAATACTGCTTCCATTTTATAAGTATAAGGTTTTAAATATTTGATAGCCATAAAAAGTGCTAGATGGGAAAAAAGTGTTTATTGGAATTTGTGCTAGACTTGTACAGTTTCTCATTTTAATTTTTTCTTGAAGTATAGCTGATTTACAATATTTTGTTGCCTTCAAGTATTCAGCAAAATGATTAAGTTTTATGTATATCAGATATTTTCCCTTTTACGTAATTAAAAATATTGAGTATAGTTCTCTCTGCTATATAGTAGGTACTTCAGTTCAGTTCAGTTCAGTTCAGTCCCTCAGTCGTGTCCGACTCATTGCGACCCCATGAATTGCAGCATGCCAGGCCTCCCTGTCCATCACCAACTCCCGGAGTTCACTTAAACTCATGTCCATTGAGTCGGTAATGCCATCCAGTCATCTTATCCTCTGTGATCCCTTTCTCTTGCTGCCCCCAATCCCTCCCAGCCTCAGAGTCTTTCCAATGAGTCAGCTCTTCGCATGAGGTAGCCAAAGTACTGGAGTTTCAGCTGTAGCATCAGTCCTTCCAATGAACACTCAGGACTGATCTCCTTCAGAATGGACTGGTTGGATCTCCTTGCAGTCCAAGGGACTCTCAAGAGTCTTCTCCAACACCACACTTCAAAAGCATCAATTCTTCAGTGCTCAGCTTTCTTTATACTCCAACTCTCACATCCATACATGACTACTGGAAAAACCATAGCCTTGACTAGACAGACTTTTGTTGGCAAAGTAATGTCTCTGCTTTTCAATATGCTGTCTAGGTTGGTCATAACTTTCCTTCCAAGGAGTAAAGGTCTTTTAATTTCATGGCTGCAATCACCATCTGCAGTGATTTTGGAGCCCCTAAAAATAAATTCTGACACTGTTTCCACTATTTCCCCATCTATTTCCCCAAGGGAGGAGCTACCTCACGCCCAAGGTCAGGGGCAGAGGCCCAGAGGAGAAACCCCACGTCCAAGGAGCGGTGGCTGCATAGGCACAGGAGGGCCAAGAACTCCAACTAGGTCCTTATTGGTTATCTATTTTATATATAGTAGTATGTTTACATTAATTTCAAACTCATAATTTATCCCTCCCCTTCTTTCCCCTTTGGTGACCATAAGGTGACCTTTTATGCCTGTGACTCTATTTCTGCTCTCTCTATAAGTTCATTTGTATCATTTTTTTAGATTCTACATATAAGCAATATATGATATTTGTCTTTTGCGGTCTCATTTACTTAGGACAATAATGTCTAGGTCTATCTAGGTTGCTACAAATGACATTATTTCATTCTTTTTTATGGTTAAGTAATTATTCCATTGTATAAAATACCACATCTTTATCCATTCCTCTGCCAATGGACATTTAAGTTGCTTCCATGTCTTGGCTATTATAAATAGTGCTGCTATGTCTACAACCATTGGAGTGAATGTATCTTTTCTTTTTTCCTTTTCTTAAACTTTTTATTTTATATTGAATATAGTCAATTAACAATGTTGTGACAGTTTCAGGTGAACAACAAAGAGACTCTGTCATACATATGCATGTAACCATTCTTCCTCAAACTCTCCTCCCATCTAAGCTTCCATATAACTTTGAGCAGAGTTCCCTGTGGTTGTCCTTGTTGGTTATCCAGGGGCTTCCCTGGTAGCTCAGATGGTAATGCGTCTGCCTACAATGCAGGGACCTGGGTTCGATCCCTGAGTCAGGAAGATCCCCTGGAAAAGGAAATGACGATCCACTCCAGTACTCTTGCCTGGAAAGTTCTATGGATGGAGGAGCCTGGTAGGCTACAGTCCATGGGATTGCAGAGTCAAACATGACTGAGCAACTTCACTGAAACTGACTGTGTACACAAATCTTTTCAAGTTATGGTTTTCTCCAGATATGTGCCCAGGAGTTGGATCGCTGAATCCTACGGTAGTTCTACTTTTAGTTTTTATTTATTTATGTTTTTTAAAGAGCTTCCATACTGTTCTCCAGGGCTTCCCTGGTGTTTCAAACTGTAAAGAATCTGCCTGCAAAGCCAGAGACCTGAGTTGGAAAGATCCCCTGGAGAAGGACATGGCAACCCACTTCAGTATTCTTACCTGGAGAATTCCATGGACAGAGGAGCCTGGAGGGGTACAGTCCCTGGGGTCACAAAGATTCAGACATGACTGAGTGACTAACACACATACTGTTCTCCATAGTGATTGTATCAATTTATATTCCTACCAATAGTGTAGGAGGATTCACTTTTCTCCATATCTTTCCCAACATTTATTATTTGTAGATTTTTGGTGTTCATTCTGATGAGTATAAAGTGATACCTCATTGTAAATTTTGTTTGTGTTACTTCAAAAATTAGTGAAATTAAACATTTTTTATGTGTCTCTTGGCCATCTGTATGTCTTCTTTGGACACATGTCTATTTAGCTCTTCTGTCCACTTTTATACAATTTAAATTGTATGATGACCTCAACTATTCTCATTTAATTTTTTTTGAAATATTATCCACATGTTGAGTAATTGTCCCAGGATCTCTCAGCTGGAATATAAATTGCTGGACTGAGTGCTGAGTGTTTCTGATCTCAAAGCTTATGTTCCCCACTTGTAATAAGTCTATGGTCTAATATCCACATACTCCCACTTACTGTACTTTGAAATGTGCCACTGAATGTAAGAATCTGTAGTTATCTGATTTGGATATTTATATATGACTCTTCTCCATTCCCTACCTTCAAAAGCCTTCTCTTTTTAAGGATAAGAGGATAGCAGCTATAGGTGACATGGGCCAATTTGAGGTTGAATATTATATAACCTTTATTTAATCAGGATCACTCTGGCTGCTGTTTTGAGAATAGATTTGAGGAAGAAAAGGATAGAAACAGAAAGATGTGCTAAAAGGCTACTTCTCTGTCTCATATATATAGCAATAGAAGCAGTGAGAAGTACTAAGTATATGGATATATTTTGCAAAAAAGAGCTAACAGGATTTCCTTTGAAAATTAAACATTTTGATAGGTGAGAAAAAATGGGATAAAAAAACAATTTGCCTTTTGGTCTAGATACATGGATGGCTTCCATTAGCTGAGATTAGAAAGTTCAAGGTGAAGTCTGTTGATGGGGGTATGGGGGCCATTATGATTCAGGGAGTCAGTTTTGAACATGTTAAATTTGAGATAGGATTCGCACATTCAAATGGAGATATTGAGTACGGAGATAGATATGTAGTCTGCAGTTCAGGAAAGTGATCTAGGATGGATACATAAATTTGGAAAGCCTATAAATTAATATAAAGATAATATTTAAAACCGTGGGACAAAATGTGATCATTTAGGGTCTAACCATAGGGAAAAGTGAAAAGAGAATCAGTGACTAAAATTTTAGTTGTTGTTGTTCAGTTGCTCAGTCATGTCTGACTCTGCAACTCCATAGATTGCAGCATATCAGGTCTCCCTGTCCCTCACCATCTTCCGGAATTTGCCCAAGTTCATGTTCATTGCATCAGTGATGCCATCCAGCCATCTCATCCTCTGACAACCTCTTCTCCTTCTGCCCTCTCTCTTTCCCAGCATCAGGGACATTTTCAAAGAGTCACTGTTCACATCAGGTGACCAAAATATTGGAACTTCAGCTTCAGTGTCAGTCCTTCTGTTAGGGGAAGCACACTGACTGAAACCGCCCACCATGGCCAGGCACCATAGTAACCATTTGCATGAGTTGTTTTACAACAAGAGGTTCTGGTAAGGAACACAGAACTAATAAGCCACCACCAACCAGAAGAGTTCAGGAAAGGTCAAAAGGAGATACCACATCTCTGACCACCTCTCAGAATCCTCTCTGCCACACATCTTGGCTGAATAAGGAGTGCACCACCAGGAAGGACTCTGACTCAGAATGATTGGCTAAAGACAACCAACCCAGAAACTAATCCCATCACCATAAAACCCAAGACTGCAAGCCATGTGGCAGAGCTGTTCTCCTGGGTTCCCTTACTCTACTGCTCTTCACTTGGGTGCCCTTTCCCAATAAAATCTCTTGCTTTGTTAGCATATGTGTCTCCTCAGACAATTCATTTCAAAGTGTTAGACAAGAGCCCAGTTTTGGGCCCTGGAATGGTTTTCCCTTCCTGCAAGCCTTCCAATGAGTATGCAGGGTATTCTAAGATCAAATCCTGAAAGATGAGGCTGAGAGAGTGCTGCGCTCAATATGCCAGCAAATATGGAAAACTCAGCAGTGGCCACAGGACTGGAAAATGTCAGTTTTCATTCCAATCCCAAAGAAAAACAATGCCAAAGAATGCTCAAACTACTGCACAATTGCACTCATCTCACACACTAGTAAAGTAATGTTCAAAATTCGGCAAGCCAGGCTTCAGCAATACGTGAACCGTGAACTTCCAGATGTTCAAGCTGGTTTTAGAAAAGGCAGAGGAACCAGAGATCAAATTGCCAACATCCGCTGGATCATGGAAAAAGCAAGAAAGTTCCAGAAAAACATCTATTTCTGGTTTATTGACTATGCCAAAGCCTTTGACTGTGTGGATCACAATAAACTGTTGAAAATTCTGAAAGAGATGGGAATACCAGACTACTTGACCTGTCTCTTGAGAAACCTGTATGCAAGTCAGGAAGCAACAGTTAGAACTGGACATGGAACAATAGACTGGTTCCAAATAAAAGAAGGAGTACATCAAGGCTGTATACTGTCACCCTGCTTATTTAACTTATATGAAGAGTACATCGCGAAAAATGCTGGGCTGGAAGAAGTACAAGCTGGAATCAAGATTGCTGGGAGTAATACCAATAACCTCAGATATGCAGATGACACAATCCTTATGGCAAAAAGTGAAGAAGAACTAAAGATCCTCTTGATGAAAGTGAAAGTAGAGAGTGAAAAAGTTGATTTAAAGCTCAGCATTCAGAAAACAAAGATCATGGCATCTGGTCCCATTACTTCATGGGAAATAAATGGGGAAATAGTGGAAATAGTGTCAGACTTTACTTTTCAGGCTCCAAAATCACTGCAGATGATGACTGCAGCCATGAAATTGAAAGATGCTTACCCCTTGGAAGGAAAGTTATGACCAACCTAGACAGCATGTTGAAAAGCAGAGACATTACTTTGCCAACAAAGGTCTGTCTAATCAAGGCTATGGTTTTTCCAGTAGTCATGTATGGATGTGAGAGTTGGACTATAAAGAAAGCTGAGCACTGAAGAATTGATGCTTTTGAAGTGTGGTGTTGGAGAAGACTCTTGAGAGTCCCTTGGACTGCAAGGAGATCCAACCAGTCCATTCTGAAGGAGATCAGTCCTGTGTATTCATTGGAAGGACTGATGCTAAAACTGAAACTCCAGTACTTTGGCCATCTCATGTGAAGAGCTGACTCATTGGAAAAGACTCTGATGCTGGGAGGGATTGGGGGCAGGAGGAGAAAGGGAAGACAGAGGATGAGATGGCTGGATGGCATCACTGACTCAATGGGCATGAGTTTGAGTGAACTCCGGGAGTTGGTGATGGACGGGGGGTTGGGGGGGCGTGGGGGCTGGCGTACTGCGATTCATGGGGTCGCAAAGAGTCGACAAGACTGAGCAACTGAACTGAACTCAACTGAAGATTGTAGACATATCAATAATAGGACATTGTGGAGAATAGGAAAATGCTGTGAAGAAACTGCTTTGGTATATAGTGTATATGAAATTAAATCCAATAAAGTTTTGTATTAGGGGTTTTATATTAACTGCATTCACTTTTAACAAATGTGTGCTGTAAGTAAACTTTTGTCAATGAAACACAACTTCTAAGTTCAGGGATGATTTCAGGCAGGAAGAAATCATTAAATACTTACAAAATGCCAGGTATCCTACAGATCTGCAAAAAAAAAAAAAAAAAAAAAAAAAAAAAAATCCCTACCCTCAAAAGAAATCAGTCCAGAAAAGGAAAAAAAAAAAGGCATAACATAGGAAACATGCATTTTAAATTATCAAAGCATTATATTGTAAATGTAAGTCAAGTGCTATGTTCTAAGACTCCTAAACTAATGTCCCTTCACCTTTCTTGTCACATTCAAGGAGAGAAAACATGTTTGAAAATGTAGAGGAGAAGCCTTGTAATCACAAATGGAGTTCCTATCTTCCCCTCCTTTACTAATTGAAAAGGCCCCTTTGGGAGCTCTGATGACCCTATAACATTTATATTTCACATGCAAGCATTTGACTTACAAAGGACATCTGGATAATGTGGCAGTCCAGGAGGAAACCTTAATTACTTTCTTTTATGAAACCAAATGACCTTCTACCCTGAACTAGTCCTCTCTCCTCTATAAGTGAAAAGGAGCAAAATTATCTTATGATATTAAAAACAAACTAACAAATGTTTCAGAAAATGAAATACATAGAATACCTTCCAAATTCTGGAGAGTTTTGGCAAAATGCAAAACAGATCTTTTGAGTAGCCTCTTACCTTTAAAACTATTGAACTATATTCTGAAGCATTCAAAATGAAGAGGCTTGCTCTGAAAGGCCCAACAAAGCTCTATTCCTTGGACACTCAAGTCTAGAGAGAACCAAAGATGCAAGTGTGGCCTTAAGCACATTGCCCAATTCAGAGGAACACAGTAGAGATCTGTCCAGAAGTGGACTGCTTCTGAAGCTCCCTGGAGAACAGATAGAGGACAGATAAACTCTATAATGAGTAAGTAGCCTGCCTATCTAACTCCATAATGGATCATGTAACAAAGCATAAGCAGGCATATAGCAAACTTGAGTAAAATAACAAACAAAGCAAATATAACAGCTAAAATTATAATACAGATACATTATACATTTTTAGTGAAGGTATCATACATTTTTAGTGAATGCAGATATGGACTCGATGAAGGGTAATCTGGCATTACTCATCAATAGCTGAATTACCATTTTATATTATTATAAAATTTATATTAATTTAAAATTATATCAATTATATTTTATATTGATAATATATAATATATTTATATTAATATAAAATTATGCTATTATAACTATTACCATATTACTATACATTTTTAAGAATTTGTCTTAAATATATAAATTTGCATGATGCAAACATTTAGTGAACAAGAATGTTTGAAACATGACACCTTAATGATAAATATAAGAAACAAAAATTTTTTAGAAACTACAAATAATTTAAATGGTAACCAAGAAAAGAGAAGTTAATATATAAATTTGATGATAGCTGTAATACAATCATTAAAAAGAATGTTTATATGCTTCCAAAAAATATTAAGTGGAAAATACAATCAGGAATAAACAGAATATAAAAAAGAGTATATATACATAGCTGAATCAATTTGCTTTACAGCAGTAATGCACACAACATTGTAAATCAACAAAATATAAAAAATGAAAATTCAAATATGGTGACCTAAATGGGAAGGAAATCCAAAAACGAGAGGATATATGTACATGTATAGCCAATTTACTATACAGTAGAAACTAACACAACAATGTAAAACAATTATACTCCAATAAAAATTAATTTAAAAATAAAATTATATGTTCAAAATATAATAAAAATAAATATCAAAAGAGAAGAAATATTAAATTATTAACAAACAGTCATATACATGAAAAGCTGGTGACTTTTCAGATTGCCCGGTGACTCAGTGGTAAAGAATCTGCCAGAAACGCAGAAGATGCAGGTTCACCCTGGGTCAGGAAGAGCCCCTGGAGAAAGGCATAGGAACCCACTCCAGTATTCTTGCCTGGAGAATCCCATGGATAGAGGAGTGCAGCTGGCTACAAAGCACTGGACATGACTGAAGCTACTAAGCACATATACACACATATATATGAAAGCACATGTGTGGAAATTTTCTGATAGATTACATTATATATAGTAAATGAATTTATCTTTCAAAATTAAGCTTATGTATAAGGGTTGGTAAAAAATTAAATATTTAACTTAAAAAAATATATAGGTGTCCCTGTTAAATGGAAGTGGTATTGGGCTGGGTTTTTATTTTCAGCTTAACATGGATTACTCTTAAACCAAGAGAATGCCCAAGGCTTATTTGAGTTCTTCACACACTTAACCATAGACAAAATGTCACAGCCTCACCTTCCCTCTATCCTGGTGAGACTGTATGTTTGTCATCAGGAATATTAGTGTAAAGGAAATGAATCATCTGCTGGTGAGGATATGTGGCTATAGCTGAAAGCTTCCATTTCCTGCTTTGCTCCTGGGACATCGTGATCGAGAACCAGAACAACCTATTTGTATAATTTTGTAGTATCAGAACAATTCACATCCAGAGACCATGAGCTGTAGACCCACTCCTTCCCTCCTTCCCTTTTAATGAGATACCCAATTTGGATATCTCATTTCACACTTGTTTTGTCTCACTGCAGGGGATGGAGTGCTCATCACATGCTCATATCCTTAAATGTAAACACTTTGACACCTGCTGACTATTCATATACAATATTTTCTGGGCACTGATTGAATAATAGTATTTTATGTGTCCTGAAATTTGTCTCTTAGTGATCCCCGATTCTGTGATTCAGTTTTCTCTCTTTTATATAACCACTAGAGAAGGAAAGCTTCTACTTAAAAACCTAGTAAAGAAACTGGTTACTTAGTTCTCTTTAAATAGCAAAGTCCAGTCACATCTATGAAATTATTTTGATAGGTTTCTTGTATCTCTTCACATTAGAGTTCCCATACAAAAATACATATATGTGACTCCTATTTCATGTAAGCAACTACAACAGCATTCAAGATTAGAACTGAAGAGACTTTCTGGTATCACTTTTCCTCCCATTTGGTAGGTGCTAAACAGGCGATCACATGTTTGGGTATTTCATTCCCACCTAGCCTCAGGTTTTGAGGGTATATCATCCAGGTTTATGACTTATCACCACAGCTCCCCAGGCCAGAGTGATCTTCTGAACTAAGTATACCTGGTGAGATTTTACATTTAGGACACTTGGAAATGAGACATTGAGGTATGAGTCAACTGGTTATTGGTTTCAGAACAGCAAGATCTGTAGTTCTGAATCTGTGGGATCTATTTTCCAATATGTACATGGAGGGACAATTTGCTAGTCTTGCAGAGAGAAAGAAAAGGAAAAGATTGTGGATTCTAGGATGGACAGAGAGGGTTCCTGCTAATTTTTAAAGTCCAGTACTGTTATAAACCTAGCTCTTGGCCTTCCTCAGTCAATAGAAATTGATGAGAGGCCAGACAAGAAATTCAAGCAAGGCTTTACTGGGGATCCTACTGTACCAGGAGAGAGAAAACAAGTAACATCCCCTTGCTTGTTCCCCTGAAGGCTCTAGCTGGTTCCTTAAATGGAGTGATGGTAGAGGCAGATCCAGGGGGCTGGTGGAAGGGGAATGCCATAGTTGGTTTGGAGATATTGTGTGTAGGGGATGTTAACAGCACCCTTCTTTTGCTCTGGGCGCCTCAGAAGTGGCAATTAGTTTTGTTTTCTTTATTTTTTGGTCTTTTTGTATCTTATTGTCCATAATTTTCCCCAACTGTGCATGCATGCAGTTATTTTTAGCCCCTTATAGTTTCTTTGTATTTTGTTGCTGGAGGAGATGTTTGTCCACTTACAAGCATTGTAGTAAAGGGTACCAGTCCCCAGCCTGCATCAGTACTTCTTGCCTCTGAATCCTTCATTGATAAGTGGCAGAGAAACTAACCTAAACTTTCTTAAATGAAAATGAGAAATACTTGTTCATGGGATTAAAATATCAGGGGGAGCTATAGTTAAAGTTTGATATAGAACCTACATATTTTTCCAACATCAAGTGTTTTTCTTTTTCCATTCCATTACTTTACTACCTTAAAGTATACTCCTCCATTCTGAGACAATTTCATCCCATATAGTGTCAAAATAGTCACCAATACTTCCTGTTAATAAATTTAGGTTAAAGTACAGAAGGAAAGAGAAACTCTTTTTTCCAGAAATCCACTGAAACTTTCATTGTGTCTCACAAGCTCAAATTGAGCCCTAGAACACAAATTCTGCATCCAGCATTTTTGCAAATTTTGTGCCCTTGCATCCATATAGTGAAACCCTAACATCAAATATGGCTGTATCTGGATATACAGCCTTTAAGGAGATAATTAAGGTTAAATATATTTATAAAAATGAGGCCTTAATGAGATTGAACTGGTATCCTTACAAGAAGAGGAGAAGACATCAGATCTCTCCCTCACTCCTACTCCCTGCACAGAGGACACAGAAGGAAGGTGGTCAACTACAAACTATGAGGAGAGGCTTGAAGCTAACCTTGATGGCAACTTGATCTTTCACATTTAGCTTTTAGAACTGTAAGGAAATTAAATTCTCCTGTTTAAGCCCCACAGTTTGTGATTTTGTTATGGCAGCTCTAGCAGGCTAATACAAGGGTATTGTGATGACTCTGATAGAATTATGTCTGGTTCTCTGTTTCACAGTGTCATTGACCAAATTTCTATTTTTCATTAATTCCTGAATATTGAATGTAAAAAAAATTTTTCCTGAATTACCCAACCCTGTCTTCAAGAAAGTATATAATTTTCATCAAATGCTCAGAATATATGTGGCCCAGAAGTAAATTTTGCATCCACAGTTCTCATACTTCAGTGGATATCAGAAACATCTGGAGGACTTACCAAAGCACAAGTCACTGGGCTCCACTCAGAATCTCTGATGCAAATGTTCTGAGCTGGGACTGATCACTTGCATTTCCAACAAGTTCTCAGGTGCTGATACTACTGCTAGTGGTCCAGATACCATGGTCTAAGAACCACTAGTTTATATACAAATTTCTCTGTCCCTGAATGATTTGATCTTTCCTCATGATCTATGACTTATCAAAGGCTCATGACTGGAAAATACAGCTCTTTCATCAGCAATTTCTTTATAGAATCAAATAGAGCTTTTGAATAAATTTTCTTTTATATCCCAAAGGAGTCACAAACATAGTATATCCACAATTGAAATAAACATTTTCCCTTAAAACCTCTTTTATTACATGTTCTCTTGCATGTCTTCCTTTGCATCTACTTCCCAAAACTGGAGTCTGGAAAACATTTTTGAGATCTCTTTGAGGTCACATCATGCTGTCTCCTTGGTCTCTTTTGGTTCAAGGTACATATGTTTTATCCTCTCTGACACTATTTAAGTTCAGGCACTCACCTGTCTCACCCCTAAGACTGTAAGACTATGAAAGTCACTCTCAAAGACCACCAGTATTAGCTCAATTAAATAATTTTAAAAAGAACCTAAATAATACTATTTATATATAGAATCTAATATATGATATAAATGAACATAGAGAACGGGCTTGTGGCTGCCAAATAGGAAGGGATGGAAGAGGGAGTTTGGGATTAGCAGAGTTAAACTGTTACATGTAGAATGAACAAACAACAAGATCCTATTGTATATCACAGGGGCCTATATTTAATATCCAATAATAAACCAAAATGGAAGAAATTGAGAGAGTAGCTTTAACATATATAAACCACCATGTGTAAAATAGATATTTAGCAGGTAACTGCACAGGCAATAGCACAGGGAGCTAAACTCAGTAATCTGTGATAATCTAGAGAAGTGGAATGGGGGAGGGGTGGGTGGGAGGTCCAAAAGGGAGGACCTACTCTACCCCCTTGGTATGAAGGTTAGTCATATCTTGTTGACCAAAAACCCAGGTACATTATTCATTAAAAGTTTATATTTTAAGATATTCTGAGGCAGGTACTATAATAACTCCATTTTATAAATAAAGAAAGCAGAGGAACCAGTGATCAAATTGCCAAAATCCGCTGAATCATCGAAAAAGCAAGAGAGTTCCAGAAAAATATCTATTCTGCTTTATTGACTATGCCAAAGACTTTGATTGTGCGGAAAATTCTAAAGAAGATGGGAATACCAGACCACCTGACCTGCCTCTTAAGAAACCTGTATGCAGGTCAGGAAGCAACAGTTAGAACTGGTATGGAACAACAGATAGGTTCCAAATAGCAAACGGAGTACGCCAAGGCTGTATATTGTCATCCTGCTTATTTAACTTATATAAAGAGTACATCATAAGAAACGCTGGGCTGGATGAAGCACAAGCTGGAATCAAAATTGCTGGGAGAAATATCAATAACCTCAGATATGCAGATGATACCACCCTTATGGCAGAAAGTGAAGAGGAACTAAAGAGCCTCTTGATGAAAGTGAAAGAGGAGAGTGAAGAAGTTGGCTTAAAGCTCAACATTCACTAAAATCATGGCATCCAGTCCCATCACTTCATGGCAAATAGATGTGGAAACAATGCCTGATTTTATTTTTGGGGGCTCCAAAATCACTGCAGATGGTAATTGCAGCCATGAAATTAAAAGACCTTTACTCCTTGGAAGGAAAGTTATGGCCAACCTAGACAGCATATTCAAAAGCAGAGTCATTACTTTGTCAACAAAGGTCCATCTAGCCAAGGCTATGGTTTTTCCAGTAGTCATGTATGGATGTGAGAGTTGGACTATAAAGGGGGCTGAGCACTGAAGAACTGATGCTTTTGAACTGTGGTGTTGGAGAAGACCCTTGAGAGTCCCTTGGACTGCAAGGAGATCCAGCCAGTCCATCCTAAGGGAAATCGGTCCTGGATGTTCACTGGAAGGACTGATGTTAAAACCGAAACTCCAGTATTTTGGCCACTTGATGTGAAGAGCTGACTCATTTGAAAAGACCCTGATTTTAGAAAAGATTGAAGTCAGGAGGAGAAGGAGATGATAGAGGATGAGATGGTTAAATGGCATCACTGACTCGATGGACATAATTTTGGGTAAACTCTGTGAGTTGGTGATGGACATGGAGGCCTGTCATGCTTCCATTCATGGAGTCACAAAGAGTCAGACACTACTGAGTGACTGAACTGAACTGAACTGAAACATACAAACAAGCTCCTTTATGATAGAGCCTCTGGTGGCCTTTTGTTTTCTTCTTCTCCTTTCACTGTATGTCCTTCAATTCAAGCCATTTCTACAGAGCTGATATGAAGTGTGAAAACTGTATGCAAGCTATTATGTGCCTGTCCTATGAAATATAGGGCATTAGTTTTAGTTTCTCTGGCTGCCCTTGAATCTCATGAGTTTGAGTTAGCAGTTAATGATTGTAAAATATGAAAAGGTAGAAACAAAGAATAGCTGTTTGGGGAAAAAAACAAACACACTTGTAACAGTTTAGATTATAAACCAGCCACCGGGCAGAGTCACCAAATTCCCAGTTCCCTAAGAGGTATAGATAAAGGCCTGACATACATTCTTGAGTTGTTTTATAGGAAGCAGACCCACACCAGATGAAAACTGCTAACACAAGCACAGAGATGCTAGACTGGTTGAAACCAGAAAGTTGATGATGCTTGAAACTTCACTTTAATGCCAACCCTTCTGAGAATTGTGCATGAGTTGATCAAGCATCCTGCAGCCCCATCCCTCACATTGCCTTTAAAATACCTTCCCTGAAAGTCACTGGGGACTCTGGGTCTTTTGAGTTTGAGTTTCATGGTCTCCTTGCTTGCACCTGCAATAAACACTGCACTTTCCTTCACCATCACCTAGTGTCAGTAGATTGGTTTTACCATGTGTTGGTGAGCAAACACAAGTTTGGTTCAGTAACAGTGTGACCTTCTTCTGGAGGCTTCTTTGGCTGTCCATGTCCCCACAGTTCTGAATGAGTCACATGTCTGCTGCCCCTGAAGATCTCAGCAACATCACAGACCTATTGAATCACCACTGTGATTTGCCTTGTCTCCCTCACTGGTTGTACATTTCTATAGACAATGAATACTAGAAACCATGAAAACACATTACTAGAAACCATGAAAGTTGGCTGTTGCTTTTGTTGGTGTCTTAGCATTTTGTATCCCCTGTACTTACACAGAGTAAATAACACACAGGGGAGGTTCAGTACATGTTGTTTCCCTCTTCATCCCTAACCATGCCTGGAAGAAGCTCTGCTTCCTCTTGGGTTCCCTACAGCATCATATTGAGGAGGATATAAATCCTGATGTATATGTACATGGGCTTCCCTGGTGGCTGAGTTGGTTAAGAGTCTGCCTGCAATGCAGGAGACCCATTTTGATCCCTGGGTGGGGAAGATACCCCTGGAAAAGGAAATGGCAACCCACTCTAATATGCTTACCTGGGAAATCCCAAGGACAGAGGAGCCTGGTGAGCTACAGTCCATGGCATTGCAAGAGTTGGACACTACTTAACAACTAAACCACCACCACCCCCCATACATGTATGCATGGCCTATTGTCAATCTTCCTATACCTTGTATTCACAGCTCTCAAGGTGAAACATGAGATATTAAATATAGTGGTCAAGTTCAGATATCAATTTTGAAGATAATCTTCTTGAATGCTCTTTTTAATATCTTGTTACTGTAATAATATAGGATGTTTTGTAACACATGCAAGTTAATGACTTCCAAAGTATAAAAAATAACCTGAATTTATGCATACTTAGTTCAATTATAGAAGCTTATTTTTAAGGCTAGCTTAAAAAGATAATCATCTGTAGACAAATGCAGTTTTGCTGTGAATAAGCCTCTTGAGATTAGAGAATTAAGACTGACATTAATTATACATAAGTCGTTATTGTATTTAACTCCTTAGTTAGGGAGAAAAAGACATATATAATGATGGTGAAAATTACCAGTGTTTGTTCAGGTTACAGTTAGAAATCTCCTTTCTCACATTCTTGAGGAATACCATCTGGCATGAAATATCAGAACTTACTAAATGTTCTCTAATAACAAGAGTACACTGAATCAATTTGAAGAGCATACTTTTTTTTCCCTACCTGAGCACAGGAATGAAAGCAAGCTCTATAATTTTAATTATTATATTACATTTTATAAAGGGAAAGCTCTCTTTTAATTCTTTCTCTAAATTCTCTGAGAATGTTCCAGCCAAAGTGGGCATCTAAAATTGGCTGCCTGAATCACTTTTTGCCTGCCAATTTTTATTTAATGTTCCTGACACTTTGACATATTTGATGTTGCTTTCTGGTTATATTGCATTCATTCTAAAATGTCCACATGATTACATAGGTAAATGTTCAATTTCTCTTTCTCTGGAATTGGTTAAGGTGATGTGGCAGAGTGGAAGGGGACTGAATTAAGACAGAGAAAGACTTGGTTTCAAGTCTGTGATGCCATTGCCAAGCCCCGAATCTCCACAGAGCTAAGAATCCCCATAGCCAAAAGGGAATAAGACTATATTCCATTATTTCCCACAGTAAATTGTAAACTTTGAAAAATATAATACATTACATTAAATAGAATCTCTAATCCCTTCTGCAAATTTACAACCATTTCAAATTTTATACTTAATTTGTGATTATTTTATAAAGATCTGCCCAGCGTTTTGGTTATGATTTCCATGACAGTAGACACACATCTGCTTTATTGTGTCATAACCCCAACATGTAGCAGACAATGGTAGCTGGGAAAATATTTGTTGAATAGTTAAGAAGAAAATTATAGTTTTAATAAGCAGTCATGGACCCTTGTTTGGCTTCACGAGTGGATGAAGAATGTATGCTTAAAGTTTTTTGAGTACAAAAAGTGGAGAAAAGCATTATAGAATTTGTGTTCAGCAATTATAAATGGCATAATTTTCAAACATTTTAGGAATATTTATGTATAAAATAAACAAGCTATAAAGATATATTGCAAAACAGAGAATGTAGCCAGTGTATTATAGTGACTTTAAATGGAGTGCAAACTATGAAAATATTCAATCACTGTGCTGTACATCTGAAATGAATATTGTAAATCAACTATTCTTCAAAAACCCAAATAATTAAAAATAAAAAGTAGTCATTGTTTACTTGGATCACATTGCAGTGATAGCTATATACTGGAAACTCCTTGAGCTCAAACCATCCAGAAATCTTGAAACCATAACTTATTTACAATTACATTGTCCTATACTAATGTCCCTGCAATACTGGAACATCAGACTTTTCTTGATAAGGGGAAATTGAAAAGTTATGTAGTCCAATCTTTTACTTTCAGAGATTAGATACCTGAAACTCTAGTACATGGAGTTACTTGCTATCACAAAGAAGTAATTTAAATGGGCTATGGTAGTCTTATAGAACCAGGCATCTCCCAAATAATCCCCTGAAAACAGCTTGAAATGTTTTGAAGCAAAGAAAATACACTACTTAAGGGTGATGTAGAAAAGTAATTTGAAGTCAGACTAGTAGAATAAGTTGTACTTGCAAGGAGAATAGGAACATGTTAACTTCTTTCATAATACAGCCTTAAATGTGTTAACTTATCCTTAAATACTTTGCACTTTTGCCCACCTACCTCAAAATGAAAATGAATGTAGTCTTTCTAGCTCCATAGTTCTTTATGCAAAGCTCTAAATACGAACCAGTATTAGTTTGAAGGAGCTTATTTAGAACAGAGAAAAGGAAGTGTTACAAATTTTAAATACTCTTTAATTTTTATCTTAGCACAACACTCTCCAGGTCCATCCATGTTGTTGTAAATGACAAAATTTCATTCTTTTTTATGACTGAGTAGTATTCCATTGTGTATATATATTACATCTTCTTCTTTTTGGACTTTTCAAAAAAAATATTGAAGTACATTTTGTTTGCAATGTTGTGTTAATTTCAGGTGCTTATAAAAGTGATTTGGTTATAACTTCAGTTATAAATATTTATCCTTTTTTTCTTAGATTCAGTAATGGCAGAAAGTGAAGAGGAACTAAAAAGCCTCTTGATGAAAGTGAAAGAGGAGTGAAAATGTTGGCTTAAAGCTCAACATTCAGAAAACAAAGATCATGGCATCTGGTCCCATCACTTCATGGGAATAGATGGGGAAACAGTGGAAACAGTGTCAGACTTTATTTTGGGGGGCTCCAAAATCATAGCGATGGTGATTTCAGCCATGAAATTAAAAGTCACATACTCTTTGGAAGAAAAGTTATGACCAAACTAGACAGCATATTCAAAAGCAGAGCCATTACTTTGCCGACTAAGGTCCATCTAGTCAAGGCTATGTTTTTTCCAGTAGTCATGTATGGATGCGGGAGTTGGACTGTGAAGAAGGTTGAGTGCCAAAGAATTGATGCGTTTGAACTGCGGCGTTGGAGAAGACTCTTGAGAGTCCCTTGGACTGCAGGGAGATCCAACCAGTCCATTCTGAAGGAGATCAGCCCTGGGATTTCTTTGGAAGGAATGATGCTAAAGCTGAAGCTCCAGTACTTTGGCCACCTCATGTGAAGAGTTGACTCATTGGAAAAGACTCTGATGTTGGGATGGATTGGGGGCAGGAGGAGAAGGGGACGACAGAGGATGAGATGGCTGGATGGCATAACTGACTTGATGGACATGAGTCTGAGTGAACTCCAGGATTTGGTGATGGACAGGGAGACCTGGTGTGCTGCGATTCATGGGGACTCAAAGTGTCGGACACGACTGAGAGACTGAACTGAACTGAACTGAACTGAACACTTTCTCATGCAGAGTACATCATGAGAAATGCTGGGCTGGAAGAAGCACAAATTGGAATCAAGATTGCTGGGAGAAATATCAATAACCTCAGATATGCAGATGCTGCTGCTACTGCTAAGTCGCTTCAGTCGTGTCTGACCACCAGGCTCCCCCATCCCTGGGATTCTCCAGGCAAGATCACTGGAGTGGGTTGCCATTTCCTTCTCCAATGCATGAAAGTGAAAAGTGAAAGTGAAGTCGCTGAGTCGTGTCCGACGCCTAGTTACCCCATGGACTGCAGCCTACCAGGCTCCTCCATCCATGGGATTTTCCAGGCAAGAGTACTGGAGTGGGTTGCCATTGCCTTCTCCAGATATACAGATGCCACAACCCTTATGGCAGAGAGTGAAGAGGAACTAAAAAGCCTCTTGATGAAAGTGAAAGAGGAGAGTGAAAAAATTGGCTTAAAATTCAGAAAACTAAGATCATGGCATCTGGTTCCATCAGTTCATGGGAAATAGATGGGGAAACAGTGGAAACAGTGTCAGACTTTATTTTGGGGGGCTCCAAAACCACTGCAGATGGTGACTGCAGCCATGAAATCAAAAGACACTTACTCCTTGGAAGGAAAGTTATGACCAACCTAGATAGCATATTAAAAAGCAGAGGCATTACTTTGCTAACAAATGTCCCCCTAGTCAAGGCTATGGTTTCCCAGTCGTCATGTATGGATGTGAGAGTTGGACTGTAAAGAAAGCTGAGCACTGAAGAATTGATACTTTTGAACTGTGGTGTTGGAGAAGACTCTTGAGAGTCCCTTGGACTGCAAGGAAATCCAACCAGTCCATTCTGAAGGAGATCAGCCCTGGGTGTTCTTTGGAAGGAGTGATGCTAAAGCTGAAACTCCAGTACTTTGGCAACCTCATGTGAATAGTTGACTCATAGGAAAAGACCCTGATGCTGGGAGGGATTGGTGGCAGGAGGAGAAGGGGATGGCAGAGGATCAGATGGCTGGATGGCATCACCGGCTTGATGGACTTGAGTTTGAGTGAACTCCAGGAGTTGGTGATGGACAGGGAGGCCTGGTGTGCTGCAATTCATGGGGTTGCAAAGAGCTGGACACGATTGAGCTACTGAGCGACTGAACTGAACTGAACCCTTTCTCATAGCTGTTTTCCTAATTTGAACTTCTTCACCTCCTTTCTTTCTTCAGTTTATTTTACCCTTTGTAACAGTTACTAAGAGAGTTGATTCCTCTCTCTACCCTAGCCCAGCTCAAGAGAACTTCCTGTAAATATTCTTCCTAAGGAATAAATTAATAGATAATTACTGAATAGCCACTCAGCCCTGGCTATGCCCTGGAATCACCTAAGTAACACTGGACCTCACTATGCAGATTCTGATTGCTTTTTAATGTTGTGTTAGTTTCTGTTATACAACAAAGTGAATCTAGCTATATAAATATATATATCCTCTCCCTCTTGGACTTCCCTCCGTTCCCTCACCCTACGCTTTTAGGTCACCACAGAGCACCAAGCTGAGCTCTCTGTGTTGTTCAGCAGGCTTCCTCCCACTAGTTGTTTTACACAGGGCAAAGCACATGTGTCAATACCAATCTCCCAGTTCATCCCCCATCTCTCTTCCCAACTGTGTGTACACATTCATTCCATATGTCTGCATCTCAGTTCCTCATATGGAAATGGATATGTTAGTACCATTTTAGTAGATACCATATATATGCATCAATACATGATATTTGTTTTTCCTCTTTCTGATGTACTTCACTTAATATAATAATCTCTAGGTCCATCCATGTTGCTGCAAATGACATTATGTCATTCTTTTTTATGGCTGAGTAGTATTCCATTGTATATATGTACCACATTTCTTTATCCATTCATCTGTAGATGAATATTTCGCTTGTTCTCGTGTCCTGACCACAATGCACATTGTGGGGTACATATGGCTTTTTGAATTATAGTTTCTCCAAGGTATATGCCCAGGAGTGGGATTGCTGCCTGGGGCCAAATGATTTTAATCTGTAGATGCGATTGAGCAACACTGATCCATTTCATTCCTGGCAGGGTGCAGTCCTGAAAAATAAAGGTAGGATGCTTCCCACATCCTAACATGAAGTGACAGTGTGAACATTTATATCCACTTAAGGGATCCAAATCTGTGGCTTCAGAGACACAAGAAATATTTACTGGATGTACAGTTTTTAGGTCACAAATAAAATATTCTTTAGTTGGTAGATAATGTTGTTGAGACATGAATGATTCCCACTGGTTGTGAGGCCAAATTTATTTTATTCTACTCTTTTTTTTTTTAAAGAAGAACTTCTTTATATTTTTAATGTTAATTATTTTATTATTTATCAATTATTTAAACTATTCATTATTTTTAATAAGATCAGGTGATTCCTCTGTTCTGACCAGTGTTTGGGAATGACTGTTTTCTAACATTGTTGTATATTATGAAGCATACAGTTAAAAGGGTAAAGATGGGAGAAAGAGCTTGGGTCATACTTAGTGGGGGAAAGTTTATTGGAAGAAATGAGACCAAACTAAGACTGGAAGTTAAGGTAGGCATTTGAATGGCAGAAAGGACTGGAGTTTGGAAAATGCTAACTACACTCCAGGAACAGTGGAAAACTGTCATTTACACTCAGACTTTAGGAAGTCTTACCCTGTCATGTGAGACAAAAAGGTCTTTCTTTTAATCTGAGTTCATGATTAGTTATAGAGAACACAAAAGTCTACTTGAATGCATTGCATTCTGTCTGAAGAGTGGACATTGAAATCTCAGCTACTTATCATTTTTTTCCTAAAAAAATATTTTTAATATCTTCTTTATGCAAAGGTACTAGGTTTGCTGCTTAAAAATATGAGGTGATTTTCAAGTAAATGTTGGCAAGTATATGGAGAAAAGGTAACTCTTCCATAAGGTTGGAGGGAAGGGAAGTTGGTGCAGCCACTTTGGAAAATAGTTTGGGAGTTTCTCAAAAACTTAAAAATAGAACTACCATATGATCTAGCAATTCCATTCCTGGGCATATATCTGAAAAACAAAACAAAACATACTCAAAAGTATACATGCTCCCCTATGTTCAGTTCAGTTCAGTCGCTCAGTCATGTCCAACTCTTTGTGACCCCATGAATCGCAGCATGCCAGGCCTCCCTGTCCAACACCATCTCCCGGAATTCACTCAAACTCATGCCCATCAAGTCAGTGATGCCGTCTACCCATCTCATCCTCTGTCATCCCCTTTTCCTCCTGTCCCCAATCCCTCCCAGCATCAAAGTCTTTCCATTGAGTCAACTTTCTGCATGAGGTAGCCAAAGTACTGGAGTTTCAGCTTTAGCATCATTCCTTCCAAAGAATACCCAGGGCTGATCTCCTTTAGAATGGACTGGTTGGATCTCCTTGCAGTCTATTTACAACAATCAAAACATGGAATCCACCTAAATGTTCATCAACAAATGAATAAATGAAGAAGATATGGTACATATATACAGTGGAATGTACCTCAGCTGTACATATGAAATCATGCCATTTGCAGCAACAGGGACAGACTTAGAGGACATTATGCTAAGTGAGATATCATATAGAGAAAGACAAATACTGTATGATAACACTTATGTGTGGAATCACTCTAAAAAATGCAACAAACTAGTGAATATAACAATAAAGAAGCAGATTCATAGAACAAACTAAAACTTAACAATGCAGAAAAGTGGAGGGGCAATACATGGGTGGGGGAGAGGGATGCAAACTATTGGGTGTGAGATGGACTAAAAGAATGTATTGTTCAAATGGGAAATACAGCCAACAGTTTGTAATAACCGTAAATTAAAAGTAACCTTCACAAACTATATTAAAATTTTTAATTAATAAATAAGGGCTTTCCTGTTGGTTCAGTGGTAAAGAATGCTCCTGCCATTGAGGGAGAAATGGGTTCCATCCCTGGTCTGGGAGGATCTCACATGCTTCAGAGCAACTAAGCCCATGTGCCACAGCTATTGAACCTTCACTCTAGAGGCCAGGAGCTGCAACTACTGAGCCCATACACCCTAGATTCTGTGCTCTGCAACAGGAAAAGCCATCACAGTGAGAAGTCTCTATTCATCACAACTAGGGAAAAGCCCAAAGAGCAAGTAAGACTTATACAGCCAAAAATAACTTAATAAAAAAATAAAGATTATTTTAAAAATACAATATTAGGTGATTGTGTTTTTATCTTAGTTATAGGAAACTGATACTCTTATTTCCATTTTAGAGGTAAGAAAATTATAACCCCAAGAAAATGTGCAATTTGTCCAATCAGTACAGTTCAGTTGCTCAGTCGTGTCCGACTCTTTGCAATCCCATGAATCGCAGCACGCTAGGCCTCCCTGTCCATCACCAACTCCTGGAGTTCACTCAGACTCATTTCCATCAAGTCAGTGATCCCATCCATCCATCTCATTCTCTGTCGTCCCCTTCTCCTCCTGCCCCCAATCCCTCCTAGCATCAGGGTCTTTTCCAATGAGTCAACTCTTCACATGAGGTGGCCAAAGTATTGGAGCTTCAGCTTTAGCATCAGTCCTTCCAATGAACACCAGGACTGATCTCCTTTAAGATGGACTCATTGGATCTCCTTGCAGTCCAAGGGACTCTCAAGAGTCTTCTCCAACACCACAGTTCAAAGCATCAATTCTTCAATGCTCAGCTTTCTTCACAGTCCAACTCTCACATCCATACATGACCACTGGAAAAACCATAGCCTTGACTAGGCAGACATTTGTTGGCAAAGTAATGTCTCTGTTTTTTAATATGCTATCTAGATTGGTCATAACTTTCCTTCCAAGGAGTAAGTGTCCTTTAATTTCATGGATGCAATCACCATCTGCAGTGGTTTTGGAGCCCCCCAAAATAAAGTCTGACACTGTTTCCACTGTTTCCCCGTCTATTTCCCATAAAGTGATGGGACCAGATGCCATGATCTTCGTTTTCTGAATGTTGAGCTTTAAGTCAACTTTTTCACTCTCCTCTTTCACTTTCATCAAGAGGCTTTTTAGTTCCTCTTCACTTTCTGCCATGAGGGTGGTGTCATCTGCATATCTGAGGTTATTGATATTTCTCCCGGCAATCTTGATTGCAGCTTGTGCTTCTTCCAGACCAGCGTTCCAAGAGGCTACATGCTTGCACATCTGAGGAAGCAGTTAGTTAAATGTGTCAGGAACAACAGAGAGATTATAACATATCAGGGCTGTAATACACATTGGGCAAAGTTAAAGTAAATGGATGCATTGCAGTCGATGCTCTTTTTAAGAGTAGTGCAAGGAAATGAGCAGTACATTTTCCACTTTTAGTTCATTATTTTTTGGCTCCAACTCTTTATGTTTTAGCTATATGACATGCCACTAAAAGGTTTTGTCCCAAACTGTGGTGCTGCATGTTTCCAATGGAGATAGATGACTGTGGTTTCACTGGCTTGACAAGTTATCCAGTCTGTGTCAGGGAATTCCCCTCAGCTTCTATCTTTTGACACAACTTACTTCATCAGGAGCTGTGAGACAGATCATGAACTCCTTATTGCCAAAGTCTGACTTAAATTGAAGAAAGTAGGGAAAACCACTTGACCATTCAGGTATGACCTAAATCAAATCCCTTATGATTATGCAGTAGAAGTGACAAATAGATTTAATGCACTAGATCTGATTGAGTACCTGATGAACTATGGATGGAGGTTCATGACATTGTACAGAAAACAGGGATCAAGACCATCCCCAAGAAAAAGAAAAGCAAAAATTTGAAATGGCTGTCTGAGGAGGTTTTACAAGTAGCTATGAAAAGAAAAGAAGCTAAAGCAAAGGAGAAAAGGAAAGATATACCCATTTGAATGCAGAGTTCCAAAGAACAGCAAGGAGAGAAAAGAAAGCCTTCCTCAGGGATCAATGCAAAAATATAGAAGAAAGCAATAGAATGGGAAAGACTAGGGATCTCTTCAAGAAAATTAGAGACACCAAGGGGACATTTCATGCAAAGATGGGCTCAATAAAGAACAGTAATGGTATAGATCTAACAGAAGCAGAAGATATTAAGAAGAGGTGGCAAGAATACATAGAAGAACTATAGAACAAAGATCTTCATGACCCAGATAATCACGATGGTATGATCACTCACCTAGAGTTAGACATCCTGGAATGTGAAGTCAAGTGGGCCTTAGGAAGGATCGCTATGAACAAAGCTAGTGGAGGGGATGGAATTCCAGTTGAGCTATTTCAAATCCTGAATGATGATGTTGTAAAAGTGCTGCACTCAATATGCCAGCAAATTGGGAAAACTCAGCAGTGGCCACAGGACTGGAAAAGGTCAGTTTTCATTCCAATCCCTAAGAAAGGCAATGCCAAAGAATGCTCAAACTACTGTACAATTTCACTCCTCTCACATGCTAGTAAAGTAATGCTCAAAATTTTCCAAGCCAGGCTTTAGCAGTATGTGAACTGTGAACTTCCAGATGTTCAAGCTGATTTTAGAAAAGTAAGAGGAACCAGAGATCAAATTGCCAACATCCGCTGGATCATTGAAAAAGCAAGAGAGTTCCAGAAAAACATCTATTTCTGCTTTATTGACTATGCCAAAGCCGTTAACTGTGTGGATCACAATAAACTGGAAAATTCTGAAAGAAATGGGAATATCAGACCACCTGACCTGCCTCCTGAGAAATCTGTATGCAGGTTAGGAAGCAACAGTTAGAAGTGGACATGGAACAACAGACTGGTTTCAAATAGGAAAAGGAGTATTTCAAGGCTGTATATTGTCACCCTGCTTATTTAAATTATATACAGAGTACATCATGAGAAATGCAGGGCTGGATGAAATACAAGCTGGAATCAAGATTGCTGGGAGAAATATCAATAACTTCAGATATGCAGATGACACCACTCTTAAGGCAGAAAGTGAAGAAGAACTAAAGAGACTCTTGATGAAAGTGAAAGAGGAGACTGAAAAAGTTGTCTTAAAGCTCAACATTCAGAAAACTAAGATCATGGCATCTGGTCCCATCACTTCATGACAAATAGATGGGGAAACAGTGGAAACTGTGCCTGAATTTATTATTTTTGGCTCCAAAATCACTGCAGATTGTTGTTGAAGCCATGAAATTAAAAGACACTTACTCCTTGGAAAGAAAGTTATGACCAACCTAGAGAGCATATTAAAAAGCAGAGACATTACTTTGCCAATAAAGGTCCATCTAGCCAAGGCAATGGTTTTTCCAGTAGTCATGCATGGATGTGAGAGTTGGACTCTAAAGAAACCTGAGCACCAAAGCACTGATACTTTTGAACTGTGGTGTTGGAGACTCTTGAGAGTCCCTTGGACTGCAAGGAGATCCAACCAGTCCATCCTAAAGGAGATCAGTCCTGAGTATTCACTGGAAGGACTGATGTTGAAGCTGGGACTCCGATACTTTGGCCACTTGATGCAAAGAGCTGACTCATTTGAAAAGACTCTGATGCTGGGAAAGATTGGAGGCAGGAGGAGAAGGGGACAACAAAGGATGAGGTGGTTGGATGGCATCACCGACTCAATGGACATGAGTTTGAGTGAACCTCAGGGTTTTGGTGGTAGACAGGGAGGCCTTGTGTGCTGTGGTCCATGGGGTCACAAAGAGTTTAGCATGAATAACTGACTGAACTTAACTGAACTGAACTTTATCAGGAAAGAAATCTTACCTCAAATAAGGTACCCAGGACTCAAGCTCCAAAAGAGGCCCAGTGCAGGAAAATTTACCATAAGGGCAACAACAACATCATCAGCAACAATAATAATAAGTTCCTAGGTTGGTATTTCATTCTCAGTTAACACCTATAGGTGGGAAGAGCAGATAGATTAGCTCTATTTTCTATGTGGGAAAACTTTGGTATTAGAAGAAATGATGTTTATGACTGGTAAGTCTCTCTTTACACTCAGGTCACTGAAGTTTCCTTAGTTAAAGGCTGCTAAATAAGATTTGAACTGCCACTTCTAACTTATCCTGCTGGTGGATTTGGTTTTTCCAGTAGTCATGTATGGATGTGAGAGTTGGACTGTGAAGAAGGCTGAGGGCCGAAGAGTTGATGCTTTTGAACTGTGATGTTGGAGAAGACTCTTGAGAGTCCCTTTGGCTGCAAGGAGATCCAACCAGTCCATTCTGAAGGAGATCAGCCCTGGGATTTCTTTGGAAGGAATGATGCTAAAGCTGAAGCTCCAGTACTTTGGCTACTTCATGCAAAGAGTTGACTCATTGGAAAAGACTTTGATGCTGAGAGGGATTGGGGGCAGGAAGAGAAGGAGACGACGGAGGATGAGATGGCTGGATGGCATCACTGACTCGATGGACATGAGTCTGAGTGAACTCTGGGAGTTGGTGATGGACAGGGAGGCCTGGCATGCTGCAATTCATGGGGTCGCAGAGTCGGACATGACTGAGTGACAGAACTGAACTGAACTGAGGAAAAAAAAAAATGTCATGTGTCATCTCCAGCTCATATTCACTAAGATATCCAGGGTCTGTGATACTCTTAGCTTTATAAAATGACAATTAATTGAACATCTAGAGTGAGCATTTTCCTCCTCCACAGAACAAGTAATTTAATTACAATAACACATTTAACAATAATGCAATACTTCAGCATGAGATTACTTTGCCATCATTAATTAATGCATTATATCAAGGACATGCACCTTTTAGCCTCAAGTTCCTTCAGTCTCTTTCTTGCACTCTCAAGAAAGTTATTCAGCAGAGCTGCCCTTTTTGGTACAAATACCACAGCTCAAAGCATGGTGTCAGATTAACTTGTTTCTGTCAGTATTCCCCACACATTTCACAATTATTGTCGACTACACAGCTTAGGTTGGCATTTTTTTTTAAACCTATTTTCCATTGCTACTTTTAACTGGAGATTAAAAGTCAGTGGATAGATTCAGTTTAATTCCACTCAGATGTAAATAATTACTTGCTCAATCAATTCTGCCTGCTGAATTTCTCTGTCCCGGACTAGGTACCCTTTAACTAAATCTACTTTATTTTTAGTTCCTGTCCTAAGTTCTAAGGTACTGCAATGTAGAGTCCCAGCAAAATATATAAAATGATGGAAAATATAAAATGTTTTATCAGCCTTGAATGAGGTGACTTGGTGTACAAATTCCTTAGGAACTTTATGTTCACACACTAAAATAGAGTTATAGAGGTGATGCAATGATTTGCAAAGTAAGAATATTGTGCAAGGTTTTTTAGAATGTTAAGGTAAAAACATAGGGATAATAAAAGAGCTCTTGTGAATTGAGTGATGGATTTAATCTTTTTATATAAAATTGAAACACTGCTATTAATTTACTGATATTGAACATATCTCTGTCATAACTTGTGTTTTTCATGTCTAATATACACCAAAGACTCACCCTACCCAGCAACAAGCTTGATGCTACAGGGGTAACAACTCCCTAAATCCTCTGAGTATTAAAATCACACGTCTTTATGTTTTTGTTTGTTTGAAATACAGATATCCCGGCTCCTTCAAGCCCTAATAGATCAGAATCTAAGTTGGAGGGTGGTGGCAGAGATGGGATTTAGAACTCTAATAATCTTCTCAGGAGTCTTTTGAAACTCCTCCTGTAGAGGACAAAGGAAGCAGGGCTTTATGACAGTCATCTGTATCATGGGAGTATAAAAGCGACTTATTGCCCATTTGATGCATTGATTACCAGGATCTATTCTAGAGGTGAGCAAAGGAAGATTTGCGGGGCTAACCTGTTCTGTTCTCTGCTTTTTTAATATCTTGATAATTAAGATATATTTTAACAGAGTTGAAGAAAGTCAAAGGAAAAACAGTGTTTTATGGCACATAAATTATATATGGAAGGTCATAGCATCTGGTCCCATCACTTCATGGAAAATAGATTGGGAAACAGAGGAAACAGTGAGAGACTTTATATTTTGTGGCTCCAAAAATCACTGCAGATGACGATTCCAGCCATGAAATTAAGATGCTTACTCCTTGGAAGGAAAGTTATGACCAACCTAGACAGCATATTAGAAAGCAGAAACATTACTCTGTTGACAAAGGTCCATCTAGTCAAGTCAGTGGTTTTTCCAGTAGTCATGTATGGATGTGAGAACTGGACTATAAAGAAAGCTGAGTGCAGAAGAATTGATGCTTTTGAACTGTGGTGTTGGAGAAGACTGTTAAGAGTCCCTTGGACTGCAAGGAGATCCAAACAGTCCATCCTAAAGGAGATCAGTCCTGGGTGTTCATTGGAAGGTCTGATGTTTAAGCTGAAACTCCAATAATTTTGCCACCTGATGTGAAGAACTGACTCATTTGAAAAGACCCTGACCCTGGGAAAGATTGAAGGCAGGAGGAGAAGGGGATGACAGAGGATGAGATGGTTGGATGGCATCACCAACTCAATGGGCATGAGTTTGGGTGGGCTCCGGGAGTTGGTGTTGGCCAGGGAGGCCTCATGTGCTGCAGCTCATGGGGTCACACGACTGAGTGACTGAACTGAAGGGAACTGAACTGAAATGTCATTATCTGTAAGTCAAATTTTATTGGAACACAGACATACCCACTTGTTTATATATTGTCACTGACAGGATGACTAATTCTTTGAGACAGAGACTATATGCGAATTGCAGCCTAAACTAATTAATATTCAATTATTTATAGAAAAGAATTTTATAGGAAAAGTTTACCAGCCCTTCATCCCTTATTCTGAATGAAAAATTGAAAGTATGTGCTTTACCAAATTTTGGTGAGAATTAAGAAATGGAAACATACCCCAAATCTAGTATGGAATGTGTTACCTGTCAGGAATGGAAATGGGAGTATTTTGTCCTCTGTTTCCAGAAGTCCACAGTGAAAAGGAAAAAGTCCTCTAAAACAATTATTCTCCAAGTGCATCCTTGGATTAACAGCAGCAGCATTGCTTGGGAATGCACTAGAAATGCCAATTCTTAGGGCCCAGTCCAGACAAAATCAGACATACTGGGATTCAGGTCCAGCAATCTATATTTTACCAAGTCTTACAAATGAGTCTGTACACATTTTCTGTCTAAGGGTTGAGGTGGGTACTGTTTGTAGATCACTGCGCTAAGAAACATTGGGAAAGAAATCAGAAAATAATTGTTACCAGGTAGACAAAATTCCATGCAACTAAGTATGAAAGTACGTTGTTGTAGTCACTGCTTGAAGTTGACAAAAGTCAAGGCATTTCTAGGCAAACACACACCCATGAGAAAATCCTTTTCTGTATGGTGGACGCAAAATTTTGAAGTCCCTTGGCTGAGATTTCAGTATAACAACAGGCCTAAATTTTATGTTGACATGAGGCTCCTAATAGAGATCGAATACTGAGTCAAACTGAAAATGTTTCTGACATCTGACAAAAATAGCCAATTTATGGGAGGTGAACTATACTTATTCTACATGCAAAAGACAGCCTATCATTAACCTAAATGTGCCTCTACAACTATTCTCTTACTTGTGTCACACTCTGAGGAAATCTAAACACAAAAACACGCAATTGATATTGACATGCTTTTTTGACTTTATGATGGTGCAAAATCAATAGGCATTCAGTAGAAGCTGTACTTCAAGTTTTGAATTTTTATCTTTTCCCAGGCTATCAGATATGCTGTGATACACAATATTCTCTTATGATGCTGGACAGCAAGCCCCAGATACCAGTCTGCCATGTAATCATGAGGGTAAGCAATGTATTCAGCAACATTCTCCACTCATATAGCCATCATGTTTTCCACTTTCAGTTCAGTTCAGTTCAGTTCAGTTACTTAGTCATGTCCAGCTTTTTGTGACCCCATGAATTGCAGCATGCCAGGCCTCCCTGCGCAACACCAACTACCGGAGTTGACTAAGACTTGCGTCCATCGAGTCAGTGCTGCCATCCAGCCATCTCATCCTCTGTTGTCCCCTTCTTCTCCTGCCCCCAATCCCTCCCAGCATCAGAGTTTTTCCAGTGAGTCAACTCTATGCATGAGGTGGCCAAAGTACTGGACTTTCAGCTTTAGCATCATTCCTTCCAAAGAACACCCAGGGCTGATCTCCTTCAGAATGGACTGATTGGATCTCTTTGCAGCCCAAGGGACTCTCAAGAGTCTTCTCCAACACCAGAATTCAAAAGCATAAATTCTTTGGCACTTCAAAAGCATCAATTCTTCGGCGCTCAGCCTTCTTCACAGTCCAGCTCTCACATCCATACATGACCACAGGAAAAACCATAGCCTTGACTAGATGGACCTTAGTCGGCAAAGTAATGTCTCTACTTTTGAATATACTATCTAGGTTGGTCATAACTTTTCTTCCAAGGAGTAAGTGTCTTTTAATTTCATGGCTTCAGTCACCATGTGCAGTGATTTTGGGGCCCCCAAAAATAAAGTCTGACACTGTTTACACTGTTTCCCATTTATTTCCCATGAACTGATGAGACCAGATGCCATGATCTTTGTTTTCTGAATGTCGAGATTTAAGCCAATTTTTCACTCTCCTCTTTCACTTTCATCAAGAGGCTTTTTAGTTCCTCTTCACTTTCTGCCATAAGGGTGGTGTCATCTGCATATCTGAGGTTATGGATATTTCTCCCAGCAATCTTGATTCCAGCTTATGTTTCTTCCAGCCCAGCATTTCTCATGATGTATTCTGCATATAAGTTAAATAAGCAGTGTGACAATATACAGCCTTGATGTACTCCTTTTCCTATTTGGAACCAGTCTGTTGTTCCATGTCCAGTTCTAACTGTTGCTTCCTAAGCTGCATACAGATTTCTCAAGAGGCAGGTCAGGTGGTCTGGTATTCCCATCTCTCTCTGAGTTTTCCACAGCTTATTGTGATCCACACAGTCAAAGGCTTTGGCATAGTCAATAAAGCAGAAATAGATGTTTTTCTGGAACTCTCTTGCTTCTTCGATCATCCAGCGGATATTGGCAATTTGATCTCTGGTTTCTCTGCCTTTTCGAAAACCAGCTTGAACATCAGGAAGTTCACAGTTGACGTATTGCTGAAGCCTGGCTTGGAGAATTTTGAGCATTACTTTCACTTTCAATATAGTATTTAACAAACCACATGAGTTATTCAACACTTTATTATAAAATAAGCTTGGTTTTAGATGATTTTCTCCCCGTGTGGGCTAATGTGAGTATTCTTAGCACATTTAAGGTAGAATAGGCCAAGCCACAATGGTTAGGTAGGTTAGTAGTATTAAATGCATTTTTGACTTTAGATATTTTCAATTTATGATGGGTTTTGAGAAGTGTAACCTCCTCATAAGTTGAGGTCGATCTGTAATTCTCTGTGAAGATTCTCACTTCTTCGAAGTCCATTCTTAACAGCTCATCTTTTCAGAAATGGTGGCTCAGATGGTGAAGCGTCTGTCTACAATGCGGGAGACCCAGGTTCGATCCCTGTGCCAGGAAGATCCCCTGGAGAAGGAAATGGCAATCCGCCCCAGTACTGTTGCCTGTAAAATTCCATGGACAGAGGAGCCTGGTAAGCTACAGTCCATGGGGTCACAAAGAGTCGGACACGACTGTGCGACTAATCACATAATCACAATCGTTAAAAGAAAAAGAAAGAATTTTGAAACATAAGATCATAACACTGGAGAATCTCTCAAGATGACTTAGGAACATTTCTAGGCAGTGATGGACCAAACTTTTCCTTTGTAATTCTTGACTATGTTATGTCTTAAAAACTAAAACACAAACAAAAAGACCACAGATGGGCTTTTTAGAGCTAAAAATAACCCTGGTAAACATGATGGGGATTTATCTTCCACATATTAAGAACTCTGTGTGCCATGCATTGTACAGAAATTCTTAGAGGTCCAGTGAGGAAAATATTAACATCTATCTCTTAGAAATAAGAAATCAATTGGAACTGGTTTTGAGCTCCTTAGTGAAAGAGAAGATTGGAAGAGATATTTGAGAGAAGGATGAAAAGCTCTAGGTATGAAGAAATTCTTCTGGAACAACAGACAAAATGTGCCCCAAATTGACCCAACACTAAGCATGCCCAATAGAGAGCACGGCATGACTTTGTCTTGAGTCCATCATTATCTTCATGTTCCATCAAATTTCGGAGGCTTTGACAGGATCTAGCAATTTATTCTTAATGCAGACATTGATAGGCCTCTCTGTCAGTGGCATTGCCAGCAGCGCATAGGGACAGCAGAAGTTACAGCAAGAGCAGGGCAGAGTTAGCATGCTGAGAGAGCGCTGGTAGGACAAGTGAGTTAACACTGTGGAATCTCCCTGGCTCCCCAGGAGCTTAGGGATGGTGGTCCTTCTCTTACTCTGTTGAGGTCTCTGGTGATGGTGGATATGTAGGGACTGATGTCTTTCAGTGTTATATTGTTCTTAATGAAAACTGAAGGTGGTCCTGCCAAGTCCCTTAGCAGTAAAATTTAGTAGTTTAAAGTACACAGGGATCAACATTTAGGGTAGAATTTATTCTGCAGTCATAAGAACCAAAAGTCTCAAATTCTTTCTGGGAGTTGAAAGAAAAATTCCAGCCCTGGCCCCTGGGTCAACTCAGAAGGCTATAAAAGTAGGAAAGTAAAATACTACTGAGAGGAGAATGGTTAACCAAAATAAATAAATAAATAAATAGTGCTTTCTATCACTGGTTTGTACCATCACCCTGAGAGAAACTGATGGAGAGTCAGGAGGTTAAATCCAGCTTACATGTCTATCCTACTTCACCATAGTTTTGACCAGATTATCGTCCTCTCTCTCAGGAAGAGTTTCTTGCTCTCACTCTCTTATATTCTCTCATTTGCTCTCTCTCACATGTATGCTTACACTCAGAGGTAAGCACATACTAACATTCAGATTTACAAAGAGAATGTATTCTTAAAGTCAATTCACATATTTCACTGTCAGTGAACTTCTTCGAACTGCAAATGCATTATCAATGAGGAACCTAGGTCCAGGAGATATTTGTAACATGATTTTTCAGAGGAAGAAACCAAGTTCACAAAGTCAGCAGTTTACTCAAAGTCATGCCAATATTTGACTTAGAGCTTTTGAGTGATGCCTTGTGTCACTTGCATCAGGAGACTGATTAAAAGTCTCCTGACTCTAGCCATGGCTCTTAAAATTGCTACTAAAATAAATATTGTCCTCAGGTGTTACTTCTTTACTGAAGGCATTTGAGTGGTCTTGATATTTTCAAAATATTCTCAACCTGGTCCTGTCATTTAAAATTATAAGATAAATTCTTCCTTTGAACAAATCACAAATCAGAGTTAGCATGAATAACCAAACAATTTTTCTTTTAAGATTTTATTACTTAATTTAAAAAAAAAAAGAGAGGGGAGACCATCTCTGGTGGGCCAGTGGTTAAGAATCTGCTTTGCAATGCATATGGGTTTGATCTCTGGTCAGGGAACTAAGATCCCACGTGCTGAAGAGGAACTGAGCCTGCACACCACAACTAGAGAGTCCGTGGGCTATGGCAGAGATCCCTCTTTCTGTGACTAAGACCAAACACAGACAAATTGATAAATAGGTTTAAAAAGACTTTATTTTCATTGGGTTCTTAATCATATGATTGATTCTGATGTTTCAAAGAAAGCAAGCACACTTTGGAATACACACTAAAATTCAAACTCCGACTGTCTAGAAATTTTCTCCCATGCCAGGTGCTCTGTAATTATGGAAGATGAGATCATATGGTCTTGAGTCTCATCATTTCTGTCCCAGGGCACCTTTTGGAATAGCTATTTCATCAAAGACACAATTGTCAGACAAATTATTTAAATAAATACAATAAAATTCTGTTGACCTGTGTCCTGAGAAAAATAAGGGCAGAGCAGCCTTGGACAGAGTTGTGTGTTTGGTGGCAAGTTGCCAATTTCAGAACCATGTCTTCCCCATGATTTTAACTCCAAAGTGAAGCTACTACTTTTTTGTTATTGTGCATTAATCTCATAAGTTAATTTTAATGTTCTCAAGATGTAAATCTTTTACAACTTGGAGATGAATTAATATAAAATATTCATTAGTTCTGAATAGAACTGGACAGTTTCAGCTCTGTCCTAAATGCTTTTACAAATGAAAGGTAATCTCCATGAAGTATTTAGATGCCAGTCTGAGTTATGACTCTTGAAACAAAATGACCTCATGCATATTTAGATTCTATATATTCATGAACATTTTTTGTAGGAACATTTTTTATTGGTTACAATAGTTTTCAGCTAACAAATCAACCCTGAATTGTGACGTACCAGGCTGCTTGCTGTCTGTTAAATGCTAATCTTGCTGAAGTTTTTCAGTTTGCAAGTAATTTTAAATAGACAGGTCCTCTATTTGAATTGTATTGTATACATGACTCATTGCTCCTTTTGCCAAGAAATGAATCATAAATAACATCATTTTCCAATAGAAGAGAAGATATATAATGTTTATGTAACTTTACATAAGCTATCTAATGTAGATATCTAAATTTAGTATTAATTTTCAAAACTTATGACCAGAAACATCTCCAATAGTAAAATATTTGAATCATCTTAAGCCTCACTTAAATATTTTACATATATTATCATAATTATTTCTCCCAACACCTAAATGAATTAAGTATGATTGTGCCCATTTTACAAAAGGTAATCTAAGGCTCCAGTTTGTATCCACCTGGTATAGGATAACACAGCTATGTTTTTCTAAGTATCTTAGCAACCTCTAATCTTTTAAATCTGCATTTTATAAAAGAGAACCTATTCCTCAGGTTTGCACATCACAGTAACATAACTGTCAAAGAGAATAGAAGGAACACAGGCATCCCCTTTTCTTAAACTAAGTCTATTCAATTACAGGAGAGAGTTCATTTTTCAAAAATATCTCTAAGACACACATAGCACAATGACACACATGGGGCAAAGTGTTTTCCCGAAAGTTTTTAAACATAGACTTTTCTTTCTTGCCGGGGTCCAGCCCCAGTGGGATCCAGGGAATTTGAAGTGGGGACGGAGTCGGTGTCCTAGGAAAGAACTTACTTAATTACAGATAAAAAGAGAGATTAGAAAAGAATCGTGTAGTAGGAAAATTAGTGGAGAAAAAGAGGCTGAATAACTTGGTTTATATGGAAAACCAATAAAATCCAAGACAAGGAATTTGCACCATCTACGTAGGCCACCAGTGCCCACTTGAATAGCGGAGGGTGCCCCGCCTTGGGCTCCCTCTCACATGGGTCTTAGAAGCTAGGGCAAGTAAGTAGACATGGTGAGCCTCCATGCTCCAGATGGGAATTGAGTCAGAAAAGAAGAGAATGAGAAAAGACCACACAGGAGAGACCAGTCTTTCCAGGAATGGTCAGTTTTCTTTATTTTCAGGTTTGCTTATATACTTTTTGTTATACATAGAGATAGAATACAAAGTCACGTGGGGTCAGCAGACCTGACCTTTATCAAAATCAGGTGCTTCATATACATGTATATGAAGGTCTTAGGGGTTTTACATCATCTTCTGGCCAAGAGGCCTGCTAACATTTTATGACCCCTCCTTTCTGATAACGGTCAATCAACCAGAAAACTTATTTTTCCCAGGGGTGATTTTTTTTCTTAAACCAGGTGCCACCCTCTGAAAGTACCAGATAAAGTTGCATTCTTATAGGGTGAGGGTGCAGGGGGTTATAATCAAGAAAGGAATTTACTTAGCCTAAGGTTTAACAGGATTGATATCAAAGGTTAATACTTATTTCTCCTATATGCTAGTTATATATTCATTAACGTGTATAAGGGCAGGGGATTTAGCAGCAAACATTGGCCCAATAAATGAAAAACCCTTCACCACTATAATTCCTCGTCAACCCACTATACTAATAATTTCTAACTTCCTAAAAGAATCTGTCTTTAGAAAGTTTAAAACATCTCGTGCCTCTCATGGTTGGGAGGCTGTAAACAATCACATGTGGCTGGACGAACCTGTTCAGGCAGGCTAGATAACCTTCAGAGGAGTTTGTAAGTTGAAACACTCTTGTCATGCCCAGGAATTTTTATTAACTGGAGCTGTAGGTTAACTCCCTTTCCGAGAGAGATGGTGGGGGACAGCCCCCAGTAAAGTCAGAGGTATAGGTGAGAGCATAAAGCAGTAAAATAGGCAGACTCTGGTTTTGGGAGCAGATGCTCGGGAACAGGGGGTCTCCTGAGGCTCAATCCCGCCTTTGCATATGCCGTGCCTCTTTCCTCATGACCTTTGCCACTGGTGGAGTTCCTCACGCTGGCTCCCGGCACTTTCTAGCACAGCTCTTATTAAACTCCTTAGAACACAACTGTGCCCTCCATGGAGATGTGAGAAATTTCTAGTGAGAGGTATAATTTTTTTTTTTTTTAATTTGGATTCATTTTAAAACTTTAACATTCCTCAAAAAGAAAAAAAAAAAGAAGAAGAAGAAGAAATATGACCTTGAAAAATGTTGAGTGAGGACATTATCTCAATATTTACTAAGGAAATAATTGTCCAAATTAGTTTTAGGGTTCTATGATGATTACATACCACTATCAACATTTTCCAATAATAATGGCCACATGTCCAAATGAATGATCTAGGGTATTTTTTAAATGAATTTTGGCTTATATAGTTTATTCATTTATATTTTGTCTTTTTGGATAACACAAGCAAATTTATTTGAGTTGAATAACTTATTTTTATCTCCTTTGGTAATTATATAGAAATGTGTGTGTGTTAGTCACTCAGTTGCGTCTGACTCTTTGTGACCCCATGGACTGGGGCCCACCAAGTTTCTTCATGTGATTTTTCCAGGCAAGAAGACTGGAGTGGGTTGCCAGTTCCTTCTCCAATTACATAGAAATAACTGACATTAAACTGAATCTGGGTTTCTTTATACTGCATCAAAATATGTTTTTATGGAAGTGATAGAACTTCACATATTATTTTTAGGTAATAACAGCAGTTTCTTTCAATGGTCAATACACTTAAAAGGAAATAAATAAAGAAAAATGATTTGGTGATAAAAACTATGAGAGAAGGCTCATAGAACACAGAAATGGTATCTAACTCTCTTCAGGAACCAATATCCTGTACTTAACATGAGTAGTTCCTTTGTTATTTCCCCTAATATGAAGTCTCTCAGTCGTGTCCAACTCTTTGCGACCCCATGGACTGTAGTCTACTAGGCTCTTCTGTCCATTAAATTTTCCAGACAGGAATACTGGAGTGGGTTGCCATTTTCTCCTCCAGGGAATCTTCCCAACCCAGGGATCAAACCCAGGTCTCCTGCATTGCAGGTAGACACTTTACCCTCTGAGCCATCAGAGAAACCCCCATTTCCCCTCACAGGACCCTGTAAATCATGCTATCTCCTTGGTGCTGACACTCTTCAAAGGCCATATGCTCTCTCATTATTGTAATTTGCCTGGGGCTGTTATGACAAGTACCCAATATACACAAAAACAGAATGGAATAAGGATGCTTAAAGATAGTTTCTGCCCAGCCATTGCTAGGTTATAATTAACATGTTAATTCTTTCCATTTTAATTCATAGACACAATCCTACCAGCCTCCAGTCAATCATTTTTTTTGATGTAGGTGACCATCAATGTCACTGTCCTCCAGAAGCACTTACTGGATTTATTTGTATGACTATAATTTGTTATTCAAAGCAAATTGTGAAGCCTGGATCCATTCACCATGTATTGTAACATCAGGGAAGATGCAAAGGGCAGGAATGCACATCCTCCAAAAGTTCTTACTGTAAAACAAAGAAGGGCTGTGAGGTGATGGTGTAAGTTACAGTGATGGACATGCATCTCATTTTCTGGCCTTTAGATTCATAGCTGAGGTGATATAAAGTTGTACAAGAAAATCTTTGTAATTTTATGAAAGAATTGGAGTAGTTAAGTCAATAATTCAGATATATATTGAGAATTTATTTTTAACTTAGAACTGTAGTTATCCTGCAAATGGCCAAGAGAAATGTTTTCTTCCTTCAAAAATTATGCGTAAATAAAATGTGAAATAAACCCATGACCACACATAGAAACACGATCCCACTTACTCAACACAATCCACATATAATATCACCTTTTTGGAGGTGAAAAGTTTTGGCCTGGAAAACTAATTATAGGTGGAATCTCAAGGTAGCAAATATACATTGTGTTTAAATTGTATTTCCTGTTATTGTCTCTATGCAGATGACCATTTATATTGTATATTGACATATATATGTAGAATAGAGAAAATGGTATAGATGATTTTATTTGCAAAACAGAAAGAGACATAGACATAGAGGACAAATGTATGGACATCAAGTAGGGAAAAGAGGGTTGGGATGAACAGGGAGATTGGAATTGACATATATACATTACTATGTATAAAATAAATCACTAATGAAAACCTACTGTAAAGTTTAGGGAACTCTATTCAGTGCTCTCTGGTGATCTAAGTGAGAAAAAATCCAAAAAGTGCAGGTATATATATACATATAGCTGATTCACTTTTCTGTACAGTAGAAACTAACACAACGTTGTAAAGCAACTGTACTTCAATAAAAAGTAACTTTAAAAATATGGTAAAAAATAAGTACTTAGAGAAGTAGAACAAACTTTTTTCAAATGATGTTAGAACTCAAAGGAGAAAGAAATCACAGAAGGACAGAAGTAATTAAAAAAGAAAAAAATAAGAGAGAAAACCTGGAGAAGTTCTGAAGAGACAGGGCTTGGAATGATAAATTTGGAAACAGAAACAAAAATATTTCAAGTTGAGGAAACAGCTCACACAGATATGTGTAATAGAAGTGTGTGTGTGTGTGTGTGTGTGTGTTTTAGTCTGTTCTGTTTGAAGAAGAATTACAACAACAAGGAAATATGATTTTTTTTTTTTTTTTTTGGCCAAGAACAAGCCCTTGAACATTGCTCCTCTTTACAGCTTGAAACAGTATGACATTGTTGCAAAACTCACTGGGCAGAAAGAAGATGTTGAAATTTCATGTATCTTCAATCACTTCAAGATTGATGTTAGCGGTTTCTACTCTGCTTCTAAGCATCTTCAAGTTTAGAAATTTTTATTCACAGTCATTGTCTTCTCCACAGATGTTATCTCATTTGGCATGAGATTCAAGTATCTCTCAGTTTACCTAATAGCTATCAAAATTTTTGTATGTTCTTAAGTCTAACTGGTAGCACAGTTGGAAGCCCATAAATGTTCTTTAAGACTTTTTTTTTTAATTTTAAAATCTTTAATTCTTACATGCGTTAGGAAAAGAAAATAAGAAGGATGCACTGAGCAGACTTCAGACAACAAAGATTAAGTCCATGCATCAGGCACCTCCCCTAACAAGCTGTCTGTTTGCCCTCTGCCTTTCAGCATTATGAGGTAACTTCTCTCATAGCTCAGTTGGTAAAGAATCTGTTGCAATGCAGGTGACCCTGGTTCAATTCCTGGGTCAAGATGATCCTCTGGAGAAGGGATAGGCTACCCACTCCAGTATCCCTGGGCTTCCCTTGTGGCTCAGCTGGTAAAGAATCTGCCTGCAATGTGGGAGACCTGGGTTCGATCCCTGGATTGGGACGATCCCCTGGAGAAGGGAAAGGCTACCCACTCTAGTATTCTGGCCTGGAGAATTACATGGACTGCATAGTCCATGGAGTCGCAAAGAGGCAGACACAACTGAGCAACTTTCACTTCACTTCACTTTTCAGCATTATATGACACTTTAAATTGGCATCTGTTCTACTGAATGAGCTTCCTAGGTGGTACCAGTGATAAAGAATGTGCCTATCAATGCAGAAGACTCAAAAGACATGGATTTGATACCTGGGTCAGGAAGATCCTTGGAGTAGGAAATGGCATCCTACTTCAGAATTCTTGACTGGAAAATTCCACAGGCAGAGGAGTCTGGGGGCTATAGTCCATGGGGCCACAAGGAACTGAACACTACTGAGTGACTGATCAAACACACACACACACACACACTACTGAAATTAAAGAAATGGTGTTGGTGCTCAAAAATGTTTTTGAACAACGAAAGGAGGGAGGACGTGAGGGAGACTTGGGGAGAGGGAGGACTGGAGAAAAATGAGTCATTTAATAACTTCCTTAGAATCCTAGGCTAGCATGGAGCAGAGTAGGGATGCTGCTGCTGCTGCTAAGTCACTTCAGTCGTGTCCGACTCTGTGCAACCCCATAGACACCAGCCCACCAGGCTTCCCTGTCCCCTGGGATTCTCCAGGCAAGAACACTGGAGTGGGTTGCCATTGATTCTCCAATGCATGAAAGTGAAAGGTGAAAGTGAAGTCGCTCAGTCGTGTCCAACTCTTAGCAACCCCATGGACTGCAGCCTACCAGGCTCCTCTGTCCATGGGATTTTCCAGGCAAGAGCACTGGAGTGGGATGCCATTGCCTTCTCCCAGGGATACATGACCCCAAATACTTAAACCATAATCGCTGTGCATATGAATTTGAGGATTTGTTACAAACCCAAAGCCTTCTGAAACCAGGAGTTGTGAAACACTGAAAGTCACTCAGTCGAGTCTGACTCTTTGAGACACCATGGATAGTCCATGAAATTCTCCAGGCCAGAATACTGGAGTGGGTAGCTTCTTGCTTCTCCAGAGGATCTTCCCAACCCAGGGACCAAACCCAGGACTTCCAAATTGCAGGCAGATTCTTTACTATCTGAGCCACACGGGAAGCCGAAGAATAGTGGAGTGGGTAGCCTATCCCTTCTCCAGAGGATCTTTCTGACCCATGAATCGAACCAGAGTCTCCTGCTTTGCAGGTGGATTCTTTACCAACTGAGCTATAAGGGAAGCCCTAGTCTGGAGGTATTCAACTCCCTTTAGACGGGATTGTTATGCTATTTCTTTCCTTCCTTTTTATCCCTTTCCCTAAACTAAGATACTGGTGTGGCTTGGGAAGCTTACTGGCCAGTTTAATTTTTAAAGCTGGCATAAAGTGATCTTAGAACTTAAGGAAACTTAAGATATCACAGTTCAGTCTCTCAGTTGTGTCCTACTCTTTGTGACCCCATGGACTGCAGCATGCCAAACTTCCCTGTCCATCACCAACGTCCATAACTTGCTCAAACTCATGTTCATTGAGTTGGTGAAGTCATCCAACCATCTCATTCTGTCATCCCCTTCTCTCCTGCCTTAAATCTTTCCCAGCATCAGGGTCTTTTCCAGTGAGTCAGTTCTTTGAATCAGGTGGCCAAAGTATTGGATCTTCAGTTTCAGCATCAGTCCTTCCAATGAATATTTAGGACTGATTTTCTTTAGGATTGACTGGTTTGTCTCCTTTCTGTCCAGGGGACTCTTAAGAGTCTTCTCCAACACCACAATTCAAAAGCATCAGTTCTTTGGCACTCTGTTTTCTTTCTGGTCCAACTATCTTATCCATACATGGCTACTGGAAAAACCATAGCTTTGACTATATGGACCTTTGTTAGCAAAGTAATGTCTCTGCTTTTTCCAAGGAGCAAGTGTCTTTTAATTTCATGGCTGCAGTCATCATCTTCAGTGATTTTGGAGCCCAAGAAAACAAAGCCTGTCACTGTTTCCATTGTTTCCCCATCTATTTGCCTTGAAGCAATGGGACCGGATGCCATGATCTTAGTTTTTTGAATGCTGAGTTTTAAGCCAGGTTTTTTTTTTTTTTTTCACTTTCCTCTTCCACTTTCATCAATTGGCTCTTTAGTTCCTCTTGGCTTTCTGCCATAAGGGTGGTCTCATTTGCATATCTGAGGTTATTGATATTTTTCCCTGCAATCTTGATTCCAGCTTTTGCTTCATCCAGTCTGACATTTCACATGATGTACTCTGCATGTAAGTTAAATAATCAAGGTTACAATATACAGTCTTGATGTACTCCTTTCCCAATGTGGAACCCCATGAACAGTATGAAAAGATACCTAGGATGGAGGAGAAGTCTGAGATGCGTCAAGGACTAGAGATTGAATCTGTGGAGCTAGCTCATAGGACTGGTTCTTTGTGACTTTTATTAATTTATGATTCTTCTCTAAGCATCATCAGTTTCATCTGTGCAGAAATACTTTATCTTGATAAAATCCTAGGAGTTTTACCAAATACTTCCCCTTTAATGAATTTGTTCTAACCATAGGTTGTGTCTTAAAATGTTTAGTTAGAGGAAGCCAAGAAAAGATAAGCATCAGTTTTAACCAAACCAAAAAAAATAAATAAAGAAAACTATAATGTCTTTAACTTTGAACATACTCCATAACCAAATATGCCACTCACTAAAAAATAGCTCTGGCCACACTCTTTTTGCTGACAGCAGACCAAGTACAAACATGACTTATGAAGTACTTACAACCAATTCATACTGTTTCAGCTCTGCATAGACCTATTGATCTATTTTGCACTGAACTCTACTGAAATTAAAACTCAGTTATTTAAAATACACTGTATTTAAATGATGACAGTTGTTCTACAGGGTATTTGTGGATACAAATGATCTCCTGGGAGGTGCCAATGGTTTCAGGTAGCAGAATCCCATTAATATCAGCTGGTCATTTATCCTAAAGAAATATCTTTTGTGAGACAGTTATTGCCAATATAACTACTTAAAAAATATAAACAGAAGTATGATTCAGGGATTTGCTGACATATATATTGGACACTTAGAGCTGGCAATACACTCATAAGTCCATTATAAAGTTTGGCCATTAACATTGGCCAACAACTCAAGAATCCCAGAGGTGTGGTAACCTTTGCTGACACAAGCAAAGCCATTGCTTCTCTCTGAGTTTTCTCACAACCAAAGAGAAAATCACAAATTTTCTCATGACAGTAAATCCATTCATTCACTTACTCATCCCCTCACTGACTCATTCATTCCTATGCTTTTGTGTTTCCCTTCAAGAATGAACATCTTTTAGGCATCAATCACCTATTTTTAAAACCTTATGAATCCAAAGATGAGAAAAGTATATCCATTTTTCCTAAGGACTCAATCCAGACAGAGAAAACAGGATATAAACAAAAACCTAAAATATACAATATGATAAATGCACTGATAGAGATTAAGATGATAAAGAATAACAAAATAGAGACAAGAACGCAACTCAGTTGGATTCCTGTGGGTAGAGTGTGTGTGAAAGGAGGAGCAGTGGAGTGAACGGTTGAGTGACAAGGCATTCTGTCACAGCAAGCCTCACTGGAAGAATCAGTATCTGGATATGTCTTAAAATACATGCACCACTATTTACAATAGCCAAGACATGGAAGGAGCCTGTGTCCATTGACAGATGAACGGATAAAGATGTGGTACATACACACAATGGAATAGTACTCAGCGATTAAAAAGAATGAAAGAATGCCATTTTTCAGAAACACAGATGGACCTAGGCACTATCATACTAAGTGAAGTAAGCCTGACAAAGACAAATATATGATATGACTCATATGTGGGATTTAATTTAAAAATATGATACAGATGAAATTACTTACATAATAGAAGTAGACACCGATATAAAAAATAAAATTATAGTTATTTAAAGGGAAAGAAGGAATGGGTAAATTAGGAATTTAGGGTTAACATGTACACACTATTATATAAAGCAGATAACAAACAAGGACCTACTGCCTAGACTTACAGGGATCTGTATTTAATATTTTGTTATAACCTATAAGGGGAAAGAATCTGAAATATATATACTCATTGAAAAAGTTATGTAGGCAAAAGAAAAATGAGACATAGGATTGGCCATCCAGGTAAAGAAAATAAATGAAAAAGGTATATTTTCTTGTAAATATAAGGGATCAATTTATGTAAGAAAATATAAGCAGCTTCTTAATGCTAGAATGTAAACTTCAAAGCAAGAATTAGTCAAGGATAATTCTGGCTCAGTAAAACGGAAGAAGAGGACAGATAATGTTGTGTACCATTTGAGGAGTTTTGCTGTTTATCTAGTAGTAATTGGGCAGCTCTTAAAGTATTAGAAACAGAGGAGTGGCATGACGCTGTTCAGTTCAGTTCAGTTGCTCTGTCGTGTCCAACTCTTTGCGACCCCATGAATTGCAGCATGCCAGGCCTCCCTTCCATCACCAACTCCCGGAGTTCACTCAGACTCGCGTTCATCGAGTCAGTGATGCCATCCAGCCATCTCATCCTCGGTCGGCCCCTTCTCCTCCTGCCCCCAATCCCTCCCAGCATGAAAGTCTATTCCAATGAGTCAACTCTACGCATGAGGTGGCCAAAGTACTGGAGTTTCAGTTTTAGCATCATTCCTTCCAAAGAAATCCCAGGGTTGATCTCCTTCAGAATGGGCTGGTTGGATCTCCTTGCAGTCCAAGGGACTCTCAAGAGTCTTCTCTAACACCACAGTTCAAAAGCATCAATTCATCGGTACTCAGCCTTCTTCACAGTCCAACTCTCACATCCATACATGACTACTGGAAAAACCATAGCCTTGTTAGGTTTATAGAAAAACAGATTTATAACACCTTTGCTATTCATGTGTACAAAATCAAAACCAATACTTTTAAAAAACTGGAAAATGTTCCCTCTAAACTCACTTGATATGACACCTGACCTGAAATGATCCCAGTTATTTTTAGTACTTATTAATTTTCCCAGGAATGAATGTTACTTTGTTTTTCTGGAGAAATATTAGCTAATACTAATACAAGATGATGCTCCAGACCTTATTGACTGGTCATAAAATAAGTAATATAATGTTCCTTTGTAAACTATTAAAAATTTCTTGCTGGGAGCCAGCGTGAGGAATCCCACCCGTGACAAGGTCATGAGGCAGAGGCCTGATGGGCAAGGTGAGTCAAGCCTCAGGCTTTCCCCCTGGTATTTCCTGAGCATGCACCCCAAAAATAAGAATCTGCCTGCCTTGTACTTTTCCACTCTTCTAACACACTCTGGAAAAAGTTAACTCAGGGCTCTAGTCTTCTGCATTTGAAAAGGTGTTTCAATCCAAAAACCCCTCTGATGACCTTCTAGCCTGCCTGCCGGACTCGTACAGCTGCGCATGTGATTGTTTTCAGCCTCCTGACCACGGGAGGCACAGGAAGCTTAAAACATCCTAGGAATGTAGGGGCTTCCAAGGAGTCAAAATCATTAGAATAAGACTGATTAAAGGTTTCATTTGTTGAGCCAATACTTGCTGCCAAATTTTCATATCTTTTATTTGTAGATATAGTTGATATATAGAAAAACAGGTAGTAGACCTGGTATTAACAACATTAGATCTTTGAGCTAAGTACTTTCTTTGTTATAACCCACTGCACCTTTGTTCTACATGAATGTAACTTTATTTAGTACTTTGAGGGTGATGCAGAGTAAAGAAAAAACACTTCTAGGGAAAAGGAGTTTTCTGGTTGATAAACAATTATCCAGGAAGAGAGCCATAAAAATGTTAACAGGCCTCTTGGCCAGAAGATAATGTAAACCACCTGAGATCTTTTGTATATGGGAAGATATGCAAAAAGAAAGCCTGGTCTCAATGAGGGTCAGAACTGCTGCCCCTGCATAACTCTGCATATTCCATTATTTCTCTATGTACAACTTGGGGTATATAAGCTGATTTTGAAAGTGGAGTCTTTGGAGTCTTGCACCGATGCTGGGCTTCCCCATGTCTTTCTTTTCTCTCCTTTTCTGGCTGAATTCCCATCTGGAGCAGGAAGGCTCACCACATATACTTACTTGCCCTGGCTTCTAAGATCCATGTGAAAGGGTGCCTAAGGTGGGGCAATCTTTGATATTCAAGTGGGCGTTGGTGGCCTAACGTAGATGGTGCAAACCTCTTGTCTCAAGGTTTTATTGGTTTTCCCCATAAACCAAGTTATTCAGCATCTTTTTCTCCACCTAAATTTCCTACTATACTATTTCTTCCTAATCTAATCTTATATTTCTAAATAAATAAGTTTTCCTCGCCTATCCATCTCCCCTTCAAATCACTCTGGATTCACCGGGGCTGGACCCTGGCAATTTCTGAATTGTGAAATTATTTTGATGAAGGAAATATAGGTGGACCACCCTAGAAGTGTTTAGTTGGAGGGAGGTAAAACAGTTAGCAGCTAACAACAACTAAAAGGTATTTTTCTGTCTTTCAAATACATTCAGAAAATTATGGACCAAAATGTATGTAATCTTAAATAAACCCACAAGCAAGAGAATCAACCCTAAGAAAGCTGTGAAGTATTTTTTATGCAGTGGGCATCTTTCATTAAAAATCCTCATTACGTGTTCAGGGCATCTGGAAAAGGATGAGTCAGGGAATTTTTGCTTATTCTTCTTGTTTCAAGTCAGACTGTCTTATCAGAAAATTTCCAATATTTATAAAGATTCTAAATTCTCTTTAGTCCGTATTTTTAAGCTGCCTAATAGAAATCAAATTCTGCCCAAGCAAAGGGTTGAATTTTCTTTATTCTTATTTTATCCTTCAAAAATTGAGCTTGAGCTCATGGCAGATGTGAATCTAAGACATATATAATATATGAATACCTGAAAAACAAAGGCAGACTACAGTGATTTGTGCTGTTATATCCATTTTTACTATTGGCATTCTAATTTAGTGTGGGTCCAGATGATTTCAACTCTCTCAAAATTGTGCTCTTTGTCACCAGAATGGCCTCTCTCAAAACAATTCTTTTATTACAGGCAGATTTGATAAAGTAATATTATACTTTGACTTGATTTATAATTTACCTTGTCTGTTTCTTTTTTTTTTTTTTTTTGTCAATCTCCAATTTTTGCAAAGTTTTGGATGGGTCACATGCTGACATATCTGTGTTTATTATGTATTTTGAGTGTCTTTTATGGGTCACTCATTTGATGACAGTGAAGAAAAGAGAGCAAGAGTGAATTCAACCTAGAGACCATTGGATTCTGTTCTATTGTCACTGAACCCTGTCAATAAGAGTCAACCCCATGAACCTGGCCCCTTTCTGGGCCAGCAGGAAATTACTTAAGTAGAAATGTGGATTCTTTACTAGCTGAGTCACCAGGGAAGCCCAAGAATACTGGAGTGGGTAGCCTATCCTTTGTCAGAAAATCGTCCTGATCCAGCAATTGATCTTCCCAACTCCTGCATTGCAGGGTGACTCTTTACCAGCTGAGCTTTCAGGGAAAGCAGAAATAATACCTTATGTGTTATTATGAGACCATTTATTATTTGTTTCTCTTTAGCAAAATAAGATACTCAATTGAAGAAGTGTTTTTTATCCTTCATTCTGGAATCTTTATTGCTAAAATGCAGTGTCTACCTGTTTCTCTATTCAGCTGTACCTTCCATGCTCGTCTGCCATGTCAAAAGAGAGCTTTGGAATACTCTGGAAAAATTTCCACTCATCCAGAACCTGTTAACCATGGACTCCTTATTAGCCTACAACTTTTGGAGACCTGTGTTGTTAATGCCTCTGTGGAAAGAATTTTTTTGTTCGTTTCAAGCTTCCTTCCTTGACTTGTTACTAAGCTGGCAGAACCTTACAGATTATGGTTTGCAGTTGGGTAGTTTTTCATAGTTCTTATGACATTTTCTGTTTCTCATTCATTTTATTTTCATTTGATTTCGGAGAGGAAAGTACTTGTTTAGCTATCTTTTTCTTGAAATCCAGAGTGATCCTTCTAAAACAAAATCTAGATTCTGTGTTTCAAATCCTTCAGCACCTTTACTCTCTTTAGGGTCTATCTGAACTCCTTATGTTGGCCTTCAGAGTCAGCTTTCCAGCATCATTCTCAAATTCCCCCTTAATATTCTAGGCTCAAGATAACCTGAGTCATAACCATTCACAATTCCCTGCACATATCCAAATCCTTTCACCTCTAGGCATCTGCCATCTGTCTGGAATTTCTTTTAAATTGAGTGAATACAATTTTAAGCTACTCGTGGGTAGAATGCTGAGATAATCATTCTAAATAGTAATTTCTCTTTATGATGGGATGCATGGTAAAATGAAAGTTATATTTTTATTCTCCAGGAACTTAGTTTTAAATGTTGGATTCATTTGCATTTCAAAAGAAAAAATCATTACACAAAGAATTAAGGTCCGTCTATTTGTCCATTCTCCCAGCAACGTATTAATAATAGAATGAACAGTAATATTTAGAAATAGCTGGTATAGAAATTATTTCATATTCATTTGATTTTGTGTTAATTAGAGTACCAGCAGGTAGTCAATAATTAAACCCCTAATTTTCAGAAGTTTATTTATCCCTTATGTAATAGCCCATTGTAGATGTTTGTGGTTGGGGTGGCTTACCACCATATGGTGATTCCAGGACCCAGGTTGCCTCCATTTTATAGCTTCTAAATCTTTTAGTGCCTGAATTCTTCACATCCAGATGGCAGATTAAGAAATAGAGTGTAGAGACAACACAAACTCTTAAAAACCCCAAGATGATAGTAGTACATATAACTTGTCCTACATTCCATAACTGAGAACTATGTACAGGGCCAAGCCTAATTGCAAGGAGATTGGGAAATAGATCTCATGACCTAGAATCTTCTTTGAAGAGACAACTCAGCACAATAGAGAAGCAAGCAAGAAGGTAAATCATTTCTGGCATAGTTTCATGGTAGGTCCTATGCTTTCTATGATTTCACCTTTCATTAGAATTCTCTTTGAAAGTGTGTGTCAGCAAATTAATACTTTGTTTATTATCAATGTCAAACATTAGTTTAAAAGAGAAAGAAAAATACCTGATTAGAGAGAGCATTTGTTACTTTAAAGTTTTCTTCTCTCAAGGCAGAGTTGGGGTAAACAGATCATTCCCCATCTACAGGTATAGACCCTGGTTGGCCTAAGCCAATTAGTATATCTCACCTTCCAGGCCATTGTAATTGGGCAAAAGTGATGATATGCTCCACTTTAGACTAATTGGAGTCAGGTATAGACATTTTATCTGACTTTTGTGGATAATGAAAATTTGCAATTTTGTTGCTATATTTGCTTTTGAAGATGAGAAGCTATGTTGAACTGTGGTCATTTTTCTGTCAGAAAGGGATAATTTAGCTAAAAGTAAAGTAAACACAGAGAACATGGGGCTAATAGAGAAAGGGAGAGAGACAGAGAGAGATTGGACTCTGTTGACATTTCTTTTGGTATCTGAATTAATTACTTCTGTAGTCTACCACTAAGACTTTTTTTTTTTTTTTTCCATTTTGCTATGTCTATTTGTGGTCTCTTAAAAGTCGACTGAACCAGAATTCTGAGTGATACACATACCAAGGAAGTATTGTAAATTTTAAAAGATCTGATTCATATTCTGAAACACAATTGAGAAAAATAAGTTACCTACAAAAGCCACAAGGAATACCAACAAACCATTAATACTCATGAAGACATTGCTAGTGGACTTTTATTCATTGATAGAGATGCTTTGACCTAGATAAGATACTGATTAAGTTATCCAGTATCTGACTTAAAAAAAATGTGAAAAAAAAATACTGAATCATAAGCTATTTGAATTTGAAAGAAATGAAGAGAAAGCTTGATCATTGTTTTCTGGTAGCTGAAAAATTGAGCTGGATCATATCTTAAAATGTCTTTCTTGATCTGTTTTGTCAAGACAAAGACTTTAAGGTACAGAATTAATTGGAACAAGATCAAATGAGATTGCCCTGTCATTATGCAAGATATAGAGATATGAATTATCTGAGTGTATATATATGTATATTTATATTTGTTTATATTCTATACCACATACATATACATATACATTTTATATATATTTAATGAAAGACAGAAGAAGTGTGAGCCTTCTGTATTAGTCAATGATAAACATACCAACATGCCACAATCTTTCTTGATTCTCATCTGGTATGGATAAAAGAAGTTTATAAATAATATGAAATTATTTTTATATATTATGATGTGCTAAATAATAACAAGTGTTATTACCATGGCTATGATTATAAAAGAAAAAATTAATCCCCACCAAACTTGAGTATGGGAATAATAATAACACTTTAAATAGAAACATTTTAACCAGAAAAAAAGAATCTTTTTATAAAAAGAGCATTGTATATTTACATCCAAATTCTTTAAAAATGAAGTTGTTTACACTACATGCAAATACAAAGCTTTTAAAATGCATTTAAGCCTATAAAAGTAATTTGCCAAAAAGCACTAAGATAGTAGACACTGAGAATTGTAAATGTGAATATATAATGACATCATTAACATTATAATGTTTTTATTTTTTTAATCACCAAGCATTTATGCAAAATATGAAAAAAATGACATAAAATCATGCACAAGATAACCACTGTGGAATTAGAAAGAATCAAAAATTGAAAAAAGAACACTGATTAGAGGAGTAGAAATCTATTTAAACATACTGTAAACTGGATGAAAGCAGTGTTATGAAAATTTCACATTGCTTCCATGTGATTCATATTATATGTGAGACTTTTTCGTTTAGCACAGACTTCTGAATTTCTTTCATTTCAAACTTTTATGCTGTTAGCAAGGCAATCTGGCAACCAATTTTAGAGGTGGTTGCAACATATCCTGCTAAATTGTCTTGTTTTTCCCCACAAAACACTTAAAGAGCACAAATACTTTGTCAGATCAATAGTAAAATATTCTCTAAATGAAAGACTGGAGACAATCAAACCTAAATCAAGGTGAACACTTTAGTTTTACTTCTTTGGAAGATTAAATCTAAGCTTTTAAATACACACATACCATGAAAATATATGGCTTACAATATTTTGCATCCATTCACTTTCTATATGATGGTAATATTGCCAAATTTGAAGCTTTATTTTATTCAAGAGCCAGCTTACAAATAGCAAAGTATCTTTTATCCTTAAATAGTAGAGAACCAATTTAAAAAATCATTCTAGAAGAGGTAGGAAACAAGATGTAGAGACCTGAGGAAAGTAAGTCACAATTAAACTTAGGTGTCTGCTTATGGCTTCAGGATTTTTCCCAACTCCTAAGCTCTATGTCTTCATGGGAACTGCTTCATAGTCCCTGAGTCTGCCTATGCTCTTCAGACCACCTAAGTTAACATAGATCTGGTTCACATATAAGACTAAGAAGGAAAACTCTGGCTCAGAAATCCACCATGTGTTTCTGTTGACGTGATCCCTGTATTCCTCTTCCTCCTGTCCAATATGGGACTGTTGACACCTGCCCTTTCTTCTCCCTCACCCCACAGTGTTTACAGGTCTTTTGGTTTATCATTCTTTCTCTAGTTGTATTCTGTTTTTCAGATCATAACGGATTGGCTGGGCTTCCTTTGCCTAGAGTTTTCTTCTAGCTCTATCTTTGTTGGTTATATTCTCCTCCGATTCCCAGACTGCTCTGCAGAGCTTGCTATATATTCCTGATCCCTCATGCCTTTTATTTAAAATCTCAGCTTAGAAAGAATTCCCCAGAGTAAACCATCCCCAAGAATATATAGAAATTTTCACCTTATACTGAAGATTAAAGCACATATGTTATTTTGCATTTCTTTAAATTAAAGGAAAGGAAACAACAAACAGACTTCTCACTTAAAAATAAAGCAAAATGTTAATATAATCATCATATAATTCAAACAAGTATCTCATTACCACAAACAGCATGTTATATACATTCCAAATAGTGTTGCTAATCATTGTATAAAGGTAACTAGCCTGAAAGTAAGACCTTAAGTATTAAATAAAATATATATCATTAGATTACGGTAGAGGGCAAAATATTACATAAGAGCAATCAGCAGTTTCTATCTAGTAAGCAATACAACTAAATTTAAATTTTCCCTTATTTAGGGTTGGGCAAACTTGAAATTGATCTTTAAGTGGCAAAACTGTCAAATATGTACTCACCTCCAAATTGTTATTGAGGAAAAACATAAAGTAAGTCTCTTTATGTATTGCTGACCAAGAAGAGTAATATAGTTCAATAGGGTGCATAATTTTGTATATGTTTTAGCTGTCACAAATAAGTCTTGGTTTATTTGGTAGATTTTTGTTGTTGTTTGATGGATATTTCTAGTGCACAGTGTGACCAATACACTAATGCGGGATCCATGAACTACTTAGAGTAGAGCAGATGGAATTTGCAACTTTATGCTCTGTGTGTAGGCTGCCTGGGTGATTTGTCTCTGAATTTATTACCTACCTCAAAGCCCAGGTGGCCAAAAGCTGTTGGAAGCAGTGGGCATTGATTGTGAAAACCAAAAAAGAACTACAGACTTACAAATACACAGAAGGAAGAAATTACATTTGACCCAACAAAAGCAAAATATGTATTTTTTCAAGTAAACATGGGATATTACCCAGTATACCCCTTATTTTAGATCATAAGGCAAATAGTAATAAATTTGTAAAGATTGAAGTTATACAAAGTAACATGTCAAATCAAGATGGAATAAAGCTAGAAATCAATAGCAGCAAAAAAGTTGGGAAACACAAATATGTGGAAATAAGCAATATGTTGAAGCAAACAATGGGTTAAAGAAGAAACCATATTTTTTAAAAAAATGTCTTTACAAATAAAACTGAAAACATAGCATGTCAAAATTAATGGGATTCAGTAAAGACAGTTTTCAGTGGAAAATTTGTAACTATAATTGTTTACGTTAAAAAAAGAGGAAGACATGTGACCTAACTCAAAACCTATCTTCACACCTAAAAAAAAAAATAAAACTAAAGTTAGTGGAAAGAAAAAAGAATAGAAATTAAGCTTGCACTCATCTCACACACTAGTAAATGCTCAAAATTCTCCAAGCCAGGCTCCAGCAATACATGAATCGTGAACTTCCAGATGTTCAGGCTGGTTTTAGAAAAGGCATAGGAATCAGAGATCAAATTGCCAGCATCCGCTGGATCATCGAAAAAGCAAGAGAGTTCCAGAAAAACATCTATTTCTGCTTTATTGACTATGCCAAAGCCTTTGACTGTGTGGATCACAATAAACTGTGGAAAATTCTGAAAGAGAAGGGAACACCAGACCACCTACCCTGCCTCTTGAGAAACCTGTATGCAGGTCAGGAAGCAACAGTTAGAACTGGACATGGAACAACAGACTGGTTCCAAATAGGAAAAGGAGTACGGCAAGGCTGTATATTGTCAGCCTGCTTATTTACTTATATGCAGAGTACATCATGAGAAATGCTGGGTTGGAAGAAGCACAAGCTGGAATCAAGATTGCTGGGAGAAATATCCATAACCTCAGATATGCAGATGACACCACCCTTATGGCAGAAAGTGAAGAGGAACTAAAAGGCGTCTTGATGAAAGTGAAAGAGGACAGTGAAAAAGTTAGCTTAAAGCTCAACATTAGGAAAACGAAGATCATGGCATCTGGTCCCATCACTTCATGGGAAATAGATGGGGAAACAGTGGAAACAGTGTCAGACTTTATTTTTGGGGGCTCCAAAATCACTGCCAATGGTGACTTCAACCATGAAATTAAAAGACCCCTTACTCCTTGGAAGGAAAGTTATGACCAACCTAGATAGCATATTAAAAAGCAGAGACATTACTTTGCCAACAAAGGTCTGCCTAGTCAAGGCTGTGGTTTTTCCAGTGGTCATGTATGGATGTGAGAATTGGACTGTGAAGAAAGCTGAGTGCCGAAGAATTGATGCTTTTGAACTGTGGTGTTGGAGAAGACTCTTGAGAGTCCCTTGGACTGCAAGCAGATCCAACCAGTCCATTCTGAAGGATATAAGCCCTGGGATTTCTTTGGAAAGAATGATGCAAAAGCTGAAACTCCAGTACTTTGGCCACCTGATGGGAAGTGTTGACTCATTGGAAAAGACTTTGATGCTGAGAGGGATTGGGGGCAGGAGGAGAAGCGGACGACAGAGGATGAGATGGCTGGATGGCATCACTGACTCGATGGATGCAAGTCTGAGTGAACTCCGGGATTTGGTGATGGACAGGGAGACCTAGTGTGCTATGATTCATGGGGTCGCAAAGAGTCAGATATGACTGAGCGACTAAACTGAACTGAACTGAAGAAAGAAGAAAGATATAAACATAATAGATAATATAAAACAAAGAATAATAAAACAAAACAAAATCAAACTGGTTATTTGAAAATCAATAAAATTAACAGACCTATACCTAAACTGTCAGAGAATATTCAAGAAAAAAACATCAGAAATGAAGGATGGGACATTATTACCAATTTTACAGAGTAAAAAGATTATAGGAAAGCATTATTAACAATTATATGTCATAAATTCTGTAACCTCAATGAAATTGATAAATTCCTAAATTCCTACAACCCTCTAAGACAGAATAATAATAAAAAAAAGAAATAGAGAATATTAATAGATCTATAACTGGTTATTATACTGAATCGATGATTTACAATAACAAAACAAAGAATAACCAAGATCAGATGCTAGTGACTTCACTAAACATATAAAGAATTAACACCAGTCCTAAAACTCATCCAAAATATCATAGAGGAGGGAATATTTTCAAACACATTCTATGCTGCTGCTGCTGCTGCTGCTGCTGCTAAGTCATTTTAGTCATGTCCGACTCTGTGCGACCCCATAGATGGCAGTCCACCAGGCTCCCCCATCCCTGGGACTCTCCAGGCAGGAACACTGGAGTGGGCTGCCATTTCCTTCTCCCTATGACGCTAATACTATTTCAAATATCAAAGCCAAACACAGACACTACAAGGAAAAAAAATTACAGACCAATATTGATTTTGATACAGAAATTTCTCCAAAAATATTAGGAACCAAATTCAACAACGTTTTAAAAGCATCACACACTGCACAAATGGAATTTGCTTTAGAAGTTAAAGATAGTTGAACATACAAAAATCAATGCCATACATTACATTAATGGAATGAAGGAAAAACATGATTATTTCAACTGATAAAGAAAACTCCTTTTACTGAATTTAACAGCCTTTTATGATTAAAAAAAATACTCCATATGGAACTGCCTGTACATAATAACGTTCACATAAGAATCTACAGCTAATATCATACTCAGTGGTGAAAGACAAACCTATTCCTTTAATATCAGGAAAAAGGCAAGGATGCACACCTTCACCACTTTCAATTAGCATAGTACTAAAATTCCTTACCAAGCAATTAAGCAAGAAAAAAAAAAGAAAAAGCAATGAAATTGGAAAGGAACAAGTGAAATATCTCTGTTAACACATGATATGATCTTAAATGTTCAGTTCAATTCAGTTCAGTCGCTCAGTCATGTCCGACTCTTTGCGACCCCATGAATTGCAGCACAGCAAGCCTTAAATGTAGAGAATCCTAAAGGTTCAACTTAAAAAGACAAATTATTCGAGTTAATAAATTCATCAAATTTTCATTGTATAAAAGTTAACATGCAAAATCAGTTGTATTTCTGTGCACTAAACATAAACAATATGGAAAGGAAAATCTGAAAATAATTAAATGCACAATAACATCAAAAAGTATAAAACAAACTACAAAGATAAAAACTTAAATGTTGCTAAAATAAAGATAACACAAATAAGTGGAAAGATTTTTTATTATATAAAATTTTTTATATTAAGGTGTAGAGGCTACAAAAGTGACCTACAAATTCAATCTAATCCCTATTAATATTTGAAAAGCTAGAAATAGGAAATTTCTCAAATGCATGTGTAATATCAAGGTCCCACAAGTAGCTAAAAATAATTTAAAGAAGAATAACTTTGAAGTCTAGAAGTTCCTGATTTTAAAACTTAACCTCAAAGCTATAGGAAAACAAAGTGGTACTGGTATAATGGGATACATATAAATCAATGGAATAGAATAAATAGCTTAGAAATGAATCCTTTTATAAATGGTTACATGATTTTCAACAATATTGCCACAATCATTCAAAGTGGAATAGATGATTTTTCAGCAAATGATATAGAGAAACTGGATGTTAAATAGGCAAAAGAATGAAGTCAGATCTTTATCTTCACCACATGTGAAAATTAACTCAAAATGGACATAAGACAAAAACATAAGAGATTTCTATAAGACACTTAGAAGAACACATAGGGCAAAGATCCACAACATTTGATTTCTTGAATTTAACACCAAAAGTATAAGCAATGAAAAATAAAATAGATAAATTGAGTTATACCAAAATTAAAAAACAACAAACAAAAATTTTTGTGCATCAGAAGATATTATCAGTAAAGTGAAAAGGAAAATGTAGGATGAGAAAAATACTTGTAAATCATATATCTGTTAAAAAGTTAAAATACATATGTAGAGAGAATTCCTCTAATTCAAAAACAGGCATCAAACAACCTATTTTTAAACAACCTATTTTGTTTAAAAATTCATTGAACAAGTACTTCTCCAAAGAGGATAAGCTAATATCCAATGAATACATTTAAAAAATGTTCAGCTTCACTAAACATTAGGGAAACACAAATGAAAACCATAAAGAGAAACTTCATACTCAGTAGGATGACTATTTTTAAAAACCAAAACCAAATTTTAAAAAAGGCAAGCATTAGTAAGAATGTGTAAAGTTTGTAACTCTTGTGTATTGCTGGTAAGAACAGAAGATGGTGCAACTACTACTGAAAACACCATGGTGGTTCCTCAAAATAAACAAACAAATAAATAAATAAATAGTATAATAATAGTATTACTGTATGATGCAGCAATTGCATCTCTGGGTATACACCAAAGGAAGTGAAAGTAGAAATGCAAAGAGATGTTTGTACCTCTGTGTTTTTAACAAAATTATTCACAATGACTAAAAGTTGGAAGCAATCCAAGGGGACACCGATGAATGAATAACTAAACAAAATGCAAAAAGTATGTACAATGGAACATTTTTCAATCTTAACGAGGAAAAAACATCTGACATATAACAACATGGATAACTCTGGAAGACATTCTAAATGAAATATATCACAAAAGGGCATATATTGCATGATTCCATTAATATGATGTACCTAAGGTCAAATTCATAAAGACAGAAAGTAGAATTGTGATTGGCCAGGCTGAGTAGAGGGAAAAATGGAGCATTATTGTATAACAGATAAAGAATTTAAGTTTGAAAAGATAAAAAATGTTCTGGACTGGAAGTTGGTGATGCTTGCACTGATCTATACACTTTAAATATTTAAAAGTCAATTTTAAGATAGCTATATTTTATCACAATTAAAAAAATAAGGCCAGAAAGATCTTGCATCAAAACCTTTACACTGCCTGTTTCCTCTGTATAGAAACATGTCTCAGTTAACCTATACAGTTATTATTTTAGTAAATATTTAAATTTTTAAATATAATTTGTATTAATCAGTTTAATTAGTTTTGGGTGTACAGCATAGTGATTTAATATTTTTACCCCATTTAAACTTAGTAAAAAATAGTGGCTATATTTATTTCCCTGTGCTATAAAATATATTTTATCTATTTTATACATAGTAGATTGTATCTATTAATTCCATATCCTTATTTTAGCCCTCTCCACTTCTCTCTTCACATTGCTAACCACTAGTCTGATCTCTAAATTTATGAATCTATATATAATATATATATATATGCTATGTATATCATGTATATGTATATATATATATATATATATATATATATATTTGTGACATCTTTTTAATCCATTCATGTATAATGGACACTTGTGTTGCCTCTAAATATTGGCTATTACAATAATGTTGCTTTGCATATTGAAGTGTATATATTTTTTTGAACTAGAATTTTTATTCATATGTACCCAAGATTGGAACTACAGGATCGCATTGCAGTTCTCCCATTAGTTTTTTGAGGAATTTCCATACTATGTTCTATAATAGCTGCATGAGTTTACATTCCTACAAGCAGTATACAAAGGGCTTCCTTTTCTCCATATCCTTGTCAACATTTGCTATTTGTAGTCTTTTTGATAATAGCTATTCTGGCAGGTGTAAGGTGATATATCACATTGTAATTTCGATTTGAATTTCCCAGACAATTAGTGATGTTAAACATCTTTTCTTGTGCCTGTTGACCATGTGTATGTCTTCTTTGGAAAAATGTCTATTCAAGTCTTCTTTCCATTTTAAAAATCAGATTTTTTTTTTTTTTAATCGGAGCCGGATGTGAGCTGGGTTTTCTTCTATGTTCACTGGCTGTCACTATTCTATTGGGGAGGTCAGGTCCTAGCTGGTTCCATTTCCTGTAAATGTATGTTCTCCTTGGCAACAGAAGTGTTTCTGCCCTAGTGAACAGCAGTTTTAGAGCACAAGGTGCTGGAATGGGTGCCTTGTGCAGGCAGTGGTACATGCTAGATCTCAGCAATCCAGCCAGGGCCCCAGGCATTTTCCAATTCACTGCCTCAATGTGCTCACCAAGAATGATCATCCTCAGTGTTCTCACCAAGAATGGCCACTCTCATCTTGTTCAGTCATGTGCCATGTCCCAGTAGGCTCCTCTTCCCGAGTGTGCATCGCCTGCCAACAATAGCATGTTAGCTCCAGTGTAGGGCAGCACTAAGCAAGGAGGACTGGAGCAAGCACCCAGTTGCAGGCTGGGACATGTACTGGGAGTGTACTGGCACAACAGTCAGAGCTCCAAGCAGCTCCAATCCTCCATTTTCACATGCCTACTGTCAATTGCCATCCTTGCTCTGTTCAGATGTAGAATCAGGTGTGAACTTGGTCCCTTTCCTTCGACCCTCATAGGCACACTTTCCTCCCCTAACAGTGTTACCCTTCACCCTGATGGAGACTGTGCTGGAGCACTGGAGCCTGGAGCAGTTGCCTGATGTGGGCTGGGGAAATTGGCTAGAACCCCAGGCAGTTTTTTCAATCCATTTCTCCCACCTTGTTCCCAGGATTAAGCAAGTATTTGCCTGTGCTCTTTATGAGCAGAATCTTGGTTTCCTATAGCCCTTGGGTAAGTCTCACTCATATTCAAAACAGCTAAAGGACTCATCTTCCTGGTCAGGCTTCAGGACTGGGATGCTAAATATGTGGCTCGATCCCCTCACTCCTCAGAATGGGTCTCTGAGTTCATAGTATCCCCCTTCCCTTCTGTGTCCCGGGCTAAGGTCCCCATCTGATTCACTTCTATCTTCCTACCAGACTCCAGGTGGATCTTTCTTTACAGCCCTGGTTGTAGAAGAGCCTTTCTGTAAGCCTCGTTTTTCAGTGACAGTTTACACATGTACATGTAGTTTTGATGTGTTCATTGAGGAAGGTGAGCTCAGAGTCCTCCCACTCCACGTCTAGCTCTCCTTCCATTTTCCACAATTAAATTTCTTATCTCTTTCTGTCTTCACTCAAATGTCATATTTCAATGAGTCAAACCAAGAGCATCCCATTTAAAATTACAGCACCCTACCCAGAAACTCCCAAACTACATGAACAAAACCTATTTTTAAGTAATATTTATCACATTATACCTATTTATTTATTCATTTTATCCATCATTTTTGTCTATTTTTATCTCTTTCCTTACATGTGTACCTCCAACATCTGTAACAGTGCCTAACAGATGCTTCATAAAACTTAATCCTGCAAGTTGAAAGATTGCTGTATAATTACACACATGATGTTGTGCCCAGGCCTATGGTTAATGAGACACATGAAGCCTAATTATGAGCTGTAGGTTTTCCTTATAAACTGTAGGTTTTCCTTTCATTGGCCTCCCCTTGTGGCTCAGCTGGTAAAGAATCCACCTGCAATTCAGGAAACTCAGCTTTGATTCCTGGTTGGGAAGATCCCCTGAAGAAGGGAATGGCTACCCACACCAGTATTCTGGCCTGGAGAATTCTATGGACTGTATAGTCCATGAGGTTGCAAAGAGTGGAACATGACTGAGCCACTTTCACTTTCCATTATCTCGAGTCTTTATTAAAAGGTCCACCATGATCTCAGCTGGTATTCTAGGGCGACAAAAGCAAACAGTATTCATCCCAGCTTGAAAACAGCATGGGGAAAAAAAAAATCTGAGGGGCAGTTCAATCCAAGAACTCAGAGATTATCAGGTGATCACAACAAAGCAATCTGCCAAGAAGAAAGAGATTGGTCCTCAGAGCTAAATAGATGGTCAAGATGTAAACAATAATAGATTTAATTTATGACTATTTCCAGGGTATATCCAGAAATATCTGATGTTGTGGAATCTAGTCAAAAATTGGTTTCCAGCAGTCAAGAATGATAAGATTCCACACCATCTGTGTTTGGTAACATTACCCGAAATATTACTTCACAATCTGGTAAAGGACAAAACAGTCTGCTTAATCTTACAATGATGCTACTCTAAAATAGGTGTTAATATATTTTAATATTATAAATGGGAAAACTTAAGCCTCAAAATGTTCTCTAACTTTCTCAATTATGTTAAACTCCAATCTATCTGATTTTAATACAAAGCTCTTCAAGTAGCATATAAATCTTTTTTTCTTGTTTTAATATGTAAATAAAGCATGGCATTTAGTTCTAGAATTTAATTTTTCTTTCAAGGTAGCTAAACAATTAAAAGAGACAATTATGACACTAATCAAAACTTCCTTATCAATCAGTTTATACACACTTCTGTACCATGAATGCAAAAGTTGTAACAAAATAGTTAAGAAAAGAAAAACATATATATATATATATATTTACATATATGTACATTCATGCATGCTGTCACCTCAATTGTGTCTGACATTGCAGCACTATGTGCTGTAGCCTGCCAGGCTCATCTTTCCATGGGGATTTTCCAGGCAAGAATACTGGAGTAGGTTGCCATGCCCTCCTCCAGGGGATCTTCCTGATGCAGGGATTGAAGGATTGAATCCACATCTCTAACGTCTCCTGAATTGGCAAGCTAAGTTCTATATAATATCATATATACCATTTATATTTATATAAGTAAGTAAAAGATATAAAGAAGGGCATAGAAAACAGGTAAAACAATCCATGAGTTATATCTTTCAAAAATATAATATTTAAAAAAGCATCTTTTGAATACTTTCAAGTAATTTTTCTATTTTTCTTTTGAAATTTCAATAAATCACTGGTGATAACATCATCAAATATTTATTTCATCTGGGTATAATTTATTGGTTTCTGTATTAAATTTCCCGTCTCACTAAGCGCAGAAAAATGGTCTGATATAAATTATCTTAGACTGTCATTTTATATTTACTCAACATAATTACCCAAATTTATTATTGGTATTATCAAATTGTTCTAAGCAATTTCAAAGCATTTGGAGAAGAAAAATGTAACAAGTTGAAGAGGTATTAAAACTTTCATCCATATAATTAATGTCCATTTTTATTTTCATTGTCTAATCGATTATTTTAAAAGGTTACAAGATAAGGCAATAAAATTTTTATTGATATACTTAGCCAATATCTTAGCACTTCAGGAGGTAAAACAAATTTCAGTATAAACAATTATAATAAATTCTAAAAGAAAAGATTAAAGAACTAGTTCAACTGAGATTTCTCACTGGGCTTAAAAATGTATGAAATTAAGGGCAGTGAAAAAAAAAAAAACATTGTAATCTAAGGACATAGGATGCTCAAAAATGTGATTGATTTACTCCATTTCAGGACAAATTTTTGAGCCTATTATTTCACCTTGTACTACAGAAAATAATTATTTTCAGTTGAAGGTTTCTGGTGACTAAATAGTTGTACATAAATCTGTCTCTTCTGGATTCTCTATCCTTCTCTTCTCTCCTCTATCAGGGCTCATGTATAGAAACTGTAGCCAAATATTAGCTTAATCTTAATTCAAGTGCTTGATTGTAGTTCTCATCTTGTAAACAAGACTTTGTTCTCTTAATCTGAGATTCTGGGTCTTCCTAGATATAATAACATTAAAAAATTATAAATTATGCTTTAAATAGTTATATGTGTGAAATATACTTTTATGCAAATTTTTAAGTAAATATATGCTACAATTAAATATGACTGAAGTAACAAAAGGTTTCCTATTTTAATTAAAAAAAAAACTATGTGCTATTAATTATAGAGCATGCTGCTAAGTTGCTTCAGTCGTGTCCGACTCTGTACGACCCTATAGACGGCAGCCCACCAGGATCCCCCGTCCGTGGGATTCTCTAGGCAAAAGCAAATAAATTTTACTTCAAATCTCATTCATACCAAATAGACCCTTCTTTGGTAGGAACTTTGATGTCAATTTGCAGGAAGGCAAAGTTTTCTAGGGGAGGCAGTCTGCATACTAAAGGCAGTTAATTAACTAGGGCAGAAGACAGGACTAGAGAACAGTGGGTATGATTCTCAGCAGAGTCATCAAAAAGAGAAATTGCAAAATATACACAGGGAACTAAAAAAGTGGTTTTGAGTGGTTGACCAATAAAATGTAAGATACGAGAAAGATAAGACAGAAGTAGGTAGGGACCAGAGGATGAGAGCTACATAGGAATCATGGAATCAAGGAAAGCATAATGGACTAAGTAAAATCTCTCTTAAAAGCTGTATAGAATGAGTAGGCTCAAAGACTACAATGCAGTTTGAGTATATATCCATTCAGCTATTCATCCATCCAAGCTTCTAGCCATCTTCCGTTTATCCTTCCATGCACCCTTCCATGTATTTATCCATGCATCTATTATTTATCAATCATAGTATTCATTTCAAAAGACCAAGATCCTCCTCATCTCACTGTCTTGCACCTGTTTTCCTTACCATTTTGTTTAATAGCGTCCTCATTTTGAGATTTAACAAGTCATTCTTGGCCCATCTAGTACATTTATTGCTTCAGACCTGGAACTGGCTATTTATCTAAGATGCTTTGGTTCCTTTAAATTGTTGTTCAGTCGCCTTTAAGTAGAATGTTTTATTATTTGGGTGCAGGGGATGTTTATTGTTACTGCCTTGGCCATTATTTTTAGGCCTTATTAGTGGACAGAGATTAGCAGTATATATTATTTTTTGAAGAAAAACTATATTATGAGTCCACAGTGATATTTTAAAATGTTAATGTTGATTAAAATATGTAAATAAACATGCAGTATGATTCCATTTATATAAAATTCAAGAATATGCAAATCTAGTTTATCTGTGATGCACACTAAAGTGATGATTTTATAAAGCAATGTATATAAGTGATTTCCACTCCAGGTAGGATGAAGTTACCTCCAGAGGAAGAGAGGCTGTGATTCAGAAGTGGTGTTAGAGGTCTTGAGAGTGCTGACGATGCTCTTTTCCTTGATGGAAGTACTTATATAAAGTCTCTTCAATTTAGAGTAGTTTGCTAGGTTACACATGTGTTCATACCATCTTGTGTATGTGCTAAAGTTCACAGCAATTAATTTTAAAAAGTTGCTGTGGCCTGCTCTTCCTAACTTTTCTTAAGCATTACTGACTTTTACTCTTTCCAACTTTCTTCCCAACTATTTCAGTGCTATTTTTGAATATTCCATGCCTTAAAAATTCATGAAGAGAATCTGGAACTTATTGGAAAAATAACGCCAAAGACTTCTAATAAGTAAACATACTTTGGCTTGTTAGATTAGCATTAATAGGACTTTAAAATTTTTTTCTATCTGACAATATTGGTCCATGCATGGGTAATAACTCTATTTTCTCTCATTAACAGCTTTATCAAGGTCTATCATCCTTGGCTCTAAATCTTTAATTTGTGTTTCACTAGTTTTAAACCAAAAATATTTGCTGAGAAGTTTGTAAGTGCTCAGAACTGTACCACACCCCTAGTCAGCAACATTTCTCCCCATCATTGAGGACATTCTGATTATATTGACAAACTATCTTCGTGGGAAGTTGATTACCATGACTCCTGTTTGCACTCAATGTCTATAGCCAGCTAAAAGGTAAGTGTTACTGTTATAAACTCAGATTTGTAATATAAGAATTATCATAAGAAAGAAATCTAGTTTTTGACATACACTTTACTTATAATAAGTGCATGGTGGTATAAAGTATAAGTAAATTATATTTTTATCAATAGTAAATAAACTCATAGGGGCAGTTCACTTTTATATTTTTGTATTTTGTTTTATTGTTGTTGTCTATAAATAACTGATAAACAGTGGATCTGGGATTTGAATCTTTCTTATATTTTTTTTTTGTTTTTGTTTCTTTTACTTCAAATCTCATTCATTCCAATATTTCATCCTGACTTTCTCTATTAACCATGCCTAATGCATCAATCCTAGTAATTACCACAAACATGATCGAATCCTATTTGCAAGCCAACTTTTGCCTGCATCTATCTGGTATTCCAGAAACTTCTGAATCCCAAAACACTGGGCATTTTTGATAGTTAGATACATAGATAGATACAACCCACACTGACTAACACTGAAGCTATCACTTATTTAGAAAAATAGGCAATTCTGATAGGTAATTTTGTTGCTCTTAAAAAGGGCTAAGAGTTCATCTGCAGAGGAATAGATATAGAAGAGGTGGTAAACACACACACACACACACACATATATATGCAATGAAATATTACTCAACCATAAGAAGAACAAAATAATGCCTTTTGCAGCAAAGTTGGTGCACCTAGAGAGACTGTTACACTTAGTAAAGTCAGTCAGATAGAGAAAGGCAATTATCAAATGATATCACGTATATGTGGAATCTCACAAAAAGATATGGATGAACTTATCTATAAAGAGAGACAGAGTTACAAATGTAGAAATTAAACTTATGGTTATGGAGGATGGGAAGAGGGAGGAATTGGGATATTGGCACTGATGTATAAATACTAATATATAATATAAATAACTAATTTAAAAACCTATGTATAACACAGGGGACTATATCCAATATCTTGTAATGACCTATATGGGAAAGAAACCAACACAACAAACTATACTCCGATAACAATTTTTTAAAAAGGGGTAAGAGCTAAATTCAATAGTTTTGAGGTGTAGTAGAGAGCACTACTATTCTTTGAGAGTAGTAGAAAGAATATTGCTTTGAAAGTTGGGAAATATAGATTTATATCCAATCTCTGTGCTTATGTGAGATCATCGTGAGCAGGCACACAAACTGTGAAAGCTTCCCATTTTTTTACAGGTCCAAATTCTGCCTTCTGCTTTTATTCTCGCTTTCCTAGCTAGCCTGTCTTTCCTATCTAAACACTTAAGTATCCTTTTCCTCTCTTCCAGAACACATCCCTCTGTCCACCACACACACACACACACACACACACACACACACACACACACACACACACAACTTGGTCATTCTGGATTTTGTTCTGAGCATGGTGAGGACTTTTCAACCTCAGTTGCCAACATGTGGGCAGTTCCCAAGAGCTGTTAGTTTAATTCTTCCTAAGTTAGCAAGACAGTGTCCCACTATCTTTGTCAAGATTACACTTACAGGAAATAAACTGACCTGCACTCCATAACTCAAATAAAAATGAGAACACATTTTGCAAAAACTCTCAAAGGGCCTCATGGGATCATAAGCTAAATGTGTCAGATACAGGGGTACCACTGGAGTTAAAAAAAAAAAACAAACTAAAATGTAATCTATAGGAGGTTTGGTATGGACAAATCTATGAGTTAAAAACTCTGTGGGGTTGGAGAGTGGGACATATTTTTATGAGTTTTTACCTAAGCTCTGCAAAGTTCTCACTGTGAAGCTCAGAGAAAAATCCCCTCATGCTTGTGGGAAAGAGAAAGGAGAGTGGCCTTTACAAAGAAATTTTGATATCTGTTATTCTTAACAAAGTTTAACCATAAGGGAAACTTTCACCAATGCCTAACCCATTGGTGTTTTGCTTTAGTCTTATTGACTTAGAGGACAGGCGATACCCAACTCCTTGCATTCTAACTTTTCACATAGAGAAAAAGAAATATTCCAGCTCTCCCTAGCTCCCTCCAATCATCCTGACACATAACATGGGATAAAAACAGAGAGTCACCTGTGAAGTTCCCAGCTTGGAGGCACAAGCTTACTAAAAGATGCAACCTAATCAAGGGTTATAGAACATTTATCCTTTCTCCATGCCTTACCATGACATCACTGAAGACCTAGAGTCCCTCTGACCTAGTACATCATGTCAAGTTTTCAAAAAAAAAAAAAAAAAAACAGGAGACAAATTAAAGGAAAAATAAACAGCTTGGATAGGATAAAGCAAGCATCAAAAACACTTATATATAGCAGCGATTTTCCTTTTAAAAAAATTTTGTCACTCTGTTTTTATTTTATATTGGACTATAGTTTATTAACAACGTTCTGTTAGTTTCAGGTATACAGCAAAGTGATTCAGTTATACCTATACAAGTATCTATTCTTTTCAATTCTTTTTTCTCATTTAGGAAAGTATATGATACTGAGAGGAGTTCCTGTGCTATGTAGTAGGTCCTTATTGGCTATCTGTTTTAAATATAGTAGTGTATTTATGTTAATCCCAAACTCCCAATCTATCCCTCCTTCCTCCACCCTTTTCCTCTAGTAACCATAATTCTGTGAGTGTTTCTATTTTGTAAATATGATTTTTATCATGTTTTTTTTTTCCAGATTTCACATATATGTGATATTGTCAGTTCAATTCAGTTCTGTCGGTCAGTTATGTCTGACTCTTTGTGACCCGCTTGAGTAAAGTTCTTTTTCTCTGACTTACTTCACTAAGTACAATAATCTCCAGGTCCATCCATGTTGCTGCAAATTACATTATTTCATTCTTTTTGATGACTAAATAACATTCCATTGCATAGATATTTACCATTTCTTCTTTATCCATTCATCTATTGGTGGACATTTAGGTTGCTTCATGTCTTGGCTATTGTAAGTCATTTATAAAAGATACCTTTCTTATAGAAGAGTAAATGTAAGAATTTTATTAGACTTCTACTTAGAAATCATGCAAACAAGAAGAAAGTGGAGTGAAATAAAATGTTAAAGAAAAAGACTCACCAACCTAGAATTCTATACACTGCAAAACTAGCCTTCAAAAGTGAGGGAGAAATAAAGAGTTTCTCAAACAAACATCCAGGGAATTTGTTGAAAGATACTTGCAAAAAATGTCAAAAAGAAGTTCTCCAGTGAGAAGGAAGTTAGTATAGTTCAGAAACAGAAATACATAGGAAAAGAAAGAGTATTAAAAAAAGAATGCATATTTTCTTTTACTTTTTTAAAAAATTTATTTATTTATTTTAATTGGAGGCTAATTACTTTACAATCAAACAGATAACAATTTGTTTAAAATAGTAGAAGCAATGTATTCATTTACATATGCTTATATGTATATGTTTGCTTATATGACATATAAACATATATAGGTATACATATAAATGTTTATGCAAACATAAATAAAATGAATAACAATAATGATACTAGAGACAAGAGAAAAGAATCAGGAATATTTTGTATTATAAAGTGCTTATACTACCTGTAAACAGGTATAGTGTTAATTTAAAGTGGATGAATAGGCAAAGCACAGAAGATTTTTAGGCAAGTGAAATTATTCTGTATGATCCTATAATGTGTACACATATTATTGGACACATGTCAAAACCATGAAATGTACAACAACAAGAGTAGACCTTGTTGTTAACTATGGGACTTTAGTGATAATGATGTGTTAATGTAGATTTATCAGTTATGATAAGGTTGCCACACTGATTGGGAATATTGATATTAATAATAAGGGAGACTGGTCATATATGGTGGCAAAGTTTCCACTGTAACTTTGCAGTTCTTGAACATTTTGTGGTGACCTTAAAACTGCCAAAATATAGTCTATATAAAAGTGAAAAATTAAGGAAGAAAAACTTTTTCACTTTATGGAAGATGCCAGACCAGGAACTTGCCACTGCTGCTGAATGTCTGACTAGGATCAAATGTTATCTAATGAAAGGAGCTGTTATCAATTCTGACATTTTAAGTTAAGCCTATTTAGTTGTTCTTTTTTTAATAGCAAGAATACTAAGAATAAAGATTAATGTTTTAGGATAAGGCTAAGTGCAGTCCAGAATATTATCAGGCTGGTTTGACATAGGTTCTACTGATGATGGACAGATTTATCAGAGTGTCATTTACTGACTGACTACTTCATTCATACATTCAAGTTAATTTATTTGGTACATGTGTACCAGACATTGGTTTTTGGGGTAAATGAGACCCATGGGTGATTACTGCCCTCGAGGGCTATACTATTTGACATTAGACAAATTCCTTTCTTTATGTCTCTAGGTATTTGCTTCTTACCTTGGCATCTTAAATTCAAGCTTTGACTTTGTCTCTTTCTATTATATGACTACATGAAAGCTAATTTGATCTCCCTGAGCCTCAAATTCCTCATCTGTAAAATGGGGATTATAGCTTATTCCCTTGGATTGTGTTGAGACTGAACTTAAGTTGAGCCATCATTAGCTCCTATCCCTCAACCTAGAGTGGTTGCTACTGATAAATTAATCTTATTGACTTAGTCCAGGGATGGGCAGGCAGTCCAGTGACCACTTTGGTATTGATTAGGGCGTGGCTCACAGCTCCATTTTAGAAATAGATTGTGTTATTAGAATGTATAAGACTGGAATCAGATGCTGAGGCTTTCTTAGGTCTTGTAGTGCATACTGGAGGGTCATTCCAGGCTATATTCCCTCAATCCCAAAGCCAGAAGTGAGGTTCCCTATGTTAGTGAGGAGCCAACATGCCTAGACAGAGACATCCTCAGATCCTGGCATGCACACCCAGGCCTCAGATGCAAAGCCCATACAAGGTCAGTCACACCTCAGTCTCCACCAAGGACGCACAGAGAGCAGAGCTGCAATTGCAGGACTGTACAAGCCTGGATCTGATAAGAAAGTACTGCCAGTGTTGGTGCTGGCAACAGGGCTGGTGCTACAAATTGTGAATACACTGAAGGCATGCCTGACTTCAAACCCAGACTCTTTGAAGCTATGGAAATATTTGAACAAATCCTCCACCCTGACTAGCCATTTTTCAGAGACCAGAGTTCTGATGATAGTAGATAGCTTGTGAAAACACAAACACATCAGAAGATTTGCTGAGGACTTAGTGATGGCCCAGTGGAAAATGTTGATTCTGGTTGAACAAAACATTGAGATTCATGAATTAGAGTTGGAAAAAAACAGTTGCCAGAAAGTGCCCCAAGGATGTTCTTCAGAAGAAGGAGGAGATGGATGAAGACTACCAAGAAAATTGGAAAGCCTCCAGTGCCAATCCACATCCATCACCAGAGACAGAAAACAAGCAAACAAACAAAAAAACCCACAGAAAATCCTTAGAGTTGGAGAGAACTCACATAGTGTCTCACAGTTGTGAGAGGAGAAATGACAAAAAGAGATTCAACAGAGTCTTATCAGCTTATTCTTCAGACCAGGAATCTTCTGATTACAGCCATGCTCCCTCCATTAACTCTCAGTCCTCATCAGATGCCAGATGACCATTAAGATCCCCAGTGGAACACCAAGAGCCCATTGTTTTATGCCGCAAGCCTGGCCTCACTAAAGTCTGTGCAAACAGTCTGGAGATTGGTGAAGAAGTACACCTGACTGAACCTCAGAGGAAGGAAATTATAGGCCAAAGCAAGAAGCACAAATCTTTTCACAAGAAAATAAACTTCTGGCGGATGTCAAGCATGATTAGAATTTCACTGCTTTGTTCAGTAAGAAATCACACAGTTCAGTTCAGTCGCTCAGTCATGTCCGACTCTTTGATATCTCATGAACTGCAACACGTCAGGCCTCCCTGTCCATCACCAATTCCCGAACTCCACCCAAACCCATGTCCATTGAGTTGGTGATACCATCCAACCATCTCATCCACTGTCATCCCCTTCTCCTCCCACCTTCAGTCTTTCCCAAAATCAGGGACTTTTCCAATGAATCAGCTCTTTGCATCAGGTGGCCAAAGTATTGGAGTTTCAGTATCAACATCAGTCCTTCCAGCGAACACTCGAGACTGATCTCCTTTAGAATGGACTGGTTGTATCTCCTTGCAGTCCAAGGTATTCTCAAGAGTCTTCTCCAACACCATATTTCAAAAGCATCATTTCTCCAGCACTCAGCCTTCTTTATAGTCCAACTCTCACATCCATACATGACCACTGGAAAAACCATAACCTTGACTAGACAGACCTTAGTTGGCAAAGTAATGTCTCTGCTTTTTAATATGCTGTCTAGGTTAGTCATAACTTTCCTTCCAAGGAGTAAGTGTCTTTTAATGTCATGGCTGCAATCACCATCTGCAGTGATTTTGGAGCCCCCCAAAATAAAGTCAGCCACTGTTTCCACTGTTTCCCCATCTATTTCCCATGAAGTGATGGGACTGGATGCCATGATCTTAGTTTTCTGAATCTTAAGCTTTAAGCCAACTTTTTCACTCTCCTCTTTCACTTTCACCAAGAGGCTCTTTAGTTCTTCTTCACTTTCTGCCATAAGGGAGAAATCATACAGGGCAGTCTCAAAAGAAGAAAAGCAAAGGCTGCTCTCAGAAGACAGAACAAAAGAGGGACTTCCTTGGTGGTCCAGTGGCTATAACTCCATGCTCCCGAAGCAGGGGGCCTGAGTTCAATCCTTGGTCAGGGACTTATATCCCACATGATGCAACTAAAGATCCTACATGCCACAACTAAGACTCAGCACAGCTATATATATATACATGTGTACATATATATATGTGTGTGTGTGTGTATATATATATATAAATGAAGATAGAACAAAGGAGAAATCAACCACTAGTGGTATTAAGAAAGAGAAAGAAACAACATCAAAAAGTCTATCTTCCTTGGAGGTTTCTTCAGACAACTTTTTAAGAAGCCAAAACACAAAGACTCAGAGAAAACCAAATCAAACCAAGCAAGCAAAGTCCAGAGTGTGTAGACATAGGAAAGGAGGCAGGAGACTTGTCCAGGGAAAAGGAGAAACTGAGACTAGTCCAGGGAAAATGAGAAACTTTCTAAAGCCTAAAGTCTCAAGAAGGGAAACTAAAACTTTGCACTGGAATAGAAAGTCAGTGGGTTCTTTCCCTGAAGTTGAAGAGGCAGATGTGAATGATGAATTCTAGCAGTCCCCCATGTCTTATGAGTCACACCTTAGCTATGACCAGCCTCAGAAGAAAAATAGACTGTGAAAACTTTAGTCACTCTAATTGGAGAGAAAAGACTTACAAGAAATGAAAAGTTCTAAAAGAACTAGTGAAAACTAAAAACAACATGGGACCCATTCAGAAATTACCTAATATAAAAGAAAACAAGTCAGAGAAGCTACAGCCAACTGGAGCTAATTCTGCCAAGCTGCAATAGGTCCTCACCAATACATTACCAGTGTGTCTGGACCTGCCATTATTCAAGTAACTAATCAATGGCCATCTGCTTTCTTCCCTCAAATTGATGTCCTCCTTCTAATCAAAGCAAAAAAGAAACAAAAAACCACTATCATCACCCCAGGAGGTGAAGAAGTTGGATTTCCTGTACTCAGAATGAATTTTAAGATATTAAGAGTATTCTGGTTTCCACGAGTGCTTATCTTCCCCTCAAGGAAATAAGAGTTGAAAATAGAAATAAAGTTTAATCAAATGCTTACAAAAGAAAGCTATATCCCTTGTATACCTGTTATTGGAATAAGATTCATATGTTACAAATAGTTGCTGGAAACCTTCTTGTGTTTTTCCTTGACAGTCAGCTAATCAACATTCATGGAAACTCTGTTTTTAATGGGCATGATATTAGCAACTACAAAATGAACTGCCATTTCCTTTAAACCTGGAAATCTATTCAGGAAGACAGTTTACATGCTAATGAAAAAATTTAGAAGTGTGATTATTCAGTAATAACTTTTTAAAGGATATCTTGGAAAAAGCATTTCTTAGGTCCAAATTTACTTTAATTAACAATTTTCTTTAACACTATTGCTTTAAATGACATTTCCTTCGCATCACTTGTAGGTTCAGCAGCATATACAGATAAAGCAATCAGTAAACGCTCTTAAATTTTTAAAGGTCATGTTGCTTCTATTTTTGTTGGTTTGTTTGGATTGCAAGAGAAGGCAATGGCACCCCACTCCAGTACTCTTGCCTGGAAATTCCATGGATGAAGGCGCCTGGTGGGCTACAGTCCATGGGGTCGCTAAGAGTCAGACATGATTGAGTGACTTCACTTTCACTTTTCACTTTCATGCATTTGAGAAGGAAATGGCAACCCACTCCAGTGTTCTTGCTTGGAGAATCCCAGGGATGGGGAGCCTGGTGGGCTGCCATCTATGGGGACGCACAGAGTCGGATATGACTGAAGCAACTTAGCAGCAGCAGCAGCAGTTTGGTTTACATTTCAGTTCAGTTCGGTAGCTCAGTCGTGTCTGACTCTGTGCGACCCCATGAACCACAGCGCATCAGGCCTCCCTATCCATCACCAACTTCCAGAGTCCACCCAAACCCATGTCCATTGAATCAATATCCCATCCAACCATCTCATCCTCTGTCATCCCCTTCTCCTCCTGCCCTCAATCTTTCCCAACATCAGAGTCTTTTCCAATGAGTCAGCTCTTTGCATCAGGTGACCAAGTATTGGAGTTTCAGCTTCAACATCAGTCCTTCCAATGAACACCCAAGACCTATCTCCTTTAGGATGGACTGGTTGGATCTCCTTGCAGTCCAAGGGACTCTCAAGAGTCTTCTCCAACACCACAGTTCAAAAGCATCACTTCTTTGGTGCTCAGCTTTCTTTATAGTCCAACTCTCACATCCATGCATGACTACTGGAAAAACCATAGCCTTGACTAGGTGGACCTTTGTTGACAAATTAATGTCTCTGCTTTTTATGATGCTGGCTATGTTGATCATAACTTTCCTTCCAAGGAGCAAGCGTCTTTTAATTTCATGGCTGCAATCACCATCTGCAGTGATTTTAGAGCCCAGAAAAATAAAGTCAGCCACTATTTTCCACTGTTTCCCCATCTATCTGCCATGACGTGCTGGGACCAGATGCCATTATCTTAGTTTTCTGAATGTTGAGCTTTAAGCCAACTTTTTGACTCTCCTCTTTCACTTTCATCAAGGGAACCATAAGTATATTTTGTCTTAGTTGTAAAGTTTCAAAATTTCTAAAGTTTTAAATTTTTTTTTAAACAAAAAGTTGAAGTTTCTTGGTCAAACTGGGCTAGAATAAAAATGTTAAAGATATCCAGGCATATAGCTGATAACCCACCAGTGTTTGGAAATATTCTGAAAATAATATACTTTGTAATAAATTTAAAAAATGCTAGGCATGAAAATGGCTGTTGAATGAGAAAAATGAATACATATTAGTAAACATGAATCAGTATTCAGCTTAGTTCAGTCTCTCAGTCGTGTCTGACTCTTTGCTACCCCATGAACTGCAGCACACCAGGCCTCCCTGTCCATCACCAACTCCCAGAGTCCACTCAAACTCACGTCCATCGAGTCCATGATGCCATCCAGTACAGCCATCTCATCCTTGGTCATTCCCTTCTCCTCCTGCCCCCAATCCCTCCCAGCATCAGAGTCTTTTCCAAAGAGTCAGTTCTTCGCATGAGGCAGCCAGAGTACTGGAGCTTCAGCTTTAGCATCATTCCTTCCAAAGAAATCCCAGGGCTGATCTTCTTCAGAATGGACTGGTTGGATCTCCTTGTAGTCCAAGGGACTCTCAAGGGTCTTCTCCAACACCACAGTTCAAAAGCATCAATTCTTCAGTGCTCAGCCTTCTTCACAGTCCAGCTCTCCCATTCATACATGACCACAGGAAAAAACATTGCCTTGACTAGATGGACCTTAGTGGGCAAAGTAATGTCTCTGCTTTTGAATATGGTATCTAGGTTGGTCATAACTTTTCTTCCAAGGAGTAAGCGACTTTTAATTTCATGGCTGCAGTCACCATCTGCAGTGATTTTGGAGTCAAAAAAAAAAAAAAATACAGTCTGACACTGTTTCTACTGTTTTCCTATTTCCCATCAAGTGATGGGACCGGATGCCATCATCTTTGTTTTCTGAATGTTGAGCTTTAAGCCAACTTTTTCACTCTCCTCTTTCACTTTCATCAAGAGGCTTTTCAGTTCCTCTTCACTTTCTGCCATAGGGGTGGTGTCATCTGCATATCTGGGGTTATGGATATTTCTCCTGGCAATCATGATTTCAGCTTGTGTTTCTTCCAGTCCAGCGTTTCTCATGATGTACTCTGCATAGAAGTTAAATAAGCTGGGTGACAATATACAGCCTTGACATACTCCTTTTCCTATTTGGAACCAGTCTGTTGTTCCATGTCCAGTTCTAACTGTTGCTTCCTGACCTGCATACAGGTTTCTCAAGAGGCAGGGTAGGTGGTCTGGTATTCCCATCTCTTTCAGAATTTTCCGCAGCTTATTGTGATCCACACAGTCAAAGGCTTTGGCATAGTCAATAAAGCAAAAACAGACGTTTTTCTGGAACTCTCTTGCTTTTTGCATGATCCAGCGGATGTTGGCAATTTGATCTCTGGTTCCTCTGCCTTTTCTAAAACCAGCTTGAACATCAGGAAGTTCACAGTTCACGTATTAGGAAGCATGTTTAAGAACTAAAGTATTGTAGAGGTTTAACAAATGGACTTTCCTCAAAATTATTGTTAGGCAAATGCAAATAATTTGTCACTTGCAACTAGTAACATATATTATCTCCCCCAGCCTGATACCTTAATATATGTTATGATAAAAACTGAAGAGAATATTGCTATGGAATAAATTACATGAAAAAGTAATACAGGAAGAATGTTTAGCATCGTTTGTGGCACATAATAAGTATTATATCATCTAACTATCATTATTACTGCTACAGTACAGAAACGGTGAAAAAGAATAACTTCTCAGTGGATAAAGTGATAGTGAAAGTGAAGTCGATCAGTCATGTCCAACTCTTTGCGATCATATGGACAGTAACCTGCATCAGGCTCCTCCGTCCATGGGATTTTCTAGGCAAGAGTACTGAAGTGGGTTGCCATTTCCTTCTCCAGGGAATCTTCCCGAACCAGGGACTGAACCTAGGTCTCCTGCATTGTAGACAGACACTTAACAGTCTGAGCCACCAGGATAAGGTTAACATTAATTGTAATGAGTCATGTTGATAGTATGCAACTTTGTGTCTGTAGTTTTCCTTCCTCAAACCCAAAATTCTAGATTAATCACACATACAAATACACAAATTCTAACAGCTGATATCCTACAAAATTTCTGACCATTTCTCCCCAGAACTATCAATGTTATGAATAATAAGCTGTATCTGAAAAACTGTTATGGCATCAGGGTGTCTGAGGAGACATGCTGACTAAGTGTAATGCAATCTCTTGGGTGGGATACTGAAACAGAAAAGGAACATTAGATAGAAACTAGGTCTAAATGAAGTATAGATTTTACTTAATAATAATAAATTAATATTAATTTACTAATTGTGGCAAATGTACCATACTGATGTATAGTAATGATAGGCAAAACTGTACATGGGTTACATGGGCACTTTCTTGATCATTTTTAAAAATCTAAAGCTATTCTAAAAACCAAAACATTTTGTTTAAAAAATACTACTGGAAGTATGCCTGAGTCATTTTGTAAAAGTAAGTTAATCAATTAATGCAAAAAAATAAAAAAGAGAAAGGAAGGAAAATAAGTGCAAATGAAGCACCCATTATGTCCAGGGTGCTCTTCCATGCACCATTCATATGCAACGTAATTTACTTAATGTCTCATATTAGCATATGATAAAAATTTTGTTATTACAGTTTTAAGTGAATAAGTAAGAGAGGTTAAATGACCTATCTAGTATCAAATTTGCAGCAAAGAATGAGAAGAGTTTTAACCTAGTTGTTTATTTAAATTTTTTATTGTGGTATATAAATATAAACATTTCCATTTTAACCAGTTTTAAATGAAGAATTCAGGGACATTGATTATAATCACAATGCTATATAACCATCCCCACTAATTCCAGACTTTCTCATCATTTCAAACACAAGCTATGTTTTTTTTTTTTTAATGCAAACTTTGCATCCATTCCCACTTCCAACAGATCCAGATATCCACTAACCTACTTTATGTTTCTATGAGTTTATTTATTCTATATATTTTATATAAGTGAAATCACACAATATTTATTCTGTATATAGCTTATTTCATTTACCATGTTTTAAAATTTTATCTATGTTGTTATATGTATCAAAATTTCATTAATTTGTATAGCTGAATAATATTCCATTGAATGTTTTTTTGATGTACATTTGGTTTGTAATTCCTTATGTATTTAAGGAATAATTTTTCCATTTCTAAAGAAAAGGCAGGCAAAACTTTAATAAAGATGATGCTAAATCTATAGATTGGTGCTTTAGGTAGCTTTGACATATTAACAGTATTGTCTTTTACCCATGAGCTATGAAATATTTTTCAATTAATTTTAGGTCTTCTTCAACTTCTTTCAGAAATGTTCTTGCTGTTTTCAGTGTATAAGCATTTCAGTTTGTAGTTAATATATTCCTAGATATCAACCTGTAATGTGGGAAACCTGTGTTTGATCCCTGGGTTGGGAAGATCCCCTGGAGAAGAGAATAACTACCCACTCCAGTGCTCTGGCCTGGAGAATTCCTTGGACTAAGTCCATGGGATCACAAAGAGTTGGACCCGACTGCGAGACTTTCACTTTCACTTTACTTTCACTAGACATTTTATTTTATTTTATGCTGTTATAAACAGTTTCTTTTAATTTCCTTTTCAGATTGTCCCCTGTGAGAGTATAGAAACACAACTAACTTTTGCATTTTGATCTTGTATCATTCTGCTTTGTTGAATTTATTTTATAGCTCTGGTAGCTTTTTTTGTGGATCATTTAGGGTTTTCCATATATAGGATCATGCCATCTGTGACTAGAGATATAGTTTTATCTCTTTCTTTCCAACTTGGGTGCTTTTATTTTGTCTGTTTTCTAATTATTCTGGCTAGAGCTTCCAGTGCAATGTTGAATGGAAGTAATGAAAGCAAGCTTCCTTGTCTTATTTTTGATCTTAGTGGAAAAGAATTCAATCTTTTACCAATAAGCATAATCTTATTTAAGTTTTCTTAACGATCATACTGTGAAAATTTACTTATATTCCTAGAATTCTTAGAGTTATTAGCACAGAAGGGTGTTTTATTTTGTCACTTGTACTTTTTGAGTCAATTGAGACAATCATGTGTGTGTCTTTCATTAATTCCATTTAATGTGGTGAGTGCCACAGGTTGATTTTCTTATAATGAAACCCTTTGCTTCCTGAGATGAATTCTATCTTGTCATGGTATATCATTCTACTAATATTCTCTTGTATTTAATTTTTTATTTTTTCCCCAGATTTATGCATCTATATTCTTAAGGGATTTTGGCATGTTATATTTGATCTTACAGTGTCTTATTCTGGCTTCTGAGTAATGCTGGCTTACAGAATGAATTAGGAAGTCTTGTTTTCTAATTTTGGGAAAGCATTTCAGAAGTATTGATATTAATTCTTTTTAAAATTTGTTTGAAAATATGGTGTATAAATAGAAAATCTGATGTATTAATGAGTCCAACAAATCAGGACATATTGGCCATTGAAAAGGTAATTTGCTATGCATAGTTCCCAAGAGAAGAAGGCGTGTCATGCCATAGAAAGGGGTCTTAGCAAAACACCAGGATCTGTCAGGAGGCAAAGGGAGGAGCAGGATCAATGCAAGATAATTTATTGTGATTTCTGTGGGTAAGAAAAGGAAAGGCATGATATGCAGATGTAGGACTGTCAAGTTTGTGTCATTTCAGTGGAAAAAGGGATGCACCTAGCTGTTTGGTAGCTGGTCCTGGGGTGGCTATGGAGTGGATAGTACCCTTGCCCTAGCCTGATAGAGATGGTTTTGAGAGTGTTAACTCTTAATTGGCTGGTTTGTACTTGAAAAGTACACTTGTTAAAGTTATAAAAATCTAGTTCATACTGTTGTTCAGTTGCTATGTTGTATCCAACTCTTTGCAACCCCATGGACTGCAGCATGCCAGGCTTCCCTGTCCTTCACTTTCTCCTGGAATTTGTTCAAACTCATGTCCATTGAGTCAGTGATGGCATCCAAACATCTCATCCTCTGTAGCTCCCTTCTCCTCTTGCCCTCAATATTTCCCAGCATCAGGGTCTTTTCCGATGAGTCAGCTCTTTGCATCAGGTGGCCAAAGTATTAAAGTTTCAGCATCAGTCCTTACAATTAATATCCAGGCTTGATTTCCTTTTGGATTGACTGGTTTGATCTCATTTTAGTCCAAGGGACTCTCAAGAGTCTTCTCCAGCACCATAGTTTGAAAGCATCAGTTCTTTAGTGCTCCACGTTTTCTTTTTTTAAATTTTTTATTTTTTTTAAATTTTAAAATCTTTAATTTTGATGATCCAGCTCTCACATCTGTACATGTCTACTAGAAAAACCATAGCTTCAATATACAGACATTTGTCAGCAATGTGATGTCTTTGCTTTTTAATATGTTGTCTAGGTTTGTTATAGCTTTTCTTCAAAGGAGCAAGCTTTTAAATTTTGTGGCTTCAGTCACTATTCAGTGATTTTGGAGCCCAAGAAAATAAAACCTGTCAGTTTCCATTTTTTTCCCCATCTATTTGCCAAGAAGTGATGGGATTACATGCCATGATCTTTGCTTTTAGAATGCTGAGTTTTAAGCCAGTTTTTTCAGTCTCCTCTTTCACCCTAGTCAACAATCTCTTTAGTTCCTATTGATCCAATTCAACTTCAGCAGTGTTCAAAACTCTTCTCCTATATCTCACAGTCCTTCCCTCCAAATATTGTCATTAATGTATCTTTAAATACTGTGTGGCTGGGCTTCCCTGTTGGCTCAGATTGTAAAGAATCTACCTGCAATATGGGAAACCTTGATTTGATCCCTGGGTTGGAAAAATTCCCTGGAGGAGGGTATGGCAACCCACCCCGGTATTCTTGCCTGGAGAATCCCCATGGACAGAGGAGCCTGGTGGGCTACAGTCCATGGGGTCACAAAGAATAGGACATGACTGAGTGACTCAACACAAATATTCCATGTTTATTAACATATTTAGGATTATTTTAATAAATCTGTCTTTTAAATCCTGTGGGAAATAAAAGCTGTAGTTACAACCCCAAGATAAAATAGTGACTTTTATATATATCCATGAATTTACCTTTACTGGAAATTTTTACTTTTTCAAGTGGCTTTGAGTTATTGTCTAGTATCATTTCATTGCAATCTGAAGGATTCCTTTTCACATATTTTGCACAAAAATTATAGTGGTAATTAATTCTATTTTTTATTGTTCATTTGCAAATGTCTTAATTTCCAACTTATTTTTGAAGAATAGTTTTGGAAGTCTCCGGGTGTTTTGTCCCTCTGACAGCACTTCATCTATTTCATCCTACTAATCACAGCACGCTAGGCCTCCCTGTCCATCACCATGCCCCAGAGTTCACTCGGACTCACGTCCATCGAGTCCGCGATGCCATGCAGCCATCTCATCCTGAGTCGTCCCCTTCTCCTCCTGCCCCAATCCCTCCCAGCATCAGAGTTCATTCCAATGAGTCAACTCTTCGCATGAGGTGGCCAAAGTACTGGAGCTTCAGCTTTAGCATCATTCCTTCCAAAGAAATCCCAGGGCTGATCTCCTTCAGAATGGACTGGTTGGATCTCCTTGCAGTCCAAGGGACTCTCAAGAGTCTTCTCCATCACCACAGTTCAAACGCATCAATTCTTTGGCGCTCAGCCTTCTTCACAGTCCAACTCTCACATCCATACATAACCACAGGAAAAACCATAGCCTTGACTAGACAGGGGGTTGCAAAGAGTCGGACAGGACTGAGCGACTGAACTGAACTGAACTTCTATTATTCAAGTTTTCCAATGAGAAGTCAGTTATTAATTTTTGAAGAATCATTTGAACATAATGAGTTGCTTCCTTTTTTGCTGTTTTCAAGATTCTGTCTTTCTCTTTGGCATTCAAGACTTATGTAATGTGTCTCTGGTTAGATTTATTAGAAGTTATTCTATTCCTGGTTTGTTTAGTTTCTTGGATGTTTAACCATGTTTTTCCTCAGAAGTTGGTGGTTTGTTGCAATTATTTTCTCAACTATTTTTTTCACCTCTTTCTTCTCCTCTTGGGACTCCCCTATTAGTGTACTTATCTACTTAATAATGTCTCACAGGTCCTTTAAATTCTAGTTAGTCTTCTTTATTCTTTTTCCTTTTACTTTTCAGACTCAATTCTTTTAACTGCATTGCCTTGTAATTTGCTTATTTTTCTTCTGCCTGCTCAAATCTCGTGTTCAATTTGTATAATAATCTTTTAATTTCAGTTACTGTGTTTTTCAACTCTAGAATGTCTGCTTGGATCATAATTCCTCTATCTTTATAGTCTCATTTTGTTTATGTATTATTTTTCTTATTCCTTTTAGTTTGTTGTTTGTTTTTAGCCAGGAGGTTGTGGGTAGTCATTCGCATAAACAATCATTACACTTTTATCATACTTTTCTGGTTAAATAAGTTTTATTTAGTTCATGCATAGTCTCTAAAAACCAATCATAGTATGGGGAAAGTGAAGAATGTGTTTAGAATTTTTGTAATATCAAAGAATTAGTAGGCTTTTGAAAAACAAGAGTGAAAAAGAAAAACTGAAGAAAAAACGACAATATTTGCTAAATGCTAAAAACGTATTTGTATGGGTTGCATTTAAAAATGTTTCTTCCTCCACTTCCATGGTATTCACAACCTAGAATCCAGTGGTTAAGATTCCAGGATGGGCACAGGAAGGTGGGCACCTAGGTATAATCAGGTGGTATATTTGGGTTAAGGAAGTGAAGCTGAGAGCCTGGAAAAGTTAAACCAGCCATGGATTGTAAGACATATTACCAAATGGGATGAAGCTGCACTCAGAAAAACTTTTGGTGATCTCCTAAGGTCTTCTTCACATATTCATAAGAATACTCAAAAAAGTTTTTGTCCAGAAAACTACTCAAGTCTGGGAAAAGAACCACCTTAAATAATTAGAGGGAACAGTGCCTCATACTCAAAGAAACTTGGGATTTTGTCAGTTCCCAGGAGCAATAATTGAAAATGCCATGCATAATTGAGCACTGGGTTAAATAATCAATACTACTTAGATCATTACTAACTAATACATCTTAAAATCAAAATCTGAGAAGATCCAGTTGTTTCCTAACAACTTAACTGCATCTCAGAGCAAAGATCTAAAATATTTATAGGAAAAACATAACATTTAACTGGCCAAAATTAACAATATCTGGCTCATAATCAAAATAATGTCATGAAAGAAGCTAGAACGTATAATTCTTACTGAAGTAAAAAAAAAAAACCATTCTAAATTTTCTCAATCTGACTGAATTGGCACAAAAGCATACAAATAATTATTATAACTACATTCTGCATGTTCAGAATATTAAGGAGAGACATAAAAATGTTAAGAATAAGTATATAATTAGATAAAGCTCTAATGTCCAGGTGAAAAGATGCTGAATGAAATTTTAAAAAGATTAAACCTTACAGAAGAAAAGATTAGTACATTTTCAGATAGAATAAGAGAAATCATCCAAAATCAAACAGAGTAATAAAATTTTAAAATATAAATAAGCATTTCCTGAAATGCTGGGCAACTTTGAACAGCATAATATATATGTAAATGGAGACCTCAAAAGGGTTGGGAAAAAATTTAATGAGTGGACTTTTCCAAAATTTGATAAAAAAAAAAAAAAAAATCTATGAACCCACACATCCAGGAACCTCAATGAACTCCTAGCACAAGACTTACGAAGGAAAGAACGCCAAAACACATTTTAATCAATTTTCTTATAACCAATGAAAAACAGTAATATAATAAGTGACCAAAGAAAAAGATATGTTACAGTTATAGGAACCGGAATAAGAATAAGGGCAAATTTCTTACCACAAACCATGTAAGTGAGATGATAGTAGAGAAATATCTTTAATATAAGAAGTAAAAATAGCCAACAAAGAATTCTATATCAAGCCAAACCATCAGCAGTAATATAGAATATTTAAGATACGTTATCCAGTGACTTGACCTAATATATATTTACATGAATACTAATTCATCTCAAATACACATGAAATAATTATTAAGATATCAAAATTCTAGAACAAAAAGCCAACTTAATAAATGTAAAAATACTTATATCATACAAACTATGCTTTCTGACCACAGTGGAATTACATTATAAATAAATAACAGAAGCATTTCCAGAAAATCCTGAAGTATAGGAAACTAAATAACATTTCTAAATACCAATAGGATAAGATAATTAAAAGGGAAATGAAAATGTATTTTTCAATTGAATGCAAATGAAAATTAATTATATAAAATTGTGGGTTACTGCTAAAGCAATCCATCAGAGAAGCTTACATCTCCAAGTAACAGTAACAGAAAAGATTAGTCTCAAATCAAGTTCTTCAGTTTCTATCTTAAAAATCTTAACCAAGTCACTTAATAAAACCAAAAGAAAGTAGAAGAATGGGACAATAATGGTCGAAGGAAAAGACTGAGACCAAAAACAGAAAACTATACACAAAATAAATGAAACAAAAAGCTAGAACTTTCAGAAGATAAACAAAATTGATAAAACTCTAAGGGTACTGATCAAGGAAAAAAAGATGACACAAAATGGTCAGTATCAGTAATGAGAGGTGGCATAACCTCAGTTTTTAAAGATATTAAAAATAATGTTATAAAAATAAATAATGTAATTAACAACTCCTTGCAATAAATGTGAAAGATAAAATGTATAAATTCCTACCAAACTCACTCAAGAATAAATGGATAGCCTTGTATTTATTAATGACACTAAATATATAATTTTAAACTTTTCTACAAAAGCCTGGTGAAATTATATAAAACAATTAAATAAGAAAATATACCAACTCTATACAAATTATTTCCCCAAAACTAAGCAGAGGAAATATTTCCTATTTTATATTCTAGTATCAGAATTACCTTGATATCAAAACTAAATAAGGGAAAATAGATATCAAGATTCCTAGTGAACATAAATGCAAAAATCTTAAATATGATTTCATCAAATAAAATCTAACAATTTATTAAAAGAATAAGATGCAATGACCAGTGCACTTTATTCCAGGAATGCAATATTGATTTACCATTTTAAAAATGGTATGGTTTTTCTTTTTTACCATTTTATGTAAAAAAATAAATAAGCCACATAGCCAATTCAGTAGAGGCAGAAAATAGTGGCACAACCCAACACACTTCCCTAGTAAAGACTCTGAGCATAGCAGGAACAGAAGGAATTTTCTGAGATGTTTATCATCTGATCATATGAGACCTCATACACTAAGACAAAGATTTTCGCTTTCTGTGTTGATGATATAACAGATCACTGTGCAGTTAGAAATGAAATGAGAGTTCAGATAAGGCCTATTTGACCATAAAACCAGTCCCCATTATATCAGGCCATGCCTATCAGGACCTGAAGCTGGTACAGAGCTTTCTCCTTTGATAGGTATTTGAAATGGGAGAATGACTTAATTATTGATACAGACTTTACAAAAAATTTATTGTGATTAAAAATTTATCGTCTTAATAATTTCTAAGTGTACAGTTCAAGGATGTGAAGTACATTAATATTGTTTTGCAAACAAATTCCAGAACTTTTTTATCTCACAAAACTGAAACTCTGTACTTTGTAACAGCAACTCCCAAATTACCCCTCCTCTCAACTCCTGGCAACCACCAAACACCTTTCTATTTCTGTGAGTTTAACTCTTCCAGAACCTCATATAAGTGGAATTACACAGTGTTTGTCTTTTTTTGTGACAGACTTATTCCACTTATGTGTGATCCCCGGATAAACAAGTATTTTAACTAATGAGTTGGTTTCCCTATGGGACCACTGCACAGTACGAGGACTAGGCCTCTACCACTCCTGTAAATTTCTCAGTCACTGAGAAAAACCACACATAAGAACTGCCATTCAGCAACCTGAGAAACCAGGATGCTCTTAGATTGCCAGAGGCAGAATCCGAGACACGTAAGATGAGCTGAAATGACTCTGGGGTGACTCCTCTAGGAGTTAAGCTCACAAGCAGCACATGGGACCACTACACAAGTTCACTAGTGACTTTTATCCCTGAGAAATTCAGCTTAAAACGGGATACAGAATCTCTCAAAAATAGAAACAAAAGGATGTCAGAAAGCCAGCCTCTGACTAACACTCATGTACAATAAACATGGAGCTCACACTTGCAAGTACCTAGAGAAATTATACTAAAAGAGATCTTAACCTAAAATGGCCAAATTGGAGTTATTTTGATATTCTAAAATTGATATTTTTCTATTTTACAATTAGAAAAGGCCGGTCGTGTTTTGACTGGTATCTAGAAGCTTCTAAAGCAGGAAATGATAGAGTAATTTCTTTGCAGAAAATCAACAAGAAATCGCTTGAAAATATCACAACTAAAAAGGCTGCTAGCACTGACTTTGCCAGGTCACAGGTCTAGTGGAACTGGGAAGTCATGTTAGGCATTTACGCCATTTGGCTTTTGATTTTGGAGCATTACTTTACCATTTTTGGGAGCACTCTTACCACTTGGCTTTTGATTTCTGGGCATCTCTTTGGCTTTTGTTTCATTTGGAGTGTGAATACTGGCTGGTGAAATTCTGGTTTGGTTTGGTTTGTTGGTTTGGTTTGAGTGCACAGACATCTGGTACAAACTGTTCAAGCTAATGTGTGAATTGCTCACTCTAAGTTTCCACACCCCACCTGGGAACCCTTTGGGAAAAATTTGTTAATGACTGGCTAATCTATAGCTATGATCCAATGACAAGAAAGTTCAGTTCAGTTCAGTCGCTCAGTCATGTCTGACTCTTTGCAACCCCATGAATTGCAGCACAGCAAGCCTCCCTGTCCATCACCAGTTCCTGGAGTTCAATCAAATTCACATCCATCGAGTCGGTGATGACATCCAGCCATCTCATCCTCTGTAATCCCCTTCTCCTCATGCCCTCAATCCCTCCCAGCATCAGAGTCTTTTCCAATGAGTCAGCTCTTCGCATGAGATGGCCAAAGCATTGGAGTTTCAGCTTTAGCATTATTCCTTTCAAAGAAATCCCAGGGCTGATCTCCTTCAGAATGGACTGGTTGGATCTCCTTGCAGTCCAAGGGACTCTCAAGGGTCTTCTCCAACACCACAGTTCAAAAGCAACAATTCTTCGGCACTCAGCCCTCTTCACAAACCAAGTCTCATATCCATACATGACCACTGGAAAAACCATAGCCTTGACTAGACAGACCTTTGTTGGCAAAGTAATGTCTGTTTTTCAATATGCTATCTAGGTTGGTCATAACTTTTCTTCCAAGGAGTAAACGTCTTTTAATTTCGTGGCTACAGTCACCATCTGCAGTGATTTTGGAGCCCAAAAAAATAGTCTACACAGTTCCCAATGTTTCCCATCTATTTGCCACGAACTGATGGGACTAGATGCCATGATCTTCATTTTCTGAATGTTGAGCTTTAGGCCGACTTTTTCACTCTCCACTTTCACATTCATCAAGAGGCTTTTCAGTTCCTCTTCACTTTCTGTCATAAGGGTGGTGTCATCTCCATACAATCAGCAAAAACAAGACCAGGAGTTGACGGTGGCTCAGATCATGAACTCCTTACTGCAAAATTCTGACTTAAATTGAAGAAAACAGGGAAAAACATTAGACCATTTAGGTATGACCTAAATAAAATCCCTTATGACTATACAATGGAAGTGACAAATAGATTCAAGGGATTATATCTGATAGAAGAGTGCCTGAAGAACTATGGATGGAGGTTCATGACATTGTACAGGAAGCAGTGATCAAGACCATCTCCAAGAAAAAGAAATGCAAAGAGGCAAAATGGTTGTCTGAGGAAGGCTTACAAACAGCTGTGAAAAGAAGAGAAATGAAAGGCAAAGGAGAAAAGGAAAGATAAACCCATTTGAATGCAGAGTTCCAAAGAATAGCAAGAAGAGATAAGATAAGAAAGCCTTCCACAGTGATCAACACAAAGAAATAGAGGAAAACAATAGAATGGAAAAGACTAAAGACCTCTTCAAGAAAATTAAGACTACCAAGGGTACATTTCATGAAAAAATGGGCACATTAAAGGACAGATATGGTGTGGACCTAACAGAAGCAGACAATGTTAAGAAGTGGCAAAAATACACAGAAGAACTATACAAAAAAAGATCTTCATGACAGAATCATGATGATGTGATCACTCACCTAGAGCCAGGCATCTTGGATTACGAGGTCAGGTGGGCCTTAGGAAGCATCTTTAGGAGCAAAGCTAGTGGAAGTGATGGAATTCCAGTTGAGCTATTTCAAATCCTAAAAGATGATGCTGTGAAAGTGCTGCACTTAGCGTGCCAGTAAATTTGAAAACTAAGCAGTGGCTACAGGACTGGAAAAGGTCAGTTTTCATTCCAATCCCAAAGAAAGGCAAAGCCAAAGAATGTTCAAACTACTGCACAATTGCACTTATCTTACATGCTAGCAGACTAATGATCAAAATTCTCCAAGCCAGGCTTTAACACTATGTGAACCATGAACTTCCAGATGTTCAAGGTAAATTTAGAAAAGAAAGAGGAATCAGAGATCAAATTGCCAAAATTTGTTGGATTATAGAAAAAGCGAGAGAGTTCCAGAAAAATATCCACTTCTGCTTTATTGACTGTGCCAAAGCATTTCCCTGTGTGGATCACAATAAACTCTGGAAAATTATGAAAGAGATGGGAATACCAGACCACCTGACCTGCCTCCTGAGAAATCTGTATGCAGGTCAAGAGGCAACAGCTATAACTGGACATGGAACAGCAGATTGTTTCCCAATCAGGAAAGGTGTACGTCAAGGCTATATATTCTCACCCTGCTTATTTACTTTGTACAAAGAGTACATCATGAGAAATGCTAGGCTGGATGAACCACAGGTTGGAGTCAAGATTTCAGGGAGAAATATCAATAATCTCAGATATGCAGATGGAATCACACTTATGGCAGAAAGCAAAGAAGAACTAAAGAGCCTCTTGATGAATGTGAAAGAGGAGAGTGAAAAAGTTGACTTAAGGCTCAACATTCAGAGAACTAAGATCATGGCAATAGATGGAAAAACAGTGGAAACAGTGACACATTACTTTTAGGGGCTCCAAAAAGTCACCGTAGGTGGTGACTACACCCATGAAAGTAAAACCAGTCTGCTCCTTGGAAGAAAAGTTTTGACCAACCTAGATAACATACTAAAAGGCAGAGATATTACTTTGCCCACAAAGATCTGTCTAGGCAAAGCTATGGTTTTTCCAGTAGTCTTGTATGGATGTGAAAGTTGGAATACAAGGAAAGCTGAGTGCCAAAGAATTGATGCTTTTGAACTGTGGTGTTGGAGAAGACTCTTGAGAGTCCCTTGGACTGCAAGGAGATCCAACCAGTCCATCTTAAAGGACATCATTCCTGAATATTCTTTGGAAGGACTGATGCTGAAGCTGAAGGTCCAATACTTTGGCCACCTGATGCAAAGACCTGAAGACCTGATGCATTGGAAAAGACCGTGATGCTGGGAAAGATTGAGGCAGGATGAGAAGGGGCAACAGAGGATGAGATGGTTGGATGGCATCACCGACTCAAATGACATGAGATTGAGTAAACTCTGGGAGTTGGTGATGGAAAGAGCAGCCTGGCGTGCTGCAACCCACAGGGTCTCAAAGAGTCAGATAAGACTGAGTGACTGAACTGAACTGAACTGAAGTATATACCATATTTTGTTTATCCATTCAGCTGTAAGCATTCAATTGTGTTACTTCTGTGTGCATACACGTGCTCAGTCACTTCAGCCGTGTTCAGCTTTCTGTGACCCAATGGTCTGTAGCCTGCCAGGCTCCTCTGTCCATAAGATTCTCCAGGCAAGAATACTGGAGTAGGTTGCCATATTTTCCTCCATGGGATTTCCCAACCCAGGGATCAAACCCACCTTTCGTATTTCCCCCTGCATTGGTTGACAGGTTGTTAACCACTAGTGCCACCTGGTAAGACCTTTAAGATCATATGATATCTCTATTTTTAAGTTTCAGACTAACCTCCATACTGTTTCGATAGCAGTTTACATTCCTACTAACAGGGAACAAGGGTTCCAATTCCTCCACATTCTCACTGACTCTTGTTATTTTATATATTTATGTTAGTCATCTTAATGATTCACATGTACACTTTTAGTTTTAAGGTTTGAGGAATGATTTTTGCTTACTTGTTTTTGTTTTAACACGGTGTTGAGAACAGTATTCAATTTACAACACTGTCAGAAAATTATGCTAGTGGGAAAAATATCTCTTTGCTAACAATTTCTACCAAAATATTGAAACATCTAATTTAAAATTTTAAAAACTAGTCTCTTGTTATTATAAACCTATCAGGAGTTCCATATAGGACCGCTAGTTCACATTCTCTACACATGACCAAGGAACTACAGAACAACTTCCTAATGCATTATTCATCCCTCATGGCTGTATTCCTGCTTTTCTATGCTGATCCATAAATGCATGAGTGCTTAATTTAATCTGATGTCACTCCCTAAAGCTGGTGCAGAGCCCTGCCATTCCCGCTGTCACAGTTAAGGGGGGGTCAAGTGGCATGAAAAAGGGAGACTTGAACAAAAGGATATATTTACGTTTCAACCCCAATTACCAGGGTTTAGTCAAATTAATATTAAATTTACATAAATTATGATGTTTAAATAATCTGCTTACTATTGAAATAAATCCCTGGATTCTCTCAAGCCCATACTGCTACTCTGGCAGCGCTGAGGCATGCCAGGAACAGAAAGCAGACAAATTGTTCAGTGATGTTTAATTTTTTATCCATGTTTTATACATAAGTAAATTGGAACATGGAGATTAGATCACACTCCAGCTGTTTTCCTTTAAACTATACAGTCCCCGTTATGCTACTCTAAGATAATAATGAGCACTTCTTTCTCCCTGGGGTTACACATCAACACGGCACAAATGTGTGTTACCCTGCTGCTGCTGCTGCTGCTGCTAAGTCACTTCAGTCGTGTCCAATTCTGCGACCCCATAGACAGCAGCCCACCAGTCTCTCCCGTCCCTGGGATTCTCCAGGCAAGAACACTGGAGCGGGTTGCCATTTCCTTCCCCAATGCATTAAAGTGAAACGTGAAAGTGAAGTCGCTCAATCATGTCCGAATCTTCGTGACCCCATGGATGGCAGCCCACCAGGCTCCTCCGTCCGTGGGATTTGCCAGGCAAGAGTACTGGAGTGGGGTGCCATTGCCTTCTCTGAGTTGTCTGCAAATCATTTCATGTCCCTTCTTTAAGCAATGGTCACTATAAATTATTTATTTTGCTGAAGCTATCAAATTGTTTCTTATGTTTTTATTGAGTTTGCTTATACATGTGAGTCTGTAGGCTTAAACAAATGGCCAAAGATTACCCAGTATGTCAGGACCTGAGGTGTTACCATGTTACTCAATGAAGCAGTTTATTCTTCTTTGCCTTTCAGTTCAGTTCAGTCTCTCAGTCGTGTCCGACTCTTTGCTACCCCATGAATCGCAGCATACCAGGCCTCTCTGTCCATCACCAACTCCCAGAGTCCACTCAGACTCACATCCATCGAGTCAGTGATGCCATCCAGTCATCTCATCTTCTGTCGTCCCCTTCTCCTCCTGCCCCCAAACCCTCCCAGCATCAGAGTCTTTTCAATTAAGCCATATTAAGCCATGTAGTCAAGATACTTTTCTCCTGCATGAAACTTTATTTCGATTAACTAACACATGGCTTATATTTTCCAAGCATTTTCTTTTGATGAAATACATACTGAAAGAGATGGACATTGAAACATACCAGTCTCACTATAAAAACTTTTTAAAACTGTGGATAGAGAACAATTTACATAGGCTAAACAGGTGCTCATTGATTATGAAACAGGTGTTTACTGATTAGGTACTATATCTAAGATACTGTTTAGGCAATTTCAGATACTAAAATATAAGCAAATGCATGGCCTCTATTGCAGAAGGAATGTATTTGCTGGTTATTGGGGAAGGACATAAAATAGCTCAAAGCCCCTCCCTGAAAAGACAAACACCCTCCATGAAATATTCATTCTTGACAATATTATTCATTCAAGAATGAACTGTCTAGCTAGTTCTAGAACCTAATAGTTTTCCTTTCCTAAAATCACCTTGACCATTCTTCCTTCATAAAATATCCTTTTTGTATAAGAGGGACCAGCACAGAGAGGATAGATTGACAACCTAGTATGGAAGGGCTTAAAAATAATGCAAGAACATTGAAGTTTATCAATTTTAGGAGGCCAAAGAGCTATGTGGAAACTGAAAATGCGTGGTAAATTGAACTCTTGAGCAGATGAAATTCAAGACATTTTGACCTGTTATCAAAATCCAATATAGTGACTGTGTTATATCAGTAATGTAGAAGATTTTCATAATTTTTTCAAAATATTTGAACCAATTAGAAAAAAAAAACTACAAATTATTCCAATACTAAACAATACAACAATAACTGCTGTAAGAAATTCAGATTAGAGGACACTGATAAATTCATTTATAAGTAATAAGTGCATGTAAACTTTATGTTATATGGAAGATCTGACATGTCAAATTAAATATAAATGTAGTTAATTTAACTAAAATTATTGGATTGGCCAAAAATCTTGTTCAGATTTTCCTGTAAGATGTTATAGAAAAATTAGAAGAACTTTTTGGCCAACCCAAATTATTACTCAGATATGCCCATGTTCTAGACACTGTGCTATGTGATAACAAGTGACAGCCAGAGTAAATTCTAGCATCAGAGGGGTCAGCAGAGGTAACTCACACACAAACAAATACTGCTGAACTTGAAAAAAAAATTTAAAAAGCAAAGGCAAGAACCAAACATGAAGTGATCAAAAGAAGGAATTAATTAAAGTGTGGGTGGTTTGGAGTTTATGAATGTCTAGTAATGGATGCATTTGCTAGGACCACATTGGGTAGGACTTTCACTTTTCACTTTCACGCATTGGAGAAGGAAATGGCAACCCACTCCAGTGTTCTTGCCTGGAGAATCCTAGGGATGGGGGAGCCTGGCGGGCTGCCGTCTATGAGGTTGCACAGAGTCTGACACGACTGAAGCAACTTAGCAGCAGCAGCAGTAGGGTATAATAGGGTTTGCACAAACTGCCAGGAATAAGGGTATATTACTTTCTTATGGATACTGTAGCAGAGTACAAGTTGAGTGACTTAAAATAACTTAAAATCTATTGCCTTACCTTCTTGGAGAAAGACAGCATGATTTCACTTATGCAAAATCAAGGTTATAGGCAGGTTTGTATTCTTCCCTGGAGTATCTAGAAGAGAGAGATACTCTACTTCTCTGTATCCTTGTTAATGCTGGCTTCCAAAGGCCAGTTGGATTTCTTGGTATATAGTCCCCACCTTCCTTCATCTTCAAACCTACCAAATATTGGACTTGTCTTCAGGGAAAATTCTCCGATTTTAAGGATTGATGTAATTAAATTGATCCCACCTGGATAATTCATAATAATCTCCTCCTTTCCATGTCTTGATTTTAGTTATGCTTGTCAAATCCCTGTTGCCATGCAAACTGACATATTCACAGATTACTAGGGTTAGGATATGGACATCTTAGGGGGCTATTACTGTGCCTACAATAAAGAGTATTTCATGTGTGCATAACATTTGTTTTTCTTTCCCTTTTGTTTTATCAGCTGAACTTTTCCTGTAGATAATGCTGTGAAAGGCTTTTTGTGCAATACCAATAACAATAAATTTACGGTGTCTCAGATGGTAAAGAATCTACCCATAATGCAGGAGACCCAGGTTCAATTCCTGGGTCAGCAAGATAACCTGGAGAAGGGCATGGCAACCCACTCCAGTGTTCTTGCCTGGAGAATTCCATGGACTGAGGAGCCTGGTGAGCTACAGTCCATGGGGTTGCAAAGAGTCGGACATGACTGAGTGACTAACAGACTGATCCATGTAAATCTGTAACAAATCTATATTTTAAATGAGCATAAACAAAAGGAAAGATATATAGAAAAAGAAACAGGGACTTCTCTGGCGCTACTGTGGCTAAGACTTCACCTGCTAATGCAGATGTGGGTTCAGTCTTTGGTAGGGGAGGTAAGATCCCACATACGTTCTGGCCAAAGCCAAAACATAAAACAGAAGCAATATTATAACAAAACTGATAAAGAATTTAAAAACTGTCCATATAAAAAAATTAACAGAAAACTTTTTAAAAAAGTATTTTAAAAGAAATATACATAATTATAGATATAGCCATTGTATAAATATGTGCAGAAAAGTGTATGTACTTATGTCATATCCTCTGTCTACCACATTTCCTACAGTATTTAAAACAGGGCTGCGTACAGAAGAGAAGTTCAGCAAATACACACTAATGAATAAAATGAGAGTTTTCTCTCCTTTTGCTGTATATGGCTTTGAACTCATGAAACTTTAGAAAGTGGCCAACATGGGTGCTCAAACTTATGATAAAACACTGAGATGACTCTATTTTATCTATAGAAACAGAGCAAAGCATAAAGCAAACAACTTATTATGTTATATTCATTATTCTCTCTTATCATAAGCACAGATAGAAAATATAGTCACCAGTATGCTGACCCTAATTTCTCCTAGAGTTGAACTTGAATGATGAAATTCTCCCCGCTACCCTTCAGTGTCAAGGATTGTATAATGATGCCATCTCCTTATGTTCCTTCTGCTCTGTGTGCTTGGATGTAGCTCATGTAGGTTGTGTTTATAACAGCATTTATAACTGCATTATTTATGCTTTGGAGCCTCACAGTCAAGAGGTGATAGAAAGGGAGTTGGATCTGTTTGAGTTACAGAGCTGAGCCAGAGAGTCATGAAAAGTGCATACCATGCAGCTACTGTCATTACTTCAAATAAATGATACTTCAGAATAGAGGGTCTGAGTATGCAATCTTTCTCTTTAAGGATAGCACAAAAGGGAGCTAATGATGGTGATAAAGTGAGTATTTTGCCACTGTGAAATCATTCTTTGAGGCTGTGTCTACAAGACACAAAAAAATCAAAATAAATCTGATGAAAAAAATGACCAAGTTTAACTGAGTTCAGCAAATCTTCAATAAGTAAATCCTTTAAGCCATGCATGGACTACAGCCTTGTCTAACTCAAAGAAACTATGAGCCATGCTGCGCAGGGCCACTCAAGATAGGTGGGTCATGGTGAAGAGTTCTGACAAAGCATGGTCCACTGGAGAAGAGAATGGCAAACCACTTCAGTATTCTTGCCTTGAGAACCCCATGAACAGTATGAAAAGGCAAAAAAGATAGGACACTGAAAGATGAACTCCCCAGGTTGGTAGGTGCCAAATTTATTACTGGACATCAATGGAGATAAGTCCAGAAAGAAGAAAGAGACAGAGCCAAAGGAAAAACAACACCGAGTTGTGGTTGTGACTGGTGATGGAGGTAAAGTCCAAAGATGTAAAGAGCAATATTGCATAGGAACTTGGAATGTTAGGTCCATGAATCAAGGCAAATTGGAGGTGCTCAAACAGGAGATGGCAAGAGTGAATATGAATATTTTGGGAATCAGCGAACTAAAATGAACTGAAATGGATGAATTTAACTCAGATGACCTTTATATCTACTACTGTGGGCAAGAATCCTTTAGAAGAAACGAAGTAGCCATCATAGTCAAGAAAAGAGTCTGAAATGCAGTACTTGGTTGCAGTCTCAAAAATGACAGAATGATATGTTTGTTTCCAAGGCAAACCATTCAATATCACAGTAATCCAACTCTATGCCCTGACCAATAATGGTGAAGAAGCTGAAGCTGAACAGTTCTATTCTAGAACAGTTCTAGAGCTTCTAGAACTAACTCCCCAAAAAGATGTCTTTTTTATTATAGGGAACTGGAATGCAAAAGTAAGAAGTAAAGAAATACAAGGAGGTAAATGGAAAATTTGGCCTTGGAGTACAGAATGAAGCAGGGCAAAGTCTAATAGAGTTTTGCTAAGAGAATGCAGTGGTCATAGCAAACACCCTCTTCCAACAACACAAGAGAAGACTTTACACATGGACATCACCAAATGGTCAATATCTAAATCAGATTGATTATATTCTTGGCAGCCAAAAATGGTGAAGCCCTATACAGTCAGCAAAAAGAAGACCTGGAGTTGACAGTGGCTCAGATCATGAACTCTTTATTGCAAAATTCTGACTTAAATTGAAGAAAATAGAGAAGAACACCAGACCATTTAGGCATGACCTAAATAAAATCCCTTATGACTATACAGTGGAAGTGACAAATAGATTCAAGGATTAGATCTGATAGACAGAGTGACTGAAGAACTATGAATGGAGGTTTGTAACATTGCACAAGAGGCAGTGATCAAGACCATCCCAGAGAAAAAGAAATGCAAAGAGGCAAAATGGTTGTCTGAGGAGACCTTACAAATATCTGTGAAAAGAAGAGAAGTGAAAGGCAAAGGAGAAAAGGAAAGATATACGCATTTGAATGCAGAGTTCCAAAGAATAGCAAGGAAAGATAAGAAAGACTTCCTCAGTAATCATTGCAAAGATATAGAGAAAAACAATAGAATGGGAAAGACTAGAGATCTCTTCAAGAAAATTAGAGATCCCAAGGGGATGTTTCATGCAAAGATGGGTACAAAAAAGGACAGAAATTGTGTGGACCTAACAGAAGCAGAAGGTATTAAAAAGAGGTGGCAAGAATGCACAGAAGAACTGTACAAAAAAGATCTTCAAGACCCAGATAACCATGATGGTGTGATCAGTCATCTAGAGCCAGATGTCCTGGAATGTGAAGTCAAGTGGGCCTTAGGAAGCATCGCTATGAACAAAGCTAGTGGATGTGATGGAATTCCAGTTGAGCTACTTCAAATCCTAAAAGATGATGCTATGAAAGTGCTGCACTCAATATGCCAGCAAGTTTGGAAAATTCAGCAGTGGCCACAGGACTGGAAAATATCAATTTTCATTGCAATCCCAAAGAAAGACAATGCCAATGAATGCTCTAACTACTGCACAATTGTACTCATCTCACATGCCAGCAAAGTAATGTTGAAATTCTCCAAGCTAGGCTTCAACAATACGTGAACCATGAACTTCCAGATGTTCAGCTGGATTTAGAAAAGACAGAGGAACTGGAGATCAAATTGCCAAAATCCACTGGATCATAGAAAAAGCAAGAGAATGCCAGAAATCCGTCTACTGCTCCCTTGTTGACTATGCTAAAGCCTTTGACTGTGTAGATCACAATGAACTGTGGAAAATTATTCAAGAGATGGGAATACCTGACCTGTCTCTTGAAAATCTGTAAGCAGGTCAAGAAACACATTAGAACTGGACATGGGGCAACAGACTGATTCCAAGTTGAGAAAGGAGAATGTCAAAGCTGTATATTGTTACCCTGCTTATTTAGCTATATGCCGAGTACATCATGCTAATTGCTGGGCTAGATAAGGCATAAGCTGGAGTCAAGATTGCCAACATAAGCATCAATAATCTCAGATACACAGGTGATACCACCTTTATGGCAGAAAGCGAAGAAGAACTGAAGATCCTCTTGATGAATGTGAAAAAGAAGACTGGGAAAACTGGCTTAAACCTCAACATTCAGAAAACTACGATCATGGCATCAGGTCCCATCAGTTCATGGCAAATAGATGAGGAAACAATGGAAACAGTGACAGACTTTATTTTCTTGGCCTCCAAAATCACTGCAGATGATGACTCCAGCCATGAAATTAAATACTGTGGCTTGTTGGAAGAAAAGTTATCACCAGCCTAGACAGCATAATAAAAAGCAGAGACATTACTTTGCCAACAAAGGTCCCTCTAGTCAAGGACATGGTTTTTCCAGTAGTCATGTATAGATGTGAGATTTGGACTATAAAGAAAGCTGAGTGCCAAAGAATTGATGCTTTTTAACTTTGGTATTGGAGAAGACTCTTAAGAGTCCCTTGGACTGCAAGGAAATCCAACCAGTCCATCCTAAAGGAAATCAGTCCTGAATATTCATTGGAGGGAAGAAGCGAAGAAGATGTTGAAGCTGAAACTCCAATACTTTGGACACCTGATGCGAAGAACTGACTATTGGAAAAGACCCTGATGCTGGGAAAGATTGAAGGCGGGAAGAGAAGGGGATGACAAAGGATGAGATGGTTGGATGGCATCACCAACTCAATGAACATGAGTTTGGGTAAGCTCCAGGAGTTGATGATGGAGAAGGAAGCCTGGTATACTGCAGTCCAGGGGTCGCAAAGAGTCGGACACGACAGAGCAACTGAATTGAACTGAAGTAAATTGAACTTAGGCCACACAATTTTAAACACAGTGTCACATGATTAATTAAGATTGAGCTTGTTCTAAAAGCCCATGATTTCTTTGACATGGTGAAACAAAAGCTCATGTAATATGTTTATGTATGTATAAGATGCAAAGTGACAAAAGAGGAAAAACCACATCCAGAATTTTGTTAGGGGAGGTTTCAAAATGGATATTTTTAGATAAATTTTATATTATCCTTATTTCTTAGTCATGTATATGGTGTTTCTCCTGCCTTTTTTTTTTTTTTTTATCTGAAGGCCCTGTTTACATTCTTTAACTTTTATTGAAAACCCTGAAGAGTGTTTATGGGAGTTGTACCTATCAAAATCTATAATATTCAATGTGTTTCAAATTCAATTCCGTTTTATTCAAAATTCAATTCAAAAGATTCAATTTAATAAAAATAAATTTTCAAAAATATTGTTATTGTGTTGTCCAAAGAATCATTCGGTTTTTTCTGTAATATCCTATGGTAAAACCCAAATAAACTTTTTGGCCTACCCAATAAGGTAAAACATTTAAAATATAAGCATTTATTTAATAAATTTAAAAGTGATAGCAGACATATATTATAGTTTCACAAAAGATAGTCGTAGTTTTTAAAAGAACAATATATTGAAAACAGTGTCATTGGCTTGCATTTTGAAATCATTTCAGAGGGATGGTATGGGGAGGGAGGAGGGAAGGGGATTCAGGATGGGTAACACGTGTATACATGTGGCAGATTCATTTTGATGTATGGCAAAACCAATACAATGTTGTAAAGTAATTAACCTCCAATTAACATAAATAAATTTATATTAAAAAAAGAAATCATCTCAGGATCTGAAAGAAGACAGCAAAATTCTCTTATATGCATTTATTCAATTACAGTATTTTCCTTATGTTTCAATATAGAAGAAAATTCTATTTACACGGACATGCAGTTAGAAAATACATAATTAATTTAACAAGCATTTCAGATTATTATGGATAACCTTTGATACATTATAACTCAACAAATTGTGCTTTCTTAAGATTAGTTACAATGCAACATTTGAAAGTATTTCAAAGAACTTTTATACTTTGCTATGCTAAAAGTAATTGGTTTCTGCATTTTGAATAATGTTTTACCCCATTCATGATTTTGTTACTTAGAACTATCCATTCACTAGATTTATGTATATTTTCCAAACTTGGATACATTATATAAAGCATACAATATCAAAGCCACAATCATTCATACCACTGGAATGGAAATGTAGAAAGTTAAGAAACATCTAGCTGCGGCTGCTGCTGCTAAGTTGCTTCAGTCATGTCTGACTCTGTGCGACCCCATAGATGGCAGCCCACTAGGCTCTGACGTCCCTGGGATTCTCCAGGCAAGAACACTGGCGTGGGTTGCCATTTCCTTCTCCAATGCATGAAAGTGAAAGTGAAGTCGCTCAGTCGTATCCGACTCTTAGTGACCCCATGGAATGCAGCCTACCAGGCTCCTCCATCCATGGAATTTTCCAGGCAAAAGTACTGGAGTGGGTTGCCATCTGGAGTAACAGGCAAATGTGGCCTTGGAGTACAGAATGAAGCAGGGCAAAGGTTAACAGAGTTCTGCCAGGAGAACGCACTGGTCATAGCAAACACCCTCTTCAAACAACACAAGAGAAGACTCTACACATGGACATCACCAGATGGTCAATATTGAAATCAGATTGATTATATCCTTTGCAGCCAAAGATGGAGAAGCTCTATACAGTCAGCAAAAACAAGACCAGGAGTGGACTGTGGCTCAGATCATGAGCTCTTTATTGACAAATTCAGACTTAAATTGCAGAAAGTGGAGAAAACCACTAGACCATTCAGATATGACCTAAGCCAAATCCCTTATGACTATACAGTAGAAGTGAGAAATAGATTTAAAGGACTAGATCTGATAGACAGAGTGCCTGATGAACTAAGGATGGAGGTTTGTGACACTTTACAGGAGACAGAGATCAAGACCATCCCCTCCCCCAAAAGAAATGCAAAATAGCAAAATGGCTGTCTGAGGAGTCCTTACAAATAGCTGTGAAAACAAGAGAAACCAAAAGAAAATGAGAAAAGGAAAGATATGCCCATTTGAATGCAGAGTTTCAAGAATAGCAAGGAGAAATAAGAAAGCCTTCCTTAATAGGATGGGAAAGACTAGAGATCTCTTAAAGAAAATTAGAGATACCAAGGGAACATTTCATTCAAAGATGGGCTCGATAAAGGACAGAAACGGTATGGACCTAACAGAAGCAGAAGATATTAAGAAGAGGTGGCAAGAATACACAGAACAGTACAAAAAAGATCTTCACAACCTAGATAATCATGAAGGTGTGATCACTCACACTCACCTAGAGCTGGACATCCTGGAATATGAAGAGAGGTGGGCCTTAGAAAGCATCACTACGAACAAAGCTAGTGGAGGTGATGGAATTCCAGTTGAGTTATTTCAAATTCTAAAAGATGATGCTGTGTAAGTGCTTCACTCAATATGTCAGCAAATTTGGAAAACTCATCAGTGGCCATAGGACTGGAAAAGGGCAGTTTTCATTGCAATCCCAAAGAAAGGTAATGCGAAAGAATGTTCAAACTATCGCATTATTGCACTCATTTCACATGCTAGGAAAGTAATGCTCAAAATTCTGCAAGCCAGGCTTCAGCAGTATGTGAACCATGAACTTCCAGATGTTCAAGCTGGTTTTAGAAAAGGCAGAGGAACCAGAGATCAAATTGCCAACATCCACTGGATCATCGAAAAAGCAAGAGAGTTCCAGAAAAACATCTATTTCTGCTTTATTGACTATGCCAAAGCCTTTGACTGTGTGGATCACAATAAATTGTGGAAAATTCTGAAAAAAATTGGGAATACCAGACCACCTGACCTGCCTCTTGAGAAATCTGTATGCAGGTCAGGAAGCAACAGTTAGAACTGGACATGGAACAACAGACTGGTTCCAAGTAGGAAAAGGAGTACGTCAAGGCTGTATATTGTCACCCTGCTTATTTAACTTCTATGCAGAGTACATCATGAGAAACGCTGGGCTGGAAGAAGTGCACACTGGAATCAAGATTGCCAGGAGAAATATCCCTAACCTCAGATATGCAGATGACACCACCCTTATGGCAGAAAGTGAAGAGGAACTAAAAAGCCTCTTGATGAAAGTGAAAGTGGAGAGCGAAAAATTTGGCTTAAAACTCAACATTCAGAAAATTAAGATCATGGCAACCGGTCCCATCACTTCATGGGAAATAGATAGGGAAACAGTGGAAACAGTGTCAGACTTTATTTTGGGGGGCTCCAAAATCACTGCCAATGGTGACAGCAGCCATGAAATTAAAAGACACTTACTCCTTAGAAGGAAAGTTATGACCAATCTTGATAGCGTATTGAAAAGCAGAGACATTACTTTGCCAACAAAGGTCTGTCTAGTCAAGGCTATTGTTTTCCTTGTAGTCATGTATGGATGTGAGAGTTGGACTGTAAGAAAGCTGAGCACAATATAACTGATGCTTTTGTACTGTGATGTTGGAAAAGACTCTTGAGCATTCCTTGGACTACAGGGAGATCCAACCAGTCCATCCTAAAGGAGATCAGTCCTGGGTGTTCACTGGAGGGACTGATGTTGAAGCTGAAACTCCAATATTTTGGCCACATGATGCAGACAGCTGACTCATTTGAAAAGACCCTGATGCTGGGAAAGATTGAGGGCAGGAGGAGAAGGTGACGACATAGGATGAGATGGTAGGAAGGCATCACTGACAAAATGGAAATCGGTTTGGGTGGTCTCTGGGAGTTGGTGATGGACATGGAGGCCTGGTGTGCTGTGGTTCATGGGGTTGCAGAGTCAGACAACTGAGTGACTGAACTGAACTGAACTGATTCATACTCTTACAAATCTTGTAAGAAAAATGATAACTATTGTGAAGTGTCATATTTATTTTGGCTGATAAAAGTTTTCCAAAATCTAATTTTTATTTGAAATCTTGTAGTTCAAATACTTTTAGTTATTGTCCTTGAGGTAATTACCTCACCTGGTTTATTTTCACCAAAGTATCTGCCAAATTTCCAATCTGAATAAGCATCTTTTGTCTCTCTATCATTTAAATAAAAATTGTATTCCATAAAAAAAATAAGCAAGTTTACCTTGCAAATGAATTGTACATGCTTTACCCTTTAGGAAACAATTTCATTTCAATATGCAGCAGAAAGTTGTCATGTGCCTTTCTGCTTTTTTTTCACGCAAAACTTTAAATGAAAATACTATTGAAGCATACTTAATTAATTCAAACTAATTTTTACTTCATCAAGGATTTTTAAAATTAATTTCATTGGAGTATAGTTGCTTCAAAATGTGTTAGTTTCTGGTGGCTCAGAGGTTAAAGCGTCCGCCTACAATGAGAGAGACTCGGGTTTAATCCCTGGTTCAGGAAGATCCCCTGGAGAAGGACATGGCAACCCACTCCAGTATTCTTGCCTCGGAAATTCCATGGACGGAGGAGCCTGGTGGCCTACAGTCCACGCGGTAGCAAAGAGTAGGACACGACTGAGCGACTACACTTTCACTTTCATTTTTCTACTTTAAAACAAGGTAAATTGGTTGTATATATATATGAGAGAATATATACATGTATATATATATATACACACACACACACACTTATATATATACATATATATATATATTCTCTCACATTTTGATTCCCTTCCCTTTTAGGTCATCACAGGGCACCGAGGAGAGTTTCCTAAGCTATACAGTAGGTTCTTACTTGTTATCTATTTTATACATAGTAGTATATATATACATATATATGTCAACTCCAATCTCCCAAATCATCCCATCACTTCTCTTCCATCTAGGTGTCCATACATTTGTTTTCTACATTTGTGTCTCTATTTCTGCTTTGCAAATAAAATCATCTATAGCATTTTCTAGATACCACATGTAAGCAATATTATATGGCATTTGTTTTTCTGACTTACTACTCTGTATGACAGTCTCTAGTTCCATCCACATCTGTATAAATGGCACAGTTTCATTCTTTTTTTATGTGAAAAAATGATCTTAATTTAAACTGGCATTTTGGCTTTATTGCTATCACTATGATGAGCATAGTAACGACTACAATTGTTTAGTACCCCTACTTGCTTTGTGCTAAGGAAGACCCATCAGTTTTATACCATCAGTGAAAACATATACATGTTCATCAGTAAAAAAGACAAAGAACATCTCAGTTTTTTAGTGAAAATAGTGTTGCCTTTGCAGACACTTATAAATGTCTTAGAGACTGGAAAGAGTATGAAGCACAGACTTGAGAACTTGAGAGCCACTAATGCATAAAATGAGGCTTCCCACGTGACACAGAGGTAGAGAATATGCCTGCCTGTGCAAGAGCCACAGGAGCCGTGGCTTCAGTCCCTGGGCTGGGAAGATACCCTGGAGTAGGAACTATCAACCCACTCCAGTATTCTTTCCTGAAAAATTCTGTGGACATAGGATCCTGGCAAGCTACAATCCCTGGGAACACAAAGAGTTGGACATGACTGAGCGACTAAACACACACAATTTATAAAATACAGAATAAAATTCAACATAACAAGAAATAACTATAACCCTAAATCCTCTAGTGTTGATATTTTGGTGTACAGTTTTCCAGATTATTTTTCTGGAAAGACTGAATGCCTTAGCATAGGGACAGTTATGTAGCAAGAATCAGGGAAGTATTTGTTGACTGTATATTTGTTGACACACACACAGAGCTTATATCTTAGATCAAAACCATCCAAAATGTTGGTCACTAGCCAAATGTGACTATTTTAAATAGTCACATTACAATTTATTAAAATATTAAAAATTTAATAAAATGTTTTCTTTTACTTTATAGTATACCATATTATCAACATAATTTTGGTCAAGAAAACTCCTCAGGTATAGAAAGAGGAAAAGATAGTTTCATATATATTTTAGGTTTCCAGTGTATTAACTAAGAAAACATGTTTGAATTGATTTATAAATTTTATATTTACCTTTAACTTTTAGAGGATTTTTACTCATACTGCTTTCATTTCAATTTCACCTCTGAGTATATATATTTGGAGAAAACATCATGACATGATCTCCATTCTGAATGTGAGACTAAGGTCACTTACAGTTTCCTTATTCTTCCTTTGTTATTACTAACCTCATTAACTTACTGTTTATATATACAAACATACATACACACACACACATATATATATATATATAGAGAGAGAGAGAGAGAGAGAGAGAGGCTATTTGGACTTCCTAGATGGCTCAGTGGTAAAGAATCTGTGTGCCAATGCAGGAGACCCAGGTTCGATCCCTGGGTTGGGAAGATCCCCTGGAGAAGGAAATGGCAACCCACTCCAGAATTCATACCTGGAGAATCCCATGTACACAGGAGCCTGGAAGGCTACAGTCCATAGGGTCACAAAGAATTGGACATGGCTAAGCGACTGAGCACACACACACACACACACACGCTATTTAATCAATACAATACAATCTTCAATACTTTTGCATATTTTTTTCTTATTATCGCCTCACTTTTAGAAATTTCTGGGTCAAGTGGCTATTTAGTTTAGAACTTTTAGTGCGTATTTCTAAACTATATCCCAAAATATCTACAACTTTTGAAATCTCTTCTAGTCTTGTTTGAACTGTGATTATTTTATACAAGCTGGTTTCATTTCACCATATTTCATATCCCTCTTTTTAAAGTGTGCCTAATGATATGATTAAAATATGTTATCCAGTTATGTTAATTTGTATTGTTGATTTTATTTTCTTGAGCAGACCTTAAAAAAAAAAAAAAAAAAGATTAGACAATCTTTAGGTTGTAGGAGTCAGGAGAGAAGGGAGAAAAGGAAGGCTTTTCTTGTAGGGAAAAAAAAAAAGCAGACACATGCTCCAATAATTCAACTGAAGTATGTTTCTTTCCTAGCCAGCATTAGTTGACCAAATTCCAAGTGCGTATATTATGTGCTATGCTCATCTTGCAAAATCAGGAGGGACCAGTCCTCAAAATCCATCAAAATTGAGGACATCATACAAATACCAAGAGGCTATGAAAAGCAGCTTTAATTACTTTATGTAAGTAATAAACTTACATAATTGAGGTATCAGGCAGAGGAGAATAGGCCTCTCAGACACTTCTAAAATGACTTGAGAGAGCAAAGAAAGCAAAGTGGCCTGGCTGTTGACCATGGTTAGGAGTTAAGGGTTTTCATGGGCAAGCAGAGACTTGTATGGTTAGAATCTTTTTACTGGCTCCAAAGGAGAATACCCAGACTGTCTTTTTATCTCTCCAAGATGTAGAGCCCAAGCAGAAAATGAAGGGATGGGACTAAAAAGCAGTCACACATCAAAATATGGGGTCAAATTCCACATTGCAATGTGGTTGTGTGCATTTTGACTTGTCTCAACTATTCTTGTTTACATGCATGTAATTCTCTGCTTCCCTGGTGGCTTAGCTGGTAAAGAATCCACCTGCAGTGTGGGAGACCTGGATTTGATCCCTAGGTTGGGAAGATCCCCCTGGAGAAGAGAATAACTAATGGCTACCCTCTCCAGTATCCTGGCCTGGAGAATTCCATGAACTGTACAGTCCATGGGATCGCAAAGAGTCAGAAAAGGCTGAGTGACTTTCACTTTCACTTCAGTCCTCTGCTATAGCAATCCTCACCTTTGTGAAATAGCATTGCTTTTGTTTTTTCTTTCTATAGCCTCAGCAGAAAGCCTTGGTTTACTTCCTTCTTCCTCTTTGTTCATTAACATCTTAGATGCCCTTGAGGATTGCTTTTTTGTTTGTTTAGTTTGGAGATTCTAAAAAATTTCATTGTGCTTAAAGTACTTATAAAGCTCATATCCCCAAAACCTGATAAAAAAAAAAAAAAAAAAACCTGCTTTTTATGGCTAATATTCATATACCCCTTATCCATTCACCTGTTGATGGACTTTTAGGTTGCTTCTATGTTCTGGATATTGTGAATAGTGCTTCAATGAACATTGGAGAGCATGTCTTTAGAAGGAACAAAATTGGATCATTTGTAGAGATGTGGATGGACCTAGAATCTGTCATATAGAGTGAAGTAAGACAGAAAGAGAAAAGCACATATCATACATTAATGCATGTATGTGGAATCTAGAAAAATGGTACAGATGAACCTATTTGTAAAGGAGGAATAGAGACACAGACTTAGAGAATGGACTTTTGGACCCAGGGGAAGAGAGTGGGATGAATGGAAGATTGGGATTGACCTTTGTGCATTGCCATGTGTAAAACAGATAGCTAGTGGGAAGGTGTTGTACAGTACAGGGAGCTCATCCCAGTACTCTGTGGTAACCTAGACAGGTGGGATGGAGCGTGGGGTTTGGGAGGGAGGTCCAAGAGGGAGGGAATATGTGTATACATCTAGCTGATTCACTTTGTTGTACAGCAGAAAGTAACACACATTTAAAGCAACTATAACTCAATTTAAAAAGAAAAAGGGCTTTGTCTTTCAAAAAATATATCAGTCATTTTTATGTGACTGTCACAGAGACAGTCCCTGACTCCAATTTCTCTACCCAGTCTGATAAATGCCCAGGAGGATGACATCATCACTGAAGGTGATCCAAGTGTCTCATTTGTGGAAGGCAGAATTCTAAGAGAAATAGAGGAAAATGATAGAATGGAAAAGACTAGAGATCTCTTCAAGAAAATTAGAAATTCCAAGAGAACATTTCACACAAGGATGGGCAAAACAAAGGACAGAAATTGTGTGGACCTAACAGAAGCAGAAGATATTAAGAAGAGGTGGCAAGAATACACAGAAGAACTATACAAAAAAGATCTTCAAGACCCAGATAACCATGATGGTGTGATCAGTCACCTAGAGCCAGACATCCTGTAATGTGAAGTCAAGTGGGCCTTAGGAAGAATCGCTATGAACAAAGCTAGTGGAGGTGATGGAATTCTAGTTGAGCTATTTCAAATCCTAAAAGATGATGCTGTGAAAGTGCTGTACTCATTATGCAAGCAAATTTGGAAAATTTAGCAGTGGCATTGGAGTGGAAAAGGTCAATTTTCATTCCAGTCCTAAAGAAAGACACTCCAAAGAATGTTCAAACTATTGCACAATACCACTCATCTCACACTAGCAAACTAATATTCAAAGTTATCTAAGACAAGCTTCAACAGTATGTGAGCTATGAACTTCCAGATATCCAAGCTGGATATAAGAAAGGCAAAGGAACCAGAGATCAAATTGCCAATATCGACTAGATCATAGAAAAAGCAAGAGAATGCCAGAAAAACATCTACTTCTGCTTTATTGACTAAGGCAAAGCATTTGTGTAGATCACAATGAATTGTGGAAAATTCTTCAAGAGATGAGAATACCTGACCTGCCTGTTGAGAAATCTGTATGCATGTCAAGAAACAACAATTAGAACCAGACATGAGACAACAGACTGGTTCCAAATTGAGAAAGGAGTATGTCAAGGCTGTATATTGTCACCCTGCTTATTTAGCTATATGCAGAGTACATCATGCAAAATGCTGGCCTGAATGAAGCACAAGCTGGAATCAAGATTGCCAGGATAAACATCAATAACCTGAGATACACAGATGACACCACATTTATGGCCGAAAGTGTAGAGGAACTGAAGCTCATCTTGATGAAATTGAAAGAGAAGAATGAAAAAGCTGGCTTAAAACTCAACATTCCAAAAGATCATGGCATCCAGTCCCATCAGTTCATAGCAAATAGATGAGGAAACAATGGAAACAGTGACAGATTTCATTTTCTTGGGCTCCAAAATCACTGCAGATGGTGACTGCAGTCATGAGATTAAAAGACACTTGCTCCTTGGTAGAAAAGCTATTGCAAACCTAGACAGCATATTGAAAAGCAGAGACATTGCTTTGTCGACAAATGTCCATCTAGTCAAAGTTACTGTTTTTCTAGTTATCATGTATGGATGTGAGAGTTGGACTATAAAGAAAGCTGAGCACTGAAGATTTGATGCTTTTGAACTGTAGTGTTGGAAAAGAATTTTGAGAGTCCCTTGGACTGCAAGGAGATCCAACAAGTCAATCCTAAAGGAAATTCAGTTCAGTTCAGTCACTCAGTCATGTCCGACTCTTTGCGACCCCATGAATAGCAGCACATCAGGCCTCCCTGTCCATCACCAACTCCCGGAGTTCACTCAGACTCACATCCAGCGAGTCAGTGATGCCATTCAGCCATCTCATCCTCGGTCATTCCCTTCTCCTCCTGCCCCCAATCCCTCCCAGCAACAGAGTCTTTTCCAATGAGTCAACTCTTCGCATGAGGTGGCCAGAGTACTGGAGTTTCAGCTTTAGTATCATTCCTTCCAAAGAAATCCCAGGGTTAATCTCCTTTAGTCCTGGATATTCATTGGAATGACTGATAATGAAGCTAAAGCTCCAGTACTTTGGCTACCAGATGCGAAGAACTGACTCATTAGAAAAGACCCTGATTCTGGGAAAGAATGAAGGCAGGGGGAGAAGGGGATGACAGAGCATGAGATAGTTGGATGGCATTGTTGGGGCCAGTGTGAGAAAAGCAAGACAGACTCCATCTTGAAGCCTGTCATCCATCTTAAAGACAGATGTGAACTGGGCATGAACCTTGCCCAAGAGTGAGGAAACTCTTGCTAAAGAAACCCAGGTCTCCTGGAGACTTCCCTCCCTACCCATGACAAATGGAGATTGCAGTTGAGGTCAGGCTGCCCCTGTTAGATTAACCATGGAGACCTCCCCCCCTTGATGTATAATCATTGTCCACCCCCCGACCCTTTAATCTTAATTGTTTGTTCTCCTAGCACCTGTTTGTTGTAAAACTCAGTCATATACAACAAAGAGGTTGTTACTATGTAACCAGTTATGTAGTGGGCGGTATAAAACTGGGCCTTCCAGAAACATCAGGGTCTTTGTTGGGAACTGATTTCCCTTGAACCCGCTGGAGTAATAAACTATTCCACTGTCTTGAGTGTCCTCTGAGGTGTGTTTCATGACTCCGGATTCCACAACAGTATCACTGACTCGATGGATATGAGTTTGAAGCAAGCTCCAAGAGTTGGTGATGGACAGGGAAGCCTGGCCTGTTGCAGTCCCTGGGGTCGCAAAGAGTCAAACACAACTAAGCAATTGAACTAAAGTGACTGAATTAACAGATGACAAGATCTCTTCCTAGCTTCCCTTTCAGGAATCTCCCCCAAAACTGTGTGACCAAGTTGTGTGCAAAAGATAACATTGAGAAGGTCTTGAGGAGTTGATAAGCCTGCACAGAAGTTGGCACACAGTGGGGGATGTGACCACTCTGACACTCCATGGCCATGATTAACTGAGATGATTTCCCTATTTTTCTTTAAAAACTTTTATGGCAGAGTGAAATCTTCGGAGGTTGTTTTTTGGGGACATTGAGTCCATTTTCTCCCCAGAATGCTCACATTCTGATTGAAGACAACTTTCCTTTCCCTTCAGCCTTTTGCAAATATCACTTTTTTCAGCAGTGTGCAGCTAGATCTGATTCAGTAACAAAGATGAGGTCACTGTCCTTGGTTTCTCTAACTATTCAAAATGGTTGAGACACATAGAAGGCTTACTTAAAATGAGACTTGAATCTAAGTTGATCAGGCTGTTCAGGAAGGCAGGTCAGGTCAGTACTCTTCCCTTAATGTGATGGCAATGGAGAGTAATTATGTAGATCTTGAAAAAGATCTATGTAATATAGGTATTTTTTTTTTTAATATGAGTAAATGGTCTAACATAGCACTTTAAAATAACAAAGAAAAGTAAAATCCTTTTGTTTTCTCCTTCAAACTTTGTGGAGGTCACCAAGTTTCATTTTAAAATACATTAAATCAATCATATATTCATCACTAATTTGGGATTTTTTAAAACTGCAATTGTTAGAAAAAAGGAATTTTGCATTTGTAAAAAGGTATCTGCTGACCTTTGGAAAACTTGGTTCTTTAGTTAACTAATTGTATCCAAATGAAAAAAATCAGTGAGCACATTTAAATGTAAATTTTACATCTCTTTTTCTCACTTTTTAAGTCGTTTTACTTCTTTCATTGGTTTTGTGCCAAGAGCTCAAGAATGTGATTTATTTAGGTTTCCATTTCTGCTTTGTACCTATTATGCGAAAACAGTCTGTGCCATCATTAAAAAGTCATTTTAACAAATGACCACAGCAAGCCTTGCTACTTCTACTCATCCTCCTGTCTCTCTTTGAAAGAGCTGGAACCACTTGGGTTCACAATTCCCTGAAAACCAAGGCAAGCTGCATGCAAATCTGAGATTCCAAGAGCACAAACTTTCTCATGCCATCATCATCAAACAAGATTGATGAGACTTCCACCTACTGACACCGCTGAGCTTGTTCAGTGTCTATATCATTTGAACAATTCTTAGTAAAGTCAGTTTTCATGCTGATACCTATGTGGTGGACACAGAGAGACATGGGGCAGAGAAGGAGGGTGAATTCTTACTGAACTTGTGGTCTGTGCCCCACACTGTGCAAGACCTTCTACATATCTCATGTGTCATTAAATACTCATAACCCAGCAAAGTAGGCATCGTTGTACTCATTTGCAAATGACAAATAAGAGTATCAACTTGGAAAAAAAATAAGTCAAACAACTACAAGGCAAGAGAATTAGAATTTAAATCTAGGTTTTTCCAAGTCTAGATTTCTTAATTATTTTGCTTTGTCTCACCTCCCTTCCATAACCCCTCTCTCCCTCAAATATATACACACAAATAAACCCAGAGGTTGTACTTGGTCTTGTATTATATGTAAAGTCAATAAATATCACTCACAGGCTGTGACAGAATTTTTCTCTGATAAAATTCCCCATTGTATTTCTTTGTCAGTTTCTGAAATTCCCACCACCTGAGATTTTAGAGGATTAGAGTTTTCACCACTCTGCCGACATGTTAATTTATTCTTTTGCCTTGCTTCAATTCTGTCTGTGCTTTATTCTGATGACAATCTTGAGTTAGATAAATAAATCATATTATATGTGAACTACCCAAAACAACCACCATGCATAATCTTGATTTCCAATACCAAGCCAAGGGTGGTAAGTAGGATCACAGCACGCAAAGCACACAGAACCCATCTCACCTATGTTTCCAACAAGATCGACACAGCAGCCTGTCAGCAGCACAATGCACTTCATCCATGTGCTCCTCTTTGGGCTTGTCTAACCCTGCAGAGATAGGAGCCTCTCTGCCACCAGACTCACCTGGCTCAGGCCTTCTCATTGTGATGGGAGAACATGTTACTGAATTGGGCCCCTTTGTTGGTAGAGTTGCCTTTGATTAGAATTCCAGCAACTGGGGAGATTGTAACTCAGTGTCCCTAAAGAATCACCTCTGAAGATTCTTCTTGACCATGAAAAGGGAAAGAGGGAAGTAATCTCAGTTAATCCTTGAAACAAGGGTCAGAATGGTCACCACTCTCCACTGTATGCATACTCCTTGTGATCTTTCCTTAGGTGTATCTTGTTCACACATTCCCTTTGTGAGATTACTGAAGGAGGTGCTAGGGAAGAGATCTAGTCATCTGTTAATTACTTATTCTTCATTTCTACTTCTTTAATCTATGGAAAGAACCTTAGTCAAGGTATTGTGTGATTAGAAGAGTGAAAGATGTGCTGGGGCTGGAGATGAGTAGAGCATAGAGGTACCTGGTTTAAAGTTAGTGACTAGACAAAATGGTGCCTCTGGAAAAGAACTCTTCCCTGCTCTATTTGCACAAAGTCATAATGGAAGAGCTGACCTTTTCCCTTTTTCAAGTTCAGTTCAGTTTAGTTCAGTTCAGTTCAGTCACTCAGTCGTGTCCGACTCTTTGCGACCCCATGTATCACAGCATGCCAGGCCTCCCTGTCCATCATCAACATCCAGAGTTCACTCAGACTCACATCCATCGAGTCAGGGATGCCATCCAGCCATCTCATCCTCTTCACATGAGGCAGCAAAAGTACTGGAGTTTCAGCTTCAGCATCATTCCTTCCAAAGAAATCCCAGGGCTGATCTTTAGAATGGACTGGTTGGATCTCCTAGCAGTCCAAGGGACTCTCAAGAGTCTTCTCCAACACCACAGTTCAAAAGCATCAATTCTTCAGCACTCAACTTTCTTCACAGTCCAACTCTCACATCCATACATGACCACTGAAAAAACCATAGTCTTGACTAGACAGACCTTTGTTGGAAAAGTAATGTCTCTGCTTTTGAATATGCAATCTAGGTTGGTCATAACTTTTCTTCCAAGGAGTAAGCGTCTTTTAATTTCATGGCTGCAGTCACCATCTACAGTGATTTTGGAGCCCCCCCAAAAAAAGTCTGACACTGTTTCACTGTTTCCCCATCTATTTCCCATGAAATGATGGGACCAGATGCCATGATCTTAGTTTTCTGAATGTTGAGCTTTAAGCCAACTTTTTCACTCTCCACTTTCACTTTCATCAAGAGGCTTTTTAGTTCCTCTTCACTTTCTGACATAAGGGTGGTGTCATCTGCATATGTGAGGTGATTGATATTTCTCCCAGCAATCTTGATTCCACCTTGTGTTTCTTCCGGCCCAGCATTTCTCATGATGTACTCTGCATATAAGTTAAATAAGCAGGGTGACAATAGACAGCCTTGACATACTCCTTTGCCTATTTGGAACCAGTCTGTTGTTCCATGTCCAGTTCTAACTGTTGCTTCCTGGTCTGCATATATGTTTATCAAGAGGCAGGTGAGGTGGTCTGGTATTCCCATCTCTTTCAGAATTTTCCACAGTTTATTGTGATCCACACAGTCAATGGCTTTGGCATAGTCAATAACACAGAAATAGATATTTTCTGGAACTCTCTTGCTTTTTACATGATCCAGCAGATGTTGGCAATTTGATCTCTGGTTCCTCTGCCTTTTCTAAAACCAGCTTGAACATCAGGAAGTTCACGGTTCACGTATTGCTGAAGCCTGGCTTGGAGAATTTTGAGCATTACTTTGCTAGCCTGTGAGATGAGTGCAATTGTGCGGTAGTTTGAGCATTCTTTAGCATTGCCTTTCTTTGGGACTGGAATGAAAAATGCCCTTTTCCAGTCCTGTGGCCACTGATGAGTTTTCCAAATTTGCTGGCATATTGAGTGCAGCACTTTCATAGCATTATCTTTCAGGATTTGAAATAGCTCATCTGGAATTCCATCACCTCCACTAGCTTTATTCATAGTGATGCTTTCTAAGGCCCACTTGACTTCACATTCCAGGATGTCTGGCTCTAGGTGAGTGATCACACCATCATGATTATCTTGGTCTTGAAGATCTTTTTTATACAGTTCTTCTGTGTTTTCTTGCCACCTCTTCTTAATATGTTCTGCTTCTGTTAGGTCCACCATTTCTGTCCTTTATTGAGCCCATCTTTGCATGAAATGTTCCCTTGGTATCTTTAATTTTCTTGAAGAGATCTCTAGTCTTTCCCATTCTGTTGTTTTCCTCTATTTCTTTTCAGTAATCACTGAGGAAGGCTTTCTTATCTCTTCTTGCTATTCTTTGGAACTCTGCACTCAGATACTTATATCGGATTTCACAAATCATAAAAGACAATATTACCCACCTTGGCATGCTGTGAAAATTATATAGAGAATACTTCTCTTAGTACTTAAAAAGTAATCCTTGAGTTTGGGCATTATATTATTGTTAAAGTGTAAATTCCATGTTAGGACTAAATATTAACTGCTGTCATCTGATACGACTAGTCAATATCCATCTGATCCCTAGATAATAAAAGACGGTTACAAACTAGGAGATATATTTATATCCACTTGTTAATTGTCTTAATGCTTGGCACATAGCAACCACTTTAAATATGTATGTATTTTAGATGAACTATCTACCTATCTAAATATGTGATTATTTACTTATGATCTGTTCAATAGTCGACTTTCTCTCTTTCTATTTATATATTCATGGGTGTAAAAAGGTGAAAGGGGCAAGTTTATTTTATGTGAGATAGTTCTGAGTGACCTTTCAAGGAGTGAGCATATAAGGATTTATAAATAAAAGAAGCTCTTTAGGAATTTATAATTAAGAAGTAAATACATATAAAAAATTAACAAATATTCAAGAAAAATATATATGTAAATTTGCATGGATTTCAAACATACTCCCTATGTTCATTAAAGGGGCAGTTTGTAGGCTGGGAAAACAGAGAAGCACTTGGAATACAAAGCTTAAAAGATGAATAAGAGAGATTACTGCTGTTTGCAAGGAACTGAAGATATTTATAGTTATTTGCATGACATTTAATTTTCATAGCACTGTAAAGTGGATATTATTTGTCATCATTGCATGAATGAGAAATCTAATGCTAAGGTCACACAGCTAGTATGAAGCAGATCAGGTTTTGAATTCATAACCCTTTAATTTTCATGAAACTCTGCCTCTTCAAAGAATAGCCCTAGGTTATCTCAGGTGGATTCAAAGGCAAACTCGAAGATGTGGCACACAAGGAAAGGGAGGAGGACAAGATAGTTTATTTAAATGAAAGGAGGTTAATGGATTATTTTTTTTTCATTTCTTTATATTTATAAAGGAAGAAAACATTTATGCTTGTATTTATAAAGGAAGAAAAAATGAAAGGGAAAAGACCAAAATCATAATAGACTGTTGCACAATTCAGCAGGTTTTGAAAGTATTTTGTATGTAAAATTATTTGCCAAAATGACTCACCATCATGTAAAAGATGTGGTCTCAACTGTTAGTTGGCATCACAAATGGGCCATCCTCCACCACTTCACAAAACACGTGCATGCGCGCGCGCACACACACACACACACACACATCCATTCTCTGGCTCTTGGCTACCTCATCACTCACTTTCAACTGCCTCTGTGTATTTGGTTCTTCAGCAACTTTATAAAATTTATAGTTGTTTCCCAGTTGGATTTCTCTGTACCCACATTGGTGTTTTCACACTTATGCCTTTGCCCATTTCTCTCTCTTTTCCTCAATATGGATAGAAGTATTTTGGTAGGAGGAATCAGAAAATGAATTCTATTTCTCTTCTTTTCTTCTACAAAGTGTTCCAAATCTCTGAAGGCTTCACACACTCTAACACACTGCAAATTAGTTAGAATGATGTCCTTTTTGTCTCTGGTGACTATTTCTGTCCTAGCACTTTTGCTGTGATATTATGATGATCTATGACTAAATCTCTTCTTCATCTAAGCCATGGATTTCTTGAAGACAAGAACCATAGGTTTTGCTTATCTTTTTGTTCCTAATACATATCAGCAGTCTGGTAAAAAAAGAAAAAATGTTTTTAAAGAATAATAAATAGTGAATATCTCTCAGATGATTAGATTTTCAAATCTAACACATTTTTTGCTATTTCTATTTGAAAAAAAATATTGCTTATAGTTGACAGCATTGGACATAACTCTTGATGACACCTGCAATCTTGCCTCCTGATCTCCACACCTCTGTGCAACCTCCTCCCCTTGAATGTGGACCAGACCCCATGACTTGCTTCTGTGGGCAATAAAGTAAGAAAAAAAGTGATAGAATGTCACTTTTCAAAGTGGTTTATAAAAGACTAAATTTTTTCTTAACTCTCTCCCTCTCTCTGGGCTCCTAGCTTGCTACCCCTAATGAAATTAGCTGCTACAAGGAGAGGCCCATGTGGCAAGGATCCAAGGGTAGCATTTGGTCTACAGAAAAAGAAATAAGACCCTCTGTCCAGCAGCTCACAAGAAACTACATCCTGTCAGTAACCACATGACAGGAGTAAGCTTGAAAGCAGATCCTTTCACCATCAAACCTTGAGATGAGACCACAGTCCCCTTTGAATCTTGACTGCAACCTTTGAGGGCCCCTGAGGCAGAGAGTCACAGCTGAGCCACACTGGATTCTGATCTATAGAAACAGTAAAATAATAATTGCTGTTGTTTCAAACCACTTCAGTTTGGGCAATGATGTATGTAGTAATGATGACTAATGCATTATACTAGAGGAGTTCAAGCTTTATCGTTTGTTTTGTGCTTGTACATACACACACACACAGACACACACACACACGCATGCATGCACACACCCCTTAGGAATTCCATTACTTTTACGATTTGAACAGACCTAGTTAAATCGAGATACATATTGCTGAAATAATACATGCCCTTCATTGTTAAAATGACTTGAACACTCGTGTGAATTAAAATGAAGCCTAGATATAAAATAATTCTCACATCTCACAAGCATTAGAAGGCTGCTTCTTGTGAATTCTAATTCTTACTAGAGAGAGAATTTCTGAAAATTAGATAATTTTTGTAAAATCATCCATTTGTACTTAGCCAATTAATACCTAGTCTCAAATCTAGATTAGGATCTTTTTAAAGATTTGGCTGGTCTCAGCCTTTGAAAATGAGTTATATCCTGAAGGTTGTACAATGTACAATCATAATAGCTTTTAATAGCAGATTGGAAATCTGATAAAATTTATTCCAGAATAATCTAATGACATTTATGCTTAATGTCATCACATATGAGTAGTGGCTCTATTTTATTTTCCTCTAGAAATACCCAGGGATAACATTCAATATTTTCAATTAAGGAGATTCAATGGTCATCAACTAGACATCTCTAAAAAGGCATAAAAGCAAAAAGAAAAACAATAGAAAAAAGAAGAATGGTGCAAAAAGAAAGTAAGTGTCAGTAAAACTTCCTCAACACAATATACTTTACATGTTTAACAGTCTTATCTGACTTTTATCACTAATTCAAAATTCAGTGTTGAAGTAGCTGAGAAATGAAACTTGAAATCACATAGAGTATGATTTTCATGCCAAATATTTTAAAATGGTCAAAGCTACTGATTTCTTGTCAAAGCATGAAGCGGAGACCAAGACAGAGTGTAAAGTGAGACATTTCCAACTAAACAGGCATACCAGCACAACAAAGACATTTTCTTACTGAAAGGCAAAGGAAGTGAAACTGCTAAAGCCAGAACCAGAGTATTTTAAAGAAATGAATTTTAAAAATGCATCTTATTTAAATGCATTGCATAGCTTATCACCACAGACCAAAGTTTAGACTTCATGTAACTCTCAGAAAACATGAGAAAAGATAATAATCTTACATATGAAATAATTTTGTTTGTACTAATGCTTCCTAAGGCTTACTTAACTTCATACTTCAGGATATCCACTCTAGATGAGTGACCACACCATCATGGTTACCCAGGTCATTAAGAGCTTTCTTGATTAGTTCTTCTGTGTATACTTGCCACTGCTTCTCAGTTTCTTCTTCTTCTGTTAGGTCCTTACCATTTCTGTCCTTTATTGTGCCCATCCTTGCATGAAATGTTCACTTGATATCTCCAATTTTCTTGAAGATATTTCTAGTCTTTTCCATTCTATTATTTCCCTATATTTCTTTGCTTTGTTTATTTAAGAAGGCTTTCTTGTCTCTCTTTGCTGTTCTCTGAAGTTGTGCATTCAGTTGGGTATATCTTTCCCTTTTTCATTTCTCTTTTTACAGCTATTTAAAGCCTCTTCAGATAACCACTTTGCCTTCTTTCATGTCTTTTCTGGGGGCTGGTTCTAGTCACTGCCTCCTGTACATTGTTACAAACCTCCTTCCATAGTTCTTCAGGCACTGTGTCTACCAGGTCTAATTCCTTAAATCTGTTCATCACCTCCACTATCGGTGGTTTTCCCTACTTTCTTTAATTTAAGCCTGAATTTTGCAATAAGGAGTTTATGATCTGAGCCAATCAGTTTCAGGTCTTGTTTTACTGACTGTATAGAGCTTCTCCATCTTTGGCTACAAAGAAAATAGTCAGTCTGATTTGGATAATGATCATCTGGTGATGTCCATATTTAGATGTTTCTTGAGTTGTTAAAAAAAAAAAAGGTGTTTGTAGCATGTTCTCATGACAAAACTGTGTTAGCCTTTATTCTGCTTCATTTTTAACTCCAAGATCAAACTTCCTTGTTATTCCCAGTATCTTTTGACTTCTTACTATTGCATTCTAATTGTCTTTAACTAAAACATATCTTTTTTTTTTGTTTGTTTTATTTCTAGAACCTGTTGTAAGTCTTCACACAGGCAACTTCAGCTTCTTAGCATCAGTGCTTGGGGCAGAGGCTTGGCTTATTGTTGTAAGGAGTTCAAAAAATAGCAAGAAGAGATAAGAAAGCCTTCTTCAGCGATCAATGAAAAGAAATAGAGGAAAACAACAGAATGGGAAAGACTAGAGATCTCTTCAGGAAAATTAGAGATACCAAGGGAACATTTCATGCAAAGATGGGCTCGATAAAGGACAGAAATGGTATGGACCTAACAGAAGCAGAAGATATTAAGAAGAGATGGCAAGAATACACAGAACTGTACAAAAAAGATCTTCACGACCCAGGTAATCACGATGGTGTGAACACTCACCTATTGCCAGACATCCTGGAATGTGAAGTCAAATGGGCCTTAGAAAGTATCACTATGAACAAAGTTAGTGGAGGTGATGGAATTCCAGTTGAGCTATTTCAAATCCTGGAAGATGATGCTGTGAAAGTGCGGCACTCAATATGCCAGCAAATTTGGAAAACTCAGCAGTGGCCACAGGACTGGAAAAGGGCAGTTTTCATTCCAGCCCTAAAGAAAGGCAATGCTAAAGAATGATCAAGCTACCGCACAATTGCACTCATCTCACAGGCTAGCAAAGTAATGCTCAAAATTCTCCAAGCCAGGCTTCAGCAAGATGTGAACCATGAACTTCCTGATATTCAAGCTGGTTTTAGAAAAGGCAGAGGAACCAGAGATCAAATTGCCAACATCTGCTGGATCATGGAAAAATCAAAAGTGTTCCAGAAAAATATCTATTTCTGTGTTATTGACTATGCCAAAGCCTTTGACTGTGTGGATCACAATAAACTGTGGAAAATTCTGAAAGAGATGGGAATACCAGACTACCTCACTTGCCTCTTGAGAAATCTGTATGCAGGCCAGGAAGCAACAGTTAGAACTGGACATGGAACAACAGACTGGTTCCAAATAGGCAAAGGAGTATGTCAAGGCTGTCTATTGTCACCCTGCTTATTTAACTTATATGCAGAGTACATCATGAGAAATGCTGGGCTGGAAGAAACACAAGGTGGAATCAAGATTGCCGGGAGAAATCTCAATCACCTCACATATGCAGATGACACCACCCTTATGTCAGAAAGTGAAGAGGAACTAAAAAGCCTCTTGATAAAAGTGAAAGTGGAGAGTGAAAAAGTTGGCTTAAAGCTCAACATTCAGAAAACTAAGATCATGGCATCTGGTCCCATCACTTCATGGGAAATAGATGGGGAAACAGTGGAAACAATGTCAGACTTTATTTTGGGGGGCTCCAAAATCACTGCAGATTGTGATTGCAGTCATGAAATTAAAAGACGCCTACTCCTTGGAAGGAAAGTTATTAGCAACCTAGATAGTATATTCAAAAGCAGGGACATTACTTTTCCAACAAAGGTCTGTCTAGTCAAGGCTATGGTTTTTTCAGTGGTCATGTATGGATGTGAGAGTTGGACTGTGAAGAAGGCTGAGCACCAAAGAATTGATGCGTTTGAACTGTGGTGTTGGAGAAGACTCTTGAGAGTCCCTTGGACTGCAAGGAGATCCAATCAGTCCATTCTGAAGGAGATCAGCCCTGGGATTTCTTTGGAAGGAATGATGCTAAAGCTGAAACTCCAGTACTTTGGCTACCTCATGTGAAGAGTTGACTCATTGGAAAAGACTCTGATGCTGGGAAGGATTAGGGGCAGGAGGAGAAGGGGATGACAGAGGATAAGATGGCTGGATGGCATCACTTACTCAATGGACGCAAGTCTGAGTGTACTCCAGGGATTGGTGATGGACAGGGAGGCCTTGCGTGCTGCGATTCTTGGGGTCGCAAAGAGTCGGACATGACTGAGCGACTGAACTGAACTGATTGTTGTTAGGTAGTTAGAATAGGAAAAAAGAGTCCAAAATAGCAGTGGCTAAAAGACAAAGAGAGGATAAAGCCCACTAAAATGGAACAAAAGAACATCTGAGGGCTGGGGTGAGAACCTCAGGTGAAACAAACAGCATTCCCACAAACGACATGCTCAGAGGGGAAGACAAATGTATAAAAGGTGGAAGCCAAGATGGATTGAGGTCTCTCCTTTGGGGTCGGCGGCCCTCATGCCTCCCAGGTGTATTATCCTTCGCTTGCCAAATAAAACTGAGCTGTAAGCAAACTGTAACAGTGGTCTGCCGTTTCGAATTTTTGCTGTGGTGAGACAGAATGGAGGAAATTACACACCTTCTCAACACTGTGATGTTGAATGATTTGCCTTGCAAATGAAACAAATCCTTTTTGTCATTTTTGAGATTGCATACAAGTACCACATTTTGGAATCTTTTGTTGACTGTAAGGGCTCCTTCACTACTTCAAAGGGATTCTTTCCTAAGTTAGTAGACACAATAGTCATCAGAATTAAATTTTCCCATCCTGTCCATTTCAGTTCACTAGTTCCTAAGATGTCAATGTTCAATCTCACCAAGTCCTTCATGACCACATCCAATTTATCTTGCTTCCATTGACCTAATACTACAGATTTCTAGGCACTGTTTTTCTTTACAGCCTTGGACTTTACTTTCACCACTAGACACATCCTCAGCCAAGTGTTAGTTCCTCTTTGATGCAGCTGCTTGCTTCTTACTGAGTTATTAGTATTTTTTATCAGTAATTACTAATTAACTAATGTGTTAAGTAACTAGTAGTTACATAACACATTATGAAGCCTCCTCAGAAAGACTATCAGATTGAGAGACCTATGCATATAGTTCTGATTGAACAGAAGTCTTTTGTGAAATTACTAATACTTTAGGTTTGCCTGTTTGTTAAAGACAACGTCCAATACAGGAGATATATATCGAATGAAAGAAACATTAAAATTATTTTGTTTCTACTTTACATAAATATTGTCTAATAGGAGAATTGTTTTTGAGGTAGAACAAAGAGAAATATTTTAATCCTCCTGTAAACACTTTCTATAAATGCCTTTAGAATTTTGATAGGGATTGCACTGACCCAATTGATAGTCTTGAGTCGTACTGCCATCTTAATGATATTACATCTTCCAATCCAGGAACATGGGATTTTGAACCATTTATTTATGTCTTCTTTAATTTCTTCTAGTAAGATTTTGTAGTTTTCAGTGTGTAAGTCTTTTACCTGCTTGGTTAAGTTTATGTCTAAGTATTGTATTCATTATTATTCTATTGTAAATTGATTTTTCCTTAATTTCTTTTTTGGTATGCTCATTGTTAATGTATGCACTTCAAATTAATTTAATTTTGTGTTATTTTATATCTTGCAAATTTTCTGAATGCACTTACTGCTGCTACTGTTAAGTCACTTCAGTCGTGTCTGACTCCGTGCAACCCCATAGACAGCAGCCCACCAGGCTCCCCCGTACCTGGGATTCTCCAGGCAAGAACACTAGAGTGGGTTGCCATTTCCTTCTCCAATGCATGAAAGTGAAAAGTAAAAGTGAAGTCACTCAGTCGTATCCGACTCTTAGCGACCCCATGAACTGCAGTCTACCAGGCTCCTCCATCCATGGGATTTTCCAGGCAAGAGTACTGGAGTGGGATGCCATTGCCTTCTCCGCTGACTGCACTTAGCTGTAATAAATAGGGGGTTTTGTTTTTTTACCTAGGTGTGGAATCTTTTAGGATTTTCTGCATGTAAGATTATGTCATCAGTGAAAAGGAATAATTGTACCATTTCCTTTCCCAATTAGGTGATTTTTCTCTATTCTTCTTGCTTAATTGCTCTTTCTAGTGCTTCCAGTACAGGGTAGAATAGAAATAGGAAAAGTAGCCATTATTTTCTTTCTCATGATCATAGAAAAAGCTTTCATCTTTCACAATTATGAGGCTAGCTGTGGGATTTGCATATATGAGCTTTAACATGTTGAGGAATATTCTTTTTAGTCCTATTTAATTTAGTATTTTTATCATGAAAGGATGTTGAATTATGTTAAATGAGTTTTCTTTCTTTATTGATATGATCATTTTTTCCCTTTCATTCTATCAATTTGGTATATTATATCAACTAACTTCTGTATGTTGAAGTTTTCCTGCAATCTGGGAATAAATCTCTCTTGCTTATGGTTTACAACCCTACTACTCTGATGAATTTTGTTTGTGGGTATTTCTTGTTGAGAATTTCGTGTCAATATCATTAAAGAGTATAGGCCTATGCTTTCCTTTAGCATATTTGTCCAGCTGGCTATCAGGGTTATGTGGACTGTAATGAATAAGTTAAGGAGTATTTCCTTATTTACTTCTTTTTAAATGTTTGGTAATTTTACTAGTGAAACACCTGCTCCAGGGCTGCTCTTTCGTTAAGAAGTATTAATTGTAAATCCAATTTCAGTTCAGTTCAGTTCAGTCGCTCAATCGTGTCCAACTCTTTGCGACCCCATGAATTGCAGCATGCCAGACCTCCCTGTCCACAGCCAACTCCCAGAGTTCACTCAAACTCACTTCCATAGAGTCTGTGATGCCATTCAGCCATCTCATCCTCTGTTGTCCCCTTTTCCTCCTGCCCCAAATCCCTCCTGGTATCAGAGTCTTTTCCAATGAGTCAACTCTTCCCATGAGGTGCAAAGTACTGGAGTTTCAGCTTTAGCATCATTCTTTCCAAAAGACACCCAGGATTGATCTCTTTTAGAATGGACTGGTTGGATCTCCTTGCAGTCCAAGGGACTTTCAAGAGTCTTCTCCAATACCACAGTTCAAAAGCATCAATTCTTTGGTGCTCAGCTTTCTTCACATTCCAACTCTCACATCCATACATGACCACTGGAAAAACCATAGCCTTGACTAGATGGACCTTTGTTGGCAGAGTAATGTCTGCTTTTGAATATGCTATCTAGGTTGGTCATAACTTTCCTTCCAAGGAGTAAGCATCTTTTAATTTTGTGGCTGCAATCACCATCTGTAGTGATTTTTGGAGCCCTCAAAAATAAAGTCTGACACTGTTTCCACTGTTTCCCCATCTATTTCCCATGACGTGATGGGACCAGATGCCATGATCTTCGTTTTCTGAATGCTAAGCTTTAAGCCAACTTTTTCACTCTCTATTTTCACTTTCATCAAGAGGCTTTTTAGTTTCTCCTCAGTTTCTGCCATAAGGGTTGTGTTAATTCAATTTACTTATTAGTTGTAAGTCTATTCAGGTTTTTACTTACTATAACTTAGTCTTGTAATTTTGTATGTTTTTAGAAATTTGTCCATGTCATTTGGTTATTCAATTTCTTGGTGTACAATTATTCATTGTATTCTTTTATAATTTTTTTATTTCTGTAAAATCTGTAAAAACAATTTCATGTTAATTTCTGATTTAGTAATTAGAACTTTTAATCTTTTTCCTAGGTAACATAATTAATGGTTTGCTAATTTTCTTGGACATTTCCAAAAACCAACTTTTGATTTTATTGGTTTACTCTAATTTTTTTTATTGTATAATTTATTTATCTCTGCTCTAATCATTATCCTTATTATTATTATCATTCCTTCTGCAAAGTTTAGGTTTAGTTTTCTATTCTTTTTCTAGATATAAATTTAGATTGTTGATCTGATATCTCTCTTATTTATTAATTCATGTATTTTCATCTATAACTTTCTCTCTTTGTAGTTATTTCACCATATCCCATAAATTTTGATATGCTATGTTTTTCTTTTAATTTCCCTCAAGGCATTTATTAATTTCCTTTATGTTTTGTTCTTTGATTCATTGGTTATTTGAATGTGTTGTTTAATTTTCACTTACCTGTGTATTTTCAATTTTCATTCTGTTTTTTTTTTTTATAGATTTGTCTCAGTGTGATTAGAAAAGATACTATTCATAATTCAAATCTTCTTTCTAATTTTCTTGCAACTTGTTTTGTGGCTAAACATATGGTTTAGAATATACAGTGTACATGTGAAAAAGATGTCAGATGTTGTAAACTAGAGTTTTCTGTATGTGTCTTTAAGGTCCAATTAGTGTATAGGGTTATTTAAGTCCTGTATTTACTTACTGATATTCTGTGTAAATATTTTATTCATTGCTAAAGTATTTAAGGTTTCAACTATTAATATTATTATAAATATGCATTTCTCCCTTCAATTCTAGCAACATTTGCTTTATATATTTGGGGGCTTTGATGTTTGGTTTATATTTCATTGCTACAGCCTCTTGGTTACCTGTCCCTTTCATCAACATATGATATGATTATTTTTCTCCCACAACAGTTTTTAACTTACTGTCTGAAGTGTTTATTAGTGTAGCTACCTCTATACTGTTTGATTAGTATTTACACAAAGCACATTTTCTCATTCTTACACTTTTAACCTACTTGTATCTTTAAAATTAAAATGAGTCACTTGTAGGTAATATATCTACCTACAATACAGGTAGTGGATCCTATATTTTGTCTCCTCACCCATCTCTACCTTATGATTGGACAGTTTAATCAATTTATATTTTGAATTCAGTTACTGATAAGGAAAGATTTACTTCTGCCAACTTGCTATTTGTTTTCTGTATGTTATAAAGCTTTCATACAACATATAACTTGTAGAAAATTTAAAATGAAGTTTAAAATTAAATAATTTTAACTATTTTATTTTAATAATTAAATTTTAATTTAATAAATTTAAATTCAATTTAATTTCAATTTAAATAAAAATTTAAATTTTAATTTAATAATTTTAATAATATTAGCTCTTATATTTGCCCTTGTCTTTGCTTTTACCACAGAACTTTCTATCTTCATATAAATTGGAGTTGTTGTCTAGTGTTCTTTCATTTCAACTTCAAGGAATTTGTGTGTGTGTGTGTATTTATTATAGGTCAAGTCAACTGGTGAAAAACTTTCTCAGCATTTGTTTATATAGAAATATCTTGATTTCTCCCTCATTTTTAAAGGGCATTTTTAGCAGATATAGAATTCTTGGTTAACCTATATTTTTCTTTCGGCATTTTAAGCATATCATCACACTGCCTTCTGGGCTCTGAAGTTACAGATGAAAAATTTGCTGATAGTATTGATGATCCCTTTTTTGGGTTATCTAGTACTAGGTGATTTCTAGTACCTTTCAAGATTTTCTCTGTGCCTTTGGATTTTGGCTGTTTAGTTATAAGATATCTCAATGTGGATCTCTGAATTTATCTCTCACTAAACTATTGAATTAGTAACTTTAAATTTTTCCTTAAATATTGGTGATTTTCAGCTATATTTCTTCCAGTAATCTTTCTGTCTCTTTATCTCTCTCTTCTCCTGGAAACTGCATAGTACATATACAATTGGTATCCCATAAGTCCCTTAGAATCTGTTTAGGTTTCTTCAGTATTTTGTCTTTTTGCATCTCAGGCTCATGAATATTTATTTTTATATCTTCGAGTTCTCTGTTTCTTCTGCCTTCTTAAATTTTCTGTTAAGATTTAAATATTAGCTGGTATTTAATTTCAACTAACTAAATTAGCTAATGTTTAGTTTCAGTTATTGTAATTTTCATTTCAGTTTTTGTGCTTTTTCTTCCTGGTTTGGGAAAATGCCCTGGAGAAAGGAATGGATACCCACTCCAGTATTTATGTCTGGAAAATTCCATGGACATAGTAACCTTATTATAGTTCCATGGGGTTGCAAAGGGCCAGGCACGACTAAGCAACTTTCACTTTCACATTTTACTTTTCAGTTCTAGAAGTTTTTAGGTTATTTTTAATGTAATTCCCATCTCTGTTATAGTCATATATATATAATTTCCTTTTTTTTGGTATTCCATTTTTCTTAGTTATTTTAGAACACTTGGTACAAATGATTAAAAATCAGTCAGCTGTATAGAATTCCTCAGGGATCATTTCTGTCAAAATATTTTGCTCCTTTGTCTTAACTATGTTTTCTTGTTTATTTAGTTTATACATTTTATTTAAAATTGAGCATTTAATTGTGACAATATGCTAACTACGGAAATTGGATTTCCTTTTTATGGGTTTAATGTTTTTCACTGTTCATATTATCAAAGGCTGTAGTAATCCTTTTATTTAGAGACTTCTGAATTGTGTGTGTCTGTGTGTGTGTGTGTGTGTGTATGTGTGCAAAGACTTGCTTGTCAAGTATGACAACTGAAGTCTCTGTTCCTTTGGCTCATATTTAGCTAATGTATGTAAAGAGATTTCCTTAATCCCAGAAGTTGACTAAAGCAAAAACAAACAAACAAAAACTACTATAAAATGAAAAAAAAGAGAGAGAATGACCATATTTCTTTCATATTTTCTGAGTTATCCAAAAGGGAATGATTACCTCACTTCAGTTTTTTAGATATTTACCAGTAAAGTGAGAAAAGATTTGCATGATAATTTCCAAATAAGACCTGTTCTGCTCCCTTGGGTTGAGGGATATGTTACTGAGTCTGAGCTTGAACTGCTTGCTGCATGACAGGACAATAAATTGAGAGATGAAATGTTGGAGCAAGGAATAGTGACTTTACTTGGAAAGCCAGCAAACCAAGAAGATGATGGAATAATGTCCCAAAGATCCATGTGACTGAAGTTAGAACTCAAGCTTCTTTTATACTAAAGGAAAGAGATGTGCTGATTGTTGTAAACTTCTTGGTGCTGGCCAGATTCCTAAGGTAATGTCATAGTCCTTTGTTCTTGCAGCTAGCTGTGCAAGAAGGTCTGATTGTGATGTTTCTATAAATCTCCAAGAAGACAAAACTTACTCTATATTCTGCAAGTTTCTATCTCTTTATGAATGGAAAAGTGGGAGACAGAGCCTTGTGAAATGGGATATCATGCATTTTTCAGATTATAGACAACATTATTTTGCAAAGCTGCTGAGCCCTCAAAACTAATAATTGAAAACAGAGCACAAAAGTTAGAGCCAAAGAACTAATCAGGTTTGTTCTATTTTTTGTTACAGAAGAACAATCAGAGTCAAGCTGCTTCACTGAAGCCCAGGGAGATAACAGGGCAGTGGTATTAAAAGTGCCATAAAACTTTCTGTTTTGGAGACTGATGTTTTTCTTTTGATTGAGCATTTGTGTGTATATTGAAAACCTCTGAGTATATTCCAGACTTCTAACAAAATGATTCAGAAGACATCTGGTTGTTCCTTTGATGCCTGTGTACTATAACAAGCACTTGGGGTTTTCTAGTCTGCCATTGTGTTGACATCACTCCCCCGCAACTTCCATTTTAAAATCTATTTTTTAGTGCTTAGTTTGATTAGTGAATAATAACATGTAAAACATTATTTTTCGATTGCCACTAAGAGTTCTCCTGTTTCTTAATTTTATCAAGGAGATACATTTTCCATTTTATAAGTATTTTGTTTATTGAATTTGCCACTTTACATATTGAAAATTTTCTGTTAAGTTTGAACACATTTTACAGGATAAAAATGTTAGTCATTCTTACTAAATTTTCTTTTATTGTTTTAAGCTTTTGTGAATGATGGTAATGTTATTTTCTGAAATTTGTAATGTGGGACAAATGATTAATAATTGATCGTATCCTAAACAGAAATTTGTTATCCTGAGGGTTTATATTTTTAGGAAATACTTTCAGACTTATAATATATAGATTTTAAGTTTTCTTTTTTCATCCTAGAGAATATTAAACTTTGCTTTTCTCTATATATACCTATTTCTGCTATTCTTCCACTAAAAAGTATATAAATCTATTTTTAAAGAATGGGAGTGCATTTGCATGTTTATTGTTTTCTCCCCTCCTTTCATTACACATAGATGGATTGTTTCGTGTAAGCAGCCTAGGCTCTTGCCAAGGTTGATAACTTATATTGCTCAGTGAACTGTTCTGGGTAAGCCTAGCCACTAGCCTATTGACATCCTTATTTGATCACTCTTTCTGACAAGTAAGTCACTAGACCTGTTGAGTTAGGGAATTTTGAAACTATAATTCCAAACATTTCATTCATTCAGGTAATAGTCACAGGATTATATGTTAACTTTTCACAGAGTTAATTTCTGTTGCTATTTGGATAAACAAAGATGACATTTTGGAGACCCAAAGGAATTTGAAATTATTTAAAATTTAAAAATTTTCTTGAATCAGAAGATATTGGAACAAGGGAGGGACAAAAAATCAGAATGTTTTTTATCAAATTATGCTGGTCAGAACTATTGCCTTTACACACCAAGAATTTTGGAGAGTATGGGAAGAAGATAGAGTGGAGTAGGTAAAGGATACTGTCTGTGCCTTATCAGAAATAAATGTTCTCATAGTATTATTCTTGTAATTATTTTAACCACATAAATATTTGCTGACTTAATGATATGATGTTATAGTAATAATTATATCCAAGGTTGTAAATAATTTACAGTTAACACACTTTGATATATGTCATATGTTTTTCATCATTGCTATAGATCTGTGGAATAGAAACTGCTAATATTTTCCTGTCATTCCCATTTATAGTTAAGATTAGTGAATTCAGGTATTTGATCAAGCCAGCATTAAATTACAGACTTCAAATTATGCCTTCTGCTCTAAACAGCATAGATACCTGATAGAAGAATTTATACAGACAATCTGAGATAGAAAGTTTGCCCACAAAATATTGGAAACTGTAGCTATGATAATCACAGATTTCTGTAAAATTCTTTCTCTCTGTCTCTGCTGTGATTTGATGAATTTTGGATGGTAAAATTTTTTGTCCTAAGCGAAAATAAGGAGGAATAGTAGGCTGGATGAGATTAAAGAAAAAAAAATCTCTAAAATTTTGTTCAAAATTCAAACCTTTTGTCACCAGGATGTGTGTCATTTCTGACAATATGAAAATGAACTTTGGAATGAGATAAATGGCATATTGGTTAAATTGTAGTACCCAAGTGGAAGTTTGGAAAGTGACAAACTTCTGCTAAAAATATTTTCTCATGATAAAACTACATAAGCATAAAGGAGAAACAGTACTTAAAAACTGGAGCAAAATATAAATATAGTCCATTCCAATCAATGAAATATCTGCATATCTAGTTTTCTATTTGACCCTTAAATTCATATTTGGAGAGTATACTATTATTAAGCCTCTTATTTCCTTTATTAAAAATTGTCATGCAGGTTAAAATGACAGTGAGTTCTTAAGTTTTTGTCTTCAGTAAAATCTCAAAATAAAACAAAATATGAAGTTTCTGAAATTAAATCCCTCAGCTCTTCACTTTGAAATTTACCCTATGGAAAGAAAAATAAAAAGCAAAGTCAAAGTTTTACAGATATGTGTACATAGTTTTTTCCCCTTCAACCTAATGGAACAATACAGGCAATATGCATCTGATCTCTTAAGATGCAATTATTTACAATTAAAATTTAAACTAATAGTTTGCATTTTAAATAGATTTCTTATTCTGATTTCTAATTCCTAACACTTATAGACTCCTGATAGTTATATTTAACACCATCCAGTTTAGATGCTGACACATGTTAAGAATATTCATTCCCAATTTAATAAAAACCTGATAAAATGATAAAATCATGTTAGACCTCCCTCTACCCATCTCCTCAAGATCATAGAACCTCATTAGACATGTTTAAAGGTTAACCACTGATAGTCTCTTTACTTTAAAACAAGAACTGAGAGTTAAAATTGAAAGTATTTTTATAAAAATAAATATCTCATATGCATACATAGCAAGCACCCTCTTCCAACAACACAAAAGATGACACTACACATGGGCATCACCAGTCAGTCAGTAACAAAATCAGATTGATTATATTCTTTACAGTTGAAGATGGTGAAGTTTTGTAAAGTCAGCAAATACAAGACCAGGAGCTGACTGTGGCACAGATCATGAACTCCTTATGGCAAAATTGAGAATTAAATTTGTAGAAAGTAAGGAAAACCACTAGACCATTCAGGTATAACGTAAATCAAATCCCTTACAATTATACAGTGGAAGTTACCAATAGAGGCAAGGGATTAGAGCTGATAGAAAGAGTGCCTGAAGAAGTATGGGCAGAGGTTCGTAACACTGTAGAGCAGGTGGTGATCAAAACCATCCCAAGAAAAAGAAAGGCAAAATGGTTGTCTGAGAGGCTTTACAAATAGCTGAGAAAAGAAGAGAAGCAAAAGGAAAAGGAGAAAAAGGAAAAATATATCCATCTAAATGCAGAGTCCCAAAGAATAGCAAGGAGAGATAAGAAAGCCTTCCAAGGGGATCAGTGCAAAGAAATAGAGGAAAACAATAGAATGGGAAAGACTAGAGATCTCTTCAAGAAAATTCGAGATATGAAGGGAACATTTCATGCAAAGATGAGCACAATTAAGGATAGAAACTGTATGGACCTCACAGAAGCAGAAGATATTAAGAAGTGGCAAGAATACACAGAAGAACTCTACAAAAAAATGTTAATGACCCAGGTGACCATGATGGTGTGATCACTCACCTGGAGCCAGACATCTTGGAATATGAAGTCAAGTGGGCCTTAGGAAGCATCACTATGAACAAAGATAGCAGAGGTGATGGATTTCCAGCTGAGCTATTTCAAATCCTAAAAGATGATGCTGTGAAAGTGTTGCACTCAATATGTCAGCAAATTTGAAAAACTCCACAGTGGCCACAGGACTGGAAAACGTTAGTTTTCATTCCAATCCCAAAGAAAGGCCATGCTAAAGAATGCTCAAATTCCTGCTCAGTTGCACTCATCTCACACGCTAGCAAAGTAAGGCTCAAAATTCTCTCAGCTAGCCTTTAACAGTATGCGATCAAGAACTTCCAGATGTTCAAGCTGGATTTATAAAGGGCAGAGGAACCAGAGATTAAATTGTCAACATTTGTTGGATCATAGAAAATGCAAGAGAATTCCAGAAGTACATCTACTTCTGCTTCATTAAATAAACCAAATCCTTTGACTGTGTGCCACCTTTACCTGCCTTCTGTGAAATCTGTATGCAGGTCAAGAAGCAACAGTTAAAACTGGACATGAAAAAACAGACAGGTTCCAAATTCGGAAAGTAGCACATCAAGGCTGCATATTGTCACCCTGCTGATTTAACTTGTATGCAAAGTACGTCATGCTAAATGCCAGGCTGAATGAAGCACAAGTTGGAATCAAGATTGTTGGGAGAAATATCCATAACCTCAGATATGCAGATGGCACCACACTTATAGCAGAAAGCTAAGAGGAAATAAAGAGCCCCTTGATGAAGGTGAAAGAGGAGAGTGAAAAAGCTGCCTTAAAATTCAGCATTCAAAAAACTAAGATCATGGTATCCAGTCCCATCACTTCATGGCAAATAGATGGGGAAACAATGGAAACAGTGACAGACTATTTTCTTGGGCTCCAAAATCACTGCAGATGGTGACTGCAGCCATGAAATTAAAAGTTACTTGCTCCTTGGAATAAAAGCTATGTCCAACCTAGACAGCATATTAAAAAACAGAGACACTTTGCCAACAAAGGTCTGTTTAGTCAAAGCTATGATTTTTCCAGTAGTCATGTATGGATGTGAGAGTTGGACCTTTAAGAAAGTTGCACACCAAAGAACTGATGCTTTTGAACTGTGGTGTTGGAGAAGACTCTTGAGAGCCCCTTGGACAGCAAGAAGATCAAACTAGTCAAATCTCAAGGAAATCACTACAGAATATTCCTTGGAAGGTAAGATGTTGAAGCTGAAGCTCCAATACTTTGGCCACCTTTTGCGAAGAACTGACTCATGGAAAAGATCCTGATGCTGGGAAAGATTGAAGGCAGGAGGAGAAGGGGACAACAGAGGATGAGATGGTTTTATGGCATCACTGACTTGATGGACATGAGTTTGAGCAAGCTCCAGGATTTGGTGACAGACAGGCAAGCCTGACGTGTTGCAGTTCATGGGATCACAAAGAGAGGAACACAGCTGAACAACTGAACTGAATTAACCTTATATGAATACATTATCCTTTGTCAAATGTTTTCATATCTTTCTAATTCAACTCCACAAACTACTATATAAGAATCATAAAAATTATCTCAATTCCCACTTGACACATATAGAAACTAAGGTTGGGAAAGGGAGCCAGGTTCATAGGAAAGCTGATAACACATATCCTGAAATCAAGTTCAATGTATGATATTGGGTTGGCCAAAAAGTTTGTTCAGATTTTTCCAATGGGAAAAGCCCAACAAATATTTTGGCCTGCTCAATAATTGGCTTATGTGTAACATATTAGAGGGCCCCCTGTTGGCTCAGAATTTAAAAAAGAAAAAAATTGTCTACAATGCAGGAAGCCCGTGTTCAATCTCTGTGTCAGGAAGATCCCCTGGAGAAGGAAATGGCAACCCACTCCAATACTCTTGCCTGAAGAATTCCATGGACAGAGGAGCCTGGTGTGCTATAGTCCATGTGTGACAAAAGAGTCAGATGTGACTGAGCGACTTTTACTCACTCAGCCTGTTAGAATGGCAAACCTGGAGAAGGAGCAAAATACTGATAGTACCAAATACTGGAATGCTGAAAATTAATTGGAACACTATAAATTACTGGTGAGGAAGTAAAATGTTACCGCCACTTTATAAAACAGATGGCACTTTCTTATAGAGTTTGGCATACAATGACCATATGACCCATCAAGCCTACTCCTGGATATTTACTCAAGAGAAAAGACCACTTATATTTGCACAAAAACTTCATAAATGCTGTAGCATCTCTATTCATGATCATCCCATGTGGAGATAAACTAAATGGCTTTCAGTTATTGAAAGGGTAAACTGTGGTGCATCTGTACAATGGGATACTGATATTGGATGGCCTTGGTCTACAGTGTCTTGAAGCAAGATTTTGGTTCCCAACCAGAGATTGAGGTCAGCCATGGTAGTGAGAGTGCCAAATTCTAGTCACTAGACTAGCGGTCAGTGACAAGGCCCTGGCCCTTCAACTTTGCAGAAAAGAATTTCCTCAAAGATGGAAACAATGAAACATATTTATTAAGAGGAAAAAGGGTACAGTATGTGTGGACATACACTGGAGGACTCAGAGACAGTCACACCCTCATGGTATTTTGAATCACTTTTATGGGGCATTTCTTCCAAGTTTCCTTTGGCCAATCATTTTGCTTTGCCTGTTTCTGAGTTTGTATTTGGTTTATCTCAGGATTCTCCCATTTGTATGCACATCTCTCGTCAAGTTGGACTCCAGTGAAGAGGCCTGTGGGCAGACTTAGCATCACTCTCCTCGTGACCTCCTTTCTGATCTGTCTAGTCAGAAAGATCTCCTTGACTTGAGAATGAGAAATATGTTGTTTCTTATCTGGGCAGGATCCAGCCTACTCTCTTGATTTTCCTGCTATTGATATTTTGGAGTTTCTTTCCACAAGGAATGAACCCCAGCTTCTTTCCGTGTGGAGGAGGAAGGGTATCTACCTCCTGCCTCAATTCTACCAAGGAAGAACATCAGAAAAAACTATGGCTATATACAACTTAATTGAATCTCAAAGACAAGCTGAGTGAAAAATTCAGCTTCAAAAAATTATATATTGTATGTTTTCATTCATGTGCAATCTCAGTTGTTTTCAGAGGTTTTGAGTGAGAAGGATGGTACAACTATTAAGGAATAACATGGGGGGTGTTTTTTGGGGTGGTGACCATGTTTTGGTTCTTGATTATGGGATGGTAACAAGAATCTATAGATGTGTTGAAATTTATTAAAATATATACAAATTTATTATTGCTGTAAGATAATTTTAAAACCAAAATTAAAAATAAATTTTAGAAGTTTCTTAAATTAAAAAATTGTTAAGCTATGTGTAGGTGATGTCAGTTCAGTTTGGTCACTCAGTCAATTCTGACTCTTTGTGACCCCATGAACTGCAGCATGCCTGGCCATCACCAACTCCTGGAGTTTACCCAAACTCATGTCCATTGAGCCAGTGATGCGATCCAACCATCTCATCCTCTGTTGTTCCCTTTTCCTCCTGCCCTCAATCTTTCCCAGCATCAGGGTCTTTTCAAATGAGTCAGCTCTTCAAATCAGGTGGCCAAAGTATTGGAATTTCAGCTTCAACATCAGTCCTTCCAATGAACACCCAGGACTGATCTCCTTTAGAATGGACTGGTTGGATCTCAAGAATCTACTCCAATACCACAGTTTAAAAGCATCAATTCTTTGGTGCTCAGCTTTCTTTATATTCCAACTCTCACATCCATACATGACTACTGGAAAAACCACAGCCTTGACTAGATGGACTTTTATTGGTAAAGTAATGTCTCTGGTTTTTAATATGTTATCTAGGTTGGTCATAACTTTCCTTCCAAGGAGCAAGCATCTTCTAACTTCATGGCTGCAGTCACCATCTGCAGTGAATTGGAGCCTAAAAAAATAAAGTCAGCCACTGTTTCCCCATCTATTTGCCATGAAATGATGGGACTGGATGCCATGATCTTAGTTTTCTGAATGAGGAGCTTTAAACCAACTTTTCACTCTCCTCTTTCACTTTCATCAAGAGGCTTTTTAGTTCTTCTTCACTTTCAGTCATAAGGGTGATGTCATCTGCGTATCTGAGGTTACTGATATTTCTACCAGCAACCTTGATTCCAACTTGTGCTTCATCCAGCCCAGTGTTTCTCATAATGTACTTTGCATATAAGCTAAATAAACAGGGTGACAATATACAGACTTGACGTACTCCTTTTCCTATTTGGAACCAGTCTGTTGTTCCATGTCCAGTTCTAACTGTTGCTTCTTCACCTGTATACAGAATTCTCAAGAGGAAGGTCAGGTGGTATGGTATCCTCATCTCTTTCAGAATTTTCCAGTTTATTGTGATACATACAGTCAAAGGTTTTGACATAGTCAAAAAAGCAGAAATATATGTTTTTCTGGAACTCTCTTTCTTTTTCAGTGATCCAGTGGATATTGGCAATTTGATCTCTGCTTCCTCTGCCTTTTCTAAAACCAGCTTGAACATCTGGAATTTCATGTTTCATGTATTGCTGAAGCCTGGCTTGGAGAATTTTGAGCATTACTTTACTAGTGTGTGAGATGAGTGCAATTGTGTGGTAATTTGAGCATTCTTTGGCATTGTCTTTCTTTGGGACTGGAATGAAAACTGATCTTTTCCAGTTTTTTGGCCCCTGCTGAGTTTTCAAATTTGCTGGCATATTGAGTGCAGCACTTCACAGAATCATCTTTTAGCATTTGAAATAGCTCAACTGGAATTCTATCACCTCCACTAGCTTTGTTCGTAGTGATGCTTCCTAAGGCCCACTTGACTGCACATTCCAGGATGTCTGGCTCTAGGTGAGTGTTCACACCATCGTGATTATCTGGGTTTTAAAGATCTTTTTTGTATAGTTCTTCTGTGTATTCTTGCCACCTCTTCTTAATATCTTCTGCTTCTGTTGGTGATGTAGGTCAAGGCAAATTTAATTGATTTTCTAGTATCATTTACCAGAGTAAGTAGCATCTACCGTATAAATAACAAAACAATGACAGGTTTTTTGTCAAATTTGAAATTTAAAAAAAAAGATAAAAGATGATTACATTAATGACATAGTCAGAAACCAATGGTTTTAAAATTAGTCAATATTTTCCTGATATCTTATGTGACTTTCAGTGTGTCTTTTTAACCTAGATGGCTGTTAACATGGGTATTATACATTCAAAATAAATAATATTTGGAGATACCAGTCCTTTATTTCTGAAAATCCATAGCTGAAAATGCTAGGGGACAAGCTAGAACTAATATTCTAGAAACTGTCTCAAAATAATGGTAAACATATTTTGTAAAATTGTGGATTGATAAAAAAGAAATTATCTTCTGCTCTCCTTTCTAGGATTCTGAAATTCACAGCAGGTGCCTATAAATATTGAAGGCTGATTCATGAATTCCTCAGGGGTTTGCATTCACACTTCTATATTATTTCTAATTAACATACTAATGAACAGTACTCTAATGCAATGGTGATATGTTAACATTCAGAAAGCAAGTTGATAATATTCTGTGGATAAATTCAGCTTTCATTTAAACAGTGTCCTTCCTATCAGATTATTTTGGGTCAACCAATTCAGATAGTGCCATTTCATTTGTAGTTTTTAAATTACGGTTTCAAAAACCACAAATAGTTGAGATGAAAAAATCTGCATGTTATTATATGGGGATCCAACAGGATTGATATTTACTGAGTATGTGCATGCTAATTTGCTTCAGATGTGTCCAACTCTTTGTGACCCTATGGACTATAGCCCATCAGACTCCTCTGTTCATGGGTTCTCCAGTAAGGAATACTGGAGTGGGTTGCATGCCCTCCTCCAGTGGATCTTACTGACCTAGGGATCCAACCCACATCTCCAATGTCTTCTGCAGGTTCTTTACCGCTAGTGCCACCTGGGAAGCCCATTTAATGAGTAGATATACTAATAAATGGACTATACAATACATGAAATTGCAAAGAGTCAGACATGACTGAGTGACTTTCATTTCACTCACATACTAAAAAATGATACAAAGGAGTCCCCCTAAAAAAGTGAAAACCTCTTCAAACTTAAAAACATATTAAGGTTTAATTTATACACCATGTAATTTATCTGTTTTAAGGGTACAGTGGGTTTTAGCATGTTCACAAATCATCACTATAATATATTTTTAGAACTCCAAAAAGTGATGTCATGCTCATTTGCTGTTAGCCTCTGTTCCCTACTTCAATCCCCTCCTACCCTGAGGGAATAATTAATTTACTTTCTATCTTTATAGACTAGACTTTTCCAGACATTTCTTGGAGATGGAATAATACAGTATGTGGTCTTTTATGACTGGCTTCTTTCACTAATCATAAATTTTTTTTTAATTACTCTGCGTCATAGAGTATATCAGTACTTCACTCTTGTTCATGACTTGGTAATAACCCAAGTATAAATGTACTACATTATTTATATCCATTTATCAGTTGACAGGCATTTGGGTTGTTCCAGGTTTTGGCTGTTTTGAATAATGCTGCTATAGGTGTATATGCACTTGTGTTTTGTGTGGACATATGTCTTCTTCCTCTTGGGTAGATATCAACAAGTGGAGTTGCTGGATCTTATTGTAACTCCATGTTTGACATTTTGGGAAAACATCAAATTTTCCAATGTACCATTGAAAGTGGTACTATTTTACATATCTATCTATATACGTCCTAAGGATTACAATTTCTCTTTATCTTATCAACAATTTTTCTTTCTTTCTTGTTTTTCTTTTAATATGCAGCTAACCTAGTGGATGTGAAGTGGTGTTTCATTGTGTGTTTGATTTTTCAGTTCTCTAATAACTAGTTATGTTGTGTTATTTAATGTATTATTGGCCACTTATGCACTGAAACTTTTGCCCATTTTTAAATAGTGTTGCAAGTTTTAATATTAAGTAGTAAGCATTCTTTATGTATTCTAAATATAAATCCCTGGTCAGATAAATGATTTCCAATTTTTTTTTCTTAGTCTGTTAATTTTTCTGTTTCTTAAGTTGTACTTTGGAGCAAAAATGTATTTCATTTTGGTGATCAAGAAACTTAAGTTGTATGCAGAACATGCACAACTTAGGAAAGAATTCTAGTATTATGGTAAATTTTATTCATTCTACCAGTTTGTGTGGAGTCTTTAGGGTTTGCTGTATGTAGTAGAAACCCTAGTAGCTCAGACGGTAAAGCATCTGTCTGCAATGCAGAAGACCTGGGTTTGATCTCTGGGTCAGGGAGATCCCCTGGAGAAGGAAATGGCAACCTTCTCCAGTATCCTTGCTGAAAAATCCCATGGACAGACAAGCCTGGCAGGCTACTGTTCATGGGGTCACAAAGAGTCAGACACAACTGAACAACTAACACACACACACATATGTAATATCATGACATCTGCTTATTATGACAATTTTGCCTCTTCCATTCAAATTTGCATAGTTTTTATTTATTTTTGTTTTCTGATTGCTGTGGCTAGGACTTCTAATGCTATGTTGAAAAGAAGTGGTAAGAGTGGGTATTCTTGTCTTGTGCCAGATTTTATCACGAAGGCTTTCAGCTATTCATCCTTAAGTATTATATTGGCTGTGGCTTTGCCATGGATAGCTTTTATTATGTTGGGATATGTTCCCTGTATACTCACTTTGGTGAGAATTCTTGTCATGAATGGATGTTGAATCTTCGCAAAAGCTTTTTCTGCATCTATTGAAATGATCTTGTGATTTTTGTCTTTTTTTAAAAATTCATGTTAGACTGAATTGCAAACATAAGTGTCTTTTCTTTAACATGAATTTTGTGCAGAAGTAAAATGTACTGCAAAACAGAAGAGTTGCTATTCATATAAACATGATAATGAGGGGGGGTTTGGGTCCAACTTTCTGGCAGTATAATTTGCGCCAATATAATTGTAATTTTATCGTACTCTGATTCCTAAAATCAAGGGATGATGGAGAAGTGGGATACGGAAATATTTACAGCTCCTCTAATATTGCAATTCATTCCCTTCTAAGCACATGGTAAGATTACACTCTCACTATTGTCTAAAAGCTTTGTCCAGAGTGTGCAACAACAAGATTTCAACTGTTTGTAGATAGTGATAGTCAGTTATTTTTCCTTTTGCCACAGAGATGGGCAATGTTCCAAAGAGAGGCTGCCCTAACAGACCTGGTTCTAGAATGTTGATGACATGTTGCAGAACCCCCAGGTCACTTTCAGTGGACATGACACATGAGTGAGAAATAACTTTTTGTTGTTTCAAGAAATTGCATCATTCATTTCTGCAGTGTAACCTGCATTCACTGACTTGGCATTTGCAAAATGTATTAAGCATACATTTCCTATGTCCACATGCCCCCAGACTACAGATTTTCTTACTACTAAAAAAGTGTTTTATCCCTACTTTGAAAATTAAAAAACTGACTTCTTAGAGACTATATAATAACTGGGAATTTTACTGAATTCCCATATGCTTCAGAGTTGGGATCCAAATTCATTTCTGTCTGACATTCATTTCTGCTCATACTCATTCCAAAACCCTCTACTTTCTGGACTCATGAGTATTTGTGAAAACACTAGAATTATCAGAATTGGAAATTCAAGTAATATTACCAGCTTTTAAAATCTTCCACCATCCCCTAAAATAAAACTTCTGTTATAAACTCTATAATTAATTTGGATCCAGATATTTACAAAACTGGATTTAACAAACACTATACTATTAATAGAATTATGACCCTCTATCCAGAAAACAAGCCAAAAAAGCAACCAAATGAAAGTTTTGTTTTGCTATCTCTTTTTTAAAGAAAAAAATATTATGTTTTTCAAAATTCAAAACACGTGAAAGCAAAAGTATATTTTATTTACAGTTATGCAGTCTTTTATCAGGAAAAAAAGAAATTAACAAATCAGGGATCACCACAATGAATTATAGATGTGAATTTCATATGGATATAGGAAACAAAGTAGAAAAAGCAGAAAATCTAGTACACTTGAGGTGTGTGCGTGTTGTCACTTCAGTCATGTCCGACTCTTTGTGACCACATGGACTGTAGCCCACCAGGCTCCTGTGTCCATGGGATTCTCCAGGCAAGAATACTGGAGTGGGTTGCCATTCTGTTTTGCAGGGGATCTTCCCAACCCAGGGGCCAAATCCGCATCTCTTATGTCTCTTGCATTGGTAGGTGGTTTCTTTACCACTAGCGCTACCTGGGGAAGCCCACAGCTGAGTTACCGAAGCAAAATCTTCTGCCACAAAAGATGGACGATCTGCGGCAGCCATGTTGTTATGCACCGTGATTTGATAGAATAAAATTTATTCTCAGAGTAAATTCTGTTATCTGTGTCATGAGACTTTACTAAGAAATAGACTATAGGAATTGTGTTGCTGTTGTTCGTGTTTGCTTATTTTACATAAATTGGAAGAAGTAGCTATGTGGCTGTGAGATAAGTATAAATTCAATAATCAAGTTATTTGGGAAAAAAAATAAAATATTATGTATGTGTGCACATCTGGGTGTCTGTTTTCTTTGGTATATATTTGCATGCAGAAAGAGACAGAGAGACAGAGAAGGAACACAAATCTCAAACTATTTCTTAAGATATAAATTAGGGGAGGAACAGAGGTGAGAAATTGGGTGGAAACAGTTGACTTAACCCTACTATTTCACAGTCAAGAAGAAGAAGCATGGATTAGGGGAAGAACATGGATTCGGGGATCAGCATTACTCATTTTGAGTCCTTTTAAAAATTCACCTGGCAAAATATTTTATCTTTTTTGCAAACTTGTGCAAATTAAGAGTTCATCTTGCAGTATATCCTGCATAATGAATGCCTGGCAGCCGAGTGTTCACACAAGCACTTGGGCATGATGATTATTGTCATAGATGGCAGATCTGCCACACTGAAAATTTCATTTCCTCCTCTGTAAAGTAATGATAGAAATACTCTGCTGGTTATAATGAGTACCTTGAGTAATATGTGTAAAATGATAATCAATATTAGTTACTTCCCTTAGGAACAAACACACACATAGAATGTTTTACTTTTTTTCTGACATAGCTCTATCATTGAATTTATACTTATGTTACAGATGGCCACCTTGCTTCTTCTTCCCATTATGTAAAACAATCTTTGCTCCTTTCATAAAACAGTGAAAAATCTTTTCCACAGGTCATATTAAACTTTAGAGGAAAGTAAAATTAGGTCTTTTTTCAGTTCATTATTAAATCCAAATTTCTTGACAGAAACCAAAAGAATGGAAAAATTGGTGTGCTTTTTTTGAATAATCTCTACATTGAGAGTTTTATACAGATTCAGCCTTAGCATTCTACTCATATTCCTTTTCCATGCTAAACTCTGGTCTAAATCTTTAATCCTTAATGAAAATCTACTGTATAGCATAAGTTTTCTTGGTGGCTAAGTAGTAAAGAATTCATCTGCCAATGCAGTGGATGCAGGTTTCATCCCCAGGTCATAAAGATCCCCTCAGGAAGGAAATGGCAACCCACTCCAATATTCTTGCCTAGGAAATGCCACAGACAGAGGAATCTTGTGGGTCACAGTCCATGGTGTCACGAAAGAGTCAGACGTGACTTAACAACTAAACAACAGCAGCTGCTGTATAGCACATGGAATGCTACTCAGTGCTCTATGATGACTAAATCTGAAGGAAATCCAAAGAAGAAGGGTTATATGTATATGTAGAGCTGAGTCACTTTCAGCAGAAACTAAGAGAACACTGTAAAGTGACTATAGTCCAAAAATTATTTATAAATTCCTGAAAGCTGTATCTATTTGCCTTTCTTGTGTATGAGTCAAACACTGAGTCTCCAAATGCAATGTGATATTCCACCTGCTCTGCTGATGAAGTTCTCATGTGTTTCTGTTATTTACTTATTCATTTGATGATGCCTTATTTCCCTAGAGAGGGTACACATAACAGCATAGATGCAGTCGCCACTGTATCCAGCAAAGATCATAGCACAGTAATTGGTATAACCTACATAATAAAGATATGCTTTTGTATACTTTCATTTCATTTTTGGATGTAGATCATACATACAGGAAAGAATAAAAACTTTCTAACCAGAAAGAGTTGGGTTTGAATACAAGCTCTATAATATCTTAAATGTGTATGACCATAAAGTGAGTGTGTAACCCTCAGTTTCCTTGCATGTGTGTTGTGTTCTCAGTCGTGTCTGACTCTTTGCAGCCCCATGGTCTATAGCCTTCCAGACTCCACTGTCCATGGGATATTCCAGGCAAGAATATTGGAGTCGGTTTCCATTTCCTTCTCCTGGGTCTCTTACTGACCCAGGGATCGAATGTGTGTCTCCTGTGTCTCCTACATCGGCAGGCAGATTCTTTAACATTACACTACTTGAGTCTGAATACCAGTTCTGACACACATAAAATGTATATGTCATTACTTCATGGCAAATAGATGGGGAAACAATGGAAGCAGTGAGAGACTATTTTTGGGGGCTCCCAAATCATGGCAGGTAGTGACCACAGCCATGAAATGAAAAGACACTTACTCCTTGGAAGAAAAGCTATGGCCAACCTAGACAGCATATTAAAAAGCAGAGACATTACTTTGCCAACAAAGGTCTGTCTAGTCAAAGCTATGCTTTTTCCAGTAGTCATGTATGGATTTGAGAGTTGAACTATAAAGAAAGCTGAGTGTCAAAGAATTGATGCTTTTGAACTTTAGTGTTGGAGAAGACCCTTGAGAGTCCCTTGGACTGCAAGGAGATCCAACCAGTGCATCCTAAAGGAGATCAGTCCTGAATATTCATTAGAAGGACTGATGCTGAAGCTGAAACTCCAATACTTTGCCCACCTGATGTGAAGAACTGACTCATTTGAAAAGACCCTGATGCTGGAAAAGATTGAAGGTGACAGGAGAAGGGGAAGACAGAATATGCGATGGTTGCCTGGCATCACCAACACGATGGACATGAGTTTGAGTAGTCTTTGGGAGTTGGTGATGGACAGGGAAACCTGGCATGCTGCAGTCAACGGAGTCACAAAGAGTTGGACATGACTGAGTGACTGAACTGAACTGAACTGATGATTGTAAAGACAGTGTGTAAGCCTCAGTGTTTTGGTTATTGTTCAGTCACTCAGTCGTGTCCAACTCTTTGTGAACCAATGGACTGCAGCACGCCAGGCTTCCCTGCCCTTCACTATCTCCTGGAGTTCACTTAAAATCCTGTCCATTGAGTCAATGATGCCATCCAGCCATCTCAACCCTTGTTGCCCTCTTCTCCTCCTCCCTCAGTCTTTCCTGGCATCAGGGTCTTTTCCAATGAATTGGCTCTTCACATCAGTTGGCCAAAGTATTGGAGATTCAGCTTCAGCATCAGTCCTTCCAATGAATACTCAGGACTGATTTCCTTTAGAATTGACTGGTTGAATATGCTTGCAGTCCAAGAGACTCTCAAGAGTCTTCTCCAGCACCAAAATTTAAAAACATCAATTCTTTGGTGCTCAGCCTTCATTATGGTCCAAGTCTCACATCCAGTACTTGAGTACTAGAAAAAGCATAGCTTTGACTATACAAATCTTTGTCAGCATAGTGATGTCTACTTTTTAATATACTACCCAGGTTTGTCATAGCTTTTCTTGCAGGGAACAAATGTCTTTTAATTTCATGGCTGCCGTCATCTTCTGCAGTGTTTCTTGAGCACGAGAAAATAAAGTCTGTCTCTGTTTCCATCAGTTTAGTTAGCTGTAAAATGGGAATACTGGGGTTTAATTCAATAGTCCATTATAAGATATAGAACAATGTGTTTGAAAGTGCCAAACATGTAACTTCCACTCAGTCATTCAGATTTTACAATTTACAGATTGAGGAACAAGGTTCAGGTAAAGTGATCTGGTCAAAGTCACACAGCTTGTTAATTAAAAAGTCATGAGACTTTGTAGCTAATCTTTATATTTAATAAGTGTACATCTTGCTATGCAATTCCTGTAGCCCTGCAGCCCTTCTCATGTGAAAACCTATTTTATGCCATAAATTCAAGTGTATTTATAGCCTATCCCAAAGAACCCTTATTTTAAGATTGTTAGTTATTTAACACATTCCTTTTATAACATGTAGTTAGTATCTTGGGTGCCAGACTTTGTGATTTTCATTGCGCTTAAATTCATAGGCTGACCATGTATCTCATGGTCCAAAACTGTTCTATCTGCTAAGTCAGATAGCATGTCAGGACAACAAAAGGCAAAAAGGCAAATTATCACAGCTTTAAATGAGTCTAACAATACCCAATGTGAATGAAAGATGTAAAAAAAAAAAAGAGACAACAGCATGAGTGAGTCATTACCTAATAGCTAAGATTATAACTTTGGACTTGTGAAATTTCCTGGCCAAAATATTTGAAATGATGGACAATTATCACAGAACAATGTTTCTGTCAATTATTCAGTAACAAATGGGCAAGCTCTTTCTTGAAAATGTACAAATTAATTCTACAATATTATAAATGTGTGCAGGTGAATTCTCTAAGATCAAGTTCCGAGGAGCATGTATATATGGGTTGGGGAAATTTACTGTGTTTAACAGATTAGCAGAAAATTCATTTTTGTCCTTAATTCTTCTCAATTTTTCAAACCTTACAATATGCCTACACAATGGCCAAATCTCTCATTGCATTGACGATGTGTTTGTAGCCATCAATAACAACATTAGTTTTAAGTTGTATCAAGTTTTGTTCTTTGGAATAGTTCATTTATTTTCGCCACTACATCATTGAAATTAAGTACCAGATCATCTTTTTAGTCAGAATTATTTTTCGTTTAAAATCTCTGTAATATTCAACAGAATACTTTTCTGAAAGGGTTGTTGCATTAAAAAAAAAAAAAAAGGTAGAGAGAGACTAGAAAGAAAAAGAAAGGAAGGGGAGGGAGGAAGGGAGAGAGGGAGGGAGGAGGGGAGGAAGGAAGGAAAGAAAAAAATAAGAGAAAAATACAGACTGTTTCTCTCTGATATTCCCTGATTCCCTCCAGAGCCTGGGTGCATTTCTTTTTAACATCTTATGCTCTTATGTTTTCTGCAAAGATATACATTCTTTATTTGTTAAGTGTCTAAGGACATTTGCTTATGTGAAGGAAGCTTTAAAGTATTAGATATTAAATGTTTGCCTGGTTCAGAGAAATATGGATCTTTTGGTATAAGTAGATATGCCACGAGCAAAAAAATCATATTGAATAATAAAATGTTCACAGTGACCAAAATTTTCTGTAACTCTAAATTTATTTATAGGTTTAAGCTTTTTAATAGTAGTCAGTGTATCTCTTTTTTATGGTGAACAAGGGCACCCAGGGGGAGAATTAATTCTAATCATATTTATCATAACAAAAATACCCACAAGTACAAATCAGCCAGCCTCTCCCACTGTAAATACTGGGTAGACAGATGATTACATTGCTAGGGTCTTTACATTAAAGCTAATTCTCACGGGTTGAAATGTTGATTTCTTTTCTACAAATTTCATTTGCTTCAATATTGAAAAATTATAAGAATCTACTAACTTTGGGACAAAACTTGAATACCTTTATCATTTTTATATTACATTATCCATTAATATATGAAAAGGCTCAGAGTTTTTATGATAAAATTCCAGATAAAGCTAAAGTATTATTAAAAGTAAAAATGGAGTGATGAGAAAAAATTTGCATGTATAATTTATTTGTTTATTTATTTTCATCTGTATGTGTAGGTATTTTGGTCATAACTACTCTTCCAAGGAGCAAGAATCTTTTAATTTCATGGCTGCAGTCACCGCCTGTAGTGATTTTGGAGCCCAAAACATTGATTCTGTCACTGTTTCCATTGTTTCTCCATCTATTTGCCATGAAGTGATGGGACGAGATGCTATGATCTTTATTTTCTGAATGCTGAGTTTTAAGCCAACTTTTCACTTACCCCTTTCACTTTCATCAGGAGAGTCTTTAGTTATTCTCAGCTTTCTAATATTTCTTTCTGATATTTCTCCTGCCAATCTTGATTCCAGCTTGTGCTTCTTTCTGTCCAGCATTTCTCATGATGTACTCTGCATATAAGTTAAATAAGCAGGGTGACAATTCTCCTTTTCCTATTTGGAACCAGTCTGTTGTTCTATGTCCAGTTCTAACTGTTGCTTTTTGACCCGCATACAGATTTCTCAGGAGGCAGGTAAGGTAGTCTGGTATTCCCATCTCTTTAAGAATTTTCCACGGTTATGATCCACACAGTCAAAGGTGTTGGCATAGTCAATAAAGCAAAAGTAGATGTTTCTCTGGACCTCTCTTGTTTTTTCTATTATCCAATGGATGTTGGCAATTTGATCTCTGCTTCATCTGCCTTTTCTAAACCCAGCTTGAATTCTAAATCTGTTTCTAAATCCACTTGCTTCTTGGGAAAAAAGTAATCAACAACCTAGACAGCATATTAAAAAGTAGAGACACTACTTTGCCAACAAAAGTTTGTCTAGTCAAACTATTGTTTTTCCAGTAGTCATGTATGGATATGAAAGTTGGACTATAAAGAAAGCTGAGTGCCAAAGAATTGATGATTTTGAACTTTAGTGTTGGAGAAGACTTTTTAGAGTCCCTTGGACAGCAAGGAGATCCAACCAGTCCACCTAAAGGAAATCAGTCTTGAATGTTCATTGGAAAGGCTGATGCTGAAACTCCAATTCTTTGACCAGCTGGCTCATTGGAAAAGACCCTGATCCTGGGAAAGACTGAAGGTGGGAGGAGAAGGGAGTGACAGAGGGTGAGATGGTTGCATGGCATCACTGACTCAGTGGACATAAGTTTGAGTAAACTCTGGGAGTTGGTGATGGACAGGGAAGCTTGGCATGCTGCAGTCCATGGGGTTGCATAGAGTCGGACATGACTGAGGGACTGAACTGAACTGGTGTAGGCATTTTATTTGTTATGTCAAAAAAAGATACCCAGAGGCTTTAAAAAGAAGTGCATATGTCAGAAAACTAGATGAGATTTCTCACAGTCTTCTCTCCTTCAACTCATTTCTTTATCAGTCTGTATATAACATTTGCTATAAACAAACCCCTATATTATAACCCCCCTTCATGGATCAAAACATTGTCATATTTAAGGGGCTTGCTCAACTCAATGAAGCTATGAGCCATGCTGTTCAGGATCACCCAAGATGGATGACTCATAATGAAGAATTCTGAAAAAACGTGGTCCACCGAGAAGGAAATGGCAACACACTCCATTATTCTTATCTGGAGAATCCCATGGGCAGTATGAAAAGGCAAAATTATATAATACCAAAAGATAAGTCCCCCAGATTAGAGGGTATCCAATATGCTACTGGGGAAGAGCAGAGGGCAATTATTAATAACTCCAGTAACAATGAAGCTGCTAGGTCAAAGTGGGGAAAATGCTCAGTTGTATGTGTGTTGGTGGTGCAAGTAAAGCCTGATGCTGTAAAGAACAATATTGCTTAAGAATCTGGAATGTAAAGTCCATGGAATCGAGGTAAATTGGATGTGATCTAGCTGGAGATGACAATATTGAACATGAACATCTTGAGGAATCAATGAATTAAAATGGACGAGCATGGGAGAATTTCATTCAAATGATCATCACATCTACTACTGTGGGCTAGAATCACTTAGAGGAAATGAAGTATCCCTCAAAGTCAACAAAAAAATCCGTTGAAATGCAGCACTTAGGTTCAGTCTCAAAAATGACAGAATAATCTGTTTATTTCTAAGGGAAAACAATCAAAATCACAGTAACCCAACTATTGATGGTCTAGAGGCTGAAGTTGACTGGTTCTGTGAAGACCTACAACAACTTCTATAACTAACACCAAGAAAGTTGCCCTTTTCATCAGAGAGGATTAGAATGCAAAATAGGAAGTCAAAAGATACCTGGAATAATAGGCAAGCTTGGCTGTGGAGTACAAAAATGCAGGGCAAAAGCTAATAGAGTTTTGTCAACTGAATAGGCTTGTCAAAGCAAATACCTGTTTCCAAAAACTCAAGTGATGACTGTACATATGGATGTCACCAGATGGTCAATACTGATATCAGATAGGTTATGTTCTTTGCAGCCAAAGATGGAGAAGCTCTATGCAGTTAGTAAAATCAAGACCAAGAACTGACTGGCTCAGATCATGAGCTTCTTACTGCAAAATTCAGGCTTAAATTGAAGAAATTAAGTAAAACCACTAAACCATTCAGGTATAACCTAAATCATACCCCTTATGATTTACTGTGGAGATGATGAATAGATACAAATAATTAGAGCTAGTAGACAGAGGACATGGAGAACTACAGATGGAGGTTCATAACATTGTACAGGAGGCAATGACCAAAACCATCCTCAAGAAAAAGAAATGCAAGAAGGGAAAGTGGTTCTCTTAGGAGGCCTTAGAAATAGCTATGGAAAAAAGACAAGCAAAGGTAAAGGAGAAAGGAAAAGATATACTCAACCAAATACAGAGTTCCAGAGAACAGCAAGGAGAGATAAGGAGGTCATCTTAAGTGAACAATGCAAAGAAATAGAGAAAAGGAATAGACTGGGAAAGACAAGAGATTTCTTCAAGTAAATTGGAGATACCAAGGGAACATTTCATGCAAGAATGGCCACAATAAAGGTAAAAAATGGTAAGGACCAAACAGAAGTGGAAGAGATTAGGAAGTGGTAGAAAGAATATACAAAAGAAGTATACAAGAAAGGTCTTAATGACCCAAATAACCACAGTGGTATGGTCACTCATCTAGAGCTAGACATCCTGGAATATGAAGTCAAGTGGGCCTTAGAAAGCATTGTTATGAAAAAAGCTAGTGGAGGTGACAGAATTCCAGTTGAGCTATTTCAAATCATAAATGATGATGCTGTTAAACTGTTGCACTCAATATGTCAGCAACTTTTGAAAACTCAGCAATGGTCATCTGACTGGAAAGGGTCAGTTTTCATTCAAATCTCAAAGAATGGAAATGTACAAACTCCTGTATGATTGCACTCGTTTCAAATGCTAGGAAGGTTATGCTACAAATCTTTCAAGCGCTTCAGCAGTACATGAGCTAAGAACTTCCACATGTACAAGATGGATTTTGAAGAGGCAGAGGAACCAGAGATGAAATTGCCAGCATTCATTAGATCATGGAGAAAGCAAGGGAGTTCCAGAAAAACACTTACCTGTGCTTCCTTATTGACACTAAATCCTTTGACGATATGAATCACAACAAACTGTGGAAAATTCTTAAAGAGATGGGAGTACCAGACCATCTTACCTGCATCCTGAGAAATATGTATGCAAGTCAAGAAGCAACAGCTAGAACAAGACATGGAACAACTGACTGGTTCAAAATTGAGAAAGAAGTATGTCAAGGCTGTATATTGTCATCCTGCTTATTTAACTTCTATGCAGAGTACATCATGTAAAATGCCAGGCTGGATGAATCACAAGCTTGAATCAAGATTGACTGGGAAGGGAGTGGGAGAGGGGTTCAGAATAGGGGACACATATATACCAATGGCTTATTCATGTCAATGTATGGCAAAAACCACTACAATATTGTAAATTAATTAGCCTCCAATAAAAATAAATAAATAAATGAACCACCATCATTTAAAAAGGGAGAGTGAAAGACAGAAAAAAAGATTTATAGAGAAATATCAACAACCTCAGATATGAAGATGACACCACTCTAATGGCAGAAAGTGAAGAGGAATTGAAGATCCTCTTCATGAAATTGAAGGAGAGTGAAAAATCTGACTTAAAAGTCAACATTCAAAAAATGAAGATATGGCAACTATTCCCATCACTTCATGGCAAATAGAGGAGAAAAATTGGAAGCAGAGACAGATTTTATTTTCATGGACTCCAAAATCACTGTGAATAATGAGTGCAGCCATGAATTTAAAACATGCTTGTTCCTTCGAAGAATATCTATGGCAAACATAGACAACATATTAAAAGGCAGAGACATCACTTTGCCAGCAAAGGTCTGTATAGTCAGTGCTACGATTTTTCCATTAGTCATGTATGGTTGTGAGTTGAAACATAAAGATTGATGCAAGCAAAAGAATGGATACTTTCAAACTGAGTTACTAGAGTAGACTCTTGAAAGTCCCTTGGACTGAAAGGAGATCAAAACAATCAGTTCTAATGGAAATCAACCTTGAATATTCATTGGAAGAGTACTGAAGCTGAAGCTCCAATACTGTGGCCACCTGATGAGAACAGACTCATTGGAAAAGACCCTGATGCTGGGAAAGATTGAAGGCAAAAGAAGAAATGGACAGCAGAGGATGAGACAGTTAAATAGAATCATCGACTCAGTAGACATGATTTTGAGAACCTCCAGGAGATAATGGTGAACTGAAGAGCCTGGCATGCCACAGTCCATTGGGTTGCAGAGTCAGACATGACTTAGTGACTGAACAATAACATGTTATAACTACATTTATGATCACAAGATTCATTACCCTTCAATTTCCTTTACACTTTTATAGATACTGTCGCCTCATTTTCCAGCTTGTCCTGAAAATTCTCACCACCTATTTGCAAATAACCTATACTTCTCTGTGCCCCCTTGTTATTATCTTTGTTAATGTTATTTTGCCTAAACTATTATATTACATCACTCTATTTGCCCTCTACTAGCTTGGGAATTCACATGTTCATTGGTTGTCTTAGAATACTCAACACATTTACTTAAGATACCTCTGTTTAAACCATAATTTATCCCCCAGAGAGATTAAGAAATATATATGTCTAAAACAAAAGATATAAAAAGAACTTCAAAATCGATTATATTTTAACTACTTGCAAATTATATAATTACTCCCATGGTATTTAAATTATTTTACTTAGTTATTTAAAACACTCTGTAAGACATTATTTTCACTGTTTATCCAAGCAATGTTCATTGCTTCAAGATTTAATCCTAGTTTAGCACTTTCTTAAAAACCATTCTTTTAAAATCATAGGTTTTGCATTGGAGATCACATTTCCTTCTATCTAATTTTTATTGAGTATTTTAATGAGGTCCTACTGTCTTCAAACTACTTAGTTTTTTTGGTTTTAAGTTGTCTTTTAAGTTGTCACTTCTAAAAATTATTTTTCCTAAATATATATTCCCAAGTTAATGAGTTCTTTGTAAGATAATAAATATTTTCCTATTATTTGCTAGCTTTCATCACTCCTGTCACTCTATCATTAAAATGAAAATGTCTTTTTATCTCCAGATCCTTTTAAGATTTTCTCTATCTATTTTTTTTTTTTTTTTACCTTGGATATGCCTCATCCTGGTTTTCTTTATATTTTTCCTGGTTGGATTGTAGTGCTAACATAAACTGTAATTACTTAATTGCTTCTATAATTTTTTCATCCATTGTAACTTCACATATTGCCTCTGTTCAATTCCCTCGCTTTCTTCTCCATGTCTTTTTATCTTTTCCCCATCTTTTCATTTTCTATGCTGCAATCCAGAAGATTTTTTCTGATACACTTTACAAATTCTTTCTTGAACATTCACTGCTGTTCAAATCATTCACTGAGTTTTTAATTTTAAGCATTGCAGTTTTTAGAAGATCAATTGAGTGTTTTCTTTTTGAAATCTGTCACATCACGTCTTATAGTCTTGTATGCCTGGGGAAAATTTCAAGCTAGGCTTCTTTATTTTTCCTCTTTAAAAAATATTTATTTTTATTTATATATTTGCTTGTGCCAGGTATTTGTTGCAGCATGCAGGATCTCTTCATTGTGGCATGTAAGATCTTTGGCTGAGGCATGTGGTAGCTAGTTCCCTGACCAGGTATGGAACCCAGGCCTCCTGGTTTGTGAGCATGGAGTCTTGGCCATTGGACACCAGGGAAGGCCCTGTTTTCTCTCTTAACAGAGTAATCATAGTTGTTTCATAACTCATGTCTCTGTAACATGCATTCTACCATACATAAGTATCTATGTATTTATGTCTGTGTGCATGTATGTGCGTGTGTATTAGTTTGTCATTCTCTCTCTTAGAGGTTTTCCTTTGTCTGCTTAGATTTTTTTTTTTTTCATGTGTGTCTTTGTCATCAAAATAGTTTGAGTTGAGGCCTGGGATGAAATCTCCTTCTTCTAAACAATTTTCTATAATCTCTAAAATATCTGAGAACCTTGAAACTAAATTCACAATTTGAGATATTCTAACAAGCACATGGTGGAGCTACCATTTGGAATATTTTACACTAAATTCCATGAAGTTTGATATTTTATTTCTGTTTTGAATTTTTGTTCTTCTTTCTGAACCATGTAAGATCAGTTTGATTTTAATTTATCAAATGAATGTTTCTATCTAATTCAGTCCTGGGCTATAATATTTATCCATCATAATACTTGTGATGTGGAAGAAAGTTTTCTTTTGGTTTATCTTTGCCCTTAAATTATAGCCCCTTTGTGTCTCCAGCTTATTGTAGGAGGACCTCCAATTGGCTAACTTTGGAGTGACCTAAGTAGGACACGACTGAGCAACTGAACTGAACTGAACTGAGGACCTTGATTTCTGATTCTTGTATTCAGTTCAGTTCAGTTTAGTTCAGTTGCTCAGTCATGTCTGACTCTTTGCGACCCTATGAATTGCAGCAAGTCAGGCCTCCCTGTCCATCACCAACTCCCGGAGTTCACTCAAACTCATGTGCATCGAGTCAGCGATGCCATCCAGCCATTTCATTCCTGTCGTCCCCTTCTCCTCCTGCCCCCAGTTCCTCCCAGCATCAGAGTCTTTTCTAATGAGTCAACTCTTTGCATGTTGGCCAAAGTATTGGAATTTCAGCTTTAGCATCAGTCCTTCCAATGAACACCCAGGACTGATCTCCTTTAGGATGGACTGGTTGGACCTCCTTCCAGTCTAAAGGGCTCTCAAGAGTCTTCTCCAACAGCACAGTTCAAAAGCATCAATTATTTGGGGCTCAGGTTTCTTCACAGTCCAACTCTCACATCCATACATGACCACTGGAAAAACAATAGCCTTGACTACACAGGCCTTTGTTGGCAAAGTAATATCTTTGCTTTTTAATATGCCATCTCAGTTGGTCATAACTTTCCTTCCAAGGAGTAAGAGTCCTTTAATTCTTATGTACTTTGTGACAATTATAAACAAATTCTTGCTTGTCAGATCAGCAAGTGTCAGCAGAGCAAAAGCTATTCCAGAGTATGTTTCTCACTCTGGATTCCAAATTTCCTTTTGCTTCTGGACAGTTGACCCAGACTATCTTTTAATCCTTCAATACCTTGAGTAAAAATGTAAGATATATATATTCACAAAGTTCTGGTTGGATTTTGGCTGAGGGTTTAATGCAAATAACCTGCCTTGCACTACTTGAAGAAACTTTTTTCAGAAGAATATTATCACAAAATTCATTATTATCTTTATACCTTGGTACCCCAAAGATAATTCTAGAGTAGAACCTCTTAGTCGTACTTATTCTTTCTTATAGTGACATAATACTATATCATTTGCATTATCAGTGATGGAATGTCATTGGTAGAATGTCAGTGGTCAGAGCTCTAAGTAATTAAGTAAACAAAAAATCAGAACCACAAGCACAGAATATTTAGAATCTAAATTAGGAAGTTATATATTAGAAACTATGGAAATGTCTCTAATGGAGACCCCACAAAAATGCCCACTATTTAATTAAAAAATCAGGGAACTTCTGCTTCTTGAAAAAATGAAATATGTGTATTTTCTCTATTCCTCCATTAAGTACAATGAAAGTCCTTGGAATTATAGATAAATAGGTGGAGAGAAAAAATCATAATAAGGATCTTGGGAGTCAAGTAATAACAAAATGGTACATTCCTTGTTTTCCTTTCAGCCTCATATATCCCAGACTAGATATTGAAGAAGCTGGCAACCTAGAAACCCCAATGGCACAGATGGAAAAAGCCCCCACTCATCCAAATGTTTGCTCTTTGTAGCCAAAGGACCAGGAAAGGGGAAAGGCTGGCAGGACAAAACACTTTGAGATCTTAGTGAAATAGAACACACACATACATCAGTTCAGTTCAGTTCAGTCGCTCAGTCATGTCCGACTCTTTGCAACCCCATGAATCGCAGCACGCTAGGCCTCCCTGTCCATCACCAACTCCTGGAGTTCACTCAGATTCACATCCATCGAGTCAGTGATGCCATCCAGCCATCTCATGCTCTGTCGTCCCCTTCTCCTCCTGACCCCAATCCCTGCCAGCATCAAAGTCTTTTCCAATGAGTCAATTCTTCGCATGAGGTGACCAAAGTACTGGAGTTTCAGCTTTAGCATCATTCCTTCCAAAGAAATCCCAGGGCTGATCTCCTTCAAATGGACTGGTTGGATCTCCTTGCAGTCCACGGGACTCTCAAGGGTCTTCTCCAACACCACAGTTTAAAAGCATCAATTCTTCAGCGCTCAGCTTTCTTCACAGTCCAACTCTCACATCCATACATGACCACAGGAAAAACCATAGCCTTGACTAGATGGACACCCATTCAAATGAGCCCTCTCCCTCCAACACACACACACTAGCAAAGTCTAGATCCCTACCCTTGCCAAACTGTCGTGAGATACCACTATCTGTGGAAACTAGGTGAGGAGCCCAATTTCCACTCCTAAATGATGATGAGGTGTCCCCCCACATCCTTAAAGGAGTAGTCCTAAAGGAAGCCTTCGGGAGAACTAGGGCTTTTGCAATTATTCAAAAATGAGCCCCTGACCCCCATCATCAGTATAAACTCTGTAAGGATTATGTATGACCATTTCCACCCAGTAGTAGTGAGACCTTCATCCTTTCATCCTCCCCACTGAGGTGGTATGAGGGAAGGCCTGATGGGAATGAAAGGTTCATATTGTTCCCTCAGTGTTAACAAGACCACCCCTCCCCTCAACAGTGTCCGTGAAGCCTTATGATGAGCAATAACAAGAAGCCCATGCTCCTTGGAGCCAGGAGAGAGCCCTGGCAAGAAGTGGCATCCTGCTCTTACTCATCAGTCAAAAGGAGCCCACTCCCTGATATTGGTGCAAGTAGTCATGTATGGATACAAGAGTTGGACTGTGAAGAAAGCTGAGCACCGAAGAATTGATGCTTTTGAACTGTGCTGTTGGAGAAGACTCTGGAGAATCCCTTGGACTGCAAAGAGATCCAACCAGTCCATTCTAAAGGAGATCAGTCCCGGGTGTTCTTTGGAAGGAATGATGCTAAAACTGAAACTCCAGTACTTTGGCCACCTCATGCAAAGAGTTAACTCATTGGAAAAGACTCTGATGCTGGGAGGGATTGGGGGCAAGAGGAGCAGGGGGTGACAGAGAATGAGATGGCTGGATGGCATCACCAACTCGATGGACATGAGTTTGAGTGAACTCTGGGAGTTGGTGATAGACAGGGAGGCTTGGTGTGCTGCAACACATGGGGTTACAAAGAGTCGGACACAACTGAGAGACTGAACTGAATTGAACTGAATGGTAAAACCTGGATTTTCACTCCTCACCTGAGAAGATGTGATGGTAACTCCCCTAAGTCTACCTGAGTGCTATTAGAAGACACTTGCCTAAGCATATAGTTGCAAAAGAGTCAGCTTTAATCAATAATTCCCAAAACATGCTGGTTTTAGTAAAACAACATACATCATATCAAGAAACGAGAAGATCTTAAAGTGGAGTCAACAAGAGAATCTGCACATGCCAGCACTGTGGTGATATAAGCATTACAACTATTTGACAATATTTTAAAGGAGATATCACAACAAATGTCTTCACAAGACATTCCAGACATGCTTGAAAAAGTTAAAAAGTAAATACAGTATATGTAAACACTCATACAACTCAACAATAAAACAATAAAGGACCTTATTTTAAAAATGGGCAGAAGAACTGAATAGACATTTGTTTCCAAAGAAGAAATACATATGGCTCAAAGGAAGCATAGGTGCAGGAAAAGATGCTAAGCATTCCTAATCGTCAGGAAAATGCAAGTCAAAAGTACAATGAGATATCACTTCATACCCATCAGAATGGCTATCACCAAAAAGAGCACAAATAACAAATGTCTGTGATGATGTGAAGGAAAGAGAACCCCTGTGCATTCTTATTGGGAAAGTAAATTGGTGCAGCCACTATGGAAAACAGAATGTAGGTTTCTTTAAAAGCTAAAAGTAGAGCAGCCATTGTGTTGCTGTTGCTCAGTCACTAAGTCCGACTCTTTGCAATCCCATGGCCTGGAGGACTTCAGGCTTGCTTGTCCAGAGCAGTCATATGATCTAGCAATTCTACTCCTGAGTATATATCTGGAAAAACAAACAGCAAACAAAAAACTCAACCAATTTAAAAAATATATGCATCCCAATTTTCATAGTAGCATTATTTATGATTACCAATATATGGAAGTGACCTAAGTGTCCATCAATAGATGAATCAATAAAGATGTGGTGTGTGTGTGTGTGTGTGTGTGTGTGTGTAATACTACTCAGCCATACAGAATGATGAAATTTTGTCATTTGCAGCAACATGGATGGACTTGGAAGGCATTATGCTAAGTGAAATAAGTCAGACAAAGACAAACATTGCATGATATCACTGATACATGGAAATTAAAAAATACAGCAAAGTAGTGAATATAACCAAAAAAAAGAGGCACACTCACAGATACAGAGAACAAACTAGAGGTTACCAGTGGTAAGGCAATGTAAGGATGGGGTTGGGCTTGGAGTTACAAACTATTGGGTGAAAGAAAGCCTACAAGAATGTATTGTACAATACAAGGAACATAGTCAGTATTTTGTAATAGCTGTTCATGGGGTGTAGTCTTTAAAATTGTATTAAAAATTTTTAAAAAAATAGAAAGGGTAAGCAAGTACATAGAACATTTTAGGAAATAAATAGATGATATGTTAAAAAAGTGAAGAGTTTGAATTAAAAATTAAAATAACCAAAATAAAAAATGCTAAACAAGTGAACAGAAAATTGGAGGATACAGAGGAAAGATTCAGTGAATTTGAAGACAGAAATACAGAAATTATATAAACTGAAATACAAAGAGAAAACAGACTGGAAAAAAAGAAAATGAAGCCTCAGAGACCTGTGAGACTGTAAGAAAATATTCCACAATTTTAGTCATCAGAGCCTCAGAACTAAAGAAGAAATTATGCCAGGCCTAATAAACACTTGATGCAAAATTGTAAACTTCCCAACTTTTGCAAGGGACATAAACCTATAGATATAAGAAGGTGAGAGTTTCTAAACACAATAAGCTCAAAATATGTACCAAAACATTTAATATTTAAATTTATGAAAAAATGAAAATAAAATTTGAAAGCAATCAGATAAACAACACATTACTTATAGAAAAAGCCATTTGAATGATAGAAAACTTTTAATCATAAAACTTGAGAGGTCAGAGTGAAGTAGCGCAATATTTTTCAATTGATGTAGGAAAAGAACTGTCAACCTCAAATTCTATATTCAGTGAAAATACTGTTAAGGAATCAAGGCAAAATAAAGATATCTTCAAAATGAAGGAACCCTAAGAGAATGTGTAATTAAAATTATCCTAAAATAATGGCAAGAAGAAATTCTCTAAACAGAAAAAAAAATGATTTAGGAAAAGAGGATCTTGAAAAGTAAGAATGGAAAAAAGAGCCTGTAAAATTATAGTAAATACAAGAAACTTTCATTTTCTTCTTTAGTATTACGAATTGTATGTGATAATTTAAATGAGAGGAGAGGGTAACGGGTCAAGACTTATTACATAAAGCTATTGTAAGCTGAAAAATGCCCATTTCCTCACAAAAATATCCTTGTCCCAATTATTAGAATCTGTCGATCTTACCCTAATTGGAAAAAGGATGATTACAGATTTATTCCATGTAAAGTTCTTGAGAGAGGAAATTACACTTGATTAACTGAGTGGTTGATAAATGTATCTTTATATGAGACAAGCAGAGACAAATAATGTAATTCTGTAATAATGTAAAGACAGAAATCAAGATTAGAGTGGTATAGCTACAAGTGAAAGAATGCTGGAAGCCACTAGAAGATAGAAGAGGCAAAAAATGAATTCTCCACTAGAGAATTACACTCTGAAGGGAGTGTAATCTGGCCAAATTATGATTTCAGCCAAAGACTTCTGGTCTTCAAAACAATGAAAGAGATTTCTGTTATTTAAAGTAGCAAGTTTGAGGTAATCTGTAAAAGCAGCCACAGACAACTAATAGAGCAAGTCCCATACATATGAATGAATTCTGTTCTGAGAGCACATTCGTAAGTCCAATTTCTTCATAAATTCAACAAGGTTAGCCTGCTGCTGCTGCTGCTGCTGCTAAGTCGCTTCAGTCGTGTCCGACTCTGTTCAACCCTATAGATGGCAGTCCACCAGGCCCTCCCCGTCCCTGGGATTCTCCAGGCAAGAATACTGGAGTGGGTTGCCATTTCCTTCTCCAATGCATGAAAGTGAAAAGTGAAAGTGAAGTTCCTCAGTCGTGTCCGACTCCTAGCTACCCCATGGACTGCAGCCTACCAGGCTCCTCCATCCATGGGATTTTCCAGGCAAGAGTACTGGAGTAGGGTGCCATCACCTTCTCCTAAAGTTAGCCTAAGTACCCAATTAATACAACTAGCTATATAGTACTGTACCGTAGTAGGTTTACAATATTCTTCATATAAATAATACATAAAAACAAACACAAAAAAGAAAAAAAAATTATCTTACAGTACAGTATCGTGAAAAGTACAGTAGTCAAGTACAATAACTGGCATACAAGGGCTGGCATTGAGTGAACAGGCAAAAAAGAGTTAATGACTAGAGGAAGGAGAGGTGATAGGAGATGGTAGAAATGAAGGATCATCAGCATAAGAGAGAGAGGCAAGATCAGTTTCACTCACACCTGACATTGATGGCACAAGTGCTATTCCTTTTTGGATTCAATTATATCTATCAATACCTTCTTGAAAAAAAGGATCCAGTGACGTCTGGGTAGAAGCTCTGCCTTTTTCATCATAGATGACATGGCAGCACTGGATGGCACTCTGAACAGCTGCTGCAACCTTTTTGTACCATTCTACATTTGGGTCCTTTGGGCTCAAAAGCTAACTGCACCTCCTCAAATAAAGAAAATCCTCTTTTCATTTCCTTTGTCGTGAATCTCTTCTTAGCAGTATCAGCTACACCACCACTGCTTTTATGCTTCCTTCTGGACCTCCTGGATTGAAAAAAAGATATTGTAATACTGTACTCTATAAAGTACTGTTCAACAAAGTACACAAAAGTACAACTTGTAGAGGAAACATACATATGACAGTGTACGCCAGATACGTGAACTAACAACTTAGATGATTGGACATGAAGATGCACATTCATATCTTTGAAAGTCCACAACCTGAAGGTTTGTTAGTAGGGGATATAGTGTACAAAATCCATAGTAATCAAGAATATGTGTTATTGGCAATAAAAGGAAACTTCCTCAACATGATAAAGGGCATTATAGAAAAATATTTATGTGGACACAGCTGACATGATACTCAGTGGCAAAATACTGAAAGCTCTACCCTGAAGAACAAGTATCAGATAAGGATGCTTGCTTTCACTGCTGCTATTCAGCATCACATTGGAGTTTTAGTCAAAGCAACTAGGCAAGAAAAATAAATGTTTAAAAATCCCAATTTGAAAGGAAGAGTTAAAACTACCTATATTCTAAGATGATATGATTTTATACAGAAAATCTCAAAGTATTCATAAAATAACTAGCAGAGTTAAAACACAAATTCAGCAAAGTTGTGGAGTACAAAATCAAAATGCAAATAATGGTTGTGTTTCTGTGTACCAGCAATGAACAAATCAGAAAGGAAAAGAGGAAAATAATTCTATTTAAAATGACATCCAAAAGAATAAAATACTCAGAATTAAATATATACAGGGAGGTGAAATATTTGTACAGTGAAAATGATAAAACATTGCTGATAGAAATTTAAAAGACCCCAGTGAATCAAAAGATATCTTGAATTGGAAGAAAATATTGTTTAGGTGACAAGACTATAAAAAACAACTTATAGATTCAATGTGATGCCTATCAAATCCCAGTGGATATATTTGTGCAAATCAGAAAAAAGAGCCCTCACCAGATGCCACTTCTGCTTGTGTCTTAATTTTGGACATCCTAGCCTTCAGAATTGTGAGAAATAAGTGCTTGGTATTTAAGTCACCCAGTCTGTGGCATTTTGCTCTAGTTTCCCAAACTTACTATAACAGATCTTATATCTATACTATATAAAGAATTCATACAACTGAGCAAGAAAAAATTTTTAAATTGAAAAATGGGTATACAAATTAAATAGACATTTCTCCAAAGAAGACATAAAAGTAACCAATAAACAGATGAAAGATGTTCAGCATTATTGTATGGGAATGCAAATCAAAACTATACTATGGTACCAATTTAAACCCACTACTGTGGGTTTAAAATTAAAACAGAAAGTAACAAAATTTGGTTAGAACCTGGAGAAATTGGAACTCTGTGCATTGCTGGTGGAAATATAAAATGATTCAGCTGCTAGGGAAAACCATTTGGCAGTTCCTTAGAAAGTTAAACATAGACTTTCCATATGGCCCTCCAATTTCATTCCCAGGAAAAAAGATTGAAAACATGTATTCAAACAAATACACATACACATATGTTCATAGCAGCACTTCTCATAACAGCCAAGCAGAGGGAACAGCCCAAATGTCCATAATATGTATAAATGGATAAATATGCTGTATACATGCAATGGGATATCATTCAGCCATGAAAAGAAATAAAAGTATAGATACATGCAACAACATGGCTGAATCTTGAAAATATGTTAAGTGAATGAGACCAAGCAAAAAGTTACATATTGTATAATTCCATTTCTAAGAAATTTCCCCAATCAGTAAATTCAGAGAGATGCAATACAAATTGGTGGTTGTCAAATGCAGAGGATGGAACAAAATGGTGAGCTGCTGCTTCTATTCTTTCTTTAGGAGTTATAGAAATTTTTCTTATTGAAGTTTAGTTGCTTTACAATGTTGTCTTGGTTTATGCTGTAGAGCAAAGTGAAGCAACTAGGTATATATCCTCTCTTTGTCAACATCTTCTTAAGGGGTGTGGGGTTTCCTTCTGTGATGAAAGCCTTCTGGAACTAAATAGAGGTGATGATTACACAACACTGTAAGTGTACTACATGTTGCTGAATTGCCCATTACAAAATGGTTAATTTAAAATTATGTGTATTTCAACTCAATATATTTTTAAAGACTTATTGCATCTACAAGAAAACAAGATGCTTCCATACAATTTAATTTTTTGAGAAGAAGAAGACAAGTGGACAGATTGCTTTAAAAAAGCACATTAAGAAGACTGCAAACCAACCTACTTATGAATATTTATTAATACAACAAAACTAAATCTATAATTAGCCTTTGGAGTCCAGTTGTATATTAAAAATGTAGCCCATGACCAAATGAGATTACTTTGAGAAATCTAGATCTCTGAAAATATAGGAAAATTCATAAAAATTATTAGCTATTTTAATACACACCAGAATACAACACTAAACTTAGTCATGAGGAGTGAAAATAATTCTATTAACAATTGAAAATAAGAACACATTATTTCCAGCCACATAACAAGAAATTGAAGTTAAAGTTTATATGTAGGAAAAGAGGAGCACTATAGTAATTGTTTTCTGGAGCATGAAAATATATTAGGAGTCCAAGTAAGGCAGCTGAAAAAGTATTACAAGAAATAAGATATTATTTTATTAGAAGGCCAGGTTTATAAGGATGACCATGGTTTCTGTAAGTTTTTTCTTCAAATGAAATTTTGAAAGGAAGGAGAAAAAATCAAAGGAAAGAAGGGGGAAAAAAGCAACCTTTCAAGTCCAACAAAGCATATCTGTTGACAAGATTTAACCTTCACTCTGATAGTTGTTAATTTTTGGCAGTGCAATAATTAATGTTTCCCCTACATTCTAACATAGAAAATTGAGATTAAAAATATTATACAACTTTTATAAAACTGTACTGTGTCAGAACCAGTGTTTATATCTTCATCTTTCTGAAACCAAATCATGGAATAAAATTCTTAACCTATCCTCTAGAAAGAAGTGATTAAAGAAGACTGATTGATGGATATTTACTCCTGTGTACTTGGGTAATTTTAGAAGAAACTGAACCTTTGAAACCCTACAGAACAAAATTCTTATATTAGAGATTGTTTTTGTTTAGCTACAGAATTTCTTCCTTACTTTCTTCCCTTCCTTTCCCCTCCTTCCTTCTTTCCCATCTTTCTGTCACTATCTCTCTTCTCTCTTTTTCTTCCTGTTTTTGATGATAGAGAACTCTTTAAGAGAACTGCTTGGTCTAGGCTGATGAAAGTGTAGTCTCCAGGACTAGGAAGACACACAGAGCCCAAACTCATGCAAAAATCTAGAGGTTGCTAAGAAAGAATGGCAGCAATTTGGATAAATGTAGAAATAGATGAGGGTGAATTGTTGATAAGAGCCAGAAAATTAAACAGGTTAAAAGGCAAGCAATTCCTTAGACTTTGAGAAGAATGTGATCCTAGGGTACACTGAATGGACTTTTAAGTCCTAGAGCCAAATTCAGTGATGCAGGCAAGTCATGCATGTAATATCCACACTTTTGTTAAATATCTTTTCAGGATTGATGTTAGGAAATCATATTTCACTGAGGCTGGGTGCAAAAACTTACAAAATTAATGCAATTCATCAAGAAATGAAAAAGTCACTAAAATAGTTTAATGACCTAACACTTGCCAGTATTAGTTCTTCAGTCTGGCAGTATCACTCAAAGAGATAAAAAGGGCTTTAAAGTGTGCCAGGAAAATCTGTGAAAAAGGGAAATTTTAGCTATAATTTATTTTATTATGATCAAGTGACCTCATCTAAATGAAATCAATCAGTCAGTCAAAATGACAGTTTGTGTCATGCTATGTATCAAAACCCAATTCTAAAAGAAGATAATTCAGTATTTTTCCAGTCTGTCAACCATGTAACCAAAGTACTCATTTTTTTTTTCAGAGTTAAAATAGCTATGTTTTTTTGAGAAGGATGTTTTAAATTCATGTTTCTACATTTATCATTTTCAAAAGTGGTGGTTTACTCCCCCTCATGAAAGATGAAGAAATTAGCATATTTATACTTCCTTCCACCCCCAAACCGGCTGGTTTTATGGGCATCAAATGGTAGCTTTGTGAAAGTGATAATTTTAAAATTATTTTTATGTCATATGGCCAATATTTTGAGAATTACAATATTTATACTATGTATTGTAATGTACTACAATTATATAAGCTTGGTTCCATTTTTAAATGGACAAAATGTTCTCTGTAAGTGATTTTGCAAGCAAATTCTTAAGTTTTCTCTGAATAGACTTTTGATCATATCTTAAAAGGCTTTTTGATTATATTTGTTTGTTTTGTTTTCTGTCTGTTTTTTTTTTTTTTTTCCTGTCCCATGGAAAAAATCTGTGTTATTAAAGCTTTTAATGGCCTTCCCAGGTGGTGCTAGTGATTTAGAACCTGCTTGCCAAAGCAGGAGGAGAAGGCAATGGCACCACACTCCAATACTCTTGCCTGGAAAATTCCATGGTCAGAGGAGTCTGGTAAGCTGCAGTCCATGGGGTCGCGAAGTGTCAGACACGACTGAGCGACTTCACTTTCACTTTTCACTTTCATGCATTGGAAAAGGAAATGGCAACCCACTCCAGTGTTCTTACCTGGAGAATCCCAGGGATGGGGGAGCCTGGTGGGCTGCCGCCTATGGGGTCACACAGAGTCAGACAGGACTGAAGCGACTTAGCAACAGCAGCAGCAGCCAGTGCAGGAGATGTAAGGGACACAGGTTCAGTCCCTGGATTGAGAAGACCCTCTGGAGGAGGGCATGGTTACCCTCTCTAGTACTCTCACCTGGAGAATCCCATGGACAGAAGAGCCTCCCAGTTACATAGGGTCGCACAGAGTTGGACATAAGTGAGCTTGATTTAGCTTGCATGCCAAGCTATTAAACATTTTACATCTGACTATGTTTTTGCATTGGATTCACATACGTAAAGTGAGCTTCCCTAGTGGCTCAGACGGTAAAGCGTCTGTCTGCAATGCAGGAGACCTGAGTTCAATACCTGGGTTGGGAAGATGCCCTGGAGAAGGAAATGGCAGCCCACTCTAGTATTCTTGCCTGGAAAATCCCATGGACCGTGGAGCCTGGTAGACTATCATCCATGGGGTCGCAAAGAGTTGGACATGATTGAGCAACTTCACTTTCACATATGTAAAACAACTTAATTGGATACGAAAACTCAACACAGATATCTCTTCTACACTGTGGATTATATTCTATTTTATTTTGAAATATGAAGATCCTATTGAATAGAAGTCTGAGAGCAAATATTTGTTCCCTTTGATACTTAAGTCCAGTCTTCATATTTGTAGGATTTTTAAAAGTATACTTAAAAAATAATTAAGTACTTAAAATATGACTCATATTTTTTAACCACTTACTTTGGGAAATTATTAAATGTTTATTAACAAATCCCTTTAACACAAATTTTTTTTTCTCCCATTTCATCTTGGAAGCTTGCCCTTTTCATTATTATATTTTTTATTTGAGATATTCAGACTGTAAAAATTTAACCTTCCATTGTCTCTTTTCCTTGAGATAACTTCACTAGTTTAGATTCCATATTAAATTCTCTGATCATGTTATATGTATATATGTATTCTTCTCTTTGACCATATGAATACACTTTTAGTTTACACTCAACATCATGACATTTAGCTATTGTTTCATTATTACGTATTATTATTTCCCTTTTATTTTATTCTTTTCTTCTAGAGTAGTTTCTGTTTAAAATTATTTTCTTCCCAGAATTGAGTAGTTCAAAGCTATGAATAGAGGAAAAGAACGAGAGATCTCTCAAGAAAGTTAGAGATACCAAGGAAATATTTCATGCAAAGATGGGCTCGATAAAGGATAGAAATGGTATGGACCTAACAGAAGCAGAAGATATTAAGAAGAGGTGGCAAGAAAACACAGAAGAACTGTACAAAAAGATCTTCATGACCCAGATAATCACAATGGGGTGATCACTCATCTAGAGCCAGACATCCTGGAATGTGAAGTCAAGTGGGCCTTAGAAAAAAACACTACGAACAAAGCTAGTGGGGGTGATGGAATTCCAGTTGAGCTGTTTCAAATCCTGAAAGATGATGCTGTGAAAGTGTTGCACTGAATATGCCAGCAAATTTGGAAAACTCAGCAGTGGCCACAGGACTGGAAAATATCAATTTTCATTCCAATCCCAAAGAAAGGCAATGCCAAAGAATGCTCAAACTACCACACAATTGCACTCATCTCACATGCTAGTAAAGTAATGCTCAAAATTCTCCAAGCCAGGCTTCAGCAATACGTGAACTGTGAACTTCCTGATGTTCAAGCTGGTTTTAGAAAAAGCAGAGGAACCAGAGATCAAATTGCCAACATCTGCTAGATCATGGAAAAAGCAAGAGAATTCCAGAAAAACATCTATTTCTGCTTTATTGACTATGCCAAACCGTTTGACTGTGTGGATCACAATAAACTGTGGAAAATTCTGAGAGATATGGGAATACCAACCACCTGACCTGCCTCTTGAGAAATCTGTATGCAGGTCAGGAAGCAACAGTTAGAATTGGACATGAAACAACAGACTGGTTCTAAATAGGAAAAGGAGTATGTCAAGGCTGTATATTGTCACCCTGCTTATTTAACTTATATGCAGAGTACATCATGAGAAATGCTGGGCTGGAAGAAACACAAGCTGGAATCAAGATTGCGGGAGAAATATCCGTAACCTCAGATATGCAGATGACACCACCCTTATGGCAGAAAGTGAAGAGGAACTTTCTTGATGAAAGTGAAAGAGGAGAGCAAAAACATTGGCTTAAAGCTCAACATTCAGAAAACAAAGATCATGGCATCCGGTGCCATCACTTCATGGGAAATAGATGGGGAAATAGTAGAAACAGTGTCAGACTTTATTTTGGGGGGCTCCAAAATCACTGCAGATGGGGACTGCAGCCATGAAATTAAAAGACGCTTACTCCTTGGAAGAAAAGTTATGACCAACCTAGATAGCATATTCAAAAGCAGAGACATTACTTTGCCGAATAAGGTCCGTCTAGTCAAGGCTATGGTTTTTCCCGTAGTCATGTATGGATGTGATAGTTGGACTGTGAAGAAGGCTGAGTGCCAAAGAATTGATGCTTTTAAATTGTGGTTTTGGAGAAGACTCTTGAGAGTCCGTTGTACTGCAAGGAGATCCAATCAGTCCATTCTGAAGGAGATCAACCCTGGGATTTCTTTGGAAGGAATGATGCTAAAGCTGAAATTCCAGTACTTTGGCCACCTCATGTGAAGAGTTGACTCATTGGAAAAGACTTTGATGCTGGGAGGGATTGAGGGCAGGAGGAGAAGAGGATGACAGAGGATGAGATGACTGGATGGCATCACTGACTAGATGGACGTGAGTCTGAGTGAACTCCGGGAGTTGGTGATGGACAGGGAGGCCTGGCGTGCTGCGATTCATGGGGTCACAAAAAGTTGGACATGACTGAGCGGCTGAACTGACCTGAACTGAACTGAAGCTATCAATATCCTTCTCTGAAAATACACATGATTTTTTCTATTCTTTTTAAAAATGGTTTTACAAGCTTTTTGAGAATAACGATCAAAGACAAGTATCACAGATTTTTAAGTTAGGAAAACACTGTCAGCTGTAACAATAAAGCCCCATATTTTTGTAGCGTAACAGAGCTGAAGTTCATTTTCTGCTTACATATCAATCTGATGTTGGCATTCCTGGTCTGAAGTAATTAAGGAATTAAGACCCCTTCCATCTTGAAGCCATGCTATCCACTAGTATGCATTTTTTTCTGAAAATTCATCAGCTATTTAAAATGCTCTGGCCCAGAGTAACATCCATGGCATTTGTTAGCACTGTATTGAGAAAATCATCCCATGGTCATAACTAGAAACTGGTAGGGGCTGGTAAATATGATATTTGCCTGGGAACCCTCTTTATGTCTCTGTACCTCTGTATATGGAAGGGAGAGTAGTTATATTGATGGACAGCTGCTACATCTGCCATATTCTATTCCTCTGACCACTGATGATCAGTGAATATCCTTCTCACATACTAATATATCCACTCTTCTCCAATGAAAACAACCCAAAGTTATATGTAGTCACAACAGCTAGCTCAGAGTTCAGGCTCTCAGGTGATGTGCAGCTCTCTCCATTTTTGGATGAGGCTGTTTGTAGTCTTGACAAGTCACCTTATCCTCTGTTATAACAGTAAGAAAAAGTCAAGATGACTGCCATAAAAACTCCCATTTAGAAAAGAGAAAATCAAGAAACATGAGTATCATGTTTCCATAAGAAGGATAAATATCTGCTCGACAGGTGTTATGAAAGCCTCTGCCCTGCAATGGGGGAAGCTCCTTATTTTAATGCTGGTTCTATTTCTCTTCCAAGTTTCTTCTCTTGACCTTGTCCCTAGGTTATGATTCCTTGTCTGGTTTCTAGTCATCTTGGGCTCCCTCCTTATGACAGCTATTATGCAATTTTTTCACAGTCCAAACAGTCTTCCATCTTCTGCTTTGTGATATTGATGCTGGCAGAATGCAGACCACATCTCTGCTTTGCCAGCTGGCTCCCTGTTAATCTCTGACAATAGGGGCACTAAAGGAAAGTTGTTTGGGAAAAGCAGAGTGAAGAGACTTTCTCTTTCCTGTTTTCATCCCAGCAATGTTTTTTCACCACAGCTACAATAGCTTGTTCCTATACAGCAGCGCAATACAGTTTGGTGTCTGTTCAGCACTTGCAAATCTAAGTGAATTGCACATTGCTCAGAAACACAAACCCTGGCCCAGCAGTTACCCAGTCTCACAGGTATGGAGCCCCTCCTTGAAACATCTAAAATTTTATCGCTTCAAGCTAGTCCCTTTGTTTCTTTAGCTCTAGGGACTAAAGCTGTCTCTTGAAGTGACTACTTCTAAAATATCTTAGTCTTGTTTTCTTTTTTAGTATATTTTCAATTTTTTTAAATTATTGATGCATAGTTGATTTACAATATGTTTTAATTTCTCTGGTGTACATAATCGAAAAGAATGGAAAATATTAAAAGAGGATATATATTCTTTTTATATTCTTTCCACTATGGTTTATTGCAGGATATTGAATATAATTCCCTCTGCTATACTGTAGGAACTTGTTTACCCATTCTATATATAATAGCTTACATCTGCTAACCCCAGCCTCACAATCTTTTTGACTGTTTAGTTATCTAGTTATCTTTATATCTGGTCAGTAATTCTTTAAATAGCTATGATGATTTCTACTGCCTGATTGGACTTGAGCTGATACAGATAATGATACCAGAAGAGGTACTAGGCCCCTAAAATGGGGCCTGGGGTATTAGTTGGGTTGAATATTTGGGACTGGATATTGATGGTTCCTTGCTAGTGGGTAATGGGTTTCTCCCTAATCCATGAAATATCATAGCTCCATGATTAACCAAATTTTCACCTGTGGTTGATTTTTTGTGATAAAGTACAACTAAGGAAAGTGTGTGAGGTGATCAAATAGACTGCTATATTAATTCCTGGGAGTTCATGATGACTACAACACCTGTCATGGGACAGATTTTCTTGGTTATCCTGGAGCATCTACAGAAAAAAATTTACAAGTTCTCAGGTCATTAAACTTTCTATTCATGTCACAGAGAACCAGAGTTCTTCTAAGGAAACCTTAAACACTCTCTCTCTCTCTCTTTTTTTTTTTTTTTTTTTCCTTATAGCCCCAGAGATAAATATTTCTGAAAATCAAAACCAAAATTTAATGGCTTGGACTATAGAATTATAGTGAAATCTGAATCAATATCCTCTTCAATCTTTCATGTAGATATTAAAGCATTCTTGAAAACCTGGAAGAGGGACTTCTGGTAGAATTGAGATGAAATTCAGAATCCTGGAGCTTCAAGTCACTCTGAGCATCAATTGCATATAGGAACAGATTTTCCTACCGAGTCTGAAAAGGCTGGTTTTCCTTTGCCTTAAAATCCTATAGGACATCTAAAATAAAAGAGTTGCCTTATTTAGGGGTATAAAAGATCTCCATCTCACCCCAAACAATTTCGCTGTTGTTGGGCCCACAAATACAGTCAGATATTAGCATTTCCAAGGATCTACACATTTCAGTCCCACAGGAGGTAACTTACACTTATGTATTGCAGGATTTTGTTAATTTAATTAAGCAGAAACCTGAGAAATATGTAGTCTCATTGAAAGGAAGCTAGATCAGGGAGAGCAGAATGCAACAATGAACTAGTGTTTGTTGTTGTTGTTGTTGTTTTGATATAGATGTACTTACTAAAGATACTAGGAAATGGATTCTCCTTTCATTTGGTTAGATTCAGGATTAATAGTGATATTTAATGAGGTTGAAATATCAGAAATTCCTTTGCAAACATAGATGAAGATATCCAAAATGAACTTATTTACAAAACAAATGTAGAAAACAAACTTATGCTTAACAAGAGGAAAGGAGGGGAAGTTATAGATTGGGGAACTGGGAGGGACATATACACACTACTATAAATAAAATAGATAACTAATAAGGACCTACTGTATAACACAGGGAACTCTGCTTGATATTCTGTAATGACCTCCATGGGAATTGAATCTAAAAAAGAAAAAAGAATAGATATATGTATATGTATAACTGATTCACTGTACTGTACATATGGAACTAATACAACATTATGAATCAACCATACTAAAATAATAATTAATTTAAAAAATGAAAAAGAGGATATATCTTACAGTTTATGAAGATAGAAATGTTGGAGTGAATTTATCACATGCATCCTACTACCTCACTCCCCAAGACAGTCCAGAGACCACTTTCTCCAGTAAGGCATTGAAAACTCTACTAAGGAGACGCTCTGCAGTTCTGTCTTGTTCTAGCCAGGTGTGACAATTGCAAACTGGAGAACAATAATCGTGACCGACTCTTTGCAACCCCATGGACTTCAGCCTACCGGGCTCTTCCGTCCATGGGATTTTCCAGGCAAGAATACTGGAGTGGGTTGCCATTTCCAGTCTACCATTAAACTTTCTGACTCAATGAAACTGAAAAGATCCCAAAGTGGCAGAGGTCAAATGATAAGGTTGGTTTATTAAAGATGAGGCATGTTCATTTATCTTAATAGTTAGCAGAGACTAAATCTCTATCAGAATCTTAAAATGCAGGGTCTTGATCACTTGCTTATTTATGACAGCTTTTCCAGGAATGAAATAGATTAGCATTTCCTTCTATAACAACAACAACCAAAAAATAACAACAACACAACTTCTCTCTGGTGGCCAGAAGTATGAGCTCTTCACTGCAACGGAAGGTCATATTTTCTTACCTTATATTTTTTTTCTTTCTTTTTTAAAATTTTTATTTTATTATTATTATTATTTTTAGCTAAGCTGGTTTGCAGATCAGAGTCTCTTGATTGAAAGACAGGCTGATTTCCATTGAGTAAAAACTTGGCAGCTCTATGTAAATCATCTTCTCTGCCTTATTCTAAGGAAATTGTAACCAATTACTTGAACAATAGTGCCTTGGGGAAAAGACTATATAGATTTCTGTAGAGATTTTTCTAGAGATTACTAGATTCTGGTTCTATGTTACTAATTCCTGGAGACAAAGTCTTTGTTACTGTGGTCCACAGTTTAAAATGAGGCTTATGGTGAAATTTTGACCCAAGTTCAAATAAGGGCATGACTAATAGGTCTGCTTATCCTGTGGTTATTTCCCCATTTACTGAATACACATTTGGAATTGCCATTCTTAAAAAATAGCAGAATACTCCCATTAAATCACAGGATTTTTATACCTGGTTAATGTTCTGTTTGATAATTCCTTTTTCCTGGGGGACAATGTAGGCTTCTTATCTTTTGGCATCGAATCCTTTTAATGTCCCAGAAATCACGTTAAAAGTTATCACCTAGACCTAAATAAAGGTTTCAAACTATTTTGCTTTCTCACCTTGTGGGGCTTGGTTAACTTATTAGATATTGTCGCAGGGTCATTTAAAAGAAATAAGTCATAATGAGAAGACAATGCCTTTAATCTAACCTGCCTTCCAAGGTTTAGTAGGCAAATATTTTACCAGTTATTATACTTGGCCTCTTTATTGGAACAGGCCTCTAATTTTAACATCCACGATTCTGTTATCCACGCCAAGAAAAGGGTATGAGGAACAGTGATTTGGGGACATAAACTTTCATTTCCCAGAGCTACTGGCTATGCTGTTTCCACCTAGTTCAGGAGCTGGAATAAAAATGCATAGTATCTGAACTTGGAGAAAGCTGTGGTCTGTAGGAGTGAACCTAGAACTGAAGGGGGTCCTGCAGTGCAGCAGAAGTGTTATCTGCAGGAGTGTAGTGTGCAAGCTACTCTAAAACCAGTATGAGGACAAAACCTGCTACCCAAAAATGTTTTTTGCCATGTGGCTTGTTTTTAACTGAAAACAAGCCACATTCGAAAGATTCAGGAAGAAAATTTGACCTGCCCTCTAAAAGCCTAAAGTATTAGAAAGAATGGCTGTTCCCAGAATAAAACTATCATTAGATGTATTTCTAAAGAATATGAGCCAGTTGTGGTGGGGGAAACAGGGCCTAGATCTCAGAGCCCAATGTGTATCTCATTGACTGCCTGGCTCACCAAAGATTTGTTTACTCAAAATTTGCTTTTTCAGCTCCATGTGAATTGCCTCCATCCCTTTTGATGTCCCAAGCCACTAGCCCTAACATTCTTTTTTGTCTTTAGCTGAAGATGGTATTCAAGGTAAGGGATTTTGCCATGTTGGTGATCTACTTAGCTTTCCTGGATCTCCCCCATGTATATATATTATCAAACTTTTGTTTGATTTTTTTTTTTCATGTGGAGCTATCTCATGTCAATTTAATTCTTAGACCATCTAAGGAATCTAGCAGGATAAAGGAATATTTCTTTCCCTTTGACAAACCCTTTCCTTGTCTCGTATTTCTCCTGTGCTTTCTATTACAAGGTTTGGCATTGTGCTCCTGGCAAAGAGAAATATTTTCAGTTCTCAGCTTTATTATGATAAAGCAGCCAAATGTATGAATTATCAATGAGAGATAATAAATTGATCATTGACAGAGCTGTTATTGATGCATCACCTCTGTTCATATAACATTAGCAAAAATTAGTCACATGGTAACATTCAGTTAGGAAGAGGCCAGGAAAATGTAGTTCCTAGATAGGCAGCTGTCTGTCAATAAATGCCATGACATGGGACTGATAGACAGAATTTTTGTATAAGTCATCACTTCTGCTACAATTCAGTTTATCCATATGTTCGGAACTGATGTGAGTCAGTCATGTTTCTGAGAAGCTGAGTGAGGAAAATATCAGAATCTCTGGCCCTTCTATTGAGGATAGCATATATTAATATTATTTGACATATAGTCATCTTTGCTACTTTTTGTCTATAGTTGTGAAGAGAGTTCCCACTAAGTTATTTTCTGCATCTATAAGAATCTCCCATTGACACTGGATTTCTCCATGTATCATCCTTGACTCTAATTCTGTACAACCATGCTGGTCATGTTATTATTTTTTTCTTAAATCTGTATACTTATTTCCTGTATAATATACACCCTTTTAAGAAGAAGAATTATATTCCTAATAAAATTTTGATCCTACTCTTTCTTATGTTTGGGCATGTTTCCAGATTCTTAGGGGTGTGCTGTTTTTAAAGTCAGTTTTATCATCACCATAACTACTAGGAGTCATTCACTTATTTTTAGCTAAGTCAATTCAATGAAATGCTGATTATGGAAGAGATGTATATTAATTCTTAAATTTCTGTAAAGAAACGAGTAATACTTAATGATCTCATAATCCAGGAGGATTTATTATTATTTGAGGGGGATGTCTTTATAGTTCCTTTTTCTCTACAAGTTTAATACATTTTAATTTATGCTAAAAATAAATGTATCCTTTTAAAAGTAGGATATAATATTAAATCCTTGTGAATATAGTTTGTGACATTTGCATAGCATTTACTAATATTGGTATACCATGCTTGAAGTAGTCATTTTAAGGCTTTTGGAATTTGTGTTGGATCTGACTTTTCCCTGTTATGCTTAAACAAAGTGACAGAGATGCTTACAAATAAAGCACAAAAAAGATCTCTGCAAATTTAAATATTTAAAAACAGGTTTATAAAGGTTGAATTTCAAAATTAAAATTATTGAATTTTCTAGGCCTTGATATCTGTTGAAAATCATTTTCTAAAATAATTTTTCATATTAACAAGAATTATGATGGTGTTCTTTTAATGAAACCATCACCAGCACCAAAGCATGTTTTTAATGTCTACCTACTTACACCAATATTGTAAGCTTTGTGATGTCTTTTGTGCCCGATATCACTGTAAATATTGGGTATTAAAACTTTCTATCATGTGACATTGCAATTGTCTGTCACTGAAAGTCTCAACCTGTTTTTTTTTCTTTAATATTCTCACAAATATTTTTATTCCCTCCGTGAGAAGTAAGCAGGAAAATAAAACTAGCAATTCTTATATTAGGTGGCTTTACTTGTTTTGTTCCCTCATGTGTAAGCAATTTTCTGACATTTCTGATATTTGTAGATTCCAAGAATTCCTATATGAAATCCCATATGAGACTTAAAGAACTAAATGCGTCCTGAAACAAACAAACAAAAAAAGCAGGATGCATGATAATAACTCTGAGTTCTGTGAGTACCCATTTAGCAAGTACTTGGGAGAAATGATCATATATAAGTTTTTAATGCTGAAATAGTATTAATTTAGGTCCTTTATACAAATAACAGCATTCAGTGGCACAGTATGCTATAGTAATCACCAGCAGTCATTAACTTATTTCTTAACTCCCAACATTGTTTCACATGCCTGTCATTTCCTTACTAGTAACACCTCTTGAACCCTCAGTGATTTTCAGCCAGGAAATGATGCCACCTTTTTTAAGCAGTAATATCTACTGCATAGTATTCCCTGTACCCATTAGGAAAAAAAAATGAGAAAAAAACAAAAAACAAACTCTTATGATTTTGTCAGTTGGCTGGAAAGATCCTCTGTAGGTTTCTCCTGCTTATTCATGCTGCTACTGAAGAGTAAGTCTGGAAAGATGACCTTACTTCAATATTCAAAAGATGGTGCTGGCTGTTGGCCAATAAGTCTTGATTTCTCTTCTATGTGGCTTCTTATATTCTGGTGGCTAGACTGACTCCTGTTTATGGAAACATTTCAAGAAATTGAGAACAGAAGATTTAAGTTCATTAAGGTCTTAGAAACTGTGTGATATCCCTTTTGCTAAATTGTATTGGTCAATCAAAGTAAATCACACAAAACAGCACATATCCAAGGAATGGGGAAAGATACTCCACCTCTGTATTAAAGAAATGGCAAAGTAACACTGATATAGCCATGCGTAATCAATTGGGAATAATTTGTGGTCACATTTTGCAATCTACTTTTGACTCTCTCTTACCACAATTATTTAAATTCCTCTTTGTTAAAAATTCACTCATCCATTCACAAGACTTCCAAAGTTTCAACTAGCTATGACATTAAGCACAAAACCTAGTATCTTATTATGAATCTGGCTCATATATAAATGAGTCTTCTCGACACAAATATCTATAAATTGTAAAGACAAATTATCTACATCATTCCATTCCCCAGTACATGATGAATGGCTAGGAACAGGATAATCATCAGACCCTCATGCTAAAAAAAGGTGAAGAGTGTGAAAACATAGGAATCAATGATTCTTAGCATTTCTGAAATTCAGAAATTCTGAAATTTAGGCACATATAGCCAGTTGCCTCTACTCTGGGAGCAGGGTATGGTCATTGATAAGGTACTGTTTTTATTCCTTTGTGAGCGCTTTTCTGGTGCATTTTTCCAAATATCTCTTGGCTCTGTCCTGTTGAATCTTGGCACTACCTTCTAAGGCAGTTTGGTTTTACTAAGAAAATAGCCTAAGCTTATTACACTTTTGTGCTCTCGGCCTGCTTTGCATGCATGCATGCTAAGTCACATCAGCTGTGTCTGACTCTTTGCAACCTTATGAACTGTAGCTCACCAGGCTCCTTTGTCTATGGCATTCTTTAGGCAAGAATACGAGTGTGGGTTGCCATGCCCTCTTCCTGAAGCCTGCTTTATGACAATGTAAATTTAGTGAAAAGAGGTCTCTCTTCATTTTGAAATACCTCAGTTTCTTTTAATCTAAGTGGACAATGCTTTCATAAATTTAACTTAATTTTGAAGTACATGAGTTTCCTAGTTATCTGATTATAGTTTCCTCATGCCTCAGTAAATCCATCCAAAATTATTTTGGGAACAATTTCTCTATGTTGGGCCATGTTTACTTTGAGGGTTTCAGCTTTAGTAGGCATTTTTTAAAACTTCTAGAAGTCCTAGCAAAGAGTTTTCTGCATTATTTTTCTCATGGCTAATTCTTTTTTTTAATGGCAGGATAATTTCTTCACAGCATTGTGTTGGTTTCTACTGAACATCAACATGAATCAGCCATGGATTCTTACTTTGGGAATCTCTTGAGGGCTGGCTGGAGAAGATGCAGATAAGAAAAACTTTATTTCAAATTCAAACAGATATTGGATCCTCTTGATTTTTTCATAAATTATGCTTGAAAACTAAGTATTTCCTTTCTAGGTTCATTTCCACTTCACAAACCTTATAATAGACATCCAAAAATAGTCAGTTGCCACTTTCAGAAGTCTGCCTGAAAATCTCTTTAGTCAGTTTAACACATTCATGAGACACATGTTTAATCTTCCAAGCTATTATATAAGATATTTGCCAGTTGTTATGCCACCATTTAACTCCAGATGTCCCTCTTCCAGTCTCAGATAACAGTCTTCTTACTACTCTTCCAGCTTTCACCCACTTCCTGGCACCAAAGACAAAGCCACATTTTAAGTTTTGGTTAAGGTAGTCCTCTATTCCATGATACTAACTACTGTAATGGTATACAAAAACATCTCAAAACTACCATTTATATTTTCATGATTTTCCATTCAGTATTGGACTTAGCTGGGTGTCTTTTTTCTGTTACACTTGGCTCACTCAAGCCTTTCTAGTGATTGGAGCATTCAAAATGGTATCATTCAAATATCTACTGCATCACCTAGGATTCAGTTCAGTTCAGTCACTCAGTTGTGTCCGACTCTTTGTGACCCCATGAATCGCAGCACACCAGGCCTCCCTGTCCGTCATCAACCCCCAGAGTTCACTCAGACTCACGTCCATCCAATCAGTGGTGCCATCCAGCCATCTCATTCTCTGTCGTCCCCTTCTCCTCCTGCCCCCAATCCCTCCCAGCATCAGAGTCTTTTCCAATGAGTCAACTCTTCCCATGAGGTGGCCAAAGTACTGGAGCTTCAGCTTTAGCATCATTCCTTCCAAAGAAATCCCAGGGTTGATCTCCTTCAGAATGGACAGGTTGGATCTCCTTGCAGTCCAAGGGACTTTCAAGAGTCTTCTCCAACACCACAGTTCAAAAGTATCAATTCTTCAGTGCTCAGCTTTCTTCACAGTCCAATTCTCACATCCATACATGATCACTGGAAAAACCATAGCCTTGACTAGAGGAACCTTTGTTGGCAAAGTAACGTCTCTGCTTTTCAATATGCTATCTAGGATTACTGGCTTGTTTAGAATCTGGCTGTTCCTCTCAGTATTCTTGTGCACTTTTACTCTCCAGCACTTCTCTCTCTATGTGGCCTCTCACCTTCTAGAAGACTCCTTTAAATGAAATCTCAGAGCAGCAAGAGAGAAAAAGCAGAAACTTCAACTACTCTTAAGGCCTAATCTTGACATTCATGATGATATTGTTACATTCTATTGTCCAAAAAATTCAAGGGTCACCTCCATCTCACTGTGGAAGGGGACCACGCAAAGAGGTTATAATCCATCATATCACCCTAAAACAAAGAAATCGTTTAATTCACTAAGGTACACACACACACACACACACATACACATATATGCACATATATATAGTTTTAAATATCTAGCAATAAGACATATATGATATACATATATACTTGTTATATATAGCTTTAAATATCTTTGTAGCAACTATATACATAGGACAATTTCATTTTAACCAATTCCCACATACCCTAGTTGATAATATCAATCAAGTAATAAAATATTTGTGAAGAAGCATAGTAGTTAAAGTCACGAGATTTAGATACACATTGCCTGGGTTCATGTCTTGTATTGTCTTCTTGTTTGCTACATGATTATATGTATTGTTATTTGACTCTTTCTTTCATCTTCACAATAGGATGGGGAAGTTAACAATAATAATTTCTCTTATAGATAAAATTTAAAAGTCTATAGCAGGACTTCCCTGGCAATCCAGTGGTTAAGATTTCACCTTACAATGCAAGGAGTGTGGGTTTGGTCCAGGAGCGAGTATCCCATCTGTCTCATGATCAAAAAACCAAAATGTACAACAGAAACAATATTGTAACAAATTCAATAAAGACTTCAAAACTGGTACACATAAAAAAAATTTTTAAAAATCTGTATAAAGTTTCTGGTATATGGTAACCTTCATTAGTTGCACAAGTATAATAGTATGAATAAAACTGGAGATAATTGAGGACCAGCAAAAACAACTTGGACTGCAAGGAGATCCAGCCAGTCCATTCTGAAGGAGATCAGCCCTGGAATTTCTTTGGAAGGAATGATGCTAAAGCTGAAACTCAAGTACTCTGGCCACCTCATGCAAAGAGTTGACTCATTGGAAAAGACTTTGATGCTGGGAGGGATTGGGGGCAGGAGAAGAAGGGGACGACAGAGGATGAGATGGCTGGATGGAATCACTGACTCAATGGATGTGAATCTGAGTGAACTCCGGGAGATGGTGATGGACAGGGAGGCCTGGCGTGCTGCGATTCATGAGATCTCAAAGAGTCGGACACAACTGAGCGTCTGAACTGAACTGAACTAAACTGAACTGAACTGAAAAACAACATTTTAGCTGAATGTTAAAGTGTTCTGACAAATGTATTTTCAAGATCCTAGGGAAGTTCAGAAGTGACTAGATTGATATTGAAAAAATATTTTTAAAAATAGGATTAGGAATGGTTGAAAAGAAAATTGAAAGCTTGTCTTGTAGAAAGGCATGACAGAGGAAACTGACTGGGGCTAAGGGGTGTGGGCTGAGGTCCAGCAGCAGGAGAGTACTAGAGGCAGTCCTGTGTTCTGGGTGAGATGTTGAGTCTCCCTCCTGGAATTTATGGGGAGTTAGGGACTAGTGGCTCAGCTGGTAAAGAATTTGCCTGCAGTGCGGGAGACCAGGGTTTGATCCCTTGGTTGGGAAGATCCCCTGGAGAAGGGAACAGCTACCCACTCCAGTTTTCTGGCCTGGAAAATTTCATGGACTGTATATTACACAGGGTCGCCAAGAGTCAGATATGACAGAGACGTTCATTTTCACTTTCATGGACATATTTTAAGCAGCGATATTGCATGCACAGTTTTGTATCAAAGAGGAACACTCTACAAACAAAGTGAAAAGATTTTAAAGACCCTTTGAGAGAATCTCTATAACTTGTACCTGGTTCAACTGTGCTGATTGAAATTGAGTTTATATTTTTAGCATATAAAAATATTTATGTATACTACTTTTTACTGGCACAGTTGCTGCATAAAATGAGGTATATGTGTACACTCACAAATATGAAAGAGTTTTCCAATAGGTAATACAAGTTCACAACCATTTAAACAAAATTCTAAAATCCATAAACCTCAGAAGAAAAAAAAATTTGGTAATAGAATAAACTCACCCTACTTGGACTCATTTGAGACAAAGTTGAATGGATATGAAATATTATTTTAATTTTCCCACTTAGGTAATCTTTATATTTTTGCTTATTTCCTTTTTAAGATATGGTGAGTATATAATAAAATATATATCATATACATGCTGTATGTGATATACAACATACCCACACTGCATTACCATTCTAAAATATTATATATATAATGAATTCTAAAATGCATTATATATATATATGAAATTCAAAATATTTCTGGTTCCTAGAGCTTCAGATAAAAGATTATGTCTCTGTGCTATATAATTATAACAAACTAATAGCATTATTATCCAAATCAGGGCAAGAAAAATAATCAAAATATCTAATTAAATCCATTTAAAATGGAGAAAAAAGAATTATTGTTATACACCTTGCATCATCTAAAGCCAGATATTGTTAATTTCCAATCTTTTTGGCAACACCAAATCCTGCCTAACCTTGTTACACTCAGTCATGACTCTGATGAAGCAGTTTGGATAAACAAGTCTGATATGACTGCCATATCTTGTTAAAACAAGATAAAAACAGAGAACTGGGGAAGATCACTGCATATGGTCAGGAGATTGTAAAAAAAAGAGAACAGCTCACAACTTTGTGCTCAAGCCATCTGCTTACAAACCAGCACTCCACTGCTGACAAACTTGCAATTTTATCAATTTAGAAAGATTCTATATATTTCCACATCACTTAAAATAGTTAAAATGTAATTTATATGGGAAATGGTTACAACAATTTAGCCTCTAAATCCTCCAAAATTTAAAATGTCCCAGGAGAGTGGCCCTGAATTGCCTTCAAACTCTTTCAAGTTTTCCACAGAACTCAGCACAGTGTTACTTGCAAGTTTTGCCTGCAGAAAACCCATACTGAGGGCATTAATCTTCAGGCCCTTTTAGAGCATCCTGGGGGTTGTTAAAATCTCACACAAGCTGTTAACTATTAAAATGTATGATGTTTACTGTATTGATCTCTTAGCCATGACCATGTGAACTGTCCAATTTTGCAAAGTCCAAGTGAAAGACATGGTACTCATAGATGCCTAATACAGGAATGGGTAACCTTTCCCTTCTCCAGGGGATCTTCCCAACCGAGGGATCAAACCCAGGTCTCCCACATTGCAGGAGGACTCTTTACCAGCTGAGCCAAAAGGGAAGCCTAAGAATACTGGAACTCTCTTGTTTTTTCCATGATCCAGCGGATGTTGGCAATTTGATATCTGGTTCTGCCTTTTCTAAAATCAGCTTGATCATCAGGGAGTTCATGGTTCATGTATTGCTGAAGCCTGGCTTGGAGAATTTCGAGCATTACTTTACTAGCATGTGAGATGAGTGCAATTGTGCGGTAGTTTGAGCATTCTTTGGCATTGTCTTTCTTTGGAATTGGAATGAAAACTGACCTTTTCCAGTCCTGTGGCCACTGCTGAGTTTTCCAAATTTGCTGGCATATTCAGTGCAGCACTTTCACAGCATCATCTTTCAGGATTTGAAACAGCTCAACTGGAATTCCATCACCTCCACTTGCTTTGTTCATAGTAATGCTTTCTAAGGCCCACTTGACTTCACATTCCAGGATGTCTGGCTCTAGATGAGTGATCACATCATCATGATTATCTGGGTCATGAAGAACTTTTTTGTACAGTTCTTCCATGTATTCTTGCCACCTCTTCTTGATATCTTCTGCTTCTGTTAGGTCCATACTATTTCTGTCCTTTATCAAGCCCATCTTTGCATGAAATGTTCCCTTGGTATCTAATTTTCTTGAAGAGATCTCTAGCCTTTCCCATTCTGTTGTTTTCCTCTATTTCTTAAGCTGGTTTTAGAAAAGGCAGAGGAACCAAAGATCAAATTGCCAACATCCGCTGGATCATGGAAAAAGAAAGAGAGTTCCAGAAAAACATCTATTTCTGCTTTATTGACTATGCCAAAGCCTTTGACTGTGTGGATCACAATAAACTGGAAAATTCTGAAGAGATGGGAACACCAGACCACCTAACCTGCCTCTTGAGAAATCTGTATGCAGGTCAGGAAGCAACAGTTAGAACTGGACATGGAACAACAGACTGGTCCCAAATAGGAAAAGGAGTACGTCAAGGCTGTCTATTGTCACCCTGCTTATTTAACTTCTATGCAGAGTACATCATGAGAAACGCTGGACTGGAAGAAGTACAAGCTGGAATCAAGATTGCTGGGAGAAATATCCATAACCTTAGATATGCAGATGACACCACCTTTATGGCAGACATTGAAGAGGAGCTTAAAAGCCTCTTGATGAAAGTGAAAGAGGAGAGTGAAAAAGTTGGCTTAAAGCTCAACATTCAGAAAACTAAGATCATGGCATCTGGTCCCATCACTTCATGGGAAATAGATGGGGAAATAGTAGAAACAGTGTCAGACTTTATTTTTTTGGGCTCCAAAATCACTGCAGATGGTGACTGCAGCCATGAAATTAAAAGACGCTTACTCCTTGGAAGAAAAGTTATGACCAACCTGGATAGCATATTCAAAAGCAGAGACATTACTTTGCTGACTAAGGTCCATCTAGTCAAGGCTATGGTTTTTCCAGTAGTCATGAATGGATGTGAGAGTTGGACTGTGAAGAAGGCTGAGCACCGAAGAATGAATGCTTTTGAACTGTGGTGTTGGAGAAGACTCTTGAGAGTCCCTTGGACTGCAAGGAGATCAACCGGTCCATTCTGAAGGAGATCAACCCTGGGATTTCTTTGGAAGGAATGATGCAAAAGCTGAAGCTCCAGTACTTTGGCCACCTCATGGGAAGAGTTGACTCATTGAAAAAGACTCTGATGCTGGAAGGGATTGGGGGCAGGAGGAGAAGGGGCCGACCGAGGATGAGATGGCTGGATGGCATCACTGACTCTATGGACATGAGTCTGAGTGAACTCTGGGAGATGGTGATGAACAGGGAGGCCTGGCGTGCTGCGATTCATGGGGTCACAAAGAGTCGGACACGACTAAACGACTGAACTGAACTGAAGAATACTGGAGTGGGTAGCCTATCCCTTCTCCAGCAGATGTTCCTGATCCAGGAATTGAACTGGGGTCTCCTGCATTGCAGGTGGATTCTTTACCAACTGAGCTATCAGGTAAGCCTTTTGATGTATTCAAACAGTCCCAATTTCCCCATCACTATAGAATACATTGCATCCTATAACTTACTGTAATTTTATGCAGTCACATGAGGTAATTCTTTATCTAGAGTTATGAGTTGTGCATAACTTTCATAGATAGGAAGAAAACATGGGATGGTAGTTGGGTATTATTCTATCAGGGACCATCAAATCTGAGAATCTCCTTATGTAACTTTCTTATATGAGTGAAAGCTTGGCAAGATAAAGCATTTTTGAGATATGTCATTTTCCTCTGAAAATTCATAAACCAATTCATTGCTTTCCTGAAAATGATGCTATAGAGAAGTATAATGTTGCAGTAATGTTTCCTCTCTGAGCTTTGCTTATTGACTGGGGCTTTTTTTAAAAATTGGGATATAGTTGCTTTATGATATTGTATTAGTTTCTGCTGTACAACAAAGTAAATCAACTATTGATATACCCTCCTTGCTGGATCTCCCTCCCATCTCCCCCGTCTCACCCATCTAGATCACCACAAAGTACCAATCTGAGTTCCCTTTGCTATACAGCAGGTTCCCACTAGCTATTACTTTGCACTTGGTAGTACATATATATGTCAGTGCTACTTTCCCTATTTATCTCACTCTCCCCTTTCTCCACCCTGTGACCGCAAGTCCATTTACTACATCTATATCTCTATTCCAGCTTTGCAAATAGGTTTATCTATATTATTTTCCAGTATCCACATATATGCCTTAATATATAACATTTTTTTTCTCCTTCTGACTAAGTTCATTCTATATGACAGACTCTAGGTCTGTACACACCTCTACAAATGATCTAATTTCATCCTTTTTTATGGCCAAGTAATGTTCCATTGTGGCTTCCCTGATGGCTCAGACGGTAAAGTATCTGCCTGCAATGTGGGAGACCTGGGTTCGATCCCTGGGTTGGGAAGATCCCTGGAGAAGGAAATGGCAACCCACTCCAGTACTCTTGCCTGGAAAATTCCATGGACAGGGGAGCCTGAAAGGCTACAGTTCACGGGGGTTGCAGAGAGTCAGACATGACTGAGTGACTTCACTCACTTCACAATGTTCCATTGCATATATGTACCACATCTTCTTATCCATGTATCTGTCAATGAACATTTAAGTTACTTCTTTGTTCTGGATACTGTAAATACCGCTGCAATAAACATTGAGGAGCATGTGTCTTTTTGAATTGCATTTTCTCAGGGTACATGCCAGTAGGTAGATTACAGGGTCATATGGTAGTTCTCTTTTTAGTTTTTTAAGGAACCTCCATAGTGTCCTCCACAGAGGCTAAATCAATTTACATTTCCACCAACCATGAAAGAAGATTCCCTTTTCTCCACATCCTCTCCATCATTTATCGTTGCAGATGTTTTGATGATGGCCATTCTGACCAGTGTGAAGTCATACCTTATTGTAGTTTTGATCTGTATTTCTCTAATAATTAGTGAAGCTAAGAATCTTTTCACATGCCTATTGGTCATCTGTATATCTTCTCAATAATTGGTGCTGGGAAAACTAGACAGCTACATGTAAAAGAGTGAAATTAGAGCATTACTGAACACCATACACAAAAGTAAATTCCAAATGGATTAAAGACCTAAGCATAAGACCATACAACATAGGAAGAACACTATGATGTAAATCACAAGACTTTTCCGACTCAACTCCCAGAGTAATGAAAAAGAAAACAAAAATAAACAAATGGGAACTAATTAAACTTAAAAGATTTTTCACACAGCAAAGAAAATCATAAATGAAGCAAAATGAAAACCCTCAAAATGGGAGAAAATATTTTCACATGAAGCAACTGACACGGTATTAATCTCCAGAATATATAAACAACTTATGCAGCCCAATATAAAACAAATAAAATAACCAACCAAAAAAAAAAAAAAAAGGGTAGAAGACCTAATAGATATTTCTTCAAAGAAAACGTACAGATAGCCAAAGGGAACTTGAAAAGATGACTGAGGCTTAAAGAACTCATTGCTGCTGCTGCTGTCGCTTCAGTGGTGTCGGACTCTGTACGACCTCATAGACGGCAGCCCACTAGGCTCCCGTATCCCTGGGATTCTCCAGGTAAGAATACAGGAATGGGTTGTCATTTCCTTCTCCAATGCATGAAAGTGAAGTTACTCAGTCGTGTCCGACTCCTAGAGACCCCAAGGACTGCAGCCTACCAGGCTCCTCCATCCACTGGATTTTCCAGGCAAGAGTACTGGACTGGATTGCCATTGCCTTCTCCAAATAACTCATTACTTAATTTTAATGCTCATGGTTTTCACCAGGATATGTCAATGTATACAATGAAACAATTTACCCAGGCAATGTATTTGACAAACAAAGCGTTTAGGGTCCAATCGTTTGGTAAGTGGAATATACTGTATAATCCTCTCTGAAGAACCACTGTGAACACTTGCATGTTTCTGAGAAGTCCAGCAGTGAAGGGGCCTGGTGGATTCTGCTCTATCCAATGCTTTTCAGACTCTAAATATATTTAAACAGTTCTTCACTGTTACTTTGAGATAACAATTCTTTTAGGAGATATTTTATAAATATTGATACCTTCTAAGTAATTTTTATGATACTTTTTGAATTTTTCCAATATATAAAATCTCATCTTATGTTTCAGCAGAAAAGCTTTGTTATATCGCTTCTATTTTTTTTTTCTGTTGAGAAACATTTTTTATATCCCTTTTTTCCCCTTTATTCCCAACGTCATTCCTGCTTTGTATATATCTATAATTTTATGAAGTTCATTCTCAAAATCACAAGAATCAAAATTTCTTGGTTTTAGACAACAGAAGGGACTTTCAGTTACCCAGTAGAAAATATGTTTATAGGAAGCATATCCAAACACTTAAATTGTTCTCTGAAATAGGGAGTGAGCTGCAGAACCAGACTCAGATAGTTGGCAAGGATAGATGGTGGCAAGGAAGAGGAGAACATAACCAAGAACCATCTACCTCAGATACCACTGCCTCTGGACACTCACCTGTGTCTCTATTGCCTGATCCTAGTCACTCAGAAGTGTCCTCTCTGGATCTACTCTCAAGGACACTTGTTTCCACACTGCTGAATGCTAGATCTTCTAGAAGTCTCTCCAAAATTCCCTAACATTTCTGTAAAACAGTGTCTCACTTTAGTTACTGAGCTGTGCTATCTACTTCACCAAGCTTGGGCTGCATGACTCTACTATGTTATACAAAGGGGAAAATATGAAACATTGAAAGGGAGCAGTGTTTTGCCTCCTTCTCATTTTGATATATCCCCAAATTTAAAGGGTGCTTTTTGGCTAGGCAAGCAAATGCACACATACATACACACAAACACATATACATCCATTATATCACTCATTTACTTTTTGAATGATCCTTTTCCCTTATGTTTACTGTGTACTCTTTGTTATTATGTTGATGAATATTTGATTTTATAGCATTCTGCACATTATCTAGTTTCCTTGTTGTAAATTTCTGCTTGATTTTCAATTACCTTTTCACCTCACACTGTTATCCTATCTTATCTCTCATTATATAGAATACATGCTCCATAAATTTGACTAAGATAACAACAGATGCTATTTAAAGTTTACTCTTTTTTCCTACAGTGAATCTGTTGGAAAAAAAAAATGCTTTTCTGCCTTTTATTGTTATGTCTTATTTCTGACATAACAGCAGATTTTCTTGAGTTTGATATCATTTTTTATCCATCTTTATTCATCCTTTTAAAATGAGACAACTCTAAAATTTAATGCCTATTCCTAAAACAAAGTATGGATAATTGTCTTTTCTATGTTGTGTTTACATTTAGGTACCACTCCTCTGGAATCTGTAAACTGGAGAGCTGATTCAGCAACCCAGGATATATGCAAATAGCCAGGAACACAGGAAGTTGAGTGAATCAGTAGCGGGATTAATCACCCCTGTTGGGCAAGGAGTCTAATGAGACTTTCTCACTATTTTCGCTTTCCATGTCAGGGAACAGCATGTACTCTTTATAAAGAAATTCCTGACAATTCTCCACTCCTTCCATCAAGTTTGCTTGGTGGATTCCTCCCTGTGATAACACTGTCTCAACAGGAAATATACTATCATGTCTCTGAAGACGCTATGGGAGCCACTCTATGGTATGACCTAATGACTCTGGAGCTACTGGATTTTGCACACATTTCTTAGCCCCACTCTTAATACTGCCCCTTGATATGCAAAGGACAAGAATATATTTCCTTTTCCCCACTAAGAGCTATAGTTGGCACCTTGCTTTTAGGTGTAGCCACCCATTCCTTGGACCACCAATGTACTCTCCTCCTCTAATCTGACTGGTATTCATCCAAGTGCTGCTGCCTGCTCACCAGGGCAGCACATTCCACCTGTGGGTAACCTTCACGTATTGCCATAGCCCACCACTCCTATGGCTCTTTCATTCACTAAATCCTAGTGGCACATTCCCCAGGCAGCTCAGTTTCTTCTCTGTTCATTCCAAACTGTAGAGAACTCATGGAACCCAACACATCTTTTAGTTATTTCCCACACATCTAAGCTGACTTCATAGGAAGGAAGTCTCTGTGTCCTTCTTCATGGTAGTGGCATCTGAATATCACCCTTGCTTAGTCTTTAATACTGACCAGACCTATTTATGTTCACTTTTTTTGGTTGTTGCATTTGCTGCAGAGATGGAAGGAAGGAGAGTCATCTACTTCTACCCAAGTTTTTCCAAAAGATGGATCTTTATGAACTTTTCAGCATTAGCTATATTATCAATTGAGTTCCTCACTTGCAAGCTATATTATCAATTGATTTCCTTACTCGCAAATAAATTGAAATTTTCAGGCCTTTAAAACTGACTTTACCATGTTTACATATCCTTTAAATGCTTTGTTTGTTATTTTGATTCTATTCCAATTTGTAAACCATGGCAGAGAAATTCTTTGTTACTGTTGGACTTGATTGTAATCCAAAGTAATTCATTGGGTTGACTTAGCTCAGTCTTAAAAGCTTGTTTTGATGTTTACTCTTTATTTTGATAATTATGATAATTTTTTAAAACATTTTAAAAATGTTTTAAAGTGTGTTTTGTTTTTTTCTGGCTTTCTGTTCATTCTTTGAGCTTCTTGCTAAAAGTACTAAGTATAAAATGGCAAAGTGTAAATAAACCCTTCTTTCATACATTACATATCCTTTCATCATTATTAACAGATTTGTTCATTATATTTCTGAGTCATTTGTGAAGGTTTTGGTTATTAGCAACTTTGATTAAAGCTTGATAAAACTTCCCCAAATCTTCATAATTTAATGTACCTCATCATAAAGGAAAAAAATTTAATGACTCTGATCTTCTATAGTGAGCTGAACTTTTTTTATTAGTGCGCATAAAATTCAGTGTCACTATACCTCCAGAATCCTATTATTTCTGATTCTAATTTTTGCATGTGTTTCTATGCATCTTATTTTTATCATGATTTCTTAAAAGATCTAACCTACAATACATCAGTACTGTAATGATATTTAAAGTAGCTTGGTAAAAAATAAAACAGGTTCATATGTTGAAACCATTGCAGTATAATGTCTAGATTATTGAAATGCTAGGAATTTTTTGATTTTTGATAGAATAAAATCTTGTCAGAACAAAAATTAATTTTTGTAGAAATAAAAAAAGTGTTTGTTTTTTTTTTTCAAGTAGAACACACTAATGATGATAGAGAAGAAAATTTAATAGTTGCTTTTCATAGCAAAATGGGGTAAATTTCAAGGATTTCATATTTTGGCCTGATCATGCCATTCATAAATTGTACACTGAGAGATCAGTTCAGAATCTTCTGACATTTTGGGAAATGTACAAGATCTTCTTGTTCCTGATCCAAAGTACCATTCTAATTTGTTATAAAGCATTCCCATGAATAGAGACATTCTCAAGAACTAATCCTTTGGGGGGGGGGAATTAATTTTAGGTCACATTGAGAAGGTAAAGATATATGGAGACTGTAGAAAATGGTTTAAGAAAGATGTCATTTTTAGAACTTTAAGGAAAATCAGTTTATATATTACTCATTTAGTAGATTATAACTGTTAATCTTAAATGGGCTAGATAGATTAATATAAATGTTTATTATAAACTGTAGGTAAACCACTAAATTCTATGGGGTGTGCTTCTTTGAAAATTATTTTTCATTTTATTTTCAATGAAAGAAAGCGTGGAAGCAGGCATAACCATAAGCAGCCACAGCAGGCAGGCTGCCCAGCATTAGACATCTCTTGTGCAATTTTAAGGCATCCCTTGCCTGTACTGCTTATGCATTGTACACAAATTGAGATTGTGGTGCCCTAACATACACAAAAGAAAGAGGAATGAAGAAGGCAATGGCAACCCGCTCCAGTACCCTTGCCTGGAAAATCCCATGGACGGAGGAGCCTTGTAGGCTGCAGTCCATGCAGTCGCTAATAGTCGGACACGATTGAGCAACTTCGCTTTAACTTTTCACTTTCACACATTGGAGAAGGAAATAGCAACCCACTCCAGTGTTCTTGCCTGGAGAATCCCAGGGGACGGGGGAGCCTGCTGGGCTGCCATCTCAGGGGTCGCACAGAGTTGGACATGACTGAAGCGACTTAGCAGTAGCAGCAGCAAAGTACACAAAGGAATGAGACCTGTCTCATTTTCCAATACTTGTAGAAAATGGAACATTTTGACATATTTGGAAAAATATATCTGCTCTTCTACCTTACTAGAGTCTTCTTTCACATAAAGGAACAATAAGAGTGTATGTTCTTGACCTTTCCTGGCATATAAGTAATAAAAACAGGGGTCTAGATAAAATAAACTATCCAGTAAATAAACATAATATTATGCTTATGATATAGCTTTAATAATAGTATGTATTATAGAAGGAGTCTTTTAAAATTTCTATTGGAGGTAGTTTATTTACAAAGCTATATTAGTTTCAAGTATACAGAAAATGAATCAGTTATGCATATAACTGATTCATGACATATATATATGTTTGTGTGTATCCATTCTTTTTCATATTCTTTGCCTATGCAGATTATTTCAGAATATTGAATAGAGTTCTCTGTGCCATGCAGTAGGTCATTATTAGTTACATATTTTATGTATTGCAATGTGTATATATTAATTCAAATCTCTTAATTTATCACATCCCCTAAGTTTTCCCCTTTGGTAACCACAATTTTTATTTTGAGGTCTGTGGATCTGTTCCTGTTTTGTAAAAATAGTTCATTTGTATGATCTTTTATTAGATTTCACACATAAGTGATATCATATGCTGTTTGTCTTCTCTGCCTGATTTATTGCAGTTAGTATAATAATCTCTAAATGATAAAAGGATAAAGAAGATTTGTTAATAAACACAATGGAATATTACTCAGCCATAGAAAAGAGGAAAATAATTATTAAATACTGATTATTTATTTATTTATTTATTATTAACTCATTAGAAACATTGCTAAAATATTGGCTTTATGAAATTAAAGTTGAAAATGTCTTTGGGGTCAACTACAGTCTTTAAAGTAGACATATCGTAGGAAACTAAGCTACATGTGAAGAAGGGGCAGAAAACCAGGAAATTTGTGAATGGGATTGTCATGTAGAGATTGAGAAAGTGTAGAGAGAAGAGCACAAGCAGCAGGAAAGCAGCTGTTAAGGAGAATGGAATCCTATCTTTAGCATTTTCCTTAGTAACAGTAAGAGTCTGTAACCTAAACTAACACATTCCCAGAAAACTGTGATTTAATTATATACTTATTTTATACAGGCTTACCAGGTCGCTAAGTGAGAAAGAACCTGCCTGTCAATGGAGGAGATATGGATTCGATCCCTGGGTCAGGAAGATCCCCTGGAGAAGGAAATGACAACCCACGCCGTTATTCTTACCTGGGAAATCCCATGGATGGAGGAGTCTGGCAGGCTATATAGTACATGGGGTTGCAAAAGAGTCGGACATGATTTAACAACTAAATGACATTTTCTATGCACAAAAATAAACATTTATGACAGTTAAACTCAGAAGTATTGACAGTATTATTAATAATAGTACAAGCTAAGAATAAACTAAATGTCTAACAATAAAAATTTATAACAGCATGTAATTCAATGAACTATTAGGTTGTTGATTGTGGTCATTCATATCTGATAATAATTACATGTGAACCTAGTTATGTATAAATATAAAGTTAAAGTGGTTGTATTTGGATACCAAACTATGATCTTTTTTAACATTTGTATGAGGGTGCTTATCCAATTATTTTAACAAATTTTAATGAAATGTATAATAGCAATAAAAATAACATAACATGTTTAATATATATTCAAGTAAAATAAGCTAATTGGAAAGGTTACATACTGTATGACTCCAACAATACGACATGCTGTAAAGAGTAAAACTATAGAGACAGTCAAAAAGCAAATCAGTGGTTTCCAGGGATTGCAGGACTGGAAGGTGAATGATAAATAGTTGAAACATAGAAATTTTAGGGCAATGAAAATGCTCTATATGATACCATTTGATGAATAAATGTTATTATGCATTTAATCAAAATCATAGAATATACAATACCAAGATTGGACTTTGGGTGATTACAATGTGCCAACATAGGTTCATCAATTGTAACCAATATGGGGAATGTTGAAAATGGGGAAGACTCTGCATGTGTAGAGGCAGATGATTCAGGGAATCTCTATATCTTCAATTTTTCTGTGAATCTAAAATTACCCCGAAGAGTAAAGTGATAACTGAAAAAATTTACAAATGTTAATATAAGTTTCATTAAAGCACATTGGTTACAGTTAAAGCTCTAGGTGCTATTCCAAAAAAGCCCCCAATCTCTAGAGCTTCAAAATAAAATTATAGCAATTTTAGACCATTTTTAATTAAAAATAATTTAATTTTTAAGTTAGTAGAAATCAACAGTATGTATTTAGAGCCTAATATATTATAAGTGCTTTACATATTCCATATTCAATTTCACAAGCAGATTATTATGTGTTCTACACATGTGGAAACAAATCCTCAGAAACATTAAGCAACTTACCTGGGATCACACTGCAATTAACTAGCAAACCCTCAATTCAAATCTGCATCTGTGTAACTCCAAGTTTTCCTTCCTCTCTACTTGGAATCATCAATTCACTGTTCATCCATTCATAAGCCAGTGTTTCACAGTGACAAACAGGAAGCTCAAAGTGACATTGCTCAAGGCTTCATACATGATACTTTTAGAAAGAACACAATCAATCTTCACTTTAGCCAGGGCTGGGAATCGTTTTCACAAAACTTCAACTCCCTACTGTGGGAAGACCTCCATCTGATTTCACCATCCCTTGATTTACAATGGCCATTAGTTGGGGTCGGTCACTTTTACGGGTATCCATGTACCAATGAACTGATTTGTCTATGGCCATATATAATTATAGTCCAGTTGGTTCAGGCAGGGACCATCCAACTGCCCAGACATTCATTTTATTATAAGCCTTGATTTGAGCTTTAATTAAATAATAATTTATTCACTACCTTCTTCAAAGAAGTCTGCTGCGATTAATACCCATATATCTTTCCAAATGTCTATATGTACTGTGGAAACTCAATAAATGGTGCTGACTAACTTCATGCCTGGCAGAAAGAGAAATATTGTTGAGGCAGATGAGGTGGAAACAAACCCAGTAGTGCGATATATAAAATTGAATCAGTTGATCTTTCATTGGTTAATGCAGGAACACAGCCAGGCATCAGATGAGAAACAGCAGTTCAGAGCCATGTAATATCAGAAACAGCTGCATAACCTTAACTGCTGTGCCCACTGGCTTATTTCTCTTGTCATTAGAAAGATCAGCTATGAAATTTCCACAAACATACTGGCATTTGACACAGCAGGGTTCTCTGGAGGTTGGTTGTGTGGTGTTCCAGGCTTAAGTCCCAACAGCAACTGCAGGACAGTACTCTTTTTCCTTTATACTGGTATCCACGTAGGAAAAATGGCAAGAGTATGCTGCTGCCGTTAATAACACCACACTATTTATTTCTAGGAAAAGGAGTTAAGATGCATCTGTAGTGGATGGGCTAACCAGCTCCATGCACAGCATCTGCCTTCTGCAGATAAGAAAATAAACACCCCATTATAAATAAAACATCAATAAAATAAATGAAGGTAGTCAGATCACATGCATACCATACATACAAAGGCACAAAGCACTGACTGTTATAATTGAGAAGTAAAAATGGTAAAGAATATTTAAGAAAGGAATTACCTATATCAATGGGTCAAATAGATAAAGAGCCTGTGATTTATCACCAGACTTATTTAGGCAAATATAAAGCACATGAAAATGGATTAGTACACAAAACCATCTCTTATTTGCACCTTTCAGTGCTTTGCTTCCAGGGGATTCAGAGATTATTCTGCTCTCTCATTTACCAAATATAAATAGACTATAGCCCACCTGATTCCTCTGTATTTGGATTCTCCAGGCAAGAATACTGGCGTGAGCAGCCATATTCTCCAGGGGATCTTCTTGACCCAGGGATTGTATGCAGGCATCACACATTGCAGGCAGATTCCCAGGTGATGCTAGTGATAAAGAACCCGCCTGCCAAAGCAGGAGATGTAAGAGACTCAAGTTTGATCCCTGGGACAGGAAGATCCCATGGAAGAGGGAATGGCAAACCCACTCCAGTATTCTTGCTCAGAGAATCCCATGGACAGAGGAGCCTGGCGAGCTACACTACATGAAGTTGCAGAGTCAGATACAACTGAAGGAACTTAGCATGCATGCCTCATTAACATTCCCGAGATTCCCTTATACTCTCTCTCAGTCAAGACGACTATGATTCCTCTTCCCATGGACACACATCTCATGTTATTTTCCCTATCAAGTCAGTTATCAGCTTTATTTAATCATAGAGTTTTATGAACTTCTAAGAAAAGGGACTAAGGAAAGGGGTAACAAGGAACAAGATTCTGTTTAGTTAATATCAATCACTTAGTTGTGTCCAACTCTTTGTGACCCCATGGACTGCAGCATACCAGGCTTCCCTGTCCATCACCAACTCCTGGAGCTCACTCAAACCTATGTCCATCGAGTCAGTGATTTCATCCAACCGTCTCATCCTCTGTTGTCCCCTTCTCCTCCTGCCTTCAGTCTTTCCCAGAATCAGGGTCTTTTCCAATGAGTCAGTTCTTTGCATCAGGTGGCCAAAGTACTGGAATTTCAGCTTTAACATCAGTTCTTCCAATGAACACCCAGGACTCATCTTCTTTAGGATGTACTGGTTGGATCTCCTTCAAGTCCAAGGGACTCTCAAGAGTCTTCTCCAATACTACAGTTCAAAAGCATCAATTCTTCACTGCTCAGCTTTCTTTATAGTCCAACTCTCACATCCATACATGACCACTGGCAAAACCATAGCTTTGACTAGATGGATTTTTGTTAACAAAAATCTGCTTTTTAATAAACTGTCTACGTTGGTCATAGCTTTTCTTCCAAGGAGCAAGCGTCATTTAATTTCATGGCTACAGTCAACATCTGCAATGATTTTGGAGTACCAAAAAAAAATAAAGTATCTCACTGTTTCCATTATTTCCTCATCTACTTGCCATGAAGTGATGGGATCAGATGCCATGATCTTAGTTTTCCAAATGTTGAGTTCTAAGCCAACTTTTTCACTCTCATCTTTCATATTCATCAAGAGGCTCTTTAGTTCTTCTTCAATTTCTGACATAAGGGTGGTGTCATCTGTATATCTGAGGTTACTGATGTTTCTTCCAGTAGTCTTGAATCCAGCTTGTGCTTCATCCAGCCTGGCATTTCACATGATGTATTCTGCATGTAAGTTAAATAAGCACGGTGACAATATACAGCCTCAATGTAGTCACTTTCCAATTTGGAACCAGTCTGTTGATCCATGTCCAGTTCTAACTGTTGCTTCCTGACCTGAATACAGATTTCTCAGGTGGTCTGGTATTCTCTTCTCTTTGAAAATTTTCCATAGTTTGTTGTGATCCACACAGTCAAAGGCTTTGGTGTAGTCAATAAAGAAGAAGAAGATATTTTTCTGGAACTCTCATGCTTTTCGATGATCCATCGAATGTTGGCAATTTGATTTCTGGTCCCTCTGCCTTTTCTAAATCCAGCTTGAACATCTGGAAGTTCATGGTTCATGTACTGTTGAACCTGGCTTGGAGAATTTTGATCGTTACTCTGCTAGTGTGTGAGATGAGTGCAATTGTGCGGTAGTTTGATCAGTCTTTGGCATTGCCTTTCTTTGGGATTGAAGTGAAAACTGACCTTTTCCAGTCCTGTGGCCACTGCTGAGTTTTCCAAATTTGCTGGCGTCATCTTTTATAATTTGAAATAACTCAGCTGGAATTCCATAACCTCCACCTAGCTTTGTTTGTAGTGGCTTATGAGGCCACTTAGAGCTTCCTAAGGCCCAGTCACCTTTGCATTTGAGGATATTTGGCTCTAGGTGAGTGATCACACTATCATGATTTTCTGGGTCATGAAAATCTTTTCTGTATAGTTCTGTGTATTCTTGCCACCTCTTCTTAATATCTTCTGCTTCTTTTAGGTCCATACCATTTCTCTCCCTTATTGTGCCCATTCATCTTTGCCTGAAATGTTCCCTTGGTATCTCTAATTTTCTTGAAAGAGATCTCTAGTTTTTCCCATTTTATTGTTTTCCTCTCCATCTTTGCATTGATCACTGAGGAAGAGTTTCTTATCTCTCCTTGTTATTCTTTGAAACTCTGCATTCAAATGGGTATATCTTTCCTTTTCTCCTTTGCCTTTAGCTCCTTTTTTCTCAGCTGTTTGTAAGGTCTCCCCAGACAACAATTTTGCCCTTTTGCTGTTCTTTTTCTTAGGGATGATTTTGATCTCTGCCTCCTGTATAATGTTATGAACCTCCATCCATAGTTCTGCAGGCATTCTGTCTATCAGGTCTTATCCCTTGAATCTATTTGTCACTCCCCTGCATAGTCATAAGGGACTTGATTTAAGTCATACCTGAATGGCCTAGTGGTTTTCCCTACTTTCTTCAGTTTCAGTCTGAATTTGCAATAAGGAGTTCATGATCTGAGCCACAGTCAGCACCCAGTCTTGTTTTTGCTGACTGTATAGAGCTTCTCCTTCTTTGGCTACAAAGAATATAATCAATCTGATTTCAATATTGACCATCTGGTGATGTCCACATGTAGGGTCTTTTCTTGTGTTTTTGGGAGAGGGTTTGCTATTACAAGTGCGTTCTCTTGGCAAAACTCTGTGAGCCTTTGACCTGCTTTGTTTTGTAATCCAAGGCCAAATTTGTCTGTTACTCCAGGTATCTCTTGACTTCCTGCTTTTGCATTCCAGTCCCCTGTAATGGAAAAGATATCTTTTTTGGGTGTTAGTTCAGAAGGTCTTATAGGTCTTCATAGAACTGTTCAATGTCAGCTTCTTTAGCATTACTGGTCAAGGCATAGTCTTGGATTATTATAATATTGAATGGTTTGCCTTGGTGACAAAGAGTTCATTCTGCTATTTTTGAGATTGGATCCAAGTACTGCATTTTGTACTCTTTTGTTGACTATGAGGGCTACTCTGTTTCTTCAAGATTGGATTCTTTCATTATGTGAGGTTAGAGATCCTTGAAAATTCAAGGACTCCAAAGCCTTGTTTTGTCCTAGGTTGTCTGTTTTCATACCCTCCTTTATAAGGATGCCTATCATAACTCTATTCAGAACCTGTCCCATTTTTCCATCCTCACTCTCAACTTCCACTTAGTTGATTGAACTCTGATTACCTGCAATCAGAATGCACTAGGTTCTGACACTGACTGCCTACCTGTTTTGTTTTGTCTTTTGTATAACCTGTGTATACAGTAATATCCTCCTGTTTTACTTGTATACAGAGGATCCTCAGGACTTAAATTAGCATTCTGGATGCTATATAAGAACTTCCCAGACAGTACAAGTGGAAAAGAAACCACCTGCACATGCAAGAGATGCAAGAGATGCAGGTTTGATCCCTGGGTGGGGAAGATCTCCTAGAGTAGGAAATGGCAACCTTCTCCGTTATTCTTGCCTGGAAAAATTCCATGGACATAGGAGGCTGTCAGGTTGCAGTTTATGGGGTGGCAAAGAAGTGGACATGACTGAGCAACAGAGTACACATGTACACATGCTATAGATAGCTCACCACTCCTACTTGCCACAACTTACTAGTAACATGTTCTGCCTTTTGGGTAAGACATCTCTGTCTCTGTCTCTTTATTTCTTGTCTACTTTTTTTTTTTCCTCAGTAAAAAAAAAAAAAAAAAAAAAAAACGAAAAAAAAAACAAAAACTCACTTCTGTCTAGGTAGATAGCTCTTAAAATCTCCTGAGAAATTTTTCCAGAATTGCAAAACTGTGGAGGTCACATGAATTCAAAGAGGCTAAATAGAAAGTGTAATAATGACCATATATTGCCCCTTGCTCTAACATTTACTCAGGATTCACAACAGAAGGTCTTGTGACTAAAATGATGGTTTGGAATCTATAAGCATAAATAGATAAAAGTTTACAAGTTCTGAAATTCTCTAAAAGTTCTCCTTTTGGTTCCCTATTTTGGTAAAGGACAATTCTGCCTTGCCAGTTGTTCAAAGGCAAGAACAATGGAATCACTGATTCCTTTACCTCTCTTACCATACATCAGAACCACCAGCAAAACCTGTTAGCTTTGACTTCAGAGTCTTCCATCCATTTACTTCTTTCTACACATCCTATCACCAGCCTATAGCAAGCTTCTGTCATCCCTTGCCTGGCTGTTGGCAATAATATCCAAAATTTTCTCTCTGGTTCCAAGATGGCCACCCTATACTCTGTTCTCAACATATGATCAGCATTTTTCTGTTTCTTTTTGCTGCTTTATTTTGCCTTGCTTTTATATTTTTAAATTAATTATTATTGGTGCACAGTTCCTTTTTTAAATTAATTATTATTGGTGCACTAATACATAAAGATGTATTAGTTTCTATTGTACAGAAAAAATGAAGCGGATATAAATATACATATATCCCCTATTTTTGGTCTTCCTTCCCATTCAGGTCACCACAGTGAATCAAGTACAATTCCGTGCGCCGTAGAGTAAGCTCCCATTTATCTATGTTATACATAGCATCAAAAGTGTATATGTGTAAGCCCCAATCTACCAATTCCTCCTACCCCCTGCTTTTCCCCCATGGTGTCCATACATTTGTTCTTTATGTCTGTGTTTCTATTTCTGCTTTGCAAATAAATCATCTATACCATTTTTCTAGTCCACATATACATGCTAATATAAGATATGTATTTTTTCTTTTTAACTTACTTCACTCAGTATGGCACTATGTAAGTCCATCCACATCTCTACAAATGACTCTATATGCAGTGCATCTTTCTTATCAATTCCTTAGTCAATGGACATTCAGGTTGCTTCCATGTCTTGACTATTGTAAGTAGTGCTGCTATAAACATTGAGAAGCACATGTCTTTTTGAATTATGGTTTTCTCTTCGTATATGCCAAGTATTGGGATTTCTGGGTTATATAGCAGTTCTATTTTTAGGTTTTTAAGGAACCTCCATACTGTTTTGCATAGTGACTGTATCAGTTTACATTCTTACCAACAGTGCATGAGGGTCTCCTTTTCTCCACAACCCCTCTAGCATTTACTGCTTGTAGATTTTTTGATGATGGCCCCTCTGATCAGTATGAAGTGATACTTCATTGTAGTTCTGATTTGCATTCCTCTAATAATTAGTGATGTTGAGCATATTTTCACATGTTAGATATTTATATGTCTTCTTTGGAGAAATGTCTGGTTAGGTCTTCCACCATTTTTTTATTGGATTGCTTGAAATTTTTTTTTTTTTTTTATGTTGAGCTGCATGAGCTGCTTGTATATTTGGAGCCCAAGAAAATAAAGTCTGCCAATATTTCCATTGTTTCCCCATCTATTTGTCATGAAGTGATGGGACCAGATGCCATAATCTTATTTTTTGAATGTTGAGTTTTAAGCCAGGTGAGAGTTGGACCATAAATAAAGCTGAGCATTGAACAATTGATGTTGGTGGTGGAGAAGACTCTTGAGGGTTCCTTGGATTGCAAGGAGATCCAACCAGTCAATCCTAAAGGAAATCAGTCCCAAATATTCATTGGAGTGACTGATCCTGAAGCTGAAACTCCAATACTTTGGCCAGCTGATGTGAACAGCTGACTCACTGGGAAAGACCCTGATGCTGGGAAAGATTGAAGGCAGGAGGAGAAGGGGATTACAGAGGATGAGATGGTTGGATTGCTTCACTGACTTGATGAACATGAGTTTGAGCAAGCTGCTGGAGTCAGTGATGGACTGGGATGACTGGTGTGCTGCAGTCCATGGTATTATAAAGAGTCAGATATGACTGAACGACTGAAAGGAACTGATAGAGCACTCGAATTTCATTTTTTTTTATATGTAGTTGTCCAGTTTGCCTAGCACCACTTATTGAAAAGACTGTTTTTTCCCAATTTTGTGTTCTTGCTTCCTTTGTGATAAATTAGGTTACCATAGGTCCATAGGTTTATCTCTGAGCTTTCTATTCCGTTCCATTGATCTGTATTTTGGCTTTATTTATTTATTTATTTTTTTTTTTGCCAGCACCATACTGTTTTGAATACTGTTGCTTTGTTGTATAATCTGAAGACAGGGAGATGATTCTTCCAGTTCCCTTTTACTTTCTCAAGATTGCTTTGTTACCTGGATCCTTTGTATTTGCACATAAATTGTAAATGTTTTTGTTCTAGTTCTGTGAAAAAATTCATCTACAAATGGAACAATTCTCATAGAACACCTGCTGAACATTAGCAGAAGATTGAAGCACTTTTTTATGTGTGTGTATGTGTGTTTTTTATTTTTTTTAATTGGAAGCTAATTAGTTTACAATATTGTAGTGGTTTTTGCCATACACTGACATGAATCAGCCATGGGTGTACATGTGTTCCTCATCCTGAAACCCCTCCCGTCTCCCTCTGCATCCCATCCCTCTGGGTCATCCCAGTGCACCAGCCCTGAGCACCCTGTCTCATGCATCAAACCTGGCCTGGCAATCTATTTCACATATGGTAATATACATGATTCAACACTATTCTCTCAAATCATCCCACCCTCGCCTTCTCCCACAGAGTCCAAAAGTTTGTTTTTTATATCTGTGTCTCTTTTTCTGTCTCACATATAGGGTCATTGTTACCATCTTTCTAAATTCCATATACATGCGTTAATATACTGTATTGGTGTTTTTCTTTCTGACTTATGAAGAACTCTTTTTTAAGCCATAAAATATATTATCATTTGCACAAAATCCTTTAACAATAGTAATCTCAGTTCAAATAAACACAGAGACCTTATCATGATGTAAACGACTCTCAATGATTTCGCCCCTGACTACTTTTTAGAATTCACATGTGCTTACTCCTACTTGCCATCCTACTCAGATTGGTCTGCTGTCCCAGACACTCCCCCACCTCAGGTTTTTGTTTTTTTTTTTTCCTAAGTATGAAAGTTTTCTGCAAGGTGTATCTAAACATTCAGGAATTTGTGCATTCAATACTACTCAGTATTTCCAGAATATTATATCAAGCAGAAACTGTTTTTGCTGTTGTTCAGTCACTAAGTCGTGTCTGACTCTTTGTAGCCGCATGGACTGCAGCACACCAGGCTCCCTGTCCTTCTATATCTCCCAGAGTTTATTCTAATTCATGTCCATTGAGTTGGTGATGCTCTCTAACCATCTTATCATTTGTCACCCCCTCCTCCTTTTGCCTTCAATCTTTCCAAAATCTGAGATTTTTCCAAGGAGTCAGCTCTTCCCATGAGGTGGTCAAAGTATTGGAGCTTCAGCTTCAGCATCAGTCCTTCCAATGAATATTCAAGACTGATTTCCTTTAGGGTTAACTGGTTTGATCTCCTTGATGTCCAAGGGACTCTCAAGAGTCCTCCAGCACCACAATTTGAAAGCATCAATTCTTCGGTACTCAACCTTCTTTATGTCCAAATTGTCACATGGGAAAACCCATAACCTTGACTACACAGATCTTTTTTGGAAAAGTAATGTCTCTGCTTTTTTAATATCCTCTGTAGTTTTGTCATAGCTTTCCTTTCAAGGAACAAGCATCTTTTAATTTTATGGCTGCAGTTACTGTCCACAGTGATTTGGGATCACAAGAAAAGAAATCTGTCACTGCTTTTATTTTTCTCCCCTTCTATTTGCCATGAGGTGTTGGGACCAGATGCCTTGACCTTAGTTTTTTTCATGTTGAGTTTCAAGTCAGCTTTTACACTGTCTCCTTTCACCTTTCTCAAGAGGCTCTTTAGCTCTTCTTCACTTCCTGTCAATAAAATGGTATTCTCTACATATATGATGTTGTTGATATTTTTCCCAGCAATCTTGATTCCAGGCTGTGAATCATCCAACCTGGCATTTTGCATGATGTACTCTGCATATAAGTTAAATAATCATGGTGACAATATACAGCCTTGTCACATTCCTTTCCCAATTTTGAACCAGTCCATTGTTCTGTGTCCTGTTCTAACTGTTGCTTCTTGATCCACATACCAGTTTCTCAGGAGACAGGTAAGGTGATCTGGAACTCCCTTCTCTTTAAAATTTTTCTGCTGTTTGTTGTTATCCACACAAAGGCTTTAGTGTAGTCACTGAAGCAAAAGTTGATGCTTTTCTGGAAAGCCCTTGTTTTCTCTATGACCCAGTGAATGTTAGCAATTCAATCTCTAGTTCCTCGATTCTTTGAAGCCCAGCTTGTACATTTGTAAGTTCTCATTCATGTACTGCTGAAGCTTGGCTTAAATAATCTTGAGTATAATCTTTCTAGCATGTAAAATGAGCACAAGTGTATGGTAATTTGAACATTCTCTGTCATTGTCTTACTCCTCATCAATTAATAATACTTCCTTATAACTTTCCTACCCAAGGAGCTCAAATCTCTATTCCACTTTCTGCCTCTATAAATTTATCTCTTCTATGTAACTCATAGAAGTGGAATCATAAAATAAGTACTCTTTGTGTCTAGGTTATTTCATTTAGCACATGTTTTCTAACTTCATGTTTATTATTTTATGTATCAGAATTTTTGCATGTTTAAGACTGAATAATATTCTTTAATTTATAATTATTTTCTATCAACATATTTGTATTTTAAATTCCATAATAATTAGGAAGTGAATTTACAAAACAAAATTGTAATAATATTCACTTTTTGAAATTTGCCTACATATTTATCTTTACTATAGATCTTTATATGAATTTGAGTTATTGCCCAGCATTCTTCCATTTCAAACTGATTGGCTCTCTTCAGACTAGATCTAGTGGTACTGAACTCACTCATCTTTTGTATATGTGGGATTATCTTAATTTCTTCATTTATGAAGAACAATTTTGTTGAATATAGAGTTTTCAATGACAGAGTATTTTTTTTCCTCTTAGTTCTTAGTACTTTAAATATGTCATCCCACTGCCTTCTTGTCTCCAAGTTTTATGATGAAAAACTGACTGAAAAAAATCATTGAAAACCCCTTTTATTTGAATCATTTTTCTCCAGCTCCTTTCAAGATTCTCTTTGGTGTTTGAAAGTTGGATCATTATGTTTCTTGGTGTAGGTATCTTTGAGTTTACTCTACATGGAATTTGTTGAGATTATTGAATTTCAATAATTATGCCTTTCATAAAATTGAGGAAGTTATCAGCAATTATATCTTCAAATATTCTTCTGTCCCTTTCTATCTCTCCTGCTTAGCATTCCCACAATGTGTGTGACCATCTTCTCTATGGAATTATGCATGTCAAGTAGGCTATCTTCACTTTTTTTCATTATATTCCCTTTCTGTTCTTCAGAAATGGTAATTTTATTTATCATCTTACTTTAACGTTTGATTTCTTCTCTTGGTTTCTCTAATCTTCTTTTGAACTCCTCTTACATATTTTCCATATCAGTTATTGTGCTTTCTAGCTCCAAAATTACATTTTAGCTCCTTTTAATAATTTATAAATCTTTATTGATGTTATTTTGTTCATACAAAATGCCTCTTTTTTAAATTTGTACATATCTTCCTTTAGCACTTTGAATGTCTTTTAAAAATTGTTTTGAAGTGTTTGTCTTGAAAGTGCAATATTACTGTTTCTGCAGGTACACTTTCTTTTGACCCTGTTTTTTCTGAATGAGCCAAACTTTCCTATTTCTTTGTATGTGTTGCAATTTTATACTGAAAACTGGACATTTGACTCTTAGAATGTGGTAGCTCTCGAGATCAGATTCTTCCTGTTCATTAGAATTTGCTGCTTTGTTGACTGTTGTAAGGATCAGCCTGGGCCCATGTTTTTTCCTCAACACATACAGTACCTTTATAATACAAGCATTGTTGTTTTTTAATACGCACTAAAACAGGTGGACATTCAGAAATCTTCTGAAAGTCACTTTGGTTAGTGTTGGTTAGCACAGTGCCAATCTGCCTTTATACCTGCACCCCTCATGATCAGAAGCAGGATTCTGCAGCCAGAGGATGAAACTCTAACATTTAGAGGACACAGTCCTTATTGTCCATGCTGCCTCCAGCAAGCCTTGCCAGAAACATGATTTCTATCTCCAAATATACCTGCCCCAAGCCTGTGGAGAAAGGAATGTGTAGCTGCCAGCAATCTGAAGACTGAAATTGACCAGTATTAACTATAATTTCCCATCCAAATTTTCCCTTAGAAGCTGTCAGAGTTCAAAGGTAGTACAGACTTTCAAAACAGTTACTTTGGAAAATTTCTGCCTGGATAATCTTTCCTAAAATTTCTGTGTGGGAATGAGAACTTGGAGAGTCTTCGTCTCCCATTTTGTTTTTCTCTCACTTTTGAATCTATTCAGATGTCTGTTCATATGTCAACTTACTAGATCAATCTCCCCTGAAAATTCTCTGCAAAATAAAAATGTTCTCCTTTGACATACATGTCTCTATGCTGTTTCATATTTGTTTCTCTCTCACACTTATCCCCCACTATGTATATTTATCTGTTAATATAACATGTAACTATCTTTAATGTCATCATCTTCTCTAACATGAAAGTTTCAAGCAGGTAGGGAGGTTTTATGCTCTTATTTTTTAAATTTATTTTAATTAAAGGATAATAAGTTTTCAATGCTGTTACCCTGTTTCTGTCAACACCATAGCTCAGTATCCAAAAGAATGCCTGACTCCTTCTGAGCACTCAGGAGAATTTTGCTGAATGATAATCAATGTTCACATGTGACCCATATCTACCTTTTTCGAACTGCATGTTTTGGACAAACCAGTTCTTTTTTCGTTTTTCTTTTCACCATTTTTCACTTCCCATTTCACTCCTCATATGTGTTGATGAGTAAGTTTAATTCAAGTGTATTAAAGGCAGAGTCTAAGATGTATTTTTAAGCTTAATTTTGTGGGAGTTATCAGTTTTTTACTCATCAGTGACTCAAGTTGATACTTTAAATCTTATTTGACTTGACAAAACATATCCTAAATTTTGAAATGCACTCTAAATTTATACAAAATTAAACAACATTAGACACTCAAGAAAAAGATGAGGAAGGATATATTTATTAAAATAAATATTCAATAGTGTGGCAGCACAAGCCAGTGTGATTTAAGAAAGGGAGAAATAAAGTTTAAGTATTGGCAAGAGAAGAGTATCATTACTAATAGTCATCTATAAATATTCAAGACAATAAGCTATCAACTATTAGAACTAATGAGTATCTAAAATTACCAGGATACAAAAAAAATCTTAGAAGAATCAAAAGCTCTCACTAAAGTAATCAATTAGAATTTTTAACTTCAAAAGGATTCAAGGTATAGTGAATTTAAAATCATCAGTGTTAACAGATGTTAAAAATTGCCTATCAATAAAATAGAAAAAATCTAAAGTGAAGGTGTTAGTTGTTTGAGTCATTTCCAACTCTTTGCAACCCCATGGACTGTAGTCTGGCCAGGCTTCTTTGTCCATGGAATTCTCTAGGCAAGAATACTGGAGTGGGTAGCCATTTCCTTCTCCAGGGTACCTTCTCAACCCTGATCAAACCTGGGTCTCCTATATTGCATGCAGATTCTTAACCATCTGAGCCAGCAGGTAAAGCACTAATAAACACGGTAAAGACAAAAAACTAACTTAATAAAAAGAAAAGTAATTATATTCCTCTACTAAAAACCAACCTAGATGTCCATCAGCAGATGAATGGATAAGAAAGCTGAAGTACATATACACAATGGAGTATTACTCAGCCGTTAAAAAGAATTCATTTGAATCAGTTCTGATGAGATGGATGAAACTGGAGCCAATTATACAGAGTGAAGTAAGCCAGAAAGAAAAACACCAATACAGTATACTAACACATATATATGGAATTTAGGAAGATGGCAATGACGACCCTGTATGCAAGACAGGAAAAAAGACACAGATGTGTATACCGGACTTTTGGACTCAGAGGGAGAGGGAGAGGGTGGGATGATTTGGGAGAATGGGAATTCTAACATGTATACTGTCATGTAAGAATTGAATCGCCAGTCCATGTCTGACGTAGGGTGCAGCTTGCTTGGGGCTGGTGCATGGGGATGACCCAGAGAGATGTTGTGGGGAGGGAGGTGGGAGGGGGGTTCATGTTTGGGAACGCATGTAAGAATTAAAGATTTAAAAAAACAAAATAAAATAAAATAAAATGACTATTGTGAATAAAAAAAAATAAAGTTATGGCAGAATTAAAAAAAAAAAGAAATAAAGGAAGTTGGACCTTTACTTAATAAAAAAAAATAATAATAATAATAAAATAAAATATGTTAAAATTTTAAAATCTATAAATATATGCTGCTGCTGCTGCTGCTATGTCACTTCAGTCGTGTCCGACCCTGTGCGATCCCATAGATGGAAGCCAACCAGGTCTTCCCCATTCCTGGGATTCTCCAGGCAAGAGTACTAGAGTGGGGTGCCATTGCCTTCTCCATTCCCATTTAAACCTTTGTAGAATTCATTTATGAATTTTGTATGATTATATTGTAGGGATATCTGAATTTTTAATAGAATAATAATAAGAAAAATTGTACTTTCAAATATTAACACACACAATGAAGCTATGTTCATTTAAATTGTGGGATATGATTCAAAATTTGACAATTTCATCAATAGAACAGATTAGAGAATCTAATACGTAGACTTTGTTGCATTATAATGGTAACAATTCTAATTAGTGGCAAGCATATTGATATATTCAATATATGTCATTCAGATATTTGGCTAAATAGTTAGGAAAAAATATTACCTGTACTCTAAATAGGATGGATCAAATTCTCTAATGTAAAAAACAGAATCACAAAATTGCCAAAAATTGCACATTGAGCTTGAGTATAATTAAGGCTATGGCAAGTAAGACGAAATTTTAGAAACTATAAAGAGATGAAGAGGTTTGACGATAAAAATCTAAAAGAACTGAGCAGTGAAGGGTACTATAAATATATTAAGAAGCCATATACTGGAATAAAATACTTTCTTCTTATACAGCTAACATCTATGTAAATTAATATCTAAACTAAAATAATTCTGTAAATAAAAATAATAAATATAATAACTCAATAAATAAGTAATAATAAATAATAAAGGGTAGAAACTGAAAATTCATAAAATAAGACCTTCATATAGTGAGTGGATAAATGAAAAGATGCCAAACTTTTCTAGCAATTAAAGAAAAGCAAATTGAAGTAGTAAATGCTATGCAGATTGATAATTTTTTTCAGAATTTGATAATATTAAAGTTTGCCATGGAGATGTGGAGGTCATGTGGCTATTTTTATAAATTACAGATACAAAGTAAAAATTAGTTCAGTCTCTTTGAATTTTAAATATACATAGCCTTTGAACTCAGAAATTCTATTTTTCAAAGTTCAGCTAGGGAAATATGTATGCAGGTATACAGGTATATATGTGTATGATACCACACTGTTTGTAATAGTAAAATTGAAAATAATCAGAGAACATACTGAGCATAGAAAAATAAATCATAACATGTTTGTTTTTAGGAATAATATGGAGCTATTAAAAAGAATGGCTTAAATCTGTTCATATTGACACAGAAATTTAGGTAAGCTTTATAATATGCCAGTAAAAATCCTAGTGGTAAAACATATGAATATCAAGATCCCATATGTGCCTTGAGCAAAAAGTTTGGAAAGATGTAATCCTACTAACAGTGGTTACTTCTAAAATTAGTGTATGAAGTGGAAGAATTGGCTTGAGATAATACAATGGGAGCTGAAGAGAAATTATAATTCTCTTTCTGTAGTTTTCTATATCATTCTTACCATAAGCATGCATTAATTCTGTAATTAAAATGAAAAAGTTCACTAATTAAAAAACAATATAAACTAATGGTAGGTATGTATTGTTGGTAAAGAACAGAGAAGAACTCAGAGTAGCAGAAAAGAATTACCCAGGAAAGTTGGTTTAAAGATAAACAGCAGGGAACTTCCCTGGTGGTCCCGTGGTTAGGACTCTGCTTCCACTGCAGGGGCACAGGTCCAATCTCTGGTCTGGGAACTAAAATCCCATTTACCAAGACGTGGCAAAAAAAACAGAAGAAGAAAAGATAAAAAGCAGAAGGGAAATGTCTTCTGGAAGGCCTCTGGTCTACAGTCTTGAAGTCAATTTTGATTACTGTGATTATTAAATAACTGTAGATGAGTATATCCTAGGTTTGCACTGTCCATGTCCTTGCATTTTATCAGAAATACCTATATGACAATACAGAATTTGTCTCTTTGTTTTTGTGTTTATGTTTGTGTTCATGAATTTAAGAATTAAAGACTTTCAAAGACATATTGCTTATTTATCCCTTATTGTTTCTAAGCATCCATTAGCAGAACCTCAAAGCATCTCTTTAACCTGTGTGTCTCCAACTCATTATTGCTTGAAGCCTGGGTAATGTTTACATGCAACATAAATTATAGACGTAAAACAGCACAAGAATGATGTTTCCCCTAGATATGTAGCAATTGCAAAAGCAACTTTTGATCATTTTAGAAAAAACTGAAATTCTTCTGTCTCCATTAAATGGATGTTTTTTTTTTTTTTTCATTTAAGTCCTTTCACTATGTTGTTATAAGACTGACTACCAACAACTCTCCCTAGATGTATTTAGTGAATTTAGGAGTTTTATTTTGTTGCCACAAATGTTGTAATTATGAGGAATGGCAAGAGATAATAAAATACAGATAGTACAAGCCCGATCCTGTCATCCCTGGAAATGTTTTTCATGGGCCTTAAATTTGGCTCCTGGCTCCTTTTCAGTCTGTTCAGTGTTGATGGAACAATGAAATGCAGACCTTACTAGCCAAGGAAAATACTACTTGAATCATCAAGTAGGTGTGTGGCAGGCAGCCGTACAGGAATTCAAACCCAATAAATCTAAAAATTCATGCAAACAATGAGTCAGTGAGCCCCAGAACACTAATGCCTTAGATACCATCTGTCCATTTTTCCAGTCACTAAAGGCAAATTCAAAGCTCCTCAGCTCTTGAGATAGCTGAATACACATGACTTTTTCATTTAATAGTTCTATCCTAGAAGAGCTATCTGGCCCTTACTCAGTTTCTGACCCAATGTGCTTCCCTTAGCATGAAAAATAGTTGGCTTATAGTGACTCCTTCTTCATTATGTATTTCTTCAATTGCTAACATGTCAAATCTGTAGAGTATCTGGAAAGATTAATAATTTGCCTTCCATATTTTAGAGGTAAGGTACTTCTACACATTAGAAGTTACCTGGTTTGCCTAGAGTCATAACAGAAAATTTTGTCTCATAGTCTGGGGCTTTCTTTAGAAACACAATGAAATGTGAAGTTCTCAAAACACTGACAAACAGCAGGAAAAAAAAAAAACAACTTTCATATGAAAGAAAAGAAGGAATTGAGGGAAAGGGAGACAGAGAAGGAAGAAGAAGGGCATAACAGGGGAAAGAAAAAGTGAGAAGAAAAATATGAAATTAGAACATAAATGTGAAACCAAAATGAAATAAGTTCATTATGAGGTGCCGTTACAATAATAGAATATAAAAACCCAGGCATCATTCTTTAATCCATAGTTAACTCCAGAATATCATACTGAGGACCAATATTGCTGGATAAAATAGATACCCAAAGAACAAAAGAGTATAAGACTAAGAAACTCTACACCCCAACAGGGAAGACAAAGAGTGAGACAAAATTTTCTATCCAGTAAATAGAGTGAAGGCTTTCCAAATATGAAGAAAATGGCATAAAGGGGAGGTGGGAAGGAGAGAGAGAGAGAGATGCAGAAGGAAAGACATGCATTCTTTACTGCATGTATTTCAAATTTGTTCATGTAATATTTAATTACACTATTTAAAGAATAAAAATTTTGGAAAGAAGCATATCCAGTGAGAGGAGGATTGTCTAGCCATACTAGACAAGAACTTACTAGCAGAGAGTATTCAGGATTCCATTAGCATTGGTTTGTAAGGTTTCTGGAGTGTAGTTTAATTCAGTTCAGTTCAGTTCCATCCCTCAGTCATATCTGACTCTTTGTGACCCCATGGACTGTAGCATGCCAGACTTCCCTGTCCATCACCACTCCCAGACCTTGCTCAAACTCATGTCCATCAAGTTGGTGATGCCATCCAGCCATCTCATCCTCTGTCATCCCCTTCTCCTCCTGTCTTCATTCTTTCCCAACATCAGGGTCTTTTCCAATGAATCAGGTCTTCACATCAGGTGGCCAAAGTATTGGCATTTCACCTTCAGCATCAGCCCTTCCAGTGAATATTCAGGACTGATTTCTTTTAGGATGGACTGGTTGGATCTCCTTGCAGCCCAATGGACTCTCAAGAGTCTTCTCCAACACCACAGTTCAAAAGCATCAATTCTTCATCACTCAGCTTTCTTTATAGTCCAACTGTCACATCCATACATGACTACTGGAAAATCCGTAGCTTTGACTAGACAGACTTTTGTTGGCAAAGTAATGTCTCTGCTTTTTAATATGCTGTCTAGGTTGGCCATAACTTTTCTTCCAAGGAGCAAGCATACTTTAGTTTCATGGCAGCAGTCACCATGTGCAGTGATTTTGGAGCCCCCCCCCCCAAAATAAAGTCTTTCACTGCTTCCATTGTTTCCCCATTTATTTGCCAAAAGGTGATGAGACTGGATGCCACGATCTTCGGTTTTTGAATGCTGAGTTTTAAAGCAGCCTTTTCACTCTCCTTTTTCACTTTCATCATCAGACCCTTTAGTTCCTCTTCACTTTCTGCCATAAGGGTAATATATATATATATATATATTTTATATATATATATTATATATTATATACCTGCATATATGAGGTTATTGATATTTCTCCCACCAATCTTGATCCCAGTCTGTGCTCCATCCAGCCTGACATTTCACATGATGTATCCTGAATATAATTTAAAAGCAGGGTAAAAATATACAGCCTTGATGTACTCCTTTCCCAATTTGGTACCAGTCTGTTTTCCCATGTCCAGTTCTAACTGTTGTTTCTTAACCTGCAAACAGATTTCTCAGGAGGCAGTTAAGGTGGTATGTATTCCCATCTCTTTAAGAATTTTCCATAGTTTGTTGTTATCTATGGGAATAATGCTAAAGCTGAAACTCCAGTACTTTGGCCACCTCATGCAAAGAGTTGACTCATTGGAAAAGACTCTGATTCTGGGAGGAATTGGGGGCAGAAGGATAAGGGGACAACAGAGGATGAGATGGCTGGATAGCATCACTGACTCGATGGACATGAGTCTGCGTGAACTCCGGGAGTTAGTGGTAGACAGGGAGGCCTGGCATGCTGAAATTAATGGGTTCGCAAAGAGTCAGACACGACTGAGCAACTGAAATGAACGGAACTAATACTTTCAAAAAAGATTTGGCATAACCAATAAAGCAGAAGTACATGTTTTTATGGAATTCTCTTGCTTTCATCATGATCCAATGGATGTTGGCAATTTGATCTCTGGCTCCTCTGCCTTTTCTAAATCCAGCTTAACATCTGGAAGTTCATGGTTCATATACTATTGAAGCCTGGCTTGGAGAGTTTTACACATTACTTCCCTAGCAGCGAGATGAGTACAATTGTGTGGTAGTTTGAACATTCTTTGGCATTTCCTTTCTTTGGTATTGGAATGAAAACTCACCTTTTCCAGTCCTGTGGCCCCTGCTGAGTTTTCCAAATTTGCTGGTGTATTGAGTGCAGCACTTTCACAGCATCATCTTTTAGGATTTGAAATAGCTCAACTGGAATTCCATCACCTCCATCCACTAGCTTTGTAGTGATGCTTCCTAAGGCCCATTTGACTTTGCATTAGAGGATGTCTGGCTCTAGGTGAGTGATAAAAGCATCGTGGTTATCTGAGTCATGAAGATCTTTTTTGTAGAGTTTTTCTGTGTATTCTTGCCACCTGTTCTTAATATCTTCTGCTTCTGTTAGGTCCATTCTCAGTGGATTATTAAATTGAAGTCAGCTCAGATAGCTCCTACTGTAAATAACCAATAATAATCTGTTGTCCTTTCAGCATTTGCTTTCTGAAATTGTTCTTGCAATGGACTCAGCTGGTAGGTATTCTTCTAAGTGATTTAAAATAATAGATTTGGAAACCCCAGATGCATGTCCACTGTGAACAGACCCTCTTGAAAATCCAAAAAGGATAATTTTCTCCTATAGATAAGATTCCTCATTGCATAGAACCTCATCCTCCATCAGCCAGTTAGGTTAATTCAGTAGCACCATCAGTGCGTAAGTAAGATTGTGGCCTCTAGTTAGGGAATTATTTATATGTGTTAGAAGAGAGTCAAGCTTTTTCATGTTTTTCTCTAACTTAAGGCAATGTAGCTCAGTTAGATGCAAGATTAGTTGTCCAAAATTATTATTTGGGATCACAGGGCATTCTTAGTGATAGGAAATGTAATTTAGATAGAAATTAGCTCAAAGTTCTGAAAGAAGCAAGTAAAACCAAATCTGATTTCTATTTCCAGATATATTTGCATTTCTGTCCACACATGTATGTGTTCATGTGTGCATGTGTGTCTGTCCATTTCTTTATACGACTTCCTGTGTAACAGTCCAAAGAAACTTAAGAAGCAATTGAAGAAAGTATTCACTTTGCAAAAAAGTTTAGTAAGTACTTATTGAAATAAAATCCTTACATTTGTATATATATATTAATAATATAATATATATTTATATGTCCTACTATATAATTTGTACATATTAATATATTGTTATACACATAAATAGCTTCCCTGGTGGCTCAGAGGTTAAAGCATCTGCCTGCAATGTGGGAGACCCAGGTTCGATCCCTGGGTTGGGAAGATCCCCTGGAGAAAGAAATGGCAACACACTCCAGTAATCTCTCCTGGAGAATCCCATGGACAGAGGAGCCTGGTAGGCTACAGTCCATGGGGTCACAAAGAGTCAGACACGACTGAGCGACTTCACTTTCTATGCACCTAAGTCATATATGTGTATTAATTAATATATTAATATGTTAATACTTTTATATAGTAACATATATTAAGATATATCATATATGTGTGTATGAAGTGAAGTGAAGTCACTCAGTCCTGTCCAACTCTTTGCGACCCCATAGACTGTAGCCTACCAGGCTCCTCTGCCCATGGGATTTTCCAGTCAATAGTCCTGGAGTGGATTGCCATTTCCTTCTCCAGAGGATCTTCCCAACCCAGGGATCGAACCTGGGTCTCCAGCATTGTAGACAGACGCTTTACCGTCTGAGCCACCAGGGAAGTCTATTATATGTATAATATACAATATACATTATATATGTATATATTAATATATACATACAAGGCTTATGTGTATATTAATATATATTAATTTTGTATGTTAACATATATAAATTCAAAACACTAAGATCATTGCATCCGGTCCCATCACCTTATGGTATATAGATTGGTAAACAATGGAAACAGTGAAAGACTAATTTCTTGGGCTCCAAAATCACTGTGGATGCTGACTTCAGCCATGAAATCAAAACACACTTTCTCCCTGAAAGAAAAGCTATGGAAAACCTAGACAGTGCATTAAAAACCAGAGACATTATATTGCCAGCAAAGGTCCATATAGTCAAATCTATGGGCTTCCCTTGTGGCTCAGCTGGTATAGAATCCTCCTCCAATGCAGGAGACCTGAGTTTGATTCCTAGATTGGGAAGATCCCCTGGAGAAGGGAAAGGCTAACCACTCCAGTATTCTGGCCTGGAGAATTCTACGTACTGTATAGGTATGGGTTGCAAAGAGTTGGATACGACTGAGAGACCATAAATTTCATTTTCACATTCATGGTTTTTCCACTAGTCATGTATGGATGTGAGAGTTGGACCATAAAGAAGGCTGAGCACTGAAGAATTAATGTTTTGAAATGTGGTGTTGGAGAAGAATCTAGAGAGTCCCTTGGACTACAAGGAGATCAAACCAGTCAATCCTAAACGATATCACCCCTGAATATTCATTGGAGGGAATGCTGAAGCTGAAGGTCCAATATTTTGGCCACCTCATACAAAGACCCGACTCATTGGAAAAGATTCTGATGCTAGGAAAGATAGAAGTCAGGAGAAGGGGATAGCAGAGGATGAAATGGTTGTATGGCATCTCTGACTCAATGGACATGAGTTTGAGCAAGCTCCAGGAGTTGGTGAAATTTAGGGAAGCCTGAAGTGCTGCAGACACAACTGAGTGACTGAACAGCAACATATAAATATATATTGTATATTATATGCACTATATATTATATATGCATATATTAATAAATATACACATTCAAGCCTTTTTATTTCAACAAATATTTAGTGAATATTTTTGTTAAGTGGGTATTTTTCCTGGTCAGAGTGTAAACAGTCTGCCTGCAATGCAGGAGACTCAGGTTCAGTCCCTGAGTTGGGATGATCCCCTGGAGAATGGAATGGCAATCCACTCCAATATTCTTTCTTGGAAAATTCCATGGACAGAGGAGTCTGGTGGATTATAGCCCATAGGGTCACAAAGAGTTGGATATGACTGAGTTACTAATACACACACACAAATACATACACACACACACACACACACACACACACAGACACACACCCTTGCTCTTTGATTGAAACAGCTTTCTAGGACCACATAAGTCTGAACAATTTGGGCTTGATGCTCACCATTAATCCTGCCTAACCACCTATAGGAAATGTGATTGAAGGACAGTAAAGATTAGGAAGACACATCTCCATTAGAAATATTTGCCCTGAACCCTTCTGACTTGACTTTTATTTTTTTTCCTTCTTTGATTCAGTCTCAATGTTAATTTGATTAGAATTATTGTTTAATTACCAATACTGAGTTCCAACTACTTAATTGAGTTGTTGAATAATTTATATGCCTTTGATTTTTAGGGCATTTTTGAGAAATATCTTATTTTCCAGTTAAGGAAAAAAAAAAAAAAACTTGTCTAATGTCACACACAACCTTTACTGGAAACAATATCTTCCTAACTTCAAAATCCATGGTTTCCTAAATAGATCCTTAGCTTTCCTAAGGACTTGGGATTTCTCTCACTGTTTACTTTCAGTAATTTAGATACATATGAGTAGTTTATCTTAGTCCCAGCCTTCTGGAAGAGAAAAGTTTGGCTTTATTTCTATATTTCTTGTCTAAAATGTTCCACTTCTGCAGGACTGGAATATTGAAATATAGAAAGTATTTGCAATTAAAAATAAATACTAAGGGCATTCCAAGGTTTCCCTTTGTTTGCTATGTAATAGACACAGTGAAATTCTCTGAGGTGACCCTGAGGTGAATAGGGATATAGCAAAAAAATGATCATGTTATGATGCTTCTGTACAAATCATTCCAGAAGATTATACTTGTTAGTGTTTCTAATTCAGTTTTGTCCTGTGAAGTTCAAATACACCTACAACTTATGTAAAATAATTCACCAAAGTTAAAAGGATTATTGACATGTCTGGCTGTACAATCACTCCTACATTTTTTTGTTTGTTTTTAATATAAATTTATTTTAATTAGAGGTTAATTACCTTATGATATTATGTTGGTTTTGCCATACATCAACATGAATCTGCCACAGGTATACACGTGTTCCCCATCCTGAAGCCCCCTCCCTCCTCCCTCCCCATACCATCCCTCTGGGTGGTCCCAGTGGACCAGCCCCAAGCATCCTGTATCCTGCATCAGACATAGACTGGCAATTCGTTTCTTACATGATAGTATACATGTTTCAATGCCATTCTCCCAAATCATCCCACCCTCTCCCTCAGAGTCCAAAAGTCCGCTCTACACATCTGTGTCCCTTTTGCTGTCTCGCATACAGGGTCATCATTACCATCTTTCTAAATTCCATATATATGTGTTAGCATACTGTATTGGTGTTTTTCTTTCTGGCTTACTTCACTCTGTATAATCGGCTCCAGTTTCATCCACCTCATTAGAACTGATTCAAATATTCGTTTTAATGGCTGAGTAATACTCCATTGTGTATATGTACCACAGCTTTCTTATCCATTCATCTGCTGATGGACATCTAGGTTGTTTCCATGTCCTGGCTATTATAAACAGTGCTGCGATGAACACTGGGGTACATACGTCTCTTTCAATTCTGGTTTCCTCGGTGTGTATGCCCAGCAGTGGGATTGGTAGGTCATAAGGCAGTTCTATTTCCAGTTTTTTAAGGAATCTCCACACTGTTCTCCATAGTGGCTGTACTAGTTTGCATTCCCACCAACAGTGTAAGAGGGTTCCCTTTTCTCCACACCCTCTCCAGCATTTATTGCTTGTAGACTTTTGGATCACTGCCATTCTGACTGGCGTGAAATGGTACCTCATTTTGATCTTGATTTGCATTTCTCTGATAATGAGTGATGTTGAGCATCTTTTCATGTGTTTGTTAGCCATCTGTATGTCTTCTTTAGAGAAATGTCTGTTTAGTTCTTTGGCCCATTTTTTTTTTTTTTTTGATTGGGTCGTTTATTTTTCTGGAATTGAGCTGCAGGAGTTGCTTGTATATTTTTGAGATTAGTTGTTTGTCAGTTGCTTCATTTGCTATTATTTTCTCCCATTCTGAAGGCTGTCTTTTCACCTTGCTTATAGTTTCCTTTGTTGTGCAGAAGCTTTTAAGTTTAATTAGGTACCATTTGTTTATTTTTGCTTTTATTTCCAATATTCTGAGAGGTGGGTCACAGAGGATCCTGCTGTGATGTATGTCGGAGAGTGTTTTGCCTATGCTCTCCTCTAGGAGTTTTATAGTTTCTGGTCTTACATTTAGATCTTTAATCCACTTTGAGTTTATTTTTGTATATGGTGTTAGAAAGTGTTCTAGTTTCATTCTTTTACAAGTGGTTGACCAGTTTTCCCAGCACCACTATTTAAAGAGATTGTCTTTAATCCAATGTATATTCTTGCCTCCTTTGTCAAAGATAAGGTGTCCATAGGTATGTGGATTTATCTCTGGGCTTTCTATTTTTTTTCCATTGATCTATATTTCTGTCTTTGTGCCAGTACCATACTGTCTTGATGTCTGTGGCTTTGTAGTAGAGCCTGAAGTCAGGCAGGTTGATTCCTCCAGTTCCATTCTTTCTCAAGATTGCTTTGGCTATTCAAGGTTTTTTGTATTTCCATACAAATTGTGAAATTATTTGTTCTAACTCTCTGAAAAATACCGTTGGTAGCTTGATAAGGATTGCATTGAATCTATAGATTGCTTTGGGTAGTGTCCTCATTTTCACTATATTGATTCTTCCAATCCATGGACATGGTATATTTCTCCATCTGTTAGTGTCCTCTTTGATTTCTTTCACCAGTGTTTTATAGTTTTATATATACAGGTCTTTAGTTTCTTTATGTAGATATATTCCTAAGTATTTTATTCTTTTCATTGCAATGGTGAATGGAATTTTTTTCCTTAAATTCTGTATTTTCTCATTATTAGTGTATAGGAATGCAAGGGATTTCTATGCGTTGATTTTATATCCTGCAACTTTACTATATTCATTGATTAGCTCTAATAATTTTCTGGTGGAATCTTTAGGGTTTTCTAAGTAGAGGATCATGTCATCTGCAAACAATGAGAGTTTTACTTCTTCTTTTCCAATTTGGATTCCTTTATTTCTTTTTCTGCTCTGATTGCTGTGGCCAAAACTATGTTGAATAGTAGTGGTGAAAGTGGGCATCCTTGTCTTGTTCCTGACTTTAAGGTAAATGCTTTCAATTTTTCACCATTTAGGATAATGTTTGCTGTGGGTTTGTCATATATAGCTTTTACTATGTTGAGGTATGTTCCTTCTTTTCCTGCTTTCTGGAGAGTTTTTATCATAAATGGATATTGAATTTTGTCAAAGGCTTTCTCTGCATCTATTGATATTATACTCCTACATTTGACATTTAACAAGTATGTTAGATTGCCTCTTAATTTGGAAATGGTACCATTTCTGAGGCCTTAGTATAGGTACATTGCTTACCTTGAGACTCACCCTAGCTCTGGGAGCTGTGTTGGTCAAAAATTAATCTAAACGTAAGCTTCATAAAAATAAAAATATATTTTTCCAATTGTTCTGATAGGAGAGCAGTCTTGAATTTCTTGTGATCCCCATGTTGCTGTTAATAATACATATTTTGACTGAGTGATTATTATCCTCTCTAAAAACAGATGACTTCAGAAATTGGACTTTTTCTTCTGTTTATAAATGGAAGGATTTTACAACTGCAAGAAAACTTAGCTATGTCTTTTCATCCATTATACATACATTTTTTACTATTTTTAAACAAAGAGTTATATTTTATTTTATTTCTTACATAATAAAATAATCTTTGTATCAAAAGGTATTATAGATGAAAGAAGAGACTAGGAAAAATGTTTGGTAACATGTAGGAAACAAAGTTATTTTTTTTTTCTTAATTTTTATTGGGATATAGTTGCTTTATAATGCTGTGTTAATTTGTGTTGTAAAATGAAGTGACTCAGCTACATGTATACATATGTCACCTTCCTCTTGGACATCCCTCCTACCACTCACACCCAGGTCACTACACACCTGGAGGTCTCCCTGTGCTATAAAGCAGCTTCCCACTAGCTATTTTACACATGGTAATACATATGTGTCAATATTACAAATCATAGGAGATACATTTCATAATAAAAAGAAAGATATTAGTGTGTGAAATGCACATAAAAGTAGAAGCCAAAAATGTGAAAAAATATAGAACTTTATGGTAATAGAGAAAATGTAAATTAACATAACATTGGGCTTCTCTTTATCAAATGAACATTTTTTCAAAGGAAAATACTTAATATTGACAAGAGTACATAAAGTTTGGTATTTGGGCAGGTAAGGGTGTTTGCTCTGAAACCAATCTCTTGTGAATACTGAGAAAGGGCTCTGTGTAGACTTCTTTTCAATTCTCTGGCATCAGTCAACTTTTCTTCCCTAGAATATATTAAGAGGGGAATAATTGGACCTGAAATCTTTTACCTGGTCTTAAGAGGGTTGCAACAATAACAAAAAAGAAAAGAAAAGAAAACTTGTCAGGAATCACTAATTCCCACTTGCCACTCATTCAACTGGACATTTGCCACTATGGGAGAGTTATTCATAAAATTCAAGGAACTTTCTCCAAACCAACCTATCTAAAAAATCACATCAATCTCTTCTGTCCTTATTTTTGTGTTTATGCATATGCTTCTTTCTTTCTCTTCAAAATATATCTCAGTGCCTGAAATTTGGTTATTTAGTTTTATTTAATTTATTCTTCTATCATCTTTTTCAAGGACGTGAACTGTATAAAGACATGAATGTCTTGTCTTTTTACCTCCAAATTCCCCAAAACTAAACAATGGCTGGTACAGAGATTGAAAATATTTACATATTATTTTATATTATGACAATAACACTCTAATGGAAGAAAGCAAAGAGGAACTAAAGAGCCCCTTGAAGAGGGTGAAGGAGGAGAGTGAAAGAGCTGGCTTAAAACTGAATATTAAAAAAAAAAAAAAAAACAAAAAACAAGATCATGGCATCCAGATCCATTACTTCATGCAAATAGAAGGAGAAAGGGTGGAAGTGGTAAACAGATTTTCTCTTCTTGGGCTCTAAAATGGTGCAGATGGTGACTGTAGCCATGAAATCAGTAGACGTTTGCTTCTTGACAGGAAATTTATGATAAATCTAGACAGTGTGTTGAAAAGCAGAGACATCACTTTGCTGAGATGGACCGTAAAGCCTAAAATTGATGCCTTTGAACTGTGATGCTGGAGATTTCTGAGAGTCCCTTGGACAGGAAGTATATCAAACCAGTCAATGTTAAGGGAAATCAACCCTGAATATTCACTAGAAGAACTTATGCTGGAGCTGAAATTCCAGTATTTTGGTCATCTAATGTAAACAGATGGCTCATCGGAAAAGCCCCTGATACTGGGTGGGAAAGACTGCGGGCAGAAAGAGAAGAGGTGTCAGAGGATGAGATGGATAGATGGCATGACCAAAGCAATGAACATGTACTTGGGCAAACTTCATCAGATGATGAGGGACAGGGAGGCCTGTCATGCTGCTGTTCATGGGGTTAAAAAGGGTTGGACAGGTCTGGGCAACTGAAAGCAGCAACAATTAAGGCATGTTTCCCCAGTGGTGCTAGTGGTAAGGACTCTGCCTTCAAAACAGGAACTGTAAAAGATGTGGGCTTGTTCTCTGGGATAAACTCCTTGGAAGAGGGCATTGGAACCCACTCCAGTATTCTTGCCCAGAGAGTGCCATGGACAGAGAGCCTGGCTGGCTGCAATCCATAAGTGCACAATGAGTTGGACACAACTGAAGTGACATAGCACACACACATTAATATTTTTGTTGTTGCTGTTCAGTCACCCAGTTGAGTCTGACTCTTTGCCATCCCATGGACTACAGCACACCGAGCCTCCCTGTCCCTCACCATTTCCTGGAGTTTGCTCAAGTTCATGTTCATTGCATCAATGCTTCCATCCATCCATCTCATCCTCTTACTTCCTCTTTTCCTTCTGCCCTTGATCTTTCCCAGCATCAGGGATTTTTCTAATGAGTCATCTGTTCACACCAGGTGACTAAAATACTGGAGTTTCAGCTTCAGCATCAGTCCTTCCAATGCATATTCAGGGTTGATCTCCCTTAAGATTGACTGGTTTGATATCCCTGCTGTCCAAGGGAATCTCAGGAGTCTTCTCCAGCACCACAGTTCAAAGGCATCAATTCTTCGGTATTCTGCCTTTTTTACAGTCCAATATTTACAACCATACATGAACACTGGGAAGACCATCGCCTTGACTATATGGACATCTGTCAGCAGAGTAATATCTCTGCTTTTCAACACACTGACTAGGTTTATCATCGCTTTTCTGCCAAGAAGCAAACATCTGATTTTGTGGCTGTATATGTATATTAATATACATAAATATTTAAATATAAATATACATTAAATATATCTTTAATTTAACATATATAATTAAATATATATATCATATATATTGTTTAGGAAGAATGTAAGCAAAAGAAGGGAAGAAAGGAAACCAAGAAAAGGATAAGGAGCAAAATTAAGCAAATAAGAAATGAAAGAAGGGAGAAAGGAAAGAGCCATGGAAGAAAATGAAAGACAAAAAAAAAAAAGAGAGAAAGAAGAAAAGAGGGCAAGAATTTTGAGTGTCTTATACTTCTTTGTTCACTTAATAATGAGTGTACAAAGATAATTCTCAGCATAGTATTTAGCAGAATGTCATTCATATATAGGCCAATAACCTGAAAGCAAAGCTTCAGTATATTGTTCATCCTATTTCTCCCTTGTATTCTGTATTCAATGTGTGCCATTTTTTCAAGGTGCTTCAGTGCTATGCAGAAGAGAGGAAATTTATTTCCCTTTTGCCCTCCAATCCCTTTGCTATAGCCTTCTTCTGACACTCTTTTCACAAGAGCTAGCCTTAGAGTGATGGCCTTCTAACAAGTATCCATTCTTCTTCAGTTCAGTTCAGTTCAGTGGCTCAGTCATGTCCGACTATTTGCGACCCCATGGAATGCAGCATGCCAGGCCTCTGTTGATCACCAACTCCAGGAGTTTACTCAAACTCATGTCCATTGAGTTGGTGATGCCATCTAGCCATCTCATCCTCTGTCATCCCCTTCTCCTCCTGCCTTCTATCTTTTCCAGCATCATGGTCTTTTCAAATGAATCAGTTCTTCACATCAGGTGGCCAAAGTATTAGAGTTTCTGCTTCAGCATCAGTCCTTCCTATGAATATTCAAGACTGATTTCCTTTAGGATGGACTTCCCCAAGTCCAAGATCTTCTTCCCCAATATCCTGTCAAATTAATTTCCCTAAACCAGCGACCAATTAATGCCCATTCAAAATAAAATTTAAGGAATCTCCACACTGTTCTCCATAGTGGCTGTACTAGTTTGCATTCCCACCAACAGTGTAGGAGGGTTCCCTTTTCTCCACAACCTCTCCAGCATTTATTGCTTGCAGATTTTTGAATCAGTTCTGATGAGATGGATGAAACTGGAGCCGACTATACAGAGTGAGGTAAGCCAGAAAGAAAAACACCAATACAGTATACTAACACATATATATGGAATTTAGAAAGATGGCAATGACGACCCTGTATGCAAGACAGGAAAAAAGACACAGATGTGTATAACAGACTTTTGGACTCAGAGGGAGAGGGAGAGGGTGGGATGATTTGGGAGAATGGCATTCTAACATGTATACTATCATGTAAGAATTGAATCGCCAGTCTATGTCTGACGCAGGATACAGCATGCTTGGGGCTGGTGCATGGGGATGACCCACAGAGATGTTATGGGGAGGGAGGTGGGAGGGCGGTTCATGTTTGGGAACACATGTAAGAATTAAAGATTTTAAAATTAAAAAAATAAAAAACTAAAAAAAAAAAAAGAAACTGAAAAAAAAACAAACAAAATAAAATTTAAGTCTTCATTAAAAATAGAACAAGGTTGAATCTTCTTTCCCTCACAATCATAGATTCATAAAGCTGCCAATCATCTTTTATTTTTTTTTAAATTTTATTTATTTATTTATTTTTTAAATTTTAAAATCTTTAATTCTTACATGCATTCCCAAACATGAACCCCCCTCCCACCTCCCTCCCCATAACATCTCTCTGGGTCATCCCCATGCACCAGCTCCAAGCATGCTGTATCCTGCATCAGACATAGACTGGCGATTCAATTCTTACATGATAGTATATTTGGCCAATAGTGATAAGGCATAGGAGCTCTGGTCACAAACCAAAAAAATCCCATTCTTTGGTCATGTGGTTTTGGAAAAATTAATCATCAATTTTCATGTGAAAAAATGTATACAAGGAGTGCCTATGTTATAGAGTTGTTGCAATAATTGTGAGGTATAAAGCACCTGGATCCCTGGTTTCAAATTTCAGTGTCCCCATGTTTACTGTGTAATTTTGAGCACACACTTAAGGACTCTGCAATTTAGCTTCTCAAGTGTAAAAAGAAGATAGCACCTACTTCAAAACGTTCTATAAGGTTTAAGTAAATATCTGAAGGCTGTGAAGGCATATAATAATGTTCATATATGCTCATTTTGGGGCTTCCTAGGTGGCACTAGTGGTATAGAACCTGCCCGCCAATGTAGGAGACAGAAGAGATTCAGGTTCAATCTGAAGTTTGGGAAGATCCCATGGAGGAGAGCATGGCAACCACCCCAATATTCTTTCCTGGAAAACCCCAAGGACAGAGAAGCCTGGCAGGCTATTGTCCACGGAGTCACAAAGAGTCGGACATGACTGAAATGACCGAGCACACAAGCATGCATGTTCCTTTATAAGACACGTATTTTTAGCCAAATATTTGCTTTAATATTAGATTTACCCTGGTTTCTTCTATGTATTTTCAATTTGTTTTAAACAGAAGATATATTCTGAGATTCTGCCAATAAAAATCCTTCTCACTCTTCAAGGCTCCTCCCTGAAGCCTTCTCTGGGTTCATATTGAAGTCCTAATCTATCTACCAATTCTTATATCTCTCTTCCTTAAGAATTCAACAATGCATGACTTTCTTACAATATTACTGTTTCCCTTTGTTAACTGAAAAAACAGTTTTTAATAAGTTAAGATTTTATTCTTGCAGGTATGACATTTTTCTCCCTTCATGGATCACAGCCTTGTCATAGCAAAGAGATTGCATGACTCAATGAAACTATGAGCCATGCCATGCGGGTCACCCAGGATGGATGTGTCATGCTGGAAAGTTCTGACAAAACATGATCCACTGGAGGAAGGAATGGTAAACCATTCCAGTATACTAGCTGTGAGGATCCCATGAACAGTACAAAAAGGCAAAAAGATATGACACCTAAGGATGAGTTCCCCCAGGACAGAGGTGTCCAACAGGCTACTGGGGAAAAGGGAGGGCAAGGTCAAGGGCACTGACCTTGGAGAAAGAATGAAGTCACTGGGCTAAAGCAGAAACACTGCTTTTTTATGGATGTGTATGGTGGTGAAAATAATGTCCAATACTGTAATTAACAATTTTGTAGGACCCTGGAAAGTTAGGTCCATGAAATCAAGGTAAATTAGATGTGGTCAAGCAGGAAATGACAAGAATGAATACAGACAGTTTAGGAATAGTTTAGGAATCAGTGAACTAAAATGGAAAGGAACAGGTGAATTTAACTCAGATGACCATTATATCTACTACTGTGGACAAGAATCCCTTAGAAGAAATGGAGTAGCCCCAAGAGTCAACAAGAGAGTCCAAAATTTAGTACCTGGGTGTAATCTCAAAAATAACAGAATTATCTTGGTTCATTTCCAAGGCAACCATTCAACATCAGAATAGATGCTGAATTCTAGATTCAAGTCTATGCCCCAATCACTGATGCTGAAAATTTGAAGTTGACCAGTTCTATGAAGATCTATAAGACTTTCTAGGACTAATACCAAAAAAGAAAAAGAAAAATGATGTCCTTTTCATCATAGGGGATTGGAAAGCAAAAGTAGGAAGTCAATAGATAACTAGAGTAACAAGCAAGTTTGGCCATGGAGTACAAAATGAAACAGGGAAAAGGCTAGCAGAATTTTGGCAGGAGAACAAACTAGTCATAGCAAACACCCTTTTCCAAAAACACAAGAGATGACTCTACACAAAGACATCACCAAATGATCAATACAGAAATTAGATTGATTTTATTCTTTGCAGCAGTAGATGAAGACATTCTGTATAGTCAGTAAAAACAAGACCAGGAGTTGACTATGGCTCAGATCATCAACTCCTTACCACAAATTTGGGCTTAAATTTAAAAAGTAGGAAAAATCACTAAGCCATTCAGTCATGACTTAAATCAAATCCCTTATGATTATAGAGTGGAGGTGATGAATAGATTCAAGGGATTTGATCTGGTAGAGAGAGTGCCTGAAGAAATATGGACAGAGGTTCTTAACATTGTACAGAAGATGTTGACCAAGATTATCCCAAAGAAAAAGAAATGCAAGAAGCAAAGCACTTGTCTGAGAAAGCTATAAAAAATAATTGAGGAAAGAAGAGAAGTAAAAAGCAAGGGAGAAGGGGACAGATATACCCAACTGTATGCAGAATTCCAGAGAATAGCAAGGAGAGATAAGAAAACCTTCAATGTACAATACAAAGAAATAGAAGAAAACAATAAAATGGGAAAGACTAGAGACCTCTTCAAGAAAAGTGGAGATATCAAGGGAACATTTCATACAAGGATGGACATGATTCCTTAACAGAAATGTTAAGGACATAACAAAAGCAGAAGAAATTAAGAATAGGTGGCAAAAATACACAGAAAACTGTACCATAAATGTCATAATGACTAGGCTAACTGTGATGGTGAGATAACTCGTCTAGAGCCAGACATCCTGGAGTGTGAAATCAAGGGGGCTTTATGAACCATTACAAAGAAAAAAGCTAGTGGAGGTGATGTAATTCAACTGAGTTATTAAGCCCTAAAAGATGATGCTGTTAAAGTGATGCACTCAGTCTGCCAGCAAATTTTGAAAACTCATCAGTGGGCCAGGACTGGAAAAGGTCAGTTTTCATTTCAACCTCAAAGAAGAACAGTGCCAAACAATGTTGAAACTACCAGATAATTTCTCTCATTTCCCATGCTAGTAAGTTCAGTTCAGTCGCTCAGTCATGTCTGACTCTTTGTGACCCTAGGACTGCAGCACTCCAGACTTCCTTGTCCATCACCAACTCCTGGACCTTGCTCAAACTCATGTCCATTGAGTCGGTGATTCCATCCAACCATCTAGTCCTCTGTCATCCCCTTCTTCTCCTGCCTTCAATCTTTCCTAGCACCACGGTCTTCTCCAATGAGTCAGTTCTCGTCAGGTGTCCAAAGTACTGGAGCTTCAGCTTCAGCATCAGTCCTTCCAATGAATATTCAGGACTGATTTCCCTTAGGATAGACAGGTTGGATCTCCTCACAGTCCAAGAGATTCTCAAGAGTCTATCAAACACCACAGTTCAAAAGCATTAATTCTTCAGTGCTCAGCTTTCTTTACAGTACAACTGTCACATCCATACATGACTACTGGAAAAACCATAGCTCTGATTAGACAGACCTTTGTCAGCATAGTAATGTCTCTGCTTTTTAATATGCTGTCTAGGTTAGTCATAGCTTTTCTTCCAAGGAGCATGTGTCTTTTAATTTCATGGTTGCAGTCACCATTTGCAGTGATTTTGGAGCCCAAAGAAAATAAAATCTGTCACTGTTTCCACTGTTTTCCCATTTATTTACTATGAAATGATGGGACCAGATTCCATGATCTTTGTTTTTTGAATGTTGAGTTTTAAGCCTGCTTTTTCAGTCTCCTCTTTCACTTTCATCCAGAGGCTCTTCAGTTCCTCTTCACTTTTGGCCAGAAGGGTGGTGTCATCTGCATATCTGAGGTTATTGACATTTCTCCTGACAATCTTGATTCCAGCTTGTGCTTCTTCCAGCCTAGTATTTTGCAATATATGCTCTGCATATAAGTTAAATAAGCAGAATGACAAATTGCAGCCTTGATGTACTCCTTTTCCTATTTGGAACCAGTCTGTTGTTCCATGTTTGGTTTTAACTATTGCTTCTTGACATAGTAACATCATGTTCAAAGTCCTTCAAGCTAGGCTACATCTGTAAATGTACTGACAACATCCAAATGTACAAGCTGGCTTTTAAAGGAAGAGTTACCAGAGATCAAATTGCCAACATCATTGGATCATAGAGAAAGCAGGGGAATTCCAAAGAAACATCTATTTCTGCTTCATTGACTATGAGAAAGTCTTTGACCACGTGGATCATAACAAATTGTGGAAAATTCTTAAAAAGATGGAAACGCCAGACCATTTTACCTGTCTTCCGAGAAGCTTGTATGTGAGTCAAGAAGCAAGAGTTAGAACCTTACATGGAACATCAGACTGGTTCACAGATGGCAAGAGAGTATAACAAGGCTGCATATTGTCATCCTGTTTATTTAACTTATATATAGAGTTCATCATGTGAAATGCTCTGCTGGATGTGTCACATGCTGGAATCAAAATTGCTGGGAAAAGCAGCAACAACTTCAGATATGCAAATGATACCACTCTAATGGCAGAAACAAAGAGGAACTAAAGAGCCTTTTGATAAGAGTTGAAAGAGGAGAGTTAAAAAAAAAAAGCTGGTTTTTTAAAAACATAATAAGATCATGGCATCTGGCCCCATCACTTCATGGCAAATGAGAGAAAAAGTAGAAGCAGTGATAGATTTTCTTTTCTTGGATTCCAAAATCACTACAAATGATTACTGCAGCCATGAAATTATAAGACATTTGCTTCTTGGAAGGAACTCTTTAAAAAACTAGACAGTGTAATAAAAAACAAAGACATCACTTTACTGACAAATGTTGGTATAGCCAAAGCTATAGTTTTCCTAGTAGTCATGTACAGATGTGAGAGTTGGACCACATCCAAAATAACTGAGTGCCAAAGAATTAATGGTTTCCTAGTGTGATGCTAGAGAAGACTCTTTTGAGACCCTTGGATTGCAACGAGATCAAATGAGTCAATCCTAAAAGAAATCAACCCTGAGTGTTCATCTGAAGAACTGATTCTGAAGCTGAAGCTCCAATATTTTGGCCACCTGATGCAAAGAGCTGACTCACTGGAAAAGACCCTTATGTTGGAAAAGACTGAAGGCAAAGGAGAAGAAGGCAACAGAGGATGGGATGGTTAGATAGCATCACTGTCTCAATGGACATGAACTTGAGCAAACTCTGGGAAATATTGGAGGACACAAAATCCTGGAGTGTTGCAGTCCTAGGGGCCGCAAAGAGTCAGACATGACTTAGCCACTGAACAACAACAGCTGACATTTTTGCTGCATAAGCATTTATTTTAAATGAAACTACAGTGTGATACCTACACGATGTCAGACTAGGAAGCCTCAATCCCTGAATCTCCAAATAAGTCATAAAAAAAAAAAAAGCAACAAATGAAAACAACTAGAGACTGTAGAAAATAACTTTATAGCAGTTTTGGAAATCAGTTAAAGAATACAACAACCCTGCAAATGCTTCATCAATAAAAGTTGCATCCAAACAAAATAAAATTTTGTGGCATTTTTACTAACCCTTTAACATACCCTCCTTGACAGCCTAGTTCCTGGTTCCCTCCCTTAGACAACAAGGATCAAAGACTGACTTATTTGCAAAAGTCTAAACTTTCAGTGGGGCTCCAAATGGCCTGTTTCCTATTTCTCTTGACTGGGAACTTAAATAAGTTAAGGCAGCACAACCTGCATTTCAGGCTTGGAAATTCCACAGAAAGGTATGAACACTTCAGGAGAATGGAAATCCTGCAGAAACATGGGACAAGAAACTGTAGCTAGAGGAATACAATTCAACACATAAGTCAATAAGAAAAAGTAGACTTAAAATTTGGGGGAATGTATATATGAGGGGGAAAATATTTAAAAATATTTAAAAAGCACATATACAGTTCCAAGCAGGATACAAGTCCAAAATAAAGCATGAGACAATCTTAAGCATTCCCATTGAGATTAACCCAAGGCTTAGAAACCTAGACAGCATATTAAAAAGCAGAGACATTACTTTGCCAACAAAAGTCCATCTAGTCAAGGCTATGCTTTTTCTAGTAGTCATGTATGGATGTGAGAGTTGGAACATAAAGAACACTAAGTATCAAAGGATTGATGCTTTTGAACTGTGGTGTTGGATAAGACTCTTGAGAGTCCCTTGGACTGCAAGGAGATCAAACCAGTCAATGCTAAAGGAAATCAGTCCTGAATATTCATTGAAAGGACTGATCTGAACCTGAAACTCCAATACTTTGGCCACTGATGTGAAGAACTGACTCATTGCAAAATACTCTAACCATGAGAAAGATTGAAGGCAAGAGGAGAAGGGGACAATAGAGGATGAGATGGTTGGATAGCATCACTGACTCAATGGACATGAGTCTGAGTATACTCCAGGAGTTGATGATGGACAAAGAGGCCTGGCGTGCTTCAGTCCATGGGGTCACAAAGAGTTGGACATGACTGAGTGACTGAACTGAATTGAACAGATGATGATAGTGGCCCCACATCCAATAGAATTTACTTAATACAATGAGAAGTACAGTAAAGAACAGTTAAGATGATAAGCTTGAAATCTGAAAATGTAACTAATATAAAGGAATTGACAGTCTATTGAGTTGCACACTCACCTTCTTCAGGGTTTAGGTGATAAAACACAATCAAACACAGAAATCCCTTGCATTCCTATACACTAACGATGAGAAAACAGAAAGAGAAATTAAGGAAACATTCTCATTCACCATTGCAATGAAAAGAATAAAATACATAGGATTAAGTATTTGTTTCTTTATCTAAAGAAACAAACACCTATATACAGAAAACTATAAAACACTGATGAAAGAAATCAAAAAGGACACAAATAGATGTAGAACTATACCATGTTCATGGATTGGAAGAATCAATATAGTGAAAATAGTATACTACCCAAGGAAGTCTATAGATTCAGTGCAATCCCCATCAAGCGACCAACAGTATTTTTCAGAGAACTAGAACAAATAATTTCAAAATTTCTATGGAAATACAAAAAAATGGCAAATAGCCAAAGCAACCTTGAGAAAAAAGAATGAAACTGGAGGAATCAATCTGTCTGATTTCAGGATTTACTTCAAAGCTACAGTCATCCAGACAGTATGGTACTGGCACAAAGACATTTTACAGATCAATGGAACAAAATAGAAAGCCCAGAGATATATCAAGACACCTATGGACACCTTATCTTTGACAAAGGAGGCAAAAATATATAATGGAGAAAAGACAATCTCTTTAACAAATGATGCTGGGAAAACTGGTCAACCACCTGTAAAAGAATGAAACTAGAGCACTCACTAACACTGTACACAAAAATAAACTCAAAATGGATTAAAGATCTAAATATAAGACCAGAAACTATAAAACTCCTAGAGGAAAACATAGGCAGAACACTCTCTGACATAAATCACAGCAGGCTCCTCTATGACCCACCTCCTAAAATAATGGAAATAAAATCAAAAATAAACAAATGGCACTTAAAAGCTTTTGCACAATGAAGCAAGATGAAAAGACAGCCTTTAGAATGGGAGAAAGTAATAGCAAATGAAGCAACTGACAAAGAATTAATCTCAAATATATGCAAGCAGCTCATGCAGCTCAATACCAGAAAAATAAATGACCCAATTAAAAACTGAGCCAAAGAACTAAACAGACATTTCTCCAAAGAAGACATACAGATGACTAACAAACACATGAAAAGATGCTCAACATCACTCTTTATCAGAGAAACACAAATCAAAACCACAATGAAGTACTGTCTCACACTGGTCAGAATGGTTGCTATCCAAAAGTCTATAAATAATAAATGCTGGAGAGGGTGTGCAGAAGGGAACCCTCTAACACTGTTGGTGGGAATGCAAACTAGTACAGCCACTATGGAGAACAGTGTGGAGGTTCCTTTAAAAAACTGGAAATAGAACTGCCATAAGACCTAGCAATCCCACTTCTGGGCATATACACTGAGGAAACCAGAACTGAAAGAGACATGTGTACCCCAGCGTTCATCACAGCACTGTTTACAATAGCTAAGACATGGAAGCAACCTAGATGTCCATTGGCAGACAAGTGGATAAGAAAGCTGTGGTACATACACACAATAGAATATTACTTAGCTATTGAAAAGTGTGCGTTTGAGTCCGTTTTAATGAGGTAGATGAAACTGGAGTCTAATATACAGAGTGAAGTAAGTCAGAAAGAAGAATAACAATACAGTATACTAATGCATATACATGGAATTTAGAAAGATGGTAACGAAGACCTTATATGCAAGACAGGGGAAAAGATGCAGATATAAAGAATAGACTTTTGGACTCTGTGAGAGATGGTGAGGGTATGTTGATTTGAGAGAATAGCACTGAAACATGTATATTACCATTTGTGAAATAGTTCACTGCTTGAAACAGGGCACTCAGTGCAGGAGCACTAGGACAACTCAGAGGGTTGGGATGGGGAGGGAGGTAGGAGGGGAGTTCGGAACAGGGAGACACATGTACAACCGTGGTTGATTCATGTCAATGTATGGCAAAAGCCACTGCAATATTGTAAAGCAATTAGCCTTCAGTTAAAATTTAAAAAGAAAGAAAAAACATAATTGAACTATAGGATGATGTTATAAATGAAGAATGGTTTTCCCACTTAATAGCATTCCAACTGAAACAATCAAACTGTGTATCAGCTAAATAAATTCAGTGGACTAGATTCAACTTACAGGTCTTAAATTTAAGCCCACTAGTCTAGACTTGTATTTTAAAAAGAGAGAGAAATAAAAAAGAAATGTGAAGAGTGTGCATGTGATTAGTTGCAGGGGGTGGGGAGAATGTGTACTCTGAATGTATCAAGAAGAGGGTAGCAAGTGGCAGGCTGGGCTCTAATACTATCTCTTGATGGATTGTCTGACCTTCTCTCCTCTGTATCTGGTGCAGTGCAAAACAGTTTTTTCTAGATGGTCAGGTAATATATATTGGATTGTATATATTGAATTCCATCTGTACAATCACTTCTTGGCATCCATGCCTGATTCAATTCCTTGACAGCTCATCCTGTTTCTCTGTAGTTAAAGACTTAAGCTCTAAATTGACAATTCCCAAAATCATTCTGAAACCCTTTAATGTGAAAAAGCCTCAACACAAACCTTGCTCTCTCTTGCTCCATTCTGGGCTTACGTAGGTAGCTCTGTAGGAATAATAATGTTACATAAAGAGACATTTTTCAGTGTTTATAGTTTAAAGGGTCTTTGTGTAAAAGCTTTAAAATTAAACTCATGGGAAAAATTCAAGTATTAACAGAATTGTTCCACTATTTACTCAGTTCTACCATCCTTCAAGCAGAGATTTTAAACTTACTCTGCCTATTTCTTTGTGTATTAATAAAGAAAATTATAGGACTCCCTTTATAGTTGATACTTCACTACAATGACACTTGCAGTGTACTGATTAGGCTATTGTGGAAAGGACCTTAGCAATCCAGCTTCTTGTCTGCTTCAGAAAATAAGTCAAAGTTGTAAAAATGGCTGATTGAAGTGATGTCCAAAATGAAGACATCATGGTTTTTGCCCCTTGCTCTTATTTATTTTGATTTTAGAAAAATCTTTAGAGAAACAGCATGCTCCTTACCCCTTTCTACCCTACCTCACCCATCACAATTACTGTAAATGGATTTCTTGATTTGATCCACATCTCTTTGCAGTCTTTGGCATCTCTCATTGTTACAGAAAGTCCTTCTCCCCTCAACACTGTCCTTGCTTACCCTCATCACCTATGCCAAAATTCTCATGGAAATAAGATATAATTTTGATGTAAATTTAAGCTTGTAGATACTGCTTTGCTTTGCAGAGTTCTTGGACAGGTTTCACATTATCATCTGTCTTCCTTCCTGTATACCTGAGATCTTCTTTGCTAATTCATTAGAGGCATAGTTCTTGTTAGTACATAGCTCTTGAAAACACTTTCATGTTTTAAGAAGAAAAACAAGTACAAAAATCTAATCATTCAGTTTTGCGGATTACAGACAACATAGGTATGGAGAGATTTACGGGCAGAAAGGAGATCAAACCAGTCAATCTTAAAGGAAATCAGTCCTAAATATTCATTGGACGGGCTGATGCTGAAGCTGAAGCTCCAATACTTTGGCCACCTGATGTGAAGACCTGACTCATTAGAAAAGATCCTGATGCTGTGGAAGATTGAAGACAGGAGGAGAAGGGGATGACAGAGGACTAGATGGTTGGATGGAATCACCAACTCAATGGACATGAGTTTGAGCAAGCTCCGGGAGTTGGTGACAGACAGGAGGGCCTGGTGTGCTGCAGTCCGTGGGGTTGCAAAGAGTTGGACATGACTGAACTGAACTGATGGGCAGAAAAGCCTTCACAATGTAACATATTAAAGCTTACCTCTTTCCTCAAGAAGTCAGTGTTGCTTGATTTTTAGTTGTGATATCAGACTGAGATTGACTCCCTGACCTAATGTGTGGCCTTGGAAACGTTGCTTCCTTTCTCTGTACCTTATTTTCTTCACCTATAAGTTAGGTGCTATCAATAGTAATTAGATCAAAGGAATTTTTTCAAGAGACCAATGAATAATTCAATAAAATACTTAGAAATGTGCTTGACAGAAAGGAAGGTCTCAGTAAAATTCTAGCTATATTATAATTGCTTTCAAATTCAATAGATTTGGTTAAGACTCCAAATTTACTTCCTACTAATTATTCATTGGAAGGACTGATGCTGAAGCTGAAACTCCAATATTTTGGCCACCTGATGTGAAGAACTGACTCATTGGAAAGAACTCTGATACTGGGAAAGACTGAAGGCAGGAGGAGAAGGGAACAACACAGGATGAGATAGTTTTATGGCATCCCTGACTCAATGGAGATGAGTTTGAGCAAGCTCTGGGAGTTGGTGATAGACAGGGAAGCCTGGCATACTGTAGTCCATGGGGTCACAAAGAGTCAGACAGAAATGAGTGACTAAACTGAACTAAATTTAACTGCATCGGTCTTTAGTTTCCTCATCTGAAAAAGAGACCAAAAAAATTATATGAGAAGTCAATGAAATAAGAAATATAGTACCGTTATGAATATCCAACATAGACTCAGTTTTGATAAACATAATGAAGATGCATTTAAAATATTTAGTATTTAAAAAAAGAGGTCTGTATGGAGTCAACAATGTTGACTAAATAATATAGTCACAACCTGAAAGTAGAGAGTTATTTTATTTGGTGGGAATGTTTAGGACTCTAAGCCTAAGAGACAGCATCTCAGTGGCTCTGAAAAAACTGCTCAAAGAAAGGGGGATGGGAAGTCAGGCTATATGCAAGGCTGAGATAAAGGGAGCAGGCAGTCTGAACATCAAAGATTAGGTATCAAGATAAAGAATTTAGCATTCTCTGTAGGGGAGATGCAAGCCTCTGGACACACTGAATTCATTCATTTCATAAGCACTATCTGGGGCAAATCCTGTTTCCTTGTACACCTTGCTTCTTGCATTCCCCCAGCCCCTCAACAATCACTGTGGGGGCTAGCAGCATCTGCTGGATCACCGGGATCCCTCATTCCCTGGTGGCTCAGAAGGTAAAGCATCTGCCTGCAATGCAGGAGACATGGATTCGATCCCTGGGTCAGGAAGATCCCCTGGAGAAGGAAAGGGCAACCCATTCCAGTCCTCTTACCTGGAAAATCCCGTAGACGGAGAAGCCTGGTAGGTTACCGTCCATGGGGTCACAAAGAGTTGGACACAACTGAGCAACTTCACTTTCTTTCTTTCTTTCTTTCACATTTGGAAGCCAGAAATCACTGATGTCTGTGACATTTCTTCTTTATTAAGATGGCAGGAGATATTTTCATTTCACAATAGTCAATAAATATCAGTTTTCTGTCTCTGTTATTCTAACCTCCTGCTCTGTTAATTATTTTTCTTGTTCAGTCTCTAAGTTGTGTCCAACACTTTGTGATCCCGTGGACTGCAGCATACCGGGTTTTCCTGCCCTTCACTATCTCCCAGAGTTAGCTCAAGCTTTTATGTCCATCAAGTTAGTGATGCCATCCAACCATCTCATTCTCTGTCGCCCCCTTCTCCTCTTGCCCTCAATCTTTCCCAATATCAGGGTCTTTTGAATGAGTCGGCTCTTTGAATCAGGTGACCAAAGTATTGGAACTTTAGCATCAGTCCTTCCAGTCAATATTTAAGGTTGATTTTCTTTAGGACTCACTGGTTTTACCACCTAGCAGCGACTCTCAAAAGTGTTCTCCAGCACCGCAATTCAAAAGCATCAATTCTTCAGTACTCAGCCTTCCTGTGGTCCAACTCTCACATCCGTACATGACTACTAAAATATACATAACTGGCTATGCATACCTTGTCGGTAAAGTGATGTCTCCACCTTTTAATACTCTGTCTAGGTTTGTCATAGCTTTTCTTCCAAGGAGCAAGCATCTTTTAATTTTGTGGCTGCAGTCACTGAAAATAGTAGCATTTATAAAAAACATTTTCTTTCTAATGCTGAGACTGCTTGATTAAGTGAATACTGCATAATTACTGACAGCCCCCTTCATGCACTAACAAGGGCTAGGTTGTGAAATTTTACAGTTACAGTAGTAAACAATTGCAATCTTTTATTTAATTAAAAACAGCAAAAACAGCTTTGAAAAACAGATTCTGGCCTATTCCTAAATAAGTTTTAAAATAATCTTTTGAATAAAAGTGCCGAAAAAGAAGATTAAGTTTTGTGTGTCCATCAGAAGGAATTTTATTTTCTTTCTCACCACCTCTCTTTTCTGCCAGGCACCTGCCATTCTGCTCTGCAATGAGAACTCAGCAGTGACTAAGATACCTCTGTTATCCTCAGGAAGCAGCCTGGTCTGGCAGAGTCTCTGCTGCTGCTACTGCTCAGTCATGTTAGACTCTGTGCGACCCCATAGATGGCAGCCCAACAGGCTCTTCTGTCCCTGGGATTCTCCAGGCAAGAACACTGGAGTGGGTTGCCATTTCCTTCTCCAATGCATGAAAGTGAAAAGTCAAAGTGAAGTCGCTCAATCCTGCCTAACTCTTAGCGACCCCATGGACTATAGCCTACCAGGCTCTTCCGTCCGTGGGATTCTCCAAGCAAGAGTAATGGAGTGGGTTGCCATTGTCTTCTCCAGGCAGAGCCTCTAGTCTGTGAGAAATAACTGTGAAGATTTTCCTTACATCTAATATTTCCATTAGTGAAGGAGGATCAAAATATTCATAGACCATGAATGAGGATGGGCTGCTGAGATGACCTGAAATTTTATATTGTACTATTACTATTCACTTTCATCTATCACTTCAATTTTGGGGAAATTCAGCAATACAGAGGGCAACTGAAGACTTAATTCATCTGAAAAGCGTTTAAAATTCATTGTAGAACTGTTGGAATATATTGCTCAGGTTATAGTGAAATAAGGTAACTCTGATGTTAATATCCCCTTTCCATACACTGTAGAAAAGTTCCTAGTTTTCATGTGTGCTATGTTCAGTTGTGTCCAACTGTTTGGGACCCCATGGACTGTAGACCACTAGACTCTGTCTGTGGGATTCTCCAGGCCAGAATACGAGAGCGGGTTGCCATTTCCTTCTCCAGGAGATCTTCCCAACCCAGGTATTGAACTCACGTCTCCTGCATTGCAGGCAGATTCTTTACCATTCTAGGTACTAGGAAAGTTTCCCTCATTTTCATAGTTCCTAATAAGTTTCTGTTTCCACATTCATCCTGTTCTGAGTTTTGTTTCTGCTGGATCCAGAACTTGAGTGTCAGGTCAAGGTTAGGTTCTCCAGTGGCCCCTTTCCAATCAGTTCTTCTTTTTAGTTCTGGATATAAGAAATTATACTGCAGCAATGTCAAAAAATTTAAAGTAAATATCAGTCATTTTATGGGTAAAAATCCAGTCTCACTTCCTAAATTTGGACTATAGATTTTTTGCATGTCCTCTTCTCTCCTTCCATGTTTTAATCTTCTCTCTTAACTTCCAGGCTCCAGTACCTGTTCATTTCTCATGCAGATGATTTATTCTTTTATTAATCTTTATTTGTTTCCTTGTCCAGATGAGAGATAATTTATGTGCTTAAAGTTGTACCTCTTTCTCCAATCATCATTTAATCATATTTCTAAAACAGAAAGACATTCTGAACATTAATTCATGATGATATATAGCTTTACTCTTCTACAATATGTGAAAAAAAATCAGATAATTTAGCAATAAAAGTCACATATATACCTTGTCCTCCATATGGACTCTATTTTCTTTGTGAATGAATTTTTTATTTTAAATTTCTTTGAATCCTCTCTTTCACCTAAGATAGCACTCTGAGCACACTACTCATGGAAGGCAGAGGATGTTCTGCAAGCTAAGAGACCATATGTTGCTCTTTTGGTTGCAACACCAGAATGTAGGAGGTAGAATGCTATGGAAAGTCAGATTTTCTTCCTAGACTCTTGTTACTGCTTACCATATGAATTGGGGTACATCATTTAATTATACTGAGTTTTAGTGTCTTCATTTGCAAAACTGATTTTATATGTCATAGTAATATTATAAAAACTAAATAAGGTAAAGAAATAAAAATATAATTATGTTTCTTTTCTTCACCATATATAATTTTGTGAATGTTTTAAAAAGTATAAATGAAAAATTTGAAGTGCTTTCCATGACTGTCATGAAAATATAAAGGGAAACTTTCAGTTGATTGAATCTGAGTATTATGTCTCAGTAGTCCTTCAACCAACTGCTTCATTCCTAGTAAACAATAGGATATGAGCCATATCTCTAGTTTGTCAACTAGATGCTCTAGCATCTGCTGTACAAGCATATGCCAAACACACATGTTCAGGGAAAACCTGATGTTAGAGTAAGTCACCTGGCTTGGCTCCCTTTAGGGCTCCCTTTCTCTTTTGGAGGAGCCTTCCACAAGAGGGCATGATTTTCAAATAAAAGCATTCAACCTGGACTCCATATCCCCAATGACCTCCTCTGTTAGACTCTCAAACTCCAGTCACTATCCACCTGAACTGATCACCTAGGGCCAGGTACCAGATAACTTGAGGCAACCCTTATGGCCAGAGAGCCTGTGCCATTATTCAAATTAGTTGATCCTGAGTTTTCTTATCTTATCTCATCTGTTTACCTTACCCCTGCCATGGAAATTACAATAAAGGCTCTTGCCCATAAATCTTCCTATTCTATCCGCCTCAGAAACAACTCTGGAAATTCCCAAATTGCCTCCGGTATCCCCCCCAACCATGACATGATATATCTTTCTTCTTGTGAGATTTTTAAGCACAGAAAACTATCTATTCCATAACAATCAGCTCCTGATCTATTATCTTTACAATGCCTCAAATTTTCTAGCAATATACTTTATTTAAAACATCAGCATAATTCAATGCAGTGTCACTGGGCACATCTGGCTTTTGTGACATTAAGCCAATTGGTGGTCCCACTGACTTTTCCTCTTAATTAGATTTCTGAAAATGAATTAGATTGACTTTTGGTTACATTCTTTATTTATAAATAGCTGTCAGTATTTGGTTTGTTCTTGCCCTTAATTTTGTAATTTTAATTATTTTTGAATATATGATGAATAGACAGACTCTTATGGAACTCAAAAACCAGTAGGGCAGAGAGAAAACTCAAATAACAAGACAAACATATGTAAACTGACCTGTGTGAAAATTTCTATAAAGAAGAGACATGAGATACTTGAGGATGTTTTACCACAGTTAGAAGGTCAAAGACAGATTCCTTGTGGAACTGACATCTGAGGTGGGATCTGAATAATGAGTAGGACTTAAGAGGCAAGAAAAGGGAGATCTCTCTTCTTCTGGGTGTATGAGAGATGAAAAAGCTTTGCTGCTTCTCCCTCATCATCCATGGAGTCTTCTATAAAATCAAAACAAAAACAAAAACAAAAACTTAGAAAAGAAATAAAATATGTACACTAAGTCCTCTCCTTGTGAACCTTCAAGTTGCAAAATTTCAAGGATGCATATGTATGTTCATACATCCAATCATTCAAATTAGTTCAGGTAACTAGCATATATGGTCACTTGTGTGCATCCCCTACAAGTGGCTATGCTTCTGTGTACTTCACTGTTCAGTACTGTGTAGAGTATAGCACTACATTATCTTTATTTCAGGCCCAGGATGTATGGAAGCCAGTGTAAAAGCAGCGGTTCTGTAATTGGTACTGTATTGTACTTTCTAAGATACTGTACTGTAAGATTAAAAATGTTTCCCTTATTTTCTTAGCTTTTAATGTAACATTTGTGTGGAAACAATGATCAACCTACTACAAATTAGCTCTCTGTTCAGTTTAGTCACTCAGTCGTGTCCGACTCTTTGCGACCCCAAGAATCACAGCACACCAGGCCTCCCTGTCCATCACCAACTCCAGGAGTTCACTCAGACTCACGTCCATAGAGTCAGTGATGCCATCCAGCCATCTCATCCTCTGTTGTTCCCTTCTCCTCCTGCCCCCAATCCCTCCCAACATCAGAGTCTTTTCCAATGAGTCAACTCTTCGCATGAGGTGGCCAAGGTACTGGAGCTTCAGCTTTAGCATCATTCCTTCCAAAGAAATCCCAGGGCTGATCTCCTTCAGAATGGATTGGTTGGATCTCCTTGCAGTCCAAGGGAATCTCAAGAGTCTTCTCCTACACCAAAGTTCAAAAGCATCAATTCATCGGCTCTCAGCCTTCTTCATAGTCCAACTGTCACATCCATACAAGACTGCTGGAAAAACCATAGCCTTGACTAGACTGACCTTAGTCAGCAAAGTAATGTCTCTGCTTTTGAATATGCTCTCTAGGTTGGTCATAACTTTTCTTCCAAGGAGGAAGCGTCTTTTAATTTCATGGCTGCAGTCACCATCTGCAGTGATTTCTGGAGCTCAAAAAAATAAAGTCTGACACTGTTTCCCCATCTATTTCCCATGAAGTAATGGGACTAGATGCCTTGATCTTTGTTTTCTGAATGTTGAGCTTTAAGCCAACTTTTTCACTCTCCACTTTCACTTTCATCAAGAGGCTTTTTAGTTCCTCTTCACTTTCTGCCATAAGGGTGGTGTCATCTGCATATCTGAGGTTATTGATATTTCTCCCAGCAATCTTGATTCCAGCTTGTGTTTCTTCCAGTCCAGCGTTTCTCATGATGTATTCTGCATAGAAGTTAAATAAACAGGGTGACTATATACAGCCTTGACGTACTCCTTTTCCTATTTGGAACCAGTCTGTTGTTCCATGTCCAGTTCTAACTGTTGCTTCCTGACCTACATACAGATTTCTCAAGAGGCAGGTTAGGTGGTCTAGTATTGCAATCTCTTTCAGAATTTTCCACAGTTTATTGTGATCCACACAGTCAAAGGCTTGGCATAGCCAATAAAGCAGAAATAGATGTTTTTTATGGAATTCTCTTGCTTTTTCCATGATCCAGTGGATGTTGGCAATTTGATCTCTGGTTCTTCTGCCTTTTCTAAAACCAGCTTGAACATCAGGAAGTTCACGGTTCACCTATTGCTGAAGCCTGGCTTAGAGAATGTTGAGCATTACTTTACTAGCATGTGAGATGAGTGCAATTGTGCTGGTAGTTTGAGCATTCTTTGGCATTGCCTTTCTTTGGGATTGGAAAGAAAACTGACCTTTTCCAGTCCTGTGGCCACTGCTGAGTTTTCCGAATTTGCTGGCATATTGAGTGCAGCACTTTCACAGCATCATCTTTCAGGATTTGAAATAGCTCCACTGGAATTCCATCACCTCCACTATGTTTGTTCATAGTGATGCTTTCTAAGGCCCACTTGACTTCACATTCCAGGATGTCTGGCTCTAGATGAGTGATCACACTATTGTGATTATCTGGGTAGTGAAGATCTTTTTTGTGCAGTTCTTCTGTGTATTCTTGCCACCTCTTCTTAATATCTTCTGCTTCTGTTAGGTCCAAACAATTTCTGTCCTTTATCGAGCCCATCTTTGCACAATATAGCTCTGTTAAGCCAATTTTGTTACATACCTAAACTAATTATGTTGGACTCAGCAAATAAATTGAACTCATAAACATGCTCTCAGAACAGAACTCATTTGTATGTAAGGGACATACTGTAAATGTGTTTAAACCATAGAATTTTGCACAACTGGTATAATTTTGATATGAAATTTGATAATAAAGATATTTTTATTCAGAGTTCTGACCAATGCCCATGTTAGGTATCAGTTCAATTCCATTGCTCCCTTTGTCACACTCTTTGTGACTCCATGGATGGCAACATGCTAGGCTTCCCTGTCCATCATCAACTCCTACAGCTTGATCAAACTCATGCCCATTGAGTCAGTTATGCCATCCAGCCATCACATCCTCTGTCGTTCCCTTCTCCTCCTGCCTTCAGTCTTTCCCAGCATCAGGGTCTTTTCCAATGTGTCAGGTTTTTGCATCAGGTGGCCAAAGTATTGGAGCTTCAACATCAGTCCTTTCAATGAATATTCAGGACTGATTTTCTTTAGGATTGACTGGTTTGATCTCCTTGCAGTCCCAGGGACTCTCAAGGGTCTTCTCCAACACCACAGTTCAAAAGCTTCAACTCTTTGGTGCTCAGCTTTCTTTATAGTCCAACTCTCACATCCATATACGACTACTGGAAAATTCATAGCTTTGACTAGATGGACCTTTGTCAGCAACATAATGTCTCTGCTTTTTATTATGCTGTCTAAGTTGGTTATATCTTTTCTTCCAAGGAGCAAACATCTTTTAATTTCATGGCTGCAGTCACCATCTGTAGCAATTTCAGAGCCCAAGAAAATAAAGTATGTCACTGTTTCCACTGTTTCGCCATCTATTTACCATGAAGTGATAGGACCAGATGCCATAATCTTCATTTTTTGAATGTTGAGTTTTAAGCCATTTTTGTCACTCTCCTCTTTCACTTTCATCAAGAGGATCTTTAGTTCCTCTTTGTTTTCTTCCATAAGGGTAGTGTCATCTGCATATCTGAGGTTATTGATATTTCTCCCAGCAATCTTGATTCCAGCTTATGCCTCATCCAGCCCAGTACTTTGCATAATGTACTCTGCATATAAGTTAAATAGGCAGGGTGAAAATATACAGCCTTGATGTACTCCTTTCCCAATTTGGAACGAGGCCATTGTTTCATGTCCGGTTCTAACTGTTGCTTCTTGACCTACATACAGATTTAATGTTATGTGTAGTCTGAAATTAAAAAATAATTACCTAAATTAACCCTAATACTTTATTATGATACTAATGTTGAAAATGGAACTGGAAATATAGTATTTCTTCTTATACTGGACAGATGTTACATTGTATGCAATATATTTTCTATGTGTACATACCATCATATCCATTCATTTGTTCATATATGAAATATTTATTGAGAAGCTACTAAGTTATAGATATATAAGATGTGATGAGTCAGATTTCTAGGCCAATGGATTTATAACAGGGTTGAAGGTACAAAACGGGATAGGACTATAGCACAAGTATAGCTATACACAAAAGGCTTTTGTGGAGACAGAAAGAAGGGAAATTTTATTGGACAGAGGGTCGTGATCTACTTTCTAAAGGAAAATACATTTAAGAGGAGCTTTAAAGAATTAAATGGGATAATGGCCCTCAACACCTAAACAACGGAGACAGGCTGAGAACACAGTGAAATGAGGAGACTACGAATATCTTTTAGAGAAGTGATTTCATAATCAGAATCCAAGCAACTCATTCCTCATTTTGTAGATAAGGATTTGATGAAACCTGGAAAGCTCAAGTGCCTTGCCAAGGGCTACACAAGTAATTAGTCCCTTAGCCAGAACCAGACTCTCTGCTTCCTGACTCCACAGCATGAGGCAGGAACTGAAGCCACACAGGAAAAACAAAAGGATTGTAACATAATGGTGAGGTATTTTAGGACATGTTCTCATCTTGGAGTTTTTTTCAAGGCTCTTTGCTGTCAAGTGTACTTGGGAATAGATTTGTTTCTCTGTCCCCATGTAGCCTCAGAAGGTTACTCTGCAATTGACCCCACAAGAAAAAACCCACAGGTAACAGGAAACTATTATTCTACAAAGAAACAAGTTCACCTCTGGGATTACTAAAGAGAGGAAAAAAAAAAAAACCTTAAAATCAAGGCTAGAATAATTTTTTAAATAACCAGGAACTTGGAAAACTAATGCCAACCTAGACAGCATATTAAAAGGCAGAGACATTACTTTACCAACAAAGGTCCATCTAGTCAAAGCTATGGTTTTTCTAGTAGTCATGTATGGATGTGGCAGTTGGACTATAAAGAAAGCTGCGTGCTGAAGAATTGATGCTTTTGAACTGTGGTGTTGGATAAGACTCTTGAGAGTCCCTTGGACTGCAAGGAGATCAAACCAGTCAATCCTAAAGGAAATCAGTCCTGAATATTCAATGGAAGGACTGATGCTGAAGCTGAAACTCCAGTACTTGGCCACCTGATGTGAAGAATCAACTCCTCGGAAAAGACCCTGATGCTGGGAAAGATTGAAGGTGGTACAACGGAGGATGAGATGGTTGGATGGCATCACCGACATGATGGACATGAGTTTGAGTAGGTTCCAGGAGTTAATGGACAGGGAAGCCCAGCCTGCTGCAGTCCATGCTGGGTCACAAAGAGTCAGACACAGCTGAGTGACTGAACTAAACTTAACTAGAAAACTAATCTTGATTTCTTAGTTTCTTTGATCATTCTTTATGTAACATATGTTGGGACAATAGAAGAACAGAAAAGTTGTTTACTCATTTCCATGTTTGCTCATTTCCATAGATACCATGTAGGGACTGGAAGTACATCTTAGTTTTGTTAGTTGTGTCTTCAAAAGAGCTAAGGCACGTGTATTGAATAATGCATATTTGTCTCTTATCTAAATAACATTTTTATTAATCATTAGTGCATCCACTCAGAAAATAAAGACCCTGATGCTGGAAAAGATTGAGGGCAGGAGGAGAAGGGGATGACAGAGGATAAGATGGTTGGATGGCATCACCGACTCAATGGGCATGGGCTTGGCTGGACACCAGGAGACGGTGATGGACAGGGAAGTCTGGTGTGCTGCGGTTCATGGGGTTGCAAAGAGTCGGACATGACTGAGAGACTGAACTGAACTAATTTTCCAAATGGTAAATAGTATTTATCACTGAGATTAACATTGTGCTACCATTTCAAATGCACCGTGGTTCTTGATCACTGAGAGTTTTATATCCCTTAATACCAAGAAGGAAAACAAACAAACAAACTAAAAAACAAAACTCCCAAGGAATCTATTCCTCTGTTGGTGAAATTTCCCATCCTGGTCAGCCCTGGTTGGGCTTACTCTTATGATTCCTTTAAGGTTCAACTTATGTGTCACTTTTTCTTTTCTTGACCTGACCTTTCCCAAATGGATCACATGCTCTTCTTTGCTTGACATCACAGTGCATTCTGACTGCACCATATTGCGATCATAGGCTAATGTGCTTTTCTCCCTCATTAGAGTGTAGACTCTTGAAGGTAAAAGATTATATTTTATTTATTGTTATCTTCTAAACAGAAGAGCACAAAGCATTTGTAGATGTTCAAACAATGTTTAAGTGAAGAAATTTAGACTTATGACACATAGCTATCCCTTTCATAGGCGTATCATGTCATATTCACATTAGCATCCAAGAGAATTTTGAGCTTGACATAAGATAGAAATTCATATGGTTAATGAATAAATGTGATTGAATGGGAGATGGTCTGAGGGAAAGTATTAGATGTAATGAACAGTAAAGAAAGAAGATATCTATGTTAACTAAAACAATGAAAAAGGTTTATAGATAATTAGAAGGTGTCAGCTGGACCTTGGAAGACCCTAAACTTTGATGGAGATAGGAAGGGAACAGGAATTTCAAGTGGGAGATAGCTTATACAGAGATATATGTTGAATTTTTCCATAACATTTTATGAAAACCTGAACAACGTTTTAGGCCAACCCAATATATTTGAACATAGGTCAATTGGAATATTACAATAAGGATGGGCAAGACCAGTCAGTCAAACCTGTATGATATTCCCAAGGCACAATTTATAGGCCCTTGATGGTATAGTATAAGAAATATTAAGTAAATACATACTAATATTCTAACTTCAATCACAGTTATTGCCTGGTAAAGCAACTACAAGTTTCTACAATTTTCAGATGGCATTCATGTTTTACTCACTTAATTAACGCTAAATGGAAATGCAGATGTGTTAATAATAGGGTTTTGCACTCCACAATATGTTGCAATGCACAAAATTCACAATTAATAAAATGTCTTTGACAATATTATATAAAAATATGTATGATCTCTCAGTTGGTAAAGAATCCACCTGCAATGCAGGAGACCCCAGTTCGATTCTTGGGTCAGGAAGATCTATTGGAGAAGGGATAGGCTACCCACTCCAGTATTCTTGGGCTTCCCTTGTGGCTCAGCTGGTAAAGAATCCCCTACAATGCAGGATACCTGGGTTTGATCCCTGGGTTGGGACAATCCCCTGGAGATGGGAAAGGCTACCCACTCCAGTATTCTGGCCTGGAGAATTCCGTGGACTGTATGGTCCATGGGGTTGCAAAGAGTCAGACGTGACTGAGCAACTGGCACTTTTACTTTTTACTTTCATGACTTAATGAGACATTGACTTTTCAGCCCAAACATACAGCTTCTTCTGAAGTCAACTAAAGCAATGCATCTGAACAGAAGATTTATTCAGATAAATCAGATTTAGATCTTGCCTCTCCATGATTGTACTAACTATACTTTCTCTAAGGATATTAAAGAGAACTTCCTCAAGAAAAGCCAGTGCATGCACTGGAACCAGAAGTGCCTTTATTCCACTACTTTCTTTCTTTCTTTTTTTTTTAATGTGGGCCATATTTAGAGACTTTATTGAACTTCTTACAATACAGTAGATCCCATGAGATACCTGGGATCTCCCATCTGACACTTTGTGACCCTGTGGATCATTGCTCTCCAGGATCCTCGGTCCATGGCAATCTCTAGGCAAGAATACTAGAGCAGGTTACCATTGCCTTCTCTTGGGAATCTTCCCAACCCAGGGGTTGAACCTGCATCTCATGTCTCCTGAATCGGCAGGTAGATTCTTTACCACTAGCATCACCTAGGAAGCCCATATTTAAAGTCTTTATTGAATTTGTTACAATACTACTGTTTATGTTTTGATTTTTTGACCATGAGGCATGTGGGATCTCAGTTCCACAACCAGAGTGTGAACCAACATCCCTTGCTTTGGAGGGGGAAGTCTTAACCCTAAATGGTCAAGAAGTACTTATTCCACTATTTTCTTTACTACTTCCTAGTATAAGAGAAACTAAGCATTCTTGAGCCTAATTTTTATCTAAATGCCTACCTTGCAACATTACATCAAACACTTACCTTAAAGAATTGCTGTTACAAAGTGTTTAGTATAGCATCTGGAATATATAGGATGGCTATAAAGAATATTTTTTAGTAATTCATTTATTTGTTATAATTTAGTATTCATTGCCATTCACTTATTTATTTATCCATTCATACATTTATAGTGTCATAAATATGTGTGTTTGTTTCTGTTGCATGTGCTAGTGGTGTGTCTATAAATTAAACCAATAAAAATTAATGTTATTCCTATTTGCTTAAACCCTAATCTTGTTCTCTCCTGGGTCGAGGGAGAGGAAATAACAATTAGGTAAATATATAATATAAGTAATAATTACTGGGGCAGAGAAGTCAATGGCATCCCACTCCAGTACTCTTGCCTGGAAGATCCCATGGACGGAGGAGCCTGGTAGGCTGCAGTCCATTGGGTCGCGAAGAGTCGGACACGACTGAACGACTTCACTTTCACTTTTCACTTTCATGCATTGGAGAAGGACATGGCAACCCACTCCAGTGTTCTTGCCTGGAGAATCCCAGGGACGTGGGAGCCTGGTGGGCTGCCGTTTATGGGGTCACACAGAGTCGGACACTACTGAAAGGATTTAGCAGCAGCAGTAGCAATAATTACTGGGGAAGGGGAAAATCTAAGTAAAGCAACAGGAAATGTCAGAGATAGAAGAGTTAACAATTTTAAATAAAGGCATAAGAAAGTGACTTGTTAAAATGTGGCACTGGGTCCAGACTTTAAAGAGAATGAAGGGGTGGTAATTCCCTGGTGGTCCAGTGTTTGACTCTGCATTTACATTGCAGGGGACATTGGTTTTATCTCTGGTTGGGGAACTAAAATCCCATAAGCCCAAGTGGCTCAAAAACAACAAAAGAAAGGATGAAGTGTTGAGCCATTTGGATGTTTAAGGAAGAGTATTCCAGTCATAGAAAGGAGCAAATGAGAAAGCCTTGAGTTGACTGGGACTAATTTAGGAACAGCAAGAAAAACGGCATAATTGGAACAGAGACAGCTAGGGAAAGCTGGGGAAAACTGAAAATGAATTCAGAGAGGGAGCTAGCAGACATTTGAAAAGTTAATAACTTTGGCTTTATCCCTGAGTGACATGGGAAGAATGGAGGGGTGGAGCAGAGAGAGGATGATTTGACAGTTGACATATTTTAATAAGGTGATATGTGAAAAAAGACTTCATAGGAGTTGGGATCAGGGTTGGGACAGGGGAAGGACTGAATAAGGACTAAACTCTCGATACATCACAGATACAGTAGATAGAGACTGTGAAGGAAAGAACAGTATCAAGAATGATAGCCAGTCATTGGCCTCACCCAGCAAAGAATGGAGTTGGGGTGGGAGATATGGAAGATGGTGGAAGGAGCAGTCATGACCCAGGCTTTCTCAAAGATAACTGTACAATCCGCAAGACCACAATGAGTCTATATCGCACTCGTATTGCCAACAAGCCATTCCCCCTTCTCCCCCTCAAAAAAGAAAACATGGGTGTTAGGGGAGGGAAGGATGAATTGGGAGATTGGGATTGGCACATATACACCACTATGTATAAAATAGGTAACTAATGAGAACCTACTGTATAGGACAGGGAATTCTATTCAATGTTCTATAATGACCTAAATGGGAAAGAAATACAAGTAGGAGGGGATATAAATGTACTTGTGGCTGAAGTTGTAAAGTAGAAACTAACACAATATTGTAAAGCAACTAAGCTTCAATGAAAAAAAAAAAAAATTCCAAAAAGAAAAAAAAAAAAAAAAAGGGTCTTACGCAGCCAGTGGTCAATAAATACATGAATAGAAAAGGAACTAACTTTTGTTATGATCCCTCTATGTCACTTCACATACATTATCTTATTTAATGTTTGAAGGGTTTTATGACTTTTTATATTATTAAGTAAAACTTGAGAATCTCGTCTGTCTACAGTTTCCATAGAAATTGTCTGTGATCTCTGGCACTGAAGAATATGATGCTATTGTTCAACTGCACTTCAGACCTACAGAATCAGAATTCCTTATTTTGAGCCTTAGGAATCTGAATTTTTAACAAGGACACATTAATGTAATGACTCTAATACACCCCAAATTTTTAGAATCATCATTCCAAAGCTTACTGACTGATTGATAATTGAAAAGGAATAAGGTGGTAGATACATCTCCCATGGAGACTATAACTGCATTCTGGTTCTAGCCATTTTGTTTGTGTCTCAAACGTTTAAATATGGATGTCTGTAGAACGTATCTGCCAGTTTCTTACTTCACATTGGAAAGTTGTGTCAATATAGGTAAGTAACAATTCCCAAAACAAGGAAGAATAATACCTCTTAGATTTTTTGAGGTTACATGAAACATGTCCAACCACACCTCTATTTATAGGTGAGAAACAAATAGTTGGCTTATCAGAAAGCATATTCTTCTTATGAAAGAAAAACAGTAAAAGTCACAAATTATAGTTGTCTTTGACATTATTTTATAATAATTAGTGTTCAATGGAGTAACATTAGTAACTTAAAAAATCACCAAAATTTCTGACCACTTTCAACGTAACATTTTATTTTTAAAAACATCAGAATTAAGTGTTAATTTCTCAGGAAAAACTAATTCATCATGAGGAAATAGAAGGTAATTAATACATAAAAATAGAGGACCTATGTTTAGTTTTTTCTTCACATTGCTCTGTTTATCATCTCCTGTCTACCACGTCATGCTCACTCAGTGTTTAAATTAGAAAACCATGGGCATATCCTGGCTTCAGATTTAACTCTGCAAACAATCCAGATAGTTTTGATAGTCCTAGAATTTAATGGAAACCGTTCTGTTACACTCACCTGTAGCACTCTGATAGTAGAAGACAGTACAGCTTGATCCTGTAATCTCTCCTTCTAGAGCCAGATCAAGCTTCAAAAATGATTTATGTTTTCCCTACACATTCCCTGCGTGGCTCTAGTTTCTAATCAGCTACATCGTCATTTCTTTACTAAAGCAGATTTTCCTGACTTGAGTTCTAGGAGACACTAGTTCCAGATAATGCCCTGAGGTCAAGAGAATATAGGAGATATACTTTTCCCTTAGTGTATACCGTATACTTTAGCAAAATAAAGGATCCGAGAAATCTCATAGCAAAAGAATATATTTGATTTTTTTACCCCAATGCTATCATTCTTACTGTGGCAGGGAACTACTTTTCTCCCAGTACTGCAATGAAACAGTGCCTTTGAACACTTACAAAACACTATTATTGTTCTTAGTTTAATTTATAGGTAACTCTGACCACAAGTATTCTTAGTTCACTTGAGTATATTCAATTGCCATTTCATTTCACAATAACAGGAATCCCTTAAGTATTTATTCTCAAGATTATTAGTTCTATAAAGTTATCACACTGCTTGGACTCATTGATCTCAAGGTGTTATAAGTGACACTGATTGGCCCTGAGAAGAAGTTGAGAATGTTATCTCTCGATAACTAACAACAATGGGGAGGGGGAGACAGGGGATAAACCTTAAACGACTAAAGTTGTGATAAATTTAATTGGAATAATGCATGTGATGACTTCAGGTTAGTGCCTGGGGGTTGGCATAAGAGTCAGACATGACTTAACAACTAAACAACAACAAATTTATTTTTCAGAACTCTCTCCTCAAGTGTTCAACTTAGCTGCCACTGGAAATGTACCAAGTATTGGCAGTTCAATGTCACTGTTAACCACACTGGGTGTTTCTTTTTGTTCTAATGTTTCTCATTTGGTAAATCAAATGCTATCTTGCTACCAAAAAGAAAAGAAAAAAAAGAAGCTTTGTTCCAACTCTCAGAAGTCTGTTTATGGAAAATAAACGAGGAGAACTCAAGTACAGTCCAGAGGTGGCCAGAAAGTGAATGGTTAGTAGATTCAGGAGTAAATATATGAGCATAAAGATACGGTTCCAAAGATAGCAGTTTAGAGTCAGAAAGAAGGCCTCAGCCTCCACGTCCCCTATCCACTGGTGTTAGAAAAAATGAGACTCCCAGTCAACAAAATTTGTAAATAAAAAAGGTAAATAATTTTGTAAAAATGTGACAATGTTCATGGGATTAAGAACCAGGTAATCTTCTACTTGAAGGAAGCTGATCATTTTATGATCTACATAGGCTAACCTGATACAAAGACCCCGGGTACAGACATACCACTCCCCAGAGGCCTCCTAGCCAGGAGTCAGATCAGCCTTATGCCTGGGACATAAGTAGGGGGACCAATAGGCCACAGAAGACTCTAGCTCAGTTCCTCCAAGGTCAAAACGCTGATTTGTGAAATGCATCAATTGTCTTCAAGACATGCCTGTCCACCTGTCAAGGGAAAAGGAAAGTCAACCTGAGTCCAGAACAATGGACTTTAACCTAGAATAAAAGCCTAAAGTGTAAGTGTGAAGATTATGAGGAGTCAGGGATAAAAGCAGAATGTTGTAACCGCTTGGGGTAGCCATCTGGGTCTGGCCTCTGCTCTTTCTCTCTAGGGATACTGGGCATGTGGGCATGTCCACACACACACACACACACAAACATGCACACATACACACATTCTGAAACCAAATCAGGAACTGTTGCTGCTCCTTTGGCTGGACTCTCCCATGCCTTTGATTAAGCTTCTCTAATCTGCTCTAGGCATAGTGTCTCTAAAGGAACTGTATAACTTACTCATACGAAGAATTCTTTTTTGACCAACTGATTTTTTTTTGTAAATTGTTCTGTTACGACCAAAGTGGGGACAAGACAGGTCTCTCCATGCCCTTCCATTTTTCTTTTCTTCAAGATATGTTACTATATCAACCCAAAGTGGCTAGCAATGAACTCTTGTTGCGAGGTTGGCAAAATAAATGTGTTTTGACAGGGGTATACTTCTGTTATTCTCTCTTCTGCTTGCTATATGCCCAATTCATTTTGAGAAAGGGTGTCTAGCTACCCCTATTTCCCTAAATCCTTCTGCTTTGGGGATGCACACAGTCATCCTAACTTTACTGGTATGTCTGTTTTAAAAATCCTCTTCTGTCTCAAATGTTCATTTCTTTGCTAAGGCATTAAAAAGAAATATGGTGGATTGAACTGGTTTCTGTTAAGATGTGGATGACTCATAATTCATTTGGTGCACTAATGGATGGTGCATAAAAATGACACCTTTCTGGCAATCATAGTGGAAGTAAAGATTTTCTTGAGATGGGAGCAGGAAGTATCTGCCTGAAATTTTCTAAAGTGTATTACTGAACTCTATTATTTAAAGAAGCACCTGTCTTTATTCCATGTTCATAGTGAATGTGAAATTTGAGGTAACTTTAAAGAAGAAAGGAGAGAGGAAGAGAGGGAGAGAGCTAGAAGAATTTCTTATCCAGAGTAATCTATATAATTGCTTCAATTCTGTTTTATTTGGATTTCTCATAACTGGCTTTACCAAGAGAAAACTTCTGCAAGAAGCAAAAATTAACAATTCCAACAGAGCAATGATACTTTAAGAAGTATAGCTAATAGAGAAGCCATACAAAAATAATGAGCTATGAGTTTCAATCATTGTAAGACTAATGCCGCATCCTTATGAAAGAAACACTAATCAAGTTTAGAATATCCGGTTCGTTTCCGATTTTTTTCTTAAGTAACCAAATTAGTCACCCATACAATATTAAATCTCCTGTTCATTATCCATAAAATGTTTTGCTTTATTTGGGGAGAGAAGTTCCTGAAATTAAACAGAGAATGACACATAAAGTTATAACTAGTTTTCCAGTAAATGAATGTCTTTGAGTAGCATATTTTTTCCTTCCTTAAATGCAATTGGCCTCATACACATCATAATTCCTGCAGCAAATTCAATTTTGATACTCAAAACAGAAACATTCTTACAAGTTTTATTGTTCCATATTATCTAGTGCAATTTTCTATCTTCCTTAGGGTTCAGTTGCTTTGCTAAAAAAGAGACCAACTGAATTGGTTATCTTCTTGCTAATTTAAGTGTGAGTGAGCAAGAGTGTATTGGATATTTAATAGAGGATCAGAGTTAGACTTGCGTCAAAGTCAGCACTGTGCCTCCACGTCACTGAAAGTCAGGATCTAATTCTCAGGCTGTCACTGAGCATACTAGAGATTAACAGAAAGGAGAGGAAATGGATAGCACAGTAGGAAACTATGTTTTTGAAATGCAGGCTTGGGATAGATGAAAGGAGCTTACAAGTCAACCTGGGCAACTGATACATGGCAGAAGGCCAACTTGATTACTACAACGGATGTAGTCAAGACAGTTTGTCCTTTCTGCACTGTTTGCTGGAGTGAGGAAAGGTGAATAAACTTGCAGGTCTGATAGTGGGCAAAGACTGCTGTTCTGAGTTGCTTAGTGCACCTTTGAAAGTAATTAATGCAAGCAAAAGAAAGATATCATTTGCATTGCAAATCTATGATGAGCTTCCAGATTACTCTATCTCTGAGACAGTATTTTCTAAGAAAGGAATGTTTAGTCATGAGGAGAGTACCACACCAGCTTTTGTCCCAGGTGACATATCAACTCCCTAAAGGCATCTATTTGTTGACTTGAATGCATGTGTCTGTCATACTGAGCATCTCTATTGCACAGAATAGGACCAAGAGCAGCTCTTGTCTCTTCATGTTTTCTTCTTGATGTGTCCTAACCTGACATGATACACTTTCTTTAGTTATGATAAGGTCATTCTTTAAGCTACAGCCAAGTAGCTGTTTCTGTCCATTCAGGAAATGCTGTGATTCTTTCTAGATATTAAGAATTTACTTTGGAAAAATGGTGACAATGTTTTCTTTATCTCCAAATGTTTGGAAACCACCTACTTTTATCCCCAGATGTTGCATTTGGCAGCCAAAATCCCATGGTTTCTGACAATGTTATAGACACTTAGATTCCCAGTGCAGTCAGAGCTGCCAAATCTATTGGCAAACTAGATAATTGTTTCATTTTTGATACAAAGTTTTAGTGAAAAGCATCATACGCTGCCCACTGACCTTGTAAAAGCATCCAATAGCATGTCTTCCCTTTGGTAACCCCTAAGCAAGGTTGATTGCCATAAGTTCACAGAGAACCCCAAGCTATTGCATTTTACTAGAAAATGTCATTTGCAACTGGTAACACCATAAAACTGCACTAATGGGAACTGGGCCCCACTGAGACTCAGCACACATTTCATTTTTCTCCAGGAGCATCTCAATACCTCTGGCAGGGTTGATTCACTCTCCCTAATATTGAGATCCTCTCCTTCAGGTGACATGACACTTTACTGATGCCTTCCCAAGAGTCCCCACATCTTCTACATAATTTTCTGCTTAAAAATGATTTTCCTTATCCGTTTTATCTTTCCTTCAGTCCTTTTTTTCTCTCTCCTCTGTTTTTCCTTTATGCTTCCTCCCATTTTTAATTTAAATTCAGTAAGCATCTCTCTGGCTTTACCACTGCAAGGATTTATAATCTGAGGTAAATTCCCTTCTGCATCAGAAGTCCTCCTTTTCTGTCCAGAATGAGACTTTAAGACTCAAACTAGGTGTACTTACTTCTGAGAAGTGTTCTCTGAGCTCTCTAAGCTAACTTGGTTCTCCCTTTCTGTGCAATTGGAGACAACAGGCTGACCTCTTCCTTTATGAAACCCCATTGTAATTGGCTGCTGGCTCCACTCGTGTGTGATCCCGTTGAAGAAAACAGTTGCCTTTGGCCATTTGTATGTTTCTCGTAGCACTAGGTTCTCAATATTATTGTTTTGAATTATAAAACATTTAAAGCAAGTCCTCAATATTATTTTCAAATTATAAAACATATAAAAACAAAAACAAATATTTTGAATCCCTTACTATTCTTGTTTATACTTGTTTATGCTTAATTAACCTTGTGGGTTGAAGGCCTTGAGCTCCATTCAGAACCATATGTAGTCCAGAGGAGGCTACGGGGGTGCTATGGGGGTGCCACGGCTGTCACAATGCAGGTGCTCATGGACCTGAAGACAGGATAGCCCTGGACCTCTCCTCCAAAGTGTGATGGGGGTCTTGTTCACCCCGTTGTGATTACTCCAGTGACATGGTCCTGTTCCGCTCTGAAGAAACTGGTCAGAACAATCCTGAATTTCCTTCTGCCGGCTCATGTGCCTTTGGACTCATGGACAGAGTTCTTTGGATTGTGGCTTAATTATTCATTTTTATGAATGTGGATCTGATTTTACCAAGATCGTTTTTTGTGATTGTTAGCACTGTTCTGCATTTTCCCCCTCATTTTTCTCTTTCCACCACCAACCCCTCTGCCATATGATCTTATTGGTGAGGAAAGACCTGTTATTGGTTCTTTGTCACCCCTGGTGGCTCAGACGGTAAAGCGTCTGCCTACAGTGCGGGAAATCCGGGTTCAATCCCTGGGTCAGGAAGATCTCCTGGAGAAGGCAATGGCACCCCACTCCAGTCCTCTTTCCTGGAAAATCCCATGGATGGAGGAGCCTGGTAGGCTATAGTCCATGGGGTCGTAAAGAGTCGGACACGACTGAGTGACTTAAGCAGCAGGTGTCACCATTTATGTGTGTTTTGGGGCTTCCCAGGTGGCACTAGTGGTAAAGAACCTACCTGCAGTGCAGGAGACATAAAAGAAACAGGTTCAATTCCTGGGTCATGGAGATCCCCTGAAGGAAGGCATGGCAGCCCACTCCAGTATTCTTGCCTAGCAAATCCCCTGGACAGAGGAGCCTGGTGGCCTACAGTCCACAGTGTTGCAAAGAGTCAGATATGACTGAAGAAACTTAGCGCACACATATGTATATATTTTGGAAAGCATGAGACTCAAAAGCACAATGATCACTTCTATTCATTTGAAACTTCAACAGAGTAGTATCTATATGTTTTATGAAGTTGCCTGTGTGGGAACCCATAGGATGCCAGAGATGAACACTTCTTTACTGCCCTTTCTGCTGCTATCATCAGAATCATAAATTATCATCAGAAAAAGGTTAGTTGTGGCACCAAGTCACATCAATTTCATAAAATAAATGGCAACTTGCAGCTTATTTTAGAAGTATAACTTTTATTTAGTTAGAATTATAATTTTTAAAAAGCTTACATTCATAAGGCATTCATTTGTTGTAAATATTCAATATATTTATTTGAGAAAAAGAGCCTGGTGTTGTAAACATGTATGGTTATGTATCTGAGTCTGTGGTAACACTCTCATCTTGTCTGACTCTGAGCATCATGTCCTTAGTAGCTGTTCATTTCTTTGTGTGTTCCTTCTGTTTTTACATGTTTATGCTTAATATTGCTATATCTAGTTGCTTTCACTAGCAATTTATTGAGCTTCTAGCCTGTCCTTCTAACTGTGGACTCTGTAGTCATTGGTCTCCCCATATTCATATTTTGGGACAGTGGAAGTTGCCAGGAGCAACGATTGACCTGACTGTATTATTGCCTATGACAACAACTTGCATGGTGACTTAAGATATTGGTGTGAAACCTTTGGCTCAGATTCCAAAATATATCTGTTCTTCACAAGTTGTATTTCTATAAATGCTTCTCCTTCCCAATAAGTGTGTAGTGCTAAGCCAGGTAGTGTTTTTTTTTTTTTTCATTAAAAATTTTAAATCCTGTGTCCAGTTACATTTTAATGGAGTACATTTCATGCAGGAAATGGACTTAATTGAAAACTGACTTAGAAAACTGTAAGGATTTAGGTGACTGCATTAATAAAAGGGGATCATTTTCTCTTCACCTTTTAAAGTTCTTATGAAACAGGTAACTGAATAAATATTGGATTCAGTTCAGTTCATTTCAGTTCAGTTGCTCAGTAGTGTTCAACTCTTTGCGACCCATGAATTGCAGCATGCCAGGCCTCCCTGTCCATCACCAACTCCCGGAGTTCACTCAGATTCACGTCCATCGAGTCAGTGATGCCATCCAGCCATCTCATCCTCGGTCATCCCCTTCTCCTCCTGCCCCCAATCTCTCCCAGCATCAGAGTCTTTTCCAATGAGTCAACTCTTCGCATGAGGTGGCCAAAGTACTGGAGTTTCAGCTTTAGCATCATTCCTTCCAAAGAACACCCAGGGCTGATCTCCTTCAGAATGGACTGGGTGGATCTCCTTGCAGTCCAAGGGACTCTCAAGAGTCTTCTCCAAAACCACAGTTCAAAAGCATCAATTCTTCAGTGCTCAGCCTTCTTCACAGTCCAACTCTCACATCCATACGTGACTATGGGAAAAACCATAGCCTTGACTAGGCGGACCTTAGTCGGCAAAGTAATATCTCTGCTTTTGAATATGCTATCTAGGTTGGTCATAACTTTCCTTCCAAGGAGTAAGCATCTTTTAATTTCATGGCTGCAGTCACCATCTGCAGTGATTTTGGAGCCCCCCAAAATAAAGTCTGACACTGTTTCCACTGTTTCCCCATTTATTTCCCATGAAGTGATGGGACCGGATGTCATGATCTTCATTTTCTGAATGTTGAGCTTTAAGCCAACTTTTTCACTCTTCTATATAGGCAAAATGTGGCAGCCTTTCTTCCCCCAGTTCTGTTAATTTACCCAGTATAGCTGACTCTAGATTTTTCAATCCTTGTATTCCTGCAATTTTGAATCTTCATAGATGTCAATCCCAGAGAATCTGTCAAGTAAAAAACATTTATGCTTAGCAATCAAAATATGCATTTTACAGTTTAATAACTTCTAAACTTGAATTCACTTAATGTCATTAATTAACTATGTTGATACTGCATTCTGGATTTTGCTTGAGTACCTGTGCCATTCTGTTTAGCAGAGTCAGGGTCCAGCCAGGTACTCTGCAGTGTGCACTCTCATAAGATGGATTTTTTTTTTTTTTAGTTTTATTAGTCCTGATACATTTTAGTCTACTTCTATTTTGACTTTAAAAATTAGTACACAGTTTATAATTGTGTAATTCCTTGAACAGTACAAAGAGCCATGGTCCCTTTTCCCTAATTCATGATTTTATTTTATTTTATTTATTTTTCCCAATTACTTGCGTTTCTGATTCTCCAAGGATCAAATACTCCAGTGAGCACTGAAGTGTGTCTCCATGGTAAGCCAAAGGCTGCACACTTCAGCCTCCAACTGTTCTGCAGCAACCCTGACTTGACAGGCACAAGTAGCCACACTGTGCAAGAATACATGCCAAGGAAGGTGTCAATAATGAGTTAAGAATAAGAAAACTACCAATTTTAAAATACTAACCTTGGACTCAATTTTTTTAGGGAGTCAGCTTTCCCACATTGATAAGAGGATTTGTAAATTTTGGGAGGTCATTTGCTCCTCATAACAATGTGTCTCATTTGAAAAATGAAGCTAAGTAGAATTGACTCTTAATAGTTTATTGAAATACATTCTAACAACTGGTAACTAAAGGCATGCATTCAGTAAAAGAGGTGCTTTTTCTGTGATGTAGGCATGAAATGGTGCCTATGAGCATGCAGTGGAAATGTGAACTGTGGTGATTAGGTTCAGCATTTCTGAGGTAGCACTATCAGTGGGCCTTTAAAGACACTTTGTGAGTATATATTAACTTTCACTTTTGCTATTAAATTATGGCAATTCTATTACAGAGAGGGAGTTTGACTTGATTTTGTTCAAAATGACTTCTCCTCAGCACCCAGGAGATAAAATTGACGTATTTTTACAACATAAGCATGTTTATTTTATACATTGTGTTCATTCTTGAATAAAGTACGTTCAGTGTTGGTTTGTAGATAGTAAAAATAAAGTATTTGATTTTTAGTCAATAAATGTTTTTCAGTCCTGAAAAAAAGCATTCATACAGCTTGATAATAAAGCACATGCACATGATGCTTATTTGCTTGACATATGCTTAAATAGTTCTTAAAGAACATTTAGCTGTTAATTGAAATTATTAAAAGACTTGTTTTCATTTTTCTCTTTAAGTATTTACAGTGACCTTAAGTTTCTAAATATTTGAGGGAAGATTTTATTGGTTTCTAATTTTATTGTATCATGACCAGAAAACATTATCTATATGATTGATTCTTTTTTGTTTATTGATATTTTCTTTGTGATCAGTACATGATCATTGTCCCTTTTATGCTTGAAAAGAATCTATATTCTATGATTGTTGGTTATAGGTCTCTATCTATGCTATATTAAGCTTCATGATAGGTTGTTCAGATTTTCCTTAGCCTTACTAGGTTGTTGCATATGGAAATTAATATTATTCACGATATTAATTATGAGTGTTGATTTGTGCCTCAAATTTTGTCATTTTTTGTTTTGCATATTTTGAGGCTATATGTATATACAAATTTAAAATGTTCAAATTAATATGTTTCTTTTTCATTATGTATCTAAATATATTGTATATCTAAATATATTGTACCTTACTGTTACTAGAATAACTATATTAATATTATCTTGTTTATTATCTCTCTAAATCATTTTTCACCTTCTATTTTAAATGTGTGCTTTAGAAGAAATTGGTAACATGAACTCAGTAAACAGAACATAAGGCTTAACATTAAAAAAAAAACCAAAGTAAGTTTAAAAAATGAAGAGTTTCTTCATGATTGAGGTAATAGAAACTGAAAAACAAAGTGTTCTTATTATAAGGATAAAAGTTAAAAACAGTAGGGAAAATGGGTGTACTAAAAATGGAAATGCTGGAATAGAAAAGGAGCTTGAAACGATTAAAGTTAATACCAAGAGAAAAGACAAGGAGATTAATGGAAATAGAATACACAAAAGATGTAGAGGACAAGAAAGGACAAATGGTAAACTTTATCCCCAGACCCTGGCGTTCTGAATAAAATGAGCACTAAGAATTGAGACTTGTATATGATGAAGGGAGTCCCAGTGATCAGAGCTGCTTCTTTGAATGAATTCAAGACTGAGCAGCAGTCACGGGAGAATGAGAAATATGTAGACAATAAGTACAGGCAGGTTTTATGAGTTGTTAAACTTTCAAAATAACTTTTTATAAATGTTTAAATTATTGAATCCTATAATGTAACTAACTTATAAGGAAAAACATAAGTGTAGTCTTCCAGAAGAAAGTGAATTATATGAAAGGAAGAAAAATAATCATAGGCAAATAATACTCCAAGTCAATCTTTTATTGATTAATAAAGGCCAGAAAAGATATTATCAAATGTATAATAAGTTGGTGGTACAGGCTGAATGCATGCCCCGTTCTTAAAAAAAAAAAAAAAAAAAAAAAAGGCAAAATCCAAACAATGTAAATGACTGCAGTGAAAATGTTATCTTAACTGTGGAGGACATGAGGCCACATCTCTAAGTATCTATGCATTTTCAATGGTCCAGAAAATTTTTATTTAGACTAATTTTCCTTTTATATAAAAACATCATATATATGTAATCTTAATAGGGCAAGAATTTACAATGTCCTAAATTTGACCTATCTTTATAATAGCTTTATTGTAATGGACTAGGAAATATATAAACCAAAATCAATGAGTGAGAAATGAAAAAACTATGGCAAACAAACCAGCAAAGAATATCTAATCCTCTGAGATATTGAAATTAGGGTAAAACCATTTGGTAATTACACTTATAGAAAAGGAAGCAAATGTACTGAGTTCTAACAGAGTTAAGTTTTGTAATTAATTTAAAAAAAATACAAAAGTCAGAGAATGGAACAGGTGAAAAATCTTACGGAGAGTATTTCTTAAAGTTATAAAGTAGGGAGAAAATTGCTTTATGTAAAACTGAAGCAAGTAGTTAATGTGAAATAATTGCAAATGTAAAATACTAATGTTTTTTATAACAATTATCTTTAAGGTATATTTTAGAAATCAAAAATTTTGTTTTGGTTAAATATTTTATCTTATGTTAATCAATATTTTCAATTTCATCTGTTTTATTTTCAAATTAAAGTAAAATGATGATGTATATGAGTTATATAATTTATTTGATAAAACTATTTCTAAATATCTATTAAGCTATTTGCGAATACCTGTAAGTCTCTTTCAGTATACACCCATTAAAAGATTTTTGGAATGTTAACTTATACCGGGTGATGAGTTTTGCTCCTTTTTTTTTTTTTTTTTTGGTACTTTTCAATACTTGTGATGTTTTTGTCATTGTTCTAGTTAATAATGAGCAACAATCAACTTTATAAAATTATAGCCTCATTTTTTATTAACATGATATGTTTGTTGTCAAATAAATGTTGAAAACATAAAGAAGAGAATATAAGCCTTTTATATGAATTTCACCTGGCATCAGATTTACTTTCTTAGCAAATTCTAATTTCCATCCACCATCTTCAATATAAAGTTACAGTGACCCTCTAAGTCAGAAGCAAGGCTGTCAAACCCACTTAATCTCTCTTGGTACTGAAATAGGTCAATATGCATTGAGTTGGTAAGATTAGAATGTATTTATTCAAGTGAGTTTGTGGCTACTAACTCCCATTCACTCATTAAAAGAAAGTAAAATGTGGATGTCACTGATATAAATCAGTTATTCAGAAGATGAGCTCATATTGGTAGAGAAGAAAGAAGGATAAATAAGTTTCTGATCCAGTGAACTCAAGGTGATGATGCTAGAGAAGTGTATGGGTGTCATGTAGGCAACAGAAAGTGCAGAACTGGATGGGAGGTCAGGGCTGGCACTCTAAACTGGAGACTGTGAACAGTAGCTCTCCCAAGTTTTCTAGTGTTGTGTGGGAGTTGGGTCAAGTGGGGAGTCTCCCAAGGCCACCAGTTTGGGCAAGCATCACAGGAGATAATGACATCCTATTTCCTATCAGTAGTTTCTTTTTGACAGTCACTAGAGAGTTGCCCTTTATGTACATGTACATTCTGGAGGTGATTGGCAGTCTTTTAGACAACGTGGAATGGTGTGTATAATTCCCGGAAAAGTCAGTGGGAAACTATTGTATTTTTATAAGATGTTGTTACCCAACAAATTGCATGTGCCCAATGCATAGTGAGGCCAGACAAAGAGAAGTGTCAAACTGTGGAGCAGAGACAGGATAATTTCAGGGCTATGCATGGAAAATGGATGACTCGTGCCCCCCAAAATCTGAACTCCCTGAAAAAATTCAGCAAAGCATCTTTACGGATCATTGAAAAAGCAAGAGAGTTCCAGAAAAATCACCTATTTCTGCTTTATTGACTATGCTAAAGCCTTTGACTGTGTGGATCACAATAAACTGTGGAAATTCTGAAAGAGATGGGAATACCAGACCACCTGACTTGCCTCTTGAGAAACCTATATGCAGGTCAGGGAGCAACAGTTAGAACTGGACATGGAACAACAGACTGGTTCATAATAGGAAAAGGAGTATGTCAAGGCTATATATTGTCACCCTGCTTATTTAACTTATATGCAGATTACATCATGAGAAATGCTGGGCTGGAAGAAGCACAAGCTGGAATCAAGATTGCGGGGAGAAATATCAATAACCTCAGACAAATGACACCACCCTTATGGCAGAAAGTAAAGAGGAACTAAAAAGCCTCTTGATAAAAGTGAAAGAGGAGAGTGAAAAAGTTGGCTTAAGCTCAACATTCAGGAAACAAAGATCATGGCATCTGGTCCCATCACTTCATGGCAAATAGATGGGGAAACAGTGAAAATGGTGTCAGACTTTATTTTTTTGGGCTACAAAAATCACTGCAGATGGGGACTGCAGCCATGAAATTAAAAGACGCTTCCTCCTTGGAAGAAAAGTTATGACCAACCTAGATAGCATATTGAAAAGCAGAGACATTATTTTGCCAACAAAGTTCCGTCTAGTTAAGACTACGGTTTTTTCAGTGGTAATGCATGAATGTGAGAGTTGGACTGTGAAGAAAGCTGAGCACCAAAGAATTGATGCTTTTGAACTGTGGTGTGGGAGAAGACTCTTGAGAGTCCCTTGGACTGCAAGGAGATCCACCCAGTCCATTCTAAAGGAGATCAGTCCTAGGTGTTCTTTGAAAGGAATGATGCTAAAGCTGAAACTCCAGTACTTTGACCACCTCATGCAGACAGTTGACTCATTGGAAAAGACTCTGATGCTGGGAGGGATTGAGGGCAGGAGGGAAAGGGACAACAGAGGATGAGATGGCTGGATGGCATCACTGACTCGATGGACGTGAGTTTGAGTGAACTCCAGGAGTTGGTGATGGACAGGGAGGCCTGGCATACTGCAATTCATGGGGTTGCAAAGAGTCAAACATGACTGAGCAACTGAACTGAACTGAACTGAACTGAATTTTTATTGGGGTATAGTTGAATTCTATGGACAGAGAAACATGGTGGGCTACAGTCCAAAGGATCACAGAGTCGGACATGACTGGGCTGGTAACACTACTTGCTTATAACTGATTTACAATGTTATGTTAGTTTCTGCTGTATAGCAAAGTGAATTAGTTATACAGATACACATATCCAGTCTTTTTTAGATTCCTTTCCCATGTAGTCCATTACAGAGAATAGTTCTCTGTGCTATACAGGAAATTCTTATTAGTTATCTATTTTATGTACTAGTGTATATATAGCAATCTCAACCTTCAGATTTATCCTCATCTCCCTTTTCCCGCTTGATAACAATGTGTTTTTCTACACCTGTGAATTTTTGTTTTATATGTAAATTCATTTGTATCTTTTCTTTTTCTTTAAGATTCTACATGTAAGTAACAACTCAGAAAGCTTCTTTAAAGGCAAGGTAATGGAGGGCCATGGTTCAGTTCAGTTCTGTTCAGTCACTCAGTCATGTCCGACTACATCTTGGTGTAGCAATCCTTTGTTCTTGCAGCTGTCCACTTAGGTTAGGTCATGATGTTCCTGTAAAACTCCAACAAGATGAATGTTATTCCCTGTTTTGCAATGTTTTATCTCTACATGAATGGAAAAGTGTTTTACCCTTAAAGGTCAAAGCCTTGAGAATGGGTTATCCTGTATATTTCAGGCTATAGGCAACATTTTAAATCAAAGCAAAGGCAATGGAATACAAAGGTTAAAGTAAAAGAAACAGATCTAACATGAAGTCAGATGTGTTATTCCCCATTACAAAATAGTAAGTATTAGGGTAGTCTTTTTATTGTGGTGGTATATAATAGCTTTAATGTTTCTTTCACCTTTTGTAAATCTATGTCTAGATTATCAAAGAAAAAGCACAAACATATGTTTGATTCTATTAAATATCACATATTTAGAAGTTTGGGGAATTCTTGGGTGTTGACTGAAAGTTCATAGGTAATCAGAATGATAGAATCAGAATCGGTGAAGCAAATAATGATACTCCCAGATGAAGCTCTTTTGGGTAGTAATACTATTAAAAATAATTGTTAAAACAATTCACTGGGTTCACTTCCTTTTTTTTAAATTATTCCAGTTTAACACTTTGCTATGCTTCATGGTGTTTAGTAGACTCAAAAATAATGACACCAAATGACATGACAACACCATTTGGTAGAACAAAATGCACTTCAGTAGGAAGAACAAAATTCAAATTCAGTTGCATCAGTTAACAGCTTTGTGACCTTGGGCGTGAAAACTACCTTTTGTGCAGCAGTCTTTTATGTGGCAATATGGGGGATAAGCCTGTCACATAGGGGCATTGTGAGGATGACATGAGACAATGTTTACAAAGAGCTTAAAATGTAGTCAAGGCTCCATGAGTGGCAGCTACTGTTGCAAGAGTGCAGAAAAAAAAAATGTTTTGAAAGTTTTGCATCTTTCAGGGATGCATAATTTGACATTCCAAAATCCTTATAGATTTTAACTTTTTTTTTAATATTTGCATCCTCATTTCATTAGCAGATGTACTGTTATTGGCACATGCTGCTATTTCTTAGGTAGGAACATTTGCTTTCAGATTATTTGGCTGACATTCCCAGTTATATCCTGGCTAACTATGATCTCACATTCTGTCCCTAAAGTCCCAAACACTCAAAAGCACAGTCATTCTTTTCATGAAACCAGACATGAATGTGATTGCACAGTTGTTGATGACATAAAACAGTCATCAATCTGGTTTACTTATCTGATCCAAATAAGCTATGTATACTGGAACAGATTCAACTAGACAAATCTCTATTTCAAGCCCAAAACCTTAAAGTGATTTGGATAACAATGAGAGCAGGAATCAGAACATGCATTAGCCTTTCCCTCTTTAAATCTGCTTATACCTTGAATAACAATGTTTCTGTTCTATATCTTAAAAAAAAATTTTAAATACCTTCGTTTGAGGCAATGTATTAAATTCTTTAATGCATGCACACGTGCTCAGTCATGTCCAACTCTTGAAACCCTATGGACTATATAGCCCACCGGGCTCATCTGTCGATGGAATTTTCCACGCAAGAGTACTGGAGTAGGTTGCCATTCCCTTCTTCAGGGGGTCTTCTGACCCAGTGATTGAGTCCATGTCTCCTGCATCTCCTGTAGTGCCAGGTGGATTCTTTATCATTAAGCCACCTGGGTACCCTTAAGTGGTTTATAGACAATAAATATATTCAATCCTTACAACAACCTTGAAATATTAGTATATCTATTTTATTTTTTAATTTATTTTTATTGAATTATAAGTGATTTACAATATTGCATTAGTTTCAGGTGTAAAGCAAACTATTTCATGTGTGTGTGTGGGGGGGGGGGGTGGGGGGGGTGTGTGTATATACATATATACATTATTTTCAGATTATTTTTCCTTACAGTTTATTATAAAATATTGAGCATAGATCTCTGTGCTATACAGTAGGTCCTTGTTGGTTATATGTTTTATATATAGTAGTGTGCATATGCTAATGCCAAACTCCTATTCTATCCCTCTCCAACCTTTTCTCTTTGGTAACCATAAGTTTGTTTTCTATATCTGAGTCTATTTCTCTTTTGTATGTAAATCTATTTGTTTCACTTTCTTTTAGATTCCACATGTAACTGATATTGTATGATATTTGTTTTTCTCTGACTCACTTATTATGATAATATCTAGGATCATTCTTTTTTATGACTGAGTAATATTCTGTCATATATATATGTGTGTGTGTGTGTATGTACACCACATCTTTATCTATTCATCTGTCAATGAACATTTAGGTGGCTTTCAAGTCTTGGCTATTTTTAAAAATGCAGCAATAAATATTGGGGTTCATTTATCTTTTTTGAATTATGGTTTTCTCCAGATATATGGGAGAAGGCAATGGCACCCCACTCCAATACTCTTGCCTGGCAAATCCCATGGACGGAGGAGCCTGGTAGGCTGCAGTCCATGGGGTCACTAAGAGTTGGACACGACTGAGCGACTTCATTTTCACTTTTCACTTTCTTGAATTGGAGAAGGAAATGGCAACCCACTCCAGTGTTCTTGCCTGGAGAATCCCAGGGACAAGGGAACCTGGTGGGCTGCCGTCTCTGGGATCATACAGAGTCAGACACGACTGAAGCGACTTACCGGCAGCAGCCAGATATATGCTCAGGAGTGGGATTGCTTGCTCATATAGTAGTTCTATTTTTAATTTTTAAAGGAACCTCCATACTGTTCTCCATAGTGGCTGCACCAATTTTTATTCCCACCAACAGTGTAGGAGGGTTACTAGTTCTCTCCAGCATTTATTACTTGAAGACATTTTAATGATGTTCATTCTGACAGATAAGAGGTTCTTTTTAAAATAAGAAAGATGAGGCTCAAAACATTGACACAGTTTGTCAGATTCTGTACAGCTAGAAATACACAGAGCTTCCTTTTATTATTTTTTTTAATTTATTTTTTTATTTTTTAAATTTTAAAATCTTTAATTCTTACATGCGTTCCCAAACATGAACCCCCCTCCCACCTCCCTCCCCATAACATCTCTCTGGGTCATCCCCATGCACCAGCTCCAAGCATGCTGTATCCTGCATCAAGTTCAAGTCTTGCTCCTAGTTGTAGAGGTTTTATAGTATACACAACTACAATTGCTGTTTTGTTGCTGTTGTTTTCCCCCACATGAGTTCTCAATTAAAAACCCTTCACTGACTCCCCATTGTTCACTAGGTAAAGGTCAGGTGTTTAGATTGTTTTTAATTTTAAATGTTGCTTCAGCTTGGTTGTCTACTACACCAAAAAGCACCACCTGCATCCCGAGAAGCCAGTGTCCCAACTTATGAGCTGGTGGTTGTCTCAACATTTTCAGGAGAGAAGTTTGCAAAGCCAAATCCATTCCATGCCAAGATGACTCAAATAGCTATACAAAGGAAGTGAATTACAGAAAATGTTAGAAGGAAATGATTATAATAAGTAGAATATTTTTAGAACATTCTATATTTCCTTTTTCACTTTTTTAAGGTGAGTACTTTCAATATTATTTTCATCTATGATAGACAGGGGATTTTCTTGACATGGAATATAGAACAATGCAAAAAAAAACAGTATTTGAACCCTATTAGGTTTGATTCATTTCAAATTTGCATTAAGTCCACAGTATACATGTATACTGGTTTTCATAGGATGCATATAATCTACATACATCTTCTTATATATTTTATTTTGTTACATCTTTATTTTTAATATGAATTTAATTAAAATTTTTAATTTCAAAATGAACTTGAACTAATCAGATATTAAAACTTTTTTTGAAGAAAATATCTTCTTTTCATAAACAGAAATTTTAAACAAAATCATATTATTATGGAGTAGTTTCATCCTAACAATCTGATCTCTTTCTTAACTTTTATTTTTAGATGTTTACCTAAAGCAGGCAGGGCTTCCCTGGTGGCTCAGACAGTAAAGAATTTACCTGCAATGCAGGAGAACTGGGTTCAGTCCCTGGGTTGGGAAGATCCTCTCGAGAAGGAAATAACAACCCACTCCAGTATTCTTTGACCATATAGTCAAAGCTACGGTTTTTCCAGTAGTCATGAATGGATGCGAAAGTAGGACCATAAGGAAAGCTGAGCACCGAAGAATTGATGGTTTTGAACTGTGGTGTTGGAAAAGACTCTTGAGAGTCCCTTGGACTATAAGGAGATCAAATCAGTCAATCGTAAAGGAAATTAGTCCTGAATATTCATTGGAAGGACTGATGCTGAAGCTGAAGCTCCAATATTTTGACCATCTGATGTGAAGAGCTGACTCATTGGAAAAGACACTGATGCTGGGAAAGATTGAAGGCAGCAGGAGAAGGGGATGACAGAGGATGAGATGCTTGGATAGCATCACTGATTCAACAGACATGAGTTTGAGTAAACTCCGGGAGAAGGTGAAGGACAGGGAAGGCTAGCATGCTGCAGTCCACGCTGGGTCACAAAGAGTCAGACATGACTGAGTGACTAACATTTTCACCCTTTCACTTAAAGCAGTCATATACATACATACATATAGATAGATATAGACATATATCTACATATATATTTTACATAAGCTGTAGCTATTCTTTTTTACCTTCTTTTCCCATTTGTTACATAATATTGAGCATATATACATACATATATATATATATATAAATATATAGCAGAGATTTCTGTGCTAAATAGTAGGTCCTTTTTTTGTTATCCATTTTAAATATAACAGTATGTACATGTCAATCAGACTGGTTCCAAATAGGAAAAGGAGTACATCAAGGCTGTATATTGTCACCCTGCTTATTTAATTTATATGCAGAGTACATCATGAGAAACGCTGGACTGGAAGAAACACAAGCTGGAATCAAGATTGCCGGGAGAAATATCCATAACCTCAGATATGCAGATGACACCACCCTTATGGCAGAAAGTGAAGAGGAACTAAAAACCTCTTGAAGAAAGTGAAAGAGGAGAGTGAAAAAGTTGGCTTAAGCTCAACATTCAGAAAACAAAGATATTGGCATCTGGTCCCATCACTTCATGGCAAATAGATGGGGAAACAGTGGAAATGGTGTCAGACTTTATTTTTTTTGGCTCCAGAATCACTGCAGATGGTGATTGCAGCCATGAAATTAAAAGGCGCTTACTCCTTGGAAGAAAAGTTATGATCAACCTAGATAGTATATTCAAAAGCAGAGACATTACTTTGCCAACAAAGGTCCGTCTAGTCAAGGCTATGGTTTTTCCTGTGGTCATGTATGGATGTGAGAGTTGGACTGTGAAGAAAGCTGAGTGCCGAAGAATTGATGCTTTTGAACTGTGGTGTTGGAGAAGACTCTTGAGAGTCCCTTGGACTGCAAGGAGATCCAACCAGTCCATTCTGAAGATCAACCCTGGGATTTCTTTGGAAGGAATGATGCTAAAGCTGAAACTCCAGTACTTTGGCCACCTCATGCGAAGTGTTGACTCATTGAAAAAGACTTTGATGCTGGGAGGGATTGGGGGCAGGAGAAGCAGGGGATGACAAAGGATGAGATGGCTGGATGGCATCATTGACTCAACAGACGTAAGTCTGAGTGAACTCTGGGAGTTGGTGATGGACAAGGAGGCCTGGCGTTCTGTGATTCACGGGGTCGCAAAGAGTCGGACACGACTGAGCGACTGAACTGAACTGAACATGTCAATCCCAAACTCCCTAACTATCCCCCCCTTTATTCTTCCTCCCTGGCCACCATATGTTTCTTTGCTAAGCCTATGAGTCGCTTTCTGTTGTGTAAATAAGTACATTTGAATCATTTTCTTTAGATTCCATATGCAAGCAATGTCATATGCTATTTCTTCCTCTGACTGATTTACTTCACTCAGTATGACTAGCTCTAGGTTCATCCATGTTGTTGTAAATGACATTGTTTTGTTATTTTTATGACATGCATACATGTCCCACATCTTTTCCATTTATCTGTCAATGGACATTTAAGTTGCTTCCATGTCTTGGCTGTTGTAAACAGTGCTACAATGAAGTCGTTTGTGAATTTTTTGATGATAGTCATTTTGAATGGTGTGCAGTGATACAACATTGTAGTTTTGATTTGCATTTCTCTATGAAATAGTGATATTAAACATATTTTCATGTGCCTCCTGGACATCTGTATGTCTTCTTTAGAGAAATATCTATTTAGGTAGAAAAATTGAAGGTAAAAGAAGAGCGTGGTAGAGGATGAGATAGTTAGATGGCATCACCAACTCAATGGACTTGAACTTGGGCAGACCTGGGAGATGATGAAGGACAGAGGCCTGGCATGCGGCAGTCTATGGGATTGCAAAGAGTCAGACACAATTTAGTGACTGAACAACAACAACCATTTAGGTATTCTACCTATTTCTTTATTGAATTGTTTGTTTGTTTGTGTTTTGTAATGAGCGGCATAAGCTGTTTGTAAATTTTGGAGACTAATCCCTTTTCAGTCACACCATTTGCTAATGTTTTATCCCAATCCTTGGGTAGTCTTTTTGTTTTGTTTATAGTTTCCTTTACTGTGTAGTAACTTTTAAATTTAATTAGTTCCCATTTGTTTATTTTTTATTTATTTCCATTACTCTAGAAGATGGGTCAAAAAAGATATTGCTGTGATTTATGTCAGAGAGTGCTCTACCCGTGTTTTCCTCTAAGAGTTTTATAGTGTTTAGTTTCACATTTAAGTCTAACCCATTTAGAGTTTATTTTTGTGTATGGTGTTATAGAATGCTTTAAGTTCATTTTTTTTACATGTAGCTGTCCAGTTTTCCCAGCACCATTTATTGCAGTTCAGTTCAGTTCAATTCAGTCGCTCAGTCGTGTCCGACTCTTTGTGACCCCATGAATTGAAAGATGCCAGGCCTCCCTGTCCATTCCCAACTCCGGAGTTCACTCAAACTCACGTCCATCGAGTCAGTGATGCCATCCAGCCATCTCATCCTCTGTCGTCCCCTTTTCCTCCTGCCCCCAGTCCCTCCCAGCATTAGACTCTTTTCCAGTGAATCAACTCTTCACATGAGGTGCCCAAAGTACTGGAGTATCAGCTTTAGCATCATTCCTTCCAAAGAACATCCAGGGCTGATCTCCTTTAGAATGAACTGGTTGGATCTCCTTGCAGTCCAAGGGACTCTCAAGACTCTTCTCCAGCACCACAGTTCAAAAGCATCAATTCTTTGGCACTCAGCTTTCTTCACAGTCCAACTCTCACATCCATACATGACCAATGGAAAAACCATAGCCTTAACTAGACGGACCTTTGTTGGCAAAGTAATGTCTCTGCTTTTCAATATGCTATCTAGGTTTATCATAACTTCCCTTCCAAGGAGTAAGTGTCTTTTAATTTCATGGCTGCAATCACCATCTGCAGTGATTTTGGAGCCCCCAAAAATAAAGTCTGACATTGTTTCCACTGCTTTCCCATCTATTTCCCATAAAGTGATTTATTGTAGAGACTGTCTTTATTTCACTGTATAATCTTGCCTCCTCTGCTATAAGTTAATTGACCTTAAGTGTGTATGCTTGTTTCTGGGCTTTTTGTCTCGTTCCATTGATCTATGTTTTTATTTGTCTGCCAGTACCACACTATTTTGATTACTATAATTTCATGTAGTCTGAAGTCAGGAAGCCTGATTTCTCCAGCTCCACTTTTCTTTCTCAAGATTGCTTTAGCTATTCAAGGTCTTTTGTGTCTCCACACAAATTTTAACTTTATCTTTGTTCTAGTTCTGTGAAAAATGCCATTGGTTATTTGACAAGAATTATATTGAATCTGTAGATTGTTTTGGGCAGTATAGTCATTTTTGCAATAATGATTTTTTTGAATCCAAGAACATGGTATAACTTTCCATCTTTCTGTGTCATCTTCAGTTTCTTTCATCAATATCTTATACTTTTTGAAGTATAGGTCTTTTGTCTCCTTAGGTAGATTTTACCACTAGGTATTTTATTCTTTTTGATGTGATGGTAAATGGGATTATTTCTTGAATTTCTCTTTCTGATCTTTTGTTGGTAGTATATAGCAATGTAACAGATTTCTGTGCACTGATTTTGTAACCTGCAATGTTACCACGTTCGCTGATGAGCTCTAGTAGATTTCTGGTAGCTATTTTCAACTATATGAATGTTATCATGCTCAGTGCTAGGTGCTCTACTGATGAACAGTGAAAGGAATGAGAAAAAGAGAGATGACATCCATAGTGCCCACACAGACCTAGTCTTCCAGTCAACACCTGTTTGGTTACCACATTCCTATGATGGGTACCATTTTTTTTTTAAATTTCTAATTAACTTTATCAGAGCAACAAATGATTGGATTCAAAGGTTCTTTTATGTAAACCAACTTTACTTGACGGTTTTATGTAAACTATACACTAGGACATCTTTTATAATTGTTGCTTCTCCTTTCCTAGGACTATAATATTTGTCTCCATCTTCAGGGGTTTTCCATTTTGAACTCACAGGCTCTGATAATTAAGAATGGCTAGTGTTTAAGTGTTATTTCTTGAATCTAGTGGGTTAGATTTTGTTAATAAAAAATAAAAAGTTTTTCCCACAAGGATACACCACCACTGGGATTAGAATATCCAGGCCAGAACTTTATTTATTTATTTTTTCTTTTTTGATAAATAACTACCTGTAATGATAAATGCTGGGCTGGAAGAAGCACAAGCAGGAATCAAGATTGCTAGGAGAAATATCAATAATCTCAGATATGCAGATGACACCACCCTTATGGCAAAAAATGAAGAGGAACCAAAAGCCTCTTGATGAAAGTGAAAGAAGAGAGTGAAAAGGTTGGCTTAAAGCTCAACATTCAGAAAACAAAGATCATGGCATCTGGTCCCATCACTTCATGAGAAAAGGATGGGGAAACAGTGGAAACAGTGTCAGACTTTATTTTTTTGGGCTCCAAAATCACTGCAGATGGTGACTGCAGCCATGAAATTAAAAGACACATATTCCTGGAAGGAAAGTTATGACCAACCTAGATAGCATATTCAAAAGCAGAGACATTACTTTGCCAACTAAGGTCCGTCTAGTCAAGGCTATGGTTTTTCCAGTGGTCATGTATGGATGTGAGAGTTGGACTGTGAAGAAAGCTGAGCACAGAAGAATTGATACTTTTGAGCTGTGGTGCTAGAGAAGAGTCTTGAGAGTCCCTTGGACTGTAAGGAGATCCAACCAGTCCATTCTAAAGGAGATCAGCCCTGGATGTTCTTTGGAAGGAATGATGCTAAAGCTGAAGCTCCAGTACTTTGGGCACCTCATGCAAAGAGTTGATTCATTGGAAAAGCCTCTGATGCTGGGAGGGATTGGGGGCAGGAGGAAAAGGGGACGACAGAGGATGAGATGGCTGGATGGCATCACCGACTCAATGGATGATAGTTTGAATGAACTCCGGAAGCTGGTGATGGACAGGGAGGCCTGGCATGCTACAGTTCATGGGATTGCAAAGAATTGGACACGACTGAGCGACTGAACTGAATTGAACTGAATGATAGTGCTATGTCAGAAATACTTCACTTTTTTTTTTTAACATTCTTTCCAAACTTGATTTTGTGAATCAGATTTTGCTGCTTTTGTCCTGTCTTTTCAGAGACTGAATCTCATTGCCTGTGAGAGGAGTTTGTGGGATTTCACAGAGCTGCCCAGATGAAACTGGTTCTGGTACAGTGTTCACGGTGAGTCTTTTCCATGCTCCTTCCTCCTAGGACATGCCAAAGAGAATCTAGCCCTTGTGCAGTAGCTGATTCTCTTTCCCCATCCTCCTAAGGGTGTTCTATTTTGCAAATTGATTTCAGACATTTTGCAGTGGAGAATAGAGGGAAAATGTGGAAGGATGTAGAGTGGTGAAGAGTGTGGCAGCTCAGGCTGGAAGGAAGTTTTATAGGAACATTGAAGAAAGTATCCCATATGAAAGTACATATTCCCTGTGAGTACTCCTTACAAAGCATTTAGCTTGCATCAGCTTTATATTAAAGAGAAAGTAACTGAATTTTTAAAAGCTTACAAAAAAAGGATTGTTTGGTTGTTGTGAAATTATAGATCTTTTCAATGAAGAAATATAAGCAGATAACATAATTTTGAAATTGCATTTGATTGCACAGACTATAACAAAATTAAACAATCCTTCTCTACCTTTTAGATAAATACTGCATGAAAATTGCGCTTACCCATGACAGGCCACTTTTTCAATATGCTTAATATATATTTTTGATGTTTTATGTTGTTGCAAAATGTGTATGCTGTTTGCTTACTTTTTAAGTTTATATAAATATCATATTGCTATATAGCACATTTTTGGTAGAACTTTTTATTAATCACTTAGATTTTAGGTTCATCTGAGTTCCTATTTTGTTGTAAGTTTAACTTCTGTTTTAGTTTATAAGGATCCTTTAACCTAAGAAACCTCTCATTGCATATATAATAAACAATTTCAATATTTAATAGAGGATTAATTGACTTAATTTCAATATACAGTCATTAAAAGAAAATAAATATAAACAACAGAGAAAGGTAATAGCGTATACATCACCAAATTGGGCCAAAAACCTACATCCAGACTTGAACAACACTGGAAAGTCCTAAATGAAAGCAATCTACATGCAGGGCAGTGCATCTATTCCACAAGCGAGACTTCATATTGTAGCTCTAGGGGCTTCCATTTATAATCCCAGCCACAAACTGATATCATTGACAGTTTGCATGCAAAAATGCAGTTCTTGTTTTCCTTTTAATTTTTACAATATTATTTGTTTCACTTTGTGAGTCACAAGATTTTCCAGACCCCAGGCAGCTGGCCAGGCCTCCAGGGGCTCAGGAAATTCTAAGCCCTCTCCCTCTCTTCTCTAAGATGCCACCTGACTTGCTAATAATAATCTTTGTGCTTGCAGGCAGGCATGTAGTCTAGGCAGGATCCAAAAAAGGTCAGAAGACAGTCAGACATCTGTTCCCCTACTTGTCAAACCTGAGCAAGACTACTTCCATTTTAATTTCCCTGGCAGTTTTAACATGGACACCTAATGTAATGCTTTCTTGACGTAATGCTAATGTCATGGTGCATAAAGCTCCAAAGTTTTACCTTTCCACTCTCCTGATGTTGGCCACGGAGGTTTCCTCCTGTGCTCAGTCACCATACATAACACTACAATAAACATTTTTACATATACTACTTTATGGACTTTTGCAAAAATTTATTTGAGGCACATATACAGGCATACATTTGAGATATATATGCAGTAGTGGCATAGCTATCTTAAAATAAATGCATATATTTAATTTGATGGTCCAGGATGGATACTCCATCTCCAGTTTCTATGAAACTAAAAAATGATATCTATAGCCTTTATTACTGCAAACACATGGCTCTACTGATCTTTCTAACCCTTGTCAGATTGAAAGGTATACACTGCTGTTTTAATAGGCATTTTAATTCTGGAAAGTATTATTTTAGCTGTCTTGATACTTTTAAACTGAGCTATGTGGGCTATAGTTTCATAAGTACAACAAACATATAATTTCTATTTCAGTCAGTTCAGTTCAGTCACTCAGTCGTGTCTGACTCTTTGTGACCCCATGAATTGCAGCACACCAGGCCTCCCTGTCCATCACCAACTCCTGGAGTTCACACAAACTCATGTTGATCGAGTCGGTGATGCCATACAGCCACTGCATCCTCTGTCGTCCCCTTCTCCTCCTGCCCCCAATCTCTCCCTGCATCAGAGTCTTTTCCATTGAGTCAGCTCTTTACATGAGGTGGCCAAAGTATTGCAGCTTCAGCTTTAGCATCGGTCCTTCCAATGAACACCCAGGACTGATCTCCTTTAGGATGGACTGGTTGGATCTCCTTGCAGTCCAAGGGACTCTCAAGAGTCTTCTCCAACACCACAGTTCAAAAGCATCAATTTTTTGCCACTCAGCCTTCTTCACAGTCCAACTCTCACATCTATACATGACCACTGGAAAAACCATAACCTTGACTAGATGGGCCTTTGTTGACAAAGTATGTCTCTGCTTTTGAATATGCTGTCTAGGTTGGTCATAACTTTCCTTCCAAGGAGTAAGCATCTTTTAATTTCATGGCTGCAATCACATCAGCAGTGATTTTGGAGCCCAAAAACAAAGTCTGACACTGTTTCCACTGTTTCTCGATCTATTTGCCATGAAGTGATGGGTCCACAGGCCATGATCTTAGTTTTCTGAATTTAGAGTAAAGCAAATAAAGGCCACACTAGTCAAAGGAAAGGTAAAAGTCTGCATTTAAATGCTTTTGTAAAGACTAAAACAAGGTAAAAGTCAAAGAACTCATATGGGCAATTGAGAGTTTGGCAGAGTGGCTTTTAGCTCTATAATGATCAAGATGCCATTTTATAATAAAAGTTTCATAAAGATGGAGAAGCTCTATACAGTCAGCAAAAACAAGACCAGGAGCTGACTGAGGGTCAGATCATGAACTCCTTATTGCCAAATTCAGACTGAAATTGAAGAAAGCAGGGAAAACCACTCGACCATTCAAATATGACCTAAATCAAATCCCTTATGATTACACAGTGGAAGTGAGAAATAGATTTAAGGGATTAGATCTGATAGACTATGATGAACTCTGTTCATCATAGCCTGATGAACTATGAATGGACATTGACACGTACAAGAGACAGGAGTCAAGACCATCCCCCAGAAAAGGAAATTCAAAAAAGCAAAACAGCTGTCTGTGGAAGCCTTACAAATAGCTGTGAAAGGAAGAGAAGTAAAAAGCAAAAGAGAAAAGGAAAGATATACCCATCTGAGTTCCAAGAACAGCGAGGAGAGAAAAGAAAGCCTTCCTCAGTGATCAGTGAAAAGAAATAGAGGAAAACAGTAGAAGAGGAAAGACTAGAGACCACTTCAAGAAGATTAGAGATACCAAGGGAATATTACATGCAAAGATGGGCTCGATAAAGGACAGAAATTGTATGGACCTAACAGAAGCAGAAGATATTAAGAAGAGGTGGCAAGAATACACAGAAGAACTGTACAAAAAAGAGCTTCATGACCAAGATAATCACAATGGTGTGATCACTCACCTAGAGCCAGACATCCTGGAATGTGAAGTCAAGTGGGCCTTAGCAACCATCACTACGAACAAAGCTAGTGGAGGTGATGGAATTCCAGTGGAGCTGTTTCAAATCTTAAAAGATGATGCTGTGACAGTGCTGCACTCAGTATGGCAGCAAAATTGGAAAACTCAGCAGTGGCCACAGGACTGGAAAAGGTCAGTTTTCAATCCAATCCCAAAGATAGGCAATGCCAAAGAATGCTCAAACTACTGCACAATTGCACTCATCTCACACACTAGTAAAGTAATGCTGAAAATTCTCTAAACCAGGCTTCAGCAATACATGAACTGTGAACTTCCAGATGTTCAATCTCGTTTTAGAAAAAAGCATAGGAACCAGAGATCAAATTGCCAACATCCACTGGATCATCAAAAAAGCAGGAGAGTTCCAGAAAAAACATCTATTTCTGCTTCATTGATTATGCCAAAGCCTTTGACTGTGTGGATCACAATAAACTGTGGAAAATTCTGAAAGAGATGGGAATACCAGACCACCTGACCTGCCTCTTGAGAAACCTATATGCAAGTCAGGAAGCAACAGTTAAAATTAGACATGGAGCAACAGACTGGTTCCAAATAGGAAAAGGAGTAAATCAAAGCTGTATATTGTCACCCTGCTTATTTAACTTTTATGCAGAGTACATCCTGAGAAACGCTGGGCTGGATGAACCATAAGCTGGAATGAGGTGTGCCAGGAGACTCAGGTATGCAGATGACACCACCCTTATGGGAAAAAGTGGAGAAGAACTAAAGAGCCTCTTGATGAAAGTGAAAAAGGAGAGTGAAAAAGTTGCCTTAAAGCTCAACATTCAGATAACTAAGATCATGGCATCTGGCCCCATCACTTCCTGGCAAATAGATGGGGAAACAGTGGAAACAGTGGCTGACTTTATTTCGGGGGGCTCCAAAATCACTGTAGATGGTGACTGCAGCCATAATTTTAAAAGTCACTTACCCCTTGGAAGGAAAGTTGTGACCAATCTAGACAGCATATTAAGGAGCAGAGACATTACTTTGCCAACAAAGGTATGTCTAGTCAAAGATATGGTTTTTCCAGTAGTCATGTTTGGATGTGAGAGTTAGACTATAAAGAAAGCTGAGGGCCAAAGAATTGATGCTTTTGAACTGTGGTGTTGGTGAAGACTCTGAAAGTCCTTGGACTGCAAGGTGATCCAACCAGTCCATCCTAAAGGAGAGCAGTCCTGAGTGTTCATTGGAAGGACTGATGTTGAAGCTGAAACTCCAATACTTTGGCCAACTGGTGTGAAAAACTGACTCATTGGAAAAGACCCTGATGCTGGGAAAGATTGATGAAAGGAAGTGAAAGGGACAACAGAGGATGGAATGGTTGGATGGTATCACCGACACAATGGACATGAATTTGAGTAACGTTTGGGAGTTGGTGATGGACAGGGAGTCCTGGCATGCTGTGGTCCATATGGTCACGAAGAATCATACACGACTGAGTGACTGAACTATACTGAACTGCTCAGTTTAATTAAATCATGTATAAAGCCACGGTGCACATAAAGGGGGGGAAAAGCTATGAATTTGATAAAGCCAGTAGAAGCAATAGTTGCTGAGAACACAGTATATATGTTTTTGATCTAGTCAGATTTGAATTCTAATCTTGATTCTCTCACTTAGATATGAATTTAATCAAATTACATGTCCTCCCTAAGCCTTGAAAGGCTGAGTCATTGATATTTGCTAGACAGCATTGTTGTTTAGTACAAATACAATAATATATGCACTGCCATGCCCCAGAGTAGTCAATGGATGTCATCATGGGTACTTGCCATGACAGATAAGTGTTTCTGCAAACGGCCTTGCTCACTGACTAGGAATTGTGTTTGTGTGCCTTCATCTCAACAAGTACACAATAAGTTCTGTGGATGGATCAGCTTCTAACTAATGACAGACAGAATCATTGAAAGTAAAATCTGTTTGAGAAACTTGAGCCTGTATTAACACAAAAAGAGAGATTAGCAAGAGGAAAGATTTACCAAGAAGAAGGTTAACAAATCTTTTTGGATTGGAGTTTGGTCCTCGCCCCCAGATTCATTCTGTAGCATTTCACAAAACTTCAGAAAGCAGAACAACTTGATATTCCCAGTGGATGACTGACAGTATTTGAAATACTGCCCAAGGAGAATGACATCCTTGAAGTTGTTCATTTTCAGGTGTCCAGTATGTGAAGGGAGTGAGGGATGGAAGCACATATAAAGTGTAGCTCTCTATTTAACTTTTTGATGAGCTTAGATTATTATGTAGTTAGGTCTACTGACTCTCTAATGTGAGTTCTGTTGTGGTGTGCTATTTTAAAATTGATTTTTTAAGCAATCACTCCATCTGTCATATATCATCTATCATATGTAGTTGATCCTAAAGTTAATTTTCCAAAATGCAGTCTGAGAGACCGCTCTTGCACAGAAACTCCATTTCTGTATTTATTTACAATGCCCTTTAAACAATTCATGCCCTTTACAGAAACAGGAACAGCTTCAGAAAGCACAGGGACCCTTTAAGTAGTCTACAATCTATCAGAGTAACTGAGATGCACTAACATACAGAGAGTGGCTTACATTCAACTTCCCCTTGGGGAACCAAAGACAATAGCAAGTTTTGTAAAGCATTTATGGAATGGCTAGAGATCCCAAGATGAAGCATGCAGTGGAAGAACAAGGCATTATGCATGGAGTGTGCTGGCTTTTATCTCTTAAAAGTATGGTCTGATCTTTACCTTCTACACCACTTCAGCTGGGCACAATGCGGTGGATGAGGAGTATGGGAGGGCCTGGCACACAGCGTGGGGAAGCGAGGTGGTCATGGAGAGATGAAAATAAAAGTGGAGACTCAAAAGCTTCTTTCCAGAGTCAGAAGCAAGAAGCTTATTGCCAGCAGACAAATTTCCAAATAGATTTGATGCTCTTTTATCTTCCTATGGCTTTTCAAAACGTGAAAGTGTTGGGGGGGCAGACACAGCTGCCTGCATAAAGACAGTCTGTTTGTTTTAACAGAATGCTTCATTCAAAAGCTCTCCAACAGTGAGAGTTCAGATGATCTTCTGCCTTCACCTGGAGCAGAAAATAATCTAGTCTCACACCTTCACTGCTGCCAAAGAGTGTGACTAATTACAGGAATGCATTTCTGAGGAGGAGCCGTGTGCAGCTGAAAAGGTAGAGACACAGAAGATATTAAGAGCCTGAATATAGATCCTGTTTTACCAAAGAAAAAGACTACAATAGGACCAGATTGATCATGATGATAAAGAAAACAAAGGGAATGGACTTTTGAATTGGTAAATGAAATGGTAAATGAAAATGTCAAATTTAGAGAAATCAGATTAGGCCAGCCTTGGGACAGGGATGTTTCTATGGATCCATTCATATGATAAAGGCTATCATCAACCAAATAGGAAGACGAGGAATACATTTTGACTCCATGTATAGGGCTAGGCCCTGTGCTAACCACTTTGTTTTTACCTGTTAGTGGTTTTTATTTTTTTAATATAAATTTATTTATTTTAATTGGAGGTTAATTACTTTACAATATTGTATTGGTTTTGCCATATATCAACATGAATCCACCACAGGTATACACATGTTCCCCATCCTGAACCTTCTCCCTCTTCCCTCCCCATACCATCCCTCTGGGTCATCTCAGTACACCAGCCCCAAGTGTCCAGTATCATGCATCGAACCTGGACTGGCAATTTGTTTCATATATGATATTTTACATGTTTCAATGCTATTCTCCCAAAAACTGTGGTTTCTAGACCAACCACATCAGCATCTTCTAGGTACTTGCTTAAGTGTACATTCTCAAACTTCACCCCATATCTAGATTCAGAACCTCTAGGGATGAGCCTGGAAATCTGGGCTTTAACAAATCCTCAAGAGATTTTAATGTGCCCCTAAATTTGTTAACCTCTCTGTTCACTTATTCGTCTTCACAACAGCTCTGCAAACTGACTATTGTTTAGATTGACTTTTAAAATAATTAAGCAAGCTTAGTGATATATTGTTTGTTTGTTTAATATAAATTTATTCATTTTAATTGGAGGCTAATTACTTTACAATATTGCATTGGTTTTGACATAAGCCTAGTGATATTAACAAACATATGAAACGTCTGCATCATGGGTGGAATTTGAAGCCAGACCTGCCTGACTTCAAAACCTGCTTATTTTCTGACTTTTTCCATACTGGTTTCCCAATAGACACATACATATTTGGTAAGAAAGGGGAAGGCAGATATTGTATGGATGCTGTGAAGAGGTAATTGAGATTAGAAAAACAGTTCTAAAAATCAAGGTTACAAGGTTCAGGTACAATTGATAACAGGTTCAGGTAGAATTGGTTATCTATAGCAAGTAGCCAGGTTATCCACAGCAAAGACCCGGAGATTGAGCTATAAGCTCTTCTGAGCCAATATCTCTTTGGCTGGAGTGATGAGGTTTAGAATGTGCTGGGGACTAGCAGTATCATTTAGAAACTTGTTGCAAATGTAAATCATGAGGCCAAGAATCAAAAAATCTACTGGGGCTGAGCAAACCTTAGTGAACTCTCCACATGCTGAAGTTAAACTACTGAAATAGAAAAAAAAAAAAATAGTATCAGAAGGGGGATGTGAGTGAGGTCATATACAGGGTCATTTTTAATTAACTGGCTTCAGTGAGGGAGGTGAACAGTTTAAAACTCAGTGCAGGAAAGAAAAATGAGCAGCATTCAGAAAAGCAAGAGAGGCCCTTGGAAAACTCTGGAGGCAGATCAATCTTCTTTTCCTCTAGTATGTTCTTTTTGCTTGATCAATTCAAACTCTGTGTCAAAGGGTAATTAATTCTCTGTTAGTAAAACAGCTAATGGAGTTGTACTTTTGTTCTGAGTAAGATACCATGCAATTATTATTTCACATATTTAACAGAGCTTGAAATTAACACTATCACCAGACCAAGAGTCACTGCTATTATCTCCAGCCATGGCAGAAGTGTCCTCTTGAGAGCATAGCCTCCTCTCCTCACTCTTTGGTGATGCTCCTGAATCAGCTGCATGATAGACTCAGAAACATGTCCCTTAAGACCATCATCTTTTTTGTTATTAGTGTTTATTGTCAAGGTCTGTATTCATCATTTTTCAGTTTATGAGTTTATATGATGGTTCTTGAGGTAAGGTTTAGGAAAGGGACCAGGTCTGAATGATCTAGCTTATTGTGAAGAACAGTAAGTTTAGAACTGAACTTCCAAACACTTTCTGTGTGCTCAGACATTGTGGCCACTTCCCGCACAGTGAAGACCCTAGTCACACTTTTCCATGGGAAAAGTGGTGTGAAAAAAGAACAGAGATTTGGCATCAAGAAAACACGAGTGTCCAGCTGCTCTGGAGGGGTTTTATATAAACGAGGCTGCCCTGGAAAGGTTTGTTTGGACTTTGATCCTTTCTTTTCTTATATGTACATTGGGAATAATGAATCGTAGCATAGCCATTGCTTGTAGGTTATAACCATTGTTATAATCTGATAACAACATAAAAAACCGGAAATATCATCTGGCGTAATGACAGTTAGCATTTACTAAGCATGTATTCTACACTGATATATAGTTACTTTAGTTGCTTTTTTTTTTTTAACCCTAGAACTTCTCATTGTAGTAGTTTTAATAACAAAGGAGAACAAATTATATCACAAAAATCCAGAGACAGAGCCTAATGTGGTCTGCAAATAGCATTCCATTTGTATGAATATATGCATTTTATGTTAGTTTTTATGTGAATCACAAATGTAACTCTGGGGTACAATTATATTTGTTTTCATAGAGAATGTATTTTAAAATTACTAATTTCAAGTAAATAAGTAATCAGAGTTTTACCCCGTGATATCAATAAAAAGATAGTTAATGAAGATGAAAACTACCTGGAGAGCAGACATATCTTTCCTGCTAGGGACTAGGTTAAGTGCTTCACTTGAATTATCTTGTGCAATATTCCAAATTACTTCATGCTGTAGGTTCTACTATTATTCCCACTATGTAGTTAAAGAGACTGTGCTTTGAAAGGTTGAGTATTCTCAAGATTACACAGTTTGTAATGGGTCAGAATTTAAACCCAGATTATCTGGCCTGAGATCCCAGGCTCTATTTCACATTTCACAGGAGATTTCTTCCTCTCTTAACTTCTTTTTTCACCCACATACGTGTAGTTCTAACTTGACTTCTAATTTGCAATTGGTTTCTACACTCCATTTTATTTATTCCTGTTCTATATTAGCTATTTTCTTTCTTGTGTTAACTTTGAGCTTGCTGCTGCTGCTGCTGCTGCTAAGTCGCTTCAGTTGTGTCCGACTCTGTGCGACCCCATGGACTGCAGCCTACCTGGCTCCTCCGCCTGTGGGATTTTCCAGGCAAGAGTACTGGAGTGGGGTGCCATTGCCTTCTCTGAACTTTGAGCTTAGGCTGTTCTTATTTATCTACTTTGTAAATGAGTAAAGTTAAGTTGTTTAAGATTTTTTTTCTCATAATTCATATGTTTACTGATATAAAATTCCTTAAAATTGCTTTTGTTGCACATCATAAATTTTGGTGTATTGAGTTTCCATTTTCATTTGTCTCAAGATTCTTTTTAACTTTCAAAAACAATGTGGTCTTTAATATCCACATATTTGTGAATTTTCCAATTTTTTGAACAGGTAAAGTTGACAAACTTTTAGCTTGAGTTGTTAAGAGAAAGGAACTTCCCTGGTGCCTCAGACAGTAAAGAATCTGCCTGCAACGCTGGAGATCCAGGTTTGATCCTTGGGTCAAGAATGTCCCCTGGAGAAAGTAATGGCTATCCACTCTAGTAGTCTTGCCTGGAGAATTCAATTGACAGAAGAGCCTGAAGGGCTACAGCCCATGGGGTAGCAAAGAGTTGGACACGACTGAGGGACTAACACTTTCATTGAGGGAAAAGAGAGAGAAGAATCAAATACATAAATTTATAGATGAAAGAGTAAATATTAAAACTGAAACCACAAAAATACACAGGATTATGAGACTACTTTGAATAATTATATGCCAACAAATTGGAAAACCTGGAAGAGGTGGATACATTCTTAGAAACATACAACCTACAAAGATTGGATCATAAGGAAACAGAATAGCAAAGCAGACTAATTACTAGCAAGAAAATTGAATCTGTAATCAAATACCTCCCAAGAAGGAAAAGTCCAAGACCAGATGTCTAATTGGTGAATTCTATCAAACATTTAAAAAGAGTTGATACCAATCCTTTTCAAATTCTTCCAGAAGACAAAGAGCAGAGGATATTCTCAAATTCATTTTATGAGGCAGATTTGTCCTTATAACAAGACAGAGAAGAACATAACAATAAAATTCTGCATCAATATTCCTGATAAATACAGATACAAAAACCTTTAACAAAATACTAGCAAATTGAACACAACAACTCATTTAAAGAATCATATACCATGGTCAAGTGGGATTTATCCCTAGGATGCAAGCACAGCTCAACATGCAAAAGTCAATAAATATTATACATTATTTATTAACAGAATGAAGATTAAAAACACATGATCATCTCAACAGATGCAGAGAATCATCTGACAAAATTCAATACCTTTCATGATAAATAATCTCATCAGATTAGCTATATAGAAGAAATTAATATCAATATAATAAAGGTCAGTTATTGTAAACCCACAGCTAACATTAGTCAAAGGTGAAAAACTCAAAAGTTTTTCTTTTAAGATCAGGATACAAAATCAACATGCAAAAAAACAGTTGCATTTCTACACCCTAATAGCACAGTTATGTCTGAAAAAGAAATTTAGAAAACAACTGAATTTGCAAAAGCATCAAAAATAATAAGATACTTAGAAATAAATTTAACCAAAGACATGAAAAACCTGTACAATGATAAACAGAGACACAGACATAGAGAACAAAGGTATTGACACCAAGTGGTGAGTCCATACCAAGTGGGGAGGTGGAATGAGTTGGGAGGTTAGGATTGACATGTATATACTGCTATGCATGGTGAAAGCAGCAGGTGAGAACCTGCTGTATAGCATGGGGAACAATACTCAATGCTCTGTGGTGAACTAGTTGGGAGAGATATCCTTAAAGGAGGGGATATGTGTATACATATGGCTGATTCACTTTGTTGTATAGCTCTAGCTAGCACAATGTTATGAAAAAACTATACTCCAATAAATGCAAATAAAACAGATTATTAGTAAATACTTGATGTATAGCTTTAAACCAACTTTTTCACTCTCCTTTTTCACTTTCATCGAGAGGTTTTTAGTTCCTGTTCACTTTCTGCCATAAGGGTGGTGTCATCTGCATATCTGAGGTTATTGATATTTCTCCCGGCGATCTTGATTCCAGCTTGTGCTTCTTCCAGCCCAGCGTTTTTCATGATGTACTCTGCATATAAGTTAAATAAGCAGGGTGACAAAAGACAGCCTTGATGTACTCCTTTTCCTATTTGGAACCAGTCTGTTGTTGCATGTCCAGTTCTAACTGTTGCTTCCTGACCTGCATATAGGTTTCTCAAGAGGCAGGTCAGGTTGTGTGGTATTCCCATCTCTTTCAGAATTTTCCACAGTTTATTGTGATCCACACAGTCAAAGGCTTTGGCATAGTGAATAAAGCAGAAATAGATGGTTTTCTGGAACTCTCTTGCTTTTTCCATGATCCAGAGGATGTCGGCAATGTAACTCTGGTTCCTCTGCCTTTTCTAAAACCAGCTTGAACATCTGGAAGTTCATGGTTCACGTATTGCTGAAGCCTGGCTTAGAGAATTTTGAGCATTACTTTACTAGAGTGTGAGGAAATAGATGGGGAAACAGTGGAAACAGTGTCAGACTTTATGTTTTGGGGCTCCAAAATCACTGCAGATGGTGATTGCAGCCATGAAATTAAAAGACGCTTACTCCTTGGAAGGAAAGTTATAACCAGCCTAGATGGCATATTGAAAAGCAGAGACATTACTTTGCCAACAAAGGTCCGTCTAGTCAAGGCTATGATTTTTCCAGTGGTCATGTATGGATGTGAAAGTTGGACTGTAAAGAAAGCTGAGCTCCGAAGTATTGATGCTTTTGAACTGTGGTGTTGGAGAAGAGTCTTGAGAGTCCCTTGGACTGCAAGGAGATCCAACCAATCCATTCTGAAGGAGATCAGCCCTGGGATTTCTTTGGAAGGAATGATGCTAAAGCTGAAACTCCAGTACGTTGGTAACCTCATGCGAAGAGTTGACTCATTGGAAAAGACTCTGATGCTGCGAGGGATTGGGGGCAGGAGGAGAAGGGGACGACAGAGGATGAGATGGCTGGATGGCATCAATGACTCAATGGACGTGAGTTTGAGTGAACTCTGCGAGTTGGTGATAGACAAGGAGGCCTGGTGTGCTGTAATTCATGGGGTCACAAAGAGTTGGACATGACTGAGTAACTGAACTGAAATGAACTGAATTGTTGTATAGCACAGGGATCTCTACTCAAGTATTCTGTAATGACCTATATGGAAAAAGAATCTTAAAAAGAGTGGAGATATATATATATATATATATATATATATATATATATATATATATACACACACACATACATACATATAGCCGATTCACTTTGTTGTACAGGAGAAACTAACACAACATTGTACATTAACTATCAGTTCAGTTCAGTCATTCAGTCGTGTCCGACTCTGTGACTCCATGAATTGCAGCACACCAGGCCTCCCCGTCCATCACCAACTCCTAGAGTTCACTCAGACTCATGGCCATCGAGTCGGTGATGCCATCCAGCCATCTCAACCTCTGTCGTCCCCTTCTCCTCCTGCCCCCAATTCCTCCCAGCATCAGAGTCTTTTCCAATGAGTCAACTCTTCGCATGGGGTGGCCAAAGTACTGGAGTTTCAACTTTAGCATCATTCCTTCCAAAGAAATCCCAGGGCTGATCTCCTTCAGAATGGACTGGTTGGATCTCCTTGCAGTCCAAGGGACTCTCAAGACTCTTCTCCAGCACCACAGTTCAAAAGCATCAATTCTTCTGTGCTCAGTTTTCTTCACAATCCAACTTTCACATCCCTACATGACCACTGGAAAAACCATAGCCTTGACTAGACGGACCTTTGTTGGCAAAGTAATGTCTCTGCTTTTCAATATGCTATCTAACTGTAATAAAAATATTTTAAAAGCTTAAAAGCCTGTAAACATTGATGAAATAAATTGAAGAAGGAGTAACAAATGGAAAGATACTCTGTGTTCATGCTTTGGAAGAATCAGTGTTGCTAAAGTATGTATCATACCCAAATAAATCTACAGAGTTAATGCAAGCCCTGTAGAATTTCCAAGGATGTTTTTATACAAATAAAAAATAATCCTAAAATGTATATTGAATCATAAAAGATTGTGAAAATCCAAAGAAATCTTGAGCAAATATAACAAATCTGGAGTCATCATGCTGCCTGATTTCAAAATACATAGCTATGGTAGTCAAAACAACATGGTAGTAACATAGGAAGAGACATATAGACCTAAAGAACCAAACAAGGAACCCAGAAATCAGTTATGTATTTATGGGCAACTGATCTTTAAAAGTTTCAAGAATGCATAAGAGGACAGAATAGTCTCTTCAATAAGTGGTGCTGAGAACTTGGATATGCACAAGCAGTAGATTGATATTGGTCCTTAATTTCTCATCATACAAGTGTCAACTCAGAATTTAATTAAAACTTAAATATAAGACCTGAAACTGTAAAGCTATTATGAGGAAACATAAGGAAAATTCTTCCTAACATGGATGTGGACAATAATTTTTTGGATGCAACCATCAAAACAAAAGCAGAAATAGACAAATGGGATTGTATCAAACTAAAAAGCTTCTACATAGCAAAGGAATGATGAATAAAGGGACAAAACCTATTAAATGAGAGAAAATACTTGTAAGACATTATACATGTGATAAGAGGTTAATATCCAAAATACTGAAGGAAGTCACACTAGTCAACAGCAGTAAAATAAATAAACCAATTAAAATGGGTAAAAGTTTTGAATAGATATTTTTCCAGTGAAGACATATAAATGGTCAACAGATATATGGAAAAAATTCAGCATCACTAATCATCAGGGACATGTACATCAAAGTGAAAATAAGAACCACAATATTACCTCACACTTAACAGGTTATTATCTAAAAGATAAAATATAAGTATTTGCAAGGATGTAGAGGAAAGGGAACATTGTTCATTACTGATGAGAATGTAAATTGGTATCACCATAATGGAAACAGGGTGGAAGTTCCTCAGACTACTAAAAATAGAACTATCATATGACCCAGCAATCCAACTCTGGATATGTATGTATCCAAAGAACATGAACTCAATATCTTGAAAGATGTCTGCACCCCACATTCATCGTAGCATTGCTTGAAGTAGCCAAGACACCAGATCAACCTGCACCCATCACATTTACAATACTACGGATGAATCTTGAGGAAATTATGCTAAATAAAATAAGCCAGCTCAAGAAAAATATCCTGAATAATCTTACTCATATGAGGAATCTAAAAAAACTTCGTCTCATAAAGAATAAAGTAGAAGGTTTGCAAGGGCTGTGGGTTGGAAGAGATAAGAGGTGGTCAAAGAAACAAAGCTTCAGTTATGCAGGATAAACAAATTCTGGAGATTTAAAGTCCAGCGCAATGACTATTTAATAATACTACATTGCACACTTGAAATTTGCTAAGAGAATATATCTTAGATGTTCTTACTACACACAAAAAATTATAATCATGTGAAGTGGTAGATATGTTAATTAGCTTGATTTTAATATTCAATTCAGAATGTATATGGTTATCAAATTGTTTTACACAATAAATGCATTCAATTTTTTCAGTTATATTTTAATAAAGCTGTGAAAAATAGCTTTTCCAAAATCTTTTCGTAGTTTCCATTCTCACCATTACTGCTTTTGTTTAGAATATACTCACTCTGCAATGAATTGCAAGTAAGCAATTATTACAGTGCAATTACTCTTATAATGGAAGTAGATAGAATTCGCTCCAGATTTAATAACAAATAACTTAATAATAATAAATAGTACAATCCTGAACACTTTGCACATAAAAAGACCTCTGATAAATGTTTGCTGAATTTAATAAAAGTTTGTAAGTATGTTAATAAACTAATTTAGTCATCTTAGAAGAACCGACCACATAGAGTTATTATGGCAACTGACTATAACACAAATATATATATTTTAAATAAGTTCCCAAAGTGCCTTAAATTCTCTCAGTTTAATTCAAGCTGTTTATTCACTTTGCTATTTACTCATTCATTTATTCAACAAACATTTATCTGGTGCTTACAATGTTACAAAAACTATACCAAGTCCAGAAAACAAAACAAAGAAAAAAAAATCAAACCTGATTATCTGCCTTTGAGGAATTGCAACTTAGTGAGACCACTGACACAATTTGCTTAATTTTTATGTTATCTAAAACCAATGAAATAGTCTACCTTTACAATCATTTTGAAACCAGTAGGTGGTGTTTTGAGGGCTCTGAAGAGCTCCTATCCTTTTTGTACCACCACAGAAAGAATTCAATGAGAGGCAAAGTAATAGATAAGAGGTGATTTATTAGAATAGGATGCTTGTGAGGCTTATGAGCAGGGGGACAAGAGGGTGCTGTATAAACAAAGAAAAAGTGGGGAAGGAAAGAATATCATTTTATTCTTCATTCTTGAGTAGACATCATGTTCCCATCATCAGGTCCTCCCCCAGGTTGGGCAGTGGAAATTTTGTCCCTATATGGTCAAGCTGGGACTGCAAAAATTATGTCAGGTTTCTGTATAGTAGGCACGTTTCCACCCTAGAGATCTTTAACTTACTGAGTTCACTGGACAGGATATGGGTCTCATGCCACCATTGTTTCATTTTAGGAGGTGGGGCATGTCTCGAGCTTCTGTTTCATGGTTTTATTGCTAAGCAAGCCTGCTTGGTTTTCTGGTTAAGCAAACTTCTTTATTGAGTAGTCATTAACTTACAGGGGTCTCCTATGTCTTTTCTACTTATAATTCCCTAGAGCCTCTTGATGAAAGTGAAGGGGAGAGTGAAAAATTGGGCTTAAAACTCAACATTCAAAAACTAAGATCATGGCATCTGGTCCCATCACTTCATGGGAAATAGATGGGGAAACAGTGAAAGCAGTGACAAACTTTATTTTTGGGGGCTCCAAAGTCACTGCAGATGGTGATTGCAGCCATGAAATTTAAAGACAGTTACTCCTTGGAAGAAAAGTTATGACCAACCTAGACAGCATATTCAAAAGCAGAGACATTACTTTGCCAACAAAGGTCTGTCTACTCAAAGCTATGGTTTTTCCAGCAGTCACGTATGGATGTGAGAGTTGGACTATAAAGAAAGCTGAGCACCAAAGAATTGATGCTTTTGAACTGTGGTGTTGGAGAATACTCTTGAGAGTCCCTTGGACAGCAAGGCATTCTAACCAGTCCACCCTAAAGGAAATCAGTCCTGAATATTCATTGGAAGGATTGATGCTGAACCTGAAACTCCAATACTTTGGCCACCTGATGGGAAGAACTGACTCATTTGAAAAGACCCTGATGTTGTAAAAGATTGAAGGTGGAAGGAGAAGGGGATGACAGAGGATGAGATGGTTGAATGGCATCATTGACTCAGTGGACACGAGTCTGAGTAAGCTCCAGGAGTTGGTGATGGACAGGGAGGCCTGGTGTGCTGCAATCCACGGGGTCACAGAGTCAGATGTAACTGAGCAACTGAACTGAACTGAACTGAGGATTAAGTATTTAATCACCTACTTTTTCACTTTACTCTGTCTCTATTGATTTCACATATGGTTTCCACTAATTCAGACTGACAAATAATCAGCTTAGTTAAATCAGTAAAATTTAAGACAGAGTTAACATGTCTAGCAGGCTTCTTTGGTGGCTCAAGACAATAAAGAATCTGCCTGCAATGTAGGAGACTTGGATTCAATCCCTGGATCAGGAAGGTCCCCTGGAAAAGGGAATGTCTACCCACTCTAGTATTTTTGCCTGGAAAATTCCATGGACAGAGAAGCCTGGCTGGCTACAGTTACAAAGTGTCAGACATGACTGACTAATACTAGCAGGTTTAGCAAATTTAAAAAGAAGAAGAAGAAGCAAGCAATTAAATTTGAATTTCACATTTTTTTTTTTTAGTGTACATATGCTCCATGTAATACTTTCAAAGTACTTATATAATAGTTTTGTTTATCTGAACTTTAAATGTATGTTGTATCCTGTATTTTATCTGGCAAACCAAATTTCAGGGCTCTTATAATATCATTTACTTTTCTAGTTTTATTAGGATTGTAAAACTAGAGAGAAAATAACACACCCTACAGAGGCCCATTCCCCATTAGGCCCCTTCCCCTTCACACCACTCTCTTAGCACCCTCAGAAAAATTAATGAAGCTTTGGGACCTTTGTATGAAGGACATTTTTCTCAAGCAACATTATGTACCCCATCAGACATACTTTCCACTGAGTGCAATAGTTTTCTCATTTAAGTCTCCTGTCAGGGAATATTTTGAGTGTAGTGATATTTTTAATATCGTATTTCACTGGAGGATTTTCTAGTGCTATAGAAATAATTACATTATTAATGCCTTTGTGACCCCCATTGGGTAGCTAAGGGGCATGTAATATTTATAATCACATTATGATGGAGAAACTGAGATAAAGTTAAGATTAGTCATTTTTGTCAAGGTCACAGAATGAATCACCAGCGAAGCTGAATACAGACAGTCAGCGAGCCAATGGCTCTGTGTACTTTAGAGTATGGAGGATTTCACTGGGGATAAAATTGGTTAGTCAGTTAAGTTTCTCAGTCGTGTCCAACCCTTTGTGACCCCATAAATTGGTAGAGGATTTTAAATAGAGAGTAATCAAAATTATATGAAAGACATTAGAATTATCTCTATGTACATCTTTCCCTGCTCTGGTCATCTGTTTGTCCACTTCTGGGCAGTTTCATGTGGACAGGATGGTCACAGAGCACCTCACTTAGGAGATAAAGCACTTTAAGGAGATTTACAGTCTGTGCCCTAATGCTCCTTCTACTCAGATGAGGCAGAAACCAACTCCAATTCACTACTAATCTTGTCAGTGTTCAGTTCAGTTCAGCCACTCAGTCATGTCCGACTCTTTGCAACCCCATGAATCGCAGCATGCCAGGCCTCCCTGTCCATCACCAACTCCCGGAGTTCACTCAGACTCACGTCCATAGAGTCAGTGATGCCATCCAGTCATCTCTTCCTCTGTCATCCCCTTGTCCTCCTGCCCCTAATCCCTCCAAGCATCAAAGTATTTTCCAATGAGTCAGCTCTTCTCATGAGGTGGCCAGAATACTGGAGTTTCAGTTTTAGCATCATTCCTTCCAAAGAAAACCCTTGACTGATCTCCTTTAGAATGGACTGGTAGGATCTCCTTGCAGTCCATGGGACTCTCAAGAGTCTTCTCCAACACTACACTTCAAAATCATCAATTCTTCAGTGCTCAGCTTTCTTCACAGTCCAACTCTCACATCCATACATGACCACTGGAAAAACCATAGCCTTGACTAGATGGACCTTTGTTGGCAAAGTAATATCTCTGCTTTCCAATATGCCATCTAGGTTGGTCATAACTTTCCTCCCAAGGAGTAAGTCTCTTTTAATTTCATGGTTGCAATCACCGTCTGCAGTGATTTCAGAGCCCAAAAAAATAGTCTGATACTGTTTCCACTGTTTCCCCATCTATTTCCCATGAAGCGATGGGACCAGATGCCATGATCTTCATTTTCTGCATGTTGAACTTTAAGCCAACTTTTTCACTCTCTTCTTTCACTTTCCTCAAGAGACTTTTTAGTTCCTCTTCACTTTCTTCCATAAGGGTGGTGTCATCTGCAAATCTGAGGTTATTATTTCTCCTGGCAATCTTGATTCCAGCTTGTGCATCTTCCAGCCCTGCATTTCTCATGATGTACTCTGCATATAAGTTAAATAAGCAGGGTGGCAATAGACAGCCTTAACATACTCTTTTTTCTTATTTGGAACCAGTCTGTTATTCCATGTCCGGTTCTAACTGTTGATTCCTGACCTACATATAGGTTTCTCAAGAGGCAGGTCAGGTGGTCTGGTATTCCCATCTCTTTCAGAATTTTCCACAGTTTATTGTGATCCACACAGTCAAGGCTTTGGCATAGTCCATAAAGCAGAAATAGATGTTTTTCTGGAACTCTCTTGCTTTTTCCATGATCCAGTGGATATTGGTAATTTTATCTCTGGTTCCTCTGCCTTTTCTAAAACTAGCTTGAATATTTGGAAGTTCACTTTCACGTATTGCTGAAGCCTGGCTTGGAGAATTTTGAGCATTTCTTTACTAGCCTGTGAGATGAGTGAAATTGTGTGGTAGTTTGAGCATTCTTGGCATTGCCTTTCTTTGGGATTGGAATGAAAACTGACCTTTTCCAGTCCTGTGGCCACTCCTGAGTTTTCCAAATTTGCTGGCATATTGAGTGCAGCACTTTCACAGCATAATCTTTTAAGATTTGAAACAGCTCAACTGGAATTCCATCACCTCCACTAGCTTTGTTCATAGTGACGCTTTCTAAGGCCCACTTGACTTTACATTCCAGAATGTCTGGCTCTAGATTAGTGATCACACTATCATGATTTTTTGGGTCGTGAAGATCTTTTTTGTACAGTTTTTCTGTGCATTCTTGCCACCTCTTCTTAATATCTTCTGCTTCTGTTAGGTCCAGACCATTTCTGTCCTTTATCAAGCGCATCTTTGCATGAAATGTTCCCACGGTATCTCTAATTTTCTTGAAGAGATCTCTAGTCTTTCCCATTCTGTTCTTTTCCTCTATTTCTTCGCATTGATCGCTGAAGAAGGCTTTCTTATCTCTTCTTGCTATTCTTTGGAACTTTGATTGAGATGCTTATATCTTTCCTTTTCTCCTTTGCTTTTTGCCTCTCTTCTTTTCACAGCTATTTGTAAGGCCTTCCCAGATAGCCATTTTGCTTTTTTGCATTTCTTTTCCATGGGGATGGTCTTGATCCCTGTCTCTTATACAATGTCACGAACCTCCTTCCATAGTTCATCAGGCACTCTATCTATCAGATCTAGTCCCTTAAATCTATTTCTCACTTCCACTGTTTAATCATAAGGGATTTGATTTAGGTCATACCTGAATGGTTTAGTGGTTTTCCCTACTTTGTTCAATTTAAGTCTGAATTTGGCAGTAAGGAGTTCATGATCTGACCCACAGTCAGCTCCCAGTCGTGTTTTTGCTGACTGTATAGAGCTTCTCCATCTTCGTCTACAAAGAATATAATCAATCTGATTTCTGTGTTGACCATCTGGTGATGTCCATGTGTAGAGTCTTCTCTTGTGTTGTTGGAAGAGGGTGTTTGCTATGACTAGTGTGTTCTCTTGGCAAAGCTTTATTAGACTTTGTCTTGCTTCATTCCGTATTCCAAGGTCAAATTTGCTTGTTACTCCAGGTGTTTTCCTACTTTTGCATTCCAGTCCCCTATAAGGAAAAGGACATATTTTTTGGGTATCAGTTCTAAAAGGTCTTGTAAATTTTCATAGAACTGTTCCACTTCAGCTTCTTCAGTGTTACTGGTTGGAGCATAGGTTTGGATCACTGTGATATTGAATGGTTTGCCTTGGAAACGAACAGAGATCATTCTGTTGTTTTTGAGACTGCATCCAAGTACTGCATTCAGATTCTTTTGTTGACCATGATGGCTACCCCATTTCTTCTAAGCGATTCCTGCCCGCAGTAGTAGATATAATGGTCATCTGAGTTAAATTCACCCATTCCAGTCCATTTTAGTTCACTGATTTCTAGAATGTCGACGTTCACTCTTGCCATCTCCTGTTTGACCACTTCCAATTTGCCTTGATTCGTGGATCTAAGATTCCAGGTTCCTATGTAATATTGCTCTTTACAGCATCAGACCTTGCTTCTGTCACCAGTCACATCCACAACTGGGTATTGTTTTTGCTTTGGCTCCATCCCCTCATTCTTTCTGGAGTTATTTCTCCACTGATCTCCAGTAGCATATTGGGCACCTACTGATCTGGGGAGTTCCTCTTTCAGTGTCTTATCTTTTTGCCTTTTCATACTATTCATGAGGTTCTAAAGGCAAGAATGCTGAAGTGGGTGCAATTCCCTTCTCTAGTGGACAACATTCTGTCAGACCTCTCCACCATGACCCGCTCGTCTTGGGTGGCCCCACAGGGCATGGCTTAGTTTCATTGAGTTAGACAAGGCTGTGGTCCTAGTGTGATTAGATTGACTAGTTTTCTGTGAGTATGGTTTCAGTGTGCCTGCCCTCTGATGCCCTCTTGCAACACCTACCATCTCTTACTTGGGTTTCTCTTACCTTGGACGTGGGGTGTCTCTTCACAGCTGCTCCAGCAAAGTGCAGTCACTGCTCCTTACCTTGGACAAGGGGTATCTCCTCACCACTGCCCCTCCTGACCTTGAACGTGGAGTAGCTCCGCTCAGCCCTCCTGCACCGGTGCAGCCACCACTCCTTGGACGTGGAGTTGCTCCTCTCGGCCACTGCCCCTGACCTCGGGCGTGGGGTAACTCCTCCAGGCCGACGCACCTGGCCTTGGATATGGTTAGCTACTAGATGTGTAATACTGGGAAAACCACCCAAAGCCTCCCAGCTTGAGTCTTTATCATGAAGACATTAACATCAATCTTGACAGACTATGCATATATAGATGCTGTTTATGAATGACCCAGCAAATTATTGCAACATATTTTTATTGAATAGAAAAGAATCAAACATTTTATATAATTTTTTTCCTTTCTCTGATTCTTGGTTTCATCAGTAGAGAAATGATAGGATTAGGAATAAATGACCTCAGAGGTCTTCTCCAACTGCCTTACAGACAGAATTTATTTATAGAATTTAACAGATTAGGAACTTCAAAAAAAAACAAACAAAAACTGAAATTCAGCCTAAAATACTGCCCAGGTTTATAAGCTGTCTCTTAAACAGGCTTCAATTCTATACAATTCCCCTACAGTGAATTTGTTACTGATAATCCACATACAAGGTTCAGATAATGCTTTTGTACACACACATGAGGACCCTCTAATAACTGAAGATTCATTTCTAGCATTAAACATAACCTTTTTTCTGTTTCAAAAAGCCCTCATGTTATGGTACTTGCATTTGAGCAAAGACTGTGAAAAGCAAGGAATCTCTGCCTAAAGCCATTATTTCTGCATGTTAGGTAACATAGGAAGAACCTTGAATTTTGGAGTCAGACATTCATGAGACTTTGGGCAGAATGGTTAACTTCCTCTGAGCCTCCCTCAGTTACTTTATATTTGAAAGTTATAACACAAGTTTGTTATAAAATGAAATGACATAGTGAAAATTGTCCTCTTAAATAACTTTCCTGTTTAACTGCTTTTCCAACAAGTTGGAAAGACACATCCAGTGTACTTCCTTCTTAGATGCAGTTGTCTTTTGAGGGTACTCCATAATAATTATTAAAGATTCATTCATTTATTCCACTCATTTATTCATGAGCATTCTCTCTTTTCCATGTAAAACTGTATAACTCCTTATTATTACAAAGGAGGCCATTTTGCTTACATTAACTAAAAGTGCTATTCTCTCTTATTAACAATTCAGCATTTAAAACACATGCTTCTGGTTCTTTTTGTCTCATTTACACTTTTCTTAGCTGTGCAAAAGCTTTTGAGTTTAATTAGTTCCACTTGTTTATTATTGTCTTTATTTTCATTACTCTAAAACATGGGTCAAAAAACATCTTGCTGCAGTTTATGTCAAAAAGTATTCTTCCTATGTTTTCCTCCAAGAGTTTTACAGTGTCTGGCTTTATATTTAGGTCTTACTCCATTTTGGGTTTGTTTTTGTGTATGATGTTAGATAGTGTAATAATTTCATTGTTTTACAGAATGGGAGAAAATATTTGCAAACAAAGCAACTAACAAGGGATTAATCTCTAAAATATATAAATAGCTCATGCAGCTATATATATACAAACAACCTGATTAAAAAATGGGCAGAAAATCTAAATATATATTTCTCCAAATAAGACATATAAATGCCAAAAGGTACAAGAAAAGATGCTCAGTATCACTAATTGTTATAGAAATGCAAGTCAAACTACAATGAGGTATCACCTCATCTAGTCAAAATGGCCATCTTAAAAAAAAAATCTACAAACAATAAATGCTAGAGAAGGTGTGGAAAGAATGAAACCCTCTTGCACTGTTGGTGAGAATGTAAATTGATACAGTCACTGTGGAGATCAGTATGGAGATTCCTTAATAAATCAAAAATAGAACTACCATATGGCTCTGCAATCCCACTCCTGGGTGTACACCCTTAGAAAGCCATAATTCAAAAAGACACATGTACCCTAATGTTCCTTGCGACACTATTTGCAATAGCCAGGATATGGAAACAACCTAAATGTTCATCAACAGCTGAATTAATGAAGATACTGTACATATATGTGATAGAATATTATTCAGCTATAAAAAGGAACAAAGTTGAATCATTTGTAGAGATGTGGATGCACCTAGAATCTGTCATACAGAGTGAATTAAATCAGAAAGAAAAACATCATATTTAAAGCATATATGTGGAATCTAGAAAAATGATACAGATGAACTTATTTGCATGATAGGAATAGAGACACAGATACAGAGAACAGACATTCTGACACAGGAGGGTGGTGAGGTGGGATGAATTAAGAGATTGGGATTGACATGTATACATGACCATGTGTAAAATAGACAGCTAGTGGGAAGCTGCCGTATAGCACACAGAGTTCAGCTCAGTGCTCTCTGGTGACCTAGAGGCATGGGATGAAGATGGGGAATGGGAGAGAGAGTTAAGAAGGAGAGGATTATGTATATATATGCTGATTTACTTCTTGTAAGCAGAAAGCAACACAGCATTGTAAAGCAACTATACCTCAATTAAAAAAAAATGCTTGCAAGATAAAATATCCTTTAATTTTTCTATCACCAATCTACTAATTTTCCTCCCACAATTTGAAATACCTACTTAATTACCAGTGATATGCCAAATGAGAAAGGCAAATAAGTAGGAAACTGTACAAAACTGGTAGCAAGTTTCAGTTCAGTTCAGTTCAGTCGTTCAGTCGTGTCCGACTCTTTGCAACCCCATGAACCACAGCATGCCAGGCCTCCCTGTCCATCACCAACTCCCGGAGTCCACCCAAACCCATGTCCATTGATTCGGTGATGCCATCCAACCATTTCATCCTCTGTAATCCCCTTCTCCTCCTGCCCTCAATCTTTCCCAGCATCAGGGTCTTTTCAAATGAGTCAGCTCTTTGCATCAGGTGGCCAAAGTATTGGAGTCTCAGCTTCAACATCAGTCCTTTCAATGAAAACCCAGGACTGATTTCCTTTAAGATGAACTGGTTGGATCTCCTTGCTGAACAAGGGACTCTCAAGAGTCTTCTCCAACACCACAGTTCAAAAGCATCAGTTCTTTGGTGCTCAGCTTTGTTTATAGTCCAACTCTCATATCCACACATGACTACTGGAAAAACCATAGCCTTGACTCAATGGACCTTTGTTGACAAAGTAATGTCCCTGCTTTTTAATATGCCATCTAGGTTGGTCATAACTTTCCTCCCAAGAAGTAAGCATATTTTAATTTCATGGCTGCAATTACCACCTGCAGTGATTTTGGGGCCCCCAAAAATAAAGTCAGCCACCGTTTCCACTGTTTCCCATCTATTTGCACATACACAAATGATTTATGAAAATATTTCAGTGAAACATGTTCTTTTAAGTAAACTACTTGTGAAATCCCAGAATAATCATGATTCACCTTTCAAATCCAATTTCTATGATTCCACTGCAGCTTTGATTATATTATTCTATCATCCAAAATTCTTTCCTCCTGTGTGGAATGTAGCCCTGGCTATTCACTAGGCAGCAAAATACAAAACAGCAGACAATGATTGTCTTCTACGTAGCACCGTGATCCTTGAGCCATACCACTTACTACATGCTGATTCCACATTCTCTCTGGTTGTTAGCTTCTTGCTGGGATGCTCAAGTGTATATATCAATTCAGCTTTACCTTCCACTTCTCCCATTGACCTCACTCACTACCTCAGTGCCATCTTTCTCATTCCATGGCTGATAAACTTTCAGGACTTTTTCAAAATTTTATGCTGGCTCATGCCTCTGTGGGTCTGCTTGTGTCTCTATTTAGAATACCCTTCCTGGCACACTTTATTTCCCTTGTGGTTTCTTTATTTAGATTCTGCTGCTTCTGTAAAAACCCTCTGTGGCCTCCCTAGGTTGGCCTAGGTACAGTATCCTTTGTAACCTCTGACCCAGAAGATTTCAACCAGATCACCCATCATGACATTGGCTCCCTAGGAGAACAGAAAAACCAGGCTGTCAGAAGCCATAGTTTTTATTTCTGAATTTTCACTGCTGCCTGATACATAAAAGCTCACTACGTGGTGAGCAAGTAAAAAAATAGGTAAATGAATGAGCATATTCACTGGTATCTTCCACTGGGATCTCTATAGCCAGGCTTCAGGCTGAGCAGGAGCTTATGAAGCAGTCCTGCATGAAGAGATTGGAACAACAAAAGCAGACACAAGAGGATCGTGTTTAAATTAACCAAAAAAAAATCTCTCTCAGGAGAGTGTACAGAAAGAGTAAGTGCTTAGTGTTGGAGGCAGAAGCCAGAGATACATGTGGAGAAAAACAGCATGTGTGCCATAAATAATGAGAAATCATCTACCGTGTGGGTAAGATAGATGTACCTGCCTCATGAAACTGTTGCAAAAATTAAAGAAATGCATAGAACACACTTGCCTTTTTCCAAGTAATCAGTCAGAAAATGCTAATAACAACCATGGTTATCATATTTTTTACTTAGAATAATAAAACTACATCAACTTATGAAAACACCCTGTCTGTGCTTGGACCTCTGTGATGCTCTATAACAATTCTACAATATCTCTGCTGCTGCTGCTACTGCTGCTAAGTCGCTTCAGTCATGTCCAACTCTGTGCGACCCCAGAGACAGCAGCCCACCAGGCTCCCCCATCCCTGGGATTCTCCAGGCAAGAAACACTGGAGTGGGTTGCCATTTCCTTCAATATCTCTAGTTAGTGAAAAAGCAGAGACATTACTTTGCTGACAAAAGTCAGTATAGTCAAAGCTATGATTTTTCCAGTAGTCATGTACGGATGTGAGAGTTGGACCATAAAGAAAGTAGAACACTGAAGAACTGATGCTTTTGAACTGTGGTGTTGGAGAAGACTCTTGAGAGTCCCTCGGACTGCAAGGAGATCAATCCAGTCTATCCTATAGGAAATCAATCCTGAACATTGGAAGGACTGATGCTGAAGCTGAAGCTCCAATACTTTGTCCACATGATGAGAAGAACCAACTCATTAGAAAAGACCCAATGCTGGGAAAGATTGAAGGCAGGATAAGAAGGGGATGACAGAGGATGAGATGGTTGGATGGCATCACTGACTCATTGGATATGAGTTTGAACAAGCTCTGGGAGTTGGTGATGGACAGGAAGCCAGGAGTGCTGCAGTCCATGGGGTCAGAAAGAATCGGACATAACTGAGCAACTGAACTGAACTGATCTATTCTTTTAAAAATATCCATTTGCTATATACACACTGGATGCCAGTGACATCCCAAGCAATCTCAGTATTTGTTTAATCCTCTAAGTAGTATGCTTTTGGGGACCAAATGAATACAGTGTTCACTATGATTAACAGTCTTTCCTCATCATATGTACAGGTACCTGTGTGTGCTAAGTTCCTTCAGTTGTGTCCAAATCTTTGCAACCTTATGGACTGTAGTGCACCAGGCTCCTCTGTCCATGGGATTCTCCAGGCAAGAATACTGGAGTGGGTTGCCATGCCCTCCTCCGAGGATTTTCCTGACCCAGGGAATGAACCCGTGTCTCTTATGTCTCCCGTACTGGCAGGCAGGTTCTTTACCACTAGTGCCACCTTTGAAGCCCCATGCATACAGATATTTTAGCTTAAATAAGGTTCAGGTCCCTTATTAAGATTTTCTCTGTGAAAGAGAAATATCATATGACATTCCCTATATGTGGAATCTAAAAATAAATAATACAAATGAACTTTTTCACAAAACAGAAAGAGACTCACAGATTTAGAAAATGAATTTATGTTTGCCGGGGTAAGGGATAGTTAGGAAGTTAGGGATGGTCCTGTACACACTGCTAAATTTAAAATGAATAGCCAACAAGTACCTATTGTATAGTAGGAACTCTGCTCAATGTTATGTGGCAGCCTGGATGGCAGGGAAGTTTGGGAGAGAATGGATACACGTGCATATATGGCTGAGTCCCTTTGATGTTGACCTGAAACTATCACAACATTGTTAATTGGCTACACCCCAATACAAAATAAAAACTTCAAAAAAACAAACAAACAAACAAACCTTAAATAAAGAAAATATTTTCTCTGTAAGCCTCCCAAACGGTTCCTATTTCCCCAAAGGTACAAACAGGTCACTAAGATTTTTTTTGACATCTCTCTTTTACAATGAAGGAACCCAGTCTTTGGGTGAAATCAGGATCAAACTGGGTCAAAGATATGTATAGCATTTCTTGAATATTAATTCACAAACTTGTTTTTAGTAAGTGTCTGCTAATATGTTGAATAATTTCTTAGACAAAAGGGCTAAAAAGAAAAACAAGAAAGGACCCAGGGACTGAGTCACAAAAATCAATTTTGAAAAAACTTTGTTGAAAATGTTCATCGTACGGAGAAGAGAATAGAAAAGAATAGAATAGCATTGAAACGTGTATATTACCATATGTAAAATACATGCCCAGTGCAAGTTCGATGCATGAAGCAGGGCACTCAAAGCCAGTGTTCTGGGACAACCCCGAGGGATGGGGTCGGGAGGGAGGTGGGAGGCGGGTTCAGGGTGGGGAGACACATGCACACCCATGGCTGATTCATGTCGATGTATGGCAAAAACCACCACAATATTGTAAAGCAATTAGACTCCAACTAAAATAAATTAATTTTAAAAAGAGAAAAGGGACACCTCCCAGTTGGGAAAGGACGGTGTGGGGGACACTTTCATAGTAAAGATAATGACTAAAATACATTTTGAAAAATGAGCCAGTGTTCATGACATACTAGAAAAGGCATTTTCAACAAGAAAGAATAGTACTTTGAAGGAAAAAGACAAAAGAGCAAAATGTACTCTAGTGATTATATGTACATGTTTTTGACATATTTAATGCTAATATAGAGCATTATTATTTATATAATTAAATTTACAAAGAAAAAAAAACTTCCAAATAATATATGTTGTTATGTCAAGCCAAGATTTATTATAAGTCCAAATTTCTTTTTTCTTTTTATTGTTTAATATAAATTTATTTTAATTGGAGGTTAATTACTTTACAATATTGTATTTGTTTTGCCATATATCAACATGAATCCGCCACAGGTATACACTTGTTCCCCATCCTGAACCCCCCCTCCCACCTCCCTCCCCCATTCCTCTGGGTTGTCCCAGTGCACCAGCCCCAAGCATCCAATATTATGCATCGTACCTGGACTGGCAATTCGTTTCATATATGATATTATACATGTTTCAATGCCATTCTCCCAAATCATCCCACCCTCTCCCTCTCCCACAGAGTCCAAAAGACTGTTCTGTACATCTGTATCTCTTTTGCTGTCTCACATACAGGGTTATCGTCACCATCTTTCTAAATTCCATATATATACATTAGTATACTGTATTGGTGTTTTTCTTTCTGGCTTACTTCATTCTGTATAATCGGCTCCAGTTTCATCCACCTCATTAGAACTGATTCAAATGTATTCTTTTTAATGGCTGAGTAATACTCCATTGTATAGTATATGTACCATGGCTTTCTTATCCATTCATCTGCTGATGGACATCTAGGTTGTTTCCATGTCCTGGCTATTATAAACAGTGCTCCGATGAACATTGGGATACACGTGTCTCTTTCAATTCTGGTTTCCTCGGTGTGTATGCCCAGCAGTGGGATTGCTGGGTCATAAGGCAGTTCTATTTCCAGTTTTTTAAGGAATCTCCACACTGTTCTCCATAGTGGCTGTACTAGTTTGCATTGCCACCAATAGTGTAAGAGGGTTCCCTTTCTCCACACCCTCTCCAGCATTTATTGCTTGTAGACTTTTGGATTGCAGCCATTCTGACTGGCATGAAATGATACCTCATTGTGGTTTTGGTTTGCATTTCATTGATAATGAGTGATATTGAGCATCTTTTCATGTGTTTGTTAGCCATCTGTATGTCTTCTTTGCAGAAATGTCTATTTAGTTCTTTGGCCCATTTTTTGATTGGGTCGTTTATTTTTCTGGAATTGAGCTGCAGGAGTTGCTTGTATATTTTTGAGATTAGTTGTTTGTCAGTTGCTTCATTTGCTATTATTTTCTCCCATTCAGAAGGCTGTCTTTTCACCTTGCTTATAGTTTCTTTTGTTGTGCAGAAGCTTTCAAGTTTAATTAGGTACCATTTGTTTATTTTTGCTTTTATTTGCAATATTCTGAGAGGTGTGTCATAGAGGATCCTGCTGTGATATATGTCAGAGAGTGTTTTGCCTATGTTCTCCTCTAGGAGTTTTATAGTTTCTGGTCTTATGTTTAGATCTTTAATCCATTTTGAGTTTATTTTTGTGTATGGTGTTAGAAAGTGTTCTAGTTTCACTCTTTTACAAGTGGTTGACCAGTTTTCCCAGCACTACTTGTTAAATAAATTGTCTTTAATCCATTGTATATTCTTGCCTCCTTTGTCAAAGATAAGGTGTCCATAGGTGCATGGATTTATCTCTGGGCTTTCTATTTTTTTCCATTGATCTATATTTCTGTCTTTGTGCCAGTACCATACTGTCTTGATGACTGTGGCTTTGTAGTAGAGCCTGAAGTCAGGCAGATTGATTCCTCCAGTTCCATTCTTCTTTCTCAAGATTGCTTCGGCTATTCGAGGTTTTTTGTATTTCCATACAAATTGTGAAATTATTTGTTCTAGCTTTGTGAAAAATACCGTTGTTAGCTTGATAGGGATTGCATTGAATCTATAGATTGCTTCAGACAGAAATGCTTTTTTTTTAAAAAAAATGTTATTGTGTATAATTGCTTTACTATATTGTGTTAGTTTCTGTGTTACAGCAAAATGAATCAATTATATGTGTACATATATCCCCTTCCTCTTGGACCTCCTTCCCAACTACTTCCCCAATATACAGTGAGCATACACACTGAGAAAACCATAATTCAAAAAGATGTGTACTTTAATTTTTATTGCAGCACTATTTACAATTGCCAGGACATGAAAAGCAACCTAAAGCACCCTAAATGTCCATCAACAGAGAAATGGATACAGAAAATGTGGTGGATATATACAATGGAATACTACTCAGCCGTAAAAAAGAAGTCCAAATTTCTTGATGAAGTGATTTGACCTCTGATAACTTGACTCAGCTTACTTCTCTAGCTTCTTATCTCCCTTTTTCTTGGTGATTGATAGTCATTACTTTTCATGCATGTGTATTGTCACTTCAGTTATCTCTGACTCTTTGGGACACTATGGACTATAGCCTGTCAGGCTCCTCTGTCCATCGGATTCTCCAGGCAAGAATACCAGAGTGAGTTGTCATTCCCTCCTCCAGGGGATCTCCCCAATGCAGGGATCAAAGACACATCTCTTATGTCCCTGGTATTTGTAGGCGGGTTCTTTACCACTGGTGCCACCTGGGAAACCCAGTCATTAACTTAGGTGTTGATTTTTTTTTTCCCATAAACAACTAGAGAGTAATATTTGTTTTGTGGGCCAGGCCATCTCTGTTGCAACTAGTCAATGCTTGTTGCTTGAAAGCAGCTACAAGCAATACAAAAATACATGGGCATGACTATGTTCCATTAAAACTTTTTCAATGAACACTGATATTTGAGTATCATGTATTTTCCATGTTATGAAATTGCAATTAATAAAACTAAAAATAGAGTTACCTTATGATCCAGCAATCCCACTCATGAGCATTTATATCTGGACAAAACTATATTTCAAAAGTATGTATGAATCCATATGTTCATAGCAGCACTATTTACAGTAGCCAATACTTTGAAGAAACCCTAAATTGACAAGAATGGATAAAGATATTATACACACATGCATGCACACACATGTACACATAATGAAATACTACTCAGCCATAAAAAGTAATGCCATTTGCAGCAATATGGATGGATGTAAATATTATCACACTAAGTGAAAGAAGTCAGAAAGAGAATACAAATACCATCTGATATCACTTATATGTGGAATCTAAAATATGACATCAAAAAACCTATCTACAAAAGAGAAGCATACAGATGTAGAGTACAGACTTGTGGTTGTCAACAGGGAGAAGGCTGGGGAGTGATGGAGTGGAAGTTTGGGATTATCAGATGCAAACTATTATAGAGAGAAGGGATAACCAACAAGGTCCTACTGTGTAGCACAAAGAACTATATTTGATATCCTGTGGTAAACCATAATGGAAAATAATATAAATTAGAATATAAAAAGAATAACAAATTATTATTATTCATCATTTATAATATGAATACCTTTGTAAAGCACTTTTACCAAGGACATGGACCATCTGTTTCCTTTGGTGATACAGTATCCCATTCCATAAAGTGGTTCCAAAAAAATATTGAAAATTGTTTTTTTTACAAGTTAGATTTATCTGTTGCAGCAATGATTAATAGCCCATGATCACCCTGGCTTACAAAAAGAAGAAAACACGTGAAAACAAGTTTCTGAGTGAGATGAATCCAAATTTTGCAAATAAGATGAAAGTCAACAAAAGTATGTGCCATTGAGTTTAGAGCTTTTCCTATTGTCCTGTGTAAAAGAAAGAATATGAGTACTGCAAACTGTATGTCTTGGGTTAGAAACCAGGTTCCAGTATTCGCCTATTATGTGGCCTCCACCAAATCATTTAACATTGCTGAGCCTTCATTTCATTTCTGTGAAATGAGGATGACAACACATGCCTTGATATATTTGGGGAAATATTCATCATTTTGCATGCATGAGGTCTAGAACATTGTTAGCTACATAGTATTAAATCATGGGGTTTTGAGAATTATATTTGGAATGATGTACCTGTGTGTGTTAGAGTGCATGCCAAAAAATTCTCATCTTTCCAAATTAGCTCTTGATTGAACCACAGTGACTTTCATGTTCCTGAAATAGACTTTTTCAAAAAATCTTTACCTTCTTAACACTATCCATTATTCAAAAAGAATGTATTTCCTTTGGTTTCTTGAATATCAAGTAGCCAATATTTTCTAATAGCTGTAAATGGAACCTTTAAATTGTGTGTAAAAGTAAACTTTAAAAATTTTGTAAAAATTTTTTAAAAATGTTATTATGTCTGTAATCTCTCACATCTCCTACTTAGAACACAAATTACATGTATTTCAAACTATGTAACATTTTTCCACAGTCTCAGATATCCTACTCAGTTTATTTTAAACATATTTTGTCTTTGCATGTTTATTCCCTGATCTTTCCTTTCACTGTGCTCAGTCTACTGTAAAGTCTATCAGATGACTTCATTTCTGATTTGTTTTTATCATTTTTGTTGGAGGATAGTTTTTTTTTTACAATGCTGTGTTAATTTCTGCTATACAGCAAAGTGAATCAGCTCTAAGTATATCTATATCCCCTCTTTTTTGGAGTCCTTTCAACTCTGATACTTTTTAATTCTAGATTTTCCATTTCTTCTTTTGTAGTTTTCTGTTTCTGAAATCACTCATCTCATCATATGTTTAAATTTCCTTTGCTATTTCCACTTTTAAAAATATATTTATCCTATTCATTTAAAAATTCTTCATCAGGCTGCCACTTTGCACTAAGTGATGGTCTCAGATGAGTTAGGAGGACTTCTACCCATTTCATTTTCTCACCCCGGAGCTTTTGCTATGCTGCTTCCCACAGAAAATGGCTCATGAAAAAGAAAATGCTGATATAAGTTGACTTACTCTGTGATTAGAGCACCTAGGAACCCTCATAAGAATCAGGCTTCCTATGATCTTTACATTTGATTTGAAGTTAGGTTTTTCTTTCATATTTTCCTTTATGATTGTTCCTTCTAGCTCTGGATCCAGGGATAAAAGCATGCAAGGTCTTTTTTGAGTCCTAGAAATGTTTTATTTCTTTCAGGAATTTCACTTGTGTTTCTTTGTGTGTTCTGATTTATGATTAGGAATCTTTCTGTTATTACAAGATTAGCATACAATATTTTGTAACATCTTACCACCTAATTAGAAGAAGAAAGGTGAGGCATTATTTTCTATTTTTTTAACTTTTTGTTTTCTATTGGGGTATAACTGATTAACAAGCAATGTTGTGATAATTTCAGGTGTACAGCAAATACTTATACATGGATCTATTCTCCTGCAAACTCCCCTCCCATCCAGGCTGCCACACAACATTGAGCAGAGTCCCCTGTGCTTAACGGGTCTTTGTGAGACATGATTTTATATAAATATATGTATGTCTTCTTCCATTATTTTCCTGAGTCTTTTGCCAGCTTTTTGTCTCAAAATCTTTAGAACAGCATTCAAGACCAACAAATGCTGGCCTTATGTTCACTATCTAGTCTCATCGCTTCTTTGTCTTTTCCTCTCTGCTTCTTCCTTCTCTGCCAATGACCTTCCTGCGCTTCCACTGGGACATTAGCACACTCCACCTTGCACTTTTTGCTTCTTCTTTCAGGCATGCTTTTCCTCAATACCAGGATGGATTACTTCCTTACCTCCTTCAAATCTTAAAACACAAAAGCAAACAAGAAATAACCGTAAAATAATAATAATAATAAAGGCACGGAAAGAAAAAAAAAAAGCAAGAACCTTCTCATAGTAACTTTTCCTGGCCACACTATTTAAAATTGCACCTTTTTGAGATGTGTTTACTCTCCTTCCTCCTGTTTCCATTTTCTCTATGGCGTTTATTACCTTCATATGCAAGATGGAAGGATGTGTTTGTGTATGTGTATGCGTATGTATAATTTACTAGTGTGTTATCTTCTCAGTTGAACACAAGTTTCATACATGCAGAATTTTGTCTATTTTGTCCACTGTTGCATCACTGCAACACATCATACAATGCTTCCACGTATTGTTTGATAATTGTTATAAAATGAGTAACTAAGTAACACAAAGTTTAAAGCATGCTCGTGGATATTTTTCCGCAATACCAAACATGTATCATTTCTTTACCTCCTTCAAATCTTGAAACACAAAACAAACCAAGAAAAACATCAACAGCAAAAAATATTAAAGAAAGTGAAGGGGAAAAAGTAAGAACCTTCTCACAGTGACTATAGAGACTTTACAGGACTGAGGATACAAGATACTTAACATATATTTGTTATAACAATGAAAATCAAAACTAACAATTTGGACACATTATTAAACGTAATGATTTCAAGTAAATTAATCTAGTCATGATCATTGCACTACTTATGTATTACATATCGGAAAGTATCATATATAATGGCTTTAATTGCTAAGTTATGCTTGACTCTAATTCATGGGGCACTGTTTCCAGGAAGTTTAACGTTTGACCATATAAGCTGAAGGAACACTGGCCATCACATTGCTTTCTTGAGACTGACAGTGTTTATTAACATATTAAGGTCTGAGAAATGTGTAGTAGAAATAAATCATTTAACTTTAACATTAAAGGAACAAACATATTCACATATGGAGACTATATTTTCCTTTGAGAGTTTATCACAGCACTTGATATGGAATCCCTTGGGATACTTGGGAAGTGTGATGAGGTCAATCTCAAACTAGGGCCCAGGGGTGGTGACAACAAATTTCCTTCTACAGTAATATTCAGCATACTAATTAGTTTTGTAGCACCTGGTCATTGCTCAGTTGTGTCCAACTCTTTGCGACCCCACGGTCTGTAGCCTACCAGGCTCCTCTGCCCATGGGATTTTCCAGGCAAGAGTACTGGAATGGATTGCCATTTCCTTCTCGGGGGATCTTCCTGACCCAGGGATCGAACCCGGGTCTCCCACATTGTAGACAGACGTTTAACCATCTGAGCCACCAGGGGAGTCAATAGCACCTGGTCAAGTCTTCATTAACTTCAGATCTTCCTTGGCACAATTTCTGACAAAGTCCTGGTGCAGATGTCAATTTGAAGTTTTTTGACATGCGTCAAGACAAGGGACTTTAACTTGTAAGCTTATGGTACTATGATAAAATATTTTCCATGAAGTAAACTCTGCTCCAATTATTTCTTAGCAATAAGCAGTCTTAATTCAAACTAAATATTTTATTTGTCATATTGTAAGACTCTCAGTTGAAATTTTACAAAGAAGATGGACAGAAAGTAGTTTGTTTTGTAACTGGGAACAAACTGAGTGTTTAGGGGCACAGTCCAAACTAAGTCAATAATCATCTTTACCCTTGGCAGCTTCTTCTGCAAATGAGGCAGACAAGGCCTGTCCTAAGTGGAACTTCATGTGTCTTACATTTTCATATATTGAAATGAATGGGAAACATCAAAGTACATCAAAAGGGCTGAGATCTGGCTGATGCAAAGGGAGGAAGACACACCTAAGTAGAGAGTAAAAAATCAATGATGAGAGGAAAGAAGGTTTTGCCAAGTCGATGAATACACTGGACATATGATGACATGAAAACAGAGAAAAGGAATTGGAATGTGAAAAATTATGCAGCTATGGCTTTAGAACACTGATTTTGCCCTTAAATCACTTAATATCTCATCAGGTTCTTTATCTGTAAATGGGTTCTAACATTTTTCTGATTTATTGCCATAGCTTATACTAAAGAACTTCTTATCTACACAAATATCCTTGTGTCTTTTAGGCTTTTAAGCAACTTAACAAAAATGTGGATAATTAAGATAAAGTAAATTTTAAAAACTAAAAAGTCAAGATAAAGCATTAAGATGAGACCACCTTTAAGGTAAGTTCATAGACTTGCTCAGTTCTCAGAAATTAGCTATTGGTTTGTTTCAAAATTTCTTAGAAGCTAATGTCAAAAAAAGAAAAACTAAAGACTACAAGTTTCATACTATGAAAAAGCATCACTCTGGTGGTTAGAAGCAGAAAGGCATTTTTTTCACGTCAGTGTGTTGAATAGATCTGGTGTGAGCTCGCTGTGAGAGGCTGCACACATTGTCCTGGTGACAGCACAAATTTGATATATGATCTCACATCATGCCTGTGTGAAATAGGTCTCCAGCATCTGTTCTTTCACAACCATCATGAACACATGAGGCAATTTTGATAACATCCCCACAATCAATACACTAGAGGCAAAGCTTGAGAAAATAATGTTTCTCGTAACACTGATCAAAGAACCCCTATTTAGTCTGCAATTTTTCAGGGTGTCATGTCACTGACTTGGGCTCTCTAACTCTAAAAATATTAACTTGCATTCATTACTCAAATAAATTTAAACATAGCCTCTACTGCTGCTGCTGCTAAGTCACTTCAGTTGTGTCCAACTCTGTGCGACCCCATAGACAGTAGCCCACCAGGCTCCCCTGTCCCTGGGATTCTCCAGGCAAGAACACTGGAGTGGGTTGCCATTTCCTTCTCCAGTGCATGAAAGTGAAAAGTGAAAGTGAAGTCGCTCAGTCGTGTCCGACTCTTCGCGACCCCATGGACTGCATCCCTCCAGGCTCCTCCGCCCATGGGATTTCCCAGGTAACCAAAAAAAAAAAAAAAATTCAACTTGGGAGGAAATTAAAGTATTTGATTTGAGATACCATTATCTACATTTGAGAGAATATACTTAAGTGATTTTTGTAGCTTATTATACTCTATATTTGGGCTTCCCAAGTGGCGCTAGTGGTAAAGAACTGGCAATGCAGGAGACGTAAGATACTCAGGTTCTATCCCTAGGTTGGTAAGATCCCCTGGAGGAGGGCATGGGAACCCACTCCAGTTTTCTTGCCTGTAGAATCCCATGGACAGAGGAGACTGGTGGGCTACAGTCCACGGGGTCTCAGAGAGTCTGACATGACTGACGCCACTGAGCAGGCAGGCATACTCTATATTATCCATGTCAGATGGTAAATGTGCTTTTTCCACTCCCTCTTTTGGTATGGGTATTTTATTAGAAAAGTCATTCCACTCTGATCCTCACTATTCTTATCTCACAAAGCTCATCTGTATGAAAAAGTCAATGGTACTTGACTAGTATATGCAGCAGTGATTCATATTGAAGTGATTTTATTCATTTAAGAAATGTTTCTGCATGGCTACCATTCCAGGCACCAACCTAGGTTTCAAATCAGAAATGGGAAAAATACAGTTATTATCTAGTTATAAATGTACGTGAAATATATAAATAAAATAATCTTTAGCTATTACTTGCTATTGCTCAGAGATAATACTTATATTTTAATTAACAAGTATTAGATGTGAGGTGATAACTCCTCATAATTTTGATTTGTATTTTCCTGACGATTACTGGTGCAGAGCATCTTTTCTTGTGCCTATTGGTCATGTGCCTATTGGCATATGTTAATAGTAGCTATTTCAAATTCTTTATCTGATAAGCCCAACATCTATGTCATTGCAGAGTTGACATCAATCAATTTTTTCCCCTTTCAAGATGTCCAGATTTCCTACTCCATCAATCAAGGTGTTTTTATGCTCCATAGACTGATGTATACATAGATTTTCAATGGTCCAAATATGTGTCAAGTTTATGATGTTTACTAATGCAGTGTCTCCTGTATCTTACAAACTTATCTGCTCACTCATGTTTGAAAGACTCAATGGCAAAGTCTCTGCACCTATAGTTTGTATGAAATGTAGGAATCTGTCTCAGGGATGCCTCAGAGATTTTATTTTCCACTCAAATACATATTAATGGTGAATATTTGTTCATAAAATATCTATATAGTGTTGTGCTCAGTAATGTGACATATATAAAAAATTACAGAATAAAATTCAAATCCAAGTTTGATAAAACAGATATAAATTCCTATCATATTAATTCAGAGGGATTATAAAATTATTAATTTATATAGAGCATTGTATATGATACAAAAGGAGACATTCTTGGAGCACACTATGATTGCATGATTTCCTACACGGACCAAAGGTTTTTAAAAATGTCTTCCTTTCCTCTGGGCAGATGCAGCCTTCTCCAGGGCATACAGCTTGGGTAGTTTTGGACAGGTCCCAAAACACAGGAGAGTTGGACAATCCTGAGTCAGTGTCAGTAGAAAAAGTATCAAGTAGTAAAATATTAATTAGATAATTAGTAAAGTAATGTTGTCCTTGCTGTTGCTGCTGCTAAGTCGCTTCAGTCTTGTCCGACTCTGTGTGACCCCATAGACGGCAGCCCGCCAGGCTCCACCATTCCTGGGATTCTTCAGGCAAGAACACTGGAGTGGGTTGCCATTTCCTTCTCCAATGCATGAAAGTGAAAAGTGAAAGTGAAGTCACTCAGTCATGTCCAACTCTTAGCGACCCCATGGACTGTAGCCTACCAGTACTGAAGTGGGTTGCCATTGCCTTCTCCGAATGTTGTCCTTAAGGTATTTTAAAAATTAAAAGCTCTTTTTAGGCTCTTTTTTACTCAACAGGGCTTCATGAAAGACAGGCAAAGGGTCTCTGCATTTTGAAGTGTAGGCAGGTTTTGTGTAGGGCTAAAAGTCATAGAGATACTTTCAGTTGGGCAGCTGAAACAGAGAGAATGAATGTATGAATTTGGGAGCAGGAAATTTGTAGGAACATCTGGCAAAAACATTTGTTTGGAACTACTGTTTTGAGAATTAGAATTAGGATATAAGTGTGGAAATGCAGCTTGGTGCCAACAGACAGAGGACTTTGATTACTAGAATAAAGAATTTAAAATCTATCCTTTAGGCAACATCAAATCATTGCAGCATTTTGAGAAAATGATTGATATAATTAAAAGGGAATCTTTTCAGAAAATATCAGTACAATGCAAAGGATTTATTTTTCCACTTAAAATGAAATCAGTTCTAGGTAGTTGTTATAGAGAAATTTCACATGAGGTAAATGAAATCAAGTCTAATTCAAGTGCATAGAGGTAATGATTTCTAATTCTTTGGTGTACTTGAATCTTGATTCATTCCATGAATGTCAGTATATTTATTCAAGCTGTGTCTAATCATTTTAAAACATTCTATTATTTAACAAGACAATATGGATTTATAAGTTTAAACTTCAACACACAACTTTTTCAACTCCATAGAAATTATAAATACATGCACACACACATACACATATTCAATATAAATAAAAACAATACAAATATAACTTGTCTTTTAAGCACAAGATAGAATAAGCATACAAATAAGGAAGAAGGCTAAGCCATGGGCACAAGCAAACCTCTGTCAGAAATGATGAAAGAAAAAGGTCAAACTTCAAAAAAACATGGGATTTGAAAAACTGACAATATTTTTGAGTAAAACTGGGAGTTATAAATCAAGAGGAAAAACTATGAACAGCTTCAAGTCAACAAATAAGAAAAAGGATGAAAATGGAAGGCTTATAAGTATATAAAATAATAGCAATAATAATAAGATAAAATCTAAATATGTCTCAACCATCACAAAATTTGTCTGCAAGTAAATATCACTGCAAAATATTATTAGTTCAAGAATGTTTTATAAGCAAATATCAGTAAACGTTCAAAGAGATAACAACTCCTAAACTGTACGTTTTTCAGAGAAACAAATTGTAAATATTTGTGTAATAAATGAAGGAAAATAGCTTAAAAAAACTCTCTTCTTATAATTTGATCTCTGGTCCCTCTGCCTTTTCAAAACCCAGCTTGTATATATGGAAGTTCTCAGTTCATGTACTGGTTCAAAATTGGGAAAGGAGTACATCAAGGCTGTATATTGTCACCTTGCTTATTTAACTTATGTGCAGAGTACATCATGCAAAATACCAGGTTGGTTGACTCACAAGCTGGGATCAAAATTGCTGAAAGAAATATCAACAAGCTCAAATACACTGATGATGCTACTCTAATTGGTTGGATGGCATCACCAACTCAATGGACATGAGTTTGAGCAAGCTTTGAGAGTTGGTGATGTATTTCCTTGGGCTCCAAAATCACTGTATTACACCATTGCCTCATGACTTAAACTGCTACTGTTTACCCTGGTCAGCCTTGAACTCCATTTCTCTCACTTCCCCATCTTTCTGACCTCTGAACTTCTTTCCCACTGTGAAAAAAAAAATCATATTTTATGGCAAGGTAAGAAAAATTTTAACACAAAAAATTTTCCCTGTCTTTTAGCCTCTTCTTTTCATCCAACATTGTGCATTGTGCATCAGTATTTTTCATCAACCAAATATCCCCCGCTGGCTGAAATACCTGCTCAACCTTAAAGAACAGCATTCTCCTAGCATCAGCAAGAAAAGTCCCTAAAAAATAACATCCCTTCTTATTCTTGGAAGAAAAGCTCTGACAAACCTAGACAGCATATTAAAAAGCAGAGACATTACTTTGTCAACAAAGGTCTGTCTAGTCAAGGCTATGGTTTTTCCAGTGGTCATGTATGGATATGAGAGTTGGACTGTGAAGAAAGCTGATCATCAAAGAATTGATGCGTTTGAACTGTGGTGCTGAAGAAGACTCTTGAGAGTCCCTTGGACTGCAAGGAGATCCAAGCAGTCCATCCTAAAAGAAATCAGTCCTGGGTGTTCATTGGAAGGACTGATGTTGAAGCTGAAACTCTAATACTTTGGACACCTGATGCGAAGAGCTGACTCATTTGAAGACTCTGATGCTGGGAAAGATTGAACACAGGAGGAGAAGGGAATGACAGATGAGATAGTTGGATGGCATTACCAGCTCAATAGACATGGGTTTGTATGGCTCTGGAAGTTGGTGATGGACAGGGACGCCTGGTGTGCTGCGGTTCATGTGGTCACAAAGTGTTGGAGATGACTGAGCAACTGAACTGAACTGAACTGAACTGAACAAAATAACCTATATAATCTATAATCTAAATATGGAAAGAATTGGCTTCAGCCAAACTTTTTCTTTTCTCATTGAAAAGTGAATTGGTAGCCCATGGGCAGAAGGCCAATTAATTTATAATATGTGTTAAATAATTTCAGCTAACTTGACCAACAAATGCCAATACCAGTTTTGGCGGCATAGAAGTCATCTAAGATTAAATTTTGGTAATACAAATAAATAATTTCCATTGACTTTATTTGATATGACCTAAATATTAACAAGACAATTTCTACCATGTATCAAAATTCCTAAGTCCTAATCATTACTAAGTCTGTATCATAGATGTAAGAAAATCTGAATCATACTGTTAATACTGGGAAGTTACATGAGTAACAAAATTTTAAAAAGAGTCAACTATTAAAATGTCTTTTTCCTCCTTGGTCATGACCTCATTTCACTTATAACACACCACGCACTGAGGTAAGCATTGTATCATTCAATCCTCACCAACAACATCTCACTTAATCCTTAGAAATATATGATGAGGTAAATAGGTTTCCAGTTCTGTGAAGATGGAGTAGCACCATTCCTCACAGGTCTTCTCATTTACAACTAAACAACCTGAACATAAAACAAACATGAGGAGTCTCTGAAGGATGGGTAGGGGAAGGGGGGCTTCTGACAGACCTGAGGACTTGAGGAATGACTTGGCTATGAGTTTCCTGGTCTCCTTTACCATCCTGACCATCCTCAACCCTCCAGTCCTGAACCACCAACAGGCATAAGCCAAAAGAGCTCTAGGAAAACCTGCTACTCCCAGCCAGATAGCCAAGAAAGGGGTAGCTGAACTCCAGAAAACCTTTCCGGATAATATGCTCTCTACTTCAGCTGAATGCCAACAGAACAAACAGAAAGCTGCCTCCCTCCCCACTGTAGTTTCTTTGAGACTAAGCAGGAAGTTGATAGTTGGTTTTCCACCTCATCCTATCCCTTCCCTCCCCTAACCCCTCCCTCCTTTCACCCCACCCTCCCAAGCAAGCAGAGTGTTCTTCCCATTACCTCCCCCACCAGGTGATAAATAGGGACTTTATCTTCCTCTCTGGCTGCATCACATCATCAGAGAGCTGAGCTTGCACACCACACAGCAGTCAGGAGGCTTCACCAGATAGTGTAATACAAAGCTGTCTCTACTAGGCTCTACCAAGTCCCCATGAGAAACCAGAACAAGGTGAGGTACAAATGAGTCAGTAAATATTTCACTTTCTCCTCTCCTCTGTGACCAGAGTGACCCAGTAGAGAGCTCTAGTTCCACCAAGTGCATACCTGGTAAGTCACTTCAGTCATGTTCAACTCTGTGAGACCCTATGGACTGGAGCCTGCCAGGATCCTCTGTCTGTGGGATTCTCCAGGCAAGGATCCTGGAGTCAGTTGCCATGCCATCCTCCAAAGGCTCTTTCTGACCCAGGGATCGAATTTGCCTACCTTACATCTCCTGCATTGTCAGGCAGGTTCTTTACCACTAGCACCATCTGGGAAGACCATAGTTCCAACACACCCATCATGAACTAGAGAAAATAAGATGTGGAAGGCAGAGCTAGTTGGTATTCCATATCTACCTACCTCGTAAGAGTAGTAGGGGCAGGATGTTGAGCTTCCACCCCCACCCATCCTACAGCAACAAAACAGAATAACTCAGCCTTCCCTACCCCACTCCCTGGTGTCAGCAGGGCTCAGGAGGAAGCTGCTCATCTTCCTCCACTTAGAGGTAAAGAGTGATGAAAATTCATGTCCTGCTTTCTCAAGGATGGTATCAGTGGGTTATTTCTAGCCCACTCCCCTCCTAAGAGGCAGTGAGAGCCACTTCCTGACATTGCCAGGATACTGTTGGTACAAGTCTGAATGTATAAATCAAGTTAGCCCTTTCATTTACACCTACCTAGTGGGACTGTCTACTAAAAAATCTAGAATAAAACGAGGATCCAGTATTTCATAATATAATATCCAAAATGTCCATGATATATGAAAAATCCCTTCTCATACCAAAGGCCAAGAGAAAAACAACATGAAGAACATAACTTCTGCCAACACTGAAATTTATCAGATGTTGGAATTCTGTGATAAGTGTTTTAAGACTCCATCATGACTGTGCTTCACAAGGCCATTACAAAGAAAACAAAATTACAAAATATCAGCAAAAAAATAATAGATATGAGAGAAAATGGAAATTATAGAACTGAAAAATTTAAATCTTGTTGGATATGCTCCAAGGTAAAGTGGAGACAAGAAGAAACACTCAATAAGCTGAAAACATTAATAGAATTTACAAAATCTGAACAAAAGTGAGAAAATAGATTGGAAAATAAGTGGGCAAGAACCTTCAGGACATCTTTCATTTTTTTAAAGCTAGTATTCATACCACTGGAGGCCCAGAGCTATGTGACTTTTTTCCTAGTAGACCTACCCTTATAGAATGACTAGAGGATACAATTGAAACAAAACAGAAAATTGTTAGGGAAAACATTGACTGAAACCACCCACCCTAGCCAGGCAAGATTATAGCCTGAACACAGCTCACTTGCAAGAGCTATCTTACAACACAAGGGTTGTAGGGAACTAACAGCTACCATCAGCTGGAATAATTTGAGGACTGTCAAAAGAAGTGAAGAGACGCCAATCTATATGTTCTACCAACCTCCCAGAATCCTTCTTACTGGAATCCAACTAAAGTGAGTGACGCAAGTACATCAGGAAGGACCATGAGTCAGAGTGACTGGACAAAGAGCACGGGGAACTCACCCCATTACCATAAAACCCAAGACTGCAAGTCAAGAGTCAGAGCAGTTCTCCTAGATTCCCAAATGTTGCTGTTCTCTGCCTGGGCACCCCTTACCAAAAAATTCTGTTGTTTGTCAGCCCATGTGTCTCCTTGGATAAGTAATTTTCAAGTATTAGACAGGAGCCCACTCTTAGGCCCTGGAAGGGATCCTCCTTCCTGCAACAAAATGACAGAATGAGGCTTGGAATTTCAGAAAGGAAAAGAATATAGAAATGAGTAAAGATAGGGGTAAATAAAATAGACACTCTTATTTCTTAACACAAACCTATCTGATCTGAAGGTCAATATATATAAAATAAGTACTTAAGACAATTACATTTTAAAAGTATGAAAAGTAAAGATACTTAAATGAAAATAAAGTTTCTGTACTTGAAGTTCCCAAATGTCAATACTAATAGACTATATAAAAGTATGATTGGAAAAGGTCAGTTTTCATTGCAATCCCAAAGAATGCCTAAAATACAGTATAATTGGTCTTATTTCATATGCTAACAAAGTAATGCTCAAAATCCTTCAAGTTAGGCTTCAAAATATGTAAACCAAGAACTTCTGGATATATAAGCTGGATTTACAAAAGGAAGAGGAACCAGAGGTAAAATTGCCAATAGCCATTGGATCATAGAAAAAGCAAGGAAATTCCAGATAAGCATCTACTTCCATTTAATTTACTATGCTAAAGTCTTTGACTGTGTGGATCACAACAAACTGTGGAAAGTTCTTAAAGAGATGGGAATACCAGAACACCTGACCTGCCTCCTGAGAAACCTGTATGCAGGGCAAGATATAACAGTTATAACTGGACATGAAAATACAGACTGGTTCCAAATTGGGAAAGGAGTTCATCAAGGTTGCATACTGTCACCTTGTTTATTTAACTTATATGCAGAACACATCATGAAAAATGCCAGGCTGGATGACTCCCAAGCTGGAATCAAGTTTTCCAGGGGAAATATCAATAACCTCACATATGCAGATGATACCAACCTTATGGTAGAAAACAAATATGAACTAAAGAGCCTCTTCATGAAGGTGAAAGAGGAGAGTGAAAAAGCTGGCTTAAAACTCAGTATTGAAAAAACAAAGATCATGGCATTCAATCCCATCACTTCCTGGCAAATAGATGGGAAAATAATGGAAACAGTGACAGATTTTATTTTCTTGTGCTCCAAAATCACTGTAGACGATAACTGCAGCCATGAAATTAAAAGACACTTGTTCCTTAGAAGAAAAGCTATGACAAAACAGGACAGAATATTAAGCAAGTACATCAATTCACTGACAAAGGTCCATCTAGTCAAAGGTATGGTTTTTCTACTAGCCATATACTTTATGAGAGTTGGACCATAAAGAAGGCTGAGTGCTGAAGAATTGATGCTTTTGAACTATGGTCCTTGAGAAGACTCCTGAGAGTCCCTTGGACAAGGTGATCAAACCAATCAATCCTAAAAGAAATCAATACTGACTATTTATTGAAAGGGCTGATGTTGAAGCTGAAGCTCCAACAATTTTTGGCTACCTGATGCGAAGAACTGACTCACTGGAAAAGACTCTGATGTTGGGAAAGTTTGAGGGCAGGAAGAGAAGCTGGCAAAAAAGGACTAGATGGTTGGATGGCATCATTTTCTCAATGGTCATGAGCTCAACAAACTCTGGGAGATAGTGAAGGTCAAGGAAGCCTGGCATGTGGTAGTCCATGGGGTTGCAAAGAGTTGGTCACAACTATGTGACTGAATAACAATAAGTAGACTGTAATCTATCACACACAGAAAGAGATACAGACATGTGATACACATATACAAACATATTGTAATACATATAGTAACTAGTAAGAAAGCTATAATTCAGACTTAAATTGAAGACAGTAGGGAAAACCAATAGACCATTGAGGTATGACCTAAATCAAATCCCTTATGACTATACAGTGGAAGTGAGAAATAGATTTAAGGGACTAGATCTGATAGAGTGCCTGATGAACTACAGACAGAAGTTTGTGACATTGTACAGAAGACAGGGATCAAGACCATCCCCATGGAAAAGAAATGCAAAAAAGCAAAATGGCTGTCTGGGGAGGCCTTACAAATAGCTGAGAGAGGAAGAGAAGCAAAAAACAAAGGAGAAAAGGAAAGATATAAGCATCTGAATGCAGAGTTCCAAAGAATAGCAAGGAGAGATAACAAAGCCTTCCTTAGCGATCAATGAAAAGAAATAGAGGAAAAGAACAGAATGGAAAAGACTAGAGATCTCTTCAAGAAAATTAGAGATATCAAGGGAACATTTCATGCAAAGATGGGCTCGATAAAGGACAGAAATGGTATGGACCTAACAGAAGCAGAAGATATTAAGAAGAGGTGGCAAAAATACACAAGAAAGCTGTGCAAAAAAGATCTTCAAGACCCAGATAACCATGATGGTGTAATCACTCACCTAGAGCCAGACATCCTGGAATGTGAAGGCAAGTGGGCCTTAGAAAGCATCATTACAAACAAAGCTAGTGGAGGTGATGGAATTCCAGTTGAGCTATTTCAAATCCTAAAAGATGATGCTGTGAAAGTGTTGCTCTCAATATGCCATCAAATTTGGAAAACTCAGCAGTGGCCACAGGACTGGAAAAGGTCAGTTTTCATTCCAATCCCAAAGAAAGGCAGTGCCAAGAATGCTTAAACTACTGCACAATTGAATTCTTCTCAAAAATTCTCCAAGCCAGGCTTCAGCAATACGCAAACTGTGAACTACCAGATGTTCAAGCTGGTTTTAGAAAAGGCAGAGGACTCAGAGATCAAATTGCCAACATCTGCTGGATCATGGAAAAAGCAAGAGAGTTCCAGAAAAACATCTATTTCTGCTTTATTGACTATGCCAAAGCATTTGACTGTGTGGATCACAACAAACTGTGGAAAATTCTGAAAGAGATGGGAATACCAGACCACCTAACCTGTCTCTTGAGAAACCTATATGCAGATCAGGAAGCAACACTTAGACTGGACATTGAACAACAGACTGATTCCAAATAGCAAAAGGAGTATGTCAAGGCTGTCTTTTGTCACCCTGCTTATTTAACTTATATGCAGAGTACATCATGAGAAATGCTGGGCTGGAAGAAACACAAGCTGGAATCAAGATTGCTGGGAGACATATCAATAACCTCAGATATGCAGATGACACCACCCTTATGGCAGAAAGTGAAGAGAAACTAAAAAGCTCTTGATGAAACTGAAAGAGGAGAGTGAAAAAGTTGGCTTAAAGCTCAACATTCAGAAAACGAAGATCGTGGCATCTAGTCCCATCACTTCATGGGAAATAGATGGGGAAAGCGTGGAAACAGTGTCAGACTTTATTTTTTGGAGGCTCCAAAATCACTGCAGATGGTGGCTGCAGCCATGAAATTAAAAGACTTACTCCTTGGAAGAAAAGTTATGACCAACCTAGACAGTATATTCAAAAGCACAGATATTACCTTGCCAACAAAGTTCTGTCTAGTCAAGGCTATGGTTTTTCCAGTGGTCATGTATGGATGTGAGAGCTGGACTGTGAAGAAAGCTGAGCACTGAAGAATTGATGCTTTTGAACTGTGGGGTGTTGGAGAAGACTCTTGAGAGTCCTTTGGACTGCAAGGAGGTCCAACCAGTCCATCCTAAAGGAGATCAGTCCTGGGTGTTCATTGGAAGGACTGATGCTAAAGCTGAAACTGCAATATTTTGGCCACCTCATGTGAAGATTTGACTCATTGGAAAAGACTCCGATGCTGGGAGGGATTGGGGGCAGGAGGAGAAGGGGATGACAGAAGATCAGATGGCTGGATGGGATCACCGACTTGATGGACATGAGTTTGAGGGAACTCTGGGTGTTGATGATGGACAGGGAGGCCTGGCTGTGCTGTGATTCATGGGTGACAAAGAGTCGGACACGACTCAGCTACGGAACTGAACTGAACTAAAGAAAGCTATAAAGCAATACATAAACAAAAACTATAGATAAATCTGTGTAAAATTCTAAGTGGGAAAATGTCTGTATCACCATAAGACAAGTAAAAAGAAAGAAGGGAGAAAACAGAGGCAATAGAAATTGTAAAAGGTCAAATTAAACCCTAATGCATTGTTACCTCAAAAATATACAGACACATACCTCCTCCTGTCAAATGCATAGATTGGCAGTGGGTTAGAAAAGTGATCCATCGATATACTGTCTATTATGTCTATTAGAAATACACTTCAAATAAAGAATGTAGGTAGGTTAAAAATAAAAGAATTAAAATTTATATATCAAGCATGTTTTATAAATGTGATAGTGCTATATATTAATTTTGGAGAAAGCAGACTTCAGAGGAAGGAAAATTACTGCAAACAAAGACATTACAGAATGATAAAAAGTATCAGTCCACCAAGAAAACATAGAAATCTTAACAATGTCCACACCAAAGTAACACAAGAGTAAAGATTGAAAGAGCTGAAATAAAACACAGACAAATCTACAATTATGACATTCATCAGTCTAATCTTGGTAGGTGTTAAACTATTAGAAAATTATCAAGGATGTAGAAAGACTGCATGATATAATAAATATAATTTTATACACACACACACACACACACACACACACACAAAGTCACTTTAGGCCTGTCTCTTTGCGACCCTGTGGACTCTAGCCTGCCAGGCTCCTCTGTCCATGGGATTCTGCAGGCAAGAATCCTGGAGTGGATTGCCATGCCCTTCTCTAATATTATGTGTGAAAGTGAAAGAAAGTGAATTCGCTCAGTCATGTCTGACTCTTTGCAACCCCGTGGACCATAACCTACCAGGCTCCTCCATCCATGGGATTTTCCAGGCAGAAATACTGGAGTGGGTTGCCATTTCCTTCTCCGGGGGATCTTCCCAACCCAGGGATTGAACCCGGGTCCCCAGCATTGTAGGCAGACACTTTACCGTCTGAGCCACCAGGGAAGTTAATACATGTGTATATATATGTAAAACTTTCAATCCAATGAGAACATGTTACACATTCCTTTTTTTTTTTTTTTTGCAATGGCTCATGAAACATTCACTAATACAAGTCGTATCCTGAGCCATCAAATAAATCTCAAAAATTTAAATTAATCAAAATCATACAGAGTATATTCTTGGGCCAGGATGTAATAAAACTAAAATGAATGAGAGACAAACAACAAGAAAATCTCTAAATATGTCAAAATTTAGCAACACATTTCTGAAAATTCTATATATTAATATTAAAGAGGAAATCTCAAAGTGAATTAAAAAATAATAGTACTGAAGGTTAAATGAAATTATAATATCAAAATACATTGGCTTAGTTAGAAAGTACTGAGAGAATTTTCATAGGTCTATGTAATCACATTAGGAGATTAGAATGTCTCAAATCAAAACAAAAAGACTGACTCTCTCCTGAGGAAGAGAGAACTCTTCCTGATGGTCTGATTCAAGCTGGTACATCTGCTTTTTTCCTGCCTTCAGATTCAAAGTAAAATGTGTGCTCTTTTGGAATCTAGAACCTCCACCTTAAGACTGAATTGTACTATTAGCTTTATTGGGCCTCTAACTTGATCTTGGGATTCACTAACTTTCATCATCATGGATCAGTTCTTCAGAATAAGTCTTTTTATACACATGTATATTTATTTCTGGGCTTCCCTGATGGTTCAGATGGTAAAGAATCCTCCTGCAATGCAGGAGACCTGGGTTCTATCCCTGGATTGGGAAGATCCCTTGGAGGAGGGCATGGCAACCCCATTCCAGTATTCTAGTTTGGAGAATCTCCATGCACAAAGGAGCCTGGCAAGCAAGAGTCTATGGAGGTCACAAAGAATCAAACATGACTGAGCAACTAAGCACACATATTTATTTCCATGTAAACACACATAATCTTGGTTCTCTTTCTCTGAAGGAGAAACACACCATAATATTCTTTTCAAACCCGGGAGGTCCATTTCCCTAGCCCCCCTCCTGTAGGGTTTTGTGTTGCCTTGTTAAGGCAACTTTGGCCTACTGAGTGCTGTAAGATTCCCATTAAAACTGGCTGCCAGAGAAACAACAGGCTGCTCTTGGAGGCTCTGATCACCAGAGGCCCACCTTTCTTTTGGCTTTGACTTCGTATGCCCGGAGTGTAGAATTGCCCTCAAAATAGGATGACAGCCTTTTTGTTTCCTGGAATGTCTAATTTAGATGAAACTCATCTAAACCAGGGTTTGACTGGAGATGGCTTGGGATTATCTGCTTTGGCTTATATTCATCACAGCCAGTAAATTAGACATTCCAGGAAACAAGGCTGTCATCCTATTTTGAGGGCAATTCTACACTCCGGGCAGTGAACTTGCTTGTACAGTGTCACCAATACTTTGAGTAAAATCTACCACACATTTGGGAATCAAATATAGAGATAGGTAGATGGATCTATATTTTGAATAAATGAACAAATATCTTCACTTTGTATATACAAATTTATATTTGAAATGAACTTGTAAGTCTACCTGAACATTTTCTACTTTTCTGGAAGCAGATGGGTCAAAAAAAGAGAAAAAGGAACCCCCTTGCACTGTCTGTGGGAATGCAAATTAACACAGCCACTAGGGAGAACAGTATGGAGAGTCCTTAAAAATCTAGGAATAAAACTATCATATGACCCGGCAATCCAACTACTGGGCATATACCCTCAGGAAATCATAATTGACACGTGTACCAAAAAATACATATGTACCACAATATTCATTGCAGGACTGTTTACAGAGTGAAGTAATTCAGAAAGAGAAAAACAAATATCATATATGAATGCATATATATGAAATCTGGAAAGATGGTACTAATGATCTTATTTGTAGAGCAGCAAAGGAAATGCAGACATAAAGAATGGACTTATGGTCACAGTGGAGAAAGGAGACCATGGGAAGACTTGAGAGAGTACTGTTGAAACATATACACTACCATATGTAAAGTAGAGAGTCAGTGGGAATTTGCAGTATGATGCCGGGAACCCAACGCTGGTGTTCTGTTACAACCTAGAGGGTTGGAATGAGGAAGGAGATGTGAGAGTTGTTTAAGAAGGAGGCAGTATATGTATACCTATGGCTAATTCATGTTGATGTATGGCAGAAACCAACACAATATTGTAATTACCCTTCAATTAAAAAATATATATATTTTTAGAGTCTGTGTCAGATGGATATTTTCTATTGTTGATGTATATGTATGCTCAGTCACTTCAGTCATGTCTGACTCTTTGCCATCACATGGACTATAACCTCCAGGCTCCTTTATGTCCACCTGGTTCTCCAGGCAAGACTACTGGAGTGAGTTGCCATGCCCTCCTCCAGGGAATCTCTCCAACCCAGGGATCCAACCTGCAACTCCTGCCTTTTGCATTGCAGCCAGGAGCCATTACCCACTGAGCCACCTGGAAAGCCATTCTATTTTTGATGATGGGTTCTAAAATCACTGGTGATCATCACATCCAGAGCCTTCCTTCTTTTGTCACTGATACATGTTGCCTGTAAGAACAGAATAATTGTTGGCCTGCAATAGTTTTAATACCATGTGACATAACTACCTTGGCACTTGTTAGAGGTTATTCTTAAATGTTTGTTCAAGGCAAGTTTTCCAAAAATGAGTTCCCAGTATTCCCAGAAGTCAAAAGAAGAAGGAGTTAGAAGGAGGGCAGCCATGATGGTACTACGCTGTGAAACCAGGTACCCTAGAGGGGCATTGTAGCTGCACACTTAATCTTAAACAGTGATCTCATAACTCCACTTGCAAATGATGTTGTCAATATCCAGGGGAAACACCTTACATATTCCATATAGCGTTCCTGAACTAGGAGACACATTGACTTGTCAACAAGGAGTTATGATTGCTCTCTTTACTATGTGTCCTAACAACAGAGTAGTAGGAGTCTTTGATTGGATTGAAGGAACCCATCTCTTTTAATTACCTGCAACAAATCAACAATCTGATTTAGGGGTCTCTCGAGGCAGACAGATAGTCAAGCAGGTGATTCTTTGTTTTTCTCTTAGCAATCAAAGTCACTATCATTCAAAGAGTCCCTGCAGACAGATGAGTGGGTATAGATATTGCTGTTGCTACAATGTCATTGTATTATGAATGATCACTTCCTGTGTGCTGGCGCTGGTCCAAATATGAAAGTATATGAGTTGTTCTGAATGGGATGGGAAGAGAGACTGTTATTTAATTAGAAAGGGTCACTGGGCTTTCTAAGTGATAGTATTCATGGCCTGAGTCCATGAATTCTGGGGTGATAGATTTGAATTCAGAAGATAGAAGTTTTCGCAACAGTAATTATGGGAGCTATAGTAACTGTGAGTGGAAGTAAATGTAAGGAAACACTGTCTCCATTTCTTCTTCTGTCAAAAATCGATAACTCGCATAACCATCTATTGGTTTCTGTGCTTGAAACACCACTGTCCTGATATCTAAACAGTACCATGTCTATACCCCTTGATGTGGCAACTTCCTTGAAAATAACTGGCAAATGATTTCATACAACAATAGGAAATAATAAAATAGTTACATATCAGACAGATGTAATACATATTTTCATTTTGTAATATAGTTCAGTGTTTTGTTTTAAAGTAACACAAAACTGAACCCTTCTTTCTAACTCTGGCAATTGCAATTTTTCTCCCTTTCTTTTATCATCTCCATAAATAGCATGCTTCTGAAGTTGATATTGTAATATCTATGTGTGTTTTAAATTTTACTTCAAATACAAGTTTTCACAATAAACAATATTGTTTGGTGTGCTTTGAAACTTGTAGTAGTGGCAATTTTCTCCACATGTTCCCTTACGTCTTCCTTTCTTCAGTGTTTCTAATATTTTCTCATACATTTTTGTATTTTCATCTTTCTAAAGTATAAATCTCTAAACACAAGTTCATAGCTGCATTAACACTGTGAGGGTAACCCCGGGAATCTTAGCACTGCATTCTCATACTCTAAGTTTTATACATTTAATTTTATTTAAGTAGAAATTATAATTTTATACTAATTTCTGCTGTACAGTATGATTCAATTATACTTATATATGTGTATATATGCATATATATTAATATTCCTTTTCCTTATAATTTATCATAGATATTAAATGTAGCTCCCTGTGCTATATAATAGAAACATGTTTATTCACCCTATATATAGTAATATTTTGCCTAAGTTTCAAACATGCTAGACATCATGTAATTCTGTTTGGATATAAATGAAATGGTGATCAATTATTACCTCTCACTTTAGATTGGTTATAAATATGGTATTACCATATTCTCAATAATCACTTGAAATAAAATAAAGAGAAAACTTTTAAAGTCCCAGGCTATACAGCTGCCTATTACAGACTTCTGAGAGCAGTATCTGAAGCCCACATTTGCCTTATCTAATTTGGTAACTGAACTACATTTGTAGCACTTGCAGTTTTACAATCGGTTTCCCTGACAATTATCTCTTTTATTCTGGTGAAGACATCTCATTTTCCTAATACTTACTTTTTATTTCATGTGAGTTTTAATTTCATTATGATTATCTCTTTGAAAGGTGTTTCCTGATCACTGCAGTCTTCTGCAGTGATTATGCCTTCCTTCAAGTCACTCATTGTTCCCTCACCGGCACCCTCCTTAAGCTTGCTCTATGGTCTATTCCATAGGAAACTGTTGTGCCAGTTGTTAAGCTCTTGTATCTCAGTTTCAAAATTTCTTGCATATGCTCTGCTGTATGGTGCTGTAGTTGAAACTCAAAACCCCATTTCTGCTTTGCCAGCTGCTCCCTGTTTGGCTCTACCAATAGAGACAGTAGACACAGCATACACTTCCATCTATTTACTGTTGTCTACAAGGTCCTTCCTCAGTACCTCATAATTTTCCAAGTATAGGCCTTTTGCCACCTTAGTTATATTTATTCCTACATATTATATTATTTTTATGTGTTTGTAAAGGGAATTGTTTTTAAAATTTATGCTCCTGATAGTTCATCATTAGTCTATAGAAATGTAACAGATTTTGGTATACTAATTTTGCACCCCACAACTTTATCACATTCATTAATGAATTCTAGTAGATGGGGGCAGAAATGGAAACAATTACAGACTTTGTTTTCTTGGGCTCTGAAATCACTGCAAATGAAGTTAAAGATGCTTGCTTCTTGGAAGAAAAACCATGATGAACCTAGACAGTGTATTAAAAAGCAGAAACAACTTTGTTGGCAGAACTTTGCCAACAAACTTCCATCTAATCAAAGCAATACTTTTTCCTGTGGTCATGTACAGATGTTAGAGTTGAACCATGAGAGGGATGAGCACTGAAGAATTGATGCTTTTGAACTGTGGTGCTAGAGAAAACTCTTGAGAGTCCCTTGGACAGCAAGGAGATCAAACCAGCGTATCCTAAAGGAAATCAACCCTGAATATTAATTGGAAGGACTAAAGCTGTAGTTCCAATAATTTGGCCACCGGATGCAGAGAGCTGACTCATAGGAAAAGACTCTAATGTTGGGAAAGATTGAGGGCAGGAGAAGGGGTCAACATAGAATGAGATGGCTGGATGACATCTTTGACTTAACGGACATGAGTTTGAACAAACTCCAGGAGATACTGAAGGACAGGGAAGCCTGGCATTCTGCAGTCCATTGGGTCACAAAAAGTCAGGCACGACTGAGTGATTGAATGACAATAACAAAGTAGTTTTTAAAGCATCTTAAAATTTTTCTATGTAGAGTACCATGCCACCTGCAAACAGTGACAGTTTTTCTTCTTTTCCAATTTGGACTTTCATTTGTTTTTCTTGCCAGATTGCAGTGGCTATAACTTCCAATATAATGCTGAATAAAAGGTTCAAGAATGGACATCTTTGTCTTGTTCCCGATCTTAGAGGTAAGCCTGCAACATTTCACCATTAAGTATTAGCTGTGGGTTTCTATTATATGGCCTTTATGTTTAGGGATGTTCTCTCTATACCCACTTTTTGGAAAGTTTTTTTTTTCTTATATAGGTGTTGAACTTTGTCAATAAAAGCTGTAAAGGATAGGCTGTTTATTTGAGCTCTTTCTTGTTTCTTGAGGTAAGATTGAATTACTATAAACTCCCCTCTAATTTGCTTTTGCTGTGTCCTATAGGTTTTGGAGCACACTCTTCTTGTTTTCATTTCTGTTTAAGTATTTTTTTTATTTACCCTTTGATTGTTTCAGTAATCCATTGGTTGTTAAGTTACAATTGTTTACCTGCCACATGTTTGTGGGCTTTGCGGGTTTTGCCATATATTGATTTCTAGCTTCATAGCATTAAGGGAAGGATGTTTCTGTGGGGGAGGCGTCCTGGATCTTTTGTGAGCCTGCTGGTGGGTGGGGCTAGTTTCTCACATGATTCAGTTGCAGTATCTGATGTGTCCTAAAGCTGATACTGGAGTGCTGACAAGTGGGTCAATATCCTGGGGTGGCTGTTTGAGGGATTCAAGGTGTCTCTGAGCTGGCATAAATCTGCTGATTAGAGGGACTGGTTCTGGGAATCCTGAGATTAGTGCCAGCCCACAGGTGGATGGAACCATATCCTGATGTCACTGGTTGTGGGACCGAGGGGGCCCCAGTGGTGATGCTGGCCTGCTGGAAGGTGGACCCAGGGCTCAGGTGTTCCTATAACTGTTTCAGGACTCCTGGTGGATGGACTGAGTCCTGACATGGTAGGATTTGGGGCTGTGATGGTCCTGGGACTGGTGTCTGCCGGGTAGTCAGTGGGACCAGAGACCAAGGGATTCCAGGGTTGGAGCCTATCCACTGATGGGTGAAGCTGGAGCCAGTGCTGGCTCACTGGTGGATGAAGCCAGACACTTGGGGGTCCAGAGTTATCTTGTCAGCCTGTTGTTGATGGAGCTAGAGTCCAAGTTACCCTGAGGCTGATGTTTGCCCAGTCAGGAATGGGGCCAAGCCCTGGTCCTCTGGTGCACAGAATCACCACTATATCTATTTAACATTCTACTGGAGACTTCAACCAAGGAAATGAAGCAATGAAAAGAACTAAAAGACACTCATCCTGGAAAAGAAGAAAACCATCTCTATCTGCAGAAGACAGAGCCTTGCATGCAGAATATCAAACTAAAACATTGCTAAAACATTATTAGAATTAATAAATGAGTTCAACAAGGTTGCAGGAGACAAGAGCAATATACAAAAATCAATTGTATTTATAAGAACTTACAATGATCAATCTGAAAGGGAAATTAGGAAAACAATTCCCTTTATAATAATATTAAAGATAATAAAATAATTAAGAGTAAATTTTACAAAAGAAATGCAAAACCTATACTAAGAACTATGAAACTTTGCTTAAAGGTATATTTAAAATATCTACATAAACGAAAGTCAACCCCACATTATTTGGCCAGGAGACTTAACATCGTTAAATGGCAATACTCTCTGACAGTCTTCTTTGTAGAAATTGACAAGTTGATTCTAAAATTCTTATAGAGTTGCAAGTAACCTGGAATAATCAAAAGAAAATTTTTAAAGAAAAGCAAATTAGGATGCTTCATACTTCCCAGTTTTAAAACTTTCTACAAAGCTACAGTGATCAAAAAGTATGACAATGTCATAAGGATAGAAATAGAGAAATAGAATAGAATTAGAAGTCAATTCCAACTCTTGCAAAAACCTTTTTAACAAAAGGTACTGTGACAACTCCACAGCCACCTATGAAAAAAGAATGATGATGAAAAACTTGTGCCCGCAGCTACAGGGTAGCCTCAGCTCACCGGAACTAGAGAAAGCATGTGCAACAAAGACCCAGTGCCACCAAAAATAAATAAATAAATAAAATTTATTTAAAAGATAAATATTGTTAAAATTTTGACTATGGAAAAACCTGACAGCAGAATAAAAATGATGCATTTTTGCAAATAGTTGACAGTTCCTCAGAAAGTTAAACAGTTGCCAATGACCCAGCAATTCTACCAGAGAACTCTACTCCCAGGAGAAACAAAATATGTCCTCACAAAAACTTTTATACGAATGATTATAGAAGCTATATGACTAACACTGCAAAGTTGAAAAACACCCAGATGTTCATTAACTAATGAAAGGACTTTGATTTTACAAAGGTGGCATATCCATTTGTGCACTCAATTGCTCAGTAATGTCCGACTGTTTGCAACCCCCTGGATTGCAGGCTCCAATACTCCTCTCTCCATGGAATTTTCCAGACTAAAATACTGGAGTGGGTTGCCATTTCCTTCTCCAGGGGATCTTCCTGACCCAGGTATCGGACTTGCATCTCCTGTGATTCCTGCATTGGCAGATTCTTTGCCTCTGTGTCACCTGCAAGGTTTATCTATATGAAGGAATATCACTCAGCTATAAAAGGTATGAAATACTGATACATGCTATATATAAATGAACATTGAAAATATTACCCTAAGTAAAAGAACTTAGTCACAAAAGACCACATAATATATTATTATGCCTATATGAAATGCCCATAGTATGCAAATATATATAAAGTCCATTAGTTGTTATTTAGGGCTAGAGTAGGGTGAGATAAAGGGGGTTAAAGGATATGAGCTTTCTTTCTGAGGTGAGGAAAATGTTCTAAAATTTACTGCAGTGATAGCAAAACACCTTTGGATACACTTAAAACCATTGAATTTTACAATTTAGATGGTGTATAAATTACATCTTAATAATGTGGTTAAAATAGTAGCTGTGATGAGACTCTAGGCAGACACATAAGCAAATGGAGATGATTAGTTGCACATATGGTTAGCCGATGTGGGTAGTGTAGTCTTTGAACTCAGATGACTTTTGTGGTTTGGAAGACTCAAAGGGGAACAAGGTTCAGGGTATCTAGGAGGTGTCATTTTGATCCACTTAAGGGGTATTTGATCCTCTTGGTGATTGATGAGGACAGAGGTTGGGGAGAGGAGTACCTGTGTTTTAACCTGTGGCACTTGAAACAGCTGAGCGATGGGCTTCTTAAGTCTCATTGTGTGAAATGAGGAAATCCTGGTCCATGTCCATAGGGATCAGAGATCAGGAGCCCTTTTCAGAGGACTGACCAGAGGCTCTGAGAACTGCCACAGGGCATGCTGGCCATTGTACCTCACCTTTTCCTTTTATTCAGAAAACCACTCCTGCCTTTCTCTGTGGTTACTTCCCTGTCAAGTTTTAGTAGACTGCAATATCTGTGAGGTCTTGTGAGTTGAGTTTATTTCTTCCTGAGAGTTAGATAAACAAAACTATCCACTTTGTTTTACTTTCCTATTTGTGTCTCCTCTCTGCTGGACACTTCCATTAACTTTGACTTATAAGATACCAACTGCTTTGCTCCAGGCTTAAAATTCCCCCAAATTTAGTAATATTTGGGCAGTGGCTCCATTCTGGAAACTTAACTGATATATTAAAATGCATGCTTAACCAACCTCTGAAATGCTTAGCCAACATCTGAGACATAAAGCAGCTTTAGTCATGCTCAACATTTTGCAACCCCTTGGACAGTAACCTGCCAGGCTCCTCTGTCCATGCAGATTCTCCAGACAAGAATAGTGGAGTGGGTTTCCATGACCTCCTCCAGGTTATCTTCCTGACCCAGGCAACAAACCCGTTGTCTCTAATTGGCAGGCAGGTTCTTTACTACTAGCACCACCTGCAAAGCCCAAAGAAGTCCATGAGTAGACTTGTTCTGGACCAACAGTCCAGAAGTCAGAGGACTCTGCCTTAGTGACTACGTTTGCAGTGGTTCCAGACAGACTCTTGATGAATGTGTGATGAACAAAACAGAGATGTTATCATATGCTTGACAAGAAGACTGAGACAGTTATATTGGGCTAAGGGGTGGCAAGTGTTGACAGGGTACTCAAGTCCCATCACAGTTGCATCATTACATCAAAAAGTAAACGTGACAATAGTAGATCTGGATGTAATTGCAAAACAAATCTGAGGATTAATGACTTGCCTGTTACAGGAGGAATCCATATATAAGGCATTTTACTTGGTGTTATTTCTGAACATTAATTTCTTTTCCTATTGTAGAGTCTTGGGTTTCATAGCTATAGGCATTCTGAAAATTGATCCATCAATGAAGAAAAATGCTGACATTTTTTAACCAAAATTGCTTTTATAATTAAAGAGCATGCATTTTGTCTCAAGTGTTTCTAAAGTAAGAAAATAGCTTGCAGGGTAAACTGGGACATGAGTTGCTTTCATTCCACCAAGTAAATCAGTATAAATGAGAAACTGATAAAGTAATTCATTGAGGCAACTCTCAAATTCCAAGTGTTCCTTGTGACTCTGAATCCAAATATTCACAGTCTGTTTTCTCAGTTCTAATATGAAAAAGGTGATTAATATCACCTCTCAGCTCTGGTTTTCCAAGACTCTATGTCTCTGTGACTGGTCAGGTAGTGCTATTTAAAGGTCAAGAGTGCCCTCTCTGAAGTTAGACATATTTTGAATGGAGCCCTGGTTCCACTATTTACTTTTAAGTGCACTTCACAAGTTTTCTAACTTTCCTGGATCACGGGTACTTAATATGTAATATGGAAGGATGAACAGAGTCCTCTGCTTAAAGAGGTTCTATGAATTAAAGGGATAACCAATGTAAAACACTTAGCACAATCCCTTGCCTTTTTAATGGAGAAGGAAATGGCAACCTACTCCAGTGTTCTTGCCTGGAGAATCCTGTGGACAAGGGAGCCTGGAGGGCTGCTGTCCACGGAGTCGCAAAGAGTCGGACATGACTGAAGCAACTTAGCATGTATGCATGCATTGGAGAAGGAAATGGCAACCTACTCCAGTGTTCTTGCCTGGAGAATCCCAGGGACAGGGGAGCCTGGTGGACTGCAGCCTATGGGGTTGCACAGAGTCGGACAAGACTGAAGCGACTTAGCAGCAGCAGCAGCAGCTTACCTTTTTAAAGGCTCCATCTTCAAATGCAGTAACATTGGGAATTAGGGCTTCCATGTGTGGATTTTAGAGGACACACAGTTCAGTTCATAACATGCCACTTCATAGCACTCGAGAGTATTTTATCTTATGTAAAATATATAGTTACAAAAAAAGTCAGTGCCCAATGGCAAGTCAGAAAACTATATTGCTTTCTTTGCTTTTGATTATTTTTTGTTTTTATTTTGTATTTTAGCACTATGATCTGTGTATCTGAAGTTATTGATATTTCTCCCAACAATCTTGATTCCAGCTTGTGCTTCATTCAGCATGGCATTTTGTGCTGGTGGCTTCAACAATAAAGCATCTGCCCACAATGCAGGAGACCTGGGTTCAATCTCAGGGTTGGAAAGTTCCCCTGGAAAAGGAAATGGCCACCCACTCTAGTTCTCTTGCCTGGAAAATACCATAGACAGAGAAGCCTGGTAAGTTACAGTCCATGGGGTCACAGAGAGTTGGATATGACTGAGTGCCTACGCTTTCACCACTTTCCCTCTGCATATAAGTTAAATAAACAGGGTGACAATATATACCTTGATGTACTCCTTTCCTGATTTGGAACCACTCTGTTGTCCCATGTCCAGTTCTAACTGTTGCTTCTTGACCTGCATATAGATTTCTCAGGAAGCCTCAGATAGGCAGATGGCACCACCCTTATGGCAGAAAGAGAAGACCTAGAGAGCCTCTTGATGAAAGTGAGAGAGGAGAGTGAAAAAGTTGGCTTAAAACTCAACATTAAGAAAACTAAGATTGTGGCATCCAGGCCCATCACACTTCATGGCAAATAGATGGGGAAACAATGGAAATAATGAGAAACTTTATTTTTGGATACTCCAAAATCACTTCAGATGGTGGCTGTAGCAATGAAATTAAAATACACTTGCTCCTTGGAAGAAAAGCTATGACCAACCTAGACAGCATATCAAAAAGCAGAGACATTATTTTGCCAACAAAGTTTCAGCTAGTCAAAGCTATGGCTTTTCCAGTAGTCATGTATGGATGTGAGAGTTGGACTATAAAGAAAGTTGAGTGCCTACCGAAGAATTGATGCTTTTGAACTGTGGTGTTGGAAAAGACTCTTGAGAGTCCCTTGGACAGCAAGGAGTTCTAACCAGTCCACTCTAAAGGCAATCAGTCCTGAATATTCATTGGAAGGATGGATGCTGAAGCTGAAGCTCCAATACTTTGGCCACCTGATGTGAAGAAATGACTCATTGGAAAAGACCCTTATTCTGGGAAAGATTGAAGGCAGGAGGAGACAGGGATAATAAAGAATGAGATGGTTGGATGGCATCACTGGCTCACTGGACATGAGTTACAGTAAGCTCTGGGAGTTAGTGATGGACAGGGAAGCCTGGGGTGCTGCAGTCCCTGGGATCTCAAAGAGTCGGACATGACTGAGTGAATTAACTATCAGCACTGTGAACCTATAAACAAACAATTCTTAAAACTAAAGCCTAAACATCAGTGTTTGGAAGTCTTTTGGCTATTCTTGCTACTGGGGATTCCTGTTCAGCTGTCTACCCAGACCCTGATTGTCACCAGGGCAGTCACCGGGAGGCTCCTTCTCCCTTTCATTCTCCCCGTTCTGCTTTCCATCTTCAACCTACCTCTGTCCCTTCTCAAAACCTGTTTTTGAAGTGGAAAAATTGAGCCTCATCTCGGCTTGGTGTCTCTTCCAAGACCATATGCTAATGAACCTCCACCTTCGGATCAATGCACAGCTTTCAGTGCAAAGGGCCAATACTAGAAAAGCTATTAGCCCCACCCTAGAAGATGGAAGGAGAGTAGTCAACTTTGATCTTTTTAGAGGTTTTATCTTATTTTTATTGAGGTGAATTCGCTCAGTCGTGTCCGACTCTTTTCGAACCCATGGATTGTAGCCTACCAGGCTCCTCCGTCCATGGGATTTTCCAGGCAAGAGTACTGGAGTGGGTTGCCATTTCCTTCTCCAGAGGATCTTCCCAACCCAGGGATCGAGCCCAGGTATCCCAAATTGTAGGCAGATGCTTTACTGTCTGAGCCACCAGGGAAGCCTCAATTTTTATTGAAGTATATTTAATTTACAATGTCATCTTAAATACTGTATAGTAAAATGATTCTTGCCTGGAGAATCCCAGAGACAGAGGAGCCTTGTGGGCTGCTATCTATGGGGTTACACAGAGTAGGACATGACTGCAGCAACTTAGCAGCAGCAACATATATACTCTTTTATATTCTTTTCATTATGGTTTATCATAGGATATTAAACATAGTTCTCTGTGCTGTAAACTAGGATCTTATTGCTTATCCATCTGACTGCATCTGCTAATCCTAACCTCCCTTCCAAATCCCGTCTCTTCAGCCTTGACAACAAGTCTGTTCTCTCTGTCTGTGATTCTGTTTCTATTTCATAGATAAGTTCATTTGTGTTATATTTTAGACTCCACATGTAAGTGATCTCATATGTATTTGACTTTCTGACTTACTTCACTTAGTATGATATCTCTAGTTGCATGATTTTGTATAGATTTGAAATGGTTAAATTGTAATTGGAGAAAGGCTGCTCAAGATTGGGCACTGTTTGGAAAAAAAAATGAGAAAGTCAGAAAAAAACACAAGAACATACCATTTTGTAAAGAAACAAAACAAAAGTTTAATTCAAACTATTTGATGAATTCTGACATTTTTATTGTATTTCATAGGTTGTTATGAGCATTACATTGATTTCTCAACAACTAGCAGGTTGTTGATCTGAAGTTTGCAAAATACTGGCTTTAAGAAGTTAGTTAACCAAAATTCAAGAGCTACTCAGAGTTGTAGACAGGATTCCAACAAGAGTTTGCCCAAATAGAGAGCCTGCCCAAGCACTATTAAAAGCATGAAAAGTTTGTGTCTTCTCCAGGGGGTGAACAAGTATTCATGAGCCTGCAGGAGTTTTCAGTGAAAGCAACTAACAGAGAAATGGGAAAAAAAGATCTTTCACCTTTTACCCAGAACTGTTCATGCCTGCCTGTGAGGGCGACAGGATTCTCCTTGAAATGAAAAAGCAGACTGAGTTAGGCAGTTAACTTTGAAGATGCTTCGCACAACTGCTGTTTTAAAGCATTTTTATAAAACTCAACGCTGTCATTAGAACTGTGATCCTTGCTCAGTGGTGATGCTGTAGCTCATTAGGCCTGTGTGAGTTGTAATAAATGGAGAGCTGCATGGTGTGTTTATGCAGCAAGTTTAAGGCCATGGTAAGCACATGGAACAAGTTTTTGTTTTTTTTTCTTTTCTCCCCTCCATTAGAATTCCTCCAATCTTGGGTTAAGTATGCACACACACACACACAATTACCTCACAACCACTGATATATAAAGATATACCCAATCTCCAAAAGACAAGTGGGAATTAAAAAAAAAGACTCAATGGTAGTAAAGAGTAGAGCTTAGTAGAATCAGAGCAAAGTCTTTAGGAAGAAGATAGATAATAGAAGCAGCTCCAGTGCTGTGTCTGTACTTCTATCTAAGAGATTCTTCAAGGACCTGGCTCCCATACTGACAAAGAAAGCATTCATTTATGAAGACAGTAAAGGAGAAAGACTCAAGCTCTACCCACAGATCTTCACTGCCCCACCACTGAAGTAGAAAGGGCCACCCACAGTGGCTTCCTCTCCTGCACTGGGACTTGGACCCTGATTGTATATTGTTCTTAACTCAATGCATGGCCTCCCCTGAACAAGACAGCATGAGCTGCATTAGGCAGAAATGAAGTGACAGATGGGATTAGAGAACATGAAGAAAATCATACATACTACATAATATTTCAAATATTAGGCATAGACTTTGCTATTTCCTCTTTCTTTCCTCACAAGAAAACAACAGAGACTCTCCAGGTCTTCTCACATAACTCCTCAAATGATATTTGAATTTATTTTACCATGTTATCCCAAACCAAGGATCAGACTGCTGCTGCTGCTGCTGCTGCTGCTGCTAAGTCGCTTCAGTCGGGTCCGACTCTGTGTGACCCCATAGTGAGCAGCCCACCAGTCTCCTCTGTCCCTGGGATTCTCCAGGCAAGAATACTGGAGTGGGTTGCCATTTCCTCCTCCAATGATCAGACTACAGTGTTTTAAAAATGTTTTCATTTTTTTGTGGGTTGATATTTTTGTAAATTGCAAAAGAACCTGGATGATGAGTTCATTTAAATTTTTTATAAAAATTTCTTAATGTTTCTCTTATTTCCTCATCTTAACTCGTGTAAGACTGGCAATAAAAAAATTTACATTACTGGTCTAACCTACGTTTGAATACCTCCATTGTTACTACAACGAATACTGGAGTGGGTTGTCATTCCCTTCTCCAGGAGACCTTCCCAAGCCAGGGACTGAACCTAGGTCTCCTGCATTGCAGGCAGATTCTTTACTGTCTGAGCCACCAGTGAAGCCCCTAAAGTTCATTCTATCTTGTGACAATTTGATTGTATTTTCTGTACACAGAGAGAATGGAAACAAGGAGCCAGGCATTCATCTGGGTGATGGAAACATAAAGATGACTAAGTGTGTCATCAGGATCTGTGTGTGGAGGGGCTCTCAGCCCAGCCTAGAAAGCTGATGTTTCAGTGAAGTCTTCTAGAAGAGAGAGTCCAGAACAGTTTTGAGGGAAGAATAGAAATTCATCAGATGTGATAAGAAAAAGAACACTGTTTTGAGCAGATCAAACAGCATGATTAAACATGAAAATATGAATAAGTGTTCAAAAAAAGCAGTTTTATGTATAGGAGATTAAAGAGCTCTCTTTCTCTCTTTCTTTCTCTTTCTTCTTTCCATATGACCAATATGATATAGAGCTATACTGCTCTCACTCTTTCTCTCTCTCTTTGTTTTTTGCTTCCTTCTTTCATAGATAAGTTAATGAGAATTGTAACTGCACTATAATTGTGAAGTCTCACTTTCCCACTAGAATGAAAGACCTATGAAAGTAAAGAAATAATACGTTTTGTCTTTCTAGGCATAATAGTGTGCTTCTGTATATTAGTCATTTAATAAATACTTGCAGATGAGTATGTAAATTCTTCACATAATATTAATAAAGGTAAAACTTTCTGAGTATTTACTCTGTGATCGTTTGGAGACAACCATAATGAAAAAGGAAGGAAAGAAGAGGTGAAGTCACTCATCCAAGGTGACACAGCTAAACAAGTAGCAAAGCTTGGATTTGAATATTGACAGCTTGACCATGGAATATCGGGAGAAATATCAATAACCTCAAATATGCAGATGACACCACCTGTATGGCAGAAAGTGAAGAGGAACTAAAGAGCTTCTTGATGAAAGTGAAAGAGGAGAGTGAAAAAATTGGCTTAAAGCTCAACATTCAGAAACTAAGATCATGGCATCTGGTCCCATCACTTCCTGGCAAATAGATGGGGAAACAGTGGCTGACTTTCTTTTTCTGGGCTCCAAAATCAAGTCAAGGGTATGGTTTTTCCATTGGTCATTTATGGATGTGAGAGTTGGAGTATAAAGAAAGCTGAGCACTGAAGAATTGATGTTTTTGAACTGTGGTGTTGGAGAAGACTCTTGAGAGTCCCTTGGACTACAAGGAGATCCAACCAGTCCATCTTAAAGGAGATCAGTCCTGGGTGTTCACTGGGAGGACTGATGTTGAAGCTGAAACTCCAATACTTTGGCTACCTAATGCAAAGTGCTGACTCATTTGAAAAGACCCTGGGAAAGATTGAGGACAGGAGGAGAAGGGGATGACAGAGGATGAGATGGTTGGATGGCATCACCGACTCAATGGACATGGGTTTGGGTGGACTCCAGGAGTCCGGGATGGACAGGGAGGCCTAGAATGCTACGGTTCATGGGGTCACAAAGAATCAGACACAACTGAGCGACTGAACTGAACTGAACTGACCATAGAATAAAAAACACCTATCATGCTCTTGTGTGTGCCTACGTGCTAAGTTGCTTCAGTCGTGTCTGACTCTGTGCAATCCTATGGACCACAGTCCACCAGTCTCCTCTGTTCATGGGATCCTCCAGGCAACAGTAGTGGAGTGGGTTGCCATGCCTTCCTCCAGGGTAGCTTCCCAACCCAGGGATCGAACCCATCTCCTGTGGCTCCTGCTTTGCAGGCAGATTCTTTATCTCTGAGCCACTAGGGAAGCCCACCATATTCTTGTAACTCTGAGTGATTCACTCTAATAAAAACCCAAATAACATGAGCAAACCAGGCTCTGGCTCTCTTTCTCCAGTCTGGACTTATGTCGTTGATGCCCACACTTCTCCAATTTAATTAACACTGCCAAAGTCTTTACTGAGAGGGAAAGGGAGTATTTGGATTAAAATAAATTGGAAGTGTATGTCTTAGAAAGTCTTGACTATGACTTTGCCTCTAGAAACAGTAGTGTATAGCTGAGACCCCAGAGCCTTGAATGCAGTGACAGATTCCATGAGAAAGAAAACTCTGTAACATACCATTGAAGGAAGGGGAGAGAATGGGAGGCATAGTTTTAATGGTATAGAATACTAAAATTAGTCCCTCAACATTGTCACCACCATCCTTGTAAGCTTCTACACTGAGGACTTTATAGGACCATCTGGGTCACAGGTGAAGAGAGATTCTAAGAGATGTCCACTTGATCTACTGGGGAAAACGGTCTTCCTGCAACACTGTTTGCCCCGTAATGCCACAGATCAGACACCAAAGCCCAATTTGTTGCAGCTGCTTTCTTTAAGTTTGATTTTTAAAATCAATGGTTTATCATGGAAGTTAGTGTCCCTTGGCTCTGCCAGAGACAGGAGAGTATGAATATCTTGTGGGGGGGGGGGGAGTGGGGAGGGCATGGAGTGGGGAGTATGGAACAAAGGCTACCCACTCCAGTATTCTGGCCTGGAGAATTCCATGAACTGTATAATCTATGGGATCACAAAGAGGCGGACATGACTGAATGACTTTCACTTCTTTTTACTCATCACCTTCCATCGTTGTGGCCAGTTTGAGAAAAGTTAATAACTGGATGCTTGCACTCCTGATGACATATTGCATTTTAACAGCATGGGGCCCTAAGGTCCATAGTTTGGCAGCTGGAGAAGGAAGAAAGGAAGGAAGGAGAGAAGGAAGGAAGGAAGGGAATTTATCTTGGCAGAGGAAATAATGTTGTTTGGGGAAAAAGCCTTGATAAGCTGGGAAGGAAGAGTGAAGTTGTGAATGTCGGCAAGAAGCAAGAAAGAGTAGAAAACGCTCAAGGCCTAAGCTCCACAACTTTGGCACTTGGTCTGTGCTCCATGAAGGAGGGAGAAGGCCAGAGTAGGGAAGGATGAGATAGAACTTGAAGGTAAGGTTCTCCATAGAGAGAAAGACCCAAGGAAAGGCCAGAGGGTAGGCAAGCCAAAGGACACTTTAAATCATAAAATGTTTAATATTCAATTTGGAGGCTTCACCCAGCTGTGATGTGAACTTTACCCCTTCTCCCTGCCACCCTTCCTCAATTCAAACAGGATATGCAAACACATATGACATATTGAAAATTCGTTTTTGTTTTTTTCAAAATATTTTATGAAAAGAAAGGTGCAGTTCCCTGCCTGGTGTGAGGTTGTGTAGGAACAAACAGCACATATAAACAAACAAAACATAATGAGATTTAATTAGGAGAAAGTAAGAAACTTGCTGCCCAGGAGCCCACAGGATGATACTAACTGGAATTCTAAGAAATCCTGGAGAAGAACTTAGACTCTTTCAGGCTTGGAATTGGTTCATTTGATTTTATTTAGGTCTCAGTGCACTAGGACACCCAGAATGATTTCTGCTTTTCCAGAGAATTAAAATTAATGATGGTTTGCTGCATGATACTTTTGTTTATTCCTATTTGCCTGATCCTACAAGAGATTGGCTACACGCCAAAACAGGTTTTAGCTTGGGAGAGATACATGGATGACATTTACACATTTTGGTGTTCATGTGAAATGCTGTCGGCAGGGAAAGCTTGTTGAAAATAAAAGTGCCAACTTAAGCATTCTCTATCAATATGCTGATTATTGGCGAACGTTTTGAGTCATACATCCAGAATATGTATTTCTATGTGTTTGCTCTGCTTATAGTGTATCAGCTCAAATAAACCTTAAAATAGAAAGTTTTTATATAAAAAATATGACTCAAATTATGTTGCCTCTTGATAAAAAAGTAGCTAGTAGTTATAGTGCACCTGCTACCTTCCTGGAACTGAAGTTTACACCTTATCTGATTTAAATCTCAGCTAGTGGACACCAGTGTCCATGTATAGCTGAGGACTCTGGGGCTCAGGACAGTGAAACTATTGACAGGGCAATACGCATACATTTTTGAACCGAACTGTGTCTGTCCCAAATTCCATTCACTATCTACTAACTATATCTTAAGATGTAGTTTGCTAACGACACCTAAACATACATGTAAGTGAGTATATGTAAACGTACAACTTGATTCATTCACTTTGAAAAAACACATGAGGTTTAGCTACCTTCTTCTGTCGAAGAGAATAGGTTCACAGAAGGTTTTCCAGGTATCCAAGGTAGCTGAGGTTTTCTCAGTAATGGAAAGATAGATGTAATGAGAAAGAAAAGAAAAAATGTAAATCCATTATTTCCTTCTTTTTAGAAATAAGGAGAATATGTGCACTTTTACTTCTTTTTGGGGCTTCCCTGATAACTCAGTTGATAAAGAAACCACCTGCATTACAGGAGACCCCGGTTCGATTCCTGGGTTGGGAAGATCTGTTGGAGAAGGGCTAGGCTGCCCATTTCAGTGTTCTAGGTCTTTCCTTGTGGCTCAGCTGGTAAAAGAATCCTCCTGCAATGCGGGAGACTTGGGTTTGATCCTGGGGTTAGGAAGATCCCCTAGGGAACGGAAAGGCTACCCACTGCAGTATTCTGGCCTGGAGAATTCAATGAACTGTATAATCTATGGGATCACAAAGAATCGGACATGACTGAATGACTTTCACTTCACTTCTTTTTACTCATCACCGTCCATCGTTGTGGCCAGTTTGAGAAAAGTTAATAACTGGATGCTTGCACTCCCGATGATATGTTATATTTTAACAGCATGGGGCCCTAAGGTCCATAGTTTGGCAGCTGGAGAAGGAAGAAAGGAAGGAAGGAGAGAAAGAAGAAAGGAAAGAAGCAAGGAAGGAAGGATGGCTGGAAGGAAAGAGAAAGATAATACCACAAACAGAAAGACTTCAATATTAGAGAGCGTTATCAGCAAAGAATGTGTTATGCTTTCACCTTCCACTCATTATAAAACCTACACATTTCTGAAAACTTTCAAATTGTTAGGAATTATTTTTGACAGTCAAAAGTTGAACATTCTCACTCATTTCACCAGGGTAAATGTCAAGTATATCTGTTTCTATATGTGTATTGGTACATACATACCCACTATCTATATATAAAGTAAGAAAGAAAGAAAGTGAAGTCATTCAGTCATGTCTGATTCTTTGCGACCCCATGTTCTGTAGCCTACCAGGATCCTCAGTCCATGGGATTTTCCAGGCAAGAGTACTGGAGGGGGTTGCCATTTCATTCTCCAGGGAATCTTCCCAACCCAGAGATCGAACCTGGGTCTCCTGCTTTGTAGGCAGACACTTTACCATCTGAGCTACCAGGGAAGCCCTATATAAAGCAAGGTCCGTCTAGTCAAGTCCAGGGTTTTCCCAGTGGTCATGTATGGACGTGAGAGTTGGACTGTGAAGAAGGCTGAGCACTGAAGAATTGATGCTTTTGAACTGTGGTGTTGGAGAAGACTCTTGAGAGTCCCCTGGACTGCAAGGAGATCCACCCAGTCCATTCTGAAGGGGATCAGCCCTGGGATTTCTTTGGAAGGAATGATGTAAAAGCTGAAACTCCAATACTTTGGCCACCTCATGCGAAGAGTTGACTCATTGGAAAAGACTGTGATGCTGGGAGGGATTGGGGGCAGGAGGAGAAGGGGACAACAGAGGATGAAATGGCTGGATGGCATCACTGACTTGATGGACGTGAGTTTGAGTGAACTCCGGGAGTTGGTGATGGACAGGGAGGCCTGGCGTGCTGCGATTCATGGGGTCGCAAAGAGTCGGACATGACTGAGTGACTGAACTGAACTGAACCAGCCTGGGGAGTTCATCTTTCAGTGTCTTATCTTTTTGCCTTTTCATGCTGTTCATAGGGTTCTCAAGCAAACTATAGTGAAGTGGATTGCCATTCCATTCTCCAGAGTACCACGTTTTGTTAGAACTCTCCGCCATGACCCATCATTCTTGGGTGACTGTACAGAGCATGTCTCATAATTTCACAGTTAGACAAGGCTGTGGCCCACGTGATCAGTTTGTTTTCTGTGATTGTGGTTTTCATTCTATCTTCCCTCTAAAGGATAAGGATAAGAGATTATGGAAACTTCCTGATGGGAGAGACTGATTGAGGGGGAAACTGAGTCTTGTTCTGATGGGTGGGGCCAAGCTCAGTAAATCTTTAATCCAATTTTCTGTTGATAGGCGGGGCTGTTTTCGCTCCCTGTTATTTGGCCTTAGACCAAACTATGGTGGAGGTAATGCAGACAATGACAACGTGCTTCAAAAGGTCCCATGCAGGCACTGCCACACTTAGTGGCCCTGACCCTGCGGCAGGAGACTCACAGGCAAGTCTGGGTCAGTCTCTTGTGGCGTCACTGCTCCATTGTTCTGTCTGTGCCCTCCAAGAGTCTGTTTCCTCAGGACTGCGTAAGTTCTGTAAGTCCTGTATAAGTCCTATGTGAGGCAGTCCAAAACACTGTTTGATAGCTTTGATGATTAGAAAGAATATAGTCATTCCACACTGTGTGTCTCCCTAAAATTTCCACCAGTGGGTTTTGGCCCTGGAAAAAAACAAGGGATCTGTTTTTCTATAAGCTTTTTCTTTTGTTTGTTTTGCTTTTTTTTTGTTTTTAGTCTTGTTATTTTTCTATATCCCAACGTTTTAAATAGCTTTAGTCTTCAAAATAAATAAATATTATGGTTCTAATCACATTCTTTTAAAGTCACTAAGATGAGAGACATCGAAGCAAGAGCCTGTTTCTGAAACAAAGACTCAGAGTTGAGGGATCACAAGCTCCATATACATCTCCAGATTTCCTTTGTAGCCAGTTGATAAACATGATTGACCTTGAATTTAACATGCTATATTTTATACTCATTTTTAAACATCCTATTCTCTTAATCTTTGAGTAAGATATATTTTCTATAGAAGAATTTGAAAATATTCATGAGAAACAATGGGGGGAAATTGCTTAATTAATAAAGAATGTATAGCTATTTCACATTTCCCAGGTGGCTCAGTGGTAAAGAATCCACCTGCAAAGCAGGAGATGTGGGTTTAATCCCTGGGTCAGGAATACCCTTTGGAGGAGAAAATGGCAACCCACTCCTGTTTTCTTGCCTGAGAAATCCCATGGACAGAGGAGCCTAATGGACTATAGTAGCTTTGAGTTCCAACTCTATTTACTTTATCTTTTGTTTTATAAACCTGGGTCACATGAGACATATTTCTAAACTCTTTTGAAAGGATGTGTGTCACCTGGGACACATTTTCTGTACTGCCATGCATCTTCCCTTTATTGGATTTTACTTACTAGACTTTCAATGTGTAGTTTGGGATGGGAAAAGAAAATATTGAAGAGTTTGGTAAGTAATTTTGATTATCTTATCCTCCTAATGCACAATATAGTATTATAATCTTTCAACATATTCTATTCTTTTTTCTCTCCTGTCTCTCAACCTCTTTCTCATTTACATATCAAATTATTCAATCAATGAAGTCACCTTCTTTCATGAATCATTGTATTCATTTGTTTAAAAAGTTGTTCTCTTAAGGGAACTTTAAAAGCTCTTAAAACTTTAATAAATGTTCACGTGAAAAGTTGTTCAGGTCTCTAGTTGTTTCTGTTGTGTTAAATCTGACTCAAATCCATTCTTTTCAATATAGGTTGTGATTATGTTTTCTATTCATAGGAAGATAAGTGATACAGTAAAATTCTCATAATTTGGATGATGACTTATTTTCACGTTAGTAAGATTCTCCTGAAAGATCAATTATTCTGAGATAAAGGGGACAATGGCTGACTGAGGAGAAAGAGAATAAATAAAATAAATGAGTAAATTATATAACATAGCAGATGATGTAAGTGCTAAGAAGAAAAATGTCAAAACTTTCAGAAGAATAGGGAGTTCTGGAGGTGAGGTAGTTTATAAACTTATAAACAGTGTTTACATAAAGTATCTTTAAGAAGGTGACATTTCAGCAAAGGTTGGAAATTGGGGAGATAGTTTTGTGGCTATCTGGGGAAGAACATCCTAGACAGAGGAAAGCATAGCTACAAAGACCCTGATGTGTTAGCAAGCTTTTTCCACCCGCTGTAGGAACAGCATGGCTGAAGTGGAGTAAGCCAGAGGCAGAGCAGCAGGACAGGTGCTCACAAATATTCCAGGATGCTATATACTACAGTACCTGGGAAGCTATTAGTTTACCTGTGAGTGACATGTGAACCCATTTCTGCATTTTGAACTGAAGTGTACACTATACAACTTCTGTTTTAAAAGACTGGCTACTGTGCTAAAGCAAACAAGAATAGGAAAACTGATTCCAAAGAAGAAAATTAAATTTCCTAAAATTATTAAATGAAAAAAAATATTTGATGTTTATTCATGTACATGAAATTAAAAAAAAATAAAGCTCAACATTACAATTGTTAAACTTTCTGTTATGTCAAGTTAAAGAAAGATGAAATTATAATTATCAACTATCATCTTTTTGTAAAAGAAAGGGTATTTTAGTGCTTCTCCCCAAATACAAAGAAGGACATAATCTCAGGCTAAAGGATAGTCCTTAAACGAATACATTTAGTTTTATGAAGCTTCCCTGGTCCCTCAGTGGTAAAGAATCTGCCTGTCAATGCAGGAGACACAGGTTCAGTCCCTGGGTCAGGAAGATCCCCTGGAGAAGGAAATAACAACACATTCCATTATTCTTGCATGGGAAATCGCATGGAGAGAGGAGCTTGAAGGGCTACATTTCATGGGGTAGCAAAGAGTCTGATGACTTAGTGACTAAACAGCAACGACTCCTATAGATAAGAAATATATAAACATTTATCTAAGATTTTTTTTGAAAACTGCAAAGTATGTTAATTTAATATAAATACAGTAGGATGTTTATCTAAAGAATTTTTTTAAAAACCCTTATTTTATATTAGAATACAGCTGATTAACAAGGTTGTGATATTTTCAAGTGAACAGCAAAGGTACTCAGCCAACCATATACATGTATCCAAACTTCCCTCCCATCCAGGCTGCCACAGAACATCGAGCAGAGTTCCCTGTTCCCAAATCTGGGAATCTGTATGTATGTTTATCATAGAATCAACAGGATATCTAATGGGTTGGATGTGAAGTTGAAGGAAAATAAGGTGGTATGTGGACTGAGCAAAAAGGAAAAGCAAGGATGGAACCTCTTTGAACTCAGCTACTCTCTTCTGTGTGTGTGTGCTCTCTTGTGTCTGACTCTCTGTGGCCCCATGGGCTATAGTCCTTCAGGCTCTTCTGTCCATGAAATTTTCCAGGCAAGAATACTGCAATGAGTTACCATTTGCTACTCTCTTCTGATGCATGTGTAAGTCTGAATCTTTTGTTAACTGAGGGGCCATGGTTTAAAACCTAACACAAACATAATGATTACAGAATATCAAAATTAGAGTGGACATAGAGATTACTTGTGCCCCTTTGTTTTACTGATATGGAAACAAAAGCTCAGGGAGGCAAGCATCATTCCTTTGAGACTTTATTCTCCTTTCACCCAATTTTTTAAAATGTCAACTGGTACCAAGTGGAACATACACAGTGACATACACAACTCCTAAGTGTCAGCTAGGTGATGTCCACATGTGCACGCTCGTATAATCAACACCTAGATCAAGAATTGCAACAGCATCTCAGAAATTTCCTCATCCTGCATCCTAGTGACTGTTTTCCCTCTGAAACAATAACCACTCTTTCTAGTCCTTTAAAACCATCAATTTTGCCTCTTTTTAAACTTAAAAATATAAAGCCACTTGATATATCTTTTCATTCAGCATTATTTGCTTGAGATTCATATGTGTTGTAAAATGTGATTGTAGTCTACTTATTTTCATTGTAAAAGGTTGTTCCATAAATACTCATAGGATTTTTCAGTTTACTGTTAACAGACATTTGGCTGTTCTTTTTTATTTTTTTGGCCACTATGATTAGTGCTGCTATAAATATTTTTGCACATGTTCAGTGTACTATTTTATTTCTTACCTGGAGCTATATGACATTATCAATTATAGCTTCATCTCTCTTCCAATAACACAGTGGCTTTGCAAATACATTTTTATTTGACCATTGACTTTAGCATGTGGTATCCAGGACAATATGTCATCAGCTACATTTTATGAAAACAAAACTTTGTTTCCCTCTCAAAGATGTGATTTCACCAACTCTCTTATTTTTGCAGATTTTCTAGAAGCAAGCAGAATGCTATTCTTTATTTTCTTAATTTTTTATTGGTATATATTTAATTTACAATGTTGTGTTAGTTTCAGGTGTACAGCAAAGTGATTCAGCTATACATATACACATATCTGCTCTGTTTAACATTCTTTTCCCATATAGCTTATCACAGATTGTCCAGTAAAGTTCACTATGCTATATAGTAGGTGCTTACTAGTTATCTATTTTATGTGTATTTGTGTGTATATGCCAATCCCAGTTTCCTAATTTATCCCTGCCCTACCTACCCTCCTGGTAAGCATAAGTTTGTTTTCTACATCTGTGTGTGACTTTACTCAGTTTTGTAAATAAGTTCATTTGTACTTTTTTTTTTTTTTTTTTGGATTCTACATTTTAGCAATATCTATGATGTTTCTCTTTTTATGACTTACTTCACTCAGTATGAAAATCCCTAGGTCCATCCATCCTGCTACAAATGGCATATTTTTTTTTTCTTTTTATGGCTGAGTGATATTCTTATGTAAAGATAATTAGCAGCTGAAGAGTACTCGAAAGATATGAATCCCATATTGTGTGATTCAGTACTCAGGCTTGGCTATAAATTAAAGAACATGGAAGAGTGAATATTATTATTCCAAAGGGAGAAGTTACTTGAGAAGAAAAGGAATAGTATGATAATAAAAATTACTTGGTAATAATAACACAAGCTATAATTTGTTGAGGTAGGCTGTGTAGCATAGTGATTAATAAAATGGGATCTGGGCCCAAATTACTTGCTTAGAATCTCAATTTCACCACTTTCTAATGATATTAACTTATTCTGCATCAGCGTTTATCATCTCTCCAATATGAGAAATAACTGCATCTATTTCAGAAGTTGTTGATTGAATGAGGTAACATGCATAAAGGACTGAGAACTCTAAAATATAGTATAAACCTATCAGTTCAGTTCAGTCGCTCAGTCGTGTCTGACTCTTTGCGGCCCCATGAATTGCAGCATGCCAGGCCTCCCTGTCCATCAATATTTCCTGCAGTTCACTTAGACTCACATCCATCGAGTCTGTGATACCATCCAGCTATCTCATCCTCGGTTGTAACCTTCTCCTCCTGCCCCCAATCCCTCCCAGCATCAGAGGCTTTTCCAATGAGTCAACTCTTCCCATGAGGTGGCCAAAATATTGCAGTTTCAGCTTTCGCATCATTCCTTCCAAAGAAATCCCAGGGCTGATCTCCTTCAGAATGGACTGGTTGGATCTCCTTGCAGTCCAAGGAACTCTCAAGAGTCTTCTCCAACATCACAGTTCAAAAGCATCAATTCTTCGGCACTCAGCCTTCTTCACAGTCCAACTCTCACATCCATACATGACCACAGGAAAAACCATAGCCTTGACTAGACGGACGTTAGTAGGCAAAGTAATGTCTCTGCTTTTCAATATACTGTCTAGGTTGGTCATAACTTTTCTTCCAAGGAATAAGCGTCTTTTAATTTCATGGCTGCAGTCACCATCTGCAGTGATTTTGGAGTCCCCCAAAATAAAGTCTGACACTGTTTCTACTGTTTCCCCATCTATTTCCCATGAAGTGATGGGACCGGATGCCATGATCTTCATTTTCCGAATGTTGAGCTTTAAGCCAGCTTTTTCACTCTCCTCTTTCACTTTCATCAAGAGGCTTTGTAGCTCCTCTTCACTTTCTGCCATAAGGGTGGTGTCATCTGCATATCTGAGGTTATTGATATTTCTTCCAGCAATCTTGATTCCAGCTTGTGTTCTTCCAGTCCAGCATGTTTGGAAAACTCAGCAGTGGCCACCGGACTGGAAAAGGTCAGTTTTCATTCCAATCCCAAAGAAAGGCAATGCTAAAGAATGCTCAAACTACCTCACAATTGCACTCATCTCACATGCTAGCAAAGTAAGGCTCAAAATTCTCCAAGCGAGACTTCAGCAATACGTGAACCGTGAACTCCCTGATGTTCAAGCTGGTTTTAGAAAAAGCAGAGGAACCACAGATCAAATTGCCAACATCTGCTGGATCATGGGAAAAGCAAGAGAGTTCCAGAAAAACATCTATTTCTGCTTTATTGACTATGCCAAAGCCTTTGACTGTGTGGATCACAATAAACAGTGGAAAATTCTGGAAGAGATGGGAATACCAGACCACCTAATCTGCCTCTTAAGAAATCTGTATGCAGGTCAGGGAGCAAGAGTTAGAACTGGTCATGGAACAACAGACTAGTTTCAAATAGGAAAAGGAGTACATCAAGGCTGTATATTGTCACCCTGCTTATTTAACTTCTATGCAGAGTACATCATGAGAAATGCTGGACTGGAAGAAACAGGAGCTGGAATCAAGATTGTCAGGAGAAATATCTAGAACCTCAGATATGCAGCTGACACCACCCTTATGGCAGAAAGTGAAGAGGAACTGAAAAGCCTCTTGAAGAAAATGAAAGAGGAGAGTGAAAAAGCTGGCTTAAAGCTCAACATTCAGAAAACGAAGATCATGGCATCCGGTCCTATCACTTCATGCGAAATAGATGGGGAAACAGTAGAAACAGTGTCAGACTTTATTTTGGGGGGGCTCCAAAATCACTGCAGATGGTGACTGCAGCCATGAAATTAAAAGATGCTTACTCCTTTGAAGGAAAGTTATGACCAACCTAGACAGTATATTCAAAAGCAGAGACATTACTTTGCCTACTAACGTCCGTCTAGTCAAGGCTATGATTTTTCCTGTCTTCATGTATGGATGTGAGAGTTGGACCGTGAAGAAGGCTGAGCGCCGAAGAATTGATGCTTTTGAACTGTGGTGTTGGAGAAGACTCTTGAGAGTCCCTTGGACTGCAAGGAGATCCAACCAGTCCATTCTGAAGGGGATCAGCCCTGGGATTTCTTTGGAAGGAATGATGCGAAAGCTGAAACTGCAATATTTTGGCCACCTCATGCAAAGAGTTAACTCATTGGAAAAGACTCTGATGCTGGGAGGGATTGGGGGCAGCAGGAGAAGGGGACGACTGAGGATGAGATGGCTGGATGGCATCACGGACTCGATGGATGTGAGTCTGAGTGAACTCTGGGAGATGGTGATGGACAGGGAGGCCTGGCATGCTGTGATTCATGGGGTCGCAAAGAGTCGGACACGACTGAGCGACTGAACTAACTAATTCTGCGTATAAGTTAAACAAGTATAAACCTATATCTTACTATATTTTAGAATTCTCAGTTCTCTTCAGTGCAGAAGACCTGGATTTGACCACTGAGTTAGGAAGATTCCCTGGAGACAGGAATGTGAACGGTTGTTGCTGAACCACAAAAAGACGCTGGGATTCTTGGCCTTTGGATGAGAAGAGTTCAATCCTGGGCCAGAGATGAGGCTTGATCGCTCAGGGTTTTTGTGTAATAAAGTTTTATTAAAGTATAAAGGAGATGGAGAAAGCTTCTGACATAGGCATCAGAAGGGGGCAGAAAGAGTACCCCCTTGCTAGTGTTAGCAGTGGAGTTATATACTCTCCAGTGAATCAAAAGAATGTCTGGATGTTGTAAAGACCTCACCAGACCTACTCCCATAATTTACATTTTAAGAGAACAGGATTAGCCAGAAGGTTTAATCCAGAGACTGTCCTCAGGCAGGATACAATATTGTTATATAATCCTAAGGAATGTAGAGGAAAAAGAATGTTTGTCCTTTCTTCCTCCTTGAGAATTCCAGAACCCTCTCTCCTTGGGGACCCCAAGACTTCTTATCAACCTGCCTAGGAAATGATTTTCTCAAATGGTTAGTCATTCCATTATTCTTTCCTGGAGAATTCCATGGGCAGAGGAGCCTGGCAGGCTACAGTCCATGGGGTTGCAAAGAGTCAGACACAACTAAACTAGTTACACTGTTTTTTATATAGATGCTTTGAGTTACTATTAGTTACCATTTTTGGCCATGTGCATATATTATTTTTAATTATTTTTACAACCTCTAAAAAGAGCTAAAATGATCCCTGAATCTATATAAAGTATCTTTTTCCTAATGGAAAAAGTAAGTCTTCAGAGTGTTTGACAATTTTGAGTAAGTTTTAAGACTCTAAATTATTAGATACAGATGTCCAAATCCTCATTCCTGTATCACAACCATGACAAGGCTTGCCAAAATTGTAGACCAAACAGTGATCTCTGCTTTTGGTTATCTTGAAATGTCATCGTAAAGAAAAGGACAAAAATAAAGAGATGAATGATTTTTTTAAAAAATTTCTGCACAGAACTATTTAAAGTTATATGAAAGTTCATTTTAGTAATAATTTTAAAATGCTTAATAGTAAATGCAGAAGATTTTGTTCTAGTACGAGGTGAAATATCTGACTAAACACGATGAAAATCCTGCACAGAATGATTCAAGAAATTATCTTTGTGTGTTAGTAAATCAGTCGTGTCCAACTCTTTGCAACTCTACAGACTGTACCTCACCAGGTTCATGGGATTCTCCAGGCAAGAATACTGAAGTGGGTAGTCATTCCCTTCTCCAGGGTATCTTCCCAACCTGGGAATTGACCCTGGATCTCCTGCATTACAGGCAGATTCTTTACCATCTGAGTCACAATTCTGAAAACTCAATAAAAACAGAAAGATTGAGGTGGGAAATAAGATTTTTGGACTATTACTGAGATAAAAGCAAGTTTCTCCCCCTCCCCATTGGCTTTTTCTAGTCTGAATTCAAAGACAGCATGATCCTTAGGTTGTGCACCAAATATGGACAGAAATAACATAAAAATGAAATCTATATTTCTGGTACAAGTAATAGGATGGGAAATACTTATAATAGAAGTTGGGGTGGATATAATAGAAAGCCCACTGTTCGAGTCATGGGAGTTGTTGTCAGTATTCTATCTTAATCTAGATATTAGGCAATCCCACATGGCACAAAGCCACAAAAAATTGAAAGATATCTATGACTCCAAGGGAGGAATATCTGTGTTCTTACAGAGTTTGGGGAAATTCCATTGTTTTGTCTCCTGACTTCTCTCCCAGCCCTAAAGAATAAAGTGCTTAGAAAGTTCACACAAAACAGGGAGATCAAATCTTAGTCATATTCTCAGAAAATCAGATGGAGGATCTCCAGGTACAGTAAAGATTCAGAACGATCATCATGGGATGGGGTCTTAAGAAAATGATCCCATAAACTTGCATATGAACTTCTGAGATCATCCCCAATCCGGGTATATACCAGTCCCTAGAGCATACAATTACCTTGAGAACTGAACTAAAGCACTGACAATCACTAAAGTATCAGAAGTGCCACTGAGGATTGCACATGGAGAAGAACTGGAGAAAACAGCAAAGGCTCTGAAAATGTGCTTTGTGTTGAAATCAGCCTCAGATATATAGGAAGTTGGATGCTGAAGGTAGCATGGGTGATTGCTTGCTGTATCATAAAAAGCAATATTGTCAGTAGATCTTTGAGACTCATAATATAGTATTCAATGTTCACATATAGAGTCTATAACATCCCAGCACATAATGGACCAGGAAATCCCCAGATGTCACAAGGGAGAAAGAATCAGTGTCAATTCTGAGATGACATAGAAGTTGAAACAAAGATTTTGCAGTGGCTACTTTAAATATAATTCAAGTTAAGGGTGAATACTTTTGAAACAACTGAAAAGATAGAAGGTTTCAGAAGAAAAAACAGAAAAATATTTAAAAAAGACAAAATGGAACTTTTACTAATATAAAGCATAATAGCATAATAAAACTTAAAAAAATCACTGGGGGGGGGTTCAATAGCAGGTGGAGATAACAGACTAAAGAATTTATAAATTTAAAATATATCAACAGAAATCTAATATGAAAAACAAATTGGAAAAAGGATGAAAAAATTGACAGAGCCTCAGGGACTTGTGAGATAAAGTCAAAAATCTAACATTCATATTATCAGAGTCCCAAAAGCAGGGGAGAAACAGTATGACACAGAAAAACTTAAATTAAAAAAAAAGGAAAATGGTTAGAAAAATAGGCAAAATATTTATATTAAAAGATGCAACAATTTCAAATTCAAACAAGATAAATTTAAAATGTCCATGCTCTTATTGTTGTTTTTCAGTCTCTCAGTCATGTCCAACTCATTATGACCCCATGGACTGCAGCATACCAGACTTCCCTGTCTTTCACTATCTCTGGGAGTTTGCTCAAACTCATGTCCATTGTGTTGATGATACCATCCAACCATGTCGTCTTCTGTCACCTCCTTTACCTCCTGCCCTCAATCTTTCCAGCATCAGAGTCTTTTTCAATGTGTGGGTTCTTTGCATCAATAGCCAAAATATTGGAGATTTAGCATCAGTCCTTCCAATGAATATTCAAGGTTGATTCCCTTTAGCATTGACTGGTTTGATCTCCTTGTTATCCAAGGGACTTTCAAGAGTCTTCTACAGCACCACAGTTTGAAAGCTCCATGCTCTGATATATTGTAATACAATGGTTGAAAACTTTAAAAATAAATAAATAACACTTTGAAAGCAGCTATAGGAAATCAACACATTACTTATAGAGAAACAGTAATTCAAATGATTGCCAATGTGTTTTTTTAAAAAATCCAGAGATATCTGAAAATAGTAAAACATTTTTAAAGTGGTTAAAGAAAAAAGCTGTGAACTCAGAATCTATATCCATCAAAAATATCCTTAAGGAATAAAGGTGTAAAAAAGAAATTCTTAGATGAAAGAAAAAAGGAAAACATATCATTTGTCAGCAGTAGAACTAGTCTAAAAGAAATGCTAAGGAAGTCTTTAACATAAAAGGAAAATTGTACCAGATGGAAATTCAAAAAGCAACATAAATTTTAAATAATGGTTAAATTTTAATAGCTGTTTAAGTAAAAATAGACTAGAATTCTCTTATTAAGTTCTTTAAAATATGTATGGCAGTTGAGAATATGAAAAAATAATAACAGTACCTGATGAAATTTTTAACATATGTAGACATAATACAAATGAAGACTGCAACACAAAGTGAGGAGTACACCAAAACCTCTATGATGTAAGGTTTCTACATATCATCTACATTTTAGTTGCAGTGATAGATATTAATTCTAAGTAGAATGTGAAACATTGAGTGTATATTTTAACTTCAAGAACAACTGCTAAAATACTATACAAAGAGATAAAATGAAAGACATAATGGTTAAATTAAAAATAAATACTAAATAATATTAAAATATTACAAAATAAGACATAAATGGAAATGAGAGGAACAAAACACAGAGGAAAAAGGAAAAAAAAACAGATAATGACATTATAGACAAATCTAAAAATATAAACTACTGTATTAAACATAAATGGTTTATACATCAAGTAAAATGTCAAATTGGATTTAAAAAGAAGGGTAAAATCATATAGTCTCTATGAAGCTCAAACATAACAATAAAAGTGAAAGGATAGAAAGTGATTTACCATGGAAACACTAACTGAAAGAAAATTGAAATGATGGAAGACAATCCTCCCTAGATAGTCTTCATTCCTGCACCTCTCACAGACTGGACACTAACTGACTTTTGTTTCACAATATCTTTTCAGTAATTTTACTATAGTGAAAGGTCATTGAAGATAGACACAGTATCCTACTCTGGACCAAAAGGAAGGCATATAACAGCCCACTTTAAAAGATATGAGTGCCCTAAACTCAGATTTCTTCATGTATCATACAGCCTAACGCTTAAGGTCCATTCATATTTCCCTTTGGAAATAAGGGCTGGGAACCTGATGAAAAGTGCTAAATTTATGGATACTGCTATTACTGAGATATAATTTGCCTTCCATCTTTTGAAGACACAAATATTGACCCAATAATTTTGTGCCTTTCATGGAACTGTAGTAAGGTAACTAGTAGCTTACAAGCAGAAGAAAGTCTCGGATTCTCACAGATCTTGAAATGGAGTGGCTACATTAGTGTTAAAGTATACTTCAGAACAAGGACAATTAGGGATAAAGCAGCATATTATATAAAAACAAAAATGCCAGTTCACCGGGAGACTATATTAGTTCTAGATGGCTGGACACCAAATAACAGGACTCAAAGTATATGAACAAAAACTGATCAAATTAAAAGAGAAAACAGACAGATCTATAATTTTAGTTGGAGACATCAATATTCTTCTCCCATGAATAGAAAGAACAAGTAGATAAAATATTAGAAAGGATAAAATATAAGAACTAAGAAACACTATCAACCAAGTGGAATCTAACTGACTTGAATAAAACACTCCATATAACCATAGCAAATCACAAATTATTTTTAAGTGTACATGAAATCTTCACAGTCCTGAATATTCATTGGAAGGACTGATGCTGAAGCTCAGATTCCAATCCTTTGGCCACCTGATGTGAAGAACTGACTCATTGGAAAAGACCCTGATGCTGGGAAAGATTGAAGGCAGGAGAAGAAGGGGACAACAGAGAATGAGATGGTCGGATGGCATCATCATAGACTCGATGGACATGAGCTTGAGCAAGCTCCGGAAGTTGGTGAAGGATAGGGAAGCCTGGCGGGTGCTGCAGTCCTTGGGTCACAAAGAGTCAGATACGACTAAGAGACTGAACTGAACTGAATCTTCACAAAGTTAGACTGTATCCTTGGTTATAAAACACCCTTACTAACCTATTTTAAGTTTATGGACTAAGTTTTGAAATTAACAACCTATTAACCAGAAGCATATTAATATGCCTTTTGATATCCAAACGTTATTGAACAGAGTGTTTGAATAGTCAGTTACATAACAAATCACTGGCCATGGGTGTTAGATTCCACAAAAATCTCCTAGTCAATAATCTGTTAAGAACAAAAAGAAATATTGAAAATCTCCAAATATTTGGGAAGTAAAACAATACACTTCTGAATAATCCATCAGTCAAAGAGGAAGAGTTGGGAGAATGATAGGACTAGAACTACACAGCCAAAAAAGATAATCATTTTTGTTTTATGTAAATTATAGCATTTATAATGCAAAGCTTAAAAATGCAAAAATCACTGTAGACAAAGAGGCAAAAATATCTATTATTGATTAATTTATTTTTAGCTACTAGATATATCATCTTGTATGAAATTTTGAGTCTTTTTAGAGCAAAGTATGAAGATACCAGCTAACTGGAAGTTTGCCAAAGGAGCAGTTCCTCCAGTGCTATAATGCAGCTTTAGCTGACAATAAGAGGGCCCGAAGGCCTAAGGTAAATTGGAAATGGCAATGTTAGTCATACAAATATTGGTGCATTGAATGCACTTGTGAAGGCACCCCTAATTCTCACTGCAAATACCTTGTTTATGTTAAAACAGTAAGAATGGAGGTCCTGCAGAAAACATAATGCACTACTTACTAGCTTATGGTTCTGAACCATTAAATAAAATCCCTGAGCCTTAGCTTCCTCATTTTAAAAATAGAATTAGTAGTAGTAACTGTTTCCCTGTACTGTTAGAAAGAGAAAATTAAATCTGTGTAAAGCTCTTGAGAAACCTATATGCAGGTCAGGAAATAACAGTTAGAACTGGACATGGAACAACAGACTGGTTCCAAATAGAAAAAGGAGTACATCAAGGCTGTCTATTGACACCCTGCTTATTTAACTTACATGCAGAGTACATCATGAGAAACGCTGGGCTGGAAGAAGCACAAGCTGGAATCAAGATTGCTGGGAGAAATATCAGTCACCTCAAATATGCAAATGACATCACCCTTATGGCAGAAAGTGAAGAGGAACTAAAAAGCCTCTTGATGAAAGTGAAAGAGGAGAGTGAGAAAGTTGGCTTAAAGCTCAACATTCAGAAAACGAAGATCATGGCATCTGGTCCCATCACTTCATGTGAAATGGATAGGGAGACAGTGAAAATAGTATCAGACTTTATTTTTGGGGGCTCCAAAATCACTGCAGATGGTGATTGCAGCCATGAAATTAAAAGACGCTTACTCCTCTGAAGGAAAGTTATTAGCAACCTAGATAGCATATTCAAAAGCAGAGATATTACTTTGCCAACAAAGGTCCATCTAATTAAGGCTATGGTTTTTCCAGTGGTCGTGTACGGATGTGAGAGTTGGACTGTGAAGAAAGCTGAGCACTGAAGAATTGATGCTTTTGAACTGTGGTGTTGGAGAAGACTCTTGAGAGTCCCTTGGACTGCAAGGAGATCCAACCAGTCCATTCTGAAGGAGATCAGTCCTGGGATTTCTTTGGAAGGAATGATGCTACAGCTGAAACTCCGGTATTTTGGCCACCTCATGAGAAGAGTTGACTCGTTGGAAAAGACTCTGATTTTGGGAGGGATTGGGGACAAGAGGAGAAGGGGACAACCGACGATGAGATGGCTGGATGGCATCACCGACTCTATGGACTTGAGTCTGAGTGAACTCCGGGAGTTGGTGATGGACAGAGAGGCCTGGCGTGCTGCGATTAATGGGGTCACAAAGAGTCAGACACGACTGAGGGACTGAACTGAACTGAACTGATAGTGCTTATAAGCATGACTAAAACAGAGTAAGAACTCAAATACATGTCAGCTCTTAAGTTACCTGAATAATGCCTGTCAAATATCCTAATCTCCAAGACCTGAAAATATGTGTTGAGTCATATGGCAAAAGGGAGGCTGCAGATGTGATTATCTTACTTCCGGATCTTGAAATTTTTCTGCATTACCCAGATGGGCACAGTGTAGCAACAAGTGTCCTTCTATATAAGTGAAAATCAGAGTTTTGAAGATGCTGTGGTAAAGGAAGGGTGAGAAGAAAGAAATGCAGAGGGCCTCTAAATGCTGGAAAAAGCAAGAAAATGAAATTTCCCTGGAGTTTCCAGAAGGGACCCAGCCCTATTTATATATTGATTTTAGGTCAATGATACCCATTTCTGACTTCTAATCGTCAAAGCTGTAAGATAATATGTTTGTGTTTTTTAGGCCAGTTTGTGGTTATTCTTTACAGCATCAATAGGAAACACATAAAATTATTGAAAATAAATAAGCTCTTTCTAGTTTTATTTGAATTTATACAACCACTATTTTATCACTTTCCAAGTACTATTTCATGTTTATTATCATTTTTCTTAGAGAAAACAGGCATTTAGAGATCATGCATAAATGCATTCTGTGTGGTGGGTAGCAACTTAGACCTTGTTGTTGTTGTTTAGTCACTGAGTCATGTCTGATTCTTTTGTGACCCCTGGACTGTAGTGCAGCAGGCTCCTCTGCCACTGGGACTTTCCAGGCAAGAATTCTGAAGGGGATTGCCATTTCCTTCTCCAGTGGACCTTTTAGACCCAGGGATCAAACTCGTGTCTCCCACTTGGCAGGCAAATTCTTAGCCACTGATCCACATGGGAAGCACCATTAACTTGGTCTTGGAGTCAGCCAAATCTGGATTCATATTAAAAGATTACCTGCCTGCTGAGTTGTGAAAAGTAACTGCAAATTGTCACGAATCAATAGAACAGAATCTCTTATTTAGCTCTCATCAATAAGAATTATTAATATTAGTGGTTATCCAACATCCAGACGTTCTACATGAGAAAACTGAAGCCCAGAGAAGGAAAAGGCAGGATCAAGCCACACAGCCAATTCCAAGCATATATAGGACTGGAACCCACATCTTTTTCTCTAAGACAAGTGCAAGCTACCTGTGGACTTGACAATTTATAAATATCTTTATTTTGTTTTATTTTTCCTTGAGGAAACTTTGAGGAAGTAAGCAGATGTTTAGACTAGAGGGTTATGAATCCTAAATGTCTTCCAGTAGAAATCACTGTTCTGGGTTCTCATTGAAAATGCTCCTTTCCTTTTTCTAATCTCCTTTACCATGGGACAAAGCATTCTTTTCAAAGTATCCTTTTCAAATCTCAAGTAAAAATGAGCTGCAAGTAAAGTTGTCTCCTTCACACTTGCAAAAATAAAGGTAGCCTTCCTTCCCCTTCAAATGTCTTTTTCTGAAGTAAAATGAGCCAAATATCAAATGACAGCATGTTAATCCCCAGGTGTGGAACTCTGCTTCCCCTGTCCTCACTAAAGAGACAATGGAATGAATAGAGAACAGGCCCAGTAGGACCAGGATTCACTTGTTTGCCACCTGGTGGACATTCATTCTCACTGCAAAATAATTTCCATTCAGTTTTTTTTAAAGCATCTCTGATCAATAAATAACCTTAGCTCCTTGGTTGTGTTTTCTTCTAATGGGTAGAGATCAACTTATAGAAAGATAGTCATAAGTGTACAGCATTATCCTTACTTTGAAAGAAAAAAATGATCAATATTCATTTAGCTATTAGTTGCCTATGAGTAACATGTTAGGTGTTCTCAAAGAAAGATTCTAAATATGGCCTAATGGATCACTATCACCAAAACCTGTATTTATTATGTTTAAGACAAACCAAAATGTTTCTTTTTAATTAATTTCCTTTCAAAAACAGGTATGTCCTCCAGAAATGTCATAGCTTTCATGGACTATATATTTCAATTTCCTCAAACAGACACAACTTTCCCCCTTGTCCTCGCTCTTTCTTATATCTGCATCCTCATCTTTGATCCTTGTCTCATAGTCTGTTCACTCTCATGAACTATACATGCATTTCTGCTGTTGAAGCCATCCGGTTCACAACATCTTGTGATGGCAGCCCCATCTAACTAAGACAATATCTGCGTGTGCCAGGCCCACTCATTCTTTCCTTCCTGCGCATGTGCCATTTCCTCTTCATGGATGCCCTTTTCTTCCTTTTTTATTTTAATTTAAAAAAATTTTGCTGCTCCCACATAACACATGGGACCTTAGTTCTCAGACCAGGGATCGAACCTGCATCCCCTGCGTTGGAGGCATAGAGCCTTAACCACTCGGGAAAGTCCCTCCTTGGAAATCTTAATCAAGGAACTCCCTCCTCCTTTTTTAAGTGTCATATTTTACTTTGCCCAATATAACCTTCAGTATGTAATCAATAGACCAAAAAGAGCCATAATTTGCTCTTCAAACTAAAAATTTTAAATTCAATCTATATTTTATGTTTACAGCATATTCTAATTCAATTAGAAATTTATTTTCTCAGCCATATCAACCACATTTCAACTGTGCAATAGCGACATGTGGGTAGAAGCTACTATATTGGCTACCACAGCTTTAGAAAATCTTGGACAGGTACACCTTGTCATGGTTATCACTTAAACATAAATGAGAGCATTGCTATAAAGAAACTGGTGATATTGGTTTTGGTGTCAGAAGAATGAATGAACTTACCCATTTTAAGCATGCACTGGGCACCTCTGTATACTAAGAAACCACCTCCCCCTCTCCTCTACACACACACACACACACACACACACACACACACGTACTTGAGACAATACCTTTTTCCTTCTTAAATTCCTTACTCTTACATCTAGCTATTTTCCATGAATTTTCCTACTTAGCTCCCACTTTGATCTTTGGATACACAGAAAGCAGTCCCTGATTTCATCATCTGATCTAGAAGGCTCTCCATGTCCCCATACCATGGTAGGTTATCATTGGATTCAATGACCTTGTGCTCTAACTGCCTTGATGGTCTTTCCCACTGGAGGCTGTGCTCCTTGAAGCACAGACTAGACTTTCCTTCTCTGTACCTTCCCGTGTCATGGTCATCCTAGGCACAGAGCAGTGCCTGGTACCATGCGCTGAGTGAATGGAATATCTTTTAACAGAGCATAAGTTAGGCACCAGTCACTAAAAAGTGTCCAACTAGATGTTATTTAAGATCAAATCACTGGGGCAAAAATACTTCTGTCTTACCCACCCCCAAAACTCTATCTTATACCATCTGTCATATGGATTGAGAGTACACTTTTGAAACTTTATTTTATAATATATATTTTAAGGGATTTTTTCCATACCCCATTCAAATTCCAACCTCTTTGAGAAGGAAGACTTTTCAAGACATTATTAGTTTTTGCTAAATATGCTTATCAACAGTGACATCCAGCTGAAGATAAAGTCCTTTTGGAGAAGGACAATGTAGGGAAGGAAGCAAGGGACTCTCTCAGAGAGAACAGGATGTGCAAGGGATGACAGAAGCAGGAGAGTAGTAAAAACAAGGATTCCTGATATCACTGCTTTTCCCATCAATAGATCTACCTCCTTTTCAAAGACCTAAAATGGACATTTTGTTAAAATTGATTAACTTAGGTCTGAACTCAAATCCCACTTCCTCCATGGCTCACCTCTTTGACTGAAGGAAAGCTATTTATATTCTGTTTCATCTTTCTCACAGAAAAGGTGCATGATAAGTCTGGTAGGGTGTTTAGGGTAAGACACACTAAGGTTTCCTGCCTTATGTGATGTGAGAGTCCAGCAAGGACTCAGCAAATGGTACCATATGAATCCCTTCTGCTCCACGCTTGCGGATGCCCATGACATGTCAGCAGTCCGTCCAATATTTTGTCCAACTTCATGCCAACAGTAGATGGCAATATCCATTCCCTATATTATCTGTGGAGCATTTGACCACTGTAACTTTGCAAATGCAATTTTTATGTCAGAAGGGTTAAGCAAATCACTTTGGATTTTCCCAAGTAAAATAGGACTATAGGTGGGTTTCAGAGAAAGCAGATGGAGTGAGTAAAACATATGGGAGCATTTTCTTATTATTTGGAATCTGGAGACTGTTTAGTTTGCCAACTAAAATGTCTGCTTAAACATCTCCACAAAAGTTTTTTGTCCTTTGGGCTTATTGGGTGTCTTCTTTGTATAAGGCTCAGAGCTGCTTTGTCTGTCACCTTTATGATTACAAGGGAAGAAGTTAACAATGAATAATTATGCTGTTTTGTTTTTGTTTTTTTTTTTCAAAAACTTTCAACCTCAATTTAAGCTATGAATGCACTTAAACAATATGTGAATCCCCAGAACAGGGATATATCTATTGCTCCAAAGAGGAAGACTACATTCCGAGAAGCTCTGACATCAACCTGGCAGGAAGACAAACCCTCAGGTTGAATTACATCAGCTGGATATAAGGCTGACACACAGAGATCCTGCAGGACCTTGCTTTTTTTATTAAGAAATCTGCTGAGGAAGTTTGGTTTGGCCGAAGGTTGAGCTCAGAGCTCATAATAGCTTCTTCCACCTCAAAATCAAATACAAGTCAATCAAAAATTATTTGAAGCCTACACTCTGAGCATTTGATCAAGAGGAATGATGGGGATGCAGTTAAGTCTAAAAATGTACCTGCCAAACTGCCTCCATTTCCACAACACAGCCAAAAAAAGCAGCTCCATGTGTAATATCTGCTTAGCCCCATTTAGAATCTACATCTCCTCAAGGTTGACTACCATAATCATGACTCTAGGAGGATAGTCATGGGGTAAGGCCAACAAGACTTTATCATCAATAGCTATATTAATTAAATCAATAATCTACTAGCAAACATATTTCCTAGCTTCTATACGATTAGGCTACTACTGCCACTGGAAATTGCTGAAAGAACTTTTAGGAATTAATTGAGAGAATCTTCTGCCTTCTGAGTCAATCTTTGGATGAATTTGAGTTTACAAATAGACAAAGTAGCCAAGGAAATCAACTGCAGCTACATCACCATCTCTCTTTCTCCCAGAATTTACTGAGTTCACATGAAAATATAAAAAAATCTATTCCCCAAACTTCAACACAAAAGATACCACACTCAAAAAAACACACATACACAAGCTCACACATTCACATAGACAAGTGTTTGAAAATCCTATATGTGGAGTACTATGGCAATATTGATTAATCTCTAGAAACTACCTTGAGTTCCCCAGGTGGGTTAAATGTTTCTATTCAAGTGTTTCCCTAGGATGCCTTCTTTTTGAAAAACAAAACATTGTATCTAAATTATTTTTTTTTAATTTTAGTGTGAATGTGCATAGACTCTTGCTTTTGAGAAGGTGGGTACATTTTATTCATCTAAAATTTTCCATATTAATCATACAGGATTTGGCATATAGTTTGTGTTCACAACACATAAGTAAATATAGAACCAAAGATATACTCAAAGTTGAATAAATGTGAGAGACATTAACTTCTCATGAAATTCTGAGAATAAGGTAATCATTATGGGATGATGTTAGGAAGGTTACATGATGGAAGTGAGAATAAGCCCACTATTAAGAATTTCTGAGGAATTCATATTTATCCATTTTGAATTCCGTTTCAATCCTTGATGCAATAATTCACTTAAACATGTTTCTTCTTTGTACCATGTTTTATATTGATTTCTGACTGGGATTACAGAAATAAACAGGGAGGCCCTTGAGGACAGGAGCAGATCCTCAAGAAACACGCAATCTGACAGTATCTGCCAGACAATGATATGTTAACTTATATGAGTTTGGGATTGAAATGTATACACTACTGTATTTAATATACAGTAGACCAGGATCTACTGTATAGCACAGGGAACTCTGCCCAATATTCTGTAACAACCTAAATAGGAGAAGAATTTGAAAAAAAATTGATACATGTATATGTATAACTGAATCACTCTGTTGTACATGTGAAACTAATATAACATTGTTAATCAACTATATTCCAATACAAATTAAAAGTAAATGAAAAGAATAAGATTCACTGGACCAAAAATAAATTAACAAATGAATTCCTATTGAAATAGAAGAGAAAATATTATCCTCAATTGATGACAATTCTAAGTAATTACTTTTAGGTAATAATTTTGTATCTAAAAGGGATCCGTCGGGTTCAAGAGTGTTCCATCTTGAAGTGGTTTATTTGTTCTAGTATGCTATAGCTTTCAATAAACATGGGATTACAGGTTTGTAAAGAGAGCTGAACTGTAGGATGCTGAGAAAGCTACCCTTTATATAATAAGGTGCGTCCTAGCCAGCACGGATTAGGTTTCAGGTGTAATACATTAGTGATCTGTTTATTGAACACTGTGAGCAGCTCCCCCACTGAGCAGCCAATTTAGGCACCAAGGCAGTTAAAAATAGGTTCTCTAGACATTTTCCTTTTCTCTAGCTCCAGGAGCTGACCACATCACCTTACCTCACCTCCAATTAGTTCTCAATAAAAAGCACTTTGGGCACCAGCCATTTCTAGAATAAGAAAAGCAGACTTCATACCTTGCTCTAGCATAGTTCCAAAAACAACCATAAGGGGGATGATGTGGAGTGGAGAACTTGAGCTGGATAGAAACAGAATGTATGACAGCATCATCTATAGTTCATTTTCCATTAGCAACAAAGCAGCCTGTCTTCCTGGGCCTGTTCCAACCTGCTGACAGGTACTCTCTGGAGACAGTGTCCTCCCTCCTCCTCTTGCTGAGCTGAGCCATGGCAGAGACACCTATGGTCTTCAACAGAGGTTGTTTCTAACAAAAAAGACCCTATAGGGTTCTAACCTCTGGATGACTCTTCCATTCGAATGGGAGAATTCTGTCTTCCTGCTCTTTCTTGTCTTCTGAGCCCGTCATAAGTTAGGACATTGAATATGTCATCTAAGTTCGGTTTTGCATTTAAACACTCCCTTTATTAGAGGCTGAAGCAACTGATTTAATTAAAAATGTTAATATCAGAGCAATCTAATCTTTACTCCCCACCCTTCACATCTGATTTATCTGAAGTTGGAGCTCACATTAGAAGCCACAGAGAAGGAAAGAAGAGAAAAGCATCAGGCCAATTTTGTAACTAAATAAATAAAAGGACAGCTAAGGGGGACTATAAATGAAATACTGCATTCTGAATTAAGACTTAGATTAAAAGAAATGTTATTGGAGAATAGTTTATTTAAAATGTTGTGTTAGTCTCTGCTGTACAGCAAAGTGAATCAGTTATACCTATGCTTATATCCTCTTTTATAGATGCTTTTCCTACATATGTCATTACAGAGTATTGAGTAGAGTTTTCTGTGCTGTACAGTAGGTCATTATTGCTTATCTATTTTATATACAGTGGTGTGCATATGTCAGTCCCAAGCTTCCAATTTGTCCCTTCCCGACTTACCCCCTGATCACTATAAATTTGTCTTCTACACTTGTATACAAGTCTTTCAGATTTTTAACTCAGCAAGACTCTCATCAGATTTCTGGGGGCAAGTTCCTTCCTCTTTTTTGGGCTCAGTTTACTATGTGTCAAATAATTGTGGTTTTCCAAACTTGGACTTCCCTGATAGCTCAGTTGGTAAAGAAGCCAACTGTAGTGCAGGAGAACCCTGGTTCGATTCCTGGGTTAGGAAGAATTCCCTAGAGAAGGGCTAGGCTACCCACTCCAGTATTCTTGGATTTCCCTTGTGGCTCAGCTGGTAAAGAATCTGCCGGCAATGAGGGAGACCTGGGTTTTATCCCTGGGTTGGAAAGATCCCCTGGAGAAAGGAAAGGCTACCCCCTCCAGTATTCTGGCCTGGAAAAGTCCATGAACTGTATAGTATATGGGGGTCGCAAAGTGTCGGCTCATGACTGAGTGACTTTCACTTTCACTTTCAAGCTTGCCTAATTATGGAAATCACATGAGCTATTCGTCACATTTACCAATTTCCAGGACCTACCTCAGATAAAGTAAATCTGGATTTTCAAAGAGGAGGCGGTCACACCAAATGTTGCATATGGCTGGGCAAATGGGCACTGTGGTCTCATCAAGTTCTGACATCTTGTTTATCTCTGATTATGATTCTAAGTCACCATTGCCTTTGGTTTCTAGGTAGAAACAAGATGAAGGGTTAGGATTTTTCTAAAACTCCTCTGAAGGTACTCAAATGAAATACAGTGCTTAACCGGTCATGATCAGACATAGAAAAATTCAGAAGCAAAACAATCTTATTTTATGTCTTGCCCAAACTTCCCTTCATATGTCCCTGCTCTGTCTCTCTTATGTTCCTCTATTCTGGAGATATTATTTGGCCCAGTGCTGGTCTCTGTGTTATGTAGACTGCCCATGATGTCTGCTCCATGATCAGTACTCCATATTCCCAGCCCTGTCTCCTCTTCTCTCCCCCACAACACTGTACTCAACCCTGCCTAGGCAGCATTTGAACACCAATTAATATCAATGTGTTAGTAATTAGCTTGAGCATAAATGTATTTCCTCAGGCTGAGTGTTTGCATTTTAACTAAAGATATCATGTACACTTGAAAAAATGATTCTCTTTTAAGATTTTAACAATATGTGCCATCTAGTGTGGAGATATTTGGGGTGAATGGGTTATTTCTGATGTTCTAAATCACATCAAACCATCATAGAAGAAAATATGTTAATGGGGCTTTGTTATTTAACATTTTGATATGTCTAGAAGATTTACCTATTAGGCTAAAAACCTCTTCTGCCTCATCCACACAAAAAGGAATTTTGAAAATTTAATCCATTCAGAAATCCATTCAGCTGTTTCTGATGTTACCAACCAAGTCATTATTTTTCCCCAGTTAGGCATATTCCTACACCTTAGCTTTTACCAACAATGAAGACTGATTTCCCCCAATGCAAGCTTAAGAATAAATTAAAATCTTATGAAAATGTGCATCTTTGACAGGTTTAGAAAGGAAATATGATTGTAAGTGTTGAAACAACAGGTAACTGCATTTGAAAATAATGTAATGCACTTTTTTCTATAAAGCTGAATGGACATGCTTGATTTTTTAAATAATGTTTGTAACATTAAAACCAAATGCCTGAGGATTTTCTTGTGTGCAGAATAGAAAAGAATTGGAGGACAGTATTGCTAGAAGAGACAAAATTTTAGGAAAATATTTTCACCAGTGTTCATCTTACTGTGCTGTGCTGTGCTTAACCTCAGTCAGGTCTGACACTTTGCAGCCTCATGGACTGTAACCTGGCAGGCTCCTCTGTCCATGGAATTCTCCAACCCAGAATACTGGAGTGGGTTGCCATGCCCTCCTCCAGGGGATCTTCCCAACCCAGGGATCAAACCCAGATCTTTCACATTTCAGGTGGATTCTTTACCATCTAAAACACCAGGGAAGCCCAAGAATACTGGAGTGGGTAGCCTATCCCTTCTTCAGGGAATCTTCCAAGCCCAGGAATCAAACTGGTGTCTCCTGCATTGCAGGTGGATTCTTTACCAGCTGAGCTACAGAGAAGCCCATTCATCTTACTAAGTTCACATGAAAACTGAATAGGAAGTCAAACACTGTTTTCTCATTGCTCTTGTTCTATAAAAAAATACACCATGCCTCAGTGCTGAGGCTCTGGGAACAGGCTTCCTGTCCTAAAACTGTGGCCCTACGACCTTTAAACTGTGAGTTTCTAGGCAAGTGGATTAATTCCCTATGCCTTAGTTGCCTCATTTTAAAGTATTAAAATATTACATATTTAATAGGATTTCTGTGTAGAAGAAATGAGAACATGCATAAAAGAGCCTTAGAAAAGTGTCCTGACACTCTGTTACATAATGCAAGTGGTGTGTTTATTTTTTTTTAGCTTTTGTTGAAATATAGTTGATTTAAAATGTATTAGCTTCAGGTGTAAAGCAGAGATTTATATTTATACATATACATATATATATTCTTTTTTAGATTATTTTCCATTAAAGATTATTATAAAATATTTAATGTACTTTCCTGAGCTATACTGTAGGCTCTTGTTGGGTTATCTATTATATATATATATATATATATATATATATATATATATATAAAACAATGTGTATATTTTAATCGTGCATATATTTAAATGTGTATATGTATATAATAATGTGTATGCTGCTGCTGCTGTGTCGCTTCAGTGGTGTCCAACTCTGTGCGACCCCATAGGCAGCAGCCCACCAGGCTCCCCCGTCCCTGGGATTCTCCAGGCAGGAACACTGGAGTGTGTTGCCATTTCCTTCTCCAATAATGTGTATATTTTAATCCAAAACTCCTAATTTATCCTCTTTTCCTCTTAGGTAAAATGTTTGTTTTCGAAGTCTGTGAGTCTAATTTTGTTTTATAAATAAGTTTATTTGTATATTTTTTTTAAAAATTTTAACATATAAGCAATATCATATGATATTGCCTTCTCTGTCTGCCTTACTTCATTTAGTATGATAATCTCTAGGTCCATCCATGTTGCTGCAAATGACATTATTTTGTACTTTTTTTACAGCTGAATAGTCTTCCATTTTGTCTTTATGCTACAAAAAAGGAATTCAAATATAAAGATAGTCATTCAAATAATAAGAGAATAAAAGAAAAGGAGGGGTAAACATATATTCAAAAATAAATCCAAAACCGTTAACCAAAGGTAAAAGAATATACATACCAATAATTACCTTACATCTAAATGGATTAAATACTCCAACCAAAAGATAATTTTTTTTTGTTACAAAAGGGCTTTTTACATAATAACTGGGGACAGTCAAATCCTGTCTATCTGCTCTTAAATCCTATCACTTTGGTCCAAATTATGACCAACTGTCTTACACCATGCTGAATAATAAAGGAAGCCTTGGGCCTGAGTCTTGTCCTGCGCCACATGCTTCCCTCAGTTTCTATCTAGATTCTTCCTGATCTTCCCTTACCAGCCCTCTTTGAGGACAGACGTATAGCCACAGTAGCAAAGCAAGGCAACTCTGTCTCCTTGTCTACCCCAGATTCCACCAAAGAAAAGGATGGACAGATGTATTCACAGGTGCTACAACTCCACGTGTCCATTTAAATTTATTTCCTATTGATTTGATATGAGTAAGCTTTGATAAATCAATAACTGTTTATTGACAGCCAACTTTGTGGCAAGTACCATTCAAGGGACCAAAAATACATTGTGAAAAAACCAAACTGAGTTCTCATTTACACAGCTTTTGTAGTCGAGAGATAAAATGCATGTTTTTTTTTTTCAATACCAGTTTTTAAGCAATTGCAAGTATGATAAGTCTAAGAAAGAAAATTGGAGGTAGCCAAATATAGGCAAGGAAGTTGGTAAAAGGATATATAAAGTAGACTTGTGATTAAGGAACAATAAAATTGGAAGTGTGAGAGATAAGCTGCAGTTAGACTGATTAAATTAAGCAGAAAAGGCATTTTATTCAGAAAAGAATATATATAAGATGGCCATATGAAGGAAGAGATCAAGCAAAACATGGTGCATAAAATAAATTGAAGATGGAGCAAAGGTAACAGAAACACACAGGGTCAGCTCATTGATGGCCAGAGAGACCAAGTTATTAAAGACTTGAATATTTTATAACACCAATGAAAAAGCATTGAAAAGTTTTTAGTAGAGTAATTAAAAGTTCAGAATTGCTTTTGAAAGTTCACTCTGACAGCAGTGTAGAGACATGTTTGGCAAGGGGATAAGTAGATGCAAGTGAGTCTATTTAAAAGGCTACTTAAGGAAAACATTTAAGATATTATGGTGGGTTAGGCTAAAGGATTTAAAGGAGATGGGGAAAAAGTTGACAGTTCAGAGAAATATATAGGAATGAGAACTGATGATATGTTTGTGAGAAGGGAGGTAGAAGAGACTCTGGATGGAATAATTCAGTACACAGTATTGTTGTTTGCTGCAATGTGCAACATGGAAGTAAGATAATTGTGATGTGCTGTTTGAGAGCTCTCTCAGATACCAAAGTGGAGATGATGGGAAGCAGCTGAATGTATGGATCTGGAGCTCAGAAGAGGGGTCTTGGCTGAAGACATCATTTTCAGCATTGAAATAACCGTAAGAACTCACTTGGGAATAAGGTATGCAGTGGGGGAAAAAATTCTCTAAGGGAACCTACAGAAACTGCAAAATTTTCCATAGAAGGAAGCTAACTTTGTAAAGGAGGTATCAGAGAGGTGGGAGACAGTGAAGAATCCATAAAACCCAAGAAGTAAGGGTGTTTCAAAACTGGAGAAGGGTAGAATTTGAAACACTTGTGAGAGCCTAGCGTGCTAAGGGACGACAGTGTCCATTGGTCCCACCATGGAATCATCAGTGAGCATGCCTAGAGCCACTTTGATGGCTCAAAATATTTGACATGTGACTGACGAGGACAGAAATTCACATAATAAGTCTGGGGAATTTTCATGTTATTCTGAAGGAGAGGCAAAAGATTGTAATTGTTTGATGGAAAACTGAGGTCAAGGCAATGCATGTATAAGATTGTAAATCTAAAAGCTGAGAAACAAGAGAGAAAAAAATAGGTTACTCAGTATCTCAGAATTCTCAAGAAAGTAAAATGAACCAGAGAAGTGGAGGTATTGATTTTAAACTGGGGAGAAACATAGTCTCACATTCTTTAGTTTCTGGGAAGAGGATATACAAATACATGAAAGTCCTAGTAAAAGTTTTTAGATCATTCTTTCCAGGTTTGCTACTCAGTTCCATTCTCATAGTTTGAGCATGTGTGAAACATATGACTTGTCTTTTTGGTGTCTGAAACAAGATAATTTATGTCTAGAACTAGTGTAGAGATGGTTATATATCACCCTGAGATCCCAGAGTTTGACTTTGATTCAGCCCTGGCTTGACATATTCTGAGATGCTTTACTTAATGAAGATCTGAGTGTGTAATCTTCCAGGAAGTAGCAGCAAGAGAAAGTTTCTGAAAATAACATCCTCTATTTTTCAACCCTTGTACTAGATAATGTCTGTTATGTTCAAGATAGGCTAGGACTAAGCAACAGATAAAAAAATCTCCAAAGTTTATTTCTTGCTTTGTTATGTGTCTATTCGCTTTCCTCTTTCACTTTCATCAAGAGGCTTTTCAGTTCCTCTTCACTTTCTGCCGTAAGGGTGGTGTCATCTGCATATCTGAGGTTACTGATATTTCTCCCGGCAATCTTGATTCCAGCTTGTGTTTCTTCCAGTCCAGTGTTTCTCATGATGTACGCTGCATATAAGTTAAATAAGCAGGGTGACAATAGATAGCCTTGACGTACTCCTTTTCCTATTTGGAGCCAGTCTGTTGTTCCATGTACACTTCTAACTGTTGCTTCCTGACCTGCATACAGATTTCTCAAGAGGCAGGTTAGATGGTCTGATATTCCCATCTCTTTCAGAATTTTCCACAGTTTATTGTGATCCACACAGTCAAAGGCTTTGGCATAGTCAATAAAGCAGAAATAGATGTTTTTCTGGAACTCTTGCTTTTTCCATGATCCAGCAGATGTTGGCAATTTGATCTGTGGTTCTTCTGCCTTTTCTAAAACCAGCTTGACATCAGGGAGTTCACAGTTCACATATTTCTGAAGCCTGGCTTGGAGAATTTAGAGCATTACTTTACCAGCATGTGAGATGAGTGTAATTGTGCAGTAGTTTGAGCATTCTTTGGCATTGCCCTTCTTTGGAATTAGAATGAAAACTGAGCTTTTCCAGTCCTGTGGCCACTGCTGAGTTTTCCAATTTTGCTGGCATATTGAGTGCAACACTTTCACAGCATCATCTTTCAGGATTTGAAAGAGCTCAACTGGAATTCCATCACCTCCACTAGCTTTGTTCGTAGTGATGCTTTCTAAGGCCCACTTGACTTCACATTCCAAGATGTCTGGCTCTAGATTAGTGATCACATCATCATGATTATCTGGGTCGTGAAGATCTTTTTTGTACAGTTCTTCCGTGTATTCTTGCCACCTCTTCTGCTTCTGTTAGGTCCAGACCATTTCTGTCCTTTATCGAGCCCATCTTTGCATGAAACGTTCCCTTGGTATCTCTAATTTTCTTGAAGAGATCTTTCAGAAAACAAAGATCATGGCATCCAGTCCCATCATTTCATGGGAAATAGATGGGGAAACAGTGGAAACAGTGTCAGACTTTATTTTTGGGGGCTTCAAAATCACTGCAGATGGTGACTGCAGCCATGAAATTAAAAGACGCTTATTCCTTGGAAGAAAAGTTATGACCAACCTAGACAGTATATTCAAAAGCAGAGACATTACTTTGCCCACTAAGGTCCGTCTAGTCAAGGCTATGGTTTTTCCTGTGGTCATGTATGGATGTGAGAGTTGGACTGTGAAGAAGGCTGAGCACTGAAGAACTGATGCTTTTGAACTGTGGTGTTGGAGAAGACTTCAGAGTCCCTTGGACTGCAAAGAGATCCACCCAGTCCATTCTGAAGGAGATCAGCCCTGGGATTTCTTTGGAAGGAATGATGCTAAAGCTGAAACTCCAGTACTTTGGCCACCTCATGTAAAGAGTTGACTCGTTGGAAAAGCCTCTGATGCTGGGAAGGATTGGGGGCAGGAGGCGAAGGGGACAACAGAGGATGAGATGGCTGGATGGCATCACGGACTTGATGAACGTGAGCCTAGGTGAACTCTGGGAGATGATGATGGACAGGGAGGCCTGGCGTGCTGTGATTCATGGGGTTGCAAAGAGTCGGACACGACTGAGTGACTGAATTGAACTGATGTGTCTATTTCAAGTCATAAGAGGGAAAGGAGGTCCCAGCTAATGGATGACCCCATGTCTTATAGCTCCCCCATCTGAAACTAGAGCCTCCCACCCTATGGAGGAAGAAGAGGGAAATAAAGCTGAAAAGTTGTATATATGCTTTGGTAAGTCACTCCAGGAGAGAAACCTGTTACTTCCTCCCACTTCAATGGACATGAGTTTGAGTAAACTCTGGGAGTTGGTGATGAACAGGGAGGCCTGGCATGCTGCGGTCCATGGGGTCACAAAGAGTGGGACACAACTGAGCGACTGAGCTGAACTGAACTGAACACTTCCAGTGGTTAGAAGAAGTCACTTGGCCCTGCCTAACTGTATTTCCTAGGAAGGTTAAGGAATATGAGGTAACATAGAATTCTGGATGAGCACCACTGTCTTTGCCACAACCCATTCTTCCGGTCACTGACATTATTCTCTCTACATATATAATATACTCTACCCACTCAATTTCATCCGACCAGAACATTTAAACTCAAAGTCTTGGATCTCAGGTTGTTCTATAGATTTTTCACTGGTTCCAAATATAACATCTTAGTCTAGAGACCTATAGAGACCACCCGTTCTCAAACTGTAATATGAAATAGAGACAAAATAAGCAATATAAGCACTTTTATCTCATTCAGAAATGAAAAGAAAGAAATAGCCAGCAAGAACAGATCCAAAGAGACTTGAACTTCCATTTGATGAATATTATGAAGGCCTTCTGCTTTGGATCAGAAAATAATTTTTGACTAAACTCTATTCTATGTCCAAAAACTTCAGGCTCCTGTTTCTACCATCTGAAATGTTCACCCTGTCTCATTATACTTCTTGAAAACATCCTCAGTAGGTATTGAGAAATATCTCCTCTTAATTCAGAGTTATTCAGTTCTGAGGGCAAGGGGAAAGTTCTAAAAGACATTTTAGCTTTAAAAATATATATATTTTAACTCAAGTTCCAGTTTTTTAGCAACACAATATTTCTCAAAAATATAGTAGGTTTCTTGCTATTTAATATCAAGTAAAGCCAGTGATATATTTGCTTTCTTATCTCTCACTCCTTTTCCATTTGAAGAGGTTATCGTAAAATTAAAGATAGTTATTTAAAAGCTATGCTTCTTAAATTATTTTATATTAGAAGATACTTTCTTCAAAATGTTGTGTTAGTTTCTATTGCACAGCAAGCTGAATCAGCTATATATGTATATGTATATATATATATATATATATATATATATATATATCCCTTTTGTCTTGGATTTTCTTCTAATTTAGGTCACCAAAGAGCATGGAATAGAGTTCCCTGAGCTATACAGTAGGTTCTCATTAGTTACCTATTATAAATAATAGTCTATTTATAGTCTATATATAGTCTATAAATAATAGTTTATATATATCAATCCCAATCTCCCAATTCATCCCAGCATTAGCCCATTTACTGTATGACCCAGCAATCTCACTACTGAGCATATACGCAGAGAAAACCATAATTCAAATGACACATGCACCCTAATGTTCACTGAAGCACTAGTTAACAATAGCCAGAACACGGAAGCAACATATATGTTTATCAACAGAGGAATAGATAAAGAATATGTGATACATATATACAATTGAATATTGCCTAGCCATAAGGACACAGATGTAGTGAAAAAACCTATGGATACCAAGGGGGGAAAATGGAGGTGGGATGAATTGAGAGATTGGGATTGAGATTTATATGCTCCTCTATAAAAGAGAGATAACTACTGAGAACCTATTATATAGCTCAGGAAACTCAGTGCTCTGTGGTGACCTAAATGGGAAGGAAATCCAAAACATAGGGGATATATGCATATACATAGCTAATTTGCTTTTCTGTAAAGAAGAAACTAACACAACATTATAAAGCATCTATAGTCCAATATAAATTAAATTTTTTAAATGCCTCCTAACTTCTCTCCCAGGATAATCTTTGCTATTGTAATGCAGTTTCCATTTTCCTACCAGATTAAGATCATGAAAGCACAACTCTGATCCTATTTAATTTATAAGTATCTTCATATATATCACAAGAACATTTGTATGTTGAGTATCCATTGCATGCCAGACATGGTTTCATGTTTTATGTAATTATTGCAGAAATGTGATAATCACACCCATTCAACTCAATAACCTCTTATACATAAGGAGGTAAAGCAACATTTTCCACATTAGATAGTATTAATGGGCAGAGTTAGACTTTTGAATATAAACTGCCTTTTCATTCCAAACCATTCCATTTCATTCCATCAACATTCTTATCCATGAAGGAGTTAAAATGATAGATGAAATCTGTAAACTCCAAGCAATTAAACCAGCTTGAGCTCTGTGAATGGTTTAGATTTTGCACACTGCAGATAAGATTTGTCTGAATTAAAATGTCCAAGTCTCAGACACTTTGGTGTCCGTAAGAAATCATTACAATTTAACACGTTTCCTAGATATATTTAGAATGACAAATTGTAGGCATTTTCTGCTAGCTTTTTCCCCCCTATTTTCTCCTTAATATAAATCGGGCAGGGATAAGTGTGGGTGAAATGAAGGAAACCACCTTCAAGTACAAAAGTGACACCACAGTTCACACTATGACATGATGACCACATTATCAAAAGGCTTAATTTAAGGAACCAGCAGAAATAGTACTTGTATAGTTTTTTAAATGCAGTAATTTTATCTCACTCCTTTTCTCACTTCTTAATTCACAGTGTGATATGTTTAATCTTCTTTTTCTTTTTAACAGACAGTGCTGCTGTTTGGAAGATGCACTTCACACTCTCTCTTTTACAGTTTGTTCACCCTTTCAGAAAAACATTGATTAAAACTGCCATTATATGTCTTACAGCTTATGTACTCCATCTTGTCTCCTGAATTTTAATCTCTCACTGGTGACCTTTCTTTCTAAAAAGCCCAAAATAAAAATAAACTATAATCAATCAATCTGTGCTCACCAGTGTTTTAAATATAGTTAAGTACATGTGATGTTTATAAATGGAATAGATAGTTACAGGAGCTATGATTTTCTTAATAACTATACCATTCAACCATTCAGCCTTTTTTTGTGTGTGCGCAACTAGTGACACTGGTCATTTCATAGTTATTTTAAAATCTATTTTTCCAGTGTACCTTTCTGTATAATTATAGGTAACTTGCAAAATTCAATAAACTAGAAAACTCCCATTACCAAAAGAGAAATTCTTTCAGAGTTTGTTAATATACTTTACAGAGCTATTTACATACACTGCGCATGTGATGTATCTTGATTTTCTAATACAATGAGGCATTTCTAATATCTTTGCAAATATCATTAATGACTATCGTTCTAATCCATTTTGCCTCAGTTTACCTACTAATTCTGCTATGGTTAATCATTTATCTACCTTTTATATTCTTTGGAGTAAATACAGTTCTGCTGTGGATAATGTTCCAGTGATGCCTTAGGACAGATTCCTGAAAACTGGGATTTCTGGGTCAAAGTTTAATGTTGTTAAAAGCTTACAAATACACATTGTGAAGTTCTTTTCCAAAATCATTGTACAATTTTAGGATTTCAGCAGTGAAACACTATTAGTCATCTCACTCAAGCAAATGTTGAAATTGATTAGAGCAGCGGCCCTCAACATTTTGGCACCAAGGATCAGTTTTATGGAAGACAATTTTTCAATCCGGCTGAGGATGGGGGAGGGTTTGGGGATGGTTCAAGTGCATTGCATTTATTGTGTGTTTTATTTCTATTATTATTGTATCAGCTCCTCTTCAGATCATCAAGCATTAGATCCTGAAGATCAGGGACCACTCGATTAGAGTAAATTACGTCTTCCACTAATGATTAGTTCACGTTAAGCAATTCCTGTGTTTTTAGCACTTAATTGCTGACTTTTTTTAAGCTTACAGAGTTAATATTCATTCAGGAAGCCTTGCAAAAAAAAAAAAAGGTGAAGAAGCTATTACTAGACTCATTCACAGGTGACTCATTTCAGGCAGATGACAGTCAAATAAATTTTCTGATGTCATCCTGCAACCCTCAGTTCAGTTCAGTTCAGTTGCTTAGTCATGTCCAACTCTTTGAACTGCAGCGTGCCAAGCTTCCCTGTCCATCACCAACTCCCAAAGTTTACCCAAACCCATTGAGTCGGTGATGCCATTCAACCATCTCATCCTCTATTGTCCCCTTCTCCTCCCACCTTCAATCTTTCTCAGCATCAGCATCTTTTCAAATTAATTAGCTCTTCACATCAGATGGCCAAAGTATTGCAATTTCAGCTTCAACATCAGTCCTTCCAATGAACACTCAGGAGTAATATTTAGGATGGACTGGTTGGATCTCCTTGCAGTGCAAGGGACTCTCAAGAGTCTCCTCCAACACCACAATTTAGAAGCATCAGTTCCTCGGCGCTCAGCTTTTTTTATAGTCCAATACATGACTATCCATACATGACTACTGGAAAAACCATGGTTTTGAGTATACGGACCTTGGTTGGCAAAGTAATGTCTCTGCTTTTTAATATGCTGTCTAAGTTGCTCATAACTTTCCATCCAAGGAGCAAGCATCTTTTAATTTCATTGCTGCAGTCATCGTCTCCAGTGATTTTGGAGCCCCAAAACTAAAGTCTACCATTGTTTGCACTGTTTCCCCATCTATTTCCCATGAAGTGATGGGACCAGATACCATGATCTTTGTTTTCTGAATGTGGAGCTTCAAGCCAAGATTTTCACTCTCCTCTTTTCACTTCCATCAAGAGGCTCTTTAGTTCTTCTCTTTCTGCCATAAGGATGGTATCATCTTCAAATCTGAGGTTATTGAAATTTCTTCCGGCAATCTTGATGTATTCTGCATATAAGTTAAATAAGCAGGCTTACAATATACAGCCTTAATGTACTCCTTTCCTGATTTGGAAACAGTCTGTTTCTCCATGTCCAGTTCTAACTGTTGCTTCCTGACCTGCATACAGATTTCTCAAGAGGCAGATCAGGTGGTCTGGTATTCCCATCTCTTTCAGAATTTTCCACAGTTTGTTGTGATCCACACAGTTGAAGGCTTTGGCATAGTCAATAAAACAAATAGATGTTTTACTGGAACTTGCTTGCTTTTTCAATGATCAAGCAGATGTTCATAATTTGATATCTGGTTCCTCTGCCTTTTGTGAAACCAGCTTGAACATCTAGAAGATCACGGTTCACGTACTGTTAAAGCCTGGCTTGGAGAATTTTGAGAACTACTTTACTAGCGTGAGATGAGTGCAATTGTGTGGTACTTAGGCGCGGGTGGCTGCCACCAGCACACTAAGTGCAGGCGGCTGCGACCGGCGCACTGACCGGGACGAGAGGAGCTACCCCACGTCCGAGGTCAGGGGCAGAAGCTGGGAGGACCCCATGCCTGAAGGGTGGTGGACAAGAAGAGTTACCCCAAGTCCCAGGTCAGGGGCAGTGGCTGAGAGTGCCAGGCTGTGACAGTGCAGGAACGGCTGAGAGGAGTTACCCCGCGTCCGAGGCCAGGGACGGCGGCCGGGAGGAGCAACCCCACATCCAAGGAGCGGTGGCTGCATGGGCACAGGAGGGCCTAGAGGAGCTATCCCACACTGAAATTCAGGAAGGGCGGTGGTGAGGAGATACCCTTTGTCCAAAGTAAGGAGCAGTGGCTGCGCTTTGCTGGAGCAGCCATGAAGAGATACCCCATGCCCACAGTAAAAGAAACCCAAGTAAGATGGTAGGTGTTGCAAGAGGGCATCAGAGGGCAGACACACTGAAACCATACTCACAGAAAACTAGTCATTCTAATCACACTAGGACCACAGCCTCGTCTAACTCAATGAAACTAAGCCATGCCCGCGGGGCAACCCAAGACGGGCGAGTCATGGTGGAGAGGTCTGACAGAATGTGGTCCACTGGAGAAGGGAATGGCAAACCACTTCAGCATTCTTGCCTTGAGAACCCCATGAACAGTAGGAAAAGGCAAAATGATAGGATACTGAAAGAGGAACTCCCCAGGTCAGTAGGTGCCCAACACGCTACTGGAGATCAGTGGAGAAATAACTGCAGAAAGAATCAAGGGATGGAGCCAAAGCAAAAACAATACCCAACTGTGGATGTGACTGGTGATAGAAGCAAGGTCTGATGTTGTAAAGAGCAATATTGCATAGGAACCTGGAATGTCAGGTCCATGAATCAAGGCAAATTGGAATTGGTCAAACAAGAGATGGCAAGAATGAACGTCGATATTCTAGGAGTCAGGGAACTAAAATGGACTGGAATGGGTGAATATAACTCAGATGACCGTTATATCTACTACTGTGGGCAGGAATCCCTCAGAAGAATTGGAGTAGCCATCATGGTCAACAAAAGAGTCTAAAATGCAGTACTTGGATGCAATATCAAAAATGGCAGAATGATCTCTCTTCATCTCCAAGGCAAACCATTCAATGTCACAGTAATCCAAGTCCATGCCCCAACCCGTAATGCTGAAGAAGCTGAAGTTGAATGGTTCTATCAAGACCTACAAGACCTTTTAGAGCTAACACCCAAAAAAAGATGTCCTTTTCATTATAGAGGACTGGAATGCAAAAGTAGGAAGTCAAGAAACACCTGGAGTAACAGGCAAATTTGGCCTTGGAATGCGAAATGAAGCAGGGCAAAGACTAATAGAGTTTTGCCAAGAGAATGCACTGGTCCTAGCAAACACCCTCTTCCAACAACACAAGAGAAGACGCTACACATGGACATCACCAGACGGTCAACACCAAAATCAGATTGATTATATTCTTTGCAGCCAAAGATGGAGAAGCTCTATACAGTCAGCAAAAACACGACCGGGAGCTGACTGTGGCTCAGATCATGAACTCCTTATTACCATATTCAGACTTAAATTGAAGAAAGTAGGGAAAACCGCTAGACCATTCAGGGATGACCTAAATAGATTCATGGGGTCGCGAAGAGTCAGACATGACTGAGTGACTGAACTGAATTGAACTTGAGCATTCTTTGGCATTGCCTTTCTTTGAGATTGGATTAAAAACTGACCTTTCCTTGTCTGATGACCACTGCTGAGTTTTCCAAATTTGCTGGCATATTGATTAAGCACTTTCACAGCATCATCTTTTAGGATCAGAAGTAGCTCAACTGGAATTCCATCACCTCCACTAGATTTGTTTGTACTGATGCTTCCTAAGTCCCACTTGACTTCACATTCCAGGATGTCTGGCTCTAGGTGAGGATCACACCATCATGATTATATTAGTTATGAAGATCTTTTTTGTACAGTTCTTCTGTATATTCTTGCCACCTCTTCTAATATCTTCTGCTTCTGTTAGACCCTTTCCCCCTGTCCCATTTGGCCTTGTCTGAATCATAAGACCCTTTGAACATGCTCAGATCAACAGATTTACACTCCCATGGCCCTCAATGAGCAAAGCTTTTTTTTTTTTTTTCCTGTTAAATAGATCCTTTATGGTCAGTCCCACTAAATCTTTTTGGACTATGCCTAAGGCCACACACAAAATACTGCTAAGAGCTGAAATACCCATTTAAATTATTGGTCCAATTCCCTTACTTTACAGAAAGGGGAAACTGAGGAGGGGTCATATGACAAAATCATGATCCTCCTGCGAAGAAGTTCATACCCATCCTGCTAGTAAACCTAGGGTGAATGTGATGGCTCTATTGGCCAAACCCACACATGTGCCTAGTACCCATAAGAAAGTCAATCATACTGATTTTCTCAGATTTCCTCTCTTATATTCTGCTTTCCTGACTGCACATTGTTATGTGAGATTTTCACCAGGAGCACGCAATGAAATCTGACTTCTACCTCCCGGTTCTCATAAGAGGTTTCCTAATTTATAGATTGATTTTATATGATTAACCAGAGAGAACTAAAATGCCAACATTTTAATTAATTTAGTCATCAACACTGGTTATCTTTGGCCCTGTAATGTCCATTGCTATATTTTGTAATTATCTTTTTAGATCATTAATGGATATAAGAACACTAAAGAAAATTTTCTAAAAGAGATCCCACAATGTTTTTATTATAGCATACCTATTAAAATGTGTTCATTCTGTTATATAATTTCTATTATTTGTGATATATTATGATTACATTATACTATTGCATGTTATTTGAATATACAAATATATATATTTGAATACTACATATATATATGTGTGTGTATATATATACACATGCAGAGAAATATATATGTAAATACATATAAAGTTAGGTTCAGTTCAGTCACTCAGTTGTGTCTGGCTCTTTGAACCCCGTGGACTGCAGGACACGAAGCTTCCCTGTCCATCACCAACTCCCAGAGCCTACTCAAACTCATGTCCATTATATCAGTGATGTCATTCAACCATCTCGTCCTCTGTCGTCCCCTTCTCCTCTCACCTTCAATCTTTCCCAGAATCAGAGTCTTTTCCAATAAGTCAGTTCTTCGCATCAGGTTGCCGAAGTGTTGGAGCTTCAGCATAAGTCCTTCCAATGAACATTCAGGACTGATTTCTCTTAAGATGGACTGGTTGGATCTCCTTGCAGTCCAAGGGACTCTCAAGAGTCTTCACCCACGCCACAGTTTAAAAGTATCAAGTCTTTGGCACTCAGCTGTCTTTACAGTCCAACTCTCACATCCATACATGACTACTGGAAAAACGATAGTTTGACTATATGGACCTTTGCTGGCAAACTAATGTCTGTGCTTTTTAATGTGTTGTCTAAGTTTGTCACCACTTTTCTTCCAAGGAACAAGTGTCTTTTAATTACATGACTACAGTTCAGTTCAGTTCAGTTCAATTCCGTTGCTCAGTCGTGTCTGATTCTTTCTGACTCCATGAACCGCAGCACGCCAGGCCTCCCTGTTTATCACCAACTGCTGGAGTCTACCCAAACCCATATCCATTGAGTCGGTGATGCCATCCAACTATTTCATCCTCTGTCGTCCCCTTCTCCTCTCGCCTTCAATCTTTCCCAGCATCAGGGTCTTCTCAAATGAGTCAGCTCTTCACATCAGGTGGCCAAAGTATTGGAGTGTCAGCTTCATCATCAGTCTTTCCAATGAACACCCAAGACTGTTCTCCTTTAGAATGGACTGGTTGGATCTCCTTGCAGTCCAAGGGACTCTCAAGAGTCTTCTCCAATACCATAGTTCATCTGCAGTGATTTGGAGCCCAAGTTTGTCACTATTTCCATTGTTTCCCCATCTAATTGCAACGAAGTGATGGGACCAGATACCATGATTTGCGTTTTTTTAATGTTGAGTTTTAAGCCAGTTTTTCACTCTCCTCTTTCACGTTTATCAATAGATACTGTTAACAATTTGCTATTTATCCTTCTTGTTGTGCCTTTGTACATCCCAGTCTCACAGTATTCATTCTAGTTTGTTGAAAATGTTCAAGTTATTTCCTAGCACATGTCACACAGACTCATAACCTTGGGCCTTTCCTTCTCCTAGAATTTCCTCTTTTGTTTTGTAAGAGATGAAATTTTACTCATTTTCAAAAAATGACTCAAAAAACCATAGTCCTGCTGAGTTCCTGGAAGTAGATTCCATTTCTTCCCGCTCTAACTTCAGCTACCATTTACTTTATATTTAGTAGATTTGGTGTCAACCTTACCATCCACATATAGAAACATTCTGAGGTCAGGGGACTTACCTATTCATTGTATCATTAGAGCAACTGGTGAGTGTTCAAAGTGTTTATTGAATGTAATAAGTCCAAATTGTTTGACTCCTCCAGACTATATCTCTCAGCAAAAGGTTTAACACTGAATCAGTAACTGGGGCTCTAATGATACAAGAGCATCAAACACATCTATATCTCCCCCAAAAGAAAATATATACAATTCTTTTATCAATGTCCTTATGATCTACTTCTATGAAGAATTAACCCATGGCAAGCCATGATTGCAAGACTGCATGATAGTAGCTGAAAAATCTGCATTACTAAGTTAGTCCAAATAGGAAAGTGTTTAGATCTGATAGACAGAGTGCCTGGAGAACTATGGATAGAGGTTCATGACATTGTATAGGAGGCAGGGATCAAGACTATCCCCAAGAAAAAGAAATTCAAAGAGGTAAAATGGTTGTCTGAGGAGGCCTTACAAATAGCTGTGAAAAGAAGAGAAGCTAAAGGCAAAGAGAAAAGGAGGATATACACATCTGAATGCAGAGTTCCAAAGAATGGCAAGGAGAGATAAGAAAGCCTTCCTCAGCTATCAGTGCAAAGAAATAGAGGAAAACAAAAGAATGGGAAAGACTAGAGATCTCTGCAAGAAAACTAGAGATAACAAGGGAATATTTTATGCAAAGATGGGCACAATAAAGAGCAGAAATGGTATAGACCTAACAAAAACAGAAGATATTAAGAAGAGGTGGCAAGAATATACAGAAGAACTGTACAAAAAAGATCTTCATGACCCAGATAATCATGATGGTGTGATCACTCACCTAGAGCCAGACATTTTCGAATGTGAAGTCAAGTGGGCCTTAAGAAGCATCAGTACAAACAAAGCTAGTGGAGGTGATGGAATTCCAATTGAGCTACTTCTAATCCTAAAAGATGATGCCGTGAGAGTGCTTAACTCCATATGCCAGCAAATTTGGAAAATTCAGCAGTGGTCATCAGACAAGGAAAGGTTTGTTTTCATTCCAATCTCAAAGAAAGGCAATGCCAAAGAATGCTCAAAGTACCATACAGTTGTACTCATCTCATGCTAGTAAAGTAATGCTCAAAATTCTCGAAGCCAGGCTTCAACAGTACGTGAACCGTGATCTTCTAGATGTTCAAGCCAGTTTTATAAAAGGCAGAGGAATCAGATATCAAATTATGAACATCTGCTGGATCACTGAAAAAGTAAGTGAGTTCCAGGAAAACATCTATTTCTGTTTTATTGACTATGTCAAGGCCTTCAACTGTGTGGATTCAACAAACTGCGGAAAATTCTGAAAGAGATGGGAATATCAGACCACCTGACCTGCCTCTTGAGAAATCTGTATGCAGGTCAGGAAGCAACAGTTAGAACTGGACATGGAAAAAAAAGACTGTTTCCAAATCAGGAAAGGAGTACATCAAGGCTGTATATTGCCAGCCTGCTTATTTAACTTATATGCAGGGTACATCATGAAAGATGCTAGGCTGGATGAAGCACAAGCTGGAATCAAGATTGCCAGAAGAAATATCAATAACCTCAGATTTGAAGATGATACCATACTTATGGCAGAAAGCGAAGAACTAAAGAGCCTCTTGATGGAAATGAAAAGAGGAGAGTGAAAAAGTTGGCTTAAAATTCAACATTCAGAAAATTAAGATCATGGCATCTAGTCCCATCACTTCTTGGCAAATAGGTGGGAAAATGGTGGGAACAGTGACATTTTTTGGGGGGGGCAGGGGGGTGGGTAGGGCAAAATCTCTGGAGATGGTGACTGCAGTCATGAAATTAATAGACACTTGCTCCTTGGAAGGAAAGTTATGAGTAACCTAGACAGAACATTAAAAAGCAGAGACATTACTCTGCTAACAAAGGTCCATATACTCAAAACTATGGTTTTTCCAGTAGTCATGTATGGATGTGAGAGTTGGACTATAAAGAAAGCTGAGTGTCAAAGACTTGGTACTTTTGAACTGTAGTGTGGGTGAAGACTCTTGAGAGTCCCTTGGACTACAAGGAGATCCAACCAGTCCATCCTAAAGGAAATCAGTCCTGAATGTTCATTGAAAGGGCTGATGCTGAAGCTCCAATATTTTGACAACCTGATGTGAAGAACTGACTCATTGGAAAAGACCCTGATTCTGGGAAAGATTGAAGGTGAGAGGAGAAGGGAATGACAGAGGATGAGATGGTTGGATAGCATCACTGATGCGATGGACATGAGTATGAGTAAACTCCAGGAGTTGGTGATGGACAGGGAGGGATGATGTTCTGCAGTCCATGGGGTAGCAGAGAGATGGACACAACTGAGCAACTGAACTGAACTGAACTGAGGGAAATGAGATAATTTGTGAATTTCACCAAAATTACCAAAATTTTTAATTTTCTTCTCAGTTACAGTACATTATTAAGTGATGCTATCATCTTCCTGGTTTCCCTTGAACACATTTGTTCTGGGCTTTCTTTATTCTATTTAATAGCAGACAAATATTGTTATGTGGGTATTCAAATGCTTCAAAGATGGTGAGCTGAACTAATTAAAATCCCCCATATGAAAGGTTTGAGCAAGATAAGAATGTATACATACTTTATTCATGCACACCCTCTCTCCTAAATTTAATTGAATCTCATTCAGTTCTATAAATCTACAGTTGTACATTGATGATTCATAAACTCATGTTGGATTTAGCTCTTACTTTAATCCAATGAAAAATTGTTTGAGAGTCAAGAAACAGATTTTGAAATCCATTAATCAGGTTTTCTGGTGAAAAATTGGAAATACTATTTTACCATAGAATTCCAAGAATACAGCAAGGACATTCCTAAGGATCCAACTGAAGTTTCTCAGTACTGATATGAATGATGATTCCTGGAGTTATAGAGGTGGAATGATTCTTTCCTAAAACAGAAAATAACATCACACAACAGAAAGAGGATTGTGTGTTGGGAGGTAGGATCAAGTCTGTAATTTCCCAGTGATGCAATTTTTCAAATATACATTTATCTAGTAAATGTAGCCCCAAACTTGCAGATTTCAACATCTACAAATCTGATCTTCACCAATCTCATTTTGACAAAAATCACTGACTTTGGAATTCTCTTGTGGTCCAGTGGTTAGGATACTGTGCTTTCACTGCCTGTCATGGGTTTGACTCCTGGTTGGGGAATTTCTGGAGAAGGAAATGACAACCCATTCCAGTATTCTTGCCTGAAAAATCCCATGGACAGAAGAGCCTGGTAAACTACAGTCCATGGGGTCGCAGAGTCGGACACGACTGAATGACTTCACTTGGGGAATTAAGACTTCACAAGCTGCACAGGGAAAAAAAAAAAAATGCCACTGACCTACAACTTTTTGTTCTTACTCTAAAATCTTCCTTAGATAAATTGCTTCCCACTTGTTTTTTTCCCATGATATATTTTTAAGACAGGCCTTATCATGCCCATTTTTTGGCCTATGTTGCAAGCAAATTCTCTTGGAGGGTGAGGTCATTTAGATTCTGAAATCTGCTATTAATTCTTCAGGGAAAAAGTGATCCAACAGAAACAAATTGCCAGACAAAGGTCAAGATTTAGAAAATTTTCATTGGTCACACTCTTGTGTCCCCAAATTAGTACAAATATCATTGATAAAGACAATAACTTTAATCTTGCCATACCTATGAAGTTGTGCTCATAGAGGAAGAAATATTAAATGGTCCCAAACAGGACCTGTTAGAAGTTAAAGTGTCTTATCTCATGACACAAAATTATCAATGACAATAACTATTAAATGAGTGTTTCAGGCACTAAGTATTGCATTTAATTTACCTCACCTCTGATTTTCACAATCACATGGTGCCAAAGCATTTTGCAGATAAAAGGAATTTAAACGAGTTGCCCTGCATGTCATGAAAGGAAAGTGAAAGTTGCTCAGTCGTTTCCTACTCTTTGCAACCCCATGGGCTATATAGTCCATGGAATTCTCCAAGCCAGAATACTGGAGTGGGTAGCCATCCTCTTCTCCCGGGGATCTTCTCAATCCCGGGATGAAGGCCAGGTCTCCTGCATTGCAGATAGATTCTTTACCAGCTAAGCCACCAGGGAAGCCCAAGAATACTGGAGTGGGTAAACTCTCCTTTTCCAGCCAACCTTCCCAACAAAGAAATTAAACTGGGGTCTCCTGCATTGCAGGCAGATTCTTTATCAGCTGAACTAGCACAGAAGCCCCGTGTCACATGCCTGACGTAAGATTAAAAATTAGTATCTGACCAAGACTCTGAACATCAAATCTCAGATCCATAAGCTGTTATTCCCTTGAGTAATTTCTAAAATGAAAACTTATGTTAAATAAAGAAGTAATATATTATCTCTATAACTACTAATGCATCTATGAGAAATTATCTGAATGGTATTTGGGGCCAAATAACTATAACATAGGAAACCAGGAGTCACTCCCTTCCTTACAAATAATTTAAAATCCCTATAATAAATTTAACTTTCTTCTACAATAAATAAGAAATCCTTGACAATTTTTCTATATTTTTGACTCTCAGCAAACCACCTTTCCTTTTGGAGGCCACTAGTAAGTTTCCTTGTCTACTTTCTGCCAGTCTCTTCCATCACTCTTAGCTCACCACATAAGTTACTTTACCTAGGTTTTTTTTCCTGGCCTCAAGATAAAGCAAAGTCCTTTTCCAGATGTGATTTCCCATTGGCTTGGATTTGTTCTTCCTAGTATCTGATGCAACAGTAGGCAGTTGTCAGAAAAAAATAAATAAATAAAGGGGCAAAAATATTAAATCATGAGTATTCATGAGTCTCCACTCTCTGCTCACTTTCTGGACCTGGATGTATTCTCATGTTGATTCAGGTGTTGGTGAGTCAGACAGCTGTAGCGGGCTAAGACATTAGAAAGAGAGGGAAAAAAGCAAATAATTGAAAATAATTGCTAAGTAAGTCAATGGGAAAAATATTTTTTTTATCCTAAAATCAAATGTATATAGTTTGGGACTTCCCTGGTGATCCAGGGCTAAGCCTTCGCCTTCCAATGCAGGGAATGCAGGTTCGATCTCAGGCCAGGGCCCTAAGATCCCACATGCCTCGTGGCAAAACAAAATAAAACATGAAACAGAAGCAATATTGTAACAAGCTCAATAAAGTATTTAAAAAATGTTCCACATCAAAAAAAAAAAAAAATGCATACAGGAGTTCTTTACACTTCTTTGACATTTTCATTAACTTTGGGAATATGCCACAATAAATACTAAATGCAAACGCATGAAAATATGCAGTCAATACTGAGAAACAGGAGTTTATGAAAAGGTAATCAGAATCTTCAAAGATTGGTAGAATAGAAACCATGAAATGATACTTTAAAATTTTAGGGTCAGTGAAAAAGATAATAATGTGAAGTTCTGAACCCAACTCATCGAACAGAATTGAGTTAACATTAAACAACTCTAATAAGAATCAATAAATCTACATATCTAGTTGATATTTTCTAAAACTTGTGAGATTGATTTGTTAATTGACTTATCCCATGGCATCTTGTATGGCAAAATATCTTGATAAAAAGCATTCTGAATTGATGAGTGAGTCATATTGTATCATCTATGGTATAGTACTTCTGTACATTGTACTCTAGTGTTGCACTTAGTAGACAGGGGTGAGTAAAGAGTCATTTAGCAATAATTTAGGGTTTGCAGATCCTATATTTACATGGAAACTTCTCAACGCTGCAATTCTAATGCAAAGGTAGCCATGGATAATACATAAACAAATTAGCATGGCTGTATTCACATATTTATGTATTTATTTCTTCTTTTTAAATCTGAATTATAAACTAACGATATTATATCTGTTTACTAGTTTCAGGTGTACAGCACTGTAATTCAGAATTTTTTCAGATCATACTCCATTAAAAGTTATTACAGGATAATGACTATAAATGCTATACATGCATTCTTGTCACTTATCTGTTTTATACGTAGTAGTATTTGTACCCCTTATAGCCCTAATTTACAACTGCTCCCTTTCTTCTCCAATCAGTAGATTTTTTTTAATATCTGTGAGTCTGTTTCATTTTGCATATACATTCATCTGCATTCTTTTTTTAGATTCCACATATAAGTGGAATCATCATACAGTATGCGTATTTATCTACCCTTAATTATTTTTCTAAATTTTACAGCTTCAAGTCATTAAAAAAAAAACTCTAATTTTTCCTCTGGAAGCTCTAGTGGCATATTTATTTTTAACAAAATAATTTATTCAATATGTGGGATTATAAAGTTTATTATTTTGGGCCATGCATGATTTCTTAATAGATATTAGAGTTAAAAGGAAACATTTTAAATAAGTCTCATACTTATTTTAAATAAGTTCCTGTTTTGTTGCCTCCTCTTGCATCTGCTCTTCACCTTCTTCCAAAGGAACAATTATTGAACAAGCTACAGACTTTCTCATGCTGCTGCTTCAATTTTTGTTTTTTTCCTTCTAGTTCCTACTAGTCAACACACCCCCTGCTGGCTCTAGTCTAGCATTCATTCCACTTTATTAAAAATGCCAGTAAAACTCAAATTACAGATGTATTTCACTTGTGTTTTTTATGCTGATTTAAATGTAAAAATGATAAAAGGACCTAAGTGCTATGGATTAGATTACATAATGAAATAATCCTTTGAAATTAGCTCTTTCTCCTTGCAAATAATTTATTTCCTGAAAACTACACCTTTGGTAAAGTTGAAGTTTTATACAAGAGTTTCCATAGTAGTGGTTATCACAAATTTATTGTCCAGATGTATGATGAGAGGAAACACTTTGCTTTTATGAGTTGCTGCCTAGGAATTTCACAATATGTTAACTCTGCTCACACCCAGAGTCTAGGTATTTAAATGAAGACTTGAGTTTAAATTCCCACTATGCTTTTCCTGAGACACTTAAAATAACTACTTATAGTTAAGCCTTGGAAAAGGTAATGACTTCTGTCCCTGACCACCTTATAAATACTGTTACAGTAGGTGTATGATGACCATTTTCTCTATCTTCTGCTCACTCCTGACCTGAGACTGAAGACTGCCCTTCCCCAGACTGATAGGAGGGAGAATAATATATATTAAATTTTGTGACTCTCCCTCCTTTGTGAGGATGTACTGAAATTGTACCTTCAATCAAAGCAATCCTATGAATTTTACTTCCCCAAAGTGAATGCTTGGACACTGAGGGAGCAACTGCCAATCCCACATGGGAGCTTGGGGGAAGGGGGGACACTTGTACCATCTTATAAAGGCAGGTCATAATGTTCATACTCTTAATTCATACACCAACTCCAAATTCTCAATATATCAATGCAATTTGCTTAAAGGCCAGGTGTGCTCCTAGAACTGAACAGACTTCAGTGCCTCTTCATTAATTTAAACAAACTTGGTAATATCAGGTTGGCTTTTGAGACAGCTATTCCCTGAGAGACAGACAGAAGTAGGATAACAGTAACCATAAAGATAATTGTTTATAGTAGAAATAAAATTGTTAATCATATTGGAGCTCAAATGAGCAGATTAAACAAACACACACTCATACACACAGATTCACAAAGTTTAGTAGCTTTATTTCATTTCTGAGCATTTGTGGCACTGAGCAAGGGCATGATAAGCCAAGATTCTGAAATCAAACCTCTGTGCTTCTATTTAATAGCTTTGTGCTTTGGACAATGTTACTTACATTTTATGAGTCTCGGTATCCTTATCTGCCAAATGTAATACCTCCCTTAGAATTTTGTTGGGAATTCTAAAACCAAAAACAAATTCAAGATGTCTGCTGCCTGTTGATATTTAATAAATGTTCCATTTTCTTCTAAAGAAATTAACTAGCAGCTGCTGCTGCTAAGTCACTTCAGTCGTGTCCTAGCAGAGGCTTAAGCAATACAGACGTTTATTATTCTAGAGTAGAGGTAACTCAATACTGTAATGAAAACCCAGGAACTGTTTCTCTGCTTTTTGCCAACCTAAGTCTTGGCCATTCCTCAGGTTTCCAAGTTGGTTACTGTACTTACAAAGCTCATGTCTTCATGTATATTGCTGTATGGAAAGCTGCTGGAAAATAAGATTTTTATTCATACAAATCTCTCTTTTCCCAGAGAAGAAAATCTTTCCTGCCTGTTCAGTCTTATTGGTCAGAAATGGACCACAGGCAAGATCCAGATATTCATTCTAAAAGGGGAATGCATTATAATTGCTGCGGTAGGCTTAGTGAAATGATTTCTTCAATAGCTTGTTTTGCAATCAAAGAAGAAGTCTAAATGGCTGATGATCAAAAAAACCATTAATTCAGTTCAGTTCATTCACTCAGTTGTGTCCGACTCTTTGCAACCTCATGAATATCAGAATGCCAGGCCTCCCTGTCCATCACCGTCTCCCGGAGTTCACTCAAACTCCTGTCCATCGAGTCGGTGATGCCATCCAGCCATCTTATCCTCAGTCGTCCCCTTTTCCTTCCGCCCCCAATCCCTCCAAGCATCAGAGTGTTTTCCAATGAGTCAACTCTTCGCATGAGGTGGCCAAAGTACTGGAGTTTCAGTCTTAGCATCATTCCTTCCAAAGAACACCCAGGGCTGATCTCCTTTAGAATGGACTGGTTGGATCTCCTTGAAGTCCAAGGGACTCTCATGATTCTTCTCCAACACCACAGTTCAAAAGCATCAATTCTTCAGTGCTCAGCTTTCTTCACAGTCCAACTCTCACATCCGTACATGACCACTGGAAAAATCATAGCCTTCATTAGATGGACCTTTGTTGGCAAAGTAATGTCTCTGCTTTTGAATATGCCATCTAGGTTGGTCATAACTTTTCTTCCAAGGAGTAAGCGTCTTTCAATCTAATCACACTATGACCACAGCCTTGTCTAACTCAGTGAAACTAAGCAATGCCCTGTGGGGCCACCCAAGATGGGCGGGTCTTGATGGAGAGGTCTGACAGAATGTGGTCCACTGGAGAAGGGAATGGCAAACCACTTCAGTATTCTTGCCTTGAGAACTCATGAACAGCATGAAAGGGCAAAATGATAGCATACCGAAAGAGGAACTCCCCAGGTCAGTAGGTGCCCAATATGCTACTCGAGGTCGGTGGAGAAATAACTCCAGAAAGAATGAATGGATGAAGCCAAAGCAAAAACAATACCCAGCTGTGGATGTGACTGGTGATAGAAGCAAGGTCTAATGCTGTAAAGAGCAATATTGCATAGGAACATGGAATGTCAGGTCCATGAATCAAGGCAAATTGGAAGTGGTCAAACAAGAAATGGCAAGAGTGAACATCGACATTCTAGGAATCAGCGAACTAAAATGGACTGGAATGGGTGAATTTAACTCAGGTGACCATTATATCTACTACTGCAGGCAGGAATCCATCAGAAGAATTGGAGTAGCCATCATGGTCAACAAAAGAGTCCAAAATGCAGTACTTGGATGCAATCTCCAAAACGGCAGAATGATCTCTGTTTGTCTCCAAGGCAAACCATTCAATGTCACAGTAATCAAAGCCTATGCCCCAACCAGTAAGCTGAAGAAGCTGAAATTGAATGGTTCTATCAAGACCTACAAGACCTTTTAGAACTAACACCCAAAAAAGATTTCCTTTTCATTATAGGGGACTGGAATGCAAAAGTAGGGAGTCAAGAAACACCTGGAGTAACAGGCAAATTTGGCCTTGGAATATGGAATGAAGCAGGGCAAAGGCTAATAGAGTTTTGCCAAGAGAATGCACTGGTCATAGCAAACACCCTCTTCCAACAACGCAAGAGAAGACTCTACACATGGACATCACCAGATGGTCAACACCGAAATCGGATTGATTATATTCTTTGCAGCCAAAGATGGAGAAGCTCTATACAGTCAGCAAAAACAAGACCGGGAGCTGACTGTGGCTGAGATCATGAGCTCCTTATTGCCAAATTCAGACTTATATTGAAGAAAGTAGTGAAAACCACTAGACCATCCAGGTATGACCTAAATCAAATCCCTTATTATTATACAGTGGAAGTGAGAAGCAGATTTAAGGGATTAGATCTGATAAATAGAGTGCCTGATGAACTATGGATGGAGGTTCATGACATTGTACAGGAGACAGGGATCAAGACCATCCCCATGGAAAAGAAATGCAAAAAAGCAAAATCGCTGTCTGAGGAGGCCTTACAAATAGCAATGAAAAGAAGAGAAGTGAAAAGCAAAGGAGAAAAGGAAAGATATAAGCATCTGAATGCAGAGTTCCAAAGAATAGCAAGAAGAGATAAGAAGAAAAAATACCATAATGTCTGCCATTTTGATGGATTTGAAAAAAAAAAGATTATTTTCTCTTCCATAAGTGTTTATTATTTATATTTATATATGTTATTTTACCACATAGAAATTCTGGGGAGTGTAAGAACCTAGAAGATAGCAACATATATAAGTAAATCTCATATATTTAACCAAAAGTTAATGATACAAATCTATGCACATTATTGTTGTTTAATAAATTGTTATTTGATTGGATTATTGTGATATCTCTGGATAATGATTAAGCATATTTCCCATAAAATGGGTGATATTTTTGGTAATGCCAGATGAATATATAACAGATATGGTGGATAAGGGCTTGATAACTTGTTTTCTTTGCACTACAACATTAACACACATTATAACTTGTGCCTGTATAACAGAAATTTCTTCACATGTATAATTACATGCACTATGCAGAACTGCTTAAACTAGGAATTACCACAATTCACAATTTACAGATGTGGAAGTTGAATCTCAAAGATACCAAATTATATACTCAAGGTCTCATACCTAAACTGAAAGTCAAGGCTAATACTCAGAGTTTCTGATTCTAAGCCCCAAACTCTTCATTAAACTACCTCAAACAGGTTTCTTCTGAAAGATGGTATATATAAAAAAAATTATTTCTAAGTAATTGTAGGCAGTACTTCCTTTAGAGAGAGTCAGAGATAAGTGGAGGAGACCATTTTCTGACATATGTTTCTGGATGTGGTATGGCTGGATTTGTGCAAATCAAATATATAGAAACTTGAGAGAGTGAATTTCTCTGCTAGAAAAAAAATCTGAACATTTGAGAAATATATGGCTTAGGAGAATGAACTATCAAAATACTGTTCTAAACTGCATCCCCAATGATTTTACATATAATTTACATATTGATTTCCAAGGACAAATGCCCTCAAAAGAGGCTTTGAATTCTGATGCAATGGAGGTTAAAGTGAGGGGATGGGTAGCATTAAAAAAGTAGACAAGCCTTTTTATATCTAACATTATCCATTCATCAAACATGTCTTAAAACCTTGCATGTATACTGAAGACTCAAAGTTGAATATTAATTGATAAATTACTGTTCTTGAGCAACTACTCAGAGTTAGGAAAATATATGTGAACAAAAATATTTCACAGTAATTGATAAAGAGCTTGATAGAGGTATTGACTGAATTTGGACTTGAATGACAAGTGAATTAACCAGTTGGGAAGAATTTCATAGAAGGAAGAAAGAGGAGTGTGTGAAAACAGTATGGCATGCTACCAGCTGAGAAATGTGCAGGTAAAGATATTTACAGTGTTGCTCTATTTGCAGGAGATATACTACAAATGACTCATTTTGATATAAAGGATGAGCTTGTGGTGATAAGATTGAGTTTGAAGTAGAATTAGGAGACAGAAGGAGTAGGGGAGAGGCTCAAGTGAATTCTTCTCAACATTTGACTAAAGTCCATTTGTTTTAATAGAATAGTCCACTCTTCTGCAAAAGTGGAATTCTGCATTCATTACCCTAAGATTTGACTTTCTTGTTAAGGCAAATATACCTGACCTAGTCTGACTTGAATAACAATCTTCATGGCCCAGGGTGACTTAAATCCCTTTACCCCCAAAGAGACAAAGAATCACTTCAAGGTGCCAACTAGTTTTCATTCCCAGAGGAAGCACTCTTTGTCAATTTAGGAACTTCTATAGTACTTGTTATTTGACACTTAATCACATGCTAATTTGTAGTTATCTCAATTTTTAATATGTTGACATCATATTTTCCCCACCTTAAGAACAAGGTTGTTTTTTTTCCTCATTTTCTACATTCCATAAATAGAGCATATGTAGTATTGGATACAAACTATAAAAAGGGGAAAAAAGAGGAAAATTAAAACATTTAAAAGGAGAAGAAAGCATTACAGGAAAAATAATTTAACTTTCTGTTTCATCAATATTTTTTAAACACTTATTTTGAATATATGGATGACAACAGAAGTTTCAACAAACTATAATATATGAAGTTGCAATAATCCCAAAGCACTGATATTCAAAATGGGATAGCCTACAATGACTGATGCAAACTCTTCTCCCATTCATACCCATCCATATGTCATAGTGATTATTTCCTCTGGTGGTTCAGCCAGTAAAGAATCTGCCTGCAATGCAGGAGACATAGGTTCGATCCCTGGGTTGGGAAAATTCCTCTGGAGAAGGGAAAGGTAACTCACTCCAGCATTCTTGCCTGAAGAGTTCCATGGACAGAAGAGTCTGGCGGGCTAGAGCCTATGGAGTAGCAAAGAGTCTGACACGACTGAATAACTAAAACTTTCACTTTGTATTTGTAAAGATAAAGGAAATATGAGGGGAGGTTTTAATTTTCAAGTGTTATATGGTCTGAGACCATTAAGTCTGTATGATATTTAATGTGTCAGTATCTGTCTCCTAAGATCACATCTATAAAATGGAGATGACAAAACACACCTTCCATATGTCTCACAGAAGGATTACAAAATCAGTGATTTACATAACTTGCTGAATATTCAGAAGCTAAGAGTCCACTTGACAAATGACTATTTCCCTTCTACTCTCTTAAGGGAAAAGTAGGAACACTCAAAGGGAAAATTAAAAGGACAGGAAAACCCAATCCCATCCACTTTATCCCTTTTTAAAGATTTCAGATATGTTTGTCTTGAGATGTTCAGATTTATCATTTTAAAATGCACACATCTGAGGATTTCAGTTACTTGTTTTTCCCCATTCCTCATTACCAATCAATCTGCTCTAACTATGCAGAATTTCTAACCCTCTTCAAAACAAAGTGTTTTGCAAGTATGACTTATTCTTCTATACAAAGCTACAGGGGGGAAAGGGAGATTACTTAGCTTCTATTCCACCACTCAAAAGGTGGATTTATCAGACTAAGAGGTTTACAAAAGAATTTTAGTAGGTAAATATCAATCTGGCTGCACTTTTGATAGTGATTAATATTCTGGGGCTTATAAAAACTTGTTGGCAAAATGCCCCCAGAAGATGGCATTGTTTACACTATTGTCAGAGAAGAACAGCTGTTTATCCCTGCTACATCCAGAGCTGCCGTATTCTTACTGAAATGTTAACAAATCTTAGACAAATGTCTGCTGTTTAAGGCTCAAATTTGCTCTGAGAACAGGTGTGTTTGAAAAAGAGAAAAAATCCACAACTGTAAATAGGATTTAAAATGAGGTGCAATTTATATACTAAGTCTGCTTATGGACTGTTAAATGCAGACTTCCAATATTTACTAATAACTTGAAGATCATTCACAGTTTCAGGGCTTCATGTAAAAATTTTCCCTGATTGCCTTTCAATGTATATTCCAAGCACATTTTACTGACACAGATAGATTTCAGTCATGCTGTCAGAAAATAGAGCAACATCTTCCATAACTTTTGAAACATTTAACTATTTTTAGAGAGGTATAAAAGGTAAGGGTAGAAGGTAGGAGAGGTGTAAAGGTATAGTGGAGCATTAAACTCAGTGAACAAAGAACTGTATTCTCTGGTAGTATTTTCTCATTTATAAAAAGAGAGGTCTTGAAATGTTGGTAAAGATGTGGAGCTGGGTAAATCTCACTCACTGCTGGTGGGGAGGGGAGTAAGAATTGGCAACATTTTATAAAACAATTAGCAATACCTACTAAAGTTGAAGATAAGCATTTCCTACAATCCAGAAATCTTACTTTTAAGCACATAATTGAGAAATACGAAGAGACCAATATAAGATTGCATAGTTTATATTGAGAATAACCTGGAAATAACCTATAGATTCATTAACAGATAAGGAATAAATTGTGGCATGTTCATAAAATAAAATATAGCAGTTGAAATAATTATAACTACTTGTATTGAAATGCATAAATTAAATATATATGTGCATGTATATATATATACATATATAAAATGTGAGTTGTTGAGTAAATTGCAAGGTACAAAATGGAAAAGTATGATGCCATTTATGTACTGGCTAAAGACAATCTAAGCAATACTATATATTGTTCAGCAATGTAAATATGTTTTCTAAAATATAAAAACAGTGAACAGGAAGGGAAGTGTTTACTTCTAAATATGGGATCAGGCAAAAATACAGAAGGGACTTAAAATATATTTTTACCCTTTTATTTATTTTAAGGTCATATAAATATTAAAGAACATGCAAATCTGGACAATAGTTCCTAGTTTTTCTAGACTATAGTATGCTTAAGCTAGGCACATAGGTGTTTTTAAACCTGGAATCCTGGATTTCAATAGGAGAAGGCAAACCCATGCTTCTCGACTTAGAAACCCAGCCCCCTCCTCACTCAGACCCCTGCCAACTGAACAGCTTCTTGGATCTCTTTCTCTTTGGTATTTTGTGATCTCCTGGTCATGGCCTTTCTCCCACAACTGCAGTCTGTCCTGAAGAAGTGTTCTGGTTGTCCAAAAATCTAAAAACTAACACAATTATTTTCAGGTAGAAGCTTAGAGACAAGAGGATCATTTACTTACAAATGAGAGGACCTCGGAATTCTTCTCCCTATAATAAAGTAAGGGTGTCGCTAACCCAATTCTCATTCAACTATAGATTAATATTCCAATGATGTGAGTCCAGCTCTAACCAAAAGTACAAGGCTAACTTCAGGATTCATGCAGAAGCTGTTTGAGTCCCAGCTCAACCTGCCGTAGCTGTGCAGCTGGCGGCTGAGGACCGAGGGTTGTCAGGAATCAACTGTGTAAAATAAGTCTGCATATTTGTTATTGCTGAGGGAAACGGTGGGGGAGGGGTAGGAAAAAGGAGACATCAACTTCCTCTGAAGTGACTCCATCCCTAATGTGATTATAACCTCAAGTAGAAATCATTATGGCTCCTCATTTTGTTAAGGTTTGACAGTTTTCTGACGGCTTCCAATAAAAACAAAATAAGCTGATTTATGGCAAGCAGGAGAAATCCCAGTTGTAAACTAGAAGTCAAAGATAAAACCAGGGTTTCTAATAGGGGGCCTTTAGGAAGAAACCAAAACTACTATTTTCCCATCTTTTTAAATTTAAATCCTATCCAGAGAAGCTTTAAGATCTAGACTCCTATGAGTCAACTAGGACCCCCACCCTGACTCTCATCTACCACACCCGATCTGTCTTCCCCTCTCTCTCAGATGCCAGGAACCTCCTGGACTCCGGAACCGAAATCACCAAACACCTTGTGGTACTTGCCCAAAGCTACGTGCCAACAGCGAGGAGGGACACGCAGACCTGGTCCGCCGTCAAAGGATGAGCCACGGGAGATGGGAGATGGGTGCGGGGTTGGGACCACGTTAAACCGCTATATCAGAAATCCCAATATTACCAATGCCAGTCAGCCTTCCATTCTAGAGAACAAACCCGGGGCAAATTCAATCGCGTAATTCAATAATTCAAGTCTTCCCTCGCCTCTTAAAAAAAAAAAAGAAAAGAAAAGAAAGAAAACCATCTCGTTGTCAAGCTTTCCAAAGGCAATTCCCTCTTGCTAATGCGTTCTGTCTTCCAACTCCTGTTAGTATCCCTTTAGTAACGTTCTTCGAAAACCTGGTTTAAATTTCAATGCTTTTAAGCATCCCCCACATTGGGGGGCAGGGAACGAGGGGAACCAGAGAGACCGAGGCAGAGATGGAGATGTGCGGTCCCTCCCCGGTCCCCTCCAGGTAGCCTGCGCGCACCGAGGCGGCTGGCGGTCGGGGTGGAACGCGCCGGAGCGGGGCGAAGACCCGCCCAGGCTTCTCTTATAGGAGAGAGCCGGGCGGGCCTGGCCGGGGGCGGCGCCGCGCGCCCCATTCGCCTATAAGGAGCTGTCCGCCGCCCGGGTGCTGATTCCAGCTCTAGTGGCTAGCGAGGTGCGTTCGGCTGTCCAGCGAGCTCGGCGCCTGCTGTGGCTTTGGGTCGGGTTTGCACCTTTAAGAAGGGGGGACGAGGAGGAAGAGGCGAGAGAGGAAGGGAAGTGCAAGCCAGCGGCAGTTGCGGGGACAGTATCTCCATCTGCACCTCCAAAGAAACCCCCACCACGGTTTCCAGTAGAGCGTTTGGACAAGGGATGGAGTGAAGCCTCGAGTGCCTCTCCACGGGGGGGAGGGTGGGGGTCAGACTGTGCAGAGGAGAAGAGAGAGAGAGAGAAAGAAGCCGCGGCTGGCGCCTGCGAATTTGGAATTCAATTGGGAGGGACCTCTTACTCGGGGGAAATGGATTCTGGACCACGGCTGACCAGCGTTTTCACTTTGTTCTTTTCCGGCTTGTGGCATTTAGGATTAACAGCGGCAAATTGTGAGTACCAGGAGCTTGGGGCGGGTAGGTGAGGTGGGAGACCCTGGCGTTTGGAAAGACACTCAACTGTCCAAGCGTGTTCAATTGTGTCTGCTCTGAGCAGAGGAAAAGGAGGAAAATGCTGATTGGTGTGTTTCTATCTCTCTAACCATCCCAAAAGTTAGCAGAGCTCGAAGGAGCCAGCCCCTCTGGATTTTCTGCCCTTCTTCCCGAATCGGAAAGTTCGGGGGAGAAGGGAAGATTTTCTTGCCTCAGCCTCCCGCCAGCTCCGAGTTCTCTACCTGCCTGATCTCAGCCAGAGCTTCTCCCGGGAAGGGTCCCCAATTCTGGCTGTAGGAATGGGGGCTGATCTTCCAGACACAGAGTCGCTCCCAGCCACTGCACTCGGTGACAGCGGTTCCTTTCTGAATGCGGCTGCCTCGCTCCGATTTGCAGTATGCCCTGTGCCTCCCGATCCATGGCTTTCAGCTCTCCCCTAGGCAGAAGGCTCCAGTTGGGATACCCTACAACCAATGGTCATCTGTTTAATAGGGTTGGGAGTTTGGGCCTAAAAGTCATGGGCCGATGTAGTCAAACCACAAGACCAATGGCTGCCCCTGTTATAGGAGAAAGAGCTTTGATGCACACTCCACCCCCAAAATCTTTGTGCCAAAGAACACATAATGAGTATGCACTAAGTGTACACTCTGCCATCCAAGCTCTAACCTCGGCAAGTGCAGGCATTTAATTTAATAGGCAGGAAAGCTGGACACCTGGGGATCCGCCACCTGCACTGTGTATTTAAAGAACTCAGCTGGTCAAACTTGAATAAATAGCTGGAGCCATCAGAGGTGCAAGCTCAATTGCTCAGCTGCCTCTCTAGGCAGAGAAAGGGAAGTTTTTCCAGCTCTGGAAACTCCTAAATGAAGAAATAATGCAATTAAGCCATCTGTGTTGTTTCCAAAGATGGTTTATTAAGTTTCCTCAAGGTTCTGGGTTTCCTGCCTTATCTACTAACTTCATCATGAACCTCAGTAATATCTAACCAAATTCGAACTGTTCTGATACTTTTTTCTTATTTTTGTGGTGTGAACCATCACTATTAGAGAAGAGTAGGAAGGCCACTTACTACTTACAAGTTTCTCTACCTCACTTTCCACCCTCTTAATCCAAAAGGTCCTTAAGAAAGAGATACTCAGTACCTCAAGGGAAAACAATTGGAAAATGTTTACTGATAATGATCCAAAGCTGACCCAGTGCTCCTATCTGTGATTGGAAGTTATGGGGCTCTGAAACTGATAGTTAGTGGAAATGGATTATAAAGATTTTTGTTATAAAATCTGTATTTCAAAGGTATACTGAAGAGGTCAGCCTCTTTAAAGGGAAGGAAGCAAAAGGCCTTAGTTCAGAAATTATTTCAGAGAATAGGTAAGGACAGGGTGAAATATAACATTTCTCTCCTCTTTCTCCTCCTCTTCTCCCCACATCCTCCTGCTCCCCCCGCCCCTTTTTTTTTTCTTTTGTAAGTAAAATTGTTCCCATGGTGCTGTAGAAAAACATCTAACTGGTTCAGTAAGAGGAAGTTAGGCATGGTGCTTTCTTTTCTAGCTCCTAGAACACTAGAGGTCAGTATTGTCCTAATGATGCAAGGTGTGGCAGTGAAATAGCTGTGCTTTTCCTCTAGCACATACACCTATCTGAAAACAGTTAATATTTTGAAGATCTATGAAGAAAAAATGAGGAATAAGGGTGAAATAAATAGAACATGCTCTAGAGAAATATGGTTTGGGCTTCCTTATGTAGCATCTTAAGAGCAAGGAAAAAAAAAAACATAGGATGAGTTTTTCTGTAAATTAACTGAATTATAGTTAATGTTACAATAATGTTCATAAAACCTAAATGGTATGACTTAAGGCTCATGCTTATCATTACTGATGCAGCAATAAAGCTAATTCTAGGCATTTAAAATAAAACCTTGTGATAATGAGCTTTAGTATTTCATCACTGACAGTGTAATTTCCCTATTTCCAATCAGCATTTCAGTTGAATGCATGCTGCTTGCTAAATATATGGGGATTAGTGTTCTTAAATAGTAATGTTAAATGTTTTTATTTTGCCAAACAAAATGTATTAATTCAGTGAACAATAGAATAGCAGCAGAAAATTACTTTGAATTCAGTTCTGGTGGTCTTCCAAACCTGTGATGCAGAACCTCTAAGGAAAAAAAAAAAAAAAAAAATTAACATTCCACAATTCTTCCAGACTTCTTTGTCCACATACTTAATCCATTTTTTATAGTGCTTTTGTTTATTTTTTAGCTACAGCCTATTAACATTTATATGCATATATTGACAAAGAGAAATCTTTTAAATTGTCAATTTTTGTAAGTTTATAGATAATTTGGAGGATTTTCCCCCAGGATTATTATTTCTATATTTTGAAATAATACTTCAAGTCATTTGTGACAGTACTCTTGGAAATGGATTATTTACCCAAGATGCTCCATGGTATACTTGTGAACCTTGTTCAACTAAAAACAACTTTTAATTGTTTCTAATCTTCTGGCAACAATTTATTATTTTTGGTACTGTTTGTGTGTATTTAGTTTTCTCATAATCTGACCGAAACTTGGGCATTTAAGTACAAGGGAAAAATGAATTCTTGCCCAATTATAGGTCTTATGCTGCTGCTCCTGCTACTGCTAAGTCGCTTCAGTCGTGTCTGACTCTGTGCGACTCCAGAGACGGCAGCCCACCAGGCTTCCCCATCCCTGGGATTCTAATTAAACAAAATTAAAATAAAGTCAGGTTAGAAGGCCAGCTACAGTATAGATAATATGAATCTGTGCAGAGAACGTAATTACCAACCAGTAATAAAAACTCTGGAAATTCCCCCATTTCGGATTTTCAGGATATTAAACAGCTACATTACTTCCTTTGGGTTTACCCTGAGGGAATTAGTTAATTTCAAATGTAAATATGATAAGCCAGTGTTAAATGAAAAAAACATTTTACATATAATATCAGCTCCTTTGACATAAGAAGAAATGACGTGACTTGATAGTTGGTTAGAATGAAACTAGGATTTTGAAATGACAGAAGTTCTAGCCCTAGTTATGCCACAGCTAAGATGTCAAACACCCATCAGGTGATGCATCATTTCTGTTCTCACAGCTTAGCTGTAAAATAGCAACTGAGATATGTATCTACTCCCAAATAGAATAGCAGCTCAAATTTTACAGAGGAAATTCTTCAAACAGGTATGTTAAAAGACATGCTTGCATTCAGAAGACAAGAGGAATGCAGGGGACACTTTTAGGGTCACTGTTCACCTTATTTTACAATAATTGGATGTTACTTGATTATAAAGAGCCTTAATTCTGACCAGTCACTTGAATGATCTCTAAGCATCTTTTCTCTTTGTTGCTACATATTAGGTCCACACAGATAACAGCCAGGAGAGAGAAATCGAAACTCTTTACTACTTTCATCACAGGCAGAACTTTATCGAAAATATAGGAAGATGTCAATCATATTCCTAAAGATCTTCAAATAAAGAGACGCACTGTACCTTGAGTTTTCTGAAGCTTATGCACAAACCCAATCAATACATAATATTATAAATAAACAAAGACTAGATTCTTTTTAGCAGGAGAGTGTTTGCCATTTACTTTTTTGTGGCATTTACATTGCAGTCATCAGAAGTGAAAGAAACATTATATTGCTCCTTTGCAAGAGTCCTGAAGATTTTCCTGTGGTTGAATGGGCTGGTCTTTGACTATCCAGATAAATTCTTTCCCCTTTCTCTTCACATTATCCCCGTCTCCAAACCAGATTCATATTTCCACAACTGGAAAACAGAAAACCTGCACTAGCAATTATCATACAAGGGTATATACTTTTAAAAAGTCAGTTTTTGGAAGAATCACCTTAACTCACCCCCACATCTTATTCTTATTCTAATGAATGACTGACTGTCCTCTAAATTGCACTTTTCTTTTCCCAGCTTCTCTTGCCTTTCCTTTCTTTAATGGGACCCAGTTTTCCTTTACTAGATTGCTTTATTTTTCAGTGCGTGCCCGTCTGTTACAAAACAAAATAATGTGATATCATTAAAAATGTTCCTAAAATTTTTGTTTTAGTTGGTGAACAAAAAGCTCTTTATCTTGTATGCCAGAACTCTGCTGAAATATGACCTATATATACAAGCCTAATTATCCTTGTCATGTAGGACAGTGGGGAGATGGTCTAGTTACCTGAAAGGTTAGAGTACAAATATCATTCACTCAAAAAGGCTTTATTTTGAAGTTTCAGGGTTCTCATTAGACACTTCTGGGATGATAGTACTCAAAACTGTTAAGCAATTATACTTTGAATAACAACATAATAGAGTTTTAATTCCTACTAGCTGCTAGCTGCTATGGACTTAGTATCTCCCAATCCATGTGCTGTGTTCATGCAATTTGGCAAGGAAGCACAGCTAGGTAGACTTTATTAAATCTGGTTTACAGATGAGTAAATTTAAGGTTGCTGCTGCTGCTAAGTCGCTTCAGTTGTGTCCGACTCTGTGCGACCCCATAGACGGCAGCCCACCAGGCTCCCCCATCCCTGGGATTCTCCAGGCAAGAACACTGGAGTGAGTTGCCATTTCCTTCTCCAATGTATGAAATAAAAAGTGAAAGTGAAGTCGCTCAGTTGTGTCCGACCCTCAGTAACCCTATGGACTGCAGCCTTCCAGGCTCCTCCATCCATGGGATTTTCCAGGCAAGAGTGCTGGAGTGGAATGTAAGGTTAACAGACATTAATAATTTTCCCAAGATCATAAACTCAAGGAATGAAAACAATCAGGATCTGGACCTGTATCTGTCTATCTCCAAAGATCAAACTTTTCACAAGATATGAAATTAATCCCCATGCATTCTGATGGGGTCTCTGTGTGTGCATCTGAAGAAAGTTGCCTTGGTATCTCTGTAGTTAGACTCTGCAGCTCTATTCATAACAAAGGCCGCGGAGGCAGCTCTTTCCACCAGAACCAGCTCCTGAGCTCTTCCTTAATCTACATTTGATGCAAAATGCCAGACATTGCAATAGTCAAAGATTGGAAGCCTTATATCTGGATGAACACCAGATGTTCTGTTTTTCTTTTACAAGTTTCAGGTTAAAACTTGATAAGGAAAGGATATAGCCTTGAAGATGTGATGTGTGTGCAAACACACATACATACACAATACCATAAAAAGGTATCTCTGTTGGTATCATGTCTTATAAGTCAATAGATGTCAGACAAAACTATTAATTAAATAGCAGGTATAAGCTTCCTTTCTCAGTGTTGGGCTGATCCTGAACAGGCTCTGCCTAATACTATAAATTTCATCCAAATTACTCCTCCCATATTGTATAATTTCCAGTTTCCGGGATTCTGTATTCTACAGGCAAACCATGCTTTCTCATGTTTTTTTGTGTTTATTGGCATATGTCTGTCTACTTGGTTGAGAATGTCCTTTCACATTTTTTATCTTCTATCACTTTCTCCATCTCCTCCCCCAGAAAATATACAAACTTTCCCCAGTCTAGGTCAAATGTCCCTGTATATTACTACTATGTTTCCATAGCATTTCCAGTCCTTGTCTCCCCAAATAAATGTGCATTTCCCTGATTATCATATTTTATCTGAATATCTATAGTCAATGCCTAAAATATATGGATGAGAGAAGAAATGAATGGGTTCCAACTAAAATTTTTCATTTCTAAACCAAAATCGTCCTATGGTCCCACTGCTAGGTCTTTTGAAATGCATAGGTTTATGTTTGCTTGTTTGTTTTTTCAGATAAAAAATATTACTTATTCTAGTTTTGGAACTGTTAAGAAGATGTTAGAATATGCAGCTTTTAAGTGAAAGAGTGGAAATTTAGATCATTTGGTTGGATTTGGAGCTGAAGAGTGGGCTTCTGCATTTACACAAGGCTGCACATTTCCATGAGTTCATTGCTGACATGATCTTATTTCTGTGTCAAATGGCTCTTTGTTCCTAAAAGAGAACATCTTCCCATTCTTTGACCGTAAAACCAAGTTTAAGCTAATTTTATTAACTTTCTTTTGCAGATTTAATGAGTGTTTTCTGTATAGTCTGAAAATACACAGATATATACTGATATAAAAATGCTTCTTCATAACTCACTGTTCAGTATAAAGAAGAAAAGTTTAGATTCTATTTAATGGGGTTTTAGTCATAAACTACTGGAAAGATCTTATCTAATTACCAACCTACAATACTGCCCTAATAACATAATCCTGAGTCTCTGATGTCATCTTCTTATGCTGCGGTTGGGAGAAGATTTAAGCGTTAAGAGTTTGTGTATGTTACTCATTTGAAAAATTTTGTTGAAGAAATGAGTCCCAACAAAAAGTTCTCTTTGTTAAAGTCAAGTTGTTCTGTGAAGCTGGAGGAATAAATATGCATTAAAAGATAGAGGCCATGACCTCAAGGAACTTTATACATGAGCAGCCAGCAAAATAAATCTTTAATCACATCAAAGTGATAAATGCTATAACAAAGGTAAGCACAGGTGAGCATCTCAAACTGGCTGGGGCATCGATGCAGGCTCTCTGAGGGAAACAGAATATAAGTCAAGAATTCGAGTCAGACTTCCCAGCTGGGGAAAGGAAGGGAGGTATTAGAGGCTTTTTGTGTTGTAGTGATTACTTGCACAAGTGACTCATAGGCCTACAGATAGAAGAAAAAACTAGACAAGTGGGTATAACATGGGAGTCTTTGATTTTTACTGTGAAAACTATAGAGGGTCATCAAAATATTTTGAACATGTAATTAAATAATACATAATCAGATTTTTGTGTTTAAAAAATCACTGTATAAAGGAAAAATTAAAATGAGCGAAGGCTAGTCATAAGAAAACCAGTGAAGAGCTTATTACAATAATACAGGTGATAATTAATAAGGGCCTAAGGAGGAAAGTTTCAGAACCTGCAAAGGTCATAAAGAATCAGAAAGAAAATCATGTAAATTCAAAACCAAGGAATCTATGAGCAAGTAAACTCACAGAAGGCACAGATTTGTGGTTAAAATGTATTTTATTGCAGCTTCCGTTGTTTTTGACAAATGAGAACTGTAGGTACTAGAAAAGGTGCTCAGTTCTCTGAAATGAAGTTCTTCTCAGTGAATACCAAACGACCATATTCTCAGTGCAGTATATTTCATATTTGCATGACACCATATAGCACATGCTGTCTGTATCCATCATCCTGATGCATCTTGTAGTCTGTAAATTATGCTGGTTTTTGTCAGCAGAGTGAGAACTAGTCATTAAGGAAGGAGCAATTAAACCTCAATCCCCCACCTTCTCATCCCCCTCTGGTAGGGAGGTAAACCAGGGATCATAACTACTATCAGTGGCTGCTCTAGGGAAGGAGAAACTGGGGAAGTTGGGTGCGCCAGGTTGATTTGCCATCATTGGTAATTGATTTGCTGGCATAAATTCCATATCTCTACATTTCTAATTGCTTTTGTGCATATTCTGGGGGGTTGATTAATGCCATCTGTTCCTTGGATCAGCTGAATTGATTGAGTTTTAAAGGATGACAACATCAATGTTGAAGATAGAAAGAAAATGAAGGAAAATGCCAAAACATCCCTTGTGGTGTATATTATTTTTAACCATCCACCTTTGGAAGCCAATACATCCTTCTGAAGACAGTCCGAGGCAAATAGCAGTCTAAAGAGATTTGCCTAACAGACAGATGCTTGTAGGTGTTAGTCTAGGCCACTGTTTGCTGAATGTATGTGTTCAGTCCCCTCTCCTCTGCCATCCTTCCTCTCTTCCCCAGTCCTCCTCTCTGTCATGTGGCCAAGTATTTCGGGTAATACCGTTGGCTTTTCCCTGATTATATTAAAATGTGAAAAGAGGGGAGAAAAATATCTGTTGCATTCTGATGCTGCCTTGCTAAATATGTAGGCATAGTCACCAAATGTGAAACCTCCCATCAAAGCCTATTCTAAGAGCAGTCCTGACAGAGATGTACCACCCACTGCACTTGGGAAAGCCCACTGAATTCCAATACCCCGACCCATCTGTCTGCAAACAACTCTTCTACTAACTCCATTGGTCCCTGAATTAGTAGATATGAAAGAAAGCCTTCGGTTTCATAGAGAAGCCTTAAAACACAGAGCCTCACTGGGAGAGCAAATATAAGAATTTAAATCTGTGCTGAACTCCACTTGACTAAGAGAAACAGAAGCAACATTTCTAGAAGAGATAGAGCCCAGTGTCTGAAGGAAGGGGAGAGGATGATCTGAACTGGGGAAGGGAAAACAGGAAGGATGTTCAGAATGTCCGAGACAAGTGTCACCCACTTCCTGATTTTGCCCAGGCTGACCCTCTGTATTGCAAGGGTGAAAGTGCTACAGGTGGGAAATTGGGAGGTGATGAAGGACAGTAGAAAGGGCACAGGTCCCACAGTTCTGGGTCAATGTGACTCTCACTCAGGATTTGCTATGGATACTAACATGAGCCTTGTAGTGTCAGTGTCAGTATAACAAGAGTTACTCTGTATAAAACACACATGACTTGTTTTTATAGTTGTTAATGAATCCCGACATGGATGCTCTCAAAATCAGTTACAATAGTAATCGGGCAAAGACAAGAACATTTCCATTCCCAAGCAAAGTTGGAAGGGCTCACTCTTTCTTCATCAGAGAGCTAAGTAATTGCCAAGGCAAAGGGTTGGAGGGACTGTGGGTAGAATTGGTCTCCACGTGACAGAGACCCAAGGCCACCTGGGTTCCTCATGCTGCCTTGCTAAATACGTAGGCAGAGTCACCAAACGTGACCTCCCATCAAGGACTTTTCTGAGGGCAGTCCTGACAGAGATCTACTACCCACTGCACTTGGAAAAGCCCACTTGGTCTCCTTCAAGGTGCAATCAGGTATGATCTCTGCTTCCGGGTTTTGGCCACTGAAATGCTTACTACAAACCTCATTAAGGAAGCGGAGAAAAGAGCTGCCCCTAGAAAAGAAAAGAGCACACCATCTCCAGAAAACCCTGGCAGAAGATGTCAGTATTAGGGGAGAAGCATCCTTGAACAAACCTTCAGAAAAGAATCAGTGAACCTGAGCAGGAATATATATAGTATTCCTAATAGCCTAAGCTCTCCATTTGCAGGAGACTTGAGCAGATGGCAGTTAAATCTGCTGGTCAGGAGAGCTGTACTTTCCTTCTGACTACTGCTGAAGCCTCCTTTCGGTGAATCTTTAGTTCAAGTGTTCTTCTGTTCTTGTAAATGTTGGGTTAAAATTGGGTGCTGCTACAACACCTGATGAATTATAAATGCTAATCCATCTTCAAGTGCATCATTCATTCATCTGAAAGTACTTATGAAATGCCTACTGTGCATTTATTTCTCTGTATAGTCATGAAAGCCTATTGCTATTGAAAACCAACTGATGGAGGGAGAATTGGATTGGTGTCCATATAACCCCAAAACAGCAACAACAAAAAATAACAGTATCTCTTCAAATCAAAGCCATAGCAGTGGGGTCCTCCACTCTAGTCTTGTTCAGTGTATTAAGCACCTCTCTTCTCTTCCCGAGTCTTTTCTCTCTGCTTCCTTATCTTCAGCATTTCTTCCCCTTCACGCTTAATTTTCCACCTTTGCAATGCCCTTCCTTTCTCCCTTCCACTCTCCTCCCTCCCTTCCCCACAGTCTTCTACTCCTATCCCTTTCTCTCTTCTCTACCCACCCCCTCCCCTTTCAGTCTCCCTTCTTTCACTCTACCTGTTTCATTTAATGTTTAGTGATTTTTTGGTTGTTTTACAGCCAAGGCTAATGCTCTTTAAACTTTGCCACTGAATTGCTGCTTGCCAGGAAATAAAAAAAGAGTGCACAGAACCCAGGGGAGTCTGAGAGATTAGCTTCACATGGCTGCCGAAGCATGTAATTTCTTGAATTTTTTCTTAAACACTCAGACAAATCTGCATTCCATTCCATATTGCATCCATGTGTAAATTACAGGAAAAATATTTTCCCACAATATCTGGTTAAAAATTGATGAGCAAAATTGATTTACTTAACCCATGACAAAGGGCTGCATACACCCAGGGGCACAAGTCTAAGCTTTCCGGCTCTTTATCCCTATTTATGCCTTCTAGGATTCCTGTATGAAGAAGTACAACTTCCCTGTCTTACCTCTCATTTAGGAACAGGTAGCTTCCTTTCTCATTAAATGTGATTTGTCTGTGAGCTGCAAATTATAATTAATCAATAATGGGAGGTGAGAAGAGCTTATAGATTCACATGAGGAAAGGAAACCCACAAGCCTACTTGATGAACAGAAATGGAACTTTGGGAGGGGCTGTGGGTAAGAAGTCTTCTCAGCTTCACTCTGAGTCTGTGTCCCACCCCATGGCAGTCACCTGGTAACATACTCCATATCCATGGAGCTTACCTTTGAGTAAATGAGCTCTTTCAAGTTACAGGATTGGGGTCAATGAGGGCAGGGTTTTTTTGTTTGTTTCTTTGTTTTTTAAAGAAAACTGGAAGCAGGCTGAGCTTACCAGGATATTAAAGGAGAGATTAATGCTTCTCCTTCTACAACAATCAGGAACTGTTCAACAGTCACAAGAAATGAAATCACCAGATTTAATTCACCAGATCAAAAGGTCCCAACATTAGAGATGAGAGATAAAGTTAAATGATGTTTTCTTCCTGAGCAGAGCTTCCAAAGATACACTTCATCCCAATGGTTGTACCTGATGGGCTCATTCTATTCCTCCCCACAGTCTGATGCAATAGTTATCATTCCTCCCCATTCTAGGACAAACATGAGTCAACTTGGACAGTCAGGTGATTTACCCATGATCAAATAAGTTTCATGTGGTCACATTGGATGATAACCCATATTTCCCTGACACCAGAGTCCATATCTTTTTTACACACTCAATTCAGTTCAGTCGCTCAGTCTTGTTCGACTCTTTGCGACCCCATGAATCTCAGCATGCCAGGCCTCCCTGTCTATCATCAACTCCTGGAGTTTACCCAAACTTACATCCATCGAGTCGGTGATGCCATCCAGCCATCTCATCCTCTGTCGTCCCCTTCTCCTCCTGCCCCCAATCCCTCCCAACATCAGAGTCTTTTCCAATGAGTCAGCTCTTTGCATGAGGTGACCAAAGTATTGGAGTTTCAGCTTCAGTACCAGATCTTCCAATGAACACCCAGGAATGATCTCCTTTAGGATGGAATGGTTGAATCTCCTAGCAGTCCAAGGGACTCTCAAGAGTCTTCTCCAACACCACAGTTCAAAAGCATCAATTCTTTGGTGCTCAGCTTTCTTCACAACCCAACTCTCACATCCATACGTGACCACTGGAAAAACCATAGCCTTGACTAGACGGACCTTTGTTGGCAAAGTAATGTCTCTGCTTTTCAATATGCTATCTAGGTTGTGTTGTGCCCAAGTCACAAAATCTCCCAATGACTACCAGGGAGCTGATATCCGATGCAAAAGCAAGAAAGTTTTTATTACCAAGCTCGAGCTGCGGCTCCCACTGTTATTGACGCAGTGGCTAAGGAGAGGAGCCCCGAGCTCTGGGTTACACTGCTTATATAAGGTATTCTCACGCGAAAAATTTGAAAAACGGGAGGTTTTGGGTTGGGAGATGTCTAATTGGTTACCTTCTGTGGAAGGGTTAGGTGTTGGGTTCTAATTGGTTCCCATTTCCTGGGCTTAATTCGAATTTCCCGGGCAGGTGATAAGTCCTGAACATAAAGTCAGGCGATCCTGATCTGGGATCTAATTGGCTCGCAGTTGGTGGGGTGACGTCAGGGGATTTCCAAAGACTCTTTCCTCAGAACTCTAAAATGGAGTCTTCTTTAACAAAATGTGGAGGCTTAGGTTCTTCAGTTGGTCATAACTTCCCTTCCAAGGATTACGCATCTTTTAATTTCATGGCTGCAATCACCATCTGCAATGATTTTGGAGCCCCCAAAAATAATGTCTGCCACTGTTTCCACCATTTCCCCATCTATTTCCTGTGAAGTGATGGGACCAGATTCCATGATCTTAGTTTTCTGAATGTTGAGCTTTAAGCCAACTTTTTCACCCTCCTCTTTCACTTTCATCAAGAGTCTATTTAGTTCTTCACTTTCTGTCATAAGGGTGGTGTCATCTGCATATCTGATGATATTGATATTTCTCCTGGCAATCTTGATTCCAGCTTGTGCTTCTTCCCACTGCTTTCTTGAACTCAAAGCTAAGGTTGAGCTACTCTTGAACTTGAGATGGTCAGCCTTGCAGACCTAGTCCTTCTCTGTGATCCAGGGTAAGAAAAACCTTATCAATCTAGACCTACAGATTTCTACCCCTTGCGCAGGTCATCTTATTCTAACTTTGCTGGTAGCACTTCCCCCATAGCTAGAAGTCTTCATAGCAAATAGTTTCCTGTTTCTGGAAGTTGATTTTCTTACTCACTAAAGCTTATACCATTAAATAGTGGTCTTGAGGAGCCTAGATGAGCCCAGTTTTAATGCATCTGTCCCTGTCTCATACTCCCTAGAGACCTTCCTCACAAATTTCAGTCGTTTCAGCACTACATCATACTGTAGCCCTCCTAGACTTTATCAGATGGATGTTCTGTTTTTATGTTTGTTTTTTAAAGTTGGTGCTGATAAGAAAACCCCTATTTGTGATGTTTAGATCACAGATTCTAATAATGCAAGGACTGGACTACATTGAGATCCATTCTCGTCCTTGGGGTAAGCTGCAGAGTTCACCCTATATCCGGCACCCATCCTCCTTTCCCCCAGTGGGGATGGATGGGAGGGATGGTTTTGAACAAGCATATGCTGAATGACATTACTCTTCACCACAGATGAGGTCCCATGATGAGCACTGACTCTATGGGCCTCAGAGAGTCTGCAAGGCAGAGAACCACCCATTGTGTCCAGTTTCCTTTCATCACCAGTCACAAGGAAAGCCAGGCCAGCGGATTCTGTGCTTTATTCTCTAGCTCCCCTGCTTGTGTCCCTTCGACTTGAGCTATTATTTAGCTTAGTTGTGAGGTCTCTGTCTCCTCTGTCCTCTTTTTCAGCTATTTTCTTGTCTTAGCAGACCTCCTTGCTTAGGTTCGAAGAGGCTAAGCAATTTGTTCAATGGTCAGAATCTTCACCATCAGAGAAGCTTTGCTTTTCCTCTTCCAACCATAGAGCCATCAGGAAAGGACATGGAGCATCCCGAAGTCATTCACACTGAGGCAATGAATCAGAGCTGTGTTCTAGCTCTCCAAAGAAGGAGTGCTCCAGGCAATAAGACCTTAAATATTAAAACTTATTTTAGGAGAACACTATGGTTTCTAAGATTAAATCTTATATAGAATTTTTATGTAAAATAAATTGCACAGATGACAGCTTTGTAGGATATGAGGAGAGGAGATGCAAAATCCTATCACTCAACCTATTCTTCTCTCCTGATTCTTCAGGCAAGTAGCACACAAAGCCTCCTGCCTTACCTGTAACTGTAGGACTCTCCAAGTTCATAGTTTCATGCAAAAGTGATGAGGCATATGAAGGTTTTAAGAAAAAGTGGGGGTAGTGGGCTCAATGGTGGCCAACACTTGGCTGCTGTGCAGCCACAAGGCCACCCTGGGTGTTTGTCACAGGAGACACGCTTTCAATTTTCTTTTAGGAAGAAACCCTGGAGTAGGAAATTGCAACCCACTCCAGTATTGTTGCCTGGAGAATTCCACAGACAGAGGAGCATGGTGGGCTATTGTCCATGGAGCCACAGAGAATCAGACATGACTGTACATACACAGATAAATACATACATACATTCTTTCATATGTTATTTTCCATTCTGGTTCATCACCATCGATTATGGATATTGAATATAGTTCCCTGTGCTATACAGAGGGACCTTGTTGTTTATTCATTCTCTACAAAATAGTTTTTATCTGCTAACCCCAAACTCCCAATCTATCCCTCTGCCACCCACCTCCCCTTTGGCAACCACAGTTGGTTCTCTATGTCCCACTTGTGGGAGAAATGGACATTTGGCTCCAGAATTGAGGCCCTCTTAGTGTTCCCTAATGTTGATGAATGTGACTAGACATTGTGAAAATACACATATGAAATTCAGTTTTACCCTATCTGGATTCAGGCTTAGTTTCTGGTTCTGGTTGGAGTGTTATTGTCACCACAGGCATACACATTTCCTTAGTGTACCATTCATTAGAAAATCACATTCATTAGATCTACACTGTACTTACATATGAGTGAACTCCAAATGCTCCTGCTCTCCATTCTTTTATTTGTTTAAATTGGACCTATTGCTTTATTTTTCTTCTTTATCTATTTGGCCATGCTCCATGGCTTGCAAGGTCTTAGTTCCCTGACCAGGGATTAAATCCAAGCCATGGCTGTGGAAGCACTGAGTTCTAACCACTGGACCACCAGGGAACTCTCTATTCTATATTCTCAATAGAATTCAATATAAGTATTTATGATGCTATATGTACATGGATATATATGTGTACACACAACTATATGTATACACACAACTATATGTATAATAAATTTGAGATATTATTAGTTTTCTTTCATAGTTAATATGTCAGGTACAATTTTACATGTGCATGCATGCTATGTGAACTGTTTATTCTGGAAAATGTCAAAATTTATTATCCCCCAAGGTCAATATTGACTTGGGTGTCACTTCTGTGAATATTTACCTTTCTAGATAATGAATTGAAATGGGCATTTGGATGGAAATTAATATCTATTTTCTGAAATCGAATGTGTTTTGCCATGAGAATGGATAAATGCTATTGGGAGGTGTGCAGACGTGTCCCACTGTGGAGGCTCTGTTTTCAGCATGGTGCTCAGGAAGCATCCTTTGCATTCTGATTTACTTTGGTTGGGGGTTTTTAATAGTTCTTTCACATGATTCTTTTACTTAATGGACAGAATGCAAAACTTCAGATATATTCAGCTTGGCATTTCAGTAACATAATCAGGAGATAATGACACTTGTGCATATGGGTAATAAGTATATATGGAATTAATGAGCACTTTAGTTTTGGGATTTATTTAGGACAAACTAGTTCCCTGAGAGACACGAAACTCCTTCAACAATGGTTTAATTCAATGAAAAATACAGGGAGAGGCAGGAAATTACAAAGTGTTTCCTTTGGTTTTGAGCTATTGACTTAACGCTTTCAAAAAACATTTTTGATGTGTTGTGTGTTTTGGAGATATGATATGTATGCCTGTGTGTGTATATGTATTTGTACAGTGCTTATGTCTTTCTTTACAAAAGTCAGTGCCTCACACATGTTCAGGCATCTTTTAATATATCAAACTAATTTGAAATTCTTTCTTAAATTGTGAGTTTACAATAGAGATATTTCCTGTTGCTCTTCCCTCACTGTTTTATTAACCAGATATTGAGTAGCAATATATATTTTTTTGGCTTAAAAGAGCTGGTAATACATTTAAATAAAAATACAAATATGACAAGTGCTATGTCCTGTTCTATATGCACAATATATGTGTATGCTTTTCTATACCAATGTCCACACACATTGCATTTTTGGTTTTGTCCTTTATAAATAAGACAGATTAATTTAGATGCCATGTCAGCAAATCTTTTCTAGCTGTCAATGGTCAGATAAATGACCTGGACTTAGGAAGAAAATACTATAATTAAGCACAGGCTGTGGCTTCATAGTTGAGAGACTAAACCACTGGAAATTCATTAGTAAAGTTAATCTGACAAACATCTGAGCAAGCGAAACAGAATCAATTTGGGGGGAGAATGTATGACTCTAATGATGCTTTCACCCTTGTTGATATGTGGTCTAGGGTAAAGATTTCTATGTTTTCTGTATAAATATCTATTGTTGGACAATTCAATTTGACTTATTGGATTCCTATAGCTAAGTGTTGTGTGGCTTTGTTGGGGAAATGATGTCATTTGGTATATGAGGAAATAAAAACACCTCAGTTGATAGCCAGTGAAAGTCTCATTTTACACACCATCCAAATCACATCCCTCATTAGAAATGAAGCCAATACAGCACCTCTGTTCCTTGTGATGGGAAGGTATGATTACTGGAAAAAGCTGAAAGACATTGGGAGGTTCTTCTGTCCATATTTGCATGCACATGTGTACACATATGTGCTCAAGGTCAATTAATTTAGCTTGGGCTTCTCTTTTAAAACACACTATACCTGGTGTTAATCAGTTGTTCTCAGCTGGAAGTGATTTTGCTCCGGGGGACATTTGACAATATTTGGAATATACATCCTCTATTGTCACAACTGGAGGTTTGCTAGTAGCCTCCAGTTGGTAAAATCCAGAGATGATAGTATAAGCTTTCCTGGTGGCTCACTGGTAAAGGATCTGCCTGCCAAGCAGGAGATATAGATTAGATCCCTGGCTCAGGAAGATCCCCTGGAGAGGAAAATGGCAACCCACTCTAGTATTCTTGCCTGGGAAATCCCATGGATAGAGGAGCCTGACAGGCTACAGTTCACTGGGTTGTGAAGAGTCAGATACAATTTAACAACTAAACAGCAGCAGCAGAGATGTTAGTACACACTTGATGATGGACAAGATTGTGCTCCACAATAAATAACTATCTGCCTTTGAGGTCAAGATAATCAAAACTTGAGGAACGCTGAAGCTCTGTCAGTCATTTATGGATCATCATGTATTAATTTTTAAAAATGCCCAACAAAAAAAAAATAAATAAATAAAAATAAATAAAAAATAAATAAAGATGCCCAACATACATACACACACATGACTTCATTCTAACATCTAGTCTTGTAGAAAGATACTTAGATTAGAAGAAGAAAAATCAATACATATCTGCTCCTGATTTTGTCACTTACTGGCCATGGGATTTTGTGCTCATCACTCCACATTTTTCTCAAATAAGGATGATGTTATCTGCCCTAACGGCTTTGCTATAGTGAAAAAGAAATGAAGTAATGCATGTCTTTGGAGAAGCTGTACACATACATTCTTGATGTATTGATATTTATTGCAATTTTTATTATTTGGAGGAGTCTATTCTAACTGAACTATTCCTAAGACTTTAGACAAATAAGGGATGACAGGTGTGCTGTGGGTACAATGTAAAGAAGGACCAAAGGGACGTGACCTGGACTGGGAGCTGCCAAGGTCAATTTCACACCATTTTTTCAGGTTTTATATTTACTTTGTGGTTCCAATTTCAGTCTTATCTTGAAAATCATCTGGTCAGGTTGCCTTCAATAGAACTCCATGTACTGTAGTGCAAAAGCTAAAGTATTTTATATTTTATAGTAAAGCATTTTCTATTTGCCATTTTTTTCCCTCTTCATAGCCCTCTCACCCCCCAATATACATACATATGTGAGAAATTCTGGGATGAAATGAAAGGTGCCAAAGTGGCCAAGGCAGGTGCTTCTGAGGTGACATAGTTGCTTGGCTCAGGAAAGGCCATGAACCAATCTCTTCAGAATACAATTTCTACCCCATTTAGCAGCTCAATGATCAGTTAGATAAGGGCCTTGGCTTTGATTGCTTATCTGCTCCAACCTAATCTTTGATTTTTAGAATCAAAGCAAAGATATAGTATTTAACTTTGTCTTTTCAATAGAAATGGGATGGCTGCCCTTGGCCTCTACTGAATTTCTGCTTTTTTAAAAAGGCAGGTTATAAAAGGCTAAAGAATTGGAAAAGGGACCTTTGAAGTTAAGTAGTCCAGCCACAACCTGAATAACCTGTAGAGATCTCCACATTCACTAAATGTATTCCTGCTATTTGGCTACTCCATCCCACTTTTTTTTTTTTTTCATCCCACTTCTTATAAGCATAGAAATATGCCTTCCCAGGATAGCTCACTACCTTCTGCAAAAATTGTAATGAGTAGGGTATCCTTCCTTCCACTGTACCTGATTCTATCTCCAAATCACCAAACACTCCTCTTAGCTTGCTTGTTGGACCATCCCAAACCAAAGTGTTCATCCTTCTTTATCATGATCTTCTTCTTCTTCTTTTTTTTTTTTGCAAATACCTGAGAACAGCAACCCCAGTTCTCTTGGTCTTCTTATCTCTTCTTTTCTTTTATTATTTTGACAACATATAATTTCTCTTCCTCATCTCACCATCTTCTGCCCCTGTTTTGTACATATGCTACTTTGTCATTGATGGATGTGCACAATATAACATTCAAAACAGAGCAATCATTCCTCCAGATTTGTTCTTCCTGACTGTGGGTACCACAGTGTAATGGCCATAAGGAACCCTGGCTGGCAGAAGAGATTTGGAAAGGTTTTATAACCACATACAGCCTGAAGTCTGACATGAATCAAATGGATGTCACTAAAGAGCTGTATTGCTTTAAAGGCCGCTATTGTCTCTCCTTCCTCCCACTCACTGTTTTCACTTAATTAGCCATCAACTGGTATAAATGGTTCTCCTCACTTTGCTCAAGGATATCTTGCAAAATTTTATATTGGCAGTTTTCACTAAATTAAGTGAAGCAGGAACTTTCATCTTCCTTTTGTCTACACAAATCTTCTCCATGGTCCAGTTCCAGCCCTTTCTGCTCTAGTCTTAATTATTTTTGCTCTCCTCTAAACCCTTAAAGTCTATATAATATAAATTATATCTTTAAGCTATTAACTATATACTGCCTTTCCTTGGCCTCTGTTTTTCTTTTCATTCAGAATTTGTCCAATTATAATTCAGTATAAAAATTACATTCTGTATAGTCTTCATATATGTTACAAAATATCATATTGGATTTGTTTACATTAATGTAATATAATAGTAATAGTAGCTACCGCTCTTGACTATTTACTGTGTACCAGATCTTATCATTCCCTTATATCACTGCTAATCTACTCCATAATCTATATGATTAATATTTCTTAAGAAACTGAGATTTATATAGGCTAAGTAATTTATACCTATGAAGTGACTGACCTGAGATCTAACCCTGGTTTCTGATTCCAAAGTACTGTGTTTTTTCCACGGAGGACAGCATGGTAGACCCTGGAAAGGAGCTAAGCTCCTAACAGTTTCTCAGTCTAGCCTCATTCCAGTTCATTGGAGGAAATCACATCATTTTACAATATTTTTTGAGCACCGGTTCCAAACTAAGGACTGCTTTTAACCTTTGGTGAAAAAACATGGTCAATACCTAAATATAGACTAAAGTGAAACACAGACCAGAGCTTCCCACAAGCCTGGGGATCCACCTCTCTAAGGCCTCCTTGTGGAGATGATGGTTTATATTGACCTCTACTTTGTAGTTCTGCTCTATGCTTTTACTTTTGATTGAATTCTAAAACCCTTGGCTGCTCATATCCCCTCAACTGTCATGATGACAGATGCTGTGAAATGATCACAGCATGTTTGGAGACATCTATCATTCAGGGTAACTTCAGCTCTGAACCCAAACTTTTCAAACATAACTTTAGCACCATCCACCCTGCAGAAGTAAGGCATGACAATGAGGAAACACTTATACATGTGCACACACACCCACACCTCAATTTTTAAAAACCCATTTTCCTGGGGCACCAACTTCACTCAAAAGTTAAGAGGTGCACATTATTTTATATAAAGTGCAGATATATTCTGGAGTAGAATTTCAAGTCTCATGGAATGTTCAGACAAAACCTGAAGTTTCAAATATGTCTCTGGCTTCAAAATGTGTATCCAGAAATTAACAGTTACAGGCTCACTCTTCTCTGACTTAGGGACTCCTTAGGGGAAAAACAAAAATTGTAAAGAGTATCCCTAAATCAATTTCCATGGGCCTACTGTAACCTTTAAGCTTGGCCTCCAGTTAAAAATGTCTTTCTCCAAACATTGTGTTTCTTTGTTTTGTTGGGTTGTTTTGTTCTTTTTCCCTTAACACAGAGTTACTAGGTTGTGTTACAATACAGAATGATGGTATAGTACTGTGTGTCTTATCTCTCAGCATCCTCTGATAAAAAAGCACTGTACGTACATTGATAATATTAATATTCACTTTCTTCCTATTCTGTGAATTTTTAGACATATCTCCACTCTAAGTTTTATGTCTTGGGAAAGAATATAGAATACAGTGATATTGACAGAAGCCCTGTTCTTCTGCCTATTTTCCCCACCTATCCCTGCCTTCTCACAGGAAGGAAGTCTTGCCTGAACTCTGCTTTAGGACTCTTAAGGATCTCCATGTTGTGTTAAGGTGCTTCATATCCCCTGAAATGCTGTACAAATTACTATGTGTTGTATGTGCAGCTGTGCATTTTTCTTGGATAAAAACCTTTCATGTCATCTGATTTCCAAAACACTCAGAAAAGATTTCCAAATGACCCAGGAAAGATGATAAGGGAAAGACACTGTGAGCCTCATTATCCTGTAGGTCCCCAGGGAGGGGAGGAGGTGAAGGTCTTATTCTACATGCCAGTAATGGTGATTTTTACCTAAGTATGTACTAACTTCATGTTCCTTCTCATTCCTGACACCATGGCCATGAGTCCTGGGGGACAGAGAGGAGCAAAATGTGTCCCTCAAAGAAGCAAGGCCATGTAGAATATAAAAGATAAGGACAGGGAAGGGAAACTTTAGAGATTTCATAACTTTTGCCGGTGGCCAGATATGCACATTGCAAAGAAGCTGGAATTAATATGGATGAACAGTTTTATTACAAAGAATAGATTTTTTAAAAAAGCTATTCATAGCTTGTCCCCTTGTCCTTCCTGACCCCTCCCCTGCCATCCCTTCACAAAAGAGAAAAAGATAGACAAGAACAGCTTAATATCTAGAATTTGCAAGTCTCTGAATATCCACGTGAAAACAGCTGTCCCCCACTGAGAAACCAGCAAACCTTAATCATTTTCCATTGCATTGGAAGAAAGAGGGCTGAGGTATCCATTTGTCCTTGCAAATGTCAGGTGCCCACAGCAATTAACTAATCATACCCCTACCAGATCAAGTTAAAGGATGCAATATATTTCATACAAAAACCCAGACAATTGGGTTGTTAATGCTAAGGGGACTCTCTACAGAGAGAGATAAAAAGGATGTCGATGAAAAAGGATGTCACAGAGGCAAAAGCATTTTATGTCACCTAAGTAAACCTGTGCCCCATGCAGAGGAAATGAGCTTGATGATGGGCTGAGGAGGATGATGCAACCATGGGCACACATATAATTTTTTTAGGTTAATACTGGAATGCTTTAAGAGCTCCAAAGTAAGAGATTTATTTGATGCTGAAAATTAAAAAATCCTGAAGAATGAGTTTGTTAAGTCATTCTTTCTCATCCCACTCGCCCCTCCTTTTCCCCCTTGGTGTCCTTATATTTGTTCTCTGTTTGTGTATCTATGCCATCTTTCTAGATTCCATATATATGCATTAATATATGATATTTGTTTTTCTGTTTCTGACTTATTTCACTCTGTGTGACAGACTCTAGGTCCTTCCACATCTCTACAAATGACACAATGCTGTTCCTTTTTATGGCTGAATAATACTCCATTGTATGCATGTACTGTATCTTCTTTATCCATTCATTTGTCAGTGGGCATCTAAGTTGTGGGATGGAATGGGAGATTAGGGTGGACATACAAACACAACTACTTATAAAATAGATAACTAATGAGAAACAATTGTGTAGCTCAAGGAACTCAGTGCTCTTGGTGACCTAAATGGGGAGGAAATCCAAAAAGGAGGGAATATATGTACACATATAGCTGATTTACTTTGTTGTACAGCAGAAACTAATTCAGCATTGTAAAGCAACTATACTCCAGTGCAGAAAAAATTTTAAAAAATAAAATCTCAAAAATTTCAAATAAAGAAAATAATCATTCTTTCTCAGTACCGACTATAGCCTAAGAACTGAGTCCTTATCATGTGGAAACAATAATAAGAATAAAGAAAATGACAAAGAAGGCTTAAAATGTATATATACTACCTAAAGACAAAAAACAATTCTGTTCTTTTGGTCTGTTAGCATAGTTAACCTTCCTAATAACCCTGTATCGTAACTATATGTTGAACCCTACTTTACAGATAAGGAAACAGAGGCACAGAGGGGTAAAGTCACCTGCTTAACGTCTCCCAGTTGGAGTATGAAAATATCAGCTCAAGTAGTCTGGTTTCAGGACCCACAGTCTTCATGCCGGAGGTTAGCGTCATGTTCCTCATTTGACAGAAGAGAAAATGCAGCTGGGTCAGGTGAAGAATTAGCCAAGGTTTATCAGTGATGCACAGAGCTTTATTTGCACCATATTATTGTATTGGAATTTGGCTCTAGAAAGGATACAGGCTCCTAACTCTGCTGTCTCAAACAAGGAGGCAGGAAGGCTCAAGTGGACTTCAGTCTATCACTGTAGAACGTTTCATGCCTTGTGGCATTGCGTGATCTCTGTCTCATTTTCTCCTGGGTTCCAGGTGAATTCCAGAGTAGTCACTGACTCAAGTATGAAAGATATGAGTGTTAAAAATATTCATCTCGGTAAATTTTAAAGAACTTACTAACTTTATTCACTGATTTGTGGATGGGGCAGCATCTCATCCAACAAATCAAATGGGGCTCAGAGAAGCTGTGAAGAATGGAAGACTTTATAGGCAGAAAAAGGAAGTTACTAGCAAAAAGTGGATTGTTTTAGGCAAGGTCATCTTCTTTGGGGAACAGCAGGAGTCCATCAGGTGAATTACTTCTCTAGTGTTGACCAATGACTGCTGACCAGTGACTAGTCAAAACTGCATTCCTGGGAAAGAGCGAAATTAGGTTAGCCATTATCTCTTAGTTTGGTGACATGGGCTTAACACAAGTGACTTCACCTTAAGCTTGATATCTCTTTTTTAACAAGATATAATCTCCTAAGCAATATGAAGTCTTCTGTAAGCCAACCCCCTGTCACTTTTCAGCCATATCTTCTCACTCACTTAGTGTGTATTTATCCAGCACCTGCTGTATATATTTGATATACAGTGATGGTATTGAGCCAACCCTTGCCTTCTGACACTATAAGAGAAGGAAAAATAACTTTTTTCCAACATGTTTAGGTTCTTAGCTGAGATCTCCCTGCAATAAAAGATAAGTTAATAGGATAAAAAAAAAAAAACAAACAAACAGAAGCTTAACAATATTGTAAGCATTTATACATTTAAACATTTATAAATGGGAGAGAGCTGCCAAAACTCAGTAACTCCCTGAAATGGCTCAAGACTTTAACCAAATACTTTTATTCAGTTAAAGACAAAAGGAACATGTTGAGAGAGGGACAATTGTGAGAGTTCACCAGGAAAAACCACAGTAACCAAGGGTGGGCCACAGTAACCAAGGTTGTTACACAGGTTTAAATCTGTGGTTCTCCACTGGCGGGAGTTCTAAACATTCAGTCATTCTCTTACTGGAGCAGCAAGGGAAACATGCTTATAATGGAAAGTCCCTTTATAAATGCAAGTGTCTCTTATAGGAGGGTAGCTTCTACTCAGTTTTCAGAGCTTCCCCTCTGCCTCCTATTTCTTAAAACTGACCAGCTCAAAGAGCCATGATTTGGGGTGGCATACTCTGCTCCCCTACAACATTTAGAGGTCAAGATCTGAAAGGTCCATGGAGCATTGCCCTTGGAGCTCTTGTAATGAACAAAGTTCCTGTGCCCAACACACAGACCAAATAAACTGAAATGTTGAAATTTGGAGTAGAGGAAGGTTTATTGCAGGATTAATCAAGGAAAATAGGAGGCTCATTCTCAAAACCCCTGAACTCCCTCTGGTCTAGAAGGAAAAGGTTTTATACGCAAATTTTGGGGGTAAGGCTACAAGATGTGTGACTTTCTTCAATTGGGTGGTGGTGAGGTAACAGGATGCTCAGTCTGAAGTTATAATCCTCCATCTGAGTGGGGGTCTTATTCTGCAGAAAAATTCAAAGATATTACGTATATTTCGTGAGGAGCCATCAGGACCCATCCCCAAGGCTGTTCTATTGTTTCTTGGCTGCTACTCGCTAATCTCCTTATCCTCTCCCTTTTCTGATTAACAAATATTGGAGTCTGCCTTTTGGGACTCAGGGAAGGTCATGGGGGCTGAATGAAGCCTATTTTCTACAAACAAGAAACAGGAAACACAGGCAGACTTTTGTGCCCAGGAGCCCCACAGTATCTTGCACAGTTTCACTCTGTTTTCATGCTTGTCCCTGTTGGTGCCTCTGGTGCGCACACCTTTACACACACACACACAGGACTTCTTTGCTTATCTCACTCACAATCATTCCCAAGCCTGTGCTGAAACTCTCATTTCTCTCTTTTATACAAGCTGTTTTTCTGTGGCACTAATGCCTCCTGTCTGTTTTAACAGATTTCTTGTTGTGCATATCTCTGATCTTCCCCCAACAGATTTTTCCTTCAAGCTAGAGCTGCTACCTACCCATATTTGTAGTAAAAGTAATTTGTCCCATTAAATTGGCAGCATGGTGTAGTGAAGGCATGATTTAAAGAGTCAGACAAAACCAGCATCAAATCCAAGCTCTACCGTAGAAATGTAATCTTGGGAAACCTCTTAATCATTCGTTTGCTTATCAGTAAAGTGAGAATTCTTTTTTGTTCCTTCCTGTTTGTTGAGTGACTTCCTGCCAGACACAATGCTCGCTTGTCATTTAATTGTTGCCCTTTTGCTTTCCTCTGTTTCTAATAGGTACTCAATAAAGAGTTGAGTTCTTCTTAAGGTTAACAGAGAAGTAATAATAAATTATAATACTCCTGTTTGTCTCTAATTTCTATTTAGGGATTTATAAGTTATGTGGGAGCCAGAAGGTCCAAAATCAAGTAAGATCCTGTGGACCTCCCAGGCATGAAAGACTTTCTATCCCCCATTCTTGACTCCAGCCTCCATGACTTTCCCTGAGTTCCAAAGGGCATATTTGAACAGTTTCTAATCAGGGAAGGGAGGGGACGTAGAGACAGAGGAGAAGCAGCCAAGAAACAATCAATAGTGCAAGCTTAGGGCAGGGTCCTGCTTCTTCCTCAAATTATACACGTAATTTAGCTCTTTATAGAATGAAAATCCCCAGCAAATGTATAATGGAACTACTTGATGAAGCATTCTTCAGAGAAAATGAGACTCCAAATTAAAGAAGTATAGACCTTGCATACACTCTAAAATCTTATCAGCAACCCAACCCTTGAACCATTGCTATAAAACTTCTCACCAGACTCCCCTAGGTTGGGGCACAGTCTTGAGAGCAGGAGTACTGTGTCCCTTTTGCCTGGCAAAGTGATAAACCCATTCTTTTATACTTCACCCAAAACTCTGTCTCTGAGATTCAATTTGGCACTGGTACACAGAGGTCAAGCTTTCAGCATCACATCCATGAACCTCTAGGGGGTAAATGTAAACCTGCTTAAATTATTTACAAAACTGTCTGTGTGTCCTGTGGCGTTTGTCATACTTTCAGAAGTGTACAGGTTAAAAAATGACAAAAGTTAATAAACATTTATCATCTTTATTTATAAGTGTATTTTTCTTCCTTTGGGGTAAACATATTTCTTCATTAACCTGATTCACCTAGATTGAAGTTTTAGTAGTATACATGTCTACCCAGGGAGACACTGATAAACTGCAAAACCACAGTTATTTGGGTCTCATGAGAATCTGAACCATTTTGAATGCCCTAATAAGCCTACAGCAGAAACTTAATATAGTGTTCTTAAAGCACAACTCTAAGATAAATATGAATATTATGCAAGATGTTGGGTAATACCAAACAAAAATTTGTTCTTTTCTTTAATGACAGAGTTTATCCAAGCGTTTGACATGAGAGAATGCAAGGGAGAATCTCTAAAACAGAGAGTTTTCTTCCATTTGCTTAGATAAATATCTCATTTGCCAATATCACTAATCTGCAGAGGCCACTTTGGGAAACCTGGTTAGAGGACTTTTTGATTAATCACTGTCACTGTCCCTGTGATCTCATTTCTCTGATGCTACCACAAGCCTCTGGATTTCTGTCTCCTCACTCCCTGTGAATCTCCTGCAGTGACAGACAACGGAAAGGAGAGAATATTTATTGCCCATCAAGGAGCCTTAATCTTACCCTTTATTCTTTGGAGGTAAATAATACCAAAGAGTCAAGACGATAAGGTGCTTTATTTGCATTGCATGAGATAATCAGAGGTGGTGGTAGCTCATGTGTAAGTGTTAAAGCTAATGTTCTCCCAAAGAATGACCCTAGTTTATTTTCAGCTAGAACAGTTCAGGTTTGGTGTAAAACTTTCACTTTTAAAAATTATTTTTAATGTATTTTATTAAAGTCTACTTGATTTAAAAGGTTGTATTATTTTCTGGTGTACAGCACACTGATTCAGTTGTATTTATATAAGCATATTCATTTTCAGATTTCTTTCTTATTATTACAAGATTTGGGTATAGTTCCCTGTGCTATACAGTAGGTCCCAGTTGATTATCTGCTTTATATATAGTATTGTGTATATGTTAATTCCAAACTCCTAATTTATCTCCTGCCCCCATCACCTTTGGTAACTATAAGTTTATTTTCTGTTTGCATGTCTGTTTTGGTATTGTAAATAAATTAATTTGTGTCATTCTTTGGATTTCACATATAAATAATATTGCATGATGTTTATATTTCTCTGTCTGACTTACTTCACTTAGTACGATAATCTCTAGGTACATCCATGATACTACAAATGGCATTATTTCATTACTTTTATGGCTGAATACTATTCCATTGTGTTTATGTACTGTATCTTCCTTATCTATTCCTCTGTTCATGGACATTTATGTTGTTTCCTTGTCTTAGTTATCGTAAATAATGCTGCAATAAACATTAGGGTGCATGTATTTTTTCAAATTAGAGTTTTCTCCAGATATACACTGAGGAGTGGGATTGCTGGATCATATGGCAACACTAATTATAGTTTTTTTAAGGAATCCTGTTATTATTCTCCATAGTGACTGCACTGAACTTCCATTTTTCAATTTAGACCTGTATTTTTTAAACCAGAATAAAATCATCAGGCCTACTGTACTTTCTATTAGAGGAAAATATAATAATACAAAATACCAGCTTAGTGTTGAGTCGAATTTGAGTTTAAAAACAGTCTCTGTCATAATCACTAGTCTGCGACCTTCCTGGACTTGTTTCCTCATTTGTAACTTCGTAATAATATCTACCCTTTACGATTAAAGAGGGGGTTCAAGGAGTTGCCTTTTATGTTCTACCTTAAGTATAGTGTTTTCTATCTAGGAGTTGCTCACTCAGTGATAGATATTCTTGCCTAAAGTCTATGGATTTACCCTCTAGGCTACACTGCCTCATTTTGAAGATAATGTTAACATAGTTATGATTATTAAGAATAAAGAAATAACTAGATTTTAAGGGTCATAGAAAAGAAAGTGGATCGGGAGGTCACAGTGAAAAATAACTGTGCTTATGGATTTTTCTGGAGTTGTTCTGACATAAAATTTCCTAGCTTACATGGTCACCTTGCATCTGCCCTACCCATGTGTGCAACTCTTTCCCCTGACATGGAGCTTGGACACATTGGCAAGAACCTTGAGAAGTTTTGGGCACTGGTTTCTCTTGGATCTCAGAGCATACCTCTACACAGTAGTGAGTGAATTTCAATTTGTCTGAAATATCAATCTCCCAAACTGTCTCCAGCCATGGTTCCACTTGGCATACTCTGCTCAGGTCATTGGCAAGTGCCAAAATAAAATTTATAGTAGGAACCAGCTCAGAGACACAAGCTGTCTTTGATGTTCATTATTTCTGAATGAAATAGACACCAAGAGAATATCAACAGTGCTTCATCTGAGGCATGAGGAAAGTTGTCCTGGACTGTAGCATGTTCAGTGTTCATGATTAAAATCTAAAAAGGAGTGTGCACAATTATCCAATTCACCTAACAGTACTGATGCGCTGGGGTGGGATGAGACAGATGTCATGACGTGACAAAATGTTTCCCAGTGATGTTACAGTCTATCTGAGTGTTTATAGTGATAAATTATATTAGCAATAATAAACCCTAGTTTTCTTCTATCTCTTCCCTCTTCTCAACACACACACACACACACACATACACACTTATCTTAGAGAAAAAGAAAATGTCCCATTAGACACAAAGAGGTGATCTGAAGTTTGATTGTTTCTGGATAGGGATCCAAACCAAAGATCTTACCTAATACAAGCCTTGGGCAGCTTGTAAAAAGTTTTTACTTGTTCATCCAGGTCACTTGGTTCTGCCTGTTACCTCTAAGGCTGTACGTTATTAATATGGGCAACTCTAAGGTGGTACCCATTATCCAGCTGCTGCTGCTGCTGCTAAGTCACTTCAGTTGTGTCCAACTCTGTGTGACCCCACAGACGGCAGCCCACCAGGCTCCCCCGTCCCTGGGATTATCCAGAATACACTGAAAATCAATGTTGCCTCTAGGTCTGTGCTAAGGATGAAGATTTAAAATGGCATGTGATATGAACCCTGATTTTAATAAATGTCCATCTCTTAAAGAAGCTAAGCCCAATTTTAGCAATAAATTTTATACTTTGTAACAGAGGGAAAGGAGGTATTTAAAAAAGTATTGATTTGAGAATGGTATAGATTTGAGTCTGAATTCCCACCCATACCATCTACATAATTGCATCCAGCTGTGGTTTTTCATCTGCAAAATAGCGATTAAAATATTCACTTTATAGAGCTGTTGTAAAAGTCAAGTGTAACATCCAGTTTACCTGCCTGACACATAGCAGTCTCTTAGAAATGCTAAGGGCTCCAAGGTGGCAGTGTGGTAAAGAATCTGCCTGACAATGCAGGAGACCCAAGAGTTATAGGTTCAATCCCTGGGTCAGAAAGATCTTCTGGAGAAGGCAATGGCAACCCACTCCCATATTCTTGCTTGGAAAATTCCTTGGGCAGAGAATCCTGGAGGGCTACAGTGGGGCCAAAAAGAGTGTGATACAACTGAGTGACTGAGCACAGAAATGGTGAGTGAGCTTTTCCTTTTCTTTTCTTATGGCATTCATTTTATAATATGAAATAGAACAAGTTTTTCAAACTTATCTGTGATAAAGGATCAGGACTTCCCACACCCCTTTCTCTGGCCCCATCCATCAGACTCATAACTTGCATAAAACACAAAAAAATGAAATATTAGTAAAGTAGAATGAATACCAAAGATATACAAAAAGACAAGCCACATTTTTAGCTAGATTCCACTTTGATACACTGATGCAGCCAGAAATCCATAGGTTTCTGAATATTTGCGCTAAAGAACCTACCTAATCTTCGTCTGGTGGCAAAAGGTCCCTTACTCTGAATTGGTCTTCAGTGTGGACTCATGAGCCCACCTTGAGTATTACAAAGTGAAAGACAGTGATATGGTGCTTACATTTAATTGAATCAAGAGTGGAAATCAAGTATCCAGTGAAACTTATTTCAGGTTAGAAGAACATTCAAGAAGATGCTGCTTTGGGAAATCCCTGAGCTTCTTACTTGTTGCAAGTAATAATAAATACTTCATTCTCCCAAGGGTGGGGGAGAGCATTCAGGTTGGTGATGGGTTATTTAACGGTTCATTTTCCTGTGGTCTACTTTTGTGTATTTTAAAAATTTTCTAGTGCTCGCTTCAGCAGCACATATACTAAAATTGGAACGATACAGAGAAGATTAGCATGGCCCCTGCGCAAGGATGACACGCAAATTCGTGAAGCGTTCCATATTTTTTCAAAAATCTACAAGCAACTTATGCAGCTCAATTCCAGAAAAATAAACGACCCAATCAAAAAATGGGCCAAAGAACTAAATAGACATTTCTCCAAAGAAGACATACGGATGGCTAACAAACACATGAAAAGATGCTCAACATCACTCATTATTAGAGAAATGCAAATCAAAACCACAATGAGGTACCACTTCACACCAGTCAGAATGGCTGCGATCCAAAAATCTGCAAGCAATAAATGCTGGAGAGGGTGTGGAGAAAAGGGAACCCTCCTACACTGTTGGTGGGAATGCAAACTAGTACAGCCACTATGGAGAACAGTGTGGAGATTCCTTAAAAAATTGCAAATAGAACTACTTTATGACCCAGCAATCCCACTGCTGGGCATACACACCGAGGAAACCAGAACTGAAAGAGACACATGTACCCCCAATGTTCATCGCAGCACTGTTTATAATAGCCAGGACATGGAAACAACCCAGATGTCCATCAGCAGATGAATGGATAAGAAAGCTGTGATACATATACACAATGGAGTATTACTCGGCCGTTAAAAAGAATTCATTTGAATCAGTTCTGATGAGATGGATGAAACTGGAGCCGATTATACAGAGTGAAGTAAGCCAGAAAGAAAAACACCAATACAGTATACTAACACATATATATGGAATTTAGGAAGATGGCAATGATGACCCTGTATGCAAGACAGGAAAAAAGACACAGCTGTGTATAACGGACTTTTGGACTCAGAGGGAGAGGGAGAGAGTGGGATGATTTGGGAGAATGGCCTTCTAACATGTATACTATCATGTAAGAACTGAATCGCCAGTCTATGTCTGAGGCAGGATACAGCATGCTTGGGGCTGGTGCATGGGGATGACCCAGAGAGATGTTATGGGGAGGGAGGTGGGAGGGGGGTTCATGTTTGGGAATGCATGTAAGAATTAAAGATTTTAAAATTTAAAAACTAAAAAACTAAAAAAAATAAAATAAAAAATAAAAATAAAAAAATAAAAAATAAAAATTTTCTATAATAAAATATTAAAGAGGAAAAAGAGAGCATAAATTGCTGAGTTAGTCAATTTGAAGACTTCATTTCATGCCCTTATCTACAGAAAGACCAATTTTTATTGGCAAATGATTTAAAAAAAGAAAAGAAAAGAAAACCTGACCCAAGGAAGTAATCATGCATATACAGACATCAAAGATACAAGAAAGGATATACTCAAAGGAGAGTTAACAAGGCAGAAAACAAGAGATAAAGGAATTGCAGGCAGCCTGGACATGTCTCTTAGTCTTGTTTAATTAAGGATCCCAGTATTTAGAGCAGAGAGGGAATGGAAATGAATACATTCATTTTGTAATGTACAACTCTTACTGTTTTACCAATTTCCATTCCGAAGATTTCATTCAATAATTATTAGTAATTCCTTTGCTTTCTTAAGAAGATAAAGATGTTTGGGCTGTGGTGTGAACTTCTACCCACTATGTTTCATTGCACCTTTCATTTTAATTCAAATAAGTCCTTTTTGTTCATCAGTTCAGTTCAGTACAGTCACTCAATCATGTCCAACTCTTTGTGACCCCATGGACTGCAGCAAGCCAGGCCTCCTTGTCTATCACCAACTCCCGGAGTTTACCCAAACTCATGTCCATTGAGTCAGTGATGCCATCCAACCATCTCATCCTCTGTCATCTCCTTCTCCTCCCACCTTCAATCTTTTCCAGCATCAGGGTCTTTCCAAATGAATCAGCTCTTCACATCAGGTGGCCAAAGTATTGGAGTTTCACCTTCAACATCAGTCTTCCAATGAACACTCAGGACTGATCTCCTTTCAGATGGATTGTTTGAATCTCCTTGCAGTCCAAGGGACTTTCACGAGTCTTCTCCGACAACCGCAGTTCAAAAGCATCAATTCCTCGGTGCTCAGCTTTCTTCACAGTCCAACTCTCACATCCATACAAGACTACTGGAAAAACCATAGCTTTGACTTGATGGACTTTTATTGGAAAAGTAATGTCTCTGCTTTTTAATATGCTGTCTAAGTTGGTCATAACTTTCCTTCCAAGGAGTAGGCATCTTTTAATTTCATGGCTGCAGTCACCTTCTGCCGTGATTTTGGAGCCCAGAAAAATAAATTCTGCCACTGTTTCCACTGTTTCCCCATCTATTTGCCGTGAAGTGATGGTACTGGTTACCATGATCTTGGTTTTCTGAATGTTGAGCTTTAAGCCAACTTTTACACTCTGTTCTTACACTTTCATCAAGAGGCTCTTTAGGTCTTCTTCACTTTCTACCATAATAGCGGTGTCATCTGCATATCTGAGGTCATTGATATTTCTTCTGGCAATCTTGATTCCATGCCATGTAGGGCCACCCAAGACAGATAGGTTATGTTGGAGAGTTCTGACAAAATGTGGTCCACTGGAGAGGGAATGGTAAACCACTTCAGTATTCTTGCCTTGAGAACCCCATGAACAGTATGAACAGTATGAATTTGTTCATAAGTCCAACCAAGTGAGCCTAGGTACCCAGCAAGCACAAACAACTTTATAGCACTGTATTATAATAGGTTTGTAATACTTTTCATACAAATAATACATTAAAAAACATTTTTAATCTTACAGTAGTGTATCTTGAAAAGTACACTAATACAGTACAACAGCCTTTATACATGGGGAGGACAGGGAGTGAACAGGCAATAAGAGTGACTGTCTGGAGGAGGGAGATGAGATGGGAGATGATAGAGCTGAAAAATTGTCAGCAATACAAGACAGAAGGACAAACTGCAATTTCTCTCACTCCTGAAGTTGATGGCACAGGTTCTGGTTCCTTCTTGAAATCAGAGGCACATTTGCAACTGGAAGGTTTGTATGTAGAGGGCTCACTGTACATAAAATGCCTATCTGTGCAAGGTAACTTCATGCAGCTGTAAGGCACCAAATGGCCTGATTCTGGTTGACCTCTCTCAACTCAACTCTCCTTTCTGGCTGTGCAAGTAGCCTTGCATTTAATGTTCTAATTGTCCTGAATTCTTGACAGTTCCCTGCTCACACTTTGCTTTCTCATCCTTTGGTACCTTCTTTTTGTTCATGCATTTTATCAATCTCATGCTCAGTTCCAGTTATCCTTTAGAATGACTTCAGATGTCCTCCAGAAAACCTTACTTGACTTTTCCTCCCTGAGTCTGTGCTACATTTCCCTGCTCTGTGTGTCCATACTCTCCTCTTCATTTCTTGACTGCTGAACCAATGCCACTATTCTAAAACCATCTGTTTGTTCTCATTTTTCATTCATCGGCAAATGCCCAATAAATGTTTGAGAATTGACCATAACTGAGGTAGCTCTCATGGCCCTGTTGAGAGGCACTCAAGAATGGTCCTGCATACTAATAAGCAAAAAAACAAAATCCATTGTACAAATGTAGTTGTGAGGCAAAGCAAAACCAAAAGTCATCAGATTCACCCATCAGTTGAACAAGAAACATATAATTAAGGCAGTCTCTGGATATAGCCCCAGATGGTAAAGAATCTGCCTGCAGTGATGGAGACCGGACTTTTATACCTGGGTTGGGAAGATCCCCTGAAGAAGGGAATGGCTACTCACTCCAGTATTCTTGCCTGAAGAAGTCCATGGACAGGTGAGTCTGTTGGCAGTCTTTGGAGTCCCAAAGAGTCAGACACGGCTGAGTGGCTACACAGCTGGATGTAGCCCATCTGTTTCTTTGCCCTGCTTTCCCTTTAATATAAACTAAATACTTGAACAAACATATATGAAGTCCCAGTCAATTGAGTGTCATTAGCCATCAGATCAAAGGTCTCTACTTCAGGTAGCGACCTGAAGAAACAGGAGGCCTGGTCCAGGATGGTAGACAGAGCACCAGGTTTTGATTAGAATTTCGACCTTGCTGCTTCGTAGCTCAACAAGCTGATGACCTTCCTGATCTCTGTTTTCTCAACTGACAAAACAAGATATTAGTTTATGTCCTGGGATTTGTTTGAGTGTAAAATGGCATGATTTAAACAGACACCTAGTACAGTGTCTGGCACCATAAATCGTAGTCCTGATCATTAGAGGACACCACTTATATTTTATTTAAAAGTTTACTTTAGGTTATTCTGCTGTATAATTTCCCACAGCTTAATGTTGCATTACGAACACATAAAGTTGGGAGAGAGAAACCGAAAGCCCACCAGGACACACCTTGCCGTGCAGTGCATGTGTGTTCAGTTGTGTCCACTCTTTTGCAACCAAGACCCTTCTTTCCATGGAATTTTCCAGGCAAGAATACCAGAGTGAGTTGCCATTTCCTATGACATGGGAGCTTTCCAACCCAGAGACTGAACCCTCTTCTCTTGTGTCTCCTTAATTGACAGGCAGGTTCTTTACCACTGTGCCACCTGAGAGCCCCTAGTGACGTGTCTTGATTCATCTTAAAAGCTTTCCTAGAAATTACAATAAACACCTGATAGAAGGAAATATTTCTTAGCCTTTTCCTTATCATCAAAGTGTTTGAAAGTCTGAGTTTTTCCAAATTGTGGAACCCAGGTTTGAGGAACAAAGATGAAACAAAATGAAGGAAAGAGAGAAGTCAAAATGATTTACTGGAGGAAAAATGACTTGGCATTGGCATGAGAGAGCAGTATCAGTTACACTGGTATAAACCTATCCATGGTTACAGATACAGGTACTTTAGCAGGTTTAGTGATAATGACAGTGTTAGTTGCTCAGTTGTGTATGACTCTTTGTGAACCCATGAACTGTAGCCCATCAGGCTCCTCTGTCCATGGAATTCTCAAGACAAAAATGCTGGAGTGGGTTGCCATCCCCTTCTCCAGTGGATCTTCCCAACCCAGGGATCAAACCTGGGTCTCCTGCATTGCAGGCAGAGTCTTTATCATATGAGCCACCAGGGAAGCTCTTCAGCCTGCTTAGAGGCCCACTAAAGAAGCAAAGCAGGGAGCCTAAAAAATTCCTCCATTTGAGCATAAAATGAAACTCGTGCCCTTTGCTGTCTCCCAGGGAGCTATGTGATCTTGGCTTTCTGTCCAGATGTTTGAGTTGATTTCCTCTTTTAACGATATACCTGGAGAAAGACAAATAAGGGCATTTGTGCTATGTGAAAATGTTTTTCACTTTTTCCAGGAATGTGATGGGGAATATGTTAAGCAGTGTTAAAGAGATTTCTATAACTGATGCATTAGGGCCCTTGAGTTCTCAGGATCCTGTTCTCCTGCCCCTGAAAAAGGTGAGCCTAGATCGTGCTTCAAAAAAAGGAAGGGCCACAGTGACTTGTCCACTTAGAGCAGGTGGCTATGTCACACCTCAACCTCCAATAACCTGGCTGAAAATCTTAAAGGTAAGATTTGTGAAAAGAGAAGGAAGAATGTAAGGAAGAAATCGACGTTTCTTGGGGCTTTACTGTTGCTCAGATCTCAGATTTGCTGCAGTAGATTTTGGCACCAGGTGCCTTGGTGGTCTGTGACCACTTTTGATAGCTGCCAGGGCTATGGCAATGATGTATGCGCAGTATAGAGCAGCAGTCCTAGAAGGTATCACTTGATTTCCAAGTCACTCCTGACATCAAGAAGAGAGGCGCTCTTCTTTTATGCAGAAGGGCTCTCATTAGTAAGCGCATTTTGATGCATTTTCACTAATTATATGCCTAAAGGAGGTGATGGACTGGAATCAGATAAGTGTACGAAGAGACTCAGAGATCCATACTTATGACCACTGTGACCATGGTCAAAGTGAGCATCATGTCAACCTTGCAGAATGTGTGACGATTAGGCATAGTGGATATAAAGTCTCATTTCAACTAGAGAAGGAATCAAGTGAACTGTTCCCCTTCACTTGACATGAGGTATTGCTGACCATGTATATCTCTAAATCTAAGGAAAGATGGTGATTTTCTGCTTCGCAAACACTTGACAAAGTCCAGCTTCTTTAGCTGGAGTGGAGATCTTCCAGGGGACAAAAATTCATCTAACTCCACTTTCCAATGCCTCCAGCAGTATCCTTCTCCTCCTCCCCATCTCTTTCAAATCTCCCATCCACAGCCTTCAAAAGGATGATTTTATATGAAGCTTTTACTTTTTCATGTTTTCTGGCTGCTCACTCCTCCTGGAATGTTCTTTCTCCCTCCCCTCCACCAGCCCACACTTTGATCAACTTTCATGGTTCACCTCAAGCCTCACGTCTTTCATGAATTCTCCCTGGAATATTCTAATACAGCTGTTCCTAACCAGTGTTGTGAGATCCTCCTCATGGAAGGAAGTTGTCTCCAGTGGGCATCAGGCTTTTACATAAGTCACTGAATGTTCCCTGACCAGAGAAACGTGACAGCATTCTGGGTTTTCCTTCCCCATCCTGAGTTGGACGACTTAAAATGCTGGTCATGGTTTCTACATGTACTTGGTCACTCAGCAGTCCACATCCTCTAAGAGTTAGTCCCATCTTCATTTTATTTTACTCATGCCCCTATTTTTCAGGTCTCATTATTTTTAGCAAATATCTCCTAAGTCATGGAGAACACAGAAAGGTAGAAGCCATCTGTCTGGCAAGACCTGTCCAGAGTCTTCCTCTCCTCATCCAACAACATCTATATTTCTGTCCTTGATTTCTTCTCCTTCATCACATGATATTCACCGCTGTGGCTCTGAATTCAACTCCCACTGTGACTGTCAAAATAATACCTCTATGCCTGTCTGCCCATGCCTTCATCCTCTCCCTCTGTGCTGGCTCTTTCCCCCTTTGAATTGAAATCTGCTTTTTTTTTCTTTTTTTCATTGTCATCACTCTTCATATCATTTTACTATGTTTTCTTTTTTTTTTAATTTTAAAATCTTTAATTCTTACATGCGTTCCCAAACATGAACCCCCCTCCCACCTCCCTCCCCATAACATCTCTCTGGGTCATCCCCATGCACAAGCCCCTAGTTTTTAGAAAGAATTATTGATGTGCTGTGCCTCTAATCTGCCACCCACTATTTACCCTTTCACTTGCTGTATATGAGTTCCCTAAAATTTCTTTCACTCAAATCTCTAAGTAGGCAGCATACTATCCAGAATGGGGCACAAGTGCTCAGATTCAGAAGTGGACCCATGTGAATTTGAGTGATTTAATGTCTCTTTAGTGTCACAGCATATTCTGTAAAACTGGAGTAACTGTCCTTGGCATGTAGTAGTTGTGTTGAGAATACAAAATAATACCATACATCAAATGGAACATAGAGGCCATTAGACTCTTTGCCTCTTTATGTATCGGACATAGTACTTTTCCACTACAGACAAGTTCCTCTTTCTCAGGATTCATTGTACTTTTGTTTTCAATCATACCTCTCTCTCCTAGATTTCCTCCTATTTGTGGTTATTCTCTCTCTTCTTCTTCTTCTATTTTTTTACAAGTGTCTGTCTTCTATGTTCTCTAAATTTCTATACTTATCTTTTTTTTCTTTAACTTTTGTATTCTTTACTCATCCAGACTCTAGCTGACACTAACAACTCAATAATTACTAAATTTCCATGGCTGATACTAATTTCCTGAGTGCCATTACATGAACTGACACCAAAATTTGCAACGACAATAAGCAAACAATACCCATGCTGAGCTCATTTCTTTCCTAGATCAAAGCCACACATTTCTTCAGTCCATAAAAACACCAGTCTTCAAGAGTCATCCTTCATGTTTTCCTTTGCATTCTCTGCTACATCTAATAAATTAGGAAGTTTAGCCTCCATTCATGCATGTCTTGTTTACCTTCAAGTCAGACTCCTTGAATCATAAGCTTGTGTCTGGGTAATGCTATGTGCACTAAAGTTTGGTAAAATCTAGCTCCAGAATAAAGACTAAATTCTATAGAATGCTATATAAGTTTTTTTTTTTTTTTTTTCATAACTTAGCTTCTCTCTCTACCTCACTGTAAACAATTCTGTACTATGACTTAACAAGCCTTTCATTTGGCCTGGTCCTTCGTATGACTATGTCTCTGCACAGCCAAGGTCTTTCCACTCCTGGTTCACCTACCATATTTGTTCCTCCTTCTAAGACTAGCTTACATAAATCATCTCACTCAGTAAGAATTCCCAGAGACTCTTTACTGGCCACCCATTTAATCTGAGAAAAGGCTCATCTTTTGTATTTCCATAATCTCAAGGGCATTGGTAGGTCACAATCCTTTTCCTCCTTGTGTTCTCTCAGAGTCAAATGCATTGTACACTGCCATTAAGCCTTCATTTATTTACCTATCTTCCTCACCAACCGAGGATCTTCCTGGCACTTAAAAATAGTACGTGACATGCATTCAGTGCTAGGAATTATTTAATTGAAGTCATATTTCTTTCTTTTTTTTTTTTTTTGTTTGAACATGTATCTCTCTTTAAATCACTATGGCTGCTGGCTGATTTCTACCAATGGGTTTAATCTTGCCTATCAATGACTTTCTGAAATTCAAGTGGTAACCTTGATGGAAGGTTTTATCCTTCTGTCCAGTTCTACTACTTCTAAGCAAGTGCTCTTGCAAGCTGCTTCCTGCTGATTCAATCTGCTAGAAATATTTAACTGGCCGTGTGCCTATTCCCTTGGTATTCTGTAAGGTGGGTTTCTGTCCCACCTGTTCTGGTGACAGAATGATTTCTTATCTTGCAGGTATTTTTAAGATATGAAAGTAAAATTGTTAGCAAACTTATTGCCAGCCATGTTACTGAAATGTTAGCTACTAATGTATTTATCATTCCTTATGTTATAACTTGTGGCAATAAAATGCATTTTCAATAACACTAGTGCATTTTTAATTTATTACACTTATTCTTGACTTTTACCTTAAGCAGTCAGTGTTGCCCTTAGCAGTATTGTTAAAATTTTCAAAAACAAATGGACTTACTAGGGTTGGTTGTTTGCGTTTTAAAGCTGTAGCTGTGAAATGGATTCACTGTTTATTGAAATGACATATATGCATTTCATTCCTGTTAGCACTGAGTAAAATAAATTTCAAGCTTCTAATCATATGAACGTTCTTAAAAAACTGTGCTTTTTGCTTTCTCGCCCCAAAGGGAAGCTGTGTGCTGCCCTGGAAGGAGCACAGTCTTTGAAGTCAGAATGAACAAGTTTTGGTCCTGGCTCTGTCAGCTCTTAGCTCTGTGGTCACAAACAGAGCATTGGTTCTGACCCTCAGATTTCTCATAAAATAGAGATAATGTTATGAATTTTTCTGGGCTGTTGTGGCAGAGTTAAAATTAACTTGGAATGCCTATTGTGATACCCAACACATTTTAGGCACTCAATAAGTAGTTTTCCTGTCGTTTAATCTGTTTTCTGCCATGGTGGGTAGCAGACTTATTTTTATTAGTGCCGTTAAGAAGCAGCTGAGAAACCGGAATTGTTGGTCAACCCTGATTATCTTCTGCGTGACATCACTATAAAATTATTCAGTATATGTGTGACTGGTCTTCTCAACAAGATGGCAAGTTCCTTAAGGGCTCTTATAAATGCCAATGCAGAGTATCTGCTCAGGAAATAAAAATTGTTGGATGGACACAATACAAAAGTGCAAGGATAACATTATGTAAGGGAAGAAATATGATGCCTAGAAAAACAATGCTTTTTCTCACAAACATGGTTTCCTTAAAATGAAGTTAATGAAAATGCTTTCAATCTTTTCTGATTTAACACTGAATGACTTATAACTTGTTCTATAGTTGATTGATATTCACAAATCTCAAAACATACAAGTATCTTAAGGAGAATATTATTTTGTTTTGTATAGTGTGGTCTCTTAATCTTTCCCAGACTTGAGTACAATGTAGAATTAAAGGCTGCTGGTGAACCTATATTCACTTGCTGTATGAGAAATCTGTCCACTATGAAGACATCTGTCATGATTAATCAGGCTAAGTGATTCTCAATAAGAAAAGCATGAGTGAGTTTGTTTTGCTGCAAAGGCCTGCCTTGATGACATTAATTTGGGAGACAGCTGGAGGTGGCAACTTACTAGAGGAGAACAGATGGGGGGACCTATGAAATGATTCAGAGGCTCATGGGAAACTCCTCCGATAATCCACAGGGAAGCCTGCACACACATTGGAGAAGTAGAGTTACAGAAAAGTCCTGCCAAAAATTGTAATCAGAGGTAGTCAAAAGCAGGAACTATAAGCAGCCTGCATGTGAGACACCTGTGTACATGCCTGCTTTATGGCCCTACACAGGTGTGGAAAGGCCTGTCACTAAAAGGAGCCTGAAATTTGGCAAAGGGAAGACTTCAGTTTGAATTCTGTCTCTACCACTTCCTGACGAGATAAGCTTCTACAAACAATTTTAGTGTCTGCTGCTGCTGCTAAGTCGCTTCAGTCATGTCCGACTCTGTGCGACCCCAGAGACAGCAGCCCTCCAGGCTCCCTGATCCCTGGGATTCTCCAGGCAAGAACACTGGAGTGGGTTGCCATTTCCTTCCCCAATGCATGAAAGTGAAAAGTGAAAGGGAAGTCGCTCAGTCCTGTCCGACTCTTAACAACCCCAGGGACTGCAGCCTACCAGGCTCCTCCATCCATGGGATTTTCCAGGCAATAGTACCGGAGTGGGGTGCCATTACCTTCTCCATTTCAGTGTCTACATCTGTAAAATAGAAATAATAAGCACTACTCTGTAGAGTTATTGTAAGGATTCAGTGAGACCACATCCTTTCACAGGTAGCTGCTGAAAAGAAAAGTCATTACCCTATGCCTTCCTGTCACTACAGGTCTCAAAGTGTTGACTCTTTGAGACTCTGTGGACTGTAGCCCACCAGCTCCTGTGTCCAGGGGATTTTTCAGGCAAGAATACTGGAGCGGGTTGCCATTGCCTTCTTCAGGGGAATTTCTTGACCCAGGGACCAAACCCAAGTCTCTTGTGTCTCCTGCTTTGCAGACGGATTCTTTACCCCTGGTGCCACATGGGAAACCCATACACCCCTAAGTAATGTGATTTAATAAACATTTAAAAGTGAAAGTCTGTCAGTTGTGTCCAACTCTTTGCAACCCCATGGACTATACAGTCCATGGAATTCTCCAGGCCAGACTACTGGAGTGGGTAGCCTCTCCCTTCTCCAGAGGATCTTCCCCACCCAGGGAGAGAACTCAGGTCTCCCACATGGCAGCTGGATTCTTAACCAGCTGAGCCACAAGGGAAATCCAAACATTTAAAGGTTCTTTACAAAATTATATTCCCCAACATCTTACAAAGGGCCAGAAATTATCACCATCGTCATTTGGTTTCAGTGTCTTAAATAAATAAATTATTTGTTAAAATACAGCATTCCCAAGGGAGACATGACATGCTATATTAACCTAGGCATTACACTCAGGTAAACATTTGGGAACATCTACCAGTTTTCTTGCCTGTGAAATCCTGTGGACAGAGGAGCCTGGCAGGCTACAGTCCAAGAGGTCACAAAAGAGTCAGATATGAGATAGGTACTAAACAACAACAACTATGTGTCAGGCACTGTGCTTCACTTCTGGGAATGGCCATCTGGACACCTTTTGAACTCTTCGGAGAAAGGAAAAGTCTGATGATGGGACAGGTAAGGACATATTAGTAATTAGGAGGTTTTCTGCATGCTTCCTCCAAAATTGAAGCTTGAGATGCATAGATATTAGTCCCCCAGGGCAGTGGGCATAATGAGGTTTAGCTTTATGTCATTGGATGTCCTACTGCTATGGATGCAGCTCTTCACACCTCCAGATTGTGAAGTGAAAGTCACTCAGTTTTGTCCGACTCTTTCAACAAAGACTGTAGACCCCATGGACTGTAGACCACTAGGCTGCTCCATCCATGGGATTTTCCAGGCAAGAATATTGGAGTGGGTTCCCACTTCCTTCTCCAGGGGATCTCCCCAACCCAGAGATTAAACCCTGGTCCCCTACATCGCAGGCAGACTATTTACCATCTGAGCCGCCAGGTATGCCTGCAATGCAGGAGACCTGTGTTCAATCCCTGGGTAGGGAAGATCCCCTGGAGAAGGAAATGGCAACCCACTCCAGTACTCTTGCCTGGAAAATTCCATGGATGGAGGAGCCTGGTAGGTTACAGTCCATGGGATTGCAAAGAGTCGGACATGACTGAGCAACTTCACTGACTCCACCAAGTATGTGTTCATCAAAATATTAAAAGATTCCTCTTCATTGTCATACTGCTGGTGCCTAGAATAGGGACAGAGTGGTTTCTCAATAAACAATTGTTCATTTACGTTAACGAGACTGTTGTAAAGAAGATTCCAATAAAGATGTGATCCAAGGTTCTTTATTTACTTCAGAAAATGAGGATCACAGCTAAGCATAGTATTCTTTTTTTTTTTATTTTACTTTTTTATTTTTTTTAAATTTTAAAATCTTTAATTCTTACATGCGTTCCCAAACATGAACCCCCCTCCCACCTCCCTCCCCACAACATCTCTCTGGGTCATCCCCATGCACCAGCCCCAAGCATGCTGCACCCTACGTCAGACATGGACTGGCGACTCAATTCTTACATGACAGTATACATGTTAGAATTCCCATTCTCCCAAATCATCCCACCCTCTCCCTCTCCCTCTGAGTCCAAAAGTCTGGTATACACATCTGTGTCTTTTTTCCTGTCTTGCATACAGGGTCGTCATTGCCATCTTCCTAAATTCCATATATATGTGTTAGTATACTGTATTGGTGTTTTTCTTTCTGGCTTACTTCACTCTGTATAATTGGCTCCAGTTTCACCCATCTCATCAGAACTGATTCAAATGAATTCTTTTTAACGGCTGAGTAATACTCCATTGTGTATATGTATCACAGCTTTCTTATCCATTCATCTGCTGGTAGCTAGAGGTTCACATCTAGAAACTTGTGGATGTGTTTTTCCAATCCTTTTATAATCCTTTTATGTTATTGTTGCAGATGGCCCTCAATGCCAGTGTCTTAAGGTACAGTTTTCCTTGGAACTCAAGGCTATCTCAATTTGACTCTCCTCCTAAGCTAACGCTATCTGCCATAGAGCCACACATTTCTTGCAGACATCCTGGTATCCTTATTTGCTTGCTCCCATGATCTTGTAGTTCAAGTTTTTGCCCACCTTCTTCCTTTGCCCAGAATGGCCTCCCCCAGATCCTCCCCTTTAGTCTTAGCAAGTGTCTCAGTTCCTCCAGGGAACAGCCTCCTATAGCCCGGCCACCAATACCCCTCTGCCCTCTGTTCCCCTCTTGCCTTAGCCAGCTCCACACAGGTCAGTTTCTTGATTGATTTCTGCCTAGTGCTGTGCTTTTCCAAACAGATTGGAAAGAAATATGCCTACCTATGGAACTATGGTTTTGTTCTTGCTTTCATTTTTTAAATTTTTATTGAAATATAGTTGACTTATAATATTGCATTAGTTTCAGGTGTATAGCAATGTGAATCAGTTATACACATACATATGCATGCATGCTCACCAAGTCACATCAGTCATGTCCAACCTTTGCAACTCTGCGGACTACATGGGATTATCTAGGCAAGAATGATGGAGTGACTTGCCATACCCTCCTTCAGGGAATCTTCCCAACCCAGGGATCAAAACTGCATCTCTTGTGGCTCCTGAATTACAAGCAAATTCTCTACAGCTGAGCCACCAGGGGAAGCCCACATATATATATATACAGTCACTTTTTTTAAGATTCTTTTCTCATATAAGTTATTACAAAATATTGAGTAGACTTCCTTGTGCTGTAAAGTAGGTCTTTATTATCTCTTTTATATATAGTAGTGTGTATGCCAATCCCAATCTCCCAATTCATTTTTCCCTTGCCTTCATGCCCCAGTAACTGTGAACTTGTTTTCTACATCTATAACTCTATTTCTGTTTTATAGATAAGTTCACTTGTACTCTTTCCCAAGATTCCACATATAAGTGGTATCATATGATATCTATTTTGTCTGTCTGATTTAATTCATTAAGTATGATAGTCTCGGGGTCGATCCATGTTGTTGAAAAGGTCGTTATTTCATTCTTTTTTTATGACTGAGTAATATTCCACTGTATATATGTATCACATCTTCTTTATCTGTTCATTTGTCAATAGACATTTAGGTTGCTTCCATATCCATGTGGAGGATTAAATGAGACAACTGCTTCTTTATTTCCCTTCCTTTATTCTTCACATAGAATCTTAAAATGATTTGGACTTTGGAGATCACTTATGCCAATAAACATAAGAAGTATGTTTAACTAGCAGATGCAAATTTGCATATATAGGATGGATAAAAAACAAGGTCAGACTGCATAGCACAGGAAATTATATCAGTATTCTTTATATATATATATATATATATCAGTATTCTCTCTCTCTCTATATATATATATATAACTGCATCATTTTGCTGTACAGCAGAAATTAACACAACATTGTAAATGAACTATACCTCAAGAAAATGAAATTAAAAAAAAGAAGTTTTATATCCAGGGCTTCAGATGATATTTCACATTGTAGAACACATAGAAAAGGAAACTCTAAGCACAACCTCCTAGGTAAAAGTTTAACCACTCTTGGTTTTAAACATCTGAAAGGATGCTTGGTCTATCTAGGTCCTGCTTTCCTACTGAAGAGCTAGGATAATCAATATCTTGGTCCCTCTGTGACCCATTGATGGCATGCTGACCACTGAGACCAGTACCTCCATGATGGAAAACTCTACTCTGCTATCAGTAACCCTGGCTTATACTTTCCATTGAACTCGAGTTTTCCTCTATGATCAATGAACTTTTGTTTTACCTTCCTAAAATACTTGGGGAAAGTAAGTCTAAACTCTTCCTCTTGTAAAACATAGTCCATCATTAAAAACAAATGAGAAGCTCTCAACTTCCCCAGTGGCATTTTATAAAATTCAGTTTTCAGACCTTTCACCTCCTTGGCTCATTCTTCTCTGGATGTCTACTTTGCATACTGCCTTCTCATCTACCCATACAAAGAACAAATTTCTTAAGGTTAGTAATTATTATACAATTGAAAAGCATATTTGGCATTACAATAGCCTTTTATAGTCATGATTAGTGAACATAACACAGTATATTAATTTTCTATTGCTGTTGTACAATGATCACAACCGTGGTGGGGTTCAGTTCAGTTCAGGCATTCAGTCGTGTCTGACTCTGCGACCCCATGAATGGCAGCATGCCAGGCCTCCCTGTCCATCACCAACTCCCAGAGTTCACTCAGACTCATGCAAATGGAGTCAGTGATGCCATCCAGCCATCTCATCCTCGGTCGTCCCCTTCTCCTTCTCCCTCCAATCCCTCCCAGCATCAGGGTCTTTTCCAATGAGTCAACTCTTCTCATGAGGTGGCCAAAGTATTGGAGATTCAGCTTCAATATCAGTCCTTCCAATGAACACCCAGGACTGATCTCCTTTAGGATGGACTGGTTGGATCTCCTTGCAGTCCAAGGGATTCTCAAGAGTCTTCTCCAACACCACAGTTCAAAAGCATCAATTCTTCAGTGCTCAGCTTTCTTTACAGTCCAACTCTCACCCATACATGACCACTGGGAAAACCATAGCCTTGACTAGACGGACCTTTTGGCAAAGTAATATCTCTGCTCTTTAACATGCTATCTAGGCTGGTCATAACTTTCCTTCCAAGGAGTTAGCGTCTTTTAATTTCAGGGCTGCAGTCACCATCTGCAGTGATTTTGGAGCCCAAAGAAATAAAGTCTGACACTGTTTCCACTGTTTCCCCATCTATTTCCCATGAAGTGATGGGATCAGATGCCACGATCTTCGTTTTCTGAATGTTGAGCTTTAAGCCAACTTTTTCACTCTCCTCTCTCACTTTCATCAAAAGGCTTTTTAGTTCCTCTTCACTTTCTGCCATAAGGTGATGGGGTGGCTTAAAACAAAAACAAATTTATTTCCTTTCAGTTTTGTTATTCAGAAGTCAGAAATGGGTCTCCTAGGGCTAACATCAAGGTGACTTCTGTACTTTGCTCTATTTAAGAAAACTTTAGTATTTGCTTTATTATTGCATTTTTCCCTCTAAAGATGGGAAAATGTTTTCTAAAGCAAAGAAGCTTAACTGTTATCTTGAATCCATCACTTAATACACCTTTTTGACTACACAAATCACTTAAAATTTGATTTTGTCTTTGACAAAAGGGTCAGTAATCCTTCTAGCTTATATTTGATCTCTATCTATTGATATTCATCATGTTGCTTTTTCTGAGAGAAACTATTCTGAGCCTAGAGCTCTGAGAAAGGAAAAATGAAGAAGACACAGGCTTTGGAAAGGTTTGTTCATCCCCTTATCTGCAAGACAGTTGCTGGCCCCTTTATTCAAAGAAGACCCCAGAGTTGGTTATTCTACTTTCTTCTTCCAGGTGAAGATACCAGATAACGACAATAATGACAACAAAAAAGTATAAGAAATTCCTTGGCTTTAATTTGTAATTAGGTCACAAATCTAAGACAAACATACCATTTGACTAATAAGAACAAGAAACTAGGACAGTTTCATAGCTCTTTCAAGGACATCCAACTGAATAATACCAGATTTGGGTTTAGAACCTAATCCTTGAATTTCAGTCTCTCTAATACATCCAAATTTAACTTCATATATCCTCTTCAAGTTTGCTGTTTTTCTTTTTGAGCTTCTATCTTAATGACTAGCACTATTGTCTTAGATAAAGGCAGTGGATTTTATTGGTTGTACCTCCTGAACGTCTATCATACCATCCCTTTCTCTGCGTGATTCTAACTAGCCCAGGGGTTTTTCATCTCTTCCTCTGGCTGTTGTCACAGCTTCCTAGAGAAATTACTGTCTTAGGGTTACCATTGCCCTATCACCTAAATCCAAACACCAAATTGTCCAATACTTCTTTTAATTGCAGATCCGGCTATGTTGCTTATATGCTTAGCATCTGTAATTCTGTCCAGTTTTTATAGATTACATCTCAAGCCCCACATTCTGGCACAAGATTCTCCATAATTTGTCTCATATCTATCCTTTATACTTTTATTATAATCATCCTTCACTTACATCCCTCCCTCCCTTTCCCATTCAATATAGTCCTTTCAATATGCTCTTTGTGCCTCTGCTCTGCCATTTTTAAAATTAATTTTTATTAGAGTATAGTTGCTTTACAGTGCTATGTTAGTATTTCTGCTGTACAGTAAAGTGAATCAGCTGTATGACTACATATATACTGTATCCCCTCTTTTTCTGGATTTCCTTTCCATTTTGGTCACCCCAGGGCGTTGAGTAGAGTTCCCTGTGCTATACAGTAGGTTTTCATTAGTTATGTTTTATGCATAGTATCAATGGTATATATGTCAATCCCATTCTCCCGACTCATCTCGCTCTCCCTTCCCCCTTCCCCCATCACCCTTTGGTAATTGTAAGTTTGTTCTCTATGTCTGTGACTCTATTTCTGTTTTGTAAATAAGTTAATCTGTACCATTTCCCTAGATTCCACACATAAGCAGTATATTATATGATATTCATTTTTCTCTGTCTGACTTAGTTCACTCTGTATAACAATCTCTGGGTCCATCTGTATCTCTGCAAATGTTCTGCCATGTCTTTTGCCTTGTAATTTCACTCTCCATCTTTGCCTAACTAACTGCTCTTCATCTACTTCCTAAAATGAGGCTCAGAAGTTTTCTCTTCCAGAAAGTTGCCTCTGATTCCTTGCAATTTCCCAGAGCTGTATGTACAGTATATGCAAATAACTTGCATTCTACGGGATACCTATTAAGTCATCAACCCATTGAAAGCTGGGTCTCCATTTTAATTATCCCCTCCATGGGAGTAGTTATTACATAATAGATATTCAAAACTGCTTTCCAGAAACAACTAAAAGACTTCTCATGGTACCTGCCTACACTGAGACAGGGCGGTGAACACAGATTTCAGGCTAAAGGTGGGGTAAATTCTAAAGTGTGTGGCAAAATCCTTTTTTTCAATCAGGGCCAAGTCTTCTGTGGAAGTTGCTTTTGTTTTAAGACACAGAAGGTCATTGTGGCATGTTTCCATGGGGGAGCCAGCATTCACATTTATATCTCTGCATTGCCTATAGGGTCTTTGGAGGGATCTATCACATTTATTCATCGCAAATTTGTTTAATTAATGACTAGGAAATGCTCTAATCTTAGTGATAAGAGGCGCAGATTTTTGTCAGGTGTTGTTTGTTTCTTTGGTTGCATTTTTATTTCTTTTTCTGGATTCTATTGATTTTTTTCTTGATGGTTATAGCAAAAAGATCAAGAAAAACTTGGGGCCAGTAATATGTTGTGTTATTATTTTTTCCTCCCACAGGGCATATAAAAATGATACAGACAAATTATGATCTCAGAAGCTCTAATTTATGAACTTGTAGAAATCACAACACATGGCAAAGAATCATTGAACACTAAACTTAGAGCTAGAAGATCAAGTTCTATTTTTCAACTCTATCACATCCAGTTATGTCATCTTATGGTAATTAGTGCACGACTCCAAGTGTAACTCTCCTCTTTCATAAAATGGGAATATTGGTTTAGATAATTTCTAATTTTCCTTACAATTTTGGTAGTCTACAATTCCAAATTCTATGATTCCAATTTAAGTGATTCTGAAGGTATTTATCAAAACCTATGCATAGTTCATTTTAGTTCAGTCACTCAGTCGTGTCCGACTCTTTGCGACCCCATGAATTGCAGCACACCAGGCCTCCCTGTCCATCACCAACTCCTGGAGTCCATCCAAACCCATGTCCATTGAGTCGGTGATGCCATCCAACCATCTCATCCTCTGTCGTCCCCTTCTTCTCCTGCCCTCAATCTTTCCCAGCATCAGGGTCTTTTCAAATGAGTCAGCTCTTCACATTAGGTGGCCAAAATATTGGAGATTCAGCCTCAATATCAGTCTTCCCAATGAACACCCAGGACTGATCTCCTTTAGGATGGACTGGTTGGACCTCCTTGCAGTCAAAGGGACTCTCAAGAGTCTTCTCCAACACCACAGTTCAAAAGTTATCAATTCTTCAGTGCTTAGCTTTCTTTATAGTCCAACTGTCTCATCCATACATGACCACTGGCAAAACCATAGCCTTGACTAGACGGACCTTTGCTGACAAAGTAATGTCTCTGCTTTTTAATATGCTGTGTAGGTTGGTCATAACTTTCCTTCCAAGGAGTAAATGTCTTTTAATTTCATGGCTGCAATCAGCATCTGCAGTAATTTTGGAGCCCCCCAAAATAAAGTCTGACACTGTTTCCCCTGTTTCCCCATCTATTTCCGATGAATTGATGGGACCGGATGCTATGATCTTCGTTTTCTGAATGTTGAGCTTTAAGCCAACTTTTTCACTGTCCTCTTTCACTTTCATTAAGAGGCTCTTTAGTTCTTCTTCACTTTCTGCCTTAAGGGTGGTGTCATCTGCATATCTGAGGTTATTGATATTTCTCCCGGCAATCTTGATTCCAGCTTGTGCTTTCTCCAGCCCAGCATTTCTCATGATGTACACTGCATAGAAGTTAAATAAGCAGGGTGACAACATACAGCCTTGACATACCCCTTTTCCTATTTGGAACCTGTCTGTTGTTCCAAAACAAAGATCTGGTCCTTGTTCTGAGAGATGATCTGGAAAAAGTTTAAAGCATAAGAAACATTAAATGGGAATTATGAAAGCACTTAGACTATGTTTGACATGAAGTGTACTAAGTGCTAAGTCACTTCAGTCATGTCCCACTTTTTGTAACTCTATGGACTGTAGCCCATCAGGTTCCACTGTCCATGGGATATGCCAGGCAAGAATACTGGAATGAGTTGCCATTTCCTCCTCTAAGGGATCTTCCCCTCCCAGGGATCAAACCCACATCTGTTATTTCTCCTACATTGGCAGCCAGGATCTTTACCACTAGCACCCCCTGGGAAGCCTTGATATTAAGCACTCAACAAAACACATACATCTTACATTCAGTGAATACTACAATAAGTGCCTGGAATACAATGTAAAAAAGGAAAGTTTTGCCTAGAGTCTAGAAAGGCAAATGGTCCTTTATTCAAATAATTTTCAATTTTAATGTCAGCCCTTTAGATACATAATATTCATAATAAGTATATCATAACAGGATGGTAAAGGAGTAACCATTCAAGATTTTTCCCTATTACAGCCTGTCAGATGGAATGGCTTCTCTTCAAGAGGATAAACTAAAACTTTCCCCTCCCCTCAGTCAATTTCCACTCCTATACAACTGGCTTGCACTCAGTTTCTTGATCACTTATAGCTGTAAGGAATTATAGGAAATATAGGCTTTGGTTGCCATATAAATGTCTAAAGCAGAGATGTTACCTTGCCAACAAAGGTCCATCTAGTCAAAGCTATGGTTTTTCCAGTGGTCATGTATGGATATGAGAGTTGGACCACAAAGAAGGCTGAGCAATGAAGAACTGATGCTTTTGAACTGTGGTGCTGGAAAAGACTCTTGAGATTCCCTTGGACTGCAAGGAGATTAAACCAGTCAATCCTAAGGGAAATCAGTCTTGAATATTCATTGGAAGGACTGGTGCTGAAACTGAAACGCCAATACTTTGGCCACCTGATGCAAAGAACTGACTCATTGGAAAAGACCTTGATTTGGGGAAAGATGGAAGGCAGGAGGAGAAGGGGACAACAGAGAATGAGGTGGTTGGATGATATCACCAACTCAATGGACATGAGTTTGAGCAAGCTCTGGGAGTTGGTGATGGACAGGGAAGCCTGGCATGTTGCAGTCCATTGCGTTGCAAATAGTCAGACACAACTGAGTAACTGAACTCAATAGAACTGAGACTTTGATTACATAAGCCATGTGCCAAGTTGAAATCTAGCAGAAATCTGTTAGAAAAAAAGATTGGGGATCAATCTTCTGACTGACACAGAATGGTCATGTGATTATTAACCTGAATGTCCCATGATTTCAAAAGCAGGTCAACCTTGTGGCTGTTGTGCAGGATCCATTGGCTGAATATGGTAGTGATTTGAGGTTGGAGATGTGCAGAAGAGTGAGTTTTCCAGTTAGGAAGCTACAAAAATCATCTGGCTTAGAGGCTGAGGGGCTTTGTTAATATGAAATCCATTAGGGTAGACAGCATGGTCAAGATACAGACTACTCCAACAGAGAATCAGACATAAATGGCCCAGAGAAGTTCAGATTGAGAAGATATAGGCAATCCTTCATTTCCAGGTCTAGTAATAAATGTGGAACTAGAGTAATGATCAGATCCCAAGATAGAAACGATGCCATCGAAGTGTTGGGATAAACCTGGGTAGAGAGCATTCCATCCTGGGTGGTTAGTTTAAGCCACCATAGTATTTCCCTAAATAATCCAATAGATTTGTTCAGGGATAGTTAGGTTTATGCCCATTTGGGCCAATGAGATGCAAAATGAAACCTGCTATATTTTCTGGGGAAAAGAAGTCGGGCTCTTTTTCTTGTTGGAAATGATAAGTTTGCCCTGCTATAGCAAGCTATCTTATGAAAACCTACAAAACCAGACTTAGAATGGACTTGACAATTATAGAAAGAAGCCCTGTAGAAAGAAACTGCACACCAGATGCTCTAATGGAGTGGCTAAATCGGTTTACTGTGAGCTGTGCTCCCACTGGACTTTTGGATAGCTAAGATAAAATTTTTCTGAAGTTCTTAAGTGCATTTGAACTGTGGTTTTTACTATTTATGGCTGAAAGAATAAAACTGATACTATGAATGGGCCCCCATTCAGTATTTAAGACCAAGAATTAATAGCACTGTCAGATGGGGGGTCTAAAGTTATAGGGTCACTATTATTTGTATTTCATGTTTGATAGAAATCATCCAAGCCAAGATCCATAGGCCTTCCTTTATCTCACTCAGCAAGTCTAATCAATCATAAATCCTGTCAATATCCTGTGACCTTCCTATGTCTTGTGTGCTTCTCTTCATTTCTGATAACTCCAACCTGGTCCAAGCTGCCATCTATGCTTGCCAAGGTCACTGCTGCAGGCGTCTTACTGGTCTCCTAACATATATCTGCTATCCACTCCTTTATTTTATTTTCTACCATAAAAATCTGTTATTATCATTTCTTGGCTTAGATAATATTTTCAATGGTGATTCATTGTTCTTTGATGAAGTCAAAACTCCTTAAAATAGCTCATGAAGATGTCATCAGTCAGGTTACTGCTCCCCTAACTCACAATATAATTCACCATTTCTCTACCTTTTCTTGCCCAGACTCTGGGCTTGAGCTATTCTGAATCTCTCTGATTTCCTACTAATGCATGCATGTGCTCAAGTACCATTAGTCCTTCAGACATATTTTCACACTGCCAGGAATGCCATTGCAGTCTGAATCCTATCATCCTTCAGGGTTTGGCTACAATGTCACTTCTTGTAAAAGTTCTTTCCTGACCCTAGTTTAGACTGGCCCCTTTTACTAGATAAGGACTTCCCTGGTGGCTCAGATGGTAAAGCGTCTGTCTACAATGCGGGAGACCTGGGTTCGATCCCTGGGTTGGGAAGATTCCCTGGAGAAGGAAATGGCAACCCACTCCAGTACTCTTGCCTAGAAAATCCCATGGATGGAGGAGCCTGGTGCAGGCTACTGTCCACGGGGTTGCAAAGAGTTGGACATGACTGAACGACTTCACTTTCACTTTTACTAGATACTCCCATAGTTCTTCTGTACTCACTTCAACCCATTCTAGTATAATTGTTTGTTTTGTTATTTCTCTTCATTCTTGCAAGTTTTAGCCTGCCTTTTTCACCTTTGCACCCCTAGTGCCCACTGATAGTGAGTACTCCATACTCATTGAAGAGATGAATAATATGAGGCCATTAATAACCAGGCAGGCAAACCTCAATAAGGTAACCAGGTGACACTGCTGATAATAAAAGTGGTTAGAATTCCAGTAAAATAATAGCAATTAATGACTCATTGTTCTGTCCTAAGATTGAACAAATGGCCAGTATTCAAAAGAATATACACACCACAACGTTGGAATCCCTGATTCAGAGTTTGAGCCATATCATTCCTCCAGGCCAATCCCACTCCAATTTGTTCAGTCAAATTCTCATGTATTGCTGAGGTTATTATTCACCCTAATTATGTAGGTATAAAGAACAGGGTATCAACCCATAGTCAAAGGTGAGCTCGAGTGTCAGTTTAAAAAGAAATGAGTCATAAAGAGCTGGGGTCAGAAGCCAGCTGGACTAATTTCAAGCTTGACTACTTTGGTGAAGCTTCTAAATCCCCTTGAGTTTCTGTTTGCACATCTTGAAACTGGAGCTTGTATTCATTCTCTCAAGAATTGTACAAATGTGGACTTTGTATGCGTAACGGCAATTCTGATGCCCAGAAAAAAAATCAAACTTGTCATTATCCTAACACAAAGGATCCAGATTTAGAACACTGGAAGGGTGGCGGTAGCAATACACAGACATAGGGATGGATTCAGGGGCCCAGTGAGACCCACTTCCTCTCATGGTTGCTGTTCTCAGTTTAACATGGTTGAGCTACAATTCACAAACTAGATGACTCATAATCAAAAGTAAAAAATCCCATTTAGTTCACAGTATTGATACTAATGTTAGTCTCCGTCTGGAGGTTTATCTGCTTAGAGTCCATCTGGTTTACAAAGCTAAAAAAAGGATGATGTGTTCACAGTCTGATTTTGGTTTCAAATTGAGAAATACTTTCTGAGGCTATTAACAGTAAGTGGATATGCTCTCGAGGTAGAATTTCAAAGCAGCCATTACAACAATCAGAGGAATGCCTCCTTCTTGCTGCCTCAGTGCTCAGATTAGGAAAATCTCTACTCAGCTGCCATATGGGTATTGTTGTAGCAGACTTGTGATGGGAAATGGAGGGTGAGGCAGGCTTAGGGAGATGGTTAGCAGGTGGGGTGCAGAATGAGATCACCACCTTGCTCCCACATCTTCAAGAGGGCACAAAACCTCCAGGATGCTTCTGTTTAATTCAAATGATTTCACTTTAGTAATGAACAGAATGTAAGCCCAGGTTACTTTCTGAAAATTATCACATTTCCTGAAATCTAAGGCTTTATTTCATTGTAATATTTGGAGAATGGGATATGTGTATTTAGTGAAGATATGAGAGGTTTTTTTCCCTCTCTGAAAACTGTTATTCAATCAGTGACATCCCACTTGACAGATGGCATCTGAGCATTAAATAAAGATGTCTTACACTCTTCTATGTGGCCAAGCACCCTGATTTTATGGGAAAATATAATCCCATTATTATGCTTAGGGCCTTTGAGGAGGGAGCAGGTCACCTGGTCAATGTTCTTAGGTACCTCATGTGTGTTTCTTTTTCATCCTAAAAGTGTTCCTAACTGGCACTGAAACCACAGAATCTTTAGTAAAAAATACCCTTGTTGTTTTCTCATTAAAAAATCAAGACATTGGAAAGTGCACATGCACAAGAAAAGGAGATGAAAATAAACACTACATACCTCTCACCCAGAGAAAACTATGAATCATATCTTATACCATATGCTTCCTAAACATTTTTTTACACACTGTCATGATTATTTACTGGTACAGTCTATTTAATATATCAGTATATTTGAACTTATTTCTATGACAATACATTTGTTTACAACCTCATTTTAAATGGCCACATAGCATTTCAATACCTAAATATGTTACTGGGCTTCCCATGTGGCACTAGTGGTAAAAAAAAAAATCACCTTCCAATGCAGGAGAGACAGAAAATGCAAGTCCAATCCCTGGGTTGGGAAAAGATACCTGGGATAATGTACAAAATCAAGGAAAATAAAAAAATTAGTTTCCTGTGCCTGCTGTAACAAATTACCACAAACTTGATTTTTAAAGTGATAGAAATGTATTCTCTCACTGTTCTGGAGTCCAGAAGTCTAAAAATCAATGTCACTGGGCCAAAAATGAGTTGTCAGCAGAACAACGGAGAAGGCAATGGCACCCCACTCCAGTACTCTTGCCTGGAAAATCCAATGGATGGAGGAGCCTGGTGGGCTGCAGTCTATGGGGTTGCAGAGTTGGACATGACTGAAGCGACTTAGCAGCAGCAGCAGAACAAGCTCTAGGAGGCTTTAGGAAAGAATCTGTTCTCAGCCACTTCCAGCCTCTGGAGGCTGCCACATCCCTTGGCTGAGGCTGCATCCCTCAGTCTCTGCCTCCAAAGCCACACCGCCTCCTCCTCTTCTGTGTGTAGAATCTCGTTCCACCTCCCTCTTCTAAGGATAAATGTGGTAATATTTGAAAGTGAAAATGTTAGTCACTCAATCATGTCTGACTGTTTGGGACACCATGGACTGTAGCCTGTCAGGCTCCTTTGTCCATGGAATTCTCCAGGCAAGAATACCGGAGTGGGTAGCCATTCCTTTCTTTGGGGCTCTTCCCCACCCAGGAACCCACATTGCCTACATTGTAGGCAGATTTTCTTACCATCTGAACTACCAAGGAAATTCCAGATAATCTCATCATCTCAGTATCATTAGCTTAATCACATCTGCAAAATCTTTTTTTTTTTTTTAACTTTTTGCTGTATAGAGACAATTTACAAGTTCCAGACATTAAGACACAGAAGTCTCTTCTCTTTGGGGGAGGGGGATGTTTTCAGCTCACCACTAATACATAAATCCAGCTACAGTTTTTAACCAGAGATTATGCTTTCTTTAGAAAAACTTATTAAGGGCAAGAAGTGTGTGTAGGAGGTTTAGATAATGTTGTTCAAAATAACTTTTTCTCGAAAAGGTTTGTTATTTGTTGAAATGAGAGTTATTATTTTTCAATAGTTAGACTGATTTAAAAGGCTCAGTGACTTGCTAGTACTCAATTTCATTATTTGAAATGAAAACCTTCTATTTACTTTTATTTATAAATATATGTCATGGGTATAGCCTGGATGTAGACAAACAGTTCTATGCTAGTCAAGTAGAGAAAGTGAGAGAAATTTTTTTAAAAAGTAAGACAAAACACTCAGACATAAATCACAGCAGGATCCTCTATGATCCACCTCCCAGAATTCTGGAAATAAAAGCAAAAATAAACAAATGGGATCTAATTAAAATTAAAAGCTTCTGTACAACAAAGGAAAATATAAGCAAGGTGAAAAGACAGCCTTCTGAATGGGAGAAAATGATAGCAAATGAAACAACTGACAAACAACTAATCTCAAAAATATACAAGCAACTTCTGCAGCTCAATTCCAGAAAAATAAACGACCCAATCAAAAAATGGGCCAAAGAACTAAATAGACATTTCTCCAAAGAAGACATACGGATGGCTAACAAACACATGAAAAGATGCTCAACATCACTCATTATTAGAGAAATGCAAATCAAAACCACAATGAGGTACCACTTCACACCAGTCAGAATGGCTGCAATCCAAAAATCTACAAGCAATAAATGCTGGAGAGGGTGTGGAGAAAAGGGAACCCTCCTACACTGTTGGTGGGAATGCAAACTAGTACAGCCACTATGGAGAACAGTGTGGAGATTCCTTAAAAAATTGCAAATAGAACTACCTTATGACCCAGCAATCCCACTTCTGGGCATACACACCGAGGAAACCAGAATTGAAAGAGACACATGTACCCCAATGTTCATTGCAGCACTGTTTATAATAGCCAGGACATGGAAACAACCTAGATGTCCATCAGCAGATGAATGGATAAGAAAGCTGTGGTACATATACACAATGGAGTATTACTCAGCCATTAAAAAGAATTCATTTGAATCAGTTCTGATGAGATGGGTGAAACTGGAGCCGATTATACAGAGTGAAGTAAGCCAGAAAGAAAAACACCAATACAGTATACTAACACATATATATGGAATTTAGGACGATGGCAATGACGACCCTGTATGCAAGACAGGAAAAAAGACACAGATGTGTATACCAGACTTTTGGACTCAGAGGGAGAGGGAGAGGGTGGGATGATTTGGGAGAATGGGAATTCTAACATGTATACTGTCATGTAAGAATTGAATCGCCAGTCCATGTCTGACGTAGGGTGCAGCTTGCTTGGGGCTGGTGCATGGGGATGACCCAGAGAGATGTTGTGGGAAGGGAGGTGGGAGGGGGGTTCATGTTTGGGAACGCATGTAAGAATTAAAGATTTTAAAATTAAAAAAAAATAAAAAATTTAAAAAAAAAAAAGTAAGACAAAACAGATCAAGTGAAAGCAAGGACGGGAAAGCTGAAAAGAAGCCTGATGCAGGAAAAACAGTGCAAACACACAAGGTGGTACCAGGAGGAAATACCTGTTCTTATCCCTTTTCTATTTAGCCATGCTCCTGGGAATAGACCTCTAGGACTTTCCCACAGAACTTACTAGCCTGTGACCTATATTCCTGGGTGGTGGATAAGGAGTGGAGGATGAGGCAGGTGGCAGGAGGTAAAACAGGATCTGTAAATTCCATCATCTTATGTCTAGTTTCTCCAACAATCACCCTGGCATCAGATCAACTGACAGTAGTAATTTATTGTCATCATTATTATTTTATGCAATTGTTGGTACTGCTGTTATTATTATTACCTTTATTCACTGTGGGCAAGACATGGTGCTATCTATTTGTTAAGCCGCAGCCTGTAGGCCTGAAAGCCCTGTCTTTGCCCAGCCTCAGAACCTAACAAAGAGCCTATAGTCAGCAACAGCAATAGTTTAATAGATGGGGGATCTCCCACGTCTGAAGCAAAATCCTGGAATAACACCCGACCATGTGTGGTAGAGGGCAGGCAGGATGTTGTAGCAGTTTCTGCTCCTGAGAGAAGAGGTAGGTTACCAGTTATAGGGCAATTGGCATCAGGTTGGCTCATTGGTTACCAGGGAAACCAGCACAGTAGCATGCCCCTCATGTCCTTTTGATAAGCTGTCAATGCAGAGATGTTCTGATCTAAAGCTAGAACAATCACTCACTAAGGCTGCAGCAAGTATGTAGCCATTTACTGGCTATCCTCTATGATTAAGAGGGAAGGTCAGTCAGATTAGGTGAAGCAAAGATTGGTTGATCAGAGGATGTACAGAGAATAAGAGAATAGCCCTCTTTGGTGACCTAATCATATACCAATTAACATAGTTTATCTTATTCAACTACATAATAACTTCACAGCAATGCAGGTCATTCTAAATTTGTCTGCACAAGCTGAAACTGTGCAAACTCAATAATCAGTGGGGAAACGTACAGTTGTTCTGTGACTTTTAAAATTACCCTACTTGCAAATGATAAAAATAATCTTACAGTTGGTTTTAAATGTATAAGGATATAAAAAATAGCAAAACAAATATTTATTTAGTACACTTTAATTTGAAATATTCGAAACACAGAACCAAAGCGTTTTACTTTTTTGCAAAAAAGGAACATTAAAAGTGACTTGAGCAGTGCTTGCCTTTTCGTTGTATGACTTACAATAAAGAGAAAGCATCCTTCCTGAGCTTTGGTACATTTTCACACTCCTTTCTCAGTCTGAATAAGAGTCTAACACTTTATCCTATGTATACTTTTACCATCACAAGATATTGATATCCTTTAAGATCTCTTCAATGTGAAGGTTTTTATCAGTGTGATAAAATGGGACATCTTATTTTTCTGGGACATTATCTTATTTTTCACAACCACTCTTCTCATTTCTGGTGGTAAGTTTGCTTTCCTATTCTGCTGACTTCATATTCAATCTCCTGAAGGACAGCAATGTCAGCATTCCAAGGTCATCTGCTTTTATTCTATAACCCCATTTATGTTCAATTTGAATTTCATTTTCAGTGTTACCACTTTTTATTTCTTTACTGCAATTCCACATTTGTCATCCAAATTCTCTTTCAATAACCCACTTTTGTAGAATGCCACATTTGTATTTCAGGGTACAATGAAGTAATACAACTATACACTTTGCTGTCTGTGCATGAACTAAATAACAGAAGTACAGTCATTGATCACCAATAGAATTTGAAAGAAGTGATTGTGATTGTGATCATGTTGCTCATCTGTTTCTTTTTTAATGTGATGAATTGTGGAATGAAGAACTAGCAGCCAAATATCTACTTTACGAAATTACTCATAGTCAATACAACATGGTTAATGTTCATAATTGGAGAAGGCAATAGCAAGCCACTCCAGTACTCTTGCTTGGAAAATTCCATGGACCGAGGAGCCTGGTAGGCTGCAGTCCATGGGGTCACTAAGAGTCGGCACGACTGAGAAGCTTCACTTTCACTTTTCATTTTCATGCATTGGAGAAGGAAATGGCAACCCATTCCAGTGTTCTTGCCTGGAGAATCCCAGGGACAGGGGAGCCTGGTGGGCTGCTGTCTATGGGATCGCACAAGAGTCGGACATGACTGAAGCGACTTAGCAGCAGCAGCAACGCCCATAATTAATCCAATCATCTGCTTGCAATGCAGGAGACCCAGGTCTGATTCCTGGGTCAGGAAGATCCCCTGAAGAAGGAAATGGCAAGCCACTCCAGTATTCTTGCCTGGAGAATCCCATGGACAGAGGAGCCTAGCGGGCTATAGTCCATGGGATCGCAAATGTCAGACATGACTTAGTTACTAAACCACCACTACCAATACAACATGGTTGCTGAAGATTAAAACTTTGAAGGGCTTTATTATTTAACTTAGCTGTGCTAAATAAAATGAGTGCATGTCAGAAATGAGCAGAGTGAGCATGTCAAAATGAGACAGGAGCTGCCTGTCCTGTGAAGTAGGACCTGTAACCTTGCCCAATTTATGGAAAAGGAAATTGGGCAAGATTAAATGATTTACCAGGCTTCCCTGATAGCTCAGTTGGTAAAGAATCTGCCTATAATGCAGAAGACCCTGGTTTGATTCCTGGGTCAAGAAGATCCCGTGGAGAAAGGATAGGTTACCCACTCCAGTATTCTTGGGCTTCCTTTGTGGATCAGGTGGTAAAGAATCTGCCTGCAATGCAGGAGACGTGGGTTTTAGCCCTGGGTTGGGAAGATCCCCTGGAGAAGGGAAAAGCTATCTACTCCAGTATTCTGGCCTGGAGAATTCCATGGACTGTTTAGTCCATGGGGTAGCAAAGAGTTGGACACGACTGAGTGATTTTCAATTTCCTTTTCAAATGATTTGCCTACAAAATTATTTGAAGCCAAAATTAAAATTCAGGTGAACCTTACCCCAGATACCAGAGCTTTACCTTCACAATTTGGCATGATCCTGAGTCCCATATCCGCAATTCTTTCATCAGATAAACTCTGCCTGGGAATCTCAGTTAACTCTTTCTTAGGATAGTTTTCCCTCAGTAGTTCTAGCCCATCTGGAGCCCTACCTTCTGCAAGTATCAGAGCCTCTAACTTCTCCACTTTCTTGACACTTTGGAGCAATTATAGAACATATATGACTATATTCACATCTGATGCTTTTCTTCTTGTACCCTCAACCCCCTGATTACATCCACATTGTTGACAACTTCAGGCTTACCCTTTGTTTTTCTTCCTTCAGTGGAACCTATGGATCACATCTCAGCTACCCTTCTGCTCTTGGTTTATTTCACAAACACCTTGGCGCATTTTAAGTTTTCCTTCACTAATGCCTGCCAACAGAAGAGAACTATATGCAACACTATCTTCATCCCAGGTGGTTCCTTTGCATTTTGTAGTTTCATGAGACTGTGCTAATCCTCATTTTATAACTAAGGGATGGGAAAAAACATGAGTATTTGGGGCTCGAAGGGATCATAATGGTACAGAATTGTTAAGAATAGTGAAGAAGATAAAGCTATCTCTTCTATCCAGATAGTTAGCATTTACTTTTTTCATAATGCCTAACTGACCACTGTCTTCTCTGCTTTCATGACCATTTTCCAGGATAGAAAACAAATTTAAAAGATCAAACATAGAAAGGAATTATGATGCTGGAGTTGGAACCAGAATAGTATAGAAGAAACAGCTCCACGCATGAGTTCCATAGATACGCCTGTGAAGGCCCTTCTATCACTTACCATCTTCATAACTTAGGGAAGGGCTGATCGTTTCAGAACTTGAGTGTACCCTTCTATAAAGAAAAGTTCAAACTCCCATTATTATTACCAGTAAGGATTAAAAGATAGTTCCTGTGAACTGGCTGGCACATACAGTGGCCAAGCAAAAGTCAGTCCTTATTATTAGGCCTTGGCAGAGTAGGGCACAATGGCATGTGAAATTATGTCAATTTTTTTCATTCACTTATTAATTTAGAAATCTTTTGTGTATTTTCTGATGTCTCTTCTCCAGTTATTATTGTGAGCAAGCCCAGAGATGATTCATTAACTACATCCTGGTTAGCAGGCTTCCAAATGAGTCTCAGTATAGTCCCTTGTATTAAACAGGGGTAGCCAGAGAATTGTAATCAGAATTTAAACTTTGTTTGAGAAGAGGTCCTTGGCAGTAGATCGTCCTCCTAACCTAAACTGTATGATAAACCAGAGATAATCTCTGAGGTTATCAGATAACTATTAGCTAAGACAACCCAGCTCTAGTCTCCTGACATTTGCATTAATTTCTTGACATTTGTCATAAATTATTAGATCTTCTTGAGAATTCCCCAGTACAAGTGGCTCCATAACAGTGTCTAATGAACCTTTAGGCAAAGCTATATTGACATAAGCTCTGGTCCCTAAAAACAATCACTTCAGGAAGCCTGACCAGTTGTCACCCAGGCTCAGATCCCCAAGACCATCTCCTTATTCTTTGATCTTGGTATCTGTGTTTAGTAGTCTCTCAGTGTCACCTTGCCTTGGATTTGGGTTGATCCTCCTGACATTTTGCCTCCAATTATAAACAGATGAATGAATGAGACGTAATTCTCCGTTATCAGCTTCACAGAAAGTAGGTAGAGTCAGCCCTACTTCTTGATGGCTTACAATAAAAGTTCAAGTGAATCAACTTTGGGGTGTTAGGGATTTGACATTGCTTTAAAAGGATTCAAACTGGGAGCTGTTCCTTCAGGCTATTTCGCTGTAAGCATATAGAACATAATGAAGCCATTTGGATGTAGTTCTCCACTTCTTTACAAAACCTACTGAAAGATTGCCTGGTGCGGTTTCAGGAACAATGTCAATAGAGTCAGCTCTATTATTTGAGTCAACTCAAGAAATGTATGCAGACTCCAAAAATAAAATAATAGAAAATATGGAGAAAAGATAAGAAAAATGTCACACAAAACCCAGAACTCTAGCTTTGAAAGGGCAATGACTTCTCCAATTGTAGTATATACTGTTAAATCATATTTTCTTATGATTAAAATGTACATTTGTCCCTGTAGATATACTTACAAACAGGATCATGGTCTTCATATTGAGCTATTGTTTTAATTCAACAGTCTGTTATGAACATCTTTCTACAACTGTAAACATATTTTTTATGGGATTGTAACATTTTCTCATATACAGATGTGGTAATTTTATTTATACACATTTTTAATTACACCCTTCAGATAAACTCTTAGGAAAACAATTTCTAGATTAAATTATATTGAAATATTCTAGGTGACAGATAGCTATAGACTCATCTGGGTTCAAATTGCAGCCCCCCAACTCACTAGCAATGTGATATTAGCCCTCAATTTCAAATAGATTTTGGCCCAAGCACATTGATTTTTACCCTCCAAAAGACTGTTTTCATACTGCAATAGAGTTTTCAACTGGGAGCAATTTACAATTTTTGATCCTCTCTTAGGTACTAGGCATTCCACTACAGTTAGAATATATTTCTGTCACTGAATCCTTGATATGGAACAGGCCCCTGTGGTGCTCCTGGGCACAAAGACTTTCTGTATCATTCATTTCTTTGATATAAGCAATAGCTTTCATTTAGCCTCAATGACCTTCCCTGAGTTCCAACGGGCAGCAGATTCAAACAGTTGTTAATTATATAGGAGAATATATATGAAACAAGGGAGAAACAAAGTCAAGAGAAATAATAGTGCAGCCCTGGGGCAAGGTCCTGCTTCCCCAACAACAGACACACACAATAATATCTTGAGCTGTTTTACAGATACTGAGACCCCCTCCAGATGGGAAAAGTTAACAGTTAACAATGATATGCTACCCACAAGCACATAGGTCTCAGACCAATTGGAACCAGAAGGTTGATGATGCTAACTCCCACTTACCTCACCACCAACAAATCAAAAATATCCATGAACTGATCAGGACCTCTTTGAACCATTACTATACAAACTCTTCACTATCTTCTTGAAGGGCTTCTCTGATAGCTCAGTTGGTAAAGAATCACCTGCAATGCAGTAGACTTTGGTTCAATTTCTGAGTTGGGAAGATTCCCTGGAGAAGGGATAGGCTACCTACTCCAGTACTGGGCTTTCCTTGTGACCCAGCTGGTAAAGAATCCACCTGCAATGCAGGAGACCTGGATTTGATCCCTGGGTTGGGAGGATACCCACTCCAGTATTCTGGTCTGGAAATTTTCATGGACTGTATAGTCCATGGGATCACAAAGAGCTGGACATGACTGAGTGACTTTCACTTCACTTCATCTTCTTGAAAGTGTGGTGGGCACATTTCTTGGAGGCAATAGCCTGCTGTGTTCCCTCTTTGTTTGGCAAAGAAATAGCTATTCTTTCTCTTTCTTCCTAAATTCTATCTCCATATTTCTATTTGGCACTGGTATATAGAAGCTGAAATTTTGGCAACATTCTCAAAATCATTTTAAATCAGTTTTGTTTCTCAACTATCATGTTACTTTGATTGCAAAGACCAAGACAAGAAATTAGATACATGTAGTTTATTTGTGAGATGATGGTATGAAGTATAAGTAAGGGAGTGGAAAAAATAACACAGAAACGTGGGGACAGTTAGACAATAGCCAAGCATTTTGTGTAGGCAACAGGAACATCATCCTTGAAATCTTTAGGAAGGGTAGGCAACAGTTTGTCATCTTCCTTGTCCAAGGACAGGAAGTTGGGAATTGACTCACTGGCTGAAAGATTATCTTCTTGGCTATTAATACTTCTTAGTACCTGTGGTTAGATCTAGAAAATCCAAAAGCTTAGGAAAAGAGACAGGTTTGATTTAGAAATGGGGTGTCATCCATTTGACTCTGAGTTTATGGAGCTGTCCACTGAAATTGCAGCTGAATTAATAATTAACACAAGGATATGTGATTTTTTTTTCAGTAACCTTGCCTGGAAAATCCCAAGGACAAAGAAGCTAGAGCTGCAGTCCATGGTGTCTCAAAGAGTCGGGCATGACTGAGCAACTAATACTCATGTGATTTTCGGCAGCAAAAAATGCTACATTATTTCAGTTTCATAGGCACAAAATTTGATCCCAAGGATATTATTATTGCTACCCAATAACATTCAGATAGTCAGTGGCAAAACTAAACTCCAAACCCTGGTTTCTTGACTCCAGTACTTGACTCATATTCTTCTCATCACATGACACTGCCTCCTAAAAGCTCAAGCACTCTTTGCTTGTAAGACAGCTGTAGACATGCTGTTCTCCTCTATAGTATTGCTGTAGTAACTTGTCTTTTGCACACTGCTCATCAACCTCTAAATTAAAACCTCAGTACTTGGACATAGGGGCCAAATCTTTTTTTTTTTTTCTTTTCCTTTCATAATCCCTAGTTAGTAATAACAAAGGTACTAGTCTTATCTAATGTACTGTGTGCTTAGTCACTCAGCTGTGTCTGGTTCTTTGCGACCCCATGGACTATAGCCCACCAGGCTCCTCTGTCCTTGGGAATTCTCCAGGCAAGAATACTGGAGTTGGTTTCCATGCTCTCCTGCAGGGGATCGTCTCAACCCAGGGATTGAAACCAGGTCTCCTGCATTGCAGGTGGATTGTTTTCCATCTGAGCCACCAAGGAAGCAAATACCTAATCAACAAAGACAATACACATGTACATTTTGTTTCAAACAGCAGGTTGTGAGATATTGATGAGGTGCAAAATCAATTTTGGTGGGTCTTGAGTAGAATTTAAAAAATTAGATGATGAGAAAAATATCAAAAATGCACATCTTTTATCATTTCAAAAGGTATTTGTTTTCATTATGTATGTGTGTGTGTGTTATGTTTATCTATAAATGGCTTATTTCATATGATTGGTCCTGGATAAAAAGCTTTGAAAGTCACTTAATTATAGGTGCTAAACAATGTTCAAAACACCTGGAGTCAAATCCTAACTCCACTAATGTTATTTGACTAATCTTATTCTTTTTATCATAAGATGTTACTAACTTCAAGGGCTATTGAGAAGAATAAATGGGTTATTCCATACAAGATGTTGAGAACAATGTTTGATACATTAAGATCACTCAATAAATGTTACTTATAATTGCAAATGTATGCTCAGTCCATAAAATATAGAGTTTACATGTGGTCTTTGTTTAGTTCAGAGCAAGAGGGACGGAATTCAACATTTTCAAATATTTGGAAAACTGTTATTGAGATTGAATTAAAATAAAATGATTCTGTAAGTTTCTTAGTATTCCCTCCGAATTGCTCCTCACTAATGAATGTTCTAGCTCTGTATACATGTATTTATTATTAATTTAAATCATTAATTCCTTAGGAAAATTAACATAAGCATTTTATATTAGTTTGCTAAAATTCATTTAAATGTATCTATTTTGTGTGGTATCTTGGCAGATAAATGATCTGTGTAATATCTATGATATATATAGTTGTAACTTAAACAAGTGACTCTCAAATTGCCAACAAAGAAAACAGATTTAGCATACTTTCTAGTTCAGAAAGAATACTATGCATTCAGAAGTTGTTTTGTGGAATTTATACTGTAAAGTAATTAACCTCCAATTAAAATAAATAAATTTATATTAAAAAAAGATAGAATACTATGATATGGCTTCCTGACTTGTGGCAATGATCTTGAAACACAGCCTGAGTGTGGGTGAGTCCTGTTTTCAAAAACTAGTGCAGTCATTCTTTATATATATATATATATTCCTTAATATAAATATGAAAGTGAAAGTCACTCAGTCATGTCCAACTCTTGGACCCCAAGGAGTGTAGTCAGCCAGGCTCCTCTGTCCATAGAATTCTCCAGGCCAGAATACTGGTGTGGGGAGCCATTCTCTTCTCCTGGGGATCTTCCAAACTCAGGGACTGAACCCAGGTCTCCCACATTGTAGGCAGATTCTTTACCATCTGAGCCACCAGGGAAGTCACACACACACACACACATACACACACATGTATATAACTACAGCTGATTTACGATGCTAGGTTAGTTTCACATGTATAGTAAAGTGATTCAGTCATACATAATGCTTATCTGTCATTTTTCAAGTTTTTTTTCCCATTTAGGTTATTACAGAATACTGGGCCGAATTCCTCATGCTGTACAGTAGGTCCTTGTTAGTTATCTATTTAAAATATAGTGTAAATTTCAATCCTAAACTCCAAATATATCCTCCTCCCCACCTCTCTCCCTGGAAACCGTGTTTGTTTTCTATGTCTCTGTGTCTGTTTCTGTTTTATAAATAAGTTCTTTGTAAGATATTTTTAGACTCTGTATGTAATCAAAAGTGTTTCTCCACGTTCATCCTGCTGCTGCTGCTGCTGCTGCTAAGTCGCTTCAGTCGTGTCCGACTCTGTGCGACCCCAGAGAAGGCAGCCCTCCAGGCTCCCCCATCCGTGGGATTCTCCAGGCAAGAACACTGGAGTGGGTTGCCATTTCCTTCTCCAATGCATGAAAGTGAAAAGTGAAAGGGAAGCTGCTCAGTCATGTCCGACTCCTGGCGACCCCACGGACTGCAGCCTACCAGGCTCCTCCGTCCATGGAATTTTCCAGGCAAGAGCACTGGAGTGGGGCGCCATTGCCTTCTCCATGTTGCTGCAAATGGCATTATTCCATTCTGTGGAGTAATATCCAGTTGTCTATATGTGCCGCATATTCTTTATCCATTTTTCTGTCAACGGACATTTAGGTTGTTCACACGTTTTGGCTATTGTAAATAGTGCTGCAATGAACATTGAGGTACATGTATTCTATATCATAGTTTTCTCTAATTTTGAGAATAACTTATCTAGAATTTTCTGGCTACTCTTGCTTAGTTTGAAATGATGCCATATGATTCTTTTTAGTTAAGCCTGTAACCTTTATACAATAATTTGGATTCACCATCCAGCCTCTAAAATCAACCTCAGAAAATCATGGATGCTAAGATTCTTAAATGTCAGGAAGAATCTGAGAGATCACTGTTTCCAGAATGTCAACTGTGATAAGAACCCTTCCCCTGGCATCTTTGATGAATTTTGTTGGATCTGTCTGAAGACTTCAAATGTAAATAAGCATTTGCCTCTAGTGAAAACACATATAGCATTGATTAGCACTCCTCAAAACTGTCCTAGTCATGAAACTCTAAGCTTACAGTTAGAAAAGAAAAAAAAAAAACAAACTGTCTTTTTTTAAAAAAAGCTAAAAAACTTGTCTTTAAAAATTAGGTATATTTTTAATGGAGAATGTGTATAGCATATTAGAAGTGAAAATTATATATTATTGTATTATTTCAAGATTTTGTAACGCTAGGTGTACTAGTTTTGTTTTTTCTAATATATGTTTTGATGAGAACATAGCAATTAACATGAAATATGTTAGGTCTTAATATCACTCTTTAGAAATCATCTATATGAATAACATTTAGAAAATACTTTTTTGTGAATAAGAGGGAATAGACATCATTCATCTTACCTAACAGCCCTTCGAATATTTGGTTCTGCTAACATTTCTGTTTCCCAGGCTAAATTTACATAACTTCTGAAACTACTCCTCATGTGAGGTGATTTCTGGACTCTTTTCTGTCCTAGAAACCATCTTCTAGAAGTTCTCTGGTTTGTCAGCATAGCTTTTAAAATGCAGATATTTCTTCACAGAGTTAATTTCTGACTTTCTGGAAAATGTAAGCATTATAGGGTGTACTGTAAGCCTATAGCTTGTTTCCCTGAGCTCCAACTTTAAGGGGATTTCTTTTGAAAAGTATAAATGAATCAACCACAGAAAGTGGGATTTCTTAGGCACATTGAAGTTCTCTTTTTGTGTGTTTGACAAAGAATTGGATCATGAGAGTTGGCCTTTATATGAGACTTCGAGCAAACACAATTTTTTCTGAAGAGTATTGACATAAGGCAAATGTCCTAACCACCTCCCATTTCAATTAAACTTCTTATTTTGAGATAATTGTAGATTCGCATGCAGTTGTAAGAAAAAATAGAACAGGAGATCTAATATACTTTTGCCAGATTCCTCCAGTGGTAGTATCTTGCAAGGTAATTGATAGTATATCACAACCATGACGATAATAATAATACAATAAAAATAATAGAAAATTTCTATCATCAAAAGGATCCTCCAAGTTGCCCATTTTATAGTTTCCTCCAACTTCAAATCCTCCTTAACCTTGGCAATTACTAAAATGTCCTGCATCATATTTGTCATGTTAACAATGTTGTACAAATGGAATCAGAAAGTATGTAACATTTTGTGGTTGGATTTGGTCACTTAATATAATCTCTGTAGATTCATCCATGTTGTTACATGTAACATGCTTTTTTACATGTTTTAAAAAAAAAACCTTTTCTTCCTGTTGCTAGGTAGTTTTTCCTTGTATGGATGTAACACAATTTGTTTAACCATTCACCTATCAAAGAAGAATTAGTTTAATTCCAGTTTCTGGCTTTTGCAAATAAAGATGATATAAAATTCATATATATATTTTTCTTTCAACATAATTCTTCGTTTCTCCGAGATAAATACTCAAAGAACAATTGCTGGGCCAATCGTAGTGACATGTTTATTTTTCAGAATTTCTTCCAAACTGTATTCTGGATTTCTATGCCAGTTCACATTCCCATAGTATAAGTTTCTCCACATCCTAGACAGCGTTAGGTGTTTCACTGTTCTCTATTATCTATTGCGATGGCTGTGTAGTGATATATCACACTGGTTTTACTCTGTGTTTCCCTGCTGCCTAATGATGTTGAACAGCTTCCATCTGCTTATCTGCCATCTGAATATCTTGTTTGGTGAAGTTTTTCTCTGTAATGCAGAGGTTTTTAATTTGAACAAAATCAAAATTATATTTATGAATTATGCCTTTGATGTCAAACCTAAGAATTCTTAGTCTTAGATCCCAATGGTTTTCTGCTATTTTTGTGTGTGTGTTTTACAGTTTTATGGCTACATTTAAATTTACTTATGATACATTTTGAAATAATATTTGTGTAAGGTGTGAGAATTTGATTGAGAGTTTTTAAGATGCTCTTTATTAAGTTGAGCATAATTATGTCCTCCCCTCTGTTTTATTATATGAGAGTATTTATCATGAATGAGTGTTGAATTTTAAAAAATGCTTTTACTTCACTGATACCATGGTTTTAGTTTTGTTTTTATTTTTAGCCTGTTTTATTTTTTATGGTAGTTTTCCTTGATTGTGTTTTGAAATCCTTAACCAGTTTAAGATTCTCATGTGAGGGAGGGGAGGAGAAACTCTATTTGGGAATAGGCACAGTCATTTTTATATATTGCTAAATTCTACTTGCAGATATTTTCTTAAATAATTTTGCACCTGTATTCATATATATATATATATATATATTATGGATAGTCAAAAGTTTCCTTCTCTTTTTGTTTAGAATTGATATTGGTTTATCTTTAATTCACTGGTAAAATCCCCCAGTGAAACTATCTGGATTTGGAGATTTCTTCCATGGGAAAGTTTTAAAAATTGTGAATTAAAATTCCTTAAGATTTATAGGACTATCCAAATGATACATTTCATACTTGTTGGGTTATGGGAATTTGTATTTTTAAAGAAATTTATCATTTTGTAGACACCTCAAATCTATGAGATGGAAGGGATTTTTTTAAGTCCCTTGTTATTTTTTTGATGTATATAGTGATAAACACTGTTTCGTTACTGATATGGTTCTTTTCTATTTCTTTTGTCAGTTTTGCTAGAGTTTTGTCATTTTATTTTTTATCTGTTTTGAAGAGTCAACTCTATGCTGCATTCATTTTTTCTATTTCATTGATTTCTGCTCTTAATTTACTTTTCTTCATTGCTTTCTTTGCTCTTCTTTTTCTAATATCTTGAGATTGAAGTTCATATTATTGGTCTGAACTCTTTTCTATGCTTGCTATAGTCCTGTATATTTTCTTTTTAACACTCACTACTTTCACCATATGTCCAAAACTTTGATGATTGTGTTGTCATTTTCATTGTTGCACATATTTTTAAATTTATTTTAATTTGGAGGATGATAGCTTTACAATGTTGTATTGGTTTCTGTCATACAACAGTGTGAATCAGCCTTCCGTATACATATGTATTTTTTCTTAATTTATTTTTTATTTTACTTTATAATACTGTTTTGCTTTTGCCATACATTGACATGAATCCACCACAGGTGTACATGAGTTCCCTCCCACCTCTCTCCCCAAAGAAGGAAACTATAAGCAAGGTGAAAAGACAGCCTTTGGAATGGGAGAAAATAATAGCAAATGAAGCAACTGACAAAAAACTAATCTCAAAAATCTACAAGCAATTTATGCAGCTCAATTCCAGAAAAATAAATGACCCAATCAAAAAATAGCCAAAGACCTAAATAGACATTTCTCCAAAGAAGACGTACAGACGGCTACATATGTATTTTCGATGGTCTTTGAAAATTTCTTTTGGGGCCAATGGATTGTTTAGGTGTGTTTTTTCATTTCCAAGCGTTTGGGGACTTTTTCCTTTGATGTGCCTTTACCCTCCCACATTTATAATATGATTGTTAAATAGTTTTTGTATTACACTTCAGTTCAGTTCAGTTCACTTCAGTCGCTCAGTCGTGTCCGACTCTTTGTGAACCCATGAATCGCAGCACGCCAGGCCTCCCTGTCCATCACCATCTCCTGGAGTTCACTCAGACTCACGTCCATCGAGTCTGTGATGCCATCCAGCCAACTCATCCTCAGTCATCCCCTTCTCTTCCTGCCCCCAATCTCTCCCAGCATCAGAGTCTTTTCCAATGAGTCAACTCTTAGCATGAGGTGGCCAAAGTACTGAAGTTTCAGCTTTAGCATCATTCCTTCCAAAGAAATCCCAGGGCTGATCTCCTTCAGAATGGACTCGCTGGATCTCCTTGCAGTCCAAGGGACCCTCAAGAGTCTTCTCCAACACCACAGTTCAAAAGCATCAATTCTTTGGCGCTCAGCTTTCATCACAGTTCAACTCTCACATCCATACATGACCACAGGAAAAACCATAGCCTTGACTAGACAGACCTTAATCGGCAAAGTAATGTCTCTGCTTTTCAATATACTATCTAGGTTGGTCATAACTTTTCTTTCAAGGAGTAAGCGTCTTTTAATTTCATGGCTGCAGTCACCATCTGCAGTGATCTTGGAGCCCCAAAAAATAAAGTCTGACACTGTTTCTACTGTTTCCGCATCTATTTCCCATGAAGTGATGGGACCGGATGCCATGATCTTTGTTTTCTGAATGTTGAGCTTTAAGCCAACTTTTTCACTCTCCTCTTTCGCTTTCATCAATAGGCTTTTTAGCTTCTCTTCACTTTCTGCCATAAGGGTGGTGCATATCTGAGGTTATTGATATTTCTCCTGGCAATCTTGATTTCAGCTTGTGCTTCTTCCAGTCCAGCGTTTCTCATGATGTACTCTGCATATAAGTTAAATAAGCAGGGTGACAATATACAACCTTGATGTACTTCTTTTCCTATTTGGAACCAGTCTGTTGTTCCATGTCCAGTTCTAACTGTTGCTTCCTGACCTGCATACAGATTTCTCAAGAGGCAGGTTAAGTGGTCTGGTATTTCCATCTCTTTCAGAATTTTCAACAGTTTCTTGTGATCCACACAGTCAAAGGCTTTGGCATAGTCCATAAAGCAGAAATAGATGTTTTTCTGGAACTCTCTTGCTTTTTCCATGATCCAGCGGATGTTGGCAATTTGATCTCTGGTTCCTCTGCCTTTTCTGAAACCAACTTGAACATCAGGGAGTTCACGGTTCACGTGTTGCTGAAGCCTGGCTTGGAGAATTTCAATCATTATTTACTAACATGTGAGACGAGTGCAACAGTGCGGTAGTTTGAGCATTCCTTGGCATTGCCCTTCTTTGGGATTGGAAAGAAAACTGACATTTTCCAGTCCTGTGGCCACTGCTGAGTTTTCCAATTTTGCTGGCATATTGAGTGCAGCACTTTCACAGCATCATCTTTCAGGATTTGAAACAGCTCGACTGGAATTCCATCACCTCCACTAGCTTTGTTCGTAGTGATGCTTTCTAAGGCCCACTTGACTTCACATTCCAAGATGTCTGGCTCTAGATTAGTGATCACATCATCATGATTATCTGGGTCGTGAAGATCTTTTTTGTACAGTTCTTCCATGTATTCTTGCCACCTCTTCTTAATATCTTCTGCTTCTGTTAGGTCCAGACCATTTCTGTCCTTTTTCAAGCCCATCTGTGCATGAAATTTTCCCTTGGTATCTCTAATTTTCTTGAAGAGATCTGTAGTCTTTCCCATTCTGTTCTTTTCCTCTATTTCTTTGCATTGATCGCTGAAGAGGGCTTTCTTATCTCTTCTTGCTATTCTTTGGAACTCTGCACTCAGATGCTTATATCTTTCCTTTTCTCCTTTGCTTTTCACCTCTCTTCTTTTCATAGGTATTTGTAAGGCCTCCCCAGACAGCCATTTTGCTTTTTTGCATTTCTTTTCCATGGGGATTTTCTTGATCCCTGTCTCCTGTACAATGTCACGAACCTCATTCCATAGTTCATCAGGCACTCCATGTATCAGATCTAGACCCTTAAATCTATTTCTCACCTCCACTGTATAATCATAAGGGATTTGATTTAGGTCATACCTGAATGGTCTAGTGGTTTTCCCTACTTTCTTCAATTTAAGTCTGAATTTGGCAATAAGGAGTTCATGATCTGAGCCACAGTCAGCTCCCAGTCTTGTTTTTGTTGACTATATAGAGCTTCTCCATTTTTGGCTGCAAACAATATAATCAGTCTGATTTCAGTGTTGACCATCTGGTGATGTCCATGTGTAGAGTCTTCTCTTGTGTTGTTGGAAGAAGGTGTTTGCTAGGACCAGTGTTTTCTCTTGGCAAAACTCTATTAGTCTTTGCCCTGCTTCATTCAGCATTCCAAGACCAAATTTGCCTCTTACTCCAGGTGTCTCTTGACTTCCTACTTTTGCATTCCAGTCCCACATAATGAAAAGGACATTTTTTGGGGTGTTAGTTCTAAAAGATCTTGCAGGTCTTCATAAAACCGTTCAACTTCAGTTTCTTCAGCATTACTGGTTGGAGCATAGACTTGGATTACTGTAATATTGAATGGTTTGCCTTGGAGACGAACAGAGATCATTCTGTCATTTTTGAGACTGCACCCAAGCACTGCATTTCGGACTCTTTTGTTGACCATGATGGCTACTCCATTTCTTCCGAGGGATTCCTGCCCGCAGTAGTAGATGTAATGGCCATTTGAGTTAAATTCACCCATTCCAGTCCATTTTAGTTCGGTGATTCCTAGATTGTCGATGTTCACCCTTGCCATCTCTTGTTTGACCACTTCCAATTTGCCTTGATTCATGGACCTATGCATGGACCTTGATTCCAGGTTCCTATGCAATATTGCTCTTTACAGCATCGGATCTTGCTTCTATCATAGTCACATCCACATCTGGGTATTGTTTTTGCTTTGGCTCCATCCCTTCATTCTTTCTGGAGTTATTTCTCTACTGATCTCCAGTAGCATATTGGGCACCTAATGACCTGTGGAGTTCGTCTTTTGGTATCCTATCATTTTGCCTTTTCCTACTGTTCATGCGGTTCTCAAGGCAAGAATACTGAAGCGGCTTGCCATTCCCTTCTCCAGTGGACCACATTCTGTCAGGCCTCTCCACCATGACCCGCCCATCTTGGGTTGCCCTGTAGGCATGGCTTGGTTTCATTGAGTTAGACACATTACACAGTGCTTTTTTTTTTTTTTTTTTTTAGCTTCAATTGTCAACCTTAATTTAGAAAATTCAAAAGTAGAAGGAAAGGCAATTGAATTGATATACATTTTGGTTTATGGTGTACCTTTTGCCTTCCTGATATTATAAGATTCTTTTTATTATTTTCTATTTGTTAAAGTAGTATGATTTAGTCTTCTTTGAGGGTAGGTCTGCTGTTGACAAATTTTCTTAGTTTTCCCGTATGTTTTATTTCCTCTTCATTCTTAAAGGATATTTCTGCTGGATTAAAAATAGAAATTTGCAGTTGATTTCTTAAAAATGAAAATAATAACATGCCACTTATTTCCTGGCCTCTGTGGTTTCTGATGAGAAAACTACCATCACTCACATTGTTTTTCCTTTATGAATAAAGTGTTATTTTTTCTGGATGTTTTAAGAATTTTTGTCTTCAGTTTTCAGAAGTTTAATTATGATAGGTCTGGTATTAATTTCTTTGGCTTTTTTCTTTCTGTGATTTATCCAGCTTTTAAAATCTGTATATTTATGTCTCTTGTCCAATTTGGGATGTATTTATTCGTTATTTCTTTGAGTTTCTCTTGGCCCCATCCACTCTTTCCTCCTCTTATGGGACTCTGATGACACAAATGTTAAGTGTTTTTTACAGACTCTAAGTTATTTTATTTTTTTTGTTTATTTCCTTGATATTTTTCAAATAGAGTAACTTTCACTGTTCTTTCAATTTTCTGATTTTTTTTCTATTTCTTTTTGCTGTTGAGTCTTTCTACCTTTAATTTTTTATTATACTTTTCATTTGGTTCTTCCTATATCTTATGTTTTCTGCTGATGCCATTTCTCTGCTGAAGTTTCCTATTTTTCATTTAAGTGTATTCATAATTGATCACTAGAATTTTTACCATACCTGCTTTTATTTTTTACTTTTTTTTAATTTTTAAAATGTATTTTATTGAATTATAGTTGATTTACAGTATTATGTTTCTCTGTACAACAAGTGCTTCAGTTATACAAATATATATTATTTTTTGTATTCTTTTCCATTATGGTTTATTATATGATACTGAAAATAGTTCCTTGTGCTATACAGTAGGACTTTGCTGTTTATCCATTCTATATATAATAACTCGCATCTGCTAATCCCAAATCCTCAATCCATCCCCCTCAACCCATCTTACCTCCTTCTTCCCCTTGGCAACCACAAGTCTGTTCTCTATGTCTGAAAATAAACTTTTTTAAAAAATATATAAATTTATTTATTTTAATTGGAGCTAATAACTTTACAATATTGTATTGGTTTTGCCATACAGCAACATGAATCCACCATGAGTGTACATGTGTTCCCCATCCTGAACTCCCCTCCCACCTCCTTCCCCATACGATCCCTCTGGGTCATCCCAGTGCACCAGCCCTGAGCATCCTGTATCATGCATCGAACCTAGACTGGTGATTTGTTTCACATATGATATTATACATGTTTCAATGCCATTCTCCCAAATCATCCCACCTTTGCCCTCTCCCACAGAGTCCAAAAGGCTGTGCTATACACCTGCTTTTAAATCTTTGTTAGGTAACTCTAATATATCTCATCTCAGAGTTAGCATCCATTTATTATTTTTATTGTTTCAGTTTCGATTTAGTTTAAGATCTTCTTAGTTCTTGGTATGATGTGTGATTCTAAATTCAAACTTGGATGTGTATGTATTGTGTTATGAGACTCTGTATCTTAATTAAAGCTTCTATTTTAACTGGCTGTTTTGGAAACACTGTTCTGGAAGTCAAATGGAGGAGGACTACCTCCTAAATGTCATGTGGATGCAGAAACCAAGGTCCCCTGCTCAGCTTCCACTGGCACCTGACTTGTGGACTCTTCATTAGTGCTGGACAGGTGTAAGAATTTTGGCTTCCCAGGTAGTCTCCAAGGAAGCCATTTGAGCGGTGCTCCTTTCTGTGGTCGAGTGGAAGCCCTGGACACCTGCTTGGCTTTCTTTGAAGTCACTCTAGTGCTTCATACAGTTTCCTGACTGTAGCAGTGTAAGTTCTCCACTCAGCCTTCACATAGGTAGAAATGAGTCACAGTTTTTTTCTGTGATGTTTGTCTAGAGCAAAGCAATTTTAGGCTATAAAATTTCTGGTTTACCAGAAATTTCTGGTCTTTGCCTGGAGAAAGCAGGCTTCTGTTGGGGTGTAATTTTGTCTATTCCCTTTGATATGTCTAGATTGTCAACTTCAGCTCCATGCTTGATATGTCAGGCAAGAAGAAAACTCAAGGTACTTCCCACTGTGTCATTCCTCAGCTCCCAAGTTCCCTAACCAGCCTGCATTTTCTTTTCTAATGTTCAGAGTCTTCATGTGCTTGTTTTAAATATCATGTCTAGGATGTTTATTGTACTTAGTGGGAGGAATGGGAAAATGTATGTCATCTCCATCTCCCAGAAGCTAGAGACCAGCTTTTTTTTTTTTTTTTTTAAGTACAAGAAGAGAACACAAATATTTTGTTGGATTACTATGTACCATGTATTTGATTTGTGGTATCTCCCTTACGTTTCCCCTACTCTCCTAGTGTTTTCCCAGTTTTACCTATGAAGTATTCCGCTTTCAGAAAGCTTGAGAACCTTGCCTTAGGGCACACAGACAGAACACAAACTAACTGGAATTTGGGGTCCTCACGGGACTAACTTCCCAGCCTGTTTTACCCTCTATACTTGTGTCTTCCTACAATGTTCTCTGATATTTTCAGAGGAACAAAAGCTTTCCAAATCGTTTTAACAAATATCATTCTCAAGTCTCATAACAATTGTGTAAACTCAGTTAGAGGAAGAACTACTTTATTCAATAAAATGATAGATTTTGAGAATTAGTTAGCCCAAAGGGTAATTGGTTTCAAAATATGTCTCCTAGTTCAGAGCTCCTTGCTCCATGCTGTACCTTCTACAACTATAAAAGGGCAATGAATTAAACCATTTATTGGCATATTGAATACAACTTAGAGAAGCATAGCTCTAATGAGATAACAGTATTTACAAGGGCATTGGATGTCTAAAATGCCCTGATTTCCCCATTAGCCCAGCCTTCCTCGTCTGTATGTGGACATCCTTCAAACCTTGGCCTCTGAGCTGTGACGTATCCTCGGGGCTGTGAAGTATCCTCAGGGCTAACTTTGCACGTGTGACATGACAGGCATCTCATGCCACTATGGTTCTCTGTAAGTCTGCCCTTCCCCTTGTGAGTGAGGGTGAGAAAGAACTAAATATTTCATCTCTACAATCCTAGCACCTATTCTGGCCATTATATAGTAGAACCTCAAGAAACAATATTGAGTGAATGCACAAATAAGGAAAAGAAAGTCTAATCTGCTCCCTCCCCCAAATTATCTTACATTTGTAAGAAGATATTTCCTGATTGAACTTTGCTTTATTTAGCAAAAACATGCTGCCTACATTGAGAAAGAATTCAGGATGATTATAAAATTACACAAATTATCCATCCCCTTATGCTTTAATTTTTACCTGATCTTTTTTTAAAAAAAAATTACTTTTGATGAGAATATTTGTTTTCCTCTAATCAAATACGAGTAAGGAAATTTTCAAAGCACTGGCTGAGTGTAAGCTTTCTCATGGGATTTTATGGATTACTTTAGCTGGGGTTGAAGGAAAAGCTATTGATTTCACCTGTTATCTATGAGGCTTTAATCAATCAATATCACAATATATATATATTAGTTGCTGTATGTTCAACAAAATCCTAAAACATAATTTAACTCTAGAAGAAACATCTATGCCCCCTTCTCCTGTGTTATTCACATTGTAGTGTAGAATAATTGCAATGCCTGGATGCCTGGTCCCTTCCATTGTTATTCACATTGAAGAAGTAATGAGTGAGGACTTCCCTGATGATCCAGTGGTTAAGACTTTGCCTTCCAATGCAAAGGGTGCGAGTTTGACCGCTGAACAGGGAACTGAGAATCCACATGCCTTGCAGCCAAAACAAACAAACAAACAAACAAACAAACAACCACAGAATCAATATTGCAACAAATTCAATGAAAGCTTTACAATATTAAAAAAAACACACACACATTAAAATTTTAAAAATAAATAATGAGAAAACAATACCAAACTATGGAAAATAAATCCTGGGTTGAAAAGGGTATATTTTAGAAACACAGTGGTAACTTAAAAATAAGGAAATCCTGCGTTGATTGCATACTATATACTAGCCATTATACAAAACATATAGTGTCCCTCAAAATAAACCTTTTATAATAGATATTGTTAGTCTCCTTTTTATACATGAAAAATCTGACACTTGGAGGGACTGAATAATTCACTAAATGCTAAGCATTAACTGAAAGAGCTAGCATCCATATTGAGCTTTTAATCAAAATCTGTACTCTGTAAAATGCACCAAGTCCATTTTGCTGAGTATCCAGTAAGAATATAATAAATGATATGTGCTTTAAGAATTAAGGAAAGGAGAAAATGAGAAGGAAGTATATATGAAGATCGTATATACACGGAGGTCTGTGATATGAAGGGTTTAGATGCAGGGTGAGGAGATGTGGGGCCTGGGTAGAGATGGAAAGAGATTCCTCACACAGGGAAGAATGGAACCATCTGATTAGGAGAGAGACATATGAGAAATAAATGAAGCCTCCAAAGCGGGGCCATATAATGAGTGGTAAAGTGTAAGTTGGACTTGATGGGAGAAGAATTAGAGGAATATCAAAGACTTTTGAACAGATGAGTATAAACTGCATATGATTTAGAGATTAACCTTGCAGTTGGGCCAGAATGGATCAAAATAAAGATATACTTTCAGTGTAGGGAACCACTAGAGGCCAGGACAGTTTGTGCAGGTCTAGATGTAGATAAAGACAGGGGAAAGGGAGGGAACGATACCAAGAGGGAGCACTCCCTAGATCTGGGCAACAGATTGAATGTGATGGAAGGAGAGGAATGCATTGCATGTGTCAAACCCACGTGGTTGTTAGAGCATGAAAACGACATGGTGGAGAAAAAACCTGTGCTTGTGACCTCACCATACACTAATTTGTGGTCGAGGAATGTTAACCTGTTCCTTTATCAGTTCATAGCCTTCCCAATCGAATTACAAGACTCACCCACAGAGCTGCTAGGAAAATTAAAAGAAATACAATATTTAATGAACCTGGATCATAACAGTCTCTCAGCAACTATGTGTTTATATCCGTGGATAAATGGCAGTGACATTCAAAGGAAGAAAAAGCACTGTGGAGTGGAAAGAAGATGAATTAGAGTTGGGGATCCTGATAAGTGTCTGTGTAGGGATTCCATCCACATCTGGAAGAAGATGTGGACCATAAAGGCAGATCACAAGTCCCCAGTTCATGAAGTTAGATAACAACCTCTGTGACCTAAGGTGTTCAGGTTAAAACAGCACAGAGTGTCTGCAGATGGCTTCTGGGGAAAGCCCAAAGTAGGTCAAATACATATGACCTGATATTCCTGGGGAATATGGGGCCTTCTACTTTGTATATGTTTTATATATGACAGGTCCTTAGCTTCCATGCTGCCTTTGTGTCAGTCTGAGTTGGTATCTTTTTGAACTTACACAGATAATGTTCCTTACATCACTTCTGATGTCCTCTTCTGCTTTCACTATATTATGTTTTCTGAGCATCTCCTCTTATTTTATTTTAAAGCAAGATCTCTTTCTGGGCTTTATAACTCTCCTATCACTATGCTGGGTTACATTTATTATACCCATTACACGGGGGGTGCAAACTAAGATATAGGAAAGTTAAGGGATTTATTTGGGTCAACATCCTACTAGAGTAAAGCTAGTCATGAACCTATGGGGAAACCTGAAGGCTTGAAGAGACTACAGCCATCACCTTGTCCACTAGTGAACAAAACTTAGAATGGAACAGATAGTAAATATCTTAGGTTTTGTCAGCTAGATACTGTCTCCATTGCCTATTCTCCCCCTCCTCCATCTCCTCATTCCTCCTCTTTAATAATTCTTTGAAAACTTGAAAATAAGTATTAGCTTGCAGGTTGTACAGACCGGCCATGAATCAAATTTGTCAACTTCGAACCAATTTAATTCTTTCACTTTCTAGATGAGGTGAGAAACAGATGGGTTTAGTGAGGTGCCCAGGGTGACCCAGCAGGAGAGTGATGAAGCTGTTTAGACCTCAGATTTCTTCACCAATATTTCCCTCCTCACCATAGCTCAAAATCTTGAACCATAGCCAATTGTAGAAATAGTTCTTTACCTACTTAAACTACCAATAGGACCATTCGAAGGGCCATGGCTATGAGGGAACCAGGTTTTGTCTCTCGACCTCTGTGCTTGTTCTTGTCACTCACTTTTTAAAAAAATATCATTGTGCATTGCCTTAGTTCAACAGTGTTTGGGGTAATTTTTGTAAAATTACAAATAACCCACAATTATTGAATAAAAAAGCAATTGCATCATGCAAAGAATAAAAGAGGGAAGTGAGAATGCCAAGAAAAATGCTAGCAGGAGGTAGTAAGTTTTGCCTTGGACTTCCACTTGACCAACACAGAGAGCAATTCATCATTAGTCACAAAAGCCAGCACTCAAAAGCTTAAAAGCTTAAGAAGGAATCAGTTGTTTGTTGCCACACATATTGTGCTAGTTTTTAGAACCAAGAGGTATTCCCATAGGAGTGAAGAGTGTTTTATGTGACAGTGACCCAGGCTGCCTTATCAAGTTGTACAGCATTGCAAGAATGTGGGGGTTGCTCAGATTCTGGGGAACCCCTCTTCTTTTGTCCCCAGATTTGAGAGTGGGAATTCTCATACTTTACAAGCATTTAAAATGCCTGATTTTCTAAACTTTTACCAGATATCAGTGTCAGACCTAACTTCAAGGACTGACAGTAGCCCTCTGACCTCTAGCCTCAGGGTAGATTTCCCCCTGGAGAGCTGACCTGTGCCTGCCCCATATTCTGTCTGGTCTAAAAACTCAACGAGCCAGACCTAGTCAGAGCAACTACTAAAGTGGAGGAAGAAGGATGATAGAATCTGAGCCAAGCAAAGGTTTTCCATACCAAAACAATTCTTAATCAATGGCAGGGGCATCACCACTACTTACTATATATTTTCAATTAAGTTACCAAAGGCTCTGCACACAGTAGGTACTTAATGCTAGTGGATTTCTTGTCCACTCTGCCCTGACATCTGCCTCTTTTCAGTGTGACTGAAGGTTTCCAAAATTTGAAGCCAAAATATATTGACGTTTTCACCTGTGTTTAGTTGGCTCTTCATCCTTTTGCCAGCTGAGAAGATGATGGTGAGTATAATGATACTCAATGATACTGGATTTGAATGCACTGGATTCAAGATGCAAAACAGGAAACTTCTGGTCTCTTCTCTCTTCGGAGTTTCCACCCTGACATACATATAATTTCCTCTTCTTTCCCAGGCCTGCCTCCCCCACAGGAAAGTTGAACCTGTTTCTTCTCTTTTAGGTTTTTCTCAATCTCAGTGCATGCATGGTCCCCTGTCCTAACCCTTGGCACTAACCATTCAACAGTCTCTCTGCCCTCCAATTATTCATTCTGCAGGGATTGCTTTTCTATTTCACCTGCTCCATCTCAGAACTATAGTCTTTACTTTACTTTCTCTTTTCGTATATTTTCCAGCTTTCCCTAAAAGCTTCACCTCAAGTTATGCTGTAGAAATAGGTTGAGAATGATTATGGAGAGCAGTCATTCCTTCAGTGGCTCTTTAGTGTGCATGTTTGGGGTTCTGTGACTAAAGTGGAAAACAAGACAAGAACTACAGATCCTCATGTAGTAATAGCAGGGAGCACAATCTGTTGACAGATTTTTAAGCCTATGCATTTAATTATCCACCCAATCAAGGTTGTGAAATAATGGGGATTAGACTTTCATTTACTGTTTCAACAACCTGCACTCACTTTTCTGGGTCGTCAGCATCCCTTTGTTATTAAACACCTGGTCTTCCAACAGCCTTTCATTATATTTCAGGAATATTTGCAGTAACTTTATCTCCCCTCACAGAATGAAAGGCATCCTTTCTTGCTGACATAATCTGTATCAGCAAAGGGGAAGAGGATTAAGGAAAGGAGATCTTTCAGAATAGCACACACAGCTTATGGTAAGAGGCTGGATTTTACCAGGTCTTTTTCATCTTGTTCACATTCTTTGATTTCATAATTATTATCACCAAATCATTTATGGACCAGACCATGGCCTGTGAAACTAGGCAAGTGTGTGTTAGAATCTTGTTTTGATATCTTGCTATGTGGTTTTGGAAGGTTCTTTGACCATTTTCATCCTCTGTGTTCTTACCAGGGAAATGGAAAATAAGTAGAACTAGCTGAAAGTTTGTGGTGAGGAATAGTAAATATATGTGAAGCCTTTAGTTGAAACTAGCATGTAACTAACATTGAATAAATGGTGCCTGTTATAATTACTCCCTGTAGATTTTTGACTTGCATTTTGAGGCCTGATGATTATCTAAGCATCAGAAACTCAGTCCTGATTTGGGACCAGATGAATGCTTGATGGCTCTCTATAAATGCCTGAATATGAATGATTAGACACTAGACACTTCAGGTTAGTATAGAAGATGACAGGATCTTTTTCTTTTAGGAGGAATGTGCAGCCATAGTCACATTAAAAATTAAATCACATTTGACATTGTAAAGGCAAAGCACAACAAAGCCACCGTTGATATTTCATCTTGCAGATATCTAGTGTGAACTTATTTTAATACTTTTTCTAATCTCCAGACCCTGATAGAAGATAGAGAAAATAGCTCCTGGAATATAGTCTACAATAATAATAGCATTCCATTGGAGTGTCAGCTTGATGGGGGTGAAAACAAAGATGCCTATTTCAACTCAACATTATCTTGCATGATTTGTATTACTGATATCACATCCGCAGTGTTCGAAAGCAAGCTTGGGAATTTGCAGACACTACTAAATTATGGGAAATAACCAATAATGAGACCCACTGCTTTCTGATGGAAGAGGAATTTGCTCATTTGGACACCTCAGTTTAATAGAGAGCTAAATGGATGGTAAATAGAGTTTGGTGTAGATAAAGGTTGAATAGTGTGTTTTGAAACACAGACTAAAGAGAAGGAATACCTAATGAACTGGAAGTGCTTTAGAATAATGACTCAGAGAAGATTGGTGAGATATGAGAGATGATGATCTAAATGTATTAATAAAAACTCAAATCATTTTTCTTTGCAGAGAAGGACAGAAGTGTTCACCAGAAGGAACTAATACTTTCCAGGAATCAGCATTTCAGAAAGAGCAGGGACTTTTAGAATCAGACCCACGTAAATTTAGTTTCTGCTCAGTCCTTTTCTAAAGTTATATGATTTGAAGCAATTCTATTAATATAGCCAAACCCTATGTCCTTCATCTGAAAATAGGAATAAGTCATATCTGCCCTGACTGCTCATAAGATCTTGTCTGTTGAACACTATAAGGATACATGAGCTGGGGGGTGGAGATTGGCCACACTGGATACCTCATAGATTTGTAGATGTATTATAATAATATTCTTGAAGATGACCCCAAAGCTTTCTTTTTCTTTTAATCAATATATTGCAAAATACTTCCAGTATATAGAAGCAAACTATCCTGAAAATTGGCATTTATTTTTCCTAAATGGCCCAGAGTACCATCAAAACTGAAGAAGGCCCTGAAACGTGCATGGTTAGAGGTACGCAGAGTTCCAGGGACACGAGAGGTGGCCAGGAGGAACTAGTTTGTGGGTGAGATGTGAAACAGCTCTGATGGTGATTTCTGTAGGATTGACATTGCCCATGGATAAGATGGCAGCATCACCGAGCATCAGCGTGAGTCTGTGGGAATATGACAGAGTAAATTAACCCTTTGAGGGGAACAATCAACTAGGGTGGAAATTGTCCTCCTCCTTTGAAACAGAATCCCTCACTGTAACTGTCCATTGACTTACCTGGCTCTTTTTCTGTCCTGGAAGCACCTTGTAATTTTTTAAAATAATTAATCCTCTATTTCATTTTTTTAAAATTATGGGCTTCACCCCACTGCATGTGGGACCTTGGTGCCCTAACCAGAGATTCAATCCATGTCCCCTGTGTTGGACGGTAGAATCTCAACCACTGGATCACTAGTGAAGTCCGTGAGGGCAAATATTAGTGCTCCTATTTCCACAGGAAAGTATCCAAATGTATTACGTCCTTGATACCTTGTTTCTGAATGAGTCATGCATGAATCTCTCTTCTGCTGCCTTCCATTGAAGACAATGACATCATTTTTAAGGTTATTTGTTTTAGCTTGTCTTTTTAAAAAAATTCATGAGTATGCTTCTTTCTTCTCTATTTTAGTTTTTGTCAGTCAATATTTATTGGATGCACAGTGAATGACAGTCATTGTGGTAAACACTTTTAAGTCTTTATTTAACTTTTGAAACAACCATGTGAGATCAACAATGTCAGCTCCATTTTCTAGATAAAGAAAATGAGGCTCAGATAGGAAAATAGTAAGTGCCTAAGGTTGCCCAATAAGCAGATATGAGAACAGAGATTCAAAGCTAAATCCACCAGTCTCCAGAAATCTCTTAAACTCTACTCTTTAGGATCCTTGGCAGTGATACCCTGGACATTCTACCCCATCCACCTCTCAAAGATTATTCTGATATTTTCCTATTTTCATTGACATGCACAAGTTTGAAGTCTTTGTAGATTGCTTTATTCTATTCTATTATAAAATTCCCCCAAATAATTCCAGTATCCTTGCCCTAGGAATATGTCAACTTTCATTAATTTTCTTGCATTCCCATTTGTGTTTAGAGAAGTAGCCTACTTAGTTGGACTTGATTTTGCCCCATTATATATCTACCCATCTAAACACATTTCTGTGGGCTATATGCGAGCTCTGCTAAAAGAACTACAAGGAAATCCCTTTGTGCAATAGGCATGCAGGAAAAAATTGAGTTTGAGTCCATCATTATCACACATAAAAATTCCAACAGCTTCCTTTTTTGCTAGTAAAATCAATTCTGTTGCTAGTGAGTTAATATCTGTTCTTATGGGAAATTAGACACCCATTTCCAGGCATATCCCTTTTATACTCCCTGACAGAAACTCTCTTGTAAAGCCCTCACTGTCTCCCTGATTATTCTTAACGCTCTTCAAGGATAGGAAGCAGGTCTTACTTATTCCAGTGAACTAGTTGGTGAAACGTATTCACTAGTCTGGTCAAATTGTTTTCCTCTGTGTTCCCAAGTAAGCCAAATCTTTTCATTTATCTATATAATTTCTCTGAGTGTACTGTCATTACACTTATCTGCCATCCAAACATGACTCATTTCTAATAATAACTAGAATTGGGATGTTCCTTTAGAGCATATGAAGCATGCTCACATATGCTATTTCATCAAATTCTCACATTATCCCAGTGAGAAGAATACTTCAAATACCCTTAGTTTACAGAGAACACAATGCACTGGTTAGGTGACTTGTCAGGGAACGCCAAACCAATGAAGGGTCTTGTTGGGGTTCTGACACAGATATTCTGATGCTAAAGTCTACGTTTTTTTTCTCTCCTTCTATTTTTTATTTATTTATTTATTTTTATTTACTTTACAATACTGTATTGGTTTTGCCATACTTGTTGCTTCACTGTGGTTCCAACATGATCAGGAAGCCTTTGTTTTCTGATCATCCTCTCCTCTCAACTTCTACATCCTTCGATGACAAAGAAAGGTGTTCTCTTTAGTCCACCATCACCGTTAGAATATGCATGCACGCATGCTCAGTCACTCAGCTGTGTCCAACTCTTTGTGACACATGGACCATAGCCCATCAGGTTCCTCTGTCCATGGAATCTTCCTGACAAGAATGCTGGAGCCATTAGAGTATGAATAAGCAAATAAACAAGGTAATCAGTATGCAAGCCATGCAAACACAGATTAAAACCAAATCTAAAAAATACATATATTTTAGATTATTTTCCATTATAGGCTATCACAAGATACTGAGCATCTCTGCTATACAGTGCATCCATTTGTTTAGCTACTGGGTTCAGTTCCATTCAGTCTCTCAGTTGTGTCCGACTATTTGTGATGCCATGAATTGCAGCGCACCAGGCCTCCCTGTCCATCACCATCTCCCAGAGTTCACTCAGACTCACATCCATCGAGTCCGAGATGCCATCCAGCCATCTCATCCTCGGTCGTCCCCTTCTTCTCCTGCCCCCAATCCCTCCCAGGATCAGAGTCTTTTCCAATGAGTCAGCTCTTTGCATGAGGTGGCCAAAGTACTGGAGCTTCAGCTTTAGCATCATTCCTTCCAAAGAAATCCCAGGGTTGATCTCCTCAGAATGGACTGGTTGGATCTCCTTGCAGTCCAAGGGACCCTCAAGAGTCTTCTCCAACACCACAGTTCAAAAGCATCAATTCTTCAGTGCTCAGCTTTCTTCACAGTCCAACACTCACATGCATACATTACCACAGGAAAAACCACAGCCTTGGCTAGACGGACCTTAATCGGCAAAGTAATGTCTCTGCTTTTCAATATACTATCTAGGTTGGTCATAACTTTCCTTCCAAGGAGTAAGCGTCTTTTAATTTCATGGCTGCAGTCACCATCTGCAGTGATTTTGGAGCCCCAAAAAATAAAGTCTGACACTGTTTCCACTGTTTCCCCATCTATTTCCCATGAAGTGATGGGACCAGATGCCATGATCTTCGTTTTCTGAATGTTGAGCTTTAAGCCAACTTTTTCGCTCTCCTCTTTCACTTTCATCAAGAGGCTTTTTAGCTCCTCTTCACTTTCTGTCATAAGGGTGGTGTCATCTGCATATCTGAGGTTACTGATATTTCTCCTGGCAATCTTGATTCCAGCTTGTGTTTCTTCCAGTCCAGAGTTTCTCATGATGTACTCTGCATATAAGTTAAATAAGCAGGGTGACAATAGACAGCCTTGACGTACTCCTTTTCCTATTTGGAACCAGTCTGTTGTTCCATGTCCAGTTCTAACTGTTGCTTCCTGACCTGCATACAGATTTCTCAAGAGGCACGTTAGGTGGTCTGGTATTACCATCTCTTTCAGAATTTTCCTCAGTTTCTTGTGATCCACACAGTCAAAGGCTTTGGCATAGTCAATAAAGTGGAAAGAGATGTTTTTCTGGAACTCGCTTGCTTTTTCCATGATCCAGCGGATGTTGGCAATTTGATCTCTGGTTCCTCTGCCTTTTCTAAAACCAGCTTGAACATCAAGGAGTTCACGGTTCACGTATTGCTGAAGCGTGGCTTGGAGAATTTTGAGCATTGCTTTATTAGCATGTGAGATGAGTGCAATTGTGCAGTAGTTTGAGCATTCTTTGGCATTGCCTTTCTTTGGGATTGGAATGAAAACTGACCTTTTCCAGTCCTGTGGCCACTGCTGAGTTTTCCAAATTTGCTGGCATATTGAGTGCAGCACTTTCACAGCATCATCTTTCAAGATTTGAAAGAGCTCAACTGGAATTCCATCACCTCCACTAGCTTTGTTCGTAGTGATGCTTTCTAAGGCCCACTTGGCTTCACATTCCAAGATGTCTGGCTCTAGATTAGTGATCACATCATCATGATTATCTGGGTTGTGAAGATCTTTTTTGTACAGTTCTTCCATGTATTCTTGCCACCTCTTCTTAATATCTTCTTCTTCTGTTAGGTCCATACCATTTCTGTCCTTTATCGAGCCCATCTTTAGCCAACCCAATATTTTATATATAGTGATGTATATATGTTAATCCCAACCTCTTAATTTATCTTTTCCCCTTCCCTTTGATAACCATAAGTTTTCTATGCCTGTGAGTCTATTTCTGTTTTATAAATACATTTGTTGTATCTTTTTATTTTTTTAGATTCCAAATATAAGTGATATCATATAATATTTGTCTTTTTCTTTTTGACTTACCTCGCTTAGTATGATCATCTCTAGGTCCATTGATGGTGCTGCATATGGCATTATTTCTTTTTATGATTGAATAATATACTGCTCACATTTTAATCAAGCCCCCTTTAGAGACATTCTGGCAGCACCAGAGCCTGCTTTGTCTCACTGTACTTAGCATGTGACAGTAGCACTTAACACACCGTGCTTTGTGCTGAAGATCTAGTGGGTAATGGTTTTCTTTGTGCTCTACTTGAGGAACTGTACAGAGTACCTCTGAGGCACATATCACAGGATGGAATAGCAGGGGGTGGGGAGGGGAGAATTCACACAATTTAGAGAATTAACAGAAGTCAAATGTACTTACTACTTACTATATGCTGGAGATGGTTTTAATGATATTATGCATATCAATTCATTCCATCATAAAAGCAATGCTGAGAGTGATATACAATTGTTATCCCCATTTTACAATTGAAGAACTGAAGGACAAGCAAAAATGTCCAGAGGCAAAGCTAGAAAGTGTTCGATTTGGGATATATATCTGGACAACCTTACCACAGAGTCTGTGCCTTATGTAACTATCTGTGTCAGCATAGGATAGTTAGAGCTGGGGTGTGGAGAGGGTAGACTGGCAAGATGTAGGCCTGAGGAATGGTTTACAGCTTTAGATAAACTGACTTTATTCCTCTGAGAAAGTCAAGAAAGGGTATAAATTGTCAACAGCTCTGTTTAACGGAGATCACATGGATGAGGGATCAAGCTTGTGTTGGCAACATCACTTGTCAGTCTGAGGATGCTCTGAGCCGATTGCCCCATTTAAGAGCAGTCATAATAATACCATCTACTATTTACTGACTAATCCCCCCTAATTTTCATTGTCTCCTTATTATCTGTGAATACATTCCAAGGTCCCTCATGTAGCCCCAAAGAAACCAACAATTTAGATCTTCCTTATCTGTTCAGATTTCTCTCCTACCACATCTCTCCACACATTTTAAGTTCTGATCATATCAATGGGTTTATTGCTCCCTGTACACTCTTCATTTTGAGGGCTTTACTTAACGTTCTTTACATGCCCTTCACGTTCTTAGTGCCTGAACAATTCTTTCAGCCTCAATTAACTGTACTCTAACATAAGAAGACTCCTTTCAGCCCAAAGTTTAGGGGAGATGTCTCTCTTCTGGGACACCAAGTCTGGATATTTACACATTAGAATGACCACTTTGTTTTGTGTATCTATCATTCACCCAGTTTCAGTTCCCTTAAGGGTAAACTCTGCCTTATTTACTTTTGTGTCCAGGAATCTAGCATGGCAGGTGACACATGCTAAGTGTCAAAAAGCTAATTGAATTATGTATCAAACCTTGATATAGGACTTAGAATCCAGCTCTGATTTCAATATAGCATCATGAGTTTGATGTTACCTAGTGTAGATTACGGAAGAAACTTACAGAAAACTTGAGTGCAGAGAAACAAAATACGTTATGAAAATTTGCATAGAATAAGCAATAAGTATAATAAGTAAGGGGTAGATTTAGGAAGGATTCAAACCTAGCACTATTCAGAGTCTGCATCTGTTTCTAGGTCTGTACATTGTGGCACACTGACTTCCTCCCCGTAAGTGAGATGACAGTTGAAATTTGGGAAATTGAGCTGAAGAATCAAGAATCATGAGACTCAATGGAGTGGAAAAACAGAATAAGAGGGCAGCTTTTGAAATGCCTTAGGCATTTCCTTTTTATTTACATTTACATTTAAAGTCACTCAGCCACATCCAGCTCTTTGCAACCTCATGGACTATACAGTCCATGGAATTTTCCAGGCCAGAATACTGGAGGTGGTAGCCTTTCCCTTCTTCGGGGGATCTTCCCCACCCACTGATTGAACCCAGGTCTCCCTCATTGTAGGCAGATTCTTTGCCAGCTGAGCCATAAGGGAAGCCCCGGATTACTGGGGTGGGTAGCCTATCCCTTCTCCAGGGGATCTTCCCGACCCAGGAATCAAACTGGGGTCTCCTGAATTGCAGGGGGGAATTCTTTACCAAATGAGCTATCAGGGAAGCCAAAAATCTGACACTTGCAGTTCGTTTCCTCCTGCCGCTTAAGACAGAAATAAAAAATGTCTGACACTTGTGCCTATTTCCTCCACTTGGAGACCCCTAGCCTTCCTATCTGTTATCTTCTCATTCGCCTGTTTTCTTTTAGGAGAATTATGTTGCCTAGGGAAAGGGAAGTCATCCCTAAATTGGTGATGCAACATGTTCTCCTAACCCTCATATTGAGTCTTTGATCCAGGGGCCCCAAGGAGTAGTTGGAGAAAGCTGCCGCAGTAGCAGGAGTTTGAGCAACCATTTGTAACTTAAAAGCCTTCATGCGGCTGAAAACAAATCCAGTCACATGGTTACAGATTCAGGGAGCAAACAGAAAAAAGGAACAATCAGCAAAGTTAAAAGTCACATTATGTCCACAGTTAGGGTACAAAGTGTTGCACCAGTCCATTTAGGATTGTTAGATGTCATCAGATTAAGAAGAGGCTTCACATATGATTGTTGTCACAGGTGTTTCCAGCCTTGGAGAAAGAAAGTCCTTTCCTTGAAGTGGAGATGCCCACCATGGGAAGCCTTCCATTGATGAAGAGGGGAGTGCTCCACGGACCCAGCAGTTAGACAGATTGTGGAGTGCAGTGTAGGAGTGAGCCCAGGACAGGAAGGCATTGTCTTGAGGATCAAAAGGCAGACTCAGGATTTTTGGACTCTGAAGAAGCAGGCTCACATAGAGTATCAGGCCCATCCAGATCAAGTTCAAGGGAAGTTGTGATGCTCATTGTGCTTGCAGGAGTCCACAGGGTATGAAGAAGCACTGTGGGAAGAGTCCATTTAGCAGCCACCCTTCTTATTACACGTGCTTGAACTAGGAAGGGGCAGGACACATAGAACTTGGCCAAACTTAGATCACAGGTTTCAGGAGATCAGCAAGTCCTGGGATGAATCATAGTAATAATGTTGCCCATGACAATGCAAATAATTCTAGCTAACATTTTTTATCAAATACTACAATACACTGATGGTTTTAACTGCTTTATGCATATAGTATTCCTTTTTCCTTTCAAAAGCAAGCACTAACCCCATTTACTAAATGAGAAAACAAGAAAGATTAAGTGCCTTGCTCAGATTTACATATACTGAGTGAAAGAACCATACTCCAAACTCAAACAACTCTCTGACATCAGATCTCACACTTTTAACAAGAATTCTACACTACCCATCTGGTGTTGTCCTCCAATGCGGTGCTGATTCCCAGGTAGGTCAACCTGAAAGAACAAAACTGAAAAGAAACAAAAGAGGGACTTTCCTGGTATACCAGTGGCTAAGACTCTGTGCTCCCAATGCAGGGGTCCCAGGTTCAATCTCTGGTCAGGGAAGTAGATCCCACACACCACAACTAAAGATTCCACATGCTGCAACAAAGACCAAAGCTTATGTATGTCCCAACTATGATCCAGCACAGTTGAAGAAATTCATAAAAGTAAATATTAAAAACAAAAGAAGCAAAAGAATCTCAGGCAAGGGTGGGCAAGGGCTGTACAAGCACACAAGATAGAATGTATGTGAGGTGGATGAGGAATATAGGGCAGCCTCCTTCTGCTCAGGTGCAGGTGCTAAAGAGAAATCCAGACAAGGCGTTTATTGGTTATAGAATAGATTCCAAAGTTGAACTTAAAAGTTTATTTAATCAATGATTCACTCGCTCCAGTTTTAATAAACCCATAGACCAGAATGTCGGGAAACTATGCAAATACATGCCTGATGTTTGGACAAAGACAGAAACAGCAGATCAACATTATCAACACAGACAGCTTAAATGGCCACCCCAAGTTGATCATTTGTTTCAGGCCTTTTTCCAGACAGAATTAGGCTGATTTTATTAGACATGTGCTCTTTTTAACAGGGGCAGTATTTCTGTCTCAAACCAACTATAGCTTTGCTATACCTTATCTCTCTCAAGAGCTAATGGGGTAGCTGACATAGAATCACTGACAGGCCTCTGCCACCAACAGAAATAAATGCTTACAAGTCTTCTAGGGCCTACTGCCAATATTAAGGACATCCATGATCTTCCCCCACACTGAACTCCTTCTAAACACCAAGGCTTCCAAATCTTCTCCACCACCACCTAAAATAAGATTAGATATCAAGGAAGCAAAATGCATTGAATTTTTAAAAAAGGGACCTTGGAGTTCTCTTTTGCAGATATTAAACGCAAGGCCAAAGGCATTCATTCAAGTCCCTTGGGCCACTTTTCAAAGAAATAAAAAAAAATTTAAGTAAACTGTTATGTGAAACAAATGAAGAAACTACCAGGGAAAATTGCAGAATAATAAAATAAAGACATCCTCAGGGCATAATTATATCCTGGACTCAGGCTGATTTTGCAGATGAAAGGAGCACAGGCCAAGAAGTTATGTGACTAGGGTCTTCATCCCAGCTCTGTCCATTCATTGGCTCTGGGGTCATGCCTTGGGCAAGGCACTCAATCATTTAAGGATTCAGTTCCTATTCTGCTGCAGAGAGAATTCACAGATGGTCCCAAAGTAGTGACAAAGCTATGCATTCTGTCTGTCTTTTTCTTTACTCTCATACCATTCATTGAAATGGGAGTCAAACCTCAACGTCCAGTTCCAAGAAAGAATTTTAGATATTATTTTCTAGAGATTCTGCCTTTTTTAGTATCTAGTATGCTGGATCATCGAAAAAGCAAGAGAGTTCCAGAAAAACATTTATTTCCGCTTTATTGACTATGCCAAAGCCTTTGACTGTGTGGATCACAATAAGCTGTGGAAAATTCTGAAAGAGACAGGAATACCAGACTACCTGACCTGCCTCTTGAGAATCCTGTATGCAGGTCAGGAAGCAACAGTTAGAACTGGACATGGAACAACAGACTGGTTCCAAATAGGAAAAGGAGTACGTCAAGGCTGTATATTGTTACCTTGCTTATTTGACTTATATGCAGAGTATCATGAGAAATGCTGGGTTGGAAGAAGCACAAGCTGGAATCAAGATTTCCAGGAGAAATATCAATAACCTCAGATATGCAGATGAAACCACCCTTATGGCAGAAAGTGAAGAGGAACTAAAGCCTCTTGATGAAAGTGAAAGAGGAGAGCGAAAAAGTTGGCTTAAAGCTCAACATTCAGAAAACGAAGATCATGGCATCTGGTCCCATCACTTCATGGCAAATAGATGGGGAAACAGTGGCAGACTTTATTTGGGGGGAGGAGGGCTCCAAAATCACTGCAGATGGTGATTGCAGCCGTGAAATTAAAAGATGCTTACTTATGACCAATCTAGACAGCATATTAAAAAGCAGAGGCATTACTTTGCCAACAAAGGTCTGTCTAGTCAAAGTTATGGTTTTTCCTGTGGTCACGTATGGATGTGAGAGTTGGACTGTGAAGAAAGCTGAGCGCCAAAGAATTGATGCTTTTGAACTGTGGTGTTGGAGAAGACTCTTTAGAGTCCCTTGGACTGCAAGGAGGTCCAACCAGTCCATCCTAAATGAAATCAGTCCTGGGTGTTCATTGGAAGGACTGATGTTAAAGGTGAAACTCCAGTTCTTTGGCCACCTCATGCGAAGAGTTGACTCATTGGAAAAGACTCTGATGCTGGGAGGGATTGGGGGCAGGAGGAGAAGGGGATGACGGAGGATGAGATGGCTGGATGCTATGACTGACTTGATGGTCATGAGTTTGAGTGAACTCTGGGAGTTGGTGATGGACAGGGAGGCCTGGCGTGTGTGATTCATGGGGTCGCAGAGAGTCGGACATGACTGAGCGACTGAACTGAACAGATTTACTGTTTAGCACAGGAATTATTTTACTATGTTGTTGTTGTCTTCTGTTGTTATTTAACTTATCAGAGGTAGAATCAATTGATTTTCTGGCTTTTATGCTAATTCCAGCTTTGCCTCATCATGATCAGATAGTATTGCTTGCATTATTTTATTTTGGAGAATATATTCATACACTCTTTGTCATCAGTCATTTAGAAGTTTCTATGGATCACCTCAAGTATCTATCATCACAGTTATTAGGCTACAGAGGTTAAAATAGATAGATCTACTATTAAGTCTACTTTAAAAATTGCATTACTTAAATCATTTATTTGGGCTTCCCAGGTGGTGCTAGTGGTAAAGAACCTGCCTGCCAATGCAGGAGACATGAGAGCCACGAGTTCAATCCCTGGGTCGTAAAGATGCCCTGGAAGAAGGCATGGCAACCCACTCCAGTATTCTTAGCTGGAGAATCCCATAGACAGAGGAGTCTAGCTGGCTACAGTCCATGGGGTCACTGAGTCAGATAGGACTGACTCACACACACATAAGTCATCTATATACTTTTTCTTTTTTTGACCACTTGATTTTTCATGGAATAAAAGAGGAGAATTATAGTCTATTATTAATTTGTTTCTGTGTATTTTTTCATACCCTCTCCTGTATATATAGATATAGATATAGATATAGATATAGATATATCTTCTTGTTTGGGTCGAAAGTCAGAAGTGTCCTCACTAACCAGCTCTCTTCAAGCACCAGTACAGCGGACAGTGGGAACTTTCAGACACCTCTGAGAAGTCAAGCATGTTCAGCCACCGCTGAAGCAGGTCACCACCATGGAAACCTAGGGAAGGAGGAACACTGCTTCATGGGACAGGATCCCATGCTCCAAGCTGCCTGTCCTGGCTCCTTCTACCCCATGCAGGGACTGACCTGGATAGCCTGACCTGACTCAGCTGACTGTTAAAAGGAGTTCACTGAGAAAGAAATCTGTATCCCCTCTGTGGGTTCATAGCCAGCCTCTGTAGATGAGCTGGGACCACTGAGAGTTATCGGGGCCAGCTTTAGGAGGAAGAGCAGGATCTGGAGGGGAGAACAATGGACTCCCTAGCATCTGTCTGTCTTTATATCTGACTATTAGGAAACATTTGGAAAATCCAGTCCCCTTCCCAAATTTGTCTCAAGCGGCCTTTTGTTACTAGACTCTTACAAGACAGGGAAACCTAAGAAACTAATTTCTTGCCTTCACAAAGTTGCCTTGGTGCTTTCCTATTCATCTTTGCTCATTATCTTATTTTCACTGAATGATTTGGTTCAGGTGTGTTCCTCAGATACGATATGGAGCTGGGGCTTGCTTTTATTTAATCTTGGAATGTTTGTTTCTTTTAGTAGGTGGATTTAACTCTGTAGATTTTATTGCATGGAACAATGTGTTTTTGTAGTCCTTCAAACAGTTTCTGATATAATTGTGTTTCTTATGACTTTGCAAAAATATTTTTCCAAATAATCTGTATTTTATTGGCCTTATTTTAGTGATATATATATGTGTGTGTGTGTGTGTGTGTGTGTCATATATATATATATGTCATTTTTATGGGCTTCCCTAGTGGCTCAGACAGTAAAGAATCTGCCTGCAATGCAGGAGACTTGGATTCAAATCCTGGACTGGGAAGATCCGTTGGAGAAGGAATGGCTACCCACTCTAGTTTCTTGCCTAGAGAATTCCATGGACAGAGGAGCCTGGAAGGCTATAGTTCATGGGGTCACAAGGAGTCGGACATGACTGAGCAACTAACTCAATCATGAGTTTATATATATATGTGTGTGTGTGTGTGTGTGTGTGTGTGTGTATAATCATATGATAATATATGTGTATAAATTATCATATACACATTTTATATATACACACATACACACATGTATATGCATATGTGTATGAGTAAATTATTTTAAATAATTAAATTTGAAAATTTAATAGATTTATTCTAGTGATTAACTTTAGAGCTATCTATATCTTTATATAAACTTTACATATATAAACTCTACATATAACTTTATATATCTTCAATACTCTGTTTCCTTAAAGACATCTGATTCTGACCTCTGGCTATGATAAATGGTTAAATTAGTCTTTTCTCTACCTTACACTTACCTGTCACCACCTGGCTTTAGTTTATTATGTTGTCTTTCTCCGAGTTCACCTGTGTCACTCTGATACGCCTATTCCTCTATTACTTAAAAAAATGTTAGTGTTTCACAACCATCTATATAAGATGAGGAGCTCAGAAGACTACTTCCACTTTCTAATCCTTTTGCCCTCCCAACCCTTCTGTCTTACTTCATCTCTATATTATTTTTGTTTATAACATAGCTTGCATTTCTTATACCTCTTCCTTGTGCTTTTGAGTCATTTCTCAGACAAGAAGGGGAAATGCTCCTTTATCATATACATATAGAGTGTCCATACAGATTGTCTTAGTACATTCAGAGTAATGAATCCCAGCTTTATAGATGACAGTAGAAATGATTTGTCACATAACAAGCTGCTTGTTGTCTCATACCAGTTAGAGACCCTGCAGGGGTGAATCACTGTTTCAATACAGATACAATAGTGATTCCCTTAATACATTTCAGAAACTAAAAAGCAATCAGAAAATATTTTCTCCAAGTTGACGTCCTAAAGTTCACATACATTCCTTACAGGAGATTTACTTACTCTTTCACTTAAGCCTGTATCCTCTTTATATTCTAACTAATCAGATTATTACCAGCCCACCATCACATTAAAAGCACAAAAGAAGAATTTTTGAGAAGTATTAAGTAATAATTTACATCTTGGCTGCAAGGAAAGTGATTCCACAAAACATAGTAATATAAGGGAATCAGAGAAAGTTTTATAAACATGCAACCAGCATATTCACACAGAGCTCCATGGTCTTAAGGGTCTCTCCCTGGGCACCCTTGAAATTATTAATAATTTTGTCTTTGCAAGTGATGTCCTCTGGGACAGAGACACACTTGCAGAGAGCTTCGAGCTGGGCTCACAAATCGATTTAGGGTGCATGCCTTCTTCCTCAGCTCCTAATGCCCCAGGCTCTCCCTGATGCCCACACAAGGACAGCCACCCTCCTCCCCTCATGGTAGTAACGTGAGCACACACCTAGGGAGAGGTGACTATGAACATTTGCTTTATAGTATCTCTGGAGAGGACGTGACAGAGCTGTCCTTGCCCCAGGTGAGTAACACCAGAGTCTATGAGGCCAGCAACCCAGCGGAGGCAAGTCTCTTGCACACACCATATGTGGTACCTAGCCTGCCCTGAAACAGACCTCACAACCCCTTGGGGTTGCTCATCCTCCATGGCTGGCGTGCAGGGCCATGGGAAAATTACACTGACTTTCCCACTGAGGTCTGAGCTTGGGGCTTACATTGGGCTGCTGGAAGGAGGGGAAACTGCCTCAACTGGTTCACTTGCCCAGTCACAGGGAGGCTCCATGGGTACCTGAGAGAGTCTGCACTCACCTGGGAAGCATTCCCTTGCCTGATGGAACGTGACACTCAATGAAAAAAGACACCATAACAGGTCAAAAATACCAAGAAGAAAGAAAAACACTTGTATAAATATTTCAGTACTTTCAAAACACATTTATTTATATCTTTTAATTGATGTACTGTTAACTTATAAAGTTGTGCTAGTTTCTGCTATACAGCGAAGTGAATCAGTTATACAGGCACCTTTTTTCAGCTTTCTTTGTCTTACAGGTTATTACAAAATACTGAATATATTTCCTTCTGCTACACTGTAGGTCCTTGTTGGTTACCTATTTTATGTGTAGTCATGCGTGCTCAGTCATGTCTGACTCTGTGATCCCATAAACTGTAGCCCACTAGGTTCCTCTGTCCATGAAAATTTCCAAGCAAGAATACTGCAGTGGATTGCCTGGAGTGGCTCCTACTCCGGGGATGACCAAATGATTGAACCCACATCTTCTGTATCTCCTGCATGGGCAGGCAGATTCTTTACCACCATGCCATCTAGTATGTACATGTTAATCCCAAAGTCCTAATTTATCCCTCCCTCCTTTCCAATTTGGTAACCATAAGCTTTGTTTTCTTCTATTTAAAAATTTTATTTTTAATTGGAGGATAATTACTTTACAATATTGTGATGATTTCTGCCATATATCAACATGAATCAGCCACAAGCATACACATGTCCCCTCCTTCTTAAACCTCCTTTCCACTTCCCTCCCCACCCCACACTGCTAAACTGTCACAGAGCCTGGTGACTCAGATGGTAATGAATCCATCTGCAATGCGGGAGACCTGGGTTTGATCCCTGGGTTGGGAAGATATACTGGAGGAGAGCATGGCAACCCACTTCAGTATTCTTGTCCTGGAGAATCCCCATGACAGAGGAGCCTGGCAGATTACAGTCCACAGGATCCCAAAGAGTCAGACACACTGAGCGACTAAGCACAATACCAACTTTGGGTTTCCTGAGTTATCCAGCAGGTTCCCACTGGCTATCCATTTTACATATGGTAATGCATGTGTTTCAATGCTATTTTCTCATCTCACCCTCTCCCTCCCCAGCTGTGACCAGAATTCGGTTCTTTATATCTGTATCTCCTCTGCTACTCGGCAAATAGTATCATCAGTACCATCTTTCTAGATTCCATGCTGTGTCTTGTGCTTAGTCACTCAGTTGTGCCTGTCTTTTTGTGACCCCATGGCCTGTAGCCTGCAATTCTCCTCTCTCCATGGGGATTCTCCAGGCAAGAATACTGGAGCGGGTTGTCGTGCCTTCATTAGGGGATCTTCCCAACTCAGGGATCAAACACAGGTCTCCGACATTGTGGGCAGATTCTTTACCGTCTGAGTCACCAGAGAAGCCCATATCATATGAGTTAACATACAATATTTGTCTTTCTCTTTCTGACTTGCTTCACTCTGTATAGTAGGCTCTAGGTTCACCCATCTCATTAGAACCGACTCAAATGTGTTCCTTTCTATAGTTGAGTAATACTCCATTGTGTATACGTACCATAGCCTCTTTAGCCATTCATCTGTCAGTCGCCATCTAGGTTGCTTCCATATACTAGCTATTAAAAATAGTGCTACAGTGAACATTGGCGTACATGTGTCTCTTTCCATTATGGTCTCCTAAGGGTATGTGCCCAGTAGTGGGGTTGCTGGGTTATATGGTAGTTTTAATCCCAGTTTTTTAAGGAAGCACCATTCTGTTCTCCATCGTGGTTATATCAGTTTGCGTTCCCATCAACTGGTGGGTTGATGAGGGTTCCCTTTTCTCAACACTCTCTCCAGCATTTATTGTTTTTCATAGTCTGTTTTCTATGTCTGTGTGTCTATTTCTGTTTTGTATATAAATTCATTTGTATCATATATATATTTTTTTTATTTTAGTACTTTTAATGGCATGCTCTTTCTGTTCTTTTTTAAAGAAGTGACCCAGATTTTTATTTTCCCCTGGTCTCCTCAAATCACAGTTAGCCTTGCAAAATAATTGATGTACAAGACAAACAATTTTATCAATAGCTCTAACTTTTAGTGTTTAATTGCATGAAATTGTAACAACATGCTCCCTAACACATCACAGGTCATCTTAGTAAGCTGAACACTTGAAGGGTATAGGAATCAACCATTTTCGTTGTTCACATGCAATCATTCATGGACCACCTCTCCAGGTTTTGATGATTTTGCTGACAGATTAGTGAAAGAGTCTGTAGTCTTATCTGAGTCATTTTCCTATTATATATTCTGCCCATGTGCATAGACTGCCTCTTTGGTAGTAAGCATAATGCTTCCTACTTAGGAGTAGGGGAGCAGATGCAAAGAAAAGACATCTGCTGAACAGAGATTCCACTTTTATAGCTATCTGTGGACTCCTGCAATCAATGAAATCACATTCGTACACTTGTCACTACGTTTGGCCCTGGGAGAGGAGGAAGCTAAGAAAGTAAAAACTGTCTCCTTTCAGGAAATTAGAATCGAACTGGCAGCTGCAAAAGCACATATACATATTAAAGAAAAAAAAACACAAAATAATCATATCCAGGGTGCCTCAAAATGATAAATGCCATCAAAGATCCAAAGACTACTTTCCAGGTGGCACTAGTGGTAAAGAATCTACCTGCCAATGCAGGAGACTCAAGAGAAGCGGGTTTGATCCCTGGGTTGGGAAGATGCCCTGGAGAAGGAAATGGCAACCCACTCCAGTATTTTGACTGCAAAAGTTCATAGGCAGGGGAGCCTGGTGGCCTATAGTCCATGAGATTGCAAAGAGTAGGATATGACTGAGCACACAAACATGCTAAGAAGATTCTTTATTGAATACTTGCAGTAGCCTGACATCCTATCATTGTACAGATGTGATTTCATTGCATCCTTTCACCCATCCTAAGAGATGGCTATTGGTCTCATTTTAAAAACAATAAAACTGAGTCTCAAATAGCTTAAGCTGTTCCCCAGGGTCATACAACTGGTTGGCATTCAAAGGCAGATCTGTGACCCCAAGGCATTCACTTGAAGTGTGTACTTACCAAGGACAATTGCGTCTATTTATACAGTACATTTACTATTTAAAGAACTTTCACATCTATCACCTCATTTGATCTTCACAAAGGCCCTTGATGGAGAGCTCATCACCAAAAGGGGAGCCGAGGACACAGAGGGTGAAGAGCCCGAGTTCATTATCTATTCACAAGCGTGGTTCCTCTGATCCTCCATGATCTCAGCTAGTCTGGTAAATGAATGGATGGAAAAATGACTGTATAATCAAAGTGCGATCTGTCCAGGGTGGTACAGGATGAATAATTTATGTTGCATAAATACTGCTTGGTGGAGCGCTTAACTCAACCCTTGATCAGATGCCTGTTATTATCTGGCTGGCAGACAATCAAAAAATAAAATGAAATTTGGGCAAATTCCATACACACTTGGGAGAGGCCACAGAGAGCAAAGCAAGAACACACAAAAAGAGGGGGGACTTCTGAGAGTTGAGAGCGAGTTTGGGTTTTTTAGCCTGCTGGAAGCCCATTATGAAAACAGACGAAAGCATAACTGCATATCTTAGAGTGAAATTGTTTGTAGTCCCTGTGATTACAGATAAGCTGGTGTCTCCTTGCTGGCAGTGATCGGGGGTTGGGTGTCTCATGCATTTTCAACTTGTAGCGACTGAATCTGACATTGTTATTGAGCTCCATATTGCTTGTATGCTAATAATATGAATCTGTCACAGTGGATACAGTATTTGATCATTCACGGAACATAATATTATTGATCTCTCCTAGAAGCTCAAATCATCATACCCTCACTAGGTCTCCATGAGTGATATGAAGACAGGAAAACAGCCTCCCTGAAGAAACTACAAGATTCTTGACACAAAACCGGTTGGGCAGCAACAATAAGAAATGCTGAGCACTTGAAAAGTTGAAGCCCTAGGCAAATGATACTTTGGGGGCATCATAAAAATTCCTATAACATCATGTTGCCTTCTTTCCAGCCTTTCTCCACATTAATCATAATCATAATCTTCCTCCCAAACAACAACTTTCTTTTCATTTCTGACTTCACAATTTCTCTAAACTCAGAGCTGAGTCACGAGACCTTGTCTTCTTAGGGTTTTTCATCACTGCACAGTTCAGCGTATCCATGGCTGTGGTGCTGGTGGGTCCTTTCCAGCTCTGTCCCATCCCTGGATACATCCCTCCTGGGTCATGACACCTATGATTCATCCTTCCTGGACCTGAGAGCCCCACTCATGAAAGTTGGCTGGAATCTTAAACTGTTCTGAATATAAGTATGATATTTGATGTTTCTTTCCAAAGAAATGTTAAACTTGAAGGTTTCAGGGTTTTGTGTACAAACCTGGCTCTTAAACTTGTCAAACTAAAGGAACACGCCAATGCTAGTCACAGTCTGGCTTCTTTAAGATTCACAATGATTACCTTCATGTTATGCATTTTGCTTTGTCATTCCTTGATACAATTGTCTTTAGTTCTATAAGGCATAGACTTCCCACCCTAGCTCCTAGCACCTGCCTTAGCTGTTCCTTTAGTTGCATCCGATTACCTGTATATTTGGACATAGATACTTAGCTCAGACCGAAGACTCTATCTGAAACATGAAACATTGTTTTCCCTCTTGCCCAGAAACCTCAAAATTTACTGAAGTGGTATTCTGACCACCTGTCTTTCTCAAGGGATTCATGTCAGCTAAGCCAGTTTGTCACACTGCTTAGAGAGAAGGGCTATTAGCTGGTATTTTCCTGTTTATTCTGCAGTTTAACTAGCACAGTTAGACATTATCCTCTTTCCATGTATCAGCTGAGTTCATTTGTTGAAGTATTTATTTCCTTTTAACATTTGATTAAATTTTGTGTTCCTAAAGTTCACAATACAAAAATGCTTAATGATATATTACAAAGTGATTACCTGTATAGGCACCATTCATTAAAAAAAAAAAAAATCACCAGAACCCAGAGCCCGCAGCCAGGTCCCTATATTCATCTCCCTCTCCAGAAAAGACAACCACCTCTCATACTGTTTCAATAACCATATTCATACATTTCTTTATAGTTTTATCTCTGCAGTGAGCATCCTTAAACACTATAGATTTAATTATTTTGTATTTGGCTTTTATATCAATATTGTATTCCATTGTGATTCTTTCAGGTTGTTATTCGGACCTATTAATTTCCATTAGAAATTGAGGGAATGTCCATTAAACAACAATAGGATCCCATACACAACTGCCAGAATGTCTCAAATTGAAAAATCTTGAAAATATCAGATGTTAGCAAGGGGTTGATGTAGTGAATGCAAATATATGCAAACATTCTGGAAACCATTTTACTTTTATCTACTAGCATTTGAGGTTGCATACCCATATCCTCGGACTCAGCAATTCTGCCCCTAGATGTTTATCTCGCAGAAGCACATGAACAAGTTATAACCAAAACATATTTCAGGAACATAGCAGCATTAGTCACAATATTTGAAAACTAGAAACTTTCCAAGTGAATAACAACAGTAGAAAGATAAGTTATTAAATTTATACAATGAATTATAAAGAGTGAGAAATATTTGAGTTTTCAAGTTTCTTATGCTCTTTCCTGTACATATGCTATATTTCTCACTTTAAAAGAAAAGGAGGCAAAAACATCTATAACAAACTAAAACAAATCTGTACCTCCATACTGCAAAATCAGCTACTAGGTCAGTTTAGATCTTTTGCCTATCTTTCGCCTATTGGTTTATCTATATATTGTTATCTGTAGGAATTCTTTTTCTATATAGGTTAGACCCTTAGGTCTATTATGTGTTGCAAATACCTCCTATCTATCCTATTGTTTCTTTACTCACTCTGTTGTTGTTCAGTCAATAAGTCATGACTGACACTTTGTGACCTCATGAATGGCAGTAAGCCAGGCTTCCCTGTCCTTCGCTATTTTCCCAGAGTTTGCTCAAACTCATGTCCATTGAGTCCGTGATGCCATCCAACCATTTCATCCTCTATCGCCCCTTTTCCTCCTGCCTTCAATCTTTCCCAGCATCAAGGTCTTTTCCAATGAGTCAGCTCTTCTCATCAGGGGTCCAAAGTATTGGAGCTTCAACTTCAGCATCAGTCCTTCCAATGAATATTCAGGGTTCATTTCCTTTAAGATTTACTAGTTTGATCTCTTTGCTGTCCAAGGGACTCTCAAGAGTCTTCTCCAGCACCACAGTTTGAAAGCATTGGCTCTTTGGTACTCAGCCTTTTTTAAGGTCCAATTCTCACATCTGTATATGACTACTGGAAAATCTATAGTTTTGACTACACAGACCTTTGTTGACAAAATGATGTCTCTGCTTTTTAATACGCTGTCTAGGTTTGTCATTCCTTTTGTTCCAAGGAGCAAGTGTCTTTTAATTTCATGGTTATAGAGACTGTCTGCAGTGATTTTGAAGCCCAAGAAAATGAGTTCTGTCAGTGTTTCCATTTTCCCCCCACTTATTTGCCATGAAATGATGGGATCAGATGCCATAATCTTCATTTTTGAATGTTGAGTTTTAAGCCAACTTTTTCACTTTCTTCTTTCACCTTCCTCAAGAAGCTCTTTACTTCCTTTTCACTTTCTGTCTTAATTAAGCTCAAATAAGAGTTCTTAATTTTAATGATCTAACTTTAATGATCTAATGAGTGATGTTTTTTCTTTATGGCATTTTGTACCCTGTCCAAGAGATCATAAGCTATTCTATTAATATCATCTAGAAGCATTGCTGTTCTACCTTTCACATGTATATCTATAATCCTTCTGAAATTTATTTTTGTGGAGTCAAGTCATATGTTATTTTATTTTTTCCGATTTTTCCAATTCCATAGAAAAAATGATCATGTCTACCTGTTCTACAGTGTCACCTTAGCAGTAAACCAAGTGTCTCTATATACTTGAGGTTATTTCTAGATTTCTAATTCTATTCCATTTGGTATTTATCTAACCTTGAGCTAATATCACATGATCTTCATTACTGTAGTTATAATAGCTCTTGATAGATGAGAGAACAAGCCCACTCACCTTATTCAAGTGCATCATTAACTCTTTTTGTGTTTTAAGTTTCCATATGCATTTTATTTTATTTTATTTTATTTATTTATTTTTTATTTTATTTTTTTTATTATTTTTTTTTTTTACATTTTCTGTTTGGTTTTTTTTTTTAATTTTTTAAATTTTAAAATCTTTAATTCTTACATGCGTTCCCAAACATGAACCCCCCTCCCACCTCCCTCCCCACATCTCTCTGGGTCATCCCCATGCACCAGCCCCAAGCATTTTAAAATAAGCTTGTCAAGCTCCAAAACGAAATTTGTGGTATATTGATCAGGATTGTAATGAATCATTGAATCAGTATGAGAATAACTGACATCTATACAATATTAGTCATGAGTGAATGAACCTTGTTTTCTCTCTCTCTTCTCTTTATTTAAATCTAATTGTATATTTATCTCAATAATGTTTTATAATTTTCTGCATAGAAGACTGTACTTCTCTGTTTAGATTCATTCTTAGGTATTATATTTTTGAGGCTACTATGAATTGCACATAATTTTCAAATATAATTTTCTGTTTGTTGCCAGTATACAGAAGTAAATTTAGTAAATTGACCTTGAATCCACCAGTCTTGCCAACCTCATTAATCCTAATAATTTATATATGGATTTTTTTCATATTTTCTATGTATATAATAACATCCATGAATAATGATAATTATATACTTTCTTTCTGATTCTAATGTTTAAAACATTAATTTTGTCTTTGCTGAGTTGGGTAGTCCCCTAGTAAAATATTCAATAGTAGCAAAAATAACAGACAACCTTGTTTATTCCTGATCTCAGAACATCTTTGAATATGCAATATTTTCTCAACAAATATATAGCTAGAAATATTTTTTTAATTTGTAGGAATTATTTTTCTGTGTAGATTAGAGGCTATTTGCTTGCCAGACTCCTCTGTCCATAGGATTCTCCAGGCAAGAATACTAGAGTGGTTTGCCATGCCCTCCTAGAGGAGATCTCCCCAACCCAAGAATTGAAAGATCATTTCTACCATCTCCTGCATTCCTGCATTTGAAGGTGGGCTCTTTACTACTAGCATCACCTGGGAAGCCTATATACATATATACATATATATATATATATACATATATATATATATATATATATATATATATATACACATACACACACACACACACACACACACACAGAGCCATTTATACATTATTATCCTAATACCATGGTATCCATTATATAATCCATAGGGTATCATGCTATTATCACATCATGATATATAAAATCAAGGATTCTGCAATCCATTTTATAGTTTGTTAGATTTAGTATTTAGTATATTTTAATGTTTTATTGAAGCATGACAAACAAATAAAAGAAATGTCATGGCTAAACAATTTAATCATAAGAGAATGGACATTCCCAGGTAACTAAGTTTGTTAATATTTTCTTTCAAATTTACTAGATTCATGAACACATATGGCTCTATTAAACCATGGATATAATCAGAGTTAAAAAAAATTCAAAAAACACACTTAGGTATCAGACTTGAAGCCAGAGGGTCTAGAATCTTTTTTGGCAAAAAGATTATTGACATTCTAAGTAAAAGCTAGCTGGCCCTCAGCTTTTGGGTGAAATTGAAAAGGGTAATGCATTTTGCAAACAAAATAAGAGTGAGATGTCGACAGAGCCACGTGCAATCCTTGAGTGAGGAAAGGATTTACGACTCTGCAATCTGACAGTCCAGAGCTTTTTGCAACACTCTATTTACCTTCTATGTCACTTTGAACATGTTTTTCACCTTCCCTAATACTCAGATTCTTTGTCTATTCAGTTCAGTTCAGTTCAGTCATTCAGACCCATGGACTGCAGCACGCCAGGTTTCCCTGTCCATCACCAACTCCCTGAGCTTGCCCAAACTCATGCCCATTGAGTCAGTGATGCCATCCAACTATCTCACCGTCTGTCATCCCCTTCTCCTCCCATCTTCAATATTTGCCAGCATCAGGGTCTTTTCCAATGAGTTGGTTCTTCACATCAGATGGCCAAAATATTGGATTTTCAGTTTCAGCACCAGTCCTTCCAAAGAATATTCAGTACTGATTTCCTTTAGGATTAACTGGTTGGATTTCCTTGCAGTCCAAGGGACTCTCAAGAGTCTTTTCCAACACCACAGTTCAAAAGCATCAATTCTTTGGTGCTCAGCTTTCTTTATAGTCCAACCCTCACATTCATACATGACTGGTGGAAAAAGCATAGCTTTGACTAAATGGAACTTTTTTGGCAAAGTAATGCCTCTGCTTTTTAATATGCTGTCTAGGTTGGTCATAATTTTTCTTCCAAGGAGCAAGCACCTTTTAATTTCATGGCTATAGCCACCATCTACAGTGATTTTTGGAGCCCACAAAATTAAAGTCTCATACTGTTTCCACTGTTTCTCCATCTATTTGCCATGAAATGATGAGACCAGATGCCATGATCTTAGGTTTTTGAATGTTGAGCTTTAAGCCAACGTTTTCAGTCTCCTTTCACTTTCATCAAGAGGCTCTTTAGCTCTTCTTCACTTTCTGCCATAAGGATGGTGTCATCTGGATATCTATGGTTATTGATATTTCTCCCAACAATATTGATTACAGCTTGTGCTTCATCCAGCCTAGCATTTCTCATGATGTACTCTGCATATATGTTAAATAAGCAAGGTGACAATATTCAGCCTTGACACACTTCTTTCCCAATTTGGAACTAGTCTTTGTTCCATGTCTGGTTCTAACTGTTGCTTCTTGACCTCAATATAGATTTCTCAGGAGACAGGTAAGGTGGTTTGGTATTCCCATGGCTAAGAATTATCCATAATTTATTGTGATCCACACAGTCAAAGGCTTTGGCATAGTCAATGAAGCAGAAGTAGCTATCTTCCTGGAACTCTCTTGCTTTTTTAATGATCCAACAGATGTTGGCAATTTGATCTTTGTTCCTTTACCTTTTATTAATCCAGCTTCAACATCTGGATGTTCATGGTTCACGTACTATTGAAGCCGAGTTTGGAGAATGTTGAGCATTACTTTGCTAGCGTGTGAGATGAGTGCAATTGTGTGGTAGTTTCAACATTCTTTGGCATTGCCTTTCTTTGGGATTGGAATGAAAACTGACCTTTTCCAGTCCTGTGGCCACTGCTGAGTTTTCAAATTTGCTGGCATATTGAGTTCAGCACTTTTATAGCATCATCTCTTAGGATTTGAAATAGCTCAACTGAAATTCCACCACCTCCAGTAGCTTTGTTCATAGTGATGCTCCCTAAGGCCCACTTGACTTCAAATTCCAGGATGTCTGGCTCTAGGTGAATGATCATACCATCATGGTTACCTGGGTCATGAAGATCTTTTTTGTATAGTTCTTCTTTGTATTCTTGCTTCTGTTGGATTCGTAACATTTCTGTCCTTTATTGTGCACATCTTTGTATGAAATATTCCCTTGGTACCTCTAATTTTTTGAAGAGATCTATAGTCTTTCTCATTCTAATGTTTTCCTCTATTTCTTTGCATTGATCACTGAGGGAGGCTTTCTTATTGCTCCTTGCTAGTCTTTGAAACTCTGCATTCAGACGGGTATATGTTTCCTTTTCTCATTTGCCTTTCACTTCTCTTCATTTAATAGCTATTTGTAAGGCCTCTTCAACAACCATTTTGCCTTTTTGCATTTCTCTTTTTGGCAATAGTCTTGATCACTGCCTCCTGTACAATGTCAGGAACCTCCATTCATAGTTCTTCAGGCACTCTGTCTATCAGATCTAATCCCCTGAATTTACTTGTCACTTTCACTGTATAATCATAAGGGATTTGATTTAGGTCATACCTGAATGATCTAGTGATTTTTCCCACTTTCTTTGATTTAAGTCTGAATTTGACAATAAGGAGTTCATGATCTGAGCCACAGTAATGTCTCAGTCTGTTTTTGCTGATTGTATAGAGATTCTCCATCTTTGGCTGCAAAGAATATAATCAATCTGATTTTGGTATTGACCATCTGGTGATGTCTGTGTTTAGAGTCTTCTCTTGTGTTGTTGGAAGAGGGTGTTTGCTATGGCCAGTGTATTCTCTTGGCAAAACTCTATTAGCCTTTTCCCTGCTTCATTTGTATTCCAAGGCCAAATTTGTCTGTTATTCCAGGTGTTTCTTGGCTTTTTACTTTTGCATTCCAGTCCCCTATGATGAAAAGGACATCTTTTTCAGGTGTTAGTTCTATAAGGTCTTGTAAGTCTTCATAGAACCATTCCAACTTCAGCTTCTTCAGCATTATTGGTTGGAGCACAGACTTGGATTACTGTGATATTGAATGGTTTGCCTGGGAAATGAACAGAGATCATTCTGTCGTTTTTGAGACTGCACTCAAGTACTGCATTTTGGACTCTTGTTGACTATGAGGGCTACTCCAATTTTTCTGAGTTTCCCTGGTGGCTCAGACAGTAAAAGAGTCTGCTTGCAATATGAGAGACCCAGGTTTGATCACTGGGTCAGGAAGATCCCCTGGAGAAGGAAATGGCAACCCACTCCAGTATTCTTGCCTGGAAAATTCCACAGATGGAGGAATCTCATAGGCTACAGTCCATGGAGTCACAAAGATTTGGACACGACTGAGCAACTTTCTTCTAAGGGATTCTTGTCCACATTTTTTCTAAGGTATTCTTGCCCACAATAGTAGATATAATGTAGTAGATAAAATCCCTTCAGTATTCTTGCCTTGAGAACCCCACGAACAGTATGAAAAGGCAAAATGACATGACACTGAAAGATGAAATCCCCAGGTCTGTAGATGCCCAGTATGCTACTGGAGAAGAGTGGAGAAATAACTCCAGAAATAATGAAAAGACGGAGCCAAAGTGAAAATGACATCCAGTTGTGGGTGTAATTGGTGATGGAAGTAAAGTCCAATGCTGTAAAGAACAATATTGCATAGGATCCCGGAATGTTGGGTTCATGAATCTTCATCTGTAAATCCAAGAAATTACTACCCTTTTAAAGAGAGTCTTAAGCAACTAAACTGTGCTAGTTTGTAAAAACCAGTGTTTGGCACACAGTAGATGCTCAATAAATGTTTATTTCTGTCTCTCTACATATCTTCCCTCTGTTAACAAAAACACAAAGCAATGACAAAAATAATTAAATGACTCAGGGTCCAGTTTTTCAGGTGTAAACAAAGTACACAGAAGGAAAATGTGGCAGTTAAGGAAAAGTCCAAATCACATCATAGCTCAGACTGTGGTTCCTCCCTCACATTTAGTACAGGGAAAAGTGGGCACCTGGTGTTCAAATTAGAAAATGTGGGTCAGAGGACAGAGTGTCTGCAAGAGTTAGGTCTTAACTACCTTATTTCCCATAACATGAGCAGATGACCTGTTACTTTCCTTGGGGTGTGAAGAATAGTGGGTGAAACACTTCTGCCCAAATATTGACACAGAGGGATCAGAGAAGGGAAGGGGTTCCAGGAAGTGTGCTGGTAGCTGCACGTTATAGTTTGCATGATTGCATCCCTGTATTCAGCACCCCCAGGGCTTCCCAGGTGGCTCAGTGATAAAGAATCCATCTGCCAGTGAAGGAGACACAAGAGATGCAGTTTTGATCCCTGGGTCAGGAAAATTCCCTGGAGTAGGAAATGGCAACCCACTCCACTATTTTTACTTGCAAAATTCCATGAACAGAGGAGCCTTGTGGGCTACAGTCCATGGGGTCACAAAGAGTCAGACACAGCAGAGCACACACACACACACACACATTCAGCCCCTGGAGGTGAGCTCTGTTGTTTCGCTCTACCTTGGCCATTTAGTGCTGGCTCACTGTTTATGATGGGAGCATCACTGACATTTTGAGTTCACTGCTGGTGGCTATGCTCTTCCTGGAGGATGATCTGTTCTGTTTTTCACTTGAGTCATTTGTAGAGATGTGGATGGACCTAAAGTCTGTCAAACAAAGTAAAATAAGCAGAAAGAGAAAACAAATATTGCATATTAATGCATTTATGTGGAATCTAGAAAAAATGGTATAGATGAACCTATTTGCAGGGCAAGAATAGAGATGCAGACATAGTGAATGGACTTGTGGATGCAGAGGGGAAAGGAGAGGGTGGGATGAATTGGGAGATTAGGATTGATATATGCCTACTGCTGCTGCTGCTGCTGCTAAGTCGCTTCAGTCGTGTCTGACTCTGTGCGACCCCATGGACGGCAGCCCTCCAGGCTTCCCCGTCCCTGGGATTCTACTATGTGTAAAATAGATAGCTAATGGGAACATGCTGTATAGCACACGGAGCTCAGCTTTGTGCATTGTGATTACCTAATGGGGTGGAATAGGGGCCTGAGAGGGAAAGGATATATATAAACATATAGCTGATTCACTTTGTTGAACAGAAGAAAGTAGCGCAACATTGTAAAGCAATTGCATGCCAATAAAATGAATAACAAATTGGGTTGTTCTGGACTCTTAGTCATTTGGGAATGTTTCTATCAGGAATGTTGTATGTGTCTATTAATAACTTTCAAACATCAGTGTGTATGTTAAAACCATCTCCAAGAATTAGATACCCTTCTCAATCAATGCCCTCTGTGCCATTCCTCCTCTGCCTCTTGCTTAGTCATATATCTCAGTTTGCATCCGTTTCACAGTCCAACTTGATCCTTGACTTCATTTCAGCTGCTGCAGTTGAGCTGGAATTGAGAATAAAGAAAGCAAGCCAGGACTTTAAAGAAAATGGAACATGGTTACAATATTAAACCCAGGCTATTGGCATTTTGTGCTAAGGTCTTCATGTTATTGTCCTGAAAATCTGGAGAGTCATTGAATTACTTTTTCTCCTACCTCCTTCCCCAAAGAGTGCTACAAACTAACATATGAACATAATTCTCAAAGTGTTACTTCAGCTTCAATTTTCTTCATTTCCAATTGATTTTCGGGTTTGGCTTTCAGAGGATGCAAACCAAACCCATCATTTCCGTTTTCCTAGGGCAGAAATCTGAAACCTACTCTGGCCACTTTATATACAACTTCACTCCTTCATAAAACTTCCTCTTTCCACTTGCTCACTTTATATTTTTCTATCTCTCTTAACATACTATATATATATATATATATATATTTAATTTTACTTTATTTTACTTTACAATACTGTATTGGTTTTGCCATACATCAGCATGAATCTGCCACGGGTGTACATGTGTTACCAATCCTGAACCCCCCTCTCACCTCCCTCCCCATACCATCTCTCTGGGTCATCCTAGTGCACCAGCCCCAAGCATCCTGTATCCTGCATCGAACCTAGACTGGTGATTCATTTCTTACATGATGTTATACTTGTTTCAATGCCATTCTCCCAAATCATCCCACCCTCTCCCTCTCCCACAGAGTCCAAAAGTCTGTTCTATACATCTGTATCTCTTTTGCTGTCTCACATACAAGGTTATCATTGCCATCTTTCTAAATTCCATATATATGTGTTAGTATACTGTATTGGTGCTTTTCTTTCTGGCTTACATGTAATTAAATTGTCTTTTATTTATTTGGCATATAGCATGTGCTTGGTAAATTTTCATCAAAATAATTATGCAATTTATAACAAAATTCATTGAATTCTAAATGATCCATGCTGGTTTGGGGTAAGGAACCAGGTTGGAGGTTGAAGGAAAGGAATGTTCAAAAAGTTTGCAAAGAAATATGCAGTAAGACACTGAGTACGTAACAATGCATTTTCTAATCCAATGACACTTTCATATCATAAAGGTCTTGTTCCACAGAAATGAAGTTCCTTCTGTAACACCCATTCTTTCACAAACCCTAACTGACCTACTCTCGATTTATGCATTCAAGCACAAAACTGACCAAATCACTGAGCTGCTGCTGCTAAGTTGCTTCAGTCGTGTCCAACTCTGTGCAACCCCATAGACGGCAGCCCACCAGGCTCCCTGTCCCTGGGATTCTCCAGGCAAGAACACTGGAGTGGGTTGCCATTTCCTTCTCCAATGCATGAAAGTGAAACGTGAAAATGAAGTTGCTCAGTCGTGTCCGACTCTTCATGACCCCATGGACTGCAGCCTACCAGGCTCCTCTGTCCATGGGATATTCCAGGCAAGAGTACTGGAGTGGGGTCCTCAAATGCAAATTGTGAAGCCTCAGCCCAGGGCAACTATATCAGAAACTCTAGGAGAGGGACCCAGCAACCTGAATTTTAACAAGCTCTCCAAGGCATTATCCATGGTCAAATGTGAGAATCACTGGTGTATGTCTTCTTCAAAGAAAGAGAGTACTTTAAATAATTTTTTTTTTCAGTTCTGAGATAAAATGAAAATTATGACTATGCAATAAATAATTCAAAATCTCTCGCCTTTGTATGTTGGTATAATATATATATATATACATATATATCATACACATATATGATAATATATTTGTGCCTGTGTGTGTATAAAATGTATGTATATTTAATGTATACACACACACACATGCACGCACACACTTGTACAAACATTTAAAAGCTAAATTTATACCCCTCAATGTTCTGATGGTTGAAGGGCCTTAAAAGACACAATACCTATCTCAGATTTTCATTTGTATAAGCTGCATGTCTTGCATTCAACTTAGAAGAGTTGACAAGTCATTCTCGGACCTGTCTTTTCTAGGGGACACTTCTGTCACTGGGCTGATTGAAGGGATAGTAGGGGATGAAAAAATAATGAGACATTCTCCAGAGAGGAAATAACATGACAGTAAGCCAGTTCACTTCTTAAACCATCATGACCCAATCTGCATGTGGGAATTCTGTGCTTTATAGAGACATGGAAAGAGCATTTTGGATGGGATTAAGGTTAGTGGTAGGTCAAAGAAAAATAGCTCTCCAATAGCAGTTCATGCTTCTTAATCCAAGCTATGCTTCCTGAATTGTTGAAACCTGGTATTGGATATTTAGGGGAGATAATGAGATGGGGAAATCAACGTTTAATAAGCACCCAATTTAGACTGTATTTTCACATGCATATCTCACTTAATCTTCATAATAACCCACATTCTATAATTCTATTTCAGTGTTAGAGAAGGAAATTGAAATTTAGGGAGCCTGTGTAACTTGTCCAGGATCATATATTTAGTAAGTGGGGTCATTCATTACTAAAAAGTTAGCTGATACTTCAAGTTGGACTTTTTTTTTTAACCACACTGCACAGCATATGGGGGTCTTCCCTGACCAGGGATGGAACCCATGCCCCTTGCAGTGGAAGTATGGAGTCTTAACCACTAGACCACCAGAGAAGCTCTAACTTGGACATTTTAAGGCAATGATTCTCAATCTTGGAATCACCAGAGGCTTAAAAAATACACGTAGCCATTGTCCACTCCATAGTTTCTGATTTGATCATTTTATGGAGCGACCTAGGTCCATAGGTATTGGGATGTTGAAAGACTCCCTAGATCACTTTACTAGGCAGCCTGTTTTGAAAAACGCTGTGTGTGTGCTCAGTCATATATGACTTCTTGTGACACCATGGACTGTAACCCTCCAGGCTCCTCTTTCAGTGGAATTTTCCAGGCAAGAATACTGGAGTCAGTTGCCATTTCCTACTCCAGGGATCTTTCCTACACAGGGATCAAACCCATGGCTCTTAGGTCTCTTGCACTGACAGGCAGGTTATTTACCACATGGGAAGTCTGTTGAGAAACACTGCTCAAGGAATAAAGTACCAGCCTTCGTGCATGTCAGAGTCTGGTGAAAGTGACAGATACAGCCATTATGGTATAGGGCCAGACAGGATGTCTAGGAATCTAGTAATAATGGTGACTTGAGGTGCTTGCTATGCAAGCACAGAGAAGGTACTCATCAACCAGGATGCTTCTCATTTTCCGGAACCTAAGTATAGTTACAAGGAACAAAGAAGGAAAAAGGAAGAAAGAACAGTTAAAGGAGAAAAAGAGGAAATATCAAATGGAAAGGAGCATTAAGTGTACTGTGGAGAGCTAGTTTGGTATCCCTGGAGTATGAGGAAGTGACTGATGATGGAGAGGGAAAAAAGCTGGGTTTATACAGGTATCCTTGAAGGACTTGAGACATAAGATACAGATGGCCAAGAAACACACGAAAAGATACTCAACATCACTAATTATTAGAGAAATGCAGATCAATATTATAATCAGGTATTACCTCACACCAATAAGAATGGCAGTCATAAAAAAAAAATCCACAAACAAGAAGTATTGAAGAGGGTGTGGAAAAAAGGGAACCAATCCTCCTATAGTGTTGGTGGGAATGTGATTTGGTGCAGCCACTACTAGAGAACACTATGGTGGTTACCTCAAAATACTAAAAACAGAGCTCCCATTTGACCCAGCAATCCCACTCCTGGGCATATACTCAGACAAAACCATAATTCAAAAAGATACTTCTAGCCCAATGTTCATTGCAGAACTGTTTACAGTAGCCATAACATGGATGTAACCTAAGGATCCATGAACAGGTGAACAGATAAAGAAGACGTGGTACATATATACAGTGGAATAGTACTCAGCCATAGAAAGCAATGAAATTTAGTCATTTGTAGAGACTTAGATGGGCCTAGAGTCTGTCACACAGAGTGAAGTAAGGCAGAAAGAGAAAAACAAATATCATATAAACTCACTTATGTGGAATCTAGAAAAATGGTACAGGTGAACCTATCTGGAGAGCATGGATAGAGAAACAGACGTAGGGAATGGATGGGCAGATGTGGAGTGGGGAAGCTGTGGAAGGGAAAGGGGGGATGAATTGGGAGATTAGGTTTGACGTATATGTATGCTGCTGCTGCTGCTGCTGCTGCTGCTGCTGCTGCTGCTGCTGCTGCTGCTGCTGCTGCTGCTGCTGCTGCTGCTGCTGCTGCTAAGTCGCTTCAGTCGTGTCCGACTCTGTGCGACCCCAGAGATGGCAGCCCACCAGGCTCCCCCGTCCCTGGGATTCTCCAGGCACGAACACTGGAGTGGGTTGCCATTTCCCTCTCCAATGCGTGAAAGTGAAATGTGAAAGTGAAGTCGCTCAGTCGTGTCTGACTCCTAGCGACCCCATGGACTTCAGCCTACCAGCCTCCTCCATCCATGGGATTTTCCAGGCAAGAGTACTGGAGTGGGGTGCCATTGCCTTGCTACCATGTATAAAATATGTAGCTAGTGCGAACCAGCTGAATAATATAGGATGCTCTATAATGCTCTCTGATGACCTGGATGAGTGGGATGAGAGGGTAGGAGGGAGGTCCAAGAGGGAGAGGATATGTGTATACATAAAGCTGATTCACTTTGTTTTATAGCAGAAACTAATGGAAAGTTGTAAATCAACTACACTCATTAAAAAATAAGAAAATAGATAGATAGATAGAATGTAAATAGACTTAGAGAAAAATAAGTTTGTCATCTGTGTTTAGTCACTCACTTGTGTCCAACTCTTTGCAACCCCATGGACTGTAACCCACCAGGTTCCTTTGTCCATGGGGTTCTCCAGGCAAGAATACTGGAGTGGGTTGCCCTGCCCTTCTTCAGGGGATCTTGCCAACCAACGGACTGAACCCAGGTCTCCCACATTGCAGGTAGATTCTTTACCATCTGAGCCACCAAAGAAGCCCGTGAATACTGGAGTGAGTAGCTTATCCCTTCTCCAGGGGATCTTCTCAGCTCAGAAATCTCCTGCATTGCAGATGGATTCTTTGACACCTGAGCTATCAGGGAAGCCCAAAGTTAGTCGAGTGTGTGCATCCTCCGTCGTATCCGACTCTTTGTGACCCCATGGACCCTGTCAGGGTCCTCTGTCCCCGGGATTTCCCAAACAGGAATACTGGAGTGGGTTGTCATTTTCTCTCCAGGGAATCTGCCCAACTCAGGGATCAAACCCAGTCTCTTACATCCCCTGCTTTGGCAGGCAGATTCTTTACCACTAGCGCCATCTGAGAAGTTAGTCATAGGGGAAAGTAAAGCTAAAACAAATTTAGGAATTATCTGATCTAATCAGCTAATTTATAGGTGAGAAAACTAACATGCAGAAGAGCTTCTCAACTTGCCCCAAACCAACAATCAAATAATGCTGGGGGAAAACCATGACTGAGTTATATTCCTTGAGACTTTTCAGGCAAGGTTCAACCACTGCAACACAGTCAGAAGAGAATAGAGTCTTGTGTGTTTGAAAAAGTCAGATAAGGGTTTGATATAAGGGGAAAGTAGACACCAACTGAATGGAGACAGATGCGCTATTTATCTTGTTAATGACCTTAAATAAGTCCCTGGGTAGGCAATCACCTATACGCTTGTTTTGTTTTTAAAGATGCTCTTCTTTTTAAGACAGGCGTACGTCGAACAGCTAGCTGTGTATTGAATTTACTCACTGTGATTTCATTGTATTTTTAATAGGTAGTTTCCGAAGTAAGAAATGAGAGTGAATCATAATGCTTTAATGGATTTAGGTTATTCTAGCAATCCCGTGTGGTTCCTAGTCTTGACCACCTCCATCTTCCTGGCAGCTTTTCTTTATCTTGAAAAGATGGAAATTTGGGTGTTAATGCCTCCCCACCCTCTGGCAGAGGCTTAGACACACATTCATGGCCTTTGCTTTAAATTAAAAGGGCTAACACTTTTCATAACCCTCCTGTGATTATCCTAAGACAGCCTGCTTTAGGCAGAATGACCATTTAAAGCATTTCATCAATGCGTTGATGGAAAAGTACAACACTTCCTTCCCAGCTGGTCTCAAAGCATGTTTTTACATTTTCCTTCCCTGCTTTCTACGCTGATTTTCATCCCTCAAATGTTTCAGGGGCTTTCTTCTTTGTCTGTATTTTGGTTCACTGAAGTCTGCGCAGTCAACACAATTACTGCTGACGCCTGACTTCAGAAATTTTACTATCATTGAGAAGAGATGCAAAACTCAAAAATGCTCTTCTTTTCAAGATAAACCTATGTGGGACATCTATGTGTTGAGTTTACTCACTGTGCCTTTGAATAGATTATTAGAGGGTAGATTTTAGAGTAAGAAATAAATGAGAATGAATCATAATGCTATAATAGATTTGAGTTTGTGGTCAAGTGCTGAATTAGATTTTAAGAGTCTACAGTTAGCAACAATTTGATGTATTACGAATTGCAAGATGAACCATAAGACATGAGCTTAAGGAACTCACTGTTTGTATCACCCCACTCATCCTGAAGTATCCAGCTTGCCCAACTTTTGAAAACCACAGCAAAGCTTTTCCTGCCACTGCAACTCATGCTGATCTTTCCCTTCTGTGAACATCAGCTGAATTTTATAGTGTGTACCAAACAATTTAGCACTTAGCACTAATTAAATGAGGTTAAATAAAATCACTTCTGTAGAAGTGCCTGCTGTAAACTGTACAAGACAGATGCATGGCATTATTACCACCATTAATTAGATTAATTGGCTTTTGTATGTTCATTTTTCCTCCTTGGCTCTTTTGTAAGTCTTCAACTGGAGGTTCCATATCAGCTAATTCATAATGGAAGGAGAGGTGATGCTAAATAGTTGTGGATTTATTAAAGGTGGGAATACTTGGTGGGTCTGATTCATGGCTTATTATCTACAATAGGCGTGTTTCTTCTGCCACCATTTTATCCTTGAAAATCCTCCCTCATCCCTGCAAGGAGAACCATGCCAGAGCTCCATCCAGCTATATTTAGACTGCCAGAAGTGAACTAACTATAACATGATTTATAATCTTAAGTCCAGGGAAATGATATTACTAATTAAATCGTGAAACATTAGGCAGGCTGTCAAGCACAGATATATTTAAAGTCATAACAGCCCTTGCCTATTTGTAAAGTGTTTGCATATCAAAAGATTCTAGTGAAACTGTTTCTATTTATCAGACCAAGTATAAAGTGTTCATTACCAAGGCATCTGCAAACAAGATAGACCATCTAAGATAAACCCAAGCCCAAGAGAGCAATTTCTCCTTCATTTCACATTTTCCATTTCTCTACAGCCCTTCTGTGAATCTGAGCTCCACCCAGTTTTGGAGTCAGCAGTTTCAAAACTTGGCAACTTCTAGAAGCGAAAGTGCATGATAACGTGAGGCAGAAGGAAGAGATAGAAGCAGCAGAGCCTAGATGCCTATATCATGCTGGGTTCATTCTCAAAACACTAACCCTGGCTGTCCCATTCCACAGATGAGAAAACCAAAACAGAGATGTGAAAAGAAAAAAATTATTCTCATTTATGGCCTGGCTAACAAGGGGCAGAACGTGTGGAACTGAGGACTCTCTGATGCTGATGTTAGTGGTCCTTTGAGGCCAATTTCACTTTCTGGGAGGAAACTTTTTTCCTCCCAGGCTCTCTACCTTTATACCTATTGAAATTCCTAAGTTTGATGATAAGAAAGGGCTTCCCAGGTGGCGCTCATGGTAAAGAACCTGCCTGCCAATGCAGGAAACATAACAGGTGCAGGTTCAATCCCTTGGTTGGGAAGATCCCCTGGAGAAGAGCCTGGCAACCCACGCCAGGAATCTTGTCTGGAAAACGGCATGGACAGAGGAGCCTGGTGAGCTATAGTCCATAGGGTTGCAGAGACAGACACAGCTGAAGCAATTTAGCACACATGTAGCACGATGATAAGAAAACTAAGAAAAATGAGTAGATGAAGGTGTCAATGCTCTTCAGAGATGGTCACATTCATGAGTTAAATTCTTGTAAGGGATAAATGTCTCAATTCAAGAGTGATGAAGACTTTTTGGGTTTGGGGGTCTAACAGATCTTTTGTCCTACTGCCAGGGCACACAGAGAACTCCTCAGCTCTAGGTATCCTCATCTTAAAGTGGGATAATGATACCTATATCAACAGAGTTTAAGAAGATTAAATGGAGATAATTTTTAGATATCTACAAGAAGGCAAAGGAAAGGGCACAGTGGGAGAGAGTAGGACTTCTCTACATTTCCTAAATCATATTCATATGTTTGCTTGTTCTCTGCTTGAAGATGGCCTTAAATATTGCATATTCTACAAATTTGGGCAAACATGATAGGCACATCCTGCTTCAGCACATAGTATTATATTGAGCATAATAAAATTGTGGTTTAAGATGAAAGGCTTGAAAATCAAGTTAAATAGAATACTCAAGCCTTAATTGAAGTACCAAAATGATTGCTTTCAAATCTCTTTATCTTGCTTTGTTACTTTGCTATCTGGTTTTGAAGGGAAGGAAGCTGCCAGCTGACCTAACTTATACTCTAACAGCTTTCTGTCATTGTTGCAAATGTGTAGACAGATACCATCTCTTATCCTGAGAGTGTTAGAGAATCACAGTAAATTACATGCACGGAGGTGAAGAAAGGTCTTTGGCATTAAATCCCAGGCTGGGACTTCGTCTTCATCCCATATGGATTGTTAACATGCCAAATTCAAGACTACAAGCTATTCTTCATAATTAGATTTCGAAAACCTTTTTCTGATTTTTCTTTTCTGTAATCAGGATTTGCCACTTAAAATTGTAAATTGCAAATATATTGCCAGAGTCCATATCTGATCATTTTTTATATCTTCTCTAAGCTCCAGTGTAGAGGGGGGGATTGCCTTTGTTTTCAGTATCACATTTGGGTGGCTTTAAATTGCTAACCCTGATGTGAGTGAACAGAAGAGGGAAAAAGAAGGATGCACCGCTCTTTCATCCTTTGGCATTCAGGATCCAACCCAAGCTTAGTGCTGAATTGCCAAGTCTCTGGCTCCACCTGTCTCAGCCCGAACTGCCACCACTCTGCTGTTTAGTCTTCACTCAATCACTTGTTCTCTGATTCTTTCACATGAAATGACTGCCCTTTGGCCTGATCATGTAATATCATATAACTTTTGATAATGAAAGGAATACATTTATTTCTTGTGCTTGAAGATGATGCATAAACTGAGACCCATCTGGACCAGCCCGGAAATCTGATCAATCGACCTATGCAAATCTCCTCTTTAGTATCCTCCAGGCTCCTTCAACACTGATCATGAGTCCCAGATTCTTTTTTTTTTTTTTAATTGGGGATATAGTCACTTTACAATATTGTGTTAGCTTCTGTTGTACAATAGGGTGAATCAGTCATATGCATACATATGTTCCTGTCCTTTCAGACCTCCTCTCGCCTATCCCATCCATCTAGGTCATCACAAAACACCAAGCTCCCTGTACTATACAGCAAGTTCTTTTTTATATCTAATCTTGTCTTTTTTTTTTTTTTTTTTGGTATGATTCTGTTCTTATGTACTTTGAATGGATGCATTAGCTCACCAATCAGGTTTCTAACCTCAAAATAGAGATTTTCCTCCTTGAGTGCCTACTGATGCTATGGAATGGTCCAAATAGATAGTCAAACACTGAATAGATAAATGCATCAATTAAAACTCTTTAGATGGCTCCCTCTCTTTTGTAAATAGGAAAAAATAAAGGTGATAATTGTGATAATGGTAGCAACACCCAGAAGTATAAAAATTCCAAGAATAATATTCTCATAAACATTTGTAGCAACAGCTGTTTTTGACGTTGCTCTTCTTTAGAAAAATCTGAAAAGGAATACTCTAGAATTACCCTATTTTCTATTAATACGAGTGGTTGTATTTCAGTGAAAGGAACATTGACCCAAAGATGTTAGTTGACTTGACTTATAATCCTGACCCTGATGAAATAACTCTGTGATCTTAAATGTGTCACTTCAAGTGGATAAAGCCCCCACTTTTTGATCTATGAATTGAGCTAATAAAGCAGTTTTTTCTTCCTCTAAATCACAGTCATCCTGTGATAAGGCATTTGATGCCATAACTTCATTAAAATCATGATCTACGTAAGAAGGATTTCATTCTTCATCCTGTATAGAAATGCCATGAAGTGCTTAGCACACAAGATTGTGAAGTCTTGTCAACAATCTTATGTCATATGTATCACCAGATCCACCTGCAGCTAAGGAAATGGAGATGAAGAAGGATTAAATAAGTTGATCAAGTTACTAACTGCTGGAACTGGGAGTCAACCTCAGGTTCATCTGGCTCAATAATCAGGAATTGAATCGTGTCGTGGCTCCAGCAAATCTAATGATTTCTCGATGGGTGATTGGGAGGTAATATATCAGAAACTGATCTTATGATTCATTAAGCATAAGTGGCTCCATGAAGATTCCATCTGAATGTTTTAGAGTAGTACAGCTGTAAGACATTGATTTTATTTCTCCACTGAGAAAAGTGGGTAGTTTCTATGTAGGAGTTAAAAGAAAGACTTTTCTAGGAAGAAAACCTTGCGGGTATGCCATAAGCTTTCATTGGTTTACATATTTTTCATTCCCACTACATGATTTTTAGAAAGAAATAGACCCTTCTTAGGAAGCCCCCCTTTTACAGTAGCAAGAACAAGAGCAGTATTTTATTTAGCTTCTTGTTTTTGCATTACACCATGTACATGCCATGATTGTGTATCAAGAATGGATAAAAACTCCTCTCCAGGTAAGACCTCAAAGAAGTATGGGAAGACATGTATTAATGGATATCTATTTAGTCTATTGAACATGTTGCCATTCTATTGAGGAGAAGGATTATACAGGATGCCCTGATCTACCTTGGTCTTTGCGAGTTAAAAGAGAATATTTAAATGTGCTACAGCAGCACCATTAGGTTTAATAGGAGCCCATTTTCAGATTATACCTGAGCAGAAAAGATATATATAAATCTCTCCCATACAATACTCAGAGAGAACTCTGCCACAGAGCTTGGGGTCAGAGAACACAAAAATAGGAAGGTAAAGCCAGTGAGAACTAGGAACAGCAGCAGCCCCTCCCAGAATCAGCCAAGGACTCCAGAAATATCAGTGATCAACAGTCAGGAGAAGAAAGAGGAATGTATCCTAACTTAAAGGAGGCCACAGGTTGAACCTCAAGCGTGTCCTTTCTTAGACTACATGATAAATAACAGTTACATTGGTCCTTAGTGGAAAGCTCTAGAGATCAAGCAGAGCCCATGCTTCTTCTGCAGTTTGCTGACGTAAGAACTATAAGACCATTGTAGGCAGGGCTCAGTACAGTAAATAAGCATGTTCTTTCCAAATCTTTCTGCTGGCTTCAGGAAGTGCAGAGCTTCATGAATGACTGGTACTATTGTAGATATTCAAGTTAGATATTGTTAGATATTTGAGTGAAATGAACAATGCTCAACCATTAGGAGTCAAGATTTTCTTGCATAGATATGCAAACATTCCCTGTGGAATATGGTCTTACTATGACATGCATTTACCTGGCAATGTTACAAAATATACTTCCAAATGGGTTCTGGCTTTACCATGAGAATAATTCCATGAGGTAAACAAAATCAACCTTATTAAGCTCATTTTACAGATCAGAAATTTGGTTAATGATTTTTACTCCCATGGCTCTCTGTTGGAAGACTGAGGGAATGAAAAGTGTTCACCAAACTAGAAGCCATCCTGAAGTCAAAAACTGAGGCAATCTGCTCCATAAAATCAGTGGGTTGGTTTATTATAGGGTAACTTACAGAGTGGGAACAGAATCTGGTGGATAGCAGTCCAGAAGCTATACTCCATATTGCTGAGGGACCATTGGGACAAATTTATGGTTAACCTGGGAAAGACTGAAGACAAGAGTAGAAGGGAGTGACAGAGGATGAGATGGTTGGATGACATCACCAACTCAATGGACATGAGTTGAACATGTTGCCATTCTATTGAGGAGGATTATACAGGATGCCCTGATCTACCTTGGTCTTTGCGAGTTAAAAGAGAATATTTAAATGTGCTACAGCAGCACCATTAGGTTTAATAAGAGCCCATTTTCAGATTATACCTGAGCAGAAAAGATATATATAAATCTCTCCCATGCAATACTCAGAGAGAACTCTGGGGATAGTGAAGGACAGGGAAGCCTGGCATGCTGCTGTTCATGGGGTCACAAAAAGTCAGGCACGACTATGCAGCTGAACAACAGCTAGTCTCTTGGGTGCCAGGAACATACTAGCAAAGGTCTTCATCATTGCCTGGGGAATAACACAGCCTAGAGGCCATCTGGTCCTAATGATTATTAAACAGTGCCTGTTATCTACAAAGCCTTTGACAACAGAGAAGTGGTTTAGTGCACAGTAGAGTCCTGGGTAGAGTCAACAGAAAGACAGAAGGAAATATAAGGGCCCAAGGTGGTGTTAGTTATGCTACCAGCCACACACACTATCCAAATATTCAAGCTATATAAACATTAAATCATTGTGGTAATATAACAGTAATAATGCTAATAGAACAATGCTACCAATAACTAATATTTAATGAGCACTCACTATGCATTAGGCACTCAACTATCATCTCAACTTCTGACTTATAAAACATAAATTTTACAATTTCTCAACCCTAAATGGGAGACATAATTACCGTCCCATCACTTCACTGGGTTGGTGACAGTTAGATGCACCTACACTGTATGGTAGGGTGCTTTGGCATGTTAAATAGTAAGTGTTCATTTATCAGCCTATCATCTGGATAAATCAGTTCCTTTCTGCAGCTTACCAAGCCACCCACATTCAGCACCTCCATCTGTTTAGATTTCTCAATCTAGTTTCTTAATAACAGTACCTAAAACATGACTAATAAGAATAATAATAATAGTGCATTTCTTCTGTTGTGAAAACCTGTCTCACTGACAAAGTATTTTACATGTTTGATCTATAATCTATCCCTGGTATATATTAATCATAATTCTCATTTTTTAGATAAGATAGTTAAGCTTTGCTGCTGCTGCTGCTGCTAAGTCACTTCAGTCGTGTCCGACTCTATGCAACCCCATAGACGGCAGCCCACCAGGCTCCTCCATCCCTGGGATTCTCCAGGCGAAAACACTGAAGTGGGTTGCCATTTCCTTCTCCAAGTTAAGCTTTAGACCACTGACTTTTCTAACTCATCCCAGTAGCAAAGCGGGACTCATAGGAGATTTTTTTTTTTTTTTTTCATTTCACTCCATAGCTACTTCTGCTTCAAGTGACTGTCCCTCTTTTTTCCAAGCCTTTTTTGTCCATATGTCTTCTTCAAAGCCTCTTACAACAACAGCTTCTGCAATGCTCCCTGCTGTCCTGAGGGAATCTGAGTTCCTGAACAATTTAAAGGAAGCTCTCCTACAATGATTATCTCTTGTTCTATTTCTCTCTAAAGAACATGCTTGCGCAGGTGGGAGCCAAGTGGTCAGGCTGCCATGGTGCTCTTTCTACAGGAAATGCTCTTCTTCTGTTTATCTTGCTAGAGTATTAGAATAGTCAGTTCAAGTGTCTCCTCTCTTTGGAAGCCCAAACCACTTCTTCCAGCACTTCTCCCTCTGGGTCTGACCTGTTTCCAGCACTGATTTTTAGTAAAACATGGGCAGTGCTTGCTTTCCCCCACATCATGACCCATCTGTCCCACCCAGCATACTTGGGATCCTAAAGAGCTCAAAACATAACTTGGGCATGCCTGTGTAACCATAGCCTAGCACAATAGATGCAAACCTACAGTCAATTATTACTATTATTATTTTTGGCTCCATCAGGTCTTAGTTGTGGCTCTTGGGATCTCCATTGTGTCATGGAGGATCTTTCTTTGTGATGCATGGATTCTGTAGTTGTGGCATGTGGACTTGGTTGTTCCATATCATGTGGGATCTAGTTCCCCAACCAGGGGTCAAACCTGCGTCCCTTGCACTGTAAGGTGTATTCTTAATCATTGAATCATCTGAGAAGTCCCTACAGTCAATTTCTGAGTGAATGAATAGAAAAAGAAAATCTGTTGCCTGTGTTACAGGGCAGAATGTCTACCGCTGCTGTAAAGCAGCTGTGCACTGATGGGAATTGAAGTGGCTAAAGAAGCCGCCTCTTTTTCGGTGCATCCTTAATTGCTGTTCTTTCCTGCAACATTACCAGCATAATGTGCTAATTCTTCCTCCATGTCATCTGAACACATTTTTAAATGTATGTGGAGCCTAATCCTCGTTCCTCTCATTTGTAAAGGCCAAAGTTGAGGTGTTGTGAAAGTCTCAGCTCATGCATCAGTGAGTTTCTTTGCAGTTCAATCCATGAGGCCATTAGTTACCTAATCTCACTCTCATTCTGTTCCTAGAGTAACGGGGAAAAAAAATTCCAAGGATAGTGTGACTGTCTCCATTAAAGGGAAAGAAGAGTGAGATAATTAAGAAATATTTCCCAGACTAATTAGCCTATAGAAAAGAACAATCACAAAAAATATCAGTAAGCCTTGATTGACATTTACATGAATGAACTTGAGTTCCAGACAGAAACGATGCAGTCTACTAATAAATATTAGTTTGGAAACAACACAACAATGGGTTCTTTTATATGGCACTCTCTTCTTCAGAAAGCTGGCTGTTAATAAAATATGCCCAGCAAGGGGTCTGGTACAATGCTATTTCTATCTCATAAAATCCATATTGTCTACTTCTAGTCAATAAAACTCACTATCTAATAAAACTCAATTGTGCATGATCCGGGGGCCCAGAAGTTGTGGATAATTGAAATGAAAGATACAGAAATACAAATAATTTACTGTAGTCAATAGCCCTGATGATCCCTCCCTTTTGGCTTTTTAAATATAGTTGCATTTATCAGCACTCTTTCCTAATCTCAGCATACATTATTCCTCAATACTCCCCAAGACCTGACCCCATCCCAAAACTCTATTCTCTGAGAAGAGGCATTATTTCTCAGAAAGATCACTGAACTTTATAATCAGTTACACTAAGCTTCAAATTGCCAGTCTAGTTCTTCCTGGTTGTGTGACCTGAGCTTTTATGCTAGAATTTCAGTTTCCTTCTTTGTATAATTGGGATAAGAATATCTACTCTACAGATTATTGAGACAATTGAAATAAATTGAAAGGGACAGTGCATGCCAACATAACTAGCACAGTTCTCTATTCATTCTGCTACACTGGGCAAAGAAGCACTGAGATCCTCAAGAGAAAGCAAACAGGGACCAAAAGTAAGAAACTAAGAGACCCTAAAAAACTCAAAAAGGATATAATTATTCTCTGTAACAAATGTAACTAATGGTCAGACTAAGTAACAAATAGCCAGACTTTTTAGGTTTTCTGTAGACTTATAACTGCAACATCTCTGAGGATTCATTCTGGCTGGAAAGTGAAAGTGTTAGTCATTCCGCCGTGTCTGACTCTTTGTGACCAATGGACTGTAGCCCACCAGGCTCCTCTGTCCATGGAATTCTCCAGGCAAGAATACTGGAGTGGGTAGCCACTCCCTTCTTCAGGGGATCTTTCTGACCCAGGGATTGAAGCTGGGTTTCCTGCATTGCAGGCAGCTTCTTTACCATCTGAGCCACCAGGGAAGCCCCCATTCTGGCTGGAGAGAGGGTGTTTCCCACATCAGCTTGAATGGAGGCTAAGTGTGTATCCAGAAAGCAACAGGAGCATTGGTAGCTGACAACTCAGTATCCCACCAAAGCTCAGTTATAGCAAAGAGAAGAGCCCTGGGAAACCTGTACTTCTTTGGACCTCAGTTTTACACGGAGGATGCAAGCTTGCCTCATCTCCCCTGTGCTTCTATTCGGTGGGTCAAAATGTTTGTTGGGGTTTTCTGTAAGATGCTACAGAAAACCTGAATGACTTTTTCAGCCAACCTAAGTATTACTGTTCAGTTACTAAGTCAGTTACTACTCTGAGACCCCATGGACAGCAGCATACCAAGCTTCTCTGTCCTTCGCTATCTCCCAGAATTTGTTTAAACTCATGTCCATTGAGTCAGTGATCATCTGACCATCTCATCCTCTGTTGCCACCTTCTCCTCCTGCCCTCAGTATTCCCAGCATCAGGGTCTTTTTCAATGAGTCAGCTCTTTGCATCACGTGGCCAAAGTATTGGAGTTTCAGCATCAGTCCTTCCAGTGAACATTCAGAGTTGATTTCCTTTAGGATTGACTGGTTTGATCTTGCTATCCAAGGAACTCTCAAGAGTCTTCTCCAGCTTCACAGTTCAAAAACACCAATTCTCCAGTGCTCTGTCTTCTTTATGGCCCAACTCTCACATCCATATGTGACTACTGATATAGCCAATATTATACATGTCTATACTCGATGAGGAAGGATGGACTTGAAGAGAGAGAAGAAAAACTGAATGAGCAACTCAAATGGTCATAAGAACTTCTATTTATCAAAGTAATATCTATTTCCTTTGAAATGGCAAATACTATTTCTCCCTGAGCAGACTTTAAGTGTGTCTTACCATCTAGCTGTTTCCACTTCTACTCCTTTCTCTATACCTACTATCACCAACATTTACATGGAGATCTACACCTCTACCCACGTTTTCATCCATATTACCATCATTCTCTCCACTAAAAATTAGGTGTGGAGACCTAGGGATTTTGAATTCATTTTTCTGTTTTGCTTCATTTCTGGAGTGTTTACACAGACTGTGATTCTTGCCTGGTCTTGTAATGGAAGTTGCTCATTGCTGCATAAACTTTATTCCAATTTCATCCTCTAAAGCTAGGACATTCCCAACCTCCTTTGTGTAGGCTTATTGATAGCCCTGATCTTTATTCATCATGCAATTCTCTGAACTCTTGCATAATATATTACTGTGGCAATGATGAATCCTAAATCTATATGAACTAACAAAAGATGTGGAGTTTGAAATTGTGTCACCCAAATCATCCAGGACATGCAGTCTTCACACTTAAGACTGTGGTGCCTCATTTTCAATTAAATATCATTCCCATTTTTTTCATCTTGTAATCATCTGAGGCTCTCAAGGATGAGGCCACGGCTACTCCATCATACGTAGCCCCAGTGAGTGTGTGTGTTGTCACTTCAGTCATGTCAGACTCTTTGTGATGCTATGAATTGCAGCCTGCCAGCCTCTTCTGTCCATGGGGATTCTCAAGGCAAGAATACTGGAGGGGGCTGCCATGCCTTCCTCCAGGGTTTCTTCCTGACACAGGGACTGAACCTGAGTCTGTCACATCTACCTGTACTGGGACGTGAGTTCCTTACCACGAGTGCCACCTGGGAAGCCCATGTGGCCCCAGAGCTGTAGCTGAATCAGAGATGCCCGAAAAATGGTCTTAAGACTTCACGTTTTAAACTTTTTCATTACTGCAGCCATAGAGTGAACAGAAGTGGAAGACGAACTAACATGGGTGGGGAGTGAAATAACTAGTGCTAACTATAGGACTAAGGAGCTTCCCTGCTGGCTCAGTGGTAAAGAATCTCCTTCTTCAGATTCTCCTAAAGAATCTCCCAGAAGACAGGTTTGATCCCTGGGTCAGGTAGATCCCCTGGAGAAGGAAATGGCAAACTACTCCGGTATTCTTGCCTGCGAAGTCTCATGGACCGAGGAGCCTGATGGGCTATAGTCCAAGGGGTTGCAAAAGAGTTGGACATGATTCAGCTACTAAACAATCACCACCACAAGACTAAAGTGTGTGTGTGTGTGTGTGCGCGCGCACACATGTGTGTGAAATCCACAAAATCAAGTTAACTCTGGAACTGGCTGGGAGCAGTGGAATCCTTCTGTATACATTGATTAGATTAACTGTCACATCCTCCAGGCAGTGTCCCTGCATCAGGAAAGCTCCGGCAACTGTAAATAACATGCTCCTTGCTCTTTAACCATAGTATATGCTATTTTGTCGTGAAGAGACAGACACAACTGAGCGACTGAACTGAACTGATGCTATTTTGTGTTTTGAGGTTGTACCATTCCCAACTGCTTTAGGTCTTAGAAATAGCATTCTCTAAGAGATGACCCCTTCCTATCTAGACTAAATAATATGTCCCTGCCCTGAGTTATCCCATTTATCACTTTCTCCTTTCACATAACACATATTATGTTCTGTATATACACCCGTCTTCTTTACCAGAGCATGATTCCAAGAGCTAGATGGCCCTTTCCATCTCCACCCTTCACTGCATAGAATAGGCGTGGATGCAGCATTGAGGTTCCATAAGTGTTTTTAAATGTTTGAATAAATATATGAATAAATAAAGCTACCCATTACACTTTTATATCTCTTTTTCTTTATTTTATTTAAAATTTCTTTCCACGTTAATTTTAATTGGATTTCATCTTCATATAAGTGAGAAAAGAGAGTAAAGAAAGGGAAAGCTTCATTTTGGCTGGATCTACATAAGACTTGGTATGGAGAACAACTCTGCCAACCCAGTCTTTTGACCTTAAATTGCAATCAAACATAAATTCTGAGCTTATTCTCCAGTTATGTGGATATCATGGCTTAGAATCCAATTACATAAGTGAAGCCCAATTCTAGAGACATTTTCATTATCAATACTCATGTGTTGAAAATAAAACATTGCTGTTTTGGATTTTTTTCTTAAGGATGGAATTAAAACCCATGTCTAACTGTAAGGTGCTTACATTCTGGTAAGGAGAGATGGATATATATATATATACTTGTGGTGTGTGTTTGCCAGGTATAGAAATAGTGTCATCAGCAGCAGTAGAGATCAGGATGAATTTGTACTTTCAGTGAACAGATGGCTAGGCTTGCATATGTGAAGAAATTTGTGGCCATTCTGGGTGAAAGAAATTACAAGATCATGGTCACCCAGGGTCTTGTAGCCTGGAGATTGATGCTGTTTTGCTGAAGTAAACAGTCTGTGGAGAAGGGCACTAGGTCATAAACCAGGAGGTAAGCCAAAGGGATGCCCAGCCAAGGCTTTCTCTACCGTGTTTGGTATTTGGGGACAATTCAGTTTTGCTGGATTTCCTGGAGAAGTTCAGAGCAGTGAGCACAGATTTCCTCAATGAAAAACAAACAATTAAAAAATGTTAGATAAAAGAGACACATTAGAGATTATTCATGACAGATAGGGCTTCCCTGGTGGCTCAGAGATTAAAGCATCTGCCTGGAATGCGGGAGACCTGGGTTCAATCCCTGGGTCGGGAAGATCCCCTGGAGAAGGAAATGGCAACCCACTCCAGTACTCTTGCCTGGAGAATCCCATGAAGGGAGGAGCCTGGTAGGCTACAGTCCATAGGGTGAGGAAGCCTAGGGCAGAAAGCTGGAGAAGCAGAAGCCCCTCCCCCTTGTCTGTGACTGCATCTCACAGGTGTTTGTGGTCAGAGGTGGAGAAACCCAGATCCTGACTAAAGGCAGAATATCCCTGGGCTCCTTTTCCTTTGCATCTGCAAGTGTTCCTCCTACACAACAGCAGGTGAGGGCAGAGAGGCCAGCACACAGTAGGGCCCACAGGTTCTTAAACATATTTGTGTCATGATTCATACATCAAAACTGTTTCTTCATTCAGGATACTTAGAGACTCAACACTCCTATCCTGGAGGACCTCGCATTCTTAATGGAGCTGTATTGAGTGAAGTTTTAGCATGGAGCCTAACACACCAATGTGAAGGGGCCGTGGCTTCTAGAAATAAGTATACGAGCCTTTAGGGTCCTCCCAGGTGGCACTAGTGGTAAGGAACCTGCCTGCCAAAGAAGGACTCATAAGAGATGCAGGTACTATCCCTGGGTTGGGAAGATTCCCTGGAAGAAGGCATGGCAATCCACTCCAGTATTTTTGCCTGGAGAATCCCATGGACAGAGGAGCCTGGCAGGCAATGGCCCATAGGGTCACCCAGAGTCAGACAGGATTGAAGTGACTTAGTAACAGAAGCATACGTGCCATTTCATATAGACCTTAAACTTCATTTTTGTTTTCACTTAATTATTTCACTAAGATTCACTACTTTATCTTTTTTTAATCTTTTATTTTATATTGTTATATAGAATGGCTACCCACTCTAGTATTCTTGCCTGGAGAATTTCATGGACAGAGGAGCCCAGCAGGTTACAGTCCATGGGGTTGCAAAGAGTTGGACATGACTGAGCAATTAACACACATAGTTAATTTACAGTATTGTGTTAGTTTCAGGTGTGGCTAAGGGATTCAGTTATACATATATCCCCTCTTTTTCAGACTGTTTCCTCATATAGATGATTACAGAATATTGAGTATAATTCTCTGTGTTATATGGTAGACCCTTATTGGTTGTTTTGTATATCCCCCGTCCCTGGGATTCTCCAGGCAAGAATACTGGAGTGGGTTGCCATTTCCTTCTCTAATATAATAGTTAATCCCAAACTCCTAATTTATCTCTCCCCCCACCACATTTTCCCTTTAATAGCTGCAAGTTTGTTTTCAAAGTCTATGAGTCTGTTTATGTTTTGTAAATAAATTCATTTGTATGAGTTCATCCTTCAACTGCCACACATTGAACCTTCCACTAAACCAGCAGTCTCCAAGCACCTAGAGCTCCAGGGTAAGCTGTGCTCTACTCTCAAAACCAAATTGAAGAATTAGTCCCTGAGGTTGAAAGAAAATCTATTTGATTTGGTTACTGACAGAAGAATAAGTGGCTCTATTACTCCTCTCTAATCTCTTAAGAAGGTGTAGAGGAGCCCACATATCTGAGCCTCTCCAATTGCTAACCCTCCAGTCTCTGTCTCTCTCCTTCTCTCTTATACACACTCAGCTCTGTATCAGCCTTCTTGAATAACTCATGATTCTACAAGGAGTTATGCTCCACCCACTGCCATCAGCTTTTGCATAGACAACTGTTCCTCCCTAGAACACTTCTTGCCTCTTCCTTCCAAGACGCCATTGATGCTATTTGTTATATTTGAGACAAAGATAGATTTTCTTACACTTCAATCCTACAACTGTTGAGACTTTATTTCTTCACAGAAATAAACCTCTATGGTAACTGTCCATTCACTTGTTTTACTTTTCCTGCTATAAGACTATGAGCTACTCCTAAGCAAAGGCCATGATTTTTATTTCTAATCAAGACATTCTGGGACTTCTCTGGCGGTCCAGTGGAAAAGAGTCTGAGCTCCCAATGCAGCAGGCCCGAGTTTGACCCTGGTTGGGGAATTAGATTCCACGTGCTGCAACTAAAGAGTCCATATGCCATAACTAAAGGTCCTACGTGCCGTAGCTAAGACCTGGTGCAGCCAAAGAAATAAATAAATATGCTTTTTAAAGAAATAACTTCTAGTATCTTTATAATAGGATAAACTGTGGTGAATAAGGTATTTGATAGAAATCTCCCTGTTTCCAGAACTACAACACTCACCCGTGAGTATGCACACACACACACACACACACACACACAGGTCTAAGAGCTGAAAAAAAATCTCCAAAATGCCATCTGCTCACCCTCAAGCTACTGAACAAATAATTATTACCATTTGAAAGATGTTAAAGAGAAGTTGATATAATCTCCTAGAGCAGGCCCAGCCCTGGACAAAGCAGTGGTACAATTTGCTTTGAGAACTCACCTAAGTTGGTGTAGCCTTCTTCAGATGACTTTCACCTCCTCTCTGGAAGGTGAATGGGGTCTCAGTGCTGACACCGAGAGATCCTGTATTTGTCACGGAGAAAACTTCAATATGCTCATGTACAGGGTGTTCCAGAGAGCGGCAAAGGAGACTCTGGTCTATATCTACTTCCTTTGGCTTCTTATTAGGACTTGGTATTGCTGCATAGATATATTTGAGAATTCTGTGCCCAATCACTGTCATTAATCACAAGAAAGAATTGACATTTTCAAGTATCTGTAGTGGATTTTGAGCTTTGAATTTCATGGGAAGAATTGAAATATGATAAATATTGATAACTGTAAATAGCAGGCAGCTGACAAAAACGGTCACTGCTGGTATGTTGAGTTACGCAATTAAAAAATAATTCATGAGCAGTATTTCATTTTATCCTCAGAATGGCCCAGTTGAAGCAGGTGAGACAGAGGCCACTATTTCATTAACAATGAGAAATGACATCAAGGCGCAGAGAGGAAGAGCCAGGTATTTGAAGTCAGGAGGTTGGTGCCAGCTCTCTTGGCACTAGGGCAGATGTACTTTCCAGAAGCTGCCACTTCAGTTCAGATCCTAGCTGCTAATGTCCAGATGCCTAATGTGCCCAAATCATTCACACCACTGTTTTGTTCTAAAATGCAACACTCACACACACACTTCCTCTCCCGATGTTTCCTAAACAAGAGGTAGGACACAAGTATATGAGAAATTTTTCAAATCAAATTCAACTTCTTTCAGTGCTAAGGACCTGAACACTCAAGCCATTTCACCTAGGAGTTCCTCTTCTAAAAATTTACTCTAGATAAAGATCCAAGGGTGCAGATTTCGATGTTCATCTCAGAATTAGGAAAGTCAATATTTGAAAACAAACTTTGACATTAGAAGAACACTCAGAGAATTTATGTTGTATCTATAGACTGGCATCTTGGGAAGCTGTCAAAATTCTCACTTGCAAAGAATATTTCACAAGATGTGAGATGTTTGTGACATAAATCTAAATATATACTCTAAGAATAAATAAGAATGAAAACTATGTCAAATTGTTATTAGTAGGCAACTTGAATCATACACTTATGGATGATTTTGTTGTCTTTGTTTTAGTCATAATATTTAAAAATAAATGTATCTGAGTAATAAAAATTAAGATTTATTAGTAAAAATAATAAACAATGTATCTTTTCATTTAGTGTGCTGTGTTGAGTTCCTCTTATAGCCACTATTCTAAGGGGCTAAAATGCACCAGTCTCTACCTTGTGGAGCTCACATTTGTGTGGGTGGGAGGTTGGAGAGACACAAGTTTGATAATAAGCAATAAACATGCCAAATAAATGACATGACATTTCTTCATTTAACAAACAGTTTATAATGCTTTCTCTGTGCCAGCTGATGCTCTAATTAGAAGGTGACATTAAAAAAAAAAAAAAAACCCATATAGGATACAGAGCTTACAGGCAAAGGGTGAGTTGCAATTTTAAATAAGATGAGCAGAGGAGAGCTCATTATTGACAGGGTAGCCTTTGAACAAAGTCACAGAAGAGGTAACAGCCTCAGTCAAAACAGTCCCTTTTTTGAAATCTTGGGGCCAGGTTTATTTTCAGAATTTTTCAAAATTTAGAGAAGAAATTACAAGCATGTACTGTTAACTATACTTCAGTGGGGCCCAAGGCAGTACTCTTTACCAAAGGCATTGCTATTGTTGCAGAGCAACATAGGAATATTCACACAAAGTGGTATCTATCAAGAATATATTTGTTGTTTTTGTTCAGTCGCTAAGTTGTGTCAAACTCTTTGCGACACCATGGACTGTAACATGCCAGGCTTCCCTGTCCTTCACTAGCTCCTGGAGTTTCCTCAAATTTATGTCCATTGAGTCAGTGATGCCATCCAACCATCTCATCCTCTGTTGCCCTCTTCTCCTCCTGGACTCTATTAGCCCACATCAGTTCAGGTTTGGTTTCTCCACTAAATATGTTTCAGGGAATAATCGTTTAATTTCAAGCCTTTTTGGATTTCAGAAACACAAACAAGGGTCTGTAAGATTTAGTGATACTCTGCAATCTGAGATAACCTTTCATATTTATTGTTATCATGGTGTTCCCCTCTTGCTCCATGTGCCTTCTGATATTGACACAGCTCAAAGATGGACTTGGAACAGTTCAGATGTTAGTGGATGGTGTGGGTTACTTACTGCCTGCGCTGATGAGCTATCTCCAGAAATCCAAATGGCCCAGACTTTCCTACCAGAGGGAATTCCTGCTCTGCAATGAGACTTAGGGTAGCTTACTCCTGAATGTTCCTCCACTGTAAGAAAATGCCAGTCCATTAAGGTATAAATATTTTGCATAATCTCCTGATAGCCATCTTGTGTGCATACTCAGTCATTCAGTCATGTCTGACTCTTTGTGAACCCACAGACTATAGCCTGCCAAGACTCCTCAGTCCATAGTATTTTTCCAGCAATAATACCACTGAGACAGCTGGGTATTCTGATGGCCATCTTAAACAGCAACTATTCCAAAGGCAATGCACTAGCATGGATACACTTGAGAGATGAATAAAATCCATGCTTTGTATTGTGAACATGATGCTGGTATATGTAAGGGACTCATTAGGTATGAGTTGAGAAAATATTTGAATAAATGAAGATGCCTGGCTGCGTGCTCATCCACATGTACTGCTCACTCCTTGCCCCACTCCAGAGTCTCTCAGGTGAAGTGCTTCATGTTTTCAAGTGTTCTAAGCTACACTGAATGCTTTCAAATATTCTCAGTTTGTTTTGGCTTACATATTCCAAAAGCTAATTAAAAAAATACTTCACCATGGAAATGTCACACTGGCATGAGGCAGACTTTGTTCTGTTTTTGTTCTGTGCTGTATTCTCAGGTCCTTAAACTGTGCCTATAAAACAGTAGACATCGTATATATAATATTTATGTATATATATATAAAACTTTCAGAAGCAACATATACACACACATATGTAATTATGTATACATGGAATTGTAACTGTATTTTATTATATCTACAATTCCATATATATATGGGAGTCAAGAATATTACCATAGTTGCCCTTAAACACTCTGAATTCCTATAAAATTGAGGGCAAATATGCTTTTCTATTTTTTTGGACTCCAGGTTATTTGTATAAGTTCAACTCAGTTCAGTTGCTCAGTTGTGTCCAGCTCTTTACAGCCCCATGGACTGCAGCATGCCAGGCCTCCCTCTCCATCACCAACTCCTGGAGCTTACTCAAACTCATGTCCTTTGAGTCGACGATCCCATCCAACCATCTTATCCTCTGTCATCCCCTTCTCCTCCTGCCTTCAATCTTTCCCAGCATCAGGGTCTTTTCAAATGAGTCAGTTCTTCACATCAGGTGGCCAAAGTATTAGACTTTCAGCTTCAGCATCAGTCCTTCCAATGAATATTCAGGACTGATTTCCTTTAGGATGGACTGGTTAGATTTTCTTGCTGTCCAAGGGACTCTCAAGAGTCTTCTCCAACACCACAGTTCAAAAATCAATTCTCAGTGCTCAGCTTTCTTTATAGTTCAACTCTCACATCCCTACATGACTACTGGAAAAAATCAAAGCTTTGACTAGACGGATCTTTGTTGGCAAAGTAATGTCTCTGCTTTTTAATATGCTGTCTAGTTTGGGCATAACTTTTCTTCCAAGGAGTAAGCGTCTTTTAATTTCATCTGCCGTGATTTTGGAGCCCCCCAAAATAAATTCTGTCACTGTTTCCATTGTTTCCCCATCTATTTGCCATGAAGTGATGGGACCAGATGCCATGATCTTAGTTTTCTGAATGTTGAGTTTTAAGCCAACTTTTCCACTCTCCTCTTTCACTTTCATCAAGAGGCTCTTTAGTTCTTCTTCGCTTTCTGCCATAAGTGTGGTATTATCTTCATATCTGAGGTTATTCATATTTCTTCTGGCAATCTTGATTCCAGCTTGTGCTTCATCCAGTCCAGCATTTCTCATCATGTACTCTGAATATAAGTTAAATAAGCAGGTTGACAATAGATAGCTTTAATGTACTCCTTTCCCAATTTGGAATCAGTCTGTCATTCCATGTCCAGTTCTAATTGTTGCTTCTTGACTTGCATACAGGTTAACTGTATACAGTACTTGTTTCCTTGGTACCCATCATGGCTGTGAGGGTTCCATTAAATTCATTTTTATTTCCAACCAGATCATCCAACCCTTCTCCAGTCAGTCTTGCCATAAGCCCTACTCCGCCCACTCCACTATACCATTCTTCCAGTCATGACATTATTTGGAGTCCTTTATATGGTATTTCATTTTCATAAGTGAGTAAGGAGAAAATGTGAATGTTCAGACATTAAACCTTGATGCAAGAAGAAGAGGAAATAGTAGTTTGCTACTGTGTGATCCAAGGTCATGCCTGTTACAAAGCAAAGGAGCCTACAAAGAATCAAATTTATTCCCACGGCAGTGAAAATGGATGTTAATATCACAAACAAGGCGCTTCACGGTTGCATTATCTGGATTCAAAGCTCTTTATATTAGGATGTGTAACCAGGGCAAATAGCCTAATTTTCTACATTAGTTCTCCTTAACTTAAAAAAAAAAAACTTCTTGGAGCAAAAGGAAAACAAAACAAAACACCCTTTTCAAGGGCCACCGTGGGTTCTGGGAGCAGGCATAAAATGGACAAGGAGAATGCAGGGGAGAAATAATGCCATTGAGGCTTCAGGCTCTCCTTCCCCTCTGACAGCCCTGGCTGCGAAGTTAAACCCTGCAGTTTCTTCGGAGCCAAGAAGCATGGGACAGCTCACATCTGGCCAGGCTACCTGAGAGTGTTTTGTTTCTGCCAGAACAGTCCCCTTGGCACTTGTGAGCAGCACAGGACCAGCTTCTTAACTTCCTGGACCACTCCTGCTGGTGATGATGGTCCTGAGTTTTGACTTTAGCTGCTGTCCAATTACCTCTCTCCTGGCAGTTGAAAATCTAAGCTTCTGTCTCGCTTACATCCTCTGCATCACTCCAAAACATCTTGGGAATGGTGAAGCAGGAGAAAAAATCCTTAATTCTGCTTATTTAAAATAAATACTATAGTGTGACTTCTCTAGTGGTCTAGTGGTTAGGACTCTGCACTTTCACTGCTGAAGGCTGTGGTTCAATCCCTGGTAGGGGAGCTAAGAAAGACTAACTAAGAAAGAACATAAGCCACGTGGCAAGGCCAAAAACAAAAAGATAGCATGGAAAGTAAAGGATTTAATTCCCAAGCAAAACTTTTTTTGCCCTGTGAAATGTATTTCTGATTTTAAATGAACAGAACTGGAAACTGGAAAGTATGTTTGCTGTTATACCTAAATATATAAAAAATTTAATACCTATTGTATTTGTCAATGTGCTAAACAAATTGAGACTTGAAATGCAGAGACACATGGTTTTAAACATGCCTAGGATGCAAGTACCTCAGCTTGTTTATTCATTGTGTGCAGCCATTAATTCCCTTACCCAATAAAAGTTATAACTACAAGCCAGGGGCTCTGCTGGTAACTTGCAAATGGCTATTGATAAGGATAATAGGAACATATAATCTAGAGACACTGGAATAAAGACTTGGGGTATTTATTGCTCAGGACTCCCACCCCTGTTCTGAAGGGCTCTCAGTTATTTTTATTGACACACCCAAATCTGTACAGTTATTATAAGAGTATGTCTCACATGTCTCACTGTTGGTTCAGTGGTTAAGATTCCACACTCCCAATGCAGAGGGGTCAGGTTCGATCCCTGATCGGGGAGTTAGATCCAGCATTCTGCAAATAAAAGATCCTGCATACCACAATGAAGATCCCACATCCTGCAGTTAAGACTTGGCACAGCCAAATACCTAAATTTAAGGGAAATTAATAATAAAAAGGGTGTGCCTATTTAATACCTACTCCTTGCCCATGTATTTAGCTTTGTGCTGGGAATGCACATGTAACACACTCAGAATGTGGGAAGTGTCCCGAGGGCAGGCGGCACACGAGGAGTCCTAAGTTGAGGGCCAGTTTAGTGTAGGATGTGATGCTGTACCTAAAATCCCATTCTGGGGCAGAGAAAAGAGGGTTCTAGGATGTAGAGAGAGCACATGATCAGAGCCCATGGGAGAGACAGCCTGCCATGGGAAAAATTCAAGATAGCTACATCATTGAATACAGGGGGAGAGCAGTTCATTACAGGGAGTGAATTGGTCTGGAGTTTGTGATAAGAAGACTTGGGGCTGGTATTAGGAATGTGGGCTGTCTCATAAAAGCAATCCCACACCACGGCAGATTTGCAAACAGAGGACAGACAGAAACACATTCTCTCCCGTGTCCTTCAGATTCATCCTGCTCTGCCTGCAGGATGACTGTTCCTTCTCTGACCATCCTCCTGAGCTTTCTTTCAGGACTTGGTGGTGATGCTAACCTTGCAAGAAGGACTTGGGCGTGTGATGAACCACATTTAAAAATCTACTCTGCCACTTGCTGGATGTGAGATTTTAGACATCGCCTTGCAAAGATGTTCTTCCTTAATTGGGCCTCCTAATGGGTTACTAATTAAGTCTATGTTTCAACACTTTAAAAATGTTCTCCTCTGTTGTCATTGTCATATGAATTTCAATTAAATGTCTTAACTCACTGGCCTTGGGCACTTAAGTGGATTGCCAAGATGAAGTCATTTAAACATATATATCTATTTCAAGACGGCTTATGTGAAAGATAACAAAGGAACTAGCTCTGTGAAGTTTTCCCATGGAGATGATAATGAACCCTTGTCTCCTCAGCCTTAATAATCCTTGCTTATCCTTCTGCCAGGTGGTTTAGTGATAAAGAATCTGTCTGCCAAGCAGGAGATGTGGGTTCAATTCCTGGGTTGTGAAGATATCCTGGAGAAAAAAATGACAATTTACTCCAGTATTTTTGCCTGGGAAATCCCATGGACACAGGAGCCTGGCAGGCTACAGCCCATGGGGTTGCAGAGTCAGACATGACTTAGAAACTAAACAGCAACAACAGAATCATTTTGCTGAGGTCAGCAAAGATCTTAGACCCTAGAATCAAGAACAAATATGATTAGATTATAGGAATGTAATGACCAACATAGATAGCATATTCAAAAGCAGAGACATTACTTTGCCGAATAAGGTCCGTCTAGTCAAGGCTATGGTTTTTCCTGTGGTCATGTATGGATGTGAGTGTTGGACTGTGAAGAAGGCTGAGCACTGAAGAATTGATGCTTTTGAACTGTGGTGTTGGAGAAGAGTCTCGAGAGTCCCTTAGGCTGCAAGGAGATCCAACCAGTCCATTCTGAAGGAGATCAGCCCTGAGATTTCTTTGGAAGGAATGATGCTAAAGCTGAAGCTCCAGTACTTTGGCCACCTCAAGCGAAGAGTTGACTCATTGGAAAAGACTCTGGTGCTGGGAGGGATTTGGTACAGGAGAAGAAGGGAACGACAGAGGATGAGATGGCTGGATGGCATCACCGACTCGATGGATGTGAGTCTGAGCGAACTCCGGGAGTTGGTGATGGACAGGGAGGCCTGGCGTGCTGCGATTCATGGGGTAGCAAAGAATCGGACATGACTGAGCGACTGAACTGAACTGAAGCTGGTGCAGCCACTAAGGAAAATATTTGGGGATTCCTCATAAAACTACAAATAGAGTTGCCATATGATCCAGCAATGCCATTCCTTGGCATATATACAGAGAAAACTATGACTAAAAAAGATACATTCACCCCTATGTTCATAGCAGCATTACATATGATAGTCAAGACATGGAAGCAGCCTAAATGTCCATTTACAGATGAATGGATAAAGAAGATGTGGTACAAATATATTCTGGAATGCTACTTAGTCTTAAAAAAGGAGTAAATAATGCCATTTGCAGCAACATGAATGTACTTAGAGATTATCATACTAAGTGAAGTAAATTGGAAAGAGAAAGGCAAATATCATAAGATTACATTTTTGTGGAATCTAAAATATGGCATAAATGAACTTATCTATGAAATAGTCTCATAGGCACAGAGAATAAGACTTGTGGTTTCCAAGAGAGAGAGGTTTGAGAGAGTGATGGATAGGGAGTTGGGATTAATAGATGAAAATATTATGTACAGAATAGACAACAAGTTTCTACTGTATAACAAAGGGAACTATAATCAATATCCTGTGATAAATCATAATGGAAAAGAATATGAAAAAGAATATACATACACACACATGTGTATAATTGAATCGCTTTTCTATGAAGCAGAAATTAACACAATATTATAAGTCAAGTGTACTTCAATTATTTAAGAAAAAGAATAGCAGTCATTAGTTTATCCTGGACACATACTGCATGTGTTTGTCCCAAAGGCACATGTGTCTTTAGTCATATAATAATGCATTAATTATCTGGTAAGCATCAGACACTTATTAAGAAAACTGAAACTTCTTAAAGGGCAGATAAGTGAAACAAAGAAAACAAACTTATCTGGCATCTACTAAAAGCGTAATGGCAGGTGTTTTTCCTGTGTGGTGATTCATTCGCTTAAACTTGACCAAAACTGAAGTAGAGTTCACGGTGAACTGTGACCAAAGCATTTTATAGATAAGGATGCAGAGCCTTGAGAGAGGTATGACTTGCTGGGTGAGCTCTAGCTTTTGTCTACCAGTGAACATACAGGAGAGTTGTAAAAACAAGGCGTGTCTGACTACTGTCCCATCCATGATCATTAGGTGAATGGTCCCTTCACCTAATTTTTATGTTTATGAAGAAACATAAAAATAAAACTTGATTTTTTTCCCTGAATATATACTACCTGCTAGGCACTGTGCTTAGCATATTGGATCCATTATTCCATTGAACCCCTTACATAAATCTAGGTGGTAGAGTAGGTTCTATTATTCTCCAGATTTTATAGACAGAAAGCTGAGACTCTGGCAGTTGAAGCAAATAGCCTAAGACCTTCAAGAGGAAAAAGCAGCAGAGCTGGAATTACAGATCTGCCTTTTGATGTCACCTTTGTTCTTATCCATTCCACTTATGCACAACAATGCATTTATTATATATCAGGTGAAATTAAAGGTGGTACATTATTTATAGTATTCAAAGTTAATATTGGTTAATGAGGATTTGCAGAGAAGGTTTTGTGGAGGCAGAAGGTAGCATGCAGCAGGCAGGGGGTGGGAGGCTGGAGAGTATCCAGAAACTAGAGAGGGGAATGAAGGGCATTCCAAGCAAGACAACATCATGAGCAAGTCAGGGTTTTGGAGAGAAATGGGCCAGAGCTGAGGGATCTTAAAGAGAATATCAAGCCAGAGTGTAAATTTCAATTTTGAAGAAAATAGTTATAGTATTCTATGATACTATATGTCCCTGTGCTTTGTAATCACATTTCTCCTCTAGTTTCCTATGAAAAGAAAAGTTGTAACTCAGAGACAGGCAGATGAAAACCATCCTCATTCATCAACTTTGGTTGCTATGGAAACTCTTGGTGATACTCTGTACAGAATTCTGGAATCAAGGTCATCTAGACTATCCCTGGGGTTGGTTCTGCTTAGAATATTTTAGGAGTGATTAGTCAAGCTAAAACTACCCTCCGGCTAGGGGTAGCAGTTGAGGTTAGGATTACTGACAGTCAGGTTTATAAACACTTAAACCTTTATAACATAATGACAGGAGTTAAATAATTCATTTTGCTCATTGATTTTTTGAAAAATGGAGAAAGGATGATGCCACTAATCCAAAAATTAGGAAAAAAAGTAGAAAACTAGAAAAATAAATAGCTATGGATTATGAAATGACCCATGCACAATAAATGATACTTAATACATATTTTAAAGTGGTAGTTGCTATCATTTAGAGAGGACACAGAATTCTGGTTTAAAGTGTGACCCCTGGCAGAGACTCATGCCAGATTCAGGTCCTAATGTAGCTCTCTGGGAACTGAGTGATTAAGGGAGGAAAGATAAACTCTCTAACCTTCCATCTCAACTGAATATTGGGGATATGCCCTCCTTAGTTTCAAGTTTTGCTTATCTGTTGGCTTTCCTTTTATAGTGTTGTCTTCCCCAAGATGGAAAGAGCTTAGTTATTGTCTATCAGCTTAATTCAGATCCACCCAGGGTGGACCTGGAGACAAGTATTCATCTGCAAGTAGTTTGTCTGGAAAATAAAGGGAGGAGCATCAGAGGCCAGGAAGCCAGTCAGGGAAGAGAGAGCATCCCATAATGTGTTATCCACTAAAGGAGGTCAGGAGAGGTGAAGTAGGGACTAAATTCCACTGGAAGAATTTATGGGGGCCAGTGTAGAACACAACCCAGTGGGGTGAGCAGGTTCATCAGTGCTGGGCTGAGGGATGCTTGCAAGGAGCAGTAAGTCTCTGGTACCTTCATCCTTCTATGTGATGGGCAAAGAGGCCTCCTGTGGGGAGAGAATGTCTTCAGATGAGAAAAAGGAAGAGGGATATAGGGAAAATACATTTTTAAAAATATTTACTTATTTAAATATTTTGTTTGGCTGCACCGAATCTCAGTTGTGGCACATGGGATCCAGTTCCCTGACCAGGAATCAAACTCAGCCCCTTGCCTTGGGAGCTTGGAGTCTTAGCCACTGGACTAACAGGGAAGTTCCCTGCAGGGGGAATTCTAATGTGTGGAAGTGTTAAAGTTAAGGAGATATGGGTGGGTATCACTAGCATCTGCTGTACTTTCCCTAGCTCAGAGCAGACAGTATTGTCTCCGTAAATATCTATCAAATGAATGACTTATAGGATGAATGCACCCTCTAGCACTGTGTGGTTCCTTCTCGGTTGCACATTCGAATCAGATGGGAAGCTTTTAAATACCGTTACATCCAGGCCCTAATGCAGACCAATTAAATCAAAGTCAGAATGTTTAATAGCCAGGACAGAGAACCACTGCTCTTGCTCAACTAATGTATGAATTCTTTCTACCAAATTCCTGACAGATGGCCATATAACCTCTTTTTGAAACCCTTCTTGGGAGGGACTTTGCTATTCTCAAAATCAAAGCATTCCCTTTTTCGACAGCACTAATTGTTCCAATGTTTTGTCCTTATATTGAGCCAGGATTTGCCTCTGTACCTTCCATCAGTCATCCACCCTCTGCACTTCTAGAATAAAGCAAAATGAGCCTATTCCATTTTTCTACATGACTGCCCTTTAGATATTCAAAGGCAGTCATAATTCCCTAACTTGACCTTCATTTTTCACACTCCAAACACACTTAGCTCTTTCAACAACTGCTATTCAACCTGCTCTAATCATATTTGAGTATGCCAATTCACTTTTATCCACCAGAATTTTCAGTTGAAGCCAAGGTCCATGTTTGCGTGTGGAAATATAAAGAGGACCATGTGTTAAATGAAGTGTGTGTGTGTGTATGTGAGTGTGTGCGTGTAAAAGTTGTCAGTGATGGGTTCACTTAAAGTATATTCAGTTGAATTGTCCTATTAAGAAAAAACAGGAGCTTCTCTTTTTCTTTCCCATCTCCCAAAATTTGCCTCTTCTAATCATGTTTATTTTTCTCTTTTGGCTAATTTGTTTGAACACCTCAGTTCTTACATTGCTTTTAGGGCAATGCAGAAATATTTTTAGTATGCATAACATGAATGTTTAGATTGAGATTTGTCACATGTCCTTTAGATAAGTACTGAGCCACAAAATTCATGAACTCAAAAACAAAATAAAATCAATATGTTTGCTTTTGAGAGAAAGAGATTTAGTTGCTGCGGTACTCCAGGGAAAGCAATTCTGAGCTCAGTGACCAGATCTGCTACAAATGTAGAGGGCAAGCAGGTAGATCTCTTCTGGACAAATTCGATGAAATAAGATGGAGCGAGTCTTTCCTGTTCTACAGATAGTCAGCATGCCTGGCTGTCACTGCTCCAACACAAAATAGAACTCCATTTGGCTTTGCAGAGTGCCTCTAAAAGAAAGTTTGTGGTAAAAGCAGTTTTGTGCCAGTGAATGTAACATGATCTCCAAAAACACATATAGGCCAGTGAATGTAGCATAATCTCAGAAAACACAAATAGAATTGGCTGATGGCTGCAATCAGTAATCTTGATCTGGAAATAAAATTAAGGCTTTGACTCTCACAGTCAAGTCTGAAATGACTGTTAGGAGAGAGTTTGATATACTGCTAGGGCCAAGGATGAGGCAGTGGGAGAGACAGTCAAGATGACCTGAGAACAAGAGGAAAAACCTGAATCAGAGAGACAGCACTGTACCCACAGGTACACCACTGATCATCATAATGATTCTAGTGATCTTTGATTCCCAAGCCTCGGTTGATGCCCCTGTGAAATGAAAGAAGATTATCAGCCAAACAACTACAGTAATGATAGGAACTAATGTCTGTGCCAGTTCCAGAGTGAGAATCCAGTGAATGTGAGCATTTTGTCTAATTGTTAAGGGCTAATAGACCTAGGAGGTCTGGGTTAAGTCCAAGATCCATCATGCACCTAGTCATGTGATCCAGGAAAGACTTGCATTATCTCTGTGCCTTAGCTATCTCTTCTGTAAAATGGGATTTTGAGAAGACACACTTTGTGGGGTTATAGTGAAGACTGACTGACGTGATACATATGTAAAGCTCATGGAGTAGAGCCTGGCACATGATAAGCATGCAAAAGTGTTAACTAGTATTTACGAGTCTGTCCTTAATTGTTTCCCATTAGTTCCAAAACCTTCAGGGCTCAGGTTTTTCAAGTGTAAAACAGAGGAAGGTTTTTAGAGTCCTTGAAGACACTGGGTGTATTTCAGTGCTTCTCTGTGCATTGCTGCATTTAACAAGTTGCTCTGGGAATCTGGCTGTGGTCTGTCTCCCAAAGCTGCGTTCTTCCTAAGCGAAGAATTTGGGTCTTAACTTCACAGGGTCTGGCTCTTAGAGTGCATGGAAGAAATGTGTTTTGAATGAATGAATGAATGAAGTGCTGCGTATAAAAATTCATTAACACCTGTCCCTGTACCTTTGGGGCTTGGCTTTTCTGCTTCTCTGTGGAGAGGCAGCTGTGCCAGATTCTCAGAGGCGGGAGAGCAAGAGGTAAATTTCAGCTCCTCTGTTTTCTCATTTTCCTGACTTTTTTTTCCTTCCAAGTTATTCCATCTTTATGATTCCTTTATTGATGCTTCCCCACTTACCTCTTTTTAAATCTTGTTAAATTGCAGGTATAATTCTAATCTATTATACAATTTCTTTCAGAAGGAAGAAGGGTATAAATACCAAAAGATAGATAATACCATTTTTATGATTTGGAATAAGTTATGTAACTTCTCTGAATCTAATTATTCCTTTGCTACATGGGAACTTCCCTGATTTCTCAGTTGGTAAAGAATCCACCTGCAATGCAGGAGACCCCAGTTCGATTCCTGGGATAGGAAGATTCCCTGGAGAAGGAGTAGGCTACCCACTCCAATATTCTTGGGCATCCCTTGTAGCTCAACTGGTAAAGAATCCGCCTGCAATTTGGGAGACCTAAGTTCAATCCCTCAGTTGGGAAGATCCCCGGGAGAAGAGAAAGGCTACCCACTCCAGGATTCTGGCCTGGAGAATTCCATGGACTGTATAGTCTATGGGATCACAAAGAGTCAGACATGACTGACTTTCACTTTCAAATGGGATCTATGCTACTGCTGTTGCTAAGTCACTTCAGTCGTGTACAACTCTGTGTGACCCCATAGGCGGCAGCCCACCAGGCTCCCCTATCCCTGGGATTCTCCAGGCAAGAACACTGGAGTGGGTTGCCATTTCCTTCTCCAATGCATGAAAGTGAAAAATGAAAGGGAAGTCGCTCAGTCGTGTCCGCCTCTTCGCGACCCCGTGGACTGCAGCCTACCAGGCTCCTCCGTCCATGGGATTTTCCAGGCAAGAGTACTGGAGTGGGTTGCCATTGCCTTCTCCAATGGGATCTATAGGGGGGTGCAATTAGTAATCTCTCCAAAAATCTTTTTCTATCTCTTTTTCCTTCCAGCTTGAACTCCAATTTTTTTTAAGCATTCACTCTCTTACACCCATCTGTGTGCAAATGGGGAGACAGATCCCACCCTCTAGCCTCAAATTCTGTCAATATGGAGGTCTGGCACCTCTAACATGAACAGCTTCTGGCATATGATAAAATTCTAGCAAAGTGAAGAAATTCTTTTCCCTAAAAGGCTATGGTTCTTGGCAAGAAATAGCACATTTTCTTCCTTTGTATACTACCATAACTATGTTCATTCTGTCAACTATGAAAATGAAAATAACATGCTGAAGATGGTCAAAGGAAAATACAGAAAAAAAAACCTGATCTTGGTAACATTGTTGAGCCACTGAATTCATTCTGGACTCACTGAGTGTGAGATGGCAAATTTCCCTGTTGGTTGAAACCAATTTGGCTTTTTCTATTACAACACAAAGCACCTTACTTAGAGCATTATTCATGCCATAAAGTGACTGAAGGACTTGATGAGGTAACAGACAATGCCTAGTATTTACATATTGATACCAGGCATGCTAAAATTTTCAACAAATGTTGATGACTCTGTGATAGCTATTTTCTTTTCCCTGCTGTGAGATGATATTTCACTTATATCTGGCATACTTCATAATTATAGTCCCATTCTGCACATAAGTTGCTGATTTTTAGCTGTTAGATGGCCAAATATAACTCATCACAGCATTCCACCAGGGTAGGCATTTGGTATTTCTTTCTGTGGGTATCCACAGACTTGACGGATATTTCTTCTGAAGGATAAACACATTTGGAGAAGGACAAGAGATTCTGCTCCTTATCTAGAGCTTCCCAAATACTAGACTATATTCCTCTTCTTCACAGATACTGTTTATCCTCACAAGTTGCATATGAAATACATGTCAGAATTCCTATCTAAAGATGCTGAGATTATGAGCAGTTAAGAGATTGTCTCAAGAGCACACACAAGAGAAATGGCAGAGCTTTCGGTCACGTCTACTGATTCCCCAAAACATTCTCTTTTCACCATATTAGACTTTCCTAAACTAATAAAGAAAAAGATTGATATTCCCACCATGGGAATAAAAAAAAACACAAAGCTATAGTGGGAAGGAGCAGGTCTACAATGGGTCATCAAATGAACCATCTGGGTCTCTCTCTTCCCCCAACAACAAATTCCTGCATGGTGGATGCCACGTAATTTATTCCTCATCTCCCAGTGTTTGCTGTCTTGCCACAGGCTTTTTTTTTTTTCTTCAGATTGAAAGCAATTGACCATGGTACATAAGCAACAAACTATAAAAACTGAGTATACAGGTGCACAGAGTAGTGGCATAATCAAATACAACTTACAACAGAGTTAATTTGACACACACCTAATGATATACATAATGCAATTTTGAGGCATCGCAATTAGGTATAAATGGTAAGCTGTTGACATAAATGACTGCAATTAGTACTGCTTCTGCACAGGTAAGCCCTGTGTTAAATTTTGCATTTCTCACTTGGTTGGTTCTTTGGGATTTATAAATTATTATCATTGTTGGACAGATTCTATAACTGCAAAATGCAAGGCCTTGGGAATTTGTGTCCAAAAGGTTTTATTTATTTATTTGACTTCATTTGTTTGTTTATACCATACCCTGCCAATTTCATAAAGGATTTAGGGATCCTCTGCAATAGCCACAGACAACGCAGTGGGAAAATATACATATATAAAACACGCACAACAGCAAAATCAACAAGAAAAAGAGGTTTAGATCGCAAAAAAATCTAAAAGTTAACACTGTTTCTTGGATCAAGGATGAGATGATAAAAACTTTCCTGAACTGTCTAATACATCAATTTGTTTCTAAATATATTAATAACAATCCTGCAAAGCAGATATTCTAATTCTTATTTTACACGCAGGTCAGAGAGAGAAAAATGTGTTTACTATTCATTTAGCTAGTTAATTAATAACGCTGGGATTAAAATGCAGTCTATAAAACTTCAAACTCATAGTCTACTCTGGTGAGTAGGAAAGGACTTTAGGTGAGATTAAGTTGAGGGTGATGATGGGTCTGGAATTTGGAGAAAATTTAACAAGTTGAATCCAAACATCTAGAACAGAGAGGACAGAAATTAGAAGTGGGCAGCTCAGCGTGACCCATGTAAACACTGGCGCTAACAGGAACTGCAGGAAGCGTACTTTGAGGACCATTAGAGCTTAGCAAGCTCTCAGCATTTATTTAATGATGTGTTGACAGAAGTGCATGCTGCTTGCTCTGTCATGTCTGACTCTTTTTCAACCCCAGACTGTAGCCCGCCAGGCTCCTCTGTCCATGGAACTCTTGAGGGAAGAACACTGGAGTGGGTTGCCATTTCCTCCCACAGGGGACCTTTCTGAACCAGGAATCAAACCTACATCTCTTGCTTCTTCTGCATTGGCAGGCTGGTTCTTTACCACTAGTGCCATCTAGGAAGCAGTCCATTAACAGGAGTAGATGTCAATAAATCTTAAAAAGTATTAAGTATATGAGTGTCAATACACTGGCATCGTTATATGTTCATCTTCAGTCAGTCAGTTCAGTCAATCAGTCGTGTCCATCTCCTAGTGACCCCATGAATTGCAGCATGCCAGGCCTCTGTATCCACCACCAACTGCCAGAGTCCACCCAAACTCATGTCCATTGAGTCGATGATGCCACCCAGCCATCTCATCCTGGGTCGTCCCGTTCTCCTCCTGCCCCCAATCCCTCCCAGCATCAGAGTCTTTTCCAATGAGTCAACTCTTCACATGAGGTGGCCAAAATACTGGAGTTTCAGCTTTAGCATCGTTCCTTCCAAAGAACACCCAGGACTAATCTCCTTTAGAATGGAATGTTTAGATCTCCTTGTAGTCCAAGGGACTCTCAAGAGTCTTTTCCAACACCACAGTTCAAAAGCATCAATTCTTCAGCACTCAGCTTTCTTCACAGTCCAACTCTCACATCCATACATGACCACAGGAAAAACCATAGCCTTGACTAGACGGACCTTTGTTGGCAAAGTAATGTCTCTGTTTTTAACATGCTGTCTAGGTTGGTCATAACTTTCCTTCCAAGGAGTAAGCGTCTTTTAATTTCATGGCTGCAATCATCATCTGAAGTGATTTTGGAACCCAAAAAAATAAAGTCTGACACTGTTTCCACTATTTCCCCATCTATTTCCCATGAAGTGGCGGGACCAGACACCATGATCATCTTCGTTTTCTGAATGTTGAGCTTTAAGCCAACTTTTCCACTCTCCTCTTTCACTTTCATCAAGAGGCATTTTAGTTTCTCTTCACTTTCTGCCATAAGGGTGGTGTCATCTGCATATCTGAGGTTATTGATATTTCTCCTGGCAATCTGGATTCCAGCTTGTGCTTCATCTAGCCCAGCATTTCTCATGATATACTCTGAATATAAGTTAAATAAGCAGGGTGACAATATACAGCCTTGGCGTACTCCTTTTCCTATTTGGAACCAGTCTGTTGTTCCATGTCCAGTTCTAACTGTTGCTTCCTGACCTGCATAGAGGTTTCCCATCTCTTTCAGAGGTTCCTATCTCTTTCAGAATTTTCCACAGTTTATTGTGATCCACACAGTCAAAGGCTTTGGCATAGTCAATAAAGCAGAAATAGAGGTTTTTCTGGAACTCTCTTGCTTTTTCCATGATCCAGCGGATGTTGGCAATTTGATTTCTGGTTCCTCTGCCTTTTCTAAAACCAGCTTGAACATCTGGATGTTCACGGTTCTCGTATTGCTGAAGCCTGGCTTGGAGAATTTTGAGCCTTACTTTAGTAGTGTGTGAGATGAGTGCAATCGTGTAGTAGTTTGAGCATTCTTTGGCATTGCCTTTCTTTAGGATTGGAATGAAAACTGACCTTTTTTTGGACCATTTCTGACTTGGAAGAGACTTCCATAATTCAAAGAAAGCAAAAGTCTTGAAAGAAGACTTCTGTGCTCATTGAAGATGCAGGGAGAAACACAAACCAATGTCAACTGCCCTGGTCACAAAGAGTTAACAATGTCATGGCTTATGACACCCTCAAATTAAAATATGAAAAACACTTAACAGATACTGATAATTAGGTTTTGGAAATGCTTGCAAAAACTATCCACAGTTTCAACAGATGATGGAGGGTGATTCGAAAATATCTCAGGGTGAGTTGATATTTAAAACATATCCTTAATTATATCTCAAGATTTAGAGAGCCAGGAGCACCAAGTAAATAAAGAGAAACTATACCCCCCAAAATAGCAGATGCTTCCAGAATATGTGGACAAGTGTGAATTGTTACATTCACCTCTCTGGAGTCAGACTGTAGTCCTGTGACATTGACTCATGACCTTGGGCAAGTTGTTTACACCTCTCTCTACACATATTCTACTCTGTTAAAAAACCACAAGCTAAATCTTAAATCATCCAATGCACTTAATGTTCAAAGCACTTAGCTTGGCACATAATAAGTGTTCAGTAAATGGTGGATATTTTTATTCAAATTATTGAATGAAGTGAAGGATGTGGTAGTGGGAGACTGGAGTTGGATCATATAAATATGTTATCAAAAGAGTACTTTTTGTAAATTAAGTTTTAGTTTTTCTAGCTTCCCCTCCTCACAAAAGAATTATTTTCAAACAACAACAAAAAAATGCCTGAGCCCACGTGAAGAGTAACTACCCCATTGTTTTTGTTCAGTTGCTAAGTCATGTTCGACTCTTTGAAACCCCATGGACTGCAGCACACCAGGCTTCCCTGTCCTTCACTATCTCTCAGAGTTTACTCAGACTCGTGTCCATTGAGTCTGTGATGCCATCCAACCATCTCATCCTTTGTTACCTCCTTATCCTCCTGCCTTCAATCTTTCCCAGCATCAGGGTCTTTTCCAATGGGTTGGCTCTTCACATCAGGTAAACAAAGTATTGGAGCTTCAGCATCAGCCCTTCCAATGAATATTCAGAGTTGATTTCCTTTCGGATTGATTGGCTTGATCTCCTTGCTGCCCAAAGGTCTCTCAATAGTCTTCTCCAGCACTGCATCAGTTCTTTAGTGCTCAGCCTTCTTTATGGTCCAGCTCTCACATCGATAAATGACTACTGGAAAAAACCATAACTTTGACAAGATGAACCTTTGTTGGCAAAGTAATGCCTCTGCTTCTTAATACACTGGCTAGGTTTGTCACAGCTTTCCTTCTAAAGAGCAAGTGGTTTTTGTTTTGTTTTAATTTCATGGCTGCAGTCACCATCCACAGTGATTTTGGAGCCCAAGAAAATAAAATGTGTCTGTTTCCACTTTTTTCCCCTTGTATTTGCCATGAAGTGATGGGACTGGATGCTGTGATCTAGTAGGAACCATATCTGAACATCCCCCACCCTTATGTTTGCTGTTTCAACACCACCACACTGGCCTTAGCAGGTCACAAGGAGCACAGTGATCTGCTCCCTCCTGGCCTGGGAAACATTACCACGAAGGCAGTTACTTTGTTTATACCAAGTTGTTATCCTAAGAAACACTTGGAATAAAACCATATCTATCTACCTAAGAATTTTCGCTGACTGCAACTGTAAAGATGAGATTAGCCTTCCTTAAGGGGGCAGGCACAGGGGGGTCTAAATCTGATTTCCATGAAGGTTCTCATAGAAGCCAGGACAGAAATGCTAGCTATCAGGGGCCATCACCCTACTTAAACAAGCAAGCACCATTCTCCTCCTTCCATTAAAAATAATAAAAGTGACATTGGCTTTGCTTGAAACTCCCATTTTGAAAGCAATGTTGTTTCTTCCCTTACATCAACTCTATAGAAAAGCTAGTATCTCCTGGTAAACAGCCTTCAAGATTATACCTCTGCCCTTTCTCCCTGTGATAATTCCTCTTTGTCTTTAATTTTTTCCAACTGAAGGAAAGGAGGGAAAATAATTTTATTTTTCTTCCGTGAAGAATAAATCTCTTTTTTTATACTTCAAATTATTACCTCTGCACACATTTTTAAAGGAATTAAAATCCCTCCTGACAACAGTTACAGCTTAATCATTTTTATTCTCTGATCCAAGGTCTATGACTCTGTTCTTCTCTTCACTTAATTAGCTGGAATCTAACCAAACATTCCATTTCTTGTGTCTGTGTTTATCCGTAGTATTTGTTTTCAGTGGATTTCAGAACATGAGTGCTCTCCTCATGTTTGGGCTCTGAAAACATTAAGATCCATGCCAAAAGAGTACCTGCATTCTTGAAGTTATTCAGCCATTCACAAAAAGAGATTTACTAATTAAGATATATTCAGACACTGTTGTAGGTACTCAGATATAGCTGTGAATGTGGCAAGAACCCTGCCCTCAGGAAATTTACATTCCAGTGAGAGATACAGGCAAAAAGCAAATGCAGAGATAATAATGTTATTTTATTACAGGATTCTTGCCCTCCTTAATCAATGGAAATTAATCAAAGGCTATACAGGAGATTCAGGAAAGGCTTTAATCAAGCCCCTGCAACAGGGAATAAGTGACATGTTCCATTGCTTGCTCAATCACCACTGAGGGGAGTCCAGGTAACTCCTTACATGGGGTAAGGGTAGGAGTGAGTCCAAAGATCAGGCGGGAAGTTGGCTTAGCTGGTTTGTCCACCTCTTTGGTGTTATTGAGTGCTGGTGACATGCACTGTATTCTGGTTTTGCTCCCAGTTCTTCAGAAGCAGCAGTTGGGTTTTGGCTTTTTTTGTATCTTGTTATCCATAATTTGCCCCAACTGCACATGCACATTTACGCATGGTATGTTTTGTCTTTTATAGTTTCTTTGTATTTTGTTGCTCAAGGAGACATTTATCCATGTGCAAGCACTGCAGCAGAGTCCCAGGCCCCAGCTTCTCTAAATAATATAGTAAAATTATAGCTACCTCTAAGTAATAAAAAAAAGGAGGAGGGAGGAGAAAAAGAGAAATAAACTCTAGTTAGTTCAGGTACTTTATTTTATTTTAGGTTATCTTTAAAGGTTTCTTTGATGAAGTAATATTTGAACAAGTGTCTAAATAAAGTGATGGAGCAAGATATGGAGGGAGAAATTTCTTAGCAGAAGGAGCAGTCCATCAGACTCAGACAAGTTTGGTTAATTGAATGATCTGTAAAAATGCCAAGGTGATTGGAAGGGCAGAAGGCATGGGTAGAGAAGGAAAAGAGGGGTGGGCAAGGACAGATGATGTAGTGCTCTATAAATCACATGGATGGATTTTGATTTTATTCCAAGTGTGATGAGAAGCTATGGGCAGCTTTGGAGCAGAGGTTTACATGATTCAGTTTAAATATTCTTAAACTCACCTGGGTGACACTAGGAAAGGGAGATCTTAGTTGGGGAAAGAGAGGTTGCAGGATTTCTCCTAAGCTACTTGCTGAGTGGATGAAAAGGTGGGATAGTGAGCTTTTGCAGGGAGAAGCTTGACTGTAGATACAATTGCTGTTACCCAATGCAAATTCCTGAGCTCCACACACAGTGAGGCCAAATGAACTAAAGCAGCAAACATTGGAGTTTGGAGCACAGAAAGGTTTACTGCAGGGCCATGCAAGGAGAATGGGTGGCTCATTTTCTAAAAAGCCCGAACTTCTCCAAGGGTTTAGCAAAGCACTTTTAAAGGCAAGGTGAGGGAGGGTTATGGTTGGTTGTTGCAAACTTCTTGGTGTAGGAATCCTTTGTTCTTGCAGCCATCCACATAGTCCAGGTCATGATGTTCCTGTAAACCTCCAACAAGACAAATGTTATTATCTGTTTTGCAACTTTTTATCTCTATATGAATAGAAACCTGTTATATTCTTCCCTTGTGGCTCAGTGGGTAAACAGTTCACCTGGCTCAGCTGGTAAGGAATCCGCCTGCAACGCAGGAGACCAGGGTTCGATCCCTGGGTTGGAAAGATCCCCTGGAGAAAGAACAGCTACCTGCTCCAGTATACTGGCCTGGAGAATTCCATGGACTATATAGTCCATGGGGTCACAAACAGTTGGACATGACTGAGGGACTTTCACTTTCACTATACTCTTAAAGGTCAGAGTCTTGAGACTGGATTATCCTGTATATTTCAAGCTATAGGCAACATTCTTAATTGATAGCAAAAGCAATAGATTACAAAGTGAAAATCACTCAGTCATGTCTGACTCTTTGTGACACCATGGACTGTATAGTCCATGGAATTCTTCAGGCCAGAATACTGGAGTAGGTAGCCTTTCCCTTCTCCAGGGGATCTTCCCAACGAGGGATCAAACCCAGGCCTCCCACATTGAAGGTGAATTCTTTACCAGCTAAGCTGCAAGGGAAACCCAAGAATACCAGAGTGGATAGCCTATCCCTTCTCTAGAGGATCATCCCAACCCAGGAATTGAATTGGGGTCTCCTGCATTGCAGGCAGATTTATCAGGGAAGCCCCAGTAGAACACAATGATTAAAGCAAAAGAAACAGATAAAACATGGACTCAGATTTCTTCTTCTCTGTTACCTTGTATCTCCTTTGTTACATTGCCTGTCTCTTCTGTTACATTGCATGTCCTACATGATCCATAAGCCATCACGAGACATACAAAGTGTCTAGCAGAACAACTATTGCAATTAATATAAAATCATATTTCTTCAGTCAAGAGACCAGTATTAATCTCAGTTTAACTAGTCACTTATTGTGTATGATTTTGTGCATCAGGTAAGACCTCTGTGGTCTTATTCCTCCTCTGCAGAATGTGGATAAGGATAAACACCTCACATGATCATTTGGAGAATTAAAACTCTGTGTGGAAGCACCTTAGATGCAGTTTAGTGTAAATAGCTGCAAGATTATGGACAAGTTGCCTTAATCTCTCTTTGGCACAGTTTCTTCTTTAAAATGGAAATGCCTGAAATGTTTGTGATGATCAAATAAGAAAATAGTTCTGCAGTTTTAACCTGAGTGTCTGAGATACAATTCATATTTTAAAATGCAAGGTAATACTATATGGGAAAATAATTTTAAAAAGTGTTCAGTTCAGTTCAGTCGCTCAGTCATGTCCGACTCTTTGCGATCCCATAAATTGCAGCACGCCAGGCCTCCCTGTCCATCACCATCTCCCAGAGTTCACTCAAACTCACATCCATTGATTCTGTGATACCATCCAGCCATCTCATCCTGGGTCATCCCTTCTCCTCCTGCCCCCAATCCTTCCCAGCAACAGGGTCTTTTCCAATGAGTCAACTCTTCATATGAGGTGGCCAAAGTACTGAAGTTTCAGCTTTAGCATCATTCCTTCCAAAGAAATCCCAGGGCTGATCTCCTTCAGAATGGACTGGTTGGATCTCCTTGCAGTCCAAGGGACTCTCAAGAGTCTTCTCCAACACCACAGTTAAAAAGCATCAGTTCTTCAGTGCTCAGCTTTCTTCACAGTCCAACTCTCGCATCTATACATGACCACAGGAAAAACCATAGCCTTGACTAGACGGACCTTAGTCGGCAAAGTAATGTCTCTGCTTTTGAATATGCTATCTAGGTTGGTCATAACTTTCCTTCCAAAGAGTAAGCGTCTTTTAATTTCATGGCTGCAATCATCATCTGCAGTGATTTTGGAGCCCCCCAAAATAAAGTCTGACACTGTTTCCACTGTTTCCCCATCTATTTCCCATGAAGTGATGGGACCAGATGCCATGATCTTCGTTTTCTGAATGTTGAGCTTTAAGCCAACTTTTTCACTCTCCTCTTTCACTTTCATCAAGAGGCTTTTTAGCTCCTCTTCACTTTCTGCCATAAGGGTGGTGTCATCTGCATATCTGAGGTTATTGATATTTCTCCCGGCAATCTTGATTCCAGCTTGTGTTTCTTCCAGTCCAGAGTTTCTCATGATGAACTCTGCATATAAGTTAAATAAGCAGGGTGACAATATACAGCATTAACGTACTCTTTTTCCTATTTGGAACCAGTCTGTTATTCCATGTCCAGTTCTAACTGTTGCTTCCTGACCTGCATACAGATTTCTCAAGAGGCAGGTCAGGTGGTCTGATATTCCCATCTCTTCAGAATTTTCCATAGTTTATTGTGATCCACACAGTCAAACGCTTTGGCATAGTCAATAAAGCAGAAATAGATGTTTTTCTGGAACTCTCTTGCTTTTTCGATGATCCAGCAGATGTTGGCAACTTGATCCCTGGTTCCTCTGCCTTTTCTAAAACCAGCTTGAACATCAGGGAGTTCACGGTTCACATATTGCTGAAGCCTGGCTTGGAGAATTTTGAGCCTTACTTTACTAGCATGTGAGATGAGTGAAATTGTGCGGTACTTTGAGCATTCTTTGGCATTGCCCTTCTTTGGAATTGGAATGAAAACTGACATTTTCCAGTCCTGTGACCACTGCTGAGTTTTCCAAATTTGCTGGCATATTGAGTGCAGCACTTTCACAGCATCATCTTTCTGGATTTGAAATAGTTCTACTGGAATTCTATCACCTCCACTAGCTTTGTTCATAGTGATGCTTTCTAAGGCCCGCTTGACTTCACATTCCAAGATGTCTGGCTCTAAATTAGTGATCACACCATCGTGATTATCTGGGTCATGAAGGTCTTCTTTGTACAGTTCTTCTGTGTATTCTTGCCACCTCTTCTTAATAATCTTCTGCTTCTGTTAGGTCCAGACCATTTTTGTCGTTTATCGAGCCCATCTTTGCATGAAATGTTCCCTTGGTATCTCTAATTTTCTTGAAGATATCTCTAGTCTTTCCCATTCTGTTGTTTTCCTCTGTTTCTTTGCATTGATCACTGAAGAAGTCTTTCTTATATGTATATGCATGACTGACTCACTTTGCTATACACCTGAAACTAACCCCTCACTATAAACCAACTATACTCAAATATTTTTTTTAAATGCAAGTTAATAAAATAATTATCAGCTGCCCACTTTTTTCTCACCACCCCTGCCTCATTCATATGAAATACATTTTCATTTAATAATCTAATTTAGGAATGGCTTTAGATGCCCAACCTAATTAATGTCTGCAATCCTCTTTCTCTGCCTTTGCATCACTAAAATCTTAAGGAATGACAGAATGTAGGGTCAGGAACATTAGAAAAAATGTGAAATCATCTTTATCTGCTTCTGACACTTCCTACTAACCATGGGAAATTCCCGTTCCATCTTGTACCATCATACCCATTAGTGTCTTCTGTTAATTCATTCCACACATGCTCAATGATTTATTCTGTTTCTGGCCACCATAAACTGAAAACGATGCCCTTCCTAAAAAAAAAAAAAAATAATAATATTAATAAAAAGCAGGAAAATGTGATATCTATCCTGGAAATACACACAGTTCAGTGCAGAAGTCTCAAACTGATGACCCATGGGTGGTCCAGTGTATAAAAAAATTTATATTATTGTTTCCCATACTTAAAAACTAGGATATTTTTACATTAAAAGCCTCAGATTGTTAATTTTTTTAATAAAATATGAATATTTTAGAACAGTTTTATGGAGCAGTATAGCAGCTGGTTTTCTCTGCATGAGACATGTCCCCTTCATTTAGACATAACCCTCAAAACTGCAGGTTGCTTTCACAAGCAGCCCACTCATTCATCCATATCACCCAATGTTTGTGCAAAGGATGATGACTGTGATTCTGAGTCCAAAAAAGAATATAGTCTAGACTAGGAGACTCTCCAAATACTCAGATCACAAAATTCATTTTTCTGATTGAAACATGATTGTTAATATTCCAAACAAAAGTCTCCAAAGAGTCAGTCATTTGGACTGTGACTAGCCTGCTTGGCTTCATCATCTATCATTCCTATGGCTTAATGTCTGAGAGTTTGTAAACAACATGAATTGAATTACATGGCCTGTTGCTTTGTTTAAAACCAATGTACCATAATCCTGATGAAAGCAACATGTGGAATATTTTATAAAAATAATTACATGCAGTTCTCATTAGAGTCAGTAAAAGCCTAAATCACAGTTAACAATCAAAAGTTTGGAATTGGTTGCATTCACTTGCCTTGGGATTTCAGTATAAGAGGCTAAGGAGGAGGAGATGGACATTGCTGTCCTCCAGATCTAATCAAGTCTCAAAGAAGCAGGTCATCTTAGAACAGAGATCCTGAAGCCTCATTTGGCTTCATTAGCTAGCATTTGGCTAGTTGTTGCCAGTTTCCCCTCTTGCCTTGCTCTCATATTGGCATCTGCTTTTACATATTCTTATTGATGATAGCAGCTCTACTATTGTGTCAGTGTGTACATCCTCAGTTGCTCAGTCATAGCTGACTCTTTGTGACCCTATGGAATGTAGCCCTCCAAGTTCCTCTGTCCATAGGATTCTCCAGTCAAGAATACTAGAGTGGGTTGCCATGCCTTCCTCCAAGGGATCTTCCCAAAACAGGAATCAAATTCACATGTCCTGTGTCTCCTGCATTGGTAGGCAGATTCTTTACCACTGTGCCACCTGGGAAGCCAATTAGCAGAAGCCACTGAACAAGAGAAATCAACCATTTCTAATCCTTGATGTTTCTTTCCATGCAGTGTTGGCCAAGAAGAGGAATATATGGGACAAGGGAATTTACAATTAGAATATTTGCATGGACAAAGCCCATTTCATTGTGAAAGATGACCCAAGGAGCTCACAAGCTGAAGACTCAGCTCTCCCTCTGTCCTTTAACAAAGTTTCCTCAATTTCCTCCCCAAACCTTCCTTCAGGATGGAGTGGTCAGGTCAAGCACCACTTGGTTCCTATTTTGTGTACCTTTATTTGCTTTTCACATCATAGTGTCCTTTGCATATGGAGGCAGTCTAGAACCAAGGAAGTATGGACATAGCCCCTTGGAAGTTCAATTCTATCTGAGGTCTATGCCTTACACGGTGGACCATTAATGTACATTTTAACTCAGCTTGTCTCCTGTACTTATGAAGATAAAAAACTCTTCACTCTTCTTTATATATTATGTTTTTGTCCCATCTTCTCCCCTAAATTCTCCAAATTAACATTTTCTACTTTGTAAACTAGAGCCCTCTGTCTCTCAAAATAAAAGATTTATGATCATTGCTCACATATAACCTCTTCATTTCTATTCCCACTCAAGAAACTTCACTTAAAAATGAAGTTTCACAGTTTATGGAAACCACATACAATCCAGAGGGGGAAGAAAAAAGATTGCTTCTACTCTTGCAAAAGCATTTGAGAGGTGGTCCTTGTTTAACATATTTCCACATGTGACTGCGAAGTTAAGATCATAAAAGATTGAGAAAGCTTCTTACACTCTGGAGTCCAGTTTTACTTGTAAATGCCAACTCTGCTTATCATTTGGAGTTGTCAAGTTAAAAACAAAATAATTGTTAAAGGTTCTCATTTTTTCAATGCTGTATAAAAATTCCTGAGGGGGAAAAAGAAACAAATATGAAGCTTTTCTCATTCTAAAAAAATATTCTAAACACAAGGTAGCAAGTTTTATGTGGAAGAAATAATTTCATTACTACATAGTTCCCCTAAGATTCTGAAAACAATCACGGGAATTGAAGCTTAGATCGCCTCTCTTTCTCCTTAGGCATGTGGCAGAGGGCTTGTCTAGACAGGAACCTCAGGGGCAGCCAAGCTGCTTCCAGAAGGGTCAGAGTTACTCTTCAATGTAACAGGGCCACTCCTTGCATAATTTCAAGAGTCCAGAGATATCAGGTACACCAAGAACTACCTTCCTCTCGGTGTGTTGGTTGTTGACACCTGAGACTTTTTGAAGAATGAAAAGGCAGATCCCAAGTGATGCAAGGCCAAAGCAGACAGTCAAGTCACATTTATGGCAAAAATGAAGGAAGGAAAGAAGAAGAAAGAAGGGAAGAGGGAGGAAATTAGGGAGGAATAGAGGAAAGAGCCAGGACAGAGGAGATTAAACACATTCTGTTTCTCAGCCTTTTCTGGATGTACAACACAGATGAGTTAGTCCTCTGCTGTAAAAGAGGCAGAGAACAGCATTATCTTCATAAACTGCTGTGAAGATTAAACAAGGCCCTGCTCTGTGAAGTGTTTCTCTATGTTAGCCCATGATTATTGGTTTCTTTCTCCTCTCCCAAAAGAAGTTTTCTCAGTAGAAATTATTAATCATATCAGGGAGTAGTGAACTGGATGCTATGATTACAGTTCACAATGTGGTATAGATGGTACTCTTTCTTCCTTTCCAAAACTTTATACAGAAAAGTGAACAGGAAAAGGAAAAAGCATGTTTATATTAGAAAACTCAGGTTCAGCTGCTTGTTGCTAAAAAGACAATACTGGAGAGGCAAGTGTCAATAGAAGGAAATGATGCTTTAATCAGAAAAGCCAGTCTTGAGGGAAGGGAGATTTGTGCCCTGAGACCAGCTCCCAACATTCTGCTTAGCCATGACCATTATTAAAGGGGAAAAAAGAGAGGGAGAATCTCAGTAAATCATCAAAGAAGTGGTTGAGGTTCTGCATCCTTTTCCGTTGACTCTCTCTTCAAATGTTATCTTGTCCCTGTGATCTGCCTTCAGGATTCCTTAGGGGACTGGTGGTGGGTAGAGAGCTAGCCACTCTTTAACTACTTCATTCTTCATTCTTACTTTTCTTTATCCAGGAAAAAAATCAACAGGTTAGACAAGGCATGGGGTGCATTCAGAAGGACATAAGTCAGGAGTTAGATTAAATTGCCTGGTGATTTTGTTCCTATAATTAGGTTCTTGAAGGTTAGAGGGGAACAGAATTGGGTAAACAGAAAAGGGACAAAAGAGTTGCTTTCACAAAGGCTTTGGGCCCTTAGGGAGGAGAGGAAAGTGAAAGTGAAAGTTGCTCAATCGTGTCCAAATCTTTGCGACCTCATAGACTATACAGTCCATGGAATTTTCCAGGCCAGAATACTGGAGTGGGTAGCCATTCCCTTCTCCAGGGGATATTCCTAACCCAGGGACTGACTCAGTTCTCCTGCATTGCAGAGGAAAGCTCTAGACTGTTAAAACACAGTTCTCCGCCTGCAGGGTTGTTTTTCATAGAGGTTTTGTTTGATTTGTTTTTGTTGTTTTTCTTTTCTAGTAGAAGTCATGACAACATAAGCCTAGTTTTCTGGGCTCAGTTCATTGGAAGAAATTCATTTTCCTATTAACCTTTCAGATTAATGTTGAGAGAGATCTTGAAGTAAATCTGTCCTGATTTGGTTGGAAGGAACGGACAAGTTAGGCAAAATTCTTTTGATTTTCTCAAATATCTGCAAGAATGTCATGTCAGGGATTAAGCCCAACCTGAGTAGAAAGAGTAAGATAAGAAAGAAGCCACTCAAATGGTTTAGCATCATCAGTACTACAGAAACATTCACATAGATCACCAGCTATCTCAAGTCCTCTGTATTAAAAGTTGTTGTGGTGATTTACCTGCTAAGTCCTGTCCAACTCTTGCAACCCCATGGACTATAGCCTGCCAGGCTCCTCTGTCCATGGGATTCTCCAGGCAAGAATACTGGAGTGGGTTGCCATTTCCTCCTCCAGGGGATTTTCCCAGGAATCAAACCTGGGTCTCCTGCATTGTAGGTAGGTTCTTTACCAACTGAGCTACAAGAGAAGCCCTTAAAAGTTGGAGTGTAAGTAAATAAAAATAGCATGAGCTATTATCATTATCATTAATGAGTTTTATCCCTCACCAGAAACCAGGGAAATCATTTATATTAATACACTGTGAAGTAGGATACAATCTACTGCTTTGAGGTTGACTCAGACTCCTCCATCAGACCTTTCCTGCCATCCAAGTAGCAGACCCAACAACCACTATGCTCTTTAGAAGGGTTCAAAGTCAGGCCCCCACCTCCCCAAGTCACAAAGCCCACTTTGGAACCAATAGAGAAGCTGTTCCTACACTCAGCACTGCCTCTGGTCTTCTTTCTTTTTGGTTCTCTCTGCTGTTAAACTCACTTTCATGTCTTCTCTCCCACCAGACTCTAAGCCTCCTTGAGGGCACAGGCTGGAGGTTATCAAGTACATTCTTTAGAGCCCCTTTCCTTCAGGGGTTCAAACTGTGGGGTGAACTGAAGCAGGATCTGAGACCAGCCCTTTCTTTCAGATTGACTGGGGTGGTAGGTGTCTCTGTGGGGCTGAGTTTGGGGCAGGCACAGGGCAGGTAGAGATAAAGGCCATGGTGATGCAACAAGCAGGGACATGGGTGATGCACCCATACAAAGGCCAATGAACGTGTTATAAGAATCCAGTTCATCCATCAGCAAAAATTGCTTGTGAGAATGATGGAAAACCCCAGTAGAGAAAATATCTCTAACTGAAAACTTCAACATGGACAGTTTCTACAAAGGCTCTTGAGTTATGAATGGAAACTGCAAAGACTTGACATTTGTTGTGAACTTTCAAGGAACACTGAGCAAAATACAGTGATTGATTGTTTTTGAAAAATAATAGCTTGAAATGCAATCATGAATTTCCAGCAAAATCCTCTGACAAACTCCACCTAAGGTCAAGAAAATTGTTGGGATGACAGTGCTTCCACAATTTAAGTAAAATAGCCAAATATTAATTCTTAGTTGTTTTTGATTTTGTTTTGAAGGTGCAGAACAAAATGACAGTGTGTTTAGAGCCCTTTGTCAGAGTTAGGCTCAATATAACTCTACAGCTTATGAAAAGGAGAGTCCGTGAAGGCCACAGCCCCTGTTTCCCAGTGTCAGGGTCACAAGAGCGGAGGGGGGTCCAGAACTTGCCATGTCACATGGATGTCTTACTTTTTTCATGTGGACAAAGATAATGGGCAGATATCTGGTTGAGAGCAACATCCATGTAAAATCTTTAGCCAAGACCAGAATGGCTCAACCGTATATTTAAGGGAGTCAATTATGTATTCAAACTTCAGAGAGAGAAAAGAAAAGAAGACTTAGAAAAGCAGAGTAGCAACGAAGCAGGGACACTGATGGGTGATACCAATAAACAGGCAGGAGGCACACAGAGATAGTGATGAACCTTGGACAGCAAGGAGATCAAACCAGTCAATGCTAAAGGAAATTGACCCTGAATATTCGTTGGAAGGGTTGATGCTGATGCTGAAGCTGAAGCTCCAATACTTTGGCCACCTCATATGAAGAGCTGACTCTTTTGAAAAGACCCTGATGTTGGGAAAGATTGAGGTCAGGAAGAGAAGGGGGTGACATGATGAAATGGGTGGATGACATCTTCAACCCAATGGACATGAGTTTGAGCAAACTTTGGGAGATGGTGAAGGCAGGGATACCTGGCGTGCTGCAGTCCATGGGGTCCCAAAAAGTCAGACATGACTTAGCGACTGAAGAGCAATAACAAAAACCCACTATAATACTTCATCTGCCTAACTTTTTTTTTTTTTCTGTAAGGGCATTGGGTTGACTTTTGTTTCAGTCACTAACATAACCTTTCCTTTTCTCTCCGTGCATTACTCTGGGAGAAATCCTAAGGATCTGACTTGTCCATTTGACATGATTGAGTACCTGAGTTAGCTTTACAGATATCTTGCCAATATTAGCATTGTGTGCAGATGCCTCAAAATGAATGGTGCTCTGGGACCTGGGTAGAGATGTGCTGTTTAAACACATGGCAGTGTCCTCTGCCACGTTGAAAGGTGGCCACTTCTGGATGTCCTCCTCTGGTAAACTGTGGGAGCTTTCCACAGAGTGTCTGGGACAGACTTCCAGGCTGAGGAGCTGCTGGGTGAGAGCAAGGTGGCCACAGAGCTGGTCACAGTCATGTTGTTGCCATGGGCCATGGGGAGCTGTGGCCATCTCTCCACGTGTGGATACCCACCCCTGTGGCAAAGGGCAACTCTGATTGGTGAAAAGACTACCAGAGCAGAAAAAAGGGCAGGAAGTGCCCTCTGAGGTAACCAGGGAAAAGCACATAGTACAGAGCAGAAAGACGGTGCTCATAGACCCGCTGGCTCTCTACTCCTGTCCAGTGACCTTGAATCTATTCCCCTGACTCCCCTAAACCTTATTCTTAGCATCTTAGATAGGAAACCCTACAGGCCTTGGTGGCTACATTCTGACCCATTCACCATCCAAGAATCCCCTTCCTTCCTTTCGCACTTCATTGGCCCCACCTTATATGTTGATTTTTCCATTTCTATGTTGCTCAGAATTATAGTAACATACCCATACAGCTGCCACTCAGATGGCAAGACAGTTATGGCTTTTTCCAAATAGGATCAAGTTACAGCAGGAAGGTATACTGTTGCCCTACATCAAGTAACTTCACATGTTCTGGTGATTCCCTTGCCCTCCATGAATGCCCTTTTCCCCTGCTCACTGGCTTGAAGCCACCTCTTCTCCTCGAGCAAGTCTAGGTAAAGAAGCAAAAGTCTAGTTTCTGTTATTTATTAAACACATAAGTCATGGTATCTCAATCTACCAGCTGCAAAATATCCTTGCAAAGCATAGTTTTGATGGGCCTAACATTACTTTGCCAACAAAGGTCCATCTACTCAAGGCTATGGTTTTTCCAGTGGTCATGAATGGATGTGAGAGTTCGACTATAAAGAAAGCTGAATACTGACGAATTGCTGCGTTTGAACTGTGGTGTTGGGAGTAGACTCTTGAGAGTCCCTTGGACTGCAAAGAGATCCAACCAGTTCCATCCTAAAGGAGATCAGTCCTGGGTGTTCACTGGAGGGACTGATGTTGAAGCTGAAACTCCAATACTTCGGCCACCTGATGCAAAGAGCTGACTCCTTTGAAAAGACCCTGATGCTGGGAAAGATTGTGGGCAGGAGGAGAAGGGGCCAACAGAGGATGAGATGGTTGGATGGCATCACCGACACAATGGACATAGGTTTGGGTGGACTCCGGGAGTTGGTGATGGACAGCGAGGCTTGGTGTGCTGCGGTTCATGGGGTTACAAAGAGTCAGACATGACTGAGCGACTGAACTGAACTGAACGGAACATAGCCAGATCACCACAAACCCTCAGGACTTGGCTAATTTGAGCTATTCTCTCTCTCTCTCTCTCTCTCTCTCTCTCTCTATATATATATATATATATATATATATATATATATATATATATATATGTATAAAAGTAAAGGCCTTCTTATGACAGCTCCTGACTGCACACCAAGGATCATGGAAAGGCAGAGGAAGGATGCCATAGGCTGTCTGTATCTAAGCAGGCCTTACCAGAATCTTGGAGTCATCCGTCTGGCTAGAGACGTTCTCAGAAGTTGCAATGTGCACACAGTTTCTGTTTTTATCTCAGACTCTTGACCTTCTCCTGTTTCTGGTTTTGGGAATTTACTGTGTCCCTGGAGTCAAGGCCAGTCTGCCAGAGTTGAGAGACATGGTGTCCTCACCCTGCTGGGTGTTCAGCAGAATAAAGGTCAAGCTTTTCTGGGATATGTGGTAAATGCTGAAACAGGGCTCTCTGAGGAAAAGGCTCCAGAAAGGTTTTCCATCAGCCACACTTGGTTGTGGTTCATGCTCTTTATTGGCAAAGAGCAACACAGTGCCCTGTCCCATCCATGCACAAGCCACAGTGTCTGTTGGCCAACTTCTTAGCTCACTGGCCACACCCATGTGTCCCTCTAACAGCATCTACTATTAATGACACCAGAATGTTTGATGGTTGAGTAATTAATAGTTCAGTCCTATTTCTGTTTCTCTGTCATGGTTTGATTAAATATAGTTCACATTATTTTCAAGATCTTGATGCTTCTGTATCTCAAGTGCTCATATTTTAAAAATATATATATTATCTCCTGATTCATCTTGAGTTTGTTTTTGTAAGTCTTTTCTACTCTTAATGTTTCCACCTAGAGAATTTCCTTTAGCATTTGTTGTAAGGCTAGTCTGATGGTGCTGAATTCTCCTAGCTTCTGCTTGTCTGTAGAGCTTTGGATTTTTCCCATAATCTGAATGAGATCCTTGCTGGGTAGAGTAATATTGGTTGCAGGTTTTTCCCTTTCATCATTTTAAATATATCTTGCCACTCCCTTCTGGCCTGAAGAGTTTCTGCTGAAAAGTGAGTTGATAAACTTATGCGGATTCCTTGGGACGCTATTTGTATCTTTTATTGACATATATACACTACCATGTATAAAACAGATAGGTGGCAGGAACTTCCTGTACTGTACGGGAAACTCACCTCAGTGTCTTGCAATGACCTAGAGGGGTACGATGGGGGGACATTGGGAGGTAGGTCCAAGAGAGAGGGGATATATGCATACATATAGCTGATTCACTTCATTATATACCAGAAACTAACATACTATTATAAAAAAATTATACTCCAATAAAAAATTTATCTAGAGAGGAGCTCCATTTTCTGTCTCAAAACAGCAATGAAAATATAAATTCTTGAGAGAATTGGGAAATACGTATTATATGAGAGGCATAATAATTATTATTAATTTGGGAGAAACTGTTAAATAACCACTAATGTTTTTACATTTCTCCATTTATAAAAAGAACACAATAGCACATGCTCAATTTAGAAAGTGTATGCATTAAAAAACATTAGAAAATACGAAACACCAGTTACTGAATGGTTGAGTAATAATTACTTGTAACAATTTGATATCATGGCTTTTATCTTGCTGTATTTTTAAGTGCTCTCTCTACATATATATAGAGAGAGATTAGTTGTTACCATATAATATATATTAATATCAGTATCAGACACATGTATTACAAGTACATAAGCATGCAGAAACATATGTGTGTAGAAAGAAACTTACATATTTAATATTTAAAGTTTAGTCTTTTCATTTTCTTATGCTGAACCTTATAATTTTCCCCAGGTCATTAAATGGTCCTCAAAGCTATGATTTTAAAATATTTAAAAATCATTATAATGAAAATTCACATACCTGAGTCTCTGAAGCTGAAACTACTGTTTCTATAGGAGAGTTTGCTGTGTCCTTCTTATGCTGTTCCCAGAATCTCTCTCCTCTTTTCTCATTTCTTCATTGCACCCACATCCTTGGTCTAGAAAAGTCACTGCACTTCAGTTCAGTCGCTCAGCCGTGTACGACTCTTTGCGACCCCATGAATCGCAGGATGCCAGGCCTCCCTGTCCATCACCAACTCCCGGAGTTCACTCAGACTCACATCCATCGAGTCAGTAATGCCATCCAGCCATCTCATCCTGGGTCGTCCCCTTCTCCTCCTGCCCCCAATCCCTCCCAGCATCAAAGTCTTTTCCAATGAGTCAACTCTTTGCATGAGGTGGCCAAAGTACTGGAATTTCAGCTTTAGCATCATTCCTTCCAAAGAAATCCCAGGGCTGATCTTCAGAATGGACTGGTTGGGTCAAGAGTCTTCTCCAACACCACAGTTCAAAAGCATCAATTCTTCGGTGCTCAGCCTTCTTCACAGTCCAACTCTCACATCCATACATGACTACTGGAAAAACCATAGCTTTGGTTAGATGGATCTTAGTCAGCAAAGTAATTTCTCTGCTTTTGAATATGCTAACTAGGTTGGTCATAACTTTTCTTCCAAGGAGTAAGTGTCTTTTAATTTCATGGCTGCAGTCACCATCTGCAGTGATTTTGGAGCCCCAGAAAATGAAGTCTGACACTGTTTCCACTGTTTCCCCATCTATTTCCCATGGAGTGATGGGACCGGATGCCATGATCTTTGTTTTCTGAATCTTGAGCTTTAAGCCAACTTTTTCACTCTCCTCTTTTACTTTCGTCAAGAGGCTTTTTAGTTCCTCTTCACTGTCTGCCATAAGGGTGGTGTCATCTGCATATCTGAGGTTACTGATTATTTCTCCCAGCAATCTGGATTCCAGCTTGTGTTTCTTCCAGTCCAGTGTTTCTCACGATGTACTCTGCATATAAGTTAAATAAGAACAGTATGAAAAGTCACTGTACCTGCCAGCAAATACACCTCTAGGTTTCAGTCCCCAGCAATACAACCAATGGTCATTGAATGAGAGTTCAGTTTCCCTTGCTTCACATCTCATTATTAACAGGCATGAATCAATTTATGTGGCTGAATTAAGGAGAAGGAAATACCACTTACGGAGCTCAATGATGAAATAACTCAAAGCAAAAAGTGCAGAGCTCTGAAGAGGGCTTCCTCGTAGGAGTTTGGGAACATGTCTAAGTCAGGCAACATGTACGTTTAGGGAGACAGATAATTATCTGTTTCCTCAAGAAAGACTGCTGGGCCCTCTAAGAGCATAAGAAAATAGACACTGAAGTCAGTTGCATCTGGACTCAAATCCTGCCTCTTGTGTGTGAAAAGTGTGCACCTGTATCCAAATTTCTTTCCCTATAAGCTGTCTCCTCTTTGTAAAGCAGCGGCAAGCCCATGACTGTTTGACAGTTGGGAGGAATAGATACGTGAATTTTTGAGCTGTGCCTGACGCCTGGAAGATGTCACAAGCACACACTTCCCATAGAATCACACAATAAGGTAAACTGGAGGCAGTGTCTCTCCAATGACTGAATTAAACCCTTCCTACTTCTACATAAACTATTAGACTTTCATTTTTTCCTTTTACTCCCCTTCTTCAGCATCCATTCCTGTCTCACCTGCATTATTGTGTGTATGGAGAGCTGCCTTTTTTCTTAAGGGAGCTTCCCTTCCATTGAAACTTTTAAATGTGTAAAAATGAACTCCCTCCACCCATCCAGATGATTGCTAGGCTATAGACTTAATTCTTTTATTATAGCTTTCTGTCTAATATTTTAAGTATAAATATTGATTTCCACTAGACCTTATCCACATTCATGTCATCATTTAGTTGATGACATTAGAAACTGGCTGGTACTCTAATTATATCTGATCAATCTGAACAAAATTCAGGGCTTAATTGCAGTTTACCATATACTGAGATATTTTTGAGTTGTCTGAACATCTTGTCTAATATAGTTTTAGTATGTCCTTGTATATTACCATTTAGCTTGTGTTCCTCTAAGATACAGAGTCTAGTTCGGTCTTAGTCCCTCAGAGGGAGAACTCCTTCACCATCTTTAGCTTGAAATGTTTTTGACACTATGATGGTAATAATGGTGGTAATTATATTTGTCTGTTTAACTCCTGAGATTAAGGCAGACTTTTAAGTTACCTACATTTTTCCTTAGACTCTAGTTTGCTTATTATCACAGATTATATATAAAAAACTTTCCAGACTTCCCTGGTGGCTCAGTGGTAAAGAATCTGCCTGCCAATGTGGGAGACGTGGGATTTAACCCTGGTCCAGTAAGATCCCACATGGTTTGGGGCAATTAAGCCTGTGTGCCACAACTACCAAGCCTGTGCTCTAACTACTGAAACCCATTCACTCTAGAGCCTTGCTCTGCATCAAGAGAAATCACTGCAATGAGAAGCCCTTACACCGCAACTACAGAGTAGCCCCCACGCACCACAGAGAAAAGCCAGTGCAGCAACGTAGACCTAGCATATCCAAAAATAAATAAATAAATAAAATTTCAAAAAAGCCTTCCTAATTTCAGAGCTCTTCCCAACAAGACTGTGTGAAATTAATTCTTTACCCACCTACCCACAATCTGCTCTCAGTTCAGTTCAGTTCAGTCGCTGAGTCGTATTCGACTCTTTGCAACACCATGAGCCGCGGCACACCAGGCCTCCCTGTCCATCACCAACTCCCGGAGTTTACCCAAACTCATGTCCATCTAGTCAGTGATGCCATCCAACCATCTCATCCTCTATTGGCCCCTTCTCCTCCTGTCCTCAATCTTTCCCAACATTAGGGTCTTTTCAAAGGAGTCAGCTCTTCGCATCAGGTGGCCAAAGTGTTGGAGTTTCAGCTTCAACCTCAGTCCTTTCATTGAACTCCCAGGACTGATCTCCTTTAGGATGGACTGGTTAGACCTCCTTGCAGTCCAAGGGACTCTCAAGAGTCTTCTCCAACACCACAGTTCAAAAGCGTCAATTCTTCGGTGCTCAGCTTTTTTTATATAGTCCAACTCTCACATCCACACATGACCACTGGGAAAATCTGCTCTCGCCTGAGTTCTTTCCCTTGGCCTTGCTCACACATGCATCACTGCTCAGTCTATAATCGGATATTGGTACTGCACACACCATAGAATCAATTTTACTTACGGAAATATGGGCATATTTTAATTCATTTTTAAATCACAAGACAATAACATGAAAGTGTTACTTCGAGTGATCACATTATTGTCAGAGACTACAATCTACAAAGCCAGGAGTGATCAATATTCAGGATGAAGATGCTTTATTTAATTATATGAAATGTCAACCTGCAAGTCACATGGAGTGGAAGAGGGGTTTTACTACAGTTCACCCAAAGACAAATGCACTTCCACCTTCCAAACATAAAAATCCAAATCCTGTGGCTTTAGCAGAATTAATAGGATTTTGACGCATGCCTTATAAGCTTGACTTTTAAATTCCAATAGCTGGCCTCATGCCAGTGTTTGCCACTGTTCATCTGCTCATTTCTGTTCCCAAAGGCCAACATTATTTCAGAATATACTTTTTCTACTTCCATCAAAACCTGGAAGGCCATCTCTGAAAAATAAATCCGTGTATTTTTATTTTTTCTTACCAATGTGGTTTGGGTGATTCCACAGTAAATGAAAGAGATAAAAAAGATATGATTTGAGAAACCCTAAGACTGCAAATAAGAAAAAAAAAGTTTTGTTTCTGGTCTGTTATCCAACAATTAATTTCATGAAATGGTATTCTGATGATAGTTTACAAACAATGCATGAAAATACACAGTGGTCTTTGACAGGACTTCAAAGAGCCTGCTGAGCCAAGATGATTTCCATCACAAAAAAATCAATTTCCTGTAAATGGTGAAGAAGCAAGGATTTTAGACCAGCATTAGATATGATTCTCTAGAGTCTATTTTCTGCTTGTTTTCTGGAAGCACTCAATGGAAATTTGAAATAGATACATTGTATCATTGTCTATTTCTCTTCTTTCCATGGTCACTGGTGAAATCAAAGTTAATATTTTATGTATATTTTTAGACCCAGATTTCTCTCACAAAATATTTAATATCATTGAATAAATATTGGGTGTTTGCTCTTTTTGATCTGATCAAAAATGCTAGTGAGTGATGAAGAAAAGATAAACTTTCGGTAATAAGTCCCAGTTACTACTTTCCCATCTTTTGGTTGTCAGGAATCCAAACTCTAAATGAGAGATTTAGGAATATTAAGATAAAGCTAAATTTGCATATAAATCTAAAGTGAACTGTATTATCACTTATTATAACTAATCCCAACAATTGATAAAAATCATTTAAAGAATTATGATACTCTTGGATAAGATATTTCATGAACACTTACAGTTTAAGAAATGTTTCCATTTTCTCAGCTCCGGATTTCAGAAAATAAAAATCACCCTCCTGCTAATTCCAGCTCTGCTATCTAAGTAACAGGAAATGCCTCCTCTGCCAGCTCATTTCCTCTTATTGTTCCCTTTCAATAGGCCCCTTGGCTACATTTTTGCACCTCTTTCTCCCTTCAGATGTATTGAGCCTAGTAAAAGCCTGCAGCTTCCAAAAGAAAAAGAGCTGGGGTCAGAGACACCCAGGAGCACCATGAATTCTCCTTTTGCTAAAGAAAGTGCAGGGGAGTTTGAGAGAAGCCAGAGATTTTTATCTGGCAGAGTCTACTCATTTACACTGATACATTAAAATAAAACAAGAACTAATTTTTAAAAGCCTTTTTAATGAAATTTTATATTTGACTTAATTTGAATACTAATTTCATATTTATATTATTTATATTTTATATATAATACTATGTCTTTTGTAAAACCCTTGATGTTTCTTCAAATAAGCATACTAGTTAGTACAGCATCTTACTTTGGGAGTTCAGTGAATAATTGTAAAATAAATATAGGACCTCCCTGGTGGTCCAGGGGTTAAGAATATGCCTTCCAATGCAGGGAACACAAGTTTAATCCCTGATGGGAGAACTAAGACCGCACATTGCTATTGAGTGACTAAGACTGTGTGCTACTAGAGAGAAGCCTGCGCGCAGCAATGAAAGATCCTTCATGCCTCAACAAAGGTCCCACATGCCACAACTAAGACCTGACACAGCTATATAAGTGTATACATACATACACAATAAATACTTTATAAAATAATAATCATAGAATTACTAAAGTTAAGGTATATATGAATTTCTGTTACTAAGTAATTTTATTATATTTCTGAGTCAAAATTCAATTATATAGGAATTCCTTTTCTTGTCCATAATAAGCTGTGACAATATGGAATTTTATTCAGCATATAAAATATCTTGAATATATATATAATGGATTGCCATTTCCTTCTCCTGGGGATCTTCCCGACTCAGGAATCAAACCCCGGTCTCCCTCATTGCAGGCAGATGCTTTACCGTCTGAGCCACCAGGGAAGCCCCCTATACATATATATATATATATCTATATATATATATATATATATAGATATATATATAATTCTCCAGGCCAGAATACTGGAGTGGGTAGCTGTTCCCTTCTCTAGGAATATATTACCTATATTAAATATATCTCTACCCAGGTATCCTTTTATCTTTACAATTTTGTGTTTTCGTTTCTAGCTAGTTACTACCTTATCTCCTAATACATTTTCCATCTAGAAGCAATGCAGCTCTTTCATCTAGAACACAAGTCAGAAGGGTGAAAGAAGCCTAGTGAATTACATGAAAATCATCCTGGACAAAGTAGGAAGAACCTTAGTTTCAGTCCTCACTCTGGTCTTCACTGTCTGCATGTGGTTGGACAAATTAACTTCATTTTCTATATTCTATTACTTCTTTATATAATAAAAGTCTTATATCTTTTGCTGTATTACATGTCTGTGATGGGAAGCAAATAAGATTAACAATGCATTCTAAGATACAGAAAATGAGATATACATGTATGAGATAGTATTATTTATACAATGGTGGTAATAGTATTAGTTATATGGTAGACCTATACTTAACAAACAGACTAGGCTTCTCTTTCCAGATCTTCACTCTTGATTTGATTAGTAGCTCTTCTTGCTCTAACATATTTTGAAACTCAAAGTGGGCTATGTTGCCAAGTTGGATGAGTAGATCCATGCCAGGATCCAAGACAGAGGGTCTCAGCTAGGAAGGTTTCCTTTTCCAGTGAAAGTTGCACAGGTGGTAATGAAACTGATGCAAACTTGAACAGCACAAGCTTTGTTCAAGGCTGAAGAATGGAGAAGAACCTAGTCTGACAATCAACTTTTTAACCCAGTTCAGGCAGAGACACCAAACATACAGGAGGTAGAGGTAAAAAGGGGAAATTTGGAAAAAGTGGAAGGAATATTTCTGAGTTATCTAAGAACAGGGGTTTGGTTTACACTTGGAATTGAGGCAATACCCCTTTTCAGTCCTTGCATCAGCTTTTCTTATTGTTGTCATGACAACTGTCAACTGTCCTGAAGCTGGTCAGCATGTCATTTAGCTGACATAATGAGTGTATAATAAAGCTCAAGGTCAAGGGGAAGACAAATCCTCTGCCATCTTGGGCCTAGCTGTTTCTAACGGGTTCTTGTTTATTTTATTTTTCTCTTTGCAGATTCTTCTTGAAGCTTTGATAAAAAATAACTGGTTTCTGCTCGAAGGAGGGGTAGGGGTATAATTCTGGGTTGACAGCCTTGGTAACAGCTATAAGATAAAAGGGCATGTCACAATTTTAAAATGTGTTGGAAAAAAAGTATTTAAAACAGCTAAGTATAGCTTCCCTGGTGGCTCAGAGGTTAAAGCACCTGCCTCCAATGTGGGAGACTCGGGTTCGATCCCTGGGTCAGGAAGATCCCCTGGAGAAGGAAATGGTAACCCACTCCAGTATTCTTGCCTGGAGAATCCCATGGACAGAAGATCCCGGTGGGCTACAGTCCACGGGGTCACAAAGAGTCGGACACGATTGAGTGACTTCACTTCATTTCACTTCAAGTACAGTTTTGACTTGACTGATACAGGTTTTGCGTGCATGCATGCTCAGTTGTATCCAACTCTTTGACACCCCATGATCTGTAGCCCACCAGGCTCTTCTGTCCATGGAATTTTCCAGGCAAGAATATTAGTATGGGTTGCCATTTCCTTCTCCAGGGGATCTTCCCAACTCAGGGGTCAAACAACTGTCTCCTGCATTGGCAGGCGGATTCTTTACCACTGAGCTATCTGGCAAGCATATAGGTTTAATTATCTATAATTTAGAGGAAATAGATGGAAGATCAAGGCTTTCTAAATTGATTCCTTCCCCAAAGAATTAGATTTGGGAGCACACTTGTAGGCTGTGTATTAGTCCAATTCTTCTATTGTGATAGAAAAAAAGATATGTGTTTGTTCCTTATCTGCCAACTTGGTACTTATTATTTATAGGAGTATTGCTAGTTAGCACTGGAAATCACCCTCCCATTCTTTTGAAAAGAGATATAAAAAGGCAATTATCCTAAACACAATTGTATATTCCTCCTAAAATGTAATGTCAGGTAAAATTATAGGTAGTATCTCATTTGATTCTTTCCAACAGGGGACTTGATTACTTCAATTTTATAGATGAAAAACCTGAGACTCAGGAAGGGGAGATAACTTGCTGACACTCACAAAGCTGTCAGGAAGCTCGAAATTGACCCCAGGTTTCTTTGACTGCAGAACTCATACAATTTTGCTTCTATCATCTCTAGAAAATTTAAAGGTTACATCAATCAAGTCAAACATGTTGACCTTGGCACAATAAATTTCTAAAACCCACTTAATCACTGACAAATCTAGGAATTTATCCTTTGGTCTCATCCATCTTGTTCCTAATCATATATTTTTACTTAAGTATTTATCAATTACTTGAAAGTGTGCCCGCCAAAGTTCTCAAATTCCAAGCATCTGGCATTTGGTGTTACCTCAAAGCGTCTGCCTGCAATGCAGGAGACCCGGGTTCAATTCCTGGGTTGGGAAGATCCCCTGGAGAAGAAAATGGCAACCCACTCCAGTACTCTTGCCTGGAGAATCCCATGGATGGAGGAGCCCGGTGGGCTACAGTCCACAAGGTCACAAAGAGTCAGACACGACTGAGCGACTTCACTCACTTCACTTTCACATTCTTGCAAAGTCATTCTTTGTCGCAAAGGTATTACATTTCCTCTCTACTCACCTTCTGCCTGTGTTTAGTATCAATAAAGCAGTCTTGGCTGAGCTATCTTCTCTCCTTTCAATCACAAGTTTTCTTCCATTGTGTTTCATATCAGCCAAGTTATTTCACTTTACTCTGCCAAATATTTTATGCTTAACATTTGCCTTCCTTACCATGAAACTTCCACATATTGGATATAGAATCTATGCTGTTCATTTTCATAAGCAGCAAAGAAGTAGTAAAGAAATCCCTCAATATGGAAGACATTCTGCTTATTCATTTTTGTGATGTGGACAGTCATTAAATATTTGGCTTAGATGTCACTTCTTTTTTTTAGATGTTACTTCTAATAGGAAGTCTGATACATCACTATGATTTAGATTCTTCTTCTCTATGGACATTTAATTATGTATTCCAAACACTGAACACAGTGATTGGCATTAATAAATATCCAATTATGAAAAAATAAGTGAATATTTTAATGAATGAATGAAATATATGTCTGTAAGTGAAAAGTTCCTTTAAAATTCTTTATTTCTCTGATTCAATTTATAACATCAGCTCCTAAAAGATACAGTCTCTGCTAATTATTTTATGGTAACCTTGAAATCCTAGAAAGGATTCTCTGCTAAACTATTTTCAATAAATAGTTAAAATGTCTACTTTCCTTTCAAATACATTCAAGTCTTAAGAAAAGTTGAAAATGAAATGTATGTTCAATGTGTTGTAATCCAGTGGAATCAATTGATATTGAATTTATGTCACTGTGCTTCTGCTAGGTTGAATAGTTTCCTTTCAGAAACCATCATCCATTGCATTAATCAATCTAATCAAATAGTAAATCACAGTCAATCCTTTCTCACTTGGCAGAGTATAAAACACATTTGATGTCTTTCATTGCAATCCCAGTGTGGTCACTTTCTTTCTTTCTTTTTTAAAGGACGGTTATAATGAGCTTGACTTAATTTATTCATACATTCATTCAAAACCCATTCTTTAGTGTAATGCACAAGGAATCCTCAAAGGCTGAGGGTTAAGAGATGAATGATAACATCTTCTCCTTCAGATGCTCAATATCACGGTGGGGATGTAGAAAGTGGATAATTATAAGAGATTATGCTAGTTAGGCCCAAGACAGACACCCAGGATTTTGACAAAGAAAGGAAGAGGAAACTACAGGGATAAAGAAATTTGGAAAATTCCAAAGGAAGTTATGCATTTGCTAAAGGATCAAAGATTCTTATAGGGTGGTGAGAGGGTTTGGGTGAGGGAGAGCATGTTTGTGGAAACATTTGAGGAAGACAGAACAGTGTGCAAAAGACAAATAGACAAAAAAAAAAAAATGACAGAGATATCTTTGGGACTGCAAATATATTGGCTGGATTATAGGAATGTCATATTTGGATATCTGAGAGAAGGGAAGGAAATAAAGCTGGAAATATAGGCAAGAATTACTTATAAAAGGACCACATATGTCCTCCTCAGCGTTTTTCTTTTGGCAGAGAGGTATAAACAAAGAAACAGTGTGATCAGATGAGTACTTGGAAGGATGGCTCAGATGTAGAGTTGCCAGATAAAATACAGTTAAATTTCAGGTAATAAGTATTTTTTAGGATAAGCACATTCCAAATATTGTGTTGGACACATACAATGAAAACATATTATTCATTGTTGGCCTAAAATTCAACTCTGTGTACCCTGAAATGTGTAGGTGTTAAATGAGCTTGCTCTGACAGAGGTGTCGAGAATGAACTGGTGAAGAATATACAAGGCAGAAAGGCAAAGTTGGGGGATAAGTTATTAAAGTCTAGATTTATCACAGTTGTGACAGGGCTGCCCTGCACTAGATTTCAGAATGTGAACCATGTTGTTATGGTTACTGAGAGTCAGAGAGGCAATGCTTGAGGAGAAAGCCTGTCTATAGATCTTTCTACTTTATTCAGAAATCATTTGATATTTTGGAATGAATACTTTTACTGACAAGCATAGACATACACTAAACCAGGGAGAGTGTGGCATGAATGGCTGTCTACTTTGAATGCTCTGAGATCACATAGATGCAATAGTAATAAAACTTGGAGATACAAAAGCCTAATACATTTGTCTTGGTCTCGGAGAGTTTTCCGAACGTGCACAATATGGGTGTTTGTGTTATGCTTTGAAATTTTCAAATTCCTCTGACACTCATTATCTCAGATCTATATCAAATGGTCTTACAGTGAGAGGTCAACTATTATTAACCAAATTGTCAGATAAGAAAATCTGCACATATAGAAATATTCTACCTTAACTCTCCTATTAAAGTACTCTTCTCTTCAAATCTGAGTTGAAACACCACATTTCTCACCAAAATATTCCGTGTTCACCATTGACTGTCCCTGCCATTTAGAATGTAGCATTCTTCAGTCTAACACAAGGTGCTCTCTGAGACCTTATTTGATTTCATCTTATGCATTCATTGCCAGCCCCTAGGCTGTAAGCCACCAAAGGGAAGGGCAAAGCCTGGTGTTTTTTAGGAAAACTCTGTGAATATCTTAGGGAGTGTTGGGCATATTCAAGTCTTTTAATAAATATCTGATTATCAGACTAGCATTGGCAGAGCTAGAAGTAAATAAAAGTTTTTTGATTTGCAGCCTTCTGGTCTTTGGGGCTTTCCTCATATCCCTCCCCCACTTTTTAAAATTTCATCCCTTGTGGAACCAAGCAGAGGTTAGTTTAGGAACAGAGCAAACATAAAAATTGTAGGCTGAAGTATTGTTCAGAAGATACATCATTCATCTCCCAAATTTAATGCAGGATGGGCATAAACCAAACTCAAGGAACAGTCTCTATATGAAGGTCCACACCTGACATACACATACCCTCCCAAGATGCCTTAGTCCAAGTCTCAGTCCTTTCCACCCATACTGGGGCTGTGAGTTTAGCCCACCTGAATCACCACCAGGGTTCTAGAAGAGCTATCCTGGGAAAGGGAATGTGAGCAGGGCATCTCTGTGTGCAAAAAGGGTTAATTCACCCACTAGGGACTGCCCCTTTCTAAAGGGCAGTTATTTTCCATTTATGAATCAAATATCTGGTTTAATTTGTTAGCATGAGATCACATATATATATATATACAACTTCAAATAGAATATGTGCAAAGTGCATTCACTGTATATTGCATAGAGCAATCACTCTCATTCTAACGTGCAAATCAAAATACTCTGGAGAAACTGTTAAAAGCTTGGATCTCAGGATTTCTGATTCAGTTATTCTGGATATGGTCTGAGAATTAGGGCATTTAGCAAGTTTCCAGATGATACTAATTGCACTAATCCAGGGCCACACTTTGAGGTCCATTAATATGAAATTTATAATCTTATGTTTCTCTCTGCATGTGTCATGCACACATTGATTTATATATGCATGCATCCATTCCTTACTTTTATATTATGGTTAGTGATATACATATATTATTATATTTATGTTAGTATACTATTATACTAACTATACTAGATTACTGAAATCTAGTGTAGTTAGATTATACTAGATTAGTAACTATAATAGGTTATATACTAGAATATATACTAGATTATATACTATACTATAATATATAGTATAGCAACTGTACTAGATTTCTAACATACGTTAGCAATCTATGTATATTATGTATAACATAGATATACATATATTAGTATAAAGACAAATATGCTTATCTGTACATTTAAATACATAAGCACACCTATATATAAATATTTATAAATAATATGCATATTTATGAAAGAGTGGGTTGCCATTTCCTTCTTCAATGCATGAAAGTGAAAACTGAAAGGGAAGTCGCTCAGTCGTGTTCGACTCTTCGCGACCCCATGGACTGCAGCCTACCAGGCTCCTTCATCCATGGGATTTTCCAGGCAAGAGTACTGGAGTGGGGTGCCATCGCCTTCTCCAATATATAAACATAAAGACATATAAATGCATATGAAAAGTTATAAACCCAAATATATAATTATATACATATGCACATGAGTGTTTGTATACAGATATATGTTATTATAAATATATAAAATATAATATATTTATATAAGTATACGCTGTTGTTTAGTCACTTCATTCGTGTGTGACTTTGTGTGACCCTATGGACTGCAGCCAGTTTTAATATTAATACTGTATTAATATTAATTTATATTAACATTAATATATATCATCTATATATATATATGCTGCTGCTAAGTCGCTTCAGTCGTGTCCAACTCTGTGCAACCCCATAGATGGCAGCCCACCAGGCTCCTCTGTCCCTGGGATTCTCCAGGCAAGAACACTGGAGTGGGTTGCCATTTCCTTCTCCTATATATATATATATACATATATATATTTATATATAAGAAATATATAGCTGCGTCTGTAGATGATATTCATACTGCATATGTACATGTCTGTATCATCAGTGTCTCTTTTGCTTTGCAGCAAAGCCCTTGAAGTGTAGTGTTAATCACTCAGTTGTGTCCAGCTCTTTGCAACCTCATGGACTGGGGCTTTCCAGTCTCTTCTGTCCATGGAATTGTCCAGGCAAGAATACTGGAGTGGATTGCCATTTCCTTCTCCAGAGGATCTTCCCGACCCAGGGATCAAACACAGGTCTCGTGCATTACAGGCAGACTATCTTCTGAGCCACCAAGGAAGCTCTTAACAAAGTCCTTAGTAAGTCAAACATCAAGTTCCATACTTTTGTCAAACTTGTAAGAAACAGTGCTTAAGCGTTCTAATTTCAAGGCGGAGCTATCTTCATACTAGTCACTTTAAATTTTATTAGCAGGGTGATCTTTTCAATTTCTCTGGAGTCTCACCCATATTTGCCATATTTCAATTCAAGTGTTGAATTACACAAGCACCATGTTCTTGCAGAACCAGGATCCTTCTGTAAAGTCAAATTTCAAGAGTCCAGCTCAGCTGTGGCTCAGCTGGTAAAGAATCCACCTGCAATGTGGGAGACCTGGGTTGGATCACTGGATTGTGAAGATTCCCCTGGAGAAGGGAAAGGCTACCCACTCTAGTACTCTGGCCTGGAGAATTCCATGGACTCTTAGTCCACCAGGATCCTTCTGTAAAGTCAAATTTCAATCATTTCACTTTTTTCCCTTCCTCTCAAGAGACAGTACAATCTCTCTCACATTTAACTCCCAAAATTAATGAATATGTAGTACAAACTTAATGTGTTGTGTGCTCCTGGGTCATATCTACTCCTTCAGCTGGAAGCATCATTTTCATCCAAGGCAAGCATTGTCTTTGTAGGAAGAAATGAGAACCATGAGTTTGGGGCCTGATGAGTTGGGAATGCAGAGGAAGCAGCAAAAGAAACGAAAGCCCCAAGTTTTACCAGATTTTTGAGGACACTCAGTATAATAGTAACTTCTTTCTTCCCGATAAGATACCACTATCCTTCTTGCTCCAAAGATCTTCAAACATGATGGAAGAAAGAGAAGAGGGACCTGGAAGAAGGGAAAGAAAACAAACAAACGAACAAACAGATAATATACAGATGGTTGTACATTACCAGTCACTGTGCTTCCTAGTCAGGACTAACCTCTTTGTACATAATATCACTATATTGCAATAAATATTATCCTTCCCACATAACTCTGTTAGTGGGAGCCTAGGGTCTTTTGGGCTTCCCTTGTGGCTCAGCTGGTAAAGAATCCACCTGCAATGCAGGAGCCCTGGGTTCGATCCCTGAATTGTGATGATTCCCCTGGAGAAGGGAAAGGCTACCCACTCCAGTACTCTGGCCTGGAGAATTCCACTTAGTCCATGGGGTCACAAAGAGTCAGACATGACTGAGCAACTTTCACTTTCAGAGTCTTTTAATAGAATGATGAAGGACTCTCAACTCAAAGTAGAAGAGCCAGAATTTGAACCAAGATCAGTTTGATCCCAAAGCTGAGATTCAGAAATTTATATCAGTGTTTTCCTTAAGTGATCTACAAGAGAGGGTTAGAAAATAAACTTTCCTGGGAATTTACCCAAGTACACATATCCCATTGGAGATCAGTTCAGTTTAGTAGCTCAGTCGTGTCTGACTCTTTGCGACCCCATGAATTGCAGCACGCCAGGCCTCCCTGTCCATCACCAACTCCTGGAGTTCACTCAGACTCACGTCCATAGAGTGAGTGATGCCATCCAGCCATCTCATCCTCGGACGTCCCCCCTTCTCCTCCTGCCCCCGATCCCTCCCAGCATCAGAGTCTTTTCCAGTGAGTCAACTCTTTGCATCAGGTGGCCAAAGTACTGGAGTTACAGCTTTAGCATCATTCCTTCCAAAGAAATCCCAGGGCTGATCTCCTTCAGAATGGACTGGTTGGATCTCCTTGCAGTCCAAGGGACTCTCAAGAGTCTTCTCCAACACCACAGTTCAAAAGCATCAATTCTTCAGTGCTCAGCCTTCTTCACAGTCCAACTCTCACATCCATACGTGACCACTGGAAAAACCATAGCTTTGACTAGACGGACCTTAGTCGGCAAAGTAATGTCTCTGCTTTTGAATATGCTTTCTAGGTTGGTCATAACTTTTCTTCCAAGGAGTAAGCATCTTTTAATTGGAGATAGGAGGAATCAATTTGGAATATAAGGGATGAGAGGTGAGGTATAGGTAGTGAGCTGTTGACATCAGCATTTATTAAATACAGAATGGTGAGCTGCCCACCCACAAATCTCCTTGGTTTGAAGTCTGGGGTTCTTGTACTTTTACATCTGTGGCATTTATTGGCAGAGTTTGACCAATACCTCAATAAGTTCACAAGAAATCAATTACCCAACTTGCGTTGTCAGTGCATAAAGTTAGTCTAGGGCTTCCCTAGTGGCTCAAACAGTAAAGAATCTGCTTGCAGTGTGGGAGACCTGGGTTTGATCCCTGGATCAGAAAGATCCCCTGGATAACTTATCCTACTAGTGATGCCAAAAGCTCAGCCTCTCTGTGCACTTGTGCCAAATCCAATCTTGGAGACAGAGTTTTGCATGAAGTAGAAAAGATTAATTGATTTAGCTGGCAAAGGGGAACTGCTCTCAAAAGCTATGTGTTTGATAAGGTGTTTTATGGGGACAACAGTTCGAGGGTGAGGTTGCTGATAAGATTAGGATATGTTCAGGGCCTATACTCCTTTAATCTAGTCTCTGGTAGTCTTTCTCTGGAATCAAATGCTGACACATTCCATTTGTGGGGTTTTAATTCTGAAAAGGGGCTTAAAGACATTGTCATATTTGTCCCTTGAGGTGGAACCAGGAACCTGCCCCAAAGCTGTACTATTATTTCTTGGTTGCTCCTTTTTCACCTCTGCATCCTTTCCCTTCCCTGATGAGAAATTATTTGATCTGCCATTTGGGACTCAGGGAAGCTCATGGAAACTGAACAGAAGAGCTCCCATGCCCAGGAAACTTACAGGGTCCTATTCCGTTTCACCAGTTCTATAATGCATGAATTTTTTGTATAGGAAATAAATATTGTTTCATAAAATATGATAAGGTTAAATGCAAATAATGCAGAAAGAGAGGAAACACTGACTCAGCACCTGAAATTATACATAATCAATGATGAATCATCTGAGATTATGGTTTATCACAGAGGTGGGAGAAGGTCCCTAAATATCTGCTCAGGGAGTGAGAATGGACATAGAAAGGAGGAGATTGAGGAGTGGGAGTCAAAGTGTTCTGATCTCACTAGTTTCCTGGTCTCTAACCTTCTGAGCTGATTTTTAACAGGAAATGGGAAGGCTGATTCTGGGGATTGGGGTCCCATCTGCACAAAGGCCTTCCTGGCAGCCTTTCTTTCAAGAAGCATTTCTGGAAAGATTATCATTGACCCATGTGGAAAACAGAAATTCAGAAAGTAGGAAAAACAATGGTAAAGAGATTTATGAAATCAGCTAAATCAGTGTTTCCAGTGATGCTTGGAGAAGTCTAAAAATCATATCCCCTTACAAGTTGTAGAGTGATTCTTAAAATTAAGCAAATTCATTGAAATACCTATTTATAAAAGAGAGAGAGGGCTACTTCAACACCAGCCAGAATTAAAGAGTGGCATCTGCCACAGTTTGGACATTCTGCTGTCATGAAGAAGGAACTTAATTATGACCCAAGGGATTTTACATCTGGATGTCTTAAATCTGGCTTAAATGATTGAACCCAAGACCATGTAAAATGTAATTTCAGTATTTTGAAGATTAAGCCTTTCATGAATTCTTCAATGTTTCCTTCCATCAGTCAAACCGAAATTAACCAAAATGCTTAGGAAATACGTACTCCAATCAAGTGCATTCTCTAGAAAAATTATAGATTGTCATTTTTAATTCCTGTCATTTATGCAAAAAATATTCAATGGACACCTGGGTCAGGCATTCTTTTAGGTACCGGACATACAGCAATAAACAAAACAGAAATTTCTGACCTGTTAAGTTTACATTCTAGTGGAGGGAAGTACAATAAATCAGTACAGTGTGTGATATTCTGAGTATTTTGCATGTTTAAAACTTTCATAAGGTCTCCTGGGCTTTGTTATTCAGGTGGTTCCAGGAGTCATTGCTAAGCCTGTGAGAAATAGAGGCCATACATCTTGGAGGGGTCTTCAAACACCTACTCTGAAATTTCCTGGTCCCTCGACCCTGGACAGGTCACTGAACAAATCAGAGCCTACAGCTCCAGTATTATGGTTATCATGTTTACCTTGAATGTTATTAAGAGTTTGGTAGAAGATTGTCTATATATAAAAGAGTATGAAGGAACTAATAATAAGGATCTTCACAACCTTTCTGGACAATCTTCTTTATCATACTCTTGTCCACATGATAAATTCATGATAAACATGATAATCCACATAATTACTCAGGGAGAGAAAAAGCCCTTGCATCTAGAGAGACTGCTCTTGCTTTATCTTGTTTTGCTTGTATTTAGACTGGGCAGGAGTCTACATTTTCAGAACTAGGAGGGCACTTGTCATTAGATTGCTAGTAAATTTCAAAACACCTTATCAGGTCACGGGATTGCTATTCTACACATGTAAGTGATAATTAGTTCATCTAAAGGACATGAAAAAAAGAAAGTGAAGTCGCTCAGTCCTGTACAACTCTTAGGGACCACGTGGACTATAACCTACCGGGTTCCTCCATCCATGAGATTTTCCAGGCAAGAAGACTGGAGTGGGTTGCTCTTTCCTTCTCCAGGAGATCTTCCCAACCCTGAGATCAAACCCCAGTCTCTCGCATTGTAGTCAGCCGCTTTACCGTCTGAGCCATCAGGGAAGTTCACGAGGACTAAGGTATTTGAGAATGAGTTGCCATCAGCACCGGAGAAGGCAATGGCAATCCACCACTGTACTCTCGCCTGGAAAATCCCATGGATGGAGGAGCCCAATGTTCTGTTAATTTCTACTGCACAGTAAAGTGAATCATGTATATATATATACCCCCTCTTTTTTTTGTATTTCCTTCCTCTTTAAGTTAGAAAGAGAAAAACAAGTATATTAATACATATATGTGCAATCTAGAAAAATGGTATAGATGATCTTATTTGCAAAACAGAAACAAAGACAGAAGTAGAGAATAAACATATAGACAGGAAAGGGGAAATGAGGAGTGGGATGAATTGGGAGATTGGGATTGGCATAAATACACTATTGATATATATCAATATCAATATATATATGTATATGTATGTATAGGTATATGATAGATAACAGGTCTTTTAACCTCAATGAACTTTGTGGTATCTGGAAAACTAGAAAACATTACCCAGTTGCCTACCTATCTGTAGTGCCTTTGAATCGAGGCTTCTCTCCAGAGAAAAAATAAAATATAAAAGCTGCATGCTTGAATTAAAAATTGCAACCTTCATCTGTTTGCTGGACCACTTCTCTTAATTACCTTTAAGGGTCAGTTTCTCTCTTTGTTCCAAAATATATGTGTTATTTTAAAGAATTTTTTGCTTTGTGGATCTGAACAGGGATAGGATATGAGCTCACAATTGGTAGCAGTGATCTTTATGACCAAATTTCAAGGGTAGTTGGAGAAGTCTAACAAGAGGCATTTTTATGAGTTAGACACAACAGAGGGTGGTAACCAACACTGAAGGCTCTATTAGGGATGAGGTGGTGAGTGTAGTTTCCAATAATGCACTTTTCTCATGTGTCAGTTGAGACTGCAATTGAGAAATTATCCACACTGGCTCCACACAACACTTATTGGGTCAAGGCTCTTAATCTTAAAAATCCAGACATATCCCAGACTTACAAATAACCGCTTCATTGTAAAAAAATTAATCAAGAATGTATGTAACAAGAGAAAAAACTCAATCAAGGTACTTGTGCTCCTGGAAGAGATACAGACTTTGAAATTCCTTATACCGTATCCACATCTCTGAAACCTCCTCTTCTTTATTAAAACTGTAATAAGTGTGTAGTAAGATGTTCATTCCATTCATAAGACCGTATTATATCTACTGATCAATATAGTTTTTAATAACATATATGTTACATATCTCTCTTTACATATAGTCTATTTCACCATGATTTATACACTTATAAATGCAGCAAATCTAAGCATTAAGTGATTGTTCTTTTATTGGAGATAGTTAAGATCACCCTAAATTGATCTTTTAAGCTTAGTCTCTTTTCCAATTTTAAAACAAAAAGACCTCAGGATCGTAGTACAAATGTTCTGTTTTACTAAGAGAACTGTAGTGAAAGAGAGGCAATTCAGCCAACATTGTGAGGCTTGTTAGAGACAAGACAGGAATAAAGCTCAGGTATCCTTTTTTGTGGCTGTATTTATTTCTGGCATGATTTTGGTCTTCAATTTTTTTTCAAATATGTTACCAATAATTTATTCTTTACTTCCCTTTTCTTAAAGAGTCAGAATCCTCCAAAGGAAAGTTGTCTTTGTGTTACTGGTTATGAAACCATATTTTTTTGGCAATTGTTGATGTTGACAGAAATAGATGTCTTGGGGGACATTCGGCTTAACAAGTAGGTAACAGGCAAGTATAATTATTAATAAGAACGATAATTGTATTCAGCCTGAAGAACAGATGCTATCCCTTTGGTATGAAGTGTCCTGATGTTATTAAAATCTGGAGGTTAGTCATTATTAAGAAACTAGGATTTTTGGTTTTATTGAAATCTTAATATTAACTACTACTCTAAAAATAGTAGTTTTGTATAGGTTACTTGTGGGCTTTCCAGGTAGCTCAGTAGTAGAGAATCTGCCTGCCAACACAAGAGACACAGTTTCGATCCCTGTGTCTAGAAGATCCCCTGGAGTAGGAAATGGCAACCTGTTACAATATTCTTACTGGGAAAATCCCATGGACAGAGGAGCCTGGCGAGCTGCAGCCCATGAGGTTGCAAATAGTTGGAGGTGACTAAGTACACATGCAGGTTACTTTATCAAGTTAAAAGTGATAATAAACATAGGTTATGTGGTTGATTCAAAGGAGATGAACTAGAATTACAAGGAAAATATAATATGTATTTTTCTTTTTTATTTAATGTCTTTTTAAATATTTTCTTTTATTTCATCTAATACTAACATCTTGTGCTTTCTTCCTAAAGCAAAATAAACAAGGATAAAGTACTAATTAGTATTTATAAGATAATAATCTTAACTTACTCTTTTATTCAGAATTAAAATTCTTGATGTATCCAGACACATAAAATATATTAAGGACATGTTCACTGTTAAATCAATAAATTTTTATACAGTCTAAACTAGACACAGAGATTATTCTAAAATTTTAATACTCTAACATCTGAATATTCCCAAGAAATAATTTTAACCATCTGTAAATAAGATTATCCAAGTCATATCACATTAGAAATGTTGTTGACATTCAACACGTGCAGCAAGAGTATTGATTTCTCAGTGTGAATCCATATACCTCTCTTGATTTGTTATATTGGGAGGAGAATGACTCTGATTCATCACTGAAATGAATTATTTTGAAATAAGCAGAAGAAATGTAATATTTTATGATCAGAGAGTAAATCTCCCAATTGGAATCAAACCAAATTTATATAAGGAATAAAAAGAAAGAAAGAAAAGAGGGAAGAAAGAAAGGAAGGGAAAGAAAATACATTTTAACCAGCATTGTATAATTTCCTTGGACCTCCTGATATTGCAGGAGATGTTAATATTTAAAGGCACTTCAGTTGATGTTATCTGGAAGGGAGAAGGTTGCAATCATCCTCCATTTTTCCAAGGGACGGACTATATAAAATAATAAGCTTGTGTTCTTTGAAGGAAGCAAACAGTAAAACTTGACACAGAGCAAAAGAATTTGGAGTCTACATTTATACATTTATACATTTACTCAGCACAGAGGTCCTGAGTGCCTTTGAGCAGAGATCTGTATATGAGAACAAGGTGAAGATGAAGATGTGGGTGTTGTTCACATGAATTTACAGTCAAGGTTAAGAGACAAGTATATTTCCAAATTTGACAATGAAATAGGCTAGCTGACACAGACCATCAGAGAGTAGTAGAGATCACAGAAGGATAACACTTAATCATACTGGCCTGCCACAGGTTCAAATCTTTTGAAAGTAAAACATCCCCTTAAATAAGCACACAGAGTAAGATACGAGCAGATTGTTCCCAGCCAACTGGTCTCCAGTGAACTAGCACTGGTGGTCTGCCTTCTCTCTCTTTACTAACCCCAGGCCATTACTAACCCTGGGGTTAGTAATTCTAATAAAGCTTTGAGGGAACAATGATCACTTGGGTTATTGAGGTGGAGAAGACAGCAAGGGCTTCCAGGAAGGAAAAAACATAATCTGAGGGCCCAGGAAGTATGAAAAAAAAAAAGTTCCAGTCAGATAATGGACAGTTATTTTATGGGCTGATAAAAGAAAGGGGATAAAATAGAGAGATTAGACCAATAAGGTATACAGGGCTATACTAAAAAATTGAACTTTTTTTTTAAGCTGTGAGGGGATTCCCTGGTAGCTCAGCTGGTAAAGAATCTGCCTGCAATGCAGGAGACCTGGATTTGATCCCTAGGTTGGGAAGATCCCCTGGAGAAGGGAATGGCTACCCACTCCAGGATTCTGGACTAGAGAATTTCATGGACTGTATAGTCCATGGGGCAACAAAGAGTAGGACACGACTGAGCAACTTTCACTCACTAACTAAGCTGTGAGGATTCATGGATAAATAACATAGGTTATATGAAGAGACACAAAGAAAGACACTGCTAGCTTGTGATTTACGGCAATTAAAAAACTCCCTTCCTTGGGATGCTTTAAGGATGCGTGGCTTTGTTGGGTTCTGTTAATGGAAAGCATGCAGAGGAGATACAAGGGATGCGGTGTGGGGAGTGAGGTTCCATTCCATCCCTGCCTGTTGCTACTACAGTTGTTTTTGTCCTTAGAGAAGACTGTCCCTCCTGTTCTTTCCTTCCTCTGCAATTGCCCTTTGATCCTCACTTCTCCCCGGCTTAAAGTGCTCCAGAATGGTGTGTGGGTTTCCCCTCCTCTACCCACACTACACAGACAGTCCCTTTTATTACATTTTCTGTGTGTCTGAGTATGCTGTCTGGCTTCCTGTAGAAACTCAGACTGATATTGGTGTCTAAGGACTGTCTCAGTTCAGTTCAGTGACTAAGTCATGTCCGACTCTTTGTGACCCCATGGACTACAGCATGCCAGGCCTCCCTGTCCATCACCAGTTCCCTGAGCTTACTCAAACTCATGTCCATTGAGTCAGTGATGCCATCCAACCATCTCATCCTCTGTTGTGCCCTTCTCCCACCTTCAATCTTTCCCAGCATCAGGGTCTTTTCCAATGAGTCAGATCTTTGCATCAGGTGGCCAAAGCATTGGAGTTTCAGCTTCAACATAGGTCCTTCCAATGAACATTCAGACTGATTTCCTTTAGGATAGACTGGCTGTATCTCCTTACAGTCTAAGGGATTTTCAAGAGTCTTCTCCAACACCACAGTTCAAAAGCATCAATTCTTGGCTGCTCAGCTTTCTTTATAGTCCAACTCTCACATCCATATATGGCTACTGGAAAAACCATATTTTGACTACATGGACCTTTGTTGCCAAAGTAATGTCGCTGCTTTTTAATATGCTACCTACGTTGGCCATAACTTTTCTTCCAAGGAGTAAGGGTCTTTTAATTTCATGGCTGCAATCACCATCTGCAGTGATTTTGGAGCCCCAAAAATAAAGTCTGACACTGTTTCCACTGTTTCCCCAACTATTTCCCATTAAGTGATGGGACTGGATACCATGATCTTTGTTTTCTGAATGTTGAGCTTTAAGCTAACTTTTTCACTCTCTTCTTTCACTTTCATAAAGAGGTTCTTTAGTTCTTCACTTTCTGCCATAAGGGTGGTATCATCAGCATATCTGAGGTTATTGATATTTCTCCCAGCAATCTTCATTCCAGCTTGTACTTCATCCAGCCCAGCATTTCTCAGGATGTACTCTGCATATAAGTTAAATAAGTAGGGTGACAATAAACAGCCTTGAAATACTCCTTTTCCTATTTGGAATCAGTCTGTTGTTTCATGTCCACTTCTAACTAACCGTTGCTTCCTGACCTGCATACAGATTTCTCAAGAGGCAGATCAGGTGGCATGGTATTCAAATCTCTTTCAGAATTTTCCATATTTTATTCTGATCCACACAGTCAAAGGCTTTGGCATAGTCAGTAAAGCAGAAATAGATGTTTTTCTGGAACTTTCTTGCTTTTTCAGTGATCCAGAAGATGTTGGCAATTTGATCTCTGGTTCCTCTGCCTTTTCTAAAACCAGCTTGAATATCTGGAATTTCATGGTTCACATATTGCTGAAGCCTGGCTTGGAGAATTTTGAGCATTACTTTACTAGCACATGAGATGAGTGCAATTGTGCTGTAGTCTGAGCATTCTTTGGCATTGCCTTCCTTAGGGATTGAAATGAAAACTGACCTTTTCCAGTCCTATGGCCACTGCTGAGTTTTCCAAATTTGCTGGCATATTGTGTGTGGCACTTTCACAGCATCATCTTTTAGGATTTCAAATAGCTCCACTGGAATTCCATCACCTCCACTAGCTTTGTTCGTAGTGATGCTTCCTAAGGCTCACTTGACTTCACATTCCAGGATGTCTGGCTCTAAGTGAGTGATCACACCGTCTTGATTATCTTGGTTGTAAAGATCTTTTTTGTACAGTTCTTCTGTGTATTCTTGTCATGTCTTCTTAATATCTTCTACTTCTGTTAGGTCCCTACCATTTCTGTCCTTTATTGAGCCCAACTTTGCATGAAATGTTCCCTTGATATCTCTAATTTTCTTGAAGAGATCTAGGACTGACTAGGATATCTTAAAGTGTCAAAAGTGAACTCTCCATTGGTAAGTTTTGCATCATCTCAGTTGATCTCAATTTTACCCTTCCAGTTGTCAAACCAAAACCCTTGGAGTTCTCTCAACTGCCTTCTTTCTCCTAAATACCCAATGCTCTTTGACTCTCTCTTCAAAATGCATCCAGAGTCTTGTCTCTTCTCACCAGTCTACTGGTTGTCACTGTGTTTCAAGCCATTATAGTAGTACCTTGCACGATCTTCTTGAACTGAACTTGGCCTGTGCCCAGTATAACAGTTGCTTTAAAATATAAAGTAGATCATGTTATCCCTCACAACCTCCCACCACTGGCTTCCATATTACTCAAAGTAAAATTCCAGGCCCTTAGTGACCAACAAGCACTCGCAATCTGCCCAGTGATTTCATGGACCTCACATCCCATGCTCTTCACCCTCACTTGGCTTGTCCCAACAGCTACAATTTGCTGGGCTTTTGTCCATCCGTTCCTGTACCGTCATGTTCTTCCCTTAGATATTATCTGGGCTACCATCCCTGACTCTGGTCAGATGTTATGATCATAAGAAGTCCTACTCAATCCACCTGATTTAATATCCTGTCTCATCTCTTGCTTCCTCTAATACACCACCCCCTCCTTGTATGGTTCTTTTTTTTTCTTTGTTTCCTAGCATTTATCATTTTCAAACATGCATTGTGTACTAGTTCCATAAGGCTGCCATAACAAATTACCAAAAACGGGGTGGCTTAAAATAACAGAACTTTATTGCCCCACAGTTCCAGAGGGTAAAAGTCCAAAAACAAGGTGTAAGCAGCTGTGCTCCCTCTGAAATATCTAGGCGAGAAGCCTCCCTACCACTTCCAGCTTCTGGCGGCTCCAGATCTACCTTGGCTGTGGATCGAAACTCCAATCTTTTTCTTTCTCATCATGTGGTTGTCTTCTGTGTGTCTATGAGCCTCTATGTCTCCACATGGCATTGTCCCTGTGTGTCAGTGTATGTGTGTCAAAGTTTACCTCCTTTTATAAGGCTACCACTGGATCATGGAAAAAGCAAGAGAGTTCCAGAAAAACATCGATTTCTGCTTTATTGACTATGCCAAAGCCTTTGACTGTGTGGAATACAATAATCTGTGGAAAATTCTGAAAGAGATGGGAATACCAGACCACCTGACCTGCCTCTATATGCAGGTCAGGAAGCAACAGTTAGAACTGGACATGGAACAACAGACTGGTTCCAAATAGGAAAAAGAGTACATCAAGGCTATATATTGTCACCCTGCTTATTTAACTTACACTCAGATTACATCAAGAGAAACGCTGGACTGGAAGAAGCACAAGCTGGAATCAAGATTGCCAGGGGAAATATCAATAACCTCAGATATGCAGATGACACCACCCTTATGGCAGAAAGTGAAGAAGAACTAAAGAGCCTGCTGATGAAAGTGAAAGAGGAGAGTGAAAAAGTCGGCTTAAAGCTCAACATTCAGAAAACTAAGATCATGGCATCTGGTCCCATCACTTCATGGGAAATAGATGGGGAAACAGTGGAAACAGTGTCAGACTTTGTTTTTCTGGGCTCCAAAATCACTGCAGATGGTGATTGCAGCCATGAAATTAAAAAACACTTACTCCTTGGGAGGAAAGTTATGACCAACCTAGATAGTAATTAAAAAGCAGAAACATTACTTTGGCAACAAAGGTCTGTCTAGTCAAGGCTATGGTTTTTCCTGTGGTCATGTATGGTTGTGAGAGTTGGACTGTGAAGAAAGCTGAGGGCTGAAGAATTGATGTTTTTGAACTGTGGTGTTGGGGAAGACTCTTGAGAGTCCCTTGGACTGCAAGGAGATCCAACCAGTCCATCCTAAGGGAGATCAGCCCTGGGTGTTCTTTGGAAGAACTGAAGCTAAAGCTGAAACTCCAGTAGTTTGGCCACCTCATGTGAAGAGTTGACTCATTGGAAAAGTCTCTGATGCTGGGAGGGATTGGGGGCAGGAGGAGAAGGGGATGACAGAGGATAAGATGACTGGATGGCATCACCGACTCGATGGACGTGAGTTTGAGTGAACCCTGGGAGTTGATGATGGACAGGGAGGCCTGGCATGCTGCAATTCATGGGGTCGCAAAGAGTTGGACACGACTGAGTGACTGAACTGAACTAAACTGAACTGATAAGGCTACCAGTTATAGTGGATTAAAGCTTACCCTCCATGACCTTCTCTTTATTTAATTAAATCAAATTTGCAAAGACTCTATTTTGGAATGTCATGTACTCAGTTCCTGAGGGGTACACATATCTCTTTTTTGGTGGGCTAGGTGAGGAGACATGATTCAACCTCCATCCCATGGTTTACCTTATATTTTATTATGTCCATTATTTATTGTCTGTCTCCACTGGCTGAGAGTTAGGATTTTCTAGGCCAGGAATCTTTGTCTCTTTTGTTCACTGATGTATCCCAAGCATTCAAGCCTGTGTGGGCGCATAACAGGTTCTCAATAGAAATTTGTTCAATAAAGGAAAAGTTTGAAGTGTAGGACATAATGGGATTTCACTCAGCCAGCATGGGGGAAAAAAAAAAGTTGTCTGTGAAGCTCTAGTCCTGATTGGACTCATGGAATCCACATTGTACCCTAATAGTTTCTTTTCCCTCTTCTATAGCCTGTTTATGAAATTTGAAGCTCTTGCTTTAAAACCAGTCCCTGTTAAATATGCTGAGTTTCAGACCTGGAGTTTCATTCTCCAGCACATGGTTGATATGAACCTTGGAAAGGAAGGGAGAGTGGGGAGAGAGGAGACTGGGATGGAGGGAGACATGTGAGGTTGCTAAACCTCCGCCCCGAGCAGACCTCAGCAAAGAACAGAAGTGAGGCCCAGCAGGACCGTGTGTAGAACTGGCCTTCACCAGCTCCAGGTCATAAGTGGCCTAATCAACCTTGGCCCCGAATCTCTCTGGCTACAGCTTTGTGCCTGATCACTGCACATGGCCCCACCTCTCTCTTGCCCAGTGCCTACGAGTGCATCCAGGTCCCTTTATGATTTCCAGGACACAGCTGCTGTAACATCATTTCCAATTGACTCCAATCCCCCCACCATTTTTGTTCTCTTTGGGTTAGTGAGCCTTTCCAACAAAATGGTACATGAACACACTCTTTACGCTGTCCCCAGATGATCCAGCCTGCTATGAGGGGGCACAAACAGGAGCAACCAGCTGTCATATACGTGAATGAAACCCAAATTGCATGTGTTACAGATTCAAATGGGATCTACTGCGACACATGCATCTCTTCATATGACCCAATGGGGCCTGGTTTCTCTCATTTAGAACATGTAGTCATTAGATAAGGAGGCACACAATGGCTCTCTATCTGCTTTCTTTAAAGGCTACAAGTAATTTCAAATATTTGAAAGTAGTTTATGTCCATTTATTAAACCAGTGACAAAACTATCTCATTGGAAAAAAAGCATATTTTTAAAAATTTACTTAGAACAATTTAGTTATATTACTAACTTTATAACAATAACATAATAATATATAACATATAATGCAACATATGTAATATAACCATATATTATATATAACAGTACATATTATATATAGCATTATTAAATCAGTGACAAATACATCCCATTTGGAAACAGAAGCACATTAAAAAAAAATTTACCTAGAATAACTTGGCTATAATGTTATGTGTGTGTGTGTTAGCCGCTCAATTCTGTTGGACTCTGCCACTCAAGGACTATAGTTAGCCAGGCTCCTCTGTCCATAGAATTCTCCAGGCAAGAATACTGGAGTGTGTTTCCACTCCATTTAAATTTAAATAAAATTTCTCTAGAATAAATTAGTTATGACTTTATAACAATAAAATAGTAAAAGTATATATAATATAGCATATTAAATATATGGAATATATAAGTGTATACTATAAGATATTATTAAACCAGTGACAAATCTATTATATATTGTTTGAAAATAAAAGCATATTTAAAAAAAAAACTTACTTAGAATTATTTAGTTATAACTGTAGTTTTATTTAACTAATATAATAAAATAATATATAATGTAATATATAACAATATATATTATATATAATGCATATATTACATATGGCATTATATATATCATATATAACATTATACAAAGGACATATACAAAGCCATTATGTATAATTGTATGTATCACACAATACAAAAGTATCATTATAACAGTCATGAAACTCCATTAATTTCTGCATTAATCCTTCAGAAAATAATATATTTTAACATTGGGCACAATGGGCAAAAATATAGTGATGAATGACAGGATAGCAGAAGCTGTTTGAAATATCCCAATTCAGAAAGGGATTGTTGCTAAAATATGTGAAAAATCCTGCACATCACAATTAATGACTAAAGGACAACCACTCTAAAAATAAAAGGACAAATTTAGATCATAGTCACTTTCAGATGAAAAACTCACAAAACATAAAAAACATCTGAAAAGAAGCTCTATCTTTTTTTAAAAATTAGTAATGTAAATTTAAACAATGAGATGTCACAACATTTTATTACTCTGGAAAGAAGTCAACTTCTTTGCAAGTCCAAGGGTTGGAGCAGGTGAGTAGTTTTGACAGTGGGGACTGATGTGTCCATGCTGGAGACCTAGCTGCTGGAAACACCCACACCATTGTGACCCTGGAGTCCTCTTTTGGAAATTCTCATTCAGGCTCCTGGAGGGACACTACTGTAAATACTTAGTTTAGTGCTTTTTAAGGCTCCAGGGAGGGACTTCCCTGGTGGCTCAGATAATCAAAATCTGCCTACAATGCAGGAGCTTGGGGTTCAATCGTTCAGGAAGATCCTCGTGGAGAAAGAAAAGACTGTATCCACTCCAGTATTCTTGCCTGGAGAATTCCATGGACAGAGGAACCTGGCAGACTACAGTCCAGAGTTGGACATGACTGAGCGACTAACACTTTTCATGGCCCCAGGGAGCATATGGGAGGCTTAGTACCCCTCACTGCCAGAGTAGGGGATAAAATAAAAATACTGTCAATGAACGCCCAAACTTGTTCTATAAATGGCCTGAATGTAAGTATTTCTGGCTCTCTGAGCCAGAGGGTCTGTTTTGCCGTTGCTCAGGACTGCCACTGCAGCAGAAGACAGCCCCATGGATGAGACCCAAGCAGATGGATATGGCTCTGATCCAGTAAATGTCATTTACAAAAACAGGCAGCAGGCTGGGTCTGGCCTGGGCTATAGCTTGTCCATTCCTAGATAATATAATTTTGCTTACAATAACTGTTGATATATATACATATAGTTTTAAAAATAATTTCGTGAGACTAAACGTAATAAAATATACACATCAATCACATAAGAATGATTGCTTCGGTAGAATGGAGAAGGGAACACGGGTGATATAAAAGAGAATAAGATATGGGAGGGACAAAATGAGAAGGAACCTATAATTAGGAATGTCATTAACTCAGGTTTCTGTGCCTAGGATCAATTTCTTTTTCTCTAGATGAGGGCAAACAAGCTATGGCTTGGAATAAGCAGCTTTAATTTGCTCTCAGTTTTTCAAAATCAGAGATAATTTGTAAAGTGCAGCCAAGTTGCCCACTGTGCTTTAACGTGCGATGCGGGCTGCTGGCTTGACGATGCACATAATTGCCGCAGGGCATCACAGTACTTCATGCAAAGTCATTTTTACTGCCCTTTTGAAAAAAAAAAATGGCACTAGATAAAAATAGCTGCATTTTTTTTTTTTTTTTGGAACAGGAAATCATGATTTGAAAAATGTCCAAAAGAAGAAGAAAATCGTCAAGCTACATATACAATGGCTTAAATTGTTCAAAATACTGCCTTCCATAAGGAAGAAGGGAGTGCTATTTTTAAGAAAATCTGTCTCTATGTGAAATGGAGTAAAGGATAAGCATATTAGGATACTTCCAAGGAAGTTATTGGAGTCAACTTGAGATTTATATCTTGGATCTTCTACTTCATAGCTAAATTACTTAAACTTCACCAGCATCAAGTTCTTCATGCTATGATAAAGATATACCTTGAAGGATTTTTTTGAAGGGGATGCACTCAATTTCAAAAGTAAGGTGATGGATGGACCTAGAGATTATCAAACTAAGTGAAGTAAGTCAGACAAAGAAAGACAAAAACCATATGATATCACTCATATGTGGAATCTAAAAAACTGACACAAATAAACTTATCTACAAAACAGAAACGGCACAACATAGAAAACAAACTTATGGTTACCAAAGGAAAATAGAGGGAGGGAAAAATTAGGAGTTTGAGAGTACCATAAACACACTACTACATATAAAATAGATAATCAACAAGGACCTACTGTATAGCACAGGTAACTCTACTCAATATTTTGTAATAACCTATATGTGAAATGAGTCTGAAAAAAATAAATTTATTACTATGTGTAACTAAATCATTTTGATGTACACCTAAAACTAACACAACATTGTAAATCAACTGTACTCCAGTTAAATAAATAAATAAATTTAAAAGTAATAATAACATTGGGGTGAATACACAGTAGTGCACTCTTACTGTGCACAGTAGTACTCTTACTGTAGTACTCTTACTGTGAAAGACTTACTATGAGTTTGTATGAGTAGAAAGAAAGTGAAAGTCACTCAGTCATGTCTGACTCTTTGCGACCCCCCCGTCCGCGGAATTCTCCAGGCCAGAATACTGGAGTGGGTAACCTATCTCTTCTCCAGCAGATCTTCCCAACCCAGGAATCGAACTGAGGTCTCCTGCATTGTAGGCAGATTCTTTACCAACTGAGCTATCAGGGAGACCCAAGTTTTCCCTTCTATTGTTCTCCTTATTTCCATGCAAAGTTGATGTCCTGTATTGCTCTTGAATCTCAGAGCACCAAGAAAGCACTCCAGTTCCCACTGTAAAATACTCACATAACAACAATAACAACAAAAACAGTTTTAAGAGATTAGCAGTTAATTAAACAATTAGTAAAGGACAAAGGAAACAAACCATGATGGCCAAAGTTCATCCAGGGTCATACACAATGCCTTAATATAAAAATTCTTGTAATAAGCTGTAGACTGTCACCTGCTTTAGTCCTTCCCAGGCTTTTCTTAAAGATTCAGCCCCAGCCCGTACATATCACAGTGTCTTTTGGTGGTGAGATGGGCAGGATGCACACACCTCTCAAAAAGCCTCCAGGTGAAATGGTAGGTGGTCTGGATCAAGGACCTCTATGCAGTATCTCAGGTTCCTAGATCAGTTCTGAATAATTGATATATTTCATCTGTACATTAAATATTTACTTCATCCTTGTAGATATTTTCATTAAATTGAGTGTATATAAATACTATTAATAAATTATGTGAAATATAGAAATAATAACAATGTATACATATCTCTATGCCCTCATCTCGATTTAGGGAGAATGATATTATCATGTGGCAGTCTATTGGTCGCACTTCATCTTCTCTTTCTTCCACTTTTGCAGATGCCCCACATACCGATAAATATTGCTTTGGTGGTTACCTTGAATTCCTTTGAAAAGCTTTTAGCACCTACAGTTCAATATTTAAAATTTTATGTGAATTTTAAAATTCATATAAATAGATCATTTTGCTGCCTTTTCTTCTAGGAGTTGATTTTTTCATTTATGAGTTTCACAGATGTTTCTGCATGTAGCTTCAGTGTGTTTTCAACAGGGTGATTTTCTTTTGTAATCACATGCAAGGCTATTTATGCATTCTATTGTTAGTTGATATTTGTGTAACTTTCTGTTTTCTGTTACATAATGGTAAATAATGCTGTACTTACCATAGTGCATTTGGGAAGACAAGTGTTTAAAGAATGCACCTAGAAAGGTAATTCAGTGTTCATAAGTTGTACGTATCTTGACCTTATTAATAATATCCAAGTATCATCCAAAATGTTTGTATCAATTTACAAGCAATTTGTAAGCACTCCTGTTTCTATTTATTTGCATCGACTTCTTGTAGTAAGAAGTTTTGTTTTGTCTTAAAATTTAGGCAGCAGAATAGTTTTACATTTCCATTTTACTTCTCATTTCCCTAAATAATAAATTTTTTCATAGTTCAGTTTATGAGCCTTTGAGTTTCTCTATATATTTTTTGAGTTTCTTTCTTTTAGTTTCTTTTTTTAAGTTCTTATATTTTAAATATTTTTTCCACTGGACCATCTGCCTTTTAAAAATCTATTTATAGAAATTATTTATATATTAAGGATTCTAATATCATGTCAGTTACATGGTTGCCAAAATTTTCTCCCAGACTGTGACTTGTATTTTTATTCTATTTTATGTATTTTTTTTAAATGAACAGTCATCCATTTTTATGTTGTGGAATTAGTTCATTTCTTTGGTAATTTGAATTTTCTGTATTTTGTTTAGGAGAGAGTTTTCTACCTCAAAGTCATAAAGACATTCTCTTATTATTTTTCTTTTTTTTTTCATTCTGCCTTTTACATTAAAAGCTTTAATCTTTGTTGTTGTTCAGTCCCTCAGTAATGTCCAACTCTGCAACCCTTGGACTGCAGCACTTCAGGCTTCCCTGTCATTCACTATCTCCCAGAGTTTGCTCAAACTCATGTCCATTGAGTCGATGATACCATCCAATCATCTCATTCTCTGCTGCCCCCTTCTCCTCTAGCCCTCTGTCTTTCCCAGCATCAGGGTCTTTTCCAATGAGTTGGCTCTTCACATCAGGTGACCAAAGTATTAGAGCTTCAGCTTCAGCATCAGTCCTTCCAATGAATATTCAGGGTTGATTTCCTTTAGGATTGACTGATTTGATCTCCTTGCTGTCCAAGGGACTCTCAAGAGTCTTCTCCAGCATCATAATTCAAAAGAATCAATTACTCAATACTCAACCTTCTTTGTGGTCCAACTCTCACATCTATCCATACATGACTGCTGGAAAAAACATGGCTTTGATTATATGAACCTTTGTCTGCAAAATGATGTCTCTGATTTTATTATGCTATCTAGGTTTGTTATGGTTTTCCTTTCAAGTGGTAAGTGTCTTTTAATTTCATGGCTTCAATCAACATCTGCAGTGATTTTGGAGACCCCCAAAAGGAAAATCTGTCACTCTTTCCACTTTTTCCCTATCTATTTGCAATGAAATGATGGGACCAGATGCCATGATCTTCATTTTTTTGAATTGAATTTTAAGCCAGCTTTTTCACTCTCCTCGTTCACCTTCATCAAGAGGCTCTCTAGTTTCTTTTTGTTTTTTTGTTTTTTTTTCCATAAGACTGGTATTATCTGCATATCTGAGGTTGTTGATATTTCTCCCACAATCTTGATTCCACCTGTGCTTCATTCAGCCTGGCATTCTGCATGATGTACTTTGCATATAAGTTAAATAAGCAGGGTGACATTATACAGCCTTGATGTACTCCTTTCCCAGTTTTGAACCAGTCTGTTGTTTCATGTCCAGTTCTAACTATTGCTTCTTGATCTGCATGCAGGTTTCTCAGGAGACAAGTAAGGTGGTCTGGTATTCCCAACTCTTTAAGAATTTTCCAAAGTTTGCTGTAAGCAACACAGTCAAAGGCTTTAGCATAGTTTATGAAGCAGAAGTAGATGTTTTTTTGAATTCCCTTGGTTTTTTATGATCCAAAAGATGTTAGCAATTTGATCTCTGGCTCCTCTACTTTTTCTACATCAGGCTCATATATCTGGAAGCTTTCAGTTCATGTATTGTTGAAGCCTAGCTTGAAGGATTTTGAGCATTACTTTATTAGCAGGTGAAATGTGCAATTGTGTAGTAGTTTGCATATTCTTTGGCATTGCCTTCCTTTGGAAATGGAATAAATACTGACCTTTTCCAGTCTGTGGTCACTGCTGGGTTTTCCAAATTTGCTGGCATACTGAGGGTAGCACTTTAACAGCATCATCTTTTAGGATATCAAATAGCTCAGCTGCTATTCCATCACTTCCACTAACTTTATTTGTAGGACTGCTTCCTAAGGACCACTTGACTTTGCATTCCAAGACTTCTGGCTTAGGTGAGTGATCACACCGTCATTGTTATCTGGGTCATTAAGTCCTTTTCTGTACAGTTCTTCTGTGTATTTTGCTATGTCTTCTTAATATCTTCTGCTTCTGTTAGGTGATGTATTATTTTGTGTGTGGAGTAAGTGGAGGTTCATCAATTTTAAATATATCCAAATGGATAATTTTTTCAACATCATTTGTTGTAAAATCTATTCTTTCCTTACTGATCCATAGCAGCAGTTCTATAATGAATCAAGTGCCCATATATTTCTGGGAGTGTGACTAGTTGATTGATGACTGATTGGTTTTCTACTTATTAACTTATTTTTTGCATTGGTAATGTTCTTCCTCATGCCAGTACTCACACTATCTTAATTATAACAGATATTTAATAAGCATTTACAGATACCAGGGCACTCATTTTTTTCTTCGTTGGAAAAATCTTGCACATTTTGGGGTCTCTGCTCTTCTAAATAAGCTTTCAGTTCAGTTCAGTTTAGTCGCTCAGTCGTGTCTGACTCTTTGTTACCCCACGAATTGCAGCATGCCAGGCCTCCCTGTCCATCACCAACTCCCGGAGTTCACTCAACTCATGTGCATCAAGTCGGTAATGCTATCCAGCCATCTCATCCTCTGTCGTCCCCTTCTCCTCCTGCCCCCAATCCCTCCCAACATCAGAGTCTTTTCCAATGAGTCAACTCTTCGCATGAGGTGGCCAAATATTGGAGTTTCAGCTTTAGCATCAGTCCTTCCAAAGATCTCCCAGAACTGACCTCCTTCAGAATGGACTGATTGGATCTCCTTGTAGTCCAAGGGACTCTCAAGAGTCTTCTCCAACACCACAGTTCAAAAGCTCAGCTCCCAGCTTTCTTGACAGCCCAACTCTCAAATCATATATGACCACTGGAAAAACCATAGCCTTGACTAGACAGACCTTTGTTGCCAAAGTAATGTCTCTGCTTTTGAATATGCTATCTAGGTTGCTCATAACTTTCCTCCCAAGGAGTAAGCGTCTTTTAATTTCATGGCTGCAATCACCATCTGCAGTGATTTTGGAGCCCCCAAAAATAAAGTCTGCCACTGTTTCCACTGTTTCCCTATCTATTTCCCATGAAGTGATATATTAGCTTATTAGAGTTTAAAAAAGGAAGGGTAGAAGAGAAGAGAGGGACAAAAGGCAAAAACATTCAGATGTGGAGTTTGGATTAATGTTTGAATAAATTTATAGATCTATTTAGGGACAATGACAATCACCAATTTTGCAATATTAAGCCTTCATATTCAGATATAATGAATTCTTTTCCATTTATTTGGGTCTTTTAAAATGCCTTTTAAACATTTTATAATTTTCTACATACTTTATTAGATTTATTCCAAGACTGTTGATACTACTATAAATTTTGTTTTTAAAATCATATTTTCAATTATTTGTTGCTGAGGTTTATAAACAAAATTGATTTTTATACATTGATTTTTCTTCTAGCAACTTGACTAATGCTCTTATTAATTCTAATAATTTCTTTGTAGATGGTTTAGGGTTTTCTAAGTTTACAATCATATCACTGGAAGATAATGAGACTTTTGCTGTCTCCTTTCCAATGATCAAAAATTTTATTTCTTTTTCTTTCCACACTATTGTAACTGGGCTTTTTGTGGAGTAAGAATTGTTCATGATAGCCATGCATGTCTTAGAAATAGTACTACAGGAATGCTTTCAGTAGTTCATTGTTAAAGATAATGCTTGCTCTGTGGTGAGAAACTCCAGTTAGAATCAGAATTAGCCTGAAATCTGAGGAAATGTGAGTCTAATGAAAAGTTAAAAGCAAGTAAAGACAGGATAAAATGATGCTCTGACTATATAATATGCCAACAAATTAGCATTCAGAATATATGATAAACTTCTGAAAATTAACAAGATAAGACAAACAACACAATAAACAACAAGAAAAGAAAAGCAAACAAAAATTGGGAAAAAGTAGAAATAGTAACCTCATTCAAGAAGAAATTTAAATGGTGAATAGAATATTAAAAAGACGCCCTCCCATAATCTAGGAAACACTACTTACCTGACATGTTGGTAAAAATAAAACATCTACAATATCAAGTGTTCAGAAATATGTGGAAGGAAGAAAAGTTTTCTTATATCACTAGCAGTGGACGTAAATTGACACAATCACCTTGAAGAATAATATGACAATTTCTGACAAAAATTAAAATACACGTATATTATTATCCAGAATTCTTATTTCTAGATATACTCACACATTTACATAAAGATGCTTATTAAAAAGTATTTGTATAGCCTAAAATAACCTAAATTCAATAGAAATGTGGATATTCACATATTCACAAATGTTGAATAGTCACATGATCAAAAAACTCAAACAAAGCTTTAAAAGATTGATTTAGATTTAAGCTTGTGACTGTGGGCAGGTGAAAAAATAAATTTTGACTGGAAAATTTAAGTTTCAGAATAATTTGACACTGACTTTCAGTTTTATAAGGTTAAGTTTCATTTTGTTTTATAAAATTCCAAATGATCCTGAAATCCAGAAATTTCTGAGAAAATTTAAATTTGGGAAACCATAGCTTCTTTTTCTTTTATTCTACCCCTCTTCCTCCCTTTCTTCCTTCTTTTCCACTGTTTCTCCTTCCTTCTTTTTTTCTAATCTTTTTCCATTCTTTCTTCTTCCTTTTGTTTGGAGCCTGGGCTAGGGTACAGAGGTGGAGGCTGGTGAGTGATTTTCCATACAGGGGATAATCAACAGAGAATTGAATTGAATACAGATCCATTTATATTTCAATATTATTGGCTCTTATAGCAATCATTTCAAAATGTCTCATTTTAAAAAAATTATTTGTTATCTTTGGAAAATCAGCTCATCAAATGTAAGTATTTAATGTTATTTGCAGTGCTGGGCAAAACAAAAACAAAATCAAGTTTGTCTTAACTTTATGACTATTAATGAAAAAAAAATAACAACGGAGGAAGATCAAATTTTGATAAAATACAGTGATATTGATCCTATTTTATATGAAATGATTTAGTTCAGTTGATTTCTAAGTTTCCTCCTCTTCCAAAGAATATCGAATGTCTTGAAATACTTTTCAGCCATTGCACTCCAGCAAGATTATACTGCATATTTTCCTTTGTCATAGTGGAAAGAATTTAAGCATTTGCATCCATGAGTCAGCATCCTAGGGAGAAGGCTCATATATTAGCCTTCTACATGATATCAGAGTGCAAAGCAATGTCTACTATTGGTATAATTATTTTTAAAGATCATTAAATTGGGGCGACAGAACAAAGTCTTCAGAAAGAACCTGCCAGAACCCTCTCTCAGGTACATTCACTACTTATAAACTTAGTTGAGAAAGATATAAACAAGATTAAAGGGTAGCAATTTATAATAATTATAAAAATTATATTAATCAATCAGGGGATCAGGAAATATTTCACTATCACTGACTCTTGAAAAAGAAAAAGAATAAACAATTGTTAAATCTTTACAACAAACTGAGATTTCTAGGGGAAAAAAAAAACCCTAAAAATAAACTACCATATGACCCAACAATTCCACTCCTGGTATGTATCTGAAAAAAAAAAAAAAAAAGACATTTAAAAAACTAATTCAAAAAGATACATGTACTCCAATGTTCACAGCAATACTATTCACAATAGTCAAGATATGGAAGCAACGAAAGTGCCCATCAACAGATGAATGTACATAGAAGATGTGGTACATATCTATACACTGTAATATTGCTGCTGCTGCTGCTGCTGCTGCTGCTAAGTCGATTCAGTAGTGTCCAACTCTGTGCAGCCCCATAGATGGCAGCCCACCAGGCTCCCTCATCCCTGAGATTCTCCAGGTAAGGACACTGGAGTGGGTTGCTATTTCCTTCTCCAATGCATGAAAGTGAAAAGTGAAAGTGAAGTCGCTCAGTTGTATCTGACTCTTAGCGACCCCATGGACTGCAGCCCACTAGGCTCCTCCGTCCATGGAATTTTCCAGGCAAGAGTACCAGAGTGGGTTGCCATTGCCTTCTCCACACTGTAATATTACTCAGCCATAAAAAAGAATGAAATTCTATAAATTTGCAACAACATGGATGGACCTAAAAGATATTATGCTTATTGAAAAAGTCAAATAGAGGAAAACAAAAACTATTTGATATCACTTGTATGTGGAATCTAAACACACACACACAGCAAACTAGTGAGTATAATAATTCAAAAAAAAAAAGAAGCAGAGTCACAGATATAGAGAACAAACTAGTGGTTACCAGTGGAGAGAAGGAAGAGGAGGAGGGGCAGTAAAGGGGTATGGAATTTTTTTTAATGGTTACTATGAGGTGGTATGAAATCATGTGCAAAAAGCTATTGAAAATTGTGTTAGTCGCTTAGTCATGTCCGACTCTTTGTGACCCCATGGTCTGTACATGAAATCTCCAGTCAAGAACACTGGTGTGGATTGCCATTCCCTTCCAATGGGATCTTCCAAACACAAGGATCGAACTCAGTCTCCTGCACTGCAGTCAGTTTCTTTACATCTGAGCCACCAGGAAGCCCCCTCCCCCACATTGTAAAGCATTATACAATTCAAAGAATTTTTCATTCAATGAGAAAAAAAAAGTCTAACAATAAGCTAAGTCCTTTATATGTGACCATATTTAATTTTCCTCAAAACAATCATGCTATATAAGGGTATATGTTTCATTCTGTGTCAAAGAAAATGAAGTTCAGAGAGGTTAAATAGGTTATTCAAGGGCATGCGTCTGAAACCCTGCTCCATTTACACTGTATTCATATCTCCATAGAACAGTGTAATGCATAGAGCTCCTTCTGAGATTCACTGTCTAGTTAGAGAGATTGTCAGTAACCATCATGTAATGTAGTAAGTGACAGGATCCACCCACAGCCTGGTTCCAAAACAGGAAACATTAATGTAATTAAGGTCTTCAGGAATGTGTACTGAAGGGAAACCATATTTGACATTAGGTACAGATTAGGTTGGATTTCCTTGCAGTCCAAGGGACTCTCAAGAGTCTTCTCCAACACCACAGTTCAAAAGCATCAATTCTTGGGCACTCAGCCTTCTTCACAGTCCAACTCTCACAGCCATACATGACCACAGGAAAAACCATAGCCTTGACTAGACGGACCTTAGTCGGCAAAGCAATGTCTCTGCTCTTGAATATGCTATCTAGGTTGCTCATAACTTTCCTTCCAAGGAGTAAGCATATTTTAATTTCATGGCTGCAATCACCATCTGCAGTGATTTTGGAGACCAAAAAAATAAAGTCTGACACTGTTTCCAGTGTTTCCCCGTGTATTTCGCATGAAGTGATAGGACCGGATGCCATGATCTTCCTTTTCTGAATGTTGAGCTTTAACTCCGGGAGTTGGTGATGGATGGGGAGGCCTGGCATGCTGTGATTCACGGGGTCGCAAAGAGTCGGACACGACTGAGCGACTGGACTGAACTGAACTGAACTGACAGATTAGGTACAGATTAGGACTTTGTATAGTTGGCTTTGTTCTGAAATATCTATGATGTAAGCTTATAGAAGCAATACTTTCAGGCCATATTCCATAGTATTTTTCTATCTTATGTATGCAACTTGGCAAAGAATTGTAAACTCTGTCCATTAACCTTATCATTAATACTGTTTTGCTTTGCCATTTTTTTGTCCCCAAAATGGTGTTTGCATAATTGTGATTTGAACCATTTTTTAAATGAAGCTTCCTGAAGCATACCTTCAAGATGTATGCCATAATGTAAAATAGTCTGATACTAATTAAATATTAGCTTAATCACATACATGCCCCAAATTTCCAAGAAGGCTAATATGAAAAATATTAATATAATTATTTAAAACTCTTTCCAATAGACTCACAGACACTCAGAACAGATTTGTGGTTACCAAGAGTGAGTGGAAGTGGGGAAAGGATGGATTGGAAGTTTGGGATTAGTAGATGCAAGCTATTATATAGGGAATGTATAAACAACAAGGTCCTACTGTATAGCAAAGGGGTCTATATTCAATATCATGTGATAAACCATAATGGAAAAGAATATGAAGCAGAATGTATATAATCGTATAACTGAATAACTTTGCTATACCACAGAAATTACAACATTATAAATCAACTGCACTTCAATTAAAATAAATAAGTAAATAAAATGTTTCTAAAATCAAGATGATACCACTCTATCAGCAGAAAGTGAAGAGGAACTAAAGAACCTCTAGATGCAAAAGCTAGCTTAAAACTCAACACTCAAAAAACTAAGATAATGGCATGAAGTCCCATCACTTCAAGGCAAATAGATGGGGAGAAAGTGGAAACAGTGGCAGATTTAATTTTCTTGGGCTTCAAAATTACTGTGGACAGTGAACACAGCCACGAAGTTAAAAAAATGCTTGCTCCTTGGAAGAAAAACTGTGACAAACCTAGAGAGAACACTGAAAAGCAGAGACATTACTTTGCCAACAAAGATCCATGCAGTCAAAGCTATGGTTTTTGCACTAGTCATATATGGATGTGAGAGTTGGACCATAAAGAAAGCTGAGTACTGAGAAATTGATGCTTTTGAATCGTGATGCTGGAGAAGACTCTTGAGAGTCCCTTGGACAGCAAGGAGATCAAACCAGTCAATCTTAAATCAAGCCTGACTGTTCATTAGAAGGACTGAGGCTGAAGCTGAAACTCCAATATTTTGGCCACCCAGTGCAAAGAGCTGACTCATTGGAAAAAGACTCTGATGCTGGAAATACTGAGTGCAGGGGTGACACAGGTTAGATGCTATCACCAATTCAATGGACATGAGCAAACTCCAGGAGATAGTGAAGGACAGGATAGCTAAGCATGCTGTAATCATGGGGTTGCAAAGAGTTGGGCATGACTTAGCAACTGAAAAATAAAAAGAGACTTAAGATGGAAAAATATATTCTACCAGTCATTTATGGTCCCTCTAGCTCTAGACTGAGGCTTCTCTCAATTTCTTATTCTCAATATGACTGTTGCAATAATAATTCAAAATTGACACTAGAGCTATGCTGAAAAAAAGTTGTGAGTGTCAGCACAAACCTCACAAAAGCAATACAATGGTCATTCTGAGAGCTCTCCAAGGAAGGCCTTGGTTTTTAAATGCAGTATTCATGTCAGCATTTTTTCAGTACTATAAAGTTAAATAATGAGTTAAGTTCAGTCACTTAGTCATGTCCAACTCTTTCCGACCCCATGGACTGCAGCACGCCAGGCCTCCCTGTCCATCACCAACTCCTGGAATTTACCCAAACTCATGTCCATTGAGTTGGTGATGCCATCCAACTACCTCATCCTCTGTCATCCACTTCTCCTCCAGCCATCAATCTTTCCCAGCATCAGGGGTCTTTTCCAATGAGTCAGTTCTTCGAATCAGGTGGCCAAAGTATTGGAGTTTCACCTTCAGCATCAGTCCTTCCAATTAATATTAAGGACTGATTTCCTTTAGGATGGAATGGTTGGATCTCCTTGCTGTCCAAAGGACTCTCAAGAGTCTTCTCCAACACCACAGTTCAAAAGCATCACTTCTTCAGCTTTGGCATAGTGAATAAAATAGAAGTAGATGTTTTTCTGGAACTCTCCTGCTTTTTCAAACATCCAACAGATGTTGGTAATTTGTTCTCTGGTTCCTCTGACTTTTCTAAATTCAGCTTGAACATCTGGAAGTTCACGAGTTCACGTACTGTTGAAGCTCCTCTACCATGGGGTTTTCCAGGCAAGAATACTGGAATGGGTTGCCATTTCCTTCTCCAGGGGATCTTTCTGACCCAGGGATTGAACTCTGGTCTTCTGCATTTCAGGCAGATGCTTTACCATCTGAGCCACCAGGGAAGCCCATACTGTTGAAGCCTGGCTTGGAGAATTGTGAGCATTTTTTTTTTTTTTTTTTGCTAGCATGTGAAATGAGTGCAATTGTGTGGTAGTTTGAACATTCTTTGGTATTACCTTTCTTTGGGATTGGAATGAAAACTGATTTTTTCCAGTCCTGTGGCCGCTGCTGAGTTTCCCATATTTGCTGGCATATTGAGTGCAGCACATTCACAGCATCAACTTTAGGATTTGAAATAGCTCAACTGAAATTCCATCACCTCCACTAGCTTTGTTCATAGTGATGCTTCCTAAGGTCCATTTGACCACATTCCAGGATGTCTGGCACTAGGTGAATGATCAGACGATCATGATTATCTGGGTCATGAAGATCATTTTTGTCTAGATCTTCTGTGTATTCTTGCCACCTCTTCTTAATATCTTCTGCTTCTATTAGGTCCATACCATCTCTGTTTTTTATTGTGCCCATCTTTGCATGAAAATTTCCCTGGTTATCTCTAATTTTCTGGAAGACATCTCTAGTCTTTCCTAGTCTATTGTTTTCCTCTATTTCTTTGCATTGATCAATGAGGAAGGCTTTCTTATTTCTCCTTGCTATTCTTTGTAACTCTGCATTCAAATGGGTATATCTTTCCTATTCTCCTTTGTCTTTCACTTCTTTTCTTTCTGTTGCTGCTTGTAAGGCCTCCTCAGACACCTATTTTGCCTTTTTGTATATCTTTTTCTTGGGGATTGTCTTGATCACTGCCTCCTGTACAATGTCAGGAACCTCTCTCCATAGTTCTTAAGGCACTCTGTCTATCAGATCTAATCCCTAATAGATCTAATCTATTTGTCACTTCCCTGTATAGTCATAAGGGATTTGATTTAGGTCATACCTGAGTGGTCTAAATTCAGATATGCAGATGACACCACCCTTATGGCAGAAAGTAAAGAGGAACTAACAAGCTTCTTGATGAAAGTGAAAGTGGAGAGTGAAAAATTTGGCTTAAAGCTCAACATTCAGAAAACGAAGATCATGGCATCCAGTCCCATCATTTCATGGGAAATAGATGGGGAAACAGTGGAAGCAGTGTCAGACTTTATTTTGGGGGGCTCCAAAATCACTGCAGATGGTGACTGCAGCCATGAAATTAAAAGACCCTTACTCCTTGGAAGAAAAGTTATGACCAACCTAGATAGCATATTCAAAAGCAGAGAAATTATTTTGCTGACTAAGGTCCATCTAGTCAAGGCTATGGTTTTTCCAGTGATCATGTATGGCTGTGAGAGTTGGACTGTGAAGAAAGCTGAGCGCCGAAGAACTGATGCTTTTGAACTGTGGTGTTGGAGAAGACTCTTGAGAGTCCCTTGGACTGCAAGGAGATCCAACCAGTCCATTCTGAAGGAGATCAGCCCTGGGATTTCTTTGGAAGGAATGATGCTAAAGCTGAAATTCCAGTACTTTGGCCACCTCATGTGAAGAGTTGACTCATTGGAAAAGACTTTGATGCTGGGAGGGATTGGGGGCAGGAGGAGAAGGGGACGACAGAGGATGAGATGGCTGGATGGCATCACTGACTCGATGGACGCTGAGTCTGAGTGGACTCTGGGAGTTGGTGATGGACAGGGAGGCCTGGCGTGCTGCAATTCATGGGATCGCAAAGAGTCGGACATGACTGAGCGACTAAACTGAACTGAACACAGCATGACTCATAGTTTCACCGAGTTGGATAAGGCTGTGGTCCATGTAATTAGATTGGTTAGTTTTCTGTGGTTGTGGTTTTGTCTCTCTGTCCTCTGATGGAGAAGGATAAGAGGCATATGGAAGCTTCCTGATGGGAGAGACTGACTGAGAGGAAACTGGGTCTTGTTCTGATTGGTGGGGCCAAGCTCAGTAAATCTTTAATCCTATTTTCTTTTGAAGGGTGAGGCTATGTTTCCTCCTTGTTATTTGACCTGAGGCCAAACTATGGTGGAGATGATGAACATAATGTCTTCCTTTGAAATGTCCCATACAGGAACTGCTACACTCTGTGCCCCCAACCCAGCAGCAGGCCACTGCTGACCCATACCTCCACCAGAGACTCCTGGACACTCATGGGCAAGTCTGGGTCCGTCTCTTGTGGGATAACTTCTCCTTTCCCCTGGGTCCTGGTGCACACAAGGTTCTGTTTGTGCCCTCCAAGAGTCTGTTTCCCCAGTCCTGTGTAAGTTCTGGTGGCTCTATGGTGGGCTAATGGCAACCTCTTCCAAGAGGGCTTATGCCATACCCGGGTCTACTGCACCCAGAGCCCCTGCCCCCACAGCAGTGCTGACCAGTATATCCTCAGGAGATACCCAAACATAATTCTGTATCAGTTTCTTTGGGGTCTCTGGGTCCTGGTGTGCACAAGATATGTATGATCTTCTGAGCATCTCTGGTGGGTATGGGGTTTGATTCTACATGTGATTTCACCCCTCCAACCATCTTGCTGGGGCTTCTCCTTTGCCCTTGGATGTGGGATATCTCCTCAAAGTCTCTGCAGCAGCACACAGCCATGCTGAGAGAGAATAAAAACTCTCATGTGAGTCTGTGAGAGGAACCAGCTGGTCAGGTGAGGGCTGGACTTGTGGATATGGAATATAGAAAGGTCAGCTTGAGGAGCAGAGTTTACACATCAACATTCTAGATGGTTCAAAGGAAGACAGAATCTGAATGTCCACAGCCAAGATTATCTAGGTCCCCAAGCCAAGTAAACTCCTGATAGCCAGAAAGTTCAGTAAGGCAGGGAGAACTTAAATCTCCTGTGTCACGGAAGACAAAATTCCAGATTTCAAGAAGAAAACAATTACTTGCAGTTCCAAGAGCAGAGACAGTGGAGTGGAACCAACCCTCAGTTGAACAGCATTCTCTTTTCCTTCCTCTGTGTGTCCTGATGGTTCTGTAGATCCTGAGGATATAGTCTTGCAGGTGTTCAGGATAATTCCAAATTCCGCATACTAAAATGTCTGAAAGGGAACTGGATGGGCTCTCCCTTTGGAAGTTTTGGTGTACACCATTATTTTCTGCTGAGTAACATACTTAAAGTTTGGCTTGAATATACTGTGATAGATATTTTGACACTGTTTGGTAGAGTTTATGGAGAAATTACTTGCTTTTTTCCTAAACATTCCAAGATTGCAAGATTGTTTGAGAGGCTGAGAGCAAATGAATAGAATGAATGGACTGATGTATCTTAGGTCCGTTCTGCAAGATGGTAATAAAGTAGTTAATGACTACAGGGGTTGGACAGATCTAGTGCCAATCCTAGATTTGTGACCTTGAACAAGCTACTTAAATGCTCTGAATGTATTTCTTTATAAAACCAGAGTAATAATGCCTAACTCATAATTAGTATTGAGGAGTCAATGAATTAATTTTTATAAGTCACCTGTCACCATGGCCCATTGTCTATATTCAAAAATAGACATGTGCTGTGATCATGTTGGCAGGGCTTCCCAGGTGGAGCTAGTGGTAAAGAACTCACCTGTCAAAGCAGGAGACACAAAGGGATTGAAGGTTTGATCACCGGGTTGGAAAGATCCTCTCAAGGAGGGCATGGAAATTCACTCCAGTATTCTTGCCTGGAGAATCCCATGGACAGAGGGGCCTGGTGAGATACAGTTCATAGAGTTTCACAGAGTTGGATGGGACTGAAGTGATTTAGTACACACACATGTGATCTTGTTGACAGGTGTGGGAACTAGGATGGTTTATATGTGGCCTCATTGCAATACACTTTGTGACAGGAAAAGAATCTGCCCATATGATGCCCACACTGATAACAATTGTTTCTTCTCTGTCATCCTTCTTTCCTCCACCATGGCACTGGGACTGTTTTGCCAAGCTCTCCCTGTGTGCTACCACAAGAGTTAGTCAGATGCCAGAGGTTTAAGTTGGACCAGTGAGGCAGTTACATGAAATATGAAATCAGAGAAGCCTACAAGGGAGAGGGCTTCCCTGGTGGCTCAGCTGGTAAAGAATCCACCTGCAATGTGGGAGACCTGGGTTTAACCCCTGAGTTGGGAAAATCCCCTGGAGAAGGGAATGGCTACCCACTCAGTAATCTGGCCTAGAGAATTCCATGGACTGTATAGTCCATGGGATTGCAAAGAGTTGGACACGACTAAGTGACTTTCACTTCATTTCACTGTGAAGAGAGAGGTCACCAGTGTTAAAAGCTTTTCTAATCCACATGTGTGGCTCATGGACCACCAGGAGGAGACATTTGGGAACTTATTCTTGAATCAGAATCTGCATTTTATCAAGACCCCGTTGTAATTCATGCTGTCAGTAATAATTGAGAAATACTGTTCCAAGGAGTTTCCCAAAAAATAAAAATTAGGTGCGTAAACCAAAATAGGTGACAAAAGCCATGAGGATGTTGGAATGGTGTTAAGTATTACAGGAAGATGACCACAGTAAAACTTCACCAGGTTCCACCTCTTTTAAAAGCATAGGCACAGCAATAAAGGTACTATCCAATCCAAGTTTAAGTTCAAACTTGGGCCAATAATTAATTTTTTTAACTTGTCACTATTCATGTAAGTTCAGTCCAAGTCTGCCTGGCAAACATAATATTTAGTATCAAATGGCATACATTCACATCTTACTAGTACACTAAATTTGCTTTACAATTAAAATTTCATTTAAACAAACCAGAATGCCTTCCCAAACACATTATACCGACTCTAAGAAACTAGACTCTGTGACCTAGTTCATCAAAAAGGCACTTGAAAAATTCTGTCTGGAACTCTCAGACCAATGCTACTCATCCAAGGTTTTATACTCTTCATTCTGTCTTTTCTCTTCCAAGGCTTGACTCATAACCACTTGAGATAGAGCTAAAGCTGACAGAGAATGTGAAAATCCTCTCCTCCTTGCCCAGAGGAAATGCTTGGCAGAAGATTTCCAAGCTGTGCTGTCATCAAAGCTAAACTTAACCTTGCTCAGGAAGAGAACGCTTAACGTTCAAACTGACTCCTTGTCAGGTCCATTCAGCTTGCAAAGTACAATGTTAAGGGGGGGAGGGAAGAAGAAGAAGAAAAAATAGCAACGAATAGCATTTCATAGCATTTCATCCCTTGAAACGATGACTTCTCATGTTTGACAATGGCATTAAAGTTAAATGTCTTGGTTCATGGGCACTTACTACTCCCTTCATCTTCATTAATCTTTGCTCACAGTTTTGAGATTTCACAGTTTTGAGATACGCCACTTACTGTCTCCAGCAATGAAATGAAATTATAATTGCTTTTCAGTGTGCTTTTTCTCATGTTATTTGATTGCTAAAAATTTCTTCCAAAATGGGAGATATTTAGTGAACACAATACAATGTATTTTCTTGCTATTTTTAATCTGTTCTTACATAATTTGAAGGGTTGGATATTGGAAGAATGGAAATTGAACTCATCTGACCGTGACAGATTTGCAAACTCTGAACACAACTCACACTTTATTGATGCTTTTAAATTACAGCACCAAATACCTGGACATGTTCATATAACATTTATAGCATTTTATGTCTTCACAGCTACAGCCAACGTTTGCTTAAGAATCACAACAGTAATTTAGGATGAGCAAGAAGAGCATTTTATAAGGAAAAGTAGAACATTCTGAAGCATTTTGCCTGAAACAGCTTTTATTTTTAGCCTGTTCCCCAAAAATCATTATCTAGAGGCCTGAAATATCTCAAAAAATCATTATATTTGAGTGCCTGGTGGGTCATTTCACAGGGTCCTGTAAGACCATATTTGCTAACAAATGGGAAGGATCTCTGGACCACAGAAACATTCGGTGAAATAAATTTTCCTAGTGTAACTTTCCCCTTCCTCTGTCTTCTGATGAGCAAATATTCTCTAGAGTTTGATCCAGTAAATTATATCCAGGATTTTTACTGAGTTCTATAAAAGGTAGCATTTCCAGAATTGAACCTGATAATCTGAGGATCTCAGAATAATTAATATTTATATGCATGCATTAAATTGCCTTCTCTCTAGAGCCTTTGCTGGGATCAAATTTGTTTGAGTAAGAGCATGCACAAGAATCAGTTCAGTTCAGTTCAGTCGCTCAGTCGTGTCCTACACTTTGTGACCCCATGAATTGCAGCACGCCAGGCCTCCCTGTCCATCACCATCTCCTGGAGTTCACTCAGAGTCATGTCCATCGAGTCTATGATGCCGTCCAGCCATCTCATCCTCTGTAGTCCCCTTCTCCTCCTGCCCCTAATCCCTCACAGCATCACAGTCTTTTCCAGTGAATCAACTCTTCGCATGAGGTGGCCAAAGTATTGGAGATTCAGCTTAAGTATCATTCCTTCCAAAGAAATCCCAAGGTTGATCTCCTTCAGAATGGACTGGTTGGATCTCCTTGCAGTCCATGGGACTCTCAAGAGTCTTCTCCAACACCACAGTTCAAAAGCATCAATTCTTCGGCGCTCAGCCTTCACAGTCCAACACTAACATCCATGCATGACCACAGGAAAAACCATAGCCTTGACTAGACGGACCTTAGTCGGCAAAGTAATGTCTCTGCCTTTGAATATGCTATCTAGGTTGGTCATAACTTTGCTTCCAAGGATACCCAGAACAAAAGGGCCAGATCTGGGACTTAGCCCTGAACTATGCCTAGTTCCCTCCCTTTAGTGAGAAAGATCTTTTTATAAGAGGGAAAAACATAAAGCCAAACCATTCATCTCAATTTTAGAGAAACAGCTGGTCAGATGGGGCCACACATACCATTTATTGGTCATGTCAGCCTAGTTTCCATCCCCCAAATATGAAAACCAGACAAAGAGAGGCCTACTGATAAATTAAGGGGGATGGTAATTGGGAACTGAAAGTATTTTCATTTCTCAATTTCAGAATTCAAATTTGTGTACACTCAAAATGTAATTTCCTTACTCAAAAATCTTTAAGGATAGTCATCATTATAATGTTATAGTTAATATCTAAGTTAATATAGATCATTAGTACATTTTGTCTCATTAATTGAGCCATTCTTATATGCCAAACACTGTTCTTTTTCTTGGTGTCTCATAGTATTCCTAATTTGTCACATCTCCCCTTTAGAGAATAGATGCTATTAGTGCCATTTCCAAGGAGGAAGTTTTTGCACAGAAAAGGGAATGGATTTGCCTGGATTCACCAATTTTGTCCTTAGGATGACAGACTATGCAAGCAGCATGCTGGGACCCAGAGCTGGACCCTTTTCATTCTGCTTCACACTCCACTCCTGAGGGTCAGAGCTTGGACCCTCAGTAGGCTTACACAGTCAACTCTCCCCGCTCCCCTCCCACCACCACCTCCACGTGTTAAGGTTTATCCTCAACACTCTCAGAGCCTTGGTTTATTTTACCTGCAGATAACAGGGGGTTTTGAGGTTAGACCAGGTAATTTGCCTTCCCAGCTAATACCTCTGTGATGCTGATAACTGTGCCCTCATTTGTCATACAGTCACCCTTAAGACTGACCTACCTACCTGAAATGTTTTTTTACCCAAGATCAGATAAAGTCAGTATTTGGAAATCATACACATATTAAAAATGTCTAATTGATTTACAATATTGTATTAATTTCTGCCATACAACAAACTGATTCAATTATACACATATACAGTCTTTATTTTAATATTATTTTCCATATGGTTTATCACCATGTATTGAATATAGTACCCTGCAATAACTCACAGTCTTGATTTTCCTACCATGTGATGTGGGCAAACAAGTCTCTATAGCATGGCCCTGAGAGTTCCAGTTTTAGAAAACTGCTCTATACCTGCCCGTATTTTCAATCCCAGTATAGGACTATCCTCCATTTATCCAAAATTTTACTTAACATGTAATGACTGAGCAACTGATCTGTGATCATCATTGTGAACAGTGATGACATTAGAAAGATAAGTAAGGCATGGTCCTTCTTGCAAAAAGCTGGGGGTCTGAAGTGTGATAAAATCATCAAAACAAAAGCTCATCATTGTGACGTTCCTCCTAGGAAGTGTTGCATAAGACAGCAAAGACATCAGAAAGAGGAAGTGGTTCTCTCTGTCTAGAGGGATCAAGGCATGTTTCTGGGAGCACCTACACACTGTGCGGGGATTAGGGTTGGTGAGTGGGCAAAAGGAAGGCAATTTGGGAGGCATTCAGGATAGAGTCACATATAGAGGGGGCCAGAGGGGTAGCACAACATTCTCTGAAAGCTGCCAGGAATTTGGCAAGTCTGAGCATGGATTGAGGAGTAAGGAGTGTCAGAAGAAAAGTAACCATGTGTCTGATCATGAAGAGATACATAGAAGCAAGGAAACAGAGTTTCATTTTGAAGGCATGAAAAACTACCCACCTCAGGTCAATGGAATAGTTCCTTTTTCCTGAAGAGTGCTCATCACTCACCTCTCTTTAGGCAGTGAAGATTGCAATTTCTTACTTACACCCCAATGTTCAATTCAGTTCAATCTTTCAGTTGTGTCCGACTCTTTGCGACCCCATGGACTACAGCATTCCAGGCTTCCCTGTCCATCACCAAATCCTAGAGTTTACTCAAACTCATGTCCATCGAGTCAGTGATGCCATCCAACCATCTCATCCTCTGTCGTCCTCTTCTCCTGCTTTCAGTCTTTCCCAGCATCAGTTCGGTTCAGTTCAGTTGCTCAGTTATGTCCTACTCTGTGACACCATGGACTGCACCATGCCAGCCCTCTCTGTCCGTCACCAATTCCCGGAGTTCACTCAAACTCATGTCTATCGAGTTGATGATGCCATCCAACCATCTTATTCTCTGTCATCCCCTCCTCCACCCGCCTTCAATCTTTCCCAGTATCAGGGTCTTTTTATTTTTATTTTTATTTTTTATTTTTTTTAAATTTTAAAATCTTTAATTCTTACATGCGTTCCCAAACATGAACCCCCCTCCCACCTCCCTCCCCTCAACATCTCTCTGGGTCATCCCCATGCACCAGCCCCAAGCAAGCTGCACCCTACGTCAGACACGGACTGGCGATTCAATTCTTACATGACAGTATACATGTTAGAATTCCCATTCTCCCAAATCATCCCACCCTCTCCCTCTCCCTCTGAGTCCAAAAGTCTGGTATACACATCTGTGTCTTTTTTCCTGTCTTGCATACAGGGTCGTCATTGCCATCGTCCTAAATTCCATATATATGTGTTAGTATACTGTATTGGTGTTTTTCTTTCTGGCTTACTTCACTCTGTATAATTGGCTCCAGTTTCACCCATCTCATCAGAACTGATTCATATGAATTCTTTTTAATGGCTGAGTAATACTCCATTGTGTATATGTACCACAGCTTTCTTATCCATTCATCTGCTGATGGACATCTAGGTTGTTTCCATGTCCTGGCTATTATAAACAGTGCTGCGATGAACATTGGGGTACATGTGTCTCTTTCAATTCTGTGTATGCCCAGAAGTGGGATTGCTGGGTCATAAGGTAGTTCTATTTGCAATTTTTTAAGGAATCTCCACACTGTTCTCCATAGTGGCTGTACCAGTTTGCATTCCCACCAACAGTGTAGGAGGGTTCCCTTTTCTCCACACCCTCTCCAGCATTTATTGCTTGCAGATTTTTGGATCGCAGCCATTCTGACTGGTGTGAAGTGGTACCTCATTGTGGTTTTGATTTGCATTTCTCTAATAATCAGCAGTTGTATGCCAATAAAATGGACAACGTGGAAGAAATGGACAAATTCTTAGAAAAGTACAATTTTCCAAAACTGAACCAGGAAGAAATAGAAAATCTTAACAGACCCATCACAAGTACGGAAATTGAAATGGTAATCAGAAATCTTCCAGCAAACAAAAGCCCAGGTCCAGACGGCTTCACAGCTGAATTCTACCAAAAATTTCGAGAAGAGCTAACACCTATCCTCCTCAAACTCTTCCAGAAAATTGCAGAGGAAGGTAAACTTCCAAACTCATTCTATGAGGCCACCATCACCCTAATACCAAAATCTGACAAAGATGTCACAAAAAAGGAAAACTACAGGCCAATATCACTGATGAACATAGATGCAAAAATCCTCAACAAAATTCTAGCAATCAGAATCCAACAACACATTAAAAAGATCATACACTATGACCAAGTGGGCTTTATCCCAGGGATGCAAGGATTCTTCAATATCCGCAAATCAATCAATGTAATTCACCACATTAACAAATTGAAAAATAAAAACCATATGATTATCTCAATAGATGCAGAGAAGGCCTTTGACAAAATTCAACGTCCATTTATGATAAAAACTCTCCAGAAAGCAGGAATAGAAGGAACATACCTCAACATAATAAAAGCTATATATGACAAGCCCACAGCAAACATTATCCTCAATGGTGAAAAATTGAAAGCATTTCCCCTAAAGTCAGGAACAAGACAAGGGTGTCCACTTTCACCGCTACTATTCAACATAGTTCTGGAAGTTTTGGCCACATGGAAAACCCTAAAGACTCCACCAGAAAATTACTAGAGCTAATCAATGAATATAGTAAAGTTGCAGGATATAAAATCAACACACAGAAATCCCTTGCATTCCTATACACGAATAATGAGAAAGTAGAAAAAGAAATTAAGGAAACGGTGAAAATGAGTATACTACCCAAAGCAATTTACAAATTCAATGCAATCCCTGTCAAGCTACCAGCCACATTTTTCACAGAACTAGAACAAATAATTTCAAGATTTGTATGGAAATACAAAAAACCTCGAATAGCCAAAGCAATCTTGAGAAAGAAGAATGGAACTGGAGGAATCAACTTGCCTGACTTCAGGCTCTACTACAAAGCCACAGTCATCAAGACAGGGTCTTTTTAAATGAGTCAGCTCTTTGCATCAGATGGCCAAAGTATTTGAGTTTCAGCTTCAACATTAGTCCTTCCAATGAACACCCAGGCCTGATCTCCTTCAGAATGGACTGGTTGGATCTCCTTGCAGTCCAAGGGACTCTCAAGAGTCTTCTCCAACACCAGAGTTCAATAGCATCAATTCTTCAGTGCTCAGCTTTCCTTATAGCTGAACTCTCACATCCATACATGACTATTGAAAAACCATAGCTTTTATTAAGTGGGCTTTTGCTGGCAAAGTAATGTCTGTGTTTTTTAATGTGATATCTAGGTTGGTCATACCTTTTCTTCCAAGAAGCAAGCATCTTTTAATTTCATGGCTGCAGTCACCATCTCCAGTGATTTAAGAGCCCCCCAAAATAAAGTCTGTCACTGTTTCCACTGTTTCCTCATCTATTTGCCATGAAGTGGTGGAATCAGATGCCATGATCTTCGTTCTATGAATGTTGAGCTTTAAGCCAACTCTGACTGTGTGTTCACTCTCCTCTTTTCACTTTCATCAAGAGGCTTTTTAGTTCTTCACTTTCTGCCATAAGGATGCTGTCATCTGCATATGTGAGGATATTGATATTTCTCACAGCAGTCTTGATTCCAGCTTGTGCTTCTTCTAGCCTAGTGTTTCTCATGATGTACTCTGCATATAAGTTAAATAAGCAGAGTGACAATATACAGCCTTGATGTACTCCTTTTCCTATTTGGAACCAGTCTGTTGTCCATGTCCAGTTCTAACTTTACTTCTTGACCTGCATACAGATTTCTCAAGAGGCAGGTCAGGTGGTCTGGTATTCCCATCTCTTTCAGAATTTTCCACAGTTTCTTGTGATCCACACAGTCAAAGGCTTTGGCCTAGCCAACAAAGCAGAAATGTTCACAGAAACACTATTTACAGTAGCCTAGACATGGAAGCAACCTAAAGGGACAAATGAATAGAGATAATGTGCTACATGTAAACAGTAGAGCATTTTTCAGCCATAAAAAGAAGGAAATAAGGCTATGTGCAGCAATGTGGATGAATCCAGGGATTATATTAAGGAAAATTAACTAGATAGAGAAACACAAATATTATATGACATCTCTCTCTCTCTTTTTTTAATGAATTCATGTATTTTTTTAATTATTTTTACTTTATTTTGCTTTACAATACTGTATTGGTTTTGCCATACATTGACATGAATCAGCCACGGGTGTACATGAGTTCCCAATCCTGAACCCCCCTCCCCCCTCCCACCCCATATCATCTCTCTGGATCATCCCCGTGCACCAGCCCCAAGCATCCTGTATCCTGTATCTAACATAGACTGGCAATTCATTTCTTACATGATAGCATACATGTTTCAATGCCATTCTCCCAAACCATCCCACCCTCTCCCTCTCCCACAAAGTCCAAAAGTCCTATGACATCTCTTATATGTGGAACTTAAAATATAACCTAAATGAACTTATTCATGAAACAGAAATATATTTGCAGACCTAAAGCACAGATCTGTAACTGTCAAGAGGGAGTGGGGTGGGGGTGGGGTGGATTGGGAATTTGAGATTAGCAGATGCAAAGTATTATATAGGGAGTGGATAAAATACAAGGTCCGGCTGTATAACACAGGGAACTATTTTTAATATCTTGTGATAAACACAGTGGAAAAGAATATTTTAAAAATGCATCTCTTTATAACATCTTATACTTGCCATCTGAGATATATATATAGTACTCCCTGATACTACTCATTATATTTATCTAAAAGAAAGGTGAGAAGTCTATGTATCATTTGGAAATCATTTTGATCTATGATTCATTCATCATCTCTTTCATTTGATTTAAATGTGTTAATTTTAGAAATTGATTTCTCAACTTCCCAAGTCTCTGGGATAACAATAGAGACAGATTCATTAAAACCAGAAATCTTGACATGATCCTTCAGTTTTACCTGCGTTTCAAATCAACAGGCATTGATGATTCCTAGGTAACCAAATTGTCATACCTTCTCCTTATCTCAAATTCCAGTTTTTCACTTCAGGCCTTTTTACTTTCTTCTTTATTATAGGGTTTGATTGGGTCTTCATGTCAGCAGGGTTTTACCCTCATTCTCCTACCCTATCCTCACCCCAGATGTGCACATGTGTACACCAACTTCCTAAAATACAAATTGATGTGACTGTCTCACCCAAAGCAGTGCGTCTAAGCTTTTTAAGCTTAAAATCCAAACAGAAAAACACAGAGGGCCCTGCTTAGTGTGTCGCAAGTTTTTCAATAAATAAACTATAAGTACAGAAAGAAATGCAAGTATTTTCTATAGCCTCATCCCTCATAATGTTATGTAAGCGGTGTGCTTCCTGTTCACCATAGACTCATTAGTTTATGGACCAGATAGCATAATGCCTGGCACATTGTGCTTAAGAACTATTAAATGCATCCAATTAAAAATCTGCATAAAACTTAGAAAGTGCACTGTGTTTGATCTTGGAGTCTAGTAGTGCATAAACAGGATAGCTCCTGGTGCAGAATCATACTAGGTACCCTGAAAAGCTGATGAAACACAGTGTTAAAACCAGCCGGATGGACAAAGTCAAAAACATATAATAGAGGGTATAAGAAAGATCTTTTATTAAGCAATGACTGGAGTTGATGAAATTGAATCTAAGGAAGAATAAAGGATATAAAATAGAGGGAAATAATGTGTATCCAGTTATGTGCCATGGGTTAAATATTTAACATGAATTGTCTCTTTTTGTTCTCATAACAAGCCTGGATATAGTTATGATCCCCATTATACATACAGAAGACTGAGATTAAATAAGTTCCCAAAGGGCATATAATTAGCAAGCTGCAGAGTTAGAATCTGAATTCAAACTGGGCTGGAATCCAATGTCTGCCTATTTCCAAATATACTGCAGTCTCCAACTAGTTCAGAACACACACAAACACACATACACACACACACACACACATACACACACACAGCTCGGTTATGATCTTGAAGTACCACTGTTGCTGTCCCTGACCTGGCATCATTTTCTCAACTACAAAGACCAGTAAGAATCAATATTTGTTCATATTATCGTTGCATGTTTATCACATCCACTCATAAATGGTTGGCATTGACCCTCATGTGGTTGTGATATCAGCCAGCTGGCGATTCCCCAACTCAAGCCCTATCTTTTCAATCAAGCATTTTTCCTAAATTCTAATGAATAGATTGGTGACACACAGTTTGTAGTGTTTCCTTTAGGGACACTATGCCTAGACCCATTAGAGACTAGGAGGAATGTTTATGGGTTGATCAAGCTGCATGTGAAGATTGTGGTTTCTTGAATAACCAGGGTTTTCAGTGTAATTTTGAACCATTCAATACAGGATACTAATTACCTATTGGGAGTTTAGCTCCATCATATTGAAAAAAGAACAGATATCCACTGAGAAAGACTCAGCCAAGGAAAGAGATTTTCAACTCTGATTAGCAATGAATTGATGGAAGCACTATCTTTATGAAATTCTCAACTTGTTGCCTTTCCTTCATTTTAAAATCCTATGCATAATCACTTGAACAATGTGCTAAGTAAGAATATATTTTCTTGTAATTTTTAAAACTTTTAATCTTATTTTTTTCCCATTTCGCCAATGATATTATTATATACATCCCATTGGTTCATGTATTTAGCTTTGTTTAAAAACCCCCAAAACTCTGAGTTGGCACTACTTTATAATGGTATATGTTGTGTGTGTGTTTTTGTTTGTCTGTTTATTGCATGGAATATTGGTGGATGGCAATGGGAAGAGCAGTACAGGAGTATATAGAAACAAAGTTGAATTTAAGAAGTTTCTAAATAGATAAAATTTTATTTCCTCAAAGATTTCCTTTTATTTTATCAGTCTCTTTTAAAACTTTCTCAAGTAATCTAGCCACCAATCTCAGCTTCTCATATTTCAGAAATCTCTAAGCTTTTTCATTATTAATTTTACCTTTTCTACCCAGCAAAGACTTTACAACTTCTAGATAATTCAGTTAAGAAGGACAATTCATAATCTAAAGATTTAGTAGGTTTAGCATATTTGAATTTGACAATCTTAAGTGATTCTTTTGGAGGATATGGTCCCCTGACCAAAGCTTATCCCAAAAATAAGCTCCATATGCCTGACCCCTACTCCTTGGATGTTACCCTCTGACTCTTTGACATCTGTGAGCACTCTCCCTCCTCCCATCCCCCCCCCCCCCACCAGTTGCATCAGTGGCACTACCTTAGGCTCAGTTTGGACCTGTTTTGTGTTAATGATTCCTTCTTTGTTCTTTCATTTCATATGCTACTTCTGAAAAATTGAAGGCTGGCCTGCCTAATACATCTTGTTGAAGAAAATACGTTGAAAACAGTATATTAGAAAGAATGGTTCAGTGAGAGTAGAAGTGAAATGAATGAAGTGAAGTTTCTCAGTCATGTCCAACTCTTTGCAACCCATGGACTGTAGCTTACAAGGCTCCACCATCCATGGAATTTTCCAGGCAAGAATATGGGTGTGGGTTGCCATTTTCTTCTCCAGGAGATCTTCCCAATCCAGGGATTGAACCTGGGTCTCCCACATTATAGGCAGATGCTTTACCATCTGAGCCACCATTGAGAGTAGAGCCCAGTGTAAATTCAACAGACTTATAAAATCATAGCATGATATTTAAAAGCATGGGTTAGGATCAAGTAGTGGGAATGGGGGAAAAAAGTAAAGTGAATATATATCTGAGAGATCTTTATAAGCAATGGCAACAAAAATAGGATTTATAACTTTCACTTTTTCTCTAAACAAAGATTTATGGGAAATTTACATAGTCCCTGATGTTAAGTACTATAATTTAAAAAAAATCCTTGCTCAAAATGACACTTTATAGTTTACATATGAGTAGTATATCATACAGCTTCTATCTAAGGAGCTTAAGAAACATTTTTAATTAGATCAAGTCACTGATAAATTAAATTTAAGAATAGAAAAGTAATAATAAAAAAAAATAAAGCAAAGCAATCAAGTGTGAACATGCTATTCCTAACCTGAGAATAAAAAAATAAATAAGTGGCAGTAGGGAAAAGGAAGTAATCAGAGAGGAAAAATATTTAGGTAAGTATGTATATATTTTTCCATTTGATCTGTGTTTTTTGCTGACTTTTATTGGAGTGTAGTTGCTTTACAATGTTGTGTTAGTTTCTATTGTACAGCAAAGTAAATTAGCCATGTGTATACATATATCCTCTTGTTTTAGATTTCCCTCCATTTAGGTCACCAGAGAGCATCAAATAGAGTTCCCTATGATATATAGTAAGTTCTCATTAGTTATCTATTTTATATATTTTATACATCAGTTCAGTTCAGTTCAGTCGCTCAGTCATGTCCGAATCTCTGCTATCCCATGGATTGCAGCACACCAGCCTTCACTGTTCATCACCAACTCCTGGAGTTTGCTCAAACTAATCTCCATTGAGTCAGTGATGCCATCCAACCATCTCATCCTCTGTCATCTCCTTCTCCTCCTGCCTTCAATCTTTCCCAGCATCAGGGTCTTTTCAAATGAGTTAGCTCTTCACATCAGGTGGCCAAAGTATTGGAGTTTCAGCTTCAACATCAGTCCCGCCAATGAACACTCAGGACTGATCTCCTTTAGGATGGACTGGTTTGATCTCCTTGCAGTCCAAGAGACTCTCAAGAGTCTTCTCCAAGACCACAGTTCAAAAGTGTTAATTCTTCGGCACTCAGCTTTCTTTATAGTTGAACTCTCTCATCCATACATGACTACTGGAAAAACCATAGCCTTGACTAGATGGACCTTTGTTGGCAAAGTAATGTCTGCTTTTTAATATGCTGTCTAGGTTGGTCATAATTTTTCTTCCAAGGAGCAAGTGTATTTAAATTTCATCGCTGCAGTCACCATCTCCAGTGATTTTGGAGCCCCCCAAAATAAAGTTTGTCACTGTTTCCATCATTTCCTCATCTATTTGCTGTGAAGTGATGGGACCGGATGCCATGATCTTAGTTTTTTGAATGTTGATTTTAAGCCAGCTTTTTCACTCTCCTCTTTCACTCTCATCAAGATGCATACAATCCATGGAATTGTTCGGGCCAGAATACTGCGTGGGTAGCCTTTCCCTTCTCCAGGGAATCTTCCCAACCCAGGGATCAAACCCAGGTCTCCTGCTTTGCAGGCAGATTCTTTACTAGCTGAGCCACAAGGGAAGCACATTTTAAATATAGTAGTATATTTATGTCAGTCCCAATTTCTCAATTTATCCCACTCTGTCTTTCCTGTTTGGTAACCGTAAGTTTGTTCTCTACAATTGGACTCTATTTCTGCTAGAAAAATGCTAGAGATGAACTTATTGCTGGGTAAGATGAACTTATTGCTGGGCAAGTATATTTTGGAGCCATTGTGTTTGGGCTAATTATGGGATGTTCGTGTACAGTTGTTCTTAAAAAAAACCAAGGAGGAAAGAGCTAAACTCACATAAGACAATCAACTAGGAGACTGGCCCTTGACAGTCTTTGATGCATTTCTGCCGTCATTTTAGCGATGGGAATCAAATGCTCAGACAGACAATGTATATAGAATCACACAGACTTCAGTCATGTTCAGTTTGGACACTGAATGGAGTGTGAAAAGAACAGAGAAACTTGTAGGTTGCTGACCCATCCAGAATGAATGATGTCTACCCCTGGCTGTACCACAGTGACTGTTGGCCACCTAGAAAGGGGGGCTGCCCCAGAGGTCGGACAGAATTATGGCTGTTCTATGCTTCCTTGGACGCGAGTCTGAGTGAACTCCGGGAGTTGGTGATGGACAAGGAGGCCTCACGTGCTGCGATTCATGGGGTCGCAAAGAGTCGGACACGACTGAGTGGCTAAACTGAACTGAACTGATGCTTCCTTGTTCTTGTCTTGTTGTTGTTCAGTCACTCAGTTGTGTCTGACTCTTTGTGACCCCATGGACTGCAGCATGCCAGGCTTCCCTGTCCTTCACCATCTCCCGGAGTTTGCTCAAAACCCATGTCCATTGAGGCAGTGAGGCCATCCAGTCATCTCATCCTCTCTTTTCCCCTTCTCCTGCCTTCAGTTTTTCCCAGCATCAGGGCTTTTTCTAATGAGTTGGCTCTTTGTGTCAGGTGGTCAAAGGACTGTTATTGTCTTAGTGGGTTTGATTATGACAAATTCCTAGCAAGCAACTTATAAGTGAAGGTCAGTACCTCTAAACCTCTTTCCTAAAATCTTAAATAGATGACTTTTAAAGCCAACAAAAAGTTTCAGAGCCATCTTGTTAATCCCTGGACAGGACCAGACCCCTTTGTGATGCCCTGTCTATCTACACCCCTATCCATTACCAGTCACCACTGTGAAGCAGTGAGGAGTGTGTCCATCTCTACTATGGTAGAGGAATTGGTTAAAATTGCTTTTGCTATCTTGAAAGCCTGACAGAAACTCTGACACCTAGAATGTGCCCAGTTAAAGTCTGTTGATTGAACAAATGAACAGTTACCTCTGCTGTTTGCAGTGGAGGAATCTGAAACACATAAAGAAGAGAGCAATTCACAATGAAGGGAAAAGAGGACCCAGGATTCCTGGATCCCAAGCAAAAGGTCTCCTGCATGTAATTGATCATACAGATTAGGAGCTTTATACAAATTAATGGATTGTCTTTCAACCCAAAGTACATGCTTGGCTTCTTGAACTTAGGGTCTATGTCCTTGACTTAATTCTGTCCTCCCACGGCAAAGAGCACAACCATGTGTATCCAGCAGATAATCAAATGGCAAGTAGCACTGCCTTATGGTGGAGATGGATGTCAGGACAGAGAAGGTTTGACCTTCCTTTCATGGTTCATTTCAGAGAGCCATGTTTCTTGGTCTGTGCATTTTAGAGTAATTTATCTTTTAGGATTTCACTGTGGAAAATGGGGATAGGGTCAGAGTCAAGAGTAATATTATAGTATTTATTTGTGTTGTTTGCTAAGTGAAATTATAGGTAACAAGGTAAGAAAACAAATGAAGCTAAAAGCATGAATTGACACTTCTAAGCCTCATTGTAGGCATTACACAAAACGCCTGCTTTATGTCTTTTAAACAAAGTGGGCCATTAAGTGCGTAATGCTAAGAGGAATTTTATCTCACCTATAAATACAGTGAATCCCTTAAGCGCCAAATCCCCATATACAGACAATTTACTCTAGTAATCAAGGCGATGCTCACAATTTAACTTCAGTTACCATCTGTAACTCTATTGGTATTTTAATAATAATGAATTAAAATATACATTGGAAACAAAAACGTTATTTAAGTAGAACCATCTTAAAGAGTCAATGATAATTTCTCAGAAGCTGTGTAAATATCATATTTATTCAGAATTCTCTTTTGTGCCTTTACCTTGTAATTAATGTCAAAGAAGACCTTTAATATTTACACATACTGTATATTGAGAGAAAAACTATCCCCACTTATTCCGATTAAAAATATCAAAGAAAATACTTCCCATGAATATGTCTACAAATATTAATAAGGAAACAGATACATTTCTTTCACTTATTCTCCCTTTGTGGGTTTTCCTCCCCTCTTTTGGTGGAGTGTCAAAGAAGTAAAGAAGGCAAGCAAAAATGAGAAGAAATGCAAATTCTTATGAAAGTTATGCACTATTTTTCAAAAATTTTCTGTTATCCAGGAAATGAAACTATACCCTTCCTTTAGCATAAAATAAATCATTTGTTAAAACAAATGCGATGAAGAATGATATAACTAATCGTTACTAGACTTATGCACAGGTGGCATAATTCTGACCTAGTGGTCACCATCTGGGGTTGAGCAAACCTGAATTTCTGCCCAGACCAGCCCATTAATTAACTGACCAGTCCTAAGCAGGACTGTCATCTTCTACACCCTGAGGTCTTCATTTGTAATTTAAGGACTTGAATTCCTTATTTTCAGAAGTTCCGTCTGGTTTAAACGTCATCTCAGTTTGTGAATGAAGGGCTACATCATTTGCAAACAGGACTAAGAGCATCCAACACCCATTGATGGGAAGAGCTGGATGTTATAATGCGAACGGTCACATTTATACTTACGGATTTTTATCTGCCTAGGCTTGAGTTGCATTTCAAGGTGGCCTTTATAGTGGAAAAGAAAACAAGACAACCATAAAGTTATCTGTTGAAGAAAACTGGAGAATAGAAATGTGAATTGTTGGTATTCTGTCTTTAAACTGTGTCCAACTCTTTTGTGACTCCATGGATTGAAGCCCTTCAGGCTCCTCTGTCCATGGGTTTTCCCAGGCAAGAATCCTGGAGTGGGTTGTCATTTCCTTCTCCAAGGGATCTTCCTGACCCAGAGGCTGAACCCATGTCTCATGCATTGACCAGCAGGTTTTTTACCGCTGAACCACCAGAGAGGCTCCAAAAATGTGAATAGAAGTTTGCATTTCCACTAGGGTTTTAATTTCCCCTGATTTTTGCAGCACATCTTTGAATGGTCTTTTTCAGGGAATATTTTGAAAATATTCTACTATGCCAATGGATCTGTGAAGCATGGTTCATTTCGAGAAAACTAGTCATGGTGTCTCTCAGTTTCCGTGTTCCACAGGAAACCTGACTTTTAGTCCCGCCTTATGTTTTTCCTACATTTCGAACATGTCTCTCCCTCCTCAAATTTCTTCACCCTTTCCTCTCTCTTCCTGTAAATACAGATAAACATCCACCACACTTTCGGAAGTACTGACTGATGGATTTAGCATGCAAACACACTGTCAGAAGGCTGAGACATTACTGGTGCCTAAAATTCAACAACATGGGTCTGCTTATTTAAAGCCTGAAGGGATGGTGAAACAGATGGTGCTTTGTGTCTTTCCTTCCCTGCCATGTGTTTACTGCGATCGGCCCAGTCCCAGGAAGGCTGCCAATCCGCAGAAGGGAAGGACTGCCTGGTGCAATGCTGTTTTCAACCCTTCTCTCCCTTCTACTTCCTTTCCTTCTTCTCATCAGGTTGACCACAAACCTTTAGTGCAAAGAGCTTTTCGTGACATCAATTCTTGTGTAGGTTTTCTAACATAGACATGAGATTCTCAGGAATAAAATTGTTGAAAATGGTTGCTCTGGATTGGAAGCAGATATTATGCACAATTAATATACTGTTTCCCAGGCTCATTCTGTGCTTTATCTTTTAAAGGGAACTTTCTCCATCTCTTCTCGTTCCATCTGTAAAGTGATTCTGTGGCTAGATGAGGCAGAGATGAGTCGATTTTGTGGGCTCATTGAATTGGAATATATTTTCTGGAGTCACCAAGGCAAGAGAATAAACCAGTCTAGAATGGGAAGCGTGCAGCCTTAGTCATCCTGACACTGTCCGCAATACCAGGTGGTCCCAAACACGGAATTTTTAAAAAATTAATTACAGTTCACTCTTGAAGAATATGGGCTGAGGGCTGAGTACTCTCAACACATTGGGAAAATCAGATTCTGCATCTGTGTTTTCAACCAACCATGGACTTTAGCACTGTATTTCATATTTATTGGAAAAAAATTAAAAAAGCCTCTAATAATCTAAATGGGAAAAGAATTTGGAAAATGGTACATGTGTATGTATAACTGACTCACTTTGGTGTAAGCCTGAAATTAGAACAACATTGTGAATCAGATACACTCCAATAAAAAATAATTATTTTTTTAGAAAATATATATTAAATTTTAAAACTCAAAAAAAAAAAAATAAAAAAGTATACTTCTCTCTGAAAAAAATCTGGTATAAGTGGACCCATACTATTCAACCCATGTTATTTTAAGTGTCAACTGTGCAGTCCTCTTTTATGCTGTATTGTTTTTCCTGTTTGTGTTTGTGTGTGCGCTAGTCATTCAGTTGTGTCTGACTCTTTGAGACCCATGGACTGTAGTCCATCACCAGTCTCCTCTGTTAATGGAATTCTCCAAGCAAGAATACTAGAGTGGGTAGCCATTCCCTTCTCCAGGGGATCTTCCTGACCCAGGAATTGAACCTGGGTCTCGTGCATTGCAGGCAGATTCTTTACCATCTGAGCCACTGAGGAAACCCTTCCCCTGTTTAGGACAGGTCTAAAAATAAAGCACATTGCTGGATTGAGAATGCTTATATAAACAAATTCTTAATTCCTAATGACAAAAGGTAATTTGATTACCAATTTGAGTCTTGGTCTATTCTCAGTTTAGGTGAGTTGTCAAGTCTGTTCATTTTATATAAAGAAGAAAAAGGGAAGTACTTATTGGCCTGAGAGGGAAGGTCTTTCTTCCTTTATGATGGGAAACTTTCCCATTCTTATCACTTTCAGAGATAGGAGAGCAATAGCTTAGTCTCGTTCTCTAAAAGCCACTACAATGTCCTGGGTCCAAGAGAGAATATGTCCTGATGAATCTCCTCTGGGCCTTTCTATTAACACAGATTGTTTCCAATGGGTTTACCAATTTTCAAAGTGGAAATACTGACCCCCACAAATGGAGATACAAGGAAGGGACATTTCAGAAAAGGAACTGGGCCATGGAGAAATAGTCGCTGGTGTCAGGAGGCCAGTGGGGATGAATGCTTCTCCCAAGACCTGGTGGAAAAGGGCACTCACTGCACAGGGGTGGAGGAAATGAGAAAGACCACTCACCGGGATGTCCAAGCCATCAGGTACCCATGAAACTGACTTGGGTGTAATGATGAAATTCTCCTCAACTGTCTCATCCATTTATTGAATGTGTTTAAGTCCTCATATGTCTAAGCGGTCTCTGAGCTTCTTGAAGTCTGAGATTCAGTTTTACTCAAATGTATCTCCAATGCCTATTTAAGGTCAAGCATAATGTGGGACCCTATAAATATTTATTGGGCTGAATTACACTGAAATGATTAGATTACTTCAGTTTAGATTAGATCACTTCACTTAGGGAAAAAGTGGGATTAGGAAGCACAATACTCAAAAATGTCATCAGTGACACATGAAAAAAAAAAAAAAAACATAAAAGACCTAATAAAAATGTTAGCACTAACAGCAAGATCCTACTGTACAATAAACTATAATGAAAAAGAATATAAAAAATAACCTATATGCATATGTACAACTGAATCACTTTGCTGTACAGCAGAAATAAACACCACATTGTAAATCCAGTATCCATCAATTTAGAAATATTGAAAACAATGGTAAAAGTGTTTTACACATGTTATATGTTTAAGGAATGCATAAATACTAGAATAAAAAGTTGTTGTTCAGTTGCCAAGTCATGTCCCTTTGTGACCACATGGAATGCAGCACACCAAGCTTCCCTGTCCTTCACTATTTTCCAAAGTTTGCTCAAACTCATGTCTATTGAGTCGATGACACTATCCAACCATCTCAGACTCTGTCACCCCCTTTTCCTTATGCCCTCAATCCTCCCCAGCATCAGAGTCTCACGGACTAGACTCTCCAGGCTCCCCGTTCATGGAATTCTCCAGGCAAGAATACTAGAGTATGTAGCCATTCTCTTTTCCAGGGGACATTCCCAACCCAGGGGTCGAACCCAGATCTCCTGCATTGCAGGCAGATTCTTTACTGTCTGAGCCACCAGGAAGCCCTAATAAATATGGCTCTTGGCTTTGGAAAATTCTTCAGTTTGCTTCAGACTTCCCTGGTGGCTCAGATGGTAAAGCGTCTGCCTACAGTGCAGGAGACCTGGGCTCGATCCCTGTGTTGGGAAGATCCTCTGGAGAAGAAAATGGCAGCCCACTCCAGTACTCTCACCTGGAAAATCCCATGGATGGAAGAGCCTGGTAGGCTACAGTCCTTGGGGTCACAAAGAGCGACTTCTCCTTTCACTTTATCACCTTTCAGTTTGCATCAGAAGGGGGTGTTAGAAGGGTTGTGAGTTATTTGGAAGGGTTATGTGTGTGTTAGCCACTCAGTCATGTCCAGATGGAGTGGAGGGATGTTATCTGAAATTAGAGGGTAGCTGTAACTCTTGTTGTGGGTAAGATTCATAGCATAGCTGCGAAGAGAAATGCTTTGCGGAGTTTCATGTGTGTGTGTGTGTGTGTGTGCGCTCGTGTGTGCATGTGTATGGCATATTCCTCTGGGGCTCAGGTTCAGTTGGGCTCAAGCTTTGGCATTCATTGGTTTCCTGATGATAAAACCAGCATAAGCAAATAAAATATTTCCATTACGTTCAAATTGTTTCTTAACATTAAATACAGTAGCAGATTCATGTTTCCAGACAAGTGTGTTGGAGGGGTGCATGCATCCCCCTCACCTGCATCTTAGCCTGCAGTAAGATGACCCCTGAGTTATGCTTTCTGTTTGCAGAATGACCATAACTGCAGAGGTGCTCTTAGCTCGGATTTTAGTGTTATTACTCTTCAGTTAGATTCTGGCTCTATTTTGTGTTTGTCAAATACCTCAAAATATTTTTCAAACATTTTTGTTTGGGAAAAACTTAAAATATAATTTGCCAGTTGATTTTTTTTTAACACATTGAACAAATAAAAATTCAGTCCTTATGTTTCTCATTAATTTTCGTGCAATTAGATGAAATACTGCTCTCTAAGAATTTGCTGGGTAAACAAGCAACCTCGTAATCGTATGTACATTTTCTTTAAAAAATGTCATCTCAGTTCTTCCCGAGAGCCTTTGATACTATGAAATTGACCTTCAAACTAAATAACATGTTTCAAACTTGTTTTGACTGAGGTATATCTAGATTTCATGGACTCATTTTGCAGCATTCTTTAAGATCAATTGTACAAAAAAGTGGTAAGAGTGTTGGTACTGTTCTGGGGATTGATTGATTGATTTCTTCCTTTCTTCATTCCTTCCGTTACTCACTTATATCATTGTTTGCATAAACCTTTATTGAAAGCCTATTATATGGCAGATTATTCGCTAAGATCCCACAAAGAATATCTTACCTGTTGGTGAATGCAAATGAATGAATGATTGCAAACTCTTTGTGTGCTAAGTCACTTCAGTCATGTCCAACTCTGGCAGGCCATGGACTGTAGCCCACCAGGCTCCTCTGTCCATGCAGAACCTCCAGGCAAGAATACTGGAGTGGGTTACCGTTTCCTCCTCCAGGGGATCTTTCTGATCCAGGAGTCAAACCCTGTCTCTTACATCTCCTGCAGTGGCAGGCAGGTTCTTTACCACTAGCACCATCTTGGAAGCCCCTAAAAACTAACTCTTTAGATGGCCAATATGCTGGTGAAGAGCAGAGTCCCGTACATGGGATTGAATAGTCAGGGCGATCAGAGGAGAATATCTATATTGTCAAGACCACATCTCTGTCCATGGGCCCCATCTGAGCAGGATCAAAGACTTAGAAAGACTATCTACCACATTTAGGGAAGACTGGAAGGTAGCTATTGAAGGAATTGTCAGATTCAAGATTGTACAAGGTTGAGGGCTATTCTCTATTATTTCATAGAATAGATATGAATTATTAAAATTAGCAACTCATTTTCCAAAGACTTTCATGCAACTGGGAGTGAGACAATCTAAATTATTACGTCCCTCTGAATAACACTATTACAAGAGTCTTTAGAAACTGAAGATGTGAGAGTAAACAGTGTTCCCTATTTTAAATAGTCTCCCCTTTATAAAAGAAGCTCACTAGCCATAACTTGAGACTTCGCTCAAGTGGCTGATTAAAGAAATGAAGTGATAGTTGGATTCTGAGTTAGACAAATCTGGGCAAAAATTTTGGCCACACTATTTTCTAGATTTCAGACCTTGGACAAACTACGAAACATGTCTGAACTTGAGTTTCCCCAACTATGAAAGAGATTTAACCTTAGTCTTTTCAAGGTTTTTGTGAGGAGATGAAATACCACATGGAAACAATGAGTACCAGCCTTGTTCAGAGCAGGTAGCTCATAAGTAGTGGTGGTTAATTCCTTGAGTCCTCTCTTAATGAAATACTTCTTGCTAATGAATTTTTTTCTCTCTCTCCTCTTTTGTTTTAGACAACTGTGATGACCCATTAGCATCCTTGCTCTCTCCAATGGCTTTTTCCAGTTCCTCAGACCTCACTGGTATGCAGAGCCCGGCTCAGCTCAACCGAAGAGTCGGTGAGTAGGTGGCAAACTCTAAAGGCAAGTGCTGGATAAGCACACAGACCTCTCAATGTGCTGGAATCATGTCCAAGGGCAGTGTTCAAGAGAAGAATGGGTAGAGAGAGGTTAAAGTGGAACAAAACCATGCTTCCCAGCACATAATACATATTCAAAGTATACTGGTTAGTGTTCCCCTAAATCCTCCTTATTTTTCTTTATTTATCATAAGAGGCTTTTGTGAAAAAATTTTTAGTTTGCTTTATTTTATATTTCATTCATCAACATAAATAACTATCAAATATATTATTATTATAGCATTTTATCATAGCAAGAATGAAATCAATCAAGATTTTTTCTTCAGTAGTTTTAATTTTTACAATAAAATAACTGTTTATAGTTTTAAATATAAAAAACAGTATTAAATGAAAGCTTTTAAGTTCAAAAATACGTAATGTGACCCTCCAGAGACAGCTATGGTTAAAAGTTGACTGTGTATTCTTACAATATATGAGCAAAGAAAGAGCAGATACTTTTAACTAATGTTATATGAAATACCTTTAACAAGTATGGTGATGAATATCTAGAGAGATATAGTTAAATTATATTTACTATATATATAGTTCTGTAGTGGAATTTTTTAATTTCCAAAAGTTTTAAATATCTCATGATATTTATTTATTTACACATCTAGTGAACTCACTAAAGTCTTTTTCTAAGAGGTACACTGGTCTAGTAGAATTCATGTTAATTGACCTTGACTGTATTTTCCCATTTATATACGAGGTCAATCACATTAGTAAGTTTTCCAAAGTTGATCCATCTTTATATTTGGGAGTTAAGTCCTAATTCATTGTCATGATATTGATATTGTTTTTATGAAACAAAGAATGATTTAATTTGCTAGCACATCAATTTCTGAGTTTTTAAAGAGGCCAGCTTTTTAAATTTTATTTTTCCAGCTGTGCTGGGTCTTCATTGCAGTGCACAAGTTTTCTCTCACTGCAGTGTGTGGGCTTCTCTAGTAGAGGAACAAAGCCTCTAGAACATATGAGCTCAATAGTTGCAGAGCTTGGGCTCAGTTTTCCTGTGGCCTGTAGGATTTTATTTCCCCAAATAGGAATTGAACCTGTGTCCCATGAATTGACAGGTGAATTCTTAACTACTGTACCACTAGTGTTGTTGGGGGCTGCCCAGTTGGCAAAGAGACCACCAGGGAAGTCCCTAATTTCTAGTTTTGAATTTCCACTCAGTGAGTTTGATTTGTCATTTTTATTTATATATTTATCATTTGTTTCATACTACACATCACAAATATTCTGGGGATAATGGGATCAATAATTTAAAACTTAGTGAATTCTATGTTTGTTGAGAAAGGAGCTTAAGAATGTTATTCTAAAGGGAAAAGAATAGCCAATCAAAGACAGGAAGAAAATATTGATAACAATTTTGTGCTAACAATGCCTTTTCACGAAGTCTCTGTGCCAAAGATTTTATGAAACATTTCACCTATATTACAGTATTTAATCTCCTCAAAGATACTGCAAGGTAAGCATTATTACCTTTTACCTTCAGGTAGGTTTTCTGAGGCTCAGAGAAGTTGCATAAGGTATTAAAATCATGAGATTAAGAAGGGAAAATGTATGTACTTCAATTTAAGTCATCTGAATCCACAGTTTTGCTCCTAACCACAACACTAGCAAATTGATTTATTAACACAGGTTAAAGAGGGGTGTATTAGAAAGAAAAAAAAAGGGGTTTGGGAACTAATCTGCCAGAGTTCAAATGCTGAAGATGGTATTTGCTTACAGGTTCTGTGAGCAACTGCAAGTCACTTACCTGCTCTCAACCCAATTTCTTTTATCTGTAAAGTGAACCAGTAATACCTGCCTTAAAGCCTCATGTGCACACAGAGAACAGACTCACATAGTCAAAAGTTCCTTTTCACTGCAGGGTAGTGAGAGACTGGGACTGGGAGGTTCACTTATCATTTCAGTAAGAGACACAGGTTGGCAAGTTTTATTTATTTATTTATCTTTAACTGCACTGAATCTTCACTGCTGTGTGTGGGCTTTCTCTAGTTGCAGTTCCCAAGCTTCTCATTGTAGTGGCTTCTGTTGTTGCAGAGCATGGGCTCTAGGACATCCAGGCTCAGTAGTTGTGCCACATGGCTTTAGTTGCGCCAAGGCATGTGGAATCTTCCCAAACTAGGGATAGAACTCGAGTCCCCTGCACTGGAGGGTGGATTCTTATCCACTGGACCACCTGGGGATATCTGGCAGATTTTAAGACAGGCTCTCCTACAGGGCATCCTGAACCAGATTTGATCTTAGTCCCACTCAATTGTGCAGTGGCAGAAGGACATGATGGCCTCAGTAGCTTCTAGGGAGTTTCTGGGGAAGCTGTGAGTCTGGTAATAGGTCAGCTCCCTCAACTCACCCACCCTTATGAACAAATATTGAGAGAACACACATGTCTCTGCTTCAGTATATTATCATTATCCTACTTACAGAGGAATCTGGGTATCTGAGCCCAAGGCTAGCACAAGCATAGGCAGACAGGGAATTGACTTTTTCTTCTTCTCCCAGGTAGAGTCTGAATCAGGAACACCATGTAGGAGATACAGTCAGATAGTTGGGATACAATGGTCTAGAAGCCACCATCCAGCACAGCTCCCAGGGCTGACAGCTTCCCTTCATTCACCATGCTAACTGTTACCCTTAGCGGAAGTTAAACACAGACCAAGGAGATAGTAACTTACTAGTTCTCATTCACGGCTGGATATCTGAATAACCTATGTGCTTAGTTGCTCAATCATGTCCAATTCTTCTCAACCCCATGGACTGTAGCCCACCAGGCTCCTCTGTCCATGGGGATTCTCCAGGCCAGAATACTGGAGTGGGTTGCCATGCCCTCCTCCAGGAGATCTTCCCAACCGAGGGATCGAACCCAGGTATCCTGCATTGTAGGCATATTCTTTACCATCTGAGTCAGGGAAGCCCAAGAATACTAAAGTAGGTAGACTATCCCTTATCCAGGGATCTTCCTGACCCAGGAATCAAACCAGGGTCTCCTGCATTGCAGGTAGATTCTTTACCAGCTGAGCAACCAATAGAGCTTCATAAGCAGAAATGCTGAGTCCCACCTCCCAGATATTTTGAATAGTCTGGGATGGGACCCAAGAACAAATATTGATAAATAAAATAAATACAAGCTTTCCAAGTGATTCTAAAATGCAACAAGAGTTGAAGGTTGCTACACTGAATGAATTTGTGAATAACATATCTTCTTATTAATATTTATTGAATACCTACTATGTGCCAGGTTCTGTGCTAAAACTCTTGCACATAGCTGATAAAAATAGACACAAACCCTACTCAAAAAGAGTATACATGGATAGCACAAATTATCATATAATGAATAGCTAACATTTGTGGTTAGTAATAATATTACTTTTATTATTCTGTCATATACATATTTATATATCTATGTGTTTGTATGCATGTGCTCAGTAGTGTCCAATTCTTTGCGACTCCATGGACTGTAGCCCACCAGGTTCCTCTGTCCATGGAATTTTCCAGGCAAGAAAACTGTAGTGGGTTGCCATTTCTTATTCCAGGGGATCTTCCTCCCATGAATTGAGCTAGTGTCTCTTTTGCCTTCTGCATTGGCAGACATATTCTTATCAGGACTGTGCCACCTGCAAAGTCCTATATATTTATATGCATGATATAATTGATGTATTGTGTGCATTTTATACACACATATGTATATTGTAGCATATATAAGGAGATTTAACACATTTGATTGGATATAATACATAGAGTCATATATATATAAAGGTAGATATACGCGTGGTTAGTTTTATACATATATAAAACTAGTGTGTACATATACGTATATGTGTGCATGTATACACAATCCATATGCAATAGAATAAATATACAATGCATATACATGTATGCATATCTGGGTATTATAGTATTATGTGTACATATACATACATATGTATAATACATACATAGAATACAAGCAGCATAGTATGATTATAATTAAAAAGAACTTATTATGGTAATGTTATTAAGATTTTATCATTTATTTTCTAAAATAAAGTTGAGAAAGTTGAAAAAATTGTAATTTTTAACTTACATTGAAAAATATTACCATAAAGTAATAATTTGCCTTCTAAAAACAGATTTTTGTGCCATCTGGCCTAGAAGTAGAGCCCTGTCTAATGAACCCTTTTTTCTACATGTCTTCCTTTAAAACTTTTTTTTTATTTTAGAAAACAAAAGACATCAAATATACCCCAAAAAGCAAACTGTCCCACCTGTTTTGAAATCTAGGATAATGTTGGATGTATCAAAACAAGGAAATTTCAAAGAACATCTTGATTTCAATTTGAATTCTCCATATAGTGTTTTCAACAGCAAATTTGCAGCCAGATGCTAAATGATTACTACTAGCAATTATTTCGGAGAAGGTGATGGCACCCCACTCCAGTACTCTTGCCTGGAAAATCCTATGGACAGAGGAGCCTGGTAGGCTGCAGTCCATGGGGTCGCGAAGAGTTGGACAGGACTGAGCGACTTCCCTTTCACTTTTCACTTTCATGCATTGGAGAAGGAAATGGCAACCCACTCCAGTGTTCTTGCCTGGAGAATCTCAGGGATGGGGGATCCTGGTGGGCTGCCCCTGGTGGGCTGTCTATGGGGTCACATAGTTGGACATGACTGAAGTGACTTAGCAGCAGCAGCAGCAATTATTTAGCACAAGAAACATTAATTCGATCCCTGGGTCAGGAAGATCCTCTGGAGTAGAAAATGGCAACCCACTCTAGTATTCTTGCCTGGAAAATTCCATGGACAGAGAAGCCTGGTGGGGTACAGTCCACAGTCACAAAGAATCGAACATGACTGAGCTACTAGTATTGCCATTATCAGGTTTGGTCCCTCTGGGTATGGATGGATCCTGTGCCTAGTTCATAATCCTTCTGTGAGCAGCTTTTGTCTACCAGCACACAGCTAAAAATCACAACAGTATACTTAGCACTCACCATGAGCCATCACAGTTCTAAATTATTAAGGCATATCAACTTAATTCTCACAATTACTCTCTGTGTAGATATATTGTTATTATCTTGATTTCATAGATAAAAAATGTTATGGTACAACAAGGAACAAAAAGAATACTAGAATAAAAACTCTAGATGGATACAAAACTAGTTGATGTCTTTCAGGATAATAAAAATTATGGGGTTATACTTCTCTATTGGACAAACATTTATGAGTTAACATGCAACTTCATAGTATTTAGGGCTTCCCTGGTGGCTCAGATGGTAAAGCATCTGCCTGTAATGTGGGAGACCTGGGTTCAATCCCTGGGTCAGAAAGCTCCCCTGGAGAAGGAAATGGCAACCCACTCCAGTACTCTTGCCTGGAACATTCCATGGATGGGAGAGCCTGGTGGGCTACAGTCCATAGGGCCGCAAAGAGTTGGGCAAGACTGAGCGACTTCACTTTTCATAATATCTGAGGTCTAATAAGTTAGTGAATAGTGAAAACAAATGATAGGTATATTCTCCTTGAGAATTAAGCAATCCTTGAGCAGATGTTAAAAATTGCCCCAGGATAATGTTGAAAGGGCAAATTGTAACTCTTTTTTGATTTCCAAGATTTAGATTTTCTTTCAATATACTTCATTCACTCATTCATTGACTCACTCATCCCAATTTCACAAATTCCTTCTACTCTATCTCATTCAGCCTTCTATATATTTGTCAAGTAACTTGCTAGTTTTCTGCAGTAGATGAGTTCACATTGTAAAATTTTTTACTTTTATAGAGCTAAGATTCCCACACTGAAATGAATGTGCCCAGTGGCTATCTCCTGTGTCCTCATTGCGGAACTATTTCAGAAAGATAAGCCCCTTGCAAGTCCTCAGACACCATTTAAATCTGCCACATCCCCTGGGAATCATATACATCTTTGGCGTACACTAAACATAGGCAGTGAAGGACCACTTCACCTCCAGTGTGCTCAGAACTCAAGCATGTACATCTCTGACCTACACCAGGAAGAAAGGAGGCACATCTGGTAAAGCTGGCACATCTGAAGCAGAGATCAACTCAAAAGTTGAAAAGTATAGGAAAGGTGTGCTGACAGGTACCCTCAGACTGTGAATAAAGCAATTCTGAGTTCTGTTGGTGACAAACTCACCTTTCTGTTAGAAAACACACCCATGGAAACAGTCTTTGACCTTAGATACTGCTGTGGCTGCTGAGGTCTGGGCAACTCATTGGACCAGGAGGGAGAATAGATGGTTAATACCCACTCTAGTAGTCTTCGTGCTGGTATCTCATCTAAGGAAGAAATTGGCCAAATGGAATGTTTGCTCTCTCACTTTCATACACTCCTCACATTTCACCCACACACAAAGAAAGAACAAGCAAAAAAGAGAATTACTTTTGAAAGAAATAACAGAAGGCATTAAAGTGGGGGTCAGATCACCATTAATGGAGGCTGCCAGGTCAATCAATACACTTGTGGCTTAGGAGGGATCTGATTTTGTCCATTGTGATTTGTTTTGTGGCAAGAAATTTTTTGATCTGGGCTTAAAGTTGACTGGGCTGTGAGAAACCCTTACTGTCAGCAGGAAACGTGGGAGCTGGTGATACAGCATGAAGCTGCGGGGCTGTGAGTTAGACCCACCTGAGAGAGAAGGGAATTTTTTACAGCACTCTATGTGATTAGAAGACAAACAGGAACAGACATCTTTGGCCCCATGGGAGGAGAGGTCTGTATTTTTCTTTCCCATCTTTACCTCCTCCCTACCACCAATAGAAATTTGCAAATAATCACATTCATCAATCGCTACTTGAAATTTTAGTTCTTCTTCCTCACTCAGTGTATGTTTGAGATGCTTGCTTGTGTAAGTTGAGATTGTGTTTCTGGCATGGCAATTTTGTTGCCATGGAGAATTTGATTTTTTTTTTTTTAATGTCAAAGCATTTTCAGGTTCCTAGGCTCATGGAGGGATAGAGAGGCTTCAAAATCTTGCCTCCCTTTGGCACAGAATCAATATACATTTCTTCTTTCAAAGAACACCCTTGTTCTTTCAAACACCCTTGGGCAGTGTTTGGGTTGCAAAAAGCTAAGGACCACTGAAGGTCTTTGGGATGTTGATTTTCATTTCAGTGTCTGGTCCCTCCTGAGGAGATGTGAATTGGGAATAATTCAGGAATCAAGGTCCTCACAATTAGCATGATGCTAGCTGTCTGGGGACGTGTTCCAGACAGCTAGGTGACAATCCTGGAGACCCAATTTTACTGGCAGCATTACAATGCCTGCTTGCAAAAGACAGTACTAGTCTACCAACTGGATTGATTCAGCCAGACGTGATGTGAATATGGTCTGATCTGTTCAAAAAGACAGTGTGGTGTACAGCAATGTGTCACTGCATTCTATTTTTTCCCTTTGAAGAGCTCTCTCCTTCTTTTCAGCACCTTTTCTTTTTTCTTCTCCTGTCCTGACTGTCCCCAGGCATGGCAGACATCAGGTTCTATGCTTGCCTTTGTTGCCATATAAGCACACTCTCTTCTCCAAATGTGGACTCTGCGTATTAACATGGGCATCACCTGGGAGCTTGTTGCAAATAAAGAATTTGAGAGTCTGCTCCAAAACTTCTGGATCAGAACCTGTGCTTTAAAAACTGCTGCAATCACATGTTTGAATTTGAGATGCATTTTGCTGGTCCATTCCGGAAAATACCCCTCTTTCAATTCTTAATCAAGTTTGGCTAAGTCATTATAAATAGGGAATCATGCTAAAAAAAAAAGTTAGCTTTTTTTTTTTTTTTTAATCATCATGTCAGTACTCTAAGATGGTTAGCATTGTTATTAAAGATTAGGAAAGAGATTCAGAGAGGTCAAGTCAGGACCTAAGGATATACAGCTAATTGTCAGTAGGACTTGCATCTGAATCTGTCTACCCCATGTTCACTAATGTCTTTATTCATGTTTATCTGAGCTCTTTATCTAAATAGAAGTGTTGTTGACACAATAGTCAATCCTTCCAGGTAATTTTGGCATTTCAACTAGGGTTGTCAGTATTTTAACCACACAGACTGGATATTCAGGCATCAAGGAAGAAAGAGAGACATAGACTCCATGGCCCTGAAAAATCATACTGTCTAATATGCCTGTGGGCAAAACTAACCTGACCTACATATTTAAATAATGCCCTAGGCCTCTTCTCTTAGGAGGACAGCTATGGATCATTGAGAACACAGCATAGAAATCTTCTGCTATTTAATAGGAGCCTTGGGACCTTGTGTCAAATGTAGACAAATACAATGTGATGACCCTCTCTCTATTCAGGCAAGATCATTGCAAAATTAAATTATGTTAAGCGGGAAAGGAGAAATCTTATGAATACCTTTGCTCACGAATGATATGATGCTTCTATGACTCTACTCCTGCTGCTGAGTCACTTCAGTTGTGTCCGACTCAGGGTGACCCCATAGATGGCAGCCCACCAGGCTCCCCTGTCCCTGGGATTCTCCAGGCAAGAACACTGCCATTTCCTTCTCCAATGCATGAAAGTGAAAAGTGAAAGTGAAGTCGCTCAGTCATTTCCAACTCACCTCATGGACTTGCAGCCTACCGGGCTCCTCCGTCCATGGGATTTCCCAAGCAAGAGTACTTAAAAAAAAAAAAAAAAAAAAGAGTACTGAAGTGAGTTGCCATTGTCTTCTCCATCTATGACTCTAAACATCAGTATTTTCCACAACAAAGGTAATACATAAACCACACAATTCACCCTTTATTTTGCTCCTGTGACTGATTTTGCTCTTGAAATTTCAACTTGATGTTATTTCTACAAGGCAACCTTTAATATGCTAGTCAGTGAATCACCAATCTGATGTTGCTAAGCTAATAATTTGCAAAGTGACACGCTCTGCAATTCATCAGTTTACTGCTCTTAAAACATTGTAACCTAAAGATATAGTAGTAAAATTAAAAGCTGGAAAACTCAAGACATATTTGTCTAGTGATGGGAAGTGTACTACTGTATTGACAATGAATGTCACACCCAAGTGGAAAGAAGTTGCATTTTAATAGTGTAGTGTTTGATGGATACTCTTGCTTTGTTTAACAATTCATTTACTCATATCCTCTAGAAGATGGCTTTTACCTAAGACATTGTGGAAATGGTATTAAAAAGATGAGCTAAGAAAAACAAATAAATAAATTTTATAAAAATGAGATAAGGATTACTGAATCCAGTATATGGGCTGAAAATGGTGACACATAACTAACCCTAAGGAAGTACAATAGTTGATATGAATGTTCAATTCATCTTTCTGTAAGATTCAAGTTTGCTGCTGCTGCTGCTAAGTTGCTTCAGTTGTGCCCAACTCTGTGAGACCCATAGACGGCAGCCCACAGGCTCCCCCATCCCTGAGATTCTTCAGGCAAGAACACTGGAATGAGTTGCCATTTCCTTCTCCAATGCATGAAAGTGAAAAGTGAAATGGAAGTCGCTCAGTCGTGTCCGACTCTTAGCGACCCCATGGACTGTAGCCTACCAGGCTCCTCCGTCCATGGGATTTTCCAGGCAAGAGTACTGGAGTGGGGTGCCATTGCCTTCTCTGAGATTCAAGTTTAAATGCCCTTTATCCTGTGGTTCTCCCTTCCCTACGGTCCATTCCAAGTGCTTCAAACTACACTTATCTGACTTATAGTATTTATTTGTGTAGTCAGTTGATTATGTCTGGGTTTTATTTTTCTAATCAATATACATTCTTTTATAAAAATCCATATTTTATAAAATAATTTTTATCATTTGTTTTGCTAAGGACTTGCTTCTAGTAAATCTCTTCCACAAATATATCCAGAGCAATTAGTTATTATCCCTGGGATATATTTCTGTGGTAACTGAGAGTGTAAGTAACAGGAAACTCACTAGTGTGAAAAATTCACTAGATTAAAAAATGCTAAATTACTTGAACTAGGCACATGGAAGTTGAGAAGTGTCTGTACTGCTATTTCTTGAACATTGTGGTAATTACAAGGATATTCACCCTGAAATCATTTAAGCTAAATATTTGCTGGGTGATATTTTTCTATATCTGTGTTTTGTTTCACATTTTTTAAAGAATTAAAAATAAAATATTACTTTCAGTTCAGTTCAGTCCAGTTCAGTGGCTCAGTCGAGTTTGATTCTTTGCGACCCCATGAATTGCAGCACGCCAGGCCTCCCCATCCATCACTAACTCCCAGAGTTCACCCAAGCTCATGTGCATCAAGTCGGTGATGCTATCCAGCCATCTCATCCTCTGTTGTCCCCTTCTCCTCCTGCCCCCAATCCCTCCCAACATCTGAGTCTTTTCCAATGAGTCAACACTTCACATGAGGTGGCCAAATATTGGAGTTTCAGCTTTAGCATCATTCCTTCCAAAGAAATCCCAGGGTTGATCTCCTTCAGAATGGACTGGTTGGATCTCCTTGTAGTCCAAGGGACTCGCAAGAGTCTTCTCCAACACCACAGTTCAAAAGCATCAATTCTTCTACACTCAGCTTTCTTCATAGTCCAACTGTCACATCCATACATGTTGACTAGACGGACCTTTGTTGGCAAAGTAATGTCTCTGCTTTTGAATATGCTATCTAGGTTGGTCATAACTTTTCTTCCAAGGAGTAAGTGTCTTTTAATTTCATGGCTGCAATCATCATCTTCAGTGATTTTGGAGTCCAAAAAAATAAAGTCTGACACTGTTTCCACTGTTTTCCCATCTATTTGCTGTGAAGTGATGGGGCCTGATGCCATGATCTTCTTTTTCTGAATGTTGAGCTTTAAGCTAACTTTTTCACTCTCCTCTTTCACTTTCATCAAGAGGCATTTTAGTTCCTCTTCACTTTCTGCCATAAAGGTGTCATCTGAGTGTCTGAGGTTATTGATATTTCTCCTGGCAATCTTGATTCCAGCTTGTGCTTTTTCTGGACCAGCGTTTCTCTGCATATAAGTTAAATAAAAGTAAGTTCTCAAGGAGGACAGGCTCCAGGGCTGATGAATTCAGTTAAATGATGCTATCCTCAGTATCAGCATTAGTCTGGAGCTAATAAGCTGTCCAAATTTTGTTGACCAGATACATCAGTGTTCTGGGAAACAAAGGGACCATGACTTGGTTTTAAGCCATCAAATTGTCATTCCTCAGAATAACAGTATAATGAGCATCACCAAGGAATAAATTAGAAAATGTAGATTGTCTGTATATTTATGTAGATTTATTATAGATTAAATCTACAATAAATGTATATTTATTCCATACCACCTGAATCAGAAACTTTGGCAGTAGGACCCAGAAATCTCTATTTTTTCAAGCTCTCTATGTGATTCTGATATGCTGGGGTCTGAGAACCACAGCTTGGGGCAGTGAAACTCTTCTCAGCCCCAACCTCTCCCAACCACTCTTCTGCTGCCTCACCAGCAGGTTGTCTGTTCAATTTTAAACCCAACCACAGTCAAAAGTGATAGAGCTACCTTGACTGGCCTTAGACTAATTACATGATGTGGAATAAGAGTATACATGGTGATGTCTCTTCTCTCACTTTTCTCTCGTAAGCTGTATATCTTGCTATTTTGTTGGGCTATCTTGCACATCACCAATCAAAAAAATAATTTCCTGATGGAAATTTGAACTGAAGCCAGAGGGTTTTTTTCTTTTCTTTGAACCCAAGATGACACTCTTGTGGTAACAATGACACTTCTTAACCATTTTGTGCCCATGATCATGAAACTAGTGAGTTGACATATATTATCTTAATCCTTGATAAAGTAGATATCAACTATACTATTTTAATAGAAGCAGACAAATCACTTCTCAAAATCACAGAGTAGAAAATGACTCTTTCAACTGAGACACAAGACTTAGACCAGGCATTGTCTTTCAAGCAAAATGGCCTCAGAAAACGAAGATTAATGTAACATACTAAACTGTGCAAAACACATGCTGCTCAGGAAAGATAAGCTTTAATTGACAATGTCAACGACAGGAGATCTGCTGTGTTAAATAACTTTCAGTTTAACTTTTCCATTTACCCTTTGAAGATCTTATGAGTCATTTTTGTTTTGTTTTGTTTGTTTTCTCTATATGTCTGAAAACAGATTGTCTTATCTGTCTGCTCAGTCTGCTACACTGCTTTATTAATGGGTGGAACTCAATAATCATATATTCATTAAATGAAGAGTAAATAATCCATTAAACATCCTCTAGGTCTGAGCAGGCAATGGATAGAGTTAAATTGTATTGATTTGCCAAATTAAAATAGAGCTCAGCTTCCACTACTTCATAAGAGAAATTCTAACACAGTACTAGCCAACAGAAATTTATACAAAGATTGGAAATTCTATAACTGTTCAGATCAGTTCAGTTGCTCAGTCATGTCCAACTCTTTGTGACCCCATGAATCGCAGCACGCCAGGCCTCCCTGTCCATCACCAACTCCCAGAGTTCACCCAAGCTCATGTGCATCAAGTCAGTGATTCTATCCAGCCGTCTCATCCTCTGTCATCCCCTTATCCTCCTGCCCCCAATCCCTTCCAGCATCAGGGTTTTTTTCAATGAGTCAACTCTTCATATGAGGTGGCCAAAGTACTGGTTTCAGCCTCAGCATCAGTCCTTTGAATGAATACCCAGGACTGGTCTCTTTTAGGATGGACTGGCTGGACCTCCTTGCAGTTTAAGGGCTCTCAAGAGTCTTCTCCAACACCAAGGTTCAAAACCATCAATTCTTTGGTGCTCAGCTTTCTTCACAGTCCAACTCTCACATCCATGCATGACCACTGGAAAAACCATAGCCTTGACTAGACAGACCTTTGTTGGCAAAGTAATATCTCTGCTTTTCAATATGCTATCTAGGTTGGTCATGACTTTCCTTCCAAGGAGTAAGCGTATTTTAATTTCATGGATGCAATCACCATCTTCAGTTCTTTCGGAGCCCCCCAAAATAAAGTCAGCCACTGTTTACCCACCTATTTGTCTTGAAGTGATGGGGCCAGATGCCATGATCTTAGTTTTCTGAATGTTGAGCTTCAAGCCAACTTTTTCACTCTCTTTCACTTTCATCAAGAGGTTTTTTAGTTCTTCTTCACTTTCTGCCATAAGAGTGGTGTCATCTGCATATCTGAGGTTATTGATATTTCTCCTGGCAATCTTGATTCCAGCTTGTGCTTCTTCCAGCCCAGCGTTTCTCATGATGTACTCTGCTGCTGCTGCTGCTGCTGCTAAGTTGTTTCACTTGTGTCCGACTCTGTGTGACCCCATAGATGTCAGCCCACCAGGCTCCACTGTTTCTGGGATTCTCCAGGCAAGAACACTGGAGTGGGTTTCCATTTCCTTCTCCAATGCATGAAAGTAGAAAGTGAAAATGAAAGTGAAATCGCTCTGCATATAAGTCAAATAAGCAGGGTGACAATATACAGCATTGACGTACTCCTTTTCCTATTTGGACCAGTCTGTTGTTCCATGCCCAGTTCTAACTGTTGCTTCCTAACCTGCATATAGGTTTCTCAAGAGGCAGGTCAGATGGTCTGGTATTCCCAACTCTTTCAGAATTTTCCAGAGTTTACTGTGATCCACACAGTCAAAGGCTTAGGTGTAGTCAACAAAGCACAAATAGATGTTTTTCTGGAACTCTCTTTCTTTTTTGATGGTCCAGCAGATGTTGCCAATTTGATCTCTGATTCCTCTGCCTTTTCTAAAACAAGCTTGAACATCTGGAAGTTCATGGTTCTCGTGTTGCTGAAGCCTGGCTTGGAGAATTTTGAGCATAGCCCATGAGATGAGTGCAATTGTGCGGTAGTTTGAGCATTGTTTAGCATTGCCTTTCTTTGGGATTGGAATGAAAATGGACCTTTTCCAGTCCTGTGGCCACTGCTGAGTTTTCCAAATTTGCTGGCTTATTGAGTGCGGCACTTTCACAGCATCATCTTTCAGCATTTTAAACAGCTCATCTGGAATTCCATCACCTCTACTAGCTTTGTTCGTAGTGATGCTTCCTAAGGCCCACTTGACTTCACATTCCAGGATGTCTGGTTCTAGGTGAGCGATCATACCATTGTGATTATCTGGGTTGTGACGATTTTTTTTATACAGTGCTTCTGTGTGTTCTTGCCACCTCTTCTTAATATCTTCTGTTTCTGTTAGGTCCATACAATTTCTGTTCTTTATCAAGCCCATCTTTGCATGAAATGTTCCGTTGGTATCTCTAATTTTCTTGAAGAGATCTCTAGTGTTTCTTATTCTGTATAACTGTGCTGCCTAACAAAATAGCCACTAGCTACACACGGCTATTGAAATATGGCTAATACCACTTAGGAACTGAAGTTTTCATTTAAGTAAAATTAAATTTAAATAAACATAGTTGGCTAGTGGCTACCATATTGAACAATGTAGTTCTAGAATCTTTCCAAGTTTGATATACGTGACCCTCTCACCTAAGTATCTAAAAGTACCCGGTTGTTTTATGTGTATATGAATCAGTCCTTGTCCTGCAAGGGGAATAAATGTTAGATATGCTCCTTGGGATCAAACTTTACATTTTTGGAATTCCAAATAACTTCCTGCTCACCTTTCTCACTTCTTATGTAACGTCTGAAATTTGAAATGTGCAGCCAGATACATTTTTCTCATCCATGAGGACTTTCATGGCTCCACTCTTTATAAGGGGACATAGTTATAGCAGGACATCATAAAGAAACTGTCTAAGTGAAGAGTATCAGAACCCTTCCAAGCAATAATACAGCTCTCTTCCATAAATACAGGCAGATGTGTCCAAGGAGACACACTGTCACAAAGGCTATTAGTGTCTGTATTCCTTGGACTTCACCACTTCACTACAAGAACAAGATCTTAAGAACTGAGCTGAGATGGGAATTCTTGTTCAATTATTTCTGGGGCAGTGATCTGGAGACAGTTTTTGCTGTAAGATGGCAGGTGGTGGAGGAAGCTAGCAAGATATGTGATCTCAACTGAAGTCTAGGGATACCAAGGGGAAGTTCTAGACCACAGATTGCACCATGAATATCAGTTGCCTTGAGGCATTGGGAACCACATTTAGAACCTTGTACTCCATAATTGGGGTACACTAGGATGGGAAGCAGTAGCAGACAGAAGAAGAAACAGACAGTTCTAGTTGTCAGTGAGCACATAGCTGGAGATTGACTCCAACTGCTGAAGGGGATCAGAGTAGAGCCCTAAGACATCCCCAGCAGTACCACTTCTGACCTGAATAACTACACCTTCTCTTCTCTGCCTTCTTAACTTTCTATATTTTAAACATGGCTATGCCCTCCAGGAACCTTCAATCAATACTTGACCCCAATGTCCTCCAGGTTTGTTGGTATAAGCCAAAGTGCATCCTACACAGTGGGACTGAGCTCACACATAGGGCTGGCTGGCTCGTGGATGCACTATGTATTAACTTCCCTTTCTTCCTTGCCTCAGCTCCGTTACCCTCACCTTGCTTCCTAGGGTCAAGTTCCCAAGTGAACTGCTTACACTCAACTCCATGTCTCCTAGTTGACTTCTGAGGAAGCCAAACTAAGTAACCCACATAGAGTGCAAGTTTCCCCCTGCTTCCGCCAGGTATTGCTCCTAGGGATTCCTTAATTATGATAACAGGGTCTCATTTGGATCCAAATTCTCCCTTTTACATGAATCTCCTTTTATGATTTTCCTTTTTTCTCCCTACAAATTGGCCTCAACATGGTCAAAAGGCAAATGAAAATATGCTTAACATCTCTAATTATTGGAGAATTGCAAAATCAAAATTACAGTGAGTTATCACCTCACACCTGTCAGAATGGCTGTCATCAAAAAAAAAAAAATCTACAGACAATAAATGCTGGAAAGGATGTGGAAAAAAGGAAATCCTCCTACACTATTTGTGGAAGTGTAAATTGGTACAGCCACTATGGAAAACAGTATGGAGATTCCTTGAAAAACCAAAAATAGAACTATCATATGACCCAGAAATCCTGCTCCTGGGCATAAACCTAGAGAAAACCATATTTTGTAAAGATACTTGCAGCCTAATATTTATTGCAATGCTATTTGCAATAGCCAAGACAAAGAAACAATCTAATTGTTCAATAACAGATGGATGGATAAAGAAAAAGAGGTACAACAATGGAATACTATTCAACCAGAAAAAGAATGAAATAATGCCATTAGTAGCAACATTGGATGGACCAGAGCTTATCACAATAGGTTCAGTAAGTCAGACAGACATAGACAAATGTCATAAGATATCACTTATAAGTGAAAGCCAATTAAAATGATACAGATGAATTTATTTACAAAATAGAAACAGACTCACTGACCTGTGAGAAATCAAAATTATGATTATCAAAGGGGAAACATAGAGGGAAATGATAAATTAGCAGTTTGAGATTAACACATACACACTACTCTATATGGGACTTCCCAGGTGGCTCCGTGTTAAAAAAAAAAATCTGCCTGCCAATGCAGAAACTATGAGTTCCATCTCTGGGTCAGGAATATTCCCTGAAGAAGGGAATGGTAACCCACTCCAGTGCTCTTGCCTGGGAAATCTCATGGACAGAGGAGCCTGGCAAGGTAGAGTCCATGGAGTCACAATAGTCGTACAGGACTTAGTGACTAAACCACCACCACCCACTACTATATATAAAATATATAATCAAGAAGCACTTATTATCTGGCACAGGGAACTCTACTCAATATTCTGCAATAACATATAAGGGAAAATAATCTGAAAAAAGTGGAAATTTATATGTATACATACATATATATATGTATGTATTCAGTTCAATTCATTTCAGTCGCTCAGTCATGTCTGACTCTTTGAGAGCCCTTGTACTGAAGTATGCCAAGCCTCCCTGTCCATCACCAACTCCTGGAGTTTACTCAAACTCATGTCCATCGAGTTGATGATGCCATCCAACCATCTCATCCTCTGTCATCCCCTTCTCCTCCTACCTTCAATCTTTCCCAGCATCAGGGTCTTTTCCAGTGAGTCAGTTCTTTGCATCAGGTGGCCAAAGTATTGAAGTTTCAGCTTCAGCATCAGTTCTTCCAATGAATATTCAGGACTGATTTCCTTTAGGATGGACTGGTTGGATCTCCTTGCAGTCCAAGGGACCCTCAAGAGTCTTCTCCAACACCACAGTTCAAAAGCATCAATTCTTCGGCACTCAGCCTTCTTCACAGTCCAACTCTCACATCCATACATGACTACTGGAAAAAAATATAGCTTTTACTAGACAGACCTTTGTTGGCGAAGTAATGTCTCCACTTTTTAATATGCTGTCTAGGTTGGTCATAACTGTTCTTCCAAGGAATAAGTGTCTTTTAATTTCATGTCTGCAGTCATCATCTGCAGTGATTTTGGAGTCGAAAAAAATAAAATCTGTCACTGTTTCCCCATCTATTTGCCATGAAGTGATGGGACTGGATGCCATGATCTTAGTTTTATGAATTTTGAGTTTTAAGCCAACTTTTTCACTCTCCTCTTTCACTTTCATCAAGAGGCTCTTTAGTTCTTCTTTGCAGGTTTCTCAAGAGGCAAATCAGGTGGTCTGATGTTCCCATCTCTTGAAGAATTTTCCACAGTTCATTGTGATCCACACAGTTGAAAGCTTTGAGTAATCAACAAAGCAGAAGTAGATTTTTTTTGGAACTCTCTTTCTCTTTTGCTGATCCAATGAATGTTGGCAGTTTAATCTCTGTTTCCAATGAGCCATGCCGTGTAGGGCCACCCAAGATGGACAGGTCATGGTGGAGTGTTCTGACAAAATGTCATCCTCTGGAAAAGGTTTGGCAAACCACTTCAGCATTCTTACCTTGAGAACCCCATGAACAATATGAAAAGGCAAAAAGATAGGATACTGAAAGATGAACTCCCCAGGTTGGTAGGTGCCCAATATACTACTGGAGATCAGTGGAGAAAAAACTTCAGAAAGACTGAAGAGATGGAGCCAAAGCAAAAACAACACCCAGTTATGGATATGACTGATGATGGAAGTAAAGTCTGATTCTGTAAAGAGCAATATTGCATAGGAACCTGGAATGTTAGGTCCATGAATCAAGGCAAATTGAAAGTAGTCAAACAGGAGATGGCAAGAGTGAACATAGACGCTTTAGGAATCAGTGCACTAAATTGCACTGGAATGGGTGAATTTAACTCCAGTGACCATTATATCTACTACTGTGGGAAGAATCCCTTAGAAAAAATGGAGTAGCCATCATAGTCAACAAAAAAGTCTGAAACGCAGTACTTGGATACAATCTCAAAAAGATAAAATGATCTCTGTTCGTTCCCAAGGCAAACCATTCAGTATGACAGTAATCCAAGTCTATGCCCTGACCAGTAATGCTGAAGAAGCTGAAGTTGAACGGTTCTATGAAGACCTACAAGACCTTCTACAACTAACATCCAAAAAAGATGTCCTTTTCATTATAGGGGACTGGAATGCAAAAGCAGGAAGTCAAGAAACACCTGGAGTAACAGGCAAATTTGGCCTTGGAGTACAGAATGAAGCAGGGCAAATGCTAATAGAGTTTTGCAAGAGAATGCACTGGTCATATAAATATGACTTACTTTGCTGTACACCTGAAACTAACACAACAATGTAAACCAACTATTTGTTGTTCTTGTTTTAGTTGCTGAGTCATCTGACTCTTTTGTGACCCCATGGACTATAGTGCAACAGGCTCCTCTGTACATGAGATTTCCCAAGCAAAAATACTGGAGTGGATTGCCATTTCCTTCTCCAGAGGATCTTTACCACCCAGAGATTGAATCTGTGTCTCCTGCATTGGCAAGTGGATTCTTTATCGCTGAGCCACCAGGGAAGCAAACCAACTATACTTAAATATCAAATAAAAATTCAAGAAATAGGGCATCTCCAGATCTTCCTACTAGTTTTTACACATTTTGAAGTGCACAGGGTGTTTGATTGAATTCTTACTTACTTTTCCCCCAAGAGGCTCCCTAGTCCCTAAATAAATGTGTGAATAGAAGTGTTGGAGCCCTGGCCAGAGCCATCCAGCAACACCTAGATCCTACCACACATGTCCATGGGCAAAATGATAATACTCAGTTACCAGCCAGTGTGAAATTGCCCAGTTTCAGCCAATAGCCTTCTAGTGTCAGAAGTCCTTTCCCAGCCACATGTCCTGTTCTACATGGAAGATCATCATGTGTTGTGTCTAGGTATGAAGGTTATAAGCATGTTTGTGAATCTTGATTTTACTCTTACCCACACTGTATAAAGTGTATAGGAGAGTCCCAGTAGAAACCTGTGTATAACATTTTGTGCTCATTTCCAATGTTTGACATCAATCCAGTCTCATTTTACCTTTCTGAGTTAGAAGTGGAAATCAGTGTAGAAATGGAGGTAGTTCTGCCTTCTCTACCAGTTTTTCTGTTATGTGAGTGGAGCCTAGCCTAGCATGTAAAGTTAGGTATAAGTACCATGGTTTGCAAGGTTGAACAGGGAAATGGATCTCTTCTCTTACTTAAACCTTGCTTAGAATTCTCCCTAAGAATAGCTACTTGTTTACTTAAAATATTGATCCCTGTTGAAACCTCAGGCAGGGTTGAGAAATCTGCAAAAGTTGGTTGGAGATCAGTGTCTCATATAGTCTGGGTAAGCTAGGTAACCTTTTAAGCCTGGCTCATTCCCTGGTAAATGGAAGTTAAAATACTATTGCTGATGGCTATAAGAATCAAGTGAGACACTGAAAAAGAGGTGACATGTAGATTATGTTTCTAGAGACAATTGCTATTATAAACAAGGAACAAGGTGAGCATGCTCTGTCTATGTTGCTGAGAGGCCATGCAGCTGAGTGGTTAAGAACTTGGCTCTGAGTCCCAATTTTCTGAGTTTGAATTCCCTGTTCTGCCACTGATCAATTGTGTGATCTTGGAAAAGCTGATCAACAATTCTGGCCTTAGCTTTTCCTTCTGTTAAGTGGGGATAGTGATACTAGTATCAATCATACAGAGTTCCTGGGATGGTAAGTGAGGTCATGGTTATCAATTGCTTGCAGTTGTATTGTGCGCTGAGAAAGGACTACCCTACAGTCAACTAATATTGTGAGTGAGTGAATACTCAAGGGCGCATAGAAAGAGTATGATGATCAGAAGCAAAAGGATTAATTGGTAGTGAGAAAAAAAAATTGTCCAGGCAAGAACAGAGATGGTATTTCTGAATTCACAAATTTTGAGATTTCCTTTTTAATTTTAAGTCTGACTTTAAGTTATCATCTGCTTTTAGGGGTGAGGGATTGGGGATCAAATTGGAGGAGTGTCCATCTTTAGATCCAGGGTTAGGCCCCTGCATCAGTTATCAAGGGGTGAGTCAAAGAATTTGTCATCTTCAAGCACTCCAGGTGCTTTCTGATGATGGAGCACATTTGATAATTTCATCCAATCTAACCTCGGGACCTGAGCTAGATCTTGAACCAGATCTCTTGGATTTCATTTCCATCTTCTTCCCTAAAGTAAAATCACATAGCATATAGAGTATGATGCTTGGGGTGTGCTAAGAATAAACTAAGTTATAATCTTCAAATTATTCAGGATCCCATGTTCTAGATTCTATACAAATATAAGGTGAAGTTATTTTTCCCTTCTTTTCCTTTGAAATTTCATTAAATTTCTTTCAATTCAAAATGTAGGATTTGTGGGAATTGTAACTACTGATTATTGATACAGCAGCCACAATTACAGAGACCCCTGCCTAAGTTAACACCTACAACATGCCAAGTGCAGGTTTCTCTGTGTATGTTACATCTCAACCTGGAGAACAGTTAAGAAATAGAAAGCTAGTGTGTGTACAGTGTGTCTTAAGAGTAACTGCAAATAGTATCTTCAGGCTACTTTCATCATTTGCAAAAACACATTTATTGTTTGGTGAAAGGAGCAAAATTTTTTGCCATAGTAACCACAGCAACCCTGAGTGTCTTAACTGTTAGCTGTAATGCTGGGAGCATCTTCTAAAGCAGGGGAAAGGCCTTGGCAATTATCACCCAGAAAGTGACCCTTCATTTTAAGAGCTTAGGCTGAAGCTCCTGGGTTTGGAAACTACTTAACTTGATGTGTTAATGAATACTAACATTAATTCCAATTTGGTTAATTTGGGAGGATTAATAAGCTATGGTGGGGAAGGCAGTGGCAACTCACTCCAGTACTCTTGCCTGGCAAATCCCATGGACGGAGGAGCCTGGTAGTCTGTAGTCCATGGGGTTTCTAAGAGTTGGACACGACTGAGCGACTACACTTTCACTTTTTACTTTCATGCATTGGAGAAGGAAATGGCAACCCACTCCAGTGTTCTTGCCTGGAGAATCCCAGGGATGGGGGAGCCAGTGGGCTGCCATCTATGGGGTCACACAGAGTCGGACATGACTGAAGCAACTTAGCAGCAGCAGCAGCAGCAATAAGCTATGATTTTCTAGTGTGGGCAAAAGGAAGCTGTGATTTTCTGTAGACAAATTTGAAGGAATATTTTCACCATTACCCAGTCCCCCTTTTGTTTTGTTTGGATTTGGTTTGGGTCAATCTTTTGTGATTGTATTCTTTGCGAGATAGTGGGGAAAATGACATTGTCTTTCTTCTATCACTGACATAAATTGTTATCATGTATAATACTTAGAATAAATGAAGGAAAAACACTAAAGTGGATAAGGAAGTCTAATTGTGGACACAAGGGTAAAGGGAAATAGGTAAGGTTTGATAATTTTTGTATCAAAAATTGTGATGGTCACACAGAGTTCTATATTATACCACTGGTTCTCAAGTCACTACATATATTATTCATGTAGTAAGCAATGTACAAATGAGTCTTGGTTTATAAAAGAAAGACATGCTGATAATAAAAATTAGGTTATATGCAAAAAGCATAAAAGAATAAAATTACTCATATTTTCATCTCTCAGAAGAAATCACCATACATATTTCTTTTTTATCATGCTTTAATATTGTTGAGGTGATACAACTTACAAAACCTTGCTTTGTTCACTCAAGAGGAGACAGGTCTCATGAAATGGGCAGCAGGAAAAATTGAGTAGAAATAAAGAGTAGTTTCAGAATATTTGTAGATTTCTTGGAAAAATAATATCTCCTCCTACTTGGGCTCCCTGTCAGTTTTGAGAAGTTGAGAGAGGATAGAATCGATTGGGAACCATGGACATATTGGTTACTGCAATGTTGGTTGATAAAAATATACTTCTTGAACTGGCAGCTCAGAATTTCTACTCAAATGCCTCCTCCCTGTGTTTTCCTTCTTTATTGATTTTTGGGCTGTTAGAATGTTATTCTGTTATATAATTGTCTCAAATAGCAGTGCTAGAGTCATGAGTCCCAGGTGTTCTACAAATGCTGGATCTCACTTTCCTCGACTATAATATAGGCATTATTCTATTTACTCCACAGGATATTCTATATGCATTCAGTTCAGTTCAGTCGCACAGTCATGTCTGACTCTTTGCAATTCCATGAATCACAGCACGCCAGGCCTCCCTGTCCATCACCAACTCCTGAAATTCACTCAAACTCATGTCCATCGAGTCTTTGATGCCATCCAGCCACCTCATCCTTGGTCGTCCCCTTCGGCTCCTGCCTCCAATCCCTCCCAGCATCAAAGTCATTTCCAATGAGTCAACTATTCGCATGAGGCTGCCAAAGTGCTGGAGTTTCAGCTTTAGCATCATTCCTTCCAAAGAAATCCCAGAGTTGATCTCCTTCAGAATGGACTGGTTGGATCTCCTTGCAGTCCAAGGGACTCTCAAGACTCTTCTCCAACACCACAGTTCAAAAGCATCAATTCTTCAGCGCTCAGCCTTCTTCACAGTCCAACTCTCACATCCATACATGACTACTGGAAAAACCATAGCCTTGACTAGACGGACATTTGTTGGCAAAATAATGTCTCTGCTTTTTAATATACTATCTAGGTTGGTCATAACTTTTCTTCCAAGGAGTAAGCGTCTTTTAATTTCATGGCTTCAATCACCATCTGCAGTGATTTTGGAGCCCAGAAAAATAAAGTCTGACACTGTTTCCACTGTTTCCCCATCTATTTCCCATGAAGTAATGGGACCAGATGCCATGATCTTCATTTTATGAATGTTGACCTTTAAGCCAACTTGTTCACTCTCCTCTTTCACTTTCAAGAGGCTTTTTAGTTCCTCTTCACTTTCTGCCATAAAGGTGGTGTCATCTGTATATCTGAGTTTATTGATATTTCTCCCAGCAATCTTGATTCCAGCTTATGCTTCATCCAGCCCAGCATTTCTCATGATGTACTCTGCATATAAGTTAAATGCGTGCAATTAAAAAGTGAAAGTGAAGTTGCTCAGTCATGTCCGACTCTTAGCAACCCCATGGACTGCAGCCTACCAGGCTCCTCCGCCCATGGGATTTTCCAGACAAGAACACTGGAGCGGGTTGTCATGTCCTTCTCCAATGTGTGAAAGTGAAAAGTGAAAATGAAGTGACAATATACATCCTTGAGGTACTCCATTCCCTATTTGTAAACAGTCTATTATTTCATGTCCAGTTCTAACTATTGCTTCCTGACCTGCATACAGATTTCTCACGGTAGGTTAAACTGCAGTGTCAAATAGATTTCGACATGTAATAGCTTAAACAAAATAAGTCTTTAGTTCTTGTTAATAACGTAGTTAACATATAATGATGCAAGAATTTAACATCTTTCTATGCTGAGATCCTGACAGTTTCTAGGTCCTTGCTGGCTGCTTCCATCAGTGGTGACAGGAGAAAGCAAGTAGGGAAGAGACCTGATGGCCTGCAGGTGGCATATCTTCTTTCCACTCACATTTTTATGGGGAGAACTTGTCCATAAGGGTATAACTTGAATGGTATTAGGAGCTGAAAAGTGCAATTAATCCATCCACCCTCCATAGTCTTATTACTACAAAAGGAGGAGATAATGGATATTAGTGAATATCCAGCACTGTATTCACATCTTGCAAAACACTGAATAAAAGACATTACAGAGTGAGAACTGAGCATACTTCCTTTCTGTCTTTCCCTGCATTTGAATCTACTCAGGGGAGTAAAAAAAATATATATATATTATCAAACAAAAGGTTAAAAGTACTGTTGCTGAAATTTGGCCAGATTGACTCTCAGAGAATGACTTGGATGAAGTAAAAAGAAATAGCTTTATTGAAGGCCCATGTTTATTGATGAAGTTCAGGCAACTAGTGCTTAAAAGACCCAAATACCCCAAAGGATTTCAGAGACAGGTTTTTAAAAACAAGGTGAGAGAGGGGGGCCCTATGTGGGTGATCAGCTCATGGATATTCTTCTGATTGGTTGGTGGTGAGGTAATTGTGAGTCGGCATCATCAAATTTCTGATTCTAACTTGTCTTGAGTCTACATGCTTATGAACAGCATATCATGAATTTCTTCCACCTGGTGGGGATTGCGACCCCATGGACAGCAGCCTACCAAGCTCCTCCACCCATGGGATTTTCCAGTCAAGAACACTGGAGTGGGTTGTCATGTCCTTCTCCAATGCGTGAAAGTGAAAAGTGAAAAGTGAAAGTGAAGTCACTCAGTCGTGTCTGACTCTTAGCGACCCCATGAACTGCAACCAACCTGGCTCCTCCGTCCATGGATTTTCAAGGCAAGAGTACTGGAGTGGGGCACCATTGCCTTCTTCACTATCTCCTAGAATTTGATCAAATTCATATCCATTGAGTCTGTGATGTTATCTAACCATCTCATCCTCTATTGACCCCTTCTGCTTTTGCCTTCCATCTTTCCCAGCGTCAGGGTCTTTTCCAATGTGTCAGTTTTTCACATCAGGTGGCCAAAGTATTGGAGCTTCAGCTTCAGCAAGAATCTTTTCAATGAATATTCAGGGTTGATTTCCTTTAGAATTGATTGGTTACATCTCTTACTGTCCAAGGTACTCTCAAGGGTCTTCTCCAGCACTACAATTCAAAAGCATCAATTGTTTCATCATAGTACTAGCTAATTATTGGGAGAAAATCGATTGATAACTGGTAGAATATGCCTTATGGCCAAAGTAAGGCCCACTTCATGTTCTATGCCTGCTTTGTTCACAAGCCTGTTCCGAGGTAGTGTCAAGCTCTCTCTGTAATGAGCAGCTAGATGGGGGTTCATAAAATTCTCAGTACCAAGAATGGGTGCAATCGACTCCTCCTGAGATGGCAAGAATGTAGTCTGGGACATGACTAAAATGATTTTCAGTGACATAGGTTGAAATCAAAAAGGATTTATTGGTTAACCCTTCTAAATTAAAAAATCCAATGAGTCAGCCAATGCAATACTCTGAGCAAGGTTCTTATTTCTTTTTTCTTTAGTTGAAGTATAGTTGATTAACAATGTCATGTTAGTTTCAAGTGTACAGCACAATGAATCAGTTATATATCCATATATATCTATTTTTTCAAATTATTTTCTATTATAGGTTATCACAGAACATTGAGTATAGTTCCCTGTGCTATATATCAATAATAGATCTTTGTTCTCATAGTACATATCTGTTAATCCCTAATTTGTAATTTATGCATCCCTCCTTTTCCCTTCACAGCCGTAAATTTGTTTTCTATGTTGGCAAGTCTATTTTTGTTTTATATACTGCATTCATTTGTTACATTTTGTAGATTCTACATATAAACAATATCATATGATATTTGTTTTTGTCTGGCTTACATCTCTTAGTATGATAATCTCTAGGTCCATTCATGTTGTTGCAAATGGCATTATTCCATCCTTCTCTATGGCTGAGTAATATTCCATTCTATATATGTACCACATCTTCCTTATTCACTATCAGTTGATGGACACTTATGTTGCTTACATATCTTGGTTATTGTAAATAATGCTACCATGAACATTGGGGTGCATCCATAGCATAGACATTCTACAATAGGTCCCACTCAGGATTCAGATGCCTTGTAGACTCTTGGGTCAGTAAGAATGAATACATTCCTCTTTGTTGCTATGTAAAATGAAAACAGAAAATTTAGGCCACAAGTCTTCCAAAGAAGGAAGAAATTATATGGATCTTCTGCAGAGTTCCAGTGTGTCACATGATAAATTTCCAGGGCCCAAAAGCTTAGGTTTATATGCTAGAAAGTTCCTGTGTGTCAAACGTATGGACTCACAGGGAGACCCACAGTTGGGATCTTCTCTTTCATGTCTCTCTGAGATGTTGCATGTGCTGTTTACTTGGCCCTTGGTTTCTCCAACTTTGTCTCACCTTGTTTGCTGGGAAACCATGCTTCCTTCAGCTTGCAGCTCCATTATCACTGTCTCTTGGTCTTTCTGATCACCTACTGAGGCATTCTATAATCTGTGTTTCTATTGAACCTTGTGTTTACTTCACTGAAGGTTTTCTTTCACATCACATTACATATTTTTGTTTGTGTGTCCCTCTCTCTCATTACCCAGCACACTCCTGATGCTCAGTGAGGATCTGTTGTATGAGTGATCACTAACTTTTCAAAGACATAGTTAATGATCCTGAATATTTGCATCCACAGAAAAATGTCTGGCCCATGGCAGATTCACAGCATGTATTTGGAGAGAGCTAAGGATTAGGGAAAAGAAAGAGAAGAATGAAAAAAGAAAGCAAAGAAGGGAACAAGAAAAGACCAGTCAGAGAGAGGATATAAGTCATATTAAAGGTTACGGTTGTAAAAAAATAGAAAGTAGATCAAATAAATCCCATTAGGAATCCAGAAGAAGAAAACTATAATAATGGATAAAAAAAGGGAAAAATCACAGAAGAAACAACATTTGAGTTGAATCTTAAACCACAGAAGAGAATTTAATGGAAGAGAACAATGAAAATTGGGTCAAGAATGTTTTGTACATCACTGTTTACAATAGCCAAGACATAGAAGCAGCTTAAATATCCATTGACAGATTAATGGATAAAGAAGATGTGGTTTATGCATACAAGGGAATACTACTCAGCCATAAAAAAAGAATGAAATAATGTCATTTGCCATTTGGATGGACCTAGAGATTATCATCGGAGAAGGCAATGGCACCCCACTCCAGTACTCTTGCCTGGAAAATCCCATGGACGGAGGAGCCTAGTAGGCTGCAGTCCATGGGGTAGCTAAGAGTGGGACACGACTGAGCGACTTCCCTTTCACTTTTCACTTTCATGCACTGGAGAAGGAAATGGCAACCCGTTCCAGCGTTCTTGCCTGGAGAATCCCAGGGACGGGGGAGCCTGGTGGGCTGCCATCTATGGGGTCGCACAGAGTCGGACACAACTGAAGCGACTTAGTAGCAGCAGCAGCAGAGATTATCATAGGGCTTCCCTCTTAGCTCAACTGGTAAAGAATCCACCTAAAATTAAGGTGACCCCAGTTCAATTCCTGGGCCAGGAAGATCCCCTAGAGAAGAATGGACTTCCCATTCCAGTATTCATGGTCTTCCCTGGTGTTTCAGATGGTAAAGAATCACTTGCAATGTGGGAGACCTGGGTTTGATCCCTGGGTTGGGACGATCCCCTGGAGGAGGGCATGGCAACCCACTCCAGTATTCTTGCCTGGAAAATCCCATGGATAGAGGAGCTTGGCAGGCTACAGTCTATAGGGTCACAAAGAGTTGGACATCACTGAGTGACTAAGCACAGCACAGCAGAGAGATTATCATACAAAGTGAAGTCATGGAAAGATAAATATTATATGATATCACTTACATGTGGGATATAAAAAAGTCATATAGATGAATGTATACACAAAACATAAATAGACTCACAGACATAGAAAACAGTCATGGTTACCAAGGGAAAACATGGTGGAGGGGGATAAATCAGGAATTTTGGAATAGCATACAGATCATACACTATATAGGACCTATTATATAGCACAGGGAAGTCTACTCAATATTCTGTGATAACCTAACTGATTTAACCTATAAGGGGAAATAATCTGAAAAAGAATGAATATATGTATAACTGAATCACTTTGCTGCACTCCAGAAACTAATGCAACATTATAAATCACTATATAATCCAATAAAATTTTTTTAAAGTACCAGGGGTTTATGAAGAGAGGTAGGGCATGTTTTGGGGTTATAAGGACGTTTTAGCTGAACACTGTTTTTTTGCTTTGTTTTGTTTTTCTCTTTGAGAGGTGAAAGTCGTGGCTCTGTGAGATGTTGCTACAGCTCTCTCTCTCTGATCCTGTTCCAGGAACTGGCGGTTGGTCCCCAGCAGATTCCAATGCTCAGCAGTGGCTCCAGATGGACCTGGGAAACAGAGTGGAGATTACAGCAGTGGCCACGCAGGGAAGATTCGGAAGCTCTGACTGGGTGACGAGCTACAGCCTGATGTTCAGTGACACAGGACGCAACTGGAAACAGTACAAGCAAGAAGACAGCATCTGGGTAGGACATCTTTTCTCATCAGCTGAATAAAAATGAGATGCGATCATGGTAACCAGGGAACGTTTCTGTCATTTTCCTCTATGCAGATTGCCAGTAACTTGAGAACTATTGAATGCCCATTCAGAAATAATTAGACTTTGTCTAAGTCCTATCTCCAGTATGACTCCAGTTTGTAGCGAAATGAGGATATCTGTTACAAAAAGTTGAGCATTTTCCTCCTTTTCTGGTAACTTGGGAAGTTCACTGACTGGGCCTCAGTTCTTTCTTCAATAAAAACAACTACACCACAGAAGTCTGATCATTAATGAGAAGGTATTGGTTGACTGAGCATGCATTTATTATTTATTTATTATTTGCCAAGTACTTTATGTACCTTGCAATGATGGAATTGGCTCAGTTATGTAACTCAACCAAAGTTATCCAATTGGTGAATCTTGACCTGGAACTCCATAGCCTGGTCTGATTTTAAAGCCACTATGTTCCTCTGCCTCTATTCAAGTTTTGAAAACAATTTAAGTTTATAAATACAAAACAAATATAAATTTTAGGATGATTTTGCCTTTACAGACAATCTTCAGCTTGGAAATAAAGGACAGTTTGGTCCAAGTTGTAGAAAAAAAGTTCCTTCCACACCCCTAGACCCCAAAGAATACCTGAAAGACTGTCCCCAAATTATGAGGTGGGGAAAGGGAGTTAGAGACAGAGAGCAAAAGGCACCCAGAGGAGATTTCAGAAACTCATGCACTAAATAAAATAATGTATTGGTTCCTGTTGCTTTTACTTTAGGGAAGAAAACCCCATGAGACATTTATTTTTTTTTTCGAAATATATGTACTTATAATGTGAAGATTTGGCAGTTGATCACATTATCTTTTCTTCTCATAATCTTCTCAGATTTCTTCCCTCTTAAATCAATCCCAATTATACTTTTAAACTGATGTTTGCACATGCATTTTTCTATATTGCTTTCATTCTTTTGGAAAAAAAAATCTATTTTATATTCACTGTTATTTGTTAATTGCCCACTCATCACAATTCTTAATTGAAATAAAGGTAAACTGTGGATTAAGATTAGTTATGGCAGACTGATTCTGGAGGATATTATAGTAGTCATCTTTATTTTGAGTTGTTTGTCATATTAGGTGGCAACATTTATACAGAACATGGATTTTTTTTCATTTTACAAATAGTCTCTTCTGGAGACTAGTATATTTTTTTTCAACTTTGAAGGCCTCATAAATTTTACAGGTTTTTTTAAATTTTGTTTTTAGTTTGAAAAGAGAAATAAATACCCTTCCCATTTTGAAGACCAATTTAAAGTTTTATGTTGACTTGAGAGGGATAGATAGACATGAGGTTATTTATTTTCTTTGGCATTTTCAATCAGAACTGGTTGTTTCTCAGATTGAATTGAAGTTTTCAGGTCTTTTGTTTAAATATTTTTTAAATCCTAAGCTTCATTTTCTTTAGAATAAAATAAATTGCTTTCAGCTTATTATATGGATCAGGACATAGTTCAAGAATGAACAGTTTCTCTGGGCTTACTTCCACAAAATCCCAAGCCCCTTAAAGGCAGGGGTCTGTCTTATAGGTCAGCCTCCATGACAATTGTTATTGGAGACGTAACATGAACTATTTTTTTGGATGGTTATTGCAACTGCAGAATTACCAGGACTTTCAGAATTGGAGGAAAGGAGACTGTTCCTGTCCCTTACCTCAGCCTCAAAATAGCCTTGATCTTTGGAAGGAGGCAAAAGATGCTAGGTGGGCAGAGGAGAAGAGGCAGGAAACCATTGTATGTAGCACAGTGGTAAATTCTAGCTAAGGCCTCCCCAAAGACACTTACAATGCCTTCAGGGCATTTGGGAGAGGTGGCAGCTTCAGGACCAAATTGTCAGATGCAGATTACCAGGAGGGGAAAAGATCTGTGAAGGGATCATCACCACCCAGTCACAGTGGGCGGGGACATCATGATGAGCCATGCACAGTAACAAGGCTCAAATGTTGAAAAAGAAATGCATGCCCACTTGTATCACTATTGAGGATGCTGACAGCTACTGAACAAAAATCGCACATTTCATTTGTAAGCAAATGTCATTCTGTATACATACAAAGATGTTACAAATTCTGGAGATTCAGTATGAACATCTCTGTAAACAAGAGGCATGAGGCCCACAGAGACCCATCCAAGTTCACATAACCAGACTTTGGTGATGCCAGACTGCAAAACTAAGTTTGGGTCCTAAATATACTCTATTGCCAAACTGTATTTTCTATTACTTCTTTACAACACTCGAATTTTTTCTAATTTTCACAAAACTGATTTACTTTTCTCACCTTAACCTTTTTCAGATCCACTGCAAAATAAGAATGGTAAACTCTATTGTCTATTTCATGCGCTACTTTTAAAATATAAAACTGAGAAAGCACTAATGCCATCTAACTGTGTTTTTTGCACATTTTAAATAGTGCTCAAATTCTCTGAAACTGTATATAGGCCTTATAGTAGGCCATCAAACAGAGACTCAGAGTATTTTACCAAACATTTCATGAGTATATGTAAGATCTGACTTGTGTCTACTATTCATTGATATTTCCATCAGATCGTATTATTGAATAAATAAGTTACCTTGAGGGTTTTTCTTTTTTCATTTTAAACTGAAAATTAGACTATAGATTCACCAGAGTTAGTCCTGATAAACAAGATGAAAGCAATAGCCAAACAAGCAAGTTTTAAAAAAATTATTTAAGTGATTTAACTTTTCAGAAAAAAGTCAGTACCCCACAACATCAATACAAAGTATCGACTTGATTGAGAATGCTGTATCACAGAAGTAGAAAATCTCTTGAATGAGACTTTCACAAGTCTTTTGAAGATCTTCAATTTTCAAATGAGATGGAGTTTGTAATGTTTATTTAAAGTTGATTTACTAAGCAGTAAAACTATAGCATTGAACCTCTCGGATGGAATACCAATTTACTAGTACTCAAGAGGTTTATTTTATTTTGCAAAGTTTATTTCAGAACAAAAATCCTGGACATACTCTTGTGCAACATACAGCAGTAAATATGCATGCTCTAAAAAATCTAATTTCTGGAATTTCTCATCTGGCACTAAATGGAATGTTCAGGAATGAGGCCACTGAGCAGCTGCTTAATGATGTACTATGATTTATGAGTAAGCCAGAGTCCCCACTTCACTAAATAATCAGATGTGAAAGTGTCTCAGGGACAAGCTTATCAAGACTTTTAGAGTCTTCAGTTCAGTTCAGTTCACTTCAGTCTCTCAGTCCTGTCCAACTCTTTGTGAACCTATGGACTGCAGCACACCAGGCCTCCCTGTCCATCACCAGCTCCCAGAGACCAAACTCATGTCCATCCAGTCGGTGATGCCATCCAACCATCTCATCCTCCTTCGTCCCCTTCGCCTCCTGCCTTCAATCTTTCCCAGCATCAGGGTTTTTTTCCAATAAGTCAGCCCTTTGCATCAGGTGGTGAAAGTATTGGAGTTCCAGCTTCAACATCAGTCCCTCCAATGAACACCCAGGACTGATCTCCTTTAGGATGGACTGGTTGGATCTCCTTGCAGTTCAAGGGACTCTCAAGATCTACAGTTCAAAAGCATCAATTCTTTGGCCCTCAGGTTTCTTTACAGTCCAACTCTGACATCCATATACAACTACTGGAAAAACCATAGCCTTGACTTGATGGACTTTTGTTAACAAAGTAATGTCTCTGCTCTATAATGTGCTGTCTAGATTGGTCATAACTTTCCTTCCAAGAAGCAAGCATCCTTTAATTTCATGGCTGTATTCACCATCTGTAGTGATTTAGAATCACTTTTAGATTCAAATTTTTTTCTTTATAAAATTTTTTGTATTTTTCTGTATTTTGAAAATTTCTTTTTTTTAATTTATTTATTTTAATTGGAGGCCAATTACTTTACAATATTGTAGTGGTTTTTGCCATACATTGACATGAATCAGCCATAGGTGTACATGTGTTCCCCATCCTGAACCACCCCTCCCACCTCCCTCCCCATCCCATCCCTCTGGGTCATCCAAGTGCACCAGCCCCAAGCACCCTGTCTCATGCATCGAACCTGGACTGGCAATCTGTTTCACATATGATAATATACATGTTTCAATGCTATTCTCTCAGTTTATCCCACCTTCGCCTTCTCCCACAGAGTCCAAAACACTATTCGATACATCTCTGTCTCTTTTGCTGTCTCGCATATAGGGTTATCGTTACCATCTTTCTAAATTCCATATATATGTGTTAGTATACTGTATTGGTGTTTTTCTTTCTGGCTTACTTCACTCTGTATAATAGGCTCCAGTTTCCCCCACATCATTAGAACTGATTCAAATGTATTATTTTTAATGGCTTAGTAATATTCCATTGTGTATATGTACCACTGTTTTCTTATCCATTCATATGCTGATGGACATCTAGGTTGCTTCCATGTCCTGGCTATTGTAAACAGTGCTGCGATGAACACTGGGGTGCATGTGTCTCTTTCAGTTCTGGTTTCCTTGGTATGTATCTGCAGCAGTGAAATTGGCATATGGCAGTTCTATTTCCAGTTTTTTAAGGAATCACCACACTGTTCTCCATAGTGGCTGTACTAGTTTGCATTCCCATCAACAGTGTGAGAGGGTTCCCTTTTCTCCACACCCTCTCTAGCATTTGTTTGTAGATTTTTGGATAGTAGCCATTCTGACCAGCTGAGATGGTACCTCATTGTGGTTTTGCTTTGCATTTCTTTGATAATGAGTGATGTTGAGCATTTTTTCATGTGTTTGTTAGCCATCTGTATGTCTCCTTTGGGGAAATGTCTGTTTAGTTCTTTGGCCTATATTTTGATTTGGTCATTTATTTTTCTGGAATTGAACTACAGGAGTTCCTTGTATATTTTTGAGATTAATTCTTTGCTTTGTTTGCTATTATTTTCTCCCATTCTGGAGGCTGTCTTTTCACCTTGCTTATAGTTTCTTTCGTTGTGCAAAAGCTTTTAAGTTTAATTAGGTCCCATTTGTTTATTTTTGCTTCTATTTCCATTAATCTGGGAGGTGGTTCATAGAGGATCCTGCTGTGATTTATATCGGAGAGTGTTTTGCCTATGTTTTCCTCTAGGGGTTTTATAGTTTCTGGCCTTACGTTTAGATCTTTAATCCATTTTGAGTTTATTTTTGTGTATGGTGTTAGAAAGTGACCTAGTTTCATTCTTTCACAAGTGGTTGATCAGTTTACCCAGCACCACTTGGTAAAGAGATTGTCTTTTCTCCATTGTATATTCTTGCCTCCTTTGTGAAAGATAAGGTGTCAATAGGTGCATGGATTTATCTCTGTGCTTTCTATTTTGTTCCATTGATCTATATTTCTGTCTTTGTGCCAGTACCATACTGTCTTGATGACTGTGGCTTTGTAGTACAGCATGAAGTCAGGAAGGTTGATTCCTCTAGTTCCATTCTTCTTTCTCAAGATTGCTTTGCCTCTTCAAGGTTTTTTGTATTTCCATACAAATTGTGAAATTATTTGTTCTAGTTCTGTGAAAAATACCGTTGGTAGCTTGATAGGGATTGTATTGAATCTATAGATTGCTTTCGGTAGTATACTTATTTTCACTATATTAATTTTTCCAATCCATAACTATGGTATATTTCTCCATCTATTTGTGTCCTCTTTGATTTCTTTCACCAGTGTTTTATAGTTTTCTATATATAGGTCTTTTGTTTCTTTAGGTAGATGTATTCTTAATTATTTTATTCTTTTTGTTGCAGAGGTGAATGGAATTGTTTCCTTAATTTCTCTTTCTGTTTTCTCATTGCTGGTGTCTAGGAATGTAAGGGATTTCTCTGTGTTAATTTTATATCCTGCAACTTTACTATAGTCATTGATTAGCTCTAGTAAATTTCTGGTAGAGTCTTTAGGGTTTTCTATGTAGAGGATCATGTCATCCGCAAACAGTGAGAGTTTTACTTCTTTTCCAATCTGGATTATTTTATTTCTTTTTCTGCTCTTATTGCTGTGGCCAAAACTTCCAAAACTATGTTGAATAGTAGTGGTGAGAGTGGGCACCCTTGTCTTGTTCCTGACTTTAGGGATAATGCTTTCAATTTTTCACCATTGAGGATAATGTTTGCTGTGGGCTTGTCATATATAGCTTTTATATGTTGAGGTATGTTCTTTCTATTCCTGCTTTCTGGAGAGGTTTTATCATAAATGGATGTTGAATTTTGTCAAAGGCTTTCTCTGCATCTATTATGACCAATCTAGGTAGCATATTAAAAAGCAGAGACATTACTTTGCCAACAATGGTCCATATAGTCAAGGAAATGGTTTTTCCAATGGTTATGTATGGATGTGAGAGTTGGACTGTGAAGAAAGCTGAGCACTGAAGAATTGATGCTCTTGAACTGTGGTGTCGGAAAAGACTCTTGAGAGTCCCTTGGACTGCCAGGAGATCCAACCAGTCCATCCTAAAGGAGATCAGTCCTGAGTGTTCATTGGAGGGACTGATGCTATAGCTGAAACTCCAATACTTTGGTCACCTCATGTGAAGAGTTGATTCATTGGAAAAGACCTTGATGCTGGGAGGGATTGAGGTCAGGAGGAGAAGGGGACAACAGAGGATGAGATGGCTGGATGGCATCACCGACTTGATGGACATGAGTTTGAATAAACTCCAGGAGTTGGTGATGGACTGGGAGGCCTGGTGTGCTGTGATTCACGGGGTCACAAAGTCAGACACGACTGAGTGACTGAACTGAACTGAACTCATTGAGATAATCATATCATTTTTATCTTTCAAACTGTTAATGTAGTGTATTACATTGATTAATTTGTGAATATTAAAGAATCTTTGCATCCCTGGGATAAAGCCCACTTGGGCATGATGTATGATCTTTTTATATGCTATTGGATTCTGTTTGCCAGAATTTTGCTAATGTTTTTTGCATCTATGTTCATCAGTGATATTGGCTTATAGTTTTCTTTTTTTGTGGCATCTTTGTCTGGTTTTGGTATTAGGGTGATGGTGGCCTCATAGAATGAATTTGGAGACTTACCTTCCTCTGCAATTTTCTGGAAGAGTTTGAGTAAGATAGGTGTTAGCTATTCTCTAAATTTTTGGTAGAATTCAGCTGTGAAGCCATCTGGTCCTGGGCTTTTGTTTGCTGGAAGATTTCTGATTATAGTTTATATTTCCATGCTTTTGATGGGTCTGTTAAGATTTTCTACTTCTTCCTGGTTCAGTTTGGGAAAGTTATTCTTTTCTAAGAATTTGTCCATTTCTTCCAAGTTATCCATTCTATTGGCATATAGTTGCTGATAGTAGTCTCTTATGATCCTTTGTATTTCTGTGTTGCCTGTTGTGATTTCTCCATTTTCATTTCTAATTTTGTTCGTTTGATTCTTCTGCGTTTGTTTCTTGATGAGAAGGGTTAATGGTTTGTCACTTTTATTTATCTTCTCAAAGAACCAGCTTTTGGCGTTCTTGATTTTTGCTATGGTCTCTTTTGCTTCTTTTGCATTTATTTCTGCCCTAATTTTTAAGATTTCTTTCCTTCTCCTAACCATGGGATTCTTCACTCCTTCCTTTTCTTTTTTTTTTTTTTTTCACTCCTTCCTTTTCTAGTTGCTTTAGGTGCAAGGTTAGGTTATTTAGTTGACTTTTTTTTGTTTCTTTAGGTAAGCCTGTATTGCTATGAACCTTCCCCTTAGCAGTGCTTTTACAGTGTCCCATAGGTTTTGGGTTGATGTGATTTCATTTTGATTCATTTCTATGCATATTTTTTTCTGTGATTTGTTCGTTATTCAAGGCATGTTGTTTAGCCTCCATATGTTGAAATTTTTAATAGTTTTTTTCCTGTTCAGTTCAGTTCAGTTCAGTTCAGTCGCTCAGTCGTGTCCGACTCTGCGACCGCATGAACTGCAGCACACCAGGCCTCCCTGTCCATCACCAACTCCCGGAGTTCACTCAGACTCACATCCATCAAGTCAGTGATGCCATCCAGCCATCTCATCCTCTGTTGTCCCCTTCTCCTCCTGCCCCCAATCCCTCCCAGCATCAGAGTCTTTTCCAATGAGTCAACTCTTTGCATGAGGTGGCCAAAGTACTGGAGTTTCAGCTTTAGCATCATTCCTTCCAAAGAAATCCCAGGGTTGATCTCCTTCAGAATGGACTGATTGGATCTCCTTGAAGTCCAAGGGACTCTCAAGAGTCTTCTCCAACACCACAGTTCAAAAGCATCTAATCTTACTGCATTGTGGTCAGAAAAGATGCTTGGAATGATTTCAATATTTTTTTTAAATTTATCAAGGCTAGATTTATGACCCAGAATATGATCTATCCTGGAGAAGGTTCCATGTGTGCTTGAGAAAAAGGTGAAATTCATTGTTTGGGGGTGAAATGTCCTATAGATATCAATTAAGTCTAACTGATCCATTGAGTAATTTAAAGTTTGTGTTTCCTTGTTAATTTTCTGTTTAATTGATCTATCCATAGGTGTGAGTGGGGTATTAAGGTCCCCCACTATTATTGTGTTATTATTAATTTCCCCTTTCATACTTGTTAGCATTATCCTTACATATTACAGTGCTCCTTCATTGGGTGCACATATATTTATAATTATTATATCTTCTTCTTGGATTGATCCTTTGATCATTATGTAGTGTTCTTCTTTGTCTCTTTTCACAGCCTTTATTTTAAAGTCTATTTTATCTGATATGAGTATTGCTATTCCTGCTTTCTTTTGGTCTCCTTTTGCGTGAAATATCTTTTTCCAGCCCTTCACTTTCAGTCTGTATGTGTCCCTTGTTTTGAGGTGGGTCTCTTGTAGACAGCATATTATAGGGGTCTTGTTTTTGTATCCATTCAGCCCGTCTTTGTCTTTTGGTTGGTGCATTCAACCCATTTACATTTAAGGTAATTATCAATAAATATGATCCTTTTGCCATTTACTTTGTTGTTTTGGGTTTGAGTTTATACACCCTTTCTGTGTTTCCTGTCTAGAGAAGATCCTTTAGCATTTGTTGAAAAACTGATTTGGTGGTGCTGAATTCTCTCAGCTTTTGCCTGTCTGTAAAGCTTTTGATTTCTCCTTCATATCTGAATGAGATCCTTGCTGGGTACAGTTATCTGGGTTGTAGGTTTTTTTCTTTCATCACTTTAAGTATGTTCTGCCATTCCCTTCTGACCTGAAGAGTTTCTATTGAAAGATCAGCTGCTATCCTTATGGGAATCCCTTTGTGTGTTATTTGTTGTTTTTCCCTTGCTGCTTTTAATATTTGTTCTTTGTGTTTGATCTTTGTTAATTTGATTAATAGGTGTCTTGTGGTGTTTCACCTTGGGTTTATCCTGTTTGGGACTCTGGGTTTCTTGGACTTGGGTGACTATTTCCTTCCCCATTTTAGGGAAGTTTTCAACTATTATCTACTCAAGTATTTTCTCATGGCCTTTCTTTTTGTCTTCTTCTTCTGGGACTCCTCTGATTCTAATGTTGGGATGTTTAACATTGTCCCAGGTGTCCCTGAGGTTGTCCTTATTTCTTTAAATTCCTTTTTCTTTTTTCCTCTCTGCTTCATTTATTTCTACCATTCTATCTTCTACCTTACTTAACCTATATCTGCTTCAGTTATTCTACTGTTGTTCCCCTCCAGGGTGTTTTTTTTTTTAAATCTCATTTATTGCATTATTCATTATTAATTGACTTTAAAAAAAATTTCTTCTAGGTCCTTGTTAAACATTTCTTGCATCTTCTCAATCCTTATTTCCAGTCTATTTATCTGTAACTACATTTTGTTTTCAAGATTTTGGATTATTTTTACTATCATTATTCAGAATTCTTTTTCAGGTAGACTCTCTATCTCCTCCTCTTAAGTTTGGTTTGGTGGGCATTTACCATGTTCCTTTACCTGCTGAGTATTTCTCTGCCTTTTCATCTTGTTTAGATTGCTGTGTTTGGGGTGGCCTTTCTGTATTCTGGCAATTTGTGGTTCCTCTTTATTGTGGAGGTTCCTCCCTGTGGGTGGGGTTGGATGAGTGGCTTTTCAAGGTTTCTTTGTTAGGGCATCTTGCATCAGTGTTCTGGTGGGTGGAGCTGGATTTCTCCTCTCTGGAGTGCAATGAAGTGTCCAGTAGTGAGTTTTGAGATATTTATGGGGTTGTTGTGACTTTGGGCAACCTATATAAAGAAGCTCAGGGCTATGTTCCTGCGTTGCTGGAGAATTTGCATGGTGTGTCTTGCTCTGGAACTTGTTGGCTCTTGGATGGTGCTTGGTTTCAGTGTAGATATGGAGGCTTTTGGATGAGCTCTTATCAATTAATGTTCTCTGGAGTCAGGAGTTCTCTGGTGTTCTCAGGTTTTAGGCTTAAGCCTCCTGCCTCTGGTTTTCAGTCTTATTCTTACAGTAGCCTCAAGACTTCTCCATCGATACAGCACCTATGATAAAACATCTAGGTTAATGGTGAAAAGATTCTCCACAGTGAGGGACACTCAGAGAGGTTCACAGAGTTACATGGAGATGAGAAGAGGGAGGAGGGAGATAAAGGTGACCAGGAGAAGAAGAGGGGGAATCAAAAGGGGAGAGAGCAATCTAGCCAGTAATCAGTTCCCTATGTGCTCTCCAAAGGGTGGAACCCTCAGAGAGGTTCAGAGAGTTACATAGAGAAGAGAAGAGGGAGGAAGGAGATAGAGGTGACCAGGAGGAGAAAAGGGGAATCAAAAGGAGAGAGACAGATCTAGGCAGTAATCAGTTTCCTAAGTGTTCTCCACAGCGCAGAACACACGAAGAGATTCACAGAGTTGGGTAGAGAAGAGAAGAGGGAGGGAGGAGATAAAGGTGACCTGGGGGAGAAAAAAGGAAAGTCAAAAGGGGGAGAGAGTAATCAAGCCAGTAATCATACTCCTAAGTAAATTTGGGTAATGAAGATTGGATTCTTAAAGGTACAAAATTGATAACAAATACCAAAAATTAAAGATTAAAAATCTAGGGTAGAGGTTAGACTCTCAAAAATACAATATTTTAAAAAATCACAAAAATTATAAAATATATATATGAAATTTGATTTTAAAATAAGGTCTTTTTTTTCAAGGTAATAGGTTATAAAAATGAAAATTAAAGGATTAATAGAGGACTTAAAAATATTTTTTTTTAAATTTAAAAATGATAATAGTAAAAATATATCTGAGTATTTCTCTGGAGGTGTTGATGTCAGTGTAGGGTCACTTCAGTTTCAGATAGTTTCTTGTTCCAGCATATACTTCTCAAGATCTATAGGCCCCTTCCAATGTAGTTGGTGCTAACTACAGGGTTTTAATCTGTTGCACCTATCACTTCCAACGTGGTTCCCTCTGTTTATTTTTGGCTTCTTCTGTTGCAGGTCTCTTCAATGTCTAATTTCTGCCCTGACACAGGGGGCAAAGATGGTCACTTATTTAGGTTTACTTGTTCAGTCGTGCTGTGGGGAGGGAGGAACACTGCAAACAAATATCACTGGTGTGTGTGGGGAGTACTCGCAGTGTCCCAGCCACACTGGGTTTGCCCCTACTCATGGCATGCGTGCTTTCCTGGTCTACACTGCTCAGGCTCCAGGCTGCCCTGCAGGGGAATTGTCTAAAGTGGGCCCTGGGTTGCGTGCACTTCTCAGGTCTAAGCCACTCAGGTTCAGGTTCTTGGATACTCAGCAAAGGCGCAGACTCATTTGGGCCTGTGTTTTGTGCCCTTCCCAGGTCTGAGCAGCCAGGCACTCTTTGGGGGGGGGGGGAGGGGGAGGGGGGTTGTCTTATCACCTCCCCCATCCCAGCTGCTTGGTTTCCTGGGTGTGCAGTGGACACGCTGCCTCAAGTGTGCTCTGTGTCTCTTCTGGGGAGCTGATCTCTGGCTGTGACCCTCCCAGGGGATGTCAACCATCCAGAATACCAGGAAGTCTTGGTTAGCAACTGGGAGCCTGCTCTCAGTTTGGTAGAGGATGCCCCTTTTCCTGCTCTGGCTGCCTCAGGTCTGCCTCTCTGCCTCCACCGGGGGATGGGCCAGTCCACAGCCGGCTAGCTCTCCTTTGGCATTCCCTCAGTCCTTTGTTCTGTGAGTGGGCGAGCAGTGCCTTAGGTTAGGGCTTTTTGTAGGATAGTTTTCTCTCTCTCTTTTTCTTCCTCTCTCTCTCTGGCTATCCCACAGTTTGAGTTGCTATCTCATATTAGCTTCCTCAGATTGCCCTCAGGACATTCAGGCCCCGTCCTTATCCTAAGCAGTGCAGCTTGGGCTTTCCTGTTCAGCCCAAGCTTGCTGGTGGCGGATGTATGTGTCTGGGCTACTTCTGTGCTTGGAGTTGCCATTAGGCATGTGATCTGTGGGGTCTATTTATTTATTTTTCCTCCCAGTTATGTTACCCTCTGAGATTCTGAAACTCCCCACAGAACCGCTGGTGAGAGGGTTTCTTGGTGTTTGGAAACTTCTCGTCTTTTAAGACTCCCTTCCTGGGACAGATCTCCATCCCTAACTCTTTTGTCTCTCTTTTTATCTTTTATATTTTGTCCTACCTCCTTTCTAAGACAATGGGCTGCCTTTCTGGGTGCCTGATGTCCTCTGCCAGTGTTCAGAAGTTGTTTTGTGGAATTTGGTCAGCATTCAAATGTTGTTTCAATGAATTTGTGGGAGAGAAAGTGGTCTCCCCATTCTATTCCTCTGCTATCTTAGGACCACCCCTAGATTTAGGTTTAGAATCTTAGCACATTCCAAATATGGTTTGATCTCCTTACTGTCCAAGGGATCCTCAAGAGTCCTCTCCAATACCACAGTTTGAAAGCATCAATTCTTCAATGCTCAGCCTTCTTCATGGTCCAACTCTCACATCTGGATATGACTATTGGAAAAATCATAGCTTTGACTATATGGACTTTTGTGGGAAAAGTGATATCTCTGCTTTTTAATACAGTCTATATTTGTCATAGCTTTTCTTCCAAGGAGCAAGTGTCTTTTCATTTCATGGCTTCAGTCACCATCTGCTGTGATTTTGGAGCTCCCAAAAATAAAGTATGTCACTCTTTCCATTGTTTCCCCATCTATTTACCATGAAATGATAGGACAAAATGCCATGGTCTTTGTTTTTTGAATGTTGAGTTTTAAGCTGGCTTTTTAACTCTCCTCTTCCACCTTCATTGAGAGGCTCATTAGTTCCTCTGTGCTTTCTTCCATTAGGGTGGTGTCATGGCATATCTGAGGTTATTGGTATTGCTCCAGGGCAGTCTTGATTCTAGCTTGTGATTCATCCAGCCTGGCATTTCTCATGATGTACTCTGCATGTAAGTTAAGTAAGCAGGGTGACAATATACAGCCTTGATACACCTCTTTCCCAATTTTGAACTAGTCAGTTATTCTATGTACAGTTCTAATTGTTGCTTCTTGATCTGCATCCAGGTTTCTCAGGAGGCAGTTATGGTGGTCTAGTATTCCCATCTCTTTAAAAATTTTCCAGTTTGTTGTGATCCACACAGTCAAAGGCTTTAGTGTAGTCAATGAAGCAGAAGGAGATGTGTTTTTCTGAAATTCCCTTGCCTTCTTTATGATCCAGTGGATGTTGGTAATTTGAAGTTTGATTCCTCTGCCTGTGTACAACTGTAAGTTCTCAGCCATGCACTGTTGAAGCCTAGCTTGAAGGATTTTGAGCATTACCTTACTAGTATGTGAAATGAGTGCAGTTTCAGTCCTTAGTCCCTTGTGTGTCAGTGTTCAAACCCTGATTCATTCAAATACAATTGACTCATGATTTATTTAAGCATGAATCCACTTATGTCTCCTACATACAACATGCAAGTGTTCCAACATACATTCCCTTTTATATGCATTTATATGTTCCTTTATATTCTGCTATTTATCACTCTGAAATTTCAAAGATGGCCACCAATGCATGTGTTTTGATATAAAGTCCTCTATTTTTATTTTTTAGTTTATTGTTTAATCTTGCTTCTTTAATTTTATTGAAGTATAGTTGATTTACAATGTTCTGCCAATTTCTGCTGTACAGTAGAGTGATTGTTATATGTGTATATACCCTCTTTATTTAAATAGTTTATTTATTTATTTGAATGTGTCAGATCTTACCTGCAGCACACAGGATCTTCCATTGTGGTGCATGATCTCTCTAACTGTGGCTTGAGGTCATATTTGCTCCAGCATGGGGGATCTTAGTTCACTGACTGGGGACTGATCCCACATCTCCTGCATTGCAGGGTGGATTCTTAACTACCGGATCCCCAGGGAAGTCCCCACATTCTTTTTTTTTTTTAGTATTATTTTCCATTCTGGGGTACCACAGCATATTGAGTATTGTTCACTCTGCTATACAGTAGACCTTGCTGACTTTCACAAGTCTTTCTTTTAAACCACCTCATCCATATTGCTGCTGACTGATCTTGTACAAGTTAATCAAGATTCTTCTTCTCTTTCCACGTCTCTGAAGTACATTATCTGAATATACTGCATTTTATCAATATCAGGTTCAGAGCTTTCTTTTCTAAAATCATGTGCCACTTCCCAAATACATTAGCCCTCTAGTCTTTCATGATAGAATCCTTTGACCTGGATGATATGATGTTCTGTGATTTTCTGTAGCTTTCTGGAGTCTGTCTTTTATGAAAGGGTTTGCATATGCTGTTTACCACCTCTCTCCCATAAAGGTCAGTTGAAACAATGGACTATACATTTGGGTCATCTGTTCCCCAATTTCACCCTTGAGTGCCCTCTAAACTCTCTGGGAGAGGCTCTCTGATCTTCATGATTTATACACATTTGTTCTGCCAATTTGGCCCTAAAACATCCTGAGTATTGATCACTGTCTGAAGTAGTATTTCAAGCTTACCAGTTTCAGAAAACAATTTGAGAGTGAGAATCTCATTATCGTCAACATATATCTTTTAAACTCTTATTAGACACTATATATCATGCTGTGCATTAGGCATAACAAGGAGCTTGAAGATGTAATTAATCCTTCCCATGGATTAAACTATTAAGGACATGCTGCAACCCAGCCTATGTGTATAAGTAGCACAGATGGTAGTTCAGATGCACTAAGCTGTCAAGGTGTGCTTAATAGTATATGGGTGGGAGGAGCTTGGATGAGTTGAAAGAGAAGGGACCAGGTTTAAGTTACTTTGGCTTCCTGGAAACTACAAAATGTGGTATGCCTAATAAAAATTACATAAAGCTAGGAAGGTAGAAAAAGGAAATTGTGGGAAGAGAAGAACATTCATAGTAGGAGTGTTACCTAACTGAACTAGGGTCCTTTTGCTTGACTTGGAGCAAAGTCAATCTACTGACACTGGGTTGTGATGGAGGAAAGTACAGTATTTATTGCAGGCATCCAAGCAAGGAAAATAGGCAGCTCATAGACAAAAGACCTGAAGCCCCCAGTGACTTTTGCAGATGGGCTTTTTAAGGACAGTATGACAAATGAGTGATCAATCAGCTTATACACAATTCTCTGATTGGTTGATGGTGACAATAGAGTGTCATGTTCCAGGAATGTCGATCATCAGTGTTCTGGTTGCAATCCATCTGGAACCTACAGGCTGCTGGTCAGCATGTAGTTAACTTCTTCCATTTGGTGGAGGTTTCAGTACATGCAAAACAACACAAGATTATGGTTCAGAAAATTACCTACAGCCCTTGAGGAGGAACTAAAGGTCCTTGACTTTGTTTTATGGCTAAACTATTATTATTTTGTCTAACTTGACGGCTTTTCTTTGTGTCTGCATAGTCTCACTTATCTGATTAAATTTGCTCTTTGGAACTTGAGGAAGGCATCAGAGGCTAATGATTTTCTACAAACAAGAGGGAGAAATATGAGAGTCTGTCCTCAGGAAGGCCTCACAGGGTCCTTCTTGGTTTAGGAGAAACAACTTAAAGGAAAGAAACTACAAGAAACAGCTTAAAGGAAAAATACAAATTTTGAAGACACCCAAATTAATAAGATTAGGTACAAGATTTACCTGGTCATTTGCACAAGGTAAACCTGGAGAGGGAGACAAATCTAGCCAGTCAAGATTTGTAGCCTATTATTATTACTGTGGAGAAGGCAATGGCACCCTACTCCAGTACTCTTGCCTGGAAAATCCCATGGACAGTGGAGCCTGTTGGGCTGCAGTCCATGGGGTCGCACAGACTGAAGCAACTTAGCAGTAGCAGCAGCAGCAGATTACTGTATCTTCTCTAGCTATAGATCAAAGCAACTAAGTCATTCTGTGTTCATCATTTTGTTTTGAGATTTTTTTGTTAAATCACAAAGACCATCAGAAAATGCTATTAAAACATTTTTCAAGATTTCATTAATAGTTCTTTCTTTTATTCTCCCTTACACACATAAACACCTAAGCTTTTAATATAGCTGCTCATTTCCTAGCTGGACATTGTTAATAACTCTTTTAAGAGCTTGGCATGCTCAGAATCTTGCCCCTATTTTAATGGAGACCATTAATGCAAAAGCAAGGTATCACCATGCACCAGGTCAAGGGAAATGTAGAGGCTTTTGATTAGGGTCAGATTCCAGTTTTATCATTACTTTATGGTTACTTTTATGACCTTGAAAATGCTACTCAGCCTCCTTGGAGGGATCATTGTCTCCATCCATGGCAGGCATATATCTAGAAACTTTCAGACCCTTTAAATCCATTTTTCTACATTTCTCTGCTCAGACTCCTTGGTTTATGCTCTGCCTTGGAGAAATACATGGCAGTAAGCCCTGAGAATCACTATGGATCCAGTTTAGACCAGACAAGCAAAATTCTTCAAAGTTTAATATATGTTTCCCTTGAATAATCCTGATTCTATGCTAAGCATTTTTGTTCACCTTCGATTCTCTTATCACCAGATAAAATTGTGCAGAAAAGGGGAGTGAGAACAACTGGCCAGTCAACACTGTGGAAGCAACAGCTGGTCTTTACCTCAAACCAGCAGGCTTCCCTCCAACCCTCTGGCTCCACACTTAGCCCTTGAAAGTTTCTCATGGATGCCCATATGTTTTCCCTTCTTAATGTTAGAACTGCTGAAATGTTTCAGAGAACTTCCCAACATGAGGTCTACCCTCTTTCAGGAGTAAATACCTTTCGCACATTTACACATGTGGCATTTAAACACACACATGGACAGAGAGTCAACATGTAGTCTTCGGGATTAATATTCACACAGACACTTTCTAGGGGAGAGCAGATGTTTGCAGTCTCTACAAACCGGTTGCATTTGTAATGGGAAAGGATCCAGCAGCTTATATCAAAGCAAGGAGGATGATCTGCTTAAAATTAATTCTTCTAAATCTACTGATTTTAGATTAATCTTATCACTAAGGTACTTAGTGGTTCACAGGGAACTTGACTTATAATTGTATTTCCAATATTTATAAACCAGTTCAGTTTTGGAACTACCCTCCTTAGATCAGAAGAAATTAGAGTTAGTATCTCAGCTTTAACATGTAGCAAAGATTTAAATTTTCTTACGTAAATAAATTATGCTAGCTAGGTATAATAACTACAAAAAATAACTCAACTATCCTCTATTTATTTAGTATTCAACTACCATGATTTTTTTTTTCTTTCCTTTTTACATAGATTATCTCAGGTTTTAAGTCTAATACCTAGAGATTCTGTGACTTTGATAAATAGCTAAAACCCTAGGAAGCTCAGTTTCCTCCTCTGTTAAGTGGATATAATGAGTGCACTATATCTGTAAAGGAGGGATTCTCAAAAATGAATGTGTATCAGAATGCCCCATAAGCTTATTAAGACACAGGTTGTTGGGCCATTCTTGGGGAGCTTCTGATCCAATAGATCTGAGGTGGGGCTTAAATTTTCCATTTATAACCTGAAGTTATAAAGGTGATACTGGCACAGCTGATAAGGGGATCTCACTTTGAGAACTAGTGTGTAAACTATAAATGGATGAATGCCTATAAGGTTTACAATCACTTTGCTCTATACCTGAAACTAACACAACATTGTATATCACATGTATACTATCATGTAAGAATTGAATTGCCAGTCTATGTCTGACGCAGGATACAGCATGCTTGGGGCTGGTGCATGGGGATGACCCAGAGAGATGTTATGGGGAGGGAGGTGGGAGGGGGGTTCATGTTTGGGAATGCATGTAAGAATTAAAGATTTTAAAATTAAAAAAATAAAAAACTAAACTGTTAAAAAAAATAAAAAATAAATAAATAAAAGAACAGAAAAAAAAAAAAAAAGAAAATAGATAAACAAGGATATATTGTACAGCACAGGGAATTATGCCCATTGCCTTGTAATAAGTTGCAATGGAGTATAACCTGTAAAAATACTGAGTCACCATGTTGTACACCTGAAAGTAATGCAGTCTTACAAAATAAATCAACTATACTTCAGTAAAAATTGCTTATCTTAAAAAATCAAGTGAACCTGAAACTGTCATGACATTGTTAACTTGCCATACCCCAATACAAAATAAAAATTTTCAAGCTTGAAAAAAGCAAATAAATGATAAAATTGTTATCCCTATTAAATGTAGGTACAAGTGCAATACCTGGTGGCAATACCCAGAGGACCTTATCTCTCAGGTTTCTTTCTTTTGAGTTTTGCATCTAAAATGGAAGCAAGTTTTAATATGCCAGATTTTTGTTTTTTTTTTTAATAAACTGAGTACCTAATGAAGAAGGTGCGATCTCCTTGTGATTACTGGCAAAGATAGTTATCCACCCAGGCTCCTTAAAGACAATTAGCTGAGAGTTCTGTTCGCAGAAAGAAGAGCTAGAAAGGAGCCTAGGGGAGTTACTGATGCCTCAAGAAAAGGGCTCTAGTCCAAAGTCTGAAGCCCCAAGTGCCTGCTTGGCTCTAGCCAGATGGAAAGATTCCAGGCCAGTGGGGACCTCAAGGAGGCTAAGAGTCTCTCAAGTGTTTTTTTTTAAAGTCCAAAGGAAAGTAAGCTTCATTAAGTTTGTTATTTTAATGACAGTGGTTGATACTAAGGGGAAAAGCATAACATAGAAACCACAAGTTTCTCTTCCTGTTAAATATTGTTGTTACTTCAATGTTAATAAAAGGAGAGCACTGCAGGAGTTGATTTTGTGTTTCCAATCTAACCAATTGCTATTGTTCTTGGTGGAGGGTATCCTTCCCACAGCCTTGTAACCAGTGGCACTACTGCTCTTGTGGTGGCTCTCTGAATTTCAGAGATAAGGTGATTGATAGCACTAAATTTGTCTAGACATTAACCTTGACAATAATTGTCTAATTTAAGGACTCCAGAATTACTTGGAAATGAAATCTCAAGTCCATAGAAAAAGGGAACAGTGCTTTTCTGTTTTGTTTAAGTACTGGAAGGAGAGAGAGGGACTCAGAAAAACTGGGCTGAAATTATTTTGACCTGAACATCGTAGGTGCTTTGTTGTGTGGGAGGGAGATATAGTTGCAAATAGCAGTTAAAAAAAAAAATCTGTACCAGAGAATCATGGACCTCTAGCTTCCTGTCTTATGTGATTGTAATTTAGGATATCAAGCATCTTTTAGGTGCATTCTGCATAGAATAAATTAAGGAGACTTCAAGAGTAAGAATGTAGATATCCTTAGTCAAAGGTAAGATAAATACATGGAAAGGTACATAGTGAAAGGGTATGTGTAGATGGGCATAGAGATGAGAGCATGAAGTTTCTGACTTGTCAATAAAACAAGTGCTATGAATTTTTTTCACATTAACTCTTTTGATCTGGCAGCTGTTCATTCATCATTGTGTCCTATCTGTCCCTATTTGTGACCCAGTGCAATATCTGAGGGCCAGAATCCCATTAAAGGACTCTGAAACAAAGTAGAAGGAACAGAGGAAGGCTAAGAAGATAAGCCTGGACAAGTTAGTGCCATATTCTCACCAGCTCACCTGCCTGTGTGTGATAACATCTGTGGATATGAAAGTCTCTAAGTATAGGTGAGAAAACGAAGAGTCCTGACTAGAGTAGGGATCCATGACAAAATCCACTCTTTTGTTTTATTTATTTTGTATTGAAATATAGTTGATATACAATGCTGTGTTAGTTTCAGGCATGCAGCAAAGTGATTCAGGTATATATTGTGTATATATATATATATATATATATATGCTTTTTAATATTGTCCTCCCTTATAGGTTATTAAGAAATATTGAGTAGGGTTCCCTGTGCTGTACAGGGGGTATTTGTTGATTATTTTATATATAGTAGTGTGTATATGTTAATTCTGACTTCCTAATCTATCCCTAACCCCCATCTGCCCTTTTGTAACCATGAACTTGCTTTCTATGTCTGTGGGTCTATTTCTGAGTAGAAGTGACTTTCTGCCTAAAATTTCTATATCCTGGTATCCCTCCTAACCTCCCCTACCTGGTGTATAAGTGTGTAGGTATTGTGTTTCAGACACTGTGTTTATATGAGTGCTTTGAGTATGTGAGAATTTAAGAAAGGATATGTATGACGTAGGGTGCAGCTTGCTTGGGGCTGGTGCATGGGGATGACCCAGAGAGATGTTGTGGGGAGGGAGGTGGGAGGGGGGTTCATGTTTGGGAACGCATGTAAGAATTAAAGATTTTAAAATTTAAAAAAAATTAAAAATTTTAAAAAAAATTAAAAAAAAAAAACACACACACACAAAAAAAAAAAAAAAAAGAAAGGATATGTATGTACCAAGCCATAGTTTGGGAAGGGCACCTAAAGGGCTCTGTATATATGGTTAATAACAAAATATCTGGGGAAGATCTTGTGCTTGTTAGCCACACTTTGCCTGAGGATCTATCCTTTGGTCCCCATTTCATCAAGCCAGTTGTCCTCTGGTGCTCCTGTCCAGAAACACCATGGCTGCCATCACTGGTGCATGTGGCTTCAGCAGATGCATTCCAGGGGGCTCACGGTGAGGAAAAATTGCTCTGCTCGGCTGAGTCCATGTTACCTTATCTCTGAGGCACCCCTAGGAGAGAGAGGCAGCTGCCCAGCATGGCCTGGAGTCCAGTGTCTCCTTCTTTGGTGGGGATCCTAATCTGTTGTTGCTGCTAAGTAGCTTCAGTGGTGTCCGACTCTTTGCGACCCCATAGACGACAGCCCACCAGGCTCCTCCATCCATGGGATTTTCCAGGCAAGAGTACTGGAGTGGGTTGCCATTGCCTTCGCCTAATCTGTTGTTAATGTTTCCTTTATATGTACCTTTCCTTATTCTGCATTATGTGCTGGACTTCTCTTTCTGACATGGACTGCCAATGGATGAATAATTCCTAAAATGGCTAAATGACAACTCAATAAATGGCTTTGTCAATTTTGTATAATAAGTCAAATACACATAATAGAAAATGCAAAATCCTCCTTCTTGTAACATGGTAGAGAGGTTTTAAAAATAACTGTCTAGTTGCAGGAACTTTTTGAGACGTTTGCAAAATCGATAAGACAACTTTGTAAATCTTTTTTTCTAGAAACTTGAAATCTAACAGACTATCTTTATTGAAAGGTAAAGATATGAATGAAAAGTCTGCTATTGTTAGAATGTTACCCTATTATTTAAGCTAGAGGTGGCAAATTGTGGATATATATGCACATATATGTGTGTGTGTGTGTTTGTTAGGTATATACACATGTACACATACATATGTATACATATTACTACTTAAAGATAATGTACATATATTTATAAATTTAAATTATATGACTATACTTATAGATTTGGGTATGTAGCTCAGTTGGTAAAGAATTTGCCTGCAGTCCAGGAGACCCGGGTTCAATCCCTGGGTTGGGAAGATCCCCTGGAGAAAGAAATGGCAACCCACTCCAGTATCCTTGGCCTGAAAAATCTCATGTACAGCGAAGCCTGGTGGGCTGCAGTTCATGGGGTCACAAAGAGTCGGGCATGACTGAGCGATTGACACTGACACTATCTTTATCTTTAAATACATTTAAATTAATATATATGGTGTATATACATATGTATATTCATGCATATATCTTTAAATCTTAACATGTTTCATCCTGAGATTTCTTTAATTGTAAATCCTGATCTTTCAAAATTTCTTTTTTACACTTCTGACAGAAATTAAAAGAGTTAGAAGATTATTACTCCATTTATTTTGTATTAAAACCTTGATATTAGAATTATATATCACAACAGTAATATATGCGTGTGTGTATTAAGTTGCTTCAGTCGTATCTGACTCTTTGCGACCATATGAATGGGTAGCCCACCAGGCTCCTCGTCCATGGGATTTTCCAGGCAAGAATACTGGAGTGGGTTGCCATGTGCTCCTCCAGAGGATCTTCCCAAAACAGGGATCAAACCCTTATCTTTTATGTTTCCTGCATTGGTAGGTGGGTTCTTTACCTCTGGTACCACTTGAGAAGCCCATAGTAATATATATACATTCTGATAGTTTTGTAAAGCTCTGTTACTTCTGCCACTAGGTCACTTCAGTCATGTTCAACTTTGTGCAACCCCATACACAGTAGCCCATCAGGCTCCGCTGTCCCTGGGATTCTCCATGCAGGAACACTGGAGTGGGTTGCCATTTCCTTCTCCAGCTCTGTTGCCCATTGCCAAAGCCTTATTCAGACAACATATTACGTTCAAGACATAATGACCCAGCAAGACTCTAACATTTTATGGTAGAGATTACCTTTGAATAAGAAGCACTGTTTGATATGATTACAGATTTCTTGTTTTTCAGTCACTAAATCATGTCGAACTCTTTGTGATCCCATGGACTGCAGCATGACAAGCTTCCCTGTCCTTCACCATCTCCTGGAATTTGCTCAAACTCATGTCCCTTGTGTCGGTGATGGCATCCAACCATTTCCTCCTCTGTTTTCCCCTTCTCCTCCTGCCTTCAATCTTTCCCAGCATCGGGGGCTTTTTCAATGAGTTGGCTCTTCACCTCAGGTGGCCAAATTATTGGAGTTTCAGATTCAGTATCAGTCCTTCCAATGAATATTCAGGGTTGATTTCCTTTAGGATTGACTGGTTTGATCTTGCTGTCCCAGAGACCCTCAAGAGTCTTTTTCAGCAAATACATAGACAGGTATAGATATAGATATCATTTTTCCTGTATCTACCTTTTAGGCATACTGGAAACACTGGTACTAGCAACATGTATTGGATGTCTACTATGAGCCCCGTTTGTGCTGACTGCTTTTATAAACTCTGCAGAAAAGAGGTCATTTCCACTTAAAGATGGGACAATAGGATTCATGGAGTTAATCACGAACCCTACTCCAAATGAATAGAAGGACTGAGATTTTAAAAGGCACCATCTGAGTCCAAAGTGCATGTCCTTCCCATTACAGGACTCATCCCTAATCAGCAAAAACACTCACCTCCTGCTGGCATAGAGATGTGCCAGCTGCTTTCCTTTAAAAAGTAGCTATCACCATTCTTTGAGACTGGCATGATCCTTTGCTTTTTCTACTCAGGATGACCCTGATGAAGGAACATGTTAAGGTTTTATTGAGTGTGTTTTTCTGTCATTCTGTGACTTGGGTGGTTTACTTGTTCAAAACAGGAAAAAAGAGCCAAAGGAAATAAGTGAATGCATTTTGGAACTAATTGGACACTACTTATCAGACTTTTGGGAGACTGAGTAATAATAATAAGGCAAGTGGACTGTGAATTATTTTCCACTTGCAAGTACTTTTGTTTATCTAACACTAGATATAGTGCTGTCAGCACCCAGGGGTTGTACTCCATGGATTTAGATAAGAAGATGATGGGGAAGGAGGATTTTTGATTCAAACTGTATCAGGATTATATTATTTCACTTGAATCTCTTTTCATTTAAAAGTATTTACTAAAATACTTCTTTTTGAATAGATTTAGAACATGAACCTTGGATTTAGGCAAAGCTGAGTTTGGGTCTTTGCTATTTAAAAATAGTGTCACCCCTTACTTTGCCAACAAAGATACCTCTAGTCAAAGCTATGGTTTTTCCAGTAGTCGTGTATGGATTGAGAGTTGCTCTATAAACAAAGCTGAGTGCTAAAGAATTGGAACTGTGGTGTTGGAGAAGAATCTTGAGAGTGCCTTGGACTGCAAGGAGATCCAACCAGTACATCCTAAAGGAGATCAGTCCTGGGTGTTCACTGGAAGGACTGATGCTGAAGCTGAAATTCCAATACTTTGGCCACCTGATGCGAAGAGCTGACTCCTTTGAAAAGACTCTGATGCTGGGAAAGATTGACGGCAGGAAGAGAAGGGGATGACAGAGGATTAGATGGTTGGATGGCATCACAGACTCAATGGACATGAGTTTGAGTAAGCTCTGGGAGTTGGTGACAGACAGGGAGGCCTGGTGTGCTGCAGTTCATGGAGTTGCAAAGAGTCAGACATGACTGAGCAACTGAACTGAACAGCATTTATCTCTCTGAGCCTTGAAGTTCACTTCTAGCAAAGTTTAATAAACCTCCATCAGATTGATGCAAGAATTCACTGACTGAGCTATCAAATCTGTCCAGATTCCAATGTCCCTGATATGTAAACAGTCATCAAATTAGCAACCCTTGTGTTGTTATTGGAAACAAATTTGAACCATGACCAATACTTTGTCAGAATACCCAAAGGCACCTTTCTTTCCTCAAGTATAAAATGATATTTACTTCAAAGTATCCCTGTTCATATTCCCAGTATGTTTTCTAGGCCAGTGGCATTTGTCAACTCCAGAGGATATAACATGCTAGGTACCTGCCGGTAAGAGGAGAACCTTTGTTGCTCTGAACAGTTAAGTGTTTCACTTATTGGGAGTAATGCAACTCAACTTCCTCCCAGGATGGATGAAATGTCTGCCATTCTTGTAGGTAGACACAGGTTACTAAGTAACATGACAGAAAAATATAAGTGGGTCTGAAAAGGTAAGCCACCTGGAGGGCTTGGAATTTAACTCTGAGCAGATTAAATCAACTCCTAGGAAAATCATTTGACTGTAGTTTCAAAATCAAAGCTGGGGCCTTGGTGGAGGATGGACTCTTATGACAGATGTCCTGGTAAAGGCTTACAATCTCAGGAATCATTTATCAGTATCTATTCTGGGCAATACTGGATAATAGAAGCACATCATTTATTCAATTCAAAATGGTCTGGCTAGCCAGACAAAATGAGTCAGTTGAAATACTTACTTTTGACTGATTTCCAAAAGTCCAAGCTTGTTTTGCAGTTTGTTTTACTGATGGTACATATTCCTTAAACTACATTTTAGACACTTTTAAACTTGCACACAGACTTGTAGAGGGTTGAATAGTTTCCCCACTAAATTCATGTCCACTTGGAACCTCAGAATGTGGTCTCTTGTGGAAACAAGGTCTTTGTGAATGTAGGCAGTTAAGGACCTTGAGGCAAATCATCATGGAATTGGGGAGAACTCTAAATCCAGTGACTGTCATTCTTATAAATGGAGGAGAGGACACCAAGAAACAAGACGAAGATCATGTAAAGATGGAGTCAGAGGCTGAAGGAATGCAGCTACAAGCTAGGGAATACTACAGATGGCCAGGAGCTATCAGAAGCTAGGAAGAGACAAGGAAGGGATCTTCACTAGAGGTTTCAGAGAGAGTATGGCCCTGCTTACACCTTGATTTTAGACTTCTGGCCTCCAGAACTATGAAATAATTTGTGTTAAATCCACTCAGTTTAGCTAATTTGTGTGGCAGCCATAGGAAACTACTTCGTGTATGAATTTGAGAATTCTGCTATGATTTCACACATGAATTTCTGAGTTTCTCTACTGAGGTATGGACTGTGCACATCAGCTTCTTTAATAACCTCTCCAATTTTGCCACAGCTCCTAGCACAAGACAGCCACGGGTTCAACAGAGCCATGACTTGCTGTGCCTCGTAATGCTTTTCCATCTTTAAGACTTTACACTCTTAGTAACACTGTCAGGAAGCATTTAACAGGAGGCTCCTGTGTGCTGTTTTGGATCTGTCAGGAATTATTTGTTTCTTATTATTAGTAACACCATCACTTGGAATTTTCCTGAAATCCCCACCATGTCCCTTCAACACATACATCTCCAGTTCTGTAAATGTTCTCTTATCTTTTAAGATTCAGTTCAAATATTATCCCAGGCCCCCAATGACACTTCTCCTACATTAATCACTTTGAGTAGAGTGATCTCTTGCACATCTTTCTTTCCTGTACACTTTGTTTTGTCATGTCTTAGGATGGTAAAGAATCTGCCTGCAATGCAGGAGACCCAGGTTTGATCCCTGGGCAGGGAAGATCCCCTGGAGAAGGGTATGGCTACCTACTCCAGTATTCTTGCCTGGAGAAGTCCATGGACAGAGGAGCCTGGTGGAATACAGTCCACGGAGTCACAAAGAATCAGACACGACTGAATTACCAACAGTTTTCTCTTAGGACTTAAAGCAATTCTTCTCTTTCTTTTGTTGCAATCCCTCCAAATATAGCTTCATGGGAGTTAGTCTTGTACAAGAAACTGAGCAGAATGATTATGGAAGACAGAGTCCAGTCTGGTAGGCAACTCCACATGTAGGTAACACAAAGTTTGAGGTCATCAGATGCACACTTTTACATGTAAAATGAATAAAGAAAGTCCTGCAGTATAGCACAGTAAGCTATAATCAATATCCTAAGATAAAACATAATGGAGAAGAATATTTTAAAAAATGTATATTTGTGTATAACTGAGTCACTTTTCTGTAAAGCAGAAAGTAACACAACATTGTGAATCAACTTTGCTTCATTAAAAATATAAATAAATAAATAATATCTCATAATAGAAATATACTGTTTGCCCTGGCTGCCTCATTCCAAGCTGATAAAACAGAAATGTTCTCTAAAATTACATTTCCATTATTATAAATATGACTTGAAAGCCATACAATTGATGCATTTGCTAGAGATTATCTTTTGCCCATAGCTCATTAAAGCTGTCCTGCTATATCACACATATTCCTAGGAACAACTATATGGAAGCCCCACACAACAAAGTGACCCATGCAAATGACTTGATGTGAGAAAAATACCCACAGCAAAGCAGATCACATAATGACTCTGAGTGGCTACAAATCTGAGATGTGGACAATGAATGAGCTATCTTGGAGGAGGCAACCAGGGTTGGCAGGGAAAAGAAGAGAGTGCAATATCTCATTAATTTGTTCCTAGCAAACAGTTTTCAAGGATTTGCCACAGAGTGATGCTCTTTGTATAAGACCAAAGACAATTTGACAGCCATTTCAAAACAGTAATTTTTGGATTAATGATACTACCGAGGAATAAGGATTCATTATACCTAATTTGGAAGATTGTGAATATAATGCCTACATGGGTTACAAGGTGGCAATTGGGCAAAATGGCTGGGCAAATGCAAGATGACATTATTATTGTGACTTTTTGATGTCTTAGATATACAGGACCTCCTCTCACCCTTAATTATTTGAAAAATATTAAGCAAGACTGTGCATTTAAGGGTTGAGTTCTAATTGAGTCTAGCTGTGTGCTGTTCTACAGGAAGAAATCGGCCTTCTGGTTGCTACAAAATATTCCAGGAAAATAGGAGGTTATTACTGTGCTATCCCAGTGCTCTACTTAAAGAGATTCCTCCAAATAATAAGGAGGTACAGAGAACTTTATGGCAATTGTCTTCTAATACATATTTCTATGATAGTACAAATATTCCTCTGTGGCCATTTGGAACTAAATAATGAAGTATAATTTTATTTATTCATTTTGAAATATTATTGTAGTCAACTTACAATGTTGTGTTAATTTCTGCTGTACAGCAAAGTGATTTGGTTTATACACATACATGTTCTTTTTCACATTCTTCTCCATTGTGCTTCATCACAGGATATTATAGTTCCTATCTGTAATAGTTTACATCTGCTAACCCCAAACTCAGTCTATCCCTCCCATATATCACCCTACTTCTTGGCAATCATAGGTCTCTTCTCTATGTCTATGAGTCTGTTTCATAGATAAGTTCATTTCTGTCATATTTTAGATTCCACATAAGTGGTATCATATGGTGCTTATCTTTTTCATTTTTTAAACTTTTTAATTGGAAGATAATTGCTTTACAATGTGTTAGCTGCTGCTGTACAAGAATGTGAATCAGGTATAAGTATACAACTATCCTCCCCCTCTTGAACCTTACTCCCACCCCACTATCCCACCCCACTAGATCATCACAGAGAACTAAGCTGAGCTCCCTGTTACACAGCAGTTTCATACTAGCTATCTATTTTATACATGTTAATGTATCTATGCAGCTTCCTTGGTGGCTCAGTGGTAAAGAATCCTCCCTCCAATGTAGGAGATGTGGATTCAAACCTTAGGTCAGGAAGATCCCCTGGAGAAGGAAATACCGACTCACTCCAGTTTTCTCACCTAGAAAAATTTCGTGGGCAGAGGAGCCTGGTGGCCTATAGTCTACGGGATCTCGAAAGAGTCAGACATGACTTAGTGACTAAACAACAACAATGTATATATGTCAATGCTACTTTTTCAATTTGTCCCACTCTCTCCTCCCCCAGTTTGTGTCCACAAGTTCATTCTCTACATTTGCATCTGTATTACTGCTGTGCAAATAAGTTCATCAGTACAATTTTTCTAATTTCCGTACTTACATGTTAATATGCAATATTTATTTTTCTCTTTCTTCACTTCATGTGACAGATTCTAGGCTCATTCACCTCACTATAACTGATTCAATTTTTTTCCTTTTATGGCTAAGTAATATTCCTTTGTGTATATGTACAACTTCTTTAACCACTCATCTGTCAATAGATATGTAAGTTGCTTTCATGTCTTGGCTGTTGTGCTTGGCATATAGTGCTTCTGTGAACATAAGGTTGTATATATCTTTTGAATTATACTTTTGTTTGGGTATGTGCTCAGGAGTGGAATCACAAGACCATAAGGCAACTCTACTTTTAGTACTTTTGGGAAATCTCCATACTATTCTCCATAATGGCTGAAGTAATTTATATTCCCACCAGCCAACATTGTAGGAGGGTTTCCTTCTCTAATGTGGAATAATTTTAAATGCATATATCAGTAACCAGTGATACTCTCAATGAGCTTAATATGTTCCAAAATGTAAAATACATTCGATGAGATGAATACTTAGAGTTTAAAAAGAAAGGTTCATTCATCCATGAGTAGGCAAACAGCTATATACCGAAATTAAAACACCATGCAATGTAAAATAGAATCTTTGCCTACAGATCTAACTCCAGGTAAATATAACATGTTTCACATGTGCACACACACACACACAGAGAAATGGAGTACAGTTTTCACATCTTAAGTTATGTTGACAAATTACTATATTTTCTAAAGAATTATCTCCTTTTTTGTATGTAGTTGATTTACAATGTTGCCTTGGTCTCAGGTGTAGAGTAAAGTGATATATATATATATATATATATATATATATATATATATATAAACATTTTCAGATTCTTTTCCATTATAGGTCATTACAAAATAATCAGTAGAGTTCCCTGCATTATACAGTAGGTCTTTGTTGGTTATCTATTTTATATATAGTAATGTGCATAAGTTGGGCTTCCCTAGTAGTTGGTAAGAATCTGCCTGCAATGCAGGAGACCCTGGTTTGATTCCTGGGTTAGGAAGATCTCTGGAGAAGGGATAGGCTATTCTAGGGCTTCCCTGGTGGCTCAGATGGTTGAGAATTTGCCTGCAGTGAGGGAGACCTGGGTTTGATCCTTGGGTTGGGAAGATCCCCTGGAGGAGGGCATGGCAACCCACTCCAGTATTCTTGCCTGGAGAACCTTCATGGACAGAGGAACCTGGCAGACCACAGTCCACAGGGTCACAAAGAATCAAGAATCAGACACAACTGAGGAAGGAAGCACAGCATAGGACAATGTGTATATGTTAATTCCAAACTCCTAATTTATCCCTCTCCCTCTCCCCTTTAGTAACGATAAATTTGTTTTCTCTGTATGTGGTTTTATTTTTGCTTTGTAAATAAGCTCGTTTTTATCTTTTTTTTTTTTCAGATTTCACATATAAGTGCTATCATGCAATATTTGTCTTTCTCTGTTGGGCATACTTCATTTAAATATGATAATTTATAGATCCATCCATGTTGCTGCAAATTATTTTAGAAATATTTCCTTTAATAATATCATTTTTAAATATATTAATGTCAGAGTCCTATCTTTTAATTTAATTTTTTCTATGGGACTACATCCCTAATTTCATTTTTATTTCATGTAATTTATGTTAAAGTATAATTTTACAATAACATTAGCAAGGGTCAGGGTTCACTGTATCGTAAGTTTCTTTATGGCAATTTAAAAAATGAAATAGTTATTCTGAAGAGTGACATCCATTGATTCTAAAATCCATTAGGGCCATACTTACTGGACGATTCATTGAATCTAGTAACAGAAGATGTAGTGACTTCATTTAAATAAAGACATCAATAAAATACAGGTCTTCTCCCAGCAGACTCAATCACCTTCATATATTCCTACAACTTTTTTGAAGAGAACATATCTTTTGAAGAGAACATGTCACACTTTATTCTAGCATTTTTTTAATCTGTCTCTCTTCCAAAAAGTGAATTTTGAGAGGAAGGAGGAAACTGCAACTGATGTAAGTATGCCAGGGATGATTGAAGACAATGATAATAATAATAATTGGTAGCAACAGCATTAGTCATTCCCTATCCCCTGACCCCTACCCCTACCCCTTCACATTTTACTTTCTGAGCTCCACTGCCCAGATTGGAGGCAATGAGAACTCTCCTTCTCAGCAGGTGTTTCACCTGCCTGCTGCCTGCTGCAGTATTTACCTTGCAACCAGGCCACTTTACATGGGAACTGCAGGCAAGATGTTATTTCAGCAGTGACATTTCTTTTTTCTTGGCTGTCAAAAGCAGAGGCTGTTCAAGTACAAGTCCTCAAACTCTTGAATAAGAGAAAAATAGTGCTGTATGTGTGGTTGGAGGAATGCATGTTTGACCCAAGCAGGATTTTCTAACTGAAAGGGTCAGGGAAACTTGAGAACATTGGACAAGCACAGCTCTTGGTTTCATTGTGATTATTGTAGCTGCTTACTCGTTATTTATAGCACACCCATTCTTAACAGGACTGACTTGGCTTTTAAAAAGGTAGCTACTAGGAAAGTATGAAATAATCCAAAGCATGAATTCTGGAAAGGAGAAAGTCATTGTACAAAAACAAAATAAATCCCATGTAAGGCTAATAACAACAAACTATATTGAATGCATGGCAAGTTTCCCTATGATGAGTGTCAATCATCTTTGCTACCATTACTGTTGCATAGAAAATGCAGCATCCCTCTGCAAAATTAAAGATATTAAGATAGGCATGCTTAGTTCCTCAGTTATGTCCAACTATAGACCCCATGGACTATAGTATACCAGACTCCTATCCATGCAATTCTTCAGGCAAGAATAATGGACTGGGTAGCCATTCCCTTCTCTAGGGTATATTTTCAACCCAGGGATCAAGCCTGGGTCTCCTGCATTTCAGAAGAATTCTTTACCATATGAGCCATTAAATGTTGGCACTGTAATCACTGGTCCCCTTTTACTTCTAACAAATCAGCTAGATATTTTGCTGATCAGTGAGAGTAGGTGTTTTTGATGAAGGATAGAACAGGAATTTCCCAGTTTTCCTGTGCAGCAGCAACAAGCAGGGAGGTTACATTCATCAGCAAGTGGCCTGGAATGCCCACGCAAGAAGGGGACAGATGGAGAGCAGCCAGTAATGAGAAATAGTGCCCTTGTTCAAGAAAGCTCACTTGGATAGAAGCCCTTGTCTTTAAAATATGCAGAACATGGACTTTGTGTATTTGTCTCATTCACCACTGTTAGATAAGCACTGAAGGGTACCTATGGCAAAATGTAAAGACCATCCCTCCTCCACTCTGCCAAAAATGATTTGGCTTCATGACCACCCTGTCTTGGTGATCCTAACGGGATTTTCAAACGTCATGCATGATTTGGAGGCTCATTGCTCTTCAGTGACATTCTTTTGTATGTGAAAATTGCCCCTAACATCCTACCAAATAGGTTATAATGATGCCAGAAAGTGTATGGCCTATGTAGGCACAAAGCCTGCCTTTGAATCTTCACTCCCCCACCAACAACTTGCCTATGCCTTTGGAGCAGTTACTGTACTTCCATACCCAGTTCGCTTTTCTATGAAATACAAATAACATTGTCTCTCATATCAGATTATCTGGACATTAGAGATAAAGAATATAAGATGCCCATAGCACAGTACATGATCAATAGAAAGTGGACATTATTAGTCTATTTTGCCTTATTCTAATTCATTTTGCCATATACAGAAAGACTATTTTCAACCCCTAGAGGTCAGAGTAATGGAAACCAGCCTGTCCTTGGGGACTATTCAGATATTCAAACCATGGACACTGATAAGAGACTTCTGAGTGATTAACAAAAGGAGTTCATTTAAGCCATGTAAATATTTGAATCAATTCTTGTGAGTAATTGCTAAACAAAAAAAACACAGAGAAGATCCTCCAATTGACTGTCTCTCAGTAAACCAAGCAATGCCCAAATCTATCTATCTATCTATTTATATACGTACACACACACACACACACACACACACACCAGTCTTGGTGGTCAGTGATCAATATTAGGTTTATCTAGACACCAGGAGTAGAACTGTTGATACTTCTAAAGGCAATGTGAATGTGGGTAGCCGGAGCGTCAGTCCCATCAAAGTTACACATGGAAACTCTAGGATCAGATAGATGGGAGGCCAAGACCAGTATCAACCAAGGCCAAAGGCCAGCAATAAGACCGAATTTTAGGTGTCAAATGGAGGCTAAGGCTCATGGAGGGTGGAATGGAATAAACCAGATCTGGTCCAAGGTAGAGTCATGAATGATCCCTCCACATAGTTTTAGTGGCTTTATGAACTAAGGCCAGGGATAGATCAGACAATTGCCAATCAAAAGGCTGCCCTAGACATTCTTTTTATATTATTTGCAAATTTCAACATCCTGGAATCTCTTTATAATATTATTGTGTGTGTGTGTGTGTGTGTGTGTGTGTGTGTGTGACTGTGTATGTAGGTCGATATGCCTATGGGTTTGAATTTTTGTCTGCATTTCTGAATGTGTATTGGGGAACACAGTCATTCCTTTTAATGAGACACTTGGAGTGTTAGTAACACAGACCTCATAAGTGATCCAGAGCCATTGTTCTTACCCATTAATGGTGTTGCTAGAGGGTCCAGGGGCCTTCTCACTCAAAGTGTGTCCTTTGGAAACATGTAAATTCACTGTTTGGGGAATGAAAGTTTTAAGAACAGGATTAGGATAAATGTTTTGAGTCTTCGTCACAGTTGTGAGTTGCCCAGTTTTCCTGTCCTCATCCAGGCAAAGAGGGGCCATGAATAAAGCTCCACTGTGCATACTTCTGTCAACTACAATCCTTTACTTGAGAACTGTGCCATTCCAGAACTGCTCATCCATGCTTGTTTGTCTTATCTCAATTTCAGGAAGATATGAATGGATGGTAAGGCCTCTGCACAGTCTGATTATCTTAAAATCCTCACTGGCTATGCCAATGGGGTCACGATCCCCTCTTATGATCATACAGTACAAATTGGCACTTTGGCATCCACTTGTGTAGCATCAACTTATCCATCACTTCCTTTCATACCAGCCACTCTTAGAACTTAAGAAATTCTGCTTGAAAAGGAAGCTTTGTGCCTGTGCTTCCAAAGATGAAACAATGTGGGTCCACAGGACAACATGCCTAAGAGAGATGACAGCAAGTTAGGGGAAAGAGAAGGCTCTCTGGCAAGGCTTTTAGAGGAGCGAATGAAACTAATTCATGAATAAAAGATTCTGACACAAAATTGGAGCTGGTGCCATGCATATGTATGGTTAGGCTTATCTAGGGGACAGAGGGCTGATTTGGGAGACTGGGACCTATCTTCTTCCCCAGCAGCTCTGGCTAGACTACCCAAAAGGCCAAAATGGCCTTCACATTTCCATTTGAAGCCAGAGAATGGTGAAAAGAGAGGACTCAGTCAGCCAGGATTTGCATCAGTACAAAATCAAGTAATCTAAGTGGAGGGCACAAGAGCCACCAGGAGACTAACCACAAACTCTCAAATGTGTCCTATATTGTCAGCCTTCTCTCAGCTTTCATCCAGAGTTTAGCCTCTGGTGTCCCATAGACAGGCTCTGATCCTCATTAGCTATTTGAATTTAATAAGAAGTGAAGAATCTTTTTGAATTATGGTTTTCTTTGGGTAAATGCCTAGAAGTGGGACTGCTGGATCATATGGAAGTTCTATTTTTAGGTTTTTAAAGAACCTCCATACTGTTCTCCATAGTAGCGGCACCAATTTATATCCCCACCGACAGTGTAGTGGTGACTCCAATATTCATTGCAGCATTATTTACAATAGTCAGAACATGAAAGCAACCTAGATGTCCATCAACAGATGAATGGATAAAAAAGATGTGGTACATACATACAATGGAATATTACTCAGCCATTAAGAAGAGTGAAATAATACCACTTGCAGTAACATGCATAGACCTAGAGATTGTCAGAAAGAGCAAGACAAACATCATATAATATCACTTACAGGTGGAATCTAAAAATAAAAAAGGGTACAAATGATCTTATTTTAAAAATAGAAGTATAGTCACAGATGTAGAACACAAACTTATGGTTACCTGGTGGCAAGGAGGGAGGGATAAATTGGGAGAAATAACCAATAAAGACCTACTGTATAGCACAGGGAATGCTACTCAATACTCTGTAATAATTTATATGGGAAATGAATCTAAAAAATGAGTGTGTATATGTGCATCTATAAGTGGTTTACTTTATTGTGTAGTGGAAAGAAACAGAAAAGTGTAAATCAAGCATGAAAGTGAAAGTGAAGTAGTTCAGTCGTGTCCGACTCTTTTCGACCCTGTGGACTGTAGCCTACCAGACTCCTTCCTCCATGGAATTCTCCAGGCAAGAATACTGGAGTGGGCTGCCATTTCCTTCTCCAGGGGATCTTCCTGACACAGGGATCGAACCGGGGTCTACCGCATTGCAGGCAGAAACTTTAACCTCTGAGCCACCAGGGAAACCCAAAACCAGGTAAAACCCAAAATCAAGTATACTCAAAAAAAAAAAAAAAAATTAAGTGAAGAAAATTTAAAAGACTGGTGTGATTATTAAGTCTTATTTCCTGAGCTTTGTATACTGTCAAGGCTCAACCAATGGCAATTGAGGCTTATCTATAGAGTTGGAGAAAAGTGTAAGGCCTTTTACATTATAATAGCCCAGCATCACCATGCCTGCTAACCAACGAGAGTTATCTGGTCTATGTGACTAAACATGACAGTTTTAAAAAACTGAGTCAACGTGTTATTAAACTGGATGAAACCAACCTCTTGGCATTTATGGATACAGTATCTTTTTCTTTCTTTCTTTCTTTCTTTCTTTTTTTTTTGTTTTTCAGACTTCAGAAACTGATTTGGCTCCATTTGGCTCTGAGAGAGAGTTAAACTTTGCCTTCCCCCCCAAAAAAGAAGTTGGGCAGCCCTCAGAATGATTTATATTTAGGTCTCTGTTGCATAAAATCTCATTTTCTTCAGTGCATTTGTCAAAAGATTTTTCCGATGTGTGTCTTGTGTAGGACTTGGTTGGTGCAATCCCCTCAGCCTTCCATGCAGAAGGTGTATTTCTGCTGAAAGTTTCTCTTGACAGGTCTTCAGGTGATCATATTTGACTGATGTGTTGGTGTTCTTCCTTTAACTCCTGCACTATGAACTTTATATCATGTGTTTCTTCCCTGCATATTAATATCCTGGTTTTCATGTGCAGATGAAGTGAAGCCATAAAACTCAGTACTGTCAGCCAATTAGAATTCATCTGACAAGTGATACTTTGTCTTTTGTGTGCTAACCCAGGATCAGGGTGAAAAGACAGCATCTTGTTTGCCTTTCCAGAAATACACCCGTGTAGAATAAAAATTACATATACTTTTTGCTGGCTTAATCATAGTGTGGATTTATTATTTGGAGAAGAAAGATGAGAGATTTTTTAAAAAGAATATGCTGCAAAGGCTTTAAAATTATTTACTGTCCTCATTATCATTAAGAAACAGGCGTTATCTGATCTATCTCTCCTAATTTTTATGGTGAAATTCTATTTTAAGATTCATAATTTTTACACATTGCCTGATCCTGCACAGAAAATGCACACTGCATGGAGTGGAAGATTGCCTGATGGATGTCTAATTGCCTTCTCAAAAGTATATTTGAAAAGTTGAGAAAATGTTTCCTAACATAATGTGAAAATTGGATCATAAACAAAGTAGATACTGCTTAGAAGAATATTTGGAAAGGAAAGGATGTTGAATTTATGTAGCATGAAAATTTAAAGTAAAAATTCAGATCCTCACCTTTGGGGTCATGGTGATTAATTTCCATCCCAAATGTAACTCTTTATAGGCAAGAAATCCAGTAAATATTCCCCTGTGACCAACAACCTTGTGAGCTGTTGGCAGAATTAATAAAGCTGTCACGATTTCTTTGGAATATTGCATGTCTCCTTGTATGTCATTTAATTGTGAAGTGTAAATATGCATATGGCACATCAGAAAAACTAAATATATTAGTCTTTAGGGCTTCAGCTTCTGTTTCTGCACTCATTTATCAATTTTGATTAAATTAGGGGAGCGCATTTTGTGAAGAAAATATATAAAATTTATGTAGTTTTCCAGGAGAATGACTTGCATTGTTTATACAGCCTAAGTATCTAGGGAGAAATATATATTTTTCTAATATGCAGGTTTGGATAATATAGAATGTTCTGTATATAAGATTATGTTCACAGCCTGGGAGAATTTGGAGAAAATGCTCCTGGTAAGCAAAGTGTTTTTAAGAAGAAAAAGTAGAAAACCCAGGAGCAGAGGGAAAGCATAATGCAACTTAGTCTCTCACACTTTAAAATAATGCAGCTTTAGTGCAGATTTTAATCTAATCCAAGAGACCTCTCTCAGGAAGATTCTGGTTACATAGAAGGACAGGATATATACGCTGAGTGAGAAAGCATCTCATTTTGTTAAGATCAAGCTCAATTATTCGCAGCAATGCCCTTCAGTACAAATGAATCTTCATTTTAAAGGAGATCACCTTTCTTTTGAAAATAAGTTCATTTGTATCATCTTTTGAGATTCCACCAATAAGTGATATCATATGATATTTGTCTGTCTAATTAGAGACAGAAAACAAGCTTATAGTTACCAAAGGCAATAGCAAGAGGGTGGTGAGAAATAAATTAGGAGTTTAGGATTAACACATATACAGTACTACATATAAAACAGGTAAACAAGAAGGACCTACTGATAGTGCAGAGAACGCTACTGAATATTCTGTAATACTCTATAGGGGAAAAGATTGTAAAAAAGGAAGTGTGTATATATATATTATATATATATATATATAACATATATATCTGAATGACTTTGCTGTCCATCTGAAACTAACACATTGTAAACTACACTTCAATTTTTGGAATTAAATTTTATTTTAAAAATGAAAGCATTTTTAAAAAAGAGAACATGACAAAAATGAAATAGTAAAGGTTCAAGTCAAAATTTAAGATAAAAACAAAGAGACAAGCTGTCCTAAGAGTGAATTTGGGGGCTGACAGTTACCTAGGTACTTCCAACACTAGTTGAATCACTCTGCCTTTGGGTAAGTAGATGTTGGCAAAGAAAAGAATAAATCAGTGTTATGTGACTGTCAATACTGTCAAGAAAGAGGACTGACTTTTTAAAGAGAGTAACAAGAAATTTATAACAGGTTATAACTGAATATGATTAAAATATAATTTTTATGTTTTTATTTTTGTTTTTCATTTTATTTTTTCCTCCCATCTGAATATCCATCTGAGAAAAAAGATTAACACACTTTCTTTCTTTTTTTTTTTACTTTATTTTACTTTACAATACTGTATTGGTTTTGCCATACATTGACATGAATCTGCCATGGGTGTACATGAGTTTCCAATCCTGAACCCCCCTCCCACCTCCCACCCCATATCATCTCTCTGGATCATCCCCGTGCACCAGTCCCAAGCATCCTGTATCCTGTATCGAACATAGACTGGCGATTCGTTTCTTACATGATAGTATACATGTTTCAATGCCATTCTCCCACATCATCCCACCCTCTCCCTCTGCCTCAGAGTCCAAAATCCGTTCTATACATCTGTGTCTCTTTTGCTGTCTCGCTTACAGGGTTATCGTTAGCATCTTTCTAAATTCCGTATATATGTGTTAGTATACTGTATTGGTGTTTTTCTTTCTGGCTTACTTCATTCTGTATAATCGGCTCCAGTTGCATCCATCTCATTAGAACAGATTCAAATGTATTCTTTTTAATGGCTGAGTAATACTCCATTGTAACATACTTTCTTTACTGATCAGTTAGTGTTGTAATAAATATCCTAAAATTAACTTTGAGCAAAAGGTAAATATTATTGTTTCATTTTATTGGTAAAAATTTGTGATTCATAGAGATAAATAAATTTCCTCTGAACTTCCCCGGTGATCCAGTGGTTAAGACTTTGTGCTTCCACTGAAGTAAACACAGGTTCTATCCTTGGTCAGTGAAGATCCTGCATGCCATGCAACATGACCAAAAAATAAAATTAAAAAAATTTTTTTTTAAGTTTAAGACATCTTTGAGAAATAAAGTTAGAGATTTTTAAAGTTTCACTCCAATTTATACAAGGAGGTACTACTTCATCTGACAATTTTGCTTGAGAATATTACAAATGAATATCATATCATCACAAAAGCCTTATGTTCATACAAGCTATAACTTACACCATACAAAGTTAAGAACTTGTGTGTTAAATAACTTGTGATCTCTCCTTCACTGTTAGCAAATATACTTTCTTTTTCAATTATTTTTTTTATTTTATAGTGGACTGTAGTTGATTAACAATGTTGTGTTAGTTTCAAGTGTACAACAAAGTGATTCAGTTATCAACATACAGGTATCGATTCTTTTTCAAATTATTTTGTCATTTAGGTTACTACAGAATATTGAGTGGAGTTCCCTGTGCTATACAATAAGACTTCATTTGTTATCTATTTTATATATAGTAGTGTATATTTGTGCTGTGTGCTCAGTCGTGTCTGGCTGACTCTTTGCAGCCCCATGGACTGTAGCCTACCAGGTTCCTCTGTCCATGGCATTTTCCAGGCAAGAATACTAGAGTGGGTTGCAATTGTCTACTCCAAGATATCTTCCTGACCCAGGGGTTGACCCCACGTCTCTTGTGTCTCCTGCATTGGCAGGAGGATTGATTACCACTAGCACCTCCTGGAAGCTAGTGTGCATATGTCCATCCCAAACCCCCTATTTATTTTTCCATAACATAAACATCTAGGTTCAGGTGGCATGTGATGCATAACAACCTCTTCCTTTCTCACCACTGACCCATCCAGCACATCCCAGGGTCAGAGCTCACATTTCCCACCTCTGCACATACTTCTTCCCATGCTCAGCTGACCCTGTCCATCATGCCTTGGTCCTGTGGGTACCCATACTAGTTTTGTGCCCTGGCCCCTCTTCCCCGAGGAAAGTGCACCCAGCTGAAGCCTACACAGACCCTGAAATGGTTTAGATAATTCTGAGGTCTGGAGACCCTGAAAGAATTATGGTCTAAGCTGGGATGGAGGAAGAAGAGCAAAGTTTCCAGGTAAGCTCTTTACCCATCAGAGTCCTCATCAAGGGAGAAACTCAAAGCAGGGCTCCTTTGTGGCAGGGAGCCCAGGTCAGAGGCCTTTCCTACCTGCTCTAATGGAGATACTATAGATATACTATAGACATAGATACTACTGAGGGATATACTGGAAGTCCTGATGAAGGGAATTGATTCAAACTAAGATCATGTGACCAGAAGCCTGGTATTCTATTCATTTATATACATTTTTGATGTTGTAGAATTAATATTTATTGCCATGGAAAGATGTTCATAATATATGTCCAGTGAAAAGTACAGGTTACAAACTAATAAATACAGTATGTATCTTTTGTTTTAAAAGCTGTGTAGGTAATATAAAAGATGCAGAAAGCTGTGTACCCAATGTTACAGATGGTGTCTCCGGGTGAGGAGAATAGCATGGATTTTCCTCCTTTTAAGCTATTTTTTTTTTCTATAAGTACTATATAGTGCTTTCTTAATAAGAAAGTAATTACTTTTCACTTTTTAAAGGAATGTACTGTATTTTAAAGTCTATCTTGCTTACTTCCTAGTACTTTCAAGGAATAAAGAAGTAAACACATGAACCTAACTAATGATTTCAAGAATCTTTTTCACATAAGCAAATGATTTCCAGAGTCAGGACTCAGTTTAGAACACTGAGATCCCTGTGTGCCCTTGAGAAGTGGCCACTGGCCCCAAATCAGGGCTTCCATTGGCTTAGATTTGTTGATAGTTTTCTTGCTCTGGGGTCTTCTGGAATTGAGCCTTCAGAGCCCAGGACACTTATCTGCTTGTTGCACCTATGATAAGATGTTCAGGGTTCTTCGGATTTCCCAGCTGCACATCCAGTGGGCAATAGAAGCTTTCAGATACTTTGCGTCTGCCATCCCTGGAAAACGGCAGCCACAATAAGCACCAGGAAGAAGGATTTTTTCTCACCCATAGTTTGAACGTTGAAAATGATAAGAGAGAAAAGCCTCTGCAGACTGACTCAAAAGCAAAAGAAAACTGAACAAAAGTGAGCCCTGAATGTAAGAAGATAAGGCAGTTGCACAATTGGAAACTGGCTGTAGGATATCCGTCTATTCAAGTCACAACCTTATCCTATAGCATACACTGAAGTAAAAAAATGTACATAATAAAAATGTATCTCAAGGTTTCCATGATTAAAATAGGTCAAGACAGCCAATCAGATTGAAAGAAAATAAGGAAAATCCTGACTGGATTGGTGAACTGAAGGTGTTGTCTGGTCAGACAGATAGCCTACTTACTTAAACCACGTCAACACATATTAATAAGGACAAAGAGGTGTTGTAATATAGGAAGCAAGACAATTCTTCCAATACATATTTACAAGTATAAAGAAGATATCTCTAAATAATTTTTAAAAATCAGATGTTAGATCGCTCAGGAGGGAATATGGCAGCAATATTGCTTAAAGACTATGAGTTGCATAGGCACACCCCTCTTTTGAAAAATTGTGGTGAGGCTGGAACACAGGTACAGCTCTTATGTCAAGGACTGGCAGAAGTGAATGGCTAGGACACTCCAGTCTTATTTCACTCCAAGACAGCTCAGCGTCACCTCTGTCTGACAGAGTTCTGTTTGTTTTTAAGAAGGTAAATGAGAATGCCTGTTGAGTATATGATCTGGCAATTTTTAAATTCGTAATTCTAATGACTTTGCATCCTTTTAGACTAAGGCAAGATGTGGCTATATCAAAACTTCCTTTGATAGGAAAATATACCAATGTTTATTTGCATAATTTTTTAGATTCACAGAAATATTAGGGGAGGGATAAATTAGGAATTTGGGATTAATATAGGGAAGTTTCCCTGAAGAAGGAATTAGTCACCCATTCCAGTACTGTTGCCTGGAAAATTCCATGGATTGAGGAGCCTGGTAGGCTACAGTCCACAGGGTCACAAAGAGTTGGACATGACTGATCAACCTCACTTCACTTCACTTCTGCATACACACACTCAGTTCAGTAGTTCAGTCGTGTCCGACTCTTTGCGACCCCATGAATCGCAGCACGCCAGGCCTCCCTGTCCATCACCAACTCCCGGAGTTCACCCAGACTCGCATCTATCAAGTCAGTGATGCCATCCAGCCATCTCATCCTCGGTTGTCCCCTTTCCCTCTTGCCCCCAATCCCTCCCAGCATCAAAGTCTTTTCCAATGAGTCAACTCTTCACATGAGGTGGCCAAAGTACTGGAGTTTCAGCTTCAGCATCATTCCTTCCAAAGAACACCCAGGGCTGATCTCCTTTAGAATGGACTGGTTGGATCTCCTTGCAGTCCAAGGGACTCTCAAGAGTCTTCTCCAACACCACAGTTCAAAAGCATCAGTTCTTCAGCACTCAGCCTTCTTCACAGTCCAACTCTCACATCCATGCATGACTACTGGAAAAACCACCTTGACTAGACAGACCTTAGTCGGCAAAGTGATGTCTCTGCTTTTGAATATGCTATCTAGGTTGATCATAACTTTTCTTCCAAGGAGTAAGTGTCTTTTAATTTCATGGCTGCAATCACCATCTCCAGTGATTTTGGAGCCCCCAAAATTAAGTCTGACACTGTTTCCACTGTTTCTCCATCTATTTCCCATGGAGTGATGGGACCGGATGCCATGATCTTTGTTTTCTGAATGTTCAGCTTTAAGCCAACTTTTTCACTCTCCTCTTTCACTTTCATCAAAAGGCTTTTTAGTTCCTCTTCACTTTCTGCCATAAGGGTGGTGTCATCTGCATATCTGAGGTTATTGATATTTCTCCCGGCAATCTGGAATTCCAGCTTGTGTTTCTTCCCAGTCCAGCAGTTTTCTCATGATGTACTCTGCATGGAAGTTAAATAAGCAGGGGTGACAATATACAGCCCTTGATGTACTTCTTTTCCTATTTGGAACCAGTCTGTTGTTCCATGTCCAGTCATAACTGTTGCTTCCTGGCCTGCATACAGATTTCTCAAGAGGCAGGTCAGGTGGTCTGGTATTCCCATCTCTTTCAGAGTTTTCCACAGTTTATTGTGATCCACACAGTCAAAGGCTTTGGCATAGTGAATAAAGCAGAAATATATGTTTTTCTGGAACTCTCTTGCTTTTTCCATGATCCAGCGGATGTTGGCAATTTGATCTCTGGTTCCTCTGACTTTTCTAAAACCAGCTTGAACATCAGGAAGTTCACGGTCCATGTATTGCTGAAGCCTGGCTTGGAGAATTTGGAGCTTTACTTTACTAGCATGTGAGATGAGTGAAATTGTGCAGTACTTTGAGAATTCTTTGGCATTGCCTTTCTTTGGGATTGGAATGAAAACTGACCTTTTCCAGTCCTGTGGCCACTGCTGAGTTTTCCAAATTTGCTGGCATATTGAGTGCAACACTTTCACAGCATCATCTTTCAGGATTTGAAATAGATCAACTGGAATTCCATCACCTCCACTAGCTTTGTTCGTAGTGATGCTTCCTAAGGCCCACTTGACTTCACATTCCAGGATGTCTGGCTCTAGATGAGTGATCACATCATCGTGATTATCTGGGTCATGAAGATCCGTTTTGTACAGTTCTTCTGTGTATTCTTGCCACCTCTTCTTATTATCTTCTGCTGCTGTTAGGTCCAGACCATTTCTGTCCTTTATCGAGCCCATCTTTGCATGAAATGTTCCCTTGATATCTCTAATTTTCTTGAAGAGATCTCTAGTCTTTCCCATTCTGTTGTTTTCCTCTGTTTCTTTCAATTGATCACTGAAGAAGGCTTTCTTATCTCTTCTTTCTATTCTTTGGAACTCTGCATTCAGATACTTATATCTTTCCTTTTCTCCTTTGCTTTTCGCTTCTCTTCTTTTCACAGTTATTTGTAAGGCTTCCTCAGACAGCTATTTTGCTTTTTTGCCTTTCTTTTCCATGTGGATGGTCTTGATCCCTGTCTCCTATACAATGTCATGAACCTCCATCCATAGGTCATCAGGCACTCTGTCTAGGCCCTTAAATCTATTTCTCACTTCCACTGTATAATCATAAGGGATTTTATTTAGGTCAAACCTGAATGGTCTAGTGGTTTTCCCTGCTTTCTTTAATTTCAGTCTGAATTTGGTAATAAGGAGTTCATGATCTGAGCAACATTCAGCTCCTGGTCTTGTTTTTGCTGACTGTATAGAGCTTCTCTGTCTTTTGCTGCAGAGAATATAATCAAATGATTTTGGTGTTGACCATCTGGTGATGTCCATGTGTAGAGTCTTCTCTTGTGTTGTTGGAAGAGGGTGTTTGCTATGACCAGTGCATTTTCTTGGAAAAACTCTATTAGTCTTTGCCCTGCTTCATTCTGCATTCCAAGGCCAAATTTGCCTGTTACTCCAGGTGTTTCTTGACTGCCTACTTTTGCATTCCAGTCCCCTATAATGAAAAGGACATCTTTTTTAGGTGTTAGCTCTAAAAGATCTTGTAGGTCTTTATAGAACCGTTCAACTTCAGCTTCTTCAGCATTACTGATTGGGGCATAGACTTGGATAACTGTGATACTGAATGGTTTGCCTTGGAAACAAACAGAGATCATTCTGTCATTTTTGAGATTGCATCCAAGTATTGCATTTCAGACTCTTCTGTTGTCCATTTCTTCTGAAGGATTCCTGCCCACAGTAGTAGATATAATGGTCATCTGAGTTAAATTCACCCATTCCTGTCCATTTTAGTTTGCTGATTCCTAGAATATCGATGTTCACTCTTGCCATCTCCTATTTGACCACTTTTAATTTACTTTGATTCATGGAGCTAACATTCCAGGTTCCTGTGCAATATTGCTCTTTACAACATCGGACCTTGCTTCTATCACCAGTCACATCCACAGCTGGGTATTGTTTTTGCTTTGGCTCCATTCCTTTATTCTTTCTGGAGTTATTTCTCCAGTGACCTCCAGTAGCATATTGGGCACCTACTGATCTTAGGAGTACCTCTTTCAGTATCCTATCATTTTGCCTTTTCATACTGTTCATGGGGTTCTCAAGGCAAGAATACTGAAATGCTTTGCCGTTCCCTTCTCCAGTGGACCACATTCTATCAGACCTCTCCACCATGACCCACCTGTCTTGGGTTGCCCCACGGGCATGGCTTAGTTTCATTGAGTTAGACAAGGCTGTGGTCTTAATGTGATTAGATTGACTATATTTCTGTGAGTATGGTTTCAGTGTGTCTGCCCTCTGCTGCCCTCTTGCAACACCTACCATCTTACTTGGGTTTCTCTTACCTTGGGCATGCGGTATCTCTTCATGGCTGCTCCAGCAAAGCACAGCCCCTGCTCCTTACCTTGGATGAGGGGTATCTCCTCCCACCACCCTTCCTGACTTTCAACATTGGATGGCTCCTCTAGGCCCTCCTGTGCCCACACAGCCACCACTGTATATAAAATAGATAATCAACAAGGACCTACTGTATAGCACAGGGAACTCTACTCAATAGTCTATAATAATTTACATGGGAAAAGAATCTGAAAAGAATGGACATCTGTATATCTATAACTAAATCACTTTGCTGCACATCTGAAACTAACACAAAATTATAAATCGACTATACTTCAATATAAAATTAAATTTAAAAAACTATGCCAAATATGCATGTTCCAAATATCAAAATGATATAAGTGGTCATATCAAAATGACTTTATCTAAATATCAGATCCTCTTTTCTTCTACTCCAGTATTCCTACCATTAGAATAAGTATGGTTAAGCAGCTCAATATCAAAAGAAAAACTACCCAATTCCAAAATGGTCAGAATACTTAGAGACATTTCCCCAAAGATATACATATGCCCAAAAAACACATGAAAAGATGTTCTACATTACTAATTATTAGAGAAATGCACATCAAAACACAATGAGATGTTATATCACACTCCTCAGAATGACCATTATTTTTTTTTTCATTTTTCTAAAATTTTTATTCTTCATATTTTATTTATTGGTAATAATTTCCATTAGGAAAACACTACAATGTATAAATAAATGATGGGAAAATAGTTCCAATACCTAGAGGTAACCCTGATGAAAATATTTCCCACACATATAGACATACTCTCTTACAAGCATATGAATTGTTTTTAGTCTATTTACATGTAGTGCAATTAGTGATATATTTGAGTTTATATCTAAAATCTTGCCATTTACTTCCTTTTTTATCACTGTCTTTTTAATTTGTTCTTTTCTAATAATTAATGATAGCAATTTTAATATGTTTATTTTTCCTCTTTTGTAGTGACTGTTCAATTCTTTTGCTCATTAAAAAAGTGTTGCCTTTATTTATTTATTTTTTTGGTTTCCTTTTTTAAAAATTTTATTTTATTTTACTTTACAATACTGTATTGGTTTTGCCATACATTGACATGAATCCACCACAGGTGTACATGAGATCCGAATCCTGAACCCCCCTCCCTCAACCCTCCCCACATCATCTCTCTGGGTCATCCCAGTGTACCAGCCCCAAGCATCCTGTATCCTGTATCAAACCTAAACTGGCAATTCGTTTCTTACATGATAGTATACATATTTCAATGCCATTCTCCCAAATCATCCCACCTTCTTCCTCTCCCACAGAGTCCAAAAGTCTGTTCTATACATCTGTGTCTCTTTTGCTGTCTCGCATACAGGGTTATCATTACCATCTTTCTAAATTCCATATATATGTGTTAGTATACTGTATTGGTATTTTTCTTTCTGGCTTACTTCACTCTGTATAATTGGCTCCAGTTTCATCCACCTCATTAGAACTGATTGAAATGTAGTCTTTTTAATGGCTGAGTAATACTCCATTGTGTATATGTACCACAGCTTTCTTATCCATTCATCTGCTGATGGACATCTAGGTTGCTTCCATGTCCTGGCTATTACAAACAGTACTGCAGTGAACATTGGGGTACATGTGTCTCTTTCAATTCTGGTTTCCTCAGTGTGTATGCCCAGCAGTGGGATTTCTGGGCCATAAGGCAGTTCTATTTCCAGTTTTTTAAGGCACTGTTCTCCCCAGTGGCTGTACTAGTTTGCATTCCCACCAACAGTGTAAGAGGGTTCTCTTTTCTCCACACCCTCTCCAGCATTTACTGCTTGTAGCCTTTTGGATCAATGACCATTATTTTAAAAATTTGCAAAAGATAAATGCTGGAGAGGGTGTATAGAAAAGGGAATCCTCCTACATCGTTTGTGGGAATGTAAATTGGCATAGCCCACTGTAGAGAAGCAATATGGAGGATTCTTAAAAAAAAAAAAAAAAAAATAGAGCTACATTATGATCCAGCAATCCTGGTCTTGGGCACATATGCCGAGAAAGGATACATGCACCCCAGTGTTCAGAGCCGCACTGTTTACAATAGCCAAGACATGAAAGCAACCTAAATGTCCCTGAGTGCTGAATGGTTAAAGAAGTGGCACATACATGTGATGGAATACTGCTTTGACATAAAGAAGTACGAAATAATGCCATTTGCAGCAACATGAATGGATCTGAAGATTATCATACTAAATGAAATAAGACAGAGAAAGACAAATATATGATATTCCTTATATACAGAATCTGAAAAGTAAATAATTACAAATTAAGTTATTTACAAAACAGAAAGAGGCTCAGAGACTTAGAGAAGGTACTTATGGTTACCAGGGGGTGGAGGCTGGGGAGAGGGATAGATTGGGAGTTTGGAATTGACATGTACACACTGCTATATTTAAAATAAAATGCCTAGAAAAGAAGAATAGATATGTTTATCACACTAAATACACCTCGTGTTTGCTTCCAAAAATTAGGGTCATCGAACTTACAAAACTGAACTTCATGACTGCTTGGCTATGGCAAAGGTTGGGTTATTTTTGTCCTGACTCATTAGTTCTCTCAGCCCTAGGAGATGCTGCCTAGGGCCCAGGTTGAGTTTCTGTCCCAAAGACTGGACCATCCTACCGCACTGTAAAAAAAAAATAATTGAGTGTTTTGATTTGAGAAAGTTTGGAAAACATCATCAGATGTGTCCAGGAAAGAGAAAGATGAGACCGGGTTGAATAAACCAGAGAGAATTTATGGAGGAGGTTTGACTTAAAAAGGAAAGAGAAAGACTTTCCTAGTGGTCCAGTGGTTAAGAATCTGCCTGCCCTAGCACAGGAAGATTCCACATGCCTTGGGGGTAGCTGAGCCTATGCAACACAACTACTGAGCCACACTCTAGAGCCAGCTCTCTGCAACTAGAGAGTGGCCCCCATTTGCCACAACTAGAGAAAGTCTGCATGCATCAGTGAAGACCCAGTGCTGCCAAAAATAAATAAATAAATAAATAAATAAATGAAAAAAAAAGGAAGAAGAGATTAGATTCTATAAGAGAGGACTAACCAGAGACACAATTAGGTAGCACAATTAGTCAGTGGTTGGGAGCATATGTGACATTCTGAAGGGGCACATTCAGGTCACAACACAACAACTAAGACTAGCTCTGTGGTTCAAAAGGACTGAGTGGAGTGTGGCTACACAGAGAGGAAGAGAAGATCTGGGGCAATATGTGACATGATTGAAAGTGGGGTTTGGGAAAATGCACCACTTAATTGCATGCAGGACTGACAGGAAGAGATAATAAAGTCCAGGAAATCTAAGAAGGGTCTCTGAATCTATAACTATTTCAGTTTTCATCTGAAAATGTGGCTTCCAAAAGAAATACATTTCATTTTCTCCCTCTTTTCAAATTTATTTTTTAAAAACTAGTTTTCTATTTGAGAAATTCCTCTTCATCTTTAGGTTTTAATTGTGTGTGCCTATGACATAGACTTATTTTTCTTGTCCCTCCATATTTGAGATAGCTGTAGATAGCTATCATGAAAAATTAAACAGAGAAGGAGCTTATTTCTAAGATATTTTTAGTTTTCCCAATTCTTGTTCTGGACATTTAGTTTTCATTTATTTTCTTGTGTTCGGATAAGATGGATTGCTTTGGCTTATGAAGTAGGTACTTTCTCTAGCAATAAACTTTACTTTTAAATATGTTATGAAAGTGGATTGAAATGGTCTTTAATAAGAACTGGCTGTCACGTATACACATCAGACATTTTTATAAAATGTGCTTACAGAAAGGCAATCTGAAAACTGAGAACTTTTCAGAAATCATCTGGTCTACCCTTCACCTCTTCAGAGGAGTGTAGAAAAGAAAAGGAAAAGCGTTATATTAAAACATTAAGATTTACAGTCAAAATATAACTCTAACTTTTTTGTCTCATGGAAAAGAAGGGAGTTAGTGAACTAAATAATTTTAATACAACTTCTTTGCCAATCATTAGCTGTGTGCTGATGATCAAATTACCAAAGTTCTCTGAGCCTATTTCCTCATCTGTGAAATAGGTCGCACAGTGGTAAAGAATCCACATGCTAGTGCAAGAGACTGAGGTGCTATCCCTGAGTTGGGAAGATCCCTTGGTGTAGGAGATGGCTCCAGTATTCTTACCTGGAAAAATCTATGGATAGAGGAGCCTGGTGGGGTAAAGTCCATGGGGTTGCAAAGAGGCAGACAGGACTGAGCACATACACGTATTTACTTTACAAGGCAGTTGCAATAATAAAATGGCACAGTGCAAGTATAACACCAGTCTTGAGGTAGGCACTGAAGAAATCATACATGCATGCATGCCAAGTCACCAGAGCAGCATCCTACTCTTTGCAGCCCTATGCACTATAACTTGCCAGGATACTCTGTCCATGGAATACTCTATAGACAAGAATACTGGAGTGGATTGCCATGCCCTCTTCCAGAGGGTTTTCCCAACTCAGGGATGGAATTCACGTCTCCTGCATTGAAGGTGGATTCTTTGCCCACTGAGACACCTGGGAAGCCCAATCATAAATACTTTATTATCTTCTTAAGATTATTCTTATAAAGATCATTTGGCTTTGTTTGGAAAAGTCACGAATTCGTTGCATGACTCTGGTAAAGAATATCTCTAAGCATCAGATGAGTAAATGCATGATCCTGGAGGTCATTTCTTCAAGAACTTTAGCTCTTGACCTCATTTGTCCAAAGAAGTGCTAAAACATAGGGGACTTCCCTATGTTTTAGCTAGTGGTGGTACTAGTGCTAAGGAACCTGCCTGCCAATGCAGGAGACATAAAGCGTGCCATAAAAGGTGACATTAAAAAGTTTTATCCCTGGGTCAGGAAGATCCCCTGGAGGAGGAAATGGCAACCCACTACAATATTCTTCTCTGGAGAATTCCATGGACAGGACTCTGGTGGGCTACAGTTCATAGGGTTGCAAAGAGTCTGACACAACTGAAGCGACTTAGCACAAAACATAAGAAGAGTGATGAGAGTCTTGATTCTGATACTTACTAGATGTGAAGAGTTAAGAAAGTTACTTAAATTATTAAGCTAAGAGTCCTATGAGTATTAAATACAATATACTGTGCAACATAACCACTATGTTGATTAATTTCCTGCCCTCGGGCCCTCACATGTAACATCAGAATGCTACAAGACTTATCTATTTACCAGGAATATTTTGGACTCAGAAACTACAGTGGATGATACAGCAGTGTATTGATGTTCAGCTGGTTTTAGAAAAGGCAGAGGAACAGAGATCAAATTGCCAACATTCCGTGGATCATCAAAAAAGCAAGAGAGTTCCAGAAAAACATCTATTTCTGCTTTATTGACTATGCCAAAGCCTTTGACTGTGTGGATCACAATAAAGTGTGGAAAATTCTGAAAGAGATGGGAATACCAGACCACCTGACCTGCCTCTTGAGAAATCTGTATGCAGGTCAGGAAGCAACAGTTAGAACTGGACATGGAACAACATGCTGGTTCCAAATAAGAAAAGGAGTACGTCAAGGCTGCATATTGTCACCCTGCTTATTTAACTTCCATGCAGAGTACATCATGAGAAACGCTGGACTGGAAGAAACACAAGCTGGAATCAAGATTGCCGAGAGAAATATCAGTCACCTCAGATATGCAGATGACACCACCCTTATGGCAGAAAGTGAAGAGGAACTAAAAAGCCTCTTGATGAAAGTGAAAGAGGAGAGTGAAAAAGTTGGCTTAAAGCTCAACATTCAGAAAACGAAGATCATGGCATCTGGTCCCATTACTTCATGGGAAATAGATGGAGAAACAGTGGAAACAGTGTCAGACTTTATTTTGGGGGGCTCCAAAATCACTGCAGATGATGATTGCAGCCATGAAATTAAATAACACTTAATCCTTGGAAGAAAAGTTATGACCAACCTAGAGAGCATATTCAAAAGCAGAGACATCACTTTGCTGAATAAGGTCCGTCTAGTCAAGGCTAAGGTTTTTCCTGTGGTCATGTATGGATGTGAGAGTTGGACTGTGAAGAAGGCTGAGCGCTGAACAATTGATGCTTTTGAACTGTTGTGCTGGAGAAGACTCTTGAGAGTCCCTTGGACTGCAAGGAGATCCAACCAGTCCATTCTGAAGGAGATCAACCCTGGGATTTCTTTGGAAGGAATGATGCTAAAGCTGAAGCTCCAGTACTTTGGCCACCTCATGCAAAGAGTTGACTCATTGGAAAAGACTGTGATGCTGGGAGGGATTGGGGGCAGGAGGAAAAGGGGACGACCGAGGATGAGATGGCTGGACGGCATCACTGACTCGATGGACGTGAGTCTGAGTGAACTCCGGGAGTTGGTGATGCACAGGGAGGCCTGGCGTGCTGCGATTCATGGGGTTGCAAAGAGTCGGACACGACTGAGTGAATGAACTGAACTAATACTTATTTGAGCTAAAATTAACAATATTTATTAAAGAATGGTGTCCTGATATGGAGCAGTGGATGAGCAATAGATACCCTAGTGGCTTAAAAGAGAAAGACAGACTTCCAGATTTACCCATATTGAGTATATCATATGCTTTCTTGAGTATATTATTTGTCAATGTCCAGATCTGAGACTTAGAAAGATTTTCTCAGCCCTGGCTATTAAAATTGCAGATGAGAACAACTCAGATTTCTATTTCTCTTTCATAACAGGTATAAAATGTACTTCCATTTGGGATGCTTTGTTTGCTTACGTACCCTGGAACCAGAGCTGGGCTTCTGGTGTGGTCTCAGCCAGGAGCCCCAGAAGGAGACTAGTGGAGGTGGTGCCATTTAATAAAATCTGTGCCCCTAGTAAGTTACTTCTTATCCTCACATTAGCTCTGAAACAGACATTAAACAGACATGTGAATGTAGACACAGAAGTAACATGTATACATGACAAAAGAGTTGGTGTAGGCTCATAGACCCATGTGATTCCAAAGTATATAAACTATGGTTTTCCCAAAGAAATAGAAGGCAAGTTACATATGCAAATATACATTTTCTTGTGTTTCATTTAAAAAGCAAAAACAAGCAGATGACATCATTTTACTAATATTTTAAAGAACCCAGTATGCCAAAATATTATTTTAACATATGTAATGTTAATCATTAAGTAGATATTTATCTTTTTTATATTCTCTTTAACTTTAAAAGAAAACATCTTTTTTAACGCCTTTTGCATGATTGACACACAAAAAACTCTACTTATTTAATGTATATACAGCTTGATGAGTTTGGAGATAAATATGCATTGTGAAACTATCACCAAAATTTATACCATAAACATATTCATCACCAAATTTTCCTTCTACCCTCTTTTTATATTATTATCTGGGAATGGGTTATACAAACGCAATATAAAGTCTACTTTTAACAAATTTTAATTATACAATTCAGTATTATTAACTATAAATGCTGTGCTATATAGCCCTCCCTGGTGCTGGTGGCTCAGCCATAAAGAATCCACCTGCAATATAGGAGATGCAAGAGACATGGATTTGATCCCTGGGTCAGGGAAGATCCCACAGAGAAGGGCACGACAACCCAGTCCAGTATTTTTGCTGGGAAAATCCCATGGACAGAGGAGCCCAGTAGGCTACGGGTCCATGGGGTCGCAGAGTCGGACATGACTGTGCAACTGAACTGAAGATTTATTCATCTAATGTAACTAAAATTTTGTATTTTTTGACTAATACCTCCCTATCCCCTAGCAATCATCATTCTGTTGTCTGCTTCTATGAACTTGACTATTTTAGATATCTTATATGAATAGTATCATACAGTATTTGTCATTCTGCATCTGGCTTATTTCACTTAGGGTAATGTCCTCCAAGGTCATCCATGATGACACAAATGGTACAATTTCTTTTCTAAGGCTTAATGACATTTCCTTGCATGTGTATGCCACTTTTTCTTTATCCATTTATCTGAAAATGGACATTTTCTACTTTCTTGTCTTGGTTATTGTGAATAATGCTGCAGTGAACATAATCATGCAAATATTTCTCCATGATCTTGATTTCAATTCCAGCTCATACACACTCATAAATGGAATGGCTGGATCATGATAATTCCATTTTTAATTTTTAAGGAATTTCTGTTCTGTTTCCCATAGTGGCTGTAACAAGTTCCATTCTTGCCAACAGTGTGCAAAAGTTTCAATTTCTCCACATTATCAGCAACACTCATATATTTTGTGCTTTTGATAATAGCTACCCTATCATGTGTGAGGTGATATTGCATTGTGGTTTTGATTTGCATTTCCATGATGATTAGTGATGCTGAGCACACTTTCATATACCTGTTGGGCCATTCGTATGTCCTCTTTGGAAAAATATATATTCAGTGCCTTTAATCAGTTTATTCTCTTTATTGAATTATAGGAGTTATATATGTATTTTGTATATTAATCCTTTATCAGATGTATGACTTGCAATTATTTTCCTCATTGTATAGATTGCCTTTTCATTTGGCTAATTGTTACCTTCTTGTGCAGTAGTTTAATATAATCCTGTCTATTTTTTTTCTTATTTCTGTGCCTTTGATGTTATGTCCAAGAAATCATTACCAAGACTGATGTCAAGAAGTTTTTCCTCTCTGGGTTTTTCCCAGTAGCTTTATGACTTCAATTCTTACATTTAAATTTTTAATACTTATTGGAATCCAAGAAAACTTGGATCCATGTAAACTTTTATCAAAATTCCAATGACAGATTTTACTGAGATAAAAACATAAACACTAAAACTGGATATGAAAACATAAAGATGCTGATTAGCTAAAGCAGTTTTAAATAAGAACAAAACCCAAAGCTTGAGGCATCACATTTCCTGATTTAAGATTTATTACAAAGCTGCAAAAATCAAAGCAATATAATAATGGCATAAAAACAGACATATAGACATGGAACAGAGTTGATAGGTCAGAAGTAAACCCACTTATATACAGTAAACTGGTGGTCAACAAGGGTGCCAAGATCATGCAATTGGGAAAATATAGTCTCTTCCACAAATTATGTTGAGAAAACAGAATGTTCATGTGTGAAAGAATAAGACTGAACTCTTTTCTTATGCAAGAGCACATTGTGATTTAGATGAGTGATGTCAATTGTTAAATAATCACGTATGGGACAACCAGGTGGATGCTTTCACTAATCTACTCTGCCTCTCTGGCCATCCTACCTTTTTAAACACATGCTATACACAGCATCTCAGCTATATGCTACACTTTAATTTTCTAATGTTGATGCAGACTTGAAGGAAAACAAATGTGAAACAAACAGAAAATTTTCCTTTTCATAAACTTCCCTGTATTTTTTCCAATATAGAGTTTCTAAATGTCATTATCAGAATATGTATCTCCCTACCATTATCTTAAAAACTCAGTCCAAACATTCAGACAACATTTCTGCTTATGGACTGTAAAACCCAGCATTCTCACCCTTTGCTCTGAGCTCCTACTTTCAAAAGCAGCATATAAATAGAGACACAGACATAGAGTACATGGATATAAAGGCAGAAAGATGGGACTGGGATGAACTGAGAGATTCATATACTGACGTGTATACTAACATGTATACACTATTGATACTATGTAGGAAATAGATAGCTATTTTACCTATATAATGAGAACCTACTATATAGCACAGGGAACTCTACTCAGTGCTCTATGGTGACTTAAATGGAAAAGCAATCTAGAAAATAGGGGATATATATATAAGTACAGATGATTCATTCTGCTGCACAGCAAAAACTAAAACATTGTAAAGCAAACATACTCCAATAAAAATTAATTTAAAAAAAAGAATAAAGGTCTGTAAAATCACAAGGGAGTTTTAAATTTTACTTACAGATGGTACATTTTGAGAACTAAAAGGGAAATTCCATTTGGTTATTTAATACATGTATTTATTTATTAATACATATTTAATGTATAATTGAATTTTTCCATCAGCAAAAACAGTCTATGTAGTATAAGCTACATAAGTTCTTTAACATAAAAATGCATTTATTTCTCATTGTTTTAGCTGGAAACAGGAGGATATAGTTTTTGTTTGTTTTGACATAATTATTGGTTACAATAAAAATGAGATTGCAACATCTAATTAAAGAGAAAAGCAGCATATAAGACTCTCCAGCATGGGCAAAGATCCTGCTTCCTTATCTTTATGGCTCCATCATCTCCTGGCTGTGGATGTCTCATATGGAAATATTTGAGTCTGTTTAATTTCTGGCCCATTGATCTTGTGTCACTCTTTATCCATAATCCATCCTTCTCTAGCTGCCTTCATTCTTGACACACTTCTCTTATGTTATGGGAGAAGTGCCTTTTCACCATGATTTTTCTCACATGGGGTCAGACAGCTTTCTTGGTTCTTGGTACAATTGAGTTAGCCAAAAATTACATTTGGGCCTTTTGTAACACCTTGTGGAAAAACCCAAATGAACTTTCTGGCCAACAGACATATACAGATAATTTTTAGTTTCTCCCATCATCTCTAGTATTAATTTCAACTGCTGCTTGTTCACTGAGCTTTGGAACTCCACACCCTGCACAATACAGGTCTCATTAAGTGCCTTCCCTGATGGCCTGTCAGGGACTCCAGCCTTGTACCTGGTCATCAGCTTTTTCCCCACTTGAATTCTTCTTGAGCTTCTTATTTGTTTGGCCAAGCTTTGCTGCCAATAGAACTATCTTTTGTTGTTTAGTCACTAAGTCATGTTCAACTCTTTGTGTCCCCATGGACTGTAGCCCTCCAGGCTCCTTTCTCCATGGGATTTCCCAGGCAAGATTACTGGGGTGGGTTGCCATTTACTTCTCTAAATAGAACTATCTAATGTCTGTCAAAATTTCATCTCATTTTTTCCCCTTAATTTCAAGCGCTATGAAGTTTCTCAGATGCCCAGGATCCTTATTCAGCAAGTTTCACATTGAAACATTCTGTACTCCTGAGAAATATTTTAAGAAAAACAAAAGTCAAAGGTATATGAGAACAAACTAAACTCCTAAACAAGAGTTTCCCCATGAATTTAGTTGTACCATGGGTGGTAGGGTGAAGTTCTGATGTTAACAGATACAGAGACTAGGAAATGAAAGGGAAAGAAACCTAATATTACATGTTTTAGGACATCTCAGTCAGGCTTCTGATGGGAAATGAATAAAAATAAAAAGCCTTCAAAGGCAAGATTTGATCTGTAGTTTTAACTTAAAGGGGGACTCTCTGGTAGTTCAGCTGGTAAAGAATCTGCCTGCAATGCAGGAGAGCCTGCTTCAATTCCTGGGTCAGCCAGATTCACTGGAGACAGGAAAGGCTACCCACTCCAGAATTCTAGGGCTTCCCTGATGTCTCAGCTGATAAAGAATCCTTAAAGAAAGGTTTGAATGATCCTATTAAAAATTTAATTAAGAAAAGAATGGATTGACCTATCACTCAGTTGCCATTTATGAAAACATGCCCGTCAGTTTATTTAAAACTACATCTAGTTAATGTCAAAATATGGATCCATCAAAATCCATACATGTTCAGATTATGGGCCTAGTCCAGGAGAGGATATTTCAGCCCAAATTTCCAATAGTACTGAACTCCCAAGTTCAGTCTTAGTGAAAAATGTTTCCCTTCTTGGGGAATTTAGGTATTTTAACAAAGTCTAAAGTTGAACTAGTTAATCATGTGACGTGTTCTTTCTTCACAAATTTATCTATGAGAAGGGATTTAGGACTATTCTTCTCCAGACTGGTCAGCAAAAAAATATTTGGGGAGTGGGATTATTTGGGGTTGTAAATGTTTTAAATATTTAAAGCACAATACAGATAAAAATGTGTACTCAGGAGAAAAATTATGACAGTAAGCATATTAAAACCAAGTCAAATGGAAAAGGGTAAAAAGTAATACAGATGTCCAAGCTAAAGCCTGTTATTTTCTCAAGATTGGAAGTAGGTGATATGTGGCTCCCATGATGAGAATAAAGCCACCATAAATATAAAGGGACTCAGGAAACATCAGCCAGTCAGACTACCCCCTGCAGGCAATGGTATAGACCCAAGATGAGGGAGTTGAGCTGAATGACCTTGAAGGACCCCTCCAGCTGTGAGATTCTATTTCAAAATATTCTTCTCCTATAACCACATGTAAAATATAAATGTTGCTTCCTGAAATACAACCAAAAACCGATTGCTTTTTAATCATGTCAGAAAAGGGGTTGCTTGCTAGTTAGGAGTTTATACCTTGACCTGGGGCTTCTTTCATCATAAATAATCAACACAGCACATTGCCATGCAAGGTGGGGTCGACCTCAGCACATATTCCAGGATCCATCTAATTAGATGAAATGTGGAAAGCTCAGGCTCTCTTTGGCCTTTGAGCAAGGAAAGTTTATTGATTGCTCTAGTCATGAATAATCTGCAGCTAAAGAAGAGAAACCATAAGAGTCCTATAAGATGTAAGACCCGTGGTAGGTTTGCTGTTATTTTAAAAATGGGTACAATATTCAAGAGTCATGTAGATACTTCAACAGTCTATATTCCCACCTCCAGGAAACCCCAATATTTATTTCTTATATAAGTGATTGTGTACTGACGACATTCATTAACTTTCAGCTCCAGAAATTTTACTGTATACCACTCTGTTACATTAAAATATACATTGAGAGAATCATCCTTATTATTATTATTGATGATGACTTCAGCACATCAGTTAGAAATAGGTTTATCTGCTAGCAAGAACAGTTTTAATGTGTGTGTGTGTGTATTTGTGTATATGAGTGTGCATGATTATTTGTCTTCGCAATTAGTAATCTCACTACAAGCAATTCAGGGCTAGTAAAATGTACAGGAGCCAGGATTGAATCTGCATTAGTCCAGGGTAAGGGCCTGTGCTTTCACAATCATAACCATGTCAACATACTGAAGAGGACAGCCTCAGGAGCCAGGTCATCCTTTAACTGATTTGTTACCTTCCTGCCAAGTGACCCTGTGGTTCAGCCAATGGAACATCATCTTATTGTGTCAAGCTCTCAGCGTCAGTTCATCCGCTACTGAGTATTTGGAGCATAAATGTAATTAACACTAAGAAAGTTGAAGGGACTTTTAGGACTTAGATGGCAGGTTTAACAAACACAGATGAAGCCAGTCCCTGAGTTAGACAAGATAAGAAGATCATTGATTTGCTTAAAATATCCAAGATCATTAGGTCTAATAGACCCAATGCTATATTTTAAGACATACTTTGAAAATAACAAGTTCATAATAATCTATAAGCAGATTCTGCTCATTTAATTAATTCCCACTGAAGGAATCACAAATTATTTTAAAAGAATTACTGGGAAAATGTGGTAACTCAGTTAAAAAAAATAAGGCCTTTACTGCTACAGAGAAAATCCAAACAGATCTTAGAAAACATTTACCTTTGTCTAATTATTCATGATAGTCAACTTTATATGGAAATTACCAAATCTTAATACCCCATACGGCCAATTGTGTGTTTCCTTATCAGTCCACATTCAAAACAAAGCCCTAGACAGGCAATGACTTTAAAATTTTCTGCAAATTAGAAAAAAATTTTGAACAAACAATGCTCAAGAGGATGATACTGTATCTTTCCTGAATGATCAAATGTTTAAGATGAGGTAGAGTTGGTTTCATCAGACCCAATCATGTCATTCTAAGTTATGGTTTCTTTTCTTTTTTGAAAATGTTATTGAAGTATAGTTGATTTACACTGTTGTGCTAATTTCTCTAAGATGCAATTTCTGACTGAAGAATAATGGCATTTGACAAATATATGAAACTAAATCAGTGAAATATATACCCATATTGGGGCTTCCTCGTGGCTCTGTGGTAAAGAAGCCACCTGCCAATGTAGGAGATGCAGGTTCAATCCCTGGAGAAGATCCCCTGGAGAAGGAAATGCCCATCCATTCCAGTATACTTGCCTGGAGAATTCCATGGACAGAGGAGCCTGGTGGGCGACAGTCCATGGTGTCACAAATGAGTCAGACATGACTTAGTAACTAAACAACACTAACAATACCCATATCGAATTAGAGTTGGTGTTTATCCCCTGATTTTACCAACACATTGAATGAATCTCCTTTTTTGTCCCTCCTTCCAATCCTCTTATTCTTTTCACACTCCCCCCTTTTAATTATATCCTATGTTCTTTATGGTCTTCCCTGATTGCTAAGATGATAACGAATCCACCTGCATTGCAGGAGACATGGGTTCAATCCCTGGGTTGGGAAGATCCCCTATACCTCCTAAAAAGATACTTTCCAGTAATATACTATGTTTGTTTATGCTTCAGGTTACAAAATATGTTTTTTTTTTCTATTCATCCCTTTGCTTTTATATGCAGTATCTACTGAAGGATTCCTAGGTGTCAATAGTTTGGCATTTTTCTCTCTGGAAAACTGAAAAATATAGCTTCTGAAAGGTACCATCGCTAGCTGCCCCAAAGCCCAGTTAGAGCTAAAACTAGAATGACCATACACTAGTGTCCCAGGAACAGTCCTAGTTTATGCCTATTTTCTCACCATAGCCATTTATGGTGAGATTTTCCATCTTATGGTGTTCTGGTTTGGAGAGTTAAGTGTGCATTCTAATTAGAACCATAGCCAAGGTGGTTCCTTAAGCTGGTAACCACGTCAGCCTGTCTTCCCATTTTTTGTGCAGTCTCTAATAGTTAAGAACTCTTAGGTCCTGTGACTAGAAAAGGTGGTGCCATTGTTTTTGCATGAATATGAGCCCTAGTAACCACCAGAAAAGAGTCAACTACCTAGAACACTCTCTGCAGTATTAGCTTGTACAATAAAAGCAATTGTAACTAATATATGTAGTTCAGTAGCTCTGTCATGTTCAACTCTCTGCAACCCCATGGACTGAGGCACACCAGGCTTCCCTGTCCTTCCTATCTCCTGGAGCTTGCTCAAACTCATGTCCATTGAGTTGGTGATGCCATCTAACCATCTCATTTTCTGTCATCTCCTTCTCCTCCTGCCTTCAATCTTTCCCAGCATCATGGTCTTTTCCAATGAGTCAGTTCTTCATATCAGGTGGCCAAAGTATTGGAGCTTCAGCTTCAGCATCAGTCCTTCCAATGAATATTCAAAATTGATTTCCTTTAGGAAAAGGAGAAGGGAATAACAAACAACTTCAGTATTCTTGCCTTGAAGATCCCATGGATAGTATGAAAAGCTAACATTTATTGACTCTATACTAAGTACCAGGCTGTGTGAAGGGCCCTCAGCCATCACTGAACTCTCAGCAACAGTCTTATAAGTTGAACATGTTGACATCCATTTTCTTGTTGAGGACACTGAGCTTCTAATAATTGAAGTGAGATGCCCAAGGGGCCCAAATATAACCTCACTGGAACTGAACTAAGGGATGATATTTATGGATTCATTATGAAAACAATTCTACTCACAAATTATACGGAACCTATTCTCACTTGGTTGGGGATATGGTAGGGACAATGAACTTGAGTGGAGCAGGAGTCACAACCATCGTGTTAAATGAGTTTGTGTGGTTCCTCACTATCTCATGGAACCTGGTGGATTCAGGGACTCCTAGCATTCCCTCTGACCACCTCCTTATCACCCCTTTCCATTTCCTGTATATGCATAGAACCGTATTTGTCATCAGAAAACAATGTGTGTTTAACGTTTGTCCTATGATTTTAAGGCTTTGGGCACCAACTTTTATCTAATTCCTAAACATATAGGTTAAACATCTACCTAGTGTTTGCTTGTAGAAAGCTTAGTGTCCCGACCCATAATAGAGAATTTTTACTGATGGCTTTAAAGACCTGACTGATACTCTTAATCTCCCATTTTATTTTTAAACTTCTTTTCTCCAGCTTTATTGAGATGTAATTGACATAGAAAACTGTGTAATTTTAAGGTACAGGTGTTGTCTTGAAACAATTATATATTGCAAAAAGATGACTATCATAATGTTAGCTAACACTTCCATCATATCACATAATTACATTTCATTTTTTGATAAAAACATTTAAGGTCAACTCTTAACAACTTTCTAATCCCACTCTCTTTTATTTTTCAATTTTTATTTTATATTGGGGTATAGTTGAATAATACTGTTGCTTCAGTTTCAGGTGCAAAGTGATTCAGTTATACAAATCTCTCTCTCTCTTAAATATCCCAGCCACATTCTCTGATCACTGCTGGCTACACATTTCCTACAATATCACTTGAACAAGTCTGTTGGACAGAGTGGACTTTTGCAGAAAATTTGGTGAAAATATAGAGTGATCACGGCATTGAAAGGAAACCACACCACAGTGGAAGACTGAGTGTCAGTCTCCTTACATTCATCGGCTCTTCTCCAACTCTGGGTATCTTACTGGTCTCTCCCTTCATAAATCCCCATTCCCTGGAAACATCAAATCTTCAAATCATGTTCCTTCTCTTATTCCATCTTTCCACATAGTCCCAGGTCCCAGAAAAAAACCTACGGTTATTAAATAATTCCAAAAACAACACACAAAAACATCCCTCTACAGCCGAATAATTGCTTCACCCAGAGAAAGTCAATTCCTTTTGCTGTTAAACTCTCCATTTAACTGTCTTTGTCTGTACTTTCTTATAACCACTATATTCATTGAGCTGCCTTCCCAAACAGAGGAGCAAGCTCTCTTTCTTCTGTTACTATTCTAGAACAAGTGAATTCTGACATCAGCTTTTAAGCCAGCAATTTTCTTCTAATGATAGAAATAAAATATATTTAATTAATCACTAAAACTATTTATTGAGCACCTGTAATGTTTCAGAAATGTGGCAAAGATTATGGGGCTATAAAGCAGCATAATATACAGACCCTCAAGGAGATTTCAAGTCAGTTGAAGATAGTATATTTTCCAAGAACAGATAAAAAGGAGAAAGAGCATTAAAGGCTAGATATTTTTCCCACAATCCCTTCTCCTAGCCAGTTAGCCAAAACTGGTTTGAAGATTAAAAGGAAACTATCTATGGAAAGAAATATGTCCTTTAAGCTTTATGTAAATTAAATTGTAATAATCCAATGCTTATATTTATTTTCCAAATCCTCATATATCTCTGGAGTAAGTGATGATTTGCAAACATGGAGTAAAACATGCTTTCCAAAAAAATATTTTCACACTATTTTGTTAAATATCTTAGTGCACTCAAAGTAGAAAACATAGACTGGTGAAAAACACTTTACCATGGAAATTTTAAGATGAATACTTTTGGTTCAAAAAGAGATAATTGTTTTGTTTTTCATATTGGGAAGTGTTTAAAAGACTTCCATGAACATAAAGCTGGTGTCAGTCTGTAAATCACCTCCAAGGAAAAACCAGCTAATTGAGCAAACTTGGCAAAGATGAATTCTCCTGGGATCAATTAGATAAGAATAGGAGAAATTACATGGAACAACAGACTGATTCCAAATAGGAAAAGGAGTACGTCAAGGCTGTCTATTGTCACCCTGCTTATTTAACTTATATGCTGAGTACATCATGAGAAACACTGGGCTGAAGAAGCACAAGCTGGAATCAAGACTGCCAGGAGAAATATCAGTAACCTCAGATATGCAGATGACACCACCCTTATGGCAGAAAATGAAGTGGAACTCAAAAGCCTCTTGATGAAAATGAAAGAGGAGAGTGAAAAAGTTGGCTTAAAGGTCAACATTCAGTAAACTAATTCATGGCATCTGGTCCCATCACTTCATGGAAAATAGATGGGGAAACAGTGGAAACAGTGTCAGACTTTATTTTGGGCGGCTCCAAAATCACTGCAGATGGTGATTGCAGCCATGAAATTAAAAGAGGCTTACTCCTTGGGAGGAAAGTTATGACCAAACTAGATAGCATATTGAAAAGCAGAGACATTACTTTGCCAACAAAGGTCCGTCTTCTAGTCAAGGCTATGGTTTTTTCAAGAGTCATGTATGGATGTGAGAGTTGGACTTTGAAGAAAGCTGAGGGCCGAAGAATTGATGCTTTTGAACTGTGGTGTTGGAGAAGACTCTTGAGAGTCCCTTAGACTGAAGGAGATCCAACCAGTGCATCCTAAAGGAGACCAGTCCTGGGTGTTCATTGGAAGGACTGATGGTAAAGCTGAAACTCCAGTACTTTGGCCACCTCATATGAAGAGTTGACTCATTGGAAAAGACTCTGATGCTGGGAGGGATTGGGGGCAGGAGGAGAAGGGGATGACAGAGGATGAGATGGCTGGATGGCATCACTGACTCAATGGACATGACTTTGAGTGAACTCTGGGAGTTGGCGATGAACAGGGAGGCCTGGCGTGTTATGATTCATGGGGTCGCAAAGAGTCAGACACAACTGAGCGACTGAACTGAACTAAACTGAACTGAGGAGAAATGAGCTTTTGCCTTCTTCTGTAGTAGTTTCATGCATCCACTGCAGGGTTCTTACTGACCAGGTATGGAGGCTAGATGGAACCTTTCAAGCAAGAAAACAAAAAGCATCTTTTACAGCTGAACAGCTGGCACCTTTAGTAACCAAGACAAGCTCCACTCACCGGAATATGTAATTATTCCCAGGAACCTCAGCGGCGTTCATCTGCAGGCGGGTTACACCTTTGGTCTCATTCAGAATCTCTGTCCTTATTCTTTCTCCTTTCTTAGGGCGAGTCAGTAATCTACCATGTTTGAGATGCAAAGACTGATGGCAGCCAGGTTTTCCGACTTTCAAGACAAAGAGCTTTCAAAGCTTAAATGAACTGCATAAGCAGATTCTAACAAGTATGGGCCCTTAAAAAAGACAAAGGCTATCACTTTGAAATCAGATAGAACTGAGTTTGAATCCAGCTTTTCCAAAGCAATCTAGCTGAGAAGTTTGAACTTACATTTAGCCACTATGAGCCTTAGTATCTGTTTGTGTATGCTCAGCTGTTTCAGTTGTGCCTGACTCTTTGTGACCCTATGGACTGTAGCCCATCAGGCTCTTCTGTCCATGGGGATTTTTCCAGGCAAGAATACTGGAGTGGGTTGCTATGCCCACTTCCAGAAGATCTTTCTTCAAGGATCAAACCCACATCACTCATTTCTCCTTCATTGGCAGGCAGAATCTTTATCACCTGGGAAGCCCCAGCCTCAGTATACTTAGTTCTAAAATGGAAATAATAGTTCATTCTGAGGTTTAGTAGTGATGACATCATCCCTGAGTTATTCTCCCTTTATTCATCATTGGAACTGTCTATGATAAATAGCTTATACCATGCAAGCATTCTGACTGTTCCAAGTCTTTCTGGTATATATATTCATAGCATCAAGCACATCTCCCCAATTTATCACAATTAAAATTTTCTATTTATTCCAGTGTGTGATTGAAATGTGTCTCCTACCAGATCATAAGCTTCTTTGGGATAAGCACTGTTTTTTTGTTTGTTGTGTTTTGTTGTGTTGTTTTGTTCTTTGATTCAGTAGAAACATCCCAAGGGCACACAGAGATGCCTAGCCCATGATTGGCACACACAGATATTGATCAAGTGAAATTTTACAACCTTGCAAAAATAATGTTTTCCAATTTCACAGGTGAGAAAGCTGCTGCTCCCAAAGAACCATTTTCCTAAAGTGACATCGGTAATAAATGGAAAGCCTGAGATGCAGACCTAAAAGTGATTCTCTAGAGTCAATACGCTTTCTATTAAGATAGACAATGTCTTATTACCATCTTCTTCTTTTACAGATGAATAAATAGAAGCTTAGAGGATGTTAAATAACTTTCCCAGGCAGATGTTTGCATAGCTAGGGCTCAAGCCTGGGTCTTCAATTAGATGTCCAGACTGCCTTCTCTCTATTCTGTTTCCTGTACACTATAAAAACCTTCTTAGGATGGAGCCTTAACTCTCCTCCCTGCCATCTGCCCAGGATTTGATTGATTCAGGCAGTAGCATTTTTTTTTTTTCCTCAATGAGCTAAAGGAGTCAGTCCCACCAGAGTCTTAGATTGGCCTGGCACTGGATGAGAAGTAGACTTCTGCTGCCACCTGTTTGCTTGCTCTAGCATTTACTGGGCAACATTTTCCCTGAACATGTCTGACAAGCAGTCAGTCCTTGTTAACATGTGGAAGTGTACCTTGGGATCTACCATAATGGAGTCTGGGACTGTGAGGTTCTTGAGTGATTAAAAGAGGTTGCAAGTGTCACCAGTTCTGGTGCATGTTGCTGCTGCTGCTAAGTCGCTTCAATCATGTCTGACTCTATGCTACCCCATAGACGGCAGCGGACCAGGCTCCCCTGTCCCTGGGATTCTCCAGGCAAGAACACTGGAGTGGGTTGCCATGTCCTTCTCCAATGCATGAAAGTGAAAAGTAAAAGTGAAGTCACTCAGTCGTGTCTGACTCCGTGACCCCATGGACTGCAGCGTACCAGGCTCCTCCACCCATGAGATTTTCCAAGTAAGAGTTCTGGTGCATAGAGGTGAACAATCTGTTTTTAGGATCTGCCGGGGTACCCATGCTAGTGTCACAGCTGCAGAGAGTCTTGGTAGATGTGCCTTTGGGGTCCCGGTGTGGACTCTGTGAATCCTGGGCTCTTGTAACCCAGGAGAGATGCAGGCTTCAGTCAAGCATTTCAGATGTAAATTTTTCAGCCTGCTAACTGAAATAAATTCAGAAGACAACAGGAAACTGATTCAATCTTGGCAATATTACTTTTTCCTAGGAAGCCTTGCCTGGTCCACCAAGAATAGAAAAAGGATGTTCCTGCAGGCTAGTCTTAGTATCTGTTCAGTTCAGTCCCTCAGTCGTGTCCGACTCTTTGCAACTCCATAAATCACAGCACGCCAGGCCTCCCTGTTCATCACCAACTCCCCAAGTTCACTCAGACTCACGACCATCGAGTCAGTGATGCCATCCAGCCATCTCATCCTCTGTAGTCCCCTTCTCCTCCTGCACCCAATCCCTCCTAACATCAAAGTCTTTTCCAATGAGTCAACTCTTCACATGAGGTGGCCAAAGTACTGGAGCTTCAGCTTTAGCATCATTCCTTCCAAAGGAATCCCAGGGCTGATCTCCTTCAGAATGGACTGGTTGGATCTCCTTGCAGTCCAAGGGACTCTCAAGAGTCTTCTCCAACACCACAGTTCAAAAGCATCGATTCTTTGGCTTGACCTCTATTCACTCTAAGTGAAGTCAGAGAGAGAAAAACAAACATCATATGATAGTGCTTATACACAGAATCTAAAAATAATACAAGTGAACTTATTTGCAAAACAGAAGCAAATTCACAGACTTAGAGAATGAACTTATGGTTACCAAGGGAGAAGTCTGGGGGCGGGGATACAGAGTTTGGGTGTCTAGATCCATCATTTAAAGGGCACAGCTGGAATATCTGTGACCCATCTCGAGTCTATTTCATACCAGAACAGTGGTACCAGAACACTAATAGGAAAAAACTTGTTAAATATTTTAAATTCTGCTCTGTTTTTGAAATTACTTTGAATTCACTGGTTTCTTTACTCAACCATACACATTTTGAGGACAAGAACTAGGCTTACCTTGCTCTTTCAGCCTTCATCCCTAATACAGAATCAGCAACAGCCTATGTTCTCAAGAAATTAGAAGACACAAACAGGCAGCTCTATTTTAAAACAGGTTAGAGGTTGAAGTGTGAATATACATTCAATGATGTGGGTGTGTAATTTTTCCTCCAGGGACCATGACTAGTTTCTGTTTATAAGATCACAGGTAGCCTTCTCTTCATTGATTGTTAATATCTAAATGCTTCTGTTAGATATTAATATCTAAATGCTTCTACTACCTAAATGTTTCTGGAGGAGAAGGGGATGAGAGAGGGTGAGATGGTTGGATGGCATCACCGACTTGATGGACATGAGTTTGAGCAAGCTACAGGAATTGGTGATGGACAAGAACACGTGGCATGTTGCAATCCATGGGGTTGAAAGAGTCGGACACAAATGAACAACTGAACTGAACTGAAATGCTTCTGTAAACCTGTAGTCAGTGCAGTTTCACAGGAGACCCCCAGATAATACATTTCATGAACTGTGCCCACTTTGGCAGCTTTCCGCCCTCTTGGCATGCCTATAAATATATGTGACACAGGATAACATTCTTCTCATAGAGTTGTCTTAAATGAAATTAACCATATACACAGTAAGCAGTAGGGGACTCAATTATACAGAATCCTTTAGAATTGCTGGCCCACTTTTATATGCTGGCTTTCATCTCACCCACTGTGGACTTTGTCTCCTTCTTCATGATCATGAATAAAATCCTGGCTATGGTACTTGTTAAAACATTTTCCAGAACATCATTAAATGCAGAGAGTTAGGTCATTTGCATACTTTTCCATCCAGAATAATGAAAAATATTGTTATTAACAGTATGTTTATGTAGTCAATATTTTTATGTATTGATCTCCCACCAGATAGCAGGTGCTTTAAATATGTTTTCTTTTATTGATTGCATACTCTAAGCTTGATGTTATTAAAGAAAACCCAAACCTAGAGAGATTAAATAATTTCGCTGAGACCATCCAGCTACTAATTGGTGTTTCTGAGATTCATCTCAAATCTACCTGGTTCCAGCTCTCGATTGCATTTCCGCTGGTGGTGCTGTGTGACTCTATCATCCCTCAAACACTGACTCACACTTTCTCAAAGGTGGCCTACTAATTCTATCCAACACGTACTCTATCTTAGAAGCAGGCATTCATCTTCATAGTTATATTTCAGAGAAGTCAAATTCTGGGACCTTAGATCACTTAGGGACTGGTAATAATTACAGATATCCAGGTTCTAATTCCAGATATTCTGCCTTAATTGGTCTGGGGTGAGCCCAGACATTCAATTTTTTAAAAAGTTTTCTGGCAATTTAAACGTGCAGCAAAGTTAGCATACAGCATGCTTATGAATACCCTGGGGATTTGTTAGGGAAGATCTTATTTCTGAAGAACTGGGATTGAGCCTGTTTCTACATTTGCAAAATATCCTCAGTAGCACCAACATTACTGGTCCATAAACTCTTTGATTTTTTACTTTTTTATTTTATATTGCAGTATAGTTGATTAACAAGTTTGTGTTACTTTCAGGTATACAGAAAACTGATTCAGTTATGCATATACGTGTATCAATTCTTTTTCAAATTCCTTTCCCATTTAGATTATTACAGAACATTGGACAGAGTTCCCTGTGCTATACAGTGAATATTTGTTGGTTATCCATTTTTGTTGCTGTTGGTTATACATTTTTTAAATAATATTTATATGTTTGGCTGTGCTGGGTCTTCATAGCTGCTCACAGTTTTTCTCTAGTTGTGGCGAGTGGGGGCTACTTTCTAGCTGCGGTGTGTGGGTTTCTAATTATAGTGGCTTCTCTTATTGTGGAGCGTGGGTTCTAGGGCATACAAGCTACAGTAGTTGTGGCTTCTGGGCTCTAGAACACAAGCTTAACAGTTGTGGCACACGGGCTTATTAGTGCTGGAGTATATGGGATCAGCAAAAGCAAGACCGGGAGCTGACTGTGGCTCAGATCATGAACTCCTTATTGCCAAATTCAGACTGAAATTGAAGAAAGCAGGGAAAACCACTAGACCATTCAGATATGACCTAAATAAAATCCCTTATGATTATACAGTGGAAGTGAGAAATAGATTTAAGGGACTAGATCTGATAGAGTGCTTGATGAACTATGGAATGAGGTTCATAACATTGTACAAGAGACAGGAATCAAGACCATCCCCATGGAAAAGAAATGCAAAAAAGCAAAATGGCTGTCTGGGAAGGCCTTACAAATAGCTGTAAAAAGAAGAGAAGCGAAAATCAAAGGAGAAAAGGAAAGATATAAGCATCTGAATGCAGAGTTCCAAAGAATAGCAAGGAGAGATAAGAAAGCCTTCCTCAGTGATCAATGCAAAAAAATAGAGGAAAACAACAGAATGGGAAAGACTAGAGATCTCTTCAAGAAAATTAGAGATACCAAGGGAACATTTCATGCAAAGATGGGCTCGATAAAGGACAGAAATGGTATGGACCTAACAGAAGCAGAAGATATTAAGAAGAGGTGGCAATAATACACAGAAGAACTATACAAAAAAGATCTTCACAACCAAGATAATCACAATGGTGTCATCACTCACCTAGAGCCAGACATCCTGAAATGTGAAGTCAAGTGGGCCTTAGAAAGCATCACTCAAACAAAGCTAGTGGAGGTGATGGAATTCCAGTTGAGCTATGTGAAATCCTGAAAGATGATGGTGTGAACGTGCTGCACTCAATATACCAGCAAATTTGGAAAACTCAGCAGTGGCCACAGGACTGGAAAAGGTCAGTTTTCTTTCCAATTTCAAAGAGAGGCAATGCCAAAGACTGCTCAAACTACCACACAATTGCACTCATCTCACACGCTAGTAAAGTAGTGCTCAAAATTCTCCAAGCCAGGCTTCAGCAGTACGTGAACCGTGAACTTCCAGATGTTCAAGCTGGTTTTAGAAAAGGCAGAGGAACCAGAGATCAAATTGCCAACATCTGCTGGATCATCGATAAAGCAAGAGAGTTCCAGAAAAACATTTATTTCTGGTTTATTGACTATGCCAAAGCCTTTGACTGTGTGGATCACAATAAACTGTGGAAAAGTCTGAAAGAGATGGGAATATCAGATCACCTGACCCACCTTGAGAAACCTATATGCGTGTGAGGAAGCAACAGTTAGAACTGGACATGGAACAACAGACTGGTTCCAAATAGGAAAAGGAGTACTTCAAGGCTGTCTATTGTCACCCTGATTATTTAATTTATTTAGCTTATATGCAGAGTACATCATGAGAAACACTGGGCTGGAAGAAGCACAAGCTGAAATCAAGACTGCCGGGAGAAATATCAGTAACTTCAGATATGCAGATGATACCACCTTTATGGTAGAAAGTAAAGAGGAACTAAAAAGCCTCTTGACAGCAGTGAAAGAGGAAAGTGAAAAAATTGACTTAAAGCTCAACACTAAGAAAACGAAGATCATGGCATCTGGTCCCATCACTTGATGGGAAATAGATGGGGAAACAGTGGAAACAGTGTCAGACTTTATTTTTCTGGGTTCCAAAATCACTGCAGATGGTGATTGCAGCATCAAATTAAGACACTTACTCCTTGGAAGGAAAGTTATGACCAACCTAGATAGCATATTGAAAATCACAGACTGCTTTGCCAACAAAGGCCTGTCTAGTCAAGGCTATGGTTTTTGCAGTGGTTATGTATGGATGTGAGAGTTGGACTGTGAAGAAAGCTAAGCACCGAAGAACTGATGCTTTTGAACTGTGTTGTTGGAGAAGACACTTGAGAGTCCCTTGGACTCAAGGAGATCCAAACAGTGTGTTCTAAAGGAGATCCATCCTGGGTGTTCTTTGGAAGGAATGATGCTAAAGCTGAAACTCCAATACTTTGGCCACCTGATGTGAAGAGTTGACTCATTGGAAAAGTCTCTGATGCTTGGAGGGATTGGGAGCAAGAGAAGAAGGTGATGACAGAGGATGAGATGGCTGGATGCATCACCAACTCGATGGACATGAGTTTGAGTGAACTCTGGGAATTGGCGATGGACAGGTAAGCCTGGCGTGCTGCAATTCATGGGGTCGTGAAGAGTTGGACATGACTGAGCAACTGAACTGAACTGAACTGAACTTATATGGGATCTTGCCAGATCGAGGATCTAACCTGTGTCTCCTGTACTGGCAGGTAAACTCTTTACCACTAAGGCACCAGGAAAGCCCTTGTTATCCATTTTAACTATAGGAGTGTATACATGTCAATCCCAAACTCTTTATCTCTCCCCCCAGCTCCCCCTCTCCGGGAACCATAACTTTTTCTCTAAGTCTGTGAGTCTGTTTATATTTTGTAAATAAATTCATCTAAGTCATTTTTCTTTAGATTCTACCTATAAGTGATAGCATCTGATATTTCACTTTCTCTACCTGACTCACTTTATTTTACTCAGTGTGATAATATCTAGGTTCATCCATGATGCTGCAAATATAGATTATTTAATTCTCTTTAATGAGTAATATTCCATTGTATATATGTACTACATCTTCTTGGTCCATAAACTTCAATGCTCTAGAACTTGCACTGTTTCTCCTCCCAGCTGGCCTGGCTTTCTCTTCTCCAGGAGTGCTCCTTCTGGGATAAATTCTCCTCCCTTGGGTTTGCAATGTGGTCTCAGTTGCTGTCAGATTCAGTAAATCATGTGAAAGCTCTGGTTTCCGCTAAAACATCCTGTTAGCTGAGTAGAATAGAGGGTGCTATGTAATGAAGTCCAGGTCACAAGTTCATTGCCTGCATTTAATGCCCACAGGGATCAGTTAGCTTTTCTGTACGCCTAGCCACAGTCCCCAGGCTGGCCATCCACCAGATGTTTATGACTGGCCCTGAGGGATGGACAGTGCATTCATCATGCACAACTACTCACTAGAAAAGCAACCAGAGTCTGATTCTTCCCCCACAAAGAGGTCAACTGGATTATCTTGACAGGAAATAAGCAGTCAACAATATCAACTATAACTGGATGTTTATATGTTCTAGACACTATACTAAGCATTTTAGAACTTGCATAATATTCTATGACAAATGTAATTATATCCCCATTTTTTTTAGATGAAGAAATGGGCTCATAGTTTTAATCTCTGACATCAATTAGCCTGTAAACAGCCTGGAGTACAAACTCTTAGGCTGGGATGCTACATGCTAAAAAGCATAAATTAGGGATAACAGATGATTTGCAAACTATTAGGATTGGAAGCTTAACGGTACATTCTTTTAAGCCCTATGATACCTATGGTTCTCAGTATCATCTCCTCAGTTTATAGTGGTGGTGATTGCCTCACTGATTCATTGTGATTTTAGTAAAGCATGAATCAGACTGTGTGTATATTTAAACAAACAAACAAACAAAAACAATTGACTTTATGATATAGGGTGTATTTCAGCTACATCTAAGAGGAACAGCAATGTATCTGTTCAAGTGTCCCGGCCCTTGTGGTGTACCTTTTGATTTACCCCAGTGTACAAGGAACTAATTATGGCTTAGGAACCTGGGAGTTGCTTCATTCAGTTTTTGAGGTTTGATTCCAATGTATTTGACTAATAGGGTCTGATTTATTTTCATAAGTATAGTAACACTAATTTGTGTGTAGTTGTTAACTCTTCAAGCAAAAACTCAAGGGGAAGCTATATCTGTGCTGCTTTGATAGTCACAGATACAAATTTTTGAAATTTATAGTGAATATTTGAATACTAAAAAGTGGGAGAACCTATAGTTACAGTAAGGTCTAAAGACTAGAAAATTTAGTACTAAATTCAAATTGCTAAAATATTTCATAGCTCACTTGGTAAAGAATCCACCTGCAACACAGGAGACCCCGGTTTGATTCCTATGTGGGGAAGATCTGCTGGAAAAAGGATAGACTACCCACTCCAGCATTCTTGGGCTTCCCTGATGGCTCAGCTGGTAAAGAATCTACCTGCAGTGCAGGAGACCTGGGTTCAGTCCCTGGGTTGAGAAGATCCCCTGGAGAATGGAACAGCTACCCACACCAGTATTCTGTCCTGGAGAATTCCACGGACTGTATAGTCCATGGGGTTGCAAAGAGTTGGAAATGACTGAGCAACTTTCCCTTTCCCTTTATAAGTACCAAATTAGGACAACTTTCTGGAGGCATTCCCTATTAGCTTTCCTTGTTAAGTTCATCAATTATAGTCTCACTCTAAATCAAGCCAGTCGATTAGCCAACAAGTTTTTATTGACAACTCTGTATGCTGGGAATTATCCTCAGCCCTAGAAATTGAACCAGTCAGACATAAGCCCTGCCCACATAGAGACTGTGTCCTTTCTTATAATATAATTTTTTTCTTTTTTTATTAAAATGTTTTGTTGCTTTGCTATTCCTCTTGTTGTTGTTGTTCAGTCACTAAGTTGTGTCCAACTCTTCATGAGCCCATGGACTGTAGCAAGCCAGGTTCCTCTATCTTCCACTACCTCCCTGAGTTTGCTCAAATTCATGTCCATTAATTTGATGATGCTATCAAACCATCTCATACTCTGCCACTCCCTTCTCCTTTTGCATTCAATCTTCTGCAGAATCAGAGTCTTTTCCAGTGAGACTACTCTTCACACCAGGTGGCCAAAATATTGTAGCTTCAGCTTCAGCATCAGTCCTTCCAAAGAATATGCAATGTTGAATTCCTTGTGGAATCTTTCATTTTATTGGAAGACCTATATAACCTTATGAATACTTTGCTTTAGAGTTAGAGTTCTTCAGGGTGCTCCAGACAATAGTGAAAAATAAAACTCATGGATTCCTGCTATTTCTAATAGAAATATCTCCCTAAACTCCCTCTCCCCCAGATATTCTCTGACTCTTCTTCCTGCTTTATTTCCTTACTGATATCTTATCACTCTCTGAAATTATTTATTTATATCTTTACACATTCTGCCTATCTTTCCTGCACTGGATGTAAATTCTAGGACCACAGAAGTTCTTGTTAATTTGGTGGTGTGTCAGCAAAACCAGAACAGAGCCTAGAAGATAGAAGGTGTTCAAACAATATTCCTTGGATGGATGAATGAATAAATAAATGAATGATTATTAGCCACGGACTCAGTAGAAGAAAATTTCACACTGGATAAGGGGTTAAATAAGATGGATTTTAGGCTCCTCTACTTAACTGTAAGATTTTGATTTTACAATTCAGTTTCCAGATTTGCCATTAATAATAGTCACTTCTAGAACCTGTAATATGTGATCAGGATGATTTGGCGGCTAGTGATCCAAGAACACTATGGTCATCTCAAAACAGAAGTTAATATTGACATTTACCTATTGTGTTGTGATATGTGTTTCAGTCTTCAAATAATTCTCTTGTGAAACATTTTTTTTTTCCTTTTGCATCTCTTAAAAACCATTTCACTAATTTAAGATTCTTTACATTTTTGCTAGGGACCACTGAATTGCTTTCCTAAAATTTTTTAAAATGAAGTTGGTGACAAACCAGAGGAATTAAGGTATTTGGAGTTTTCAATTATCTTAAGCACAAGTGATAATAGGTATAAAATTGGCTTCTCATGGCTTAAGTGTATGACCATTTACAGGAGGATGTTTAAAGCGTATAAAAAAGTATGGGCTGTATATACAAAGTTGTTATCAGTCACCATAATATTAAAACAAGAGCCTAAAACTTGAAGCATCAGCAAATTGGTTTGTTTTTGGAAAATATAAAAAGAAAAAAAATCCACATTTTTTTAGTAATTGTCATTATGAATCTCTACAATGTAGCTAGACAGTGGGCCAAGAGGATCAGGTACTCAATGTGTATTAATTCCTTTAAACTTCAAACTTTACTGTAGTCTTGTGTGGTAGACGTATCATCACCATTTGACAGATGCAGAAACTGAGGGCCAAAGAGATAGGGCTAATGAGGAACCAAAGCTGGATTTTGATGCAGATAATACCACATTCTTTGCATATTTCAACACTACCTCCTGTGGTCCAGGATGATATTACACACAGTATAAATGGCAACCCACTCCAGTACTCTTGCCTGGAGAATTCCATGGACAGGGGAGCCTGATGGGCTGCTGTCCATGGGATTGCACAGAGTCAGACACAACTGAAGTGACTTAGCATGCATACATGCATTGGAGAAGGAAATGGCAACCCACTCCAGTATCCTCGCCTGAAGAATCCCAGAGATAGAGTAGCCTGGTGGGCTGTAGTCTATGGGGTTGTGCAGAGTCAGACACGACTGAAGCGACTTAGCAGCTGCAGCAACATAAAGCATTAAACGTGTTAGTGCATTTTTAGCCACTAAGTTGTGTCCAACTCTTTGTAACTCCCTGATCTGCAGCCCACAATATTCCTCTGCCCATGGGATTTTTCAGGCAAGAATACTGGAGTGAGTTGTCATTCCCTTCTCCAAAACATGTAAGGCATGTATATTCTTTTACATTGTTGTTTAGTTGCTAAGTCGTGTCTGACTCTTCTTGACCCTGTGGACTGGCAGCAAGCCATTCTTCCCTGTTCTTTATTATCTCCTAAATTTTGCTCAAACTCATGCCATTGAGTCAGTGACATCATCCAACCATCTCATCCTCTTTCGCCCCTTTCTCCTGTCCCTCTCAATCTTTACCTAGTAGTTTGCCTTTGGAGATATATTTCTTGAAGCTTCTAGATGTATTACATACATGTTTATCATCGGCTTCCCTGGTGGCTCAATGGTAAAGAATCTGCCTGCAATGTGGGAGACACAGGTTTGATTCCTGGGTCGGGAAGATTCCCCTGAAAAAGCAATGGTTACCCACTTAAGTTTTCTTCCCTGGAGAATTCCACCGACAAAGGAGCCTGGCAGGTTATAGTCCATTGGGTTGCACAGAGTTGGACATGACTGAGAGACTTATCCTTTCACTTTTTTTTTCTTGCTTACATACATACCACATTTTTTTTTTCTGGTGGTAGGATTATGAGTAATCATTATTTTATAATTTATATTTATTGTTTTAAACTTCTACAAAGAAGATAAGCAACATTTTAAATTCATATCTTAAAATATCTGATGGGCTTTTGGAGGATATCTATAAATCTCTGGAGACTGACTTCAAAAAGTGCTAACCATGCCTTTAAACTACTGCAAGAAGCAGACTATTAGCCTGATGGGTCACTGCTCTGCTTCACAATCACATATCTGAAGATAACCTATTCATTAAGTCAAATCCAACATGCCTTCCACTTTTGCTGCTCTTCTTGCAACTCAGTAGCTAATACAATGCCATATTCAAATAGTATTGAGCTACTTAATGTGCTTTTCCCAGTGTGTTGAGTTTGAAAATCACTGTATAAGTTATTGCTACAATTATTTTCCACCTTCATCTGCCAAAAGAGAAATCAATTCAGCCCACATCTTGACTGCAAGGCTGTTTTAAAAGATCATTGTTCACAGCTACTCTATGCATGGATCTTTGAAATTAGACCCCACAAGGCAACATAAATTTTAGAAGAGTGAACTTTAACTGCCAGGCAGTCTCCAGGACTATTTGAAACATGATTTGGGGAACTCCAATTCAATGTCCATTGCTCAAAGGACTTCACCTTTGTTTAGGACCTAATGATCTCACCCAATAACATAGGTCACTTGGTCTTTATCTCAGTTTCTAATTGTGTAAAATGGAAACTGTCATGTCTGAAGTTCACTCAATAGGCATTTTTTGATCTTTGTTGGTTGCAATGCAATCAGAGGAACCTGTGGTTATTACAGGATCCTGAACATCAAGTTTGCAGAATAGGTCCACCCTCTGTTTCCACTTCTTAGTTGCTACAGGCATTGGTAAGTCCCTGGACCTCAGTTTCTCTATTCTTGAAGTATGCATCCTTCAGGGTTGTTGTGGATAGGAAATGAAATAATGTGTGTAAAGAACTTGGCACAATGGCAGTCACACAATGAGTGCTCCATGGAAGGGAGAGGCAACAATCTAAAGATTTAAATGCAAATTGGTTCAATATTGACTCTTGTGTTTATGTTTTGTAATTGACTTTTGTTGATAGAATAAAAATTACATACATATGTGTGTGTGTATGTATTCATTATTGAAAAACTGGCAAACAGAAAATGGGGCTGAAACCCATAATTCTATCACTGCCATCTACTATCATTTAAAACTACTGTTATCATTTTGGCATTTTCCTTTTCCATTTTTAAAAATTCTATAAGTATTTTTACATATAAAGGCATACATATTTATGCAAGTTTTGTTATGCTTTCTTTAGTTACTAGTAAAACATAAATGCTTAATATTGCTACTACAAATTTTGGAAAGTTTTAATTAATATTTTCATTATATAGGTTATCATACATATATATTTTATTTAAAAAGTATAGATAATAAATTAATAAAGTTATGATCATTTGCAATTTCATAGGCCAGAGATAGCTAGTACAGACATTTGAAGATAAATTCTTCTGGTCTTCTTTATATGCATACATCTATGATTTAATCTAAGGTGAGATAAAGTCAAACACAACTAAGTGACTAAACATGCATGCATTTGCGATTCTTTCAAAAGAAAGAAAGAAAAATGCTACCAAATGAACACTGACACCATGCTTCCTTATCATTTAGAAATTTTATTTTGTATGTCTTGGAATGACCCTTTTCTGTTATATAGCCAGAGGTTTTTATCATGGCATCATTCTTGTGCACAGATACAAAGAAAATTGATTCAAAATAAGATTGATATTTCTAGAATTTTTTCACATTCAGAGTTTGGCTGTCCCAACTCACCTCTGACACATCCATGCCTCTATATCCAACACAATGTTATCTTCTGTGTTGTTGTTTTTGATGTAAACAATGTGTTTTGAATGCTAAATCATATAATATTTTAGTACCATTTAAAATACCAATTAAACTCAATATTATAGTAACAACTATGCACATAGCTCATAGAGTGACAAATGCATACCCTAGCTCTGTCCAATCTACAAAGTTTTTCTGGGTCCAGCACAGCTACATGATGGCTAACCAGCAGCCATTGATGGGGAGACACACTGCGGTTTCAGGCATGCTGCAAGGGGAAAAGCATATACAGTTTAGAACTCATGAAAAAGGAATGCTTTACATATTTTTCTCTTATAATGCTTCACTTAGCTTATCGTTTAAAATTTTTCCCTTTACTTGGGAACACTTCCCAGTATCTTTAAAATTCTTCAAAGAAAATCATTTTTTCAAAGTATTCAGCAAATATAGGGCCAGAGAACCTTACCTCCTGAGGCCTTTAGAAAATTACCATTATTGTAAACAAGACTTGCAAATAGAAATATATTGAAAATTATTCCTACAAAAGCAAGGAGGGATGATGAAGGTTCAAATATGTACAAAATTTGAATTTTAAAAATCTATAATTGCATATTGAATAGCTTGACTTCTGGGAAGAATGTTTTGATGCAGCTTCTAATTTTAATTAGGTAAATTCATATTCTGTATGAGAAGGGAGTGAAACAGAAAGCCTATGCTATCACATAAATCTAAATCTGATAAACCATTCAAGAGAACCATAGAAACAGTTTATTTGACAAGTTTTGCTATGTAAATTGAAGATACTGTGAAAGAAGGCAAAAACATACATATATCAATTATTGGAACTATTTATAAATATTTTTATTAAAAAGATTGTAGGATTGAGAATATCCTTTATTTAGCAACTTTGCTCTGAATGTACCAGAAACCTCAGCACCTATAGAGAATGTTCACAGTTACAAATATTATGGCTTGTTAAAAAGAGTCAATTGAATATGTCAACAAATATTAAAATTTTTCTTTATTCTTGAAAATAATCTCTCTTATGATGTATAATAAGGTATTCAGCCTTTCCTCTAATGTAGACCATTTAGGATCTTGTCACTTGCTCTATTGTACTGAATATAACACATATTAAATGAGTATTTCTCCATCTGCAGTGTTGATCGCTTTGTTAGGATAGATTCCTAACTGTAATTTCTGAATCTTACCATATGAACATTTTTAAGCTAAATTTCACTGAAGTCTTTTGACTGATTTTATGTTCTCTGAATATCAGGACATAATAGTAATAAATGTCCAATGCATAATTTAAAGAAAATGAAGTTATTTAAAGTAGGTTTTCAGAAACTAAAAAAAAATTAATAAAACTTTGTAGAAAGATAATGTTAAGCTCACAATGTGAATGGTACTTGTTGAAAATTATTTAAAATAATTATACTTTTTGGTTAATCAATAATATTTTTAAATCTGGGAGACTTAGGGGGTTTGCCTTGCTCTGGGGCATTTTAAGTGAGCTTGTCCTAAAAGAATTTTCTGGTAGTGGCTGAAAGGCAAATAGCAGATAATTATTACAAACACTTACCATTGTTAAAGTGGAGCCCCTGAGGGCAGTGGGCACAAAGACTGGGGTTAGTGATGTGTCATGCACTGGTAATTTGATAAGAAACATGAAAAAAGAGCTGAGTTTGGGAGGCTGAGCTGTCTGACAGCAGAGAATAAAAGAAAATGTCCTGAACAGAGTCCTCAGATTAGGAAAACCACGATATATCTGAGGGACAAAGAAGGTGATTGTGAAGCTGATTCTAATATTCTCAGGGATGGAAGAGAAGATGGTGTGGGACAGGGGAAGGATGTGCATGATTAAACTGGAATAGATCTTATTTGTCTTGCTGTGGATGCTCAGTATAGTAGCTAAGACTGCCGCTAATGCTACTATTCCACATACTATATTTTCTGTAGGACAGGTAGAATGCTAATCTCCAGAAACACAGTGTCTGACTGAACCGATAAGCACAATAGTAATTAACAAGTTAAATAGTAGGATAATTTCAAGCAATGAAAAGTGTTTTGAAAACAGGATAGAATTTTAAAGACTGTTTGAGCTCCTGTTAGATTTGGAAATAATCTCAATTAAGAGATCAGAGAATTCCCCTCTGAAAAGATGCTTTGTGGACTATAATATACTGCTAAGAAGGTTTTAGACATCTTTAGTACTAGAGAAAAACCATTGCAGGCAGCAGGAATGACAAATGACAAGTATAAATGCCCTGGGCATGGCATGTTGTTTTAAGGACTAAAAGAAAGTCAATGACTAAAGTCCAGGAACAAAATAAAAATGGGGATATAATATCGGGATATAGAGAAAGAGGATAAAATGCCTCTAGAACTTATAGATCTTGGGTCAGCATTTGAATATTACGCTAAGGGCTAAGGACATGTACTGGAATTTTCTAGAATAAAGTGTTGTGATCTTGACAGCCTATTCATTTTTCTGTAAGAGAATAAAGAACCTCACTCATACTGTGCCTCTGATGTGTATGCCACAGTTATGTGTCTCAGAGTGATGTATTCCTTGACTATATTGAATTTGAAGTCTGAGCTTCTCAGAAAGCCAGAGAATTGAACATGGTCCTCAATTTCTTATTTATTTTCAGTAGTTGTGCAGATCATTCTGGATTGTGTTTTGTTGAGAAGAATGTGATTCTCTGTCGAGTTACTATCTCAGGTGCTCGTCCCTGGACAAGGTGGGGGTGGGCCTTTGACATGGGACCCATGGTAAAATGTAGAGGGAGGGTGCAGGTCTACCATGCAAGGACTCAACTTCAGCCTTGTAAACTTCAGTGTATAATAGAGGCTTTCTGACAATTTTCTTCAAGTGCATTATTATTTCAGAAATGAGTTCATTTTCCTTCTGATTGTCCCTATGTCAGTAGTTACTACCATCTTGATTTTGATTGATTTTGCCACAGCCTCTTTGGAGGAGGCAATCTTGTGCAGCAAGAAATGAGCAATTAAAGGAATCCTATAGGCAATCCAAAAGTAACTACAATTTGTGGATAATCCTCTCCTAAGTACTATGTTATGTTTGTAAATTCAAAAGAGAAAAGTCTTAAGAAACTCTACCTCTTTTTATCCCACCTTTCCACCCTATTGTTGCTGTAGTCTATTCTACTTCTGCCTTTTCTCCATGTGTGTTTTATATGGTTTTGTTCATAGCATATAGGCTAGTCTTCATTTGATCACAATGTTAGGGCACTTTTTTTTTTTTTTTTTTTTTTTTTACTGCACTGTGTGGAATGTTGGATCTTTGTTCCCCTCAGTACAGTTCAGTCGCTCAGTCATGTCCAACTCTTTGTGACCCCATGAATCGCAGCACGCCAGGCCTCCCTATTCATCACCAACTCCCAGAGTTCACTCAAACTCACGTCCATCAAGTCAGTGATGCCATCCAGCCATCTCATCCTCTGTCGTCCCCTTCTCCTCCTGCCCCCAATCCCTCCCAGCATCAGAGTGTTTTCCAATGAGTCAACTCTTCACATGAGGTGGCCAAAGTATTGGAGTTTCAGCTTTAGCATCATTCCTTCCAAAGAACACCTAGGGCTGATCTCCTTTAGAATGGACTGGTTGGATTTCCTTGCAGTCCAAGGGAGTCTCAGGAGCCTTCTCCAACATCACAGTTCAAAACCTATGCCTCATGCAGTTGGAAGCTCAGAGTTCTAACCACTGGACCTCTAGGGAAGTCCTGGGGCACTTTTTTTTTTTTTTTTTTTTTCCATTCCATTTGTCAAAATAGTGCTAGCTGGCCACAATAGAAAAATACCCTTGACATCTCAGTGGTTTAATGCCACAAAGATTTATTTCTCAAGTCAGCTCAGAAGGAATCATGTGACCATCTGCCATTTTGTATGCCATTTTGAACAAGCATTCCATGTAGTTTCATTGGAAAAGAAAACAAAATGGAAAAGGCATGCACGTTGGTTCTTAGCTGGCCAGAAACAGCACAAAATGAATGTTCTAACAGTCCACTGGACTGATCTGGTGTCATGAATGAGGATAGTGAAGGACACAGACTGTGATGAACACTGTCTCTGTCACCATCAGCCTTTCTGTCACCCCATATCTGCCACACCCACTCACCCACATACCTATAGTCTCACCTTCTCCTGACTCTCCACACATTGAAGTTATACGGAAGTCAAGCAGGGCCCTATGGGACTCCCAGGCATAGAGGCCTTTGTCTCCCCAATTCATGCAGGCAAGAATTCAGCCTTCAAGACCTTCCTGGAGTTCCAAAGGGCAGATTTGAACAGTTGCTAATTAAAGGAGGAGCAGCCAAGAAAACCACCTGAAGAAAAATTAAAAGGACCAGAGATGTTCATCAAGATTAGGAAACCAACCATCTGAGATGAGATGAAGAGAGTGCAGGTCTCTTGTCAGAGACCCCACCATTGGAACATTGTTATAAAAACTTCATCAAATCTTCCTGAATTGGGACAGATAGTTTTTCAAAGCAGAAGCTTGGTATATCTCCCTTTGTCTGTCAAGACATTAAAGCCAACCTTTTCTACTTCACTCAAAACTCTGTCCCTGAGATTTGATTCAGCACTGGTGTACAGAGAGGCCAAGCTTTCAGCAACAACACTCCTCCTGTAGAAAGGTATTCCAAAATCTCATCCAGTCATTGTATCTACTTCCAAGTCCCACTGTGTGGTAGCATCTCCATAATGTCTGGATGTGGTTTCTCTTGGTATAAATATTTCAAATTAAAAAATGATGAAAGTTTCATCTCCTCTATGAAATATCCTCCTCAGCCCCATACACATATACATCCAATATGCAAAGGCAAGACAGTAGCAAAATAATCACAGCAGGCATTGCCATCAGAGAGGGAAGGCGTAGCATGCATGCCTGCATGCTCATTGCGTCCTACTCTTTACGATCCCATAAACTGTAGCCAGCCAGGCTCCTCTCTCCATGGAGTTTTCCAGGCAAGAATAGTGGAGTGAGTTGCCATTTCCTACACCTGGGGATCTTCTCAACCCAGGGATCAAAGCCACGTGTCTGGCATCTGCTGCATTGATAGGCAGATTCTTTACCACTGGTGTCACCCAGGAAGCCCCAGGAAAGGGCAGGGGAGATGACAGATCCCACACAGTCACTGACTTGTTGCCACTCTGCAATCCTGTTTAGCAAATGCTCCAGATCCTCTTACCCTGGAGGGTAGAGGCTTGATTTGCTCCCTGAAGGCACCTCCTTTATGGTCTTCAGGACGCTTGGACTCCTCTCTGGAAGGTTCTTTTAATAAGGTCTTCCCTAACATCAGATGAAATGAACATCAGGGGAAATAACCATGTGGGGGTCTACCCAGCTTGCTTATCTCACCTCCAGTTCACAGAAACTTGAGGATAAAAGGACTGTTTTCAGGAACAAATATTAAAAAGGTATGATATTTTTGCTCCAAATCCATGATATATTTATGTTTACATATTTATCAGTTCAGTTCAGTTACTCAATCGTGTCCAACTCTTTGCGACCCCATGGACAGCAGCGAGCCAGGCCTCCCTGTCCATCACCAACTCCCAGAGTTTACCCAAACTCATATTCATTGAGTTGGTGAGGCCATCCAACCATCTCATCCTCTGTCATCCCCTTCTCCTCCCTCCTTCAAATCTTCCCAGCATCAGGTTTTTTCAAATGAGTCAGTTCTTCCCATCAGGTAGCCAAAGTATTGGAGTTTCAGCATCAGTTTTTCCAATGAATATTGAGGACTGATTTCCTTTAGGATGGACTGGTTGGATCTTCTTGCTGTCCAAGGGACTCTCAAGAATCTTCTCCAACACCACAGTTCAAAAGCATCAATTCTTCAGGCTCAGCTTTCTTTATAGTCCAACTCTCAAATCCACACATGACTCCTAGAAAAACAATAGCCTTGAATAGATGGATATTTGTTGGAAAACTAATGTCTCTGCTTTTTAATATGCTGTCTAGGTTTGTCATAACTGCTCTTCCAAGGCTCAAATGTCTTTTAATTTCATACTTCAGTCACCATCTGCATTGATATTACATATGTATATTTGCCTCAAAAACTGGAGGATTTCTTACCAATATATTTCCACTGGGTTCTGTGTGCCAGTAACCATACCACTCAAAGTTTTTTCCAAAATGTTTATCTTCTGTCTCATCAGTCTTATTCTCCAACCTTTTCTCTTGCAACTCCATAGCAAATACCTATTTGGAAAAAATACATTAAAATGGTACATCTTTAATCTGATCTTTGCTTTGGGTTGCATTATCTAACTCAGAATTTACCAGACCTTGGTTGCTCAAAGTCTTTTGTGTTTCTAGGAGCTCAGAGTTTTGTTTTGTTTTGTTTTTTCCCAATGCTGAAGACCTCAAATTTCTCTAAGCTCTCAAATCCTTGTGTTTCTGCATGTCAACTGGCGGATCCTTTGCTGAGCTCAACTCTTTCTTCTAAAGTTCAAAAAACATAGCCAATACACACTTCTCACATTCTGATTTCCAGGTTCTTCCCTTAAGTTCACTGTGCATATGGTTGCCCTCCAAGTTAATGATATCACTAAATGTTTCATGGTGGCCAAACATAGATTCCCCTCTTTCCTACTTCCAATATCAGACTCTACCACATCCCAGCAAAGAACCACTAAACCTGGCCAGTTCAGTTCAGTTCAGTCACTCAGTCATGTCCGACTCTTTGCGATCCCATGAATCGCAGCACGCCAGGCCTCCCTGTCAATCACTAACTCTCAGAGTTCACTCAAACTCACGTCCATTGAGTCAGTGATGCCATCCAGCCATGTCATCCTCTGTCGTCTCCTCCTACTCCTGCCCCAATCCTTCCAGCATCACAGTCTTTTCCAAAGAGTCAACTCTTCACATGAGGTGGCCAAAGTACTGAAGTTTCAGCTTTAGCATCATTTTCTCCAAAGATATCCCAGGGCTGATCTCCTTCAGAATGGACTGGTTGGATCTCCTTGCAGTCCAAGGGACTTTCAAGAGTCTTCTCCAACACCACAGTTCAAAAGCATGAATTCTTTGGCGCTCAGCTTTCTTTACAGTCCAACTCTCACATCCATATATGACCACTGGAAAAACCATAGCCTTGACTAGATGGACCTTTGTTGGCAAAGTAATGTCTCTGCTTTTGAATATGCTATCTAGGTTGGTCATAACTTCTCTTCCAAGGAGTAAATGTCTTTTAATTTCATGGCTGCAATCACCATCCTCAGTGATTTTGAAGCCCCCAAAATAAAGTCTGACACTGTTTCCACTGTTTCCCCATCTATTTCCCATGAAGTGATGGGACCAGATGTCATGATCTTCGTTTTCTGAATATTGAGCTTTAAGCCAACTTTTTCACTCTCCTCTTTCACTTTCATCAAGAGGCTTTTTAGTTCCTCTTTACTTTCTGCCATAAGGGTGGTGTCATCTGCATATCTGAGGTTATTGATATTATTCCCAGAAATCTTGATTCCAGCTTGTGCTTCTTCATTCACAGCATTTCTCATGATGTACTCTGCATAGAAGTTAAATAAGCAGGGTGACAATATACAGCCTTGATGTACTCCTTTTCCTATTTGGAACCAGTCTGTTGTTCCATGTCCAGTTGTAACTGTTGCTTCCTGACCTGCATACAGATTTCTCAAGAGTCAGGTTGAGAGGTCTGGTATTCTCATCTCTTTCAGAATTTTCCACAGTTTATTGTGATCCACACAATCAAAGGCTTTGGCATAGTCAATAAAGCAGAAATAGATGTTTTTCTGGAACTCTCTTGCTTCTTCCATGATCCAGCAGATGTTGGCGATTTGATCTCTGGTTCCTCTGCCTTTTCTAAAACCAGCTTGAACATCTGAAAGTTCACGGTTCACGTATTACTGAAGCCTGGCTTGGTGAATTTTAATCATTACTTTACTAACGTGTGAGATGAGTGCAATGGTGCGGTAGTTTGAGCATTCCTTGGCATTGCCTTTCTTTGGGACTGGGATGAAACTGACATTTTCCAGTCCTGTGGCCACTGCTGAGTTTTCCAAATTTGCTGGCATATTGAGTACAGCACTTTCACAGCATCATCTGTCAGGATTTGAAATAGCTCAACTGGAATTCCATCACCTCCACTAGCTTTGTTCATAGTGATGCTTTCTAAGGCCCACTTGACTTCACATTTCAGGATGTCTGGCGCTAGGTGAGCAATCACACTATCGTGATTATCTTGGCCATGAAGATCTTTTTTGTACCGTTCTGTGTATTCTTGCTGTCTCTTCTTAATATCTTCTGCTTCTGTTAGGTCCATACCATTTCTGTCCTTTATTGAGTGCTTCTTTGCATGAAATGTTCCCTTGGTATCTCTAATTTTCTTGACGAGATCTCTAGTCTTTCCCATTCTGTTGTTTTCCTCTATTTGCATGGATTGCTGAGGAAGGCTTTCTTATCTCTTTTTGCCATTCTTTGGAACTCTGCATTCAGATGCTTATATCTTTCCTTTTCTCCTTTGCTTTTCACTTCTCTTATTTTCACAGCTATTTGTAAGGCCTCCCTAGACAGCCATTTTGCTTTTTTGCATTTCTTTTCCATGGGGATGGTCTTGATCTCTGTTTCCTTTACAATGTCATGAACCTCCACCCATAGTTCATCAGGCACTCTATCTATCAGATCTTGTCCCTTAAATCTATTTCTCACTTCCACTGTGTAATCATAAGGGATTTGATTTAGGTCATACCTGAATGGTCTAGTGGTTTTCCCTACTTTCTTCAATTTCAGTCTGAATTTGGCAATAAGGAGTTCATGATCTGAGTGATAGTCAGCTGTGACTGTGTCTGTACAGAGCTGTGACTGTGTCTGTACAGAGCTGTCTGTATATATTGTTGACTGTATAGAGCTTCCCCATCTTTGGCTGCAGAGAATATAATCAATCTGATTTCGGTGTTGACCTCTAGTGATGTCCATGTGTAGTGTTTTCTCTTGTGTTGTTGGAAGAGGGTGTTTGCTATGACCAGTGCATTTTCTTGGCAAAACTCTATTAGTCTTTGCCCTGCTTCATTCTGTATTCCAAGGCCAAATTTGCCTGTTACTCCAGGTGTTTCTTGACTTCCTACTTTTGCATTCCAGTCCCCTATAATGAAAAGCACATCTTTTTTGGATGTTAGCTCTAAAAGGTCTTGTAGGTCTTCATAGAACCATTCAACTTCAGCTTCTTCAGTGTTATTGGTTGGGGCATAGACTTGGATTACTGTGATATTGAGTGGTTTGCCTTGGAAACAAACAGAGATCATTCTGTCATTTTTGAGATTGCATCCAAGTACTGCATTTTGGACTCTTTTGTTGACCATGATGGCTACTCCATTTCTTCTGAGGGATTCCTGTCCGCAGTAGTAGATATAATGGTCATCTGAGTTAAATTCACCCATTCCAGTCCATTTTAGTTCACTCACTCCTAGAATGTCAGCGTTCACTCTTGTCATCTCTTGTTTGACCACTTCCAATTTGCCTTGATCCATGGACCTGACATTCCAGATTCCTATGCAATATTGCTCTTTACAGTATAGGACCTTGCTTCTATTACCAGTCACATCCACAACTGGATATTGTTTTTGCTTTGGCTCCATTCCTTCATTCTTTCTGGAGTTATTTCTCCACTGATCTCCAGTAGCATATTGGGCACCTACCGACCTGGGGAGTTCCTCTTTCATTATCCTATCATTTTGCCTTTTCATACTGTTCATGGGGTTCTCAAGGCAAGAATACTGAAGTGGTTTGCCATTCCCTTCTCCAACGCAGGGTCATGCTAATCTTTTCTGTATCATTCCAATTTTAGTATGTGTGCTGCCAAAGTGAGCACAAACCTGGCCGAAAACATACAGTTATTACTTAGACTTCTTCCTCATTATTTCTTTTTTTGTTTCTTTTTGTACAAGCTCCCCACTTCATCTAAGTAATTACTAATACTAACTGCTCACAAAAGACATGCTTGTGAAATCTCAATGTAAAATCAGCCTGTGTGAGTACTAAGTCCTTGAGTCCTGTTCAGCTCTTTGAGACCCTAAGGAGTATAGCCTGCCAGGCCTCCTCTGTCCATGCAATTCTCCAGACAAGAATACTGGAATAGGTTGCCATGCCCTCCTCCAGGGGATCTTCCCAGCCCAGGGATTGAACTCACGTCTCCTATGTCTTCTGAAGCTGGGTTCTTTACCACTAGCACCAACTGGGAAGCCCACAACCTTGTGTTTCTCACATTATATATAGTTGGGTGTGGATGGTGCAGATTCCCCTCATCCCCTTCCAGCTTTGCCACCTGGATGAATGGCCTCCCCGGTGGCTCAGACAGTAAAGAATCCTCCTGCAATGTGAGAGACCAGGGTTTGACCCTTTGGAAGAAATGGCAAGGAGGAAGAAATGGCAAGGAGAAAGAAATGGCAATCTACTCCAGTATTCTTTCCTAGAGAATTCCATGGACAAAGGAGCCTGGAGGGTCCTATTCCATGGGGTCACAAAAAGTCAAATGTGACTGAGCAACTAACACTCTTTCTACTAGCCTCTATCTTGGTCCATGAATGAAACACATCACTTCCAGATAGGTCTGTTTATTGGAACTAGTTTGATAGCCCAAGTTTAAATTCAAGGGTGTCTGGGTAATTTAGGGGAATGCATTAGCCTGTTGTAGCCACGCATTCAGGGAAACAAACTCACTCAGAAGGACAATGCAGATAGTGGAGTGCAGTTTATTACACTGGCGGGCCCAAGGCAGAGTCTCCTCTTAGCCAAGGACCTTGACCAGTTTTTGTCAAAACCTTATATACCTTAAGTGTACTTGCTCAAACCCACCTCCCCAAATTGCTTGAAACTAGTCTGAACAAAGGAAGAGAAAGATACAATCAAAGTTAACCCGTCATTCATATGCCTTAAGCCTAGGTAGTTAACAGTGGACAATTATCAATAGGCCTGTGGTCATATCCCACTAAGCACAATAGAATTTATGATTCTATTTGGTTACACAGATAATTAGGGTGTTCTTTTAGGCAATGGCGAATCTAGGTATGGGCCCTGGGGCTCTTCCATCTGGGGGGCCTGGTTTTCCAGTTGGTATGTTGTTTCCATAGATACCGGGCTTATAGCTCAAAGTCCAGTCAGGCCCAAGATGCAGTCCTGCTTTCAAAATGGAGCTTGTTATGTCTGTTTCCTCCCTCAAGCCCTCTGTGCCACATTATTTGCAAATCAGTTTACCTTTTCAAAACTGCTTTCACATCCATGATTAAATGTTAATTTCAACTTTCTCTGAGAAGTGAGGCATCAAAGTCATAATTCATTCTGGCTTTATGACTGAGAAATATTGAACAATAATTAATATCAAGGCTGCAAAGAACAAAGAGCTGGGGGTCTTAGGAATTGCAATTTGGGAAACACAGAGTCAGGTAAAAAAAATAATATTTCAGGAAAGAGAAAAGAGTTAGGGGCTTATAAAAGCAAAGATTTTATATAGGGTTGTTAAAGTCTTGCAAGAATTATGCTTGGCTCTGATACAAAAAGGAAGTATTTCCTTAAGGGATAGACTGTCACAAGTTATTTAGAATAAGGGACTGGTAAGTATCTTGAGTTTCTAGGACATGTGCAGCTGTTTGGGATGTCTACATTAAGACAATGTGTGTGTGCTTGAACAGTCATGTTCAACTCTTTGTTATCCCATGGATTGTAGCCCACCGGGCTCCTCTGTCCATGGGATTTCCCAGACAAGAATACTGGAGTGGATTGCTGTTTCACATCAGGGATTAAACCCATGTTTCTTGCATCTCCTGCATTAGCAGGAAGATTCTTTACCACTGCACCACATGGGAAACCCCTGCATTAAGATAATGTGGTCAAAAGATCAGATTGTATCTGCACTGAGGTGAGCATAAGTCACACTTCCTCTATGGCTTCCTAATTGCCTTCTACTGAGCTCTCTTAGAAATACCTACTCCACTGAGATTTTCCTTGCACATAATACCTTCATCAATATACACTTCGTTTTCATAGCACTAATTTTTGTAGTATTTTATTTTACACACACAAATTGTTTTCTTATTCCCCAAATGATTTCATTGGGCTCAAATATTCTTGCATTGATAAAGATAGAGAACTATAAGAAAGACAGATCATTACAACAGAGTTACAAATGTGAAGTGATCCAATAGCAGAATCCCCCTGCCTGGTCTGTGGGCTAGAAAGGATCTCCTGAAATAAGAAATATCCAGGTTGATATGTTAGCAATGGGTGGGAATGATCCACGTGGAGAGAGGAGACTGGGACAGTCGCAGCAGAGATCAGAGAAGCCAAGGAGGAAGGAGCATTAATAGTAAGTCTTCTACAGACAAACATTCAAAGATGTGAACATGCACTCGCATGTCAAATCACATAACATTAGTTCACGTCTGGCGTACATTATCACGTGTGCGCATCCTCTACAAGCAGTTGTGCTTTTGTGTTGTTTACTGTACAGTACTGTGTAGAGTACAGTAACACAATATCTTTATTTCAAGCCCAGGATGTCTGGAGGCAAGTGTAAAAGCACCAGTTACATAGCTGGTACTACTGTACCTTTTAAGGTACTGTGAAGTGAAGTGAAGTTGCTGTCGTGTCCGACTCTTTGCAACCCCAAGAACTGTAGCTTACCAGGCTCTTCAGTCCACGGAATTTTCCAGGCAAGAATACTGGAGTGGGTTGCCATTTCCTTCTCCAGGGGATCTTCCCAACCCAGGGATCGAACCCTGGTCTTCCACATTGTAGGCAGACACTTTACAATCTGAGCCATCAGGAAGGTACTGTACTATAAGATTAAACATGTTTTCTTTATTTTTTGTGTTTTGTGTGTGTGTGTGTGTGTGTGTATTATTTGTATGAGAAGTATTATAAACCTATTATAGTACAGTACTGTATAGCCAAGTGTTTTAGTTGGGTATCTAGGCTAACTTTGTTGGACTTACAAAAAAAACTGGACTTAGAAACAAGATCTCAGAATCAAACTCATTCATATGTAGGGGACTTACACTATAGTGAAAGACGGTCAGGAGGGCTGCAAGCTGAATGCAGAGGAGACAACAGTGGGAAGGGAAGACGAGCAGACAGGAGGTAGGCCACACGCAGGACTTTGAATTCATCCTGAAGACTGAAGATTCAAGTTAACTGCTGCCAGGAACTCCCCTGCCTTCTTTCAATGCACTGCCTGCTGCCAGGACTTACTAACACATTTGGCCTGAGGGCAGACAGCAGCTCTCTGCAAGCAGGTTCTCCAGCTGATTCTATAAAGGTGATCAGAGGGCCAAAAGGCTAGACTCTCCTGCAGGCTTAACCTTGAAAAACTACAAGCAAGTGTACTTATCCATCGGACTGAGTTACAAGACTACAGAATCCAGGGGTTCTATCCAGAACAGATTTCTGCTTTGGAGACAAATGTACCTTCAAATACAAATATCTTTGTCAGGGTGAAAAATGAAAAATAAAAGAAAAAATTGCATTTTTCTCAACAAAATGAGCTACTCTGCACTCAGTTGCACTGTCTAAAGGCAACTTGTTTCTTCTCCAGCTTGGGATTTAGCAATCATGTGATTAGGCATTGCTTGTTTTACAGGACATCAGTTTGTAATTACTACAACCATTAGCTCTTTTGCCCTGATGATGGACTAGGTAACACTTGCAATTGATAGTCTCTGAATCTTTATTTTCTTTCCAGAGGTACTATATAATCTCCAAAATCCAGACAGCCTGTGTTTGCTAAAGTACAGAATTGATCACCCTCTTAAACTCTCATGCCTTTTGCAATTTGTGTCCTAACATTGCTCTGTTCATTTTGCCCTCATCTGTCACACTTGATTTCTAGTCTTTATCCTCTCTTCATATAGATCCTGGATATTTGAAAGGAAATCATTAATGAAAGATTTATGTACAGTGTGGTATCATTGGCTCTCCTCCTATAAAGTTTTATTCATATTATTTTGGAAAAAAAAGATCTTTTTCTTATTGCATAATAATAATTGCCTTATTAGATTATCCCACTTAGCTTGGCTTACTACCTTTGGTTCTGCCTGGCATACCCACACACTGCCTGGTGAAAGCGAGCATCATACCCATTCATATCCCACTCATTGGGAGCATCCACAAGCCTTATTCTCAGGGTTTTCTATTTGAACACCATTTTCCATCCCGTCCTGGCTCACAGTAAGTTATCAGGCCTAGAGTGATGATCCTGACTTTTTGATTTTGTCTCCAATCTCTTTGGGGACTAATTTCTGGATCTTCCTTAAGCACATCAATTCAAATTATTTGGGAGATGACACCCAGAAGAGGCGACTGCTTCAGGGAAAACTTTTGCTAAAGTAGACTACATCAAGTCTCCTATATTTGAATGAGTTCTATTCTGAGAGTGCTGTCATAAGTCCTATTTGTTCATAAGTCCAACAAAGTTAGCCTAGGTACCCAACAAACACAATCAGCTATATATTACAGTACTGTAATAGGTTTATAGTACTTTTTACACACATAAAAAGCAAACACAAAAGAATAAAGAAAATGTTTTAAATCTTACAGTACAGTACCTTGAAAAGAACAGGGTATGGTATACAACAGCTGGCATAAAGGGGCTGGTATCAGGTGAACAGGCAAGAAGAATTACTGACCGGAAGAGGGAAGGGAGGTGAGAGATGATAGAGCTGAAAGATCACCAGCGATAGGAGATGGAGGGCAAGCTGTAATTTCACTCACACCTGACTCCGATGGCACAGACTGTGGTTGCTTACTGGATTCAATATACCCTATTGTAAAAATAATCCAGTGATGTCTGAGTAGAACTGTATCAGCTATATCACCACTGCTTTTAAACCTGCTTCTGGACATCCTGGGCTTGAAGTAAAGATACTGAACTACTGTACTGTATATAGTATTGTACAATAAAGTGCATAAAAACACAACTTGTGGAGAATATACACACGTGACAACGAACATGAGACAAGTGAACTAGTTTATGTGATTGGACATGTGAACCCATGTTCACATCTTTGAAAGTTCACAACTTGAAGATTTGTATGTAGGAAACCTACTGTATTTTCTGTTAAGGAAAATAATAATAGAAAAAATTAAAATAATAATAATAAAGCATGGTTTCTTTAGTCCTTTGCTCTGTTTTGCATTTAATGCTCATTTTCTTAATGTGTTAATTCAATCCTTCTCTCCACCAAAGTGGTTCTAGGCAAGCAAAGTATGCTGGAAGAAATATTTAGCTTAGAACATAGTTAACTCTAGCAAGTTCTTCCTTTGCCCTTTGAGAAATATGCCTCATCTCCAGATCTCTGGCCTTGATTGCATCTTCCAGTGTTCAGAGCTTGTCCCTAGGAATTGAATTATTTGTTGCTCTGTTTTGTTTTTGTTTTGTTTTGTTTTGTTTTTTGCATCCTGACTCCGTGTATTTGATCTCCTTCTACATAAAGGTATAGGTATGCAAGTGTGCTAAGTCACTTCAGTCATGTCCAACTCTGTGCAAAACTATAGACTGTAGCCCAACAGGCTTCTCATCCATGGGATTCTCTAGGCAAGAATATTGGAGTAGGTTGCCGTGCCGTCCTCCAGGGGATCTTCCCAACCCAGGAATCGAACCCACATCTCTTACATGTCCTGCATTGGTAGGTGGTTTCTTTATCACTAGCACCACTTGAGAAGCCCCAAAAGTACACATACCTACCTATTTTTCCTCCTCTCAGTAAATATACCTTCTTGTATTAATTGCAGGTCACCATGAATTACGTTTTCTAGCAATTTCTCCTGTGTTGTTGAAATACCCTCCTTCCCTCTTGTGAACATTTGGGAGATCTGTTTTGTCACTGAGTTCAAGGCCTGCAGTATCATGTACCAGCATGTGGGGAAGAGAGATACAGAGACCTAACATCACTTCCCAGAATCAACTCAAAGTGGCCAGCCAGATGGTCTGGAGGATATACATGTAAATCTACGTATTCAGTCACAGTACACATTTTCTAGGTGGTGATTTTCAAAATTAGCTGGTTCCACATTAAAAACTCTTGTGCAGATGTTTGTGGCAGATAGATGAAGCAGCTGTTCACCCACAACACAGTCTCAGGAATATCTGACCCTTACTTCAGAGGCTAAACATCAACCTTGCAGCTGTTGATGTAGGTCAAAACAATAAAGACAGGTGTTCAACTTAGAAACAGTTGCCAAAAACACTACTTTTGCCCATTTCTATAAAATATCAACATTTTAAAGTGAATTGTAGTCTTCAGCTATTCATGGCCCTAAATATGTGGGAGATCTGAAAGAAACTGAAAATGGCTACATCTTCTTAGAGCTCAATTATTTTAGCATGAAGAGACATGACCTAACTCACATCTCCAGATCATCACCATCATTATCACCACCGTCATCACCATCATCATCAACACCATCACCACTATCACTATCACTGTCATCATCAACACCATCACCACAATTGTTATCACCAACATCGCCATCACCATCAACATCACCTCCACCATCATCGACCCCCTCCTCCTCATGCCCCTCTGCCTCATCCCCTCCTCCTCAGCCTCATAACATCCATCTTCATAGTGAGTTCTAGCTGCTCCAGAACTATGCTAAGTGTTGGAAATAATGGTCAATGAGAGTGCTTGACCTCAGCAGAAGGACCAAGAAAGTCCTCTCTGAAGTGGTGGCATTTAAGCCAAGTCTGACCTGTAAGAAGGAGTAATCATGGAGAGAAAAATGGAAAAGCAGACCCAGAGACAGAACAGACTAAGTGAAATCACTACATTAAGAGTAGCTCATTAAAACTGCATTTGTTAGAGGAGTCATGTAAGAAGCAGCCAGATCCTTCAGGTTCCTGATGGCCATGGTGAATTCTGGAGAGCTGTCAAAAGATGTTAAGTGGAGATCCCCCATTTAAAAACAACATTCTGGCTACAGTATGGAGAATACTTTGGCAGGAAGCAAGAATAATTAGCAGAAAATAGAGAAGAAACTATTATCAATCAAAAAGGGATCATGGCATCTCTCAGTTCTTACCTCTGTATAAGAATGCCCAGGGGTTTCCCTGGAGGCTCAGTGATAAACAATCTGCCTGCCAATGCAGGAGACAGTGGTTTGATCCCTGATCTGGGGAGATCCACATGCCAAGAAGCAAATAAGCCCATGTGCCATAGCTATTGAGCCTGTGCTCTAGAGCCTGAGAGCCACAACTACTGAGCCCACGTACCAAAAATACTTAAGCATGGGTGCCCTAGAACTTGTGCTCCACCACAAGTGAAATCCCAGCAATGAGAAGCCCACACACTGCATCTAGAGAATAGCCTTTGCTTTCTGCAAGTAAAGAAAGGCCCTCACAGTAGTAAAGACCCAGCATAGCCAAAAATAAATAAAATTATGTATAAAAAAGAATATTCAGACACAACTTGCTTTCTGTATTTCCAAAGGTATTAATGCGTCCCAGGTGTTCTTTGAAGATGACTTCAGTCATTCATTCACTCATTCAACTTTCCCTTTGTTGTGCACTGACTCCGTGTAAGGCATTGGGGTTCATGGAGAGAAAGGACAAACCTAGCTTCCAAGAAGCCCTCTGGGAGAGGTAGGCAAATGAACTAAAGTCAGATGGAGTGGACAGTAAACAAGAGTTATGCTAAAAAGGACGCTTAACCTGGGTACAGGCTTCCCTGGTGGTTTAGCTGGTAAAGAATCTGCTTGCAATGCAGGAGATCTGGATTTGATCCCTGGGTTGGGAAGATAACCTGGAGAAGGGAAAGGGTCCCCAATGCAGTATTCTGTTCTGGAGAGTTCCATGGACTATAGTCTGTGGGATCACAAAGAGTTGGACATGACTGAGCAACTTTCACTTTTTCACTTTCAACCCGGGTACAGCTCCAGAAAGATAGAATTCTAGGTGCATAGAATTAAAGAAAGAATAAAAAATAGCCAGAAGTCATTGACTATTTTCTGTAAGTTGTTAGTTAGGGGCTTAGGAGGCTTGAAGACAAAGCTCCCAAACACTATTTTTATAAATTGTATCATCTTTTGGGATTTTAAAAAAGAGATATATTTTTATCTGTGTTCCATAGAGTTTATTATATAATTGCCTACACATGTACTTGCTGGAGGTTCCTACATGCTCTTTTAATCAGGCCTCATTTTTGTTTTTACTCAAATGCATTTTTCACTCCCCTGCAGTGCCTCCTCTTTCTTGTATTTAGCTCTGTCTTTTTAATACCTTTTATTAGTCAGACAACATGAGATTGAATTAGACAGAACCTCAACTCCAATGGTTTAATAAAAGATGAAACATGATTGATTAATCCAGCTGATAATTTCAAGCTATACCAGTTCCAGGTAACCCTGGATACAGAAATTAAAATGTGACCTGGAGTAGTGATGTGGATGGAATTAGAGTCTGTCATACAGAATAAAGTAAGCCATAAAGAGAAAAACAAATGTGGTATATTAACACATACATGTGGAATCTAGAACAGTGGCACAAATGACCTTATTTGCAAGGCAGAAATAGAGATGCAGAGGTAGAGAAAGGACATGTAGGCACCTAAGAGGAAGGGGAAGGTGGGATGGATTTGGAAATTAGAATTGACATTTATACACTACCGTGTGTAAAACAGACAACCAACAGGAGCTGCTCTATAGCACAGAGAGCTCAACTCTGTGCTATGTGATAACTTAGAGGGGTGGGATGGTGGGTGGGAGGGAGGCTCAATAGAGAGGATATATATGTATACATATAGTTGATTCACTTTGTTGTGTATAGCAGAAGCTAACACAACACTGTAAAGCAATTATAATCCAAAAAAATAAAAAAATGTCCTGGAGGCTTTCTTCTCTCCCACTCCCTCACTCTTAGTCACTTTTTTACCTCCCACTGCTATGACCTTTCCATATAGAGACAAGTTAGCCACAACCAATCCCAAGAAAACAGCCTAGCAGTGTGTCAAACATAAGAGAAAGTAATATTTCCTTTCCCAGTGGGTTGGCAAAAGTCCAGAACCTAGCTCCATATGGTGACATCTTGGTCGAAGAATTCCTGATAGCCTGGAATATGACCTATGTTGTCTGGTCAATTGACAGACATATGTGCATCTCTGGTAGAGGACGAGTGTGGGTGGCATCATCTCCAAAAAGAGCAAGTGGGTTAACAGTGCAGGTTCTGCAGGAGAGCACTGCAGTGTCCCCACCAGAACAGGAAGTGACACAGACAGCATCTGCTACCCTCCTCCCAGGACACAGTTGCTCACTGTGGTCGCCCTTCTTTGCTAGCTTGGTTCTCATCAGCCTTTTCCTCTAGTGGCAGGGATCAAAAGACTCTGTTCATGGACATCACCCACATCTGTTACATCTAGAATCCATCTTGCTGGGCATTGATTCCTCATTTGATTTTTCTCACCAAGTTTTTATCTTGAATCTAAAATCTGTAGACTTAGGGGTTTTGGCTTGGAATTATGTGTGTGTGTGTGTGTGTGTATGTGTTAATCCCAAACTGTTAATTTATTGATTCCCCAACATTTCACCTTCAGTAACCGTAAGTTAGATTTTGAGAACTATAATTCTGTTTTTGCTTTGTAAATAAGTTCATTTGTATCAGCTTTAAATTAGTTTATACATATAAATGATATCATACAGTATGTGTCATTGTCTGACTTACTTCACTTAGAATGATACTCCCTAGATCTATCTATGTTGCTACAAATGACATCATTTTGTTCTTTTCTATGGCTGCGTAATAGTCCATTGTGTATATATACCACATATTCGTTACCTGTTGTTCTGTTGATGGATATGTAGGTCGCTTCTGTATCCTGGCTATTGTAAATAGTGCTGCAATTATCACTGAGGTGCATTTATCTTTTCAATTATGACTTTCCTTAGATATATGCCCAGGAGTAGGATTACTGGATTACATGGTAGTTCAATATTTAGTTTTTTAAGGATCCTCCTTATTGTTCTCTGGGGCTTCCCTTGTGGCTCCGCCAGTAAAGAATGTGCCTGCAATGCAGGAGACCTAGGTTCTGTCCTGGGGACAGATTGGGAAGGTTGGGAAGGTTGGGAAGATTCTCTGGAGAAGGGAAAGGCTACTCACTCCAGTATTCTGGCCTGGAGAATTCCATGGGGTCCCAAAGAGTTGGACATGACTCAGTGACTTTCTTTTTCACTTTCACACTGTTCTCCATAATGGCTGCACCAATTTACATTCCCAGCAACACTGTAAGAGGGTTCCCTTTTCTCCACACCCTCTCCAGCATTTATTGTTTGTAGATGTTTTTCTTAGCTTCATAAGTACTTCACTGTTTCCCCATTGGTCTTCCAGAGCTTTAGTAGTATTTTTCCTCTGAAAACTGGGAACTGATTAAAAGTGCAGGATATTTAGGCCTACTGAATCAGAACATGCAGTATACAACAAGGCTGCTAGGTGATTTTTAAGCACTTTACAGTTGGATAAACACTGTTTTGAAATTTTTAGTCTCAAGTATGCTGGGCTTCAGGACATAAGAAGAGATTCAAGACTCTACATTTGCCCAAAGTGTTAATGAAGCAGAAGTATTTAACAAGTTCTCTACACAGCAAGTTAAGTTTCAAGGGAGAAACACTGGACCTACATGAATACCCTCTCCCTACATGAAAACTCTACCTTCGTTGCCAATATTGGAAGACTTCAGAAAGGAAATTTTTATTTTCTCACAAATAGGTAGATGTGAAATTAATGACCCCATAAGCCTAACAGTCAGTCTTGGACGCTTACGCACAGTCTGGCTCCTCTCCAATCCTTTTGCCAACCTCTACCCAAGTTTCTAAAATTATCTTTTATTACCTGCTCAGCTAGTGGGCTGGAGTATTCTGTTTCCATTTCCCTTGACATGGAGAGCAAATCCCAAAGTTGCTAACTAAAATCAAACCAGATGTGCAAAGAATTTTATTGGCTATTTTATGTAACAACTTGAATTATCAGAAGGCTTAGAGTAAATTCATGAAAAATTAAAAGCATGGGAGATTTAAGCCAGAAACTATTTAAACAGGCTTAAAAGGTTACCACAGGAAAAGAACAGGATCAGTGTGTTTGAGTGTAAAAATAAGAAGTTAAGCTGAATCAGGGAGAGAAACCCTGCCTCTTGACCTATAGATTTATCTCTTGAATGTTTCAGCTTTATTTTTCCTCTTTGGGGAATTAAAGATGAACTAATATATAAATATAAAAGCACTGAATTGGCAAACTTCCTGCATAGTGTGCTGAAAAAAAATCATTTTGTAGAATTATATAATTTGAAAACAGAGACTGTGAAGTGGGGAAAAAGCCCATGTCTATGGATGAGATTGAGTTGGCTTCAAATCCTATGAACCATGCACTCAGGCAAATGCTTCAACTCTCAGAGTTGGACTCCTTATCTATAAAATAAAAAATAGTAATAAAACACATAAAGAGATTAAATGAGATTTTTGACTTATAGAGCTCAGCATATATTACAGATATTCAGTAAAGGGGAACTAGTGAACGAGGTTGAAAAGTTGATAGAGAAGTTGCAACAGGAGGCAGACACAGTGTGATGCTGGGGAACAATCGTCAATCCACTTGAAAGAAAATCATTTCTATTTTCATGTTTGAGACTCACAGGCAGCCTTTGAAGTAGGGAAGATAGACATCGGTTCGAGTTATTAGGTGGATTGGAACACAAGGAATGATGACTTAGGCATCACTAACTCTGATGTGGCAGAGTCAGTGTTGGACCCCAGCTTCCAGATGTTGATAGTCCAGGGACGTCAACCATAGCTATTCCTTCCTCAGATTTCGGCTACTCTGCATCTTCATCCACAAAGACTATGCCCTGTGGCCCCTTCTCCTTGCCAACCATGTTTCCCACCAAGACAGTTGAGAGATGGAAGGAAAAAGGTACTGCACATGAAATCAACAGAAGGCTGGCTCCACAAGACAGGCGTTCTTTTCTATTCCACAGATTTACCCCAAGTTCCTGAAACAGTGTCTCCCACATAGTAGACCTTGGATATACTTCTTGAGATAATCTCTAAGGACACATTACAAAGGAAAGGTGGGTAGCCTACACAGTCAGTTTGCTCTAGGTATTAATGCAAGCATATGTGGTCTATAATTTAAGATCCTTAAGTTACATTCCAGCAAATGCGTGTGTGTGTGTGATTGTGTACCCATGTGTTTTGGTGGGTGGAGAAGAGAGGTAGAAGGTGCCAAGTGATAAAGAAACCTTGCAACTATGTGGAACCTCTTACTTAGAAGGTTGGTAAACTCTTTCCCTTTATCTTTATGTCCCTTTGGAATAAAAGGTCAAGATTGGCTACAATCATAACTTCCTATTATCATTTAATTCCCTTCCTCCTTGGCCCCCTTTACTGTCCTCAATCCCCTCCCGTAATGAGCCCTTGGAATCAGTAAGAAAAGAAAACAGGCCTCATCAATTTCCCTAATGACTCTTTCAAAAAGCCTTTTTTTAGCCTTTTATTTTTAGATCTTTTCAAACAATGTCCCTATTAGAGAAGGCTCAAAGTTCCCATGGGATTTATGGAAACTTTCATTAAGAAAAATAGGCGATGATTTCAAGGACAATGTCATGTATCATTAAAAGAGCTATTTTTTAAGTTATGGATAAGTAGGCAAAGTTTTATCAAGCAGTTAACCAGATTCACAGTGGGAGTTTGTGGTTGGCAGGAGCAAGACTGACTGAGACAGGCTTACAGTCGGAATCTGATACTTAACAGACCTCAGCCCTTATGCAGGTGTTTAAGTACTCTGCAGATGAACCACCTCACTGACAGTTTCTTTGCTATTTTTCAAAATGTTGGATTACAATGACAGAATCTGTAAATGAAACTCAGTGTCTGTCCCTAGTAGTTTGAAAGGCATCCAGCAACCACTGAGTTTCTTCATTTTGATAATCACTGAGAACTTCAGGTCTTATTATTCCATTTCTTAGAGCCTTTAAGATGGGCTTTCTTCCTTTCTTATCTCTTAGACTATTATTATAAACTGTCATTTCTTTTATTTATTTTTAATTGGAGGATAATTGCTTTACAATAGTGTGTTAATTTCTGTCATACATCAACATAAATCAGCCAGAGGCATACATATATCCCCTGCATCTTGAGACTCCCTCCCACTACTCACCCCATCACTCCCCTCTAGGTAGTCACAGAGCACCAAGTTTGAGCTTTTGTCATCATATAGCAAATTCCCACTGGCTATCTATTTTACATATGGACACAGTGGGGCAAGGAGAGGGTGGGAAGAATAGAAAGAGTAGCATTGAAACATATATATTACCATATGTCATTGTTACTTGCTGTCTGTATTAATCAGCTCAGTCAACCATTAACAAAATTCCAAAGACTGAGTAGCTTAAACAACAAAAATTCAATTCCCACAGTTCAAGTCTAAAAGTCCAAGATGAAGGAATCAGCCAGGTTGAAAGTCCAAGATGAAGCAATCAGCCAGTTCAGTTCCCAGTAGGACCCTCTTTTTGGCTTATAGACTGCTGCTTTTTTGATACATGCTCACATTGTCTCTCTTTATTGTATTCTTGCAAAGAGATAGATCTCTTTCTTTCTCTTGTTATAGGTCCATCAATCCTGTCATACTGGGACCCTATGCTTATGACTTTATTTAACCTTGATTACTTCTTAAAAGCCTTATTTCTAAATTCAGTAACATTGGGGCTTCTATATATGAATTTAGGGGGACAGCAGGTAAACCACAGCACTACTCAGCTCTTAAACGAAACCGTTTGTACAAGTCACCTGATGCTCATATGTGTATTCATTCAATAAAACTACTGTATGTTATTATCTTGCTATATGTTGGGCTCTATACTAGGATCCGGAACTATCCTAACTAATAGGACTGGATTTCTACCCTTAGGGAATATAATATGGAGAAAAAAATACTTAAAAATTAAGGGCAAGAGAATATTAGTGATGTGATTACAAGAATGGTTTTGTTAATGCAAATTCCCAATGCACAGTAAGGCCAAACAAACCCAAAATGTCACAGTTTGGAGCAGAGAAATGTAGGCTTATTTTGGGGCCAAGCAAGGATAATGGGTGGCTCCTTCTTAAAAACCCTGAACTCCCTGATTTTTGAGGAAAAGCTTTTATAGGCAGCATTTGGGGTGAAGGCTGCAGCAAGTGCGGCTTTCTTCTGATTGGGTGGTGGTGAGATAAGAGGCTGTGCTCCAGGAATCTCTTGCTCAGCCTGAGGTTACCCCCTTACTTGGTCAGGGGCCTTAGTTCCTGAAAAAGAGCTCAAAGATACTGTTGTGTGTATCCCTTGAGGAGGAACCAGGACCCTGACCTAGGGCTGTGCTATTGTTTCTTGGCTCTCCTCACCTGGCTCTACAACCCCTCCGTTCCCTAATTAGCAACTGTTTGAACCTACTCTTAGCACCTTAGGAAGATCAAGGAGGCTGAATGAAATCTATTTCCTACAAACACAAAATGGGAGATCCAGAGAGTATCCAGAAGGGCCCCACAGGGTCCTACTCAGTTTCTGTTTCATTGTATTAAGTAAGGCTAGAAAGAAGGGAATTCTCATTTATGGCTGTAAGTGAAGACCTGGGGAGTCTGGAAATGTTAACAGAAAGGGATGTGAAGTAAAAGGAAGCAAGAAACAATCTGCAGACAACTTTGAGGATCTAGAAGCTGGATTGGAAATAGGACGGTGAGTGACTCAGTGAGCCATAAATCCAGGACTTCTGATAGACACTGGTTTATAGGAGATCTTATACGTCTTGATGAAGAGCAACTTCTTTGTCCTGAAGGCATTAAGTCTACTTTAACAATAAAGTACAATGCTTGAAATATGAATTGAGTTGGAGAAATGTGAGGTTGGGGCAACAGTAGGTTTTGCAATTGAGTAAGAATTCAGCATTATAATTTTCAGTGATCAGTCCTTTCATCAGGGAACTATTGAATGAATAAGGGCTCTGAACAGGCTGGAAATTACAGTGTATCCACTTACAGAACAGTCCTCTTTGTTTCTCAATTAACCCTGTGCCATCATCAATATTTTAGAGTCGCTCAGGCTTGCAAATTCAATTTATACCAAAATAGTCTTTGAGGTAACTACTCTCAATTGTTATATGATTAGTCACCAGTCAGGTGTGGTTGGAAAAAATTATTATAACTTGCTTTTAGGAATCAAATAATTAAATATATTTGTAACAGAAGAGACAAAATTTCTAGATTCTTCCTTACCATAATAGGAACTTGTTCAAAATGATCATCCCTAATTTCAGTATTACTGGAATTCAGGAGACATAGTCAGCCTCATACCTTGGCACTAGGTCATACTGAAGGTCAGAAGCCCATTCAGGAAAGATGTGAACAGCAGCCAACAGAAAGCCAAGCTTCAAGGACACTTTTTGTTGATGGAATTGCCTAGAAATCCAAAATTTAGCTTCTGCTCTCCATATGTCTTTCTTTCTCTGTCTCAATAGATGCTTTTTTCCCCTATAACTCTTTATCTACTTATTTTTTTACTGAAGTATTGCTGATTTACAATGTTGTGCCAATCTCTGTTATACAGCAGTGACTCAGATATACACAGATACATTATTTTCTAATATTCTTTTCCATTATGGTTCATCCCAGGATATTGGACATAGTTCCCTGTGCTATACAGTACTGTTGTAGGAAGAGGGGACCCATACCAGGGCCCAAGAGTGGGCTCTGTCTAACAATCAGAAATGAATTGTCGGCAGAGACACATGTGCTGACAAAGCAGAAGATTTTATTGGGAAGGGGTGCCCAGGTGGAGAGCAAGAGGGTAAGGGAACCCAGGAGAATTGCTCTGCCATGTGGCTTTCAATCTTGGGTTTTATGGTGATGGGATTAGTTTCCTGGTTATCTCTAGCCATCACTCTGATTCAGGATCTTTCCTGGTGGCACACGCATTGTTCAGCAAAAATGGATGCCAGTGAGAAGGACTCTGGGAGGTGGCAAGACATGTGGCATCCTCTTTTGACTATTCTCGAATTCTTCTGGTTGGTGGTGGCTAGTCAGTTCTGTGTTCCTTACTAGAACTTCTTGTCCTCAAATAACTCACACAGATGGTTACTATGTTGCCTGGCCAGAGTGGGCGATTTCAGGCAGTCTGTTTCCCCTAATAGTAAATGGAATTAGGAAGGGGAAACTTGTCCTTTATTCATTCTACATGTAATAGTTTGTGGTTGGATTAACCAACCACATTAATACACTTCATTTTTTCTCTTGACTTAAAAATGAAGAAAGCAACAAATAAAAATTTCTGTCTCTGTCTTCATACCCCTTCAACCTTTGGCACTTTTCAAGCACTTGGGTTTATGCTACCTTCTGAATTACCACATTCCTGCCCATGGAGCAAACTGGGGATACTCGATGCACCCAGGCAATTTATCCCTAAGGGAATACTCTGGAACCCAACAAAGCTACAGGGCTTTGTGGTTGTGGTTTGGGGTTGGAGGAATAATACCAGAAATCTTAATCCAGACCTTTCCTGTTCTTCATTCCGTTGTTAATGATTTGCCTTGGACCAGAATTTTACTTGCAGATGAATTTAGTAGTTTTCTTTATTTTGTAATCTTCTGTCAATAAAGCTGAATCACAGGCTTCAACTGTTTTTCATAATAGTAAAACATATACTGTATAATATTTCTTTTCCTTCAAAGTAGCTTTTGATTATTGTCCCAGTTAATTTTTTGAGCAATAAGATGGATGAGTGATTTGTGGAAAAAGCCAAGATGCTGTATGTTTTCCAAGTGCTGGATTCACAGAGAATAATATAATGATAATACCTTGTTTCCTAAAGCTTTCAGATGTGCAGTTCTGGAGCTGGCAACATGCAATCTCTGGCTACTTCACCTGAACTACTTAAATGGAGAATTTCTGTCTGCATTCTATTACTTATTTTCATGTTTCACAACCTGTAGTTTCCCAGTCTTTAGGGGCAAAGGAAGCATAGTTCAAGTTAAAAAGTGCCTTGCCAAGGCGCATAAAAAAAAGCCATTTCTCCTTGATTTGCAGTGACTTGTTTGAATCTCCATAGTGGGTCCTAAGAGACCTATATTTTGTCTTTGGAAGCAGGGAGAACACAGAGTTGATTCATGGCTTTAGCTGAGGGGACACTTTGAGGCATCAATTGACTGAATTATTTTTATGTGAATAAAGATAGGGGCCTCCACTCCATCTTAGCCTGCTTTTCTCAGCCTGGATCTCAGGATGCCTAATTTTGCTTTTTTAAATTAATAATTATTAATGGTTTTTATCCCTCCATTTATAGAAGTAGTACATGCTTTTTTAATACAATACAATGCATATAAAGAAGGAAAAAAAATCTCTTGTAACTGCACGATTATTTTGATGTTTTCAAGACCACACATGTATTTATTTATCTAACTATATGTTTATATATCCATTTATCTGTTACCAAACTAGGGTTTGGCTGCTCACTGCTCAAAAGCCAATAATTGAGAGGCAAATGTCAATGGAAGGGAAAGGTGCTTTAATCAAAAGCTGACAAACGGGAAGAGGGTGGACTCAGGTCTGAGACCACCTCCCAAGATTATGCACTGCCATGACTGCTATTAAAGGGAAAGGCGGGGAAGAATCTCAATGAATCATTGAGGCAGGAGGTTGGGTCCTGCATTCTTCTCCACAGAGTGCAGGCTCTCTGACTCTCTCTTCATATGTTTTCTTGCCCATGTGAACTGCCTGCAGCACTGCTAAGGGAGCTGTTGGAAATAGAGAACTAGTCATTCTTTAAATAGTTAATTCTTTATTTCTACTTCTTTTTATCCAGGGAAAAAATCAACAGGTTAGGCAAAGCATGGCATGCCTTCAAAAAAGCACAGGAATTAGGTTAAATTGCCTAGAGATCTCATTCCTATAATTAGGTTCTTTCAAGGTCAGAGGGGAACAGAAATGGGAAAACAAGAAAGGGGCAAAAGAGCAGCTGTCAATCTATCTGTCCATTCATGGACATCCATTTCCATTTTAGGAATGTATTTAAGACAGTGTATTTTGTATTATAAAATTTTCCCCATCACATCATTAAACCATATTATCAAAAATAGTTTTTTATGTCAGTGCTAACATTTTACTTTGAAAATATTGAAAAGAAATTAGGGATAGGTATTGGAACAAGTATACAGTATATGTGTATGTGTATGTGTGTAAAGGGTAACCATCATGGATGAAACAAGCAAATAGGCCTTTTTGTCATTTGGTTTGTTTGGCATTCTGTTTCGCCTGGGCTTACCTTCCTTCAATTAGAGAAGTTAATTATGTGGAGTATATAATTTTGAGGTTGAAAGTGAGCTCAAAGACCATCTGGCCATGTGGATTTCAAATCTCAAGGATTCTAAGAATTTGCCTCAGGGGTTGCCTTGGGCAACAGGGCTTCACTGCCTATTGCCAGAGCTGCTCCACTTCTGTGTTGTATAAAGTGTTTCACAGGATGATGATGATGATGATGATGATGATGTGTGTGTGTGTGTGTGTGAAGGTTTCCACCACTCTAAACCATATTTGGAAACAATTGATCTTGTTCAACTTCTTACTCAAAGTGATTGTTCTTGCAACAGGCCTGTGGGTGCCATTATAGATGTTACTTTAACTCCCTGATGATTTTCAGCTATGAAAGCAAGTGCAGAAGCCCTCCCTCCAAGGTGGTGGCTCAAATGGTTCTAGCAAATCCACCACCTCAAACCAGCAAATAATACTTTAGAAATCCAGGAGTATATTCCTCTGTGGGTCGAATTCACAGTCAGTCAGTTCAGTCGCTCAGCTGTGTCCAACTCTTTGCGACTCCATGAACCACAGCACGCCAGGCCTCCCAGTCCATCACCAACTCCCGGAGTCCACCCAAAACCATGTCCACTGAGTCAGTGATGCCATCCAAACATCTCATCCTCTGTCGTCCCCTTCTCCTCCTGCCCTCAATCTTTCCTAGCATCAGGGTCTTTTCAAATGAGTCAGCTCTTCGCATCAGGTGGCAAAAGTATTGGAGTTTCAGCTTCAACATCAGTCCTTCCAATGAACACCCAGGACTGATCGATCTCCTTTAGGATGGACTGGTTGGATCTCCTTGCAGTCCAAGGGACTCTCAAGAGTCTTCTCTAACACCAGAGTCCAAAAGCATCAATTCTTTGGCACTCAACTTTCTTCATAGTCCAACTCTCACATCCATACATGACCACTGGAAAAACGTAGCCTTGACTAGATGGACCTTTGTTGACAAAATAATGTCTCTGCTTTTCAATATGCTATCTAGGTTGGTCATAACTTTTCTTCCAAGGAGTAAGCATCTTTTAATTTCATGGCTGCAGTCACCATCTCCAGTGATTTTGGAGCCCAGAAAAATAAATTCAGACAATGTTTCAACTGTTTCCCCATCTATTTGCCATGAAGTGATGGGACTGGATGCCATGATCTTTGTTTTCTGAATGTTGAGCTTTAAGCCAACTTTTTCACTCTCCTTTTTCACTTTCATCAAGAGGCTCTTTCATTCTTCTTCACTTTCTGCCATACCGCAGGAAAAGAATTTTGCCAGGAACTTCTGAGAAAGACAAGGGTCCCATCACTTCATGGCACATAGATGGGGAAACAGTGGCAAACTTTATTTTGGGGGGCTCCAAGATCACTGCAGATAGTGAATGCAGCTGTGAAACTAAAAGACGCTTGCTGCTTGGAAGGAAAGTTATGAACAACCTAGACAGTATACTAAAACGCAGAGACATTACTTTGCCCACAAAGGTCCATCTAGTCAAGGCTATGGTTTTTCCAATAGCCATGTATGGGTGTGAGAGTTGGAGTATAAAGAAAGCTAAGTGCCGAAGAACTGATGGTTTTGAACTGTGGTGTTGGAAAAGACTCTTGAGAGCCCGTTGGACAGCAAGAAGATCCAACCAGTCCATCCTAAAGTAAATCAGTCCTGAATATTCATTGGAAGGACTGATGTTGAAGCTGAAACTCTAATTCTTTGGCCTCCTTATGGGAAAAGCTGACTCATTTGAAAAGACCCTGATGCTGGGAAAGATTGAAGGCAGGAGGAGAAGGGGATGATGGAGGATGAGATGGTTGAATGGTATCACTGACTCAATGGATGTGAGTTTGAGTAAACTCTGGGAGTTGGTGATGGACAGGGAGGCCTGGCATGCTGCAGTCCATGGAGTCACAAAGAATTGCACACGACTGAACTGACTGACTTCTGAGAAAGAATTTTGCTCATTCTCGAGGGAAAACAGTAAATAAATAGAAAACATGGGCCCTCTTCCTACCTGCTATTGGGAGGCCTAGAACAGCTGCCATATGGCCTAATACTTACATGAAGATGGGCCATTTACAGAGGAAGACAGAGCTCAGAGAACCACAGAGATGTGGAAACAGATCCCCTACTGGATCTCACATACCCCTTTGTCTTTTTCCACACCATCCTCAACTCACAGCTATTTTATTACCAAAGAGTTACATCTATAGGACTTTGGTTTTTTGCTATACCTCTGCTGATGTAAAATGTGATTCTCACTAGGCCTACAGACCAAACATTTCTGGATGTGCTTAGTAACCTTTTGGGTATTGCCAAAGAGAACTAGGCTGGAATCAGAGGACCCAAATATGATGTAAGGTGAAATTACGTACCTATTTTTTCATCCATCAAAAGTTGCCTAATCCTTATATATCTCAATGATCACATTAGCAAATTGGTGGTAACTATCTACACAATCCTTAAATCACAGGATTGTTACAATGTCCACGTTGAAGGATGAGATGTGTCATACAATATGTAAGGTGGCATTCTCATGTCTTTCCTATCTAGAGCACACTAATAATAGCTGCTATTCAGGGAGCCTACTGTATGTCAGTGTCTCCACTAAATATTTCACTTTCACACTCACAAATAAAACATGTGAGGTCAGGAATAGGTTCTAAAACTCTTAAGAACATATGTGTTTCAAACACAGAATGTTCTGGGTTTTAAAAAGGTGACATGTCCTAGATAATATTTCATCCCCGTCAGGATCCAGGCAGCATACCATATTCAAATCCATTAATGTTTCTGCTAAAGAATATATGACTATTCACATTGTATGTGTGTGATGTAAGTCACTTCAGTCATATTAGACTCTTCACGGCCCTATGGACCATAGCCAGCCAGGATCCTCAGTCCATGCGATTCTCCAGGCAAGAATACTGGAGTGGGTTGCCATGCGCTTCTCCAGGGGATATTCTTGACCCAGGGATCAAACCTGCAATTCTTAACCTGCCTACCAACTGCAAGTTTCTTTACCAATTGTACCCAACTGTCCGTGGGATTCTCCAGGCAAGAGTAATGGGGTGGGTTACCATTTCCTTCTCCAGGGTATCGTATTGACCCAAGGATTGAACTCTGGTCTCTTGCACTGCAGGAAGATTCTTTACTGTCTGAGCCACCATTAAATGACTTCAATTAAGACCTCACCCCATGATAAGGCAGATTTTGCCCTCAAAATAAATTCAGGTCAGATTTTAAAATCAAATTGAAAGTAAAAGTGAAAGTCACTCAGTCGTGTCTGACTCTTCGATCCCATGGACTATATACCCCATGGAATTCTCCAGGCCAGAATACTGGAGTGGGTAGCTATTCCCTTTTCCAAGGCATCTTCCCAACCCAGGGATCAAACCCAGGTCTCCCACACTGCAGACAGATTCTTTACCAGCTGAACCACAAGGGAAGCCCTGAAACAAAATTAGTTAATAGTAATAATAGTTATAATAACAGTAATAATAACCACAATAACAGCAATAATAATACTTTTCAGATCTTTTTGGAAATTAAAATTGTAGACTATGTTGTATTTATCCTGTTTCATGGATAAAATAAAAACAGAAGTGCAGAAAAGTTAAGCATATTTCCTCATATCACACAGCTTAGTGGAGAAGTTGAGATTGAGTCCTATCTGTCAGTCTCTGGAGGCCACCTGTTAACCACTCTGAAACCACTATTTACAAAGTCTGTCTAGACAGGCTCCCCTGTCTCCAATCTCACAGTTAATATAGTTATCTATATTATCTTTTTGAGATGAGTTTTGGAACCTCAAATTGTGTTAAGCAAATCTCAGCCATTAGTCTTTGGAGCAGAAGAATAAACAAATACATTTTTCTACTTTTTTGAAGCCATAATTTCTGGACATGTTCTTTGATGTAAAGAAAAGTGATACACTTGTCAAGTCTAAGAGAGAAGACAGGCACAAATAAATTATAATAATAATTTATAATTGTTCAATCAATTATAATAATGATTGAAATTAATAATTTAAAATTATATACACACTGTACAATGAAGTGAATCAGCTGCATGTATACATAAATCCCCTCCCTCCTGAGCCTCTCTCCCACTCCTCTATGTTATCACAGAAACTAAGATGACATTGTAAAGCAATTATATTCCAATAAAAAAGTAATATTTGGAAAGTTCCTAGAACATGTTAAGATGTTATTTCATCTTAAATATTTGTACTAATTAAAAATGCACAGAGGCATATATAAATGTGTATGTATTCAATTTCATACACACATACATATATGAATCTTTAGAGGATATATATGTGTATGAGTGCACTGTATGTATTATTTACCAGAATCTGTGTTAGAGATGTTAAACTGATAGTGTGATAGCTAGATAAACACAGACAACATTCACACTTATTTTTTTAATTGCAAAACGTGTGATAAATTCTAGGGTAGAATACGTGCAAAGCTTCATAGGAGAAATAAATGGAAAACTTCCCTCGTGTGTGCTTCCATGAAGATACAGCATTGCAGCAAGATCAGGAAGAAGAGCTGAAATATCTCTCGGAAAGCAAAGAAGAGGAAAGGGGTTGTAGTCAGAGGAATCAATGGACAGTATCCTGTGCAGTATCCCTGGACCACAAAGCTGCAGAATGTGGCTGCTGATAGGGATGAGATGATGGAGGGAAGGAAACAGGGGCCAAGTCGTACAGAAAATACAATATTGTCATGTTATGATGAATATCTAACCCTTAAATGATGTTAAGCTAGAAATCACTATTAAAGTACATCTTCAGTTCAAACAATATATATTCATAACACCCATTTTTATAAAGCCCTGGGTTAAAAGTGTGACATCGAATCAGTAATTCCTCAAAGTATGGTTGAATCTGTCTTACATTTCAGGTACAGTGTATAGGCTGGTGATTAAGAAATCGTGAGATAATTGTATGACTTTATGAACCACAGTTAGGCTTTCTCATTTTTAAAAATTGTCTCAAATTTTATTAAGTCTAACTGTTCCAGCTATTAAGAAACTAAGGGAAGAGTTTGGAAAACAGCACTTAGAGTTTTACTTGACTGATTCAGATTATGTCTGAGAATAGAAAAGAAGATCTCTATAAAATCCTGAGGTAGAATTTTTTTTATAGTATTTCAGCTTATTTCAACGTTATTAGCTGACCACATAACTGCTCTGTTCCCTAAGCCAGAAACCTAGAAGTTTCCTTCACTCCCATTTTCAATCAGTGTGCCATTTCTCTCTCAAATATTATATCTCCTTCCATTTCTCTCAAATCTGCTGTGGCTCTATAATTACAGAATCCACTTGGCCTGGCTGTCCATAAAGATTCATCTCCTCAAACTGCTTTCTTATACCATCTCCTCTTTCAGAGGCGGAATACTTGCATCTCCCAGAACAATTTTGGGCTGTTTTTCACTATATGCCTTTGAAAGCAGAGATGGCACCGCGTTGACTTTTTCATAGCAGTTCTTGGCGTTCAGTACAGCCCCGACAGAGTAAATCATCAGCAGCACTTGTTGAATGAGTGACAAGACAACTATAAATGTTTTCCTGCCCAGTCATTCTATTCTCTAATTTTTATAAGTGGTTTTTCATAGTAGTTAGCATGCTCATTAATACTTAAGGCCAAAGCAGATGGCAAGTCTCTGCTCTTGGGATTTTCAGGCTGTTAATATGATAAATGGCAAAAAAAAAAAAAAAAAAAATGTATACAAACAAGTCATTTCAACTTGACACCAAGAAAATGAAGAGGTCTCATAAGTTCCCTGTGAAATGTATCAAAGACAGTTTCCTGTTTGGACTTAGCCTCCTGTCTACATGAAGAAGAGTTAAACTCCATACTGGGATATTTCAAAATAGGTACCCAGGGACCTCCCTGGTGGTCCAGTGGTTAAGAATCCAGCTTGCAATGCAGGGGAAGTGGGTTTGATCCCTGAATCAAGGAACTAAGATTCCATATACCGCAGAGCAACAAAGCCCACCCACCACAACTATTGAGTCTGCTTGCTCTGGAGTCCATGTGTCACAACAGAAGATTCTGCATGCTGCAACTAAGACCTGTTACAGTCAAATAAGTAAATAAAAAGATAAGTAACCAATCTCATACTTCACTTTAAATTTGCATATACCTGACTCTTGTCTGTATTTTGGTAAAGTGTTTGTTTGTTTGGGCTATGTGTTTCTATTTGTGTGTGTGTATGTTGACACAGACTTCTTTAAAACAATACACAGTCATTTTTCTTCTTTCACTTTACTCATCTCACACCCATGTTCTTCTTCTCCTTTCCATATTCATTCTCTAAATTGACATTTCTCTCCTTCCCACTGTTGACTTTTTGAGCCAGATTATCCCTTGCTGTATTTGGCCATATTGTGCATTATAGGATGTGTAGCAGGAGCATCTTTAACTACTAGATGCTGGTGGCATCTCTATCCCAAGCTCAGATAGCTGATATGGAGAATCCGATAGAAATTCTTTTATAAACAAATTGCATAACTAACAACTATATATTCAGTTCAGTTCAGTCACTCAGTCATGTTCGACTCTTTGCGACCCCATGGACTGCAGCACTCCAGGCATCCCTGTGCATCATCAACTCCAGGACCTTACTTAAACTCATGTCCATCGACTTGGTTATGCCATCCTACCATATCATCCTCTGTCATGCCCTTCTCCTCTCACCTTGAATCTTTCCCAGCATCAGGGTTTTCCCAATGAGCCAGTTCTTCCCATCAGGTGGCAAAAGTATTGGAGTTTCAGCTTCAATGTTAATTCTTCCAATGAATATTTAGGACTGATCTCCTTTAGGATGGACTGTTTGGATCTCCTTGCAGTCCAAGGGACTCTCAAGAGTCTTCTCCAACACCACAGTTCAAAAGCATCAATTCTTTGGCGCTCAGCTTTCTTTATAGTCCAACTCTTTCATCTGTACATGACTACTGGAAAAACCATGACTAAAAAGACCTTTGTTGGCAAAGTAATGTCTCTGCTTTGAATATGCTGTCTAGGTTGGTCATAACTTTTCTACCAAGGAGCAAGCGTCTTTTAATTTCATGGCTACAGTCACTATCTCCAGTAATTTTGAAGCCCCAAAAGATAAAGTCTCTTACTGTTTCCACTGTTTCCCCATCTATTTGCCTTGAAGTGATGGGACCAGATGCTATGATCTTAGTTTTCTGAATGCTGAGTTTTAAGCCAACTTTTTCACTCTCCTTTTTCACTTTCATCAAGAGGCTCTTTAGTTCTTCTTTGCTTTTTGCCATAAGTGTGGTGTCATCTGCATATCTAAGGTTATTGATATTTCTCCTGGCAATCTTGATTTCAACTTGTGCTTCATCCAGACAAGCTTTTCACATGATGTACTCTGCATATAAGTTAAATATGCAGGGTGACAGTATACAGCCTTGACATACTCCTTTCCTGTTTGGAAATATTCTGTTATTCCATGTCCAGTTCTAACTGTTGCTTCCTGACATGCACACAGATTTCTTAGGAGTCAGGTCAGGTGGTCTGGTATTCCCATTCTGTTGCGATCCACACAGTCAAAGGCTTTGGCACAGTCAATAAAGCAGAAGTAGATTTTTTTTCTGGAACTCTCTTGCTTTTTCCATGATCCAGTGGATGTTGGCAATTTGATCTCTGGTTCCTCTGCCTTTTTAAAAACAGCTTGAACATCTGGAAGTTCATGGTTCATGTATTGTTGAAGCCTGGCTTGGAGAATTTTGAGCATTACTTTACTAGCATGTGAGATGAGTGCAATTGTGTGTTCATTTGAGCATTCTTTGGCATTGCCTTTCTTTGGGATTGGAATGAGAATTGATCTTTTCCTGTCCCGTGGCCACTGCTGAGTTTTCCTAATTTGCTGGCATATTGAGTGCAGCACTTGCACAGAATCATCTTTTAGGATTTGAAATAGCTCAACTGGAATTCCGTCACCTTCACTGGCTTTGTTCATAGTGATGCTTCGTAAGGCCCACTTGACTTCTCATTCTGGGATATATTAAAATCACACAAAGGATTATTAATTTTCTTATTTTCAGAAATTAAAACCCTGTTATACCCTCTTCTCTGTTTCTCCCAGACCTGTTAGTAAGGCATCAACCTAATTTTTTTTATTGCCACACAGTCCTCCATGGTACAGAGGTATTTTTAGTGATACAGTCTTTTTAGCCATAAACACCTTTTATACATTCACTGTTTCTATTTAGGTCCAAATCCACAATGCTGCAATAAGTACCTTTGTAGTTATACCCATCCATGCTGCCACTTGACTTCTAAACTTTCCTGGAGTGAGCTCTCTATGATAAGTATGTTTATGTTTGATGGAAATGGATAGTGATAAATTGATTTCCTAAGAAACTGAAATGATACACCTTTTCTCCAGCATGTTTGAAGACCCACACTTCTTCCTACCTGCTCACTAATCAACACAGCTTCTCAAGGCTCTACTTTTTTTTCCAATCTAACAGTTCTAAATTGTTGTCCCATTCTTACCATAATTTGTATTCCCCTGACTAGCAGGGAGGTTGAAGAGTCAACTGGAAAAGTGTGACATCAGATAACTGCAGGGCCCCACATGTATGCAAAGAACATTCTAGGCTAGCTTTCCCTGAACCAAAAAAAAAAAAAAAGTTATATGGATTTAGTTATTTTGTTCAGCATCATTCAGAGAAAAAAGGCTTACTCACAATCAGATTGTTCTTTGAGTGTGTCTCATATTTGTTATTTGTTGGTATTTGTGTGTTGAGGGTGTGTGTCCACTAAACAAAAATTTGGAAATGTGTCCACTGGTGGAGAATACATTTCTGATGCCACATTAAGTATGTTCAGTTTTTAGGAATGTGCCATGATGGGAAATGAGATCAATTGCAAAGTGAGTGGCTGCTGGTTTTAGTGTAAGAGAAAATGAAATGTTCTGGGAGGGAGAGTGAAGTCGATGTATTTCGGGACCCAGATGAGCTGTCAGTCTGAAGCTCCTGTAGGGTCTTTAAAGCAGCAGCAGCAACATAGCTCCACAGAGGATGGGCTGGAGAAACGAGGTTTATACTGTAATGAGAGGATGGAGGGGAAATTCAGTGTTAGAAATAAAGAAAAATATTTTCTATATTTACCTTGCAATTTCATTATCAAACAAAACAGAAAAGAACACTCATTCCACTTTGAATTTTTTTGAAAAGATTGTATTCATTACAAAAGAACACATTTTCATGAGAGAGCATTCGAAAAATAATTTTTAATAGACATCTAACAGTGGTGGTCTAGAGCTTGTACTTTCCAAGCAAGTTTGATTGGAAGTTAGTGAACATGTCTCCCAGATTCTAATATTGCGCTGATTGTCAGTCTCAGTTTTCAGTATGACTTTCAAATTATTCTGGATCTTTTAAAATCCAGAAATTGGGGCAGAATCATTTGGAATCTCCTGAATCTGAGGCTCTAAATTTAAACCTAAAATTCTTATATTGTTTTTATATGCTATGTTCCAACTGATTTATTTCTTGAAAGAAATCTGTAATGACAACAAATTATTCTTATATAATAAATGGAAAACACAGAATTTTCCAGAGCTAGCCATATACGCATATACAGGTTAATGATTACCTCTATTTCTAGCTCTGTCTGAAGCCAGGTAAGCAATTTACTAGGTAGTATTGGCCTATTTTAAGTTTGAGAGAGTCCCATCTATAGTTACTCATTTGTTTAGTCCCTCAGTTGTGTCTGATTCTTTGCAACCCCATGGACTATAGCTCCTCTGTCCATAGGCTCTCCCCAGGCAAGAATATTGGAGTGGGTTGCCCTTTCCTCCTCTAACCATCTGTAGTTACTCAGGTAAACCTAATTTCAATACAGACCAATGCCAAGTAGGACAAGCAGGTGATGTAAAGGGGTAAAGAAGTAATTAAATGTTTCAATAACCTGTGTTAACACAAAGTTAATCATCATAATAGTAATAAATATAAAAATTGAGTCTACAAGTATCCCACGCCTCTAGGTCATCAAAGAGCCCCAGGCTGGGCTCCCTCTGTTCTTTAGTAACTTCCCACTAGCTATCTATTTTACACATGATAGTGTATATATGTCAATACTTTCTCAATTTATCCCACCCTCACATCTTCCCACTGTGGCCACAAGTCTGTTCTCTACTAGGTTCATCAATACCAATAAGTGATTATTTAGTAGAACTGGTTTGACATTGGTTGAGAACTTTCAGCTGAAAAGCTGACAGACATGGAATTTTATTTTTTTAATTTGGACTATGATTGATTTACAATGTTGTGTTAGTTTCTGGTGTACAGCAAAGGGATTTGGTTATACATACACATATAAATATATTCTTTTTAATTTTTTTCCATTATGGCTTATTACAGGATATTGGATATAGTTCTCTGTGCTTCATGGTAGACTTTGTTGTTTATCTATTTTATATACAGTAATTTGTCTCCTGACCCAAAACTTCTAACTTATTTGTCTCCCACTCCCTTTCCCCTTTGGTAACAATCAGTTTGCTATGTCTGTGACTGTTTCTATTTTGTAAATAAGTGCACTTGTGTCATATTTTAGATTACACATATAATGATATTATACGATATTTGTCTTTGTCTGACGTCACTTAGCATGACAGTCTCTGGGTCCATCCATGTTGCCATAAATGGCTCTTTTTCACTCTTTGTTATAGCTGAGTAATATTCTACTGCATATATGCGCCACTTCTTTATTCATTCCTCTGTTGATGGACATTTGGGTTGCTTCCATATCTTAGCTATTGTAAATAGTGCTGCAATGAACATTGGGATGCAGCTAACTTTTCAAAATATGATTTTCTCTGGATGTGGGATGTGTGGACTTTCCCTGGAGTGGGATTGTTTGATCATACTGCAGTTCTGTTTTCAGATTTTTGAGGAACCTCCATACCTTATTGGCTGCACAAATTTACATTTTCACCAGCAATGTAGGAGGGGACTTTTTTCTCAACACCTTCTCCGTCGTTTATTATTTGAAGATTTTTTAATGATGACTGTTGTGATGTGATACCAACTGTAGTTTTGACTTGAATTTCTCTAATAATTAATGATATATAGCATATTTTCCTATGTCTGTTGGCCATCTGTATGTCTTCTTTGGAGGAATGTTTATTTAGGTCTTATGCCATTTCTTGATTGGGTTGTTTGTGCTTTTTTTGTATTTGAGTTGAATGAGCTATTCATATATTTTGGAAAATAAGCCCTTGTTTGTTGTATCATTTACAAATATTTTCTCTTAGTCTGAATGATGTGCTATTTATTAACTGCTTTGCAACAACCTCCCTGTGTAGTTAGAATTTTCCATGTAATACAAGTCCATGGAGGAGGTGATCAGACAATAAAAGCATTACTTCCTCCTGAATCACCACACCTTGCCTGGTAGAACTTGAGTCCCTTGCATCTTTATGCTGCTTCTCTGAAACCCCAGTCACTCAAAATTATTCTTCAGTGAACATTAACTGAACATTAACAGTGCATGGATGATACAAGATATAAGTATGAAAATGGATATGACTATGTTTCTTCTGTGGCAGAGACCATGATTCTATAAACAAATGGTTCTGTAAGCCTATGTGTTATTATAGATGCACAAAGCATGAAGGAGAGTCACTGTATCTGCCTAGATAAATCATGAACACCTTCCTAGGGGTGGCACTTGGTTTGGGCACTGAAGTCCTCATTAAAGTCAGGAATTTACAAAACAGGCATCTCAGTTCCATAATTCTTAGCACCTCTAGCTCCATGACTTTAACCTAAGGCTATAAAGAAGTCCCAGAACACAACTAGATAGACTCAGGATAGTACCTAACCTTATCAATCTTATAAGCAACTGTGAACAAGGTCTTTCCACAAGTGTAAGAGTCCTTGGTGTCCCGTGATCCATGTCATTCAGCAACATATCTCCTACATCAATTAAGCTGTCCAAGGGGATCAGGAAGAGCAAAGGAGCAGGAGGCAGAATTTCCACCCACAGAAGACTGTGGCACCTGAGGGACTAGACTCTGTGAAAAAGATGCACCCAGTCCTTGGTGGAGACTGGAGCATCTCCACCAAGAGATGCTGTAGACTGTTGTGTATAAAAATAACACAATATTCACTACACCCTTAGGTCACAAGCAAAGGACAAGCTGAATCAGGTACTCCAATCCCTGCCTTGCCATTGAGATTTAACTGGACAAAGTTTGTAAAGGCAGTGATGATTGTTTAGACAGAAAAGCATTACCTCATTCTTTCACTGGCTCCTTTGAAATTCTGCCTTCTATTGCTCACATTGAACATCAAAATAAAGGAGAAAATTTGTGTGGGTGTTTAGAGAGACAGAGAAAAGAGAGATTTGAGGTAAGTTATAGGAGCAGAGAGGGAAAGAGAAAACATCTGTGTTAGGATCTGGAAGTCCATTTGGGGAAATGTAGAGTCTGGAAAGAAAAAAAAAAAAGAGCTGTAAATGGATATATTCATTGACATTCATTAAACTTTTTGCCTTTTATTTTTTTTTTAATTGCTCATCTGATATGTATTCAGCATTAAGATGGATAATGAGAATGCAGGGTGAGCAAAACCAGCCAGTCCTGATTCCATGTAGCTTTTAATTTCCTGAGAAACATGTAATTCATTATAAGCTCTTGTATTCTGGAAGCAATTCTGCTTTACTCTGTAGAACTGAGCTCGCTTCCTGGGTAGTCTGGGAGTTCAGAGACAGGGTGAATGGGAGACTATATGGGTGTCAGTTATGGGAGACAGAGCCCTAGAAATTGAATTTCTAGGCTTGGTGTATATGTCAGTTCCAAATGGAGCCTTCTCCCATAGGAAGAGATGAAGCAAAGTCAGAGAAAATGAAACTGGAATATAGGGGGCAAAAGGAGTGAGCATATCTGTGATAGATGGAAAGACAGTACCTGGAGCACATTCATGACAGCTCATTGGATCTCTGAGGTTTGTTGGTCTGGGTAAAAGAGGAGCCAGTTTAGATAAATATTAACCACCAGGGATTGGAGAGTGCATGAGTTACTTGCTTTAAGGAATCTATGGTCTGATAAGTGGGACAGTCCTATAAACTGACAACCTTAAAAGAATGTGTTGCATGTGATAAATGAGAGAGCCTACAAGGTTGATCATGAACCAGTTAGAGGGGCAGGAAAGAGGACTTCCTGGAGGAGACTTCAATGGAGAGAAATGTGAACTAAGCTTTTCACAATGGAAAGGTGCCATTTCATAAAAACTAGTTTCAGTGAAATTCAAGGTGCTTGTAGTTCTATGACTTTGAAAGTTCCTAAAGAGATCCTAGAGAAATCCTTCGAGTGGGGAAAAACATAAGCTTGTAGTGTATGAAATACACTTTCATTGCAGCTCTAAGTAGGGTAGTTGGGAAATGAATGAAAATAGTAACAACCATTCATTCAGTAATAGGGTTTCCAGGAGCAGGTGTTAAGAAATTGAACCAGTATCATGATTACAAATATGGAATGGAAGAAGGAAGATTCTTCACCATCTGAGGCACCAGGGAAGCCCACAGTAGCATACACATTCTGCCAATACATATCCCTGGTGTCTCAGATGGTGAAGAATCTTCCTTCAATGTTGGAGACCCGGGATCAATCCCTGGGTAGCGAAGCTTCCCTGGAGAAGGAAATGTCTACCTACTCCAGTATTCTTGCCTGGAAAATTCCATGGATAGAGAAGGCTGGCGGGCTTTAGTCCATGGGGTCTCAAAGAGTCAGACATGACTGAATGACTAACACACATATATAACTGAATCACTTTGCTGTACACCAGAAACTAACATTACCTTATAAATCAACTACACTTCAATAATAACAAAAAAGATGATTTCTCCTGCCTGGGCCTCATATCTCCATAAAGAAAATGAGATAAGACCATTTGCAATCTTCATGCCCACTTGAATGCTTTATATTCTAAAATTTTCACATAGAGAAAATAAGGAGACAGGTTCAAAACTAAGAATCTGGTTGCCTTAACTCAAATTTATTTAGAGAAGTAGAAGACACTGGGACTGTAAACCTCCCCTAGGCGGTGAATAATCCTGGCTGGGCCTCTTGCCCCACCCCACTCCCTGTGGATGGTACAGCTTAGGGTTTTGAACAGGAGAAAGACCATCAGCTACACCAGCCAGAGCCTTAAGATCCACCGTATTTATAACAGACAATATTTATAATAAGCAAGTGTTTACAACAAGCTTAAAAGAGAAAAGTTTGAAGAGCCATAGGAAGAAACTCAATCTCTAAATCAGGTAAGAATAAACATTTTTATGGAAAAATACTGTTGAAACTGTGTTCTGAAGATGGGCATGACTTGGTCCTTTGAATATGGTAGATGTAGAGGGCCTTCCCAATGGATCATGAGCCAGGTCAGATATGGAGTGGGTAGGGATTCCATGGAGATGGAAATGGAAGCCCACTCCAGTGTTCTTGCCTGAAGAATCCCAGGGCTGGGGGAGTCTGGTGGGCTGCCGTCTATGGGGTCGCATAGATTCAGACACGACTGAAGTGACTTAGCAGCAGCAGCAGCAGCAGCAACAGGGGTTCTATGAATGAATATGATGCTATTCACAAAAAAGCTGATGATCCTATCTGTCTGAGACTTGGGATGCATGTGGAGGGACAGGATCAGATGGGGCTACAGAGTAAAGGAAGAGTACTAGCATCGTGAATGCTTTATATTTATTCAGTTTCAAACATGCCACAACTTTGAGAGATAAAATTCACATGCATTTTATGGTGAAGATGATTTTTGGAGTGTTGAAAATCATGCCCAAAGGGGCTCAACTAGAATATGGTAGAACTCTAAGTCTAACCTGAATAATCATAAGTGTTCTTGCACTTTCTTCAATAATAAGTCATGATAGGTCTTTGACAATTTTTAACTAGGAGTGTCATGATACTAAAGCTGTAGGTGAAGATAAATCCTGTAGAAGTTCATTGACCAGGTTGGAGAAGAGAAAGAAGAAGAGAGAAACCAGTGGGAAGAATGATACAGTCATACAAGGATAAGGCAACCTGGGATCAAAATACCTTATTACTAGTATAAGTGCTGAAGAAGCTGAAGTTGAACAGTTCTATGACGACCTACAAGGCCTTCTAGAACTAACACCCAGAAAAGATGTCCTTTTCATTATAGGGGACTGGAATGCAAAAGTAGGAAGTCAAGAATCACCTGGAGTAACAGGCAAATTTGGCCTTGGAGTACAAAATGAAGCTGGGCAAAGGCTAATAGAGTTTTGCCAAGAGAACATGTTGGTCATGGCACACACTCTCTTCCAACAACACAAGAGAAAACTCTATACATGGACATCACCAGGTGGTCAATACTGAAATCAGACTGATTATATTCTTTGCAGTCAAAGATGGAAAAGCTCTATACAGTCAACAAAATCAAGACCAGGAGGTGACTGTGGCTCTAATCATGAACTCCATACTGCTGAATTCAGACTTAAATTTAAGAAAGTAGGGAAAACCACTAGACCATTCAGATATGATCTAAATCAAATCCTTATGATTATACAGTGGAAGTGACAAATAGATTCAAGGGATTAGATCTGATAGACAGAGTGCCTGAAGAATTATGAACGGAGGTTCATGACACTGTACATGAGGCAGGAGTCAAGATAATCCCCAAGAAAAAGAAATACAAAAAGGCAAAATGGTTGCCTGAGGAGGCCATACAAATAGTTGTGAAAAGAAGAGAAGTGAAAGGCAAAGGAGAAAAGGAAAGATATACTCATTTGAATACAGAGCTCCAAAGAATAGCGAGGAGAGATAAGAAAGACTTCCTCAGTGATCAATGCAAAGAAATAAAGGAAAACAAAAGAATGGAAAAGACTAGAGATTGCTTCAAGAAAATTAGAGATACCAAGGGAAAAGTTCAAGCAAAGATGGGCACAATAAAGGACAGAAATGGTATGAACCTAACAGAGGCAGAAATATTAAGAAGAGGCAGCAAGAATACACAGAAGAACTATACAAAAAAGATCTTCATGACCCAGATAATCACTATGATGGTGTGATCACTCACCTAGAGTCAGACATCCTGGAATGTGAAGTCAAGTGGGCCTTAAGAAGCATCACTATGAACAAAGCTAGTAGAGGTGATGGAATTCCAGTGGAGCTGTTTCAAATCGTGAAAGATGACACTGTGAAAGTGCTGCACTCAATATGCCAGCAAATATGGAAAACACAGCAGTGGCCATAGAACAGGAAAAGGTTAGTTTTCATTCCAATCCCAAAGAAAGGTAATGCCAAAGAATGCTCAAACTACCACACAATTGTACTCATCTCACATGCTAGCAAAAAAAAAAAAAAAAAAGCTCAAAATTCTCCAAGCCAAGCTTAAACAGTACATGAACTGTGAACTTCCAGATGTTCAAGCTGGATTTAGAAAAGGCAGAGGAGCCAGGGATCAAATTGCCAACATCTGCTGAATCATCAAAAAAGCAAGAAAGTTCCAGAAAAACATCTATTTCTGCTTTACTGACTAAACATTTAACTGCATGGATCACAACAAACTGTGGAGAATTCTTACAGAGATGGGAATACCAGACCACTAGACCTGTCTCTTGAGAAATCTGTATGCAGGTCAGGAAGCAACAGTTAGAACCTGACATGGAACAACAGACTGTTTCCAAACAGGGAAAGGAGTACGTCAAGGTTGTATATCGTCACCCTGCTTATTTAACTTATATGCAGAGTATATCATGTGAAATGCCAGTGTGGATGAAGCACAAGCTAGAAACAAGATTGCCAGGAGAAATATCAATAACCTCAGATATGCAGATGACACCACCCTTATGGCAGAAAGCAAAGAAAAATGAAAGAGCCTCTTGATGAAAGTGAAAGATGAGAGTGAAAAAGTTGGCTTAAAACTCAACATTCAGAAAACTAAGATCATGGCACCATTGTCCCATCACTTCATGGCAATTAGATGGGTGATCAATGGAAACAGTGACAGACTATTTTCGGGGGCTCCAAACTCACTGCAGATGGTGAGTGCAGCAAAGAAATTAAAAGCTGCTTGTTCCTGGAAGAAAAGTTATGACCAACCTAGACAGCATATTAAAAAACAGAGACATTACTTTGCCAACAAAGGTCCATCTAGTCAAGGCTATGGTTTTTCCAGTGGTCATGTATGGATGTGAGAGTTGGACTATAAAGAAAGCATAGCACTGAAGAATTGAAGTTTTTGAACTGTGGTGTTGCAAAGACTCTTGAGAGTCCTTTGGACTGCAAGGAGATCCAACCAGTCCATCCTAAAGGAAAACAGTCCTGAATATTCATTGGAAGGACTGATGCTGAACCCCAAACTTCAATACTTTGGCCACCTGATGGGAAGAACTGACTCATTTGAAAAGGCCCTGATGCTGGGAAGGATTGAAGGAAGGAGAAGGGGATTGCAGAGGATGAGATGGTTGGATGGCATCACCGACTCAATGGTCATGAGTTTGAGTAAGCTCTAGGAGTTGGTGATGGACAGGGATGCCTGGTGTGCTGCAGTCCATGGGGTCGCAAAGACTTGGACACAGCTGAGTGACTGAACTGAACTGAGCTGAACCAATATAAAAGGAAAGTAGAAACATTATAGATTCACAAAAGGATTTGGATCGAAGGCAATGAAGTTCTTTGACTTTATGTCATGGAAGGTTTTGTTATAATTCTAACAATTTGAAAACATTTGATTTCTAAAATATTTTAACTATGTCAGAATATGTATTTTCATCCTCTCCATTGTGGGATGGGCAGGCAGACTGCTAAGAAACAGTTTCCTCTCAGTCCTGTTTTCCTCTATTAATGTGACCCAAATAAAAACTCAGTAGAAACCAGGACGACATCATAGCAAGCTCATTATCAGCTGTGTGGGGGTGGGGATCTGCTGTCATTACCACGGGAAGGATAGATGCTGAAATTCTGACTTTTCTAAAGAGGAATCATACAGCAAATGTGAACAAGGGTTTAAAGTTGAACAGACATGGATATGAGCAGTTATGAAAATGTCAGCTTTCGTAAGTAAAACAATAATAATGTACTGGATGCATGAATAGTACAGATAGAACTCTCTTCATATTTACATTTACATGGTAGTCATTCTTTTCCTTTTTTTTAAGTTTTATTGGAGTCTAATTGATTTACAATGTAGAGTTTGTTTCAGGTGTATAGCAAAGTAAGTCAATTATACATACACTTGTATCCACTCTTTTTCTATTCTTTTCCCATAAAAGCCATTACAGAGTACTGAGTATAGTGCCCTTTGCTATATAGGAGCTTCTAATTAGTTGTCTATTTAAAATATTGTAATGTGTATGTCAATCCCAATCCCCCAGTTTATCCCTACCCCCTTAACCTCTATTAACCAGAAGATTGTTTTCTACATCTATGACTCTCTTTTTGTTTTGTAAATAAGTTCATTTGTATTATTTCTTTTTAGATTTCACATATAAGAGATGTCATACACTATTTCCCCTTCTCTGTCTGACTTACTTCAATCACTGTGACAATCTCTAGGTCCATCCATGCTGCTGCAAATCACATTACCTCTTACAGATGAGCGACGTTCTGTTGTATACATGTACCACATCTTCATTCATAGTGTTGCTCATATCCACTCTCTCACTGACTTGTCACAATTGGAAAAGAACAGAGGGAAAATGAGGACCAAAGAGTCAAAATGACTTTGCCAAGGCTAAGCTAACCCTCTTTATGCTTTGGTATAGTACCCATTCTTACTACATTCAGTAAAATCATCCTTCCTCCTTCTATTTCTAGCCTTTTTTCCCCTCCCACTCACATGTTCCAATGAGCTTGAAGTACTTGCTAAAATTGAGATAACAATAAGAAAAATATCAATTTGTCTGATCTTGTAGAATTCTGAAAGCTACTGAGCACAAGTTCCAAACATGAAAATCTAAGTATTGTGTTAAATCAACAGTTTGCCCCAACCTTGATTTGATACTCTAAAGGGTAAAACTAATATTTTCCTATCATGATAATATCTTAACATGGTAAATGATTTACTTTTTTAAATTAACTGAAGTGTATTCAAGTGTATCCCAATAGTATCCTTAGAATAATCATCACTTGCTTACTTAAATTCCCAAGTGTTTTCCTGGGTGGGGGAAAATCATGGTATTGCAGCAAGCCAAGAGGGAAATACTTGAAATTCCAACACCGCGTGAGTAACGGTCACTAATATCATAGAGTGAGTGTTGAAGTTCTGAGTCATTAGCAGGATTGTGAGTTGTGATTATTATGGTTTGCTTTGATTTCTTATCCATTTTAGCCATAGACAGATGTTTAATCTAAATGGAGGTAAATTGGAATCGTGTTTCTAGATTCCATAAGTATGCATTAACGTTTGCAGGGCAAGAATAGAGATGTACAGAATGGACGTGTAGACACAGGAGTAGGGAGTGGGATAAATTGAGAGGGTAGCATTAGCATATATACACTACCTTGTGTAAAATAGGCAGCTACTGGGAATCTGCTGTACAGCACAGGTAGCTCAGCTGGGTGCTCTGTGATGACCTAGTTAGATGGGATGGGGGTGCAGGTGGGAGAAAGGTCAAGAAGGAGGGGATATATGTATACATATAGCTGATTCACACTGCTGTACAGCAGAAACTGACACCACATTGCAAAGCAATTATACTCCAATTTTAAAAATACATTAAAAAATAAAAATAGTGGAGATAAATTGACTGATTAAAATAATTCACCTGCATTACATATGAGTACAAACACTAGGAACATATCAGTTAGCAAAATCACAGGCCCTCTGACTTCTAAATGAAATGCAAACAGTGATATAGATAAAAATTTTTAAATAGTGATTAAGATGTGAAGAAGGCTGAGCACCGAAGAATGGATGCTTTTGAACTGTGGTGTTGGAGAAGATTCTTGAGAGTCCCTTGGACTGCAAGGAGACCCAATCAGTCCATTCTGAAGGAGATCAGCCCTGGGATTTCTTTGGTAGGAATGATGCTAAAGCTGAAACTCCAGTACTTTGGCCACCTCATGCGAAGAGTTGACTCACTGGAAGAGACCGTTATGCTGGGAGGGATTGGGGGCAGGAGGAGAAGGGGACGACAGAGGATGAGATGGCTGGATGGCATCACTGACTCGATGGACGTGAGTCTGAGTGAACTCTGGGAGTAGGTGATGGACAGGGAGGCCTGGTGTGCTGCAATTCATGGGGTCACAAAGAGTCGGACACGACTGAGTGACTGAACTGAACTGGACGGAAGATATTAAAATGTGTAAATTTTAGCAATTATAATTTAAAAACAAACTACAGCGAATTATTCTTCCATACTTGCTCTCCTAATTAATAGTGTACAAAAGGGGAAAGGTAGGGGGAAATATTGTCTTGTTTTTAATAACTGAAATTACATCTATTAGTTAACAAATTTGGAAGTTACTTTCTTACTGATTTCACTAGTGAGGTGATTGTAAATAACTTTGCATATGACATTACTAAAACCCACTACTGTAAGATCATCCATTTGTATTGTATTATGCCACTAAATTTATGGTAATTTGTTGCAGCAACAATAGGAAACTAATATGAACATTAAAGTTTGAGTGGTTTCTTAACTTTTTTCCCAACACAGCCTCAGTCTTCAAGGGGGCACTTGGCAAAAGACAGCTATGGCCTCCTTCAGCATTTATTGTTTCTCTTCCTGCCTCTTCTTACTGGAGAACACAAAGAAGTCTGGAAGAGTGAAGAGACAGAGCAAGAGCAAGAGGGTCTTGGATGGATAGTGGTTAAGGGCTGAGTACTGACTCACTGACGCATGAGATGAGGTCTAAGAACACTTTTAGGGCTGGCACTTGAGGGGAGGAGAGGAAGGCTTGTAGAAAAATGCTGTGGAGCTACTCAACATGGGACAATTCCTTTGCTCTGTTTTCCCTGAGTTTCCTTATGTACTTCTGAGGTAAGCACAGATAGCCAGGAGACTTGGCCAAAGCTGCTCACACTGGTACCACACTCCACGGTGGTGTTATATGGCACCCTACTGTTCACACACTTTCCCTCTACTCAGGGTTCTCTACTTTGTCTGATATTTCTATGTAACATTGCATCTCATTTAATTCAGACTGATTGTGCTGTGCTGTGCTTAGTCGCTCAGCTGTGTCTGACTTTTTGTGACCCCATGGACTGTAACTCCCGAGGCTTTTCTGTCCATGGGGTTACTCCAGGCAAGAATACTGGAGTAGGTTGCCATGCCCTCCTCCAGGGGATCTTCTCAACCCAGGTATCAAATCCAGGTCTCCTGCACTGCAGGTGGATTCTTTACTGTCTAAGCCACCAGGGAAGTCCTCAGACTGTTTATCAGCTGCTAACTTATAACTGACATGGAACATGATGCCCTTTGTTTACCATTACCTTAGGTAGTTAAAAAGATATAGGTGTGTGTTTACACATGCATCACATGAATGCCAACAACTCAGACACATATAATATGTTTCCCTTAAAGTTTTATCCACAAGAGTTCACATACTGTTTCCATATAGTTCTTCATAAAGAGGGTAATTAGAGAGTGAAAAAGAAATACATAATTGTGGCTTTTAGAATTCATGTACTATTCATTTTCCAAATGTGTTCATCATCTAGCAGATGATCCTTTGATTTGTTTTATCCCCAAGGGATTGAAACTATATTTAATTAGAAAAGTGTGTGTGAACATATGAGTAGTGTTTTCTGAAATGGGAAATATATTTGTGATTGATATAGGTGTGGATGCATGCAAGGTCTCTTCAGTAGTGTCTGACTCTTTGCAATCCCATGGACTGTAGCCCGCCAGGCTCCTCTGATTATCTCAGCAAGAATACTGGAGTGGGTTGCCATGCCCTTCTCTAGGGGATTTTCCCAACACAGGGATCAAATCTGTGTCTCTTACGTCTCCTGCATTGGCAGGTGGGTTCTACCACTAGCACCACCTGGGAAGACCTTTTGATATATAATTTGCATTTCATAAAATTTGTCATTTCAAAACATATTGAAAGTGAATTGCTTTACTTTCAATGTTCCACTTTCAATACTCAAAGTATATTGTTCAGTGAATGTATTTTAGTATATTTACAGAATTATGCAACCATCACTACTATCTAATTTGAGAAATTATTCTCATTCTCACTCAAGACAAAACTTCATAGCTGTTGCCACTCATTACCTATCCCTCCCCCCATTTACATAAAATTGTACATTTCATCTTTTAGGAACTGCCATGCTGTTTTCCCAATGGACTCCTCATTTGACATTCCCATCAGCAATGATGTATAAGGGTACCAATTACTCGACATTCTTGAAAACACTTATCATTGTCTATTTTTTTGTTTTTAGGTTTTAGTCACCCTAGAGAGTATAAAATGGTACATCTCTGCAGTTTTGACTTGGATTTCTTTGATGACTACTGATATTGATCATCTTTTCATATGCTTATTGGCCATTTGGAGAAATGTCTGTTCAGACACTTGTTTTTAAAATTGGGTTGTTTTCAAAATTGGGTTGTTTGTCTTTTTGTTGGGTTATAAGATTTCTTTATATATTCTGGATACTAGACCTTTATCAGGTGTATGATTTGCAAGTATTTTCTTCCATTTTGTGAGTTGTCTTTTCACTTTCTAATTAGTGATTTTTAACCTACGTTTTAAGTAATTTTAATAAACTCTTGTTTCTCTATTGTCTTTTCTTTTGTCTCTTGTGCTTTTGGCATCATGCATTTAAAAAAATATTGTCTGATTCAGGTCATGAAAATTTACGCTATGTTTTCTTCTGAGAGCTCTATAGTTTTAGCTCTTATATTTAGATCTTTGATCCATTTGCAGTAAAATTTTGTAATGGTAAAATAGAGATCCAGATAAATTATTTTGCATGTGGATATCTAGTTGCCCCAGGATTATTTGTTGCAAAGACTATTCTTTCTCCATTGAATTGTCTTGGCACCTTTGTCAAAATCAGTGTTAGTGTTTTTTGTTTTAACAAGGCTCTTAATTCTATTTTATTTCTATATTTATTCTAGGATTACAGTTATGTTTATTATAGCTTTTTACTCATTTTTTAGTTGGAGGATAATTGCTTTACAATATTGTGTTGATTTCTGCCATATATTAACATGAGTCAGCCATAGGTATACATATGCCCCCTCCCTCCTAAACCCCCCTCACAATCTCCCTCCCCAACCAACCCTTCTACGTTGTCACAAAGCACTGGTTTGAGCTCACTGTGTCACCCAGAAAATTCCCACTTGCTGTCTATTTTACATACAGTAATGTATATGTTTCCATGCTATTCTCTCAATTCATCCTACCTTCTCCTTTCTCCACTGTTTCAGCCACTATGGAGAACAGTATGGAGATTCCTCAAAAAATTAGACATAGAACTACCATACGACCTAACAGTCTGCCTGTTGAAGATATACCCTGCTGTTGCTGCTAAGTCACTTCAGTTGTGTCCGATTTTGTGCAACCCCAGAGATGGCAGCCCACCAGGCTCCCCTGTCCCTGAGATTCTCCAGGCAAGAACACTAGAGTGGGTTGCCATTGCCTTCTCCAATGCATGAAAGTGAAAAGTGAAACTGAAGTTCACTCAGTCATGTCCGACTCTTCACGATCCCATGAACTGCAGCCTACCAGGCTCTTCCATCCATGGGATTTTCCAGGCAAGAGTACTGGTGTGGCATGCCATTGTCTTCTCTGAGAGTAAACCATAATTGAAAGAGACACATGTACCCAAATGTTCATTACAGCACTTTATACAATAGTAGGACAATAGCTAGGAAGCAACCTAGATATCCATCAACAGATGAATGGACACAGAAATTGTGGTATATATATACAATGGAATATTACTCAACTATAAAAAATAATGCATTTGAGTCAGTCTTAATTAGGTGGATGAACCTAGGGCCTATTACACAGAGTGAAGTAAGTCAGAAAGAGAAAGACAAATATTGTATAATTAACATATGTGCATGGAATTTAGAAAGATGGTACTGATGAACCTGTTTGTAGGGTAGCAATGGAGATGCAGACAAAGAGTACAGGCTTTGTGGTCATTTTGAAATTGAGAGGTGTGAGTTCTCCAGTTTTCTCCAGTTTTCATTATTGTTTTCACTATTCTGGGTTCTGTGTCTCTTCCGTTTTCATGTGAATTTTAGGGTCAGCTTATAAACTTCTATATTAAAAAAAAAGCAGTTCAAACTTTGATAAGAATTGCATTGAATCTGTTCATCATCAGAGGGAGTATTAACACCCTAAGATATTAAGTCCTTCCATCCATTAAAAACAATATGTGACTTAATTTGACGAGATTTTTAATTTCTTACAACCATGTTTTGTAGTTTTCAGCATACAAATCTTGCAATTCTTTTTAACATTTTCCACACTTATTTGTATTGAATTTGAGTACTTTGCAAGTCATTTTCATAATTTAATTTTTAGATTACCTATTGCTAATATAGCATATTCAAAAGCAGAGACATTACTTTTCCAACAAAGTTCCATCTAGTCAAGGCTATGGTTTTTCCAGTGGTCATGTATGCGTGTGAGAGTTGGACTGTGAAGAAAGCTGAGCACCGAAGAATTGATGCTTTGAACTGTGGTGTTGGAGAAGACTCTCTTAAGAGTCCCTTGGACTGCAAGGAGATCCAACCAGTCCATTCTAAAGGAGATCAGTCCTGGCTGTTCTTTGGAAGGAATGATGCTAAAGCTGAAACTCCAGTACTTTGGCCACCTCATGCGAAGAGTTGACTCATTGGAAAAGACTGTGATGCTGGGAGGGGTTGGGGGCAGGAGAAGAAGGGGATGACAGAGGATGAGATGGCTGGATGGCATCACCCACTCGATAGATGTGAATTTGACTGAACTCCGGGAGTTGGTGATGGACAGGGAGGCCTGGTGTGCTGCAATTCATGGGGTCACAAAGAGTCAGACACGACTGAGCAGCTGAACTGAACTGAACTGAAGTGATTGATAATATATGAAATAAAAGTAAAATTTATATATATATATCAAATATTATAGCTTTCTTGAACTCATGTCTCTCATCTATCTATCCATTCATCCATCTCTCCTCTCTCCTCTCTGTCATCTATCATCAATCTCTATCTATCCAGTTCTCTCTATCATTTGTATATCTACCTATCTGCATATGTAATTCTCTCTATATATCTAGGTGTGTAAATTCATGTAAAAATTAAAATTCATCTTCAGGAATTCTTGTTTCAATCTATACTCCTTCCAGAAGTGCATATTTTCATTCTTTGGTAGCTTGCAAACACTTGGTAATTTGGTATTTTTATCATCATCATCATTATTTGGTATTAGCTAACTTAACAAGAGGGGATTATATAGTATATTTGATTTTACATTGCTAACTTAAAATTTTACATTAAACTACATATTTTTCAGCTTGTGAGAGCCATCTGACTTGTTTTCTTGGTGGATTGTTATTCATGTTCTTTACAACTATTTATTAGATTATTAATAGTCTCTCAGATTGTTTTTGTTGTTGTTGTTTGTTTGTTTATTTTAGCCCTCTAGCTAGAATAAGCACTAATCCTTTGTCTATCACACCTATGAAAAGTCTTGTTCTTTTAAAAATATTAGCAATTATACTTCCATTAAAGCAATATTTCCCTCAAAATAATCACAATGAGAAATTCATTTTGAATTTGAATTGAAAATTATTTCAATGATATTTCCATTTGTTGTAACACTGTGAGATATTTTTATCCAGGAATGATCTTAGACCTCTAACACAAACCATAGAATGAAACCCCCACTTTGTCTCATTACTGTGAACTCAATTCAGTGTAGCAAGGCTACTCACTCACCAGTTCCCCAGACTTGATTTTGAAAAGATTTCTGGTTATTTCTAAACTTAAATGCACTTTGAAAGTGTGGGCATTCACTGCTATTGACAGTATCAAAAGGATAAGATTTTAGTTCTAAAATATGTCTGTTAGAAAGAAAAAGATTTATAAACTCTTGTAACCAAATTTAGCATTAGTAGGAAAATTCAATTTCCTTCCAACTATAAAGAACCATTATATTTTTGATACATTTAAACATGTATGTAAGTGTATGTTTACATATATGGACATACATGTAATGGCCTATTCCTTGTTTTTTGATCCTTCGTTTTTTTATGGTCAGTCCTACACCTCCACAATCATTAAATGCTATTATAATTTTACATTTCTTCAACAAATTTACCCAAAGCTATCTTCCTCTTTCACATTTTTAAAAAGCAAGCTTTAATATCTTGAATCTGTGAGAACACATTACCCGTATTTTTTTTAACAAAAAACATAAGAAGGTGGGATTATTTTTTTTGCTAGCTTATCTTAACAACATTTTCTGAATCAAATTAACAGAATAGTTTTGAAGACACATTACATGTAGATTCTGTATATTCCTACCCAGATGATTAACAGTAAAATTCCTGAGCTGCAAAAACATACATAATGAAGTCTTTGTGCTTTCTAAGATTGAAGTAGTGAGCATTGGTTACCTTATGACCTTACCTTTCAAGGCTTTCTCTTTCAGTGCTTTACCAGATATTTTAGAGATATAGACAGACCAGGCTTTTGTGTGTCTCCCCAAAGAGGCTACTGCTTTAAGCATCATTAGAAATGCTTCCTTTAAAACTTGCCATTTTTCTGAAGACTTCAACTTACACTAGCTTACACTTTTCTATACTATCCCCAGACATCACCTTAACTGTACATGGCAGATAGTGTCTTTGATAGTTATATTTCTCTAGAGAAGAGAACAATTTTTTGAACATCAAACCAAGAAACTCATTCCTTTAAGGGGCTGGAGAAGTATTTGCAGAAATGTCACAGAAAAGAGGCTTCCTAAAACCAAATATATTCTTTACATTATTTCCCTAACACTTGGCATATCCCTAAAATTCTCCTGGTTCAGATGTAACCCATTTCAGGACAATGTCCTTCTTTGACCTTATGCCAAGGATAAAGTCAAGATAGATGTCAAGTATAAGGATGGCTGTTTCCTCTTTGTGCCTGGACACCCCCTATCTTTACAGGCTGTCTTCTGTTGGTCAAGTTCACTTTCTCTGGCAGGAAGGCCAGCCAGCCTGTCAGTGTTCTTATTATAGTATAGAACCATTATGGTCTCATCTCCAACCTCAGCCACAACCAGGAAGAGCCAATAGAAGGTGCAAGAAAATGGCACATTTTCAGGTTGGTACATTTAAGCAGCTTATCTGAATGGGTTTTCAAAGCAAGAAGTACAATTGATGATAAGGACTTGGAGGGAGATAAGAGAACAAAGGGATTGAGAAATAGAGAAAATAAAAAGAGGAACAGAAGGACAGTCATAGAGAATAAAAAAGAAGTGTTTTCCTGTATCTACTGAGTAATATGAATGAGTATAGTTAAAGGACCTGGGATAAATTATATAACAATTGATAGTGCCAAAGAATATTTTGCTTTAGAATTAAAGGCTATTGAGTCATTCATTCATCAAATGTCTATGATATCACTCATAATTCAATTCCTGTAATTATATTACCAAAGTAAAAATGCTCTAAGAGTTGATATTTACATGTTGGAGTAAACAGGAAAATGATTTAACTTAATAAATATAGAGCAAGAGTGAGAAAGGATACACAGAGGAAAGACACTGACTGTAATCTTTGGGGTAGGAGGATTCCAAGAGGAGGCAAAAATTGAGATGTAGAAGTGGGGAAAGCTTTGCTTTCAGAGAAAATAACTAGAGAATGTCAGTGCACATCCACCTTTTTGATATACAAATAGGAGATTCAGACAAGATAAGTATCTGCTACCATGACCTCACTTCATTTCACAAAATCCATCTGATCCATCTGAATAAGCATTTTTATGAAGATCCATTTTCCTAGGATACAAAAAGTTCTATACTGGCTCCCATGTTGAGAGGAGAATTATCAAAGGACAAAGAAGGGAATTAACATTAAGAGTTTGTTTTATGTTCAGTGCTGCTTTACTCATAGGGGATTCAATCACATGACTATTCTGTACAAGAATATTTGTCTCCAGTTCACCTAAGAGGAACTGAGCCTCACTTTAGTTAAGCAGCTTGCTTCCCAGCTGGCTCAGATGATAAAGAATCTGCCTGCAATGCAGGAGACACAGGTTCAATTCCTGGGTCAGAAGGCTCCGCTGGAGAAGAGCATGACTAACGACTTCAGTATTCTTGCCTAGAGAATTCCATGGTCAGAGCAGCCTGAGAGGCTACAGTCCATGGGGTTGCAATGAGTCGGACATGACTGAATAACACTAACAAGGGTGCATAGTCTAGAGAACTGTGCTTGCAGTGCCTTGGAAAAAGAGAAACACCCTGTCTGATGGCAGAGCTCTGGTCCTACAACTACTGGTTAGGACATTTTCCATTAAGCATCTGAGCAAGTTAAGGAAATCACTTGATTTCTCTGGGCTTTTGTGATGGCTTTATAAAGCAAGGAAATCAACCCAAAGGTACTGTAAATATCAGTTCACTGCAGTCGTTCAGTCATGTCCGACTCTTTGTGACCCCATGAACCACAGCACACCAGGCCTTCCTGTCCATCACTAACTCCCGGAGTCCACCCAAAACCATGTCCATTGAGTCGGTGATGCCATTCAACCATCTCATTCTCTGACATCTCCTTCTCCTCCTGCCCTCAATCTTTCCCAGCGTCAGGGTCTTTTCAAATGAGTCAGCTCTTCGCATCAGGTGGCCAAAGTATTGGAGCTTCAGTTTTAACATCAGTCCGACCAATGAACACCCAGGACTGATCTCCTTTAGGATGGACTGGTTGGATCTCCTTGCAGTCCAAGGGACTATCAAGAGTCTTCTCCAACACCACTGTTGAAAAGCATCAATTCTCCGGCGCTCAGCTTTCTTTATAGTTCAACTCTCACATCCATAAATGACCACTGGAAAAACTATGCCTTGACTAGATGGACTTTTGCTGATAAAGTAATGTCTCTGCATTTTAATATGCTGTCTAGTTTGGTCATAACTTTCCTTGAAGGAGTAAGCGTCTTTTAATTTCAGGGCTGCAATCACCATCTGCAGTGATTTTGGAGCCCAGAAAAATAAAGTCAGCCGCTGTTTCCACTGTTTCCCCATCTATTTGCTATGAAGTGATGGGACTGGATGCCATAATCTTCGTTTTCTGAACGTTGAGCTTTAAGCCAACTTTTTCACTCTCCTCTTTCAGTTTCATCAAGAGGCTCTTTAGTTCTTCTTCACTTTCTGCCATAATGGTGGTGTCATCTGCATATCTGAGGTTATTTATATTTCTCCCGGCAGTCTTGATTCCAGCTTGTGCTACTTCTAGCCCAGCGTTTCTCATGATGTACTCTGCATATAAATTAATAAGCAATTAAATAAGTTAAATAAAACAGCCTTGACGTACTCCTTTTCCTATTTGGAAACAGTCTGTTGTTCCATGTCCAGTTCTAACTGTTGCTTCCTGACCTGCATACAGGTTTCTCAAGAGGCAGGTCAGGTGTTCTGGTATTCCTATCTCCTTCAAAATTTTCCACAGTTTTTGTGATCCACACTGTCAAAGGCTTTGGCATAGACAATAAAGCAGAAATAGATGTTTTTCTGGGACTCTCTTGCATTTTTGATGATCCAGCAGATGTTGGCAATTTGATCTCTGGTTCCTCTGCCTTTTCTAAAACCAGCTTGAGCATCAGGAAGTTCACAGTTCATGTATGCTGAAGCCTGGCTTGGAGAATTTTAACCATTACTTTACTAGCATGTGAGATGAGTGCAATTGTGCAGTAGTTTGGGCGTTCTTTGGCATTGCCTTTCTTTGGGATTGGAATGAAAACTGACCTTTTCTAGTCCTGTGGCCACTGCCGAGTTTTCCATATTTGCTGGCATATTGAGTGCAACACTTTTACATACAGAAAGTTTTCTTTACACTTTTGTATCTGTAGTGAAAACTGATTTTTAAAATTCATTTCTTTTTTAATTTATTTTTATTTTTATTTATTTTTTTAAAATATAAATTTATTTATTTTAATTGAAGGTTAATTACTCTACAATATTATATTGGTTTTGTCATACATCAACATGAATCCATTACAAATATACATGTGTTCCCCATCCTGAACCCCCCTCCTTCCTCCCTCCTCATACCATCCCACTGGGTCATCCCGGTGCACCAGCCCCAAGCATCCAGTATCATGCATCAAACCTGGACTGGTGATTCATTTCATATGTGATATTATACATGTTTCAATGCCATTCTCCCAAATCATCCCACCTTCTCCCTCTCCCACAGAGTCCAAAAGACTGTTCTATACATCTGTGTCTCTTCTGCTGTCTCATATACAGGGTTATCATTACCATCTTTCTAAATTCCATATATATGCATTACTATACTGTATTGGTGTTTTTCTTTCTGGCTTACTTCACTCTGTATAATAGGCTCCAGTTTCAATTTATTTATTTTTAATTGAAGGATAATTTCTTTACAATATACTGTTGGTTTCTGCCATACATCAACATGAATCAGTCACAAGTATACATATGTCATCTCACTCTTGAACCTCCCTCCCACCAAAATTGTGATTTCATAAGCACTTTTCTGAATGGAAGTTAATATAGGTAAATTTGCTCTGCTTATGAGACAAAAAAATATTATTTGATGTTGCTTCATGGTTAGAACCACTAGGATAATAGAAAGCTGGAAATCAATGAATTGACTATTCCTTCCAATTTCATAAGTCTTTGGTAAAGTTATTTAACTCATAAAATACTTGTGTACTTAAAAAAAAATTAATAGGAAGGAAGATAAATAAGGTGGTTGTGTTTCAGGGCTGGATCAAGGTGGAGCTGACCTGAAGCAAAATATGTAGACTTGGAACTTAAAGAGAATATCATGAGAAGTGTGTGCTGGACTCATGGTTGCCGCTAAGTCACTTCAGTCATGTCCGACTCTGTGCGACACCATTGACAGCAGCCCACCAGGCTACCCCGTCTCTGGGATTCTCCAGGCAAGAACACTGGAGTGGGTTGCCATTTCCTTCTCCAGTGCATGAAAGTGAAAAGTGAAAGTGAAGTCGCTCAGTCGTGTCCGACTCATGGTAGGACTGTAGAATTAGTTTGGCCTCAGTGAGCTAGGTCTTTAGGGAATGGAGAGAAGTAGATGACATCTTACAAAGTGCTACAAGGATCTCAATAGATGACCAGTCCAGGAAGCACATTTTCGTAGTAAGTTACCACTACTATGAGTCAATACAATGACTTTGTTGTTCTCTGCCTCATTCTCAAGGGCTTAGCACGTTGATGTGAATCTGAGATCAGATTTCTATTCTGTCTTTCCCAACTTTTCACAAAAAGAGAACAAAGAGAGAGAAAGAGAGAAAAGATGAAAGTCATAATAGCACCATCAGATGACGGTGTGACAGTAAACTAATGCCCTTGAACCTGGAGATTTGTTTGCATATTTGGAGTATAGTGGAAGCTGGACGATAAAGGGAAATCATAGAACCAAGTGTACTCTGCAAGCTGCCACCTGTCTTCCCAAACATGGTTTGTTCTAGAGTCAGAAATGCAGTGTGTTTCGGATAGAAATCCACACAACTGCTCCGTTGCCCATATGCTTTGAGGCAAAGGAAGTATATACCATAACCTCCCCCATATTTACATAACACAGTGCCTCAAACTTTTACATGAATTTTCCCTTTCCCACAGAATCCAGAAATGAAAACTTGGAAGGAAATAAAGAACCTAGGTAAAAAGTCATATCAGGGAGTGGTCACCCACAATAGTGAAAGCTACAGAGAGGGTTGGAAATAAGAATAGTCATAGAAGGTACTCCAGGGGACTGCAATTTTCCCTGAGCTTCATCTTGTCTCAGCATCACAGAGTCTTAGGTAGTGAAGACAGAGTGGGTCACATTTCAGCTAAAGAAAGATGCAGAAATAGATCTACAGACTTAGAAAGCAATTTTTGGTTACCAAATGAGAAAGGGGGCAGGTGTGAGGGATAACTTAGGAGTTTGGGATTAGCAGACACAAACTATTATATATAAGATAGATAATAAACAAGGACCTACTGTATAGCACAGGGAACACTACTCAATATCTTGTAATATCCCATAATTGAAAAGAATCTGAAAAAGAAAAAATGCATGTGTATAACTAAGTCATTTTGCTGTATATCTGAAACTAACATAATATTTTAAATTAACTGTATTTCAATTTTAAAAGTATTTTAAAAGTCTGAAAAAAGGATGCATTTGATAAAAGTCTATTGTAGATTTCAAGTTTGTCTAAGAGATTCAAACAGCATGGTGCCCCTGATCAGGCAGAATCAAATCATTAATTTCTTAAATAAGAATGATTCCTGAAACTTCAAGAGGATTCAAGAAGACATGATTCCAATGAAACAAGAACATGAATATGTAAAAAATCAGTAGGGATGAAGAGACATCAAGGTAAAATAAAATAGACATGGATTAAATAAGAAAAGATTGAAAGGAAATTTAAAATGGCCAGGTAGAATGCATTGTCTCCTTCCCTGGAGGCACTAAGGGAAGTAGTGAAAGTGTTAGTTGCTCAGTCATGTCTGACTCTGTGACCCCATAGACTCCACTCCAGTATTCTTGCCTAGGAAATCCCATGGGCAGAGGAGCCTGGTGGGCTATAATCCATGGAGTCACAAAGAGTCAGACATGACTGAAACAACTAAACATGCATACATGCATGGACTGTAGACTGCCAGGGTCCTCTGTCCATGGGATTTTCCAGGTGTGAATAGTGGAGTGGGTAACCATTCCATTCTTCAGGGGATCTTCCCAACCCAGAGATCAAACCTAGGTCTCCTGCATTGCAGGCAGATTCTTTATAGTCTGAGCCACCAGGGAAGCCTTGCAGAAATGTAAAAAAAAAAGTGAAGGGAAAAAATAAACCCAAAACTTGAAAAACAGTCCAGAGCATATGAGATCTGAAGAATGACTTTAGTTCTTTACTTTACTTTAGTTCTTTAGTTTTTGACAACTCCTCAAAAGAGAATCGTAAAAGTGCATTGCTCAAGGAAAGCTGATGTATATTAGACCCACTGTAATGGGGAAGAATACGTGTTGTCAGAATCTTAGTCATGTCTCAGGAGGGGAAAGGCAGAAAAGAATATTTTTAGGAGTTAAGAACCTTGGCTGCAGTTTTTCAAGAATGATCTTGCAAGATAGAGAAAATGGTTGGAGCTGGCCAGAGTTTGTACCCAAGACCTCTGAATCTGGTGGCACAGAGAATCAAGAACCCTGGAGCGAGTCTTGATGGATGAACTGTTAGTCTTCATTAAATAATTTTTTACATGGTGCACAGTTTTATCTCAAAACACAAGCATTTATTAGGCAAAGGGTCAGTCTCTTTTGCGTCTTCTCAGTATTGTGTGATATACATAAAATTAAGTTGGCTTTAGTTTTGAATAGGCAATCTGCTTTTATTTCTGACTAGATGTTATTTTCTTATTTTTTAAAATAAATTTTACCATATGTAGTTTTAATCATAAATTTTGCATAAGTGTAGCCCTGCCTTTTCATAACCACAATAAGACTGATCATCAGTTTAGGAAAATTCATTTCCATTGTGTCTCAGATATAACGCTAGTCCCACGCATGAATTCTTTCTTCTTTAAGAATAGTTTTTCTTAAATTAGGTTCTGTTCTCTACACTCCATATTTATAAAGCTTTTTCCTTATCACTTTTCTTTTCTGTATAATTTATGTTTTCTAAAAGAAGTGAGATATTTTTAAAAATTAAAATACACATTTAAGCATATGTGTACAAGAAAAGATGAGAGGACACAGGCTCAAAAGTATTTACAAAGTCTGTTTTTCTGGAAAATAGGTCAAGTAGGTGAAGTTTTAAAAATCTATTATTCTCGTTTTCCACATATCTTTAAGGAACAGGTATGATTTTTGCCATAGGCGGAAATCTCATTTTGATTTTGCTGTTGTTTAGTCATATCTGACTCTCTGAGACCCTATGGACAAGACTCCTCTATCCATGGGGTTTCTCAGACAACCCGAGTGGGTTACCATTTCTTTCTCCAGTGGATCTTCCTGATCCAGAGATTAAATTCACATCTCCTACACTGGCAGGTGGATTCCTTACCACTGAGCCACCAGGGAAGTCCCATTCTAATTTTACAGAAAAATATAATAAAAGATACGTGCAAGCTTCCAGGGTCTCATTTTCTGTTCTTTGTTTTTGTAGTATCCATGTCCCCTGTGGGAGATGGGCTGATGGAACTGAACAGAGCTGGTTGATTTAATAACAAATGGCCCCAGGCAGCAAGCACCATCATCAACATCTCAATGAACCAACTTTTCCACATCAACCCTTTGCGCTGCCTGAGTCATGAGCCTTCTTTGATAGAAAACGTGGAAAAGTTGAATAACTTTCCTTTCAGTAGTTCATTGCACAGGTGAAGCCAGAGGTTCACTCTCCATGATCCTTTTGGGAAATGAGTGCTTCCTCTTTCAGGACTGAATTCAATGTCACATCAGGCAAAATGCCTGCATCAGTTTGTCAGTTTTATGGACACAATCCATTTTGATATTTTCAGCTTAAGAGGTCTAAACATAAAATTGAAACATGGATATTTCTAATTTGTATTCACTAGACATGCTAAAAAGTCGTGGATATTGAAAAAGGAAGGAGGGTATTCATTTTCCATGGTTGGAAAAGCTGACTCCATGAGCTCACTTAGCATTTGACAATCCAGCATCAGTAAATCTGCAACAGAAACGTTCCCGGATAGGGAGAGTCAAAGAAGACCTCACGGGCCTTGGCTCTTGGTAAAGACGCAAAGAAGAATCTAAGTTCTTAACTCCTGGCAAAAGCAAGTTTGTTAAAGAAAGAGCAGAAAGAATACCTCAAAGGAGAGGTGGGCCACGCCAAGAGAGGCACTGACACTGGAATGATGAGGTGCAGGGCTCTTCAAGGCAGGGCTCTTACATAGCTGGGCATGGACTGATAGTTTTGATTGACAGTTGTAAGTTGCATAGTAAGAGGCTCTATTGTGCATGTCTTTCCTATAATTCAATCTGTTATAATCAGATGTATGTATGTATAGAATATTTATGAACCCTTAATAAGCTCCTAGCTGCCTAAGATCACTTGAAGACACAGCTCTGCATCAAGGTCACATGTACCAGAGTTGGAAAAGCCCCTGTGGTTAGTCTGTATCACTGTGCATCTAGCATGTATGCTCCAGAGTTGGCAAAGTCTCTGGTTATTTTGTAACGTATCTGTGAGCTTTCCTGGGCCACACTGGGGCATGTCTGGAGTGGGGTTTTGAGATAACCTTGAATCTTTTTCAGCCAGGCCATTCTCTTTGCTCATGCCTAACCTCCCACCTAACATAAACAGAGGTGACTCTATCTTTCCCTAATGAATTTTTAAAAAAAATATTTGTTTACTCATTTATTTGGCTGTCCCAGATCTCAGTTGCAGTATGCAAGATCGAGTTCCCTGGCCAGGGATCAAACCCAGGCCCTTTTCATTGGGAGCATGAAGCCATGGGACCAGCAGAGAAGTCCTGTTCTTCATAAATTTATAATTCTGTGGGTGTTAACTGTGGGTGATATAAATGATTGTAGATAAAATATAAACAAAAGTTCCCCTCTCTAAGCCTTGGCAGTATGGATAAATATATTTTAACCAAATGATAGTGTCAAGATTATCATATGATTTGAAAATTATCTTTAGTAAAACCATTATGAAATATGATAAAATTATAATTCTTTGAAGATGTCAAAATTAAAGATAATCTCTTATTTTTATTAAAATATATGACCAGTGGACATATATATAAAATATATATATATAAATATATATATATATTTTGATTGTTTGCAATGCTTCCTTTTAATTGTCTTGTTAGTATATATCAATCAGGACATGTGCATATATACATAATATATATATAATATATATATTATATATATATAATATATAAAATATGTACACACTCAATATGTAGCACTTCCCTTTAGAAATATGCTTTGACAGACATTGATCTATAGAAATCCAAACCTTAGTATTATTAATGAAAATCAGCTAAGTCCTACTGAAAGCAATATGTCTTAGCATAAATTCAACAAAAATCTGTGCTTATTTTTATAGCATTCACTACCATTCCAGAATTTAGGCTCTCATTCTGATTCTTTAGTCATTTGATTAAAGACTAAAAAACCATTTGATTCTTTAATCAATGTTATCTCAGTAAATTTGGGCACGTCTTTTAGCTTCTCTACCATGGCTGACTGCAGTGCTTAAAGTTAGAAGGAAACTGTTGTCCACTAGTCATGATAGCACACTGACTGGATATCTCTGCCTTCACTTGGCTGTCAATTTAAATTGTTTTCAGCCTTCCAGATCCACCTTAGTTTTGACCTTATAGGGAGCCCATCCTACCCCTCCTCTGCCTAACTGTGTCTACACTCCACTGCTCAGCAGTGGACTTGATGCTAAGTAAGCACACATAGCACTGCCAAGAAATGATTGGCCATATTTTATTTTTCTATATCTATTCAATCATTCCTTAATAATTATTTACAACCACACCTACTGTATGGCAACCAGTCTCTTTGAGCAGCTCAAGACACAGCAGAAAATAATCAGAGAACCTGACTTATAAAAAGATAGAGAAGACAGATACTGAAACAGTAACACACAAATAAGTTTTATTCTTTACAGCTTTGCGGTTATGAAGTACTACAATTGTTTGCAACGCCTCCGTTTAATTGTCTTGTTGGTAGATATCAGTCAGGACATGCGCAGCTGAAATTCCACCATAAATCATATTATATGCCTTCATTCTTCTATGGTTCCCTGGATATTTCATCCTTTGGGATTTCCTCTTATATCGGTGGTAAACTCTTATCAGATTCAATGGTAGATGGTTTTTTTTCCTCTAACTGGATCTCATCTATTCTCACATTTCCAAATGTACATCTCAAAATGGACACAGATCCTAACCTCTAGATCCTAGATCCACCTGCCTTCTCATCTCCCTTGCACCAGCTGCACATGCCCCAAACAAAACAACTTAATCTCCAAATTTTCTCTATCCTCAGCTTTCAAAATCTTAACGAATGACAGCTCAGTCCTTCCAACAGCCTACAGACCTTAGATGCATCCTTGCGACTTTTCTTCTGTTCACAGGAGACATAATCTGATTTAAGCCTTGAAAAGATGACTTTGACTTCTATGTTGAGAAGAAAGCACAGAGAGATAGAGAGTTAAGGCAGAGACACTATCAGGGTAAAGGCGTTACTGGCTTAGAGCACAGAGTGGTGGTCTTGGGGTGGTGAAAATGGGATTTTGTATACACTTTTGAAGGTAGAGCTGATGAATTGTTATGAGATGTGAATAACCTTTTTTAAAAATTTATTTTATTGATGTGTAGGTGATTTACAATGTTGTGTTAGTATTTACTGTGCAGCAAATTGATTTAGTTATAGAAATAAACATTCTTTTTCATATTCTTTTTCATTATGGTTTATCACAGGATATTGAATATAGTTTCCTATGCTACATGGTGGGCTTCCCTTATAGCTCAGTTGGTAAAGAGTCTGTCTGCAATGCAGGAAACCTGGGTTCGATTCCTGGGTCTAGAAGATCCCCTGGAGAAGGACATGGCAACCCACTCCAGTATTCCTGCCTGTAGAAACCCATGGATGGAGGATCCTGGAAGGTTACAGTCTATTGGGTCACAAGAGTTCGACATGACTGAGCAACTAAGCACACAAACACACAAGTGCTATACAGTAGGACTTTGTTGTTTATCCATTTTATATATAATAGTTTGCATCTGCTAATCCCAAATCCCAATCTTTCCCTTTCTAATTAATGAAGTTCAAAGAACAAAACAACATGTAATTGTACAACCCAGGCGAGCCAGGATTTGATCCTTCATCAGTATGTCTCCTAAGATATATTCTTTAATTCCTTAATTATAGTCAATGACAAACCCATGTGACTCTTCTTAAAATTGATTAGATCCTACCGTGACCAATGAGAGGCCCTGAACAAAGCTGAGGAGCAGCCAGGATGAAGCAAAATATGAACTTGAAACCTCTATGCTTGCAGAGAACCAAGGATTTCTGGTAATATCACTGGACAAGCAGTCGTACATGCTGTTCATCTCATCTCCTTGTAGCAATAAGGGAATGGATGTTTCTGGTGTTTCAGTCTCTGAAACTACCAAAATGCTGGCAGAGGAGAGCAGTGTCATATGTATTAGGATATTTTCTAAACCAGGTGCAAGTATACCATAGAGAACTAGCTCAGGCATTTTCTGAGATTACAGAAAACATGGTGAGTTGTTTAAAGCCAGTGACCATATGCTCATTAAGTTTCCTCTTTACTAAACAAAACTTTTCTAATCGTGAGGTACTGAAGCCTCTACTTGCTTTTGTTAACCCCTTTACTCTTAGTACCTGGTCAGTCTCTGGCACATAACACATTCTTAATAAATACTTGATGTTGAATGATTCAATTAATATAATCAGCAAGTATATGCACGTACCAGGGAAACGGTGCTCCAAATTAGACAGGTATGCTGGATATTGCGATGTTGCCTGGGAAACAGACTCTGGGACAGAGATTAGTGTGTAGGAGGCTTCTATGGAGGTGATTTGGAATAACAATTGGAAGGAACAGAAGGCAGAATGGTGAGACAGAGGGAGAAGCCCCAGCTGTAATGCACTCAAAACCAAAGTCTCCAATCTCACAGGCAGCACTGGAGCTCAGAAAGCCCTTTGAAATAGAGGGGGTTGAACATTATTCCAGTCACTCATAACTTAGGTTGTGGCTTGAGGACGCAGGCTCTAGGATGGAGACATGATCTTATTGGGCAAGGAGATTCTATTCTGTCAGGGACAATTCCCAGAAAGGGAGTCAGCCTGAGGCCGTCAGGTGTCAACATCTGCATCAGGTGAGAGAACTAAGCTCAGTCTTGAAGCAGGGTCTGGGCCAAGTATACTGGCACCCATCAAAGGTGGATATTGTGACTAAGTCAATATCCTGTTTAGGTAGAGGTCTGATACAGAGTCAGAGGAAAGAAAACAAGTGATTAGAAATTCAGCATGGCTCTTCAGGATAATGATTAGTTTAAGTCAGGAACAGAGACATGTACATTTGAACTGGTGAATACAGAGAGGGTGAAGGAGAAACCTTGAGGTTGGGAACTGGAGGTCTGGTTTCCAGTTCCAGCTGGTCCCCTGCAGTGTGATCCTATGCATTCTGCTAGCCACTCTGGCTTCAGTTTCTGATCTAAAAGCCGTATGCTAGCATACAATGATTTCTGAGGCCCTTGAGTTGTAAACGTTGCTCCATCTGAACCACAGTAAAGTTTTGGCTCTCTCACGTGACTGAAAATTATGAAATTCACCAAACTTCCTAAAGTGCTAACTTTTTTAATATGGCCATTTAATTGCAGGGAAAAATTAATTTTTGAATGTACTTGCTGCTCAGCTGTGAATCTGAGTAAACATTTCTTTTTGATCAAAGATGCAGCACATTTGTATCATTTTGTATTTAGATTCCACATGTAAGTGATATCATATGATATTTGTCTTTACCTGACTTATTTCACTTAACACGATAATCTGCAACACAATATTGTAAATCAACTGCAAGCCAATATAAAATTAAAAAAATAATTTAAAAAAAGATGTAGCACAAGCAGGATATGAAACTCAGGGAGTGTCCTGGCTCTACATGGCATGCATTTCAATGTGTATTTATCCTCCAGTTACTTGGCATACTAATTGATTTTTTTTTTCCATATGAAAATGCTGTAAATGCTGGCTAAATTCCTTGGTTAGCTCATGTTATAGTCTTTGAAAGCTAATTGTTTATTGAAACAAGTAATTGCAACAATAAAATAGCACATTTGATTAGAGGATTGCTGAGAATTAATACAGCAACAAAACAAAACCCAAAAATACAGCTTTAAAAACTGGCTTCTAAAAATTCACCATAAATATGCAAAATAAAAACGTGCTGGAAAGCCATTTTACCTGTCTGATCAACAATCAGATCAAAATGATTTATATCACACTGTGTTGCTGAGGATATGAGGAAAGCCAGGTTCTCAGAGATGCTGGTCAGAGTGAAAATTGGTGCAACCTCTAAAGAAATCAATTTGGCAGTATCCATCAAAGTTACAAATGTGCATACTCTGACCCAGCAATTTCACTGCTAGAAATTTGTCTTGGAAATATACTTCACATTGGAAAACTAATGGAATAAATTAGTTTAGAATCTTTCCTGTAGTAACAAAAGGGTAGAAACAAAGCAAGGGTTCATCAGTAGAAGAGTGAGATACGATTGAATATACAGAGAAGTAAAAAGGAATGAAGAAACATCTTATGTACTGATATGGGTAGATACCCAAACACATAATTCATCAGAAAAAAAGCAAGACAGTGAATATATATATATTACATATAATATATATAATGAATATATTCACAAAATAGTGAATATAGAGTGTGTTTTTTGGTCATTAAGACATGTCTAACTCTTGTGACCCTACAGTCTGCAGCCCACCCAGCTCTTCTGTCCACAGAATTTCTCAGGCAAAAATATTAGAATGGGTTATCATTTCCTTCCCCAAGGGATCTTCCCTCCCCAGGGATTGAACTTGTGTCTCCTGCATTGGCATGTGACTCTTTACCACTGAGACACCTGGGAAGCCAGTGTATCAAATACTATACTGTAACTTTTTTTAATGAGTAAATAAAAATTTGTGTAAGTATAGGATATCTCTGGGGCTTCCCTGGTAGCTCAGTTGGTAAAGAACCTGCTTGCAATGTGGGAGATCTGGGTTTGATCCCTGGGTTGGGAAGATCCCCTGGAGGAGGGCATGGCAATCCACTGCAGTATTCTTGCCTGGAGAATCTCCATGGACAGAGGAGCCTGGTGGGCTACAGTCCATGGGGTCACAAAGAGTCAGATATAACTGAACAACTAAGCACAGCACAGAGGATATCGCTAGAAAGATGCAGAAGAAATGGGCATTGTCATTCTGGGGAGAAAAGCTGAATGGCTAAGGATAAAAGATTTGGGAGGAGAATCTTAATTAAAAAGGCAATCAATGTTTAGTCATGTAAAGTTTTCATCTATTTAAGACAAACAAAATTGAAGAGCTTGATAGATGGTAATTTGAAGATAGGTTGGTTTAATTGGAAAAGGGAAATCAAGAGGAAAAAATGGGCAACTTGGTGTTACCTGCCTGGATGAGATCCAAGGTTTCCTCAGGTCTCAGGGTTTTCCCAAGAACTTGGAACTGAAGAGAGATGAAGATTCCTGGAGAAAGGAAAGAAGAGAGCTTATGCATCATTTAATTGTTTGAGAAGTGTGATGAACTCAATCTCAGTGTCTTGAAAGAGCTTAGGAATCAACATAGAAAAGAATCTTGCAGGCCACTTTGCATGTGTGCATGCTCAGCTCTCCAGGTTCACTGACATTTTCAGGCAAGAATACTAGAGTGGATTGCCATTTCCTACTCCAGGGTATCTTCCTAACCCAGGGATCGAACCCGCATCTCCTATGTCTCCTGCATTGGCAGGTGGATGCTTTATCATTGCACCACCTGGGAAGCCTGCAGCCTACTGAGCTTAAAAGAAAAAATAGTGTAGATAGGAATTAAGGAGATTCTAGATGTAATTGAAAGCAGTCAAGTATGTGGTTATTGTTACATCATTTAATCTCCTGGCCCTTAGCTCTTGTTCCAGATTGACTGCAACCAGGGAACTTTTAAAAAATATCTCTGGAACCTCACATTAGAACAATTAAAAATGAATCTCTAGAGAAAGGATGTAGGCATTGATATTTTTACAAACTATCCTGAGTAATAAAAAGTTTTCCAGATTGGAACTAGGGTTAAAATTTTTTCTTAATATTATAACTTGTCAGAGTGTGATTGGTAAGTATCAAATGACATATAAATAGGCTATGACACATTTTTACTCCATAGAGTATTCTAAGCATAAAAAGAAGCTTTTCAAGATCTTGCTGTAGTGTTCAGTACATAGGTGTTCAACAAGCGACATGTATACATATATTACATGTGTGTTTTAAAAATCTCCTTGGGACAAATGTGAGGATATCATAATTACATGTACAGTGATTTTACTATGTGTATATTAGAACCCACTAAGGGCAATTCCCTTGAACTTACTAGAAAGAGCATCAAATTAAAATCAGGGCCATGTGGGATCAGGTGCACTCGTTACCCGTATGTGGTCATGGGCACTGGTCAGTTCAACTTTTGTTTTCTCTGGCACAAAGTGGCCTGAACAATACTTATATTGCAAGGTTATTGGGGAAAATAGACAATAAGTTACTTCTAGAAGAGTGTAAATAATTGGTATTCACTGTGAGGAAATCAATGTATAATGAGTATGCATTAAAAAATAACTTAAAAAGTTAAACACTCTGCAGGGGAGTATAGAAAAGCTTGAGGAAAAAAAAAAAGAGGATTTAAATAATTAAAAAGTGAGAAACACTCAAAGGAAAAGAAACTGCCAAATTCAAGCTTCCTTATGTGAATTCTTGCCTGGAGAATCCCATGGACGGAGAAGCCTACTAGGTTACAGTCCACGGGGTCGCAAAGAGTCGGACACGACTGAGCGACTTCACCCTTCACCTATGGGAATAGCATGGCAAATCTAGATCTTCTGTGTTGAACTTTGTGATCTAGGGAAAATTAGACCAACATTAAGGAAGGGCTTCTCAGTTATCTCAATGGTAAAGAATCCAACCTGACATGCAGGAGACACAGGAGATTCAGGTTCAATCTCTGGGTCAAGAAGATCCTCTGGAGCTGGAAATGGTCACCCACTCCTGTATTCTTGCCTGAGAAATCCCATGGACAGAAGAGTCTGGTGGGCTACAGTCCATGGAGTCACAAAGAGTTAGACACGACTGCTCACACATGCATGCAAAATGAAGAAAATGATGGATTGAAATGGCTGAAAGAAAACTAAGTGGATTATGGTGAGTTGTTCTGAGAAATAGCCGTCATATAGCCTGGGGATTCCAGGTCCTGTCCTTTGGAGCTTGCTTTTAGGACTTCAAATACACTGACTACCTGTCTCTTCCCAGAGGGAGATCAAAAAGAACTGACAGAAGACACTTGGATGATTCTTGAGACGGTAAAATCCTTGAGAAAAGACTGAACTCTTGTAGATCTGGAACATTTTAATCTTCTACTTCCTATCCCAAATGAAAGGAGAGACAATTAGGGAAATAAAGCTAGATATGAAGTGTAAATTGCTGGTGATGGGTTTGATATTGGACATCACAATTTGATTTCTCAGAATGGTTTAGATGCCCTTGGTTGGAGATGGAGTGTTCCTCGTGGGATATGGGAAGAATATATTTGTTCTGACATGTGAATTCTTATCAGAATTGTCTTAGTCTGCCAAAGTATAAAATGAGAGATAAAATGTCTAATTAAAATAGCAATTTATATACAATAGAGAAGCTTTTCCCAAAGTGTCCTCTTTGGAAACATTATTACCAAAAGGTCAAAGAAACAATCTGTAATATGAAACTTCCATGATGGAATAAGTTTAGAAAAAGGTGTGATAAATATGCCAAAAGGAACTTTTATTTTTAAATACAGGGGATCCCATAAACTTTCACTTGCTAATATGCATTATGAACACGTTCTGATAGATATAAATACACAGATTGCATAAGTGTGCACAGCTCATGCAGCTAAAAGGCTCCGAGAAATATCGTAGTAGTTGGTAAGAATAAAGTTGCTACTGCTGCTGCTGCTGTTGCTGCTGCTGCTGCTGCTGCTGCTAAGTTGCTTCAGTTGTGCCCGACTCTGTGCGACCCCATAGACAGCAGCCCACCAGGCTCCCCCGTCCCTGGGATTCTCCAGGCGAGAACACTGGAGTGGGTTGCCATTGCCTTCTCCAAGAATAAAGTTGGGTTACAGTAAATGTGGAGTGATACAGGAAATCATATATCTGATGTTAATTTACTATTTAAAAAGATGCTCAAACTATGGTAATAAAGGAATAGGTGTAGTGTGTGTATATACCATCTCCATTTTCAGGGCAGATCCAAAAGTACCAGGACACTGTTGCATAGGGGCGGATCATATGTCCTAAGTCTTCAAATCAGACTGCAAAGGAGGGTTTATACTTTATTGCTGGAGGGCTATAATTTTTCTTACTTGGGAGACGAAGGAAGCAAGTTGCCTCATGCTTATCATTAGCAGCCAACTTCTGACAATGAAGTGACTCGACTTTAGGATGAAGCTGAACCCATGGATGGTACCAAGGACAGTTGTAAAAATTCAATTTTCCTGAAAATATCATAGAACTACTAAGTCTATGTATTCAGTTCTCTTTTATTTAAACCAAATTGACTCAGGGATTGTATTATGACAGACAAAATTGCAGTAACTGGCAAACCACAAAAAATTAATAAGATGACAGGCATTAACTCAGAATGTAAGTGTTAACTATATCCAAAATAATCTGAGTTAAACAAAAAAAAAAAAAGGGAAAATGAAATCGAATGGGCCTGTGAGGAAAATATGCTAGCACCTAGAATTCTTTAAATATAATGATTTAAGCACACTTGGGGAATTTTGCATAAATTCAAAAGGAAAAGACAACAGAAATTATATTCTTGAGGGAATATGCTACCATTAAAACTAGAGACAAAGATGTGTGTGTGTGTGTGTGCTAAGCCACTTCAGTCATGTCTGACTCTCTACAACACTGTGGACTGTAGCCCACAAGGCTCCTTTGTCCATGGATTCTCCAGGCAAGAATATTGGAGTGAGTTACCATGCAAGGATGTTGGAGAATCTTAGAGATCTTAAAGGATCTTCCTGGGTTGGGGGATCTTCCCGCTCCAGGGTTTGAACCTGAATCTCCTCTGCATCCCCTGCACTGCAGGCAGATTCCTTACCACTAAGCCACCTGGGAAGCCCAGAGACTAGGATATGGCAGCCCAAAGACAGATGACAGAAAAATCACATATGGAAGGTGCCACTCTGTTGAAGGAGCATCATGTTCTTGACATCAGCTTGATGTGTCAATGTTGAGAGGATCGTTAGATAAGATTTTGATTTGCTTTGCAGGCAACCTTAAACTCTTGGAAGGTATAAGAAAGGATAAAAGGAACTACCACTTATCCACAAGTAGATGCTGCTTTTTAAATTAGAAACAATAACAGGCTCATGAAAGCACTGGACCTCATCCATATAAAGGATTCTAGCATATTCTTTCAATGATAACCCTGATAATCATTCCCAGAAAGAAAAATTATAAAAGGAATACATCAAAAAAGTTGGCAGATATTCCAAAATGAATATGTGATTTCAAAATAGCTCATCAATGACCATAACAATTGAATGGACGAGGATGAATTAAAATATTTGAAATGTTTGCATGAGGAATTCATAGCTAAAATCAGATTTTAGCAAGGAACCTACAAGTTTTGTAAAGAAAGACATGTCTTTAAGTATAAATATAAAATTGTGGCACAGATTATGAAAATACTACATTAGAAGCTTACAGCCCCAGAATAATTCAGGCTTTCAGAAAGGTGCAAAGAAAAACAAAATAAATCAACACTCTCAATTATATTAAACAAATTTTCAGTTACATTAGAAATAATGCGACTTTACTTCTAAGAATCTTTCATAAAGAAGTGATTATAAATGGATAAAGATTTATTTGTATAAAGATATTCATTGTGTTACTTATAATGATATGATATTAGAAAAAATCAAAGATCTGATAATAGATTTAGTTAAATTCATTCTAATGAATTTATTATGTTATTACTAAAATTATGATTTCAATAACTTAACATGTGAAACTACTCTTATGATACCATATTAGATAAAAATAACAGGATATAGTAATATATATGCAATATAGTCTCACTTTTGTATATATTTTTATATGTGTGTATGTATATGTACCGGTTGTTGTTGTTGTTCAGTCACTGAGTCCAATTCTTTGTGACCCAATGGACTGCAGCATGCCAGGCTTCTCTGTCTTCTGCTGTCTCCCGGAGTTTGCTCAAATTCATGTCCATTGAGATGGTAATGCTATCTAACCATCTCATCCTCTGCCAGGCCCTTCTCTCTTTGCCTTCAATCTTTCCCAGCATCAGAGTCTTTTCCAATGAGTTGGCTCCTTGCATCAGATGGCCACAAAATTTAAGCTTCAGCTTTAGCAACAATTCTTCCATATTTAGGGTTGCTTTCCTATAGGATTGACTGGCTTGATCTCCTTGCAGGCCAAGGGACTCTTCAGAGTCTTTTTCAACACCACAATTCAAAAGCATCAATTCTTTGGCTTTCAACCTTTACTGTCCAAGTCTCACATCAGTACATGATTGCTGGAAAAAATCATAGCTTTGACTGCACAGACCTCTGAAAGGTTGTTGTTGAATCACGACACCGGGATTCTTGGCCCCCGGAGAAGAAGAATTCAATCCGGGGCCAGAGACGAGGCTTGATCACTCAGAGCTTTTGTGTAATAAAGTTTTATTAAAGTATAAAGGAGATAGAGAAAACTTCTGACATAGGCATCGGAAGGGGGTAGAAAGAGTACCCGCTTGCTAGTGTTAGCAATGAAGTTAAATACTCTCCAGTAAATCCAAAGAATGTCTGGAGATTGTAAAGACCTCACCAGACCTACTCCCATAATTAACATTTTAAGATAACAGAATTAGCCAGAAGGTTTAATCCAGAGACTGTCCTCAGGCAGAATACATAATACATTGTTGTTATATAATCCTTGTAAAGAGCAGGTCTACTCCCATAATTTACAGAATTAGCCAGAAGGTTTAATCCAGAGACTGTCCTCAGGCATAATACATTGTTGTTATATAATCCTAAGGAATGTAGAGAAGGAAAAAAGTCTGTCCTTTCTCCCTCCTTGAGAATTCCAGACCCCTCTCTCCTTGGGGACCCCTAGACTTCTTATCAACCTGCCTAGGAAATGACTCTCACCTCTGTCAGCAAAAACCAGATGTCTCTGCTTTCCAATAGCCTGTCTAGGGTTGTCATAGCTTTCCTTCCAAGGAGCAAGTGTCTTAATTTCATGGCTTCAGTCAACGTCTGCTGTGATTTTGAAGCCCAAGAAAAGGTAATCTGTCATTTTCCCCTCTTCTACTTGCTGTGAAGTGTGGGACCAGATGCAATGATCTTAGTTTTTTGAATGTTGAGTTTCAACCCAGCTTTTTCACTCTTTCACCCTCATCAAGAGCCTCTTTTGTTCTTCACTTTCTGTCATAAGGGTGGTATCATCTGCATATCTGAGTTTGTTGATATTTCTTTAGCAATCTTGATTCCAGAATGTGATTCATCAAGCCTGGCATTTTGTATGATGTACTCTGCATAGCAATTTAAATAAGGAGGTGACATTATATAGTCTTGTCCTAATCCTTTTCCAATTTTGAACCAGTCAGTTTTTTCATGTCCAATTCTAATTGTTGTTTCTTGACCATAATGCAGGTTTCTCAGGAGACAGGTAAGGTAGTCTGATATTCCCATCTCTTTAAGAATTTTCCAGTTTGTGATCCACATAGTCAAAGCCTTTAGAATAGCCAATGAAACAGAAGTTGTTTTTTGTTTTTTTTTTTTTAATCCCTTGCTTTCTCCATGATCCAACAAATGTTGGCAATTTGATCTCTGGTTCCTCTACCTCTTCGAACCCATTTTGTACACCTGGAAGTTCTCAGTTCATGTACTGCTGAAGCCTAGCTTCAAAGATTTTGAACATAGCTTTGCTAACATGTATAATGAGCACAATTGTATGGTAGTCTGAACATTCATTAGCATTGCCCTTCTTTGGGATTGGAATGAAAACTGACCATTTCCACTTCTGGCTCCACTGTTGAGTTTTCCAAATTTCCTGACAATTTCAATGCAGCTCTATACAGAATCATCTTTTAGAACTTAAAGAGGTCAGCTCTTATGTTGCCTCCACTAGCTTTGTTCACAGTAATATCTCCTAAGACCCACTTGACTTCACACTCAAGGGTGCGTGGCTCTAGACGAGTGACCATGCCTTCATGGTTATCTGGGTCATTGGGGGCTTTTTTTTTATAGTTTTTCTGTGTATTTCTGCCACTTCTTGCTATCCTCTCTGCTTCTCCCAGGTCCTTACCTTTTCTGTCCTTTATCACTTTTATCCTTGCATGATAAAGTCCCTTGATATTTTGATTTTCTTGAAGAGACCTCTAGTCTTTCTTATTCTACTGTTTTCCTCTATTTCTCTACATTGTTCATCTAAGAAGTCCTTCTTATCTCTCCTTGCTTTTATCTGAAACTCTGTATTAAGTTAACTATATCTTTCCTTTTCTCCTTTGCTGTTTACTTCTCTTCTTTTCTCAGCTATTATTAAAGCCTCCTCAGCCAACCACCTTAGCTTCTTGCATTTCTTTTTCTTTGGGATTGTTTTGGTCAATGCATCCCATACAATGTTACAAACCTCCTTCCATAGTACTTCAGGTATTCTGTCTGTCAGATCTAATCCCTTGAACCTATTTTGTCACCTTCACTGTATAATCATAAGGGATTTGATTTAGATCACACCTGAATTACCTAATGGATTTCTCTACTTTCTTTAATTTAAGCCTGAATTTTTCAATAAAGAGCTCATGATTTGAGCCATAGTCAGCTCCAGATCTTATTCTTGTTGACTGTATAGAGTTTTTCCATCTTTGGCTGCAAAGAATTCAATCACTCTGATTTTGATATTGACCATCTGGTGAGGTCCATGTGTAGAGTTGTCTTTCAGTTTTTTGGAAAGTGGTGTTTGCTATGACCAGTGTGTTATTCTGGATAGTTCTTGACTTCTTATTTTTGCATTCCCATCTCCTATGATGAAAAGGTCATCTTTTTTTTTTTTTTTTTTTGCCTTAGTTCTAGAAGGTGGTGTTTGTCTGCATAGAACTGTTCAACTTCAACTTCTTCAGTAGTTCATGCGTGGACTTGGATTGCTCTCATGTTGAATGATTTGCCTTGGAAATGACCCAAAATGATTCTGACATTTTAAAAATTGCACCAAAATGCTGCATTTCAGAGTCTTTTGTTGGCTATAAGGGCTCCTCCATTTCTCTTAAGGGATTCTTGCCCACAGTAGTAGAAATAATGGTTGTCTGAATTAAATCCTCCCATTCCCATTCATTTTAGTTCATTGATTTCTAAGATGTTGATGTTCAATCTTGCCATCTTCTGCTTGACCAATCCAGTTTACCTTGATTCATGGACCTAACATTGAAGCTTCCAATGCAATATATTTCTTTACAAGATGAGACTTTACTTTCACTACCTGACACATCCACACCTAAACATCATTCCTGCTTTACCCTGCTGCTTCATTCTTACTGGAGCTATTAGTATTAGTAATTGACCTCCACACTTCCCCACTAGCATATTGGACACCTTCTGACCTAGGGAGCGCTTCTTCCAACATCATATCTATTTGCCTTTTCAGTCAACTTAGGTATACTATATATCTCTGATTATGACATTTTGAGATTTTTTTTTTTTTTTACTCTACAGTGATCTTTTATTACTAAGATGGGATTTTAAGTGAAGATAAATTCTTAAACCTTAACTATAAAGTGAGATTAAAATTACATATTTTAGGGAAAATACGAGTATATTAGAAGGAATATGTTTTGATAACAACCAAATGAAAACAGTGCAAGTTTTGTAGCTTTTATCAAATATTTATTTAATTTTCTTCAGTTGGAAAGAACTGAATCAACATGGACAGTAGGGAATTGGACTCCAACTAATAGATACAAAAGAGATTCTAGTTGTTCTAAATGAGTTTACATCTCCTGGGTCTTGTTCTCTAGACATGTTGTAACTCTAGGCATTGAGTGTACTTAACAGAAGTCAATACAATTCCTTTCACAAATTATGGAGAACGGATGTTCAGGAATACTGAAGCAGTGAAAGTGAAATCACTCAGTCATGTCTGACCCTTTTTAACCCCATTGACTGTAGCCTGCCAGGCTCCTCTGTCCAAAGGATTTTCCAGGCAAGAATATTGGAGTGAGTTGCCATTTCCTTCTCCAGAGGATCTTCTCAACCCAGAGACCAAATCCAGGTCTCCCTCATTGTAGGCAGATTCTTTACCATCTGAGCCACCAGAAAATATCCTCCAAGGGTCCAGCTAAACATCAGGGACTCAGTAGAGAAGAAGATACAGACAGGCGCCAGGGGTCTCCCACATTGCAGGCAAACTCTTTGCCATCTGAGCTACCAGAGAAGTCATGGAATACTGAGAATGGTCCCAAATAGTCCTAATTTCCGGGAAAGTAAAGATAAAATTAGAAATAAAAGAGTCCGTGAAATACATGCTTCAGTTCAGTTCAGTTCAGTCGCTCAGTCGTGTCCAACTCTTTGCGACCCCATGAAATGCAGTACGCCAGGCCTCCCTGTCCATCACCAACTCCCGGAGTTCACTCAGAGTCACGTTCATCGAGTCAGTGATGCCTTCCAGCCATCTCATCCTCGGTCGTCCCCTTCTTCTCCGGCCCCCAATCCCTCCCAGCATCAAAGTCTTTTCCAATGAGTCAACTTTTCACATGAGGTGGCCAAAGTACTGGAGTTTCAGCTTCAGCATCATTCCTTCCAAAGAAATCCCAGGGTTGATCTCCTTCAGAATGGACTGGTTGGATCTCCTTGCAGTCCAAGGGACTCTCAAGAGTCTTCTCCAACACCACAGTTCAAAAGCATCAGTTCTTCGGTGCTCAGCCTTCTTCACAGTCCAACTCTCACATCCATACATGCTTAATGAATGAAATATTCATCCTAGGCAAAATTATAGAATGACTTAAATAATAAATAATATGTGAGTGCCTAGAAAGCAAGAGGTCATCACAAATAAGTCTACCTACTCCAGTAGGAATGAGCACACCTGGTAACAAGATCCTGGTTTCCGAAGACCATTCTCTAATAAAAAGAGCCAGGGATTCTTGGAGAAATGTTATATATCAGAGCTGAGGAGAGAGAATAAAAGATGAACCTGGAGCATCCTGTGATTCAAAATAAGTAAAGAACTGAAAAAAATGGAGCGTGTCTTAGAAACACAGGAGTCCAGCTAAAAGAACTTCCAAAGCTGGACCAGTTTGAGAAGCAAAATAAATCATGGGCATATTAAATTATAACCCACAGAGTAAACTAAGTATCTAGGAGTCCAACATGATACAAATTATTGAACACATAAGTGAAGAGTGAGAGAAGAGGCAACTCTTCCTTACAGAGGAATGCTAATTAACAAAATAGAATGAGTAGGCAAAATAAAAAAGCAGCATGAGAGCACCACAGAAACAAGCAGGCAAGAATCGCCTACGGATTCTAACATGAGTGGTTAAAAGTTGGAGGAGAGGCATTATACGTGCAAAGTCTCAAAATATCTCACCAAAGATATTTGTGAATTGTAAAGGGAACAGTAACACATGCAAGATAAAGAAACCTGCAGATTTCATCATCACTGAGTGATGAAGTTTATCATCACCAGTGATAAAGCAGATCAGCATCACCATACCTTAGTATGATGCCTTGACAAGACTACAAGGTGGCATTCTTGCCAATAATGCATAACCTCAATATCATTTGAAAACATCAGTCAGGCTCTGAGGGGCATTCTACAAAATACTTGACCAGGAAAAGCACCAGGTCAACACCAGAGCACCAGGAAGTGCTCTTTAAGTCAAAGGGTCATGAAAGGCAATAGGATACAGAGGGACTATCCCAGATCAAAAGAGACTAAGGAGCTATGACACCTAGCTGCTATGTGGGATACTGCATTGTATCCTGGAACAGAACAGGAACAGTCATGGAGGAACTGGTGAAATGTAAGTTAAGAATATAATAGAGGTAATAGCATGACCTTAATAGAATTAACTGGTTTTGGTAATCTCACTGTTCTCCCCAAGCTGTTTATATTAGGGTACTCTGAGCAGTATACAGATACTCTTTGTATTGTTTCTGAAATTTTTTGTAAACCTAAAATTATTTAAAAATAAAAAAGTCTAAAAAATATCAATCCAGTTTAACACAGTCTTACATAATTATGTAGATCAAATGAAAAAATGTGCTAATTAGTAACACTGATGAATTCATAAGATAAATGTTTTACAAGATAGAAAATACTGAAGGAGAAAGGTCAGAGTAAATAGGTCCCCACTTTAATTAATTGGAAGAGTTAAGTTTAAAAGAAAACTAATTTTAAGAGGAATAAGGGGGAAAATTCTGTTTCAAAACAACCATACATGCCAGTATGAAAAGGAGAGATGCTATCTATCACGAATTCAGGTGAATTATGTGAGTGACAGCTGCCATTCATGTAACAAAATTGAGCTCTCTTTATTGAAAATCTATAATAAAGCATATAAAAATTTCTTTTTAATATTCCTTCCAAAGGCAGAATTAGGAACAATAATTAAAGTTACAGGGAAGTAAATGCTGACTCAGAATAAGAAAAAAAAAAAAAAAATGCTTGCAGTGATTATTTACACAGCATTGTGCCCCAGGTAAAAGGAAGTGTTAAGGAACAGAGGGGTGATAACTTTGGAGCTGATAGCAAAGATTCTCCCTGCTAGGTAAGAGTTTTGAAAGATCCTTAAGAGTTGATCTAACCTGACACACCAGCATGCTGTGATGCTCTGACATCAGAGTATGTACTTTGTGCCTCTGTGTATGTGTGTGTGTGTATGTGTAACACCAAGTTGAATGTGCAAGTGACATTGTTATTCTAAAGTTCGGTCTTTGGAGAATGGCAGCAGTTTGTAGTTGCATAAATGCCTTTTGTGCTCATGTCATCCCTTGTTAATATCCAATTTCTCCAGTTTTTAGAAGAGATTTACTTTGATGTGAGCTTCCACAAAGGGTCCAGATGGCCCAACCTTTTTCTCTCTTAAGCTTAAGAAAGTAATGAGAAATGAATGAGACTTCTTCGATAAGTCAGGCTTCAGACCTCCAGAGAAGTGATGGGCAAGGCACTATTGACACATTTTCTTCAACTCATTTCCTGTATTTAAATGGAAATGCTGATACCTGTAAACAGGTTTCTCCTGAGGTTTGGGGGATGTGAAGTTATGTTGTGTATTTGAATCAAAGATCTTGATTTTATACCATTCAAGTAAGAAAAGCAAGAGATTAAGTCCCTGGGGAGAAAGAAGCTGGGAAAATCTTTGGTAATTATCTTAAAGCTTCAGCCTTGGAGGCAGATACTACCAGCTTTCTATGATAATATGTTAGGCAAAGCTTAAGCTCCCCAGTAGTTCACTGGTGAAGAGATGGTTATTTACACTGTGAACCCCCTTTTTCACTAAAAATAACTATTTGCTCTAGTAGAAGGATTTATTCTTCAAAAATTTCTCTTTCCATGGATTTAAAGGTGAGTATACGAGTTACTCTTGCCTTGAGATAAAGAATGAGGGCTATCAGTTCAGTTCAGTCATTCAATCATGTCCAATTATTTGCAGCCCCATGAATTGCAGCACTCCAGGCCTCCCTGTCCATCAACTCCCGGAGTTCACTCAAACTCATGTCCATCCTGTCGATGATGCCATCCAGCCATCTCATCCTCTGTCATCCCCTTCTCCTCCTGCCCTCAATCCCTCCTAGTATCAAAGTCTTTCCCAATGAGTCAACTCTTTGCCTGAGGTGGCCAAAGTATTGGAGTTTCAGCTTTAGCATCATTCCTTCCAAAGAACAACCAGGACTGATTTCCTTTAGAATGGACTGGTTGGATCTCCTTGCAGTCCAAGGAACTCTCAAGAGTCTTCTCCAACATGACAGTTCAAAAGCATCAATTCTTCAGTGCTCAGCTTTCTTCACAGTCCAACTCTCACATCCATACATGACCACTGGAAAAATCGTAGCCTTGACTAGACAGACCTTTGTTGGCAAAATAATGTCTCTGCTTTTGAACATGCTATTTAGGTTGGTCATAACTTTCCTTCCAAGGAGTAAGCGTCTTCTAATTTCATGGCTGCAATCACCATCTGCAGTGATTTTGGAGCCCCCAAAAATGAAGTCTGCAATGAGGGATATAGTAGATGTAAAAACTAAGAGATTTTTGAAGATGATCATGTTAGGAGCCACCAATGATTTCTGCCACCAAAATGTGAATAATGCCTCTGACAAATAATAATGCAAGTCACTGGGGGGAAAAGTGGAAAATTCTGTGGTTAAAGAGAATGTAGCACCTCCTTTTAATTTTTTTTTTAATTTCAGGAAATAAATGTGTGCATGAAATTGACAGGGAAACTCATCCTTAACTGCTGTGCAAATCTTAAGAACTGTCTTAATTCAAGTGAAGCTCTTGGCTGAGTCAGTTGTCAACCAGCCTTTGGTTCCATGCTCTTTGCCTTTGAGATTCTATTAATAGAAGCCCATATTAATTCCTGAGAATGTAGGTTCAGGATTTCCACTCCTTTTGTACTCATGTTAGCACCATCACAAGCCATATGCTCACAAGATTTTGTAGATGGGGACTGATGTTTATCTAGAATATTTATTAGCACCTCTGAGAAAACTGCACTGGTCTAGGTATATATATCCATCAAAAAACCATTTACTTTTTTAAACTGAGGAATTTATGAGGACAAGGGAAGAGTAGGAAATGCTGAATTCACTCTATGGAAAAAAACCATATATAATATATTTACACACACAAAATATATACATATGTGTGTGTGTATATATATATATATAATGTGTGTAGATATAATGGAAGTGGTTATTTTTAGAATTAATTTTTGCTTTTTTAACCAGCTATTTCTGTATACATATAAGCATAATCATATATGTCAAAGAAAGCATATTTTAAAAATATTCCTATCATGTACATTTGCCTGACTTTTTCAGTAGCTACTTAAAATTACATTATGTGATCTCACCACTATTTTATATATTTTTGAAAACTAAGGTTGATGTTCATTATCTTTTCTTGTTTCAAAAATAGTACACTCCTTGCAGATTTATCTTGTACACTTGTGTGAGAATAGCTGCAGGGTTTGTTTGTTTGTTTCCCCTGGGAGCAGAACTGTTAAGGCACAGGGTGTATGCATTTATACATCTATTACTGTTGGACGTTGTTTTGTGCTGAGGTATTACTGACCTCGGTTATTATTGACATTTGTGGATGTTTGTTAGTCCTTGTTTACATCTCGATAGAGGGAAGCAATGTTCCTTCGCAGAATGCCAGGAAAAACACTCACTCTGCATAGGGATTATCTTGTGAAGGAGAATTGCTTCCTACAATGCCCTGTGGAAAAATTCTGCTGCTAATTTGTGAGCTCTGTGGTACAGTAATAGTGACTTCCCTGAGAAGTCTACACTGGTGACAGAGTCCTGCATCCAACCCTAGGATTCTGTTCCTACAGGTAATAAATGCAGCTTCCTAAGTAGAGTGGATCCTGAAAAGGATCCTGGGTTGGGCAAAATTGAAGGTGACAGAATGTATCAACGGAAGGACATAATGATACTTGGAGAGCAGATGGTCAGGGTGTTACACTGTGAAGACATTGTTCCTCATATTTGCTTGCAGAAAATTTTCCTTGAGATTATGCACAAATTAAGACCTGGGTTAACATCTTTATATTGTTCTTGTTTTTACTGTTTTTCTTAAAATTGGTTTCCTGTCATTCTAAATACAGTTCATTTGCTTTGTATATTCAGAACCCTTATTGTGTTTATGAATTTATTATTGGAATTAGTGCAGATTTTCTATCTATATTAATATTTAAATATATTATTCCAGATACTGCTAACTATAGTTTATGGACAGTAGTCACAGAGCAAGAACTGTGTTTGGTACACCATCTCATTTAGTCTTAAAAATAATCTTGTAGGATGAATGTAGGGCGAGTGCAGAGAAAAAGAGAGTGAACTGGGCAGTCAGGCAAGAAAGGGAAATTTATTAGAGGGGAAAGAGATGGTGACTGGCCCTTAAGGAGAACCAGCATTCTCCCTTTCTGATGGAGTCCTTCTTATACCCCACCAATGAAAAATTCTCTGAAAGGATGGTCATGATGCCAGAGGTCTGGCATCTGGTGGTCTCACAGCTTTGAGAAGACAGGCACCAGTGAGATAATAGGATGCCATTTGGGCAATTTAGTCAGTCAGTCTGAAGGATCTCTGTCATTTATTCTTTGTTTGCGAGGTCAGCATAACGAGCCATCTTATCAATGAGACCCCATGTGGGCCCTATCAATAAGAAAACTGAGGATCTAAGAAATAAGGAAAACTTCCAGCCAGTATATGGCTAAGTTCCAAAGTCAGATTTTTGTTCTTGTAGTGCTCACACTTTTTCACTACTTTGACCAATTTGTATTGAATTTGTCTTTCCTGGTGGCTCAGATGATAAAGAATCTGCCTGCAATGCAGAAGACCTCAGTTTGATCCCTGGGTTGGGAAGATCCCCTGGAGAAGGGAACGACTACCCACTCCAGTATTCTGGCCTGGAGAATTCCATGGACAGAGAGGCCTGGCAAGCTACAGTCCATGGGGTCATAAAGAGTCCAATATGACCTTTTCCCACTTCACATCACTTTGTGTCTATTGAGGAGCATAATATCCCCATGCTATGGCAGAGAGGGAGACAGACAATTGCTATACTTCTCTGAAAACATAACTCTCCTATATGTTAGTTCATTTCTGTCTTCATCAAATAAGCATATTCCTTATAGAATTAGAAATACATGTGTTATATTTTAACACATAATTACATATTTTGTACTGTTCACTGCTTCCCTTGCATTGGCTTTATACCATCTCTTTGCAAATTTTTGATAAAGTTTATACCAGATAATTTTTTCTCTCTCTTTTGAATGAGCTGACAGCCAGCCAGTAACACAAATACTCTTTGGGAATTGACTGAGTGCAAGGTTCTGTTATAGACTCTGGGGATACAGCAACAGTCAAAACAGAATCCAGATCTTTGCAAAATTCACACTTATGAAAAGAAAAGAGAAAACAAATACACCAGAAGGAAAAAAAAAAGATTTTTTATAATGATACACATCAGATAGAAAAGTAGAATACTGATTAATGTGATAGAAAATGATTTAGGAAATGGAACTAGTGATGTTTCATTAGGGAAGGAAGGGCTGGAACCTCTAAGAAGGTGGCATTTGAGCTGATACTTTGATAAAAACCAGGCAGTCAAGGGGGAGAAAGTTGGAACTGGGGTAAGTGAGTTATAACTAGAAGGAATAGAACCGTAAGGGTGAAGATTAGGATGTGGATACAGCTGAGTGTGTTTAGGGATGGATGCCAGTCTGACTTTGCTGGGTGGCTGGAGACAAGTGCACGTGGCAAAGAGAATGGCAGAGAGGAAAATAAACTCAAATCACATTAGGGTCTTTGTTTTCAAATAGGCAGAGTCTAGGAGGACCCTTCTTCATGAAGAGGACACTTCCTAGTGGCTTCAGTTCTTGATAAGTATACAAAGAAGAACCTGAGGTCTTACCCATGGCAAAAACGAGTTTATAGAAGAAAGACTAGAAAGAACACATCAAAGGAGAGGAGGGCCAACCCAAGAGAAGCACTGGGGCTGGAATGATGAGGTACAGGGATTTTCAAGACAGGACTTTTACATATTCATCGAGGTGGGCCTGGACTGAGAGTTTTGATCAATAGTTTCAAGTTACAAAACAACAGGCTCTATTGCACATACCTTTCCCGTAATTCAGTCTGTTATAATTAGATGTATGTATGTATAGAATATTTATAAACCGTTAATGGGCTCCCAGCTGCCTAAGGGCACTTGAGGACACAGCTGTGCATCAAGGACACATGAGCTAGAGCTGGGGAGGTACCTGTGGTTAGCCTGCATCACTGTGCACCTAGGGTGCATGCTCTGTAGTTTGGAAAAGTCTGTGTGGTTATTTTGAGGCATATCTGTGAGCTCTCCTGGGCCACACTGGGACATGTCTGGGGTGCTGTTTAGAGATCAGCTTGAATCATTTTCAGCTACACCACCCCTTTTTCTCATGCCTAACTTCCTACCTAACATTTTCAACTTAGTAAAACCTGTGGTCAGTTCAGTTGCTCAGCCATGTCTGACTCTTTGCAACCCCATGGACTGCAGCACGCCAGACATCCCTGTCCATCACCAACTCCCAGAGTTTACTCAAACTCATGTCCATTGAGTCAGTGATGCCACCCAATCACCTCTTCCTTTGTTGTCCCCTTCTCCTCACACTTTCAATCTTAACAGCATTAGAGTCTTTTCACATTAGTCAATTCTTCACAACAGGTGGTCAAAGTATTAGAGTTTCAGCTTCAGCATCAGTTCAGTTCAGTACAGTTCAGTCGATCAATTGTGTCCAAATCTTTGAGACCCCATGAACCGCAGTGCACCAGGCCTCCTTGTCCATCACCAGCTCCCAGAGTCCACCCAAGCCCATGTCCATTGAGTTGGTGATGCCTTACAACTATCGCATCCTCTGTTGTCCCCTTCTCCTCCTGCCCTCAATCTTTCCCAGAATTTTTTCCAATAAGTCAGCTCTTCAAAACAGGTGGCCAAAGTATTGGAATTTCAGCTTCAACATCAGTCCTTCCAATGAACACGCAGGACTGATCTCCTTTAGGATGGACTGGTTGGATCTCCTTGCAGTCCAAAGGACTCTCAGGAGTCTTCTCCAACACCACAGTTCAAAAGCATCAATTCTTTGGTGCTCAGCTTTCTTTATAGACCAACTCTGACTTGCATACATGACCACTGGAAAAACCATAGCCTTGACTAGATGGACCATTCCAGTGGAAGTGAGAAATAGATTTAAGGGACCAGATTTGAAAGACAGAGAGCTTGATGAACTATGGATGGAGGTACATGACACTGTATAGGAGATAGGAATCAAGACCATCCCCAAGAAAAAGAAATGCGAAGAAGTAAAGGGCTGTCTGAGGAGGCCTTACAAATAGCTGTGAAAAGAAGAGAAGTGAAAAGCAAAGGAGAAAAGGAAAGATATACCTATTTGAATGCAGAATTCCAAAGAATAGCAAGGAGAGAGAAGAAAGCCTTCCTCGGGGATCAATGCAAAGAAATAGAGGGAACCAACAGAATGGGAAAGACTAGAGATGTCTTCAAGAAAATTAAAGATACCAAGGAAAATTTTCATGCAAAGATGGACTCAATAAAGGATAGAAATTGTAGGAACCTAATAGAAGCAGAAGATATTAAGAAGAGGCAGCAAGAATACACAGAAGAACTATACAAAAAAAGATCTTCATGACCCAGATAATCACGATGGTGTGATCACTCATCTAGAGCCAGACATCCTGGAATGTGAAGTCAAGTGGGCCTTAGAAAGCATCACTACGAACAAAGCTAGTGGAGGTGATGGAATTCCAGTTGAGCTATTTCAAATCCTGAAAGATGACACTGTGAATTTGTTGCACTCAATATGCCAACAAATATGGAAAACTCATTAGTGGCCACAGGAATGGAAAAGGTCAGTTTTCATTCCAATCCCAAAGAAAGGCAATGCCAAAGAATGTTCAAAGTACCACACAACTGCACTCATCTCACACGCTAGTAAAGTAATGATTAAAATTCTCCAAGCCAGGCTTCAGCAATACGTGAACTGTGAACTTCTTGATATTCAAGCTGGTTTTAGAAAAGGCAGAGGAACCAGAGATCAAATTGCCAACATCTTCTGGATCATAGGAAAAAGCAAAAGAGCTCCAGAAAAACATATATTTCTGCTTTATTGATTATGACAAAGGCTTTGACTGTGTGGATCACAATAAACTGTGGAAAATTCTGAAAGAGATGGGAATATCAGACCACCTGACCTGCCTCTTGAGAAACGTGTATGCAGGTCAGGAAGCAACAGTTATGACTGGACATGGAACAACAGACTGGTTCCAAATAGGAAAAGGAGTATGTCAAGGCTGTATATTGTCACCCTGCTCATTTAAATTATATGCACAGTACATCATGAGAAATGCTGGGCTAGAGGAAACACAAGCTGGAATCAAGATTCCCAGGAGAAATACCAATAACCTCAGATATGCAGATGACACCACCCTTATGCCAGAAAGTGAAGAAGAACTAAAAAGCCTCTTGGAGAAAGTTAAAGAGGAGAGTGAAAAAGTTGGCTTAATTCAACATTCAGAAAACTAAGATCATGGCATATGGTCCCATCACTTCATGGGAAATAGATGGGGAAACAGTGGCAATAATGACTGACTTTATTTTTCTTGTCTCCAACATCACTGCAGATGGTGATTGCAGCCATGAAATTAAAAGACACTTACTCCTTGGAAGGAAAGTTATGACCAACCTAGATAGCATATTCAAAAGTAGAGACATTACTTTGCCAACAAAGGTCTGTCTAGTCAAGGCTATGGTTTTTCCAGTGGTCATGAATGGATGTGAGAGTTGGACTTTAAAGAAACCTGAGTGCCGAAGAATTGATGCTTTCAACTGTGGTATTGGAGAAGAATCTTGAGAGTCCCTTGGACTGCAAGGAGAGCCAACCAGTCCATCCTAAATGAGATCAGTCCTGGGTATTCATTGGAAGGACTGATGGTAAAGCTGAAACTCCAATACTTTGGCCACCTGATGTGAAGAGCTGACTTATTGGAAAAGACCCTGATGCTGGGAAAGATTGAGGGCAGGAGGAGAAGGGGACAGCGGAGAATGAGATGGTTGTATGGCATCACCAACTCTATGGACATGGGTTTGGGTAGGCTCCAGGAGTTGGTGATGGACAGGGCATCCTGGTATGTTGCGGTTCATGGGGTTGCAAAGAGTCGGACACGACTGAATGACCGAACTGCACTGCTTTTTAATATGCTGTCTAGGTTGGTCACAGCTTTCCTTCCAAGGAGTAAGCATCTTGTAATTCATGGCTGCAATCACCATCTGCAGTGATTCTGGAGCCTTGAAAAATAAAGTCAGCCACTGTTTCTACTGGCCCCATCTATTTGCCATGAAGTGATGGGACCGGATGCCATGATCTTAATTTTCTGAATGTTGAGCTTTAGGCCAACTTTTTCACTCTTCTCTTTCACTTTCTTCAAGAGGCTCTTTAGTTCTCCTCCACTTTCTGTCATAAGGCTGGTGTCATCTGCATATCTGAGGTTATTGATATTTCTCCTGGCAATCTTGATTTCAGCTTGTGCTTCTTCTAGCCCAGCGTTCCTCATGATGTACTGTGCATATAATTTAAATAAGCAGGGTGACAATATACAGCATTGACATACTCTGTTTCCTATTTGGAACCAGTCTGTTTTTCTATGTCCAGTTCTGACTGTTGCTTCCTGACCTGCATATAGGTTTCTCAAGAGGCAGGTCAGGTGCTCTGGTATTCCCATCCCTTTTTAGAATTTTCCACAGTTCCGTCCTTCCAATGAATATTCAGGACTGATTTTCTTTAGGATGGACTGGTTGGGTCTTCTTGATGTCCAAGGGACTCTCAAGAGTCTTCTCCAATACCACAGTTCAAAAGCATCAATTCTTTGGTGCTGAGCTTTCTTTATAGTCCAATTCTCACATTCATACATGAGTAATGGAAAAAACCATAGCTTTGACTACACGGACTTTTATTGGCAAAGTTATGTCTCTGCTTTTTAATATGCCATCTAGTTTGGTTATAACTGTTCTTCCAAAAAGCAAGCGTTGTTTAATCACATGGCTGCCATCACCATCTGCAGTGATTTTGAAGCCCCAGAAAATTGTTTGTCACTGTTTCCACTATTTCCCCATCTATGTGCCATGAAGTGATGTGACCATATGCCATGATCTTAGTTTTCTGAATGTTGAGCTTTAAGCCAAAATTTTCACTCTCCTCTTTCACTTTAATCAAGAGGCTCTTTGGTTTTTCTTTGCTTTCTGCCTTAAGGTGGTGTCATCTGCATATCTGAGGTTATTGATATTTCCCCAGGGAATCTTGAGTCCAGCTTGTGCTTCATGCAGCCCAGTGTTTCTCATGAAGTACTCTGCATATAAGTTAAATAAGCAGGGTGGCAATATACAGCCTTGATGTACTCCTTTCCCTATTTGGAACCAGTTTATTTTTCCATGTAAAAAGTTCCAAGTAAATTGTTGGGGTGTTGAATTTCATGCCGCTTGGCAGAGGCTGAGGCTAGATGTTTTATATGGAGGTAGAATGTGATTTTTTGTTTCACCCGTTAGGACAATTACAGCCACTTTGGCACTGTAAGTTTAAGACAGAACAAAAGGGCAAGAAGTCAGATCATATAGGAAGTATATGCTGTAGCTCAAGATAGAAATGATTATGATTTGGATGAGAATGCAACCACTTTAAGCAATTAAAGTGGTCCTATTTAATAGAGCCCATGGGGAAATCTGATTAATTCTCTCTGGTGTGTTAGGGAAAGATGGCAATAGGATGGCTCCCAATAGTATTGATTCTAGTCCCTGAATCAATAGAAATTGATAAGAGGTCAGGCAAGAAATTCAGGCAAGGCTTTATTGTGACTCAGCCTACAGAGAGAGGGACTGAAAACCAGAAATAGTTGCTCTCCCTAGATACCTGAGGGTGGGATTTAGCTGGTCCCTTAAATGATATGAGGGTGGGGACAGATCAGTGGGTCCGGCCAGAAGGGTGGCTTACATGGTCTCTCCACCCACTTTGGTGGTGCTGAGTGCAGGGATCATGGGTCGTGCCTTGTCCTGCCTTTGCTCTGGTACCTTCGAAGCAGCAGTTAGGTTTCGACCTTCTTGTATCTTATTGTTCATGATTTGTCCCAACTGCACCTGTGTGCAGTTACTTTTAGCCCCTATAGTTTCTTTGTATCTGTTGCGTAAGGAGAGGTTTGTGCAAGTGTCAGCACTGCAGCCAAAGGTCCGAGGTCCCAGGCCCAAGCTTCTGAGCTTGTCTTACCATGACGGAGCACGTTGAGGAGATCTTCACATGGTGGTCACTGGTGAGATGAATAAGTACTGAGCAAGAGATGCTTTGTCAGCAAATGGGACAGAATGGGTAGAAGATTTGGTTTTAGCTCCAAAAAGTTTGAGCCATGCCTAGGAGATGTTGGAGCTGTACCTGAAAGTAGTTTTGCTAAAGGCTTAGACATGCAGATGGGAATCATTGAGCATATCACTGGGATTGAGTAAGAGCATCTACAAAAAAGATCTTCCTCAGGTGATGGAGAGAAGGGAATCCAGGAGCCCTGGGGCTGCCAACAATTAGAAACAGGAATGGCAGAACCAGGGAGCAAATGATAAAGAAAGTGAAGGATTGGGAAAAGAAGGAGAGGGTGAGACCAAGGAAGTTACAAAGAAGAGAAACCTAGACACAGGACAGTAGCAACAATGGGAAATGGAATCCAGTCTTATTGTTTGCTTTGGTGTTTTGTATTTTTGTTACTGGATTAAGTTCTATGGACCCTGCTCAGACCCTAGCTCTGTGCCTCTACCGAGGAGGGTTCTCTTTCTGTTTGTGTTCAAGTAGGTGAATACTGGAGAAGAAAATGGCAACCCCCTCCAGTATTCTTGCCTGGAGAATCCCACGGACAGAGGAGCCTGGTGCGCTATAGTCCAAACGGTCACTCAGAGTCAGACACGACTGAGTGACAAACATGCACACATGCAAATAAGGAAACCAAAGCTGAGATCAACACAGCACAAGGTTTATTTAGAGGAGAAAGAATGGAGAAGTGAGAAAAAGTTTGCAGATTGGCTTCTCCCCCACGTGGGGTGAGGGATTTATTTTTATAGAGTAAAAACAAAAAGGAGAATGGGTGAAGCTAATGATGGAAGGCATATGCATTAGTCTACAGGAAAAGGCAGGGCTTTTTAGAGGGAACACCACCCTCTCTGGGGTGCTTCCCAGTGCCTCAGAAGGTAAACAATTTGCCTGCAATGCAGGAGACCCGAGTTTAATCCCTATGTCAGGAAGATCCCCCAGAGAAGGGAATGGCTACCCACTCCAGTATTGTTGCCTGGAGAATTCCATGGACAGAGGAGCCTCAAAGAGTCCGGACAGGACTGAGTGACTAACACTTTAACCCTCTTTTTTATCTTTTTTTGATCCTTAATGTCTGGCCATGTCTGCTGGGAGGTATATCATTTAAGATGCTAATGTAGTAAAATCAATGCATAATGAGGCTCAAGGTCTATCGGAAGTCAGATTTGTTGCTGTCTTGGTCCCAGCTGTTTCCATTTGCCTTTTTTTTTTTTTTTTCCATTTGTGTGTGTGTGTGTGTAGCTTCCTTTCTTATCTTTCACCTTTTTTTGTTTAAGTATTCATTTATTTGTTTGCACCAGTTCTTAGTTGCAGCATGTGGGATCTACTTCCCCTGCTAGGCCCCCTGTATCGGGAGCACAGAATTTTAGCCACTGGATCACCAGGGAAGTCCCTCTCTAAGCCTTTTAGGTTCACTCCTAATCAAGTTTGGGGAGTTGGCAACAAGGACATGTCGTTTAAAAAATATAGTTACAACCTGAAACTAGAGAGTTATTTTACTTGGTGGGAATGTTTAGGACTCTGAGCCTGGGAGACAGCATCTCAGTAGCTCTGAGAAAACTGCTCCAAGGAAGTAGGAGGGTAAGTCAGACTTTATACAAATTTGCAACAAAGGAAGCAGGCAGTCTGAACTTCAAAGATGAGGTACCAAGTTAAGGAATTTAGCATTCTGTGTCTGGGAAGATGCAAGCCTCTAGGCTCATTGAATTCATTCCTTTCATATGAATCTCAGCTATCTGGAATCAAACCTGTTTCTTTGTTCCCTTGCTTCTTGCATTCCCCCAGTTCCTCAGCAATCACCGTGGAGTGTGGCAGCATCTGCTGGATCACAGTTTAGGGAGCTCTCATTCATATTTGGAGGCCAGAAATCGCTGATGGCTGTGACATTTCTTATTTATTAATATGGCAGGAGATATTTTCATTTCACAGACATTCTGGCTAAGGGTGGGTGTTGAAGGGTTTGGAGCAAAGACTTGGAACAACTCTGGCAATGAGATGAGGGTTATTAGGGCATGTTTGTATGCCCAAGTAAATGATATAGGAGAAGGAGAAAACTGAAAATAAAAGGTATAACTGACCAAAGGAAGGATGGTTGAGATAAACAATAAAAGGGCTTCAGTTGGCTGTGTGCTGGCCTGGACTCTTGTCTCTGTCGCTGCACTGGAGGCTGGTAGAATTTGTGCAGATTCAGGCAGGAGAGTGGTCTCGGAGATGTGTAGATGCTCTAGTCTGTTTCTGTCATGTTCTAAAAAGTATGAAGTTATCAGCTAAATGTGGGAGTGAGAAGGGAGTATTGGAGATTTGAGGAGAGAAAATATTGCTTAAAATTATTTTCTTGGAGAGTGGGAGAGTGAATCTACCTAGGGAAGCAGAACTGGGTGGTTTAACAAATCTAAATGACAGGTTTGAGTTTCAATTTATTCCCTTGTCCTACTTCATCGTCTGCAGAGAACTTTTGCATAAGAGCCCTTAGAGATCAGACAGCTTCTTATATACCCTCTGATTTAATCTGTAAAATGAGGATAATGAGACCTAATAGAGAGAGATTATTTGGAGGATATATACATTTATATGTAAATGTAGATTTACATTCGAAAGAACATTCCAAAGTGTGAAAACTAAGCACTTAAAATACTTTCCTGCCATTTTTTCTTATTGACAAACCCTAAGTCAAACTATTCAGTGTTTGGTTGATTCTAAGGATTCCTTCTGGCTTGATTCCTACAGCTGAAGTTTGAAAATTGAGTGCCTGCATTTTTAAAAAAGCAAAGCAAGATATTTAACACAGGAAAGGCTGTCATTTTTCTTTCCTTTTAAAGCATTCTTAACATTCTTCACATTCTGGCATTTTCTTGAAATAAAATTAAGTGTGTATTTTGAAATGCCAAGTTTTCAAATATACTCAAATGACAGCAGCTTTAAGTTGTTCCCTTTGCTTTGATACCTTATGCACGTACACCGTCACTGAAGTTCCAGGCATCTCAACCTTAGTTCCATATGCCCAAGGATCACATTCACCCTGTGTGTGTTTCCATGTCACCTTCCTTTCAAGGAGTTTAACACTTGGTGATCATTCTCTGTGGAGTAATTGTAACAGTTTGCATAGCTCCAGCCTTCCCTGGAGCTTCCTGTCTGCATTCATATGACCTGATTTACAATCCCATCCCCAGCCTAAAACAAATATCAGATTTGAAAGTTTACAGACACAACTATACCATTTGTTTGCAATGTTCTTATTCTGAAGTCTTGAGCTTCAAGCAGTCTTTTGAGGCCCATTACAGCCTCTCTGCACCACCAAAAATCTTCCCTCATCACCTCAGCAATGACTGATTCTGTGCCCTATCTGCCAAGAGCACTGTTTTGACAGCTCTTTAGGCTGGGTCCTGCAGTCCAGAGGGAGGTCCTGTGATGTGATAGAGTGGAAAAAAACACATCAGAACAAAACGTGAGCTTCATGTAAACCCCACCATTTGCTAACTGTTCCTGTGTTTAAAATCCCTGAGGAACCTCTGTTTCCTTATTTGTAAATATTGCTGTACTGCAATGAAAGTCAGACATTCACACCAAGTGATTTATGGACACATCCTCCACCCTGTTCAAACTCAATGAATGATAACTCACGAGTTTTAATCAACATGTATCTTATTCTCTAATCGCTTCACGTAAATATGCTTATTTCTCCTCAGTAATAATAAGGTGCTACAGAATATGATGGATTCATATTATTTCGTGTGACTTAGCTCAGTTACTCTCATGCTCTCACATTATCATTTTCTCATATTTCCTAACCAGTGCAGAAAACTACAAACTTCCCTCTGGATTATGTTTTAGCTTGGATATGGTCTCTGTTTCTTGTCATTCAACTCTCAATGTCAGACAGTTTCTCTTATTATTGCCCCTTTAATCCACGATTTATTTTTCCTACGTTACTGAGTTTCCAGACTTCTACTTTTTAAATGTTATTATTTTGTTTTACATATCATTGTATTTATTTGTGTTTCAAGAGCATGTGTCTATATGTGATTAATTCTTTGAAATTTATAGAGATCTCTTTGGTGACATTATGTAGGGTAAATCTTGTTTTTAAAAGATTTTTTTGAGTTAGACCAATTTTAAAGTCTTTATTGAATTTCTTACAACATTGCTTCTGCTTTATGTTTTGGTTTTTTGGACCACAAGGCAAGTGGGATCTTAGCTCCCTGACCAGCATCCTCTGCTTTGGAAGGTGAAGTCTTAATCACTGAACCACCAGGGAAGTCCCAGAGTAGATCTTTATAGATATTCTGAGTGTGCCTGAGAAGACTGCTTGGCTGTATGGAATTTACATAGTCTCACTGTACAAAATTTTGCTCATGTGTAAACCTTGGCACTTTGTCTTATCTTCTCTTTCTTATATGGAACTATGTATTTATGTGTTGCTATAGTGGGGAAATTGGAAGGTTCTTTTTGAGTTCTTTTGGAGAATTTGTCTTTAATGTTTGATGTCAAAGAGAGGAGAGAAGAGGTAAACTTTTAGCACAAGGGAAGGGAGATGACATTTATTGAATAGTTATTATGCAAAAGGAGCTAAATATGTTGCATCTTAATCACCAGTTGGGAAAGGCACACTATCTTCATTTTAAAGGTGAGGAAACTGAGACTTGGAAAAGAGAAGTAAGTTTCAATCCAAGTTCATCTAAACTCAAAACGTATATCCTTCCTGTGATTAAGTGGGAAAACACATAGGCATGTTATATAAACTGTGGGTTTGCCTGGTTCTTCCTCTGTGATTTAATTTCCTCAGTTTTATAAGCTGCAAGGGTAAAGGAACAAGATGCTCTCAGGGGCAAAGTCCCCCCCACCATGTTTTTCTGTTCATTCCACTTTGCCTGTCTCTGCCATCTGACAGGTAAGCTTGCAGACAGCCTGAAGAATCCAGAAAAAGAGAGGGATGCCATATGGACTCAAATAGGTGCCACGTGCCTCACAGCTCGAGAATTGCCACAGAAGCAGCTGGTCCTTAGCAAACGATTAGAAGTCACTTAACAAATGGCAGGAATCCATTGAGCCAGAGGTCCCCACCATACCTCATGTTTTGATGTAAAAGACATTTTATTTGAACATGAATTGAAGATACAGATTAGTTTTGTACATGTGGAGGAAAAGTCCAACTTAAAAATCTGGGGATAAAAAAAGATCTGTTGGTAGATGTGGATGCTTGTTGTATTTGTTTTCTCCACAGAGGCATTGATGGAGAAGAATAAACATCAACAGTATTGACATTGTGTGAAGAGTGAATGATTTCATCATGCATTTTGCCAGCCACCACGATAAACACTTTGCATGCATCATTTCACGCTACACCTATATCAGTCCTGAAAGCTATGTGTTTATTATCACTGGAAACATGGCCAAACTAGCCCCCCATGATGCTCATCCATCACAGCTGTGCTGAATAAGTATTTAAGGAAATTAGTGTGCGATGAATGACTACCTCCCCTGTAAGACTGTATCCTTTGTGGGGACAGAATCTCAGTCTTCCGTTATTTCTTTTCATAACTCAATTTTTCAATACCTTTCACAATGCTTGCCATGTGAAAAACACTCAAAAAAATTTTTTTCTTTTCTTTTTTTTTGATAAATGAATCTGCTTTTACAGATGCTTGAGTAGTAAGTGGCAGAATCAGGATAACATTCCAGGCCCATCTGAGCATCCTAAGAGTTGCATTAAGCAATTCCGTGCTTTCTTCTTGAGCAAGAACAATCATAAGTATCCCTCCAGACAAGTAAAGTCTCCCTCTTCCAAGAAATGAGAAGTATCCTTTTTACTGAACAAAACTTGCTCCACTCATCTGCATTCCATAAAGCAAATCTACTGACTCCAGGTTGTGGTGAAGGAAAGTACATCGTTCAATGCAGGGCTGAACAAGGAGAATGGAGAAGGGCAGCTCAGGCCCCAAAGAACAAGACTCCCTGATGGCCTTCAGGGAAGGGGTTTTCAAGGCAGTGTGAGGGAAGGGTGTGAGACCAGCTCATGGACAATTCTCAGATTCATCAAGGTGAAGTTTCAAGCATCATCAACCTTCTGGTTTCAGCCAGTCTAGGGTCTATGTGCTTGTGGTCAGCAGTTTTCATATGACAGGGATCAGCTTCTTGTATAAATAACTAAGGAATGTGTGTGAGCCCTTTATCTATATCTCCCAGGGAACAAACAGTGAGTTCAATGACTGCTATGTGGTGTTTTAGAGTCTAAATTGTTACCAGTTTCCTGATCCAATAACTATTCTTTGTTTCTACATCTTCATATTCCTAATCATTAATACCTGAGTCAGATTCTTGAGATTCAGTGGAGACCTGAGAGACTAAAGCAAAAGGGACTTATATACAGTTTCATCGTCCAAGAATCCTCTCCTCAGACAAGGGCACAGTACTTGCCAATCTTTCCTCTTTCCTCTTTTTTTTAGCCACACTGATTGGTTTGTGGGATCTTAGCACCCTGACCAGGAATCGAACTCAGGTTCTCGGCAGTGAAAGTGCTGAGTACTAACCACTGGGCCACCAGGGAGTTCCCTTGTCATTTCTTTATCTTGCTCAGCAACAATGTTAAGTACATTCTCCATCCATATTTCCATAGTGACCAGCTTGTGTTGAATGAATGTATGAGTGAGTGAGTGAATAAGTCAGCTGCCTGTGGTCAATGTATCAAGAGATGCAGTCAGTAGACATTGAGGCTGAGTCATATTTCCTATGGTAGTGTTGCAGGAAGGGGGACCCTTTTCAGGGCCAGAAACTGGGCTCTTGTCTAATACTCGAAATGAATTGTCCAAGGAGACACACGTGCTGACAAAGCAAGAGATTTTATTGGGAAAGGGCGTCCAGGTGGAGAGCAGTAGGGTAAGGGAACCCAGGAGAACAGCTCTGTCACATGGCTTGCAGTCTCGGGTTTTATGGTGATGGGATTAGTTTTGGGGTTGTCTTTAGCCAGTCATTCTGACTCAGAGTCCTTCTTGGTGGTGCACGCCTTGTTCAGCCAAGATGGATGCCAGAGAGAAGGATTCTGGGAGGTGGTCAGACATGTGGTGTTTCCTTTTGACCTTTCCTGAACTCTTCTGGTTGGTGGAGGCTTATTAGTTCCTTGTTCCTTACCAGGACCTCCTGTCTAAAATAACTCATGTAAATGGTTACTATGGTGCCTGGCCAGGGTGGGCAGTTTCAGTCAGTGTGCTTCCCCTAACAGTAGTGATGGATGGTGCTAGGCTATCCTTTCTTACCAGTTCTGCTGGAACCAAATGCCTGCATTTGTGTGATAACTGCTCAGAATTACCTAAGGCTGAAGACTACTGTTGTTTACATTTCTTTTCTATTGTGTGAAGGTCATTGGCCAGTAAGGGATGGAATCTATGACCCTAAGAGCCTTGAAGTACAGGTTCCTGGTATGTGAACCACTAACCTGATTTAAGGCCCAGAATCAGACTCTTCACATAGTAAGTGACCTTGGCAATGGTCCAACCCAGTTTTCACCCTCTTTTCCACTAACATCCTGTAGAAACTCAACAACTTAGCAGGGGTGATGATGTTGCCACTCCATTTAAAGCAGTCTCTTAAATTCTTCAACAGCATTACTTCTGATAACATCTTCCAATTTGTTCTTCTGCAGTTTAAAAATGTACACCTTTCTCTTAAAAAAAAAAAAAAAAAACAAGTTGGAGAGTAGTTGATTAACAATGTCGTGTTAGTTTCAGTTGTACAGCAAAGTGATTCAGTTATACATATATCTTTTCTCAAATTATTTTCCCATTTAGGTTATTTATAGAATATTGAATGAGTTCCTTGTGCTGTATGATAGGTCCCTGTTGGTTATCTATTTTATTTATTTATCTATTGTTGTTGACTGGGCTGGGCCTTTTTTGCTGTGTGTGAGCTTTCTCTAGTTGCCATGAGTAGGCGCTACTCTCTAGTGTTGGTGCATGGTCTTTTCATTGCAGTGGCTTCTCTTGTTGCAAAGCACAGGCTCTAGGATGTGTGGACTTCAGTAGCTGTGGCAAGTGGACTCAGTAGATTCAGTGCACAGGCTTAGTTGCCCCATGACACATGGTGTCTTCTTGGACCAGGGATAGATCCGATGTCCCCTGCATTTCAAGGCAGATTCTTAACCACTGGACCACCAGGGAAGTCTGGGTTATATATTTTAAATCAGATAATTATCTGGTTGTAATTTTAATCTTTTCTGGTGGTAACTTTAATCATCTTCTTCCCCCCAATTTGTATGTTTCCTTTAATATAACATGGCTCAGTGGCTTCAGTGTTCCTCAAGTGGTCATTGCCAAATGTCTTCCCAGTCATGTTTCCTCTCTGATCATGTCCTGTAGATGCTCTTCCCAGATGTGCCATTCCTCCTGACTGCACCACCACCCCCCTCACACATACACACTCCAGCTGTGGCTTGATGAGTGCAGTAGGAATATCATTTTTCCACTGGAGACAACAGAGCCAGGCATTGTCTGTGTGGGTTCCTCTGTCAAACTGTTAACTTTCTTAGAGTTCAATATTTCTAATGAAGAAATATTTTTAAAAATCCAAGTTTCTACTTTGACATCAAAATAAGTAGAACAGAGGCTAATCTTGATTTCAGTCCACAATACCTCACTGTGCCCCCCTACCCCATCAATCTTGGCCAGTCTTTCCTAGAAAACAAAGGCTGAGGCTAAAGCTGTTTAGAGAAATGCACTTCCAGAGAAGCAAGAGTGAAGGAAAGGGAAAGAAGGTGAGGAGCAGGGGAAAACCTGTAAAAGGATGGACTGTCAAACTGGTCCTGTCTCTTAAAGTCTTCATGGGGGCCTTAGGAAGTTACTGCCCATTCTAACTGTGCTTGGAGGACTAACAGGGCACATTGATCCCATAAACTCTCTTCATCCCTCATCAGTTAGCCCCCTTCAAGGCTCAACACCTCACATTTTCAGTTGAGCATTGAATGAAAATAGATTGCATCCTAACGTTAGGCAGTTAGAACAGGAAAAAGGAGTCCAGAAGGGCGGTGGCTAAAAGACAAGGAAGGGAAAATCCTGTGAAAATAGAACAAAGGAAGGTCGAGGATGGGAATGAGGACCTCAGGTAAAAGAAACAACCCTCCTGGCTAGCCCAATTTACATAGGGCAGGCCCAGGGAAAGGAGAAAACATATAAAAAGAGGAGCCAGAGGGCTGGGGCTTTCTCTCTTGCATGTACATGCTCTCTCTCTCTCTCCCATGTGCGTGCGTGTGCTCTCTTTCTCTCTTTTTTCTCTCTTTCTTCTCTTCATATCTTTTGGGTCGGCATGCCCTCATGCCTCGAGGATGTATTTTCTTATATTTTCTAAATAAAACTGAGCTGTAACTCGGAGCTGTAACACTGTCCGAGAGCTGTGACACGCTGAGGGCTTTAATGTCCATTGCTTCAAATTTTTGTTGTGATGAGACAGAACCACACTCCCCTGACACTAAGAAAACATGGCTCCAGGGCTGGGCTTGAGTCCGGGTACCCTTGTGTTGTGCTGGCAGGGCTGAGGCTAGAAGACCTGTGGCTGCAAAGGAATCCTGTTCCATAGTAGCCAAAACAGCAGCAATCAGAACCCTGGGAACAGCAAACAGCCCTGTGGGGACCACTTCAGTGTGGAAAGTGCAGGTCTCCACAGAGACCTGTGAAGGCAACCTGTTACACCTCAGAGGGGTTATGTCCTCCCCATGTTTAGCAAAAAGCCTTGGCTTTTTGAAGTCTGGGAAGCCAGTCTCAGCTCAAGCCTTAATTCCCTGGGAAGGCATGCTGTCAGCCAGAGCACACATACTGGGTTGGACAATAAGTATGTTAGGGTTTTTCTGTTATAGCTTACCAAAAACTTGAATGAACTTTTCAGCCAACCCAACACACCCCATTTCTTACTCTTCATAACTGTGAATTTACTCATATAAGTGTTAGATCCATACCTCTCCATTGGCTGACTTCAAGCTGCTACCCTGGGCTCATTTTTGTGCTTACCATTATCTGCAATGCTTCACGGAATACCCAGCACACAGATGGGCTCAAGGTACATTCATTCACAAACAAAAGAGGCTGAGCTATATTGATGGGACCTAAAAGATGAAAAAAGAGCCCATATAGACCCCTTTTTCAAAATCTCAGTTCAGTAGAGGCAAGCTCAACCCTTAGCATGGCCAAATGAAAGGAAACAGAGCTAAAAACAAAACAAGCCAATGAATAAAATCATTTTCTCTGTTGCAATGTTTAGGCATAGACAAGAAATACAAGCAAAAAGTTTGCAAAGCTAATAAAATGCTTTGCTTAAAAAAATAAGTTGTTACCATTTGGGAGAAACAACTGTCTGCTGGAAATAGAAATATATTTCACAATCCTTTCCAGATCCCACTTAGAAATAAAATTCTGCAAGTTTTTTATTTTTTTTAAGAATGTTGATTTCTTACCAGTAATAAGAACACAACTCCTAGCATCTTTTTAACTCATTTGACCCTTTTCACATAGTTCCTGTGTGTGGTTCATTAGTCCATACATTTTGTCTCTTGCCTTCTAAAATACGTTTTTGCTTTCATGTTTTTCATACCAGGACAAGTTTTGCTTTTGATAGGCAAAAGGAACACAGATAACTAACAAACAAATTAATTATTCACATAATGGAGCTACTGGGATCAGTAGCTTTGGAGCAAAAAAACAAAGCATTCCTATGTTTTCTAGAGAAAAATAAGCAGACAGATACAAAGAAGCATCCACACACCCTTGTTTACAAGAAAATATCAAAATGACAACCTCAGCAAAACATTGGTTGGTTATAGACGCAAAGGGCTTTCCTCCAGAGCTATAATTGCCTCAAAAACATAGTTAAACATAGCAAAGGATGGTGCATGTTGCACAGTCTTTCTGTTGACTACCATGTGTTAGTTTCTTTCCTTTCAGTTCAGTTCAGTTCAGTTCAGTTGCTCAGTCGTGTCCGATTCTTTGCGACCCTATGAATGGTAGCACGCCAGGCCTCCCTGTCCATCACCATCTCCCGGAGTTCACTCAGACTCACGTCCATCGAGTCTGTGATGCCATCCAGCCATCTCATCCTCGGTCATACCCTTCTCCTCCTGCCCCCGATCCCTCCCAGCATCAGAGTCTTTTCCAATGAGTCAATTCTTCTCATGAGGTGGCCAAAGTACTGGAGTTTCAGGTTTAGCATCATTCCTTCCAAAGAAATCCCAGGGTTGATCTCCTTCAGAATGGACTGGTTGGATCTCCTTGCAGTCCAAGGGACTCTCAAGAGTCTTCTCCAACACCACTGTTCAAAAGCATCAATTCTTTGACGCTCAGCATCCTTCACAGTCCAACTCTCATATCCATACATGACCACAGGAAAAACCATAGCCTTGATAGACGGACCTTAGTCGGCAGAGTAATGTCTCTGCTTTTGAATATGCCATCTAGGTTGGTCATAACTTTCCTTCCAAGGAGTAAGCATCTTTTAATTTCATGGCTGCAGTCACCATCTGCAGTGATTTTGGAGCCCCCCAAAAAAAGTCTGAAACTGTTTCCACTGTTTCCCCATCAGTTTCCCATGAAGTGATGGGACCGGATGCCATGATCTTCGTTTTCTGAATGTTGAGGTTTAGGCCAACTTTTTTGCTCTCCCCTTTCACTTTCATCAAGAGGCTTTTTAGTTCCTCTTCACTTTCTGCCATAAGGGTGGTGTCATCTGCATATCTGAGCTTATTGATATTTCTCCCAGCAATCTTGATTCCAGCTTGTGTTTCTTCCAGTCCAGCGTTTCTCATGATGTACTCTGCATAGAAGTTAAATAAGCAGGGTGACAATATACAGCCTTGATGTACTCCTTTTCCTATTTGGAACCAGTCTGTTGTTCCATGTCCAGTTCTAACTGTTGCTTCCTGACCTGCATACAGATTTCTCAAGAGGCAGGTCAGGTGGTCTGATATTCCCATCTCTTTCAGAAGTTTCCACAGTTTATTGTGATCCACACAGTCAAAGCCTTTGGCATAGTCAATAAAGCAGAAAGAGATGTTTTTCTGGAACTCTCTTGCTTTTTCCATGATCCAGCAGATGTTGGCGATGTGATCTCTGGTTCCTCTGCCTTTTCTAAAACAAGCTTGAACGTCAGGGAGTTCACGGTTCATGTATTGCTGAAGCCTGGCTTGGAGAATTTTAATCATTACTTTACTAGTATGTGAGATGAGTGCAATTGTGCAGTAGTTTGAGCATTCTTTGGCATTGCCTTTCTTTGGAATTGGAATGAAAACTGACCTTTTCCAGTCCTGTGGCCACTGCTGAGTTTTCCAAATTTGCTGACATATTGAGTGCAGCACTTTCACAGCATCATCTTTCAGGATTTGAAACAGCTCAACTGGAATTCCATCACCTCCACCAGCTTTGTTCGTAGTGATGCTTTCTAAGGCCCACTTGACTTCACATTCCAGGATGTCTGGTTCTAGATTAGTGATCACATCATCATGACTATCTGGGTCATGAAGATCTTTTTTGTACAATTCTTCCATGTATTCTTGCCACCTCTTCTTACTATCTTCTGCTTCTGTTAGGTCCATACCATTTCTGTCCTTTATCGAGCCCATCTTTGCATGAAATATTCCCTTGGTATCTCTAATTTTCTTGAAGAGATCTCTAGTCTTTCCCATTCTATTGTTTTCCTCTATTTCTTTGCATTGATCACTGAAGAAGGCTTTCTTATCTCTTCTTTCTATTCTTTGGAACTCTGCATTTAGATGCCTATATCTTTCCTTTTCTCCTTTGCCTTTCACCTCTCTTCTCTTCACAGCTATTTGTAAGGCCTCCCTAGACAGCCATTTTGCTTTTTTGCATTTCTTTTCTGTGGGGATGGTCTTGATCCCTGTCTCCTGTACAATGTCACGAACTTCATTCTTACTTCATCAGACACTCTATCTATCAGATCTAGGCCCTTAAATCTATTTCTCACTTCCACTGTATAATCATAAGGGATTTGATTTAGGTCATACCTGAATGGTCTAGCGGTTTTCCCTACTTTCTTCAATTTAAGTCTGAATTTGGTAATAAGGAATTCATGATCTGAGCCACAGTCAGCTCCTGGTCTTGTTTTTGTTGACTATATAGAGCTTCTCCATGTTTGGCTGCATAGAATATAATCAATCTGATTTCGGTGTTGACCTTCTGGTGATGTCCATGTGTAGAGTCTTCTCTCGTGTTGTTGGAAGAGGGTGTTTGCTAGGACCAGTGCATTTTCTTGGCAAAACTCTATTAGTCTTTGCCCTGCTTCATTCCGCATTCCAAGGCCAAATTTGCCTGTTACTCCAGGTGTTTCTTGACTTCCTACTTTTGCATTCCAGTCCCTTATAATGAAAAGGACATCTTTTTTGGGTGTTAGTTCTAAAAGGTCTTGTAGGTCTTCATAAAACCGTTCAACTTCAGCTTCTTCAGCATTACTGGTTGGGGCATAGACTTTGATAACTGTGATACTGAATGTTTTGCCTTGGAAACGAACAGAGATCATTCTGTCATTTTTGAGATTGCATCCAAGTACTGCATTTCGGACTCTTTTATTGACCATGATGGCTACTCCATTTCTTCTGAGGAATTCCTGCCCACAGTAGTAGATATAATGATCATCTGAGTTAAATTCACCCATTCCAGCCCGTTTTAGTTCACTGATTCCTAGAATGTCAACGTTCACCCTTGCCATCTCTTGTTTGACCACTTTCAATTTGCCTTGATTCGTGGACCTGACATTCCATGTTCCTATGCAATATTGCTCTTTACAGCATCGGATCTTGCTTCTATCACCAGTCACATCCACAGCTGGGTATTGTTTTTGCTTTGGCTCCATCCCTTTGTTCTTTCTGTAGTTATTTCTACTCTAATCTCCAGTAACATATTGGGCACCTAATGACCTGGGGAGTTCCTCTTTTGGTGTTTTATCATATTGCCTTTTTATACTGTTCATGGGGTTCTCAAGGCAAGAATACTGAAGTGGCTTGCCATTCCCTTCTCTAGTGGACCACATTCTGTCAGACCTCTCCACCATGACCCGCCCATCTTGAGTTGCCCCGCAGACTATGGATAATCCATTTGCTGACCAAGTCAGCTTCTAAATCCTTGTCTGCCTTTGTTTATCTTCTCTCTCCTTATCTCTTTCTCTCTCTCTCCCTTTCCCTTCTTCCTTCCCTCCCTCCCTCCAGCCATCTATCCACCTATTTATCTACGGTTTATGTCTGTGTGTGTATGTATGTATCTAACCATCTATCTATCTATATGTGAGTGTATGTATGTATATATGCATGTATCCATCTATCCATGTATGTATGTATGCTCATATGTATATATTTATCACTCTGTCTATCTGTTTGTATATCTGTGTATCAGTCAGTTCAGTTGCTCAATCGTGTCCAACTCTGCAGTCCTATGGACTGCAGCACACCAGGCTTCCCTGTCCATCATCAATTCTTGGAGCTTGCTCAAACTCATGTCCATCAAGTTGGTGATGCCATGCAACCATCTATGTATTGCGTTGGCCAAATTTTCATTCAGATTTTCCTGTAACATCATATGGGAAAACCAAATGCACTTTTCTGCCAACTCAATACATATGCATGTTTGTGTGTTTGTGTGTATGTGTTTATGTGTAACTATCTATGTATCTATCCATCTGTGTACGTACGTGTGTATCAAGAGAATTGGAGATGACTGAGCACACATGCAGGTATCTATTTATTGATTGATCAGTCTATACATCTCTCATTTTAGCTTCAATCTGCATCCTCTAATTTTACCTCTCACCTGTTTGCTTGACAGCTTGGTAGCTAACCCTGCTGGGTGAATTCTGACTTCCTATATTTGGTTATATTTGTTCCTACAATGCATCAAAGTTCACCATTTGGCAGAAAGCCACGGGGGTTACTTGTTTCCCTTCACTTCCTTGACCACACATGCTGGCTCCAGTTAGTTCGTGAGAAAGAAGACCTTGGAGGACATAACCAGGGGTGAACACACTGAAAGATGCAGGTGCAGAATATAGTTTGAGGCCCCTAACTGAGTAGACTAAAACACCTGGGAAAAACTTGTTTTTCCAGCAGCTATGGGGGAGCCTGGTGGGCTGCCATCTATGGGGTCACACAGAGTCGGACATGACTGAAGTGACTTAGCAGCAGCAGCAAGGCAACTATGGCAACATATTGGTCTGCATACTTTCCCCCTCTACTAATAGAAAATACACATTCAGCTCTGTTGTAAATTAATTACTTTTCATATGATTAAAAGAATGAATCATAGAAGGATTCTTTACTCAAACTGATATATAACGACACTGAATATTAATTTTACATAAAATGCATAAATGATATGACAAAAATGCAGCTTGACATTATTTTTTGCATGAGATCAGAAGAGCATAAAGGTAGAGGACTAAAACTAAGACAATTCTATGAAGGTATTTCTGCCAAGGAGAAAACAAATATTTGTGCTAGACATCACTTCAAAGAACTGTGGGTTCTGGTACAATTCTGTGTTGCCCAGTAGAAATGTTACATTTTGAAGCCAGACCAGCATGGATTCAAATCTTGAATGTACAAATTATCAGAGATGTTCCTTGGCCAAGTTATTTGAATTCTGTGGGTCCAGATTCTTCTATTAGAAAAGAGGTATGAAAAAATCGATATCACAGAGATTGTTTAAGGAATTAACCCAAATAATAAATTTCTAGTGTGTGGAAAAAACCTACTACATAATAGATGCATAATATTTATTAAGAAGAATGTATAAGGAGTAAGATAGTTTCTACTAAAGGCAGTTTAGAATTTAAGCTATTAACAATGTAGGTAAGTTAATGAGAAGAGAACACATAGGAAAATTTATTCTGAAAGGAGATACAATTTGATCACTAAAGTGAATTGAATTGAGAAAGTCATCTTATTGAGTTCAACTTATTGGCCTGCTTAGATCATTCTGTACCTGGTGTAACTTAGGCAATAAAAACCAAAGAAAACAGCTTCCTCACTCATTGCCCTCAGTAAATTGCCACTTGCACTGGGCAGATGGTATTTTGGCAGTTCACTTTAGTGCTTCTTTTGGTAATTCCTGAGTCTTTTTTATTTTTTAGCTCTTGTGTATTAATAGAAAATTCAATCAGAATCAGTGACCATCTTGTTAATCCAGAGCACTTCCTGTTGCCATGGAAAAATAAAAAAGGCAAGGTAAGACCAGGCACCAGGAAAGGCAGGTGAAAAAAAGCAGGGAGCAAGTCAAGCTTTTCTTAGAGGAAGAAAGCTGAGGGAAGACATGAATCTGGATGAAGGACACAAAGCAAAGTGACTTCTTTCATCTTTGCTTTGTGCCCAGAAAATTTAAATTGAGGCATTAAGATATTTATCATGGGAATCTTTTAAAGGGCCAATTAGCATTTACTATGCACCAAGATTGCTTACTGTGAAGAAATGTTAGCAGGAATGAAGAACTATAAAAGCTGATGAGAAAAAGGTCAAATAATCTAAACAGGATAAAATGGTATATACTCAACAATTACCCCAATGGTGAAAAAATGGCTTTGATTGCTTTTAAAAGAAAAAGTCTTTTTTGTTGTTGTTTTTTTTTAAAGGCTAATCCTTTAAGCCAGTTGTTTTTCACAAGTCTCTCAGAATGGGTTCTGTAAATGAAATCTCTAAATAGCTCAGTTAAGTAAGTTCACAGAATCAAAATCTCTTTAATAGAGACAAGAGCTCTAATGCATTTTGACAGCCACACTGGAAATTAAGACTGAGATTATATCGCAAAGAGTAAAGCCATATTGAAATGTGTTCATCCAATCCTGTCATCTCTTTCAGAATCCCCGAGCTAGTCTTCTGAATAATTTGCTCAGATAGGTTTCCTAAGTATCATATTTGAGTAACCCTGACTTTTGATTTGTCTTTTGTTATTCTTTGCCAAAAGAGAAAATGAAAGAAAGGAAAGAAGTAAGCAGAGGAAGGAAAAGAGAAAGGGGAGAAGAAGGAAGGGGGAATAAATACCAAAACCATGCTTTGGTCAGTTTGTTTTGACAATTTAAGTCTCAAATTATTTGAGGAATTATGAAGAAACATGCTTCATTAACACTGTTCAGAATTCCTTAAATATATTCTGGGATGTACAGGTAGTTGAGACTGACATAGACTGACCTCAGAGTACTCCTAAATTATTTGACTTTTTAGTTTGCTTTGTAACCACTTTCCAAATATTAACTATTTTATTTATTGGGGTATAGTTGCTTTACTAATTGTGTTAGTTTCTGCTGTACAATGAAGTGAATCTCTCTCCCACTGCCCTTCCATCCTACCCTTCTAGGTTATCAGAGAACACTGATCTGAGCTCCTTGTTCTATACAGCAGGTTCCCACTAGCTATTAAACTACAATGAGATATTACATCACATTGGTCAGAATGGCTATCATCAAAAAAATCTACTAACAGTAAATGCTGGCTAGGGTGTGGATGAAAGGGAACCGTCTTGTACTATTGGTAGGACTGTAAACTGATTCACAGCCATGTTGGAAAACAGTATGCAAGTTCCTTTATAAAGCTAAAAAAAGAACTACCATGTGACCCAGCAATCCCACTCTTGGTCATATACCCTGAGAAAACCATAATTCAAAAAGATACATGCAGTGTTCTTTTTGCAGCACTGTTTACAATAGCCAGGACTTGGAAACAACTCAAATATTCTCTAACAGATGAATGCATGAAGAATATGCTTATTTTATTTTAATTTTTTTTTATTCCTTTGTTTTCTTTGAATTTTTTTCTCCTAATCATTTAATTTAGGCAAAAGGAATGGGCACACTTAATTAAATAAACATAGTTTTGGTTAGTGGAGAAGGCAATGGCACCCCACTCCAGTACTCTTGCCTGGAAAATACCATGGGTGGAGGAGCCTGGCGAGCTGCAGTCCATGAGGTCGCGAAGAGTCGGACACTACCGAGCGACTTGACTTTCACTTTTCACTTTCATGCATTGGAGAAGGAAATGGCAACCCACTCCAGTGTTTTTGCCTGGAGAATCCCAGGGACGGGGGAGCCTGGTGGGCTGCCGACTCTGGGGTCGCACATAGTCGGACACAACTGAAGTGACTTAGCAGCAGCAGCAGCAGTTTTGGTTAGATTTGAATCCATGCCTGTTTACCATTGCGTATTGTGAACTAAGATATGGAGACCATGTAAGGTCATGTCCCCAAGCTCTCTGGCCTTCAGATGTCATGTTTCCTTTAATTTCCATGTGACATGAGCCAGCCTCCATTATCCATGATTGCTGTGGCCTCTAAAGTTTTCTAAGATGCTAAGGAAGGCATACCTGTTCTTCAAATCTATCTTGGCTGTTATTCTTTATCTCAGCCAGGACTGATGGCCTTTTGGTGTATCAGGATCTACTCCTCCAGATTTTCATAGAAAAGTCATGGTTTCTACCTGTACTTATCAAAAGTAAAACTTAACTGTAGAGTTTTGAGATATGAAGAAAGTTTGAGAATAACTCAAAGAAAATTACATCATGGAAAAGCTTTCAAACTGATAATCCTATATTAAAGACTCTAGATTTACACATGGTTCGACACCTTCTAGCAGGAGGCCCAGCTCAGCATCTCTGTCCTTCACCCCTGGCTCAGAACTCCATTTCAGAAAGTCACATAACTGCCCTCCGGAGTATCTTTGACCAGCCCTCCTGTGCTCCAAAGCAAGGGGTGCCTCCTTCTCAGATTTCTTTAAGGACCTGTTAAAAGAGACCAGGATGCAGTAGTCTCCCCACCCCAGGCTCAGGCTGCTCTGGGCACAGGCCACTTGCCATTGTCATGGGTTTCAGCTCATCTGAATAGGATTGTGGAGTTTACTTTGGCAGAAGCATAAACACATGGAATCATTATGCTTTATTTTCTCCAAAATGAAAGTACAATTTCTCCCTATTATGAATGAGAAAGCATGATTTGCTTTACACTAGCAGTTTGTCTTGGTTTCTAGCCACCGAGGTTTTAAAGTGTTCAGAGTAAATTAGAGAACCCTCTATAAGAGATGTCAGTCATAGTTCACACATTTCTAATACCTAATTGTTATAGCTATTGTGTGCTTTTTCTAGCCATTAATAAAAAGAGAAGAAAGAGCATGGTAATAGGAGGGACAGAAATGATATATTACTGAATCAGCATCAGAAATGCAGCCCCTGACAGCTTACCACTTAGACTCCCATGGAGAGTGTGAGCCTGTCCTGACCCTCTGCTGACAAGCTACATATTAACAAAAAGAAGGTGAATCATGAACATGTGATGAGCATTTGCTGCATGAAAGAATTGAACAGTATTTTACATGTACCATCTTCTTTCATCCTTATAACAGGCCTCTGACATATGCAGAGCTGTTTTTCCCATTTCACAGAGGAGAAAACAAAGGCACAGAGAGGTTAAAAAACTTACCCAGTCCCCAATGTGACAAAGACAAGATTGTAGCCCATTTGGCTGTGTTTCACTTTTTTCACTGTATTCTGTGCTCTGAGTATCACACATTCTATCTGCACGCCAAAGGAATCTAACCAAGATCAAATTGAGAATCTCAGCTCTGTGCCCATAAAAGTGTCAAGGCCTCATGTCATGGCTGTGTTTTATTGATATTTTCATTTTTAATCAATAAAATAGCAATTAAAGTACTTTGGATCTTAGCTTGTGGTAAATGCAGGGTTTAAGACTCTTCCAAAATTTAAATTTATTCAAAAAAAGAACTCTTACAGATGAAACAAGCATGTCCGTTAATAAAGCAAATAAATGAATAAAGATGTAAATAGGGAGTGTTTGATATGGGATCTATAAGGTCAAGGTTTAGGTTTAAGTACATGTTTAGTATGCAATGCTAAACAAATATGGATGTTATCAGATGGATCACATGTATATTTATAAATTTATATATATAAAACTGTGTTCTGAAAAACTGTATTGAATATTTATATAATATATGTAAAAATGTAATAGTTATATGTTTAGTATGTAATGCTAAGCAACTGTGGAGGTTATCAGATGGATAAGATATGTATATATATATATAAAATGGATTATATAACATAAAATGGAATACATATTACATAAAATATATATGATATAATATATATAAGATCAACTATAAACGTATATTTATATAAATTTACATATTGAAATTATCTATAAATATAGAACACTCACATTATAAATATTATATGCTCATATATAATAGTTATATTTTAATATGCAATGCTAGACAAGTGGGTAAGTTCTCAGATGGACAATATATAATAAAATGGATTAAATCATATAAAATGGAGTATATGCAGTATACATAATATATATAGACTATTAGCAATGACTTACTCATATATTTATTATATATATCATATATATAATACTTATATATAGATTCATATATGTATGTGTGTATGTATAATTTTGCTCTGAAAAAGTGTAGTCTTTCATAGTGGCAATCATATATATACACAGATAATAGTATAATAGAAAGTAGCCAGTATTAACTGCCATGATGAAGTTAGAAATTGTGCAAAAGGGCAGCTCAGAGGAGAGGAAGAAACAGCCATGTGGAGCAAGGAGGAAGGAGGTTTGAACTGGTGGGCAGACCTGGGCTGAATTCCCAGGTCTACCATGGGCAACTTACTGGACCCCTATGTCTCAGATACTTCATTTTCCAAATGCCCAGAATCAACACAGGACATTAGGAGGACTGAGATGAGAACAGGTACTTGGCTCATTATCTTCCTCCAAGAGATACTAGTTTCCCTCCCTCCTTTGCCTGGAGAACTAGGATTTGTTTAACAAAAAGTCGACATTTGACACGGGCTTGAAGAATAATTATGATTGAACTGAAAATGTAGAGCTAACAATACTAGCAGTTAATACCTGTGTAAGTCATACATTGCACATGAATTTGAGCAAACTCTGTGAAATAGTGAAGGACAGAGGAGCCTGGTTCATTGCAGTCCACTGGGTCACAAAGAGGTGGACATTACTTAGCAACTGAACAATTACAAGGTTATACATTATTCCACAACTTCATATTTTGGAAAAACATAGTCTAAGCAATATTCAAACTATATACATGAGTGCATATGTTCTTTAGAATAATTCTGGCACAAAGTATGAGCCATCTACACATGAACAAATACAAACATATGGATACTCCTGCATCTATATAGACATGCACCCACACATTCCTCTCAACCATCCCCTGAGAAATGCTCCTTGTCGCCTTTTTAAAGTTAGGTGAATATTAGGACAAAAAAGTACTTACCCAAGCTCTCACATTCAGTAAGTGATGGAACAAGAGTTTGAGCCTGAGAGCATCCTTTTAAATCCGCATGAAAGTAACTCCATAGCACAAAAGGACCAAAATGAAATTGCATGGAACATCTGTGGCCTGTGACTGTAGACGGCCCCAGTTTTGGGAGTTTACAATACATGCAGGGATTGCAAGAAAGAAGACTCGTAAAGCAGAATAAAATCAGCTTTGAGTGAGGACCTTGAATGTCAAGTGGAGGATCTCAGAATCCCTTTTGCCTGGATTCAAATGTGGTCAACACTGAAGTCAGACCAAGTGTAGAATCATCAAGTGGCATATTCTGAAAATCACTACTTAAATTGGGGAGCAAAGCAAAGTATGAATAGGGTCTGAGTGTCCCCTGCTGCAGGGAGGTACACACTCATTTATCCAGCCCTAATCCTCTGCATTTGATACAGAGCATGCAGACCTCCCTGCTGTTTATGCGCAAGAGCAACTGGAAGGATGATTGATGTGAGCCATAGAAGCTGCTGCTGCAAACTGCTAGGGAAGGGGAAACAATGCATAGTTATAGGGGAACTGGTCTGGGATAAAAGAAGATTTAATGAATGATTCCTTTCCTATTGATTATTATCTCCATTTAATGGATGAAGAAACCAAGATACTGAAAGATAATATGAATGGCCTTTGGCTACACATGGAGCAAGAATAGCTGGTAAATGTCAAGGGTCTCTTCCTGTAAAGCCCTGCATTGTGCAGCCTAGGGTCCAGCAACACTTCTCAAGGGGGGATCAGGGATAAGAAGCAGAGTGAAGAATGGAAACCTTATCTATTTTCCACCTTCTGTGGGCTACAGTCTGTGCAGAGTACTAGAGAGAAAATTAGTGAGGGCAGAGATTCTCATGATGAGTGCTATCTGGAGGCGGAGACCACCATAAATGCATCCATTCTGACCTTTGTACTGGTGTGCTGCTGAGACAGGAGAGAGAATAGCAGTAAATAAAGAGTGTCACCAGCTGAAACAAAGAGGTTGGAAAGAACACAGTGAAGGAGGTGCTTAAAAGAGGCATTTGCTGGTGTGCTTGAGGGAACCTTTAGTAGTCTGATATGGTGGAAGGAGGGCTGGGGGCAGAGAGGAGAAGCAGGAGATGGTTTGGAAAACAGAAGGTTTTATAGGGTATACAAGGAAATCTTTCCTTGATTTTAAAGGTAAAGAACTCTGTTTTCAGATTGTTTAGATGGGAGTAACACCAGAGTGAAAACATTGTCTGGAGGATGTTATGGCACCCAGGAATCAGATCGTGAAGGTGGGGATGCAAAATGAGGGAGGAGAGCCATCACCAGATATTAACCTCAGGTTTTATTTATTCAACACCAGACCTCAGAGCTTGCAGCAGATATTCAGGTATTTTTGTCTCAGTTTATTAGCCAAACTAATATCAGATATTAATTATTTTGGCATATAAAATTATCCTTCCTTCTCTCCTTCCCTCCCTCTTTCCTTCCTTCCTTTTCTCCCTCCCTTCCTTTTTTATTCCTTTATGCTTCAAGTGTCCCTTTTAAGAATGGAAATGCTGATTTTTGCCTAGGAAGGGTCATTGCTTGAATTACTATTGATTTAACAACAACAACAAAAATTTGAAAGTCAGTTAAGAGCAGAAATGGGACAAAGGTGTGAAAGAGAAGAGAAGGAGATCCTGATGAACTGGGCCTATTACATAGTTTTGCCAGAGGCTGACACTGAGTTGACATCACTTTGCAGAGTGCTACTTTGAGATCCAATCTCAGGAAAATGAATTTTAAAAAAGACACATGATGTCTGCTTTCAGGTTCTTGTTTCCAGTGACAGTCTGCTATCTCTTCAAAGATTCCTATTCAGGGAAGTTAAGTTATCTTAGGAGAAAATCAGGTACTTGACAGGTAAATTGGGTTTTATCTGCTGTTGTAGACGTTCGTTTTGGAAGGGAGCCTAAAAAGCTCTGAGGAGGAAATAATGATATGAACATCCTGGAACCTTTTAGGCTTCACTTGGTCATTTTAGAGACAGCACCAGGCTCAACGGATATACTGTGTAAGACAGTAGGAACCATACGCACAGTCTGCAGGAAGCTGTGGGCTCAACACCTTGGCCTTGTAGGCACAGATTGTTATCAAGGAAGAAATACGAGAAGTGTGAGCTGCCCACCAGCTCCTCTGACGCTTCTCCCTCAAATAGATCCTGATAGACTAGGGAGTATAGGATTTCTGAACCATATACATTGAACCTTACTGTTTCTTTTGCTCTCCGAAGTGTGCTACTCTGAGAGTTCACAGCATTAAAGCGCTGTGGTAGTAGAAGGAATTCTCACATGTCACTGTTTCCCTTTAACTAGGAAATGCGTTTCATTGAGAAACTATCTGCTAACTCCTCTCTCGGTTTGTCCACCAAAAGCTGTGAACGTGAACTTCCCTTATTTATGGCATTGTATTCGCATGTCTATGGAGCACAGTTAAGAAGCTCCAAGGAAAAAATGATAATAGGCTCTCTAATGAAACAAATTAGGAGAGCAGAGGTTGCCGATCATTCCTTCACCGAGCAAACCTTTGTGGGCTTCAGCTGTGATTCTAGGCGAAGGCACATGATTCTTGTAGTACCATGGAGAGAGACAAGAAGATAAATAAATAGCTGTATTTGGTTCTTCAGGTGCGATGCAGGTAGGAAAGAGTAAAGCGAGATAGGCAGGGGGATATTGGGGAGGGAAAGGTCTTGGGGAGATCACTTATTAAAGATATAAGTAAGTAAGTGAAAGCTGCTCAGTCGTGTCTGACTCTTTGCGACCTCATGGACTATACAGTCCAAAGAATTCTCCAGGTCAGAATACTGGAGTGGGTAGTCTATCCATTCTTCGGGGGATCTTCCCAATCCAGGGATTCCCTGGTGGCTCAGAGGTTAAAGCATCTGCCTGCAATGCAGGAAACCTGGGTTTGATCCCTGGGTCAGGAAGATCCCCTGGAGAAGGAAATGGAAACCCACTCCAGTGTTCTTGCCTGGAGAATCTCATGGACCGGGGAGGCTGGTGGGCTACAGTCCACGGGGTCGCAAAGAGTCGGACATGACTAATTGACTTCACTTCACTTCCCAATCCAGGAATCAAAACAAGGTCTCCCGCATTGCAGGTAGATTCTTTACCAGATGAGCCACAAGGCAAGCCAGTATTAAAGCTATGGTGAAGCACATTTAGGGCTGAAGGCTGCCAGCTTTGTTTTGCACTTTTCCCTTCACTCCACAGCTTTACTCTGGATACTCCAGTTAATCTCTTTCTTGCTTTGGCTCCCGCCCTTGCTACCATGTCTCTGCTTAACGCCAAGTCCTCTGATAGGCCAAGTCCTCCTGTCAACTCTGACGCTCCTCCATTTCACAGAGGAGTAAGTCCAGAAAACTTTTGATTTCACTTCCAGAAATTGAAGAAGGGCAAAGGCATTGTTTCTCTTTGTTTTAGTGGAGTGTGAAAAGTCTAATTTTGCTAAGAGGGTATTTCAGTCTTTCCAGGCATGTGTCATATGGACAAGCTGCCATATGTGTTGGTGTTACAGTTCTCAGCGCAGAGGTGGAAACATAAATACATGACATATCTCAACAGTCACTTTGGTACCCTTTATATGTAACACAGCAGAAGTTACACAAAAACCAGAACTCTGAACAAATTCAGCAGTGGCAATGGAGGACTTTGGTGTCATCAGCGTATACTCATTTTAAAAAACAAATACCTTTACATTCATATTATCCTCAAGAATAATTAGCACTCTGGATCATCCAAGCCAGTAGACAGTAAACCCACATTCCTATTGAGCTGTGAGTTGATAGACATAATTTCTACATTATTACTTGATTGTATTTTATTTTCTAGTAAAACATGACCCAGACACAAACATTGTCATAGAGAAGATGGTAGCTAATTGTGTAAATAATGTTTCTATTGGTCTGGGGAAAGTTTTGATCAACTTAATTCAAAAACTTCCTTCAAATCAGTAAAGCTTACTTGTTAAAGCCAGTGGTGATTAGAAAGTCCTTCAATTTCATTTTTTTTTTTCCCCTTTGGCTGCGCTGAGTCTTCAATGCTGCATGTGGGTTTAGTCTAGTTGTGGAGAGTGGGGCTACTCTAGTTGCAGTGTGCTGGCTTCTGATTGTGGTGGTTTCTCTTCTTGCAGAGCATGGGCTCTAGGGTGGGCCAGCTTCAACAGCTGTGGTGCATGGGCTCAGTAGTTACAGCTCACAGACTTAGTTTTCCTGTGACACGTGGAATCTTCCTGGACCAGGGATCAAACCTGTGTCCCCTGCATTGACAATTGGATTCTCAACAACTGGACCACGAGTGCTGCTGCTACATGCTAAGCTGCTTTAGTCATGTCTGACTCTTTGTGACTCCATGGACTGTAGCTCACCAGGCCCCGCTGTCCATGGGATTCTCCAGGCAAGAATACTGGAGTCATTTGCCATGCCCTCCTCTGGAGGATCTTTCTGACTCAGGGATAGAAGCTGCATCTCTTATGTCTCCTGCACTGGCAGACAGGTTTGTTACACTAGCACCACCTGAGAAGTCCTCAATTTTTTTTTTTTAAATAGCTTTATCTTTTCCTAGTGCTTGTAACTCTTGAAATTCAGTAAACTCTATTTGTGCTTGAGTTACTGATGAAATAGTTTTAATACAGATTACAGAGGATCACCCTGGTTCATCACACTAGGAGAATGGTGAAGAAATGGGGGTATAGAGTTAGTGTGGTATTCAACACATTGTAAATCTCCAAGACTTCAATAAATGGCAATAGACAGTGTAAAAAAAAAAAAAAAAGGAGTGGAGAGTGGGCCCACCTTTCTAGCTTGATCTGAATAGTTGGCAAAAAGGATGACTGATCCATGTCACTTCCCACGCACTAGGCTCCTCTTGTCCGTGGGATTTTCCAGGCAAGAATACTAGAGTAGGTTGCCATTTCCTCCTCCAGTGGATCTTCTCCACCCAGGGATCAAACCTGCATCACCTATTTGAAAAAATAGATATACCTTTAAAAACTAAAGTGCATTTTCTATATATAAAGTGAATTTAGAGGGTACACCTGGACCAATATAAATATATACATATACCCTCTAACCACTACCCAGATCAAGATAGAGGCTGTCTCCAGCATCTCAAATGGGACCACTCTCATATACAGGTCAAGAGCCAGCTGATTGGTCCTAATTTCTTTAAATAACTGCTTCTATAAAATTACAAGTAGATATACCATATATAGGCTTCCCAGGTGACATTAGTGGTAAAGAACCCTCCTGCCAATGTAGGATACATAGAGACGTGGGTTTGATCCCTGGGTTGGGAAGATCCTCTGGAGGAGGGCATGGCAATCCACTCCAGTATTCTTGCCTGGAGAATCCCATGGACAGATGAGCCTGGGGTGCTACAGTCCATAGGGTTGCACAGAGTTGGACATTACTAAAGTGACTTAGTATGCACGCATACGACATAGACGCTTATAATGGGCAATGTACTGCAAACAAATTAGAAAAAAATTCCAATGGTTTAATTATCTTTTTTAACTCCTTAAAGTCTATCATTTCAGAATCTCTGTGAGCCAAAAGTGGTCAACACCTACTGCCTTCCTCTCATTTTCCTCTCGGCCTGTCAGAAATAAATTCAACAAGAACCCCTGAATAGTAGTTTGGAACATGGAAGCCTGAGTGGGTTTATCCATCTTAGCTATAACTCTGTGGTTTGCATGTTAATTACCTCCCTGCCTTATTAAATATATCTTATTAAATGCCCAAAGCTGATTTCCTAATTAGCTCTGGGCTGCTAGTCCTTAGTTTACGTTTCCACTCTTTTGTGGGGAGAGCCTTTGGATGTCATTCAGAAATTTTAAGTAGGGTTGACAAATGCCTTATGTGGGACTGGAGGATATATTAACAAGTCATTGTTTCAATATATACTTTTACAGAAAGATATTTGTACCCAAGAATCAGCTATTGAAATCTGTCTTTCTCTTTCTGTCTCTTTCTTTAAAAGCATGGCTTGCATTGGTGAGAGTCTACTGTGTGCAGTGTCATTTGCAATGGTATTTGATGTAAGATGCAATCCTGGAGATTATATTTTAATACCTTTCCTGATGAGAAAACCAAGATTCATAAACATTATGTCCATTTGTTTATTCACTCAGTCATTCAGCAACTCAGTGTGAGTGACGTCAGGCTATGTGCAGTTCATTGATTTTGAAACAACTACACATTTTTGGTTTGGATTAGTGAATGCTCTTGTGTACTTTTAAGAAATACTGTGAGCTACTTCACTTTGTCTGATGATCTCCAGGTCCATTCATTTTGCTGCAGATGGCATTTCATTCTTTTTTATGGCTGAGTAATATTCCATTGGGCTTCCCTGGTGGCTCAGTAATAAAGAATCCAACTGCTAATACAGAAGACACAAGTTCAATGCCTGTATTGGGAAGATCCCATGGAGAAGGAATTGGCAACTTACTCCAGTATTCTTGCCTGGGAAATCCCATGGGCAGAGAAGACTGGTGAGCTGCAGTCCATGGGGTCACAAAAGAGTTGGACATGACTTAGCAACTAAAGCAACAACAAAAATATCCATATATAAATAAATAAATATAAATATGTGTGTGTGTGTGTATGTTCATTGGAAGGACTAATGTTGAAGGTGAAGCTCCAATACTTTGTCCACCTGATATGAAGAGCTGATTCATTAGAAAAGATCCTGATGGTAGGAAATATTGAAGGCAAAAGGAGAAAGGCATTGCAGAGGATGAGATTAGATGAGATTAGATAGCATCACCTACTCAATGGACATGAGTCTGAGCAAATTCCAGAAGACAGTGAAGGACAAGGACAAGATTTAGTGACTCAACAACATACACACACACACACACGCACACATACACACACACACACACACACACACACACCACATTTTATTTATCCATTCATCCATCAATGGACACTTGGGTTGCTTCCATGTCTTAGCTAGGGTAAATAGTGCAGAAAGAGCTAAAGACAAATATCATATGGTATTGCTTATATGCAGAATTTAAAAAAATGATACAAACTTATTTACAAAACAGAAACTGACATAGAATACAAATTTATGGTTTCCAAAGCAGAAAGGGGGAGGAGGGATAATGTAGAATTTGGGGTTAACATGTACACACTGTTGTTCAGTCACCAAATCTTGTCCAACTCTTCATGACTCCATGGATGGCAGGATGCCAAACTTCCCTATCCTTCACCACCTCCCTGAATTTTCCCAAGTTCATGTCCATTGAACTGGTGATGCCATCCAACCATCTCATCCTCTGTTGCCTCTTCTCCTTCTGCCTTCAATCTTTCCCAGCATCAGGGTCTTTTCCAATGAGTCCACTCTTTGCAAAAAGTGGGGCTTCAGCAATAGCAATAGTTCTTCCAATGAATATTCAGGGTTGATTTCCTTTAGTATTGACTGGCTTGATCTCCTTGCTGTCCAAGGGACTCTCAAGAATTTTCTCCAGTACCAAAGTTCAAAGGCATCAATTCTTCAGTGTTCAGCTTTTTTCATTGTCCACTTTTCACATCTGTATATGACTAGTGGAAAAACAGGGCTTTGACTATATGGACCTTTGTCAGCAAAGTAATGTCTTTGCTTTTTTAATACGCTGTCTAGTTTTGTCATAGCTTTTCTTCCAAGGAGCAAATATCATTAAATTTCATGGCCGCAGTTCACCCTTCACAGTGATTTTGGAGCCCAAGGAAAAAAGTTTGCCACTGTTTCCATTGTTTCCCCTTCTATTTTGCCATGAAGTGATGAGACTGGATGCTATGATCTTCGAGTTTTAAGCTGGCTTTTTCACTCTTCTCCTTCACCCTCATCAAGAGGATCTTTAGTTCCTTATTTCTGATATTTCTCCCGCCAATACTGATTCCAGCTTGTAACTCTTTCAGCTTGACACCTGGAAAAATGTGCTCTACATTTAAGTTAAATAAACAGGGTGAAAATAAACAGCCATTCCTGCATTGTTCATTGAAGTAGGCCTTCTTGTCTCTCCTTGCTCTTCTCTGGAACTCTGCATTTAGTTGGGTGTAAATTTCCCTTTTCCCCATGCTTTTTGTTTCTCTTATTTCTTCACCTATTTGTAAAGTCTTCTCAGACAACCACTTTGCCTTCTTGCTTTTATTTTTCTTTAGGATGTTTTTTTTTGCTGTCTTCTGTACGATATTGTGAACCTCTGTCCATAGTTCTTCAGGTATCCTGTTTACTAGATCTAATCCCTTGAATCTGTTTGTCACCTCCACTATATAATCATAGAGAATTTGATGTAAGTCATACCTGACTGGCTTAGTGGTTTTCCCCTTTCTTTAATTTAAGCCTGAATTTTGCTATGAAAAACTGATGATCTGAGCCACAGTCAGTTCCAGGTCTTATTTTTCCTGACTGTATATTGCTTCTCCATCTTTGGCTACAAAAAAATGTAGTCAATTTGATTTCAGTACTGACCATTTGGTGATGTTCATGTGCAAAAGTCATTTCTTGTGCTGTTGAAAAAGGGTGTTTGCAAAATTCTGTTAGGCTTTGGCTTGCTTCATTTTGTACTTCAAGGCCAAACTTGCCTGTTACTCCAGATATCTCTTGACTTTCTACTTTTGCATTCCAATCCCCTATTGTGAATAGGACATCTTTTTTTGGTGTTAGTTCTAGGAGGTCTTCTAGATCTTCATAGAACTGATCTTCTTCAGTTTCTTTGGCATTAGTGGTTGGGGCATAGACTTGAATTACTGTAATGTTGAATGGTTTGACTTGGAAATGAAACGATCATTTTTGTTGTTTTTGAGGTTGCAAGTTGCTGCTGCTGCTGCTAAGTCGCCTCAGTCGTATCCAACTCTGTGTGACCCCATAGACAGCAGCCCAACAGAAAGCAAGTACTGCATTTTTGGACTCTTCTTGATTATGAGGGCTACTCCATTTCTTTTATAGTATCTTGCCCAAAGTAGTAGATACAATGGTAATCTGAATTCTATTCACTCATTCTCATCTATTTTAGTTCACTAATTGCTAAGATGTCAATATTTACTCTTGCCATCACTCGCTTGACCATGTCCAATTTACCTTGATTCATGGACCTAACATTCCAAGTTCCTATACAGTACTGTTCTTTATAGCATTGGATTTTACTTTCATCACCAGACATATCCACAGTTGAACATTGTTTCCACTTTGGTCCATCCTCTTCATTCTTTCTGGAGCAATTAGTAGAGTCTCTGTTCTTCCCCAGCAGCATATTGCCCTTCTGACGGAAGGCTTGTCTTTCAGTGTCATTTCTTTTTGCTTTTTTATATAGTTCATGGGGTTCTCACAGGAAACACACTGGGGTGGTTTGCCATTCCCTCCTCCAGTGGATCACATTGTGTCAGAACTCTCCATCATGACCTGTCTATCTTGGGTGGCCCTCCATGGCATGGCTCATAGTTTCATTGAGTTACACAGGCCCCTTCACCACAAGGCACTGATCCATGAAGGGGATATACACACTATTATTGGTGGCTCAAATGGTGAAGAATCTGCCTGAAATGTGAGAGACCCAGGTTCAATCACTGAATCAGAAAGATCCTGTGAAGAAGGGAATGGCAACCCACTCCAGTCTTCTTGGCTGGAGAATTCCATGAACAGGGGAGCCTGGCAGGCTACAGTCCATGGAGTAGCAAAGAGCTGGACATGACTGAGCAACTTACAGCCTATATAAAATAAATAACCAACAAAGACCTTCTGTATAGCACAGGGAACTCTACTCAACCTTTCATAATAACCTCTAAGGGAAAAGAATCTAAAAAAGAATATATATATATATATATAACTGAATCACTTTGCTGTATATCTCAAACTAACACAACATTGTAATCAGCTATATTGCAATACAAATTAAACAAAACAAAATAAAACACATTCCATACACTGAGCTACACACCCCAGTTTAAAATAACATGCAACCTGTATTTCCAAGGCAGTTATAGTCTAAGAGCCTTGCCAAGGACAACAGAGAGAATCTCAGAATTTGTTAAGATTAGCACCCAAAGCTCATGCCCTTTCTTTCCCTTTTTTACCACTTCTCTTAATCCTGATCCTGGGGCACTGTGATATGTTTGGCAGGACACATGACTTGAAATAAGAAATCTCCCTGAGAAATCCTGATATTTTCTTTAAAGGTTACTGAGGTAGAATTTGGGGCTTGTTATTTCTTGTCCACACTGCAGTTAGGCAAAATAGCAACATCTTCCGTGTGGCACCTGGCTGCTTGCAATCCAGCTGCCAGTCAGAGCTGTCAGTATAGTATATTCACTCAACCTGATGTATTCCTTGCCTCCAGATGAGATGTTCCAATAGCAGCTAACCCAGATGGGTCCACTCTCCATTGATAAGTGCTGGCTGGAGTACCCCTTAGCCTCACCATTTATGCCCCCTCCATTAGCTGCCTAATAAAGCAGGAAAATAGCATCTGCATCTTCATTATGACACCAGGATCTTCCATTTGTCAACCAAAATGTTGCTTATTGTCAAGGAATGGGTATATGAAGCAGCTGAAGGCTTACTCTACCTCTTTCCCTTCAATTACCTGTGACTCCTTCTGTCTGCCCAGGAAGAAGAACTCCCTCACCCTCACCCCACATCGAGAACACACTCTGCGTGCTTGTTTTGTTTTATAAGCACATAGGGCCTTAACACCTCTGGTCAAGCTCCTTTAACTTTAGAAGTAGGAAGGGAGACAGAAAGACCAATGTTAGCATTGCATTCCTGCGAAGGAACAAAATCAATGAGCAGCTTTATCATGAATCATATGCGTGATTTCTTAAGATAGTAATGATACCATATATATGGTGACAAAGTGTAAAACCTGAACCCAAACTAAGTATAATACCACTTGTGGTAGAGTGAGAACAAAACAGACCCCTGACAAGTAATATATGTGTTGCTGGTGCTGGTGCTGGTGCTGCTGGTGCTGCTGCTGCCGCTGCTGCTGCTGCTAAGTCACTTCAGTCGTGTCCGACTCTGTGGAACCCCATAGACGGCAGCCCACCAGGCTCCTCTGTCCCTGGGATTCTCCAGGCAAGAACACTGGAGTGGGTTGCCATTGCCTTCTCCAATGCATGAAAGTGAAAGTGCTGCTCAGAATTAACTTCTCTGATTTCTGGGGTTTCCTGGTAAGGTGGGGACACTATAGATATTGGCTGCACAATTGTAAGATGTGTTGCAAATTCAGAAAAGTTAAACGTGTGTGTGTGTAGGTGGGTGTGTGTATGCTGGGGTGCCTCCTTCAGTGAGGAAGCTGGCTAAAACCTTCCTGATGATAAAGAGAGTGAGGCAAAGTAAAATATGCAGAGGGCCAAGCAATTTTTTGGTTTCAGAAACATGACATAAAAGGGTGTTATTTGGAATACAAAAAAAGGGTCCTTGGGCTTTAGTTAAAATCTTTATAATCCAGTACCAACTTGATAATCTCTTATGATTTATGATTCCACTTAAATTCTCTCCCAAACTAAGTTTTCTCATCTTTAAAATAAGATAACACAGATTTCCTACCTCACAAAGATGTTATGATCAGATTGTGATGAATGCCGTTATACATTTTATGCCTGTCATCATTAAGAACATTTCTGTTCTAATTTCTATCATCAGAGCTTAGGTTTGCATCCCCTGGAACTTCATATGCATAGGATCAAAGAGTATGTGCCCTTTATAAAAGCTGACTGCTTTTATGGATTAGTAGTATTCCAGTCTAACATTCTTCAGAGTTCAGTTTACTCTTTTTTCTATCTTAGAGTGGGAGCTTAGATTTTAAATTTTGTGTCTTTCTTATTATATCTTTAAAAAAACCTTTAAAGCCATGAATTATCTTCTAAGGACTGCTTTCATTAGAAGCACAAATTTTGATATGATATTTCTATCATTATTCAATTTCCATTGTTTTCTAATTTCCATTGTGGTTTCTTGTTGACCTAAGGATTACTTGAAAGTGTGTTTGTGAACATCTAAATATTTGAAAGTTTTCTAGATAATTTATTATTATCAATTTCTAATTTAATTTAATTGTGGTAAGAAAACAAGCTATGGTTTCTTCAGGACTTATTGAGTAGGATATAGTGTCTCTTAGCCAATGTTCCACATGCATTTGAAATTAATATATAATCAGCGTTCAATGAAGTATTCCATGAACATTAATTAACCAAGTTCCCTGATAATATTGTTGAATCTTATATTCTCACTGACTAATTTTGAATCTCTGTTGTAGGTGCATGTGCATTTAAGTGTTTTTGTCTTCATGACAAAGGTGAATTGACCCTTTATAATTTTGAAACTCTCTCCTATCTTGTAATACAGCTTACAATGTCTGATATTAATAGAGAAAATCCAGGTTTATTGTGCCTATTATTTGCATGAAATGGCTTTTCCCTTCATTTTACTTTTAACCTGTTAATGTCTTTATTTCAAAAAGAGTATTATACAAAAAAGTGTATCAATAAGCCTTACTTTTTTATCTAGCCTGACAATGTATGCCTTTAACTGAGGTTTGACTCAGGTTTCTGTTAATGTAATTATCCACTGGGAAAGTTTTAAGTTTACTACCTTGAAATTTCTCCTCTGTGTTTATTCATTTCTCATTTCTTATCTTATTTCACATTAAATGGGCATTGGTGCTTCACTGTGGTTGTTATTGTATTCTAGTATTCCTTCTTCTTTTATATTGGCTTTGTGATTATACCTCTTTGGTTTATTTTAATGCATTCTTGGCTTATTTAAATTTACTTCAAATTGACATACCATGTTATATATCATCTCATGGCCTTGGAACAGTATAATTCTCTTTAGCCTACATTGCGCATGCCATCCTTTGTGGTTTTATTGACATATGTTCACTTCTACATTTGCTGTCAACATCACAGTATATTATTTTTCCTTTAAACTGAGTATTGACTTTTAAAATATTTAAGAAAAGAAATACAAATAGTCTTATATTTAGCCACCTGTTTACCACTTTGCTTATTCTCCATCTCTTCTTGTACACTGAATGTTCCATCTGGAATCAGTTTCTTTAGAGTGTAGAACTTATTTTACATTTCTTAACAGTGGAGATCTATAGATAATACATTGTCACAGCTTTTGTTTAAATGAAATTGTATTATTTTCCCTTCAGATCTGAAAGCTATTTTCGCTGGATATAGAGTGTGAGGTTGAGAGTGCCATACTTATAGCATTTGTTGGACTCCATTGTTTCCTGAGAGAAGTCACCTGTCATTCCACTGTTGTTCAGTTGCTATCTTCAACAACTGAGCTGACATTGAGAGAGTGGTATTTTTAAAGCATCTTAGTAGGGCCTTGGGATCCAAGCACCTGGAGAATAAGATTCTTTGCTTTTCATCCCAGCCTACAAATTCTCATATTGCCAAGCAATGAATTTCTTTGACCTTGTAGGAAGATGAACTGGTGAACTTGGTGAGCATTTGGTTGCAGCTTCCTTTAGATTCAATCTGCCTCTGTCTCTAACTGTTCAGGCTGCTCTAGGAGGGCTCTGGGATCATGCATTGCACACTTTGAAATCTCAAAACTTTGTGGCCTTGGGTCTGTTCAGATGTATATTCATGAGACTATGAAACTGCAAACAATATGACTCTAGAATAGCAGGAAACCTTGAAATGTTGAGATGTTGAGATCTCAGTATTGCAAGGGAGTGAGGGTCAGACAGAATAAATTGTTTGTCCATATTACACAATGATGCCATGACGCTGACCATTTGGATGGGAATCCAGGATTCCCTCTTCAGAACACATGGCATCTGAAGACTCCAAGCTCCCCAAATAAAACTTTTTCTAGAAGTTTACAATCAGGATTTCAATATAAGCTTAAGATATATTCAGTCTATAAGTCACTTAGAACATAGGCAAGGATTCCCCCATCACCCTCAGTGTGAATAAACTCCTGTTTAAAATTCAGTTTCTATATGGGATGCTAAAAACACAGAGCCTCTACATACTTGGGGAGTGGGTTGTAGGAAACACGATTAATGGAATCCAGAGAATTAAATTGAAGTCTCCCAAGTTTGGTTGTAGAAAAACATGAAATATGTTCAAGGCATCCAAGAGTGAAAAACCACCAGAATCTTTAACCACCTCCCAAATTCATGTATCAAAGAAGTAAACTTTGAAAAGAACTACATTCTGCAGGGAAGAGTCTTTCCTAGGTGGGCAAAGGTTGAAGAGGTTTTATATCTGTATCAGTTGCTAAAGTTGGAACAGGACATGCTAAAGATGAGCCTGCTGAAGAGAACTTTTTTTTTTTTTTCCTGGATTGAGACAATGACCAAATCTTTGACAAACCTGTGGGGAAGAAAGTTAGATTTGAATCTCAAGGAATTCCCCTCCCCCAAATCATTCTTTTGCATCAGAGTTTTGCTGCAAAGTAGAAAGTAGGCTTCTCTGTTCTTCATAAGCCACTTTGTGACATATAATAGTGACTATATTAATTTTCTAATGTCAGAGTTATTAGCCAGTGGGTGTTTTGTGTACAGCAGAAATGTCAGATTGTTCAAATTACCCTAGATTCACAGATGTTATGAGAATACTATCAAAGTTAAGATTTGAATCATTGAAATGGATTCCATTACATACATAAAATCCTTTTACTTGGTATTCTCTTGGCCATTTGAGAAACCAATGGTTTGGTTGGTGTTGATAGAACATTAGCATGAAGGCTTTACCCATGAATACTTGAGTTGGAAAAGAAGACTGGTGATGATTCATAATGAAGCAAAGTAATCAGTGTGCTACCTGACATCCTACCTTAAAGATTAGGTACAATTGGGATAACGAGAAAGTTCTGGGGATGGATGGGGTGATGGTTGCATAATAATGTGATTGTACTTTATGCCACTGAAATACATACTTTGAAATGGTTAAAATGGCACATTTTATGTTATTCATATTTTGCCCCAGTGGGAAAGAATGATTAGGTAGGAGGCTTTGGATTCCATCTGTAGAAAATTTTTACCCCAAAAGTCATTCATCCAAATGAAGGCTAGGAAGCATAATTTTAGTGTATCAAATATCTCTCACGCCATGTGTTCCTTTGCTTAACCTTCACAAGAAAGTATGAATATAAATTACATAAAGACCAGAGACTCCTGTTCTCCCTCATGTAGCAATTGATAATGGAATAGTTGAAAAGTGAGTGGCTATAGAAAAGCCATATGCTTTGGAATAGGACAACTTTGAAATGGAACCATAGAATAATTACTAACCAATTAGATGATTTAAAGATATTTTGCATCCTCTTTTTTCTCTCTCTAGGCTTCAGATTTCTTTTTAATCTATTAAATAGTAATAATGATCATGAAAAAGTCTTTGCTTAGTGATTGGCTTCAATTAATGGTAACAATTGCTTCTATAAAAGCCTTTTGCTCCATGAAGAGATTTTTCAGTTATCTTCCATACCACAGTAATTATCAGTGTTAGGAATATCAGAATTTCATTGTGTTATTTACTTAGTAAAGCTTTTGTGTGTCGTGCCTTCTGACTTACTAGGATTGACTGACTTACAAAATCTTGGGGAAGGAGTTTTTTAAAGAATAATGTACAGCAGCTGTCTCTCTCTCTCTCTCTATATATATATATATATATATATATGTATATATATTTATATTTATTGCATGTTGCTAAGTCGCTTCAGCCATGTCCGACTCTGTGCGATCCCATAGATGGCAGCCCACCAGGCTCCCCCATCCCTGGGATTCTCCAGGCAAGAACACTGGAGTGGGTTGCCATTTCCTTCTCCAACGCATGAAAGTGAAAAGTGAAAGTGAAGTTACTCAGTCGTGTCCGACCCTCAGCGACCCCATGGAGTGAAGCCTTCCAGGCTCCTCTGTCCATGGGATTTTCCAGGCAAGAGTACTGGAGTGGGGTGCCACAATTATTAATAATTATCATATTTATTATATAAATATAAATATTTATATTTATTGCAGAATTAACACACAATGCAGAATTTTCACCAGAGTCAGATTTCATTTGGAAGATCTGAGACACTGAGGATTTTCTTTGCAAGACTTTATGGAATATCATGGCTGGATTTCCATTCATGGTCCTTAAGCTCAGGTGGCAGTGCTGCCATGGTGTCACTGATCTCACCTGGCTTCCATTTCTTCCCACAGACATTTGCAGGAAACATGAATGCTGACAGTGTGATGCACCACAAGTTACTGCATTCTGTGAGAGCCCGGTTCATTCGCTTTGTCCCCCTGGAGTGGAATCCAAGCGGAAAGATTGGCATGAGGGTTGAAGTCTACGGATGCTCCTATAGTAAGTACCCACACAAATTATCAGCCCTGGTGTGTGTTTGCAAGTGGCAATACCCACACTGTATCAGATTGTTGACACTGAGAATGCAATCTCAATCATTTAAAAATCATTTCTATAGTTTAATGACATATGCATATTTGAAACTGTGAAACTCAACCCAGATGTAGAAGTACATTTATTTAAGGATGAAGTAGTTTGGAGATGAGATAATTGGGTTTAACAAAAAGAGTTCAAAATGAAGAACTCTTGGAGTTTGAGCTATCACTTACCTTTGCAGTACTAAAATAATTTTAGTCCTTTCCCAGGAGTGGGATGAAGTATTATAAAACTCTTCCCTTCCTTGTTCTAGAAGGGAAAGAGAAGAAACATTTCAACTCAGTGTAATATGTGATGTTTCTCTCTTGGAATTATGCAGACACTCCATTTTTCTGAATTGTTTGGGCTGAATTTAAAAGTAGAGCTCCATCTTGCAGATAAGGAAGGTCACAAACATAGGGAGAACTCTAGAACTGTGAAAAGATTGCCTTTATCTTGAACAAGCACTTTTAGAAAGAATGTGCTTAAAACAGATGCTCCAACAAACCATTAAATCAAGGAGAAGCTGCCTTGCATTCCAGCCCTTCTATCAAAAAGTATAGACATCTAGTGTGAGGACATGGGTGTTTTCTAACCCAGGATCTCTGGGGCATCCAGATTCCCATGTTACCTCTTCTCTTGATAACAGTTGTCACAACTAATATTACCGAATGCAAGTTTGTGTACCCAATACACAACGAGGCCAAATAAACAGAAACATCAGAGTTTGGAAGAGAGAAATATTTATTGCAGGGACAAGCAAGAGAACTGGTTGCTTATGTCTAATAACCCAGAACTCCCCAGAATTTGGCAAAACTCTTTAAAAGGCAAGGTAAGGGAGGGGCATCTCATGTGAAGAGTTGACTCATTAGAAAAGACCCTGATGCTGGGAGGGATTGGGGTCAGGAGGAGAAGGGGAAGACAGAGGATGAGATGGCTGGATGGCATCACCAACTTGATGGACATGAGGTTGAGTGAACTCCAGGAGTTGGTGATGGATAGGGAGGCCTGGCGTGCTGCGATTCATGGGGTCAGAAAGAGTCAGACACGACTGAGCAAGTGAACTGAACTGAACTGAACTGAACTGAAGGGAGGGGCATGCTTAATTATTGAAAACCTCTTGGTCCCAGAATCCTTTGTTCTTATAGCTGTCCACATAGATCAGGTAACAATGTTCCTGTAAATTTCCAACAAGACAAATATTATTCTCTGTTCTGTAACTTTGTATCTCTATGTGAATGGAAAAGTGTTATACCCTTAAAAGGTCAGAACCCTGAACAGGCTCTCCTATATATATCAGACCATTGGCAAAATTCTTAACTCTGAGCAATAGAATACAAAGATTAAAGTAAAAGAAACATGTTCTAATCCATTTTTAAAAGATCTAATGTGAAGTCATATTTGTTCTTCCCTGTTACACAAGGAGGCTTATTTTAGGTTAAACATGAAGCATTCATGCTGAAATAAAAGGCATATTTATATTACTACTTCAGCCATCTATTTTGCTGCAATAATTCAATTTCTCTTTTACACATCCTCGTACATTTGTTTTCTCTGTCCTGTCAGTTGTCCCTATTTTCCATGTTCATTGCTCTTAATGTTTGTACAAAAAGGCTCAGAACATCAAGTTAAATAATAGACTGAACAACAGAGAGACCCTTGAGCACCATGTGTAGTTCTTTTCAGGTGATTGCCCCTTTGATAATCTGATGACAGCAAGGCAACCATCTCTTAAGAAAAGTGCCCCAACAAAGGAAACTATAAGCAAAGTGGAAAGACAGCCTTCAGAATGGGAGAAAATAATAGCAAATGAAGCAACTGACAAACAACTAATCTCAAAAATATACAAGCAACTCCTGCAGCTCAATTCCAGAAAAATAAATGGCCCAATCAAAAAATGGGCCAAAGAACTAAACAGACATTTCTCCAAAGCAGACATACATACAGATGGCTAACAAACACATGAAAAGATGCTCAACATCACTCATTATCAGAGAAATGCAAATCAAAACCGCAATGAGGTACCATCTCGCGCCAGTCAGAATGGCTGCTATCCAAATGTCTACAAACAATAAATGCTGGAAAGGGTGTGGAGAAAAGGGAACCCTCTTACACTGTTGGTGGGAATGCAAACTAGTACAGCCACTATGGAGAACAGTGTGGAGATTCCTTAAGAAACTGGAAATAGAACTGCCTTATGACCCAGCAATCCCACTGCTGGGCATACACATTGAGGAAATCAGAATTGAAAGAGACACATGTACCCCAATGTTCATCACAGCACTGTTTATAATAGCCAGGACATGGAAGCAACCTAGATGTCCATCAGCAGATGAATGGATAAGAAAGTTGTGGTACATATACACAATGGGATATTACTCTGCCATTAAAAAGAATACATTTGAATCAGTTCTAAAGAGGTGGATGAAACTGGAGCATATTATACAGAGTGAAGTAAGTCAGAAAGAAAAACACCAATACAGTATACTAATGCATATATATGGAATTTAGAAAGATGGTAACGATAACCCTGTATGCGAGACAGCAAAAGAGACACAGATGTACAGAACAGTCTTTTGGACTCTGTGGGAAAAGGCGAGGGTGGGATGACCTGAGAGAACAGCACTGTAACATGTGTATTATCATATGTGAAACACATCGCCAGTCCAGGTTCAATGCATGAGTCGGTGCTCAGGGCTGGTGCACTGGGATGACCCAGTAGATGGGATGGGGAGGGAGGTGGGAGAGGGGATCAAGATGGGGAACACATGTACACCCGTGGCTGATTCATATCAGTGTATGGCAAAAACCACTACAATATCGTAAAGTAATTAGCCTCCAATAAAATAAATACACTAAAAAAAGAAAAGAAAAGAAAAGTGTCCACAGTAAGGTTCTCAGCTTGGCTAAAGCCCAGATCTTGACCAAGAAAAGAGCTCCTGACTTTGAGATAGTCTCATCCTACCAAGATTTCTTTCCAAGGAATCTTTTCCAGGAAAGCTCTGCATCAAGTAAATACATCCTCTAAGGCAGTGGTCTCCAACCTTTTTAGCACTAAGGACCAGTTTTGCGGAATACAATTTGTCCACAGACCAGAGCTGGGGGGATGGTTTTGAGATGATTCAAGAGGATTACTCTTTTTTTTTTTTTCAAATATTGACCCAAATTTTTTAAAATTGTATTTTTAATTGAAAGATAATTACTTCACAGTGTTGTGTGGTTTCTGTCAAACGTTAACATGAATAAGCCACAGACATATACATGCCCCCTCCCTCTTAAACCTCCTTTCAACCTCTCTAGGTTGTCAGAGCACCAGCTTTAAGTTCTCTCCATTACACAGCACTTTCGTATACTTTGTGTCTAATCTAATGCTGCTACTGATCTGAAAGGAGGTGACAGGAGGTACAGGTCTGTGGGCTGGAGGTTGGGGATCCCTGCTGTAAGGAGAAAAATTACCTTTAGGTGCACAGTGTGAGTGGTGGGAAGTTGCACCCCCTTAGGCAGCTTTTGGATGGAGAATGCCTTTGTCTGGGATGATCGTCCAGCTGGCACACTGTAATCTTCCATCACTTGTCCTGGGGCTTTGGTGCTTTACCCTTTGGGAAAAAAGAATACCCATCTGACTCTTAGTTAGTCTATAAAACTAAAATCTCAGCATGTCCTCTGGATCAAAAATTCCCTTTCAAAATCATCTTATCCTTTTTTTTACTGGTTCATTCTTATAAACACAAAACTTTGCTGCATAAGTCATAAAACAAAACAACTACAAAAGCCCAATGGCTCTATTTATCTATCTATCCTCCTCCTCTCCCATGCTCTGGGCAAAATAGCTTCTCCCAAAAGCTTGTCTTTAGTTACTGATTACACTGCGACTGTTTGGTACATCTTGAGGCACATGGTGTCAGTTTCATGTGTCAGCTTGGTAGGTTTCAGGCCACAGTGATTCAGCTAGACTGCAGTCCAGGTGTTGCTGTGATGAGTTTAACATTGACATCATTTGGAGCTATGCTTGATAATCTATGGGCTGATTCAGTCAGTTGAGAAGTTTTAAGACAGAACTGAATTTTTCCATTCAGTTCAGTTCAGTCGCTCAGTTGTGTCCGAATCTTTGCGACCCCATGAGCACAGCACGCCAGGCCTCCCTGTCCATCACCAACCCACGCCCATTGAGTCAGTGATGCCATCCAACCATCTCATCCTCTGTTGTCCCCTTCTCTTCCTTCCCTCAATCTTTCCCAGCATCAGGGTCTTTTCAAATGAGTCAGCTCTTTGCATCAGGTGGCCAAAGTATTGGAGTTTCAGCTTCAACATCAGTCCTTCCAATGAACACTCAGGACTGGTTGGATCTCCTTGCAGTCCAAGGGACTCTCAAGAGTCTGCTCCAACACCACAGCTCAAAAGCATCAATTCTTCGGTGCTCAGCTTTCTTTATAGTCCAACTCTCACATCCATACATGACCACTGGAAAAAAAATAGCCTGACTGGACGGAATTTGTTGAAAAAGTAATGTCTCTGCTTTTTAATACGCTGTCTAGGTTGGTCATAACTTCCCTTTCAAGGAGTAAGCGTCTTTTAATTTCATGGCTGCAGTCACCATCTGCAGTGATGTTGGAGCCCAGAAAAATAAAGTCAGCCATTGTTTCCACTGTTTCCCCATCTAATTGCTATGAAGTAATGGGACCAGATGCCATAATCTTAGTTTTCTGAATGGTGAGCTTTAAGCCAACTTTTTCACTCTCCTCTTTCACTTTCATCAAGAGGGCCTGTGTCATCTGCATGTCTGAGGTTATTGATATTTCTCCTGGCAATCTTGATTCCAGCTATGATGTACTCTGCATATAAGTTAAATAAGCAGGGTGACAATATACAGCCTTGACGTACTTCTTTTCCTATTTAGAACCAGTCTGTTGTTCCATGTCCAGTTCTAACTGTTGCTTCCTGAGCTGCATACAGGTTTCTCAAGAGGAGGGCCAGGTGGTCTGGTATTTCCATCTCTTTCAGAGTTTTCCACAGTTTATTTTGACCACACAGTCGAAGGCTTTGGCATAATCAATAAAGCAGAAATAGATGTTTTTTCTGGAACTCTCTTGTTTTTTCCATGATCCAGTAGATGTTGGCAATTTGATCTCTGGTTCCTCTGCCTTTTCTAAAACCAGCTTGAACATCAGGAAGTTCACAGTTCACTTATTGCTGAAGCCTGGCTTGGAGAATTTTGAGCATTACTTTACTAGCCTGTGAGATGAGTGCAATTGTGTGGTAGTTTGAGCATTCTTTGGCATTGCCTTTCTTTGGGATTGGAATGAAAACTGACCTTTTCTAGTCCTGTGGCCACGGTTGAGTTTTCCAAATTTGCTGGCATATTGAGTGCAGCACTTTTGCAGCATCATCGAGGATTTGAAATAGCTCTACTGGAATTCCATCACCTCCACTGGCTTTGTTCATAGTGATGCTTTCTAAGGCCCACTTGACTTCACAATTCATGATGTCTGGCTCTAGGTGAGTGATCACACCATCGTGATTATCTGGGTTGTGAAGATCTTTTTTGTACAGTTCTTCTGTGTATTCTTGCCATCTCTTCTTAATATCTTCTTCTTCTGTTAGGTCTATGCCATTTCTGTCCTTCATTGAGCCCATCTTTGCATGAAATGTTCCCTTGGTATCTCTAATTTTCTTGAAGAGATCTCTAGTCTTTCCCATTCTATTAAAAATTCCTACCTGTGCACTTCAATTGCAACTCCTGCCAGAAAGTGTCCAGCCTGCCGCTACTGACAGCATGTCTTTACAGATGAATTTCAGACTTGCCTTGCCAGCCCCCACAATCATATAAATCAGTTCTTTGCAATGAATCTTTCAATATACAGAATCTACTGCTTCTATTTTTCTGGGGAAACTCATGCAAATTGCTCTACAGAAACTCTTTCAGTTAATACCACCAGTGACCTCTTTGTAGCTAAGATCCAACGGTCAGTTTTCTCACTACACTCATGTCTCAGTAGTATTTGGTTCAATTCACTATTTCCATTTTTTAGAAACCCAGCTTCCTCTTTTATCTTACATGCCCCTCTACCATCTCAGGGTTCTATCTCAGGACTTCTACTTTATTTCTTTGTTTAAAAATTTATTGAAGTTTGGTTGATTTATAATGTTGTGTCTCAGGTATAGAAAAGTGACCCAGTTTTACATATATATATATATATGTGTGTGTGTGCATATAAAATATAGATAGATATAGATATTTGTACATATACATATATGTGTGTATACATATATAATCTTTTTCAGGTTCTTTCCCCTTATAGATTATTATAAGATATTAAGTACAGTTCCTTGTGCTATACAGTAGACCCTTCTTGGTTATCTGTTTTATACATAGCAGAATGCATTTGTTAATCCCAAAGTCCTAATTCATCCCTCCCTCCCTTTTCCCCTTGTGGTATCCATGATTTTTTTTTTTTCCTATGTCTGTGGGTTTATTTCTGTTTTGTAATTAAGTTCATTTGCATCATTTTTTTAAAAAAATCCAGATATAATTGATATCATATGATTCGTCTTTCTCTGACTTACTTCACTTAGTATGATAATCTCTAAGGCCATCCATGTTGCTGCAAATGGCATTATTTCATTCTTGTTATGGTTGAGTAATAATCCAGTGTATATATCTACCACATCTTCCTTGTCTGTTCATCTGTTGATGGACATTTAGGTTGCTTCCATGTCTTGGTTATTATAAGTAGTACTGCTATGGACATTAGGGTTCATGAATCTTTTTGAATTATGATTTTCTCCACCAATGCCCCAGCTAAATTTATAGGGTTCCATGAATTTAAATACCATCTAGATGCTGATCACCTCCACATATGTATCTCCTAGACTGACCCCTGGAATTATATATGCAATAAACTAGCCATCTCTTCCTGAAAGTCTAGTAAGTCTCTCAAGTTTATTACAGTAAAAACAGAATTCTTGATTACCATTCTCTTAACAACTTGCTGTTTCGCATCTCCTGTCTTAACAAATGGAATGATTCAGTCATTTGCTAGAACAGAAACCTAGGAAGCAGCCTCAATTTCTCCTTCCTTGATCCTCATCTACACAGTTCATAGAAGCACTCCCTGGTTCTATCCACCAAGACATATCTTAAATCCATGTACTTATCGTACTTTCCTGAGTAACAGCCTCTTCCAGTCTCACTCAGAGTATTTAAATAGACTCCTACCTGCAGTTCCTGCTCCTGCCAGGATTTCCATAAACCTGTTTTTCATGCAGTAGCCAAAGTGATCTTTATCAATAAGAAATAAAAGTATATCATTGTACTGCCTACTTCACTTAAAATTGAAGCACTTGACTGGCATTTAAAATCCCTTATTGAGTGTCCCGTGCCTACCCTTTTCATTTCCTTTTCCTTCTTTCCATCCATGCAGGCTTTCTTTCTATTCCTGAAATACATCAGGTTTTTCCTATCTAAGGATCTTTGCACTTTCTGTTCCTTAGGCACAGGACAGTTTTTCACAGGGTTTACATGGTCATCTCCTTCAATCAATGTGATTCTTAATTCTAATATCACACTTAACCTCTCTGATGCCTCTTCCAAATCACCTGCACTAATTTCTCTGCACCAAACATTAACCCATGGTTATACAACATGATTTTATTTTCTTCCTGGTGCCTTGCACAAACCAGAATCTTGTCTGTTTGTTCTGGCTTGTTGGTTGTTTGCTTTTCAAGACCCTGCACCAAATATAAGTCCCATGAGGGCAGGCACTTTGCCAATTAAGTGCCAGCGTGCATTAAACATGAATCTGTATCCAATAAATATCTGTTTTATCAGTCTTATTATCTCAGCATGGGCCACCATGTTGTTATTCTAAAATTTCATGGTATGTATGAATATGCCCACTGTAGATTCTATGGAATTGATATATATATATATATCCAATATATATATTGGTCTCATAAATCTTTTTCTCAAAATTCCATTTGAGTGTGTTGCTAAAGATTGGTAGATATCTTACAGTTCAATAATTTGTTAAGATAAGGTTTTACCATTTTGGAATTCATTAAGTCGATCATCTATTTATTCAATTGATAATGTTCACTTAGCACTTAAACTCTACCACAAATCATACAAAACTCTTGGGTTTTGAGGAAGATAAGACCTTTTCTGGAGTTCGTTTTTTTTTTATTAAAAATTTTTTTTTGGGCCACACTGCATGTCATGTGGGGTCTTAGTTCCCTGACCAATGTGCCCCTTACAGTGAAGGCACAAAATCTTATCCACTGAACCGTCAGTGAAAACCCCACTAGGCTTAAGTCCTATATGTTTCCTTTGGAGCATTCTTTATGATTGCATTTCATAAACTATTTGTGTACTTTCTTTTAACATCTGTCTCTTCCTGCTGCTGATGCTAAGTTACTTCAGTTGTGTCCGACTCTGTGCGACCCCATAGACGCCCATAGACCCCATAGTCTCTGCTTTTTAATATACTGTCTAGGTTTGTTATAGCTTTCCTTCCAAGGAGCAAGCATCTTTTAATTTCATGTCTGCAGTTAGGGCCAAGGGAGGCCAAAAGGAGAAAGGAAGCAACTGTTACTGTTGTCATTAGAAAGAGTTAGGAGACACCCTCTTGCCTCAGCTGAGTCTCAAACATTGGTAGTCACTTCCTTGACGGAAAGGAGTCCCAGGCAGCAGGAAGGACTGGTGCATAGGGAAACAGACGAAAGCTAGATATTCCTTTATTTCATGCCCTGGAGCCACAGAAAGACAGTGTGCAGTGTAGACCTTTGCCTCTTTCTTCTCTCACATTTCCCATGTTGTCTATACTTTCTTTCAGAAAGAAAATAGACTTCATCGGGCCTGCAGGAGGAAAAATGTTAATAATAAGGGAGAGCCCTTCCTATTTTCTGATGTCTCATCCTACAATGCCTCCCTGAGAAAGTCTCTGCTTTCCAATTTGGAAAACATTCTCCAATTGGAGAATCAAACCAGACTGGGAGCTGAAGAGTTTGTCTTTCAGTCATCTGTCAGCATGACAGAGTCTGCCCCAAATGGGATTTAAAAAAAAAAATTTGTTGAACTATGGTTAATTTACAATGTCATGTTCATTTCAGGTGTATAGCAAGATGAATCAGTCATACACATGCATATAGCCACTCTTTTTTGCACTTGTTTTGTTTTTTTGTTTGTCTCTCTTCTCCTGGCAAACAGCCCACGCCTTAAGACTTCTTTTACGGGCCTGTCACTAGATCCCCTGTGTCCAGATTGCTTATCACTTGCAAAATGGTCCCCCATCTTTCTTCACTTGCTATTTCAGGAGCTTCTCTGATGATCTCCCTCGTCAAGACCTTTCTGAAATGAGTACTGACTTGCTCCTTTCAAGTGCTACTCACAGTCTTTGGAAAACTCCATGCTTCTCAAGTGGTTTCATACTCCACTCCCCTCTGATTCTCTGTATTTCCTTTACTCAGCTCCCACTAAGTACACATGTATAGTTCCCTGCCCAGACTGTGAGTTTCTCACCTGATTCTATGTTTTAAATTATTATTTATTTTTAACATTTTTATTGAAGTATGGTTGGTCTGCAGTGTTGTCTTACTTCAGGTAGAGGTATAGAGCAAAGTAATTCAACTACACACACACACACACACATATATTCTTTTTAAGCTTCTTTTTCCTTATAAGTTATTCCAAGATATTGAGTAAAGCTGCCCACGCTATATAGTAGGACTTTGTTGTTTATCTAGTTTATATATAATAGCATGTATATATTAATCCCCAAATTCCTAATTTATCCTCTCTTTCCCCTTTGGTAACCATAATTTTGTTTTCTATGTCTGCTGAGTATATTTTTTTTGTTGGTGGTGTTGCTGTTTAGTTGATAAGTCATTTCTGACTCTTTTGCAACCCCATGGACTATATAGCCCATCAGGTACCTCTGTCTATGGGATTTCCTAAACAAGAGTACTGGAGTGGGTTGCCATTTCCTTTTCCAGGGGATCTTCCCAACCCAGGGATCAAATCTTCATCTCCTGCATTGGCAGGCAGATTCTTTATCACTGAGCCATGAGGGAAGCCCATTTTTGTCTTGTAAATAGGTTTATTTGATATCACTTACATATAGAATATAAAAATAAATGACATAAATAAACTTTTTTATGTAAATAAGTTTGTTTGTATAATCTTTTAAATTCCATATGTAAGTGATATTATGATATTTAACATTCTCTATTTGGTATCTTCACTTAGTATCATAATCTCTAGGTTCATCAATGTTGCTGTGTGGTATTATTTCATTATTTTTTATAGGTGAGTAATATTTCATTGTATATATGCACCACATCTTCTTTATCCACTCATCTGTGGATGAATATTTAGGTTGCTTCATATTCTGGCTATTGTAAATAGTGCTGCTATGAACATAGGGGGTTTCCCTGATAGCTTCGTTGGTAAAGAATCTGCCTGCAGTGCAGGAGACCCCAGTTCAATATCTAGGTCGGGAAGATCCACTGGAGAAGGGATAGGCTACCCACTCCAGTATTCCTGGGCTTCCCTGGTGGCTCAGCTGATTAAGAATTCACTTGCAAGCCGGGAGACCTGGCTTCGATCCCTGGGTTGGGAAGATCTCCTGGAGAAGAGAAAGGCTACCCATTCCAGTATTCTGGCCTGGAGAATTCCATTGCCTGTTTAGTTCATGGGGTCGCAAAGAGTCAGACATGACTGAGGACTCACTTTCACTGTGAACATAGGAGTGTGTGTATCTTTTTGAATTAGAGTTTTCTCTGGATATACTGGGCTTGCTGTACAAAGCTGCTGCTTTTTTTTCCTGAAATATTCTTATTCTCCTTCACTAGAATGACTCCTGGTAGCCATTCACCACCTAGATCAAATGTCACCTGCTTTCTGACTCCCAGACTCTATCATGTAGCCATATTTTATGAGCTTCAATTCTGGGTCTTATCTTATTAAATTAAAATTGCCTGGTGCTTCCTTGACTAATAACTAGTCTCTTTAGAGACAAGGTTGGAATCATGACCTAACTCTGCTATCTGAGACCCAGATCAGTGCCTGACAACTGCTATATGCCCCCTGGATATTTAATGTTTTGGCTTAAAAGCCTAACCATCCTTACTTATTATTAAAGTTTTTATTTATTTATTTTTAATTATAGTACTCTTTTTAATGGGCTCTCCTTTCTCTTCTATGTATTTTATAGGCACCTAAAATCATAAGCTTATTAGAGTCTTCCTTATACATAGGTTTCTTTATTACATCACTCTTTTCTTATTGAATAATTGAGAATATCATGGTTGCAGTTCTTCAATTGAAGGTATTTGAAGACTCCTCAGCCCCTTTGGTGTATTCTGTTTTTAAAACTCTAGAAGGAATAACATGTTTGTTTTTCCCTAAGTATTTATGTCATTAAAATCTTTACTTTTTAATTGCCTGCATTCTCTTCATAAATGACAGGACAAGGGTTCCACATTCCCAAGGTTCCCTTTGCTTCAGGTCCCCAGGGCCATCTTTTTGCTATGATCACAATGACCTTCAGAGCAACAGATTACTTCTGTGTGTTCAGATATGAACAGTTGAACGCATGGTCTGCTCTTCAAAAGATGAAAATTCCAGCAAACCCTCTTGGCTTCTTTGAGCCTCTCTGTTTCTCATCTATAAGTAACAGTGGTAATTACTTTAAGGCTGACTATATCATTTTTGAGTTTGGATGCAACAAGCATGGAGCAGAGTATCTAGCAAAGTGTCAGGGCTCAGTAAGTAATACAACTAGTATTAATATGGGTATAGATCCATAGAGGACATTTCTATAATCGCCACTACATGTTGCATTTTTCAGAAACAGGAATCATATTCTCTACCAGGCAGGGGCCATCTCAGATTCATATCTCTGTCTGCTCTTGCTTTCACTTCCTTTCTCATGGTCTCTGGGATCTCACTTCCCTGCAACTTCCAGAATCTCTATATTCAAGAGTAGGGTAATGTGGTCACCCTACAAAGACCAAAACACAAAGTCTTCCCTGTTATAATTTGCAGTTGATATTGTTCAGTTACTAAGTCCTAACCAACTCTTTGCAACTCCATTAACTGTAACATGACTGGCTTCTCTGTCCTCCACTATCTCCCAGTGTGTATGTGTGTGTGTGTGTGTGTGTGTGTGCGTGCACTTGGTTGTGTTCGTCTCTTTGCAACACTTTGGACCCTAGTCTGTGAAGATCCTCTGTTCATGGGATTTTTCAGGCAAGAATACTGGAGTGGGTTGCCATTTCCTCCTCCAGGGGATCTTCCTGAGCCAGGGGTCGAGCTCACATCTCCTGTGTCGCTTACATTGCAGGCAGGCAGATTCTTTACCTGTTGAGTCATCAGAGAAGCCCAGATAAGTTTGCTCTCATTCATGTCCAATGAGTTGGTGATGGTATCTGGCCATCACATCCTCTGCCAGCCCCTTCTCATTTTGCCTTCAATCTTTTCTAGCACCAGGGTCTTTTCCAATAGGTTGGATCTTCGCATCAAGTGGGGAAAGTATTGGAGCTTCAGTTTCAGTAACAGTCCTTCCAATGAATATTTAGGGTTGATTTCATTTAGGATTGACTGGTTTGATCTCCTTGTTGTCCAAGGGATTCTCAAGGGTCTTCACCAGCACCACAGTTTAAAGGACTAGTTCTTTAGCACTCAGCCTTCTTTACGATCCAACTCTCATATCATACTTGGCTACTGGAAAAATCATAGCTTTGACTATACAGACCTTTGCTGGCAAAGTGTTGTTTCTGCTATTTAATATGCTCTCTAGGTTAGTAATAGCTTTTCTTACATCAAGCATTTATAAATTTCATGCATGCAGTCACCATCCACAGTGATTTTGGAGCCCAAGAACAGAAAATCTGTCACTGCTTCTACATTTTCCCCTTCTATTTGACATGAAGTGATGGGACCAGATCCATGATCTTAGTTTTTTCAATGTTGAGTTTCAAGCCAGCTTTTTCACCCTCCTCTTTCATGTCATCAAGAAGCTATTTAGTTCTTCCTCACTTCCTGCCTGTTGAGTGGTATCATCTGCATACCTGAGTTTGTTGATATTTCTCCTAGAAATCTTGATTCCAGCTTGTGAGTCATCCAGCCAAGCATTTTGTATGATGTACTCTGCATAGAAGTTAAATAAGCAAGGTGACAATATATAGCTTTGTTGTACTCCTTTCCTAATTTTGAAGCAGCAGTCTTTCCATGTTCAGTTCTAGCTATTGCTTATTTATCTTTATACAGGTTTCTCTGGAGACAGGTAAAGTGATCTGGTACTCCCATCTCTTTTATAATTTTCCACAATGTGTTGTGATCCACACAGTCAAAGGCTTTAGCATAGTCAGTGAAACAGAAGCAGATATTGTTTTCTGGAATTCCTTTGCTTTCTCTATCATTCATCAAATGTTGGCAATTTGATCTCTTGTTCCTCTGCCTTTTCTAAACCCACCTTGTACATCTGGAAGTTCTCTATTCACATACTGCTAAAGCCTAGCTTGAAGGATTTTGAGCATATCCTTGTTAGCATGTGAAATAAGTGCAATTGTATGGTATTTTGAACATTTTTTGGCATTGCCCTTCTTTGGGATTAGAATGAAAACTGACCTTTTGCAGTCCTCTGGACACTGCTGAGTTTTCCAAATTTGCTGACATATTGAGTGCTTTAACACCATCATCTTTTAGGATTTTAAATAGGTCAGCTGGAATTCTTTAATCTCAGCTAGCTTTGCTCATAGTAACGCTTCCTAATGCCCACTGACTTCACATTTCAGGTGTCCAGCTCTAGGTGAGTGACAACACCATCATGGTTATCTGGGTCATTAGGACCTTTTTGAACAGTTCTTTTGTGTTTTCTTGCCACCTTTTCTTAATCTCTTCTGCTTTTGTTAGATCTTTACCATTTCTGTCCTTTATTATGCCCATCCTTGAATGGATGTTTACTTGATAGCTACAATTTTCTTGAAGAGATCTCTAGTTTTTCCCATTTGATTGTTTCCTCTATTTCTTTGCATTGTTCATTTAAGAAAGCTTTCATATCTCTCCTTGCCATTCTTGGGAACTCTGAATTCAGTTGGATATATCTTTCCCTTTCTCCCTTGCTTTTGCTTCTCTTTCCTTTGCTATTTGTAAAGCCTCCTCGGATACCCACTATCCCTTCTTAAATTTCTTTTTCTTTGGGATGGTTTTGGTCACTGATTCCTGTATAATGTTACAGGAATGTCCTTCCATAGTTCTTCAGGCACTCTCTCTACCAGATCAAATCCCTTGAATCTATTCTTTATCTCCACTGTATAATCAAAAAGGATTTGATTTAGGTCATACCTGAATGGCCCAGTGGTTTTCCATACTTTCTTCAATTTAAGCCTGAATTTTTCAAAAAGGAACTCATGATCTGAGCCACAGTCAGCACTTGGTCTTATTTTACTAGCTTCTGCAGAGAGAGCTTCTCCACTTTTGGTTGTAAAGAAAATAATCAGTCCTATTTCAGCACTGACCATCTGGTTATGTCCATGTAGAGAGTCATCTCGTGTTGTTGGATCACAACCTTGTGGCAAAGGGCTTGGGTTATTTAATGAAGCTGTGAGCCACACCATACAGGGCCACCCAAGGCAGATGAATCACAATGAAGAGTTCTGACAAAACATGGTCCACTGAAGAAGGAAATGGTCCACTCCAGTATTCTTGCCTGAAAAACCCCATGAACAGTATGAAAAGGCAAAAATGTATGATGCCAGATGAACCCCCCAGTTTGAAATGTGTCCAATATTCTACTGGGGAAGAGGGAAGGGCAATTGCTAATAACTCAAGTAAGAGTGAGCTTTGGCTATGCCAAAGCAGGAACAATGCTCAGCTGTGGATGTGTCTTGTGGTGAAAGTAAAGCCTGATGCTGTAAAGAACAATATTGCATAGAAACCTGGAATGTAAGACCCACGAATGAAGGTAAATTGTACGTGGTCAAGCAGGAAATGACAAGAGTGAACATCAACATCTTAAAAATCAGTTAACTAAAATGGACAAGGATGGCAAATTTAATTCAGATGACCATTACTATTGTGGGCAAGAGCTGACCTTCATAGTCAACTGAAGAGTCCACAATGCAGTACTTCAATACAATCTCAAAAATGACAGAATGATCTTGGCTCGTTTCCAAGGCAAACCATTCAATATCAGAATAATATGTCTATGCCCCTACCATTGATGCCAAAGGAGCTGAACCTGACTGGTTCTGTGAAGATATATAACACCTTCTAGAACTAACATCAAAGAAAGGTGTCCTTTTCATCATAGAGGATGGTAATATGAAAGTAGGAAGTTAAGAGATACCTGGAATTGTTAGGTACTCAAATGTGCTCAAAGGCACGTTTGACCTTGGAGTACAAAATGAAGCAGAGCAAAGGCTAACAGAGTTTTGAAAAGAGAACATACTGGTCATATCAAATACCCTTTTCCAACAACCCAAGAGATTAATCTACAGATGGAAATTACCAGATAGTCAATACTGAAATCAGATTGATTATGTTCTCTGTGTGACTTGCAGCCTATTATGATCGTGTTTATGTGTGTTAGTTGTTCAGTCGTGTCTGACTCTTTGTGATCTTATAGACTATAACCTACCATGCTCCCCTGTCCCTGGAATTCTGCAGGCAAGAATACTGGAGTGGGTAGCCATTCTCTTCTCCAGGGGATCTTCCTGACTCAGGGATTGAACCCAGATCTCCTACATTGCAGGCAGATTCTTCACAATCAGCCACCAGTGAAGTCCCAATTATGATTACTACTGCTAAATAATTCCATGGATTAAGTAAAGCCACGATGAACCAAGAAGATAATTTTCACGTCTTTATAAATAGTTATTTTGAACAAGTTATGCCCTCTTGCTGTCTGTCAAGTTAATTCTGGCTATGCCATGTTTCCATGTATAGATATATAGCAGCCTAGCTTGCTAGGTTATATTGCTCTAAGAATTATTGAATACCTCCTCCATTATAATGTTTCCCTTTGTCACCTCTATTATCAATGAGGGTGTCTTGTTTTTAAGCTTTTGGTCTGGTTTTCTCTCTCTGACCATTTTTCAGATTAATTAATCTTTGGTTAAGCACGTTCTTGCCAATGAACCAAGTGAATAAAGTACATGGGTTCTTTTACATTGTTGAGTTGATGATATAAAGATGCACGTGTGAAACAAAGATATTAATGTATAATTGTCTAAAATATATCATCTCTTATAGAGTCTATGTAAGAAGAATAGATGGGAAAATGAGGAGAATCATTCTTAGTTGTGATTCATGGTGACTCTTCCTGGGAGAGAGAGCTACTATCTTCCCTATTGGTGTCAATTATTTCATGATTAAATCAACAATTGCCATTAGAAATGGCACTAGCATCACCATTAACATCCCCCTCTCCCACTATCATTTAAGAGGCTCAGTGTGGTCCAACACACATGCCAAAGCTCACACAATCTTCTAGGATAAGAATTACTATTCCTAAGTATGTAGAAAGGAAAACTGAATTTTGTAAAGGTGAACTGACTTTAGATAAATTAGGCAATTTGCATCCTAAGCCAAATATTTCTTCTGAGCTCTAAAAATACATATTCATCTGTTTGATTGATATCTCAATTTGATTATGTCATAAACAGCTCAAATTGAAGACATCCCAAAGGGAACTTTTAATCAACTCTGACCACACTCAGTATCTTCTTATGGTCTTTCCCATCTCAATAAATACACCACTCACATAAACCAGACCACAGAATCTTTGCTGAAATCTTTCCTTTTTCTTACTCCCCATAGCAAATTCAATAGCAAGTTCTATCAGTATTACATCTAAAAATCATCCCAAATAAATCCATTTCTTTTTGTCATCACAGCTGCAAGCTTAGTTCAGTTACATCTTCAATCACCTGAATTTTTAACTCAGCATCCTGTTTTTACTCCTCTTTCCTTTTGGTCCATCATCTCTGGTACAGCCAGCAGGATCATCATAAAATACAGAGCTGAGTCACTTCCTGCTGGAAACCTTTCAATTGCTTCTGCTTGACTTAGGAACAAACCAAAGTCCTGTGCAGAGAGAACTGGACTGTAGGGCCTGGCCCTTGCATGCTTCTCTGGCCTTACTGTCCAACGATATCCCTTTACTCTCTGGGCTCAGACAGTACCTATTGGCCTTCTGTCCTGCCCTCTACCTGCAATGCTCCCCCTTCCCTGTGACTTCTTCAGTTCATCTCTTAATCAGTCTTAGCTTTATTATCATCTTCTCAGATACCTGGCCATTGCTTCCCAATTTAAATAATATTATGCACATTTTTCTACCTTTCTACCATTCTTTTCTTTCAAAGCATTGATAAGTGTCTTAGTCTATTTGAACAGAACACCATGTACCTAATGACTCATCAACAAAAGAAAACCTATTTCTTACAGTTTTGGAGGTTGGAAAGTCCAAAAGGAAGGCACAGCAAATGATGTGTCTGGTGAGGGCTCACTTCTTGGTTCATAGATGGTCATTTTCTTACCAGCCCTCACCTCATAAAAGGGATGAAGGAACTCTCTGGGTCTCTTTGATAAGGACACTAACCTCATTCATGAGGACTCCATCCTCATGACCTAGTCTCCTCCCAAAGACCTCTCCTCCAAATACTGTCTCAGTGTGGATTAGGTTTCAATATGTGAATTTATGAATTTTGGGAGAATATAGATATTCAGTGCATAGCAATCATGATCTAGCTATATATCTGTCCCTATCTTGGAAGAGAGAAGGAGAAGGGCATTAGATAGACACATAAATAGATATCTAATAGATATTAACATGTGCCTTTCCTTGTAAATTACCTGTCTGATCTACCAGTTTTTGGGCTCCACAAAGTTAAGGACCGCAGCTACTTAGATACATTATTCTCAACATAGAATGAGACCAATTTCATTTAAGGCAATTAAATTGTTGAATGAAAAACTTCCCCAAAGTGGTACAATTTGTACCATTCCTATCGCCTTGGACTTTCCACTCTGTGTCTGGAAGAATTTAGTCATATGATACGGGGAACTTTTTTTAAAGGGAAAATATATTCAATTTTCCAATATCCATAATATTGTTTTATTTAAAAGACCAAAGTGAGCACCCTGAAATTCTTGAGCTTATGTTATTACAATGTTGAAGGACAAAGTTTAGCTGTTGCCCAATCCATGAGCTCTTGGGCTAATAGTCCTTGATCTTTGAGCTGTGTTCTCGAGCCTTACTCTGCATAAGAAATCACTACCTGGGGACATATAATTGTAAATACCAACTCTGGCTATAGTCCATCAAACCATAATTACTGTAAGGGCCACAGTATAAGCATTTTATTTTCTGTTCCTAGATAAGTGTTATGTGGAGCCAAAATTTAAAACTGTTATCTCAAAATCCTCTTCTAATCCTGAGAGTCAGTTCATTTTAGTCAGCATTGTCACATTTGTGTCTGTGGTTGTTAATCCTGAGGACTTTCAGTATCAAGCAAATGAATTTAATATTACTATGGTAATAATAAATGAATGGGCTCTACACTAAAACCACCAGAGATCTGAACCTAGCTTTATCACCCTCGTTATTATCTTGGGCAATCTTGGGTCCTCTATGATCACAGTTTATTTTTCTATGAGAAGAAGTATAATAATAGTGCTCATTTCATTTATGCAAATTATTTTAAACAATACTTGGCATGCGATAAACTTTCAAAGAGTGTTAGCTGTGTTCATCATTGCCCTTATTTGACATGTAATCTAGTTATCAAACTTCTCCCTATTTTACCTTTCCTCCTTATTCAGGGCCACATCCCTCCTATGCCTTAAAGAAGGAAGTAAACATTTTTACATACCAGGTCCCAAAATGTTCCAGCACTTCCATCAGACCATCTGGAGACTTCAGACTAAATGGACTTCTGTCTGGGGGCTTCTATTTTAATTTCCTTTAAAAAAAATGGAACACTAATTAATTTTAAAAAGCATTATAAATTCTGATAAGGTATAATGATCTGTCAGGCTTCCCTCACTGAAAATTACCACCATCATTTTTTATCTCCAGTTACCTTCTTTCCACAGAAAAGACTTGCTTCTATTTGGTTAATTATTGCCAAGTGGTGTCATCCACAATTCATCAGCCTCAGAGTTGAAGTCATATTCTCTTTCCCCAAATAAATCTCTTTGTCATCCCAGCCTCAGCCGCCCTTTTTGTTTTTTATCTCATCATCTGGGGCCATTTATCACACATGGTAGAGACCCCAGAGTTGTATATTTCATCCTTGGCATGCTCAAGGCCCATATGGCCTTATTATAGGGAACCTCAAAGCCAAGTTTATAGCATGCAAGTCCTGGAGAAATAGAAAAATGGGGTGGTGGTAGTCATACCTGCAGGCTTGGAGGCCCCCATGTAAGCTTAGAATTTCACTTTGTAAATCAGAGTATTTTATCACTGGATAAACCTACAAGATCATTCATTGCAACTCTTTCATTTTTGTAGATGAGTAGATTGTGGCCAAGAAATTTCTTAAGAATAAGAAAAAAATAAAGATTTAACTAAATCCCAATTTAGTTAATAGGAATTAACATATGTAAACTATTGGTACTATGTATGCAATAGAAAACTAATGAAAACCTACTCTGTAGCTCAAGGAACTCTACTCAGTGCTCTGTAGTGACCTAAATGGGAAAGAAGCCCAAAAGAGAGAAGGTATATGTGTATGTATAGCTAATTTGCCTTACAGTAGAAACTAACTCAACATTGCAAAGCTACCATTCTCCAATAAAAATTTTAAAAGAAATGTTAGTTGAAAAGAATGAGATCTGTCTACTCTTCTTTTTTTCAGTTCATTTAGGAATCACAGAAAAATCTCTTCTATGAAAAAACAAATAAACACAAATATGTGCAATGAAAGCGCATTAACTTAAGACAACTTTTCTGATCTATCTTAGATAATTCTACTGATTGATTCAGAGTCTTAAAATTCCCCCAGTTGACAATAAACATTACTCAGTATCCCCTACCTTTGCTAAGCTTTGGAGATAGAGAAGTAAGTAACACAACCTGTCTTTTTGGAACTCAAGGATTTTAAGTAACTTCAAAAAGCACACAAGTAAATGCTTGTAGTCAAAGTTGAGGAAACCAAGTCTTTTGTGAGGTTCCCAAAGGAAGGAAAAACTGAGAGTTAACATGTTTCCTGATGATTTAATATCCTGCTGCCCAAGGGGTAATTTGACTGACTGTATCACACTTGAGTCCCATGACCTATATGATAATATTGGTGATTGTAAAGGAAAACTTAAAAGAAAAAATTTAATTCCATACTGATTCTGCTTCTGTGACTTTAACTCTTATTTACCATTTGCAGCTGCTGCTCTTGTTATTATAGATATACATAGTGGCCTGGCTCAGGAACACTGCCCCCACTCACCCATAAGCCAATAAAGAAAGAAAAGAAAGTGAAGTCACTCAATTAATATTAATACTTAGATCGATCACTTAGTGTAGCAGTGGGTTCCCACACAAATGTCAAGGTCTTGTTTCCTATAGTTTGTTTTACATTTACTCCTTGTTGAAATGGTCACTGGAGTAATCTACTGTGATTCCCTTGCTGGCCTTCTGGCACTAAGCTCTGTAGACTGTGCCCAGATAGTATCATTAGCAAAGAGTGTTTAATTTCCCAAACATAAAAACATGATAAATCTTTAATTTTAAACAAAATAACAGCTAGTTGCAGGTGGGGGGATAGTGGGTCTCCAATTTTGACAGTGTTATTTAAATGTCTCATTATGAGAACACTTTTTAAGTTGTGTTGTTACTAAACCCAAGTTGATGTGCTCGATGCGCAGTGAAACCAAACAATACCAAAAAATCCGAGTTTGGAGCAGAGAATGTTTTATTGTAGGACCGCAAGGAGAATGGAGGCTCAAGCAAACACACACAAAAAATCTCTGAACTCCTCAAAGCATTTCAGCAAAGCCTTTTTAAAGGCAAGATGAGGGAGAGGTGTGGTTAGTTGTGGCAAATTTCCTGGCACAGGAATTCTTTATTCTTGCAGCTGTTCACTTAAGACAGGTAACAATGTTCTTGTAACTTTCTTTTTCCATATGAATCAAAAAATATTATACCCTTAAAGGTCAGAGCCTTGAAAATGGGCTATACTATATATTTCGGGTTATCCTATATATTTCAGGCTACATGCAACATTTTTTAACTTGACACAGAATCAATAGAATACAAAGATTAAAATAAATAAACCTAATATGGGATCAGACGTGTTCTTCCCTGTTATGTGTTGTGGCTGAGGGCCACTGGTGATCATGTGAAGCAACAGAAGCAGCTCACAAGTGAATTATGCTCTTTTCACAAGGGTTCTCTGTGCAATAGCGGCCTTTGCTTTGATCTTTCCTTCTGTGAACTTGTGACTAGGATTTATGGAACCTTGTCATCAACTTGATGGGCATGAGTTTGAGTAAACTCCGGGAGTTGGTGATGGACAGGGAGGCATGGCGTGCTGCGATTCACCAGGTCGCAAAGAGTCAGACACAACTGAGCGACAGAACTGTACTGAACTGATCCCTCTGCTTGAATCTTTCAACCTGCCTGCCTTGGGGTGGCTATTATGTCCCAGCCCATTCCATGTGATTCTAGTCCACGCTTGTCATCTCAGTTTTGTTATCTGTTCCCCTGTTCACTCCCCCTCTGACTATAATTATTCTTCCCTTTGTTGTGTCCTGTACCACCAGAGTGATTCATTTGCCTTGTCAGTGTTACTGTGTCTGATTGTTGAATAGGACAGTTCACGTGGCAATGATTTTGCATCTCACAGTTTAGCACAGAGACCAAAGAGGATAAAGAACATGCCCAGTGATTGCCAGTGTACTTAAGAATAAACAATGCAAGGATTTCTATTACTTTGGAAGTGCCCTAAAATAAATACATTATTTCAGTTTAGTCCTGTAGTTGGCTTCCCTGGTGGCTCAGATGGTAAAGAATCCACCTGCAATGCAGAAAACCTAGGTTCTATCCCTGAGTTGGGAAGATCCCCTCAAGGGGAGGGCATGGCAACCCTCTCCAGTATTCTTGCCTGGAGAATCCCTATTGACAGAGGAGCCTGGCGGGTTACAGTCCATGGGGTCACAGAGTCAGACATAACTGAGTGACTAAGCGCAGCATCACTAGTGAAGAGCTCAGTGGAACTGCAAATTTTAGGTATGCTAAGTGTTACTGAGTCCAAGCTCATACTGCTCTCTGCATCATAGGCCAATATATTGAGAGATGAGTAATGGGGCAAAGTATAGAGCCTTTATTCAGAAAGCCAGCAGAGCCAGAAGATAGGGGACTGGTACCCCAAAGAATCATCTTGCCGAGGTTTGGATGCCAGTTTTATTTCTGACAAAGAGCAGGAGGTCAGGAGCTATCATAAAAAGGTAATTCAGTTCAGTTCAGTTCAGTCACTCAGTCGTGTCCGACTCTTTGCGACCCCATGAATTGCAGCACGCCAGGCCTCCCTGCCATCACCAATGCCCTGAGTTCACTCAGACTCACATCCATCGAGTCAGTGATGCCATCCAGCCATCTCATCCTCTGTCGTCCCCTTCTCCTCCTGCCCTCAATCCCTCCCAACATCAGAGTCAACTTTTCCAATGAGTCAACTCTTCGCATGAGGTGGCCAAAGTACTGGAGTTTCAGCTCTAGCATCATTCCTTCCAAAGAAATCCCAGGGCTAATCTCCTTCAGAATGGACTGGTTGGGTCTCCTTGCAGTCCAAGGGACTCTCAAGAGTCTTCTCCAACACCACAGTTCAAAAGCATCAATTCTTCAGTGCTCAGCTTTCTTCACAGTCCAACTCTCACATCCACACATGACCACTGGAAAAACCATAGCCTTGATTAGGCGGATCTTTGTTTGCAAAGTAATGTCTCTGCTTTTGAATATGCTATCCAGGTTGGTCATAACTTTTCTTCCAAGGAGTAAGCGTCTTTTAATTTCATGGCGGCAGTCACCATCTGCAGTGATTTTGGAGCCTCCCAAAATAGTCTGACACTGTTTCCCCATCTATTTCCCATGAAGTGATGGGACCAGAGGCCATTATCTTCATTTTCTGAAAGTTGAGCTTTAAGCCAACTTTTTCACTCTCCCCTTTCACTTTCATCAAGAGGCTTTTTAGTTCCTCTTCACTTTCTGCCATAAGGATGGTGTCATCTGCATATCTGAGGTTATTGATATTACTCCCGGCAGTCTTGATTCCAGCTTGTGCTTTGTTGCAAATATTTTCTGGTTCTAGCCAGATTCCAGAGTGGATGTGTTAATTTCTTCCTTCCTGCAGCCATTCACTGGTGGGCTGGTCATAGTATGAGCTTAAACAAAGGAACTTTAGTTTAAGCTCGGCGGTGGGAGGCAGAGTTCCCAGAGATGGGCCATCATGTACACTTTAAGCTATAGGCAACATTCCTTTTGTGATTAGCGTGTAGCAAAAGCAATACAGAATGTGAAGTTTACAGTAAAAGAAATATTCAATACGGAGTCAATTTTGTTCTTCCTTATTCCATGAACTGTTCACAAGTGTAAGACAGCCAAAAAGCATTTTAAGAAGGCAAGTATGACTGTCAGTCTATCCACTAAAGTTAGGATTGGAATTTAAAGTTTCTATTTTGTTTTTTGTACTATGACTGTTTTTTTATGTTGTCTTCTTAGGACCTATTCTGGTTTTTTTTTTTTTTTTTTTTTTCCCAAACTACTCATGCACAGACACATCAGAAATTCTGTAAGAAAAGCTATTCTTAGGAATTGTCACATTCAGGTTTGGAAACGTGCACTGTTTTCACAGTTCATCTGAAGTTATCATGGGCTTCTGATAAGACCTGTAAAAGTCACAGAGTTGGTGAAGGATCTCTATAAATGTGAGTTGACTGTGGAAACCTCTGTGGTCTGGAGATTGCTAACCAAAGCCCTCAAGTATTCAGTGCAAGCGTATGGTCTGAATAATAATCACTTTTCTTATATAACATATCATGAGATAAGGCTTCAAACTGTAATTGAGTTGAAAATCATGGTTACTGCAAACAGCCCCAGACTCTGAGACACAGTGATTTTCTCAGAATGAATCAATGGTTTCTCTTGTCAACTTTGAGTTCCAGCTTTCCTTCTTCTAAGAAAATAGACTCCGTGTCACAAGCCCACATGAGAACCCTTCTCAGCTCACTTGAGGATTCAAGCTCGGAATCTTTTATTCAGTGGAATCCTTTTTTTAGCTGGTTTGTTGACAAGTTACCAACATCCATCAAATATGCCAGAATATGCCTCCAGAACTCTGTCTTTCTCTGACAACAAGCTATGACAGCTGGGTCAGCAATTATGGTCTCAGTGGGAAGTCGGCCAAACACTGGCATTTCTCAGTACTGCTGCAATGGAGGGGAGTGAATGCGGGTTTATCTTGACCTAAAAGGAGAGGTTTGTGAGCTGGAGGAGCTGCCTTTATCCTAAAGACTCCTCAGATTCACAATCGACCTAACCTTAATATTCTAGCAAAATCTGCCACTGTATGACCGTCTTATCAAACCACAAATTGAGTTCATTTTAATGAGATTCTAAAAATCGATTTTCAGGATGACGGAGAATGGTCCACTGCAGGAAGCAAATATCTAACAGCTGTGTTCTGGTTGGCATTGTCGGTAAAAAAGGAAATCTGATGAGTGGCCATCATGTATTAAGGGCAGGAAAAAGGAAAAAAGAACACTCAAAAGACCACATTAGGGCTTTGTCACCTTGGCAGCAGACAATGAAATTGGGTAATTCCACTGAGGGAGAGGTTTAGGTAGTTAGGATTGGAATGTGCACTGACCAAATAAATAATATGGAAGGATTTTCTAAAATCCAGAGAGTTCTTTCTAAAAGCCCAACTTATTTTTAAGGTTCCTTATTTTTAATATTTTAACAGTTATTTCGCTGTTGATCTCAGGGTCCCATTAGAACTCATTATTTTATTTTTAATAGGATCCTCCATTGTAAAATCCCTGACTCTCTTCCTAGCCTCTTGCATCCCTACTCTCCTAGCTTTCTTTTAGCCCAGAGGGTCTCAAACTTCAGTGAGCATCAGACTCACCTAGTGGGCTTGAAAACATGCCAATGTCTGGGTCCTAAGCTCAGAGTCTCTAATTCCATAGGTTTGCAGTGATATTCTAAATCCTGTACTTCTAACAAGCTCCCTGGGGATACCAAGGCTATTGGTACAGAGAGCACACCTCTGGAATAACTGGTCCAGCAAGTTGGAATCTTTGTGGATCTGAGATCTGTACTTCTGAAACAGGAACCTCCTTCTTTCTGTTGGCAATGACCTTTACACATACCTCACCTGCCTAACTTCTATGCATCCCTAGGATGCATAGGACTAGGGAGAAGTGTTATCTCCTGCTGGAGAGGGTTGAACATCACTCCTTTAGACTTATTCTGCACCGAGTGCTCAGCCCCTCCCCAGGAATGTGTAATCGTGTAGCACTGCCTCCAGCTTAGCCTTTGAGACCAGGGACCTCTATTGAGTTCATTGCTATCCCCCTGTGCTGAACATGAACCTCACAGTGTGGAGGGGGTCTCAATAAAGGCTCAAATATGAGAATGTCTGGGTGAAGTGAGACCCCCAAATCAACCAGAGTAGGAGGCTCAAGATTAGTGGAGGTAATGAGGGTGGGGTGGACATTGCATATCTACCCTTAAAAAGCCAAGAACTGTTGTTCTGATGGAACTTAGTCTGTGAGTAAAGGAGCAAAGGCAAAAAGAGCAGAGGCCACGAGGAAATCAACATCAACCTGTAAGGTAAGCTCCCATTCATCTTTCCTTGAATGGGCATCTTCTTCCTTATACATTCCCTCATATTACATTCCGCAGGCATGCCTGATTCTTCCTGGACCAGGATCATGCACAGTATCCCTGTCCATGAGCTGTTTCATGTCATAATCCTCACACTGACACCCCACTTTCTAATGAGAAAACATTTAGGGCTTCTGTGTCAAACAGTTCATTACTGTGTGTATATGTTGTGGCAGGGTATGTAATCTTCCCAAGCTTTGGCTTCTCCTTTTTACAAATGGGGAAAAATATGAACCTCCTAAGGCTGTTAAGAAGAACATTAAATTAGGCAAAATATGCTAATTAGTTTCTTTTCCTGCTGGAGAATGGATTGCTTAATCCAAATGAAGAAATCTGTACGAGTGGCTTAGAAAAGCTGTGATAGAAAATGCAGAGGATATACTTAGTTTTGTCAGTAATTTTCTCAGTGCTTTAAAAACTATACTCTGTGGTGATCACACACTTCTTCATCTGCCAGTAGGATCCTTCTCTAACCTTTATGCATCTTTCAGTGCTTTCTTCATTTTTTCCTGTTTTTTTTTTTCATATTGTTAAAGAGCATCTTGCTTCAAGACATGTGTAAAACATGAATGAAGGTATAGATCTTCATAACCAGACCTCATGATGCAAATTAATACCAAAGGAGAATATTAGGACAAGGTGGTTACGATAGTATCTATTCAGGAAAGTCCAGTGTATAATAGAATTATTTCTCTTAATAGCAGCACTGGAAAAAGATGGGCCCTTTCTGTTAATATGTTAAATCTGTGGTAGCCAAGTAAAGTTGGGAATCTGAATGCTTAATTCTCCTGTGTCTGGAGGAAATATTAATTTTTCAGTGGGAGAAATCTCTAATCCTTCTTAAACGCATTTTTTTTTCATTTTTTTTAAATGTGATTTCTCCATTTGTGAAATGGCTGGTGCATTTTGCATGAGACTTGAATAACATTGCAAAGGTTCAGGGTATTTGTCTGAGTTCTCTTGGACTGGCGAAGTGTTTCTCTCATCGGCCTTCAGTGGTGTTAAGAGAAAACCTGTCACACTTCTGATCTCTCTAACAGGGGCCTCTCATCTTTGTTATCAAGAGCATCTGTGAAGAACTCAGGAATCGTGACTGAATGCCTCCAGAGAAATAAACTCTTTGAGTGTGAATGGGTAGCCTGGCTCTTGTGGGATGGGGGCAGGTTACAGGAGAGGAGGTCAAGGGACAGCTGACAGCATTGCCCTCAGGAACAGGTACTGCACTAGGTCCCTAAATCAGCTCACATGAAATTCTGGGTTCTGAATTAATGAGGTGATTTATACACATGTGAACCCTCTTCCCAAGGGATTGACTGTCCTGCTTGAGAGCTGGAGAGTAAACACATCTGGAAACAACTAAGTGTCAAAATCTGGTTGGGAGGTGAATTATTAAAGAGTGGCAGTGTGCTCGGTGGAAAACTAACTTGCGGGAGGAAGCTGCTAAGGGCAGGGCTAAGAACCAGACTAATGAGCTGTATGTCAGAGCATCAGCCAGAGAGGGGTGGCACTCAGGAAGGTTCTCAGCACACTCAAAGTAAGCCTAAGTCCCATTGGGTTGGTTGGATTTCCAGCTCTGCCACTCACTAACTGCGTGCTCCTATGCATATCACACACACACACACACACACACACACACACACACACACACACGACTTGGAGTAGGATGAAGGTTGTGGAGAGAAGTAGTGGATGAGGGGAGAAAGTAGGACAGAGACAGCTCAGTTCAGTCGCTCAGTCATGTCTGACTCTTGGCGACCCCATGAACCACAGCATGCCAGGCATCCCTGTCCATTACCAACTCCTGGAGTCCACCCAAACCCATGTCCATTGAGTCGGTGATGCCATCCAACCATCTCATCCTGTTATCCCCTTCTCCTCCTGACCTCAATCTTTCCCAGCACTAGGGTCTTTTCAAATGAATTAGCTCTTCACATCAGGTGGCCAAACTATTGGAGTTTCAGCTTCAACATCAGTCCTTCCAATGAACAACCAGGACTGATCTCCTTTAGGATGGACTAGTTGGACTGCCTTGCAGTCCAAGGGATTCTCAGGAGTCTTCTCCAATACCGCATTTCAAAAGCATCAATTCTTCAGCACTCAGCTTTCTTTATAGTCTAACTCTCACATCCATACATGACCACTGGAAAAACCATAGCCTTGGCTAGACAGACTTGAGACAGGTAGAATTTAATTTTTTGTGCAAAGGGGGCTTACTGAAGGGCTTTAGCAAAGAAAATGGGAGCATGACAGAGAGAGGTTGCAGAGGCTGAGTCCAGCAGGGCAGTTATAAGGCTATAGTGAGAATATGGATAATGATGAAGGCTTGGATAAATGTCTGCTCAATGCAACGTGAGGCATACTGAACCCCAATCTCAGATTTCCTTTATACCATGCTCTTCATACAATCTTCACATCATGCTTCAGATCTTTACCATGGTAGCAATAGCTTTGGATTAATGATGGAATTAGGGAGTGAAATATTGAGTGATTCTTCATTTCCAAGAATGATTTATGTAATTCTTGTAGAGGCTATTAGAGTAAGTTTCTCTTAGCTCTACTGTAAAAATAGGACCTTGAAGCTTGGAGAAGTCAAGAAAGTTGCCTTAGGCACCCCAGCTAGTAAATAGAAAAACCAGATTTGAAACCCAGGTCTGTGAGACTTCAACAATATTTTCTTTTTTTCTGCCCTATTGATCAATTCAGTTTCCTTAAGATCTCGTGGCAACATGAAGATACATTTTCTTAGAAGTAACCTATGTCATCACCACTTAAAACACTGATATCTGAGGGATTGAATTGCAGATCGTGAGTGCTGGGATGGATTGGAAAAGAGGAGATAGTGCCATGGAATGGAGAAAGGAAGAGTCTACTCCCCTCAGCAATATTACTACCATCACTGGTGGGCCCCCTTCCAGGCTGTTTTGGCCTCCAGGCAATAAGACGTGGCATGAAGGCTGAGAAGCAGGGGGTGAGGGGTGGGGAAGGGCAGTACCTCCTTCCTTCTGGTTGTTCCTGGAATCTTAATAAACCACTTGAGCATATCTTCTTGAAAATTTTCCAAATTTCTCATGAGACAAGTAGATCAAGGCATGTCTTTTCAATAGTAACTCAGATTGCATGCTTATTCATGTCAGAAATCACCCCACTCTCCCAGTCATATACAATGTTTGAACTTTATACTGTTCCCATAGCAGTGGGCGTACCCTTCTATTTTAGCTCATGACATGCCGTATTAGTGTCATGGCTCACCAGTTGTATGTGCCATGTCCCTCACTCAGCACTAGGCTCCTAAGGACTCAGTTTCTAATCCAAAGTCTGGTGCGGAGCCAGCGGGTAGGCTTCAGAATAGAGCAGGAAGACACAGGTGCAGACCTGCACACAAAGAATTTCAAGTGGAGTTTGAAGTATGGCAGAACAGAAAACTTGGGGCCAACTTGCATCCCCTGGGAAGTAAACCATTGACTCAAAAAGTGAAAAGCATTACTGTAGGTGAGAAAGTGGAGTGTCAGCCACAAGAGTAGACTGGGGAGGAATGCAAGGTCCTCCGTGTATCCTAAACACTGTTAATACTCCTAATCCCTCTTAAGGAATTAACACAAGTAACATGCCAGACATGGTGGAATCCCTTTGTATACATTATCACTTTATATGGGTAAGTACATTTGATATTCACAGCAATTTTCTCTGAAGGATGCAACTACCCTATTTTATAGATAAGCATATAAAGTCTTCAAGATGTAGAGCTGCCAACATGACCCAGTTAAGCTATAGCCATCACAGTTTAACATTCATGCTGTTATCTATATTATGATCCTTATTATGCTATGACTGATACCAGCTTGCTGTCTATAGTCCGCACTAGGTTTTGGTAGAGACTGATTTCAGAGGACAGAGGTAGAAGCATTGGTGGGGTGATGGGGGAGATGGTCTGAGAAAGTTGAGGATTGGTGAATATCCCTCTGCCTCTGGACAATTTCATTTTTGGGTCTCAGGTGTATTAGCAACCTTGGTTAGAACCACTTTATTCCATAGGAATAAATTATGAAATTGTATTTTAAAATTAATTACCAAAAAAGGATGGTTTCATTTTTATTTTCATTTCAAAATTTCAGCTTTCCAAAGGATATTTCTAGCTCCTTGGTCCAAAAAAAAAAAAAAAAAATTTATCACTGTGTATGCTCAAGGTGAGGATTTTAATTGCTTGGTGAATAATAAAAAATTGAGTTTTATCAAGTAGTTAATTCAAATAAGAATAATTTCATCCTCTTCATACACCCATTAACCACCATCCCACCCACGTAAGATGGTATATAATGGATCTGTTTTAAACTGTAATTAAATAGCCTTAACATTCTCCTATTACAAAAGTAATAAAATATTTTTTGTAAAAGTTTTTATAATGAAAGAATAGAAAAATATAAAAACACCTATAACAACAACTCCAAAGAATCACTATTAATTATTTTAAATGCTATTTTTAGAGCAGTTTACATTCAGAGCAGAATTAAGGCAAGTACAGAGGAAGGTATAGAAACACCCCTGGCTCTCACAAATACAAGTCCGCCTCCCCCATCATCAGCGTCCCCATCAGAGTAGTACATTTATTACAGCTGATGAACCTACACTGACAAACAACCATCACCCAAAGTCCACATGGTTTTGAAGAGGAAAATTTAAAAACTTTCGCCCAGCTAGAAATAACCTCATGCTCATTCTGCTTCTGTAACTCAGCTGCTGCTGCTGCTGCTGCTAAGTCGCTTCAGTCATGTCAGACTCTGTGCGACTCCATAGACGGCAGCCCACCAGGCTCCCCGTCCCTGGGATTATCCAGGCAAGAACACTGGAGTGGGTTGCCATTTCCTTGTCCAATGCATGAAAATGAAAAGTTAAAGTGAAGTCGCTCAGTCATGTGTCAGACTCTTAGCCACCCCATGGACTGCAGCCTACCAGACTCCTCCGTCCATGGGATATTCCAGGCAAGAGTACTGGAGTGGGGTGTAACTCAGCTAGCTCCTTTCAAAGTCACGTGGGAAAGCCCAAACTATACAGAGGCTAATCCTCATCCTTAGCAAGCTTCCCTGATTTAAAGACTTGATGGGATGACTTGTCCACTGAAGGACATTGGCCTGAAGGATTATATTGGATTTGTGGGACTAACGCATATCTAATTTTAGCCAACTGGTGGGGGGCATGGTATTGGAAACTATCCGTCCCTCCCTTTTCTTACTTCCCCTAGACCGAGGTGAATCATTGGGAGTCCCAGTTTATAAAGATAGAGGCCCTACCAAAAAGCTCAGGTCTCAATCCAACCAGTCCATTCTGAAGGAGATCAGCCCTGGGATTTCTTTGGAAGGAATGATGCTAAAGTTGAAACTCCAGTACTTTGGCCACCTCATGCGGAGAGTTGACTCATTGGAAAAGACTGTGATGCTGGGAGAGATTGGGGGCAGGAAGAGAAGGGGACGACCGAGGATGAGATGGCTGGATGGCATCACTGACTCGATGGACGTGAGTCTGAGTGAACTCCGGGAGTTGGTGATGGACAGGGAGGCCTGGCGTGCTGCGATTCATGGTGACTGAGCGACTGAACTGAACTGAACTACAGATTGGACACTAGAAAGATGACAATGGCCTCCTGAATGCATATCCAATATTACAGGCCAGCCACACGGGCAGAAGATAGGTCCTGGGGCTACTGAGCTGAAACTTACATCAGTCATCCTTGTCAATTATCCAGCCCCTGTAATCCTGCTTAACCATGTCTGTGTAAAGGTCAGGCATCCCCCTGCTCTCTCTCCTAACTGCTGTTTCCATGTGCCCGAGACCCCAAGTTTGAACTAGCCTATTAACAGTCAGCACTGTCCACTAAAGTCTGGTGTCATGCACTGTCTATAAACATTCTGTAACTCCTTTGTTCTGGGCACAGAGCTGGAAGTGTTAACTCCTTTGGGCCCACCGGAGTAATGAACCTGCTTTCTCCAACTTTTCGAGCGTGGTGCTTGGTTTCTCGACAATAAACCTGAATCTCCAACTCTCCAACTGCGGTGCTTGGTTTTTTCATGGTCCGACTTCTGCAACAGTTCATTGTTGCTGTTGTATATTCCATAAGTTTAGAGTAACATATAATAACATTCATCTTATCATTTCAGTATCGGTATTTTCACTGTCCTAGAAATCCTCTGTGCTCTGCCAGTTCCAGAGGGTTGATTCTCTCTGATCAACCCCTGGCCTCTACTGATCTTTTTCCTGTCCCATAGTTTTGCTTTTCCTAGAACGTCATGCAGCTGGACTCATAGAGTAGCATTTTCAGATTGACATTTTTTCATTAAGTAATATGTTTTTAAGGTTTGTGTTTGTTTCTTTCTTTTCATGGCTTGACAGTTCATTTCTTTTTAGTGCTATGCAGTATTCCATTGTCTCAATGTACCACAGTTTAGTTATCCATTCACCTGGTGAAATGTATTTTGGTTGTTTATAAGATTTGGCAATTATAAGTGAAGCTGCTGTAAGCATCTGTGTGCAGGTGTTTGTGTGGACTCAAGTTTTCAACTCTTTTGAGTAAATACCACAGAGTTAGATTGGTAAATGGTATAGGTAGAGTACATTTAGCTTTGTAAGAAACTACCAAACTGTCTTCCATGGTGGCTGTACTGTTCTGTGTCCCCACTCTCAGTGAAGGAGACTACCTATTGCTCCACACCCTCCTACCTCAGCATTTGGTGGTGTCAGTGTTTCAGGGTTAGGCCATTCTAACAGGCATACAGTTAACAGTACCTCATTATTTTAATTTGCATTTCTCAGGTGACATGTGATGTGGAGCATCTTTTCAGATGCTTATTTGCCATCTTTATGTATTCAATATGAGGTAAGATTCCTCATATTTGAAAGTTGCTTAGAGAGTAGTTCTTAAAAGTTCTCATCACAAGAAAAAATTTCTGTAACTACATAAAATACAAATGTTAAATACACTTTTTGTGCTGCTGATTTTGCAATATATATAAATACCTAATCATTGTGTTGTACACTTGAAGCTACTATAATGTTGTCTATCAATTATGCATCAATAAAAAAAGGAAAAGAAAATTCCTATTAGCTTTTTGACATACAATTTTCAGATATGGTTATTCATATCTGCTACATAAGCTTATCTAAATCATAATTACCAGGACTTCCTTTTTCGCTTTCACAATAATGTATATTCATTTTTTATATGAAAACTAAAATGATACATATCATCAGCATAAGATAAGGCAGGCATGATTAGGATGCAAGTTATTTGCCCTCTCTGTTCAAATAGTAAATCTGCTTTTACTGAATATTATTTTCCAGTGAACCTAAGTTCAGTTCAGTTCAGTCACTCAGTTGTGTCCAACTCTTTGCAACCCCATGGACTGAAGCACGCCAGGCTTCCCTGGTCCACCACCAGCTCCCAGAGCTCGCTCAGACTCATGTCCATTGAGTCGGTGATGCCATCCATCTCATCCTCTGTTGTCTCCTTCTCCTCCTGCCTTCCATCTTTCCCAGCATCAGGGTCTTTTCCAGTGAATTAGTTCTTCTTTGGCCACATCAGGTGGCCAAAGTATTGGAGTTTCAGCTACAGCATCAGTTCTTTCAATGAATATTCAAGACTGATTTCCCTTGGGATTGGCTGGTTTGTCCTTCTTGCAGTCCAAGGAACTCTCAAGAGTCTTCTCCAACACCACAGTTCAAAAGCATCAATTCTTCAGTGCTCACCTTTCTTTACAGTCCAACTCTCACATCCATGCATGACTACTGGAAACCATAAACCTAAAGGAAACCTAAAGGAACCTAAAGTAAAACCTCAGATTCCTTTTCAACACAAGTCTAGGAAAACTGCACTTTTCAGTCAGGGTTGAAATAATGAACTATATTTTTCATCTCTGACCTTGAGCTGGAGATGATGGGAGAAAATGACTCCAGCTATCAGAAGCAAGTTAATAAGGAGGATAAATCATGAGAGACTATTATAACCAGGCATCTGACACAATACAGCCTGACAAAGGTACTTGTGGTATTCACATCTTGTCCCCTCAAGCAAAAGCTATCACTAATGAGAGGTTTTACTTCTAGACTGATGATCAGTTCACTCTGAGTATGTGATGGTTGCTTGTAAATAATATTTCCCGTGAGTCTAATTATACTGGGTCTGGTCTATATGTTTCCCCTTGATTCAGTACCCTACAGATGTCAGGAACATTTCAATTAATTGAACAACAGCTAAGACAAGAAAGAGGGAGAACATTCTGAGGATGTGCACTGATTTTCCTTCCTCTCTCTCTTTGTGCCTAGAATCGGACGTTGCTGACTTCGATGGTCGAAGCTCCCTACTTTACAGGTTCAATCAGAAGCTGATGAGTACTCTCAAAGATGTGATTTCCCTGAAGTTCAAGAGCATGCAAGGAGATGGGGTCCTCTTCCATGGAGAAGGACAACGGGGAGACCACATCACCCTGGAGCTCCAGAGAGGGAGGCTCGCCCTGCACCTCAACCTGGGTAGGGTCAAGCTTTGCCCTGTCCCTGGCCATGTTGGGCTATGGGGAACTCCTTTTGTAGCAGGTTATCTTCCTAGTGTGTCAGTTAGAAGTTGCTGTGTCACAGTTGAAGTAATATATTTTCCTTATCCAAATTGGAGAAGAAAAATCCACATTTTTAAATGTTTAAGCCATAAATAGCATTCTTTAAACAAGGTAATTTTAGTAGATAGGGAGAGATACAGAGAAGGCAATGGCAACCCAGTACAGTACTCTTGCCTGGAAAATTCCATGGACAGAGGAGCCTGGTAGCCTGCAGTCCATGAGGTCGTGAAGAGTCGGACACACGTGAGTGACTTCACTTTCACTTTTTACTTTCATGCATTGGAGAAGGAGATGGCAACCCACTCCAGTGTTCTTGCCTGGAGAATCCCAGGGACGGTGGAGCCTTGTGGGCTGCCATCTATGGGGTCACACAGAGTCAGACATGACTAAAGTGACTTAGCAGCAGCAGCAGGGAGAGATACAGGTTAATTTTTCTTCCTTCCTTCCTTTCTTTCTTTCTTGACATATTTCACTTTTTTTTTTTTTTATGGTAACAAACTGTAGTTTGAGTAAGTCTGAACACACACACAAGCACACATATTACAATATAATAAGGCTTGCTCACCATCTATTATACTTGTTACACTTATGAAAGTTAAGTTCCTGGGGAAAAATGGAAAAGATACATTTTAATTTTTGTTTGTTTTGTAAGGGAACAAGGGGTCATGTGCAGGGCATCTAAGTTTCTGGGCATTCTCATGTCTTATTAAAGGATACTCTGTTTTGTTTTATGTTTATTTCAAGTGTCCAGGCAGTGCTAGGGTGAGCCCTATATTTGCCAAATGCCAGCAAATTTAGTACAGAATGCCCTGCTACTTTCTATCTGTTTAAGACTCAAGCCTCCTGCTGTGGGTCGGCATCCATCGTTCCTGCCTCACTACTGGCAGGTCTGCATTTCTTGGTAATCAACTAAGAGATGGTCAGCCTCCTTTATGTGAAAGGTACTCTTGGCATGGCCAAGTACAGAAGACAGAAAGTAGAACTCCCAAATTCGCAAAGGGAAACCAAGAAGCTCTACTGGAGAAAAAGAACTGGGAAAAAAGTGTTAGGGTGATGAAAAAGGAAGAGATCACTTTCTGAAAGAATGAGTTTCTGCCTCCCTTTGGGTGTGTATTAGTGTTAGGGGAAGGGGTGGAGAGTATACTTGTGGAAGATAATTATCACCTACTGCTGAGTATTTCTGATCAAATAGTAAAGAAAGAAAGTCATAGCAGAATTCAGTGTAGGCTTAAGTTGCATGAAAGCCTAGAAATATCACAGATAAGTTTGTGCCCTTTAATATTTATTATTTAGTAATATGTTCTTTTACTAATTAGCATAAGAATGAAGATTATTGTGAACTCATCCCCAAAGCCAAGCAATGGAGATACTTATTTTGAGGCATTTCTTAGCATTTCCTTAGCCTCCGTGTTGGACATTGGAAGTGCTAGCAAGGAGAGCCTCTGGATCCCAAGTTTAGCTCATTAAATTGATATCTAATGCACTAAACTAAATAGACAGCAAAGGCATCTTTAGAGTCTCACCCAGAGGAGAGCTAAAGAGGATTCGCTAGTAACCTAATCAGTTTTGTCCACATACCTAAAGAAATTTATCAGTGAAATCTATGAAAGATGGGCATATTGAGCAGAAACGTATCAGTCTATTAACTGGTGTTCAATTTTCATGAAAGGAGAATGGATGGAGTAACTTCCTCCCTAACACCCAGTGACAAGTCATTCACAGAGCATTGTGGGTTGTGGATAAAGCTATTGTGATTACCCCTCTGAAACTCTGCCCCAACAAGCATAACCCAATGATGGATAGCAGTGTCAGTGACAGTAAAGCAGGATGGAAAGAAAAAGGTGTGCTCATGTAACAGATTTTACTTGCAGACAGGTGCTAGCTATTTATTTCTGGGGAAAGTTCATGACTTCCAAGCCTCAATTTACTTATTTCTAACATGGGATATTATTAATAACTATCTAGCAGGGCATGAATGTGAAAACTAAAAATATTCAAAATGAATTTTTTGTGATCCAGTCTGCTATGCTCAGTCATGTACAACTCTTTGTGGCCCCACAGGCTATAGCCTGCTGGTCTTCTCTGCCCATGGGATTTTCCAGGCAGGAATACTGGAGTGGGGTGCCACTTCCTACGTTAGGGGCTCTTCTAGACTTAGGGATAGAGCTTTCATCTCTTACGTCTCCTGCATTGGCAGGTATATTCTTAACCACTAATGCCACCTGAGAATTTTCTATGTCAGTAAATAAACACAGTGAAACTCCTCATATTACTCATTATTCAGCTAACGATATCTGAATGTCCCACATCCTGTAGTTTGCTAGTCTTCCTGGAAAGAAATGGGTCTATTAAGATGAAGAAGACACTCTCCTGCTGTGATATAAAGAAAACAGAACAATTCTCTTTCCAGATTTCCATTTAACCCATATTTCTAACTGTGTTGGTGATAATGGGAAATCTCATTTAGTGAATTATTTGGTAGTAAAAATATGTTTAGTCCTTATTCTACAAAGTTTGGAAATTTTCTTCAGCTTTTGAATTTACTCATTTCCATGAGTTTACCATGATTAAATATTTCCTGTACTTACGTCCTTTTAACAGTTACCCAGCATACTTATTAAATAACACGGTTTTTTATGTTCCTTCTCTGGAGAGACACTGACATATATTAGTATGTTAGCTCAGCATATCTCTGTCATAGCCAGCAAATCTTTGGAAGCACTGAGTAAAGGGGAAGGGGGGAATGGTAATAGCTTTGATTTGCCCATAAAAGAAAATCTGTAACATAGGTTACACAAGGGCAAGATAACATTGTGTTCATGGCTGTAGTTCTGGAAACTAGGAGAACACCTACCTGCAGTAGGTACTCCAGGCCAACTGAGTTATTGGGAAAAGAGGTTTTCATCTCACCTATTGGAGCCTGACACAAATTCGCATTTTTCTCATTTGGCTTGCTCATCCCCAAGCCTGAGCTACTCTTCCTCCTGTGATTTCCACAATGTGCAGTATCCTATCCAATCCTTAAAGCAGCCCATTATGTACATAACCATTAGCTCCAATTTACCTATATGGAATATTAAACGGGAGGAATATATGTCAGCTGCTCAAATGATGCAGCTACTAATCAGTGTAGTCACAGTTAAAATCAAGTCATGTTTACTGTCTTTTAAACTTATTTTCAGATTATAAAATATATGTCAGTTTTAGAAAACTTGATGAAAAAAATTATAAATAAGAGGAAAAAAGTCACTTAAAATTCTACAACCCAGTCATCCTTCTATTAATTTTGGTATATTTTCCAAGTGTTTTTCCTTAGCTATTTATATAAAAATTTTACATATTATATAAAATTTATGTTCTTTCCAAGTTTCCACACAACCTTCAAAGTGGAAAGAGTTTATATTATCCATGATCAAGGACTTTTTTTTTTTTTCTTTTTTTAAAGAAATGAATCAAGAAAGAGAGAAAAATGAAGAGAGAGAGGAAGAATCTAAAAATTCAAGTTAATGGGCTAAAAATGGGGTTGGGCCAGTGAAGGAGGAAGTTTCTCTCTTCCCAACTGATGTGGACACTCCGGCAGTGTTCCCTGTAGGGACAGTTCCCCAATGCATGTTCCTTTTCTAATTTGTGACTTTACAATTCAGTGTTCTAGGCTGAGTGGAGTGATTCAGTACCATGGACAGCAACAGAGGCGGGCCTTTGGAGATGCATGGTGTGCTGTAGTTCCTCACAAGTGATGCTCTTTGCTGATATTCTGATTCATATTACTTAGTTACCTCTGTGGCAATTGACTTGAAAAGACCATTTCAATGCTTCAGTCAAACTAGGCCTTCCCCTTTGACTGTTCTCTTAGGGTACAATGATGATTTTTCTAGAGCTACTAATGCGAAAGAAATTTCTTCTCTCAATCCATAAGGAAGTTAATAGAGATTCCTCTTTCCACTCTTTGCACATCTCATTCAGATCACCTGTGGCAGTTTGTCCTCTGTAGAATTACAATAGGACAAACTCGTACATGTGGGTGGTAAAATCAAAAAGCAGAGGCATTACATGACTGGGGAATTGTGGTAAGGACTAAACAAAACATTAATCACACATGCAGGTCATTCATCCTTACAAGAGTCCAGTGCTTTTGAAGTGAGGCAGATTGTGCAACAAGGCAGTCATAGGAAAGTGAGAACCTTGAAATAGCATAAACATGTGTGGAGCACACTGTCCTTGTGGGAGCCAAGCATAGGTTCAAAGGCAAAGCATCTCACTGCATAACCAACTCACAGAGATTATCTTGGATATCACTGAATACTCTGCACCTACTCTAGAGAGTCCAGTGAGTGTTTACTTTAACTTTTTCAAATTCAAGCATTTTGATCATCAGTGATGTCCAGTTGGTTACCCTGGGTCACAGAGATCATGTAGTTGCATAGCCATCTACCCAAGATTAGAACTCTCACCAACTCAAACACAAGGTCCTGACATTAATCACTAAAATGTTATAAACTTTCATTGAACAAGTAGGTATTGAATATTAAGAAGTTGCTGTTCATGTGTTAAAATTTTGAGAATGGAGAGACCAGGGTGGGATAGAGGAGTCCAGAAAGTTTCTTCAATCCAAATTCAATTAACTGGAGATTTTATTATGAAGAGGAAAGCAAGACAGGAATTTCAGACAAAGTGTCAGTGTGGTAATTGGCACCATATTTTATATAAATGGTGTCATTCATGTATAGGAATTCATTGAGCAAGTACATTAAGCTAAGCACTGAGCTATGCACTGGGGCTCACCAGTTCTAATTTTCAAGGAGGTCCCAGCCTGGTAAAACAATTATTGTGATTGACTTTCTAACTTTGTAGTAGTAACCAAAAATAGATATCTATGTATCATCAAAACCATCTTTTTTAAAATAACAAAGTCACAAAAGATAGATGCAACTTAGGAGTCAGATTGAGCAATGACCCCTAAATCTAAAGAATGTTTTATTGAATAAAATTTAGAAAAATTTTTTTGAGAACTAAGGACATGAATTACATTTCTTTAGCGATACATAAGGATTTGCTCTGATTTGAGGGTCAAGTCCACTGTAATCACATGGCTTCCTGTTAGTTTTTATTTTCTTCAGAAGACTTCATTTGAGTACTTGAGAACATTCATCAGCCCTGAATTTTGCAAAACAGGGGTCTATATAATCCTGGATAAACTAGAGAGGGGAAATTTGCCTTCACCTTCTACATCATGTCCTTCCCTCTTTGGGTTGTCGCATTTTCCTTTTCCACAACTCTCTGCTTGCTGATCCATCAAATCCCTTTCCTGGTATTCTTAGTAAGCTAAGTAAACTCACATGTGTGTATGGTGGGAGGCAGATGGCCAGAACATAAGGAATACAGGTATCAATTTTTCCAATAGGAGTAAGTAGTAAGAGTATTTAGCTTTGGAGTCATAGCTGAGGGTATAACCTTAATTCTTGGTGATCTTGGGTATATCCTGTGGCTTCATTGAGGTGAAGCTTTTTGTAAGGCTGTGTTCAGGAATAACAAAAACAACCTGTGTAAAATGCTTACCTCACTTTAACAAAAAAGAAGCTTAAAAATACAAGTGAATACCAACATTGCTAGCCTGAACAACTAAATGTGAGAAAGTTAATCCTAAAGATCAAGTGGATGAAGGCATTGGGGACCTCCATGGGAATGGCCCTCTAGCTCATCAACAACAAATCTTTCCAAGAGTGACTTTTTGTTGAAATACAATATTGAAAGTTTATGTTATCATTTGTTCAAGCTATATGAAGTCTACAGATTGTGAAAGGTAAAGTGCCATCCATATTTAAACTGTTAAGACCAATCAAGGTGATTTAATCAAAGGAGATTTTGAAGTGAAAATGCAACAATATACATGCTAAAGATCCAGAAAAAAGCTAGTTCCAAGGGTGAAGAATTTGATATGCTTATCCATAGTATGTTTGGGGTAGGGTAGGGGAGGAGGAGGAGAAGAGCAAGTTAGAAATGTTTTGCAGATATTTTAAACTTCCTATAAAATTTTTCGTACACCTTAGGGTTTTGAATAATTACATAGTTTCATTTTAACACTCTCAAACTACATGAAAACAAGTTTTAATTTAGTAAGTAATTCTTTTTTTTCTCTCTCTCTCTAATGTGTTTCTGGCCTAAAAGACACCATCTGTGGATTTTTATTGTCTTTGTGTCCTCCACAATTACCCATAGGTGTTTTTATCTTGCCTTAATAAATTGGAAACTAGTTAAAACTTGTGGTTGAACCATAATTGTCACTGAGATATGACTTGAAGTATATATTACAGAATGATGAGTTTGATCATCTTTTGAGAATGAATTTTTTTTTTGTAATTTCTAATAATGAACACTTCTAGGTAAAATGGAAACTTTTCTAGGACTAACCTTTTTTCTTCATAGTTGCACTTTATATAGATATATTTTGAAACATCCCACTTGATGAATAGCAGAATTTCCTGTTTATCCAACTGTTAAAGTGGACTGATTTCCACTCAATTTCTTTCAATACATGTATTCTTGCCTGGGAAATCCTATGGACAGAGGACCCCGGTGCACCTGCAGTCCAGGGGGTTGCAAAATAGTTGGGTATGACAATGATTAAAACAAAACAAAGATTTCTGAGCATTAACATAAAATGATTCATGGAGAGGGTAAAATATGTTCATGTCTGCCATTTTTTTAATTAAAAATGTACTTGTAATGCAGGAGATATTCAATAATTCACACATCAGTCATATAGTTAGCCATGCAGGTCAAGGATTATGCTTTAATGAAGTTTAGTTTTGTTTCTTAATATCCAAAATATTTATACTCTAAAATGTATAAAGAAAAGAAAAAGAATAAAAACTAAAATTACAGTCAGTTTGACCTCTTCATAAGTAAACTCATCTTTTGAAGCAGGAATAAAAGTGTAGAAATTATCAAAGTATTTAATTTTAATCCTTTTCTCTATTAAAAAATCAAAATATCACTAAAATCCACCCAAACAACACATAACAAATAAGTAGGAGGAAAATATATGATTCCTTTACTTTTTCTTTTTGTGACTTTCATTGGTTTTACAGTTTCAAATGTTTAATGTTTTTTACATACTAGTAAATTCTTAAACACCTTTTTAACCTTTTAAGGAAAAAGGAAGGGCATATCAAATTTAAAGTGAAGGCTCTAATATTAAATTTATTGGGGTATATTAACTTATAACATAGTTCATAAGACACAGTAAGTCTCCTTCAACCAGTCATTAGTCCTTGGGCATGTTTTATTTTATAAATAAAATTTGATTCTGTGTGTGTGTGTAGAAGAGGGAGGGGGAGAGGAAGACACAAGTTTTTGTTGTTGTTGTTTTGACTGGTAGTGCTTTTCATCCACTTGCTGGAGCAAACTTCCTTAAAGTCATCTCTCGGAGCTCGGGGTCCGGCCGAGGTTCCAGCTGCTAGCTCTTCGCGCGGTGAGGCGCGGGGCCCGGGGCCGGTGGGCGGCGGACGGGGGCCAGGAAGAGGGAGCGAGGGTAGCCGGGGAGAGGGGGGCCGGCGACAGCCGCACGGTGCGCAGGACCGACGGCCGACGCTCTTGCGAACTTGGGCAGAGTCGCGCCACTGCGCCCGCGGCCCGAGCGATGAAGATGGTGGCCCCCTGGACGCGGTTCTACTCCAACAGCTGCTGCCTCTGCTGCCATGTCCGCACCGGCACCATCCTGCTCGGCGGCTGGTACTTGATCCTCAATGCTGTGGTACTGCTGATTCTGTTGAGCGCCCTGGCTGATCCAGATCATTACCACTTTTCAAGTTCTGAACTCGGGGGTGACTTTGAGTTCATGGATGATGCCAACATGTGCATTGCCATCGCGATTTCTGTTCTCATGATCCTTATCTGTGCCATGGCTACGTACGGAGCATACAAGCAACGTGCAGCCTGGATCATCCCATTCTTCTGCTACCAGATCTTTGATTTTGCCTTGAACACCTTGGTTGCGGTCACCATACTTGTTTATCCAAACTCCATCCAGGAATACATACGACAGCTGCCTCCTGATTTTCCTAACAAAGATGATATCATGTCAGTGAATCCTACCTGTTTGGTCCTCATTATTCTTCTGTTTTATCAGCATTATCTTGGCTTTTAAGGGTTACTTGATTAGCTGTGTTTGGAACTGCTACCGATATATCAATGGCAGGAACTCCTCTGATGTCCTGGTTTATGTTACCAGCAATGACACTATGGTGCTGTTACCCCCGGTGCTGTTACCCCCCTAGGATGACGCCACTGTGAATAGCGCCACCAAGGAGCCGCCGCCCCCGTACGTGTCTGCCTGAGCCTGAAAGTCGGGCGAGCAAGAGCGACAGCCAGACTTTTCATTCATCAGAGCAATAGTTCTTTAATTTTTCTTCTGAGATGAGCTCTCTGAGCTTATTTGTTGCAGAAATGCTACAGTTTAAAAGTTTAGATGTTAAGTTGAAACTCTAGTTTGAAACCTATGCTTTAGCTGGAGCACCGTGATAGAGTAGCTGTAGAAATTCTCTCTGTGGGGTGGGATGGGGTGGGGTAGGGTGGCATGGGCTCCTCTAGTCTTCCCTCGGCATGGGCTCCTCTAGTCTTCCCTCGGCGTTGGAACTACCCAACAACCTGGAAGAATCTCGAGTCCGAGACGTCTGTTGTACGTGCTGAGCCCCAGAGTCGAAGACTTTCCAAGGCTTTTCTCTTCACTCCCTCTTTCTCTTTTGAACGTGTATAATCAAGTCAAAATTAGACAATGCTTTTCCTCGGCCATTCCAATTTATAGAAGAAACCCTTAGGAGAACAGGAATGTTATTTGTGTAAGGAGTCCATATAATACATAAATAAAACAAGAATTTCCTTAGGAAAAAAAAAGTCATTTCTCAATAAGTCTTTCTTTTTTTATGTCCACTCCAGTATCCAAATGACATTCTAGGCTACCATATGTCAACAGCCTCTTACCACCTGTAAATCCGCCCTTCTTGTGCTCTCTTTGCCTACGCTCCTCATCCTCCATCCACATGACTGCCAGTTTTCCTGCCAGCCTTGCCTTCTAATCAAACGTCCATGCTGCTGCTGCTGCTAAGTCGCTTCAGTCGTGTCCGACTCTGTGCGACCCCATAGGCGGCAGCCCACCAGGCTCCCCTGCCCCTGGGATTCTCCAGGCAAGAACACTGGTGTGGGTTGCCATTTCCTTCTCTAATGCATGAAAGTAAAAAGTGAAAGTGAAGTTGCTCAGTCGTGTCCGACTCTTAGCGACCCCATGGACTGCAGCCTGCCAGGCTCCTCTGTCCATGGGATTTTCCAGGCAAGAGTCCTGGAGTGGGGTGCCATTGCCTTCTCTGCCAAATTCCCATACAGCTGCCAAAATAACTTTCTTAACATGTTAGTCTGAGCCAGTAATCCCTGACTTATTAATTTGCCAGAGGCTCCCATTTCTTAAAGGTAAAACACAAGCTGTAAATCAGCTCACACTAGCAACTGATCCTAGATGGTAGCAGCCAACCCCACATGGTCATAGCACTCTGCTGCATGGAATCCCTCTGTGGGGTTCTCCTGAACCCCTAGTCTTGGCAGGTGCTTTTCCTGGTTAGGTAAAAATGCTCCTTGTTCTGGCCAAATTTCAGGCCTGGCCCCTCTCTATAATGTAACATCCACAGCTTCCTACCCTGCGTTTTCTTGGTTCCTTGTCTTAACTGCTGTTAATACAAGCAGCATGCTTTTCTTGTCAACTCACCTATTGTATCTCCATGTTAAAACCTTCAGAGAGGGAAGTGTGCCTTTTAATTCTTTATCTCCTGTGTACAGCATTTGTCACTGTAAGCAAGACAGATAGCTATCAGTACCATTTTATGGGTGGATTGATAGAAAACGGAAAGGAAGGAAGAAAGGAAGAGAGGGAGGAAGGAAGGAAGGGATGGAGGGAGAAGGAAGAAAAAGTATAAGATATAATAATGTATCTGCATAATTTGACACATTGTAAGAACTCAGAGGATGTGGAACAAATCAATATGTCATTGAACAAATCAATTAAAGTCAGCTATGAACTCATCAGCTCTTATTTTTCAATTACAATCAGTTAGATACCGTCCCCCCACCCCCATAGGAAGCAACAAAGTGTTATTTTGTGCAGGAAGCAGTGACTTGGGACCATAATGGAGGTGGGTGTGAGCAACCCACAGGGGAAATGGCAGCTTCTGCCCCCTGATTGCCACGCTGTAGAGCAGGCTGCTGCAGCTGTTCTACACATTTTGGGAGAGACAAGAGAGACATTTAGCTTTCAGTTACTAAGGGTACCAAATACATAAAATACTGAAATATTGGAAGATTTACATATAAGTAAAATTAGTTGCATTGAACTGTTCATTTTGCTAAGTTTGAGCCATTCTGTAGGAAAGGAAAAAAAAGTAAATCTCTAATCTTTTTGACAGAGGATACAGGCAGGAGCACCATAAAACTGGAGGAAAGATGAAGAGAAGGGGAACCAGAGGCACTTGATTGAAAAATGTACCTCTCACATCCTCCCAAGAGGTGTGTTCCAAACTCAGCTTGGGCTGAATGACCCATGCCACGATCAGAGTCAAAAATCTGACTGGATCTGAATTTGAGCCCTGGATACATATCTGCCTAGAAATGCTTAACCTCACCAGACCTCAGCTTCATAATTTGCTAAATGCAGATAATCATTTTGCCTTAGAACATAGAACTTGGAGATTATACAATCTGTACTTAAATGCCCTCGATGGAGTAGGAATTTGAAAATTGCAGCTAAAATGATCATTTTCTCTCCGTTGCCTTTGCCTACATATTTACCTAAGTCAGTGGGCCCACTGTCTTCCCTCTACTTGTCCAGCATTCACTCTTCTGCTAAAGTACAACTCAAGATTCACTTTTTCCTTTCAAGAGCCAGTCAAGTGCAAAGAATATGCATTGTTTCTAAATGTGATGAGTTCTATTTTCAATATTATGCATACAGCTATCAAGATCTGATTTCTCTTATTACGTAATTGCACCAGACCTAGAAACATGTTCTTTCATGTCTAAAAGGGAGTGTAGATGTCAGTTGATGGAGAACTTGGTCCTGGAATCTGTGGGGAAAAGTTGGTATTCCATCCCAAGCCCAGGACATTTCTGGGTCTGTAGAGAGAGAATCATCCTTTACTTTGGATAGAGAGAGTTGGCCTTGCATGCAGAATATTCTATTTATAGCACTGCAGGCTTCCCTGGGGGTACAGATGTCAGCTTTTCTTCTTGTTCCCTTCACAGATGACAGCAAACCTCGTCTCAGCAGCAGCCCACCCTCAGCCACCCTGGGGAGCCTACTGGATGACCAGCACTGGCACTCTGTCCTCCTGGAGCGAGTTGGCAAACACGTGAATTTCACTGTGGACAGGCACACACAGCACTTCCGCACCAAGGGCGAGGCAGATGCCCTGGACATTGACTATGAGGTGAGCTTTCTGTCCCTATAAACCCTTGAGCTTCTTGCTCAGGATCAGTAAGAAAATCAGTCAGCGAATGAGCAAGTGAGAAGATGTGGGACCTTGACATATCTTACGTTTGAGCATCTCCTCACCTCCATCTAAGTCTAGGTAGCTAACCATGAAGGAGCCCATGGAGAGAGCCTGAGCTGTGAGCCTGGAGAAAATATTTTGGCAAATATGGTGGTGACTCAGAAACTTACAAGGCAATCATGCAGTCATTATGAAAGATTCAGTTATATAAACTTATAATCCATCAAAGTATTTTTAAAAGGTACTAAATTCATTTATTCCCAATTACTTTAATATATCTATCTATTTCCATCTATCTATATGTATTTGAGGTTATTTACTTCTGTTGTATCTGTGTGGTAGAGATACAGTCTATTTGATTGCTACAGTGCCTCTCTTCCCAACTCCAAGTTGAGTGACATCCCTTTGATAGTTTGAAATTCATCATGGCGGGAATATTTATACCACAGATATTGGCAAGTCCTATAAATCAGGGGTTGATGTATCTCTTTGTTGATTCTCTAGACCAGAGATTGGAAAAACCACATCCTGCAGGGCAAGTTTGGCTTGAAGCCTGTTGCCTTCAGCCTGTCAAGTGTTGTTTAAAAAATTAAGAGAAAAAGAATAATATGTGACAGAGACTGTATGTGATTATGGATAAAATAGTTCAGTGAAAAATCAACAAAAGCAGTCTATAAAAATCAGTTGGTTTATGGAACTTATAATTTATTGTATATTTTATTATTATTTGTAAATTGTCTGCACAACACTCATATCAGTAAAATAACATAATATCTGAATGCATTCATGTTCCCACACACACATGCATGTACAGAGATGTGTGTGTGTGTGTGTGTATCTATGTGTATGTACTGTACCCTGAACAGCCAGATTTTGAACATTTATCAACACATCACATGAGGCAGAAGAGAATGACCTTTTGCAGAGTAGTGACATGGCCAGACTTATGTTTTAGAGGAGTCATTCTGAACGTTTGTTTCAGGGGCCAGTCCAATTAATATACCCTAGAAATTTGTTAGAAATGAAAGTATCCTAGTCTCATGCAAACCCACAGAATCAGAAACTCAGGAAAGATGGCCTCAATCATTCAGTCTTTAAAAATCCTCTAGGAGACTCTGATGCACCCTAATGTTTGAGAACAACTATTTTAGAGCCGTTACTCTGAAGGTAGCTCTGAAGTTACTCCGTAGCCTAGATCTGTCTGTAGGTGGATGGTTGCTGGACAGATGGTTGGAAACCCTGTTAGGAGACAATGTCAGTCGACAGCGGATATATACTAGAACAGTGGAGGTGGAGTTAAATGACTGAAACTTAGGATCTGACTTTTTTTTTTTTTTCCCCCATCACTATTATGAATTATAAGAAAGATCTCCTCTTTTGATCTTAACTTTGTTTAGCATACTGTTGATAAGTTATGCTATTCATTAACTTCAAAAAAATTTGTTACTCTTTGACTCAGGATGCAATATATCAGGTAGGTAGCTTTTGTTTTTGTTTTTTTAAGTTGCTGATAACTAGAAATCTATGACTATCAATTATTCTCCTTTGACAACATCATTTAAGTGATTGAAAACACAAAAAATACACATAATGTTGAAATTATCTTAAAGAGATCTTTTTTGAACTTGAGGACAACAAAAAAAAACACAAAATCAAGTTTCAGTAATTCCCCAAATACTTGACTTCTAATGGCCTGAGAGGTGATTCTAAAATTCACCCAGTTGCCCGATTTAACATTTATTTTCAGGTTAATCTCTACTTATCCGTGGTCTCCAATATAGAGAATCTGTATGAAATTACAGCATAGTAGCATTAAAGTGAATGTCAGTATTTATAAGAGAAATCCAATGATGTTGTTTAATTTATGAAATTGAAATAGATTTCTTCTAGAAATTCTTGAATTCTTTGGTACCTTGTAAAAAGTATTTGCTAGGGAAAAAACACCTTGAGCTATTTCTATGAGGCACCTCTGCTTCAGATAAGCCAAACCCCTTCCAAGGATGCAGCCAGTGTGCTCACATGAATATAAAAGAAGACAGACTGGCCATAATGATGACATTAGAATGGCTGCACTGGCTCAAGAGAGTTAGGTGTTGGAGAAGTCTCTGAGATAACTGGATCTATCCAGCCTTGAAGATTCACCTTCAAGGCTGTGTGGAGAGAAAGGAGCCTGTGTCGTAATCCCCACTTCACCCCTAAATAGTTGGAAAAAACCTGGAAAGTGAAAACTCTTAACTTTAGTTGCCCAGAAGCAATATGAGCATCATTATTGCTAAATAGGATATCTGAATAAGGTCTATTTTTGAAATTGAAGTAATACGTGATTTACAACTTTGTGTTACTTTCTGGTATACAGCAATGTGTTATAACATATTCATAAAATTCAGTTATAACATATTCATTTTCATATCCTTTTCCATTATGGTTTATTACAGGATATTGAATATAGTTTCAAGTGCTATACAGTAGGTCTTTGTTATTTATTTATTTTATATTTAGTGGTGTATATATTAATCCCAAATTCTTAATTTATCCCTTTTCCTCCTTTCCCTATTGGTAACCATGAGCTTGTTTTCTATGTCTGTGAGTCTGTTTCTGTTTTGTAAATAAGTTCTATTGCATCATAGTTTAGATTCCACATGTCTAAGTGATATCATAAGGTATTTGTCTTTGTCTTTTTAACATACCTCAGTTAGTATGATAATCCCTACGTTCATCCATGTTGCTGCAAATGGTATTATTTCATTCTTTTTTTATGGCTGAGTAATATTCATTGCATATATGTATCACAAAATGAACATTTAGGTTGCTTTCATGTTTTGGCTACTGTGAATAGTGCTGCAGTGAACATTGGAGTGAATGTATATTTTTGAACTATGGTTTTCCCCAGATATACTCCTAGGAAACTAAGATCATGTAATCTGGTCCCATCACTTCATGGGAAATAGATGGGGAAACAATGGAAACAGTGACAGACTTTATTTTGGGGGACTCAAAAATCACTGCAGATGCTGACTGAAGTCATAAAATTAAACAATGCTTGCTCCTTAGAATAAATATTATGACCAACCCAGACAGCATATTAAAAAACAGAGACATTACTTTGCCAACAAAGGTCTGTCTAGCCAAAGCTATGGTTTTTCCAGTAGTCATGTATGGATGTGAGAGTTGGACTGTGAAGAAAGCTGAGTGCTGAAGAATTGATGCTTTTGAACTGTGGTGTTGGGGAAGACTCTTGAGAGTCCTTTGGACTGCAAGGAAAATGAGTCCATCCTAAAGGAAATCAGTCCTGAATATTTATTGGAAGGACTGATGCTGAAGCTGAAACTCCAATATTTTAGCCACCTGATGTGAAGACCTGACTCACTGGAAAAGACCCTGATGCTGGGAAAGATTGAAGGCAGGAGAAGAAAAGAACGACAGAGGAAGGGATGGTTGGATGGCATCACTGTCGGGACATGAGTTCGAGTAAACTCTGGGAGTTAGTGATGGACAGGGAGGCCTGGCATGCTGCAGTCAATGGGGTTGCAAAGAGTCAGACACAGCTAAATGACTGAACTGAACTGATTCCTAGGAGTGGGATTGACGGATCATATGGTAGCTATATTTTTAACTTTTTAAGGAACCTCCATACTGTCTTCCATAGTGGCTACACCAATTTATGTTCCCATGACAGCATAAGAGGGTTCTCTTTTCTTCACATCCTCTCCAGTATTTGTCATTTGTATACTTTTTAATGACAGAGAATTTATGGTGTATTTTATAACAATGTTGTCTATTAATCAGAACTTAGGGAAAGACTAGAGATCTCTTCAAGAAAATTAGAGATACCAAAGGAACATTTCATACAAAGATGGGCTCGAAAAAGAACAAAAATGGTATGGGCCTAAGAGAAGCAGAAGCTATTAAGAAGAGATGGCAAGAATACACAGAAGACCTGTACAAAAAAGATCTTCACAACCCAGATAATCACTATGGTGTGATCGCTCACCTAGAGCCAGACATCCTGGAATGTGAAGTCAAGTGGGCCTTAGAAAGCATCACTATGCACAAAGCTAGTGTAGGTGATGGAATTCCAGTTGAGCTATTTCAAAACCTGAAAGATGATGCTGTGAAAGTGCTGACTCAATATGCCAGCAAATATGAAAAACTCAGCAGTGGCCACAGGACTGGAAAAGGTCAGTTTTCATTCTAATCCCAAAGAAAGGCAATGCCAAAGAATGCTCAAACTACCGCACAATTGCACTCCTCTCACATGCTAGTAAAGTATTGCTCAAAATTTTCCAAGCCAGGCTTCAGCAATACATGAACCGTGAAATTCCAGATGTTCAAGCTGGTTTTAGAAAAGGCAGAGGAACCAGAGATCAAATTGCCAACATCTGCTGGATCATGGAAAAAGCAAGAGAGTTCCAGAAAAACATCTATTTCTGCTTTATTGACTATGCCAAAGCCTTTGACTGTGTGGATCACAAAAAACTGTGGAAAATTCTGAAAGAGATGGGAATACCAGAGCACCTGACCTGCCTCTTGAGAAATCTGCATGCAGGTCAGGAAGCAACAGTTAGAACTGGACATGGAACAACAGACTGGTTCCAAATAGGAAAAGGAGTACGTCAAGGCTGTATATTGTCACCCTGCTTATTTAACATCTATGCAGAGTACATCATGAGAAACTCTGGGCTGGAAGAAGCACAAGCTGGAATCAAGATTGCCAGGAGAAATATCAATAACCTCAGATATGCAGATGACACCACCCTTATGGCAGAAAGTGAAGAGGAACTAAAAAGCCTCTTGATGAAAGTGAAAGAGGAGAGTGAAAAAGTTGGCTTAAAGCTCAACATTCAGAAAATGAAGATCATGGCATCTGGTCCCATCAGTTCATGGGAAATAGATGGGGAAACAGTGGAAACAGTGTCAGACTTTATTTTTGGGGGGCTACAAAATCACTGCAGATCATGATTGTAGCCATGAAATTAAAAGATGCTTACTCCTTGGAAGAAAAGTTATGACCAACCTAGACAGCATATTCAAAAGCAGAGATATTACTTTGCCAACAAAGGTCCATCTAGTCAAGGCTATGGTTTTTCCAGTGGTCATGTATGGATGTGAGAGTTGGACTGTGAAGTAAGCTGAGTGCCAAAGAACTGATGCTTTTGAACTGTGGTATTGGAGAAGACTCTTGAGAGTCCCTTGGACTGCAAGGAGGTCCAACCAGTCCATTATAAAGGAGATCAATCCTGGGTGTTCATTGGAAGGACTGATGCTGAAGCTGAAACTCCAATACTTTGGCCACCTCGTATGAAAAGTTGACTCATTAGAAAAGACTCTGATGCTGGGAGGGATTGAGGGCAGGAGGAGAAAGGAATGTCAGAGGATGAGATGGTTGGATGGCATCAAAGACTCGATGAACATGAGTTTGAATGAATTCCAGGAGTTGGTGATGGACAGGGAGGCCTGGCGTGCTGTGATTCATGGGGTCACAAAGAGTCAGACACGACTCAGTGACTGAAAGGTGCTGAACTGAACTGATGTTAGTTATATAACAGGATATCTGCTGTATGTGTTTGAGTCTTGCTAACACTGGTAGAAGAATGATTGAACTCAGATCCCTGAGTTCCAGTGACCCATTTTCAGTGTAAGCCCTACTTCTCCAGAGCTGTGCCCTATCAAATTCTTCATCAGGGACAATTACAGTCTACAAATCTATGTTCCTCTTCAAATTTTAGCATGATGTGTTAATATTTGGGAAGAAAATATGATAGCTTTCATTCCTCCATCTTAGATTATGTCAAGGATATCAGTCAAGTGACACAGGGCCTTTCTGTAAAGCATCGAGTAGGGAATTTGCCTCTATTACATGTATACGGTTGTCAGATTCTCCTCTCACTTGGAAGGCACACATAGACAGGGGCTCATAGAACCTTCTGCCAAAAGAATAAGCAGAAAGAACATAGATCCTTTACTTCTCACTGGAATGTTATCACAGCTCATACAGCCCATGTGATTTTTCTCCCAAATGCTTCTGAGACAAACCATAGCAATTAATTTTACTTTCAGCCTAGAGCACAAGGGTTTAAGAAAAGAGTTTTTTTTTTTTTTAGGATCTTAGTGAGATTCCATTTTTCTGAGAGTCTGTAACCTAAGAAGTCTTTTCTTATCAAAAGGACTAGTGATCCTTTTCTACATAGCCACCTTAACCGTACCAAAACTATTAAAAGCATATTTTTACATGTACTATGTATTATCACAACATAAATGATAAAAAAGAATTTTTAAAAATGAAAAGAATGTATTTCAATGACAATTCTTTGTTAAAGCTTCTTTAAGTCATCTAAGCACTTAAAAACACATTATCTACACATGTCTTCAAAAATAAGTTTTACTGAATTTGATAAAAAATGTGTGATACTACTTCTATAGTCAAAAGTTGTGGGAGATCTTTCCAAGTATGACATAAATTTTAAAACTCTGGAAATAAAACATATGAAAAATTTTACACATAAAATAATTTTTTAAAGCCACATGAACTTCCACTAAAAATATGATATAATGATATCATCCTCCCAAAAACTTGGAAAAGCATTTCAACATTTAATTAATGAATAAAAAGCCCCCACAAATAATTTTTAAAATAGTGACTCAATGGAATAAGAATATGAATATATAAAAAATATAGGCTGCTTTCAATTATATAAAATGATGCTCTGTCTTACTCATAAAAAGAAGGAACGCAAATTCATGCTAAAATGATATTTTAAACTTAGACTGCAGGGAACACAAACATTAAGTGTTGTCACAGAAATGAAGGCACCAGAATGATTTAATCCACTGTTTGTGGGAATATAATTAATATGATATCATAGAAAAGGCTTATTGTCAAAAATTTAACTGAGTGCCCTTCAATTCAGCACTTCTATTTCTAGGAATTTATCCTACAATTATAAGCAAATGTGTGCAATGGGTTATATGTCAGGAATAACAAAAAGTTGAAAATTCCCCCAAAAGTTCATCAGAAGAGTGTTAATTAAAAATTCCGGTAAGCTCTGTAGAGAAACAGCTCTGCCAGGGTGCCCCAGTGGTCTCACACTGTCCACTTGGAAAGCAGCCAAAGCCATGCAACACAGCTGATGTGGATCTTGGCAGGACACATTGGATCTTCCTGAGACACAAGAGGCTGGAGGCCTGCAATTACTGGTTCCAAGGCCATTGCCCACTTGTCTCTCTGCCTCATAGAAGTCTATTCTGATGCAATTTCTTCTCACTCTCTAGGATCTAAGGATGCTTGAGGCTTTCTGCTGTGCCCTTTTAGAATAGATTTGCATCACATAGAATTGCTTAGCTTGATGTTGAATCTGGCCTCTGTACATCCACACCAAATTAAATCTTGAAGACAAAAGAGGCTTGCTCTTTGGAAGGAAAGCTATGACAAAGCTATTAAAAAGCAGAGATACCACTTTGCTGGCAGAGGTCCATATAGTCAAAGCTGTGGTTTTTCCAGCAGTCATATAAGGATATGAGAGTTAGACCATGAGGATGGCTGAGCACTGAAGAATTGATACTTTCAAATCATGGTGCTGGAGAAGACTCAAGAGTCTCTTGGATTGCAAGGTGATCAAACCTGTCAATCCTAAAGGAAATCAACCCTGAATATTCATTGGAAAGACTATGTGAAGCTGAATCTCCAATACTTTCGCCACCTAATATGAAGAGCTAACTCACTGGAAAAGACTCTGATGCTGGGAAAGCTTAAAGGCAAAGGAGAAGGCGGTAGCATCACCAAGTCATGGACAGGAGTTTGAGCAAGCTCCAGGAGATGATGAAGGACAGGGAAACCTGGCATGCTGCGGTCCGTGGGGTCTCAAAGAGTCAGACATGACCGAGTGACTGAACAACCAACTCAGTGGACGTGAATTTGAGCAAACTCTGGGAGATAGTGGAGGACAGAGGAACCTGGCATGCTACAGTCGATGAGGCTGCAAAGAGGTGGACATGATTTAGTGACTGAACAACCAACTTGAGGAGGAACCTCAAGGCTGCACTAAGGTTTCTTGACTGCTCCTCCCTTATCTCTGCATCCTCTTCCTTCCCTGATTAACATCTGTTTGAACCTGCCCATTGGAACTTGGAACATAATGGAGGCTGAATGAAGCCTATTTCCTGTAATCAGGAAACTAGGAACCAAATAAAAAGTTCTGTTCTCAGAAGGCCCACAGTACCCTGCTAGTTTTAAGCTGAAGCCTACAGGTAGATCTATAGCAATGAAGACTGCCACAGCTCACACTGTGGTCATCTGCCATCACATTTAGTGTCATCAGTTTTGGTCTATGGGACTGGGAGCTTCACTGTTTGGCTCCTCTTCCTTTTACTGTCTGTGTAAGTCACATATCATCCAAATCTCACAGTGGCACCTTTTATCTATATGTGGATCCACCAGGCCTTTGCCTGGGGTTCACCTTGTTTTGTATGTGTGCTTGACAAACCCGTATGAAAGTATTATGCTTCGATTAAAAAGAATGAGGCAGCCCTCTATGTTCTGATGTGGAACCATCTCCACTATAGATAGTTCAGTGAAAAGGAAAATCAGTGTGCAGTGCAGTGTAAACAGTATCTGTGCTTAAAAAAATAGAAAAGAGTATGTAGACTTAAAAGTGCACAGATCCACAGAAATCTGTAAGGATACGGATAAGCAGATCAGAAGAACATGGGATCATCGAAGAAAAATGCTTCGTTCTTTGCTGTGTACTCTTCTGCAACTTTTTTCATTTTGTACCACTTGCAAAAACATATTTTAAGAAGAAACTGAGGCAATAGAATGAATGCATGACTTAAAAGGTAATCCACATGTGTACTTCTAAATTTGCATCCTCCAGTTTATTCTTATTCACGGTTTTTCTTCAAAAGCACCCATTGCTTATGTTATCAAGTTTATTTTTTAAAGTACTTTTGATTTACAGTGTTGTATTACTATCAAGTGTACAGCAAGTGATTCAGCTATACATATATGTATATATTTTTGAAGCTGAAAAATTTTATTTCATTTATGAATTTTTCATCACATTGTATATTTATTTTTTACTGAAATATAGGTGATGATCAGTGTTGTGCTAATTACTGCTTACAGCAAAGTGACACAGTTATGCATAATATATGTGTACATATATATTCTTTTTCAGATGTTTTCCCTTATAGGTTCTTATAAAATATTTAGTTACTTGTACTATACAGTAGGTCTTTGTTGGTTTTATATTATAAACAAATCTGGCTTATTTTTAACTCTCTAACTCTTCATACCCGAACTGGCCGTAGTACTTAAGCTCATCATAAGACTCAAGACTTTCTTTTTTTACGTTGTTTCTGTAATGTTGTGTCTGCTACATAACACACAATAAATATTTGTTAAGTAAATTTTAAAAGTTTATTTCTGTGAATTATAAAGATATCAACTAACACCTTAATTTTCTTCCCAAGAGAAGTTCCTAATGGTTCCTATACTCAGAGACCATCCCTTGCTGCCCTTACTTTAGAGTGACACCAGAGGACCTTTCCTAGAGCTCAGGCTTGATTAAAGTACTGGCCAGATTTAAAACAACTATTTATTTAGTGATCAGTAAATACAGAGAACAGGCTTGTGGATGCTGGGGGGAGGGAAGGAATCGGGTAGAGAAGGAGTAAGAGGTTGGGATTAGCAGATGCAAACTATTATATATAGAATGGATACACAACAAGGTCCTACCATACAGGGAGTTATGTTTAATATCCTATGATAAACCAGAATGGAAAATAATATGAAAAAGTATGCATGTAGACATATAGATATCTGAATCACTTTTCTGTATAGCAGAAATTAACATAAATCAGTTATACACTGATGAAAGAAAATAATAAACCAGATAAAAGCAAAAGAAACCAACAAAACAGAATAACTATAGAGCACCAGGAAAAGTGTTTGGTAGACCATATCATGTGGTAGTATAATTGTTATTAGTTCCTTTTTTTTGGAAATGCAGTTGTAAAGCTAAAGCAAAAAACTTGCATGCAGAAAAATAAATGGAAGAAAATAAAATAAGGAAAAGAAGTAGATGCAAGGTGGAAATAAGGGCAAAACAAGGGAAGAAAGCAATCAAGCTCCTATTTTGTGTGCCATTTTGTGATTTTTGTTCAGTCCCTCAAATAGCCTTGTGAGGGAGATTATTATGTTCTATATCACAGACATAAAAGACAAGAGTGACTAATGACCCTCCTGTTCCTATTTCTCAATAGCCATCCAGTAACAGAAACAGTAAAAACCCTGATGCTGGGAAAGATTGAGGGCAGGAGGAGAAGGGGGTGACTGAAGATGAGATGGTTAGATGGCATCACTGACTCAATGGACATGAGTTTGAGCAAACTCCCGGAGATAATGAGCGACAGGGAAGCCTGGCATGCTGCAGTCCATGGGCCTGCAAAGGATAGGACATGGTTTAGCAACTGACCAACAACAAGCAGAAACAGAGTTTAAGCCTAGATCTGCATAGATCACGAGAAGTCATCATGGTGACCAGCCTTTCTCTCTGAAGGAGGGACAATCCCTTAAGATCCAAGCATAGGCTTTGCTCCTTATCTTGGCCTCTGTACATAAACAAGACTTAAAAACACATTCCTTGGTGTCATTTTTCTTTCCAGTTCTAATTTAAGATTTTGTGATTTGTGAACTTGCTAATAGCATACTTCCCCAATTTTGTAACAGTAAGATACGTATATTGAAAAGCAAACTAACTGTGTTGAACATGATGAAGAGAATATTTCAATACCAGTACTATACCCTAAATAGTATTGTTTTTATTAACAGGAGCTAAAAGAACAAGTGATAAATTCCTTATCATGTTGTTTTAGCTTCTATTAGGGTTGTGGTAGTAGGTTTTAATGATCTAATAAGACATTTTGAGGCTGGCTGAACTTGGGCTAAATGATTGTCACCCTCAATAAAATATAAAATCAGCCAAGCCCCACTTGAATACTTTAGGGCCTAATGTGGGCCCATATACCATAGTTCTAAATGCTTCACGAGTTATAATAAGATGTTGAATAAAATCTGTTCTACTTTTTTCTTTGACAAATAAACCACATCCCACATATGCAGGATGTCCAAAGTGAAAATAGTTGTCCCTTGGTCACTCCTGGGACCCATGTGTGGGTCTATGGTTCACCCTTAGGAAGATGGACAAGGAGAACAGTTCAGGCCTTCCAAGCAGCTTCAGAACTGTTTAGGAGGAAAATTCTGGGTTGCTGGGTAGGAAGATAATGGTTTAGGACTGTGGTGACAGCTTCCTATAGTAATTTCCCCTTGATTTGCAAATACTGCCCCCATGAGGCAAAATGTGACGATGGTCAGAGGGGGTCCTCTAGGGTGTCAGTTCCACAGCAGGTACCCTTCTTGCCTGAGCAGATGCAGGGATAAAATGAACGTGAAGTTAGAATTTCCAATGAGCTCTTGTTTGAATACTGAGATACACATGATTTAACTCAATATCCAAATGTGTGAGTGTTCAATTGCTCAGTCATGTCCGACTCTTTGTCACCCCATGAACTGTGGCATGACAGGTTCCTCTGTCCATGGAATTTTCCAGGCAAGAATACTGGAGTGCATTGCCATTTCCTTCTCCAGGGGATCTTCCCGACTCAGGGACCAAACCTGAGTCTATTGTTTCTCCTGCAATGGCAGGTGGATAATTTATAATATCCTAATAACCTAAAGTAAAAATTTTGTAAACCCATTCAGACAAAAATAAATAAATATGTGTTGAGCAAATCAGGCTGTGTCAAACTCTATCTGTAAAAATACACATTAATAGAAGGGAAGGCTAGACTAGCAATGGACTAGATTTGGGTCAAGAGCAGCACTCACAGTAATACTTAGAAAGATTTTCTGAATCTAGCCCCTGCTGAAAACTTGCTAGGAGATGGAGAGCATAGGGTGGCTCTGGTAGGGAAAATAGGAGGGGCTGATTATCTTTTCAGAAGATATTGGGGATTTCTGCTGCTATACTTGTCCATCTCTTCTTTTCTTCCCCTTGGACGGGAATGCAGAAGGCTCACCAAGTATGTGCCAATCTGCCTAGGATATGGGCACACTGAGTCAGTGAGCCTCGGACTTTTAGTTTAAAAAATGAGAAGCTTTCAGGCCAACCAGACCAGTTGTTCAACATGTCCTGGTGATGATTCACAGCATGGGTTCCTCGATGGACCAGAAATAGAAGTTGCTGGCGGGAGCCATGTATATAATGGTGAAGAGATGGAACTCCAGATGGAAGGATTGGATGGGTTGACTAAGACCTCGGTCAAGCTGCTAAACCTCTGTATGCTATCATTTTCTTTAGCTTTCAAGTGGAGCAAAGAGCAATATCTAACTTAACAGCTGGAGAAAAAAATAGTGAAAGCAAACTCTAAGCATCAGTTCAGTTCAGTCACTCAGTTGTGTCTGACTCTTTGTGACTCCATGGACTGCAGCTTGCCAGGCTTCCCTGTCCATCACCAACTCCTGAAGCTTACTCAAACTCATGTCCATAAAGTTGGTGATGCCATCCAAACATCTCACCCTCTGTCATTTCCTTCTCCTCCTGCCTTCAATCTTTCCTAGCATCAGGGTCTTTTTCAATGAGTTAGTTCTTCACATCAGGTGGCCAAAATATTGGAATTTCAGCTTCAGCATTCATCCTTCCAGTGAATATTCAGGATTGATTTCCTTAAGGATGGACTGGTTGGATCTCCTTGCAGTCCAACTCTAAGCCTAGGGCCCAATATATGAAACGAGTCAGTAAATGAGACTATTTTTTTTTTTTTAACTGAAACATAGTTGATTTACAATACTGTGTTAATTACTGCTGTACAACAAAGTGATTCAGTTATACACACACATATATATATATTCTTTTTTAATATTCTTTTCCATTATGGTTTATTTTAGGATACCAAATGTAGTTCATTGTGCTATAGAATAGGACCTTGTTTTTTTACGCATTTACCCATGTGATAGTTTGTGTCTGCTAACCCCCACCTCCCACTCCAACCCTCCCCCAGACCCTCCCCCTTGGAAGCCACAAGTCTGTTCTCTGTGTCTTTGGAGTCTGTTTCTGTTTCACAGATGGTTCATTTGTGTCATATTTTAGATTCCACATATATGTGATATCATACGGTATTTGTCTTTTTCCTTCTGACTTAATATGATAATCTTTAGTTGCATCATTGTGGCTGCAAATGCCAATGCCTAGTTCTTTTTTATGGGTTAGTAGTATTCTGCTGGATATCACAGAATACTTTATACAGATATATATCACATATATATACATATATATATCACATCTTTATTTATTCATCCATTGATAAAGTTGCTTCCACATCTTAGCTATTGTGAATAGTGCCACTATGAAAATTGGGATGCCTGTTCCTTTTCGCATTATAGTTTTCTCTGAATATATGTCCTAGAGGAGGATACCTTGGTCATATGGAAACTCTGTTTTTAGTTTTTTAAGGACTCCCCATACTATTCTCCATAATGGCTGCAGGGTTCCCTTTTCTCCACATCCCCTCTAGCATTTATTACTTGTAGACATTTTGATCTTAGCCATCCTGACTGATGTGAATGGATGCCTCACTGTAGTTTTGATTAGCATTTCTCTAATTATCAGTGATATAGAGCATATTTCCATGTGCCTATTCAAATACCACTATTGTTATTTCTTAAAAAAAAAAATGTTTTCCAAGAGAGATGCTGAAGGCAGATTCAACTAAAGTGTTAAGGGGAAACAGCTGAATTTTGGTCAGGAGCCAAAGCCAGCATGAAGGTGGGTAACTGGAATCTGGAACACAGGCAGGAAGTGTGACCATGAATGACATGCTTTATGTAAATAAGGAGGGCTTTCAGGATCAATGTTTCCTTCTATTCAACACTGGGCTGCGTCTGGGTCAGATATGACTATTTTTCATTCCTTACCAAAACAAAAATGGACAATTGTACCTTGCTGAAATAATTTGTGAAACAGTAGGTTACATATGGAAGCAATAAAGAACTGAAAATGTTACCAATCACCTCCTCTTAAAGTAGGGACAAAACTAAGAGACCATTAGCACTACAGCCCTTCAAAAGTAAATAAAGATCAGAAGTTCCAAAGAAGTTCCCACCTGAGCCATTGATCAAATCAGACAGTAGAGCAGAAGCCACAGAATGGTCACACTGGAAAAGATTTGGATCCCATGGACAGAGAAGCCTGGTAGATTACAGTCCATGGGGTTGCAAAGAGTTGGACACGACTGAGCAACTTCACTTTCACTTCCTTTCATCTCATTTGGCCCATTTGGCATTTTTCTAACTATTTGAATTCCGGCCAATGCTTAAAAATCAAGAGATACCACAAGAAAATTGGGTTCTCTAGTCTCTTTTGAAATGGCAAAAATTCATGCACCTTTGACAACCTTCCTCCAGAAGGGCCATGATCTCTATGTTTAACAAACACTAAGCCAGTGCAAGTTTTAAAGCACGAAAAAAAAAAAAAAAAGACAGCTGTTTGGTTTCTTTTTCACAGACATTTCATTACAAAATAGGCTATCAGAACAAAAGTGAGACAAATATTCACTAATGAGAAACTTCAAATGTATCAGAAATCCAAGTCTGACAGAAAAAGGAATCTTTAGAACAAGAAGACTCTCAAATTCAAACAGAGCCAGAGGAAAAAAAAAACAGTAAAGAGGAAGGAACTCATTGCTAGAGAAGTAACATCAAAGATGGTAAAAGAGACAAGCAAATGCCAGACAAAAGAAGAAGAATGAGTCAAAGAAAGACAGCGTAGCAGTTTCTGGGGCCTCATACATTTAACATCAAAGCAAGCTTTCTCCTGAGATTCAACCAGTTGGAGCCCACCTGTGACATCAGAAAACTCATCAGGTTTCCAGATGGACCAAGACATTCAGACTGTAAGTGAAACTTTACAATCTAACACCTAGTTTTCTTGACCACTAAGAACAATAAAAGGCTCAACATCCAATTTTCCAAGCACAAACAAAGAAATGAAAGCAGTCACATTGACAAAAAGGACAATAAGGTAAAACAATTTTAGAAGTAAATTGCTAGTGTTCTCTTTTGTATGAAAACAAATATTTGCTAAATCTCTTATGTTTGAATTATATCTCTTGCATTAAATATTCAAAAATAGACAAGATGTGTTCCATGTCCTTGAGAAACTTTTTTTTTTAGAGGATATACCAAAATGCTCAACAAATATTTATTTGGTGTCTATTATATATCAGACTTCATTTTAAGTGCTTGGAATATGCTAATGAAAAGAACAAACACCTACCCTTGTGATGCTTGAGTTTTAGCAGGAGAGACAATCTATAAGCAATACCCATAAAAAGTTAATGAATTACACAGTAAGAAAGAAGATAACAAAGACTATGGAAACAATAACAAAAATTGATGTTGGTAATGGGGTTGGGAGTTCAAAGATTAGGAAAACAGTTTGCAATGTTAAACATATTAATTGTAGCTTAGCTGGTAAAGAATCTGCCTGCAATGCAGAAGACCTGGGTTCTATCCCTGGAGAAGGGAAAGGCTACCCACTCCAGTATTCTGGCCTGAAGAATTCCATGGACTGTATAATCCATAGGGTCCAAAGAGCTGGACATGACTGAGAGACTTTCACTTTCATTTTCAGGGATTGTTGAGATAATGTCATTTAAGCCAGGACTTAACGACAACAAGAAAAAAAGTGAATTTGACATATTGCTATCTGGAAAGAACTAGCTCAGGGCATCTGGTTCCTTTACAGTATCACAACTATTCTGTGTTATAGGAGCCCATGTTGTAGAGGAAGCTGTATTTGCAGCTTTCTGACATATATACTGAAAGCCTTCCTCCTTCCTACAAATGAGTGTCCTGAAATACTCAATACGATCAATATCTTCCCCTCTGACCCTCATGATGAAATATGCTCAAGTCTGAATGGAAAGGCAAAATCATATCAAGTTCACCCTAAACAGTCAAAACGGTGAATGAAGACGTTTGTACCATACAACAAGGGTTGGCTTAAAAACAAAGATTAATTCGAGGAGACTCAAGTTTGAAGAAGTGTGTGTGTGCTCAGTTGTGTCCAGCTCTCAGTCATGCCAGCTCCTCTGACCGTGGGAATTTTACATGGGCAATTATAAACAAAATGGTGATATATTTGTGAGACAGTAGGAAGAATATACAACACAGCCACTGAAATAACTGAGAAAAGCTCCATCATTCTAGGATAGATATCTAGGAAATCAAATGAACAAAAGTAAACAATATTTTAAGGATGCTGACTGAATTAGAAGAATGCTGAAGACAGTGAGGCTGAAATGTGCCTCCTACCCAAAGAAAAGGTGACACACATTTCACATTCAAGTGTGCAGTGACTAGTTTTCCTAAAAAAAAAAAAAAAAGAAAAGAAAATAGATACTGATCAGCTAGTTCTAGCAAGTTCCCTTTCTTTCTTTTGTTCCCCCTTTCAAATGAATATGAAACTATAAATGATCAAAGGTCCTTTTCAAAGACAGACACAACATATCTAGTTCCAGTGTTCTGAAAATCTAAAAACCAGAAGGAAACTTCTATAGGATTTAAGAGAGAAGTTACTTAGTTTAATTGTTGTGGAAGTAAAATATCCATATACATTATTTCAAGCTTCAGACTGTAAAAAATTAGCAAAGTTAGTATCCATATAGCTTTTATTCAGAAATTGTTGAAGATAAAGGTGCAAAATACCATTTTGGAAGAACCTCTTAATTGAAATGTTACTGCTGGGAAGAACAGTTCTGCAAACAGCAAAGGTAATATGCCAAGAATCCTTCAGAAGACCTCAGGGTAGGAAATCTTATTGTTGTTGTTGTTGTTTTTTCTTTTTTTGAAGTATAGTTGAGTTTTAGTGTGTTAATTTCAGAAGTACAGCAAAATTTTATATGTGTGTGTGTGTGTGTGTGTGTGGGTGTGCATACTCTTTTTCAGAATTCTTTTCCAGATTACTTTCTATTGTTGGTTATTACATATTGAATACAGTTCCTCATGCTGTATAGTAAGTGCTTGACCCTTGACAGGAAATCTTTTAATTCTCACATTAATTCAATCAAGCTATGTTGTTTATATGAGATCAGTATTATCATTATCCTCATTTTATGTAAAAGGAAAATTCATCTCATAACAGTTAGGTATTTTGCCCAAGGTCCTATAGAAAGTACTAGAAAGATCTGGGTTTATTTCCAGCAAGAGAAGCTCCAAAGACAGTGATTTTAACCACTTCCCTGTGAAAGCTGATGATAGATGCTAATACAAATTTATGCCATTTGTAACAAGTTGCCATAAAATAGAATTTCCTTTAAAAAGTGTTTCAAAGTGGAAAAATTTATGGGCAGATTAATTAATAATAGTAATAATAGCTTCACAGTGTGATAAGTCACTTTAATGGTGTCTGACTCTTGCTACCCTGTGGACTGTAGCCCGCCAGGCTCTTCTATTCATGAGATTTTCCAGGCAAAACTACTGGAGTAGGTTGCGATGCCCTCCTCCAAGGGATGCTCTTGACCCAGGGATAGAATCCGCATCTCCTGTCTCCTGCACTGGCAGGCGGGCTTGTTGCCACTAGCACCGTCCGTGAAGTCCTCAGATGTTTTTGTTGCTGTTTTGTTTTGTTTTTAATAGCTTTACCAATACTTTTTCCTGGTGCTTGTAACTCTTGATATTCAGCAAACTCTACTTGTGCTTGAGTTATTGGTGAAATAGTTTTAATACTGATTACAGAGTATCATCCTGTAAATTCATTTCATCACACTCCTCCAGGGGATCACCTCCAGGGGGCCTTCCCCACCCTAGATTGAACCACTGTCTCTTATCGCTTCATATGTTGGCAGGCAGGTTCTTTAGCACTGGTGCCACCTGGGAAGCCCATGACAATAGCTTTGGTAATCAAAATGCAAAGTAGGTAGGGATTGAAATAAAAAAAAATCTGGGCTTCCTAGACAATAATCCAAAACTATAGTCTAAAAAGTTAGATAATCATCAGTCAGTGAGTTCAGGCGCTCAGTCGTGTCCAACTCTTTGCGGCCCCATGAACCACAGCATGCCAGGCCTCTCTGTCCATCACCAACTCCCGGAGTCTACCCAAACCCATGTCCATTGAGTTGGTGATGCCATCCAACCATCTCATTCTCTGCGTCCCCTTCTCCTCCTGCCCTCAACCTTTCCTAGCATCAGGGTCTTTCCAAATAAGTCAGCTCTTTGCATCAGGTGGTCAAAGTATGAGTTTCAGTTTCAACATCAGTCTTTCCGATGAACACCCAGGACTGATCTCATTTAGGATGGACTGGTTGGATCTCCTTGCAGTCCAAGGAACTCTCAAGCGTCTTCTCCAACACCACAGTTCAAAAGCATCAAATCTTTGGTGCTGAGCTTTCTTTATAGTCCAACTCTTACATTCATACTTGACTAATGGAAAAAACCATAGCTTTGACTAGACAGACCTCTGTTGGCAAAGTAATATCTCTGCTTTTTAATATACTGTCTAGGTTGGTCATAGCTTTTCTTCCAAGGGGCAAGCATCTTTTAATTTCATGGCTGCAATCACCATCTGTAGTGAATTTGGAGCAAAGAAAAATAAAGTCTGACACTCTTTCCACTGTTTCCCCATCTATTTGCCATGAAGTGATGGGACCAGATGCCATGATCTTCATTTTCTGAATGTTGAGCTTTAAGCCAACTTTTTCACTCTCTTCTTTCACTTTCATCAAGAGGCTCTTTAGTTCTTCTTCACTTTCTGCCATAAAGGTGGTATCATCTGCATATCTGAAGTTATTGATATTTCTCCCGGCAATCTTGATTCCAGTTTGTGCTTCTTCCAGCCCAACATTTCTCATGATGTTGCAGAGTGACAATACACAGCCTTGACGTACTCCTTTTCCTATCTGGAACCAGTCTGTTGGTCCATGTCCTGTTCTAACTGTTGCTTCCTGACCTGCATATAGGTTTCTCAAAAGGCAGGTCAGGTGCTCTGGTATTCCCAACTCTTTCAGAATTTTCCACAGTTTATTGTGATCCACACAGTCAAAGGCTTTGGCATAGTCAATAAAGCAGAAATAGATTTTTTTCTGGAACTCTCTTGCTTTTTCGATGATCAAGCAGATGTTGGCAATTTGATCTCTGGTTCCTCTGCTTTTCCTAAAACCAGCTTGAACATCTGGTAGTTCATGGTTCACATATTGCTGATGCCTGGCTTGGAGAATTTTAAGCATCAATTTACTAGCATGTGAGATGAGTGCAATTATGCAGTAGTTTGAGCATTCTTTGGCATTGCCTTTCTTTGTGATTGGAATGAAAACTGACCTTTTCCAGTACCATAGCCACTGCTGAGTTTTCCATATTTGCTGGCATACTGAATGCAGAACTTTCATAGCATCATCTTCTAGTTTTTGAAATAGCTCAACTAAAATTCCATCACCAAAACTAGCATTGTTCATAGTGATGCTTCCTAAGACCTGCTTGACTTCAGATTCCAGGATGTCTGGCTCTAGGTGAGTGATCACACCATAGTGATTATCTGGGTCGTGACGATCTTTTTTGTACAGTTCTTCTGTGTATTCTTGCCACCTCTTCTTAATATCTTCTGCTTCTGTTAGGTCCCTACCATTTCTGTCCTTTATTGAGCCCATCTTCGCATGAAATGTTCCCTTGGTATCTCTAATTTTCCTGAAGAGAAAATTAGTCTAGTCTAATTTTCCATTCTAGTCTTTCCCATTCTATTGTTTTTTCCTCTATTTCTTTGCTTTAATTGCTGAGGAAGGCTTTCTTATCTCTCCTTGCTAGTCTTTGGAACTCTACATTCAAATAGGTTTATCTTTCCTTTTCTCTTTTGCTTTTCACTTCCCTTCTTTTCACAGCTATTTGTAAGGCCTCTTCAGACAGACATTTTGCTTTTTTGCATTTCTTTTTCTTGGGGATGCTTTTGATTCCCATCTCCTGTACAATGTCACGAACTTCCGTCCATAGTTCTTCAGTCAGGCTCTCTATCAGATCTAGTCCCTTAAATCTATTTCTCACTTCCACTGTATAGTCATAAGGGATTTGATTTATGTCATACCTGAATGGTCTAGTGGTTTTCTCCACGTTCTTTAATTTCAGTCTGAATTTAGCAATAAGGAGTTCATGATATAAGCCATAGTCAGCTCCCGGTCTTGCTTTTGCTGACTGTATAGAGCTTCTCCATCTTTGGCTGCAAAGAACATAATCAATCTGATTTTGATGTTGACCACCTGGTGATATCCATGTGTAGAATCTTCTCTTGTGTTGTAGGAAGAGGGTGTTTGCTATGACCAGTGTGTTTTCTTGGCAGAATTCTATTGACCTTCGCCCTGCTTCATTCTGTGTTCCAAGGTCAAATTTGCCTGTTACCCCAGGTGTTTCTTGACTTCCTACTTTTGCATTCCAGTCCCCTATAATGAAAAGGACATCTTTTTTGGGTGTTAGTTCTAGAAGGTCTTGTAGGTCTTCATAGAACTGTTCAACTTCAGCTTCTTCAGTGTTACTGTTTGGGGCATATACTTGGATTATCGTGATAGTGAATGGTTTGCCTTGGAAACTAACAGAGATCATTCTGTCGTTTTTGTAATTGTATCCATGTACTAGGGATTATTTTCTAAGTCAAGTTTTTAAAAAACCTAAATGTTACACTGTCTACATAGCAAAAATCATGAAAGAGGACATAATCAAAAATTAATAAAAACAATAGAATAAAGCAAAAATGATCATCCTTATGGTTGTAGTTCAGCTCAGTTCAGTCGCTCAGTCCTTTCTGACTCTTTGCGACCCCATGAATCGCAGCACGCCAGGCATCCTTGTCCATCACCAACTCCCAGAGTTCACTCAGACTCACGTCCATTGAGTCATTGATGCCATCCAGCCATCTCATCCTCTGTCATCCCCTTCTCTTCCTGCCCCCAATCCCTCTCAGCATCAGAGTATTTTCCAATGAGTCAACTCTTCGCATGAGGTTGCCAAAGTTGTAGTAATACAGTTAAATTTTTTCTAAACTTCCTCAGGTGGTTAATAGTCTCACATTTCCTTAATAAACAAACACCAGACATGTGTGGTTTGCGATTAACACTCTTATCGCAGAAAACACCAAAATGATTATTTTTTAAAAGTTGGAATTGGGGACAAAGACACATCAATTAAATTTATGCAAACTTAAAGCTGAGATAGAAAAATTAGTATCGTTGAAAATAAAAATTAAGATTAAAACTATAAAAGCTGTTGTAAAAATTGCCTGGGGGCTTCCTTGATGGCTCAGTGGTAAGGAGTCCACCTGACAATGTAGGATTAATCCTGGATCAGGAAGATACCCTGGAGAAAGAAATGGCAATCCTCTCCATAGTATTATTGCTTGGAGAACACCATGGGCAGAGGAGCCTGGTGGGCTACTGTCCATGGGGTCACAAAGAGTAAGATATGATTGAGCGACTAAATAACTACAACAAGTACTAATTTTTGTGGTCCTTAATTTAAAATGCCTATAAGGAATAGATATGTATGTATATTAAATAGTCAATCAAATGCCAAAAAAAAAAAAAAGCTTATTTCTAGCAATTAGATGTTGAGTGACACTGTCCTGATGTGAGTTGCATGTTTTCTAGGATTCAGGGATCAGGAGCCAGGCTAAAGGAAGTGGTCATTGCTTTTCTAGTTCAGTTTGCTAGATGAGTCATCTAATAGGCAGAGTTTAAGGAGAAAAGCTAGTGTTCAGAATTTGAGTGAAACTAAGATGCCAGCTGAGCTAAGCAGGAGAACAGTTTAAAAATGATCAATTTTCATTTTTTTTGCAAATAATTGCTAAAATCATTTGACCCTCCCTGGTCATGCACAGCAGTGATCTTAGTCTGGATGACTTGCTGAAAAAAAACATAGTTTAAAGCAAGATTTTGATTTTTGTTCTTGCAATTTTAATAAATCAGATAAAGTTATAAATGCAAATGATTTAAGGGATATGACTTGTAGTATACAATTAAAAGTACACAAGTATAGCTTACAAATCTTTATGAACTATTTAGAAAAATTACTATTAGAGACATAGGAAAGAAAATCAGTAATATATGAAGCACGATTTTCCATTCTAACTTATCTGATAATGAACTAAATCTATAATTCAATAGTATAATTATAATCTCAAATTCTCAACTACTCGAAAAATTTAAAATATAAAAGGTTTAAAATTTACATTCACACTGAGACATGCAGAAATACAATTTTGCTTCTTTCCCCACATGAATTTAATATATTCACCAGTCCCTGATTCCTCTGTAGCAGAAAAATCTAACCTTGATGATAGGTTAGATGATAGGTTAGAATGTTAGTGCCTATTTAAAATTTAGTTAGTGCCCTAAAATTCACTGCACTATTCTGTATGTGCTGAGTTATATGGGGCTTCTTCTTGCTCCTTCTTTTCATTTCCATGTGCTTATCACTGACTGGGGGCTTGCAGATAACCTTGCATGGGTATAAAGTGTCTGCTTCGGTAGCCATTGTCCTTGGTACCTGTGATGGCTTCAGGCTGTGGGGTCTAGTCATCTGAACATTTGGACCTCCAAATCAGCTAGTAGGACTTTACACACTCACTGAAGACCTCAGTCCATCCATATTCCCCGTGCTGCTTTCATGGCCCGGGGGGCCTCAGCAGTCTACCTCATACAGTGCCCCAGTGATCAGGCCATTAAGACCCCATCCTCAGAAACCTCTTTGCTGCTACTTCTTATAGCTGTTGCTAACCTGTCTTTCTTGCAGCTAAGTTTCACTCTGAGGCCATGATAAATCTGAAGCATTTTTAACAGGCTTACAGGCATCACTGTTGTAGGAATCAGGGGAGAAATAACTCCTTGCATTTTCCAAAATCTGTCTTGTGACCTTCATCCACATTCACTCCATTCACTCATCAGGTTTCAGTCTCCCAGAGAGAAGCAAAGAGAGAGGTCCCACAGTATGTAATCTATGGTACTTTTGTTTCCACTGATTTTTTCCTAATATCTTCCACCCAGACTAGAAAGAGTTTTCTTTCCTTGATGAAATGGGAAATTACAATTTTGTAATATATACTCTCTTCCATACTGTTTGACTTAAAAACTCTCTACTCCAAATCCTTCAAACATGTTTCTTTCTCTGTTTTGCTACTTAATTTTTTAAAAAAATTGTTCTTTCTTTTTTTTTGAATATTGACCTAATGTTTTCTTAAATCACAGCTGAGTGAAGTAGAGCATTATTATTTTTTTTCACAAATTGAAGGTGGCCCAAAAAATGAACAAAATTTTCATTATATATTTAAAATTATAAAAAGAATAATAACTTATGTCCACACAAAACCTCAACATTAATGATTACAGCAGCTTTATCCATAGCTGTCAAAATTTGGAAGCAATGAAGATGTCTTTCTGTAAGTGAATGTGTAAACAAACTGTGCTATGTACAGACAATGGAATATTATTCAATGCTAAAACAATAAATGAACTTTCTAGCCATATAAAGATATGGTGAAACCTTAAATTCATATTATTAAGTGAAAGAAGCCAATCTGAAATGGTTATTTACTGTGTGATTCCAACAATATGACGTTCTGGAAAAGGTAAAACTATTGAAACAGTTAAAAGATCAATGGTTGCCAGGGATTAGAATCAGGGGCTGGGGGAAGGATGAATTAGCAAAGAAAAGAGGATTTTTACAGCAGTGAAACTGTCCTATATGATGCTATACTGGTGGATGCATGTAATAATACATTTGTCCAAACCTATAGAATGTATAATACCAAAAGTAAAACATAATGTATGCTATGGACTTTGGGTGATTGTGATGTGTGAATGTAGGTCCACCAATTGAAACAAACCACTGATGGAAGCTTTTGTCAATGGGAGAGGAGACTATGCATGTTTGGGGGCACAGAGTATGTGGGAAAACTCTCTACCTTCCTCTCAATTCTGCTGTGAAACAAAAGCTGCTTTAACATAATAAAGTATTTTAAAAAATAAATACAAATAACAAATAGTCAACTCAGTTTTTACCTCACAAATTTGATTTATGCAATTTACAAAAGGGAAATGAATCTTTTTAATGCAAAAGACTCAAATTGAAAATATTGGAATACTGCAATAAATCAACAAGGAAATTATTAAAGCAATGTTTTTACAAAGTATTTTTAGAATTGACAAACTCACTTTTTTTGTTTGTTTTCCAGAATATGTCTCAAGAGTTATGAGTCATTTTTAAATAGAGTCAAAGATAAAACTTCCAGAGTTTTACTGAAAGACAAATTTAGACTTGATCTAAATACTTGGCAAAAGAAAACTAGAGCTCAAACTCATTTACAATTTAAAGTGGGAGCACATGTATTTCAAGGCAAATAGAACATATATGTGGTTCAGTCAAAGAGAATCTATTAATTTATGATCTATTAATATAATTCAACCCACCAACAGCTTAAATGCAAAATACTCTGTATCCTGTCACATGAATTTTTGAAATACCAATCAATCAACGAATAAAACTGAGCATTCATTCATTTCAAACAAATAATAAATAAGTAAGCATCTACATAATTTATGTGGAAAATGGGACTAGAAGTATCTCTTTAATGTGATATGGAATCAGAATCAGTATATACTGGGAAATATACAAAAATACTGTTATTTTTGTTGTTTTTTATTTTTTTCCTAATGTTCTATACCATAATTATTTATTGCTGTTTTGGCTATATTTTAGAAAGTTTTGGTGAGGACAATGAAACAAAAAATGTATAAAAATTGGCTTGTAAAAAGAGGCAAATATTTTAGATATTTCATATGATTAGTACCTTCAAAAGTTCAATGAAATTAGCTAAAAAATATATTATTTAATATACATGTGTCTGGATTGAGAAAACAATAGGAGAGGCATATAATTTTCTTAATGTAATTTTTAATTAATAAAAAACAAGGAATTTACACTGGAATTTATTGAGATATAAATGACATATAATGTTATGTTGGTTTTGTATAGCATAATGATCTGATATTTGCACAATATGTTTTTTAGATTTAATACAGTGGAAATTGTTAAAAGCTTGAAATTCAGTGGAATTAATTTGATGATGAATATGTGAATGAGAAAAGTAAACTAATAACCTTAGGTGAGAGGCCTTACCAAAAATATTTTGAAAATAGAAACAGACCCTGAATTATTATATAGGAAGATGAAATATTTAAAGAAAAACATTCTTCATTTAGTAAATGTGTTTATGGAAATAACAAATTCCATATTAATTCTCAAACTTCCAGTACACTACTTTAAATAAAATTATTCTGAAATTAAATTTTAAAATTAAAAAGGCAAAATATAAAATAATTATATTAGAGTAAAATGATAGAAAACAGACATGAGCAGCAGGGTTAATCATTCTTATCATAAATGTATAAAGAAATAATTTTTAAAAATAGTGTGGAATTTATGCAGGAAAAAGTAGACATCTGTAAACAGCCCTTGCTTAATCTGTAGCTATTCATATAAGAAGACATTTCCACTGGGAGAACAAATCCTTCTGAAATATACTCAAGCATTCATACGATTTAAGTATTATATGCCGAAGGTAACATTTCAAAGCAGGGAAGAAAAACTGGGTTACTCACTAAATGGTATTGGGATAAACCTGATGATAGAAACTACTCTGCTTCTGTTTTAAAATAGGAAGAATATTCATAACAGTTCAGGTTTGTTTTAAAAAGAATATTTTCTTTCCAAAAGTAATTTGTAGTAATTTTTACTGGAAAGGGAAGTGGTAAACATAAATACTATTCCATTGCTTTCCCAGAGACAACTACCATTAATAGCTCAGTGTTATTTCCTCAGATCTAAATTGTAAGCCCATTTTTTATTATTGACATCATACCTTACTTCCAACTATAACTCCTGTATTTTTAAATCAACATTCCACTCATTTTCCACTTTACAACAAATGTTTTCTAAGCACCATTATTGACAACTAAGTAAGAGCCTATTATATCATTTCTCAATTTTTCCCTCTAAATAAATGCATGAGTTATGTGATTGTTTCCTATTTTTCATCTTCATAAAATATTTCCGTAACAGCTGTGTTGATAAGGTGTTTTTGATACAATACAGAATAAACTAGGCCTGAAAAGAGGTATATTTTGTTTGTCCCTTGGTTTTACTTTGATTGTACTCTCTAAGATATTTGCTTAAGAGATAAATATAAAGATGTTGATTTTCTTTGCTTTTTTCTTCCTTCTGTAAATTATTGTTGTATTTAGTATTAAAAGGGTTCAGAAAGAATGTAAAATAGTTTTGTAAAATAAGCTCTTAAAAAGAAAGCAATTACAGTTATTTTTATGTGGCCTAATCAGTATCCTTTTAAATGTGTAATCAAGTGGCATCTATAATTATTTGAGCCACTTGGCTCATGCTACAACTGAATTTAGTGAAATTCACTTGCTTACTTTCCTTTTCCTTTACTCCTTTTTTAGAGCTTATAACTAAAGGTTGTTTTTTTTTTTTTTCCTTCCATGAAGCTTAGTTTTGGAGGAATTCCAGTACCAGGCAAACCTGGGACCTTTTTAAAGAAAAACTTCCATGGATGTATTGAAAACCTTTACTACAATGGAGTAAACATAATTGACCTGGCTAAAAGGCGAAAGCATCAGATCTATACTGTGGTAAGTCAGCATCCATTCCAGCTTGATGATTTCTAACATTTCAATGTGGTTAAGACTTGCTTTCCCCATCATACACCTGGCACTTCCTCATAATACATTTACATCACACTCTTGGATGTCTAAAGAGACTCCAAGGTGAAATTGGAGAGAGGGAGGCGCAGTAGGGACTGAGTGGGTATGAACAGTGTAACTGGGGGAAACCAGTGTTTTAGAGGTACCTACTGAATTGGACGGAGGAGCCTGGAGGGCTACAGTCCACGGGGTTGCAAAGAGTTGGACACGACTGAGCGACTTCACTTTCACTTCACTGAATTCTATGTTCCTGGCTTGAGTTTGTGCCATCTGTGGGCGGGGCTTGCAATCTATACTGGGTTGAATGAATCTCTTTATTATCCCTGAAAAATGCAGCAAAAGAACCACAGATTCTATTAAATTCTATTGCTGGTGAATTATATATTTGTCTACTTACTGCTGTTGTTAAAAAGTTGGGCATTTTGAAGAACAGAGGTTAAATTTTTGATGTTGCTCCTTGGGTCTCAAGATCCCAATACGTACTTGCTTTCTTCTTTCCACCATTTAGGAGTTTCCTTGGTTTTATTTGTATATAATGTTAGAATTTTTAGTTGTACCTAGTGGAAGAAACAGAGAAAATCATACTACTCCATCCTGCTAGAAGCAGAGGTCCATTAAACTAACAGTATTGTAAAAGCTTTCACAAGACTAGACCCCCTTATCATTGACTAGTAGATGATGCTTCTCCTTGCAATCTGATCACTGGACTACCTGGAAAAATTGGAATTTAAATGATCTTGGGTGTTTTTTCCCTTGATAAATATAATGTGTAAAAAATATTTTATGTTTGGAGGTTCCACATATTAACACTTTTTTTTTTTTTTTAAGTAGCCGTTGCATTCCAGCATGAGAAACAGCCTTGCTTGTGGAAAATCACAGTTTGGTTAAAGTCTATAATATTTTAAAACACTTGTCCCTAGCTCAGGCTCCAGGCTTTTGACAATGTTACCCATATGTGCCAAGGTTATTCATTAACTAATTAACTAATCCACATTGCAGGCAGATTCGTTACCAGCTGAGCCAACAGGGGAGCTCGTGAATACTGGGGTAGATAGCCTATCCCTTCTCCAGCAGAGCTTCCCGACCCAGGAGTAGAACCACAGTCTCTTGCATGGCAGGCAGATTCCTCACCAGCTGAGCTACCAAGTTAGGAAGTCCTAACGTTATTTATTAACTAATTAACCTAAGCACTAACTTGCTGATGACTTTTTGTTTAGGCGTAGGTCAGGAAAGCATACTCCTGCCCATTGCTCCTCAATATTATTCCTGCAAAATATTTCATAACATACACATTTCATTGAGTTTAATCTACAGAAACAGTGGGATCACACATCGCTAGGAGTCTGAAAGTGACACTCAGTAATGTCTGACTCTTTGTGACCCCATGGACTGTATAGTCCATGGAATTCTCCAGGCCATGGAATTCTCCAGGAGTGGGTAGCCCTTCCCTTTTCCAGGGGATCTTCCCAATCTAGGGATCAAACCCAGGTCTCCTGCATTGCAGGTGGATTCTTTACCAGCTGAGCCACAAGGGAAGCCCAAGAACACTGGAGTGGGTAGCCTATATCTTCTCCAGAGGATCTTCCTGACCCAGGAATCGAACCTGGGTCTTCTGCATTGCAGGTGAATTCTTTATCAACTGAACTAGTTTAGCTTAGACTGATATCATGAATGTCAACGTACCTGAAAGGAGAACAGAACTACCTGTCATTATGGGAAGAGTTGGAATCACAATTTGAAACACACGGAACTTAACGAAACATTTCTACTTTCGTTGTTCACAAACTGGCTTCAGGAGTGTGAGAACCTGAGCCTGAGATATAAATAAACCCAATTCCTATTGTTATCAAGTTCAAACTTGTGCTGTTTGCCCCTCAATAGGCCAATAAATGGAGAGATGAGGCCTTGGGGCAAGGAATAGCGACTTTCTTCAGAAAGCCAGCAGACCTAGGAGTCCCAAAGAACCATCTTCTCCAAGCTAAAATTTAGACTTTTTAATGCTAAAATAGGAGGGAGTGAGCCTGTTGCACACTTGTTGGTGTAAAAATCCTTTGTTACTGCAGCTGTCCACATAGGTCAGATCATGGTGTTCCTCAAACCTCCAATAAGACAGATGTTATTCTCTGTTTGGCAAGTTTTACCTATATGAATGAAAAAGTGTTATATCTTTAATGAGCAGAGCATTGAGAAAGGGCTCTCCTGTATATTTCAGGCTATGGACAACATTCTTAACTTGTAGTAAAAGCAACAGAATATAAAAGTTAAAGTAAAAGAAACATATCCAATATGGAGTCAGATTTGTCTTCACTATTACACTTTGGCAACACTCATAGAAAACTCCACACATAAATTAAGTTAGGAAATATATTAAATAATAAGATATATTAAATAATAAGTCATTGAATATACAGAGCACAAAAAGGGAAGTCAGGGAGAATAAGGAGGGGAAAATCCCGTGAATTTATGAATATTGATAGCTTTCATCATTTCCTTTTTGGAGAGGATCATTAGCTACAATTTTAATAAATGTTTTATTGATTTTTAAACTATTACAGCACTTACCAAGCTACCAAAATTTCACTACTATACTTGATTTCTCAGAGTTTAATTGGAAGTATTATTAATATGAATCATAAAGAATCTATTTTGTCATTAATGCACTTGGGGGGAAATTAAAAAAAATAATTTTTGGTTCTTTGCAGATAAAGAACCATTAGTATTAAACTTCTCAATTTAAAGGGTGGTATAAACATATTATTTTTCTCCCAAATTGCTTCTATCACCTTGCTTAGGTGAAATTTCCTATCACTACACACACACACACACACGCACACACACAGACACACACACACGCATTTATACACTTCATCTTTTTTCTTTAGGAATTCCACATGGAAAGGAATTGTTTGCACCATTAATTACACATAAAAACAGTTTTATTCCCCTACTCAGGCTTACAGTTTCCCCCAAAGGCATGGTATCAACTACAAAATCAGCTTTGTTCCAAGTCACTAAGCCACAGATGTGCTAAGTAAGGGCTTTTGAGAAGGATGATGTTTTTGTCCTTTGCCAGTGTTCACAGGCTCTCACAGTTACTGAGTTTGGGTAAGTTCGGAGTTGAGCAGGAGACTCAGGGAATCAACAAATCAGGCAACAGATTTAAGGTAATGCCCATCAGTTACAAAAGGTAATTCAAGAAGCACAAGCCACATCTAGCACAGAACCCTCTCTGACAGGCTGCATTTCTGCAGCATCCCTATTGCAATTCATCATTCCTTTCTTGTGGGACCTGCCACTCCTTGGAGATTTAACAGCTGTTCCATGGGGACAATTCAATTTAGTCTTTATAGCTCGATTTGACTACAAGACGATCCTCCACATCCCGAGATGCCGTGAAACGAACAGCTTAGAGTAGACATAAAAAGCACCTCACTTTTCTACCTCAAATCTTGCACACTATGCTAATATAGTACCATATAACAAACAATCAGAAAATAAATGGTCCATTGAAGTGTGTGTACAGTACCTGTAATGTGGATTATTATATACATAATATAAGAAATATATTGCCTTGCAATTTTCCTGAAAATGATTAATTTCATATCTTCTACTTCATAACAAATGCCACTTTCTTGGAGCTCTCCTTTCAGAGTTTTGAATCCCCTTTCACAGAGGCAATGAGAGTAACTTGGTGGTCTGAAAGTTGTCTTGATTATAGGTATTAAAATGATTATTTCTCATTTAAAAGAAAAGCATAGGAGAAATGCTTATATAACTTGACTTTACCTTCAGTAGGAGGGGGGATAAAGGCAGATGGCCATTAGCAGGACTATGTTTATAGAACTGGCTTTGGAGCTATTTGACCATGTCAATTGGCTTCTGTATCTTTGTCTCCAAATAGTTGGATAGGTGTTGGCTAAGAAGCACGTGTGATGATACCCCCAACTTCATGGCTGAAATGGCTAAGCAATCACAAAATGCATTTCTCCTCAGCCTACAGGAAAGCCTGACAGTCTTCTCAATACAGTGTTCCTGGGCAGCACCATAGTTATATAATTGTTGATAAACTGTTTAGATGCCTAATCTTAATCAAGGGCTCACTCAGTCATGGAGCCTAGGGCAATTTACCAAACCTCAGTATCTTCATATGTAAAATGAGACAATTATAGTTCCTACCTCAGATTGTTTTTGTGATGATTAATATATGTTTAGCACAGTGTAAGGCTCAGTTTGTAAAAAAAAAAAAAAAAAAAAAGAATCACCTGCAATGCAGGAGGCCCAGGTTTGATCACAGGGTCAGGAAGATCCCGTTGTGATAGTAATGGCAACCTACTCCAGTATTTTTCCCTGGGAAGTCCCATAGACAGAGAAGGCTGGTGGGCTATAGTGAATGGGATCGCAAGAGTCAGACAAAACTTAGTGACTAAACCACCACCACCAAGGTCCACAGTAAGCACTCAGTACTTTGAAGGTATTAATAAGGAACATTTCTACCAATCAGTCAGTTCAGTCGCTCAGTTGTGTCCGACTCTTTGTGACCCGATGAACTGCAGAATGCCAGGCTTCCCTATCCATCACCAACTCCTGAAGCTTACTTAAATTCATGCCCATTGAGTTGGTGATGCCATCAAACTATCTTATCCTCTGTAGTCCCCTTCTGCTCCCGCCTTCAATCTTTCCAAGAATCAGGGTCATTTCCAATGAGTAGGTTCTTCCCATCAGGTGGCCAACGTATTGGAGTTTCAGCTTCAGTATGAGTCCTTCCAATGAATATTCAGGACTGATTTCCTTTAAGATAGATTGGTTGGATCTCCTTGCAGTCCAAGAGACTCTCAAGAATCTTCTCCAACACTACAGTTCAAAAGCATCAATTCTTTGGCTCTCAACTTTCTTTGTAGACCAACTCTCACATCCATTATATGACTACTGGAAAAATCAAAGCTTTGACTAGATGGACCTTTGTTGATGAAGTAATGTCTCTGGTTTTTAATATGCTGTCTAGGTTGATCATAACTTTCCTTCCAAGGAGCAAGCATCTTTTAATTTCATGGCGACAGTCACCATCTCCAGTGATTGTGGATCCCAGGAAAATAAAGTCTGTAACTGGTTCCATTGTTTCCCCATCTATTTGCCATGAAATGATGGTACCAGATGCCATGATCTTAGTTTTTTGAATGTTAAACTTTAAGCCAACTTTTTCACTCTCATCAAGCACTTTCATGATGAGCACTTTCATCAAGAGGTTCTTTAGTTCTTCTTCATGTTTTGCCATAAGTATGGTGTCATCTGCATATCTGAGGTTATTGATATTTCTCCTGGCAATCTTGATTCCAGCTTGTGCTTCATCCAGCCTAGCATTTCTCATGATGTACTCTGCATGTAAGTTAAATAAACAGGGTGACAGTATACAGCTTTGATGGACTCCTTTCCCAATTTGGAACCAGTCTGTTGTTCCATGTTCAATTTTAACTGTTGCTTCTTGACCTGTATACAGATTTCTCAGGAGGCAGGTCAGGTGGTTTGGTATTCCCATTTCTTTAAGAATTTTCCACAGTTTGTTGTGATCCACACAGTCAAAGGCTTTGGCATAGTCAAAGAAACAGAAATAGATGGTTTTTGGGAATTCACTTGCATTTTCAATGATCCAAAGGGTGTTGGCAATTTGATCTCTACTTCCTCTGCCTTTTCTAAATCTGGCTTGAATATCTGGAAGTTCATGGTTCATGTACTGTTAAAGCCTGGCTTGGAGAATTTTGAGCATTTGAGTAGTTTCAGCATTATTTGGCTTTCCCTTTCTTTGGGACTGGAATGAAAACTGACCTTTTCCAGTCCTGTGGCCACGGTTGAGTTTCCCAAATTTGCTGGCATATTGAGTGCAGCACTTTCACAGCAACATCTCTTAGGATTTGAAATAGCTCAACTGGAATTCCATCACCTCCACTAGCTTTGTTCATAGTGATGCTTCCTAAGGCCCACTTGACTTCACATTCCAGGATGTCTGGCTCTAGGTGAGTGATCACACCATCATGATTATCTGGGTCATTAAGATCTTTATTGTCTAGTTCTTCTTTGTATTCTTGCCACCTCTTCTTAATATCTTCTGCTTCTGTTAGGTCCATACCATTTCTGTCCTTTATTGAGCCCACTTTTACATGAAATGTTCCCTTAATATCTCTAATTTTCTTGAAGAGATCTCTAGTCTTTCCCATTCTATTGTTTTCCTCTATCTTTTTGCACTGATCACTGAGGAAGGCTTTCTTATCTCTTCTTGCTATTCTTTGGAGCTCTGCATTCAAATGGGTATATCTTTCCTTTTCTCCTTTGCCTTTCACTTCTTTTCTTTTCACAGCTATTTGTAAGGCCTTCTCAGATAACCATTTTGCCTTTTTGAACTTCTTTTTCTTGGGGATGGTCTTGATCACTGCCTCCTGCACAATGTCACAAACCTCTGTTCATAGTTCTTCAGGTACTTTATCTGATCTAATCCCTTCAATCTATTTGTCACTTTCATTGTATAATTGTAAGGGATTTGATTTAGGTCATACCTGAATGGTCTAGTGGTTTTCCCAACTTTCTTCAATTTAAGTCTGAATTTGTCAGTAAGGCATTCATGATCTCAGCCACAGTCAGCTACCAGTCTTTTTTTTTTTTTTTTTTGCTGACTGTATAGAGCTTCTCCTTCTTTGGGTGCAAAGAATATAATCAGTTTGATTTTGGTATTGACCATCTGGTGATGTCCATGTGTAGAGTCTTCTCTTGTGTTGTTGGAAGAGGGTGTTTGCTATGACCAGTGTGTTCTCTTGGCAAAATTCTGTTAGCCTTTGCCCTGCTTCATTCTGTACTCCAAGGCCAAATTTGCCTGTCACTCCAGGTATTTCTTGACTTCCTGCATTCCAGTACCTTATAATGAAAAGGACATCTTTTTGTGGTGTTACTTCTAGAAAGTTTTATAGGTCTTTATAGAACTGTTCAGTTGCAACTTCTTCAGCATTACTGGTTGGGGCATAGACTTGGATTATTGTGATATTGAATGGTTTGCTTGGAAATGAACGGAGATCATTCTATAGTTTTTGAGATTGAATCCAAGTACAGCATTTTGGACTCTTTTGTTGACTATGATGGCTACTCCATTTCTTCTAAGGGATTCTTACCAATAAGTTCAACTTAAGTTGGCATGTAAGCCAATATTTATTTGTTGTTTTGTGTATATAATTAACGACTCACATAGCATTCTTGCATTTTATGATCCCAAGAAATAATAAAAGTAGATTGGTTTGGTCATGTTCTGCTCCTGTATCTGTGGTTATAATTTATTCCCAAACCATATAAATCATGAAGTACATTTTGGGTAAATGTATTATAGATCCCTTTTGTTTGAGGAATTTAATGACTCACTCTAGTCCAGATCTGATGAAATGATGGACTTCTTTAAAATAAGATATTTAAAATAGATGTTGCCCAGTGGACTTGGGTGTAACAGGATACTAAGTAGGCTTTGTAAAATTTATCTTCTGTTTGCATGTCACTGCCATGAAAGTTATTGGAGTGTGTTGTTTATTTCTTAAAGCTCTGAAGCCAAGAGATAAGGATACGTGTATACATGAGGTAACATACACATTCACATTTCCATATGTGTGGGCACCCATATGCCCGCACACGCACACACAGACTTATAGTGTTTGTCTTACCTTCCTGTGACTGAGAATCTCCTGAAAATTGCTCAGAGAAAAAAAATCCCTGGTGTGTAGTGAAGCCTAATCTCTAGCTTATTCCTGGGATCACATTTCGTCCCTGTAGTTTGCTCTGTGGTAAATGATACTTGCCGCTGATGGAAGGACTCATTTGGAAAAGCAACTAACCTATCAAATCTTCTCTCTCCACGTTTCTACTGTTTCCACTGTCATTTGACCAGTCTGACATTCATATTACCTGCTTCTAGTTTGTATGCTCCTCGTACCTTGGAAAAAAAATATTCTCAAATTATTAGGTTTTGGAGAAGTGGCTTCCTTTCTGTCTTTGGGCAAAGCAAAATTAAATAGTTTCAGTCATGTGAAGAGTAATGTAACAAAGTTGAAAAACAAACTAACAATTAAATGGTTATCTTCTCTGAAAATGGTCCTGCCTTAAATTGGTGTTATGATTTTTTTTCCTTACGTGACTGGTTTCATTAACTCATCTGATGAAATCATTATTTGACATTACTAAACAAAACATCTTTAGAATGTTAAAAATATGCATCTCCATGTATTACTGATGCCCTTTGGAATATACAGAATAGAAAACCTAACCAGCCAGAGAGGAAAACACTGTTCTCATCTATATGTATTTCATTTTCAGATTTTAAATGTATATTTGGTATAACATAAACTGTATTTATTGAAAATTTTATATCTTGCTTTTCATGGTTTAAAAACTATTTTCTGTGTCTTTAAAACTTTCATTAAACACTTCCAGTCATTTTACAACAATAATATCTATAGTAAGTCCATTCACCATAGTTCATTCAAGATCCTATGTTGTTAAAATTTGAGTTGTTTGAATTTTTATTGCCAAAAATAATACTGAGATTACAAATATAAACTGAAATATTTTCCTGAAACTTAGAACGGATCAACAGAAATGAACATTAGTTTATGAAAAGTCTGTACCAGTTTCCATCCTTCCCGCACACAGTGTCGGAGGGAACCACTCATCCTGCTTGTTTCAACCCCTGCTTCAGTGTCATTAGAACACACAAGTACATTTTAAAAATGAGGCTTGGGGCTAAATTAAAGTAAAAATCGACTTAGGTACGCTCCTTCTTTGCAAAACTTCCAACTAATGAGCTGGAGTGTGTTCCTTTTACACTCTTTTTCCCTCATAATAACAGCCACGACAGTCCCTTCATGTGAAGACATCTTCTTTTGAGCACTTTCTTAGAGACAATGGCACAAATCACCATGCTAATGCCAGAAGGGCAGTGAATGGAGGGATGAGAGATAGACCCCTGGTTGTATTAGTTCCTCTGTCCCAAAACATCTGTGAGAGGCAGGCAGGAGCAGACTTATTATACACAATTTCTACTAAAAGATACTTTATGCTTAGGACTGGGAAAAGTCAGTAATATATAGTCAGTGGCTGTGTCATTCACAGCCTTCTTTCCTCTCTGCTGGAAACCACTACACCATCAGCTTTTATTCATTTTTATTATACAGCTATTTTTTTCTAGAGTCCTGAATGACTTTCATGTCAAACTGAAAAAAAAAAAAAAAAAAAAAGAGGGAGAAAGTTTGAACAGATCTGTGAATAGCACCGCTTACCTGGGAATTGAGGACTATGAAATCCTTCAGAAATGACCCTTGTGTGATTTCCTAATTGCCAAATACATCTCTCATGGGTATTTCTTGCAATGTAGAAACTCTGGGCAAAATCCTTGTCTTTGACAAGAGGAAGAAAGGTGGCATCAGAGGTCAGAGTGTCTGGGAAGAGCCTCCCTCCTTATCCTCAGATGGTTGTGCTCCTGGCAGGCCCTCCTCCGGCCCCACGGCTCTCACAATGCCCATCCTCTGGTATCTGGCTGTCAGGCTCTTCCTCCTGGGAGTAAGGAGATGGCTGAGAGTTCTGTGTAGGGATTCAACACCTGCCCAGAAACCCTACAACCAGTGGCTCTCATATTCCTACAAGACAGATAACAACTTCCCTGCTTGGGTTTTGAATCCTCTATAATCATCCCCTCTCTTCTATAGGTTGATTTCCCACTTTCTCACCAGGGCATCTTTTATAGCCAGGCCCAGAATAGTGACTGTTTCCGGAATTCACTGTAAGAGTCCCTTCCTCTATGCCTTTCATTCTTTCATTTAGTGTCTCCCATACTCATTAAACTACTTTTCTCCTTTACACGCTGTTGGTTCAGCCACACGATTGCCTTCCTCTTCCCGATTCACAAGTAGGGCTAGCATCTTAAACCAGCATGTGCCACTGACTCTCAGAAGTGGAGCAGGATCCTGGAGCCTTAGGCTGTATAGACCAAGACTCCCTGCCTTGTAGGGAGACCCAAGGGAACTGGAAACCAAGCAGACAATCCTACATTTCAGGGGGTGACTTAGGGGCTTTGGGGCTAAATAACCAAAAATTAGGACACATTTCAAAGTTATAAAAATGGAACCAGTAATAGGGTTACTGAGAAGCTGTTATGCTCCTGCCATCCTTATGTTAACTTCTGAAGCTGTTATGTGCCTGCCTTCCAAATGTCTGTGGCTCCTTGGAGTGCTGAGCTAAGCAGCAGCACGGGGCAAGGCCCAGACTGGGTAGAAGGAAGAGCTGTGATCCCTAAGCAGAATGAAGACTGGGGAAGGAGTAGCATTCAGTGTGCTGTGTGTGCTGGCCCTGTCCGGGCGTGTTCCAGAGCCCACACTCTCCTCTGAACATCTTTCAAACTCCAAGGTCCCTATGCTCTCCATGTTGTAAACTCACACTTACCTAACATGGCACAACTTAGCCCTTGATTCATTACTGTCATCAAGATATAGTTGTTGAGCATCTGCTCTATGCCAAAAAAAAAAAAAAAAAAAAAATTCCTGCTTTCAGTGGATGGGAAACCTCTCAGCCCCAAACATGCACACCTTGGGAACAAGGTCACCATCAGAACTCAGAATCCGAAACCGATCCTCTTACCAGGGTGGATTCCTTCTACCTGCTCTCTGCTCTCCTGGCTGCCTCTGTGCTTGTCACCCCTCCTCTGCTCACTGCCTTCTTGGTTTGACACTTTTTGTTTGTTTTACTACCTTGAGATCTCTCAGTGTATCTGCTTTTCCATTTGCTCTTACAGTCTTCTGCTTTATTTTAAAAACTAAAAACAAATTTTATTGATTTTACTGTGTTAATTACTATTACACAGCAAAGGGATTCAGTTACACATTCTGAAAGAATGTATATATGTATACATATATTAGAATGTATGTATATATATATTATTTTTCATATTATTTTCCATGATGGTTTAGCCCAGGATATGGAAAAAGCTCCCTGTGCTATATAGTAGGACCTTGTTGTTTATCCATTTCTATACAATAGGTTGCATGTGCTAATCCCAAAGTCCCATGCCATTCCTTCCCATACACTCTTCTGCTTTCTGACTGTGACCGGAGCCTCTGCCTTCCAGGCTGCAAGGCTCACAGCGCTTCTGACTGCCTTCTGTCAGTCACTGCACGTTGGCCAGACTCAAACCTAGTTTATAAGAGTTCAGGAGAAAAAATGATGGAGCTAGCAGTTTGGCCACCTCATGCGAAGAATTGACTCATTGGAAAAGACTCTGATTCTGGGAGGGATTGGAGGCAGGAGAAGAAGGGGATGACAGAGGATGAGATGGCTGGACGGCATCACTGACTCGATGGACATGAGTCTGAGTGAACTCTGGGAGTTGGTGATTGACAGGGAAGCCTGGTGTGCTGCGATTCATGGGGTCGCAAAGAGTCGGACACGACTGAGCGACTGAACTGATCTGAACTGAACTGAGCAGTCAGGAAAAACTTCATGAAAATGATGAAAGTGTAGGAACTTTCCAAGAGTTTTGAAGAAAAACATAACTCTTAACCAATTCCAAGTTCATAGGAAGGCAGGACAAGTGGAGTCATGGTATATGTACCGGCTCAAGGTGGGGACATGGTATTACTAGGAATACTGTTATGTTTTATTCTAGCTTGGTTCTTTCCAAAAGGTATTTTGTGTCACTCATAGTGTTAAATATGTGATGGGCAGCAAATGTTAATAGATGAAAGCATTCTGTATCGAAGAGGCTATGATCTTTGAAGGCAGTGAGAATAAATCCCAGAATGACCACACACTATCTATAGAATGTGGACCAGAGTTAGTCTGCAGTGTCTTCATCTACAAGGTAGAAATAATCATACTTATGTTACATATAAGGGACTTCCTGTAGCTCAGATGGTAAAGAATCTGCCTGCAATGCAGGAGACCAGGGTTCAATCCCTGGGTCAGGAAGATTCCCTGGAGGAACTCATTCCAGTGTTCTTGCCTGGACAATTCCCTAGACAGAGGAGCCTGGTGGGCTACATTCTACAGGGTCACAAAGAGTCGGACATAATTGAGCAACTAACAGACACACACACAATACACATATACCATGACTCCAGGGATAATGTAGGCATTGAATCACTAGGAGCTAACCATATCATCATAATTATTTTTATTGGCCCACTTTGCTCACCATTTCACATTTATATTTCCCATGAAGATCACATGAAAGCATGGGCCAGGCCCAAATTTTGATAGTCTTGGTCCTCTCTAAAGAGAGGACCTATAATTATATCTATCCTGTAATACAAATGCCCTTCTACAAGTACAACACTAAGGATTTTAGATCAGTGGCTATTAATATTTCAGGGGACTCATACACTTTAAGCAGATATTGAAAGCTATGAATACATTTTATTTTGCATAACAACTTGAAGGCACATAGATGCCCCTGAAGGCTATCCACAGACAGCAGGTCATGAGTTTTAGATTGATTTTTAGATTAGAATTGTAGATAAAATTAAGCCTTTTCTCTGTCTTTATAAATTCCCAGTGATATTACATTAATGTCTTGTGTTGAATAGCTCGGACTCTGAACAAGTAGGTGACTGTGCTAGATCTGTTCCTCCTGTGACAGTGGGGCTGGCTTCTTAGAAACTCATCTTTTGTCACAGGATTTAGAAAATGCCTGTCTCCATGTTGTTTGAAAGGTAAAATTTAGTATAAAGAAATGATTATGGCTCAGATGGTAAAGCATATGCCTACAGTGCGGGAGACCTGGGTTCTATCCCTGTGTCAGGAAGATCCTCTGGAGAAGGAAATGGCAACTCACTCCAGTACTCTTGCCTGGAAAATCCCATGGACAGAGGAGTGTAGCAGGCTACAGTCCATGGGGTTGCAGAGTCTGACACGACTGAGCGACTTCACTTCACTTACTTCACAGTAGGTGGTTAACTGCTAAACTGGTTAAAAGATGACTATGAGAGGTCCAGAAACAGCAAGTTAAAAAAAAAAAATCAGGTACTTCCTCTAGGCTGAGAGGGTGGGCAGAGAAGGAACTGGGACCCTGCTCACCCCCTAGACTGAGATTCAGACCTTTCCAAAGGGGCTATGGTTACCAGGGGAACATGTAGCCCGAGAGCTACCTGTGGAAGCTGCCACCAGTGGGGAGGATGTAGGCAGAAGCTCCACTGTGCAGAGCTGACTAACTACCCAGTAGGACAGGAACCTGGAGAAGTGGCTTCCAAGTGCTATGGCCCTACAGTGGTTCTCTAGTGCCTTCTACCAACTAAAACGAGCAATTGGCTCACTAACAACAACAACAACAAACCTTACAGGATCCAACTCTAGCATCCCTAGCAGGGCGGCTTTGGTGCTGAAACTCAGATGTGGATAACTGTCATCATCTCCATCTCTTTTCTTTCTTTTAAAATCTAGGTTAAAAATGAGAGGCCCTACTACATATTTAAACTGCCACAGACAGTGTGTGCTTGTGTTCTTGGGGTGGTGTGTATGTGTGTGTATACACACTTGTATCTACAAAGATACACACATATTTTCTTTAGATATAAAAGGACAAACAGTAGGTACTTTTGACATGTTTTTGTTTTTTATAGTTTTGAGAAAGAGATCAGATCTTTAATTTGGAATTGACAACAAAGTACCATTTAAACATACACACCCACATAAAAGCATGTAACTGGCCCACATTTTGACAAAATCTTGGTCCTCTCCAAAGAGACAATTTGTTGTATCCATAACTGTTGCCTCTAATAGAATCAAATAACAGGGAAAATAAGAAAAAGGAAACAAATTAAAGAGAATGAAATGAGAGGTAGTAGATGTCAAGAAGAGGAGATTGTGAAGCCACATAGGAAAGACATGCATGTTCATGATTTTTGTCTCCTGAGCATAGACTTAGACAGTATTAGCCTGTCTCACAAATGTATGAAGTTTTGCAAAATCTCAAATACAGGTCCAGGATTTAGATAGCAGTAAAGTATTCATATATTTAACCTTGCCATTACATGTTTGCTAATAGAGAATACTGAAACTACAACTATTTGATGTGTTCACATGATTTATTACACTAAAAAGCATCTCTCATAGTCAAAAAGTTAAGAGCATTCTGTAAGTAGACTCGCACTCAAAGTACCCAAACAATTTACCCTTCACATGAGGATTTGCAATGCTCCACTTCTCACAAAAGTGTCTCATCTTTCACCTAAAGATTTTCTCATGTTGTTTGCTCTTCTCTGAAATTGTTTTTTATTTCCCTGTTTTTCTACATTTTCTATAATATTTTAGTTCAAGGCTTCACTCCATCACTCCATTCCTAAGTCTGCCTGTGGGGTTACCCATTATACCCCATGGTGGTCAGTTATGTTCTCCCTGATGCTGTAACAAGCACTAAAGTTTGCTTATTTTACCCAAGGAAGCAAGTTTTTTAGAGATCTTTTCATATTTTTCTTCACGGTATCAATACAATCCTGTGGCTCAACAAATATTTAAAAAATAATGATAATTTTTAAATGCAAAATAAAAGATTGACCAGGTCTTTATGAACCTAACTCTGAGATAAAAACGAAGCCAACAGTACGCATGTAGCCTCCTGAAGCCACATGTGATAGAAATCTCATGCTTGATCAGATTTAAGGTGATGGTGTGCATTTATTTCAGTTACACACATCACATAGTGAGGCTTGTAAGCACACTCTGTTTGCACAGTATACTGCAAGAACCAGAGCTGAAACTCAGACTCAGAGGATGGATCATTCGCTGCCAGCTTCCCATGGTTAAAGGAGGATCGGGAAGCCCTAGAAGACATGCTTAGTGTTCTATGTAGGCTTTGGTGAATGTGTTTCATACCACGTGCATGGGCAAATATAATACTCCATCCTGGAACAACAGTGAAAACCTATTCTGTATTCCTTCAAGAAACTAGAAAGTGTTTGGATTTTATCAGATTGTGATCTCAGTGTGGTGACTAGAAATAAATCACTAAGACAATTGAAGCATCTTCTGTGTTTGCTTTTACCCTTAAAATTAAATGTTTACAACCTGGGTGTGACAATTTATGGTATAGCCTTAAATTACAGTTCTTTTTGATCAAGATAGCCCTATAGCCCTCAGAGACTGTTTAGGAAGCAGTAGGTAACCAAGTTTCTTAAGAGTTGTGAGAGATTCAGTGAAGACACTGAATAACCAACAAGTACACCAATAAGTATCTTGCAAAAAATGTTTCATTTTCATTAAAAAATAATGTTGCACATGCAAACTATTATGTATAGAATGGATAAACAACAAGACCATACTCTATGGCACAGGGGATTATATTCAATATTCTGTAGTAAACCAGAATGGAAAAGAGTATGAAAAAGAATCTTAACATTGTTTACAGATTATAGGAAGTTTCAAAAACATAGTACTAGAAAGAAAACATCATCTTCCCTCTCGTCAACAAAGTGAAAGTTGCTCAGTCATGTCTGGCTCTTTGCAACCCCATGGACTCTACAGTCCATGGAATTCTCCAGGCCAGAATACTGGAATGGGTAGCCTTTCCCTTCTCCAGGGGATCTTCCTAACCCAGGGATCAAACCCAGGTCTCCTGCATTGCAGGTGGATTCATTAGCTGCTGAGCCACAAGGGAAGTCTGAAAATACTGGAGTGGGTAGCCTATCCCTTCTCCAGGAGATCTTCCCAACAAAGGAATTGAACTGGGGTCTCCTGCATTGCAGGCAGATTCTTTACCAACTGAGCTATCAGGGAAACCCTTCATCAATAAAGGCCACCATCAATACTATGCCAAACAAGATTTGCCAGTCTCTTTTTAAAGGAATATTCTTGCATAATTTCTTTTTTCTTGTTATCAATATACTGTGTAATAAATACAATAATTTGTCGAGCATTTATTTTGTACCAGATACTCTGTCATCTGATTATCATAGTTACTTATTTTAATTCTTGAAATAATCCAATGAAGTGGATTTCTGGTGTTTTCATTTTTACAAGTGTGAAAAATGAGTCTTAAAATTACTAAAGCAACTTGCCTAAGATATACATAAGTGATAGAACTTGTAAGTGACAGAACCTGGTCTCCATCCCTGGTCTTTCTGATATCAAATCCATTCTCAACTGCTATGATACATTTTTTGCACATTTTATATCCTGTTCTCATCACCGAGTTTCTAAATTCTAATGACAATAAAACTACTATTTGAAAATGATGATCAATACATGTTGAAAATGTGAATGAGTTTTTTATAAGAGAAAAGGGTGATTTGAACTCCCACTGAGGAAGTTAGCACACTACAAAGGGTAGGTGCTTAATAAACATTTGTTTGAGTTTGTGTTGTGTTGATTATGTATGGATGTAAGAGTTGGACTGTGAAGAAGGCTGAGCGCCGAAGAATTGATGCTTTTGAACTGTGGTGTTGGAGAAGACTCTTGAGAGTTCCTTGGACTGCAAGGAGATCCAACCAATCCATTCTGAAGGAGATCAGCCCTGGGATTTCTTTGGAAGAAATGATGCTAAAGCTGAAACTCCAGTACTTTGGCCACCTCATGCGAAGAGTTGACTCATTGGAAAAGACTGTGATGCTGGGAGGGATTGGGGGCAGGAAGAGAAGGGGACAACAGAGGATGAGATGGCTGGATGGCATCACTGACTCGATGGACGTGAGTCTGAGCAAACTCCGGGAGTTGGTGATGGACAGGGAGGCCTGGCGTGCTGCGATTCATGGGGTAGCAAAGAGTCGGACACAACTGAGCGACTGAACTGAACTGAACTGAGTTTATGTTGTGTTGATTATAATCAAACTCACAGAGTATAATTATCAATGATAATAATGTCTTCCTATTCAAAACTGGAGCATCTTCCGAAGAAAAGTTGATCCTCTCCCTACCCAGTGGTCTTCACAGATAATTAAAAGATCCTTAGCACTGTCTCATGGTTAGCTGCCTGCTGCTGCTGCTGCTAAGTTGCTTCAGTCGTGTCCAACTCTGTGTGAACCCATAGACGGCAGCCCACCAGGCTCCCTCGTCTCTGGGATTCTCCAGACAATAACACTGGAGTGGCTTGCCATTTCCTTCTCCAATGTATGAAAGTGAAAAGTGAAAGGGAAGTTGCTCAGTCATGTCCGACTCTTCACGACCCCATGGACTGCAGCCCACCAGGCTCTTCGTCCATGGAACTTTCCAGGCAAGAGTACTGGAGTGCGGTGTCATCGCCTTCTCCGATTAGCTATCTAGAGATAGAAAATTAGAAGATGATCTTTGGGATGCCTCCCTTTGCTAACAGCTTCTACTCCCCTGATCTGGTGGAAGAGACCCAGCCTGATTAGAAAGAGCACTGTGTGGGTCAAAGATACAGCTTCTCCATCCAGTTGGGTCAGTAGGTAGCAGGGTAAACTTCACAATTAGCTTACTCTTCTTGGTGCTGCCTATAATGAGAAATATCCTCTAGATAATATCTTTCATCTCAAAGATTTCGTTAAGCACAAATATATAAAATCTCTCTCTCACTGTATGAGGGTGCAAGGGCTGCTGTGACAAGTATCACCAACTGAGTGAACAGACTGGCATGGCTTAAACAATAGAAGTTCTTAAACAACAACTCTTAAACTATTTATACAACAGCTCCAGAGGCTGGACATCCAAGATATCAAGGTGTCACCAGGCTTGGTTTCTCCTGAGGCTTCTCTCCTTGGCTTGTAGGGGGCCATCTTCTGGCTGTGTCTTTCCATGGTCCTTCCTGTATGTAAATGTGTAGCTGATATATCTATGTGTTTGAAATTTTTCTTCTTATACAGGCACAAGTCAGATTTTGGGTCTTACTGGCCTGATTTTAACTTACATGCTTTCACTTTTTTTTTTTTTAAGTTCTACTACTAACTTCTTTTTTTTTTAATGTTTACTTTAATTGGAGGACAATTAGAATATTGTGGTGGTTTTTGCCATATATCTGTATGAATCAGCCATAGGTATACATGTGTCCTCTCCATTATGAACCCCCTTCTACCTCCCTCCACTCTCTATCCCTCTACGTTTTCACAGAGCACAAGGTTTGGGTGCCCTACTTCATGCATCAGACTTGCACTAGTTATCTGTTTTACATATGGTAATGTATATGTTTCAATGCTATTCTCTCAAATGATCCCACCCTCTCCTTTCATTCGGTCCAAAAGGCTATTCTTTACATCTGTGTCTCCTTTGCTGCCCTGTACATAGGACTGTCAGTACCATCTTTCTTGATTCCATATATATGCATAAATATGGCCTGGTTTTAACTTAATTCCTTCTTTAAATGGCTTATCTCCAAATATAGTCCCATTTTGAAGTATAGGGTTTAGGGGTCCAATAGAGGAATTCAATAGGAATGGGCCTTCCTGATGGCTCAGACAGTAAAGAATCCACCTGCAATGCAGGAAGGAGATATGGGTTTGATTCCTGGATCAGGAAGATCCCCTGGAGAAAGGAATAGCTATCAATTCCAGTATTCTTGCCTGGAGAATCCCAGGACAGAGGATTCTGGAGAGCTACATTTGATGGGGTCACAAAGAGCCAGACATCACCTGGAGGCTACTCACTCATAGGAATTTTGGGGAAACAGTTCCACTCTTATCAATCACTTAAGATTTAATTATTTGGAGGCCATTAAATTGCTTGTTCACTATTGTGAACCCTGTTCTCCCACATGAAGCAAAAGCAGAGGGCCTGTCACCTGCATGTGGGAATTAGGAACCCTGACTGCTTTTACTCTGTGGATTTCGTCTTGAGGATCCCAATAGGCTACTGGAAGTGAGGTATCATAACTGCATACAAAGCTGCAGAAATGAGGACAACAGGAACATATGAGGAATGTCTCTGTCAGCTAGGGCAGCTTTCACCAGGTGCTTCCTGCATGAGGGGGTCTCATGGGCCAGACTTAGTCACCTGGCCATGCATACCTACAGGAGAAGTGGGGAAATGTAGTCACCTAGTTGAACACATTATTGCCTCAATTAAGTTGGAGTTCCACTACCCAGAAAGACAAAGAGTGGGGAGATTTGAGTGTATAACCAGAAATATCTGCTTAAATTTCTTTGAACAATTTGTGGTTCACTCAGTCATGTCCAACTTTTTGTGACCCCATGGATTGCAGCACCCCAGGATTCCCTATCCTTTACTATCTCCCAGAGTTTGCTCAAACTAATATCCATTGAGGCAGTGATGTCTTTCAAGCATTTCATCCTCTGTACCCCCTTCTCCTCCTGCCCTTGATCTTTCCCAGCATCAAGGTCTTTTCCAATGAATCAGCTCTTCTCATCGTTGACCAAAGTGTAGGAGCTTCAGCTTCAGCATCAGTCATTCCAATGAATATTTAGGATTGATTTCCTTTAAGATTAACTTGTTTGATCTCCTTGTAGTCCAAGGAACTCTAAAGGGTCTTCTCCAGCATGGCAGTTTTAAAGGATCAGTTCTTTGGTACTCAGCCTTCGTTATGGTCCAAATCTCACCTCTGTACATGACTACTGGAAAAACCATAGCTTTGACTATATGAACATTTGTCAGCAAAGTGATGTTTCTGCTTTTTAATCGCTATCTAGGTTTGTCATAGCTTTTCTTCCAAGAAGCAGGAGTCTCTTAATTTCATGGCTCTAATTACCATCCTCAGTGATTTCGGAGCCAAATAAAATAAAATCTGTCACTGTTTCCATTATTTGCCCATCTATTTGCCATGAAATGATGGGGCTGGATGCCATGATCTTCATTTTTGAAAGTTGGGTTTTAAACCCATTTTTTCAGTCTCCTCTTTCACTTTCATCTAGAGATTTTTAAATTCCTCTTTGCTTTCTGCCATAAGGGAGGTGTCATCTGCATATCTGAGGCTATTGATATTTCTCCCAGCAGTCTTGATTCCAGCTTGTGCTTCATCCAGCCTGGTATTTCACATGATATACTCTACATATAAGTTAAATAAGCAAAGTGACAGTTTACAGCCTTGACATACTCCTTTCCCAATTTGGATCCAGTCTGTTGTTCCATGTCTGGTTCTAACTATTGCTTCCTGACCTGCATGTCTGCACGTGGGTGTCTCAGGAGGCAGTTAAGGTGGTCTGGTATTCCCATCTCTTTATGACTTCTCCATGGTTTGTTGTGATCCACACAGTAAAAGGCTTTAGCATAGTCGATGAAGCAGAAGTAGATTTTTTTTTTTTGAATTCTTTTGATTTTTTCTATGATCCAATGGATGTTGGCAATTAGATCTCTGGTTCCCCAACTTTTCTAAATCCAGCTTGAACCTCTGGCAATGAAGGTAAATATATGGGTTTCCTCAGTACTCTTGCCTGGAAAATCCCATGGGTGGAGGAGCCTGGTAGGCTGCAGTCCATGGGGTCATGAAGAGTCAGACATGATTGAGTGACTTCACTTTCACTTTTCACTTTCATGCATTGGAGAAGGAAATGGCAACCCACTCCAGTGTTCTTGCCTGGAGAATCCCAGGGACAGGGGAGCCTGGTGGGCTGCCATCTGTGGGGTCGCACAGAGTCAGACAGGACTGAAGCAGCTTAGCAGCAGCAACAGCAGCATGTAAGAAGTGGTACAAGTTCTATTTTAGTGTCAAGACAGGAAAGCACAATTCAGCCATCACCATTATAATCATGTTTTAGACTTGCATTGTCCAGTATGGTACCCACCAGTTCTGTGTGGCAAGGGGTATTTGAAATGTGAGTAGACCAAACAGTGATCTACTGTAAAGACAATGATGTTAATTTCATGTTTAAATATTATTGTATGTTAACACAGTATTAACAGTTAACATACAGTATTAAACATGCAGTATTATACAGTTAACACAGTATTAAAATTCAAATTTAGTTTATCTCTTTCATTTTACTTTAAAAAAGTTTGTTTGAAGAAGTAAGTTCACTCAAAGGGAAAAAATAGACGCATTGTACACACACACATACACAGACACAGACACACATCACCATCCTTGCTATCATGACTTGTTGACCTATTTGAAACCATATATGCACCTCAATAGCCAAGACATGGAAACAACCTAAATGTTCATCAACAGATGAACGCATAAAGAAGATACAGCCTACACACACACACACACACACACACACACACACACACACACACACAATCACATGCACACAATCACACACACAGAATGGAATATTACTTAACCATAAGAAGAATGAAATAATGCTTTTTGCAGCCACTTGGATGGGCCTAGAGATGATCATACTAAGTGAAATAAGTCAGGCAAAGACAAATACTATATGATATCCTTTGTATGTTGAATTTAAAATATGATATAAATTAACTTATTTATCAAACAGAAACAAACTCATAGACATAAAAACAAACTTGTGGTTGCCAAGGGGGAAAGTGGGTAGAGGAGGGATGGGTTGGGAGTCTGAGGGTAGCAGGTGCAAACTACTACATATAGAATTGATAAACAACAAGCTCCTACTGTGTATCACAGGGAACTACACTTAATATCCTGTGATAAACCATAATGGAAAAGAAAAAAGAACTTCTTACCTCTGCTTACTTGAGTGTAATAGTATAGAACAAAAAACTGTAGAAACAGGGATGAGCAGTTCTGAAATTATTCAAGAACAAAAACCATGTGAAAAATGTAGTCATTAGGTTTCATATCCAGCTGCTTCCAACTCTATTTGGATTTACTACTGCTAATCCACATGAATGCCTTTGATAGCAATTACTAATCCTAAATAGGGTTGTCTTGAATGCTTTTAAATAAAATAATACTTGGAAACTATTTCATTAAAAAATGTATTATAAAAGTTACATGTCTTCATTTTAAGTAAATTGGTAATAGAGAAAAAAATTATGTAAATAAAAAACAACATAATTTTATCACCTAGAGAGAGTCACTATTTAGCAAATTAATCTCTGTTTGATAGCTACATATTGGTATTGGTGTATTTTATCTGATTTGTAGGTGTAAGTTTGTACTCTGTTCATTTCATTTGGTATTATATTAGAAGTGACTTTCATGTTTACCATAAACATTGTTTTTAGCAGTAGCAAAACAGTATGTCAGATGGATATACCATAATTTACTTAACTATTCTTTTAATTTTAGACCTAGGTTTGTGTTATTGTAAATAATGGTGCTTGGTATATAAATCTCAGTCCAATTTCGGAGTATTTCCTGAAAGTAGATTTCTAGAAGTGAAAGTAAGTGTCACAAAGCATTATTCATTTTCTTAAGCTTCTTGATTCATATTTTCAAATAGCCTTGCTCCATATTTAGAAGCAGAAATCAGAGAGTTCATAATAGAGTTTCAGCTTTATTTTGTGCCTGAAAGCTTTGAGGTTATCAGTTGAATAAAAGGTCTATTTTTTGTTTCCTTCTGCTCCCAAGGGTTCTCTCTGGGTTTCCCTCTAGTTGAAAGTCATCACTCTTTGGCAAAGCCAGAAACTCAGGTGGGGGTATTTGATGCACAAGAAATAAACACAAAATACAGGACCAGAAACAGATACACACAGGCAGGGAGCTAAAACAGAGTCCACAGCCAAGGAACTGAAGCTGGGAGGTAGCAGGCTTGGGAGGGTCAAAAAGAGGCTAGGTCAAGAAAGAGTCTCGGTGGTAGAAATCACTTATGGGGCTCTCAGTGGGTACCTGCTTTATAGTGCCTGCAGGCAGCCAGCTTATGGGAACCCAGAGGGGAGGAACATGTAGGGGACCACCTGCCAGCCTGCCCATGCCCTTTGGTTATAAATGGGGCATTTCTTCTGACACCAAGCAGGACACTGTGGGGCTCCTGGGCACAAAAGCCTTTCTATGTCCCCATTTCTTTGATTACAGGAAATAGACTTCATTCAGCCTCCTTGACCTTCTCTGAGTCTCAACAAGCAGGTTCAAATAGTTGCTCATCACGGAAGGGAAGGGTTGTAGAGACAAGGGAGAAACTGTGGAAAGAAACAATAGTGCAGCCTTGGGGCGGGATCCTGGCTTCCCTTCAAGAGATACATATAACAATGAAGTGAAGTGAAGTCGCTCAGTCGTGTCCAACTCTTTGTGACCCCATGGACTGTAGCCTATCAGGCTCCTGTGTCTATGGGATTCTCCAGGCAAGAGTGCTGGAGTAGATTGCCATTTCCTTCTCCAGGGGATCTTCCCGACCCAGGAATCGAACCCAGCTCTTCCGCATTGCAGGCAGATGCTTTACAGTCTGAGCCACCAGGGAAGCCCACATATAACAATAGCTTTGAGCTATTTTGCAGATGTTAAAAACCCCACCAGGTGAGAGAAGTTAACTGTATACTGCCCACAAGCATGTAGACCTCAGACTAGTTGGAACCAGATTTTTGATTCTGACTCCCAACTGTCTCACCACCAACCAGCCAGGAAAATGTACATGAGTTGATCATGCTCTCTTTGAACCATTACTGTAAGATTCATCACTACTCTCTCCAGGTGAGGACACACAGTTTTGAGGGCATTAGTTCACTATAGCTCCACGCAAAGCAATAAAGCTATTCTTCTCTACTTTAGCCAAAACTCGGTCTCAGAGATTCAATTCCATGTAAGGGTACAGAGATCAGATTTGGCTTTACTTCCAATGTTAAAAATGCTTCTTTCTTGAGTGTCCCTCACATGAAACACCAAGGAACATAATCCTTATTCTTGAAGGCCTCCTTTGACAGGAAAAAATAATTGCCTGTTTTTATTATTGCCGAGCATCTAATCTCCCTCAGATTCCAAAAAATGCATCATGCCCTTTGTCCGAATGCTTGTCCTCCTTTGTTTTCTTTCCTTCCACCAGATTCCAGCTCCCAGCCTCTTTCCTTTCTCCTTATTCTCTCAAGCTCAAGTGAAAGGGTACTTTATGAACACCTGTTACATGCTGACCCAGAAACTTAGACTTTCCTCTCCTGGCCCTTCATTACAGTTGTGATGACATGTCCTAAGGCCTTCGTTCCAGTGCAGTGCAGTCTCCAGGTGGGCAAGGTCTGAGTCTGCATGTCTCCTGGGCTGTGTCTTTGTCACTCAAATCCTGGGCCATTTGAGCTAATTAATAAATACCTGTTGAACAAACGAACAAAAACATGAAGCAGTCCGTCTTCCTCCAAACGTGATCAAAAGCCTTCACTTGGTCCCCTGATCCACCTGAGTGTGTGAATCACAAAGATAGTTTTAGCTCCCAGGCAGACATCCCCTGTATTTGCTGAGAGCATGCCAGTCAGTCCTGGTAGTTTTCAGACAAATCAAATTAGAAATGGTTGTACTCATTTGGAAAATCAAGAACTGGCTTTGAAATCTTTTCCCACAAATTAGATTGAATCAAGATCATTTTCCCCTAGCTCATAAATGCTTGATTGGCTTTGTCTGATGCTTCGTGATGGAAATGCAGCCTTGCATTTCAAGCTTTGTTTTTTACTCACCAGGGTGTTATGATGTCTGCATGATGATTAAAAACAAAACAAACACCCACAATGAAAATGCTTGGTAAATAACAGCTCAGCACAGTAACCCTTGCAAGTGGCGCTTTAGGAAACTCTAAAACCAGTCAAGGTAAGAAGAAATTCAAGCTAGGTCTGCTGTATTCCCTTGAGGTCTTAATAACTGGTTTTCTGATACAGCAGGACAGCCATATCTGAGTTATCATCTGTTATCAGGACCCAAGGAAGGGATGTGCCAGGACGTGGCTATGATATTTGCAGAGTCCTAGCAGGAGGCACCTGGCCACCTAATTTTCTCTCTCTTGCTCAAACATGTGGTTCTTGCTCTAGCTTCCACCTTAGTCTCTAGACTTGATTCAGACTCATGCCACATTTGGTCCAGGTATATTCCTAGTCTGCCTCCACCTGTGACCTCAGGTCTTTTTCAACAAACTAAGAATGGTCCAATCTTTTGTTTTATACTTTAAAAATTTTATGTTAGTGAAGCATAATTGATTTCCAATGTTGTGCTAGTTTCTGGTATATAGCAAAGTGATTCAGTTACACACATATGTAATAGTTTGAATCTACTTATCCCAGACTCTCAATCCATCCCTCCCCTACACCCCTCCTGTTTGGTAACCACAAGTCTGTTCTCTATGTCTGTGAGTCTGTTTCTGTTCCATAGATAAATTCATTTGTATCATATTTTAGATTCCACGAGTAAGAGATATCATGGTGTTCGTCTTTCTCTGTCTGATTTATTCCACTGGGTATGATAATCTCTAGGTCCATCCATGTTGTTGCAAATGGCATTATTTCATGGAATGTCCACTCTTTAAAACTCTCCATCTTTTTTCTTTCTCTTTTTCTGTGAGGGCAGACAGAGGAGCTCTTGGATGAGAGACAGCTGGATGTACTGGGTGCCAGAGGACCTGGCTCGCAGATCTGACAGATCAATTTCTGATTCATGCCATCTTTCCAGCTAATGCCAATTCACCGTGCCACCCCACGTCAGAGGCGCAGTGAGAGGGTGGGCTCTTCCCTTTAGGGGAGTTAGTTACAACTGTGTGTTCATTTGTCTGGAGGCTGGAGGGTGCCAGGAGACAGAAAGCCCTGGGGCAGTCTTTCCCCCACATCTTAGGGATCCTATCAAGTTTGACAAAGTCCAAGCCGTAGCCTTGCAGCTGCATCCGTTCCGTCGCACATCCTGTGTACTAGGTCTTCAGGTCTCCACTGCTGTTTTACCTTTGTGTTACTTTTCCCAGATAGCTCAAGGCCAGACCACAGTCTTGTTGCTGAGCTAATGAACAGCATTTGGTGGGTGAAATAAAGTCTCAGGAGAAGAGAGTCAGGAAGTTGTGGCAAATGACCAGATTGAGAATGAGTTAGAGGCACTGACCTTGCCTTTTCCTCACATGCCTTTTACCTATAATTTCTGTATTTTCAGATTAAATTAGAAGCAGAGCAGAGGATAACTTTCTCATGCTTTCTGCAAAAACGCTAGCTGGCTTGAATCACTATCTCAGGCAGTAATAAGGATCTTTCTAGTGAAATGAGTTCAGAAGGAACGCACTTGCCAAACCAAGATGGTGCCCATTATTCCTGGTCAAATGTCGACTGGGGAAAATGCCCACAAATGAGAAATGATTCTGATGATGCCTATCATGCTTTCCAAGAAAAGATAGATGAAAAAATGTAAGTTTTCAAGTGGTGGTCCAGTGGTTGAAAATCCACCTGGCAATGTAGGGGACATGAGTTCAATCCCTGGTCAGGTGGTTAAGATCCCACATGCCAAGGAGCCACTAAGCCCATGTATCACAACTACTGAGCTCAAACTCTAGAGCCCATGCTCCATAACATGAGAGGTCACCACAAGGAGAATCCCATGCACTCACTGCAACTGGAGAGAAGGCCCCACTGGCTGTAACTAGAGAAAGACCGCAAGTGGAAACAAAGACCCAACACAGCCAAAAATAAAATAAATATTTTAAAAATACAGGTTTTCAGTCTCAGACGCACAAAGAATGAGGTTCCTGGGAATCTTAGAATCACCCAGTCTGCCAGCCTCAGGTTGAAAAAGAAGAAACTGAGTCTCTCAAGGTGGCTGGTCTCAGGTAACCTGAAAAGTGGTAGATCAGGAAACAGAAAAATGAGTCAAGAACAATGTTGGGCATGAGGCCCATGTTCTGATTTGATCCTAAAGCAGCCTTCTATCATTATTTTCTGGCTGTGGTAGCATAAATTAAGAAATAAGAGAGACCGTATGGATTTCCTGGTAAATATTCCTGATAATAATCTGGTTCTGCCTAAATTGAACAATTTCACTTTTTTCCCCCAAGAATTCAAAGTTACATGCTCTCTCAGTTCATTTCAGTTCGGTTCAGTCACTCAGTCATGTCCGACTCTTTGCGACCCCATGAATCACAGCACGCCTGGCCTCCCTGTCCATCATCAACTCCCAGAGTTCACTCAGATTCATGTCCATCGAGTCCGTGATGCCATCCAGCCATCTCTTCCTCTGTCGCCCCCTTCTCCTCTCACCCCCAATCCCTCTCAGCATCAGAGTCTTTTCCAATGAGTCAACTCTTCACATGAAGTGACCAAAGTACTGGAGCTTCAGCTTTAGCATCATTCCTTCCAAAGAAATCCCAGGGTTGATCTTCTTCAGAATGGACTGGTTGGATCTCCTTGCAGTCCAAGGGACTCTCAAGGGTCTTCTTCAAAACCACAGTTCAAAAGCATCAATTCTTCGGCACTCAGCCTTCTTCACAGTCCAACTCTCATATCCATACATGACTACTGGAGAAACCATAGCCTTGACTAGATGGAACTTAGTCAGCGAAGTGATGTCTCTGCTTTTGAATATGCTATCTAGGTTGGTCATAACTTTTCCTCCAAGGAGTAAGCGTCTTTTAATTTCATGGCTGCAATCACCATCTGCAGTGATTTTGGAGCCCAGAAAAACAAAGTCTGACACTGTTTCCAATGTTTCCCCATCTATTTCCCATGAAGTGATGGGACTGGATGCCTTGATCTTTGTTTCCTGAATGTTAAGCTTTAAGCCAGCTTTTTCACTCTTTTTAGTTCCTCTTCGCTTTCTGCCATAAGGGTGGTGTCATCTGCATATCTGAGGTTATTGATATTTCTCCTGGCAATCTTGATTCCAGCTTGTGATTCCAGCATTTCTCACGATGTACTCTGAATAGAAGTTAAATAAGCAGGGTGACAATACATAGCCTTGATGTACTCCTTTTCCTATTTGGAACCAGTCTGTTGTTCCATGTCCAGTTATAACTGTTGCTTCCTGACCTGCATATAGGTTTCTCAAGAGGCAGGTCAGGTGCTCTGGTATTCCCATCTATCTCAGAATTTTCCACAGTTTATTGTGATCCACACAGTCAAAGGCTTTGGCATAGTCAAGAAAGCAGAAATAGATGTTTTTCTGGAACTCTCTTGCTTTTTTCATGATCCAGCAAATGTTGGCAATTTGATCTCTGGTTCCTCTGCCTTTTCTAAAACCAGCTTGAACATCTGGAAGTTCATGGTTCATGTATTGCTGAAGCCTGGCTTGGAGAATTTTGAGCATTACTTTACTAGCATGTGAGATGAGTGCAATTGTGCAGTAGTTTGAGCATTCTTTGGCATTGCCTTTCTTTGGGATTGGAATGAAAACTGACCTTTTCCAGTCCTGTGGCCACTGCTGAGTTTTCCAAATCTACTGGCATATTGAATGCAGCACTTCACAGCATCATCTTTCAGAATTTGAAATAGCTCGACTGGAATTCCATCACCTCCACCAGCTTTCTTCGTAGTGATGCTTTCTAAGGGCCACTTGACTTCACATTCCGGGATGTCTGGCTTTAGAAGAGTAATCACACCATCATGATTATCTGTGTCTTGAAGATCTTTTTTGTACAGTTCTTCTGTGTATTCTTGCCAACTCTTCTTAATATCTTCTGCTTCTGTTAAGTCCATACCATTTCTGTCCTTTATCGAGCCCATCTTTGCATGAAATATTCCCTTGGTATCTCTAATTTTCTTGAAGAGATCTCTAGTCTTTCCCATTCTGTTGTTTTCCTCTATTTCTTTGCATTGATTGCTGAAGAAGGCTTTCTTATCTCTTCTTGCTATTCTTTGGAACTCTGCCTTCAGATGCTTATATCTTTCCTTTTCTCCTTTGCTTTTTGCTTCTCTTCTTTTCACAGCTATTTGTAAGGCCTCCCCAGACAGCCATTTTGCTTTTTTGCATTTCTTTTCCATGGGGATGGTCTTGATCCCTGTCTCCTGTACAATGTCATGAACCTCATTCCATAGATCATCAGGCACTTTATCTATCAGATCTATGCCCTTAAATCTATTTCTCACTTCCACTGTTTAATCATAAGGGATTTGATTTAGGTCATACCTGAATGATCTAGCGGTTTTCCCTACTTTCTTCAATTTAAGTCTGAATTTGGTAATAAAGAGTTCATGATCTGAGCCATAATCAGCTCCTGGTCTTGTTTTTGTTGACTGTATAGAGCTTCTCCATCTTTGGCTGCAAAGAATATAATAAATCTGATTTCGGTGTTGACCGTCTTGTGATGTCCATGTGTAGAGTCTTCTCTTGTGTTGTTGGAAGAGGGTGTTTGCTATGACCAGTGCATTATCTAGGCAAAACTCTATTAGTCTTTGCCCTGCTTAATTCTGCATTCCAACTTGATTACAAATGAATTTTAATGGGAAGCCCATGCAATTAGTAAAGAGTAGTAAACTATTACAAGGCATTCTAAGAGATATGATAGGTGTATGTTAACATGTGTATGGATCTATGGAGAAATTGTCTAGGGACACAAACCACTGGGAACCAGTGGAGAAGACAGACACTTCGGGGATGGGTGGAGAAGTTCTGGAAAGGCCCCAGGAATGGAGTAGGAAAAACATCCACTTGCCCTTGGAAGAAGGGAGAGGAGGGATGCAGAGGCCTGAAGAAGTCACTCCTGTTGGAGGGAGAAAGGCAGGAAGTATATTTAGGGGACAGGTTTCCATAGTAACCATACACATGGACTGAATGAATGAGCTTAAGGACTTCCAGTGTCTTCATGCCAGAGTGGGAGGGGCCACCAGTCCATGAAGGTAATGGTCAATCTGAAGTGCAGGGGTTGAGGTCCCTGGGCAGGCAGAGGAGAGTGGAAGCCCCTGAACCCTGCACAGCAGCTGCTATCAATTTTACCTACAAACTCTCTGCCATTTGTCCCACTTTGTATCTAGACAGAGCTCTCCACAACCCCTTAACTGTCCTTGTCTCCATTACCTCCATAGTTGCCCAAAGTATGACCCATGAGCATCCTTTTCTGCACACAGTGCACACTCTGTTGTTATTGAGTTGTGTCTGACTCTTTGTGACCCCATGGACTACAGCACACCAGGCTTCCCTGTCCTTCACGATCTCCCAGAGTTGGCTCAAACTCATGTCCTCTGTGTCGATGATGCCATCCAACAATCTCATCTTCTGTTGACCTTTCTCCTCTCTACATGCAGCACATTCTATTGCCTACATAAGGCTCCCTGAGGCATGCATCTGAAGCACAATATGATCATATTGCCTTATTTCTATATAAATTTTCTCTTCGCCCCTTCCTATTACGTTTCTTCCACAGGGTCAAGTTCTAGTACTTCCACATGGTGTAAGTTTTAATGACTTCATCTCTTCCTGTCTTTCCTACTGCATCTTCCCTGCCATTATGCTAGTTTCCAGACAGCTGTCTACTGGCCTTCTGCCAGATCCTTGTATATGTCGCCCACCTTCCTGCTTCCGACCTTAGAAAATGCTTTCCTTTTCTATGCAGATGACACTCCTCCTCACTCGCTAACTAGTTACACCTGCTCTTCTGTAAAATCTCACTTCCTATGTCACTTCCCTAAGGAAGCCTTCTGTAACCCTCCAGATTAGAATGGGCTTCCTTTGTGTGAGACCTCATGTTCTGTTTCTTCACAGCAATGAATGGCCTGGACATTTCCCTCTGCCCTTCAAAGGGAGGGCCACCTTGGAGAGGATGAATCAATGAGTAGGGCTTGCTTCCTCTACTGATACAAACTTGGTTCTTGTGTTTTAAGTTCCTGACCATTCTTAGGAGCTCATTGAGCTTCATAAGTCAGACGAGGAACAGGACAACTCTTGTTGTTAATGGTATAAAGTGAAGTGTATTTCCATAGAAATGAACAGTCTCTCTAAGATGGTCTATGAACAAATCTTTGAGGTTCAAAGTTCTGTGCTTCATCCATAGAAATCAAACTCTTTTTTTTCTGAGAAAAGTGGTAGGATGGGAACTTTTGAATTTTACAACTGCAAATAAAAGGCTATGGTGGATCCTAAAGAAGGAAACTGGGCATGGTTTGGTGCTCCCCAAAGGACAGATGAACCCAGGGCTTCCAGATACCTTATGTCATGGAGGCTGATGCACATCTATGAGCATGGAGGCACAGGACACTAAGAACTGCCATGCTGGGGACAGAGAGGGCCACTTGCAGGTACTAGTGACCTGTGGCTTAGTGAGGTTATCATCCCATGGAGGGTTCCCATCCAACCAGGACATGGTGGTGCTGTCAGGAGAGGCACATCAGACACATGGGATTTAGGCTTTCCAATGTAGAGGGACCTTCTTTTGAGACAATTAAAGACCCTGTAGCTCTAGTAAGATTTGTAGTGGAAAAGGGACCATGGTGCTAATACTGATTTTCTTTCAGTCTCTTCTTTAGGACCAGGGCTGGTTGATTTACCTTGAAGATTGGACCACCAATGTGAATAATTTTGTCAGGGACACTTTGTACCAGTTACAATCAGAAATGTACATTTACTGACTATAGACCTCAAAGAAATAGGATCCCATTTAAATATATATGTTATATTAATTATTATTTTTTTTTTAGGTTTTGAATGTTGAGTTTTTTTGAATGGTTTTTTTTTAACTTTTTTAATTTTAAAATCTTTAATTCTTACATGCGTTCCCAAACATGAACCCCTCTCCCACCTCCCTCCCCATGACATCTCTCTGGGTCATCCCCATGCACCAGCCCCAAGCATGCAGTATCCTGCGTCAGACATAGACTGGCGATTTGATTCTTACATGATAGTATACATGTTAGAATGCCATTCTCCCAAATCATCCCACCCTCTCCCTCTCCCTCTGAGTCCAAAAGTCTGTTATACACATCTGTGTCTTTTTTGCTACCTTGCATACAGGGTCGTCATTGCCATCTTTCTAAATTCCATATATATGTGTTAGTATACTGTATTGGTGTTTTTCTTTCTGGCTTACTTCACTCTGTATAATCGGCTCCAGTTTCATCCATCTCATCAGAACTGATTCAAATGAATTCTTTTTAATGGCTGAGTAATACTCCATTGTGTATATGTACCACAGCTTTCTTATCCATTCATCTGTTGATGGACATCTAGGTTGCTTCCATGTCCTGGCTATTATAAACAGTGCTGCGATGAACATTGGGGTACATGTGTCTCTTTCAATTCTGGTTTCCTCGGTGTGTATGCCCAGCAGTGGGATTGCTGGGTCATAAGGTAGTTCTATTTGCAATTTTTTAAGGAACTTCCACACTGTTCTCCATAGTGGCTGTACTAGTTTGCATTCCCACCAACAGTGTAGGAGGGTTCCCTTTTCTCCACACCCTCTCCAGCATTTATTGCTTGCAGATTATTATATATTTTATAACATATTATTATAAAACTTTAAACTATATGTTTATATATACACATATATATGTATATATATAAAACTTATAAACTCCTGTGCTCAACAAATTGTTTTACAATGTTGGAGAAATAATGAATATACAATGAAATCACTAATGAATTAAATGTAGAATAGAATGGAGAGAGTCTGAGATATGGAGCATCCTTCTTAGTGGGAACAGGATGAAAGTTGAAGCAATAATTTAAGCTGGTATGTAGGAGAGAATATGGTGGGTGATTTTTTGCCACTCCTTTTGACACTATTTTAAAGTACATTATCAAAAAAAATAAATAAATAAAGTACATTATCTTCTTTTTTGTTTTATAATTTCATGTCTTTTTAAATAAATTAAACTATAGTTGATTTACAATGTTGTGTTAGTGTGTGTGTGTGTGTGTGTGTGTGTGTGTGTGTGTATATTCCTTTTCTGTTATGGGTTATTATAAGAGATTGAGTATAGCTCCTTATGATATAGAGGAGGTTCTTCTTAGTTATTTTATATGTAGTAGTGTGACTATGGTTGGCACTAGTGGTAAAGAACCTGCCTGCCAATGCAGGAGACACAAATGATGCAGATTTGATCCCAAGATTGGGAAGATCTCCTAGAAGAGGGCATGGCAACCCACTTCAGATTTCTTGCCTGGAGAATTCCATGGACAGAGGAGCCTGGGGAGCTATCGTCTACAGGGTCACAAAAAATCAGACAGGACTGAAGTGACAGCACATGCTCACAGCATGAATATGTTAATACCCAATTTACCTCCCCTCAGATTCCCCCTTTGGGAACCATAAGTTTGTTTTTTATTTCTGTGGGTCTATTTCTATTTTGTAAATAAGTTCGTTTGTATCACTCTTTTAGATTCCCCACATAAGTGATATCATATGGTATTTGTCCTCTTTCTGACTTAAGTCGCTTAGTATGATAATCTCTAGATTCATCTTTGTTGCTGCAAATGGAATTACTTTATTCTTTATAATGGTTAAGTAATATTATCTTCTTGCATGCGCTTTCTAAATCATTGCTGAAGACTCCCTCCAATGCTATCATGAGAAGGATTCTGAAGTCACAAATGGTGATACTGAAAATGATTCATGTTGATTTCAAAAGTAGTGCTTTTTCATTTGGCTACTTTTTTCTCCTTGCTCTCCACTATAGTAGATGGGGGTATCAATGCTTCTTGACACTTTGGTATTTCTGCCAGCAACCAGCACAGCTGAGATGGATGTTGTAGGGAAAGAGCAAATTAACCAAGATGGTAGTGGTCAGACTCTCTTGCCTCACAGCTTCTTGCTTACCCCAGGTTTTGTGAATACACGGTTATGTAACAGCTGAAATCACTTACAACACTGTGCATGCACGTCACAATGTACCCACTTGGTCATGGGCCACTTTTGTCCTATAAACATGTATAAGCTCCATCTGTAAAGCCCTTGCATCTATGTTGTGGCTACATTATGGCTGTGTCTGCTGGGTAAACCATGAGAGAATATAGCATACCTGCTGCATTGGCTGCCGCACCAGCGTGGAGAGAATAAACATGCAGTTCCTACAGTTCTTGAGTTTTCTTCCAACTTCCCAGCTCGTTGGAAGTTTTCTTTCATCTTCCAAACCCTGGGTTCAGCAAACAGTGTGAATAGCAAGACAACTGGCATAGTCAGCAGGATACCCAGCAAATAGAGGAGCCTGAGGCTCCAATGAATGGAGGAAGCCAGTGGCCACCACATAGCACGTGGTAGCAGGTAGCCATGTCCTCTTGGTGTGGGCCCCAGTGGAAGACTGGGAAGCAGTGGATGGGTCACCAGGTAGCATTGACCAGATAGCATTGAAAAGGTGTCACAGGCAGTGAGCTCCCATTTCCAGAATGGGGCGGCATGGACTATGGCTGGCACCGTGGGGTGAATTTTCCTAACTGCCTTGAGGGTGAATATGGATAGTGCTCTCTGTGATGCTGAAGAAGTGTGCAAGTTGTTGAGATGGGAGGAAGAGCTAGAGCAGCATGTACACATGCTGGAGCAAGAGATGCATGGCCATGAGGAACCCAGCACCTCAAACTATGAAGTAATGAGGGAGGGTGATGATGAACATTGTGAGACCACAGGTCCCCGCTTGGTAGCATGGCCCGTTGTGCAGCAGAAAGTGAAGCATGTGCAGCCTATTGCAGGATGACCCCCCAGGGGTCATCCTCAAGGGGCCCTCAAAGTGACTGAGTTCGTGATGTATCGACCATATACTCAGGCAGAGTTAGTCAACTTGGGTAAGCAGTTTCGGCAGAAACAAGGGGAACCCTTGGCAGCATGGCTCTTGAAACTCTGAGACACAGGGGTGGATGCTATAATTTGTTCTGGGGACAAAATAGAACTGTTGTTACCTATAACCACTTTCTCCTCACTGATATAAAGATTGTAGAACATTATGAGACCATGGGTCTCTGCTTGTTAGCTAGGCCCATCGTACAACTGAGAGCAGAGTAGCAGTTTAAACACCCACAGCAAGAGATACAGATGCTTCAGTTAGAAGATTACATGGCTCCCAAGGATGTTCCTTAAGATGCCTTTTTGGGCTTTGAATAGGGCTCAGGTCAAGGTGTCTGCCCGAAGAGCCCAAGCAGGGACCTGAGGCCCCATGTGAACTTGCAATTAACTGTGCTTAGTCACTCAGTCATCTCCTACTCTTTGCAACCCCATGGACTACAGCCCACTAGGTCTCCTTTGTCCATGAGGATTCTCCAGGCAAGAATACTGGAGTGGGTTGCCATGTCCTCTTCCAGGGGATCTTCCTAACCCACGGATTGAGTCCAGGTCTCCCACATTGCAGGCAGATTCTTTACCCATCTCAGCCACCAAGTCACTAGCTAATATACAGAGAGCAATGGCCTTGGTTGATACTGGTGCCGAATGCAAACTTGTTTATGGCAAGCCAGAGCAGTTTCCTGGTTCAAGTGCACACATTCATGGCTATGGCAGCCAAACGATGAAGATTTAGGCTATGTCCTATGGTGTAGATTTAGAACAGTGTACTGTAAAGGCTGTGTCCTCAGATTTAGAAAAGTATAATCATGTAGGTAGATTGTGAACACTGCAAAAATCCCCTCCTTGAAGGGATGGGCCCAGTGCCTCTGGGGTATTTTGCAGGTCCTTAATAAAAATCCCTGCAGAGGTGGAGTTGCCTCTGTGGAGGCTTTCATGCAATTTCACAAGGACAGATGCTGGACGAGATTTGGCAATGAAAGATAAAGGCACTCCATGTGTGGTGGGTGTCTCTTCTAGCCCCATGAGGGGAAGAACTGCAAAATGAGTTCCAGGTGATACCTGGCATTGGGTTTTGCTATGTATTGGGGATGTAACTGTTTGTTACTATACCATCTACTGCCATTGCAGAATGTGAGTTCAAGAGTCAGAGTTACTTGCCAAGGGAATATCACGGAAGATGGATTGAGCATAGATTCTGAGGTGAGAGACCCTGAAGGGGTGAAATATAGGGTAAGAGCAAATTTGCCAAGATGGTGGTGGTCAGGTGCTCTTGCCCCATGGTCTCTCGCTCTTGCCCCATGTTTTGTAAATACATGGTTATGTAACAGCTGAGACCACATAGCACTGTGCATGTGTGTGATGATGTACCCACTTGGCCAAGGGCCACTTTTGTCCTGTAAACATATATAAGCTCCACCTGAAAAGCCCTTGAGTCCACATTATGGCTGCATTTTGGCTGCACTCACTGGGCCAAACACAACAGAATACAACATGTCTGCTGCAAAGCTGCTGTGCCAGCCCAGAGAGAATACACATGTGCAGTTCCTATGGCTCCTCGAGTTTTCTTCCAGCCTCCCCACTCACGCTTTTCCTACCCTGGGTTCGGTGAACAGCATGCACAGTGAGGAATACCAAGACAGATGAGTGACAAGGGTGGCTGCCCAGCAGTGGTGTGACAGGAGGCCCAGAAACCCTTCCTGGGAGAATTGGGTCAGATTTGGTGTAAAACTTATTTCCTATCCATTCCCATCTCTCTCTCCTACTTGCCCTTGGACCTAACACTGGGGAACACAGCAGGGAGGTGCTCTAAAAACAAAGAAATTTTGGACAGTTCAGGTGGCTGCCTGGACACAGGACAACAGAGGACAGTGGGAGGAGAATGTGAGGGGGGAGTGAAGGAGCACAGCCTGAAATGACCCAGAGAAACCATCCAGAGACGATGCATTTCCAAGTTATCCTGCTCCCTGGTGAGCAAAGTGTTGTTCCCCACACCTAGCCTTATTTTAACAGAATCTCTGGGGCATTTATTTGAAGTTCTTGCCATCATCATCTTGCTCAGGACTTTGTGTGTCCCCTGAAGGCCCCTCAAGGGACTCTGGGTTCCCTGGTCTACTTACAGGTAGTGAGGCCCATTATATGTTCAATGGAATGAAGCAGCCTGGCCTCTCATCAGATGTGGGAGAACTGGTCAAAGAAGGAGAAAATCTCAGTTCTTCTAGATCCCTGCTGTCATGAGGACTATCCACACAGAACACTTGCAACATGGTTTAGGTGGAGTTAAACATTGTAAAATTGGATTTTTTTTTAAGTTTTTTTTTTTTTAAATTGAAGTGTAGCTGATATACAATGTTGTGTTAACTTCTTATGTACAGCAAAGTGATTCAGTTATGTGTGTGTATGTGTATATATATATATACACACACACATATATTCAGGTCAGTTTTCATTCCAATCACAAAGAAAAACAATGTGAAAAGATGTTCAAACTACTGCACAAGTGCACACGTCTCACACTTTAGCAAAGTAATGCTCAAAATTCTCCAAACTAGGCTTCAACAGTAAATGAACTGTGAACTTCCGGATGTTCAAGCTGTACTTAGAAAAGGCAGAGGAACAAGAGATCAAATTGTCAACATCCATTGGATCATAGAAAAAGCAAGAGAGTTCCAGAAAAACATCTACTTCTGCTTCATTGACTATGCTAAAGTTTTTGACTGTGTGGATCACAACAAATGATAGAAAATTCTTTAAGAGATAGGAATACCGGACTACTTTAGCTGCCTCCTAAGAGGCAGGTAAAGAAACAACAGTTACAACCGGACATAGAACAACAGACTGGTTCCAAATTGAGAAAGGAGTATGTCAAGACTGTATATCATCACCTTGCTTATTTAACTTATATGCAGAGTACAACATGCAAAATGCTGGACTGGATGAAGCACAAACTAGAATCAAGATTGCCAAGAGAAATATCAATAACCTCAGATATGCAGATAACACCATGCTTATGGCAGAAAGTGAAGAGAAACTAAAGAGCCTCTTGATGAAAGTGAAAGAGAGTGAAAAAGCTGGCTTAAAACTAAACATTCAAAAAATGAAGATCATGGCATCTGTCCCATCACTTCATAGTAAATAGATGGGGAAACAATGGAAACAGTGACAGACTTTACTTTCTTGGGCTCCAAAATCACACTGTAGGTGATGATTGCAACCATGACATTAAAAGATGCTTGCTCCTTGAAAGCAAAGCTATCAAAAACCTGGACAGAATAATAAAAACAGAGACATCAATTTGCCAACAAAGGTCCATCTAGTCAAAGCTATGGCTTTTCCAGGAGTCATGTATGGATGTGAGAATTGGACTGTGAAGAAAGCTAAGCACTGAAGAATTGATGCTTTTGATCTGTGGTGTTGGAGAAGACTCTGGAGAGTCCCATGGACTGCAAAGAGATCAAACCAGTTAATCCTAAAGGAAATCAACCCTGAATATTTATTGAAAGGACTGATGCTGAAGTTGAAGCGCCAATACTTTGGCCACTTGATGTCAAGACAATCTGGCCACTGGAAAAGATCTTGATGCTGGGAAAGATCGAAGGCAGGAGGAGAAGGGGACAACAGAGGATGAGATGGTTGAATGACATCACTGACTCGATGGACATGAGTTGGTGATGGACAGCAAAGCCTGGCATGCTGTAGTCCATGGTGTTGCAAAGAGTCAGACACGACTAGGCGACTGGAATTGAACGAAATTGATATATTCAGTTATACATGTGTGCATGCTAAATCACTTCAGTCATGTCTGATTGTTTATGATGCTATACACTGTAGCCCACTAGGACCCACTGTCCATGGGTTTCTCCAGGCAAGGATACTGGAGTGGGTTGCCATGCCCTCCTCCAGGGGATCTTCCTGACTCAGAGATGAAACCCACGTGTCTTAAGTCTCCTACATTGGCAGGCAAGTTGTTTTCCACTACAGCCATCTAGGAAGCCTCAGTTATACATATATACATTTTTAAAATATTCTTTTCTTTATGGCTTATTATAGGATATTGAATATAGTTCTTTGTGCTATACAGTAGTACCTTTTTATTTACCTTTTAGTATATAATAGTTTGTATTTGCTAATCCCAAACTTCCAATCGTCCCCCCTCTACCTCCCTCCCTCTTGCCACTCACAAGTCTGTTCTCTATGTCTGTGCGTCTTAAACATTGGATTCTAAGATAATGGGGAAGGGACATTTTACAAAGTCCTAAGCTTCTACCTTCAGTCTTGTCATCCTTTCCCCCTTCTACACAGCCTCAAACTTTGGGTGCAGCTTTGTTCTGGCAAATTGTTACTAGAGGTGATGCTTACCTCAGGAAAGAAAAAGGGGAAGAAAAGTTACTGTTGTCTCCCAAGTTCCCTATGGGAGCATTTCTGACTGCTTAAAAAAGACAGTCTTGCCTCAGTTAATCTGCCATCAGTAGGAATATTTCATCTTGAAAGGAAATCAACCAGAATTCCAAAAAATGCAAATTAAAACAGCAATAGGATCTGAAAAGCTAGTTGGTAGATTTGTTTTTTAAGTCGTACCCAAGACAAAGGAGGAAGTTCTCAGAGATGGCTGCCAGAAGCATCTGTGGCACACAGACATAGGTTTGTCCCCCATTGTCACTGGGAAGGAGGACCCTGGCTTTTGAATTACCCAGCTACTCCAAACTCAATCTGTGTAGTTTTTTAAATGAATGTAGTGTCATTGTGTAGAATACATAAGATACACATGTGAGCACTTAATGCCAGGGACAGTATAAACTGTGGGCAATTTCTTTTTTGTTATTTTATTCTTTCAATTAATTTTTATTGGAGTACAATTCATTTACAATGCTATGTTCATTTCTACTACACGGCAAAGTGAATCAGCTTGGAATATACATATATCCTCTCTTTTAAAAATTTTCTTCCCATTTAAGTCACCACAGAGCACTAAATAGAGTTTCCTGTATTATACAGTAGATTCTCATTTGTTATCTATTTTATACATAGTATCAATAGATTATGTCTGTCAATACCGGTCTCCAAAATCATCTCAATCCTCTATCTCCCTTGGTGTCCATACGTTTGTTCTCTATGTTTGCATCTCTATTTCTGTTTTGCAAATAAGATCATCTATACCATTTTTCTAGATTCTACATATGTGATAATATACATTATTTGTCTAATTTCTTGATGGATTAGGGTTTCCCTGGTGGCTCGGAGGTTGAAACATCTGCTTGCAATGTGGGAGACTCAGGTTCGATCCCTGGGTTGGGAAGATCCCCTGGAGAAGGCAATCCACTCCAGTATTCTTGCCTGGGAAATCCCATGGATGCAGGAGTCTGGTGCCCTACAGTCCACGTGGTCGCAAAGAGTCGGACACGACTGAGTGACTTCACTTTCTTGATGGATGGATATATGGGGCCTTTATTCTTTGATATGTCAATTAACTTCTGGGAATCTACCCAAAAGAGAACACATCTAAACAGCCACAACAAATGATCAATGCAAGAATATGCTTATATTCCACTGATGATGAGTACATTAGTAGAAATCCATTACTGGTAGAAGTTTGTTTGGTAACTACTATTTGTTTTCAGAAGTGCAGGACTATCACTAACAAACATAATTGGGACCTAATGATGTTTTTCTGGATTAGGAGATTGTTTGAGCTGAATGATTAGCCTGCTCTAGGACTAGAAGCTGTACTAGGTGTCTAACCTCACTACTTGACCACTTTAGTGTGAAGTTAAATTCAGGCAGCTAGGCGACACAGGGCATTCCCTTTAGGAAATTCCTGCCATTCACCTCTCCCCTGACTCTAAAAGGCAGAGTTAGCATCATTCAGAGGCCTTGAGAGATTTGTAGGGAATAAGATGTGTCTGTGACTAGAACGCACTTGTGGCTGCCAAGGGGAAGTTGGGTGGGGTAAGGGTGGATTTGGAAATTGGGTTTAGTGGATGCAAACTGCTATATGCAGAATGAATAAACAAGACACTGTATAGCACAGTGAACTATGTTCAATATCTTGTAATAAACCATAATGGAAAAGAACATGAACTATATACCTATTTATTCATATATATGTATATATATACACACACACCCATGTGTAACGGAATCACTTTACTGTACAGTAGAAATTAGTACAACATTGCAAATCAACTATACTTCAATAAAATGCATCCCCCCCCAAAAAAAAAAAAACACGTGTCCATGACTATGTAGAGGAGGATATTGTCTTACACTTACCTGAATTAGTTTACTGACAGTATTGTAGAGATTAGTTTAGAATTTAAAAGAGACAAATGGTAGTGGTGCTAAATGAGAAGTTGTTGGCTATAAAAATTCCAAATGGCTTTCATGTTGTAATAGCTGTTCATAATCTAGAAGGTGCTCCAGGCTTTCTCCTTATTCATCTAGTAAAAGTGACTCAGCACATGGCTCAGCTGAGCATATATATATATATATATATATATATATATATATATATAGACACACACGCACACATGTCTCTATTTTCCTGTAACTTCCTCAGATAAACTGACCTGTTTTCTCACACTTATGCGAAGAATTATCTTCTTCCTGCTTCTACTATATATATACACACTTAATACTCCCCACTTCTGGTCCTCTCATGCACCCCTCAATCTTTATGTTACTAAAAATACTCTTCATATGATAAAAATATGGCCACTGTCATTTTGCTGCTTCTGATTTTGTATGATAAATTTGGCAAGCATAAAAGGCTTTTAAACTCTACTTCTACTCATTTTTGTTGCCTCACCTCCTTCATATCTCTGGCCCTCTCTGTCCCATTTCAAGTTCAGAAATGACTCACTTTTCAGGAATGCCATTTTGTTAATTTCTCCAAGCTTTTGCGAACGCTATGCCATTTACTGAGAAGGCTGGCTGGACATTCGCTCCTGTCCTTCCCCACTTCCTTCCAGGAAAGCCTCACCTTCCTTATGAAACCTTTGCTCTTTTAGCTATTTCTTTTCCCAGGCTTCCCTGGGAGCTGGTGTCAGTGGCTTTCCACATTGTAACAAAATTTTCTCAAGTGTACCACTTTGAAAAGTATCCCAGGTCTTGGCATTAGTTGACTTGCAGTACGTCATTACTCAGTGAATGAATGCTATTATTTTTGTCTCTGGATCCCTAGAAACTTCTGATGTTTCCTCTCTCTCCACTGCCCTAGGTCTTTGATGACTCTTTTTGCAGATAGCACTGTGATCCACAAAATAGGAATGGAAAACAATCTTGTGGCTGAATCTGAACAAAGCTAACATATTTTTCCCTTTAAGATCTTACTGCTGAATGTGGAATAATCCTGAAATTAAGGTCAGCTCCAGGTGATTGTTTATATCAGCTGTCAGATTGCAGAATAAAAAATGGCGTTTATATATTTGATTTTTATTGTTTTCCAGGGCAATGTCACTTTTTCCTGCTCTGAACCACAAATTGTTCCCATCACATTTGTCAACTCCAGCAGCAGTTATTTGCTGCTGCCTGGGACTCCCCAAATCGATGGGCTCTCAGTGAGTTTCCAGTTTCGAACCTGGAACAAGGATGGTCTCCTTCTGTCCACGATGCTCTCTGAGGGCTCAGGGACCCTGCTGCTGAGGCTGGAGGATGGAACCCTGAGACTCGTGATTCAGAAAATGACAGAACGTGCAGCTGAAATCCTCACAGGTACTGTCTGCTGACAACTTCTAGATCAATTTCTTATTCAGCCAAGTCAACACATGTTTGAAATTCTGACCAAAACATACAGGCTCCAGCTCCCAGGGATGTGGGATAATCAGTCTTCACAAACTTCAGGTTTGAAGATCCAATAGTTTTTTTATTCTTAAAAAAAAAAATATTGTAGTATAGTTGATTTACAGTGTTGTGTTAGTTTCAGGTTATACCAAAATGATTCAGTTATACATATACCATATGCATATACATATACATATATATATATTCTTTTTCAGATCCTTTCCCTATCTAGGTTATTACAGAGTACTGAATATAGTTACCTGGGCTATATGCTAGGTCTTTGATCATTATACATAGTAGTGTGCATCTGTTAATCTCAAACTGCTAATTTATCCCTCTCTCCCCCGTACATTTTTCCTTTGGTAACCATGTTTGTTTTCCAAGCCTATGAGTCTGTTTGTGTTTTGTAGATTTTTACATTTGTGTCATATTTCAGATTCCACATATAAGTGATATCATATGATATTTTCTTTGTCTGACTTACTTCACTTCATATGGTCACTTAATCTTTATCTATGAAGATTAGAAAGCACATCCTTTTACAGCAGTATATATTAGGCCCTAATGTGTGGCAATATGGAACAGAGGTATGAACCATACCCTGGCTCTTCTATCTGCCTTTCCTTTAACATGGAGCTATGAAGTTTTCTACCTCCTTCTCTACTTGTTATATTACTGTCCTTCCAGAAACAGCATGTTCACTTAGTAACGAGTACTTACAGAGGTCAGACTTACATGCAGGCATTGGACTGGAGGCTAAGGCAGGCAGGTAGGTCAATGAATTGTCTGAGAAGCCTTCCTGGCTCTACAATTTGAATCAAACCCCCTCTTCTGGGCCAATATCTATCCCAGATTACATGATATTGCATCTTTCTTTAATTTAAATATCTTTCTTTCCCCACTAGACTGTGAGCTCTGTCATCCAAAAAAATTAAAGAAATTTGAGTTAGGGAGCAAAAGACATAATTTAATAGTTAAGATCAGGTCAGACTATGGGAAAGCTTCAGAGTCAATGGATGAACAAAAACCCCACTGAACTTCTGTAAATGATAGACACGTCTGGGTCTGCAAGTCAATCAGGAGGGTCCAAAGGTGCCTCTTCCCCTTATCAGTCTGTGGCCCTAGATTAAGTTCCTAACTTTGTCTCCCATGTAAGAGTGTATTAGGTACCTATAGCTGCATAACAAATTATGCCAACATGTAGTGATTGAAAACAGCATGTGCTATGTCTCAGTTTCTAAGAGTTAGGAATCCAGAGGCCCCCTGACTAGGTAGTTCTGGCTATAATCAGCTTGTTAGTAGGGGCAACGATCATCTCAAGTCTCAACCAGGATTAATTCTGCTTGCAGGCTAACTCACATGGATGTTGACAGACCTCAGAAGATTCAAACTTATCCCCATGGCCTTTCCAGAAGGCTGCCTCATTGATAGGGCAGTACTATTAATCCAGAGCGAGTGACTTTGGAGAGAGTGAGAAAGAACCCTCAGGACAATGCCATGATGTTTGTGTATCTCATAGAAAGAGTAGCATCCCATCATTTTCAACATATTCTGCTCACTAGAAAAGAGAATAAATCTAGCCCTTGCTCAAGTCAAGGGGATTATACAAGTGTTTACCCAGCAGGAGTCATGGGTCATTGGGACCATCTTAGCATCTACCTGTAATAGGAGATGGAAAAAAAAATCTTTATGTTACAAGGCTGTGATGGTGATTGAAAATGAAAGTGTTAGCTACTCAGTTGTGTCCAACTTTTTACAGCTCATGGACTGTAGCCTGCCAGGCTCCTCTGTCCTTGGAATTCCCCAGGCAAAAATACTAGAGTGCGTAGCCATTCCCTTCTCCAGGGGATCTTCCCGACTCAGGCATCAAACCTGGGTCTCCTGCATTGCTGGTGGACTCTTTACCACCTGAACCACCATTAGATTAAATGGATCAAACCTTTGACACAGTGCTGAGAAGCAGTTTAGCAAGGTTCTCTTTCTTCCACACCAACTCAAGATCTATGGCGAAAATAGGCCTCACTCCTCAGAGTCATAAAAACTGAGTAAATTTCCACACTCCTGGGACTTTTATAAAATTTCCAAGATTTCCAGTCATGGGAGGTGAGTTAATCTCTTAGAAACATACCAGTTTTCATGTGTAGAGTTAGAAAATTTAAACCTCAATCCTTTTGTGAAGAAGAAAAATGGTGACCTGGCACTGAGCTTTTTCTCTTAAATTGGTGAGATGGTTGAGTGCAGAGACTTGTATGCCTCAGGACAAAATGCAGTTTTAATAAAGTACAGGCCCCAGTGGCACTTTGCTCTAAAGCATTCAGGTGTTACCTGTATTATTAAGCATGTTTAAGTCCATTAAAATGTGTTTATGACTGAGAGACAGGCTGGTAAAAGCTGCCCCATTACCCAGCTACAGAGGGAGAAAAAAAAAAATCATTGGGTATTTTTAACCTGTCTCTCAAAAGGATCAGACAAGGAAAAGAAAGTTTTAAAAACATTCTGATGTCTATCTCAGAAAACTTGTTTGCTTCTTTCCCCAAGAATTTCCTGAATTTTGGAAATTATGAATTTCTTTCACATTTCTTTGAAATGGATTAAGGCTTTTTGTCTCCTGGTGTTTTTCTATTCCAGGTAAAAAAACAGATAAACAAATAAACAAAAAAAGCAAAAGGACAAAACTGGTTTTCTCCTCCCTTACATTTCTGATCAAACTTGTTTTCCAAGTACTTGAGATCGTATTGGCTTTGTAAGAAGTGAAAAACTCATGTGAGAAATCAGAAAATAATAACTGTTGTTCTGAGAGTTTTTGAGGGCCTTTGGGACTACCCTTGACACTTGGTACTGCATGGAAACTAGAAACTAGCACCACATTTTATTAGTTGAGCAAGGAATCCAGATATTTAAAGATTTACTTGAGACTAGTTCAGGTATTTCTAATGTCCTGAGTCTAAAAGAAAAGATGACCCCACAGGAAGGGCAGATCATGGATGCCTGGCACGTTCACTGCTATTACCAGAGCTTCATATAGTGTGCATAGCTTTGGGGAGGCAGATTATTTTGTGCATTTTTGCATTGAAGATCAGGAAGAGAAGTCCAAACTAAGTCAGTCTCAAAATAGAAGGGTTCTGAATTTATTTGTTCTAAGGGATGAAGTTTCAGGAAGATGAAGGACAGTAGTGCAACCCCTCCCTTGTATTCTACTTTGATTTCTATTTTTGTCATCTTCTTTCTTGAAAGCTTTGTGCATGTGGATATGAAGAAGGGTCAAGGGCACACTTTCACTGTAAGTGATGTGACAGTAGAATCAACAAACACTGTGGATCTCTTGCAGGTCAGGCATTATGCTAGGACCTTATCATATAATACTACAGAAAAAAAAAAAAGAAAACCTCATGAAACATATGAAATGATGCTTATTTTACCAACATGCAAAAGAGGAAATTGAGAGTCAGAAATTAAGCTCTCTTGACCAAGGTGTTCAAGCTCAGGCTTTTCCTTTGCACTCCTAGGTCCACAGTTTTCACACTGTGTCTTGCTGATTCTTACATTGATTTTTGATATTCTCAGTTGCTTGAAAGTGAAAGATGCTCAATCATGTCTTTGCGATCCCTTGGACTTGTAGTCCACAGAATTCTTCAGGCCAAAATACTGGAGTGGGTAGATTTTCCCTTCTCCAGGGAAAGAAGGGAAGATCCTTTCCAACTCAGGGATTGAACCCAGGTCTCCTACATTTCAGGAGATTCTTTACCAACTGAACTATCAGGGAAGCCCAATACCAGTTGCTTAAAGACTTCAAATATAAAGAAACTCTGCTTTAGCTGAAAGATGAAATGACAATAGGCTATTAAAGAAAGTAGCCTGCATAGGATCTAAAGTTGGCTTTTCCCAAAACATTTTACTTGGTGGCCCCATCAATAGACAGATTTGGAAATTAGATGGAATTGAAAACAGATGATGGATCCACCATCTTTGTAGACTTTAGCTGACATTACCTGTATACAATTATAATGTAAGTTACGCATACCTAACACACATGTATGCTACTGTTCATTGAGTATATGGGACATACTTTCCTCAGACCTTTTTAAATGCTCAGTGATGATTCCTTAGTAAAATTATCACATAATTTTATGTACATCATGTAAATACAAAGGGAACTGGGCTTTCCAGGAGGTGCAGTGGTAAAGAATCCGGCGGTCAGGGCAAGAGACACGGGTTGATCCCTGGGTCAGGAAGACCCCCTGAGTAGGAAATGGCAACCCACTCTAGGATTCTTGCCTGGTAAATTCCATAGACAGAGGAGTCTGGCAGGCCACAGTCCATGGGATCGCTAAGAGTTGGACATGACCGAGAGCACACGCATGCATGAAGGGCACTAAGTAAGAGCCTAGATATTTCCGGAGACTTCGCCATGCACTGGACAGGTTTTCCCATATTCGTGTCGCCTCTGCATTGCAAACCCCAGCTGGAAATCTGAAGGCTGAATGGGAATGGGGAGGAAGATTTCCAGGAGTCCCGCTGCCAGATGAGGAGCATCATCTCCCCCTTTAAGAATCAGAGCAGCCAGTTGAGCACATCTTAAATAAACACACACCTAGATCTCCTCCTTTATGCATTTCAAACCCTAGTTCCTCACCACTTCTCCCCAGGAACTGCATGTCTTGGGGACCACTTTCTCAGGTCACACCTGCTCCTGGAATGATTAACAACAGATTCTATATTTGAATGTAGGATGGCTGCCATTTTAAAAGACTCTTAAAAACATGCTTAGGATGTAGATGTTATTGTCCAGACCAATCTGGATGACTAAGAACAGGAACTTGTGTAAAAGTAAAGAAGACCACTTGGCTTGGTCAAGCAGAGTGTTTTGAATTGCAAGTGAAACATTAAGTCATCTGAAGAAAAGCTGGCACCATTACAATTATTCTGTAAGTGGCCTCACATTTCAATGTTATTTTTCTTGTGTTGATGGGAGAAGAATGGGGAATAAGAACTGGAAGAAAGAGATCTGGGGCTTCAGTCCCAAAAATTGGAAATATGGTTTTTTTTCTCCTCTAAAGTGAAGTCTCTGAGTCATGTCTGACTCTTTGCAACCCTGTGGACTATAGCCCGCCAAGCTACTCTGTCCATGGGATTCTCCAGACAAGAATACTGGAGTGGGTTGACATTTCCTTCTCCAGGGGATCTTTCTAACCCAGGGATCGAACCCGGGTCTCCTGCATTGCAGGCAGACGCTTTATCCTCTGAGCCACCACCCCTCAAAACATCAATTTCCCACTGAAAAGCTAGTCTGGGAAAAGTCCTTGAACACAGGCCTTAGCATCCAGGACAACAACCTCACTGTGTTCTTCATAGATGCAGACTCAGTTTTATTATTTTAGACCACACTGTACTTTGTAGCTGAAGGAGAGAACTGGTCTAGAATTATTTAAGTTCCTTCTAAACCTTCATGAGTTCCTAAAGCAAAACAGGAGATCAGCCATGTCTTCAAGGAAACCATCAACTCCAGAGTCTTCTTTTGACAATGGAATAAGTAGCCTTAATTACATGTATTCAGCAGGGCTAATCTCCCTGCCAAAGATCACTTTTCTCAACTCCTCATATTATGTTGCATTTTGGGGAGGAAGAATGGTAAACTGGGCTTTTTTCATACAATGATTTTTGTGAATGAGATGCTTTAGCAGCCCAGAAAAGTCCTGCATGTTTTTCTTTGTGATCCATATAGAATTAGGTGCCAAGGATCTAATCCTGAGAAGTTGTGTTTTGTTTTGTCTTATCAACCATCTTTAATTCATACTAGGATACTCTGTATGTGTCAAAGTTATCAGGATATATAGGACTTTCAAACAATGTTAGTAGAGAAAGAGTTGTAGGTACCAGACCTACTGATTGTGAAGAGAAAACAAGACAGTCATAATAAGGGTCTTTTAATGTGAGATAGACTTTGTCACAGATGAAAATCTTTATATGTTTGTTTCACTGCAGAAAATAGAACACACCCCAGTAGGGCCAAACGGCAGAGAGACTGTCTAATGGCTTTTCATTGGAGAATATTCTATCCAGAGCACATAGCTACACAGTCTACTGCTCTGATGTACTAGAGGCATCAAACCCAGGGTGGAATTTTCAGGAGTAAGTAATGAGTCTCCGCACAATTGAACAGAACCCAGAAGATGGGAGAGGGAATCTTCAGACAGATCTAACCTGGCAGTAGGGACCTGCAAAATGATTATAAGCAGGAAAGACAGAAGGAGAAAACCAATGACCGGGAACAGGACAGAATCCCTAGGCCAAAAGACACATGATGAGCAAAGATCCGGAAATCAAACAGATGCTACAAAAATGCTTTCAGTGGAGGCAGATGGCTTCCTGGAGAGACAATTTCAGGTCATTCCATTGAATCTTTACATACAAGTAATAGTGTTCAGCATCCTCAACCACCTTACATTTTCCAGTAGTTAGACACCAGGCATTCCAGAATTACTAATTATGAAACAATTCCTTCTAATCCATCATTAATTTTCTATATTTAGAAGAATTTTGGGGCTGACTTGTTCTTTCTATAGCTGAACATAGGATGAAATTTTAATGGCATAGCCTTTGATCCATAGCCATCATGGATATTATTGGATGGTTATTTAACATTGCCTTTATTTAAATTAAATAAATCCTCCTAGAGCTGTGGTCCACATCATCTCACTTATTCTTTTAGAATTTATATCAATTGATATTTAAAGAAACCTTCCTAAAGCCAACCAACTGCTAGTCTTCTGGTTCTTTTCTTTTGTAGCTTTGGCCTAAGTATGTATTAGTTTGCTAGGACTGTCATAACAAAATACCATGAATTAGAAGACCTATCAGGCTTCCTCAGTTGCTCAGTAGTAAACAATCTGCCTACAAGGCAGGAGATGTAGGGGGTGCTGGTTCAATCCCCAGGTTGGGAAGATCCCCTGAAAGTGGAAATGGTAACACACTCCAGTATTCTCGCCAGGGAAATCCCATGGATAGAGCAGCCCGATGGGCCCCAGTCCATAGAATCACAAAGTCAGACTCACTCTGTAGGAGACCTATAAGAAATTTCCTTTCTTCCAGTTCTTGAGGCTAGAAGTTTAAGGCATGGTCAGGGCTGGTTTCTTCTTGGTTTGCAGAGGCTGTTTTCTCCCTGTGTCCTCACATAATCTTCTCTCTCTGTGCCCATCTGTTTCCTAATGCCCTCCTCTTATGAGAGCACAAGTCATATTGGCTATGGGCCTACTCATAAGACTTCATTTTACCTTTATTACTTCTTTCAGTCTTATCTCTAGATATAGACACATTCTCAGGTGTGGGGAGAGGGCTAAGACTTCAACATATGTATTTGAGGGGGCACAATTCAGCCCAATAGAAGGTGTATTATCAGCCATAGAGACCAGATTGTGATTGCCAAGAGGGATGAGGGGTGGGGGAGGGATGGGTTGGGAATTTGGGATTAGCAGATGCAAACTATTCTACAGTAAATTCTCAATATGAACCTTCAAATTGTCAACTGTCAAAGATGAGAACAGTATGCCAATTATCATACTGTACTACTCTACTTTTCAAGGTACTATACTGTAAGATTAAAATTATTTTCTTTATTTTCTGTTTGTTTTATACACTATTTGTATTTTAAAGTATTATAAACCTATTACAGTACAGTACGATATAGCCAATTGTGTTATGTGGGTACCTATGGTTACTTTGACTTATAAACAAATTGGACTTACGAATGTGCTCTCAGAACAGAACTCATTCATATATATGGGACTTACCTGTATGTAGAATGGATCAAAAACAGTGTCCTACTATGTAGGACAGTATTCTCTAATCAGTATCCTGTGAAAAACCATAATGGAAAAAGAATATGAAAAGAATGTGTATAGGTGTATAACTGAATCACTTTGGTGTATAGCTAAAGTTAACACAATATTTTAAATGAACTATACTTCAATAAGATAATTTATAAAAAATAATATATGTTAATCATGTGTACATGCATGCATGTGTGCAGTTGTATCCAAATCTTTGCAACCCTATGGACTGTAGCTCGCCAGGCACCTCTGTCTATAGAATTCTTTAGGAAAGAATACTGGAGTGGGTTGCCATTTCCTACTCCAAAGGATCTTCCTGACTCAGGGATCAAACCTGTATCCCCCTGTGTCTCTTGCATTGGCAGGAGGATTCTTTACCACTGAGCCACCTGGGAACCCTATATTAATCATATATCTCTATAATTGGTTTCTCAATGTTCTTGTCACCATGGAATGTAAGGATTCATGGGAACAACAGCACTGCCTGCCTTTTTACCACTATTTGTCCAAGGCCTAGTCTAACACCTTTTTATAATAGGCCTTCAGTAACTATTTGTCTTATGTATAAACAAGCATCTGAATAAATGAACTACTAGAAATGACCTCCAAAACATTTCTGAAGGATCTCAATTTAACAGTGGAAAAAGAGTTCACAATGGTTTTCAGCCAACATCCATGTTGCAACAGTCCTATGAGGCACCATGCGTCAAGCCCAGGGATGAGCTATACTCAGGGGAGATACTAATTAGAGGCCAATGGGGCTCCCAGAGGTGGGAGATGGCAGGGAGAGCTGTGTCATAAAGGATGAAAGTGGTCACCCTATTGATACTTATGACCAGATGGTTGTAATCTGCAGCCCTGGAGTTTGCAGAGCGTTCCCCAATATTGCCCTTTTTCATAGAATCTGTTTATATATCACCACCATCTGTACATCAAGTAAACATGATGACTTTGTGAACCTCATCCTCTGCTTCGATTAAGCTGTCATTAATGCCTGTGTGTTAGCTAAGATAATGTTGAGAAAATCCCACTGGTGAGGGCAAACAAATATTAGTAGATAGCCACAGGGCCATGGCTGTCTCCACAAGCTGTCTGACAGAGCCCATAGTTCAAGTTTCAGAAGACAAGCATATGATGAGACACTCCACTTTATGTGAACTGAGAAATGCCATTGCTTTAGCTTCAAGATATCAAGCAGAGGTTGGGAATATTTACTAAAGGAGTGATCTTGTGGGCCTCCATAGCTTTTTCAGGTCTCAGTAATAATGGCAGAAATATTTTATTTCTTAGCTTACTCTACATTCTTCAGCTTGCTCAAAGGGGAAACAGGGAACTAGATTTGTCTAATAGGGAAATAATCTCATAGTCAAAACTATTGTCATTTTCTTTAGTCTTTCGTGTTTTATACTTTAATAATTCTCTCATACTTTGCCTCCACCTGTTACTCAATGCATTTTCCTGTGTCTGATGCACAATGAGGCCAAACAATACCAAGATGTTGGAGTCTGGAGCAGAGAAAGTTTTACTGTAGGCCCAAGCAAGGAGAACAGGTGGCTCGTGTCCCACAAAGCTTCAAACTCCTGGAAAGATTTCAGCAAACCATTTTTTTTTAAGGCCAAGTGAAGGAGGGGTGTGGTTGGTTGTTACTAACTTCTTGGTGTTGGAATCCATTGCTTTTGCAGCTAGCCACATAGGCCAGGTCATGATGTTCCTGTAAACCTCCACCAGCACAGTTGTTATTCTCTGTGCTACAATTTTTTATCTCTGTGAATGGAAAGGTATCATGGCTTAAACGACAGAACCTTGAGACTAGACCATCCTGTATATTTCGGGCTATAGGCAATATTCTTAACTCAAGTAAAAGCAATAGAATTAAATGGTTAAAGTAAAAGAAGCAGATCTAGTATGGAGTCAGATTTGTTCTTCCCTATTACACAGTTTAATTCAGGAAGCTTTTGTAGCGTCTGTGCTCTGTTGGTACTGTACTCGATTCTGAAGATGGAGGGCTGCTGCTGCCGCTAAGTTGCTTCAGTCATGTCCGACTCTGTGCGACCCCATAGATGGCAGCCCACCAGGCTCCCCCATCCCTGGGATTCTCCAGGCAAGAACACTGGAGTGGGTTGACATTTCCTTCAATGCATTAAGTGAAAAGTGAAAGTGAAGTTGCTCAGTCATATCTGACTGTTCACGACCCCACGGATTGCAGCCTACCAGGCTCCTCCATCCATGGGTTTTTCCAGGCAAGAGTACTGGAGAGGGTTGCCATTTCCTTATCCAGAGGATGGAGGGATTGGCCTCCAAAAGCTCATAGGTGCTGTTGAAAGGGACAGTATAGAGCAGTGATAATGCAATAGGACAGATGCTTCTAGGGCACAGTAGGAGCGTAAGAGAAGAGGGACCAGGAAGGCTGAGAAAGTGAAGGCTTCCTAGAGGCAAGGAAAACAGCTTGATTTTGAAGAATGAATGAATTTCATTAAACAAATAAGGAAGGGAAGGATGTGCCAATGAGAGGAGAGAAATAGGAGAAGATCTGGATGTCTAAGACTCCACAGGTGGCTTAGTCACAGATACAAAGAAGCACAGGCAAAATATGAAGCTTAATTTTGGTCAGGGATGCCAAAGTTTGACTGTCTCCTAAAGGTGACAGGGAGGAGCTCCTCCTCCTGATAGGGAGGAGCTGTATCTGGCTATGGAGCTGACCTTCATTTTTATCGTGTAGACTTTGGAACGAAGCATTCAAGTCTATTCTAGAGACACTGTATCTTCACCATCAACTATGAACACATCACAGTTTTTATCTGACTCCAGTGTATGTCAAACCCAGCTGTTCTCCTTCCAGATACTGACCAAAGGTTCTGAGGATCCAGGTTATCTTAACATATGAGCTAGCCTTTCACAACTAGGAAAGGTTTAAACTATGATTTATTGTCCAGGTGCCAGGAGGGCCCAGCTTCTGACACTTGGCAGTGGAGATTCAGCTAGTCTGACACTCAATCAATCAAGTAACGTTTGGAGAGGGCAGGATGTTGCTCTGTTGATACCAAGGGGAATACTAAATCGCCATGCAGAATCTGACCCACAGGAACTTTGAATATCATCAAGGAGATAATACTTACAGAGATGGATTGTTAATTAATGGTACAAGGCAGTAAATAATATGAACTAAATGAATAGATCAGACAGTGGATATTTTTAGAATCCATAAAGGAGAAATCTCTAAGTACAGATCTGGCCTAGGAAAACTTGCTTTTTTCATTTCCCGGTGTATTAACTTACTGTTTCAACCATTCAGTTCTTTTTATGCATCCTGTGCTATGCTGCTGCTACTGCTGCTGGTGCTAAGTTGCTTCAGTCCTGTCTGCCTCTGTGCTAGGTTACTGCAATAGGAAGTTAAAAAAAAAGAAAAAAAAGCTTCCTGCTCCTAGAGTTAAAGAAAAGAAGTACTAAGACAAAAACTGGGCATTAGAGGATAGTGAGGCAATTTGAATAGTCAGAGAGCTGGGAGAATAGCACACAGGTGAGGTGGAGGGTGGAGGAAAAGCACCAGTTAGCTTAGTGCATTCATTAGGAGCATAATGAATACACTAGTCCAGCTAGAGTAAGAAATTTGTGTAGGCATACTGAGAAATAAGATGGCAAAGACAGATGGGGGCCTGATTACAGAGACGTTAAACATCAAGATAAGTATTTGACTTTCATTCTCTGGGCTCTGTTGACACGCTGGAGGGATTTTTGCTGTAAGTTTTAATAATAACCTTGCTCTTCCAATAGTTCAATCTAGCAAGTTGTCTTGTACCAGAAAGAGATCAGGGGCTGGGAGAAAGAGGGAACCCATCAGAAAGATTCCCAGCTCCCTAATAGGGGATGGAATCACAGTTGTAGAGGAAATTTGAAGAAATATGTGAATTTAATTCACCATATGAAGGAAAGGGTTAATAGAATTTGATAACTGATGGATAAATGGTATTCAAGAAAAAGAGGACAGACAACCTAAATTGTGGCATAATAGTGCTAATAATTAGAATATGCTCTTTTATGATGTGATTGACATTTTAAGACTGCCTTATTCAATTATTTAGATATTTCCCACTTTGTTCTCTCTAAAACTGAAATTACCTTTGAATTGTTAAGTAAAGGTTGGTATGAAAGGATACAGAAAAACATCTGAATTGAGTTTTCTGGGGAAGATAAAGCCTAGAAACTTCTAAGTCAAGCCAGGCAGTTGTGTCTCTGTAGATGAAGAAGGAGTTGAGAGAGATTAAGAAATCTGTGTAGATTGTTAGAAATTATAAGTGGCAGGGCCTTGAGCAAGGGGTCACAGGTGAATAAATGCAGTGGGGAGATCTGTAATAGGTTATTTCCAGGATTGGAAATAAAGTCTTCAGGACTGTGCTCTGGCCTGGACTGTAGCTCTGTGTATCCCACTGTGACTGTACGGCTGATGGTTAGAGATGCTGGGACAGACACCTGACTTCAGAGGTTCTGTCTTCAACCCATAAAGAGAGACCCTGAAATCAGATGAAGGCTGAAATGCAAAGACCTGTTAGGAACTGGACTGAGAATGGGAGAAGAAAAGGGAGTGAAACAGATAGAAATCAAGTGCTTGCTTTCTGAGACTCTGCAACCTCAAGTTATTCCTTGAAACCAGTGATTCTCAACCAAGGAAAATTTTCCAGTCCCATCCACCCTGACCTCCCATTCTCACATTTTCATGCAGGGGACTTTTGGTAGTGTCTGGTGATGATTTTGTGTGTGTGTGTGTGTGTGTGTGTGTGTGTGTGTGTGTGTTTTAAAGCACAAACCTAAGTTTATAGTCTTTCAGCATGGCCAAATATTGTGCTAAGTATATTCTCTGGTGGCTCAGACAGTAAAGAATCTGCCTGCAATACAGGAGACATGGGGGTTTAATCCCTGGGTCAGGAGGGTCCCCTGGAGAAGGGAATGGCTACCTACCCACTCCAGTATTCTTGCCTGGAGAGTTCCATGGACAGAAGATCCTGCAGGTGGGCTATAGTCTATGGGGTCGAAAAGAGTTAGACACAACTGAGCTACTAACACACAAGAATATTCATATACATTTATCATTTTATTTTTGTAAAACTCTGAGGTTGGTGGTGTTATTCTTTTTTTTCCCTTTATTCATTTTTAATTGCAGTATAGGTAATTTAAAACGTGTTGTTAATTTTAGGTATATAGCAAAGTTACATGTAGGATACTTACACACACACACACACACACACACACACACATATATATATATATATTCTTTTTCAGATTGTCCTCCATTATAGGTTATTGCAGGATATTGAATATAGTTCCCTGTGTCTGCTATATAGCAGGTGCTTGTTGGTTGTCTTTTTATATATCATAGTGTATATGTGCTAATCCATATCTCCTAGAGGAAAACATAGGCAGAACATTTTTTGACATAAATTGCAGTAATGTTTTTGGATCCATCTCCTAGAGTGATGAAAATAAATGCAAAAATAAACAAATGGGACCTAATTAAACTTAAAAGCTTTTGTACAGCAGAGGAAACCATAAACAAAATGAAAAGACAACCTACAGAATGGGAGAAAATATTTGTGACTGAGAAGGGGTTAATTTCTAAAATATACAACAGCTTATATAACTCCATGTCTGAGGATATTTTTGGTGCTGGGGATGGGGGCATCCCGGGAGTCAGGGATGCTGCTAAACATCCTATAGGAAAGCATAGTAGAGGACAGCACACCCTCAACAAAGAATTATCCAGTCCCAGATTTGAGAAATTCTACTCCCTCCCAAGGCAAAACCTTACTGCTAAAAAAAAAAAAAAAAAAAAAGATTCAGGCTGTCAGAATACTTCTTAGCCACCTTGAGTCTCAGTCTTAATAAGTGTGAACTATAAATTGTTATGAAGGTCTCATTATAAAAAAGTATTAAAAACACACACAAGATGCTTGGTAATTATATTTATCTAGAAAAATAAAATCAAAGTAGAAAAGGTCCAAGGTCAGATCTAAGTGAACATTTTGAGAAACAAAAGTTGAATTGTACCTTAATTCAATAGAAACTTGAAGTTCCATGAAAGGACAGAACTGAAGTTTGAACTCAGTCTTGTCAAAGGGAAGGTTGACTTGTGAGAACAGAAGTGGTGCAGTTACTTAGGAAACATTGAAACAGTTCCTCAAAAGGTTACATATGGAGATACCATATATGACTCAGCAATCCTGGTCCTAGGTGCACACCTAAGAGAATTAAAGACCTAAGTCCACAGAGAAATCTGTGCAGGAATGTTCATAGCGGCATTATTCATAATATCAGCAAAGTGCAAGTGACCCAAACGTCCATCACCTGGCAAAAGGATGAACAAAATGTGGTCTGTCCACACAATGGAACAACATTCAGCCATAGAGGTAGACAGATAGACTGATACAGATAGATGGATACAAGCTGCTACCTACAATGAACCCTGAAAACATTATGTGAAGCAAAAGAAGCCAGTACAAAAGGGAACATAACGTATTATTTCATTTATAGGAAATCTCTGCAAGCAAGTCCATAGAGACAGAAAGCAGATTATTGGTTGGCACAGCTGGAGGTGGGAGATTCAGGTGATTGGAGACTGATATCTAAGGTTACAGCATTTCTTTGGGGGCTCCAAACATTTTAAAATTGATTGTAATGGTAGCCTAACTCTGTGACTATACTAAAAATCACTGAACTGTACTTTTTACACAGACAGATTGTACAGTCTGTGAGTTTTATCTCAATAAAGCTGTTTCAAAAATATAACTAAATAAAAGCAAAGTTAAATTCCACAGCAGAAAATAGAGGTAGAGGTAATTGGCCATCAGAATGATTCCTGGAGCAATACAGGGTTCGCTTTGGAGTGCGGAGAGCAGAAAGCACTCAGTCTGGGTGCCCGACCCCTGTGTTTGAATTCTGGGTCTGCCCGCACAGTAGCCGTATGACCCTGGACAGCCTCTCCAATTTTGTTTTAGCTTGTGTAACATGCGGGCCCTAAAACTTGGCCTCTGGGAATATTGTGCAAATTCAGTTCAGTCAGTTCAGTTCAGTTGCTCAGTCGTGTCCAACTCTTTGCAACCTCATGAACCACAGCACGCCAGGCCTCCTTGTCCATCACCAACTCCCGGAGTTCACTCAAACTCACGTCCATCGAATCAGTGATGCCATCCAGCCATCTCATCCTCTGTCGTCCCCTTTTCCTCCTGCCCCCAATTCCTCCCAGCATCAGGGTCTTTTCCAGTGAATCAACTCTTCACATGAGGTTGCCGAAGTACTGGAGTTTCAGCTTTAGCATCATTCCTTCCAAAGAACACCCAGGCCTGATCTCCTTTAGAATGGACTAGGAATTACATATTCAAAGTGCCTGGTTCATTGTAGATATTCAGTACTGGTACTGTGTATTATTAGCTGTTTTTACAATTGGGCCGTGTTTCATATTTCTTCTGCAAGTTCGGTTGCAAGGATGGAAAGCGTCTATTTTTATATTTTTTTATGAAGAAAACATTCTAAACCTCTTTAACCCTCTCTGTGAGAGACCTTTTATACCATTGCCTTAGGCTGGATTCTGGAACTAGGAAGCAGTTACTTTAAATAATGAAGGGGTGGTGGGGGGGTGTGGAAAGGGAAGTGGAAAAGAATGAAAACATTTCCTATCCTTTATCTCAGCCTAAACAGTTTGATAGTATTAAAAATAATTACAAATGTTGCACATGTTTTTTAGAAACTTCACAAATTCTAGGACTTTACATAAGAAAAAAGAATCTATGATTCTCTCATTCAAGCTAGTTCCAGTGTTTTCTCTTTGTTGTCATTTTTAACAAAATGGGAGCAATACCCTACATACTATATTTCACTTACTAGGATATCACTACCACTCTTAGAATTATGATTTTAATGACTACATTATATTTATCTTATTATTATTAATGGTAGTGAAACTTTCATTTACAATAGTGACAAAGAAGGTGAAATACTTTGGACTTAATTTGACAAGAGATGTGCAAAACCATACAAGAAAAATGTTAAAACACTTATGAAAGGCACTGAATAATACTTGGACAAATGTACAAATATATCCCATTCTTGAATGGATAACAGCATTATAAAGATATTTCTCCCTTAGTTATACATTTAATATAATCTTTGTAGTAACATAGCAGTTTATTTTATGGCATTAGATGCATTATACTAAAATTCATATAGAAAAGCAAACATTCAGGGTTGTACTCTGTATTATCAAATACAATACATCTGATTTACCTAAATTATTGCTGTTGGAAATATTAGCAGATGTGAGTTTTCGCTATCATAAATGATATTATAAGCAATGTCATGAACTCTTCACCATAAACCGTGATTGCAGTTTTGTTATTATTTTAGGATTGATTCTTTGAAAGAAAATTCGTGGAAATGAGGTATTATATTTTTAGGGTTTTTGATACTTGTTGGTATACTGCCTTCTAGAAAGAATGTATCAACCTTTGAAATTGCCTGATTCCTCTATATCCACTAAAATAAAGTGTGTGTATATATATATATATATATATATATATATATATAAAAACTATTCTTTGCCAGTCTGGAAGATGACAAATATTATTTAATATCACTTTAAAGTTCAGAAGTTTTATGTTTGTTATCATCCAACAATCATTGCAGAACCCAAGCCCTATCTTTTAAGCCTCAGCTTTTAAATCACCCCAAAGTGGCCCTAAAAACCCTTTTCTTCTGTGCCCAGAGGAATTTCCCCAAGGAGGTGCTTCTCCTCAAGGGTAATGCTTTCCTGTCCCCTTCATTGAAAATTTCTATTTTTTTCAGATCTGCTTTTCTCAGAGAGGTTTTTGGAGGAAAGTAACCTGATAGAATTGATTTTCCCTAATTTGTGAATAATTAATAACACTTAAACCTGTACCTTTAATAGACTGTTCTTAAAAAATAAATCTGAAGAGGCTCCAGAGGTGTTATTTTGTATCCATTAACAGAAGGATGGGGACAGAGAGCCCAGGGAGAAGCAGATATTCAGAGAGAGGTCTGCCACTTCACTCGCCTTGGAATCTGTGCCCAGGTCAGCTCTTCAGAGCTGGTCTTGTTTTTCTTAGCTTCTTTCTTTCCTCTTTTGAAACCTCTCATGGATTACTTCTCAACCCGGGCTGCACAATTGAATGTCTGGGGATCTTTGAAACTTCCAAGGCCTGTGACCACCCCATAAGTCTGCCTTAATTAACGTGGTGTGGGGTCCAGGGACCTGTCTTTTCAAAAGCTCCCTAGGTGATCCCTTTGTGTGATCAGCAGCAAGAACTACTGTTCACATAATTTTCTTCGAAGAGCTAAGATTTCACACAGGCTCCCCCTGCAGGGACTAGGGACATTGTAGGAGAAGATCAAAAGAGATCAAATCAAAAGGGAAAGCAGACCAGAAAGAAAAAAAAGAAAGAAAAGAAAAAGAAAACATCTCACCAACCAAGCAATCCCTTATTGTAACCTGAAGCTTTTAAAGACAGATAGTGACATGGGGAAGGGTGGGGACCCCAAGCCAGAACATGCAAGCTACAGCCCCAGCCCCAGCTCCCGTCCTGCCTCCATACTGAACACACCTCTTCCTCAGACCAGTGTCTTCTGTACAGCGACCTGATGATGTGTCTGTAATTAGATGGCACACTCCCCCTGACCTCTGTCTGTATCTTCTTTCTACTGTGTCCCTAATGTTTAGCTGGGTGGTTAGAGGATACTTTTTGGTGGCTCAGATGGTACAGAATCTGCCTGCAGTGAGGGAGATCCCTGGAGAAGGGAATGGCTGCCATACCAGTATTCTTGCCTGGAGTATTCCATGGACAGAGGAGCCTGGCGGGCTACAGTCTGTGGGGTCTCAAAGAGTCAGACATGACAGAGCGACTTTAATTTTTTTTCACTTTAGGGGCTATTTTCACCCTATCTGTTGAGCTAGTTACTGACTCCCTTCTAGCCTAGTCTATGGTTTACCTGAAATGAAATCTCATCTGTAATGCAGACGTATTTAAATTGGTATGCAAATGGCTGTAAAAGGAGTAAAGACCCACCACTGGCTATGCTGCCCAATGCCCCTGACAGAAGTCAAATATTCAGCACCAGGAAACACCTGACAGACCCTCTGCCTCATTAGCAGAATTCCTGTTGCTGGAGCCCACTGGCCTTTTGGGGAGAAGTAGGGCCTCCAAGCTGAGCAGCTTCTGTGTTCTCCTCTCCACCCGAGGCAAATGTTCAGGGCTGCAGTTATCACTGGCTGGGAGGGAGCTGGCCCTTACATCTGGGTTATTCGGAACAGATGGAGCACAGCTGCCCCTGTGTATCACAGCTGGGCTTCCAGCCTGGTGCGGTGCTTTCCTGGGGGCTGCGTCTATGGCCATTGGATGGCTCAGGGGCAGGGGCTCTTTAGTAGCCTTTCTAAGAAGCCCTGCAGACCTCTAGTCTGATTTTCAGTGCTTTCTCCCCAGCTGGTTTCTCAGGGACTGTCCCAGTAGGCACTATAAAGACTGAGCTCCAGAAATAGCTCCTTTCTGTCCCTTCCTCTCCATTTTTACAGATGCTACTTTGCCTGAGACCCCCATCATTCAGGGGCCTGTGCACATGTCAGGCCTCCCCCGACCCCTCCGCCCCGTTCTGCTTCCGTCCTTGCTCCTCCTTGTTCCCTCTATCGGCCACCAGAGTCTTTAAATGTGTGCCTCCAGCCAGGTCATCCCCATGCTGATGTTGTTCTTGTTTAGTCGCTAAGTTGTATCTGATTATTTTATAACCCCATGGACTGTAGCCTGCTAGGCTTCTCTGTCCGTGGGATTTCCTAGGCAAGAACACTGGAGTGGGTTGCCATTTCCTTCTCCAGGGGACTCTTCTCAGCGCAGGGATTGAACCCTCATCTCCTGCACTGGCAGATGGATTCTTTATCACTGAGCCACCAGATTCTAGATCAGTGATTTCTTTCCTGGCTGCACGTTAGAATCATTCAAGGGACTTTTAAAAAATGCAGATGCCCAAGGTCCCTTGCCCAAGGGATAGAATCTTGGGTAAAGTGCCCTCCAGAATTCTTTGTCCCAGGATAATGGTGAAACACTTCCTTAGCCTGGTACATGGGGCCCCTGGGTGACCAGACCCTCTTCCCATATAGCTTCCTGTTGTCCTGTACTACGTTTCATTCCAGACCTTAGGCTCTCTGGCCCCTGGAACTCTTTAGAAATGAGAAACTCTTACTCAGTTTTCACAGCTTCCTAAAATTGTCACCACTTTTTCTGTGAAGTGTTTTTGAGACCCTTATGTTGAGTTAGGTCTTTCTTCTGTATCTTTGTACTACTGATTCACCCAGTATTACAAGCGAGGCTGCTGTCTGCTTGCTTCGCTAAGCCACTAGCCTGCAATTCTCCAAGGACAGTATTTTAGGCCTCTTTGCCTAAGTCTCTTCCATCTATCTGTGGATTATCCCAGATGAAGTGACTATCCACTCTCCCAAACACAGGGGCAGGTGAGAGGCATGTGTTTTATGGTTGCTGTTCTATTCTTTTGTTTTAGCAAACATTATTGTCTACTTTGTGACATGGACTGTCCTACAGGTCCTACTATATTAATGGATATAATTCTCCCAAGACCCCAGAAGTACAATCATTCTCCCTATTTTGCAGGGGAGGGAAACTGAGTCAATAAGGAAAGGCAGGTAACTTGGCACGTAGCAGGGCACAACACATGTCTGTTGAGTGAAGAAATGGGTGGCTCTCTGCTCTGGTTACAAACAAATCTTTGTGACCGGACTAGATATTAGGACTATGTTTCTTTCAGTGAACATTTTGCACAGACTGAACCCTAATAGATGATAAACATTTTGTAGGGGGGCTTCCCTGATGGATCAGAGGGTAAAAAATCTGCCTGCCAATGCAGGAGATGTGGGTACAATCCCTGGGTCAGGAAGATCCCCTCCAGAAATGGCAACCCACTCCAGTATTCTTGCTGAAGAATTCCATGGACAGAGGAGCCTGGTGGGCCACAGCCTATGGGGTTACAGAGTCGGACACAACCAAGCAAGTAACACTAACAATTTTGTAGGAAATAGTTGAAACCCTCGTGACTTAATTCCCAAGGCACTTTCCTCAACAAAGGAGGTTGGCAGTGCGGTGTAGTGTGAATCAAAGGCATCCAGGGCAAAAGGACAAGAGAGAAATATGCTATAAATAAACACCCACTATACTTACAACCTACATACCCTGGGAGCTTTCCTGCCTGATCTCAGTGGATCCCCTACCAATGATATAGAGTAAGAATTATATTTACAGGAGATAAAACCAGAGCTTGGAAAGGTAAGTGACTCGGCCAGTGTCATATAATTAGTTAAGGAAAAAAATTGGAATTAAACTGTTAGTCTGTTATGCCCCTTTAAGAGGAGGCTCCTCTGCCTGGTGTATCATTGGAATCTCTAGCTTTCCTCATTTACTTTTGCCTTTAAAAGCAGTTTTATTTTACTAAAAAATATATATTCCATGTTTAGAAAAATGTGAGAAAACTAAAATTGCCTATAATTCCACTACTCAGAGATTAAAAATCACTGGGAACATTTTGAATTTTTTTTTAAAATCTTTTGACTCTGAATATATATATCAATAAGTCAATAAATGTTTTCTATAGCTTTGTAGTATATGAAGAAGTGTTGTCCTGTTTTTCAAACCAAACATATTAGAAGTGGTTAAGCAACACCCTTTATTTTAGGCATAGATAAGTTTATTTTATAGCTTAGTACATTGTGAATATTTGCTCGAAGCTCCTCCCAAATTGTCATTTCTTCTCAGAGTCCCTTGGTGCTTGAGATGGAAGGCCCTTCTCTGCATTGTTGCCCTTTCCCTAATGGAAACTTTATAGCACAAAAGCTGTTACGATGTGCGGCACCCTCAGAGTCTTTGGCATTCCATCACCCCAACTTATTGTCCAAGTCAGGGGTTACCCTTTTCCCAAGTTACCAGCAGAACCAGCTGAGATCTAGGCAACTGAAGGCCTGTGGAAAACACCTTATAGGTTTTTAAGGCCTTATTTCCATTGTATTGATTAAAAGAAAGCTCTTGGGCAGAAACTTGTTAACTGTACTATTTATTTTATTGCAAGCATGCAGGCTAAATACTGAGGCTAGTTGTAAGGTATCTGATAATCTTCTTCCTAGGCTCTGAGACCTAGTGTGAAGGTATATTCTATGGTTCAGCTCCCATTTTAAAAAGAAAACAACAGAATTAAATGGTAAAAAGAAAATGATGACTCCTGGGAAGCTGCAAAATGAAGAGTGTCCACTCTAAGTATGTGCATGGACCACAGCAGGCGAGAGAACTTCCCTTATTCTTTGCAGACCTGCCCGAGTTAATCATCACTACGCTTGTCCTCCCTGTGTTTTTTGCAGGAAGGGACTTGAATGACGGCTTGTGGCATTCGGTTAGCATCAGTGCCAGAAGGAACCGCATCACTCTCACGCTGGATAACAATGCAGCATCCCCGGCTCAGGACACCAGCAGGATGCAGATTTATTCTGGAAATCGCTACTATTTTGGAGGTAAATTCCCCAGCTTTTGAGGTTGAAAAAAGGAGGTAGGGAGAATGCAGTGGGCACTTATTTCACTACAATGATTCTTTCTGTGCCAAATTGACCATTCTCCCAATACACACACACACACACACACACACACACACACACCACATCCCTATTCTCAAGCTCAAAATAATGAGAAGCAAACTTTTCACAGCTGTACAAATTATCTAGGTCAGTGCTGAGGGGAAAAAAAAATCTAGCTATAAGAGCTGTTGTTATGTAACACATCCAAAGGTGATTTTTTGTAGCCATGCCAAACTCTGTGATCATATCCCAGAGGAGAAACTCAGTTGAAAACTCGGAGAAAGTCTACTGAGAGTCAGCAGTACCTGAAAGAGAAAAAATTCAGATGGGAACGTACAACCAGTATCCTCAGCTTTCTCTGTCACTTCTCAGCTGATTTGCTTTCTTAATCCCCAACCCATCCCTTCCTCACATCCCTGGAGGCCATGCTCATGGAGGGGAGCTAGAGGGAAGACCTAGAAGGGCCATGAATTTATAGCTCCACAAAGAGCAGCCCCCTCCAATGCTAGGAAATTTGGCAGATATGAAAAGGCAAGGGCAATCTGGTAGGCAGGAGAAATATATAATTAGGCTTTATTTTTATAGCATGTGTGTATTTTTATTTAATTTTAAGGGTATTTTTCATTAAAAATATCCATCCCTACTTTGTCAATTGTTGGTATTATAGAAACAGTCTTTAACGAGTAATTAATCTCAGTAGCTGTCTGACCTTGGGTAACACACTCGTGGTTCCTGAACTTCCTTATCCAGACTGAGGGGAAACAAAGCAGAATTGCTGGGAGAGTTCAGTGAGGTAAAGGTTGAACCTACAACATCGTGCTTTCTACATTAGAATGGGCAGACTGGTTTCACCTTTTGTAAATACAGGCATCTGCTGGGACTGGTCTAAAGAGAAGTATCCTGTAAAAAGTACAGTCTCTGAAATAGAATTTGTAAATCACTTCTCTCATACCATTGACATGGGGTTATCTTTGAAATATGAAAGGGACTTTGCACAGAGGCAGTGTACACATCAGGGTGTCCTGGGAGGGAAGTTGACTGGAGTGATTCCTTTGTGGTTTGATTTTAGGACCCAGAGCCTCTGTCCTTCACTCCAAATCTCCATATGTGCCCAGATAACAAATTCCTTTAGAAAGGGAACATTTTCAACCTCTGTAAATGTTTTATGTGTCTTACATCATTTAATTCAGGCAATAACTTTATGAGGTAGAGAATTTTAGCTCCATTTTACAGATAGTAACACTGGTGTATGTGTGAGTAGTAGAAGCAGGATTTAACCCTAAATCTGAGTTCTCCGTGCCCCACTAGTGACAGCAGAGTGATGTACTCTAAAGACGGCAAAAGAAAGGTCTTGAGGGCCTCAAAGATAAATCTCACAGAATGTATAATTTTGCATCATATGTAATGTTTCATTGAAACAGAATAAAGCAATCTTATATTTATTTCTGGGGGAAATAACGTTGAATTAATTATGTGACTTAAGCATCCGAAATGCCTCAAAGGCAAAATAGCTCCCTTCCCCCAGTAGAAGTGTTTTTAGACGCGGGTCTTGTGAGACTCCAGGCTGAGGAGGGAAGATTTATCTGAGATCTGAACAGTGTTTAAACAAACGCCCCACACATAGACTGTAAACTTAAGGCAAGTGAAAAATGAGTTTGAGTAATAATCGTCAACTTACATAAATTCTCTCTACAGCTTCAATTAGAAGTTGTAGCATCTCTCTTCATTTTATAGTGTGCCTGTGAGCTGTTAACCAGCTGCTGGGCTTCAGCCCAGCAGTGACTGTCTATTAGAGATGGCTGAAATAATTCCCAATTATTTATGGGTTATTGCCATGTTTTCAAGCTTGCATTCCCATATGCTCTGAACCTATTAAAACCATTGGATGGAGTTTATAAAGAGCACAGGCACCCATGCACGTCTGTGACTCTATACCTGGCAATGCGAAGTAGTTATTCTCTGGTTGCAACTATGCTCACTTAGTGTGATGCATATTTTTAAAACAACACCCTTTATAAAGGTATGGCGTTAAACTTTCATATATGTGATTATAGCATTATAACTGTGCATTTAAACTGTTAGTTCCTCTAGCATTTGGGTTTGCTTTACACATCACTTCAAAATTCCAGTTACATTCCTGTATATACTTTTCTCAGGAACTAAGCCTGATAATGCTGACAATTAACCAGACAATTACTCTGCTACCGTTCTTACCCAAAGCATAATTTTCTTTGAATGTGTAATTCAGAATTTAATTGTTCATTTAAAAGTGTGTTTTTAAGACAGAACTGCAATTCCCAAGTAGTTATGATATGTTGCTTTCTTGGGCTGAGTGAAGTATACCACACAAAACAATAGCAAATGGCTTACAAATAGGGAAAAAAGAAATGAGAATGAGATAAATGCAATGGGATCAGTATCCCCTGTAACATACTTTGTTTTCTGTTCTATACAGTGATTAAGTATGCCCCATTTTGTACCAGTTTTGTCCCATCTCTGAGAATGCTATGATTTACAACAACAACAACAAAAATGTGTGTAATGCTGTGAATGAAAAAACATTGAAATAATTAGATCTTAAGGTCTTCTGTCAATAGGTCGCTAAAGTAATGACTGATCTTTTCAGTATTCTTCTTAATTTTTTTTTCTCTGTCCCACAGGGTGCCCTGACAATCTCACCGATTCCCAATGTTTAAATCCCATTAAGGCTTTCCAAGGCTGCATGAGGCTCATCTTTATTGATAACCAGCCCAAGGACCTCATTTCAGTTCAGCAAGGTTCCCTGGGGAATTTTAGTGATTTACACATTGATCTGTGTAGCATCAAAGACAGGTAATTATTGTCTCTTCTCCTCTGTTCTCCCACCCTGTTCCCATTCTCGCTGTTCTAAATATGAGTTTCTTTCACCAAAATTCAAATCCACTGACATCAGCCACATTAGATATAATTGAGTCGCCTAATGGAATATATTTCTGAAAGGATTTCAGGCCCAGGGAAAAATGTTTTAAATAAGTTGAGTTTCACTTGCAGTAAATGGGATATGCAAATTAAATCAAATACAAATTTGTGAAAGGATTAAAATTTTATGCATAAACAACATTTGATTACTTTGAAGTTAAGAGGGAAGTGAAAAGGAGGGAGGAATTGCAGTTAGGAATAGCATTGTGTGTCCGTTCACACAGACAGATGAAATCAAGCCCTCTGGGATTCCTGTAACAGAGGTTTTGACAGGGTCCAGTAGTTCGGTGACTCACTGGAAGTCTGATCCTTGCTGTTACCACCCCTAACCCACTGCTTCTTTTACCGGTGGAGATCAGACCCTGGACAGAGAACAGCACTTCTATTCCACAACTTAACACATTTAGCAACACTTTTTTCCCTCTTCATTTCTCCTGGGCTCTAGCTCCTCTTTTATTTGATGTTTCTGAATATGAGATTTTAAATAAGAGATTCAGAGACTCGTGGCAGGAAATGAAAGAGGAGGGGTTCTGAATTTTCAGCAAAGTTAAATATGTGGTCCATGTGTCCTCTCTAGCACTTTATCCCCTTCCTTCTGCCAGTGCTACTCACCCAGGTCAAGATGCCCTTTGCTGAATGAGTTAGCAATACGTGTTAAGTGTTTGCCTCTGTGTTGCTGCTATAGAGTCTCTGCTTATGTTTCAGGGAATTAATTAGACATCACCATAAAATGCTATCAATGTCCAAGAAGTATACCTTTATTTGTGAGATCTATGACAGTGTCGGAGAAGGCGATGGCACCCCACTCCAGTACTCTTGCCTGGAAAATCCCATGGATGGAGGAGCCTGGTGGGCTGCAGGCCATGGGGTCGCTAAGAGTCAGGCACGACTGAGTGACTTCACTTTCACTTTTCACTTTTCACTTTCATGCATTGGGGAAGGAAATGGCAACCCACTCCAGTGTTCTTGCCTGGAGAGTCCCAGGGACAGAGGAGCCTGGTGGGCTGCCTTCTATGGGGTCGCACAGAATCAGACACAACTGAAGCGACTTAGCAGCAGTAGCAGCAGCATGACAGCGGCAGCTGAAGTCAGGACAGCTTTCAGGAAGTGGTGTTGAGCTGAGTCTGACAAGATGGGCAGGCTTGGCTGAGGGGCGGAGGTGATGGTAACTCATAAGTTGGAAGGACGTGGCATGCAAGATGTCATAAAAATAGGGGGATCATGGTTTGCAAGCTTTTCGTCTACCCAAGATGCTTAGTTTTCATTTAAAAACCTCTAATATTGGGATGCATCTTATCTTTGAAGGTTTATAGTAGTTTAATTGGCTGTTTATTTTCCTTAGGAGGCCTTAAAATAATGTCATGTCTTACAGTGAATGTTGTCTTAGATTCCATAAAATATAGGTCATAGTGATAGAGCATATGATGTGAATATGGCTGGGGGTGTGTGTCAATTATAAAGAGCTTTGCGTGTGTTTGGCATTTAGCCTGATGCCCTAGGAAGACTCAGGAAGAAAGGCAGTCAGATCTGTTTGGTAAAAAGAGTATTCAGGAAAAGTGAGAAGGATGCATTGGAAAAGAACCAGCCAAGAGGCAGAGAGGTCACTGCTCCAGTCCAGGGGAACAATGATGAGAAATAGTAGGTGCCTGTACTGAGCATCACAGAAATCAGCTCTGCAGACCATAATCTCCTCTCATGCTCGGAATGACTGATAGAATTCAGTGGAACTTTATATGCATGTTTCTCTGTTAATACCACTCCACATGGAATTGTCAACAAATCACACAGACTCCCAGGCTCTTCTGCTTCATTTTTTTCCTATTTGGCCAGCTGGAAAAGTGGGTAATAAAATGCATGCTTCATTAGAATGTGCTAGTTTAGAGATCTCAGAATAAAAGATATCTCACAGAACGGTTGTCATTCCTATAGTCGTTATTAATGATAAGGGATTGGAGGGTATCCCACTTCATCAGACAGGACAGCCTTTTGCAAAGTGTAGATCGATGGAACATTTATCAATAGGGATCTCTTATGATTAGTTAATTTCTAACTGAGGGTACTTTCATTATTTTTGATTACATGGGACGCCATTGCCATCTACTTTGCATCATTACTTTTGTGTAATTGTAGACTGTATAATTGTATTACATACAATAGTGTTTTGGTTAATTGTATAATAAGGGATTGTGTTTAGTTTAGTGGGTAAGTGGGACATTTTTCTTGATTTACCAGACAGTCTCTCTAACAGAAGGGAAACTGGTAAAAGGCCTTGCTTAATTAATTATTTCTTGAACTTATATTTAACATTTGCTTGGAGAGGGGCCTCGGGTTAGAAAAACAGGTGGTTTCTGAGTTTTGCGTTTTATTTTTAACGTGCTAGTCGATGTGAACCTGATTTAAGGACAAGTGAGAAGGAAGTTGTGCCTTCAGGGAGCTTGCCACTTGAGGTGGGGGTGGGGTTTGTGGGGACACATGGGGGTAGAGAACAGTCTGGCTGTGTGTGGCTTTTTTCAGAAAAATTTAGTGAGGTTTAATGAAATTCAATGAATATTTTAAAACATTAGACACTTTAAATCTTTTTGATTAGAAATGTTAGTTTTCATTAACTATGATTCCCATTTTATCTTTTATTTATAACAGTGAGCTTTCACACTTCAGAAGAAAATTTTGTGAAAACACAACAAAAATAATTTTGATTTTTAAATTTCTTACCTTTACTTTAATATATCCTTTTGATGAAAATATATTCAAATGTCATGGAGAAGGAAATGGCAACCCACTCCAGTACTCTTATCTGAACAATGCCATATTCAGAGGAGCTTGGTGGGCTACAGTCCAAAAGGGTCACAAAGAGTTGAACAATGACTGAGCAAATAAGTACATATTCCAATGTCATACTTTGAGTACAGTTGTATTTTATTTTATTAAAAATATTTAATTTTATATTGGAATATGGTTGATTTACAACATTGTGTTAGTTTTAGGTGTATAGAAAAGTGATTCAGTTATACATATGCATAGATGGTTCTTTTTCTGAACCTTTTCCATTATAGGTTATCACAGAATATTGAGTATAGTATAGTATACAGTATATAGTATATAGTAGGTCATTGTTGGTTACCTGTTTTATATATAAAAGTATGTATGTGTTAGTCCCAAACTCCAAGTTTATCTCCCCTCCTCCCTCTTCCTTCTTTGGTAACCATAAGTTTGTTTTCTCTATATGTAAGAATTTGAGCAAACTCTGGGAGATAATGGAGTACAGAGGAGCCTGGTGTGCTAGAGTCCAGGGGATCACGAAGAGTCAGATATAACTTAGCCACTGAAAAGCAGCAAAGTCTGTTTCTACTTTGTAAATAAGTTCATTTGTATCCTATTTTAGACTCCACATAACAGTGATATCATATGATATTTTTCTTTCTCTCTGATTTACTCTACTTAGTATGATAATCTCTAGGTCCATCCGTGTTGCTGCAAATGGCATTATTTCATTCTTTTTTATGGCTGAAGTCTTGAGCATATGCTTGGAGAGTTCATTCTCAGGGACCAAAGGATTTAAGCCAACAATTTGCATTTCCATAATGGGCACTTTGCTGAAGCTTCTGGCCTTGAGGAAGAAAGGAGGTGGAGGAACTGGACTGGCCCACAGCAGGCCTGGCAGCAAGGAACATGCTGGCTTTAGGAGGCTCTTTGGAGGACTGCCCAGTGTCTGACAGTCCAAGATCAAGTTGGGAAATCACATTTGGGATTTGACAGACCCCGACCACCTTCAATACGCTTTATACCTGTAGAAGATGATGCACAGCCACCATCTGTCCTTTGCAGGCTAAATCTCCAGTCTCATGTTCTCCACACCCCAAACCATGGTTCTTCATGGGCTAAACTTATCTCCTGCACACTCTTAGCTTAAAGCAGGCCAGACTTGATATTATAAACCATCATCAAGAAAAGTATGCTTAGAGCAGAATCACGCCCTCGGTTATTTGACCTCATAGACAGACACTGAGTGAGTGACAGACACTCACTTTTAAGTGAGTGGCCATCTTAATAACAATAATAAGAGGCAGTCTTATTGTATCAATATATACTTAAGTAGAATAGGATGTAGTAAGAGCTGTAAGAAGGCAGGAGGGCATGAGAACACGGATATCCCATTTTTTTCAAGAGAGTAAACTAAGATCTGGAGATTACGTCCACTTTTTCATGGTCACAGGACTGAAATTTCAATCCATAGTTAGACACTGCCAGGGTTCTACCCCTTGTACTATCTACCCAAAGGAATTTGAACTGGATTTAAATCTCTTGTAAACCTTAGGTGCCCAATGAGCTTCCTTTTAAAAGGGAGACATTCAAAATGGTATGCAATGTCAGGCAAGGTCTTTTTTTTTTAATCTACAGTTTTTCTTTTTATTATATATGTTACAAGTGTACAACATATTAATCACAATTTTAAGGTTATATTCCCCTTATAGTTATTATAAAATATAGGCTATATTCCCCATGTAGTACACTGTATCTTTGTACCTTATTTTTAATTTTATTTTATATTGGAATATAGTTGATTTATATTGCTGTGTTAGTTTCAGGTGTACAGCAAAGTGATTCAGCTAAACATATGCATGTATCTATTATTTCCCAGATTATTTTCCCATTTAGGTTATTGTAGAATATTAGGGAACTCTACTCAGGCAAGGATTTAGTGATGTAAGCATGTCCCACTTTTGCTGGCCCAGGTCAAGGAATGTTTCTTCCTAGGACTTATGTGAAAGAATTCAAGCAGTTAATTCCAGGAGCCATATCTGGTCCTGCAGGGTTCAATGTCCAGGGCTGAAGAAACTAATCACCAAATGCTGTGTAAGACTTCATCCCAAGAGGAAAAAGGATCCAAGGTGTGAAGCCAAACTTGGAGGAGCAAACAGGGATGCTGATGAATCAGTGAGGGGAGCTGGAAATCACACCTGGAGAAAGTCATCAATTCCAGTGCAGGTGGCAGTGGATTTGAGAGGCATAAGAGCATGTTTAATTCCCTGTCTGTTACTTGTCAGCTTGAAATAGGATGCATAGGATTTAACTTTTTTTGTCTGTCTCCTCTTTTGCAAAGCTAGGATAAAAAAACCTTTGTATTTAGAGTTAAATGAGAGAGCATAAGAAGTTAGGCACTCAGTTGTGTGTCCAGTAGACAGTAGATGCTCAGTGATTTTGCCATGTGAATTCCTAGAGCCAATGGTTTGCTAAGTCTCCCATTTACATGGGGAGGAGAAGGTCAGGTCTCCCTCTGATATTTCCCCACTATGGCCAAGGGATCTCCAGTAGTTTCTGTGGTGGATCCCCACAGATAGACCTCATGTGCTGTGCTGTGTTTAGTCACTCAGTCATGTCCAACTCTTTGTGACCCCATGTACTCTAGCCTGCCAGGCTCCTCTGTCCATGGGGATTCTCCAGGTGAGAATACTGGAGTGGGTTGCCATACCCTCACCCAGGGGATCTTCCCCACCCAGGGATTGAACCCAGGTCTCCTGCATTGCAGGCAGATTCTTAACCATCTGAGCCAACAGGGAAGCCCAGAGAGACCTCATATGTGCCCTCAGATCAATGCTCAATGATTTTCCTTGGGTTCAGTTCTCTTTGAGCTGCACCTCTGAGGCACCAACCATTCCCTATTAGGAAGATACCCATCAATTTTGGTGCCCAGGTCCAGTGATCTTTGGATTCTCCTAAAGCACTGGTTCACTGGGCCTGGGTAGGGTAAGGTGAGCATGTGATGTGTCCAGGGCACACAATTTGAGGTGATTCTTATTTCCAGGTTCATGCCTGTTCATGCCTGCAGACCCTGAATTTGCATAAACCTGGAAATGAACCCCTCCTTAAATTTTACTGGCAGATCCAGGATTGTTTGCATCAGAATGACCAGGAAGGGTAGTTAGAACCTAAATTGCTGAGCTCCACACCTAGAATTTCTGATTTTTACTGTGGGCCAGAGAAATTGCATTTCTAACAAATTCCAGGGTGCTACTGGGACCAGACTTTGAGAAGCACTGCCTAAAAGCCTCTAATCCTAGAGGCAGTGTGATTGCAAGGATTGCCTATAATAATGGAACAAGTGTCTAGGTGTTGCTCCTACTGGGCTCTCAAGCAGCTGCCTTCCTGATCAGAATCTTAAAGGGCCTCTAGAAAGTTCCAGAAGCTCTATCTCAGTCTCTCTTTTCAAAGGTTATTGAAATGAGTCCAAGGGACACTTTTGGTCGCAACTGAATTCCATCTCCCTCCAGGCTTCCTTTTGGCACTCAGCCTCTCCTCTGCTTCCAACTACAAGCAATACCTTTGTGAATACAAGTGAAAACAGTCAGATTCTCAGAGGTGTTTGAGTGAAGGCCTGCTTTTGGAGGAAGGAAGGTTGGGTTTGAGAACCCAATCATAGTGGGGAGATGTCAGAGGTTGGGCAGCTGCAGCTGCCAACAAACATAACTTGTCTTTTTGTTATTTTGAGGACACTTATTTTATTTGCTGGTCCCTTTGAAAATCAGAGCTTGGTTTTTCCTTCTAGATTAGGCTCAGATTTTTGTGGGGGTCAAGGAAGGTGTCAAAATAAGAGTGACTCACCCATCAGAAATATTGCCAAAAACCTTAGTAAAGATCAACCTAGGGACTTCCCTGGTGGCCCAGTGGTTAAAAATCCATCTTGCAATGCAGAGGACCTGGGTTCGGTGCCTGGTCTGGGAACTAAGATCCCTCATGCTGCAGGGCGACTAAAGAGTCTGTGCACCGCAGCAAAGAACTCTGCATGATGCAGCGAAGATCCCATGTACTGGAACTAAGACCTGATGCATCCAAAGGAAAAATAATAAATTATTTTATTTTTAATTTAATTTTATTTTTAATTCAATAAATTAAAAATAAATAGATGAAATCTCTCTAAAAAGAAAATGTGCAGAGACTGCTAATCACACTGGGTCTTCCGCTGCCTGGTAAAGGTTTTCCTGGAAATGGGTGCCATTTCCTGTGTTCCTTCCTCATTGGGTGATATTGCAGATGTTCCCTGGAGATCACACAGCTTAGATTTTTTCACAGAAAGAAATAGCAGTTTTGTGGAGTGTGGCAAAGACAGGTACCAAAGAGGGACCTCTGCTCCTCGGGCCTTTGCTGCAATTTCCTGTAGAGACAGTTTTGCTCTTAACATTTTCTAAAATGAAACAATCTGTACTCTACAGTAGCTCCTTGTTGGTTATTCATTTTAAAGATAGCAGTGTGTGCATGTTGATCCCAAACTCCCCATGTATTCCTTCCTCCCTCCCCTAACCCTTCTGGCCTGGTCAATGAGTATGTGTTCATTTCTGTCCAGCTCTTTGCCACTCTATGAACTATAGTCCAGCAAGCTCCTCTGTCCGTGGGATTCTCCAGGCAAGAATACTGGAGTGGGTTGCCATGCCCTCCTCCAGGGGATCTTCTCAACCCAGGGATTGAACCCGAATCTCTTACCTCTCTTGTATTGGCAGGCGGGTTCACCACTAGCACCACCTGGGAAGCCCTCCAGCCTGGTAATCATAAATCATTCTCTAAGTCTGTCAGTCTGCTTCTGTTTTCTAGGTAAATTCACTTGTATCAACTCTGCTCATTCTTAGGTAACAACCTCAGTGGGAAAAGAATTTGAAAAAGAATAGATACATGTATATGCATAACTGAATCGCCTTTCTGTACACATGAAACTAACACAGCACTGTTAATCAACTATAGTCCAATATAAAGTATAAAGCTAAAAAATAATAAACAATTTGCCTGTTCCAGCGAGTGAATCCCATGTGGGAAACTGCTTTAAGTTTCCTACAGCCAAATAAGTTAGGAAATGTAGCTTCTCATTCCATAATGATTTCCTTTTCTTCCAACACACATTCTTTTAAGAAACTTCCTGCTGTTTGGTGGTTGCTCAGTCATGTCCGACTCTTTGTGACCCCGTGGACTATACAGTCCATGGAATTCTCCAGGCCAGAGTACTAGAGTGGGTAGCTTTTCCCTTCTCCAGGGGATCTTCCCAGCCCAGGGATCGAACCCAGGTCTCTTGCGTTGCAGGCAGATTCTTTACTGGCTGAGCCACAAGGGAAGCCCATAGCATATGCTCAACTCTTTGGTCAATATTCTTACCTTCCTGGATCAGAGTTGGGAGTCGTGAACACTGAACAAAGGGAAATGTTCAGTGGGATGACCTCTGACAAACAGACTTCTGCTAAAAACCTACCCAGTATGTGGGTGTTTGTTCAAAACAGTAGGCTGTATAAAAATCTTACATGGCAGGATAATGCATATGTTTTCAATTTTTTCTCCAATTGAAAGCTTGTACATTGGGTGCCAGAAAAACTACTGTAAGGGCACAGCCCACACAATCTGAGTTTCCAACTCCAAAGTGAGAAATGTTACAATATGGTGTGTTATCCCTTATCTCATGGGATGGGCCCTCAATCCAAACAAGAGGACTTCTGCTGTTTTTATTTATCATTTGTAATCTATTTCATAGGGGACAGGGAAAGGTTATATTTTACATAACAGTTACTGAGCAAACATTCTCTGAGTATGATTTCATTTTTTTCACTCCACAGTTCTGCCAGATTCTCTAAGTTCTTCTCAAAGTGTAGTTTCAGACCAGCAGCCCCAGAATCACCTGGCAAATTGCCCTAACTGCATATCCCGAGGCCCCATCCCATACTTTCTGGAACAGAAGCATGGGGGCAGCCTGAGTTTTCACAAGCACCACCCCCAGCTGATTCTGATACACACCCAGATTTAAGAGCCATTGGATTATTCATTAACATTAGTTAAGAAATAAGAACTCCGCCAGTGCTTATGAAAGTTTAGTTACCTGCTCAAGGTCACATTTTTGGTATTTGATGGAGCCAGGATTCAAATCTTGATTTCTCCAATCCTTCAATGCATATTCATATAGAGGGTTTATTACCTAGAGGCCAAAGAAAGAGAAAAGATGGGCTTGTGGAGCCAGAGGAGATCACAGGAGTGTCACAGAGGAAATGCGGTTTTAAGAGGAACTGGGAACATGGACTGGGTTTAGGGTGGTGAAGTAGGACTGTTCCAGGTAGGGTGGAAAGCGTATGTCTGGGCCTCTGAATAGGTGGCCTGCTATACGTTTGTTTGCATTGATGGGAAAGGCTGCTTTGGCATTAGTGTGTAAACGAGAACTTAAAGTCAAAGCCATAGGGAACTTGGCAGCACACGTTTTAAAATCTGAGTAACAGATCATATTAGTAGTTAATTCTTAAATAATGCTTAAGAATTACGAGGTGCCAGGACCTCGTAAGTGTGTGTGTGTGTGTGTGTGTGGTGTGTGTGTGTGTGAGGCGGGGGCGTAGATAATAGACAGATAGATAACAGATGGTAGGTAGATAGATACACAGATCCTTACTGCCACCAATGAAGTAGGTAAGACTGTTAACTCCATTTTACAGAATGAGATTGAGGCAGAGTGGCACTAAGTAACTTGTCCAAGATCACACAGCAAGTATATGGCAGGGATTAATGGGGTTGGTGTTCCTTGTGGTAAGAAATGGGCAAGTGATGCTTTAGTCCTTTACAGACCAAGGAGCCTGATGGAAAAGATCAGACCTGTCCTTTCACTGCACTACCTCTGACGTTTTAGCTAGGAGGCATCCTACATGCTTCAGCAGGACTGTAAAGTAGAAAATGATGTGTTTCCTTCTTGCATTCATGTCACAATGATGTACTAACCCAGGAGGAGAAGGGATATGAGCTACAATGGATGGGCCAGCACTGAAGCCTAAGGGGTTGTCATCCATGCCATTGCTTGTCAGAACCTTGAAGCAAGCACACTGAAAGACTCAAGCTGAAAGCTTCCACCAGAGATCACCCTTCTCTCTTTCTTTGGGCTGATTAGGGAATAGAGGAGCCACCTCAGGACTAACTTGTCAGGGCTGTCTTGGGTTGGTAGATTTTGAGCTGATTTGGTAAGAACATCCTCCCCACCTAGAACTAGACAGGAAAAGTACTGGTTTATTCATCCACACCTTTAATTAGGGCAACTCCCCTCACTGCCTCTCTTAGACTCTGCTGAATGTCAGCAGGAAACAGGGGCTTTGGAGCCTGGGTTTGATTTGCATAAGTGACTTTGAACAACTGCATCTGTGTTCTGTGGCCAAGCTTGTCTCTCTCATCACTCATTTGCATAAGAAAATGGGATCATTATCTTGATTAAAAATGGCACTGGCCTCCCTGTGTGTGGGGAAGGGCATGAGGGAACCTTTGCTTCATGTATAACCATGCTGACGAAGTCAAGGTTAGCACTTCATCCTGTCCCATCTGAAGATGGTGAGTCTCTTCCCTTGCCAACTGGTCATCTGAAATGTTTGTGCTGAAAACAAAGCCAGAGCAAGATCTAGGTGAATAATGACAAGCTCTTCCAAAGATAAGAGCTTCATTCCGAGAGCTCTAGAAATGAGGCTGAGGTGAGATGTCTGCGTTCAGATGTGGATAAGAATATGCCGCTCTGAACAAATAGATGCTTGGATCATTCCTCCTAAGAAATAAATGTTCAAGAATGGCTCATGCTTCAGACAATATAGCAGCCAAAGAAAAATTTTGATCTAAAGTGAAATGTGAACAAAAGCTTGTTTGAGGTTCTTAAGTTACATCTGTGACACAGTGTTTATATTTAAGCCTGCAGAAAACATTTCTAAATTAATAATAAGAAAAGATTCTTCCATATTTGCTCCTTTCATGCAATTATGATCAATATTTTTTACTGAAGTATAGTTGGCTTACAATGTTGTGTTAATGTCCGCTGTACAGCAAAGTGATTCAGTTATACATATTGTTGTTCAGTCACTCAGTCATGTCTGACCCTGTACCCCATGGATTGCAGCACCCCAGGCTTCCCTGTCCTTCACTATCTCCTGGAATTTGCTCAAACTTATGTCTATTGAATCAGTGATGCCATCCAACCATATCATTTTCTGTCACCCCACCCCTTCTCCTCTTGCCCTCAATCTTTCCCAGCATTGGGGTCCTTTCCAGTGAATTGGCTCTTTGAATCAGGTAGCCAAAGTATTGGAACTTCAGCTTCAGCATCAGTCTCACAGTGAATATTCAGGGTTGATATCCTTTAGGGTTGACTGGTTTGATCTCCTTGCCATCCAAGGAACTCTCAAGAGTCTTCTCCAGCACCGCAGTTCAAAGGTATCAGTTCTTAAGCACTTAGCCTTCTTTGTAATCCAACTCTAACATCCCTACATGATTACTGGAAAAATTGTCACTTTGACTATATGGACCTTTATCCGTAAAGTGATGTCTCTTTTTTTAATATGCTGTCTAGGTTTGTCATAGCTTTTCTTCCAAGGAGCAAGGGTCTTGTAATTTCATGGCTTCAGTTACTGTCAGCAATGATTATGGAGCCCAAGAAAACAAAGTCTGTCACTATTTCCATTGTTTCCCCATGTATTTGCCATGAAGTGATGGAACCAAATGCCATGATCTTCATTATTTGAATATTGAGTTTTAAGCCAACTTTTTCATTCTCCTCTTTCACCCTCTTCAGAAGGCTCTTTAGTTCCTCTTTGCTTTCTGCCATTAGGTGGTGTCATTTGCATTTCTGAGATTATTGATATTTCTCCCAGCAATCTGAATTTCAGCTTGTGCTTCATCCAGTCCAGCATTTTGCATGATGTACTCTGTGTATAAATTAAATAAGCAGGTGACAGCCTTGACGTAATCCTTTCCCAATTTTGAACCAGTCCATTATTTCATGTCTGGTTTTATATGTATATATATATATGTATATATATATATTTTTTTTTTTTTTAATATTTTGTGATGGTTTAGCGCACAATATTGAATATAGTTCTCTGTGCTACATAGTAGGACCATGTTTTTTATCCATTCTATCAATCATGCTTTTTTACCATTTTAATTTTTTTGGCCATGCTATGCAATTTGTGGGATCTTGGTTCCCCAACCAGGGACTGACCCCGTGCCACCTAAATTGGAAGCACAGAGTCTTAACCACTGGATAGCCAGGGAAGTCCCAATCATGATCTTATTTAACTTCCATCCAAAACCCTGATAAGGGCTGCCCATCCATTTTCCCATTCTCCAAAGGGTGTCCTTCTACACAGTCAATGTCATATTCAGGTTTTTCTCTTCTGCATGGATGTCCACTTGCTAGGATGCACCAGTAGCCTTGAATACTGTTTTTATTTAGTTTAAAAGAATTCACTGGTGATGCACTGTAAGTACCATTTATGGATACATTTGGAAGAGAAAAGGAGTTTAATATGGTTTTAGTTGGGAAAAAAAGCAAATCTGACCTCTGATAAAATGTCCTCACCCATTTCTGCAGTGAAACCAAAATTTAAAATTAGCCTTATGTTATTTTAATCTTGTATTAAGATATATCACAGGAACTTCACAGGACAGGAATCCAGCCTCCTAGGTTTTCCAGGGACATAGACTTCTGAATGCTGAGTTAGACCCTCTGCTCCCTGCTTCTAGCACATGGGCAGTGTAATAATATGCCATTCAATGAAACTCTCATAGTGCCCAAAGGGAATATTGGCTTCCCAGCTTGGCAGGTGAGGAAACAGACTTTAATGTATATTTAATAATATACCTCCAAATGAAAGCAAACTTAGGGTCTCAAGGTGGTGAACCCCTTCTGTTTACATTTTACCCTAACATTGGACTTAACCTCCTCCTGTTTCAGCTCCCTCAGTTGTCAGATGCAGACAGTGCATCTATTTTATCACTACAGGTTGTAAAATAAGAACTAGGTGATAGCATTACTGCTTCCCTCTTGGAATTAGCAAGAACTGACTGAGAGTAGGAGGATGAAAGTTCATGAAGTTAAAAGTAAGAGGGACAGAAATGGATGCGGCTGTATGTGTCTCAGAGTTTTAGATAACCCATATACAGGCAGAAAAGAATGACATCTTTACCTACCTATATAACCTATTTTATTTTTCAGATAAGTGATTAATATTTGCACTTCGTTCAAATTATGGGCTTAAAATGTCCCCTCCAGCGCACCAGCCCCAAGCATCCTGTATCCTGGGGCTGGTGCACTGGGATGACCCAGAGAGGGGGGTGGTGGGAGGGGGGTTCAGGGTTGGGAACTCATGTACACCTGTGGTGGATTCATGTCAATACATGGCAAAACCAATACAGTATTGTAAAGTAAAAAAACAAAATTTAAATTAAAAAAATATATATAAAAAAAGGAAAAAAAATTGAAATAAAATTTTGTAAAAAAAAAAAAAAAGTCCCCTGCAGCTTTTGCTTCATCTTATTTTTAAATATATGTGAAAAAAATCTTTTTCCTTTCAAAACTCATAATTTCCTTTTGTTTCTTTTTACAAAATTTTATTTTTGGAGTATAATTGATTTACAGTGTTGTTAGTTACTGCTGTGCAATGAAGTGAATCAGCTGTGTGTATGCACATATCCCCTCCTTCCTGAGCCTCCCTCCCTCTCTCCCATCCCACCCCCCTCAGTCATCACAGAGCATGGAGCTGAGCTTCCTGTGCTTTACACAAAGTTCCCACTAGTTATCTATTTTGCACCTGGTAGTATATATAAATATGGAGAAGAAAATGGCAACCCAATCTATTATTCTTGCCTAGAGAGTCCTGTGGACAGAGGAGCCTGGTGGGCTGCTGTCCATGGGGTTGCACAGAGTCAGACACGACTGAAGCAACTTAGCATGCATGCAAGCATTGGAGAAGGAAATGGCGACCCACTCCAGTATTCTTGCCTGGAGAATCCCAGGGATGGAGAAGCCTGGTGGGATGCTGTCTATGGGGTCGCACAGAGTCAAGCATTACTGAAGTGACTTAGCAGCAGCAGCAGCAGTGAAGTCGCTCAGTCATGTCCGACTCTGTGCGACCCCATGGACCGCAGCCTACCAGGCTCCTCCATCCATGGGATTTTCCAGGCAATAGTACTGGAGTGGGTTTCCATTTCCTTCTCCAGGGGATCTTCCCAACCCAGGGATCAAGCCCGGGTCTCCTGCATTGTAGACAGACGTTTTACCATCTAAGCCACCAGGGAAGTCCTTATATGTATGTAAGTCCACACACACACACACTCTCTCTCACTCTCTCTCTCTCTCTCTCTCTCTCTGAGTATATATATATACACTCAGTCCTACTCTCGCAATTTGTCCCACCCTCCCCTTCCCCTTCTGTGTCCTCAGGTCCCTTCTCCACATCTGTGTCTTATTCCTGTGCCTCATCTTAAAAAATTCCTTAAAAAAAAGATTCCTTCAGTGTGATTTACTAAGTCAATGGCAGAGCTTGTCTCTCTTAACATTAGGATATGCTAAGAGAGATCTGTGGACCAAGCGAACAGAGATCTCAATATGTGGAAAATGCGGAGGGAAAAAACAAACCTGAAGGAGACAGTTACACAAGACAACTTAAATGTGTCAAATTTTAGTGTCTAAACTCTTGTGAAAGTATCAGGAACACCGTTAACTTTATTATGACAAGGTGTTATCATCACCTTATACCTGCCAACTACATGCTGAAAAACATAATTTTCTTTGTCATAATTAGGTAGGGAGCTAACCCTGCTCAGAAAAACATAAAATCTCAGATGTGGTTCTTAAACAATGCAAGGTTTATGGATTGGACCAAACACTTGTGTTATAATGACAGAACCTCACACTCTGAAATGAGAATCCTACTTCCAAGCTCCAGCCTTTGTGTGTGTGCATACATATGTAGATGGTCACACACAGTGCACATGTGTGACAGTGTCCAGTGAGTCCTGTTGTATTTGACCTTCTTACTTGCTGAGGGGCTGCCCAAGGTCTACTAATCTTCCTTTGTGACTCAACCATTCATTATACAAATCTTTTCTGAGCACCTACTATGTGCAAGGCACTTTTTTTTTTTTTTTTGTCTTGTGGATTCAGGAGTGAACAATTCAGAGAGTGGCTGGTTTTTCCTACTTCCCTGTGTCCTTGAACCCTGGGCCTGCCCTGTACTACTATGGGCCATTCATCCATTCATCTCTTTATTTGGAAAATCTCCTATTCAGAAGCATATGTTTATTTACATGATTGTTTGATCAAATAAACATGCATATAAAAAGACATTTACGTTCCCAAATATGAGAGGCAGGAAGCACATATGCAGAGCACTAGGAGAGAATCTGAGAGGAAAGGTGGTTTTTATAGGGGTGAGGACTGTACACCAGAAAAGGGAGATCCAGCTGTGTTATCCTCAATGCTGTGCAGATGTAGCTGTCCTGTGTTACTCAGCGTTTGCCCTGTGCACTGCCTCCTACACATTTCTGGCTGGAGATTCTGGTCATTTTCCTGCCTGTGTGTGTCCTCTGCTGAAATCACTGCTTGGCGAAAGGGGGCTAAGCAGATAACAAGTGTAAAATTCTGGTATCTTTCGTAGGAAGGGCCTTTCTAACTGGGATTTTAGGTGAAAACAAATTCCCACTTTTTTTTTTTTTTTTCAAAACATGAATGTACTGAGAGTTCTTCTGTCTACCATTAAAATAATATCCCTTTACAGCCCCCACCCTCCATACACCACCATCCGGACTGCCATGGTTAAAGGGTTTAACCTCTAGTAATCCATCCTTAATAACATACGGGCTACACCTACACTTAGCACAACAGAAGAAAGGCCATGTCTGCTCACCTAAAATAAACACCGGCATAAAGGTGGCAATGATATTTCGGCAGGCAGTTTTGTAAAGCCCGAGATGCTGAAAGTGACAGGAGGAATATGCATTTTAAAGGTCATTCCAATTACCATGCTTACTCACGTTAAGCTGTGACTATGGAGTTGATGTGAGAAATCCCGCACACTGTGGGGAAAATGAGAACACGTGGTTTGCAGGGACCTGAGCAAATGGGAAGGTGAATAATACAAATTACTATTGTTTCAGTGATATTAAATAGTTCTTCAATGTCCCAGACATCTGAAAAGTAGAGGAGAGCCAAGCCTTGATAAAGAGCTGGTCAAATCCTCATAGCTCTGAAAGCCTGTCATTCCATGATGTGTTTCCTTTAAATTCACAGGCTGTACAGTCGAATGGGGACCCATCAGAGAGACCCCAAAGATGAGCTCCTGACTGCATTACCATTTCCATTTGCAACTATTTCATTCCCCACATCACAGTGAATTCATAACACAACTTTTCTTGATGGAATTATCTTAAATGTGAACCATGTTTTAGGTAAGGAAATAAAATAGCTAAGAACTATTCTCTCAGTGGCAATTTGCCTCATACTGCTCTCCCATTTCCTACCATATATGTTTTATTACAGCTCTAGCTACTGTGATATTCAGATTCTGGACATGTATTTCACATGCCCTCCAGTGTATAATGGAACCACAGGCTCTAAATACAAGGGTCTAAGTGCCCTGGCTTGTCTTTTGAGGTCTCCGATGACCTCACTTCTCCTTTCCTACTCACCTTTATTTCCTATGATATTAATTCATCCTTCCAACTATATGTATTTACTGAGCATCTGTGATGTCCCTGTGTGTGTGTGTGTGTGTGTGTGTGTGTGTGTGTGTGTGTGTGTGTAAAGTCTCTGCCTTACAAAAACTCAGCAACAAGAGAGCTAGACAAGAAAGCATGGCAATTTACATGGAGGATCTCCTGGCACTGAGGGAAATGATGCTGTTACTGAGTCCAGGCTTGTACGGCTTTGCCATACAACAGACCAATAAATTGAGAGGCAGGTGTTGGGGCAAGAAATAGTGATTTTACTCAGAAAGCCAACAGACTGAGAAGATAATGGGCTAGTGCCCCAAAGAAACATCTCTCCAAGTTAGAACTTGGGTTTCTTTTAAGCTAAAATGAAAGGGTCTGTGGCTGGTTGTTGCAGACTTCTTGGTGCTGGAATCCTTTGTTCTGTATGTGTCACAATGTTCCTGTAAACCTCCAACAAGGCTAAGGTGATTCTGTTTGGCAGCTTTTAATCTCACACAGAATAGATCCAATATTAGAGTCAGGTTTCTCTTTTCTGTAACAAGTTGAGGGCACTTGCTTTCCAATTATTTCAACGTTAGCAGCATTTGCTCATGGTAGCTACTGATGAACTGCTTGTGTAATAGGCAAGAACAAATCTGACTCCATGTTAGATCTGTTCCTTTTACCTTTAACTTTGTGCTCGGATGCCTGTGCTTAATCATGCTGGCTCTGCACCTTTTGTAAGAGAATGTTGCCGTAGACTGAAATATACAGGATAGTCCATTCTCAAGGTGCTGACCTTTTAAGAGTCCATGCATGTAGAGATAAAATGTCTCAGAAACATTTGTGTTGTTGGAAGCCTACAGGAACATCAAGACCTGACCTCCGAGGACAGCTGCAAGAACAAAAGATTCTGATACCAAGAAGTTTGCAACAACGAATCTCATCCCTCCCTCACCTGGCCTTTAAAAGTGCTTTGCTGAAACCCTCTCTGAAGTTCTGGTTTTTTGGACACAAGTCTCTTGTTTCCTTCCTTGGCCCTTGTGTAAACCTTTCTATGCTACAAACTCTTGTTTCAGTTTGTTTGGTCTCAAGCTTTTCGATTTGTTTGGCCTCACAGGGCACAAAAACTTACATTCATTAACACACCTGGAGCTTATGAAACTCAACATACCACTTGGTGATGGGTGTAATACTTCTTTGAGATAGGAATGAACTTAATCATCTTTAGTATCTTTGTACTTTAGTATCACATCCCAAACTCTAGAGACTGTTATCCAAGATTTGAGAGGTAAAATCCTTCACCTCTTTCTCATCTGGAAAACTTCCCAATGTGGTTCATGCCAAATATCACTGTGTTTGAAGAGCAAGAGTGTCTAATGAAAGCAAGAGTGCCTGATGAAAGCAGCTGGTGCCAGCTGTCATCGTTCACATGGTGTGAAGTGCTCTTTCTGTAAGCACTAGCGAGAAAGAATATTTTTGTTTAGCAAGGGCATCATAAAATTAGACAAGCAAACCACCACACTGTATTTGAGCAATGAAGTCTATAAATATTACAGTGGAAACAAGCATACCAGTGCATTATCCTTATTACAATGTTGCACTGTAAGGGAAAAATAGGGGGTAACTCTGCAAGAGAAAGTGAGTCAGAATGGAAGGTAGATACAGAGAATTGTACAAGAGTTTTTACTAATTGTGAAAGGAGATCTCCCCATAATAGTTTCTAGCGACTGCACCCTCTAAAGGTTCACTGGAGGCTGAGTTGGAAAAGCTTGGGAAATTGGCATTGTTTACCTGTGCAAGTGACTTCCCTGGTGGCTCAGACGGTAAAGCATCTGTCTACAATGCGGAGACCTGGGTTCGATCCCTGGGTTGGGAAGATCCCCTGGAGAAGGAAATGGCAACCCACTCCAGTATTCTTGCCTGGAAAATCCCATGAACAGAGAAGCCTGGTAGGCTACAGTCCATGGTGTCGCAAAGAGTCATAGGACACAACTGAGTGACTTCACTTTCACTTTCTTTACCTGTGGAAGGGATGGGATGAGACAAAGTGCTACTGAAAGGTGCCAGTGTGTCTGTAAATGTGTCAGCTCTTTATCTGAAAGCAAGTTAATATAGAAGAATAAGTTTCCTGTGAGCCCATAGAGTGGAATTGAAATCATATAAAATCCATACTCTGTCACTGTCTCTATTTTTGCTTTTTTTTTTTCAAAAGTGCCTGGAAGAGATTTAAACAACATTGTTATTAATCATTTGGTTATGTCAGATTCTCCAGTGTCTCCTAACATAGAGAGCACCTTCCAACTTTTGTCAAATGCCATCTAAAGCCTCTCTGTTAAAAAAAAAAAAAGAAAAAAGCATATAGAAGATTTATCATTTTTTTATTCTCCTCTGAGGTTTTCCCTTTACTTGTTTCTGCATTTTATTCTCACTTGAGTCACCTAAGTTTAGTGGAATTTAGTGATGGGCGAGGTGCCTTGCTAGGTTTTTTCCACTACTAATTATCTTGTTCAAATCTATAGAGAGCTATACTAAAATGTTTAAAGTAATCTCTTCTCTTACAAAGGAGGAGACTGAAGTTTGTTGTGGATGTTAAATGTTTTCCAAGGTTATATAGCTAGCAGTTATTTTAGTTGGAAGTAAATAAGCCCTCAAACATCCTGGAAGTAAAAGAAATAATGTTGCCTTTGAAAGTGAAGCTAAACATCGAATGGAGATTAACGGATTATCTTGAAGATACACATAAAATCTAGGCCAGGCTGGACTATGCCTGGATTGATGTTACTATTTCTAAAGAAAGAATGTGTCAAGTAAATGTAGGTTGGGAAGATATTGAATCATAAATAAGAAAAATCAAATAGGTAAACTTATTGTAGCTGAAGAAATAAACTAAGACCTTTTTAACCTCAGACACTTACAAAAAAAGAAGCAGCCCATTTCTCCAGGGTAACTTCAAACAGAAGAGGTATAAATGGCATAATTTGTACAGCGCTGCAAGCCTGCATTTCTGATCTCAAGCAAGATCATTGTGGATCCAAATATTCCTTCTCAGGTATGAATATAGCCTATTGGGATGGAATATAAGTGTTTGCCTCAACTAATCAAGTGTTTGCCTCAACTAATCAAATACTTGGAGAAGGCAATGGCACCCCACTCCAGTACTCTTGCCTGGAAAATCCCAAGGACAGAGGAGCCTGGTAGGCTGTAGTCCATGGGGTCGTTAAGAGTCGGACTCGACTGAGTGACTTCCCTTTCACTTTTCACTTTCATGCATTGGAGAAGGAAATGGCAACCCACTCCAGGGTTCTTGCCTGGAGAATCCCAGGGACGGGGGAGCCTAGTGGGCTTCCTTCTATGGGATTGCACAGAGTCGGACACGACTGAAGCGACTTAGCAGAGCAGAGAGAAAATCAAATGCTAACTGTCCAGTGTTACATTGTGATATGACGGAAATGATCTCTTTGTTAAAAAGTTGTTTTATTGAAGTATAGTTGGTTTATAATGTTGTGTTAATTGCTACTGTGTAACAAAGTGACTCAGTAATGCATATATAAGCCCCCCTTTCCATATTCTTTTCCATTATGGTTTGTCACAGGACAGTGAATATAGTTCCCTGTGCTATACAGTAGGTCTTTGTTTATCCATTCTAAATGTAATACTTTGCATCTTCTAATCTCAAACTCTCAGTCATACCTCCCCTACCCAACTCCTCCTTGGCAACTACAAGTCTGTTCTCTATGTCTATGAGTCTGTTTCTGTTTCTTAAATAAGTTCATTTATGTCATATTTTAGATTCTACATATAAGTGATATCATATGGTATTTGTCTTTCTCTTTCTGACTCACTTCATGAAGTGTGATAATCTCTAGGTCCATCCATGTTGCTGCAAATGTCATTGTTTCATTTTTTTTAATGGCTGAGTAATATACCGTTATATATATCTACCACAGCGGCTTTATCCATTTATCTGGCCATGAACATTTAGGTTGCTTCCATGACTTTGTTATTGTGAATAGTGTTGCTATCAAAACAAGGGTGCGTATATCTTTTCAAGTTAGAGTTGTCACCAGATAAATACCCAGAAATGGAATTGCTAGATCATATGGTAGCTGTACTTATAAGTTTTACAGGAACCTTCACACCGTTGGAGGTAAATTACCTGCACCAGTTACTTTTCCACCAACAGTGTGGAAAGTTTGCTTTTTCTTCACACCCTCCCCAGCATTTGTTATTTGTAGATTTTTTGATGGTGACCATTCTATTGGTGAAACTCCCAAGTAGCGCCAGTAGTAAGGCATCAACCTGCCAATGCAGGAGACGCAAGAGATGTGGATTCCATCTCTGGTTTAAGAAGATCCCCTGGAGTTGGAAATGGCAAACGACCCCTGTATCCTTACCTGGAAAATCCCATAGACAGAGGAGTGTGGTGGACTGTAGTCATGGGATTGTCAAGAGTTGGACATGACTGAGCATGTATGCATGCATGAGGTGACAGTTCCAAAAAAATATTGCTAAGACAGATCCATTCAACTGGTGTGAGATAGTATCTCAGGAAATGACCTTTCTAATGGTGTCCAACAATTTGTCACTAGCAGTTACGTAGAACTTGAAATAAGTATATTATGACTGGAGAAACTGAATATTTTATTTGTTCTAATCAATGTAGATTTAGTTAGTCACATGTTGTTCAGTTCGGTTCAGTTCAGTCACTCAGTCCTGTCTGACTTTTTGCAACCACATGAATCGCAGCATGCCAGGCCTCCCTGTCCATCACCAACTCCTGGAGTTTACTCAAGCTCATGTCCATCGAGTCAGTGATGCCATCCAGCCAACTCATCCTCTGTCATCCCCTTCTCCTCCTGCCCCCAATCCCTCCCAACATCAGAGTCTTTTCCAATGAGTCAACTCTTCACATGAGGTGGCCAAAGTACTGGAGTTGCAGCTTCAGCATCAGTCCTTCCAATGAACACCCAGGACTGATCTCTTTAGGATGGACTGGTTGAATCTCTTTGCAGTCCAAGGGACTCTCAAGAGTCTTCTCCAACACCACAGTTCAAAAGCATCAATTCTTTGGTGCTCAGCTTTCTTCACAGTCCAACTCTCACATCCATACATGATCACTAGAAAAACCATAGCCTTGACTAGATGGACCTTTGTTGGCAAAGTAATGTCTCTGCTTTTCAGTATGCTATCTAGGTTGGTCATAACTTTCCTTCCAAGGAGCAAGTGTCTTAATTTCATGGCTGCAATCACCATCTGCCATGATTTTGGAGCCCCCCAAAATAAAGTCTGACACTGTTTCCACTGTTTCCCCATCTATTTGCCATGAAGTAATGGGACCAAATGCCATGATCTTAGTTTTCTGAATGTTAAGCTTTAGGGCAACTTTTTCACTCTCCTCTTTCACTTTCATCAAGAGGCTTTTTAGTTCCTCTTCACTTTCTGCCATAAGGTTGGTGTCATCTGCATATCTGAGGTTATTGATATTTCTCCTGGCAATCTTGATTCCAGCTTGTGCTTCTTCCAGCCTAGCAGTTCTCATGATGCACTCTGCATATAAGTTAAATAAGCAGGGTGACAATATACAGCCTTGACGTACTCCTTTTCCTATTTGGAACGAGTCTGTTCCATGTCCAGTTCTAACTGTTGCTTCCTGACCTGCATACAGATTTCTCAAGAGGCAGGTTAGGTGGTCTGGTATTCCCATCTCTTTCAAAATTTTCCACAGATTATTGTGATCCACACAGTCAAAGGCTTTGGCATAGTCAATAAAACAGAAATAGATGTTTTTCTGGAACTCTCTTGCTTTTTTGGTGATCCATTGGGTGTTGGCAATTTGAACTTTGGTTCCTCTGCCTTTTCTAAAATCAGTTTGAACATATGGAAGTTCATGGTTCACATACTGCTGAAGCCTGGCTTGGAGAATTTTGAGCATTACTTTACTAGCATGTGCTGCTGTTGCTGCTGCTAAGTTGCTTCAGTCATGTCCGACTCTCTGTGACCCCATAAACGGTGGCCCACCAGGCTCCACTGTCCCTGGGATTCTCCAGGCAAGAACACTAGAGTGGGTTTGCCATTTCCTTCTCCAATGCATGAAAGTGAACTGTGAAAGTGAAGTTGCTCAGTCATGTCAGACTCTTAGCGACTCCGTGGACTGCAGCCTAGCAGGCTCCTCTGTCCATGGGATTTTCAAGGCAAGAGTACTGGAGCAGGGTGCCATTGCGAGATGAGTGCAATTGTGCACTAATTTGAGCATTCTTTGGCATTGATTTTCTTTGGGATTGGAATGAAAACTGACCTTTTCCAGTCCTGTGGCCACTGCTGAGTTTTCCAAGTTTGCTGGCATATTGAGTGCAACACTTTCACAGCATCATCTTTCAGGATTTGAAATAGCTCGACTGCAATTCCATCACCTCCACTGCTTTGATCGTAGTATTGCTTTCTAAGGCCCACTTGACTTCACATTCCATGATGTCTGGCTTTAAGTGAGTGATCACACCAGCGTGATTATCTGGGTCATGAAGATCATTTTTGTACAGTTCTGTGCATTCTTGCCACCTCTTCTTAATATATTCTGCCTCTGTTAGTGCCATACCATTTCTGTCCTTTATCGAGCCCATCTTTGCATGAAATGTTCCCTTGGTATCTCTAATTTTCTTGAAGAGATCTCTAGTCTTTCCCATTCTGTTGTTTTCCTCTATTTCTTTGCATTGATCACTGAGGAAGGCTTTCTTATCTCTCCTTGCTGTTCTTTGGAACTCTGCATTCAGATGCTTATATCTTTCCTTTTCTCCTTTGCTTTTCACTTCTCTTCTTTTCACAACTATTTGCAAGGCCTCCTCAGACAGCCATTTTGCTTTTTTGCATTTCTTTTTCTTGGGGATGGTCTTGATCCCTGTCTCCTGTACAATGTCATGAACCTCCGACCATAGTTCATCAGGCGCTCTGTCTATCAGATCTAGTCCCTTAAATCTATTTCTCACTTCCAGTGTATAATCATAAGGAATTTGATTAGGTCATACCTGAATAGTCTAGTGCTTTTCCCTTCTTTCTTCAATTTAAGTCTGAAATTGACAATAAGGAGTTCATGATCTGAGCCACAGTTAGCTCCCATTCACATGTGGTTGGTGACTGCCGTATTACATAGTAGAAGGCTAGACATTTTGTTTGGGCTGGTACTGTTGGACAAAGATTTTTTTCTAGTTCAGCATTGTGGGGCTGCAACTGTGATAATTCCAAATGTTAGATTTGGACCTTAGAATTCAGACCCGATGGGTAGATGTGATGCCCATCATCACAGCCCAGCTACGTGTGTCCACAGTCTTTATACTGCCTTTAACAATGTCATTTATATCAAAAGAGATTACCACCGCTTTTTGCCTTATTATCTCCCAGGATCTCAGCAGACCAGGAGTTTAACTATTCTACATTCAAACTGTCAAAACTTTAGATTGCTAAAATGACTTCATAACTTCAAGTATCCTTTTGCTGTATCTGTTGACCAATTCAGTGTTGCTTTCTAAATAGGGATATATTTTGAGTAATCCTGTACATTATCATCTATCCATGAAGTTGAAAGACACTTGCTCCTTGGAATGAAAGCTATGACAAACCTAGACAGCATATTAAAAAGCAGAAGCACAACTTTGCCAACAAAGGTCCATACAGTCAAAGTTATGGTTTCTCCAGTGGTCATGTATGGATATGAGAGTTGAACCATAAAGAAGGCTGAACACCTAAGAACTGATGCTTTCAAACCATGATGCTGGAGAAGATTCTTGAGAGTCCCTTGGACAGCAAGGAGGTGAAACCAGTCAATCCTAAAGGAAATCAGCTCTGAATATTCATTGGAAGGACTGATGCTGAAGCTCCAAAACTTTGGCCACCTAATGTGAAGAGCTGACTCATTGGAAAAGACCCTGGTGCTGGGAAAGATTGAGGGCAGGCAGAGGATGGGCTAGAAAGTGAAGGACAGGGAAGCCTGGAGTGTTGCAGTCCCTGGTATCACAGAGTTGGACACAACTTAGTGACTAAACAACAACAAAAAAATCGTCTTATTTTAGAGCATATTATTTAACTTATACGCAGAGTACATCATGGGAAACACTGGGCTGGAAGAACTACAAGCTGGAATCAAGATTGCCGGGAGAAATATCAATAACCTCAGATATGCAGATGATACCAACCTTATGGCAGAAAGTGAAGAGGAACTAAAAAGCCTCTTGATGAAAGTGAAAGAGGAGAGTGAAAAAGTTGCCCTAAAGCTCAACATTCAGAAAACGAAGATCATGGCATTTGTTCCCATTACTTCATGGGAAATAGACGGGGAAACAGTGGAAACAGTGTCAGACTTTATTTTTTGGGGCTCCAAAATCACGGCAGATGGTGATTGCAGCCATGAAATTAAAAGACGCTTGCTCCTTGGAAGAAAAGTTATCACCAACCTAGATAGCATATTGAAAAGCAGAGACATTACTTTGCCAACAAAGGTCCATCTAGTCAAGGCTATGGTTTTTCCTGTGGTCATGTATGGATGTGCGAGTTAGACTGTGAAGAAAGCTGAGCACTGAAGAATTGATGCTTTTGAACTGTGGTGTTGGAGAAGAGTCTTGAGAGTCCCTTGGACTGCAAGGAGATCCAACCAGTCCATTCTAAAGGAGATCAGCCCTGGATGTTCTTTGGAAGGACTGATGCTGAAGCTGCAACTCCAGTACTTTGGTCACCTCATGCGAAGAGTTGACTCATTGGAAAAGACTCTGATGTTGGGAGGGATTGAGGGCAGGAGGAGAAGGGGATGACAGAGTATGAGATGGCTGGATGGCATCACCAACTCGATGGATATGAATTTGAGTGAACTCTGGGAGATGGTGATGGACAGGGAGTCCTGGCATGCTGCGATTCATGGGGTGGCAAAGAGTCGGACATGACTGAGTGACTGAACTGAACTGAAGGCTTTGGCTTCTAGTTTTTCAAAGATAATACAGAGGATGAGATGGTTGGATGACATTTTCACTCAGTGGACATGAGTTTGAGTAAACTCCAGGAGATATTGAAGGACAGGGAAGCCAGTGTGCTGTAGTCCATGGAATTGCAAAATGTTGGACATGACTGAGTGACTGAAAGCCATAGTTCTTTAATTGTTTCCAAATTTTATTATATATAGATAGATTTATTGATAGATCTCTAAATGCTGCCTGTCCTTATCTAAACAACTTGGAGTAAAATGTAACTTGTGAAACTAGTAAAATCTATGTGAATTCACTCACTGGTGTGGGTTTGGATCAATCAGTCTGTTAAGGAGTAATTGACTGAACCCAGAAATCCCAGAAATATCTTTGTTTTAATTTCAAGTTTACTGACTTCTTTCTAATATTTTGCAAGTTCTTGAAGTTTACCTAAAGGAAGAGGATGTGCTCGTCAATCTGGTGGAAATATTTGGCCCTTTTAATTTGTAGCTTTCCATGTAAATTCAGAAATTGTAATTCTAGTGTTATAGTTCAGTTTATTGGGAGCGTACATATGTGAGTCACAATCCTGGTGACTAAGGGTCCTATAAATATTTCAAGCTTGGTTTTCAATGCTTTTCAGGTTGAGAGCCTAACCTTTGGATAGGGTTTCAATGTCAAAGTCACCTAATGGGATGCTTGTAGCCATAGTTGACTTCACCGGAGTCTTTGTACTCACACAGATGCCTTCAAGGAAAGACAGATACCAGACTGCAGATTTTAACACAGCACACTTTTCAGTGGTACCCATGGGTTGAAACATACCTTAAGATTTGACGCCAACCTTACTGGACTTCAACTTTTAGAATGAATAAATATCACTTGGAAAACAGTTTTAAAATGCTGATTTCTGAAACCTACAACCCCAGTGATTTTGATTAAGTACATTTGAGATGAAGATTTGGAATTTGCACAGCTTCTCAAACACTCTGGGATGCCTCTGGATCTGTCTTTCAGAAATATTGAGTCAGCAGATTAAACTGAGAAGTGTCCTTATTGAGTTTATCAGAACATAGTCTCACTGAAATTTTTTCTACACAGTGGGGAACAAGATTCCTAGTTCTGCCTCATGTTAATGGTGTTCTACAGAAAATGACTTCTTTTTTCAACTAAGTTTGAGAAATGCTCGAGTGAGTGAAGTTAAATGGGTTTCATTACTGCGGGACTTCTCAGCATATGTGTGTGTGCATGTGTGGGAAAGTGTGTGTGTGTGTATGCATACATTTATAAACTGTGCAAGAAGGGACATGCTGAGAAGCAGTTCACAATTTTACAAATATACTTGACCGTGAGATCCTTCTTTCCACAGACTAGCCACATAGCACACGTTTGGAATGTTGTCCTGGGCTACAATAAAATCATAGTTAAACACCAGGAGGCAGTCAGTGGTATAGACAAAGTGTCTTCAAAAGCTAGCATTACAGAGAACTAGAGAGTCATCACAAACAATAACTTTCTTTTTCCCTTTTTCTCAACAAAACAAACATTCACTTATGAAGGTAATTCTTGTGTGTGGAGGAGAAGGGATAAATTAGGAGCTTGAGAATGACAAAAATATGCTATTATGTGTAAAATAGATAAACAATGAGGATGTATTGTAAAGCACATGGAACTATGGAACTATGCTGAATGTTTAGTTGTAACCTGTAAGGGAAAATAAAATATATATTTCAAAGATGAGCACAATAAAGGACAGAAACAGTACAGACCTAACAGAAGCAGAAGATAATAGGAAGAGGTGGCAAGAATACACAGAAGAACTACAGAAAAAAGATCTTAATGGCCTGGATAACCACAATCATATGGTTATCCTGGATCACTCACTTAGAGCCAGACATCCTGGAGTGTGGGCCTTAGGAAGCATCACTATGAACAAAGCTAGTGAAGGAAATGGAATTCCAGCTGAGCTATTTCAAGTCCTAAAAGATGATGCTGTTAAGGTGCTGCACTCAATATGCCAGCAAATATGGAAAACTCAGCAGTGGCCACAGGATTGGAAAAGGTCAGCTTTCATTCCAATGCCAAAGAAAGATAACGCCAAAGAATGTTCAAGTTACCACACAATTGCACTCATTTCACATGCTAGCAAGGTCATGTTCAAAATCCTTCAAGCTAGGCTTCAAAAGCGCATGAACTGAGAACTTCCAGATATAAAATCTGGTTGGAGAAAAGGCAGAAGAATGAAAGATCAAATTGCCAACATCCAATGGATCATAAAAAAAGAAAGAGAAATCCAGAAAAACATCTACTTCTCCTTCATTGACTAGGCCAAAGCCTTTGACCGTGTGGATTACAACAAACTGGAAGATTCTTAAAGATATGTGAATACCAGACCACCTTTCCTGCCTCCTGAGAAATCTATATGCAGGTCAAGAAGCAACAGTTAGAACCAGATATGAAACAATGGACTGGTTCCAGATTGGGAAAGGAGTATGTCAAGGCTGTATATTGTCATCCTGCTTATTTAACTTATATGCAGAGTACATCATGTGAAATGCTGAACTGGATGAAGCACAAGCTGGAAAAGATTGCCAAGAAAAATATAAATAATCTCAGATATGCAGATGACACCACCCTTATGGCAGAAACTGAAGAGGAACTAAAGACCTCTCAATGAAGGTGAAAGAGGAGAGTGAAAAACCTGGCTTAAAAGTCAGCATTCAAAAACCTAAGATCATGGGCATCCAGTCCCATCACTTCATGGCAAATAAATGTGGAAACAATGGAGCAGGGACAGACCTTGTTGTTTTGGGCTCCAAAATCACACAGATGGTGACTGCAGCCATGAAATTAAAAGATGGTTGCTCCTTGGAAGGAACGCTATGACCCACCTACAGAGCATAGTAAAGAGCAGAGGCAACTTTGCTGACAAAGGTCCAAGTAGTCAAAGCTATGGTTTTTCTGGTAGTCATATATGGATGTTAGAGTTGAACTATAAAGAAGGCTGAGCGCTGAAGAATTGATGCTTTTGAACTGTGGTGTTGGAGAAGAGTCTTGAGAGTCCCTTGGACTGCAAGGAGACCACACTAGTCAATCATAAATGAAATCAACCTTGGATATTTATTGGAATATGCTGAAGCTGTAGCTCCAATACTTTGGGCACATAATGTGAAAAGATGACTCATTAGAAAAGACCCTGATCCTGGGAAAGATAGAAGGCAAGAAGAGAAGGGGGCGACAGAAAATGAGACTATTGGATGGCATCACTGACTCAATGGACATGAGTTTGAGCAAGGTCCAGGAGATGGTGAAGGGCAGGGAAGCCTGCATGCTACAGTCCATGGGGTCCCAAAGAATTGGACATGACTGAGTGACTGAACAAGAACAACAACTATATATATATATATATATATATATATGAACCAGTTTGCTGCACATCTAAAACTAAGACAACATTATAAATCAAGTATACTTCAATTAAAAAAAATTTTTTTTTAAAAAGGTACTCAGATTAAAGCTATTTCATATGTATAAAGTTTTCAGAGAAAATTTATGAAGAAAAGGGAACAAACACAATGTAGAATTTGTTTCCTAAAACCCTGGAGATGGAGAATAGGCTGTAGTTTTGGTACCCTCCATGATGTTACCAAGGTTAATATTTCGGACAGTATTCCAAGTGATTCCAAGGCAGTGTTCAGGTTCTGCAGACAAAGATTATAGTGGATGCGTGGTGGTCTCTGCCATAGCAGGAGGAGGGAGTGAAAGTAAAGTGACTTCCAACTTTTTTCTTAGCCATGCAAGGAAAAATGAAACACAATAATGAGAGGTGGCCTCAGTCATCTTAGACTGAATGTCAATATGTTATTTAGTCCAACTGGATAAAAATTCGATTGATGAATACTTAAGTGTTGTACTGTGGCATGGATTTTTAACTTTCGATTTTGAATATTCCTAACTACCATTCTTATTAGTATAAGACAGAAGACATTTTACACACTTTTAAGTCTAACAGTAAAAAAATCTAAACAAGTTGAAAAGGAATATCATTTTGGAAAGAAGGATATAGCATTTTTGGTTGTTGTTGGTTTCAAAATCATCATGTACAAATGTCGTAGAATTTTAGCTAAAATTGAATTCAGAGCCTGTTCCTAGAACAGACACAAAATCAGCGGCCAATGAAGAGTGGCTGTAGTCGAAATCAAGAGCTTCAACTTTGGACATCAGTGAGTTGGCCATCAGTGGTTTTATTGTGAGGAAGTGCGTGGCCACAAAGTGTGGTTCAGGTCTCTGCTGCTTTACTTCTCAAGCCCTAGAGGCAAATCCAAACTCAAAGCAGAGCGGTGGCTGCTCATTTTTCTCAAAGAAGCTAGGTTTGTTGCTAAATGGCCAGGACACGGTTGAAACTTATATGAGCAAAGATGAAGTGTGACATTTCTTAGCAGCTCCTGAGGTTAACAAGAGAATGGAAATGCCAGCTTTGCACAGACAGGATGAGTAACAAACTGAGTTAAGCAATATTCAGACCAAAGCTCTCTCTCCATGAACTGGGGAAAAAGTATCTGCTGCAAAAAGAGAAAAGAAAAAAACAGTCTGGATCTGTGTCACAAACCACCTGCAAGTGTACATGGAAATAATAATGCATTCATACTTATTCACATCCTACAAGAACTTATTTCCTTCTCTGAATGATTTAAGATTGTTTTAGTCTTGATTTGATTAAAGAGGAAATTAAAACTCAGAGTCATAAATAATTTCAAGCATTAAGCCAACGCGAAAGTTACTCAACTGAGATTTTAACTTAGGTCTCTCTAATCTGAAGTACGGGTTATTTGAGGGCACCCTCTCACCTCTGTGGAGGAATCCACACTAGAACTTAGCTAGGACACAGGAGGATAATCCCAGAAAAATCCTCAGTCCATAACAGTGAAGTCTCTGTGCTCAGGAATGAGAGCACATGGACTTCCTAAGTCTCTGGTTCTCAAACATCAACTCAAGTTTCATTGGATTGAATGATTTTGTTTGTTTGTTTGTTTGTTTGTTTGTTTGCAAAGTCATTCTTATTTTACTTGGCATTTCTTTAGCCACTGAGGAGGTTAAGTTTCATAAGTATATTAATGCTTTTCTTTTTTATAAAGTGATTATTCTCATCTTTTGCTTATTTTTCTGTAGAGTAATTTGAATGCCTTGTTTCATGTAGGTATTCAGTGTGTATCCAGGATTCCTGGGACTCAAAACCCTTTTCCGTAATGATAGGCATTATGAATTGTGAAGTGAAGTTTCTCAGTCATGTCCAACTCTTTGTGGCCCCATGGACTGTAGCCTACAAGGCTCCTCTGTCCATGGACTTTTCCAGGCAAGCGTACTGGAGTGGGTTGCCATTTCCTTCTCCAGGGGATCTTCCTGACCCAGGGATCAAATCCAGGTCTCCTGCATTGCAGGCAGATGCTTTATCATCTGAGCCACCAGGGAAGCCCGATTATGAATTAGATGACTTTTAGAGCAGAAAAAGGAGGACGTTATAAACATGTCTGCATGGCTCAGCATCCTGGATAATGCAGGCCATACTTGTGTCATGTCTGGTAACACTATTCTTGGGATCTGGAGGCCATGGCAATGACCACAGCCTTGAGGGCTCTCTTGGACAGTACTAGTCTCCACTGGAAAATATAGCCTTGGAGGAGACTGGATGACAAAACCTGAGTGGTGATTGATGAACCCAATTAAAACCTGTGTCCTTCTTGCATGTATTATATGAGTGCTTTTTTCCTTTCTTTTTTCTGACAGTGAAATCCTTTTACTCCACCAAGTAAAATTGTAAGGCTACTTATAACATATGAAAACAATATTTGAGTATCAAGTTAAATATTTCTAAACTTGGTCTATGAAAACACAGGAACACTTAGACCCAAGAGTCATAGATGTTAGTCCGATGTTATCCTCGGCACTCTTTTTATGTGGCGTTTTTGTTTTGGTTGTTAAATATTTAGAAAACCTTGATTCACGCAAGAAAGTAGTTGCCAATTGATACAAATTTTGAACACCTTGCTTGTAACAGCAGGTATTTTTCTTTAAGACTTATCCAGAAGTGTTAAGAGTAGGTGTACCCATTTATTTCAAATTTGAGAAATATGTTTATTTGAGAAATATGTGTATTCCTTACAAATACATAAGTCAGGTAAATGTCTAGTCAGTGTCATTACTTTCTATAGTATTGTCACCAAATGGAAGTTTGTGTGCCTTACACACAGGGAAAAACAAACCAAAATACTGTAATGTGAAGCATAGAAATGTTTATTGCAAGGCCATAGGAGGAGTTGGGCAGCCGGTGCACCCCAAAGCCCAAACTCACTGAGCGGTTTCAGTGAAGCACTTTTAAAGGCAAGGTTCAGTTCAGTTCAGTTCAGTCACTCCGTTGTGTCTGACTCTTTGTGACCCCATGAATCACAGCACGCCAGGCCTCCCTGTCCATCACCAACTCCCGGAGTTCACACAGACTTACATCCATTGAGTCAGTGATGCCTTCTAGTCATCTCATCCTCTGTCGTCCCCTTCTCCTCCTGCCCCCAATCCCTCCCAGCATCAGGTATGATTAGTTGTTGCAAAATTATTGGCGTTGGAATCCTTTGTTATTGCAGCTGTCCACATAGATCAGATTATAATGTTCCTGTAAACTTCCATCAAGATGGTGTTATTCTCTATTCTGTAACTTTTTTAATCTCTGTATGAATGGACTCTTAAAGATCAGAGCCTTGACAACAAGCAATCACGTGTTATTTCAGGCTATAGGCAACATTATTTTACAAAAGGTGCAGAGCCAGCCTGACTATGCACAGGCAACAGGAACAGATCTAATATGGCATTAGATTTTTCATCCCTACTATGATATGGAGTTATTTTGATGTCACATTCATCTATTCACTTGTTCTTACTCCATTATTACTCAGGGAAAAAGCATGTGGCAAGTAAATGTTCCTGGGTGTGGTTGGGTTAAAGTGGATTTAAATGAGTGTTAAGTGTAGCAGTGTCCCCCCCCCCCCCCCAGCCACTGGGGTGGTTGAATAGTGCGCATGGGTCTGTGCAGACTGGAAGAGATTTGGTTGGTGCAGTGCCACATCCTTCTCCGTCGATAACAGTAGGATAATATTTTTTAAAAATTTACTTATTTACTTATATTTTTGGCTGTGCTAGGTCTTTGTTGCATCATAGGCTTTTCTCTTGTTGCAGAGATCAGGGGCTACTCTCTAGCTGCCGTGCATGGGATTCTCACTGCAGTGGATTCTCTTGTTGTGGAACAGGGGCTTCAGTAGTTGTGGTGACAGGCTTAGTTGTTCTGCAGCATGTGAAATCTTTCCACACCAGCGATTGAACCCATGTCTCCTACATTGCCAGGTGGATTCTTTACCATTCAGCCACCAGGGAAGCCCAGTAACACTAGCATAGCCTTAGTCTCATGATCACACAGGGGAAGCAGATGATTCACAGTAAAGTCTCCAGGATTAACCTGGTACCAAAACTAGCATATTGCTTGTGCAGTGTGTTAAAATCTGATACATGACATATTGGAAAGCTGTAATATTTTAGTATAAAATTTTAAAAAAGGTTAAATTTACAAAATAAAAGGATGTGTGGTGGCGACCACCATTTGCCACACCCTGAATCATCTTTGCAGGATGGTTATCTAAAACAAGGGGCTGTTGTTATTCACCCAGTCACGTCCAACTCTTTACCACCCTATGGACGGCATCATGCCAGGCCTCTCCCTGTCCCTCACAATCTCCCTGAGGAATTTCAGTTCAGTTCAGTCACTCAGTTGTGTCCGACTCCCTGTGACCCCATGAACTGCAGCAAGCCAGGCCTCCCTGTCCATAACCAAGTCCTAGAGTCCACCCAAACACATGTCCATCGAGTCAGTGATGCCATCCAACCATCTCATCCTCTGTCGTTCCCTTCTCCTCCTGTCCTCAATCTTTCCCAGGATCAGGGTCTTTTCAGATGAGTTGGCTCTTCGCATCAGATGGCCAAGGTATTAGCGTTTCAGCTGCAACATAAGTCCCTCCAATGAACACCAAGGACTGGTCTCATTTAGGATGGACTGGTTGGATCTCCTTGAAGTCCAAGGGACTCTTAAGAGTCTTCTCCAACATCACAGTTCAAAAAAATCAATTCTTTGGTGCTCAGCTTTCTTTATAGTCCAACTCTCACATCTATACATGACCATTGGAAAAACAATAGCCTTGACTAGATGGACTTTGTTGACAAAGTAACGTCTCTGCTTTTTAATATGCTGTCTAGGTTGGTCATAACTTTCCTTCCAAGAAGTAAGTGTTTTTCAATTTCATGGCTGCAATCACCATCTGCCATGATTTTGGAGCTCCCCAAAATAAAGTCAGCCACTGTTTCCACTGTTTCTTCATCTATTTGCCATGAAGTGATGGGACCAGATGCCATGATCTTAGTTTTCTGAATGTTGCGCTTTAAGCCAACTTTTTCACTCTCCTTTTCACTTTCTTCAAGATGCTCTTTAGTTCTTCTGAGGAATTTAATTTCAGTTCAGTCACTCAGTCGTGTCCGACTCTTTGTGACCCCATGAATTGCAGCATGCCAGGCCTCCCTATCCATCACCAACTCCCAGGGTTCACTCAAACTCACATCCATCGAGTTGGTGATGCCATCCAGCCATCTCATCCTCGGTCTTCCCCTTCTCCTCCTGACTTCAGTCCCTCCCAGCATCAGAGTCTTTTCCAATGAGTCAACTCTTCGCATGAGGTGGCCAAAGTACTGAGTTTCAGCTTTAGCATCATTCCTTCCAAGGAAATCCCAGGGTTGATCTCCTTCAGAATGGACTGGTTGGATCTCCTTGCAGTCCAAGGGACTCTCAAGATTCTTCTCCAACACCACAGTTCAAAAGCATCAGTTGTTCACTGCTCAGCCTTCTTCACAGCCCAACTCTCACATCCATACATGACCACAGGAAAAGCCATAGCCTTGACTAGATGGACCTCAGTCGACAAAGTAATGTCTCTGCTTTTGAATATACTATCTAGGTTGGTCATAACTTTTCTTCCAAGGAGTAAGCGTCTTCTAATTTCATGGCTGCAATCACCATCTGCAGTGATTTTGGAGCCTAAAAAAATAAAGTCTGACACTGTTTCCACTGTTTCCCCATCTATTTCCCATGAAGTGATGGGACCGGATGCCATGATCTTCGTTTTCTGAATGTTGAGCTTTAAGTCAACTTTTTCACTCTCCTCTTTCACTTTCATCAATAGGCTTTTTAGTTCCTCTTCACTTTCTGCCATAAGGGTGGTGTCATCTGCATATCTGAGGTTATTGAGATTTCTCCCGGCAATCTTGATTCCAGCTTGTGCTTCTTCCAGTCCAGCGTTTCTCATGATGTACTCTGCATATACGTTAAATAAGCAGGATGACAATATACAGCCCTGACGTACTCCTTTTCCTATTTGGAACCAGTCTGTTGTTCCATGTCCAGTTCTAACTGTTGCTTCCTGACCTGCATACAGATTTCTCAAGAGGCAGGTTTAGAGCTGTGTTATTTGCAGCAGTGTGAAGATCAGCAGCCTTGGCATCTCTAGGGAACTCATTATAAATACAGAAGCTTAGGTTCTACACCAGACCTACTATATCAGAGTTTATATTTTAAATAAATTTTAAGAAGCCCTTAAACAGATGATAACATTGTTTCCATTCATATTGGGATTTGAATGATGTCCTAAAATTTAAGAATAAAACAATTTTAGTAAAATGGAGAGCTCTACTGTTTGCATTTTATGTATAGACAGAACATAATGATTGAGGTACCCTCTAAATTATGTTAAACAAAATCATTCTCCTGCAAGGCATACAAAACCTTTTACCTAAGTGGTAATGAGGTAGAAAAACCAAAGCAGATTTCTCAATCCCATGAAAGGCAGAGCCCATCTGTAAATAGTGTGCTGTTTCCATTTCAAGGACGAACTTCTATGCAATGGAGACAAATGGATTGATTAGAGAAATTTGATCCCATGTTCTTTAGTCAAAATGACACACATCAGGCAAATAAGTTTTCTTCCATGTGAATTAAAAAAAAATATTACTTTGTTACTTGGAGAAAGGGAGTATGTATCTTTGCTTCTAAGGTAACCAGGTAGCAATTATTTGCTGTTAGATTCCTGGCCTCTGTATGCTTCTCATAATAACAAGTATTGGAATGGCTCACTGGTAAATTCTTTCTGGTTTGGAATGTGCTGTCTTTGAAGAACGGGTTTTGAGGACAGCTGAGCTGAGCACCAAAGAATTGATGCTTTTGAACTGTGGTGTTGAAGACTCTTGAGAGTCCCTTGGACTGCAAGGAGAGTCAACCATTTCATCCTAAAGGAGATCAGTCCTGGGTGTTCATTGGAGGGACTGATGCTGAAGCTGAAACTCCAATATTTTGGCCACCTCATGTGAAGAGTTGACTCATTGGAAAAGACCCTGATGCTGGGAGGGATTGGGGGCAGGAAGATAAGGGGATGACAGAGGATGAGATGGCTGTATGGCATCACCAACTCGATGGACATGAGTTTGAGTGAACTCTGGGAGTTGGTGATGGACAGGGAGGCCTGGCGTGCTGTGACTCATGGGGTTGCAAAGAGTCGGACACGACTGAGTGACTGAACTCAACTGAACTGAACTGAGCCTCTCTTGGTCAAAAGCTTGAGGTTTATAGGAGAGTAAAGGGAGGTCCTTCCCATTTTTCTATTCATTGGTAATCAAAGTCTAGTGCAAGGAGAAGTGTAGTGTGCCTGGCTGTCTTGATCAGCAGTGCTCCTGGGATCACTGATGTGCATTGCAAACTTATTTGACCATCATTGCTTTGTCCATTATCTAGGGATCTTTTTCAGAAACCATTGGCAATTAACTCCCTGCTGTGAACTAGACCATGGAAAATTTAGAAAACTGACTTCTGACACTTTCCTTTCTATTCTCTTAATTCCTTAATGTCTGCATCTGCTGTAATTACAACAAAATTCAATTATAATGAAAATCCAACTGTGGGGGTAAAATGGGATTATGGTAATTGTTAAAATGGAGAGGCACAGAAATAGGTTTCAGAAGCTTTCAGAAAAGCTATCTGACCAAAACAAGATCAATGCAGTTGGTTGCTAATTAAAGCAAACAGACAAAGGAAAGAAGGCAACCTAGCTGATTTTTAATGTATGAGCTTCATTAAAAGGCTTACATTAGTCAGCTTGCATTTTGAGGACTATTGAAATGTGTTTTTTTTCCTTTGTCTCTAAGGAAAGCGTATAGAAATTGAAACTGACCTTCAACTGATAAAGGATGGATGAGAATTCTTAAAAAGGAAAGTAACTCCATGGAGCATAAATACATTCAGACTCATTTATAGATAACCATTTATCTGACCATTTGGGAGTTTCAGAGGCCTGTCGATGGATGTTCTACTCATTTCAGTCTATTATGGGAAATGGAGAAGAGAGAAATTTAATAGTGAGAAAAATATTACTATAGGTGTTTATAAAAATATACTGAGTTATATTTTACATCAGCTTATCTTTTAACAGGAATTTTCTTTAGATTCATTCAAGTTGGGAAATTCTTTAAGGGAGCACGCCTGTTTCTAAACATTACATATGTCTAAATAACTGCTGTAGAAAGGCAAACATTCAGCATATGCAGCTAACCATTGGGCTTATTTTCTTATACAAAGACCATTTTCTTTAAATTTTTACAAGTGATTTAAAATATTCATAGATTGATAGAGGATCATAATGAATGGTGATCATTAGGAGTGTATTACCAGATGGGCTTTGTTCCAAAGCAGCAAAGGATTCACCCACTGAATTTTATTTCCAGAATTGAATAAAGGAAGTGGAGAATGATCTATTAAGACACGGTTGTGAATGCCTGTTCTGCACAAGTTGGTTAGCTGGAACCTACTTGAACTTCTGTAGCTTTATGTATATAAGAAAACTTTCACGTAGATATTTTCTCTAGTTCAGCAGAGTAGCACCCCTGGACTAAGACTGTGAGTTGGGAAAGCTTAACTGCTTCTTCCTAGTGACCATTTTCCAAGTAGAATGAGTTTCTCTTTTCTCTTATCTAATAGCAAAATAAAATATGAATAGCAGCCCAGCCATATGTTTCTCTAGTTTCATTGTATAAAGCTTGATCACTCCCAGATATATATAAAGAGTGAGATGGTACCTTAATTCCCACAATTAATCACTATTAAAAATTTTTAACTTTGTCTGTTTCCTTCCAGAGTTTTTTTTTTCTCTATACAACAACAAGTATAATCATAGCAGACACTATACAAGTTACCCTGCAATGTCTTGTTTTGTACTTCATACTATATTATGCATGACAAACTTTCTAATATACTTACATATAGAGATGCATATTTAAATCCTTCATAGCATGCCTAGTGTGGATGTACTGTCGTTTATGTAAACATTCCCAAAACAATGGAGTTGTTGCTGTTTTTATTCAGTTGCTTAGTCATGTCTGACTCTTTGTGACCCCATGTTTCCCTGTCCTTCACTATTTCCCAGAGCTTGCTCAAACTCATATCCATTGAATTGGTGATGCCATACAACCATTTCATCCTCTGTTGTCCCCTTCTTCTGCTGCCTTCAATCTTTCCCAGCATGAGGTTTTTTCCCAATGAGTCGGCTCTTTACATCAGATGGCCAAAGTATTGGAGTTTCAGCTTCAGCATCAGTCCTTCCAGTGAACACTCAGGGTTCATTTCCTTTAGGATTCAATGATTTGATCTCCTTGCTGTCCAGGAGACTCTCAAGAGTCTTCTCCAACATCCCAGTTTGAATCAATTCTCCTGTGCTTAGCCTTCTTTACAGTCCAACTCTCTCATCTGTACATGACTACTGGAAAAACCATAGCTTTGAATATATGCACCTTCATCAGCAAAGTGATGTCTCTGCTTTTTAATATGCTGTCTAGGTTTGTCATACCTTTTCTTCAAATGAGCAAGGGTCTTTTTATTTCATGGCTGCAGTCACCATACACAGTGATTTTGGATCCCAAGAAAATAAAATCTGTCACTGTTTCCAATTTTCCCCCATCTATTTGCCATGATGTGATGGGATTGGCCTTCATCAAGAGACTCTTTAGTTCCTTTTTGCTAATTGTTAACAATAATTTTACATATATCTTTGTGCATGTAAAAAATAATTTCTGGGACATTATTCCAAGAAATAGAGTTGGTAGGTTGAAGCAATATATAATTTAAGGTCTGGAAATGCCACTATATTAATAGCAATGGTCCTTGCACATTACATGAACAGCAAGGAACATAACAGGGAAAGACTGACCAAAGCTATGTACGGGTAACATATAAAATGAGAAGAAATATCCTGAAAATATAAGCAAAATACAAAATGAATGACCCTCTAATATTTTAAAAAATGCAAGTAAAAGAAAGTAATGCTCTTCCTCTACCACTGGTACATTAAGAAAAAATAAAATGCAAGGTTGGCTGGTTTTACAGAAGCAGATTCATTTAAATGTATTTTAGGGCAGGTTAAGGCATTTGGGAGGAAAGTTTGTCTTGCAGATTGAACCTAAAATGTGTTATTTTCACCAAAAAATACTTAAGTGATAAAAAAAGACACAGAAGCACGAGGATTAGAGACAGAATTTATGCTTCAGGCTCAGCAAATGGAAGCCACCCTCGGAGATGCTCCAGGCATTGTGCAGAGCCTGATGGAAGAGCAGGGTGAAGAGGGACTCTAAGATCTGAATGGAAGTCAATACAGCTGCTGATGAAGGCATTGTAATGCTCACAAACGATGAGTTTTGTATACAGGTCAGATGGTTCACAAGATTTAGTTTGGTTTCAAAGATTGATATTCAATTTCTCAAAATTACAGATTCAAAATTCTGTTCTTTAATTTTTTAAATTCAGCTTATAAAATTGTATTCTATGTATAGTCTAGCAAGTATTAGTAATCAGGTCTAAAGGAGTTTGAATACTGCTTAATGCCATTCATGGGTTAGTTATTTAAATACTTTCAAATATTATAAACTGCATTTATGTTTTATTTACTTTCCAAGTTATGACATTAAAAAAGAATACCAAATATGTATCAAAGTTAAGTATCCAGAAACATGAACATTTAACTTTGATGAATTTAAGTTATCTGAGATGTTTTAATAAGGAAAAATTTTAACGTCTAAATCAGTTACACTTTTTAAAAATCTTTTAAACTCTAAATTCAGTTCAGTTCAGTTGCTCAGTCATATCCGACTCTTTGCGACTCCATGAATTGCAGCACGCCAGGCCTCCGAGCTGTCCATCACCAACTCCCCGAGTTTACTCAGACTCACATCCATCGAGTCAGTTATGCCATCCAGCCATCTCATCCTCTGTCGTCCCCTTCTCCTCCTGCCCCCAATCCCTTCCAGCATCAAAGTCTTTTCCAATGAGTCAACTCTTCTCATGAGGTGGCCAAAGTACTGGAGTTTCAGCTTTAGCATCATTCCTTCCAAAGAAATCCCAAGGCTGATCTCCTTCAAATGGACTTGCAGTCCAAGGGACTATCAAGAGTCTTCGCCAACACCACAGTTCAAAAGCATCAATTCTTTGGCGCTCAGCCTTCTTCACAGTCCTACTCTCACATCCATACATGACCACTGGAAAAACTTATAGCCTTGACTAGACGGACCTTAGTTTGCAAAGTAATGTCTCTGCTTTTGAATATGCTATCTAGGTTGGTCATAACTTTTCTTCCAGGGAGTAAACGTCTTTTAATTTCTGTCTGGAGTCACCATCTGCAGTGAATTTGGAACCCCAGAAAATAAAGTCTGACACTTGTTTCCCCATCTATTTCCCATGAAGTGATGGGACCGGATGCCATGATCTTCGTTTTCTGAATGTTGAGCTTTAAGCCAACTTTTCCACTCTCCTCTTTCACTTTCATCAAGAGGCTTTTTAGTTCCTCTTCACTTTCTGCCATAAGGGTGGTGGCATCTGCATATCTGAGGTTATTGAGATTTCTCCCGGCAATCTTGATTCCACCTTGTGTTTCTTCCAGTCTAGTGTTTCTCATGATGTACTCTGCAGAGAAGTTAAATAAGCAGGGTGACAATATACAGCCTTGATGTACTCCTTTTCCTATTTGGAACCAGTCTATTGTTCCATGTCCAGTTATAACTGTTGCTTCCTGACCTGCATACAGATTTCTCAAGAGGCAGGTCAGGTGGTCTGGTATTCCCATCTCTTGAAGAATTTTCCACAGTTTATCGTGATCCACACAGTCAAAGGCTTTGGCATAGTCAATAAAGCAGAAATAGATGTTTTTCTGGAACTCTCTTGCTTTTTCCATGATCCAGCAGATGTTGGCAATTTGATCTCTGGTTCCTCTGCCTTTTTTAAAAACAGCTTAAACATCAGGAAGTTCATGATTCATGTATTGCTGAAGCCTGGCTTGGAGAATTTTGAGCATTACTTTACTAGCATGGTATGTGTGTTTTTCTAAGCGAAAAAAAAAAAAAAAAAAAAGAAAGAAAGAAAGAAAGAAGAAAGGCTGAATTCTCTTAAAAATTACAAATACCAAATAATTATTAACAAAATCTTTTCAAAGTTTTAATTTAATCTTGCTACAAGACGAAAAAAAAAAAAAACACATCAGTTCAAATACCCAACTCTTGGCAGGCCCTATTTTATAAAAAAAGGAAGAATTAAATATTCCTTGTTAGACATGTTATGAAACTCCTTGACTTGATGCAAGACTATTCAAGGTCTTAGTTAAGGTTCCTCTTAAGGGTGACAATAGACTGACATTGCTCTTAATCTTATTAAAATCCACTGTAAATATGTTTAAGATTCTTTTCAAAGTCAAATGTGTCAGTTTCTTCCTGGAAAGATGAATCATGTAGAAGTTTCTGAACAAGATCAGTGTTGGGATCATTTTTTTTATTTTCTCTCAGTATCATATTCCTTCTTTACCCCAGAATATAAATACTGAGGTTTTGATTATCTTTTTGTTGAAACTGATATCACAAACATTGAGGTTTAGAAATTTTATGTCTACAGTAGGCACTTATGCTAAGCGATGAAGATGCATGCATGATCCTTGTTGTTGATGCTTCTGAGATACCCTGGCCCCTACGTTCAATCAAGGGCTCCATAGGATTGCTAGTGGGCTGACTCTGAAGCCCATACGCTTATATATAAAGACAAAAGATGAATCTTGAATTTTTTATTTTATTTAAGACTTTGATGAGTCTGAATTTTTTCTATATTTGTAAGATTAGTACATTCATACTCAGTTGTGTCCGACTCTCTGCGACCCCATGCACTGTAGCCTGCCAGGCTCCTCTGTCCATGGAATTTTCCAGGCAAGAATACTGGAGTGTGTTGCCGTTTCCTACTCCAGGGAATCATCCCAACTCAGGGACTGAACCCATGTCTTTTGTATCTCCTGCTTTGGCCGGCAGGTTCTTTACCAACTGTGATTATTTAGTTCTTAAATTTATGTTAAATAAAAAGGGTACAATTTTGAATTTTTGAATAGGCTAAAAGGCTTTGTCTGGCTTGAATTAATAACTTATAAGCTCCTTCTTCCTAAAGCAGGCAAAGTCTGGAAGCAATTGCATTAACTCAGATAGACATAGAAAATGTAGAAAAAGTTTTCATTATCTGAAAAATAAAAATAAAAACAGGAGCAGAGCAGGGACAGAGGATATCTTCTTACCTACTATTTCAAAGATTTCCCAGATTAGTAATAAAGAGTGAAACAGAATCAAAACCTTATTTCCCAACCCTTTACCACTATATGAGATTTATAGATTAAATTATATATCATTGTGCTAATTATATAATGAACATATGCTTGATTTTCCCATGGCCATCTATACCTCTTCTCCCACCAAAAAATAGTGTATAACTGTGGCAGATTCATGTTGATATATGGCAAAACCAATACAATATTGTAAAATAATTAGCCTCCAATTAAAATAAGTAAATTTATATTAAAAAATAAAGTTGATATGTTGTATTTCCATTTTTATTCAGTTCAAGAAATTTTCTTTTCTTGTTGGCAACATGGCATGCAGGATCTTAGTTCTCTGATGAGATCGAACCCATATCTCCTGCAGGAGTGGTGCAGATCCTGAACTGCTTGACCACCAGGAAAGTTCCCAAAATATCTTTTAAGTACTTTAAACTGACAGTTCCAAGTTTGCTAACTAGTTTCTAGGATCAATGGGAAATTATGTGAAGCCCCTTTCCCTTCCCTCTCAGAATTAATGTGCTAAGATCATGCTTCGAGTTCACTTTAAGGAGATGGATCACATGGCATTTGATGATGGGAAGACTGCACAGGGCTTGAGAATACAGGCTTAAGTGACAAGTGGTATGGTTCCATCCCTTCACACGTAGACAAGTTATTTGGACTTGTCTCACTTTCTTTGTCTATAAGACAGAGAAAAACATACCTTACAGCTGCATCACAGATATGATTATAAGCTTGAATTGAAGTTTCCTTTCAAGCTTATTGGCAATGGGAAAGACTTCAGGAAAGCCAAATCCACATTGCCCCTTGGTGAAAATATTTTGTAGACTAACCAAAAATGTTTGGTTGACCCTTCTTAGGTTAGTCACAAAGTGGTTAAAGATCATTGCACTTCAAAAAATATATGGTTAAAGATAACAAAAGCTAGACAGGGAAATTGAATTTCCAAAGTAGACTTTTTAATCTCAATGAAGTGTATCAAAGATTATACTCAGATTTATCAAGAACGCCAGATATGTCCTCAAAGGAATACTGTGTGTGTTAGTCACTCAGTTTTGTCCAACTCTTTACGACTTAATGGACTGTAACTTGCCAGACTCCTCTGTCCATGGAATTCTCCAGGCAAGAATACCAGAGTGGGTAGCCATTCCCTTCTCCAGGGGATCTTCCCGGACCTGGGATCAAACCCTCATCTCTTAGATCTCCTGCTTTGGCAGGCGGGTTCTTTACCACTACCACCACCTGGGAAGCCCCCAAAGGAACATTAAGTTGCATCATTTCACATCATTTAAAAAGCATATGCTTCCGACCAATTTGCAGAAAATTATCTGAGTAACTGCTTCAGATATAGAGCTGTCAGGACTCCAAAATACAAGTAATAAAAAGGAATTGCAAAATTTACTTGCATCCTTGAAGGCCACCCAAAAGGATCCCATTCATGGTGTCCATCTTACCTCTTCCCTGTGTACCTTGTTTCTCTCTTCTGCCTCTAAATTGTTTCTTGCCTATGGCTGCACAGAAGGCTCCCTTTACTTGTCTCAATATTTCTTCACCATTTGAAAAAAAAAGAAAAGGTGCAGCTCTTTGTCTCTCCTCTACTCCAGACAGCTCTTATTGTGCTGCTCAGTGTCAGGAAGTTAACAGTAAAGGTCAGAGGATCTATGATTAACTGGACAGGTTGAGATAAATAAAGAAAGCTTTAGCTGGCTATTGCACCCCTAGACTATATGTTGATTCATTCAGTCAACAACCACTTATTGGGTGATATTCTGTTTACTACATCAAGTACTCAGTGAACAAAATAGACAATAACCGATGCTTTTATGGAACTTACATTCCTGTGTGGGAAGTCAGGTAACAAAGCACTGATAGTGTCTGACTCTTTGTGACCCCATGGACTGTAGCCTGCCAGGCTCCTCTCTCGATGGGATTCTCCAGGGGAGAATACTGGAGTGGGTTGCCATTTCCTTCTCCAGGGATCTTTCTGACCCAGGGATCAAACCTGGGTTTCCTGCATTGCAGGTAGATTGTTTACTGTCTGAGCCATAGGGAAGTACACATCATCAGTGAAGTACTCATCACCAGTGAAGTACACAAGTAACAAATCACAAGAGTAATGAATAAGCAGAGTTCATATTGAATTAAAAGTTAAGAAGTGCTAAGAATGAAAAAGGAGAATGACTGCGAAAAGGAATTAGTGTTGCAGAGAGGAGGAGAGTTGTAACTTTATTTTATTTTGCTTTTATAAACTTAAAGTATAGTTGATTTACAATGTTGTGTTAGCTTCAGGTATATAGCAAAGTGATTCAGTTATACATATATCTATATTCAGTTATGACCAACCTAGATAGCATATTCAAAAGCAGAGACATTATTTTGCCAACTAAGGTCCGTCTAGTCAAGGCTATGGTTTTTCCAGTAGTCATGCATGGGTGTGAGAGTTGGACTGTGAAGAAGGCTGAGCACCGAAGAATTGATGCTTTTGAACTGTGGTGTTGGAGAAGATTCTTGAGAGTCCCTTGGACTGCAAGGAGATCCAACCAGTCCATTCTGAAGGAGATCAACCCTGGGATTTCTTTGGAAGGAATGATGCTAAAGCTGAAACTCCAGTACTTTGGCCACCTCATGCGAAGAGTTGACTCATTGGAAAAGACTTTGATGCTGGGAGGGACTGGGGACAGGAGGAGAAGGGGACGACCAAGGGTGAGATGGCTGGATGGCATCACTGACTCGATGGATGCGAGTCTGAGTGAACTCCGGGAATTGGTGATGGACAGGGAGGCCTGGCGTGCTGCAATTCATGGGGTCACAAACAGTCGGACATGACTGAGTGACTGAACTGACTGACTGACTGATATTCATTTTTTAAGACTCTTTTCCTTTATAGGATATTACAAAATACTGAGTAGCATTCCTCGTGTTATGCATAGGTCCTGGTTGTGTAACTATGCTATACATAGTAGTGTGCATATGTTAATACCAAATTCTTAATTTATTCCCCCCCTTTGCACTTTAGTCACCATAAGTTTGTGTTCTATATCTGTGGGTTAATTTATACTTTGCAAACAAGTTCCTTTGTATCCTCTTTAATATTCTACATATAAGCAATATTATATGATATTTGTCTTTATCTGGCTTACTTCACTTAGTATTATAATCTCCAGGTTCATCCATCTTGTTGCAAGTGATATTATTTCATTCTTTTTTTACTGCTGAGTAATACTCCATTGTGTACATACATAACATCTTCTGTATCCATTCATTAAACAATGGACATTTAAGTTGCTTCCACCTCTTGTCTATTGTAAATAGTGCTGCAAAGAATCTTTTTTCAGTGAATAGCAGTGGATGTATCTTTTTGAATTAAAATTTTCTTCAGATAAATGTCCAGCAGTGGGACTGCAGGATCATGCAAATTTAAATAGCATGACTGTTGTGGACTTCTTTGAGAAGGTGCCTTTTAAACAGAGACAAGAAGGAGGTGAATCGTGGTCGATATGGACATGTGAGGGAGAGCATTTTGGGCAAAGAGAACCTCAGTGTAAAGACGCTGACAAAGCAGGATTCTTTGTGTGCTTTAGGGACAACAAAGATGACAGCATGGTTGGGGTAGATGTGGAAAAGGGAAAAGATTAGGAATGAATCTGGAGAAGTGATGGAAGTACAGATCAGCAGGAAATGGTCATTTAAGAATGTTGCTTTATCTTGATAAAAACAAAAAACCCTTGAAGGGTTTCAATGCTATCTTCCTTAGATGTTAATATAGTCTCTCTTGCTCTTGTATTGGGAATGTGCTGAGTAGATCAGAGATGGAGCTGGTAGACCAGTTGGCTAATAAACACAGATGTTTAGGCAAGAGATGCTGTTGACTCAGACCAGAGTGGTAGCAGAAGGTGATGAGAAGTAGTCAGATGCGGGATAGAGTCTTAAAGCAGAGTCAGAGATATGTGCTTGTCCCTGAGATGTGGGCTATGAAGGAAGTGGGAGGGGGGTAGGGCTTGCAAGTGTTGAAGTCTGAACAATGGTAAGTGTGGAGTTGCCCTCCTCAGGTAGTAAAGAATATGGGTAGTGAAGTTGAGGTCAGAAAGCAAGGTAAGAGATCAGAAATTCAGGTTTGGACATGCAGTTTGAAACATCTGATGGACACTCAAGTGGAACTATGAAGCAGACAGCTGGATTTACAGGTCTGGAATTCACAAGAGAAGACAAAACTCAAAATAAAAAATTGGAAGTTACTAAAGACTAAACTCAAAATATAAATTTGGCATGGAAAATCAAGAGATTTGCTATGATTTTTCTGAGTAATCTGATTTTTATTTAAGGGAAACCAATAGTTTATATTGATTCTGTGAAACTTTCTAAACCACAAGCACACTGACTGCTTTTTCTGAAACTATGTTGAATCCCATTGCTTTCCTAATGCTTTCCCTGAGATGTGATCTGCTCCAGCTAGAAAGCTGTACCTGGCTTCAGGGTAAGCTAAGTTAGGGAGAGAATCACTGTGATCTTTCTCAAGGAAAATGGCAGAGGACCCTCTGTTCTTCACAATGCCAATGGGGAGGAAGTGTGTTTTGCAGAAAATATGCTTGCCAGGATGCTTGAAACAGGACTCTCGTCTTCAAGTAGATCAATCTCTCAATATTCTGTAAAATATGCTCTTCTTTGAAGCAGTTTATCTATTTCCCCTGCTGGTGTCATTAAGGAGACCTTTTTTTCCCCTTCATTTCTCACTGTGAACAAGAAAGCACTTTGCCCAACAGTGAAGCCAGAATCATATACCACTGAAGGCTGGATGGGACCATTAATGAGATCCATGGGCCATTATGGATGAACACTTCCTCCAACTTTATCTTTTATCTGCCTTGTTTCCAGCCCCAACTAGCAACGATCCTTCTCTTTTGGAAGAAGTTTTGATTTGGGTGGAAAATATACATTCTTATATAAAACTCATATATAACTTTTGTCCCTGTTATATTGCGTTTTCCTTCTTATATTTTTAACTCTTTTATGCCTTTCCATCAACTCTTTCATTCAACCCCCTTCATATTGTGTACAACTTTCTCCTATAAAGAGGCACACAGCTTCTGATGCATCTGTCTTGCCCTCCAAGTCTTTGCTGGCACACATCTTGATGCTTCTTTGGACTTCTAAAGAGTATGACATCAACAGTTGTGTTTATGCTGAAAGCTGTGTTACACATAGAACACTACAGGAAGGCAACATCCATCTGATTCAGCTATATATGAAATATCATTAAGATTTTAGAACGTAGCTATTCAGAATGATTATCTCTTAGCAATTTGAATTCAGCACCTAACATCTAAGATTGTAACTGTCCTCACATTTAATGAGTTCTTTTCACATCTGTAGTTCCACATTGACCTCTTTCTGGGTTCATGTCTTAAGTGCTCTGTGTATGCCAAGTAGAGAGAAAAAGAAACAAAACACCAGTTAAAATGAACTGATTAAAGAACAAGGAAATTATACTCCTAAAACTGCCCTTTTTAAATAAGCAAATTGGGGTTATACATCTTTTATTTTGCATGTCTACTTTACAAATGAGTTTTTCTAATTACAGTGTGTGTTGAACCAAAATGAACCAAGCTCAAAGGCAGCCCTGTAACTATTCATTCATTTTCTTGCTTGTTCTAGGAGTATTAGATTTTTTCCTTTCTCTCTCAGAAATGCATCAGTTTTGAGTAATCATAAGCAAATGCATTTCTAGCCTGCATATTTGTCGGTAAATTGAGTTTATTAATGCTGCAATATGAAGTCTCTGGGGCTTCTTATGTGGTACAGGAGTAAAGAACCTCTGCCAGCAGTAGGAGATGTGGGTTTGATCCCTGGGTGGGGAAGATCCCCAGGAGAGGGAAATGGCGAACCAACTCCAGTATTCTTGCCTGGAAAATTCCACAGACAGAGGAGTCTGATGAGCTATAGTCCGTGGGGTTGCAAAGAGTGAGGCACGACTGAGCATGCACATCTGCACACACACACACACACACACACACACACACACACGAAACACAAAGTCTGTGTGAGGCTTTTTACATATGTTCAAAGTAACCAGGTTGTTCTTAGTTTTCCATAAGATCTCTCTCCCTACGTGCCCAGGATAGCCTGGCAATCTTGAGTTTTGAAAATATTTAAAGTGTAAAATTATAAGGAAAAATGTGTTTCTATTTCTGTTGGTATTTATAGGATGTGGTTTTATAAAAAGTTAAGGTTGTTAGTTGGAAATGTGAGAGTCCCAACTTAGGGAAGCCTGACTAAAATCGGGGTTTTCCTAGAAAGATCTTGGGTTGTCTCACAGAATCGAAGCTAGATTAAAGCAGCCAGGCCCTCAGAAAGGTCAGGGATTTGGCCTAATCTTTGAAACAGCAGGGATATACTAATGACCATTGTCTGGATGCTCTCCTCTCTTTTCTTCTGCATTCTGAAACGCAGCATTTTTTCCTCTCTCTTTCTTTCACTGCAGATAAGCTTTCTTCTCATGGCTGAAAACATGGCCAGTGAGAATTTCTGAGTTTTTTCCTTTTAGCTTCAATCATCAAAAAAAGGGCTGATCTAAACTTTCTTGGTGCCAAAACCAGAAGAACTATAGGATAAATATCTACTGACCTGGCTTTGCTCAGCTTTCCGTCTTCAAAGCAATTAACTTTTTGTTGGCAGAGGGAGAGGAACAGTAATACCATTATTTGTCATTCACAGAAGCTGACTCTATGTGTGAGTGTGTGTGTGTATGTGTGGGTGATTGGGGGAGTGGAGTAGGATGGGCTAGGTTGGAGCAGCTGTAAAGATGTCATGTAAGAATTTGAGCATTTTAGAAGGGACAGATCTAGAGAAAATCACCCTGCAGAGCAGCATTGTTCAGAAATGAGGAGGCTCTGGGATGCAAAACAAACTTTGTGGAGGCAGGGAGGCCTTCTCAGGCTCTCCATCAGGGCACAACCAGACGCAGAGGCTCTTGCTTGGATTTTGTTCATAAAAACATTGATGCTTCAAGTTTAAATTCCTCACAGCACAAGGTTAGTGGAGTTGGGGGCAGAAACATGTGCCAGTCTTGAGTAACAAGACTGTCTTTTCTTTTCCAGCTACCTGGGTATATGGGACCCAGAGGGAGGGGTGAATTTGGAGTAGGCAAGGGCCCGTTTTTTGGTTTATTTGTTGATTGGTTGGATTTTGTGATCATGTTCTAGAGCAAAATTATTGCATCCCATTCCCTCCCATTTTTTCCCTGTTTCCAAGCCATGGCTGGATACTATGGAGTTATCAATAAGCTTTTCCCAAACATAAGCCCTATTGGCACAATTGTGTGTTTGCTGTAGTGAGCAGAAAATTTCTAATAATATGTCTGAACATAGGCAGTGATATTAGTTTTTGGGCTTTGAAATAATCATTGCTGGAAATTTTTGTACTTATATAGGACATTTAGGGTAAGTCATCTTAATTTTTCTTGCCCCACATGCTTAGACGCTCCATAATGAGTCCTTTTGTTGTATTATACCATTTCTGTAATTTCATTGTTTGTGTCCTGACCCTGGTGAAATTCGTGAGACTTTACTCTTCCCATAAAGATTGTTTTCAAACATTTCAGTATTTATCATGGCTTTTACTTTTAATTTTATTTATTACGCATGTTGAAAATGTGTTGGTTATTTTTTAATAGCAACAGTGGCTGCAGTGTAGAGAATTTAAAATATGTATGTAAGAGTTGAAGAGAATTACCTGCAGCAACATGTACAAATGGCTGAGCTGAGTCTTTGTCCAGAAGGAATGAATGTTGCCTTCACTCCCATTAACCAAATGGCACTTAACATTTATCCTTCTAGTTATTTTTTCAATATAAAGTCTTTGTTTTATTTCACTGTGGCTGTGCTTCTTATCTTGAATTTTTACTTAATTTAGTCCCAGTCTGTTATAATCCTTCTGCTAATTTCATTTGTAGTGACTTTTTGATAGCCTGTTAATATTAATTATGACAACTTTCCTAGGAAATCTTATGTAGGAAAAGTACAGGGATTCATCATAACATCATTGTGAGTAATGATAATTAGAACATATAGTTTTTATAGTTTTAAATACATCCTTAAGAAAGAGCCATCTGAGTGTGATTGCTGGGTCAAATTACATGAATGTTTCAGAAAGTTTTTAAAGTGTATAGTGAAAATATTTTTCAAAATGATCATACTATTTTCAATACAAGTAGTTAAGGCCTCATTTTAAGGGTGTTATTGGCTCTTTTAATAATTATAGAGTTTCCTTGTATGTTAACTGAACATGTAGCATCTATTCAAATTTTATGAGTATTTTAAAATAGATTTATGTCTGTCACCCAAAAGAGAAGCAGGAGGATTATGACCTCAATTATCTGCCCCTTTTCCCTTACCTTTAAAAATGTAAAACCTTTCCAAAATGCAAAATTGCAATCTTTGTCCATTTTATTCTATGGCAAATGACAAACCTTACAATTCTGACTATTTCAAATTAACTTTAAGTCAATGAAAATGTGCCCCGATGTTGAAATGCTTCATTTAATTGCCTAAATCAGCTCTGAGCCTTCCTTTGGCTAGTAGAACCCGGCACTGTAAAGGACCCCACCTCTGTGGTGAAATTGTTGTCTTATGTTCACATATTCAAGTCTCACTTAGGTATAGTAGTATAGCCGACTGACTGTCACCATTAACTCATTTAGTTGGTTGTAAGACATCCCCCACCCCCTTACTTCAATTGATTTGGTTTATTTAATTTGATTTTGCTCCATCTCTCACTAGGTGCTTGCCAAACTATTGCGAGCACGGAGGAAGCTGCTCCCAGTCCTGGACGACCTTCTACTGTAACTGCACTGACACAGGTTACGTAGGTGCCACCTGCCATAACTGTGAGTAAACTTATGATTCCCCACAGATTCTGCTGCAAAACTCCCAGATTCCTCATTCTAGGGCAAAAATCCAGGAATGCCAGGGATAGTGTCAGAATATTAATATATTCTACATAGGGTGGGCACTTTTTACTCATTCATTCATTGTGTGTTTCTTGAGAGGCTACTCCATGCCAAGCACTGGGGAGAGCATGGAGGATGCACTGGTACCAAGCCATGTCATTCTGGAGCTCAGGGTTTACCATGAAGACAGACAGAAAGTGAAAGTGGGATAATTGTTGAGCCAGAGACAAGGTGCTGTAGGCATATAAAGTGAGCTATGAAGTCAACCGCATTGTCTAAATGGGCTAAATTAGGCTGTGCGATAAGGAACCTGCATCTCAGTGGCCTAAGTAATAAGCAGCTGAGTCATGCCTATGTTACCTGCATAGCACAGGTCTACAGGGGACCAACTCTTCCAAAGGCATTCTCCTTCTGGGAGGTTGAAAGAGACTTCATCATCTGGAATACTGCCATGGCAGGAAGAAGGAAGCCCAAGAAAAATGTGCTTTTAAAAGCTTTTACCTGGGACTTCCCTGGAAGTTTAGTGATTAAGACTCCATGGTTTCACTGAAGGGGTGCTGGTTTGATCTCTGGGAAATTATGATCTTACATCCACATGATGTGGCCAAAGATTAAAAAAAAAAAAAAAAAAAGCTTCTACCTGGAAGTGCCAAACATTACTTCTACTCATATTCCATTGGCCAAGCAAAGTCATGAGGGTACCTAATGTCAAGAGGGAAAAAGGTCTCATCTTACCATGGGATCTGAGGCAATAGAACTCACAGATTGCTGATAAGTACTGACACTGTCTGCATGCCCATGATAGGGAGGCTTCAGATGGAAGGTTTGAGCTGATCCTGTAGTAGAGATGTGGTAGACAAGGAAAAGAAAAAGGAAACTTACTCTGCAATTATTTGGAGATAGCTGGAGAATACTGACAGTAGGTAGTAAGAAAGGAAGCAGAAACTCGGGAGACTGGAGCACACAAAGAATAAGGATCGAGGAGGAAAAAGTAAAGGAAGTACATGAGTCCTGATTCCCATAATTTTATATTCTGTCAGGGTTATGATAAAAAAACACATGTTGAAATAGAGAAGGTTTGACATTTGGAGGATTGTTTGTAAGCTGTATGACATGAACTGAAATTTAATTGACAAAGATATGATTGGAAGGGGAATTCCCTGGTGGCTCAGTGGCAAAGAATCTGCCTGCCAATGAAGAAGATACAGGAATTGCAGATTTGATCCTTGGGTCAGAAAGACCCCCTGGAAGAGGAAATGGCAACCCTCTTCTGTATTCTTGTGGGGAAAATTCCATGGACAGTTGGACATGATGGAGTATGCATGCATGACTGGAAAGTGCTGGCTACAGTTGTAGGAGACTTCACAGAAAATATGCACTTAGAAACTGACTTAGAAGGTAGAAGCATAGAAGAAGGGCCTTCTAGGAAGAAGGGCATTCTAATGTAAGAGCCAAGCCAAGGCTGAATCTATTCTCAGGACTACAGGGGGACTGTCCCTCAGGGCCTGATCTCACTAGGGTTTCTTAAGTCTCTGCTTTTCCTGGGATGGCACACAGAATGCAGAAAAAGAAAGGTAATTGCCAGCTGGGTTTGGTCCAGGATGAACTGGTCCAGGATGAACAGCATTGGTGCTCTCATTTAAGACCCCTGAGTCATTCTGTAGCCTCTTTTATACCTTGGAATTGAATATTCACCAATGATGGTCATAGACGAGTTTAAGAAAATCAGAGAAGAAGTAGCCCAATGGCCATCATGGGATGATGTTTTTGTTATGCCTGTGGAAGAGAAAAACACTGCCTGGATTTATAATGATATAACTTTCTTAAAACTTTCTATTTAGATATTTGGAATAGTGAACCCTGTACTGACAGAGGTTAGATTTAAATTTGACCAAGCTCTTGCACTTGAATGAGAAGATAATTTTGACACCCCAGAGCTCAGTTTTCTCATAGATTCTATAAAGGAAAGCTAACTAAATTGCTTCTCAGCATTTTGGTTAAGATCAAGTGTAGTATAGAGGCTTCCCTGGTGACTCAGTAGTTAAGAATCTGCCTGCCAATGCAGGAGATGCAAGAGACATGGGTTTGATCCCTGGGTCAGCAAGATCCCCCGGAGTAGGAAATGGCACCCTACAGAGAAGCCTGGTGAGCTACAGTCCATGGGGTCGCAAAGAGACGCGATGGAGTGTGAACCAAGATGTTGGAGACCATTTTCAGGCTAAATTTGCAAGATTTTATTTAAGATTCTCAATAAATATCAAATCTATAAATGTTGAGTCTGGTTCCAGAAATGTATCCCTAAAGAAAAGACTGTAATTGTACAGATACGTACACAGATAGGACACATACAAGATTGTCCAGTTTGTACTGAAGTGCTGCTGTAAGAAACTCAGAGGCAACCGAATGGCCGTCAAGTTAATAGTGAGATGAGATAAGCTTGAAGATTTAAGTCAAAACTATCCAAATATCTGCCAAGTCACAGGATAAGATTCCTAAGATTTTTAAAGGTTATTCTGTTCACTTTCAGTAATATTTTGTTAAGTCCATCTCTACAGATATTCTCCTCCTTTAAATTTATCCATCTATCAGGCTAAAAATAGATTTCCAACTTTATGAAAGTAGTGTGAACTTGAAAGTCGATAGAAGTGAAGTTCTGATTTTCAAAGGAACATTGTCAAAGTTGATGAGCAGGAAATTGAACATATCAAGCCTTAAAAATACCATTCCTTATTTTATTTTATTTTTTTTAATTTTATTTTTACTTTATTTTACTTTACAATACTGTATTGGTTTTGCCATACATTGACATGAATCTACCACGGGTGTATACAACCTCCCAATCCTGAATCCCCCTCCCACCTCCCACACCATATCATCTCTCTGGATCATCCCCATGCACCAGCCCCAAGCATCCTGTATCCTGTATCGAATATAGGCTGGCGATTTGTTTCTTACATGATAGTATACATGTTTCAATGCCATTCTCCCAAATCATCCCACCCTCTCCCTCACTCTCAGAGTCCAAAAGTCCATTCTATACATCTGTGTCTCTTTTGCTGTCTCACATACAGGGTCATCATTACCATCTTTCTAAATTCCTATATATGTGTCAGTAGACTGTATTGGTGTTTTTCTTTCTGGCTTACTTCACTCTGTATAATCGGCTCGAGTTTCATCCATCTCATTAGAACTGACTCAAATGTATTCTTTTTAATGGCTGAGTAATACTCCATTGTGTATATGTACCACAGCTTTCTTATCCATTCATCTGCTGATGGACATCTAGGTTGTTTCCTTAAAAAATTGCAAATAGAACTGCCTATGACCCAGCAATCCCACTGCTGGGCATACACACTGAGGAAACCAGAATTGAAAGAGACACATGTAACCCAATGTTCATCGCAGCACTGTTTATAATAGCCAGGACATGGAAACAACATTCCTTATTTTAAATACCTTCCAATCTTCCTTTCTGTAACATTGCTCAATGTCTATACCATTGGCGGCAATGCTATTAAACCCATTCTTCCCCTCTGGGCACCCAGCCAAGGGCAAATCAGATGTGCCTGGGTGGCTGTGAGGTTTGGCACACATTCCTTGGATGTCTGTGCAATTTAAGAATTTTCCTTCTCTGACTAATCCCTCTTCCTCCTCCAACTGGGTGAGAAGCACTGTTTTGAATCAGATTTGAGTTGACTGAGTAAATCAAGCCGTGCTTTTCTGTCTTCATAAAGCATGTGCTCTGAATGAGGGTCATTGGAAACGAGAGCTGATAAAATACAGAAGACAGTAAAAGCAAAACAAACAACTTCACAACCCTGCTCATGTGGAAATGGTAATGTCCTGGCTCAACAGGAGTTTATTTTCTTGAAACAGCCATGCATAATCAGAACATTTTTGAAATGTTCTGAAATGTGATGAAAGACCTTCACATTTTTAAAACATTTCTGATGACATTGAAAACATAATTGCTTGACTACTGGTCTTTTGTCTTTTCACTCTCTTCAGGATTAGTTCGGTTTCCTCATTCTTGGTGCATCCTAGTAAATGTGAACCAATAGGGCTGTTGAGCTATTTCAAATCCTGAAAGATGATGCTGTCAAAGTGCTATACTCAGTATGCCAGCAAATTTGGAAAACTCAGCAGTGGCCACAGGACTGGAAAAGGTCAGTTTTCATTCCAATCCCAAAGAAAGGGAATGCCAAAGAATGCTCAAACTACCGCACAATTGCACTGAGCTAACATGCTAGTAAAGTAATGCTCAAAATTCTCCAAGCCAGGCTTCAGCAATACGTGAATCGTGAACTTCCTGATGTTCAAGCTGCTTTTAGAAAAGGCAGAGGAACCAGAGATCAAATTGCCAACATCCTCTGGATCATGGAAAAAGCAAGAGAGTTCCAGAAAAACATCTATTTCTGCTTTATTGACTATGTCAAAGCCTTTGACTGTGTGGATCATGATAAACTGTGGAAAATTCTGAAAGAGATGGGACTACCAGACCACCTGACCTGCCTCTTGAGAAATCTGTATGCAGGTCAGGAAGCAACAGTTAGAACTGGACATGGAACAACAGACTGGTTCCAAATAGGAAAAGGAGTACATCAAGGCTGTATATTGTCACCCTGCTTATTTAACTTCTCTGCAGAGTACATCATGAGAAATGCTGGACTGAAAGAAACACAAGCTGGAATCAAGATTGCCGTGAGAAATATCAATAACCTCAGATATGCAGATGACACCACCCTTATGGCAGAAAGTGAAGAGGAACTAAAAAGCCTCTTGATGAAAGTGAAAGAGGAGTGTGAAAAAGTTGGCTTAAAGCTCAACATTCAGAAAATGAAGATCATGGCATCTGGTCCCATCACTTCATGGGAAACAGATGGGGAAACAGTGGAAACAGTGTCAGACTTTATTTTTTGGGGCTCCAAAATCACTGCAGATGGTGATTGCAGCCATGAAATTAAAATACGCTTACTCCCTGGAAAAAAGTTATGACCAACCTAGATAGCATATTCAAAAGCAGAGACATTACTTTGCCAACCAAGGTCCGTCTAGTCAAGGCTATGGTTTTTCCTGCGGTCATATATGGATGTGAGAGTTGGACTGTGAAGAAGGCTGAGTGCCGAAGAATTGATGCTTTTAAACTGTGGTGTTGGAGAAGACTCTTGAGAGTCCCTTGGACTGCAAGGAGATCCAACCAGTCCATTCTGAAGGAGATCAGCCCTGGGATTTGCTTGGAAGGAATGATGCTAAAGCTGAAACTCCAGTACTTTGGCCACCACATGTAAAGAGTTGACTCATTGGAAAAGATTGATGCTGGGAGGGATTGGGGGCAGGAGAAGAAGGGGATGACCGAGGATGAGATGGCTGGATGGCATCACTGACTCGATGGACGTGAGTCTGAGTAAACTCCAGGAGTTGGTGATGGACAGGGAGGCCTGGCGTGCTGTGATTCATGGGGTCGCAAAGAGTCGGACACAACTGAGCGACTTAACTGAACTGAGGGCTGACTTAGGACAGAAAGAATTTGCTTCTTTTTGTCTAGCTTTGTGGCTAACAGAGGGGTCTGGCTTAGTGGAGGGCATGATGAACTCTCAGGAATGATACAATAGGAATTCTCAAAGTCTTTAAGCATAGTAGATACACTATTACAAGTAGATATGTCATGATTCCATTTCAATTTTCTTTCCTCTTCATCTGATGAAACATAAAGAACTTGGGCATGCACGTTTTGTGACTTTTCAAACACACTTTGTTCAAAACATCTTACTTAAGAAAGAGTTGATAAGTAAAGGACATGTCTTTCCCATCAGTGGCAGGGTCCCCATAGGAGGAGGAAATGTGAGATCAACATTTGTCCAATAAACTGGCATTAGACATTATTATCTCTGTAAGTCGTTTTGGCTAGTAGTTTTATCTCCAGAGCTGCATACTGTTCACCAGAAGGATGATTGGAGGTGACATCGTATTTTCAGTCCTGATTTTTTTAAATTTATATTTTATTGAAGGATAATTGCTTCAGAGAATTTTGTTGTTTTCTGTCAAGCATGAATAAGCCATAGGTATACATATATCCCCTCCCTTTTGAATCTCCCTGCCATCTCCCTCCCCATCCCACCCCTCTAGGTTGATACAGAGCCCCTGTTTGAGTTTCCTAAGCCATACAGCAAATTCCCGTTGGCTCTCTATTTTTCATAGGGTAATGTAGTTTCCATGTAACTCTTTCCCTAGACTCATCCTCTCCTCCCCTCTCTCCATGTCCATAAGTCTATTCTCTATGTCTGGTTCTCCACTGGTGCACTATAAAAGAGTTCTTCAGTACCCTTCTTCTAAGTTTCATATATATGTGTTAGAATACAATATTTATCTTTCTCTTTCTGACTCACTTCACTCTGTGTAATGGGTTCTAGGTTCATCCACCTCATCAGAACTGACTCAAATGCATTCAGTCCAGATTAAGTCTTGGCAACCCACCAACTGATCAGATCATCCAGTCACCAGAGACAGTTACCATGGTTATTGGTTTTCTAAAATGTCCAAGTTTAGAAGGTTGTGTAATTGAAGCCAAATTACTGAGTACTCAATGTATTAATATAGGTCTATCATGATGTATTATGAATATAAGTTAAGATTAAAATGAAATTTGGTTATGGGAGTTTAATACATAGATCAATCTACAATGTAACAATAAAGGGAGATGGATATTATTATTCTCTTCACTTTATAGATGAGCACACTGAAGCCCAAAAGTGTTGCTCAAGGTAACATAACTATTTACAGCAAATGAAGGAGCTGGGATTGGAATGGAGTGAATCTGACTGGGAAGTAGGATAAATCCTATATCTTATTTCTTTTCTCAAACAATAAGACATTTTGGAAAACCTCTTTATATGAACTTAGTGATGGGACATTCAGGATGTCCTTCATATTGCTTGACACCCAGTAGAATATCATGATACCAAACAGAAAATTCAATTCTAGAAGACTTAGAGGTGAGAACAGTTTTGTGTTCTAGAATAATAATGAAATCATTCTGGAAGGAAATAGGATAAGTTAGCACTTGAAAGATGGCTCAAATTCAACTAAATATAAGAATGAGGGAAGCCTATTGAAAACATTGGCAAGAGCCAAGATGTGATGGTAGAATATATATAAACTGTGATTTGGGACAATGCGTTTATTTGCTGGCTCAAGAAAGGGAAAATAAATAGTTCTTTTCATTCATTGCTAAAGACCAAATGGTGTTCCTATAAAGCACTTTCCCCTAGGGGAAATCTGAGATCCCTTTATTACCAAAGCTTTTCACATGTTATTGCAGTATCTATAAATACCACTTTAATGACTATATAAAAAATAGCCTATTTAATGACTTTGTTTTAATTCAACCATTTTCATGTTTTTTTGGGGTGAGGGATGATTAGCCCTGTATTGTTTCCAAATATTTATTATTATAACCAACCCCACAGTGGGCTTCTTTGTGCCTAAATAAATTTTAACCTCACATGTTTTTTTTTTGTTTTGTTTGTTTTCTTGAACTGGCATAGGAATGGCATTCTTGAGTCAAAGATGATGAATCATTTTAAAGGTCTTTATTCATATTTCAACCTGTTTTCCTAAAATCTTGCTACAGTTTATAAGCTGATCACTATTTTTTGAGATATCTTATTTCATCTTCTAAACCAGAATTGTTTACTATATGTTATAAAACCATTTTGCATGTGTTTTTACTAAAATATTTGTATACTGAAATGGAAATTATTATTGACCCTCATGATGAATCCTAGATGGAAGAAAAAGAGGGTTTTTAGGTGAATTACAACATGAATAAGATTGTCCCCACAGAATTGTATTTAACCATTCCACAATAGGAGAAGGAAATGGCAACCCACTCCAGTGTTCTTGCCTGGAAAATCCCATGGACAGAGGAGCCTGGTGGGCTGCAGTCCATGGGGTCGCTAAGAGTCGGACACAACTGAACGACTTCACTTTTATGCATTGGAGAAGGAAATGGCAACCCACTTCAGTGTTCTTGCCTGGAGAATCTCAGGGACGGGGGAGCCTAGTGGGCTGCCGTCTATGGGGTCACACAGAGTCGGACATGACTGAAGTGACTTAGCAGCAGTATTTTGGACACGACTGAAGCGACTTAGCAGCAGTATTCAACAATAAGTACCTTTTGAAAACACATCTGATGTCAGTAACCACGCAATGGATAATTACTCTCATATTAAGCGGACTCAGTAAATGATCCAAGTACTTACTTCTCATCTTCCATATGGCACCTAGTGAGTGGGGCCATCTTTGATCTTCTCAGCACTGATCACATTCACATGGCCCCTTTGCAAGGTCTCTTCACCCTTTCTCAGCCTTTGCTAATCCTGTTTCACAGCGTAGCCTCTCTGACATCTTAACAATACCTCTAGTGTTCACTTTTCAGCTTGGCAAGAGGATGTCAGCTTTCTTGCTCTCCCAAGCTTTATGTAGAGCCTCTCCCTTTGGGCAGTCAATAGCCAGGTATTGATTGGGAGCATAACAAGTCATCTGGCTATCAGCCTCTAAGGTAGTCATTACAGAGGGATAACACTTCAGCTGTTTTAGCAGTAGGTAAATGGTCCTCTCACTACATGATATTTCATAGTTGAAACAAAAGGTTGGAAGAGGGTAGGGAATTCTGCTAATAGGAGTTTTACTTACAAGCAGGACTCATATCTCTTAGCCCAGATTAACTCATATTCTAGTATTCTCACGTTTTTTTTTTTTTTTTCCTAAGAAGATATAAAGAAAATTCATCTCCATGCTTAACTCTGAATGCCCACAGCAAGTGTTCCAAGATGTAACTAGGATGCTTGGGGCTGATGCATGGGGATGACCCACAGAGATGTTATGGGGAGGGAGGTGGGAGGGGGGTTCATATTTGGGAATGCATGTACACCTGTGGTGTATTCATGTCAATGTATGGCAAAACCAACACAGTATTGTAAAGTAAAATAAAGTAAAAATAAAAATTTAATTTAAAAAAAAGATATGTAACATAGAAGAAAAAGAAAAAGAAAACAAAAACAAAAACAGTAACGAATCATCTAATCTACATCCTGCTTCATTTTATAACACTAACCACCACCCTCAGTGTCACAATTTTTATTCATATTAACTCCTCTGCAGTGATGATAAACTGCTTTAGGGAAGAACTGTGTCTTGCTTATATTATACTAACCATATCCAAGGAATTTGTGATATAAAGGGCGTATCATGTAATTATTGAGACAAACAGTTAAACAGAAAAAAAGATAATTTGGTGTGACATTAAATGGAAACTCCATAAGAACAGGGTAGTGACTGAATCTACTCTATGTTGCCAATCTTTACACACAGTATGATGCTGTACACACAGGTAGATAAATCAGATAGGTGCACACCGTAATGGGGAGTTACTAGGGTGAGGGTACTGTCCCTTTCTGGGGGAGGTGAGAAAGTTTTCACAATAATTGACACTTGAGCAGAAGCTTGAGAGATGAGAAAGAAAAAGGACATGTTGAAGAGAGAGAGATACGTGAAAGTTCATGCAGCAGAGAGGATGATGAGATGCTTAGCGCAGCTGGAATCTAGGGGGAAATGGAGGGAGAGGCAGGATTTGCAGACGAAAGAGAAGATAGGTGACTCATTGAAAAGGAGCTTGTTTCTCTGTTGAGCACCTTGAAGCTAGCCATGGTATTTTGGTTATGTTTACATACTGAGAATTAACTTGCTAATAATTATTTTGTTGTTGTTGTTTTACTTATCAGTTTCTTTTTGGGATTTTAACTGTGATGGTATTGTAGAGCATGCACTGAAGTTGGAAGACAACTTCAGGCCGGGTGTCAAGGTACAAGGCGGGTATGTGTTGGGTGCAAGGGAGAAATACAATGCTATTTGCAAATGTGTGAGCAGAAAATAATGAGAGTAAGAACAAGCTGGAAAGAAGGGACCTTACTTGAAAGATATATATATATATATATATAATATATATATATATATATATAATTGGATCAAACAGACTTGAAGACAAACTAAATAAAATACAGCAGAGAGGATGACTTTTAGCTTTGTAACTTGGAAGTCTTCATGAATGAAGGATGCGGTGACCAAGTCCCCAGGTTGGTCTGTGCCTGACAGCCTTGCGTCAAATCCAGGCTCTGCAACTTACAAAATGTATAACCTAGGGCAAGTTATGTGAGCTTTGTGTGCTTTATGTCCTCATTTGTGATACTTCGCTAAGACTAGCAGCCACCTCGTGGAAGTATCATGAGGATTAGATAAAAGAATCCCCGTAAAGTATTTAGCCTGGTGCCTGGCAAATGCAACGTTTCGGATCGTTTGAACAGAGAGAGGATGTGGAGACAGAGGAGAAGACTTTGCAGATGCCATCTTCAGTTCAGTTTGGGACATGATGTTTGCCTGAGGCGATACTCCCAGTGCAGTAGTACCTAGACATCCCAGAACCAGGTTGTCCAAGGGGAAGATCAGAATCACTGGGTATATAGTTGTTGAAACCTTTTGAGTAGATGAAGTCAATCAGATATTGGTCAATAAGCCTGGTACCTCCAATGTAAAACTTCACTTCCAAGACTTTTAAGGGTCTCAAGAAGACATACAACTGAGATACAATTAAAGAGGGAAGCGTGAGGGAAGAAAAGGGGAGAAATAAGAAAAACAATAAACTAAAAAGCAGAAGAGAAGTGTTCTGAGATTAGATTATAAGCAGAAATATCAAAGTGATGTTCCCAAGATTACTTTTTCATCATGGTGAAGAGTCATAGCTGAATGACTGGATGGATTTTTAAGTAAGAAATTGGAGAAAAACACCGTAAGTGAAAGAAAGACACTGTTTTTTAAAATTTATTTTTAACTAATTAACTGTTCAGTGAACTATGGTTGATTTGCAATGTTGTGTTAGTTTTAGATATAAAGCAAAGTAATTCAGTTACACATGCACACACATGCACATATTCTTGAGATTCTTTATTCCATTATAGGTTATTATAAAATATAGAATATAGCTCATGTCTATGGCCATGCCACCCTGAACACGCCCAATCTCATCTGGAATACAGTTCCCTGTGCCATACAGTAGAACCTTGCTGTTTACTTATGTATAGTAGTGTGTGCATATTAATCCCAAACTCCTAATGTATTCCTTCTTCCTTACCCTTTGGCAACCTTAAGTTTGTTTTTTATGTCTGTGAATCTGTTTCTGTTTTGTAAATTAGTTCACTTGTGTCATTTTTTATATTCTACATACAAACAATACCATATGATATTTGTCTTTGGTTTGCTTCACTTAGTATGGTAATCTCTAGGTCCATCCATGTTCCTGCAAATGGCATTATTTCATTCTTTTTTATGGCTGAGGATTATTCCATTGTATATATGTACTACATCTTCTTTGGGCTTCCCAGGTGGTGCCAATGGTAAAGAATCTGCCTACCAATACAGGAGATGCCAGGGATGTAGATTCAATCCCTGGTTTGGGAAGATCCCCTGGCGAAGGAAATGGTATCCCACTCCAGTATTCTTGCCTTGGGAATCCCATGGGCAGAGGACCTGGTGGTCTACAGTCCATGGGTTGCGAAACAGTCAGACACGACTGTGCAACTGAATACACACAACATCTTCTTTACCCATTCACCTGTTGATGGACATTTAGGTTGTTTCTATGTCTTGGCTATTGTAAATAGTGCTGCTATAAACATAGGGGTGCATGCATCTTTTCAAATTAGAGTTTTGTCCAGATATAAGCGCAAGAGTGGTATTGCTGGATCATTTTTAGTATAGCTGGACAACTCTATTTTTCATTTTTTTTGAAAACCTCCATATTGTTTTGCATAGTGGCTGCACCAATTTACAGTCCCATCGACTTTGTTGGAGTATTCTTTTTACAAGAGAATTTGTTGCTTGTTAACTGTCCAAGTGTTGTCAGGATTCAGGTGATTCAAAATCATTATATGCCATTGGAATGATTTTCCTCTCCTTCAGGAGGAAGGACTGATATCTTTGCATATGTTAATAAACAAGTAATTCAAGGAGGTGTGCAGTCATGTGCTTGAGCCTGATTGCAAGGTGCCTGTTAGTCTGTAAAAAGGGAAATCAGAAGATACTGAACTGATGTGGAAGGCTTGTTGGAGAATCGACCAGGTCTGAACACAAGGACTGGACTTGGTAGGCAGAGAAGTCTTAGGAGAGTGTTTTTCAAGGGTGAGAACCAAAGGAATGATTTGAAATAAGGATAAGCATAGACAGTGTTTCAGTTTCACTCAAGGCACAGCCTAAGGGCAAGAGAAAGAATCTTCACTGAGCTTCTTTTAAGTGTAATGCACTGTACTGGGCAGTTTACACAATTCACCTCACTCTCTGAGGCTCCTTCACATCCTTAGCCCTGACCTTGTCGGACTGTGACTTCTTCAAACAACAGGGTCTTCACATGTTCTTATGCTTTCTTTGCTCCAGCAACTTTGTTACCTCCAGCATGAAGCCTACCCAGATCTTTCCTAGATGCTGCTTCTCTTTGCCCCTTTAGTACCCACACACTCACACATAATTAATTCCACCATATCAAATATAAATATTTAGTTCCTGTTTTTCTTCCTAAACTGCCATTTTTTGTTTGTTTATTTATATCTGGTCCCTACTGGCTGAGAATCAATGAATGTAAACATTTTTAAAAATTATTGTGATAAAAGTAGCATAATATAAATTGTGCTATGTTAACCATATTTGACTGTACAGTGCAGTGATGCTAAGCACAGTAACATTGTTGTGCAACTCTCACTAATATCCATCTCTAGAATTCTTCACTTTCCTAAACTGAAACTGTGTACACATTAAATATGAACTCCCCATCCCCCCTCCCTACCCCTCTGGCCCCTGGTATCTACCAACGCATTTTCTGACTCTATGAATTTGACTGTTCTGTGTACCTCATATAAGTGGAATCAAATAGCATTTGTCTGTATCTACAGGATATCAGAATGCATTTTTAAGGTTAGCTTAATATATGTCTACAAACAGATTGAACCTTCTTTCTTTCTCCTGTGCTATACAGTAGTTTCTCATTGGTTATCTATTTTATACATGGTAGTGTATATATGTGAGCCCCAATATCCCAATTCATCCCACCCCGTTCTCTCCCCTTGATGTGCACCCATTTGTTTTATACCTCTGTGTCTCTATTTCCACTTTGCAAAAAGGGTCATCTGTAGAAGGCAATGGCACCCCACTCCAGTACTCTTGCCTGGAGAATCCCATGGAAGGAAGAGCCTGGTAGGCTGCAGTCCATGGGGTCGCTAAGAGTCAGACGCGGCTGAGCGACTTCACTTTCCGTTTTCACTTTCATGCACTGGAGAAGGAAATTGCAACCCACTCCAGTATTCTTGCCTGGAGAATCCAGGGACGGAGGACCCTGGTGGGCAACTGTCTATGGGGTCGCACAGAGTCGGCCACGACTGAAACGATTTAGCATTATACTAATGCTTAAAGCCACAAAGCTGGTGGAAGTGGGATTGAACTCAGTTTTAAATGGTTCAAAAGCATTTCTTTATCACATTCAAACATCTCTAAGTGGAAGAAACAGGCTTCCCAGTTGGTGCTAGTGATAAAGAGCCCGCCTGCCAATACAGGAGACATAAAGGACATGGGTTCAATCCCTGGGTCAGAAAGATCCTCTGGAGAAGGTCATGGCAACCCACTCCAGTATTCTTGCCTGGAGAATCCCATGGACAGAGGACCTTGGTCTACAGGATCACAAAGAGTCAGACACAACTGAAACAACTTAGCATGCACAGTGGAATAAAGATCATGCTTAAATATTTTATGGAACATGGTAGGATTATAAACAAACGGATACAAAGACTTCTGCTTAAACAGTAGGAGGAACGAAGGCTGCATATTCACCTCGGATCGATTCTCTTCCTTTTGAACACATCATTAACGATTTAAGTTTCCCACAGTCATTTCCTCCATGGTGAGTTGTTTTATTTGGTCTTTCCTTCCTCTTTCTCTCCATCTTTCCCTCCACCTCCCCTTCCCCTCATCAACTGAAGCTGCAGTAAAGCTAATTTCAAATACTTACGTCGGTTTGACAATGTGCAAAACAATGTAATCACAAGATTTACTTTATTCCAAATCCTTAGAAGCAACGAAAGATCCCAAAATATGAAAGTAGATAATTAACTAAGGATAATTTAATTGTTGATGTTGTCTTTCTTTGGAAACCATAGATATTTACTTTGAACACTGAATGGGAAAAATGTACATCTATTTCTAATGTATTTCAATCAAAAAAAGACTATTTGCCATAGAAATAGAAAGCTCTGGTATATCTCATGAGTTAGAAGTAATCTGGACTGGATACATACATATTAAACTTAATATATGAAGACACATTTTCCATCTGTGCCTCAGCTTTGGAGCTAGACAGATCTATGTTATATTTATAGCTTTCTAGTCTTGGACAAGTTATTTACCATTTTTCAGTCTCAGTTGCTTGATCTTTACGCATGTAAGAATTAAAGATTTTAAAATTTAAAAAATAAAAAAATAAATAAAAATTAAAAAAAATAAAACAATAAAACCTTATTTAAACAGTTACTATATAGATTGAAAGCAAGAGATGAAAAATATCTTGCATAATATTTGGGATCTGGCATTGCTATGTTAAATGGCATCTATTATATGTGTAAAATTATGTTTGTGAAAGTTTTGGTATATTTTTCATGTAAGCATTTCAATACTTTGTGTTCCTATGCTACCAAATCATAAGGCTATAGAACACTTTACATTGTAGGTTACTAAACAAATATTAGAGTCTGGCACATGTGTTGCCATTGGTGAAGTCATAATACAGAGATGAATGTCATAGAAAGAAGCCCAGTCTAGGCTCAAAAGGCCTGAGTCAAATCTATCTGTCATGAATGACCTTAGGCAAATCACATATTTCTTGTAACCTATATTCTTCAGGAGTACAGTGTTGATAATCATAGATTATACATGGTCACTATGAAAGAAGTTTTGATTTGCTCCAGTTGTATGACTCAGAACAAATATGTTGATTTCCCATAGTGTGATGTCACACTTTACAATAGCTTGTTATCATACTGTAAAGTTTCATTTTCTCACCTTTGCCATTTTCTGATATTCTAGCTCAGATTATATTTGCCCATCTCTTGACTATAGTTTAGACAATACTGAGTACTCTTTCATGTTGTTACTTTTATAATCTTGAAAAGCGAAAAATGGAAACAAGTATGAAGGTCTCAGATATTTCAAGCTCTTGCCTAATTCCGTTGAAGCTTGTGGTTGAGTTGAACTGCTGTGATTATTATTTGGAATGAATCAACTAAAAGAATAATAAGAATAATGAACAATAAGGTAATGAGAGAAAGTGTGACTGCTTAATACAGTTTACCAATTCTATTTTAAATAATAGAGTGAGGTTGGACTTTGTAAATTGTCATGAAAGAAAGGATTTCTCAGTGTGCTCAGTTTGAATGTTGTGGATATATTTTGCATATGTAATTCAGAGATAAAATTTAGAAAATATCCCTTTATCCATTGAAATTCTGTAATGCAATAACACTATGACCTATGGCAAGTAATGTCACAGATTTGATCCCTCCTTGTGCCTTATAACAGAGGAAGATAATAGACTCTGTCCCTTATTGCAACTGGAATAAACTCATGAATCAATGGGCATGAAATCCCTTTGACAAGTATGATTCTAATCCTTCCTCACAGATTCCTTCTTCCTATACATTTGCATCATTTTGTTCCCATGACAACCTTGATGAGGACAAAGTAAGTATTCATAGGAAGGACCCAAGGGTAATTTAGGATGGAGAGCCCAAGAATGTTCAGTGATAAGATGAGTAGGACTCAAACCTGGATGTTCTTATTGTCTCTGACTTTGTCAGTGTGAGTATCCTTCAAAAGGTTCTCCAGTTATATCATGCTCCAGAAAACATGAATTATTAGTGAAATTCTAAGGTTGATTTAGCTTTTTTGCTACTTGGGCTTCCCTAGTGGCTCAGATAGTAAAGAATCTACCTACAATTAGAAGATCTGGTTTCTACCCCTGTGTGGGGAAAATCCCCTGGAGGAGGGCATGGTAGCTGACTCCAGTATTCTTGCCTGGAGAATTCCACTGACAGAGGAGCCTGGAAGGCTGCAGTCCATGGAGTTGCAAAGAGTTAGACATGACTGAGTGACTAACACTTTTTTTTGGTAACTTATTTTCTAAAAGAAATTCTGAGTCTATTACTGCTCAACTTCAAATCCTATGTTATCCCCATTATCTCATTGAGAAAATCTCTGCTTCTCAGTTCAGTTGGAGAAGGAAATGGCAACCCACTCCAGTATTCTTGCCTGGAGAATCCCATGGACAAAGGAGCCTGGTGGGCTACAGTCCATGGGGTTGCAAAGAGTCGGACACGACTGAGTGACTAACAAACACAGTTCAGTAAGTGTGACTGCTCATCACATGGCACCCTCCTAAACCCCAATATTTTCAGTTGCATTCCCATATGGGTCAAGTTATGTTGGTACTCACTGACTATTCATTCCTTAAATGCATTAGATTCTTTTAAATTTTTATTGAAGTATAGTTGTTTTACAATGCTGTGTTATTTTTTGCTATACAGCAAAATGAATCAGTTATACATGTACATACATCCCCTCTTTTTTTGAATTTCCTTCCCATTTAGGTTACCACAGAACATTGAGTCGGGTTTATCACTCCATTCTTTTTTATGTCAAATGTGTTATTTTATTTTTATTGAAGTAGAGTGATGTACAATTTTGTAGAAGTATCACTCCATTCTTTAGACCTTGAACTTTCTTCCTTACTTTTGTCCCAGATGATTCTTTATCCTGCCCCAGCATTTTGCCTGAGTAACTTTCATGTGCATATGGCTGCCATAATTCACTTTTGGATCTTTCTTTGGCTCCTCGAGATCAGGCACTTTAGGTTTTCATGCATCTGTCCCTGAGACCGAGTACCAGGTCAGGCACACTGCACACACAAAACAAGGGCTGAGTGAATGGAATTCTGATTTTCAACTTGGCACTTCCTTAAGGTGTAGTTGTATATTTTCTGCATTGAAAGGAAGCAGAAAACAATAAATAATCTGACACACCCACGGCAACCATTAGGCTTCCTTTTTAATTGGATGGAAGAACAGGCTCCTGCTTTGAATTCAAAGCACATTTCTTAAAGATCCCCACATCAAGTCCCCTGTTAGCTCTCAAACTGGCCAGTAAATCATCTTTCTGTCAGCACAGTTATAGTGCGTGATTTTAAGATACTAGCTGAAACGGAATGTTTGGATAAGTAAATATATGTTGAAAACATAAAATGAAAATAAAGCTGTCCATCGTCATAGCAGGACATGTAACTGAGTTTATTAGTCTGTCAACAGAAGAGCTGTCAAAGTCAATTTTTGGCAGCACAGATTTCCTGCTGGCAGCTAATGTGATGATGAAAACCTTGGCAATCATCCCCTCACTCCTGTCTCTCTGATCCCACGGCTGTGATGACTGGAAGAGGAAGCCAGTGAATCTGTCTGCTAACATCTGATTTTATTGCTGCATGTTGTCTAAATGGCCATTCAACAGAATAACAGTAACATAACTTGCAAACTGGGGATCCCTGGTGTTCACAGGCTGAGGAAGGACACACGCTCTCATGCTTCTACTTAAAAAAAAAGTCGTGGGTCCAATAACATCCTTCAGTTCAGTTCAGTTCAGTCGTTCAGTCGTGTCCAACTCTTTGTGACCCGATGAACCCCAGCAAGCAAGGCCTCCCTGTCCATCACCAACTCCCAGAGTCTACCCAAAGTCATTTTCATTGAGTCAGTGATGCCATCCAACCATCTCATCTTCTGTCGTCCCCTTCTCCTACTGGCCTCAATATTTCCCAGCATCAGGGTCTTTTCCAATGAGTAAGCTCTTTGCATCAGGTCACCAAAGTATTGGAGTTTCAGCTTCAACATCAGTTCTTCCAAAGAACACCCAGGACTGATCTCATTTAGGATGGACTAGTTGGATCTCTTTGCAGTCCAAGGCACCCTCAAGAGTCTTCTTCAAAACCACAGTTCAAAAGCATCAAATCTTTGGTACTCAGCTTTCTTTATAGTCCAACACTCACATTCATACATGACCACTGGAAAAACCATAGCCTTGACTAGATGGACCTTTGTTGACAAAGTAACATCTCTGCTTTTTAATGTGCTCTCTAGGTTGGACATAACTTTCCTTCCAAGGAGTAAGTGTCTTTTAATTTCATGGCTGCAATCACCATATGCCATGACTTTGGTGTCCAGAAAAATAAAATCAGCCACTATTTCCACTCTTTCCCCATCTATTTGCCATGAAGTGATGGGACCAGATGCCATGATCATAGTTTTCTGAATGTTGAGCTTTAAGCCAACTTTTTCACTCTCCTCTTTCACTTTCATCAAGAGGCTCTTTAGTTCTTCTTCACTTTCTGCCATAAGGGTGGTATCATCTGCATATCTGAGGTTATTGATATTTCCCCTGGCAATCTTGATTCCAGCTTGTGCTTCTTCCAGCCCAGCATTTTTCATGATGTACTCTGCATATAAGTTAAATAAGCAAGGTGACAATATACAGCCTTGACATACTCTTTTTCCTATTTGGAACCAGTCTGTTGTTCCATGTCCAGTTCTAACTGTTGCTTCCTGACCTGCATACGGGTTTCTCAAGAGGCAGGTCAGATGGTCTGGTATTCCCATCTCTTTCAGAATTTTCCACAGTTTATTGTGATCCACACAGTCAAAGGCTTTGGCATAGTCAAGAAAGCAGAAATAGATGTTTTTCTGGAACTCTCTTGCTTTTTTGAAGATCCTGGGGATGTTGGCAATTTGATCTCTGGTTCCTCTGCCTTTTCTAAAAGCAGCTTGAACATCAGGAAGTTCGCGGTTCACGTATTGCTGAAGCCTGGCTTGGAGAATTTTGAGCATTACATTACTAGCGTGTGAGATGAGTGCAACTGTACAGTAGTTTGAGCTTTCTTTGGCACCGCCTTTCTTTGGGATTGGAATAAAAACTGACCTTTTCCAGTCCTGTGGCCACTGCTGAGTTTTCCAAACTTGCTGGCATACTGAGTGCGGCACTTTCACAGCATCATCTTTCAGGATTTGGAATAGCTCATCTGGAATTCCATCACCTCCACTAGCTTTGTTCATAGTGATGCTTCCTAATGCCCACTTGACTTCACATTCCAGGAGGTCTGGCTCTAGGTGAGTGATCACAGCATCGTGATTATCTTGATCGTGAAGATCTTTTTTTGTACAGTTCTTCTGTGTATTCTTGGCACCTCTTCTTAATAACATCTTAATAATAACACCCCTAGGGGATTGTGAAAATAAGTAGAAATTAAATGTATTTAAACACTTTTTATGGAGGTGTATGAAAAGAAAATTGATTTTGAAAATTAATCTGGCTTGAATTCAGTTCTAGGTTCTAGCAGTGATTCACTGAGTAACCTGGGAAAACCTAATCAACTTCTCTGAACCTTGATTTCTCATTTCTAAGTGGAGAAATAATATCATCAGTGTCTTAGGAATTTTTGATGATGAAATAAGACATTACATCTAGAGCATCTAGTGTGGTGCCTATATAAGTAAGACACACTCAGTTTATTTATTCTGCTTCATCAATCCTCCACACTTTTGCTTTTTCTGATCTTTTATGGATAAATTTTAGATTGGTAACAAATATTAATTTCTGCTTAGAAGGGACCTTTTAGTACAAGTCATTTTCATATGTTACGTGCATCCTTCCTCAAGTTGATGCTTTAGAAACAGGTTAATTAATACAGTTTGCTTCTCTGATGGTTAGAAGATTTCTCTTAGAAGATGCAATCTACCTCCTTCCAACATTCTGTAGTTAGTCTTTGTTGTATCTGCAATGACTCTATCATGGACAGCCTGCCAGGTAAGGTCTCCTTGCACAGTTTTTACAAGTCCCCGAAAGAATAGGACATACCATCATTTTCTCAGTTGCCTGGAATAAAGTAAGACGTTGATGGCATCACAGTGCTTGAAATCACTGGATTCCAGGAGGTACTTACATAGTAATCAAAGCAAGAATGAGCTTTAAGATAGTTATATAATTGTATATAATTAATATATATATTGGAGAAGGAAATGGCAACCCACTCCAGTATTCTTGCTTGGAGAATCCCATGAGCAGAGGAGTCTGGTGTGTTATAGACTCCATGGGATCGCAAAGAGTCAGACACGACTAAGCTACTGACCCAATATATGTATACTTTTCATTCTCATAGTATAATCATTGTAATTGGTTTCCAAGTTAGTAAACATAGATGATTATGCAATCTATTCTGGCTGCTATTATGTTGAGATTTATTTGAGATGTTTATTTTCATTTAGCATGAAGTCTAGTAAATCTCCCCTGTTTTCAGATCACCCTTCTACATAAAATATGTTTACATCAGGCATGTATAAATACGTATCTGCTTTGGGTCCACCAGAATTATACTAAAGCAACCTGAAGATTCTATTCTGTTCTCAAGATCTTTAAAACTAGCAACAATGGTGGATGGGAGAAGAAAACTCTATTATCCACTCAGAAAATAATGCAAGATTGTATAGGATCAAAGAATAAGTTGAATAAAGTTGAAGACAGAAATACAGGCACAAGGCATGCAAGACAAGATGAGACAGGAAGAGAGGGAGAGCTCGGTGGTGCTGCATTTGAGCAAAACCTGGTCTCTTAGTGGGATCTGTATAGCAGAGGAAGTGGAGCAAGATTAGAACGCAAGGTGAAAGAAGGTGACCCACATAAGTTGGGGTTAGACGAATAATGATAAGAAACAAAGTTGGAATCAGTCAGGCAAAGTCCCAGCAACCAGAACCAGGAAGAGGTAGATATTGAGAGATTTCTTACCACAAAATTGTATATATGATTGTGAGAATTGGTCTGGCAAGTCTGCAGTCCACAGGGCAGACAGTCAGGAAGGGTGGGCGGAATATAAGGCGGAGCTGAAATTGCAGTTCTTGGAGGCGATTTCTTCTTCAGGGAAGCCTCTATTCTGCTCTTAAGGCCATTCAATTGATTAAAATAGGTCCATCCAGATTTTTCAAGATAATTTATATTACTTAGAATTGGCTGACTATGGACTTCCTTCATATCTACAAAATACCTTCACAGCTATGAGGACTATAGTTCAGCTTATTTGACACATAAAACAGATTATTCCAGGCTGCCCATTTGTCAGTGCCGTACCTGTATTCATCTCCTTTAACCATATTTAGTTATTTTAGTTATGCTTCCATTGTTTTCTTTGTGTTTAGAAATTTCTACCTTGTAACTTCCGCTTTTCTTTTTCTTTTTTTAAATTGAGGTTTAGTTGATTTGAGCTTCCCAGGTGGTGCTAGTGGTAAAGAACCTGCCTATCAATGCAGGAAACATAAGAGATGTGGGTTTGATCTCTGAGTAGGGAAGATTCCCTGGAGGAGGGCATGGCATCCCACTCCAGTGTACTTGACTGAAGAATCCCAGGGACAAAGGAGCCTGGAGGGCTACACTCCATAGGGTTGCAAAGAGTCAGACACTGCTGAAGCAACTTAGCAAGCATGCATGCATAGTTGCTTTACAATTTATAGCTGTTAGCTTCTGTTGTTGTTCAGTCACTCAGTTGCGTCTGACTCTTTGCAATCCCATGGACTGTACAGGCTTCCCTGTCTTTCACCATCTCCTAGAGTTTGCTCAAACTCATGTCCATCGGGCCAGTGATACTATCCAACAATTTTGTTCTCTGTTGTTCCCTTCTACCTTTAATATTTCCCAGCATCAGGGTCTTTTTCAATGAGTCAGCTCTTCACATCAGGAGGCCAAAGTACTGGAGCTTCAGCTTTAGCATCAGTCCTTCCAATTAATATTCAGGACTGATTTCCTTTAGGATGGACTGGATTGATCTCCCTGCAGTCCAAGGGATTCTCAAGAGTCTTCTCCAACACCACAGTTCAAAAGCATCAATTCAACTCTCACATCCATACATGACTACTGGAAAAACTGTAGCTTTGACTATATGGACCTTTGTTGGGAAAATAATTAATATCTCTGCTTTTTAATATGCTGTCTAGGTTTGTCATAGCTTTCCTTCTAAGGAGCAAGCATCTTTTAATTTCATGGCTGCTGTTGCCATTGGCATGATTTATGAGCCCAAGAAAATAAAGTCTGTAATTGTTTCAATGTTTCCCCATCTATTTGCCATGAAGTGATGGGAGCAGATGTCATATCTTCATTTTTAGAATGTTGAGTTTTAAGCCAGCTTTTTTTACTCTCCTCTTTCACCTTCATCAAGAGGTTCTTTAGTGCCTCTTTGCTTTCTGGGATAAGTGTGGTGTTATCTGCATATCTGAGGTTATTAATATTTCTCCCAGCAATCTTGATTCCAGCTTATGCTTCTGGTATACAGCAAAGTGATTCAGTATCTCTCTCTCTCTCTCTCTCTCTCTCTCTATATATATATATATATATATATGAATATATATATATTCTTCAGTGATTCACAATATATATATTCTTTTTCATATACTTTTCCATTATGGCTTAGCATAGGTGCTGAATATAGTTCTCTGTCTTATACAGGAGGACCTTATTGTTTATCCATTCTATATATGCTAGTTTACATATGCTAATCCAAAACTCCCAATCCCTCCCTCCACTAACCCCTCCCCACTGGCAACCACAAATCTGTTCTCTATGTCTGTGAGTCTGTTTCTGTTTCATAGAAAAGTTCATTTGTGTCATATTTTGGATTCTACCTGTAGGTGATATCATACGGTATCTGTTTATTCTCTGTCTGACTTACTTCCCTTCTTATACTAGTCACACTTCTGCCTGACATATCATCCTTCTGCTTCACATGATACAACTCCCCTGGACACAGCTGGCATCATTCAGGTTTGTGTAGCACCTTAATGGTAACACCTATCACAGTGTTATCCTCTTCAGCTCCTCTGATGTGACTAAGGTGCTGAACATGTGATAGTTCATGCAATGAAAACAGAACTCTACATTTGTCTTATTACTTGCTTTAAATTTTATTTAATGAACATAACTTACTTGCCTTTGGGTTCAATCTTGAGTAAGACTTCTTGGGATTATTTTCTCACTCATGGATGATGCATTCTTATGATTCCTTTATATCACAAAATATATACCCAGTACAAGAATTTAAAAATCTCAGGTTAAAATGGGCATCAATACTTCAATTTTCATTGAAAGATGAGATTCTAAAAGACTAGTGGCAGCTGAGGACCTGTGGAAAGGGAAGGGATGTATGGAGGAATAAGGTTGTTGCCTTTTTCTCTATTCAGTTGAATCCCAGAAGTGTGTATTACAGTTTGTGTTTCTGGATAAATAGAGCATTTGATTCTTTTTAAAAAGAATTTTGTTGGAATATAGTTGCTTTACAAAGTTGTGTTTGTTTCTACTGCACAGAAAAATGAATCAGCTGTATATGTGTATATAGCTAATATGCATATATATATAAATATATATATATACACATAAATATATGCAGTGCTAAGTTGCTTCAGTTGTGTCTGACTCTTTGCAACCCTATGGACTGTAACTCACCAGGCTCCTCTGTCCATGAGATTCTCCAGGCAAGAATACCGAAGTGGGTTGCTGTGTCCTCCTCCAGAGGATCTTTTTGACCCAGGGATTGAACTCACTTCTCTTATGTCTCCTTAAATGGCAAATGGGTTATTTACCATATATATCCCTCCCCTTTGGATTTAGGATTGACTAGCTTAATCTTGTATTCCATGGGACTCTTAAAATTCTTCTCCAGCACCACAATTGGAAAGCAATTTTTCAGTGCTCAGATAAGTTTTCAAGTACCAAAAGGGGGTCCATCAGCAGCCTCACTAACAGCAAATGGCCAGGGAAAGGGGTCACCTTCACTATCAGGGTTAACAGTCATTTCCCATGCCAAAAGATGCTAGCAAGCCAGGTAGTACCTCCAGGACAGATACTGACCCCAAAGCAAGCAACCTGACAGGATGCTTAAGAATCGGCTGCTTTCTATTTCTGCTTTGCAAATAAGATCATCTATATCATTTTTAGAGATGTGTGTGCTTAGACACTCAGTCATGTCTGATACTTTGCGACCCCATGGACTGTCCAGCCCAAAGTCTCCTCTGTCAGTGGAATCTTCCAGGCAAGAATACCGGAATGGGTTGCCATTTCCTCCTCCAGGGAATCTTCCCAACCCAGGGATCAAACTCATGTCTTTGTGTCTCCTGCTTTGGCAGGCAGATTCTTTACCATTAGTACTGACTTGGAAGCCCATAGATTTGCCCTGGGGCTGATCTGCTGCCTGGGAGCAGAAGGCATCCCTGCCTCTCCTCTGTCCAGTAGTCCCTGGCCATCCTGAAGCCATTCTTCTGCTACCACTTTTCCTGTCCTCCAACTCCTCACTGGGAACTGGTGGTGCCAGTCACTACCCGACTTCCTCCTCCGTGATCTCTGAGAAGCCACTTCCCAGGCTGCCAATGCCTCTTTAGGCTGTCTGCCATGTTATCCCATGGCCAAAATGAAGCAGGGCAAAGGCTGATAGAGTTTTGCCAAGAGAAGGCACTGGTCATAGCAAACACCCTCTTCCAATAACACAAGAGATGGCTTTACACATGGACATCACCAGATGGTCAATACCGAAGTATGTTATATTCTTTGTACCCGTAGATGGAGAAGATCTATACAGTCAGCAGAAACAAGACTGGGAGCTGACTGTAGCCCAGATCATCAGTTTTTTATTGCAAAATTCAAGCACAAATTGAAGGAAGTAGGAAAATCACTAGACTATTCAGGTATGCCCTTATGATTATACAGTGGAGGTGATGAATAGATTCAAGTGACTAGGTCTGGTGGACAGAGTGCCTGAAGAACTATGGATGGAGGTTCGTAACCTTGGACAGGAGCTCTGTTGTCAGAGGTAATCTCTTTTGATTCAATGTTGTCAGGGAAGGAAGAGGAGATCTCACCTGGGCTGCCTTCTTGCTAGACTAGGGTCAGGAAATGCTGGACTTGAGTCACCTTCTTGGGCCAAGACAAGGGTGCAGGTGCACTGCTACTGTGTTCTCTCTTCAATCCTGAGGTCACACACCATGTGACTTTCCTGTTTTTCTGGTTTCAGAGTTGTCCTTGGCTACTTCTTGTGTTGTTTTCCAAGGTGAGAGTTTTAAGTTTTGGTGAGAATTTTAAGAGTATGATTTCAAATATAGACAATGCTTGGAGTTTAAATTAGAATTTTGAATGGTCTTCCCAGGTGGCTCAGTGGTAAAGAATCTGCTTGCCAATGAAAGAGGCATAGGTTTAATACCTCAGTCAGGAAGATCCCCTGGAGAAGGAAATGGCAACCCACTCCAGGCTTCAGAGGAAACTGGTGGGCTTCAGTCCCTGGGTTGAAAAAGAGTTGGGCATGGCTTACTGACAAACAACAACAATATTTTCACAGGATCAGAAAATAATCCATATGAAAATATGCAGGGAAATTTTGATTTCTATACCTTATATTCTGTCTGCCTAGACCTGCCACTAGAATATAATTGGTCACTTGTGTCTTCCACCTGAATGTCTTTATAGAAATACAAGCAAATACAAATGCATGTTATATACACTGCCTTGCACTTTGCCTTTTTTAAATAATAGTCTATCTTAGAGCTCATCTTTCCATCTCAGCACATAAAGAGTTTCATTATTCTTTTTTCAGTTGCATAGAATTTCATTGTCGAGTTGTGCCATAATTCATTTCGTAAGGCTCGCGTTGATAGGCTTTTTTAGATTTTTTTCTAATCTCATACAAGTAAAGTCACAATGAATAAACTTGAATATATGCCATTTCACACACTTGCAAACGTATCTGTAGGTTAAATTTCCAGAAGAGGGATTGCTGGATCAAAAGGATAGAAGTGATTTTGCTTGAATGTTAATTGCGAAATTGACTTCCATGGGCCTTGAGCCAGTTTTCACCCCCACCAGCAACGCATGAGAGGTCCAGTTTTTTCCCACACACTCACTAACAAAGAGTGTTGTCAAAAGCTTGGATTTTTGCCAGCCAGATAATTAATTTCTTGAGATAACAGAGATAGTATTTTTAAAGGCTTAGTGGTGTTTAGTAAATGGTAGAAGAGCTCTATGAATATTTGGTTCTCTTCTTCACAGCCTTCAGTGTTCTTTCTTTGTTCATGATGTTAAAAGGATGCAATGCATATCTGTATCTATTTTTGCTGTTGTTTTGACGCTACTTTGTGTCCAACTCTTTGTGACTCCATGCACTATAGCCCACCAGACTCCTCTGTCCATGGGATTTCCCGGGCAAGGATACTGGAGTGGTTGCCATTTCCTTCTCCAGGGATCTTCCTGACCCAGGAACTGATCCATGTCTTCTGCTTTCCTGATAGGTTCTTTACCACTGTACCACCTGGTAATCTGTCTATGCCTATATCCATGCCCATATCTATATCATCTACACAATGTGCTTGTATCTATCCTGTATCTATTTGTCTGTATATATAGACACTATATATACATACACACCCTAACCCTAATCCTATTCTGACATTTTATATATTTAGTTCTACTTTGTGTGTGTGTATATATATATATATATATATATATATATATATATATATATACTTTTTTAAACTTTTAAAAATGTTTGGAGAATAGAGCCTTTACATGTGGAGTGATTTACAAGGTGGCACTTGATTCTCGGTTGAAGAAGTGAGATATATAAGATTCTAGAATTCAGAACCATATGGGATGCCCCAAGGTTGGGGCATCTTTAGATAAGGAGAGTGTCAAGTCTTTATGGGATGGAGCCGTCTGCACAAAATGAGGAATATTTGAGGTATAAGAGTTCTTGGTGGCAGGTGGACATCTGGATCCATAAAGTCTCCTCCTAAAGTATCATGGATTATTGATAGAGACAGTAGGGGAAAGCTCAGTTAGCTGCCTCAAGAATGAGTAAGGAGGTCAGGTCAACTGGGTAGGCTTCTTAGGGAGGGGATGGGCTGAATGTTACTAGCAGTTTGGGGCAGGGACGCCTTCCAAATCTTTCAAAACTCTTCTCTGAACAACATGGATCTTTTGGTTTCTTTATGAGTAAAAATCATTTCAGGTTTCTTAATTGTAAATTAGAGTCCTGTGAAGGTGCGAATAAATGTGAAAGAGGGAAAAAATGTGAAGGTTGAAATACTGTCTTTGTAATAATAATCTTTCGTCTCTCATTCTTTCTGCTTAAAAAACTCCAGTCTTCTAATTAGAAGATAAAGAATAAAAGGGAACGCACAGACTCCCTTATGTGATTCCTCTAAGAAATCAAAGCTCTTTCATTTTCAATTTTCTAGCATGACAACATGAAACAATCTCATTAAGAACTTGGTGGAACATTGGTAAAGGTTAGGCAGAGTTCAGACAGCCAGGGCTGAGAAATGCTTGAAAGTTTGGACAAAAATTGGGTAACTTCAGATTTAAGCTTTCAGGAAGCTGAAACTGAACAAGAGAAGACTCCCAGGCAATGATCAGTCAAGAGACATCCTCTCAAACCCAAAGACCCAGTAGGCACAGAGAGGCAAACAGAGGCCCCGAGATGCAAATTTCATAGGAAGAAATCCAAGGTGATACTTAAGGAAGTCCCAGGCAGTCAGGAAAAGAAAGCCACCCCATTGTAGCAGATACCTCCATCCCCCAAGGGGACTGCCCTATAGTATATAGTATGGCAGGGAAGCTATTTATGAATCCAAGAAAAAGGCATGTTTTTAATCTGGGACCCTTTTTACAGACAGGAAGGCATGGCTTTAGAACAGATTTTAAAATGACTTATTAAAAGAAAGGGTGAACTGTCCCTCTCTGAGTTTTATCTGCCTTACTGTGAAACTTGAAAGACTGACACGCAAGCAATCTAGACAGATGATTAATGGAAGTTGCTGAATAAATCTGGTATACTTTTCAATGTCAGGGGGGTCACATGCCATGCAGAATGAGCTTGTTTTCTTTGGGTCAGAAGGCCTCAGTGGCTGTCCCTTTTCTGCCAGTCTGCAGGCAAGTGATTAGGGAAGAGAGGGCAAATAGGGGCAGGGAGCAGCTCATGCAGACAGCTTTCTAGTGTGAGTGATTCCTGCTCACCTTGTGTTGCCTAGTCAGGAACCAGCGTATGACTCTAAGAGGCAGGCAGAGTTCCCCAGTCAAGTTACCATTTTTAACAGTTTCTCACAGCATCTTTAACTCAAGATTTCTAAGGACAGAAGGATAGTGGAAGGCTCAGTCCAGCCTGGAATGGGAATTCAATTCAGTTTAATATGTATACTTATAAAAGATGAAAATAGATTCAGAGAATGATGAGATCAGGCTCCAGGGTCCCCTTGCTGGTGGTAAGAGAAATATTTACATTTTGAGATATAAGGAATCTATTCTGGCTTTTACATATTTCAACTTGAATTTGAAGCTAACTAAAATAGCCCATTTGTAGCCTATCAATTGTACATTGTACATCAGTTTTAATTATTACAGAAAAAGGCATATTGACCAGAAGTAAAGAATGTTCATGTTAAAAGTAAAGATTAAATGCCTCCCTTCATGTGGTACCAGTGCTGGGACTCATTTGATGATAAGAATCCCTTCTCAAGTGCCAAGGCCATGGTGACTTGATGGCCTTGTGTGATTGATCTGTGTGTGTGTATGTGTGTGTTTTACCTTGGATATGTGTATCTTGGACTTGTTTAATGTTCTTTGTTCTGACAAGATATAAAGCTGACCTAGACTGTTAGTGGGAATGTAAATTGATACAGCCACTATGGAAGACAGTATAGAGATTCCTTTAAAAAACTAGGAATAAAGCTACCATATGATTCAACAATCCCACTACCGGGCATAAACCCTGATAAAACCATAATTGGATGAGGCATATGTACTCCAATGTTCATTGCAGCACTATTGACAGTTGTCAGGACATGGCAGCAACCTAGGTGTCCATTGACAGTGAATAGATAAAGAAGCTGTGGTGCATATATATAGTGGACTATTTGTCAGTGCTAATGAGGTGGGTGAACTTAGAGCCTATTATGCAGAATGAAGTAAGTCAGAAAAAGGAAAAGCAAATATCATATATTAATGAATATATATGCAATCTAGATAGATGGCACTGATGAACCTATTTGCAGGGCAGCAATAAAGACACAGACATTGAGAACAGACTTGTGGACATGGGTGGAGGGACGGGTAGGAAAGTAAGGGTGGGACGAATGGAGACTAACACACTTTTTGCAATTCTTCTTCTTGGGGATGGTCTTGATCTCTGCCTCCTGTACAATGTCACAGACCTTGGTCTATAGTTGTTCAGGCACTCTATTAGATCTAATCCCTTGAATCTATTTCTCACTTTCACTGTATAATCACAAGGGATTTGATTTAGGTCATACCTGAATGGTCTAGTGGTTTCCCCTACTTATTTCAATTTAAATCTGAATTTGACAATAAAGAGTTCATGATCTGAGCCATAGTCAGCTCCTGGTCTTGTTTCTGCTGACTGTATAGAGCTTCTGCATCTTTTGCTGCAAAGAATATAATCAATCTGATTTTGGTATTGACCATCTGGTAATGTCCATGTGTAGAGTCTTCTGTTGTGTTGTAAGAGGGTGTTTCTTATGACCACTGCGTTCTCTTGGCAAAACTCTTAGCCTTTGCCCTGCTTCATTCTGTACTCCAAGGGCAAATTTGTCTGTTACACCAGGTATTTCATGATTTCCTACCTTTGCATTCCAAACCCCTATAATGAAAAGAACATCTTTTTTGGGTGTTAGTTCTAGAAGGTCTTCTCAGTTTCAGTTCAGTTCAGTTCAGTTGCTCAGTTGTGTCCGACTTTTTGCGGCCCCATGAATCGCAGCATGTGAGGCCTCCCTGTCCATCATCAACTCTCGGAATTTACTCAAACTCATGTCCATCAAGTTGGTGATGCCATCCAGCCATCGCATCCTCTGTCATCCCCTTCTCCTCCTGCCCCCAATCCCTCCCAGCATCAGAGTCTTTTCCAATGAGTCAACTCTTCGCACCAGGTGGCCAAAGTATTGGAGTTTCAGCTTCAGCATCAGTCCTTCCAATGAACACCCAGGACTGATCTCCTTTAGGATGGACTAGTTGGATTTCTTTGCAGTCCAAGGGACTCTCAAGAGTCTTCTCCAACAACACAGTTCTAAAGCATCAATTCTTCAGTGCTCAGCTTTCTTCACAGTCCAACTCTCACATCCATATATGAACAATGGAAAAACCATAGCCTTGACTAGATGGACCTTTGTTGGCAAAGTAATGTCTCTGTTTTTAATATGCTATCTAGGTTGGTCATAACTTTCCTTCCAAGGAGTAAGCACCTTTTAATTTCATGGCTGCAATCACCATCTGCAGTGATTTTGGAGCCACAAAAAATAAAGTCTGACACTGTTTCCACTGTTTCCCCATCTATTTCCCATGAAGTGATGGGACCAGATGTCATGATCTTCGTTTTCTGAATGTTGAGCTTTAAGACAACTTTTTCACTCTCCTCTTTCACTTTCATCAAGAGGCCTTTTAGTTCCTCTTCACTTTTTGCCATAAGGGTGGTATCATCTGCATATCTGAGGTTATTGATATTTCTCTCAGCAACCTTGATTCAGGTCTTCATAAAACCATTCATCTTCAGCTTCTTCAGCATTACTGGTCAGGACATAGACTTGGATTACTGTGGTATTGAATGGTTTGCTTGGAAATGAACAGAGATCATTCTGTCATTTTTGAGACTGCATCCAACTCTTGTTTTGACTATCATGGCTACTCCATGGATCAAGCACCTATTATACCTCAGAGAGTTTATACATACATTTCCACCATCCCATTTCATCTCTAAAGCATGTCCATGAGATAAACATGGCTATGATACTGCACAGAAGAGGAAATCACAGTGCCAAGGTAATGGCGTAGCCTCTCTCGCTTTGCCTGGATTGGTGGATCTGCCTGGGTTCATTTTCTAAGACACAGCTACACAAAGGCTCTGTGAAAGAGTGAACTAAAAGGCAGAATGAGGATTCTTACATACCAATCACAGGCTGAGACAAAAGTCCAGTCTGTTACTTGGGTGAGGAGCTCAGACACAGCCCTGTCAAAGGCGGGCTGCCAGCTTAGCTCCATAACATTAATGGGCTTCTGAGGCTGGGCTCAGTCTCCCTGCTTTGAGCTGGGACTGATTGAAGTTTCAAAAAGCCCAGAACTTATGTAATTCTGGGGATCCTATTTAAGAATTTTTTTTTCTAAATTATTTTTAGAATGATAAAATAAGTCATTATAAACTACAAAAATGTGGCAAGTATCACATACATTTCAAAATTTTTTTAAATTCATAATATTTTATTTCTTAACACAATTTAGTAGTATTTCCATTTGTGTTATCTTTTGGCTACTTTCCCTTTGATTTTCTCCTTACATGACATTTTCATCATTTTTCATAAGAAAATGATAATTCAGGTTTCTTTAAATTTGAGCAAAATAATTTTTAAAAACCTGCCTCATTTAGAAAACAGTTTTTTCAGCTTCCCATTTTATTATTGGTAATTTCATAAACTTTCAAAATATCCATTTATTACCTACTTTAATTAAAGAAATGGAAATAGAATTAAAAATTTTAAATATGCCTTTTTCTTATCTGATTACCTAATTTACTTAATATATTGGATGCTAAGTATTCACAATTTTAGGCATGTTATTTAATATTTAATTAATATTTAACTACTAAATGTGTCTATTTTTAGGAATATCTATGGATGTTTATAGGCAAACATTCAAACTTGTTTTTATCCTTTTTTTATTATGCTCAGATAACATAATTTTAAAGTGATCCTGTCAGCCATTTTTCAGTGTACAGTTCAGTGATATTAAATATGTTCTCAATGTGAGGCTTTTCATCTTGTACAACTTAAATTCTTTACACATTAAATGATAACTTTCATTTTCCCGCACACATTTTTTATGCCATATAAACTTTTGTGAACATGGTTGAAATTGGGAAAATTTCTGTTCTGTTCAGTTTCACAAATGAGATGTACGATTCAAAAGAATTCCCGCAGATGAGTCTTTGGCTGTGTACCCTTCAAACTTGGCTTCTCCTCCACGACATACTCACTTCTGGTGCTGGATGCTGCCGGCAATGTTTCTATTGAGATGTGACCTCTGGCCCTGCACCATCTGGTGACACTCTTGCATAGATGTGCATAGGAGGCAGCAGGAGTCTTCATGGGGGCAATTCCCGAATCCTAGTGACTGGCAATAACTATATAGTTGAGTGGCCACAAGCCATATGGTTACACCCCATCACTCTAAACCAGTTATGTATCCTTGCATACCTTCAAAATTCTCTGTGGCTTCTCCAAGGCTACCTGGCAGGAGAAGTGTGACAACAAGATGGGCAAAAGAAAGAGCTGAATTAACCAGTTCCACTAAAAGATCTTATGTTAACTGCTTGTCATTAAAATGTCTCACTTTTGCAAAGTGTGGTAGCCTTAGTGATAGTGATAGTGAAAGTCGCTCAGTCATGTCGACACTTTGTGACCTATGTATAGTCCATGCAATTCTCCAGGCCAGAATACTGAAGTGCATAGCCTTTCCCTTCTCCAGTGGATAGCCTTATAATGTGTCAACTTGGTTTGGCTGAACCACATTCCCCAGAATTTCTTTCCAATGCATTTCCACTTAAGAGGAAAGCATAGTAGAGATACAAGAGGAGGCTGGAAATGGGGAAGGGATGCAACAGCTCTTGTTATTCATACTTGTTGTGTATGTGTGGAGTAAGGCTGCTTCACCTCTGGATTCTGCCTCTGCATCACTGTCTCCTGTGCCAGAGATGTGTGTCTTAGTTTCCTCTTTGTTGGTCATGTTTTTTCTTGGTGATTAATAATTTCTGAATTCTGTGATGCTGAGAAGGAATTTGTAAGCATAATCTGATAGGAAGAATCACAATGTGTTTTAATGAGCTTCCCTGGTGGTTCAGATGGTAAAGAATCCACCTGCAATGCAGGAGACCCAGGTTTGATCCCTGGGTTGGGAAGATGCCCCAGAGAAGGGAATGGCTACCCACTCCAGTATTGTTGACTGGAGAATCCTATGGACAGAGGGCTTGGTGGGCTACAGTCCATGGGGTCACAAAGAGTCAAACATGACTGAGTAACTAACATTTTCACAGTTTAATGGATAGAAGTGGCATTTCATGTTGCACCAATATGAGCTGTACTGAGTAACAAAATTAAGGATCCTGAGTGCCAGTCCAGGTTCGATACATGATACTGGATGCTTGGGGCTGATGCACTGAGATGACCCAGAAGGATGGTATGGGGAGGGAGGAGGGAGGGAGGTTCAGGATTGGGAGCACGTGTATACCTGTGGCAGATTCATATTGATATATGGCAAAACCAATACAATATTGTAAAGTAATTAACCTCCAATTAAAATAAATAAATCTATATTAAAAAATTAAGGATCCTTTCAGTAGGAGTGGCTTAGAACATTTTTGTCAATCTCTTGGTGTCACAAATTATGTGAACTGAGCATACTATTAATGCAATCACACATTGTTTTCATTGTAAAGTGTCTTTGTCACAGCTTAAAAAATTGTCATTCACCAATTAACATAGGTAGACACTTTCTTCATGGTGTGCAAATGCAAAATAATTATTTTACCAGTGTGGCTTCTGCCCAGAGAATTCTGGATTCGTTAACAATGATGACAAAATATAGTCAGATAAATATTGTGAAATCATTTCCAAGGATGCCTTCAAAGAGCTTTCTCTAGAATTGTCCTTATTACTCTACTTGAGACCAGTTTTATAAACTTATGACCACAATATAACTATTTTATGAGTCTGTGTTTATTTTCAGCCCTTGGAGGAGAAGACCAGGAGTTTAAAGTCAGGGAAGCAATATCAGATTCTCTGATCTACATCTTACCACATGGGATGACTTTGGGCAAAGCTCTAAGAATGTGTGAGCTTTCATTTGCATTATCCATAAATAGGAATGTGTGTTACCAAGGTTAACACTCAGATCTCCCAGTAACTGAGGTAAAATTTAAGAAGCAAGGGAAAGATAGACTTAGTAAAGTGACAAACCATCCCAAACCTCAATGACTTAGCAAAATAGGTTTCTTTTCAGATCATATCACATGGCATATGGTAGTATGACTCGCCGAGGCTGTCCCATGGGGGCTCAGTCCATTTATGTCTTATAGTTCCACCTCCTTGTGAATCACTGGGGCCTTCTATTCACCCAAGGGAAATGTGAGAGCCACACATGGGAAATTTTTAAGGTTCGCGTCGGCAGGGGTACACATCTCCCAGTCCCATTTCTGCTGTAGCGATACTTAAGTGCTCCTAGTAGCTCACACATGGCATGCTGTCTGCCTGTGGCTCTTAAAACATATTATCAAATTAAAGCTGCAGTGAGGTACCACCTCACACCAGTCAGAATGGCCCTCATTAAAAAGTCCACAAATAACAGATGCAATAGAAAGTGGGGAGAAAAGGGATCCTTCCTGTGCTATTGGTAGGGATGTAAATTGGTACTGTCACTATGAGGAACAGTATGGAAATTCCTTAAAAAACTAAAAATAGAGCTACCATATGACTCTGCAATCCCACTTCTCTCTAATTCAAAAAGATACATGCATTCCTATGTTCACAGTAGCACTATTTACCATAGCCAAGACTTGGAAACATCCTAAATGTCCACTTACAGATAAATGGATAAAGAAAATGTGGTATGTATAAACTGCATTGGCTAAAAGTTTCATTTGGAAAAAACTTGAACAAATCTTTTGACCAACCGAATACAATAAAATATTATTCAGTTATTAAAAAAGAACAAAAAAAAGAATTAAATAATATCACTTTCAGCAACATCAATGGACCTATGGATTATCGTTCTAAGTGAAATGAGTCAGGGAAAGACAAATACTGTATTATATCATTTATATGTGGAATCTAAACTGTGACACAAATGAACTTATCTGTGAAACTAAAACAGACTCAGATATATACAACAGACTTTTGGGTGCCAAGGGGGAGAGGAGCAGGAGAGGGAAGGATTGGGAGTTTGGGATTGCAAACTATTGTATATGGAATGGATAAACAACAAGGTCCTATTGTATAGTATAGGGCAGTATGTTCAATATTCTGTAATAAGTCATAGTGGAAAAGAATATGAGAAATTATATATGTATATATATATATATATATATGTATATTATATATGTATATATATATACATAACTGAGTCATTTTGCTGACCAGCAGAAATTAAACACAACATTGTAAGTCAACCTTACATCAATAAAGTTTAAAAAAAAAATCATGCTGTCACCACTCCCAGGAATGCTACAGGACTGATTTCAGCCTAGGATACTTCTCCACAACTTTTAAGACCCAGCTCAAGTGCTATCCCAAAGAGTCGGACACGACTGAGCGACTGAACTGACTGACTGACTGACAAGTGCTATCAAACTAGTGCTTTTAGTAGGCCCGACTATTCTTTTACCAAATGTAAACTAGATTTTGTACATTGCTTTATCATCATTATATTTCCACATTATATCTTGTTGTAAATGGTGGCATGTTCATTTCTTCATGATTCTACTGGAAAACAGATGTTTTTTCTTCTTAAAGTCCCTGAAAAGCAGTATAGTTATCATTTAGTTGTCAGTATAATAATGGCAGACCAGAAGTCACATGTAGAATACAGAGCATGTGGTGGTGCAGAAAGGACATTTACTAATGAGGTTAAGAGAGATGCTCACCCAGTCCGAATGCTCACTGAATATAAAAACAAAAGTGAAAGTTTTAGTTGCTCAGTTGTGTCTGACTCTTTGCAATACCTGCCAGGCTTCTCTGTCCATGGGATTTTCTAGGCAAAAATACTTTCCCTTCTCTAGGGTATCTTCTGGACCTGGGGATCAAATTTGACTCAGATGATAAAGAATCTGCCGGCAATGTAGGAGACCCAAGTTAAATCCCTGGGTCCAGAAGATCCCCTGGAGAAGGGAATGGCTACTCACTCAAGTATTGCCTGGAGAATCCCATGGACAGAGGAACATTGCAGGCTATAGTCCATAACGTCACAAAGAGTCAGACATAACTGAGTGACTAACTCACTTATTGTAAACTTCTGATGTATCCAGAACCTGAATCCTGGGCATGTTTACTCTGAGCTGCAATGTTCTCAGTCAATCCTTAATGAAAACATGTGGTGGAAACTTTTCTGCAGTGCAGGGCTAAGAAGAGGAGTAGAAACTGACTACTCTTGAACTCTAACTGTGTGCTTGCTTGGAAATTTACTACAAACCTCCTCAAGTAGGTCTGTGAACATCTTCTAAGTTTCAGAAAAATGAAACTTTGAACAGTAGTGAGACTCATAAAACTCATAAGCAGCAAAATTAGGATTTTAATTCAAAACCTTCTGGCTTAAAAACTTTTCTTTTTTCCCTGTTCCCAACATACACTCTTCTCAAGGAAATGAACATTTGGTTTTGAAGTCAAGGCTTACTTACATGAAACAAACATTGAACCACTCCAAATGTGACATGAATCTAGTTCCCAGTGTTTGACTGCAATCAGGAGCAGGAAGATCAGAGAAATGTGGGCCTGGAATTGGGCCTTGTGGGGCTACATGTGACAAAGCTTTTTGTTCTGTTTCATTCCTGGAAGAACAGATTGGAGATCTTCATGTGGAGGTCCTACTCACTGATGGCATTTTCAAGAGCCAAGCCAAGGTCACTGAGTGACCTTAGTTGGCATTATGTTCCTGTTGTATGAATCAACCAATTTTTTACCCTCACCATGGATCCATTCACAGCAGCTAAGCCTACTTCATTAGTGAATTTTTTTCCATGTCTGATGGCAAGAATGCCATGATTTAGGAGTTCTGGAATCCACTGGGTAGAAGGAGAGACCAGCTTAGCCCCATTGGTAGCCAGTCTGAAACAGACACTGGCTTGTTCATAAGGCTCATGATTTCACCTCTCTGGTCCTCAGTTTTGGTTGAGTTTTGGTTTTAATATAAAATAGAGAGTAAAATATTTCTTTTAGTCCTATATCTTCTTGGAAGCTTCACTTTTTTAGCTTAAGGAAAGATTAGTGACGGGATCTTGTCAGAAGTCCCAAACAAATGCAATCACATATATTATCTAGGAGTGCTTTCTCAGAGGCAAATATTGCCACAATCTAAAAGGGTTTCTTTGTTAAGATTAAAGACAGAGAGTCAGGATTAGGAGGCAAGGTCCTTCCAAGGACGTTGGAGAACTTCTGGAGCTAAGGGCAGCCGTATTTGCAGAGCTAACTACAGGGAGCATGGGAAAGTTTGTCAATGTTTGCTGGAGACTCTGATATTTAAATAAGTCTTGAACATCACATTTGATTTTCCATATTCAGTGTATCCCAATAAGATGCAAGAACCTCCCTCAACTAAGGAGAGAATACACAGAGCATAGCCATGGCTGGGCTCAGATGCCGACTTCCAAGGTGATGGTTGTGTGAGCCCAGAGGACTTAGGGTGCTATTCTGAGATCTGTTTACTCACCCTTCAGAAAACTTCCCTGGTGACTCAGATGGTAAAGACTACACCTGCATTGCAGGATACTTGGGTTCAATCCCTGGGTTGGGAAGATCCCCTGGAGGAGGGTGTGGCAACCCACTCCAGTATTCTTACCTGGAGAATTCCCATGGACAGAGGAGCCTGGCAGACTACAGTCCTTGGGGTCGCAAAGAGTTGGACATGACTGAGCAACTAAGCACAGCCCAGAACACAAGAAATCCAGGAGCGAAGGAATATGTATATACATATGGCTGATTCACTTCGCTGTACTTCAGAAACTAGCACAATGTTGTGAAGTAACTATACCTCAATTAAAAAAAAATGGAACTGATATTAACTGTAGCTTGTTGTAGCTGCAGTTACCTTTTCTTTCATGGTCAAATCACAATGATTTTTTTCTTACCAAAGAGATCCTTCTTTCCCCCCTTTAAGGCAGCTTTATTGGAATATAATTTACTTAACATGCAACTTCCTCATTTAATGCATACAATTCAGTGCTTTTTTTAGTATGCTCACAGAGTTGAGTAACCATCATGTGTGCATGCTTAGCCCAAAAAAAAAACAAAAACAAAAACAGGCTGACATTGCTGTGTGAGGTTAGCCATCCTGCGTGTGTTGTGTGTCAGGCTATGCCTACGTCCAGCACATAGTAGCCAACATATATAATATCAGACAGTAACTATAACCGTCATGTGAGTTAGCGTTCTGTTTCATTGCCATCTCCTTATGCTGGATACATTTCTCCCCTGCATTTGTATGCTTCCTCATGATGTGGTGTCCTGGACGGATTCTAAATTTTTGTGTATTTTGAAATGGACATTTGGATTACAAAACCATACATTTAAGACCTCACTCATCACTGTATTGAAACTTTTTTTTTTTGCCCCAGAAAAAGTAATATTTCCATTTCTCTTTAAATTATGTCTGATTAGTTGTTTCTTACATATATGGAATCCTAAATAAGCTATGCAAAGTGTGTGCTAAGTTGCTTCAGTCATATCCAACTCTTTGCAACCCTACAGACTGTAGCCTGCCAGGCTCCTCTGTCCATGGGATTTTCCAGGCAAGAATACTGAAGTTGGTTGCTATTTCCTTCTCCCAGGTATCTTCCCAACCCAGGAATCTAAACTGAGTCTCTTATATCTCAGGTGGTTTCTTTACCACTAGTGCCACTGGGGAAGCTCTTCAATATATATGGAGAACTAGATGAGCTATATAATAGCTTTCTTTAATTTTAAACATGCATAATAATGACCCTGGATTGTCCTTAGGTCTTATTTATTTTTCTATTATGTTTGATCACAGGATACTGAATATAGTTACCAGTGCTATAGAGCAGGACTTTGATAAACAATGGGTTTATAGTATTCTCTATATAATAGTTTGCATATGCTCATCTCAAACTGCCTCTCTCCCTTGACCACCACAAATCTGTTCTCTATGTTTCTGTAAATAAATTCCTTTGTGATGTATTTTAGATTCTATGTATAAGTGGCATCATATGATATTTGTTTTTCTCTGACTTACTTCACTTATATATGATAATCTCTGTGTTCATCCATGTAGCACAAATGGCATTGCTTCTTTTTTTATGATGGAATAGTATTCTATTGTATATGCGTACAACATCTTAATCTATTCATCTGTTGGACACAGGTTGTTTCTTGGCTATTGTAAATACTGTTGCTATGTACATAGGGGTGCATGTTCATAGTTTTAGGAGTGTGAATTATAGTTTTCTCTGGATGTATGTCTGGGAGAGCGATTAGTGGACCATACAGAAAGACCTACATTTATCTGTCCTTGACTTATCTTTTATTTCTTCTTCAGGGTATTAATGCAAGTCTCCTCACTTATCTTTCTGCCCTCAGTCTATCAGTTCTGGCCCAGCTTCCAGAGAGGTTTCTTGGAAGACCTCTTCTGAAGGCATGTGTGGTCCTCAGGTTCCCACATGGGTTCTCCAGCTTGTTTAATGTAAATGTTTCTAAATTCACCAACACCCATCTGTGGAACACCTACTGTGACAAGGAGAGTCACTGAGAATACAGTGGTACTCGCGATCCATTTCCAAAAATATTCATCCTATAAACGGAGAATACAATTTAACCTACTCCCTCATCTGACTTATCATTTGAGAGCAAGAGTGATACCTTATTCATCTTTGTGTGCCCAGCATCTATGCCTAACTCAGATTTTGGGTATCGTGCATATTTGAGAACTTCTTTGAAGAACTATGTAAATGTATTCAATTCCTCTTATTTAAATAGTTAGAGTATTTACATGTGATAGCAATTGGATAGCTCTCATTAACTGAATACCTAATATGGGTGAAACAATTTCCATACTTTATCTCATTTTCATAAAAACCTTACAAAGAAGATAAAACTCATGCTAGTACGAAACTTTCCAAGTTTTTGTAAAGCATCAGTGGTGTCTGAATTCAGAGTTACCAGCTTTCAAAGATTTTCCAGAAAGACATCAAATGGTAAAACGATAACAGTATTAATTGAGTTAATTTAATGTATGAGTTGGTAATTGTTCTTGATTCACATAGATACATGATGAATATCACTCCCCCAAAGAAATAAAGTATCACCAGGCAAAACCAAAAGGGAAAAATATACAGAGGCACCATTCTGAGCGAAAGTTGAAATTATTATTTTGACTATGAATGTGCCAATATGTATCAGAAACTTTAGTTTTCAGCAAATGAGACAGAATTATACAAAAAGGAAGATTCATGGTATCTGTTACTATTTAATAAGGGAAGCTTTCAATTTTTTTTTTCCTTCCAGAACAAGGTTTCTTAAGTTTTAACTTGCTGAAGAATCACCTGGAGATCTTGTTAAAACACAATTTACACAAACTTAATATCCAGAGTTTCTGACTTAGGATGGAGTCTGTGGATTTGCATGTCTAGTAAGCTCAGAGTAATGGCAGTTGCTGTGGTTTTAGGACCATATTCAGAGAATTACTGCTTAGAAGCAAAGCCCTCTGAGGTTCATGCCACACAGGCCTCAAGATTCACACTGCTTTGTTTCCATGCCTCTGGTGAGCTAGACTTAACTCAGATCTAGATTCCTAGAAAGGTTTGTGCTAAGGACGTTTATATACTTGCTTTACATTGACCCAAGGGATCTTCCAGATCCAGGGATCTAACCCAGGTCCTATGCATTGCAGGCACATTCTTCAACATCTGAGCCACCAGGGAAGCCCTAACTATATTTATATAGCAATATAACATAACACACTATTAAGGATAATTAATGTATGTTTTACAGATTAATTTACTGGATCACAGAGGGCCAGAGCGATGTGATCTCTAATGTGCCTGTAGTTACAAGATTTTCAATTTGAATTTAGCAACTGATGCTTTACTTTCTTCTTTTTTTTTTTTTAGTGGAATAAATTGTGGTTTCTAAGGAGAGAATAGAATATCTCCTAATCTTCGCTGTTGTCTTAGGCAGAGGAGGAGCCTGTGGAACTCATCAGAGGTCATTTGATGGCAATTGTGCTCCATTTGGACCCTGTGGGCCAAATAAAATAACATACGCCAGGGGTCCAGAGCAGTGTGTCCTGCAGATACCCAAAACACCTCTAGGGCCTTTTCTGAGGCATTATATCCAGCCTCTTGACTTTTTTTTAAAGTTTATTGAGCCATATTTTTGCATCATAAATTTAATGTAATTAAATTGATCAGTCCAGTGGGTTTTAGTACATTCACACTGTTTTACAACTATCATCATACCTGTTGTAGATTATTTCAACACCCAGTACACATTAGCCATCATTCCCCAGCCCCAGTGCCCACCCCAACCCCTCTACCAGCCACTAATGCACTTTCTAGCTATACAGTGTTGCCTTATTGGGACCTTTCACATAAGTGGAATCACTCAGTGTATGATCTTTTGCGACTGGCTTTTTTCACTTAACACAATGTTTTCAAGGTTCAAGTTTCACCTCTGTTGTAGTATGTATCTGCACACCATTCCTTCTTTAATAAGATTTTACTGTAATACATATATTGTCCTTTAGTTGATGAGCACTTAAGTTGTTTCCATTGTGGGCTGTTTATGAATAAGACTCCTGTGAACATTCATGCACAGGTTTTTATGTGGACACGTGTTTTCCTTTCTACAGAGTATGTACCTGGGAATGAAATTATTGGGTCCTGTTCCCCTTTTTAAGGTTTTTTATTTTGAAATAATTTACAGCAAATTGGAAAAAGAAAAGTTCCCAAATGTTCTGTGTACTTTTTACCCAGTATTTCACAATGGGAACATTTTACATAACAGTAACGCAGTATCATAACCAGGACATTGACTTTAATGAACTACACAGAACTATTCTGTTGCCTCCATTTTGACATGCATTGATGTGTGTGCATGTGTGTGTGGTTCTGTGCAATTTATCACTTGCATACATTTGTGTAATCACCACCATAACCAAGATGCAGAATTGCTGTCATTATAAGATGAAACCTCATGCTATCCGTTTAAGGCCATACCCATCTTCCCCCATCCCTAACCTCTAAGGAACACGGATCTGTTTCCATCTTCAGTAACCTTTTTTAAAGTAATGAAAATGTTACAGAATGTGTGTCTATTTTCAGGCTGTAGGAGCTATATGCAGACTGGGACATCAAAAGATCTATTTTCTAATTTAATCCCCTGACACATTTTTTGAACTAATTTCAGCAATGCAATCAGTTTTAACAAATTATTTTTTTCTTTTCTTCACTGAAACCAGGCCAAGGAAGAGTCCCTCAAATCTACTGCACAAGAGGTTTGATAAGCTTAATTAAATAAGTGGCTGTTAATGCAAAACGCTGTACAAGCATTTATTTAATTACTAGAATTAATTTGATCTTATTTATATCTGTAGGCTGTGTATGTAGATCTTCAACTAAATTTGTAATCGTGGTAAATAGATTGTTAGGGACAGAGGAAGGGAGGAAAAAATAGCATGGAAACATTTTTAAGGGCTGAAAAATATGTACCGAGTAAATTTCTTGTCTATTTCTACAGTTTTACAATAGGAATATAAATGGTGGGGCAGAGAAAGTATTGCTCTGACCTTGGTACTTGAAAAGATGAGGTCTAAATAAAACTATTTTTCTGCCTGAATACTATCATTATCTTTAATGAAAGTGGGCATCACAAGGACATTTCAAATTGTTCCTTAGGTAATAAATTAGCTGCCAGAACTAGACTCAGAATATTTTCCTTAAATATGAAAACACAGATCCATCTGCACTGTCTAACTACATAATACATCTGTTTATGTTAATATAAAAATCTATTCTAAAGAGTCTTAATAGGTCTATCATTGTCCTTTTCATCAAAGAATACATACCTTTTGCTGTATCTGTTATATTAGACCTTTAATTGTAGCATGAGCATTTACTAGTTGATGTTTTTAGTGGTGACAATCTTTTTATTAAAATTTATTTTACAAAGTATAGTTGATTTCCAATGTATTAATTTCTGCTGTACAGCAAAGTAATTCAGTTATATATATATATATACATTATTTTTCATATTCTTTTCCATTGTGGTTTATTATAGGATATTGAGTAGAGTTCCCTGTGCTATATATAGTAGGACCTTGTTGTTTATTCATTCTTTATATAATAGTTTTATATAATACTGTGTATCTGCTAATCCTAAACTCTTAGTCCACTGCAACCCATCTCTCCTTTGACAACAACCAATCTGTTCTCTGTGTCTGTGAGTCTTTCTTTGTTTTGTAGGTATGTTCATTTGTGTCATATTTTAGATTCCACATAGAAATGATATCATATGGTATTTGTCTGTCTTTGTTTGACTTTTTTCACTTAGTATGATAATCTCTAGATCTATCCAGTGTTTCTGCAAATGACATAATGTCATTCTTTTTCATGGCTGAGTAGTATTAATGGAGACAAATCTTATACTGATAGAGCTTCTTTTGGTTTCCCTTCATGCTTCCATCTTCTTCCCAATAGGAAATGAGATGGTTCTCATATAGATGACTTCTAATGACCATTTAGATCTTGTAAAAGATACATCAGGTCATTTCATATGCAGTTGATGGAGGTCTCTTTATTTTTAGCTTGAATGGGTTTTGCAGAGAATAGGGAAACTGCCATAAAATTGCTCACGTTAGGGTCAATTCAATCTTTAGAAGCAATCGTGACACTCATCTAATATTCATTAAATGTTTACCTTTTAGATTTAGAGAAAAGTTCTTGTGCTTTTGGAACTTAAGATCTATCAGGGAGACCAAAAGGTGAATCCAAGGATTACTATACACAATGAAAAATAGGATAGAAATGAATGATATTTGCTGAGGCTCCACTGGTCAGAGAGGAAGACTTTGTAACTCAGGCTGAATAAAGGGAGATTTTCTGGAGGAAGGACTCTGAGATTTAGTCCCAAAGGACACACATCTCATGCATCCACATGTGACTATGTTGTGTCACTGTGCCCAAGCTCCTCTCTGACTAGAAGGACCTATCTGAGTCAGCAAGGTAACACCTACTCAACTTTTAAAACTTGGCTTGAAGGTGGTAACCATGATAGTGTCTCTCCTACCTCTACAGAAAAAAATAATATTATAATTTTGTAAAATATGTATACAACTCCCCACTAAAACCAACCAAATAAATATATTGAAACAAGTCTTATTTCTATTCCTCCCCACTTTCCTCTTGCTCCTTTTACATCACCTTTTTTAAAAGAATGTGGTTATTTTGTGAAGGAAAAACACAAATTCGTACCTCCTTTCCTATGCAAACATTAGCATTTTATACATGCTTTATTCCACTTTGCTTTTCTCTCATAACCATATATTCTGGAGCTCACATTGTAGGATTATGTGCAAAGCTTCATTCATTTTCAAACTCACCTATATTCTATGGTATGGATATACCACAGTTTAGTCCCCAGTATGGGGACATTTCAGATGGTTCTCTCATTTTTGCTGATATAAATGGTGTAAAAATATCTTTATGAATGCATTTTGTGTTAGTCAGCTCTGCCTCCTATGGCAAAATGCCATAGAATGGGTGACCTGAATAGCAGACATATATTTCTCATAGTTCTGGAAGTTAGAAAGTCCAGGATCAAGATGCCAGCTTATTTGATTCCTAATAATAGCTGTCCTCTGACTCGTGAATGGCCTCCCTGCTCACTGTGTCTTGTCAGAGAAAGAAAACTCTCCTGTCTCTCTTCTTGTTCTTATAAGAGCACTAATCATATTGTGATGGCTCTACCCTTATGATATCACATAGACCAAATTACTTCTCCCAGAGGCCCTAATTCCTAATACTATCACATTGAAAGAATAGGGCTTCAATATATGAATTTAAGATGTCCTCAGTCAGTCTATAATACATTAAAAAATATGGGGAAAGAGCAGTGTTTCATATATATATATATATATTTGGCTTTGCCACATCTTAGATTTGGCACAGAGGATCTACTTCCTCAACCAAGGATCAATCCAGGGTTCCCTGCATTGGGAGCATGGAGTCTTAGCCACTGGACCACCAGAGAAGTTCCATAGCCAGTGATACTCTAGGTCAAAGTGTAAATCCCATGTAATTTTGCTAATGCTAAATTTCACAGTCAGCATTTACACAATTTTTATGGCCCTTACCCATATATTGGAGTGTGTTTTTCCCCACATACTGGAATATGTTCTTGATCTTTTGGGTTACTGCTAACTTGATATGTGAAAAATGACAAGTTTTGATTAGCATTTATTCTGTTGTGAACAATGTCAGGTATATTTTCCCTGCTTTTAGGTTTATTTGCATTTATTTTCTTGTGAACTGCCTGTTCTTATCTTCAACATATGTTTCAATGTATTGTTGACTTTTTCATTTTTATCTTAATTTTTAAAGTATATAAGAAATGTTAATACCTTATGATATAAATTATATTTCCCAGTTTGTCAATCTGTCTTTTTAATTTATTTATGTTATCTGAAAATTGTTTCATTAAAAATTTTTTATATAAATAAGTTCATCCATATTATTTTTATTGCTTTTGGATTTTGAATTATTGTTAGTTAAGTTTTTGCCATTTCCAGTTTGTAAAGAAATTCTTTCTTGTTTTCCTCTAATACATGTATATATTCAATTTTTTTATATTTAAATTCTTTGGAATTTTATCCTGGTCTGCAGTATGAGGAGTGGAACCAGTTTTACCTTTTACTATGCAGCTTCCCAATTTTCTAAGAAACACTTATTACAGAGTCATTTTCCCCTATTGATTTGTGCTGCCTTCCTTTCAGTCAGTTCAGTCATTCAATTGTTCCTGACTCTTTGTGACCCTATGGACTGTAGCACGCCAGGCTTCCCTGTCCATCACCAGCTCCTGATCAAACTCTTGTCCATCGAGTCAGTGATGCTGTCCAACCATCTCATCCTCTGTCATTCCCTTCTCCTGCCTTCAATCTTTCCCAGAATCAGGGTTTCCCAGTGAGTCAGTTCTTCACATCAGGTGGCCAAAGTATTGGAGTTTCAGTTTCAGCATCAGTCCTTCCAATCAATATTTAGGACTGATTTCCTCTAGGATGGACTGGCTTGATCTTGCAGTCTGAGGGATGCTCAAGTGTCTTCTCCAATACCACAGTTCAAAAGCATCAATTCTTCAGCTCTCAGCTTTCTTTATTGTTCAACTCTCACATCCATACCTAACTACAGGAAAAACCATAGCTTTGACTAGATGTATTTATAATTGAGTCTGCAGTTTTTTCTTTGGGTGTGATCTTTGTCAAGTTTTAGAATCACCTTTATGCTTATTTCATATAACACATTTGGAAGATTTTTGGAGAAGTATAAGTAGCCTTAGGATTATCTGCTCTTTAAAGGATTCTCTTGAGGAAACATTGGATCCTGCTGTATGTTTCCTTGGGGAGCTCTTTAAATGATTTTTCTCTTTATTTTTTAAGTATTGATCTTTTAAAAGTATCTATTAAAATTTTCCATCTGAATCAGGATTAATTTTGATGAGTTTGAGACCCTGAATTACTTGAGATCAGAACCATAACTCTTTTGTTTAGTTTTCTCAAAGGCCAGACTTACTGAAAATTAGTAGTCATACAGTAAACGTGTATAGAATATTTGTTACAAAATGCACTGGCAAGTGGTAGAGAAAGAACAATTCAATCAGCAAGTGTCCTATTTGTGCTTCCTGGAAGAGTTGGTGGACTAAACATGTATATTTACCTTCATCTCCTTGTAATACTTCACATAATTGATTTTTTAATGGTCCTGTCAGCAGCTGATCATAGAAACATCTTGTCTCTTACCACCTCTTAACCTTCAACTTTAATAACAAGGTGATCATAAAAGATCTAAAGTGCACCTGGCCAGAAGTTAGGGAAGCGAAAGTAGGAGCTAGCCTATCTGGAGTAATAGCTGGCTTGGCTGCCCCATATTTACAACTAAAGTCAGCAGATAAGTGACAATGTGTATTATCTGCAATAGCACCTCATGCCCTACGTTGAACTCACAAATATAAAATGAATGTGTTTGCAGTGTCATTTCTACATTCCAAATCTAATGTAACATATTCCTCTAAATGGTAGACTCTAGCAATGCCGAGAGAAGCCCTAAAGACATTAACATGATTTCTTACTAAGTTGTCCAGCCAGTTAATCCTACAATAAAGCCCATGGAAAGCAAACCACAAACATTTGCTTAGTACTAACAATCAGTATTTTGGAGACCACTGTTAAATACAAGTGGTCTACAAAGATTACCTGGCATTCCAGAAAAAGTCTAGCATAACTGATAAAATAGAGACCAAAATGAAACACAAAACAAGGATACCAACTAAGCACATGAACACACACACATACACACACACTGCTACCTTGGAGGAAATAATGTACACAGAGAGAAGAAAATTAAAAAAAAAAACAACGTATAGTCAATACTTTCGAAATATATCAAGAATTACTTGCTATTAAAAAAAAAGAAGAAGAAGAATACTCAGAGGTGCTGAGGATGCAGGGAAAGACTCTAGGGAGTTTAAAAATGCTGCAAGTAAACTAGCCAAAACCTGGAAATAATTTGAATTTTTTTCAATAGGATGAAAATGTCTTTCAATAGGTTAATTGTTTAACAAATTGTGATATCTATACCATGGAACACTACTCACAAATTAAGCATAAATAAACTGTGGGCTTATGAAATAACTCAAACAGATTTCAAAGGAATTATGCTGAGATAAAAAGTTAGTTTCAAGAAGGAATGCCTAGTGCAAGAGTTGGGGGATGACCAGAGGAAACAGCTATATGCCAGGTGGAAAGCATACTAGGCTAAATTGCCACAAGTCTGAAAGATCCAGAAGATAATTTGTCAAAGAAGTTGAAATCCACAGAATATCTGAAATGCCCAAAGATTTAATTATTATGACATATTTCTAACATATAAAAAATATAAAATAATATAGTTGTCCCCCATGTACCCTCCCCTCTGTTTCAACATTTATTTTTGCAGTGTCAAAGTGGTTTCTATTAGTTCCTTTTTTTTTTTTTTTTTTTTTTGCTGGAGCATTTTAAAAACACTGTGGACATAATCATTTTATTACAAATCCCTAAGCATGTAGGGATTTGTAACAAAGACTAAATTCTTGCTTTTAAAACGTAATAACACTATCATCATCATAGCCAAAATTAAAAATACTTCAGTTCAGTTTAGTTCAGTTGCTCAGTCATGTCCGACTCTTTGCGACCCCATGGACTGCAGCACGCCAGGCTTTTCTGTCTATCACCAACTCCCAGAGCCTGCTCAAACTCATGTCCATTGAGTCAGTGATGCCATCTAACCATCTCATCCTCTATCGTCCCCTTCTCCGCCTGCCCTCAATCTTTCCCAGGATCAGGGACTTTTCCATTGAGTCAGTTCTTTACATCAGGTGGCCAAAGTGTTGGAGTTTCAGCTTTGGCATCAGTCCTTTCAATGAATATTTAGGACTTATTTCCTTTAGGATTGACTGGTTTGATCTCCTTGCAGTCCAAGGGACTCTCAAGAGTCTTCTCCAACACCGCAGTTGAAAAGCATCAATTCTTTGGTGCTCAGCTTTCTTTATAGTCCAACTCTCATGTGAATCCACACCTGGCTCCTGGAAAAACCATAGCTTTGACTAGATGGACCTTTTCAGCTTTCATTCCAATTCTAAAGAAAGGGAATGCCAAAAAATGTTCAAACTACTGCATAATTGCACTCATCTCACACTCTATCAAAGTAATGCTCAAAATTCTCTATGTCAGGCTTCAACAGTACATGAACCATAAACTTCTAGATGTTCAAGCTGGATTTAGAAAAGGCAGAGGAACCAGAGATCAAATTGCCAACATCCCCAGGATCTTCAAAAAGCAAGAGAGTTTCAGAAAAACATCTACTTCTGCTTTATTGAATACGCTAAATCCTTTGACTGTATGGATCACAACAAAATGTGGAAAATTCACCAAGAGATAGGAATACCAGACCACCTGACCTGCCTCCTGAGAAATCTGTATTCAGGTCAAGAAGCAACAGTTAGAACTGGACATGGAACAACAGATTGGTTCCAAATTGGGAAAGGAATATGCCAAGGCTGTATATTGTCACCCTGCTTATTTAATTTATATGCAGAGTACATCCTGCAAAATGCCAGACTGGATGAAGCACAAGCTGGAATCAAGATTGTTGGGAGAAATATCAATAACCTCAGATATGCAGATGACACCACCCTTATAGCAGAAAGTGAAGAACTAAAGAGTGTCTTGATGAAAGTGAAAGAGGAGAGTGAAAAAAACTGGTTTAACACTCAACATTCAGAAAACTAAGATCATGACATCCAGTCCCATCACTTCATGGCCATTAGATGGGGACACAATGGAAACAGTGACAGACTTTATTTTCATGGCTCCAAAATCACTGCAAATGGTGACTGCAGCCATGAAATTTTAAAAAAAAAATTTCAAGATAACATAAGAAGTGTTTTAAATTTTGGTTGGCTATGATAGCTGGTAGAAGACTGCTGGATAGAAACAGGGAGCTCAACTCTTCACTTTGACAACTGTGAGGGGTGGAATGGGGGTTTGTGGGAGGGTAGTTCAAGAAAGAGAGGATATATGTTGTACAGCAGAGATCAGTGCAACATTGTAAAGTAGTTATCCTCCAATTAAAATTTAAAACATAAACATGCTTCTACATCAAAAAGATACTTCAAGATAGCAAATCCAATTTAAATATTTCTGGTTCTCTTAATTTTTTTCTTTGCTTTTTTGGAATCAGAATCCTAACTATTGTCTGCAGATAGTGTTGGACTGATGTGTCTTCTGCATCCCTATTCTTCTTTTGCCATTTATTTGTTGAAGAAAATGAGTCATACTTTCATAGATTCTACATTTAGCTGTTTGTATCCTTTTGGATATAATAGGATATTTATCTCTTACTATAGATTTCTTTGTCTCTTACTGTAAATTCCCTGGTGGCTCAGATGGTAAAGCGTTTGCCTGCAATGTGAGAGACCCGGGTTTGATCCCTGGGTCGGAAAGATCCCCTGGAGAAAGAAAGGGTAACCCACTCCAGCATTCTTGCCTGGGAAATCCCATGGATCCTGGTAGGCTACAGTCCAAGGGGTTGCAAAGATTCAGACATGACTGAATAACTTCACTTTCTTTTTTTCTACTGTAAATTAGTGTTTAAATCTCAGTACTTGATTAGATTTACCTTCAGATTTTGGGCAAGAATATATCTGAGGTTGTTGTTGTTCAGTTGCCAGGTCTCCTGTCTGACTCTTTGTGACTCCATGGACTGCAGCACACCCGCCTACCTGTCCCTCACCGTCTCCCAGAGTTTGCTCAAGTTCATGGCCATTGAAACTGTGATGCCATCCAACCATCTCCTCCTGTCACTCTCATTCTTCTTTTAGTCTTTCCCAGCATCAGGGTCTTTTCCAACGAGTCTGCTCTTTGCATCTGGTTGCCAAAGTATTGGAGCTTCAGCTTCAGCATCAGTCCTTTTAATGAGAATTCAGGGTTTATTTCCTTTAAGATTAGCTGGTTGGATCTCCTTGCAGTCCAAGGGACTCTCAAGAGTCTTCTCCAGCACCACAATTTGAAAGCATCAGTTCTTTGGCGCTCAGCCTTCTTTACAACTCTCACATATGTAGATGACTACTGGAAAGAACATAGCTTTGACTATAGGGACCTTTGTCAGCAAAGTGATGTTTTTGCTCTTTAACACACTGTCTACATTTGTCATAGCTTTCTTGCCAAGAATAAATCATCTAATTTCATGGCTGCAGTCACCACGAAATTTGCAATGATCTTAGAGCCCAAGAAGAGGAAATCTGTCACTACTTCTACCTTTTGCCCTTCTATTTGCCATGAAGTGATGGGACCAGATGCCATGGTCTTAGGTTTTTTGATATTGAGTTATAAGCCAGATTTTTCACTTTTATTCTTCACCCTCAGTGAGAAACTCTTTAGTTCCTCTTTGCTTTCTGCCATTAGAGTGGTATCATTCACTATCTGAGCTTGTTGATATTTTTCCTGGCAATGTTGATTCTTGCTATCTTAGGTAGTGCTGTGCAATTTTTTTTAACTGGAACATTATTACTTTACTCTGTTTTGTTAGTTTCTGCTGTACAGCAAAGTCCATCACCCATATATACATATATCCCCTGTTTTCTGAATTTCCACCTGTGTATTTCTTATTGCCTCACCTTCACAGGTATCTTAATAATCACTTTGGTGATGTTGAGGTTGATCAATGATGAGTTTGGGCATTATTAATTTAAACCATCTGGTGAAAAGATCCCATCAACTTTTCATCTAATAATTTAGTAATTCTTGATGATCATTTTCTAATTCTTTATTTCATTGGTTATTATAAAGGATGGTTTTCAAGTTCTATTATTCCTTTTTTACTTTCTGGATTTGGCTATTCACTAATGACATTTTTCATGTACTGTTAGATGATCATCAAATATAGTACATACAGGAAGGACAGGATATTATCTATCATCTTTTCAGTTTTCAGAATATGATTTTATTCTTTAGCAACTCCTAGAGATTAACTAATGAATATAAGTATCAGTAGACAGATAGATGGTAGGTAAATAAACAGTGAGCTAATATATTTTGTATATTTAAATATATACAAACAGTGATTATTCTTTTTGATTCTCAAATTATTTCATCACATTGTTTCCTGTGCCATATTTGACATAACTCCAACGTTTGATAGCTTTCTTGCTTATTTTCTGGAAATGCAAGGCATTCTAATTTCATCCTGATACAAACAAGGACTCTATAAAACCCTTCTTCCTTTTAGTGAAAAACTGTACTTAGAAACCACAGTCACTAGATTGTTTCTAGTAGTTTCACTCATATTTTCACAAAAGTGAAAATATATTGTTAAACATTTATGAGTTTATAGTGATATTACCAACTCAAATTGCCACTGCAGAATTTTATGTATTTTTTGCATTTTATATTTCATCTTTTATGTTAAAAGATTTAGTCTATTGTCAGTAGCATAATTAGTTATTAGCTTTTTCTTGATATATATAACAGTTTAATAAATCCTTAGCAATGTTAATTAGTGATAAGGCTAGTTAATATATTTTAAGATTTTTATTATGTTTATTTTTTATGATAGCTATACCCTCTGTTTGATAGTGAAAGTGTTAGTCACTCAGTCATGTCATGTCAGACCCTTTGCAACACCATAGACTGTAGTCCACCAGGCTCTTCTGTCCTTGGAATTCTCCAGGCAAGAACGTTGGAGTGGGTAGCCATTCCCTTCTCCAGGGGATCTTCTCAACCCAGGGATTGAACCCAGGTCTCTTGAATTGCATGCAGATTCTTTATGGTCAGAACCATTAGAAAAACTGTACTGTTTACTAGTAGTTATATTATTGTTTTAACTTCAAACATGTTTAAATCCATGAGTTCATAATAAAACTAAAAATATTCTAACTGGTCATTTCTGGAGGATACTAGGAACCACTTCAGTATTTTGAAACTGATGAATTAAAGGGATAACATCGAGTATTTATCTTGTTTTTCCCCTGCAATCTTGTAGTTTAGAGAAACCAACTAGTTGATGGCTGATTATTTTTGTCAAGTGTTCCCACTAATAAATTAAGGAATGATATAACAATTGCTTACCAGCTGGTATGCCTTTGACCTTATGTGTTTTAACTCGTTTACAGTATCTGTAAATAGAAATGTTTGTTACCAGGCCTCCCAGTAAATGAACCAAAGTTTAAGGAGACCATGCATTAGGAATTGCAGGGTAACTAATGTTGGAAATGAACCCTAACCCTTGGTGCCTTATTAGTTAAGATGTTTCTTTTACATTCATATCACACTGCAATGTGACCTGCTTTATGAGGTCAGTGACACAGTACATGTCTGTCCTGTAGCTCCATTTCTTTTCAGGTCCCGGATCCTTTGTTTGGATTGTATTGGCTAAGTGACTTGCTTTGGTCAAAGGGGTATTGGCAAACATCATTCAATCAGGGGCCTAACAACACTTGCTCTCTTGTTGTTCTTAGAGTCTTTACCACAGAAATGTGCCTGCTGACTTTTGAGAGATGTTTAGGGGGAGAGTACCCCAGCTTGTGATCAACAAGTTCCTCTGACTCTGCACTGACATCAGATAATTGGGCAGCCCTATAAAGACCATCCAAGCTTGGCCAAGTACTCCCCAGCCTCAATTATCAAGGACAGAATCAGGAAATGATTATTGTCTTAAGACAGTTCTGTAGTGATCTGTTATCTAGCAATGGGTAACTGATAATACATGTACTAGAGACCAGACAAGATTACCAAATACTGATTATTATTGAAACTGATTGTGATATCAAGTTTATTTTGTATTTACTCCCTGTGCTCTTAATGTGTATATGACTTTTTTGGGTCATAAAAAGTAAAAAAGAACACACTAAATTTAAATATTTTTTAAATAATTTGAAAAATATTTAATTTGAAATAATTTATAAATTATTTGAATTTCCTTTCAATATTTAGGAATTGAATGTCACAAATTTTCTAATAATATGTTTAATTTTGTTTTTTAGTTATTTAAAATGCATCATTTCAAATTTTAAAATATGATATATACAGAAAGGCCTAGCTTTTTGACTGTCTACTCTCCCCTTTTCTTTCTCCAAAATATCCATTTAAAGTAGTTATTACCTGAATATTTTGGAAAGTATTTTGGAGAGTAGTTAGTAAGTCTGGAGTTAAATTTATGATATATGTTTAGATAAAAATAAGGCCTATGACAGAGATAATAGACAATTATTAATTTCAAGAAAAAGCAAATTTTGTTCAGGAAACAACCATATTATTGTATGGTTGCTATTTGTGAATATCATGCATGTTGTTGTTTTACCATAAACAATGACTACTGATCTAGCTAAAATTGCAATCCTCCTATATTGGAAGTATAGGGAAACAGAAAATTCTTTGCATGTGGAAAGATGTGATGAAAAAGATAAGTTCTCATCTTTCCCATTGATAAGCAAATAGATAACCTATAAATATAAGTAGTAATATGGACATGCAATTGAGAGAGAATATTTAATACCCAAAGAATAAACTAAGAAATAAATGTCATAGCCTCTTCACAGAAGGGAGGTAGGGTTTTTTTGCTATTGGTTTTTCTTGACAGGCCCTAATTGATTCATTACAAAAAGTGGGAAAAAATCAAGTAAGCAGAAAATTGACCAAAAAAAGAAGAGGAAACATAGCATGAAATAACTTATTAATGATAGTTTATATTTATCAAGTTCTTCCTATGTGCCATGTACTATGCTAAGTATTATATATGGATTATCTCTGAATCTTTACTACAATTATATGACATAGACTCATGTTATACCTATAACCACATGAGACAATTAATGCTTTGAGGGTTTATTAGCTATATATTGCTGCACAATGAATTGTAGCGAAACTGGAGGCAATGGACATTATCAGATTAAAAGGACCCATTTTTTCTGGGTCCTTGAGCTACTTCACTGAGTAGTTCTGGTAGGGTCTGTTGTCACACCGGTGTTTAACTCTGAAGATCTTTGGATCTCACGTACACAGCATGCCTCAGAAGCTCCCAGACTCATCCTGTGGACCCCTTCAAAGGGTTTCTTCAGGACCTAGCAGTTGGCATCTCTGAAAGCTTGTACTCCAGAAGCACCCAAGATGGAAACTACTCGTCTTTTTACAATCTGATCTTGAAAATGACATAATATTTGGTTAGAAGCACATCTGTAATTCCAGCCTATACTCGTGGGGAGGGTACGGATTTCAAGAAGTGCTGATTAGGTGAATTATTTTAGAGGTTGCTGTGCATGTTTTCATATGTGTGACACACACCCTGGTGTGTTATCAGTGTAAGCCAATAGAAATAAGCTATATGTCATGCTTAGCATGTAGGGTACAAGCTTTCATCTTCCCATTGGCCCCCAGCTTTAGAAACAGTATGTGACGTCAAGGGAGAATTACATGAGAACAAGGATCACCTTGAAATCACTCTAATTTATACAAAGTCAAAGCCTCTGAAGCTTTAGAACTTTATTGGTAATGAATTATTTGAGGCAGCCCTCACACTTGATTTTGACAAACTGCAGCTTCGTGTTCCTGGGATGGGGCATTAGTCACAGGGGCACGTTGTCTAAGGTGAGGAGTTGTTGCTCTACCTTTAAAGTTGTTAGGAGCCACTGAAGTGTTTAAAGCATGGAGGATGACATAATTGGATGTGTACCTACTGCTCTGAGCTATGTTATTTTGTTTCAAGCATCCAATGACATTCTATTTTCTCATGCATGAGACAGCAGATGCCTGCTTTCCACCCCACCAGCTTCATTCATGTTGGTGTAATGAGATTTATAAATTTCTTTTACCTGCAGATTACTCAAAGTGTCCCATCTCAGGACAGCTGTGTCTGCCTCTCTCTGAGCACGTAAGGGTCTTTGTGGCTATAACCAGGTTGTAACCTCCCAAGGCACAGATTATTTGCCTTATCCTTGGTCTGTTACTCAGTGGCTACCACCGTGTTGACATATATGAAGGACTCAGTAAATGCTTCTTAAGTCAAACTGAATTAAACTTTATTGGATGCTGTATCTTTGATGATCCTGTTTGTGATGCCAATCGTCCTTCTGTTCACACTGTTAGCATGGTTTGCTGAATCCAGGATAGGGAATGTGTGAGCTAAGAGGCTGGAAGGAGAATCCAGGAGCCATAGGAACTGTAGACACATTTATTCTCTCTTGTCTGGCATGGCAGTCAGAATACAGACTCTCTCTTTGCTGACACAGCACCTGTAGCAGCAGCCATAACCTAACCATAATGTAGCCATAATGGAACCATAGCATAACTTCTTAATATAACCGTGGTGTCACTCCAGTGTAGTCTCAATGTGGCAGCAGTCAGGGCTTTTACGGTGAAGCTCATACAGGTGTACCATGCACAGCCCCCCGTGACCAAGTGAGTACCCCCTGATGCACATGTGTAGCGCTGTAAGTGAGCTCAGCTTTTACATAGTCATTATTTACAAAATGTGGGGCAAGAGCAAGAAGCCATGGGGCAAGAGAGCTTGACCATGCCATCGTGGCTAATTTCCTCTTTCCCTACAGGCACCTATTGGGTGATAGTTATTGTTCTGAGCTCTGGTATACAGAGAGAAGATAATGTCATTTTACTTTATTAGTGGGATTTCTGGATCTTACAGTAGCTCTATTTTTAGAGCACATTTTTAGTTTTCTAAGGAACCTCCATACTGTTCTTCATGAAAGTGAAAGTTTTAGTTCCTCAGTTGTGTCTGACTCTTTGTGATCCTAGGGATCACACCAGGGAGCCACCAGGCTCCTCTGTCCATAGGATTCTCTAGGCAAGAATACTGGAGTGGGTAGCCATTCCCTCCTCCAGGGGATCTCCACATCCTGGGGACAGAACCTGAGTCTCCTGCATTGCATGCTGGAAGGATACCCCAGGAGACACCAGAGAAGCCTTTTACATTCCCATCAACAGTGTCATAGAACTCCTTTTTATCCACAACCTCTCTAGCATCTATAATTTGTACATTTTTAATTTTTTGTCTCCCATTGTGAGTGTGACAGCCTGCTAGATGGTGAAACAGCTGCAAACTGCACTCAGTCACCACTTAGATTCTGTAAACATTGCAGGAGACAGAATAGTGTATGATGTCCTAGCTTCACAGCTGTGTGAGTGTAGGTGAAGGACAATACATCAGCATAGGGAAGGGCTGTATAAAAGGAAAGGGGAGAATTTTTAGAGGCTATAACCTAGGAGCTGTTGAGAAGAATGGATATTAGGATGAATGCAGGAGACAGTTCCATCAAACGTTGGGGTACTTGTTTGTGAAGGCTTAGAGGGAAATAAGATTATAGGAGAAGGGAAAGAAATCACAATTGGAAGTCAATACAATAAGTAAGAGTTACTGATCCTCCAAAGGGACATGCAGAGCCAAGCAAAGTTTCCTCTCTGCTGCCTTTATGTCTTTCCAGCCCTCTATGAGCAATCCTGCGAGGTGTACAGGCACCAAGGCAACACTGCTGGTTTCTTCTATATCGACTCAGATGGCAGCGGGCCCCTGGGACCTTTCCAAGTGTATTGCAACATCACAGGTAAGGGTGTAAAAATTCCACTCATGCTTCATGTCGCTATGTGATGGTACACAGCAAAGGAAAACCCACTGGAAGGGAACACTTGTATAAAAAAAATTAAAGACCAGCTTCAGAGGGGGAGATTTTATTTAGGTAAATAATAGGAATTAGCAGCTATTTTATTTTCATGAGAGAAGAGAATGTGATAATGGTCTTGACAAGGTTCCACTGAACCAAGGATTAATTATCAAGCATATTTTGCAGAGCTAATCAAGGTCATTTCTCTCTTAGAAGTCAAAAACAAAAAGAAAAGGAAAATAACCCAACAAACAAAAAAGACAAAAGCAAAATCAATAGAAAGCCCTGACTCAGGAAGTGGGAAAGCTGGATTCAGGTCTGTCCCTGAGGACTGTGTGACTCTGAGGTTCTCTCTGAGCTTCATTTCTGCAACAGTAAAGAGGAAATAGTAGTTTCTACCTCTCAGAGTTCGGGAGATTAACCAAAATCATCTATATTAGTGCAAATGACCAGTTATCCTGCAGATGCCTAAACAAACCCTGGGATAATTCTATTTTCCCTGGCAATCTCATAATATCTTGTAACTTATTTCTAAAAGTAGTCTAAGGACATACTAAGAGCCAATTACTATATGGAAACAGCATATGATTACTAATTTATTCTTTTAAAAAAAATAATTCCACACCACAATCTGATGTAATAGTTATTTAAAAATATAGCAATATGAGTACTCTGTTGTGAATATTGTTAATCAGCACATACACATTTTTGGCTTATTTGCTTTGAGCACTGGCCTTTGAAGATGCCCTCAGAATCATGTAATGAAGCAGAAAAGTAGGAGTCTATCAAGGCTCTTTGAGTCCTTAGGCCTCAGGCTCTGTTGCAACTGGGTAACTGCAACACATCTGTGGAGCTCTTTCCATAGCCAAACACTGTCCTGGAGACGCAGGATATTCAGAGAAATAAGACATAGTCATTGTCATTCATAGGCAGTAAAATCAGGAAAAATAGCATGCAATATTACAGGTAGAAATGTAAACAAACCATTGCCAAAACAGTGATGAAGGGCATTTAGCAATAATTTGCCCATCTGAGTACAAAGGACCACACTTTTTCTGCAGAAAATGCTAGTTACATGGAATTGTGTGTCATTTCATTCCATTTCCATAATACTTCATTTCTCCGAAATGTATGCTAACTGCTTCTCAATAGCCCTATGACATAATTAGAACCTGTGTTACTGTTTTCTTTTCATGCTTATGCCAGCTTGTAATGTTCAACAACCTGGTCAAGAAGTAGACTTCCAGTAGATCTTGGTTATTTTCCAAATTTAATTAACATATGAATCTCTGGGGAATAATGTTAAAAATAGACTTCCCAGAGTCAGAAATTCTAAATTCAGCAAATGCATTTTACTGAGCTTTTCAAGTGATTCTGATGCAATTTGTCCCCAGTCCACAATTTGAAAAAATGGAGGAAGTGATTTGGTTACAGAATGAGGCAAAAGAGATCAGTGTCGGCGGAGTGACGGGTGTGACATATAATAATAGGATTTTTGGTCATGGCATCAATTACTCAGCTCCTGCCATCTTTGGGAAGTGAACTGAGAGTTTGTAGAGATCATGTCTTTTAATTATTTGCAACAAAAATCTGGGGTAGATACTTTTAACTCTCTGTATATTACATAGAAGGAAAGAGCATGTGATAATTTCATGACCTGCTAGACAATAAATCCTGAGAATAATAGTCAAGACTCAGGAAGCAAGCAAAACCTTCTCGTGCAGCAGTAATCTATATCATTGAAACATTAATTGGATGCTTTGTATTGCTTTTGTTTTGCTTGAAACCCTGTTTTTATTTTTGTAATAAAATAATCAATGCTAATTACAGAAAATTTAAGGGGAAAAAAGGTGTGAAGAAATATAAGATCATGTATAAACCACAATCCAGAGATTGCTATTGATATTTTATTATTAGATTTTCCTTGGGACTTTTTCGCTGTAAATGTATATGTGTGTTTTTCTATGAATGTTTATGTTTTTAGATGTATATTTTATATTATGAATTTAATAGATAAGCACAGACTAATCTTATTTTTATTAAAGTATATATATACATTGAATATAGCTTGACAAATTTAACTCCCCAAATAATATAAATATAATAACACACCATGTATGACTGATTCATGTGTCTCATTTACATGAAATGCTCTATCCCTCTTTGGAAAGACTTCTCTTGGGATTTATGTTTGATATTTGTTCATGAGTGGCTAAAGATGAATGTTTACTTATATTAAAGTTTGCTGTTTTGCTGATGTGATGCTAAAGGCATCAAGGCCTCTGAGTTATGTTATGTACCAAAATTGATAGGCTGTTTTGTGCATGATTGAGGAATTCTTTGAAATATGCTTTTTGGTCACATCAAATGCAAATATATAGGTGTTTGGCTTGTTTTTTGTTTTCCTAAAGATACTTGTAGAAATAAAAGCCAACTTCTGTGTTGACTGAATTATATAATTCTCATTTTTAACTAACAAAAATGTTTAATGCATAATATAATGGTAATCAAGTACATTTTTTTTTGTTTGTGAATGTTAAGTGTTCTTAAATATTATTAAATGAGACTGACTTATGACACAGGATAAGTGTGACAAAGTGCTTCAAGGAAGAGATGGATGCACAAGGGAGGGAGGGAGCCAGGGATGGAGGAGAGAGAAGGTGGAAATGGTCAGAGAAGATGTGCTCTATGTTTCACTCTGGTTTTTTTTTTTTAATTAATTAATTTATTTTAATTGGAGGCTAATTACTTTACAGTATTGTAGTGGTTTTTGCCATATATTGACATGAATCAGCCATGGGTGTACATGTCCAGAGTGAACAGCGTGGGGGACTCATGTTCACTGTGGTTTTTAAAAGCACAAAGCTACTGGTTTCCACACTTTTCAGAGGCATTTCTGAGGTCATAACACAGAGAGTATAAACAATGCTGGGAGGCAGGGAACCTGGGTTTTCTCTCTTCTCTTCCTTGTGCCAGTTGGCTGAGTGCTTTGGCCTGACTGTGTGTTTCCAAAATAAGAATCTGGAGCTAAGTGGTCCCACAGGTCTTCCTCATTTAGAACTCCCTGAGAGATCATTGGGTGGGCGGGTGGGGGGGTTCCCTGGTGGCTCAGAGAGATCATTTGAGGCTCAAAAGAAAGGGGAAAAGGAAAGTTTCTCATAAGTCTGCAGACAGTTGTAAATGGATATCTTGAGAATGATGAACAGGTTTTATTTATGGAAAACCATACATCTGAATCCCAGCTACAATGTGTCTCTTTACAGTGTATGCTACCCATTTCTACTGATGAGGTGGCACTTTACCCCTCCTGAGAAATTTAAGTCTGTAGTTGTAAAGAACCTGCAATGCAGGAGACTTAAGAGATGCAGGTTCAATCCCTCAGTTGGGAAGATCCCCTGGAGGAGGGAGGGCATAGCAACCTACTCCAGTATTCTTGCCTGGAGAATTCCATGGGCAGAGGAGCCTGGTGGGCTATGGTCCATAGGTTTGCAAAGAGTCAGGCCCGACTGAGGTGACTTAACAGCATCTCACCCACCACAGGGTAATCTTGGGGAGATGAGGTCCCCAAGTACCCCTTTTGGTAGAAAGCAATGTGATCTCTGCCTGGGATGGTAGGGAAAATTATAGGAGAAACTAAGGATGTGATTAAGTTGATCTGTAGGGTGGACTGAAGGTAGGCTTCTACAGATTTCGACAGGGTGTCATACCCAAAGCTATATTCTAAGTCACTTCACTACAGGATTGGGCTTCCCTGTGTGGCTCAGACAGTAAAGCGTCTGCTATAACGTGGGAAATCCGGGTTCAATCCTTGGCTTGGGAAGATCCCCTGGAGAAGGAAACGGCAACCCACTCCAATACTCTTGCCTGGAAAATCCCATGGATGGAGGAGCCTAGTAATAGCCCATGTGATAGAAAAGAGTAGGACAGGACTTCACTTTCACTTTCACTTTTCACCACAGGAGAAATGGAAGGCCCAGTGTTTAGCTGGAGGACTGAGTGAAGTTATCGATGAGAAAGACAGAGTATGTTTTGCAGGAATACATGTTTGCCCCGCTTTTAGCTTATCTCTAAATGATGTACAATTCATTTTAGCTCAATTTAAATTTGTACATTTCAGGCACTGCATGTGCAAACTGCAAAGGATGCACAGTGTGTCTGCCTCAGTGTCTTTGTGCTGCTCTAATAACATTTCATAGATTGATGGCTATAACAACCCCAGGAGTATGTTGTCTCACAGTTCTCAAGGGTAGAGGAACAAAACCTAGGTGCTAGCAGGGCCCATCCCCTCTTATACCTTTTGGGGAGACTCGGTCCTTCCTGGACTCTTCTCAGCATCTGGGCTCCTAGCAGCAGCCCCTGTCTCTGCCTCTTGAAGACTGTCTCCCTGGTTCCATGTGACCACCACATCACATGTGACCATTTCCTTTTATTCAAGGTGTATCTGTTTCTTTTCTTCTTATAGGGACACCAGTCATGTTGGATTAGGGTCAACCTAATGGAGTATGATATTATCTTAATTTGATCATCTTGTGAAAAATCTATTTCTCATTAAAGCCTTGCATATTCACAGGTAGAGAGGATTAGGTATTCAAGAGATCATTTTCGGGGACACAGTTCAGCACGTAACTGTATCATTTCAGTCTCCTTTACAGGCTAATCACGGAAAAGACACAGTGGTAATGAAAATGTCTTGTCAAGGGTATACCTGCATGCTGTGTGCTGAGAGCATGCAGTAGGGGAACCTAGCCCAGCCTCTCCTGGAAGAGCTATCAGGCAGACAGGTAATGTCTCTAAGACCTGGATGGAGAGTAGGAAGTGACCAAAAAAAGACACAAAGGATGGCATTTCCAGGAAGAGCAAATGAATGTCAGAACAAGGTTCCAGGGGACCTTGATCCTGCACATTTGTTGGGCCCAAGCTAACCAAGATGAGTTTCTAGTTTAGAACATTTAGAAAATACATGAATGACTAAAAATATTTAAAAAATCAAACTCACTTGAACAGGAACAAAACAGAAGTTTTTGAAAATCCATCATCTGAACCATAGTTTGTCAGGAAGGAAATCTGCTATCTTAATTTTAGGGAAAAGAAAGATTTTTCTTCAATTTAATTTTTATTTTTTATTGGAGTATAGTTGATTTATAGTGTTATGTTAGTTTCAGGTATACAGCAGAGTAAGTTATACACATACATATACCCATTCTTTTTCAGATTCTTTTCCCATATAGGTTATTAGAGAATATACAATAGGACCTTGCTATCTATTTTATATATAGTAGTGTGTATATGCTAATCCCAAACTCAATTTTTTATCACAGATGATTCTTGAGCATGCCAGACTATTTACCTGTCCCCAAGGGAAAGAAGAACACTTTTCTTACTTTTAACTTTTTATTTTGCATTGGAGGATAGCTGATTAACAACATTGTAATAGTTTCAGATGGACCACAAAGGGACACAGCCACACATACACATGTATCCATTCTTCCCCATGCTCTCCTCCCATCTGGGCTGCCATGTAACATTGAGCAGAGTTCCCTGTATTACACAGTAGTCATCCATTTAAAATATAGTAGAGTGTAGCTGTCTATTTCAAACTCCCTAACTATCTCTATCCTCATTCTTCCCCCCAGCAACCACGAGGTCATTATCTAAGACTATAAATCTGTTTCTATTTTGCAAATAAGTTAATTTATATTATGTCTTTTTAGATTCCACATGTAAGGGATGCCATAGGATATTTTTGCTTTTCTATTTTACATCCTTCACTCACTGGGACAATCTCTAGGTCCATCCATGTTGATGACACTAATTCATTTTTTTGTGATAGCTGAGTAACATTCCATTGTGTATATGTATTGTTTTCTTTATCCATTCTTCTGTCAAGGGACATTATTTTGTTTCCATGTCTTGGTTATTATAAACAGTGCTGCAATGAACAATGGAGTCTATGTAACTTTTTGGACCATTTTTTTTTTCCAGACATATGCCCAGAATTGGGATTGTAGGGTCATATGATAGCTTTATATTTAGTTTTTTAAAGGGACATACATATTTGAACAACTTTCTGAGCACCAACAACAAGCCAGTATTCAGGTTATAGATGGTTTTTGGCACTGTTTCCTACTCTGGAGGACTGGATCTACAAAATGGATTGCTTACTTTAGGGACTGTTTACAAAGGGGTTAATATACAAGAAGAAATTAGGGAAATATACTATATTACAGACCTTTTAACAAAGGAACTGTTACTACTGTCAGGCCCATTCAGGTGAGGGGAAGGAGTGTGACCAGAGCAGAAAGGAGGTTAGGATGTTAAGAATCTGTGCCTTAGGACAGCTATGACCTCCAGCATGGAAAAAGCCAGCAAGGAGCCTGGGGAATAACTTCAGTCTATCCTTGCCCCTTTCAGTCTCTTTCCTATGTCTTCATGTAGCAAATTCTGCTAGATTTTAAAAGACAAGAGTACTGTAAGTTCTCTGCATTAGAATGTTCAAGTTGCAAACTTTCAAAGAAGTGAACCTGCTTTTGCATGTCCATCATGTAAATTAGTTCAGGTGTCTGGCATGCATTGCCATGCATCCTCTACAAGTGGTTGCAATTTTATGTACTTTACTGTACTGTACTGTATAGAGTACAGTAGTTCACTATCTTTACTTCAAGCCCAGATTGTCCAGAAGCAAGCAAAGAAGCAGCAGCAATGTAGCTGGAACTGCTAACTGCTCAGTGATAATGATGGAAATGAGAGAGTGGAGTGAGGTGAAAATATGGTCAGTCAGCTCACTCAGTCATGAGCTTTGCAACTCCAGGCACTGCAGCAAATTAGGCTTCCCTGTCTATGACCAACTCCAGGAGCTTGCTCAAACTCATGTCCATTGAGATGGTGATGCCATCCAAATATCTCATTCTTTGTCATTGACTTCTCCTCCTGCATTCAATCTTTCCCAGCATCAGGATCTTTTCCAATGAGTCAGTTCTTGGAATTAGGTGGCCAAAATATTAGAGCTTCAGCATCAGTCCTTCCAAGGACTATTTAGGACTGATTTTTTTTAAGATTTATTGGTTTGATCTCTTTGCAATCCAAGGGACTCTCAATGGTCTTCTGCAACACCACAGTTCAAAATCATCAATTCTTTAGCACTCAGATTTCTTTATAGTCCAACTCTCACATCCATACATGACTACTGGAGAAACCATAGCTTTGACTAGATGGACTTTTGTTGGCAAAGTAATGTCTCTGTTTTTTAATATGCTGTCTAGGTTGGTTATAGCTTTTCTTCAAGGAGCAAGTGTCTTTTAATTTCATGATTTCAGTCACCATCTGCAGTAATTTTGGAGCCCAAGAAAATAAAGTCTGTCACTGTTTCCATTGTTTCCCCTTCAATTTGCCCTAAATAGATGGGACTAGATGCCATGATCCTCATTATTTGACTGTTGAGTTTTAGGCCAACTTTTTCACTCTGCTCTTTCATCAAGATGCTCTTTAGTTCTTCTTTGCTGTCTGCCATAAGGTGATGTCATGTGAATATCTGAGGTTATTGATATTTCTCCTGACACACTTGATTCCAGCTGTGCTTCATCCAGCCTGGCATTTTGCAGGATGTACTCTGCATATAAGTTAAATAAGTAGGGTGGCAATATATGGCCTTGGCATACTCCTTTCCTCATTTGGAAACAGTCCATTGTTCCATGTCAGGTTCTAACTGTAGCTTCTTAACCTGCATACAGATTTCTCAGGAGGCAGGTAAGGTAGTCTGGTATTCCCATCTCTCTTTCTTTTTAATTAATATATTTATTTTAATTGGAGGTTAATTGCTTTTTTTTTTATCGGTGCAAGACTCACAACTTTATTTTCAAAATCAGCTTATTTACCCCAAGTTGTACATAATGAAATAATGGAATATGCAGAGTTATGCAGGGGCAGCAGTCCTGACCCTCATTGAGACCAGGCTTTCTTTTTGCATACCTTCCCCTATACAAAAGGTCTCAGGTGGTTTGCATTATCTTCTGGCCAAGAGGCCTGTTAACATTTTTATGGCTCTCTTCCTAGATAAATGTCTATCAACCAGAAAAACTCTTTTTCCCTAGAAGTGTTTTTTCTTTATTCTGCATCACCCTCAAAGTACTAAATAAAGTTACATTCCTGTAGAACAAAGGTGCAGTGGGTTATAACAAAGAAAGTACTTAACTCAAAGATCTAATGTTGCTAATACCAGGTCTACTACCTGTTTTTTCTATATTCCAACTATATCTACAAATAAAAGATATGAAAATTTGGCAGCAAGTATTGGCTCAACAAATGAAACCTTTAATCAGTCCTATTCTAATGATTTTGACTCCTTGGAAGCCTCTACATTCCTAGGATGTTTTAAGCCTCCTGTGCCTCTCACAGTTGGGAGGCCACAAACAATCACATGCACAGCTGTAAAAGTCCGGCAGGCAGGCTAGAAAGCCATCAGAGGGGTTTTTGGATTGAAACACTCTTATTATGCCCAGGAGATTTATTATCTAAAAGCTCTAAATTAACTTTTTCCAGAAAAAGGCGGTGGGGGGACAGCCTCCTGTTTATGTCAGAAGAGTAGGTGGAAAGTATAACACAGTAAAGCAGGCAGACTCTAGTTTTTCGGGGTGGATGCTCAGGAAATTCCAGGGGGAGCCCCTGAAGCCTGATCACGCCCTTGCGTTTTGTCAGGCTTCCTTCCTCATGACCTTTGCCACGGGTGGGATTCCTCACTCTGGCTCCCGGCACTGTACCACTGTTCATATCTACTCAATGTGTGTTTTAGTTCTCAGTTCAGTTTAGTCACTCAGTCATGTCTGACTCTTTGCAACCCCATGAACCGCAGCACACCAGGCCTCCCTGTCCATACTGTAGTGGTTTTTGCCATACATTGACATGAATAAGCCATGGGTGTACATGTGTCTCCCATCCTGAAGCCACCCTCTCACCTCCCTCCCCATCCCATCCCTCAGGGTTGTCCCAGTGCATCGACTTTGAGTGCCCTGTTTCATACATTGAACTTGGACTGGTAATCTGTTTCATATATGGTAATATACATCTTTCAATGCTATTCTCTCAAATCATCCCACACTTGCCTTCTTCTCCCACAGAGTATGAAAGTCTGCTCTTTATATCTGTATCTCTTTTACTGTCTTACATATAGGGTCATCATTACCATCTTTCTAAATTCCATATATATGCATTAATATACCATATTGGTGTTTTTCTTTCTGACTTACTTTACTCTGAATAACAGGCTCAGTTTTATCTACCGCATTAGAACTGATTCAAATGCATTCTTTTTAATGGCTGAGTAGTATTTCATTGTGTATATGTACTACAGCTTTCTTATCCATTCATCTGCTGACAGACAGCTAGGTTGCTTCCATGTCCTAGCTATTGCAAACAATGCTGTGATGAATTTTGGGGTACACACATATCTTTCAATTCTGGTTTCCTTGGTGTATATGCCCAGAAGTGGGATTGCTGGCTTGTATCGCCATTCTATTTCCAGTTTTTTAAGGAATCTCCACACTGTTCTCCATACTGGCTGTACTAGTTTGAATTCCCACCAACAGTGTAAGAGGGTTCCCTTTTCTCCACACCCTCTCCAGCATTTGTTGTTTGTAGAGTTTTTGATAGCAGCCATTCTGACTGGTGTGAGATGGTACCTCATTGTGGTTTCGATTTGCATTTCTCTGATAATGAGTGATGTTGAGCATCTTTTCATGTGTGTGTTAGCCATCTGTATGTTTGCTTTGGAGAAATCCCTATTTAGTTCTTTGGCCAATTTTTGATTGGGTCATTTATTTTTCTGAAATTGAGGTGCATGAGCTGCTTGTATATTTTTGAGATTAATTCTTTGTCAGTTGCTTCATTTGCTATTATTTTCTCCCATTCTGAAGGCTGTCTTTTCACCTTGCTTATAGTTTCCTGTGTGTGCAAAAGCTTTTAAGTTTAATTAGGTCTCATTTGTTTATTTTTGCTTTTATTTCTGTTACTCTGGGAGGTGACTCATAGAGGATCCTGCTGTGATTTATGTCAGAGTGTTTTGTCTATATTTTCTGCTAGGAGTTTTACAGTTTCTGGTCTTATATTTAGATCTTTAATCCATTTTGAGTTTACTTTGGAGTGTTAGAAAGTTTTCTAGTTTCATTGTTTTACAGATAGTTGGCCAGTTTTCCCAGCACCACTTGTTAAAGAGATTGTCTTTTCTCCATTGTATATTCTTGCCTCCTTTGTCAAAGATAAGGTGTCCATAGGTGCATGAATGTATCTCTGGGCTTTCTATTTTGTTCTATTGATGTATATTTCTGTCTTTGTGCCAGTACCATACTGTCTTGATTACTGTAGCTTTGTAGTATAGTCTGAAGTCAGGCAGGTTGATTCCTCCAGTTCCATTCTTCTTTCTCAAGAATGTTTTGTATATTATAGTTTTTTTTTTATTTCCAAACAAATTATGAAATTATTTATTCTAGTTCTGTGAAAAATACCATTGGTAGCTTGATAGGGATTGCATTGAATCTATAGATTGCTTTGTGTCATATACTTATTTTCACTATATTGATTCTTCCCATCCATGAACGTGGTATATTTCTTTATCTATATGTGTCATCTTTGATTTCTTTCATCAGTGTTTTATAATGTCCTGTATATAGGTCTTTGGTTTCTTTAGGTAGATTTATTCCTAAGTATTTTATTCTTTTCATCACAATGGTCAATGGAATTGTTTCCTTAATTTCTCTTTCTGTTTTCTCATTGTTAGTATACAGTAATGCAAGGGATTTTTGTGTATTAATTTTATATCCTGCAACCTTACTATATTTATTGATTAGCTCTAGTAATTTTCTGGTGATGTCTTTAGGGTTTTCTATGTAGAGGATCATGTCATTTGCAAACAGTGAGAGTTTTGCTTCTTCTTTTCCAATCTGGATTTCTTTTATTTCTTTTTGTTCTCTGATTGCTGTGTCTAAAACTTCCAAAACTATGTTGAATAGTAATGATGAGAGTGGGCACACTTGTCTTGTTCCTGACTCTAAGGGAAATGCTTTCAGTTTTTCACCATTGAGGATAATGTTTGCTACAGTTTTATCATATATGGCTTTTATTATGTTGAGGTATGGGCTTCCCTTGTGGCTCAGCTGGTAAAGAATCTGCCTGCAATGTGGGAGACCTGGGTTCAGTCCCTGGGTTGGGAAGATCCCATGGAGAAGGGAAAGGCTACCTACTCTAGTATTCTGGCCTGGAGAATTCCATGGACTGTATAGTCCATAGGGTCGCAAAGAGTCAGACACAACTGAGTGACTTTCACTTTCACTTTTCACATGTTACTTCTATGCCTGCTTTCTGGAGTGTTTTTATCATAAATGGATGTTGAATTTTGTCAAAGACTTTCTCTGCATCTATTGAGATAATTATATGATTTTATCTTTCAATTTGTAAATGTGTTGTATCACTTGATTGATTTGCATGTTATTCCCATCTCTTTAAGAATTTTCCACAGTTTGTTGTGATCCATACAGTCAAAGTCTTTATCATAGTCAATGAAGCAGAAGTAGATATTTTTCTGGAATTCTCTTGCTTTTTCTATTAGCCAATGGCTGTTAGCAATTTAATCTCTGGTTCCTCTGCCTTTTTAAAATCCAGCTTGAACATCTGGAAGACCTGGAAAAGATGGTAAATGTTGCTTATTCTTACACAATATTACAGTATAGTACTATATAGCCGATTGTGTTAGTTGGATACCTAGGCCAACTTTGTTGGACATATGAACAAATTGGACTTATGAACTCACTCTCAGAATGGAGTTCACTTGTTTATAGACAACTTACTGTACTTAGGTAAGGCTTTTAGTCAGCTTTCCTGGGCACAGAGAATGCTGTAGAAGGGCAGAGAGTACATCCAGTGGAGCAAATGGAAAATGAACTGTCCAAATAAACCCGGGGTGGGGGGTGGGGAAGTTACTTGCATTCATTAAGGATGAAAGTTGGTTGTGAAGTAGGATCAGTGAATGAAATTCACAAGCCATGCAAATATATGAAGTATGAATTTGTTCATTAGATTCCCATCTGAAGCAGAAAGAACCTTCATTTGCAGCTTGAAAGAAAGTGAGATTAGAATGAATTCAAGGAACATTCATGAAAGAGACACTTAAGAGAGCTAGCTGACTCTCAAAGTTGGTAAACCATGCAAGTGGTGAATAATTAAGGACAAGCGAACCACTAAGAGAAACAGTGACATATACTAATGTAATGTTTTATTCAAAGGGACACCTGGGACCTATGCCTCTATCTGATGACTCTATCTAAGTCTTTTAGTCTGAATGTGGACAGTTTCAGACAATGATGTGAAGTTCGTGTTCATCCTTGGCTGCAACAGCCTAGTTGGGCCAGTACAGAGGAATGTATTTGAAACAACAAGGAATCTAGTTCGACTTGGAATTGTATTGCTTAGTGAAAATGAATGGCGTAGACTCATAGAATAAGTTAGATGCCATCAGAAAGTAAGGAAGTGCTGGGCACTACAATCAGTGCAAAGAGCAAGACAGGAGTGGAGAAAGATTAGGGCACAGTAAGAAGCTGGAATGAGTGAACATCCAAAGTACCTGTGTGGGAAGTGTGTGTTGTTGATACACAAAAATGTGCGAGTGAAACATCAGATTGGTTGAGTCATGATGTGCAGATGATATCAGACATTATCATGAATACTTCTGTGAAGAGGATTTTTAAATAAGACTAATATTTAAATCAGTGGCCTTTGAATTAAGCAGATTGCCCTCCAAAAAGCCAGATGGCCTTATCCCATCAGCTGAAGGCTCAGTAAAACAAAGACTGACCTCCTCCAAGCAAGAAGAAAGTCACCCAGCAGACTATCTTTCTGCTTGAACTGCGATAGTTTACTAGATTTCCAGCCTACTGGTCTATCCTCCATATCCTGGGAACCAATTAGGCACTGGTGGGGGGGGGGAATATATATATATATATATATATATATATATATATATATATATATATATAAAGTGCAACAGCTCGTATCCAAGGGCTGGCATTGAGTGAGCAGGCAAGAAGAGTTACTGATTGGAGGAGGTACAGTGAAGGATTGTCAGCAATAGGAGACAGAGGGCAAGCTGCAATTTCACTCACACCTGATGTTGATGAAATACACTTTTGCATCTTTGAAAGTCTGAAACTTGAAAGTTTGTATGTAGGGGTCTTACTGTATTCTGAACTGAGCTTGAGTCACTCCTGCTATTTGTAACCTTTCCTACAAGTCCAAGAGTGAAAAGTGTCCTGTTGCTCCTCATTGTTCCAAGATCCATCATTGCTCCCCTGTCTCCCCTAAGCCTATTCTTCTCCCAACATAAGTGTCACTAGTGGAAGGAACACAGGTTTTGGAGTCACATTGGTGTTCCTATCTTAGCGCTGGCACGTTCTAGTTGTGTGACCTTGGACAAGTCATTCAACATTTCTGGATCTTGGTTTTCTTATCAGGGACATGAAGATGATAAAATTGTCTGCCTTTTGAGATTAATCTGAGGAATATGTTATATATGGCAAGTTCCTTGTCCCAAAACGTAGATGGTCATGAAACAGAGTAGACAGATATCATGGTGTAATATTAACCGTGACCTCTTTCACTCTTACTGCTCTTCTAGTAGTATAGATAGAACCTATGACCATCTGAGTGGTGAAAATGAATGGTTGCTCAGTCATGTCCAACTTTCTGCTACCCCATGGACTATCCATGGAATTCTCTAGGCCAGAATACTGGAGTGGGTAGCCTTGATCTTCTTCAGGGGTTCTTCCCAACCCAGGGATCGAACCTAGGTCTCCCACATTGCAGGCCGATTCTTTACCAGCTGAGTCACAAGTGAAGCCCCCAATTGAGTGGTAAAAGGTAACTATTTCCTCTTGCCAGCAATGGTGTTTTTATTCCTTCTGTGTTGCCACAGATTTCAGAGACCTTAGAAGCCTGGAGGGAGCATGTCTGAGGGGAAATTTCCAGTATCAATAAGGCAGAATTAGAAGCAAAAGACACTCTGACAAGATTTTCCCTAGAGCTTGACATTTCAACTGACTCTACTGTTTACATTTTGCCATTTTGAATTGTTAACAAGACACCTTGTCAACATGTTAAAAGATATTTTCCAGCCACACAGCTTTTCCTCTGTGCAGTATAATTGCATATTGATATGCAAAGTTGTTTGTCTAGAACCACTAACAAAAACACATTTATTTCCTGTCTTGATTGATACAAAACCTGTTTCATCTGGCTAGACCTGTACAGAGACCATCAGGCACTAAAGAGAAATTTGCAAGGAAGATTTGGTCAAATCTTGAAAGCAAAACTTGTTTTCCTTCTCAAATAGCTCCTAATTCATTTACAAGCCACCTTGGGAATTTCTATGTCTTATCACTCTTATGTTATGATGCTGTTATGATGCTCTGTTTCTCACTCCTTTGGCAACAGGCTCTGTTTTCATTAAAACTCATCAAAGCATGCATGATGGAGTAGGTAAGGAAGCTGCAATTGAAATCTCTCTAATATTCCTGCACATAATTGTGCAGTGGGATTGCAGGTAATAGATTATCATCCAAGTCATTGACAGAAAGAAAAAAAAAATGTCCGTTTAGTTCAGTCTAATAGTTGTTGGCTTTGCTTTCCAAAGTTAGAGCAATGTCATTGAGGTGACAGCCTTACATATGGACTGCACAAGAGTCTGTCAGTATAGAGGAAATAAGAGTTACTCATGACACACTCACTTATGGCACATTTGTTTCCCCCAAGCTTCTTAGTACATTGTTAATTTTTTGAAGCTGTATTTTATACCAAGAGGAGTAGAATTCAGTTGCTGGTGCCATATATATTTGTAATCAAGTTCTGTTTTGGTTTCTCCTATTGGCTGATTTCTATCCCAAACACTCCAGTTTACACATACACACACACACACCAAAAAGGAAGTATTAGCTTCCATTATCTGCCAAACTCTTCTACAGTTTGTAGAAGCTGGGCTGGGCTCAAGTTCTCCAGGTTCTGCCATCATGGCAGAAGTACTGTTGCCAAAATATTGTGACTTGATTACAAACTGTGTAAAACTGTGCTAAATATCTGTTGGTCATGAGACTAGTTTGAGATGCATTACTTTGAAATATTGTTCTTTTCTTTACAAATGTGCTAATGAGGCTGCTGCTTCTGCTGCTGCTGCTAAATTGCTTCAGTTGTGTCCAACTCTGTGCAACCCCAGAGATGGCAGCCCACCATGCTCCGCTGTCTCTGGGATTCTCCAGGCAAGAACACTGATGTGGGTTGCCATTTCTTTCTCCAATGCATGAAAGTGAAAGGTGAAAGTGAAGTCACTCAGTCGTGTCTGACTCTTTGCGACCCATAGACTGGAGCCTACCAGTCTCCTCCATCCATGGGATTCTCCAGATAAGAGTACTGGAGTGGGCTGCCACTGCCGAGGCTAGTGAGTTATAGAAGAGGATTCCAGCTAGAACCAGCTGATTTAAATCTCTGGCTCTGCCTACTTCTCCATACTTCTTATCAAAGGACAGGAAAGCATGGAAGGCAATCGTCGTCTATTTGAATCAATATGCATTGGTTGTTTGCTCTGTCTAGGCACTGACAAGGCACTTAAGATATAGAAAAGATTCAGGTATGGTCCCCAAGTTCCACGGAATATATCATCTCAAGTTCTTGTGATAAAAAAGAAAAAAAAACCACCCAGATCTTTCCCACTTTGATTCATAATTCATATATCAGCAAGAGTGATGCTTTAAAAACAGGCCTGCCCACACCTTCTCACCCCTTTATCCTGCCTGTGTAAATCACAAGCTTTTAATTCATGGATTATATTTTTTTTAAGGACACAGTTGTGAGGATACATGAATTCATATGCATTAATTGAAACTCTTAGAACAATTTCTGGTACATATTCATCCTCCAAATTATCATGCTTATTATGTATTATAGTTATTTCCCTTGGGTCCACAAACAAGTTTTCTTGTCTTTGTATCTCAGTTTCTCTCTCTGTAAATGGAGGGTTGATGATGTCTTCTTATGATTGAGATATAGTCAAGTTAAATGAATTAATGTTTAAACAATGTTGGAGAGTGATTGACACCTAAGAAACTGAGGTTTTTCTCTTTATCTTCTCGCCCCTTCTCTTGCAACTGTGTCCCTTGTCTGTGGGCAGCAGGCTCATCACAATCCAAGGAGGATGCTACAGATTGTGTCTCCTGATGGTCCAGTTGTTGTTGCTCGGTTGTGACTCACTCATGAGTGACATATGCACTGTGGCTCACTAGCAGTTTAATCAGTTGGAATAATGCCTGTATTTTACTTCTATTAGGTTGGTACAAAAGTAACTGAGATTCGAAAGTAATCGTAGTTGGTGTAAAAATAATTGTGGCTGACTTTTGCACCAACTGCAATTACTATTTTGCACCAACTGCAATTGCTGTTTTGCAAGAACTGCAATTACTTTTGCATCAGCCACAATAACTTTTTAACTTCAATTACTTTTGCACAAATCTCAATTACTTTGGCACGAACTGTAATTACTATTACTTTTGTGCCAACCACAATTATTTTTAAACCTCAATTACTTTTGCACCAACTGCAATGTATTTGCACCAGCCACAATTACTTTTGCACCAAACTAATATTTCAGAGGGACAGTTTGCTTTCTGTAGACCAAGTAAGTGTCTTCCAGGGGACTTTTTGAACTGAACAAGGATGGTCATCCAGCTGCTTAGAAGACGGAAGACTTTTAAAATGTCAGTCTCCCTGTTTAATACATCTGCTGTCAGTCAGGGGCTTCCCAGGTGGCTCAGTGGTAGAGAATTCACCTTCAAATGCAGGAGATGCAGATTCGATCCCTGGGTCAGGAAGATCCCCTGGAGAAGGAAATGGCTACCTACTCCAATGTCCTTGCCTGGGAAATCCCATGGACAGCGGAGCTGGCAAGCTATAGTCCATAAGCTCGCAGACAGTTAGACATGACTTAGTAACAAAACCACCACCACACTGTCAACCAAGACCTGGTGACCACATAGAGCTTCTAGAAGGCTGATCTCTTAGGTAAAGCTGGGGAATAGATCGGCTTTTGTGAAAGGCCCAAGCTTTAAAGTGGTCTCTCTGGACTAGCGGCAGACTGCATGATCTCCTGCTAAATTGTGCCATTAAATAAAACTACTACATTGTAAAGCTATAGAATTACCATGAAATTAAAGCATTGTCACCTTTGAATTGCCAAGAGTTTTCACAGGCACTTAGAGAAATGCCTTTCACACACACCACTTTAGCAGGGCCAGGTGATTCCAGCCAAAGTGAGTGAGAACAGAAAGCACATGACAAAGTTGGGGAAAATTATTGTAATGTGATTTTCACAGATTTAGTTGATCGTTCATAAATGCACATCCAATTACTAACTCATTTCATGGATTATTTTATTAAACTTTTATTTATTTACCCATTCATTAATTCTGTCATTTATTTATTTCTGCATTTATTTTTTCATGGGCTTGGTTACTGACAGGGCTTCCCAGGTGGCACAGTGGTAAAGAATCTGCATACAGTGCAGAAGATTAGAGTTCAATCCCTGGGTCAGGAAGATCCCCTGGAGAAGGGAATGGCAACCCATTCCAGTATTCTTGCCTGAAAAATGCCATGGGCAAAGGAGCCTCCATACACATTACTCATTCATTCAATCAATCAATCAGTCACTTAGACTAAGTCCCCTACATATGAATGAGTTCTGTTCCTAGAGCACATTTGTAAGTCCGATTTGTTTCTAAGTCCAATAAAGTTAACCTAGGTACCACAATCAGATATAGAGTACTGTACCGTATTTTTCACACCAATAATACATAAAAACAAGAAAGTACTGCTTAAGAGAAGTCAGCCAGTATTGGGTCAAGTACCAGAAGTCATGTTGATTATCAATATACTGATCAATATGTTTACTATATTAAATGTAAAAAAATGGGCTTTATTGCTGAAACCAATGTTTTACTAAATAACATAATGAATGTTTTATGTAGTTTGTAAGTCAACTGTACTTAAATAAAAAAACAATAAACCAAAAAAAAGCACAAAAAATAAAGAAAATATCTTATTCTTACATTAAATACCTTGAAAAGTACAGTAGTACAGTTGAACGGCTGGTGTAAGGTAGGTGGCACACATGTTCTCATCTTTGAAGGTTTGCAACTTGAAGGTTTATATTTAGGGCACTTACTTTATTCAGCTGGTCATTTATGATAAGCCATTAAAATAACCTTTGAGCACTGGCTGGACTAAGCACCAAGGTTTCACAATGAATGTTTGTATTATTCTCAAGAAATTCACAGTTCAGAGAGGGAATCAGACGTTGTAACAGTTTTTACACCTGGTATGGCAAATAGTGTAGCAACCAATAGTACAGAAAGAATACAAAGGAGTCAGTGGTTATATCAAGGGGTGCATGGAGACAGCACAGTGCTCAGAGAAGATGCGCTTGAAGAGATGCCCTCTGAGTTGAATTTTACACTAGAAACAGCTAACGTTTAATCAAGTTTCTATTTGTTGGAGATGCCATGATAGGCACTTTGCATTCATGAGGCCATTCAGGTTTTTAGAAATCATGTGAAGAAGGTATCATTATTTCCATTTTACAGAGCAAGGTGCTGAAATCTTGAGAGGCTAAATAAATTGTCCAAGCAAACAGTGAAGTTGGATCTAATTTGTGATTCCCGTTCCCTGGTTCCTATGCTCTGAGGCCAGTGAAGACCCAAATGTCAGTTCACACAGACCCTTCCTCTCCCTGTGTTGCTCCCATCCATTGGTGAAGGCCACAGTGGAAAGGTTTTCCAGGAAGTGATCCTGCAGGGAGAAGATCTGCATCATTCCTTCCTGGATTGCCACTTTTTGTTGTTGAGTCGCTAAGTTGTGTCTGACTCTTTGCAACTCCATGGACTGCAGCACAACAGGCTTCCCTGTCCTTCACTATCTCCCAGAGTTTGCTCAAACTCATATCCATTGAATCTATGATGTTATCCAACCATCCCATCCTCTGTCACCCCCTAATTGTTCTAAGTATTTGATGAAAATTATATAAAATAAAGTTGCTTAAGTTTTCTTTCTTTTAAAAATGAACTGAGACACACATTTAAAATGGAATTTTCTAGGCTTGTTCCCAGCAATGTTTATTCAGTACATTTAGGGCTATGATAAAAATAACATTTTTAGCAAGCACCTGAAGATTTTGGATCTTGGGAAACAGCTATATTAAGGTGATTATCACAGTGTACAGCATTTAATAATTACCTTCTTTCTTTGTCTCCCCACTTCTAAGCAGGGTGGGAGAACTAGTCAGTGATTAAAAGAGCTGCTCTTTTTAAGACCCAAACACAAGGCTTACCCTGCCCCTTCTTGATGGAACTTTCACCGCACATTTTTTATTGCGGATACCTGGAGAGCCCTTCCTCGTGGTGTATGGGGATCAGGACACAGTCCAAACAACCTGTATTTATTGAGGCTCCTCTGTGCTCCATGCTGTATGAGCCACTATAAATCACTGACCCTTGTACTCTAGGACTTACGCTTAACTTCCAGCTCTTAAAACCTTTCCCTTTAGGTCATTCTGTTTAATTTGCCCAGTTATCCCATAGATTCTCAACACCAGGGGATATTGAGCATCTTCATTTCTATGAGACTCAGTTTCTTCATCTGTATAATAGGAATGATCAGTTAATTTTACCTCAGTGGGTTCATGTGTGGGTTAAATAAAATTAAATGAGCAATGTACCTCATGTGCTCAGTACAATATGTAGCATTCTCTAAGTGCTCCTGAGATAGAAGCCACAATCACCTAGCTCCATCATCTTGTTTGTATGTGTGCTCAGACATATCCGATTCTTTGCGACCCCATGGAGTGTAGCCCAGAGGCGCCTCTGTCCATGGAATTTCCAAGCAAGCATGCTGGAATGGGTAGCCATTTCCTTCTCCAGTGTATTGTCCTGACCCAGGGATCAAACCCACATTTCTGTGCCTCTGTAATCATCATGAGCCGTGTGCACATGTGCTCCATCTTGTCTGACTCTTTATGACCCCATGGACTGTCGGCCTGCCAGGTTCCTCTGTCCATGAGATTTCCCAGGCAAGAACAGTGGAGTAGGTTGCCATGCCCTCCTCCAGGGAATCTTCCTATATCTCCTGCATTGGTAGGCAGATTCTTTACTGCTGAGCCATTGGGAAGAACTAAATGTTGAAGGAATCAGGGACAGAAGCGATCAAGTAAGGCTTTGTTGGAGACATAGAGCTTAGTTATGAAGTTGAAACATATGTGTCTTGAGTTAGGCAGAGAAGAGAAAAGAGGAAAAATCAATCTTGATGAGCTCAGTGACATCATGGATGTGGTGATGCAGCGAGCTTGTGCCTAAGGGCTCCTTGACTCATTTGAAGGCTCTTGGCTCATCCGTGTGTTTTAATACAGTCTTACCTTTGGGCAAACACTTTTCTTGTTCAGAAGAATGAAATAACAAGTGGGAGTCAAAGGTTTCTCCCAGAAATCTTGCTTTTGCTTTGAGCCCAGAATTCTGGGGAGAGATGATGAATCAGTCAGTCTGTACATTACAAAGAATAAAAAAGCCCAAAAGGTACTAGCAGTTTGTGATTCCACATTTTGTGATGCAGGGAAAGCAGAGGGACCCTTTATCTAGGAGCCTTTATTCTTCATGGATCTTCACAGCAGGTGAGCTCTAGTCTCCTGAGCACCGAACAGCCATGCCTGCTGTGTGCACAGAGTTTGACTCTGTTCTATTTGTATCTTCTTGTAAAGAGGAGCTGATAAGAGACATTGGCTGGGTCGACCATCTGTGGTGACAGTTTCCATGTGCTATTTTCCCTGCCAGCTGTGGGTGTCCTGGCTAACTCTTATGACTTAGATATGACTTTGTTCTGGAATGACATGTACTCATCTCCTTCTCCCTTATTGTTTGCTCTTATGACTTTCTTCAGTCCATCACCTTTCTCATGGCTCCCCCTTGAATCCGCATAATCAGTAAACATCTGCCCAATCCAGCATCGATGGCAAGTGCTTGGGCATGGCTTGCATCTCAGCACTGATACTTCCTAGTTTTGTCAAGTTATGTGATCCAAGGAGTTGCTTGGCTTCCTTGTTCCTTAGTTGCCTTCTTGGTCATTACAAATAGAGCCTATGTATGAGACTGTTGTGAGTTTATAGGAGTTAATCATTGTAAACCACAAGAAAACCATTTTCTGGCATTATATACCCCATATGCACTCGTTTATAACATTATTTTCATCACTCTGTTCTCAGAAACCTTGACACTGGCTTCTTGCTGTTTCTGAGGTATAATGATTAAAATGAAAGTGAAAGTGAAAGTGAAAGCCACTCAGTCGTGCCCAACTCGTTGCGACTCCATGGACTTTACAGTCCACGGAATTCTCCAGGTCAGAATACTGGAATGGGCAACCTTTCCCTTCTCCCAGGGGATCTTCCCAACTCAGGGATCAAACCCAGGCCTCCCACATGGCAGGCAGATTCTTTACCAGCTGAGCTACAAGGGAAACAATGACGAAAATAATAACTAATAAACTTCAGGCATGTGTAACACCTGGTGCCTTGAAAGCCCCCCTACAAATTAATTCAACAGCAATAACAAATACTTCCATTTGAAAATGGATGAGCTACCATGGTATGGATGATTGAATTTGATAATACTTTTAAACTTTTATTATGTTAATTAATTAAGTAATTTTGACTGTGCCCCATGCATAGGGATATTAGTTCCCCAACCAAGTGTGGAACCCATGTCTCCTGCAGTGGAAGTGCTGAGTCTTAACCACTGTATCACCAGGGAAGTCCTGGAAATAGTGTTTGCTTTTGGAAAACTATTTAGTCCGTTGTTCTTAGCTCTGTGTGTGTGTGTGCGGTGTGTGTGTGTGTGTGTGTGTGTGTGTGTGTGTGTGTGTGTGTGTGTGGTTGTAAGAGCACATTCACATGGATTTTCTGGGGCAGAGTAGATGGTTTTGAGCCTTTTCTATATGTGAAGCATTGTGTGAAGCTCTATCTTGTTTTCCTCAAAGTTTTATTCTGAAAAATTCAAACCTACAGAAAAGTTGACAGAATACTAAAATGAGCATCCATAAACTTTTCACCTAAACTCTCCAAATATGAACATTTTGCCCCATTTACCCACATTTGTGCTACTCTTAGCTCCTCTCTCCCTTTCTCTCTCCTGTCCTTTCTTTGTCCTCATAGAAAAATGTTTATTTCTAAACTATTTGAAAGCAGACTGTAGACATGGTGATAATTTAAATCTGAAGACTTCACTTGTACCAATATACACAATGCTATATAAGCACAAAACTAAAACCATAGTTTAGTTTTATTTTAATAGTAAGAACAATAAAGATCACTTTAATGAATGTTATCCAATATATAATTCATCTTGTCCCTACACTGTCTTTTATAGCAATGTCTTTTTGTTTGACTCTCAAGCACTTTCTATATGTGGGATTTAATTGCCCTGTCTTTTTAATTTCTTTTAACTAGAAAGCCAGGTCCCCTACACCATCTTGTTTTGGTCATTTTTCAAGACAGACATTAAATTTTTGAAGAGTACAAACCAGTTATAATTAAAATGTTCCAAAGTGGAGAGCAGTAAGAGAGGGATGGAGTGGGAGTTTGAAGTTATGAGATGTAAACTGTTACACAGAGAATAGATAAGCAAGGTCCTATTGTACAACACAGGGAATTATATTCAATATCCTGTGATAAATCATAATGGAAAAGAATATTTTTCACGTATATATTTCATGTATGATGTCCAACTCTTTGCGACCTCATGGACTGTAGCTCGCCAGGCTCCTATGTCCATGAAATTCTCCAGGCAAGAATACTGGAGTAGACTGCCATTTCCTCCTCCACATTACCTTCCTGACCCAGGGACTGAACCCATGTCTCTTGCATCTTCTACATTGGCAGGGAGATTCTCAGCTGTACCACCTGAGAAGCCCCCTTGTATCAGTTGAAACTTATAAATTATTTTACTTTAATATGTTTTTACTATTATCATTACATTTATTGATGCTCAGATTGTCCCATGTATAGCTGGTAATGATCCCTTTAAATCTGTTCCTATGTCTTTCGTGAGTGACCTCATTAATCTTGGAACACTTGCATGCTTTCTAGTCCAAGATGTTCCAATATGTTACCTTGAACTTTCCCTGCCTGACCCAGACTCAGATGTTTTCCCAAAGAAGCCTAGTCCCTTTTTGTAGCACATGGTATTTGAAAATTAAGATCTAGATGTTTGGTTTTTTTATTGCTTCTCCATCTTTCTTATGGACACAGGTAAAAAATGCATGTGTGTGTGTGTTTAATTTATGAATTTATATACTTAACTTTAATGCAAATCCACCACCATCAGATCTTTTCTCATCATTCCATCATCCATATGTACTTCTCTTCTCACATACTGAGAAACTATCCCAACAAAATCAATGTATGTATACCTATGGCTGATTCATGTTGATGTTTGTCAGAAACTAACACAATTCCGTAAAGCAGTTATCTTTCAATTAAAAAATAAATAAATTTAAAAGTGAAAAAATATATTTTATAATTTATTCTATCCTATAATACTCATAAACAGATTCAGAATCAAATACCAATGTCACTACTTATAACAAGGTAAAGATTGACTTAAATTTTGCATTTTGTTTTTAGACTATAGCCTCAGGATGTATAGCTGAAGAGAATACTGTATTTTAAAAGTTACTTTAATTATTTTTTTCTCCTTTGTGGTTATCTTATCTATTTAATATATAGTCAAGCTTTTTTTATATTCAGTTTTGTTGTTTGTCTCTTTTCATCTTTATGATTTAATTTTATGTTTTAAAAATGTAAAATATTTTCTTATTACAAAAACCAAATATAGCAACAATGGTTGACTGGTTACATCTTGTTCTCTCTCATAGTCTTCACTCTGCTCTTACCCATCTGCTCTATATAATCATTTAGTTTGTCCTTGTCTGTAGCCCTATTTCTCCTTTCTTCTTACAAAACCCGTAGCATAGTCTTTTGCACCTTGTCACCCTGAAATGATTCTGTCTATCCTGGAAATAATTCTAGATTAGTTTAAAGAAATCTTACATGGTCTTTATAATGGTTACACAGTATTTCACTGTGTCAGTTAACTATCCTCTATTCGATCAGATAGCCGTTGGTATATATTTATATTTTTCTAATATTCTGCTATTTGCAATAGATATTCTGGGCTGTATGACAGAATTTCAAGTACATATCGAAACATAGTGTCCTATCATATCACTTTGTGGTTGATTTTAAGTACTGTCACTGAAGCCAGTAAAAATATTAGTAGTCTGTTGAAGGTTTAGTTCAGTGATAAGTGAATACCTACTGTGGGTCAGGTGCTAGGCAGGCAAGGACTTATGAGACATTCTTTTCCCTTGCTGAGCTTGCAGTTTATGGAAGGGTCTGAGTAAACAAGCTGGCATAACAGTACTTGAGTGAGACAAACATGGGGTGCTGGTAGAGTTAGAAAAGTTTTCCCACTGGAGATGAAGTTGGCACGTCATTGATACTGTGATGAAAGAAAGATGAATAATTTCACTTTCTTCTTGAGCTTTCATTTGGTCAACCACCTTCAAAACCAGAATTTACGATCCATGGAAGAAGAACAAGTAGATTCTTCCATTTTCACAAGGCTTGTCTACTTTTGTGACCTGGAGAGAGGCAACATAAATGCTGGGTATCCTTTCTGAGGACTTGTTTTTTAATCACTAAGTCTGAACCCATGCAGATCCTATGGACTGTGGCACACCAGGCTTCCCTGTCCTTCACTATACCCAAAGTTTGCTCAAACTCATGTCCATTGAGTTAGTGATGCTATCTTACCATCTCATCTTCTGGCACTGCTTTCTCCTCCTGCCTTCAGTCTCTCTCAGCATCAGGGTCTTTTCCAATGAATCTGTTCTTCACATCAGGTGGCCAAAGTATTGAAGTTTCAGCTTCAACATCAGTCCTTCCAATGAATATTCAGGGTTGATTTCTTTTAGGATTGACCAGTTTGATATCCTTGTTGTCCAAGGAACTCTCAAGAGTCTTCTCCAGCACACAATTCAAAAGCATCAGTTCTTCAGTGCTCAACTTTTTTTATGGTCCAACTCTCACATCTGTACATGACTACTGAGAAAACCATATCTATGACTATACAGATGTTTGTCAGCAAAGTGATATCTCTGCTTTTTAATATACTGTCTAGTTTTGTCATAGCTTTTCTTCCAAGGAGCAAGTGTCTTTTAATTTCATGGCTGAAGGACTAAGGCAAACCTTTTGCAATCAGTTTTTACCCTGTGAGTTCCATCTTGGCTAGCTTAACTCTTCCAAAGAAAGGATGTACTCAGTCACTCAGTCATGTACAATTTGTGACCCTCTGGACTGTAGTCTGCCAGGCTCCTCTGTCCATGGGATTTTTCAGTCAAAATACTAGAGTGGGTTGCCATTTCCATCTCCAAGGGATCTTCTCAGCCCAGCGACTGAATTTGCGTTCTCTTGCACCTCCTGCATAGGCAGACAGATTCGTTACCACTGTGCCATCTGGGAAGCCCAGGGACTACTATCTACTGTATACTTGTGATTCAGGTACTGGGTAATATATATTCTCTTAAAGTGTAATCCACATGGTAAAGTATGGGTAGAAATTGTTTCTCATTTGCATTTTGAGGAAACAGAAGTTCACAGAGTTTGGAGAGTATTCCAGCATCACTCTGTTAGTAACTGACAAATCTAAGGATTGAATTCAAGTTGGATCCAGTGCCTAGATTTTTCCTCAGAAAGCACCACGACAGTGCTTATCACAAAGGTGGTCCTAAAGACCTCATGAAAATGTCTCACAGCAACCAAAGCCCCTCTCTGATCATCAGGTGACTTTGATTTGCAGTCTGCTTTCCCTTCTTCCCCTGCCCAGGAGGTGGGCACAGGCTCAAAGCTGTGGTTTTTCTGGTAGTCATGTACATATGTGAGAGCTGAACCATAAAGAAGGCTGAGCACCGAAGAATTGATGGTTTCGAATTGTGGTGATGGAGAAGCCTCTTGAAAGTCCCTTGGACAGCAAAGGGATCAACCCACAACCCCATACATGCTGCTGTGAATCTTTTAATTTCCATGGGAACGTCTTTCTCAGAACCAGCTATAAATCCCTCGAGCTCAGGGTCCAGCATGGCGTTCAGCCTGGTAACCCTCAAGATACTCAGTCCCTAAGTGTGTTCTGTATACAGTCGACTTTTCATGAATTTTCTTTGGATAAACCAGTTAATCAGAAACAAACAAGCACCATGCAATTGCACATGAAATCCATTCAAGATCACGCCCCCTCCTCTAAGATCAGAAAACAGATTCCCCAGGTCTCTTTGATGATGCCACTAATTTTAAAGCAAAGGAAAAGGAAAATAACCCACCAAAGGTATATAAGAAGTAAAGGCTCAGGGAAGTAGTACGATAAATCATGGCCAAGTATGTTGTCTGGAAGTCATAAAGTGTGTGGTCCATGTGGGCTGGTGTTGGAACGGCAGTGGCTGGAATGGGTTCCCCACCCCCCTGCAGCCTGCAGGGCCTACTTCCAGCTAATGCACCATGTATGGTGACTCTATCAGGAGCCTTAAATCAGTAATGCTCCCTCTTCCAAACAGCAGAAGCTCAGACACTGAAAGCAACCATATCTTCAGTGGTTTTAGCAGACAAGGAAGATGCTCACCTTGGCCCCTGGGCTGAGCCACAAGAGAGTGAAAACTCTTGCAGAAATTCTGAAACCTTTTAAAGAAGTTGAAAACTGTTTTACACCTCTTGTCTTCCTTCCTTTTAAAGATTGAGGGGAAGGTTCACGGACCCCCTCATCAGAAGTTCCCAGAACTGTTTCCCACAATGAAATGATGCCTCTGCTCCTTCCTGAGTCACTTCATCAGCAGGGCTTGTGACTGTTCAACTCTTATTTCAAGGCCAGTACCCTGAGTCAGCCTCTGAGTTCTGCTCAGTGCTGTGAGTTTGATTCAGTGCTCAGAGCACTGCTGCTTAATGGGTATATCCAGTTTACAGATGTGGAGACTGAGGCTGTGGGAGGCTCCCTGTCTCTGCCTTGTTCGGGAATTTGGTCAGGGGCAGAGCTGGCAGCCAGATCTTGATTCCAAAGCCTTTGCTTTCCTCCATCACATCTGCCTTCACTAACCACAGAAACCCTTTCCAAGCTGATATCTACTCAGTAGACATTGCCTAAAATTTAAATGGGGAAATAAGGGACAAACATATGAAAAATTAAATAACTGTCAGGGCAAAATGACAAGAAATGGCATAGATGGTAAATAAATGGTAAAGACAGTGCTTTGAGAATTATTTAAGCTATCTTTACCCTTGGCATAGAAAATTCACTTTGTCAACTTAGATAACTGTACCAGAAGTGACCCTGGCAACCTTAATACAGACTTGTTTTATTGCAATAGGAGTATAAGTGAATTGGCACACTTTTCAAAGGACTGTAAGCAGCTCCCCACAATGATTTAAGTTCAATTAAGCTGAGTATTGACAATCTGTAGACTTCTCTCTTCCTTCCAAGCATTGTGAGAGAAAATTTACAGTTTCTTCCTTGCTCTGCAGAGTCAGATATGTGTGTAGAATGAGGTTTTATTAATCAGAGTTATCACGTGTTTCTCTCTCTTTTTTCACTTTTCTTCTGTTTGCTTTTTCTTCTTAGTGGTGATCTCCATGGTTACAGATGAAACATCTTATAGCATCTGTAAGGACTACTATTAATAATAATAGTGATCATCACAATAATAATACCAATCAGATAGAATGAGAATCAAAATAAGAGAGTTAAACACTTGCTCTGTATGTAAAGAATTTATTTTCTAAAATGAAAGCAAGAGTAATCAAGGTGGATCACCTAAAGCTCCAGGATGAAGGTTCTTAAACAATTTTCCTGGGGTGATGACTAGGAAAGATTTCACAGGAAAAATAAAGATATGGACTATTCTGGAATATCCTGCTATTGCTACTCTGCTGGCACTCTGTGAAACTTTTTTACTTTTCTCTTGTTGATGTTGTTGAGTGTGTGTGTTTTGATCTTATCACTTGAAAAATATTTTACATGTGGACACTTATACAATAAGTCCCATACATATGAACAAGCTCCATTCTGAGAGCACATTCATGAGCCCAATTCATTCATAAATCCAACAAAGTTAGTCTAGATACCCAACTAACACAATCGGCTGTATCTATATGCATTATACTGTTCAGTTCAGTTCATTTCAGTCGCCCAGTTGTGTCCGACTCTTTGCAACCCCATGAATCTCAGCATGCCAGGCCTTCCTGTCCATTACCATCTCCCAGAGTTCACTCAAACTCACGTCAGTGATGCCATCCAGCCATCTCATCCTCTGTTGTCCCCTTTTCCTCCTGCCTCCAGTCCCTTCCAGCATCAGAGTCCTTTTGAATGAATCCACTCTTCGCATGAGGTGACTGTACTAGGTTTTTAATACTTGTTACACAAATAATACATAAGAAACAAACACAAAAATATAAACATCTTTAATATTACAGTACAGTATCTTGGAAAGTACATACAATAGTATAGTACAATTGGCATACAGAGCCTGGCATTAAGTGAACAGGCAAGAAGAGTTACTGACTGGACAGAGAGGAGGTGGGATATAGTAAAGTGAAGAATCGTCAGCAATAGGAGACAGAGGGCAAACTGCAATTTACTCATGCTTGGCCCTGATGGAACACACGTTTACATCTTTGCAACTTGAGCGTTCATATATAGGGGACTTACTGTACATGCTGACTATTAGCCTCCTCTTGATAAAGATTTCCTGAAGTCTTACAGGGTGCTTAGTGCTAGCCAAGATACTGATGGTCCACTGATGAAAGGCCAGTGTTGACCTGTCCATTCTTAAGGGAAACAGAATACAGTTTCTCTATCACCAGCTCCAACCCAGCCCCAGCAGACCTCTGGGCATCCTCACTTACTCGTAATATCAAGAGTGCTTATATTAGCGTGAAGCATTTGTGGTTCTCCTATATATGCCACTTTTCCTCTCAAATGACGGTAAGATTTTGAAAGAGTCCAGCATGCCTTATTCTCCTGTGTCTGTGCCCTGGGGACTAGCACACAGTATATACAGAATGATATATTTCACATCCTGGGAGGTCTCAAGTTTGTAAGAAGATAGACTTGAAAGCTAAATCCACAAAGCAACATAGGAAATGCTGTACTAGTCTTCATAACAACCCTTGTCATGTTTTTGAAATGAAGCCTTGGATCTTTATAACACATGCTGTTTGATGACCTATAACCTATAAGTTCTTTATAGTTAAAGGTGGCATAATACCTTATAGCATCACTTACACTTAGGGAAGTGCACTGGACTGAATGCTGTATTTTTTTTTTTTTTAATTCGGGTTTATTTGCTTTACAGTGTTGTATTAGTTTCTGCTGGACACTCAAGTGAATTAGCAGTATGCATTCATATACCCCTCTTTTTTGGATTTCCTTACCATTTAGGTCACTACAGAGTTTGCAAGGCAGAAATAGAGGCACAGATGTAGAGAAAGGTGTATTGACACTGAGGAGGAAAATAGGGGATGGGATGAATGGTGTATGCTATGAGATAGGGATTGAGTTATATACATACTATTGATATATGTATAAAGTAGTTAACTAATGACAACCTACTGTATAGCACAGGGAACTCTGCTTAATGTTCTATGGTGAGTGCTGCTTTTAAAAAGCAAACATTTTGTTTTTTTCAGTTCAGTACAGTTCAGTCGCTCAGTCATGACCAACTCTTTGTGACCCCATGAACCGCAGCATGCCAAGCCTCCTTGTCCATCACCAACTCCTGGAGTCTACCCAAACCCATGTGCATCGAGTTGGTGATGCCATCCAACCATCTCATCCTCTGTTGTCCCCTTCTCCTCTTGCCCTCAATCTTTCCCAGCATCAGGGTCTTTTCAAATGAGTCAGCTCTTCTAATCAGGCTGCCAAAGTATTGGAGTTTTAGCTTCAACATCAGTCCTTCCAATGAACACCCAGGACTGATCTCCTTTAGGATGGACTGGATGGATATCCTTGCAGTCCAAGGGACTCTCAAGAGTCTTCTCCAACACTACACTTCAAAAGCATCAATTCTTCGGTGCTCAGCTTTCTTTATAGTCCAACTCTCACATCCATACATCACCACTGGAAAAACCATAGCCTTGACTAGACGGTCCTTTGTTGGCAAAATAATGTTTCTGCTTTTTAATATGCTGTCTAAATTGGTCATAACTTCCCTTCCAAGGAGTAAGCGTCTTTTAATTTCACCATCTGCAGTGATTTTGGAGCCCAGAAAAATAAAGTCTGACACTGTTTCCACTGTTTCCCCATCTATTTGCCATGAAGGGATGGGACCAGATGCCATGATCTTAGTTTTCTGAATGTTGAGCTTTAAGCCAAATTTTTCACTCTCCTCTTTCACTTTCATCAAGAGGCTCTTTAGTTCTTCTTCACTTTCTGCCATAAGGGTGGTGTCATCTGCATATCTGAAGTTATTGATATTTCTCCTGGCAATCTTGATTCCAGCTTGTGTTTCCTCCAGCCCAGCATTTCTCATGATGTACTCTGCATATAAGTTAAATAAACAGAGTGACAATATACAGCCTTGGCGTACTCCTTTTCCTATTTGGAACCAGTCTGTTGTTCCATGTCCAGTTCTAACTGTTGCTTCCTGACCTGCATATAGGCTTCTCAAGAGGCAGGTCAGGTGGTCTGGTATTCCCATCTCTTTAGAATTTTTTACAATTTATTGTAATCCACACAGTCAAAGGCTTTGGCATAGTCAACAAAGCAGAAATAAATGTTTTTCTGGAACTCTCTTGCTTTTCTGATGATCCAGCAGACGTTGGTAATTTGATCTCTGCTTCCTCTGCCTTTTCTAAATCCAGCTTGAACATCCGGAAGTTCATGGTTCAAGTATTGCTGAAGCTTGGCTTGGAGAATTTTGAGCATTACTTTACTAGTGTATGAGATGAGTGCAATTGTACAGTAGTTTGAGCATTCTTTGGCATTGCCTTTCTTTGGGATTGGAATGAAAACTGACATTTTCCAGTCCTATGGCCACTGCTGAGTTTTCCAAATTTGTTGGCATATTGAGTGCAGCACTTTCATAGCATCATCTTTCAGGATTTAAAATAGCTCACCTGGAATTCCATTACCTCCACTAGCTTTGTTCATAGTGATGCTTCCTAAGGCCCACCTGACCTCACATTCCAGGAAGTCTGGCTTTAGGTGAGTGATTACATATAATTGCCATATAACTTTCTATAATTTTAAAATGTACAATGTGCTGATTTTATACATTTATATATTACAGTATGATTACCATGCTTAGCTAACACCTCTATTATGTCACGTAATTATTTTCTTTTTTTCTAGTGGGAACGATTAAGACCTAATGTCTTAGCAACTTTGCAGTTTATAATACAGTACTGTTGACTAATTATTAAGCTGTGCATTAGATATCCAGAACTTATTTATCTGCTAATCACAAGTTTGTGCACTTAAAACAACATCTATCCATTTTTCCAAAGTTATAGTAATCAATACAATATATTAGCATAAAAATACCTACATATGCCAGTAGAACAGAATAGAGAGCCCAGAAATAAGCTCTCACATAAAGCATCAATTGATATTTGACAAGGGAGCCAAGAATACTCAAGAGTAAAGGATAATCTCTTCAACAAATGGTGTGGGAAAACTGGACAGGCAAATAATCAGACAAAAATTAACTTGAAAAAGAGTAAAAACTTCAACAGAAGGTCTAATGGCATAAAAACCTAGAAGGAAACATAAGGAAGAAATCCCTCTGCCATTCTGACAATAATTTTTGATTTACTCTGACAACAGAAGCAGAAGAAACAAACAAACAAACAAAAAATCAGTAAGTGGGACTACATCAGATTAAAGAGCTTCTGCACAGCACAAGAAATAGTCAACAAAATTAAAAAGCAATCTCAGAAATTAGAAATAATATTTGCCAGCCATTTATTGGATAATAAACATTAAAATACATAATAACTTATTTTAGACTAAGATCCTTAGTGAATTGAATAAGTTTCTACCAGTTCAAAAATCTTCAAATGCAGTCCTTTCTTAAGCAGACAATTTGTCTTGAGTAACTCAATACTTTTATTCCTTTAAGCCAGTTAGGAAGAGGGGCTCTGTTTATCATCATGGGACTGAATACAATGGAAGAAACAATAGAAAATGACCTGGGTAGCAAACTGTAGTATCAAGGGCAATGATTTTCTAGGTTTCTGGGTTTATGAGGACTAAACGACATATTCTGTTGTAGACATTTCTCAAATGCAAGGAATGAATGCATGTAAGAATTAAAAGATTTCCCCTAAAGTCAGGAACAAGACAAGGGTGTCCACTTTCACCGCTACTATTCAACATAGTTCTGGAATTTTGGCCACAGCAATCAGAGCAGAAAAAGAAATAAAAGGAATCCAAATTGGAAAAGAAGAAGTAAAACTCTCACTGTTTGCAGATGACATGATCCTCTACATGGAAAACCCTAAAGACTCCACCAGAAAATTACTAGAGCTAATCAATGAATATAGTAAAGTTGCAGGATATAAAATCAACACACAGAAATCCCTTGCATTCCTATACACTAATAATGAGAAAGTAGAAAAAGAAATTAAGGAAACAATTCCATTCACCATTGCAACGAAAAGAATAAAATACTTAGGAATATATCTACCTAAAGAAACTAAAGACCTATATATAGAAAACTATAAAACACTGATGAAAGAAATCAAAGAGGACACTAATAGATGGAGAAATATACCATGTTCATGGATCCGAAGAATCAATATAGTGAAAATGAGTATACTACCCAAAGCAATTTACAAATTCAATGCAATCCCTGTCAAGCTACCAGCCACATTTTTCACAGAGCTAGAACAAATAATTTCAAGATTTGTATGGAAATACAAAAAACCTCGAATAGCCAAAGCAATCTTGAGAAAGAAGAATGGAACTGGAGGAATCAACTTGCCTGACTTCAGGCTCTACTACAAAGCCACAGTCATCAAGACAGTATGGTACTGGCACAAAGACAGACATATAGATCAATGGAACAAAATAGAAAGCCCAGAGATAAATCCACACACATATGGACACCTTATCTTTGACAAAGGAGGCAAGAATATACAATGGAGTAAAGACAATCTCTTTAACAAGTGGTGCTGGGAAAACTGGTCAACCACTTGTAAAAAAATGAAACTAGATCACTTTCTAACACCCGCACACAAAAATAAACTCAAAATGGATTAAAGATCTAAATGTAAGACCAGAAACTATAAAACTTCTAGAGGAGAACATAGGCAAAACACTCTCAGACATAAATCACAGCAGGATCCTCTATGATCCACCTCCCATAATTCTGGAAATAAAAGCAAAAATAAACAAATGGGATCTAATTAAAATTAAAAGCTTCTGCACAACAAAGGAAAATATAAGCAAGGTGAAAAGACAGCCTTCTGAATGGGAGAAAATAATAGCAAATGAAGCAACTGACAAACAACTACATCTCAAAAATATACAAGCAACTTATGCAACTCAATTCCAGAAAAATAAACGACCCAATCAAAAAATGGGCCAAAGAACTAAATAGACATTTCTCCAAAGAAGACATACGGATGACTAACAAACACATGAAAAGATGCTCAACATCACTCATTATTAGAGAAATGCAAATCAAAACCACAATGAGGTACCACTTCACACCAGTCAGAATGGCTGCGATCCAAAAGTCTGCAAGCAATAAATGCTGGAGAGGGTGTGGAGCAAAGGGAACCCTCCTACACTGTTGGTGGGAATGCAAACTAGTACAGCCACTATGGAGAACAGTGTGGAGATTCCTTTAAAAATTGCAAATAGAACTACCATATGACCCAGCAATCCCACTGCTGGGCATACACAGTGAGGAAACCAGAATTGAAAGAGACACATGTACCCCAATGTTCATCGCATCACTGTTTATAATAGCTAGGACATGGAAACAACCTAGATGTCCATCAGCAGATGAATGGATAAGAAAGCTGTGGTACATATACACAATGGAGTATTACTCAGCCATTAAAAATAATTCATTTGAATCAGTTCTGATGAGATGGATGAAACTGGAGCCGATTATACAGAGTGAAGTAAGCCAGAAAAAAAAAAAAAACAAACACCAATACAGTATACTAACACATATATATGGAATTTAGGAAGATGGCAATGACGACCCTGTATGCAAGACAGGAAAAAAGACACAGATGTGTATAACGGACTTTTGGACTCAGAGGGAGAGGGAGAGGGAGAGGGTGGGATGATTTGGGAGAATGGCATTCTAACATGTATACTATCATGTAAGAATCAAATCGCCAGTCTATGTCTGACGCAGGATACAGCATGCTTGGTGCTGGTGCATGGGGATGGCCCACAGAGATGTTATGGGGAGGGAGTTGGGAGGGGTGTTCATGTTTGGGAACGCATGTAAGAATTAAAGATTTTAAAATTAAAAAAATAAATAAATAAATAAACTGAAAAAAAAAGAAAAATGAAAAAAAGAAAGATTTTAAAATTAAAAAAATAAAAAAACTAAAAAAAAAATTAAAAAAAAAGAAAATAAATCTAGAAGGCTATTTCAGAGTGAAAAGGTAATTCAACAAGATAATAATCATTTATTATATACAGCAGCAGCTATATCACAAGGAGTCTGCTAGCTAACCTCCTTTGCAGGATGAGTTTCCCACCCTTAACCTTCTGAGGATTGAAGTCCCAGTCCTCATTTTAATGTCATAGAAAAGTTTGAATATAAAGATTTTTCACTCTTTTGTGTGCCAGACAACCAGTTACATGTCCATGTAAAACATAATACTGCATCATTACATCATCATGGATGGAAAGATTAATATAAATATACTGTTTACCAATGAGGAAACTTTAGAGATGTATATAACTTGTCCAAGTTCTTCCTACTAGAGTAGAACATAGACGTTCATCAGATGGGTGGGTTCCTAAAGCCAGGCTGTCTCATGGTACCTTGAAGCCTTAAATGCATTTTTAGAGACTAGCAGTTAGGGTGGATGCCATGTGGCAGACGGATGGTGCTAGAGGCAAGTCAGCTGAGGGTGGTGTTTGGAGCCTGGAGGATTTTATGATGCTCTGCCAATCATAGCTTTTAGCTGATTTCCTCCTTGGTCTCTGCATGAAACTGGACTTACTTGAGTTAGAGGGAAATCTGTTTGGTTTCCTTGTGTGAAAATTCAAGTTCACAGACTACCAGGGGGAAGCATTTTCCATTCTGGGACTTTTGAATCTGGTATATTTTTCCCATGGATCTGCAGAGAGAAGGTTAAGCTTAGTGCGTTTCTCCTCTAGGTGTTTGTGGGTCTTCCTTTCTGGATTGGGAAACAACCTTCTTGAAGCAGGCTACCCTGGGAACTACAAGAGACCAGTCAAAGCTTCTCCTGTTTTTAATGCTTTTGTTAATATCAGCATCAGGTATCTGTGAGCTCCTGGAGTTGGAGATGTCATATATCTTTATCTAAGTGGTACACACAGATGTCTATTAAATACCTAGTTATTTAGTTAATAACAGAGTTCCTCACACTGATCTCCTCTCTTAATCTTTCTCTACAGTTGGCATCATTGCTGCTTTTCAAAGTATAATTGATGAAGAAACTGAACTTCAGAAAAGTAATCATTTGACCAAGTATGCTTAGCCAATAAGTGTAAGGCTGACTCACAGATCTAGATCTTCTGAGGCCAAAATTCACGCTCCATCCATTGCCCACTGACTAAATTACCATCTTGAACATTTAGCTCATGAGTCCAGTTTTATTTATAGTATATGTAGGTCCATGCATGGATCACCCTCCATCCCCCTAAAAGCCTATTCAAAATGAATGTTGCTTGAGATCTTTCACCTATACCTTCCCTAGCTAAAACTACCTGTCCGTACCTTATTCCATGTATCAGGAACATCAGCCATCAAAGCTGACTCTTCTGAGTGGCACTGACCCCTGGCTTTTCATGTTTCATCAGGTTCAAGGCCTAATCTGTACAGCAACCTAGAAAGTGGGAGAAAAAATAGAAAGTGAGAAAAAGATAACATCCAGTAATCTTCTTATTTTTAGTCTTTATGTTTCTATCACCCAGGAGAAAAATAATGAGATGACAAAGGCTGTCTTTGAAATGAAAACACCTAAGAGACCCTAGGTTTCGAGTAATCGTCTCTCTTCCTGTTGGTCAGACTGTGCTTGTGATGTGTGTTAAGTGAATTGAGGGGAGCTTTTGGAGCCCTAGTTGCTCCTTTGTGTCTTCTGTCTATAGCGTATATCAAAAAGTGCCAAGAGTTCAACCGTGAAAACTTCACTCTCCGGGCCCAGAAGAAGGGGTTTGCGATATTTGTGGCTTTGGGATAAAAGATTGTCTCTCTGATACCACTCTTTCCTCTCCGTCTTGTCAAAGATAGAGTAAGATTTTGGAAAAAAATGAGCTAATGAGTAAATGAGTAAGCAAATTGTTTAATTAGTGTATGAACACTGGATGGATAAAGGTATGAAAATCAGTGTAAATTTAGAAGGAAATCCAAATTTGTGTAATTTAGTGATGCTGTGAGGACCAATTTTGGAGTTAGACAGAGTGGACACATTGAGATTGGGGACAAGTTTACTTTCTCTTTGTTTCTTATATCTGTATCTATATGGATACTTATAATATCTATACTTGTACCTATATTTATATTGATATCTGTCATGATTGTTATGAGTACTGGTGATAATGTATGTAAAATTCTTAGAATGAAACAGTAACATGGCATCTCATTAGAGTTCTGTTTCTTGTAAGTACCATGGACATTTCAAAATTGGCAATTTTTATTTCTCCTTCTACAGTGTTGTATTATTGAATGACTACTTTCTTTGGCTATTTTATTGACATTTGTCTGTACTGGCACCAACATTTTTGAAATTTCTGGTTCATTGTTTGTGTAACATTATTATTTTTACCAATATGAATCAAGCCTTATTTTTGCTTTCAAAATCCAAATCCAATAAACTTCTGAATTTTTTAGACTTTATAGAAAATGTCATTCAATTAAACATTGGAGGTATGGGTTATCAGGGGGTTGGTTTCGGAAAAGTGTGTTAAGAAGAATCAGAATGTTTGAGCAGAGTTTAATTTTCTGCTGCAATAAATATTTCCTCATTTAGGAACTGTGAAAATCACACTTCCTCTTCCTCCTTTTTCTAATATATTGAAACTGAAGTGCAGGGCAATGAAGCTACTTATCCTAACTCATATACAGAATTGAGAGAGAGAAAGTAAAACCCGGGGATACTGCTTGCCAGTTTTTTTTAATATTATTTTCTTTTCCATGGCCAGCTGCCACCATCTTGCTTCTAAGCAGTGCTGGTTATATACTGTAACTAGAAATATTTGTTACAGTGGCAGTGTATATGCTTACCATTCTCATCTAATAGATATGCTGTGGGTCATTCCTTTACTTCCTAGACTCTGGTTTCCTCATTTGTGAAACTAAAGGAGTGAGAGAGAGAGAGGACAGAAGCCACATGATGTCTGGGCAAGGTTCTTTTTCAGCTCTGAACATCTATGAAGAGTAATGATGTTATTATGTGGGCAAGATTCTCAGATGACAAAAGCTTTTCAAATCCTCCTATTTCCTCTTTCACTTTATATGTGAGCAAGTTAGAAATTCAGTTCTATGTCTGATTGCTGAAAATATTTCAGTCTATTATTCCAGAATGTCTGATGCATCCCCAAATGTCTTGTGACATCATAACTTCTTGTCTTAAAACTGATGATAAAATTAAGCCCCTCCAAAAGTGAAGTGACTTGCCCAAGCTTGTTGTTCATAGAATAGCTTTCAAGTGCGGGTCTCCCAAGCTCTAAAAATAAAATTTTTTTCCTCTCTTCACCTTACATTCTTACAAACAGAAGGCAAAGCATGTTCTCCTTCCCTGATCTTTAGGCCCTCATCTCCGCATGCTATTTTAATGTAAAACTCTTAAAATATTTTTGATAAGTAGAAGTATCATGGAGAATAAATAACAAGCTTCAGTTAAGTGCCTTGCATGTATGTGTGTATTACACATTCTCATCCTTTTTATGATGTATATGTCACACATGCTTTCTGTGAATAGGTCTTATTTTCAGAGTGATACTTATGGTTCTCTGAGAAAATGATCTATGCTAGTGTTTCTCTTGTGAGGAAGAGTGTGTATCACTGTCTGGAAGTAGTATCTTTGGAGTCAGACATCCTGGGTTCCAATTCTCACTTAGTCATTAACTAACTATATAATTCTAGAAAACCTGCCTAGTTTTCCTTATTCACTTTTCTCTCATTTTTAACATGGTAGGACCAACTCCTTCTGATTTAGATGATTTCAGTTTTATTTATTTATTAATTTATTTTTGTTCATTTAATTACCATTTAATTCTATGTATATCATCATCATGATAGTCATCTCTGAGCATATTTAGTTATATTCTATTTCTGATCACAAAATAGCTCATTTCTAAGTTCTTCCCCTTCCAAATTGTCCTTCCCACAACTGATGAATTCATTTCCTTTTATTCCTGTTCTGTTTGTGTTTCTATTTTTGTTTTATGACTTTTCATAAATCATGTCCATTTTCAATGAGATAATGGACACTAAGCATAGAACTTGTGGAGTAAGGGCTTCACAAATTTAGGTCTTAAGATAATTAACCCCCACACTACCTCTGGGTGGAACTCTAGGAGAAACAAAAATTCTCTGGTTAAATTCTTATCATGAGTAGAGCACTCAAGTGGCAATTAATTGATGCACCTGCAGCCACCAAACATCACACTGCTCACACAATCCTGTTTCATTTTTCCAGCTTTTTGGAGGCCTATAAGCATGATCATCTTTTCACCTTGCTTGGGTTGTGTTTTCTGGGCAGAGGACAAGATCTGGACGTTGATGCAGCACAACAACACAGAATTGACCCATGTGCAAGGTGCCAACCCTGAGAAGCCCTACTCCATGACCTTGGACTATGGAGGCAGCCTGGAGCAGCTGGAAGCAGTGATCGATGGCTCCGAGCACTGTGAGCAGGAGGTAGCTTACCACTGCAAGAGGTCTCGCCTGCTCAACACACCAGGTAAGAAACACCCCTCCTGGGCCCCTTTGCATGTGTCACACAGGGGGACCACAGTGTGACACATGGGCCCCCAACCCTGGAATATCAAGTAGAGAAAGGTTTGCCAACCAGTGGGCTGCACCTATGGTGGTTCCCTGTACAATGAGAAAAATGCCACCAGGAGAGACACTTGATGGACTAGTTCTTTCTCTGGTGCCCAGGCCGTGACCTCATGGGGGTTCTGTAGCCTCTCAAGGTTTTCTCCTCATCTTCAAAAAAGGGACAGTAACAGCACTCATTTTGCAATACTGGTGAGAATGGAAATTTTCTTGAGAGCAATGACTCTTGAACTAGACTTAGAAAGTGTGAAGGAGGAAATGGTTTCTCCAGCAGATTAGAAAGCATCAAGGATTTCAGCACATTCACCAAACTGCAGTGAGTTATATTTGGGGAAAGGATGCATAATGGGGCAGTATTAGGCAATGAGATCAGTGGGTAGGCTGGCATATCCTGTGTGTTTACAGTACTCATGTTATCTGAAAAGTGCAGGCCTGAATTGAAACGACTCTTTTTTTTTTTTTTTTCAAATGGGTATGCTACTTTATTAACATTTAATTTTCACCAAGAGTTCAAGTACATGCTAGCTTTATGTCCAGATTTTTGAAATGAAGATAAAAAGGAAAATAGCTCTAAGGGTGCAGTGTATTTAACACTGCATACTATATTCAACAACCAGACAAACCAGGCGGATTTAATGGTACACTTAGAAGCACGAGTATAGGGACAAGCCCTGAAACTGGAGGGAAAACCTACAATTTGGGACTGAACAGGGGTCCTTGTTTGCTGACAGAATCTCCCCTTCACTCTAGAACTGAGACAAATCAGGGGAGTCTGTCAGTATGCAAAAACCACAATTCAGGACAAACAGTAACAGGATAGATTGGCCAGAGTCAGTTTGAATTGTGAAGGCGAGCATGAAGCAAGCAGAGTTGGTTGGAGGCTGTAAATACTGCAGCTGAAGTCCAGGATTGGTAGAAGAGAACAGACATCTTCTAAAAGGAGAAATTACTGTTTTCAAAAAATAAAGGTTGCTTTAAAAAATTATGTTAACTTTATTTATATATTGATTGTTCTTTTATATTTTCTAGGTCAAATGGTTGATAAAAGGTTGCAAAAGATGCTTCTAAGATTGCTTACCATAATTCAAAAGGGTTTGCAAAATGTCAAGAGGGCTTGGTCAAAGTTGATGCATGCCTCAGGGGTCTGTTATTTTTGTGAATGTCAGTTCATCATTTGTGGCAGGAAAAAAAAAAAAAAAAGGCCAATATAACAGGGATGTGGAATATCCAAGAAAGGGTGTCAGAATCTTTAGCCTCAAGGAATTTTATGTTCCTTGAAAAGTGAGGAATTTTGAAAGGCTTCAGGAAATTAGGCAATGAAATGTCAAAGAAGAAGAAGTGCTAGAAACCTAACTAAATGCAACTACCCACCACCTCACTGATCTAGTGTCTTTAGGGAAGAACTTGTTCTATGTAAGTGACTTTTCCAGGTAATTATCACTTAACCCTTTAAACACCCAAACTGTTTTTAAAGAATTTTTAATTCTTTGAAATTAAAATGTTTCTCAAATGGATTACATGCTCCCTTGCCTTCTTAAGCAGAGAATTCTGAATGTGAAATGTAACCTTTTCTTGATTACTTGGGATCATCATTGTGAAAATCAGTTATTTTAGTCTTCGTGGACTCAGCCATGCTCGCAAGGTCGATTAGATCAGAGACAGGCCCTGCTGGGTGTCCCTTTTCACCAAAGTCCTCAGAGGGTCAATGTATGTGTTCAGATTCCTTCTCTCCTGACTGTCAAACTTGCCATGTCATTTTCAGCACTCTTTGCAGAGTCTGTGTCAAGAAAACCATGCTACCTTCTTCTCATTGTGTTGCTTCTAGTTTCCTCACAATTGGTTTGGTGGAACTTTAGGGAAAATGGAATTATGTTCATTCTGACTATGGAATTTCCTTCATTCATTTATTTTTAATTGGAGTATAATTGCTTTGCAGTGACTTTCCTCCCACCCCCCCATACCATCCATATTTGGTTTTCTTTTTCTGATTTACTTCCCTCTGTATGAGAGGTTTATCACTACAAATGACCCAGTTTGTTCCTTTTCATGGCTGAGTAATGTTCCATTGTGCATATGCACCACATCTTCTTTATCCACTCATCTATCCATGGACATTCAGCTTGCTTCCATGCCTGGCTGTTATAGACAGTGCTATTATGAACACTGGTATAGATGTGTCTTTTAAAATTACGTTTTGGGGTTCCTTTAGTATATACATCCTGTGAGATCAGTTTGACTTTACCATTGTCTTGTATATGCTTCTTTTTTAAAATCAAAGTATAGTAGATTTATAAATTGGGTTGGTTTCAGGTGTACAGCAAAGTGATTCAGTTATATATGTATATATTTATATAGTTTTCCCCTTGTAGGTTATTAAAATATTGAGTACAGTTCCCTGTGCTATACTGTACATAGCTAAATAAGCCCTTTTACTATAGGTCCTTGTTGTTTATCTATTTTATATATGGTAGTGTGTATCTTTTAATCCCAAACTCTAAATTTATTACTCCCTCTCTTTTGATAACCATGTTTGTTTTCTATGTCTGTGAGTCTGCTTCTATTTTGTAAATAAGTTCATTTGTATCATATTTTAGATTCCACGTATAAGTGATATCATATGGTATTTGTCTTTCTCTGACTTATTTCACTCAGTATGACACTCTCTAGGTTCCATTCATGTTGCTACAATGGCGTTATTTCATTCTTTTTAAAGGCTAAGTAATATTCCATCATAAATATGTAACCATATCTTTTTTATCCATTCATTCGTCAGTGGACATTTAGGTTTCTTCCATACCTTGGATATTGTGAATAGCATGTGCTTTTTGTCTAGCTCAACTGTTATAAATTCCCTGAGCACATACTAGAGAGAGGGTATGACCTAATCACCTTCTGACGTCCCCACCTCTTGATGCCATCAAATTTGGGGTTAGGATTTCAACATTTGGATTTTGGAGGGACACACACATTTAGTCCCCAACAGGCACACACCTACAGGGATATTTACCTAATTTCCCTAACTATTATGAAAATCCCTTCCCCTAGGGAGAGATAGAGAGAGCAGAGGAGGGACTAGAGGTCATTATCTCCTCCCCAACCTGCTCTCTAGAAGAGCTGAGGAAGGATCCCCCTTATCTGTTGAATTCAGGGCCCTCCATCAAAACTGTTTTAGTTACTGTATTTGTTACACACACAGTACACATATATCTTTCTGTATCAGTAAATGTGATTTTATAGCATAATTTTTTAAATAAGTCTTCCATTATATGGATGTATCACAATGGACAGAACAGATCTATTTTTGACATTTAGATTTTCCTCCTTTTTCATTATTATACATGCTGCAAAAACATTTTTGCACACAGATATAATATCTTTAGGATAAGTTCCTTGAGGAGCCATTACCAAGCCAAAGTATGTACATATTTTGAAGACTTTTGCCATCTTGACATCTGCAGTGGGTCTAAGTTATAGCAATTTATACTCCAAACATCACTGTGAGACCTCAGGTGTCCATCTCCCAGCACTAGGTATTAATACCTTACTTCAACTTTGGCAATCTGAGAAGTGCAGAGGAGGATCAAAGACAATTTTAAATATTTTTGGTTAGTTAAAAAATATGTAGTCTGATTCCCATAGCTCATTGGAAGGAGATAACTACAGGCAGCCAGGATTAGTAGAAGCAATAAGATATTGTACATTTTGGCTACAGTGGACTCAGATCAATGAGAGAAGAATGTGAAGGATTCCTTCTTGTTATAGATCCTCCTCCGGACTATACACAATAGATAATAAAAGGAGGAAATGAAAGACAGCAAGATGAGAAAAATAAGTAACTTTCTAAATGGCTGCCAGTGACTAAGTGTTTCTCATATTTGAAGATGTCTGTGGGGAGCTACACAAGCATGATCTGTAATCCAAACAACAGTTCTACTCAGTAAGGGTTGTTATCCTACCTGGCATTTTAGGAAACAGAACCTCAGAGAGGGTAGGATGCTTGATCAGTGCCATACAGTTGGCAAGGGACAGACCTGCACCCTGCTCTGCCTCAGGGCAAAGCAAAGAATAGGTAACTAATAAGGATTTCTGTATAGCACAGGCCTATGTAGTACTCTGCAATGGCTTATATGGGAAAGAATCTGAAAAAGAGTCGATATACATAACTGATCACTTTGCTACACACCTGAAACTAACACAACATTGTAAACAAATTAGATACCAATCAAAATTAAAGGAGAAAGTGAGGATGTGATCTCTGATAGTCATGCAAAACTCAAAGAACCAAAAGTTAAAAGGATATCGGGTCATCAGGGAATACGTGAGTTTGCATAACTTTCTTTATTTCATAAGAAAATGTAGATGGAGAGTCGAGTCAGCTGCCAGACCCATGTATATTAAGGCTGTGGGATTGTAAGGGTGGATTGAAGAGGGCAATTCCTGGGCAACTTCACAGGTTGGCAGAGTCCTTGCTCACATGCTGCAGCTTCTAGAGCCCACACACCCCTCCATATGGCTCCGTGTATCCCAAACACTGTCACCAAAGTCTCCTCTGTCCTTCTGTCTGCTCTTGCCTCTGGCTCTGGTTCTGTGCTTCTAGTGGCAATGGAAGCAGAAAGAGGAGAAAGACAAGCAGGATAAGGTCAGGCCTGGTTCAGCACTGTGTCTTTTTCATTTAGTTAGTGACTGAACCATGACACTCATTTTCTGACAGTTTCTTCTGATATTCTCCCCCAGAGCTGCTGATAAGTGCCAGCCAGTGAAATGTGTCATCTGTCTCTTTAACTGAAAGTTTGTACTAGAAACTCTGCAATGGACAAGAATTGCAAACCACTGGGCTCCATGAGAAAAGTGTCTGTGTTATTCCCACACATCTTTGTAGTTGTATCTGCTTGCTACTTACTACAGCTTGATGCAAGGCTGAGATGTTGTGCTACAGAGAAGTTTCAAAGACAGCATTACTCAGTCAGCCGGTGCCCAGCAGCGCCCTGCCACAGGGCTAGGAGGTGGCCATTTGTGCCCTGGGACAAGGGCTGTGCTGGCTGAGCTCAGGCATTTTCTTAAGGTCAGCACTTCCATAGGAATTTTGCCTGAGGCCAGATCTGAAGGTATCATGTGATAAGCATATGAAATGAAAAAGGATCCAGTTCTGGATGCACACAGAGAATAGAGGAAAAAGTTATTGAGGAAGCGCTTTAATCACATGACCAATTTGCTCCATAACCCACAATCTGCCAGCCTAGAAGGAGGACAAGATTGAGAGGGGCATAGGAAGGAGACCTCCTGGGGTGGCGAGGGCCCCTGCAGGCATTGGGGACTGAGAGTCCCATCTGTCCCCCACCCTTTTTTCTAATCATCTCCATGGTGTCTAGAATCCTCACCTTGAATTCACTCATCAGTGTAAGTATCTAGGTGGTATGTATGTTTTTGCACTTAGCACTCTGTGTACAGAAAGCCTATTTGGGAATACCTTTCCCAATAAAGCTGTGAGCTCACTAAGGCAGAGATGAGAAGTCAGTCATGATACACATAAAATCATTGGACATTCAGACCCCATTACTTTGAAATCTAATATCTATAGGACAGCTTGACCTCAAGCAAATCAGTCTTGCAAACAAGTCTGTGGTGAGGATTGTTTAAGTTCATCAGAAGAACTAATGATGGGGTGCCTGATAGCACCTCAGAACCCCTACTTCTCTCCTAGGAATAGGTACTTACTCATTAATTCATGTAGGCATTTCATGAGGGGTTTCCACCTGAAGTCAATTGTTATGGCTAGTAATGTTCCCATGACTTTGAAGGTAATAAAATCCTACTTTCCTTATACTACTTTAAATTCTCAAATTTCCCTTAATTAATGATATTTTAGTGAACCTACAGGTAGCTGGCCATATATATAACACATAGTATGTAATTTAGACTATCTATATATTACTATATACATACACACACACTATATGTGTATGTATAGTGTGTGTGTATGTATAGTGTGCTTAGTTGCTCAGTCAACTCTTTGTGGCCCCATGGACTATAGCCCGCCAGGCTCCTCTGTCCATGGGGATTCTCCAGGCAAGAATTTTGGAGTGGGTTGCCATGCCCTCCTGCCGGATATACACACTATAATATGTATTTAAAATATGCATTATTTATACTCTATTTGCTGCTGCTGTTTAGTCATTAAATCATCTCCAACTCTTTGTGACCCCATGGAAGGTAGCCCACCAGACTCTGTCCATGGGATTTCCCAGGAAGAATACTGGAGTGGGTTGCCATTTCCTTCTCTGGAGATTTTCCCTACCGAGGGATCGAACCTGCATCTTCTACTTGACAGGTGGATTCTTTACCATCTAGTCACCTAGGAAACCCTATGTATACTCATTATATAATCTTTATATGTCCAAATAGATCTGTAAATGCACTTGTGTATAGAAACCCTCATGACCATTTGTAGTATTCAACTTTCAGTGTGTACAAAACTAACATTTAGGTTTAGAAATCTAAGTAAGCAATGATGAGGCCCAAAAATCAAACAACTGATATATATAAAAAAAAATAGCACTACAAGGTGCTCTGGTGTTTGCTAAACTGAAAACTCTTTGTCCTCAATATCTATACCAAACAAGACCATTAACAGATAATGACAATGTCTTTTCTTTTAAGTAACCTTTATTGATTGATTATCCATTATATGCCACATGCTTTTCTGGCCGGTGTGAATTAAACAGTGAAAAAGCCAGGGTTTCTGCCCCCATGATTATAATAGGGGTGGCAGAAACAAACCAAAGACACTTGTGCACGTTTGCACACAAAACACAGGGGTAGAACTGATCCCATAGTGCATGGTCTTTTCATTACACCAGGCTGTCACCATACCATTAAAAACAACTTTTGTCACAGGAGCAATATAATCAAAACCACAAAACTATACCATAACATCTGCAAGACAAAATACCAGGGTAGTATTTGAAATCTCTTTAATAAAAAAGAACTATTTCTACTTTATATACAGCAAGAATCTAATCTATAAAGAAACTCATGGTCCCTGTATTGCATACTCTTTGATTATCCCCACTGCTGAAGATGACATTGACTCTTGGCTACTGAGCTCCTTCTGTGCACCAGGTATTTTGAACGTAATTTCATTTAATCCTCTCAATGGTCTTATGAAGTTGTTGTTATTTTCATTTTTATTGATGGAAGGGGAAGCTCTAAGAAACTGTGAGGGTCATGCAAATTCTTGTAGCCACAAAGTGTTAGACACCCATTTCAAATGCATGTCTCTCTAGTTTTCACTTCCATCTACATTCCAAAATAACACCCAGGGAAAAACATAAAAACATTTCAAAGAGGAAGAGAAGATAATCATATAAAAATACAAGTATCCAAATAAATGTTTTATCTTTGTTCTGGTTATCAACTGTTATGTAACAAACCACCATAAAACTTAGTGGTTTAAACAACAGTAATTTTTTAAAATTGAAATATTGTTGATTACAATATCCTGATAGTTTTAGATGTATAGCAAAATGATTCTGTTATACAGATATTCATTCTTTTCAGAATCTTTTCCCATATAGGTTATTATGAAATATTGAATGTAGTTCCATGTGCTAATCAGTAAGTCCTTGTTGTTTATCTGTTTTATATATAGTAGTGTGTATCTGTTCATCCCAAACTCCTAATTTATCCCTCCTCTGCTTCCATTTGGTAACCATACATTTGTTCAATATGTCTGTGGGTCTATTTCTGTTTTGTAAGTAAATTCATTTGTAGCTTTTTTTTCAGATTCCACATATAAGCAATATTGTATGATATTTGTCTTTGTCTGATTTACCTCACTTAGTGTGGTAATCTCTAGATTTATCCATGTTGCTACAAATGGCATTATGCCATTCTTTTTTTGGCTGACTGGTATTTCATTGTTGCTCAGTCATATCTGACTCTTTGCAACCCCTGAACTGTAGCCCACCAGGCTCCCCCATCCATGGGATTCTCCAGGCAAGAATACTGGAGTGGGTTTCCATTTCCTTCTCCAGGGAATATTCCTGACCCAGGGATCGAACCCAGGTCTCCTGCATTGCAGGCAGGCGCTTTAACCTCTGAGCCACCAGGGAAGCCCCGTATATATATACTAGATACTCTTTATCCATTTATCTGTTAAATAACACTTAGATTGCTTCCATATCTTGTCTAGTACAAAATAATGATGCCATAAGCATTGAGGTGCATGTGTTTTTTCGAATGATAGTTATTTCCAGACATATGCCCAGGAGTGGGGTTATAAGATCATTTATGCTTAGTTGCTCAGTTGTGTTCAACTCTTTGTGACCCCATGGACTGTAGCCCACAGAGCTCCTCTGTGCTTGGGGATTCTCCAGGCAGAAATACTGAGTTGATTGCGATTCTCTCCTCCAGGGGATCTTCCCAACCAGGGATCAAGCCCAGAATCCCACAGGTGGATTCTTTATCATCTGAGCCAACAGAGAAGTCCATGAATATTGGAGTAGATAGCCTATCCCTTTTCCAGGGGATCTTCCCAGCCCAGGAATTGAACAAGGGTCTCCTGCATTGCAGGCAAATTCTTTACCAGCTGAGCTATCAGGGAAGCCCCTGCAGGATCATATGGTAATTCTATTTTTAGTTTCTAAGGAATCTACATACTGTTCCCTACAGTGACTGGTTCCTTTTCCCCCCACACTCTCTAGCATTTATTATTTGTTGACTTTTTGATGATGGCCTTACTGATTGGTGAGAGGTGATACTTCATGGTAGTTCTGATGTGCAATTTTAAATAATTATTGATGTTGAACAGTTTTTCACATGCCTGTTGGCCATCTGTATGTCTTCTTTGGAGAAATGTCTATTTAGATCTTCTGCCTATTTGTTTTTTGTTTGGCTTGTTTATTTAATATTGACTTTTATGAGTCATTTGTATAGTTGTGAAATTAATTTCTTGTTGGTAGCATCATTTGAGGATGTTTTCTCCATTCATTTTGCCCATGAATCTGAAGCTGGGACAGGGTCCAGAAGCATGTAGTGTCTCTGCTCCATTCCACATTACCTGGCTGTAGGACTGGGGCTCACTCCATCAGTTGATGCTGGCTCTGGGCTGGGATCTTAACTGAATATATGTTCTTTCTCTGTGATGGCGTGACTTTCTCATAATACAATGGGTAGTTTTCAGGGATCAACATCCCAATAAGCAGAGTAAATCAGGTGAAAGCTATATTGCATTTTATTTGCCAGTATTGCAAGTCAAACTATTCTTGCACAACTGTGTAAATATTAGAAGGCAGTCACTCAGGCTAGTCATTGTTCAAAGGGAGGCAAATATGATTCCTCTTGTAATAGGGTTAGCATAGGCACATGTTTAAAAGTAAAACATATGTTTACTATGTCTTCTTCAAAATTTTGGATAGTCAACTGGCTTAAGGAAGCCCAGCAAATGCATAGGAGAAGCAGCAGTCAAACACAGGTCCTTCCAGCTCAGTTCAGGTTCTTTCACTCTGATATCCTGCCAGCCAATGATCAATCAATTCTAATTCAGCCTGGAAATGTGTCTGACTCTCCATGTGTCCCTTTTAGGAACCTTTGTCTCCCCTAATGTAATATAGCTAAAATAGGTTAATAAGAGTTTGCCACAGGTCTTAAAAAATATATAAAAACATCATCATGTGAATCAAGTCAGTGCATTTTAGTCAGTGCAAGTCTGTGTGCTAAAACCACCTTTCTAAATCTTCTAATAACTTAGTCATTGTACTTCACTAAGGACATAAAGTCAAAATTAGAGGTGGGTGGATTTTACAAAGAAGACATACACATTAATGAAAGAAGAAATATGGGTGTATCTAAGGGAAATAAAAACTACCACGTAAATTCAAAACATGATTTGAACATGGCTGCAAATGAATTTCCACTCAGACTATTAGTTACTTAAACAGTCGATATGGATAACCCATGTCACAACATGTGGACCCTGAATTCAGTGAAGTTTTTGTTTTTCTCCTCACACCGTGAAAGACCATATTCACTTAGTTTGCCTCAAATGTGTTTACAGGAAGAAGGATCATGTTTTCTAATCCAAAGATGTAGTACAGTGGCAGCAACCCCAAACGACCTTACATTTTGGAATCATGAAACTAGGTCTTCATTTCTGCTAACAAGTCTACTTATTAGCTGGGAGATCTTAAGCAAGTTACATAGCTTTTGTAAGATTCAGTTCCCTTCTCTATAATTGTAATAAGTATATGTTGAAAGTTGCATAGATATTAAGGATACTGCTGTTGTTTTAACAACTGTTTTGTCCCTTTTCCCAAAGAGCAAGGGGAATATTAGCTCCCTTGGCTACCAGGGGAGGGTCTCAGAATCCCACGATATGCCTGGTGAAATATTAAAATAGATTTGTCTCCTGTTGGCTTCGGGACAAACTTATTTTCTAAACTGTATTTTACTTATTATACATGTGGTATTTACCTATCCAAGAGCACTGTTGACTTTTGAAGTTGTATCTATGTCCTCTCTTCTACCAACCCCTCAAATCCACTCACATGTTTACGTTTCTCAAATTCAATAAATGGTACTATGAATGTGAAGTCAAGTGGGCCTTAGAAAGCATCACTACAAACAAAGCTAGTGGAGGTGATGGAATTCCAGGTGAGCTATTTCAAATCCTGAAAGATGATGCTGTGAAAGTGCTGCACTCAATATGCCAGTAAATTTTGAAAACTCAGCAGGCCATAGGACTGGAAAAGGTCAGTTTTCATTCCAATCACAAAGAAAGGCAATGCCAAAGAATGCTCAAATTACCGCACAATTGCACTCATCTCACATCCTAGTAAAGTAATGCTCAAAATTCTCCAAGCCAGGCTTCAGCAATATGTGAACCATGAACTCCCTGATGTTCAACCTGGTTTTAGAAAAGGCAGAGGAACCAGAGGTCAAATTGCCAACATCCGGTGGATCATGGAAAAAGCAAGAGAGTTCCAGAAAAACATTTATTTCTGCTTTATTGAGTATGCCAAAGCCTTTGACTGTGTGGATCACAATACACTGTGGAAAATTCTTCAAGAGATGGGAATACCAGACCACCTGACCTGCCTCTTGAGAAACCTATATGCAGGTCGGGAAGCAACAGTTAGAACTGGACATGGAACAACAGATTGGTTCCAAATAGGAAAAGGAGTACGCCAAGGCTGTATATTGTTACCCTGCTTATTTAACTTCTATACAGAGTACATCATGAGAAATGCTGGGCTGGAAGAAGCACAAGCTGGAATCAAGATAACCGAGAGAAATATCAATAACCTTAGATATGCAGATGACATCACCCTTAGGGCAGAAAGTGAAGAGGAACTAAAGAGCCTCTTGATGAAAGTGAAAGAGGAGAGTGAGAAAGTTGGCTTAAAACTCAACATTTAGAAAACTAAGATCATGGCATCTGGTCCCATCACTTCAATGGAAATAGATGGGGAAACAGAGGAAACAGTGTCAGACTTTATGTGGAGGGGGCTCCAAAATCAAGGCAGATGGTGACTGCAGCCATTAAACTAAAAGACGCTTGCTCCTGGGAAGGAAGGTTATGACCAACCTAGATAGCATATTGAAAAGCAGAGACATTACTTTGCCAACAAAGGTCTGTCTCGTCAAGGCTAATGGCTTTTCCAGTCGTCATGTATGGCTGTGAGAGTTGGACTATGAAGAAAGCTGAGCGCCAAAGAATTGATGCTTTTGAACTGTGGTGTTGGAGAAGACTCTTGCGAGCCCCTTGGACAGCAAGGAGATCCAATCAGTCCATTCTAAAGGAAATCAATCCTGGGTGTTCATTGGAAGGACTAATGCTGAAGCTGAAACTCCAATATTTTGGCCACCTCATGTGAAGAGTTGACTCTTTGGAAAAGACTGATGCTGGCAGCGATTGGGGGCAGAAGGAGAAGGAGATGACAGAAGATGAGATGGTTGGATGGCATCAGCGGCTCAATGAACATGAGTTTGAGTGAACTCCAGGAGTTGGTGATGGAGAGGGAGGCCTGGCGTGCTGCGATTCATGAGGTCACAAAGAGTCGGACACAACTGAGCGACTGAACTGAACTGAAATGAACCATCTATCTAGCTTCTTAAAGGCACAACGTACGAGTCATCCTTCCCCACTACCTATGTTTCCCCTTCGGGTCCCCAACCAGTACTCATATTCATCCATCACAGATGACTCTCCTCCAGCCTGTGCTCTCTGATTCCACTGTTACTCCCTGAATTTAAAGCATCATCTCCAGACCAAACAATTGCATCTAATTTCTGCTTCATTTCCTACCCTTCCCTGTACCCCCAACTTCCTAATGGTTTATATCTCATGCAACATAGCCAAAGGGATGATCTTTCCAGAACAAGATTGCACAAATGGGATTCAGACTCTTTTCAGTGCCCTTGTGATACACCCCAGACTCTTCACAGTGGCTAACAGAGCTCTGCCAGCTGAGACCCTTACCCAGCTGCTGTTCACCCATCTGTCCATTAAGTTTCATCCTCTTTCCCTTTATTCTGTTTATTGCAAAACTTGCCCCCACCACCTCTTAATAGTGAGGTTCTAGCTCTTTTCAATATTCAGAAGCTTCATTCCTCTTCCCACTTAACTTAAATGTGACACATACTAAAGTATCCATCCCCTTGTTCTTTTCATTTTACCTTATTTTCATATTCTGCATAGAGGTTATTACCTCCTGATATTTTCTTCCTATTTGTTTGTTTACTGTCTACCTCTGTCAGGAGAATGGGAACTTCATGAAAAAGGGAACTCCTTTGTCTCATTTACCTTTTTAACCCCAGAATGCTGAGAATAGGTACCCAGTAAACATTTAATATATAGTAGTTGAAAGAATAGAAAATTCTTCCCCAACTAATAAAAAGTATTGCTAGTAGTCATCCTACATCAGGAGACGCACAGTGAAACACATGCATTTGACTAAGTCTGTTTCAGGGACTCTTATAAGTAGAAAGAAGCTTCATAAAATAGGAAGGGCTGGGCTGTGTGGTGGGAGCTGCTGTCCTCTTCTGATTCCACCATAGACTCTCTGTGACTTCAAGAAAGTTACTTACATTTTACAGACATCAAGTCTCCCATCTTTAATCCTCTCAGGTTTTATGTGATGCTCTCTGAGTGTCCTTTCTGCCCTGACAATTCTATACTAACCAACATAAAGTGAGTTAAAAATGAATGTCACAGCTTATTATTTTCTTATCACAGGGAGTAAGAAGAGTTGATAAAACAAATAAATCAAGAAGAGAGAGAGAGAGAGAGAGAAGGACTTTTCTGAGACTCTTAAGGCCGTGAAATATGATAATTTATTTATATATTAATAGGAGGTAATATTTTTGGCATCTTCATGCACCTGATCTATTCAGAACATGCTTTCCATATGGTAACAGTGAATGTGCAGAGAAGGTAGGAAACTTTCCCAAGGTTATAACAAGTCAAGAATAGCAATTTACAATATTGTGTTAATTTCTACTATACAGCAAAGTGATTCAGTTATACATATAAATATATGTGTTGTTTTTGTGTATTTTCCATTAAGGTTTATTACAAGATATTGACTGTAGCTGCCTGTGCTATACAATAGGACCTTGTTTATCCATTCTCTATATAATAGTCTGTACCTACTAATCCCAAACTCCCAGTCTATCTTTCTCCATGTCTCTTTCTCCTTGACAATCATATGTGAGCCTGTTTCTGTTTTGTAGATGGGTTCATTTATGTCATATTTAGACTCCATATACGTGATATCATATGGTATTTGTTTTTCTCCTTCTGACTAATTTCACTTAGTATGTTAATCTCAAGGTCCTTCCACATTACTGCAAATGACATTATTTCAAAAACATTAACTTCATAGAATATTTATGTATCAATTACATGATTTACTTTATAACATATTTGGTGGTTATAAGGTAGACATGGGAATACAATTATACCAGCTGCACAGATGAAGACCATCAGTCTATACTATAATGGCATCTCATAGCTTGTTACCAGGGATTCAGAGCTAAGCATGTATTTCCTTCCTGCCTGGAGTCCTCATGAAAACAGTACCAGAGAAAAGCAGCAGAGTCCAGTGAGGAGCCTAGGGTGTGGTATCATTTTGTTCTGTCCATGCCCCTGGTCCACTGCAGATCAGCCATGAGACCTTAGGTAAGGTCCTCAACATCTTTAAGCTTCAGCTTCCTCATCAAAAAGAATGAAGTTGATAAAAGTAACATTAATTGTGCCCATATCATTGGAATATCATTGGAAGGATAAACATAGTTGGACACCTGTACCCTTCATAATTTAAGTTCTCAATTTACCTAAGTTCTTTTAAATGACAGAGGTACTTTTATATTTATAATTTTCACTGTCCTCTCATTTTTGCTAAAAGGTCAGGATGAGTCCATTATGATGTTTTTACTTCTCTACACTTTCCTTCATACGTGTGTGTTTATGAATGTGTGTGTATGTGTGTGTGTGTGTGCGTGTATGTGTGTAGGGTCTGATGAGAAATGCCTAGCTATGTTCTAGGTGTTGTAGAGATTGTTAAGCTATAATCTCAGTTTGGCACAATAGAGATATTTTAGATTTTGACGCTAATAATAACTGAACCCCACTGATCTTGTACTTCTTTACTGAGTAACAATGGTCAGGTCATATAATCTGAGTTGCTGAGTTACACTTTTTCTCATCTGCAAAACAGGTGACATGTTAACATAACTTGGAGGATGTTATTATTCTAGTCCTATAAATGAAGAAATGTAAACTTAGAGGTAAAATAACACCCTTGGACTCAGTGGTAAAGAATCCACTTGCCAATAGGAACCGCAGGAAACATGGATTTGATCCTTGGATCGGGAAGATCCCCTGGAGGAGGGCATGGCAACTGAGGTCAGTGTCCTTGCCTGGAGAATCCCGTGGACAGAGGAGCCTGGCAGGCTACAGTCCATAGGGTCACAGAGTGACTGAGCATGCATGCAAACAAAATACCTTAGATCATATCAGAAAAAACTGAATCCAAGGAGATTTAACTTCAAAGCCCATGACTAGTAGAAGTCAGACACAGATGTCAAGAAGGGAAGAGGGAAAAACAAGATTGAGATTCTGAGTCCAGATACTTTGTTTGGTGTGATAGTTCTACCAAATGAGGAGAGATGTGATTACTGAAGAAGCCATGTTTATATATGATAGATGTAGCTGGTCACAAAGTGTCATATTTATATACATATATAAAACACACCCTTTCCTATGTATACCTGCTTACAATATGTGTGTAAATACACACATATACATTGTATGATGTGTAAATATATAATGTGTATGTGCATTTTCTGTGTATACAGATATATATAAATATATAGATATATATTTTTTCTTTTCAGATTCATAATAATCCCTATGTAGTAACCATTTAAACTAGAAGAAAAGGAAAAGAAAAGACAATATTCAGCATAGCTTTTGAATCTAATATTTGATATGTGTCAGGTTTTTACAAGTGTTTTAGTTCTTAACACAGATGAATTGTAAAAGTGCAAGTTGCTCAGTCGTGTCTGACTCTTTGTGACCCCACAGACTATACAGTCCATGGAATTCTCCAGGCCAGAATACTGGAGTGGGTAGCCTTTCCCTTCTCCAGGGGATCTTCCCAAGCCAGGGACTGAAACCAGGTCTCCTTCATTGGAGGCGGATTCTTTACCAGCTGAGCCACAAGGAATATGAATTGTAAAACTACCTCATTTAATTCTTACAGTGGCTTGTGTGCTGTGCTTTGTTGCTCAGTTGTGTCCAACTCTTTGCGACCCCATGGGCTTTAACCTGCCAGGCTCCTCTGCTAATGGGGATTCTCCAGGCAAGAATACTGGAGTGGGTTGCCATGCCATCCTCCAGGGGATCTTCCCAACCCAGAGGTTGAACACTGTCTTGAGCTATAGGTTATTACTAGTAAATCAAACAGGTTCAAAGACGTTAAGTAAAGGACCACGTGACTCTACCCATATCTGTAGAAATGCACGTGAATCTTAAAACCTGCTTAAATTCAGCTTTATGGACAAGCAAAAACAAACTTTGCTTGAGTCTGCCAGGTCATCAACTACCCAGATGCCAGTTATACAACATTCTCTTGAACTGAATCAAGTCAAGATGGGATTTTGCCTAGTAAACTGTATTAATATAGACACAGTCAGAAGTCATTCCAAAATCTATCTGAGTAATCATTTCATAAGATGCTCGCAAGAATAGAAAACTAATTCTCTCTGTGAACACATCACTGACAGGGAAAAGAAGTCAGATAAGGAAAAAATCAGAAATGAAGTTGCTGACACTCTAACAATCCATCTCTATATTCAGCAAAAATTTTGGATTAAGTTTAGAAAAGATAAGATGTCACAGTATTGGCGTAGTTGCAGATTCCACCTTGGGAGGATTAGGAAAAGAGAGGAAGTAAGAAGGGTGGAAGAAAGGAAGAAATAAGGAAGGAAGGAGGAGAGGGAAAGAAAACCTTTTGGATAACTGTCTATGAATTAAGGTCCTATATTTTGTCTCATTTAGCATCTTGAGTAAAGATAAAGACATTCTCAACATGGAGGCATAACAGGCAACTAAGCCCCTGTGATCCTCTCAAGGCCCTCAAGTTTAAAAACAACAGTCCAGTTACACAATGGTTGCAACTATTCAAAACATTGCTATTACATAAGGAATTTTCTAGGAGGAGGTGGAGATATGTGATATTTGGATCCTGAGTTGGTCATTTGCTGGCCAAGAGTCATAGAGGACATACATTTCCCAAGTGCCAAAATTGAAATAAAATTTTCTTCTCCAAGTGAGACTTTTCCAATTCTGTGAATACTTCAAGGATAACTACTGAGTCTTTTTCATTTCTGTATCCTTCTAGAACCTGGTACAAAGTAGGTACTCACAAAATCTTTCTTATATGTAAAAACCATGAGAATATGGTCTAAAAGTACTCTTACTTTATATTAATACATTAGTTTATATTCCTATGCCATACAGGATAGGTAAATTAGGTTGCCATAACAAGCTGCTGTTGCTGCTGCTAAGTCGCTTCAGCTGTGTCGACTCTGCGCGATCCCATAGACGGCAGCCCACTAGGCTCCCCTGTTTCTGGGATTCTCCAGGCAAGAACACTGGAGTGGGTTGCCATTTCCTTCTCCAAGAAGGAAAAATAAAAGGGCAAAAGGTAAAAAGGGAGGGAAAGTTGCAACATCTCGAAGTCTTAAAAGAATGTTCCATTTTTCAAATAGGGCAGATAATCATCGTACATTGGCTGGGAGGGAGTTCTGCTGTGTGTTCTCCTTCAAGGAGCCAAAATTACAGAGTAGTTTGTCTCTCAAGTGTCACCTTGAAAGAGGAAGAGAGGGCTCTGGAATCCCTCAAACCTGCTACAACCTGGAAGTGACATATTTCCCAGAAGGAAGTATGGAGGAGAGGAAGGATAATTTTTTCTCTAAGCTTCTGAGTTCTTGGCAGCGACCCCTGTAATAAAATAGATTAATAAAAGGAAAATGAATAGAAGTTTACTAAAATGTATAACTCATATCTTGATGGGAGATACCCAAGGAAAAATGAGTAACTCGAAGAGATGGCTTAGAACTCCAGCTCATGCAGCATCTTCAACAAACAATAAATTTGTGGCAAGAGGACAGTTATTTTAGGCTTCCAACAGTAAAAATAAAAGCCAGTTATTAATATTTGATATGTAGATTACTCTAGAGGACATCTCCAGGCTGACAGAGTCTAAAGTTGTCTCCAGGTGATTAAGTTCTTGGTAGAGAGGAGAATGGACACTTTGGAAAACTTATGTTCTGCTTTAAGGCAAATAGAGGAAGATAGAGAACTCCCTTGTCTCTGCTTATTCTCCATTGTCTTCAGCTCAAATTGATCCATAGGCCAAATGGTGTATTTTGGAGAGGCATAGTCTCCTATCCTTCAAATTCTCCTACTCATCAAATACCTAATCCTACTGTATGCATGGAAAGTGAAGAAACAACAATAACAAACGTAGCCTTAGTATTCATAACACAGGGGAAAATAGGAAAAAACAAAGAAACAAAACAAACAGGAAAAAAAGTCATACCCAAAGAAGAACTGGAATAAAAGGACATTTGCCATGTTGCTTTATCCTTCTCATCCTATAAAGTGTATTATTTTGTTTATTTTTTTAAATTGTGAGCACAGCAAAGAAAAATATATCAGACCTCTAAACTCTGATGAGCTATTTTAAACCTATGAATCTAAATTTATACATTTTCATGTATGTATGAATATCTGTAGCCTGAATTTTAATTTTAGCTGAAAATACTTGATTAATATCAAAATTAGCTTTTGTATTTAGTTACTACTAGAGTTTTCATGTTAGTTTATGCTAATATCAACTTTACTTGGAAAACTTGTATATAGAAAGTATTATTTTATTACTTCTTTTTTTTTTGAAAATCAAAGCAAGTTTTCAAAATTAATTCTGCAATTAGTCACAAAGCCTGGGTATGCATGGGGACAAAACTGTTTCTATAGGCACATGTTGGCATGTAGATAATCATGATATAGTTATCCATTCACACAACATCCCATCTAGTGCTGCTTTTATGAATCTATTGCCTCTGAAATACTGTCCATATGTGTGTGTCTGTATGTAAGTATTAAACAGCACACCACAGGGCACTGCTGGCATATTTTCCCTCATGCTTTGAATGCTGATCCGCTTCAATCTGGCAAGTGTAGAGCTGGAAAAGCAGACAGTGCTGCTCTTAGCAGTGATGGCTGGCATGCCATTACTGCAAGTGCCCAAGGAGGTGAGTATGCCATTGGCCAATTTGCATTGAGTGCGTCCCAGTAGCTTGGGTTATTTGCCCTCTTTTGTGGCTTCTTCTGCAGCTTCATATTTTATGTTTGTGAAAGTTGTTTTGATCCTGCAAGACTCAAAGATGTTTAGGTGCTGGTGCATGGACTAAAGCAAAGAACCAAAGGAAGACACTTATTCTGGATTATTAAAAAAAAACAAACAAACAAACACACACACACACACTTTATGACAGCTAGATGTGCTGTCTGAAAAAAAAAAACAAAATACATAGGGCATATGAAAATGACTAGGCAGTTAGATTGGTAAAAATCTTTTGATATTATAAAGGATTTTAAGCATCTGACAGTTGGAGAAGTTTAAACCAATAAATGAAAAAAGAAAGCTAAAGGAAAATGCTGCCTGAGGTGGTTTATGCTGCAGGCAATTTGAACGCATCTCTATAGGGTCTGCTAAGAGAACTATAGTTCTGATTGATTGCCACCTGAAAAGCAGTCCTATCTCCTGGTAAATGAAGGACAGTCTCCATGCTATCTCAGTGGATTCTTTATGCACATGTTCTCTGGGTGTCACAGAGTTCTGTGTCCTTGATTTGATAACTCAGGTCTCTAGTGTCTTAGTAATGCCATGCCTTTCACAGTTTAAATATGAAGATGTCTTCATCAACAACTAGCCAAGTATTCATGCACTTAAGCCTGCTCCGTCACACCTGCTCTGTGGTGCTCTTTTGATCAAGTTAAGTATAATACCTCCCCCAGTTATTCATCAGTGCCCTTGGGTCTTTTGTGGATGTGTGCTTTCCTGCCTCAGGGCAACGCTAATTTCATTTCTCATCCTCCACTGTGCCTGAATACACAGTTTACCTAAAGGTTAAGAATTATGAGTCTAATTAAGACGATGGAGCAATTCCACTCCATTAACATTAATAGTGCATGGAAAGCACTCCCCATGGCTTCATTTTTTAAGACCAGCCATTTCCGTGTCTATTTTCTCTTTCTGATTTTTTTCCTTCCTACACCACTTAATGAAAATCTGATGCTAGCAATGGCACCTACATTGATGAAAAAGAAAAAGTGATAACGGATCCTGCTTGTCTCTATCTTATTCCTCCACTGCTGAGGGCAGCATCCTTGAGACAGGTCAGTTTATTGATCAAAAACAGTCCATAGGAGAACAAGTCCAGAGGATGGGGAGGTGTGGCAAAAACTGTGCTGCAAATGAAGAGGATGGTGCTTGTTCATCAAATGACAAAATGTCAACTCTTCTTTCATCATGGAATGGAAAGGTCATTCCAGTACAGAGTGAATTTTGTAAAGGTTAAAATAAGTGACTGATGGTGATGTAGTATGGAATTCTCTGGCCTTCGAATACTGCCTGGTATCAGGCCCTCTTACCCTGCTTCAATTTATATGCAACCATTAGGGCCTCAGTCCCATCAGTGAAAGCATATATTAGTCCTGCATTTAGCCAGAAAGTCAACTGCATATGGAGGAAACGGTGAAAGCCTAGAAGTTGCACTAAGCTGTGGATTTCCCTTCACACTTTCCTTCAGGGGCTCCCTGCCAGAGGGCCAAGGGGCTGAAAGATCTTTGGAAACTAGAAAGTTTAGGAGCAATTGTTTTGTATGTCTGTTCCAGAGACATTGAGGGAAAAAGAGTAAATTAAATATATAGCGAATATGTAGAAAGAAAAATATTGCCCAGGGAACTGGGTGATATGGAATGAGACCTTCAGAATATTTTATTTGCCAAGATTTAGCAGGCTCCAGCTTATCTTCCCTGCATGGGTCCCTTATTTATTATTTTATATATTATTTATTAAATAATTTGTCATTATTTAAATGCTACTTGTTGTCTTATATGCCCCCATGGATCCTTTCTGACCCATTTCTAAGCTCAGAGTTTCCCACATCATGAAACACACTGTTTTATATGGTACATGGATGGACTTAAAAAACATTATCTGTGTTTTAAGTTGAGCATATGATGCTAGGTTGCTCAGTCGTGTTCAACTCTTTGCAACCCCGTGATCTGTAGCCCACTGGGCTCTTCCGTCCATGGGATATTTCAGGCGAGAATACTGAAGTGGGTTACCATTCCCTTCTCCAGGGGATCGTCCCGACCCAGTAATTGAACCTGGGTCTTCCTGCATTGTAGGCGGATTCTTTACTGGCTGAGTTACCAGGGAAGCCCAAACATATGTTAGGAAATATATATATATATATATATATATATATATATATATATGTATGTATATATATACAATTACCACATCAAATGCATGGTTTCAATACTCTTGTTAGTAAGAACATAGTATAAGTTAAAAAGAAGTTAGTAAGTTTAAGGTCAGTTAAGTTAAAAATAAAATAGTAATAATGTAGGAAGAAATAGCCATAAACTCAAAGCTGGTTCTGCTTTGGCAGAAGGTTAGGAAGTGCTAGAATGCTTTTTCCTCTGCTGGAAACCTAGGATCTGTTATATTTCCATGTCTCACCTCTGGTCCCACTTGCAGAATGGGACCTTTTTCATGCATCACTGCTGATCACATTTCTTCTTTCCCCTCCAAGGCTGCCTCCTCCATGAAGCCCACTCTGATTCATGCAGGCCAAGTTAGTGTCTGTTTCCTTGTCTCCCTTTATACCTGCTTCATCTTCTCATTGTATTATTTATCTACTTTTGTTATAGACAATTGTATACCTAGAACGAGCATGCAAACAGTATTCATTTTATATTCACAGCACCTGGGTTTGCAGATAGCAGATGCTAAATGATGAGTTTTGATTATATGATTTCTCCAGACTTCACTTAAAAGAGTCAACAGCTCCACAGTTGCTCAATCCCATGGTGGTACTGAGAAATGATTTCGTGATTTGGCACAGTGATCGCATTCTCATCTTTGGAGTATGTGCTTCTCTTGACTTTGAAGATTCAACACTCACCAGTTTAGCTTCTACCTGATAATGCTTTCAGTATCTTTTTAATTGGTTCTTTCTTTTCTCCTCACACTGAAAGTGAGGATTCAGTCTCCATACTCTGCCCTGGTTCTCTTCTTCCTCTGTTCATCTCCCCTGAGGCTTTAATTCAGTCTCATGCTGAAGATCCAAATTTGGATCTCCAGCCAAGGTTTCTTTTCTAAATGCAAGATTCATATAACCACCTGCCTCCTGGTTTCATAATGCACACAAATAATTTTCTGATCTTTTTCCACATCTGCTCCTCCACGATGCTTTCCCAGACATGTAAATGGCAGCTCATTTTGTCAGATGCTGAGGCCAAGAAACCTGGGAATTATCCTGGATTTCCCTTTTCTGCATGCCTTCTTTCAGCTGGCTGTGATCCCAATACGGTAAACCACTCTCACCGCCACTTGGTCTTTCCCCAGACCCAAGCAGCAGCATCTCTAATTTGGATTGTTACAATTTCGTCCAAGATGGATTTTGTTGCTTTTTCCCTTCATTCTTCAGTTTGTTCTTAAAAGCCAGAGTGTGTTTCTCCAACTACAAAGGTCCAAAGTCTCCCCATCTCACTTAAAGAAAGACTAGTGACTGCCAAAGGCTTCCATAATTTGGACCCAACTGACCCCTCTATATCTTCACCAACACTTCCTCCCATATTTGTTTTTAATTATACTGCTCCTAGCAGGTATGGAGTGGTATCTCCTTTTGGTTTTGAATTTTATTTCTTTAAGAATTAATGATGTCCCAAATATTTTCATGTGCTTATTATCATTTGTATATCTTCTTTGGGCAAATGTCTGTTCAAATTCTTTGTTCATTTTCTATTTGGGTTTTTGTCTCTTTGTTGTTAAGTGTTTTACCTATGCTAAATACTAAATTCTTCTCAGATATATTATTGTGAATGGTTTTTCCTATTCTCTAGTTTGTCTTTTAACTTCATTGATAGCATCCTTTGATGTAAAGTTTTTAATGAAGTCCAATTATCTGTATTTTTCTTTTGCTGTTTGTACATTTAATGTCAAAACTAAAATCCACCTTAGAGCTTTTGAATTTGTTCCTCCACATGCAGAGCTCTTTTCCAATTTACCACACGCCTTGCTCCTTTAACTTGGCATAAATATAAACCTTCTCTCTTTATCATGTTTATAATTGGAAGCCTGCCTTGACCCAGCACTCCCTAGCCCCATTTTTTTTCTTCATCAGTTACTTCCATATGATATAAGTTACTTAATTATGTATGCATATTTCCAAACTTTACTTTGGTAAGGCACAGATAAGCGGCTGCTTATAAATTCTCATATTGCCACATCTGGAGCAGAGCTGGCTACAGGGGAGGTGTTTGCAGGGGTGTTCAGCTTATCACCAGGAGACTGATTCTTACTGTGTATAAGCAGTTTTATGTCCCTTTCCTCACTTGTCTTTGACTTCAGCTGTTATTTCATCATTGGCTTAATTATCAGCATAATCATCACTATCCAGCAATATTTAGATAGTTTCCACCTCTTCATGGGGCCGAGCTAAGTATAGCTATAGAAGCACACATTTGGGATTTTTCAGGACACTCAATTTAAAAATAAGTTTATTGAGCAATGTAACCCAATTTTTGGCTCAAAAAACATGGGCATAAGAAACAGTGATAATGCATCACTGCTTCTGAACTGAGCTTATGACCTTGCATAAATGTCGTAACTTTTCAGAACCACAGTTTCCTCATCTGCAAAATAAGGTTGCTATGAGGATTAAAGAAAAACATTCCCCAGGAGACACTCACGGTGTGGATTGTATGTTCAATTTCATTTGCTAATAAGCCAGGCATAGCATTATTTAAATGGAAGCTATTGTAAGGAATATTAAGGTTATTAGTAATAATAACTCTGTTGTCTTAAACAATAGAAGTATTCAGTTCTAAAGCACTGAATAGAAACTTAACCTGTGCTTAGAATGTGTTCTTTTTTTTAATGCATCTGACTTAATGATTGGAAGGACTGATGTTGAAGCTGAAACTCCAATATTTTGGCCACCTGATGTGAAGAGCTGACTCATTGGAAAAGACCCTGATGCTGGGAAAGATTGAGGGCAGGAGGAAAAGGGAACGACAGAGGATGAGATGGTTGGATGGCATCATAGACTCGATGGACATGAGTTTGGGTGGACTCTGGGAGTTGGTGATGGACAGGGAGGCCTGGCGTGCTGCGGTTCATGGGGTCGCAAAGAGTTGGACACGACTGAGCGACTGAACTGATCTGAACTTAATGATTATAGTGGTGGTGATAGTACCAATGATGATTATTAAAATGAGAACTACTGAGTGATAAATCCACAATTCCTTATAGGGTATCAGTAATTAACATCACAAGGTAAAGATATTTGTGAGTTACATTTTTTTCTGCCTCTTAACTTGATTTTCTAAATATTTCAGCCAACCTATGTCTAATATTCTTAATAAGCTTAGTTCACCGGGACCACTTTGTGTACAAAATAAAGTTTCTACCATGATAATAAAAGCAACCTCCATTTATTGAACACCTACTCTGTGCTAGAAAGTCAGGCTAATTACTTTGTGCAGTTAATGTTTTAATCATACTATTTTTCTGATTTTGTAGAGAAGCCCCTGAAGTATAAAGGGAACTAGAAATTGCTACAGTTGCACAGCTAGTTATGTGGGATAAATGGAGATTTTAAATCAGTTTTCTTTCTCCTGACTTCAAAGCCTTAAAACATTTTCACAATAATAAGGTGCTGTTTTATTTAAAAAAATTTATAAAAATGTATGTAACATGCTGTAAGATTTGTGCATTTAAAGTCTGTAGTTCCTGTTTTAGGTATATTCATAAAGTTGAAAATATCACTACAGTCTAATTTTTAAGAATATTTTAACCTATCCAAAATAATACCCTATGTATTTTTATATTCTCCATTCTAGCTCCCAAACTTCCTTACCACTCACAATGCCCCAATACCAAGCAAATACTAATCCACCTTCCTATTCTAGACATTTCACATAAATGTAATCATATAATATGATATATGATCTATCATAATTGGAAATTTTTACTTAGCATAACATTTCAAAAATTCACCCATGTGGTAGCATGTATCTATGTTTAATTCTCTTGTTGCCAATTAATATTCCATATCTTAATCATTAACATATTATTGATATATGGATGTACCATGTTTTCCTTATCCATTTATCAACTTATGAGCATTAAGTTGTTCCCACATTTTTGGCTAACATGAATAATGCTACTATAGCCATTAATGTACAATTTTTGAAGAGAAATAGGTTTTAATGACTCTTGGATATATACCTGGAGTGAAATAACTGGGTCATATATAAATTCTGTGTTTAGCACTTTGAAGAACTGCCAAACCATTTCCCAAAGTCGCTTTACTATTTTACACTCCTATCAGCAGTGTATGAAGGTTCCAGTTTTAACATATCCTTGCTGTTTCTGATCCTCTGTCTTTATTTTCACTATTCAGGTAGGTGTGAAGTGGTATCTCATTGTGACCATGTCATTTTCCTAATCACTAGTTGCTGACCACTGTTTCATATGCTTATTGGGACCTTTTATATCTTCTTTAAAGAAATGTCCATTGAAACTATTAATACATTTTAAAATTGGATTATCATTTTATTGTTGATGTGTAAAAGTTTTAAATATATTCTGAATAATATTCTCTAATCAGAAGTAGGCCTTCTTCAGAGATAATATGGGTTCAGTTTCAGACTACTGCAGTAAAATGAAAATCATAGTAGAGAAAGTCACATGAAGTTTTTAGTTCTCAGTGAATATGAAAGTTATGTTCACAGTACATTGTAGTCTATTAAGTGTGCAATAAAATTATACCTGAAAAACAATGCACATACTTTGTACAATAAATTCTTTAATGGTAAAAAATGCTAACCATTATCTGGCAACAGAAGGGTTGCTACTAACCTTCGGTTGTACAAAAGCACAGCATGAAGCACAATAAAGCAAAGCCTAATAAAATGAGACACATTTGTATGTGATTTGAAAATATTTTTACCCATTCTGTGGCATCTTTTCACTTCTTGATGAGGTCCTCTGATGCTCAACTCTTTAAAAATATCCAATTTACCCTTTTTTTTTCTTTTGTCATTTCTGTTTCCTGGTGTTGGTGTTATATGTAAGAAACCCATTACCTAATCGAAAGTCACAAAGATTTATTCCTGTGTTTTTTTCCCCAGGACTTTAATTTTTTTTAATTTAAATTTATTTATTTTAATTGGAGGCTAATTACTTTACAATATTGTATTAGTTCTGCCACACATCAACATAAATCCACCACAGGATACACATGTTCCCCATCCTGAGCCCTCCTCCCTCCTCCCTCCCTGTACCATCCCTCCGGGTCATCCCACTGCACCAGCCCCAAGGATCCTGCATCGAACCTGGACTGGTGATTTGTTTCTTATATGATATTATACATGTCTCCATGTCATTCTACCAAATCATCCCACCCTCACCCTCTCCCACAGAGTCCAAAAGACTGTTCTATACATCTGTGTCTCTTTTGCTATCTCGCATAAAGGGTTATTGTTACCATCTTTCTAAATTCCATATAGATGTGTCAGTATACTGTATTGGTGTTTTTCTTTCTGGCTTACTTCACTCTGCATAATAGGCTCCAGCCTCATCCACATCATTAGAACTGATTCAAATGTATTCTTTTTAATGGCTGAGTAATACTCCATTGTGTATATGTACCACAGCTTTCTTATCCATTCATCTGCTGATGGACATCTAGGTTGCTTCCATGTCCTGGCTATTATAAACAGTGCTGTGATGAACATTGTGGTATACGTGTCTCTTTCAATTCTGGTTTCCTTGGTGTGTATGCCCAGCAATGGGATTGCTGGGTCATAAGGCAGTTCTATTTCCAGTTTTTTAAGGAATCTCCACACTGTTTTCCATAGTGGCTGTACTAGCCTGCATTCCCACCAACAGTGTAAGAGGGTTCCCTTTCTCCATATCCTCTCCAGCATTTATTTATCCTCTCCAGACTTTTGGAAAGCAGCCATTCTGACTGGTGTGAAATGGTACCTCATTGTGGTTTTGATTTTTATAGTATTAGGTCTTCAATTTAGATCTAAGATTCTTTTTAAATTATTTTTATTTATGGTGTAAGATAAGGGTTCAAATTAATTGTTTTGCATAGATTATGAAAATTGAACTGGCTTATTTATCTAAAAGACTATTATCTGCTACTGAATAGTCCAACTATCCTAGTCTCAATTCAGTTCAGTTGCTCAATTCTATACGAAACTTTGCAACCCCATGGACTGCGCATGCCAGGCCTCCCTGTCCACAAACAACTCCCAGAGTTTACTCAAACTCATATCCATTGAGTCAGTGATGCCAATGAACCACTTCATCCTCTGTTTTCCCGTTCTCCTTCCACATTCAATCTTTCCCAGCATCAGGGTCTTTCAAATGAGTCAGTTCTTCGCAACAGGTGGCCAAAGTATTGGAGTTCAGCTTCAACATCAGCCCTTCCAATGAATATTCAGTACTGATTTCCTTTAGGATGGCCTGGTTGGATCTCCTTGCCGTCCAAAGGACTCTCAAGAGTCTTCTCCAACACCACAGTCAAAAGCATCAATTATTTGCTGCTCAGTTTTCTTTATAGTCCAACTCTCACATCCGTACATGACTACTGGAAAAACCATAACCTTGACTAGACAGACCTTTGTTGGCAAAGTAATGTCTCTGCTTTTTAATATGCTGCCTAGGTTGGTCATGACTTTTCTTTCAAGAAGTACATGTCTTTTAATTTCAAGACTACAGTCACTACCTGCAGTGAATTTGGAGCCCCCCAAAATAAAGTATCTCACTATGTCCACTGTTTCCCCATCTATTTGCCTTGAAGTGATGGGATTGGATGCCATGATCTTAGTTTTCTGAATGCTGAGCTTTAAGACAACTTTTTCATTCTCCTCTTTCACTTTCATTAAGAGGCTTTTTAGTTCCTCTTCAATTTCTGCCATAGGATGGTGTCATCTGCATATCTGAGGTTATTGATATTTCTCCTGGAAGTCTTGATTCCAGCTTGTGCTTCATCAAGCCCAGTGTTTCTCATGATGTACTCTGTATAGAAGTTAAATAAGGAGGGTGACCATATACAGCCTTGATGTACTCCTTTTCCTGTTTGGAACCAGTCTGTTGTTCCATGTCCAGTTCTAACTGTTGCTTCCTGGCCTACATATGGATTTCTCAAGAGGCAGGTCAGGTGGCCTGGTATTCGCATCTCTTTCAGAATTTTCTACAGTTTATTGTGATCAACACAGTCAAAGGCTTGGCATAGTCAATAGAGCAGAAATGGATGTTTTTCTGGAACTCTCTTGCTTTTTTGATGATCCAGTGGATGTTGGCAATTTGATCTCTGGTTCCTCTCCCTTTTCTAAATCCAGCTTGAAATTCTGGAAGGTCATGGTTCACGTACTGTTGAAGCCTGACTTGTAGAATTTTGAGCGTTACTTTACTAGGAGGTGAGATGAGTGCAACTGTGCAATAGTTTGAACATTCTTTGGTATTGCCTTTCTTTGGATTGGAATGAAAACTGACCTTTTCCAGTCCTGTGGCCACTGCTGAGTTTTCCATATTTGCTGGCATATTGAGTGCAGCACTTTCACAGCATCATCTTTCAGGATTTGAAATAGCTCACCTGGAATTCCATCACCTCCACTAGCTTTGTTCGTAGTGATGCTTCCTATGGCCCATTTGACTTCATATTCCATGATATCTGGCTCTAAGTGAGTGATCACACCATCATGATTATCTGGGTCATGAAGATATTTTTTATATAGTTCTTCTGTGTATTACTGCCACCTCTTAATATCTTCTGCTTCTGTTAGGTCCATACCATTTCTGTCCTTTATCAAGCCCATCTTTGCATGAAATGTTCCCTTGGTATCTCTAATTTTCTTGAAGAGATCTCTAGTCTTTCCCATTTTGTTGTTTTCCTCTATTTCTTCACATTGATCACTGAGGAATGCTTTCTTATCTCTCCTTGCTATTCTTTGGAACTCTGCATTCAAATGGATATAACTTTCATTTTGTCCTTTGTTTTTCATTTCTCTTCTTTTCACAGCTATTTGTGAGGCCTCCCCAGACAACTATTTTGCTTTTCTGCATTTCTTTTTCTTGGCGGGGTGGGGGGTGGGGGGGAGGTCTTGATCACAGCCTTCTGTACAATGTTATGAACTTCCATTCATAGTTCATTAGGCACTCTATCAGATCTAGTCCCTTAAATTTATTCTCACTTCCACTGTATAATCGTAAGGGATTTGATATAGGTCATACTTGAAGTCAAGTGGGCCTTAGAAAGCATCACTACGAACAAAGCTAGTGGAGGTGATGGAATTCCAGTTGAGCTATTTCAAATCCTGAAAGATGATCCTGTGAAAGTGCTGCACTCAATATGCCAGCAAATTTGGAAAACTCAGCAGTGGACACAGGACTGGAAAAGGTCAGTTTTCATTCCAATCCCAAAGAAAGGGAATGCCAAAGAATGTTCAAACTACCACACAATTGTACTCATCTCACATGCTAGTAAAGTAATGCTCAAAATTCTCCAAGCCAGGCTTCAGCTATACGTGAACCATGAACTTCCTGATGTTCAAGCTGGTTTTAGAAAAGGCGGAGGAACCAGAGATCAAATTGCCAACATCCACTGGATCATGGAAAAAGAAAGAGAGTTCCAGAAAAACATTTATTTCTGCTTTATTGACTATGCCAAGCCTTTGACTGTGTGGATCACAATAAACTGTGGAAAAATTCTGAAAGAGATGGGAATACCAGACCACCTGACCTGCCTCTTGAGAAATATGTAAGCAGGTCAGGAAGCAACAGTTAGAACTGAACATGGAACAACAGACTGATTACAAATAGGAAAAGGAGTACGTCAAGGCTGTATATTGTCACCCTGCTTATTTAACTTCTATACAGAGTACATCATGAGAAACCCTGGACTGGAAGAAACACAAGCTGGAACCAAGATTGCTGGGAGATATATCAATAACCTCAGATATGCAGATGACACCAACCACCCTTATGGCAGAAAGTTAAGAGGAATAAAAAAGCCTCTTGATGAAAGTGAAAGTGGAGAGTCAAAAAGTTGTCTTAAAGCTCAATATTCAGAAAACGAAGATCATGGCATCCGGTCCCATCACTTCATGGGAAATAGATGGGGAAACAGTGGAAACAGTGTCAGACTTTATTTTTTGTGGCTCCAAAATCACTGCAGATGGTGATTGCAGCCATGAAATTAAAAGATGCTTACTCCTTGGAAGAAAAGTTATGACCATCCTAGATAGTATATTCAAAAGCAGAGACATTACTTTGCCGACTAAGGTCAGTCTAGTCAAGGTTATGGTTTTTCCAGTAGTCATGTATGGATGTGAGAGTTGGACTGTGAACAAGGTTGAGCACCGAAGAATTGATGCGTTTGAACTGTGGTGTTGGAGAAGACTCTTGAGAGTCCCTTGGACTGCAAGGAGATCCAACCAGTCCATTCTGAAGGAGATCAGCCCTGGGATTTCTTTGGAAGAAATAATGCTAAAGCTGAAACTCCAGTACTTTGGCCACCTCATGTGAAGAGTTGACTCATTGGGAAAGACTCTGATGCTGTTAGGGATTGGGGGCAGGAGGAGAAGGGGACTACAGAGGATGAGATGGCTGGATAGCATCACTGACTCGATGGATGTGAGTCTGTGTGAATTCCGGGAGTTGGTGATGGACAGGGAGGCCTGGCGTGCTGCGATTCATGGGGTCGCAAAGAGTCGGACGCAACTGTGCAACTGAACTGAACTGAATGACCTAATGGTCTAGTGGTTTTCTCTTCTTTCTTCAATTTAAGTCTGAATTTGGCAATAAGGAGTTCATGATCTGAGCCAAATTCATCTCCTGGTCTTTTTTTTTTTTTTTTTTTTTTTTTACTGTATAGAGTTTGTCCACCTTTGGCTGCAAAGAATATAATGAATCTGATTTTGGTGTTGACCATCTGGGGATGTCCATGTGTAGAGTCTTCTCTTGTGTTGTTGGAAAAGGCTGTTTGCTATGACCAGTGCTTTCTCTTGGTAGAACTCTATTAGCCTTTCATTCTGCTTGCTTTTCATTAGCCTGCTTCATTCTGTACTCCAAGTCCAAATTTGCCTATTATTTCAGATGTTCCTTCACTTCCTACTTTTGCATTCCAGTCCCCTGTGATGAAAAGGACATCTTTTTTGGGTTTTAGTTCTAGAAGGTCTTGTTGGTTTTCATAGATCAGTTCAACTTCATCTGCATTAGTGTTTGACACATAGACTTGAATTACCTTAGTCTAAAATGATGTAATTCTGAATGTAAAGGCCTCATTTTTGGAATCTCAATTATATTCCATTGATCTGTGTTTATTCCAACATCAGTTCAGTTCAGTTCAGTTCAGTCACTCAGTCGTGTCTAACTCTTTACAACCCCATGAGTCGCAGCATGCCAGGCCTCCCTGTCCATCACCGACTACCGGAGTTCACTCAGACTCACGTCCATCGAGTCAGTGATGCCATCCAGCCATCTCATCCTCTGTCATCCCCTTCTTCTCCTGCCCCCAATCCCTCCCAGCATCAGAGTCTTTTCCAATGAGTCAACTCTTCGCATGAGGTGCAAGTACTGGGGTTTCAGTTTTAGCATCATTCCTTCCAAAGAAATCCCAGGGCTGATCTCCTTCAGAATGGACTGGTTGGATCTCCTTGCAGTCCAAGGGATGCTCAGGAGTCTTCTTCAACACCACAGTTCAAAAGCATCAATTCTTTGGCACTCATCTTTCTTCACAGTCCAACTCTCACATCCATACATGACCACTGGAAAAACCATAGCTTTGACCAGACGAAACTTTGTTGGCAAAGTAATGTCTTTGCTTTTGAATATGCTATCTAGGTTGGTCATAACTTTTCTTCCAAGGAGTAAGCGTCTTTTAATTTCATGGCTGCAGTCACCATCTGCTGTGATTTTGGAGCCCAAAAAAAGTCTGACACGTTTCCCACTGTTTTCCCATTCACAGTGCCTCAATTATTATAGTGCTCTATTAGGTCGTGAAAATGGAAAGTAAGCAGACTTTAACTTAATCAATATTGTTTCAAAATTGTTTTGGCTCTCATTAATCCCTTGAATTATCCTGCAAGTTTCAGAATTCCCATGGCATGTCAATTTTTGCAAAGAAAAAGCTTTGATTTTGATAAGGATTGTTCTGATATATATGTCAATTGGAGTCTTATTGCCATCTCATCAACATTAATTGTCTGATCCTTAACAATGGCATGTTTTTTCATTCATTTGGATCTTCTTTAATTTATTGCAACAATATTTTCTAGTGTATAAATCTTGAAATTATTCTGTTAAATTTATTCCTAGTTTTTTTTTTCTTTTTTTGATTCTATTATAAATATCTTCTTATTTTATTTATATATATTTATTTTATTATATATTATTTTCTTCATTTTATTTTTATATTATTCATTGCTGGCATATTAAAACACAACTAAATTTTGTATACTTATCTTATGTCCTGCTGGATTCTTAAACTCATTCATTCAATCTGTAACTTTTTAAATTTAATTCCTTAGGATTTTCAATATTCAAGATTCTCTATACATTCAATAGAAAATAAGCTTCCTCCAGGACATGAACATCATTTATTTGTATCCCCATAGCTTAGATCAGTGCCTGTGTGTGTGTGTGACCACATGGACTATTGTCCATCAGGCTTCACTATCTATGGAATTTTCCAGGGAAGAATACTGGAGTGGTTGCCACTTCCTACTCTAGGGAATCTTCCCAACCCAGGTATCAAACCCAGGAGTCTTTCATCTCCTGCTTTGGCAGGCAGATTCTTTATCACTAGTGCCACATGGGAAGCCCTAGATCAGTGCCTGGCACACAGTAAACACTCAGTAAATGTTTATAAAGCAAAGTGAACATTGTACACTTTTCATCATAACTCCACACACATTGCAAAATCTCTGCTACAAGCCCTATCAAGCAGGATAACAAAGAAGGGAGAATTGTCTGCCCCACCCACATATTCCCTACTCGAGGTTGCTAAGGCTAGAGGCAAAGCCACAAAAAACAGGCAAGTCTTGGGAAGGCGCAGCAGAATTTACCATCCTCTGCTTTAAGAGGCACCTCTGTGGTGGGGGAGACAAATAAACCTGGCAGATGACAGATCTCAGGTAGCTGAGCTGAGCTAAGCACTGGCCCTCCCTCGTAATGGGGAATGCAGTATCTAGGAAAGAGGAGTTTAATCCTTTACTAATAAGAAAAGTTTGCCATGCCACCTCAATTTGTCATGGCTATTGAAAATAATACCACAATTATCAGCTCACAGCTAATGATTCTAAAACACATCAAGGTTTACCAAACCATCACCTCTGGTGATCCTCAGAGTGGCCCTATTGTGAGGGCCAAAGGATAGGAATCTTTATCCTCCATTTTACAAGGGAGAAAATCGGTCAAGGAACTTTCCCCAAATCATTAATCAAGGTAAGGGGAAGAACTGAGCCTGATGGTGGGTGCGTGCTCAGTCGTGTCTTACTCTTTGAGATCCCATGGACCATAGCCCATCATGCTCCTCTGTCCATGGGATTCTCCAGTCAAGAATACTGGAGTGAGTCGTCATTTCCTCCTCCAAGGGATCTCCTTGGCCCAAGGATCAAACCCGTATCTCCTGTGGTTCCTGCATTGTTGGCAGATTCTTTACCACTGAGACACTGCGGAAGTCGCAGAGCTGAGCCTAGAGCCCAAGTTTCTGGAAAGTGGTCCCATTAAAAAAAAAAAAAAAAATTGCTTCTTTTGGGTTCAAAGCAAAATTAACTTCTTTGCTAATTCTTTTGGGTACATGGCTGTTCAGATTTTCAAGTGGTTTAGTATCCATCCAATTGTGCAGCTGCCTCTCCCTCTCTCCATTTTCTCTTTAGTCTGTGGACAAACTAGTTGCTACAGGCTGTAACTTTGAAGTTTTTATGAAGGAGAAATTTTCTCTGATTATTGAATTTGCATCCTAAAAAGAGTATATCTCTTCTAGTCAGATGATCTCCAGGCTCTATGCTAAGTTTCTCATTTGTATGAGGTTCAGCCCAACTTCTCTTTGTCCTTTAAGATTCAGCTTAGATGTTCAGGGCTTCCCAAATGGCTCAGCAGTAAATGAATCTGCCTGCAGTGCAGGAAATGCAGGAGAAACAGGTTAGAACCCTGGGTTGGCAAGATCCCCTGGAAAAGGAAATGGCAACCCACTCCAGTATTCTTGCCTGGAGAATTCCATGGACAGAGGAGCCTAGTGGGCTACAGCCAAAGGGTCACGTAGAGTCTAACGTGACTGAGTACAGAGCAGATGGTGCGTCTTCTGGGAAGTTTTTCAGGGCTCCCTAGATTGGGCTCTTTTTCTTGGCTTCCTCAGCCTCCTGTACTTTTCTCTACAGAAACATTGACAGCATCACTCTTTGCTGCTGTTTCCTGTGACATTGTGTTTTCACCTTCTCTTTATTGGTCTGAGTCAGCTACCTGGGTAAGATGTGTAGGAAAGCCAAGATTTATTTTTCCCATCCATATTTCTGTGCCTGCCAAAAGCCTGCCAGGTAGTGGGCTCCTGAGAGCATTTTCTAGATGTCCAATGTTAATCTTTCCAGTTATCAGACATAAGTCCTATAAGTGCCTCCTTTGGTAGGAATTCTCCAGGCCACTAGCTTCATATCTACTAAGTTTACATCTAGGTCCCGTGGTGGAACTTTCTGTGGATTACTTTTATTCCTGCATATGTAGCAATCTTTCCTTTTTCTTGGCATGTCTCATATATTTCTTTAAAAATTGGACATTTTAGATAACATGCTGTAACAACTCTGTTATTGGATTTTTTCTTCAGTCCTAGGTTTGTGTTTTTCTGCTGGGTGTTTGTTATTGCTATTTTCCTTGTTGTTGTTTATTCATTTAGTAACAATCTTAGACTAATTCTGTGTTTTGTATTTTCTGCAGTGAGGAGTTCTCTGCTAGATTTTTAAGTTCTTACTTTTAGTTTTTTTTATTTATTTAGGCTGTGCTGGATCTTTTTTGCTGTGTGCATGTTTTCTCTAGTTGTGACAAGCAAGAGCTACTCTCCAGTTATGGTGCCCCAGCTTCTCGTTTTCGAAGAGGTGCTAATTTTACAATGTTGGACTTGGGAGAGTGTAGGCTGGGTTCAGCAGGAATTGCACCTTGTTACCAGCTCCTGGAAAGGATGTTGCTAATTAGTGATGCAAAAAAGTCAAGATAATAGCCATCCGGGTGCTTAACAAAGCAAATTGTTTCTTTTGCTTTGTCAATATTTACTTATAGCTAAACAACTGGAGTGATCATCATAAACTTTCTCATCTATTGAAAATGATTTTACAGATTTTGGTTGTTATAAAATAGTTGTAGTAGAGTGTCATACATATAGTTGTGTGTGTATATTTTCTTCATTTGTTTTACCTTGAGGACATTTTGCAGGGTAACATCCACTATTTTTAGAACCTGAAAGTAATAATGGAGGTTTTTCTTCCAGTTAATCTAAATAATTGAGGAGTCTCTGTAAGTACAGTGTGGCTGAAATGTGCATATCGTCTATTTGGGGAACGGTGTGGCCCCCATTTTCCCAAACACTATGTAGGTGAGCACTTAAGACTGCTCGGTTATCCACTGTGAACACTTTAAACAGGGAAGTCTATGGAGCGTGTTCCAATAATTTCATTAATGTTAATTTTTTCTGTTTCCTTAATCACTAGAAATCATGGAAATATGTGTGACTTTGTTCATCTTAAATTCTGCCTCCCATTGAATTCTGGACACAGTAGGTAATACTATGTACTGCGTTTATTTTCTACCATTTTCATGATAGAAAAGGAAACAGAAAACAGCCCTCAAGTCGATCCTTCAAAATGTTCAGCAGCTAGCATTTATTGACTGACTAATCATCTTACTTTATTGAGTGAGTAATCATTTTATCTACGTGATGCCACCAGGGAGGCAGTAAGCTGCTAAATGCCACCTTGGACAATTCATTTTCTTTTTCTGCACAAGGCCTGGTTCCTTATAGCCAGATTGTATTGAAGAATGTCATGTTTCCAAAGGATGAAGTTTATCTTCCATGAAACAGGCCATTTGCAAAATTAATAGGTAAATTAGCAAAGTGTAACAGCCCATTAGACCCAATGTCATAGTTTAGAATCTGGGTTGGGGAAAGGAAGTGAAAGCTAAATGTGTAAACAGACGCTCCCTGAAATGACAGGAACTCTGTCTGCGGTGGAGGGTTGTGGTCACTCAGATGAAGCCCACAAACTGCTTTTAACAAACGGTCCCCTTGGTGTCTGAACACATACTCAGTAGAGGCAAGTTCTTGGGCTTTATGACTAGAGCAGGCAATCTTGTGCATGTGTGCATGTGTATTGAAATAGAAGTGTCAAGACCTGTTTTTACTATTTCTTCATTTATTCAAAAGTTATCTATTGAATATCTGTGGTATTAAAAATTTAATACCCCTTACTCTGTACCAGAACCTGGAGGTGGCCACTGTTCTCTACTTGGAGAGCTAACTCTCTCATGCAGACTGGAAACCAGAGACTTCCTAGCTAAAAACTTTGGACCACATTGGCTAAAACTATGGACTTTGCAAGCAAGTCAGCTGATGGCAGTATGAATTTGGGAAGCTTATTTTTTGGGGGGGATTGCATATATGTTATTAAAAGATACTGAGTATAGTTCTCTATAGTTATCGGTAGGTCCTTGATGGTCATTTATTTTATATTTATATGTATTCTGTGCATATGTTAATCCCAAATTCCTAATTTATCTTCCCATGGCCCTTTCACCTATGTTAGCCATAAATTTGCTTTCTATGTCTATGCTGCTGCTGCTAAGTCACTTCAGTCATGTCCGACTCTGTGTGACCCCATAGACGGCAGCCCACCAGGCTCCGCCATCCCTGGGATTCTCCAGGCAAGAACACTAGAGTGGGTTGTCATTTCCTTCTCCAATGCATCAAAGTGAAAAGTGAAAGTGAAGTCGCTCAGTCGTGTCTGACCCTCAGTGAGCCCGTGGACTGCAGCCTACCAGGCTCCTCTGTCCATGGGATTTTCCAAGCAGGAGTACTGGAGTGGGGTGCCATTGCTTCTATGTCTATAGGTCTATTCTATTTTGTAAATAAGCTCATTTGTATGACTTTTTTTTTTTAGGTTCCACTTATAAGTTTTCTCATATATTTATCTTTCTTTAACTTACATCACTTAGTATGATAACCTCTAGGTCCATCATTTTTGTTACAAATAGCATTATTTCATTTTTATGGAAGAATAATATTCCACTGTATATACACACACCACATCTTCTTTACCCATTCATCTATCAATGGACACTTACATGACTATTGTGCCTTAACTGTTGTAAATTGTGCTGCAGCGAACACAAGGGGTGCATGTATCTTTTCAAATTACTTTTCTCTGGATATATGCTAAGGGGTGGGATTGTTGGATCACAGGAAAATTCTATTTTTAGTTTTAAGGAACTTCCATACTATTCTCCAAAGTGCCTGAACCAATCTGCATTCCCACCAACAGTGTAGCAGGGTTCCCTTTTCTCCCCACCCTCCCTTGCTTTCATTATTTATACGCTTTTTATGATGGCCATTCTGATCGGTGTGAGGTAATACCTCATTGCAGTTTTGATTCATTAGATGTAAAGTGCTGATAACATCCTTGTGGATGGATTTAATTGCGGTGATTAAATGAAAAAAAAAAATCTATAGATAACCTCTATTGACTCTTTAGTATGCGCCAGGCTGTACATTAATTGATTTAAATTCATTATGTCATTTAATTCTTACAACTAACCTGTAAGGTGTGAACTATTATTGCCTATGTCTTACATTTGGAGAATGTGAGGTTTGGGAGGACAAACAACTTGCTCACGGTCACCTCAGGAAGTCAGTAATGGAGTGGACTTCTGACCTACTGTGCTTGGCCCTAGACCTTGACCAGTTTTGACTGGGCTGCTGTCCATAGAGTCACACAGAGGTGGACGCAATTGAAGCAACTTAGCATGCATGCATGCATTGGAGAAGGAAATGACAACCCACTCTAGTATTCTTGCCTGGAGAATCCCAGGGACAAGGGAGCCTGGTGGGCTGCTGTCTATGGGGTTGCAAAGAGTTGGACACGACTGAGGTGACTTAGCAGCAGCAGCAGCAAAATGCATTACTGCATTTGTAAATATTAGCACTCACCCAATGTCAAATTCCTTCCTTTGCTTTTATTACTGCTTTCAACTCTCATATCTGCCATAGGGATTAAAACTCTATTTGAGTACATTTCTAGCTAACCTCTGAGGTACACAACCTTCAAATAGGTTAATAGAGCCTCTTGATCTTCAAAATGTAAATTACTTGAGAGCTGAGATGCACCTGGGTGAAAATCCCCTTGTATGCTTCTTTTAATTCCAACTGCCAAAGTGCAAGGGGTTCATTTCCCTTTTGCCTCTCGTATAAATTAAAGAAGACACATGATTTCCATTTTCCTGTCTGAGATCTCATCTTCTTCACTCTTTTGGGGGCTGTGCAGAATAAATACTGTAAAATGGCTTATTTCTGCTTACACTTTATTTCTTAGTACCCTCATAAATCATCTCAATCACCTATAGAAATATTTGTGTCAAAGGCTAAGGCAGCTGATAAAATTTTTTCCTTGTAGGTTATGAGTCTGAGTATCCCAGCATCTCTGCATTGAAAGAAAAATAGTTACATTTGGTGTTTGTGATGACTTGAGGTAGTGAAAATATTTTTACTGCCAACAAAAGCAGTTTTATGGTGTTCAATCCTGAATCACTAAAACCTGGATTTTCAGTAAAGCAAATTGCAATGCTTACAGCTAAGATTTTTTAAATGTGCACAATTTATTATCTAGGTAGTCTTCATTGACAGCTTTTTCTATATGGTTAATGCCTTTAAAGAGTCTAGAGGGATTCAACATCTAAAATAAGTGTGTGTGTGTGTGTGTGTGTGTGTGTGTGTGTGTGTGTGTAACTAACTCTTCCTGTGAAAAAGAAGAAATGGCTGAACTCCTTAGCAATATATGGACTGGAAGCCTCATGTCGTAATTCCTCTAAGAGTTATTATTTTTGCTAGAATTGTCTTGAACTATGTTTTATTCTTTATTCTATAATCAGCTTTTCATAGATTTATGGCCTCTCCACAATTACATTATTAAGCTCCTATGGTTGTTTTTGAAGCAATATGAAATAATGGGACATTGGATCTGGGATTTAAACCTTAGTTCATGTAACTCCAAAGTTCATTGTCATTTTGTCTTGCATAGGAACTGATGGATACCTATTTGTTTTTGAACAGACACAGTGGTGTCTGGGACAGGTGGCTGTGGAGGTTGAATTCAGTTCATTTATTTATTTGTTATTATTTTATTATTAATTTGTGCAGAGTACACAGCTAAGTTCTTTAAGTCTCGGAGGTATAGAGATATTAGCTACTTAAGACCTAATTCCTTCTCTTAATAAACTTACATATTTTGGTTTAGTGGGTGTGGAGAAAGAGGCATGAATTCAGGAAAGATATGAAAGACAATGTGACATCTACATGGACAAGGAAGGCGAGAAGCACAACAGTCCTGTGGAAATTTATACAACAGTGGACTCAAATGGTAGAAGAGTTTGTGGAGAAGTGTGATTAAAGGATGTATTAAATGTTCTCCCCAAATGGCCCACCTTCAGAAGGAGAAGACCTGGGGATACATGGAGACAAGGGGGGCAGGAAGGATGAGAGGGGGACCAGTTTCCTACTGTTCCCAACAAACCCTAACTTTCCAGTATGCCAGTATACCTCCCTTCATGGAGGTAAAGTCAAGAATCTTTCAATATGCTAGTCATGGGGCTGAAGTCACTTTGGATATCCCAGCTTCTGCTGGCATTGCATCACAAGTATAGGAAACTTCAAATAAGACTAGAAAAAGAATCATCTAGATGAGATATAATCAACCTACGGAACTGTGAGGAATAGTAGAGTAATTACTTAAAGCCACGGAATTTTGGCATGGTTGGTTATGCAGAAATGGATATGTGAAATGGTAGAGCTTGGATAATTTGTAAAAATAGATAGGAATTAAAGGCACCAGAAATTATGAGGAATAATGTCATACTTATTGATTTCTTCTTTCTTTAAGATTCTAAATAAATTCCCTAAATTGGAACTATCCAATAGGGCTTGTTGCAATGGTGAGCTACATGCTGTAATATGGTGGTCACTTGCTACAGTAGCCTTGGAGCACTAAATACGTAGTAATGATGAATAAGGAGCTGAATTTTAAATTTTATTTGATTTTAATTAACTTCAATGTAAATAACTACCTGAAACTACAATATTGGAAAATATAAGCTCTAAAGCTGTGGAAGTCCATACATTTGAGGGGTGGATAATGATGTTGTTGTTTAGTCACTCAGTTGTGTCCGACTCTGCGATCCCATGGACTGTAGCATGCCAGGCTTCCTTGTCCTTCACCAACTCCCGAAGCTTACTCAAACTGGTGTCCATTGACTTGGTGGTACCATCTCGTCTTCTGTTGTCCCCTTCTCCTCCTGCCTTCAATTTTTCCCAGCATCAGGGGTTTTTCTAATGAGGTGGCTCTTTGCATCAAGTGACCAAAGTATTGGAGCTTCAGTTTCAACATCAGTCCTTCCAATGAATATTCAAGATTGATTTCCTTTAGGGTTGACTGGTTTGATCTCCTTGCAGCTCAAGGGACTCTCAAGAATCTTCTCTAACACCACATTTCAAAACAATCAATTCTTCAGCGCTCAGCCTTTTTTATGGTCTAACTCTGACATCCATACATGACTACTGGAAAAACCATAGCTTTGACTAGTTGGATCTTTGTCAGCAAAGTAATGTCTCTGCTTTTTAATATGGTGACTAGTTTTGTCATAGCTTTTCCTCCAAGGAACAAGTGTCTTTTAATTTCATGGCTGCAGTTGCCATCTGCAGTGATTTTGGAGTATAAGAAAATAAAGTCTGTCACTGATTCCATTGTTTCCCCATTTATTTGCCATGAAGTGATGAGACTGGATGTCATGATCTTAGTTTTTTGAATGTTGAGTTTTAAGCCATTTTTTTTCACTCTCCTCTTTCAGTTTCATTAAGAGGCTCTTTAGTTCCTCTTTGCTTTCTGCCAAAAGGGTGGTGTCGTCTGCGTTTCTGAGGTTATTGATATTTCTCCTTTAAATCTTGATTCCAGCCCAGCATTTCTTCATCCAGCCCAGCATTTCTTGATACACTCTGTATATTAATTAAACAAGCAGGGTGACAATATACAGACTTACGTAGTCCTTTCCCAATGTGAAACCAATTCATTGTTCCATGTCCGGCTCTAACTGTTGCTTCTTGACCTGCCTACAAGTTTCTCAGGAGGCAGTTAAGGTGGTCTGGTATTCCCATCTCTTTACACAGTTTGTTGTGATCCACACAGTCAAAAGCTTTAGTGTAGTCGGTCAAGCAGAAGTAGATGTTTTTCTGGAACTCTCTTGCTTTTTCTATGACCCAATGGATGTTGGAAATTTGATCTCTGGTGCCTGGCTTTTACAAGCTAGAAGTTAAGTTGCTAGATTAGAGATCAGCTGGCTTCATGACTATGTTCTTTCTTTGTGGCACATGGCTAGTTGGATGATGAGGGCCAAGGCTGGGCTGGGGAGTGGTTATAGTTACTGCTAAAAAACAGTATCTGCGTATCTTAAAATATGGTACGTACAGTTGCGGTGCTATTAACAATGTCCCACCCCAGCTTTTCTGTGCAAAGGGCTCAAGAGCAGAATTATAAGAAAGATCCATGCTGATATGAATACAGATTCAGTTCCTGAACAAAACTCTTAAAATTTTTGAAAAATTTATCTTTATTTTTATTTTTAATTTATTTTATAATTTATCTATATTGAAGTATAGTTGATTTACCATATTGTGTTAGTTTCAGGTGTTCAGTTCTGTTCAGTTCAGTCTCTCAGTTGTGTCCAGCTCTTTGCAACCCCGTGTATTGTAGCACGCCAGGCTTTCCTGTCCATCACCAACTCCCAGAGTTCACTCAGACTCATGTCCATCGAGTCAGTGATGCCATCCAGCCATCTCATCCTCTGTCGCCCCTTTCTCCTCCTGCCCCCAATCCCTCCCAGCATCAGAGTCTTTTCCAATGAGTCAGCCCTTTGCATGAGGTGGACAAAGTACTGGAGTTTCAGCTTTAGCATAATTTTTTCCAAAGAAATCCCAGGGCTGATCTCCTTCAGAATGGACTGGTTGGGTCTCCTTGCAGTCCAAGGGACTCTCAAGAGTCTTCTCCAACACCGCAGTTCGAAAGCATCAATTCTTTGGAGCTTAGCTTACTTCACAGTCCAACTCTCACATCCATACATGACCACTGGAAAAACCGTAGCCTTGACTAGATGGACCTTCGCTAGCAAAGTAATATCTCTGCTTTTGAATATGCTATCTAGGTTGGTCATAACTTTTCTTCCAAGAAGTAAGTGTCTTTTAATTTCATGGCTGCAATCACCATCTGCAGTGATTTTGGGGCCCCCCAAAATAAAGTCTGACACTGTTTCCACTGTTTCCCCATCTATTTCCTGTGAAGTGATGGGACCAGATGCCATGATCTTCGTTGTCTGAATGTTGAGCTTTAAGCCAACTTTTTCACTCTCCACTTTCACTTTCATCAACAGTACTGCAATTCAGTTATATATGTGTATATATAAATATACATAATATTTGCATGTATGCTAAGTTGCTTCAGTCATGTCAGACTCTTTGCAACCGTAGGAACCACAGCCTGCCAGGATCCTCTGTCCATGGGAATTTCCAGCCAAGAATACTGAAGTGGGTTGCCATGCCCTTCTCCAGGGGATCTTCTCAACCCAGGAAGCAAATCCATGTCTTTTATATTTCCTTCCTTGGCAGGCAGATTCTGTACCAGTAGCACCACTTGGGAAGCCAAATATGTATGCATAAATGTATATATAAATATATATTATTCTTCAGATTCTCTTCCCTAATAGGCTATTAAAAATATTGAGTATAATTCCCTGTGCTATACAGTAGGTCCTTGTTATTTGTCTACTGTATGTATAGTAGTGCGTACATGTTAATCCCAAGTTCCTTGTTTATCTCTCCCCCTACTCTTCTTTTCCCTTTGGTAACCATAAGTTTATTCTCTTTTTTTTTTGATGATCATTCAATTTACCTACCTATCCATGCATGTTTAATCAGACTTTGTTAAACAATTATTAACTATTTCATTAGATATATTTAACATTCTTCAGGACACTTTTTAAAATATCTAAAATGCCTTGATCTGGAAGTCTCAAGGGTGGATGGGTTCCTTTTTCAAGCAGAATTACATTTTTCTTAAGTTCCTCCTTTGAAAGCTTAGAGAATATTGATGGGAAAGGAGGTTGGTAATCACAGGAAGCAATTTCTATATTTAGAAAAAAATGATACTTTCTGTGCATGGAAACTACAGAGAAAACTGTTAAGTGGCAGACAGAGAGATCCGATTGAATTACAAGAAGTCAATCATAAAAAATAGCTATTACTTTAGAATATATATTCTCTTCTGCATATCTATTCAGGATTTTAATAAATATAGAGAATCATTTGTAGTTGTTAGAAACTATTTACATACAACTGAAGTATTAAAATATTAAGAAATATTATACTGTGTCCCTATAGTAAGTTAATTTTAACCTGTTTGCTTTTCCTGAGTTAAACATTTACTTATCAAAATGTTGATTCCAAATGATTGAGGAATTTGTTCAAGCGCATTTTATGAGCAATAATTTATGTGGCCCAAGGATATGAAACTACTATATTTATGAAAATTGTGCAGGATTCTCAGCATCACATGCTCTCTAGACTTTAGTTTTTCTTGTAAATATGGGGGGAAACATTGTTATCTATAAGATATTCAGTACTAGGATTTTTATAGGAATCTCTACCCTACCCCAAAGCCCATTGTATAACAACTATATATTGGTGGCCAACAACAACAAATATTTTAATTGCTTTTTGTTTGGTTGAAATGGGATCATGATCAAGACTTTGGCAGCGATGTTTTTGGAATTGGTCATTTAAGTGTGTGTTTGTTTAAGCAAGCAGAAGTCTGAGGGTATTTGGGGTGGAGGAATAGATTAATTAGTCTTGTGACAGGGTGTGGTTTATGCTTTAGAATTCTCAGCAGAAAGGATTTGAAGGAAGAAACTGAGGAGGGGAGATGGGTTAGGAGCCTGGTTTGTAGTCTGAGTCAGAGGCCTGACCCTGGGCATATAGCTGAGATAGAGGATGGGGAATATTTCAGGAAAGTCAGTAAGCTTTGATAGCTTTTTAAGGAACAGGAGAGTGTAAGGAAATGAAAACAGACTGGCCTGAAGTTCTAGGACTGCTTCCAGAATTTTGGCTTCATGAAAGTGGTAAATGGTAATGCAATGAACTCATAGGGGAGGAAGATTCCCTGATGTGATTGGAAATGTGCCAAGTTCATTTTGGGACAAGCAAGTGTTACATTTTGGGGGGAAATTAAAAATTGAAGGTGTGAAATATGGAATTGGATGGACCTGTGAAGCCATAATGTATTGCCAAACTGATGAAAAGTCATTACCCTTAAATAATGGCTCACGTCTGAGAGTTAATTACTACAGGGTGAGATTTTATGTGCCTCATACAGACAAGGTCAATTATCTTATACTCGTTTAAAATGTATTATGAATAATTCACAGGTAAAAGTTAGCTGTATAACAGTTGAAAAATAAAAGGTGGGGAAAGCATTGAATTCAGTGGTAATGTATTTTGATAATAGCAGGCAGATAATTAAAGGTGAATAATGTTCGCACTTAGGATATAAAGAATGACTCATTAGATTGGTCCTCTTAAATGAAGACATCAACCCTTGCCACCATCCTGCTCCTGGGAGCTAAGATATTATTGTTCTTAGTGCCAAAACTGCTTCCACATTGCATTCCACCTCGCTGAGCTCAGTAACTATTTATCAGGCATTTACTCTTTGCCCAGTTTTATGTTAACTCCTGTGGATATAATGGTAAGAAAACAAGAGCACTGCTCCTCAGGTACCCATGGTCTATCAGAGAAGATAAATCAGTAGACAAACCATTTCAAATCAAATCACTGTTTTTAGGGTGGAGGTATTTATAGAGCCTAGCCATTGGGAATGTATTCTTGAGTAAAATTACATTTAAGCAAGTGCTGAAGGAAGAGTGGGAATTAGCCACCCTAAGATGAACACCAAGTATATCTATGGCCAGGAAGTGAAGTGGGGTCATCAGAAAAGATCCTGCTGTGGGAAACAGCATTGTGTGTATATGTTTGTGTATGCATGTATGTGTATACGTGAGTTTGCATGTGTGCATGCAATATGTGTGGGTGTATGAATGCATGTGTATGCATTTACGTGTGTGTGTGTATGTGTGTGCGTGTGTGTGTGTGTGTGTGTGTGTGTGTGTGTGTTTGTAGCATCTCTGTGGCTGGGGACAGTGAATTGTGACCAGAAGTAGCTGATTGTCTCTAGAGTATAGATCAGAAGGCATTGTGGTCTAAATTTACATTTTTCCATGGCATTTTTATTTGTAATTCAATTGGTTTTGTTCTGAACACTAAATAGAGATGTCCCAAAGAAGTAAAATTAACACTGCCATTTCTTTTTGCTTCCATTTTGTCTACTTGTGCCCAATATAGGACAATGAATCTTAACATTTTTCAGAAGAAGGAAAAGAGGGGAGAGGAGCGAAAATCTAAGAGGTGCTAAAGGAGTTCTTTTTTCCCTTCTCACACCTCCTCTTTATTATTTCTCTTTCATCTGCAGTTACTGGAACATTTTTCTATTGTGAATAAATATGCATTCCTCATAGAACTTGAGAAAAAAACAAGAAAAGCTTTTAAAACATGTTTAAAAGCATTATCTTCAGTACTAATGTGAATTCTTGCTTGGAATAAAAAAAAAGACAGCTATTGTATTGATTAAAACTGTATTCAGTGTCACTACATGGCTCTTTGTTGAAGTTAACTATGATTTAATTCTTGAAGGTCAAATTCATTTCTTTGCATTCATCCAGAACAGTTTCATTTAAGCAATCATACTGTGAGACAACAGGCTCTGGATTTATTTCTTTGGACTTTCTTCCTCATGCATTGTTCTTCCTGTAAGTCAGTCTTCTGAAGTAGTCTTCAGCCTTGCAGAGAAATTGACAAAATGGGTCAAAATGTTTTCTTTTTTTCCCCTGTAACTTGTCATCAATTATTACATGCAGTACTATAACGGCCTTCTATCACTTATCTTATTTCACTGATTTCTGTCCCATGCAGTTGCTTAAAATTCTTACTATTCCGAGAATCTGCATCAGATCAATTTTTCTTACAGAATGAATGTGGGACGTTTTCCCATGTCACTCAAAGCCTCTGTGACTTCATTCCCTGCTGGCCTGTCCAGCCTCATTCTTACCCTGTTGGTTTATGGTTCCAGAGGAAGAAGCCAAGCTCTTCTAGCCTTTTCCCACCTCCACACTGCTCCTTCTGTTTAGACTTTAGAACAGTTCACATCTGGCCATCATGCCAGCTTCTCCTTTTTCATTCAGCTTTTGTTCTAGTAGGATTTCTTCCTCAAAGACTTCCTTATATCTTCATAAAGTGTCCCCCTCAGTGTGAGCCCAGGGATCTTCTATTCAGATGTCTAGTTTAGAATGTACTATGCTGCTTATAATTACTTTTCCTCAGGACTTTCTGTCTCTTCTCTATAAACTTGAAGATGGAGATGAGTCCCTCCATATTTTTGGCATTCCTGGTGTGTAGCTCAGTGAGTGGCCCTTATTGGAAACTGAATCAATGTTTGAGGGATGAATTATTTTTTCCATGCATTCACTGACCCCACTTCTCTTCAATGAAACCATGAACTTCTGTGATCTAGTATGTCTGCACACGCCGTTGTTGCTATGTCTGCAACAACAGTCTGTGAAAGACTGGCTACATCCCTGTAGGCACATCCATGAACTGCAGCACAGCAGGCTTCCCTGTCCTTCACTATCTCCCAGAGTTTTTCAAATTCATGCCCATTGAATTGGTGATGCTATTTAACTATCTCATTCTCTGCTGCTCTCTTCTCCTTTTGCCTTAAATCTTTCCCAGCATAAGGATCTTTTCCAGTGAGTTGGCTCTTCGCATCAGATGGGCAAAGTGTTGGAACATCAGCATCAGTCCTTCCAGTGAATATTCAGGATTGTCTTATGATAAGTTATGTGACTCAGTGGTAAGTGCTCCAGTAGGTTGTTGATGCAGGAAGCGTTGACAACCCCTTACATCCCTGGATGAGCATGCTGTTCATCCCATAATGAGGCAGAATTCGTTTCCTTTTCCCATGAGTCTAGGCTGACTTGTTATGACTTGCTTTGACCACTTATTTTTGTGGCAGTTCTCCCTGTAGACATAAGGAGGCCTTAGGGTTTTTATATACATGCTTTTGGGATGTATCTGACTTCCATGTGAAGATGTGTGAGCTAGACTCTGGAAAGGCACATGATCCCATGAAGAAATGGGATCAGAAAGTCTATCCCCACCCAGTTCAGCTGTCAGACATGAATGAAGCTTTTTGGCATGTGGCAACCTCTTGATGAAAGTGAAAGAGGAGAGTGAAAATGTTGCTTAACGCTCAACATTCAGAAAACTAAGATCATGGCATCCGGTCCCCTCACTTCATGGCAAATAGATGGGGAAACAGTGGAAACAGTGTCTGACTTTATTTTTCTGGGCTCCAAAATCACTGCAGATGGTGACTGCAGCCATGAAATTTAAAGATGTATACTCCTTGGAAGGAAAGGTATGACCTACCTAGACAGCATACTAAAAAGCAGACACATTACTTTGCCAACAAAGGTCCGTCTAGTCAAGGCTATGGTTTTTCCAGTGGTCATGTATAGATGTGAGAATTGGACTGTGAAGAAAGCTCAGCGCCGAAGAATTGATGCTTTTGAACTGTGGTGGTGGAGAAGACTCTTGAGAGTCCCTTGGACTGCGAGGAGATCCAACCAGTCCATCCTAAAGGAGATCAGTCCTAAATGTTTATTGGAGGGACTGATGCAGAAGCTGAAACTCCAATACTTTGGCCACCTAATATGAAGAGCTGACTCATTTGCAAAGACCCTGACCCTGATGCTGGGAAAGATTGAGAGCATGAGGAGAAGGGGACGACAGAGGATGAGATGCTGGATGGCATCACCGACTCAATGGACATGGGTTTGGGTGGACTCCGAAAGTTGGTGATGGACAGGGAGGCCTGGCGTGCTGCACTTCATGGGGCTGCAAAGAGTCAGACATGACTGAGTGACTGAACTGAATTGAACTGAACCTCAGCCAGGCTTCCTGACTAATGATGTCACAGTCCATACCACATATAGAGAAGAATAGCCTCGAAAAGTATGAGGAATGATGAATGGTTGGCTTTAGCAAAGAGTCAGCAAACTGGAGCCCATGTGGCCTTCTGCTTGTTTTTTGTAAATCAAGGTGTATTGGAACACAGACAATCTTATTTGTCGATATATTGCCTGTTGATGATTTTGCACCACCAGGGTAGAGTACTTATGATTGAGAACAAACAGCTTTAGAAGTCTGAAATATGGATTATCTGGCCCTTTAAGGAAGATGTGGGGATCCACCTTTGAAGGCACTAAGTTTGGCAAAGTTTACTGAGTAGTAATAGATAACTGAAATGCAAGCTCTCAGAAATCAGCTGAACCCTAGAGAGGTAAGGGGTAAAGAAAGATATCACACAAAACTGTAATTCAAAAATATGTGTGCATCTCAATGTTTATAATAGCATTATTCACAGTAGCCAAGACATGCATGTGCACGTGCTCAGTTGCTCAGTTGTATCCAGCTATTTGCAACCCAATGGTCTAAAGCCAGGCTTCTCTGTCCATGGGATTTTCCTGGCAGGAATACTGGAATGGGTTGCCTTTTCCTCCTTCAGGAGCTCTTCCCAACCCAGGAATCAAATCTGCATCTCCTGCATTGGCTGGCAGATTCTTTTACTGCTGAGCCACCTGGGAAGCCAAGCCAAGACATGGAAGCAACCTAAATGTCCATCAACAAATGATGGATAAAGAAGATGTGGGATGAGTGTGTGTGTGTGTGTGTGTGTGTAATGGAATATACTCAGGCATAAAAAAAGTATGAAATAGTAACTTTTACAGCAACATGGACGGACCTAGAGTACTAAGTGAAGTGAGTCAGAAAAAAAGACAAATACTATGTGATATCACTTATGTGTGGAATCTAAAATATGACTCAAATGAACTTATCTGCAAAACAGAAACAGACTCACAAACAGAGAACAGACTTGTGGTTGCCAAGGTTGAAAGGGTGAGAGACAGACTGGAAGTTTGAGGTTAACAGATGCAAACGATTTATAGAGACTATCCAACAGCAAGGTCCTAATATAAAGCACACAGAACTATATTCAATATTCAGTGGTAAAGTATAATGGAAAGAATATGAAAAAATATGACTATTTTTATATTTATTAAAAAAACTGAATTACTTCGCTATGCAGTAAAAAGTAACACAACATTTTATGTTACCTGTATTTCAATAAAATACATTTTAAAAAAGAAAGATGTCCCAAGCGATATGAGGTTAGGCCTTGTATAAATGGTAATGAAAGCCCAGTACATGAAGGCTCGTACAAAGAAAAATCAATATATTTTATTTGTTTGAGATCTTTTCCTTTTTCCATTTTCTGCTAATGTGGGAAAAGAAAATATTAACTCAGAGTAAGAGAATTAAGTAAAAAATATTCCCCAATTATGTGCAGGTGATTGGATTAAAATTGCTAAAGGTATTATCTTCTGACATTATCAAATGGAATCCAAAATGAACTGCTGAGAGGCCAGGGGAATCAACTCTCATTGTCTCTGGGGAATATCCTGGCTGATGAGTAGGCTTTTCTTTCTTTCTTCTTTCTTTTCCTTATGTGTTTAGCTTCTTTTACTTACTTTCAGTCCTTCCTTGTGATTCCATGAAAGTGACATTCATCTCTTCTTTTGAAATTAGCTAGAGAATATTTTTCCTATGACACATAAACCTTTTCTAATGAATTCTGAAATTCTTCACAGACAAATTCTAGAGTATTTAAAGAAGGCAGCAGGCCATAGTGGCAAGAATATGTGTTTTGGAGTTCCACAGATATCGGTTCAATTACTGGTTACACCATTTACTTGTTTATTGGACCTGGAAAAGGAGCCTTTATGTACATCACTTTTCTATAAAATGTGGGTAAAATGAAAATATAGTTGTCACTAAGTAAATTCATCTTTGTGTTCTTAGTAAATTCATCTTTGCATTTTTAAAAAATAATGAAGATGTATTTTTTACTGTGTTTCAAGATGATCTCAGTCAATTTCAAAATAAAAATCCCAGGAATAACACTGGGAGCAGTGGTAACCATTTGCTGAACAGTTTAACGTGATTGTCTTTTGCTGAGAATGTGTCCAAGACACTGTGCCAAACTCTGAAATTACAAAGATGAACATCATTAAGTGATGTTCAACTCTCTTTAATGGGAGGTGTTAACTCTCAGGTCTACTAGGATGTAGAATTAGGCTAGATTTTATTCAGCATTTTCTGAAATAATAATGTAAAGAGCTGACACCCACCAAGTGTAGACCATTTGTTTAGTTCTAAGCATTTTATATACACTAGTGACTTTATACCTGATATTTTGATGCAGTCTATGATGTGACACGCATATGCCATAGTTGTACCTTTTGCTGATAATTTTGGGCTCCTGTCACATCACTGGTTTAGGCTAATCTGTTTTCAATAGAGTGAAGCTATGTTTCCCCTCTAGAATTTTTAAATATTTGAATATGTATATGTACACATATATATATTCAATCCAATTTTTAAACATCTGAATATACAAGGTCCGTCTAGTCAAGGCTATGGTTTTTCCATTAGTCATGTATGGATGTGAGAGTTGGACTGAAGAAGGCTGAGCGCTGAAGAATTGATGCTTTTGAACTGTGGTGTTGGAGAAGACTCTTGAGAGTCCCTTGGACTGCAAGGAGATACAACCAGTCCATTCTGAAGGAGATCAGCCCTGGGATTTCTTTGGAAGGAGTGATGCTAAAGCTGAAACTCCAGTACTTTGGCCACCTCATGCAAAGTGTTGACTCATTGGAAAAGACTCTGATACTGGGAGGAATTGGGGGCAGGAGGAGAAGGGGACGACAGAGGATGAGATGGCTGGATGGCATCACTGACTCAATGGACGTGAGTCTGAGTGAACTCTGGGAGTTGGTGATGGACAGGGAGGCCTGGCGTACTGCGATTCATGGGGTCGCAAAGAGTCGGACATGACTGAGTGACTGAACTGAACTGAATTCTGAATATATGCATATTCTTTCCCAGAATCATTTCAATTTTACTTAATTATGAAATACTGAATATATTTCACTGTGCTACATATTAAGTCCTTATTGGTTATCTGTTTTATATATAGTGTTGTATATCTATTAATCCCAAACTCCTAATTTATTGCCCTACCCACTTCCCTTTTGGTAACTATAAATTGTCTGAGAGTCTATTTCTATTTTGTAAGTAAGCTCATTTGTGTTGTTTGGATTCTACATATAAATGATATCATACATTATTTGCCTTTCTCTATCTGACTTCCTTTACTTAGTATGATAATCTCTAGGTCCATTCACATTGCTGAAAATGACACTATCTGTTCTTTTTAATTGATGAGTACTATTCATTGTATGTCTATATCACATCTTCTCTATCCATTCATCTGTCAATGAACATTTAAGTTGTTTATGTGTCTTGGCTACTGTACAATAGTGCTGCTATGAAAACTGGGGTATGTGTATCTTTTCAAATTAGAGTTTTATCCAGGCAATATATCATTTCAAGTGATGTTATATGACAAAGCATAGAAACATAAGAAAACAAACACAAGAGACTTGCCTGTTGTGTTTCCTCACCAGTGATTCTAATCAGCTGAAGCTGATAAGAAACAATGGACTTTAAATGACCATTACTGAACCTAGTTGAAGAGACTTGTCTGAACCATGAACAAGTGGGATTTCCTATAACCCACCATGTGTAGACTTACCAGATAATTCCCTTCCTCCCAGGCCTGGACTTCATTACTGAGTTGGCACAATCCATAACCTCTACTTTCTAGCCTTGAAAAACACTCCCACTTTCTCCTTCTCAGTGCACTATTTAATGAATTTCTTTACAAATGAGTATTCCCTGACCTAGCAAATAAATAGACTCAGCACTGTAATTTAAAAATTTGTTCTGTTTTATTCTTAAGCTCCAGAATTTTTGTTTTATATTTTAATGTGTCTTGGAGTGAATGAGTAATTTGCCTGCAGACATTAGCTTGTAATGACAGGGCTGGGATTTAAACCCAGCAGGCTGTCTTTAGAACATACCCATTTCTGGCAAATCACCATGCTCACATGCATATACTGAAATATTGAACCCCATGCCCCTTTCTATAGTAAAATGCCAAATACATGGACACAGTTTGAAATGATCTTGTATTTGTATGATTTGACAGAAATATTGGTAAAGATCATAATAGCTGAAAAGATATGAATCATTTCACTATAATGCGTGGAAATAACATACAGACACAATTTTTTCAGTGTCCATGGTAAATGTTTAAAATCAAACTCTCCAAAAATGTGCACATGGGGGTATATATGGGTTTATTATAAATTTACTTATCTAAGAATGCATAGCAAATGCATTCTTGTAGATAATAGTAAACATATATCTTACTCTTCAAATCATGGAATGTCCTTGTTCAGTTCAGTTCAGTTCAGTCGTTCAGTCATGTCTGACTCTTTGTTGATCTTTGCCAAATTCTGATATGCATAGTCAACCTGTGGTTACAGTTGATAAAAGAGTATTGACCAAAAGAGTATGAATGTTGGTTGATATTTTCATTCATGTTAATGACTAAGAGGTATATGAAACTATGAAGACAGATGTTGATACTTCACTTGTTTGTCAATGGTGTGAGCAACATTTTTGGTGAATCAGATAATAGTTTTTAAATAATAGTAGAACATTTCATAAATTTTCTGTTATTTAAATGTAATGGATGCAGTATGACACACTTCTAAACTTTATCTGTATAATTTCATTTTATTTAAAATTTTTGACCAAATTTTTAAAAATTTAATTTTTTAAATTAGAGTTGATGTATAATGTTGTGTTAGTTTCAGATGTATAGTTAAGTGATTCAGTTATACATAATATATAGTCTTTGTTAGATTCTTTTTCTTTATAGACTATAGGATATTGTATATAGGCCCTTGTTGGTTATCTATTGATATTTTTATGTATAGTCATGTGTATCTGTTAATCCAAAATGTCTGATTTATCCCTCCTCCTTTTCTCCTTTAGTAATCATGTTTGTTTTCTATGTCTAAGAGTCTATTTCTGTTTTGTAAATAAGTTCATCTGTGCCATTATTTTAGATTCTACATGTAAGTGATATCATATGATATTTGTCTTTCTCTCTCTGACTTACTTTACTTAGTAAGATAATCTCTAGGGCCATACAAGTGTTGCTACAAAAGGCATTCTTTCATTCTTTTTTATGGCAGAATAATAGTCCGTTGTATAAATGTAGCACATTTCCTCAATCCATTTATCTGTTGATGGACACTTAAGTTACTCTCATGTCTTGACTATTGTAAACAGTGCTGCCATGAACATTGGGGTGCATGTATCTTTTTGAATTATAGTTTTCTGTCTGGAATACTTTCTGAAATTTAGACAATCAATGATGGTGGTGATTATTTCTAGTGCTGTCAATCACTATGGTGTGATGTGCTCACTGTGTCTGATCATATGCTATCAATGTGATACCACTGAAGGTGGAGCTGGTTCGAGACAGGCAGCACCACTGTCATATGCTTTTCATGCTGCATACTTAAAATAGAAAGAATAACCTCAAGAGCACAGGTAATCATGAAATACAATAAAATAATTGAAAAATCAATAGTTTGAATATTCTTTTTATTTTTAATCTGATTTACTTATTGTAAATTTATATGATTTAGATTTTAGTAATGATTCTATTTCACAACCAGTTCACAAAGTTCCTGAACAATTACCAATCTGCCATCTTGAGCCAGGACGAGCTGACTGAAGAACCCCTCTGGTTGTATCTGAAGAATTTGAATATAGAAAAAAATAAAATCTCAATTGTGAATTAAACTTTAAAATATGCACCTAGTATTTTCAAATCATCTCAAAGAGATCAAACTTATCCCAAACCAAGTAGGGTATAAAGCATATGGAAAGTAGCGATGTGTTTGTTACTCAGAATAAGGCTGTTCAGCCTAGGAACCAGAAATCCACACTAGGTCCAGATAGAGGGAGTTTGGGCAAACGTGCTATGAATGCTAATGTCCTCATCCCAAGGCTGTCCTTGTTGAACAGATGGTGAAAAGCTTTTACTTTCAGTTGTTTCCTGTGTGAGCATTCCAGGGGAGTGAAGAGTGCTGAGTACTGCTGTGGGTTCTTTGTACAGGTTTCTGCTGTGTTAAGGCAAATTTCCTAGATAAAAGTATTGCTTCCATTTTTAAGACAATGAAACTGAGGTAGAAGAGATGCCAAGTAATTTGCTTATGTGTTTAGAAGTAAGGCCAGAATGTGAACCTGGAGGGGGACTTTAGGGCCTCCATTCTTTCATCTGAGGATTTAGACAGAAGAAAAGTACTCAACATCCTCCCAGGTGGTCAATACACGTCTTGCTGTCACTATTAGACAGCTACAGACTATTTAGATAGTCTGGAGAAGCACCACAGAATTATTCCTATTAAAAGGAAAGAAAAATTATCAGTAGAAAGTTAGGTATATTTGGGAGCATTTGCTTTTGAGGTTCTGGTTTGAAAATAAAATTTTGAAAAGCTTTTTGGTTGTTTGCCCCTAAACAAGGGTTCCTTTGCAGATTAGTCCAAGAAGAAGGAATCTATGGATTAATATCCCTGATTTCACCTCTTCATCTTGCATTTCAGAATTTTGACTCAAATTAAATGAACAGGCTTGGAATCTTTTCTGTCCCAGAGAGAGAAATCTTTTAAATTCCGATCTCATCTAAGTTGACTTTTTCTTTTTTTTCCTCCTGCCTTTTAGTGAAAAGTGATCTTTAAATGACCAGTAAAAAGCTAATTTCTCCCTGCCTAACCTCTCTTGGGCTTCCCTGGTGGCTCAGATGGTAAAACATCTGTATGCAATGCTGGAGACCCAGGTTCAAACCCTGGGTCGGGAAGATTCCCTGGAAAAGGAAATGGCAACCCACTCCAGTACTCTTGCTTGGAAAATCCCATTGACAGAGGAGCCTGGTAGGCTACAGTCCATGGGGTTGCAAAGAATCGGACATGACTGAGCTACTTTACTTACTTATTTACTAACCTCTCTTGCGGAGAAGGCGATGGCACCCCACTCCAGTACTCTTGCCTGAAAATCCCATGGACGAAAGAGCCTGGTAGGCTGCAGTCCATGGGGTCACAACGAGCCAGACACAACTGAGCAACGTCACTTTCACTTTTCACTCTCATGCATTGGAGAAGGAAATGGCAACCCACTCCAGTGTTCTTGCCTGGAAAATCCCAGGAACAGGGGAGCTTAGTGGGCTACCGTCTCTGGGGTTGCACAGAATCGGACACAACTGAAGTGACTTAGCAGCAGTAGCAGCAGCAACCTCTCTTGAGGTACTCCATTCTGGTCTGAGTCATCGAATTGTATGTTTCTGAAAGGGCAGTGATGTTGAGTTCATTTAAAAGTTCTCTAAAGAATAACACTGAAACATGTATATTCAGTTCAGTTCAGTCACTCAGTCGTGTCTGACTACTTTGAGACTCCATGAATTGCAGCATGCCAGGCCTCCCTGTCCATCACCAACTCCCGGAGTTCGCTCAGACTCACCTCCATCGAGTCAGTGATGCCATCCAGCCATCTCATCCTCTGTCGTCCCCTTTTCCTCCTGCCCCCAATCCCTCCCAGCATCAAAGTCTTTTCCAATGAGTCAACTCTTCCCATGAGGTGGCCAAAGTACTGAAGTTTCAGCTTTAGCATCATTCCTTCCAAGGAACACCCAGGGCTGATCTCCTTTAGAATGGACGGGTTGGATCTCCTTGCAGTCCAAGGGACTCTCAAGAGTCTTCTCCAACATCACACTTCAAAAGCATCAATTCTTCGGAGCTCAGCTTTCTTCACAGTCCAACTCTCACATCCGTACATGACCACAGGAAAAACCATAGCCTTGACTAGACGGACCTTAGTCGGCAAAGTAATGTCTCTGCTTTTGAATATGCTATCTAGGTTGGTCATAACTTTTCTTCCAAGGAGTAAGCGTCTTTTAATTTCACGGCTGCAGTCACCATCTGCAGTGATTTTGAAGCCCCTCAAAATAAAGTCTGACACTGTTTCCACTGTTTCCCCATCTATTTCCCATGAAGTGATGGGACCAGATGCCATGATCTTTGTTTTGTGAATGTTGAGCTTTAAGACAACCTTTACACTCTCCTCTTTCACTTTCATCAAGAGGCTTTTTAGTTCCTCTTCACTTTCTGCCATAAGGGTGGTGTCATCTGCATATCTGAGGTTATTGAGATTTCTCTTGGTAATCTTGATTCCAGCTTGTGCTTCTTCCAGCCCAGCGTTTCTTATGATGTACTCTGCATATAAGTTAAATAAGCAGGGTGACAGTGTACAGCCTTGACGTACTCCTTTTCGTATTTGGAACCAGTCTGTTGTTCCATGTCCAGTTCTAACTGTTGCTTCCTGACCTGCATATAGGTTTCTCAAGGGGCAGGTCAGGTTGTGTGGTATTCCCATCTCTTTCAGAATTTTCCACAGTTTATTATGATCCACACAGTCAAAGGCTTTATGTAAATTAGATGACCAGTGCAAATTCGATGCATGAAGCAGGGCACTCAAAGCCAGTGCTCTGGGACAATCCAGAGGGATGGGATGGGGAGGGAGAGGGGCTCAGGATGAGGGGTTACATGTATACCCATGGCTGATTCATGCTGATGTTTGGCAAAAACCACCACAATTTTGTAAACTAATTATTTTCCAATTAAAAAAATTAATTAATTTAAAAAATTGTAGGCAAAACACTACAGAAACTTGTTATATCAGAAACTCCTAGAAAAAATATATATATATAGGTTTTAAGAAAAAAAAAAAAAGTTCTCTAAAATATTTCCTTTGACCCTGAATCAATGAACTCAGGGTGAAAACCATGGCTCATGTGGTCTTGCTCCATTCAACCCTTGAAGCATCATAAATGTATGAGTCAAGATGTGACCTTCTTCAAGGCTGAAACCTACTCAGATCCCTGACAGCATCTTATCATTAGACACACACACACACACACAGACATGCATACACATGTACATTTTTCTCAATTTCCATATTAAGGCTTGGTTCCAAAAAAGTAAGATTTGGTTCCTGATACAGCTAGTTCATTATTTATGAGTTGAGTCTTTCATTTCTCTATTTTAAATCATGACATTCTAGACTCTTTCATTTCATTCTAGACATTTCATTTCTCTATTTTAAATCATGACATTCTTTGTGAAAAAGCAAATTTTGTTCCTTTCAACTATAACTTTGCATGAGGAAATCAACTCAGGAAGGTTGATGAATCTAAGCTGCAGAGTCATGCATCTACTTTGCTGCAGTGGTGGGTGTGTTTACACAACTCAGATATTCTGTTTTTATTAAAGACTATTTTTTTCTAGAACTATCCTTTATAGCAAAGTTGAAAAGAAAGTACAAATATGTCCCAAATACCTCCTGCACCACACATTCAGGAATCATACAGTTATGTAGCATTTTCAGATAGGCTTCTTTTATTTAGTGATATGCATGTAAGTTCCCTCCATGTCTTTTCATGGCTTGCTAGGACAATTTAGTGCTGAAAAATATTGTATTTTAGTTAATGTATCACATTTTCTTTATCCATTCACCTAATGGAGGACATCTTGTTTGCTTCTAAGTTTTGGCAATCATGAATACCTAATTTTTTAGTAGTCTTTATTTTTTAACAAAGTTTTAGATTTTTCAGAAAAAAAATTAAAAGAGTTCCCATATACTCTGGATCCCTATTATTAATGTCCTATATAAGCATGATACATTAGTTATGAATCCATTTTGATATAACAAAAGTCCAGAGTTTATTTAGATATTCTTAGTTCCAACCTTATGTCTTTGTTTTGCTCCAGGATCCCAACCAGAATCCCATGTTACATTTGCTTGTCATGTCTCCTTAAGGCTCCTCGTGTCTGACAGTTTCTTGGCTCTTCCTTGGTTTTGATGACCTTGGCAGTTTTGAGAAGCACTGGTCAGGTATTTTATATGCTGGATGTCCTGATTTTAAATCCAAAGTTATCTCTCCACTTATTCAATGCTGACTTTTCTGATGATTTCAATGAAGCTTATCTTATCTTAAGTGAGCAATGTTAATGAGTAATTTGAGAATAGATCTGAAAAGCTCTCCTTTAATTAAAAAGAAAAGAAAAAAAAAAAAGCACTTTCCCTTAATTAAAAGAAGAAAGAAAAGGAGGGGGAGAGGGAGAAGAAGGAGGAGGAAGAAGGGGAGAAGGGAGGGAGGGGAGGTGGAGAAGGAGAAGAAAAGCCATATCCTTCCAGAAGCCTGGTATAAGGCCTACACATCCTCAACATCTAATCCTTCATCTGGGAATGGTCTCTGGAGCTCAGATGCTCCTCTAGCCGAGGCAGCACTTTAGCCCTCTTTCATTTGTTAACAATCTAGCACAGCTGCTTTGAAATCTTTTTTATACTCCTTAAGCTATGATTTTTCCAGTAGTCATGTGTGGATGTGAGAGTTGGACCATGAAGGCTGAATGCTGAAGAATTGATGCTTTTGAACTGTGGTGTTGGAAGACTCTTAAGGAGATCAAATCAGTCAATCCTAAAGGTAGTCAGTGCTGAATATTGGAAGGACTGATGCTGAAGCTGAAGCTCCAATACTTTGGCCACCTAATGCGAAGAAGTGACTCATTAGAAAAGACCCTGATGCTGGGAAAGATTGAGGGTAGGAGGAGAAGGGGATGACAGAGGACAAGATGGTTGGATGGCATCACTGATTCAATGGACATGAGTTTGAGCGAGCTCTGGGTGTCGGTGAAGGACAGGGAAGCCTGGTGTGGAACAGTCCATGGGGTCACAAAGAGTCGGATATGACTGAGTGACTGAGCAACAACAAAACCTATATACTGTTCCATGCACTTATTTTTATCAGTCATTACAGTAACCCTATGAGGAAGGGTCTATTACTACCTCCTTTTACATGAGGAAACCAAGGTACCCATCAGAGCATGCAAAATGTGCTGAGATTCAAAGAAAAGATGGAGGATGCACTTTTAGAAAAGTAGTAAGCAGGAATCCCTCAGAAGAAATGGAGTAGCCATCATGGTCAACAGAAGAGTCCAAAATGCAGTACTTGGATGCAATCTCAAAAACGACAGAATGATCTCTGTTCGTTTCCAAGGCAAACCATTCAATATCACAGTAATCCAAGTCTATGCCCCAACAAGTAACACTGAAGAAGCTGAAGTTGAACAGGTATATGAAGACCTACAAGACCTTTTATAATTAACACCCAAAAAAGATGTCCTTTACATTATAGGGGACTAGGATGCAAAAGTAGGAAGTCAGGAAACACCTGGAGTAACAGGCAAATTTGGCTTTGGAATATGGAATGAAGCAGGGCAAAGACTAATAGAGTTTTGCCAAGACAATGCACTGGTCATAGCAAACACCCTCTTCCAACAACACAAGAGAAGACTCTACACATGGACATCACCAGATGGTCAAACCGAAATCAGATTGATTATATTCTCTGCAGCCAAAGATGGATAAGCTCTATACAGTCAACAAAAACAAGACCAGGAGCTGACTGTGGCTCAGACCATGAACTCCTTATTACCAAATTCAGACTTAAATTGAAGAAAGCAGGGAAAACCGCTAGATCATTCAGGTATGACCTAATCAAATCCCTTATGGTTATACAGTGGAAGTGAGAAATAGATTTAAGAGCCTAGATCTGATAGATAGAGTGCCTGATGAACTAGGGAATGAGGTTCGTGACATTCTACAAAGAGACAGGGATCAAGACCATCCCCATGGAAAAGAAATGCAAAAAACCAAAATGGCTGTCTGGGGAAGTCTTACAAATAGCTGTGAAAAGAAGAGAAGCAAAAAGCAAAGGAGAAAAGGAAAGATATAAACATCTGAATGCAGAGTTCCAAAGAATAGCAAGAAGAGATAAGAAAGCCTTCTTCTGCGATCAATGCAAAGAAATAGAGGAAAACAACAGAATGGGAAAGAATAGAGATCTCTTCAGGAAAACTAGAGATACCAAGGGAACATTTCATGCAAAGATGGGCTCAATAACGGACAGAAACAGTGTGGACCTAACAGAAGCAGAAGATATTAAGAAGAGGTGGCAAGAATACACAAAAGAACTGTACAAAAAGGATCTTCATGACCTGGATAATCACGATGGTGTGATCACTCACCTAGAGCCAGACATCTTGGAAAGTGAAGTCAAGTGGGCCTTAGAAAGCATCACTATGAACAAAGCTAGTGAAGGTGATGGAATTCCAGGTGAGCTGCTTCAAATCCTGAAAGACGATGCTGTGAAAGTGCTACACTAAATATGCCAGCAAATTTGGAAAACTCAGCAGTAGCCACAGGGCTGGAAAAGGTCAATTTTCATTCCAATCCCAAAGAAAGGCAATGCCAAAGAATGCTCAAACTACCGCACAATTACACTCATCTCACACGTTAGTAAAGTAATGCTCAAAATTCTCCAAGCCAGGCTTCAGCAATACATGAACCGTGAACTCCCTGATGTTCAAACTGGTTTTAGAAAAGGCAGAGGAACCAGAGATCAAATTGCCAACATCTGCTGGATCATGGAAAATGCAAGAGAGTTCCAGAAAAACATCTATTTCTGCTTTCTTGACTATGCCAAAGCCTTTGACTGTGTGGATCACAATAAACTGTGGACAATTCTGAAAGAGATGGGAATACCAGACCACCTGACCTGCCTCTTGAGAAATCTGTATGCAGGCAAGGAAGCAAGTTAGAACTGGACATGGAACCAGACAGGTTCAAATAGGAAAAGGAGTATGTCAAGGCTGTATATTGTCACCCTGCTTATTTAACTTATATGCAGAGTAGATCATGAGAAATGCTGGACTGGAAGAAACACAAGCTGGAGTCAAGATTGCTGGGAGAAATATCAGTAAACTCAGATATGCAGATGACACCACCCTTATGGCAGAAAGTGAAGAGGAACTAAAAAGCCTCTTGATGAAAGTAAAAGAGGAGAATGAAAAAGTTGTCTTAAAGCTCAACATTCTGAAAACGAAGATCATGGCATCCAGTCCCATCACTCCTTGGGAAATAGATGGAGAAACAGTGAAAACAGTGTCAGACTTTATGTTTTTGGGCTCCAAAATCACTGCAGATGGTAACTGCAGCCATGAAATTAAAAGACGCTTACTCCTTGGAAGAAAAGTTATGATCAACCTATATAGCATATTCAAAAGCAGAGACATTACTTTGTCAACTAAGGTCCGTCTAGTCAGGGCTATGGTTTTTCTAGTAGTCACGTATGGATGTGAGAGTTGGACTGTGAAGAAGGCTGAGCACCAAAGAATTGATGCTTTTGAACAGTGGTGTTGGTGAAGACTCTTCAGCCTCCCTTGGACTGCAAGGAGATCCAGCCAGTCCATTCTGAAGTAGATCAGCCCTGGGATTTCTTTGGAAGGAATGATGCTAAAGCTGAAACTCCAGTACTTTGGCCACCTCATGCAAAGAATTGACTCATTGGAAAAGACTTTGATGCTGGGAGGGATTGGGGGCAGGAGGAGAAGGGGATGACAGAGGATGAGATGGCTGGATGGCATCACTGGCTCGATGGACGTGAGTCTGAGTGAACTCCGGTAGTTGGTGATGGACAGGGAGGCTTGGCGTGCTGCGATTCATGGGGTCGCAAATAGACGGACACGACTGAGCTACTGAACTGAACTGCACTGAAGCACTTCAACATGCATGCAAATTCAAGAGGAATAAGTGGCACCTGATGGCTCAGCAGACTGATGGGAGCTGCATCCTAAATACTTTTTCAGGCCACACTAATGTCATAGATCTTTCACTGATGACCTAAGTCATAATTAAAGTGTTAGTTACATCAAAACAGATACGACATATTCAGATTTATTTTTTTTTTAAGTTTTTAAGGCAAGTATCATATGATATTTCTTTTTTTTTTAAGATTTAAAATGTTTTATTTTTTATTTATTTATTTTTTAAATTTTAAAATCTTTAATTCTTACATGCGTTTCCAAACATGAACCCCCCTCCCACCTCCCTCCCCATAACATCTCTCTGGGTCATCCCCATGCACCAGCTCCAAGCATGCTGTATCCTGCATCAGACATAGACTGGCGATTCAATTCTTACATGATAGTATACATGTTAGAATGTCATTCTCCCAAATCATCCCACCCTCTCCCTCTCCCTCTGAGTCCAAAAGTCCATTATACACATCTGTGTCTCTTTCCCTGTCTTGCATACAGGGTCGTCATTGCCATCTTCCTAAATTCCATATATATGTGTTAGTATACTGTATTGGTGTTTTTCTTTCTGGCTTACTTCACTCTGTATAATCGGCTCCAGTTTCATCCATCTCATCAGAACTGATTCAAATGAATTCTTTTTAATGGCTGAGTAATACTCCATTGTGTATATGTACCACAGCTTTCTTATCCATTCATCTGCTGATGGACATCTAGGTTGTTTCCATGTCCTGGCTATTATAAACAGTGCTGCGATGAACATTGGGGTACATGTGTCTCTTTCAATTCTGGTTTCCTCGGTGTGTATGCCCAGCAGTGGGATTGCTGGGTCATAAGGTAGTTCTATTTGCAATCTTTAAGGAATCTCCACACTGTTCTCCATAGTGGCTGTACTAGTTTGCATTCCCACCAACAGTGTAGGAAGGTTCCCTTTTCTCCACACCCTCTCCAGCATTTATTGCTTGCAGATTTTTGGATCGCAGCCATTCTGACTGGTGTGAAGTGGTACCTCATTGTGGTTTTGATTTGCATTTCTCTAATAATGAGTGATGTTGAGCATCTTTTCATGTGTTTGTTAGCCATCCGTATGTCTTCTTTGGAGAAATGTCTATTTAGTTCTTTGGCCCATTTTTTGATTGGGTCGTTTATTTTTCTAGAATTGAGTTGCATAAGTTGCTTGTATATTTTTGAGATTAGTTGTTTGTCAGTTGCTTCATCTGCTATTATTTTCTCCCATTCAGAAGGCTGTCTTTTCACCTTGCTTATATTTTCCTTTGTTGTGCAGAAGCTTTTAATTTTAATTAGATCCCATTTGTTTATTTTTGCTTTTATTTCCAGAATTCTGGGAGGTTGGATCATAGAGGATCCTGCTGTGATTTATGTCTGAGAGTGTTTTGCCTATGTTCTCCTCTAGGAGTTTTATAGTTTCTGGTCTTACATTTAGATCTTTAATCCATTTTGAGTTTATTTTTGTGTGGGGTGTTAGAAAGTGATCTAGTTTCATTTTTTTACAAGTGGTTGACCAGTTTTCCCAGCACCACTTGTTAAAGAGATTGTCTTTACTCCATTGTATATTCTTGCCTCCTTTGTCAAAGATAAGGTGTCCATATGTGTGTGGATTTATCTCTGGGCTTTCTATTTTGTTCCATTGATCTATATGTCTGTCTTTGTGCCAGTACCATACTGTCTTGATGACTGTGGCTTTGTAGTAGAGCCTGAAGTCAGGCAAGTTGATTCCTCCAGTTCCATTCTTCTTTCTCAAGATTGCTTTGGCTATTCAAGGTTTTTTGTATTTCCATACAAATCTTGAAATTATTTGTTCTAGTTCTGTGAAAAATGTTGCTGGTAGCTTGATAGGGATTGCATTGAATTTGTAAATTGCTTTGGGTAGTATACTCATTTTCACTATATTGATTCTTCCGATCCATTAGCCAGACTCATCAAGAAGCAAAGAGAGAAAAATCAAATCAATAAAATTAGAAATGAAAATGGAGAGATCACAACAGACAACACAGAAATACAAAGGATCATAAGAGACTACTATCAGCAATTGTATGCCAATAAAATGGACAACGTGGAAGAAATGGACAAATTCTTAGAAAAGTACAATTTTCCAAAACTGAACCAGGAAGAAATAGAAAATCTTAACAGACCCATCACAAGCACGGAAATTGAAACTGTAATCAGAAATCTTCCAGCAAACAATAGCCCAGGTCCAGACGGCTTCACAGCTGAATTCTACCAAAAATTTCGCAAGGAGCTAACACCTATCCTCCTCAAACTCTTTCAGAAAATTGCAGAGGAAGGTAAACTTCCAAACTCATTCTATGAGGCCACCATCACCCTAATACCAAAACCTGACAAAGATGTCACAGAAAAAGAAAACTACAGGCCAATATCACTGATGAACATAGATGCAAAAATCCTCAACAAAATTCTAGCAATCAGAATCCAACAGCACATTAAAAAGATCATACACCATGACCAAGTGGGCTTTATCCCAGGGATGCAAGGATTCTTCAATATCTGCAAATCAATCAATGTAATTCACCACATTAACAAACTGAAAAATAAAAACCATATGATTATCTCAATAGATGCAGAGAAGGCCTTTGACAAAATTCAACATCCATTTATGATAAAAACTCTCCAGAAAGCAGGAATAGAAGGAACATACCTCAACATAATAAAAGCTATCTATGACAAACCCACAGCAAACATTATCCTCAATGGTGAAAAATTGAAAGCATTTCCGCTAAAGTCAGGAACAAGACAAGGGTGTCCACTTTCACCGCTACTATTCAACATAGTTCTGGAATTTTGGCCACAGCAATTAGAGCAGAAAAAGAAATAAAAGGAATCCAAATTGGAAAAGAAGAAGTAAAACTCTCACTGTTTGCAGATGACATGATCCTCTACATGGAAAACCCTAAAGACTCCACCAGAAAATTACTAGAGCTAATCAATGAATATAGTAAAGTTGCAGGATATAAAATCAACACACAGAAATCCCTTGCATTCCTATACACGAATAATGAGAAAGTAGAAAAAGAAATTAAGGAAACAATTCCATTCACCATTGCAACGAAAAGAATAAAATACTTAGGAATATATCTACCTAAAGAAACTAAAGACCTATATATAGAAAACTATAAAACACTGATGAAAGAAATCAAAGAGGACACTAATAGATGCAGATTTATTTTTTAAGGTAATGTTTTCATTGTCCGGGCAAATGCTTCCACTACTAACTCTTGGGTGAAGTGGACCAAAATCTGGGTCTTCACTAGAAGTGCTGAGGCCCAGGGTGTGGCCATCCCAGGTCTATCAGAAGTCTTTCTCTCTGAGGATGTCCTGTCTCCCAGCTCATCATTCAGCTTGTTCAAGACAGACCCACTCTGTCCTCTTCCCATGCATGGATGAATATCTCTTCTCTTTCTCCTGCTATTTCTGCCTCTGTCTCTCCCAGTGGGTCCAGTGAACCATTCTGTGATGGTGGAAACATTCTGTCTATACATCCAAATTCTCTCTTCTGCTTCCTCCAAACATTTGCTGAAGAACCATACACACCATATTTTTTGGGCCTGTAAGATTAACTGACTGAGATGGCCATGGCTAAATGACCATCTGTATGGTCAGGCCAATAAAGTCACTTCCAGACTATGTATATACTCTTCTCAATTTTTGATGCTTGTGTTTGATTTTTCTTCTTTCTTTCCATTACTGAGATGTATCCCAATCCCATAAGATCCACTATTTTCAATGATCTTAATATATTCACTTGACTATTATCAATCTTTAATTTAAGAACAACCCTAAATAAAACCCCAAGCCCATACCATCTCTCTCCATTCCCTTTTACTCCAAACTCCTTTCACACATTAATCTACTTTCTATCTCTATGGATTGCCAATTATGGACATTTATTAAATATAAAACTGAGATACACACTGCCTTTTTTTTCTGATTTCACTTATAACATTTTCATAATTTATTCATGCAATAACATTTATCAGTGCTTCATCCTTTTATGGCTGAATAATATTCCCTTGCATATACATTTTGTTTACATTTTTATCAATAACTGAAGATTTCAATTAGTTCCAGTTTTTGGCTTCTATATATAACACATGCGAGCTTTTGAGTGAACATAAGTTTTCAGTAATTTGGCATGTACACTTAGAGGTGAAATAGCTGTATCCTATGGTAATTCTGTGTTTAACTTATAATTGCCAATCTGTTTTTCATTTTACCCTTTTATATTTTAATGAGCAGTATTGATAGGGTCCAATTTCTCCACATTCTTGCCAACACTTGTCAGTGTTTTTCTTTTTTATTATGGTCATCCTAGTGGGTGTGAATTGACATGCCACTGTGATTTGCATTTGTATTCTCCTAATAAGTAATGATGTGGAACATCTTTTTATAGTAAAGGATTTATTGTTTCTATTGTATTATTTTTATTTGTATTTTTGAGTTGTAAGAGTTCTTGATACATTCTTGATACAATACACTTGTCACATCTATTATTTGAAAATATTCTGTCCTATCCTACAGGCTATCTTTTTATGTTATTTTATGATTAACTCAAAGAGAGTTTCTGATTCTATTTTTTTATAACATCTCACTGTAAAGTTTAAATATATATATAAGCAATTAAAAATTGTGTCATGACCTCTCATATACTTATTCATTTGTTTACAATTAATATTTTGTTTTATTAAAAAACAACTGCAATCATTGATGTTATTTTTCTTTTCCTTCAGTCTTTCTGGATATTCTTAGTGCAATCTTTATCTTTCTTTCTAAAGTATGGCTGCTTTAAAATATTGTGTTAGTTGCAGGTGTACAGCATAGTGACTTAGTAATTTTGCAGATTATATTTCATAGATTGTTGCAAAATCATGTATAAGTCACTGTGCTACACAGTATATCTTGTTGCTTGTCTAATAGTTTGTATCTTTTATTCCCACAACCCTATTTTGTCTCTCTCCACTTCCTTCTTCCCTTTGGTAGCCAGAAGTGTGTTTTCTATGTCTAGAAGTTTGTTTCTGTTTTCCATACACATTCATTGCATTATTTTTATATTTTTCATGTAAGTGATATGATATATTTTGTCTCTCTCTGTGTCACTTCAGTTAGTGTGATAATCTCTAGGTCTATCCTGTTGCTGCAAATGACAGTTTTTCCTTTTTCTCATATCTGAGTAATATTCCACTGGGTATATATGTACCACATCTTCTTAATCCATTCATCTGTTGGTGGACATTTTGGCTGTTTCCCTGTCTTTGCTATTGTGAACAGTGCTTCATTGAACAGGGTGAATAGATCTTTTCAAATAAGTGTTTTGTGTTTTTTGTTTTTTTTTTTTGTATATATACCCAGGAGTGGAATTGCTGGATCACATGGTAGGGTTGTGAGTTCACATCTCACTGGGGCCTGCTGTGTATTTCTAGTATAGGATAGCACATGGTCAAAGGTGGCAGACTCAAGGTACTCTTTCTTCCTTCCTGAAAGTTAAGACTCCTTTTTCTCAATGCCAACAAAGGCATTAATCTATCCAAGACTAAGGGCAAAAGAAAAAACCAAAATGTTCTCCTCCAAATGAGTATATTTACTTTGTAAATATGAATAAAAGGGTCCAATAAGTTCTCAGAAAAAACTACATTTGGCATGAATAGATGTGTCCTTGAAATTATATCAAATTCAGAAGAATGATCCCCTTCTGTGCGTCTATTAGCAATGCCTTCTCTTTTGCTGGGGGTGTGTTTGTCAGATGAAAAGAACCATTATTGCCAACCTCAAATTTGTTTGTGCTCCAACTGCCAAGGTAATTGCTTAAGGATGTGGACTTTTTTTAAAGGTCTTTCTGAGTGGGAAGTTATCTCCTTTAGAGCCTTATTTTATGTCGCTGAATTTAATAGTGCCAATTCTATGGCCATTGAGTTTACCTGTTTTATTTGCTCTAAAGAGAAAGTTCAGCAGAATTTCAGAAGGGGCTGGAGAATTGCATGTCAAGCAATGTCTGCCCTATATCAATTTTGCACAGCACTGGGGAAAGAGAATTGAAAGGAAATTTCCCATTATGTAAAAGCAGCTATTAAAATGCAACTGAATTTAAGATGATTGGCAAAGGAATGTGATATAGCATTAAAGAGAGTTGGGGGCACAGTTCAAGGAGTTATTTGCTCCTTTTCCTCATTCCCTCTTTCTGATTGTGTCATTTACTTCAGAGCACTATTTTAAGAGGGATCTGAGTTTTTAAACATTACCATCTGATGTGCTTGTTTTGACATACGAATAGGAACAGATGTTTACATTATTATGTTAAATTTGCCAGCTGTCCTTATGTCACAATACACATCTATACATTTTACTTAAAAATAAAACAAAGCTTTTAAAACTCTTTGCTCTCAAATATCCATATAAATGGCACTTTCGCTACTTCCTTTCTCTTTTCTTTGGAAAAAAAGTCAAGGTTTCTTGTAATAATATTTGCTATTTCTGGATATATCATAGATCAGTGCCTGACGGTGTCTGCCAAGTTAGTGAATACCATGTGCTTATTGTTCATAGGACAAAATTGAGTTTAAGGAATTTGTCCCAGATTTAGGTCTGAGTTTTAAAGTTTCCATCCACAGCTGTGAAAGACTGGTTACATCCCTGTAGGCACATCCATGAATTTTGATAGCTGTCACCTTTAGAATAGCATTGCTTCTTGGGATTTTTTTTCTAGTTGTCAAACACAAGGCAGAAGAACAAGGGTTACCCCTATTAAATTGATTTAGTTCTATGTTGTTTACTATGATAATCACATGAAGGAGTGCAGTGTTCACCCTAAGAATTGCATTGAGGATAACTTGATTCACAGGGACAGATCTGGTGACTGCACATCTAACTCAGTGGTTGCACGTTGAGTTATTCCCCTAGGTGGCTCTCTGGGGGGATTCATTGCCTGGGAAAGTAGAAGACCTACATTGAAAAGAACATTAATTCCTAAATGAAGTTTAAAGAAAATATTTTTCTTAGTTTCCTCAAATCAAACAGACACAACAAGAGAGTGTTTGGATATAAAGTGTGAAACTCATTTTATCTTTATTCCAGGAATATGCCAGGAGTAAATCAGTGTTTTCAAGCATGTCCATTGGAAGGATACATAGAATACTTTGCAGACTTTAAATGTGTTGGTACATAATGTTTTTTATATCTTGGGGAAGTAGTTTTAAAATATCATTAATCAATAGGACAGAATATCTCTGATATGCTTACCATTTTATGAAACCATGTAGGTGTGTAAGTGTAGAAAAAATGTAAGGAGGAGAAATACCAGAATGTTTGTGGTTGTTTTGATTTGTATTTCTCTAATAATTAGTGATGATGAGCATTTTTTCATGCTTCTCTTGGCCATCTGTATGTTTTCTTTGGAGACATGTCTATTTAGATCTTCTGCTCATTTCTTGCTTGGGTTGTTGTTATTTTATTTTATTTTTTTGATAGTGAGCTTCATGTGCCATATGTGCACTGCCATGTGTAAAAGAGATAGCTAGTGAGAACCTGCTGTAAAGCATTGGGAGCTCAGCTTGGTGCTCTGTGGTGATCTAGATGGGTGGGATGTAGGAGTGGGAGGGAGAGCCAAGAGGGATGGGATATATGTATACATACAGCTGGTTCACTTTATTGTACAGCAGAAACTAACACAACATTGTAAAGCAACTATATCTCAATTTAAAAAAAGAGAAATGTTTGCAGTTGTTTTCCAGTTGTGGTGTTCTTTGCAGTAGTTTACAAATAGCTACATAACCTGCAGCCTCCCTCTGTTCCCTATTCCAACTCTGACCCCCTATTCCCCTCCTCACTCTCCCTTGTTCTCAAGTTAAACCAGCATGTTTGTTGTTCCTCCACTCTCAGTCACATCTCTGTGCCAGCAGTTGCCACTGCCTGGACCCTCTCCCCATCTTTAGGTTCTCTGTGCGTCTCCTTACCTCCTGTGAGCTTGATTCAAATACTCCTTTGCTATAGATGGACTATGCATGTCCCACAAATTTATGTTGAAGCCTAAATCCCTAATGTGATGATATTTGGAGGCAGGGATTTTTTGCAGTAATTAGGTCATAAGAGTGGTGCACCCACAAATGAGATCAGTGCCCTTTTGAGAGAAAAGGTCTCTTTCTTGGCCGTTTGAGGACACAACCAGACATTGGGTCTCTGCTCCTGGATTTTGGACTTCCAGGCTTCCAGAACTGTGAGAAATATAGATTTGTTGTTGAAATGATCCAGTCTATGGTATTTTTGTTATAGTAGCTAGAACGGACTAAAACAGACTTTGTTGAGGAGGTCTGTCCTCCTACTAGGTCTGTTCCTGCTTCTTCTTCTCCCCATATCCTCCAATGCTTTGAATAGCGCCTGCCATATGACAGAGTAGGTCCAATCCCTGGATCAGGAAGATTTCCTGGAGGAGGAAATGGCAACCCACTCCAGTATTCTTGCCTGGGAAATTCCATAAGCAAGAGGAGCCTGGTGGGCTAAAGTCCATGAAGTCACAAAGAGTTGGACACAACTGAACATCCAAGCACCAGGCACTCTCTAAATATTGCATGAATGGATGAGTCTTGGCATGATGGATGATTTGTAATAGAAACAGAGCAATGCAATTTGATCAATATTAATTCTTTAAAAATAGGAAAATGTCTATTGTATAATAAAATGAATAGTATAAAAATTAGAGCAAATTTTTAAGATATTCAAATGCTTGGGCTTCCCAAGTGGCTCAATGGTAAAAGAATCTGCCTGCCAGTGCAGGAACCGTAGGTTTAAAGGTTTGATCCCTGGGTCAGGAAGATTCCTCTGGAGAAGGACATGGCAACTCACTCCAATATTCTTGCCAGAAAAACCTCATGGACAGAGGAGCCTGTCAGACAACAGTCCATGGATTTTCAAAGAGTCAGACATAACTGACAACTATAAAACAACAACAAGAAACAGACTGGTTTTGTAATGAATAAAGTAACTATGAGTAAAACATGCTTTACTACCCTCTCACCTTTCATGATACTTTTCACTTTGAGAATCTAGACTTTTTGAAAAATTAGGATATGGTTGCTTTACAATGTTGTGTTAGTTTCTGCTGTACAATGAAGTGAATTGGCCATTCAGTTCAGTTCAGTTCAGTTCAGTCACTCAGTTGTGTCTGACTCTGCGATCCAGGCTTCCCTCCCCATCATCAACTCCTGGAGCTTGCTCAAACTCATCTATCGAGTCGATGATGCCATCCAACCATCTCAACCTCCATTGTCCCCTTTGCCTCCTACCTTCAGTCTTTTCCAGCATCAGGGTCTTTTCCAGTGAATCAATTATTCTCATCAGGTAGCCAAAATATTGGAGTTTAAGCTTCAGCATTAGTTCTTCCAATGAATATTCAAGACTGGTTTCCTTTAGGATTGATTGGTTTGCTCTCCTTGCAGTCTTAGGGAGTCTCAAGAGTCTTCTTGAGAGACTTGAGAAGACTTGAGAGACTTGAGAAGATTCTTGAGAGAATCTTGAGAACCAGCCATAAGTATACATATGTCCCTTTTCCTTTGGACCTCCCTTCCATACGCCTCCCACCCTCTCAGCCCTCTAGGTCATCACAGAGCACTGAGCTGAGCTCCCACCAGCTATCTGTTTTACTCAAGGCAGTGCACATATGTCAATCCCAGTCCCCCAACTCATCCCACTTGTGGCTCTTTCCCTGCAGGCAGACCTCTGGTTTTCCCAAGTGAAGGGAAAAATATCTAACACATCACTCTTCCCAGGTCTGGTCTCCCCTACCTTCACAACAGGCGCTGGGCCCAAAAGAAGTCTTTTCGGGTTTGGCCTTAAAACTTGGAAAGTGGTAGCTCGAGTTGTAAGTTACTGCTTCACATCCTCTGAGATTTCATCTGGGAGGAAACAGAGGTGTCAAAACAGCCAACGTTTCCTTTCCAAATGTTAGAAATAATAGTTTTTTTGTCACTTGGGGGTCAATGTCCTTCAGTTTAGAAAATAAAGGAAAAGAGAATGCAAAGCTTTATGTGGTCTCAATCCTTTTGTTTCCCTTGGTCACAGCTAAAATCTAATGTGAATCACTAATTTCAGGGTAATTTTATTTGGGGAAAATTGACATTTGTATGAAAAGTTGATCGTACATGTATTTTCTCCCAAAGCGTTGTTAGTCCATTGCTGACTTCTCATGGTTTCCATGGTCTTCAAAGTGTCCTAGGGTAGAAGAAGAAACTTAACAACTATCCAATGACACTGAGAAGGGAGCAGGATTATCCATGCTCAGGGATGATCCTGATGGGTGTCCTGGTGAGGGACATGAGTACAGAGGTTAGAGAAAAGTTGGGGCTTCTCTAAAAAGTCATCAACATTTAAAATAGAGTTTCATTGGATGTGAACAAATGTCATTAAGTGGGAGTAAAAATACTTGTGTAAAGACTTGCTTATTTATTGAGCTGTATCATATGATATCAATAAATCCACCATCCAATAAATGTAAATAAAGTTTGAAGAAATAATCTCTCTCTCCACTTGCCCCATCACTGTTCTCTCTTGGCCATTTAGAAGGCTCAGTACAAACAAAATAGTCACATTTAGATCATGGTCAGGAATGCAGGCAGGTGAATAGAGGTGGGAGCACTAGATTCTAGCTTGAATATTGTAGTGGCTATGAGGATTCCTCATTCCTCTCTGTCTCACCTTCCAAAAAACAAGTATATCTTCCTTTAACGAACTCAGTTATTAAAAAAAAAAAAAGGCTCCACATCCTCTCCAGCCTTTACTGTAATAGTCTTTTCCTGACTGATGTGAGGTGATACCTTACTGCAATTTTGATCTACTTCCCCGATAATCACTGAAGTTGAGCATCTCTTCATGTGCCTCATCTGTGTGTCTTCTTTGGTGAAATTCTCTTTGGGATTGGTGTGTATGTGCCATGTGTGAAACAGATAGCTAGTGAGACCCTGCTGTATAGCACAGGGAGTTCAGCTTGTTGCTCAGTGATAACCTAGATGGGTGGGATGTGGGTCAGAGGGAGGAAGGCTTAAGAGAGAGGGCATACATGTATACACATGGCTGATTCATTTTGTTGTACAGCAGAAACTAACACAACACTGCAAAGCAATCAAGTTAAAAAAAGCTCCCATATCAACTTAAGTTTTATAAATGCCTTTTTCCTGCAAGCAAATGATATTAAATTATTATTCCAGTTTGGATACCTTAAAGTATAAGTGGGGATCAATAATGTTTCATATATGAGCCAATGCTGGCAGGATAAAATTCAATCAAAATTATATCAATAATGATATCAATCAAACCTATTCTGTTGGGTACAGGTAACTAATACATCAGGTAACTAGCTGGACCCATATGGTGCTTTGGTTGTGGTTGTTATTTAAATCATCTGAGTATTGACAATTGAACTTACAGTGTTATTTGAGTTTATAGTTATGTAATACTTACACTCAGTGAAACTTTTCTATCATAATTAGTATTGTATGATCTAGACTTCCGCTCAGTCAGAATAAAGAGGCTTTACTGAAAGAGCTGCTTACAGTGGTGACAGCAGGATTTGGAGATAACAGCATATGATGTAAAGAGACCCAGATACTAGCAAAAGTGGGGAGCATCACTACTCCTGGAGCTGAAGGGCAGATGAAGCTGGGGTGGTGGGAGAGAGCTTGCAGACAAAAGCTGCATTCAGTTAAGAAGTTCAACCATGAGTAGTTCCATCAAAGCAGAGAAGAAGCAAGAATGAAATAGAGAAAGGCAGAATGAAATACACTTAACCCCTTTTCCTTTCAACTTCCTGCTTGTGTTTCCTTTGCCAAACAGATGGGAATCTGGGTGATGCAGTCTGTGGGGGCAGCTTCCAAGAACACAAAGAAGGGAAAGCAAAGACAGAGAATATACACCCTGGTGATTGGAGGTATAAGTAGAGTAACCCACAAGAGGAATGTAAATCACATTGCTGCTTATTATTAAGTCAGGTTGGCACTGATGTGGCATTACTGGCTCTGCATTTGTAAAATAGTTCCCTGGCATTAATAGAGTAAGGAGGCTACACGTAGTCTTCTTGCTGCTATGCTGTTTTTAAGAATGAGCGTGATTCTTGGTTTAGACTGACAGTGGATTCCCACACCATCACTTAGTGATCATTAACTATAAGCATTCAATACTCACCAGTTGCCAACTGTGGTGAATCCACAATTATTTATGTATAGTTTCCCTTTAATGTGAGAATTTCTTTCTTACCTTACTACAGAGAAGCTTCCGAAAAAGATTCTTTCATTTCTGCAGCAAGGGAAGAGTTCATCTTGGGCCATCCTTGTCTGAACATTAAATTGTAATCATAGCTTGGTCACCATATACTATCTCCACTACAACAGAGTGTCTTGTGGACTGAATTGTAAAGTGGTCAGTAGCTAGCATCTTTTTTATTTAGTTATTTATTTAGTCTGTTTTTTAATTGAAGTATAGTTTTGATTTATGTTATTATTTTACTTTTAGGTATACAAAACAGTGGTTCAATTATATGTATAGATAGATAGATGATGCGTGCATGTATGCTAAGTTGCTTCAGTTGTGTCTGACTCTTTGTGACCCCATGCTTCTCTGACCATGGAATTCCCAGGCAAGAATACTGGAGTAGGTTGCAATGCCTGCTCAAGGGGATCTTCCTAGCCCATGAATCAAACCCACATCTCTCTTTTATTTTTAAATATAAATTTATTTATTTTAATTGGAGGTTAATTACTTTACAATATTGTATTGGTGAAGTAAGCCAGAAAGAAAAACACCAATACAGTAAACAAACTCACATCTCTTATGTCTGCTGCACTGGCAGGCAGGTTCTTTACTACTAACACTACCTGGGAAACCCAGATAGACAATATATATATTGAGCAGAATTCCTCATGCTATGCGGTTGGACCTTGTTGTTTAGTTTATATATAGTAGTGTGTATATGTTAATCTCAACTTCCTAACTTACCTCTCACCTCTTTCCCTTCAGTAATGTAAGTTTGTTTTCCAAGTCTGTGAATCTATTTCTGTTCATAAATAAATTAATTTGCATCTTTTTCTTAGATTTCACATATAAGTGATATCATATAATATTTGTCTCTGACTTACTTCACTTATTATGATAATTTCAAGGTCAATCCATGTTGCTACAAATGGCATTATTTCATTTTTTTTCATGGCTGAGTAATATTCCATTATATATCTAGGTTGTTTCCATGTTTTGGCTAGCATCACTTTTATTTGAAATTGCTTCTGCCTCAGGCTTTGACAGAAGTAACAAGTTTTCCTGGAAATTCCTTATTACATTCATTTATACTGAGATTAAGTAGAAAAAATTGCTTAAAGAAATACCTAGCTTCTTGTGTGTGTGTGTGTGTGTTCATTTTCATAGTGATCCCAAATAAGTGTGCATCAATGAGCTAATAGAAATGAAAATATTATTTCTAGAAAGACTTAATTTCTGTAAACAATAAACATATAAAAGTTCTGTCTTTCTCAAAGTTGTCAATATATTTTTTTATATTTGTAGGACAAATATGTTAAAAATTTAGGCAAATCATCACTAAGAGAACAAGCAGAGTGTTGATGTTTATTTGAAGACCCCTTGAGGAACACAGATTTACACAGTCAGTATAACATGCTTATTTTAGCTTGTTACAGACAACAGTTGTTTATGTCTTATAGGGCAATAAAATTATAACTTTTGGGTTCAGAAATCATGTTTGTTTCTACTAGGCAAAAAATCTGCAAGTTAGCAAGTGTTGTTGTCCTAATCAATAGTTAAAAGCAAGTCAAACAGAGATAAAGCCCTTAAAGAAATAATGAATCACCTAGGTAATTAAATTATCTTTTAGATAATTAAGTATTGGATGGACCTGTTAACTACTGCTTTAGCATGACCTTGAAAGTATATCGGTCATCCTTTTGTCTTATTTCCAAGTTTCAAATAACTTTACTTAACAAAGAAACTTGCCATATTCTTTATTTTTTATAAAACCATATAACCAACCTGGTTGTCTTTGGTTTCCTAATTTTGATAGGTAAAATAGTAAAGTAAATAGTTATTCTCCTTTTAATTAATCTACAAAATTACAGAAAATGCAAACAAACAAAAAAGAACAGTGCATCCAGGTCCTGTTTTTTTTTGGGGGGGTCACCCTTGCTGATGCTTGACCTTGCCTGAAAGTGATGAGTTGGACAGGAAATGATGGGAAGAGGGTTTGGAGGGCCAAATTTATCCTTCATGGAAAAACTAGTTTGTAGGAATTTGGGCGAGTACTTCCAGGACTTCTGATTTTCAAGCAAGCCAAGAAATCCAGTCTTTTATGTTAAATCTCTTGGTTTTTAAATGTTGGCAAGTTAATTTGAAAAGGTACAAACACTGTTTTGGTCAACAATTTCAGTCTACCTTTGTTCAGGGAGCTTCCATCTTGGAACTTCTTGCTAAAGTTAAATTGGACAGATTTTGGAAGGAAATTTTAGTTTATTAGATACCTTTGTACAAGACCTGGGATAGAAAACTAGTGTATCTGCCTTATATAAATTTGAAGGTTTCAGCCTAGAATCCTTAAGTGTTCTCAATTCTACAAGAGGACTTCATATCCATTGTCTGCCTGTCCATCCACCCAGCAAATATCTTTTGTGCACAGATTATGCCAAGTGCTGTATTGAAGCTATAAAGATGAATATGATTTCATCTCTCCTTGAAGCTTTATAACCAGATTTCCCAATCTCCAGCTTTTTATTTTTTTACCCCCAGCTTCCTCCTTTATCCACTGCAGAATGGCTTCCTTTTAGTACTTTTCTAAAACTGTTTTATAGGGAAATTTGGGACCAAGTCATTGGTAAGTATAATTCTTAGACTTATTCAACCTGAGTTTTCTGTGGCACTTGAGTCTGTCCTGATTACTTTGAAAGTCTTGCTCTGGGTATCCAGGAAAGTGTCCTCTGCTGCTTTTCTTCTTACTGCTACTACACATTAGTCTTCTAGACGATCCCTCTTTCTTCCTTTCCCAAGTCCTTTTGAATGTATTGTCTCTTCATATTGTGAGTTCCCTTTCTCCTGTATGACGCATTGGAGTGACATCAACAGACACTCCCCTCTGTCCTTGCCCTCAACATGCAGATGGTCATTGGGTCCCTTAGAGTCCATATCTTTGATGTTCTCAAAACCACCTTCTCTACCCTGTCTCTATCTGCTTTCATCTAGGCTCTTCTTATTTTGTATTAATTCTAACAATCAAGATGCTTGTGGTCACAAGTAACAGAAAGCTTACTGCAAATTTATTTACGCAATAAAAATATTTATCTCATTTACAAAAACTTTTACATTTGGAAAGTTCTAAGATCGTTTATGGAGAAGGCAATGGTACCCCACTCCAGTACTCTTGCCTGGAAAATCCCATGGACGCAGGAGCCTGTTGGGCTGCAGTCTATGCGATCACTAAGAGTCGGGCACGACTGAGTGACTTCACTTACACTTTTCACTTTCATGCACTGGAGAAAGAAATGGCAACCCACTCTAGTGTTCTTGCCTGGAGAATCCCAAGGCTGGGGGAGCCTGGTGGGCTGCCGTCTATGGGGTCACACAGAGTCGGACAGGACTGAAGTGACGCAGCAGCAGCAGTAGTAGGATCGTTTAACTTCATGTCCGTACAGACAAGATTCTTTCCATTGTTCAAGCCTCACACTCAGAATCCCCTGATGTTTGTAGAAGCTTCAGCATCTTGACAGAATGAATAACATCTGTTAGCAGAAGAAGATCTTCCTTGCAACTCATTTTGATTCCCTGGTCTGATATTCTTTTGCATATTATTGGCCAGAATTGAATAACACACCATTGTCTGAAACAACTACTATAAAATAAATTGAATTATATTGATAAGTTTAAAATAGTTACAATATTAGTTTTCTTCTAGGACCCACCTCCATTGAGGCTCAGCCAAATAAAAACAACAACAATAATGATGATGGCTAAACCTGAGCATGTCAGATGCTGTTGTAATTATCTGCTTGTAATTATTTCATTTAATCCTCACAACAGCCATATTTGGTAAATAATTTTATCTCCACTTTATATAAGTGAAAATGAAAGTGTGTAAAGTTTAAGCGTTTTGCACTAGATGACATGGCTACAAGGATTTATACACAAGCTGCATAATGCAGAGTTTTCTCTTTATCTACTTATACTGTTCTAAGTATAGGTTTTATGAGTAATCTGTGGAAGGTACAGTTGCTGGGTTGGCTGCCAAAAGTGTCTGCTGTATTCCTACCTCAGTGGGACAGTGATTCCCAGAGTATTTTGAGCCACATTCTATTAAAAAAAGCCTAGGACAGTTGAAAATTACCATTAGAAATATCACTCTACTTATTTTTTCTTAAAATAAAATATTTTTAAAAATCCCAGAAAAGCAAACATTCTAATCAAAAAGTGGGCAGAAGACCTAAACAGACATTTCTCCAAAGAAGACATAGAGATGGCTAAAAAACACATGGAAAGATGTTAAATATCACTCATTTATAGAGAAATGCAAATCAAAACTACAATGAGGTATCACTTCACACTGGTTAGAATAATCATCATCAAAAAATCTATAAACAATAAATGCTGGAGAGAGTATGGAGAAAGGGAATCCTCTTGCACTGCTGGTGGGAATGTAAATTGATACAGACACTACAGAGAACCTTATGGAGATTCCTTAAAAAACTAGAATTAGAAATAGCATTTGACTCAGCAATCCCCCTACTGGGCATATACCCTGAGGATACCATAATTGAAAAAGACATGTACCCCAATGTTCATTGCAGCACTATTTACAATAGCTAGGACATGGAAGCAACCTAGATGCCCATTGACAGATGAATGGATAAAAAAGCTGTGATACATATATACAGTGGAATATTACTCACCTGTTAAAAGGAGCACATTTGAATCAGCTCTGATGTAGAAGAACCTAACAAATATTATTATTAATAAACATATATGGAATTTAGAAAGATGGAACTGATGAACACATTTGCAGGGCAGCAGTGGAGACCCAGACATAGAGAACAGACATGTGTACACAGTGAGGGGAGGAGAAGATGGGACAAATTGAGAGAATAGCATGGAACATATACATTACTATATGTAAAATAGAGAGCCAGTGGGAATTTTCTATATGACTCAGGGAGCTCAAACCAGGCCATAAAAAGAGCAAAATAATGCCATTTATAGCAACATGGATGAATCAGAGCTTGTCATACTGAGTGAAGTAAGTCAGACAGAGAAAGACAAATATCATACTATATAATGTCACCTATACGTGGAATCTAAAATAAAAAAGGAGCTATGGATGAACTTATCTACAAAACAAATATAGAGCTACAGATATAGAAAAGAGTGATTACTAGTGCTTTGAAAGTGTTAGTCACTCAGTTGTGTATAACTTTTTGAGACCCCATGGCCTGTGGCTCCCAGGCTCCTTTGACTATGGAATTCTCCAAAGAGGAATACTGGAGTGGGTAGTCATTCCCTTCTCCAGGGAATCTTCCTCAGCTATGGATTGAACCTGGGTCTCCTGCATTGCAGGCAGATTCTTTACTGTCTGATCCACCAGGCAAGGCAGCCCAGGGGGAAAGCAGGGTAGGAAAAAATTGGGAGACTGGTATTGACATATACACACTATTATATATGAAGTGGATAACTAATATGGACCTACTGTATTGCACAGGAAACTTCGTTCAATACTTTGTAATGGCCTATATGGGAAAAGACTATTGAAAAGAGTGGATAAATGTATATGTATAATTGATTCACTTTGCTGTGTATCTTCATAAATAAACACACCATTGTAAATCAATTATATTCCAATTAAAAAAAAACCTTTTTAATATGAAAAAGAATCCACATCTATTATATGGAAAATTCTCTTATGGAATCCCTCCCTCTCTGAAATTTCTGCACAAATTAAGTGGATCCGTGGCAGCAGTATTAGAAGAAGCTTTCACTTGTACAAGACTTGAAAACTCTATATATCTTTAATAGACAATCATCTTATCCATGTGCATTTGATTTTTTGTTACATTAGACTGCAAACCTAAAAGAAATGAAAAATACTCTATTTCTCTGTACTCCTTCCATCCTTAAACAGTAGTCAAACACCTGCCATGTGCAAAGTCCCATGTTAGACACTAGGGTTGCCAAGGTGAATAGAAAATACAAACATACACTTTTTAAAGAACAGGCAACTACTACATTAAGATTAAATACATATTGATTAGCTGATAGATTTTTCTGGCACGGTAGCTAGTTAGGATGAGAGGAAATAAAATTAGGCGGCTGGTTGCTCTGCAATTTCCAACAACCTGTGGATAAATATTCATCTCTTGGGAAATCATCCTTCTCTAAAATAGGGCTGGTTTGGCAAAACTTCTGTCATGTTCAGTGGAAATGTTCCTTTGCCTAACTCTTTCCTGTTACTCATAATCACCCTATGCCTTAATACCCTGGGTGCTTATTCTCCTCAACACACTTCTAAATCTCTGGAGGATCATCCCCCACATTTTATTTTCATTTGGCCAAGCTCCCAGTATGTAATTATTTTAATCAGGAGCACCATCTCCTTTATCCAGGATAGCAAACGATGTCATTTCAAGAGCAGAGAATAAAATTAAAATGGTTAGAATCCAATTTGATTTGCTGTGTGATGGTGACTCCAAGGGGATGGAGGCGAGTGCTATGGCAAACATATACTGTGTTTGCCACAGTGAAGCACAGAGGCTGCACGCTGCCAGGTTGATATCATTTCTACTCTATGAAAGGTTTTCATTTCAGAATGGAATTGTGAAATTTATTTCATTTCAACATTTAGGGGATACTTGAGTAGTACTGAATGTTGCACATGAGTGTGCAGAATAGTAGAGCCAGTCTCGAGGCAATCAATAAGCATTGTTCTAAATAGATGATAACACAGGCAATTGTAAACTAAAGCACCGACTTGACACAGTATCCCCCAAATCATAATGTGCATAAGAATCATCTGGGGAGTTTGCTAAATGTTGATTTCTTGGCCTGATCCCCAGAAATTCTGATTCAGTCAGTGTGACTTAAGACCCTGGTATCTAACATTTACATCATTGAAACATAACTATGCACGAGTCTGTTGGAACTCAAACATAGATGCCAGCTTTGGCAGAATATTGGGAAATAGGGAATCAACAAGGTAAGCCATGATAATTTCAATGAATGCTGAGAAAAGGGAAAATGAGGATGAGACTTTCTCAGGTGACTGTTTCTTTCCACAGAGGCAGCTGATTAGCCCCTCTTTATGTTTGTTTGACTGATGGGTACAAATACGATTATGCTAATATGAGGTCTTACAGGAGTAAATAAGGTAGGCTGTTCTGTAGTAAAAGTTAGACTTTCCTTATGGCTTGGGATCAAATCAGTCAATCATGAAGGAAATCAACCCTGAATATTTGTTGGAAGGACTGATCCTAAAGCTTAAGCTTTAACATTTTGGACACCTGATGCCATGACTATACTCATTGGAAAAGACCCTGATGCTGGGAAAGATTGAAGGCAAAAGAGAAGAGGGTGGCAGAGGATGAGATGGTTAGATAGCATCACCAACTCAATGGACATGAGTTTGATCTAACTTCGGGAGATAGTAAAGGACAAGGGAGGCTGGGGTGTTGCAGTCCATGGAGTTACAAAGAGTTGTACACGATTTAGCGACTGAACAACAACAAATGGCTTGAGATACCTAGTGCTCCAAATTACTTGTCCACTTCTAAAGAAACAAAAGAAAAATAAAACATTAGAGTTTGAATGTAGATTTATCCAATTTCCTTGACACTAATCGCACAGTTATTATAGCTTATCCACAGCAGTCTTTTCACATCTTCTTTCCAAATAATTGGAAGTTTAACAATTGCAGAGAGGGCAGCTATTTGACTGATCTCACCTAAAAGCCCAAATTTCCAACTGTGCCTCATTCTGATCAGATAAGATATGGAAATACAAACTTTAAATTAGGACATATATACACTATCAATACTCTGCATAAAAGAGATAACTAATGAAAACCTTGAAATTGAAGGATGCTTACTCATCAGAAGGAGAGTTATGACCTACCTAGATAGCATATCGAAAAACAGAGACATACTTTGCCAACAAAGATCCGTCTAGTCAAGGCTATGGTTTTCCCAGTGGTCATGTATGGATGTGAGAGTTGGACTGTGAAGAAAGCTGAGCACCGAAGAATTGATGCTTTTGAAGTGTGGTGTTGGAGAAGACTCTTGAGAGTCCCTCGGACTGCAAGGAGATCCAATCAGTCCACTCTAAAGGAGATCAGCCCTGGGTGTTCTTTGGAAGGAATGATGCTAAAGCTGAAACTCCAGTACTTTGGCCACGTGATGCGAAGAGTTGACTCATTGGAAAAGACTCTGATGCTGGGAGGGATTGGGGGCAGGAGAAGAAGGGGATGACGCAGGATGAGATGGCTGGATGGCATCACCGACCCTATGGACGTGAGTTTGAGTGAACTCCGAGAGTTGGTGATGGACAGGGAGACCTGGTGTGCTGCGATTCATGGGGTCGCAAAGAGTTGGACACAACTGAGTGACTGAACTGAACTGAATGAAAACCTACTGTATAAAACAGTGTACTCTACTTAATTTTCTCCAGTGACCTAATTGGGAAAGAAATCCAAGAAAAGAAAGGATACATGTATAGCTGACTCATTTTGCTGTACATTTTGCTTTTGCTAAAGCAGTTGTGGTGTTAGTGTTCATAGACTGCAGCCGACCAGGCTCCTCTGTCCATGCATCAAGGATACTGGAGTGGGTTGCCATTTCCTTTGCCAAAAGCAACTATACTTCAATAAAAATTAATTTTAAAAAATTTATAAAAATATAAAAATGCAAATGTAAAGTTATTAATATTCATTAAGCTCCTTCTCTGTGCCTAAGAAAGCTATCCTACCTGGATTTGGTAACAGACAGGGATGCTTTTTCCTACTTTCACTTAATAAACCCACCTTTGCACCTAGAAAAAATTATAAAAGTCAATCCAACAAATTTCAGTTTTCACCAGAAACTCCTATCCATGAATCTTCCTGACACTTGTTTATCTTGTTTCTCTATTGTGACATTTTTTTTCAACTGTTCTACAGTGTGTTAGAGTGAAAATTATGGGAGAGAAATAAAGAAAAGAGCTCAAACTGTTCATCTTTGGGAGAACAAACAAAACATCCAAGTATTGTCTTTAGTTTTCTTCCCCTCCTGTTGATGATTATGAACACTGAATATAATCCTATTGGATGAGTTTTCATACTCTGCTTCCTTTGGGGCCAAATATATAAATTTTCTAGACTCTGGAAAGAAAGGAAGTGACATGGCATCAGTAACTAAAAGGAATGATATGGACTCATTAGAGGTCAAGCCAGGGACTTTACTGAACATAAATTACTGGGTGCCCTCAATTAATGGGGAAACTGGGCCCTAAAGTGGATAAGAGCATAGATGAACTCTGACAAAGCCAAATTTAACTTTAGGTCTGTCCATATGCTTTGGACAGATTGTTTAACTTCTCTGAGTCTCAGTCTTCCCGTCTATAATGTGGGTAAAGTAAAACTCTCAGTTCAGTTCAGTTCAGTTCAGTCGCTCAGTTGTGTCCGACTCTTTGTGACCCCTTGAATCGCGGCACACCAGGTCTCCCTGTCCATCACCAACTCTCGGAGTTCACTCAAACTCACGTCCACAGAGTCAGTGATGCCATCTAGTCATCTCATCCTCTGTTGTCCCCTTTTCCTCCTTCCCCCAATCCCTCCCAGCATCAGAGTCTTTTCCAATGAGTCAACTCTTCACATGAGATGGCCAAATACTGGAGTTGCAGCTTTAGCATCATTCCTTCCAAAGAAATCCCAGGGCTGATCTCCTTCAGAATGGACTGATTGGATCTCCTTGCAGTCCGAGGGACTCTCAAGAGTCTTCTCCAACACCACACTTCAAAAGCATCAATTCTTCGGTGCTCAGCTTTCTTCACAGTCCAACTCTCACATCCATACATGGCCACTGGGAAAACGATAGCCTTGACTAGACGGACTTTGTTGAAACAGTAATGTCTAAGATTAAATAGATGACATAACTAAATCACCACCCACAGCTGCTAGCAAATAATACATGTTTAAGCAATGTTTATTCTTCATTGCCTCTTGTGACTTCCATATACCATAGAGGATATATAGATTTTTATTACTGTGTTTGACACAAAGTGTTCAAATGTTGTCTATCAGTGCAAAAACAATCTACAAAGTAATATAAAGCACACACACACAAAGTGGCCTGACCAAATATTAAGCTTATCATGGGATTGGAAATGGAGGGAATATCATTTGATCTGATAACTGGTTATTAAAAAAGGATTTTAAAATGGCACACTTTTTTTTGAATTGCAATTTCACTATAGAAATTGGAAAGCTCATTTTTGGAAAAAAAATTATTGGTGTATAGTTTATTTGCAATGTTGTGCTAGTTTTATTTATTTATTTTTAAATATAAATTTATTTATTTGAATTGAAGGTTAATTACTTTACAATATTGTATTGGTTTTGCTATATATCAACATGAATCCACCACAGGTATATACCTGTTCCTCATCCTGAAACCCCCTCCCTCCTCCCTCCCCGTATCATCCCTCTGGGTCATCCCAATGCAGTAGCCCCAAGCATCCAGTATCATGCATCGAACCTAGACTGGTGATTCATTTGATATATAATATTATACATGTTTCAAGGCCATTCTCCCAAATCATCCCTCCCTCACCCTCTCCCACAGAGTCCAAAAGACTGTTCCATACATCTGTGTCTCTTTTGCTGTCTCACATACAGAGTTATCATTACCATCTTTCTAAATTCCATATATATGCATTAATATACTGTATTGATGTTTTCCTTTCTGGCTTACTTCACTCTGTATAATAGGCTCCAGTTTCATCCACCTCATTAGAACTGATTCAAATGTATTCTTTTTAATGGCTGAGTTGACTGTGTGGTCACAATAAACTGTGCAAAATTCTGAAAGAGATGGGAATACCAGACCACCTGACCTGCCTCTTGAGAAATCTGTATACAGGTCAGGAAGCAACAGTTAGAACTGGACATGGAACAACAGACTGGCTCCAAGTAGGAAAAGGAGTACATCAAGGCTGTATATTGTCACCCTGCTTATTTAACTTATATGCAGAGTACATCATGAGAAACACTGGACTGGACTGGAAGAAGCAAAGCTGGAATCAAGATTGCCAGGAGAAATATCAATAACCTCAGATATGCAGATGACACCACCCTTATGGCAGAAAGTGAAGAGGAACTAAAAAGCCTCTTGATGAAGGTGAAAGAGGAGAGTGAAAAAGTTGGCTTAAAGCTCAACATTCAGAAAATGAAGATCATGGCATCCGGTCCCATCACTTCATGGGAAATAGATGGGGAAACAGTGGAAACAGTGCAAGACTTTATTTTAGGGGTCTCTAAAATCACTGCAGATGGTGACTGCAGCCATGAAATTAAAAGACGCTTACTCCTTGGAAGAAAAGTTATGACCAACCTAGATAGTATATTCAAAAGCAGAGACATTACTTTGCCGGCTAAAGTCCGTCTAGTCAAGGCTATGGTTTTTCCTGTGGTCATGTATGGATGTGACAGTTGGACTGTGAAGAAGGCAGAGTGCCGAAGAATTGATGCTTTTGAAGCGTGGTGTTGGAGAAGACTCTTGAGAGTCCCTTGGACTTCAAGGAGATCCAACCAGTCCATTCTGAAGGAGATCAGCCCTGGGATTTCTTTGGAGGAAATGATGCTGAAGCTGAAACTCTAGTATTTTGGCCACCTGATGCGAAGAGTTGACTCATTGGAAAAGACTCTGATGCTGGGAGGGATTGGGGGCAGGAGGAGAAGGGGATGACAGAGGATGAGATAGCTGGATGGCATGACTGACTCGATAGATGTGAATCTGAGTGAACTCCGGGAGTTGGTGATGGACAGGGAGGCTTGGCGTGCTGCGATTCATGGGGTCGCAAAGAGTCAGACACGACTGAGCGACTGAACTGAACTGAATACTCCATTGTGTATATGTACCACAGTTTTCTTACCTGTTCATCTGCTGATGGACATCTAGGTTGCTTCCACGTCCTGGCTATTATAAACAGTGCTGCGATGAGATTTGGGGTACACATCTCTTTCAATTCTGATTTCCTTGGTGTGTATGGCCAGCAGTGGGATTGCTGGGTCATAAGGCAGTTCTATTTCCAGTTTTTTAAGGAATCTCCACACTGTTCTCCATAGTGGCTGTACTAGTTTGCATTCCCACCAACAGTGTAAGAGGGTTCGCTTTTTTCCACACCCTCTCCAGCATTTATTGCTTGTAGACTTTCGGATTGTAGCCATTCTGACTGGTGTGAAATGGTTCCTCATTGTGGTTTTGATTTGTATTTCTCTGATAATGAGTGATGTTGAGCATCTTTTCATGTGTTTGTTAGCCATCTGTATGTCTTCTTTGGAGAAATGTCTATTTAGTTCTCTGGCCCATTTTTTGACTGGGTCGTTTATTTTTCTTGAATTGAGCTGCAGGAGTTGCTTGTATATTTTTGAGATTAGTTGTTTGTCAGTTGCTTCATCTGCTATTATTTTCTCCCATTCTGAAGGCTGTCTTTTCACCTTGCTTATAGTTTCCTTTGTTGTACAGAAGCTTTCAATTTTAATTAGATCCCACTTGTTTATTTTTGCTTTTATTTCCAGAATTCTGGGGGGTGGATCATAGAGGATCCTGCTGTGATTTATGTCGGAGAGTGTTTTTCCTATGTTCTCCTCTAGGAGTTTTATAGTTTCTGGTCTTACGTTTAGATCTTTAATCCATTTTGAGTTTATTTTTGTGTATGGTGTTAGAAAGTGTTCTAGTTTCATTCTTTTGCAGGTGGTTGATCAGTTTTCCTAGCACCACTTGTTAAAGAGATTGTCTTTTCTCCATTGTATATTCTTGCCTCCTCTGTCAAAGATAAGGTGTCCATAGGTGTGTGGATTTATCTCTGGCCTTTCTACTTTGTTCCATTGATCTATATTTCTGTCTTTGTGCCAGTAGCATACTGTCTTTGATGACTGTGGCTTTGTAGTAGAGCCTGAAGTCAGGCAGGTGGATTCCTTCAGTTCCATTCTTTCTCTAAATTGCTTTGGCTATTCAGGTTTTTTTGTATTTCCATACAAATTGTGAAATTATTTGTTCTAGCACTGTGAAAAATACCGCTGGTAGCTTGATAGGGATTGCATTGAATCTATAGATTGCTTTGGGTAGTATACTCATTTTCACTATATTGATCTGAGAACATGGTATATTTCTCCATCTATTAGTGTCCTCTTTGGTTTCTTTCACCAGTGTCTCATAGTTTTTCTATATATAGGTCTTTAGTTTCTTTAGGTAGATAAATTCCTAACTATTTTATTCTTTTCATTGCAATGGTGAATGAAATTGTTTCCTTAATTTCTCATTATTAGTGTGTAGGAATGCAAGGGATTTCTGTGTGTTGATTTTGTATCCTGTAACTTTACTGTATTCATTGATTAGCTCTAGTAATTTTCTGGTGGAGTCTTTAGGGTTTTCTATGTAGAGGATCATGTCATCTGCAGTGAGAGTTTTACCTCTTCTTTTTCAATCTGGATTCCTTTTATTTTTTTTCTGCTCTGATTGCTGTGGCCAAAACTTCCAAAACTATGTTGAATAGTAGTGGTGAAAGTGGGCATCCTTGTCTTGTTCCTGACTTTAGGAGAAATGCTTTCAGTTTTTCACCATCGAGGATAATGTTTTCTGTGGGTTTGTCATATATAGCTTTTATTATGTTGAGGTATGTTCCTTCTATTCCTCCTTTCTGGAGAGTTTTTATCATAAATGAATGTTGAATTTTGTCAAAGGCCTTCTCTGCATCTATTGAGATAATCATATGGCTTTTATTTTTCAATTTGTTAATGTGGTGTATTATATTGATTGATTTGCGGATATCGAAGAATCCTTGCATCCCTGGGATAAAGCCTGCTTCGTCATTGTGTACTATCTTTTTAATATGGTGTTGGATTCTGATTGCTAGAATTTTGTTAAGGATTTTTGCATCTATGTTCATCAGTGATATTGGCCTGTAGTTTTCCTTTTTTGTGGCATTTTTTTCAAGTTTTGGTATTAAGGTGATGGTGGCCTCATAGAATGAGTTTGGAAGTTAACCTTCCTCTGCAATTTTCTGGAAGAGTTTGAGTAGGATAGGTGTTAGCTCTTCTTGAAATTTTTGGTAGAATTCTGCTGTGAAGCCATCTGGACCTGGGCTTTTGTTTGCTGGAAATTTTCTGATTACAGTTTCAATTTCCGTGCTTGTGATGTGTCTGTTAAGATTTTCTATTTCTTCCTGGTTCAGTTTTGGAAAATTGTACTTTTCTTAGAATTTTTCCATTTCTTCCATGTTGTCCATTTTATTGGCATATACTTGCTAATAGTAGTCTCTTATGATCCTTTGTATTTCTGTGTTGTCTGTTGTGATCTCTCCATTTTCATTTCTAATTTTATTGATTTGATTTTTCTCCCTTTGTTTCTTGATGAGTCTGGCTAATGGTTTGTCAATTTTATTTATCGTTTCAAAGAACCAGCTTTTGGCTTTGTTGATTTTTGCTATGGTCTCTTTTGTTTCTTTTGCATTTATTTCTGCCTTAATTTTTAAGATTTCTTTCCTTCTACTAACCCTGCTGCTAAGTCACTTCAGTTGTGTCCGACTCTGTGCAACCCCATAGATGGCCTCCTACCAGGCTCCTCTGTCGCTGGGATTCTCCAGGCAAGAACACTGGAGTGGGTTGCCATTTCCTTCTCCAATGCATGAAAGTGAAAAGTAAAAGTGAATTCGCTCAGTCATGTCCGACTTTTAGTGACCTCATGGACTGCAGCCTACCAGACTCTTCCATCCATGGGATTTTCCAGGCAAGAGTACTGGAGTGGGGTGCCATTGCCTTCTCCATCTACTAACCCTGGAGTTCTTCATTTCTTCCTTTTCTAGTTGCTTTAGGTGTAGAGTTAGGTTATTTATTTGACTTTTTCTTGTTTCTTGAGGTATGCCGGTATTGCTATGAGCTTTCCCCATAGCACTGCTTTTACAGTGTCCCACAGGTTTTGGGTTGTTGTGTTTTCATTTTCATTTGTTTCTATGCGTATTTTGATTTCTTTTTTGATTTCTTCTGTGATTGGTTATTCAGCAGTGTGTTGTTCAGCCTCCATATGTTGGAATTTTTAATGGTTTTCCTCCTGTAATTGAGATCTAGTCTTACTCCATTATGGTCAGAAAAGATGCTTGGAGTGATTTCAATATATTTTTTTTTTTTTGCATTTACCAAGGCTAGATTTATGGCCCAGGATGTGATCTATCCTGGAGAAGGTTTTGTGTGTGCTTGAGAAAAAGGTGAAATTGATTGTTTTGGGGTGAAATGTCCTATAGATATCAATTAGGTCTAACTGGTCTATTGTATTATTTAAAGTTTGTGTTTCCTTGTTAATTTTCTGTTTAGTTGATCTATCCATAGCTGTGAGTGGTGTATTAAAGTCTCCCACTATTATTATGTTATTGTTAATTTCCCCTTACATACTTGTTAGCATTTGTCTTACATATTGTGGTGTTCCTATATTGGGTGCATATATATTCAAAATTGTTATATCTTCTTCTTGGATCGATCCTTTGATCATTATGTTGTGTCCTTCTTTGTCTCTTTTCACAGCTTTTGTTTTAAAGTCTGTTTTTTTTTTTCTGATATGAATATTGCTACTCCTGCTTTCTTTTGGTCTCTATTTGCATGGAATATCTTTTTCTAGCCCTTCACTTTCAGTCTGTATGTGTCCCCTGTTTTGAGGTGCGTCTCTTGTAGACAACATATATAGGGGTCTTGTTTTTGTATCCATTCAGCCAGTCTTTGTCTTTCGGTTGGGGCATTCAACTCAGTTACATTTAAGGTAATTATTGATAAGTATGATCCTGTTGCCATTTACTTTATTGGTTTGGGTTTGAGTTTATACATTCTTTTTGTGTTTCCTGTCTAGAGAATATCCTTTTGCATTTGTTGGAGAGCTGGTTTGGTGGTGCTGAATTCTCTCAGCTTTTGCTTGTCTGTAAAGCTTTTGATTTCTCCTTCATATATGAATGAGATCCTTGCTGGGTACAGTAATCTGGGCTGTAGGTTATTTTCTTTCATCACTTTAATTATGTCTTGCCATTCCCTCCTGGCCTGAAGAGTTTCTATTGAAAGATCAGCTCTTATCCTTATGGGAATCCCCTTGTGTGTTATTTTGTTGTTTTTCCCTTGCTGTTTTTAATATTTGTTCTTTGTGTTTGATCTTTGTTGATTTGATTAATAGGTGTCTTGGGGTGTTTTGCCTTGGGTTTATCCTGTTTGGGACTCTCTGGGTTTCTTAGACTTGGGTGATTATTTCCTTCCCCATTTTAGGGAAGTTTTCAACTATTATCTCCTCAAGTATTTTCTCATGGTCTTTCTTTTTGTCTTCTTCTTCTGAGACTCCTATTATTTGAATGTTGGGGTGTTTAACACTGTCCTGGAGGTCTCTGAGATTGTCCTCATTTCTTTTAATTCATTTTTCTTTTTTCCTCTCTGTTTCATTTATTTCTACCATTCTATCTTCTAATTCACTAATCCTATCTTCTGCCTCTGTTATTCTACTATTTGTTGCCTCCAGAGTGTTTTTGCTCTCATTTATTGCATTATTCATTATATATTGATTCTTTTTTATTTCTTCTAGGTACTTGTTAAACCTTTCTTGCATCTTCTCAGTCCCTGTCTCCAGGCTATTTATCTGTGATTCCATTTTGATTTCAAGATTTTGGATCCTTTTCACTATCATTATTCGGAATTCTTTATCAGGTAGATTCCCTATCTCTTCCTCTTTGGTTTTGTTTGGTGGACATTTCTCCTGTTCCCTTTACCTGCTGGGTATTCCTCTGTCTCTTCATCTTGTTTATATTGCTGAGTTTGGGGTGGCCTTTCTGTATTCTGGCAGTTTGTGGAGTTCTCTTTATTGTGGAGTTTCCTTGCTGTGAGTGGGGTTGTACAGGTGGCTTGTCAAGGTTTCTTGGTTAGGAAAGCTTGTATCGGTGTTGTGGTGGCTGGAGCTGGATTTCTTCTCTCTGGAGTGCAATGAAGTATCCAGTAATGAGTTATGAGATGTCAATGGTTTCAGAGTAACTTTTGGCAACCTGTATATTGGAGCTCAGGGCTGTGTTCCTGTGTTTCTGGAGAATATGCGTGGTATGTCTTGCTCTGGAACTTGTTGGCCCTAGGGTGGTGCTTGGTTTCAATGTAGGTATGGAGGCGTTTGATGAGTTTCTGTTAATTAATGTTCCCTGGAGTCAGGAGTTCTCTGGTGTTCTCAGGATTTGGACTTAAGCCTCCTGCTTCTGGTTTTCAGTCTTATTTTTACTGCGGTCTCAAGACTTCTCCTTCTATACAGCACCATTGATAAAACATCTAGGTTAAAGATGAAAAGTTTCTCCACACTGAGGGACACCCAAAGAGGTTCACAGAGTTACATGGAGAAGTGAAGAAGGAAGAGGGAGTTAGAGGTAACCCAAATGAGATGAGGTGGAATCAATAGAGGAGAGAGCAAGCTAGCCAGTAATCACTTCCTTATGTGCAATCCACAGCTGGACCACTCAGAGATGTTCACGGAGTTATACAGAGAAGGGAAGAGGGAGGAAGGAGACAGAGGTGGCCAGGAGGATAAAAGGAGGGAATCAAAAGGAGAGACATAGATCCAGCCAGTAATCAGTTCCCTAAGTGTTCTCCACCATCTGGAACACACAGAAATTCACAGAGCTGGGTAGAGAAGAAAGGGGGTAGGGAGGAGACAGAGGCAACCCGGTAGAGGAAAAGGAGAGTCCAGAGGGGGAGAAAGCAGTCAAGCCAGTAATCTCACTCCCAAGTAAAAATGGGTACTGAAGATTGGGTTCTTAAAGGTACAAAATTGATAACAAATACCAAAAAGCAAAGACTAAAAATCTAGGGTAGAGTTTGGAATTTCAAAAATACAATATTAAAGAAAAGAAGAAAAAAAAAAAAAACAGAAAGGGAAAAAGAAAAAAAAGTAACAGAATTATAAAAAAATATATATATATATGAAGTTTGCTTTTAAAAAAAAGGGTCTTTTTTTTTTTGCAAAGTAATAGTAGGTTATAAAAGTGAAAAAGGAGTAATAGAGGAATTAAAAATTAAAATAAATAAATAAATAAATAAAAGAATAATCATAAAAATAGTAAAAATATATCTAGGACTTTCTCTGGTGTTGTGGGTATTGTGGGTCAGTTCATTTTCGGATATTTCCTTGGTCCGGCTTATATTTCTCAAGATCTATAGGCCTCTTCCTATGTAGTTGGTACTAACAACAGGGTGTTAATCTATTGCACCTGTCACTTCCAAGGCGGTTCCCTCTGTTTTAGCTTCTTCTATTTGCTGGTCTCTTCAGTGTCTGATATCCACCCTGACACAAAGGGGGCAGTGGTGGACACCTTTTTTAGCCTCACTTGTTCAGTCACGCTGTGGGGAGGGAGGGATGCTGCAAACAAATAACACTGGTGTGTGCTCGCAGTACCTCAGCCACACTGGGCCTGCCCCCGCTCACAGCGCGTGCACCCTCCTTGCCCACACTGCTCAGGCTCTAGGTTGCTCCACCGGGAACTGTCCAACGCTGGCCGTGGGCTGCATGCACCTCCCAGGCCTAAGCCATTCAGGTTCAGGCACTCAGGTAGTCCTCAGAGGTGCAGACTCAGTTGGGCCTGCGTTTTGTGCCCTTCCCAGGTCTGAGCAGCTCAGGTGATGAGGTGTTTGGCGAGCATGGTCGCTGCAACTTATCGCCTCCCCCGTCCCTGCTGCTCGGTTGTCTGGGTGTACAACCGGCGCCCCTTCTCAGGCGGATGTTGACCGTCCAGAACCCCAAGAAGTCTTAGTTAGCAAAGAAGCCTGCTTGCAGTTTGGTCGACAATGTTGCTCTGGGGCTGCGACTGCCCCCTTCCGGCTCTGGCTGCCTGTCACCAGAGGGTGATGGTCTGCAGCCGGCTAGTTCTATTCAGTACTTTGTTCTGTGTGCTGGCCTGGTGGTGTCTTAGGGCTTTTCCTGTGGTAGCTATCCCATAGTCTGGTTTGCTGGCCCAGTTAGTTCGCTCAGATTGCCCTCAGGGCATTCAAGCCAGATCCTGACTCTAAGCAATGCAGCCGGTGCTTCCCTGCCCAGCCCCCGCTTGCTAGTGGTGGATGCAGGCTTCTGTGCTGCTTCTCCACTGGGGGAGTTACCATTGGGCTCGTAATCTGTGGGTTTTAATTATTTATTTATTTTTCCTCCCTGTTATATTGCCTGTGCTTCCAAGGCTCACCACAGACTCAGCAGTAAGAGTGTTTCCTGCTGTTTGGAAACTTCTCTCTTTTTAAGACTCCTTTCCAGGGATGGAATTCTGTCCCTACCTCTTTTGCCTCTTTTTCTGTCTTTTATATTTTTACCTACCTCCTTTTGAAGACAATGGGCTGCTTTTCTAGGTGCCTGATGTCCTCTGCCGGCCTTCAGAAGTTGTTTTGTGGAATTTACTCAGCGTTTAAATGTTCTTTTGATGAATTTGTGGGGGAGAAAGTGGTCTCCACGTCCTATTCCTCCGCCATCTTAGGACCGCCCCCTTAAAATGTTGTGCTAGTTTTAGGTGTACAGCACAGTGAATCAGTTATATGTATACATATATATACTCTTTTTTAGATTCTTTTTTCTATATATGTCATTACAGAATATTGAGTAGTTTCTTGAGCTATGCAGTAGGTCCTTATTTGTTATCTATTTTACATATAGTTGCATGTATAATTCAATTCCAATCTTCCAATTTATCTATCCCCTCCATAAAATTGTTTTTTACATCTGTATTCTATTTCCGTTTTATAAATAAGTTCATTTGTACCATTTTTTTTAGATACCACATATAAGCAATATCATATGATATTTGTCCTTCTCTGACTTCAACTTAGTATGACACTCTAGGTCTATCCATTTTGCTGCAGATGTCATCTTTTCTTTCTTTTTATTGCTGAGTAATATTCTGTAAACTTATTCCTGGTCATTTACTCAAGAAAACCATAACTTGAAAAGATATATGCTTCCCAATGTTCATTGGAAAACCTTTTGCCTAAGGTGATTTTCCATGGCTCCATGATGGTTCCTTATGTGATTGTGTGATAATTTTTTAATCATCCCTTTATTGAGGGAATTTAGATTATATCTCATTTTCTCCCCTCTGAATACTACTATGATGAATACTTTTTTTTTTCAAAAAAGTATTTAAAAGATTTTAAAAGGATTTAAAAGTCATTTAAAAAGATCTTAATTGAATGAACAATAAGGTTCCACTGTGTAACACAGAGAACTATATACGTGTATGTGTGTATATATATATATATACACATATATATATAAATATATATATAAAACTGAGTCACTTTGCTGTACTGCAGAAACTAGCACAACATTTTAAATCGACTATACTTCAATAAAATGAACTTTTTAAAAAAGATCTTTAGAGTTGTAAAACTTTAGAAAATACTGCCATTGTTCCTCTAGAAAGTTTGTTCCTGCCAAGAGCTTACAGCTGAGATTTTTCAAAGGCAAAAATGAGGTTGGTCATGGAAGCAAAAGTCCAGAGGTCAGAATTATGTTGGGAGACTGCTTGTAGTTTTCACTGCTTGAAACAGATGATTTATTTGAGAAGAACTCATGGATAAAGAAAAAAAGGTGATCTCTTGGACAAGTGAGATTTTTTTCAGGGATAAATGAGGAATTGCAGATACACAGATGGGCCATGTTGATGAAGGGGGTAGTGAGATGCTTAATTCAAAGCTGAATTCAGATTATCTGTGAATTTAGTGCTGCCTCTGTTCCTCCATGATCCCAGAGTGAACTCATCCTCATGTTGACAATATATTCAAGGCCAGTCCCCAAAACTGGGCTTGCACTCCATCTGAGAGCATGGCCTTTGCACTTCCTAAAATGTCTTATGTTGACTAACTTATGAATTGTGTTCATAGTGTGTATCTGAAGCATTTTAGTGAAGTGTGAAAGTATTTTAACTTAGTGTTAAATATTGTCACTCAAGCTGTTGATAGCCCTAATGGTTTTCTTTTTTGAATATTTTCTGAAAACATGTGTTCTCATTTCCCCAGGAAGCTGGAATCACATGTGCTTGTTTCTCCCAATCCTCCTGCTCCAATGAGTTTACAGTGTAATTGATGACATGAAGAATAACCTAGCAGCTGATGGTATTTTAGAGAACAGCTTCTTTTTTCCAATCCCCAATTTTTAAGTGACCCAGAAGATATATTTTTAAAATGTATTTTAAATTTTTAGGGGACCCTACTCCAATTAGAGCTACTTTCTGTAAAGACATAGAGCAAAGGGACATAGAGAAAAAGTAGAGCGAAGAGCCAAGTTCATTCTCCCTGAACAAGTCTTACTAGGAAATTGGAAAATACAAAACACAATAACATTCAGAAATTAAAATGACAACTTTAAATCAATTTGCTACAGCAAAATATATTCATTGTATTTTCCCCCCAAATGACACAATCTATCATTTTTTTGTGGGGCTTCCCTGGTGGCTCAGAGGGTAAAGAATCTGCCTGTCATGAAGGAGAATCAGGTTTGATGCCTGGCTTGGAAAGATCCTCAGAGAAGGGAATGGCTACTCACTCCAGTATTTTTGTCTGGAGAATTCTATGGACAGAGGATCCTGGTGGGCTACAGTCCACAGGTTGCAAAGAGTGTGTCTATGTTCTTTTAGGTATGACAATAGAATGCTAAATTTCTTGGAAAGCAAGTTATAAGTTTATATTTTACCAGATAATATTAAGAATGTAATTTCTAAACCCTTATTTTCTTTTCTTCTTTGATATATTTTAAGGTGGCAAAAATTGTTTTCTTCACTACCAACAAAAATAATGCTGTTCCATCCTCTGTGAAACATTTGTCTGCTTCCATTTCCATGTTTTCCCAAAGTCAACATATTTCCCCATGTGTGAAGATGGCAGATCCTGTTCATCTGGTAGAAGGAAAAAAAGTATCTTTCAACACTCACTGTTGCTCTGCCTAATTTTCTGTTCACCCTGGGTGGAGAGCAAATCTCAGTAGTCAGAATTGCCAGAAGGAACTATGTCCATTTGGTTTATCTGTAAGACTCAAATGAAAGGTGCAAGAAACAGACAAACAAACTAAATCAAAACCATAGCAAAAATCACAGAAGACATCAAAGTAAGCAGTTTTAAAAAAACAAGCTGACAAATTGAATTTGTCTTGCCCTATTTCCTTTCATGAATACCACTATCCCCTTTGGTCATTCAGGGTCATTAGAGCTTTTCTTCAGTGTGTTAGGAATTTTAGCATCCAAAACTCTCAAAATTCAGTGAGGATCCTAAATGGTACTGATTGTGTTTACTAGGGCTGCTCTGCCAAAATACTGCAGATTGAGTGGTTTAAAAACCGAAGTTTATTCTCTCACAGATCTCAAGACTAGATGTCCAAGATGGAGATATAGGAATGGGTACTTTTTCATCTCTCTTGGCATGTAGGCGCCCACCTCCCTGCTGTGTCCCCATGCGGTCTTCCATCTGTGGATACACATCCCCTGTGTCTTTTTAAAAGAAGAGAACTTATAAGGACACCAGCTACATTGGATTAGGCCCCTACCCTAAAAGCCTCATAATAACTTCATTAGCTCTTGAAAGACCATGTCTGAAAATATGAAGACATCCTGAGGTATTCAGATTTGGCACTTCAACATAGGATTTCAGGAGGACACAATCCATCCTACACCAGTAGCAAAGAACTAACAACAATTGCATATCACCATCAATTAATATTTTCTGAGTGCCAGCTATGCTCAAATCATCTGAACAGTAAAGAACAGTAAGGGAAAGCAGAGTGTGCAAATAGAGCTGAAAAGTCCAACTTATTCCTTCTCTCCTTCCTTTCCCCCATTTGGCTATATAGGATAGATGTGGAATTATTATCTCAACTCTCCTCTAAAGTGAAACTGTTAGTTGCTAATTCATGTCCAACCCTTTGTGACCCCATGGACTATAGTCAGACAGATTCTTCCATCCATGGTATTTTCCAGGCAAGAATACTGTAGTGGGTTGCCATTCCCTTCTCCAGGTAATCTTCCTGACCCATGGATCGAACCCAGGTCACCTGCATTGCAGGCTCACTCTTTACCATCTGAGACACCCAGGGCTTCCCAGGTGGCACTAGAGATAAAGAACATGCCTTGCCAATGCAGGAGACTTAAGTGACATGGGTTCAGTCCCTGGGCCAGGAAGATACCCTGGAGTAGGAAATGTCATCCCACTCCAGTATTCTTGCATGGAGAATCCCATGGACAGGGGAGCCTGGTGGGCTACTGTCCATAGGGTAGCAAAAAGTCAGACATGATTGAAGAGACTTTGCACAGCACAGCTCTTCGCTAAAACATCCAAGCCAAATTCCAAGCCACATCACACACCACAAGCCCTTATTAAGAGTGTATCCTCAAAGAGTCTTCTCTCAAGCAATCACCCAAAGACCAGCTGAAAAAAGGAATATTAGGGAATGAGAGGGCTGGAGGAAAGCCATGCCATCCACTCATTCCTTAATTTCAGTCTTTTCCATCAAGCCAGTCATTTTAGGGCTCATCCTTGTTGGTAATACCTTGATTTATCAACATTAGTTCCTTGGCTTTTTACACAGGACCTTCAAGAAATTGCTCCATGTGAAATGCAATGTATTGCCTTTTTGGTGGGTGTGCTATTGAGTGCATTCTTCTGTAGATTCATTTGTGTTCTCCCGTAAAGAATCTCATATGGAAAATTAATTCAAAACTCAATGTTCAAAAATATTTCTATCTCACTTGAGGATTGGAATTCTTTTTGTAAGATATGTAGAACTAATGATATCTTTCTTTTTGGTACTTTTACTGCCAAATAGAATTTACTTGTTTTCCTTTAAAGAAAACAACTTTATTGGAATAGAGTTTTGATTTACAATGTTGTGTTAATTTCAGCAAAGTACAGAAAAGTAAAGAAGATATATATATATTTATAGATATATAGATATATATATACTTTTTTGGGGATTCTTTTCCTATAGAGGTCATTGCAAAATATTGAGTAGAATTTAAGATAATTTGTTTCTATCATTTCATTTTCTGTCCTCAAGAAGATAATTCTAATCTATATTTTATTATGAATTAATTGATCATGTACTTTTTGAAAACCATCTGAAATCAGAGAAATAAAGAGAGATAAATAATATTACTTCTTCTCTAAGGATTCTTAAAATTATCTTTAGAATACAGAATTTTATTACAGACACTTGTTTGCTATCACAAAACTTCTAAAGGAGTAGGAGCTATCTATAGCTAATTGAAGAAAGCTTCATGAAAGAGGTGACATTTTTAGTAAAATATGAGGCATATAAATACTAAATTAAAAACTTTAAGATCATTGTAAAATATGCAGATGACACCACCCTTATGGCAGAATGTGAAGAGGAACTAAAAAGCCTCTTGATGAAAGTGAAAGAGAAGAGTGAAAAAGTTGGCTTAAAGCTCAACATTCAGAAAACAAAGATCATGGCATCTGGCCCAGCACTTCATGGGAAACAGATGGGGAAACAGTGGAAACAGTGTCAGACTATTTTTTTGGGCTCCCAAATCACTGCAGATGGTGATTGCAGCCATGAAATTAAAAGACGTTTACTCCTTGGAAGAAAAGTTATGGCCAACCTAGACAGCATATTCAAAAGCAGAGACATTACTTTGTCAACAAAGGTCTGTCTAGTCAAGGCTATGGTTTTTCCAGTGGTCATGTATGGATGTGAGAGTTGGACTGTGAAGAAAGATGAGCACCGAAGAATTGATCCTTTTGAAGTGTGGTGTTGGAGAAGACTCTTGAGAGTCCCTTGGACTGCAAGGAGATCCAACCAGTCCATTCTGAAGGAGATCAGTCCTGGGTGTTCATTGGAAGGAATGATGCTAAAGCTGAAACTCCAGTACTTTGGCCACCTCTAAGAGTTGACTCATTAGAAAAGACTCTGATGCTGGGAGGGATTGTGGGCAGGAGGAGAAGGGGACGACAGAGGATGAGATGGCTGGAGGGCATCACTGACTCAATGGATGGGAGTTTGAGTGAACTCTGGGAGATGGTGATGGGGAGGGAGGCCTGGCATGTTGTGATACATGGGCTTGCAAAGAGTCGGACACGACTGAGCAACTGAACTGAACTGAACTGAACTGAACTGAACTGAAGTCCTTTTGAATCTTCTAAATGAAATCTGGGGAATCTAGTAACTCCCCCAAAAGATAGTTGAATAGTTCTTTGTAATCTAATTTTTCAACTAAACCAAATGATAATCCTGTTTATAACAGTTATTTTCTTTTATCCATCCAAAAGACATTCTCAGACTAGTGCATGGGCTCCTCACTTCTTTGGTATGCAGTCAGGATAAGGGTACTCTAGGATGTAAGGAGCAAGGGTCTCTCATGAAATCATAGTCCAGCAACTACTGGACAGGGCTTTTTGGGACCTTGTCTGCCAAGTCACTTGGTGTCACTTCTGTCCTGCCTTCTTGGTTGCAGTAGGCACAAGCCCACCCTGATTTAAAGGAAGGGGAGTGTTGGAAACTTTTCAGACCCTCTTTTGAAATTACCACATGTATTATGCTTTTCTTATTTGATAACTCTGGTGTTTAGATATCTTTCAAAATATTGGTATTGCATGTCTAATTTAAGGTAAACAGTGGTTATTGTTCATAAGAAATCTGTTAGAAGCTTGATGGATTTTCTGTCATTGTTTTCTGCTGGAGACATTCTTTATCTTTCTTATATGTACAACAAGCATAAGTAAATAAATACTAGATAATTTTCTTGACTAAATAAAAAGGAGGGTTAATTGCAGGTGAAATGAGTCATGGGAGGCTTGACTATATGTAGACATAATCAAAACCAGCATTCACTGTACATTTTTAGTATCTCTGGAATTTGAGTAAATATTATAATTAATGATGGATTTTAGTTGAACTCCGGTTCCCTGATAGCTCAGTTGGTAAAGAATCCGCCTGCAATGCAGGAGACCCTGGTTTGATTCTTGGGTCAGAAAGATCCACTGGAGAAGGGATAGGCACCCACTCCAGTATTCTTGAGCTTCCCTTGTGGCTCAGCTGGTAAAGAATCTGCCTGTGATGCGGAAGACCTGGGTTTGATTCCTGGATTGAGAATATCCCCAGAGAAGGAAAAGGCTACTCACTCCAGTATTCGGGCCTGGAGAATTCCATGGACTGCATAGTCCATGGGGTCACAAAGAGTCAGACATGACTGAATGACTTTCACTCACTCACTTCACTCACTTAGTTGAACTGGTAGTAGATTTTCAGTTTCTGCGGTACATAAAACAATGGCATGACTTGTTATACACAGCAATTGAAATAGTTGTTATTCACAATTCCAGAATCGTTAGATATACTTTGGATATGACAATATCCTCTATTTTGTAATATATTCCGTATAACCAAAAATGAGGCCTGGGTCTTAGGTCTTGCTTTAATCACTCCTAGAAACCTGCTAACCCTTGAAGTATTTACTTCCCCCTCAGTAATATACTCATTTCTTTAATTTGATTCTAGACTTCAAAGAGCAGCCAACAGTGCATTAGCTATCAACTGAAAGGGCCCTTAATTGACTTGTTCCTATTGACTGAGATCCTAGAAGTCACCTCCATTAATGGTGCATACTGATAGGAGACAAGGAGGAGGTCTGCCAGCACTGGAGTTGTGTCTAGATGTAGTGTATCACATTTTATTCCAATCACTTAGCTTTTCCTCCTGATAGCAACAAAGTGATTCTTGAAGATGAAGCCCCACATCATGTCAGCTGATGAAATATGTGCTTGGCTGGGAGCAATACAGCAACGCATTTCTTGATAATGCTCCTGTCTCAAATCTTAGGTAAAATAATTAATCTTTGGGGTAATTAATAATATTGGAATTATCTTTAAGAGTGTTTATACTGCAATATATTTTAAATAGGATAGTGTACTAAATACTGTGTGTGTATAGCCATATATATCTACAAACATAAATATAGAATTATGAGTGTGCTCAAGTTGCTCAGCCATGTCTGACTCTTTGTGATCCCTGGACTGTAGTCCACCAGGCTCCTCTATGGAATTTCCAGGTAAGAATGCTGGGAGGTGGGTTGCCATTTCTTACTCCAGGGGATCTTCCTGTATCTCTTGCATCTCTTGCATTGGTAGTCAAATTCTGTACCAATGAACCCTCTGGGAAATCCAAAAAATGTATAATATAAGATGTATGTGTAATAAATACATATTCAATTGTTATTTAAAGAATTGCTTAATGTCTAGTATTGCTGGATAAATAATGATTACTAATTATTATCCCTGCCCTTAGGTAGATAACTGTCAACCTCTTGCAATATCATTGGTTGCTTTCCACCTTTTATGATGAAGAGACATAACAACTGGTACATTGTTAAGTCCTAAGTAAACACTAGCTAATTTCTTTTCACTTCTTATTTAGAAATGTATGGACAAAATGGTTAATCAATGTTTTCAAACTGGTCATTTTATCTAATGTTTAAAATATAAAGCATTCTTAAATGGCATATTCCTATTCACAAACTGAAATTACCACTTTCATATATTTTCCGATTGTAGAATATCTTTCAGAATAATTAAATGACCTTTATGGGCACTCATGAAACAGAAAAAAAAAAAAAATCTTGAAGGCAGGAAACTCATAGCCTTGCTTTATTTTTTGTTATGTACCCTGCAAAAAACCATAAACAGGAGAGTGGTTAATAAATATTATTCAGATTTGGGGATGTGAAATAGGAGATACAAGCATGAAATCCTGTTTTTATTGCTATCATTATGCTGATGATCCTCTGGCCACTTCTCTCTGGTCTGTGTAATTGCCAAGTTTCTTCATATTTTATTCATTGCAAGAGCTGCTCTGTGCCCACTCTTCTTCTCGGATGCCTTGCACTGTTTCCAACCCTTCCTAATGGGTGTGATCTGTGAGCTCCATCAACTTTCTGTCTGTGTCTTGTTCAGGCCTCTAATGAATATGAGACTTACAACCATCAGTTATGTACAGAAATAAATGAATAGGGGTTTGTTGTTGGTTCATTAGCACTGTGCAAAGCAAGCTCACTTTGTCTCCTTCATGTTCTCTTTGATGAATTTGCTGACTTATTATAATTTGAAAAACTTGCTCATGTAGACATTTGCATAAAAGGTTCAGGTTAGGTCTTTCATTTTCTTTATCTTCTTATCTTTGTTTATTTCTAACTTTCTGAAGTTTACATGGAATTTGTTTTAGTTGATTAAACAATAGAAAATGATAAAGTGCCTTACATCATCAGCATTCTGTTACAAATTTTTCACACAAGAAGTCCCACAAAATATGTCATCCTCAGAAAGAGTTTATAATATGGTTGAAAGATTCATGCTATAAACCTCAGTGGGTTAGTTGTTGCCTTGCTAAACAGTAACAAAGATTTAGAGGTGGTTTATCAACATGACTGATCAACAATGGCATTTTGATTAGCAACACAACATTTACTTCTTTCTCACTTTATTTAACACACAATTATTGATTTATTGAGTGCCTTATTTCATAAAAGATCAGGAGCTATTGGGGAATATTAATATGTGAATACTTTGTGCATATTTTACATATATACACATAGGATAACAAGTAATAAATACTCTTCATTCTTTGTAAGAAATACTGGAACATACTGATGGAACTGTTGTGTCCACCAAAGAATCCAGAAAAGAATGAAGGTCTGGGAAATCTAGACTTTTTAGACATTCATGTATAAGTAATAGATGAAATATCTATGAAGAAAGACAAAGAAAAATGTTTCATATCTCCAAGGTTCAGGCCCATAAAAGAGTTGTGAGTGGGAAGGATTCTGGTGAAAATAGTTAAGGGGATGGATGAGTGGAAAGATCAATGAGTAGACATATAAAGGAATAGAATAGATAGAGGACTAGTTTCATCATCTTTTCATCAAAGCAGATGAAAAGTGAGCATGGGAGACATTTGACATAGGAAGTTGAAAGGGCCATTTTTTTTTTTCTTCTTCTTCTTTGTGAGACAGAGTAGAAGAAAATTAAGAGAGTTTGAACTGACCCTCCCTAATTTTCCAAAGTGTGAAACAGAACTTGCTAAATAAAAAGAACTGAATGGGATGGAGATGGGGCTAGAGAAGGATGGATAACTGTGGGAGATACTTCTCTGAGGGGCTAGAGAAACTGGAAATGATTCTCTGAGAAGCTTCTAGGGGATTCAAGAGACCATTAGCAGAATCACACGTACGCTAACCATTTTTCTATTAGACAAAGACAAAATATGAGAATTAGTTCATAAAAATTTCAGTGACTTTTTTCTCAGTTACAAGTTAAGCTTAATTTCTGTTATGTATTTTATTCATTTTCTCGCTATCATGATATCTTTTGTTAGCTGGAACAAATACAACCTACTGCGTGTGTTTCTGTAATGGAATTAAATCTGAAGCTAACCTTACTAGTACTAACAATCTGTAGTGTCATTAAATACAATATTTTTTTTTCAAAAATAAAAGGGTTATTTTAGCAGTTTGAATATGAACCTTGTAACTAGTGATTCTAAAATTTTAGTGTGTAGTAGTTCAGCATCACTTTATGAGTATGATAGAAACAGAGAATTTGGGACTTCACTCCATGAGTGTCTGGGAAAAGCTGCAGTGAATCTATAATCTTAGAAGCACACCAGATTATTCTGATTAAAGTCAGACAGCAAATACATTATGAGAAACTAAGATTTCTAGAGAGAAATCTCAGTAGGTTCCTGGTTATAAGATTGGTCTGAAACTTCCTTAGGTAGTTATTAAGCAAAATTATAGGAGTTTGGGTAAATCAGTCTTGGAAACAATGTTAATCATTAGAATACCTGTGTTTGCAGGCATTTTTGTTTGATTGTTAGGTAAATAATAATAGGAGAACAATGCAGTTTGAAATAGTCCTAAGATAATGGAAATACATATGCAATAATACCCTGTAGTTTTACCAATAATTATTTGATGCACACTCATAATCTCAATTTAAGAACAATTTTTGTGAAGACTTATGATGTGTTTTTATTTCAGTCTATCATAGGAATAGGTTTTATAACATACAATAAACAGTATTGGAGTTTGACCTGAAAGATCTAAATTCATCTTCCTATCTGTGTGATCTTGAAAATGTACTAATCCTTTATTAACTTCAATTTTTCTGTAAAATAAAAATGAAAAACATCACAGAGGTGTTCAGTTCAGTTCAGTTCAGTTCATTCACTCAGTTGTGTCTGACTCTTTGTGACCCCATGAATCGCAGCACACCAGGCTCCCTGTCCATCACTAACTCCCGGAGTTCACTCAGACTCACGTCCATCGTGTCAGTGATGCCATCCAGCCATCTCATCCTCTGTCATCCCCTTCTCCTCCTGCCCCCAACCCTTCCCAGCATCAGAGTCTTTTCCAATGAGTCAACTCTTCACATGAGGTGGCCAAAGTACTGGAGTTTCAGCTTCAGCATCATTCCTTCCAAAGAAATCCCAGGGCTGATCTCCTTCAGAATGGACTGATTGGATCTCCTTGCAGTCCAAGGGACTCTCAAGAGTCTTCTCCAGCACCACAGTTCAAAAGCATTAATTCTTCGGCATTAGGAGAGTTAAATGACAAGCAGTGTGAACCTGGTTATGAAGGCTAATGGTATGGAAAACTAACTTTATTTTGCTGGTTGGAAAACAGAAATGGCAAGTGTATTCAATATAGGGATGAATTTGGAGTTTTCTCCACAACTGTCCTCTTCACTAAACATGAGCCTTTTTTTTTTTTCTCTTGACTTCTCATATGTTGCTTAAAATTCTACTTCAAATTTATTTTATTCTAACTTGCATTAAGAGTGATTTTTAACTTTTTTTCTCATCTACTACACTATGAGGATCCTAATGGCAAGGTTTATATTTGTTCTATATTTTTATACTCTAACCAGACAAGTGTTTTTGTCCAGATATTTTATGTCATTTTGTTAAATACACAAATGAACTGGTACATGGACACTTTTATGTTCTGTGATCTCTTTCTGTGGGCACATTTATTTGGCACATTTATAGGCATGATAGATGTCATGCTCTGGGTCTATCACTAAGATGACACAAAATGCTTGATGTCTTCAATGATGGCATAAAGTGCCAAAGATGCATATATTTCTATAAAGACTAAGTGCAGCATAATCATATGTGTTTCTGAAAAAAAATTATATGATTTGTGTGAAATCCTTCTATACTGATGTTTCTTTTCTTTTTTATTAATAGCATTTAGTTGTTTTTTGATTCATCAAATATTTATTTAATTCTTTGCACAAATCAGGAACATTCTACATGATGAAGATATAGTAGTGAACAAGACTTAAAAGCCCTTTCCACAATCATGTATGGATGTGAGAGTTAGACTGTGAAGAAAGCTGAGTGCCGAAGAATTGATGCTTTTGAACTGTGGTGTTGGAGAAGACTCTTGAGAGTCCTTTGGACTGCAAGGAGATCCAACCAGTCCATTCTGAAGGAGATCAGCCCTGTGATTTCTTTGGAAGGAATGATGCTAAAGTTGAAACTCCAGTACTTTGGCCACCTCATGCAAAGAATTGACTGATTGGAAGAGATTCTGATGCTGGGAGGGATTGGGGGCAGGAGGAAAAGGGGATGATAGAGGATGAGATGGCTGGATGGCATCACTGACTTGATGGACGTGAGTCTGTGTGAACTCCAGGTGTTGGTGATGGACAGGGAGGCCTGGTGTGCTGTGGTTCCTGGGGTCACAAACAGTCAGACATGACTGAGTAACTGAACTGAACTGAACTGAATGACATATGAAGACCATGTTAAACAAATGAACAACAAACAAACAAAAGTATGATTTCAAGTGGTCGTAAGTACACCTGAGAAATGATGGAGTGACTTCCTCAGTATTTTAAATAAGGTCAACTGGGAAGAGATGAGATTTAATTTCAGGATCAAATTTCAGAACATGACAGAACATGATCAGCCACTGTAAAAACCCATGAGAAGCTAGATTTGGGTAGAGACAGTAAACCTGAAAGAACATGTATGAGAATACTAGAGGATTTTTAATCAGAGGGATAAATTATCTGATGGAGACTGTTGAAGACCCTGTTTCATGCTATAAGAATACCTTTTATGGGATGGAACAAGAGCATATTGTAATCACCTACAAGAGAACACTGTGGCTTTTGGCAAAGGTCTGTCACTGACTCCTGTGTGACCTTGGACAAGTAATGCATCATCTGTCTAATAGCTCTGTTTCCTCATCTGCAAAATTAGATAGTTGATTGAACTAGGATATAGGAAGTGAATATAACTGCCTGGAATAGTTAAATGCTCAATTGGTGCTAGATTTCTTAAAAATTAGGACTATTAATAAAAAATAGACACATGAGCCTTCAATTCAGTTCAGTTCAGTCATGTCCGACTCTTTGTGACACCATGGACTGCAGCACACCAGGCTTCCCTATCCATCACCAACTCCCAGATCTTACTCAAACTCATGTCCATCAAGTCAGTTATGCTATCCAACCATTACATCCTCTGCCCTTCTTCTCCTGTCTTCAATCTTTCGCAGCATCAAGGTCTTTTCCAATGAGTTGGCTCTTGGCATCAGGTGGCCAAAGTATTGGAGTTTCAGCTTCAGCACCAGTCCTTCCAATGAATATTCAGGACTGATTTCCTGTGGATGGACTGGTTTGATCTCTTTGCAGTCCAAGGGACTCTCAAGCTTTTTCCCCAACACCACAGTTCGAAAGCATCAATTCTTTGGCACTCAGCTTTCTTTATAGTCCAACTCTTACATCCATATATGACTACTGGAAAATCCATAGCTTTGGCTAGATAGACCTTTCTTGGCAAAGTAATGTCTCTGCTTTTTAATATGCTGTCTAGGTTGGTCATAGCTTTTCTTGCAAGGAGCAAACGTCTTTTAGTTTCATGGTTGCAATCACCATCTGCAGTGATTTTGGAGCTCAAGAAAATAAAGTCAGCCACTGTTTTCATTCTTTCCCCATCTGTTTGCCATGAAGAGATGGGACCAGATGCCATGATCTTAGTTTTCTGAATGTTGAGTTTTAAGCAAACATTTTCACTCTCCTCTTTCACTTTCATCAAGAGGCTCTTTAGTTCTTTACTTTCTGCCATGAGGACGATGTCATCTGCATATCTGAGGTTATTGATATTTCTCCTGGCAATCTTGATACCAACTTGTGCTTCCTCCAGGCTGGCATTTCACATGATGTACTCTACGTATAAGTTAAATAAGCAGGGTGACAATATACAGCCTTGACATACTCCCTTCCCAATTTGGAACCAGTCTGTTGTTCCATGTCCGATTCTAACTGTTGCTTCTTGACGTGCATACAGATTTCTCAGGAGGCAAGTAAGGTGATCTGGTGTTCCCATCTCTTTAAGAATGTTCCACAGTTTGTTGTGATCCACACAATCAAAGGCTTTAGCATAGTCAATAAAGCAGAAATAGATGCTTTTCTGGAACTTTCTTGCTTTTTTTGATGATTCAACAGATGTGGGCAATTTGATCTCTGATTCCTCTGTCTTTTTAAAATCCAGCTTGAACATCTAGAAGTTCACGGTTCATGTACTGTTGAAGCCTGACTTGGAGAACTTTGAGCATTACTTTACTAGCGTGTGAGATGAGTGCAATTGTATGGTAGTTTAAACATTCTTTGGCATTGCCTTTCTTTGGGATTGGAATGAAAACTGACCTTTTCCAGTCCTTTGGCCACTGCTGAGTATTCCAAATTTACTGGCATATTGAGTTCAGCCCTTTCACAGCACTATGTTTTAGGATTTGAAACAGCTCAACTCGAATTCCATCACCTAGACTACCTTTTTTTGTAGTGATTCTTCCTAAAGCCCACTTGACTTCACATTCTAGGATGTCTGGCTCTAGATGAGTTATCACACCATTATTGTTATCTTGTATAGTTCTTCTGTGTATTCTTGCCACCTCTTCTTAATATCTTCTGCTTCTGTTAGGTGTATGCCATTTCTGTCCTTTATTGCGCCCATATAACCCAGGGATCAAACCCAGGTTTCCCTCACTGCAGGCAGATTCTTTAGCAACTGAGCCACAAGGGAAGCTTCGTGAGCCTTAATACACAGATTCTTTTTTTCTTGCAATTCTCTCTTTCTGAGCATGTGTAGACATTATCTTATTTTCTAAATTTGTTTCCCATTCATTAATTATTTAGTATGTTGATCATTATTGGTTAATTCATACTATAGTAATAAATAAGCTTCTCCCCAAATCTTTGGGTCTTAACACAATGACGGTTTCTTTCTTCTCACATTCGTTTGATGTGTTTGCAGAAATCCCCCACCATTCTTGTCACCCCACTTCTAGAAACTACTGCTTTCAAGTTTGTCCTATCAGAGAAATTGTGTAACAAATTAAAGGTCACATTGCCATAATACAGTGTTCATTTAGTACTATCAGTTCTTATTAATTTATAACAATTGCCATTTTCACTAGCTGACATTTTTCCCTGAAAGACTCACATTATCTTCATATGTTTTTAGCACATTAAAAAGTCAGAAGGTCTTTGAGTTTTTGGGAGGATAGTTGTTCGGGACATGAGGGTTTCAGGGACTCAGAGCCTTGCATCCAGATTTGCCTTCAGTGACTATGTGACTTTGAACAAGTCATTTAACCTTGCTAGGATTCCTCATTACAACTCTCCCAATAAAATATACTATCAAAATGCCAAGAGTCATTATATTCTTCCACAAAATTAAAACAATGCAGATAGAATCATTTAAATGAATCATTTTGTCTACCTCTTTGCCTCAACATGAAGGATCCCTATGGCACATTCTAAAGAGGTTTGTTCAGTTTAGGTTGAAATGACCTCAGCAAAATGACTTTTATCATTTGTTTTGAGAGGTGGTATCATTAATCTTTTCTGCACCCCCCTCCTTTTGGGGCTCGCTTCAATTAAACAGGCAGGGAGAAAAGAATGTTGAACAACATTATAAAAATGTTAATTTCTAATGTCACTGACTAGCTCTTAATCACACTATTAGACATATGTTCTGATTTAATGATCCAGACCAGCACGTGGTAAGACCAAGATTGACTTTGATGAATGCCTAACATTATTTTGTGATATGGAGGACATTGTTTTTCTTTCTGTCTAAATGTTTCCTTATAAATTACATTCTTTTTAGAAAGAAAGATAATGTGAAAGACTTTGGTTTTCAGAATTTTTTTTCGTAAATCAACATTTTGATGTTTTGATCATAAAATGAAACGTTTGGGTGTGATCACTGTAACTATTTGTCCTTAAAACTTTGGTGGCTCCTTCTTCTTATTTTTAAGCTCAAAATGCTTTAAATACCATCAGTGAAATAACGTATCTTTAGTGTGTACAGAAATCTCATTATTTCAAACAGTTGCTCCCTAATGATGCTGTAGGGAGAATTGGATTCCTTTCCTTGTGTCTGTCATTCATATCTTTTTCTTTGGTGGTAGCATTTGCTTAAGTTCCCACAACACAAAGCCTCCAGTCAAATGGTATCATTTCTATTTTCATGAACGTAGACAATTTATGTGAAACATTTTTCAGGAATCTTGGACAGAATTCATGGTTTCTTCTTCTGGACTTTCCTACCATTTTATTAATTGCTATATTTTGACACTAAACTCATTTTGACTTGCATTTCTTTTAATTGTGTATATAACCTTCTTCCCTAAATGTTATGAGCCCCCTTGGGACAGTGAAAGTCTATTGAACTTCATATAATTAGGATATCTCCCCATGATGTTTACAGCATAGATTTAAGAAATAATTGAATGGAATGTTATATATAATATAATGTAATGCGCACTAATAATTTATATCATTTTATTTAATCATATTGTTTTATAAATCATATATATTTACATATGTGTGCATATACAGTGGCTTCTCTGGTGACTCAGTTGGTAAACAATCTGCCTGAAGCGCAGGATACCACCTCCATCACAGATACATATATACATATATAAAGCTTAATTCTTACATCACCTATGGGTGGAGGCTGTGGCAGGTGACAGCCAGTGATCGGCCATGGAAATAGTTTCTCCAGAGTTTTATGCAGAACTTCAAAGTAATGCATGAGTGAGAGCATTGAAACAAGAAGAGCGGAGACAGAATGATGACCATTGGGGGAAACTACTCTCTAAATTGCAGGAAGATCCAAGCATCATATTTGAAGGGGGCAAAAGCAGCCTGAGAGTCAGGGTTATGCTACCAATAATTGGAACTGAGTTGGGACGGACTAGGAATAAACCCAGATTAGGTTCAAGTAAGGAACATGTGAGAGTAAAGAAAGGTACTTCCTGAGTAGTTGCTAAATTGTCTGCTCGGACTGCTTCCATTTATGCTTCAGAAGATAGAAAATTAGTTGGGCCATAACAGAACTGATGTTTCTCTGTATTTTCCTCATCCTCTTGTGTGCCTCTTTATTCACGTTGCCAACCGAATTGCAATTGAAAGGAGGACCATTGTTGATCATTGTGTTTACTTCCGCATCATCCAACTGAATTTTTGAATGTCGTTGATATTTGATTTGCATTTTATCAACAATTGTCATAATAATGCTATGCTGCCTGTTGCCAAACTCAGTGGCATACAATGCTCAGGACTTATGCTCACAGGTCTGAGTGTCACATAGGACAGGTGTTCCATATGTAACATCTTGAGGTCCCCCTGGAGAGGCTGTGACCATCTCAAATATGTTCTCCCACCATGTCAGAGACACCCTGCTCCCAGGAGCAGAGGGAAAATGCATGCTTCTTAAGGTCTAGACACAAAGCTGATATAACCTCATTGTTTTAAAAAATATTTCTAATTGGAGGATAATTGTTATACAATATTGTGTTGATTTCTGTCATATATAAGCATGAATCCATCATACGTATACATATGTCTCCTCCATCTTGAACCTCCCTCCCACCTCTCACCCCATCCCACCCCTGTTCCAGGGACCAAAGCAAGTAGCAAGATGAAGACATCAATGAGGCAGGGATATTTAGCACTTGCAAGAGCCCCACGATACCACATGCTGTGAATTCAATCTTTTCAATGCCCAAAATGTGGAGAAAGGGTGCCAGTTCTCTTCCTGACTACATCATTAGGGCCTTGAATGAAGGCAAATTAGTCACCCTTTTTAATCCTCAGTTTTCCATTTGTTGTATTTCAACTTGTACTCTACAGGGGAATAAGCACAAACATGGGGCATCTAAGAAGATAATTGGTGGTAGTTTAGTTGCTAAATTGTGTCTGACTCTTGTGACCCCATGGACTGTAGCCTGCCAGGCTCCTCTGTCCATGGGATTTTCCAGGCAAGAATACTGTATGGGTTGCCATTTCCTTCTCCCGGGGAAATCTTCCCAACTCAGGGAATGAACCCAGGTCTCCTGCATTGCAGGCAGATTCTTTACTGACTGAGCTACAAGGGAAGCCCAAAATTAAACCATAATTTTAAGCTCCTGATTTCAAATTTGTGTGTGTGTGTGTTTTGTCTTTATTCCCTATGTTTCCCATCTTTAAAATTTTGCTCATTGGTATTCAATCAGTCAAAACAATTTGCAAATTTTATAATGATTTCCAGATATGAGGAGGGAACTCCAAGTTTCACTGGTACAGGCACTGATAGGTTCCAAGCAAAACAAAATCTTGGGATGCTAATGGTACCTCTAGGGGAATAAGGTACCGGATAAGAACTAGTGAAACTACTAGACGGCAACATTTGCACCAGCTTGCAGGCACAAAATGGTTTTTCAGCACTAAAACCACTGATAATAACACTGTTAATATGATTGCAACCTTGGATTACTTACAAATAAAAATAATCCATGATCACATCGAACTTCACTATGATCAAGATTCTACACAATGGAGGAGAGGTTTGGACAGTGCCAAGAGAGAGAAGTGGAGAGATTTCTTCCCATTTCTTGTCAACTTGGGAAAACTTATTCAAACACAAGACTTTTTTTGGTTTGTTTTTATTGTTGGCTCCTCTGGGTCATCATTGCTGTACACAGGAGTACGTGCAAGCAGAAGTTACTCTTCATTTTTGTCCATGGGTTTCTCATTATGAGTGTTTCTCTTATTGGGGAGCACAGGCTCTAGGTACACAGGCTTCAGAAGTTGCAGCATGCAAGCTCAGTAGTTGTGGCCCATGGGCTTAGTAGCCTTGCAAAATATGAAATCTTCCTGGACTAGGGATCAAACCCATGTCCCCTGCATTGGCAGGATGATTCTTATCCACTATACCACCAGGAAAGTCTAAACACACAACGTTTTACCCCTGTGTTACCTGGACTCACACACTGGAATGATCCACTTTAGCTTACCCCAGGCCTGAAAATGCTTCTTGCTCTAAATAAACCCACTTGAATATGGCTTAACTGAGCTTGTGGTCAGAAACAAAGCAGTTCATTTGAGCTAGTGTCCAGAGATTTACAGCTATTTGGAACAAAGTAAAATTGATTTAAAATTATTCTTTAAAAAGAAGACAGTGGTTAACAGACATCTCTAACTGAAATTCTAACTTAAAAGGTAATAAAGGGAATTGAAACATTTTATTTTATTTTTTCTTGTGTACATAATTTTATTCAGAGCAGTTCTATGAGGATAGAAACTCAAGAATTCTTTTTTTTATTTGTTTTTAATTGAATGATAATTGCTTTACAATATTGCGTTGGTTTCTGCCATATATCCACATGAGTATACCTATGGGAATTGAAACATTTTATTTTTTTTTTCTTTTTTTTTTTTTTTAATTTATTTTTTTTTTTTTAAATTTTAAAATCTTAAATTCTTACATGCGTTCCCAAACATTTTAGAGTGAAAGTAGTATTTTTCAGGTGAGGACAGTCCTTCAGTCTGTCTTTCTCCAACTCAGCATCCCTAAGATGCTTCTGCTTTTCATAGTACCCATTTTATCTTTTTCTCATTACTTGCAGGTTCTTGGAAGCTTTAGATTGTCATTCTCTTCTTATTTGCCTCAGTGATTTCCATAAGGATATTTGCAGTTAAACCGATTCAGAGAAACTTGTTTCTATTTGTGTACATGAATAATTTATAAATAATATATTTGTACATCAGGAGTTGTATATTAAATCAAATCTTGACAAGGTGAAATTCTAAGCTAATATCATTCTCAGATAAATATTATTCTGTTTAAAATGATAAATCATGAAAATAGCTTTTAATAATTGTTTCTTTCATTTTCAAAAGATAAATACACATTAAGTGCCTATTGTATGCCAAACAGAAACAGATCAGCCATTCCCCAAAAGAATCAAAGCTTAACCTCTTTCAACCTAAGGTATATAACACATACATCTCTGCCTATATATATCTGTTGTTTTGGATGTATTATCATCTTCTGGATAATATTTTTATCTGTAAATATTTTTAATTATAGAGGATAACTTCAACATATATTACTAAACTAAACTTTGCAAAGAAAAAAATGAAAGGGACAAGACTCAAAAAATGTTTTCTATTAATTACATAAACCGCAAATTAGAGGTTACATACTAGCTTTGTATGGGTTAAATATGACATACAAAGGGATTTCATTGACCCATGCTGTATTTACTTTCATGATATTTTTTGTCCAAATCTTTGTACTTGAAATATTATGACTTTTTAAACAAAACCAAAAGATATGATAACCTTGGAGCTAGTCTTTGTCATGACAGAAATCAGTGGGGGGGTAAAACAGAGCCATCTTGTCCTCTGAGCCAACATTCCCTTCCTGACTTCCATGTGTACTCCTCTCCACTGAGAACTAAGATCAGGGTAATTTTGGCCCTCATGCTATTGTTTATCCTTTTGTAACTTTAAAAGAAAATTGGTTTTTGTATATATTCAATTTTGTTGGTCTAAAATCTAGCTCAGTGTACTCAATTGTGATATGCCTGCCAGATTTGATTAGCATTTGAGCTTGTGACTCTGTGTCTGAACATTGTGAGAACTCAATATTCTTCTCTAGAGATACTTTTCACAAAAGTGTATATATATATACACTCTCTCTCTCTCTCTCTCTATATATATATATATGGGTATGGATATATCTCTTTCTGTATATATATATGTGTGTATATATATATATATATATATATAGAGAGAGAGAGAGAGAGAGAGCAAGAAAGAGGAAGGAGAAAAAGAGGAAAAAAGAAAAAAAGGAAGAAAGAAAGGGGAGGGAGAAACAGAAGGGAAAAGAGGAAGGAAGAGAGGGAGGGAGGGAGATATGTGTGTGTGTGTGTGTGTGTGTGTGTGTGTGTATATATATATTCTTTGCTCTCTTCCTTCCTTGCTTGCTTTTCTTCTGTTCTTTCTTCCCCCTTTTCTTTCCTTTTTTCTCTTTTTTTCCTATCTCTTTCTTTCTCTCTTTCCTTGCCTCTCTGTATATATGTGTGTGTGTATGTATGTGTATGTATGTATACACATAGATATCTATACACAAATATTTATATAAATACTTTCATGAAAAGAATTTGTATACATGTACATACAATGTACATATATTCTTCAAGACATTTTCATCTCAGTTTCTGTGACACCCTCTGTGCTATGTCAAGCTTGCTCCATTCTGACTTGTGAAGCATCTTGTCTTTCAGATGGAACTCCATTGACTTGGTGGATTGGGCGGTCCAATGAAAGGCAACCCTACTGGGGAGGCGCCCCTCCTGGAGTTCAGCAATGCGACTGTGGCCTGGATGAGAGCTGCCTGGACATTCGACACTTTTGCAACTGTGATGCTGACAAGGATGAATGGTAATGGGAACGCAGATCTCTCTGCACTTGTGCAGGAAGCCCACTAAGAGATGCATAAAATATCCCATAAAATAAAGGAACATGAATGAGAAATTCCATATGAACTAAGGCTTCTTAATGATGGTGATCGTTTTTAACTCTGGAACTTGCCAGTCCTAGTACTTTCAGGGCTATTACTAAAGTTTGTAACGTAAAGCATGTGGCAACACCATCATCGTATATTCTCAACATTCCATTTTCAACGTAAGAATGAAATGTAATATTTAGCTTTGCATTTAGCTGGCATTTCTATAATGTGTAGAATGTAGGCTTTCGGAAAAAATATGGGAAATAGGGATGTGTAATTACACAGACGGTTTCTTTATTGTTGCATTGTCTCACTGATGAATGACCCAGCCACCAGCCAACCCTATTATTGCCAGTAAAAATAGAGAATTTATGCTTATTGAACATCAATTTAACCTTCATAACAACCCACTTATTCTTTTGTATTTTTAATCAAAGCACAGTTGGTTTAAAATGTAGTGGTAGTTTCAGGTGTACGGTACAAACAGGCACACGTACACACACACACATCTTTTTCAGATTCTATTTCCTTATAGATTATTACAAGCTATTGACTCTAGTTTCCTGTGATGTACAGTAGATCCTTTTTTTGATTAAAAAAATTTATATTGGAGTGCACTTGATCTACAATGTTTTGTTAGCTTCAAGTGTAGAGCAAAGTGATAGAGTTATACATACATATATGTATTTTTTGAACGTTACTCAGTTGTGTCTGACTCTTTGTGACCCCATGGGCTATGTAGTTCATGGAATTCTCCAGGCCAGAATACTAGAGATGGTAGCTGTTCCTTTCTCCAGGGGATCTTCCCAACCCAGGGATCGATCGAACTCAGGTATCCTGCATTGCCAGTGGATTCTTTCCCAGCTGAGCCAACAGGGAAAAGCCCCATTATACATATACATATAGCTATTATTTTTCAGGTTCTTTTTCATTCAGGTTATTATAGGATACTGAGTAGAGTTCCCTGAGCTATATACTAGTTATTTATTGGTTACCCATTTTATATATAATAGTGTGTATCCATTAATCCCAAACTCTTAATTTGTCCCTTCCCCCCTTTCCCTTTCGGTAACCATAAATTTGACAAAGATATTACAGAATACTGAGTAGAGTTCCCTGTGCTATACAGTAGGTCTTTATTGTTAATCTATTTTATATATAGTGGTGTGTATCTGTTAATCATGAACTCCTAATTTATCCTTTCCCTCTATTTGACAAAGAAAGAAAACCTATTATTTTTTTTATGATCTTCTCACTTTGACATCTTATGGTTGAGGAATGTAGATTACAGAGAAATTAAATTATTTTCTCACTCATCTACTAAAAGGGAGATCCAGAATTTGAACTCCCCAACACCAAGTTACTTTTGTAGATAAATTTAGTTTTTAGTTCTCATGGCCATGACGTCTACTTTTCCTTTACCCTCCTGGTTAATTGCTTGTTTTTTCACTGTAGTGATGGTGAAAATATGCACAGAACATTTCCAAAGACAGTTTGATTTTGAAAAATTTAAGACCTTCTTTGGTTTTGATTTTGTAAATTGCGCTTGTTTCATCAAGTACTGCTCAAGTATATTTAAGAATTCCTGTGTCAAACTGCTCCCAACTTAGTGGAAATGACTTTTAAGTGTTTTTCTTTCACTGTTTTAGTTGATAACAGCAAGGACTGTTTCAGATAAAATTTTAGGTCTGCTTTAAACCTTAGTTCAGTAAGAAAAGATCAAACATATGGCTCCATCAGGCTCCACGAAATGGTCCATGGCTTTGGAATGTTTTAGGCTGCTTGGGGCCTGAGTCATGTGACCTGGGTTCCTTCTCCTAACATGGCAAATAAGATAAAGTTAACTGGATGTCTCCATTCTTTGGGGACTCTACTCTTTCCTGCAGAGCCTTCTATCTCATCTTATAGATCTGCAAATAAAAAATAACTCTTCTTCTTTTTGAATATGGGGTCTCTTTTAACATTACTTCCCCAAAGTCTTACCCTTTGTACAGTAGAAGTTGATGGTAGCTAGCTGAATAGATGAATGTAATAGACTTTTGAGGAGAAGTGATCCCCAAATGACAACTACAAGCTTGAGAGACATGTGAAAAAGTGACATGATTGTTTGGCCAGGAAAACATAATCAAAATCCTCTGCAACCAGCAGTTTGATTCACTCATTATATTTTGATTCTTTAACTTCCTTTTGCTGTGTGCTGACATTAGAAACATATGAATTTATAGACTTACATGCAAACACCTTTGTTTTATTCTGTATCATCAGAGAAGATGATAAGGGGGGTTAGAATGTAAAGAGTCATTGAGAAGGGAAAGTGTTTCTCCTGAGTGCCTTCAATTTTCTTTTTTTTTCTTTTCTTTTTTTTTTGGTTGAACACTTAATCTTTGCTCACTTTTTCCTTTGGTGAAGCCCTTCCCATACTGAATGCTGCCTTAGTGCTTTCCCTTGCTAGGGAACAAATGACCAGAGCTGGACTTAATTTAGTAAACACTGAGGAAGAGAATCACATCACACCACTTAAAAGTGGAAAATTAGACTATCAAGTATTGAAGTGCCTCTACCCTCCCTTCTCCAGGACTTTCCATCAATCATCTCATCTACTGTCATTCCAGAGTCTCCCTTCTTTGACTTTCTCACTTGATCGCTAACCTTTGAACTCCTCCTCTTGACTTAACTTCATCATCAAGACTGTGCTCAGGAACACTTTTTCTCAACTCTGGAGCCATCATACCTCCAGCAACTTAGGTTATGGCATATTTCATAACCTTTTACTGTCCTTTTAAAGCCAGTGGGAAAGCTTCATCATGTGTCATTTTATTTAGCAAGTAACCTTGATTAGAGCATAAACATTTAATTTTAGATGTAGGTTTTGTTCAACAATTAACCTATGAAGGATCAAGAGAAATGATCTGACTGTCCCTCTGTAAAGATGCCCACTTCACCCATGGATGTCCTAGAGTTATGTTGAGCATCTCATATATAGATCATACAGGATATAGTATATAAAATACTAAGAACCTTTCAGGATGTGATAGGTAACATTGTTAAGTGACAATATTATCTAGGGGTTGCAATATAGTAAATCACTATATACTAAATGAAATTCTTACCCAAATTAGCTTTCTGATTCACTTTTCCAGCCCAGGTGAAATTAGAAATTTCCTTCTATCATTCTCATAAGAGAATAGATTCTAATTTTTTTGGTCCTGTGGCATGTAGGATCTTAGTCCCCTGACCAGTGAATGAACCTGTGTCCCCAGCTTTGGAAACAGAGTCTTAACCACTGGATTACCAGGCATGTCCCCAAAGATTCTGATTTAACTCTTCTAGATTTCATTTTCTTAGGACAAGCTATAATCTGTCATCAGTGATTCTGGGAAATAATTTGTTATACAGGCAACTGTGCATACTATTCCGTCTGACATTTACTCTTCAATCATTTGTCGAAAGAATGCCTACTCTGGGCAGTTTGATAGTCTGTTGTACAGAGAAAGCCAGGGGCATATAATTCTTACCCTTGAGGAACTTTCAGGGCAGTGGAATAGTAGAGGCTAACTATTTAGCAATAAATGCATTAGTGTGATAAGTTTGATTATACATATAAGCACAGGTTTGTCAGACCTAGGGTGCACTTGAGTTGGGATATGTTGATTTCAAGGAAAAGTATAGGTAAGTTTTGAAGAACCAGAAGTAACTAAAGGTAGTATAGTATACTTAAGTGCTGCCATTTATTCAGACACAGAAATGTAAGTAATATAAAAATAGCTACTTCTTCAAAATACAAGTATCTCACTGTAGTTTTTGCAGTTTTCATGTGTGCAATTTACATGCTATGTAGACACGGAAGAAGGTCAAATCCAGATCATGAAGCTCCTTGTATGTGAAATAACAATGAAACAGCTTTGTCTGTAACATGGATTGTGGACATGGCATATACACTCAGAATGAAACCTGGCATAGCCTTTTTGAAATGTGTTCATTATTATTTAAAGTACAAAATCTAACACCATTGGCGAATAATCATTTTCTTTAACATTCCTCCAACCTGATTCTTTTTTTTTTTTTTTCCTCCAACCTGATTCTTAGATAACATGTGGTCGATTCGGCTTTCGTTGCATTTCAAATTTTTGTTTCTGACAGGCATGTTCCTTTTGGTGTCTGAGTGCTTCTAAGAAAGCTCAAACATATTTACCTGATAAACGTCCCTCAAGTTTCTGCTCTTGGTAGTTAGTCAGAATTCTGACTTGGGCTACTATAGCATTTAGTCGATAGCACATTGATATATTACAAGTCCTAGATAATATTGTCTCTCAAAAATGTCGTGTCAGAGAAAGACAAATATCATAGGATATTGTCTATATGTGGAATCTGGAAAGAAAAAATGGTACAAATAACCTTATTTATAAAGAGAAACAGACTCACAGATCTAGAAAACAAACTTATGGTTACCAAAGGGGAAAGGTGGTAGAGGGATAAATTACCGGTCTGGAATTAACATATACACACTACCATATATAAAATAGATAATCAGCAAGGACCTACTATATAGTACAGTGAACTATACTCTGTAATAACTTATAAAGGAAAAGGATACTCTGTGATAACCTATAGTGGAAACAAATCTAAAAAAGAATATCTATATCTATCTATCTATCTATCTATCTATCTATCTGTATATCACTGAATTACTTTGCTGTACAACTAAAAAGCCTTTTGATGAAAGTGAAAGAGGAGAGTGAAAAAGTTGGCTTAAAGCTCAACATTCAGAAAACTAAGATCATGGCATCTGGGCCCAGCACTTCATGACAAATAGATGGGGAAACAGTGGAAACAGTGGCTGACTTTATTTTCTTGGGCTCCAAAATCACTGCAGATGGTGATTGCAGCCATGAAATTAAAAGACGCTTACTCCTTGGAAGGAAAGTTATGACCAACCTAGAGAGCATATTGAAAAGCAGAGATATTACTTTGCCAACAGAGGTCCTTCTAGCCAAAGCTATGGTTTTTCCAGTGGTCATGTATGGATGTGAGAGTTGGACTGTGAAGAAAGCTGAGTGCCGAATAATTGATGCTTTTGAACTGTGGTGTTGGAGAAGACTCTTGAGAGTCCCTTGGACTGCAAGGAGATCCAACCAGTCCATCCTAAAGGAGATCAGTCCTGGGTGTTCACTGGAAGGACTGATGCTGAAACTGAAACTCCAATACTTTGGCCACCTCATGCGAAGAGTTGACGCATTGGAAAAGACCCTGATGCTGGGAGGGGTTGGGAGCAGGAGGAAAAGGGGACGACAGAGGATGAGAGGGCTGGATGGCATCACCGACTCAATGGACCTGAGTTTGAGTGAACTCCAGGAGTTGGTGATGGACAGGGAGGCCTAGTGTGCTGTGATTCATGGGGTTGCAAAGATTCGGACACGACTGAGTGACTGAATTGAACTGAACTGAACAACTAAAAGTAACATAACATTGTAAATCAACTATATTTCAATAATTTTTATATTTATTTCATTGGACGATAATTACTTTATAGTACTATGATGGTTTTTGTGATACATCAACATGAATTTGTCCCCTCATCCTGAACCCCCTTCCACCTCCCTCCCCACCCTCTACCTCTAGGTTGACTCAGAGCACTGGTTTTGGGTGCCCTGCTTCATGGATCAAACTTGAGTTTTAAAGGTTTCATAAAACAAAATTAAATTAAAAATAAAAGAAATGGGGGAAAAGTCTCATATACTGATGTCTTCTTAGCATTGTATACACTATATCTCATGTAATTATCTCAACAACACTTGAGGCTGGTTTTATTAACTCTTTGCCCCAGAAAAGGAAATCAAGGCTCTGAAATGCTAAGTGTCTTGGATAAAGTCACCTGTCTAAGGGGATAGAGTAGGAAATTCCAGCTGAGTCCAAGTCAGTACCCTTGCTGACTGCATCCAAGGAGTTGCTCAGTTTTCATTTTGCATAGCAGCCAGTGAGGATGCCAAAGAGACCTCTCCCAGGGCATCTCTAATCATGATCACTGCATGGTGTATTTTGCTCTCTGCTAAGCCAAGTAGAGCCTCAGTTGTCTTCCAAGACTCTAGTAATTGATCATATTTTATTCTGTTTTGAGCAACCTCTGTAACTGAGTTACTTGCTATCATATATTTCAATGTTGTTGTTGTCTGGTCATTAAGTTGTGTCAGACTCTTTGCAACCACATGGACTGCAGCACGCCAGGATTCCCTGTCCCTCACCATCTTCTGCAGTTTGCTCAAACTCATTTCCATTGAGTCAGTGGTGCCATCCAGCCATCTCATCCTCTGTCATCCCCCTCTCCTGCCTTCAATCTTTACCAGCATCAGAGTCTATTTCAATGAGTTGGCTCAGCATCTGTCCTTCCCATAAATATTCAGGGTTGATTTCCTTTGATGAGGTTTGATGGGTGCCAAGTAAATAAGAAAAAATGAGTATGCTCTGGGTATAGATGAAAGTAAAGCAGCTCCGAAGATGGATGAGAGTGGAGGGAGAAAACACCCCAAACATGATCCTTTGAATAAAGGGAAGCATCAAAGAGACTTCTGAACAGGTGTACCATAGAGCTGATTTCTGCAGGGGTTTCCATCCCTGTCGAAGAACTAAAAATGAAGAAAGAAAGAAATGAGAAAACTTGTAATGAATAACAGTCTCACAGTGAATGATTGTTTGCACAGTAACTTCTCTTCAATAGAATGACTCAGCCTCTAGACCTCCTCTCAGTCGGGTGTTTTCTGACTTAATAACTTCAGACGAATGGGCTGCTGAGAGCAGGAAGGGAGGTTGCCAAACAGCTCATGCCTAGAGATCTCACAAGACAGTGTTTGGAAGGGAAAAACAGTCATCTGGGTGGAAGGGAACAAATTGGGACACAAAGGATGGTTGTAGAACAATAAAAACAATGTTGGGTGGTGAGATGGAGGAGCAGAAAGATGGTCCAAATTGTGCCTCCTCTTGATGGCCCCGGACCTGGATGAAAAATTTTCTCATCCAATCAACCAGGTAGAACTAAGATGAAGCTCTCTTTTTTAACAGCAGGACATACTTGAATTTATTCATAAGCAAGCATAGATATTTTACGTGATTTTCATTCACTCTGTTCTTTGCCTCTTGTATTTACTTCTCCCTTGTATAAATGACATGGCACAGAATAGAAAGAAAAAATGGTATAAAGTTTATATTCTGGTCATCTGATCATCGAACAAAGGAAATCTATTGTTCTTTTTTTTTTTTTTTTTTAAAGCAGGATATTTAGGTTATTCGTTTTTACTCAGTGTGTGGTATCCTGGAGCTTCAAATCACTGTTAGCCCTTAATTGCACTTCTCTGCCACCAAGAAATTATCTAATAAATGGTGCTGAAGCCATGAATGAATAATGGGTAATGACTTTCTGTAAAGGCATTTTTACCTCTCAGTCTTTTTGAAAATTGGGCTATGATCATTCAAGGATTAACAGATATTTACTACAGTGTTGACTGTTACCCACCTTTTATTATCTCACCAGAAATATTTACTCCAAGTTTAAACTTTTTTGCGGCAGATTGATTTTCTCTCAGCTATCAAAGCATAGTCAGAAGTGGCCATGCCACTCCCAAAGCTATATTTTTATACATTTGCCTTGAGCTGTTTTCTTTGTAAAGACAGGTCTAATCCAGTCCCAGAACCTTGACCTTCACAAGGGCCCTTCACTCCTTTCCTTGGAGACTTAATGAGACAATTGCCTTGGGGGAAATGATGCTGGTTACATCTAAGGGTTTATGGTTTTGCCGTTTCTTCATATAGGCTATTCTTTGACCTTTCAGACCCCTTTTGATTTCCCCAAAACCACTACCTCTGGGATTCCCATCCTCAGTGCAGCGATGGTGCTTCAAACTAGGTAATGCCATAAGATGGGGCAGGAATTCTGAAATCTGGAAAATAAAGGCTCTATTTCTTATTTAAAAAAAAATAATATTGTACAATCTCTACTGGAGGAAGTGTTTTATTCATAGATCTGTTTATGAGCTTTTCCAGTGATTGTTAGGGTTTGCAGGGTTTTTACTCTCTCAGTCCTCGATTTCCATGTTCATCGAGCAATACAATCAGAGCCAGAGCCTTGGATTGGAAAAAGTGTGCTAGGCACACGGTAAGTTATTCATAGGTTAACTTCTGAGTGAATGAATGAATCCATGAGTTTTTTTTTTTTTTTTCCTTTCTCCCTATACCCTCATCCTGGACAAATATGCCTTCTCCTTGCTGGTTATGTTCTGCTCTTTTATTCCGTAAATTGTCACTGAAAGCATATATCCTGGAGCAACTTGATATTGACTTGTTTACATTAACAATCCTATGACTGGGTTTCAGATTGTTTTTAAATAAAGTGTCTTGCTGTGTATCTGATAGGAGATGAAAGAAGGCATCACATACTGAGGAATAAAAGGAAAAATACAAAAATGGGAAAGCACAACTTATAATCAGGGATTGATATTTTAAAACTAACATATCACATCACCACTTTATAGAAATCTAGATGGAGTACAATAGTTAATACTTTGCCAAGGGTAGCATTAAGCGATATTTTTGTTTTTGTATTTTTTATTCAATGATGCTGCTGCTGCTGCTGCTAAGCCACTTCAGTCGTGTCCGACTCTGTGTGACCCCATAGACGGCAGCCCACCAGGCTCCGCTGTCCCTGGGATTCCCCAGGCAAGAACACTGGAGTGGGTTGCCAGTTCCTTCTCCAATGCATGGAAGTGAAAAGTGAAAGTGAAGTCGCTCAGTGTGTCTGACTCTTCGCAACCCTATGGACTGCAGCCTTCCAGGCTCCTCCGTCCATGGGATTCTCCAGGCAAGAATACTGGAGTGGGGTGCCATTGCCTTCTCCATCAATGATGCTACCATCCTATTAATAACATCTAATAGGCAATTTAAGACCTACTGGTTCTAGGAAACAAAACATAGCTATGAGATATGCTTCTTCTTCTTCTTTTTTTTTACAATTATAAAGATCAAAGATGTAGACTGAGGCTTCTATTGCCTCAGTTACCTGTCAACCTGTACAACTTCATCATCTCTAGATTTTATGTAGAGTCATATTTCTTTGGTAATTGCAGAACTGTGAGTATCCAAAATAGATGGAACTCAAAGTCAATGTCAAGGTTAAAAATGTACATTTCTTTAGTAAATTTTATACAACATTTTGATGTGGGCCATTACTGTATACCAAAATATTATAATTCTACTTAGTGCAATGAGTCTTTGCTTTCTATTTTAATGTGCTGACTTATCACTAAGTATATGGCATTACTCACCTAAAAGTAGCTCTTACTCAGAATAAAATTAGATGAGCTGCTTACTTTTTTGGACATTCTTTAAGTTTGCTTATAGCTGTCAGTTTTGACTCACTTAGCAATGTGTGAGGAGAATAATTTTTTCTGATTTTTAAAATTTAGAAGTTTTTAAAAATCACAATATAAATATGTTTATTATATCCTTATTATAAAAATTCAAATATTGCAGAAATAGTAAATAAAAAAGAAGCTCCTTCTTTATTATCACTAGGAATTATTTTATTATACCTAATATGTAAATTTTAACATTTTACATATTACCTTGAGATAGTAATAGTGGAGCATTTTCTGTGAAAGTGTGAAAGTGAAAGTGTTAGTTGCTCAGTCACATCCGACTTTTTGCTATCCCATTAACTGTAGTCTACTAGGCTCTTCTGTCCATGGAATTCTCCAGATAAGAATACTGGAGTGGGTAGCCATTCCCTTCCCCAGGGGATCTTCCTTACCCAAGGATCAAACCCTGGTTTCCTGCCCTGCAGGCAGATTCTTTATGGTCTGAGCCACAAGAGAAGCCCATATGTAGGGTACATCTACATATAAATATCTTCTTATGTATTTGTCATATTTATGAATATTAAAGTTTATTCATTTTTCACTGTTTTAATACAAAACATATCATTCTGCAACTTTATTTCTACATGAAATATATCTCAGAGAGCTTTGACTTAGCATCTTTAAATAAGCATAAGCATGAATGCATCCTGTCCATTTTAATGGCTGTAGAGTTGTATCATAGCTTATAGCTTGTCATAAAATTATAAATATTTTATTTGTAAATGATATTTTAGCATTAGAAAAAGTGTTGCAATGAATAATTCTAAGTCTTGACATACTTTTAAAAAAATTTTAATTATTAGTATTTCTATTTCATAGCTTTCTAGTGTAGGATTGTTAAATCATCCACTTTTTTACTTTGATAGATGTAGCCAAATTGTGGAAGGGACTTTGGACTTTATACAGACCACAAAGGTATTAGTTCAGAGCTGGCCTCCCTGACCCTGGGGTGAGCAGGTGGCTTTACCACAGAACTCACTAGATCTGCAGAATTCATTTGCATCAAAACAGTGCCACACAGACACTTCAGCTGACCCAACTTATGATTGCCAGGGAGAAGGATGGGGAAAAGGAATAGCTAGGGAGCTGGGAATGGACAGGTACACACTGCTATATTTAAAATGGATAATCAACAAGGACCTATTGTGTAGCACAGGGAACTTTGCTCACTGTTATGTGGCAGCTTGGATGAGAGGGGAGTTTGGGGGAGAACGGGTACATTCATATGTATGGCTCAGTCCCTTTGCTGACAACATGGAACTACCACAACATTTTCAATTGGCTATAGTCTAATACAAAATAAAAAGTTAAAAAAAAAAAACAAAACAAAACAAACAAACAAACAAAAAAAAACCAGAGCCACACAGGGAGACATTAGTTGCAACCTCTTTTCACTCAGAAGTTTCTAAAACCTTTTGCCAGGTGTGGACAGCTCTGACAGGACCCTGGTGATGTTGGATCCTCCTTTCATTTTTTTTTTTGTTTGTCATTTCTACTGTGCCTGTTGGTGCTCCAAGTGACATTCATGCTATTTACAAATAAACCCCAGTGTCTTGGCCTTGTTTTCAAAGAGTCTTCATTATTAAGAAGAAGGAGGAGAAAGAGGAGAGAGTAAGGAGAAGAAGAAAAGGAAGAATTAATTTTCTCTCTTTTGTAAATCTGTCATAGATTTTTAGTGAAAATATTACAAAGTAATATATGTAATAAATACACAGAACACACAAATATGGCTACTTATTCTGGCTGCACCCTCATTGTCTGTATCTAAACTGTAATGTATCTCTATATCATATTTTATTTTGTAATGGGATGATCAAATCTTGAATTTGTCACTTACTATCATTTAGCCTCTCTGAGTTTCAGGTTCTTATTTGATTTAAGGAAATGCAAAGAAACAGAAGAAAAGAATGCCCATATCTGGGGAGTGCTGATTGAGTTGGCATGAATTTACTCATCTAGAAGATCTACCAGATATTTAGTTCTCAAAAATGTGTTAGTCATTGGTTTTATTATTATTTTATTACTTTCACAGCATCTTAAACTAAGAGGCAATATCAATTTATAGAATTTAGACTAACTTCTTTTTGTTTGTTTTTAATTTTCATTGGAGTATAGTTTTTTCTTTTTTACAATGTTGTGTTAGTTTCTACAGAAAGATGAATGAACACACATATATATATCCTTTCTTTTTTGGATTTCCTTCCCATTTTGGTCACCACAGAGCATTGAATAGAGTTTCCTGTGCTGTACAGTAGGTTGTCATTAGTTAACTACTTTAATTAAATTCTACAAAAACTGTGCATACCTATATGCAATAAAATAAGAAAATGAGCTAGTGTATGAGTAATCAAATATATCACTCATCCATCATACTCTAAGTAAAATAAGGAAAGAGCACTGAAGACCTCTCTCCCTAGAATTAGACTGCTCTCTGAAATTTCCCTGGTAAAACTCATGCTGTCATGGTTGGGGCTGGGTCTGCCAGCTAGAGATAAACCAGAAGATTGCTTGCTAAATGTGTCACCAAAGAGTTTGTGGGCTCCAAGAATTCCTGTCAAGGTGACCTATGTGTAATCTCAGAGAATGCAGGGCTGGAAAATGATTGCAAATTAGAGAACTGAAACCTAATCAATTGAAGTGTATCTTGTGTGGAGAAAGCCTGTGTGAACAGAATGGGAGAGTCAGCCTGAGACCCAGGAGGACAGCTCAAGGACTCAGGACTGGGTTTTTCTGGCTCTGTCTGGAGATGTTAGATAAACATGGGCAACACAGCTTCCACTCATGAGACAGCCACTCTCTGTAAGAAGCACACAAGGCCTGGAGGATAGAAAAGGACGCTGGTTACAGCAGAAGCTCTGCTTTCCATCCTAGCTTCTCCTGGCCTTCTCACATGGCTCATCAGCTAAAGAACCCACCAATAATGCAGGAGATGCATGAGATGTGGGTTCGATCCCTGGGTCGAGAAGACCCCTGGGAGAAGGACATGGCAACCCATTTCAATATTCTTGCCTGAAAAATCCCACAGACAGAGGAGGCCAGTGGATTATGGTTCATGGGATTGCAAAGAGTCTGGGATGACTGAAGTGAGTCAGCACACACTAGCTTCTCCAGTTGCCAACACCATCCCCTGAGAGGTCACCTCTTTCCTTAGTTTCCTCTGCTTGCAAGCAGGCAATGTTATAACACCATCGTAGGACTGTTGTGAGGGTGGAATGAGATCAGATGCAAAACTCTTTTTTGTGTGGTTACCTGGCCAGGGAAAGGCAAGAGGTGGCTCCCATCTCAAGTCTTGCAATGTGAGATGCTCAGTGGAATCCCAGAGCCAGCAGTAGGGTCTAAGAATAGCAGCCCCACACCCATGCAGGGCCTCTATCCTATGGGCCTTTTTCTTTTAGGAAGAATTTCTCTTATAAAGAGAGATGTTGTGGGGAGGGAGGTGGGAGGGGGGTTCATGTTTGGGAACGCATGTAAGAATTAAAGATTTTAAAATTTAAAAAATAAGAATAAATAAATAAATAAAATTTGCATTTAAAATGCAAATAATATATCTAAAAGTTATTTTGATTGAAGCTGAGAAAAAAAAAAAGACAAGGGTGGCTTTAAATAGCGATTTTTGTCTACTCTAATATGTTAAGCATTTTGAAATTTGGACCCTTCCTGTAAGAGATTTCTTTACAAGGTTTGAAGCAATGAAGCACATCTTGTCCACACGTGTGTCCATGTTTCTGAGCATGTGGAGAAGTGTGTGAGGGGACAGGGCTAAGGGGGGAGCAGCCAAAGCAGGTCAGGTAACTCTCACCCAGGCCCAGGCAGACTCTGGGCCTCAGAACAGAGCTGAGGCCAGGAGGATGAGGATAAGGCAGTGAATAGTGGTGTGAAAAAGGGAGCTTGATGGACATTGTTGATCAACAATGAGGGAGAAACTGAGGAAAAGAGGAGAAATGAAGCCCCATAGGTGTTCCACCTCAGCAGCTGGGGAGCCCAGGGCCAAGTCATTCACAGAGTAACAAGTAGGGTGGCCAATCCCTGGGAAGGTGACCAGTGGAGGAGGTTTGGGCATATGAGTTAGAGATAACTATTGACATGTGAAAAGATGTTTCACAGACAGCTGAATGAATATGTATTCATGACAAAATGCATGTGAGTGTGTGTGTGTGAAACAGGGAAGAGGGCAACACCAAGGTGCTGCAGTATGTGGAGTAAGGCGGACACTGACATATTCTGTGGAAAAGAGCAATTCAGTGACATTTCATGGGTGTGGAAGGAGAAAAGGCTAATTTTGTTTAGGCTGGGAAGAAGGGTGAGAGAGGAGAAAGTACGCAGACATTCTGTGAAGAGATTTTATGGCACTACCGAATCTTCCTTCCTTTCCTGTCCTATCAGGAACAGGTTAATCAAATGATGACTACAAAAACCTTAATCCTTGCTAATACTTTTAAAATTCCATTTTATACTCATAAGCTCTGTAAGGCCATTTGCATTTCTTACTAATGAAGTAGCATTGGGTAAACTTTGACTGTATTCATATACCAAGACCTGATTTTGTTTTTTCACATCTACGTGAGACAATCCCTGTGCCTTCAAGTTTAAAAAATATTTACAGAAAAAAATACAGTTTCCAAAAATATTAAATATATGCCAACACTGTCTTATTTTTCCCTTCATGTAAGAAACATGGGCATAAGAAAAACAAATAATGCATACTAAATGCATATATGTGGAATCTAGAACAATGGTATAGATGAATATTTGCAGGGCAGGAATAGAAATGCAGACATAGAGAACAGACACGTAGACAAAGTGGGGCAGAAGGGTGGGATGACTTGGGAGATTGAGACTGACATATATACACTACAGTATGTAAAATAGGTAGATAGTGGGAAGCTGCTGTATAGAGCAGGGAACTCAGCTCTAAGATGACTTAGATAGGTAGGATGGGGCAGGGAGTGGGAGGTCCAAGAGGGAGCAGATATAGGTATATGTGTGATTGATTCACTTTGTTGTACAGCAGAAACTAACACAATATTGTAAAGCAACTCTATACACCTTGCTCCCAAAAAGAAATGCTAGGAACTGAAATAAAGACTCCAGATAGATATGGCCTGATCAGTGGAGGGGGGGCATAAGTGAAGGGACATTATCCTCTGGGGTAGACTACAGTGATCACAGTCAATGTTTTCACATTTTCAACCAAGTGACCCTGGAGCTTTTTTGTCAATCAAGTGACCCTGGAGCTTCTTGCCATCTGATCCCTTAGGTTGTTTTTGTTTATCTGGAAGTCTTAATAAGGAAGACAAGAAGAAAATAACTGTCTTACCCAAAGTTAAGTTATAATTTCTGGCAAATATCAATGTGGTATTTAGACTTGTTGGGTTGTTTGTGGGCATTATCCAGCCTTTCTTCCTTCACATCCACAGCAAATGGACAGTATTATGTAACCCACTGAACAGAAAGGTGTGCAGAGTCTCTTGAGACCAGTCCTTTCAGATTTAAACAAAAGCTTCTGAGGGACCTGAAGCCTTGAGTTCTTTGCATAATTTTCTAGGCTTATCTACTTTATGAATAATATGTTACTGGTTACATTTGAGTGACTGAGAGAAGAATATAAAAAGGAAAAAAAAATTCCTCATTTAATCAGCTGTCACCCAAGTGATGCTATAAAATAATTGCAGCAGTTACTCAAAAACTAGCTGATGGAAAAATGGCAGCATATAAGTTTTTGCTACACTTTAATGACACATTAAGAAATCAGTGACCTCTGCTCTGCAGTCCTGATTTTGGTTAATTCTTCAGATTCAGATAGTAAAACTAAAAACGAGACTATTTTGGCTAATTCTATGCCATAAGCTTGCTCTTGAGAAAATTTGAGTCTTTTTCTTAATGTTCGTGTTTTATCATTAGTACACATGCATGTCTTTTTTGAATTATTTTTATAGTTTTTAATAAAATATAATTGCTTTACAGTGTTTTACTAGTTTCTGCTATACAGTGAAGTGAATCAGTCATGTAGATATCCACATACCCCTCCCCTACTCCTCACATTGCCTGGAGGAAATGGTGAAAATGAAACTGTTAGTTGCTCAGAAGTATCTGACTCTGTCACCCCATGGACTATAGTCTGCCAGGCTCTTGGCTCCATGGAATTCTCCAAGCAAGAATCCTGGAGTGGGTAGCCATTCCCTTCTCCAGGGAATCTTCTTGACCTAGGTAGGGGTTGAACCCTGGTCTCCCACATTGTGGGCAGATTCTTTACTGTCAGAACAACCAGGAAATCAGCCATATGTATACATATACCTCCTCCCTCTTGGACCTCTCTCCGTCCCCCATCCCACTCCTCCAGGTCATTACAGAGCAGAGCTGAGCTCCCTGCGCTATGCAGCAGCTTGCTGCTAGCTATTCACTTTACACATATACAGATGATACCACTCTAATTATAGAAAGCAAAGAGGAACTAAAGAGCCTCTTGATGAGGTTGAGAGACGAGAGTGAAAAAGCTGGCTTAAAACTCAATATTAAAAAAACTAAGATCATGGCATCCAGCCCCATAACTCCATGGCAAATAGAAGGGGAAAAAAGTAGAATTAATGACACGTTTCCTCTACTTGGGCTCTAAAATTACTGTGGATGGTGACTGCAGCCATGAAATTAGAAGACAGTTGCTTCTTGGCACGAAAGCTATTACAAACCTAGACAGTGCATTAAAAAACAAAGACATCACTTTGTCAACAAAGGTCTATATAGTCAAGGCTACAGTCTTTCCAGTAGTCAAGTACAGAGATGTGAACTGGATCTATGCTGAAGAATTGATGCTTTTGAACTGTGGTGACGAAGGAGACTCTAGAGAGTCCCTTGGACAACTAGGAGATCAAACCAGTGGATCTTAAAGGAAATCAACCCTGAATACTCATTGGAAGGACTGATGCTGAAGCTGAAGCTCCAATACTTTGGCCACCTAATTTGAAGAGTTGACTCACTGGAAAAAACCCTGATGCTGGGAAAAATTGAGGGCAGGAGGAGAAGGGGATGACAGAGGATATGGTTGGATGGCATCACCAATTCAATGGACGTGAACTTGGGCAAACTCTGGGAGATGGTGAATGACAGGATGCAGTCCATGGGGTTACAAAGAGTCGGGCATGATTTGGTGACTGAACAACAACAGTGTGGTAGTGTAAATATGTTAACTGTAATCTCACAATTCATCTTATCTTCCCCTTCCCCTCCCTGAGCCCACATGTCCATTCTCTATCTCTGTATGTCTATTCCTGCCCTGGAAATTACCATGACATACCAAACTACCTGGAAATTATATAGACATATAGAATGTGTCTATAGTATATTCTTTGTGCCCTTTGAGCTTCCGTAGCTAGGACTCTGACTGGCCTGCTCAGTCATGCCAGCTGTGGGGCTCCTTTTCTTATTTCCCCTTTAGAAATCTTTGTATTTAATTTTTTTAAATTTTGTATTGGGGTATAGCTGATTAACAAACAATGTTGCAATAGTTTTCAGCGTACAGCAAAGGGACTCAGCCCTACATATATGTGTATCCATTATCCCCCAAACTCCCTGCCAACATTTTTATTTCAAAGGTGACTGGGAATTTCAATAGCTATTTATTGAATCCCTATTATGCAATAGTTGACTTGTTAACTTTTATATACATTATCTATTTTAACTTTTTACAACAATATCAAATTAGTATTATTATCCCCATTTAAGAGATCAGGGTTAGCAAGAAGATCCAACCAGTCCATCCTAAAGGAAATCAGTCCTGAATATTCATTGGAAGGACTGATGCTGAAGCCGAAACTCAAATACTTTGGCCACTTGATGTGAAGAACTGACTCATTTGAGAAGACCCTGATTCTAGGAAAGATTAAAGGCAGGAGGAGAAGGGGACAATAGAGGATGAGATGGTTAGATGGCATCACTGACTCAATGGAAATGAGTTTGTGTAAGCTCCGGGAGTTGGTGATGGACAGGGAAGCCTAGTGTGCTGCAGTCTATGGCGTCACAAAGCATCAGACACAAATGAGTGGCTGAACTGAAGAGCTTAGGAAATTGAGTCGCCCAGTGACCTCATGACATCATACAGATAGTGTGCTGAAGCACAGGGATTTAACCTGTGCCCTCTAGCCTAATTGCATTGTCTTCCCACCACAACAAAATCATTTCTGTACTTAAAAAGTACATCAGCACCCTTTAGGAAGAGTCTTGTATGTTGTTCCAAAGAAAGACAAAGTCTGTAAAGTGTTTGCCCTTGAGAAGACAAGCTCTTCTCAAAAGCCAAAGAAAAACAACTTCCTGTGTAGAACATCAACTCTGCAGCTGCAGACTTCCTGTCTATTAATAGGTACACCATAATTTGTATCATTTTTATGCCATCTCCCCAAATATTCTACCCATTAATTCTTTGAAGTGTTTTAATCAGTCTTGTCATTCACACATTGAATTAAATCCAGTTTTATTCTCCGTGCAACCCTAAGTGCATGAATAAATTTGCAAAGTCCTTTATGCCTAAGGGGCCTGCAAGACACCCCTCACCTGTCTTATTGGCCAGTGCAGTGTTGGTTACTAGCACACTTGTTTTTTTTTAAGAATTTTAAATCCATTTTTAAGATTTAAAAATTGAGTAGTTTTATATTGATATTCCAGTCTGGCCCACTGGTCTTACATTTGTGAAGAGCATAATTACTTGTTAGAAATGGCCATAACTGCCTCCTGAAGACAGAACATCATCTTTATCCCAGTCTTCCTCTCTTTCTCCCTCTTTTCCCACCTGGTACTGAAGCTGTGTGTCAGGTTCCACTTATCATAACATAAAGGTGGCTTCACTCATTTTTATTATTATTTCTTTTGCCCCTGTAGTCATTTGAGTTTATGAAGTTCTTTTTCTCTGTTATTTGAAAGATATTTTTATTCTTAGAGCGATTTTGTGTATTCCAACACTTTGATAGAAGGACATCAAATTGATGTAGAAAACATGCCATAGTATATGAGGGAAGCCGTGGTTGACATTGATCGACAGACTCCAGAATCTACCATTTCCACCTTGAGAATGAAAAAAAAAAAAAAAACAAAACCCGATGGAGAAGTAAGATCCTATAGAGTTTAAATTTAAGTCTCTTCAGGAGACTATATGGGTTTGGCCTTTATTCTACTTTGGTCCCTTGAAATTTGCTTTGCAATGTCTCCTAGAAAAAATATTGGAACATGAAGATTCAAATTTTGTACTGTCTGTCTAACATTCATAGATGTGCTTTCAAATAGACACAAAAACTTATTCCATATCCTCTGATTAGCTTCTAAATATGGTACTCAAATTATGGATAACAGTTCATTTCTTTACATTTTGGGTGATTAGACTACATATATTATATATGTAATATATATTAATGTATTATATATCATATAATAATATATAACTATTATAAATTATTAATATGTTGATATTATATAATGATTATATATAATTATATTATGTGTTATATAACAATATATTAAATATATTAACATACATTATATATATAAGACTATAACAGTATATGAAGAAAGTTAAGTCGCTCAGTTGTGTCTGACTCTTTGTGACCCCATGGACTGTAGCATACCATGCTCTTCCATCCATGGGATTTTTCATGCAAGAGTACCGGAGTGGGTTGCCATTTCCTTCTCCAGAGGATCTTCCGAACCCAGGAACCAAATTCTGGTCTCACGTATTGTAGGCAGGTGGCTGTCTGAGCCACCAGGGAAGTCCATAATGCTATATGTACAGGTAAATATTTGATTTGTTTATAACCAAAGTGAATTAGTGCATTTTTCTACAAATCTCAGGAGTTGGATGCCTAATCTTAACATTTAATTTTCCACAGCATTCTATGTACTATGGAGATCTCCAAGACAGAATTGTAACTAGGTGTATGAAAAGATGAATAGACTTGCCTCAGGCTGCAAAGTGATTTGGGGACGAGGATGAGAACTCAAATGAATGCTAACATTGCTATTTTTGAGCATTTACCATAGATCGGGTACCATGCTAAGTGACTGTATCATCTCATTTAATTCTTTCTATAACTCTGTGGTATAGACATTACTTCCAGTTTTCAACTGAGGATACTGTGGAATCTTAGAAACAAAACAATTTGCCCAAAGTAGCACAGTTGGAAACTGGGGATCAGGGATTTCAGAACAAATCCATGTGCTTTTAAAGCTTTATCCTTAAAGCACTACATTACGCTACGTGGTCCTTGCCATACTTCCCCAATTCATAATTAGACACACTATTTTCTTTGTCTCTAGACTCAGAGCTGTAAATAATATGTGAATGGTGATGAAATACAACGTTGATATTGAATGTTTTGACAGCTGTGTTGAATTATTTGTAACTACAGAGAGAGGACCACTATTAATTTGCTCCTTCGTGCTCTTATAAAAAAACTACTGCATCATACACTTTTCCTTGATCATTGTGACATGGTGTTCTGCCTCCCAGTTCTTAGGTATAGACAAGATGTTCCAGCTTGTGGTTACCTAAGTCTGCGTGGGTGGGGAGTTCAGCCCATCCATGTGTAATTTTCAAACTGCCTCATAAGATTCAATACATTTCATATTAACATTAATGATGTATTAATGATGTATACTTGTTAAATTTAAGGTTGCGCTATACACTAAGTAACTAGACCTCTGCCCCTTCTGCCATGTGACCATAGGCAAGTTATCCCATATCTCTGAGCCTCAGTTTCCTCATTTGTGATGGAAATAATGGTACCCATTGCATAAGGGTATTACCGATCCCCTAGTATATTTCTGGCTCTAAATAGCTGCATATTCATTCAATGTCAGTTTCTTACCTACATTTTTTTAACTATCAGTTAAATGGTATGTCCTTGCCATTCATCCAAAGTCACAACTCAAAAAAACAAAAAAAAAAAAGGTGGGGGGAGGGCGTGTTAGGCTTAACCCCATTCATTTTTAATTTTCTTGTCAAAAGCTGACTAATCAGTTTCTTAGTTGCATAATTAACAGAGACAAAGCCAGAGTCATTAATTAACAAAATCTCTAAAATGCAGCAGAGAAAAATGAAACCAACAAACTACCTAGAGTTAAAAGGTGAAAAGAAACACCCTAAGCTGATTAAAACCTGTTGGCAGGTGGCTGAAACAAGTCCTTGGAGTGATTTCAAGAGGCTTTGTGATGCCTATTTCAAATTTGTTACTGAGATAGCTGATTTCTTCATAGTAAGAGAGGCAATGTTTCATGTTCTTTCAGTGCTGCGTTAGGCAGGTGGGGTGCTCTCAAGCTACAAAAAGCAGCAACAAGCTCTGTAAGCTATTGACTTTTCTGGAAAGACTTAAGGAAGATGTAAAATCTACTTGTTTTTGGAAACTGGCCACGGACTTTGTAATTGGCATCCCAGACTTTCACACATAGATGAAAGGCCTTCTGTTAGTCTCCTCTCTGCCCTCACCCTGTTGCAACTACCCAAATCACTTTTGAAAAGAGGAGACTTGGTACAGAATCCCTAGATTATCCACATTTTTCTCCTCTTTTTTTCTTAAATTTATATTTTTCAGGACAAATGATACTGGCTTTCTTTCCTTCAAAGACCACTTGCCTGTCACTCAGATAGTTATCACTGATACGGACAGAACAAACTCAGAAGCTGCTTGGAGAATTGGTCCCTTGCGTTGCTATGGTGACCGTGAGTACTAAATTGAAAGAAGCTTTCTCTCTCCTTACATAAGCTCAAGATGTTTTATTCCCTTATCCTTTTCCCCTGCAGTGTCCCCTAGTCCTGAAAATTATCCACATATCCAGTGCTTTCTTTAACTCATTCCATGCTAAGGATTTCTTTTTCATTTGCAGGACACTTTTGGAATGCAGTATCATTTTATACAGAAGCCTCTTACCTCCACTTTCCTACCTTCCATGCGGAATTCAGTGCTGATATTTCCTTCTTTTTTAAAACCACTGCTTTATCTGGAGTTTTCCTAGAAAACCTTGGCATTAAAGACTTCATCCGACTGGAAATAAGCTGTAAGTTTTCTCATTTATGAATCTAATGTAACTGATCAACAGAAGTTTTAATCTTATCTTTTCCACAAGCAACTAGTATATATTTCAACCGTCAAGTTAATTTCCCTGGGTATCTGTCAAATTAGCAAAGGTAATTTCTAGTTTCTTCTTATAGGTTTTTTTTTTTTTATTACCTAGCAGTATTTAAAGAGTCATCCTCTCTTCAAACTAGTGCATTCCCCAAATTCCCATAGATATTTATTTGCAGTGTTCTTTATCTGATCCATGGGCATTTATTACATCTTTTTTAAATTTTCACACCACTACAATCTCTATGGAATGATGAGAACACTAGTATTCTGCATTCTGTTTATACTCAGGGTCAACTTTGTTGCCATACTTTTGCTCCGCAAAGTGTTTCCTGACTTATTTCCCATCATTAGGAGTATGTGTCTACACAATCATTGTTTCTCTACCACTTTACCATGAACAGGGGTGTATCTAGTGAATTTTATGTCAAGATGTGAATAATTTTTTAACATTCCTTTTCCTATAAACAAAGTATATTCAGAAATAATCATGAAGTTAAATGAAAGGTAATAGAACTGCATATGGAGAAATGTTTTATTAATGAAACTTTACATGTAATCATGCCAATAAAAAATTCCAGTAGAAAAAAGACAATACCTTAAATAATTTAATCACCTTAATTAATTTTTTATATAAAAGGGAAAATACCTACATATTGATCTGTCACGGGAATAGTAGTAACATTAAAATTTCTGTTTCTTAGGCTTGACTGATGCAAATTTGTGAATGATGTCATCAAAACTGATTTTCTTTGCATGTTCATGTTCAAAGGAGAGCATAATGAGATTTATCCATTCATCTTCTCTCATGCTGATACTTAATAAAGGGTACTTTTTATTAATTTTAAACTGAAAATATGTTGCACATTAAGCAATAGATATATACATTTTAGGAAAGATTGATTTTAAACATAAGGCTAAATTTGATAGACATTCATGAAAATTCCATTTTATGATAAATTTCAGAAGCTGCAGCGCTTTCTATTTTTTCACCATCGATGCTAACAATTTCAACTATCTGCAAAATTAAAAAAAATATTCCCTAAAATACTTGTATTAGAAAATTCACCATGGGTTACTATTCCATTTGGTAAAGCCTTACATATTTCCTAAGGATTTGGAATTACTTAAGCTTTCTTAGACTTCCCTGGTGGCTTAGACTGTAAGGAATCCACCTGCAATGCAGGATACCCAGGTTCAGTCTCAGGATTGGGAAGATCCTCTGGAGAAGGGAATTGCAACCCATTCCAGTATTCTTGCCTGGAGAATTCCATGAACATAGGAGCCTGGTGGACTACAGTCTATGGGGTTGCAAAGAGTGAGGCATGACGGAAAGATTAACACAAGCTCTCTTCAGGTGCAATTTGTGCTCACAGTCCCTGTGGTACTACATGTTCACCTATTTCAACAGTAGAGCTAAGTTAAACAATGATAGTACAGTAACTGTAAAAGTAGAAAATCAAAACTTGAGTTCTTATTCTTAAAAACAAACATATATTTTAGTCTGCCTGTTCAGGAGCCAATAGTAAGTCAGGAGTTCTCTCTATTAACTTTCCTCTTGAATATACTATGTAGTAAATGGTAGGCAGTGTACTATTTGAACCTTACATATACATTATTAAAAAGTAATATCAACATAAGCATTTGTTACAAATTTTTTTCTTGGTGGAGGAACGTTTTATTGCTCGCATTATTTAGAATTACTGGTGTGTAGCAATAATAGAAAACACATCTTTTAGTTGCTCTTGCTAGTTTCCTGATTCTCTGCCTTCAGTGTACCCCCCTTTTTCTCATACACAAATTGGACTTCTCCCACTATCTTGCCCTTATTAAAGTCATGACTAGGGAGATGTGTGCTTTTCATTAGGCATCTCATTTACCTGGACCCAAATGGATGTTTCCTTTGGTTTGATTGATTCAATCGACTGTATTACACTAGTAATATGACTATATGAAATACCCTTGAAGCTTAAGTAATGTCTTAGCAACAGAAACTTAGAAATTTGAGCACTCCAGAGAAAGATACAAACGTGCTGGCTGGAAAAGATAGCTGAGGTCTCTGTACAAGTCTCCTGCAAAGCACAACACAGCTAAGTGTTTCTTCTGCAGTTACAGCACAGTACAAAAAAAAAAAAAAAGATCCCTCTTATTGGTAGTTTTAACCTCCTTTTACTCCAGTGATTCAAGCTGTTAATGGGAGGAAGCTCTTGAGGCTTTAGTGTGAAATAAGATCCCTCGTATCTACCTTGGGCAAGTTCTAAATATGTAGAGTTGAGTGCCAGACATTTAATAATATGGATATAATAACCTCAATGTAAATTCAATAAAAATCAGGCCCTAAGGCCTTTTGATTCATTAAAGCAGCAGCAAATGGCATATTATCACAAGGTAATGAGCTATGATTTAGTATTAATTACATTTCAATGTCCAATTTGTTTGTACTTTCTGGTACTGTATTTTGTCTTTTAGATGATTCCTTCTTATGCTTTTTGTTTTACTATTATGTTGTACAAAACTATTTTAAATGCAAATGATATTAAATCTGATTGAAATTTAAAATCCAGTGATGTCATTGTTTGGTGTACACATTTCACCAGATCAGAGAACATGTGTTTTTCAAACTAAGATTTTATGTAAACTTTTTCAAAGTACAAAGCCTCATATTTTAAAAATATCTTGTTTTATGATTATTATTTGAAAGGAAAGACAGGACTTACCAGGTGGTCCAGTGGTTAAGAACCTGCCTGCCAATACAGGGCAAATAGGTTCAATCTCTGGTCCGAGAAGATTCCATATGCAATGGGCCAGCTAATCCTATGTTCTACAACTACTGAGCCTGTGCTCTAGAATTGAGAGCTGCAACTACTGAAGCCCATGTGCCCTAGATTCTGTGCTCTGCAACAAGAGAAGCTACCACAATGAGAAGCCTGCAAACTGCAGTAGAGAGCAGCCCCGACTACTCACTGCAACTAGAGAAAGCCTGTGCACAGCAGTGAAGACCTGACTTAGCCACAGTAAATAAATAAATAAATTTAAAAGGAAAAACAAACAAGCATGGGGGAAAGGGGGTGGATCTTTCATTTCTTACTTACAGCTGCATTCATCTTATGTCCTTTTTTTTTTTTTTTTTTTTAATGTCCTTCTTCTGTTAGGCTATGATCTTCTTGTGCTTTGAGAATCCTTTATCAAATAAGAAGCCTTTCTCATTTATTTACTTATTTGGCTGTACCAGGTCTCAGTTTCCACATGTGCAATCTTCATGGCATCATGGGGGATCATTAGCTGAGACCTTCAAACTCTTAGTTGCAACAGGAGGGATCTTAGTCCCCTGACAAAGGATCTAACCCAGCCCCGTGCATTGGGAGCAGACAGTCTTAGACATTTGACCAGCAGGGAAATCTCCACTATATTTTTTATATAGATGAAATTTTCATCCCAGAGATTCTTCTACATGTCAATTTCTTAGAAAGAAACTAGCCTTCATAGTAGATTTCTCAGAGTAGATTTCTCTTTCCTCCCAAAGGAATGTTACTGTGTAACTATCTGAACTGAAGTTTTCAAAATTGATGTGTCCAAATTGTTGAACATTGAACAAGTTCACATAAAATTCTCAATCTACTACCTTCTGGGTCATTTCCAACTAAAAACATTTTTATTTTGTAACCTTGAGATTAGTCTATACTCTATGAAACACAAGATACTTTATGTCCTCAAGTCTTAATGGGTTTGTTTCAAATGAGACAAAAATAATAGCTATTTTGACACTTAGGTCACAATTGCTGTGTGGGCAAAAATAGATATTTTGGGGTATATGGGAAATAGATGGGGAAACAGTGGAAACAGTGTCAGACTTTATTTTGGGGGGCTCCAAAATCACTGCAGATGGTGACTGCAGCCATGAAATTAAAAGACACTCCTTGGAAGAAAAGTTATGACCAACCTAGATAGTATATTCAAAAGCAGAGACATTACTTTGCCAACTAAGGTCTGTCTAGTCAAGGCTATGGTTTTTCCTGTGGTCATGTATGGATGTGAGAGTTGGACTGTGAAGAAGGCTGAGCGCCAAAGAATTGATGCTTTTGAACTGTGGTGTTGGAGAAGACTCTTGAGAGTCCCTTGGACTCAAGGAGATCCAACCAGTCCATTCTGAAGGAGATCAGCCCTGGGTGTCCTTTGGAAGGAATGATGCTAAAGCTGAAGCTCCAGTACTTTGGCCACCTCATGTGGAGAATTGACTCATTGGAAAAGACTTTGATGCTGGGAGGGATTGGGGGCAGGAGGAGAAAGGGACGACCGAGGATGAGATGGCTGGATGGTATCACGGACTCGATGGCTGAGAGTCTGAGTGAACTCTGGGAGATGGTGATGGACAGGGAGGCCTGGCATGCTGTGATTCATGGGGTCGCAAAGAGTCAGACACAACTGAGCGACTGAACTGAACTGAACTGAGGGGAGCAGAAGAAAATGGCTGCTGAGAACGGTTTGGCATCATGAAAAGAGACTATTGATAATGCAGTGTGGATTCTAATGTCTGTTTCTTGAACTCTAAATTGTGAGGAAGTTCTTCATCTCTTCGTTGCTTATTTGTGCAAGATGGAATTGGTGGCAGCCATATGCCAATCAGACACATTTGACTATAAAAAAAAAAAAATCACTCTGAACTGGTAAACACAAGAATGGGAATTTACTGGTACCAGGGCTTCTGACTAAGTACAGAATTGGCAGGGTACTTTACTTCTGGTTAGATTCAGCAGTGAACAAATATTAGCAGTGGTCTAATGTATTTCTCTCCCAGCTCTGACTTACAAATATCTATTATTATACCAGTTAAGTTTAGCTGTCTCTCAAGAGAGAGGCACATTTCAACTGGTGGGAAAGCACTTTGCCAAATGTCAATACAATCCTCCACCTAGGAATCAACACCTGTGGCCGGGAAAGTGAAAACTGCAGATTGTTTTTGCCTGAGGCCCCACTCTTACGCCTGGCAGGGGTGCTAGCTGTCCCTAAAACTGGAGGGGAAAATTTTTATTTTTACTCGAAATATCTGAGTTCCTGGCTCAGAACCCCATAATAAAAGACAGAAAAACAGAAATTTATTAACATGTATACCTCATGTATGGATGGGGAATACCCAGAAGAAAAAGGAGTAACTCAAAAAGGTGGCTTAGAACTTCAGCTCATATAGCATCTTGAAAGAATAGTTAGTCTGTGGAAAAATAATTGGAAGCAGTTTAAGGATTCCAAAGACAGAGATAAAGACTAGTTAGTAAAGTTTGTTATGTGGATTCTTCTGGTGGCATCTCCAGGCTGACATGGTCTCACATTGTCTCCAGGTGATTAACTTTTTTCCTCTTGGTAGCGAGGGGAGAAGTGATGGACAGACAACTAAATCTATATCTGTATCTATGTTAGCATCTATAGCTATATCTACATCTATTTCTGTGTCTATATATCTAGAATATTTATTTAAGGTTTTCAGATGTACTATATCAACAATATTGGCAATGGGATGCTGACTTGAAGATATAATACTGAGATCCTTAGAGAACAGTAAAAGTTAATACTAATACTTTTATACAAAGTACTTTTATACTAAATGGCTAAGTATTTACTCTGATTAGACATAGTTCAGTTCAGTTCAGTCACTCAGTCATGTCTGACTTTACGACCCCATGAACTACAGCACGCCAGGCCTCCCTGTTCATCACCAACTCCTGGAGTCCACCCAAACCCATGTCCATTGAGTCAGTGATGCCATCCAACCATTTCATCCTCTGTCGTCCCCTTCTCTTTCTGCCTTTCAATCTTTCCCAGGATCAGGGTCTTTTCACATGAGTCAGCTCTTCACATTAAGTGGCCAAAGTATTGGAGTTTCAGCTTCAACATCAGTCCTTCCAATGAATACCCAGGACTGATCTCCTTGCAGTCCAAGGGACTATCAAGAGTCTTCTCCAAAACCATAGTTCAAAAGCATCAATTCTTCAGCGCTCAGCTTTCTTTATAGTTCAACTTTCACATCCATACATGACCACTGGAAAAACCATAGCCTTGACTAGAAGGGCCTTTGTTGGCAAAGTAATGTCTCTGCTTTTCAATATGCCATCTAGATTGGTCATAACTTTCCTTTCAAGGAGTAAGTATCTTTTAATTTCACAGCTACAATCACCATCTGCAGTGATTTTTGAGTTTCCAAAAATAAAGTCAGCCTCTGTCTCCATTGCTTCCCCATCTATTTGCCAAGAAGTGATGGGACCAGATGCCATGGTCTTAGTTTTCTGAATGTTGAACTTTAAGCCAACTTTTTCACTCTCCTCTTTCATCAAGAGGCTCTTTAGTTCTTCACTTTCTGCCATAGTACTAAATGCTTTATATTCATTATTTAATGCTTTCAAATTATTCTATGTATAATCATCAAGATATTAGGTTTTACATTTTTTGACTCATAGTCCAAAATGCAAATGAGGACAGTAAGTCTTGAGATGCTAAATAACACATCCAGAGTCACCCAGTAAGATTCAGAATCCAGGATTCAATTCTCTGTTCATTTGAACAACTCCTTATTCTGCTTTGCAAAACTACCTCAAGGACCAAGAATGTTAGAAATCGAAAAAATAGCACTATTTTCCTTCTTGATTTGAAGCATAGGACATTCAGATAGTCTTTACAACTGAATGCAAAATTGTATGTGCTTTTTTTTTTTTTTTTTTCTGGCGGTATGTTTGTCATCAGTTCCTCAGAGAGTCCATGCCTCCAAAAATTTTTAACAATATTTCATTTCATTTATGGCTCTCATTTTACAGATGAATACATGGGAGGTAAGAGAGATCAATAGACTACAGTAAGGTCTTGCATCTTCTTTATTCCATTATGGTCCCTGAGATGTCTCACATGCCTGACTTTAAGGACACAGAGATGGTATCACAGTTCAAGGAAGCAAGGGCTTTGTACAGAAGCTTTAGATAGTTTTTTCAATTGCTTAGGAGTACTCAGTATTCAATTGCTCATGCTTATGGTACTTTCCTCCACTTGACATGCCCCTTCTTTGCCAGTCTTCTCTCAAGTACACCACAAGCTCATTTTGTTTCATTTGTCTCTGCTTAGCACAAGCTTGGTTTGGTAAAAACCCACCCAAAGACTCAAGTAACTCCTTAACTTTGTCTTGAACTATATGGTATAAATAATGAGGGAGGATATTTGTCAGACTGTTGGGAGAAGGAGAGGCAGGAAGCTAAATTAATGATAGAGGTGATGCTACCACAGGGCCACCAGCTTTCCCATCTTGGGCCACTGGGCTATGTCTATCCCCCCAGAAAACAAGAGCTAGCTCATGTTGGTCTCAAGTGTCCAGTCCACCAAGCCACTAGCCAATGTTGGATGTATCAACATGTATTCACTTTTTTATTTCATTCAGTTTTTTTGAGGAACCTATATTATACTGATTTATATCCAGAGTTTACTGCCCAGGTAGGGCTTGCATAGGTTTTAAGGATGGAAGATTTGTCACAGGACAAGTGGGTTAAAAAGTGAGCTCCAGAGACACATCACTGGGATTTAAATACCAACTCTGCTGACTCTGGGTTGGAGTAATTTATCAGCCATCTGTGGATCAGTTCCCTCCTTTCTCATAGGACTGTAATGAGTTGATTAATGAAAAATGCTTAGCAGAGTGCCTGGATCATGTTAAGCACTCTAAATGTTGACTATTATTATTACATTTCACTGATTCTTCCCTAGTTCTGAGTTGAATATAGTTGATCTTTAGTAGTGACTTGAATAAAGTTAAATAATAATAATTTTAGATGTTTTTTAAGGACTTAATATTTTGATGTAAAATAAAAATAAAATATGAAAATTGCAAAGTTGGATGTAGTATGTGCAATGTAACATTTTAATGAATGAAATTTTAGTTTGATGAGAGCTTCCTGTATACAAGGCCCAGTCCTAGGTTCTGGTTTTCCAATAAATGAGGTATTCATCTAGAGTTTGCAGACTAGCTGGGAGACAGACCATAAACAGATCATTATACAACATAGGGATAGATGTTGAAGTAGATTTAAGCACAGTCTGGAAACATAACATGGAGTTAAGAATGGCAAGGCGTGGAGAGCAGACAGAGCTATGCAGCCAGCCCTCCACAGAGATATGCTGTCTGTGTGGAACTTAATATCCACAAGATCAGCTTTGCAGAAAGGCTTTTAGCAAAATCTTTAGCAGCCCTCCCCATCAGTCTCACCAGTCTTTACCTGTGTTTTCAAAGAGAAATGCATTTTCTTCACCCTCTCAGTAACTGTTTATTTGGTCTCTGGATGAGCAGAGCTTCAAGGTGGCACTGGTGGCCTGATAAGAAACAGGAAATGGCTCAATGGAACAATTTTGTTCTTATTTAATCTTTTCATTGTTGAATCAGATTTGCTCCTTCAATTCTGTTTCCTTTAATGCATAGGTTTATGAGGCAAAGATGATTGATCTAATGTGATGACTCATGTTGATAACAATAACTTATTGTTGAGTTCATCCTACACGTCAGGCACAGTTCTAGCAACTTTGTCAGGATGAATTTATAAACAACCTGATAACTAGTTAATATTTTATTCTCATTTTACAAAGAAGAAGATTAAGTGATAATGTTCTCATTTTAAAAAGGAGAAGGCTAAGAGGTAATGAGCTTGAAAACTTGCCTTAGGTTATGATGGCTCCAGAGTCTATTTCTTAAATCCCATTAAAAAACATTTATTCATTTGTTTATATTTTGGCTTGCTGGGTCTTCATTGTGTGGAGTGGACTTCTTATTGTGGTAGCCTCTCTTGTGGTGGAGCACGGGCTTCAGTAGTTGTGGCTCACAGGCTCTAGAGCACTGGCTCAGTAGTCATGTCACACAGGTTTAGTTGTCCCATGGCATGTGGGATCTTCACAGAGAAGTAATCAAACTCCTGTCCCCTGCATTGGCAGGCAGATTATTAACCACAAGACCACTAGGGAAGCCCTCAAATCTCATTTTAAAACCTTTTTTCTTATTGCCCCTCTTTGGGGTCTTTCACTAGGAGGCAAAGCTAAATCCTCTGCTATTTGAAATCCTCATATTGAAATATTCTTTATCAAGGTCCGCTTTCTATTAAAATTTAAAGGTTGAGGAAGGTAGGATTCAGGGTGATGTTTGACCTTTGGTATTGCTGAAAATTCAGATCTGTTAGTTGATGATCTTGTCAAAGAAATACACATATCCTATTTTGGGAGTAAAAAAGCAGGGGGCTGTCAAAAGGTTCTGAGAAGAAAGGAAGGTCTGGAATAAGAAGGTTCCTGTTCCTGAAAGGGGACTGTCTTCCCCTCAAATTCAATTTATTATTTGCTTCTCCACATCCTTCAGATGTAGATTTCTTGCATAATAACAGAAAATACAAGAAGATATATTACAGAAAAATGATGAAGATTCTAATTACTGAGGAATCTTTGAGCAAATTATTTCTACTTTCATTTTCTTACCCATAAAATGGAAATTTAAAATGATACTTTTTTCATGGAGTTGTTCTGAGGATTAAAATGAGAGCATCTATGGGCAGTGCTTAGAAAAGTGCTCAGCAGAGTTCACTATATGTACTGTGCTGCTGCTACTTCTTTTTGTCTTTCAGGGATGATAGTAACATTGTCACCACCACCAAAACCACCACCACCACCACAATCCTCACCAGTATGACCATCACCACTCTCCTCTCAACCATCATTACCTCCACTGTCATCATCACCACCACCATCCTCACCAACATGACCCTCACCACTATCCTCACCATCATTACCACCACCTCTGCCACCGTCATGACTACCACTGTTATCTTCCTATCATCATCATCATCATCATCATCATCATCATCATAGGTAGCATTATACCCAACAGCTGCTTCTTGGCCTATACAATAAGCAGATTACTTTAGAAGGGTAAAAAGAGTCATGAAAAAGATCCCTGTGTGGGGAGTTGAGGGGGAGAGTTGTATTTGACCTAGATACTACCATTTCCAGTGATGCAGATAAGGCACTTAAAATTTCTGAGCCTCATTTTGAGAAAAAATTTAGGGATAGCATGAATGCTTGTATTATATGTATTGAAAAGATAATACATTACAGACTAACAATATATAATACCGTAATAATGTTATAAATATATGAAATGCATTACTGTAATACCCATAATGAATAAACAAAGCATTGGACTTTCCAGAGTGTGCTGTTCTCTCTGCAGGAGTGTGTCTTCTTAGCTAACCCAGGATCTATAGCTATCTATGAGCACACAAGTGAAGTCAGAACAGATCCGGAAAATCTAGCACCTTGGCACTGGTGTATGTTATCGGATTGGCATCAGTGGCCCTGGTCCCTATTCTATTTCCTGAATTTTCACAGTGAGAACCAATTAGGGAAAAAGATGGAACTTGGGATTTAGTAGTTGGTAGTTACTACTATCAGTGGAAATTTCAATACTGCAGGGATTTCAACTGAGCTCCTCCCTACCTAGCATTTATAATCATTTTACCATTCACTCAGAATATGCTTGTGTCCTAAATGTACTGACAACTTCCTTAATCTTTTTACCTGTTTCCATTTTTGGTTTCAGCTCCTTCTGAGATCACCTTCGCCATTGATGTTGGGAATGGCCCCATAGAGCTCATAGTCCAGTCTCCTTCTTCTCTGAATGACAACCAATGGCATTACGTCCGAGCAGAGAGGAACCTCAAGGAGACCTCGCTCCAAGTGGACAACCTCCCGAGGATGACCAAGGAGACCTCAGAAGAGGGCCATTTCCGGTTACAGCTCAACAGCCAGCTGTTTGTAGGTAGGGGACATCTTAAGGTGCCGTTTGTGCTAAAAACCCTACATGACTACAGTGGAATTGGGCCCAAGGAGAATTACTATTTTATTTTAGACCTGAGAAATGATTACAATATTTCACAAAGCATTTATAATTACAGATGTAATTTTACAAATTCTTCCTTTCTAGGTTCATTATCTTCAAGAATGAAAGATTGCCATTTCTTAGCAAAGTTTGTGGGGGTCTCAAACTCTTTTTGTATCTTTTCTCCTTGTTCATATTGTATCTTTAGATGTCTAGGGACTCCTATTATTTTTCATCCTTGTGATCAAAATATACTCTCAGAAAAAGGAGTGTAAGCTATTTAAACCTTTTTTAGATGTTGACTTTTTCAGTGGGCTACGGGCTACAATTCACCTTTCTTAGTGACACCTAACTCCTGATGATTTTTGATAACCATGTAATGATATATGTTACAGCATCTTCAAGGGATTTGGGGAATCAACAATATGGCAGGGGAGGGAACTATTAGTTTTTAAGCTAAGAGCTTCTTTAATACTCCCAGAAATCACATCCCTTAGGTGGCTGCCTGATACTTGCACAGAAAAATAGCCTGGTCCCCAGGCATACATCTCTCCACTGATCATTCCTTCCTTGAGACTCAGAATCAGCTCTAGATTAAGTTGCTCACCTGAGCTGACTGCCACTGCTGGCAATAGGGCCTGGGGGCTCAAATACCTTTCACTGAGTCTTTCATTCATTCTTTCCATAAATATTAAGTGAGTACCAAAAACACATCTGGTTCCTTGTTGGATGGTGGGAATTGAAAGATGACTTATGCAATAAAACATCTTTTTCAAGTGCTCACTGTGTGTGTGTGTGTGTGTGTGTGTATGTGTTGTGGGAGACAGAGAGACAGAAATAGAAAGAATTTCACCACATTAGTCCAAATAGGAAAAGAAAGGTTCACATTATTGCTATAATTTAGGAGGGATTCTTTGAAATTAGATTGAGCAGGGCATATATAGGTTTAAAGTACAAAACAGAGCTGTAAATGTTAGGTATATTGTATTAGTATCAAAGCCGGGACACTGCTCTTATCTGAAACTTGAAGTTCAGATGCTTAGAACAGTAATACCAATAAGTTCCAAAATTTGCCGTATACTCAAATTTAAGTTTCTTTCCTTATGTATTTATTTTATCAGCTGACACTGTATAGCTTTACTGCTAGTAATGAAATGCCATCAGCTATCAATGGGTGTATCTTAATTGCTTTCTTGAAATCCGGGTCTGTGCAACTTTTAACTCTGAGGAAAGTTGTCGCTAAGAACATACCAACTAAAAGAAAAGAAGTAACAGAATATGTAATCTGTCTTTCCAACAGTAATCATATTTCTTTCTTCATCTATCTTGTTTTACATATTCACCAGAAGCTAAGACATAAGTGATTAAGAACATTTTTATGAATGATGATGAAAAGCATTCACTTAATTAACCTACATAAGTGATATGATTTACTATTAAAATGTATATTTTTAATTTATATTGATGTCTTAATTCTATTTAAACATAACATTTTATTGCTCTGAATAAGTTTGCTAGTCATCAAGATTTAATGTCTTTTTTGGTATAATCAATTCAAGTACTTTGCAATTTTCATAAATTATATTCCATGCCAAAGTTTAATTTATCTTCAGACTATATTGATGAATCTTTCTCGTTGAAAGGTGTGTATAAAGATGGAATTTTTCAATCCCTTCATGTAAATTTCATGTAGTTATGAAATTATCATACAGCTTGAAAATGTGACAAACTTTGTGCAAGTTGAAAGTGAAAAGAGGCAGCTGTGTTTCTTGCAGGTTTTAATCTCGAGACATTTCTGTTAAATTGATCACAAATACAGTGAATAAGAGCTTGTCTATGGGTCTGGAGGAGACACTTTGCTCGAGCTGCTGCCAAGGTCAGCTATAGCAAGAACACCTGCTTCTGTTATGTTTCTTTCTATTAAGTTCCATCTCAGATGTGACTCTGCTTTATCGAATTTGGCTTAATGTACTTGAAGAAGAAAAAATGCCGTTGGAGGTCATTTTAGTCTGTTGGTTTGAATTTTGCTGTTTAATGTTCAGTCTGCTTAGAAATGTTGGGTAGGCAAAAAAAAAAAAAAGAAATTGAAGTTCTGATATTTCCACTTTGTATGGTTCAGTGGTTAAAAAAAAAAAAAAAAAAAGAACCTCTACTTAGCTAGAGCAGCCAAAATGATGAATTGCATTCTCTATCATTCAGAAATTTTGTCACTGGATTTTTATACTTGCTAGGCAGAAAAACTATGATTGCTGTGTGCTTCTTTTCTTTAATTTTTAAAATTGAAGTATAGTTGAATTACAATGTCATGTTAGTTTCAAGTGTATAGCAAAGTGACACCATTCTACACATCCATATAGGCATTCTTTTTCAGATTCTTTTCTGAATATAGGCTATTGCAAAATATTGAGTATAAGTCCCTGGTGCTATATAGTAGGTCCTTGTGGGTTATCAGTTGGTTAACTGGATAGATTAAATGTGACGGTACTTGAATATTCATTTGGATATGTCTGTCTAGACGCCTTTAACCACTGAAGGATCTTTCAATCAAAACAGACTGTCGTTCAGCATGGTAATCACTGGTATTGCTGTTGTGTCCATGATAGCTTCCTAAGTACCAGATTGAATTTTATAAAATGGATGCACCTCTTAACAATGCTCCTGTCATTGGAATGTGAAATACTGAAGTGCTGATACCCAAGTCAATGCATGCTGGATTCCCAGAATCAATATTGTGACTGCAGACTGGTCAGGAAGCAACAGTTAGAACTGCACATGGAACAACAGACTGGTTCCAAATAGGGAAAAGAGTACATCAAGGCTGTACATTGTCACCCTGCTTATTTAACTTATATGCAGAGTACATCATGAGAAATGCTGGGCTGGAAGAAGCACCAGCTGGAATCAAGATTGCCGGGAGAAATATCAATAACCTCAGATATGCAGATGACACCACCCTTATGGCAGAAATGAAGAGGAACTAAAAAGCCTCTTGATGAAAGTGAAAGTGGAGAGTGAAAAAGTTGTCTTAAAGCTCAACATTCAGAAAACGAAGACCATGGCATCTGGTCCCATCACTTCATGGGAAATAGATGGGGAAACAGTGGAAACAGTGTCAGACTTTACTTTTTGGGGCTCCAAAATCACTGCAGATGGTGATTGCAGCCATGAAATTAAAAGACGCTTAGCCCTTGGAAGAAAAGTTATGACCAACCTAGATAGCATGTTGAAAAGCAGAGACGTTACTTTGCCAACAAAGGTCCTTCTAGTCAAGGCTATGGTATTTCCAGTGGTCATGTAAGGATGTGAGAGTTGGACTGTGAAGAAAGCTGAGCACCGAAGAATTGATGCTTTTGAAGTGTGCTTTTGAAGTTGGAGAAGATTCTTGAGAGTCCCTTGGGCTTCAAGGAGATCCAACCAGTCCATTCTGAAGGAGACCAGCCCTGGGATTTCTTTAGACGGAATGATGCTGAAGCTGAAACTCCAGTACTTTGGACACCTCATGTGAAGAGTTGACTCATTGGAAAAGACTCTGATGCTGGGAGGGATTTGGGGCAGGAGGAGAAGGGGACGATAGAGGATGAGATGGCTGGATGGCATCACTGACTCAATGGACGTGAGTTTAAGTGAACTCCGGGAGTTGGTGGATGGACAAGGAGGCCTGGTGTGCTGCGATTCATGGAGTCGCAAAGAGCTGGACACGACTGAGTGACTTAACTGAACTGAACTGAGACTTTTATTTCCCTGGTAGTTAGGGACAGTTGCAACCATGTCATTTCAGTCATGGCATTTTTTTGAATAGAGTAGGAGAAATTTCATAACATGAGCTTCTGAGATGAATGCTGCAAGCTTGGGATTGTTTCAGCTTTAAAACCCTTGGCTGCATAATTCCCCTCTTTTGCTATTCCTTACTCCTCTGTCCATGGGATTTTCCAGGTAATACTGGAGGATCCCATGGACAGAGGAGCCTGGTGGGGTACAGTTCATAGGATTGCAAAGAGTTGGAAACGACTGAGTGACTTAGCATGCATGCGCTAGCTTTTCAAGTTAATATGAGGGTGAGGCAAGAGAAATCTAAGTAGCACCTTTTACTAAAAGTGGAACCAAGAGATCTAGGTGTGAACTCCAGGTCAACTTCTATCAGATCTTGAGACACTAGTAGGAAAAGAACTAGCCTAAATGGACTCATTGTCTTTATTTGCAGAATGAAATTGATGAGTATGGTAATAGAACTCTTACAACTTGTGGATATGCTATCATCTCCATGTGTATGTTAGATATGACAATTATCCTTACCCTCATGCCTGTATGTATGTAACAGCAAGGCAAATATCTCATTGTCCCCAAATCTGACATCTCATCTTTCCCAATATGTTGGAATTATAGACTAGACACTTTGTAGAGCTGTGAGACTGAGTCTTATTTTGTGTAACTTTACTTTCTTCTTACCTTTTTGGCCTTTCATGAACCTTTGTTTCTTTTTCTTTCTTTCTTTCTTTTTTTTTTTTTTTTTTTTTGGCTCAGCTGCTTTATTTGTATCAAAATAAATTGAAGTAACTCCCACTTAGAACTCCTTGGGGAAAATATCACATTGACGTGATAAATCATAAAGTTGCAGAGTCTCGCCCTGCCCCTCTGTGCTGCGCTGCTTCCATACCAGTTGGGAATTATTATTCCTATTTTCAGATGAAGCATGTCAAACTTGGCAAGGTCAGTGGTGACGGCAGGCAAAGCAGTGCTCATTTGCTCTGTGCCCTGACACACCATGGTGCCAGATTTTCTCTGTGGAATAGTTACTTACATTTACTCTTGAGAGTGCCCCACAAGGATGGCTTTCCTGACACAGGCCAGAAGAATTTTCTATCAGAAAAGATGTATGTCTGCATAAGAGGAGATATACATCCTTTTCACATAAGGAAGAACTAGAAAATCACCTTTAAGCATATTTGTTACGCAAAACCATTGTTGTGTGGAGGATGTCAATAGTGAGAAGTGAAGATATCATTGTCTTTCTACATTCTATACTTTCTGATGATAAGGTCTGATTTATCAAAAGTTTTTTGCAAAGCTAAATATGTCAAGTATGCTTGAATCATTTTAGCAAAAAATATTAATACAGGATTTCTAATATTTCTTGTAATAGTTCAGTAAGAGGAGGTGTCCTGATTCATTTAAGACGTTCATAGCAGACCTCAGTATACCAGCAGGCAAGTCCCATGAGTGCTTTGCTTCCTCAGTGCTTCTATGATGAAGAAAAAAACAAGAGCCACCTGCTTCCTCTTACACTTTTTTCTTCCCCAACACCATATATGCTCCACAAAATCATATTCTTAGACCTTGAACATACTTTTAAAAAACACTGGTTCTTTTTATTTACAGAGAAGTAAATGATTAAATGATTCTTCCAGTGACTTCCCTGGCAGTCCAATGGTTAAGACACTGCACTTCTAATGCATGGAGCAGGGGATCAGTCTCTGGTTGGTGAACTAAGATCCTGAATGCCATGCAGCACAACCAAAAGGGAAAAAGAAACAAACAGAAAAGCAAAGGATTCCTTTCACTACATGATGTCTCATTTTGAAGTTGCTGATCATTATTAAACCCACCAGGAAGCCCATGTTAGTTTTTTCTGCTCCTAATATCCCAAAACCCTTTTGGAAATGTTTATCAACAATGTCTGAAACTTCAACTGAAGCTCATTTTGTCACATACTGGCCACACTGGATTGTTAATGGGCCATTGATGGAGAATGTAGACTTTTCTTATTGCATTTCACTGTTTAAATGTTTAATTCTGCCTTTGAGAAAACATATCTCAAAGCATACCATCTTTTTTTTAAAAGAGAAGTACAACATGGCATCATTTTTCTCAGGCAGCCCAGGGAGAAAAGCCCTGAGATTTGGACCACAACAAAAACTCAGTGATGGAAGCAGTCATTCTGATTACCCTGGCACCTCCAGTCATCAAAATCTGTAACTCAGTAAAGAATCAAAACATTAATACAGAACAGTTTATGTGGAGCCAGGGTGATAGTTATAAAAAGAAACTCAAGCCAGACCTTTCTGAGAAATAAAACAGTACTCTCTGGAAATTTAAGGACCTAAACTGAGGGAAATGAGAAGCTGCTTGTCTTTTCCAAAGCCAAGACGCTATTGAGCTTATGTAACTAAGACTTCATGGAAGTTTCAGTTTAGAAAAGAATGGACCCAGCCAGGTATGCTGATGCCGCAATGCTGCCTATAACTTGTTTCATATCTGGAAGGCACTGGCAACAAAGCTGATGACTAAGGAGAGGAGAGAAGAAAGCCCTGGAGGAGAGTGATGGAGCGGAAGAAGACATCATCAAATCCTCTGAACTTGATTTACACTCTGGTCTCATTGTAGTACCAAATTTCTTCTGATTCGGGGAGAAAAGAATTTGGCATCAGAGCCACTTGTGTTGGGGAAGGCAATTCTGTAGAAGAGGTGAAAAGTGCCATGTTTTAATTCAGCTTCCTGCTTCATCATTCATGTCTCAGGCTAAAGATTAAGGGTCATCTCAGGCCCATCTGTGATGTGTAGAGAGGCTGAGGAACCGGAGGTAGGCAGTCTCTGTGATGTGCTGCCCAGGTACCCATTCAAGAAGGCTCTGCCACTGGAAGTGCTGTTGGAAGACAGTCTTTCTCTGTCTGTCCTTCAGGTACTGCACCTACTGCCGAGATACACCCAGACAACAGTCAATTGACTCCAGAATACAAAGACCCAACCTTTTTGGCCCAAGGAAGCAAATCTCTGATCGATTTTTCTTGCTCCACCACTCTCTATGGGGCTGTTCTAGATGGTCAGACCTGTCCCAGAGCTCACTTTTCTGCCCATTTATGCTTCTTTCCCCTCTGGATCAAAGATGTGTTTCCTAAAGGTTCCCCCTAAAAATCACCATGCCTCTTTAATTTTATCTCAAGCCTGTTTGCTGGAGAACCCTGGCAGTGGCAGAATGACATGGATTTATTGTGCAAAATATACACAGAGACACATATACACACACTTTTTAAAATCAAAGTAATTGTCTTTGATTTAAGAAATTTATTTTTCATTCCTCCCAAGCATTAGCCATAAAATATTGCCTACTCTTCTCCCACTTTCTTCTTAAAAGCACTCTTTAAATTTAATGGGTTCGTTAGAGTCAAGTTTGTATTGTTGTGATTCATACTCTCTCTTATTTTTGGTGGCCTGGCATGTGGAATCTTAATTACTGGACCAGGAATTGAACCCACATCTCCTGCATTGGAAGCAGAGTCTTAACCATGGGACTACCAAGGAAGTCCCTGGATCATAGTCTTCCAATGGTCTTTTCCCTCAAACAAGGATGGGTTTGAGTTTGAGTTTCCCCCAAACTACCCTCAATTTACCCAGCAGACTCCTCTTCATTGGTGATGCAAAAAACTAAAAAAGTTCTTTAAATATCTTATTATCATTATTTGTCCCAGGTATTATGTATTGTGGGGTTAAGATCTTTCTGAAAGATCTTTCATACTTTCTAATGATGAACAGCACCATTTTAACTGATACTAGTTGTTATGTGTTAAAATCTAATCTTCCAAAAGCTAAAATCATGAGTCTCAGGCAAATAATAAATGAACATGTGTCAAAGATTTTATTTCACTCATTAATTAATGAGGAAGCCATTAAGATGTCATGACCAGTTCAGAGAATATCTAAAAAGCTAGGATATGGTGTGGGGAATTTAACAACAAAGAGAGGATAAAGTTGTGAGATTAGATATGAAGCTCTTGCTCACCATGCCATCTTTGGAGGTATCGTTACACTGGAAAGAAATTACCTGCATCTCCACTGGACAAATGTCATCAATGATTTTTTTTTGTTTTATTTCCAAGTTTCAACTTATTTTTGCTGATAAGAGAGAGTTGATGATGTGTCCCTAGTCACATAGCAGCCACCACTTCCACAAAGGAAGCTGGAATAAGAAAGAACCCCAAAGTGATTGCTGCACAATTGCATCAAAATGTCACAGCAATGTTAGTATATTGGATTGTGAGAACTGTTTGTCATGAGTGCCCTTGCTCCTATTCTTTTAGTGAATTGTAGGCTTCTTTTGTATTTCAAGGTCTCCTGGGCTTAGCCATAAATACACTCTGGGGTGGTTGGGACTAGTAGGGAAAATTCTTAAAGCTTATAATTACAGACTTAACTTTATTGACTTATTTCTTTGAATGGGCTTATGGTTCAACTTTTGATGTAATCTCTGTTCTCAGCAGGGTCTCCCTGGAGAAAACTAATCAGAGTGATTTCCAGGGGCCCTAACATCCAGGAAACCCCGAAACTGCTGTCAGTCAGGTAATGACTTGGCCTGGCAGCCAGCCTGGAAGAAGTAAATAGCTTCTCTGGCTGACTCTAGAAAAGACTTGGGGCTCATAGCTATTGCAAGAAGTTGGTTTAAGGCTGTTTTTGATAGTGACTTTACTGGTGATACTTCATCTTTAAAAACTGTGGCAGAAGGAAGCACAGTGAGGGGTGAATTGGCTCTCCTTTTTATGAGATGGGAGATGATCCTTTTAGTCGAAATGGTTCATGTTGCAATTCCAGACTGATTAGGATTATGGTGGCCTTTCCTGCCTCATCGTCTTCTTTTTAAAATCATTTGAAAGAACATTTTTTACTTTTTAAATTTAAATTTATTTTATAATATAGTTGATTGACAATCTTGTGTTATTTTCAGGTGTACAGCAAAGTGATTCAGTTATACATATACATATGTCCACTCTTTTTAGATTTTTTCCCATGTAGATTATTACACTGTATTGAATAGAGTTCCTTGTGCTACACACTAGGTCCTTGTTGGTTATCTATTTTACATATTGCCAGTATCATTTAGTCAGTCACTCAGTTTTGTCCAACTCTTTGAGACCTTATGGACCACAGCCAGCCAGGCTCCCCTGTCCATGGAATTCTCCAGGGAAGAATACTGGAGTGGGTTGCCATGCCCTTCTCTGGTTTTACGTATAGTAGTGTGTATATGTTAATCCCAACCTCCTAATTTATCCCTCCCCCCTTCCCCCAATGGTGACCATAATTTCGTTTCCTTGTCTGTGTGTCTATTTTTGTTTTTTAAATAAGCTCATTTCTGTCATTTTTTTTCAAACTCCATGTGTCAGTGATATCATATGGTATTTGTCCTTCTCTCTCTGACTTACCTCACTTGGTATGACAATCTCTAAGTCCATTCATGTTGCTGCAGATGTCTGCCCCATCAAATGATGTTCTCTCAGGGGTATCTCCAGATGAGATGCAAAACTGTACCTCAGAGAATTCTTTGGGAAGACAGTTGGACCACTAAATCAACCACCTAGAACTGTGTTGGGAGTGATCCCTACTGCTCCACAAATCTGTGGGCAACAGAAACCGTAATAATTCAAGTGCTTGCTTGTTTCTTTCTCCTTACCCTGAATTATAAATAATAACCACATGGGGATTTCCATAGAATACCCATATACCACTCTACTGGGCAAAATCTTGGGCCTTGTCAAACTGCTAAAAAGAAAGCAAATGCTTATTTTTGGCTTGTGGTCTTGGGGGAAAAGAAAAAAACAGAAAACCTTTACAGAAAACCAAGATGAATATTACATATGCACTCCAATCCACACCTCAGCCACAAACATGCTGATTCTGGGAAAGATGTTTGCTAATGTCTAAATAACACGTAGATTAATAAAGGATTTTTACAGATATACATAATTCTAAATATAGCGAAGTGGTTTGTTTTTGAAACTTGAAATAATTTTTAAATTACTCAAAAAAGATCAGAAGAATTATGCAAATATACATAATAAATGAAAATTAATTTTAAATTAATCAGTCAATACACAAATACATGTTTGCTATAAAATTATTCAATAATAATCCTAGTGCTGTTCCTAGAGACAACTGATATTAGGCCGCTGTGATACTTTCCTGGCCTCATTTGAGGCAGTCACATACATTTAAGTACACTAAGGAAACACCATGCAGTATTATTATTTGTGTATTTACATAAGCAGGGCTTCCCTGGTGGCTCAAACAGTAAAGAATCTGCCTGCAATGCAGGAGATGTCGGTTACATTCCTGAGTTGGGAAGATCCACTGGCGAAGGGAATGACAACCTACTCTAGTATTCTTGCCTAGAGAATTCCATGGACAGAATATCCTGGCAGGCTACAGTCATGGGGTTGCAAACAGTTAGACACAACTGAGTAACGAGCACTTTTCACTGTTTTGACTTTTTTTTTTTCTTTTTTACATAAGCAGTATACTCATATGTGTTATACCACAGTGTGCTTGCTCGTTTTTTTTTGTTTGTTTGTTTTGTTTTGGTTTGGTTTTTTACTTAATATGTGCCATGGGAAACATAGCATGTCAGTATAAATCACATATGATTTTAAACTGCTATATTGTATTTTACTAATATTTTTAGTTTTTGTTTATGTTATTGTTTTGTTTGGTGCTATTTTTATGTCTTTATTTCATCTGGAATTTGTTTGAGGTAGTATTATAACTTTATTTTCCAAAATATTATTTCTATCTCCATTTATTTCATGGTTCTTTTTCTCCCTCGCTACTTAGAATTCATATATATATATACATATATAAGGTATGAAATATATATATATATATTGTAAGGTATGAAATCTCTCTATATACAGAATGTGTTTCTGAAATGGATAACCAACAAAAACGTATTGTATAGCACATTTAACTCTGCTCAATGTTATGTGCCAGTCTGGATGGACGGGGGTTTTGAGGGGATATGGACATGTATATGTATGGCTGAGTCCCTTCACAGTTCAACCGAAAATATCACAACATTGTTATTGCATATACCCCAATGCAAATGTTTTTGCTGTTTAAAAAATTAAAATAAAAAGATATTGAAAAAGAAAAATATGTTTCTGAATTTCCTGTTCTGTTTTATTTATGTAGTTTTCTTTCTAGGTCCTGTTTCAACAACATACTTATAGGGTATATTTTAATATTGAATAGAACATCCATCTCTGCTCCACCCCTCCCCCACCCACACAAGGATAGATGATTCTTTTTCAACACTCTGTTAACTATTAATAATTATTTTCTTTCTGGTTCTTAGAATTCGCTTTTCATGTTATATGAAAATAATTTTTCTTGGGTTATTCTCTGGGATTTTATTGCATTAAAGAGAATAACTATACATTCCTAAATTATATCAAAGCATGTTCCATCTATTCTAAGTGAGTCAAGGTAAATTTTCTTTATTTTCTTTTTTACAGTGATTTACAGTCATAGATCTTAAGTTAATTTCTAGATGTTTGTTTGCTTTTTGTTGATGAATAAGATGCTTTTCTTGCTATCACATGGTATAATTGGTTATTGTTGCTCTATAGGAACATTATTGATTTTGAATATTGATATTTATACCCATCCACATTCCTGTATATTTATTATGATTGGAATAGCTTGCCATTTTTATTTTGGGAGCTAGAACTAAGGATGGAGGTTCATAGCACTGTACAGGATGGGAAGATCAAAACCATCCCTAAGAAAAAAGAAATGAAACAAGGCAAATGGTTGTCTGAGGAGGCTTGATAAATAGCTGAGAAAAGAAGAGAAGTAAAAGCAAAGGAGAAAGGAAAATATACACCCAATTAAATGCAGAGTTCTAAAGAATAGCAAGGAAAGATAAGAGGCCTTCTTAAGAGAACAATTTAAAGAAATAGAGAAGAATAATAGATGAGAAAGACTAGATCTCTTCAAGAAAATTAGAAATACCAAGGGAAAATATCATGCAAAGATGGACATAATAAAGGATAGAAACAGTAAGAAGCTAACAGACATAGATTACACAGGGGAAGTGACAAATAGTTTCAAAGGATTAGATCTGATAGAGTGCCTGAAGAACTATGGATGGACGTTCATGACATTATAGAAGAGACAGGGATCAAGACTGTCCCCCAAAAAAGAAATGCAAAAAAGCAAAATGGCTATCTGAGGAAGCCTTACAAATAGCTGTGAAAAGAAGAAACGTGAACAGCAAAGGAGAAATGCAAAGGTATACCCTTTTAAATGCACAGTTCCAAAGAATAGCAAGGAGAGACAGGAAAGCCTTCCTCAGTGATCAGTGCAAAGAAATAGAGAAAAACAACAGAATGGGAAAGACTAGAGATCTCCTCAAGAAAATTAGAGATGCCAAGGGAACAATTCATGCAAAGATGGGCACAATAAATGACAGAAATGGTATGGACCTAACAGAAACAGAATATATTAAGAAGAGATGGTAGGAATACACAGAACAATACAAAAAAGATCTTCATGACCCAGATAATCATGGTGGTATGATCACTCACCTAGAGCCAGAAATCCTGGAATGCGAAGTCAGGTGGACCTTAGGAAGCACTACTACGAACAAAGCTAGTGGAGGTGATGGAATTCCAGTTGAGCTATTTCAAATCCTGAAAGATGATGCTGTGAAAGTGCTGCATTCAATATGCCAGCAAATTTGGAAAATGCAGCAGTGGCCGAAGGACTGAAAAAGGTCAGTTTTCATTCCAATCCCAAAGAAAGGCAATGCCAAGGAATGCTCAAACTACTGCACAATTGCACTCATCTCACATACTAGTAAAGCAACAATCAAAATCCTCCAAGTCAGGCTTCAAAAGTACATGAACTGTGAGCTCCCAGATATTCAAGGTGGATTTCAAAAAGACAGAGGAACCAGGGATCAAACTGCCAACATTCACTGGATCATGGAAAAGCAAGAGAGTTCCAGAAAAAAGCATCTATTTCTGGTTTGTTGACTATGCCAAGGCTTTGACTGTGTGGATCATGACAAACTGTGGAAAATTCTTCAAGAGATGGAAATAATAGACCACTTGACCTGCCTCCTGAGAACCTGTATGCAGGTGAGGAAGCAACAGTTAGAACTGGACATGGAACAACAGACTGGTTCCAAATAGGGAAAGGAGTACGTCAAGGCTATGTATTGTCACACTGCTTGTTTAACTTATATGCAGAGTACATCATGAGAAACGCTGTGCTGGAAGAAGTGTAAGCTGGAATCAAGATTGCTGAGAGAAATATCAATAACCTCAGATATGCAGATGACACAACCGTTAGGCAGAAAGCTAAGAACTAAAGACCTGATGAAAGTGAAAGAGGAGAGTGAAAATTGGCTTAAAACTCAACATTCAGAAAACTAAGATCATGGCATCTGGTCCCATCAGTTCAGTTCATTTCAGTTCATTCAATCAGTCATGTCCAAGTCTTGTGACCTCATGGATTGCAGCATGCCAGGCCTCCCTGTCCATCACAAACTCCCAGAACTTACACAAACTCATATCCATTGAGTTGGTGATGCCATCCAACCATCTCATCCTCTGTCCCCTTCTCCTCCTGCTTTCAATCTTTCCTAGCATCAGGGTCTTTTCAAATGAGTCAGCTCTTTCTGTCACTTTTTGCAAATAGATGAGGAAACAGTGGAAACAGTGAGAGACTTTATTTTGGGGGGCTCCAAAATCACTGCAGATGGTGACTGCAGCCTTGAAATTAAAAGACACTTAATCCTTGGAAGAAAAGTTATGACCAATCCAGACAGCATATTAAAAAGCAGAGACATTTCTTTGCTAACAAATGTCCATCTAGTGAAAGCTATGGTGTTTCCAGTAGTCATGTATGGATGTAGAGTTGGACTATAAAGAAACCTGAGCACCAAAGAATAGATGTTTTTAAACTGTGGTGTTGTAGAAGATTCTTGAGAGTCACTTGGAATGCAAGGAGATCCAAACAGTCCATCACAAAGGAAATCAGCCCTGAATATTCACTAGTAGGACTGATGATGAAGCTGAAACTCCAATACTTTGGCCACCTGATGCAAAGAACTGACTCACTGGAAAAGCCCCTGATTCTGGGAAAGACTGAAGGTGGGAGGAGAAGGGGATGACAGAGGATGAGATGGTTGGATGGAATCACCGACTCAATGGACATGAGTTTGAGCAAACTCTGGGAGTTGGTGATGAACAGGGAGGCCTGGTGTGCTGCAGTCCATGGGGTTGCAAAGAGTTGAACACAATTGAGCAACTGAACTGAGCTGAACAGGCACAGAAGAGATTAAGAAGAGGTAGCAAGAATGAAGAGCTACAAAAAAAGATCTTAATGACTCGGATAACCATGATGATGTGGTCATTCACCTAGAGCCAGATATCCTGGATTGTGAAATCAAGTGGGCCTTGGGAAGCATTACTATGAAGAAAGCTAATGTAGATGATAGAATTTCAGCTGAGCTATTTCAGATCCTAAAAGTTGTTGCTCTTAAATCACTTCACTCAATATGCCAGCAAATTTGGAAAGCTCAGCAGTGGCCACAGGACTGGAAAATATTGTTTTCATTCCAGTTCCAAAGAAGAGCAATGCCAAAGAATGTTCAAACTACCCTGTGATTGCACTCATTTCACATGGTAGAAAGGTCCATACAATTGCACTCATATCACATGCTAGAAAGGTTATGCTCAAAGTCTTTCAAGGTAGTCTTCAACAGTTTGTGAACCAAGAACTCCCAGATGTTCAATCTTTATTTACAAAAGGCAGAGGAACCAGAGATCAAATTGCCAGCATCCATTGAATGGTAGAAAAAGTAAGAGAATTTCAGAGAAATACTAACTTCTGCTTCATTGTCTATGCTAAAACCTTTGACTGTGTGAATCACAGCAGAATGTACAAAAATCTTAATGAGATGGGAATACCAGTATACAGTACCTGCCTCATGAGAAACCTATATGCAGGTCAAGAAGCAACAGTTAGAACTGCACGTCAGAACAATGGACTGGTTCAAAATCAGGAAAGGGCTCAGTCAAGAAAAACTCTCCAGAAAGCAGGAATAGAAGGAACATACCACAACATAATAAAAGCTATATATGACAAATCCACAGAAAACATTATCCTCAATGGTGAAAAATTGAAAGCATTTCCCCTAAAGTCAGGAACAAGAAAAGGGTGCCCACTTTCACTGCTACTATTCAGCATAGTTTTGGAAATTTGGACCACAGCAATCAGAGCAGAAAAAGAAATACAAGGAATCCAAATTGGAAAAGAAGAAGTAAAACTCTAACTGTTTGCAGAGGACATGATCCTCTACATAGAAAACCCTAAAGACTCCACCAGAAAATTACTAGAGTTAATCAATGAATATAGTAAAGTTGCAGGATATAAATTCAACACACAGAAATCCTTTGCATTCCTATACACTAATAATGAGAAAATAGAAAGAGAAATTAAGGAAACAATTCCATTCACCGTTGCAATCAAAAGAATAAAATACTTAGGAATATATCTACCTAAAGAAACAAAAGACATATGAATCAGTTCAGTTCAGTTCAGTTCATTTGAGTCACTCAGATGTGTCCGACTCTTTGTGACCCCATGAATTGCAGCACACCAGGCCTCCCTGTCCATCACCAACTCCTGGAGTTCACTCAAACTCACATCCATTGAGTCGGTGATGCCATCCAGCCATCTCATCCTCTGTCGTCCCCTTCTCCTCCTGCCCCCAATTCCTCCCAGCATCAGAGTCTTTTCCAATGAGTCAACTCTTTGCATGAGGTGGCCAAAGTACTGGAGTTTCAGCTTTAGCATCATTCCTTCCAAAGAACCCCAGGACAGATTTCCTTCAGAATGGCCTGTTTGGATCTCCTTGCAGTCCAAGGGACTCTCAAGAGTCTTCTCCAACACCACAGTCAAAAGCGTCAATTCTTCAGCACTCAGCTATGAAACACTGGTGAAAGAAATCAAAGAAGACAGTAATAGATGTTCATGGATCAGAAGAATAATATAGTGAAAGTGAGTATACTACCCAAAGCAATCTATGTATTCAATGCAATCCCTGTCAAGCTACCAATGGTATTTTTCACAGAGCTAGAACAAATAATTTCACAATTTGTATGGAAATACAAAAAACCTCAAATAGCCAAAGCAGTCTTGAGAAAGAATGGAACTGGAGGAATCCACCTGCCTGACTTCAGGCTCTACTACAAAGCTACAGTCATCAAGACAGTATGGTATTGGCACAAAGACCGAAATATAGATCAATGGAACAATATAGAAAGCCCAGAGAAAAATCCATGCACCAATGTACACCTTATCTTTGACAAAGGAGGCAAGAATATACAATGGATTAAAGACAATCTCTTTAAGAAGTGGCACTAGGAAAACTGGTCAACCACTTGTAAAAGAATGAAACTAGAACACTTTCTAATACCATGCACAAAAATAAACTCAAAATGGGTTAAAGATATAAATGTAAGACTAGAAACTATAAAACTCCTAAAGGAGAACACAGGCAAAACACTCTCTGACATAAATCACAGCAGGATCCTCTATGACCCACCTCCCAGAATATTGGAAATAAAAGTAAAAATAAACAAATGAGACCTAATTAAACTTAAAACCTTTTGCACAACAAAGGAAACTATAAGCAAGGTGAAAAGACAGCCTTCTGAATGGGAGAAAATAATAGTAAATGAAGCAACTGACAAAGAATTAATCTCAAAAATATACAAGCAACTCCTGCAGCTCAATTCTAGAAAAATAAATGACCCAATCAAAAAATGAGCCAAAGAATTAAGCAGACATTTCTCCAAAGAAGACATACAGATGGCTAACAAACACATGAAAAGATGCTCAACATCGCTCATTATCAGAGAAATGCAAATCAAAACCACAATGAGGTACCATTTCACACCAGTCAGAATGGCTGCGATCCAAAAGTCTATAAGCAATAAATGCTGGAGAGGGTGTGGAAAAAAGGGAACCCTCTTACACTGTTGGTGAGAACGCAAACTAGTACAGCCACTATGGAGAACAGTGTAGAGATTCCTTAAATAACTGGAAATAGAACTGCCTTATGACCCAGCAATCCCACTGCTGGCCATACACACTGAGGAAACCAGAATTGAAAGAGACACGTGTACCCCAATGTTCATCGCAGCACTGTTTATAATAGCCAGGACATGGAAGCAACCTAGATTTCCATCAGCAGATGAATGAATAAGAAAGCAGTGGTACATGTACACAATGGAGTATTACTCAGCCATTAAAAATAATACATTTGAATCAGTTCTAGTGAGGTGGATGAAACTGGAGCCTATTATATGAGTGAAATAAAAAATACAGAGCCAGAAAGAAAAACACCAATACAGTATATTAATGCATGTATGTGGAATTTAGAAAGACAGTAACAATAACCCTGTATGTGAGACAGCGAAACAGACACAGATGTATAGAACATTCTTTTGGACTCTGTGGGAGAGGGAGAGGGTGGGATGATTTTGGAGAATGGCATTGAAACATGTATAATATCATATGTGAAATGAATCGCCAGTCCATGTTCTATGGATGATACAGGATGCTCAGGGCTAGTCACTGGGATGACCCGGAGAGATGGTATTGGGGGGGTGGGGGAGGTGGGAAGGGGGTTCATGATGGGGAACATGTGTACACTGTGGTGGATTCATGTTGATGTATGGCAAAACCAATACAATATTGTAAAGTAATTAGCCTCCAATTAAAATAAATAAATTTACATAAAAATAAATAAATATAAGAAAATAAAAGACTATATATTGTCACCCTGCTTCCTACTTCTATGCACAGTACATCATGTTAAGTGCCTGGTTGTATGCATCACAAGTTAGAGTCATGATTGCCAGGAGAAATAGCATATGTATCAGAAATATCAGATAACCTCACCTATGCAGATGATATTACCGTTATGGCAGAAAATGAAGAGGAACTAAAGAGCCTCTTGATGAAGGTGAAAGAGGAGAGTGAAAAAAACTAGCCATAAGCTCAAATTCAAAAAGTAAAATCATGGCATTCAGGCTCATCATTTCATGGCAATAGATGGGGAAGAAATGCAAACAGTGACAGATTTTATTTTCTCAGGCTCCAAAATCACTGCGGACAAGTGACTGCAGCCATGAAATTAAATGTCACTTGCTTACTCCTTGGAAGGAAAGCTATGACAAACCTGTGCTGTGTGCTCAGTCACTTCAGTCTTGTCTGACTTTTTGCTACCTATGGACTGTAGCCCACCAGGCGCCTCTGTCCATGGGATTCTCCAGGGACGAATACTGGAGTGGGTTGCCATGCACTTCTCCAGGGGATCTTCCCAACACAGGAATCACAAACCTAGACAGTATGTTAAAAAGCAAGACATCAGTTTGTCTACAAAGGTCCCATATAGTCAAAGTTATGATTTTTCTCGACCATAAAGCAAGATGGACCATAAAGAAGGCTTAGTGTCAAAGAACTTATGATTTTGAACCATGATGCTGGAGAAGACTCTTGAGAGTCATTTGGAGTGCAAGGAGATACAACCAATCCATCCTAAAGGAAATCAATCCTGAATATTCATTGGAAGGACTGATGCTGAAGCTGAAGCTCCAATTCTTTGGCCCCCTAATGCCAAGAGCCGACCCATAGGAAAAGACCCTGATGCTGGGAAAGATTGAAGGCAGTTGAAGAAAGGGATAACAGAGGATTAGATGGTTCGATTGAATTACCGATTCTACCGACATGCGTTTAAACAAACTCTGGGAGATAGTGAAGGTCAGGGAAGCCTGGCGAACTTCAATCCATGAAGTCACAAAGAGTCAGACATGACTGAGAAACTGAAAAACAACAAAGAAAATCCCGATTTTACTTTGTAGACATCCAGTTAGTGCCACCTGCATTATTTCATAGTGTGTGTTTATTGATTCCTAAGCAAGCAATCTCTGTATCTCGCAAAAGGTAAACAGACGCATGCCTTATCCTTAAGGAAATGACATTTTGCAGTTAGAACTTCCACTGGGATTTCCTTCTGGTACCCAAATTCTGCCAATTGAAGGGGCAGAAACAAAAGAAAAAAGTCACTGATGGTTAGCGCATTTGTTTTGTTTTGCTTTGTTTTGTTTAACAAGTACATGCTAAACTTGCTGCTACTGTAGAATTTGAAATCTGGGTAGTAATGCATCTGCACATCACTCAATTCTTGACTTCAGGCAAAGTAATTTATATAGATAACAGCTGCTCCAAGTTCAAGGAGAGAGAAAGTGTGAGAGGGAGCGTATGACACTGTGTAGTTTTGTGAAACAGGACCCTGACCTGGCACATCCAATGTTGTTCCAGAGAAAAGGTCCTCAGCAAAGGAATTTTGTTTGAATGTGTGTGATCCAGACTGCAGGCACACATGAGAGAAACAGAGGCTCTTGTTCAGGGAGGGTACAAGGAAATGAGGTGTTTTTCTGGAAGCAATGAGCATTTGTTGAGCTGACACAGGGCAATTTTCTAAGACAGACTAAGAATGATGATGGTAACCTTTTTAAGAGTTGATTCATACTCAGTCCAAGAAAACATCATCATAATGAGGACACTTAATATCAAGGGCCAACAGAAGAGAGTCATATAAAATTGCTTCTATGTAGGCTGGTGAACTAATAGTTTAGGCTGTCCAGAAGATTGGTGTGGAAGAGAGAATAAATGTACATGTGTACATTACTTGGTGGGAGAATCCACGGAAGAGATGAGAAGAAGAAAGTGGAAGCAGTACTTAGTTGTAGTACTGACCCAAACTGTAACCAAAAGTGGGGTCTGGATGCTCACTGCTTGAAAGTCAATACTGGAGAGGAAAGCTGGTAGAAAGTAAAGTTTTCTTTATTTTGGAGGTTGCCAACTTGGGGAGAGGGCAGACTCCTGTCCAAAGTGACAATCAGTGCTCAACTTTTAAAGGGGGGGTTCAGGAGCGTATAGGCAGAAGGAGGGGGCTACATGCAAAAACAGCAGTCAGTCCTAACAGTGTTTTGAAATTGGTCATGAAGTGGTCTGATTAGCATCATCTGGATTGTTTTGGGTACAATTATCTTCAGTTCTGGGTGGATTTGTTCCCATTTCTTTGGGACCAGTTCTCCCAACTGTGATAACTTATGTAATGGCTGCAATCTGGTCATCATGTAGTAAACTTCCAACTGGTGGAAGTTTCAGTATGTACAAGACAGCTCATAGGGGATGGCTCAGAATATTATCATATACCCTGAGAAGGAACTAAAGGTCCTTGACTTTGTTTAGTGGCTAAACTATTATTTTGTCCTGTTTGACTGCTTTCCTTCCTTTCTGCATCTTCTCACTTCTCTGATTAAATTTATTCTGTGACTAAGGTTTTTCTACAGACAAAGGCAGGCAGAGGACATGGGGCAGGGGAGGAAGGACCATATATCCTTGCTCCATTATCAAAATAGTCTAATCAAATAGCTCATTTTAGGATTTTTAGGGCTTTGAAGGTATCCAGGCATTGAAGGTCAAGAGATCCCAGTCTGACTCCTGGCTCTGGAATTGATTCTTGACTTTGGCCAAAGCAATTTCTTTGTCATTAAGTTTCTTCAACTCTGTAATGTGAATAATAGGAAGAATTTCTTCTTTCCAAATGAATATTAAATGAGTTAGTTATACAGTTTCTAGCATATAGTATGTTTCAATTTTTTTTTTTAGAATTGGAAGCGTTGTTCTGATTCTTAAATACATTGCTTAATCTAGATTAAGTGCAAGCCTCAGAAACATGATTCTCAGCTATTTTAAGAATAACTTCTTTTTATTACTATGTTTCTTGTGGTTCTTTTCCCAAGTTTATAGTAAACTCTAGGCAAGAAAAAGATAAATAAGATAAAAATTTATGAGACCAACAGCTGAAAATTCAAACACCTTCAAGGGCCAGAAAGGCAGTCTGAAAGAATGAAATTGTCCTAGTAGGGAATGGGGCCAAGTGGACAGTTCTTATCCTGTCATAAAGGAACTGATCCCAGGGCAGCTGAGCTTTGTCAAGCAGGAAGTAGCTTTTTTGTTAACAGGTCTTCAGATTTTTAAATGGAAGGCTTACTAGAATTTTTTAAATTATTCATATTTATTTACTCTGGGCCAAACCCAGTGCCAAAATAAGGGTATGGTCTTTTTTGTTTTTAAGTTGAAGTATAGTTGATTTACAAAGTTGTGTTAGTTTCCGGTGTACAGCAGTGATCAGTTATACAGATACATATTTTTTTCATATCCTTTTCTGTTATAGGCCATTACAAAATATTGAGTGTACTTTCCTGTGCTAAACAGCAGGACCTTGTTGGTTACCTATTATATATAGTAGTATGTATCTATCCATAGGGTCACAAAGAGTGGGACATGACTGAAGTGACTGAGCACAGCACCCACAAGAAATTTAAACAAGTATTTACTGGGTCTCCTGTTGTAGCAGGAGAGAGTGAGAACAAGTAATATGTTCCCTTGCTTGCTTTCTGAGTAGGGATCTAGCTGATTTCTTATATGGTGTGAAGGTAGGGACAGGTCCAGGAGTCAGGCCAGAGGGATGGTTTAGGTGGAATCAGTCCTGAATATTCACTGGAAGAACTGAGGCTGAAGTTGAAGCTCCAATACTTTGGCCTTGATGCCAAGAGCTAACTTGTAGGAAAAGCCCTTGATTCTGGAAAATACTGAGGGCAAGAGGAGAAGGCGGTGACAAAGGATGAGATGGTTGGATGGCATCATTGACTCAATGGACATGAGTTTGAGCAAACTCTGGGAGATAGTGAAGGACAGGGAAGCCTGGTGTGCTGCAGTCCATGGGGGTCACAAAAAATCAGACGCAATGGAGTGACTGAACTAAATAGATGGTGTTGTGTGCAGGGGGCATGCACAGTACTCTGTTCTGATTTTTCAGAAGTGGGAGTTGGGTTCTTTCGTTTTTTTTTTTTTTTTTTGTATCTTGTTGTCCATAAATTTGGAGTGGGAAATGGCAACCCATTTCATTATTCTTGCCTGGAGAATCCAATGGACAGAGAAGCTCGCTGGGCTATAGTCCATGGGGTCACAAATAGTCAGACCCAACTGAGCGACTGAGCACACCCCCACATCCATAATTTGCCCAATTGTGAACACACACAGTTATTTTCAGTCCCTTACAGTTTCTTTGTATTTTGTTGCTCGAGAAAACATTTCTCCAGGTGCAAGCACTGCAGCAAATAAATGATCATCCCAGGTCCCAGCTTTTCTCAGTTTAAGGAATTAAAGTGAGGGTGAGAAGAATTCAAGACTGTGGCTCTTAGTGTGGAGAGATGCTGATGGATCCAAAGATAATTAAGGGTGCAGATGAATAGGACAGGACTGAGGGAGAAGGACGTGAGTGAGAAAGGGGAGTAAAGATTGTGGCAGCATTTTCTGTATAGTATTCAAGTTCCAGGGAAGATTCACACCTCCACCAACACAACGCAAAATAGGTGACCTTATCAGAAAAGGGAGCATGCTTACCACCTGATTGGGCATGACTGTGTGGGTGGGGAGCATCTTTCTTGAAGCACTCTATTCTTAGTATACAATATTGCCTCTCCATAAGAAAAAGGAGCCTAACCTCTAGTTTTTCTCCCTCTTAAAGAATAAAAAGCAGCCAGGAGAAAATGGAAATTTAATTCATTGTGCAATTTGGTTCATATTCATTGTGTCATTGTGTTTTACCAGAATCTGCAATTGAAATGACCCCCTTTTTTCAGGTCATTCTCACCATACTTTATATGTCTCAAACACCAAGGAGTGTATTTCTGCTAGAAACACCATACTAGCCACTTCTTCATTTATAAACGTGTTGACTAAGTCACACACAAGCAAATGTGTAATAGATCTTGCATTCTCCACCTCTGCTTAGAAGAAAAATGCCACTAACAAGATATATGAAGAGTTATACAAATCCACCACAGGCAGTGACTACAAAATAAGGGGAAAAATAAAACAAAACATTTGCCTACATAAATTCTCCTCTCTTTATTCTACACCATCTCTAGGAAAGAAATAATGAACCTTTCTTCATGATCTGCTTGTGTTTATAATTGATTTATCTTGTGGTTGAAAGGAGATTTACTCACTAAAATTGAGACAGACAGGAGAAAGCAATTTGGGTTTGACCTTCTGGCCTGCTTGGGTATCACTTATCAGAACTGAAAACAGAGTGGAGTTCTATCACTCCTTCAGAATAAAACATTAAATTAATTCTTTAGAAACATTTTGTCCCGATCTTGCAGGAGCAGCCAGTGAATACTGTACATATATTTATGGATCTGATAACCTGGTGTGATTCAGAGATGGCAGAATTCTCCCCACTTTCAACTCTTGCTTTTTGAAAATCCTTTTTATGTGTTTATTTTTATTTGTTTATATTGCTGTACCAGGTCTTAGTTGCAGCATGTGAAATCTAGTTCCCTGCCCTGGGATTGGACCCTGTATCCCTGATTGGGAGCTGGGAGTCTTAGCCACTGAACCACCAGGGAAGTTCCTCAACCCTATTGCTAACTAACATTTTGTCCAACCTGCCATGCTTGCAGATATTTTGTTCACATTATATGTTCATTTATCTAACTTACAGCTTTGTTTCTTATTTATTGTAATATTCCTGGTCAGAGATAACATATTTAGAATTCATATTTGTATCCACTTTGATATGAGTATATTTTTATCGAGTCACTTGCTGGACCAGGATTTAATAAAATTTTAGCATGAATGATTACAAATAAATGAGGCTCAGAAAGGAGAGATGATTTATACGATAAACAAATACCACCTTATTACTGCCATTGTTTTCCAACTTACCTTTCCTCCATTAGGACACTCTGTAGACCTTGGAGACTTTAATGTGTCCTCCATTTTTCCAAGCAACTGTAGGCTTTAGGCCAAAGCATTGAACTTGAAATAGAATTTGTGTTTTGTAAGGACAGGCTGACTCTGTATTCTCTCTGAACTCTCCCAGAATTCCCAACACCAAATCAATAACTACTGATGGAATTTGGCTTAATTCTTGGCTTATTCTCTCTGCACACATTTTTCTAATATCCTCTGGTTTAGGTTGGTAGAATTCTATGTTTCCAACAGTGACAAAACATTCTGTCACTTTGAATCTCCTCTGTTCCTGATTAATTTGCAACAAGCGTTGCAACTCTTTCTGAAGCCTTCAAGATGTACCCTCAGGTGAAAGTTGGGTTGCAATTCTTTTCTGCATTCCAGAAGAAGAAATTTATTTTCAAAATAATGATTTGGGGGTAATCACTGGGAGATATATATACATATACGTGCATGCACACAGACACAGTCTACTAGTTCTAATCATTGTGAGGCTCAAGAGAAAAGAACAATGATTAAGGATGTAGCATATTCCATAATCTAAACTAAGCCTTGTAAATAAACACATGAAATAGACTGATTCTTATTTTAGAGATCAAGAAGCTGAGGCTTAAGGTATTCAGTCATTATGTGGTCATTATTGTCATTAGGTCTAATGGCTATTGGCATGGAGTTTGACGCCATGTCTGTCTGGTCCTAACATCCATCTCTTTATAGTACTTGACACAATGCTGCATAAGCTTTACAAAGTGAAAGTTGCCCAGTTGTGTCTGACTCTGTGACTCCATGGACTGTTGCCCACCAGGCTCTTCTATCAATGGAATGCTCCAAGCAAGAATACTGGAGTGGTAGCCATGCCCTCCTCCAGGGGATCTTCCTCCCCCAGAGACCAAACCCAGGCCTCCTGCATTTCAGGCAGATTCTTTACCCTTTGAGCCACCAGGGAAGCCCAAGCTTTACAAAGCTTGTTGCCTTTTTCTAACTCAGTGTAGCAAACAGCTTGCTTCTAACATTGTCGGAGGGACAGTCCCACTCTGAGCATTCACCTTCAGATAAATGTCTGCTATAGACAAAGATTGGGGCGTCTCTGTTAGCTCAGTTGGTAAAGAATCTTCCTGCAATGGTGAGACCTGGGTTCAATCCCTGGGTTGGGAGGATCTCCTGGAGAAGGGAAAGGCTTCCCACTCCAGTATTTTGGCTTGGAGAAGTCCATGGACTGTAGTCCATGGGGTCACAAAGAGCCAGACACAAGTGAGCAACTTTCACATCACTTTAGAGGAAGAATACATTTTATTTCATTTGCAAGGAGCCCAGGCATCTGAAGTTTCTATGTTAAACATGTCAAGTGGAGGATTCCACATGGACCATAGTTTATTTTATTTTATTTATGTATTTATTTTTCGAGTGGGAGAGTACTTTTTCCAGCCTAGAAACACATGCCCTTTTCCCCAGGCTCTTTGAATTTCTAATTCTCACTGGAAACTTTAATAGAAAAGTCCAACACATCATGCCAACAGATTACTAATTAACTATTATCAGTTTGGGGATATTAAACCTCAAAAATGTGAGAACAGTACCTTATATTTTTTCTCCTTTTATTTTTCACTGCTCAGGGGGAACATCATCAAGACAGAAAGGCTTCCTAGGATGCATACGCTCCTTACACTTGAATGGGCAGAAACTGGACCTGGAGGAGAGGGCAAAAGTCACGTCTGGAGTTCGGCCAGGATGCCCAGGCCATTGCAGCAGTTATGGCAGCATCTGCCACAATGGGGGCAAGTGTGTGGAGAAGCACAGTGGATACTTCTGCGATTGCACCAGTTCACCATATGAAGGACCCTTTTGCAAAAAAGGTACAATAGAAATCTATGTTTTCCCCACAGGTTGTGTTTTAGTGCCTACAGATTGTAGACATGTCACAGGAAACTCATGCCCTTAGAGAGTCCTCAAACATTCATTTATTCTCCCTCAATTTCTCTCTCTGCAGACTCTTTGGATTGCTTCTCAACATAATTACATATACACATCCTTCATGTGTGTGGTGGAGAAGGAAATGGCTACCCACTCCATTATTCTTGCCTAGAGAATCCCGTGGACAGAGGAGCCTGGTGGGCTACAGTCCATGGGGTTGCAGAGAGTAAGACACGACTGAGGAGACTTAGCAGCAGCAGCAGCATGTGTGTGGATACTGGCAGTACAGTTGAATAGGATAGAGAGTAACAGGAAAACACACTTGATGTGGTCTAGAGCCAGCTGAGCCCTGGGAGAGGCGGCCTGTCATTTCTGTTGTACTAACTTTCCTAATTCCAATTTCTTCATCCACAAATGTGATCAAATAATCATAGAATCTAGCCCTGGAAAATCTTTAGAGACCTTGAAGCCATCCTGAATCATTTTTACAATAGGGAGTGTATAGGTAAGTTAATAAAATCCATATCATGTATTTAAAAAAAATAAAATCTCTCAATTCTGCAGGTGACATGAGTGGGGTCTGAGGCTTTAAAAGCCTTGCCCAAAGATTCACATTTAGTTCCTAGGGGGCTGAGAATGGAGCACAGGCATCAAAACCCCTGCCCTAGTACCTTTCCACACTTTCCAAATCCTATAAATTAATTTCATTGGCAAAAGCTAATCATGTTGGATACACACACTTGAACAAGGAATGATGCTTATGGTGTAAATTCTCTAGATAAGTTAAAACTGACTACAAACTATAAAAATTCACGATTCAGTATCAATACCTAGTGTTTTTCAACTAGAAGGACAATGATTTGGTCTACTATCAATCTTTGCAGACTCTCCTAAAGTTTATTCTATTGATGGAAAATAAAGATTGTTGAACAAAAAGTGTAAGCATTAGTTCAAGAGCAGCATTTAAACTATTAAAATAAAATATTTTAATCACTGTGAAACACCATTTACATACAAACAATGATAGGAATTACAAATAATTCTCATCAGTTCATGAAAACACATCTTTCAAACACCAGTAACAAACAATGTTTTATTTCATTCAACTTACTCCTAGAATTTAAAAATAATAGGGGAAAAAAACCTACTGAATGTTCTTTTTAAAAGACTGTAATTTAAACTCCTCATTCATTGATGCTGGCCTCCTCCCCAGTTAGTTTGAATCATTTGCTTGTTGTTACTGGAAAGCATTGTACTCCTTGGGAGAAAATTACCGGTACAAATTTTAGGGCCAGCAAAGTGTCAGGCATGCATGGAAGGCTGAGCTAAAGCAGGTCCTGTGTTGTTGGGCTGTTCATGTGAGCTCCCGGGTTTTAACATTGGTGGAAGTCTGTGGAATAATTTCCCCTGAAATTTGGAATGCCACCCTTAGACTGGCTCTACATGCTAGAAGAAGCAAATGCAGAAAAAGCATTAGCAAGCCCAACTCACTAAAATCTGCTAGCATTATTTTACAAGATCTATAACCAAGTGTTAGTTTGGGAAAAAAATAAAATGTAAAGAAAAATGAGAGAACTCTATGCATTTCTCCAGAGACATTTTTCAAACATCTCATAGATCATCTCACTCTAAGTTTAGCCTAATTTCCCATTGGTTCCTTTCTCTGAAACAACTCCTATTCATTATCTTCTGTCCATGCCACTGCATCTTTTGACTGTATTTGTTGAAATATCTGCTGTGCTCTCTCCCCACGTTTTAGTGTGATCTATAAGAAAAATGGACAAATATGTACTTAGCCTTTTCAGCTTGCATCATATTTCACTGTTTGTGAACTTTCTCCCTATCTCATAAATCTAAGGAAACAATTCCCTTTATATTCTGCAGTTGCAAAGTATGTAAGATGAACCTTCTATCCACATCTTTGAGCCATGTCAGTTGACTCTGGGAAATGTGGCTTTGGAGTGAAATGGGAACCCTTAGCTCCAAGATTGTCCTAGACAAGGCTGTTCTCTACTGGAAGAGGCTTCTATGCTAACCTTCCATATATATTTTAGGGGATGCAAATCTTGGAAATATCTAGGGTGGAATTAAGAACATTTGTCCATGACAAGTGACTGGCCTAGAACCACCATCTATTGACCAATTTTATGTTTCTGATCTGGATATAAACAAGTAATAATCACAAATTAGCTATGACTTATGGACTGCAGCTTTTATTCCATATGCCCAAGGTATGAAGGAAGAAGTAATAATACATTTAACATATGAGAACTCTGACAGTCATATTGGTTTAGTGACTTACACTTTTTAACCCTAATTTCATCCTATTACCACAAGAATGTGGTCAGTCAGTTCAGTCACTCAGTCATGTCTGACTCTTTGTGACCCCATGAATTGCAGCATGCCAGGCCTCCCTGTCCATCACCAACTCCTGGAGTTCACTCAGACTCACATCCATTGAGTCGGTGATGCCATCCAGCCATCTCATCCTCTGTCATCCCCTTCTCCTCCTGCCCACAATCCCTTCCAGCATCAGAGTCTTTTCCAATGAGTCAACTCTTCTCATGAGGTGGCCAAAATACTGGAGTTTCAGCTTTCCAAAAGACACCAGGGCTGATCTTCTTTCAGAATGGACTGGTTGGATCTCCTTGCAGGATAAGGGACTCTCAAGAGTCTTCTCCAACACCACACTTCAAAAGCATCAATTCTTCGGTGCTCAGCTTTCTTCACAGTCCAACTCTCATATCCATACATGACCACTGGAAAAACCATAGCCTTGACTAGATGGACCTTTGTTGGCCAAGTAATCTCTCTGCTTTTCAATATGCTATCTAGGTTGGTCATAACTTTTCTTCCAAGGAGTAAGCACCTTTAAATTTCATGGCTGCAGTCACCATCTGCAGTGATTTTGGAGCTCCCTAAAATAAAGTCTGACACTGTTTCCAATGTTTCCCCATCTATTTCCCATGAAGTGATGGGACTAGATGCCATGATCTTTGTTTTCTGAATGTTGAGCTTTAAACCAACTTTTTCACTCTCCACTTTCACTTTCATCAAAAGGCTTTTTAGTTCCTCTTCACTTTCTGCGATAAGGGTGTTGTCATCTGCATATCTGAGGTTATTGATATTTCTCCCGGCAGTCTTGATTCCAGCTTGTGCTTCTTCCAGCCCAGCGTTTCTCATTATGTAGTCTGCATAGAAGTTAAATAAGCAGGGTGACAATATACAGCCTTGACGTACTCCTTTTCTTATTTGGATCCAGTCTGTTGTTCCATGTCCAGTTCTAACTGTTGCTTCCTGAATTAAAAAAAAAAGAGAGAGAGAGAAACACACAAAACAATAAAAAATAGGATTCAAATATGTAAGGTTTTTTATTGTTTTGTTTGTGTGCTTCTCTCTTTTTTTATTATTGAGATGTAATTTACATAACCAAAATATATGCTTCTAAAATGTGCAATTCAGTTTTTTTTAATATGTTTACAAAGTTACACAACTATTAGCACTCCATAATATGTTAATAAAATGGAATAGATAGAATTTCTCAGCTACCACTAAATGCAAAGGAAAGAAATACAAGAAAATTGGATTTTCTTTTTGGTAGTTGTTTTTGAATGATAAGATTGTTTTTTTTTTTTTTTTCTAGATTTCTGAGTATATTTTCAAATAGAATTCCAAATATACTATCTAATGTTTTTAATCAGCATTCCTATATAATTCATTTTTAATGATTGCAGTATATTCTATCTGGTGGAATGGCTTTTGTGTATTTAACCCATTCTATCACTGGGGCATTTTACTGAAGCGACCATAGGACTCTGGTACCAGACCTACATGTGTTCAGAATTCTGGCTCATCTACAGTCTACACTGTGTGATGCTGGTTGTGTAATTCAACCTCATGATTCCATGGTTTTGTCACATGTAATATGTGAAAAATTTAGAGATTCTTTGTGAATTTCTGCCATGGAAATTTAACAAACACTTCACAAAGCAATTGAGATCATACCTGGCATATAAAGTGTTAGTAAATTGCCCGTATCATTATTTGGGAATAATCATCCCAAATAATGTATCATCATTATTTTAGATTAGCCCAAATTTTGTACACAAAAAATGCTATAGAACTTCCCTGGTGGCTCAGATAGTAAAGTGTCTGCCTACAATGTGGGAGACCTGGGTTCAATCCCTGGGTCAGGAAAATCCCCTGGAGAATGAAATGGCAACCTACTCCAGTACTCTTGCCTGGAAAATCCCATTGATGGAGGAGCCTGGTAGGCTACAGTCCATGGGGTCGCAAAGGGTCAGACACGACTGAGCAACTTCACTTTCACAATGCTATGATAAGCATATATATTGATTATTCCCTTATTAATGGAATTTCAATGCAAAACAGTATACATATATTTAGTAATTAAGCAATTGTCAAAAACTTACTGAAAAAATGATATGATATATACCTTCCTGCCAACTTGTATTTTTTTTTTTTTACTTTTTATTGCAGAAAAATTAAATTATGTACTGCAGTAAAGAGAAAGGTTCCAGAACTTCCAGGCATCCCTTACTTAGCTTCAACTGTTATTAACTCATGATCATTTTTATTTCATCTATAAGCTATCATCCCTCCTCCTCTTTTATTATAGTGAAGCAAATTCCAGGTATCACATAAGTTCTTCTGTAAATATTATAATATGAATTATTAAAAGATAAGAACTCATAAAAACATGTATCCACAGACTGGTATTAATAAGAAAATTTTAATGATTTTTGAATACTGTGAAATATCCACTCAGCATTCAAATTATCATTTCTTTCATTTATTTTCAGTTTTTTTGAAGTTTTTCTAAATCAAGTGCAGCCTGACTGATTCTATAGAACTGCTAGCCTATTCATTAAGGCCTAATCTTTATACTTACTCTAATTCTAAATCTATTTCTATTATTAAGACCAGTTGTTTATTGAATTCCTACTATGTGCTGTTCCTTTGCATCCTTTCTTCCAACCCTTCTCCTCACCATGAGATTGAATTCATTCCTGTTTATGTTAGCCTGAGGTTGAGAGAATCACTTAGGAGAGCAGGAGAAGGTCATAGCACCAGGGTCCAGGCCCAGGTTAATCTGCTCCGAGGCTACCAGGGGCACAAGTTCTTTCCAGCATCACCTTGTCTCCTAGCACCTCCTCTGAATTCCTTGCACACTTTCAGACCTAGTCATTACCAAGCTCTTCTTTCAGTTCTTCTCAGGCTACTCCTGATCACAGAAGGCTCCACCTCTGGGATTCACTGTCTTTGTCATTCACACATCATATCCAAGGCCACATTCCATCAGTCTTATTTCTTTTCACATGTGTTCTGTCTTCTCCAAATCTAATCAGCACAGTTCTTTCCATGATGTAGGTGATGAAAGGATGTTGCCAATGTTGGTTATTGTGATCCTAGAGTTTTATGATGGTTATTAACAATAAGCGCCTTCAAGTGAAGATTTTTCTGACATTTAGCCCAGTGGTTTCAGATGTTCAGGTTAATCAGAGGGCTTAAATATGATCAGAGAACTCAAACTCTTAGATTATAAAAGAAAAGAAACAGGGAATAAATCAAATTCATGTGTTTCGCTGAATTTAAATGGAAATTCACAGTGTCTAAGTAATAAAAATAGTTATAACTGAGGCTAGGGAAGGAGGAAAGAGAAATTTGATAGGACAACTCTAGTTTAAAAAGTGTTTTTCATTTTAATTTACTGTCCCAAGTATAAAGAAAAATGTAATATGAATGCCCATTTAATATTCTTAGTATTTAATATACAGAATGATCTGAATTACACTTATATTCAAACACACACACAAACATCCCATAAAGGCCATTACTATTTTAACTAGAAGATAGTAGCTCAAAATGCCGGCCACATGTCCCTGAAAAGATTCACTTATGAAAAGAGCTTGAAAAAAAAGAAGAAACATGCTTAAATCAAGCTGATGATCAGCTAGAATCCTCCCAGTTACCAGTTTCTGTGTATATCTCTGTAATGAGGAGTACTGATGCTATTCTAATCTGCATGAGACATACAAAACACTCTCTCTTGAACTTTTAGCGAAGAAGGAACCGGTATTCCCAACCTGCTAAGCAATATGCATAAATATGCCACTTAAATTTTCTTTTGACACCATTACAGACTGTTACAGAATTTTCACAAAAGTAGAACAAATCTGCAGTGGAATTAGAATACAAAAGCCAGATTATTTATGTTCTAGGTGCCACTGATTCAATCAGAGAATTTCATGGGGATAGTCAACCTATCATTCAGGAAAAAGAGAAATTAATCATGTTAATATAGATTCACATGTTTTTCTTTAACCAACAAGGACCTATTGTATATCAGGGAACTATACTCAATATTTTGTAAAAACCTATAAGGGGAAAGAATTTGAAAAGAATAGATACACATATATGTATAACTGAGTCACTGTGCTGTACACCTGAAACTAACACAATATTGTAAATCAACTATCCTTCATTTAAATAAGTAAAATAAAATAATTGATCTAGGAGTTGGATACCTGTGCCTTTCCTACTGTTTCCATGGATTTCCTCTCTTCCATTTCTGTTGGTCCTCACACTTTTTGCAATACCATAGAGAATTACTTTCTCTCCCAGTATCCCACTCTCAGTAGTTTTGCGCCCAATCAACATCCTCCCAACCCATGAGAAAAACATACAAATTGTAAGGATTTCAGTTTTGAAGGAAAGAGAATCCAATGCAGTTTATTTCTACTGTGCAGGAGGTAGGGACATCTCATCTTTGTTTCTAAAGAAATCAACCTGGCACATGGTAGTTATTCTGCAAATATATGTGAAACCAGGCCTACATTTCACAATGAACATCTGAGCTTTCTCTTCTAGCCATGCAACCTTGTTCAAGGTGATTAACCCTGGCAAGCCTCATGTTTCTGCTTTGTAAATAGGAATGATGATTTCTGCTGCTTTAAAATTATCGTGGGAAACGTATTCTATAATTCATGTAATCGTCACACAGTGACCAAAGTGTAGGAAAGAAGGAGTAAACAAGCAATGATGACTCTCCTGAATGTTTCAGTGTGTGCTTTCCTCTCTGATATTTTGCAGAGGTTTCTGCGTTTTTGAGGCTGGCACTTCAGTCACTTACATGTTTCAAGAACCCTACCCAGTGACCAAGAATGTGAGCCTCTCTTCTTCAGCGATTTACGCGGATGCAGCCCTATCCAAAGAAAACATTGCACTGAGCTTTGTGACAGCCCAGGCACCCAGCCTCTTGCTATATATCAATTCTTCTTCTCAGGACTTCCTGGCTGTCCTGCTCTGCAAGAATGGTGAGTTCCGATTACATGAAGCCTGTGGAGTGTCATTCTGGACTGGAGGGCCAGTGCATGCCCTCCAGAACTCTGCATAGTTTCAGTTTTAATTTGGTCCCACTGGGCAGCTTATTTCCAGATCTCCAGACCAACCTTTGGTTGTGTTTTACCTAATGAGTTGCATTGGTACTCAGGACCTGTGTCAATTCTCTGCTGAAGTTGCAAAGGCATTGGTTTTAATTTACTTTAAATATGTAGCAGTCATTCTTTAGTATTTATTCTGTGCTGGAATCAATTAAGAACAAAGGAGATCATCAGCATATCTGAATTTCAGAAGGACACGCATGACATATATCCTGTCATCTATGCTGCAGGATCCTTTACTGAGGGCTGTTAAAACAATTGGCATAAATGCAGGCTGTTTTAATACAAGGTGATTGCCTTGGTCTTAAAGAGAAGCAATATAAGTGAGTCATAACCTTGTGGAGTATGGGCTGGGTGCCGGGAATCAGGTGTTGGAAAGAATGCGGGCAAAATGAAATATGCAAAGATTAGAATAATAAAGGGATGAGAATCCAATTCATACAAGGAATGTTGATGGACATCAATACTGAATATTTTAATGTCTGTTAACAGAAATCAGGTTTCCTCTTCATATGACTTAATTCCACCCTGCAGTGATGAGAATCTTTTATGCAGTCATGGCCAAGGACACTTTGAGATCAAAATCCTAGAGCATGATTAGAACAGTCCAAGAGGACAGAGGTGGAGAGCCACATATTGTGTTCTCAAGGAATTCTTTCTCATGGTCGAGAATGTCTTTCTTCTCTTGTAACCTGCTATATAGTGAGATGAGTTTGGGCTTTTGGACCATCCACCACAGGGATGGACTATGGGGGTTGGGAGGGTGGCATACAAGAAGCCAGGGATACACTCTGCGCCCTCTCTAGACCTTAGATGGAAACTCTAGAAATTTCTCTTCCTCTATTTTCCTTGGATTTATTCTTCTATGTATCATCTTGCTTTCCAGTTTTTTATGACACAGAAAACTAAGAATAATATTCAGACCATGGGTTGAATCGGGCCTGATTTACAATAGCAACAATGGCTAACTCTAAAGGACTCATTCATTCTAAAAGCAACATGGAAGGGAAGAAAAAAGAGAGAAATAGGGATAATGAATGGTCAACCAAGAGTAAGAGTAATGGTCAACCAAATTAAGAGTAAGAGACTCTACAAGAGAAAAGGAAAACATTATATGTTATTAGACCTCTTATTTATTAGCAGATTTTATATGATTAGGATCATTATAGCAACATGTCAGTTTTTAAATCTTGCCACTATAATGTCTTTGTAAGGTCAATAAGGCTGGCTGAGGACACAGAGGCATGGATTAACTGATTAACCATGAGTTAGGCCAGCCAGCTAACTCATGACAGCTGGGACCAGATGCTGGGTCTCTGGATAATCAGTAATCTTTCCTCTAAACTAGATCATTCTCCTCTGATGTGACTGAATTATAGTCAGATGATTACAGAGATGAAAGATTTCCTCCAAAGCATCTTTTGGCTATGGTTCTATGGGCACTTGCTTATGGATACAGATAATGCATATCAAAAATATCTATATCAGATTACATATCTATTACTTTGTATACCTTATTATTTATATATACATATATCAAACTGTACACCTGGGCACTATTCTAATTAATTAATTAATTAATACAATTAATGTAAAGATCACTTAGGCCCAATACTCCTGTGTGATTTAGTGGTATTAATATAATTAGCATCTTAGGGTTGTAGAATCTAATGCATATAGTTGTTGTTCTTTGTTGTTTAGTCACTAACTCAAATCCAACACTTTTGTGACCCCATAGACTAGCTCACCAGACTCGTCTGTCTGAGGATTTACCACTGAGCCACCAGAGAAGCCCTAAGGCATGTAGACAGACATTCAATAACTTGCTTAAAATATCACAGTAAGAAGAGCTGGGTTTCAGTCTTTCCTCCTAAAATCTAGTAGATAGTCTGTAGCCTAAGGGATAAATTAAACATGTTATATATATATGTTATATATATATATATGTTATATATATATATATAAATAAATTGCTTGAAAAGCAGCACATTTTAAATAAACTTAATTGGGAAGACATTCTTTTTTATAATTGGATTGTAGGTGGTTTAAAATGTGTTAGTTTCAGGTGTCCTACATAGTCATTCAGTTATATATTAAACGATTTTCGGTAATTAAATTGTTAGTCACTTATTCGTGTCCGACTCTTTGAGACCCCATGGACTGTAGCCCATCAGGCTCCTCTATCCATAGAAATCTCCGGGTAAGAATACTGGAGTGGGTGGCCATTCCCATCCTCGGGGGATCTTCCTGACTCAGAGATTGAGCCTGGGTTTCCTTCACTTCACGTGAATTCTTACTCTCTGAGCCATCAGGGAAGCCCAGTTATATATACATATCTATTATTTTCAGATTCTTTTCCCTTATAGGTTATTATAAAATATTGAGTATAATTCCCTGAGCTATACATTATCTATTATGTTCAGATTATTTTACCTTATTGGTTATTGTAAAATATTGAATATAGTTCCCTGTGCTATATAGTAGGTCCTTGTTGGTTGGAAGGCAATCATGAATTCTTTCTTAACCTCTATTTTCTTATACTCTTAAGCCTCACTTCACTGAAAGCTCTACCTACCCTAAAGGCATTTACATGCTTGAAACCCTGGCTAAATGCTGGAAGCAAGGAGATACATATGCCGTGTTTGTTGGCTTAAGCTTAAATCTCAGGGCTGGTGTAAAAGTCTTACAGGTCACTCAAATATATAGGAAATGGATTTCCAAGCTGTGGTTAGTAATAGAGTGTTCTCCCTCCCCTCACTCAGTTTCAGAGAATTAGTATTCCCCACCTCCACCTCATCCCACCCCAAGGTTCTAGGAAACTCTTGTTGAAGCGCTGGAAGACTCAGTGATTCAGGGTGCTGGACATTTCCTGCTATCTCTTTTTCCTCCAGAGAAACAACTAAGATGTGTGCTCATTCATTCATTCTTTTTTTCTAACTGAAGCATAGCTGCTTTACAATGTTGTACAAAAAAATGAATGGAATACACACATACATATATCCCCTTCCTATGGGACCTCCCTCTCCTCTCCACAATCCCAATCCTCTAAATCGTCAGAGACAACCAAGCTGAGCCCCCTTTGCTATACAACAGCTTTCCCCTAGTCATATCTTAACGCTACTCTTTCAGTTCATCCCACCCTCCCTTCCACCCCTGTGTCTACTAGTTCATTCTCTACATCTGAGTCTCTATTCCTGCCCTACAAATAGGTTCATCTGTATCACTTTTCTACATTAAACATACATGTATTAATATACGGAGAAGGCAATGGCACCCCACTCCAGTACTCTTGCCTGGAAAATCCTATGGATGAAGGAGCCTGGTAGGCTGCAGTCCATAGGGTCGCTAAGAGTCGGATACGACTGAGCGACTTCCCTTTCACTTTTCACTTTCATGCATTGGAGAAAGAAATGGCAACCCACTCCAGTGTTCTTGCCTGGAGAATCCCAGAGACGGGGGAGCCTGGTGGGCTGCCATCTATGGGGTCGCCCAGAGTCAGACACGACTGAAGTAACTTAGCATTAGCAGTAGTATTAATATATGATATTTGTTTTATTTTCCTGATATTTCATTCTGTATGACAGACTCTAGGTCCATTCACATCTCTACAAATTACCCAATTCCATTATTTTTATGTCTGAGTAATATTGTTTTATTTATACATATCACGTCTTCTTTATTCATTCATCTCTTGATGGACATTTAGGTTGCTTCCATGCCCTGGCTATTGTAAATAGTGTTCCTCTGAATATAAGAGTGCACGTGTCTTTTTGAATTATGGTTTAATCTAGGTATGTGTCCAGGAGTGGGATTGCTGTGTCTCTGGGTGATTACTAGTCCCCCGGCATAGGATCAGGACCTAGGGAGACTGACCAAAATAAGCAGGATACAGTATACAGTGCTGTCTCAAAACAAGAAAGAAGAGAGACTCAAACACAACCTTCAGCTTTTTCAAAGACAGTCTAGATAAAGGGACTTTAGTTGACAAGATTCTCAAGCAATCTAGCTGTAAGTTAGATTTTGCCTAACTTTAAGGATGAATTTACTAAAAATTCAGAGATTATAACTGTAGAGTAATATACCTGGTAAAGAATCTGCCTGCCAATGCAGGAGATGCAAGTTAGATCCCTGGATCAGGAAGATCCTCTGAAAAAGGAAATGACAACCCACTTCAGTATTCTTGCCTGGAAAATCCCATGTACAGAGGAGCCTGGCAGGCTACAGTTCATGGGGTCACAAAAGAGTCGGACATGACTTAGCAAATAAACAACAACAAAATACATTGTGTGACAGTGAGTTTGTCATTGGAGGTCTTCAAAAAATAATTACATGGTTTGTTAAAGAAACTATAATAACTCTAGCAGTGGATGGCAGAGAAAAATAACCTCTTAATTTCTTGGCAAGTTTTAGGTTTTGTGATTCTCTTTTCCACGTCTATGTAGTCTTACATTTGTATTTCTTTTTACTAGAGCTTCATTCATAGACTTGGAAATGCTTGTATAAGGAGTTAAGAATTGGTATTCTATAAGTTGGGCTTCCCAGGTAGTGCTAGTGGTAATGAACCCACCTGCCAATGCAGGAGACTTAAGATACTTGGGTTTGATCCCTGAGTAGGGAAGATCTCTTGCAAAAGAAAATGGTAACCCACTCCAGTGTTCTTGCCTGGAGAATCCCATGGACAGAGGATCTTGGTGGGCCACTGTCCATAGGGTTGTGAAGAGTCAGAGACAACTGAAGCAACTTAGCACACACACATTCTTTAAGTTAATAGCATTCTTTAATATTTTTCTTTAATTTTATATTGGGGTTGCAAAAGAGTCAGACGTGACTTAGTGACTAAATAATAACAAATAGTTGATTTACAATGTTGTGCTAGTTTCAGTATTCAACAAAATAATTTAGTTAGGCATAGTCATATATTTATTCTTTTCAGATTCCCTTCCATTATAGATTACTACAAGACATCAAATATAGTTCCCTGTGCTGTACAGTAGGTCCTTGTTGTGTATCTATTTTATATACAGTATAAAATAGTAGTAGTATAAAACACACAGTAGTGTGCATCAATTAGTCTCAAACTCCTAATTTATTCCTCCCCCCATTTCTACTTTTGTAACTGTAAGTTTGTTTTCTGAGTCTGTTTCTAGTTTGTAAATAAGTGCATTTGTATTATTCTTTTAGGTTCCACTTATAAGTTATATCATATGGTATAATATCTGTCTTTATGTCTAACTTACTTCACTTAGTCACAGAGAACAATACCTGTCTCCTTCATAAAGCTGGTATTAAGAAAGATGAATTACTGTGTAGAGATGTGCTGCTGATATTAGAAAATACTATATAGTATTTGTACACAATTATTATTACTGCAGCTTTGTAAATAGTAAGCCGACTAGCCAAGATTTTATTATTACCCTCATTTCTTCCACAGCAACATCAATAAAAAGAGATTTATTTTGGGAAAACAAGGGTTCCTACAATGTGTTTCCAGTATGTTCATAGTATTAGTGTTATGCGCAAGTTGCGAAATCTCCCAATGACCACCAGGGAGCCGGTATCCAATGCAAAAACAAGAGAGTTTTTTATTACCAAGCTCAAGCGGCTAAGGAGAGGAGCCCCGAGTTTTGGATTACACTGCTTTTATTGGGAATATTCAGGTGAAAGGGTAAAAAAAGGGGGTGTTCAGGCTGAAAGACTACTGATTGGTTACCCTCTTCAATAGGGTTGTGTGTGGATTTCTGATTGTTTTTTTTACATCCACAGTAAATCATTACTTCCAAGGTTAATCACAAAGGTAAATCATTACTTCCAAGGTAAATCACAAATTCTTGAACTTAAAGTCAGGAGGTTTAACCTAAGGGCTGATTGGCTCGTGCACAGTGGAGCAAGTTTAGGCAATATCCAAAGTCTAAGTCTGTTTGCCTGGTACCTTTGCAAAATGGAGCTCTTTTATAAGATGGAGTAGCTTAGGCTCTTCATTAGGTCACTAATCTCATTGCCAGTGAAAGATATGGAGAACACTGAATCATAGCAAATTAGAAATATTGCTAATACAACTTTGATACATTTCAGTGTAAAATATGCCTCCAAAAATATTAATGGAAGTAAAGAATTCTTACAGATTAAAAAAAAGAAGAAGAAGGAAGAGTAGGGCAGCAAAGATAGTAAACTTTGGGATAGCAATTAGGAAAGCAAAGACAGTTAATTTGAAAGAGTCTCTGGCAGGAATTTAAAAACTTTTTTGTTGGTGTATAGTTGATTTATAGTGTTGTGTAGTTTCACGTGTACAGCAATGGAAAGGATTTTATAATAGGATTGATTCATATCTTCTGAGGTGGAGGGAAATGTTTCCTGTTAGGACAGCTTTCTTAACCTTTCTTTGATTTAAGATACCTTTGGGAATATAGTGGAAATTATGAGGAGAGGGTCACTCTTAAAATGAGTCTTTCTTTGTTCCCTAGAGGAAGAAAATGCCCACAGCCAACATCATACAAAATGGCTTAAATTTTGGCACTCTGGGTTAAGAAGCCAGGGCCTGGAGACCAGTAGATGAGCTGTATAAATACTGAACAAATTCCTGGCTTGCAAATGTATTTAATAAGGGCATCCAGGCCAGAGGAGACAGAACAATGGAATTCAAAGCCATGCTTGTAAATTTCTCCCTGGCAGGGTTTAATCTGGCAGCTTTAGAATTCTCCTTTGTCCTTTATCATTGTTCTTGAATTTTCTCCAATTAGAGACATTCAGGTTAAGCTGTTGCTGTCTTTTCAAATGAAAACAGGTTCTTCCTAAAGGAAGAAAAGGATTTTAATTTCTGAGATGGCAGAACAGAGGCAGAAAGGGAGACATTTTGGGGTCAGAGAGTCCTTAGGAAATAGAAAGCAACTGTGCTTCCAGAACCTGGGGTTTGGGACCACAGGCAATGGCAATTGGAGGAAAGGGAGCAGTTGAGGGAGGAAAAGAGTTTAGAGAAGATGAGAATGTTCTAAAGAGACATTTAACTTTCACAGCATTTTATTGAGTGATGGCTCTGCCTTCCTTCAGTACCAGGAAGTTCTCCTTCATACGTGTCATTTAACAAATATTCACAGAGCACCTTCCTTGTGGCAGGCACTATTTCCTGTGTAGGAGAGACAGAGATATATAAGATCTTGTCCTGCCCTTAACCAGCCTAGTCTAGTGACAAAGTAAAAAGCAAACAAAGGCAACAATGTGTCATGTGTCATGGCTAGCATAGAGGCTCAGGTAGAGTGAGCAAGTCTTCCTGGGAGGTAGGGTCAGAAAACCCTTCGTGGAGGTAGTGACTCTTAAATTGGTCCCTGAAAGATGTCAGTGTTCTTTACATGACATTATACTTGTTAACAAAATAAGTTGTTTTGATTGTTCCTCATTTTCTCCTTTTTATTCCCGGTACTATGTTCGATACAGGATACAGGCTGCTTGGGGCTGGTGCACGGGGATGATCCAGAGAGATGATATGGGGTGGGAGGTGGGAGGGAGGTTCAGGATTGGGAACTCATGTACACCCATGGCTGATTCACGTCAATGTATGGCAAAACCGATACAGTATTGTAAAGCAAAATAAAGTAAAAATAAAAATTAAAAATTAAAAAAAATAAAGAAAATTACTTAACAAAAAAAAATATTCCCAGTACTTATGAAATATTTTTTTAACCAATCAATTCCCATTTCTACTCTTTTATCATCTGTTCTTCTCGACTCTTTGATGGCAGGTTAAAAAAAAATAAATTTAAAATGTGTGATCATTTTTAGACCATCAGTCTTGGGTGAAATGACTTCTGCACAAAATCCAAACAGGACTCCAGGTCACCTTCCCTCTGGCTCCTCAGCTGCCCTCCAGCACCAAATGGTATATCTATCTGACTTTCCTTTGGCAATTTCTTTTTATCATTTTTTTTTCTTTTTTTACTGTATGTCAATATATTCATAAGATGCACTGTCTGCATTTGTGATTGAACACAGCTTGGAGGGAATAATGATGAACCCAGACACTTCTTCACCTTTGGAACAGACTGACTCAAGGGAGATAGGGATGAAAAGGAATCCCGAGAGGGAGAGTCTTCAAAGTACAATCCTCAATAGCTGTAGCCAGGGCTACGGCTACTTTCTCAAGGGAGACTTTCAAAGTTTCATCTACCCCCATCACCCTGTCTCTGACACTGGCATATGCTTGAGATTCCTCAGAGTCACAAGAATTCTGATAAACAGCTTGAGAAAAGCATGCATCTGAAGGCATGTCTTCTTGGCCTTACTAAACCCCGATTGCTTTTATCTCTGGGCTTGTATCAAACAACGCTTTGCTGCTTGGAATTTAAAATTCCCAAGTCTTTGTATATCACCCTGACTTTGTTTGGGTTGGCTCATTTGCTACATTTCTGAGCTTTCCAGTCATTTCTTGCTTGGAGATACCAGGTCCTGCTGGACCTCTATCCTCTGCCTCACAGTAATATGACTGTGACCTTGAGAAGTCACTTCCTCTAGAGGAAGGACAGTGACATAGGTAGCAGCAAATGGTGTCTCCAGTATTATTATTCAGTTAGTCCACCATGCTGTGGGGTGGGCCTGAGAGGAGAAATGTAGCTGTGACAAAACTGAATTTTGGTCATGATTCTTAGGTCTGTAGTCTTTGTTGTAGGGGCTTAATGTTTTTGTGGTGTGCTCAGAAGTCCTTAAGGATTATTAATACTTTGGACTGAATCATGTCCCCATAAAAGGCATGTCTCTACTGTGTTTGTATTTAGAATAATGAGATAATGAGGTTAAATGAGGCTATAAGGGGGAACCCTGATCTGATAGTGTTAGTGCCAAACCAGACCTTTCTCTCACCCTCTTTCTCTCCTCTTTCTCTTTCTCCCCATCCCTATCTCTCTCTATCTTTCTATCACTGCCATGTGAAATCACAGTGAGAAGGTGGTTGTCTGTGAACCATGAATAGACTTCTTATCAGAAACTGAATTGACTGGCTCCTTGGTTTTGCCGACCTCCGGGACTGTGAGAAAAAAAAAAAAATGTTTTTTGGATTATTCAGTCTACAATATTTTGTTATAGAAGCTCAATCAGTCTATGATAAAGATAAATGAGATGATGCAAGAGTATGAGCTGCATAGACTGTAAAGCACAAAACACCATGTATTTTCTTACTCATGATTACAAAATAATATGAATTATCTGCATGCTTGGGTGAGCATGCATGTGAACTGTAGGCTTCAAGATAACTTGGATGCAATTTGAATACAAAGAGGACATAAACATTGTTCATTTGCTAGAGTCAGAGTACCTGATAAATTGGACATTCCCCTGAGGAAGGAAAAAGATGAGACATGGGTGCCCACCCTTCACATGAACTGCTGTCACCAGGCACAGATGGCAGCTTTTGATGTACAAAAACATGACATTAGAAAGAAATAAAAAACAACAACAACTTTAAGAACGACTTTCTCAAATGCTCTCTGAATGAGACCATGGGAAACTCGTCTGATGTTTCTAAAAGAAAGAGAGAGGAAGAAAACAAAATAAAACAAAAGAGCAAGGTATATGCATAGGATGGATGAAGACAGTTCTTCATCCTGAAAGACCAGTCCCAGCAGGACACAGCTGGAGAGACACAGTTAAGTACCTAGGAAATGCCCTCCCTCACCTCCAACCCCTCGGACTGTGGAGTGGGCTGAACAGCCTGTGCCAGTATCTAAGAAATCAAAATAGAGGGAATGGCAGCTACTGACTCTGTGTGCCAAGCCCTTGAGAAGAGAGGTAATCAAAAACTAACATAGAAGTAAGATGAACAAAAATAAGAAATTACCATTCAATCTACAAACATCTATTGAATACCTACTGGAAGCTGGGGTGACCATAACAAAATGTTGCAAACTGGATGGCTCCATCTACAGAAATGCATTTTCTCACAGTTCTGGAAACTGAACATCTGAGATTAGTGTGCCAGCAGGGTTAATGTCTGGTGGGGAGTCATCTGTTTGGTTGCAGACACCACTTTCTTGCTGTAGGACCACATGGCCTTTCCTCAGTAAAAGAGAGGAGAGAGGAGTGGAAGGGCTCTACACTGTCTCCTCTATAAAGGCATTTTTTTCCTGTTAGATCATTGTTCAACCTTTGTAATTTCATTTAACCATAATTACTTCCTTAGAGGGTCCATCTCCAAATACAGCTACACTGAGGATTAGGGCTTCAACATATGAATTTGAGGGGAATACAAACTTTCAATCCCTAATAACTATCATGAGCTGGACAAACTGTCCTTGATGCTGAAAACGGAAAAAAAAAAAAAAAAAAAAAAAAAGAACTAATATGGTGTAGCTGGCTTCTGGGTGATTCTTGAGGTTAGTTTCCATATACAATTGATTTTCATAATGTTAACACCTAACAGAGTACCTAGCATTTAGTTGGCCTCAGTATTCTTGGATGGAATTATGTATTTTGAGTCTAGTAGGAGAAAGAGGGATGTACTTAGTAAGTGTTGGGTGATAATCAAAGACTACCATAGGCTCCATGAGGAGACTTTATAGGTTTACAGACATCACTTTGCCAACAATGGTCTGTATAGTCAAAGCTATGGTTTTTCAGTAGTCATGTATAGATATGAGAATTGGACCATAAAGAAGGCTGAGTGCAAAAGAATTGATGCTTTTGAACTGTTGTGTTGGAGAAGACTCTTGAGAGTCCCTTGTATAGCAAGATCAAACTAGTCAGTCCTAAGGAAAATCAACCCTGAATATTCATCGGAAGGACTAATGCTGAAGCTGAAGCTCTAGTACTTTGGTGATCTGATGCCAAGAGCCAGCTCACTGGAAAAGACCCTGATGCTGGGAAAGGTTGAAGGCAAGAGGAGAAGAAGGCAACAGAGGATGAAATGATTGGATAGCATCACTAACTCAATGAACATGAGTTTGAGCAAACTCTGGGAGATGGTGAAAGACAAGGAAGCCTGGTGTGCTGCAGTCCATGGGGTTGCAAAGAGTTGGACATGATTTAGTGGCTAAACAACAATATATTGAAGAGAGAAGGCAGGTCCTCCCAGGACATCCAGAAAACACCTTAGTAATTATGGGCATGAATATAAATATAAATTCTATTAATGTCTTTTAAAATGCTTTTCCTGAGATTCTACTCTGTTCCCTGTAATATACCTGTGAGTGGCAGCTTGTTTGGGCAGCTAGGCTCTGTGGAGCTGTCTTGCTTTGATTATCTTTTTATGGAGGCTTATTTGGTCTTCTCACTTTCGTACTTTCCAAGTTTAAACTACTCTTCAGAAGTGTTCCAGAAAATGAGTAATTGTTTATTTCATCAAGGCTGGTTGCTTACAACTGTCATGAGTGTGTTTAGTGTGAGAATCGAGAGAAATATTATCTGCTCTTATGCTTCATTGCTGGTAAGGAGAGGAAAGGCCTGCACTGAGTGCCTTGGTTTCTTCATCTATAAATTTGGGATAATTGCAGTGGTCAAGGGTCTCACAGCAGTGTTCTTGAGGATTAATGAAATCCTGTTTGTAAAGGTTTTGAAGAAAATCAGGTGAAAAATGTGGGATAAAGACAAAGAAGAGTTATTACTAAACAGACCAAGGAGCTGGCTGATGACTGAGCCCCCTTGATTCTCTTTTTTAAAGCCTAATGGAGAGGGTTGAGAAACTCTAATTAGAGGCTTATAGATTAAGAAAGTAGTTGAAGTCAGTGCAAAGAAAGCTTTTCTCAGATAAAAGACATGTTTTTATTCTGCTTTGACCACTTGACCTGTAAATACTTTTATCTCAAGATGTGGAACAAATTCAGCAGAAGGCCCAAGCCCAGGGCTCATTCAGTTTTCTGTGCAGTTAATTACCTTTTGTGCAGCCAGTTAGTCTTGGATTATCATTATTGCTCTTAATTTAAAGTTATTGAAAATGTGTTCCCACTTTAATAAGTAGCTTGACCTCTTGATGCCTAGAAATGAGGGCTCTGGAAACTGGATCCTCTGTCTAGCACCAAAGTGAGGGGAATAGTGAACAAGTTCTAAACCTCAGAGTCCAGTTTAAATTCCCACCATAGTCCTCAAGAAACCTCCCTCAACCTCTCGACTAGAATACAATTAATAGCAGCCAATTTTATAAAGCACTTAATGTATGCGGAGCTGCAAGTTTAGCACTCTACATACATTCATTCATTTAATTCTCATCTGACAGCTGTGGAGTCTGTGTCATTTTTCCATTTATAGATGAGAATACTTAGGCACAGAAAGGTTAAATGACTTCTTCAAGAACACACAGCTGAACTAGTGGGGCTGAAAATCTAACACTGCTAGGCTAACCTTTTATTTTATAAACTGTTTTGCTCTATGCTCTAACCTCTCCTCGAATTGTGTACACCACTCTCAAGAACCTGTCAGTTTCTCTTTGATATTTACTTTAGCTTTCATTTAATGTGTGTGCACTGTCACGAATGCCGTATCCACTCTACAGCACCTTGCTTATGGGACTCTATTTAAAACGAAGGCCCAGAGATTATATTATTAAGTGAAATAAGTCAGACAGAGAAAGACAACTATCATATGATATTGTTTATATCTGGAATCTAAAACAAATGATAAAAATGAACTTATTTACAAACAGAAATAGATGCACATAGAAAATAAACTTATGTATACCGGAGGATATGGGTGGAGATTATTAGAACTTTTAACATATACTCACGAATGCATATAAAATAGATAAACACAAGGACCTAGCACAGGGGATTATATTCTATTTCTTGTAATAGCCTATAATAGAAAATAATCTGAAAAATAACATATATATATATGTGTGTGTGTGTGTGAGTGTGTGTAAAACTTAATCTCTTTGCTAAACACCTGAACTAACACAATAATGTAAATTGATTATATTTTATTGTAAAAATGGTAATATAAAACAGATGGGCCAGATAGAAATGATGCGGCAAAGTGAGAGGAGTGCTAAAACCCCACTGGAATATTTGGTAATGCACTGCCAACAAAGACATTGCCAGGTATCTCTTATATTTGGCAAACTACATTGTGGTTCACACTGAAACACACAGGGCTATCAAGTGGAAAAAATAACATTCCTTACTGATGCCACTTTCTATGATGCAAGTTGCAGGGACTAGCTGAAGACCCAGAACTGAGACTAGCCAGCTAAGCTTGGCATTCACTCCCAATTGAAATTTCTAAGTGAAATAGTGCATGGGGGGGTGCTCCCTCCTGAGAGCAAGTGAATTTATAATTATTATTAATAATAGGGAATAGGGCTCAGCAAAACTTTTCTGAAAAAAATTCTCAGAAAAATCCCATGTAACAAGGGCAGGCTCTTATTTGACTGTGAAGTATAAAGGCGCAAATTTATTGTTACCCTCTTCTTAAACTGCTCCATTGTGACAGAAAGAAATTTAAAATTTTTGAAATGTAGGAACTCAAAAAGACAAAAAGGACAAATGAGAGAGCTTAGAGTACGATGGAAATTGGCAACAGATGGAGTCTAACACTGCTTCCTTTCAGGTCTTTTTAAAGGTTAACACTAGCAGGAAGGCATCCTGGGGAGGTTCAGACCTGGGTTGGTTTGTGCTCAATAGAGGCTGCACTGAGACATGAAGTTGGGGCAAATGGTGTTAAATTTGTACAGGGAGATGTTGACTTTTGGCCCACTTTTCTGTGTTCTGCCAAGGAAGCAAGTTCCTTTCCTCTGCATCTCATGAGATTAGAGATTTATTGTGTAACTTATAGGAATTGAACCAACAGGGATCAAAGCTGTGGGGGCAAGGTTGAGAGAGATGCAGGGCCGAAGGTAGAAATAAAGTGACATTCTGTACACTGGAAGCTGAATTACTAGCTTTATTTTTTCCCTCTTTCAAGAGCTTATAGTGAGGATTTTCTTTTACTGTGCAAAAGATGGGAAGTTTTTTCCATAGAAGAACCCAACTTCTCCATAAAAATAACTGCATGCTTGCACAGTTAGGGCAAATTCTGGACAAAAAATTTAAAAAGAGATCCAGGAAAAAAAACTGCCATTTTGAGGAACCTGGACCAATAGTAGGGGACTGGGAACAAAAGCAGGGTACTGTATAAGGTCTGCTGTATATGGTACCACTAAGGGGGTGGGCAAACCACCTAAACCACTTTTCCAGCCTGACCCCTGAACACACTCCTCACCCTGTATAAGGAATCAACTCACCCACTGTCAACAAGGGAACTTGTTGTTCTCTTTTCCCATGGCTACAGTAGGGGCCCCAATAAAGCCTTTGCTGAAAAAGAAGCAAAATTTTGTACCTCCCTCCATTAAAAGCATATCATACCCCCCAAAAATGTCCAATATGATTTGCAAGAAAGAGAAAATAGTTGGGAAAGGGCCATTAGCAAAGATGTAATTGAAAACACTTTATAGGATAAAAAAAATTCATGTGAATGTTCACTACCCTACATACCACAATGAACAGTAGAAGACATACAAAGGCAAAATCCCAAATTTGCTGAAAATGAAATCAAAATTCAGACTTGCATATGACTTCTTAACAGAAACACTGGAAGTTCAAAGATAATGAAAATGCATATTCATAATTCTAAGGGAAATTGAGTTTTAAGGGAGGATTCTATCTTTCATCCAAAGATCTAAATAAATATGTATTTATACATAAAAGGGCAGAGTTACCTTGCATTGTACTTTAAAACTGTTTTGGCACCTTTCTTAAATCACTGCTTGGTATGCATGTGTTAGTTATCTAGTGTTATATAACAATCATTCCTGAATTTAGTCAGTTGGTTTCCCCCAGAGAAAACAGTGAGGAAAGGAAGGAGGGGAGAGAGAAAGATTGGGTAGACACACAAAATAAGTGTACTTCATATTGAAATCAACATCTCTTACAGCAGTGTCAACTAAAACTTGGCACTTTCCATTTGCCCCTACAAGGATTAAATCATGAGCCCTACACTCAATGACCTTCAAAACTCCTAAAGGGAGTTCAGTGTGGAGAAAAGATGTGAGACACTCCGTGCTTTGCAAAAAGCTGGCAAAATGACTCTTCAGATAGTTGGACATTTTCAGAATAGTTTATGATCCAAATTTCTTGCATCTTCTAGTATCTAAAAAAGTACTAAAATCATTAAGAGTGGCATCTGCTCCATGTTACTAGCAATGAGCCTGTGACAAAATATATTCTTTACTGCACATACCCCACTTCAATAAAATCTTATATAATACTGACTTTCCACCCCACCTCTTCAGAGCAGTTTCTCAGAGCTGATAAGCTGTCTCCCAGGCTATAGCCTTCATTTTGCCCTAAATAACAGTTAACTCATAACTCTCATGTGGTACATTTTTTTTTCTCCCAATTGACAGCCTAAACTCAGCAAGGACAGATAGAACCCTGTGATGTGGGAGGAGGTTGCATATGGATACTAGGAGGCAGGGATCATTGGGACCATTGTAGAGCCTACCATAATGTGCTCTACCCAAAGAAAGCAGTATTTAAAAAAGACAAATGTGGGATCTAGGATCAATCATCTGGTATAGTGCAGCAAGGCCATTTCAGGATAACAGCATTCAGGAGTCCTAGTAAGCAACAGTGTAGGCCAGTGGTCTCAACTGGATAGGAGGTTTTGCCTCCCCCTTCCCCCCCAGGAAGCTTTTGCATTATTATGAGGCATTTTTAGATGAGAAGTGAGTGTTACTGGTATACAGTGGACAGAAGCTAGAGATGCTGCTAAAAATCTTAAAGACTCAGGGCAGTAAACTGCCCCCCCACACACAAACAGAATAATCTAGTCAAAAATATCAATAGGCTTGAGGGTGAGAAAACTTGGCCTTGAATGAAACATATCAACATAAGGCTTTAATATGAGAACTCTTATATAAAACACACAAGTGATACATGCCAGCAAAAGGTGATATTTACATCAGATACAACAATACAGACTTTGAAAAGCAACCTATCTCAAATGTGTAGCAGTACACTTCTATGGCCTTCCCAGGTGGCACAGTGGTAAAGAATCTGCCTGCAAATGTGGGAGACGCAAAAGATGTGGGTTCAATCCCTGAATCAGGAAGATACCCTGGAGTAGGAAATGGAATCCACTCCAGATTTTTGCCTGGAAAATTCCATTAACAGAGGAGCCTCGTGGGCTGTTGTCCATGGTGTTGCAAAGAGTTGGATACAACTGAGCACACAAAAAAAGAAAAGAATATATATATATATATATATATATATATATACACACACACATAGGGATATCAGGGTGCAAGAAAGAGAATTACTCATTGTCCAGTGTGGGAAAGCATAATATAATGTCTAAAATCTATAAGTCAAGAACTAGCAGTATATTTAATAAAATAAATTTGAAGGAAAATAAGAAGAAAACTCACAGAACTAAAAGTAACTGCATATGAGGAGGACCTAGAAATAAGAAGGAGTAGAGCAGGGGTTGCTTCCTCACCTCTTTCTATACTATTTGACTTTTAAAATGTATGATTTTTATAAACAATCATCAAATGCATGTTTGAACATAAAACAGATCCATTATTTGAAGATAAAGAAAGAGATGTACAGTATTGTTAATTAAAAAATCCCAGCTTCTTTTCCCCACCAGTAAATGCCTATAACTAGGTGAAGAGTATTGGTTGAAGGCACTTTAGATAATTATTGCACAGCTGTACACATACCCTATTTTCATGTTCTCAGTTAGTGAATTGAATCCTCCAATGAATAAATGGAAAAATAAATGAATGAACTTATTTGATAGAAATCATTTAATATAACAAATGATTCTACTTCCTTAACAGTTAAGCATACTTTATTTCGATAGTCTGTGCTAGAACCACTAAGAAGCGGCCTCATTGCTGGAACTGTTTCAGGTCTTCATGTCCATGAACTTGACAGAATAAGTAATGCTTGATATTTCTCCTCAGTTTTCCTCATGGATACCTTATCCCCAGGCTGGCATTTATTTATTTATTTTTAACTTTTAAAATTTATTTTACTGAAATACAATGTTGTGTTAGTTTCTATTGTGCAGATTTCAGTTATATTTTATTATTTTCATATTCTTTTCTGGTATGGTTTTTATCATAGGATATTAAATAGACTTCCCTGTGCTATACAGTAGGACTTTGTTGTTTATCCATTCTCTATATACTAGTTTGCAACTACTAATCCCAAACTTCCAATCCATTCCTTCCCACATTTCCTCTGCCTTGGCAACCACAAGTCTGTTCTCTGTGTCTATGAGTCTGTTTCTGTTTTGTAGTAAGTTCGTTTGTATCATAATTTAGATTCTGCATATAAGTGATGCATGTATGCTGTTGCTTCAATCGTGTCCAATTCTTTGCAACTCCATGGACCATAGCCTCTTAGACTCCTCTGTCCCTGGGATTATCCAGGCAAGAATACTGGAGTGGGTTGCTGTTTCCTTTTCCAGGGGATCTTCCTGACCCAGGGATCAAACTTGCGTCTTTAGCATCTCCACACTGGCAGGTAGATTCTTTATCACTGAGCCACATGCAAGCCACATCACTGGCTTGCATTACCTAGTATGATAATCTCTATGTCCAACCATGTTGCTGCAAATGGCATTGTTTATTTCATTTTATGACCAATATTCCATCATATATATGTTCCACAACTTCTTTATCCATTCATCTGTCAGTGGGCATTTAAATGGCTTCCATGTCTTGGATAACCTGAATAGTGCTGCTATGAATATTGGGGTGCATGTATCTTTTTGAATTAAAGTTTTGTCCAGTTATACACGAAGGAGTGAAATTGCTGGATTATGTGGCAACACTTTTTTTAGTTTTTTAAGGAACCTCCATCAGTTCAGTTCAGTTCAGTAGCTCAGTCGTGTCTGACTCTTTGCTACCCCATGAACCTCAGCATGCCAAGCCTCCCTGTCCATCACCAACTCCCAGAGTTTACTCAAACTCATGTCCATTGAGTTGGTGATGCCATCTAACCATCTCATCCTCTGTCATCCCCTTCTCCTGCTGCCTTCAATCTTTCCCAACATCAGGGTCTTTTCAAATGAGTCAGCTCTTCACATCAGATGGCAAAAGTATTGGAGTTTCAGTTTCAATATCAGTCCTTCCAGTGAACACCCAGGACTGATCTCCTTTATGATGGACTGGTTGGACCTCCTTGCAGTCCAAGGGATGCTCAAGAGTCTTCTCCAACACCATAGTTCAAAAGCATCAATTCTTCTGTGCTCAGGTTTCTTTATAATCCAACTCTCACATCCATACATGATTACTGGAAAAACCATAGCCTTGACTAGACACATCTTTGTTGACAAGTAATGTCTCTGCTTTTTAATATGCTGTCTAGGTTGGTCATAACTTTCCTTCCAAGGAGTAAGTGTCTTTTAATTTCATGGCTGCAATCAACATCTGGAGTTATTTTTGAGCCCCCCAAAATAAAGTCAGCCACTGTTTCTACTGTTTCCCCATCTATTTCTCATGACATGATGGGACCAGATGCCATGATCTTAGTTTTCTGAATGTTGAGCTTTAAGCCAACTATTTCACTCTCCTCTTTCACTTTCATCAAGAGGCTCTTTAGTTCTTTGCTTTCTACCATAAGGGCGATGTAATCTTCATATCTGAGGTTATTGATATTTCTCCTGGCAACCTAGATTTCAGCTTGTGCTTCATCCAGTCCAGCATGTCTCATGATGTACTCTACATATATGTTAAATAAGCAGGTGACAATATACAGCCTTGATGTACTCCTTTCCCCATTTGGAACCAGTCTGTTGTTCCATGTCCAGTTCTAACTGTTGCTTCCTGACCTGTATACATGTTTCTCAAGAGGCAGGTCAGGTGGTCTGGTATTCCCATCTCTTTCAGAATTTTCCACAGTTTATTGTGATCCACACAGTAAGGTTTTGGCATAGTCAATAAAGCAGAAATAAATGTTTTTCTGGAACTCTCTTGCTTTTGCCATGATCCAGTGGATGTTGGCAATTTGATCTCTAGTTTCTCTGCCTTTTCTAAAACCAGCACATCTGGAAGTTCACGGGTCACATAATGCTGAAGCCTGGCTTGAAGAATTTTGAGCATTGCTTTACTATTGTGTGAGATGAGTGCAATTGTGCAGTAGTTTGAGCATTCTTTGGCATTGTCTTTCTTTGGGATTGGAATGAAAACTGACCTTTTCCAGTCCTGTGGCCACTGCTGAGTTTTCCAAATTTGCTGGCATTTTGAGGGCAGGAGTTTCACAGCATCATCTTTCAGGATTTCAAACAGCTTAACTAGAATTCCATCATATCGACTAGCTTTGTTCATAGTGATGCTTCCTACAGCCCACTTGACTTCACATTCCAGAGTGTCTGGCTCGAGGTGAGTGATCACACCATTATGATTATCTGGGTTGTGAAGATCTTTTTTTGTACAGTTCTTCTGTGTATTCTTGTCACCTCTTCTTAATATCTTCTGCTTCTGTTTGGTCCATACCATTTCTTTCCTTTACTGAGTCCATCTTTTCATGAAATGTTTTCTGAGCATCTGTAATTTTCTTCAAGAGATCGCTAGTCTTTCCTATTCTACTGTTTTCCTCTATTTCTTTGCATTGATCGCTGAGGAAGGCTTTTTTTAATCTCTCCTTGCTATTCTTTGGAACTCTGCATTCAAATGTGTATATCTTTCCTTTCCTTCTTTGCTTTTCACTTCTCTTCTTTCACAGCTATTTGTAAGGCCTCCTCAGACAGCCGTTTTGCTTTTTTGCATTTGTTTTTCTTGGGGTTGATCTTAATCCTTGTCTCCTGTACAATGTCACGAACCTCCATCCATAGTTCATCAGGCACTCTATCAGTTCTAGTCCCTTAAATCTATTTCTCACTTCCACTGTATAATCATAAGGGATTTAATTTAGGTCATACCTAAATGGTCTAGTGGTTTTCCCCTCTTTCTTCAATTTAAGTCTGAATTTGGCAATAAAGAGTTCATGATCTGAGCCACTGTCAGCTCCTGGTCTTGTTTTTTGCTGACTGTACAGAGCTTCTCCATCTTTGGCTGCAAAGAATATAATCAATCTGATTTCAGTGTTGACCATCTGGTGATGTCCATGTATAGAGTCTTCTCTTGTGTTATTGGTTGAGGCTGTTTGCTATGACCAGTGTGTTCTCTTGGCAGAACTCTATTAGCCTTTGCCCTGCTTCATTCCATACTCCAAGGCCAAATTTGCCTGTTACTCCAGGTGTTTCTTGACTTCCTACTTTTGTACCCCAGTCCCCTATAATGAAAATACATCTTTTTTGGGTGTTAGTTCTAGAAGGTCTTGTTGGTCTTCATAGAACCATTCAACTTCAGCTTCTTCAGCATTGCTAGTCAGGGCATAGACTTGGATTACCTTGATATTGAATGATTTGCCTTGGAAACTAACAGAGATCATTCTGTTGCTTTTGAGATTTCATGCAAGTACTACATTTCAGACTCTTCTGTTGACTCTGATGGCTGCTCCATTTCTTCTAAGGGATTCCTGCCCACAGTAGTAGATATAATGGCCATCTGAATTAAATTCACCCATTCCCATAAATCTCAGTTCGCTGATTCCTAGAATGTTGACGTTCATTCTTGCCATCTCCTATTTGACCACTTCCAATTTGCCTCAATTCATGGACCTAACATTCCAGGTTCCTATGCAATATTGATCTTTACAGCATTGGACCTTGCTTCTATCACCAGTCACATCCACAGCTGGGTATTGTTTCTGCTTTGGCTCCATCCCTTCATTCTTTCTGGAGTTATTTCTCCTCTGATCAGTAGCATGCTGGGCACCTACCGACCTGGGCATTTCGTCTTTCAGTGTCCCATCTTTTGCCTTTTCATACTGTTCATGAAACCCCTATACTATTCTCCAGAGTGACTGCACCAATTTACATTCCCACAAGCAGTGTAGAGGGGTTCCCTTTTCTCCACACCATCTCTAGCATTCATTATTTTGTCACTTTTTGATGACGACCTTTCTGACTTACTAACATGCCCTTTTAATATCGGCCTCCTTGTGGGAGTTCTGGCTCTTTTGGAGAAAAGATAAACCCTCCCTGAGAAGGATCATCTTTTCTCATGACTTCAGTTAGTGATTATGTAGGCTATTCTTGACTTTGGGAAAATTATCTAAACTGCTTCACTTGGCTTTCCCATATAACTCTACATTTCCCAAATGGACGTCAAGTTTACTCCCCCCCACCAAAACACAGACTTGCTTGCTTGACTTTTCCCTTTCTCAGAGGTGTGCTCTATATTTACCCAAGTACCCAAGTCAGGAAGATATCTTATCCTTATCTTCCTCTTTCTCGCCTCTCTAGAGTTTATTAATCACATAGTGTTATTCAATCACTTTGCATTGCATTGCATTGACTTCCTCAGCCTCTTTTCTAGCTATCCAGTTTTTATGTTCCCACTATGATTATCCTTATTCTGGCCACCCTAATCTCAGAATCATAAGACTGCCAAAGTGTTCAAATACCTCCAAGAACCTCTATGCCTGTGCTTTTTAAAATCCATTCTCTTTTCTGACCATGATGATCTTTTTTAAAAAAATTTCAAATGTATTAATGTCACTCATTTTTGATTGCTCTTCATTGCCCTCAGGCTAATTTCCAAACTCTCTTCCATTCTAGATTCTTGTTTTCCATGAAGTTTTAATTCTTATTATTCTCACGCCTCACTCTACCCTCTCCCAATATTGAGTTATGTTCAGATCATTGAATGTACCATGTTCTTTGGGACTTTGGGTCTTTTCACCTTTGCTTTTCTTGAAACACTTTTTTCTTTTCCTCTTTCAGGACTTCTTTGCTGGCCAACTAATTTCTTCAAGTCCAAGTTTAATGTCACTGCCAGGAAGCATTCCTAGTCGCTTCCTAAAGACTATGTTGTGTCCTTTTAATTAATGCAGCAGCCTATTATAGAAATTGTCCCAACCTCTGTTAATTTCTTGGCTCCACTGCTATGACTCTAATTCAAGGACTAACTCAGCACTGCTCTTGTGCCATTTGGGGACCCAGTGTCTACACATGATAAATACTCTACCATGATAGACAACATATTCTAGTGAAATTGTTTAAGAGCTTTGAATGACAATAGGGCACAATCTTTTCTTTTTTCAAGCCAAGAGCCTTTTTAGAAGTATATTCTAATGGTTCATCTTTAAAAGAGTTCACTGTCTTATTTTCTGTATTGCACTAAAGTACAGCTAAGAATCAAGGAGAACAGATGAAATTGGGTAACACCTTCACTTAAAAAACATGAATGAAGCTAAAATGAAAGAAAAAATTTAAGTAGGAAATTATAAAAATGGATTACTCTTATCTTCTTACTTCTAAATTTGAGAGGTACTTTTCCTCTCAAAGTTTGTTAAAGGTCAGAGGAAAAATATCTTAAAAGGGATGCAATTTGATACTTGTAAAATTCCATGTTTAAAAAAGATAGAGGAAAAAATGCGACCAAGTCTATGATGATAAATACTGTTGGATTTTAGTTGTTTGAATTTCGCTCTGTAAGTGGGACCTGTGAAAAGAAAAATGAGATTCAAGAAGAAATGCCTGATGGTTCAAGTGAAAGCACAACAATAAAAATCAAAGAAACAGCACACGTAAATCCCCTGTGAAGGTCCTAATTTCCAGCTCTCTGTAGCAATAACCAAATAAGCCTGGGTGTCCTGTAACAGAGGCCACTGACATTTGTCAGGCTTTTCAATAAATTGACAATGAAAAGCTAAATCCGTGAAAGGTGGGAGATAAATTAGCACACAGCCAAAGGTACTGGAGAAATAAACAGTGGTTTCGTAGCTGAAATATTTTTTTGATAAAGTAATAATCCCCTGTAATCTCTTTCCAGCATTAAATAACAGTGGGTCTTTGTGCTGGCAGTTTAATTTTGTTGGCTGCCCTTGTCTTACAAATATATTTAGTGGAGCCTGGAATATCATTTTGTGCTGAAAGCTGAAGCCTTTGTCATGCTGAAGCTGGGCAAAAGCAATAAATCAAGGACACAGTGAAAAGGCATAGAAATGGGCTATTGGAAACTTATTTCCCCAGAGCGGGTGAGCTTTCTTCTCCCAAGAGCAGGTGTATTGCATCAGTCATGTCTTCCTGTTAAGCACCTGTGTTGTAATGATATTGACTTATATCTACATTGCACCCTCGTTGGCACTGTGCCAAAGTGCTTAAGATGCATCTATGGGCAGTACATGCTAAAAATAGCATCATGAGATTATACAACCCTGGTTTACTTTTCTTCTTTGCTTTTCCTACTTGATAATCTTTCCTCCTAGGAAATTGTTCAGAGATACGCAACATTAGCCTCTATCATGTGTTTCACAATTTGTGTCTCACCAATTAATAATCAATTTTTTAAAGTTAAGGGACCTTTAAAATAAAATTTTGTATATGTATATATGTATATGTAATTTATATATTATATATAAATGTATTATGTACATATTGTTGTTGCTGTTTAGTCACTAAGTCATGTCTGACTCTTACAACCCGATGGACCGTAGCATACTGGGCTCCTCTGTCCATTAGATTTCCTAGAAAATACTGGAGTGGATCTTCCTGACTCAGGGATCAAACCGGGGTCTCCTGCATTGCAGGCTGATTCTTTACCACTGAGCCACCAGGGAAGCCCATTATATACTTATATATTATAATTTTATATATGATTTATGTTGTATATACATGTAACGCATGTAAGAATTAAAGATTTTCAAATTTAAAAAATAAAAAATTAAAAAAAATAATAAAAAAAATAAAGGCAAGCTAACCACAGCCTTTGAAGTTAAAAACAGATACATCATAAAACGCTGACTGGGTTCATATTCCATTGAGTACATTTAAATATCACTGTATTTGCAATATCATTTGTGTTGCTGTTGTTGTACTCAAATAATTCTAGATGTGTTAAAGACACGACTACATGTCAGTTTCATGTAAAAGTCAACAAAAATCCAATACGTTTTCCAAAAAAATTTCTTTTTAAATAAAGTTTGCCCTGCGAATAAAAAAATATATATACATACATATATATATACACACACATACATTTAAACTTATTAAGCCAAGACTAATGTACTTTGTGATGAACACTTGCCAAACTGATCATTGTTTAAAATGGGTTACAGAGAAACAATATGGAGATATATCTAGGGTGTTGGGTTTACTTTTAGCAACACAAAGTGATAAAAAATCACTGTACTAAAAAGCCAGAGAACTGGGTTCATGAATTCATTTCCCATTGCTAACTGCTATCATCTCACAAACTCAGTGGCTTAAATGAGCACCTATTTGGGTGTCCTTAGGTCGGGAATCCAAACACAGCTCCTCTGGCTTTTGTTCAGAGTATCATGCTGCTGTCAAAGTGTCAGGTGGGCTGTAGTTTCATCTGCTTCCAAGCTTTCTCTGGTGTTGTCAGAACTCAGCTCCTTGGGGTTTTAGAACTGAAGGTCTGATTTCTCTCTGGCTATCAGAAAGGCACTGCTGCCAGCTCCTAGCTCCCAAAGGTAGCCAAAGGTATCTGGTCACATGGTCCTCTCTAAGGACCCTCAGAGCTTACTCCCTCAGGCCAGCAAGGGGGCAGCAGCATATGTATGAATGGTTGAATCTTGAAATGTAGTCAAAGGAGTTGCATCCCACCACCTCTGACATATTCTGTTAAAAGCAAATCTCATATCTGTCTTGCTTAAATTCGAGGGTTGAAGTCCTATGTGGGGCTGAACATGAGACCCACCCTAGAGTCTGCCAGCCACATTCTTAGTGCTTTGTGCTCATCAAAAACTTGATACTCTTATATATTCACTGAAAGCAATAAGAAAGAGTAACTTGTATACATGAAAATAAAATTGATAAACTTCACAAACAATGTGGAAAGAAACCAGACATAAAAATGTATATTCTCTATAATGCCAATTTCTATATCTTTCAAAAATACACAAAACTAATCTATGCAATTAGAAAGCATGATACTGGTTAACTCAAGGCATAGTAACAATAAGGGAATCCGAGGGTGTCTCTGGGTGGCTGGAATGTTGTCTCCTGTAATAGATGCATTCCATCAGGGAAAAAGTGTGGAGCATCACATTCAATGACAGGCGTACTTTTCTAAGAAAAGTAAACGTGAAATTCGCTCAGTCATGTCCAACTCTTTGCGACCCCATGGACTGTAGTCCATGGAATTCTCTAGGCCAGAATCCTGAAGTGGGTAACCTATCCCTTCTCCAGCGGATCTTCCCAACTCAGGAATTGAACTGGAGTCTCCTGCTTCTAAACATAATTGCACATTATTGTTCAATAAAGATTAAAACTAAACCAAACAAAAACCCTGGGTAACCTTAGATCAGTCACTTTATTTTCCACGATGTCAGTCTTCTAATCCTTACCATGGAGTTGGCTTTGTTGATCGTTAAGGGCCTTTTGACATGATGCAATTATGGTTTTATGAAATACTGACGAACCTATCAAACTCATTGGGTGGCTGTAAAGTGCCCAGAATTCTTTTGAAAATTGTCTCAAATACAATTCTTTTAAAAAAAAAAAAGTATAATTGATTTACAATGTTGTATTAGCTTCTGCTATATAGCAGTGATTCAGTTTTATACATTATGCATATATAATAAATATTATATATAGTGAATATTATGTACATATTGCATTATTATAATATATAATTGTATATATTTGTTCATATTATTTTCAAGTATATTACATTACAGGATATTGAATAGAGTTCCCTGTGCAGTTCAGTAGGACCTTGTTGTTTATCCATTCCATATATAATAGTTTGTGTCTGCTAATCCTGGGCTTTCCTGGTATCTCAGTGGTAAAAAATCTGCCTGACAAACATGAGATACAGATTTGATCTCTGTCTCAGGAAGATCCCTGGAGAAGAAAATGGCAACCCACTCCAATATTCTTGCCTGAGAAATCTCATGGACGAGGAACCTGGCAGACTACAGTCCATGATGACACAAAAGAGTCAAACAATTAATCGGTTAATTTAGTGATTTAACCGACAGTGATAACAATGTTAATCGCAACGCCCCACCCTGTCACCTTCTCTCCCTCCCCTTGGGCAACCGCAAGTCTACCCTCCATGTTTGTGGGTCGGTTTCTGTTTCATAGATGTGTTCATTTGTGTCATATTTTAGATTCCACATATCAGTGATATCAAATAGTGTTTGTCTTTATCTTTCTGACTTACTTCACTAAGAATGATAATCTCCAGGTCCATCCATGTTGTTACAAATGCCATTATTCCATTCTTTCTTATGGATGAGTAATACTCCATTGTGTGTGTGTGTATATATATATATATAGATAGATAGATAGATAGATAAATAGACTGTTGTTTAGTCACTTAGTTATGTCTGACTCTTTGCAACTCCATGACTGGCAGGCAGCATGCCAGGCTTTCCTGTCCTTCACTGTCTGCCTGAGCTTGCTCAAACTCATGTCCACTGAGTCAGTGATGCCATCCAACCATCTTATCCTCTGTCGCCTCCTTCTCCTGCCCTCAATCTTACCGAGCAACAGGGTCTTTTCCAATGAGTTGGTTCTTTGCATCAGGTAGCCAAAATATTGGAGCTTAATCTTCAGCATCAGTACTTCCAATGAATGTTCAGAGTTGATTTCCTTTAGGATTAACTGGTTTGATCTCCTTGCTGTCCCAGGGACTCTCAAGAGTCTTCTCCAGCAACACAATTTGAAAGTATCAATTCTTCAGTGCTCAGCCTTCTTTATGATTCAACTCTCACATCTGTACACGACTACTAGAAAAACCATAGCTTATATACTACATCTTCTTTATCCCTGAATCTGTTGATGGACTTTTAGGTTGTTTTCATATTTTGGCTATGGTAAATAGTGCTGCAGTGAATGCTGCAGGACATATATCTTCTTGAATTAGAGTTTTGTGTCTATATATGCTCAGGAGTGTGCTTGTTGGATCATACAGTAGTTACATTTTGAAGTTTTTCAGGAACTTTCATACTATTTTCTATGATGATTGTTAATCCAAATTCCTGCTGACAGTATAGGTGAGTTCCCTTTTCTCCACACCATGTCCAGCATCAAATGAAATTATTAATAAAAATTTCAGTCTACACATTCTTCCACTTGCAAAGTTTTGGCCTTGGAAAATCAAATCAAGCTCAGTGAACTTCTTCTTAAAGAAAGACTCTTTCAGCTCAGAAATTATCTTTGTCTTGTTGATATGGAAGTTCCTTCAGACCAGGTGGGAATTTCATCTAGGGGCAAAAAGAGGGCACATTGTAGAAAATTTGAAAATAGCAGTCAAATTGAGGAGAAAATGGTCTGCTTTGCAGAATCACCATGCAGCTCTCATTCTAAGTTTTATCAGTGATCTAACACTCTTGCCCACCTCAATGGCTCCACCATCACTTCTGACTTGTTATACCACTGCCAGCAATGATGGAAAACACTGGGCTTCAGAAATAGTTAAGAACTGAGTCTCCTTGCTGGAAAAAGAAGCTGAGGAGATGGATATGCATCCAGATAAAGTAATATCTATTCTAAAGGAGTCTGGATTTTCCAAAAGGCTGGTCACTGAATGTGATCTAGCCTCATTAGTCTCTATGCTTTCTCCTCCAACCGCCACTGACCAACTGTTACCTGTAGAGTTATTAGGCAACTGGCTTCCAGAGATGCTTGCCTGGGTTAAAACTGGCAAACTCATGACACAAGTTTAATGAGTTTAATAATTCTCGGATAACCCCTTTACGTAGGCTTCAGAAGAGATTTTGAACTCCAGCCTTGCTGACTTCCTCCTCTGCTCCAGTCTTGTCAAGACTTCCATTACCTCTTGCTCAGTCTGCTGCTGTGGCCTCCTGAGAAGGCCCCCTCCCTCTGCCCTGTGGTTGTCCCTTCCCCACATAGCATTTATGGATTCCTTTCATAGTATGAGGCTATTCATGACTCCTCTGCTCAATACTGTGAATTGATTTTCTCGTCACTCAGAAGGAAATCCAGGTTTCTTCCTGGATCCAATAGGCTCTTTACAGTCTGTCTCCTGAATCCATTCTCAGTCTCTCCCATCGTCTCTCCAGGTCTGGCTCAGTGGCCTTCTCACTGTTCCTGGAAGGTGCCATCTGGCTATGCTTTAGGTTTGGCACTAACTTTCTGTCTTCTTCAACTCCCTTTCACTGGATGCTACATTGGTCAGCTTCAAAGAAGCACCTGTAAACTTCATCTAGTCTAAGGGTTCTTCCCTGACCACTGGCTCCAGTATGAGGACCAGAAGGAGAGGGGTTTATGGGGACTACACTGTCTCAGATTGAGGCCCTGCCTTTCTCTTCTTGCTGTTTCCTCATGAATTTTCTCTTTAGCCTTATAGTCTACATTTATTTTTGTTGGTGTAGTCACCTGTGGTCAAAACTAGAATGTAAACTTTGGAGGGTACAGACTTTGTCTTTAGTATCTTCAGTTCCTAGAATGGTGCTCAGCAGATTGTAGACATTCATTCAAGTATTAGTTGATTTAATAGTTGAAAGTTCAGTTTAGCTTTTCTATTAGCCCTATGAGATCCCCATCATCACCACTGGGCTGGTGGTGTTTCCTACTGATAAAATTGTCTAACTATTAACATGACAGCATGGGTCTGTTAGACTCTATGGCTTGATGTTTGTTGGAAATTGTAATTATTCATCACATCATAATATTATCTTTTAAAAAAGCCAACAATCAGCAATGCTGTGAATGGTACACCTGCATGAAATCAGCATTTAGCCCATCAGATAATTAAATTTATACTTAAAGTAGCAGGTGGCCAGTGGCCCTGATGAACTGAGTTGTGTTTGAAAGATTTATTCCTCTATCTTCATAGCTAAGTTTGAGAACCAGATTAGACAGTACAAAACTGAGGGAAAGAAACATGAGTGGAAGTGAAAGGAACCAGAAAACGTCAGAACGGTAAAACTGCAAAAACAAAACAAAACAAAACAAAACTGAGAAACAGAAAGGAAGAAAAGAAGAGAAACAAGGGTAAACATTCATGCCACTGCCATGTTCAGAAGCTGTCCAGGCAGAGCTGACTCACCCAGTACAGCCATATATTTACCATGTGTTCTCCCCCTGAAATTTCTTTTCCTGGTCACCATGATTCTCCCATATAAACTCTGCTCCATGCATTAGTCTTCTTTTTCTAGGGATTTTACCCCAGGGGAGTCATGTCATGTCATGTCACATGCTTAGTCATGTCCAACACTTTGGCAACCCCATGGGTTATAGCCCTCCAGCCTTCTCTGTCCATGGGATATCCCAGGCAAGAATACGGGATTGGGTTATCATTTCCTTTTACAGGGGAATTTTCTTCAGCTAGGGATCAAATATATCTTTCATCTTCTACATTGGCAGGTAAATACTTTACCACTGCACTACCTGGGAAACCCAGCCCGAGGGGTGTAATACCATATTATCTCAAGGCCAGTTTGGTTTGTAAACCAGTGGAACTACTTGGAAAGTAGAAAATTCTCCTCATAGAAATGGACAGAACCTTCATGAGTGTTCATTTCACTTTCTTCCCTTTCCTCTGTCTTATAACACACACAGAGTCACGTTGTTGTCTGTTGTGTTTTTTCCTAAGCCTTTAGTCCGTTTTTTTGATGACCCAGAACGTAGATGTGATTTCAAACATAGAGGCATCTTTAAAGTTTCAGAATACTAGGGAGTTTCACCACTATAATAATTAGGATTGTCTCCATTTATAAGAAAGATTCCAGGAGGCTTTGTGTCCATTTGAACACCCCTTGTGTGGATGATGGCTTTGGACTCGGGAATGACATCTAAGTCTTTGGAATCCTCCCTTCGATATAGGGGCCCCATTTATTATTCCACAAGGTTTTCTGTGCATTCCGCCTTTTGATCTGTTTACTATATCGGCATTGTTGTCACAACTGACAAAGCTCAGATCTCAATGGCTCCATCAGCAAGTGTTCACATTGCTCCTCTGGCTGTGGGTAACCTCCTGTGACTTTGTTCCATGTGTCACCTCATTCGGAGTCCCAGGTTAAGGAAATAAGGCTCGTGGGTCCATTTCTGTCATAGATAAGAAAACCAAGGGACAGACGGATGAAGAGGTGTGCCTGGACTCATAAAACTGAAGAGAAACAGAGCTTGGCCTGGGTCTCAGGTTACCTAATTTCCAGCCCATGGATTTCACTTTTACATCTACCTGCCATCTCTTTATCCCATCTGCCTTACCTTTTGCCCTAAGATAGTGATTCTCAAGGGCTTCTCTGGTAGCTCAGCTGCTAAAGAATCCACCTGCAATGCAGGAGACCCCAGTTCAATTCCTAGGTCAAGAAAATCTCCTGGAGAAGGGATAGACTACCCAGTCCAGTATCTTTCGGATTCCTTGGTGGCTCAGACAGTAAAGAATCTGCCTGCGACGTGGGAGATCTGAGTTCAATCCCTGGGTAGGGAAGATCCCCTAGAGGAGGGCATAGTAACCCACTTCAGTATTCTTGCCTAGAGAATCCCCATGGACAGAGGAGCCTGGCAGTCTGTATGTAGTCCATGGGGCTGAAAAGAGCCAAACACGACTGAGAAACAAAGCACAGCACAGCACGGGGCTTCTCAATCGTTAGTGCGTATCAGAATTACCTGCAAGGCTCCTTGAAACATAGATAGATCGGCCCTACTCTGAGAATATCAGATTTGTTATGTCCAGAGTAGGGCCCTAATAAATTATTTTGTTAACAAATTCCCAGATGAAGCTGAGTCTGTTAGTCCAGGGAATCACATTTCAAAACTTACCACCTTAAGACTCCATCTCAAGAACATGGTACAATAGATAACTCCTAGATTAGCCTTTCTTTTTGTATTTTATTTAGGAAAGTAAACAGTGACTTAGATGAATTGGTCTTATAACTTTAACAGCACCTCTCTGAAATTTAGGCAAGACTTAAGGGGCCTTACAGCAGTAGTTTTCTAAGTTGTCATATCTGGACCAATGGTGACAGCATTCCCTGGGACTTGGAAATGTAAAGTGTTGGTTCTGCCTCAGATGTACTGAATCCCCAATTTTGAGGACACTTGCAGCTTAACTGGTGACCCAGGTGATTCTGATGTACACCAGATGCTGAGGACCAGGGTTTGGTCCCACATACCCCTGCAGCTAACACTGCAGCATGCTGTAGAAGCTCTATATGGCTTTGTTTGCTGTTGTCCTGCTACTCAAAGTGTGGGCCACAGACCAGCAGGAACCTGGTGAGAAATGCAGGCTCTCAGGCTCCACCCTAAGTCTACTGACTCCACCTCTTCCTGGGTTGTCTTCTCCTTGCAAGTATCTGGATTCTCTCTTATCATCCAGCCATTTATTCTGTTATAACTGACTGCTTGACATTCAATGATGAATTTACCTCTCACGATAATTTGTGGTATGCACCATAGCCTCAGGGTTCATCACTTAGTATCTTCCTGGCTAATACAGAGTCTCAGAACCTCAGCCCAGGTGCAGCTTCCCGCTACTCTGCTGTTGGTGTGGAGAGATTTAGATAGGGACTCCTAGTGTGGGGCTTCACAGATGGCTCAGGATGTGAAGAATCCACCTGCAATACAGGAGATGGAGGAGATACGAGTTCAGTTCCTGCATCGGGAAGATCCTTTGGAGGAAGAAATGCAATCCACTCTAGTATTCTTGCCTGAAAATTTCCATGGGGCAGAGGAGCCTAGGGGGTTACAGTCCATGGGGTCACAAAAAGTCAGATGCAACTGAGCATGCACACACGTTCTGAAGTGAGCACCTCTGATTTTCCTGATTTCATTTTTCCATTAAGATCCTTTACTTTTCTTCATTACAACATTATCCTGTATAACTCTTCCCCTCATCCTTTGAGAATAGAATTATGGGCAATTTTAAGCAATCTATTAAACAAATAATTGTAGTCATACTATAGTGCATTTATGGAACACAAATCATCTAAAGAGCTGGCATGACTGCCTTGGCGTGAATTGTTCATGGAAAAACATTATGTGATTAGAAACTACTTTCCAACTAGATGTATTATTGCCAGTCTTGAAAAGTATTTTTGTAATCAGAAGTTATTTAGTTGTTTCTTTGAATTTGAAAGAGAGAGAGATGAAGTGAAGGAAGGGAAGGAGGGAAGGAAGGAAAGAAGAAAAAAACTAGACTGCAGACAATGAAATCAGAGAAGCAGATCAACATCTCATATGATTTCTAGGCAAACCCTGAGTCATTTACTCTAAATCTGTAATGTTTACATAGCAGATACAGATGTTATGTTTACTCACTTCCAGAGCATTTGCTAAAAGGGAATTTAAATGAATGGGAAACTGTGACGGGGTGGTTTATCTGCTGAGAGACATTTTTAATAATTTTAAAAAAGAAAAGCTAGATCTCTGGCAGAAATTGAAGTAGGTGCTTCTTAGGTGAAAATTTTAGGAAGATGATATTTGTAACAAGTCAATATTTACTGAGCCCCAACTATATATATGTGTGCCCTACATCATCCTGAAATGTGGAGACATGGAGGTGTACAAAGCGCTCTTCCAGCCCACAGGAGTTTGTAATTCTAAGTGTTAGTAGCTCAGTCGTGTCCAACTTTTAAGACCCCATGGACTTTAGCCTGTCAGGCTCCTCTGTTCTTGGGATTTCCCAGGCAAGAACACTAGAGTGGGTGGCTTTGCTCTCCTCGAGGGGACCTTCCAGACCCCGGGATTGAACCCAGGTCTCCTGCATGGCAGGCAGATTCTTTACCATCTGAGCCACCAGGGAAACCCTCTTGCAGAAATAACGCAAAAAAGAAAATTCAGTTTTTTATCATAAAGGATATGCTTAATGCAATCAATACTTTATCACCAATGCAGGAAAGTTTCTCACAGTAAAAGGGATGTGCTAATCACAGTTTGACCCTCATAATGGGTATAATTTGGCACTATTCCTGGCACACCAGTTATAGAGTCACCCTACCTACATCAATAATAACCAAAGGTGTGCAGTAGGCTTAGAATCAACCTCTCCTTGAGGGATTTTTTTCTGGGAAAGCACCTGAGAAACCAGACTGAGAGCTAAAGGAACTAGCATACTTCATTGTCATGCAGATATTTAGTGGACACTTGTTTATTTATAAGCCACTGTGTTGGACATAGAGATCACCTTCTAGTCCCCCTGATCACTAGCAGCCTTGTCCCTGACTCCCCTCATACTCCCCTTTAGCAAAGACTTTCACCACTGTAATCCCATACCCTAAAGATTAAATGTAGAGTGACAAAGTTTATAAGCTTTTGCATTTTAACCCTGGCTTAACTGCAAACTAGATATGTAGCTTTTTGCAAATCAGTGAACTCTGGTCTCAAGAAGAAAAGGGCAGTGTCCCTGCTCATGTTGTTCTTTGGTGCCCCCATCAGACTATATTGTGGTATAGCAGGTGGAAACAGGTAGAGAATTCCAGCTCTGACACTGACCATCTGAGTGACCTTGGATAAGTCCATGCACATGTCTGAACCACAGGTTCTCCATTTGTCATAACAGCAGAACCACAGAGGGCAGCTATGTGGACTGAGAGCAATGATGAGTACAAACTGGGAAATGCCAGCAGTGTCTGCCGCAATGTATCCAATATACAGTGACGAGTTAGTACCACTGCTCTAATTGCCGTCCACACCATGAGGCTGGCAAGGAGCAACACTTCTGAGGTTCTTTAAGATAAGTGACCATGCACTTTTCCAGAACTATCTGGGAGTCATTCCTTTTTCTCCATCCTCCTGCGTCATTTTCAATGTTCTTGCTAAAATGCCAGAAACAGTTTGCTGCTCATTGCCTTGCTGCATTCCCAAGCAGGAGTAGCTTGCTTGCTGACAGGTGCTGGCTGTTTGACTGAAAGGAATAAACAGAAAGCTGCAAGGACACAGTTTGCTAGAATGTTTTCTCCATTGTGTGCAGTAGAAGGGGGTTCATTAGTTAGAAGTTCACTCTGAAGTGTGCCTGAGGCAGAACAGACGGGAGACGCATCACTCAGTGTTGGCACCTAGTGAATGTTGGCATGAGAAAACCTGTGTCGTGGCAATTATTTAAAAACACTATCTTGTCCAGAGATGGCAACTCCCACTGATTCGTGACATCTTCCCTGGGAACAGTTGGGGAACTACTTGGGGCTAGCTAGAAGGTGGACACAATGAATGACATGCTCCCAGGATGGAGGTATACATGCGCAACAGTCCCCTGATGATCACACTGGTCCTAGTCCCTGAATTAATTATTTGCTTGCATGACTATAATGCAAAAGATGTGATGCCTCATTTATTAATGTATCCATCTTCCAGTAGTTCTTGTATTCCTAGATTGAACATATGTTTACAAAATCTCAAGGTTGAAACAGAGACTGTTTCAATTCATGTTGCTCTTCCTCACTTATTCCTCTTTTTTTTTTTCCCTTGAAAAGCAATTGACCTCTATTCAGACAAATACCACAGCTACTCAAATGATCTTAACAACAGTAAAAATGGGAGAACAGCCAATGAATAAGACAATGGCAAAAGCTAAGAATTAGATAAAGGAAGATAATAATTATTTAAGCAATATACATTTAGAGTTCATGTTATTATTATCATTTTTTTAAATACCGCATTCTGCTAAGGTCTCCCTATCATCTGTTTTCTCTCACACAGAGTAAAAGATGTGGATGATCTCTATTCTTTAAACACAGTCACAATAACATGTCTATATTCTTAAAACATGGAGGAGGAGATGGCAACCCATTCCAGTGTTCTTGCCTGGAGAATTCCATGGACTTAGAAGCCTGACAGGCTGTAGTCCATGGGGTAGCAGAGTCGGACACAACTGACTGTCTAACACACATTCTTAAAATAATTGAGAAACAGTAATTTATGCCTCCAATAGGAGTTTTTTTCCTTGTATTTTCCCCATCTTTAAAAAGTCTTTATTTGAATCTGGGGATAGGCATATGAACATGGGGAATGTTTCCTTATAATTGTTGATCTGAAATTGCAGGTAAGCTGATTCTCTCTCAGGAAGGATATTAGAAGTGACAGGGCAAAGCTATGAGCAGCCTCTTCAGTTAGTTCAGACTGACTGTAGACCAGTCCCTTGCTCTGTGGGTAGAGCTGAGAGGGTAAAGACATTACTTGGAAGCCTTCATGGTGGAAGGAAAGAATGTATTCTAAAGGTTCTTTCTTGTTTTATTTAACACAAAACTATTCTCAATCAGAACAGCTTTTGAAATGGAAAATCCTGGGGATAGTTATAATTTAGGGCCTAGAAGTGGGTACTGATCAGGAGAGTCTCCTTTTATTCTGGTATCTGGGAAGAAAGAAAAGAAACATGCTTTCTTGAGAAGACCTGCTGTATGGAGCTACAGTGCTATTCCCCCCACCCCTCATTGCCCCCCACTGCCCCCTAGCACATCCAGGAACGTCTGGAATTAGATCCACATGTATGTGTGTGAGATTTTTCTGTGGACAGGATGCAGAACCTCAAAAATTCTTCAGGGCTGAGCCACACCTTTTCACCTATTGGCCACCTCTGGAGGTGGTGAGTGTGGTTTAGTGCAGTCGCTGTAGGTAAAATGGTGGAAAATGCATATTTTAATTTAAAAAAAATTGAAAGATGAATGTTTTAACTATAAAAATGTAAAAAGGCTCAGGAGTCTTTATTAATCATGTCAACTTATTTACTAAAAGATAGAGAACTTAGGGTTTTAAATTTCTATTTTGGATATTCTCCTTTTTAGTATACTTTGCTATTGCTATATAACCAGAATACTTGTATAAACAACAGCAACAATAGACATTTAGTTAACATAGTTTTTTCAAGTGGCATTTTAAAAAATCTGAATCATTTGGATTTTGAGATGTTACTCAGAGATGTATCACTGAATTAAATATTTAAAATGGAAAGAGGTATCTTAGTTTAAGAAACTTTATGACCATGTTTCTACCCAGTTTAAAAGCTTTCCAAAATATCATCTCTTGCTAATCTCTTTCCCTGAATTACCTGTGAAGCCAAATATCTTGCATTTGTGGCCTAGCCTTTTCTCAGTGTCAGTTTGTGGGTCCCATAGATATTCAGATTGGTTGATGGATTGAGCTTAGAGTTGGGAGCCTGGATGCCAAGGAAACCAAAAAATGTGTAAGGTAGGAGGTATAGAGAGAAAGTGGTCAGCAGGGCTTCCAGGTCCACTTTCTAGCCCCTCTCCAAACCCTGACCTCTGACCTCTCTATTCTGAAACACAGCTAAGATTCTCCTAGTACCCCATCCTTTGATTTACTGCAGGATCAGTTGTGTTATCTAAGCCCAGAGTTTCTCAAAGATTAGTTTCTGGAAGGGCAGCAACAGCATCACTTGGAAATTTGTTAGAAATACAGATTACTGAATTGGAAAATTTGGGATATGACCTAGGAATGTGCTTTGACAAGTCTGCAGGTGATTCTCATGTGGGTTCCAGTTTGAGAACAACTATCTTAACCATATAATATTTGAAAAGAGTCCCTGCGATAGGACTCACATGGACAGTTGGTTAAATATATGCCTTCCTAAGTTTCTTCCTAAAGGATGTAGATTAAGTGGGTCTGTGATGAGGTCGAGATCTGTTGATTGCTAATGGCATCTAAGAGGATTCTTGTGATCAAGAAACACTGGGTAACCTTTCCTGCCATGTCCTGTGGCACCCTGTGTGCTACTCATGTTGCAGGAGGGAAAATTGGGTCCTGAAAGCATGGTCATTTCCCAGGTCTTGGGTGGAATGGGCCACCAAGAGAGGGCCCTTGGCTTCTGACAGAAAAGAACTCAAAGCAAGTCATAGGAGAGTGAAAGCAGGTTTATTTAGAGAGATAGAGATTGCAACGAATCTGCCTGCAATGTGGGAGATCTGAGTACAATCCCTGGGTCGGGAAGATCCCCTGGAGGAGGGCATGGCAATCCACTCCAGTATTCTTGCCTGGAGAATCCCATGGACAGAGGAGCCTGATGGGCCACAGTCCATGGAGTCACAAAGAGTTGAACTTACTGAAATGACTTAGCATTCACACAGCACACAGACAGAGTGTGGGCTGTGTCAGAAGACAAGAGCAGCCTAGAGGTGTGTGAGTGGTTAGTTTTTATGGGCTAGATAAATTCATAGGCTAATGGTGGGGGGGATAGTCCAACTATCATGGAAAAGGGACTGAGATTTCCAGGAATTGGGTCTTGCCTACTTTTCTGGCCTTTTACGTCTGCCTCAGGAATTATCCTATTGCAGGTGGGTGTGTCATTTAGAACTAATGCATTACAAGGAGCATATACTGAGGCTTAGGATCCACTGAATTTTCCACTACCTTGGGGCTCGTTAATTCTATATCGTAGAACCTATAAACCCAAAAGCTAGTCTTCCAGTTTATATTGTATCCTATTCTTAATACTTATGCCCTGCTCTCTCAGCTCCTGTCTCACTGATGGGCCATGGGCATTTTTAGCACCAAGTCCCTTCAATCTTTTCAGTATTCAGTCAGATCTGGGTAGTTTACATCCCTGGGCTGGTTACATAATACTGCAGCTTCTCTACAGATATTCTGATTAGAACATTGTGAAGCCTTCCAGACTGGACCCCTTACCCCAGAGGATAACCTGCAGTAACTGAGACCTTCCTTTCCCATTGACTTGGGAGACTCAAGTCACTCAGACATGGCACCACAGTCTGGAACCCTGGGCCTCTCACAGGTAGAGCAGCATCTGAGGACACAGGGAGGCAGTCAGAGAGATCAGAGACCACTTATATCCTTATTCGATCTCTATATAAAGCAGGACTATTTCAGGGTACGTGTTGTGTAATACATTCTGCCTCTTTGTGGTAATTGTCACCCAAAGGGGGTGTGTCCTTTTGTAGGTAGTTCTATGTCAGTATGGTAAACACTCATGCTTATCATATGATATGCTGTAACAGAGACATCCTTAAGGCAGCTGCATGCTCTTTGTCTGTGTTCAGTAATTTTCTCCTGTGCACCATGCTGTCAGCTATCTCAGATCAAAGGTCTTAGCATCCAGAGAGTTCTTTAACTGGCTATCTCAAATTGTCTCTGGTCTGGGTGAACTGTACACTGTGTGTCAAGAACAGATGTAAAGTTGGAGAAAAATAGTCTCCAATTAAGCCCCACATTGCTTTTCCTGTGCGTTGCTCTAACGGTGGACCAGGCACTGGGCAGACAGACTTTGGTGACAGGACCACTGTGTGACAAATCATATGTGGAGCCCTGAGGTCACCACAGCCCTGACCTTATGTGAATTTTTTAATCTCTCAGAGACCATTTCCCTGCCATAAAGTTTGATAATGAAGTCTAATTCCCTTTTAGAATATGTGTTAAGAAAAAGGAAAAATATGTAAAATATGTAAGATACCTAACATCATTCCTGCACATAATAAATTTTCAAAAATATGAATTCCTTCTCCTCTTACTCATTTCTCCAAGGTATATTTTTTTTTCCTGATTAACACTATTTTACTGAAAATCAAGAGTTTCACAAATAGTTCTTTAGGACATAAAACTAAATAGACTTATACATAACAATTACATTCAGCATTTATGAGGTAGTACAAATGTGTTCTGCTTTCCTGTGATATAAATTACATATAATATCATGATTTAAACAATATTGATTATATTAACTAGTTCCATGAGATATTTGTTACGCAGAATGTCTAATGTTTCCCACAATAAAGTGAAAAAATTCAGTTGTGTGAGCAAATGAGTTTCTTTCATTTCTAAGTTCATATTGTGATGCTGGGAAGATTAGTTGATTTTGCCTGAGAAATAGCTTCTCTATAAGTACAATGTAAATATTTGTTTAATAGATGTTTCGCTGACTCACTGTGAGTCTTCCACACAAACCCAAGGGATAAAAGATTAAAAGAGAACAAACTTATGCAATTATGCAATGATTACTGCATTCTTGACATTGCACAGAGTGCTTTCTTATACACTAGTTACTAGTAACTCCATCCCAAATTACAGATCATGAAACTTAGGCGGAGTAAATTCAAACAAATTGGTGATAAATTCGCAGATCCAAAATTGGCACTGGATGTTCTGCTTTAAAATATTTTTCTTTTTTAAGTTTCCACACATAAGTGATATCATGATATGTGATGTGATATTGATATTTGTCTTACTCTGCCTGGCTTATTTCACTTAATAGGGTAATCTTTTGTTCTATCAATATTAGTGCAAAAAAAAAAAAAGAAGGAATTTATTTATAAAACAGAAACAGACTCAGACATAGAAAGCAAATTATGGTTACCGAAGTGAGGAGAGGTGTGAAGGGATAAATTAGGACCTTGAGTTGAACATACACACACTTTATTGTTCTTCTTCAGTTGCTAAGTTTTGTCCTACTCTTTGAAGCCCCACAAATTTCAGCCCACCAGGTTCCACTATTATCCACTGTATTCCAGAATTTGCTCTAATTCATCCCCCTGAGTCAGTGATCCTATCTAACCATCTAATTCTCTGCTGCCTCCTTCTCAGTTTGCCTTCAGTCTTTCCCAGCATCAAGATCTTTTCAAATGAGTTGACTCTGTGCATCAAATAGGCACAGTATTGGAGATTCAACCTCAGCATCAGTCATTTCAATGAATATTGAGGGATGATTTCCTTTAGGATTGACTGGTTAGATCGCCTTGCAGTCCAAAGGACTGTCAAGAGTTTTCTCCAGCATTACACTTTGAAAGCATCAATTCTTCAGGGCTCAGCCTTCTTTATGTTTGAACTCTCACATCCACACATGACTATTGGAAAAATCATAGCTTTATGACTATTGGAAAAATCATAGCTTTGACTAGATGGACCTTTGTTCGCAAGGTGATGTCTCTACTTTTTAATATGCTATATAGGTTTGTCATAGCTTTCCTTCCCAGGAGCAAGCATCTTTTAATTTCATGGCTGCAGTCACTGTCCACAGTGATTTTGGAGCCCAGGAAAATAAAATCTTTCACTGTTTCCACTTTTTCCCCTTCTCTTTGCCATAAAGTGATGGGACTAGATGCCATGATCTTAGTTTTTTGAATGTTTAGTTTCAAGAAAGCTTTTTATTTCTCCTCTTTTACACTCATCAAGAGGCTCTTCAGTTCCTCTTCAGTTTCTGCTGTTAGAGTGGTATCATCTGCATATCTGAAGTTGTTGATATTTCTCCTGCTAATCTTAATTCTAGCTTGTGATTCATCCAGTCCAGGATTTTGAATGATGTACTCTGCATATAAGTTAAGTAAGCAGAGTGATAATTAAGAGTCTTGAAATATTCCTTTACCAGTTTTGAACCAGTCAATTGTTCCATGTCTGCTTGTAACTGTTGCTTCTTGATCTGTATATAGGTTTCTCAGGACACAGGTAAGGTGGCCTGGTATTCCCGTCTCTTTAAGAATTTTCCACAGTATGTTGTGATCCACACAGTCAAAGGCTTTAGCGTACTCAAGGAAGCAATAGACGTTTATCTGGAATTCCTTTACTTTCTCCATGATCCAGCGAATGTTGGCAATTTAATCTCTGGTTCCTCTGTCTTTCCTAAACCCAGCTTGTGTATCTGGAAGTTGCCAGTTCATGTGCTCCTGAAGCCTAGCTTGAAGGATTTGGAGCAGAGCCTTTAGCATGTGAAATGAGTGCAATTGTGCGGTAGTTTGAACATTCTTTGGCATTGCCCTTCTTTGAGATTGGAATGAAAACTGATCTTTTCCAGTCCTCTGACCACTGCTGAGCTTTCCAAATTTGCTGACATATTGAGTGCAGCACTTTAACATCATCTTTTAGGACTTCCCTGGTGGCTCAGAGGTAAAGAATCTACCTGCAATGTAAGAGAGAGCCTTCAATGAAGAAGATGTGGGTTCGATCCTGGATTGGGAAGATTCCTGGAGAACGAAATGTCAGCTCATCCAGTATGCTTACCTGGGAAATTCATGGACAGAGGAGCCTGGCAGGCTACAGTCCATGAGGTCACAAGTGTCAGACATGGCTTAGTGACTAAACACATGACCACCACCATGTGTTCCAGAAACTGCACTACAACTGCCTAATCATGTTCTGATACATACACTAGTATATACAAAATAGATAACCATGCTCTATAGCACAGGAAACTATACTACGTGTTTTATAATAACTTACATGGGAAAAGAATCTGAATAAGGATAAATAGCTATATATATTATAACTGAATCACTTTGCTGCACACCTGAAACTCACACAACATTGTTGATTAACTATACTTGAAAAAGTAAAATTTTCTTAAAAGAAATTAACTTAGAAAAAAGGCTAAAAAATAAAATTTATGTTCTTGCCCATCATGGCCCAGACTTAAGCTCTGAGGGGCTGTCAATCTGGAGTCAGAAGTCTTAGCGTCTTTGTACAAGCAGATGCTCCTCCCCCACCCCTCTCCACACATTCATAAATGATATTTTCCTTAAAGACAAATTTTTAGACAATGGACTCTGTGGTTTCATCTCTCCAGCTGTAGTTTCTCTGAGGAGTGAATTTACTGAGCACAGATCCCCAGGGAGAAATGGCTAATTAAGGCACAGGCTTCCTAGCCAGATGTTTCATGCAGAGAGAGGTAGTTCATGTTTAAATATCCAGGCTATAAAGGGGAGGTTTGCAGCAGGCCTCCGCAAGCTGCCAGGAGATATTTCTTGTTGAATGGCACTGGAAGCAGGGACTGGCACGGTGCAATCTGTAAGTAACAGGACAGCGGGTTCTCTTAAATCACCTCAAGGAAACTGAGCAAAGCCGTAACCATGGATTCCAAAGCTCTATGGCCTTCAAGGTACCACTTTCAAATCCAGCAGAGGCCTCTTCAATACCTTTCTCTATTATGTTTGCCTTAAGGATATCTTTAAAATGATTCACAACTAACACCTACTCTAAAGGGTTATTGTGAGGATTAAATAAGGTAACGTAGGTAAAGCATTTAACACAGTGTCTAGTATGGAGAACATAATTAATAGTGACTTTAATCTATCGCTGTTTAAGTCAAATGTAATCAGATTATGCATACTATTTTAGAATTATTTTCATTTAATATCATGTTATAAAATCTTTCCATGTTGTTATGTATTAGCAGATAAATTGTGTTAGATTATATAATTTGCCCATAGTTCCCTATTGTTGGATACTTTGGTTGATTCTTAATATTATACTTTTTTAAATGTTATGATTAATTACTTACTGCTTAATCTCTGGGGCCTCAATTATTCTCCCAGATAAATTCTTATCTGTGAAACTGTTCAATCTATATTCAGGTACATTTGTTAAGCCCTTACTTATACACTGCCAAATTGCGAGGGTGGTTGCAGAACTTGGCATGTCCCCCATGATACCTCTGGCTAAGCACCTAAAATTCAGAGGGGCCTACCTGGGGTAAGCCTCCTCCAGGCTGGCCACATCCAGACCCACTCCAGAAAGGGGAGGGTGGTACTCACGAGGTCTGAGTTATAAAAGCAAAAAACCCTGCCAGGGCATTTAGCACAACCCTGTCCCCAGGCGTGATGTTAGGTGTCTGGCTTCTGAATGCTACATACAGTTAGGATTTGTTGAATGTCTGCCTATGCACTCTGCATGGCTGGAGCATACTTTAGTTTGCATGTCTGTCAAGTAGATAATATTCTTATTTTGCTCCAGGTAGCAGAGATGTCAGGTGGCTTGTCAAAGCTCACACGGTAAATGGCTGCCCAGCTCTTTCTATTCCCACTGATCGAGCACAGACGTACTGAGCAGCTCCACATACTTCTGTCTGTGCTTAGCCGTTTAGTCGTGTCCAACTCTTTGTGACTCTTTGGATGGTAGTCTGCCAGGCTCCTCAGTCCATGGGATTTTTCAGGCAAGAATGCTGGAGTGGGTTGCTAATTCCTTCTCCAAGGGATCTTCCTGACCCAAGGACTGAACCTGCATCTCCTATGTCTCCTGATTGTAGACAGATTCTTTACCCACTGAGCCACCCAGTAAGCCCAAACAGCTCCATCTAGTACCCCAAATCACATACATAGTCATGAATAAAGGAGACTTTAATGTCATGGCAAACAGATTGCCCCATCCACTCTCCCAGCAGAAGCAATGAGACCGCCTTTCTTCCTGGGACCTGATTGAGAAAATATCACAGGGATAAACAGGAGATTGGGAACTTAGGGTGGAATTCCATGGTAAGAAACCTCTTCATTATCTTCTGATAAGCCAGAGAAAGGTCTAAATGGTAGAAAGGAGAATTGGGAGGCATTGGGGAAAGTCTATAAATTTCCAAGGAATGGTTATAGGTGGTAAAAAGGCTAGAAGCTGATTTAAGAAAGTTGTTCACTTCAGAACCCTCATGAAAGATTCTGGAATCAATGGATGGTTAATCATGTACTTTGTAAAGCACAAAGTTCCAAACAAGTGCAGCTGTACATTACTCGTGGCATTAGTCTGAAGATAATATTAGGGCAAAATTCAAATTGTCACCTAAAAATAAAAGTGACCACTAAAATGAAATCATTTATACCACAAATAACTCACCCTTGCCAGGTTTTTTTCTTAATTGAAATATAGCTGATTTATAATGTGTTAATTTCAGCTGTACAGCAAAGTGGCACATATTTTTTCATATTTTTTTCATTACAGTTTATCACAGAATATTGAATATAGTTCCTTGTGTTATACAGTGCATGCTCGGTCTCTCGGTCATGTCCAACTCTTTGCAAACCTTTGGACTGTAGCCTGTCAGGTTGCCCTGACCATGGGATTTTTCAGGCAAGAGCACTGGAGTGTGTTGCCATTTCCTCCTCCAGAGGATCTTACAGACCCAGGGATTGAGCCCACTTCTTCTTTGTCTCCTGCATTGCAGTCAGATTCTTTACCACTGAGGCATTGGAGAAGCCCATACTATACAACTGGATCTTGTTATTTATCCATCTCATGTGGAAAATTCTGAAAGAGATGGGAATACCAGACCACCTGACCTGCCTCTTGAGAAACCTGTATGCGGGTCAGGAAGCAACAGTTAGAACTGGACATGGAACAACAGACTGGTTCCAAATAGGAAAAGGAGTACGTCAAGGCTGTATATTATCAACCTGCTTATTTAACTTCCCTGCAGAGTATATCATGAGAAATGCTGGGCTGGAGGAAGCACAAGCTGGAATCAAGATTGCCAGGAGAAATATCAATAACCTCAGATATGCAGATGACACCACCCTTATGACAGAAAGTATGAAAGTGAAAAAGGAGTGAAAAAGTTGGCTTAAAGCTCAACATTCAGAAAACTGAGATCATGGCGTCTGGTCCCATCACTTCATGGCAAATAGATCGGGAAACAGTGGAAAAAGTGGCTGGCTTTATTTTTCTAGGCTCCAAAATCACTGCAGATGGTGACTGCAGCTGTGAAATTAAAAAATGCTTACTCCTTGGAAGAAAAGTTATGACCAACCTAGATAGCATATTGAAAAGCAGAGACATTACTTGTCAACAGAGATCCGTCTAATCAAGGCTATGGTTTTTCCAGTGGTCATTTATGGATGTAAGAATTGGACTATAAAGAGGCCTGAGCGCCGAAGAATTGATGCTTTTGAATTGTAGTGTTAGAGAAGACTCTTGAGAGTCCCTTGGACTGCAAAGAGGTCCAACCAGGCCATCCTAAGAGAGATCAGTCCTGGGTGTTCATTGGAAGGACTTATGTTGAAGCTGCAACTCCAATACTTTGGCCATCTGATGTGAAGAGCTGACTCATTGGAAAAGACCCTGATGCTGGGAAAGATTGAGGGCAGAAGGCAAAGGGGAGGACAGAGGATGAGATGGTTGGATGGCATCACTGATTCAATGGACATGGGTTTGGGTGGACTCTGGGAGTTGGTGATGAACAGGGAGGCCTGGTGTGCTGTGATTCATGGAGTTGCAAAGAGTTGGACACGACTGAGCGACTGAACTGAACTGATATGTAGTATTAATAGTTTGCCTCTGCTAACCCAAAATTCCCAATCCTTCCCAGACCTACACTCCTCCCTCAACCTCACCTTGGCAATGTCAATTTTGTTCTCTTTATCTATGACTATGGTTTTGTTTTATAGATAGGTTTATTTGGGTAATATTTTAGATTCCACACATAAGTGATACCATATTGCATTCTCTTTCTTTGTCTGAATTTCTTCACTTATTATGAGAATCTCTAGTTCAATCCATATTGCTGCAAATGATATTTATTGTATCTGTACTTTAATGTCAATCACACATGTCCATTTGTGGACTAATATAGACAGATATTATCTACTATTCATAGGAGCAATTGGACAAAGTGATTCATTTGGTTTGGTTTATGATTTTGGGGGGAGGTGATTATTGGCATATTTACTTTTACTTTTCCTTCCTACCAGTTCTCCAGTAAGTCGTGTCCCATGGTCACGCCTCTTGGGATAAAAGCTGATTGAAATGTGATATGTGTGTGATAGCTCCCATCCAAGTTCTTGAGCATTCTGTAATACAAAGGAATTTTCACTCTATCCAGGGGGAATATGCCTTAAGTTGTTTGGAAATTGTTTAGCTATTTTTCGTGTCAGTGTATAAATAACTCTTAGTCAGAGAGGCCATAATCCCTACTGAAGAGTTATTAATTATACATGTGCCTAGTGTTTGTATTCTGGCTTTCCCCAGGGAGCTCAAAGCACTTTTGCAAATAGGAATTGCAAACAATAAATAATCCTTTTGATTTTGAACACACTTATCCCTAAGGATTTAAGTTTATGCTTCTCTCAGCATTTTTTGTCAATTTGTTATTGAGTTATAGTTGATTTATAATATTGTGTTAATTTCTCCTTTACAGTAAAGTGATTCAGTTGTACATATACCTACTTTTTAAAATATTATTTTCCATTCTGATTTATCACAGGATATTGAATACAGTTCTCTGTGCTATGCAGTAGGACCTTGTTATTTATCCATTCTATATATAAAAGCCTTTTCACCCCATCAGGAGTGAAACCCTCGCAACCCAAAGGAAGGCTCAGAACAGTCTACAAAATGGATATATGTGGTTAACCTGGATGTACAGATACAATAAATACCATTTGTAGCAACATGGATGGACCTAGAGATTATAATACTAAATACTGAAGTAAGTCAGACAGAGAAAGAGAAATACCATATGATATCATTTATATGTGGAATCTAATTTCTCTTCTTCTGTAAGAAGGAATCGTAGTTTATTAACAGGTTGAAATTTACCCAAATGGAATTTGAGTCTGAGAGAAAATTACACTATAACTGAGTTTCAAAAACTGGATAGATGACATTAAGTTTCTTTTTTTTTTTTTTTACTTAACAATTTTTATTTTATTTATTTTTTAAATTTTATTTTTTTACTTTACAATACTGTATTGTTTTTGCCATACATTGACATGAATCCACCACAGGTGTACATGAGTTCCCAACCCTGAACACCCCTCCCATCACCCTCCCTATATCATCTCTCTGGGTCATCCCAGTGGAAAACCATGGCTCTATACTTAGTTTGACTATCAGAAATTGTTGTTAATTAACCATAAAAATGAGGGGAGAGAGAGTAAATAAAGCATGGAGCACAATATTGCAACCTCAGTGTTAATTACTGGCTTTGCTGAACTTTAGTGACTATATCTCATCTTTGGCTGAAATAACTACTAATTTCTTTTCCTAGTGAAGGGAGCTATCTAGATGAAACATATGCAGATGAGACAGACCTATTTGTTTCACAGTTTGCTCTATTTTTAGTCCTTCGTCCTGGGAAAGCAGTAGAAGAATTATTTGGGCATTTTTTGGTTTAGCATGCAATTCAAATGAAATTAAATTATTCTGTAGCAAGTATAATATTTTAGGCACAGTTTTGTCTACAAAACCGTAAATAAATAAGAACCACCAGTTACTTTCCATATAAACCTGCTTCTCCCAGGAAATAATCTGTTCTAAAATTTCCCTTTCAGTAGGCAGAAATTTGAACTTGCAATGAGGATTAGGCCTTTCAAAAGTCTTCTAGGCTGCTGGCTACCTAGAAGATTGTTCATATTCAATTGGTGTCAATTGGTAATGAGACTAGGTCTCCAAGGGGTTGTCTCAGTGTTCAGCCACACTTGTTTCTTTCTAACTTCACTACATGTAAATAAGATTTCTAAATATAGTACTGCCTTAAGAATGCCCTTTTCAGAATCACTTTTAACAGTAAAAATGATGACATAAAGGATCAAGCCAAGCCAACTTGTGATGTTAATGATGATGATGATTCTTTATACTGTTTTCTTATAGAATTCCTGCAAGTGTAGCTTCAGAGAGATTAAATAATAAAGTAACAATCATCATAGTAGTTAACATGCATGACCATTATATGTCACATACTTTTAAAATATTTAATATAGCTTCAATTTCATGAAGTACATACTATAATTATACTCATTTTGTACACTCAGAATGGGAGTACTGGGCAGTCACTTGATTTGACTAGGGCCTCCCTGATATTAGGTACAGGCATTGGGATCTGACCAAGGCAGACTAGGTAATCATACCTACTTCTCTGTTCTGCCTCTAAAAACATATGTTGACTGGCACACAGACTCAATATGTGATCTGGGCCACCGTGTCATAGCAGGATGATATTCTGTCATTGGAAGTATTTTATTAAAAAATAAAGTTGTCATTCTCAAACACGATAATCAGATAATCAGTCTTTGAGCTGGGCAGCTGAAGAATTGAAGAATGAACCTGAAAGCAACATTTCTAATTAACTATAAAGCAATATCTTCTTCAACAGACACATTAGTGTTCATCATCACTAATTATTAGAGAAATGTGAAACCAAGTGGGATTCTGTGGGGATCCCAGACATGGAGGCCTTTCTGTCCTGCATTTCTTGTAGGCAAGACTCCAGACTACATGGCTCCAGACTACATGACCTATCCACCTTCAAGTGGATATTCCACCTTCAAGTGGATATTCCACTGTGGATTTGAACAGTTGCTAATTAAGGGAGGAAGAGCTAAGAAATAACCTGAGGCCAGATTAAAGGGACCAGAGAAACTCATTAAGATTAGGAAATGAGATTAAGAGAGTGCAAACTTCACTCACACCCTGATTTTGTCAGAGACCTTACCTTTGATCCACTGTTATAAACACCCCACCAAGTTCTCTGGTGTTGGTACACATAGCTTTTTGTGTGTGTGTGTGGAGTTTTATTTCATTTTATCTATTTATTTTTTACTTTACAATATTGTATTGGTTTTGCCATACATCAACATGAATCCACCACGGGTGTACACGTGTTCCCAATCCTGAACCCCCCTCCCACCTCCCTCCCCATACCATCCCTCTGGGTCATCCCAGTGCCATAGCTTTTTGAGGCAGAAGCTCTGTGTGCCTGCCTTGGCCTAGCAAAGCAATAAAGCTGTCCTCCTCTACTTCACCTAAAACATTGTCTCCTAGATTTGATTTGGCACCTGTGTACAGTGAGGCTGAGATTTTGGTAACAGATGCAAATTACCACCGCACGCTGGTCAGAATGCCATCTTTAAAAGTCTACAAATAATAAATGCTGGAGAGGGTGTGGAGAAAAGGGAACCCTTGTGTACTGTTGATGGGAATGTAAATCACTACAAACATTATGGAAATAGTAAGGAGGTTCCTCAAAAAATTAAAATAGAGCTGCCATATAATCCAACAATTATACTCCTAGACATATACCCAGACAAAAATATAGTTTAAAAAGATACATGGTACCCTATGTTCATAGCAGCCATATTTCTAATAACCAAGACATGGAAACTTAAATATCCATCAGCATGGGATAGAGATGCACTACACATATACAATGGAATATTACCTAGCTATAAAAAAGTATAAAATAATGTCATTTGCAGCAACATGCATAGGCCTAGAAATTATCATACTGTGTGAAGTAGATCAGAAAGGTAGATACCCTATGATATGACTAGTATGTTAAATTTAAAATATGACATGAATGTATCTACAAAACAGAAACAGACTCACAGACATAGAGAACAGACTTATGTTTGCCCAGGGGGAAGGTTTGTGGAAGGATAAAGTGGGAGACTGGGATTAGAAAACACAAATTATCATCTATAAGAGGTATAAACAGCAAAGTCCTACTGTATAGCACTGGAAACTCTATTCAATATCATGTGATAAATGATCATGAAAAAGAATATATATATTCTTTCTGTATATGTGTATGTATACATATATAACTGCTTCACTTTCCTATACAGCAGGTATCAGCAATTATAAAACAACTGTATTTCAATAAAATTTTATAAATTAAAAAAATAAAAGCAAACAAACAGCAAGAAACGTGGGGACTAGACTTTCAGAGAGAATTGGAGGCTGAAAAAGTAAAAATAAAGCCACTGACAGAGGCTTGATTAGCAACCATTTGAATCTGCCCTTTAGAACAGTTGGACATGACTGAGCAACTTTCACTTTAGAATTTAGAGAAAGTTATGAAGGACACAGAAAGGATATACACCTGTGAACCCCACAGGGTCCTGCTCAGTTTCACTTTTTCTGACTCCTCAACCTCTGCACTATGAACCAAAACTCAGTGGTAAAGTGTACAAAAGTGAAAGTGAAAGCCGCTCAGTCATGTCTGACTCTTGTGATCCCATGGACTCTAGCCCTCCAGGCTCCTTTCTCCATGGGATTCTCCAGGCAAGAATACTGGAGTGGGGAGCCATTTCATTCTCCAGTGGCCCTTCTCAACCTAGGAATTGAACCCAGGTCTTCCGCATTGCAGGCAGAGTCTTTATAATCTGAGCCATCAGGGAGGTCCACAGTATACAAAGCACTCTAGCAAATAATCTGGCCCAGATTTACATGGGAGACTGAATTTCCTGTCAGTAATCTTGTTTTTACCCCTTTCCTCTGAACTAGAATGTATTGTCTAGTTGTATGATAAGAAGAGTATGGGATGCTCTGGAGATCTTTGCTAGATGGTGGGAAAACTCAAATGCAGTTGCATTTTACTCTTTCTTCAAAAAAACAAAACAACAACAGGAACAACACACTTGTCTCTATTTCAACTTGTCCATTAGTGAACAAATACTTTTGGCCTAGTAAAAAAGTCACATAGATTTTCAGAAGTGCACTCATACTTTCATTTGGCAGGTATTTAAGTGTTGATTTTGTTCAGTTGTTAAGTGAGGTCCAACCCTTCATAACCCCATGGACTGCTCCACATCAGAATCCTTAGCACTCACTATATACAGTGGAAGAAATATAAGAAAGCTTGCAGTGTTATGAACCCCTTTTTGCTGGAGTGTAAAACACTGGGAGGGGATTTGTGGAGATAGGACAACAGAACAGTTGAGATCAAATTGGAGAATGTACAAAAAGCATTAGACTTTGTCATGTTGATAGGTAGGGAGCTTTGGTCACGGTGAGGTATAGTCTCACAGAAATAGTGAAAGAAGGGACATTTGTTGTTGATACATAGGAGGATGGTAGAGAGACGGTGGTCAATACAGAAGTCATGCACTGACTCAGGCATTGGAGAATATTGGGGTGGAGAAATCTCCTTGAGTGAGCTGGATCCCTTTCTACCTGTTATATGCTCCCACAGAATCTGGGACCTTTCCTCTGGGTCAAGGAAGTTAAAATCTACCTGAAGTCTCCAAGCCTGATTAACTTCTTCCAATCAATACTGTGGATTAGGGGTAGATAGGAAGCTGGTGGAGTGGCTAGTGATTTTTGCTTGCTGATCTAAAAAAAAAAAAAACAGTGAGAAGAGACAGTAGCAGCAGTCCAGAATACCTTCTATTTTGCTCCTCAATTCTTCTTCCTTCCTGAACATGTGTTACAATAGGATTGAAATAACAATAAAGAACAACATCTTCCTTCTCCCCTCTGACAACATACTAACACAGACACTGTCTCCCAGTTAGTACTTGGACATGTGCAGCCTAACTATTGCCTAACTATTCAATTTAACTTCTCAAAAAAGAATTAAACATTCCATATGAACTGAAGAGAAGTGATCTTATTGGCTACTGAGATGGTGGATGTCATGTAGTAAGCCTGCAGGAAAAACTAGAGCAAACACTAATGATGGTCCTGTAGAGGGAATAAAGGCCACATAATCAATCCTCCCCCTGGTGGCTCAGAGGTTAAAGCGTCTGCCTGGAATGCGGGAGACCCGGGTTCAATCCCTGGGTTGAGAAGATCCCCTGGAGAAGGAAATGGCAACCCACTCCAGTACTCTTACCTGGAGAATCCCATGGAGGGAGGAGCCTGGTAGGCTACAGTCCATGGGTCGCAAAGAGTCGGACACAACTGAGCAACTCTACTTACTTACTTAATCAATCCTCCATATTTTACAGATGAGAAAGAGCTGGACTCAGAAACATGAGTGATGTAAGGAAAGTGAACTGTGATGTGATGAGGTCATCCACCAGTCAGTCAGTCCATAGGAGCATCTTTCAGATGCAAATGAACATTTCCATTTCTAAGACCAATGATGGAATCAGAATAAGGGATCAGGAGGGGACTGCAGCCTGGATAGGACCCTCACTTCAGAACAGGTGGGACTCCACAAGCTGAACTTGGAGGAGCCCTGCCTCTCAAGAAAAACTTCCATCTGTTTCTCTCTGTGCCATTAAACAGGACTCTATAGTTACATCTTGATGACTTTGCATTGTGAAAAGTGCCTAAAGTTATTTATGAGCTAGTTACACTCTTTGTTAATGATTTTAGAAAATGCTTTAGGAAATCATCTCTAATTGACCATCATTTATATTTTCATTTATGAAAGTGCCTGAAGCTAGTACTAAACTGCTTTGTAATCCTTGCACTTGGCAGTCAGCATGGGATCTGCAGACAATAGGAAACCACAAAGGCTCAGAGTGTGGGTACCACCCTGACCATGCTACACTTGCCATCTCTTTAAACTTAAAAGCAATAACAGCAACAACAAAAACCTGATTTTATGCTCCACTTTTTTGCTTCGTTTTGAGTGTTGCTTCCTAGCCACTTCTGTTATGAGGTGCACATGGTGATAGATGCTAAGGATAAATTTCAGACTATTGAAAGTTTTATTATTATTATTTATTGATTATTGAAAGCATTATGACTCTACTCCTTGTGCTACAGATGCATTTATGCTTGGAAAAAATCACCACCCACACCACTGCCTAGAATGATGGCCTTAGAAAATGTATTTGAGTAATCATCCAGAGCAGCACATTTGAAATGAACTGTTTTTTAACATTGAAGTATAGCTGATCTACAATGTTTTATTAGTTTCAGGTGTACAGCAAAGTGATTCAGATTAAGATAGACAGATAATTATTTTTCAGATTCTTTTCCCATACAGGTTATTACAAAATATCAACTATGTTACCCTGTGTGATATAATAGGTCCTTGTTGTAATTAACTATATGAAAATCATTTGGAGAAAGCAAAATGATGAGTTGAAAAATATGGCTTGATAGAGGTGATAGCGTGTGTGTGTGTGTTAAGTGTGTGTGTTAAGTTGCTTTCAGTTCAGTTCAGTTCAATTCAGTCGCTCAGTCATGTCCGACTCCTTGCAACCCCATGAATCGCAGCACGCCAGGCCTCCCTGTCGATCAACTCCCGGAGTTCACCAAAACTCATGTGCGTCGAGTCGGTGATGCCATCCAGCCATCTCATCCTCTGTCATCCCCTTCTCCTCCTGCCCCCAATCCCTCCCAGCATCAGAGTCTTTTCCAGTGAGTCAACTCTACTCATGAGGTGGCCAAAGTACTGGAGTTTCAGCTTCAGAATCAGTCCTTCCAATGAACACCCAGGACTGATCTCCTTTAGGATGGATTGGTTGTATCTCCTTGCAGTTCAAGGGAATCTCAAGAGTCTTCTCCAACATCACAGTTCAAAAGCATCAATTCTTCTGCACTCAGCTTTCTTCACAGTCTAACTCTTACATCCACACATGACCACTGGAAAAACCATAGCCTTGAACAGACAAACCTTTGTTGGCAAAGTAATGTCTCTGCTTTTCAATATGCTATTTAGGTTGTTCATTACTTTCCTTCCAAGGAGTAAGTGTCTTTTAATTTCATGGCTTCAGTCACAATCTGCAGAGATTTTGGAGCCCAAAAAAAGAAAATCTGACATTGTTTCCACTGTTTCCCCATCTATTTCCCATGAAGTGATGGAATCAGATGCCATGATCTTCTTTTTTTGAATGTTGAGCTTTAAGGCAACTTTTTCACTCTCCTCTTTCACTTTCATCAAGAGGCTTTTTGGTTCCTCTTCACTTTCTGCCATAAGGGTGGTGTCATCTGCATATCTGAGGTTACTGATATTTCTCCCAGCAATCTTGATTCCAGCTTGTGCTTCCTCCAGCCCAGCATTTCCATGATGTACTATGCATATAAGTTAAATAAGCAGGGTGACTATATACAGGCTTGATGTACTGCTTTTCCTATTTGGAATCAGTCTGTTGTTCCATTTCTAGTTCTAACTATTGCTTCCTGACCTGCATGCACGTTTCTTAAGAGGCAAGTCAGGTGGTCTGGTATTCCCATCTCTTTCAGAAATTTTCGCAATTTATTGTGATCCGCACAGTCAAAGGCTTTGGCATAGTCAATAAAGCAGAAATAGATGTTTTTCTGGAACTCTCTTGCTTTTTTGATGATCCAGCAGATTTCAGCAATTTGACCTCTGGTTCCTCTGCCTTTTCTAAAACCAGCTTGAACATCTGGAATTTCACAGTTCACATATTGCTGAAGCCTGGCTTGGAGAATTTTGAGCATTACTTTACTAGCATGTGAGATGAGTGCAATTGTGTGGTAGTTTAAGCATTCTTTGGCATTGCCTTTCTTTGGGATTGGAATGAAAACTGACCTTTTCCAGTCCTGTGGCCACAACTGAGTTTTCCAAATTTGCTGGCATATTGAGTGCAGCACTTTCACAGCATCATCTTTCAGGATTTGAAATAGCTCCACTGGAATTCCATCACCTCCACTAGCTTTGCTCATAGTGATGCTTTCTAAGGCCCACTTGATTTCACATTCCAGGGTGTCTGGCTCTAGGTGAGTGATCACATCATCATCATTATCTGGGTCATGAACATCTTTTTTGTATAGTTCTTCTGTGTATTCTTGTCACCTCTTCTTAATATCTTCTGCTTCTGTTAGGTCCATACCATTTCTGTCCTTTATCGAGCCCATCTTTGCATGAAATGTTCCCTTGGTAGCTCTAATTTTCTTGAAAAGATCTCTAGTCTTTCCCATTCTGTTGTTTTCCTCTATTTCTTTGCATTGATCACTGAGGAAGGCTTTCTTATCTCTCCTTGCTTTTCTTTGGAACTCTGCATTCAAATGGGAGTATCTTTCCTTTTCTCCTTTGTTTTTCACTTCTCTTCTTTTGCTTTAGTCATGTCCAAGTCTTTGTGGCCCTGTGGACTGTAGCTCGCCAGGTTCCTCTGTCCATGGGATTCTTCAGGCAAGGATACTAGAGTGAGTTACTGTACTCTCCTCCAGGGGATCTTCCAGAGCCAGAGATTGAACCCATGTCTCTTATGTCTCCTGCATTGGCGGATGGGTTCTTTACCACTAGTGCTACCTGGATAGCTTTGTTGCTGCTAATGCTGCTGTTGCTAAGTCGCTTCATTCATGTCCTACTCTGTGTGACCCCAGAGATGCCAGCCCACCAGGCTCCCCAATCCCTGTGATTCTCCAGGCAAGAACACTGGAGTGGGTTGCCATTTCCTTCTCCAATGCATGAAAGTGAAAACTGAAAGTGAAGTTGCTCAGTCATGTCTGACTCTTCACGACCCCATGGACCGCAGCTTACCAGGCCCCTCCACCCATGAGATTTTCCAGGCAAGAGTACTGGAGTGGATTGCCATTGCCTTTTTTGGGATAGCTTTCTTAAAAACACAATTATGTTCCACATCTCAAATTTGTCTTAGTATTGCTTTGTACTTATTCTCCATAGTAATAGCTGCCTTCTACTCAACCACAGACTTGCAGTCTATCATCTATTCCATTTCCTTCCCTTTGACATAGTATTTCCTCAAAAACCCACTTCTTTCCTCTCATCTTAGTGGCTAACTTTTATGTGTTCTTCATGACTGATTCAGGGTTTAACACCCCTAGCAAGGCTCTGGTGATTTTTCAGTTTTCTTCCATGTATATATCCTTTCCCAGCATCTCTCCTCCCTGTATTGTAATGGTCTTCTTTTTCTGGGTCACATGCTAGGCTATGTGCATCTCGGGAGAAAGGCTAAATCTTTCTTCTCTGGGTCAGTGTCATTATCGCTCTTCCTGTTACATCAAAGGGCTTGGATCTTTGCCATGTGTTGATGGAGGGTCTGCTCTGGGGAGTTCAGCACTTGGTATGGGGAGGTATAAAAAAATAAGTAGGAGCCCCTTGTTGCAGGTACGTAGTGGGCTTAGCAGCATTTTCACCACCCAGGAAACAAATCACAAAGCATGACCCAATAGTTCTGTGAATTGGCATTGCTTTATGTCATCATGATCTTTGGTGCTCAAAAACTTTTAAAAAATGTTCAAAAACACACACAACTAACATTTGCTCCAAATACTGTAAAATTGTAAGTGCCGTGATCAAAAGCTTCTATATTCAAAAGCAATTGGATCATAAAAAGAGGACATAAAATTTACAAAGCTGCCTCATCCCGAATACTTTAAAGACTAATTACAATGTCTAGTTCTAATGACTATTGCCTTCAAACCCTGTAAATCATACAGAAAGAAGGGAGAGAGTTTTTAAATGGAAAGTGAAAGTGAAATCGCTCAGTTGTGTTCCACTCTTTGCAACCCCATGGGCTGTAGCCTATCAGGATCCTCCGTCCATGGGATTTTCCAGGCAAGAGTGCTGGAGTGGATTTCCATTTCCTTCTCCAGGGGACCTTCCCAACCCAGGAATCGAACCTGGGTTTCCCACATTGCAGGCAGACGCTTTACCGTGGGAGCCATCAGGGAAGCCTTTTTAAATGGAAGTGAACTCTAACTGGGTCTCAGAAGAAAGGAAAATAGATCTGTAGTAGCATGATGATGTCTCCAAGCACATAAAGCATTGGTCAGTTTCTCCCATTATGTTTTGTAGTGTGTGCCTTTTACACACGCCATAAAGACTAAATTCAGAGGACAACCATGAACCAAAGGAACTTGTGTGGTTTCATTCATACATATCAACAGATAAATGAACAATTAAACTCCAAATTTCATAATTTTGTGTATTTTTCTGTGGCTGAAAAAAAGGCTAACATTACATGATGCAGAGAAACAATGATGGGTTTGGACAGAATACCATGGAAGATGGGAGGTTGGTCTGCATTTCAATGGGGCTCTTTCTCTATGCAAACAACTGTTCAGTTAAAGGTAAGAGGTTGTGGAATATTTTGTGCAAACGTAAACAGAAAGACTGAAATAGAAGAAGATAATTGTTGCTTATGAAGGTGCTTAGAATAGCGCTGAATGAAATAAACCACAACCCATCACCAAATAGGCTAGAAGACTTGGTACCTGTTTATTACTTCCTCTGAGGGTTTTCAAGGTTGCTTTTGAATAAGGAATGAATTGAGATGTAGAAAATCATCTTAGCTGAATGGATCTGAGAAGGCACAGTGCATTGCAATTACTGACTCGTGAGAAATTCTCAAAGAACTAGGAATATTTTTTTAGGGTGGCTGCTTCTTTAGGGTTCTAATCTGTCCTCACCTTGCCAGAGATAGAAACTTGGGAAGAATAAACATAACGTTTAACTTTGCTGTGCAAATGGACTTTATCTTCCATGGAGTGTGCAGTTTTTAAGTACAAACTTTCTCTTTTTCAAAGAAGATTTTAAGAAAAAGTTTTTTTTTTTTTTTTTTTTTTTTTTTTTTTTTTTTTAGCTTGGAGACATCTCATGAAATGTAGCATTTAATTGTGCTTGTGGTGATTTGACAACAAGTTCTGGACAATTGAGTTTGGTTTCAGAATGGCCACAGATTTTTTTTTTTTTTTTTCTAAATGTTTCCTCTGTGAAGTCTAAGTGGGATTATCAAACAAACATTATGCCTTCCTCTAAATGAAATTTATTAAAGATTTATTTTCATATGGTGGGTGCTAAGGAAGAGATGCAGAGTTTGGGTACTATCCTTCCATGCTTGTGAGGTGGTGGGAAATGCAGATTACAATTAGACTGGAGAAAAGCCTGTGTAAAATGGCTGAAATTTAAATGTCTAACTAGCTTAGACAAGCTAAACTGCCCTCATATGTACAATCAGCATAATAACAATAATATGTAGGATGTATTTTTGAGGTTTAAAGTTGAAATATGACAAAAGCATTTAAGACAATTCCTAGAACAAAATGGGCAATAAATGAAATTCTAACAATATTGATTAAGAATGACAGTAGCTAACATTAATAGCTAGAAAATTATAAGTATTAAAATTATTGTTATCAACCCACAAATAATTGCTTTCATTACATATATATATATATATATATAAAATTAAGCATGTTTGAGATAAAGGAAATATATTTCATATATCATTAAAACTACCTATTCATTCATTCTATAAAGACTTCAATAAATATTTTTTGACCCCCATTGACTGTAACTATATGCCAGGCATTTTTCTTAACACTGAGACTATCCCAGGGGAAAACACAAGTAAGGCTCTGTTATCATGGAGCTTTCAATTTAAATAGGGAATGAAAATCACTAAACAAATTTTAAAATGTAAAAATTAATAAATGAGTAGGTTGGTGATAAATACTATGAAAACAGCTATTTGAAAGACCTGGACTTTCCAACAATGTCTGGACAAACTATGCAACAAGAAATGTTCTTACATAGTGATCCAGCATGGTTTTGTATGTCTGAAACAATGTTTTCCCTATATATAGCGGCTCATGGTGCAGTAGTAAAGGGTCCTCCTGCCAATGCAGGAGATGCAAGAGATGTAGGCACAATTTCTGGGTTGAGAAGATCCCCTGGAGTGGGAAATATCAACCAACTCTAGTATTCTTGTCTGGAAAATTCCATGGATAGAGGAGCCTGGCAGGCTACAGTCTATGGGGTCGCAAAGATTCAGACACAACTGAGCAACTGAACACACACACACACACACACACTTGTTCATTCTGATGGAAAGCTATAGATAGTAAATAATACATATAACAAGAAGCAAAATATTCTAAGAAGATAAGCTCTATTAGGAAAAAAGAGCAAAGAAAAGAATTAAAGATATGTTTAAGTGGGGTAAGGATCTTGGAGGTTTTGACATGGTCATCAGAGAAGAGCTCTTGAAACCAGTTCTATTTGAGCAAAGACATGAAGGAGTTGGCAGTGGGGTGGAGGAGCCCTGTGAATACCCTGAGAAAATCATTCCAGAGAAAACAGGGAATGCAAAGTCCTGAAACAGAGGTGTGCATGTTCTCTAGTAACTGGTAAGAAAAGCATTGTGGCTAGATCCAGAGACAAGGAGGAATGTAGTAGCTGATGAGGAGAGAGAGGTAATATAAGGCCTTGTTATTGTTCAGTCACTAAGTCATGTCTGGCTCTTTGTGACTGCATGGACTGTAGCACACCTGGCTCCACTGTTCTCCACTATCTCCCACATTTTGCTCAAATTCATGTCCATTGAGTCAGTGATGCTCTCTAATCATCTCATCCTCATCCTCTATTGCCCTCTACTCCTCCTGCCCTCAATCTTTCCCAGCATCAGGGTCTTTTCTAATGAGCCTGCTCTTTGCATCAGGTGGCTAAAGTATTGAAGCTTCAGCTTCAGCAATAGTCCTTCCAATAAATATTCAGGGTTGATTTCTTTTAAGATTGATTGGTTTGATCTCCTTGCAGTCCAAGGGACTCTCCAAAATCCTCTCCAGCTTCATAGTTTGAAAACATCAATTCTTTGGCACTCAACCTTCTTTATGATCCAATACTCACATCCATACATGACTGCTAGAAAAACAAATATGAGTATGAGGCCTTAGGACCTTATAATAACAGCAAGGAACTTGCCTTCTATCTGGGCATATATATGGAAAAGATAAAAATTCTAATTTGAAGATACATGCACCCCTATGTTTATAGCAGCATTATTTACAATAGCCAAGACATAAAAGCAACCTAAATGTTCATCAACAAATGAATAGAGGAAGAAAATACGGTGCATACATACAGTAGAGTATTACTCAACCATAAACAGATGAAATAATGATATTTATAGCAACATGGATGGGTCCAGAGATTATCATACAAGGTGAAATAAGCCAGACAGAGAAATACAAAGAAGGTATGATATCACTTTTATGTGGAAACTTAAAAAAAAAAAAAAAGATACAAACCTTGGTTACTAAAGTGGGAAGGGATAAACTAGGAGTTACAGATTAGTATATACACAGGACTACATATATAAATAAACAATATGGATCTACTGTATAGCATAGGGAACTACATTAAATATTCAATATTTTGTAATAATATATAATTATGTTATAATAGAGATGATTAGAGAGCATCAGGTATATATGCATATATACCCTGGAGAAGAGGATGGCAACCCACTCCAGTATTTGTGCCAGGAGAATTTCATGAACAGAGGAGTCTGGTGGGCTACAGTCCATGGGGTTGCAAAGAGCTGGACATGACTGAGTGACTAACACACATGCATATATACATATTAATTGCTTTGCTGTATACCTGAAATTAAAACAATGTTGTAAATTAACTATACTTCAATAAAGGGGGGAAAAAAAGATGTCTACTAAACCAAACTGGGAAAGATGAGGGCCCACTGAACAAGCAGAGGAGTGGTTAGGCTGATTTATACATTAACAGGATTTCTCTAGAGGCTCTGTGGAGAACAGTATACAGGGGGTTAGAAGAGAAGAAGAGTAGTTAGGAGGCTATTGAATTAGTCTGGATGAGAAATGCTGGCTGACTGGGGTGAGGATTAGCAATAGAGGAATTGGTGAGGAATGAAAAAAGTGGTTAGACTCAGATATATTTTGGAGGATGGAGGATCAAACTTTGTCATTCCCTGTTGGACATAAGATATAAGACACCAGAGAGGACCCAAGATTTTTTTTTTTTCTCAGCACCTATATTTATAGGATTGTCAGTGTTTAAGTAAGAAAGAGTCATAGAAGAAGCAGATTTAGAAGAGATCATGAGTTCAGTCTTGAGTGTATTAAATTTGAGGTGCCTATTAGCCAAACAAGAAGAGAGACGATTGATTAGAAGAGTCTGAAGATGAGGGCAGATGACCAAGCTGGAGATATAAATTTGGAAATTGGCCTGTAGTTAGATACTATACTGGCTTCAATAGATTTCCACCCCCCAACCCCCGCCAATTGATGTCTAGCTGGAGCATCAGAATGTGAACTTTATTGGAAACAAGATTAAAGTGAAGTCATGCTGTATTAGAATGGGACCTAAATCCAATCTCCAATGTCCTTAAAAGAAGAGGGAGATAAGGATATAGCGACACAGAGACACATAAAGGGACACACAAAGGGAATAAGGCCACATAACAACAATAGAGACAACTGTAGGAATGATGCAGCTACAAGTCAAGGAACACAAAGGAGTGCCGAGAGCTACCAGAAGCTCACAGGAAACAAAGGACTGTCCCCTAGAGTATTTGGCGGAAACATGGACCTGAAGATACTTAGGTTTCAGATTTCTAGCATCTAGAACTCTCTGCTACAACAGTCATAAGAAACCACAAAAATGGCATTTGGAACCATAATGCTAGACAAAATTATCAAGGCAGTGAATATTGATAGAGAAGAGAAGTCCACAGGCTGAGCCTTGAAACTTCAACACTAAGAGGTCAAGGAGAAAATAAGGATTCAGAAATGGGGAGGAAGAAGGAGGAGCCAGTGAAGTGGGAGATGACTAGGAGACAGTCATGTCCTGGAAGCCAAGCAAATAGTTTTATAAAAGAGAAGAAAGTGATTGGATAAAATGCTAGTGAGAATAAACTGGAGATCTTGAATGGAAAATTAGATTTAACAACATGAAAGTTATTGATGATTTGGGCAACAGAAATTTTCGTGGAGACTCTGGGGTAAAATCTTACTGGATGAAGTTTAAGAGGAAATGGAAGAAAGGAATTGGATTCAGAAAGTACAACATGATGCCTAACAGGAGTTTCCTGGTAAGCCAGAAGACCAAAGAAATGTGGCCATGACTAAAGTTGAGAAAGTTGCAGAGGTTTTCTTTTATTCCATTGAAATCTGGAAAAAAAAAATGCTAATGGGAATGATGTCATAAAGAGGAAGAAAAATGGTAAAGAAAGGGGATATTGCTTAAGTGATGTCTTGAAACAGGTGTTTAAGACATCAGGAGAACGTGAAGCAAGGATGCATTTAGGTAAAAGCATGGACAATTCATCTAAGTTATAAAGGTAGGGAAACGACACAGGCTCAGAAACTGATCTGTTAGTCAATATGGTGGCAGAAGTTTCAGGGAGTTTTCTTCTGACTGATTCAGTTTTCTTAGAGAAGCAGGAGTCAAGGTTATTAACTGAGATGGGAGAAGGAGAAGGTAAGACGGAGATTTGAGCAAAGACTAAATGCCGTTAAGTAGCTCTCTGAGTCAGTAGGTGAATGGACATAGGAAATACAATGAGGCTGAGAGAACACAAGAAAGCCCCACTTGAAGTTGGTCATGAATAATTTAAAGTGGCTCATAAGCAATTTGCAGGGTTTATATATTTTTCTACCAGCTGAACCTTGCAAAGATAGGATGAAGTTTGGATTTTAGCAGTTATTGTTCTGCCAAACAAATACCTTCTCAATGAAGTAAGGGAGTTGAGAGTCTATAGGAGAGGAGAGTCATGGTTCAGTTCAGCTCAGTACAGTTCAGTTGCTCAGTCGTGTCTGACTTTGCAACCCCATGAACCTCAGCACACCATGCCTCCCTCTCCATCACCAACTCCCGGAGTTTACCCAAACTCATGTCCATTGAGTCAATGATGCCATCTAACCACCTCATCCTCTTTTTTCGCCTTCTCCTCCTACCTTCAATCTTTCCCAGCATCAGGGTCTTTTCAAATGAGTCAGCTCTTCCTATCAGGTGGCCAAAATTTTGGTGTTTCAGCTTCCACATCAGTCCTTCCAATGAACACCCAGGACTGATCTCCTTTAGGATGGACTGGGTGGATCTCCTTGCAGTCCAAGGGACTCTCAAGAGTCTTCTCCAACACCACAGTTCAAAAGCAAAAATTCTTCAGTGCTCAGATTTCTTTACAGTCCAGCTATCACAGCCATACATGACCACTGGAAAAACCATAGCCTTGACTAAACAAACCTTTGTTGACAAAGTAATGTCTCTGAACTTTTAATATGCTGTCTAGGTTGGTCATAATTTTCCTTCCAAGGAGTAAGCGTCTTTTAATTTCATGGCTGCAATCACCACGTGCAGTGATTTTAAAACCCAGAAAAATAAAGTCAGCCACTATTCACACTGTTTTCCCATCCATTTCCCATGAAGTGTTGGGGCCAGATGCCATGATCTTAGTTTTCTGAATGTTGAGCTTTAAGCCAACTTTTTCACTTTCATCAAGAGGCTCTTTAGTTCTTCTTCACATTCTGCCATAAGGGTGGTGTCATCTGCATATCTGAGGTTATTGATATTTCTCCCGGCAATCTTGATTTCAGCTTGTGCTTCTTCCAGCCCAGCATTTCTCATGATGTACTATGCTTATGAGATAAATAAGTAGGGTGACAATATACACCCTTGACATATTTCTTTTCCTATTTGGAATCAGTCTGCTCTTCCATGTCCAGTTCTAACTGTTGCTTCCTGACCTGCATACAAGTTTGTCGAGAGGCAGATCAGGTGATGTGCTATTCCCATCTCTTTCAGAATTTTTCACAGTTTATTGTGATACACACAGTCAAAGGCTTTGGCATAGTCAATAAAGCAGAAATAGATGTTTTTCGGGAACTCTCTTGCTTTGTTGATGATCCAGCGAATGTTAGCAATTTGATTTCTAGTTCCTCTGCTTTTTCTAAAACCAGCTTGAACATCAGGAAGTTCACGGTTCACATATTGCTGAAGCCTGGCTTGGAGATTTTGAGTGTTACTTTACTAAAGTGTGAGATGAGTGCAATTGTGCGATAGTTTGAGCATTCCTTGCCATTGCCTTTCTTTGGGATTGGAATGAAAACTGACCTTTTCCAGTCCTGTGGCCACTGCTGAGTTTTCCAAATTTGCTGGCATTTTGACTGCAGCACTTTCACAGCATCATCTTTCAGGATTTGAAATAGCTCCACTGGAATTCCATCACCTCCACTGGCTTTGTTCATAGCGATACTTCCTACGGCTCACTTGACTTCAGATTCCAGGATGTCTGGCTCTACATGACTGATCACACCATCATGATTATCTGGATCTTGAAGACCTTTGTTGTACAGTTTCTGTGAATTCTTGCCACCTCTTCTTAATATTGTCTGCTTCTGTAAAGTCCATACCATTTCTATCCTTTATTGTGCCCATCTTTACATGAAATATTCCCTTGGTACCTCTAATTTTCTTGAAGAGATCTCTAGTTTTTCTGATTTTAATCTTATCCTTTATTTCTTCTCATTGATCACTGAGGAAATCTTTCTTATCTCTCCTTGCTATTCTTTGGAGCTCTGCATTCAAATGGATATATCTTTCTTTTTATCCTTTGCTTTTCACTTCTCTTCTTTTCACAGCTATTTGTAAGGCCTCCCCAGACAGCCATTTTGCTTTTTTGCATTTCCTTTCCATGGGGATGGTCTTGATCCCTGTCTCCTGTATAGTGTCACGAACCTCTGTCCATAGTTCATCAGGCACTCTGTCTAACAGATCTAGTCCCTTAAACCTATTTCTCACTTTCACTGTTTAATCATAAGGGATTTGTTTTAGATCATACCTGAATGGTCTAGTGGTTTTCCCCACTTTCTTCAATTTCAGTCTGAATTTTACAATAAGAAGTTCATGATCTGAACCACAGTCAGCTCACAGTCTTGTTTTTGCTGACTCTATAGAGCTTCTCCATCTTTGGCTGCAAAGAATATAATCAATCTGATTTTGGTGTTGGCCATCTGGTGATATCCATGTGTATAGTCTTCTCTTGTGTTGTTGGAAAAGGGTGTTTACTATGACCAGTGCATTCTCTTGGCAGAACTCTATTAGCCTTTGCCCTGCTTCATTCCTTAATCCAAGGCCAAATTTGCCTGTTATTCTGGGTATTTCTTGACTTCCTACTTTTGCATTTCAGTCCCCTATAATGAGGAAAAGGAAATGGCAACCCACTCCAGTATTCATGCCTGGAGAATCCCAGGTTGGGAGCCTGGTGGGCTTCTCTCTATGGGGTTGCACAGAGTCAGTCATGACTGACGTGATTTATCAGCAGCAGCCCCTATAAAAAAAAGGACATCTATTTTGGGTGTTAGTTCTAAAATGTCTCATAGGTCTTCATAGAATTGTTCAACTTCAGCTTCTTGAACATTACTGGTCAGGGTATAGACTTGGATTACCATGATAATGAATGGTTTGCTTTGGAAACAAACAGAGATCATTCTGTCATTTTTGAGGTTGCATCGAACTACTGCATTTCAGACTCTTTTGTTGAGTATGTTGACTACTCCATTTCTTCTAAGGGATTCCTGCCCACTACAGTAGATATAATGGTCATCTGAGTAAATTCACCCATTCCAGTCCATCTTAGTTCGCTGAGTCCTAGAATATCAACATTCACTCTTGTCATCTCCTGTTTGACCACTTCCAATTTGCCTTGATTCATGGACCTGACATTCCAGGTTCTTATGCAATATTGCTTTTTAAAGCATCGGACCTTGCTTCTACAACCAGTCATATCCGCAGCTAGGTGTTGTTTTTGCTTTGGCTCCTTCCCTTCATTCTTTCTGGAGTTATTTCTCCACTGATCTCCAGTAGCATATTGGGCACCTACTGACCTGGAGAGTTCATCTTTCAGTGTCCTATCTTTTTGCCTTTTCATACTATTAATGGGGTTCTCAAGGCAAAAATACTGAAGTGGTTTGCCATTCCCTTCTCCAGTGGACCACGTTCTGTCAGAACTCTCCACCATGACCCTTCCATCTTGGGTGGCCCCACATGGCATGGCTTAGTTCATTGAGTTAGACAAGCTGTGGTCTATGTGATCAAATTGGCTAATTGTCTGTGATTGTGGTTTTAATCTGTCTGCCATCTGATGCCCCCTCTCTGCGCCTACCATCTTACTTGTGTTTCTCTTACCTTGGACGTGGGGTGTCTCTTCACAGCTGCTCCAGGAAAGCACAGCTGCTTCCCTGACCTTGGACGTGGGGTAGCTTCTCTCAGCTGAGTCATATTTATGGACCAACAATTTGGGTTGGCTAAGGAGAGAAGAGAGGACATGAAGGGGTTGAGAAACACTGAGTACTTGGTGAGATTAATCCTTATATAAGGACTGTGGGATATATGATAGCACTCTTTTTAGTTTCTTAAGGAAACTCCTTACTGTTCTCCAGACTGGCTGTACCAATTTACATTCCAACAACAGTGCAAGAGGATTTCCTTCTTTCCACATCATCTCCAGTATTTATTTGTAGATTTTTTGATAATGGCCATTCTGACTGGTGTGAATGGACATCATTGTGGTTTTGGTTTGCATTTTCTCTAATTATTAATAATATTAAACATCATTATTAATGATGTTTTTTATAATTATTAATGATGGCCTGTTGGCCATCTGTATCCTTATTCAGAGATGTCTGTTTAGATCTTCTGCCCATTTTTTAAAATGTGTTACAATATAATCAAGTGATTCCACTCCTGGGCATACATCTGGAGAAAACTATAATTTGGGAAGATACATGAATTCAATCACAGCACTGTTTACTATAGCCAAGACCTAGAGGCAACCTAAGAGTCCATCAACAGATGAATGGATAAAGAATATATGGTACATACTACAATGGAATATTATTCAACCATAGCAAAGAATGAAATAATGCCATTTGCAGCAACATGGATGGACCTAGAGATTATCATACTAAAAGTGAAGTAAGACAGAAAAAGACAAATACCATTTGATATAACATGTATGGAATCTAAAATATGACACAAATTAACTTATTTACAAAACATATAGACTCACAGACAGAGAAAAGCATCTTATGATTACCAAAGGGGAAGGCAGGAGGGATAAATTAGGAGTTGCAATTAACATATAAACCCTATTTTATATAAAATAAACAAAAAAGTACTTACTAGATACCACACTCAATATCTTGTAATAATATACAAGGGAAAAGAATCTGAAGAAAAGTGAATACACACACACATATAATAGATATATGTATGAACTAAATCACTGTGTATGCCTAAAACTAAATAGCATGTAAACCAAGTACAATTAAACAACAACAACAACAAAAGATTATGGGAATCTGGGGATTAGATGAAGGGAAAATGAAAGGGAGAATATTATATTCAGAGAGTGAAATGCTTGTAATTGGAATTAGAGAGGGTACAGTTAGTAATAACAGATACTGAATTCTGTTATTCATTCTATGACGTACTAATCAATCATGACTAGCAGTTTGGAAAACACTCTTAGATGTAGGTATTGAGTTAAGAGTACATGGCTACACAAGGCATCATTGCATGGCTTTACCCATGAATGAGGAGGGGATTCCTGGAAGATATCTTACAGAGATATCTGTAAGAGGAACATTCCAGGTTGTAGAGAAAGCAGATGTAAAGACTCTAAGACAGGTGTGGACTCGGCACATTATGGGAGCATAATGTGGGTATGCAGTAGCTAGAATTTAGTGAATGAGGAAAAATTTAGAATGAAATAACGTTATATAGGATCTACGAGAAAGAATTTGGATTTTATTCTAAATACATTGGGGTATGATGAAAACATTTTAAGTAGCAACATCAGATAAATATTTCAGAAAGCTTATTTTGACTGCCCAATAAAGAATGCATGAGTGTGAGGGAAAAGAGCTAAGATTGGAATCTGAGAAGTTAGTTCAGATGCATTGCAATAGTCCTGGTGAGAGATGATGATGGAATAATGAGGGCATGATGGTTAAGCTGGAAAGACGTACGGAGACATAGGATTTACCTTATAGAGACCAGGGAGCTGCTGATGACTTATATGTGTGGCATATGTAGCTCATAGAGGAAATACATGAAATAAGGAATCCTAGAGCCTTGACCTAGGAGTCCTTCTTATTTACCACTAAGTAAATAAGTGCCATATAGAGCCAGACATCCTGGAAAGCGAAGTCAAGTGGGCCTTAGGAGCATCACTATGAACAAAACTAGTGGAGGTCATAGAATTCCAGTTGAGATATTTCAAATCCTAAAAGATGATGCTGTGAAAGTGCTGCACTCAATATGCCAGCAAATTTGGAAAACTCAATTGTGGCCACAGGACTGGAAAATCAGTTTTCATTCCAATCCCAAAGAAAGGAAATGCCAAAGAATACTCAAACTACCACACAATTACACTCATCTCACATGCTAGCAAAGTAATGCTCAAAATTCTCCAAGCCAAGCTTCAATAGTACATGAACAGTGAACTTCCAGATGTTCAAGCTGGTTTTAGAAAAGGCAGAGGAACCAGAGATCAAATTGCCAACATTTGCTGGATCATCAAAAAAGCAAGAGTTCCAGAAAAACATGTACTTCTGCTTTTTTGACTATGTCAAAGCCTTTGACTGTGTGGGTCACAACAAACTGGAAAATTCTGAAAGAGGTGGGAATATCAGACCACCTGACCTACCTCCTAAGACATCTGCAAGCAGTTCAAGAAGCAACAGTTAGAACTGGACACAGAAAAACAGACTGGTTCCAAATTGGGAAAGGAGTATGTTAAGGCTGTATATTGTCAGTCTGCTTATTTAACTTATATGCAGAGTATATCATGTGAAATCCATTAGACTGGATGAAACACAAGCTGGAATCAAGATTGCGGAGAGAAATGTCAATAACCTCAGATATGCAGATGACACCACCCTTATGGCAGAAAGTGAAGAAAAATTAAAGTGCCTCTTGATGAAAGTGAAAGGGGAGAGTGAAAAAGTTGGCTTAAAACTCAACATTCAGAAAACTAAGATCATGGCATCCAATCCTATCACTTCATGGGCAAATAGATGGGGAAACAATGGAAACAGTGAAATACATTTGTTTGTTTGTTTGTTTGTTTGTTTGGGGGCTCCGGAATCACTACAGATGGTGACTGCAGCCATGGAATTAAAAGATGCTTTCTCCTTGGGAGAAAAGCTATGACCAACCTAGACAGCATATTAAAAAGCAGAGACATTACTTTGCCAGTAAAGGTCCATCTAGTCAAAGCTTTTCTCCAGTAGCCATGTGTGGATGTAAGAGTTGGACTATAAAGAAAGCTGAGTGCTAAAGAATTGATGCTTTTGAACTGTGATGTTGGAGAAGACTCTTGAGAGTCCCTTGCTAAAGGAAGTTAAACCAGTCCATCCTAAAGGAAATCAGTCCTGAATATTCATTGGAAGGACTGATACTGAAGCTGAAGCTCTAATACTTTGGCTACCTGATGCAAAGAAACAGACTATTTAGAAAAGACCCTGATGCTGGAAAAGATTGAAGACAAGAGGGGAAGGGGACAACAGAGGATGAGATGGTTGGATGGCATCACCGACTCAATGGACATGAGTTTGAGTAAGTTCTGGGAGTCGGTAATTGACAGGGAAGCCTGCTGTGCTGTAGTCCATAGAGTCACAAAGAGTTGGACACAACTTAGTGACTGAACTGAACTGAAATAATTGCCCTACCTACCACGAAGTAGGGAAGTGAAGATAAAAGAGAAGCTAATCTTTGAGGGTGGCCTGGTTAGTAAACACTAAAAGCAGCATAGAAAGGTGCATATGTCTGTAGTTGATATGGGCTGCTAAGGATTGAACAGCAGTCAACATGTAGAAGAGCTCCTTCTTTCAAAGTGAAATGATAAAGCAAGAAATTGATGTGTGATATTAATAGCAGTGTTAATATGGATTCCTGTTCCATAGCAGCGGTCTAGCACCTTCAGTAGTTTTTGTTTTAATGTTTGTGAGAATTGATAGTTTCATCTTCTCTTCTATTCTTTTTCTTTTTTAAAATTTATTATTTATTTATTTATTTATTTTTCCTTTACAATACTGTATTGGTTTTGCCACACATTGAAATGAATCCGCCACAGGTGTACATGAGTTCCCACCTCTGAACCCCCCTCCCACCACCCTCCCCATATCATCTCTCTGGGTCATCCCAGGGCACCAGCCCCAAGCATTCTGGATCCTGTATCGAACCTAGACTGGTGATTTGTTTCTTACATGACAGTATACATATTTCAATGACATTCTCCCAAATCATCCCACTCTCTCCCTCTCCTACAGAGTCCAAAAGTCTGTTCTATACATCTGTGTCTCTTTTGCTGTCTCACATACAGGGTTATCATTACCATCTTTCTAAATTCCATATATATGTGTTAGTACACTGTATTAGTGTTTTTCTTTCTGGCTTGCTTCACTCTGTATAAACGGCTCCAGTCTCATCAACCTCATTAGAACTGATTCAAATGTATTCTTTTTAATGGCTGAGTAATACTCTATTTTGTATATGTACCACAGCTTTCTTATCCATTCATCTGCTGTAGGACATCTAGGTTGCTTCCATGTCCTGGCATTATAAACAGTGCTATGGTGAACATTGGGGTACACATGTCTCTTTTAATTCTGGTTTCCTCGGTGTGTATGCCCAGAAGTGGGATTGCTGGGTCATAAGGCAGTTCTTGAGAAATCTGTATACAGGTCAGGAAGCAACAGTTAGAACTGGACATGGAACAACAGACTGGTTCCAAATAGGAAAAGGAGTACGTCAAGGTTGTATATTGTCACCCTGCTTATTTAACTTATATGCAGAGTACATCATGAGAAATGCTGGACTGGAAGAAACACAAGCTGGGATCAAGATTGCCAGGAGAAATATCAATAACCTCAGATATGCAGATGACACCCCCCCTTATGGCAGAAAGTGAAGAGGAGCTAAAAAGCCTCTTGATGAAAGTGAAAGAGAAGAGTGAAAAAGTTGGCTTAAAGCTCAACATTCAGAAAGTGAAGATCATGGCATCTGGTTCCATCACTTCATGGCAAATAGATGGAGAAACAGTGGAAACAGTGGCTGACTTTATTTTCGGAGAGCTCCAAAATCACTGCAGATAGTGACTGCAGCCATGAAATTAAAAGATGCTTACTCCTTTGAAGAAAAGTTATAACCAACCTAGATAGCATATTCAAAAGCAGAGACATTACTTTGCTGACTAAGGTCTGTCTAGTCAAGGCTATGATTTTTCCAGTAGTCATGTATGGATGTGAGAGTTGGACTGTGAAGAAGACTGAGCACTGAAGAACTGATGCGTTTGAACTGTGGTGTTGGAGAAGACTCTTGAGAGTCCCTTCGACTGCAAGGGGATCCAACCAGTCCATTCTGAAGGAGATCAGCCTTGGGATTACTTTGGAAGGACTGATGCTGAAGCTGAAACTCCAGTACTTTGGCCACCTCATGCGAAGAGGAAAAGTCTTTTCCTCATTGGAAAAGACTCTGATGCTAGGAGGGATTGGGGGCAGGAGGAGAAGGGGACGACCGAGGATGAGATGGCTGGATGGCATCACTGACTCGATGGACGTGAGTCTGAGTGAACTCTGGCAGTTGTGATGGACAGGGAGGCCTGGCATGCTGCGATTCATGAGGTTGCAAGAGTCGGACACGACTGAGTGCAACTGAACTGAACTGAACTGAACTGAACTGAAGGCAGTTCTATTTGCAGTTTTTTTAGGAATCTTCACACTGTTGTCCATAGTGGCTGTACTAGTTTGCATTCTATTATTATTTATTTATTTAATTTTTAGCTGTGTTGAGTCTTTTTTCCTGTGCGGGCTTTTCTCTAGTTATGGCTACTGGGGGCTACTTTCTAGGTGTGGTGTGCAAGCTGCTCATTGCTGTGGCTTCTCTTGCTGTGGAGCACAGGCTCTAGGCATGCAAGCTTCAGTAGTTTCAACTCCCAGGCTCTAGAGCACTAGCTCAGTAATTGTGACGAACGGGTTTAGCTGCTCCGCGGCACATAGGATCCTCTGGCATGAAGGATCGAATCTGAGTCTCCTGCATTGGCAGGTGGATTTTTTATCACTGAGCCACCAGAGGGGCCCTCCATCTTCCCTTTTAGATCTGACCTAGACACGGGGTACCCAGGCTAGTTTTCTTAAACTATCACTTTGTGTATATCAGCCCAGTCAGACATGTGTTTAGTGCCTTATGGGATCTTTCTTTACAAGAAGCTCAAATTGTTTGCCCTTTTAGTACAAGGCTTCTCCTTGTGACTTCTGTCTTTGTTACCACCCTCTTCCAAGCTATACTCATGTTTCAGGGTCTTAGTATTTCTATATTTCAAAATGTGAAGAACAGTTGGGTGACTGTCTATGAAGATGCTTATCAGCCACATTGGCCACTGCTTCAGTTCAGTTCAGTTCATTTCAGCTGCTCAGTCATGTCCAACCCTTTGAAACCCCATGAATTGCAGCACGCCAGGCTTCCCTGTCCATCACCAACTCCTGGAGTTCACTCAAACTCACGTCCATATAGTCAGTGATGCCATCCAGCCATCTCATCCTCTGTCGTCCCTTTTCCTCCTGCCCCTAATCCCTCCCAGCATCAGAGTCTTTTCCAATGAGTCAACTCTTCACATGAGGTGGCCAAAGTACTGGAGTTTCAGCTTTAGCATCATTACTTCCAAAGAACACCCAGGACTGATATCCTTTAGAATGGACTGGTTGGATTTCCTTGCAGTCCAAGGTACTCTCAAGAGTCTTCTCCAACACCACAGTTCAAAAGCATCAATTCTTCGGTGTTCAGTTTTCTTCACAGTCCAACTCTCACATCCATACATGACTCCTGGGCCTCTCGTTGGTTCTAATCAAATCATGGTAAAAATCAGTCACATTGCTCTTCTTATATCTCTATAGCTAATAAGCATAACACTTTTCTTTTTCTTTTTGCCTATTTCAGTTCTACCTTCTTCAATAAATCTCTTTCTGTGAGGACTCTTTCTCATTACTTCAGTTCTTACAACTGCTCATTATTTGAATTCACAAAACAGGTATCTCTATTGTCTATAAATAATCATCCTCTTTTCCCTTTACCCAACCATACACCTCTCTATTCATCAATTCACATGTCTACTGGAGCAAACATGTCTTTGTAGGCAACGTGATACATTGGAAGGACCATACACATTAATGTTCTCTCCTCTTGGGTTTAAATATATTTCACTATAAATGTCATAATAACTGCCTTTATTATTATTACTTATTTGTAGAGATTTTACTTCACTGAAATTTTGCTCTCTAATCTGAGAAGTTTTGGGAAAAAAAGTCTTTAGTACCAAATTAAAGTTTTAATGCATGGTTGACATATAAGCAGGAAAGTATGACCTTGATTTTGTGTTATGACCCCTTTAGCTAGATAACAAATCCCTTAAAGACATAACTATAACATTATAACTACTTGTTAATTTTGTATCTGACACACAGTAGACATTGAATAACTGCTAGTATATAATTTTGATGAAGTGATAATAACATTCTACAGAGTGCCTATTTTATTCAACAAGTGTCTTCTGGTGACTTAAGATAGCGGGCTCTGTGCTCCTCTCTGAAGACACAAAGATGAATAAGCATCTATTCATCCGAGAGAAGCTTAAATTCAAGGGGAAAGACAAGTGAAGCTTGATATATTGAGAATGTTACCAAAAATGAGCACAGTGACAATACAAGAAGGAAAGATCATACCTGTCATGAAGGAAAGTGGAGACCTGGGTCATATGAGTTGGGTCTTAATAAATGAGAAGGTGTTGGCATACAGGTAAGAAGGCAGGGGCAGTTTCAGATGAAGAAATACAATGGACAAAATCAAGAAGGAGCCTTATTTGAAGGAATTCTGTTAGTTCAGATATGATTCAGTTATGGAAAGTATGTGTTGATAAAGTTGAAAAGGTAAGAAGAAGGCTTTGCATGTCAGGCTACACACTTGGAATGTATCATGTAAAATTAATCTTGGAGTAAAATCACATGGTCAAGTAAGCCTGTGTTAGAATACTCACACTAATGACTGTATGGAAGACAGATTAGAATAGGAAAACTGGCAAAGTGGAGACAAGTAAACTATAACAAAATGTTGTTCTTGAAGAAACTGAGGTGTGAGAATCTTTATCCTGAGGCCCAATTCAAGATGATGAACTAGATAATAGTTGGATTTTTCAAATTTTGAATTTCTAGTCCATAATGTTCACATTCTTACAAGTAGGTGATTGTCAAGAAGAATATAAATAGTAGATCAGTGGCTAAAAAGGAACAGAATTATCCTTTTACAGTATTCAGTTCAGTTCAGTTCAGTCACTCAGACGTGTTTGACTCTTTGCAACCCCATGAATCACAGCACGCCAGGCCTCCCTGTCCATCACCAACTCCTGGAATTCACTCAGACTCATGTCCATCGAGTCCGTGATGCCATCCAGCCATCTCATCCTCTGTCGTCCCCTTCTCCTCCTGCCCCCAATCCCTCCCAGCATCAGAGTCTTTTCCAATGAGTCAACTCTTTACTGTGTTAAAGTAGCTTTTAATATCTGTCTATCTAATACACATAAAGAGGAGCCATGTGAAGAAAAGAAGGAGATTGGAATAAAGCATCTTCAAGGCAAGGAATGGAGGTATCCACCAAATGCTAAGAAGAAGCAAGGAAGAATCCTAGCCTAGATCCTTTGAGAGAACATTGCAAACTTCTAGCCTTCAGAATTTGAGACAATAATTTATGTAGTTTAGAAAAGAATGAAAGGAAGGAAGGGAGAGAGGCAAGGAAGGAAGGAAAAAAATAGGCAAGTAAACAGACAACACAGAGGTGAGCACAGGACCCACAGGAGCAGAAGAGGGCACCTTGGAAAAGCTAGATAAGGTTTCCTGGAAGAGGTAACCGAATGCTTAATGTTGGAGTTTGAGTAGGAATAAATTTATTGGGGAAGGTTGGAATGGAAGACCTATTCTTGGCTGAGATGAACACATGGGACCCTTGTGTTCCATGGGAAAATCATGCTCTTTAGAACTAACTCAATTTCATTTCTAAATCTGAGTCAATCACTTATTTTAAATGATTAAAATTTATTCACCTTCCTGCACCTCTGTTCCTTCACCTGTCATATGGAGGAAGGAACAAAAAAAGTTCTAGATGAAAGAGGAGTCATATGGAAAAAACTAAAGAATGATAGAAGCCAAGGGGTAGTAACTGTCCAGAAAGTAGCAAGAATGTTTAACAGAATATGTCTACATCCTCTTTGATTTAAACTAGATTCTTTATCATTGTATTAGGATACATTTTTGCGACTATTGATTTTTCTCCAACACTTTTAAAATGACATTGATAATACTTGTATAATTCTAAAAATAATGATATGAATTTTGCCTGGAGACCTAAAAAGAGTGAGAGCATATACAGCTAGAATGTTCCAATATTAATAAAATGCAATGAAACTTTACAGCATACTTGCTGGTGACCAAAAGGTCATTCCATTATACATATGTTTATTCCAGAAGCATATTTGGAAAAGCCCTGAGACTCAAATCAATTTCACTTCCTTTCTATACTTTGAATATCTTATTTCAGCCCATATCCACACACACACAGGTAAATGCATGCTGTTTATAATGTAGCAATGTCAACATATACTAACAGAAAAAAAAATGAGACCATGTAAGAGGGGATACATTTCCCTAGATAAATTATAGTGAACACTTGGCTAAGGCAATCTGTTTTTTTTTTTTTTTTTTAATTTTGTATTGGAGTAAAACTGATTAATATTCTCGTGATAGTTTCAGGTGAACAGCAAAGGGACTCAGCCATACATACACATGTACCCATTCTACCCCAAACTCCCCTCCCATCCAAGTTGCCACATAACATTGAGCAGAGTTTCATGCGCTCTACAGTAGGTCCTTGTTGGTTATCCATTTTAAATATAACAGTGTGTACATGTCCATCCCAAACTCCCTAACTATCCCTTCCCCCTCATCCTTCCTCCTTGAGAATCATAAGTTCTTTCTCTAAATCTGTGAGTCTGTTTTATAAATAAGTTTATTTGTATAATTTCTTTTTAGATTCCACATACAAAGGAATGTCATAAGTTATTTCTCTTTCTGACTTACTTCACTCAGCATGGCAATTTCTAGGTCCGTCCATGTTGCTGCAAATGGTCTTATTTCATTCTTTTTAGCAGCTGAGTTCCATTTTATATATGTACCACATCATCTTTATCAGTTCCTCTGTTGATGGACATTTAGGTTGCTTCCAAGGACAATCCTTTTTTTGTTTGTTCATTCGTTTATTAGATTCAGAGCATCTTCCCTCAGCCAGTTCCCTGTCCAAGGGACTCTACGCTTGCAATGATTACCATAGTGTTAAACATAATGGAAGCAAAGGTATGCATGGGAGACACTGGGGATGAAAATGTAAGCAGACAGATGAAGCATATAAATTAGGTAAAGAGGGCTTAAGAGCAGTGAAATTTTTGGGTCCAGGGCAGTGCCATCCAAGAAGGTGACATTAACTTTGTGACACCAGAGTAGCTGAAAGGAGACACATGTCTCTTTGCTCATTGACCAATCAGCTGAACATGATGCTAAGGGGGAGGTGATGAAAGAACTTCTGGTCCCAACCATTTCCATCTCACCCCAGTGCCTCCTGTAAGACTGCAAGTCAGCCTTTAATGGTAGCAAGCTTATTTTTGAAAAGTTTTATTGAGTTTATCCTCCTAGGTGTTGTGTGAAGATGAGTTAGCAAGAGGTCTCAGGATATCTTCTTAGGGTGCTTTGGGAGGCACTGATGGCATCAAAACCTCCTAAGAAGTTAAGATCAGTAAGTGCATGGCTTTAAGAAATTGTGGAGGTGTTTTAGACCTAAATTGGAGTGTTGGAGAGGCTTCAGAATAAAATACTTTGACAGGGTCCCAGTTGAGATGATTAACATCTAAAAGATGGATGGTTACTAGGCAAGTGTTAGTGAAGATTTATAAAATGGAAAAAATTTTTAAAATAGATAGATGTGTACAGAATGTGTGTATGAATGACTCACTCAGTGGATTGGTAAGAATCCCAAATAACTATAAGGACTGTGTGCCTTACTACCATGCCTGACACATAAATATCACATGCTGATTTATTTATTGGGTTGAATTATATATTATATTATGTATTATGTAAAATTTGTATGTTATATTATTATATATATATATAGAGAAAATTTATACATTATATATTAGGAATATATTTATATATTATATATTGCATTGCATTCAGTTCAGTTCAGTCACTCAGTCATGTCCGACTCTTTGTGACCCCATGAATCAAAGCATGCCAGCCCTCCCTGTCTATAACCAACTCCCGGAATTCATGCAAACTCATGTCCATCGAGTCACTGATGCCATCCAGCCATCTCATCCTCTGTCGTCCCCTTCTCTTCTTTCCCCCAATTCCTAAGAGCATCAGAGTCTTTTCCAATGAGTCAACTCTTCACATGAGGTGGCCAAAGTATTGGAGTTTCAGCTTCAACATCAGTCCTTCCAATGAACACCCAGGACTGATCTCCCTTAGGATGGACTGGTTGGATCTCCTTGCAGTCCAAGGGACTCTCAAGAGTCTTCTCCAACACCACAGTTCAAACGCATCAATTCTGTGGCGATCGACTTTCTTCACAGTCCAACTCTCACATCCATACATGACCATGGGAAAAACCATAGCCTGGACTAGACACCTTTGTTGGCAAAGCAATGTCTCTGCTTTTCAATATGCTATCTAGGTTGGTCATAACTTTTCTTCCAAGGAGTAAGCATCTTTTAATTTCATGGCTGCAGTCACCATCTGCAGTGATTTTGGAGCCCCCCAAAATAAAGTCTGACACTGTTTCCACTGTTTCCCCATCTATTTCCCATGAAGTGATGGAATCAGATGCCATGATCTTCGTTTTCTGAATGTTGAGCTTTAAGCCAACTTTTTCCCTTTCCTTTTACTTTCATCAAGAGGCCTTTTAGTTACTCTTCACTTTCTGCCATAATGGTGGTGTCATCTGCATATCTGAGGTTATTGATATTTCTCCTGGCAATCTTGATTTCAGCTTGTGCTTCTTCCAGCCCAGTGTTTCTCATGATGTACTGTGGCTATAATTTAAATAAGCAGGGTGACAATATACAGCCTTGATGTATTCCTTTTCCTATTTGGAACCAGTCTGTTGTTCCATGTCCAGTTATAACTGCTGCTTCCTGACCTGCATATAGGTTTCTCAAGCAGCAGATCAGGTGGTCTGGTATTTCCATATCTTTCAGAATTTTCCATATTTTATTGTGATCCACACAATCAAAGGCTTTGGCATAGTCAATAAAGCAGAAATAGATGTTTTTCTGGAACTCTTTTGCTTTTATAATGATCCAACAGATGATGGCAATTTGATTTCTGGTTCTTCTGCCTTTTCTAAAACCAGCTTGAACATCAGGAAGTTCACGGTTCACATATTGCTGAAGCCTGACTTGGAGAATTTTGAGCATTACTTTACTAGCATGTGAGATGAGTGCAATTGTGCGATAGTTTGAGCATTCCTTGGCATTGCCTTTCTTTGGGATTGGAATGAAAACTGACCTCTTCCAGTCCTGTGGCCACAACTGAGTTTTCCAAATTTGTTGGTATATTGAGTGCACCACTTTCACAGCATCATCTTTCAGGATTTGAAATAGCTCCACTGGAATTCCATCACCTTCATTAGCTTTGTTCCTAGTGATGCTTTCTAAGGCCCACTTGACTTCACATTCTAGGATGTCTGGCTCTAAATGAGTGATCACTCCATCATGATTATCTTGGTCATGAAGATCATTTTTGTACAGTTCTTCTGTGTATTCTTGCCACCTCTTCTTAATATCTTCTGCTTCTGTTAGGTCCATACCGTTTCTGTCCTTTATCGAGCCCATCTTTACAGGAAATGTTCCCTTGGTATCTCTAATTTTCTTGAAGAGATCTCTAGTCTTTCCTATTTTGTTGTTTTCCTCTATTTCTTTGCATTGATCCCTGAGGAAGGCTTTCTTATCTCTTCTTGCTATTCTTTGGAACATTGCATTCAGATGCTTATATCTTTCCTTTTCTCTTTTGCTTTTCACTTTTCTTCTTTTCACAGGTATTTGTAAGGCCTCCTCAGACAGCCATTTTGCTTTTTTCCATTTCTTTTCCATGGGGATGGTCTTGATCCCTGTCTCCTATAGAATGTTACTAACCTCAGTCCATAGTTTATCAGGCACTCTATCTATTCAGATCTAGTCCCTTAAATAGCATTAAAAACCCAAGTTCTTAGAAACAGCCTGAAAGAGCTTGCTAGGGTATAGCCCACTAGTTTTTAAGGGTGGCCCTTTCCCTACCAAAGGCTGGCCCCTTTCCCAGGGTGAAGGTGCCTCTCAGCACCAAACATGCTATTTCTAGGGAGCTATTAGGGCTTCCTACATGGTGTCTGGTGTCTCAGAAGGTAAAGAATCTGCATGCAGTGCAGGAGATGCAGGTTTGATTCCTGGGTCAGGAAGATCCCCTGGGGAAGGGAATGGCAACCCACTCCAATATTCTTGCCTTGGGAATTCCTTACACAGTGGAGCCTGGAGGACTGCAATCCATGGGGTCGCAAAGAGCTGGACATTACTGAGTGACTAACATTTTCACTTACATATAGTCACCTCAGTCCTCTTTGGCTTCCCTGGTAGCTCAGATGGTAAAGGATATGTCTGCAATGTAGGAGACCTGAGTTTGATCCCTGAGAGGGAATGGCTACCCACTCCAGTATTCTTGCCTGGAGAATCCCATGGACAGAGGAGTACGGCAGGCCACAGTCTATAAGGTCGCAAAGAGTCAGACAAGACTGAGCAACTTTCACTCTCAGGGAGCTATTATTAATTTTTTAGTGAGAAAATAAGCTCCCAAGTTGAAAATATATGGTGATCAGAACAAAGGGAGAGGAGGAATCAGGGCTAACTGTAGGGAGCTTCTTCTATTGGCTGACCCTGCTGCTCCAGATTGCTCTCACCTATTCTGCCTTAGATTAGTTTACAATCTTGTTTCACATTACATATTCTGAAATTCCATGACGGCAATTAGAAAGAAAAGGAGTCCTAGGAAGTTGTAGAAACTGAAGAGAGTGTGGACAATCTTATTAAAGTTTTCACAATCAAATTATTCTGGTTTCTGATAGCATACACTCACACACATGCACACACTCACACACACACACACGCACACACACACACATGCATATTTTATCTATACTCAGGAGTTTTAATATGGACCCAGATGCTACAGTCATGACATATATAGTACCCTTTAAAAATGTGAATGATGAAAGGGTTATGGCATAGATCACTATAAAACAGCCATGATCAATTAAAAAGCAATCTGATCACTTTTTTACACTATATAGGTCTATTTTTAATTCTAATTTCTAATGTTTTTCTTTCAAGGAAGCTTACAAGTTCGCTCCCAGCTAAACAAGGAAGAAACCCATGTATTCACCATCAATACAGAGAACTTTGCCAACAGAAGACTGCATCACTTGAAGATTAACAGAGAGGGCAGAGGGCTTACCATTCAGGTACCTTACTTCCCTTCTTCTTATTTTGGCAAATGTACCTTGTGTGCTCAATACAGGTTTTCTGAATTTTGCCCCCAAGCCAAGTGAACAGCCAAGTTCTGGGGATGTATGCTTATCATATTCAGCCCCAGTCTTTGGAGAACTAGAATAGTGGTCCTCAGGGCACACCCTGCTTTCCAGAAGCATCTCTTGAGACCTTGTAAGAAATGCTAATTCTTGGGTCCTATGCCAGATCTACTTAATCTGAAGTTTTTTTCAAGAAAGGGGCAGCAGGTGATGCTGCTGCATGTTCAGTTTTGACAACCTCTGAACTGTGGAATAATGACGAAGATAAGCAAGGAAGAAATCACAAGTGATCAGCAAGGGCTACGGAAGGAGTGTGCACAGGTGATGCAAGAGCATGGAGGAGGGCACCCACCTCATCTGGGCATCAGTTCAGTTCACTCTGAACAAGGAGGGGATGTTAGGATCATTGACCGTCCTTTCAGTCAAAAGCGAGTATAATTTATAGATGGCCTGCCCTGTCCGCAGTTTCCTAACTGACAAACACACACACAGATATACCCACACTCACCTATTCTGGTTCCCTCTCAAACTCTACTCAGGCCACTCAGATGCATCCTTGCTCTTTCCAGAGCTCTTGAATACACTAGAGTTTGCTTTGCCTAGAATCCAGTTGTTCATGTACCTGCATTGCTACCTGTTACTTGTACTTCCTTTGGAACACCACTCAAAAATTGACTCAGGGACCCCGTCTTCAGTCACCTTATGTAATATAGCAACCCAGCTCCTTGACTTCAATCCTAAACCACTTAAATGCTTCTAGCAATCAATACAAATTATCTATTTATTTAATAGATAAGTCCCTTCTCCCTCCTCTAGAATGTAAGCTTCATGAAGACAGGGATTCTTGTTTGTTTACATTACCATGGGACCCCCCAGTTTGTCAAGCAATGTCTCACATGCAGAAGGCCTTTAATAAATATTTTTGAACTAAATAAATTAATCCCACATGGCTTGTATGTGCTAAGTTGCTTCAGTCATGTCTGACTCTTTGCAACCCCATGGACCATAACCCATCAGGCTCCTCTGTCCATGGGATTCTCCAGGCAAGCATACTGGAGCGGGTTGCCATTTCTTTCTTGGCTTGTATGGAGAAGATTAAATTGGACCTATGGAGAGGGGAAGAGAAACAACTGGATTTTAGGCAGGGGAAGTAGCATGGATAGATTTCCATTTCCAGGGGCTCACTGTGATCTCTCCATGGAAATACACATTTGGGAGTGATGAGATATGGGACAGAGACCAGACTGGAAGCAAAGATAAAGACCTCAACTAGTGTGGTGGGGAAGTCAAGGAGAGAAGGACTTGAGAAAGATCTGGAGGGAACATTGGTAACCTTGGGTGACCCTCTGGATATGGATGATGACTCAAGACTCAAGTCAAGACTGACTGTTCATTTTCTTGATTGGGTGGAAGTTCATGAATAATTGGCAAATATAGGACACAAATCACAATCCTTGAGTGATTATAATTTAATAGCATTGACTGTAGCATTGACTCTTAAAATAAGTGGTTAAAGTCTTTGGATTGAGGTCAGACTAGAAGATAAAGATGAAATGATGATTTCTTATTGGAAGATGTCTTGAATGAGGCTGTGGTGAGACACCTGGAGTGCATACTGGTAGTCATTTGTATAAATGGCTCTTTCTCTTTTTCTATTTCTTGTCTTGTTTTCCATCAATGAAAACACAAACATGGAGGTGAGAGAACAAAGGGATATTCCCTTTTCTTCTCCATCTATATTTCCCACCAGCCAAATTAATAGTCAATGATAAGTACAAGCAGTGGTTGATAAGCACAAGCATTAGAAGATGTAACTTTTCAAAAGCACAAAAGTAGCAGAAATAAATGGGGGCAGAGACCTATTTTGTTTTTTTAAATTGAAATCAATTTGTTAAAACAGTCACACAACATTTGTCTTTGTGACACTCCCACTCCCCTCCCCCACCATCCTATTTCTTCTCCTTACTCCCCACTTAGAAAAGCCCTAGGGAATCCCTGGCCTTCCAGTAGTTAGGGCTCCAGATTTTCACTGCCAAGAGCATGGGTTCAATCCCTCATCAGGGAACTATGATCCCATATGGCTCTGGGTAGCCAAATTAAAACAATAACAAAACCCCCGAATAAACAAAAGCAATGGGGAAAATAAAAGAACAAACTGTTTACTGAAAAACAGAAAAGGATAAGCCACTGCCTCATCTCAGGCATTATTCAGAAGCAGTTATAAGGAGAGGGTAGATGGTTTTCACTATGCTCAGCCAGCAGAGGCCTCCAGTAGGTAAGAATACATATTCCTACCACCTCGGGACCTTGAGTTGTTGAACCTTCTCCTCTCTGCTCTATGTGACATTGGAAGGAATCTGTAGGGACTGGGCTACAGCCAGGAGTAAGAAATCCTGGTAATGATTTGAGAATTGTAATTTGACCAGTGGTTTTAAAAGCACATGTTCCCCCATGGTGGTGGAGGTAGACTTCAGTGCCTCTATTTAAAATATATTAAAGACATTAAACAAATTAAACCAGTTTACCAAAATACTAGCACAACTACGAGCTGTAAAGATGGAGGGAGCCTGACATTTTGAAAGCATGGAGTTAATGAATTCCTTTGAGAGTTGAAGATCCTGAAATTAAGAGAGGGATCCCTAGCTCGGGACAGGCATGTGTGTGAATTCCTGCTCCATCTCCTTTATTATAAGATCTTAGATTGGCTATTCACCTTTCTGAGGCTCAGTCTATTTATCTATTTAAAAAAAGTTAAATGTTATGGGGTGGGGTGGGGTACAAATGCAGCTGAGTTCAGTCAGTTCTGGTAACCATTGTAGGAAAGTAAGAACATAAATAAAGGACCAAGCATAAAGCCTAGTGTCCAGGGCTTACTCAAAAGAAAAGGTTTGTTCAATTTCCTTCCTTTTCTCATCTCTTTTAATCTCATTTAATGACTTGACAAGGCCACTGCTATCCTCAGTTCTAAGATCAACAAAGCTTCTTTACCAGCTGAGCCACCAGGGAAGCCCTTCTCCAGGCCAGATTACAAATTTTAGGCATACTAAGCTTTAAAAGACTGTGATACTGCACTCTCTCACTACCTCACCCAGAGTAATTAAAAAGAAAAACAACACTGAAACATAGAATGAACATAAAGAAGTATAACAAAATACTGTATTTCTCACTGAAGACTTCAATGATTGCCTAGCCTCTATCATAAAGTGGATGTCCTAGAAATAAATGTTTATGGTAAATACCCCCCACCCCCCACCCCCTGCCTTTTGCCTTTGCTTGGTGCATTTTCTAAGCTTTTCAAATAGGTAACCCAGCACCTGAGCCTGTACTAGGGGTGCCCCCATGTGCACTCACTCCACTTAAGGACTGGAATCCATTCCCAAAGTATCCCAAGCCTTCTTTGACTCATTATACCTTTGTCTCCATACCTTTACTAATACTTAAACAAGTACATCATGAGAAACGCTGGGCTGGAGGAAGCACAACCTGGAATCAAGATTGCTGGGAGAAATATCAATAACCTCAGATATGCAGATGACAGCACCCCTATCGAAGAAAGTGAAGAAGAACTAAAGAACCTCTTGATTAAAGTGAAAGAGGAGAATGAAAAAGTTAGCTTAAAGCTCAACATTCAGAAAACGAAGATCATAGCATCTGGTCCCATCACTTCATGGCAAATAGATGGGAAAACGGGAAACAAGTGGTTGACTTTATTTTTGGGGGCTCCAAAATTACTGCAGATGGTGATTGCAGCCATGAAATTAAAAGATGCTTACTCCTTGGAAGAAAAGTTATGACCAACCTAGACAGCATATTAAAAAGCAGAGACATTATTTTGTTAACAAAGGTCCATCTAGTCAAGGCTATGGTTTTTCCAGTAGTCATGCGAGAGTTGGACTATAAAGAAATCTGAGCGCTGAAGAATTGATGCTTTTGAACTGTGGTGTTTGAGAAGACCCTTGAGAGTCACTTGGACTGAAGGAGATTAAACCAGTCCATCCTAAAGGAGATCAGTCCTGGGTGTTCATTGGAAGGACTGATGTTGAAGCTGAAGCTGCAATAATTTGGCCACCTGATGGGAAGAACTCACTCATTGGAAAAGACCCTCATGCTGGAAAAGATTGAGGGCAGGAGAAGAGGGGGGGTGACAGAGGATGAGATGGTTGTATGACATCACCAACTCAATGGACATGAGTTTGGGTGGACTCCGGGAGTTTGTGATGGATAAGGAAGCCTGTTGTGCTGCAGTTCTTGGGGTCGCAAGGAGTCGGACACGACTGAGCAACTGAACTGAACTCAACTGAAACAAAATAATTGAGTGTCATTACCTTCTTCTCACCCTTGTTTGTCACTGATTAAAGTGGAAAGGACCAGGTAAGTTCCCTTAAAGGGAAACAGTAGGTAAGGAATGACTTCTGTACTAGAACAATTAGGTCTTCTACACAACGTGACAACATTGAGGGAATCACTTGATCTTTGGGGGCCTGAGGAAGAGGTTAGAGTCAGAAGCTAAAGAAATCTCAGCTCAGCCTTTAGTTCTAAGAATCTTACTGCTCTCTTCTCAGCAGGAAATTCCTACTCACTTTAGCCTCCTCTCCAACCTGAGTAACAAAACATGAGAGGAGGAACCCTGCCCCCTGCTGGAAGGGGCAATTCCAGAGAATAGGTGAGAGTTCTGAGATAAGGCAGGGAGAAAACTCCTTCAAGGCAGGATTGAATCTGAGCATTAAAAGATTACAGATGGGGACCATGGGTATGAAAATCCCTGTGTTGTATCTAAGATGTAGAGGCGACCAGGGAAGCCAGAGGCATCTTGATCATGCACTGGATGCTCCGTAGCCCACAAGATAGAAAGAGAATCAACACAGGATGTCTATTTATTCATTCAGCAAACATTTGTTTGGAGTTACAATGACTGGAAACAGTTATTGTAATAGCCCATATAGAAAACATGTATCAATAAAATGTCCACATCTTCCAAGAGCCAATAGCTTAGTGGAGAAAAATGAGAGGGGAGAGCACACAGATCATTACAATTGTAGTTCACTCATTAAATCCTGTCCAATTCTTTGTAGCCCCACAAGTTGCAGCACACCAGGCTTCCCTGTCTTTTACCTTCTCCTGGAGTTTGTTCCAACTAGTATCCATTGAGTTAATGATACCATCCAATGAAATCCTCCTCTGTCATCCCCTTCTCTTGCCCTCAATCTTTCCCATCATCAGGATGTTTTCTAATGAGTCAGCTCTTTCCATCAGGTGGCCAAATTATTGGAACTTCAGCTTCAGTCCTTACAATGCATATTCAGTGTTGATTTGCTCTAGAATTGAATGGTTTGATCTCCTTGCTGTCATCACAGTACAGCATCTTAAATGCAAGGTTAGAGGTAGGAGGGACAAAAGGTACCATGAGAACAGAGAACAGGAACAATTAATCTAACTAAAGCTTCAAGGAGAGCTTCCTAGAGGAGGTGGACTCTGGAAGCATGGAAGCACTTAGAAAAGTGTCTGGCGCAGAGTAGATACTCAAATGGTTATTGAATGAATTTTGTAGAAATTCAGGAATAAGAACATAAGTGATTGTCTACCAGCTGCTCAAACATCTAGAAAGGCATGGACAAGTAAAAATAAATGCCATACTGTGTGGTTGTCAGACCATGTGACAAGGATTCCCTGCTATGTAATGCTGTGGGGCATTGGCCAAATTTGTGATCTCTGCGACATCATTTCCACCATTTGTACTACAGGGATAATAATGTCTATTTCACAGTATTCTAGGTAAGAATGCATTTTGAAGGATACTTTAGTAGATGTCTAATACATACCAGTGTTCAATAAACAACAAATATTATTAAAGCATAATTCCATGTATGAAAAAGGAATAAAGCCTACAATCACATACCACAAGTCATAACCACTTTTTCACAGCGGAAACCACTACAAGACCCAGAGGTTCCTGGAGGAGGGTCTGTCTGGGCTGGAGTGGGTGCAGAAGGAGGGTCCAGCAGCGGGAGCTAGGAATACCAGGCTCCCAATCAGCTGCTCCCCAAGGGCAATCCTGGGACAGGCACACAGCTGAAGGGATGTTAGTCTTCTCTTCCTACAGATGAGCTGTGATAGAGCCTGGAAAAATTGGTAAGCTTTGACTAGACAGAAAAACCTAGGGATGGATGAGGAACCATGCCTTGAAATGGAGAGAACAAAGAGATGGAACTGGAATTAACGTGTGTGGAAAGGAAGGTTCCCTAAAGGATGATCTTAGAAACAAAGCTCCAAAGAATCCCCCTGGTGGCTTTTATTCACTTGCAAAATGGAATTATCAGCTGTTCATGCTGGTGGCAGCTGTTCAACTAGTCTCCCTGTCCCAGACTCAAACCTTTTGTCAAACTGAAATATATTCACTCAGGAAAAGCCCCCAGGGCACACCTGATTGAGGCCAGGTCAATTGGAGCAAAGGAGGTAAAGGTTTTAAGGACCAAATGGGGAGGAAGGAGAGATGGAAATGAAAACCTGCTTTCCTTTTCTTGTTAATCCTGCAGGGTCCTTCCTAAAAGGCTTCATTTGTTTGCTTCTTTGCAGCAAAGAATTTGGTGAGAAAATCTCAGTGGCGAGATAAATACCTGTCAAAAGCTGTACAGAATTTCCCAGGGAGAAGACTTGTGTGAAAGCCTTTATTTCACCAATAAAGAAAGAAAAGGTTATTTTATGTGCATTGTGGGAGAATTAGTAAGACATTTCTCATTTCTCCAGGGAGAAAAATCCCAGAGAGGTGTCTGCCCTGCCTGTGTTTTCCAGCTATTTTCAGACAGGAGTGTTTTATGCCTTGGATGTGAGGACTTCTGCTGATGCCTCTTCTGTTTTCTGTTTTCTTGCAGATGGATCATCAACTCCGACTCAGTTATAACTTCTCCCCAGAAGTCGAGTTCAGGGCTATCAGGTCCCTCACCTTGGGCAAAATCACAGGTTTGCTGTTCTAGTCCATGTCTTTCTGGCCTTGATAAAATAAATAATAAATAACTTTCTTCAGGGAAAAGCAACAAGATCTAGATAATATCCAACTTGTAGGACCAAGAGTCCTGTCGAGACAGGAATGCATGTGTGGAGGGGCCAGAAACTATTTACATCTACTTTATAGAATCTTGAGTAACATAAGTGAACAGAGCAATTCACTAAAATAACTATTTTTTTTTACTTAATTTCTAATTAATTTATAATGTTTACTCAATTCTTTTAGTTAAATTCACATAAATTTCACTTAAAGAAATTAAGGATTTACAACCCAATTATTTAATTCTATAAATCCTATTCTCTTTCCTAATTCACCAAAAATTCAAAAGATTGTCCTAAAAGAATAGTGGATGCTTTTTTTTTTTTTCCTACAGAGAGTTCTGTCAATTTTCATTTTATATGAAATGATGACTTTTATCAGGTGTAAGGAAGATTGAAATTTTTGTGTCTTCTTGATGAATTGAACGTTTTTTCATACTGAAGTAATATTTTTTAAATTTTAATGTCTCTGTACTTCAATCTAGTTTATCTGTTATTATTATAGCTAATTCAGTTTTGCTTTAGTTAGTATTTGTCTGGCTTATTGTTTATGATTTTCCTTATTTTCCCTTTCAGTCTTTTTTTCTTTTCTTTTTTTTTTTTTTGAGCCTTATATAGGATCTTGTGAAGAGTAGACAAATACTGTATTTTCATTCAATCTGGCCATCTTCTGTTTTATAAATTGGCAAATGTAAACCCCTGTGCATTTTTGGGTTATTTAGATGGTTGGGTTTGTTTCTGCCTCTCTATTTTCTAATTGTTCAACTTTTCCTGTGATTCTAGTATGTTCTCTTCTATTCTCTCAGTCACAGCATAGTGCAGAAAACATTGATAGCTGGAGACATTTTAAGCAGGAATGGATTTAATTCAGGAAATAGCTTGCTTACAAAATTGTGACAGCACTTACAGTGTGCATTCCTATCAGTCTTTTGGAGTGACTCCCCAGCAGTTCTGAGGTGATGAATGGGAAGGCATTAACTACCAAGCAGTCACTGATGCAGTGCTGTGTGTTAGCATCCAACAGGTGGAAAAGCTCCCTTAAAAATGGTGGCAGAGAAAAGACTTCAAGTTACCATGACTTTGCTGGCCAGTAGAAAAAGCTGAAAAGGTAGAAAAAACGACTCCTCTCTCACTACAGCCTTCCAGATCCATAAATCGTATCTAGTTTCCAGAACATAATGTGTGTCCAGAAATCTATCTGCTATTAGGTCTGGAAAATGTCAGTTTTACCTTCCAAAATGACAGTTGAATGAGCCAATCAACACTGACCAACTAGTAGGTTGAATTTTATGTTTATTTCTTATTCCATTTCCCCTCCTGCTAATAAGAATTATTATTTCATGCAGACACTGCTTTTTTGACTTACCAGTGTAGTCACTAATTTGTTGTTCCAAAACCTTTTACTTTCTGCCAGATTTAATTTCCTTCTTTCTGATGCAAATTCTTTTGATATTTTTTCTGTATAAGTGGTCCTTTATCTGAAAATAAGTCTTTCATTTTTCACCTTTATTCCTGGAAGATAATTTTGCTAGACATGTCATTCAACTTTGAAGAACACCTTTCCCTTATATCTTAAGGATTTATTCGTGGGTGTGATGGAACCAGCTCACAGTGGCTCATAAGAACTTGTTATACACATCCCTACACAATTCTGCATCTGGTGATTTCACAATGGTAGGTTGAAATTGGCCAACCTAGGAGTTTCTATTCCATGTATCTCAGAAATGCTACAAGTCAGGGTCCTTGGGGTCCTTGGTAGCCAGGTTAAACCCTCACCAGCACATCACTGAAATCCACTCTTCCATCTTCTGATGTGACTGTTAAAATTCTGGCTGTCAGTCTGTCCTGTCTTTGAAAATACACTGACCACCCCCACACCCAACACCCTAAACCAATTTTTAAGGTCATTTCTTTAAATTTGGTATTTGACAGTTTTATTACCATATGTCTGATAGTAGACTTCTATTTAATTGTCTTAGTTGATATGTTTATGTTTCTTGTATTTCTTGATTAGTTTCTATGTATCTAGTTCATATGTATTATTCATATGTATCTATTCATTACCTCTCAAAAATTCTCAGCATCTCTTTGCTTCTTTCTTATTCTCTCTACTCAATTAGCTTTGACCTGCATTAGGTAAACCTCAGACATTCTTTTTTCTGTTAGGTGATTTTATTTTTCCTGTCCATTTTCACTGGTTTCAATGTGAATATTTTAAGTTGAATATCTTCACTTAGTAACAGGTCAAGACCAGGACTCCTGTTCTTCAAGATGATTCAGGTACTCTCCTGGATGCAAACTTAATGTTCGCTGATGACTTACTGTCTTGGTTTTGTGTTTCTTTCCCCTAAAACCTTCCCCAAGCTTAGGATCCCTCTTTTTTTTCCCGAAGCTTAACAAAATATTAAAAATGTGTTGTTTGGTTTTAATGAAGCAGAATTACTGTTTTGATTATCTGGTATATTACATGTCCCCTCATACCTAAATTTATCTTGAGCCGCTGAATCCACATTTCAGAAGAATTTTGAGAGGAGAGATTCCTAGGGCTGTAGGGTCACCAAGCTTGGGCTGTTTTCGTGTTACCTGCTTTGCAATGGCCCCTCTAAAAACATCCTCCTAATTATAATTTCTTTCCGTTAATCTTGACACTGTGTATGACATTCCTGTGGCATTTTTGTCTTTTTAACTAAACCCCTAATATGTAAGACTGAAAGGATGAAAATTTAAAGTGAGTTACTAAATTACTGCACCTTGTACTAAATTATCTTGCTGGGTGGCTCAGTGGGTAAGAATCTGTCTGCCAGTGCAGAAGATGAAGGAGATGTGGGTTCAGTCCCTCTGTTGGGAAGATCCCCTGCAGTAGGAAGCAGCAACCCACTCCATTATTCTTGCTTGAGAAATCCCATGAACAAAGGAGCCTGGTGGGCTACAGTCCCTGTGGTGGCAAAGAGTTGGCTATGACTGAGCAACTGAGAACGCACTAAATTATTGTGGGCCAGCTTGTCATTTTGCTTTAGAAAAAATTAGGTTATTGTTGAGGAAGAGTATCCAATAAAATGTCTTCATTGGACCAAGTGTGGAAAACCCCTGCCTGCCTACCTTTCTTCCCATCCAAATGGCTATGAGCAGAGCAGAGCATTAGGATCCATAATTAGCTTCCATACTTCTGGTCTTTGAAAGGTCTGTATCTAGAGGTGAGAGAAGATAATATGAACATTAGATTCATTATTAAGGAGGGACATCTATCCTGTAGACCTTTTGGAAGAAAGCCTCATGCATCAGAAAGAACTTGGAGTAGGAATAGCTGTTGTAGGTAGGGATGGTGCAGAAATGGATATGTAGTATTTATAAGAAATGCAACCCCACTCCGCAACTTTAGAAACGTCTAGTATTGTGTTGGACATTTTCAACTCTAAAACAAGTATTTGCAGGCATTTTTTCATAGTATATACAAAAGGCAAGTAATTATAGCAAATCTGTTCCAGTTTTCCTCAGTAATAGCATTCCATTGTAAAGCAACACATGTATTCATTTTCTTTCTTTAAGAGAAAAGGCAAATTCATCATTCTAGAAGGTATTTATTTAGCACCAATGATGGTTCTACATGATATGTGCTATATAGATAACAAGATGAGTAAGTATGTCTTTCCTGAAAATTCCTGTGGTATAGAGACTAGTTCATGAAAAGGGAAGACATAATCATTGATGTTAAAGTTGCATTGTGTGTGTTTACCTATGGTAAATCATGGGCTATTTTTAGATTTGTTCCTTTGTTTACTGACATTCTTTGACTTTTAAGAAAAAAAAAAAAAAACTTCTTGCTTCTAGTCTATTATATGAATAGATTGAAGGGAAAATAGCATTAAAAAGAAACAAATGTGTTTATTTAGGGAAGCTACCCTTTTTAACTAGATCATCTTTTTGAAAAATTACTGAATTCTTTAGAAATATAGAACGCATTCCTTAGATTCAAATAGTGTGAATTACCTGTATGTTTCTATGTCTATACAATTTAGCACTGGTGCAGGAACATGAACATTCAGTCAGATTTAGAAATTTAGAAAGTTTGAAACTTCTAAAAGGCACTGTGCATTTTTTGTTTGCTTTTTATTTTTGTTTTATGTTTTTTAGTTCTAGTTTCTCTTAATTTACTGTTCCAGAGTATATAATTAAATTTAATGGCAAAGTATATATATATATATATATATATGTATATATATACTTTTAAGAGAAGTATATATATATTATATATATATAGCAAAGTTTATATATATATATTATATATATATAGCATTGAAGCTAAAAATTAAGGAATTTATTATCATTATTATTATTTTCTTCCTGAGCAGAGACTCTTACTATACTGCAGATTTAGGAAGCTATTACTTTTTAAAATATAGAAACATCTTCAATCTTAGATGGAAAGGAATTGTATACTGCTTTTAAACTGTAGCTGCCAGATCCCACATAGACATTCAAATGCTATTTGCACTCAGGGCATACTTATAATATTATTCATCTATCAATTTCTTTTGCCTACTTGCCAGTTTGGTAGGCTAAACCTCACAGCTGGCAGAGACATTATTCTTCTGCTCTGATGGCTGTTTGCCCAGGTAGCTTCAAAATTCACTTGGCCCTAGCAAGCCATGTATAAATTGGAAGAATTTCTTCTCAATCTGCAAAAAAATCCAGCTAATCTAGGATTGCAGGGCTAGCTATGAGCACTTGCCTGTGCTTTGGGCTTGTCCATATGAAGTGAATTCTGATTGTGTCTAGAGAACAGGATTCTTTGACTCTCCCAAATCCCTTAGTTTTGAACATCACACCTACTGTGTCTTTTGCAATATCAGAACATTGTTGTCTGAATTCCTGATTATCTTCATGTTAAATCATTTTTCAAGCATTTTGTAGGTGAAGAGGTATGGCTGCCATTTTTAGACAATGCAGCAAAATTTATGCATATAAGTGAAAGGTGGATATTTCAAAGTATTTGTTTTGTAAGACTGTACTCTATTTTTTTTTTAATTTTCTAAATAGTTGGGCCCTCCATCTGATTAAAAACTGGTGCAAATGATATTAAATTTAAAAGCAAAATTACAGAGTGAAAGATGCACAGCTTCTTAGAGACTAACTCATGTTTGGGTTTCTTACTGTTGTATGCCCATTGTGAACTGTCAAATCTGTCTACAGTCCCTTGTCAGTAAAATGAGGATGGTAGCATTTAATTCCGGAGAAAGCAATGGCACCACACTCTGGTACTCTTGCCTGGAAAATCCCATGGATGGAGGAGCCTGGTAGGCTGCAGTCCATCGGGTCGCTAGGAGTTGAACACGACTGAGCAACTTCACTTTCACTTTGCACTTTCATGCATTGGAGAAGGAAATGGCAACCCACTCCAGTGTTCTTGCCTGGAGAATCCCAGGGACGAGGAAGCCTGGTGGGCTGCGATCTCTGGGGTCACACAGAGTTGGACACGACTGAAGCAACTTAGCAGCAGCAGCAGCATTTAATTCATAGATTTGAGTAAGCTTTCCATAAGACACTATATACAAAGTATTTGAAGTATTTGATATTTAGCACATGCTCCATACATGTTAGAAGCTTTTGATTTTTGAAGATCATGGCAAAATAGAGGATAACTGTGTTTTGCTTTGTTTCTAGTTTTATTTTAATGAGTCTAGAAAAGTTGTTATAAAGGTAAATTCCTCCGCAAAATGGACTCAAATGCGTTCTAAAAGAGCAATTCTGAACCATGATGAGCCTTGAAGATGGGAGTGTGAGTTAAGACTGTTTTATGCTATATCAGTGTTAACCAGTTTAAACAGTGACCATAAGATAGTTGGTTAAAATGGAAGCTTCAGAGTGTAAGTTTTGCTTCAGGCACCGCTGGGTTTAGGAGTTCAAATGTGACAGTGATGAAGCCTTTGTCTGTCTGCCTGTCCTCTTTCCACCTTGGACCCTCTTTACCTCTCTATGGGACTTTATTCTCAGGCAGAATTTCAAAGTCGTGTCTGACTCTTTGCGACCCCATGAATCGCAGCATGCCAGGCCTCCCTGTCCATCACCAACTCCCAGAGTTCACTCAAAGTCACGCCCATCGAGTCGGTGATACCATCCAGCCATCTCATTTTCTGTTGTCCCCTTTCCTCTTGCCCCCAATCCCTAACAGCATCAGAGTCTTTTCCAATGAGTCAACGCTTTGCATGAGGTTGCCTAAGTACTGGAGTACTGAAGTTTTAGCATCATTCCTTCTAAAGAACACTGAGGGCTGATCTCCTTTAGAATGGACTGGTTGGATCTCCTTGCAGTCCAAGGGACTCTCAAGAGTCTTCTCCAACACCACACTTCAAAAGCATCAATTCTTTGGCTCTCAGCTTTCTTCACAGTCCAACTCTCACATCCATACATAACCATGGGAAAAACCATAACCTTGACTAGACGGACCTTTGTTGGCAAAATAATGTCCCTGCTTTTCAACACGCTCTCTAGGTTGGTCATAACTTTTCTTCCAAGGAGTAAGCATCTTTTAATTTCATGGCTGCAGTCACGATCTGCAGTGATTTTGGAGCCCCCCAAAATTAAGTCTGACACTATTTCCACTGTTTCCTCATCATTTCCCATGAAGTGATGGGACCAGGTGCCATGATCTTTGTTTTCTGAATGTTGAGCTTTAAGCCAACTTTTTCACTCTCCTCTTTCTCTTTCATCAAGAAGCTTTTAAGTTACTCTTCATTTTCTGCCATAAGGGTGGTGTCATCTGCATATCTGAGGTTATTGATATCTCTCTTGGTAATCTTGATTCCAGCTTGTGTTTCTCTCAGCCCAGCGTTTCTCATGATGTAGTCTGCATATAAGTTAAATAAGTAGGGTGACAATATACAGCCTTGGCACACTCCTTTTCCTATTTGGAACTAGTCTGCTGTTCCATGTCCAGTTATAACTGTTGCTTCCCTGCCCTGCATATAGGTTTCTCAAGAGGTAGGTCAGGTGGTCTGGTATTGCCATCTCTTTCAGAATTCTCTACAGTTTATTGTGATCCACACAGTCAAAGGCTTTGGCATAGTCAATAAAGCAGAAATAGATGTTTTTCTGGAACTCTCTTGCTTTTTCCATGATCCAGCAAATATTGGCAGTTTGATCTCTGGTTCCTCTGCCTTTTCTAAAACCATCTTGTATATCTGGAAGTTGACGGTTCACATATTGCTGAAGCCTGGCTTGAAGAATTTTGAGCATTACTTTACTAGTGTGTGACATGAGTGCAATTTTGTGGTAGTTGAGCATTCTTTGGCATTTCCTTTCTTTGGGATTGGAATGAAAACTGACCTTTTCCAGTCCTTTGGCCACTGCTGAGTTTTCCAAATTTGCTGGCATATTGAGTGCAGCACTTTCACAGCATCATCTTTCAGGATTTGAAATAGCTCCACTGGAATTCCATCGCTTCTACTAGCTTTGTTCATAGTGATGCTTTCTAAGGCCCACTTGACTTCACATTCCACGATGTCTGGCTCTAGGTGAGTAATCACACCATCCTGATTATCTTGGTCATGAAGATCATTTTTGTACAGTTCTTCTATGTATTCTTGCCACCTCTTCTTAATATCTTCTGCTTCTGTTAGGACCATACCATTTCTGTCCTTTTTTGAGCCCATCTTTGCATGAAATGTTCCCTTGTTATCTCTAATTTTCATGAAGAGATCTCTAGTCTTCCCCATTATGTTGTTTTCCTCAATTTCTTTGCATTGATCGCTGAGGAAGGCTTTCTTATCTCTTATTGCTATTCTTTGGAACTCTGCATTTGAAAGCATACGTTTATTAAATAATGTTTCACTTCGTTTTTGGCCATTCCTAGTTCTTTAGCAAATAAAATATCTCGAAACCACAGCCCCTCCAAAGCACAGGCCTTCCTGATTCAAAATCTGGTACTGTGTGTAATCGTCTCATATTATGTTGAAAATTTGGTTAATGATAGTTTCCCCAAGAATGTAAAAATGTCAGATTAATCTAATCTGAACTTTCTTTGAGTGAAGTGTTTTAAAAGATCTAGAAATATCATATTTCAATAATCATTCCAACTTCCTAAATACCCATCTTATCCTTTCTAACTTAAAGATAACCAACACTGAATCACCGTTGGGCTACAAGGGATTTGTTTCTGTTTCTTTTAAAAATAATGAACTCCATTTTTCTTCATGGGATATGAAGAAAATATGGGATATGCAATAGATGATTTAGTTTCACCTCATGGAACAGGAATGTGTGTTACCTCCTGATTGAAAAATGTAATTTTATTTTACATTTTAAAGGAACTAGTACATGATCAGAACTCAGACCTACTGCATGCTTGTGCTTCTTTGTAAAAGTCAAGTGCATTTTTTTTATAAAAGCAAAAACCAAACTTTATATGTCTTTGAACAAACTTTATATGTCTTCTCTTGACTGTGTTAACAAAGGATATTTTGTTTGGTTTACCAGAAGCCAGTGACATGACTAGCATATAAAAAGTAATAATAATAATAACATTGCTTATTTTTATTTAATAATGCTCTGCTATGTGCTAGATCTAAACTCTTATGTCTTATTTTTTTCCTTATTTTTAATTGAAGTTTGGGCTTTCCTGATTGCTCATCAGGTAAAGAATCTGTCTGCAATGTCTGAAATGCAGGAGACCCAAGTTCAATCCCTAGGTTGGGAAGCTTCCCTGGAGAAGAGAATGTCAACCCACTCCAGTATTCTTGCCTAGATAGTCCCATGGACTATTTCATTCTTTTTTATGCCTGAGTAATATTCTATTGTAGGCTTCCCTGGTGGTTCAGTGATAAGGAATCTGACTGCCAATGCAGGAGATGTGGGTTTGATTCCTGGGTCTGGAAGATCCCCTGGAGAAGGAAATGGCAACCCACTTCAGTATTCTTGCCTGGAGAATCCCATGGACAGAGGATCCTGGTGGGCTACAGTGCATGGACCCATGCAAAGGGTCAGACCTGACTTAGAGACTGCTGCTGCTACTGCTGCTAAGTCACATCAGTCGTGTCCAACTCTGTGAGACTCTATAGATGGCAGCCCACTAGGCTCCTCCATCCCTGGGATTCTCCAGGCAAGAACACTGGAGTGGGTTGCCATTTCCTTCTACAATGTAAGAAAGTGAAACGTGAAATTCAATTCACTCAGTTGTGTCCGACTCTTAGTGACCCCATGGACTATAGCCTACCAGGCTCCTCTGTTCATGGGGACTTAGAGACTAAACGACAACAGCAATAAATATTTCATTGTAAATATATGTACTGCACCTTCTTTATCCATTCATTTGACCATGGACACTTAGATTGCTAAGCTCTTATGTTAACTAATTTTTTCTCCTCCACAACCCAAGAAAATAAGTACTATTATTATTCATACATTATAGATGAGGAAAATGTGTCACAGAGGTTAAGTAACTTGTCTAGTGTCACAAAAGTAGCCAGGGGTGGACTTGGCATGTAAAGTCAAACATTGAGATCTGGATCCGGCACTCCCAATCAGTCCTGCCCTATTTTGGTTTTTAAGTAATAACATGAGACAGTCCAGATTAACAAAACAAAACAAAACAAAACACATTCTGTTTTCTGTTGAGGGCTCCTTAATTAAAGCCTTGTGTCCCTAGCCTTAGCCATGATGGACTTAAAAGTAGACTCTAGGGCCAGGCTTTAACTGTGGAGTGGGAATAGCATATTTATTATAGGTCAGGTTTTGGAATTCACCCTCGATTCCAATCAAAGTCTAATACTGACAAATTGACCTGGACAAATAACTTAATTCTCTGAGCTTTACTTTCCTCAATTGGAATGTAGGTATTTATTATAATAATGTCTGTTACTATTTGTAAGACTCAGTGGTAATGTGGCTAATATGATGCCTGGCATAATGGAAACTCAATAAATGTTTGCAGTAACAGTAATAAGTACATAAGAAGTCATCCCATCTGACCCAAATACTTTTCTCTCAGGAATGACCTTGGAACCTAATGTCTTCCAGACCTAAAAGAGGAATTCTCAGGGAAAAAAAAGAAGATGGCTACTCACTCTTTGCATAAAAAGCTTGAATTTCTCTCTTCCTTTTTGCTTGGATGGAATGAATGAATGAATGAATGAAAAGACATTATGTAACCTTGACTCTCTGATGCTTGGTAAATACTAAAGGTGCACATATGGCCAATTCTTGGTTTCTAATAAAGTCATCTTAAGAGTATTAAACCAGAGAAAACATATCTGACATTATTTGAATATATATTCTCACAATTAAAGCTGCCTCTGATGGATTGGAACCATGTGATACTTGGTGCATCAAATAAGCTTCAAAGTGTGGGATGTAGTCTGATTTTGTATTCATTAAACAAATGCATATTGAGTACTTTCTAAGTGCACCAAGAAAGGTACCGAGCTAGGCACTATTGACACAGAAAGTAAAGGACAGTCTGCACCCTCAAGGAACTCACAATCCAGTGAGAAAATAGACCAGTTATCAGACAAGTAAGCCCAGAGTGACCTGTGTGATATGCTGGAGGGAGAAGGGACATTGAAACTTCCTTGGAGGAAGTGAAATCTAAGTTGAGAATGAACAGAGAAGGGACCCAGGTGAGTTATACCTGGGTGAGCAAAAGAGAAATGAAAGTGGCATCTCTGGACACAGGAGGCTGAAAATCAGAGTACAAGATGACAAATGATGGGGCCAAGAGAGGTGAGGAAGAACCAGAACACCATGAGTCTCACAAGGCATACTAAGAGTCTAGGTCTTATCCTGAGAATAGTAGGGACTAACTATAGAAAGCTGTAAGTGAGGAAGTGGGGGCTAGTCTGACTTTTAAGGATGTTGCCAACCCCCTCCCCCCCTCACTCTCAGCATGAGGTAATCATGGAGTTCCAAAGAGAGGACCTGAATCTTATTTATGATTTTATCCTTCTTGCTACCATATTTACAGACACATAGTAAGTGTTCACAATGTTTTTTTTTATTATTTTTTAAAAATTTTGTTGAGGTATAAATGACTTACAATATTATGTTAATTTCTGCTATAAAGAAAAGTGGTTCAGTTATGTATATATATACATTATTTTTTCATATTTTTTCCATTATGATTTGTAATAGAATATTGAATATAGTTTTTTTATGCTATATAGCAGCAAGGACCATGTTTATCCATTCTCTTTATAAAAGCTTGCATCTGTTAACCCCAAACTCCCATAATGTTTCTTGAAGAAAAAATAAAATAAATAAATAAAGTGTAATATGTAGATGTTACAGCTGAAGGAACTGAAAGGTCATCATACTACATATTAACGGGCTCCATATTATACAGTCAGCTACAAATAGATCTTGGATGAGGATGTCTAGGTTCCTTAGACACCATGTATTTTTCTTACAATGGTAACTGGCGGTAATGTCGAAAATGTGTTTGGAATTAGACAGTTGGCAGCTTGAACTCTATGCTTGTCATTTACTAGCTATATCACTGTTACGTTCACCTCTCTGAGCTCCAGTTTCCTCATCTGTAAAGCAATAGAAATATTTTTTAATCAATTTGTTATAAAGATAACACATAAGGTGTGTAAAGTGTCTGACACATGGGCCACGTGGTGGTATTTGAAAACAGCAACTATTTTTCTTGAGATAATATAGCCATGCTGCCTATTTATTTTCTTTGGCTGATATTCCTTTTTCTTGCCAATGGCACTGTATTGATTTGTTTATCCTTTGCCTGGGGAATCTGGACCAGTGTTAAAAATGTCAGTGTTGACAAGGTAATGAAGTGAAGAGGATCCAAGCTAAGACTGATGAACTCTGCACCAGCCTTTTAGGTCTCTATCCCCAGCTTGGCAGGAAGGATCAGAAGCTGAAAAGGACAAGTGGAGCCAGCATAGGTTAGAATTCTGAATGTTTTCTTATGGAGAAAGAGAAGAAGTCAAAGCAGAAAGAGAGTCATTGGTTACTGGTTATTCATTTAGTCCGTGTGTGTGTTCTAAGCCACTTTAGTAGTGTCCGACTCTCTGCAACCCTATGCAATGTAGCCTGCCAGGCTCCTTTGTCCATGGATTCTCTGAGCATGAACACTGGAGTGGCTTGTCATGCCTTACTCCAGGGGATCTTCCTGACCCAGGGATTGAAACTGCATCTCTTACAAGTCCTGCATCACCAGGCAGGTTCTTTACCACTAGTGTCACCTGGGAAGCCTCATTCATTTAGTCTATTGGGATTTAAGTTTTGGAGTATTAAAACAGATTAAAATAGCATGAAGCCCCTTTACACTCAGGTGTGATTATAGGATATCCAGTTCTGGGAAAAATTTGATCTGAATCCCTGTATTTTTCCATTTCATTTCCACAAGGATTTTCTCAGTGATCAGGATCAAGATATGAAACCAGTGGCTAACATACCAATGATCTCTACCATTTCCTTGATAAAAAGGCACATTGATGACTTTCCTGTTGGGAGGATAAATAAGTAAATCAGCGTGAACATCGAGAACATTTCTGGTTTGTGTTCATCCTTTAGCAGGAGTTTCTGGTTATTCTAATCTGTCCCCAAACTTGGATATGTGCTCTACATTTCCTGTATGTTTTCTCTATGTATATCTATAGAGTATAAGCTTTGCATAAGTGAAAACTTTCTTGAAAGAAAATATCTAAATGTTTGAAATTGGTAAAATGATTCCTTAGCATTATTCCCAGATAACTCATTCAGTGCATACCATTTGAGAAACTATTTGTACAAATCAAGATGTTAAGTGAAACTCAGAACACTTTAAAGAGATATAGCCTAAGGATCATTGTTCCTGAAGTAATAAAACCCATATCTATGGAGACAAGACACATTTAATAATTACAATATGAGTAATTTTGATGTGTTATGCAGATCGAGGGCAGTTAGAATTCTTATGAGGGAGATATCATTTCTAGCTTAGATGATTCAGAAGAGTTTCATAGAGAAGATAACTCCTACCCTGGTCTCAAAGCCAGATGCAATCTTAAGAGATGGAGTGTGCTCTAGGAGAGATGGATTGTTGTTGTTCAATTGCTAATTCATGTCCAACTCTTTGTGACCCCGTGGACTGCAGCACTCCAGGCTTCCCTGTCATTCATTATCTCCCTGAGTTTGCTCAAACTCATGTCCATTGAGTCAGTAATCCCATCCAACCATCTCATCTTCTGTTGCACCTTCTCCACCTGCCCTCAATCTTTCCAGCATCAAAGTATTTTACAAAGATTTACTTCTTCACGTCAGGTGGCCAAAGTATTGGAGCTTCAGCATCAGTACTTCCAATGAATATTCACGGTGATTTCCTTTAGGGTTGACTGGTTGGATCTCCTTGCTTTCCAAGGGACTCTCAAGAGTCTTCAGCACTACAGTTTTCAAGTATCAAGTCTTCGACGCTCAGCCTTCTTTATGGTCCAACTCTCACATCCATACATGACTACTGAAAAAACCATAGCTTAGATTATAGATGGTATGGACCAAAGAAGACAGCAGGGGGACAAAGATAGTATGCTGGGAACAGTGAAGAGGCTATCTTCAGATGGTCTTGTTTATGCTGTGGAGGAGAGAGGAATGGAAAAGAGGAAAGTTCACTTGGGACCATATTCCCAAGAATCTTTGGGGCTCTCTGCAAAGGAGTCCAGAATTCATTACATAGATGGGAGAAGCCATCTAAGAGAAGTCTCATGGCCAGAGCTGCTGTTGGTTCTTTGGTTCTTTTGTGGGTAACAGGTCAAATGTGGGCAGGATGGAGAGACTGATGCGGGGGTTATGCTAAAACCTATCCTCTGAGTGGGAAAGAACAAAATAAGGGAATAGCAGTGGAATTTAAAACAAGAGTTGGAAGAACTAGGTAATTTACTGGGCGGATGGGTCGAAGTATAAGGTAGATTGGAAAGGTAAGCACAAGAGCATAGAAAAAGTGGTAGCTGTGTAGTCATTGCAGAGGGAAATGAAACCATTCTGATCAAGCCTGGGCCCATGTTTACCCACGCAGGGCATGTTACAATGGATTATAAAGCTGATACTTTATACTCCTCCTTTAAGCCAACACCCCAGGCCTGCTCAGCTGCTTTGGGATTTGTGAAATGCTTATCATCCAGTACAGGGAGAAGAGCCACAGACCAGTCCACTACTTTGTAGGATGTCTCTCCCTGCCCTGGGTTTGCTCACAATTCCCAGACTTGTATTTCTTATCTCTGTGTATAACTGTTTCCCTGGGGCTAACGGCAGTCTTTGAAGGCAGAGATGTGCTGTTATCCACATTTTTATCACTACCATTTTTTAGTATAAGCCTTTGTGCTCTGTTTTCTGTGTGTATTTTACAAACACAGCTCTTTTGATTAGTGTATTACAGACAGATTGCCTGTTTTCAGAATGGTTGGCCAAAGACTCAGTCATTTCCAGGGACATGGGATTACCAGTGCTAAACATGAAACCATCTTGGACAACACTGGGCACTCAGTCTCCCTAAACCACACTTAGTTTAGGGGTTTTGAGTGGAGTAATGGAACTGGACCCAGTGGTTGGCAAATACCAGATGAGCAACTGAAGCTCATGTTTTTCACAGTCACAACTGAGCCCAGCTGCCACCATCCTAGCAAGTGTGCCATACATCAACTCAAGTGAGACTGGAGGAGGTGTGAGAATTAACCCATCAGTCTATCAGCTGACACTTGCCAAGCCTCTGCCAGGATGAATATTCCAGTAGCTAGATGTGCTGAGATGACTGGAGAAGGGCATGTGGTTGTTTCTGGCCTGAAAAAATCCAGGGGACTAGGTAGAGACATAAAGTTGCACACAAGCAGGAATAATAAAGCAATGGAACTCTAACTCATGGAAATTAGATTCTAAGAATATTAAGAAGCCAGAGAGAAGAGAAATCAAATAAAAGACCATCTACATGCACCCCAATGTACACAGCAGCATTATTTACAATAGCTAAGACATGGAAGCAACCTAAATGTCTATCAATAGAGAAATGGATAGATAAGTTGTAGTATATTTAGATAGCAGAATATTATTCAGCTATAAAAAAGAATGACATAATGCCATTTGAAGCGACATGGATGGACCTAGGGATTATCATATGAAACGAAGTAAGTCAAAAAGGAAAGACAAATATCATATGATATGCTTATATGCGGAGTCTAAAATATGACACAGAGGAATTTATTTATGAAACAGAAACAGACTCAGGCATAGAAAACAAACTTATGGTCATCAAAGGGGGATAAGCGGAGGAAAGGTTTCCCTTGTGGCTCAGCTGGTAAATAATCTGCCTGCAATGCAGGAGACCTGGATTTGATCCCTGGGTTGGGAAGATGCTCTGGAGAAGGAGAAAGACTACCCACCCCAATATTCTGGCCTGGAGAATTCCAGGGACTGTACAGTCCATGGGGTCGCAAAGAGTTGGACACAACTGAGCACCTTTCACTTTCACTTTCAATGGGAGGAAGGATAAATTAGGAGTTTGGGATTAATATATACAAAAATAAAACCACCTTTAGCCAGAATACTGTTCCCCTACTGATCTTGAGTGTAAGATCATGCCCTTCCTTGTTTATGAACAAATCATTTCTAGCTATGTTGAGCAAGAGTGTTTTTCCACTAGAAAGTGTCTCAAATGCACATTGCATCAGTTTCTCCAGATCTCTGAACACCAAGTTTCACTTGTATCTTCCAGTCCAGCAGAAGTTCACATTATCTCAGGTCCTTTGGTGGTTTCTTTGCTGTGTTGTGGGAGGTGGGAGGCTTTGGCTACACGTGTTAGTAGGGTGATTCTTGAAAGGTATGAATAAAACTTTTATACGTGGCAACCAGCTTAGCTCTTGGATATAAACATGAGGTTTCAAGGTTGAATTATCTTTTCATACCACTTTCAGTATGTTTAACAATCTGTGCATGTATATCTACCTTTCTTTTGCTTGTTTCTGCGTAGTTGTTTTCCCTTAGTTGCTTTTTCTGTTATGTCAGTTGGTCTTTCTCACTCCTATTAGAAGATTTCATCACATTTTCGATGACCCTGAGCTATCTGCTTGTATTTAAGAATGGAGGGGTTATAATGCACTGATTAAGGGCTGCACTAAAGGCTGCACTGAGTCTTTAATAGAAAAAACTCCAACTTTATCTTTGAGGCATTCTTATTGGAATAAGCATATTTTCTAAGAAAGACTTTTCCAATCTCCCTCTTGGAGGGCGGGTGGTTCCAAAAGTCAGTCTGGGGAGGAAGATGGATGGGTCTAATGGTCTGCTGAGGAAATGTTCTTTCAAGTCTTTATTTATTTATTTATTTATTTGGTTTGTTTTCCAGTGATCATCCTTGACCCCAACTGTAGGCTTTCCTTGTCTATCTGTCATAATCCCACCCCATCATAACATTTTTATTTCTCCAGTGCCTACAGGTGATTGAAGTTCTAGAGCACATTGATTGGAAATATTTCCTCTTTCTCTAGGATTTCTATCTTTATGAGGGAATTGTTGCAAAACTGGTTAAGAGAAAGCAAAGGCCTTTGAATGACAAATCTTCAAATTTAGAATCTGCTTGTATCAGTTGGGATTCCACCTGTGAAGCCTACTTGTGAGAGATAATATATTGAGACTCATTGCAAATAATTGGTTCAGATGATTATGGAGGTCTGACACAAGGTGGGCCATCAGAAAGTGCGGCTGGAACTGTCAGACATGGGCTAACCACAAGAGGAATGTTTTTCTAATTAATATTTATTGGAGTATAGTTGACTTTCAATGCTGTGTTAGTTTCTGCTGTACAACAAAGTGAATTAGTTATTCATATACATACATTCACTCTTTTTTTAGGTTCAATTCCCATATAGATCATTGCAGACTATTGAATAGAGTTCCCTGTGCTATAGAGTAGGTCCTTTTTGTTACCTGTTTTATGTATAAAAGTGTATAATGTCAATCCCAGTCTCCCAGTTTATCCCTCCCCAACTTTCTCCCTTGGTAATCATAAGTGTGTTTTCTACATCTGTGACCCTATTTTGTAATAAGTTCACTTATACTATTTTTTAAGATTCCACATATAAGCAACATCATATTTGTTTTTCCCTGTGTCACTTAGGAATCCTTTATTTTCTTTTTTCCTCTCATGTTTTAAAAATGAAGTCCAAATACAGTGTGTTAGTTTCAAGTGTACAGAAAAGTGTTTATATATATGTGTATATATGTGGGCCTTGCCTGGTGGCTCAGATGGTAAAGAATCTGCCTGCAATGTGGGAGACCCAGGGTCGATCCTTGGGTCAGGAAGATCCCCTGGAGAAGTAAATGCGTGTGTGTGTGTGTGTGTGTGTGTGTGTGTGTGTAATTTTCAAGTTCTTTTCCATTATAGGTTATTATATGATAGTTGTATAGTTCCCTGTGGGGGTGGGGTGGGGAGAGTAAATTAGGAGTTTGGGATTAACATATACACACTGGGTGAGTGAAAGTTACTCAGTTGTGTCTAACTCTTTGCAACCCTCTTGAGATGAGAATACTGGACTGTGTAGCGTTTCCCTTCTCCAGGGGATCTTTCCAGCCCAGGGATCGAACCCACGTCTTCTGCATTGCAGGTGAATTCTTTACCAGCTGAGTCACAAGAGAAGCCCACATGCACACTACTACATATAAAATAGACAAACAACAAGGAATACTTCAGAGAGCTTGAAGAGCCCCTCTATCCATAAAGCCTTGTACCTGATTGCATCAGACCAATCCAGATTATCTAGGACAATCAGTCAACTGATTGTGGATTTTATTCACATCGACAACATACTTTCACATCAACACCTGAATTAGTGTTTTATTGAACAACACTAGTATTGTGGTCTAGCCAAGTTGAATCATCAATAGACCATCTTCTCGCCTTTTCTCTATATTTTTTATTGAAGTAAAATTCACATAACATAAATTTAATTATTTTAAAGTCTACAGAGGTATTTAATATATTTACAATATTGCACAACTATTACCTCTGGCTAGTTTGAAAACATTACCCAGAAAGTTGACCCTGAACTGACAATCAATTACTTCCTATACCCCCTTCCTCCCTACCCTTTGCAATTAACCATCTGCTTTCCATCTATATTGACTCACCTATTCAGGATATTCCCAATAAATGGCATCACATCATTTTGTGACCTTTTATGTCTGACTTTTTCCACTTAGCCTAGTTTTTGAGGCTCAGAAACATTGTAGCATGTGTTAATACCTCACTCCTTTTTATGATTGAATAATATTCCATTGTATGGTCTTACCACTTTGTGTTTATCCATTGATCTACGGAGTTATTTCCATCTTTTGGCTGTTGTAAATAGTGCTACTATGAACATGTATGTACATGCATCTATTTGAATAGCTGGTTTAGATTTTCTTAGGTACATGTATAGAAGGGAAACTGCTGCCTTTGAAAAGCAGGAACAACCCAGGAAATCTTGCAATGTGAGCTGTGTTCCTTGCACTCTCACCACACTCCTTATTAACACAAAGACATTTTTAAAGAGGACTCCTAGTTGTATTTATTCTTTTGAAGACCATACCTCTGTGTATCTCTGAGCATGAAAACATGCTGCTGCACTTTACCTTGCTAAACCTCAAATATATATTATTTAAAATAAAAAAAAACAATCACTGATGACATTCCAAAGTTTTTTTGTAATATGTACTATGCAGAGATTATATTAGCAACCAGAATAGGAACAGGGAGTAGACTTGGAGGCAGAGGAGTGTCTGAAATCACAAGAGTTGAGTTATTCAGCAGCTGCTTAAAATCTCTTGGCTGCAAATTCATCCTCTTTGAAATGTCAGGGTCTACCAGATGCTCTCTGAAGTTTATTCTAATGTTGAACATTATAGGATTTTGTGATATATGGAAATTTTATAATCTTTGTCCTTCAAAAATCCTAATGTCAAAGTCATTTTTCACACTATTAAAACAAAACAAACAAAATCAAACAAAGGCAACTGAAAGTCAATTTTTCTGACCTAAATTGAGGAGCTCCTAGCTGTTAGTAAAAATGCTTTTCAATATCTGAAGAAAAGAAAAAGGACACTGAGCTTTATGCAATTCTGAGTTAAAATACTGGCATGAATTCAATCATTATATTAAAGCAGAAGTTTGCATATTTATATGACATTTAACATTTTTAATGTTAAGCTTTCCCTCTCTACCTCAATAGGTGGCACAGTTCCTTTGTACTTTGCACCCGTTTGTGGACCATGCCTACATCCTTGGTTTCCTATAACTGTGTTCTGTTCACTGACTCTTCCCACTGCAGACAAGTGCTCAGCCACTGGACTGTCTGAGAATTATTATTTTGTTTTGAAATATATTATTACTTCTGCATATGGGCATCCTGGCTACTCTTCAGCTTTTTCTTTTTCTTAATCTATGTGATTTGGAGTCACATGACACACACTTTGGGCTTCCCAGGTGGCTCAGTGGTAAAGAATCCTGCCAATGCAGGAGCCCCTGGAGACATGGGTTCAATCTCTGAATCAGGAAGATCCTTTGCAGGAGGAAATGGCAACCCAGTCCAGTGTTCTTGCCTGGGAAATGCCATGGGCAGAAGAGCATGGCAGACTACAGTCCATAGGATCTCGAAGACTGGGGCAAAACTGAAAGGACTCAGCACACACACATGCATGACACCCACTTTCACTACAATCTGGATTCTGCAGTATGATTGCTTTTAGAATCCTTAGACCTCTTGGATCACAAATTCCTAACCCCTAGAACTTTTGTGACAAGCCACATAAAGCTCTTAGTTTTACTTTAGGGGTGGCAGATTGAAGACATTTGGAACTCATGCTGTTGGGCATGCCCAGGGATTTAAAAGGGGGGATAAACAAGGCTCTCCAAAGACTTGAGGTCACCAATAAGACTCAAGACTTCAAGCTTTCTCAGTCCCCTGTTCTCTGTCTGTCCCTGTCATAAATTCTGTGTCTCAAGATTGCTCAGGACTTCATTACAATCGACTTTATCAGAGGATCATGGTGGTATCTATTCTATGGCTGAAAACTTCTGTGTGTACCGTTTATATATGTCTCACATCTTTGTAATTGACTTATTGTGAAATTTTAATACTTGATAAGAGTTCTTCCTTTGTGGGAGGTTGGGAAGGAAATTTCAGCTATGGGAGGCTAGAGGATGTGTTGTTTTCTTTAGAAATTGGAGATGATGGTTATTTTTGTATCTGCTTGGCTGATCCATGGACCCAGACAGTGGGTCAGACATGATACTGGTGTGTTTGAGAGGTGTTTCTGGAGTAGATGGGCATTTGAACCAGTAGACTAAGTAAAGCAGATTGCCTCATCCAATCAGTAGAATCAAATAAAAAGGCAGAGCTGGTTCTAGATCCTTTGTGGTTTTCAAATTTGGCTTTTCTTTGGTCTCGTTCTTTTCTGGAGCCTCCTGGCTTTGGACTGGAACCACACCATTGACTTTCCTGTTCCTCTTGTTTCCTGGTTGCAGATTTTGGGATTTTTCAGCTTCCATCATCACAAGAGGCCTTTCTTCATTATATATATATATATATATATGCATATATATATATGTTTTCTGGAGAACTGTGGCTAATACAGTGAGGGATTGAGTTCTGAAACTGCCCGAAGCCATTTAGGCTGCCCTTAGGAAGTCAATCAGAAAAATCTTCTTCCTCATATAAATGTGGTATGAAACTTTTTATCTTTCCTTGGACTTTGCTCCTGGAAGCTCTAAAATTCTATGAGTAACATCTACATTATTAGCAATTGCAATTTGCATTTCAGCATGTCAGTAACACTGAAAAGCACCAAATTCAAATTTTCCACTGCAGTCCTTTGGTTCATGGATAACTATCTTCAGGGATCAAAACCAATGTAAGAATGCCATCTAGAGTTTCCTCGAACAATGAAAGGTGAGTTTAACTTACTTTTATATCTTAGTTAGTGGTCCCACCTCCTTAAATGTCTATAGTCTATATCTGTCATTTGAGAGAGAGCTACTTATTTATTAAGCATCAGTTAGAGACTCATCTGAATAATTGAATGAAGTTTAACTTGCGTAGACTATAAGAACAGGAGAATGCAATGGCCCTGGGGAGAAGATTGAGTCTGAAGCTTGGCTCGACAATGGTCAGTTAATATCTTAATAACTTCCTCATTTTATCTAGGCCTCACTTTGGTTTTTTGTTTTTGTTTTTTTAATGTAAAACAGAAATTGGTATTGTTGTTCAGTTGCTAAGTTGTGTCTGATTCTTTGTGACCCCCTAAACTGCAGCACGTCAGGCTTCCCTGTCATTCACTATCTCCCTGAATTTGCTCAAACTCATGTCTATTAAATCAGTGATGCCATCCAACCATATCATTTTCTGTCACCCCCTTCTCCTCCTGCCTTCTATCTTTCCCAGCATCAGAGTCTTTTCCAATGAGTAGGTTTAAAACATCAGTTCTTGGGTGCTCAGCCTTCTGTATGGTCCAATTCTCACATCTATACATGACTACTGGAAAAACCATAGATGTGACTATACAGACCTTTGTCAGCAAAGTGATATCTCTAGTTTTTAATACTCTATTTAAGTTTGTCATAGCTTTTCTTCCAAGGATCAAGCATCTTTTAATTTCACAGCAGCAGTCACCATCCACATTGATTTTGGATTCCAAGAAAATGAAATCTGACTCTGTTTCCACATTTGTTGCATCTATTTGCCATGAAGTAATAGGACCTGATTCCATGATCTTAGTTTTCTGAATGTTGAGTTGTAAGCCAGATTTTTCACTCTCTTCTTTCACCTTCATGAAGAGACTATTTACTTCCTCTTCACGTTCTGCCATTAGAGTGGTATCATATGCATATCTGAGTTTATTCATATTTCTGCCAGCAGTCTTAATTCCAGCTTGTGCTTCATCCAGCCCCATATTTCATGTTATGTTCTCTTCACTGAAGTTAAATAAGCATGGTGACAATATACGGCCTTGACATAATCCTTTTCCAATTTGGAACCAGTCTGTTGTTTCATGTTCAGTTATAACTGTTGCTTCTTGTCCTGCATACAGGTTTCTCAGAAAACAGGTAAAGTGGCCTGGTATTCTCTTCTCATTAAGAATATTCCACAGTTTCTTGTGATCCACCCAGTCAAAGGCTTTAGCATAGTCAATGACATAGAAAGTGAAAGTGAAAGTGAAAATGAAGTCGCTCAGTCGTGTCCGACTCTTTGCAACCCCATGAACTGTAGCCTACCAGGCTCCTCCCTCCATAGGATTCTCCAGGCAAGAGTACTGGAGTGGGTTGCCATTTCCTTCTCCAGGGGATCTGCCCAACCCAGGGATCAAACCTGGGTCTCCTGCATTCCAGGCAGATGCTTTAACCTCTGAGCCACGAGGGAAGCTGGTGACAGAGAAGTAGATGTGTTTTGTTTTTTTTTTTTTTTTTTCAGGGGGGAGGGGGAATTCCCTTGCTTTCTATGATCCAGTGTATGTTGGCAATTTTATCTCTGGTTCCTCTGCCTTTTCTAAATCCAGCTTGCACATCTGGAATTTCTTGGTTCATGTACTGTTGAAGCATAGCTTGAAGGATTTTGAGCATTACTTTGCTAGCATGTGAAATGAGAACAATTATATGGTAACATGAACATTCTTTGGCAATGCCTTTCTTTGGGATTGGAATGAAAACTGGCCTTTTCTTATTGTGTGGTCACTGCTGAGTCTTTCAAATTTACTAGAATAATGAGTGAAGCTCTTTAACAGCATCATCTTTTAGGATTTTAGGATTTGAAATAGATCAACTGGAATTCTGTCACCTCCACTGGCTTTGTAGTGATCCTTCCTAAGGTCCACTTGATTTCACACTCCAGGATGTCTAGCTCTGGCTGAGTCATCACACCATCATGGTCATATTGCTCATGAAGAGCTTTTTTGTATAGTTCTTCTTTTTGTTCTTGCCACCTTTTCTTGCTCTCTTCTGTTTCTGTTATGTCGTTGCTATTTTTGTTCTTTATTGTGTTATCTTTACATGAAATGTTCCCTTTGTATTTCCAATTTTCTTAAAGAGATCTCTAGTTTTTCCTATTATATTGTTTTCCTGTATTTCTTTGCATTGTTCACTTAGGAAGGCTTTCTTCTCTCTCTTTTTTATTCTTTGAAACTCTGCATTCAGTTGGGTATATCTTTCCCTTTCTCCTGTGCTTTTCACCTCTCTTCTTTTCTCTGCTATTTGTAAAGTTCTTCAAACCACCACTTTGCCTTTTTGCATTTATTTTTCTTGGGGATGGTTTTAATTACCACCTCCTGTACAGTGTTATCAACCTCCGTCCATAGTTCTTCAGGCACTTTGTCTATCAGATCTAGTCCCTTGAATCTATTTGTCACCTCCACTGTATAATCATAAGGGATTTGATTTAGGTCATACATGAATGGCTTAGTGGTTCCCCTACTTTCTTCAATTTGAAACTGAAATTTTCAATAACTAGTTAATTATCTGAGCCACAGTCAGCTCCAGATCTTGTTTTACCTGACTGTATAGAGCTTCTCTATCTTTTACTGCAAAGGATAAAATCAATCTGATTTCAGTACTGACCATCTGGTGATGTCCATGTGTAAAGTCATCTCTTATGCTATTGGAAAGGAATGTTTTCTATGACCAGTGCGTTTTCTTGGCAAAACTCTGTTAGCCTTTGCCCTGCTTCATTTTGTACTCCAAGGGCAAAGTTGACTGTTACTCCAGGTATCTCTTGACTTCCTACTTTTGCATTCCAGTCCTCTATGATGAAAAGGACATCTTTGGACATCTTTTTTTTTTTTTTTTGGTGTTAGTTCTAAGAGGTCTTGTAGGTCTTCATAGAATCATTCAACTTCAGCTACTTTGGCATTAGTGGTTAAGGCATAGACTTGGATTACTGTGTTGTTGAATGATTTGCTTGGAAATTAACAGAGATCATTCTGTCATTTTTTTAATATAAATTTATTTATTTTAATTGGAAGCTAATTACTTTACAATATTGTTGAGACTGCAACCAAATACTGCATTTTGGAATCTTTAGTTGGCTGTGCAAGTTATCTCATTCTTTCCAAGGGAATCTTGCCCACGGTAGTAGATAAAATGTTCATCTGAATTAAATGTGCCCATTCCCATCCATTTTAGTTCACTGATTCCTAAATTACTGATGCTCAGTCTGGCCATCTCCTGTCACATTCCAGGTTCCTATGCAATATTGTGTGTTGTAAAACAGGAATAATAACTGCTACTTATTACGATTGCCTACATAGCTAAATAATATTGTGTGTACAGTGTTTGTGTAAGCACATATATGTATAAAATATTTGCATGTACATTGCTTAGGGCACAGTGACTGCCTAATATTTAAATGCTATACTGAGGCACAGTTATGGAAGGGGAATCTGAAAATGGAAATGATAAAAGGAATTCCCTTGGAATTCAGACCAGAAAGAAAACTTGGCAGATGAGAAACATAAAGAAGAATAGAATTATTAAATACAGCTTTCTTTGTCTTCTCTAGCTAGAGAGCTCTTTTCTAAGCTGTGGTATCATATTTTCTAAGCTGTGGATCATACTGTGTAATACTTTTGTAGTCATACACTCAAGTGCTTTTATAGAACATAGCTAGTTTTTAATCAATTAAATTAAAATGTAAATTATCTTATCTGTTACTGCAAATGCCAACATTTGCTAGACTAACATGATAGTAGTTGGGTGCTTTTCTTTTCATGTAAGGCATTTCCTGTTAATATTTTCTCTTTGCTTTTATTACATTATTTGGGTTATTTAAACTAAGATAATATTATCTCCACTGTTATCTCTGTTGTTTCTAGGATGAAGGAAATGCATATTTAAAGAGAATTATGTACTGTTATTTTTAATAGAATGACTGAGTTTCAGTCAATTATTATCTATTGACCCTAACTACCTACCCAACTTTATTCTATATCTGAATTCCACAAGGGAAGGACTTTGGAATTATTAAAAATAATGTATATAGAATTCAGTACAATTGCTTTGCTTTTTATATTAGTTCTTTTTATCCTAATTTAAGAGAAGAGGAAATTAAAAATTAGTAACTTTTTTTAAACCTTGTACTGTTCTCTTTATTACTTTAGACAATAAGCAAAGGTTTATTCTAGAATGATGACTTATAAAATATGAGGGGGTCTTTGGTTTTATGTAAGAATTAAAGATTTTAAAATTTAAAAAATAAAAAAATAAAGAAAATTAAAAAAAAATAAATATGCCCTTGTACAATTGTATTTTTCACTTAACAAAGGTGCACATTCTTCAGTTAAATTTCAGTAATTTGCCCACAGTTATTCCAGAAGACTGTATTGGTGCTCTGTCCTATTCTCTTCCCTTTACCACTTCAGTGCAGGTCATTTATAACTTCCAGCACCTGGAATTATTTTGCTGAGGGCTTTCTCTGGCCACTGAAACATGCTTTGCCTATTCATGTCACAAACTCAAAGTATCAAGGACTTAATGTCTGCGAGCTAGTGTATAAATATTCCAGTTTCTTACCATTCATGGGGATAAATCCTGCTTAGGTATGTATTCCCCAATGACCCTTAGAATTTTCCTGGCAGGACTAACTTCTAGTTGCTCTCAATGCTGGTGGTTTCATTAAAAAAAAAAAAAAAAAAAAGAAAGAAACACTTTACTATTTTCTCTCCCCTCCTTATCTTTGCCATAACCCTTTATTTAAAAAATGAGGTTGCCAGCCAGTTAACTTGAAGAGAGGAGGAGAATTTGACTCATACTTTGCTAAAGTACACTTAGCACACTTTGCTAAAGTAGCTTAATAATTTCAGGAAAAAAAATTACAGAGGTTATAAAAAACACATGCAGAATGGAATTTCAAGGTTCAATCACTGAACACTTTTTTTTCAAAGACAATTATTTAAATTATAGAATAATTAATTGATAATGTTGTGTTAGTTAAAAGTGTACAGCAAAAGTATGTACATATATATTCTTTTCCAAATTCTTTTCCATTGTAAGCTCTTGTAAGACATTGAATGCAGTTCTCTGTGCTATGCAGTAGGTACTTGTATTTATCTATTTTATATATAGTAGTGTGAATATATTAATTCCAAACTCCCATATCTCCTCCCCACCCACCTATCCCTTTTGGTAACCTTATGTTTGTTTTCTATGTGTGAGTATATTTCTGTTTCATAAATAAGTTCATTTATATTATATTTTTAGATTCCACACATAAATAATATCATATGGTATTTGTCAAACACTGAAGTTATTCAAGAAAATATATTGTGTCACTACCTTTGCCAAACCTATCCTCTTTGTCAGATATCAGGCTTTAACATTTATTGTGAGACCTTGGACAAGTTACTTAACATCTCCAAACCTTAATTTCACTCACCTGTGGCATGAGAATTACATAGTCCTTATTTTATAAAGTTGTTGTGATAACACACATCACAACACGACCATTTATCTGACTTGAGCAGAGCAAAGACAGGCAGATACTTGATGTCTTAGGAGTGTTGATAGTTACACAACCAGATGTAGTGCCCTGCAGTCTGAGAATGAGTTTACTTAGGCTGGATTCGAATCCTAGCTCCATCACTTATTGGCTGTTCCTTTGTATTGTTTAACCTCATTTGTCTCCATTTTCTCACTTTTGAAATAGGCATAATAACACAGAAAATGATTAAGTATTATGAGGCACTTAAAGCAGCATTTGGAGAAGGCAATGGCAACCCACACCAGTACTCTTGCCTGGAAAATCCCATGGGCAGAGCAGCCTCGTGGCCTGCAGTACATGGGGTCGCTAAGAGCCGGACATGACTGAGCGACTTCAGTTTCACTTTTCACTTTCATGCATTGGAGAAGGAAATGGCAACCCACTCCAGTGTTCTTGCCTGGAGAATCCCAGGGACAGGGGAGCCTGGTGGGAGGCCGTCTACGGGGTCGCACAGAGTCAGACATGACTGAAGCGACTTAGCAGCAGCAGCAGCAAAGCAGCATTTGGCACTTAATAAGCAATCCTTTCATATATGAATATTATAGAAGTTGTCCTTCCTTTATATAATATGGCAGAACTGAAAAAGTGACCACACAAACTGAAACTGGGAAAAAAAATCTTCATGTCATGAGAACATAGTACACTGTAATCTAAAATATCAGAAACACTGAGAATTAGGGTATATCATAGGCTTGCCAAAAAACCCTCAAGAAGCATATGAGAAGTGTTTGCCTTCTAGCTGTGTGACTGAATATGGAGGGAGCATCTTTTCTGTGCCTTCGTGAGCTGTCATACTGCTTTTCAAGTTTGGATCGGCTTCTGACATTTCATCCTTTGTGTTTTCAATGTCATGAGATGTCTTCGATAGTTCCTTTAATGTGGAGTTTTTTGCTAGCATCACTTCCTCTGGGACACTGTCATTCTGTTTGTCATGAACCACCTCATTTATATCGATTCCCATCACCTTCACTAATTTCCTGTGGCTGCAGATCTACAGTCTTTCAAACACTGTCACTGTCAGCATTTCCATGGTCAGCTCTTCTATAAATCCATTTACATTTAAATTTCACTTAAAGTCTTCTCATTTTCTGTTTCTTTGCCATAAAATCATCTTGTCGACCAATTCCCTCTTTTGGTTATCTTTTTTTTTTTATTTTTTTGTAAAATGTCACATGGATTTATTACTGAGATACAAAGAAGCAACACAATTATGCACTTTGCTGTCTGCGTATTATTTAAATAAGCAATGGCACAGTGGGCAAGTCACCTGCAGACTTCGAAAGAAATAATGTGATTGGTTACTAATCTTGATGTGCATATGTTATTTATAGGTTAATTTGTGGGCTGAAGATCTAGCAGCAGAGTTTGAACATTATGCAATTACTCATGCTTAAATTATAGTCACTGAAGCTTAAATCATGTTGTTGGAGGATTGCTGTTATTTAAATCATGGTAACTGAAATTCACACAATTTTGGCCTGGACAAAATGGAGACTGTTTACAATGGCTAATATTATTAAGTATAAATATTTAAATAAGAAAATTATTATTGCCTTATAGCCACTAAAATATTAATAGCTGAACACATTTTGAATGTAGAGTGTAGAACCATTTTAGCATTCTCAGAGTGTTCTTATGTTTATTTTTTTCCTATTGGTATATTAACAAACTATTACAAAATTGGTGGCTTAAAAACAATGCAAATTTATCTTATAATCTTGAGGTTAGAAATCTTAAGTGAGATTTATGAAGCTACAATTCAGGTGTCAGCCGAGCTATGTTCTTTTTGAAGGCATCAGGGAGAAGCTGTTTCCTTTCTATTTCCTGCTTACAGTGGTTACTTGCACTCTTTGGCTTGTAGCCCCTTCCTCAAATTGCTAGAATCTCTTACTTCTGTCATCATATCTTCTACTTCTGGCTGGCTTTCTTGTCTGCATTTTAATATGGATCCTTGTGATCATATTGAATATAATGCAACTCATATTAGCAAAATCTTCTTTGCCAAGTAAATAAAATATTCACAGGTTCTGGAAATTAGGATGTGGATGTTTGGAGAGAGAGAGAGCTTATTCTCTGCCACACCATGTGTCTTGTAAGCCAAATCTTGGGGCATACACAATGATCAATTTTACTTACAAGAAATCTGAGGCTTAGAGAGATGAAGTGGTTGCTTTATGATCACCATGTTAGAAGTATTTAAATAGTTATTTTCATTTAATATAAAAGTTACCAATTATATGTTGGATAATAATCTATACACACAAAAACAAATATGCCTTCTGTCCTTCCCCAGGCCTGGGAGCAGAACAGAAATGTTAGTTTCCAAGAAAGATCAGCTGCCAGGCAAGGACCAGTCATTGCTATACACACAGAACTGCTAGGACTTGGAGTTCAAGACTGTCCCTGCCTCTGTACCTAATGTGCTGCTTTCCTCTCCTCCAAATCCACACCTTATCCCATGAGATTTGAGAATTGCCCCTCCTCAATGAAGTTTTCTGTAGCCAGCATATTCTGATTTATCTGCATTAGTTGGCTGTGTAAAATGACAAGAGGAGCCATTTTGTAAAGATAGACAAGTTGGGGGCTTGAGTGTTAAGCTCCTCTCTGTGATTCAAAGGTAAGTATGCACGTAAAGAAAAATACATAATGGAAGTGCTAGGAATTTCCAGTACAGTGACTTTGAATTTCTCTGATATTATTTTCCTTATGTGCATAGTGGGTATAATGCCACACTGCTGTCTTTTCCAAGTCTTAAAGCTAGTGAGTGCCCTTCACCTGATACTTCACCACTTAATCTATGATGCTCAGTAATCAATATCTCCTAGTATTTTTATGGGACAGTACTTCAACAGTCTTTCTGAGTGATATATAATATTGTCAAGCAGTATGAGGCCTGTGATACAACTAAGTACCGGAATAGATGATAATTGGCACCACACACACACACACACACACACACACACACACACACACACACACACACAGGGTAGCACTAAATATAATTATCAACAGCAGGGAAATTTTTGCCTATGGCCAATATCCATTCAAGTCCTAGAGAATAGTGCATTTTCTCCTCATACAGGGCAGCCAAATTTTGGTCATTCAACCTAGACATGGGGATTTTTGCAGAGGTCAATATATGACTCATCAAAAATAGCTTTCTAAAACTGAATGTGTGTATGGAGGGAGGTGGATACACACAGTTTAAAAGGTAGTTATTTTTGAATACCTCTTTTCCTTTCTTTCTTTCCTTGCCTCTCGTTCTCCCTCCTTTCCTCGCTCCTCACTTCTCTCCCTTGCTTCCTTTATTCCTTCTTTCCTTCCAGAGTTTGGCTTGTATGTATGCAGCTGACAGTATTGATTGCTTACTGAACATCTGTTTTGACTTATTTTTTTCCTTTTCTAACTCAGTTCCAATTTTATTTAAACATTTATGCTCCTTGAAGAATTCATGTGCTCCAGGAAATGGTGTCATCATCTGCAATCCCTGAAGATTCCTCCTCACTGGTCTGAGCCAGTGGTTCTCAAAGTTTGGTGACTGGGAGAGTGGAATCCTGAGACACTTTCAGGAAATCCACAAGGTCAAAGTTATCTTCATTTTGATAATAGATATTAATTAACTTTTGTCACTCTTGTCTCTTACACATACAGAATGGAGTTTTTGAGAGGCTCCAAGATATGTAATGGTATCACCACTTGGTCAACTAATGGCATGTGTGCTATGGGTTCTTTTAAAATATTTTCAGTTTTTAATTTTTAACACAATGGATATTGATATATACAAAACAAATATAGATATCTAAAATCTCTTCAAGGTTTTGAATACAGAAAATGGATCTGGAAACTGAAAACAGGTCTTGAAAAGTGCTGATCTAAGCAAATGCTTATGGTCCCTCTCTTTTGCCAGTGATTGGAGTAGCACAAACCTGGAACACAGTATGGCCAACTAGGAGTCTGCAGGGATGCTGTATGTATGTGGTTCTGAGAAAGGATTCTCTATTTTCAAAAAGAAAAACAGCACAAAATTGAAGCAGCTTTTGTTTATGTATCTATGTATTGCTTCTGGACATCACTGCATCTAGATGTGATACCTGGAACAGCACAACCCCTGGTTCCAGCCTGGATATGAGATAGCCACACAGAAGAAGCCCTGAAACTCCATGCTCAGAATTATCCTTGTCTCTAAACTTCTTATTATTTGAGACAGCTTCCCTGTAATGTTTAAATCTCTGCAAACTGGATTTTTTGTGACTTTCAGCAGAAAACCTCCTCACAAAATATACATTATGCCTACCTCTGTAAACAAACAAACAAACAAAAAGAAATAACATCAGATCTCTGGAGGTGCTCAGTGTGGCTTTTACTCTTTTGGTACTTTTGACTTCACAGCTAGCAATTCCATAACAGAGCAGAATATATGTCTATACGTTATTTTTGTACTCTGTTAAAAGACTCTTTTGGGACATGTAGGGTTCTAGCTTTGCTCATTTCCTTTAACAGAGTAAACAACAGAGATATGAATCAAGACATGTGAGTTGTCTGGTTCTGGGGTGATATCAAATAAATAATCAACATACAAGGATTTTTTTTTTAATTTTCCAGTTCCAAAGAAGTGAGTTTTTACAACAACTTGAGCATTCCAGTATTAAACACATAAAAGTGATTTTTCTGTAGAAAATAAGCAGAATTGGCATTGGGAGTATGCTATTTATAAGTTTAAATTTTGGATATATTGCTAAAGTCTTATTTATCCAGGACTCACTGTCATATATCCACAGAGCTGCCTTTATGTAATGCCTGCAAATAAGGAACCCAATTAAAAAGTGAAAATATAATTTAGCTTGTGAGATGTTCACTGCAGATAATGAATTCTCAAAGGGCAGAATTTTTGTTGACTGAATCACCTTGGTTATTTTTATGTTTCTTATATTAGCATCTATCATCTATTCATCTTCTATCTATCTATGGGTATATATTTTTACATAAAGAAAAGTAATGCAATGCCTATCATATGTCAGGTCCTGTACAATTCAGACTTAATTAATCATCCAAAAGACATTTGTTTAGCAACTTCAATGGCACCCTACTTCAGTACTCCTGCCTGGAAAATCCCATGGATGGAGAAGCCTGGTGGGCTGTAGTCCATGGGGTCGCACAGAGTCAGACACGACTGAGCGACTTCACTTTCACTTTTCACTTTCATGCATTGGAGAAGGAAATGGCAACACACTCCAGTGTTCTTGCCTGGAGAATCCCAGGGATGGGGGAGCCTGGTGGGCTGCCGTCTATGGGGTCGCACAGAGTCGGACATGACTGAAGTCACTTAGCAGTAGCAGCAGCAGCATGCCCAAAATAATATGTTAGTATATAGCATCTCTGACTCAATAGACATAAGTTTGAGCAAACTCTGGGAAATACTGAAGGTCAGAGAGGACAGGTGTGCTATAGTCCATGGGGTCACAAAGAGTCAGACATGATTTGGTGACTGAACAGCAACAACACGTAGTTAGTTAGCAGTAAGCAAATAAGGACATTTTCATCATAAAATAGATGGTATGGAGTGGTACCTAAAAGGTGAAGCAATGTCATACACACACACACAGACAAAATTGCAAAGTCTGATGCAATTAATTAGAAAGGAAATCAGCTGGTTTCAAATATGCTGGAAATTGAGAATCACGGGAGTATGTGCTCCTTAGTTGGGTGTCTAAGTATGTCTTTGCTGAGGAAGGGGCTTTCAGTATGGGACCCAAAAGTAAGGAGTCTCTCATGAAACATTTGGAGGTATCTCCTTGGCAGTGGGGTCATGAAGAAAATAGACACTGGGATGTGTAGCAATCTAATTTACATGGTCACCCAGGTCCCCTAAAAGCAGTTTATTTAATTTTAGATAACAAAATACTGGGAATAATGAAGAGAAATCTTTGATGAGTACCCTTGGAAGAGCTGCAAGACGTATTAATGAAATTCTTATCAGGATTGGGCCTCATCAAAGAGAATTCCACATAATGTGTTGTGAGTGTGATTATAAACGTAAATAAACTAAATGCTTATAAGTGGCCAGAATACAGAAGTCTGAAATATATCTAAATATCACTGATCAGGCTGCATTGTTGTTGATATTTGGAAACATTTGTTTCTTAATTATTCATTCCATTTTCAGTTTAGGAAACACTGTGTCTTAGGTGTGGTGTTCTAATTGGGTGAAGAGAAAAGCAAGAAAAGCTTCTTACCCGAAAGCAAGAAGTTACCAATATAGTTGGAAGACAGACTGTAAACATAATGGTGGAATAAAAGAAGTGTGATAGAAGGAAGCAAATGCCTTGGGAACGTGGAGAAGGACTTGCTTAACTCGACTTGGTCCCTCCTTGTTTTTTCAGCATCATCTTTTGTCTTATTTTAAGGCAGAGTTAACTTAATTTTTTAATGTTTGAAATGTGATGGTCTTTCTCACTCTAGACTTTGTACAGGCTTTGCTTGTATCTGCAGCACTCTGCCCACATTTTCATGTATGCTTATTGACCTAATATATTTATTCCAAGCCATCTTTTCTAAAGTACGGTTTCTCAAAATGTGCTTTGTGAACCATCTGTATCATAATTGTCTAGGAATGTACTTTAAGAATGCAAATTCTTTTGTACCTCCACACCAGACTTACTGAATGACTAGAGATCTGAAAATAGACATTTTCATACATATCCCTGGAACTTTATTTTACAAACTAAATTTGATCCCTGCTGCCCTAGATTGTGTCAGGGGTTTCATCTGTACTCCTAGAGCCATAAGCATCTGTCCCTCCATAAGATTTTGCCTGAAATCATTGCTGGTCTATTCAGTTAATCCTCCAAAGTGACTGAAAGCTCATAGAGATAAGGAAAATGTCCTCTAGCTGACAACTGTCTCACAAGGAGCATGTTCTCATAGGTGGCTAATAAATAGATATAGGAATACATCTATTAAATAGATGTACAAAGGAGTGGATATTACCCAGGTAGTTAAGGGACAGAAGAGCCTTATAGGCAGAGAGAGTGTGTGCTACTATTCAGAAAAGAAGGAGATGTTCAGTTCTATGTAGCACAGATGGGGCTGGATGGGTGCATGGGATTTCACTGTTTCCAAGTTACGCTTTGGAGCTGAGGTTTCTTTTCACTTTATCAATAATCAATAAAACCTAGAAATTCCACTCCTGGGCAACTATCCAGAGAAAGCCATAATTCAAAAAGACATATGTACCCTAAGGTTCATTGCAATACCATTCACAATGGCCAGGATATGGAAGAAAACTAAATGTCCATCAATAGAGGAATGGATAAAGATGTGGTACATTTATACAATGGAATATTACCCAGTCACAAAAAGGAATAAAATTGTGCCATTTGTAGAGACATAGATGAACCTAGAGACTGTCATACAGATTGAAGTAAGTCATAATAGAAAAAAAATATCAATTGTAATGCATATATGTGGAATCTATAAAAAATGGTATAAATTAACTTATTTTCAAAGCAGAAATAGAGACACAGGCATAGACAAAAAAATGTGTGGTTACTAAGGAGGAATGGGGATGGGATGAATTGGGAATTAGGGATTGACATACATACACTAGGAATGAAAAAGATAACTAATGAGAACCTACTGTATAGCACAGGGAACTCTACTCAGCACTCTGTGGCAATCTAAATGAGAAGTAAATCCAAAACAAGGGGTATATATATACATATTGCTGATTAACTTTGCTTTACAGCAGAAACTAACACAACATTGTGAAGCAATTTATTTTATACTAAAAGTTAATTTTAAAATGGCTACAGAAAAGTATTAAATACGGCATGATACAAAGAAATAAGGACAGAATATAAAAGACCTAGATATCAGCCCTGAATTGGCCATGAACTAGGTTCAGTTCAGTTCAGTTCAGTCGCTCAGTTGTGTCCGACTCTTTGCGACCCCATGAATCACAGCACGCCAGGCCTCCCTGTCCATCACCATCTTCTGGAGTTCACTGAGACTCATGTCCATCGAGTCCGTGATGCCATTCAGCCATCACATCCTCTGTCATCCCCTTCTCCTCCTGCCCCAAATCCCTCCCAGCATCAGAGTCTTTTCCAATGAGTCAACTCTTCGCATGAGGTGGCCAAAGTACTGGAGCTTCAGCTTTAGCGTCATTCCTTCCAAAGATATCCCAGGGTTGATCTCCTTCAGAAAGGACTGGTTGGATATCCTTGCAGTCCAAGGGACTCTCAAGAGTCTTCTCCAACACCATAGTTCAAAAGCATCAATTCTTCGGTGCTCAGCCTTCTTCACAGTCCAATTCTCACATCCATACATGACCACAGGAAAAACCATAGCCTTGAATAGATGGACCTTAGTCGGCAAAGTAATGTCTCTGCTTTTGAGCATACTATCTAGGTTTGTCATAACTTTTCTTCCAAGGACTAAGCGTCTTTTAATTTCATAGCTGCAGTCACCATCTGCAGTGATTTTGGAGCCCCCCAAAATTAAGTCTGACACTGTTTCTACTGTTTCCGCATCTATTTGCCATGAAGTGATGGGACCAGATGCCATGATCTTCGTTTTCTGAATGTTGAGCTTTAAGACAACTTTTTCACTCTCCTCTTTCACTTTCATCACGAGGCTTTTTAGTTCCTCTTCACTTTCTGCCATAAGGGTGGTGTCATCTGCTTATCTGAGGTTATTGATATTTCTCCCAGCAATCTTGATTCCAGCTTGTGTTTTTTCCAGTCCAGTGTTTCTCATGATGTACTCTGCATAGAAGTTAAATAAGCAGGGTGACAATATACAGCCTTGACGTACTCCTTTTCCTATTTGGAACCAGTCTGTTGTTCCATGTCCAGTTCTAACTGTTTCTTCCTGACCTGCATACAGATTTCTCAAGAGGCAGGTCAGGTGGTCTGGTATTCCCATCTCTTCCAGAATTTTCCACAGTTTATCGTGATCCACACAGTCAAAGGCTTTGACATAGTCAATAAAGCAGAAATAGATGTTTTTCTGGAACTCTCTTGCTTTTTCCATGATCCAGCAGATGTTGGTAATTTGAGATCTGGTTCCTCTGCCTTTTCTAAAACCAGCTTGAACATCAGGGAGTTCGCGGTTCATGTATTGCTGAAGCCTGGCTTGGAGAATTTTGAGCATTACTTTTCTAGCATGTGAGATGAGTGCAATTGTGCGGTAGTTTGAGTATTCTTTTGCATTGCCTTTCTTTGGGATTAAAATGAAAACTGACCTTTTCCAGTCCTGAGGCGACTGCTGAGTAACTTGCTTTAAGCAATTGCTTGACTTTGTGTCTTAACTTTTCTAACTGATAATTGGATATAATTATCTTACATTTTCTTATTACAAAAGGATGAATATTTATTAATACACAGATATTATGAATGTACATTCCATGAAAAGCAAAAAAAAAAAGTCATTAAGTAAATGCCAACTATTTTAAAATACAGTTTGACATTCCTCTTTCAGGGTTAAAAGCTTTATCTGAGGGACGTGATTTTTAGACACTGGATAACCTCTGATATCCAGCTAAATTATCAGACTGTTTTTCTCTTACCTAAAAGCTACTTTTTAGTACTTTTGAGGGAAAAACTCTTTACTTGTATATACTACTTATACTTTTCATTAACATTAGTTTCTTTCTTTATGTTTTATGAAGGTAGAAGATTTTAGTTTCATAAGTCCAGAATGTGTGGGTCTGCATGACCTATATTTTGACACTTCATGATTCAAATGTCTTCTGTGGATTTTGACATATAGCAAATGTCATGGTACATCCTACGGCAGTGTCTGTTTTTAGCCAATTACTGATCTTTTTTTTTTTCTTAATACCCAGTGGGGGGAGGCGGTGGGTGGGAAACACCTACCTGGTTGGACTCTATCACTCTCTTAGTGTCGAACAATTGTGACTCTGCAAAGTGCTGCACTTTCTGGGACTCAAATTGGTTCTGTGCTGTTTTCCTTGGCATAACAAAATCCACTTGTTTCAACAGAGGGACATAGATTTGCTTTGAAGAAAGGTGTGCTTGCAAATTAATGTGGATAGTCAAATTTTTAGATGCTTAAATAAGTTAATCTATAATAACTGAGTCATTCAAAGTTTTAGTACTACATTTATTAAGTTATGCATCAATATGAAATGGAAATTTAGTCTTTACAGCAAGGACATAAGGATTTATGTCTTAAGTTTTCTCATATAAATGAAGTATTACTTGGGCATGTTGAGGGTCATTGAATGTAAACAAAGGAGTTTGGAACTTGGGCGTGTTGAGGGTAATTGAATGTAGACAAAGGAGTTTGGAACTCTTTGGATAAGTAGTAGGAATAATAATAATAAATGCATATAAAGGCATTGGGCTGGAATTCATACTTATTGTATTTATTCCCATCACAATTAATGTGGTCAGTGTTATTTATCACTATTTTACTGTGTAAAAAACTGAAGCTCAGAAATGAGAATATTCAAGTCATATGTTCAAGAGCATATAATTCATCAACTCAGGCTACCTCCAACCTGTGCTATTTCAGCACAATGCTGCTTCTTCACCAGTATTTGAGGGCAGGGAGACAAACTCTAATAAGAATCAGAAACACTATTTCAGTGATATTTAAAGTGTGTTAGGAGGTAGAAACAATGTCAGCTTCAAATAAGTTTTGAAAATGTTTCTTTGTAAGATATTTATGGTTTTTCAAGATGATGGTATATATTATATGAAGACAAACCTTTCAGTTCTTGATTAGGTGGGACTTTCATATATGAGCAGAAAACCTTGGGAAGAATGAGAAACAGGAGTGGCATTTTTCCATGGTAGAGCCTTTCTTTGAAATCCCATTCTACTGCTTCTGAAAAGCTGCCTTCACTGTGAAGTTAGTCTTCCATATATATCCTGTAGCTCAACCTACACAGTAGTCCCCTTGCCTAATTCCTTATAACTTGAATGTGACTGTAATCTAAAAATTGAATAAAATGACTTAATAATTAGATTATCTTTTTAAATTTTATTTTAATTGGAGAGTAATTACGTTACAGTATTGTGTTGGTTTCTGTCATACATCTACATGAATCAACCATAGGTATACATATGCCCCTTTCCTCTTAAACATCCCTTCTACCTCCTTCCCATCCCATCCTTCTAGGTTGTCACAGAGCACCAGCTTTGGGTTCCCTACATAATTCAGCAAATTCCCACTGACTATCCCTTACATGAGCTTCCCAAGTGGTGCTAATGGTAAAGATTCCACCTGCCATTGTAGGAGACATAAGAGACATGGGTTGAACCCCTGGGTCAGGAAGATCCCCTGGAGGAGTGTATGGCAACCCACACCAGTATTCTTGCCTAAATAATCCCATGGACAGAGGAGCCTGGTGAACTTTAGTCCATGAGGTCACAAAGAGTTGGACACGACTGAAGCAACTTAGCATGCTCACAAACATCCATTTCAAATATGATAATATGCATGTTTCAATACTACTGTCTCCCACCCTGCATTATCTTTAACAAAGAGTTCAGAATGACCTATGATTTCCTTTTTTTGCAACCTATTGCTTCTTAACTAATTTATGTAAAGGTGTTTTCCAAATTACTTAGAATATTTTTGGAAGGTTTTTTAGGGAGGTAGCATAGTTTACATAAAGAGTTTGGCATTTCAAGTCTTAAAGACTTTGGTTTAAATCTCAACATTGCCACATGATCTCCTGTATATATTTTAACTTTAATAATTTCAGTTTTTTCAGATGTATAAAAAATAAACGAAAGGATGAGACTACATCAAATATATATATATATATATATATATATATATGTGTGTGTGTGTGTGTATACACTATAACATGGATGAATCTGAGGGTATTATGCTAAGAGAAATAAATCAAAGGCAAATACAATCTCACTTATATGTGACTTCTAAAAGCCAAAACAAAGAAAGCAATGGAAACACTCATATGGAGAACAAACTGGTGATTTCCAGAGGGATGGTAGTTAGGGGAGTGGTCAAAATAAGTGAACGGGTTTAAAATATACAAACCTTCAGTTATTAAATAAATGGGCCATGGTGATAAGAAATACAGTCAATGATATTATAAAAACTTTGTATGGGACAGATGGTTGCTAGACTTATCATGATGATCACTTTATAACATATGCAAATGTCAAATCACAATATAGTGCACATAAAACTAACATAATGTTGTATGTGTGTGCATGCTAAGTTGCTACAGTTGTGTCCAACTCTTTGCAACCCTATAGAGTATAGCCTGCCAGGCTCCTTTGTCCATGGGATTCTCCAGGCATGAATACTAGAGTGGGTTGCCTTACCCTCCTTCAGGGGATCTTGCTGACCCAGGGATCGAGCCCACTGTCTCCTGCACTGACAGGTGGATTCTTGACCACTAGCACACCTGGGAAACCCATAATGTTTTATGTCAACCACCTCTCAAAAATTTTAAAAATATTGCATTATTATATAGTCGGTGCTCAATAATTGTTGAATATTGAACAAATGTATCTTTAGCAAATAATTGTTTATTATTGCATATTATTTAACGAGTTTGTAAGAAGTAAATACAAACTGAAATCATCCTAACATGATTTTTTGCTTCTCCATATATATATAAGAATGAGAAATCATTATGTCAACTTCATACTAAGAATATTTTCTCCTATCAAGGATTTTAGTTTTCTTTTTTTTTTTTTTCATTTCAGAAACCTCTCAAGGTTTGCATGCTTTTCATATATCTATAATAAATAAACTTTCCTAGAGATAAAGTTTCATCCAAAATATTTCTTCCTTTGAAGAGAGGTAGTCATTTTCTGGCATGTCACCTTATTTATTCATGTGCTACTTCTTTTACGTGGAACTTGGGTTCAAGGTAGTCACAGTAACAATATCCTTCAAATATTGGCACCAATATAGGCTTCTTTTTAACTGAGTTCTAGGCATGAGATGTGGCAGTTTTGACTTAGAGCGTTAGCTACAATGACATGTCACTTTGCACTGCTTTGAAATTCTACAAGGCAAAAACCTCATGCCAGTTCATGCTTTCCATCTCTTGTCTTCTGCCTCTCTCTATAAATTCCTCTGATCTCTAACTACCCCTTAATAACTACCAATCAGTAACTAATGCATCTTCTGAATTCCACTGAGTTCTGTGGTACTCAACAAACAGCACCTAGCCTTAATTAAAGACTTTTGGTGTGTAAGACTGTTGAATAACAATGTTTGAGCAGTCTTTTATTCTCATAATCTTGTTTTTAAAGCTTATAATAAGAGATAAACATATGTGGTGCTTGCATGAGTAAGTAATACATATGTTCCAACCTGGAAAGATATTTATTGGAATATTTGAAAGAGAGCAGTTTCTTCCCCACCCTATGTTCTTTCACACTTGAAGAAGTGTCACTTTACATCTCTATTTTATTTTTATTATTATTACATGGAGAGTCTTCAGAGAATCTCAGATGCAGCATGTCTGGAAGAATGGAGTAGTAGGAAGAATAATGACCCACAGACAGCTGAATACTAATCCTCAGAATCTGTGACTATGTTACGCTAACTGGCATAGAAGACTTAAGGTTTGCTAATCAGTTATCCTTAAAATAGGGATGTGATGTGAAAGTCACTCAGTTGTATCCAACACTTTGCAATCCCATGGACTTTAGCCTGCCAGGCTCTTCCGTCCATGGAATTCTCCAGTCAAGAATACTGGAATGGGTTGCCATTCCCTTCTCCAAGGTATATTCCTGACCTAGGAATTGAACCCAGGTCTCCCACACTGCAGGTGGATTCTTTACTGTCTGAGCCACCAGGAATGGCTCAGCTCGGTATAATCCCAAAGATCCTTAAAAGTGTAAGAAAGAGGCAAAAGAAGATAATTAGAATTAAATCTAATTTCAGATGAAAGATGCACAGACATGCAACGCTGTTGGCTTTGAAAGTATGGGAAGGGGCCTATAAGCCAAGGAATGTGGGTGGCTTACGACAGTTAGAAAAGATAGAGAAGTGGTCCTAAGATGGCAGAGGAATAGGACAGGGAGACCACTTTCTCCCCCACAAATTCATCAAAAGATTATTTAAATGCTGAGCAGCTTCCACAAAACAACTTCTGAATGCTGGTGGAGGACACCAGGCACCCAGAAAGGCAGTCCATTCTCTTCAAAAGAAGGTAGGGCAAAATATAAAAGACAAAAAGAGAGATGAAAGAGTTAGTGATGGAGACTTATCCCTGGAGGGAGTTGTGAAGGAGGAGAAGTTTCCAAACAGCGGGAAACCCTCTCACCAGCGGGTCTGTGGGGGAGTTTTAGAATCTCACTGGGCAACATAACCAGGAGGAAAAACAAACAAACAAACAAAAACAGAATATGCGCCTAACCATTACTCCCAACGGAGAAGTAGCCCAGATGCTCATGCCGACCACAAGCAAGCGGGGGCTGAACAGAGAGGCAACCACTGCATTGCTTAGGGTAAACGCCCTGAGGACAATCTGTGGGAGTTAACATGAGATAGCAACCCAAACTGTGAGATAGCTAAACAGAGAAAAGAAAAAGAGAGAGAGAGAGAGAGAGAGAGAGGTGGTGGTGGGGGGGAACTTTCTTGTGAAAAGCTCTAACCTAAGGCACAGTCTGGTCTGCTCAGAGAACAAAGAATTGAGCGAGTACCAAAGGAGAGCTAGCCAGCTGCGGACAGGCCCCTCCCCCCATCAGAGGCAGAGAGGCAGATGGGCGACAGCCAGAGCTGGAAGGCAAGGGACAATCTCGGCCCCAGCGATGGCATCCTCCACCAAACTGTGAGCAGGCTTCCAGTTGCTAAACAAGTATTCTTGGGATTCTGGAGAGTTGATATCTACCAGGAGGGTTGCAGCCTGAGATCAACTCCCTAGAGGAAACACAAAGCACACCTGATATGGCGCTCTTGTGGCACACTGGGAAACTGGCTGGGACCAAGGAGGTAATTAAGATGCACAGACCACCTGAGACAGTGTGCTCACCAAGCACCTCATCGCCTGAGCTGCTGAGACCTGGGAAGAGCACAAAATGCATGCCTGAGTCTGTGCCTTTGTGGAGTACCCAAGAACCTGAACCTGAGCAGCTTACACCTGCCAAGTGGACAAAACACAGGTCTGCTTTGGACAGTTCCCTTGCAGAGCAACCTGGAGCCTGAGCAGTGTAGGCCGGGAAAGCACATGCTGCCATGAGCTGGGGAAAACCCAGTGTGGTCCATACACTGCGAGCACTCCCCACACATGCCAGTAATAAGTCTTTGCAGTGTTCCTCCTTCCCCACAGCACATCTGAACAAGTGAGCCTAAATAAGTAACCACCTTCACCCCTATGTGTCGGGCAGAAATTAGACACTGAAGAGACTTGTAAACAGAGGAAGCCAAAATAAAGAAGAGGGAACCACTCTGGAAGTGACAGGTGAAACAGATTAAAACTCTGTAGTTAGCATTGACTAAGTATTGGAAGGAGCCTGTAGAAGCTGAAAAGAAGTATAAGCTGGAACAAGAAATGATCTGAAACTGAATTTACACCACACTGCCCTCAACAGCTCCAGAGAAATGCTTAGATAGACTTTTACTATTATCATTTTTAAATTCTTTTAAGTTATTTATTCCTCCTTTAATTTTCACTTTTATGACCTACTATTTATTACTTTGCCTAAAAGACTGTTTTAAAGCAAATTTCATATATATATATATATATATAATTTTTGTGATTGATTTTGTTTTGTATTTTTAATATTGTATTTTTGAAACTCTAACCTCTACTCTAGATTTTTAATTTTTACTTTTTGGTTTTTGTTGTCAATTTTATACCTTTAAGAATCTCATCTTCAGTACCCATTTTTACTTAGGGGTGTGATTACTGGCTTGATTGCTCTCTCCCCTTTTGACTCTCCCTTTTCTCCCTCAGGTCACCTCTATCTCCTCTCTCCCCCTTCTCTTCTCTACTTAACTCTGTGAATCTCTCTGGGTGTTCTGGGCTGTGGAGAACACTTAGGGAACTGATTAGTGGCTCAATTGGTCTCTCCCTTGTTGACTCCCCCTCTTCTCCTAGTCACCTCTCTCTCCCTCCTCCCTCTTTTCGTCTCTATGTAATTCCGTGAACAACTCTGAGTGTTCCAGACTGTGGAGAGCACATAGGGATTTGATTGCTAGCTAGATTGCTCTCTCCCCTTTTCTTCTCCTCCTGGTCACCTCTATTTCCCTCCTCCCTCTTCTCTTCTCCATGTAAATCTGAACTTCTCTGGGTGTCCCTTACTGTGGAGAATCTTTTCACCATTAACCTAGATGTTTTATCATCTGTGCTGTATGGATAGAGAAGTCTTGAGGCTACTGTAAGAACAAGACTAAAACCCAAAGGCAGAAGGTTGAAATTCAAAACTTGAGAACCCCAGAAAACTCCTGACTCCATGGAACATTAATTGACAAGAGCTATTTCAAAAGCCTCCATACCTACACTGATATCAAGCACAATCCAAGAGCCAACAAGTTCCAGAGCAAAACATACCAAGCTAATTCTCCAGCAATGCAGGAACACAGCCCTGAGCATTAAAATATAGGCTGCCCAAAGTCACACCAAACCCACAGACACCTCAAAACTCACTACTGGACATTTCATTACACTCCAGAGAGAAGAGATAAAGCTCCACCCAACAGAACACAGATGCAAGCTTCCCTAACCAGGAAACCTTGACAAGCCACTAGTCCAACCCCACCCACAGGAAGCAACCTCCACAATAAAGAAGAACCACAAACTTCCAACCTACAGAAAGGCCACCCCAAACACAGCAATCTAAACAAAATGAAAAGGCAGATAAATATTCAGCAGGTAAAAGAACATGATAAATGCCCACCAAACCAAACAAAAGAGGAGGAGATAGAGAGTTGACCTGATAAAGAATTCAGAATAATGATAGTAAAGGTGATCCAAAATCTTGAAAATAAAATGGAGTTACAGATAAATACACTGGAGATGAGGATTGAGAAAATGCAAGAAATGTTTAACAAGGACCTAGAAGAAAGAAAAAAGTCAATCAATAATGAATAATGCAATAATTGAGATCAAAAGCACTCTAGAAGGAGTCAACAATAGAATAATTGAGGAACAAGATAAGATAAGTGAGATGGAAGATAGAATGGTGGAAATAAATGAAGCAGAGAGGAAAAAAGAAAAAAAAAATTAGGACAACCTCAGAGACCTGTGGAACAATATTAAATGTCCTGATATTTCAATCATAGAAGTCCCAGAATAAGAAGACAGCCATCAGAAAATACTTGAGGAGATGATAGTTGAAAACTTCCCTAAAATGAGGAAGGAAATAGCCACCCAAGTCCAAGAAACTCAGAGAGTCCCAAACAGGATAAACCCAAGGCAAAACACCCCAAGACACATATAAATCAAATTAATGAAAATCAAACACAAAGAGCAAATATTAAAAGCAGCAAAGGAAAAGGAACAAATAACACACAAGGGGATTCCCATAAGGATAACAGCTCATCGTTCAACAGAAACTTTTCAGAGCAGAAGAGAATGGCAGGACATACTTAAAGTGATGATAAAGAAAAACCTACAGCCCAGATTACTATACCCAGCAAGGGTCTCATTCAAATATGAAGGCAAAAACAAAAGCTTTACACAAGCTAAAGCTGAGAGAATTCAGCATCACCAAACCAGCTCTTCAACAAATGGTAAAGGATCTTTTCTAGACATGAAACACAGAAAAGGTTTATAAACTGAAGCCCAAAACAACAAAGTAAATGGCAAAGGGATCATACTTACTAATAATTACCTTAAATGTAAATGGGTTGAATGCCTCAACCAAAAGACAAAGACTGGCTGAATGGACACAAAAACAGGACACCTATCTATGCTGTCTACAAGAAACCCACCTCAAAACAAGGGACAAATACAGACTGAAAGTGAAGGGCTGGAAAAAGATATTTCATGGAAATGGAGGCCAAAAGAAAGCAGGAGTAGCAATACTCATATCAGATAAAATAGATTTTGACATAAAGGCCTTGAAAAGAGGCAAAGAAGGACACTACATAATGATCAAAGGATCAATCCAAGAAGAAGATATAACAATTATAAATATATATGCACCCAACTTAGTAGCACTGCAATATGTGAGACAAATGCTAACAAGTATAAAAGGGGTAATTAACAGTAACACAATAGTGGGAGACTTTAATACCCCATTTACAACTACGGATGAACTAACAGAAAATTAGCAAGGAAACACAAACTTTAAATGATACAATGGACCAGTTAGATCTAATTGATATCTATAGGATATTTCACCACCAAACAGTGAATTTCACCTTTTTCTCAAGTGCACATGGAACATTCTCCAAGATAGATCATATCCTGTGCCATAAATCTAACCTTGGCAAATTCAAAAAATTGAAATCATTTCAAACATCTTATTTGATCACAATGTGGTAAGATTAGATGTCAACTACAGGAAAAAAGTACCAAAAATACAAACATATTGAGGCTAAACAACACGTTTCCGAATAAGCAACAAATCACAGAATAAATCAAAATATGCATAGAGATGAATGAACTTGAAAACACAACAACCCAAAACCTATGGGATTCAGCAAAAGCAGTGCTAAGGGGAAAGTTCATAGTAATACAAGCTTACCTCAAGAAACAAGAGAAGAGTCAAATAAATAAACTAACTTAACACCTAAAGCAACTAGAAAAAGAACACATGAAGAACCCTAGGATTAGTAGAAGGAAAGAAATCATAAAAATTAGGGCAGAAATAAATGAAAAAGAAGCAAAGGAGAATAGCAAAAATCAACAAAATTAAAAGCTGGTTCTTTGAGAAGATAAATAAAATAGACAAATCATTAGCCAGACTCCTCAGGGGAAAAAGGGAGAAGAATCAAATCAACAAAATTAGAAATGAAAATGGAGAAATCACAACAGACAACACAGAAATACAAAGGATCATAAAAGACTACTATAAGCAACTATATACCAATAAAATGGACAACTTGGAAGAAATGGACAAATTCTTAGAAAACTATAACCTTCCAAAACTGAACCAGGAAGAAATAGAAAATCTTAACAGACCCATCTCAACTACAGAAATTGAAACTGTAATAAAAATTTTTCCAACAAACAAAAGCCTAGGACCAGATGGCTTCACAGCTGAATTCTACCAAAAATTTAGAGAAGAGCTAACACCTAATCTACTCAAACTCTTCCAGAAAATTACAGAGGAAGGTAAACTGTTAAACTCACTCTATGAGGCCATCATCATCCTAACACCAAAACCAGAGAAACGTGCCACAGAAAAAGAAAACTACAGGCCAATATCACTGATGAACATCGATGCAAAAATCCTTAACAAAATTCTAGCAAACAGAATCCAACAACATATTAAAAGGGTCATACATCATGATCAAGTGGGCTTTATCCAAGGAATGCAAGGATTCCTCAATATTCACAAATCAATTGATGTGATACACCACATTAACAAATTGAAAGATAAAAACCATATGATCATCTCAATAGAGGCACAGGAAGCCTTTGACAAATTCAACATCCATTTATGATAAAAACCCTCCAGGAAGCAGGCATACAAAGTACATACCTCAAATAAATAAAAGCTATATATGACAAACCCACAGCAAACATTATCTTCAATGGTGAAAAATTGAAAGCATTTCCCCTACAGTCAGGAACAAGACAAGGGTGCTCATACTTACCACTACTATTCAACATGATTTTGGAAGTTTTAACCACAGCAATCAGAGCAGAAAAAGAAATAAAAGGAATCCCAATTGGAAAAGAATAAGTAAAACAATCACTGTTTGCAAATGATATGATCCTCTACATAAAGATGATATGATCCTCTACAAAATCCTATAGACACCACCAGAAAATTACTAGAGCTAATTAATGAATATAGTAAAGTTGCAAGATATAAAATTAACATACATAAATCCCTTGCATTCCTGTACACTAACAATGAGAAAACAGAAAGAAAATTAAAGAAACAATTCCATTCACCATTATAACGAAAAGAATAAAATATTTCTACCTAAAGAAATAATAAATAAATAAATCTACCTAAAGAGACAAAAGACCTATATATAGAAAACTATAAAACACTGACAAAAAAAATCAAAGATGACACAAATAGATGGAGAAATATACCATGTTCATGGATTGGAAGAATCAATATAGTGAAAATGAGTATACTACCAAAAGCAATCTATAGATTCAATGCAACCCCCTATCAAGCAACCAACAGTGTTTTTCAGAGAACTAGAACAAATAATTTCACAAATAATAAACTTCAAATAGCCAAAGCAATCTTGAGGAAGAAGAAAGGAACTGGAGGAATCAACCTGCCTGACTTCAGGCTATAATACAAACCTACAGTCATCGAGACAGTATGGTACTGGCACAAAAACAGAAATATAGATCCATGGAACAAAATAGAAAGCCGAGATAAATTCACACACCTATGGACACTTTATGTTTGACAAAGGAGGCAAGAATATACAATGGAGAAAAGACAATCTCTTTAACAAGTGGTGCTGGAAAAACTTGTCAACCACTTGTAAAAGAATGAAACTAGAACAGTTTCTAACACCATGCACCAAAATAAGGTCAAAATGAATTAAAGATCTACATATAAGACCAGAAACTATAAAACTCCTAAAGGAAAACAGGCAAAACATGCTCTGACATAAATCATAGCAAGATCCTCCATGACTCACCTCCCAGAGTCATAGAAATAAAAGCAAAAATAAACAATTGGGACCTAATTAAACTTAAAAGATTTTACACAATGAAAGAAACTATAAGCAAGGTGAAAAGACAGCTTTCAGTTCAGTTGCTTAGTCGTGTCCGACTCTTTGCGACCCCATGAACTACAGCATGAAAGGCCTCCCTGTCCATTAGCAAATCCTGGAGTCCACCCAAACCCATGTCCATTGTGTCGGTGATGCCATCTAACCATCTCATCCTCTGTCATCCCCTTCTCCTCCTGCCCTCAATCTTTCCCAGCATCAGGGTCTTTTCAAATGAGTCAGCACTCCGCATTAGGAGGCCAAAGTATTGGAGTTTCAGCGTCAACATCAGTCCCTCCAGTGAAGACCCAGGACTGATCTCCTTTAGGATGGACTGGTTGGATCTCCTTGTAGTCCAGGGGACTCTCAAGAGTCTTCTCCAACACCACAGTTCAAAGCATCAATTCTTTGGTGCTCAGCTTTCTTCATAGTCCAAATCTCACATCCATACATGACTACTGGAAAAACCATAGCCTTGACTAAATGGATCTTTGTTGGCAAATAACGTCTCTGCCTTTTAATATACTATCTATTTTGGTCATAACTTTTCTACCAAGGAGCAAACGTCTTTTGATTTCATGCCTGCACTCACCATCTGCCACAATTTTGGAGCCGATAAAAATAAAATCAGCCACTGTTTGCACTGTCTCCCCGTCTATTTGCTATGAAGTGATGGGACCAGATGCCATGATCTTAGTTTTCTGAATATTGAGCTTTAAGCCAACTTTTTCACTCTCTTCTTTCAGAATGGGAGAAAACAATAGCAAATGAAGCAACTGACAAACAACTAACCTCAAAAATATACAAGTAGGTCATGCAGCTCAATTTCAGAAAAATAAACGCCCAATCAAAAAATGGGCCAAAGAACTAAACAGATATTTCTCCAGAGAAGACATACAGATGGCTAACAAACACATGAAAAGATGCTCAACATCATTCACTATCAGAAAATGCAAGTCAAAACCACAATGAGGTACCATCGTATACTGGTCAGAATGTCTGCTATCAAAACGTCTACAAACATTAAATGCTGGAGAGGGTTCAGAGAAAAGGGAACCCTTTTACACTGTTGGTGAGAATGCAAACTAGTAGAGCCACTATAGAGAACAGTGTGGAGATTTCCTTAAAAGACATTCTAACATGTATACTATCATGTAAGAATTGAATCGCCAGTCTATGTCTGATGCAGGATACAGCATGCTTGGAGCTGGTGCATGGGGATGACCTAGAGAGATGTTATGGGGAAGGAGGTGGGAGGGGGGTTCATGTTTGGGAACTTATTATTTTATATATTAAAAAAAAAAAAAAAAAACTGGAAATAGAACTGCTATACAATGCAGCAATCCCACTGCTGGGCATACACACTGAGGGAATCAGAATTGAAAGAGACACGTGTACCCCAGTATTCATCACAGCATTATTTACAATAGCTAGGACATGGAGGCAATCTAAGAAGTCCATCAGCAGAAAAATGGATAAAAAAGCTGTAGTGCATATACACAATGGAATATTACTCAGCCATTAAAAAGAAAACTTCTGAATCAATTATAATGAGGTGGATGAGACTGGAGCCTATTATAAAGAGTGAAGTAAGTCATAAAGAAAAATACCAATACAGTATCAATTCAGTTCAGTTCATTTCAGTAACTCAGTCGTGTCCGATTCTTTGCGACCACCATGAACCACAGCACGCCAGGCCTCCCTGTTCATCACCAGCTCCCGGAGTTCACTCAAACACATGTCCATTGAGTCAGTGATGCCATACAGCCATCTCATCCTCTGTCGTCCCCGTCTCCTCCTGTCCCCAATCCCTTACAGCATCAGAGTCTTTTCCAATGACTCAACTCTTCACACGAGGTGGACAAAGTACTGGAGTTTCAGCTTTAGCATCATTCCTTCCAAAGACATCCCAGGGTTGATCTTCTTCAGAATGGACTGGTTGGATTTCTTTGCAGTCCAAGGGACTCTCAAGAGTCTTCTCCAACACCATAGTTCAAAAGCATCAATTCTTCAGCACTCAGCCTTCTTCACAGTCCAACTCTCACATCCATACATGACCACAGAAAAAAACCATAGCCTTGATAAGATGGAACTTTGTTGGCAAATAATGTTTTTGCTTTTGAATATGCTATCTAGGTTGGTCATAACTTTTCTTCCAAGCAGTCAGTGTCTTTTAATTTCATGGCTGCAGTCACCATCTGCAGTGATTTTGGAGCCCCCAAAAATAAAGTCTGACACTGTTTCTACTGTTTCCCCATCTATTTCCCATGAAGTGATGGGACCAGATGCCATGATCTTCGTTTTCTGAATGTTGAGCCTTAAGCCAACTTTTTCACTCTCCACTTTCACTTTCATCAAGAGGCTTTTCAGTTCCTCTTCACTCTCTGCCATAAGGGTGGTGTCATCTGCATATCTGAGGTTATTGATATTTCTCCTGGCAATCTTGATTCCAGCTTGTGCTTCTTCCAGCCCAGCGTTTCTCATGACGTACTCTGCATAGAAGTTAAATAAGCAGGGTGACAATATACAGCTTTGACGTACTCCTTTTCCTATTTGGAACCAGTATGTTCCATATCCAGTTCTAACTGTTGCTTCCTTACCTGCATATGTGAAGTCAAGTGGGCCTTATAAAGCATCACTAGGAACAAAGCTAGTGGAGGTGATGGAATTCCAGGTGAGCTATTTCAAATCCTGAAAGATGATGCTGTGAAAATGCTGCACTCAATATACCAGCAAATTTGGAAAACTCAGCAGTGGCCACAGGACTGGAAAAGGTCAGTTTTCATTCCAATCCCAAAGAAAGGCAATGCCAAAGAATGCTCAAACCACTGCACAATTGCAGTCATCTCACACGCTAGTAAAGTAATGCTCAAAATTTTGCAAGCCAGGCTTCAGCAATACGTGAATCGTGAACTTCCAGACGTTCAAGCTGGCTTTAGAAAAGGCAGAGGAACAGGAGATCAAATTGCCAACATCCGTTGGATCATCGAAAAAGTAAGAGAGTTCCAGAAAAACATCTATTTCTGCTTTATTGACTATGCCAAAGCCTTTGACTGTGTGGATCACAGTAAACTGTGGAAAATTCTGAAAGAGATGGGAATACAAGACCACCAATACAGTATATTAATGCATATCTGTGAAATTTAGAAATATGGTAATGATGACCCTATATGAGAGATAGCAAAAGAGACACAGATGTAAAAAAATGAATTTTGGACTCTGTGGAAGAAGGCAAGGGTGGGATGATTTGAGAGATTAGCATTGAAACATGTATATTACCATATGTGAACTAGATCGTTAGTCTAGTTTTGATGCATGAGACAGGGCGCTTAGGGCTGGTGCACTGGGACAACCCTCAGGGATGGGATGGGGAGGGAGGTGGGAGGATGGTTCAGGATAGAGGTCACATGAACACCCATGGCTGATTCATGTCACTGTGTGGCAAAGACCACTGCAAAATTGTCACGTAATTAGCCTCCAATTAAAATAAATAAATAAATTTAAAGAAAGAAAACAAAAGAAAAGACAAAGAGATGGGTTATCCCCTGGAGCCTCTAGGAAAAATGCAAATTGACAACATCTTGTTTTTAGCTCAGTGGGAACCTGTATCAGACTTCTGCAGACCTATAAGACAAAGCATGTGTTCTTTTATGCTAAGTTGTTTAAGTTTATGCTAATTTGTTATAATTTCTCTGCTCTTCTCCAGTAGCATATTGGGCACCTACCAACCTAGGGAGTTTGTCTTTCAGTGTCATATCTTTATGCATTGTCATACTGTTTATGGGGTTCTCATGGCAAGAATGTTGAAGTGGTTTGCTGTTCCCTTCTCCAGTGACCACATTTACAGAACTCTCCACCATGACCCATCTATCTTGGGTGGCCCTATATGATATGGATCATGGTTTCGCTGAGTCAGACACGGTTTGTGATCCATGTGATTAAATGCTTCAAGATGGTGGAGTAGAAGGACATGCAATCATTTTCTCCTGTGAGTGCCAGGGAGTCTCCAGCAGCAACAGACTGGTTCCACATTGGGAAAGGAGTACATCAAGGCTGTTTATTATCACCTGGTTCATTTACCTTCTGTGCAGAGTACATCATGAGAAATACTAGGCTGGATAAAGCACAAGCTGGAATCAAGATTGTGGTTAGAAATATCTGTAAACTCAGATAGGCAGATGACACCATCTTTATGGCAGAAAGTGAAGAGGAACTAAAGAGCCATTTGATGAAGGTGAAAGGGGAGAGTGAAAAAGCTGGCTTAAAGCTCAGCATTCAAAAAACAAAGATCTTGGCATCTAGTCCCATCACCTCATGGCAAATAGATAGGGAAACCATGGAAAAACTGACAGACTTTATTTTGGGGGGCTCCAAAATCACTGCAGATGATGACTGCAGCCATGAAATTAAATATGCTTGCTCCTTGGAAGAAAAACTATGACCATTCTAGATAGCATGCTAAAAAGCAGAGACATTACTTTGCCGGCAAAAGTCTGTCTAGTCAAAACTATGGTTTTTCCAGTAGTCATGTATGGATGTGAAAATTGAACCATAAAGAAGGCTGATTGCTGAAGAATTGATGCTTTTGAACTGTGGTGTTGGAGAAGACTCTTGAGAGTCCCTTGGACTGCAAGGAGATCCAACCAGTCCATCCTAGAGGAAATCAGTCCTGAAAGTTTATTGGAAGGACTGATACTGAAGCTGAAGCTCCTAGTACTTTGACCACTTGATGCAAAGAGCCAACTCATTAGAGAAGACCCTGATGTTGGGAAAGACTGAAGGAAGTAGGAGAAGGGGACGACAGAGGATGAGATGGTGGATAGCATCACTGACTCATTGAACACAAGTTTAAGAAATCTCTGGGAAATGGTGAAGGACAGGGAAGCCTAGTAGTGCAGTCCATGGTATAGCAACGAGTTGGACATGACTAAGTGACTGAGCAACATCGACAACAATTTGTTACAACAGCCACATTAAATTAATACCCATAATTTCTTTTATTTTCCTGTAAGATAAGAGGGATGATAAATTACTGAGGTTTACATGGCTGAAGAATTGATGCTTCTGAACTGTCGTGTTGGAGAAGACTCTTGAGAGTCCCTTGGACTGCAAGGAGATCCAACCAGTCCATTCTAAAGGAGATCAGCCCTGGGTGTTTGTAAGGAATGATGCTGAAGCTGAAACTCCAGTACTTTGGCCACCTTATGCGAAGAGTTGACTATTCGGAAAATACTTTGATGCTGGGAGGGATTGGGGGCAGGAGGAGAAGGGGATGACAGGGGATGAGATGGCTGGATGGCATCAAAGACTCAATGGACGTGAGTTTGAGTGAACTCCAGGAGACAGTGATGGATAGGGAGGCCTAGCATGTTGCGATTCATGGGGTTGCAAAGAGTCAGACACGACTGAGTGACTGAACTGAACTGAACATGGGGCGTTGCTCAGGAAGGAATAATAAGGTCAAAAGTAGACATAACATTGTTGAGGGATATTAGTTTCTCATTTTCCTCTATATGTCCACTATATAACTTCCCTAAATGTGGCCAAAAAAATGCTTGCTTGGTGATCCCTGGAGGCACTCTTTGATAAATTATGAATGAAAGTAAATTATAATTAATCTGATTGAGAGGAAAGTCCTTGCCTTCTTCCAGAAAATATGCATTTCATCATAATAAAATAACTATTTGAACCATCTAGGTCTATTGAAGATGTTATGCTTTAAAAGGGGGGAATAAGTCCATCCTGCATTGTCATCATATGTAATTGCATCACAGAAATTTGTTCAAATGATCCTTGTTAAAATAAAGAGATGGCATACTGAGTAATATCATCACAAATCTTGAAGCAAATGAGACATTTGATCTTGCCATGATTCATAAATGATTGTCTCATTATCTTTTATAAAAACTCAAAGACACTTTGGGAGACTGAGTGCTGTCATAGAAAATCCATGCTCATCAGTCTGTAATATGGACAGAACTAAGCATGTGAAAATCTTGGATATATGGTCAAGCTATTAGTGTATGAAAATGTATTAGTATATAGTGTATACAAGGTGCTGAAAACACCAAACACGATAAACTTCTGAGAGGATCACTTTGAACTTCCTATCTCTCTGCCTCATTTCACTTTTTTTCCTACTATCATTTTGAGTGAAGTATTGTAATGAACATTGTAGTATGCTTGAATTAATCACCAGCATCCATAAATAAACTGTGATGGGATAATGATCCAAATTCTGTAATATAAAACATCTAGAGTGTAGAGGAGATTTATTAAGTATTCGTTACAGTTCATAAAATACATGAATGAAAATTTAGAAGTTTGAAACATTATCTCAAAGCAAAATAGCCCAAGCAATTTTCTGCAATATGTGGTTGATGTATTGACACTTATATTTAGGGTAGAGTTTCGAGAAAGTAGATGAAGAGAGAGAAAGGACAATCTCCTTTATTCAAAGAATAAAAAGGCACTTTCTGCAATTTCAAACATTACTTAACATGGAGATGGAGCAGTTTTTTGGTTTTATTTATTTATTTTTTAACTAATTGTTTTTCACATTGCAGAGAATCTTGGATTGGATGCTGAAGTTGCCAAAGCCAATGCCCTGGGTTTTGTTGGGTGTCTGGCCTCAGTCCAATACAACCATATTACACCACTGAAGGCAGCGCTGCGCCATTCTACCACTGCACCTGTAACCATCCAAGGGGCCTTGACAGAATCCAGCTGTGCCTCTCTGATGGATTCAGATGTGAATGCGGTGACCACGGTGCATTCCTCATCAGGTGTGCAAGAAAATACTCCATGAAAATTCTTCCACCAGTACTACTTTGATGTCTTCAAGAAGCTTTCAGGCTAAAGGCTAAAGTGAATCGATTCCTTACCTTGTATGATTACAGGCAGTTAAGAATTATGACTGGTTTCTTAGATTGATATTTAATATAATTAAATAATCCCATTTCTAATATAGAGCTTCCCAGGTGGCTCAGTGGCAAATAATTTGCCTGCCAAGCAGAAGACCCAGGTTCTATCCCTGGGTCGGGAAGATCCCCTGGAGAAGGAAATGGCTACCCACTCCAGTATTCTTGCCTGGGAAATCCTGTGGACAGAGGATCCTGGCAGGGTACAGTACACAGGGTCACAAAAAGAGTTGGACAAGACTTAGCTACTAAACAACAACTTCTAATATAATGAGTAGTTAGAAATGGATACATATATATATGTGAGTGAGTGAGTGAGTGAAAGTCACTTAGTCATGTCTGACTCTTTGTGACCCCATGGACTATAAAGTCCATGGAATTCTCCAGGCCAGAATACTGGAGAGGATAGCCTTTCCTTTCTCCAGGGGATCTTCCCAACCCAGGGATTGAACCCAGGTATCCCACATTGCAGGCAAATTCTTTACCAGTTGAGCCATAAAGGAAGCCCAAGAATACTGGAGTGGGTAACCTTTCCCTTCTCCAGAAGATCTTTCCAACCCAGGAATTGAACCAGAGTCTCCTTCATTGCAGGTGGATTATTTACCAACTGAGCTATAAGGGAAGCCCATATATGTATGTAGGTATATTTATTTTTTTCACTACTATTTAAAGTGGTTATTGCTCTTAGGATTGAAGAGTTTTGAGGACAGGGAGGTAAGCTGGGCTTTGAACAAATAAAATTCATGTGATTAAAACCAACCTTCCTTAATAATAGGAAATCCCCATGGTACTATCATCCACACATCTTCTCTTATTTTACCACTCCTTGAAATACCTTTTCTAGCTTTCTTAGTCACCGTCATCCTAGGTATCTAGGAGCATTCTTAGGATTTAATTTAGTCAGGTATGTTCATCAGTTTCCAAATAAGTTATGAATTATGAGCAAAGAAAGGGCATAGAGTTTTTCTGCTGCCTGCTTATCACTGATCTTGGTGTTTTCTTGGCAGCAGTCAGGTATGTATCCTAGAAAAGTACATGAATGTGACACTTGGCTAGGCTTGATTTGTGTTCTGAATCTTCCAATGCTAAAATATGGAACTTTGGGCAGGTTGCTTAATGGCTTTGGTATCTGTGAAAATGGGAAAAACAATAATCATGTTGGAGTCATTTCCAGAGAATTAAATGATACAGCAGTACTAATGATAGGTGCTGTAAGTCCTGAAAATCTTATGTGCACTAAATGGATGTCTCTAGGATCATTAACCCCTTTTAATACCTTTGCAGGTTGTTTTAAAATGTACATAGTTCAGTGTCACCAGACTGATAAGTATCAGAGCAAAGATTAGAACCCAGGTCTAGGTGCCTTCAAACTTGATGCTCTTTAAATATATATATATATTAATGTACATCTAGTAAAACACTCTAGTGAGAGTTTCCTGGGTGGGTTAATGCACCAACACTTTTGTTCTTTCCTGACAATGAACTCAGAAATCTCTTGTAATTAAAGAAACCTCTAAAGCAGAGGCAAGTGTGATTGAGGGAAGAAGGTGTTGTCATGTATAGAAACTGTCCAGCAAAGCAGAAAAGGACATCAAAAGTAGGCTGAGAGGTAAGCAGTAGACTAAAGCAGACATAATACCACCATCATTTTGTTTAACCCCTTATATTACAGCTTATATAGATTCTAACAGAATCATGCAAGTATGGGGTATAAGCAGAGTACTTCAAATACTCTCTCTCTCTCTTTTTTTTTTTCTGTATATGCTTGTTTGGGTTCCTTCCAAAATGCAAACTCCTAACTCTCTGAGATCATCTAGTCTAACCCACAGGTGTGTCATCTCAACTGCATATTATAGAGCTCCTGCTAGGATCAGTGTCTTTTACTCCTTTCAGATCTTTTTGGGAAGACAGATGAGCGGGAACCACTCACCAATGCAGTACGAAGTGACTCAGCCATCATTGGAGGTAAACCATGCTTTGTGGCTGAAAGCAGAACAGACATAAGTGATTCTGTGGTCTGGAGGAATTATCTGAATTCTTCCTCAATGGTGGCCATCCAGCACCCAGAGCCCTGCATGATCTGCAAGAATGTGAGCCTTTTCATGAATAGTCATAATGCTTTAATGATCAGAGACACCCTCACCCCAGGCCAGGTACCAGCAGCTCCATGGAGTCTTCTTTCCCCTCAACCACGAGGCAGCTGAGCACAGAGTCAACAGCTGGATAATTTACTTCGAGACAGGCAGCATGCATCCTGTCGATCTCATCCAGTTGTCATTTTTCCTAAAGCACAAACAAAGCAAACCAATAAAACTACATATGGAAAGAAACTATGTTGGCACAAACAGATGGGCAAAGCCATCATCCTGTCGGGTTTTCTCCACCGAGTGGATCAAATGAGCAGGGTGAAACTCACAGGACTGTAGTTTCCAATCCAGCAGCACATATGGTTACAGAGGCAGATCTTGTCTGCTCTGCTGTGAACCCCGCCTTCCCTTCTCCTCCCTTATTTCTCCATTTTCTCCCTGCCTCTTTGTCTCTCCCTTTTGTATTCTTCCTCAGCTTGGCTGCTACCTCCAGGTGCTTGATTTGTCCATCTGGGCCTTGCAACACAGAATGACTCCCAAACCTTGTTTAATGGAAGATGCCTGTGAGAGACTAACTGAATGCATTTCCATCTAAGAACCAGGGTCCTCACAGCGCCCCTATCTCTGCCTTCTGGCAGGCTAGATGAGCTGTTCTACACCAGATGGAGTTTGCTCTTAAAAATCAACAGTAACCATTTATTTAACATCTATGGAATGAGCCCCATTACATGTCAGGACCAGCACTAAGTATAAAAATAAGATGAGGAAAAACATGGATGCTGCCCTGTTAAGAACTCACAGCTTGGCTGGGGTTGGTTAGGATGGGGTGGGTAAACAGGTAACAAAAGAACCAGTGAGTGGTGTTTTAAGGAAGGCAGCACAGCTGGCAAGGGGAGCACAGAGGTGCATAATTACAATAAGATTGTGAGGAAAACACACACATACACATACACACGTTTCCTTAACAAAGTTCTTCAAATGTCTGGCCTGAATTTCTGCTTCAGGAATAAAGTCCAAGTTGATTTTTATTTTGCAACAAGAAATATAGGAAACCATTTGATGCCTGTTTCTCTTCATATAATTTTTCATTTGACCAGTAGTAAAAGACTTTAGTGACTGCTGACTTTTTCCCACTAGTGTACAGGCTTCCTTGAGTCTAAGAACAGGATATTCATCCCAAACCCTGAAGAAAATTCCTGGGGAGTTCATAGCCTCCCACCCTAAATATTCCATGTCCTGAAGGAGTAGAAACAGGTTCTGTATTTCATCTCTTAAAGCTGCAGCCCATTCCTGGCTATCACTCACTATACCCAATTTATTTCTAGGTTTGTTAACTTACCTGATTTTACTTTGCCTTGTTTTAAAATAGTTGGGGAAAATATTATATCATGGTTTAGTAATATTTTTAAAAGTAAACCATCTTATTTGTAAAATAAACATTTTGTCTCAAGAGTCATTCTACTTAGATAAGAACACAACAGAAAATATACTTTATTAGGAATGAATTTATCTTTGAATAATGTTTAGAAACATTCTTTCTCCTATAGATTGTTTCTGTGGAAATTTGACAGTATCCACATTTTTACCATCCTTTGCTGATTTTGCTATTCACTTCTCAAGAGAACTGGCAAAGGTAGGGACAAGAGCTTAGGATCAGTGAGGATGACTTGCCAAGTAGGTCCAGTAAAATCAGAATCAATCCAAAGTAGGGGAGAATCTGACACAATAGGGCAGACATTTGCTATTGTAGTTGACTCTGGAGGACAGAAGGGTACCATCTTCAGACTACCCTGCATCTTACTGAGTGTGCAGCAGGGTAAAATGCCCTGAATGTTTAGAAAGCACTTCATTATTAATAAGACATTTTTAGTAAAGCAAACATATATTGTAAACAAATTTACATCCATAATGTATGTACTGGGAAGTGATATACTTAAGTATTCTTTTCTAAGATGCTGAAATAGTTCAAAGATACTTACTTATTTGCAAGGTGACAAAGAAGTGTGCTAATTAAAAGTGATTCAGGCATATTCTTGAAAGCAAGTCTTGAAGGAATTTATTAAGAGATCATTTGCTAGTCTGATTCCATGTTTATTTGATGACTTTCTTAGTCTGTTAAATATAACTTTCTCTGATATAAACTGGCTTGCTCCGTCACTAGTCTGAAAGAGGAAGTTTTTTGGTAATTGAAGCCTGAAAACATTTTAGCCTGTGTTTATTTCTGGACATGTGGCAGAGTTTGTTGCTTGTTTGTTTGTTTTTGTTTGGTTCTTTGTCCTAAGTGACCTTGTTGTCTCCTTTAAATTCTTTCTCCTGATCACATGATCTGTGGTAATTGCCTTCTCTTTTGTCCCTCTTTCTCAACAGGAGTAATAGCAGTGGTGATATTCATCATCTTCTCGATCATCGGCATCATGAGCCGCTTCCTTTACCAGCATAAGCAGTCACATCGCACCAACCAAATGAAGGAGAAGGAATATCCAGAAAATTTGGACAGTTCCTTTAGAAATGACATTGATTTGCAAAACACAGTGAGCGAGTGTAAGCGGGAATATTTCATCTGAAAAACTTCAGGGTCATCTCATATTCTTTCTTTGTTCATTTTTGGTTTCCCTTTATCCAATTACTCCTATACTTTAATTTTGGTCATTCTCTTTCTCTGTTTCCCTTTTATTTTGGGGACATACCTGCATTCACCACAGCATCTATCCCCTCAAACTAGCCCAGAATACTAGGCAGCTATGGCCACTGCCTTCCTCTTTAACAAACTTATCATGGTGAAAATGATCACTCAAGAGATTGATTTGACTACTTTAGACAAGGAAGAGACACATGGGTGTGCACATGTCCATATTCTGTTCTGTATTTCTGAGTTCTAAGATGCAGCCTTCAGTTCTGCAACTATTTAGTCTTGCAGGCTTACCTTGAACCTGAGCTCTGTGACTTCAGCATGTAACCATCATCCTAGACACCCTCCCCCATTTCAAGTCCACTCTGACCAGAGAACTCAGGGTACCAAAAAGGAAGATTCTAGGGCCTGGTTTGTGTCAGTGGAAGTTTAAAAGGAAAAAAAGAGGTTTGTTGTGTATTAATTTTCCTTACTATAGGAAGCCCATTGCCCTAACTCATCATCATTGTTCACTCTCATATCCCCTGAGTATTTTCAAAAATAGGACTCCTGATAGTCATAAGCTATTACTGTGTTCCTTTCTTACCACTCTCTCCTGGGGCTGACACTTTAGAACAGTACACAATAGCATAAACCTAGGGGAAGCATGGAAAATAGTCGCTTGAAACTAGGAGGTAAAAAGACAGCTGCTAGGAAGTAGATGTTCTATAACTTCGAAAATGCCTCTTCTAATTTTGTAAGAAATATTAGCTAGGTTATTCCTGAAATTATTATACTGATATATATATATATATATATATATATATCAGTTGCATCAAAAAGCAACTCAAAGTCTAAAATAGTATTTGGTTCCATGAAAGAGCTTAAACCATCTCAACTCAGCTTTAAAGAAAAATAAAAACAAGACAAAAACAAAAAGCAAAGCAAACAAACAACAAACAAAAACTGCATGAAAGCAAAGAAATGCCAAACAGAATATTTTTCCTTCCATCCCCTCACTAAAGATCTGGTGAAAAGCGTAAACACAAGTTTCACATTTTAGAATAGAGATAATAACCCACATCTGCCACTGAGCCACTTCTTTCTAGGAGGTTTAGGATGAACTGACATATGAGACACTCTGACTAACTCCAGGAAGCTACCACTGCTTTTCATAATTTTAGAGGAGCCCTTGGGCTCTACAGTGCATCACATTTTCAAGTCTGCTGCATCCTGTGTGTATAAAGGTCCCCACATGCTTCTTTCTATAGGCATAAACTCCCAGATGAGGCAGTGACATGTTTCAGGGTATGCATCATTTTGGTACCAAAACAGCCGAGGAACATCATCATTCCTTCAAGAAGCTATGTTGGGCTCATCCTCGAGGTGGTGGTAAGAATCCTGGTGGTTTTGCTATAGGAACATTCCTCACTCTTTGCCTCTGGGCCATCTTCAGGAAAAAGATAAGGGGAAAACTATATAAATGTTCTAGTATGCTGGGAATGCAAACAGAATGAGCCACAGATGTGGAAAGTACTTGCTGATTCTCTTTACAAGACAGACTCAATTTGAATCCCATCTTTTCCTTTTTGTGTCTGTCACCTCTGACTGTTTTAACACTTTCCTGCATGATGAGGCTCACAATGAGGGGGTCCTCAGCTTCACCCCATTTCAGGTCTATTTCAGGTTTTCAATGTCAGAGAACATGGGGACAGGATTTTGTTTGCAATCATATTTCTCAAATAGAAGGTGTTCTAAAGACACACTCTCTTTTGAAAATTTTATGTGGATTCTTACTTAATCATTTCCATTATATCCTTTTGCTAGCAAATTTATTTTAAAGTAATTCTAACAAGGTTTTTTTTTTTTCCCTTCTAACTTTAATAAGATGAACGATCCATTCATAAGAGGAAAGATCTTAAAATATTGTTTCCTCCTGCCCTGTTCTCTCCTACTTCCAATGTTCACTTTTGAATTTTCTATTTCTATAAAAAGACTTTATAAATCAGCCTTTTGCTTGGCAATATCATCCTCTGTCCCCTGAAATAAAAGTCACCATGTAGTGCAGTGGGTTTAGCCTGAAGCATCTCCAATAATGAAATGGAAGGAAAAAGAAGGTTGAGTAATAAAACTGGAACTGCTCATTATTCAAGTCTCTGAGAAGTAGGGACTATATTTTGCTGACATAGTACAGATATAAGAAATGGAGGACTAACAGAGGCCGACTTGGAATGTTCGTTTTTCTCATCTACTTATGCTTGTGGGTAGTTCTGTAGGGTGAAAACGTTGGGAAACTCCATTCTTGCCACATCTCCACTACAGAATCTACCAGCAAACCTCCCCATATCTGTAGACTTATCTATCCATAATACTACGTATCACAGACTTAATGACGAATGCCAAGACAGTGCAATCAGCACGTCACTCTTATAAGCAGAGTCTCAGGGCTAAATAAAACTTATTTTTACAGGGTTGGAATATTTCATAACCCCAGAGAATGCTAACTTTCACTAGATGTATATGGAAAGCAAGCACGCTGCTCCTTCCAAAGGAAAACACACTTTTCAGTGACAAAGAAGTGTGAACTCTGCCTATCTTTCCTCATTGGTACCAAAATCCATGGAGTTTTGTGCAACTGTTGATTTCTGTGTTTCAATCCTTGAACAATTATAATCTAAAGCAAAAGTGTTTTAAAGCATTCTGATGCCTCCTTAACCACAGTTTTCTTCTTTGAGTTTCCTGACTGCACATGTTGGCCAATTGGATCACCATAATTCTACACTTTAACTCTCTTTGGTAATTGCTGTTTACCGAAGTATTTTATAGAATGTGCTTTATAGGAAAACCAAAAACACCTGTGAAATTTCACATTTAAAGGGGGCCATTTCAATGATATCATTCCCACCAAACCTATTTATGTAAGCAGCAGTGTGTTTGCTTACCGTAAACATGTATTTAATGCTACATCATTCCTTATGTGTATAGGTTTGAATGCTATGGTTTATAGGAGAATTTGTCTAGAAAGTTAGACATTTGTCACTTCTCTAGATATATTTTTAAGAAAAGCTTCACTTATTCTCTACTCTGAACTGCAAGGGTAATATTTATTTTAAGGATCCTAGGGCTGTTTTATTCAAAACAGTTTTTATACCCTTGAGTAATAACAGAGATGGTACTAACCTGACTTCCATCTTTTGTTAGACTATTGCCCACCACAGGGTCACAGGAGCAGGATAAGAACAAAAGAAGAAAACTGGTCTATGCTTCATTCCTGGAGTAATTATTACCCAATGCTCTAAAGGCTGTGTTAGATACTGAGTATGTTAACATACACTGCACCTTGTTCTTGACCTTGGAAAGCCAAAAGTCTGGCAGGGGAGGCATATATTGTTGTCATAGACTTACTGGAGACTGAAAGAAACAGATACTTTCTGGAAAATATTTCTATGTATTTCTTCTTGTTTATTACTTCTGCCTTCAATAAGCTGTTTTGTGTTCCTTTCTTAAAGCAAGTATCAATCTCTGTGGGTATATTTCTCTGGAGGGAGATGGATTGACTCTGTAGAGACAAGAATAAATGATCTCCATCTCTAAAGTACTTCTGGGGAAGCTGTATTCTCTCCATTCTTGTTTTAACTCTGGGTAGGGGATTCTGAAAGCCCTCCTTCTAAGGGTCAGACACAACAATCTCCATTTTTCCCCGTTTCATTTCCCAGTTCTTTTATGAAGTTTATTCATGACCTATTGCATGCCCTTGTTCTTCCAGATTTGCCTTAAGGCATTTTTTTCATACTCTAGCTTCTCCTAAAACCCTATTGCATCCTGATGAACCATATTGACTCAACTTAGGAAGATCTCGGAGAACTGGATGAAGTACTGCTTTGAGTAACTCATTGACTCAAAGGTGTCATCCATCTAAATGAAGCCTCATATCTGTGCTCTGGGGGGATTTTTCCAATTCTGAAAAAAAAAAAAAATCACACATTTGTCGTCTCTGCAAGAAGCTCATTCAGTTACAAGAGCTACCCTGGGAGACTCCAAGATCCTTACAGAGATAGGAATGAGGCCCTTGAGTTCTTTCTTATAAAAATTCTTGACAGCTTGTCCACCAATAACTGGCATCTTTTGAATTTCTACATGGCTACAATCCATCAAAACCATATTGTAGCCTGAGCTTGCCAAAGGCAATCTGAGACACAGTGTATAGCTCTGATACTCTTCCTTAACCAGAAAGCTGAGGCATACTTAATCCTCCTTTGTCCTAGAAGTCTCGAGTAGACCAATCAATAAAGAGGCTTCCTTGTTCCTGACAATTCAGAGATGGTTAAAGGAAGGTGTCATCCAACTCAAAATTTTCAGAATACTTGGAAGACAACTGAGTGCTATTTCATGTCTCTCATGCAGTTTGAAAGTGTTTTCTTAAACACACACAGAGACACACATACACACACACACACACACACACACACACAAAGTGTGATTGAATTATTTCTACTCTGTTCTTGAGTCTTTCTTACCCTACCTCCATTTCCTCACGCACACTCTTACTTATTAAGTCATCTACTTTGCAGATTTTGCTTGTCTTTAATTTTTATCTCTGCTTCACAAATTCCAAATATTTGAACCTCTTAAAGGGGGAAAAAAAAATCACAAACACATACCTACACAATCTCTTTGTCAAAATAGGGCTGTTATACAGGCTTCCTCTATGACATCCTCCATACATCTCTGTTTGATAAGAAGAAACACATTTTCTTTTGAGTCGACAGTTATTTGAAACTTTCAGAGGAGGTTTGCATATTTAACTCTTTTTTTCTGCTTTTGAGTAACTTTTGTCTTACTTTGCACTAAGGTACTCTGAGGGAGAAGAGAAAAGCACATTTTTTTTAGTGAACTACTATACTTTGTAAGTTAGTTGTCTGTCTTTTGCAACATTTATAGTCTACAAAGTGGTAGAACAGACATGAGCAAAGATTAAAGCAAAAGTGGTTTGGGTGTTTTGACCACACTTGGTAGGAACAGAATGAAGAGAAAGAGAGAACAGTTGGCGTAAACTTGGTAACAACTGATGACTTTCCCACAGAAGGGTTACTGCTTCCAGAGAGACTCACTGGTGGCAGCTCTTCTCACTTTCCTGGCTCTTAATTTGGGAATCTCTTTAGTGCATTTGGATCTTCACTTTACCCATTAGGAAAAGAGGCAATATCATGGGGTTTGCATGAGGAATTCTTTACTTAATTTGGCACAATATTTTTGTCTCTTCCCAGTACATCAACCACATTTTTTTTCTAGATTTGTATTTCATTAGGATTTTTCTAGGATGCTTTAGAGCTATCACCATAATGATCTAATCTGTCCAGATTGAACACTTAGAGGAACTATGAAGTCCACTACCCTGAATCAGCATTCTCCATGGGTAGAAGCCCTGAGGTCCTGAAATCAGCCTAGGGATCTTCCTCTCCCACTTATTGGTCCAGCCATACGTGGCCATGCCAGAATGATGATGAGATGTGCTACTCCCCATGCCTGACAGTGAATGCTTTCAGGGACCTATCACCCAACACTATCTGGGAACACTGCTTTCTTCAATCATCCCCAGTTATACAGGGGGACTTTTGCAAAAACAGCAGGACAAATTAAGAGGGCTGACTTAGGTCACAATCATAGGTGAAGCTAATTGTTTTAGTGATTACATCCTAGTCTTAATTTTCCTCAACATCATATTCTTCCGTGCCTCCAATGCCAGAAGTAGTCTCAGGGGACATGAAAACTGGATGAAACAGACTGTTGTATTGCCCTGCAGACTCTTTGGAAAGCCTCCCCATAGATAGAATTTTCAGTAAACCTTAGGGAATACTATTAATGAGCTTCTGCCTAGTCAGATATCCTAATTATAGCTCACACCATCCCCCAGTCTTCACGGGAATTATAGTCTCTTCTCTTTGAATGGCAGTGTCAACCTGTGTAACCTTGCCCTGCCTTAAATACTAATGCAAAAATACCAAACCTTGCTTACAACAGTGTGCTTATATGGCAAGAGGGACTTTGTATTTAGTGAGGTCCAATATCAAGAATGCTTTCCTTCTAAATCTGGTAGTTGATGGGTCTCCTGATATGCTGTGTCGCTTTGGGCTATCACTCCCTTCAATCTACTGGAGGAGGCACAGAAGGTGCAGAGGCGTCACTGGGAATTGGAATGCAGGCTGAGGGGGAACCACAGATAAGTCTCCGGGATATGCTAGGTAAGGAACTAGCAAACGTTTACTGCATAGGGCCAGATAGTCAGCACTTAAGCCTTTACAGGACGGCCAGTCTCCATTGCGGTTGCTCATCTTTCCTGTTGTAGTAGGAAGTGGGCCAAACATGGACAAAGAGTTATGGCTATGTTCCAGTAAAACTTTGTTTTCAAGAATAGGCAACATATCAAATTTGGTTCATGGGCTATAGTTTGCTGATCCTTGTTATGCAATATTACAATGTCCACTTCAGATGGAAAATCAATTTCTCTCTGGCATAGAGTGGTCCTCCTTCTTGAAGAATGGGAAAGAGCAGGGAAATTATTTTTAACAAGGAAATAATAAAATACAAAATAACCTCTTCTTCAAAAAAATATATATCAGATACTTATTATGGCAAAAGCACAAAACAGGTCACCTCTCTTTGTAGATCTTCTGGAGTCTAGCTTTTCCTTTTGACCTTCTCATATTTGTTCCTGAAACAGAATCCCAAGTGATGTTGCCTCATTCCAAGTCAGTTTTGTAGACCATGTAACATGTCTTAATACACTGTATGGGGAAAAAAAAAAAAAAAATAAAAGTTAGCCTTAGATTTCTTTGTTTTCTATGGTTCCTGTTGTACAGAAGAAAGACTTACACTGTAAATAATGTATATTTAATAAAGAGAGAATTTTGTATGATTTTGTGTGGAAAACAAATGTGGCTCACTGTGTTTTCTTGGGTTAATGAAGAGTCAAACATTAATCCCTTAACACCCATTCTCATTCCTTAGACCATTAACTCCCAGACAACATGACCTGTGGGGTTGCTGCAGAAACATGAACCTCACAGTCCCCGGGTTTATTGATTTTACCAGGCCTAAAAGTGCTGCTATGGGCTCTCTGAGAGCTCAGTGGTTTATACTGGCTCAGATGTATACAAGACCAAGCTCACTGACTTCATTAGACGTCAAGTTCAAGGCTCAGGAGTCACTCTGGTTTCAGGGATGCACATGAAATCTGGCATGGGTGCTCTCCAAAACCTTCCTCAGCACCCACTCACTCACAGAAGCCATCCCCCATACCTCTCCTTGGCTATCCCTTTTTATCAGAGACAGTCTATATTCCATATGTTTGAGATACTAAGTATGCATTGTCATGAAATGGAATTCACTTCATTGAGTGTTTATTAAGATTTCTATGTATGGAGCCAACAAACATAAATTGAAAAATGACATGGTTTTTCAACAGGACAGAACCATGATATCATCAGATTTAATTTTCTTTTTTAATTTATTTATTTTATTGAAGTAGAGTTAATTTACAATGCCCTGTTCATTTCTGCTATACAGCAAAACAATTCAGTTTTGCATAATATACACACTATTTTTCATATTCTTTTTCATGATGCTTTAGGATGCATAGGATATTGAATATAGCTCCATGTGCTCTACAGTAGGACCCTGTATGTTATCCCTTATATATGGAATCCAAAATATGGCACAAATGAACTTGTCAATGAAGCAGGCTCACACTTAACTTTTTAAAACTCGTCTAACTGCACAGTGGAGAGTGGACCTTGAAAACAAAAGAAAAGGCAGAAAATAGTTGGGATGCACTTCAGAAGCCCGTGGGAGGGTATGGTATCTGGGACCAGGGCTGTCATAGCTGGAAGTTGTAATAAAGCTGTGTCTAGACACAACCAATAGAGCTTGCTGACAAATTAAAGAGAAAGCATGAGGGAAACAAACAATCTAGAAAGATAAGAATTTGGGGCTTAAGTGACTGAATGGGTGGGAGCAAATAGTTATGTTTTAGAGGAGTGTGGGCTGTAAAGTGGAAAAAGTGGGTAAAAAATCCAGCTTCGGATTTTGTGAAGTTTGAGATCCCAACTAGGTAATAGGTGTATATTCAGAGCAGGTATCTGGGTATATATGTCTGCAGTTCAGGAGTGAGGTCTGGTCCAGAGAGACACGTGGAAGATATACGTATACATATATGTATGTATTGTTATTTAGTGGCTAAGTTCTGTCTGACTCTTGTGACCCCATGGACCTTTTGTGACATCACCAGGCTCCTCTGACCATAGGATTTCCCAGGCAAGAATCTAGAAAAGGTTATCATTTCCTACTCCAGGGAATCTGCCCCACCCAGGAATTGATCCCTTGTCTCCTGCATTGGCAGGAGGATTCTTTACCACCAAGCCACCAGGGAAGCATATACATGTGTAGATATAGACATATATGTATGTGTGTGTGTGTGTGTGTGTGTGTGCGAGAAAGAGAAAGAGAGAGAGAGAGAGAGAGAGAGAGAGAGAGAGACTCATTAAGATCGTCTAGACTGTGAGTATAACTAGAACATTTTAGACAGTGGAACAGTGATCTGTCAAAGAACCAAGGGCCAGACATGGAGGGAGGAAGAAAAACAGATGAGTAAGCTGGGCTCCAGAAAACAAAGGGCTTAATCAAGGAGAAATGGACAGTCCTTCAACTCTATTGAGAAACTAAGTGAGATGAGAATAAACATATTTAGCAAGAAAAGGTATCCAAGACCCTTTTTAGAGCCACTTGAGAAAGACGTGGAAAGGAAATTCTGCGTGGAGTCATCTGACACTATGGAGAAGGTAGGGGATGGCAAGGACCAAGGCTTAAAGGAATCCAATAGTATGGACATACATGGACTTGGACTAGGCACATGCATGTGTGCATGCTAAGTAGCTTCAGTCATGTCTGACTCTTTGTGATTCTATGGACTATAGTCGGCCAGACTTCTCTGTCCATGAGATTCTCCAGGCAAGAATACTGGAGTGGGTTGCCATGCCCTCCTCCAGGGGATCTTCCCAACCCAGGAATAGAACCCATGTCTCTTATGTCTCCTGTATTGGCAGGGAGGTTCTTTTCCACTAGTGCCACCTAGGAAGCCCTGGACCAGGCACTGGGGTTCAAATCACATAATATCCATTCTCTAGTTTTGTGTCTTAAGTGAACCACCATAATCCTTACTTTTTTTTCATATTTAAATTGGAAAATGATACAAAAAAGCTTTAAAGATCTTTAGGGGTAAATGAAACACTATGTGCAAACCAAGAAGCCAGGTCCATCGTCTTCAGAGCCCTCCATAAAATTTCCCTATCATTATCACCCTACCACCTCCTAATGTGTAGAAAAAAACAGCATGTGTCACCTAGAATTTAATACAAGGAGGCACAGACAAGGCAGTGCTGCTTTGCTTCTTAAGAGGGCTCAGACGTCGTTTGTAAGTGGACAAGACAAGACCAGGAAGAGGTCTTGAATTCTAGTTGTAGCTCCACCATCAATGTTTTGGAGAGGCCCGACCTGCCCAAAAGAGAGTCCACAATTTTAAATACTGAAATGAGTCAGGTATCTTAAACTTTGACAATACTTTGACAATCAGAGGAACTGATTAGAGAATTTGGCCAATCATGCCTTGAAATACCAACTCTTCTAATTAGTAGATGAGAGACAGTAAATAAATAAGACTTTTCTCATTTTTGAAGTTCAGAGCCTCATCACTCAATAGATTTTAAAGCAATGTGCTTGTACTTAAAATATATATCAGTTTTCCAAATATATTTTTGGGATTCTGCTTTCTCCTCACGTCGCATAATCAGAGGTACAAGAACTAGTGAAGGACTCTGTTAATCTTAACCTCCTGTTTATGCCTTCATATCTGCATTTGGTTTAAGTCTGTAGAATAAAAGAGGAAGAATGATTCTCAGTCCAAACATACATATAATAAGTGTGTGTGGGAGATCCTCATGGTATTTTTAATAGCAAATGTTTAAATTATGTATGAATCTATTTTATTTTTCATGACACCTTTGAATTCCCAATGGCCTCAAATTTGATCAGGCAAATGATCTCTCAGAATCTGCACATCTGAGCCAGGCTAAAAGCACTTTGAAGGCATGCCAACTGTAGAGGAAGGAGTCCTGGGGGCTGCTGAAAGCTGAGCCTAGAAAATGAAATCCATCCGTGGGGAGGAAACAGGAGTGCTAATGACAGCGCTATTTGAGAAGGCAAATCCAGTTCAACTGAGTACTCTGAGAGCCCCAACTGTTCAAATAGGTTTTGGAGAATTAAAGGCTGCCTTAGAGCATCTTTTTCACTGATAGGAGAAATGCCACCACCCCAGAGCACATGAAGATACTCCCTGGCAAAAGGCCAACACGGAGGCTCTCACTGCCCTGACACTTTGGTTTGGAAAGTGTGACAATTTGTCCTTGGTTCCCACGGCTCTTTGTTGTGTGCAAAGCTCTCATTTAAGAGCTATGGGCTTTATGAGGAGGATTGGCATGAGTCAAATATGCTCATGCAGTAATAATGCAAAAAAAAAAAAAAAATGACCTTACCAATGGTTGTGGACCTATTGTAGGTCAAGTAGTTTATTTTATTTCTATTTTGTTAAAGAAACTATTTATTAATTTATTGATGAAGAAGTCTTAATGGTTTAGTTGGATTTTTTGTTTTTTTCCCCTTGCCAAACCCCAGGGCATGTGGAACTTTCCTGACCAGGGATCCAACTGCACCCTCTGAAGTGCAAGTTCAGAGTCTTAACCTCTGGACCACCAGGGAAGCCTGCGTTGAGTACTTTATGCAATGCTTTCCTTCTTATTTTCACACTAAAGCTACAAGAGAGATGGTTTGTTTGTTTGTTTGTTTGTTTTCCCCACTGTGCAGATAAAAATATCCAGCATGAGAAAATTAATTTGCTAAAAGAACTGCGTAGTTTTTGCTGTCACAAATACTTGGATTCCATGCCTGGTCTGTTATTGATATCGCTTTAAGACAAACCTCTTACCCTATCTGAGTCTCAATTTCTCATTTGGAAAATAGGAATATTAATGTATATTTCACAGAATCACATAGATAGTTAATGAAGGAGTAAAAATGTATCCTTTTTTTAATTTACTTTTAGTGAAGTATGGTTGATTTACAAAACAGAAACAGACTTACAGACATAGAGAACAGAGTTGTGATTGCCAACGGGGAGGGGTGTGAGATGGTAGGGATGGACTGGGAGTTTGGAGTGAGTAGATGCAAACTATTATATCCATGGATGGAAAATGAGGTCCCACTGTGTAGTGCAGAGAGCTATATTCAATATCCTGGGATAAGCCATAACAGAAGAGAACATAAAAAAATACTATATATATGAGTACAAAGGAATAAAGATTTAAAATGCTTTGGCCTTAAATCATACCTACCTATACCCAGCTGCTGCTTGAACTAATTCAAGTAATATATTTGGGGCTTGGTGCATCTGCTCTGTTCTTGACTTCTACTGCTCAGTGACACTGGAGGAAAACCTACAGCTAAAAAGATAAATAGCTGGTAAAGAGAGTTGTTGCTTCCTAGGTGGTTCAGTAGTAAAGAATCTACCTGCCAATGTAGGAGATGCAAGAGACATGAGTTCAACCCTGGGTTGGGAAGCTCTTCTGGAGTAGGGCACAGCAACCTACTCCAGTATTCTTGCCTGGAAAATTCTATGCTCAGAGGAGCCTGGAGGTTTACAGTCCATAGGGTTGCAAAGAGTCAGACATGATTGAGCGAATGACACACACACACACACAAAGAGAGTTTTTGCTATTGTTCATTCACTCAGTCATGTCCAACTATTTGTGACCCTGTGTATTGCAGCATGCCAGGCTTCCCTGTCCTTCACTATCTCCTGCAGCTTGCTCAAACTAATGTCCATTGAGTCTATGATGCCATCCAACCATCTCATCCTCTGTCACCCCCTTCTCCTTCTGTCTTCAATCTTTCCCAGCATCATGGTCTTTTCTAATGAGTCAACCTTCCCAAAGTATTGGAGCGTCAGCCTCAGCATCAGTCCTTCCAGTGAGCCGTCAGAGTTGATTTCCTCTAGGATTGACAGGTTTGATCTCCTTGCAATCCAAGGGACTTTCAAGAGTCTTCTCCAAGAGAGCTGTTAGAAGTCATAAATACCAAAGCCAGGCCTTCTCAAGCTTGAAAAATTTCTATTTAATTAACAATGAAACCGAGATGTCAGTAGAGTGTGACTTAGGACTGCAGGAATCATTTTGTACCTGCAAAAATCACTCTGTGATGCACCTACTCTCAAGGCCAATCCCTTGTGAATGGTGGCATGGGCAGTGTAGCTGATATTTTCTTTGTGGATACCTACAAAGACATATTCTCATTGGGAAGAATAATACTAACCTGAGACTGGGGCAAAAGGAAACATTTTGAAGCATGGAAGTTTTCAAGTAAGTAAACCTCAAATGCTCCCTCTCAATAATCAAACAGAGATCTTTCATCAAGGGTTTTACCCGTCATGGCATACTAGTGGTGCTCTCATGTAATAGTATACTCCAATTCCAGTGGATCTTGCCTTTGGATCTATGAAGGAGTCAATAAACCTACACTTGTGAATGGTATGTGGTATTAATTAAGAACCTGCAGTGTGCTAGGCTGACTTCCCTATTTATGCCTTCTCAATATACATTTTACAAAATAAGCAAACAGAAACCAAATTGCAAGAAGTCAAACATACAGGGATCAAAATGTGGATGTATATGTAGGTTTTTCAGTGTTTTACCTTATATGAAAACACATCTTTTAAATCTGTTACCCTTTAGGATTTGTAAGATACCTTCATAGTGTTAGTATCATAAGGTATATGTAATACCGCCACCATTGTATATTATCAGAGGCTAATCATTTGTTTCCTCTCTCATTTATTCATTAACTCATTCATTCATCAAACAGTGGTGAGCTCTTTTGATGAGGATTTCAAGTGAGATTATGGGAGTAATCACATAATAAGACATGATCTCTTCTACCAGAGGCCCTTAGGTCTAATTGGGGAAGCCATCAGGTAAAGGACAAGCTCCTAAAGCAGGTGCTACAGTGAATGGCCCAGAGTTCTATGCAGCAAAAATCATAAGGGACCATGCATTTGACCAAAGTGAGTGTTATTTCATTGGTGTCTCAAAGACTAGAGAAAGATAAAAATTTAGGTTTAAAATAAGAGAGGGATTTACCTGGTGGTCCAGTGGTTAAAAATCTACTTTCAATGCTGGGATTGCTAATTTGATCCTTGCTTGGGGAGCGAAGATCCTACATGCCATAGAGCGATGAAACCTGTGTTCCACAACTGGAGACACCTACTTGAGAATCCATGTGTAGAACGAAATATCCCACACATTGCAAGGAAGATCCCATGTAGTGGAACTAAGACCTGAGACACCCAAGTAAATTAATTAATTAATTGAAAATGAAATATGAAAAATGAAACAGCATTTGAAAGAAGTCACCAAGGCAAGAACAAGTGTGCCAATTCAGGAAATTGTACATAGCTCAATATGGCTTAGGACAAAGTTAAAAAGTTGTTATTCAAATATGACAGGCAATTCAGCAAAGATGTAAAAATGACCTGTCATATCAGAATTTCATAGGGGTAAGGAAAGCAAAAGTGGCAAAACAAGAGATGTGTAAAAGTGAAGTGGTTTTATGTAATATTTAGGTTATATCATGTCCAGGCAAGTGTTAAGATGGATTTGATGTCAGATGATTCCCAACTTGTCCTAACTCTCTCCTTTCTGGCTATATATACCAGGGAGAGTTGAATCAGTATTTTCAGCTTTGCATGTCTAATTTTTCAGATGAGTATGGAATGTTTACTGAGTTGTTATGAATAATTAACAAAATAAGAAATGTGAAAGCATTTTTTAAACTACATCAGTTCAGTTCAGTCACTCAGTCGTGTCTGACTCTCTGCAACCCTATGAATCACAGCACGCCAGGCCTCCCTGTCCATCACCAAATCCCGGAGTTCACTCAGACTCATGTTCATCATGTCAGTGATGCCATCCAGCCATCTCATCCTCTGTCATCCCCTTCTCCTCCTGCCCCCAATCCCTCCCAGCATCAGAGTCTTTTCCAATGAGTCAACTCTTCGCATGAGGTGGCCAAAGTACTGGAGTTTCAGCTTTAGCATAGAGCAATACAAATATTAATTAATATTGCATCTGCAAGCCTATAGTGGGGAAAAAATATCCATCAATTAAACAGTCAAGCCAGACAGTAAATATTTTAGGATTTGAGGACCAGTCTCTGGTACAACTACTCAACTATGCCCTTATGGTATAAAAGCAGCTCTGGGCACTATGAAAATAAATGAGCATGTTCCAATAGAGCTTTATGCCTGGAGACTGAAATTTAAATGACATAGAATTTTCACACGACATGAAACTAAAAATTGTCTATTTTTGATTTTTTCAACCACTTAAAAATGCAGAAAAACATGCTCCATTCACAGGCTGTACAAAAATAGGCAGTTGGCCAGATTCGATTTCCAGGTCATAGTTTGCTAACTCCTTAATTAAACAAATTATTCACTGAATTTTAAGTCCAGCTTCTGTTAGTGTGAAAAGTGGAGATACAAAATATTTGCTCTTTCTCTTTCACTAAATATCATTAAAATGTGCACACAAACATAGAAAATAAGATTGAAATTCTGAATAGTCTCTGAGATAAGAAGAGGATGACAGAGGATGAGATGTTTGGATGACATCACCAACTTGATGGACATGAGTTTGAGCAAGCTCCAGGAGTTGGTTATGGACAAGGAAGCCTGGTGTGTTGCAATTCATGGGGTTGCAAAGAGTTAGACATGACTGAGTGACTGAAATCAACTGAGAGATGTGGAATTCAAAAGAGACCAAGACTGCTCTTGAGTGAGTTTAATGACAAGGGGTTAAAACAGAGGGTCCCTTTGGACCACAACTTTGAGCTGGTTGACCTCAGTTTCCTGTTTACCTCAAAGAGTTGCTATGAAAATTAAATTTAAGAAAATAGAAGAGGCTGGGAATATAAAGATACTTGTTATCCATAAGGTTTATATAGATGTGAGTGATGATAAATTCTCTTCTTTGTTGTAATCTTGCTAGTTTGGTTTGAGAGAGCCAAAAGAAGTTAGAAACTTTTGCAAATGCCACAGGGTATGAGTGGCTGTTACATCTAATTATATGATCGAGTTAATTGGGCCAAGTCACTGTAAAGAAAATAATTATTGGGGAGAAAAAAAAATATTGTTTTGTTTGCTTGGTATAGATAATGTCAATGTATAAGAAGACTCAATAGGCTGATTTTAAGTCTCCAAAGCTGTAGTAAGATGCTGATTCTCTAAATTCCTATTGAGAAATAACAGGGCTTTGGGTGACTGGATTACTCAAGCTGGGGACCATGTCTGAAGCTCCTAAAATAATGCTTCAGATACAGTGGCTCAAATTCAATAAGCCCAAATCTCTATTTTGGAAATGGGATAGGCAATATAAACTAAATAGTTAAGCAGAAAGCAATTGAAAGGCTATTTAAGGATTAAATATAAGAAGACTAAAGCTAGCAAGACAATGCTAAGCAAAATACCAAAAAGGGGGAAGGAGGTGGCTTGTGAAAATTTACATGTTTTGTGTCTTTTTAGGAAAAAAAAAAAGAGCTCATAAACAGAAAACCATAAAAAATCCTGGAGTTCATATAACTTATTCACCTTTCAGTTTGAAAAAAGAGGCTGGATGTGAATGTTTTTAGTAGAATAACTGTCAGTTTTGTTGCAAGGTCAAATCGCAGTGTTGAAAGATAAAAAAGAGCCGTGATCAGTGTCTATTTAAATCAGAAGGATTGAATGTCATGCTCTTCAGACTTTCAATTGTCTTGGCCATGGTCCTTGGCATTTTAACTTAGGTACCTGTCCCTTAAGAGGTGAAAAAACATTATAAAACATTACCAGCCAGTCAGAAATAAAACAAAAGAAAAAGGAAAAGAAGCTAGCAAACCATCAAATAACCCATTGTGGATAACTTAAAGTAGCATGAGATGTTATGGTTTTAGAACACAAAGTTTTGAAATGAACAAATCTCCCTAGATCAATTTAATTTATTTCAGTGAAAATGTACAAGAATATAGAAACAAGATGGAAACAATAACAGCCATCTGTCTTTTTTCCAAGAAGACTTTGAGCAATTCTATCTCAAATGATATTCTTCTCAATAAGTAACAAAAGGGCAGACTTCAGAATAATATTTTGGTTGAAAAATAGCTGACTTTAAAGTAATTATCAATAACTCAGTCCCAACTAGGGCCATATATATAATGTAACAATAATTAGTCCTAGAATGTGTTATATTTTACAACTTATGATAACCCCTTTTTAAAAGTTGGAACTATCCTTATCAAATATACAGATAAAACTCACTAGGCAGAACTATTAATATTAATATAAAAGGAATAAATATATGTCAAGATGATATTATAAGCTGGCCAAGTTAACTATTAAAAAAAAAGTGATAAAATTTGATGAACATGAGGGAAGACAGCATAAACACTTGTTCAGAAAGGTGAAGGGGGAATTCCTTAATGGTCCAGTAATTCAGACTCTGCTTCCATTGCAGAGGGCACGGGTTTGATTCCTGGTTAAGACTAAGGAAAGTAAAATCTCACAAGCCACATGGTGCAGCCAAAACAAACAAACAAACAAACAAACAAACAAAAAAGCACTCAGAAAGGGGAAACACTTGTATAGAGGAATATAAATTTAAATTTTTGTCAAAGAAGATCAAATTTTAATATAAACGGTGGTGAAAATGAAGGACTCTCTCTTTATTGTGGGTTATATGACAAAGATGTCTGTTCCTCAGATTTTCTGGCATTGAAATATCTGCATGCCTCTGTTTACATCCTTACCTGTCAGTCTCTGAGATTCTTGAAGGCAGTGACCAAATCTTAGTATAACCTTCCTTTCACATTCCTGAAACCATAGAAGGCTTTAAGATCTCTTCATTTGTATTATTGAATAGCTCAATAGTTTGTAGACAAAAATACCAACAATAACATGAGTGGTCAATTTGAGGCAGAGAGTCCTGTGATGAATGTTCAGAAAATAATATAAAATATTTGAAAATAATCCCCAGGAAATATTTAAATTTGATGAAGATACAAAGGAAGTCAATAAAAAATCCCTGAAAACCTTGAAATAAAGTGAAGAATTTGTTTTTCCCAGAAAATTCAGCTGTTATTACTAGTTTATTGCTGTCAAGCAGTTATTGAATTTCTGTACACTGAGTTTAAAATTGCCTTTGAAATATCAACCTCATGTTAAGAAAAGTATTTTTAAAAGTTTAGTTGATTAGATCTAACTGATGGAGATAAGACTTCCAGTTCATTTCTTAAAATGTATCCCATAGCAGCATGGTAGGCTATCACAGAAATAGCACTTTTCATTTAGGTGGAGTTATTGGGCTAACTGCTCATCAGCATTGCTTTTAATATAATAAACATAATAACATTCAAACCTCACATAGTATAGATCTTCAATGGTCTCAGAGATATGGGATGACTAATGCTTGTCCTTAAAGACATTAAGAATGGGCTTAGTTAAGGTCATGAACAACAGGCAGCACCATTTAAACTTTGGTCATCATAAAAGATATAACAGCTGTACATATGTGTTCTATGGAAAATTAAAATAATACAAAAATAAAAATGAACCTCACACTGGTCAGAATGGTCATCATTGAAAATTCAACAAATAATAAAGGCTGGAGAGGATGTGGAAAAAAGGGAACCTTTTACTCTTGATGGGAGCATAAGTTAGTGCAGCCAGTATGGAAAACTGTTGAGGTTCCTTAAAATACTGAAAATAGAGTTGCCATATGATCATGTAGGACGTCCCTGGTGTCTCAGATGGCAAAGCGTCTGTCTACAATGTGGGAGACCCAGGTTCAATCCCTGGGTCGGGAAGATCCCCTGGAGAAGGGAATGGCAATCCACTCCAGTACTATTGCCTGGAGAATCCCATGGACAGAGGAGCCTGGTAGGCCACAGTCCATGGAGTCGCAAAGAGTCGGACACGACTGAGCAACTTCACTTTCACTTACACTTTCTATGATCATGCAGTCCCACTCTTGGGCATATATTGGGGAAAAGCTCTAATTTGAAAAAATATATGTACCCCAATATTTATTGCAACACTATTTATAATAGGCAAGATGTAGAAGTAACCATTGACAGATGAATGAAGAATATATAAATATAAATATATATATATATTATAAATTATATTGGAATACTATCAGCCATAAAAACAAAATAATGCTGCTTGCAGCAACATGAATGGGCCTGGGGATTATCATATTAAGTGAGGTCAGACAAAGGAAGACAAATATCATATGATATTATTTCTAGGTGGAATCTAAAAAAATAATGATACTAATGGAGATAGTGATAACATAGAAACTGATTCAAGGATGCAGAAAACAAACATGATCATCAAAGAGAAAAGTGGAGGAGAAGATAAATTTAAAAATTGGAATTAGCAGATACAAACTACCATATATGAAACAGATGACCAATAAGACCTATGGAATAATATTCAATAATATTCAATACCTTATAATAACATATAATGGAAAAGAATCTTAAAAATAATATATGTATATATATATGTGTGTGTGTGTGGAACAGTCACATTGTTTTATAAATGAAGCATTGTAAATCAACTATACCTTAATAAAACTTTTATTATGTAATTAATTAAAAATATTACCTGAGCAAATATATTTAAATATGTTCAAATATGGCATTTTAACATGTGTATACAAGTTGAAAAAATACTCAAACTCATGTCCATTCAGTCAGTGATGCCATCCAACCATCTCATCCTCTGTTGACCCTTTCTCCTCTTGCCCTCAATCTTTCCCAGCATCAGGGTCTTTTCAAATGAGTCAGTTTTTTTTGCATCAGGTGGCCAAAGTATTGGAACTTCAGCTTCAGCATCAGTCCTTCCAATGAATATTCAGGACTGATTTCCTTTAGCATGGACTGGTTGGATCTCCTTGAAGTCCAACGGACTCTCAAGTGTCTTCTCCAACACCACACCTCAAAAGCATCAGTTCTTTGGTGTGCAACTTTCTTTACAATCCATCTCTCACATCCATACATGACTACTGGAAAAAACCATAGCTTTGACTATACGGACCTTTGTTGGCAAAGCAATTCTTCTGCTTTTTAATGTGCTGTCTAGGTTGGTCATAACTTTTCTTCCAAGGAGCAAACATTTTTTACTTTCATGGCTGCAGTCACCATCTACAGTGATTTTGGAGCCCAGAAAAATAAAGTCAGCCACTGTTTCCCCATCTATTTGCCATGAAGTGATGGGACCAGATGCCATGATCTTAGTTTTCTGAATATTGAGTGTTAAGACAACTTTTTCACTCTCCTCTTTCACTTTCATCAAGAGGCTCTTTAGTTCTTCTTCGCTTTCTACCATAAGGATGATATCATGTGCATACCTGAGGTTACTGATATTTCAGCAGCAGTGGCAGCGTGGCACTGGAGTGGACATGAGGACATAACTCATGTCCAAGGTCAGAGAAGCCCCAGAAAGATGGTAGTCACTGGAGCAGTGGCTGCACAGTGCTGGAGTGACTCTTTGGAGATACTCCATGCCCCAGATCAGATTAGCCCAGTAAGATGGTGGCGCTTGAGTGATTTTGAGGAGTTACCCTACATCCAAGGGCAAAGGAGTAGCCCCAGCATAAGGATAAGAGGGGTGAATTCAGGTTTAGAATCAAACGTTTAAAATCCCATTCCTGCCAGAGATGCTCAGAGGGCTCAAACAAACCTTGTGTGCACCAGGACTTAGACAACCCACAGAGACTGAGACAGAACTGTGTTTGAGCATCTCCTGTGGAGGCACAGGGCAGCAGTGGACTAGTATCTCCAAAGAGTCACTCCAGCACTGTGCAGACACTGCTCCAGTGCCTACCATTTTGCTGGGGCTTCTTTGACCTTAGACATGAGGTTTCTCCTCATGGTCTGTAGGCGCAGGAGCTCTGGATGCAGCAGACTTGGGTATGGCATAAGCCATCTTGTAGGAGGTAGCTATTAGCCATGCTAGACAGATGCCAGAACTTGCATAGGACTGGGAAATAGACTCTTGGAGGGCACAACAGAAAGTTGTGCACCAGGACCCAGGAGAAAATAACAGTGACCCCACAAAAGACTTGCCTGTAGGTGTCCCGGAGTCTCTGGCTAAGACGTGGTTCAGTGGTAATCTGCTGAGGGTTGAGGGCACTGACCCTAGCAGTACATGCCTGGAATCTTTTGAGGGAGGTCACCATTATCTACATTACCTCCACCATAGTTTGACCCCAAGGTAAATAGCAGGGAGGGAACACAGCTCCATTCATCAATAGAAAATTCGATTAAAGATTATTATGCTTTTGAACTGTGGTGTTGGAGAAGACTCTTGAGAGTCCCTTGGACTGCAAGGAGATCCAACCAGTCCATTCTGAAGGAGATCAGCTCTGGGATTTCTTTGGAAGGAATGATGCTAAAGCTGAAACTCCAGTACTTTGGCCACCTCATGCAAAGAGTTGACTCATTGGAAAAGACTCTGATGCTGGGAGGGATTGGTAGCAGGAGGAGAAAGGAATGACAGAGGATGAGATGGCTGTATGGCATCACTGACATGATGAGCGTGAGTCTGAATGAACTCCAGGAGTTGGTGATAGACAGGGAGGCCTGGCGTGCTGTGATTCATGGGGTCGCAGAGTCGGACACGACTGAGCGACTGAACTGAACTGAACTGAGCATGGCCCCGCCCATGAGAACAAGACCAAGTATCCCCCTCAGTCAGTGTCTCTCACCAGGAAGCCTCTTATTCTTCATCAGAGGGCAGACAGACTAAAAACCACCATCACAGAAAACTAAGTAATCTAATTACATGGAACGCAGCCTTGTCTAACTCAATTCAACTATGAGCCATTTTGTGCAGGGCCACCCAATACTGACAGGTCATGGTGGAGAGTTCTAACAAAATGTGGTCCACTGGAGAAGGGAATGGCAAATCACTTCAGTATTCCTGCCTTCAGAACCCCATGAACAGTGTGAAAAGCCAAAAAGATAGGACACTGAAAGATCAACTCCACAGGCTGATAGGTACCCAATATGCTACTGGAGAAATAACTCCAGAAAGAATGAAGAGATGTAGCCAAAGCAAAAACAACACCCAGTTGTGGATGATACTGGTGATAGAAGCAAAGTCCGATGCTGTGAAGAGCAATATTGCCTAGGAACCTGGAATGTTAAGTCCATGAATCAAGGAAAATTTGAAGTGGTCAAATAGGAGATGGCAAGAGTGAAAATTGACATTTTAGGAATCAGCAAACTAAAATGGACTGGAATGGGTGAATTTAACTCAGATGACCATTATATCTCCTACTGTGGGCAGGAATTCCTTAGAGGAAAAAGAATAGCCATCATAGTCCAAAATGTGGTACTTCGAGGCAGTCTCAAAAAAGACAGGATGATCTCTGTTCGTCTCCAAGCCAAACCATTCAATATCATGGTAATCCAAGTCTATGCCCCAACCCGTAACGCTGAAGAAGCTGAAGTTGAAAGGTTCTATGAAGACCCACAAGGCCTTATAGAATTAACACCCTAAAAAGATGTCCTTTTCATTATAGGGGACTGGAATGCAAAAGTAGGAAGTCAAGAAACACCTGAAATAACAGGCAAATTTGGCCTTTAGTACAGAATGAAGCAGGGCAAATGCTAATAGAGTCTTGCCAAGAGAATGCACTAGTCATAGCAAACACCCTCTTCCAACAACACAAGAGAACACTCTGCACATGGGCATCACCAGATGGTCAACACCGAAATCAGACTGATTATATTCTTTGCAGCCAAAGAGGGAGAAGCTCTACAAAGTAAGCAAAAATAAGACCAGGAGCTGACTATGTCTCAGATCATGAATTCCATAATGCCAAATTCAGACTTAAATTGAAGAAAGTGGAGAAAACCACTAGATTGGTATGACCTGAGTGGTATGACCTAAATCAAATCCCTTATGGCTATACAGTTGAAGTGAGAAATAGATTAAAGGGATTAGATCTGATAGAGTGCCTGAGAAACTATGGACAGAGGTTCATGACATTGTACAGAGGACAGAGAGCAAGAACATCCCCAAGAATAATAAATGCAAAAAAAGCAAAATATTTGTCTGAGTAGGCCATACAAATAGCTGTGAAAATAAGAGAATCCAAAAGCAAAGGAGAAAAGGAACGATATATCCATTTGAATGCAGAGTTCCAAAGAATATCAAAGAGAGATTAAAAAAAAGCCTTCCCCAGTGATCAGTGCATAGAAATAGAGGAAAAGAATAGAATAGGAAAGCCTAGAGATCTCTTCAAGAAAATTAGAGATACCAAGGAAAAATTTCTTGCAAAGATGAGCATGATAAAGGACAGAAATGGTATGGACTTAACTGAGGCAGAAGATATTAAGAAGAGATGGCAAGAACACACAGAAGAACTGTACGAAAAAGATCTTCATAACCCAGATAATCACGATGGTATGATCACTCACCTAGAGCCAGACATCCTGGAATGTGAAGTCTAGTGGGCCTTAGGAAGCATTACTATGAACAAAGCTAGTGGAAGTGATGGAATTAAAGTTGAGCTATTTCAAATCCTAAAAGATGATGCTGTGAAATGCTGCAATCAATATGCCAGCAAATTTTGAAAACTCAGCAGTGGCCACAGGAAAAGGTCAATTTTCACCCAAGCCCAAAGAAAGGCAATGCCAAAGAATGCTCAAACTACTGCACAATTGCACTCATCTAACACACTAACAAAGCAATGCTCAAAATTCTCCAAGTCAGGCTTCAACACTATGGGAACCATGAACTTCCAAATGTTCAAGCTGGTTTTAGAAAAGGCAAAGGAACCAGAGATCAAATTGCCAACATCTGCTGGATCATCAAAAAAGCAAGAGAGTTCCAGAAAAAACATCTATTTCTGCTTTGTTGACTATGCCAAAGCCTTTGACTGTGAGGATCATAATAAAATGTGGACAATTCTGAAAGAGAGCGGAATACCAGACCACCTAACTTTCCTCTTGAGAAACCTGTATGGAGGTCAGGAAGCAACACTTAGAACTGGACATGGAACAACAGACTGGTTCCAAAGAGGAAAAAGAGTACATCAAGGCTGTATATTGTCACCCTGATTATTTAACTTATATGTAGAATACATCATGAGAAATGCTAGAAGGAAGAAAGCGTGAGCTGGAGTCAAGGTTGCCAGGAGAAATATCAATAACCTTAGATATGGAGATGACACCAGCCTTATGGCAGAAAGTGAAGAGGAAATAAAAAGCCCCTTCATGAAAGTGAAAGAGGAGAGTGAAAAAGTTGGGTTAACACTCAACATTCAGAAAGCTAAGATCATGGCATCTGGTCCCATCACTTTATAGCAAATAGATGGATAAACGGTGGAAACAGTGGCAGACTTTATTTTTGGGGCCTCCAAAATCACTATAGATGGTGACTGCAGCCATGAAATAAAAAGATGCTTACTCCTTGGAAGAAAAGTTATGACCATCCTAGACAGTATATTAAAATGCAGAGCCATTACTTTGTCAACAAAGGTTTGTCTAATCAAGGCCATGGTTTTTCCAGTGGTCAAGTATGGATGTGAGAGTTGGATTATAAAGAGAGGCATAGTATAAAGAGTTGGAGTATAAAGAGCACCAAAGAATTGATGCTTTTTTTACATTTAAATTTATCTATTTTAATTGGAGGCTAATTACTTTACAATACTGTATTGGTTTTGCCATACAACATGAATCTGCCACGGGTGTACACGTGTTCCCAATCTGAAACCCTCTCCCTGCTCCCTCCCTATACCATTCCTCCTGGTCATCCCAGAGCACCAGCCCCAAGCATCCGGCACCCTGCATGGAACCTAGACTGGTGATTCGTTATATATGATATTATACAGGTTTCAATGCCATTCTCCCAAATCATCCCACCCTCTCCCTCTCCCAGAGAGTCCAAAAGTCCGTTCTATACATCTGTGTCTCTTTCGCTGTCTCACATACAGGGTTATCATTACCATCTTTCTAAATTCCATGTATATGCATTCAGTTCGGTTCAGTTCAGTCGCTCAGTCGTGTCGACTCTCTGCGACCCCATGAATGAAGCACACCAGGCCTTCCTGTCCATCACCAACTACCAGAGTCCACTCAGACTCACGTCCATCGAGTCAGTGATGCCATCCAGCCATCTCATCCTCTGTCGTCCCCTTCTCCTCCTGCCCCCAATCCCTCTCAACATCAGAGTCTTTTCCAATGAGTCAACTCGTCTCATGAGGTGGCCAAAGTACTGGAGTTTCAGCTTTAGCATCATTCCTTCCAAAGTAATCCCAGGGCTGATCTCCTTCAGAATGGACTGGTTGCATCTCCTTGCAGTCCAAGTATACTGTATTGGTGTTTTTCTTTCTGGCTTACTTCACTCTGTATAATAGGCTCCAGTTTCATCCACCTCATTAGAACTGATTCAAATGTATTTTTTTTAATGGGTGAGTGGACATCAGCCATTTTTAATGCTGATGGACATCTAGGTTGCTTCCATGTCCTGGCTATTATAAACAGTGCTGTGATGCACATTGGGGTACATGTGTCTCTTTCAATTCTGGTTTCCTTGGTGTGTATGCCCAGCAGTGGGATTGCTGGGTCATAAGGCAGTTCTATTTCCAGTTTTTTGAGGAATCTCCACACTGTTCTCCATAGTGACTGTACTAGTTTGCATTTCCACCAGCAGTGTAAGAGGGTTCTCTTTTCTCCACACCCTCTCCAGCATTTATTGCTTGTAGACTTTTGGATGGCAGCCATTCTGACTGGTGTGAAATTGTACCTCATTGTGGTTTTGATTTGCATTTCTCTGATAATGAGTGATGTTGAGCATCTTTTATGTGTTTGTTAGCCATCTGTATGTTTTCTTTGGAGAAATGTCTATTTAGTTCTTTGGCCCATTTTTTGGGTGGGTCGTTTATTTTTCTGGAATTGAGCTACAGGTGTTGCTTGCATATTTTTTGAGATTAGTTGTTTGTCAGTTGCTTCATTTGCTATTATTTTCTCCCATTCTGAAGGCTATCTTTTCACCTTGCTTACACTTTCCTTTGTTGTGCAGAAGCCTTTAAGTTTAATTAGGTCCCATTTGTTTATTTTTGCTTTTATTTCCAGTATTCTGGGAGGTGGGTCATAGAAGATCCTGCTGTGATATATGTCAGAGAGTGTTTTACCTATGTTCTCCTCTAGGAGTTTTATAGTTTCTGGTCTTACATTTAGATCTTTAATCCATTTTGAGTTTATTTTTGTGTATGGTGTTAGAAAGTGTTCTAATTTCATTCTTTTACAAGTGGTTGATCAGTTTTCCCAGCACCGCTTGTTAAAGAGATGTCTTTAATGCATTGTATATTCTTGCCTCCTTTGTCAAAGATAAGGTGTCCATATGTGTGTGGATTTATCTCAGGGCTTTCTATTTTGTTCCATTGATCTATATTTCTGTTTTTGTGCCAGTACCATACTGTCTTGATGACTGTGGCTTTGTAGTAGAGCCTGAAGTCAGGCAGAATGATTCCTCCAGTTCAATTCTTCTTTCTCAAGATTGCTTTGGCTATTCGAGGTTTTTTGTATTTCCATACAAATTGTGAAATTATTTGTTCTAGCTCTGTAAAAAATACCATTGGTAGCTTGATAGGGGGCAATCCTTATCAAGAATTGCTGGTTTTGAACTGCTGTATTGGAGAGTATTCTTGAGAGTCCCTTGAACTGCGAGGAGATGCTATCAGTCCATCCTAAAGAAAATCAATCCTGCATGTTCATTGGAAAGACTGAGGTTGAAGCTGAAACTCCAATACCTTGGCCACCTGATGGGAAGAGCTGACTCATTTTAAAAGACCCTGATGCTGGGAAACATTGAAGACCGGAGGAGAAGGGGCAACAGAGGATGAGATAATTGGATGGCATCACCGACTCAATGGACATTCATTTGAGTAAACTCCAAAAGTCGGTGATGGATAAGGAGGCCTGGAGTGCTGCAGTCTATTGGGTTGCAAGGAGTCATACACAACTGGGCGACCAAACTGAATTGAACTGAGCATGGCCCTGCCCATCAGAATAAGACCCACTTTTCCCCTCAGTCAGTCTCTCCCATCTGGAAACTTTCAGAAGCCTCTTACCCTTCTCCATCAGAGAGCTGACAGAATGAAAGCCACAATCACAGAAAACTACCAATCTGATCACATGGACCAAACTCTTGTCTAACTCAATGAAACTATCAGCCATGCTGTGTAGGGCCACCCATGACAGACAGGTCATAGAAGAGAGTTCTGACAAAATGTGGTTCACTGGATAAGGAAATGCAAACCACTTCAGTATTCTCGCCTTGAAAACCCCGTGAACAGTATGAATAGGCAAAAAGATAGGGCACTGAAAGATGAACTCCCCAGGTCAGTAAATGTTAAATATGGGAGATCAGTGGGGAAAGAACTCCAGAAACAATGAAAAGATGGAGCCAAATAAAAAACAACACCCAGTTGTCGATGTGACTGGTGATAGAAGTGAAGTTCGATGCTGTAAAGAGCAATATTGCATAGGAACCTGGAATGTTAAGTCCATGAATCAAAACAAATTTGAAGTGGTCAAACAGGAAGTGGCAAGAGTGAACATTGACATTTTAGGAATGAGTGAACTAAAATGGACTGGAATGGGTGAATTTAACTCAGATGACCATTATATCTACTACTGTGGGCAAGAATCCCTTAGAAGAAATGAAGTAGCCATCATAGTCAACAAAAGAGTCTGAAATGCAGTACTTGGATGCAATCTTAAAAATGACAGAAAGATCTCAGCTCAAAATATTAAGAGTTTCCAAATTGTCTTCTGAATATGATCAAGAAATTGAACCCAGGTGAATCTAAAAGATGAACAATGAAACAGGAGAGCAATTGATTGGGGAGAATGCAAGATTCAGGCACATCAAAGTACAGTATCAGAACATTTTGGCAGAAGACACTCGGAAATACTTTGTGTAAGAAGATTTAGTTAACCTCCATGACATCATCCACAAAGTGAAATTCACCCACTCTTATCCCCATTTACCACCATATTAGTATTGATGATCTGCCCAGAATCTACTATCTGTTGATAGTTTATCCTCCATCAGCAGTATAGTAACTTAGTTCCTATAGTTTGTCTGACTAGCTAATGGCATAGATTAGAGTTCCAGAGCAAGGAAACTATGTTTTCTTTAATAAATGAATAGCCTGAAGAATTATGAAAACATTATTTCCCCCAAGATTTGAGGGGAAAAACTGCCTGTTTTATCTAACTCCCCATCAACAGCAGAATCATCTTTCCTGCCATATGTTGAGTGACAATTTAAGAATTTTACAAAATGAATTCTAGACATTCATATTTCCAGTTTTCACATACAGCAACTGAAAAGCTAAATAAAGTCAAAAGTATAAGGTCAAGTGTTTAGGGGTTAGAATTTGAACCCAGGTAGGTCTGAATGGGGTAAGCAGGGAAACAGGAGATGAAATAAAACCCCAGTGCATCACTAAGTCTTCTTCAAGCTTTCCTTCCTTTCTCACTCCTTGAGGCAAGAAGTTCTAGTTACAAATGTCTATAGGAGTCATGGAATATATTATCTCTCTTGTCTTGATTATTTTGATCTCTTTTCATCCTCCTAAATGTATGTTAAAGATACCTCATTGTCTTAGCCTTAGTCCTCATATTCTTTTGTCAGGAGGAGATTTCCCACTGGGTCCATTCAAATAAATGCCCTTATATCTTGGGACCCTCCTCCCTCTGGGAAGGAGAAAAGAGAGAAGGCAGAGGAAATAATGGATCACCAAAGTAGATTCCAAAATAGGAAAAATTTGGAGAATCAGAATTAATTCATGTGAAAGTTGAGAAAAACTTAGGGAATGTAGTGCTGTATCTTTTATACTTCAGGAATTTGAATACGATAGTGTCAGTCTGGTGAGAGATAGACTATTAGTTTTAGGAAGCACGTTTCTGAGTAGTTCTGTGGCCACTGGTACAGGCTACCAGATATGATCACTATCCTTGAAGATTGGTTTTAAATAGGTTAGCAATATTTACTGGAAAGATGAGAGTGCATTTCTGCACAGAGAAGAGATCCCAGATACTGTGCTAATCAGAGAGCAAGCAAAGGGCAAAGAGGATGACAATATTGTGATTTAATTGTTAGAGTTTATGCAAATGTTAAAAAAGATTTTTAAAAATGAAACTGTAACTCAGATTGGAACTTGAGCCCACAGTCTTTTAACTAAGATCATAAACTTGGTTTTGCTGGATCTCAGGTTTTTGATGTCTCATTAGAGAAAGAATTCAGTGATAGAGAAAGTAATATGTAAGGAACAGATTTATTTAGAGAAAAACACACTGCATAGAAAGAGTATGGATCATCTCAGAAGGTGAGAATAACCTTGAATATGGTGTGGTTAATTTTTTATCATCTGGGTAATTTCATAAGGCTAATAAATGGGAGGATTATTCCAACTATTTGGAGGGAGAGGCATAGATTTCCAGGAATTGGACCAATGCCTACTTTTTCGTCTTGGATGATTAGCCTTGGAACTGGAATAGTGCTGGTGGATGCGTCACTTTGTTTAGGCTAATGTATTACAATAAGCATATGATGAGGTTCACGGTGAACTAGAATATGAATATTCTTCCATCTTGGACCTAATTGATTCTAATCAGTTTTCAGCTATCATATGGCTATGTCATTCTTTTAAAGGCTGTGCCCTGCTATCTTCCTTCCTATTTAAAAAAAAAAAAAAAGAATATGACATTAAACTAAAGGAAAAAAAGATGATGAACACTCCATTGAATGTGTGAAATACCTCTGATTAAGCAGAATTCTTCTTTTAATGAACTGCGTGGGTCCATGGGTCTTTTGCCATTCTGGGCTTCATTTTCCCTTAAAATGAAGGAATTAGGTAAGATGTATTATGACGATCTTCCTAACTCAATTTATAATTTGAAGATTTTATTTTTTGTTTATCAATTTTTGAGTTGTTCTAAAATGTTTATATATCAGTTCAGTTCAGGTCAGTTCAGTTGCTCAGTCATGTCTGACTCTTTACAACTTATGGCCTGCAGCACGCCAGGCTTCCAGGTCCATCACCAACTTCCAGAGCTTTCTCAAACTCATGTCCATTGAATTAATGATGCCATCCAACTATCTCATTCTTTGTCATCCCCTTCTCCTCCCACCTTCAACTTTTCCCAGCATCGGGGACTTTTCCAAGGACTCGTTATTTCACATCAGGTGGCTGAAATATTTGTGTTTCAGCTTCAGCATCAGTCCTTCCAATGAATATTCAAGACTGATTTCCTTTAAGATGGACTGGTTGGATCTCTTTGCAGTCCAAGGGACTCTCAAGAGTCTTCTCCAACACCACAGTTCAAAAGCATCAATTCTTCAGCGTTCAGCTTTATTTATAGTCCAACTCTCACATCCATATGTGACTACTGGAGAAAACATATCTTTGACTAGATGGACCTTTGTTGGCAAAGTAATGTCTGCTTTTTTAATATGCTGTCTAGGTTGGTCATAGCTTCTCTTCCAAGGAGCAACTGTCTTTTAATTTCATGGCTGCAGTCACCATCTACAGTGATTTCAGAGTTTAAAAAAAAAAAAAAAAAGTCTGTCACTGTTAGCACAGTTTCCCCTTCTATTTGCCATGAAGTGATGGGACCGGATGAAATGATCTTTGTTTTCTGAATGTTGAGCTTTAAGCCAACTTTTTCACTCTCTTCTTTCACTTTCATCAAGAGGCTCTTTAGTTCTTCTTTGCTTTCTGTCATAAGAGTGGTGTCATCTGCATATCTGAGGTTATTGACATTTCTCCTGGCATCTTGATTCCAGCTTGTGCTTCATCCAGCCTGGCATTTTTCATTATGTACTCTGCATATAAGTTAAATAAGTAGGGTGACAATATACAGCCTTGATGTACTCCTTTTCCTATTTGGAAGCAGTCAGTTGTTCAATGTCCAGTTCTAACTGTTGCTTCCTGACCAGTAGGCATATGTCTCAGGAGACAGGTTTGTGTGTCTGGTATTCCCATCTCTTTCAGAATTTTCCACAGTTTATTGTGATCCACACAGTCAAAGGCTTTGGCATAGTCAATAAAGCAGAAACAGATGTGTTTTTCTGGAACTCTTTTGCTTTTTCAATGATCCAACAGATGTTGGCAATTTGATCTCTGGTTTCTCTGCATTTTCCAAATCCAGCTTGAACATCTGGAAGTTCACGGTTCACAAACTGTTGAAGCCTGACTTGGAGAATTTTGAGCATTGTTTTGCTAGCATGTGAGATGAATGCAATTGTGTGGTACTTTGGTCATTCTTTGGCATTGCCTTTCCTTGGAAATGGATGGAAATTGACCTTTTCCAGTCCTGTGGCTACTGCTGAGTTTTCCAAATTTGCTAGCATATTGAGTGTAACACTTTCACAGCATCATCTTTTAGGATTTGAAATAGCTCAAATGGAATTCCATCACCTCCACTAGCTTTGTTTTTGTGATCACTATTTTGTTCATAATGATGTTTCCAAGGCAAACCATTCAATATCCTGGTAATCCAAGTCAATGCCCCAACCAATCAAGCTGAAGAAGCTGAAGTTGAATGGTTCTATGAAGAGCTACAAGAAGTTCTAGAACTAACACCCAGGTCATTATAGGGGACCTGAATGCAAAAGTAGGAAGTCAAGAGCTACCTGGAGTAACACACAAATTTGGTCTTGGAGTACAACATGAAGCAGGGCAATGGCTAATAGAGTTTTGCCAAGAGAACACACTGGTCACAGCACACACCCTCTTCCAACAACACAAGAGAGAACGCTACACATGGACATCACTAGATGTTCAATACAAATATTAGAGTGATTACATTATTTGCAGCCAAAGATGGAGAAGCTCTCTACAGTCAGCAAAAACAGGACCGGGAGCAGACTGACTCAGATCATGAATTCCTTATTGCCAAATTCATACATAAAGTGAAGAAAGTAGGGAAAACTACTAGACCATTCATTCAGGTATGACCTAAATCAAATCCCTTATGATTATACAGTGGAAGTGACAAATAGATTCACGGGATTAAGTCTGATAGACAGATTGCATGAAGAACTATGGATGCAGGTTCATGACATTGTACAGGAGGCAGTGATAAAGACCATCCCCAAGAAAAAGAAATGCAACAAGGCAAAATGGTTGTGTGACAAGGCTGTACAAATAGCTGATTAAAGCAGAGAAGATAAATGCAGAGGTGAAAATAAAATATATACCCATTTGAATGCAGAGTTCCAAAAAATAGCAAGAGGAGATAAGAAAACCTTCCTCAGTGATCAATGCAAAGAAATAGAGGAAAACAATAGAATGGGGAAGACTAGAGATTTCTTCAAGAAAATTAGAGATACATTTTCTAAAGGGAACATTTCATGCAAAGATGGACACAATAAAGGACAGAAATTGTATGGACCTAACAGAAGCAGAAGATGTTAGGAAGAGGTGGCAAGAGTATACAGAACAACCATACAAAAAAGATCTTCATAAACAAGATAACCACAATGATGTGATCACTCATCTAGAGCCAGATGTCCCAGAATGCAAACTCAAGTGAACCTTTGGAAGGATCACTACACACAGAAGTGTTCCTTAAATAGCCAATGAATTGATTGGGGTTAAGATGGAGACACACATTGATAAGTTCCTAAAAAAGTTTTTAAAAATTAGGACCAAACTAAATATTAATGTAAAGAATATTTGACATGTGTTGAAACTTAAAACATTAGGTACTATGCTAGAAACAATACAACAGCCTTATGAAATGGGCACTAGTGTTATTTCTTTCTTTCTTTCCTAGTTTTCAGATTAGGAAACAGTTGTTGAGAGCACCAAGGTCTTAAAGCAAAGACTCAAGAACATATCTTGAACCAAATCCCATGATCTCAACTACTGTGTTCTGTGTAGTAGCCAGTAGAAAAATATATGCACTGAGAAAGCCTGGGCTGTGGTCTGATAATATCAGTTCTTAATACTGGATGGGCAGATGCAGCCTCAAATACTGTCATCATATCAGATACAGTCACATGAAGCAGGTAATTCACCAAGAGATTAAGTACTTTGCTCTGGGTCAAACATCCAGTTAAATTACCCAACAATTAGAATGCAAGTTAAAGGTGGATGGACCTATAAACTGGGCTGCTTTCCAAACCTAAAAGTCACTGAACTACAAACTCAGCAATGGCCACATTTCAACAGTGATGGGGTCACAAGAGCAAACTAGCTGATGCAGTATTGAATTTTTAATCATTGGGGACCTAACCAACATCTATATATTTTTATTCTTTTCTTTCTTTCTTAAACTTTGAGAGAAATGGATACTATTATTCAAATTGCAAAAATAAAGCATAAATATGCTGGGCACACACTGCTCTTTCCATCACATCCCCAGCAAACCCCAAAAGAAAATCACAATTTGGAGATTATAGACTGAAAGAATAAGTCACAGAAGTCCTGGAATACACTAAGCCAAATATATTTATTTTTTCAGATGAGAAAGCTGCGAACTTCCATGAAATGCTCATTCACTCCCAACTAGTTACTAAATACTCAATGTGGGCTTAAGAAAGATGTTTTGTCTAGATCCTCAGGTGTTTCATCTGTAAAAGAGGGGTAGGAATAAAGCCAATACATGAGGTACCACCTTACACCAGTCAGAATAGAAGTTATTAAAAATCTGCAAATAACAAATGCTGAAGAGGATGTGGAGAAAAGGGAACACTTGTGCACCAGTGATGGGAATGTGGTGCTGGTTTAGTTGCCAAGTTACATCCAACTCTTATTACTCCATAGACTGTAGCCCCTCAGACTCCTCTGTTCATGACATTTTCAGGGCAAGAATACTGGACTGAGTAGCCATTTCCTTCTCCAGAGGATCTTTCTGACCCAGGAATCAAACTCGGGTCTCCTGCATTGCAGGCAGTCTCCTGAATTAAAGGCAGATTCTTCACTGGCTGAGCCATCAGGGAAATGTAAATATAAATTGGTGCAGTCATCTTGGAAAACAGTATGGAGTTTCCTCAAAATACTAAAAATAAGAGTTGCCACATGACCCAGTAATCCCACTCCTGGGATATATTCAGACAAAACTATAACTCAGAAAGATACATGTGCTTATATATTCATAGCAGCACTATTCACAGAGCCAAGACAAGGAAACAACCTAGATATCCATTGGCAGATGAATGGATAAAGAAGATGTGGTTCATATACACAATGGAACACAGCATATGTGCTCTCAGTCATGTCTGACCCTTTGCAACCCCATCAACTGTAACCCACCAGGCTCCTCTGTCCATGGGATTTCCCAGACAATAATACTGGAGTGGCTTACCATTTCCTACTCCAGGGGGCAATGGAATACTACTCAGCCATAAAAAATTAAACAATGCTATTTGCAGCAAAATGGATGGATGTAGAGATTATCATATTAAGCAAAGTCAGAAGGAGAAAGAAAAATACCATATGATGTCACTTAAATGTAGAATCTAAAATATTGCACAAATGAATGTATCTACAAAAGAGAATCAGACTCACAGACATACAGAACAGACTTGTTTCCAAGGATGAGGGGGTTGGAGGAGGAGTGGAGTAGGAGTTTGGGATTACCAGATCAAAATTATTATAAACAACAAGGATTATGGATATATTAACATGTTGATATTATAAATAACAAATTATGGATAAACAAGATCCTACTGTATAGCCCAGGGAGCTATGTTCAATATCCTCATATATATATATATATATATATATATATATACACATCTGGTTTATGCTCATGCTCAGTTACTTTAGTCATTTCCAACTGTTTGAAACTGTAGTCCACTAGGCTCCTCTGCCCATGAAACTCTCTGGGCAAGGATACTGGAGTGGGTTGCCAAGCCCTCCTCCAGGGGATATTCCCAACCCAGAGGTTGAACCTGAGTCTCCTGTCTCTCCTGCACTGCAGGAGGATTCTTTACTGCTGAGCCACTGGTGAAGACTGTATCTGATTTATATCTGATTACATATATATAGTTTATCACAGGAGAAAATTATATATATAATATGTATATAATTTCTGTGCAGCAGAAATTAATACAACATTGTAAATGAACTATAGGGCTTTCCTGATGGCTCAAATGGTAAAGAGATCTGGGTTCAATCCCTAAGTTGGGAAGATCCCCTGAAGAAGGAAATGGCAACCCACTACAGTATACTTGTCTGGATAATTCCATGGACAGAGGAGGCTGTTGAGTTACAGTCCATGGGGGTCTGAAAGAGTCGGACACGACTGAGCGACTATCACACACACACACACACACACACACACACAAATGAACTATGTTTCAATAAAATAAAGTTAAAAAAATAGAGTCTATAGTTACAGTTTGAACTAAGAATTAAATGAAAGAGTGAGCAGAAATCATCAAAGATAGCAGCTGGCCCAGAGTTTAATCTCATCTCTGTGAAGCTTCCCATGACTACTTAAGCCTACATAGGATTGCCTTCTTTGGCTACTTATTACTCTAGAAAAGCTTTTCATTGAATTATGACTCTATAAATGGTTTATTTATGTACAGCTGGCTCCCAATTTTAAGTTTGCTGCAGAATATACACTAAAATTTCTCCAGTATTTTCCACACTCCCCACAGCGTCAACTTCAATTCCCAGGTCATACTAAGCATCCACAGTTAACTTTAATTTGAATAACTAAGAGATGTTGTGGGGAGGGAGGTGGGAGGGGGGTTCATGTTTGGGAACGCATGTAAGAATTAAAGATTTTAAAATTAAAAAAAAAAAAAAAAATTTTAAAAAAAAAAAAAAGAAAGCTGTGTAAAAAAAAAAAATAATTTGAATAACTAACTTTTAAAATAATTTAATCAACTTAGACCATTTGTATATTTTAAGAAGTAAATATGATTGATAAATCAATTTTCTACCCTGATTACCTCTTCCCCTGATTTTAACTGCCCTCCACCCCCCCAAAAAAGGACTTGAATCCATTTCAGTTTTTTCTTCTGATTGTTGTTGTTTAGTCACTGATTTGTAACCCCCATGGACTTTAGCCTGCCAGCCTCCTCTGCGCATGGGATTTCCCAGGCAAGAATACTGGAGTGGGTTGCCATTTCCTTCCCCAGGGTATCTTAACAATCCAGAGTTTGAACCCATGTCTCCTGTATTCAGGTGGATATTTTATCACTGATCCACCAGGCATCCTTTTCTTCTGGTACTATTGTCTATTTTTCTAAATAATATGCTCATACTACTAACTTTTGACTTTCCAATTTTAAATATCACTAAGATTTTTCTACTGTTGACAATAAGGATTGACTTTTCTTATATACCCTCTACCATCCACACAGAACAATGAATGCATAATCATTTGCATTAATATTCAGTGTTTATATCATTGTGACTATGCATATATTAGCCAACCTGGGCCAATTAATGTGCAACAATTGCATTTATTCTCTTACAAATATTTATTTCTTTAGATTTTCACCTGCTTCATTGGTCATATGGCCTATCATAAGCTTAGCATTAGACTACCTGACATGTGAATGTCCTTTCAGTCTGCTGAAATACATCAGGTCTGTGGTTTCCTTTTATCCTTTATTCTAAAGACTTGATCTGCCTGTTCCTACCATTAATTCTGTTCTGCAGGCCCATTACTGAGCTATCCTCCTGGGGTTTCCCTTCACCATCATCCAGGAAATTCACTACTCTATATTTTATTTTATATTTTATTTATTTTATTTTATTTTATTTTTTATTTTATTCCCTTTGCCTGGATACCATGTCCTTCTGCTCTTTGACTATTTCTCTTCTTTGGAAGAGTGTATCTTGAGAAAAACAGATGAGGAAAATGAAAAATTTTAGACCTTCATTATATGTCAAGTCCTAGCTCTTTTCTTTACCTGATTGCTTGGCTATTTTAGCTGAAAATATTTTCCTTTAGAATTTTGAAGGCAATACTTTGCAGCAATTTTAGCTTTGGATTGAGGGACTGGAAAATCTTATGTCATTTCAATTCCTTATGCAACATAAGATGACTGCTTACATACACTTTCTAAGATTTTGAGGGTTTTCCTTTTGTTGTTGTTCTGGAATTCCATGATGACACTGCCATTTTTTTTAGTATTTTTCTGTTCATTGTGTTTTGCACACAGCAAACCCCTCTAGGCTGAGGTTTAAAAAGCTCAAGTATTCTTTGATAAATTTCTCTTTTTTGATTTATCTGTCTGTCTATGTGGAACAAATGATTTGGGGAATCTAGGTCTGATTCTCTCTCTCTCTCTCTCTCTCTCTCTCTCTTTTTATTTTATTTTTTGGTCTATTCCTCCATCATTTTAACTCTTCTTCCTGGACATTTTTTTACACATTGTTGATTGTGTTTCTCCACTTGGATAGCTTCTGATATCATAATTTTGCTTTCCAGGAGCCCTTTTGCATTCTTTTAATGTTTTATTTATTCTAGTATCTCATTCTCTCCCCCAATCTTTTTTCATCAAAGTTAATTGTATTACAAACACTAGTTTACACAAGTTTGAACAAATTTACATTATTTAAACTAGATTTTCTCAAACATATATTTGTGATTCAGGTGTGAACAATGCTCCTCCCCTGAGATATTAGCCTAAATCAGTAGGACTGAGGGGACAGTAGACTAACAACCTCACTTCCCTTCCTGGGTTGACTTCTTTGCCCTGTTCTCCCAAAAAGCTGTTAACCACACTTCATCACGTCATCAGCTGACTCTTTCCTGTCACATATTATTGAAATAAAACAATACACTTGAATATTTGTCAGTCTTTTCTCTACCAGGCTTATTTTATGAACTGAATTTTGTCTCCTGCAAAATTCATATGTTGAGGCCCTATTCTTCAGTGTGACTCACTTGGAGAAAGGGTCTTCATAGAGGCACGTAAGATTAAATTAAGTCATGTGGGTAGTTCCTTAATCCAACAGGACTGGTGTCCTTATAAGAAGAGAAAGAGACAGAAGAGAAAGAATCTTCTCTCTCTCTCTCTCTCTCTCTCTCTCTCTCTCTCTCTCTCTCTCTGTATAAACACACAGAGGAAGAGGTGAGAAGGTGGCTGGGAGGTAGCGAACCAGGAAGAAAACTCACACCAACACCAAACCCAACACCACCTTGTTCTTGGACTTTTAGCTTCCAGAACTGATGAGAAAATAATTTTTGTTGTTGTTGTTGTTTAAGCCATCCAATCTGTAGTATTTTGTTATGGCAGCTTTAAAGCAGTTGTCTCATAATCAAATCAAACTTGTACAAGGTACTTTAATGACTGTTCTATACTGGGTCCAATAACCAGTTTGATGAATACAATTGCTAATTTCTAGGAATCATCAGCTTAGAGAGAAAGTGAAAGCATCCATTCTGTATACCTGGTGTAAAACTTTATGACTTCCTGGGGATCTTAGATAACTGAAATTCTAGAGATACTTCAGATTGCAGAATCTAATTTTAATAATTTTAAATGTCCAGTATTAGTTATTAACCAAAACTTTACTAGATTGAAACTTAGAAACCCTTTCCAAGGAGGAGTTGGTGCTTCTGCATGCCTTTTTGTTGATCGAATACCCAACCTTTGAAGAACTCACCAGTTGATGTTCCCAAATCCAATAAAGTGAGGCAAGTTGAGGGAATATGTTTTGTACTCACTACATGCCTTCGCCTGAAGAAGAAATTAGGAATGGATTGGGATTGTTTAAGCTTGTTTGGAGTTATGTGTCTCCAGTGCTGGTGGTACTGTACAGATTTTACATATTGTGAAATGATCACCACAGCCAAATTAATTAATTCATCTACAAAAAAGTACAAATGGTGAGGTATAACATTTTTCCTTCATAAGTATAAAATTCAAATCATACATGATGTTATTCATATATGCATTGTATTGTTGAAGTAGAATCGGTATGCCTTTTTTTGTACTGTATTGTTCATTTTGCCTTTTATTTATTTTTCTAATTTTTATTCACATGATTATTTTCCATTTTTAATTTTTTTTTAAATTATGGAAGTAAGATAGCACATTTACAAGAGACTTGGAAAATGCAGAACAAAGTTACATATAGTTCTATTTATTACAATTTTTTTAAGTAGATAAGAATTTTAGTTGGAGATTCAATATCAAGTCCTCAAAAACTAATAAAATGTATATATAGAAAATTAGAAGGATATAGTAGACCTGAAAACACCATGAACCTATTCAACATAATTAAGGTTTATATAATTTTCATACAAGAGTAGGACATAAATTCTATTCAAGTTCACATAGACTATAAACTGGGAGACACTGGAACACATGCAGGACATAGGTTAGTTAGCTCAGTGTGTGCTCAGTCATGTCTGACTCTTTGTGATCTCATGGGCTGTAGCTTGCCAGTCTCCTCTCTTCATGGTATTATCCTGGCAAGAATACTGGAGTGGTTATCATTTCCACCTCCCAGACAAAGTTCTTTATAATAACAATTTTACTAATCATCTTTCCTTTCTTTTTTATTGATATTATTAATTTTATTGAATTATTAATACAGAAAATAATTTTGTCTAACAAAAGAGATTGGCTAAAAAATGACTTGTTGTGGTTATAAAATATGCTAGTTTTGCCACTGGGGGGAAGTATAACATCTTCCCTGACTTAGCATAGGGATCCAGAAATATCTACAGCAGAGTAGCTTATGAAGGCATCCTGTTCTCTATCCACTTTGAGGACCAGCCTTGCCCCTCCTCTGCTGTCCTCTTCGCAGAAGCTTATTCCATCCATGGCATTTCCCACAGAAGCTCCCCTTGTGCCTTTATACTGTTGGTTATACAGTTTCTTGTAATTAGCATTTCTGTTCCCAATGTACCTCCCTTGTGAATTCTTAAAACTCATAAGGATTAGAGGTAGTTTTGTCTTCTTAATGAAAACTTTCTTGCCAGTGCTCCAGAAATATGGTTCAGTGCCCTCTCTGAGCTTCACCACACACCATCAATTCTTCCCTGTTGACACCTCTATAAGTTACTCCTTTTTTTTGTGAAACATTTCAAATATATCCTGAGACTACATTGATTACATTCTTACAAAAAAATAGCAAATTATCATGCACCAATCAATAAAATTTAACAAATGGTAACACTTTACCATTAACACTTTTAAAAAATGCATGTTCCTTGGAAGAAATGCTATGACAAACCTAGACAGCATATTAAAAGCAAAGACATCCCTTTGGAGACAAAGGTCCATAAAGTCAAAACTATAGTTTTCCCCTGTCCTTCACTATCTGCCGGAGTTTGCTCAAATTCATGCCCGTTGAATCAGTGATGCTAATTATTTCATCCTCTGCTACCCTCTTCTCCTTTTGCCTCTAATCTTTCCCAGCATCACTATCTTTTCCAGTGAGTCAGCTCTTTGCATCAGGTGGCCAAAGTATTGTAATTTCAGCTTCAGCATCAGTCTTTCCAATGAATGTTCAGGATTGATTTCCTTTAGGATTGATTGGTTTGATCTCTTTGCAGGCCATGGGAATCTCAAGAGTCTTCTCCAGGACCACAATTTAAAGGCATCAGTTCTTCAGTGCTCAGCCTTTTTTACGTTCCAACTCTCCGCACTCGACTATTGGAAAAACCATTGTTTTGACTATGTGGACCTTTGTTGGCAAAGTGATGTCTCTGCTTTTTAATATGCTGTCTAAGTTTGTCATAGCTTCCCTTTCAAGGAGCAAGTGTCTTTTAATTTCATGGCTGCAGTCTTGGAAATATCTAAAAATTCAAGCTCAGAAATTCTATCAGATGCATGTACAATGGAGACAAATAATTTTGTTGAAAACCCTTTTCTAAGAATGTTTATAATGAAGAGAACCTGTCCACCCTAAAATAATCCCTTATGAAGAACTATTTTTCCCTTCTCAATTGTATTACTATTAGACGTTTATCTCAATAAGATAAAAAAAGTGGAAAAGAGCTCATTGTTATACTGACTGCTCTGTTCTGCATGGATAGACTTCTATGGATAAGAACCCTTGAAAAATATATTGTGGACAGAACAATTTCAGAAAAGACAAGAATAGTATCAAAAATTGATAAATGTTTCATTAAAAAGATACCTTCTACCAGCATATAGTGTCTTGTGCTTCAAAATTTCCACTGCAAAAATCTCCCATCACTTTTAATAGAAACTGAAGATATTTGATCAAAATGTATTGAACACCTTTGATCTTCAAAGAATTGTGGTTCATGCTAAGGATACAGAAAAGAAAACAACATTTTGGAACAGGTTTTCTGTCCTCAAAAAGTCATAATGAATTAATTACAATTGAACGTACAACTTCTGCATTTACTGTATTTATAACTTCTGTGTTTACTGTTTTCCAAACACATTCTGAACATACTGCTTGTCGAATCTCTCTATTCCTTGCTAGACTGATGATACGTGCATTTTCTACTCACATTTCTAGAAAAAATTAGGTGAAAGATGTTGTCACTAATCAAATTTATGCAGGATACTTTTAGGTACTAGATTAAACTAAAAACCATTTTCAATGCTAGTATACATAAAATAAGTGATACACAATGATTGACAAGGACCCTAAATATATCATTTTAATTCAGACGCAGGAGGCATGACCTTTGTCTTCGAGGGTGTAAGAAAGTATTTCCTTAAGGAAAGAAAGAGCTTGAACCAGCCCTTGAAAGATGGTTAGGTGGCATTCAGATGAACACTAAGAGACTTGAGCAAAGGCTAAAGTTTTAAAGTTTTTATGGAAAGACAGAACAATACTAAGGAAGTAGTTTTCTATGTAATATATCACTTGATGGAAAGATAAATTGGAAAAAAATAATATAAACAACTTACCTAGTATCACATTTGAAAAATGAGTGAGAAAAATGTATGTATATCATTCAAATGAGTCTGTAGGTTCTTTATGGAGTCTTTACAGACTTCTTAAAAACATGTATTTGTGTATATCAAAAGTAATAGTTCATGGAAAACAAAAACAGTGATCTGCCAAAAGGGGATACATTCAAGCTACAATAAACTGTAGCTCTCAGAATGATTGTTGTGCACACAGAGGGAGAAATTCTTCCCTCACTTGATCAGAAGCTGGAAAGATGTTGCCTGAGGGCTGCATCCATGTTGAGATTTAAAGGAGGGTTTAAAAGTGACTAAGACAAAAATGTGGAGAAGAGTAAGTTAAAGGAGACTAGAGAGATGAAGAAAAAGATTCACATTTGTCCCAGAATATGTACATTTAAAAACAGACTTGGTGTTTGGGGGCTTGGATGCTAAGTCATGTTCAACTCTTGTTATACCATGGACTGTAGCCTGCCAGGCTTCTCTGTCCATTGGATTTCCCAGGCAAGAATACTGGAGTGGGTTGCCATTTCCTTCTCCAGGGGATCTTCCTCATCCAAGGATTGAACCCAGGTCTCCTGAACTGCAGACAGTCTCTTGTGTGCAGTCTCCTGAATTGCAGCAGATTCTTTATCAACTGAGCCACCAGGGAAACCTGTCTTGTTGTTGCTGTTTACTTTCTAAGTCATGTCTGACTCTTTTGCAATCCTAAACTGTGTCCTGCTAGACTTCTCTGTTCTTGGGATTTCCTGGGCAAGAATACTGGAGTGGATTACCATTTATTTCTCCAGAGGATCTTCCCAACCCAGGGACTGAAGCGGCATCTCCTGCATTACAGATGGATTCTTTAACAGTGACAACAACTTTTTGTTGCATGAGTCTTTTTGCTGTAGCCAACATGGGCTGCTTTTTTTTCTTGTACATTTGCAACTAAAATATCCCTGTTATACCATGTTACTTGTGGCGTTAGGTAACACATAGAATCAAGCTCTAAATACAATCAAGTTAACCAACACATTCTTTTTTCAGTTAATCAGTTCTTTTGACTCACCAGAGTAAACTAGTTTAGTTTTACCTTGTAAATATATATAGCTGAAATATAGAGATGAGAAGTTTATTGGCTTGGCTTCAAACGGCTCATAATCTAGTAGAAAGTTCTCTGTTCAAGCAGTTATAATACTGGGTGATAACTGTTCAATTTTCCCCAAAATTGTTTAGCCAATGTTACTAGAGCCTGGGGCATCTAGATCTGTTGTGAAAAGTGAGGAAGGCTTCAGATGGGAAAAATTGCCTAAAATGCAATTTAAAGCATGTCTGCTATGTAATTCTTACTCTCCATTTTACAATATTTGCCTCAAGGAGCATTAAATTTTGAGGGAATATAGAGTTGTAATTTTCTTACCAAACCTTCTTCTGAGGAATAGTATTTGAACTCACTTCAATGAAACAGTATGTTTGAAAATCTTTGGTGGTAATAAAACACCCCAGCTCCAGGTATCGAGTTTGAGGTATTGATTTGACAGGCAGTGGGATTGTTGCTGAAAAGTTTCATAAGGCAGCAATCTGACCATCTTCAACAGAAGTCAACAGCATGTGTTTTGTGTTTTTGGAATAAGGGTCACATCTTTGACATTTGAATAGAACTTTCTTGGAAAACATATATTTCTTTGTACCTCTCAAAGACAAGGGGGAGAGTAATGTGTCTGTTTTCTGGTCAGATGATCTCTCAAGTAAAGTTATATTTCGAAGGCCAGGAAGACCAATGTCAGGTCACACCCAGAGTGTGGCATGGCCTGTAGCCTTCCAAGTCCAGACAGCAAGAGCTCTAGAATCCTGCCTATCTATCCTTTTGTAATTGTTTCTTGAAAATTCAAAGATAAAATGTACAACTAGAGCAAGAAGCACACTTAGGATGCTTGGAAGCCTAGAGTCTCTCTATTTTTAAAATTTTCATTTAATTTTTTCCAACATTATATTATGAAAATTTTCAAAGATAACCCAAAATTGAATAAATTTTACACCAAACACCTCTAGATTTTACTGTTAACATTTTACTACGCTTGTTTTAATCATATGATGTCTTTCTATCCATCCTTATCTTCAGCTATTAGAACATCATTTTGATGTGTTTCAAAGTGAATTAAATAGATATACATAATAAATGCTCTAACATGTATATAATTTAATATGCCATGTATATTATTTTGTTAATAGTGCTTTTCTGTTTTGAAGTAATGTTTAGAAATGATAAACTGCATATATTGTTATTTTTTGACAAAAGCATACACTATAAAACCAAACCCTTCTGTCAATATACTAAACTTTACACCCACCTAGGAACATTTCTTCATAATCTATTCAGTCATTTCCCAATACCACAATCACTGCCCCTACAAATAACTGCAACACTGATTCTTTTTTTTTTTTTTAGTCAAACTTAGGAAGAATGTGTGTATTTCAGGATTTCATGTAAATGGAATCATATAATATGGAATTTTTACATATAAAGTTTCCTTTATTTAGCATAATATTTTTGAGATTCACCCATGTTATACATAATTCTTTCCTTTATATCTTCTTTGTGAGATGTCAACATATTTTGCTTAATTTTTCTTTTTAGGTTAGTTGCTTTTTGTTTACAGACTATATGATTTTTTTATATATCTAACTACCAGTCTTAACTTTTGATTAATATAGTTCATATTTTGTGACTATAGTAGATATGTAATGTACTCCTGAGGTCTTAAATACACGCTAATCAACATAGGTATTACTGATAATTGCCTATCATTTGTGTTCTCTAGACCCTCCAGTTATTTCCTCCATCAGTCAGTGCAGTTCAGTCGCTCAGTCGTGTCCAACTCTTTGCGACCCCATGAATCATAGCACACCAGGCCTCCCTGTCCATCACCATCTCCAAGAGTTCACTCAGACTCATGTCCATCTAGTCAGTGATGCCATCCAGACATCTCATCCTCTGTCGTCCCCTTCTCCTTCTGCCCCCAATCCCTCCCAGCATCAGAGTCTTTTCCAATGAGTTAACTCATCTCATGAGGTGGCCAAAGTACTGGAGTTTCAGCTTTAGCATCATTCCTTCCAAAGTAATCCCAGGGCTGATCTCCTTCAGAATGGACTGGTTGGATCTCATTGCAGTCCAAGGGACTTTCAAGAGTCTTCTCCAACACCACAGTTCAAATCATCAATTCTTTGGCACTCAGCCTCCTTCACAGTCCAACTCTCACATCCATACATGATCACAGGAAAAACCATAGTCTTGACTAGATGGAACTTAGTCGGCAAAGAATGTCTCTACTTTTGAATATGTTATCTAGGTTGGTCATAACTTTCCTTCCAAGGAATAAGCATCTTTTACTTTCATGGCTGCAATCACCATCTGCAGTGACTTTGGAGCCCCCAAAAATAAAGTCTGACACTGTTTCCACTGTTTCCCCATCTATTTCCCATGCAGTGATGGGACCAGATGCCACGATCTTCGTTTTCTGAATGTTGAGCTTTAGGCCAACTTTTTAACTCTCCTCTTTCACTTTCATCAAGAGGCTTTTTAGTTCCTCTTCACTTTCTGCCATAAAGGTGGTGTCATCTGCTTATCTGAGGTTATTGATATTCCTCCCAGCAATCTTGATTCCAGCTTGTGTTTCTTCCAGTCCAGCGTTTCTCATGGTGTATTCTGCATAGAAGTTAAATAAGCAGGGTGACAATATACAGCCTTGACATACTCCTTTTCCTATTTGGAACCAGTCTGTTGTTCCATGTCCAGTTCTAACTGTTTCTTCCTGACCTGCATACAGATTTCTCAAGAGGCAGGTCAGGTGGTCTGGTATTCCCATCTCTTCCAGAATTTTCCACAGTTTATCGTGATCCACACAGTCAAAGGCTTTGGCATAGTCAATAAAGCAGAAATAGATGTTTTTCTGGAACTCTCTTGCTTTTTCCATGATCCAGCAGATGTTGGTAATTTGAGATCTGGTTCCTCTGCCTTTTCTAAAACCAGCTTGAACATCTGGAAATTCATGGTTCACGTATTGCTGAAGCCTGGCTTGGAAAATTTTGAGCATTACTAGTGTGTGAGATGAGTGCAATTGTGCGGTAGTTTGAGGATTCTTTGGCATTGCCTTTCTTTGGTATTGGAATGAAAACTGACCTTTTCCAGTGAGAGGCATTTTTATCTATTTGGTTCCCTGAGGTATCCCAGTAGATGAAATCAGTGATGAACACATAGCCCATGCTCAATGCAATAAATTAAGTAATTGGAAAAATCACTGGTAAAGAAATATAGAAAAATAAATAGATTAATAGAAATAGAACAGATTGTTGGTTACCAGGAGTGAGGTGTGAGGAAGTGGAAGAAATGGATGAAGCAGGTCAAAAGGTAAATCAATAAACATAAACAAGATAAAAATAACAAAATAAAAAGAGGGTCCACAGATTTTGATAACTCTTTGAGGAATATGAAGTAATACCAGAAATATTAACTGGAAATAACAAGATGAAGTATCACAAAACCACACCTAAGGGAAGAAAAAATATACTTCTCATACCACTTTTTTAAGGTATTAGAAGGGTGATTATCTAGTAGAATTTAGATTAAGACCAAGAATGTTGTCTTTGTTCAAAGTCCTATTAGAAATATTTTAAAAATTAGAATCCTTAGTAAGCTCATCAACTTTTGTAGTAAATTTAAAAGAAAGAAAGAAAAGAAAAAGAAAAGGGAAAAAAAATCAGGGACAATCTTTTCTAGTATAAGAAGAAGCTGGATCTCATATACACTATTGTGGGAATGTGAAATGTGACAGCCCAGTCACTCTGGGGAAAACAATAAAGTTTCTTAACATGAAACAAAATAAAACCCTCAAACAAACAAACAAAAATACAAATCATGTAGCTATCATATAACCCAGTAATTGTATTTTGGGGCTTTAATCCCAAAGAAACAGATTAACATTTCCATGAAAACCTGTGCACAAATATATATGTGTGTGCTTAGTTGCTCAGTCATGTCCAACTCTTTGCGACCCCATGAACTATAGCCTGTCAGGCTCCTCTGTTCATGCGGATTCACCAGGCAAGAATACTGGAATGGGTTGCCACGTCCTCCTCCAGGGGATCTTTCTGACCCAGGGATCAAACCCAGGTCTCCCTCATTGCAGGCAGATTCTTTACTGTCTGAACCACCAGAGAAGCCCACAAATAGCAGCTTTATTTGTAATGTCCAACTACTAGAAAAATCTAGGTGTTCATCAATGAGTGAATGGGTAGACATCTAATAAAGTCATACTGTGCAATACTACTCAGTAATAAGGAATAAATTATTGACACAAGCAACAACTTGTATGAATCTCCAGAGAACTATGCTGAGTGGAAAAGTTCACTTGTATAATATTCTTCAAATAACAAAGCTGTAGAAATGGAGAACGGGCTTCTCAGGTGGCAGAGTCGTAAAGAATCTGGCTGTCAATGCAGAAGATGAAAGAGGCATGGGTTTGACCCATGGGTTGGGAAGATTCTCTGGAGGAGGCAATGACAACCTGTTCCAGAATTCTTGCCTGGAAAATTCCATAGACAGAGGATCCTTGTGGGCTGCAGTCCACAGGGTTGCAGAATTGAACATGACTGAGCAACTGAGCACACACAGCACACAGAAATGAACAACAAATCAACAGTAGTTGATGGTCATGGAAGGGGTGAGAGTGAGAAGTAGGTAGGTATGGATTTAAAAGGGAAACATGATGAACCCTCATGATGGATCTGCTCAGTATAGTGCTGCATCAAGTTCAGTTTCTGGGGAGTGTTGTCCTGTTGTGGTTTTGATATTACCTCTGGGGTGGGGGGTGGGGGGCTGGATAAAAGGCAAATTGTATCTCTCTATTATTTCTTACAGTTGTGTGTGAACCTTCGGTTATTTTGTAAAAAGTTTATTTAAAACACTACCATGCCTATGAATATTTGAATATAAAACACAAATCAGAAAAAGAAAATTAATGGATCAAAACATTGCAGAGGGTATAAAGGGAATAATGATGAGCATTTAGGTCTATTTGACTTTATGGGTAATTAGGGTTCAGTTGTTTATTTGGTAGACAACTCACAAATAAACTTGTAGCTAATTTAAAGAAAATAGTTGTTTAACTCAAATTATGAATTTCTAACTTTTAAAAGAGTGTATAATCTGTTTATATTTTACTGTAAATATTAATAAATTGGGTTTGTTCTTTATATCATTTTTCTTTTTCATACTGTTACTTTATTTCTATAAATAATTTGTTTCATCTTTCTATTAAACATAATTTTTTCTTTTTTTCTCTTCTCTCCTCAGCTTGGAAGTCTTTCTTTTATTTACATTATTTTTATAGTTTCCCTTAAAATATAATTACACCTACAAAAAGTTAATATCACCACCATCCTTACTAACAACAGAGGCAATATATCATATTTTATTTGTGTGTTGTTTCAGAATTTTTCTGTCTCATTTGAATATCCAAATTAGTCAATATTTTTGTTTTCATTTTTCAGTAGATGCCTAGTTTTCATTTATGTTCATTTATTTATTTATTTTTGCTCACAAACGCATCTGATACTCCCTTCGCCTTTCTCAATCCTTTTTTTTTTTTTTCCCTCTCTAAACTTGCTTCCAAGAGGATATGTGAACTATAAACTCCTTTTGACTGAAAGAACCTTGAATTCACTCTAATTGTTAATGACAGATTGCTGCCTGGAGAATTCTAGGTTGACAGTTATTTTCTATCAGCGCTGTGAGAATAATATTGTTCCACATTATATTTTTTCCTTCTCTTTTTTTAAACTCTTTATCTCCAACCTTTGGAGTTCTATTATTTCACTAAGAATTTCTGTGTGTGAATTTAATTCCCTCTATCTTGCTCAGGATTTGGCCTGCTTGTAACTATCCAAGGATTTATTCCTTCATTGGGTCTGAAGAATTCTCAACCACCATCTCTTTTATATTCATTCTCTTAATTCACATTTATATCACCTTCTGAGTGTTCAATGATTGCTGTATTTCCTTATTTATGCTTATTTCCTTACTGCTCATTTATTTATTTACTTTTTTCTTCTCCATCTCTCTGCATTTCAAAAAATTATCTTATGTTTATCTTCAGTTCAACCTTATTGAATCAGTTGTTAAACTTATTAAGTTTTTAATTTAAATGATTTTATTTTCCTTTCTCAGGCATTATAATAAGTGCATTTGGAAAGCTGTTTTATTTTATTTTTATAGTATTCTTCTTTTATTTTTATTTATTTGGATTTTTATCCCTTTAATAATCTTAAACATATTTATAGTGTCTTTCATATTATCTTCTCATCTCATGTTCTTTGGACTGTTCACCCATTTGACTCTTCTGTTTGGTTTTGCCTCATGCCCTGTGTGGTTTGCAAGGTGTTTTTGTTGGCCCAATACATTTCAGGATTACTCTTTTTGAAATTTTACTTTATCCTACATTTATAGAGGTGGTTTTAGGGAACTAGGACCATTGCTCACAGGTGTTTTGGGATTAAATTCTTCTTTTGGAGATTCATTTTCAGTGTGCAGCATGTAAATGAATGCTGCAGATTCATGAGTGCTATAGATTTGACTCTCACTAATATTGACTTGACATTTCCTCAGGGCTTTGGGTGAGGTGTTTTTAGTCTCTCTTTTAGCAACAAGGCCACTATTCCAGAGGCTTTTTCAAAACTGAGAATCCTTAGTTTCAGTTTCATACAGGTTGTGTCTCATGCCCAAAGATGACATTATAGCCTTATCTCCTGACTTTTAAAGCGATATTTTCATTTGGTATCATTCCTGGCTAAAGCAGCATCAGCATCAGTCAGTTCAGTCACTCATTCATGTCCAACTCTTTTTGACCCCGTGGACTGCAGCAAGCCAGGCTTCCCTGTCCATCACCAAATCCCAGAGCTTGCTCAAATTCATGTCCATCGAGTCAGTGATGCCATCCAACCATCTCATCCTCTGTCGTCCCCTCCTCCTCTTGCTTTCAATCTTTCCCAGCATCAGGGTCTTTTCCAATGAATCAATTTTTCTCATCAGGTGGCCAAATTATTGGAGCTTCAGCATAGTATATTAGAAAATCAAATCACCACAAAACAATATCAGGACTACAAGCCCTAAATTTGCAATTGGTATGAGATACACATAAAAGATTGGTCAGCCTTAACTTTCATCTACGGATATTAGTTTATAAAATGTGAAAGATTTTTTAATAATATGTTCTTACATGTCAATCAGGTTTGTTGTTTCATCCTTTACACAAATGTGGTGGGGGAGTATCCATTGTGAAATCTTTAATGGTATTTTTGGACTTATTGACACTGATTTGTGTCTAGTCATTTTAGAATTCACATTTACTGCTTAGCTTTTGAGTGGAAATCTGCACTCAAGATTTCCAACAACAAGTTCCTACTCTGCTCCTTGCAACTTTTTTGTTCCCATATTTATATTCATCTTAAACTTCATTATGACTAACTTTCAATTGTCTATTTTTAAGTAAAAAATAGTAGTCAATTTTAGAAATCTCCTGTTTAGATTTCCAATCTTCCTCCCATGTTTTTAAAGTGATATCTGGCCTTTAATTTTTCCAAGCCAATCAATAGTTTACATAATTTTAAATACAGTAAATTTTAATGTCAAAGTCATGACATCAAACTTTTAAGGTTTATTTTAATACCTCTAGAATACGTAATCTTGTAGGAGCAAGCAATCCCATTTAAACTTCTGTGTTCTGGTCTTTCCAAAGTTGTTTCTTATGCTCATTTTGTTTCACTTTAGTCTCAGTTATTGGCAATAATATTTTTCATTGTTTTGTTTTGTTTCTTATGAATGGCTGATCATTTTGGGGATTTTGTTTGAATTTCCTTCATTTATTTATTTTTAATTTTTGGTGGTACACAAAGTTCTCTAGGGGTTTAGTTGCTCTATAGAACACGTATATACCTGTGGCAGATTCATGTTGATGTATGACAAAACTAATACAATATTGTAAAGTAATTAACCTCAAATTAAAATAAATAAATTTATATTAAAAAATAAAATTTAAAAAAGAAGAATGTAGGATCTTAGTTCCCTGACCTGGGGATCAGACCTGTGTCCCCTGCATTGGAAAGCAGATTCTTAACCACCATTCAGAATTCTTAACCATCATTCCACTAGACCACCACAGAAGTCCCTTTTGTGTTAATATCTAAGGCAAGTTGTTTGTGCCAATAAGATTCCCTATAACTTTGGTTCAGTCCCAGATAAGCAGTCCTTTTTTGTGATGTTTTCTGGCTGGTTGTAGCAAGAGACTTTCACACTTTCATGTGCGAATTTGTAAGCACTTCCTACCCAGGTCAATTCTATAAAAAAATTTACAATGTGGAGACCACAGCAATTTCCTCTGTTCTTGTGAGCTATCATCACACATCCCTTCAGCCTCACCATTTCCACAGCAGCTCTGTGAGTGACACTCCTGTATCCAGTTAAGTATCACATACAGTTTCAACTACACTTCTGATTTAAAGGATGTTAATCTCCAAAATGTATTACCAATTGAAGTCTAGTATATTAACCATTTACAAGCAGTGTACAAAGATTTTAATTTTAGGTCTTCTGGAATAAAAGGGAAAAGCTCTCACGGTTGACTTGTTAAGCTGAAACAGGAAAATTATTGCTTTGTATAGGTAGGGGTTAGATCATCACATGGGCATTTGTGTGTGTATGTGTCTATGAGAGGGAGACAGAGAGCCCTTCTCACAGGAACAAGGGTTCAGTCATGATACTCAATCAATAACTAGAGGATGTTGGCTGGCAGAATTGTATTCTCCATTATGATGCCATGATTTCTGTGGAATATACTGTATATATTAACATCTATATATTTCAATGCTGTCTCTAGCTTAATCTCACTGAATCAGTCATAATTACTCTGGAACTGGGGAGAAATAAGCCTAGAAAAACTACCAATTTAGCCCCCATCCACAGAGCAATTTAAGATTGTTTTTTTTTGTGCCATTCTAAATGCAAAATATTGCAGTTTACATTTTATTTATGGAAATATAAGTGTGCTAGCAATTTCTTTGCATAAAACAGATGTGTTTTTAGGAAAATATATACTTCCCATGTACCCATTTATAGATATATGGCTTCTCTTGGGAGCTGAAAACATTTCATCTTTTTCTCTCTCAAATCCCCTTAGAGTTCATTATTTGCTTACAGTTTTTATTTTCTTTTATAACAAAATAGAAGCATGTGACACAGGTTACTGACTCAATTAAGGCACTTGGCTTTGCCACTTGAGTTTCTCATCACTAATAAGTAGGATTTTTAGGCTATGTTTTTATCTTCAAATAAAATTTCAGGGTTGAAATTGTGTCTGTTTTTAATTAAGGATACATTAAATCATTTATACATGTCAATAAGATGAACTCTATGCATGTACTAAAACAGGTGAAAATGCCTACTTTTATCATTACAGTGCTTCATGATTAGATTTTCAAAAGTAAACTTTTTATGGACTTTGTAAGTGATTTCAAATTTTCTGAATTCTTATGGGATATGATCAGTTATGCATACATAAATCACATATGATATTTCAACTTAGTTTAGGTTTCCATGTTGACAAACTTGAATAAGCTTGGTTATCCACCCAGTCAAACATGGTAATGAGAAATGGCAAGAAAAGAAGATGGAATGTATCAGTTGAGTCCACTGACTTTTCCCTCTGGAAGTTCATGTTCCCCTTAATTGATCTGATACAGAGTTTTATGGACTTCCTGTTAGGAGATGCACACATCTGTTTCCCTCTTCACTCCCCAGTCAAGGCAAGGTTCCCCACTTCAAGTTTTTAGTCCAAGACAATTTTGCCTGAAAATCTGGTTCTATCTGAAAGAGCACCTGGGTGGGACAGAGTACAGCCCCTTCAGTTTTTCACACCCAATACTGATTGTCTTAACTTCTGACTGGGTTCAGATTCAGACTTCTCATTTATAATGTCGTGATGCCCAAGCTCTTTGCTAACTTTCCTCCATTCTTGTTTTCCTTCAGTTTCTGACTTCTTTTCCTCTTTTTTTATTCAGCCCTCCACCAAACCCCCAAAATAGTATTGAGTACTCCATATTAACACATGAGATATCCCTCTCAGATTCTTTCCTTCTTTATTATTATTTTATACTTTTAACGAAGCACAGTTTATTTACAATATGGTATTAGTTTTAGGTGTACATTACACTAATTCTATATTCTTTTTTAGATTATTTTCTCTTATAGGTCATTACAACATACTGACTATATAGTTCCCTGTGCTATACAGTAGGTCCTTGTTGGTTATCAGTTTTATATAGAGCAGTATGCATATGTCAGTCCCAACCTCCTAATTTATTCAACCCCTGACACCATCCCCTTTTGATAACTATAAGTTTCTTTTCTATGTCTGTGGGTCTATTTCTGTTTTGTAAATAAGATCATTCAGACTGTTACCTTCTTCCCTCCAAGACCCTCAGATAAATATGGTCAGCCAGCCACTTCACATATTCAAAGATATGGAGCAAAATCTTCAATTGTAGCAAACCAATATGTTTTCTTTAATGACTTTAGAATACATTGACTGTTAACCCTTCTGGGAGAGAAGAGCAGATGTTGTTCTCAGGATCCCTGTATCAAGAAGAGTTAAATCACACAAGGTAAAAATGGTGTAAAGATTTAAGACTCCATAAGGGAAATGAGATTTCAATGCTTTTGTTTTTCTGTCCTTTATCTTAAGAAATCTTCATTTTATTCTACAGAAATCTTTAGAAATGGCAGTTCTCCCCAGACTTGAATTAACAAAAAGCCAGTATTCTATGGAGACAGATACTAAATAATATACTTCAGGAAATCACTATCCAGTTCTATTTAGATGCCTACCTCTCTTACAGGACACTCTGCTCTCTTGTCTATACTCATCTTAGGCACGAGATAAAAGCTTCATTTCTTTTTAGTGGTTGGTCTGTGGAAAACTGTATCTTATTGTTGTAAGCAGTAGTCCACAGGCAAGGAATGCAATATTTAAGTCAGCCCTGAAGAGTGGATGAGTCTTTCTTTCTCTGTGCTACATAAGGCAAGCTTTATATGGTCATCAGAATTCCAGAAACCCAGAAGTAGAGTACAAATGCTGCCATTACCATATGATTTCAACTGAATGGAACTCTCTTTATTGAATGAGATTGGACATGAAAAAAATTCAGTCTGTTTTCACCTTTCCAGCTGCACCTCAGCTCAGCCTCAGTGTGAAATGAGGTATTTATTTTCTCTCCTCTTTTCTCCCTGTGGAAACTACTTTCGTATGACTCTTTAGTGTGTATCTCCTTCTACCATTCCAGATGCTTTTTTGTCAGTTCCACTCCATCTACATCCAAAGGAATATTCACTGGCTGAAAAATCCAGTGTAGGGTAGGGAGAAGAAAGTTCTAGTATTATCCATGGGTTCAGTACTGGATTTTTCAGACAGTCTGGCTCTCCTGATGACAACAGACTTGACTGAACAGGTGGCAATCTGCTTCAGATATTAATCCAATGTAGAAACTCAAAGTTTAGTTTAATATTTCTTCAGGAATAGAGAAAGGATATACCTACTTCTGGTAAAATTCTAAACTTGCAGCAATTTATCTGCTGTGTTTTTTCTGTCAGCCCTGAACACTGAAAGCTTTAAGAATCCTGGTGTCCAACAATTACTTTATCTTCCATAGATGAAATTTAAGCATAAATGTGATTAAAGTTCTCTGGGTGATTTCATTGTGCAAGGAAATTTGAGAAATATTAGGTGAAGGAATTTCAAGCACTTGCAGTTAGACTGCAAGGAGAAATATCAATAACATCAGACATGCAGATGACACCACCCTTAAGGCAGAAAGCAAAGAAGAACAAAAGAACTTCTTGATGAATATGAAAGAGAAGAGTGAAAAAACTGGCTTAAAATTCAACAGTTAGAAAACAAAGATCTCAGCATCTGGTCCATCGCTTTATGGTAAATAGATGGGGAAACAGTGGAAACAGTGACAACCTTTATTTTCTTGGGCTCCAAAATCACTGCTGATGGTGATTCCAGCCACGAAATTAAGATGCTTGCTCCTTGGAAGAAAAGCTATCACAAACCTAGTCAGCATACTAAAAAGCAGAGACATTACTTTGTCAACAAAGGGCCAAATAGTCAAAGCTATGGTTCTCCCAGTAGTTGCGTATGGATGTGAGAGTTGGACAATAAAGGAGGCTGAGTGCCAAAGAATTAATGCTTTTGAACTGTGGTGTTGGAGGAGACTTTTAAGAGTCCCTTGGACAGCAAGGAGATCAAACCAGTCAATCCTAAAGGAAATCAGTCTTGAATATTCATTGGAAGGATTGATGCTGAAACTTCAATACTTTGTCTACCTAATGAGAAGAGCTGGCTCTTTAGAAAAGACCCTGATGCTGGGAAAGATGGAAGGCAGGAGGAGAAGGGGACAACAGAAAGCGAGATGGTTGGATTGCATCACTGACTCAGTGGACATGAGTTTGAGCAAGCTCTGGGAGATGGTGAAGGACAGGGAAGCCTAGTGTGCTGCAGTCCATGTGGTGGCAAAGAGTAGAACACAACCAAGCTACTGAACCAAAAACAACAAGGGATGTATCATGAAGGTATATAGAAATTTTTCTGAAGGAATTGAAATCATAATATTTTAACCAGTGTTTGCTCCACTAGAATAAAGCCTATATACCTGCCCTTGACAGATGCTTACACCCTGTTACATCCTCAACCACTTAGAATCTTGGCCTTTTCCTTGCGAGATTGGTAACTGGACTGAAAACCTAGAGAAAATAGGCCCACTACATCAGCTTGCCAGTATGTTAATATATTATTTATGTGCCAATAACTCTTTCTATTGAGAAAGGGATTTGGGTCTCCTATGCTAGAGCTCGTGAAATATGAAATTATACCAAAGAGAGAGAAGGAAATTTCTAAAAATGTTCATCCAAGAGATAGTATAACTCAATAATCCTACTCCATCTTCTCTAAAAGAATGTCTTCTAAGGCCTAAATTGCTTAGGGTTGTTGATTTATTTTTTCTCTTGAGAAGTCAGAATAAATATTGACAATTTTGTCATCTCCTTCTACATTTTCGTGTCATTCTGTTCCCAATTTTAAAAGTATTGATAGACTCAGGCCTGGAGAAGAGATTTGTAGTTGCCAACAGGAAGGGATGTGAGGAAGGGCTGGATTGGGAATTCTGGGTTAGGAGATGTAAAAGATTACATATCGAATGGATAGACAAGGTCCTACTGTATAGCACAGGGAAGTATATTCAATATCCTGTGATAAACCATGATGGAAAAGAATATGAAAATGAATTTATGCATATGTATAACTGAATCACTTTGTTGTACAGAATAAATTAACACAGTACATCCACTATACTTTAAAAGATAAATTTTTTAAAGTATGATAAAAGTGCCTCAGTTCAGTTTAGTTCAGTTGCTCAGTTGTGTCTGACTCTTTGCAACCCCATGGGCTGCAGCACACCAGGCTTCCCTGTCCATCACCAACTCCCAGAGCTTGCGCAAATTCATGCCCATTGAGTTGGAGATGCCATCCAACCATCTCACCCTCTGTTGTCCCCTTCTCCTACTGCCTTCCATCTTTCGCAACATCAGAGTCTTTTCCAATGAGTCAGTTCTTTGCATCAGGTGGCCAAAGTATTGGAGCTTCAGCTTCAGCATCAACCCTCGCAATGAATATTCAGGACTTATTTCCTTTAGGATTGACTGATTCGGGCTTCCTTGATAGCTCAGTTGGTAAAGAATCTGCCTGTAATGTGAGAGACCTGGTTTCAATCCCTGGGTTGGGAAAATCCCCTAGATTAGAAGGGAAAGGCTACCATTCCAGTATTCTGGCCTGGAAAAGTCAATGGACTCACAAAGAGTTGAACACAACTGAGTGACTTTCACTCAGTGCCTAATTGCCTGTATAATATTCCCTCTCACCCTACAGATGACCATTAGTTTATTTGGTTGCTATAACAAAGTACCACAAGATGTATGGTTTATAACAATGGAAATTTGTTCTTTCACAGTTGTGAGACCAATAATCAAAATCATAGGGTTCATAGAGCCATGCTGTTTCTGAAGTCTCCAGCATGGAATCCTTCCTTGTCTCTTCTAGTTTCTGGAGGTGCTATAATCCTTTCCATTCTGTAACTTGAGAATGTGTTACTCTAATCTCTTTCCCCATCTTCACATCTCCTCTACATTTTTACGTCTTCTTCTTTTTTTTTTTTATGGGTCATTGTATTAGGACCCAGTATATTCCATCATTTAATTTAAATAATAACATCTACAAAGACTCTACTTCCAAATAAGGTTACTTTCTGAGATTCTCACTGAAAGTGAATTGGGGGAGAGAGGTACTGTGAAACCCAGCATAATGGTATAGTCTATGAAATTTCTCTTCTCTGAACTTGAGATTGAGCAGGACACTGTCAGCCTTCTGGGCACAAAATCCTTTCTGTGTCCCCCAATTCCTGATTACACAATAAAGGCTTCATGCAGCTTCCATTTCCTTCCCTGAGTTCCAAGGATCAGGTTAAAACAGTTGCAAATCAGGGAAGGCAGGGGATGCAGAGACAAGGGAAGGGCAGCTGAGAAACAAAGGTGCAGCATTGGGGCAGGGTCTCAGTTCCACCTCAGGCAACACACATATCAATATCTTTGAGCTAATGTGCAGATATTAAAACCCCCACCATGTGTAAGAAATTAACTGCATGCTGCCCACAAGCACAAAGACCCTCAGACCTATTAAAGTCAGAACATAGATTGATGATGTTGACTCCTACTTACTTCACCATCAGTCAGGAGAATTCCCACAAGCACTTCACACCCTCCTCTGAATAATTACTAAAATATTCCTTGTTACCCACTCCAAGGCAGGACACACAACGTTGAGTGCAGTGGCCCATTGTGGTCTAATTTGCTTGGCAAAGCAATATGCTATTCTTTTTTATTTCACTCAAAACTCTGTCTCTGAGATTTAATTTGGTGTCAGGGTACAGAGGCTGGTTTCAGCTTCAAATTTAAGCAATATTCTACTTCAAGGGAGATTCACACAGAGTGCTTGCATTTAAGACATATCCATTTACATTACTGTACTAAATGGGAGCATTTTTGAGGATGATTAATTTTTCTTTGTGGCCAAGAATATAATATAGAACTGCTAGATCCTAGATATTAAAGATCACAAAAATAAGATCAACCTGGGAGGATCTTCTCAAGAGTTTATGAAAAGGTGAAACTATAATCAAAATATCTAAGAAAGTGCAATAAATTCTGACAGGGGAATTTAATCAGATGGTGGTGTATTGTGCAGAAATACCTTCTACCTCATTATCTTTTTTTTTGTTGTTGTTGCTGTTTTTTCAATATTGAACATCCTTCACTTGGATCTGCCACAGTTCATAGACTGTTCTGGTTACAGAAGTCAGGGGGTAAACTTGTAATCTCCATGTTTACACAAGGCATTCTCACTGTAACATGCATGATGATATTTTCCATTCTATGCAATCTCCAGTCATTACTTCTTGAATCCCCTGCTGTTTCTTTGAAGAATCAGATAGAGAACAACAAGCAGATTTAGGTATACAGAGAATTACAGGAAGATCTAGGTGAAACCAATTTTTTTTTTTTTTTGGTGGGTGGAATTCTTTAGTTTGATACTTGTATCGTTAACTTATCTTGGTATTTGGATTACAATTTGATGATGGTTTGTTTTGTAACTGAACTGAACTGACAGTTTTGTAACAATTATCTTTTTTAAAAAATAAACCCAACCAGACCATTCATTTCTTTAGCATCTTGTCAAGCCCTGAGAGTTCATTAAACTTACTGATTGACAAACAATGCCAAGAGGCCCCTAGATATGGGGAACTTGATCAAGCCATTGGATATCCCCAAATCTTTGCTTTGTGAGTTGCTGAAGGCAACATTGAATAAATAGCACAGAAAGTAGCTTTAGATCCTTTTCTTACAAATCAGCATCTTGACTTCAGCTGCTTTTTGTAAAATGTACCACAAGAGAACATAGTGAAGCATGGCAAAGTGCAGAAATTTTATCTGCTAAAGCAGCAGTCCTCAACCATTTTGGCACCAAGGACCATTTTTTTGGAAGACAATTTTTCCACGAACAGGGGTAGAGGGGTGGGAATTGTTTCCAGGTGATTTTCATAAGGAGCATGCAACCTAAATCTCTCACATGAAGAGTTCTCAGTAGAGTTTATACTCCTATGAGAATCTAAGGCCATCGCTGATCTGATAGGAGGCAGATTTCAGGTGGCAATGCTAGTGAGCAATGTGGAGTGACTGTAAATACAGATGAAGCTTCACGTACTCACCTGCTACTCACTCCCTACTATGTGGCCAGGTTTCTAATAGGCCACGGACTGGTACTGGTGTGTGGCCTGGGGGTTGGGGATCTCTGTGCTAAAGCATGGTAATAGCATGCTGATTTTGAAACTTTATTACAGGAGGGTCTCTGCTAGATGTATTTACCTAAACTATCTTATTTACTCGTCATGTTAGTCCTTAAGCTGGTATGGCTGTTCAGTTGGTAAGTCATGTCCAACTATTTGTGACCCTATGGATTGCAGCACGACAGGCTTCCCTGTCCTTCATCATCTCCTGGAGTTTGCTCAAACTCATGTCTGCTGAATGAGTGATGCCATCAAATCATCTTATCCTCTGTCACCCCCTTCTCCTCTTGCCCTCAGTCTTCCCCAGATCAGGGTCTTTTCCAATGAGTTGACTCTTGGCATCAGGTGACCAAAGTATTGGAGTTTCAGTTTCAGCATCAGTCCTTCCGATGAATATTTAGTATTGATTTCCTTTAGGATTTACTGGTTTGATCTCCTTGCTATCCAAGAGACTCTCAAGAGTCTTCTCCAACACCACAGTTTGAAAGCATCAATTTTTCAGCTCTCAGCCTTACTTATGGTCCAACTTTCACATCCATACATGACTACTGAAAAAAACATAGCTTTGACTAGTTGAATTTTTGTTGGCAATGTAATGTCCCTGCTCTTTAATATGATGTCTAGATTTGTCATAGCTTTTCTTCCAAGGAGGAAGTATCTTTTAATTTTGTGTCTGCAGTCACCATCCACAGCAGTTTCGGAAGCTAGGAAAATGAAATCTGTCACTGTTTACACTTTCCCTCCATCTACTTGCAATGAAGTGATGGGATCAGGTGCATGATCTAAGTTTTTTGAGTGTTGAGTTTCAAGCCAGCTTTTTCAGTCTCCTCTTTCACCCTCATCAAGGGACTCTTTAGTTCCTCTTCGCTTTCTGCCATTAATGTGGTATTGTCTGCATATCTGAGGTTGTTATTTCTCCTGGCAATCTTGATTCCAGCTTGCGCTTCAGGTGGCCCCATATTTCACATGATGTACTCTGCATATAAGTTAAATAAGCAGGATGACAACATACAGCCTTGATGTACTCCTTTCCCAATTTTAAACCAGCCCATTGTTTCACGTCCATTTCTAATAGTTGCTTCTCAACCTGCGTACAGGTTTCTTAGGAGGCAGGTAACGTAGTCTAGTATTCCTATCTCTTTAAGAATTTTCCGCAGTTTGCTGTGATCCACAGGGTCAAAGGCTTTTGCATAGTCAATGAAACAGAAGTAGATTTTTCTTTTTTTTGATTATCTTGCTTTTTCTATGATCAAGCAGATGTCGGTAATTTGATCTCTGGTTCCTCTACCTTTTTGAAAACCAGTTTGAACATTGGAAAGTTCTTGGTTCACATATTGTTGTATCCTAGCCTGAAGGATTTCGAGGATTACATTGCTAGTGTGTGAAATGAGTGCATTGGTGTGGTAGTTTGAGCATTCTTTGGCATGGCCTTTCTTTAGGATTGAAAAGAAAACTGACTTTTCCAGTCCTATGTCACTGCTGAGTTTTCCAAATTTAATGTCATACTTAGTGTGCCATTTTAATAGCTTCAGTTTTTAGCATTAGAAATAGCTCAGCTGGAATTCCATCACTTTCACTAGCTTTGTTCATAGTACTGCTTCCTAAGGCCCACTTGACTTCATATTTAAGGATGCCTGCCTCTAGGTGAGTGACCACACATCATCATGGTTATCTGGTACATTCAGACTTTTTTTTTTTTTTTTTTTTTTTTTGTCCAATTCTTCTGTGTACCCTTGCCACCTTTTCGTAATCTCTTCAGTTTCTATTAGGTCTTTGCTATTTCTATCCTTTATTGTGCCCAGTTTGCACAAATGTTTCCTTGGAATCTCTAATTTTCCTGAAGGGATCTCTGGCATTTTCCCATTCTATTGTTTTCTTCTATTTCTTTGTATTGTTCACTTAAGGCTTTCATGTCTCTCCTTTCTGTTCTCTGGAGTTCTGCGTTCAGTTGGGTTTATGTTTCCCTTTCTCCTTTGCCTTTTGCTTCTCTTCTTTTCTCAGCTATTTTTAAAGGACTCCTCAGACAATCACTTTGCCTTCTTGCATTTTTTTTTTCCTTTGGGATGGTTGTGGTCAGCACCTCCTATACAACGTTATGAATCTCTGTCCATAGTTTTTCAGGCATACTGTCTACCAGATTTAGTCTTTGACTTTATAATCAGGGATTTGATTTAGGTCATGTCTAAATGGCCTATTGGTTTCCCTACTTTCTTCAATTTGAGACTGAATTTTGCAATAAGGAGCTCAGTATCTGAGCCACAGTCAGCTCCATTTCTTATTTTTGCTGACTGTATAGAGCTTCTCTATCTTTGGCTACAAAGAATATAATCAATCTGATTTCAGTATTGACCATCTAGTGATGCCCACTTCTAGAGCTGTCTCTTGTGCTATTGGAAGAGGGTGTTTGCTATGACTAGTAATTTCTCTTGGCAAAACTCTGTTAGCCTTTGCTCTGCTCCCTTTTGTACTCTAAGGCCAAACTTGCCTGTTACTCCAGGTATCTCTTGACTTCCTGCTTTTGCATTCCTATCCACTATGATGAGAAGAACATCTTTTATTGGTGCTAGTTTTAGGAGGTCTAGTACGTCTTCATATAACTGTTCAACTTAAGCTTCTTTGGCATTAGTGGTTGAGACATATAGTTGAATTACCATGATGTTAAACGGTTTGCCTTGGAAACAAATGGAGGGGTTTTTTTTTTTTTTTGGTCATTTTTGAGATTGCACCCAATAATTGCATTTTGGACTCTTTTTGATCATGAAGGTTGCTCCATTCCTTCTAAGGTATTCTTGCCCACAGTAGTAAATACAGTGTTCATCTGAATGAAATTTGTCCATTCTTGTCTGTTTCAGTTCATTGATTCCTAAAACATCAGTGTTCACTCTTGCCATCTCCTGCTTGACCACATCAATTTACCTTGATTCATGGACCTAACATTCCAGGCTCCTATGCAATATTGTTCTTTATATCATTGGACATTACTTTCACCACCAGATACATCTGCAACTGGGCATCATTTCTCTTTTGGCTAAGCTTCTTTATTCTTTCTGCAGGTATTTCTCACTTTTCCTTAGTAGCATATTGGAAACCTACCAACCTGGAGGACACATCTTTCAGTATCATATCTTTTTGCCTTTTCATACTGTTCACAGGGTTCTCAAGGAAAGAATACTGAAATGATTTGCCACTTCCCTCTCCAGTGGACCACATTTTGTCAGGCCCTGACTAGCAGGGACGTAACCTTCAGCTGCTCCACATAGCTGGATGACATTCTTGGTGTCCTTGTTATCTCACTGCTGGTCCTTATTAAGTGTGCAAAACTTCACTGGCTTTTGGATATTGGTCAGTGTACCACCTGGGGAATGAGGACTCCCTGCTGGAGTCACTGGAAAAGGTTTCCAGGAAAGACTGGATCCCATGTTGGAGGATACTTGGGAGTGGAGGGCACTCTGGCGTCTTCACTGCCATTTGCTGTTTGAGTGGGACCAGCCTGCCCCCCTCCCCCCCAGAACTGAGGACACCCTGGGCTCTTTGCTACCATTGGTATGATTATGAGTAATGTGAGGACGATAAAGCCGGATTCAGATGAGTTGAGTAGCTTGTCAAAAGTGAAGAAGGTGGTAAGGAAAACATCTAAGATTCATATGTAGTTCACTGTCTCGAAAGCCGTTTCTTCTCTTTTACCAAATGCTGTCCTTATTGGGCTAGATGATCTCTTGAGATACTTTCTAACCCTGATGTCTCTAATACTCCAGTGTGGTAACTGGTACAGAAAACAGAATTGATTTTTGGTTCACATCTGAGGTCAGCTTGCAATGGGCACAGTCTATTTTTATTATCCCTGTCTTCTCTGAGAAAGGAGACTGCAGGGATATGGGATGACCTTATAGCATCTTCCCTTCTCCATTGCCTTCCTGATGCTGCCAATAACATTAAGGTTTTTTTTCTCTACCTTTCTCACTTAAATTCCTTCCACCTATTACCTCTTTCCCACAAATGCAAAAGCAAAAGCTCTGACTTAGCTGTTCTAAGAAATTGGTATCTGTCTTGTCTAGAAAATATCAGGAAAATATTGCATTTTACGTTGTGTTTCTTGGAGTAAGTAAAACAACACTCATTGAGTGCCAACTCATCAGGTGTTCTGTTAGAATCATTTAATATATAATTTCACCTAATTGTCAGTAACAAAAGCACCAACTGAATTTTTAATAAAGCATTTTCTGAAGGCAACTCCAACTTACAGGCCTATAGATAGACATAATCCAGAAAAGATAAACAGAAATACTGTTTGTTTGCTTGACTTTGCTTCTACTCATGAGGAGTCCTACTCTCCACTCCCCAAGTTAGGTGTTCTTTTCAAAATGGAAGGACTGAAATCAAAAGAATGTAAACATTCTTCTCAAGATCAAACAGATTGTGAGTTTCATTCAAACTGAGTGTTTCTTGCTCTGGTATAATTCACATGGTCTCTATTTTTCACATTCTCTCTGTCTTGAAGTTGTTTACTCTGTGTCAGCCCTGTTCTAGGTACTAGAAACAAAGCTGAGAAGAAAGCCAAATCCTTGCTCTTAATGACCTAATACTCTGAGTGAGAAGCAACTGAAAATAAATGAGGAAATGAATATATAATGACAGATGACTTTGTGTCATGCTAGGTATTATGAAAAATACAACTTCATGATGTGTATTAGAGAGTGACCAGACTTAGGGTGTGCAATTCAAATGGGTTAAAGAGAAGGTATTTAATTAGAGGCTCATGTGCTAGAAAGAAGCAGACATAATATTATCTGCAGGACTGTGTTCTGCTGAGAGAAAGAGCTAGTACAAAGGCCCTGATGCAGAATTTGTTACCTGAAAACTGGATTCATCTCTTTGTAGGTGTTGAGCCAATAGACACAACCAATCCAAAGCTCAGGCTAATGAAGGATTTATTATTTCTTTCAGCAAGTAAAGAGAACAATAGGGATCCTTCCCAAAGCAGTGTTTCTACAAACAGCAAAATTGGGAAGATTCAAGCTAAGGCACATTCATGACGGAGCTTTATAAGAAGAGAATTCAGCATAGAACTGGGGGTAAGGTCTACAGAGTCCAAGCGTTAGCTGACTAAATTTAAAAGGGTCAGAAGCATCATTCCATTCTCCACCTAGGTTCCTGAAGAACTCAAAGTTATATTACTATGTATTCCGTGAGGAACCAGGACCCTTTCCCAAAGTTGCACTATTGTTTCTTGACTTCTCCTCTCTTGTTTACATATTCCCTTCTTTAAGATCATTAATTATTAGACCTGTTCAAGGACAAGCAGTGCAGCTAAGCTTAGATTACAATATGGCTTAGGTAAAAATGGGTCTCTTATGTCAGGAAATCTTTTCCTGGTTCTCTTTCTCTGGGGACCCCCTAACCCATCTACTTACAGAGTAAGCTGATATGTTCAAGATGCAGACAAAAGATACATTCAGAGAGTTTGAAAAGCTGTTCTCTCTTGTCCTCTTGTCATTAATGACAGTCACTGTAGCTTAGACTAGAAGGGGGGCTCATTCCCTGAACCAGCAGAAGGACACAATCTCCATCTGGGAGCCATGGCACCATTCATCACTGCTGCAGGGTGACTGCCCACTCTTTGCTGGGCAAAGGTTAGTTCTGCAAACAGAGACCAGTTCAGGCTCTCTCTCCCTGGGGGATCTCTATAACCCTCAAAGCAATGTGGTTTTGTTTTTAAATGACAGAAATGGCCTTTCATTGCATAGATTCTTAGCAAAAGTCATGAAATTACAGAAGAAATTGCCATAATTACTTGCAGGAAGCCCCAAAGGGGAGAAGAAATAAACAAAAGGGCTGGAGGAAAAGAACAAGTCATTTCAGTTGCCATTAAGCTGACTTTTCTTCATTTCCTGTAAGGTCACTTTCAAAACTCTCTTTGTACTTGGATTGGCTTACCCTGGTTGGTTGTTTACTATAGGAAAATTATCATCTTTTCCACCATTTCTCTAGTTAAGTCAGTGCTGTTGATGACAGTAGGGAAGATGAAGCAAAATCATCTGGGACCTTTCTCCCTGATGTAGTACAGGGTCTGGTAAATCACATTAAACAGAAAGCATAGAGGATGTCTTAATTCTGATAAAATGATCTACTCTTTCCTTTTCCCTTAATCTCTACTACCCCTGCCTTTGCAGGAAAGTAATGGATAAGAAATATATGATGATGTTAAAAGCAAAATAATTTAGGGTATTTCAGGTAACATATACCCCTAGGATTTGAGAAGGCAATGACACCCCACTCCAGTACTCTTGCCTGGAAAATCCCATGGATGGAGGAGCCTGGAAGGCTGCAGTCCATGGGGTAGCTGAGGGTTGGACACGACTGAGTGACTTCACTTTCACTTTTCACTTTCATGCATTGGAGAAGGAAATGGCAACCCACTCCAGTGTTCTTGCCTGGAGAATCCCAAGTATTGGGGAGCCTGGTCTGTCTATGGGGTTGCACAGAGTCGGACACGACTGAAGCAACTTAGCAGCAGCAGCAGCATACCCCTAGGATATACATTTTCAGTTCTGAAAAAGCTAATCAAGTCCTAAGGGAAGATTTTATGGTGTTGCCCTGACAGTGGTGTTCTGTTTTTGTTTCCATTTCAACATGCTTTCTCTGTTCAGAAAGTCATACATACAATATTTGCCTTACACAATATTATTAGAAATTCCATTAGAAATACCAGCCAGTCAACAGTGACACATATGCCAAGCACTCACTACATAAAAAGAGCTTCTCTTTAAATATTTTATCAAAGTATAGTGGATTTACAGTGTTGTGGCAATATGAGTTGTAAAGCAAAGTGAATCAGTTTTGCTTTTGTTCAATAGCTCGGTCATGTCTGACTATTTGTGACTCCATGGACTGCAGCATGCCAGGCTTTCCTGTGCTTCACCATCTCCAGGAGCTTGCTCAAACTCATATCCATTGAATGGGTGATACCATCAAACCATCTTGTCTTCTGTCATCCTCTTCTTTTCCTGCCTTCTACCTTCCCCAGCGTCAGTGTTTTTTCTAATGAGCTGGCTCTTCACATCAGGTAGCCAAAGTATTGGAGCTTCAGCTCCAGCATAAGTCCTTCCAATGAATATTCAGGACTTATTTCCTTTAGGATTGATGTGTTTGATCACCTTGCTGTCCAAGGGACTCTCCAGAGTATTCTCCAACACCACAGCTCAAAAGCATCAATTCTTCAGTACTCAGCCTTATCAGTTATATATATATATATATATATATATATATATATGAAAACTTACAAGATTTATATATATATATATGTGAAAGAAGACTGATGATATATATATATATGCTTATCAAAGGACATTCACTCTTACCCTAACACTGTGATCTCTGGGGCCTGAGACCATATATGGATGTAAGAGGGTGAAGTTATTGTCTTAGGGATCTTATACTACAGCAGCTCTTCCAAGTAAAGCTGAATCCAACCAAGAGGGTGGGGGGTGGAAAACAGAGTCACAGATAATGGTCCAACACACATGCTTATCATCTTTTGCCAAGAAAGATGCCATTGTTTTGGTATTTTTGAGTGTATACAGTCAATCAATGAAACATTTCCCAGTTTTACTTCCTAAATTGTCTGGTTCACGCTTGCTTCCACATAGATACCACTGCCTCGCTTTAGGGCTGGGACTGCAAAGATATCCAGAACTTCCTCCTGCCTCTGATTACTCACAGTCCCAATTAACACACAGAGAAGGTCTGGGTGTGGTACAGGACAAGGGGTCTGCTCTTGTTTGATGGTCACAGAGATGCCCACAGTGATGATAATATGAGTCAAAGCAACTGTGACCTACATATGTGTCTAACATAGAATGGTCACATTCTGTTACAAATTGAAAAAATGAGAGAGGTGAACAAAATCTTTTGATATTGTGGAGACCCCAGAAAATGTGAGTGGAAGTGTAAGATGAAGTAAAGAGGGCCAGGATAATTTTAGACTAGACTCCTGGAGGGGCTGAGAAGGAGATCAACATGCTAATGTGACACCCAAAGAGACAGTTTGCTGCAAGCGAAATTATCATCAGCAGCAAATTTAGCAACTCCTAACACCCAGGCTGTACCCAGACCAATGAAACCAGAATGATTAGGCCGGGGCCCAGGTGATATCAGGTGCAGCCGAGGCTGAGAACACATGAACTTGCCATTGTAAGTGGTGGAGAAGCCTCATACAGAGTGCTGCTTGATATTCAGCTGGCCTGTTTTCCTCTTTTCTTGCCCCAAACCCCAGGGATTTACCCAGGCTTCCTTTTCTGGGTAGTGTCTTTATACAGTCTAACTTGGGAACTCTCTTGTAAACCTGAATTCTTTCTTTGACTCTCCTAAATACAAAGGACATCAAATCTTTCAAACTATATAGACATAGAGGAGGAATAGAAATTCATGAAATCAAGTTAACAAGTGATCATATGTTACAAGGCTTAAGGATCCAGGAAATGGTTGCATGTGCTAGGAAAAATACTTTTCTTGCATGATTTCACTAAATTTTCACAATCATTCTATGAATAAAAGAACTGTTAATTCCTTTCTTTCCCTCTGCTTTTACAGATGGAGAAGCAGAAGCTGAGAAAATTTGAATAATTTGATAAAGCTCCTTTGGCACATCTGTAAAGAAGAATGAACATAAGCCCAGGTCTATGGAATTCATATCTGTGATTTTTACTGGCCATGGGGAATATCATAGGGTATGATAGTTGCTATCACTGTTCATTATTTTCCTTTTGATGTTGAAGCTGAAGCCTCAACTCAACCTAAACTTCTGACACCAACTCTAGGAAGGCATATGGTCCTCCTCCACTGTGGTCACTCATCCCAGAAGGATCATGTCTTTGAGGTTAAACACTGAAATCCAGGCAGAGCAAGACTAGCATAATTTAGTGTGGGTTTGGGGCTCTAAGTTTTCCACTTTTAAATTGTGTGACCTTGCATGAGTTACTTCTTTATCTCTCTCAGCTTTAGTGCTCATCCACACAAGGAGATTTTTAAAAAAGCATTGTTAATGAGAACTAAAAGAGAAAGCACATAAAATACCTATTAAAATGCAAATGTGTAATATATTCCAACTAGTTGGTGGTAGGTGGGGAATTCAATGGTTTATGTTTCAGAGATGCTAACCACCCAGGACACTTTAGGTGCAGAACTCTCTCCTGCTGTTTTGGGGCATTGCCTCACATGGGACTGTGATGGAATCACATGTAAACCTCAATCCTTGCCTGAAAAGGGACTAGTTTCCACAGACTCTGCTCCATGCCCCTAATTATTGAGACTCCTAAGCCATGAACAAATGTTTGAGAGGGAAAAGCAGCCCAACAGAAGTTTCTGAGAACCCAGGGTGAAAAAACAAAGGCATCACAAATGTGACTGTCCATCACAAAGGCATCCGTAGACAAAACCAACCAACTCAATGCCAGTGAGTTCCCGAAACTCTGTTAATGAGCAATGCTCATTAGGTTTCCATAATCTTTTTTTTTTTTTTTCCTGCTGATTAAAGATGTATCTATTTCATGAATTTCATGTTTTAATTAATGATTTTATGTTCTATATATTACTGTAGCTTATAAATTCAAATGGGCTCTTGGAGGCTCTTCAAGTAGGAAACACATTCCATAAATGTAAGATTTTATTAATCTTGATTATTAATATTTAATTTTAAAATGAATTATTAACCTCATTTTCATTCCACGTTTTTATGGTTTTTCTGGAACTCTTACTTTCTTTCATGCCCAGAGCACCTCACTCTTTTGGGGCTGTCATCTGCTTTGAAATGTTAAGATTTATGCCATCTTTGCATTCAGTTTTTGTTTTAGTGAGAGTTCCCAAGAGCATGTCACAGACACAGATTAGGGCTGATATGAACAAAAGTGGAAATGATTGAACAAATGTCAGACAGAAGAGTGAAGGTTGGAAAAACTTGGCAGGTAAATGTGCAGAAGCCAAAAGAGAGTACGCCTAGCACCCATACTCCAGAACTGTATGAGTGAGGGACAACTGCCCTCCTGGCTGAATGCAAGCCACTATCAAAGGCACCACCAAGTGTTCTGCTATGAACATGGGCCCAGTCTCCATCACTGCTCCCATTTGTCCCTAGCTTCTGATCTGATATAGAAGCATACACATTTGTCTCATTGACCCCTGGTCACATGCCCATGTTCTTATGTGAGAGAGGTTGAGAAGAAAGCATCTGGACCACTCAAACTCCTGCCAGGATTGCACTCCAAATTCACAGAGATTTCTGCTGTTGGAACTCCACAAAGGACAGGCATCTAGTGCAGTCTCCCTTGCCATTCTCACCAGGCTATAAATAGTAAAGCCTCATTGCCATGCACAGCAAGTACCTGACATACAAAACTTGAAGTTGAAAACTTTCAAAGGTATGAATGTGCTTCATCAACATCAGGTGTGAGTGAAATTGAGCTTGCCCTCCATTTCCTATTGCTGATGATCCTTCCACTCTACCATCTCCCACCTCCTCTCCCTCCTCTCATCAGTAACGCTTCTTGCTTGTTCACTTGATGCCAACCCCTGTATGCCAGCTGTTGTACTGTACTACTACACTTTTCAAGGCACTGTACTATAAGTTTAAAAATATTTTCTTTATTTTTTTGTGTTTTTTTCATGTATTATTTGTGTGAAAAATAATATTACCTGTTATAGTACTGTACTGCATAGCCAATTGTTAGTTGGTACCTAGGCTAACCTTGTTGGATTTACAAACAAATTGGACATAATGCCCTGTCTGACAGAACTCACTTGTATGTAGGGGACTTACTTTACTACAGTGTCTTCAAGATTAGTACTGCTATTCCTTCTGTTTGTGAGGGGCAAATTCTTTTTCTCTGTTAAGCCTTTTTTTCTTTGTTGTTTGCTTGCTTTTTCTTCTATTTTGGCAATGCTGAATATTAATAATTTCTCAAAATTAGTCTTGCTTTCCATGTGGTTAAGAGTCTGGGTTTTGGAGACAAGCTGCCTGACTTGAGATGTATCTATTCTCTCATAAGTTGTATTTACCTCAACAAGGCTATACTTTACATTTCTCTCCTGAAAATGAAAATAGCAATAGTAAATACTTAGGGTGTTTGTGAAAATTCAATGCATTAATACAGTGCTGCTCAGAGTGTGGTCTTTGATAGGACCAGCTACATAGTTAGCAGGGCCTAGTGCATGATGAAATTGAAGGTCCCTTCAACTGAAAATTCCACAGTTACTAAGAATTTCAAGATGGTGACAACAGAGCATTACACAAAGGATGAAATCCTTTAAAACATGTATACTATGTACCTACAGAGGTCACACATCATGAAGTGGTTTTGACTGTGCAGCATTCTTAAGTTACGGTCCAGAGAAGGTACACACACACAAGTTAAGAAGACGTCTTTATTTTTATTTTTTTTTTTTTTTTTATGGTAAGCTGTCAATGTCACGACATCAAAGAGTGTAATCAGTGGACAGGTCTAGTTGAATAGGGTAGAGATTGGTTTGGATGTTGTCAAATTTACATGCTAAGTTGTGTGTGGTATGATCTTTGCATTAATCATGGCCAGTAGAATTATTGTCCAATTGGGACTGATTAAAAATAAGATAAAATATGTTCTTTGTGACTCACTGTCTGAGGAGTAATATGCTAATTAAGCCAATAAGCTTATTACAGCAACTGACCCATACTTATATGTTCAATAAGTGTTAGCTGTTACCTGTGATTATTTTAACATATATTCTTTGGTTCTTGTGTGAAATGTATATATGTGTGTGTATGTACTTATGTGTGTGTAGGCATGAGGTGTATTTTTTCAGAATTTCCTTGTTCTAACTTTTACCCTTCTAATCGTGACTAGTTTGTTGTAACTGTCCACTTTCTTCTCAAACTCTTCCCAACTCCTCACCTTCTAACTGGATTATTTGCCCCTCATCTGCGCTCCTCACTTTCCAGAAGTATTTTCAAAGATGTGACTATTTACTGCACTGACCTCCTTTTCCTGAGATGTTTTCCTTCTCAAACACTTTCCTCTTTATCCAGGAGGATTTTGAATTTGAAGACCATATGTTTTCATTATTTGGAGCTGTTACAAACAGCCCGTTTTACTTTGCTGGTAATAGAATTAATACTGTCTTATTTCCATTGGTTGGAGTCAAAGAACTTAGCCCAGACTCTGCACTATGTCTCTTCCTCTGGTTGAATTAGATCTGTATCTTTTCACTGAACTCAAATATACCTGTGAGTACAGTAGGTTTTCAGGGAGTTCTGTGAGCACTTGTAGTGAATTATCAAAACTGAGGTTGGTTTTGATCATCAGTACTGCCAGCCATCAAACTTAGAGGACACAGAGCCCTCCAGAAGATGGTCCTCAATTTTGACAGATAATGCTCCTCTGAACAACATGATACTAAGCAGTTGTCTGAATATTACCCACTGTGGGGATAGCATAAGGAATCCAGTTAATCTAGAAGAGTTGTTTAGATAGGAATACCCATTTGTACCAAAGAGAAGCACATGAAAATAATTTATTTAACCTTAACAAAGAAGAATTTTGGTTTTTATCTATTTCTTTTTTTGTTTTGTTTTCTTTTCTAGGAATCTATCCTAAGCATATAACATGAAATTAGATAACAAATGTTTATTTTAAAATAGTCATCAAAGAATTATGTATAATAGAATATCTTAAAATAATGTAGATTCCTAACAATAAATGATCCAAATAAGTTATGATTATAGACTTAACAGAGTAATATTCAGTTATCAATGTTATTTATTAAGCATTTTTAGATACATGTTAAATGCTCATGAGATACTGATTAGTAGAAAAAGTAAGGTTCTAAATTTTTTTCATCATGTGACCTTAACGCTGATATTTTACTTTACCATGCTTTCCAAACTGTAAGTAACTAGAATAAATATTTTCGTAATAAAAATGAGTAAAGTCTCTCATAGTAGAAGATTTGGCATTGGATAATTATACTGAGTTTGGGGAACAGGGATGGATCATTTTCATCCTTCTACAGTTTTTCTACATGTTACTCAATGGTTATCGAAATATAATCTGAAGTACTTTGAAAAATGCTACATTAATATTTGTATTCTTGTATAAATATACGTGTGAAATTTCTCATTTTATTCAGTAAGTTATTGATGTTTATTTAAGAAAAAATTAAATTACCTTCTGTAAAATAATTACAACTGAAATAAGCTTAAACCAAGTTTTCCAATCATTGTATATAATTTGCCATTTCTGGATGTGCCTTGGTGTAAGCATGGATTCCCTTCTTTGAGGGATATGGTCATCTTTGAATTCTACATTCTAAAGGAATTAATTTGCAGCAACATGATAGACCTAGAAATTAATGCACTTAGTGAAGTAAGTCAGACAGAGAAATATAATTTGCATAACTTATTTGTTGAATCCAAAAAATGATACAAATAAACTTATTTGCAAAACAGAAATAGACTCATATTCATAGAAAACTAATGGTTACTAAAGAGGATAGCAGTGTTAGGGGATTGATAGGTTGGGGTTAACAGATACACATTATTATATATAAAAATAGATAAACAGCAAGGACCTTCTCTATAGCACAGGGAACTATACTTAATATCTTAATAATAACTATAAGGGAAAAGTATCTAGAAATATATGTATATATAATTTTTTTGTATATCTACATCTTTAATTCTACTACCTTTATTTTGCTACTCCAAATATTTCCTCTTACCCCAATGATGCAGCTTTCAGTTCTGTGTTCAATTTCTCAATACATTACCTCCCTCTCCCCCACCCTTTACTGACAATTCAATCCATATTTGGTAGGAGAGTTGTTTCTTCTGCTCCAGGTATTCAGACATATTTGCTCTCTCTGGTAGATAATATAAACAGTACTTCTCTGATTTCTATCATCCACCTTGTCATGTGCTTTCAAATCCCACTTACAACTCATTAAGATAATTGATTAACTTTCAAAAAAAATTTAGATATAGCATGCATTTTACTCCCTCAAAGAATATGATGACCTGACTGGTTTTTAGATGATATCAAGGTGCTTGTAAACACAAGTGCCTCTCCCTAGAAGATGGCATCAAGTTCACGGTGGGAAATAACAAACTCCATTTCAGAGAACAAGACAGAAAGGACCTATCCTGAGGAGGTAACTTAGGAAAGTCACTCCCAGGCATTTTCTGAGAGTGAAAGGTATGGGACACAGAAAAAAAGAGGCAGGGAGAAGTCTATGGAATATAATTCCTGGGGGAAAAGACAACTACAGCAACCAAAGGCCCGGTGATTTACAAGTCTGTGAAGGAAGCTACAAAGAGTGCTGAAATAACCAGATCTTGTTTTGTGTCCTGGTGGCTCTAACTCTTATTTGCTATATCATATTGAGCAAGACTGAGGAATGGAGCTTAGAGCTGTGGGGACAAATGAAGAGGAAAGGGGCAGTTAGGGTGAGGAGATAATCTGCTGACTATATATAATGCTCTATTATGAAGAAATCTGTGAGTTAAATATTGATAAATTATTAATTATTAAATTGTTAAAATATTGATAAAATATTAATTTATTAATTTAAAATAAATTACTTTTATTAATAACAAAAACAAACATAGTGCAGAGAATGTATAAGAAGAATTAGGAAGGTACTGAAAAGCAGATTAAATTGTTAGTGGAACAACTTAAGGGCCTGTAATAAGACAATAAGTGGTAGTAGCAATGAGACAGACAGACAACTAATAAGAAAAGTCAACTAGATTATTTGTTGAGGATAAGAATGACTCCTTGTGTTTTGGTTTAGTCTTGCCAATCATAACATCAGAGAAGAATGAAATTTTATGGAAGACAATAAAGAAATCTGTTGAGGTCATTTTGATCCAAAGGACTTATATATCATAGAGATGGAACTGATCTACAGATGGTCATATTTGTGTCTGGAATTCAAGTGATTAGAAAGTCATCCATTGTGTAAGAATGTAGGTCTACCTTTAGCTATGGAGTATGATGACTTCAGGTAAGCTGTAGGCAAGATCAAGAGGCCACTGACTGTTGTGACTAAACTTTCAATATTATACTTCTCAATACACTTTTCAATATACATTCTTTTCATTCCCCCACATAAGTGAACATTTTTTTTTTCAATTCACACCATATTAATCTTTCCCATTTCTACATCTGCAGTATTTATTGTGTGAATCAGCGAATTACTACATGGTGAATTGCAGAAATCTGTGTACAAGTATCTCTACAATTGGCTATAACCTTCTGGAAGGCAGAGCCCAAACCTAGACTTTGCTTCTTTACCCTTGGAGCCCAGATCAGAGTCTGGCACAAGCTTAAGAAGTGAGTGCAGCTAAGTGAATGCATTTGCCAGAAACTACTACATTTGCTGATAGCAGTTTCATTTTATGTGATTTTCTACCACTTCCAGGAGTCATTTCCAAATTCCTTAGCTTATAATAAAATTGTATGTCTGATACAACCAATCAAGTCAGGCAAAATTGCTGTTAGTGTGACTCAACCAATAGATGGGAAGATTTATAAGTGGAAAGGCATGAATAAATTAGTTCCATATTTGAAAAAATTCTCCACTTTTTTTTTTAAGTTAATATGAACTATACCATAAAGAAACATGTCTTTAGAGGACCAATGAGAAAGTAGACTCTCAGGGGAGAATGAGGGTGGCATTTGAAGGAGAGGAACAATTATTAGAAAGTGATACTTATGAACCTAGAAAGACAACTACTTCTCTTATGATTCTTTAAGAGTAAAATTAAGCTGAGACAAAATTCATTGTATTGACATTGGCTTCAGATCTTTAATAGGCAAAGTAGTTGCAGTAGAAGTATCCAGAATAATAGCGAGTAGATATAACATCCCCTGTGTTCTCACTTTCAAGTGAAGTTACCCTCTTAGAAGTCCAAAGATCACCACAGCAGAAAGAGATTCACCAGCTTTGTCGCAGCATCTGCAATATCATGATATGGTATGTTTGATTATACATATTCATTTGAATCTGTGACAATAGTCCAGGAAATGCATTTGTTTCAAATAAAGCAACTTGTTGAATCTCAGAAACATACATATCCATATACAGTACATGCCAAACAATGCAGTTAGTTAACCATTTTTAGGTGTTTTGGGTTTATTTTTTAGCAGATGATTTCCTTCTCTTGTGTTTCCTGCCTAGAGAAGCTCCTTTTGCATTTGTTGTAAAGCGGGTTTGGTGGTGCTGAATTATCTTAATTTTGCTTTCTTGTAAAGCGTTTGAATTCTCCATCAAATCTGAATGAGTTTTGCTGGGTAAAGTGTTCTTGGTGGTAGGTTCTTCCCTTTCATCACTTTAAATATATAATGTCATTCTCTTCTGGTTTGTGGAGTTTCTGTTGAGAAATCAGCTGATAACCTGATGGGAGTTCCCCTGTATGTTATTTGCCATTTTTCCACTTGTTGCTTTTAATATTTTATCTTTGTCTTTAATTTTTGCCAGTTTGATTCCTATGGGACTCCACGTGTTCCTCCTTGGGTTTATCCTGACTGTGACCCTCTGCACTTCCAGACTTAACTGACTATTTACTTTCCCATGTAAAAGAAGTTTTCAAATATTATCTCTTCAAATATTTTCTCAGGTCCTTTCCCTCTCCTTCTAGGACCCCTATCATGCAAATGTTGGTGCATTTAATGTTGTCTCAGAGGTCTCTTAGGCTATCTTCATTTCTTTTCACTCTTTTTTTTCTCCTATATTCTGTTTTTCAGCAGTGATTTCCATCAATTTTGTCTTCTAGAGAATATTCACTTATCTGTTTCTCTGCCTCTGTTATTCTGTTATTGGTTCCTTCTAGTGTATTTTTTATTTCTCTTTGTTCTTTAGTTCCTCTAGGTCTTTGGTAAACATTTCTTGCATTTTCTTCATTCTTTTTCTGAGATCCTGGGGCACCTTCATTTTCATTATTCTGAATTCTTTTTCTGGAAGTTTGCCTATTTACAATTCATTTAATTGTTTTTCTGGGTTTTTATCTTGTTCCTTTGTATGGAACATAATCCTCTGCTTGTTTATTTTGATTAAATTTCTATGATTGTGGTTTTTATTCTGGAGGCTATGAATTGTAGTTCTTGTTTCTCCTGTCTGAGCTCTGACGGGTGAAACTAATAGGCTTGTACAATCTTCTCATGGGAGGGACTGGCAGTGGGAAAAATTAGGTCTTGGTCTGGTGGGCAGGGCCTTGCTCAGTAAAGCTATAATCCAATTATCTGCTAACGGGTGGGGTTGTGTTTCCTCCCCGTTAGTTGTTTGACCCACTGTTAGCTGTTGTGATCCAGCCTTGTAGTCTACAGACTCTATGGTAATGGCAATCTCCACAAGGGCTCATGCCAAGGGGCACCTCCCAGGGCTGCTGCTGCCAGTGCCACTGTCCACGTGGTGAGCCACTGCCAACCCACACCTCTGCAGGAGACCTTGCAACACTAGTAAGTAGGTTTGGTTCAGGCTCCTGTGGGGTCTCTGCTCCTATTCCCTGGGTTCTGGTGTGCACAAAATTTTGTTGTGCCCTCTAAGTATAGAATCTCTGTTTTCCCCAAGTCCTGTGGAAACCTGCAATCACATCCCACTGGCCTTCAAAGTTAGAGTCCCTGGGGATTCCTAACCCCTTTGCTGGATCCCCAAGCTGGGAAGCCTGATGTGGGGCTCACAACCTGACAATGGAAGAAATTCTTTGGTGTTATTGTTCTCCTGTTTATGGGTCACCCACCCAGCAGATATGGGATTTGATTTTATTATAATTGAGCCCCTCCTACCATCTTTCTGTGGTTTCTCATTTGTCTTTAGAGTTGGAGTATCTTTTTTGTGGGTTCTAGAATCCACCTGTCTATAGTTGTTCAACAGCTAGTTTTAATTTTTGTGCTATCCCAGGAAGAGAGAGGCACAGGTCTCTCTACTCTGCCATCTTGAACCAACCTCTCCAATAATTTTTAAAAGTAGTTAAATACCATCTATCAGACATATATGTTTAAAATAAATGTGATTTTAATTACCCAACAACAATTGTTCTCAACCAGTAGGTAGAAAACACTCTTCCCCAAAAAAGTAATCATTTCAGGGGTAATATGACAATAAGAAAGTGTGTGTTAGTTGTGCAGTCATATCCCACTCTTTATGACCCCATGGACTGTAGCCTTCCAGACTCCTCTATCCATTGGATTCTCCAGGCAAGAATACTGGAGTGGGTTACCATTTCCTTCTTCAGAGGATCTTTCCAACTCAGGAATCGAACCCAGGTCTCCCTCATTGCAGGCAGATTTTTTGCCATCTGAATCACCAGGAAAGCTGACAGTAAGGAAGTATAAAATAACAAATATAATATTGTTTATATTTAGAATAAATATGTTTCATTTTCTTAGCATACACTGTGGAAATTAAATTTTATAAAATCTTCTTGATTGGACAACTGATGATTAAGAATACACAAGAAATACTGGAATAGACTAAAATTTCTTGCATTCAGAATACATACCATCAAGTTATTTTAAACTCTCCTTTCTTGTTCTCCTTTATGATACCTAAATAAGCTTGTGAACTCTGCATAGTAAAAGATCTGTGGTTGAGACTTATTAATTTGGGTTTCTCCGTGTTTCACTCTCAAGCTCTAAGAATGATTTTGAGGACACAATGATAACTAATGTAAAACCTCTGGCCTTAAGTTTTTCACACTCTAATGGAGAAGACAGTTAACTAAATAGAGAATTGAAGCACAATGTGTTCAGATTTCATTGCAGGGTACTGTGTCACAGGATATAGAAATACTTAATCCATATTTGATTTAAATGGGAAAACAATTGGTAAAGTAGGTCTATAAAGACTCAACAATGAAAGAATGAATAAAGAAAATTTGGTACATATATACAATGAAATATTACTCAGTCATAAGAAGGAACAATATTGTCCCATTTGTAGAGACATGGATGAACATAGAGACTGTCATATAGAGTGAAGTAAGTCAGAAAGAGAAAAATAAATGTTGTATATTAATTCACATATGTGGAATCTAGAAAAATGGTAAAGATGAACCTATTTTCAGGGCAAGAATAAAGATGAAAGCATAGAGAACAAACATATGGACACCAAGGAGGGAAATAAAGTGGTGGGATGGATTGGAAGATTTGGATTGACATATATACACTATTAATACCATGCATAAAATAGATAACTAATGAGAAACTATCGGATAGCACAGGGAACTCTACTCAAAGCTCTAAGGTGACCTAAATGGGAAAGGAATTCAAAAAAGAATGGATGTATGTATAGGTGATTCAATTTTCTATACAGCAGAAACTAACAAAACATTTAAAAAGCAACTATATTCCAATGTTGTTCCATGGAACAACAGACTGGTTCCAAACAGGAAAAGGAGTACGTCAAGGCTGTATATTGTCACCCTGCTTATTTAACCTTTATGCAGAGTACATCATGAGAAACGCTGGGCTGGAAGAAGCACAAGCTGGAATCAAGATTGCAAGGAGAAATATCAATAACCTAAGATATGCAGATGACACCAACCTTATGACAGAAAGTGAAGAGGAACTAAAAAGCCTCTTGATGAAAGTAAAAAAGGAGAGTGGAAAAGTTCGCTTAAAGTTCAACATTCAGAAAATGAAGATCATGGCATCCAGTCCCATCACTTCCCAGGAAATAGAGGGGGAAACAGTGGAAACAGGGTCAGACTTTATTTTTTTGGGCTCCAAAATCACTGCAAATGGTGACTGCAGCTATGAAATTAAAAGACCCTTACTTCTTAGAAGAAAAGTTATGACCAACCTAAATAGCATATTCAAAAGCAGAGACATTACTTTGCCGACTAAGGTCCATCTAGTCAAGACTATGGTTTTACCTGTGGTCATGTATGGATGTGAGAATTGGATTGTGAAGAAGGCTGAGCACTGAAGAATTGATGCTTTTGAACTGTGGTGTTGGAGAAGACTCTTGAGAGTCCCTTGGACTGCAAGGAAATCCAATCAGTCCATTCTGAAGGAGATCAGCCCTGGGATTTCTTTGGAAGGAATGATGCTGAAGCTGAAACTCCAGTACTTTGGCCACCTCATGTGAAGAGTTGACTCATTGAAAAAGACTGTGATGCTGGGAGGGATTGGGGGCAGGAGGAGAAGGGGACGTCAGAGGATGAGATGGCTGGATGGCATCACTGACTCTATGGACGTGAGTCTGAGTGAACTCCAGGAGTTGGTGATGGACAAGGGGGCCTGGCATGCTGCGATTCATGGGGTCGCAAATAGTCGGGCACGACTGACGACTGAATTGAACTGAACTGAACATACTTTGTATCAAGTATCACCCATACACTTGAGAAGTATGTGTTTTCTGTTCTGGTGGAATTCTCTGTAGATGTCTGTTAAGACTAGATGGCTTGTAGTCTTGTACAAATTTTCTATTCTTTTGCTGATCTTCTATCTAGTTGTTCTATCCGTTATTGAAAATAGGAAATGTTCCAATTAGTTTTGACCTGTATCTTTCTCTCTTCATTTAGGTTAGTTTTACTCTGTATATTTGGTACTCTGCTTTATGTGCACATGCTTATAATTATTAGTCCTAATGGGTTAGTCTATTTTTTTAAGAGGTTCCTTTTTATAATGTTTTAAAACAAAATCTATTTTTAACTTGATCTCAAAGTTAAAATTTTTTAATTGTCTAATATTAGTATAAGTACTCCAGGTTTTCTGTTGTTACTGTTCACATAGTAAAAGTACTCTATCCTTTTATTCCCAATCTATATTCTTTATATCTATCTCCTATAAACAGCTTATAGTTGAGCTGGGTTTCTTTATTTTTATTACAATTTGACAATCTCTGCCTTTTGAATAGACTGTTTAATTCACTCATATTTAATGTGATTATTGATATGCTCAAATTTATATGAGCCATTTAAATGTTTTCTTTCTATAAGTCTCATATCACTTTTTATTTCTTCATTTTTTGCTTTTTTTGCATTGAGTGTTTTTTTTTTTTAGTTGTAGCATTTTAGTTTCATTAATAGTTTTTTTTTTATTTTTTGATTTTAAAAGCAATTGGTGCAGGATGGACTGTATACATGTAACATCAGAATAAGCTTCAAATTTACACTAGCTTGAATCAAATAACACACAGAAATAGTGCTCTGATATAGCTCTCTTCTTTTTCCCCTCTTTCATGTTATTAGTGTTACATAATCCATTAAGGTTATGAACTGAACAATAGTTTAACATGATTATTACTTTAGCATATGCTATCACTTATTGAGCATATTAAAGTAATTCACTACATATGTATAGGTATCTCTCACCTTTTAAAAGTCTGTTTTGTGCCTCTTTGCTTTTATAAAAGGCCTAACAATTTCATACCTTTTCTGGAGTACAAACTTTACAGTTGGAGATACTTCTTTTTGAAAATCTTTCAAGTGTAAGATCTTTAATTTTTTTAATGTATATTTATTTAAGGGTCTTTGTTCCTTGATCCCTTAGTAATGATATTCCTTATACTTAAGAAGTTGAATTGATAGAGAAAAAGATGCAGAAGGAGTATATGTCAGACATAAATATGTCCATTGGTTAAACCTTGAGAAAAGCATCTGGATATGTAGATGTTATTACTTTCTCTTCCTGAGTCATTTTCCTCAATATGTTGGCAAACTCCTAACCATCCTGTAAGATCCAAAACCCTGTGAATCTTCTATAGTCTACTTTGCTGAAAAATTGATGTTTTCAAATTGTGGTCTTGGAAAAGATGCTTGAGAGTCCCTTGGACTGCAAAGAGATCAAACCAGTCAATCCTGAAGGGAATCAACCCTGAATATTCATTGAAAGGCCTGATGCTGAAGCTCCAATACTTTGGCCACCTGATGCAAAGGGCTGACCCATTAGAAAAGACCCTGATGCTGGGGAAGATTGAGGGCAGGAGGAGAACAGGGTGACAGAAGATAGGATGGTTAAGTAATGTCACTGACTTGATGAATTTGAGCAAACTCTGGGAGATAGTGGAGGACAAAGGAGCATGGGATGCCACAGTCCATGGGGTTGCAAAGAGTAGGATTCAATTTGGTGACTGAACAACAACAAAAGATTAAGTTACTTCCTTCTTACCTCCCACAGTAAGCACAGTAATGAAAAGTGAAAGTGAGTCACTCAGTCATGTCTGACTCTTTGCACTCCATGGACTGTAACCTGCCAGGCTCCTCAGTCCATGGAATTTTCCAGGCAAGAATACTGGAGTGGGTACCTGATTCCTTCTACAGGGGATCTTCCCAACCCAGGGATCAAACCCACATCTCCTACATTACAGGCAGATTCTTTACCATCTAAGACACCAGGGAAACCCAAGAAAGTGGGTAGCCTATCTCTTCTCCAGGGATCTTCCTGTCCCAGGGATTGAACTGATGTCTCCTGCCTTGAGGGTGGACTGTTTACCAGCTGAGCCACATTATACTGATATTATCTTTGTTGTTGATTTTGTTTTGATTTGATTGTCATTCTTTTTGTACTATGAACCCTCTGAATGCTAGTTTGAAGTTTTGTTACTGTATGATAACATATTCTATAAGTGAATCGAGGGAGGAACACATGAAGGAAAGAATGCCACACTGAAATAATAGAACTCAAGAGGGAGATGTTGGACCCAGAAACTTGAGCTATGGAACTCGGACACAGTTGTCAGTAAGATTCTCCCACAGTAAAAGAAAAAAAAAAAAAAAAAAAAAAAAAAAAATTCCAGATCCTCTTATTTCTGGGAGATAAAAATGGTTTGTATAGAAACTTATTGCTATTCCTAGAAACAAAAGTCTACTTAAGTCAGTTATTGTTGTTCAGTCACTAAATCATATCTGACTCTTTGTGACTCCATGGACTGAAGCACGCCAGGCTCCCTTGTCCTTCATTATCTCCTGGAGTTTGTTCAGATTCATGTCCATTGAGTCAGTGATGCTATCTAACCATCTCATCCTCTGTCATCTAAGTCTCATCCTCATCTAAATCAGTAGAGAGAAGTGAATTTGAAAGTGTTTGGAAGTCAGAAGACAAGAATCTAATACTTACTATGCTAGGATATATAGCACAGAGTTTTGGTTATAATCTTTTAAGGGAAGACTAGAAAAATTCTATTATTTGATGAAAGTTGTCATTAGCTTAAAATTGTAAATGACACACTTGCACATATCTGGTACTCTAAGGAACAAATTGAGGTACAATTTCCAAGCATATTACCTTGTATCCTAATTCCTGAAGATGAGAGGAAATTTTGTCCTCACTTGTTTCCTGAGGACCCTAAACGCGAGTGATTCACATTGCAGGTTAAGTTCCAGAGATTCTTTGTGGTAGAAGACTTTGTTTCTTCTCTAGTTAACTGTATTTATATCCTGCAATGAATGATTTTTTTTTTTTTTTAATCACACAAGGAATCTGGGAAAGCAAGAGCAGATGAAGAGGACTGCCATAGACCAAGTGAAATAGCCTGGATGATTGTGATTATCATTGTTAACCCTCATCTCTTTCAAACGCATGGCCAGTGAAGCCATTTTAATAGCTTGAAGTTGTTCATATTTACATTACAGAAGTCAGCAAAGCTATTAATCTGTTCTTTCTCCCTCTAGTTGACCACACCCCTGAAATTTCTTGGAACAAAAGAGAGTCTGTTACATATGGCAAAAGAATGGAACTGCTTCTTAGTTGCAATTATATGATACTTTTAACTTGTGATATTTTAAAGTGTACTGGACTGTGGTTCAGGATGTGAATTATTATATTGATTTTGCTATCTCTGTCACCTAATATAAACGATTTTATCACCCTTGTATTCTATATATCAGGTTTGTTTTTTTTTTTTCCTTACTTGTTTTATTTATTTGTTTGGCTGTTCATAGTGTTAATTATGGCACACAGGACCTTTGCTCTTTGCTGTGGGGGTAGGAGGGCTCTTAGCTGTGGCATAAGGGATTTAGTTCCCTGACTAGAGATCAGATCTGGGCCCCCTGCATCGGTAGTATGGAGTCTTAATCACTGGACCACCAGGGAAGTCCCATATCACAGTTTTTGAATGAAGAGATTAGACTAAATTGTGCCCTAAAAGTATTCAGTTCTACTGATTTTAACTCTAGGCTTAGAAGAAATATGTTCTGGAGCTACTTGCCTCACAAGACATGCAACATTATTTAATAGAAAAAAAAAAAAAAGAGTCCTGTTAATGTCTCTTAAGAGAACAGATATTAGCCTATATTGATACAAGAACATTCCTTTTAAGCAGACCTAGAGGAGAGTGAAAAAGTTGACTTAAAGCTCATCATTCAGAAAACTAAGATCATGGCATCTAGTCCCATCACTTCACAGCAAATAGATGGGAAAACAATGGAAACAGTGTCAGACTTTATTTTGGGGGGCCCCCAAAACACTGCAGATGTTGATTGCAGCCATGAAATTAAGACATTTACTACTTGGAAGGAAAGTTATGAAAACCTGGATAACATATTAAAAAGCATGGACATTACCTTGCCAACAAAATGTCCATCTAGTCAAGGCTATGGTTTTTCCAGTGGTCATGTATGGTTGTGAGAGTTGGACTGTGAAGAAGGCTGAGCACCAAAGAATTGATGCTTTTGAACTGTGGTGTTGGAGAGGACTCTTGAAAGTCCCTTGGACTGAGAGGAGGTCCAACTAGTCCATCTGAAAGGAGCTCGGTCCTGGGTGTTCATTGGAAGGACTGATGCTAAAGCTAGAACTCCAATACTTTAGCCACCTCATGCGAAGAGTTGACTGATTTGAAAAGGCCCTCATGCTGGGAGAGATTGGGGGCAGGAGGAGAAGGGGATGACAGAGGATGAGATGACTGGATGGCATCACAGACTCGTTGGACATGAGTTTGTGTGAACTCCAGGAGTCGGTGATGGACAGGGAGGCCTGATGTGCTGCAATTCATGGGGTCGCAAAAAGTCGGACATGACTGAGCGACTGAACTGAATTGAGTTGAACTGAACTGAGTTATCTCTACAGGTGAGAGAAGTTTTTTCCATAGCTTTTTAATCCCTTTAATGTTTATTTCCAGTTCAATATTTCTCCAGCCTTTCATCTGTTTATTTTGATTCCTTTGAAATCATTTTGCTATTCACATTGCTTTTCTTTTTTTCACAAGCCTCCTCTGCAGATGGCTGGAATCAATTCTTATCTGTACTGCAATTAAAAGAATGAATCATCATTTATTCTCAAATGCTCATTATCTTAAGTTTTATTTTCATCCCTAATTTCTTTTTCTTATTTCCCCATGTTTACATTTGTGTAAAGACTTTGCAGAAAATTATAGTTGATTTATTCAATTATTTCTGCTTAACTAATGAGGCAAGCATTTCTTCTGCAGTTTGTATGGGCAAGAACACTGGCCCTAGGCAAAGTTGCAGAGTAGCTGAAGCTTGTCTTCATCACTCTCTCTCTCTCTTTCTTTTATTTCTGATACTCATTATAATGAAAACAATAGACAATAATAATAAACTATCACTATTAATTGAGTTCTTACTATGTACAAGACACAGTCTCATGGCATTATGAGATTAGCCTCTTCCTCACCCTGGCAGGCAGCTTCCTCTATTCTCATCCTGATCTCCCCCATTCTGGACCTTGGCACTTATTTTATCAAGGGAACAACCAGATATCTGACCTGGCTACTCCTTTAAGGCCTCCTCCAGTTCACAGTTTTCAAATTTCTTAGCTTCTCCCTCCTGTCTCAATGATATAATTTCAGCTGCCTCTCATTAAAAACAAAAACAAAAACAAAAAAACACAACTCAGCATTATAATGGGAAAAGATTTTGAAAAAGTTTAAATCATAATAAATTTTTATTCAATAAAAAAATTAAATACAACTGAAAACAAAATACTACATATCAAAAGAGATTTTGCTTTAAGAGATCAGAGGGCATCGTAGGTCAAAGGTAGCCAACAACCTGCTCCCTTGTGGTAGTTTGGACATTCCAGAAACATATATTGATACAGTTTAAACTGTAAGGTGTTGCTAGGAATTAACACCTGTGAAAGGAAAAGTTGAATTGTAATGCAGGTCTAGAAAACCTGTCATACTGCTGCGGAACTCTGGAGTGTATACTGGCTGGTAGAGTTGTCTCATGTAGAATCAAAGGGTCAGTCCTGGATATCCCAACTTTGCTCAATGACCACGAGGGGCTTCCCTAGGAAGAGAATGCTTTTAGGTGAGGCTAGTCTCACAAGCTGAAGCCCAGTACATAATGGATGGCAACTGGATTCACTTTCAGAAGAGGGATAAATTGAAATGTTCACAGTTATCCAAAATGCTATCATTTTATATTGCTGAATTTGAAAATGCTGTTCTGTCTTCCTGGAATTTCCAAAATATTCCATCCTCCATTTCCTTCAACATCACATATATAGGAAAACAGTATGGAGATCCCTTAAAAACTAAAAGCATAACTACCATATGAACGAACAGTCCCACTCCTGGGCATATATATAGAGAAAACCATACTTCAAAAGGATACACACATTTCAATGTTCATTGCAACTCTTTTTACAATAGCCAAGACATGGAAACAAACTACATGCCTATTGACAGATAATTGGATAAATATGGAATATTACTCAGTCATAAAAAAGAATAAAATTAAATAATGTCATTTGCAGCAATATAGATGTACCTAGAGATTACTATACTAAGTGAAGTATGTCAGACAAAGAATACCGTATGATACCATCTGTATGTGGAATCTAAAGTATGACACAAATGAACTTACTTACAACATAGAAATAGACTCATAGACATAGAAAGCAAATGTATGGTAACCAAAGGGGAAAGGTGGAGCAGAGGAACAAATTGGCAAATTAGGGCAGACACGTTCACATTACTGTATTTAAAACAGATAACCAACAAGAACCATATATATATGGGGCGGTCCTAAGATGGTGGAGGAGTAGGATGGGGAGACCACTTTCTCCCCCACAGATTCATTGAAAGAACATTTGAACGCTGAGCAAATTCCACAAGACAACTTCTGAATGTTGGCAGAGGACATCAGGCATCAGGAAGGCAGCCCAGTGTTGTCGAAAGTAGGTAGGACAAAATAAAAAAGATAAAAAGAGAGACAAAAGAGGTAAGGGTGGAGATCCACCCCAGAAAGGGAGTCTTTTTTAAGAGAGAAGTTTCCAAACACCAGGAAACACTCTCAATGGTGGGTTTGTGGTGAGCCATGGAATCTCAGAGGGCAAACTAACTGGGAGGAAAAATAAGTAAATAATAAATAAATAATTAATAAATAATTAATTAAAACCCACAGAGTATGTGCCTAACACCAACTCCCAGCGGAGAAGCAACCCAGACGCTCACATTCACCACTAGCAAGTGGGGGCTGGACAGAGGCGCAGGCTGAATTGCTTAGGGTAAGGACCAGGCCTAAATGCACTGAGGACAATCAGAGGGAACTAACTGGAGATAGCAAATCAGACGGTGGGATAGCTATAAACTGGAAAACTCTGAAAGAGATGGGAATACCAGACCACCAGACCTGCCTCTTGAGAAACCTATATGCAGGTCAGGAAGTAACAGTTAGAACTGGACATGGAACAATAGACTGGTTCCAAATAGGAAAAGGAATACATCAAAGCTGTATATTGTCACCCTGCTTATTTAACTTATATGCAGAGTACATCATGAGAAACGCTGGACTGGAAGAAGCACAAGCTGGAATCAAGATTGCTGGGAGAAATATCAATAACCTCAGCCATGCAGATGACACCACCCTTATGGCAGAAAGCAAAGAGGAACTAAAAAGCCTCTTGATGAAAGGGAAAGAAGAGAGTGAAAAAGTTGGCTTAAAGCTCATCATTCAGAAAACTATGATCATGGCATCTGGTCCCATCACTTCATGGGAAATAGACGGGGAAACAGTGGAAACAGTGTCAGACTTTATTTTTTGGGGCTCCAAAATCACTGCAGATGGTGACTGTAGCCATGAAATTAAAAGACGCTTACTTCTTGGAAGAAAAGTTATGACCAACCTAGATAGCATATTAAAAAGCAGAGACATTACTTTGCCAACAAATGTCTGTCTAGTCAAGGCTATGGTTTTTCCAGTGGTCATCTATGGATGTGAGAGTTGAACTGTGAAGAAGTCTGAGTGCCAAAGAATTGATGCTTTTGAACTGTGATGTTGGAGAAGACTCTTGAGAGTCCCTTGGACTGCAAGGAGATCCAACCGGTCCATTCTAAAGGAAATCAGCCCTGGGTGTTCTTTGGAAGGAATGATTCTAAAGCTGGGACTCCAGTACTTTGGCCACCTCATGCAAAGAGTTGACTCACTGGAAAAGACTCTGATGCTGGGAGGGATTGGGGGCAGGAGAAAAAAGGGGATGACAGAGGATGACATGGCTCAATGGCATCACTGACTTGAAGGACATGAGTTTGAGTGAACTCCGGGAGTTGGTAATGGACAGGGAGGCCTGGCATGCTGTAGTTCATGGGGTCTCAAAGAGTCGGACATGACTGAGAGACTGAAGTGAACTGAACTGAAGACACTGCCAGGCCCACTAACGGAACAGAGGACTGAGCAGAGCTAGCCAGCTGTGGACCGGCCCATCCCCTGCTGGAGACACACAGATGAGGGCATCCAGAGCTGGAAGGGGGCAATTGGAGCCTTAGAGAGGCATCCTCTACCAAACTGAAAGCAGGCTTGGTTGCTAACCAGGACTTCCTGGGATTCTGGACGGTTGACATCAGCTGGCAGGGTCATAGCCAGAGATCAGCTCCATAGAAGAGAACAGCTGAGATGGTGCTCCCATTGTACACCCAGAAAACCAAGTGACTGGGATGGGTAAGGTGATAAGATACAACCTCCAACTGGGGGCGGCTGTGCTTGCCAAGCACCTGGTCACCTGAGCTGCTCAGACCTGAGAAGGGCACAAAACGCAGGCCCAACCAAGTCCAAGCCTTTGTGGAGTACCGGAGAACCTGAACCTGTGTGGCTTAAACCTGGGAAGTGCCTACAACTCAGGGCCAGCCTCAGACAGTTCCCAGCAGAGGAACCTAGGACCTGAGCAGTGTAAACTGGGAAAGCACACATGCTGTGAGCGGGGGCAAAGCCAGTGTGATGAGACACTGTGAGCACTCCCCACACACACCAGTAATATTTGATTGCAGTGTTCCTCCGTCTCCACAGCATGACTGAACAAGTGAGCTTAAAAAAAATGGTGACCACCACCGCCCCCTTGTGTCAGGGCAGAAATTAGACACTGAAGAGACTGGCAAAGAGAAGAAGCTAAAATAAACAGAGGGAACCACTTTGGAAGTGACAGGTGCTATAGATTAAAACCCTGTACTTAGCACTGACTGCATAACAAGGGGCCTATAGATCCTGAGAAGTATAAGCCAGATCAAGGAACTATCTGAAAATGAACTGGCCCACACTGTCCGCAACAGCTCCAGAGAAAATTCTAGATATATTTTTATTATCATTTTAATTTTTTTAAAGATTTTTAAAGTCCTCTATTACTTCTTTAATTTTCATTTTTATAACCAACTATTACCTTGCCAAAAAAACCATATTTTTAAAGTAAACTTCATATATATATATTATAATTTTTGTGACTATGTTTTTTTCTTTAATATTGTATTTTTGAGAATCTAATCTCTACTCTAGATTTTTAATCTGTGCTTTTTGGTATTTGTTATCAATTTTGTACCTTTAAGAACCCAATCTTCAGTACCCATTTCTACTTGGGAGTAAGATTACTGACTCAATTGCTCTCTCCCTCTTTGGACTCTCCTTTTTCTCCACCAGGTCACCTCTATTTCCGCCCTCCCCCTTCTCTTCTCTATTCAACTCTGTGAATCTCTATGTGTGTTAAAGGCTATGGAGAACACTTAGGGAACTGATTACTGGCTGATCTGTCTCTCTCCTTTTGATTCCCTCCTCTATCCTCCTGGCCACCTCTGTCTCCTTCCTCCCTCTTCTCTTCTCTGTGTAACTCCGTGAGTATCTCTGAGGGATCCAGACCTTGGAGAACACATAGGAAAGTGATTACTGGCTAGCTTGCTCTCTCCCTTTTTGATTCCCCCTCTTCTCCTCCTGGTCACCTCTATCTCCCTCCACCCTCTTCTCTTTTCCATGTAACTGTGTACCTCTCTGGGTGTCACTCACTGTGGAGAAACTCTTCATCATTAACCTAGATGTTTTGTTATCAGTTCTGTACAGATGGAAAAGTCTTGAGGCCACTGTCAGAATAAGACTGAAAATCAGAGGCAGGAGGTTTAAGTCCAAATCCTGAGAACACCAGAGAACTCCTGACTCCAGGGAACATAAATCAATAGGAGCTCATCTAAAGCCTCCATACTGACACTGAAATCAAGCACCACCAAAGGGCCAACAAGTTCCAGAGTAAGACATACCACACAAATTATCCAGCAACACAGGAACAAAGCCCTGAGCTTCAATATACAGGCTGCCCAAAGTCACACCAAACCCACTGACATCTCAAAACTCACTACTGGACACTTCATTGAACTCCAGAGAGAAGAAATCCAGTTCCACCCATCAGAACACCGACACAAGCTTCCCTAACCAGGAAACCTGCCAAGCCACCCATCCAACCCCACCCACAGTGAGGATCCTCCACAATAAAGAGGAACCACAAACTTCTGGAATACAGAAAGACCACCCCAAATACAGCAATATAAACAGGATGAAAAGGCAGAGAAATACCCAGCAGGTAAAGGGACAGGATAAATGCCCACCAAACCAAACAGAAGAGGAAGAGATAGGGAATCTACCTGATAAAGAATTCTGAATAATGATAGTGAAAATGATCCAAAATCTTGAAAACAAAACGGAGTTACAGATAAATAGTCTGGAGACAAGGATTGAGAAGATGCAAGAAATGTTTAACAAGGACCTAGAAGAAATAAAAAAGAGTCACTATATAATGAATAATGCAATAAATGAGATCAAATACACTCTGGAGGGAACCAAGAGTAGAATAATGGAGGCAGAAGATAGGATAAGTGAGGAAGAAGATAGAATGGTAAAAATAATTGAAACAGAGGAAAAAAGAAAAAAGAATTAAAAGAAATGAAGACAATCTCAGAGATCTCTGGGACAATGTTAAAAGTCCAAACATTTGAATCACAGGAGTTCCAGAAGAAGAAGACAGAAAGAAAGACCATAAGAAAATACTGGAGGAGATGATAGTTGAAAACTTCCCTAAAATGGGGAAAGAAATAGTCACCCAAGTTCAAGAAAACCAGAGAGTACCAAACAAAATAAACTCAAGACAAAACACCCCAAGACACATATTAATCAAATTAACAAGGATCAAACACAAAGAAAAATATTAAAAGCAGCAAGGGAGAAACAACAAATAACACACAAGGGGATTCCCATAAGGATAACAGTTGATCTTTCAATAGAAACTTTTCAGGCAAGGAGGGAATCGTAAGACATATTTAAAGTGATAAAAGAAAAAAAAAAAAAAAAAAAAACCTACAACCCAGATTACTATACCCAGCAAGGATCTCATTCAAATATGAAGGAGAAATCAAAAGCTTTACAGATAAGCAAAAGCTGAGAGAATTCAGCACCACCAAACCAGCTCTCCAACAAATGCTAAAGGATCTTCTCTAGACAGGAAACAAAGAAAGGGTATATAAACTTAAACCCAAAACAATAAAGGAAATGGCAAAGGGATCATACTTATCAATAATTACATTAAATGTAAATGGGTTGAATGCCCCAACCAAAAGACAAAGACTGGCTGAATGGATACAAAACAAGACCCTTATATATGTTGTCTACAAGAGACCCACCTCAAAACAAGGGGCACATACAGACTGAAGGTGAAAGGCTGGAAAATGTATTCCATGCAAATAGAAACCAAAAGAAAGAAGGAGTAGCAATACTCATATCAGATAAAATAGACCTTAAAATAAAGGCTATGAAAAGAGACAAAGAAGGACATTACACAATGATCAAAGGATCAATCCAAGAAGAAGATATAATAATTATAAATATATAAGCACCCAACATAGGAGCACCACAATATGTAAGACAAATGCTAACAAGTATGAAAGGGAAAATTAACAATAACACAATAATAGTAGGAGGCTTTAATATGCCACTCACAGCTATGGATAGATCAACTAAACAGAAAATTAACAAGGAAACACAAACTTTATATGATACAATAGATCAGTTAGACTTAATTGATATCTATAGGACATTTCACTGAAAAACAATTAATTTCACTTTTTTTCAAGTGCACATGGAATCTTTTCCAAGATAGATCACATCTGGGCCATAAATATAGCTTGGTAAATTCAAAAAAATTGAAATCATTCCAAGCGTCTTTTCTGACCACAATGTAGTGAAATTGGATGTCAATTACAGGAGAAAAAATATTTAAAATTCTAGCATGTGGAGGCTGAACAACATGCTCCTGAATAACCAACAAATCCCAGAAGAAATCAAAAAAGAAATCAAAATATGCATAGAAACAAATGAAAGTGAAAACACAACAACCCAAAACCTATGGGACGTTGTAAAAGCAGTGCTAAGGGGAAGGTTCATAGCAATATAGGCTTACCTCAAGAAACAGGAAAAAAGTCAAATAAATAACCTAACTCTACACCTAAAGCAACTAGAAAAGGAAGAAAAGAAGAACCCCTGGGTTAGTAGAAGGAAAGAAATCTTAAAAATTAGGGTAGAAATAAATGCAAAAGAAACAAAAGAGACCATTGCAAAAATCAACAAAGCCAAAGGCTGGTTTTTTAAGAAGATAAATAAAATTGACAAACTATTAGCCAAACTTATCAAGAAACAAAAGGAGAAGAATCAAATCAACAAAATTAGAAATGAAAATGGAGAAATCACAACAGACAACACAGAAATGCAAAGGATCATAAGAGAATACTACAAGCAACTATCTGTCAATAAAATGGACAATTTGGAAGAAATGGACAAATTCTTAGAAAAGTACAACTTTCCAAAACTGAACCAGTAAGAAATAGAAAATCTTAACAGACCCATCACAAGCATGGGAATTAAAAGTGTAATCAGAAATCTTCCAGCAAACAAAAGCCCAGGACCAGACGGCTTCACAGCTGAATTCTACCAAAAATTTCAAGAAGAGCTAACACCTATCCTATTCAAACTCTTCCAGAAAATTGCAGAGGAAGGTAAACTTCCAAACTCATTCTATTCGGCCACAATCGCCCTAATACCAAAACCAGACAAAAAATGCCACAAAAAAAAGAAAACTCAGGCCAATATCACTGATGAACATCGATGCAAAAATCCTTAACAAAATCCTAGCAAGCAGAATCCAACAACATATTAAAAAGATCATACATCATGACCAAGTGGGCTTTATCCCAGGGATGCAAGGATTCTTTAATATGTGCAAATCAATCAATGTAATACACCACATTAACAATTTGAAAGATAAAAACCATATGATTATCTCAATAGATGCAGAAAAATCCTTTGACAAAATTCAATATCCATTTATGATAAAAATCCTCCAGAAAGCAGGAATAGAAGGAACATACCTCAACATAATAAAAGCTATATATGACAAACCCACAGCAAACATTGTCCTCAGTGGTGAAAAATTGAAAGTGTTTCCTTTAAAGTCAGGAACAAGACAAGGGTGTCCACTCTCACCGCTACTATGCAACATAGTTTTGGAAGTTTTGGCCACAGCAACCAGAGCAGAAAAAATAAATAAATAAATAAATAAAAGGAATCCAAATTGGAAAAGAAGAAGTAAAACTCTGTTTGCAGATGACATGATCCTCTACATAGAAAACCCTAAAGACTCCACCAGAAAATTACTAGAGCTAATCAATGAATATAATAAAGTTGCAGGACATAAATTTAACACAGAGAAATCTCTTGCATTCCTATACATTAACAACAAGAAAACAGAAAGAGAAATTTAGGAAACAATTCCATTCACCATTACAACAAAAAGAATAAAATACTTAGGGATATGTCTACCTAAAAAACAAAAGATCTACATATAGAAAACTATAAAACACTGGTGAAAGAAATAAAAGAGGAAGCAAATAGATGGAGAAATATACCATGTTCATGGATCATAAGAATCAATATAGTGAAAATGAGTATACTACTCAAAGCAATATATAGATTCAATATTATACCTATCAAGCTACCAACGGGCTTTTTCACATAACTAGAACAAATAATTTCACAATTGGTATGGAAATACAAAACAAACAAACAAACAAACAAACAAAAAAACCCCTCCAATAGCCAGAGCAATCTTGAGAAAGAAAAATGAAACTGGATGAATCAACCTGCTTGACTTCAGGCTCTACTACAAAGCCGCAGTCATCTAGAGAGTATGGTACTGGCAAAAAGACAGAAATATAGATCAATGGAACAAAATAGAAAGCCCAGAGATAAATCCACACACCTATGGACACCTTATCTTCGACAAAGAAGGCAAAAATATACAATGGAGAAAAGACAATCTATTTAACAAGTGGTGCTGGGAAAACCGGTCAACCACTCATAAAAGAATGAAACTAGAACACTTTCTAACACTATACACAAAAATAAACTCAAAATGGATAAAAGATCTAAATGTAAGACCAGAAACTATAAAACTCCTAGAGGAAAACATAGGCAAAACACTTCCCAACAGAAATCACAGCAGGATCCTCTATGACCCACCTCCCAGAATATTGGAAATAAAAGCAAAAATAAACAAATAGGACCTAATGAAACTTAAAATCTTTTCACAACAAAGGAAACTATAAGCAAGGTGAAAAGACAGCTTTTCAAAATGGGATAAAATAATAGCAAAGAAAACAACGGACAAACAATTAATCTCAAAAATATGCATGCAACTCCTGCAGCTCAATTCCAGAAAAATAAATGACCCAATCAAAAAATGGGCCAAAGAACTAAACAGACATTTCTCCAAAGAAGACGCACAGATGGCTAACAGATCTCATTATCAGAGAAATGCAAATCAAAACTACAATGAGGTACCATCTCACGCCAGTCAGAATAGCTGCTATTTAAAAATCTACAGCAATAAATGCTAGAGAGGGTGTGGAGAATAGGAAAGCCTCTTACACTGGTGCATTGTAACCCTCTTGCTTTGGTGGGAATGCAAACTAATACAGCCACTATGGATAACAGTGTGGAGATTCTTTAAAATACTGGAAATAGAACTGCCTTATGATCCAGCAATCCCACTTCTGGGCATAAACACCAAGAAAACCAGAATTGAAAGAGACATGTGTATCCCAATGTTCATTGCAGCACAGTTTATAATATCCAGGACATGAAGCAACCTAGAGGTCTATCAGCAGATGAATGGATAAGAAAGCTGTGGTACATATACACAATGGGATATTACTCCGCCATTAAAAAGAATACATTTGAGTCAGTTCCAATGAGGTGGATGAAACTGGAGCCGATTATACAGAGTAAAGTAAGCCAGAAAGAAAAACACCAATGCAGTATACTAACGCATATATATGGAATTTAGAAAGATGGTAATGATAACCATATGTGTGAGATAGCAAAAAAGACACAGATGTATAAAACAGTCTTTTGGACTCTGGCAGAGGGCAAGGGTGGGATAATTTGGGAGAGTGACATTGAAACATGTATATTATCATATGTGAAATGAATCACCAGTCCAGGTTCGATGCATGAGACAGGGTGCTCAGGGTTGATGCACTGGGATGACCCAGAGGGATGGGATGGGGAGAGAGGTGGGAGGGGGGTTCAGGATGGGGAACACATATACACCCATGGTGGATTCATGTCAATATATGGCAAAACCACTACAATATTGTAAAGTAATTAGCCTGCAATTAAAATAAAAGAATTTATATTAAAAATATATATAAATATATATGTGTATATATGTATAATCAAATCAGTTTGTTATATCCCTGAAATAACACAATATTATAAATCTATCATAGTCTAAAATAAAATAAAAATTAATAAATGTATAATCAGGATTCTAGGCTACCAACTTGATGTTGAGACAGTTGTTGATTCATTCCCATGGGGAACTCTAAATTTGTCTCTCCTAATTCAGTTATCAATATGTGAACAAATCTGGAAAACTCAGCAGTGGCTACAGGACTGGAAAAGGTCAGTTTTCATTCCAAACCCAAAGAAAGGCAATGCCAAAGAATGCTCAAAGTACCACACAATTGCACTCATCTCACATGCTAGTAAAATAATCCTCAAAATTCTCCAAGCCAGGCTTCAGCAATACATGAACCATGAACTTCCAGATGTTCAAGCTGGTTTTATAAAAGGCAGAGGAACCAGAGATCAAATTGCTAACATCTGCTGGATCTTCGAAAAAGCATGAGAGTTCCAAAAAAACATCTATTTCTGCTTTATTGACTATGCCAAAGCTTTTGACTGTGTGGATCACAATAAACTGTGGAAAATTCTGAGAGAGATGGGAATACCAGACCACCTGACCTGCCTCTTGAGAAACCTATATGCAGGTCAGGAAGCAACAGTTAGGACATGGAACAACAGACTGGTTCCAAATAGGAAAAGAAGTACGTCAAGGCTATATACTGTCACCCTGCTTACTTAACTTCTATGCAGAGTACATCATGAGAAATGCTGGGCTGGAAGAAGCACAAGCTGGAATCAAGATTGCCGGGAGAAATATCGTTAACCTCAGATATGCAGATGACACCACCCTTATGGCAGAAAGTGAAGAGGAGCTAAAATGCCTCTTGATGAAAGTGAAAGAGGAGAGCGAAAAAGTTGGCTTAAAGCTCAACATTCAGAAAACGAAGATCATGGCATCTGGTCCCATCACTTCATGGGAAATAGATGGGGAAACAGTGGAAACAGTGTCAGACTTTATTTTTTTTTTGGCTCCAATATCACTGCAGATGGTGACTGCAGCCATGAAATTAAAAGACTCTTATTCCTTAGAAGGAAAGTTATGACCAACTTGAATAGCATATTCAAAAGCAAAGACATTACTTTGCCAAAAAAGTTCTGTCTAGTCAAGACTATGGTTTTTCCTGTGGTCATGTATGGATGTGAGAGTTGGACTGTGAAGAAAGCTGAGCACCGAAGAATTGCTGCTTTTGAACTGTGGTGTTGGAAAAGACTCTTGAGAGTCCCTTGGATTGTAGGGAGATCCAATCAGTCAATTCTAAAGAAGATCGGTCCTGGGTTTTCTTTGGAAGGAATGATGCTAAAGCTGAAACTCCAGTACTTTGGCCACCTCATGCGAAGAGTTGACTCATTGGAAAAGACTCTGATGCTGGGAGGGATTGGGGGCAGGAGGAGAAGGGGACGACAGAGGATGAGATGGCTGGATGGCATCACTGACTCGGTGGACATGAATCTGAGTGAACTCCGGGAGTTGGTGATGGACAGGGAGGCCTGATGTGCTGCAATACATGGGGTTGCAAAGAGTCAGACATGACTGAGCGACTGAACTGAACTGAAGAGTTAATTTAAACTGTGACCCCAAAAGAATCTTTTATCTCAATAACTCCAAAGATCTAGTTTCTCCCATTTTTTCCCAGATAGTTTATTAGACACATCATTTTCCTAGTTGCTTAGGCAAAACAAAAACAACACTTAAAAACTTATGCACTATAATTGGTTTTCCCATTTCTGCAATACCACAAGTTAAACTGATCAATGGATCTGGTCTCTTCTTCCTTTATTAGATCTAAATGTGCTATTTTCCACTGTTTCATGAATGCCCATTATTGAACAGTATCATCTCTTATTTAAAGAGCCCCCAATGGCTCTCCTTGTTCCTACTCCTGTATAATATTTTTTTTTTAATTTTAAATAAGGTCATATCTCTCCACATTTCAGAACCTTCAACAGTTTATCTCACATATATAACTAAAGCTTAAGTCCTTACCTAGGCCATCAAAATTCTACATGGTCTAGACTTCCTGTTCCACCCCAGCTATTCCAATTTTCTTGTTCTTTCTAAAATATGACAGTCTAATTGCTTCTTCAGGCTCTAGGGCCTTTGTACTTACTGCAACGTTTACTAACATGCGAGTTAAGCAAGGCTCTCATCTCATTTACTCAAAAGCTTGTAAAAATGTCTCCTCTAAGATTTTCGACCCCATTGTGTAAAAAAGATAATGTTTTCATTCACCCCTCCATCAGTTTCACACTTCTTTCCCTGCTTTATTTTCTGGAAAAGCATCCATTTTCATTTGAGATTATATTTCATATTTCTTCTTTTATTTGTTTATTATCCTTCTAGGATGTAAACTGTTGAAATAAAAAATTTAGTCTGTCTAGCTAATGCCCATATTCCTATTTTTTATTAATGTATTTAAAAATTTCCTCAATTTTACTGAGCTAAAATTGATAAGAAAATGTGTATGTATATATGTATATATCTCTTAAAATTTGATGAATTGACACGCATATTCTGTGAAATATTTCTCATAATTCAGATTAACACATTCTTCACTTAGTTATTTTTTTTGTGTGTGTGTGTATATGTGGTGAGAATACAATCACACCCCACTCCAGTACTCTTGCCTGGAAAATCCCATGGATGGAGGAGCCTAGTAGGCTACAGTCCATGGAGACGCTAAGAGTTGAAAATGACTGAGCGACTTCACTTTCACTTTTCACTTCCATGCATTGGAGAAGGAAATGGCAACACACTCCAGTACTCTTGCCTGGAGAATCCCAGGGATGGAGAAGCCTGGTGGGCTGCTGTCTATGGGGTTGCACAGAGTCAAAAATGACTGAAGCGACTTAGTAGTAGCTGCACTGTCTTAGCAAATTTCAAGCCAAAACATAGCATTCTTGACTTTGGTCCCCATGATATACATTAGATCCCCAGAGCTTATCCATCTTATAACTGAACAATTGCACCCTTTGACTAGTCTCTCCCCATCCCCTTCATCCCCCAGCTCCTGGTAATTATCATTTTACTCTGTATCTATGAATTTGAATTTTTAAAGTATTATTATTATTATTATTATTGCATTTCACATGTAGCTATCTAGCTAATTTCAGTTAGCATAACATCTTCTAGGTTGATCCATGTTGTAAAAATGTCAGCATTTCCTTCTTTCTCATGGCTAAATAATAGTCATTGAAAACATGCATATGTTTATGGGTCAGTTCAGTTCAGTCACTCAGTTGTGTCTGACTCTTTGTGATCCCATGAATCGCAGAATTCCAGGCCTCCCTGTCCATCACCAACTCTTGGAGTTTACTCAAACTCATGTCCATCAAGTCAGTGATCAATGGATATACATATTTATGTATCATATATTCTCTATCAATTTGTTCATTGACAAAAGAGTAGTTTCCATGTCTTTGTGACCAATGCTGCAATAAATATGGGAGTTCTGATATTCTTTCAAAATGTATTTTGCTTAATTTGAATTTACACCTAGAAGTAGGATTGTTGGATCATATGAGATTCTATTTTATTTTCCCCCCTGTTTTCTATTATGGCCAAAGTAATTTACATTTCCATCAATGGGGCAAAACACTTCCTTTTTCTCTATACCATTTATTATCTCTTGTCTTTCAGATAAAAGCCATTCTGTTTGACTTGAACTTTCCTGATAGTTAATGTTGAGCACCTTTTCATTCCCTATGTATATGTCTTCTTTGGAAAAACCTCTATTCAAATCTTTTAAATATTTTAAAATCATGGTTACTTGTTTTTGTTATTGAGTTGTGTAAGTTTCTTACATATTTTTATATTATATTAATCTCTCAGCTGATATATGGTTTGAATATATTTTTCATTCTGTGGCTTGTCTATTCACTTTGTTGACGATTTCCTTCCTGTGCAGAAGCTTTTTGGTTTAATGTCATTCTACTTGCTGACTTTTTTTTTCTTTCTTTCTTTCTTGCTCTTTAGTGCCGTTTCCAAAACATCTGTGCCAAAACCAATGTCAATGAACCCCTTTTATATGTGTTCCTACAGGAATTTTATGGCTTTAGATTTTCCAGTCAAGTTTTTAATCACGTCAAGTTAATTTTTGTGAGTGGTATAAAATTGGGATCTAGTTTTATTTTTTGCATATGTGTATCCAGTTTTCACAACATCATTTATTGAAGAGACTATTCCTTCTGCATTTTTTTGTCCTCAGCACTCTTGTCAGTTAGTTAACCATACAGGCTGGATTATATCTGAATTCTCTATTCTGTTCCATAGGTCCACATGTCTGTTTTTATGACCATATCATACTGGTTTTGTTACTATAGCTTAGTAGTGTACAGTAAAATCAGAAAATGAGTTGCCTTCAACTTTGTTGCTCTTTCTTAGGGTTGTTTTTATTATTCAATGCCTTTTATGGTTTCATATGAATATTAAAATAGCTTTTTTCCCCCCTATTGCTCCTAGTGAAAGTTGTTCAGTTGTGCCCAACACTTTGTGACCCCATGGACTATACAGTCCATGGAATTCTCCAGGCCAGAATACTGGAGCGGGTAGCCTTTCCCTTCTCCAGGGGATCTTCCCAACCCAGGGATTGAACTCAGGTCTCCTGCATTACAGGTGGATTCTTTACCAACTGAGCCACAAGGGAAGCCCAGCTTTTTTTTTTCTACTTAGAAAAATGCCAGTGGAATTTTGATGGGGATTATGGTAAAGTTATGGATTGCTTTGTTAGTATGGATAATATTTTTAAAATGTTAATTCTTCCAATCCATGAAAATGAAATATCTTTCCATTTATCTATGTTTTAAATTTCTTATAGATTGGGCTTGATTAAAGCATACAAGCCTTTTATCCACTTGATTAAATTTATTCCTAGGTATTTAATTTTTTTGATTTTATTATAAATGGGATTACTTTTTAAATTTATGTTTCTGCTAATTCATTGTCAGTATATGGAAATGCAACTGACTTTTGTGTACTGAATTTGTATCCTGAAACTTTGTGGAATTTGTTCATCTGTTCTAAGAGGTGTCTTCTCTATATACCATGTAATCTGCAGTGTAGACAATTTTACTGCTTCCTTTCTGAGTTAGATTTTTTTATTTTTTTCTTAATTGCTCTAGCTAGGAATTCCAATACTATGTTGAATAGAAATGATAAGAGTGAGCACCTTTGTCTTGTTTTTGAACTTAGAGAAAAAGCTTTCAGTTCCTCATCACTGAGCATAAAGTTTCTGGTGGGCTTATCATTGTGGCCTTTACTATATTGAGGTGCATTCCTTCTATACGGGATTCCTTGACAATATTAATCATGATGTTGAATTTCATCAAATGCTTTTCTTTTTACATCTATTGAGATAATCATACAATTTTACCCTCATTTTGCTAACATGGTGTATTGCATTGATTTACAGATTTAAATCATCATTGCTTTTAATGGATAAATGCCACTTGATCATGATATAAGATCCTTTAAATAGAAGTGGGTTTTCTAGTATTTTTATGAAGAATTTTTGTATTTATATTCACCATAGATATTGATCTGTGATTTTTTTTATTTTTTTTTTTGTAATGTCTTGTCTGCCTTTGGTTTCAGGGTGAATTTGGTCTTGTAAAGTGATTTTGGACTGGTTCCATTTTCAGTTTTTGGAAGTTTAGAAAGACTGATATTAATCCCTCTTTAAATGTTTAATATATTTCACCAGTAAAACTATCAAGTCTGAGCCTTTTCTTTTATAGAAAGTTTTTGATTACTGAATCAAACTTCTTACATGTTATTATTCTCTTCAGATTTTCTGTTTCTTCCTTGTTCAGTCTTGTAAATTTATGGAAATATATCCATTTCTTATAGGTGATTCGATTTGTTGGTATATAATATTTTATAATAGTCTCATGAATCTTTGCATTTCTGAGTTAGCATTGTAACATCTCTTTCATTTCTAACTTTTTTTATTTGATTCTTTCTCTTTTCAGAATTGATGCGTTTGAACTGTGCTGCTGGCTCACTTCAGCAACTAGATGATCTAGGAACCACCTTGTCCTCCTCTGAGTGTCCCACCCACTTCTGGCTTTTCTTCCTGCTCCTCCATTACAGCCACTTCCAGACCTGAGGAGCATTGACAGCAACTTTAGCAGCTCCCCACATGGTTTTGCATTCTGACTTAGAATGGTGGTTCCTCCCCTCTGAGCCCTGCCTGCTGCACTGAGCACCAGTTCCTGTGGACTTGCAAGAAGCTTTGGCCCAGTCTTGGGTACATACTCTCACCACAAATTTTTACTTATCTTTAATTTTTTATGAAATGGAAGTTGTAAACTCTTTTCTTCTACTGTATTACAAGTTGAAAGTATGATCAAATGAAATAGTAAGAACACTTTGGATATTACTTAATGAAATATGAAGCACTTTGTTTGTTGTTGTTATTTTTTTTATATGAAGGGTAAAGTGAGATGAAGAGAACAGTCTTCCAACCCTTCAGGAATCTGTGTTTCCTTTAGTAATCAAGAATAAACAAAACTTTATCATATTGTTACTTTTTACAGTGGAAAATCATGAATGATATATTTCAAGTAACATACACATCATTCTCTACTCAAGCCAGAAAAATAACCAGCTAAACTGGATAGTTTCAGGGCACGGCCAGATACCATTCTTTTGTTACACCATAGCTTGACCCTTAAAAATAAGGGAGGTTATCACTTTATACTGGTCAGAATGGTGATCATAAAAAATCTATAAACAAAGGATACTAGATGTGGAGAAAAGGGAACTCTACTGTACTGTTGGTAAGAATGTAAACTGATACAACCACTATAGAGAACAGTATGGATATTTCTTTAAAAATTAGGAATCAATTCATTTCAGTCGCTCAGTCATGTCTGACTCTTCACAACCCCATGGACTGCAGCATGCCAGGCCTCCCGGTCCATTACCAACTCCCAGAGTATACACAAACTCATGTTCATTGAGTTGATGATGCCATCCAACCATCTCATCCTCTGTCATCCCTTTCTTCTTTTGGCTTCAGTATTTCCCAACATCAGGGTCTTTTCCAACGCATCAGTTCTTCCCATAAGGTGGCCAAAGTATTGGAGTTTCAGTTTCTTCATCAGTCCTTCCAATGTATATTCAGGACTGAGTTCTTTTAGGATGGACTGCTTAGATCTTGCAGTCCAAGGGACTCTTAATAGTGTTCTCCAACACCACAGTTTAAAAGCATCAATTCTTTGACACTCAGTTTTCTTTATGGTCCAACTCTCACATCCATACATGACCTCTGGAAAAACCATAGCTTTGACTTAGATGGAACTTGTTGGCAAAGTAATGTCTCTGCTTTTCAATATGCTATCTTAGTTGGTCATAACTTTGCTTCCAAGGAGTAAGCATCTTTTAATTTGGTGGCTGCAATCACCATCTGCAGTGATTTTGGCATCCGAAAAAATAAAGTCTGACACTGTTTCCATTGTTTCCCCATCTATTTGCCATGAAGTGTTGGGACCAGATGCCACAATCTTCGTTTTCTGAATGTTGATTTTTAAGCCAACTTTTTCACTTTCCTCCTCGACTTTCATCAAGAAGCTCTTTAGTTCTTCTTTGCTTTCTGCCATAAGGGTCATGTCATCTGCATATCTGAACTTACTAATTTTTCTCCTGGCATTCTTGATTCAAGCTTGTGCTTCATCCAGCCCAGAACAAAACTAGGAATAAAACTACCATATGACTCAGCAATCCCCTACTGGGCATATGCCCTGAGAAAACCACAATTCTAAAGGACATATGTAACTCAGTGTTCATTGCAGCATTATTTACACTAGCCAGGACATGGAGGCAACCTGGATGTCAGTCAACAGATGAATGGATGGGGAGGTTATGGTACATATATGCAGTGGGATGTTACTCAGCCATAGAAAGGAACAAATTTGAGTCCTAGTGAAGTGAATGAAGCTAGAGCCTATTATACAAAAAGAAATTAATCAGTTTAGGAAATAATTGAGACACAGACATACAGAATAGACTTGTGGATACAGTGGGGTAAGGAGAGGGTGAGACAAATTTAGAGAGTAGCATTGAGACATATACATTTACATTACATATGTATAATAGATAGCCAGTGGGAATTTGCTTATGAAGCAGGAAGTTCAAACTGGTGCTCTCTGACAACCTAATAGGGTGGGATAGTTTGGAGGTTCAAAAGGGAGGGGACATATACCTATGTCTGACTCATGTAGATGTATGATAGAAACCAATACATTATAAAGCAATTATCCTCCAATTAAAAATAAATAAATTAAACAAAAATAAAGGAGACTAATGCAGGATAAAGGCAAGTGGATAAAGAAATGCATGAGTATCAAGGCTCTTTTATTTAAAATGTGTCAGTTCTCCAGCCCTCAAATCTTTCACTATTAACATCTCAGGTTAGGTTTCATTATTAAAAATGGATACCTTTTGGAATTTGATATATTTTCTAGATTTATTATTACAAACTAAGTTAAAATACACTTTAAAGAAAACAACAAAAGAGTTCCATATTTACCTGGTGATACACAAGGAATGAACTTTACTGCTTGAGATGAGAAAAAGGAATTAGACTTTCTGTTCATGTTTTTAAAGCTTAATTTGTATATTTGCCCATATTTTATGACTTTTAAATAATTTTAAACTAATGTAAAATGTATGAAAATGCTATTAAACTAGTTATTCAGTAGCATATACTTATATTTTATAACTAGAAACTCTGTAAGTACTTATAGACGGTACATAGCAACATTTTGATCAGTCAAAAATAAAATCTGAATGTCTTTTTATTGGGTAGAATAAAATTCTCAACAGATTCTTTCCTCCTCCTGCAACATAATCACCCATAATATTTTATTCCATTTTATGCTTAAATCATACAAAAGAGTTTTGAGTTTCCTGACCATTTGATGTGGTCTTACATCACTCTGCATTTGCACTCTTCAGTAACCCATCTAGAATTTTATTTTTTTCCTTACCTGCCAAATTTTTATATCAAAACTTTATATCAGATCTCAGCTTCTATGGGAAATGTTTCCTGAATTTTTAAGCATTTTAGAAACATCATGTACACACCATAAAATCCATACATTTAATATGTGGAAATAAGTGGTTTTAGTACATTCACAGATTTACACCTTCATCATTGTTATGCAACTCAAGAATATTTCATCATCTTCAAAAGGAAACCCTGTATCTATTAGTAGTCATTACTACTATTTTTGATTTGAAAATTTATACAGCTGGAGTAATTAAAATAATGTATCACTAGATGCATTGGAGAAGGAAATGGCAACCCACTCCAGTGTTCTTGCCTGGAGAATCCCAGGGACGGGGGAGCCTGGTGGGCTGCCGTCCATGGGGGTCGCACAAAGTCGGACATGACTGAAGTGACTTAGCAGCAGCAGCAGAAGAATAAGATTAGTGTATATATTTTAATAAAATAAAATTAAAATTTAGAAATAAACCTTTGCATATATAGTCAATTGATTTTCAACAAGGATATCAAGATAATTAAATGGGGAAAAATAGTCTTTTCAACAAGTGATGCTAGTTTTAACAGGATGTTCACATACAAAAGAATGAAGTTTGATCCCAAATGCCTATCTTACACAAAAATTAATATCATACATTTAAATGCAAAAGCTGAAACTGTACAATTGTTAGAAGAAGCCATATGTGTTAATAGTCATAAACTTAAGTTGGGCAGTACTTTCTTGGATATGACACCAATAGCACAAGCAATAAAGGAAAAACAGGAAATTTGGATTACCTTGAAATTATACTTCTGTTTTGTAAATAATATCATCAAGAAAGTGAAAAGACAAGCACTAAAATGGGAGAAATATTTGAAAAGCATTTGTGTGGTAATGAACTAGTATCTAGAAAGAAAAAAAGAACAATTTAATGCAAAAACAAAAATATAAATAACCCAGTTAAACTGTACAAATGATTTGAGTCTATATTTTACTGAGAAGATAAAGAAGTGGCCAATAAGTAATTTAAAATATACTCAACATCATTCCCCATTAAGGAAACCATAACTATGAGGTACCACTTTATATCCATTAACATGGCTACAATTAAAAAAAAAATGAGTGAAGAAACTGGCACTCATGCACATTCCACTAGTGGAAATGCAAATAGCATAGTCATTTTGGCAGTTCCTCCAAAGATTAAGTAAAATATGTTAACTACGTATGGCCCAGCAATTCCACTCTTAGGCATATACCAAAGATAAATAAAAACATTGTCTATTTTAAGCACATGCTTATTTCTTAACAATAAAGTCATTTAATATCTTCTTTATTTTAACCTGTTTCTGCCATGGTAGATGGCTTCTCAATTGGTGCTAGTGGTAAAGAACCTGACTGTCAATACAAGAGACATAAGAGTCATGGGTTAGATCCCTGGGTCAGGAAGATCTTCTGGAGGAGGGCATGACAACCTTTTCCAGTACTCTTGCCTGGAGAATCCCATGGACAGAGGAGCCTGGCGGGCTATAGTCCATAGGGTCACACACAGTCAGACACGACTGATGTGACTTAGTATGCACACTCCATGGTAGAGTACAAACTTCTTGAGGGCAAAGATTGTTTCTTATTCATTACTGATTCCCTAGAAATAGGAAGCAATGTTAAGTATTATATTATTGCTATAAAATATAAAATAAATATCAATAATACCTGGTTAAAGTAGGCATCTTATTTAAAGTTGGCATCACCAATACCTTTGACCAGAGGAGCTTCATAAAATTCTGTCAGCTAGGGCTTTAATGAGGACTAGTGGATGTTCACTTAAGACTTCCATGGGTGAATTTTGAGTTGAAGAGATAAGAATATAAGAAAGATAGAAGCCAGGAAACCTAAAGATTTTTAGCTTCTCAATTTTCCTGGAGTCCAATTAAGATTTCTATAGCATATTTTTTGTGTCATCAGACTTATTCCCTTTTCATATGAGATGAACAGAAATTAGAGTCTCCATTTTTTGCTGCCAAATAACAGTGAGGTTTTCCTTCAGTCCTCATCATCCATTTTATCTCAGTCATCTTCTTTTTTCAACTTCCATCATCTTGTTCTCTCTCTCTCTCTCTCTCTCTCTTTTTTCCATTAGACTCCATTTTTCAGGAAAGATGCTTGGTAGTCACTTATATGAAGTAAACTTAGTTCATAATGCTCATTCTCCAAGGGTACTGGAGTTTGTAGTTTCCTCTTAAAAATAGTCTCGGATATATTAAAGAAATGGTGGAAAAATTAGGTGGTCCATGCCTCTGAAATTAATTCATGATGACCATGACTTACCTGTTTAATCATAATCATGGCCCATCCATTTCTCACAAATGTAAGAATCAAACATTATACATATTAGAGCTCTCCTGCATATAACTGACAAAATTAAATCAGCAAAAAACATTAAGAAGAGAAAGGCAGTCCTTCAGTTATTTGTAACCTTATGCTTGACTTCTGGTAGGCACACAGATGGGGAACTTCTAAATCTATGGTACATGAAATACAATTTATTCTTAAGCTTTTGCCAAATAGCGCTTGAAAATTTCTATTTGTTCTTCTGTTTGGAGCATATACGTGTGCTTTCAGAGTGAATCTTGGGGGAATTTTTTCAACTGTCAGAATCTCAATCTAATAGCAAGATTAGATGGGCATGAGCAATAACCAATGGCAAAAAAACAAACAAACAAACAAAACAATGAAACACTTTTAAACTAGTTTTCTTGATTATCATCTGTTAGCTTTATACAGTAATTTTTCTCAAAAATGTGACACTGAACTTGGCTAAAGCAGTTCAACCTTCTTAGATGGAAAAGATTGCAGTCCTAGTTCTTGGAATTGTAAACAGAGAGCATTCCTTAACAGAAAAATCCCCCTCACATCTATGTCCCACAGTCTGCACTTGCAGTGAGTTTGTTCAGTGATTGTTGGGTCCCAAACACTGTGTGCTGACAGAATGATGTATGGATTGTCTATGTCAGGGGACTGCATCAGTAACAAACGTCCAATCTGCCCATATTTATCATTATTCTGACACAGATATTTCTTCTCTTTCACTTCACTCTTTCTTTGCACAGGCTCGTGTTGTTTGTTTTAGATAATTCTTGTATCAATAAAGGCCTAAATACTTTGAAAAAAGAAAACAAAACAAAATATCAGGAGGCTTATTGAAACTGAAAGCTGGTTTCCCAAAGTTAACCCTCATAAGCAGCATAAATATTCATATTGACATGGGGGGCTATTGAGCCAATGGGTAAACATATTAGTCTTGATACTGGTTTTGGAGATCATAATAGTGACCATTTATTAAGCAAATATTGTGGGTTTAGTTTGCATACTTAATTGCATATTAGTATGCAATATGAATCATCCTTCTTCTCAGTATCATTTATCATGAGGCTCCTAGACATGTGGTCTTGACCTAGATGCATCTCACCTGCTCTACTTGTACAAGAATAGCTTTCAGTTTACTGTACAACCATTACTTGTATTTTCTGTGTCATTTATATATATATATTATATATATAATATAATATAATTTATTTATATATGATATTTGCTCTGGTGCTCCACACCTAATACTAAGATAAAAGAATAATACATATAGTATTAGACACTACTTCTTAAATAGCATATAAGCATATGGCACTATGCTAAATGTTTTCTACTTATGGATGATGATAATATTGGCCACTATATGACACACACCTTCTATTTTCTAGACATAGTGTTAGCATTATTCAAACTGGTATAATAAATATGTAAAAGTTTGGCAGGCAGGGAAACGAGGTTCAGAGATATTAAATGCATCATCTAACGTCCCAGTTCAGGGGCTTTGCATTGAATCTGGGTTAGGGTAAATCAGCAGTGTGATTGAACGCCTGCTGTCCGTTCCATGGCTGGTGTGTTGGTGTGAGTCTGTGTGTGTGAGTGTTCAGGAAACAGTGAGGTCATTCATTTTGTGCTGCCTTGCATACACACCTAAAATAAAGGCTCTTGACAGAAGATTCATAACACAGCTGACCTTTTTCAAGATAGCCTTTTAAGGACTAAAATTATGCCTTATTTAGAGCAATAAGTAAGTGAGTGAGTGAAGTCGCTCAGTCATATCTGCTCCATGGACTGTAGCCTACCTCCTCTGTCCATGGGATTTTCCAGGCAATAGTACAGGAGTGGATTGCCATTTCCTTCTCCAGGGGATCTTCCCAACCTAAGGTTTGAACCCGGGTTTCCCGCATTGTAGACAGACGCTTTACCGTCTGAGCCACCAATAAAAGCCCTTAAAAACTAAATTAGATTTATTCAAACCATGATGAAAGTGATAAACTTTATTTACTCTTTTACAAATATATTTTAAAAATTCTACTTATTCAAGAAAAGGATTATTTTTCTTAATTTATGGGAAATTAGTGGCTGAATTCATCAGCAAAAAAATATAGTAATCATATATTTGCAGGTTAAAAATAATCACACAATGAAACAAACTAAAAACCAGAATTTCTCTGAAGCAAGGCAAGTAAACAGAGACCATTATCTATAGTTGAAATGAAAATAAAACAAAAAGCCATGCATAGTTGTGGCTCCTTCAGTCACTGGTACTTTAATTGTCACCCTCCTGCTTTATGTGATCAGATATAACCAACTTCATAATGAATAGTTAATATACCTATGATTATTATGGTGTGGCATTTAGGTCAGATGTACATATTATGGTATTCCCAGTATCTCTATCTCATGAAAGATAAAGATAAATAATAAAGATACTTTGTTAAGACAAAATAATATAAGAATTTGATACATTGATTTGGTCAAGGACAACACAGGATATAATTTAAAGGGATATTTGTTTTGTACAATCTGTCTGTACAATCTCTCTCTCTGGACCTTTGGAGAATTCTACTTTTTTTTTTTTTTGATGACATAATTGAACCACTGAACCAACCCTGGAACCAAATACCTCCAGATTTCAAGTACTGTGACATCATTGCTCTTATTATTTAAGCCACTACTACCAGGATATTCTTTCACATCCAGCTGGACACAAGCTAACAGATCCTCTTACATTCCTAGATAGCTCCAGAAATTAAATTGCATTATTATTTCTCAAGGAGATATAGGCAACTACACATAGACACAGGTATACCATTTTATACATTCTGAAGATTTGATCAGAGGGAATTCAGAAAATGGCACAAGAAAATTAGAAGAAAAAAAAAAAAGAGGAAGAGACAGCCCAACTAAGTGACTGCAATGATTCACCTCAAATCTTCATTCCAACAACGTCTCATGGCCTCTCTGAGTGAGCCCCCACCTGAATGATTACTGACTTCCCTCTCCTCCCTCAGCCCTATTCCTGACGTGTCACTGCCAGCTCAGATACACTGGCAAAACATTAAGCTCTGCTCTCCTCCACACTGCTGCTTCCTGGATCCCCTTATTCCTATCAGCCTTGTAAACTACCTATACCTAATTCAGTCAACTGTTAAAGGTGACAGTTTGTCCATAATCTCACTGAGAAGGCTCTAGTGCTAATAAATGGTGCTATGACTTACTCAAAGCCTGGGTTAGCCACATCTTGGCCTCAGACCTTACGATGAAGCTGGCTTCTCCAACCTCTGCTGAGACTTCTACAACTACTTCGAACCTGAAAAAAATCATCAGCAGTGCTCAAACTGGTCGCTGCAAATAGCTCACAGTTAAGAAGACTGTGCCAAATAGTGCAGTGGCTAGTGAGGTATGGCCATGGCTTTATATAAGTGAAATCACAGGTAAGCCTGGCACGATTGGCTACAATGTTTAAGGACTGATCTTTAACATCTGATTATATTTGGTTTATTATTTGAATATTCTTGGGTCATGTGTGATCGGACTGGTATTTCAATAAAAAGATAATGTATAGAAATGGCAACCCACTCCAGTATTCTTGCCAGGAAATCCTGTGGAGGAGCCTGGTGGGCTACAGCCCATGGGGAAGCAAAGAGTCAGATGTGACTTAGCAACTAACAACAACTAAACAATGATTAAAAACACCTACACCCTTTCCAAGCATGAAACTCCATTTGTTTCTCCTACAATATCCTAAGTTTCATAACATTCATATTTAACTTTTATAATCAGGCTAAAATTCACAGCAATCTTAAAGTACATATCTCTCTTCATAATTTCCAATGTTGCCTCTCAATTTTCACCTTCAAATCTTTAAGCCCTTTAACTACTTTTAACTCCCAACAGTGAGAACCTGCTTCCTCTTTTCTTCACACTCCATTGGATTCACATTTTTTTTTTTTTAATTTTTAATTTTTTTTTTGAACACCCCTCCCACCTCCCTCCCCATAACATCTCTCTGGGTCATCCCCATGCACCAGCCCCAAGCATGCTGTATCCTGCGTCAGACATAGACTGGGATTCAATTCTTACATGATAGTATACATGTTAGAGTGCCATTCTCCAAAATCATCCCACCCTCTCCCTCTCCCTCTGAGTCCAAAAGTCCGTTATACACAGCTGTGTCTTTTTTCCTGCCTTGCATACAGGGTCGTCATTGCCATCTTTCCTAAATTCCATATATATGTGTTAGTATACTGTATTGGTGTTTTTCTGTCTGGCTTACTTCACTCTGTATAATCGGCTCCAGTTTCATCCATCTCATCAGAACTGATTCAAATGAATTCTTTTTAACGGCTGAGTAATACTCCATTGTGTATATGTACCACTGCTTTCTTATCCATTCATCTGCTGATGGACATCTAGGTTGTTTCCATGTCCTGGCTATTATAAACAGTGCTGCGATGAACATTGGGGTACATGTGTCTCTTTCAATTCTGGTTTCCTCCGATGTGTATGCCCAGCAAGTGGGATTGCTGGGTCATAAGGTAGTTCTATTTGCAATTTTTTAAGGAATCTCCACACTGTTCTCCATAGTGGCTGTACTAGTTTGCATTCCCACCAACAGTGTAGGAGGGTTCCCTTTTCTCCACACCCTCTCCAGCATTTATTGCTTGCAGATATTTGGATCGCAGCCATTCTGACTGGTGTGAAGTGGTACCTCATTGTGGTTTTGATGTGCATTTCTCTAATAATGAGTGATGTTGAGCATCTTTTCATGTGTTTGTTAGCCATCCATATGTCTTCGTTGGAGAAATGTCTATTTAGTTCTTTGGCCCATTTTTTGATTGGGTCGTTTATTTTTCTGGAATTGAGCTGCATAAGTTGCTTGTATATTTTTGAGATGAGTTGTTTGTCAGTTGCTTCATTTGCTATTATTTTCTCCCATTCAGAAGGCTGTCTTTTCACCTTGCTTATATTTTCCTTTGTTGTGCAGAAGCTTTTAATTTTAATTAGATCCCATTTGTTTATTTTTGCTTTTATTTCCAGAATTCTGGGTGGTGGATCATAGAGGATCCTGCTGTGATTTATGTCTGAGAATGTTTTGCCTATGTTCTCCTCTAGGAGTTTTATAGTTTCTGATCTTACATTTAGATCTTTAATCCATTTTGAGTTTATTTTTGTGTGGGGTGTTAGGAAGTGATCTAGTTTCATTCTTTTACAAGTGGTTGACCAGTTTTCCCAGCACCACTTGTTAAAGAGATTGTCTTTACTCCATTGTATATTCTTGCCTCCTTTGTCAAAGATAAGGTGTCCATATGTGTGTGGATTTATCTCTGGGCTTTCTATTTTGTTCCATTGATCTATATGTCTGTTTTTGTGCCAGTACCATACTGTCTTGATGACTGTGGCTTTGTAGTAGAGCCTGAAGTCAGGCAAGTTGATTCCTCCAGTTCCATTCTTCTTTCTCAAGATTGCTTTGGCTATTCGAGGTTTTTTGTATTTCCATACAAATCTTGAAATTATTTGTTCTAGTTCTGTGAAAAATGTGGCTGGTAGCTTGATAGGGATTGCATTGAATTTGTAGATTGCTTTGGGTAGTATACTCATTTTCACTATATTGGTTCTTCTGATCCATAAACATGGTATATTTCTCCATCTATTAGTGTCCTCTTTGATTTCTTTCATCAGTGTTTTATAGTTTTCTATATATAGGTCTTTAGTATCTTTAGGTAGATATATTCCTAAGTATTTTATTCTTTTCGTTGCAATTGTGAATGGAATTGTTTCCTTAATTTCTTTTTCTACTTTCTCATTATTCGTGTATAGGAATGCAAGGGATTTCTGTGTGTTGATTTTATATGCTGCAACTTTACTATATTCATTGATGAGCTCTAGTAATTTTCTGGTGGAGTCTTTAGGGTTTTCCATGTAGAGGATCATGTCATCTGCAAACAGTGAGAGTTTTACTTCTTCTTTTCCAATTTGGATTCCTTTTATTTCTTTTTCTGTTCTGATTGCTGTGGCCAAAACTTCCAGAACTATGTTGAATAGTAGCGGTGAAAGTGGACACCCTTGTCTTGTTCCTGACTTTAGGGGAAATGCTTTCAATTTTTCACACCATTGAGGATAATGTTTGCTGTGGGTTTGTCATATATAGCTTTTATTATGTTGAGGTATGTTCCTTCTATTCCTGCTTTCTGGAGAGTTTTTATCATAAATGGATGTTGAATTTTGTCAAAGGCTTTCTCTGCATCTATTAAGATAATCATATGGTTTTTATTTTTCAATTTGTTAATGTGGTGAATTACATTGATTGATTTGCGGATATTGAAGAATCCTTGCATCCCTGGGATAAAGCCCACTTGGTCATGGTGTATGACCTTTTTAATGTGTTGTTGGATTCTGATTGCTAGAATTTTGTTGAGGTTTTTTGCATCTATGTTCATCAGTGATATTGGCCTGTAGTTTTCTTTTTTTGTGACATCTTTGTCAGGTTTTGGTATTAGGGTAATGGTGGCCTCATAGAATGAGTTTGGAAGTTTACCTTCCTCTGCAATTTTCTGAAAGAGTTTGAGGAGGATAGGTGTTAGCTCTTCGCGAAATTTTTGGTAGAATTTTTGTACTCAGGTACCACTGCCCATTGGTGATGCAAGTCTAGCATCCTTGCTCTTTCCATGAGATAACCAGAATCTTCATCTCACATTAACTTCTGCCTTCTGAGTCATTCCATGGGTTCTATGTTGATTACCTTAGGACCTGACATGAGTTTCAGGCCCCAGCTTTTATTATTCGTTTGGTAATTTTTTTTTTTTTTTAATGCCAAAAGTGAGTGTTTCCTGCCCTTTGTGTCAGCTGTTTTCTGTTGGCTCTGACATGTTCCTCCTATGTCAATTAGGCACAAGTCTAATCCATTCTAAAATATGATATAAATATCCCAAAATTATAGGCAGACTTCCCAGTGAGGACCAAATTGTTCCCCTTCCCCATTGCCATCTATATCACTTGCACTGTAGTTTTTCCATTTCCCAGTCATGCAGAAGCATCCTTCCTGAGCTGACCTTCAAGTGGCCACTAATTCATACCTTCATCTTAGCTTTATCTACTTTCTTTCCCTTTCCCCTACACTTCCTAATCATTCAGTTCTCACAGAGAAAAGAGATTTGAGAAATTACTCAGAAGTAATCAAAACACCACAGCATGAGGTAGAGTGAATGCTTGCAGGCAACAAGTTACTTTCATTTCCTCTCAAATCACAATTTTTAAAGTATCTATTTACTTTTAGGCCAGGGTTTGAATTAAGAAGAATTGGAATTATTAAAGAGATATCTTTAGACTAACAACTTTTCATGAATCATATTTTAGGTGCCAGGGAGGAAAAGAAAGTTAATCTACATAGATACAGAGCTTCATACTCATAAATTTTGCCAATCAATTTAGTATGTTATTTTACCTAATTCTCATTTGCAAACTTTAAACTTGATATTATAATTAACTTAATTTTATGAAGGAGAAAATGAAGTATTAGAGAAATTTTGCAGTTCTGTTATAGGTTGAGCACATATTCATGGCCAAATCTATTTGTCTTCAAAACTGACAATTAAATCTCATTACATATGCAATACATGAACTGTGAACTTCCAGATTTCAAGCTGGTTTTAGAAAAGGCAGACAAACCAAAGATCAAATTGCCAGGATCTTCTGGATCATGGAAAAAGCAAGAGAGTTCCAGAGAAAGATCTATTTCTGCTTTATTGCCTAAGGCAAAGCCTTTGACTGTGTGGACCACAATAAACTGTGGAAAATTCTGAAAGAGATGGGAATACCAGACTACCTGACTGGTCTCTTGAGAAACCTATATGCAGGTCAGGAAGCAACAGTTAGAACTGGACATGGCACAACAGACTGGTTCCAAATAGGAAAAGGAGTACGTCAAGGCTGTATATTGTCACCGTGCTAATTTAACTTCTTGCAGAGTACATCAGAGAAATGCTGGATTGGAAGAAGCACAAGCTGGAACCAAGATTGCTGGGAGAAATATCAATAACCTCAGATATGCAGATGACACGACCCTTATGGCAGAAAGTGAAGAGGAACTAAAAAGCCTCTTGATGAAAGTGAGAGAGGAGAGGGGAAAAGTTGGCTTAAAGCTCAACATTCAGAAAATGAAAATCATGGCATCCAGTCCCATCACTTCATGAGAAATAGATGGGGAAACTGGAAACAGTGTCAGACTTTCTTTCTTGGGGCTCCAGAATCACTTCAGATGGTGATTGCAGCCATAAAATTAAAAGACACTTACTCCTTCGAAAGGAAGTTATGAACAAACTAGATAGCATATTCAAAAGCAAAGACGTTACTTTGCCGACTAAGGTCCGTCTAGTCAAGGCTATGATTTTTCCTGTGGTCATGTATGGATGTGAGAGTTGGACTGTGAAGAAAGCTGAGCACTGAAGAATTGATGCTTTTGAACTGTAGTGTTGGAGAAGACTCTTGAGAGTCCCTTGGACTGCAAGGAGATCCAACCAGTCCATTCTAAACTAGATCGATTCTGGGTATTCTTTGGAAGGAATGATGCTAAAGCTGAATCTCCAGTACTTTGGCTACCTCATGCAAAGAGTTGACTCATTGAAAAAGACTCTGATGCTGGGATGGGTTGGGGGCAGGAGGAGAAGGGGAAGACAGAGGATGAGATGGCTGGATGGCATCAACGACTCTATGGACGTGAGTTTGAGTGAACTGCGGGAGTTGGTGATGGACATGGAGCCCTGGTGCACTGCAATTCATGGGGTCACAAAGACTTGGACACAACTGAGCGACTGAACTGAACTGAACTGCACATATTTCTTGGGAATAGGACTTTAGGAAAAGTGCATAGATTGGCAAAGTATGTTTTTTCTTTCACATGTATATTCTCCTATCCCCTTTCCTTCTCTGTATGAAATTGCCATTCATTTGATCAGATTCCTTACTCACTTGTCAGTAATTTAATAAGAAATAGCTGTGCTGTCACATAACTGATTTGAAATCATTGTATGAGTTTCCCTGGTGGTTCAGATGGTAAAAAAATCTGTCTGCAATGCAGGAGACCTGAGTTCAATCCCTGAATCAGGAAGATCCCGTGGAGAAGGGAATGGCTACCCACTCCAATAATCTTGCCTGAAAATTTCTATGGACAGCGGAGCCTGGCAGGCTATAATCCAAGGGGTCACAAAGAGTCAGACATGACTGAATGACTAACACTTTAATATGACACACGTGAAGGGATAGTGGGATGAGAAATTACATTTTCATTCAAAGATTCCTGAAGACCAATGATCTATCAGTGAGAAAAAGAGTTTTGAGAGGAGAAGGGACCAGAAGTTATTCAGTGCAGGAGAGAACCAACCATTATGAACCAACAGATATTCTATTAATAGTAGAACTGGCGTTGCCTTTGGCAGTAGAATAAATTCCATATCCACACCAAGTAGAAATGGGGCCATATGACTGCATCACCATTTAGAGCAGTGGCATATTTCATTCTGTTAACAACTCTTCTTAATGACCAAGATCAACTGGGGATGAGGATATAGAGGACAAAAAAGTGGTGAATATACCATCAAGAACTTATCAAGAGAAGAGATCGGGCTGGGGGAAGTGATATCTAGCCTGTGACAAAGACTTAGGCTACCCTGATTGCTGCCTTCATGTATTTAGTATGAAGAAGGCATTGTTAGGCTGTTTCTATTTTGTAGCCACAGAAAGAAGAAGTAAGATCTATAAGTGAAAATTATGAGGAGCTAGATTTTCACTTAATGGAAGAAAGGACTTTCAAATCATTACAGTTTTCCTGAAATGGAATGAAATGTCTGGTGGGGCAGTGAATTTGCCATCACTACAAGTGTGCAATAATAGGTTACAGGGTCACTTATTTGGAATTTATGCATATAGTTAGAGGGTTAATATAGATGACCTCATCTAACTTTCCATTCCAAGAGCCTATGATTTGATACTTGGCTGTATCTGTTCCAAGAATGGTTTAATGTAATTACTACAGCCTGAGCCAACACAATTTGGTGGATCTATGACCAACTTGGCAGCCTCTTGATTTTTATTTTAAGTGCTTTATTATTTGTTTTATGCCTTTTTGAAGTCCACTATAGCTGGGGTCAATAAATTGGTTCTTTTATGTTGACTGGTGTTTCTAGTCCAAGCTTAGGTCTGTCTTCCACAGATAAAGAAGATGTAATCAGCTATAACATGTACAGAGGTGAGGGCCAAATGATCTTCTGAAAAATCTCTTATTTTTCTGCACAAAGACTAACTTTTTTGTTTGTTTATTCAGTCCTTTCTGATTCACAATTTGTAAAATTAGGAAATTGTTGTAAAATCTTTTAGAGTGGAAAGATCATTAGAATCACTTAGAAGGTAACTCCAAAATGGGGCTACAACTTTGCAAGGTTTTAAATTCATGAAAGTGAACATGTCAACTTGTCCAATGAATCTCATTGTATTTAGTAAAAAATACAAAACAAAGTGGAAGGGAATCTCTCCAGAGCAAGAGCAGATACAGTGAATTTCTGTTGTCAATTTATGTGCCCCAAATGTCCACAAGAGGCACAGCACTACTACTGACACTTTCCATACTGATAGGATCCTGAAAAAAAAGTCATAAAGAAGTTGAATATTTGCTACATCACTGTTGTTTTTACATTGTTTTACATCTTTTTTTCAGAAGAATATATGCTAACAATCTATGTATTTGTATGTAAGTAAGCCTTCACAATAAGCATTAATACATTAACAGCATGACAATTGTGATGAGTTAGTAATAGTGAAAGTCACTCAGTTGTGTCCAACTTTTTGTGACCACATGGACTAATCAGTCCATGGAATTCTCCAGGCCAGAATATTGGAGTAGGTAGTCATTCCCTTACTCCAGGGGATCTTCCCGACCCAGGGATCGAACCCAGATCTCCTGCTTTGCAAGCAGATTCTTTATCAGCTGGGCTACCAGGGAAGCCCATGATGAATTAAACGCTAAGTACATATAATACTAAGAGATCCCTAGCATCTTGAACATATTAAAACTACATGTATGATTTGCTCTTGCCCCTTCAAGTCTTAATCATTTTAACTTGATATATTCTTATATTTTTAATTTTTTCTGAATTTGAATATCTCACTTGTTTTTATGTATATTTTGCTATTTTCTAATGTTAATAGTGATTTGTTAACTCTTGGATGCATTATAGATTTTCAAATTGCTTTGGGCCTCATCATTGTATTGCATGGATATGCAACTCTTTCTGTTCCTCTCTTTTCTGCTCATTTATCTGTTGTTTATCCTCTGTTCCATATCATTAATAGCAAAAACAGATTAGATGCAACCAGCTCTCATTCCCATGGCACTTCATAGGAAAGTCTCTTAGCTGAATAAACTTCTATTTGTCAACTGACATTACATCTAGCCTGTTGGTCATTCTTCAATCCACTAGACAGTGCTTCAAATATGTCAGGGTGAATTTATGATTTTCAATCATCTAACAGAATTCAGACATTTTGGACCTGTTTGTTAATCATTAATGTTAATCATAAGATATCAGGGATGAGGCAGTATGCTCTATAGCAATTTGTGTTTTTGTCATCATAAATGCATTATGTTTTTGGAGCATATACATTCGCTTTTATAGTTTTCTGTCAATAGGCTTAACCGTTGATATTAAATATTATAGATGGTGAGGGTGAGGATCAGATGTTACTTCTATGACTTGAAATTAGATATCCCAATAGAATTCCCATGCCAGCTTTTCATTACTTTTCAAATTAGAGGCATTCTAGCATACAGTCGGACATAACTGAGCGACTGAACAACAACAAGCTGCAAGTAGCAGTGTCTTGAAGGAAAGCATCAGTCACAGACTTTCAAGATACTCAATCATCTGCCCCTTGTTCAATTCCTGAAGGAAGTTTTATCTACCATTTATCAATATTTGGTCACAGATTCTTAATTATTTATAAACTGCCCAATATTTACAGGAAGGAAAAGTTCTCTTGCAAAATGCAGTTTCTTTTGAGATATCAACCTGCAAAATCATTGCTTTCTTTCCTTTAATAAATCAAATTGCTAGTGTTCCAGGACAGATTTTTCTCTTTCCAGTATATTTTACAATATCCTTCTGCAATTCACTCATTTGATTGGAAAATTATCTTCATTATTATATGCAATATTGAGCAATTATATCCTAAGGGCATCCCCAATGGCTCAGCAATAAAGGATTTGCAATGCAGGAGATGCAGGTTTGATCTCTGAGTCAAGAAGATCCCTTGGAGAAAGAAATGGCAACCCACTTCAGGATTCTTGCTTGTGAATTAGCAACTAAACAGCACTAACAAATACAGTCAATGTTGCCAATTAGAAAGATCAGAGCTGAAAAAGTGTCCTGTGTATCATGAAAAAACTATAATGAACTACAGTACACAAAGGCACATATTTAAACTAGCAATTTTGTTTTATAGCACATTCAGGAGACTACTTGGGAAATATATTTTATATGTTAATGGAAAATGAAACCAAATGATTTAATCTAGTTTACTTTTTTTGGATAGCCTTGATAGTAAAGCTGAGATAGGTAGAGGTTGACAATAGAGCTGAGATTATTGAACTAACAAGTAGGGAATTCAGCCCTTTTTCTGATGAGAGAGAACTTGAGGGGAAAAGAAGAGTTTAGCACAATAAGAGACCTTAGAAGAATTGTGGTGTGAATGACCCATGACAGCCAGAAGTGGCAATGAGTGGCCAGAGGAATGCTACTTACAGTATCTATTTATTTTCTTTCTTTGGGTGGGGTGGTGATCCCATTGAGATATCAGTAAAACACGCTTAACTGCTAATTCTCTTTCTATCAGAATTTCATCAGCTATCTAGAATCCAAAAGACTAAATGAAAAAAGAGAGAAGGGTACAATGGGTTTCATTACCCAAATTTACTAAAATTGGCCAAAGGAAGACAGTAGTTCAAAGATTATTTTAAATTTGGGCCTAGTGAATCAAATAATGTTAGTATCAGCAGTAGCAGTGGAGAGACTCAAATAAAGTGTTATTTTATATTCTGACCATAAATCCAATGTCACATCCATAGATATTATTATGCAGAGACATGTAAGGATAAGAAAACAATTATAATGGGGGATAATAATAGTTGATTTTGTTTGTTTTAAAGGCATGGTTTTAAGATCTTTATTTTCATTAATTACTTTAATATCTCCATTAGCCCTAAGAGATACATGATACCATGACCATTTCAGTTCAGTTCAGTTCAGTTCAGTCGCTCAGTCGTGTCCGACTCTTTGCGACCCCATGAACCGCAGCACTCCAGGCCTCCTTGTCCATCACCAACTCCTGGAGTTCACTCAGACTCACGTCCATCGAGTCACACTGATGCCATCCAGCCATCTCATCCTTGGTTATCTCCTTTTCCTCCTGTCCCCAATCCCTCCCAGCATCAGAGTCTTTTCCAAAGAGTCAACTCTTCACATGAGGTGGCCAAAGTACTGGAGTTTCAGCTTTAGCATTAGTCCTTCCAAAGTACACCCAAGACTGATCTCCTTCAGAATGGACTGGTTGGATCTCCTTGCAGTCCAGGGGACTCTCAAGAGTCTTCTCCAACACCACAGTTCAAAAGCATCAATTCTTTGGTCCTCAACTCTCTTCACAGTCCAACTCTCACATTCATACATGACTACTGGAAAAACCATAGCCTTGACTAGACAGACTTTTGTTGGCAAAGTAATATCTATGCTTTTTAATATGCTGTCTAAGTTGGTCATAGCTTTTCTTCCGAAGAGTAGACATCTTTTAATTTCATGGCTACAATCACCATCTGCAGTGATTTTGGAACCCCCCAAAATAAAGTCTGACACTGTTTCCAGTTTTCCCATCTATTTCCCGTGAAATGATGGGACCGGATCCATGATCTTAGTTTTCTGAATGTTGAGCTTTAAGCCAACATTTTCACTGTATCTTCCCTGGTGGCTCAGAGGTTAAAGCGTCTGCCTTCAATGCGGGAGACCTGGGTTTGATCCCTGGGTCAGGAAGATTCTCTGGAGAAGGAAATGGCAATCCACTCCAGTATTCTTGCCTGGAGAATCCCATGGATGGAGAAGCCTAGTAAGTTACAGTCCACGAGGTCACAAAGAGTCAGACAAAATTGAGCGACTTCACCTTACCTTCTTTCACTTAATAGATGACAAAAGTGCTTGGAGTAAAAATCATCCCTGGTGGTGTAATAGGTTGTTAGTGCAAATTTGGGATTCAAACCCAGAAAGTCAAAATTGTGAGCTTGCTCATTTTATCACTGGATTACAGATACAGGCTAGGATTTTGTCAGGGAAATATATTTAGAAAGAGATTAAGAATCAGAGATCAGACGAGGAAAGTGAGGTGCCTGTAGGCCAATTTAAGGAGGCACTTGGAGAATCTTAAGCTTTTCTGTTCAACCTCAAATTCCCAATCTATCCTTCCTCCCCCAGCCCTTCCCCTAGTAACTATAAGTTCCTTCTCTAAGTGTGTGAGTCTATTTCTGTTTTGTAAATAAGTTAATCTGTGTGACTCTTTTTTTAGATGCCACAATAAGTGACATCAAAGATATTTGTCTTTCTCTAAATGACTTATATCACTTAGTATAATCATCTCTCGGTCCAACCATGTTGCTATAAATGCCATTATTTCATTCTTTTTTATGACCAGGTAACATTCCATTGTATATATGTACCACATCTTTAGCCATTTATCTGTTGATGGACTTTTAGGTTGCTTCCATGTCCTGGTAGCCAGGGGTCTGCCTAAAAGAAAGGGAAATGCTTAACTTCTTGATAGGGAGTGGCAAGGTCTTCACAGAGTATGGAGGGACTAGCAATATTGCTGTGATAGATTTTTCTAAAAATAGAATGAAACATGCTTGAAAGAGTGGTCAGAGAGGGTGATTTGGCATTGGATTTGGATGGGTTTATTTCAGGATTGTGGGCTTTCCAGGTGGTGCTAGTGGTAAAGGATCACCCCAACAATGCAGGCTAGATGTAAGGGACATAGGTTCAATCTCTGGATCCAAAAGATTCCCTAGAGTATGGTACAGTAAATTCCCATTATAATTGTTAGTTAATTTTACAACTACTGTTTTATTGACTATATCAAAGCCTTTGATTTTGTGGATCACAAAAAACTGGAAAATTCTTAAAGAGTTGGGAATACCAGACAACCTGACCTGCCTCCTGAGAAATCTGTATGCAGGCTAAGAAGCAACAGTTAGAACTGGACATGGAACAAGAGACCGGCTCCAAATCGGGAAAGGAGTATGTCAAGGCTGCATATTGTCACTCTGCTTATTTAACTTAACATCATGAGAAATGCTGGGCTGGAAGAAGCACAAGCTGGAATCAAGACTGCAAGGATAAATACCAATAAACTCAAATATGGAGATGTCACCGCCCTTATGGCAGAAAGCGAAAACTAAACAGCCTTTTTATGGAAGTGAAAGAGGAGAGTGAAAAAGTTGGCTTAAAACTCAACATTTAGAACAATAAGATCATGGTATCTGGTCCCATCACTTCACAGCAAATAGATGGGGAAATAATGAAAACAGTGACAGATTATTTTTTGGGGGGTCCAAAAATCACTGCAGATGGTGACTGAAGCCATGAAATTAAAAGACACTTGTTCCTTAGAAGAAAAGCTATGACCAACTTACACAGCACATTACAGAGACATTCAGTTCAGTTCAGTTTAGTTCAGTTGCTCAGTCGTGTCAGACTCTTTGCTACCCCATGAATCACAGCAAGCCAGCCCTCCCTGTTCATCACTCCCAGAGTTCACTCAAACTCACGTCCATTGAGTCAGTGATGCCATCCAGCCATCTCATCCTCTGTCGTCCCCTTTTCCTCCTGCCCCCAATCCCTCCCAGCATCAGAGTCTTTTCCAATGAGTCAACTCTTCACATGAAGTGGCCAAAGTACTGGAGTTTCAGCTTTAGCATCATTCCTTCAAAAGAACACCCAGGGGTGATCTCCTTTAGAATGGACTGGTTGGATCTCCTTGCAGTCCAAGGGACTCTCAAGAGTCTTCTCCAACACCACAGTTCAAAAGCATCGATTCTTCGGTCCTCAGCTGTCTTCACAGTCCAACTCTCACATCCATACATGACCATTGGAAAAAAATAGCCTTGACTAGACGGACCTTTGTTGGCTTGAGAGCCCCTTGGACTGCAAGGAGATCCGACCAGTCCATCTAAAGGAAATCATTCTTGAATGTTCATTGTAAGGACTGTTACTAAAGCTGAAACTCTGATATTTTGTCCACCTGATGCAAATAACTGATTCAATGGAAAAGACCCTGATGCTGAGAAAGATTTAATGCAGGAGGAGAAGGGAGTGACAGAGGATGAGATGGTTGGATGGCATCACTGACTTAATGGACATGAGTTTGAGTAAACTCTGGGATTTAGTTATGGACAAGGAGGCCTGGATTGCTGCAGTCCATAGGGTCCCAAAGAGTCAGACATGACTGAGCGACTGAACTGAACTGAACTGAGTTTTACAACTAACTCAAGTATTCTTGCCTGGAGAATCCCATGGACAGAGAAGCCTGGCAAGTTATAGTTAATAGAATCACACAGAATTGAACATAACTGAAGCAACTTAGCATGCATGCATGCAATTCAGGGTTGTAGTCAGTAAAAGAGGTCATGTTTAAGAAAATTCACTTAAGAAAAACTGATATTAGTCACTCATTTGTGAATTCTGGTAGTTTGAGGAAGAAGCAGGATATAGCTGGAATGAAGAGCAGGTCAAGTGAAACGTTTCTCAAGCATCATCAGGAAGGCCTCAAATTTATACTTAAGAGAAAGATTTATAACACAAATATTAGATTCGGAAGAAATAGCCAATTTTTGGAGGAAATAAACTTTTTTTAATGTATCTGTAATATAGCATGTTAGGTGTTTCACCTTTTTATTTCATTAAATCCCAACAAAAGGGTATATGCATATTTTAAAGCTCATTTTACTCATAGAACATTGAAATCATTCAGGTTTGATAACCTTTCAAGTTTATGAAGAAAGCCAACAGTGTTGGGTTTAAGATGGCGTAGCTCCAATGTTTGTGTTTCTTTCCAATCATTATACAAGGTGCCTATAGATAACTCCAATCAAGTTACATCACTGTAACAATTGCTTAAAAATTTTTTTTTCAATAAGTTTTGCGGTCCAGTGTATCTGTTTTTTGTACCTCTAAATACACTGGTCCAGATTATATTTCCTTTTTCTTTCCCTGCTTTGATAAGTCATAGAATAACTTGAAAGTAAATGGTAGACAGGTGAGCTCTTCTTTCAACTCCTTAGAATTAAGTCAGAAGGCAAGTATGCTCCTAATTATAGGAGTGAACTCCCAGAGTAAGGGAAGGAAAGAAGGATATGGACCAAAGACATATTCAGTGAATGTCATCAATGATCCAGGTATTGTCTGGGAGATCTACATTATAGAAATACTAGTATGCCTTCCCTGGATAAGGTGATGGCACCCCACTCCAGTACTCTTGCCTGGAAAATCCCATGGACAGAGGAGCCTGGTAGGCTGCAGTCCATGGGGTCGCGAAGATTCGGACACAACTGAGCGACTTCCCTTTCACTTTTCCCTTTCATGCATTGGAGAAGGAAATGGCGAACCAGTCCAGTGTTCTTGCCTGGAGAATCCCAGGGAAGGGGGAGCCTGGTGGGCTGCTGCCTATGGGGTCACACAGACTTGGACATGACTGAAGTGACTTAGCAGCAGCAGTATGCCTTCCCTAGGTTACTGGTGTCTGAGGTTTAGACAGGCGAGACATACTGTCCGAAGTTGTTCATCTAGCTATAACCAAACCACAAATAAATTCATGGCTTTCAAAATCTAAGGCTCTTTAATGTTTCCCTCTTTGAGAAATGTAATGATGACTTTTCATGGTGGCAACATGTCAAAATGAAATTTAAAAAATAAACTTTTATATTTGTCAAGATTTCACAGCTAAATCAAATTCTTATACATCCATTATTCTTGCCTATCATATACAAAGTTAAGTTTATGTCAAACAATGAAAGAAGACTAAAGTCCCTGACTTTAGGGACTGGCTTTACCCAACAGGCCAAAATAAAGTTAATATCTTAAATTAAAGAAGTCTGCTGATAAGTGTTGGAAGACGATTGTCCTTGGGCCTCTCACATTACTATACCTCTTTCAACCAGTGATACTGACAGTTTTTCTGTTCAACAGTTGTTTCAAGGATGTTTATAGAGTGAGTAGCTTAGGAGTATAGAAATGGTGTCTCCCTTCAGAGTAAAAGACAGATTTGTTTACTATCCATATAATAAAGATCATAACTTCTTCTAGCAGAAATAAAAGATTTGGATTTCCTAAGCTTAGGGTTCTTTGGCAGTGATAGGAACTCACTGAGTGGACAGCATCCATCTGGGGCTCTCCACTCTCTCACCTTGTGGAACTAGTCTGAGGAAACAAGAAAACCAGCAGGTTTAGGGATGCTATGCGCTGATTTCCGGGAATAAATGTCCCATGATTCTGACCTAGGAGTCTTGCTTACATCTTCTCACAGAACATTGAAACTGGCTGGTGAAATTATTGGCCTGCAAGAAAGTAAAATCTCTGATCCTTCACAGTTTTTGACAATATATCTAATGGATACCTTAAAAAAAAAAAAAAAACAACTCACCACCTTTTTTTTTTTTTTTTTTGCTTTTGATAGATATCTATTTTTTAAGATAAACTTAGAGGAATAAAAATATTTGAGTATGAAAATTTCCCAGGTGAAACTAGAAATGAGTCCAGAAGTTAAGAAAGAATAAATATGAGATACAAATAAATAACTAGAGGAGGGCACTCCAGTACTCTTCCCTGCATAATTCCATGGACAGAAGAGCATCGCAGGCTACAGTCCATGGGGCTGCAAGTAGCCAGGCATGACTAAGTGACTAAGCACAGCACAGCACAGCACAGGAAGAAATAAAAGCCTCAAGTGAACCTGAGAAAATATTTTACAACTAAAACAAGCTCCTATTTATTTGCTATTCTTGCAAATCATATACAAATTTATGTCAGATAATGAAGGAAAAGTTACTTTAGGGAATTGCTTGACCCAATAGGAAAAAAAATAAAAATTTGACAGAAGCTTTCTTTTTGAGTTTGGATAATGAATACCCAGTAACACTTTGATCTAAAATCAATGACCAAGTACAGCAATATGCACACATCACTGGAATAATGTTGAAACATAAGAAAGCTCCTTTTACTGACAAATACAGATTCTCAAATCTGTTTGTACAGGAGAGGAACCAGAAGCCTTGTTATGTTAGTGTTCAAACATAGTTTGAAAACGAATAACTACACCAACCACATCTCCAGTTCAGAGTAAAAACTTTATTATGTGAATAACTTTATCCTGTGAATATTAGAAAAATGCATTATAATTTGTTATCTGTTTTTATATTTCTATTAGAAAAATCAGTTAGACATTTAACTTCATGAAATGGGTATTTATACAAAGAAGAGAAACATGCCAATAGGATGTGGTTTTGATTTACACAGAAGGTAAGATGTAGAGGAAAAAAGCCTGTGTGAACATTCTCAAGTGGTTATACCAAGGAATAATTAAAATTCATGCATGCTAACTATCATGAATATTAGTAACCAGGAAATCACCTGGTTAATACTACACAGGTGTATGACTACCCTTACTTTTTTGAACATTACCTTACTAGCATGTGAGTTGAGTGTAATTGTGCGGTAGTTTGAGCATTCTTTTGCATTGCCTTTCTTTGGAATTGGAATGAAAACTGACCTTTTCCAGTCCTGTGACCACTGCTGAGTTTTCCAAATTTGCTGGCATATTGAGTGCAGCACTTTCACAGCATCATCTTTCAGGATTTGAAACAGCTCAACTGGAATTCCATCACCCCCACTAGCTTTGTTCGTAGTGATGCTTTCTAAGGCCCAGTTTTCATTTCAATTCCAAAGAAAGGTAATGCAAAAGAATGCTCAAACTACTGCACAGTTGCACCCATCTCACATGCTAGTAAACTAATGCTCAAAATTCTCCAAGCCAGGCTTCAGCAATACGTGAACTGTGAACTCCCTGATGTTCAAGCTGGTTTTAGAAAATGCAGAGGAACCAGAGATCAAATTGCCAACATCCGCTGGATCGTGGAAAAAGCAAGAGTGTTCCAGAAAAACATCTATTTCTGCTTTATTGACTATGCCAAAGTCTTTGACTGTGTGGATCACAATAAACTGTGGAAAATTCTGAAAGAGATGGGAATAACAGATCACATGACCTGCCTCTTGAGAAATCTGTATGCAGGCCAGGAAGCAACAGTTAGAATGGAACATGGAACAACAGACTGGTTCCAAATAGGAAAAGGAATACATCAAGGCTGTATATCGTAACCCTGCTTATTTAACTTCTATGCAGAATACATCATGAGAAACGCTGGACTGGAAGAAACACAAGCTGGAATCAAGATTGCAGGGAGAAATATCAATAACCTAAGATATGCAGATGACAGTACCCTTATGGCAGAAAGTGAAGAGGAGCTAAAAAGCCTCTCGATGAAAGTGAAAGAGGAGAGTGAAAAAGTTGGCTTAAAGCTCAACATTCAGAAAACGAAGATCATGGCATCTGGTCCTATCACTTCATGGGAAATAGATGGGGAAACAGTGGAAACAGTGTCAGACTTTCTTTTGGGGGGCTCCAAAATCACTGCAGATGGTGACTGCAGCCATGCCATTAAAAGGCGCTTACTCCTTGGAAGAAAAATTATGACCAACCTAGATAACATATTCAAAAGCAGAGACATTACTTTGCCGACTAAGGTCTGTCTAGTCAAGGGTATGGTTTTTCCTGTGCTCATGTATGGATGTGACAGTTAGATTGTGAAGAAGGCTGAGTGCCGAAGAATTGATGCTTTTGAACTGTGGTGTTGGAGAAGACTCTTGAGAGTCCCTTGGACTGCAAGGAGATCCAATCAATCCATTCTGAAGGAGATCAGCCCTGGGATTTCTTTGGAAGGAATGATGCTAAAGCTGAAACTCCAGTACTTTGTCCACCTCATGTGAAGGGTTGACTCATTGGAAAAGACTGTGATGCTGGGAGGGATTGGGGGCAGGAGGAGAACGGGACATCAGAGGATGAGGTGGCTGGATGGCATCACTGATTCGATGGACATGAGTCTGAGTGAACTCCAGGAGATGGTGATGGACAGGGAGGCCTGGCGTGCTGTGATTCATGGTGTTGCAAAGAGTCGGACATGACTGAGCGACTGAGCTGAACTGAACCCTTACTTTTCAAACTCTTGCCCATGTGTCTCATAAGCCAATACCTTCAGGCTTATAGAAATCTTGTAAATAAAATAACTCTGGCTCCAAACAGTGGATCACAATCTTTTTCTGATACTTTTTCATGAGGTCCTCAGAGATTAGTATACCAAATAAAATTTGAGGATAGGTGGGATAAAAAGAATGACAATTTTGTCTCAATCCTACCTTCCTTCATTGTCTAGACAAGGATAGATCTTTCAAAATTACAAACCTCACCATAGATCTTAATGACACATTGTCAGATGAAGGTCAGATTCATTGGGATTGACTATCAGTTCAGTTCAGTTCAGTAGCTCAGTCGTGTCTGACTCTTAGCAGCCCCATGAATCACAGCACGCCAGGCCTCCCTGTCCATCACTATCTCCTGGAGTTCACTCAGACTCACGTCCATAGAGTCAGTGATGCCATCCAGCCATCTCATCCTCTGTCATCCTCTTCTCCTCCTGCCCCCAATCCCTCCCAGCATCAGAGTCTTTTCCAATGAGTCAACTCTTCACATGAGGTGGTCAAAGTACTGGAGTTTCAGCTTTAGCATCATTCCTTCCAAAGAAATCCCAGGGCTGATCTCCTTCAGAATGGACTGGTTGGATCTCCTTGCAATTCAAGGGACTTTCAAGAGTCTTCTCCAACACAACAGTTCAAATCATCAATTCTTCAGCACTCAGCCATCTTCACAGTCCAACTGTCACATCCATACATGACCACAGGAAAAACCATACCCTTGACTAGACAGACCTTAGTCGGCAAAGTAATGTCTCTGCTTTTGAATATGTTATCTAGGTTGGTCATGACTTTTCTCCCAAGGAATGAGCATCTTTTAATTTCATGGCTGCAGTCACCATCTGCAGTGGTTCTCTATAAGGCCCTCTAAAACTTGACTCCTACCTCTCTAACTTCATGCCCTCTTCAGCGGTTAAGTTCTCTCTCAACATATGAGTGCTTCATTATATATTCAGCATCTCTGGCCCAAATGTGCACATGTGCACACATACACATATGTGTGCATGTGCACGCACACACACACACACACACACACACACACACAGATACCCTGTCATTCCAACATGCCTGGTCTTTCATAGTGCTGTAAACATGCCTTGTCACCTAATAATCACCTCTTCACATGGGATAATCCTGCTGTCTGAAATGCCTTTTTCTATTTTGTCCCTATTGGATAAAATTAGAATCAGCTATCAAAGTGTATCTCTTCCATCTCTCCCAATCTTAGAAACCCTTTCAGTTCTCCCAGGTCCTGATTTTTCTCCTATTGTTTTCCAAATTCTGAAAGCTATCCCTCACTACGTCACAGCCCAGGTCACCTATCAAAATTAACCCCAATTTGCCTTCAAATTACTTCTTCAACTATAGCTCCCTCAATCCTTACTATTACTACCACCCATAGGACAAGATCAATAATTTTTCAAGAGGAGGATGATTGTTCTCTTCCCCTTTACATTCTACACTTATCCCCCATAGGTTTGGATGGTTTACTTAGTTTGTGTCCTCCTCTCACTATCCCTAGCCCAAGTCAGAGTAATACCAAATGCATTATCTTGTTTAATTTATTTCCCACAGCTGAAAGCCTGCCTTTTTCTTTTCTGAGGAGCTAAATATTACTTGCTTTAAAGATGCAATAAAAATTCTTTTTTTTTTTCATAAAACAACAGTTTCTTGAATATATTAGCCTTATAAAAATGCTAGCATTTAGGAAATATGGCAATCTGAGTAATGACCACAAAACAACTCTGATATGATAATGTACCCTCTTAGATTTTCCACAACACACACACACACACACATTTTTCTTTCCTGTGTTTCAGATTGAAAACAGTTTGATGAGGGGCTTGAAGATTCACACTCAAGCATCTTCTTAAACAATCTTCCATATTTTCTTTGATGCTATTGTTATTTTTTAATCTCCATTCCTTTGCCTTGGATTTTTCATAGCTTGCTTTGTGCATTATTAGAATCATCCTTTAATTTGTCCTGCTGCTTCCAACCTCCAAAATCCCCAACTCTGGCCTTGGTACTCTCTTGTCCCAAAATCTTCTGTGCCGCATTGTAGTTTCCAGAATTTAGCACCAGCCACTTGGCAAGAAACACAAAACCAAGTGGGATGAGCCTCATGTCTTGGGTTTCCAGAGTCCTTTTTCCATATATACCCACCATTTTAAGAGGTAACAGTTGCAGCCAGACATGGAACAATGGATTGGTCCAAAATTCAGAAAGGGGTACGACAACACTGTATATTGTCACCCAGATTATTGAACTTATATGCAGAGTACATCATGCAAAATACTAGGCTGGATGAATTACAAGATGGAATCAAGATCACTGGAAGAAATATCAACAACCTCAGATAGGTAGATGATGCACTCTAATGGCAGAAAATGAAGAGGAACTAATAAAGAGTGTCTTGATGAAGGTGTAAGAGAAGCATGAAAAAGCTGGCTTGAAACTCAACATTCAAAAAACTAAGATCAGGCCATCTTGTCCCATCAATTCATGGCATATAGAAAGGGAAAAAGTGGAAGCAGTGACATATTTTACTTTCTTGGGCTCCAAAATCACTGTGAATGGTGACTGCAGCGACGAAATGAAAAGACCCTTGCTCCTTGGAAGGAAAGCTATGACAAACCTTGACAGTGTATCAAAAAGCAGAGATGTCACTTTGATGATAAAAATGAATATAGTCAAAGCTATGGCTTTTCCAGTAGTCATGTATCAATGTGAGATTTGGTCCATAAAGAATGCTGAGTGCTGTAGAATTGATGATTTCAAATTGTGGTGCTGGAGAAGACTCTTGAGAGTCCCTTGGACAGCAAGGAGATCCAACCAGTCAATCTTAAAGGAAATCAACCCTGAATATTCACTGGAATGGCTGATGATCAAACTGAAGCTCCAATAGTTTGGCCACCTGATACGAATAGCTGACTTATTTTGATTCTGGGAAAGATTGAAGGCAAAAGGAGAAGGGGGCAGTAGAAAATGAGATGGTTAGATAACATCACTGAATCAAAGGACATGAATTTGAGCAAACTCGGGTAGATAGTGGAGGACAGAGTAGCCTGTCATGCTTCAGTCCATGGGGTTGCAAAGCACTGACATGACTTAGCAGCTGAAAAATGACAACAACCACCATCTCACCTTTGATGACCTTGAATCCTCAAATTAAGTCAAACACATTTTTTCAGTTTTATTTTCTCAGGTCATATGTTCTCTTTTTTCCTAAAACAAGCATCCTTTTCTTATCCTCCTGGTGAGTTCTTTTCTTCCTTCAAGATTCAGTTTTATCTCCTCTTGGAAATATTTTCATACTTCTTGGTTTAAATATTCTTCCTCTGTCCTCTGATATTACATGTGTTACTGATTTTTTGACTTTTGCCATACTGTTGCAATCATTAATTTCTAGACTGTGAGTCATTTTCAACTGGGAGCATGTATTTCATTTTTAATAATGTAGAAGATAAAGCAAAATGTTTGTTGAATGAATGAATAAGTGATAAGCCCTTCTTATATTCATAGACTTTTCCCCCCTTCAGGTTAGGCATTCAGCATTGTGAGTTTTATCTCGTGAACACTACTACGAATGTGAAGCTGCAGAATATTCATGATTATCTTCTCTTACCAGTAAGTTTGGCTCATTGAGTTTCTAAGAAAAATTCAACTGTCTCATAAATACATATCAGTTTCTCTACATACTATTTTTTCTCAGTCTCTCTTTCTCTCTTTCATACATCTGCATTTTGTCATCATTTTGTAATAGCAAGAATGCACTGAATTTCTTATTTGACTCAGAGAATCCTTTTCTCATTTTGCTCCATTTGTCTATTTTCTGAATATTGCATTTTAACTGTCCTTGTCATTTCACTTTGAGTTAGTGAGTTTTAAAATGGGAAAGATGTAAGTTACTTCAGCAATAATTTGATCCTACTCTTTAGTTTTGCAGATGAGGAAGTGAAGACATTGAAGGCAGAGGAAGATGAAAGCATGTCCTGGAATTGCAGCTTGATCCTTTTATCCACTGTGGGAGATGTTTGTCATTGTTTTGATGCTTGTTTTCTGAAACTGTCTCCTGTGTTTTAATAAACTATGTATTTAGGAGACAAAGTGTGCTTCATAATCTAAAACTGAAAATATCATATATTTTTATAGCTTTCCTGGATGTTAAAGAAGCCAAGTCTGCATCAGATGCACTCATCTTAGACATTTAATTGGAAGTTAGTGATACAAGTGGGGATGCCTCATTTGCCTGACAAAAAAGGCATATCCACTGACTTTTCCAAGGCCACAGTTGCAGTGATCTCCTAGCCTGTCTGTTGATGATCATATTAGGTAATATGTAGAGCACCAAGGGGTGAGAACAAAGGTCTCTGTGTTGTACTAATATTGTGGTTTGCTTGTTTTTTTGAACCTAATTTTTCTAATCTTTCTTTATTTTTTTTAATAATTATGGCTGCATGGCTCTGGAGCAGCTGTGAGGAGATACCCCACTTCCAAGGGTAAAGGAGAAGCCCCAGCAAGATGGTAGGAAGGGTAAAATCACATTCAGAATCAAACCTCATACACGCCAGAGATACTCAGGTGGCTCAAACAAACCTTGTGTGCACCAGGACCCAGAGACCTGACAGAGGCTGAGACAGAACTGCGTTTGAGTGTCCTCTGTGGAGTTATGGGTCAGCAGTAGACTGCTGCAGGGGGAGCAGCTTGGCATGTAGCAGACCTTGGTATAGCATAAACCCTTTTGGAAGTAGCTATTAACCGCACAGTAGAGCTACCAGAACTTACACAGGACTGGGAAACAGCCCCTTGGAGGGTACAAACAGAAACTTGTGTGCACCAGGACCCAGGAGAAAGGATCCCTGACCCCATGAGAGACTGACTCAGACTTACACGTGAGTGTCCAGGAGTCTCTGACGGACGCATGGGTCAGCAGTGGCCTCCTGCAGGATTGGGGACACTGAGCATAGCACTGCATGCATGGGACCTTCTGAAGGAGGTCACCATTATTTTCATTACCTCCATCATAGTTTGGCCCCAGGTGAATAACACAGCTCCATCCATCTACAGAAAATTGAATTAAAGATTTACTGATCATGGACCCACCCATCAGAACAAGATCCAGTTTTCCTCTCAGTTAGTCTTTCCCACCAGGAAGCTTCCATAAGCCTCTTATCCTTCTCCATAAGAGGGCAAACAGAAGGAAAACCACAATTACAGAAAACTAAACAATCTGATCACATGGACCACAGCCTTGTTTAACTCAGTGAAACTATGAGTAATATTGTGTAGGGTCACCCAAGATGGAGGGGTCATGGTGGAGAGTTCTGACAAAATGTGGTCCGCTGGAGAAAGGAATCGCAAACGACTTCATTATTCCTGCCTTGAGAACCCCATGAACAGTATGAAAGGCAAAATGATAGGACACAAAAAGATGAACTCCCCTGTTTGGCAGGTGCCCAATATGTTACTGGAGATCAGTGGAGAAATAACTCCAGAAAGAATGAAGAGATGGAGCCAAAGCAAAAACAACATCCAGCTGTGGATGTGACTGTGATGGAAGCAAGGTTCGATGCTGTAAATGGCAATACTGCATAGGAACCTAGAATGTTAGGTCCATGAATCAAGGCAAATTGGAAGTGGTCAAACAGGAGATGGCAAGAGCGAACGTTGGCATTTTAGGAATCAGTGAATTAAAATGGACTTAAGTCCAGTTCAGTCGCTCAGTCGTGTTTTACTCTTTGTGATCCCATGAACTGCAGCACGCCAGGCCTCCATATCTATCACCAACTGCTGGAGTCTACCCAAACACATGTCCATTGAGTTGGTGATGCCATCCAACCATCTCATCCTTTGTCGTCCCCTTCTCCTCCTGCCCTCAATCTTTCCCAGCATAAAATGGACTGGGATGGGTGAGTTTAACTCAGATGCCCATTATATCAACTACTGTGGTCAAGAATACCTTAGAAGAAATGGAGTAGCCATCATAGTCAACAAAAGAGTCCAAAATGTAGTACTTGGATGCAATCTCAAAAATGACAGAATGATCTCTAATCATTTCCAAGACAAACCATTCAATATCACAGTAATCCAATTCTATGCCCTGAACAGTAATGCTGAAGAAGCTAAAGTTGAACAGTTCTATGAAGACCTAAAGACCTTCTAGAATTAACACCCAAAAAAAGATGTCCTTCTCATTATAGGAGACTGGGATGCAAAAGTAGGAAGTCAAGAAACAGCTGGAGTAACAGACATATTTGGCCTTGGAGTACAGAATGAAGCAGGGGAAAGTCTAATACAGTTTTGCCAAGAGACGCACTGATCATAGCAAACACTGTCTTCCAACAACACAAGAGAAGACTCTACACATGAACATCACCAGATGGTCAATACTAAAATCAGATTGATTATATTCTTTGCAGCCAAAGATGGAGAAGCTCTATACATTCAGCAAAATCAAGATCAGGAGATGACTGTGGCTCTGATCATGAACTCCTTATTGCCAAATTCAGACTTAAATTGAAGAAAGTAGGGAAAATCACTAGACCATTCAGGCATGACCTAAATCACATCCCTTACAATTCTACAGTGGAAATGACAAATAGATTCAAGGGATTAGATCTGATAGGCAGAGTACCTAATGAACTATGGATGGAGGTTCATGACATTGTGCAGGAGGCAGGGATCAAGACAATGGCCAAGAAAAGGTATGCAAAAAGGCAAAATGGTTGTCTGAGGAGGCCTTACAAATAGCTAACAAATAGAATAGAAGACAAGTGAAAGGAAAAGGAGAAAATGAAAGATATACCCCTTTGAATGCAGAGTTCCATAGCAAGGAGAGATAAGAAAACCTTCCTCAGTGATCAATGCAAAGAAATAGAGGAAAACAACAGAATGGGAAAGACTAGAGATCTCTTCATGAAAATTAGAGATATCAAGGGAACATTTCATTAAAAGATGGGCACAATAGAGGGCAGAAATAGTATGATCCTAAGAGAAACAGAAGATATTAAGAAGAGGTGGAAAAGAATACACAGAAGAACTGTACAAAAAAAGATATTTACAACCCAGATAATCATAATGGTATGATCACTCACGTAGAGCCAGACATTCTGGAATGTGAAGTCAAGTGGGCCTTAGGAAGCATTACTATGAACAAAGCTAGTGTTAGTTATGGAACTCCAGCTGAGCTATTTCAAATCATGGAAAATGATGCAGCGAAAGTGCTGCACTCAATATGCCAGCAAATTTGGAAAACTCAGCAGTGGACACAGGACTAGAAGAGGTCAGTTTTCATTCCAATCCCAAAGATAGGCAATGCCAAAGAATGCTCAAACTACCACACAATTGCCTTCCTCTCACATGCTGGCAAAGTAATGCTCAAAATTCTTCAAGTCATGAACCGTGAACTTCCAGATGTTCAAACTGGATTTAGAAAAGGCAGAGGAACCAGAGATCAATTTGCCCACCTACGCTGGATCATTATAAAGTAAGAGAGTTCTTGAAAAACATCCACTGCTGCTTTATTGACTATGCCAAAGCCTTTGACTGTGTGGATCAGAAAAAACCATAGAAAATTCTGAAAGAGATGGGAATACCACACCACCTGACCTGCCTCCTGAGAAATCTATATGCCAGTCAGAAAGCAACAGTTTGAATGTGACATGGAACAACAGACTGGTTCCTAACCAGGAAAGGAGTATGTCAAGGCTGTATATTGTCACCCTGCTTATTTAACTTATATGCAGAGTACATCATGAGAAATGCGGGGCTGGATGAAGCACAAGCTGGAATCAAGATGCCAGGAGAAATATCAATAACCACAGATACACAGATGAAACCACTCTTATGGCACAAAACGAAAACTAAAGAGCCTCCTGAGGAAAGTGAAAGTGGAAAGTGAAAAAGTTGGCTAAAACCTCAACGTTCAGAAAGCTAAGATCATGGCATCTGGTCCCATCACTTCGTGGGAAATAGATGGGAAAACAATGGAAACAGTGACAGACTTTATTTTGGGGGCTCCCAAATTACTGCATATGGTGACTGCGGCCATGAAATTAAAAGATCCTCGCTCCTTGGAAGAAAATTTATGACCAACGTAGACAGCATATTAAAAAACAGATACATTACTTGGCCAACAAAGGTCCATCTAGTCAAAGCTATGTTTTTTCCAATAGTCATGTATGGATGTGAGAGTTGAACTATAAATAAAGCTGAGTGCCGAAGAATTGATGCTTTTGAACTGAGGTGCTGGAGAAGACTCTTGACAGTCCCTTGGACTGTAGGGAGATCCAGTCAGTCCATCCTAAAGGAACTCAGTTCTGAATATTCATTTTAAGGACTGATGCTGAAGCTGAAACTCCAATACTTTGGTCACCTGATGTGAAGAACTGACTCATTTGAAAAGAACCTGATTATGGGAAAGATTGAAGGTGGGAAGAAAAGGGGACAATAGAGGATGAGCTGGTTGGATGGCATCACTGACTCAATGAACACTAGTTTGTATATACCCTGCAAGTTGGTGATCTATAGGGAGGACTGGCGTGTTGCAGTCCATGGGATCACAAAGTGTTGGACATGACTTAGCAACTGAACTGAATTAAACATTTTGTATCTTTAATATGAATTCGGAATATCAGTACTGATTATGAGATAAACACTACAACTTGCATCCCTAAATACAATCTGTATAGTTTCTTCTCTTTTGATTAATTTTTTTTATTGGAGTGTAGTTGCTTTACAATATTGTGTCAGTTTCTCCTGTACAGCACAGTGAATCAGCCATACATATACATATACCCCCACTTTTTTGGATTTTCTTTCCATTTAGGTCAAATTTTGTTCACTGTAACTTGCTATGAGGGATTCCCTGGTGGCTCAGGTGGTAGGGAATCCATCTGATAAATGCAGAAGATCTGAATTCTATCCCTGGGTCAGAAAGATCCCCTGGAGAAGGGAATGGCTGCTCACCCCAGTACTTTTGCCTGGAGAATCCCATGGAGAGAAGAGTTTTTACAGCCCATGGGTTCGCAAAGAGTCGAACACAACTGAATAACTAGCACTTTCTAAGGAACTGCAAAAGCTTGATCCTCCAGGCTTCCTTGAAATCCAAGTAATAAATGTGTTCTCTGGGATGATAAGAGTCAATCTTTTTGTTATTGTAACTCTTTAGTTTTTTTTTTTTTTTAACCTGCTTAATTATCTTTTTAGTACTTAAAATTATATTTCATTTGTCTTTTTTCCCATGTGTATTTTCCTACAAACATGTAAGCAGTTTGAGGGAAGTGCTATTATCTATCTTGCTTACTACACTCTATTTTCTCTTCTACAACAGTGCCTGGGTCATAGCAGCTGCTGGTAAATATTTATGTTTTAATTAATAAATTCATTAATAAATTTATATCATTTTTATCTCCTAACTTTTTAACATTAACATTTGATTTATTAAAATTACAGATTAGAAGCCTTGATTTTCCTTAATGTTTAAAAATATTTTTACTGTGTTAGTGTCACATGCACAGAAAATTGAGTCAGTTACATTATATATATATATATATATATCCACTGTTTTAAAAATTCTTTTCTCATATAGTTCATTATAAAGTAATAACTAGAGGTCCCTGTGCTATACAGTAGGTTCTCATTAGTTATCTTTTTTATATATAGCAATGTGTATCTGTCAATCCCAATCTCCCAATTCCTCCATCTCTACTTGTCACCCCTGGTAATCATAAATTTTTTTTCTATGTTTGTGACTCTCTTTCTGTGTTTCAAATCTTCTAGCTTTTTATTTAATTCAGTTCAGTTCAGTTGCTCAGTCGCGTCCGACTCTTTGTGACCCCATGAATCGCAGCACGCCAGGCGCCCCGTCCATCACCAACTCCCGGAGTTCACTCAGACTCACGTCCATAGAGTCAGTGATGCCATCCAGCCATCTCATCCTCTGACGTCCCCTTCTCCTCCTGCCCCCAGTCCCTCCCAGCATCAGAGTCTTTTCCAATGAGTCAACTCTTCGCATGAGGTGGACAAAGTACTGGAGTTTCAGCATTAGCATCATTCCTTCCAAAGAAATCCCAGGGCTGATTTTCTTTAGAATGGACTGGTTGGATCTCCTTGCAGTCCAAGGGACCCTCAAGAGTCTTCTCCAACACCACAGTTCAAAAGCCTCAATTTTTGACACTCAGCTTTCTTCACAGTCCAACTTCTAATATTTTTAGAATGACCATTACTACTTAAAGCAATCTATAGACTCAATGAAATGTCTATCAAAATTCCAATGGAATTTTTCACAGAAATAGAGAACAAACCCTGAAATTTGTATAGAAGTACAAAGGACACTGATTAGTCAAACCAATTCCGAGAAAGAAGAATGCACCTAAAGAAATCACAGTTTCTTTATTTCAAACTTTATCACAAAGCTACTGTAATCAAAAGAGAATATTGACATAAGAAGAGACAGAGATAGTCCAATGAAACAGGAAAGGCCAGAAATAAACATATGCATACATGTCAAATCAACTTATTACAATGAAGCCAAGAGCATTCAATAGGAAATAATAGTCTTTTTAATAAATGGTGCTGGTAAAAGTGGATATACGTTAATATACAAAAGAAAGTGTTTTTTTTTTTTTCTGTCTTATACACAGACACACAAACACATAAAAGTCAATCCAAAATGGATCAAAGACTTGACCATAAGATCAAAAGTCACAAAACTTCTAGAAGAAAACATGGTAAGTCAACTATTTGATATTTATCATGTGGTTATTTTTTTTATGTGACACCAAAAACAAATGTTACAAAAGTAAAAATAAAACAAGTGGGACTACACCAAACTGAAAAACTTCTGCATAAGCAATGAAACCATCAACAAAGTGAAAAGGTAACCTATGTAATAGGAAAAATTTAGCAATTTATATATCTGATAATGAGTTAATATTCAAACTGCATAATAAAGACATAAAGCTCAATAGCAAAAATCAAGCAAAAAACCTCAAACATGCAAATCTGATTTATGCAAATCTGATTTAACAATGGGCAGAAGAACAGAATATAATTTTTGGAAAGAAGACTTACAAATGAAGAAGAACATGAAAAGGTGCACACATCACTAATTATTAGGGAAATGTAAATTAAAATTACATTTAGATATTTCTCATACCTATTAGGATGGCTATTGTCAGACAGAGAAGAGATAACAAATGCTGGCAAGAAGGTGGAGTAAATGAAATGATTGTAGCCTCTTGGTGGGGATTTACATTGGTGCAGTCACCATGGAAAATAGTATGTAAGTGCCTCAAAACATTAAACTAAATGTCTTAGAATCAAAAGGCCCAAAGATGGAATTATTATTTGATGCAGCAATCTCACTTCTGGGTAAACACCCAAAGGAAATTAAAACAGGATATTGAAGAGATGTATGCAGTACTACATTCATCGCATCATTACTCACTATAGCCAAGATATGGAAAGAAATCCAGTGTCTATCAATGGATAAATGGATAAAGAGATGTGGTATAACTATACAATTGAATAGTATTTAGCCACAAGAAAGAAGAACACCTTGCCTTTTTTTTTTTCTCAAAAATATGGACGGACCTTAAGGACATTATCTTAAGTGTAATGATTCAAATAGATTAAGACAAATATTTATGATCTGACTTAATTATACAATCTAAAATAAAAAATCAAACTCATATAGAGACTCATATCACTTCAGTTCAGTTCAGTTGCTCAGCTGTGTCCGACTCTTTGTGACCCCATGAATTGCAGCACTCCGAGCCTCCCTGTCCATCACCAACTCCTGGAGTTCACTCAAACTCATGTCCATCGAGTCCCTGAGGCCATCCAGGCATCTCATCCTCTGTCGTCCCCATTTCCTCCTGCCCCCAATCCCTCCCAGTATCAGGGTCTTTTCCAATGAGTCAACTCTTTGCATGAGGTAGCCAAAGTATTGCGGTTTCAGCTTCGGCATCAGTCCTTCCAATGAACACCGAGTACTGATCTCCTTTAGGATGGACTAGCTGGATCTTGTTGCAGTCCAATGGACTCTCAAGAGTCTTCTCCAACACCACGGTTCAAAAGCATCAATTCTTCAGCGCTCAGCTTTCTTCACAATCCAACTCACACATCCATACATGGCTACTGGAAAAATCATAGCCTTGCCTTGGCAAGATGGACATTTGTTGGCAAAGTGATGTCTCTGCTTTACAATATGCTATCTAGGTTGGTCATAACTTTTCTTCCAAGAGGTAAGCATCTTTTAATTTCATGGCTGCAATCATCATCTGCAGTGATTTTGGAGCCCCAAAAAACAAAGTCTGACACTGTTTCCACTGTTTCCCCATCTATTTCCCATAAAGTGACAGGACCAGATGCTATGATCTTTGTTTTCTGAATGTTGAGCTTTAAGCTAACTTTTTCACTCTCCTCTTTCAATTTCATCAAGAGGCTTTTGAGTTCCTCTTCACTTTCTGCCATAATGGTGTTGTCATCTGCAAATCTGAGGTTAATGATATTTCTCCCAGCAATCTTGAATCCAGCTTGTGCATATAAGTTAAATAAGCAGGGTGACAATATACAGTCTGACATACTCCTTTTCCTGTTTGGAACAAGTCTGTTGTTCCATGTTCAGTTCTAACTGTTGCTTCCAGACTTGCATATAGGTTTCTCAAGAGGCAGGTCACTGCATCTTGTATGCCCATCTCTTGAATAATTTTCCACAGTTTATAGTGATCCACATAGTCAAAGGATTTGGCATAGTCAATAAAGCAGGAATAGATGATTTTCTGGAACTCTCTTGCTTTTTCCATGATCCAGTGGATGTTGGCAATTTGATCTATGGTTCCTCTGCCTTTTCTAAAACCAGCTTGAACATCAGGCAGTTCATGGTTCATGTATTGCTGAAGCCTGTTTTGGAGAATTTGAACATTACTTTACTAGCTTGTGAGACGAGTGCAATTGTGTGGTAGTTTGAGCATTCTTTTGCATTCCCTTTCTTTGGGATTGGAATGAAAACTAACTTTTTCCAGTTCTGTGGCCACTGCTGAGTTTTCCAAATTTGCTGACATATTGAGTGCAGCACTTTCACAGCATCATCTTCCAGGATTTGAAATAGCTCAAATGGAATTCCATCACCTCCACTACCTTTGTTTGTAGTGATCCTTCCTGAGGCCCACTTGACTTCACATTCTAGGATGTCTGGCTCTAGGTGATTGATCACACCATCATGATTATCTTGGTCATGAAGATCTTTTTTGTACAGTTCTTCTGTGTATTCTTGCCACCTCTTCTTAATATCTTCTGTTTCTGTTAGGTCTGTACCATTTCTGTCCTTTATCAAGCTCATTTTGCATGAAATGTTCCCTTGGTATTTGTAATTTTCTTTAAGAAATTTCTAGTCTTCCCTATTCTGCTGTTTTCCTCTATTTCTTTACATTGATAGCTGAGGAAGGCTTTTTCATCTCTCCTTGAGAATCTTTGGAACTCTGCATACAGATGCTTGTATCTTTCCTTTTCACTTTTGCTTCTCTTCTCTTCTTTTCACAGCTATTTGTAAGGCCTCCACAGACAGCCATTTTGCTTTTTTGCATTTCTTTCCATGGGGATGTTCTTGATCTCTGTTTCCTGTACAATGTCACGAACCTTATTCCATAGCTCATCAGGCAGTCTATCTATCAGATCCAATCCCTTAAATCTATTTCTCACTTCCACTGTATAATCATAAAGGGTTTGATTTAGGTCATATTTGGATGGTCTAGTGGTTTTCCCTACTTTTTTCAGTTTAAGTCTGAATTTGGCAATAAGGAGTTCATGATCTGAGCCACAGTCAGCTCCTGGTCTTGTTTTTGCTGACTGCATAGAGCTTCTCCATCTTTGGCTGCAAAGAATATAATCAATCTGATTTCAGTGTTGCCCATCTTGTGATGTTCATGTGTAGAGTCTTCTCTTGTGTTGTTGGAAGAGGGTGTTTGCTATGACCAGTGTGTTTTCTTGGCAAAACTATGTTAGCCTTTGCCCTTCTTCATTCCGTATTTTAAGGCCAAATTTTCCTGTTACACCAGGTGTTTCTTGACTTCCTACTTTTGCATTACAGTCCCCTATAATGAAAAGGACATCTTTTTTAGGTGTTAGTTATAAAAGGTCTTGCAAGTCTTCATAGAACCATTCAACTTCAGCTTCTTCAGCATTACTGGTTGGGGCATAGGCTTTGATTACTGTGATATTGAATGGTTTGCCTTGGAAACAAACAGAGATCATTCTGTCGTTTTTTCGATTACATCCAAGCACTGCACTTTCACTATGGTTTTTCCAGTGGTCATGTATGGATGTGAGAGATGGACTATGAAGAAAGCTGAGCAGTGAAGAATTGATGCTTTTGAACTGTGATGTTGGAAAAGACTCTTGAGAGTCCCTTGGACTGCAAGGAGATCCAACCAGTCCATTCTAAAGGAGATCAGTCCTGGGTGTTCTTTGGAGACAATGATGCTGAAGCTAAAACTCCAGTACTTTGGTCACCTCATGCGAAGAGTTGACTCATTGGAAAAGACTCTGATGCTGGGAGGGTTTAGGGGCAGGAGGAGAAGGGGATGACAGAGGATGAGATGGCTTGATGGCATCACTGACTCAATGGATGTGAGTCTGAGTGAACTCCGGGAGTTGGTGATGGACAGGGGGGTCATGGCATGCTGCAATTCATGGGGTCACAATGAGTCGTACATGACTAAGCAACTGAACTGAACTGAACTGAACTGCACTTTGGACTCTTTTGTTGACCATGATGGCTACTCCATTTCTTCTAAAGGATTCCTGCCCACAGTAATAGATATAACGGTCATCTGACTTAAATTCGCCCATTCCAGTCCATTTTAGTTCACTGATTCCTAGAATGTTGACGTTTACTCTTGCCATCTCCTGTCTGACCACTTCCAATTTCCCTTGATTCATGGACCTGACATTCCAGGTTCCTATGCAATATTGCTCTTTACAGCATCGGACCTTGCTTCTATCACCAGTCACATCTGCAACTGGATACTGTTTTTACTTTGGCTCCATCCCTTCATTCTTTCTGGAATTATTTCTCCACTGATCTCCAGTAGCATATTGGGCACCTACCGACCTGGGAAATTATTTTTTCAGTGTCCTATCATTTTGCCTTTTTATACTGTTTATGGGATTTTCAAGGCAAGAATACTGAAGTGGTTTGCCATTCCCTTCTCCAGTGGACCACATTCTGTCAGACCTCTCCACCATGACCCACCCATCTTATGTGGCCCCACAGGGCATGGCTTAGTTTCATTGAGGCAGACAAGGCTGTGATCCATGTGATCAGATTGATTCTTTTCCTGTCATTATGGTTTTAGTGTGTCTGCCCTCTGATGCCCTCTTGCAACACCTACCATCTTGTTTGGGTTTCTCTTTCCTTGTCCTTGGGGTATCTCTTCATGGCTGTTCCAGCAAAGTGCAGCTGCTTCTCCTTACCTTGGACAAGGGGTATCTCCTCACTGCCGCCCCAAGAAGAAAAATGGTTGTCAGTTATAGGGATGGGAGAAGTAAGGAAAGATTGGTAAAAATGTCTAAACTTTTACTATGAGTTAATTTTGGGGATTCAATGATCCAATGCTGCCTAAAGTTTATAGAGAATTTTCTGGTGCTCCAGTGGTTAGGACTATGCGCTTTCACTGCTGAGGATGTGGGTTCCATCTCTGATCAGGGAACTAAGATCCTGTAAGCTGTGGTGGGGCAGTACCGCCTAAAAAAAAAAGCTTAAAAAAACATTAAAAATAATGTTTATAACACAATATTGTATAATTGAAACTTTTGTAAGAAAATATAAATCAAATTTTCTCACACCCAGACACACAAAAAATAAATATGTCAAGTGATAGAAATGTTAACCAGATAAATGGTAGGAATTCTTTCACAATGTGTATATATATATATATATATATATATATATAGCTAAGCTAAGTCACTTCAGTCGTGTCTGACTCAGTGCAACCCCATAAATGGCAGCCCACCAGACTCCACCGTCCCTGGGATTCTTCAGGCAAGAATACTGGAGGGGTTGCCATTTCCTTCTCCAATGCATGAAAGAGAAAAGTGAAAGTGAAGTTGCTCAGTCGTGTCCAACTCTTAGCGATATGTATATATACAGTCACCATAATGTATGCTATAAATTCTTACAATTTTGTGACTATCTCAATAAAGGTTAATTTTTTCACTTTATTGATTTTTAATTGAAGGATAATTGCTTAACAGTATTGTTTGGTTTCTACCAACATCAACATGAATCAGCCATAAGTTTATCCATGTCCCTTTCCACTAATAAAGGTGAACTTTAAAAATCAATGAAATAAGACAAATAAGATGATACTGTGTAATTTCTGAGATTCTTTTAAGTTTCTCTTTTATAAATTAAATATATTTTGTTTTCCTAAACTGAAAATCTTTTGCAACTCATGACGCTCATATCAGTTAATTCAAAGAGGAATTGGGCCTACTAAGATGAATTGTAATAATTTCACTTTTAGTACCAATATCCACCAGGAAGCTAAATGTCTTAGAATCAAAAGACCCAAAGATGTTCAGTGTCACTGCGGCAAACATCAAATGTAACAACAAGGAAATATTTGATCATGAACCAGAAAGGTCTTTTCTAAGCCATGAATTATATTTAGAAGGAGACAGCAAACACAATTTGCTTTCAACTTTATATCTTCAGCACATTCATCTTCTTAGGTGCTAATATCAAGTATGTAAATAGCCAAGGAACTACTTTTTGAAACACAAGCAATAAAATTAATGACCTCTGTCAAAGATTTTCACATTTCTCATCATAATAAACAAATTGGACATAAAACAGCCTGGCTGGATGTGTCTTTGGTGGTAGAGGAGTGGGGGTATTGAGGAGTGGGTAGTGATATAACCTTTATTTAGAAAGGGGAAAAGGAAAGCAAAATGAACAAACAGTGCTTTAAACTATATTGGTCTAAAAATGACAGGTGTTCACTAGACAACCTGAAAAGCACAAGCCAAGGCAATTAAAATGGTGGCTTCTATGTAATGAGGATATATGAAGTTTTTGTTTTAAAAACAATACTATGGGCCAGGTAAAAGGGAGACAAATGTGAGATGTGAGGCTGCACACCTGTCAATTAGTAGCTGATGGCTCACTAAGGTTAGGGCATCTGCCAGGGTAGACCAATCCGTAATTGATTTCTCTCCTTTGCAGCCTATCTGAAGTGTGAAAGACACCATATGTCAGGACTACGTAGACGTTACTAGAGGCAAGTCAGGGACCAAAACTCTTTATAAGAATAGGTAGTAAAGAAAACAGGTAAAACATATATTAAAACATAAATTTATTCATTTCCTTTTGTGCAAAAAATAAAATATATGTAATATAGATAAAAGTTGTTTTCCTAATGTGAGGAAGGAATGTACACAAAGATAGTGAATATACAAAGGTAATGTTTTAATACATATAGATACATTGCCATAGATAAGATCTCCATTTTCTGATGGCATTCAATTCAGGCTGTCATTTATTTTAGGAAAAGCATATACAAAATAGCCTGTTTGAAGTATTTTGGGGGCTGAATCTTTGCAATTATTTTTGTGCATATGAACTTCTCTGTGGTGATAAATGTAGTGGAAGAGAATCTTTCAAAATGAATGAATGAATACGAATAAATAGAAAATTCCCCCAGTAACAAATCACACTTGAGTGTATATTAGTTACTTAACAGGAGATCTAAAAGCTTACCTGTACATCCGAATGATCATAATATCCAATCTCTATCTTATGCAGATTGAAACCCACTCTGTGAGTGAAGTCACCTCTTCCACTCTTCATCCTCTATAACCCTCATGTTGAGTATATTGAATAACTACCACGTGGAAGAAGCATGGGCTCCAAAATCACTACAGATGGTGACTGCAATCATGAAATTAAAAGATGCTTGTTTCTTGGAAGAAAAGCTATGACAAATCTAGACAGTGTTATTAAAAAGCAGAGGTGTTTCTTTGCCAACAAAGGTCCATATAGTTAAAGCAATGATTTTTCCAGCAGTCACATACAGATGTGAGAGTTGGGCCACAAAAAAAAAAAAAAAAAAAAAAAAAAAAAAAAAAAAAAAAACCTGAGCATAAAAGAATTGATGCATTCAAACTGTGATGCTGGAGAAAACTCTCAAGATTCCCTTGGATGGGAAGGAGATCAAAGAGGTCAATCCTAAAGTAAATCAACCCTGAATGTTCATCGGAAGGACTGATGCTGAAGATGAAGCTTCAGTACCTTGGCCACCTGATGTGAAGAGCCAACCCTTTGGAAAAGTCCCTGATGCTGGAAAAGATTGAGTACAGGAGGAAAAGGGGACAACAGAGGGTGAGATTGTTGGATGGCCTCATTGGCTCAATGGACATGAGTTTGAGCAAACTCTGTGAGATATTGAATGAGAGGGAAACCTGGTGTGCTACAGTCTATAGGGTCGAGAAGAGTAAGACATGGCTGAGCGACTGAACAACAACAAGTGGGAAAAAGAGATGTATGGATAAACAAGACTCATCAGAGATTTAATCTTGAAAAAGAGACTTAAGGTGGATTTTATCCAATAATTGAGTTTCTCATAGATGGAGAAAAGATTGAGAATATTCTAATTAATAAAACTGTGGAAAGAGACTAGTAGTCATTAGGCATCTTCCTGGTCCCAGGTGGGGGATGAACTTTGTTTGACTTGGTTATCCCCAAGTACCGACAAGCACATTTTATTTCTGAGAGGTTAAACAACTTGAGTGAAATTATTAGTATTAATGAAAACAGATCCAGATTTGAAGCAGAATCCATGAACTTCCTATTTCTACTCTCTTTTGTTAGGAAAAATATTATTATTGCTGGTGAGCTGTCTAGTGACTAGGACCAGAACATGTGGCACAGAGCCTGCATTTGGAGTAGTTTTAAAACTGTTTACAATGCTTTATGTCCTTGTCTTTTGAGGTAAAAGGATGACTCAGGAGTTAATGACTGGGAAATGTGAAGATGTAGAAACAAAGAATAGCCAGTGGGCTAGGGGACAGGTAATAATTTTGACAAAAATCTGCCACATGGTAAAATCACCAAACACACAGTTCCTTGAGAGATACAGAATATGGCCTGATACACATTCCTATGTTGTTTGAAAAGAAAATATACTCCTGCCAAAACCCACAAAAGATGTTCTTTTCACCATAGGGGACTGGAATGCAAAAGTAGGAAGTCAAGAGATACCTGGAATACCAGGCAAATTTAGTCTTGGAGTACAAAATGAAGCAGAGCAAAGGCTAACAGAGTTTTCCAAGACAACGCACTGATCATAGCAAACACCCTCTTCAAACAACACAAGAGATGACTCTACACATGGATATCACCAGATGGTCAATCCCCAAATCATATTGAATATATTCTTAGCCATCAAAGATGGAGAAGCTCTATACATTCAGCAAAAATAAGACCGGTAGCTGACTGTGGCTCAGATCATGAACTCCTAATTGCAAAATTCAGAATTAAATTGAAGAAAGTAGGGGAAACCACTAGACCGTTCAGATATTACCTAAATCAAATCCCTTATGATTATACAGTGGAAGTGACAAATAGATTCAAGGGATTAGATCTGATAGAAAGACTGAAGAAATATGGATGGAGGTTTGTGACATTGTAATGAGGTGGTGATTAAGACCAGCCCAAAGAAAAATGCAAAGAGCAAAATGGTTGTCTGAGGAGGCCTTAAAAATATTTGTGAAAAGTAGAGAAGTGAAAGGCAAAGGAGAAGAAAGATATACCTATTTGGATGCAGAGTTCCAAAGAATAGAAAGGAGAGATAAGAAAGACTTCCTCAATGGTCAATGCAAAGAAATAGAGGAAAACAATAGAATGGAAAGACTAGAGATTTCTTCAAGAAAATTAGAGATTAACAAGGGAAATTTTCATGAAAAAATGGGCACAGTAAAAGACAGAAATGGTATGGACCTAACAGAAGCAGAAGATATTAAGAAGAGGTGGCAAGAATACACAGAAGAACTATACAGAAAAAAATCTTAAAAACTCAGATAGCCATAATGGTGCAATCACTCACCTAGAGCCAGCCATCCTGGAATGTGAAGTCAAGTGGGCCTTAGGAAGCATCATTACGAACAAAGCTAGTGGAGGTGATGGAACACCAGCTGACTTATTTCAAATCCTAAAAAATGCTGTGAAAGTGCTGCACTCAATATGCCAGCAAATTTGGAAAAGTCAGCAGTGGCCACAGGACTGGAAAAGGTCAATTTTCACTCCAATTCCAAAGAAAGGCAATGCCAAAGAATGTTCACACTACTGCCCAATTGCACTCAACTCGCACTCTAGCAAAGTAATGCTCAAAATTCTTCAAGCTATACCTTCAACAATATGTGATTTGTGAACTTGCAAATGTTCAAGATGGATTTAGAAAAGGCAGAGGAAGCAGAGATCAAATTGCCATCTGTTGGATCATCAAAAAAAAACAAGAGATTATCAGAAAAAACATCTATTTCTGTTTTATTGACTAGGACAAAGCAGTTGACTGTGTGGATTACAACAAACTGAGGAAAATTCTGAAATAAATGAGAATACCAGACCACCTGACCTGCCTCCTGAGAAATCTATATGCAGGTCAAGAAGCAATGGCTAGAACCATACATGGAAAAATGGACTGGTTCTAAATTGGGAAATAATTACATCAGGCATGTATAATTTCACTCTGCTTATTTAACGTATATGCAGAATACATCATGAGAAATGCCGGGCTGGATGAAGCATAAGCTGGAATCAAGATTTTTGGGAGAAATATCAATAACCTCAGATATGCAGATGACACCACCCGTATGGCAGAAAGCGAAGAAAAACTAAAGAGCCTCTTGATGAAAATGAAACAGGAGAGTGAAAAAGCTGGCTTAAAACTCAAAACTCAAAAAATGATCATGGCATCCAGTCCCATCTCTTCTTGGCAAATAGATGGGGAAATAATGGAAACAGAGACAGACTTCATTTTCTTGGACTCCAAAATCACTCCAGATGGTGACTGCAGCCATGAAATTAAAAGACACTTGTTCCTTGGAAGGAAAGCTATGACAAACCTAGACAGTGTTTTTAAAAACCAGAGGCATTTCTTTGCTGACAAAATTACATATAGCCAAAGCTATGGTTTTTCCAATAGTAAGGTATTGATGGGAAAGTTGGACCATACAGAAAGCTGAGTGCTGAAGAATTGATGCTTTTTGAACTATGGTGTTGGAGAAGACTCTTGAGAGTCCCTTGGACTGCAAGGAGATCAAACCAGTCAATCCTAGAGGAAATTAATCCTGAATATACATTAGAAGGACTGATGCTGAAACTCCAATCCTTTGGCCACCTGATGCAAAGAATTGACTCACTGGAAAAAACCCTGATGATGGAAAAGATTGAAGGCAGGATGGGAAGGGGATGACAGAAGATGAGATGGTTGGGTAGCATCACTGACTCAATGGACTTGAATTTGAGCAACCTCCAGGAGTTGGTGTTGGACAGTTAAGCCTGGAGTGGTACAGTCCATGGATCACAAAGAGTTGGACATGATGGAGGGACTGAAATGAAATGAGACACCCCACCAGATGAAAACTGCTAATCAAAACATATAGACCCTAGACTGGTTGGAACCAGAATGCTTATGATGCTCACTCCCTTATCACCAATCAGAAGAATATCCATGAGCTGACCACACCCCCTTTAACAATTACCATAAAACTCCTCACTACCCTCTCCAGATCAGGACACACACTCTTGAGGGCATTAGCTCACTGTGATCCCCTTGTCTGGCAAACAATAAAGCTATTCTTTTCTGCTTCACCCAAAACTCTGTCTCTGAGATTCAATTCAGTATGAGTGGTGCACAGAGGCTGGGATTTGGTGACACTGTGGGCCAGATCAGACTTAGGGCATTCTTGACACCCTGCTGAATATTGCATTGATTAGACACCCTGAGAAGAGGCTTTGTGTGGAGAGGGGATTTCGGAGTGAGAAGGATGGGTGATGAAAATAATTGGCTTCTTCTCTGTCTTCTACCTTGCAATTTTTGTCTCCCTTGTGTGCTGGGCACTGCAGGAATGGCTCATCTGACTAATGAGCACTTTTGAGCACCTTTGTCTCACATACATTCCTCCACCTTCCCCTCTGCTCTGAAGTTCTGTGTAGCTAGCACTTAGTGACTCTACATCCAGCAAGGGGATGACTTCTGACACTCAGGGCTTGACGAATGGAAAACATCGGAATAATATTAAGATCAAGAGGAAGGAAAAACTACATGGTATTTCTTGCCCTCTTTTTTGTCTCAGGTGACATTTCTTCTGTGGACCCATCTCCAGTTTAACAGACCCACTAGGGCTCCAGCTTCTGCCTGGTGACCCGGGATATTGGGCTCCATGTTCCTGCCTCCCTGGAGTGTGTGTATGTTTTAAAGCTTCAGATCAGTTTATATATGTGTGCATATATATATTTGGCTGTGCTGGGTCTTTTTGGTTGTATGGGGTTTTCTCTAGAGTTGGCCAGCATTAGCTATTCTCTAGTTGCAGTGCACTAGCTTCTCATTGCAGTGGCTTCTCTTGATGCAAAGCATAGGCTTTGGGGCTTGTGGACTTCAGCAGTTGTGGACACTAGAGCCAGGCTCAATAGTTGTGGTGCATGGGCTTAGTTGTCCCTTGTCATGTGGGATCTTCCCAGACCAGGGATCAAACCCATGTGTCCTGCATTGGCAGGCAAATTATTTATTACTGACCTACAAGGGAAGCCACGTAGAAGTGTTAACAACTGTCTCTGTTGGTAACCCTTTGGCTTCTTCACGGTCTCTGTCAGGATCTCCAGTGCTTTTTGGGTTGGCTCCTAGCAAGATTGTTTAAACAGGTAGGATCTCCTATGCATTCTGGATTCTGAATGAAGATTCTTTGCTTCATAGTTTCTGAAGCTCCCTAAAATGGGTAGTTTTTTTGACCTCTTCTGTGATGGCTACAAATACTCTGTGTGCTCCTAGATTTGAAACTTACCTCATTGGACAGACAATTTCTGTTGAAGTTAACTGTTGAGAATTGCTCTTTCCAAGATGATGCAGTTCTTTTCAAAATGCAAGTTCTATTGGGACTGGCCAATAAATTCGATCGGGTTTTCCATACTATCTTACAGAAAAATCCAAAAAAAATCTTTTTGGCCAACCTAGCATTTAAAGTGACCCAGTCGAGTTTCCATCTGTGAGATTATAAAACAAACATTTTAAAATTATAAAAATTTTATATGATTTTAAAATGGGCTCTGTGAGCCCATTATAAAACAAACATTTACCTATGCCCAAAAGAGTTAGAAATGCCCCTAGCTCCCCAGAAACCCCCTTCAGACTCTTGAGCCATACTCTCAAAAATAAACTGCTTCAGGGTTCTATATGGCATAGTTTCACACTCCAAAACTCCGAGGGGCAAAGGTGAATTTTTGAAAGGTTTTCCTTAAAACTCCCTATATGTGTATAAAGGTGAAGGGAAATCTTCCCTTGTGTTGCTCAGGAGAGATTGTGGGAGATGAGGGCCATATTATGCCCACAACAGTTTGGAAAAAATCTAACACCTGAGAGCTGCCAGTCTTCTGAAGAAACAAAGTCAAAGACAGGTGAAAAATTGGGAAAACTTTTGCAACAACAGTATAGGTAAGTAATGCCTTTAATAAATAAACAATCATGTGAGTTAATGTAACTCCTTCATCAGTGGTCTAGCAGTTTGCTTTGAAATATTTGGCAGACCTTGTTTTCTTCTTAGACTAAGAATTGCAATCAAACACAGGAGACTAGAACTTCCCTGGTTATTCAGTGGTTAATAATCCACCTGCTAATACAGAGAACATGGGTTTGATCTCTGGTCCAGGAAAATCACACACAATGGGGGGCAACTAAGCCCATGGGCCACAACTACTTAGCTCTTGCTCTGAAGTCTGAAAATCACAACTACCAAAGCCCATGATCCTTGAGTCTGTGCTCCACAAGTGAAGCCACTGAAAAGAAAAGCCTTCACACTGCAAAAATGGAGTAACTCTTGCTTACCACAACTAGAGAAAACCCACAACAAAGACCCAATGTAGCCAAAAATTATTAATTAATTAATCTTAAAAAAATATTTAAAAAATGGGAGACTAAAAGTCCTATTCTATCATCCATCCTGAATATTTTTAAATTAATTTCTTGAGTAAGTCATATATGAACATTTCATAAAACTGATACTATACAAATAGATATATTACTGAACCAGAAGCTTTACATACAAGTGAGCATCATTTATTTCTCTGAGCATTCAAACCAAATAAACTTAATTAATAGAAAAAAATATGTATATAGTAAAATGTATGTATCCTTCTAAGGTCCTTGATCATCTCCCAAACATGCCTTTTATCAGTGTAACGCTTATGTTGGTTTCTTGTATCCATCCAGGGATATTTAACATATAGAATATGAACTGTATTTTTTAATCGAATGTTGCATATACAAGTAGTCCTATCTTCTGCTTTATTTTAATTTGTATTAAAATACAAATTGGAAATTTGGATAAAATAAATTGGATAAAATACTTGGAGATTTTTCCACCTCAGAACATGGATTTCTCCTTCTTTTTCACAGAAGCATGATATCTATTTATAAGTATTTGCCATACAATCTTTAAACAAGTAGTACATTGCTGGACATTTAGATTGCTTTCATTTTTGCTAATAAACACACATACTCAATATGAAACCTGTACATTCATTATCATGCATATAGTATTGATATTAGCAGGACACATTCATGGAAATCCAAGTGTTGTGCTAAAGTCTGTGTGCATTTTAAATGTGGATAAGTGTTGCTGAACTGCCCCAGCAGATAATAACCATTTTACATTGTAGGAATGTAAGAGAATTTCTGTTTCCCTATCAAACCATGAAGTATACTATACATTTGTTTGAAATTTATTACTCTAAGCAAAACTGATATTCCATAATAATTTTAATTTGAACATTTTTTAGTTTGAATGGAACTGTGATTTTTATTCAGCTACCCAGAGCCACTATGTTTCATTTTCTGACTTGTTTATTCAAGTCATTTGCCATTTTCTTAAAGAGTTTAATAAATGGTCCTAATAACTCAGGAAACTATTTAATAAAGATGTTATCAACTTGTGTAATATGATTAAAAAGATCTTTATCTACTTTCAATTTATATTTTGACTATAGATCAGTTCAGTTCAGTCCTTCAGTCGTGTCTGACTCTTTGCGACCCCATGAATTGCAGCACGCCAGGCCTCCCTGTCCATCACCCACTCCCAGAGTTCACTCAGACTCACGTACACAGAGTCACTGATGCCATCCAGCCATCTCATCCTCTGTCGTCCCCTTCTCCTCCTGCCCCCAATCCTCCCAGCATCAGAGTCTTTTCCAGAGTTAGCTTTTCTCATGAGGTGGCCAAAGTACTGGAATTACAACTTTAGCATCATTCCTTCCAAAGAAATCCCAGGGCTGATCTCCTTCACAATGGACTGGTTGGATTTCCTTGCAGTCCAAGGGACTCTCAAGAGTCTTCTCCAACACCGTAGTTCAAAAGCATCAATTCTTTGGCCCTCAGCCTTCTTCACAGTTCAACTCTCAGCCATACATGACCACAGGAAAAACCATAGCCTTGACTAGACAGACCTCAGTCAGCAAAGTAATGTCTCTGCTTTTGAATATACTATCCAGGCTGATCATAACTTTTCTTCCAAGGAGTAAGCGTCTTTTAATTTCATGGCTACAGTCACCATCTGCAGTGATTTTGGAGCCTAAAAAAATAAAGTCCGACACTGTTTCCACTGTTTCCCTATCTATTTCCCATGAAGTGATGGGACCGGATGCCATGATCTTCGTTTTCTGAATGTTAAGCTTTAGGCCAACTTTTTCACTCTCCTTTTTCACTTTCATCAAGAGGCTTTTGAGTTCCTCTTCACTTTCTGCCATAAGGGTGTTGTCATCTGCATATCTGAGGTTAGGGATATTTCTCCCGGCAATCTTGATTCCAGCTTGTGTTTCTTCCAGTCCAGTGTTTCTCATGATGTATTCTGCATATAAGTTAAATAAGCAGGGTGACAATATACAGCCTTGACATATTCCTTTTCCTATTTGGAACCAGTCTGTTGTTCCATGTCCAGTTCTAACTGTTGCTTCCTGACCTGAATACAGATTTCTCAGGAGGCAGGTCAGGTGGTCTGGTATTCCCATTTCTTTCAGAATGTTCCACAGATTATTGTGATCCACACAGTCAAAGGCTTTGGCATAGTCAATAAAGCAGAAATAGATGTTTTTCTGGAACTCTCTTGCTTTTTCCATGAAAAAGCAATTTGATCTCTGGTTCCTCTGTCTTTTCTAAAACCAGCTTGAACATCTTGAAGTTCATGGTTCACATATTGCTGAAGCCTGGCTTGGATAATTTTGAGCATTAGTTTACTAGCATGTGAGATGAGTGCAATTGTGTGGTAGTTTGAGTATTCTTTGGCATTGCCTTTCTTTAGGATTGGAATGAAAACTGAAATTTTCCAATCCTGTGGCCACTGCTGAGTTTTCCAAATTTGCTGACATATTGGGTGCAGCACTTTCACAGTATCTTCTTTCAGGATTTGAAACAGCTCAATTGGAATTCCATCACCTTCACTAGCTTTGTTCATACTGATGCTTTCCAAGGCCCACTTGACTTCACATTCCAAGACGTCTGGCTCTAGATTAGTGATCACACCATCATGATTATCTGTATCGTGAAGATCTTTTGTATACAGTTCTTCCGTGAATTCTTGCCACCTCTTCTTAATATCTTCTGCTTCTTGTCAGTCCAGACCATTTCTGTCCTTTATCGAACCCATCTTTGCATAAAATGCTCCCTTGGTATCTCTAATTTTCTTGAAGAGATCTCTAGTCTTTCCCATTCTGCTGTTTTCCTCTATTTCTTTGTGTTGATCACTGAAGAAGGCTTTCTTATTTCTTCTTGCTATTATCTGGAACTCTGCATTCAGATGCTTATATCTTTCCTTTTCTCCTTTGCTTTTCGCCTCTCTTCTTTTCACAGCTATTTGTAAGGCCTCCCCAGACTGCCATTTTGCTTTTTTGCATTTCTTTTCCATGGAGATGTTCTTGATCCGTGTCTCCTGTACAATATCATGAACCTCATTCCATAGTTCATCAGGCACTCTATCTATCAGATCTAGGCCCTTAAATCTATTTCTCTCTTCCACTGTTTAATCATAAGGGACTTGATTTAGGTCATACCTGAATGGTCTAGCAGTTTTCCCTAGTTTCTTCAATTTGGGTCTGAATTTGGTAATAAGGAGTTCATGATCTGAGCCACAGTCAGCTCCTGGTCTTGTTTTTGTTGACTGTATAGAGCTTTTCCATCTTTGGCTGCAAAGAATATAATCAATCTGATTTCAGTGTTGCCCATCTGGTGATGCCCATGTGTAGTTTTCTCTTGTGTTGTTGGGAGACAGTGTTTGCTATGACCAGTGCATTTTCTTGGGAAAACTCTATTAGTATTTGCCCTGCTTCATTCCACATTCCAAGTCCAAATTTACCTGTTACTCCAGGTGTTTCTTGACTTCCTACTTTTGCATTCCAGTCCCCTATAATGAAAAGGACATCTTTTTTGGGTGTTAGTTCTAAAAGGTCTTGTAGGTCTTCATAAAACTGTTCAACTTCAGCTTTTTCAGCATTACTGGTTGGGGCGTGAACTTGGATAACTGTGACATGGAATGGTTTGTCATGGAGACGAACAGAGATCATTCTGTCGTTTTTGAGATTGCATCCAAGTACTGCTTTCAGACTCTTTTGTTGACCATGATGGCTACTTCATTTCTTCTGAGGGATTCCTGCCTGCAGTAGTAGATATAATGGTTGTCTGACTTAAAATCACCCATTCCAGTCCATTTTAGTTCACTGATTCCTAGAATGTTGACGTTCACTCTTGCCATCTCCTGTTTGACCACTTCCAATTTGCCTTGATTCATGGACCTGACATTCCAGGTTCCTATGCAATATTGCTCTTTACAGCATCAGTCCTTGCTTCTACCACTAGTCACATCTACAGCTGGATATTGTTTTTGCTTTGGCTTCATCCCTTCATTCTTTATGGAGTTATTTCTCCACTGATCTCCAGTAGCATATTGGGCACCTACTGACTTGGGGAGTTCCTCTTTCAGCAGCCGGGAGGAGCAACCTGAGGAACAGTGGGAAGGAGGGCCTAGAGGAGCTATCCAACGTCGAAGGTCAGGAAGGGTGGCAGTAAGTAGATACCCTTCGTCCAAGTTAAGGAGCAGTGGCTGTGCTTTGCTGGAGCAGCCGTGAAGAGACACCCCATGCCCAAGGTAAGGGAAACCCAAGTAAGATGGTAGGTGTTGCAAGAGGGCATCAGAGGGCAGACACACTGAAACCATACTCACAGAAAAATAGTCAGTCTAATCACACTAGGACCACAGCCTTGTCTACCTCAATGAAACCAAGCCATGCCCGCGGGCAACCAAAGACAGGCGGGTCATCATGGAGAGGTCTGACAGAATGTGGTCCACTGGAGAAGGGAATGGCAAACCACTTCAGTATTCTTGCCTTGAGAACCCCATGAACAGTATAGTTACTCTAGTTCTTTAAAAATCCTATTGTCAATTTAATTAGGAATTTATTAATTTTATAGTTGAATTTAGGAAAAAATAGAGACTTTATGATATTATTTTCTTCTAAGAGGAGAGGGTATGCTTTATTATCTTCCCCTTCATTATTTGTATTTCTCATTGTTTGTTTTTATTTTACAATTTGAACTTTTTGATATTATAAAATACTTAAAATGATATATTGAAAAATATTTTGAGCAACCATATACTCACATCACTCAGCTGAAAAAGTGTTTCCATATCAATATAGTTGAAGCTTCATATCAATACTTCTATGTGCAGCTTTTTTCATTCATAGTATTTTTGAAATGTATCTATCTTATCAGTAGTTGGTTCATTTTTATTGCAAGAATATGCCATATTTTGTTTACTCATTTACACGATGACAACTGTTCTAATGTTTTTGACTACAATGAATAATGCTGCTATGAAGTCTGTGGGCATATCCCTCCTCCCCTAAAGAGGCCAGATAAATTCCTAAAGGTAGAATTGATGGGTCATATGAAAAATTGATCTTTAGAATTTTGAAAGTTTATCAATTGTTTTCCATTATAGTTGCACCATTCAACATTCCTAGTTTCAATGCTTGAGGTTTCCAGTTTTTCTATGTGCCTACCAACACTCCATATTTTCTGTTTTTTCTTTTTTTCTTTCCTTTTTTTTTTTTTTTGATCAAAGCCATTATAGTTGATATAAGTTGATACATAGCTGGAGTTTCCCAGGTGGCACTAGTGGGAAAGAACCCTCCTGCCAATGCAGGGGACATAAGAGGTGTGAGTTACATCTGTTGGTCAGGAGATCCCATGGAGGAAGGCATGGAAAAGACTGAGTGCCCAAGAATTGATGCTTTTGAACTGTGGTGTTGGAGAAGACTCTTGAGAGTCCCTTGGACTGCAAAGAGATCCAAACAGTCCATCCTAAAGGAAATCAGTCCTGAATATTCATTGGAACGACTGATGCTGCACCTGAAACTCCAATACTTTGGCCACCTGATGTGAAGAACTGACTCATTTGAAGAGACCCTGATTCTGGGAAAGATTGAAGGCAAGAGGAAAAGGAGACGACAGAGGATAAGATGGTTGTACAGCATCACCAACCTAATGGACATGAGTTTGAGTAAACTCTGGGAATTGGTGATGGACTGGGAGACCTGGCATGCTGCAGTTCATGGGTCACAAATAGTCGGACACGACTGAGCCACTGAACTGTACTCAACTGATAATTGATATGAAGTATGCTGAATTTGTGTTTTGTAGAAATTAGCTGATTTTGAAATTTTTAGTCTTCCAAACTGTGTTCATGAAATATTTTTCATTTATCTTGGTTTAAATTTTTCTCAGCAATGTTTAGTCATTTTTCATTTATATTTTAATTTATTTTATTTAATTTATTTTTAATTTCTTTTTCTTCTTGGAGACTATTGCTAATGGAATTGTTTCCTTAATATTATTTTGGATTGGATTGTTCACTGACATTGTTTACAGGTAAAATTCATTTTATTTTTCATGTGTTGATGCTAAACTTTGCCACTATAATAAACTTGGACGTTCTTTTTTCTTAGCATTTTTCCTTCTTATGTATTAGTATTTTCCACATATAAAATTATGTAATCTGTGAAAAGAGTTTTTTTTTTTTTCTATCTTGATAAATTTATCTCCTCTCTTCTTCCCTCCTTTCCTCCCTTTCTTCCTTCAACATGATTTCACTGCCTAGAAACAGCACAATATTGATTGAAAGAAGCAAGAGCAGGCACCCTGAACTTCTTCCTTATATTAGAGTGGATGGAATTCAGTCTTTTATCATTAAATAAAATTTTAGCAATGAGATTTTTATAGATAGTCTTTAGGAGGTTAAATAAGTTCCCTTATATTCCTAATTTGTTAAAAGTTTTATTATGTTTATATAAACTATTGTTAATTTTTCTACATCAGATGAGATATTCATATGCTTTATTATACTTTCATTAACTACATTAACTAATTTCTAGTCATTAAACCAACTTTATATTCTTAAGATAAATTCTACTTTTTATGGTGTAAAATTCTTTATGTATGTTGCTACATTCATTTTGTTACTATTTTGTTAAAAATTTTTATGTCTATGCTCATAAAAAATGTTAGTCTGTAGTCTCCTTTGGCTGTGATATCTTTGTCTGATTTGTGTTTTAGTCATTCAGTCATGTCCGACTCTCTGTGACCCCATGGACTGCAGCTCATCAGACTCCTCTGTCCATGGAATTCTCCAGGCGAAAATACTGGAGTGGGTTGCCATTTCCTCCTCCAGTTTGTCTGGTTTAGTGTGAGGGTAATGGACTCATAGAATAAGCTGGAAAATGTTGTCTTATTAACAGGAAGTGTTTGCAAATGATATTTCTTCTTTAAATAAAGTGGTAGAATATATATATCACTGAAGCAATCTGAGTCAAGGCTTCTCTTTAATATTTTTATTTATTTATTTATTTATTTTTAAAATTTTATTTATTTTTTTATTTTTTAAATTTTAAAATCTTTAATTCTTACATGCATTCCCAAACATGAACCCCCCTCCCACCTCCCTCCCCATAACATCTCTCTGGGTCATCCCCATGCACCAGCTCCAAGCATGCTGTATCCTGCATCACACATAGACTGGCGATTCAATTCTTACATGATAGTATACATGTTAGAATGTCATTCTCCCAAATCATCCCACCCTCTCCCTCCCTCTGAGTCCAAAAGTCCATTATACACATCTGTGTCTCTTTCCCTGTCTTGCATACAGGAGTCGTCATTGCCATCTTCCTAAATTCCATATATATGTGTTAGTATACTGTATTGGTGTTTTTCTTTCTGGCTTACTTCACTCTGTATAATCGGCTCCAGTTTCATCCATCTCATCAGAACTGATTCAAATGAATTCTTTTTAATGGCTGAGTAATACTCCATTGTGTATATGTACCACTGCTTTCTTATCCATTCATCTGCTGATGGACATCTAGGTTGTTTCCATGTCCTAGCTATTATAAACAGTGCTGCAATGAACATTGGGGTACATGTGTCTCTTTCAATTCTGGTTTCCTCGGTGTGTATGCCCAGAAGTGGGATTGCTGGGTCATAAGGTAGTTCTATTTGCAATTTTTTAAGGAATCTCCACACTGTTCTCCATAGTGGCTGTACTAGTTTGCATTCCCACCAATAGTGTAGGAGGGTTTCCTTTTCTCCACACCCTCTCCAGCATTTATTGCTTGCAGATTTTTGGATCGCAGCCATTCTGACTGGTGTGAAGTGGTACCTCATTGTGGTTTTGATTTGCTTTTCTCTAATAATGAGTGATGTTGAGCATCTTTTCATGTGTTTGTTAGCCATCCGTATGTCTTCTTTAATATTTTTAATCATTAGTTGAACTTTTAGAAATTTATTTTTTTTTTGTTTTTCTGTAGTCTTGAGTAAGTTATAGTAATTTTTGTCTTCCTGTCTTCCTAGATTTTATTAGCTTCATCTAAATTATCTAATTTGTTGACCTATATTTTCCCATATTTATATTCTGAAAAGTTGGTAATTATTACTTTTTTATTCCTCAATATGATAATTTTTGTCTTTTTCATTTGTATTAGTCAGTCTATATCAGAGATTGGTACATTTTTTTTCTGTAAAAACTAAATAAAAAATGTTTTAGGATATAGAGGCCATGATGTCTATTGCACCTAATTTACCCCATTACTGTAACAGACAACACATAAACGAGAGGGAATTGCTATGCTGCAGTAAAAGTTTTTTGTTTTTTTTCCCCTTTTTCAGAAAACAGAGCACAAGCCAAATTGCTAACCTCTGATATAGCTAAAGGTATATGAACGTTCTTGATCTGTACAGAAAGCCTTTTTTTTTTTTTTTTTCTGTTTCATAGCCTTTCTCTCTTGTGTTCTTTTCTCTTTTTGAAGAAAATTCATTCATTTCTTCTCTATTTTTAAAATTTTTTGCTTGCTTTGAGATGAATATTCTTCCATTTTTCTAGTTTTTCCTGATGGTAGTTTAGCTAACTGATTCAATCCTTTTCTTTCTTCCTATCTAGGCAATTGCAATGTAAATCTACTTATAAATACTACTTGACTTGTTGATAGGTTTATAATATTCTATTTTTGTTTTCATTAGTTAAAAGTATTTTTTAAATTTCCATGATTTTTTTTCTTGACTCATTAGTTAGAAGAGGATAATTTAACTTCAAGATATTTGGAAGTCTCCCATATTAATTTTCAGTATTGATTTTCTAATTTAAATCTGTAATGGTCAGAGAGCATACTTTCTATGGATTTAATATTTAAACATTTTTTTGTAGTCTAGAAAACGTTTCATGTATGCTGAAAAATAGTGCATATTCTTCAATAGTTAGATTCAACATTTTATATAAGTTAGATCAAGTTGATAAAAGTGTTGTTAAGCTCTTCTACGTTTCTGCTGATTTTTTGTTTTGTTGTTTTATCAATTATTGGTTATCATGTATTGAAATCTTTGAATGTTATTCTTATTTTGTCTCTTTCTTCTTTCAGTTCTTCCCGTTTTTGCCTCATGTATTTTGATGCTCTGTTATAACATATGTACACTTATATTTGCTATGTCTCTTTTTAGTGTATTGACTCTTTTAGGAAAGTTCCTCTATGTTACTAGTGAGACTTTTTTTTTTTTTTGCTTGTCTATTTAGTTTCATGCTAATACATTCATTTTATTTCTAATATGTTCATTGTTTCTATAATATACACTATTCTATTCCTTTAAAATAAAACATAAACTTTATTTTTTAGTTTAAAGTTTGTCTCTTGAAGACAACATATATTTGCATCTTTGTTTTCTCTATTCAGATACTGTCTAACTTTTGATTCATCTATAGTCTTTTGCATTTAGTATGATTATTGATATGATTGTATTTATATTTCTTGTTTTGCTTTTAATTTTCTATATGTAAATGATTTTTTAATAATTCATATTCTTTTCTAAGAAAAGTCTTTCTAGCCATTGCTGCTTTACCCATCTGTTCAGCTCAGTTCAGTCACTCAGTCCTGTCCGACTTTTTGTGACTCCATGAATCGCAGCACGCCAGGCCTCCCTGTCCATCACCATCTCCCAGAGTTCACTCAGACTCACATGCATCGAGTCCGTGATGCCATCCAGCCATGTCATCCTTGGTTGTCCCCTTCTCCTCCTGCCCCCAATCCCTCCCAGCATCAGACTCTTTTCCAATGAGTCAACTCTTCTCATGAGGTGGCCAAAGTACTGGAGCTTCAGCTTTAGCATCATTCCTTCCAAAGAAATCCCAGAGTTGATCTCCTTCAGAATGGACTGATTGGATCTCCTTGCAGTCCAAGGGACTCTCAAGAGTCTTCTCCAGCACCACAGTTCAAAAGCATCAATTCTTCAGTGGTCAGCCTTCTTCACAGTCCAACTCTCACATCCATACATGACCACAGGAAAAACCATAGCCTTGACTAGACAGACCTTAGTTGGCAAAGTAATGTCTCTGCTTTTGAATATACTATCTAGGTTGGTCATAACTTTTCTTCCAAGGAGTAAGCGTCTTTTAATGTCAGATTAAAAGTCATAAAGTCATTAAGAGACATAGCAAATATAAGTCATGGCTGCAATCACCATCTGCAGTGACTCTGGAGCCCCAAAAAATAAAGTCTGACACTGTTTCCACTGTTTCCCCATTTATTTCCCATGAAGTGATGGGACCAGATGCCATGATCTTCGTTTTCTGAATGTTGAGCTTTAGGCCAACTTTTTCACTCTCCTCTTTTCACTTTCATCAAGAGGCTTTTGAGTTCCTCTTCACTTTCTGCCATAAGGGTGGTGTCATCTGCATATCTGAGGTTAGGGATATTTCTCCCGACAAGCTTGATTCTAGCTTGTGTTTCTTCCAGTCCAGCGTTTCTCATGATGTACTCTGCATAGAAGTTAAATAAGCAGGGTGACAATATACAGCCTTGACGTACTCCATTTCCTATTTGGAACCAGTCTGTTGCTCCATGTTCAGTTCTAACTGTTGCTTCCTGACCTGCATACAGATTTCTCAAGAGGCAGGTCATGTGGTCTGGTATTCCCATCTCTTTCAGAATTTTCCACAGTTTATTGTGATCCACACAATCAAAGGCTTTGGCATAGTCAAGAAAGCAGAAATAGATATTTTTTCTGGAACTCTCTTGCTTTTTCCATGATCCAGCAGATGTTGGCAATTTGATCTCTGGTTCCTCTGCCTTTTCTAAAACCAGCTTGAACATCAGGGAGTTCACAGTTCACGTATTATTGAAGCCTGGCTTGGAGAATTTTGAGCATTACTTTCCTAGCATGTGAGATGAATATTTTAACTATAGCTTTCTACAATATATTCAGTCTTCTTGTCCTTTCAGTGGTAACCCTTAACTTTCTAACATAGCTGAGTATATTGCAGTATACTTTATGTTTTGTACATCTCCCCATCCTCCTCCTCTCAGCTTCACCACCTATTATATTTTATTATTTTATTTTCCTTAGTTTCATTTTTTACATTCATATAATATTTGGCTTATATTCTTTAAGTTACATTTTGACCCCTCATATTAAAATTGAGAAAGTAATTGTGGTTTATAATACTCCCAGTATTCATTCTTCCTTCCCCTCGTACCTGTTATGAGTCATTTTATTTTTACATCCATATTCTAAGTTTCCATCCATCCAGTTTTTAAGATTTTTTTTCTGTTCAAAACAGAACTCCCACAAAATTCTGAGACTTAAATAAATAAATTTGAATTGATGTATAATGCTTTTAAACTGTGATGTTAGAGAACATTCTTGAGAGTCCCTTAGACTGCAAGGAGATCAAACTGGTTCATCCTAGAAGAAATCAGTCCTGAATATTCATTGCCAGGACTGCTGCTGAAGCTGAAACTCCAATACTTTGGCCACCTGATGCAAAGAACTGACTCATTGGAAAAGGCCTTGATGCTGGGAAAGGTTGAAGGCATGAGAAGGGGAAGACAGAGGATGAGATGGGTGGATGGCATCACCCATTCTATGGCCATGAGTTTGAGCAAGATCTGGGAGTTGGTGATGGATAGGGAAGCCTGGTGTGCTGCAGTCCACGGGGTCACACAGAGTCAGATACAACTGAGTTACTGAACTGAACTGATTGCTCTCTGAGAGATATTTTGTTGTTAATTAAACAGCGTTTTCTTTCACTAAATTATATTCTATAGTAGTTCTTAAATAAACATATATGCATCATGCATACTAAATTCTCTTATATATATAAATATCCATCTGTTTAATTTTACTCATAGAAATTTGATTAGCTATAAAATTCTTGAACTACTGTGTTCCTTAGAGCTCTAGAGGTATTCTGTATTGTCCTCTAAGACCTATCTCAGGTTTTTTTGGTAACCTTCCACATAGCTTGATATTTTATTTTGCCTTAAATAGTCTGGCATGTTTGCTAGGAATGCCATAACAAAACACCAGATACTGAGTATTTTAACCAATAGGCATTTCTCTTCTCATTGTTCTGGATGCTGGGTTTTCAAAGTTGAGGTGCCAGGAAGGTTTATGTCTTTGAAGGCCTCTCCTCAGCTTACTGTTGACAGTTCTTATTGTTTCTTCACATGGCCAGCCCTCTATTAATTTGCATCCTTTTATTTTACTTTTTGACATTTTATTGGAGTCGATTTACTACCGTTCTTTCTTTTAAAGTCTTATCTCTAAATGCAGTCACATTGTAAGTTACTGGGGATTAAGACAAACATTCTGCAAAAGCCAATAATTTTAATCCATAGATTTTCAATTCTATACAATGTTAATGATAATTTTTTAATTTTTATTTTTCTTTAGGAAAGCAATATTTACTTCAATGCCTAGGTTTAGGTTTTCTTTTGATTTTGACTTTTTTTTTTTTTTTTTTTGCACTGTATCTTGGAACTTTTCAAATTTGACTCTTGTAGTTCAATAGGACAATAGTTATGTGGCATTTCTTGTCTTTCCTAAGAAATAGTTCTATTTCCTTTTAATTTGTTGTTTGTTTTCTCTTACTCTCCTCCCCTACATTCTGTTTTGTATATACCAAGGAGATACAGCCAGTCTGTCCTAGAGGAGATCAGTCCTAGGGTGTTCATTGGAGGGACTGATGTTGAAGCTGAAACTCCAATACTTTGGCTACATGATGCAAAAAGCTGACTCATTTGAAAAGACGCTGATGCCGGGAAAGATTTAGGCAGGAGGAGAAGGGGACAACAGAGGATGAGATGTTTGATGGCATCACCGACTTGATGGACATGAGTCTGGGTGAACTCTGGGAGTCTGTGATGGACAGGGAGGCCTGGCGTGCTGCAGATCATGGGGTCGCAAAGTCGACACGACTGAGCGACTGAACTGAACTGACCTGAACTGCTCTCAGCAGTATCTACTTTGTCTTTATGCTACTTCTGACATAGAGTTTGTTTCTGGCATGATTTTGTTTTCCTCTATTTCACTTTTTTTTTTTTTTAATTTTTCATTGTTTTAACTAAGGTCTCAGATCCTGAATCATATCTTACTTTATTTTGTACTACAATCTTAAACTTTGAATACTTCTGATTTTATGTCAATATATTATCATTTTTTTCAAAAATGTACATAATTTCATTTTATTTGCTTATTTTTATTGACAAATAGTTAATCTGAGATATATTAGTTTTAGGTGTACAGCATAGTAATTGAATATTTTTACAGATTATACTCCATTTAAAGTTATTATATAATATTGGCTGTATGCCCTGTACTGTATAATATGTCCTATAGCTTAATTTATCTTATACATAGTAATTTGTACCTTTTAATCCCTTACCTTTATCTTGTATTTTCCATCTTTTATGGTTTATGAGTGGTCACCACTTTGATCAGCTTTGTGATTTTTCTTTCCTGTCAAGGATTCTATACTTTTCATCATGTCTCTAATCTCCTATTCCCTGTTAGTGTTACAAGTAGTGTCTCTTACATTGTATTGTTGCCTGTTTTAACATTTCTCACCTCTGAATAAAACATATACTTTGTATCAGCTATTTTAATTGGTTTGTAGGAATAAGCTAAAAAAGTACTATAAATCAGAAGTTCTCTCTAGATCTCAGTGAAGCACCATACAATATATAGTCATTTAGCCCTTATTGATCTGAGTTTAACTTCTTTCCAGGCAATAGAGATCAGAGCTGCAGGTTACTCAAAGTGATAAAAACTTTTTATGTGATATGCTTCACAGAGAGACAGCATCCAGTGAAATGACTTCTCTGTATACTTCCTCAACAGGTTTAACTCCTCTGCTTCTTCATGATGTGAAATGAGATTCAAGAAAACTTTCAATATTGGATCAACAGTTCATTGTCATTGTTCTAATGATAATGTGAATTTGATCTTTCCAAGAAGATATCTGCTCTAGAAAATTGTTCAGATTTTACATTTGTGTGAGGTCACCAGCTATAGATGTCAGGTTGTGTATCTCTCCAATCTTTCATGTAATTTTCAATACATCTGTTAGCTTTCCCTTGAACACTATGAGGGCATTATGTGTAATTCCTAGTTTCATTGAAATTTCAACTTGATCTGATCTTATTCTTCTAATTGTTTGGAGATATTTTTATTTTCTTTCTTTTTTTCATGAAAAAAAATAGTGGAAATGCCTTTGCACATTCTTTTAAAAATAAAATTATAATTAACGCATGTCATTTACTGTATTGACAATTTCAGACATAATTTATTAACTCATTTAGTGAGATTAGAATATCTAATTTCACATATATTCATGTTTATGCATTTCCATGGTGAGGAGAGCATCAAACGCTTTTATCAGACTTTCAAAAGGAGTTTTTAGCTCCTCTTCACTTTCTGCCATAAGGGTGGTGTCTTCTGCATATCTGAGGTTATTGGTATTTCTCCCGGCAATCTTGATTCCAGCTTGTGCTTCTTCCAGCCCAGCGTTTCTCATGATGTACTCTGCATATAAGTTAAATAATCCGGGTGACAATATACATCCTTGACATACTCCTTTTCTTATTTGGAACCTATCTGTTGTTTCATGTCCAGTTCTAACCGTTGCTTCCTGACCTTAACTATTATGTTAAAATCATGTTTAGTATATTCTAAAAGTCATCGTTTTACATTTGAGATCTGTCATGCTTTGCTTTTGTTTGTTTATAATACTGAAACAGGGTCTCCATTACATGACAATAGTGAGACTGAGAATAAACTTCTGATAGTCAGTGAGTCATCCTGGTGCTTATTTATGATGCAATAATTAATCTACTTTGCTGTGAAGAGAGACCAGTGAAGGAATAATGGGGCTGATTTAAAGAAGCAAGACTGGCAACAAAATGTTAGGACGAGGTTCTGAAGAATCAATGTCCTATCTTTTGGATTTCATTCAGTAGAAAATGGGGAAATATAAGGATGAACTCTGATGGTTCTGTCCTATGACAGAAACTCAGGACAATCCTTGGCAGGCTCTGAGGATGTCTGAAGTTTCTCTTGAACCCAGATGCAAGTCATCAATGTCTTTATTCTGTTTTTGCTATCCTTGTTTCAACCTCCACTTCCTCCCTTTGTCTTCTTGTCTGCCTATCACTTCCTTTTGGTCCTTTGAAGAAATCAACAATTTTCAATCATACTGTGTAGATGAAAGACCTTTGTTCTAGATCTATACTTATTTCAGACTCTCTGCTGGAGCTGCCTGAACCAGTATAGCCCTGTACCTCTGCTCCATCAGTCTCCCAGTACTTGTAACAGAAATAGGGAACTAGGGATGATTAAATGTATTTGGTGTGTTTGGAAGTGAATGCACTGAGAGGAAATTAATATTAAAATGATGTGCAAATTGAGGATTATAGATTCATTTAAAGAATCCATATACTCATTTTCACTATATTGATTCTTCCGATCCATGAACATGGTATATTTCTCCATCTATTAGTGTCCTCTTTGATTTCTTTCATCAGTGTTTTATAGTTTTCTATATATAGGTCTTTAGTTTCTTTAGGTAGATATATTCCTAAGTATTTTATTCTTTTCGTTGCAATGGTGAATGGAATTGTTTCCTTAATTTCTTTTTCTACTTTCTCATTATTCGTGTATAGGAATGCAAGGGATTTCTGTATGTTGATTTTATATCCTGCAACTTTACTATATTCATTGATTAGCTCTAGTAATTTTCTGGTGGAGTCTTTAGGGTTTTCCATGTAGAGGATCATGTCATCTGCAAACAGTGAGAGTTTTACTTCTTCTTTTCCAAGCAATTTACAAATTCAATGCAATCCCTGCCAAGCTACCAGCCACATTTTTCACAGAACTAGAACAAATAATTTCAAGATTTGTATGGAAATACAAAAAACCTCGAATAGCCAAAGCAATCTTGAGAAAGAAGAATGGAACTGGAGGAATCAACTTGCCTGACTTCAGGCTCTACTACAAAGCCACAGTCATCAAGACAGTATGGTACTGGCACAAAGACAGACATATAGATCAATGGAACAAAATAGAAAGCCCAGAGATAAATCCACACACATATGGACACCTTATCTTTGACAAAGGAGGCAAGAATATACAATGGAGTAAAGACAATCTCTTTAACAAGTGGTGCTGGGAAAACTGGTCAACCACTTGTAAAAGAATGAAACTAGATCACTTTCTAACACCCCACACAAAAATAAACTCAAAATGGATTAAAGATCTAAATGTAAGACCAGAAACTATAAAACTCCTAGAGGAGAACATAGGCAAAACACTCTCAGACATAAATCACAGCAGGATCCTCTATGATCCACCTCCCAGAATTCTGGAAATAAAAGCAAAAATAAACAAATGGGATCTAATTAAAATTAAAAGCTTCTGCACAACAAAGGAAAATATAAGCAAGGTGAAAAGACAGCCTTCTGAATGGGAGAAAATAATAGCAAGTGAAGCAACTGACAAACAACTAATCTCAAAAATATACAAGCAACTTATGCAGCTCAATTCCAGAAAAATAAACGACCCAATCAAAAAATGGGCCAAAGAACTAGACATTTCTCCAAAGAAGACATACGGATGGCTAACAAACACATGAAAAGATGCTCAACATCACTCATTATTAGAGAAATGCAAATCAAAACCACAATGAGGTACCACTTCACACCAGTCAGAATGGCTGCGATCCAAAAATCTGCAAGCAATAAATGCTGGAGAGGGTGTGGAGAAAAGGGAACCCTCCTACACTGTTGGTGGGAATGCAAACTAGTATAGCCACTATGGAGAACAGTGTGGAGATTCCTTAAAAAATTGCAAATAGAACTACCTTATGACCCAGCAATCCCATTGCTGGGCATACACACCGAGGAAACCAGAATTGAAAGAGACACATGTACCCCAATGTTCATCGCAGCACTGTTTATAGTAGCCAGGACATGGAAACAACCTAGATGTCCATCAGCAGATGAATGGATAAGAAAGCAGTGGTACATATACACAATGGAGTATTACTCAGCCGTTAAAAAGAATTCATTTGAATCAGTTCTGATGAGATGGATGAAACTGGAGCCGATTATACAGAGTGAAGTAAGCCAGAAAGAAAAACACCAATACAGTATACTAACACATATATATGGAATTTAGGAAGATGGCAATGACGACCCTGTATGCAAGACAGGAAAAAAGACACAGATGTGTATAACGGACTTTTGGACTCAGAGGGAGAGGGAGAGGGTGGGATGATTTGGGAGAATGGGAATTCTAACATGTATACTGTCATGTAAGAATTGAATCGCCAGTTCATGTCTGACGTAGGGTGCAGCATGCTTGGGGCTGGTGCATGGGGATGACCCAGAGAGATGTTGTGGGGAGGGAGGTGGGAGGGGGGTTCATGTTTGGGAACGCATGTAAGAATTAAAGATTTTAAAATTAAAAAAAAAATTAAAAAAAAAAAAGAATCCATATAATTTTAAACATCTTTAGCTTCACCAATCATTTTTTACTTTTTTTTTTCTTTTTTCATAGCTAGCCTGAGTTCTTTCTATCTGTAGGTCATAGTGCAATCTATTAATGTTCTCATTCACTCAGTCATGTCTGACTCTTTGGGACCCCATGGACTGGAGCCTGCCAGGCTCCTCTGTCCATGGAATTCTCCAGGCAAGAATACTGGCGTGGGTTGCCATTTCCTTCTCCACAAGCTACTAACAGCATAGTACCAATGAACAGTCTTACAAAGTAATGAGATTTGAAAGTACAAACAAATTGCAATTGAATTTGTAGTTCACTTTTATAAAAGAGAAGATCCAGTGGTAAAATCTTTCTCTTTTGTCATTATCTGATTCTGTTTCCACTGTGTTTACTCCTGAAGATATTTAATGTTTTGGTGGATAGAGAATATCTTATAGCATCTTTTTTAGGCAAAGTGCAAGAAAAGTGAAACTTTATAAACAATCATATGCTTATTGTATTATCAAAATAAACTCATACACTGGTTGGGTATGGATGCCTAGTTTGGGAGATATTTGTCCTGAATTTAAAATTTAGCTTTCTAATCTTTTGGCATTCAGTTTTGCTATTATCATTTTTTTTTGTTTTTGTCCAGAGTATTCAGAGCTTTAACAATATTTCACTTGATTTTCTTTTTATAAGTGTTCATTTAAATATCCTCTTTAATGTAACTATATTTATTTCAGGTATACCTCTGGGCCAAAGGTGATAATTTTGGGCTTGTATCGACAATGCAATAAACATTATTTTGTATTTTATAGAAAATAAACCTTTCCTTTTTTCCTTATGAAGACTCTGTCCAACTAGGCAGAGTGGGAGAGGGAATAAATGTCTTCCATTATAAGGAAATATAATGTTTTTAGTCCTGGCTTTACACCCACTACTTTACCTGTTAGAATGAAGTTATGCACATTTTGGTTTTCTTATTTTCTATCTTTCTCTTCCTTTCTTTATTTCTCTTTCCTTCTTTTCTCTCTTCCTTTATTTTGATATATACTGAGTTTCTTTTTTTCCCCACTGCTAGCTAACAGATTATCAGTTTCTGGTCTGTTATTTCACATGCATCTGTCAGCTTTGCAGCTTCCAAAAACATTATAGTCATTGTTTTTGCTTCTATTTCATTGTGAATATTTGCTTGTAAACAAAATTTTAATGTAATCCTCATGTGATATTGGGGTAGAACATGCATGTTTAATCGGCCAGCTGAAGAAATCCTCCAATTATTTTCCAAACCCTTATTTTCTCATCTTTAAAGTGGGGATAATACTGTTTACCTTACACAGTTGTGTGAAGATTGGAAACAATATTTCCATGAATGATTTCCTTCAACTAGAAATGCTCTAAACTTTAAACTTACTTATATAACTCTCATTCTATTTCTATTTCTGAATTGCAGACAAATTCTTTACCTGCTCTGCCATCAGAGGCAGAGTACTATGTGACAGAAAACTAAAACTTCATATTTTATAGGAGAATGCTTCTGTACAATTTTCTAATGCAAATGAAGAATAATACATTTCACAAGCTAATTAGAAATGAGTATCAAAATCATACTAATACCAAAATAAACACCAATTATATATATGTATAATATATCTTGCTTGAAGGAATATATAAATAACATATAAACACTAATAATATATAAATACCAAAATAACACATAAATACCAATAATATCTGCTTGAAGAAATGGGAATTGAGATGATGAAAGTGGGGATTTTCTGGTTTTTATAGCAGTTTTCATAAAATTGATTTTTTATTGTGTACATGCCTAATTAAAAAATAAGCTATACTATGCAAATAAATGCATAAGAATAGAATTTTTAATGTGAAAGAAAGGAACAGAGAAAAGGATGGAGGCAGGGAAGTAGGTTCAGAATTTGCTGGATGTCTCATGGCTAATGATTGGGCTAAGTCTAATCTGAAACTGTCTGACTTCATTACCTAATGCTGCCTGAAAATAGAAGTAATTAATGTATGATCAATGGCAGACAAATCCAATGCCAATCTGTTACACAGTCATCAGCAGGAGTTTCATGGTATCATCTCAGTCACATCTTTGTGTCCTTTAACTCCAAGAAAAGAGTCTACCTAGGTAAAGGGCCCTCACTCCAGTCCTAATCTACTCCAGCCCAGACTTTGCTGAATCCCATACATCTCCTCCTGAGTTTTGAAACCAGTATCTCATTCTGGCAAGAACATTTTATAACTTCTATCACTTCAAAATGTACAGGGAGAGAAGCTCTTTTGGATCTAGTCCTTGACTTTCTTGCTTAATTTCTTATAAAAATTCCATCCTTAGAGAAAGCTCCAGATGTTGGATTTGGAGGGCAGCATGGACTTTCTCTCTTATATTCTCCATTGGCACAAAAGCCACTTTAAATCACTATTACTAGCATCTGTGTTAGGGAAATGTAGTTTCCAGAACATTCCTTAGATTGTATCTTTCTCACATTGTCACTCTTAAATCTTTCCTTATTTTAACCATGGAGCCATCTTCCCTAAGCTTTGGATATTCTGAAATGCTTACAATTTCCCAAATCTATCATGTCCTATCAGAGTCTGGATTTGTACATGCTATTTCAATTTCCTGGATGCCCAATAACCTTAACTGATGACCTGGCATATTTCAACATGGCATTCATCGGTCTCCTCTGTTCAAGGTTTCCTTGACTCCTACCCACTCATACCATGTATATCTTCTGTAGTGACTATACCTACTGTGAGCCACAAGAGAGTAGGAAGTATTTCTCATTCGACTTTTTATATTTATTTTCTAGTATAAGGCCTGCACAAAAAAAGAAATTCCAAAGTCTTTCTTCAGTAAGTAATAGTGAACACAATGTGGGTAGAAAATGCTAGAGATGGCAAATGAAAGTGAAAGTGAATTCGCTCAGTCATGCCTGACTCTTTGCAACCCCATGGACTATAGCCTACCAGGCTCCTCTGTCCATGGGATTTTCCAGGCAATAGTACTGGAGTGAATTGCCATTTCTTTCTCCAGGGAATCTTCCCAACCCAGGGATTGAACCCTGCTCTCCCACATCGTGGCCAGATGTTTTACTGTCTGAGCCACCAGGGAATGAGTTCAAATTAACTAATAGCTTCTGCAGTCTGTGTTTTTAACTTGTAAGAAGTGGGAGCAGAGATGAAATTCATCAACGTCAATAGTAATAAACATTGATGATGCGTGATTTCTTTGAGACTGTGGTGAAGGAACATATGTTGAATAACTAAGTATGCAAATTTAAAGTTAAATACAAACAAAAAACAACTATGACCATACAGTTGGGCTCCATTATTCAGAGGTCTTATTTTCATGGGCTCAACCAATCAATGATAGCAACTATTACAAAAAAAATTTTCAGAAACTTTCAAAAAACAAAACTTGAGTTTACCCCATGCTGGCAACTATTTACACAGCATCTATATTGTAAGTAGTACTATTCACATAGCATTTACATGGCATTAGGTATTATATGTAATCTAGAAATGATTTAAAGTATATGGGAGGATATGTATAGGTTATATACAAGTACTACACCATTTTATATATGAGAAAAACTGCTACGTGTTTTGGTATCCACAGGAGTTTCTGAAAACAATTCCTTGCTGATACAAAGGGTGACTACATACAAAAACTGCATTGCATTATTTTATAGCATCTAGTAACTACAGTCATTTTTCACCCCTGACTTGAAACAGCATTAAATGAATAATTCTCATATTGTCCACAATTTTAACTTACCTCAAAGAGCAACCCCCATATTATTTGAACATTTTACCTTCCCCAGCTGAAAGCAACAGTGGAAATCTGAGACAGGCAGGAGGAAATTCAGTGAGCTATAGACAGGCAAGTTTGAGTCTTTGCATTTTAATACCAGTCCTGATTTTGATGTCTAAACCAAAACAAAAATAAAGAATTTCAGTTGAAATGACTAAAGCTTCTTGTTTTAGAGCCAATAAATAAGTTATTTCTGCTACTTTGCTTTTCTGAAACAAATTGAGTAAACGTGGCTTGTGAAACTTTGATGTTTTAAATGTACGGTTAACAAGCTTTACTGAGGAAGTTTAGGGCCTCTTGCAAAAATGTGGCAAACATTTAAAGACAATCAAATGGCCAGAGTATAAAGTTCGCTAAAGAAAACTGCCACCTTTTTCTCTATCCAGAAGCACTGGCTATAAATACACAAGTCTTATTGATTCTTGTGGATGTGATTCTGTTCATGACTTTGACATTAGGAGAAAACAGTTACTTCTTTTCCCTTTTGTAGACATGATTTTCCTAACACAGCTCAAAGATATTGAAGCAGAAAGTAGTTCATTTATGAAAGTCTACACAAAAGTTACCAAGTCTAACCTCACTCTGCTTGCCATATAAGAGGCCAGTGAATCCAAGGGATGAAATGCTGAGGCAAGGCTGACAGAGAAATGGCAGACTAATGTCTCAAAATAAACATCTTGTTGGGGTCTGGCATCCAGACTTTTATGGATCAGAGATGGGGTGGGCGGGGGAGGGTGTGTGTGTGAGAAAACAGGTAAAAAGACATTTAATCTTTCAAGTATCTCCTAGAATGGCAAGCCTCAGGCAGGGGAATATGTTAATTTCTTCCTCCCTGCAATCTACAGATTGTCAGTTTCCTGAACAAAGGAAATTTAGCTTAACAGTCGGGCAGAGGGGCAGGATTCTCTGAGGCAGGCCATTATGTGTGATTATAATAACAAAAATGCCCCCCAAACAGATCTACCGCAGAAGAGTCAAAATTGGCTCTTCCCAGTTACACAAACATAGAGACAGGCTCACCTTTAACCAACATCTATAAGACTTAGAGTTCACTTCTAAAGTTTTCAATTGTTTTACTTTCATTTATTCATTCCTTCTATATAAGTAGATCTTTCTTGTCTCCAGAAATGTTTACTTGAATCGCTCCCAGGATGGCATTCTGTTAGGGGAAGCACACTGACTGAAACTGCCCACCCTTGTTAGGGACCATAGTAACCATTTGCATGAGTTGTTTTATGACAGGGGGTCCTGGTAAGGAACATGGAAGTAATAAGCCATCACCAACCGAAAGAGTTCAGGAAAGGTCAAAAGGAGACACCACATGTCTGACCACTTCCCAGAATCCTTCTCTGTGGCATCCATCTTGGCTGAATAAGGCGTGAACTACCAGGAAGGACTCTGAGTCAGAATGATTGACTAAAGACAACCTGGAAACTAATCCCATCATCATAAAACCTGAGACTGCTAGCCAAGTTTTCATGGGTTCCCTTACCCTACTGCTCTCCACCCGGTGCTCTTTCCCAATAAAATCTCTTGCTTTGTCAGCATGTGTGTCTCCTCAGACAATTCATTTCTGAGTGTTAGACAAGAGCCCAGTTTTGGGCCCTGGAAGGGGTGCCCCTCCTGCAACAATTTCATTTCTTTATTTTCTTATTGAAACAAAATATTGAAAAAGTACTCATCTTATGCCTCTACATAACCAGCCATCATTCCATAGCTCACATCCAGGGGAATACGTTAATTTATTCCTTCCTGCAATCTGTAGGTTGTCAGTTTTCTGAACAAAGGCAATTTAGCTTAACAGTCAAGCAGAGAGGTAGGATTCTCCTAGGCAGGCCATTATATGTAATTATCATAATTCTAGCATGCCCCAAAACAGATCAACCACAGAAGAGTAAAAATTGGCTCTTCCCAGTTACACAAAACACAGAGACAGGCCTACATTTAATCAAAATCTGTAATATTTATGTTGCAGGAAGGGAGACCCCCTTCCAGGGCCCCAAACTGGGCTCTTGTCTAACACTCGGAAATGAATTGTCTGAGGAGACACATGTGCTGACAAAGCAAGAGATTTTATTGGGAAAGGGTACCTGGGTGGAGAGCAGTAGGGTAAGGGAACCCAGGAGAACTTGGCTAGCAGTCTTGGGTTTTATGGTGATGGGATTAGTTTCCTGGTGGTATTTGGCCAATCATTCTAATTCAGAGTCTTTCCTGGTGGCACACGCATGGCTCAGCCAAGATGGATGCTAGCGAGACGGATTCTGGGAAGTGGACGGATACGTGGTGTCTCCTTTCGACCTTTCCCGAACTCTTCCGATTGGTGGTGGCATATTAGTTCCGTATTCCTTATCAGGAGCTCCTGTCATAAAACAACTCATGCAAATGGTTACTTTGGTGCCTGGCCAGGGTGGGCAGTTTCAATCAGTGTGCTTCCCCTAACAAAATTTAGAATTCGCTTCCCAAGTTTTCAATTGTTTTTCTTTCATTTATGCATTCCTCTTATATATGTAGATCTCTCTTACATCCAGAAATTGTTTACTTGAATTGCTCCCAGAATAGCATTTCATTTCTTTATTTTATTATTCTAACAAAATACTTAAAAAGTACTCAGCTTATGCCTCTACATAACCAGCCACCATTCCATAGCTCATTTCAGATCAGTTCAGTTCAGTTGCTCAGTCGTGTCCAACTCTTTGCGACCCCATGAATTGCAGCATTCCAGGCCTCCCTGTCCATCACCAACTCCCATAGCTCACATCCATCTAATTCCTGTCCTTAGAACTACTCAATAAATGCCTGTATCTTTTATTCACACAAATATTTTGGTTTCTTGTTAGATATGATATTTAATGTCCCAAATATTGAAGCTGATTTTACTCTTGTTGGAAGTTTTTTTCTTCTTTCTGTCTCTGACTTAGAGAGAGATGACATTTTCTCCTGACATTTTCTTCTCCTGCCTTCTTCCTCCTCTCTACATGAAGATCTTCACCTATGACGTTGTCATTTTCCAATTTTTAACTTGCAGAACCCAAGTTGATGTGCCCAACACATAGTGACTCCAAACAAATTGATGTATTGGAGTTTGGAGCAGATTCAATGTCTAGAACAGAGAAAGATTATTTGCAAGGACTAAGTATGGAGAATGGGTGGCTCACACACAAAAGACCTGGACTCTCCAGTGGTTTTGGGGGAAGAGATTTATAGGCAAAATGTGGGGAACTGTCTGCAAGGTGTGTGACCTCCCTCTGTTTGGTTGATGGTGAGGAAATAGGGTGGTCCAGGAATCAAACTTCTAGTTCCAATTGGTCTGGCATCCACAGGTTTATGCTCAGTCCAAAATTGCCATCCTCCACCTGGGTAGGGGCCTTAGTTCTTATAGAAAAACTCAGACCTCTGCATCAGATTGCTATGTATATTCTTTGAGGAAGTACCAGGTGGAACGAGGACTCTGCTCCATACCTACACTACTGATTCTTTCTGCATTCCCTCACATCTACCTCTCCCAAGGAGCAACGGTTTGAATCTGCCCTTTGGAACTCAGGGAGTGTCTAGGAAGCTGAAGCCTTTTTCCTACAAAGAAGAAACAGGGACATAGGAAGGCATTTATACTCAGGAGGATCCCATCCTGCTTGGTTACACAAATTGTTCTCCATCTTTAACTTATATATATGTCTAAATCACCATAACTTATTCTCTCCATCATATCAAGAAAACATATTTAACTTGGACTTGGATAAAGGTGGAAGGAAAGAAATCACAATAAAATCTGCCTGGAAGAGTAAAAGGAATAGCACAATAGTATTCACTGTGTCCATATAAGTCTTCAAAACCATCAGCATTCCTTTTCTCTCCTCAAACTCAGTCATCATTCTGATGAAACTGGTTTACTTAGCTCCCGTCTTCTTACTAACATTTTCTCCCCCTCTTCCCAGAGTCACCAAATAGTTTTGGATCTCTGTGTTATTGCAACTTAGCACCTAAAAGAGATCTTCTTACTTCCAATATATTCTGTACATTATCATCAGAATTATCTCCGTAAAACATAAAACACGTTTGTTTTTTTTTTTTTTTCCTCATTCAAAATCCTTCAGTTGGTCTGGTGATTCTTTTAATCTTCAAAGCACAGAACAGCCCCCACAAAAGGTAATGGTCTCATGCAACATGTCACAGATCTTAAGGTTAAGAAACCTTACTTTAATCTAATATATATGCACTCTTAATTTGGTTTGATGATACCTTTGCAACTGCACCATCTATTATTCTCTAATATTAGTACTATACTCTATCTGTCTATCATCCTTAAACATGATAAAAACATTTTGATCCCTCTGCTAGCTAGTCAGTTCACTTTTTCTGCCTTTGTCCATTAAAAAAAAAAAAAAAGTCTTTTTAATCTTCTTCTTCTTTATGAAACTTTAATATGGCCACCACATTGAACAGTAATCCCCATTTCTCCTACATTGTCAAGAATGTAAGCCCTTTTTGGAGGACCTGATCCTCTGGGGGTAAATCATCAGTCTTAGAAGCCTTGTTATGCCTCCAGGATGTAGCCTATGTATCTCATCAGAAAACATCCAGAACATTTTAAATTATTAGAATGATTTAACTAGGTGATGTGCAAATCAAATCAGAGTAGGGTGAGTTGAATTCTTAGGAGAACTTATAAATCTGAGCCTTTCTTTTAAACTCTGAAAAGCACTGGCTATAAAGCCTAAAGGCCCATTCTCGGTGTCTTTGTTTTTCTAATGAGTCTTAAGCTGTTGTGCCAACTTGTGACTCTAAAGGGTGAGGTGCCCTGTGTTCATTTTAGTGCTCAGCTGTGATACACAGACTTCAGTGATCAACACACAGTGAAGAATCTCACTTGCTCCTATCAACATTTATGGTTTCTATCACTTAGTACTTTGGATGCAAGAAACTGGAATATAGCATCTGATAGAAAATTCAGACTGAATGACTAGCAATCATGAACCTGAATCATGACCCTGAATGAACTGAGTATTTTATAATCAGAGCTTATATTCTGTGTTCCTGTATTTAAAAACAAAAACAAAACCAAAAACACACAGAAATTCCCAAAGGGTAAAAAGAAAAAAAAAAAAAAAAGGAAAAAATGGTACATTGGCAGAATTTCACACGCCAATTACTTTTAGAAATTCTAAGTAATGTACATTCCATTGGATAATTCATATTGTCCACTATGACAATTGACTTTTCTAGTGGCTCAGATGGTAAAGAATCCTCCTGAAATGGAGGAGACTTGGGTTCGACCCCTGAGTGGGAAGATATTTTGGAGAAGGGAATGGCTACCCACTCCAGTACTGTTGCTTGGAGAATACCATGGACAGAGAAGTCTGGTGGGCTCTGTCCATGGGGTCCCAAAGAGTTGACTACGACTAAGTGACTAATATTAACATACTAGACTTTGTGATAGCTTGAATTAAATAACAAAACAAGACAAAAACAAATGCAACAAAGTTTAAATTATTTGGGAGTTTCTCCACTCTAGATGGCAGAATGACTACATAAACTATCTCCTTTCACAGGCTATAGCCTGGTCTAGAAGGAAGGAGGTTTTTCTGAGTCTTGAGAATCAGAGACTAGAAGGAAAGGGGAATGGAGAAGCCCATGGTAAAGAGAGGGAATCAAAATTTAGAAGAACTGAAATGCAGAAATGAGGGCCCAATTATGGTTGAAGAGCTCCATGGCCCAAAGAGAAGGGGAATTAAGACTATTGACAAAGGATGAAGTCATGATTCCACATCAAACTGAATACAGTTGACCTTTGTCAATAGAGGTTTGAGCTGCAGGAGTCTACTTATACACAGATTTTTTTCCCCAGTAAATACATACAGTACTTCAAGTTTCATGATAGGTTGAACTGTAGATGAGTAACAGCAGATACACATGGCCACCGCTGGGAATTGAATATCCACGGATTTTGGTATCTGGGGTAGGTCCTAGAGCCAATCTCTGGTGGATACTTAGAGAAGACTGTATTTCTAATACAGTAAGAAAGGAACTATTAATATTTGAGAGAATGTACATATTAGAAACATAGGAAGAAAATTTTAAAACATATGGCTGTTCAGAATGCTTATTAAATCAGTTGAATCAGAATTCCTACAGGTGGAGACTAGGCAAATGCATTAAAAAAAAAAAATACTGATAACTATGATAAGTGCCAGGATGGAGAATCATTGCCGTATAAATTCCATGAAAACAGACTGGAACTAATGAAGTACTTAGAATGATAGGAAATAATAGGAGAAAGGGAAATAATTTAATTTGATACTTTGTAAAGCTGAAGAATTGATGCTTTTGAACTGTGGTGTTGGAGAAGACTCTTGAGAGTCCCTTGGACTGCAAGGAGATCCAACCAGTCCATTCTGAAGGAGATCAGCCCTGAGATTTCATTGGAAGGAATGATGCTAAAGCTGAAACTTCAGTACTTTGGCCACCTCATGGGAAGAGTTGACTCATTGGAAAAGACTCTGATGCTGGGAGGGATTGGGGGCAGGAGGAGAAGGGGACGACCGAGGATGAGATAGCTAGATGGCATCACTGACTCGATGGACGTAAGTCTGAGTGAACTCCGGGAGTGGGTGATGGACAGGGAGGTCTGGCGTGCTGCGATTCATGGTGTTGCAAAGAGCCGGACATGACCCAGCGACTGAACTGAACTGAAAGCTGTTTAAGGTCACTGAAACTGAAAATCTAAGTAAATGAGCAATTGGTGTGTTGGATGGTGAACATATCACTTCTATGGCAAGAAGAAGGTCTTTCAAAATATTCAGAGATAGATGGCCGTAACCTGTAGAATGAAATGGATATTAAAAATTGCAGTATTTTCAAAGGAATTTAAACATAGGAAAACAGCTTCTAATGATTTTAACATAGTTTTCAATAAAGTGTTATTAAGTCTGGAGTGGCAGAAGATTCTTTAAACAGAAGGAAACATTTTCTTTACCAGACAATTAAGTTTTGGAGGGTACAGTAGAAAGGCATTATGGCAACACATCTTGTACTTATTTGGTATGAATTGCTTAAATTTGGAAGCATCATTCACACAAGGACCCAAATAAGGATGCCTGGGACACTATAAATCATCACCAAAAATTCTTTAGATAAATCATTTAACTTCTCTATGCTTCAGTGATCTAATTTGCAAGATGGAGATAATTTTATTGATATACAACTCACAAGTTTTGTTACAGCTAATGCTTTGAAAGTTTGAAATAATACTGCAATATAGAAAGCAATACATATGTATTAGTTTTGGCTACATATTATATAATGGTATCAGATACCATATTTTGAGCTTTAACTATAAAGCTTTGTGTTAAGAATGTTTATATACTACTTAAATCATTCACAACACTGCTATGAAGTAAATTTAAAAAAAAGATACTAGGATCACATATCCAGTAAATAATCATGATGGAGGAGAATCTTGAGGCTATATGATGCTAATCTCATAATTAATACTCCAGATTGCTTCTACAACCAATTCCCTAAGAGCTAAAGGGAGTTAAGTGTGTGTGTGTGTGTTTAGTAAACAGAGTCAATATACATCTGCAAATGTTATAAGACTGATGCCCAGTGTTTTATATCCAAAGAATGATTTTCAAGCTCAGCAGCACTTCTGCCAAACAGTTTATATGTTAAAATTATAATGAGCAAATGTACTCATTTCAAAATTGACTGTAAATTGATAGTAGAAATACCTGTTAAACAAAATTTAATTAAGCTGAACTAATATAACCAAAGTTTTTAAAATAAATAATTACTGAAAAGTAGAATTTAGTCAACTGTGGATAGTGTTCCCACGAAAGGATATCTGAAGGGCCTTGGTGTTAATATTTCAAGCACTCTATTACAATTTAACAAAAAGAGCAATTCTAACAAGCTGTGAACATGGCATGCTGCTTTAGGAATATAAGAATATTTTGAGCTTTTAGATCACCCAAGGGGAATTACATACGTCCTCATGCATACTTTGTAAATGGGTATGAAAAGGGCAATTGTTTCATAGATCAATCTCTCTCTCTTTCTCTCTTACAGACAGGCATATACACATAAACAGAGTATTTTAGGCTTAAAATTTCTCTTTACATCTTTATATTTGCATGCTTGCTGTGTTATTTTATTCCTTGAGTTATGCACATATATTCTTAAGCCTTACACTTCTGCAAATATAATTTCTGCAGCAAGGTGAGGTGACAAACTATGATCTGTGAATTGGTTGTAGATGCCATGGTATCATTCTCCTCAGCTTGGAAGCACCCAGATAGGAATGACACATCAGGAATTCCTCCCCGTTTAACTCAGTGTACCATGCAGTAGTCATGCATGGATGTGAGCCTTGGACTATAAAGAAAGCTGAGCTCCAAAAAATTGATGCTTTTGAACTGTGGTGTTGAAGAAGACTCTTGAGAGTCCCTTGGACTGCAAGGAGATCAAACCAGTCAATCTTAAAGGAAATCAACCCTGAATATTCATTGGAAGGACTGATGCTGAAGCTGACGTTCCAATACTTTGGCCACCAGATGTGAAGAGCCAAATGATTAGAAAAGATCCTGATGCTGGCAGAGATTGAAGGCAGGAGGGGAAGGGGATGACAGAGGATAAGATGGTTGGATGTCATCACTGACTCAGTGAACATGAGTTTGAGCAAGGTCTGGGAGATGGTGAAGGATAGGGAAGTCTCGCATGCTGCAGTCTATGGGGTCACAAAGAGCGTGACTGAACAACTGAAAAACAATCATATAAATATTATAGTGGGAAGATACTATAAAGGACGGGAACCTCAGCTCAGTGCTTTGTGATGACTTAAATGGGTGGGATGGGGGTGGGTGGGAAAGAGGCCCAAGAGGAAGGGGATATATGTATAAATATAATTGATTCACTTCATTGTACAGCAGAAAGTAACACAACATTGTAAAGCAATTATACTACAATTTTAAAAATTTTTAAAGAGAAGGCTTAATGTAAAAAAAAATTGGTGAAGTGCTGATATGTAACACACAGACCATCAGAAGATGTTCTCCTCCCTACCATGTGACACAGTCTTACAATGCCAACTGAAATCATTTCATAATTTGACCATTAGATATCAAGAGTTTGTGTGAGTTTTGACCACAGTGTGACAGCTCCATGAAATTAGAACTAGGTAAGCTTAGGATCATAGCAGCAACCAGCAAATTATACCCACTATTTCCTAGATCACCATTCATGCCCTTGCTTTTTCCTGTAATGAACCCGACCTTCAACTCCCATTCACTGAATTTTCAAAGTTATCATTGCTCCCACTATTGTTTTGTTTCTTTGTTTTCAATAAATATATTCATGTTTTTAATTGGTCTAAATTTGTTTGAAAAAAATAAGCAATCTATGTTGATTAAAAATTACATAAATTTTGTTTTTTATTTTTACAAATGTTTTCTATATTATTGATGTGTTCATAATCAAACTTCATATTATAGATTTTTAAAAAATATCTACCTTCATTTACTAAGGATGGGATGGCTGCATGGCATCAGTGACTCGATGGACGTGAGTCTGAGTGGACTCCGGGAGATGGTGATGGACAGGGAGCCTGGCGTGCTGCGATTCATGGGGTCGCAAAGAGTCGGATACGACTGAGCAACTGAACTGAACTGAACCTTCATTTTTATCAGTTTACAGTTTTTTTTCATTTTTTGGATAGAGAAAATGTTTGCCTATGTATAAAAATATACACAGTTGCTATATAGTCATGATTCATTAAACAATTTATAAATGAAAAATAACTTCTTGGGTCCTATTAACGTACTCACTTTGCATTTTACTTTTCCTGATATTAATATTGACAAGTTTCATTTTTGTTTTTGATATATTGCTATTTTGTTTTTCTCACATATGCACTTATTATTTTATTATGTTGAATATTTCAGTTATATTTTGAAAAGATGTGATTGTGATTATTTTTTATTTTTTGTATGTGTAAATTTTAAAATATATTTATTATTTCAATGCTATTAATAGTATTTCCAGGTATAAATTCTAATTCACACTGCAATCTTCATATGAACTTTGACATTATTTCTCAGTTCTGTTTTTATAATAAATAATCGATCTACTTTTTTCTTTTAGAAGCTTCCATATTTTTTGTTCATCCTCAATTTTCAAAAATTCACCAAAATATATTCATCTTGTTATTAATACTTTTCTGTACTATCAAGGAACAACTTTTATAATCTGATGACTTAAATATGTTTGCAAATTTAAATACATTTTTAGGTTAGTATTTCTGATTCTATCCTTATCTCTTGAATTTCTTTCCCACACTAAATATTTGCCCTTTTCTGCCATGTACTAGAGACTCACTTTTCATCAGTTTTTCACATTCCTGTTGGGTATGTGTGTGTGTGTGTGTGTGTGTGTGTGTGTGTATATAGCTGTTCAGTTACTCAGTAGTATCCAACTTTTTGAGACCCCATGAACTGCAGCACCAGGTTTCCATGTTCACCATCTCCCAGATATGTGTGTGTGTGTTAATTAAATTTCAAATGCCAAAATATCTGTTTCATTCTCTTGTATAGATGTCAATGCATGAAACAATATTCTATTAACTCTCTGACAATAGGAATTATCTTTATTTTTAAATGTCTTTATTGGTCTACTGATTCATTTTTCTAATACACTAGTTTTTCCACTAACTTTCCTTCTGTCTTGATTTTAATTCCTTCAAATTGAGAAGCTAAGGCAGGAAGGCTCAGTTCAGTTCAGTCGCTCAGTAGTGTCCGACTCTTTGCAACCCCATGAATGGCAGCAAGCCAGGCCTCCCTGTCCAACACCAACTCCTGGAGTTCACTCAGACTCATGTCCATCGAGTCACTGATACCATCCAGCCATCTCATCCTCTGTCATCCCCTTCTCCTCCTGCCCCAAATCCCTCCCAGCATCAGACTCTTTTCCAATGAGTCAACTCTTCACATGAGGTGGCCAAAGTACTGGAGTTTCAGCTTTAGCATCATTCTTTCCAAAGAAATCCCAGGGCTGATCTTCTTCAGAATGGACTGGTTGGATCTCTTTGCAGTCCAAAGGACTCTCAAGAATCTTCTCCAACACCACAATTCAAAAGCATATTGCTGGGAGAAATATCAATAACCTCAGATATGCAGATGACACCACCCTTATGGCAGAAAGTGAAGAGGAACTAAAAAGCCTCTTGATGAAAGTGAAAGAGGAGAGTGAAAAAGTTGGCTTAAAGCTCAACATGCAGGAAATGAAAATCATGGCATCTGATCACATCACTTCATGGAAAATAGTTGGGAAACAGTGGAAACAGTGGCAGACTTCATTGTTTTGGGCTCCAAAATCACTGCAGATGGTGACTGCAGCCATGAAATTAAAAGACACTTACTCCTTGGAAGAAAAGTTATGACCAATCTTGATAGCATATTGAAAAGCAGAGACATTACTTTCCAACAAAGGTCCATCTAGTCAAGGCAGGAAGGCTAGGGGTCTCCAAATGGAGGAAAAAAACAAGTGTAAGATTTTTTCCTTCTCTATACAAAATTAAAAGGAGGTTTCCTTTAAAATTCTGTTGCCATGATGACACCTGGTTCCACCTGAACTTAACTTTTCTCAAACCTTCAGCTAACCAATGAATTTTTCTTATGAAAATGTTTTTCTTAAGCTACATTACTGCTAAGTCACTTCAGTCATGTCCAACACTTTGTGATCTCATGAATTGCAGCACGCCAGGCCTCCCCGTCCATCACCCACTCCCGGAGATCACTCAGACTCATGTCCATAGAGTCACTGATGCCATCCAGTCATCTCATCCTCGGTCGTCCCCTTCTTCTCCTGCCCCCAATCCCTCCCAGCATCAGAGTCTTTTCCAATGAGTCAACTCTTAGCATGAGGTGGACAATGTACTGGAGTTTCAGCTTCAGTATCATTCCCTCCAAAGAAATCCCAGGGCTGATCTCCTTCAGAATGGACTGATTGGATCTCCTTGCAGTCCAAGGGACTCTCAAGAGTCTTCTCCAACACCAAAATTCAAAAGCATCAATTCTTCAGTACTCAGCTTTATTCACAGTCCAACTCTCACATCCATACATGACCACTGGAAAAACCATAGCCTTGACTAGACAGACCTTTGTTGGCAAAGTAATGTCTCTGCTTTTCAATATGCTATCTAGGTTGGTCATAACTTTTCTTCCAAGGAGTAAGTGTCATTTAATTTCATGGCTGCAATCACCATCTGCAGTGATGTTAGAGCCCCCCCAAATAAAGTCTGCCACTGTTTCCCCATCTGTTTCCCATGAAGTGATGGGACCAGATGCCATGATCTTTGTTTTCTGAATGTTGAGCTTTAAACCAACTTTTTCGCTCTCCTCTTTCACTTTCATCAAGAGGATTTTTAGTTCGTCTTCACTTTCTGCCATAAGGGTGGTGTCATCTGCAACATACTGCTAAAGGCTAGTGGGGGGCACTCTTTCTGCCCCCTTCTGATGTCTATATCAGAAGCTTTGTCCATCTCTTTTATACTTTAATGAAAATTTATCACACAAATGCTCTGAACGATCAAGCCTCATCATTTGCCCCAGATTGAATTCCTCTCTTCTAGAGGTGAAGATGTAGAAGGAATGGCACCCCACTCCAGTACTCTTGCCTGGAAAATCCCATGGATGGAGGAGCCTGGTGGGCTACAGCCCATGGGGTCGCACAGAGTTGGACATGACTGAGCGACTTCATTTTCACTTTTCACTTTCATCTACTGGAGAAGGAAATGGCAACCGACTCCAATGTTCTTGCCTGGAGAATCCCAAGGAAGGGGGAGCCTGGTGGGCTGCCGTCTATGGGGTTGCACAGAGTCGGACATGACTGAAGCGACTTAGCAGACGCAATGAATCCTGGCGTCTTTCATGGCTCAGCAACAACCTTTCAAAATGTTGGCTGTTTCGGCTGTGTCTGCTGTCTTTTGTACTATGTGTTTTTAGTCACTCAGTCATGTCTGACTCTTTGTGACTCTTTGGACTGTAGACCACCAGGCGCCTCTGTCCATGGGATTTTTCAGGACAGAATGCTGGAGTGGGTTGCCATTTCCTTCTCCAGTGGATTTTCCCTACCCAGGGATCAAATCTGCATCTGTGTTTCCTGCACTGCAGGCATATCCTTTACCCCCTGAGTCATCAGAAAATCCCTTTCTTACTCTTCATTCCTATTTTGTCATCATTGTAGGGACTAGTTACTATGATGCTTGACTGACCCTGGCGGTGGTAAGGACTAGGTGGTAAGGATTAGGTATGCTAAAGTAGGGCAGGACTTGCCACCTTGGTGTGTGGTCTCCACATTCCTAGTTATTTATGGTCTAGATGGAGATACGTCTCTTACCTTGTGCAAGATAAGTGCATCCTCTACCTCCCCAATATCATCATTCTGATCATTGCTCTGGAGTTCTTTTCTGCTCTCAAATCTATTGACCATGAACTTGACCACTATAGGAACTATGACAACTGTACTAGAAGGATTATTTTTCTGGTCCACTTTCAAAATATTTTGTGAGCTAGAAATAATTCAAAATTTTGTGTTGCTAATGACATCCTTCATTGTTTTCCAGAATATCATGTTTCATATTTTCAAGTGTTCAAGAATTGATTTTTTACAGGAAAAATTATAGACTTAGGCATTCAATCTACATTCTTGATTCATTGTAGCATTTTATTTAAGTCTTTCATGTGCTTATGAGAGGCTTTCATTATTTTTTCCCTAGGAGTGACTTTAAATATCAGCTTTTTTACAGTTCATGCTAATTCTAAAAGTTGTTTAATTCTTGAAGTATCCACTTCCATTTATAAAAAGGAGATAAAACCACAAACTTCAGAGAGTTGAGAGGAAGTTCATGTAAGTGCCATGTGAAAATAGCTAGTCATCGTGGCCTAATTTCAGCTCTCAGTAAATGTTAGTTTTCTGCCCTTACTTTTACTTACTTTGTATGTGTGTAATTCTTTAAGAGGCAAGGGTCATTGCTGTATATTGTAAGCACTGTAGCACTTAATGTAGAACAAATATTGAAAAAGGGCCAGCTAAATAAGCACATTGTGTTGAAACATAATATTCTGGAAATTGGCTGTAGGTACCGTGAACTTCCAGGTGTTCAAGTTAGTTTTAGAAAAGGCAGAGGAACCAGAGATCAAATTGTCAACATCAGCTGGACCATGGAAAAAGCAAGAGAGTTCCAGAAAAACATCTATTTCTCCTTTATTGACAATGCCAAAGCCTTTGACTGTGTGGACCAAAATAAACAGAGGAAAATTCTGAAAGAGATGGGAATACCAGACCACCTGATCTGCCTCTTGAGAAACCTATATGCAGGGCAGGAAGCAACAGTTAAAACTGGGCATGGAACAACAGACTGGTTCCAAATAGGAAAAAAAAAAATATGCCAAGGCTGTATATTGTCACCTTGCTTATTTAACTTATATGCATAGTCCATCATGAGAAACGCTGGGCTGGAAGAAGCACAAGCTGGAATCAAGATTGCTGGGAGAAGTATCAATAACCTCAGATATGAAGATGACTCTATCCTTATGGCAGAAAGTCAAGAGGAACTAAAAAGCCTCTTGAAGAAAGTGAACGAGGAGAGTGAATAAATTGGCTTAAAGCTCAACATTCAGAAAATTAAGATCATGGCATCCGGTCCCATCACTTCATGGGAATTAGTTGGAGAAACCCTGGAAACAGTGTCAGACTTTAATTTGGGGGGCTCCAAAATCACTGCAGATGGTGATTGCAGTCATGAAATTAAAAGACGCTTGCTCCTTGTAAGGAAAGTTATGACCAACCTAGACAGCATATGAAAAAGCAGAGACAGTACTTTGTCAACAAAGGTCTGTCTAGCCAAGGCTATGGTTTTTCCAGCAGTCATGTATGGATGTGAGAGTTGGACTATAAAGAAAGCTGAGCACGAATAACTGATGTTTTTGAACTGTGATGTTGGCGAAGACTCTTGAGAGTCCGTTGGACTGCAAAGATATCCAACCAGTCCATCCTAAAGGAGATCAGTCCTGGGTGTTCATCGGAAGGACTGATGTTGAAGGAGATAAAAGAACCCATGTGAAAATCGTAAGATGATTTTTACCCTTTTCCCTTATGAAAAGCTGCACTCATAGAAAGTTTGCAAGTTGGATGTCAAAAAATATTATTGTTTTTAATAGTGGCTTATTCTAGAAATCTCTGTAGTAGCTAAAGTATTTTCCTTCAAAACCGAACAATCTTTTATACAATTATGAATCCAGTAGTGCACATAATAGGAAACTGAAAGTAAATACAGGCTTTTTGAGTCTCTAAAAAGTCTAAATTTTTCTGCCCTCCTGTTCTGCAATCAACATTGTTCCCTGTTTTGTAAATCATGTTCTTTTATTGTTCATAAAATATATTAATAATGCCACAGATTTCTTTGTTGACATCCAGATGGAACATGTTCCTTTAAGTTGCTTTAGTGCATGAAAACTGTGTTTCCCAAATCTTGCTGCAACCTTGCCTTGCATTTCGTCTGCCAGTCACATGTTTATCCCTGGACCAATTGCTATCAATAGGATGGACTCCTGACTAATCAGGCTCCCTTCTGGGTTATTCCCCAGGTGTCATTTCTTCTACTTCATGTGTATTAATCACAATGGTCATCTCACACTCATAATAATATCTCATTATTATCTCTTTAAGTAATTTCCTTACCTGTAATTTGAATGCACTTCTTTTTCTTCCTTCATAGATGTGCAACATACATTTAAAATAGCAGTTAATCATATTTCAGAATGTTTGGGGAACTTTTGGACACTTGTTAATTCTGAAAATCCTTAAAAAGCAGGAGATCACAAGTATTAAAATATTTTGATTAAAAATATAAATGTTGTATAATTGCAAAGAATTCTTTATATTATGTTCTACCATTTCCAATGCTAAATATGTCTTGACTCTCTTACATGGAAAAAATAGTCTAGTTTTAGGCAATAAATTCATAATAGTAAAATTTTTCTCTCTTATGGAGTGTAAAACTGAAATATTATCAATACCATATAGTCATTCAAAAAGACTATATAGTCATACAGTATTTTTGAGAGTAAACTTGAATTTCGTTGTATGTATGTAAGCACTGAAGTGTATTGAGTGTTATCTGAGGTGAAGAAATGTTAGGATCTTTGGGGATTGGCTGATTACATAAAGCATAAATGTAACATAGCACTTAATCTCTTGAGATTCTCAAAATAGAGTGAAGTACACACTACAGCAAGAGATTCTTGGATGCTATAATCCTCAGACTTTCTTAATCTTTTCTTACTTGTCTCCAGAAGTAAAACTTCTTAACATTTTATGTGCTAGTTGTCCATAATAAAGTTGTTCTGATTTATTTTTTGATTATGCAACTCTCTACCCCCTACAACTGGCCAGGGAAGGAAATGGTCAAAAGAATTAAAAGAACCTTTCCAAAAGAATATATGTAACTGAACATATATTCTCTTTGCTATGTCACTTCTTTTCAATTTTCGAGTACATTGCAATACAAACATATTGAGTTCCTACTTTGTGGAGTACATTGTGGGCACTGAAAAAAAGTAAATGAAGAGAATTTTGTGTCTACACAAAATGATGCAAATGATGTAGTGTCAAATTTATTAATGGATTCATGTATGATAAAAATGGAAATAACATCTTAGTTCTGCAACCAGAAGTGGGGATCCAGCAGCTAACCAATTAAAGCTAATAAAGAGGAAAGGCTGATAGAAAGAAAAGGTTGCTTATTTTGGATGCCAGCAACTGAGGAGGGCACAATAAAGGACAGATGGGCAATATAAAGGACAGAAATGCTATGGATGTAACAGAAGCAGAGGATATTAAGAAGAGATGGCAAGAATACATAGAACTATACAAAAAAATACCTTCATGACCCAGATAATCATGATGGTGTGATCATTCACCTAAAGCCAGACATCCTGGAATGTAAAGTCAAGTGGGCCTTAAGAAGCATCACTATGAACAAAGCTAGTGCAGGTCATGGAAGTCCAGTTGAGCTGTTTCAAATCCTAAAAGATGATGCTGTGAAAGTCCCGCACTCGTGTATGCCAGCTAATTTGGAAAATTCAGCAGTGGTCACAGGACTGGAGAAGGTCAGTTTTTATTCCAATCCCAAAGAAAGGCAATGTTAAGGAATGCTCAACCTACCACAGAATTGCACTCATCTCACATACTAGCAAAGTATTGCTCAAAATTCTCCAATCCAGGCTCCAGCAGTACGTGTACTGTGAACTTTCAGATGTTCAAGCTGGATTTAGAAAATGCAGAGGAGCCAGAGATCAAATTGTCAACATCCGTTGGATCATCGAAAAAGGGGGCATTCCAGAAAAATGTCTACTTCTACTTTATTGACTATGCCAAAGCCTTTGATTTTGTGAATTGCAACCAACTGCGGAAAATTCTTCAAGAGATCTGAATACCATACCACCTGACCTGCCTCCTGAGAAATCTGTATGAATGTCAAGAAACAACACTTAGAACTGGACATGGAACAACAGACTGGTTCCAAATCGAAAAAGGAGTATGTCAAGACTGTATACTGTCACCCTACTCATTTAACTTATATGCAGAGTACATCATGGGAAATGCTGGACTGGATGAAGCACAAGCTGGAGTTAAGATTGCTGTGAGAAATATCAATAATCTCAGATATGCAGATGACCCCACACTTACAGCAGAAAGAGAAGAACTAAAGAGCATCTTGATGAAAGTGAAAGAGGAGAGTGAAAAATTGGCTTAAAATTCAACATTCAGAAAACTAAGATCAAGGCATCTGGTCCCATCACTTCATGGCAAATAGATAGGGAAACAGTGACAGACTTTATCTTGGGGGACTCCAAAACCACTGCAGATGGTGACTGAAGCCATGTAATTTAAAAACGTTTGCTCCTTGGAAGGAATGTTATGACCAATTAGACAGCATATTCAAAAGCAGAGACATTACTTTGCCAACAAAAGTCCATCTAGTCAAAGTTATGGTTTTTCCAGTAGTAAAAATGTATGCATGTGAGAGTTGGACTATAAAGAAAGCTAAGAGCTGAAAAAGTGATGCTTTTGAATTGCGGTGTTGGAGAAGACTCTTCAGAGTCCCTTGGACTGCAAGAAGATCCAACCAGTCCATCCTAAAGGAGATCAGTCCTGGGTGTTCATTACAAGGACTGATGTTGAATCTGAAACTCCAATACTTTGTTCACCTGATGTGAAGAACTGATTCGTCTGAAAAGACCCTGATGCTGGGACAGGTTGAAGGGGGGAGGAGAAGGGGACAACAGAGGATCAGATGGTTCGATGGCATCATCCAACTTGATAGACATGAGTTTGGGTAAACTCTGGGAGTTGGTGATGGACAGGGAGGCCTGGAGTGCTGCAGTCCATGGGGTCTCAAAGAGTCAGAAATGACTGAGTGACTGAGTTGAACTGAACTGAGGAGAGGGCAAACTGCAGTTTGAAGGAAAACACCATGCATTGATTACCAGTGGTCCAGAGTTTTTATAGGTGAAGAGAGGGGCTACATGCAGAAACAGCACTGTCAGCTCTGACAGTCTTCTGGAGATTGATCATTCCTCTGATCAAACTTATTCTTTGGTTAAAATTTTTCTACAGTCAAAAGTCATGTGGAAGACATGGGCAGGGAGGGAGGGAGAATGACCACAGAGTCCACTCCATCTCAGTATAAGATTAAGAGGGTTGACTCTAGGAGTAGAATTGTTTGATCATTAGATGTACATACCTTCAACTTCAAAGCTTTCAGCAATCTTTGTAACAGTTTACATCTTAAAAGCAAAAGAATAAAATCAGAAATAAATGTTTTAACATATCTATCAATTGTAGAAAATAGATTTCAAATGTTTCTAAGTCAAGAAGTTAAAAAATACTAATTATGAAAACCTCACCATAAATACAATTATGCAGAAAAGAAAACAATAGAAGATAGTATTTAGAAAAGCAAATAATACAATCAAAGCCTGATCTCCTAATTACACTCTGCTGCTAGTTATCCTGGGCTTATTTCTATTCTAAAAGCACTTTGAACACATCCCTGCCTCTGTGACTAAATGGATCATGGCCTCTGGAACCAACCTACCCTGGTTGATTAATAAGAGTGATAGCCTAGAACATTGCTTAGGATTCATTCAAACACTCAACAAATGTTGGCTAAATCAGAGCCTGCAGTGTGGTCATAAGGTTAAGAGTATATGTTATGGGTTCAGATGACATGAGCTCAAATCCTACCTTGTGTTAAGTAAATGTCTCTGAACCTCATTTTTTTACCAGTAGAGCTGGGATACATAATAATACTTATCACACAGGGTTGTTGTTAGAACCAAAACAGGCAGTACCCATTAAATATTAAGAATAATCCATGGCATATAAGGGAAGCACTCAATATATATAAAATTTTTTCTTTTGTTGTTGTTGTATGTAGTTATGTTGTATCACTTCCCTGGTAGCTCAGCTGGTAAAGAATCTACCTACAATGCAGGAGATTCTGATTCAATTTCTGGGTTAGGAAATCTGCTAAATGATAGGCTACCCACTCCAGTATTCTTGGGCTTCCCTGGTGGCTCAGCTAACAAAGAATCCTTCTGCAATTCAGGAGACTTGGATTCAATCCTTGGGTTGGGAAGGATTCCCTGTAGAAGAGAACGGCTACCCACTCCAGTATTCTGGCCTGGAGTATTTCATGGACTCTATAGTGCATGGCGGAGAAGGCAATGGCACCGCACTCCAATACTCTTGCTTGGAAAATCCCATGGATGGAGGAGTCTGATAGGCTGCAGTCCATGGGATCGCGAAGTCAGACACGACTGAGCAACTTCACTTTCACTTTTCACTCTCATGCATTGGAGAAGGAAGTGGCAACCCACTCCAGTGTTCTTGCCTGGAGAATCCCAGGGACGGAAGAACCTGGTAGGCTGCCATCTCTGGGGTCGCACACGACTGAAGCGACTTGGCAGCATAGTGCATGGAGTTGCAAAGAATGGGACATGACTGAGCAACTTTCACTTTCACTGTAGCCATTGTTATTGGGTTGGCTGAAATGTTCCTTCAGTTTTTAAGGAAAAATAAAAGACACACTTCATTTTCACCAAGAACTTCATTAAACAATGTATTCACTATTTTGTTCTATACCTTCTGCCTTTTTTCAAGGATCTTCATATTCCAAACTTTTTTTTTTTTTTTATCTTTTTGAGCAAAGAAATGTCCCAAGTGCCTTTACCACTCTTTTGGGGAATCAAAAATTTTTCCATTAGGAGAATTTTGTATAGGCCAAAATAATGGAAATCCAAAGGACAATGTCTGGTGACTATAGTAGATGAAGCAGAACTTAGTCTAGCTGTAACTGCTTTTGTCTGGTCATCAAAGAAACATTCATTCTTTCATTATCCTGATGGAAGATTACATGTTTTCTGTTGACTAATTCCAGACACTTTTTCTTGAGTACTGCTTTTCAGGTGGCCTAATTGTGAGCAGCTCTTGGAATTAACTGTGTGGTTTTCTGGAAGGAACTCATAATAGAGAACTCCCTTCCAATCCCACCATACATACATTATCTGTTGTGGATGAAGACTGGATTTTGGTGTGGTTGATGGTGGTTTATTTCACTTGTCCCTTGATCTCATCTACTGTACATTATTGTACAGTATCTATGTTTTATCACCCATCATAATTTGTTTTATTTATTTTTTTTTTTTCAGCTTTCTTTCTTTTTTTTTTTTTTTTATTTTATTTTTTTTAAATTTTAAAATCTTAAATTCTTACAAACAGAACATTTTTGTTACATTTAAGTAGAAAATTGAATGCAGAAAGATGGTCAAGAAGGTTGTTTTTTTTTTCTTTCCTTCTTTTTTGTTTAACTTACATGGAACCTAAACATCACAGTAATTAATGTAACCAAGCTGGTATAAATGATTTTCAAATCTTTGTTTGGATATTTTGAGTATGTCAGCTATCTCCCATGTGGTATAACCTTGATGGTTCTCAGTTGATATCTCGATTTGATTGCTATCAACTTTAACTGGTTTACCCAAATGCGGAGCATCATTCAGCAAGAAATCTCAAGCGCAAAGCTTTGCAAACCACTTTTCACACATTTGATCTGTCACAGGACCTTCTCCATACACTACACAATCTCTTTTTGTGTTTCAGTCGCATTTTTACCTTTCTTGAAATAATAAAGCATGTATGCCAAAATGGTACTTTTTCTTCCATCTTCAATATTAAAATGGCTATCAAAATTTCACCAATTTTGTTTTTTTTTTAATGCATGCTGATATTACATCTATCACAATACCATCTTAAAAAACTTCTTTGAATGAAGTTAAAGACAACTAACCACTACAAGAGCTATCCTACAGAAAACAAACAAACAAACAAACAAAACAGGATTTTTGGCCCTTCCTTGCTTTTGAATTCTCTGATTCTTTCTTACCTTCTAGATCTGAGCTCAGATGTAGTTGTCTGAAGATCAAAATAAATGTATTTTCATTGCTGCAGCAAATACAGTTTCTGGGTGAGTACTAATAAACACAATAATTTGAAAATATTTTACTTCTTTTAATATTGCTGTTTTATTTTGCATAAGATGTGAGTGAATAGTCAGAATCTTGATGGTTATTAACACTGTAACTTGCTGATAATCTGGCTAAATATCAATAAATATTAAATATCAACATCTGTTTTGTCTCACAAAGACACTTTATTTTAATATATGATTCATTCCCTTAACATTTTATGTTATGCAAAATTATCATTTTATTAGTTTACCCATTTGTAGTTTGTCTTTTTCCTAGTATATGAGATCAGAGAGGCAGGAATTTCATCTGTTTTCTTTATCACTTGATCTGCCTTTCTTCTAAAGAGTCTGACATAGGCACTTAGATTCCCACATTTCAATATATAGAATAATTACTTGGAGGGCTGTGAGAGTTCACATATATCCCACACCTAGTTTTCCCTATTGATAATATTTTGTATGATTCATTTGTTGAAACTAATGAACTGATGTTGATACATTATAGTTACTCAGATTTCCTCAGTTTTGGTGCAATGTCCTTTTTCTGTTTCAGGATCTCATTTAAGACATCATATTGCATTTAGTAGTTATGTTACTTTAGACTCCTGTGGCCTGTGAAAGTTTCTCAGACATTCCTTGTTTCTCGTGATATTGATGATTTTAAGGAGGTTTGGTCAAATGTTTTTCAGAATATTGCTCAGTTGGAATTTGTTTGATGTTTTTCTTTTTTAATGTATCTTTTATTAAAGCATAGTTGATTTGCAATGTTATGTTAGTTTATGGTATATAGCAAAGTGATTCAGCTACATACATACATATATACATATATATACATTTTAATAAATTATTTTCATTATGGTTTACTAAAATATATTTTATATAGTTGTCTTTGCTAGACAGTAGAACCTTGTTGTTTATACACTCTATATATAATAGTTTGCATCAGTTAATCCCAAACTCCAGATCCATACCTCCCCCATCTCTCTCCCATTAATAATCACAAGTCTGTTTCCTATGTCTGTTTTATGTTCATTTATATTGTATTTTATATTCCTTATATAATTGATACAGTATTTTTCTCTAACTTTCTGACTTCACTTAGTATGATACTCTATAGATCCATCCATGTTTGCTGCATATGGCATTGTTTCATTCTCTTTTATGGCTGAGTACTATTGCATTGTGTGTATGTGTGGTAAATGTGTGTGTGTGTGTGTGTGTGTGTGTGTAGCATCTTCTTTATCTATTCATTTGTTGATGGGCCTTTAGGTTGCTTCCATGTCTTGGCTACAGTATACAGTACTGCTATGAATATTGGAGTGCATGTATCTTCTTAAATTAGAGTTTTGTCTGGAGATATGTCTGGGAGTGGGGTCATTGCATCATGTGTTTGGTGTTTTTTCCATTATTAGACTGGAGCTATACTTGCTTCCCTGATATCTCAGTTGGTAAAGAAACCATCTGCAATGCAGGAGACCCCAGTTCGATTCCTGGATCAGGAAGATCCACCTGAAGAATTCCATGGACTGTATAGTCCATGGGGTAGAAAGAATTAGATACGACTGAGCGACTTTCACTTCATTTCATGAGTTTTGGAGTTTGAGAAAATTCTGAGAGATGGTGAAGGACAGGGAGGCCTGGCGTGCTGCAGTCCATGGGAATCACAAAGAATCAGACACAACTGAACGACTGAACAACAACAACAACAAATGGGCTTTGGGGAGGAAGACCACAAAAGTAAAGTGTCATTTCCTTATAGCATATCATGTTAATATTAGCTATCAACATATTATTTTTCATCATATTGCTGACATAGTGTGGGAAAAAAAAAATCTTTTAAAATGGAATCAAAAAGCCTGAAAGGAAGAAGTCCCACACATGCATCATCAGCAGCTTACAGACTCCAAAGAAGAAGGAAGATTTTCTTCAGATCCAGCCACAACATGCTGCCCATTGTTTGCAGCTAGTAAAGAATCACCAAAGTCCTCCCAAGTTCCCTGCTTTTTCCTGGAAAAGCCAGCCCCATCCCCCTTTCTCCAGACTTGCTTTTGTTTACCATAGTTTGCTTGTCCAAAATTACAATTTCCTGCTACATTAAAAAAGAGTTAGTCATTTTAGTAGCAACATCAATTTTTTAAATAGGTTAACTATGTTTGACAGATTTCTTCACTATAAACTTACTCTTCTTATCTCCCTTTCTGTATGATTTTCTTTGAAATAAATTCACAGTGCAGTGCCCACACTTGAGTGGGAAGATATGCTCTATCTTCTTTCAATTCAGTTTAGTTGCTCAGTCATGTCCAACTCTGAGACCCCATGGACTGCAGCAGACCAGGCTTTCCTGTCCATCACCAACACCCAGAGCTTACTCAAACTCATGTCCATCACATCAGTGATACTATTGAATCATCTCATCCTCAGCTGTCCCCGTCTCCTCCCACCTTCAATCTTTCCCAGCATCAGGTTCTTTTCAAATGAGTCAGCTCTTCGCATCAGGTGGCCAAAGTATTGGAGTTTCAGCTTCAGCATTAGTCCTCCCAGTGAATATTCAGGACTAATTTCCTTTAGAATGAACTGGTTGGATCTCCCTGCAGTCCAAGGGACTTTCAAGAGTCTTCTCCAACACCACAGTTCAAAAGCATCAATTCTTTGGCTCTCAGCTTTCTTTATAGTCCAACTCTCACATCCATACATGACTATTGGAAAAACCATAGCTTTGACTAGACAGACCTTTGTTAGCAAAGTAATGTATCTGTTTTTTAATAGGCTATCCAGGTTGGTCATAACTTTTCTTCCAAGGAGTAAGCATCTTTTAATTTCATGGCTTCAGTCACAATATGCAGTGATTTGGGAGTCCCCAAAATAAGTCACTGTTTCCACTATTTCCCCATCTATTTGCCATGAAGTGATGGGACCAGATGCTATGATCTTCATTTTCTGAATGTTGAATTTGAAGCCAACTTTTTCATTCTCCTCTTTCACTTTCATCAGGAGTCTCTTTAGTTCTTCTTTGCATTCTGCCATAAGGGTTGTGTCATCTGTATATCTGAGGTTATTGATATTTCTCCCAGCAATCTTGACTCCAGCTTGTGCTTCATCCAGTCCAGCATTTCTCATTATGTACTCTGCATATAAATTAAATAGCCTTGAGATACTCATTTCCCGATTTGGAATCAGTCTGTAATTCCATGTGCAGTTCTAAGCGTTTCTTTTTGAATTGCATACAGATCTCTCAGGAGGCAGGTCAGATGATCTAGTATTCCCATCCCTTTAAGAATTTTACATAGTTTTTTTGTGATTCACACAGTCAAAGACTTTGGCATAATCAGTAAAGCAGAAGTAGATAATATTCTGGAACTCTCTTCCTTTTTCCGTAATCCAACAAATGTTGGCAATTTGATCTCTAGTTCCCCTGCCTTTTCTATATAGATCCAGATTGAACTTCTGCAAAATTCACGGTTTATGTACCATTGAAGCCTGACTTGGAGAATTTTGAGCATTACTTTACTAGCAAGTGAAATGAGGGCAATTGTGTGTTAGCGTAAGCAACTTTTAGCACTGCCTTTCTTCGGGTTTGCAATGAAAACTGATCTTTTCCAGTCCTGTGGCCACTGCTGAGTTTTCCAAGTTTGCTGGCGTATTGAGTTCAGCAGTTTCATAGCATCATCTTTTAGGGTTTGAGATAGCTCAACTGGATTTCCATCACCTCTACTAGCTTTATTCGTAGTGATGCTTCCTAACGTCCCCTTGACTTTGCATTCCAGGTGTCTGGCTCTATGTGAGTGATCATACCACTATGATTATCTGGGTTGTGAAGATCTTTTTTGCATAGTTCTTATGTGTATTCTTGCCACCTCTTAATATATTCTGCTTCTGTTAGTTCCATACCATTTCTGTCCTTTATTGTGCTCATCTTTGCATGAAAATTTCCTTTGGTGACTGTATTTTCTTGAAGAGATCTCTAGTCTTTTGCATTCTATCGTTTTCCTCTTTTTCTTTACACTGATTACCGAGGAAGGCTTTCTTTTCTCTCCTTGCTATTCTTTGGAACTCTGCATTCAAATACATTTATTTTTTCTTTTCTCCATTTCCTTTCACTTCTCTTCTTTTCATAGCTATTTGCAAGGCCTCCTCCGATAACCATTTTGCCTTTCTGCATTTCTTTTTCTTGGGCATGTTCTTGATTGCTGCCTCCTGTACAATGTCACAAACCTCTGTCCATAGTTTTCTAGACACTCTATCAGATCTAATCCTAGGAATCTATTTCTCATGTCCACTGTATAGCTGCAAGGGATTTGATTTAGGTCATACCTTAATGATCTAGTGGTTTTCCCTACTTTCTTCAATTTATTTTGGAATTTGGCAATAAGGAGTTCATGATTTGAGCCACAATCAGCTCCCTGTGTTGCTTTTTCTGACTGTAGAGAGCTTCTCCATCTTTGGCTGCAAAGAATATAATCAATCTGATTTCCATATTGACCATCTGGTGATGTCCATGTGCAGAGTCTTCCCCTGTACTGTTGGAAGAGGGTGTTTGCTATGACCAGTGTGTTCTCTTGGCAAAACTCTATTAGCTTTTGCCCTGCTTCTTTCTCTACTCCAAGGCCAAATTTGCCTGTTACTCCAGGTGTTTCTTGACTTCCTTCTTTTGCATTCCACTCCCCTATAATGAAAAAGACATTTTTTGGGGGTGTTATTTCTAGAAGGTTTTGTATATGTTTATATAACTGGTAAACCTGAGCTTCTTTGGCCTTATTGGTCAGGGCATAGACTTGGATTACTATGATATTGAATGGTTTGCTTTGGAAATGAATATAGATCATTCTGTCTTTTTTGAGATTGCATCCAAGTATGTATTTTGGACTCTTTTGTTGACTATGATGAGTACTCCATTTCTTCTAAGGGATTCTTGCCCACAGTAGTAGATATATTGGTCATCTGAGTTAAATTCCCCCATTCCAGTCCATTTTAGTTTGCTGATTCTTAAAATGTCAATGTTCACTCTTGCCATCTATTGTTTGACCACTTCCAATTTGCCTTGATTCATGGATCTAATATTCCATGTTCCTATGCAATATTGTTCTTTACAGTATAGGACTTTACTTCCATGACCAGTCACATACACACCTGGGTGTTCTTTTGCTTTGGCTCCTTCTCTTTAATTAAAATATAATTCATTCACACAATTATGTTAGTTTAGGTATAAAACATAGTGGTTCATATTCTGATAGATTATACTTCATAAATTATTACAAATATTGGCTATATTACTTATCCTTACAACCAATCCATTTTGTATATATTATTTATTTTATACATAGTTGTTTGTATCTCTTAATCCCATAATGCTTTCTCACCCCCTCTCAGTTTCAAATGTCTCATTAGTAACCATTAGTTTGTCCTCTGTATCTGTGAATCCATTTCTCTTTTGTTGCATATGTACATTTGTATTACTTTTTAGATTTTTCATATAATGATATCATATAGCATTTGTATTTCTCAGTCTGACTTATTTTACCTAGCATAGTACCCTACAGGTCCATTCAAACTGTAGCAAATGGCAGAATTTCATTCTTTTTTACGGTTCAGTAGAATTCTATTATATATGGAATATACTTGAGAGGGTTTCCCTGGTAGCTCGGCAAGTAAAGTATCCACATGCAATGAGGAGAACCCAGTTTGATTCCTGGGTTGGGAAGATCTCCTCTAGAAGGGCATTGCAATCCACTCCAGTATTCTTGCCTGGAGATTCCCCATGGGCAGATGAGCCAGCAGGCTATAGTCCATGGTGTCACGAAGAGTCAGACACGACTGAGTGATGAAGCACAGCAAAACACATATTTAAGCAGGAAGAAGAAATAATCAATGAACTGAATATAGGATAATTGAAGTTACCAAATTTGGGGAACAGAGAGAAAAGAAAAATGAGCACAACATAAAGGATCCATCATCGTTATGAAGCAGACCAATATACAATATGAATCCCAAAATGATGAGGGAAAGAAAATGAAGCAGAGAGAGCATTTGAAAAAACAATGGCTAGAGAGTCCCAAAGTTAATGAAAGGCATTAATCTGTAAATCCAAGAAACTCAGTGAATTTTCATTAAGATAAGCTCAAAGAGACCTCCAATTAAACAAATTCTAATCAAATTGGTTAAAAACAAAGAGAAAGAAAAAAAATCTTGAAAACAGTATGAGAAAAGTAACTTGTTATATACAAGAGTTCCTCAATCTGGTTACTACCGATAGCTGATTTATTATCAAAAATCTTGAGTACACAAAATAATTGACATATTCAAAGTACTGAAAGAAAAGGAAAGTTCACTTAAATTTCCATATCCTACAATAATGTCTTTTAAAATAAAGGAGAAATGAAGACATAAATATAATGAAGACATAAATATAAAATATGAGAGTTGATAATTGCTGCACCTAACCTATAACAAATACTGAAAATGGTCCTTCAGTTTGACAAAAAGAACACTAGAAAGTAATTCAAAACCATATGAAGACATAAGTATCTGGATAAATATATGAGCAATGTAAAAGCCAGCTCTATTATAATTTTAATATTTAATTCCATTTGAAAAATTTACACAGACTTTAAAAGACAAATGCAAAAATATAATTTACATTGTTAGGCACACAATGCATAAATTTGTTTGCGTTACGACTAATGTAGAGATGGAAGAGTGATGTAGGAGTCAAATTATCATGTGTGGTTGATGTTAATTTTATGTCAATTAATATTAAATTGTTAAATCTTCAGAATGTTATGTGTAATCCCCATGGTAACCACACAAATATACAAAGTTTGCAGTATATACAAAAAGGAAAATGAGAAATGAACCAAACTTTATGAACTAAAAAGTTAGCTAAATAAAAAAGAAAGTATTGATGGAGAAATGAGGGACAGAAAGTTCAAGACATACAGAAAAATGATAGAAGTAATATCAGAATTGCTTTGTGTTGTTTAGTTGCTAAGTTTTGTCCAACTTTTTGTGACCCCATAATCTACAGCACACCAGTCTTCCCTGTTCTTCACTATCTCCTGGAGTTTGTTCAAGTTCATGTCCATTGAGTCTGTATAAATGCATTAAAGTCTCTTAGCAAAAAGAAGAGACTGACATGGTGGATGAAAAATCATGATCCAGTATATGTCCTCTTTAGATCTAAAGATGTTAATAGATTGAAGGTGAAATGCCGGGAAAAGAATTCTATGCGAGTAATAACAAAAAGCTAGCATGATTGGACTAATATCAGACAAAATATGCTTACATGAAATAGATTGGAGAGAAAAATTGTCGTTGTTGCTCCAGACTGGTCTAGCTGCTAGTTGCAAGTTATCAGATTTGCTTGGTTGGTGTCATGTGGAGATGAAATTCCCACCTGATCCCTACTCATTTTGCTAACCCATAGATTCATGAGATATAATAATACTAATAAATTATTTTAAGTTGCTTAGTTGTGAGGTGTTTGTGTGCTCAGCCTCTCAGTCATGTCCAACAATTTGCGACCCCATGGACTGTAGCCTACCAAGCTCCTCTGTCCTTGGAATTTTCCAGGCAAGAATGCTGAAATGGGTTGCTATTTCCTATTCCAGAGGATCTTCCCAACTTATGGATCAAACCCCTGTCTCTTGTGTCTCCTACATTGGCAGATTCTTTACCACTTGCATAACCTGGGAAAAGTCCAGTTATGAGACAACTTGATCAATTGTTCAGAACAGTTCATGTTTTATAGTAAATAAAGTATTAAACATTAAGTAGTTTCTTAAGGCTATCCAGCCAACCAGTACCAAATATACTTGAAGCCTCCTCTTCTATTAATAGTTCCAAATTTTGTGCACTTTCTACACTTTGCTGCATCTATATGGAATGTCCAGATGCCTAAATTATATAGCAAATAGTGTAAATAAAAGGGTATTCTAGTGAAAAATTCTGGGTATAATCACAGATAGTGTTCCCAGATTTAGCAAGTGTAAATACAGGATATACAGTTAAGTTTAAATTGCAGATAAGCTATGTATATTTGGCATAGATATGTATTTGATACTTACTTATACTAAAAATAGTAGTTATTTATCCGATTAAAACTTAAATGAGTAGCCTGCACTTAGCTACCAAACTTATATATATATGATACCTTGTAAAATTTTGAAAAGAATCATTGACTTCTGAAACTCAATTATCTAATCTGTCAAATAAGGTCAACATCATTTATAGGAGAATTTAGGAGATAAAGTGGCATAGTCATTGCATGAATTCCAAGTTTTATGTCTGTCATACCTTAGATTCTCTGGAAATGTTAGCTGGACTTTAAATAGTTCCATTCTGATTATGTATCTTAATATCTTTGGAGTATATTATGCCTTGCTTTTTCTTCATTTTATTCCATGGTTACTCCATTCAGAAATTATCAATTATATTTTTAAGGGTTTGTTAAAAGCTTGTACTGTGCTTGGTAAAATACGTTGAATAGTGTAAGTGTATTCATATAAGTATATATTCAACTTTATATAATATTATCTAATGCTATTTAATTTTAACTTTTTGAGCTATTTCTCGACCATCAATATTCTGATGTGAGAAAAACAGAGTTTCATTGAACACAAATTACTTGATAAAACTCTATAGGTAGTAAACACACTTTGAGAAAGAAATGAAAGAAAAAGAATTTTTGAAAACTTTGCAATACTCAAATACATAACAAATATCCATCTTTCACAATGTTGCTTCCTATTTGGAAAAATCACCTGTTTCTTCCTAAAAGAATTCCTTTAAGTGCATAATTTAAAAATTTCTGTACTGAAAAGTATTTTCCAATTGTATTCCATTCTGAGACATAATAGGTGAAAAGTCACACATTCATAAAAGTCATCTAAAATAAATTCTCATATATAGATAAAACAGGCTGAAACATTCAGTGCTATCTTTCAATAAGAAAACCAACCACTTGAACCAAATATATTTTCTGGCCACATAGACTTTTGTACAATAAAGTTATTTTTAAAGCACAAGTCAAGACTTTCTTTGCTCACCCAGAATGATAACCAGGATATCTCACTTAATCATGGGCTTTTGAAGATCCATCTATAGACATTTAATAAACTACCAACAAGAGTTATATAGTAGTGTTCAACAATATATAAAATCAGAGCTTTAGATTTGAAAGGAATTGGAAATATTATCTAGTTCAGAAACCCCTTTTTATAGAGAATAAAATTGAAACACATAAGAGTTGAAAGAAACATGGTCACAGCATTTTATTTGTGCCAAAGCAAGTCAACTTACTGAATATTTGTTGATAATTTCTTCTACATGATTAGTCCAGTGTTGGTGGTTTGGTTTCCTAACACCTACTAAGAAGCTTATAATCTACTCAATGTGCATGCCACAAACTATTATGTAAAATGAGTAAAATGAGTAGCATTTGATTATAAGCTTATTGGAATAGTTTTATATATTGTCTCTATATTGCTTTCATTCCCTGATGATTCAGACAGTAAAGAATGTGCCTGCAATGCGGGAGATCTGGGTTCAACCCTGGATGGAGAAGATCCCCTGGAGAAGGGAATATCCACTCCTGTATTCTTTCCTGGAAAATCCCACGGTCATAGGAGCCTGGAGGGCTACAGTCCATGGGGTTGCAAAGAGTCAACACAACTGAGTGACTAACACTTTCACTTTAGTGGAATAGTTTCACATATTGGTTATATATCAGTGCCTCTGAAATTCATAACTTCAGAACATCTTTAAAAGTTCCAGACACATAAACCTTACTCTGAATTTAACATGTTCACTATAATGTGCCACTTGTATTTCCAACTAAGGATGTTAAAAATTCAACTCAAACTCACACTTATGTTTAACTTTTTCACTGAAAACACACACTTCTGAGTTCTCTTGGCTTTGTTTTCCCACATCACTTGGACATAAAACATAATAAATTAGGTTTAAATAAAATCACATTTTAAACCTAGGCTTGGTAATACAAGGTGATAATATCATTAATATTTATTTATTTATTTATTTTTTTGGGGGGAGCTGTGCCAGGTCTTAGTTGTGGCATGCGTAATCTTTTAGTTGTGGCATGTAAGATCTAGTTCCCCAACCAGAAATTGAACCTGAGCCCCCTGAATTAAGAATCTCTGGACCACGACAGAAGTCTCAAAATGATAACATTTTATTAGAGGAGAGACCACAGATCTAGTCAGTTAGTTCATGAAAATAATCTGTATTATGTGCCATATGCTAAGTTGTTGTTGCTGTTCAGTCACTGAGTAGAGTGTCCAACTCTTTGCAACCCCGTGGATTGCAACACGTAGGCTACCCAGTCCTTCACCATTTCTTGGAGTTTACTCAAACTCATGTCCATTGATAAGCATTATGCTCCAAATTTTGTACACTGGCTATAACAAGTGTATGTTTAGGATAAAATTATTTAATTTCTCTGAATTACTGTTATTTTTAAATTTAACTTGGTTATGTATGTGGTTGTGTGTACATGCAGATAAAAGATAAGATTATCATATAATTAATTATCTTAAATGTTATCCTTTTGAGAGTAAGAGCAAGAACTTTTTCTTTTTAGTGAAACACACTGGTGCAACAGACACTGCTAGTGCTTTTAATTAGAGAAGATGGTTATAAATTTCCTGGCACTTGAGTAGCTGTTTGAACTCCTATCCCATCCACCCACATGATTTATGAAGCAGTATAGACAATGATTCATACTTCCTTCTTTGAGTATTTGTAATGTGTAAAATTATAGGATTCATCTCTTGGGCAGTTGCTCCACTTTAGCAAAATACAAAAAAGAAAGAAAGAAAGAAAGAAAACACTGTGACATTCCAAGACAGTTTGTTCAAGGCATTAATAACTTAATATAAATGAGTTTATAAAAAGAGCACTTAGAAAATCTCAGAAGAAATGTGGCATAAAATGAAGAACATGTGTTTTGAGCAAGCAGGGAGAAAAGTGGGGAAGCTGAAGAATTGAGAGTCTAAAACTCTGTTGTGCATCTGTTTAGAGATGCATGGAGCAACTTAATGTGTTGGAGCCTAGAATGGGGTTCAGAACTCTCCCAAGGCTTTATTGAAGAATAGGATGCAGACTGACCCTTTTCAATTAACTTAATACATTGTAATATATATAAATATTTGTTTTCCGTGTCTATGAGTATTTCTATTTAGTAAATGTCTATTTGTATCAGTTTTTCTGGTTCCACATATAAATGATATCATGTATTTGTCTTTTTCTGTCTGGCTTACTTCACTTTTTATGATAATTTCTAGGTTCATCCATGTTGCTGCAGATGGCATTATTTCATTCTTTTTTATGTCTGGGTAGTGTCTCATTGTATATATGCATCATATCTGCTTTATCCCACTCATCTGTTTATGGACACTTAGGGTGCTTCTGTGTCTTGACCACTGTAAACAGTGTGGCAATAAACATTGTGGCGCATGTATCTTTTCAAATTAGAATTTTCTCCAGATATATGCCCATGAGTGGGCTCACTGGATCATAAATTTTCTCTATTTTTAAATTTATCAGAAACCCTCATACTGTTCTCCATAGTGGTTACCAAAGGGAAAAGGGGATGGAAAATCATGTTTTGGGGGTTAAAATATACATACCACCATATATAAAATAGATAAACAATAAGCACCTACTATATAGCACAGGGAATTGTACTCAGTATCTTGTAATAACTTTTAATGGAAAAGAATCTGAAAGGATAAATAAATACATGTATGTTCAGTTATACACACACACACACAGCAGTCACTTTGCTGTACATAAGAAAATGATACAAAATTGTTAATAAACTGAATTTTCAATAAAAATTTAGATGAATAAATATTGGCTCTGGCTTTTAGTATTGTATTATTGGATGTGACATTTTAGAGCTAATATTATATCCTTGGTTTTCCCTAGTGGCTCAGACAGCAAGGAATCTGCCTGCAATGGAGGAGACCTGAGTTGATTCCCTGGGTAGAGAAGATCCCCTGGAGATAGGAATGACTACCCACTCCACTATTCTGGCCTGGAGAATTCAATGTACTCAGGAGCCTTGCAGACTATAGTCCATGAGGCTACAAAGAGTCAGAGATGATTGAAGGACTGAGCATAAGGGAACTAATATTGGTTGAACATTCACTCTGTAAGTAACAGTTCTCATAGCTTTATGTTTTTGTTGTTCAGTCCTCCAGTCATGTCTGATTCTTGGCGACTGCATGGACTGCAGCATGCCAGGCCTCCCTGTCTGTCACCATTTCTTGGCATTTGCCCAAGTTCGTGTCCATCACTTCAGTGATGCCAGAGTTTTATACACATTATTTAACTGAATCTTCAAAATGATAATATTCTGGCTGTTAACATTTTACATGTTAGAAAGATTTTCAGGAAGATCTTTCTAGAAGCTTTAGAAAGGTCTAATGTGTCCAAGGTCACACAGTTTGATAACTAGCACAGATGGAGTTTCAAACCAAATTTCTTTACTTGCAAGCCCTGTGCCCTGTCTCTACCTAACAAGCTGATAAAACCTGGCTTAAAGAAAAATCTTAAAAAAAAAAGAAAAAAAAAATTTGATAGGGATGAGGAACCTCTTCAAGTAGCCATCATGAATGCTTTGCTAAGTGATATTAGTTAGAATTTCACATCTACATTTTCTCCTTTGTGCTTATTGGGTCACAAGCCCAACCTTCTTTTATGCAAAGCTTTAAGAAGACTAATTAGATAATGTACATAAAAATCCTTTAGCTCATTGGAGAAGGTTTTTACATTAATCTCAGGCATTATTACTCAAAGAATACTGCAACTCAGTGCAGGTTAGTTTGGAAGAACCTCTCAGAATACCTAAATGGACAATAACAAAAGCAATACACTTTCTTATCTTTATTCTTATCTCAACTCCTATTTTAATTATGTAACACCACAGGGAAGACAAAATATAGCCACTCTCTGAATATTAAATGTATTTTCTTTCTTGACTTCTAGCATCTGCTTGGGTAGCAAGACTTCTTGGAAATTAAATGGCTAAATTACTTGAGGTTGTTTAAGAACAGAAATTTCAGATATGAAAGAGAAAATATATAAGAAACATTCAATAAAGCAATGAATTTCCTGGGGGTGGGGGGAAAGAACAGAAATTCAATCTAAGGGGAAAAAATAGTTACTCAGAGAAATTCCTCCTTCCTTCTTTTCCTACCCTCTTTCCCTGTAAAAATTTGCCATTTTTTTTTCCCATCAAAGTCTTTTGTGTCTGCCCCAGGCGCCTTTGAGTTTCCTCTCTTCAGAACTCATGCACAGTGTTTGAGTTTCTCCAGGTAATCTGAGAGTAATTTCTGTACAATGATAACAGACTGAGCTTTAGAGACAAAGGAAATAACACTCATTGTTCAGCTTCTGTATAGAGACAAAATCTGCCACCACATTGTTCCTGTTTCAGTTCAGTTTAGTCGCTCAGTCATGTCCGACTCTTTGCAACACCATGGACTGCAGCACGCCAGGCTTCCCTGTCCATCGCCAACTCCCAGAGCTTATTCAAACTCATGTCCGTTGAGTCAGTGATGCCATCCGACCATTTCATCCTCTATCACCCCCTTCTCTTCTCACCTTCAATCTTTCCCAGAATCATGGTCTTTTCCAATGTGTCAGTTCTAGGCATCAGATGACCAAAGTATGGGAGCTTCAGCTTCAGCATCAGTCCATCCAATGAACATTCAGGGCTGATTTCCTTTAGGATGGACTTATTTGATCTCCTTGCAGTCGAAGGGACTCTTAACAGTGTTTTCCAACACCACAGTTCAAAATTATCAATTCTTTGGCTCTCAGCTTTCTTTATAGTACAACTCTCACATCCATACATGACTACTAGAAAAACCATAGTTTTGACTAGATGGACATTTGTCAGCAAAATAATGTCTCTGCTTTTTTACTGTGCTGTCTAGGTTGGTCATAGCTTTACTTTCAAGGAGTAAAGCATCTTTTAATTTCATGGCTGCCGTCACCATCTGCAGTGATTTTAGAGCCCAAGAAAATAAAATCTCTCAGTGTTTCCACTGTTTCCCCATCCATTTGCCATGAAGTGATGGGACCAGATGTTATGATCTTAGTTTTCTGAATGTTGAATTTTAAGCCAACTTTTTCACTCTCCTCTTGCACTTTCATCAAGAGGGTCTTTAGTTCTTCTCTGTTTTCTGCCATAAGGGTGGTGTCATCTGTGTATCTGAGATTATTGACATTTCTCCCGACAATCTTGATTCCATCTTGTGCTTCATCCAGCCCAGATTTCACATGATCTATTCTGTGTATAGGTTAAATAAGCAGGGTGACAATATACAGCTTTGATGAACTCCTCTCCTGATTGGACCAGTCTGTTGTTCCATGTCCAGTTCTAACTGTTTCTTCTTGACCTGCATACAGATTTCTCAGAGGAAGGTACAGTGCACTGGTATTCCCATATCTTTAAGAATTTTCCACAGTTTGGTGTGATCCACACAGTCAAAGACTTTGGCATAGTAGTAGATTTTTTTTCTGTAACTCTCTTCCTCTTTCAATGATCCAACAGATGCTGTCAATTAGATCTCTGCTTCCTCTGCCTTTTCTAAATTCAGGTTGTATATCTGGAAGTTCACAATTTACCTGTTCTTGAAGCCTGGCTTGGAGAATTTTGAGCATTACTTTGCCAGCATGTGAGATGAGTATTATTTTGCAGTAGTTTGGACATTCTTTGGCATTGCCTATGTTTTAAATAGCTCAACTGGAATTCCATCACCTCCACTAGCTTTGTTTGTAGTGATGCTTCCTAAGGCCCACTTGACTTCGCATTCCAGGATGCCTGGCTCTAGGTGAGTGATGACACCATTGTGTTTATCTGGGTTGTGAAGATCTTTTTTAGTATAGTTCTTCTGTGTATTCTTGCCACCTCTTTTTAATATTGTCTGCTTCTCTTAGGTCTATACCATTTCTGTGCTTTATTGTGCCCATCTCTGCATGAAATATTCCCTTGGTATCTCTACATTTCTTGAAGAGATGTCTAGTCTTTCCCATTCTTATGTTTCCCTCCATTTCTTTGCATTGATCACTGAGGAATGTTTTCTTTTCTCTCCTTGTTATTCTTTGGAACTCTGCATTCAAATGAGTATATCTTTCCTTTTCTCCTTTTCCTTTAGCTTCTCTTCTTTTCTCAGCTATTTGTAAGGATTCCTCAGACAACCATTCTGTCTTTTTTGCACTTCTTTTTCTTGGGGATGGTCTTGATCCCTGTCTCCTGTAGAATGTCATGAACTTCTGTCCATAGTTCAATTCTCTTTTTGCCAGAAGAGAATGATGTTGAGTGGATCATGAACCCTATAATTTTTTTTAAATAAATCTTTGCCATTATAACCTCTAAGAAATAATGATACTCATCTCTTTGTAGTTTCTAGAAAATTACTACCGGCCTTATTATTTTATGAATTAATTTTTTCTGAATATTACTTTCTGAAGCCAGTAATTGTGGCACATACACAAACTTTCTAGACTAAATACTGTTTATTCTGAATCTAAAGTTTATGCATGTGTGTATGTGTTACCATTTGTCTGTATAATAACCCAGCAAAGCCCTTGAGGGAAGAATATTTTCTCCCCTTACACATAGTAGGTGATCAGTTCAACATTTAATGGATTGATAACTGAGTGAATGAGATATATAAAAGCATCACTGCCTTATAGAATTTCTTCAAGTCATAAAAACATAACTACCCTCTCAGAATTCACCTCTTTATGGATAATCTTTACAATGACAGGAAATTATTAATGAGAAAAGAATACTTAATGATCATGGGCACATTGTTGGCCTTGTAATTAGTTATTGAAATACACTTTGCTTTTTCCCTGATAGAAAATTCTTTTTTACCTATCATGAAATTAAAGATCTTTGTAGTTTAGAGCTTGGGTACTTAAATTTTGTAAACAGTTAGGCTTTGATTTTCTTTCTTTTTATCCCCCTAGTGTTAGCATTCTAAAATTTTTGAGTAGGCAATATATTCACAGGATTCATAATTTAAAACTAAAGGGTGAAATTAATATGGTGAAAAAATTTCCTCCCATATACCTGTATTCTAGCCTAAGTTCCTTTCTGCATAGATTTGTATATTTCCAGAAATACTTTAATATATATAGGCTATTTAAAAATATCTTAATATAAGATTATTTAAAGGATTTTTAGAAAAGTGTTATTGAAATATAGGTGATTTACAATGTGTTAATTTCAGATCTGCAGCAAAGTGATTCAATTACACACACATACATAGTCTTTATTAGATTTTAAAGGGTATTTTGAGATAGATATCTCCCCTCCTCCCCCATACTTGGGCTTCCCTTGTGGCTCAGCTGGTAAAGAATCCGCCTGCAATACAGGAAACCTGGGTTAGATTCGTGGGTTGGTAAGAGTCCCTGGAGTAGGAAATGGCTACCCACTCCAGTATTCTAGCCTGAAGAATTCCATGGACTATATAGTTCATGGCGTCACAAAGAGTCAGACAAGACTGAGTGACTTTCACATCCCCCATACTTATCTCTGCTCTCCATTTTTATTTACTGCTTGTTTTCTACTTGGCATACAGTAAAACACTTTTTCTATGAGTTTTCAAATAGCTAATCTTTTACATTTTCCCATTACCCGTCATCTTTGCAGCATGGATGCATCACTTTGAACTTTAGGATTCATTAGACATTTTTATTTTGGCTCTTCCAGGTTTATGACAGCCAGTCATCTTCATGTTATATTGTACAAGTTTAGGGTGCACGTGTTGATTTGATACATTTATATATTGCAATGTGATTACTTCTATATCATTAGTAACACTCCCTCAAGTCAAATATTTATCATTTTTTTAAATTTATTTATTAATTGAGGGATACTTACTTTACAATATTGTGTTGTTTTCTGCCATGTGAAAGTGAAAGTTGCTCAGTTATCTTCGACTCTTTGTGACGCCATGGACTAATACAATGCACGGAATTCTCCAGGTCAGAATACTGGAGTGGGTAGCTGTTCCCTTCTCCAGGGGATCTTCCCAATCCAGGGAATGAACCCAAGTCTCCTGCATTGAAGGTGGACTCTTTACCAGCTATGCTGGTTTCTGCCATACATTGACATGAATCAGCCATAGGTATGATAGCTTAGTGGTGAGCGGTGAACAGTACTGACACATTTGTTGTCTCTGAAGGAGAAAATTTAACTTGGAGACCAAAAACAGTCTCAATCACTCAGAACTTTGTGTATATTTTATTTAAAGTGAAAGTGACAGAAAAAGCTTCTGACATAGACATCAGAAGGGAGCAGGAGAGTACCCACTTCACTAGTTTAAATGGAGTGCTATGTACTTCTCTGGCTTCCCTTGTGGCTCAGCTGGTAAAGAATCTGCCTGTGATGTGGAAGACCTGGGTTCAATCCCTAGGTTGGGAAGATGCCCTGGAGAAAGGAAAGGATATTCACTCCAGTATTCTGGCCTGGAGAATTCAATGGACTGTATAGTCCACGGGATCGCAAAGAGTCAGACACAACTGAGTGACTTTCACTCATTCTTCTCAATTAGCTACTGAGAACAAATAAAAAAATACCTCAAGGCTGTGAGAATTTTGCCCAGACCCTTTCCTATAACATACACCCTGGGATGACATCAGCAGGAGATTAGCCAGAAGGAACAGGTTAACCCAGAACTTAAGGCTATGGAAGTTTTTATCCAGACCTTCTTCCATAACACACATCTGAAGCTCAAAATAAAAGGCATGCCCCTAAACAGGAGATGTTCTTGCCTACTAGCCCTACTGTCTAAGGCAAAAGAATGTGAAAAAGAAAGAATGTCTATATCTTCCTTAAAGAGGCCTTGAGCTTGGACTCCTTATCAACTTGCCAAAGTTAACTGTCTCAGGTATACATATATCCCCTCCCTCTTGTATCCCCACCACCACCTCCAATTCCATCCCACCCCTCTATGTTGTTCCACAGCATTGAATATTCTTGGCTCCTTTGTTAAAATGTTAGCTAATCATATATCTGGGGTTATTTGTGGACTCTCTGTTGTGTTTCATTGATTCATGTGTCTATATCTATGCTTGTATCTTATTGTTTAAATTACTATATCTTTGTAGTATAGATTGAAATCAGGAAGTGTGATGCCTCCAGGTTTCTCAGGACTGTTTCTGGTTTTTGTGTTTTTGTAGTTTCTTACAGATTTTACTTTGTTCTACTTCTACAAAAAAATGTTACTGGTATTTGATAGAAATAGCATTGAATCTATATTTGGCTTTGAATAATATGGAAATTTTAACAAAGCTAATTATTTTGATCCATGAAAATGGAATATCCTCAATTTTTTTGTCCCTTCATTTTTTTTTATGACATAGTCTTATTTTTCTTACAGATTATCCATTTCTTCATTAACTTTATTCCTAAATACCTTATTGTTTTCGGTGTTATTGAGAATGGGCTTACCTTATTTCTTTTGCAGCAAATAACAGAAATTTAATTTCTTCCTTTCCAATTGTGGATGGATTTTATTTATTTACCTTGCCTGATGATTGCTCTAGATAGGACATACAGAACTATATTGAATAAGAGGGGTAAGAGTAGACATTCTAGTCTTGTCTGTGATCTTAAGAGAAAAGCTTTTAACCTTCCATCATTGTATATGATATTAGATTTGAGTATGTTGTAGATGGTCTTTTTTTATTTTTTATAGAATATTCCTTCTATATCCAATCCATTTTTATTATAAAAGAATATTGAAATCTGTCAAATACTCTATTTTTTGCATCTATTGTGTTGATCATAGAAATTTTATCTTTCAACCTATCAATGTTATATTTCACATTTAAAGATTTGCATATAGTAAGCTATTCTTGTTTCCTAGTAATAAATTCCATTTGATTCTGGTTCAAAATCATTTTCATGTTGTGTTGGATTAGGTTGCTAATATTTTATTGAGATTTTTGCATCTATATCTATCAGGAAGATGGATCTATTATTTTCTTGTCCTGTAATGTCCCTATCTAGCTTTGGTATTAGTATCATTTTGGCCTTTAAAATAAGTTTTGCAATTTTTTTTTTCTCTTTAATACTTTTGAAAGAATTTGAATAGGATTGCCATTACCTTTTCCTTAAATTTTGGTAGAATTGCCAGTGAAACCAACTGGACCTAGGCTTTTCTATGTTGGGAGGTTTTTGATTACTGAGTCAATATCTTCTTACTTGCTACTGGTCTGTTTCCTATTTCTTTATGATTCATACTTAGGTGTGTGTTTCTAAGAATTTGTTTCTTCTAGTCTATCTAATTGTTAGATTACAGTTGTACATAGTAGTCTCTTATGATCCTATGTATGCGTAATTTCAATTGCAATTTCTTCTTTTTCATTCCTGATTTTATTTGCAATTTTTTGTCAAATTTATTTGGAGTTAGTCTACTTAAAGTTCTGCCAATTTTGTTTATCTTTTAAATAAAGTAGGCTTTAACTTTGTTGTTTTATTTTTAGAAATAATATTTTTATATACATTTTATTTTCTGTTTTTCTTGTCTCTGTTTTACTTATTTCCATTCTGATTTTTATTATTTCTTTCCTTTTGCTTATTTTGGGCTCAATTTGTTCTTTTTTTCCCTAGTTCCTTGAAATATAATATATGTGTATATTTGAGATCTTTTCTTTATTTTTTAACACATGCATTTGTTGCTATAAAATTTTCTCAAAGTACAAATTCATCAGTGTTCCATAGCTTTGGGTGTGTTGTGTTTTCATTTTCAAGATGTTTTTGATTTCCATTTTGAATTTTTCTTTGACTCATTGGATGTTCAGGAATATGTTGTTGATTTTCAAAATTTTTGAAATTTTCTACCTTTCTCTTTTTTTGTTGATTTCTACATTTTCACTATTGTGATCAGAAAAAAAATTATAAAAACTTGATGTAACATCAATCTCAAGTTTGTGAAGACTTCTTTTGTGGCTTATCATATGATCTGTTTTAGAGTATGTTTCAAATACATTTGAGAAAAATTTGTAGTCTTATACTGTTGTGTGGAATGCTCTATATATGTCAGTTCAGTTCATTTGATTTAAAGTATAGTTCAAGTTCAATGTTTCCCAGTTAATTTTCAGTCTTCTTTTTCTTTTTATTTTTTAAATATAAATTTATTTATTTTAAATGGAGGTTAATTACTTTACAATATTGTATTGGTTTTGCCATACATCAACATGATTCCGCCACAGGTATACATGTGTTCCCCATCCTGAACCCCCCTCCCTCCTCCCTCCCGGTACCATCCCTCTGGTTCGTCCCAGTGCACCAGCCCCAAGCATCCATTATCATGCATTGAACCTGGACTGGTGATTTGCTTCATATATGATATTATACATGTTTCAATGCCATTCTCCCAAATCATCCCACCCTTTCCCTATCTCACAGAGTCCAAAAACCTGTTCTATACATCTGTGTCTCTTTTGCTGTCTTCTACCCATTAATGAAAGTGGGCTATTGAATTCCTCTGATATCATTGTATTGCTATTTCTCCATTCAGATCTGACAGCATTTTCTTAATACACTTATGTGCTCTGATGTTGCTAAGTTGCTAAGTCACTTCAGTCGTGTCTGACTCTGTGAGACCCCATAGATGGCAGCCCACCAGGCATCCCCGTCCCTGGGACTCTCCAGCAAGAACACTGGAGTGGGCTGCCATTCCTTCTCCAATGCATGAAAGCGAAAGGTGAAAGTGAAGTTGCTCAGTCATGTCCAACTTAGAGACCCCATGGACTGCAGCCTACCAGGCTCCTCCATCCATGGGATTTTCCCAGCAAGAGTACTGGAGTGGGGTGCCATTGACTTCTCTGCTCTGATGTTAGGTGCATATATATTTACAGTTGTTATATCTCTTTGATGAGTTGACCCCATTAACATTATAATGATAATGTGATTATCTCATTATTATTTTTGGACTACAGTCTATTTTATCTGATATTTGTATAGCAATATCACTTGGTTTGCAATTGGATAGAATAGCTTTTTCCATCCCATTACCTCAAGTCAATTATATTCTTCAAACTGAAGTGAGTCTTTTGTAGGCATCATAGACTTGGGTCATGTTTTTCAAACCAGTCACTCTTTGTCTTTTATTTAGATAATTCAATCCATTTATTTTTACAGTAATTATAGATATTTAAAAACTTTACTAATGCCATCTTATAATCACTCTCTGGCTGTTTTGTAGTTATTTTTTTTCCCTCTTCTTTTCTGCTTTTACTTAGTAGTTTATGATTTTCTCTAGTGGTATACTCTGATGTCCTTCTTGTTATTTTGAATCTACTGTAGGCTTCTGCTCTGTGGTTATGTTTTATATAAAATATCTTATAATAGTCCATTTTATGCTGATAGCAATTTTGATTCTATGCAAAACTCTACCGATTCAACCACCTCCTTTTATAGTTTTAGTGTCACAAGTTACCTCCTTTTATACTGAATACTCATTATCAAATTATAGTAGTTATTAATTGGGGGAGGGGTAGTACTGGCAAGGAATGTGCCTGCCAATGCAAGAGAAACAAGAGACATGAGTTTGATCCCTGGTTTGGGATGATCCCCCATGACAGTAATCTCACCTGGAAAATTCCATGAACAGAGGAGCCTGGTGGTCTGCAGCCCGTGGGTCACAAAGCATTAGACATAACTGAGCACACATACACCTTGTTATTTTTAATATACTTTAACATTTGCACTATAGCTAAGTGGTCAGTTCATCATTCTATTATAGAATTAAAGTTTTCCAAAATGACTATATATTTTCACCTTTACTATTGTGTTGTGTATTTTCCTTTTTTTTTTTTCATGTTACTGATTAGCATCTTCTCTTAGCTTGAAGAGCTCATTTCTGCATTTCTTATAAGCAGTTCTAATGGTGATAGACTCCCTCAGCTTTTATTTATTGGGGAAATTCTTTATTTCTCCTTCATATCTGAAAGCAAACTTTGCCAGATAGGGTATTCTTGGTTGCTATATGTATTTACTCATTGCACTATTTTCTGACCTGTAAGGTGTTTTACTGAGAACTCTGATAGTCTATTGCAGTTCCTTTGTAGGTTATAATTTTTTTTTTTAATCTTGGTCCTTTTAGGAATTTTGTTAATCTTTGATTTTTGACAGTTTCATTATCATGTCTGGGAGATCATTTTGGATTGAAATGATAAGTGATCTATTAACTTCAGGAAATTAAATGTTTAAGTTCCTTCCAAAATTTGGGAAGTGCTCAGCTACTATTTGTTTAAATAAGCTTTATACACCCTTCTCCATCTTCTTTCCTTCTGGGACTTTATTGATTCTGATATTTGCTTTTTTGTTGGAATCTTATAGATCACAAAGACTTTCTGTGTTCTTTTTCATCTTTTATCTTTGTTCTCTTCTTACTGGACTGGGTTGTTTCAAAATTCTTACAGTCCAATTCACTGATTCTCTTTTCTGTTTGGTCTATTTTGCTATCTGTGTTCTCTTTTGCATTCATCATTTCAGTCATTAAATTCTTTATTTCAGAATTTCTGTTTTTTATTCAAAATCTTTTTTATCTATATTTCTTTGCTACATCTCTCATTTTATTCATGTATTAATTTTCTACTATCTTTGATTTGTGTCTCTGTGTTTCTTGTTTGTATTTTTTCACCTTGTTTCTGTAGCTCACTAATTTTCCTCAAGATAGCTAGTTTAAATATTTTTCAATTGAGATGTTCCTGACAGTCCTGTGGTTAAGTATTTGAGCTTCCACTGATGGGGATACAGGTTTGATCCTTAATCAGGAAACTAAGATCACTCATGTTAGGCAGGTGGCGTGGCCAAATAAATCTATTTTGGGGGTAAATCTCAGATTTCCATGTATTTGGTTTGATTACTGAAAGACTATTGATATTTTTTAGTGGTTCCATACTTCCTTTATTCTTCATGTTCCTTGGAATGTTGCTTTGCAGTTTTACCTTTGAAAGAGTTTTCATATCCAACAATGTTTACTAGCTACTTTCCAGATGGGAGAACTTCTTACATCAGATTTTGTCTGAGATTTTCTCTCATTTTGTATCAATACAGTTGTTTCATAACCCTTGCTTCTTCTTGTGGCAGAATTCTTGTGTATTTTTTCTTGATTTCACAGCTCATCAGGATGGTTGCTGGAAACTTCAGTTTTGTTTTCCTGAAGGTGGTATTGCAGCTGAAATTTATAGTTTCTTTCCTTCAAGAACCCACCTGCCAATGCAGGAGACACAAAAGACACAAGTTCCCTTCCTGGGTCGAAGAGATCCCCTCAGAGAAGGAAGTGGCAACTCACCCTAGTGTTCTTGCCTGGAAAATTCCAGGCTATAGTCCAGGGGGCACAGAGACTCAGACAGGACTGAGTGGCTAAGAACACACATATATTCTTGCCATAAGACCTCAGCTTGTTTTCTACATGTACTTACTATTTATTGGGGCTTGCTCTCACTGTCACTGTTGAAAGAGCATGAAAGGAACTGGCAGCATAGTAAGGAGAAGTAAGGGTTTGGTACTTTATGAATTTGGACCAGTTAAGGGGTTCAGACAGTTATGTTTACCCAGCAGTTTGTGGGCATGCTTTCTGCTGGATCCTTTTAATGCCATCTCATGATCTCATTTGCCTCTTTCTTGACCTCCCTCTCCCCAGTCATGGAGGTCTTGTCTCTGTACTCAGGGTGCTGTGGTACCAAAAACATTTTCCCCTGCAGCATTATGCACACTAATAAGCTGAGCACTCACCACTCTTCGTTTCCATCACAGGAGAGGTCATGGCAGGCTAGTTCATTTCCACATTGCTCTATCATAGGTAAGGGGCACACTGGTAAAGTTTCTCTAACTCTTTCCTATGCCTCCAAGCTTGCATTTCCACCCCTCCAACAGAGTATTTGAACCTCTCCTCTAGACACTGGGACTACTGAAAAAAAAAAAAAAAACCTGTCTTATCTGCTTAAGTCAGGGTCCTGCAGGTGTTTGCTGAATACAGCTAAGAGGGATGAGGCTGGTTCACAGGCTGCTGCTGGTATCACAGTTTGCACCAAAGTCTATCCTATTTCCTGATGCATGGATGGGCAGTGCTCCTTCTGAGAAGCTTGGCATATGGTGCTCGTCTCAAAGATCCCAAAGAGGTATTTTTTGTTTTGAATGAAGGGAAAATTTTAGATTTTAAAGGAGAAGACAAAAAGGAGAGACAACTTATACCACCGTGATGCTAACCTTTATTTTCAATTTGATTATATCTTGGAACTTCTCTGGTTGCTCAGTGGTAAAGAATCCGCCTATCAATGCAGAAGTTGTGGGTTCCATACCCAGGTTTAAAACATGTCCTGAAGAAGGAAACAGCTACCCACTCCAGTATTCTTGCCTAGGAAATCTCATGAACAGAGGAGACTGCCCATGAGATTGCAAAATAGTTGGATACAACTTAGCAAATAACAACCATTTGAATAAAATGCATTCAATACCTGTAACTATGTTCCTACTCTAAAATGTATTTTAAATTAGTATTTATAGTTTCTTATTAAAATTAATTTAATAAGCATTATGCGCCTGTTAGTTCCTTGTAGCTTTCTTTGAACACATTGGACTAAAAATTACAGAACATGGTCTATATAATTGCCCAGCAAAATATGTAGTGACAGCAAATATATTAGAATTATTTCACTATTCAGAAGCTATTCAGGGTGATTTCTACACTGACAAGGATAATTTAAATATTCTAAACTTTAGAGAATTGCTATGTTGTTGGAAAGAATGAATAGAATAAAGATAATTAGAGTACGTATTTCTTAAATGCTCTAAGATTCCCTCAAGGAGGAAATGGCAACTTGCTTCAGTATTTTTGCCTGAAAAGTCCCATAGACAGAGGAGCCTGTTGGGCTACAGTCCAAAGGCTCACAAGAGTTGGACACAACTGAGTGACACAATGAGCAGCACAAACTACTAGTATATGTTATAAGCCTATTTAGTTTGTAAAAATTTTTGAAATACAGCAAACTCATAAAGAATAAAATTAAAAAAATTATGTTTCACCATCAGCTTCATAAATAAATATTATATTTCCAATCCAGTTGTAGTATCTGATACCCATCTAGTTGCATCAAGTACAATTGTTTTCCTTTCCAATAATCAGCAGTAATCTGAATTTGATTTCTTTATTTACATGTGTATGTATATACTCTCAGTAAATATGTACATATATAGAATAAAGTCTATATAAAATTATTTTATATTTTATTATATATATCTTGTCTTTCATGTTTATCTAAATAGTTACTTACTGTGCATGTTTTGTCAATCAATAGATTTGTCAAACTCTTCATGTTGGCATTTGTTACTTCAGTGTTTCTAGTTTCACTGATTATATTCATATTGCGTAAATAAACCCCTATTAACTTACCCCATTCTTCTGTTGATAAAAAAATGACTGTGTTACTGTGGGTATATGTACATAATGTATACACATGTATTTCCAATATAAACACACACTCTAAGCACTGTTATTTGTAACAAGAATTAAGATATGTATCTCATTTATAAACACGTGAAATTCTCTAAGGAATATATTTAGAAATGGATTGCTAGGTAACAGAAGATCTGTATCTTCAACTTTAATATAAAAATAATTACTCAAAGAGATTGCAACAATTAATATATATAATCCCATTAACAAAAGAATTACAAAAGCACTCCCATTGATCTATGTCTTCATCAAGACATAGTATTCTCTGTTTTCTGTTCTTTCTAGAAAAATAGAGTAAGAATGAGAAAGGTGTACTCCAGGACACAGGAGAAAGGAGCAGTGACCCCACAAGAGACTAACTCAGACTTGCCTGTGAGAGTTCAGGTAACTGCATTACAAGATGTCTGGCTCTAGGTGAGTGATCACATCATCTTGGATGAAAGTGAAAGAGGAGAGTGAAAAAGTTAGCTTAAACCTCAACATTCAGGAAACTAAGATCATGGCATCTGGCCCCATCACTTCATGGCAAACAGATGGGGCAACAAGGGAAACCATGAGAGACTTTATTTTGGGGGCTCCAAAATCACTGCAGATGGTGACTGAAACCATGAAATGGAAAGGTGCTTGCTCTTTGGAAGAAAAGCTATGACCAACCTAGATAGCATATTAAAAGGCAGAGAGACATTACTCTGCCAACCAAGGTCCGTCCAGTCAAAGCTATGGATTTTCCAGTAGTCATGTATGGATGTGAGAGTTGGACTACAAAGAAAGCTGAGTGCCAAAGAATTGATGCTTTTGAATTGTGTTGGAGAAGACTCTTGAGAGTCCCCTGAACTGCAAGGAGATCCAACAAGGGCATCCTAAAGGAAATCAGTCTTGAGTGTTCATTGGAAGGACTGATGTTAAAGCTGAAACTCCAATACTTTGGCCACCTGATGTGAAGAACTGACTCACTGAAAAAGACCCTGATGCTGGAAAAGATTGAAGACAAGAGAATAAGAAGATGAGAGAGGATGAGATAGTTGGATGGCATCACTGAATGGATGGACATGAGTTTGAGCAAGCTCTGGGAGTTGGTGATGGACAGGGAGGCCTGGCATGCTGCAGTCCATGGGATCACAAAGAGTCAGACACTGAGCATTTGAACTGAACTGAACTGTGAAAGGTGCTCCACTGTGGATTTAACTCCCTTTCTCCTTCCACTTGTGAGGACCTCTCTGGTGGCTCAGATGGTAAAGAGTCTGCTTGCAGTGCAGGAAAACTGGGTTTGATACCTGGGTAGGGAAGATCAGCTAGAGAAGGAAATGGCAACCCACTCCAGTATTCTTATCTGGAAAATCTCACTGATGGCAGAACCTGGAAGGCTCCAGTTCATGGGGTTGACAAGAGTCCAACACAACTGAGTGACTTCACTCTCCATTTCCTTGTGAGGTTCAGCAAATTTTCATAAGCTCATTGTAAACTAGAACTTCATTTTGTGTTAATTGTCTATTCATAATTTTTCTCTTAGACTGTTTTCTTTTTCTGCTTATTTGTGGTTCTTAATTTTAGATAAAAATGTAATATATTTTCTGTAAATAACTTCTGGTACAATGTGGCTTATCATATTTTTATTACTATTTTGATGCACAAATTTTACATATATTATCAATATTTTCTTTCATGGCTTATATTTTCTTATATATTAATAATTATTTCCCTATATTAACATAATAAACATTTTTATGTATTCCCTCCAAAAGACTTAATTTTTTTCTCTCCTGCTTTTTAATTTATCTTTATTTTTGTGTATCATGCAAAGGATTCCATTTTATTTTTTCAAGAACCATTTGTTGACTATTTCATCTTTTGTCTCAATGTTTTATAAAGTCATTTCAACAAATTTTTATGAATTCATCTGTCTATCTCTGGCTTGTCTATTGTTTTTCACTCTCTATTGTTTGTCAATCAGTGTCAAAAGCATACTGTCATAATATATACAGCTGTTCCTTTGCAAACTGTTGTAACCAGTATTTTTCTGCATCTTTTTGAGATATAATTTATGTACTAAAATCTCCATTCATTTAAAGTGTATAATTTAATATATTTTTAGTATATTCACAGGGTTATACAACTATCACTGCAGTTTAAGTTAAGAACATTTTAACCACCTGGTAATAAAACCGTGTTCCCCAGCATCAGTCAGTTTCTAGTCCCCGTCATCTACAGAGCCATAAATAAACACTAATCTACTTTTGGTATCTGTAGGTGTGCCTATGCTAGATATTTCATGTAAGTAGGGTCATGTATTATGTGTGTTTGGTCACTGGCTTCTTTCATTCAGCATAATGTTTTCAAGGTTCATCCATCCATATTGTAATGTATGTCAATTCTTCATTGTTATTGTTACAGTCAAGCAAGTCCATTATACGGGCATATATATATACATATATTTAATCATTTATCAGATTAATGAATATGTGGGTTGTCTTCATTTGGGGGCTATTCTGTACAATACTGCTTTCTTAGCTAATCTTGATCTTTTATTAAAATAAAATTAAGAAACTGTCAATTTCCACAAAACACTCTGGAAAATTAAATTTCTCTTGAAGGATCATTTGTAAGATTTATAAGACTCATTCCTAAGACTTTCATTTTATGGCTAGTTTACATGTATGACTCATAATATGTTTTTATAAATTGATAAAAATATATTTCATTAGCTTTATATAATGACCTTATATCTTAAAAATCTGCTAAACATTGTGTTCTATATCTGCCTTTATAATCTCTAAGTTTATGAGAAATCTTGCTGTATTCAATTAATGACAGGTTTGTTTCTTCCAAAATGTTCTTGTTTTTATTTATTTGTTATTTCTGTTGATTTAGAGCCTCCAGTTCTAGACTGGTAGACACAGTATTAATATATTTTACTGATTTCTGAAATGAAAATAACAATTTCTAATGTTCTACCATTAGGCATGATATTTGATTTGTAGATAATTATCATGTAAAAGAATTTTCATACTATTCCTAGTTTTCTAAGGGTTTTAAAACAAACAGGTGTTAAAATAGACCAAACACATTTTTATATTTATTCAGAAAATTTTATGAGTTTTCACTTTAACTCATAATTCAGTAAAAAAAAAATAACAGATTTTATAACATAATTATTGCATTTCTAGGAACTTGACTTCATTTGATATTATTTTACACATTACTAGATTTTGTTTGCTAATAGTTTAAGAGTCTTTGTACCTATATTCATGAGTGAAAGTAGTCTGTAACTGCACTCCTTAGCTGGTTTGCTATAAAGATTATAGTGACTTTAGAATAGATTTTGTCAGAATTCCCTCTTTTTTAGTTGTGTTATGATGATATGGGTCAAGTAATATTGATATTATCTAATATACAAAGTGAGCTTCCCTTGTGGCTCAGATGGTAAAGAACCTGCCTACAATGTAGGTATTCAGGGTTTGATCCCTGGGTCAGGAAAATCCCCTGGAGAAGGGAATGACAATCCCACTCCAGTATTCTTGCCTGGAGTATCCCATGGACAGAGGAACCTGGTGGGCTACAGTTCATGGGGTCGCAAAGAGTCTGACATGACTGAGTAACTAACAGTTTCACTTTCAGTTTCAATATGTAAAGCATCTTGGTAAAATAGTTACTTAGGGGATAATTGATTATCTTTAATATTTTTAGGTTTATTCATATTGTTTATTTCTCTTTGAGCAAATTTTGGTTACTACATATTTTTAGTAAAGTGTTCCAAGAGTTTTCAAATGTATTGTTACATTTTTGAAATTATGTATGTATGTTTTTAATGTCCAGCAAAGTTAAGCATATGTCTTCTTTTTATATGTAATACTACTTGCATGTGTGCTTATGTGCGTACATTCTGTTTCTTTGTCTCTAACTAACTCTATTGTTCTTTCATTGACTGTGTCAGAAGTTTGCCATTTTATTAGTCTTTAAAAAAAATGTAAGAACTTTTGGCTTTGTTTACCACCTCCACTTTATAATTATTTTCTGAAAGTTAAGAGTTATTATGCAAGAAATTATCAAGGAAAGGCTCCTGAAACAGTCCTTATCTGATTAATGGAATAAATGAAAAACAATGTTTTATCCCAGGAAGAATTACATAAATACCAACACCAAAGACTTAAATTGTACTATGATGAACTCCATTATAACTACAGTCCATTTCCCTTTATTGCCTTCAAATGTATGATGACAAAGAACTACAACTTGACAAGTTGTAACATCTATAGCCTGGGATGACTGTACTGGAATATATCAGCATAGAATCAGGCATTTGGACTATAACTACTGATATGGCAAAATCATTCCTTTTCCAATCATCATTATCAAAGAGTATTCAGTTGCATTTAGTTCTGTCACTCAGTCGTGTCTGACTCTTTGCAACACTATGAACCGCAGCACACCAGGCCTCCCTGTCCATCACCAACTCCCAGAATCCACTCAAATCCATGTCCATTGTGTCCATGATGCCATCCAACCATCTCATCCTCTGCTGTCCACTTCTTCTCCTGCCATCAATCTTTCTCAGCATCAGGGTCTTTTCAAATGAGTCACATCTCTGCATCATGTGGCCAAAGTATTGGAGTTTCAGCTTCAGCATCAGTCCCTCAAATGAACACCCTGGACTGATATGTTTTAGGATGGACTGGTTGGATCTCCTTGCAGTCCAAGGGACTCTCAGGAGTCTTCTCTAACACCATAGTTCAAAAGCATCAGTTCTTCAGTGCTCAGCTTTCTTTATAGTCCAACTCTCGCATCCATACATGGCTACTGGAAAAACCATAGCATTGAATAGATGGATGGACCTTTGTTGGCAAAATAATGTCTCTGCTTTTGAATATGCTATCTAGGTTGGTCATAACTTTCCTTCCAAAGAAAAAATGTCTTTTAATTTCATGGCTGCAGTCACCATCCGCAGTGATTTTGGAGTCCAGAAAAATAAAGTCAGCCACTGTTTCCACTGTTTTCCCATCTATTTGCCATGAAGTGATGGGACGGGATGCCATGATCTTAGTTGTCTGAAAGTTGAGCTTTAAGCCAACTTTTTACTTTTTTCACTTTCATCAAGAAGCTCTTTAGTTCTTCTTTACAACAGAAATTTGTATTGAAAGTGTAAAAGATGACAGCACACACTTTGTCTTGCCCTGGGCAATGCCAACTCTTCTTCACATCACAATATTGTTGATAGATACATGAAAGACAGTTGATTATTGAAGTTATCAAAATCACTAATAAAGATATTATATCTCCATAATAGTAACTAAAATTAAAAATTATATTATTTTTAATCCTTCATGCTTGTAACAATTTAGACAGATCATGGACCTGCTGATAACACTGTTCCTCACATCCACTGCTTGTGGAAATGTCAAGCACCACAATGTCTTGGGTATTATCTCACAGTATGCGGAAAGTTAAAATAAAATAATAATAATGACAAACTTTTATACGGCAATCCTAAATGCCACATGTTATATAGAAGATATTAAGAAGAGGTGGCAACAATACACGGAAGAACTGTACCTAAAGATCTTCACGACCCAGATATTCATGATGATGTGATCACTAATCTAGAGCCAGACATCTTGTTATGTGAAGTCAAGTGGGCCTTAGAAAGCATCACTAGGAACAAAGCTAGTGGAGGTGATGGAATTCCAGTTGAGCTGTTTCAAATCCTGAAAGATGATGCTATGAAAGTGCTGCACTCAATATGCCAGCAAATTTGGAAAACTCAGCAGTGGACATAGCACTGGAAAAGGTCAGTTTTCATTCCAATCACAAAGAAAGGCAATGCCAAAGAATGATCAAACTACCACACAATTGCACTCATCTCACATGCTAGTAAAGTAATGCTCAAAATTCTCCAAGCCAGGCTTCAGCAGTACATGAACCGTGAACTTCCTGATGTTCAAGTTGGTTTTAGCAAAGGCAGAGGAACCAGAGATCAAATTGCCAACATCCTCTGGATCATGGAAAAAGCAAGAGAGTTCCAGAAAAACATCTATTTCTGCTTTATTGACTATGCCAAAGCTTTTGACTATGTGGATCACAATAAACGGCGGTAAATTCTGAATGAGATGGGAATACCAGGCCACCTAACCTGCCTCTTGAGAAATCTGTATGCAGGTCAGGAAGCAACAGTTAGAACTGGACATGGAACAACAGACTGGGTCCAAATAGGAAAAGGAGTACATCAAAGCTGTATATTGTCACCCTGCTTATTTAACTTCTATGCAGAGTACATCATGAGAAATGCTGGGCTGGAAGAAGCACAAGCTGGAATCAAGATTGCCGGGAGAAATATCAATAACCTCAGATATGCAGATGACACCACCCTTATGGCAGAAAGTGAAGAGGAGCTAAAAAGCCTCTTGATGAAAGTGAAAGAGGAGAGCGAAAAAGTTGGCTTAAAGCTCAACATTCAGAAAACGAAGATCATGGCATCCGGTCCCATCACTTCATGGAAAATAGATGGGGAAACAGTGGAGACAGTGTCAGACTTTATTTTTTGGGCTCCAAAATCACTGCGGATGGTGATTGCAGCCATGAAATTAAAAGACGCTTACTCCTTGAAAGAAAAATTATGGCCAACCTAGATAGTATATTCAAAAGCAAAGACATTACTTTACCGACTAAGGTCCATCTAGTCAAGGCTATGGTTTTTCCTGTAGTCATGTATGGATGTGACAGTTGGACTGTGAAGAAGGCTGAGCTCCGAAGAATTGATGCATTTGAACTGTGGTGTTGGAGTAGACTCTTGAGAGTCCCTTGGACTGCAAGGAGATCCAACCAATCCATTCTGAAGGAGATCAGCCCCAGGATTTCTTTGGAAGGAATGATGCTAAAGCTGAAGCTCCAGTACTTTGGCCATCTCATGCGATGAGTTGACTTATTGGAAAAGACTCTGATGCTGGGAGGGATAGGGAGCAGGAGGAAAAGGGGACGACCAAGGATGAGATGGCTGGATGGCATCACTGACTCGATGGACGTGAGTCTGAGTGAACTCCGTGTGTTGGTGATGGACAGGGAGGCCTGGCGTGCTGCGATTCATAGGGTTGCAAAGAGTCGGACACGACTTAGCGACTGAACTGATATGTAAGCATATATTTTGAGTAAGTTTGTTGCAAAAACTGAGTATTAAAACCGAACAACAAATTTTAAAAGTCTTTTGAATATTGAATTTTGGAATGTCTTTTAGTTAACAAAGTTTAGAACTATCAATAACTCTTAAGTTGTAAAATTTCCATTGGTATATTATTAGAGAAAATAATGAAGCAATGAGATTATTTAATAATGTGACTCTTTATTAGCAAAGTAAAAGCTAACAACGAACAGAACTCTTCATGTTTAAACAGTTGTATCAGTTTACAAAAAGATGTCAAAGGATATACTCGAAATTGTTAATTGTTAGTTTGAAAAAGGAGTAGAATTGTTGGAAATGTTTACTCATCTATGTGCCTGAAAGTTCTATTTAGAAAGTTTATTTTATTTAAAATTTAATATAGACACGGATTTACAAATTTTACAATGCATAATGTGTAGTCAGACAGAGTGCAAACCAAGTCCAGATTGACTAACTCTTAGTTCACTGCCGTTTTCCTAGACATTCATTTTATCTATCCAAAGATATTATTATATATAATTAAATATTAAGAATTTCTATCTTAAAGAGAATATTTCATGACTATGCTTTTCAATATATTTGTAACTCTTATAAAATAAAAAGGTAGCACTCAATATACCAGCAAATTTGAAAAACTCAGCAGTAGCCACAGAACTGGAAAAGTATTCACTCCAATCGCAAAAAAAGGCAATAGCAAAGAATGTTAAAACTATCACACAATTGCATTCATTTCACATGCTAGCAAAGTAATGCTTAAAATTCTCCAAGCTAGGCATCACAGTACGTGAACTGAGAACTTCCAGATGTTCAAGTTGGATTTAGAAAATGCAGAAGAACAAGAGATCAAATTGCCAACATCCGATGGATCATAAAAAAGCAAGAGATTTACAGGATAACATCTACTTCTGCTTCATTGACTACACTAAAGCCTTTGACTGTGTAGATCACAACAAACTGTGGAAATATCTTCAAGAGATGGGAATGCCAGACCACCTTACTTGTCTCCTGAGAAGTCTGTATACAGATCAAGAAGCAATGCTTAGAACCAGACATAGAATGACAAACTGGTTCAAAATTAGGAAAGCAGTACATCAGGGCTGTGTAATGTCACCCTGCTTATTTAACTTATATGCAGATTACATCATGGGAAAGGGCGGGCTGGATGAAGCACAAGGTGGAATCAAGATTGCCAGGACAAATGCCCAATAAGCTCAAATATGCAGATGACATCAACCTTATGGCAGAAAGTGAAGAGGAACTAAAAAGCCTCTTGATGAAAGTGAAAGTGGAGAGTGAAAAAGTTGGCTTAAAGCTCAACATTCAGAAAACAAAGATCATGGCATCTGGTTCCATCACTTCATGGGAAATAGATGGGGAAACAGTGTCAGACTTTATTTTTTGGACTTGAAAATCACTGCAGATGGTGACTGCAGCCATGAAACTAAAAGAAACTTGCTCCTTGGGAAAAAAAAAAAAGTTATGACCAACCCAGACAGCATATTAAAAAGCAGAGACATTACTTTCCCCAAAAAAGGTCCATCTAGTCATAGCTATGGTTTTCCCAGTAGTCAAATATGGATGTGAGAATTGGATCATAAAGAAAGCTGAGCCCCAAAGGACTGATGGTTTTGAACTGTGGTGTTGAGGAAGACTTTGCAAGTCCTTGGACTGAAACGTGATCAAAGGGATTAATCCTGAATCCTAAAGGAAATTAATCCTGAATATTCATTGGAAGGACTGATGCTGAAGCTGAAACTCCAATACTTTGGTTACCTGATGTGAAGAACTGACTCTTTGGAAAATACCCTGATGATGGGAAAGATTGAAGGCAGGAGGTAAGGGGACGACAGAGGATGAGACGGTTGGCATCACCAACTCAATGGACATGAATTTGAGTAAGCTCCAGGAATTTGTGGTGGACAGGAATGCCTGGCATGCTGCAGTTCTTGGAGTCACAAAAAACAGACACGACTGAGACACTGAACAACAAGTGTTTATCTCATCGTCAATGTATGCCTTCATCCATGTAGTGCTTAATTTATCATAAACTCTAGGAAATAAAAGCTATGTAGGACAACAACAAGAAAAAAATATGGAGAATATGAGTAAGCAAGAAAAATCTCTGAGCACCCGAAAAGAATTTCTTAGTGCCCTCATTTAAAAATATGTATTTTATTTCTAATGGAATACTTAGAATCAGTTCAATGAACTGATTCATAAATCCTAAATAATATTTGTTTCTTGGCATTGATACATTATATTAGATTTATGAAGAAAGATCATGGTTAAGACCGAACAGTGATGTCTAGTTGCAAAGCAAAGCCTACCTTGAACAATGAAGAGAAGACAAAAAGAAACTGACAAAACAAGAGCTTGAGGAGTCAACTAAATAACTCTCTGCTGTGATCAGATGGTATATATATTTAGAAACATGAGCAAGGGTTAAGTGGAGCCAAGATGAATCTCAAGTTTCTGTTCTTAATCATTGATCACAATTCCTGCTCCAGCTAATACAGGAAAAATATAGTATAGTTCTATAAATGAGGTTATTATACACATACACACACACAACGTGTAAAATTCAGAATGACTAAGTCACAAATAAAGTGGGATCTTTGCATACTTAAAATATTTCCCCCATGCTCTTTGGAGCAATGACTTCTACTTGTGTTAAGAGAGAATGCAACATTAAGAAGTGAGTTCATGAAAAAAAACAAAAACAAAAACAAAAACAAAAACAGAGTTCATGGTTACTGAAGGCAGACACACAAAAATAAATCCATGAAAGGGACAATAAAACACCTTTAAAAGCAAATTAAAAAAAAACCCACAAAACATGCCAGTTTTAGAAATATTTACTGAACTAACTTAAAAAATGCATAAAAACATATTTATAGAAATTTGTAAAAATAAATACATATACACATAAATATATGATTAAGAGTGAATAAATGTTCAAAATCAGAAATGTTACACACCACAGTAGAATATTAAAATAACAGGACTCTACCATCATTCTAATAGGTGCAAAAAAATATTTTGATAAAGTAAGCAACCATTCAGCATTCAAAATTTTAGGGAATAAATACATCTTAAACCTTCTTTTTAACTTGATCAAATGTCTATCTCAGAAAGCCACCGAAATCATTGTATTAGTCATGACACTTTAAAATTATTTCTTACAAGGTTGAGAACTTTATAGGAAATATTAGATAACTGCTATGTAATAGAATAGATACCTGAATCACTACTATCATGGCCTCTATTCAACATTATTCAGAAGAAACTGATAAATGGAAGAAAAAATTAAGAAAGAAAGGGCATGAGGGTGTAGAGAGAGAAGAAAGAAAAACATTGAACAATTTATCAGTCGTTACTTGTTGGTAGGTAATGTTTTTCTTCCAAAAATTTCAAAAAATATATAATGAAAATGATATAGGATGACTGTTGGAAGTTCAACAAATAGAAATCACTCCCATCCTCATGGTAATGTGGTCCAAGGGTCCTTATGCTGTTGTATATGTATTAAATTTTAAATTGAATTTCCATTTAGTTATGTAGGTATATTATTCAGATATCTGATATATTTTATTTAGCATCATATTTTATAATACTTTATAACTGTCAAATATTTACACATAGGATATATAAATTTAGACGTAGATATGTAGAATTCCATTTGTGCAATGCCATAAGATCCATGGTTGTTAGAGATTTGGCCATCAGAATATTTTATTGCATCAACTAATTTAAAAAGAAAAAAATATATAAACAATATATTTTAATAAACTTTTTTGCAATCCATATGACAGATAAAAGGGTATATATCAATTACAAAAACAGATCCTATAATTCATGAGAAAAAGATAAATTACACATAGGAAAACTGGCAGAATTTGGAAACTGGCAAGTCAGAAATGAAAAAAAAAAAAAAATCAAGTTATCAGCATCCAGTTAGGCTTGGCAAGGAAACAGAAAACGATTGCTTTTATTTTTATCTCATGTAGTGAAGAGGTGGATTTTATAGTATATTTCAAAAGAATCTGACAATATTGAAATAGACTTTGACTCAGTTATCTCACTTGTGTAAATCTCTTTTTAGAGAGTGAAAGTGAAACTTCCAAAGTTTCATTTTGGTAAGTACAGTTTATGTACAAGAATGTTATATACAGTATTATTTGCTCTGGCAAAAACAAAAGAAAACTTGTAAACAATCTAAAATAGCTATTAATAGAAGAATGTATTTTGAGAATCTATTCAATGAAATAGTAGTTATTTAAAATAATATTTTATATCTTCCTTAGTTTATGTGGTGGAGGATTGGGCAAAAAAAAAAAAATCAAGAAAAGGAGAAATGCACAAACACACCTTTCTTTTCATGTATATTTATGTTTTCAAGCTTCTACAAATAGAGAAAAATGTGAAGGTATACAGAACAAGTTGTTTAATTTATCTTGGAAGTGGAAAGGGAGAATGGGGCTCCTATATAGTGGGGAGAAATAAAATCTGATATATTGGTTTTAGAGAGTATTTTAAAAAGATGTTTTTCAGTTCGGTTCAGTAGCTCAGTCCTGTCTGACTCTTTGCAACCCCATGAACCGCAGCACGCCAGGGCTCCCAGTCCATCATCAACTCCTGGAGTTTACCCAAACTCATGTCCATTGACTCAGTTATGTCATCTAACCATCTCATCCTCTGTCGTCCCCTTCTACTCCTGCCTTCAATCTTTCCCAGCATCAGGGTCTTTTCAAATGAATCGGCTCTTAACATCAGGTGGCTAAAGAATTGGAGTTTCAACATCACATCTTTTAATTTGCTTTTTAAGTTCTAAAGGGAATCAGTCCTGTATATTTGTTAGAAAGACTGATGCTGAAGCTCCAATACTTTGGCTACCCAATGTGAAAAGCCAACTCATTGGAAAAGACCTTGATGTTGGGAAGGATTGAAGGCAGAAGGAGAAGGGGACAACAGAGGATGAGATGGCTGGATGGCATCCTTGACTTGGTGGACATGAATTTGAGCAAGTCCCAGGAGTTGGTGATGGACCTGGGAAGCCTCACGTGCTGCAGTGTATGGGGTAATCAACAGTCAGACATGACTGAGCAACTGAAATGAACTGAAATGATTTCCTTTAGGATTGACTGATTTGACCTCCTTGCAGTCCAAGAGACTCTCAAGAGTCTTCTCCAACACCACAGGTCAAAAGCATCAATTCTTCAGCACTCAGCTTTCTTTATAATAGTCTGACTCTCACATCCATACCTCACTACTGGAAAAACCATAGCTTTGACTAGATGGACATTTGTTGGCAAAGTAATATCTCTGGTTTTTAATATACTGTCTAGGTTTGTCATAGCTTTTCTTCCAAGAAGCAAGTGTCTTTTAATTTCATGGCTGCAGTCACTATTTCAATGATTTTGGAGCTCAAGAAAATAAAGTTTCTCACTGTTTCCATTGTTTCCCCATTCATTTGCCATGAAGTGATAGGATTCTTTAAAAAAGGTATAAATATCTATATACGTACAGACCTCTGCTTCTAGAAATGGATCTAAATAAATAAATAAAATTTTTAAAGTTTTATGCACATAAAGATTGCTTATTGCAAGATAGGACACAATAATAAAAAATGGAAAATAGTAAAAATCTAGCCATTTAGGAAGAATTAATAACACTACTGTGGTGTCACCACCCAATGTCAATGTGAAACCATTATTTAAATCATTAAATAAGGTAAGATTATGAAGATATGATAGCACTAATGGTAAAGAAACTGCCTGCCAATGCTCAGTTCAGTTCAGCGCTCAGTTGTGTCCGACTCTTTGTGACCCCATGAAGCAGCACACCAGACCACCCTGTCCATCGCCAACCCCCAGAGTCCTCCCAAACCCATGTTCATTGAGTCGGTGATGCCTTCCAACCATCTCATCCTCTGCCGTCCCCTTCTCCTCCTGCCCTCAATCTTTCCCAGCATCAGGGTCTTTCCAAAAGAGTCAGCTTTCACATCAGGTGGCCAAATGTAGGAGATGTAAAAGAAGAGAGTTTGATCTCTGGGTTGGGAAGATCCGCTGGAGGGGGACATGGCAACCGACTCCAATATTCTTTTTTTTTTTTTTCTAATTATTTATTTATTTTAACTGGAGGATAACTACTTTATAAAGTGTTGTGATAATTTTTGCCATACATCAGTACAAATTGGCACTATTTACAATAGCTAGGACACGGAAGCAACCTAGATGTCCATCCACAGCTAATGGATAAGGCAGCTGTGGTACATATACTCCAGTATTCTTGCCTGGGGAATTCTATGCACAGAGGAGACTGGTGGGCTATTATCCATAGTCTCAAAGAGTCAGATACAATTGAAGTGACTTAGCACTTACACGTGAAGATATATATGTAAAATCCAAGTTTGATAAGACCTCAAATCCAAAAGAGTTTGGAATTATGGTTTATATTGTACTTAAAATAATGACAAATTTTTAAAACTGTACTTTTTGAATAGAAGAATATGTGAAAGAATGAAAATAGCTTCTTATCTTTTATTTTAAATTAAACATTTTAGAATCATTATCGAGTCAAATTTTTTGATTGCCCTGTATCATACATTTTGTTGGAAATACAGTGGTGAAAATGGAATATATGGGTTCTGTCCTTATAGGGCTTATATATAGAGAGAATCTTATGTCACACAAATAATTATTTATATAACTATAAACTTAAAATTGGGATGCTGCTGCCGCTGCTGCTGCTGCTAAGTCACCTCAGTCGTGTCCGACTCTGTGCGATCCCACAGAAGGCAGCCCACCAGGCTGATAAATACTGTTAAATAGAGTGTAAACCTGTGAAAGTGATGCCTGGGGTTAGAAGCACTGCTCAGAAGACGTGACAAACCAACCAAGTTGCCCAAGGGCTGGGTCGAAGCTAGGGGGCATGGGCGAGAATACAATGGACACATTTCAGGCAGATTGTATTGGAGAGAGAAAGAGAGATGGATTGGGAGAGAAAGAGAATTACAGAGAATGTGATGTTAAATATCAATGCAGCTGAGTCATCAAGCAAGTCTTCAATATGTTGCAATTTTTCTGTTTAAGAAGGAAGGAATATTATAATATCATATCTTATTTGGAAAGATTTTCCCCTCCCCCTCTCTCAGGAAAGGAAGAAAAGGTAAAATTCATTGGTTGGAAAAAGTTTAAATTTTGTTCTCTCTTTGATCTTTCAGTTACTTCTGGGTAACATCATATATTGAATGGGAAAAAAATTAGTTTATGGGAACAGACCCACACATTTCATTTAGTCTCGAAGTGGATACAGAAACACACACATGCACACACAATGCACATACTTCATTCCTTTATTCTGAAAAATAAAATTCAAACAGCTTCAACTGCTTTAAGGGGAATGCTCCCCAAGGTGGAGACAACTACCTTTCTCTGCCTATAAACAGAAGTTCAGAGAAAATCCAGCAGCAAAATTATAATAAGCCTCCTCTAGGTCAAACTGGTCCTTCCCAAAGCAGTGTACAGATTCATAGAGGATAAGAAATGCAAGCAACCAACTCAATGCTGCATTATTTAACCAATTATTCCATGGCAGCAATTACCACCAACAGACTCTGGAAATGGAAAAAATGGAGTCAGAGCTGCTTTAGAAGGACTGGAAGCTGCTTTGGAGTGAAAAGAAGACTGAATACCATCTTTGAATCAATGGAGAAAATTGGACAAGTGTTTACAGCACAGTCATATTGAAGGATCAAAATTCTAAGAAAAGAGAGATTTTACAGTGAGAGCCTTTGAATTCTCTAGTTGATCAGTTGTTTAGCATAGGATATGTAGTAAATTGAAAGGGTTAGAAGTCTTACAGGGACCCTAACAAGGCAAGTTTCAAAAACTCTGTGCAGTGCTGTGCTTAGTTGCTCAGTTTTGTCTGACTCTTTGTGACACCATGGACTGCAGCCCATCAGACTCCTCTGTCCATGGGATTCTCCAGGCAAAAATACTGGAGTAGGTTGCCATGCCTTCCTCCAGGGGATCTTCCCAAGCGAGGGACTGAACCCAGTCATCCCACATTGCAGGTGTTCAAAACCTTTAAGAGCATCGAATGCCCTTACTGGGAAAATTGAGATATATTATCTTATAGGGTTCTAGCAGTCACTGCTGGTGCCCTGCTCATAATTCTTCAGCCTTTTTTTCCCAGGTTACCTGCATATACATGTACACAGCTTCTTCAGCATCTCAGTATGGTGTTCTTGGGCCAGGGGACTGTGTTTGGCTCATACACAGGGCAGGGAACTATTGTCTAATAGTCAGCTCCCAGGAGGAAACCTCAACAAATGAATAAAGGGATTTGATGAATATGGTGAATAATGACCCTACGTTCCTTGTTCTTTATTGGACAAACTGAGGGTTTAGAGCACACAGCTTTTGAGAAAGTCCCTAATAGAATCAGACCCTGATTATCCACAGTGGTGACTTACTGGCTTTTATAATCTCCCTGCTTGACTTCCCCATATTCTCATAATGTTTTCTGGATCATTTTGTAATGAACCACGTTCACTCAAATCCTTACTCAGTCTTTTTTTTATGGGTGGGTGGGGAACTCAAACTGACTTTTTAAAAATTAAATATTACATAATATATTTGGAGCTTGAAATGTTGCTCCATGGCTGATGCACAGAGGTTGTGTAACTGTTCTTTGCATCACAGTGTCTTGAAATTCCCTAAGAACAGTTCCATAGCCTCTGCCTGTTAGTCATGGAGCAGCATTTCAAGCTCCACATATATTATGTAATATTTCATTGCTTATTGCTACATTCTCTGCATCATGGTGTCTTAGAACTCATAGAGAATGTAGCAATAAACAAAGAAAGAAAACAGATTACCCTCCGCTATTCAGTCCTCCTTCTTCATAATAATAGATCTTCCAAATGTTTCTGAAAATATACATACTACATTTTCCAACTTCACTGTGGCTTTGTGTGTCATGTGATTACTGGTAAGATATGTGGGCACTTGATAGATAGCTTCTACTCTTCTTGAATGAAGACAGGTGAGCTTTCCCTCTTTGATTCCTCTGCTTTCTTAGAGGACTAGAGAAACAATGAAGAGTCATCCTGGGCCATAGGATTAAGGAAATTTCAGATGCTGAAGTCACATGATGGTAGGAGCCTGGCTCACTGACACTGTTGAACCACCACACCAGTCTTCGGCTGCTATGCCTAATCGTTAAGTCTTAGCTGTTTTGAGTCTCCGTCACAAGCTTAACTCATAACCCAGCTAAATTCATCAAAAGCATACATTCAGGAAGCTATCATCTATGAGAACATCTAACATCTTGAAGAGATGGGACGAGGCTACATGAAAGAACAAAATGTTGGAGATATATGTTTTATTAATTTCTCTCATAAAGTATGAAACATGGACATTGGCATTTTTGCCTACAAAGACTTGTCTTAAGATTAAGAAGCCCAGAGTTTCAAACTAAGTCATGATTAAAACCCTAAATTTTATAGAATTTTTTTCATTCTTACATTGCAAATTATACATTTTCAAGTTCAAAACAGTTAGTCTATACTGTGAGAATAGGACCATGAAGAAGACTGAATGCCAAAGAATTGATGGTTTTGAATTGTGTTGCTGAAGACTCTTGAGAGTCCCTTGGACTTCAAGGAGATCAAACCAGTCAGTTCTAAAGAAAATTCATGTTGATGTATGGCAAAACCAATACAAAATTGTAAAGTAATTAAACTCCAATTAAAATAAATAAATACATTAATTAAACCTGAATATTGATTGGAAGGACTGATGCTGAAGTTGAAGCTGCAGTACTTAGGGCCCCTGATGCAAAGAGCTGACTTATTGGAAAAGGCCTTGATGTTGGGAAAGATGGAAGGCTAAAGGTGAAGGGAGAAGCAGCGAATAAGATGGTTAGAGAGAATCACCAACTCAGTGTACGTGAATTTGAGCAAACTCCAGGAGATATTGGAGGAGAGAGGAGCCTGGTGTGCTGCAGTCCATGGGGTTGTGAAGAGACAACTTACAGACTGAACAATAGCGAGAACAAACTCCACTTTTAACAATATTGTGGACCTTCTATCTGACAAAAAAAATAAAGCAAAGGCTAAAACCGAAACTAGGTTCTGCTTATAAGATATTTTTTTAAGTGTTTGAGCTAACAAGAATCTCTACAGACTTTCAGATAAACAGATCAAAACTATTGATAATATTCTAGATTTTAACATGTCGGAGATATATGGGTTCATTTTATTTTCATACTTCTTGCCTTAGGTATACATTACATGTACACTTCAGAATATATTAAACGTGAAAAAATATCTTTAAAATCCATTTAGTGAGATCCTATGGCATCAAACGTGCTTGAGGATGCTGAAATGGACTCAGCAGAGACTCCAGAGATTTATATACTCTAGTTCTATTTTTTAACATTAATTTAAAAATAATTTACTGCTAAAGCATGATAACCATCATCTAAGCCATCAACAAGCCATCATCTTTTTGTTGGTAGAAGGTCTTACCTCAACGTTGATGACTGCTGACTGACGGGCACACCGAGGGTCTAATATAGATGTGACCTAGAAAAGAATATCGTTTCTCTTTGTTCCTGTTGTTTAGTTGCTCAGTTATGTCTGAATCTTTTATGACCCCATGGACTGTAGCCCTCCAGACTCCTCTGTCCAAGGGATTTTCTGAGCAAGATTACTGGAATCTTGCCCAGAATTCCTCCTCCACGAATTCTTTCCAACCCTGGGATCAAATCCATGTGTCCACATCTCCTGCACCGCAGGAGGATTCTTTACCACTGAGCTGCTGAAGAAGCTCAATTTCCCTTTATCTCAGTTTAACTATCTGTAAAATGAAATAATACCACTTACCTACTGAGAGGACACAATGTATGCATATCTTAAGAATTCCCTGGTGGTACAGAGGTTAGGACTCAAAACTTCCACCTCTGTGGCCTGAGTTCAATCTCTGGTCTGGGAACTAAGATCCTGAAATCTGGTGTGGTGTGGCCAAAAAAGTTGCATGCTTTAACATATAAATTTGAAGAGGCTATGATTGTTTCTGTTGTTGCTCTAAAAATGTCCTTTTCCCAGCTATGTTGCATCTGTTGGTGTACTGTTTTTCCATGGGCTGTCATAATGAAGGTACTGGTTAGAAATAACAGCTAAAATGACAGAGAAAAATGCAACAAAACTACACTTTCTATCTTTTAAGAAAAGGGGTACTTTTAAAAGAAAATTAATTGGGGTACAGTTGATTTACAATGTTATGTTAGTTTCAGCTGTACAGAAAAGTGAGTCAGTTATATATATATGTCCATTCCTTTTCAGATTCTTTTCCCATATAGATCATTACAGAGCATTAAGTAGAGTTCCCTGTACTATTCAGTAGGTTCTTATCAGTAATCTATTTTATATATAGTAGTCTGTATATATTTTGAGGTTTTCTAAAGTTAATCAATGATATCTGGACTTTTAAACCCTTGAACTATCAGAATACATATACAGATATATACAAAATAAAGCAAGAGGGATGTACTTGATCATCTCAACAATTTCATCCTCTAGCAGTGTGCCTAACATACCTTTTCTTCTTTTGCCTTAGTGTAAAAAAAAAAAAAAAATTCTGTGATGCATCTACAGTATGACTGATAACTTGCTAGGCATTTAGCAGGCACTCAGACATGGTGTTGAATAAACAAATGAATAAACACTCAGTGTATGATAAAGCCAGTATTGGTCATTAAAACTCTTCAGCTTAGTTCAACTTAGAGAGATTTTGTTAATTTTATATTTGAAGACAGAAATTTTATAATGTAAAGTGTTAAAAGATTTGATTTAAAATATATTTTACAGTGTGCCACTTCTAATGGTAAACTTTTCTATTATCACAAAATCTAGTCAATTGGCTATAGCAAATAAATTAAAAATGAAATCTGAAAAAAATCTCATTTTAACACCTAGAAACCATCACTGTTAATGTTTAAAGTATTTTCTTATATGTGCATTGTGATTTCATGGTTATCAACATAATATATAAGTAATATTTTTGCCCTTGTTTCAATATCTCATGACTTTTTTTGGAAAGCATATTTTCTGTTAAATGAAGGAAAAAATACTTTTAATCATGGTAAAGTGTTCCAGGGTTTTAAAAATTGGTGGACAAATATATAGTGCACTTTTTATATACCTAATAAGTTTTGAACATTCATAATAGAATGAATTTCCATTTTTCCTATGTTAGTTTCATGACTACTTTATATCTGGGAATGGACTGATTAACTCAGTAAGTTCCTGTTAGCCAGCAGATTTCACGATGTCTAGGGATGTTGCTGTCTGTCACAGCACATTGATAAACAGAAGTTTTTCTCAGCACCCGGTGGTTATGCGAACTTAGGCACATTTGGGAAATCCCCCTTGGCAGTAAGTTTTCAGAGGATTTCTAACCGTGATTTTAGGGCTTGTCAATCTTTTAGTGAAAACTTCATTATGCCAAATATAAATAGATAAACATTAATGAAGACAAAAATGGAAACAATATTGAAACCAATTTTATTGTTTTCTAGGGTAGGAATAAGAGCACAGTGGAAGCAAAAAAGATGCAACAGTAAGAACTCATCTGACAGCATGACAGTTTACAAATAAAAAGGAAAAATGTAGTATAACACTTATCTAATAAAAAGAAAGGCTAATTTTTTAATGTACTTTCTTCATTCTTGAACAATTGCTTTGGGGTTCTAGTCTCTTCCCCCAACTATTATCTTAGTCTCTGTTATATTCAAAATGTGGAATATAAAAAGAAAGAAAAAAGCCACAATTCACATAATACACCAAACTAATTTTATTTCCAGGGTGAATTGAATTGAAAAATCTTTCTGTCTTAAGAAAACTTTGTATCTCATAAAGTCTTTATGTGCTTTGGAGGAACATGCCTTTGCCCTAAGGATATGCTGATACCTTGCTGTGAATATCTAAAAAGAAAGGAAGAAGAATAAAGAAGAAAACAACCTTTCTACAAAGGGCAAAGGCCTAGAAATTTTCGTTCCGTCATTTCCCCAGTATTTCTTGCTTGATCAACCATTTCTCCCCAAGCAAATCCTCACTTACCTGCTTTTCCAGTGTCTCTGCATATGCAAATTACAATCTGCTTTTTAATTAGACCAAGCCCACACTCACCACCTGATGATATTGGAGTGAAAATAGAAATTGCATTAAGGAGCTTCAGTGGTATTTTATATGCACTGTAATGACCTTTCAATATAAATTCTTAGCAAGGAAAGAAGCACTTATATTTTTCATATTCTATAAGAAGTTGTTCTTGGTTATAAGATGTCACTTGCAATCTGTAGTGACATTTGACTAGGGGTGTAAAAATGTCATATTTTATCGTTGACAGATCCAGTCTGTTCTCTCTCTTCATGGGATAAGGAGCTTTCTTATGCATATATATGACAGCTCAAGATGTTCAGTTGGCTTTTCTTTCTTTCAGTTATTAAATATTCAGAATGTTCATTATGCACCAGAGCCTGAATAATAAAAGATTAGTGGGAAACCTTTCTGGGAGTTTTTATTGTTATTATTAATATTAATCATGTATGCTGCATTCATTTATTTTCTCCTTTGCAAACTCAAATGTCAATAGACTAAGCAAACTTTTCTCCCACTACCTAGTAAGTAAGGACAAACAGCTTCAGAGAGAAAACTAGAATTTTTGTAATATCAGTTTTTAAAACAATAAGAGAGGGAATAAGAGCTCAATTTAATAATTTTTACTTCTGAAGAGAACAATTTGGGGGCTGAAAAAGTGAAAGTTCAAGAAAAAACAACAAAGACAAATCCCAAAGTGGAACTTCCCTGGAAATTCAGTGGTTAAAATTCTGCATTTCTACTGCAGGGGACACAAATTTTACCCTGTTAGGGGAAATAAGATCTCACACTGTTGTTTAGTTGTTAAGCTGTGCCTAACACTTCTGCAACTCCATGGACTTTATCTTTCCAGGCCCCTCTTGTCCATGGGATTTCTCAGGCAGGAATACTGGAGTGGGTGGCCATTCCTTCTCCAGGGGATTTTCCTGAACCAGGGATCAACCTTGTAGCTCCTGCATTGGAGGTGGATTCTTTGCCACTCATGTGGCTATATATATATATATATATATATATATATATAGAGAGAGAGAGAGAGAGAGAGAGAGAGAGAGACAAACAGACAGACAGACAGAGAACTGAATCAAAATGAAAACTATAACATATCCCACTGCTGGGCATACACACTGAGAAACCAGAATTGAAAGAGACACATGTACCCCAATGTTCATTGCAACACTGTTTATCATAGCCAGGACATGGAAACAACCTAGATGTCCATCAGTAGATGAATGGATAAGAAAGCTGTGGTACATATACACAATGGAGTATTACTCAGCCATTAAAAATAATACATTTGAATCAGTTCTAATGAGGTGGATGAAACTGGAGCCAATTATACAGAGTGAAGTAAGCCAGAAAGAAAAACAATACAGTATACTAACAGATATATATGGAATTTAGAAAGATGGTAATGATGACCCTGTATGCGAGACAGCAAAAGAGACACAGATGTGTAGAGCAGACTTTTAGACTCTGAGGGAGAGGGAGAGGGTGCGATGATTTGGGAGAATGGCATTGAAACATGTATACTATCATATAAGAAACAATTGCCAGTCTATGTTCAATGCAGGATACAGGATGCTTGGGGCTGGTGCACAGGGGTGATCCAGAGAGATGATATGGCGTGGGAGGTGGGAGGGGAGTTCACGTTTGGAAACTCGTGTACACCCGTGGCAGATTCATGTCAATGTATGGCAAAACCAATACAGTAATGTAAAGTAAAATAAAGTAAAAATAAAAATTTATTTAAAAAATTCCCAAAGTAACAAAGATTGCAAGTGGAAGGATAGGACTTAACCCCAAGACATTTTTCCAGTTTTATCAAGATTTAACTGACCTATAATCCTAGCCTCTCTATTCTGAAGTTCATGTACCTCCCACTACTTCACACTGCCTTGAAAGAGTTAAATAAATGCCATTTCAGTTGCTCAATTGCTGTTGAGTTCTGAAATACAAGGAACTTCATTCAAGCTTTATGTGACTCAGGATCCAAGCCATGGGAATAGCACATAAATTGAAAATGGTAACTAATCTCCTTTATGTAGAATTGAAATATTATCTCAAGTATAGTGCATTTTTCACATGATCAGTGCTCTCATTTATGTTTTTGCTGCAAATTTGTTCCTTGCTGGTAAAGTGAAAATGGAAATGCTAGCCACAGAGTTATGTCCAACTCTTTTGCAGCTTCATGGATTGTAGGTAGCCCGCTAGGCTCCTCTGTCCATCAAATTCTCCAGGCAAAAATACTGGAATGGGCAGCCACTCCCTTTTCTAGGGAATCTTCCTGACCAGGGATGCAACCCAGGTCTTCCATGTTGTAGGTGAATTCTTTACCATCTGAAGCACCAAGAAAACCTGTTCCACACTGGTATGAATACATAAATGAAAGCTTCAAGTTAATTCTCAAACTTCTTTTTGAGTCACATGTTGGTGGGGTAGCCAGACATCATGCAGTAATCAAAACCTCCCAGAAGGGATCACAAAGAGCCTTTTAGATCTAGACCCTTTTTCCTCTGCCCTCTCCTCTTCCTACACAATCATGCAACCACAGTGAACTTTCTAGTTTACAATGTCCTTTATTTGGTCATGTGACGCCTTTGCTCATCCTGTGTCATCCTTTGGAGCATTCTTCTCATGACTCTGCATGAAGAATTTGCCCTCTTTTTCTCATTCATACTTAAGTTCATAGCTTAGATTTCAGCTTCTTGGAGAAAGCACCTCTGTCGTCTCCCAAAGAAGCTTTGTGACCCTCCTTAGAACTATCATCACCTTGTTCTGTAAGTAGCTGTTAGTTCCTTAAGCTACTCAAAATGGAAATTTTATTTATTTATTACTTTATCCCAAGGATCAAATAGATTCTCCAGTGCTTATAAGCATGTAGTCAATAGTTTTGGAAAAAAAATAAAAGTTAAATTCATACATAATGAAGTTGTTAATAAAGTAGTTCATAAAAAACTTAACAATGTAATAAAATAAGTAAATTGCAAGTTAAATGCAACTAATAACAAAAGTAATAATACTAGTAAAATATTATGTTTCTAGGTGCTGATTGAAAAAAGTGCACAACTTCAAAGTTGGAGAGTTATGTTGATATTATATTTGGTGGATTTTCTGAGAACTTCAACCCCAGAACACAGGACTCTCAGATTTCCCTGAGAGACCACTTCAAAGAGGTAAGGGAAGAGCCAGGATATATAGAACTTCGTAGGAGTGGGTTGCTATTTCCTATAGGAAGATACAGAAGCTTGGGCTTACTGAAATAATTCCTTTTACATGCACTTCAGCTATCTGGGGCCATTATCTGTTTGTTTGCTTTATTCGTACTGCATATTTGAAAAAAAAAAAAAAAAACTTTTTTTTTTTTGTATTGGGGTATAGCCAATTAAAAATGTTGTGATAGTTTAGGGGAACAGCAAAGGGACTCAGCCATATGTATACATGTATCCATTCTCCCTTAAACTCCCCTCTCATTCAGGCTGCCACATAACCCTGCTATACAGTAGGCCTTTGTTGGTTATTTATTTTAAATATAGTAGTGTGTACATGTTCATCCCCAACTCCCGAACTATCCCCCTCACCCTTCCCCTTGGCAATCATAAGTTCATTCTGTAAGTCTGTGAGTCCCTTTCTGTTTTGTAAGTTTATTTGTATTATTTCTTTTTAGATTCCACATATAAGGGATGCCATACAATATTTCTCCTTCTCTGACTTACTTTCCATTCTGCATCTCCTCAGGGTGGAACCTTGGAAGTGGCTACAGTAGCTGAGAATTTGATGGCTGCAACATCCTTTGTTTACTGATATGGCAGGCAGCATTTCCCTAGTGTTCAGAGAGTAAAGAATTCACCTGTAATGTGGAAAGCCTGGGATCAATCCCTGAGTTGGGATGATCCCCTGGAGGTGGGCACTCCATATGATACCCTGGCAGCCCACTCCAGTATTCTTGCCTGGAGAATCCTTATGGACAGAGGAACCTGACAGGCTACAGTCCATGGGGTCTCAGAGTCAGACATGACTGAACGAGTAAGTACAATTCATCGTCCACATAAGTGTCTCCCCTATTTTGTGTAGTGCAGTGTGATAGAAAAAGCCATGCCTTTAGAACAGTACAGAGGCATTAACATTCACTAGTTTGTGACCTATCTTATGTAACTAATAGTGTCCACCTCCTGATCTAACAAATGGAAATGACAACATCTATCTGATCAAATTAATGGAAAGATGGAATAGAATTATATATATATATATATATATGCGCATTTCCTGAGAATGATTTGTACATACTATTTATGATCCATGTCTTTATCCTGTCTCTTAAGTGTTGACATACTTTAAGTTCAAACCACAGGTCAGCTTCCTCTCTCAATATGCACACTGATCTTGGATAATTTTATCCTACAATGACCATCATTATGGCCATGAAGCCTAGATCCATTTCTGAATTTCATAACTTGATGCCTTTCCTTGAATGTTCCAAAAGAACTTTAAACCTTTCAGGTTAGGATAACTTAGAGGCTAAGAGTCTCTTTATCATGCTCAGTGTAAGTATGCATATATGCTCTGCAAAAATGTTAATATACTCATTCATGGAGTGTTGTTCACAACTCTGATGGGCGTGTGTTGTAATGAATAACACAGGAAATATATATGCGGTTGTGATAAGAATTTTGAGAGGGTATCGTAAACTTTAGACTTCTGTATTCAATTATTGTAGGGATTATATTGAGTTAATACACATATGGTAATTAAAACTTTGACTAGCACATTATGAGGAGTGAATCATTTTGGCTTTTGTTGTGATATCCCAAACTGAGCTAACTCTACACATCCCCAAACTGCCTATTTGTCTTGTATTCTCTGGCTCAGATTTTAACAAAGTAATTACAATATTTAATTTCCTCTATCAAGACACCTAAGTATAAGTTCAGGTCACATAGTAATTGTATTCTTCAAATATATTTTTAAGTAAAAATTTAGTGCACACATATGTTAAAAAAAAAAAAAAAAGTAATAAAATGTGTTTCTCCCATCCTAGATGACCAGTCTCACTTTCCAGAATTACACTTGGTAGTCTCTAAAATATTATTCTATAGGTTGTCACACACACAATGAACATGAATTGTCTTTTTATTTCATACACACCCACAAAATGAATGTAAATATCTCTTTCATTTTACTCAAGGCAGGGAGCATTTCTTTTTACAATTAAAATATTAACATTTCTCCTTTTAGTACTTACAAGCTCCTCAGCCTTTCTTTATCTGTCTGTGGATACTACCTTGTATAGAATCCATTTCCTCAGCTCACCTCTACTCGTGGGCAATTAGATTGTTTTACACACTCTTTCCTTGGGAGGAACCCAAGTAAGATGGTAGGCACTGAGAGAGGGCATCAGAGGGCAAACAAACTGAAAACACAATCACAGACAACTAGCCAATCTGATCACATGGAACACAACTTATCTAACTCAGTGAAACTAAGCCATGTCATGTAGGGCCACCCAAGATGGCTGGGTCATGGTGGAGAGGTCTGACAGAATATGGTCCACTGGAGAAGGCAATGTCAAACCATTTCAGTGTTCTTACCTTGAGAACTCCATGCACAGAATGAAAAGGCAAAAAGATAGGACACTGAAAGATAAACTCCTCAGGTTAGTAGGTGCCCAATATGCTGCTGGAGATCAGTGGAGAAATAATTCCAGGAAGAATGAAGGGACGGAGCCAAAGCAAAAAAAACACGCAGTTGTGGATATGACTGGTGATAGAAACAAGGTCAGATGGTGTAAAGGGCAATATGACATAGGAACCTGAAATGTTAGGCCCATGAATCAAGGCAAATTGGAAGTGGTCAAACAGGAGATGGCAAGAGTGAACGTTGACAGTCTAGGAATCAGCAAACTAAAATGGACTGGAATGGGTGAATTTAACTCAGATAACCATTATATCTGCTACTGTGGGCAGGAATCACTTAGAAAAAAATGGAGTAGCCATCATAGTCAACAAAACAGTCGAAAATGCAGTACTTGGATGCAATCTCAAAGACAACAGAAAGATCTTTATTTATTTCCAAGGCAAACTATTCATTATCATAGTAATCCAAGTCTATGCCCTGACCCGTACTGCTGAAGAAGCTGAAGCTGAGCAGTTCTATGAAGACCTACAAGACCTTTTAGAACTAACACCCAAAAAAGATGTATCTTTAATTATAGGGGACTGGACTGCAAAAGTAGGAAGTCAAGAAACATCAGGAGTAACAGACAATTTGGCCTTGGAATAGGGAATGAAGCAGGGGAAAGGCTAATAGAGTTTTTCCAAGAGAACATACTGGTCATAGCAAACACCCTTCTCTAACAATGCAAGAGAAGACTCTGCACATGGACATCACCAGATGGTCAACACTGAAATCAGATTGATTATATTCTTTACAGCCAAAGATGGAGAAGCTCACTAAAGTCAGGAAAAACAGGATCGGGAGCTGACTGTGGCTTAGATCATGAATTCCTTATTGCCAAATACAGACTTAAATTGAAGAAAGTGGGGAAAAACACTAGCCCATTCAGGCATGACCTCAGTCAAATGCCTAACAATCATACAGTGAAAGTTAGAAATAAACTTAAGGGACTAGATCTGATAGGTAGAGTGCCTAATGAACTGTGGATGGAGGTTCATGTCATTGTACAGGAGGCAAGAATCAAGATCAGACCCAAGAAAAAGAAATGGAAAAAAGCAAAATGGCTATCTGAGGAGGCCTTACAAATATCTGTGAGAAGAGAAGTAAAAAGCAAAGGAGGAAAGGAAAGATATACCATTTGAATGCAGAGTTCCAAAGAATAGCAAGGAGAGATAAGAAAGCCTTCTTCATTGATCAATGCAAAGAAATAGAGGAAAACAACAGAATGGGAAAGACTTGTGGAAAATTCTGAAAGAGATAGGAATACCAGACCACCTAACCTGCCTCTTGAGAAATCTGTATGCAGGTCAGGAAGCAACAGTTAGAACTGGACATGGAACAACAGACTGGTTCCAAATAGGAAAAGGAGTACGTCAAGGCTGTATATTGTCACCCTGCTTATTTAACTTGTATGAAGAGTCCATCATGAGAAACGCTGGACTGGAAGAAACACAAGATGGAATCAAGATTGCCGGGAGAAATATCAAAAACCTCAGATATGCAGATGACACCACCCTTATGGCAGAAAGTGAAGAGGAGCTAAAAAGCCTCTTGATGAAAGTGAAAAAGGAGAGCGAAAAAGTTAGCTTAAAGCTCAACATTCAGAAAACGAAGATCATGGCATCCGGTCACATCACTTCATGGGAAATAGATGGGGAAACAGTGGAAACAGTGTCAGACTTTATTTTTGGGGCCCCAAAATCACTGCAGATGGTAACTGCAGCCATGAAATTAAAGACGCTTACTCCTTGGAAGAAAAGTTATGACCAACCTAGATAGTATATTCAAAAGCAGAGACATTATTTTGCCACCTAAAGTCCGTCTAGTCAAGGCTATGGTTTTTCCTGTGGTCATGTATGGATATGAGAGTTGGACTGTGAAGAAGGCTGAGCACAGAAGAATTGATGCTTTTGAACTGTGGTGTTGGAGAAGACTCTTGAGAGTGCCTTGGACTGCAAGGAGATCCAACTAATCCATTCTGAAGGAGATCAACCCTGGGATTTCTTCGGAAGGAATGATGCTAAAGCTGAAGCTCCAGTACTTTGGCCACCTCATGCGAAGAGTTGACTCTGATAGTGGGAGGGATTGGGGGCAAGAGGAAAAGGGGACGACCGAGGATGAGATGGCTGGATGGCATCACTGACTCGATGGACATGAGTCTGAGTGAACTCTGGGAGATGGTGATGGACAGGGAGGCCTGGCGTGCTCCAATTCATGGGGTCGCAAAGAGTTGGACACGACTGAGCGACTGAACTGAACTGAACTGAGAGATCTCTTCAAGAAAATTAGAGATACCAAAGGAACCTTTCATGCAAAGATGGGCTCAATAAAGGACAGAAATTGTATGGACCTAGCAGGAGCAGAAGATATTAAGAAGTGGCAAGAATACACAGGAGAACTGTACAAAAATGATCTTCATGGCCTAGATGATCATGATGATGTGACCGCTCACCTGGAGCCAGACATTCTGGAATGTCAAATCAAGTGGGCCTTAGGAACAAAGCTAGTGGAAGTGACGGAATTCCAGTTGAGCTATTTCAAATCCGAAAAGATGATGCTGTGAAAGTGATTCCCTCCATATGTCAGCAAATTTGTAAAACTCAGCAGTAGCCACAGGACTGGTAAAGGTCAGTTTTAATTTCAGTCCCAAAGAAAGGCAATGCCAAAGAACTCAAACTACTGCACAATTGCATTCATCTCACATGCTAGTAAAGTAATGCTCAAAATTCTCCAAGCGAGGCTTCAACAATACATGAACCGTGAACTTTCAGATGTTCAAGCTGGATCTAGAAAAAGCAGAGGAACCCGAGATCAAATTGCCATCATCTGCTGGATCATTGAAAAAGCAAAAGAGTTCCAGGAAAATATCTATTTCTGCTTTATTGACTATGACAAAGTCTTTGGTTGTGTGGATCACAATAAACTGTGAAAAATTCTGAAAGAGATGGGAAAACCAGACCACCTGACCTGCGTCTTGGGGATCTTGTATGCAGGTCAGGAAACAACAGTGAGAACTGGACATGGAACAACAGACTGGTTCCAAATTGGTAAAGGAGTACCTCAAGGCTGTATATTGTCACCATGCTTATTTAACATATATGCACAAGCTGGAATTAAGTAGTTCCTCACAGCTATGCTGTCTCCCAGATTATAGTCCTCATTTTGCCCCAAATAAAACTTAACTTACAACTCTCATATTGTGCCCTTCTTTCAGTTGACACTTTTTTAGTCTCTATATTTTGTAATTTAAAAAAAAGTATTCATTTTTAATTTCTTGTAATAATCTTTCAAAATTTAAACCATTGAACCAACTATAATTTATTTTGTTCTGAGAATAGCACAATAATCAGCTTTTCTTTCAAAATATGATCAGATAAGTCAAACTATCCTCTAATTATTCTTCTTTTTTAAAAAGTAACAAGCCATTTCTGTATTACTATTTTTTACATGGACTTTTGACTTTTGTCTATGCTCCCCCTTTTCCTGTGAATCTTATTAATATGTTTATTCAAAACCTACAGAATTCCCACAATAATTTTGAAGTAATTTTGATCTTTACAAGCCTGAGCCTCTAGTCAAAAAGTAAATCACTTTCATAGACAAACTTATTTAAACTACTCAATAATTTTCATACTATATTGATCTGAAAATTGAATCTTTTGCTCTAATTTCAGGTTGTTCTTCTTGTGTAGCATACAAGGATGGCATCATAATATATTGCACAAGTAGTTATATTAAAACTTTTAGTTAAATTTTAACAGCCTGTGGTAAAGCATAGGATATAAATCTAAAAAGCAGACTGACAGCATCACTATAACTATATAACAGGTGAGGGATGGTGTCACTTTTTAGTCACACAGATTAGTAGAACAAATATGTAATATAAATCTTCAAAAACATATGTATTTGCAGCTAAACCCATGACGAATAACATATATATATTGAACTGAGTACTCTCTCAATTGTTTTGTACAATTAAATTTATCTTAATAGTCTAATCCCGTTTCACAAATTCATCTCAGGTCCTTCGCAGGATTTCCCTCCTGTAAAGCATTAGCTAGATAACATCAAACTCTGCTTGAATAAGTATCTAGTCAATTTGCAAGATTATTTTGTTATGGAAAAATTGATGATCAAAAGATGAAAGCCCTATTGTCACTGTGATGGGGAGGAAAACATGTCTAATTAAACTTTCATTTAATTTTAACATTTATGTTTTTAAGATGGATCCTCTCAATCCTGACGTTAAATGAATGTGAATATTCTACAGTTCCCACATCTCTTTCTTTTTATTTGTTGTGTGTTTATGTATTTCCATTCTCTACCCTCTTTCCCAATTTATTTACACCTCTCAATTTACGTCTTTTACTTAAGATGCCAGCAGCTCTTTCAACACAATATATACTTCTTTCATCATCATTGTCCAATCACCACTTCAATTGATAAACTTGTAATTTCTTGGAATATCCGTATAGTGTCATCACTTTAAAAAAATATAAGCATCTTTTCTCTTTCATTTCATTTTATTCCTTAAACATAAGAATCAGGATTGTTGAATACTCTTTCTCCTTTCTTTGTTAGTATTTTTAAAATAAATATTATCTCATAATTTTTCCTTCAGTGATTCTGGTAATTTCACCATAATACATCCAAACTTTGTTGAACTTCAATATTTGTCTCTCTGGGACCCAATATTCTCATTCTAATTATTGCTATATATTTTCCTTTTATTTGAAGAAAACATCGTTAGTATATATTTAACTATATTTTTATCCTTATTTTATTCCTTTCTAAAGCAATTCATTTAAAGGTTTCATGTATCTTCTTGCACCTTCTCTGCCACCACTTAAATCATTTTCCTTACTAAATCACGAATGATCTTTCTAAGATATAAACATATAAATAACTAACTGGGAACAGTGGTTTACCTATTTGAATAAGTGAAATTAGGATTTTGGAACTGTCAGATACAAATTGGCAACTGCCATTGGTATTTGTCATTTACATCTACAAGGATTGAATCATACGCTGCTTCAATTGCTGGATTTTAAAACCCTCTGAAAGGAGATCAAGATGGAGAGCACAAATAAGGCACTCTGTACTCTGGAAAAAACTTAGAGAACAGGTCTTCAGATAGATATTTTCAGCTTATTTTTATAAGCTCAATTCCTTTATCTCCTTATATCTTAAAAGCATTAAAATCCTTCATGATATCTACTCCTCATGAGTTATAGAAATCTTCTGCTAAAAATTATGTACTTGATTGTATGTACTTCTCCTTCATCAAAATCAAATATATACTGACTTTCCCTCTGCCTCTTTGGAGCAGTTTCTCAGCGCTATCTGAGATGCTGTCTCCCTGCTACAATCCTCATTTTGCCCCAAGTAAAACTTGACTTACAACTCTCACATTGTGCACTTTTTAAGGTGGCAGAAGCTTGCAAGGAAAAGGTAATAAAAATACTCTATTATCCTTGAATTCTGACCAAAATGTTTTGTATTTATGTAAGGCAGGAGAAATATCAATAACCTCAGATAGGCAGATGACACCACCCTTATGGCAGAAAGTGAAGAGAAACTAAAAAGCCTCTTGATGAAAGTGAAAGAGGAGAGTGAAAATGTTGGCTTAAAGATCAACATTCAGAAAACGAAAATCATGGCATCTGGTCCCATTACTTCATGGGAAATAGATGGGGAAACAGTGTCAGACTTTATTTTTTTGGGCTCCAAAATCACTGCAGATGGTAACTGCAGCCATGAAATTAAAAGACGCTTACTCCTTGGAAGGAACGTTATGACCAACCTAGATAGCATATTCAAAAGCACAGAGATTACTTTGCCAACAAAGGTCCGTCTAAGTCAAAGTTATGGTTTTTCCAGTAATCATGTATGATGTGAGAGTTGGACCAAAAAGAAGGCTGAGCACTGAAGAATTGATATTTCTGAACAGTGGTGTTGGAGAAGACTCTTGAGAGTCCCTTGGACTGCAAGGAGATCAAACCAGTCAATCTTAAGGGAAGTCAGTCTTGAATCTTCTTTGGAAGGACTGATGTTGAAGCTGAAACTCCAATACTTTTTGACCATCTGATGCGAATAACTCATTGGAAAAGACGATGATGCTGCGAAAGATTAAAGGTGGGAGGAGAAGGGGATTGCAGAGGATGAGATGGTTGGATGGCATCACTATTTCAATGGACATGAGTTTTAGCAATCCCTGGGAGATTGTGGGTGACAGGGAAGCCTGGTGTACTGCAATCCATGGGGTTGCAAAGAGTTGGACATGACTGAGCAACTGAACAGCAACAGCTACTGAAAGAAAACTATGACCTTAATTTTTGTCATCCTCATATGTTGGGTTGAAAAGCAGGTTGAGATAAAAGAAGGAAAAAAAAAAGGTTAATTTGGAATTTTTTTTTCTTTTTATGACAGTCCTATACACAGACTCTGAAATATCAAATGTCTTTTCCTCTCTCTTTTAGGTGAACTATATTTTTAAATGTCTTACTGAAATCAGAAGGACATTTAAATTAGAACTTGGCAGTGATTTTGCAGTTGAAAACCTACATTTGAGTTCTGTCACTCCTACTTCTATCTCTACAACTTGACTCAATTTATTTAGAACTTTTCTTATACAAATTTTTTAAAAATAAAGGTTAATTATCTGTACCATCTGTACATCATAGGCTTATTGCATGGATTAAACTAAATATAGCATAATTTAATTCAGTTCAAAGAAATGCAGTAAACAAAAATTTATTGAGAGCCTACTAGTGTAGGAATTTGTAAGTTTAAATAAAAAGTCACACTCTTTGCCATCATGGCCACCACACCCCACACTCTCTTATCTGGGTAAAACAGACAGGTTTAGCAAACTGATTTTTAAGAATATATTATCATTTTACTATGATAGTGGATCTTATAGAACTATCTTTAAGTTTGAGTGGTAACTTACATTTACAAACTCAAACTAAGATTTCTCCCAAGAGAAGGAACTATATATATGTACACATAAATCAATTAATATACTCTGAGTAATGTAGCTGTCAACAGTTTTGAACCAGTTTTTGAGAAATGTTTCTTCTTTAAGGAAAGCAAGTAGAAAAACTACTTAGGAAGCTAAATAGCATGATGATACTAAGTAAAAATGAAGTCAAATAACAGACATATGACCTGAAAGAACATTCCCAGCCCATCATAGTGAAAAGACACAGAATTCTCTTTAAAGAACTTGCACTCATAGACTAGCTCTAGAAGTTGAAAATAAGTTGTAACTAACCAATTTTTTTAAAATTATACATACCTTGTGTGCAGATATATAGTGAGTTAATTCAATTCATTAAGCATCAGGCATCCTGCTATCTATCTCGCTGATTACAAAGGTTAATAAGAAAACACTCTGCCTTAAATGCAGAGCCCTCATCAGAAATAACAACATGATTACAATAGGAATTGTCATGCAATAGCAAGAGTAAGTACAGGATTTTATGTTTTTTTTAATTTAATTTTTTTTTTTTTTTCTTGCCAAAGGAGCACTGGAAAAATCCTGCGAGAGGAAGTAATTCAAACAAATCTTTCAATGAGTTTATTTGAACTAGAAGATACCCAGGGAGGAAAAATTCAGTTGAGGTCAGTCCCTTAGCCGTGTCCGACTCTTTGCGATGCCATGAATGGCAGCACACCAGGCCTCCCTGCCCATCACCAACTCCTGGAGATCACTCCGACTCGCGTCCATCGAGTCAGTGATGCCATCCAGCCATCTCATCCTCTGTCGTCCTCTTCTCCTTCTTTCCCCAATCCCTCCCAGCATCAGAGTCTTTTCCAATGAGTCAACTCTTTGCATGAGGTGGCCAAAGTCCTGGAGTTTCAGCTTCAGCATCATTCCCTCCAAAGAAATCCCAGGGCTGATCTCCTTCAGGATGGACTGGTTGGATCTCCTTGCATTCTAAAGGACTCTCAAGAGTCTTCTCCAACACCGCAGTTCAAAAGCATCAATTCTTCAGCGCTCAGCTTTCTTTACAGTCCAACTCTCACATTCATACATGACCACTGGAAAAACTATAGCCTTGACTAGACGGATCTTTGTTGGCAAAGTAATGTCTCTGCTTTTCAATATGTTATCTAGATTGGTCATATCTTTTCTTCCAAGGAGTAAGTCTTTTAATTTCGTGGCTGCCATCACCATCTGCAGTGATTTGGGAGCCCCCCAAAAATAAAGTCTGCCACTGTTTCCACTGTTTCCCCATCTATTTCCCATGAAGTGATGGAACCAGATGCCATGATCTTCATTTTCTGAATGTTGAGTTTTAAGCCAACTTTTTCACTCTCCACTCTCACTTTCATCAAGAGGCTTTTTAGTTCCTCTTCACTTTCTGCCATAAGGGTGGTGTCATCTGCATATCTGAGGTTATTGATATTTCTCCCGGCAGTCTTGATTCCAGCTTGTGCTTCTTCCAGTCCAGCATTTCTCATGATGTACTCTGCATATAAACAGGGTAACAATATACAGCCCTGACGTACTCCTTTTCTATTTGGAACCAGTCTGTTGTTCCATATCCAGTTCTAACTGTTGCTTTCTGACCTGCATATAGGTTTCTCAAGAGGCAGGTCAGGTGGTCTGGTATTCCCATCTCTTTCAGAATTTTCCACAGTTTATTGTGATTCATACAGTTAAAGGCTTTGGCATAGTTAATAAAGCAGAAATAGATGTTTTTCTGGAACTCTCTTGCTTTTTCCATGATTTCCTGGACTTGAAGTTCTAAATATTCCCACCAAATAAAACATAACTCTCAACTTCTATGTTGTTGCTATTTTTTAAATTGACAGTTTTGGCAACTGACAAAGAGGTAAAGAGTAGATTCCTCTCCTTTGCCTGAACTCTAAGATGATCTGTAGCCTTGGTACCAGCAGAGGCCCCTTGTGCCCATCCACCTCCTCAAGGAGTCCAGAATGAATTGATTGAGTCTCTCCTCATTCTTGGATATTCTGTATTGGTTGATGATCCTGAGCTGTCTTTGGTGAGAGCAAAGGTTATCTTTGAAACTTGGTTTAGACACTGGATGCTCAGTTTAGACACTGGATGGGATATCCTCAGTATTTAGGCACTGGGAAGACTCAGTTTGGATACTAAGTGGTAGAAAGTCTCAGTTTAGAATGAATTTATGCTGAGATATCTGGCCAGCAATTATTGGGGACAGTTAGGCTAATGGGGCTGACTTCTTCAGCTCAACCCCACTGTGGAGATTCCAGAACTCTTTATATAAAAGTAATTAGAAGGACTGATGCTGAGGCTGAAATTCCAATACTTTGGCCACCTCACACGAAGAGTTGACTTATTGGAAAAGACCCTAATACTACGAGGGACTAGGGGCAGGAGGAGAAGGGGATGACGGAGGATGAGATGGTTGGATGGCATCACCGATTTGATGCACATGAGTTTGAATGAACTCTGGGAGTTGGTGATGGACAAGGTGGCCTGGCATGCTGTGATTCATGAGGTTTCAGAGTCGGACACGACTGAGTGACTGGACTGAAGTGAACTGAAAAGCAATATTGCATAGGCATCTGGAATGTTAGGTCCATGAATCAAGGCAAATGGAAGTGGCCAAACAGGATATGGCAAGAGTGAACATCAACATTTTAGGAATCAGCAAACTACTGACTGTTAGCAAAATACCGAATGGGTGAATTTAACTCAGATGACCATTATATCTACTACTGTGGGAAAGAATCCCTTGGAAGAAACGGAATAGCCATTATAGTTAACAAAAGAGTCCAAAATTCAGTACTTGGATACAATCTCAAAAATGGCAGAATTATCTCTATTCATCTCCAAGGCAAACTGTTAGGTAGTTAGAATAGGAAAAAGGAGTCCAGAATGGTGGCTAAAAGACAAGGAAGGGAAAAACCTGTGAAAGTAGAGCAAAGGAAGATCTGAGAACCAGAGTGAGGAACTCAGGTAGAAAAAACAGCACTCCTGCCTAGCCCAATTTACATAGGGCAAGCCCAGGGGGAGGGAAAAAAAAAAAAAGTATAAAGAGAGGAGCTAAAGGGCCGGTAGTCTCTCACTTGTGTGCTCTCTTTCTCTCTCTTTTCTTCACGTCTTTTGGGTTAGCATGCCCTCACGCCTTGAGAATATATTTTCTTTAATTTTCTAAATAAAACTGAGCTGTATTGCAGAGCTGTAACACTGATCTGTCTGAGAGCTTTAACACCAATCTGTCTGAGAGCTGAGACATTGTCTGTTTGAGAGGTGAGACATGCCGAGGGCTTTAATGTCCATTTCTTCAAATTTTTGTTGTGATGAGACAGATCCAAGGAAATTACACATTACCCCGACATCTATGGTGCTGTGACCTGGATTTAACCTGGCTGAAACAACCTCCACGTGGCTGAGTGTGAAGAAAACCCAGTGCAGGGGAAATGACAAGAAGCCCATCGTGCTGGAAACTGGGACAGTGAAAACTGATCACAGCTGAAAGCTCACGTGGCTCAGTCTCAGATTCGAGAAGACCTCCAGTTAAGGTAGGAGGTCCTCACTCCTATGGTTGGAGGGACATATACCTAACGAAATCTTAATTCCTTTACAATCTCTCATTTCTTGTTTCCTTGAACCCACCTCCCCACTCCCCAGCCATGAACAGGTGAGTAGAGGGTGGAACTGAGGGACTCTGGAGAGGCTACTCCTTGGTATGTCCCAAAGGCACTATCTGCTGAGCCCTAGTAGCTGTTATCCAAGCCAGTGGGTGTTCTTCTGTGCTTAATCTTCTTTGTGCCAAGGATCAGGCCAATGAAAACTGTGAGCACAGGTCAGGTATTTAGCAGATTTTCTGGCAGGCTATGAAGGGGATTTCTTGGCACATTTTTCTCACTGTGTTTTCCTCCCGTCCTTCAGCTCCTCTCTGCTGGGACTTGAGCTCAGCCAAAACGCAGGATCCTTGGCTTCAGGACATAGTGAAGCTCATGCTCTGATGTCTCATTGCAAAAATTCAGTGAGAGACACAGCAATAGGTAACAGATGGATTTGTTAAGATCCAGAGAAAAGCACCCTCTGCAAGGTGTGGGCGATTGTAGAGGGCAAATGCTTTGGCCATGGAATGTGGTCTGGCTAGGTTTTGTGAGTAGGTAATTCTCATACTAATGAGTAGGAGGATCATCGCAACCATTGGGGAACCACCCACTTATCCATCTTTTGACAGTGCCTTGGAGCTGTCCTGCCACGTATGGGTGTATCATTTAGCTAACAGATTGGGGATTAAGATTCACTTGAATTTGACTTGTCATCTTGGACCCATCTGATTTTAATCGGTTTATGTTATGTCCTTGAACTATGTCATTCTTTCAAAAGTTGTGCCTGCCCACTTCCCTCCTGTTTCATGCTCTTCTCCTGAGCCCTGTACAGGCCTACAATGTTGCCTCTACAATCTTCTGGAGGGATAACCAGAAAATTGCTGGCCCTTGGGAGGGAAATGCTGTATAATATCCAGTCTCTCTACATATAATATCCAATCTCTCTAGATATTCAGGCCTTCATCTTCCATCTTTCCTACAACATGTGCAATATCAGCATCTCTCAGAGAACCCGCTAGGGCAGGCGACAGGCACACAATACCTGCTATAAGTCCATCTGTTGGCATCCCTTCAAGGGCAATTGGGCTTCTAGGGATAATGTTTGCCACACTGGGAGTTAGCCCTGAAGGCCATTTGGGCCCAAACCCTTACCATCCTTCTCTTAAAGTTACAAACATACCCGCAGATTAAATCTCCAATCCACTTTTATGGAACATCTGGTGTGTTGCCTCTTACCAATTTGTTCTTAAACCACTTACAAATCCTACAACCAAGACTCTGCCTCTTGCTCCATCCTGCTTATTATTAAAATACTCTAAGGGTTTCCCTGGTGGCTCAGAGGGTAAAGTGTCTGCCTGCAGTGCAGGAGACCGAGTTCGATCCCTGGTTTGGGACGATCCCCTGGAGAAGAAAATGTCAACCCGCTCCACTATTCTTGCCTGGAGAATCCCATGGACGGAGGAGCCTGGTAGGCTACAGTCCACTCCATGGTGTCGCAAAGGGTTGGACACGAATTCACTTTCACTTTCACTTTAATGCCTCTATCAGTACCAAATGACCCACTCTTTGTTATTATTTCTGTTATTACCTAAAGTGAGTCTATGACAATGAAATGTTTACCATTGGAAACACCCTAAGCTGCTCTTATGGAGGATTAGAGGAGGAACTCAGTGACTTACATTCCCTCAGAGCAGTAAGAGGATAAGGCTTATGGCTGCTTCACCAGGGTCCCAGTCTCAGGACACAGGCTTGGATTGCTTTACATCATGATATCTGTTCCCATCTGTGATGAACAAACTGGCAATGAGTTAAGATTACAACCCCTTAATCCTACCTAGCACTGGTCACTCTTGAGACCTTGGGTTTTGTCCAAGTCCAGTCCTGGAGTCCCAGGAGGTTGACCTGCCTTGACCTGCCTAGGAATCTGGTCCTCGAAATGTTGTCACACCTCAACCTGCTAGGGGAACCACCAGTCCAGGGGTCCCAGCAGATCATCACACCTTTACTTGCCCAGGGACCCAATTCTCAGGAGGCTGACCTGCCTCAGCCTGCCCAGGGATTCAATATCCAGGAGGCTGTCACACCTCAGCCTGCCTGGGGATCTGCACCCTGACCTGAGGATGCCTGGCTCTCAGGTTGCAACTATATTGGGTAAGATAAGCTTCAGAAAGACTCACGGCTAAGGAATTCCACCCATAGGAATAGAAGGAAGCCATTACTTGTGGGACTGTGACTAGTCTCAGCAATAACTCAGGAGCTCAATGAGAACCCAATTGCCTTTCTGGAAATGCTAAAAGAGGCCCTCCAAAAGTTTACCAATCTTGATTTAAACTCTTACAAGGGACAGGTGATTTTAAAGGACAAATTCCTGTCCCAGTATGCATCGGATATCAGAATAAATTTACAACAGCTACAGCAGCAGGACCCTGCTGCCTCTTTAGATGAGATGGTCCAGACAACCACCAATACCCTCTATAACAGGAGAAGGAGGTCAAGGCTCAGGGAGAGGGAGAAAAGAAAGAGATAAGGCATACCCAGATGCTGGCCACCCTCCAGGGAAGCCCAATGGCAAACCCTGAGTCCTTGAAGGACAAGGCACAAGGCAAATGCCTAAACTGTAGACAGGTGGGACATTGGGCCAAAGAGTGCCCAAACAGTGACAAGTCTCCTAAAACGGCTTGCTATGAAGGCCATCAACTGGGACATTGGGTGACACTCTGTCCTCAGGACCCAAGAACCTCCAACTCAAGCTCCAAGCCTTCCAACATGGTTCAACAAGACTGAGGCAGCCTGCTTCAGCCAGCCTGCCTGTAATGATAACCATCACTGGACTGAAGCCAAGGATGCAACTGAATGTGGCAGGTAGGCCTGAGAATTTCTTGGTTGGCATGGGGGCTACTTACTCTGTCCTGACCTCCTACTCCAAAGTCTTCTCCTCCCAAACCTGTACCATTTTGGGTGCTACAAGAAAAACAACTACTGAAAGATTCACCCCAGCACTTCTTTTTTTGCTGAGATGGACAAATATTTCCCCACCAGTTTCTAGTGGTCCGTGACTGTGCTCTTCCCTTATTGGGAAAATATATCTCCACGCCTTTGAAATCTTGCAATTATTGCACTCCTGACAGAAGATGCTTTAAAACTCTCTATTGGGGGGCAATCTAACTATTTTTACCAGCCACCAAGTGAAACAACTCTTAAATGGGAGAGGCCATTTATGGATGCCTGATCAAAGAATCCTCAGATATCAAATTGTGCTGATGGAAAATCCAGGCCTCATTATATTCCCTTATATGGTTCCTAACCCAGCCACCCTCCTGCTTACTCCCGAGGGCTCTCTCCCCTTTCACTCTTGCCTAGAAACCTTGAACCACTGGAGAAAACCCTGGGAGGGATTGTCAGAAGATCCTCTGACCAATCCTAAGGAAACATGGTACACTGATGGAAGCAGTTTGTCTTGGATGGAAAAAAGAAGAGCCGGATATGCAGTAGTCTCCAATTTTGAGACCATAGAGGCTAAACCTTTGCCACCAGGTACTTCAGCCCAATTAGCTGAGTTCATAGCCCTGACTCGAGCTTTAGAGCTGAGAAAGGGAAAAAATAGCCATTTACAGTGACTCCAAGTATGCCTTTCTGATGCTACATGCACATGCTGTTATTTGGAAAGAAAGTGGCCACTTGACCACCCAAGGGTCCCCAATCAAATATGGTGATCAAATTCTTAGGCTTTTGGAGGCAGTACATCTGTCCACCAAAGTTTCAGTTTCCCACTGTAAAGGACACCAAAAAGGGAGCATGGAAGTGGCACAAATGAACCAAGTAGCTGATTAGGCAGCTAAGAGAGCAGCATCACAGAATAATGATCTTCTAGGGGTTACCATCTTAGTTCCAGAGACTAATTTTCCAGAAACTCCTTTATATACTGAAAGGGAGATGCTTAAAGCTAAGAGTTAGGGCTTTTAAGATGATCATATGGGGCGGTTTCAAAAGGAGATACTCCTTGTTCTGCCTGGAAACCTATAATGGAAGTTGGTTAATTCCTTATATGCCACCACTCATTTAGGGGAAAAGGCTCTCCAAAGATTGCTAGAAAGGTGCTTCAGAGGAACAGGCCTCCAAACAACTATAAGATAAGTGGTCTCCTCTTGTCCCATTTGTCAGTTAAGCAATCCCCAAGGAGCTTGAAGACCACTATAAATTAAAAATGGGACATCATTTACTTATGAGGTCAACGAAGGGGTCTCTAAAGCATTGGGCATTGCTTATTATCTTCATTGTACCTCGAGGCCTCAGTCTTCAGGAAAAATAGAAAGAGCCAATTAAGTCTGAAAATCAGTGATAAAAAAGATAACCCAGGAGACCTCCCTGGGATGAAAGGAAGCTTTAGCAATAGCTCTCCTCCACACCTATATTGCCCCTAAGGAACAGGTTGGTCTTAGTCCTTAAGAGATGCTATGTGAGATATTTTTTGCTTATGTCAATGACCTCTTCCTAAATCCAGAAGCTCAGACCCTTCAGGCTTGTATCATGACCATTGGTCAATTCCAACAGGACACACACTTATGGGGTATGAAAGAGGACCCAAAACTTTCTAAGGAGTCACCAATATATGCTTCAGGGACTCAAGTCCTAATTAAAGTCTGGAAAGATGGGTCCCCAAAGGCACAGCTCCAGCCCACATAGAAGGGCCCCTATACCCTGCAATACTTTCTATCCACAGCAATCAAAGTACTAAGACATGACTTTTGGATTCACTACTCAAGAGTCAAGCCATGGAAGAAAATAGAAGAGGACAGTCAATACACCTGTGAGCCCCTGGGAGATCTCAGATACCTATTCAGGACTACAAATGAGTGCCATTCTAATGAACACCCTCAAAATTTAGTTTCTGGGTATCATATTTCTCAGGATAGCTCTAAAGAGCCAACACAGCTTGGGAGAGTTTGTACTCCAAAATAGACAGGAGATAGAACTTCTGATCCCTGAACAAGGATGGACTTGAGCCATCTTGAATGAGACTCATTTTTTTCCTAGGTTAATACCTCCAGCTAAGTTAAAGAAAGTCTCACAGTCCACAAGAAAATCATTCAGACCCTATAGAATCTAAAAGAACTAGCTGGAGAGTTCTTGGTGTGGCTACAGTCTCTCCTTGGGGATCTTCCTGGTAATGGGAATTTGGAGTTGCCTAACTGGGCATGGAAAAACAAACTGGTTCCAAATAGGAAAAGGAGTACGTCAAGGCTGTATATTGTCACCCTGATTATTTAACTTATATGCAGAGTCCATCATGAGAAACGCTGGGCTGGAAGAAGTACAAGATGGAATCAAGATTGCCGGGAGAAATATCAATAACCTCAGATATGCAGATGACACCACTCTTATGGAAAAAAGTGAAGAGGAACTTAAAAGCCTCTTGATGAAAGTAAAAGAGGAGAATGAAAAAGTTGGCTTAAAGCTCAACATGAAAACTAAGATCATGGCATCTGGTCCTATCACTTCATGGGAAATAGATGGGGAAACAGTGGAAACAGTGTCAGACTTTACTATTGGGGGCTCCAAAATCACTGCAGATGGCGATTGCAGCCATGAAATTAAAAGACGCTTACTTCTTGGAAGGAAAGTTATGACCAACCTAGACAGCATAAAAGCAGAGACATTACTTTGCCAACAATGGTCTGTCTAGTTAAGGCTATGGTTTTTCCAGTAATCATTTATGGATGTGAGAGTTGGACTGTGAAGAAAGCTGAGTGATGAAGAATTGATGCTTTTGAACTGTGTTGTTGGAGAAGACTCCTGAGAGTCCCTTGGACTGCAAGGAGATCCAACTGGTCCATTCTAAAGGGAGATCAGTCCTGGGTGTTCTTTGGAAGGAATGATGCAATAGCTGAAACTCCAGGACTTTGGCCACCTCATGTGAAGAGTTGACTCATTGGAAAAGACTCTGATGCTGGGAGGGATTGGGGGCAGGAGGAGAAGGGGACGACAGAGGATAAGATGGCTGGATGGCATCACTGACTCGATGGACGTGAGTTTGAGTGAACTCTGGGAGTTGGTGTTGTACAGGAAGGCTTGGCGTGCTGTAATTCATGATGTCGCAAAGAGTCAGACATGACAGAGTGACTGAACTGAACTGAACTGAACTGATTGCCCCTACATATCAATCATTTCAGATATGCAGATGACACCACCCTTATGGCAGAAAGTGAAGAGGACTAAAAAGCCTCTTGATGAAAGTGAAAGAGGAGAGTGAAAAAGTTGGCTTAAAGCCCAACATTTAGAAAACGAAGATCATGGCATCTGGTCCCATCACTTCATGGGAAATAGATGGGGAAACAATGGAAACGGTGTCAGACTTTATTTTGGGGGACTCCAAAATCACTGCAGATGGTGATTTCAGCCATGAAATTAAAAGACACTCCTTGGAAGAAAAGTTATGACCAACATAGACAGCATATTAAAAAGCAGAGACATTACTTTGCCAACAAAAGTCCACCTATTCAAAGCTATGGTTTTTCCAGTAGTCATGTTTGGATGTGAGAGTTGGACTATAAAGAAAGCTGAGCACTGAAGAATTGAATTTTTGAAACTGTGATGTTGTAGAAAACTCTTGAGAGTCCCTTGGACTGCAAGGAGATCTAATCAGTCTATCCTAAAGGAAATCAGTCCTGAATATTCATTGGAAAGACCAATACTGAAGCTGAAACTCCAATACTTTGGCCACCTCATGTGAAGAACTGATTCATTGGAAAGGACTCTGAATATGGGAAAGAAGGGGATGACAGAGGATGAGATGGTTGGATGGCATCACCAACTAAATGGACATGAGTTTGAGTAAACTCCGGGAGCTGGTTATGGACATGGGAGCCTGGCATACTGCAGTCCTTGGGGTCGCAAAGAGTTAGACACAACCGAGTGACTGAATTGAACTGAACTGAAAAGCTCCTTCTAAAACTCCTCTAATACAAAACCTGTTGATTGAATCTTTAATGAAAACAGAGTCAAATGTATAAAAGTGGATGAAATTGAGATACAAATATATAAAATAAGTATACCTCAATGGACTTAATAAAGTTGCATCTCTTGGTTACCCCTCTTGTTTCTTTGGGGGCTATTTCCCCTGTGCGGTATTAGAAGACAAGACATAATTTCCATTAAGAAAATATTAACTGAACGTAGGAACCAGTGCCTCCCCCTGTGGCTCACTCGATAAACAGTTTGCCTACAATGTAGGAGAACTGGGTTCAGTTCCTGGTTTAGCAAGATCCCCTGGAGAAGGAAATGACAACCTAGTCCAATATTCTTGCCTGTGGAATTCCGTGGACAGAGGAGCCTGGTGGGCTACAGTCCTTGGGGTCCCAAAAAGTCCAACATGACTGAGTAACACTTTCACTTTCACTAACTAATAGAGCTACCTGAGCAGTGTGTGTGTCTGTTTGTCACTCAGTCATGTCTGACTCTCTGTAACTCCATGGACTTTAGCCCACCAGGCCCCTCTGTCCATGGAATTCTTCAGGTAAGAATGTTGGAATGGATGGCCATTCCCTTCTTCTGGGGAACTCCTTGACCCAGAGATTGAATCCAGATCTCCTGCATTGCAGACAGATTTTTATCTTCTGAGCCACCATGGAATGCCTACCTGAGTCACACTAAATACATAAAAACTGAAAACAAACATACAAGGGTTAACAAAATAAAAATAGTAATTTTGCTTTGGGTTTAATTTATAAACTTAGAAAGGCCTTTGCTGAATGCCACATAGAAACCTTCGATACATAAATTAAACTCTAAAATCCTAGGACACACAATTCCTAAAACAAATTTCAGTTTAGTTAAAAATCTTGTCACTGATTTTCCTGTTGTTAGGTGACAGAACTGTTCTTTGGGGGCTACCAACTGTCTTTCTCTTGCAAATCTCAAACCAAACTCTAAATAAATACAAGCAAACAAGACCTGAAACCAGGGGAAAAAGTGGCAGTTTTAAAATTCGAACTACTGGGGATCCTCCCTCAGGCTAACCTTATAGAGAGTAAGCCTTAGTTATCTGCGCAAGCAGCCTTAATGTACTCTGTAAACTAGTTAATTTATATTGTAATACCTAGTTCATTACTAAGCTTTTAAGTAAAGCCATGAGATCTCGTTTGCCTGCTTATGCCTATATATACATTATACATATGAGATATCTTTACTTCTAAAAGGTACTATCAAAACTGAATTTATAATAAGCTCTATTTAGTTTTAGTAAAAAAAGTTTACATTTAAAGAGACTGGCCAAAATGAATTTTAAATTCATGTGACTGAGGAAATATTCAGTATTAAGTTGATGTATGTGTGTGGGGATTAATTCACTTGAGTCCTATTTGATTCTTTGCAATCCTATGGACAGCAGTGGCCAGGCTTCTCTGTTCATGGGATTCTCCAAGAATGAATACTGGCATGAGTTGCCATTCTCTCCTCCAGGGCATCTTCCTGACCCATAGATCAAACCTGTGGTCTCTTATGTCTTCTGCATTGGCAGGTGGGCTCTTTACCACTAGTGCCTTCTGGCAAGCCCTGACACACACACACACACACACACACACACACACACACACACACACACATATATACAAGGCTGTATATGTCTATCAGTTCAGTTCAAGTTCAGTCGCTCAGTTGTGTCTGACTCTTTGCCACCCCATGGACTGCAGCATGCCAGGCTCCCGTGTCCATAACCAACTTCTGGAGTTTACTCAAGCTCATGTCCATTGAGTCAGTGATGCCATCCAATCATCTCATCCTCTGTCATTGCCTTCTTCTCCTGCCCTCAGTCTTTCTGAGCATTAGGGTCTTTTTAAATGAGTCAACTCTTTACATCAAGGGGCCAAAGTATTATAGTTTCAGCTTCAACATCAGTCCTTCCAATGAACACCCAGGACTGATCTCCTTTAGGATGGACTGGTTGGATCTCCTTGAAGTCCAAGGGACTCTCAAGAGTCTTTGCCAACACCATATAGCTCAAAAGTATTAGTTCTTCAGCAGTCAACTTTCTTAATAGTCCAACTCTCACATCCATACGTGACTACTGGAAAAACCATAGCCTTGACTAGATGGACTTTTGTTGGCAAGGTAATGTCTCTGCTTTTTAACATGCTGTCTAGATTGGTTATAGGAGTAGTGTCTTTTTATTTCATGTAGCTGCCAAGGAGTAACTTCCAAGGAGTAAGCGTCTTTTTATTTGATGGCTGCAATCACCATCTGCAGTGATTTTGGAGCCCCCCAAAATAAAGTTTGCCATTGTTTCCACTGTTTCTCCATCTATTTGCCATGAAGTGATAGGACCAGATGCCATGATCTTTGTTTTCTTAATGTTGAGCTTTAAGCCAACTTTTTCACTCTCCTCTTTCACTTTCATCAAGAGGCTCTTTAGTTCTTCAATTTCTGCCCTAAAGGTGGTGTCATCTGCTTATCTGAGATTATTGATATTTCTCCCAGCAATCTTGATTTCACCTTGTGCTTCATCCAGCCCAGTGTTTCACCAGCACATGTCTACATATATATAGACACAAGGCAGTACATGTCTATATAGCCTTCTCTGATATATATATATATATATATATATATATATATATATATGTGAAGTGAAGTGAAGTGAAGTCACTCAGTCATGTCTGACTCTTTGTGACCCCGTGGACTTTAGCCCACCAGGCTCCTCCATCCATGAGATTCACCAGGCAAGAATACTGGAGTGGGTTGCCATTTCCTTCTCCAGGGGATATCTTCCCAACCCAGGGATTGAACCCAGGTCTCCCACATTGCAGGCAGATGCTTTAACCTCTGAGCCACCAGGGAAGCACCTCTATACATATACACACACATATATAGTATATACATACATATATACACACATATATAGAGACAGCCTTGACATACTCTTTTCCCAGTTTTGAACCAATCTGTTGTGCCATGCCCAGTTCTAACTGTTGAGATGTAAATGTTCTACCTGATCTTCCTAGATTGTTCTGTGTCTGTGTGTTTGATTGTTGACGTTTTAGGAAACTTGGCCTTGAGAGTAAACTCTAAATTTAGGTTATATCCTCCCGCATTCATGTTTGGGAAAGTCTTTTACATCTTGTTGGTCTGAATTTCTGTTGAGATATATTTAATTGGTAGCCAAATGATGGATGAGTAAATATAAGCATATTGTACAAGCTTATTATTAAGCCAGATGCACAAGCTGAATTTGGGAAAGGCAGAGAACCAGAGATCAAATTGCTAACATTAGATTATTAGAAAGTAAGGAAATTCCAGAAATTATCTATTTCTTCAATCATGTGTATCACAATAAACTGTGGAAAATTCTTAAAGAGATGTGAATGCCAGATGACCTTACCTGTCTCATGAGAATCCTGTATGCAAGTCAAGAAGCAAGAGTTGGAACTGGACATGGAACAACAGACTGGTTAAAAATTGGAAATGAAGTACATCAGGGCAGTATATTGTCACCTTGCTTATTTAACTTATATACAGAGTACATCATGTAAAAAGCCAGGCTGGATGAAGCACAAGCTGGAATCAAGATGGCCAGGAGAAATATCAATAACCTCAGATATGCAGATGACACCATCCTTATGGCAGAAAGTGAAGAAGAACTAAAGAGCCTCTTGATGAGGGCAAAAGAGGAGAGTGAAAAAACTGGCTTAAAACTCAACATTCAGAATTTTAATGGCATCTGGTCCCATTACTTCATGGCAAATAGATGGGGGAAATGTGGAAGCAGTGACAGATTCGATTTTCTTGAGCTCCAAAAATCACTGCAGGTCGTGACTGCAGCCCCGAAATTAAAATACACTTGCTCCATAAAAAGAAAGAAAGTTAATATAAACCTAGATATTATATGAAAAAGCAGAGACATAACTTTGACATGAAGGCAAAACTATGGTTTTCCCAGTAATCATGTACTGAAGAGAGATTTGGGCCATAAAGAAAACTAAGTGCTGAAGAATTGTTGCTTTTGAACTGTGGTGTTGAAGAAGACCCTTGGACTGCAGGGAGATCAAACCAGTCAATCCAAAAGGAAGTCAACCCTGAATATTCATTGTAAGGACAGATGCTGAAGCAGAACCTCCAATACTTTTAATACCTGATTCAAATAACTGACACATTGGAAAGGACCATGATGCTGTGAAAGATTGAAGTCAGGGAAAGAAAGACGTGACAGAGGATGAGATGGCAGAAAGTCGATGAATGGCATCACAGACTCAATGAACAGGAATTTGAGCAAACTCCAGGAGATAGTGAAGGACAGGGAAGTCTGGTGTCCTGCATTCCATGGGCCACAAAGAGTTTAACATGACTTAGCTACTAAACAGTTAGAACTCTGGTTCTAACTGTTACTTCTTGACATGCATACAGATTTCTCAGGAGGCAGGGAAGGTGGTCTGGTATTCCCATCTTTTTAAGAATTTTCCACAGCTTTTTGTGATCCACACAGTTAAAGGCTTTGGTATAGTCAATAAAGCAGAAGTAGATATTTACAGTAGATATTTAAAGTACAAGTAGAAGTGAAGGTAAATTGGAAATGGTCAAACAGCAGATGGCAAGAGTGTACATCGACATTCTAGGAATCAGTGAACTAAAATGGACTAAAATGGGTGAATTTAACTCAGATGACCATCATATCTACTACTGAGGGCAAGAATCCCTTAGAAGAAATGGAGTAGCCCTCATTGTCTACAGAAGATTCTGAAATGCACTCCTTGGGTGCAGTCTCAAAAATGACAGAATGATCTCTTTTCATTTCCAAGGCAAACCATTCAATAGTACAATAATCCAAGTCTATGCCCTGACCATTAATGTTAAAGAAACTGAAGTTGAATGGTTCTATGAAGACCTACAAGACCTTCTAGAATTAACACCGCCCCCCCCCCAAAGATGTCCTCTACATTATAGTGGACTGGAATGCAAAAGTAGGAAGTCAAGAAATACCTGGAGTAACAGGAAAATTTTCCCTTGGTGTACAGAATGAAGCAGGGGAAAGGCTCACAGTTTTGCCAAGAGAATGCACTGATCATAGCAAACACCCTCTTCCAATAACACAAGAGGAGAATCTACACATGGATCTCACTAGATGGTCAATACCGAAATCAAATTGATTGATTATATTTTTTGAAGCCAAAAATGGAGAAACTCTCTACACTCTGCAAAAACAAGACCGGGAGCTGACTGTGGCTCAGATCATGAACTCCTTACTAACAAATTCAGACCTAAATTGAAGGAAGTAGGGAAAGCCACTAGACTATTCATGTATGACCTAAATCAAATCCTTTACAAGTGGAAGTGGCAAATAGATTCAAGGGATTAGATCTGATAGAGTATCTGAAGAACTGTGGATGGAGGTTAATGACATTATACAGGAGGCAGGGATCAAGACCATCCCCAAGAAAAAGAAATGCAAAAAGGCAAAATGGTAGTCTGAGGAGGCCTTACAAATAGCTGTGAAAAAAAAAAAAAAAAAGAAGAGAAAGGCAAAGGAGAAAAGAAAAAATATACCCATTTGAATGCAGCATTCCAAAGAATAGCAAGGATAGATAAGAAAACCTTCCTTAGTGATTAATGCAAAGAAATAGAAGAAAATGATAGAATGGGAAAGACTAGAGATCTCTTCAAGAAAATTAGAGATACCAAGGGAAAACTTCATGCAAAGATGGGCACAATAAAAGACAGAAATGATATGGACCTAACAGAAACAGAATATGTTAAGAAGAGGTGGCAGGGATACACAGAAGAATGATACAGAAAAGTTCTTCTCAACCCAGATAATCATGATGGTGTGATCAATCACCTAGAGACAGACATCCTGCAATGTAAAGTCAAGTGGGCCCTAGGAAGCATCACTATGAGCAAAGCTAGTGTAGGTGATGGAACTCCAGCTGAGCTATTTCAAATCCTAAAAGATCATGCTGTGAAAGTGCTGTACTCAATATGCCAGCAAATTTGGAAAATTCATCAGTGGCCACAGGACAGGAAAAGGTCAGTTTTCATTCCAATCCCAAAGAAAGCTAATGTCAAAGAATGTTCAAACTACCACACAATTCCACTCACCTCACATGCTAGCAAAGTAATGCTCAAAATCCTCCAAGCCAGGCTTCAGTAGTATGTGAACTGTTAATTTCCAGATGCTCAATCTGAATTTAGAAAAGACAGAGGAAACAGATCAAATTGACAACATCCATTGGATCACTGAAAAAGCAAGCAAGTTCCAGAAAAATACCGACTTCTGCTTCATTGACTACACCAAACCTTTGTAGGGGTAGAGTTAGGCGGATTATATGCTGCTGCTGATAAGTCACTTCAGTCATGTCCAACTCTGTGTGACCCCACAGACAGCAGCCCACCAGGTTCTGCTGTCCCTGGGATTCTCCAGGTAAGAATGCTGGAGTGTGTTACCATTCCTTTCTCCAATGCATGAAAGTGAAAACTGAAAGTGAAGTTGCTCAGTCATGTTCGACTCGTCAGGACCCCATGGACTGCACCTACCAGGCTCCTCCATCCATGGCATTTTCCAGGCAAGAGTACTGGAGTCGGTTGCCATTGCCTTCTCCAGGGATTACATGAGATAACATTATTACAAACTTTTTCCAGGATCCAATCTGGAGGCCTACATCTGCAGGCCTCCCAGTGTCTCAGTGATGAAGAATCTGCCTGCCAATGGAAGTGAAGAGATGCAGTTTCAGTCCCTAGGTTGGGAAGATCCCCTGGAGGAGGAAATGGCAACTCACTCCAGTATTCTTGCCCAGAAAATCCCACGGACAGAGGTGTCTTGTGGGCTGTAGTCCATAGGCTTGTGGAGAGTCAGATGCAACTGAATCTACTAAGAATGCATGCACAGCAGTGTATACCTGGTGAGCAATAAATATAGACAATATCATTTTCATAATTAGTGTCATATTATTTAACTGTTGAATATCAAGCAGGAAATAGTTTATTAATACATATTTTAGAAGAGAGACCTGAAGCTCAGAATGGCCAAATAGTTTATTCAAAGTTTCATGAATGAGCTCAGATGAGAAATCACTGCTCTGATTCTACATCTAAAGCTGCTCCTGCTCTCAGATAAACCTAGGGAGTGGGAGAGGTGGGGTCATCCATGTCTAATAGTATGGCTCTTAATATAGTGTATGTGTTTGAACAGGAAAAATGCAGATGTTCATGAAAAAATGCCAAGACTTATCTTCCTATATGTCTTACAATTGGTCAGCTAATTCTGATTTTGCTTTGTCAAAATATCTTGGGGTTTCTCATTTCATTTAGCCTGATTCTACAAATATGCATTTCAAAATACCTTTTCCTTTGTCTTACAGAGAAACGATACCACATAAATCTAAAAAAAGAACTCCAAAACAAAACACAAAGAGAAGTGCAGGGAAGAAATGCTATCTCCTGAATGCTATCTTACTGAAATAGGCTTTGGATTATATGGGGCAAAATTACTCTAAATTCTAAGATTAATGAAGTAAAAATGAGACCAATCCTGTTTATAAATATAGCTGAAAATCTTCTTATATTCCTTGAGCAGAAATAAAATATGCAGGACAATTCTCCTTTTACTTTCCCCGTGCAATCCAGGCATCACTGGGGAATCAGAACTGGAAATGATATAGACAGTAAGATAACAAGAAACCCCATTCATCACTCTGACGGGTATTTCACTTTATCTGTGTGTAAATTTCCAGTGATAGAGTAGGCTGTCTCTCTCTTCTCAGCCTTATAACCAATGCTTCAACGGAACTAAAGTTCCTGTTTTTTGTAATCAAGTTTCAGGGAGCCACATTTATATTCATGTATTCTAGAAAAGGTAAGGTTACCAGTTCAGTAATGCAATTCTCTTATAGTCAAAAGTAAGTGGGCACAGCAACATGATGGACTAAATATGTGAACATTTCATTATTAGAAGCTAGCCCATATTAATTAGCATGTAAAATATGTTGATTCATAAATGCATGTGAATGCACACATATATACATATGTATGCATATTTGAATAACATTGAAAATCTGATACTAGAGGGTAGTATCAAAACCAACTTGTAGCTATAATGGAAATGTTTTGTATCTGCACTGTTGAATATGGCAGCCACTAACCATTTGTGGCTACAGAGCATTGAAACATCCCTACTGTGACTAAGGAACTGTATTTTTAAGTTTATCTAATTTACTTATTTTAAATTTAAATAGGCCATTGAGGCTAATGTCTACCATATTGCTCAATGCATTTCTAGAGAAATCACTAATTTTCTCTATGACCTCAAATCAGTCTTCTTTCTATAGAATTGGATTGTTGCTGTTCAGTTGCTAAGTTGTATTTGACTCTGCAATCCTATGAACTGCAGCATGCCAGGCTTCCCTGTCCTTCACTATCTTCTGCAATTTGCTCACACTCATGTCCATTGATTTAGTGATGCCATCCCACCATTTCATCCTCTGCTCTTCCCTTCCCCTCCTGCCCTCAATCTTTCCCAGAATCAGGGTCTTTTCCAAAGAGTCAGCTCTTCACATCAGGTGTCCAAAATATTGGAGCCTCAGCTTTAGCATCAACCCTTCCAAAGAATATTCAGGACTGATTTCCTTTAAGACGGACTGCTTTGATTTCCTTGGTGTCCAAGGGAATCTCAAGAGTCTTCTCCAACTGCACAATTTGAAAGCATCAGTTCTTCAGTGCTCAGCCTTCTTTATGGTCCAAATCTCACATCCATACATGACTACTGGAATAACTATAGCTATGTGCTCTGATATTCTTATAATTATTTAGTTTTTAATGCCAAAGACAGTGAATGTATTACACATATACCAGTGGATATACTCATGTGTATAAAGGATGGTATCAAATTGAAAGTTATACTTGATTGTATCAAGTTGCTAATTGCAGTTTTGTTCATTGATGATTTGCAACTTTTAAATAAAGAAATAGTCAAAAAAAATTTAAGTATTGACTCTTTACAGGTAACTCATACAAAACATTTGAAAATTTAACTTCTTAAATGAGAATCTGAATGGTGAATTATGAGGCTTTTGAATTGTGGTGTTGGAGAAGACTCTTGAGAGTCTGTTGGACTGCAAGGAGATCCAACCAGTCCATTCTGAAGGAGCTCAGCCCTGGGTGTTCTTTGGAAGGAATGATGTTAAAGCTGAAACTCCAGTACTTTGGCCACCTCATGCAAAGAGTTGACTCTGATAGTGGGAGGGATTGGGGGCAAGAGGAAAAGGGGACGACAGAGGATGAGATGGCTGGATGGCATCACTGACTAGATGGACGTGAGTCTGAGTGAACTCTGGGAGTGTGTGATGGACAGGGAGGCCTGGCATGCTGTGATTCATGGGGTTGCAAAGAGTAGGTCACGACTGAGCGACTGAACTGAATTGAACTGAACTGAAGGGAAATATATTTTCATTACCTTAAATGATACGCAGAAACTGTAACAGGCCTGGTACTTTCTTTCCCTCCTCAGCTTCACTCCTTTATTTTGTATTGGGATACAGTCAATTAACATTGTGGTAGTGTCAAGTGAACAGTGAAGGGATTTGGCCATATGTAAATATGTATCCATTGTCCCTTAAACTTCCCTCCCATCCAAGGTCTGGGACTTTCAATGTCTAATTCACACCTCCATTAGTAGCACTCTGAAGTTTCATTGGCTATTAATGAGAGCACAATGAGGCTATTAATAATATTTTTTTCTTAACTCTTTTGAAAGTCACACTAAATTGCCAAATTCTCACTGGTGATGTCATTTCAATTATGTAGTTTGCCAACATATCAGTGTTAAAAGTATCAGAAATACCCTCATTGTCTGTCATTTATATGCATTTTTAATAGCTAAATAGTCACTTGCAAATATAAGTAAGCATAAATATAATTCAAAATAAAATTTTTCTTACTGTTTTATTCGTTGGCATTTTATTACTTATATTTACTATTTCAAGGGTAAAATTCACTTTAATGTGTTGTTATTAAAGCTCCTAATTTCACACATAAAAAATTATTGATAGATTTCATATAATAGGTCAAATAGTGACCTCTCCCTCCTCAAATTCATATCCACCTAGAAATTCAGAATGTGACTTTATTTGGAAAGTAGGTCCTTACAGATAGAATTAAGGATCTAGATGAGATTATGCAATGTTAGGGTGAGTCCTAAATTTAATGAGTGTTACTGAAACTAAGCAGAAACTTGTGAGTCTCCTAGGCATGGAAATCTTTCTGTGTCTTCCATTTCTTGTTTGTAGGGAATAGACTCCAGCCTCCATGACCTTCCCTCCATTCCCAAGGGCAGGTTAAACTAGTTGCTAATTGGTGAAGGGAGAGGATGCAGAGAAAAGGGAGAAGCAGCCAAGAAACCACCTGGGACAAGATTAAAGGAATGTCAGAAGATAGAAGTAGTGACAGATTTCTTCTTCTTGGGCTCCAAAATCACCGTGGATGGTGACAACAGCCATGAAATCAGAAGACAATGGCTTCTTGACAGAAAAGCAATGAAAAAAACTAGACAGCATGTTGAAAAGCACACATTGCTCTGCCGACAAAGGTCTGTATAGTCAAGGTTGTGGTCTTCCCAGTGGTCATGTACAGTTGTGAGAGCTGGACCGTAAAGTAGGCAGAATGTCAAAGAATTTATGCCTTTGAACTGCGGTGCTGGAGAAGACTCCTGAAAGTCCTTTTAGAGAGCAAGGAAATCCAACCAATCTTAAGGGAGATCAACCCTGAATGTTCACTGGAAGGACTGATGCTGAAGCTGCAGCTCCAGTATTTTGGTTATCTGATGTGAACAGATGGCTCATTGGAAAAGTCCCTGATGTTGGGACAGATTGAAGGCAGAAGGAGAGAAGGGAATCAGAGGATGAGATAGTTGGATGGTACCACCAATGCAATGAACATGAACTTGGGAAAACTCCAGGAGATGGTGAGGGACAGGGAGGGCTGGAGTGCTTCAGTCCTTGGGGTCTGCATGAGAACATGATTGGGCAACCGAATAACAATAAGAAGCTCCTAAAGACTGATCATTTGAGATGAGATTAAAGTAGTTCAGTATGTGTGTATTTATATCTACATATAGATAGATAGTTAGATAGATAGATAGATCTAATTCTGTAGAGAAACCTGACTAATAGATTTTGGTACTGGGAAGCAGGTGCTGCTGTAGTAAATTTATTTAAAAAAAAATGTAGGTGTGGCTTTGGAATTGAGTAACAGGAAAAGGCTGGAAGGACTTTGAGAAACATTTTTAAAATGAAAAACTTATCTTGAAAAGACTGCTGGTAGAAAAATGGATGTTGAAAGTGATTCTAAAGTGGTCTCAGAAGGCAGTGGGGAGGATAGTAAAGAAAGCCTCTCTCATTGTAGAGAATTCATATGTTAATATGAACAGAACGTTAGTAGAAATATGAACATTAAAAGTGCTTCTATTGTGGTGTCAAAAGGAAATGAGGAACATGTTATTGGTCATTGGAAGAAAGACCTTATTTAAAAATGGCAAAAAGGTACGACTGAATTTTTTTCTATTGTGATGAACATTATTATTATTCAGTGGATATAATTATTGCTATTATATTATTATTATTGACAGAGGAGCCTGGTGGGCTGAAGTCCTTGGGGTCACAAAAACTTGGACATAACTCTGGGACTAAGCACACAGCATGATTATTCACTGAATCATCATTATTCAGTAATTAACTTGGATATTAAGCTAAAAGTATTTCTCAGAAAAGTGTTGAAGGTAGTCTGGTTTCTCCTTGTTGCTCAACTGAAAATGTGATTAAAAGAATAAATTGAAGGGTAGATTCAAGATAGAAGAGGAATAGAACAGGGAGACCACCTTTTCCCCCACAAATGGATCAAAAGATCACCTCCACCTGTAACAATTCCTACAGAACAACTTCTCAGAGCTGACAGAGGACCCCAGATATGTAGACGGGCAAACCAATCGCCTCAGAATAAGGAAGGGCAAAAAGTAAAGCTGAAAATAGAGACAAAGGATTCAGAGATGGAAAACCTGTCCTGAGAAGGGAGACCTGAAGGTAAAATTTCCACACAATAGGAAATCTTCTCACAGAGGAGATCAGGGAGAAACTTAGGAAACTCAGAAGAAAGCACAATGAAGCAAAACGGAGAAAATTCACCACAGAGACTGTGCTGAAAGGCAATATTCAGCTGGAAAGTGGCTCACACATGCTCATGTCCACCCACAGTGAGTGGGGGCTCCAGCTTGAATGCCATGAAGGCACTCGGAGGGGGCCAGTATGACACACCATAGGCAGGACAAGGAAAACCCTGGGATTGCCAGAGAAACATAAGATTATTCCTGCAAGAAAGCTCTAATGTGGCACTCTTACTCCTGACTTGCCCACAGAATGAAGGACCATACCCTAAGGAATACCAAAAATGGGCAAACTGGCTGCAGTCTATGGCACCAGATGCAGGGAATCAGGCACATAACTGCCAGGGGCAGAAAGCAAGCGGTCACCACAATCTTGGCGCCAGAGATAGTATCTACTGCCAAGCTGTGAGCAGCTGCGGTCACTGCCCACATCTTCCTAGGATCCTGAGTGACGTGGATCTGTTAAAACTGTCACAGAGACCAGCTCCCTTGGGAAAGTACACAATCTGCCTCAGACCGTGTCCATGTGGTCCAGCTGGGATCTTGAGTGGGGTGACTCTGCCAAGGGTCCCACAGTTTGTTCCCCAGGATCAATTTGCCTGGGCGGAGTATGCTTGCTTCAGGCTGTGACGACTCCCCATTGGGTCTACTCACAGCAAGTACTCCCCACAATTGCCAGCGGCATTTGCAGTATCCCTCCCTCTCCCCAGAACAACTGAGCTAGTGAGCTGAATAAGTGGTCACTTTTGCCCTCTTATGACAGAGCAGAGATCAGACACTGGAGAGAGACTTGCTAGCAGAGAAAGGCCAAAAAAATCAAGCAGGAGCATGAGAAAATCAAAGAAGGGTTAACTGCCCCTGAAAGTGACACGTGCAAAAGACTGACAATCCTGCAGTTAATTTGAGACTGTGTGCTTTATAGGCAACTCTAGACTTTAAGAGCAAGTACAAGCTAAAACAAGGGAAGATCAGAGTTTGAATTGACTCCACACTGCCAAAAAGAGGTTCAGAGACTTTCCTAGATATATTGGAGGAAATTCTCAGTAGGCAAATTAACTGGATCAGGAAAAATAAGGAATCATTTGAACATTCCTCTCACTTCTATATTATATATATACTTTTCCCCCTATATTTTTTATTTTATTTTTATTTATTATTTAAATTTTTTCTTTGCCATTTTTGTTTTCTTTCTTCCCCCCTTTTTTTTCCTTCATACTGTCCTAATAAGATTCTTCATTATTTTTTAATTCTTATTTTTATAGTCTACTTTTACCTTTTAAAATTTAAAGAAAACTTTATTTTGTAAATAAACTATATAATTTAAAAATTTTTGGTTTTGATGTTTTGTTTTGTATTTTGAACTTGTGAGAGTCTAATTTTTAATTTTTGCTTTTTTATTTTTTCTTATTAATTTAGTATCTTTGAGAGTCTAATTTTTAGTACCCATTTTCACTTAGGATTTGATTATTGATTTAATTGCTCTTTTCTTTTCTGACTCTCCTTTTTGCTCTATACAGTCAACAAAAACAAGACTGGCAGCCGACTGTGGTTCAGACCATGAACCCCTTATTGTCAAATTCAGACTTAAATTGAAGAAAGTAAGGAAAGCCATTAGACAATTCAAGTATGACCTAAATCAAATTGCTTACAATTATACAGTGGAAGTGACAAATAGATTCAAGGGATTAGATCTGATAGACAGAGTGTCTGAAGAACTATGGATGGAGGTTCATGACATTGTATAGGAGGAGGTAGGGATCAAGACCATCCCCAAGGAAAAGAACTGCAGAAGGGCAAATTAGTTGTCTGAAGGGGCTTTAAAACTGGCTGTGAAAAGAAGAGAAGCAAAAAGTAAAAGAGATAAGGAAAGATATACCCATTTGAATACAGAGTTGCGAAGAATAGCAAGGAGAGAAAAGAAAACCTTCCTCAGTGATCAATGCAAAGAAATAGGAAACCAATAGAATGGGAAAGACTAGAGATCTCTTCAAGAAAATTAGAGATACCAAGGGAATATTTCATGCAAAGATGGGCACAATAAAGTATGGAAATGATATGGACCTAACAGAGGCAGAATATATTAAGAAGAGATGGCAAGAATACATAGAAGAACTATACATAAAAGCTCTTCACGACCCAGATAATCAAGATGGTGTGATCACTCACCTAGAGCCAGACATCCTGGAATGCAAAGCCAAGTGGGCCTTAGGAAGCATCACTATGAACAAAGCCAGTGGAGGCGACGGAATTCCAGCTGAGCTATTTCAAATCCTAAAAGATGATGCTATGAAAGTGCTGCACTCAATATGTCAGCAAATTTGGAAAATTCATCAGTGGCTACAGGACTGGAAAAGCTCAGTTTTCATTCCAGTCCCAAAGAAAGGCAATACCAAAGAATGTTCAAACTCCCGCACAATTGCACTCATCTCACATGCTAGTAAAGTAATGCTCAAAATTCTCCAAGCCAGGCTTCAAGAGTAGGTGAATTGTGAACTTCCAGATGTTCAAGTTGGATTTAGAAAAGGCAGATGAACCAGAGATCAAACTGCCAACACCCGTTGGGTCATCAAAAAAAGTAAGAGAGTTCAAGAAAAACATCTACTTTTACTTTATTGACTATGCCAAGTCTTTAACTAAGTGGATCACAACAGTTCAGTTCAGTTCAATCCCTCAGTCGTGTCTGACTCTTTTCGACCCCATGAACCCCTGCACACCAGGCCTGTCCATCATCAATTTCTGGGGTCCACCCAAACCCATGTCCATAGAGTCTATGGTGCCATCCAACCATGTCATCCTCTGTTGTCCCCTTCTTCTCTTGCCTTCAGTCGTTCCGAGCATCAGGGATTTTTCAAATGAGTCAGCTCTTTGCAATAGTTGGCCAAAGTTTTGAAGTTTCAGCTTCAACATCAGTCCTTCCAATGAACACCCAGGACTGATCTCCTTTAGGATGGAAAATTGGATCTCTTTGCAGTCCAAGGGACTCTCAAGAGTCTCTCCAATGCCACAGTTCAAAAGCATCAGTTCTTCAGCACTCAGCTTTCTTTATAGTCCAAATCTCACATCCATACATGACTACTGGAAAAACAATAGCTTTGACTAGATGGACCTTTGTTGACAAAGTAATGTCTCTGTTTTATAATATGCTGTTAGGTTGGTCATAACTTTCCTTCCAAGGAGGAAGCATCTTTTAATTTCACTGCTGCAATCACCATCTTCAGTGATTTTGTAGCCTAGAAAAATTAAGTCAGCCACTGTGTCCACTGTTTCCCCATCTATTTGCCATAAAGTGATGAGACCAGATGCCATGATCTTAGTTTTCTGAATGTTGAGCTTTAAGCAACTTTTTCACTCTCCTCTTTCACTTTCATCAAGAGGCTCTTTAGTTCTTCACAGAAAACTGTGGAAAATTCTTAAATGGATGGGAATACCAGACCACCTTAACTGTCTCCTGAGAAATCTGTATGCAGGTCAGGAAGCAACAGCTAGAACCAGACATGAGACAACAGACTGATTCCAAATTGGGAAAGGATTGCATCAAGGCTGTATATTGTTACCTGGCTTATTTAACTTATATGCCGAGTACATCATGTGAAATGCTGGGTTGGATGAAGCACAAGCTGGAAATAAGATTGCCACCTTATATTTTTGGGTTGCAAAATCACTGCAGATGGTGACTGGAGCCATGAGATTAAAAGACACTTACTCTTTGGAAGAAAAGCTATGACCAAACTAGACAGCATATTAAAAAGCAGAACATTACTTTGCCGACAAAGTTCTGTCTAGTCATAGCTGTGGCTCCAGGAGTCATTTATGGATGTGAGAGTTGGACTATAAAAAAGCTGAGAGCCAAGGAATTGATGGTTTTGAACTGTTGTGTTGAAGAAGACTCTTGATAGTCCCTTGGACTGCAAGGAGATCAAATTAGTGGAAAGCAGTCCTGAATATTCATTGGAAGGACTGATGGCAAAGCTGAAACTTCAGTACTCTGGTCACCTGCTGGGAAGAGCTGAGTCATTGGAAAAGACCCCGATACTGGGAAAGATTGAAGGCAGGAGGAGAAGGGAATGACAAATGATGAGATGGTTGGATGGCATCACCGACTCAATGAACATGTATTTGAGTGAACTCTGGGAGCTGGTTTTGGACAGGGAAACCTGGCATGCTGCAGTCCATGGGATCCCAAGGAATAAGACACAACTGAGTTACTGAACTGAACTTTTTCTCCTAATTTTTACCTTTTTCTCTTTTCTCTCTCTTCTGTTTCTTCTCTATATAAGTCAGTGAATCACTTTGTATGCTCCTGGCTGTAGAGAGTTGTTTCACCATTAACCTTGGGGTTTCATCTGTATTGTGTGGCCTGAGAAGTTTTCATGCTACTGTAAAAGATTGAGGCTGAACCCCAGAGACAAGAGACTCAACTTCAGGAATTTGGACCATCAGAGAATGCCAAATCCCATGGAATGTTAATAGATGAGAACTCATCCAAAGGCCTCCATATGTATACTGAGACCAAGTTCCATCCAAGAGCCAGCAATCACTAATGCAAGATGCCTCACACCAATCCTCCAGCAAAACAGGAACACAACACTGCACATTAGCAGACAGGCTCTCCAAAGCCATACGAAACCTCTAGACACCTCAAAACTCACCACAGGACACTGTACTACCCTCCAGCAAGACAAGATCCAGCTCCATCCATCAGAACGCAGGCACAAATCCCCCAACCAGGAAACCTTCATAGGGCACTGAACCAACCCTACCATAGGGAGGAGACTCCACAAATTAAGACAGACTACATCTCTCCAGCTTGCAGCAAGGAGACCCCTAACACAGTAAACTAAGCAAAATGCCAAGACAGAGAAATATGCAGGAGATGAAGGAACATGGTGAAAATCCACCAGACCAAACAAACGAGGAAGAGATAAAGAGTCTACCTGCAAAATACTTTAGAATAATAATAGTAAACATAATCCAAAATCTTGAAAACAAAATGGAGGCATGGATAAATAGACTGGAGGCATGGATCAAGAAGAAGTAAGAAATGTTTAACAAGTACCTAGAAGAATTAAAGAATAGATAATCAACAATGATCAACATAATAATTCAGATTAAAAAAAATACTCTGGAGGGGACCAACTGTAGAGTAATTGAGGGAGAACAAATAAGTGAGCTGGAGGGTAGAATGTTAGAAACAACTGAAGCAGTAGGAAATTAAAAAAAAAAAGGAATAAAAATTCTGAAGACAGAATCAGAGACATCTGGGACAATGTTAAGCACTCCAACATTTGAATCATAAGCATCCCAGAGGAGAGGGATAAAGGAAAGAGCATGAGAAAATATTTGAGGAAAATATATCTGAAAACTTTCCTGAAATGAGAAAGGAAATAGCCACCCAAGTCCAGGAAGCCCAGAGTGTCTCGTACAGGATAAACCCAAGGAGAAACACACCAAGACACATATTAATCAAAGTAACAACAATGAAACACAAAGAGTAGATATTAAAATCAGTAAGGAAAAAGCAACAAATAATATTCAAGAGGATCTCCATAAGGCTAACAGCTAACCTTTCAGTAGAAAGGAAATGTTCTCCACAGAACATTCCTAGATAACCTTGATTCTAATTCTGGCTTTTGCCTAGATGGATTCATTATCACAAAATTCATTTCTGTGGCATACAATTGTCCGTACACATCCTTGGCCTTTTCTTCAAAGCATGCTTTAGCAAGTTAGTCGTTTGAAATGGCTGAGAATTTTTCAGATGACCACGTTCTGATTCCTTTTGTGCTTAATACCTTCTTATTCAATGTATTTTTAAATGTATTTATTTTAATTGGTGGATAGTTACCTTACAATATTGTGATGGCCTCTGACAGACATGAATACAAACTGGCAATAGGCGGTTACCCCTCCCTCTCAAAAATCCCTCCCATCTCCCACCCTCCCCATCCCTCCAAGTTGTCATAGAGCACCAGCTTTGGGTTCCCTGCATCATACATCAAACTCCTACTGGCTATCCACTTTAATGGCAATGGATATGTTTCAATGGTACTCTCCTAAATAAACCCACACTCTTCTACTCCCACTGTGTCCAAAAGTCTGTTCTTTGTGTGTGTGTCTCCTCTGTTGCCTTGTGTGTAGGATCGTCTGTACTATCTTTCTAGATTTCATATATATGCATTAATATATGATGTTTGTCTTTCTCTTTCTGACTTACTTCACTCCTATAATAGGCTCTAAGTTCATCCACCTCATTAGAACTGACTCATATGCATTCTTTTTTATAACTGAGTAATATTGCATTGTGTTCATGTACCACAAGTTTCATATCCATTTATATACTGACAGACACCTATGTTGCTTCCATGTTCTAGCGATTTTAAATAGTGCTGCAATGAACATTGGGGAATGTGTGTCTTTTTCAACTATGATTTCCTCAGGGTATATGCCCAGGAGTGGGATTGCTGGGTCATATGGTAGATGTAGTCATAAGTTTTTAAGGAATCTCCATACTGTTTTCCATAGTGGTTGTATCAGTTTGCATTCTCAGAAATAGTGTAAAAGGGTTCCCTTTTTTTCCACATCCTCTCCAGCACTTATTGTTTTTGTAGACTTTTCGATGGTGGTCATTCTGACCAGTCTGAGATGATACCTCTGTAGTTTTGATTTGCATTACTCTAAAAATGAGTGATGTTGAACATCTTTTCATGTGCTTAGCAGTCATCTGCATGTCTTCTTTGGGAAAATATCTGTTTAGATCTTCTGTCCACTTTTTAACTGGATTGTTTGATTTTCTGCTTTGAAGCTTCTTGTATATTTTGGAGCTTAATTCTTTGTCAGTTGTTTCATTTGGTATTATTTTCTCCCATTTTAGGGGTTGTCTTTTCACTTTGCTTATAGTTTTATTCATTGTGCAAAAACTAAGTTTAATTAGGTCCCATTTAATTACATTTGCTTTTATTTCCGTTACTCTAGGAGGTGGGTCATAGAGGATCTTGCTGTGATTTCTGTCAGAGAGTGTTCGGCCTATGTTTTCCAGTGAGAGTTTTATAGTTTCTGTTGCTACTTTTATGTCTTTAATCTATTTTGAGTTTATTTTTTGTGTATGGTATTAGAAAGTGTTCTAATTTCATTCTTTTACACATCATTGACCAGTTTTCCCACCACCACTTGTTGAAGACACTATCTTTTCTCCATTGTATATTTTTGCCTCATTTGTCAAAGATAAGGTGTCCATCAGCTCAGTTCAGTTCAGTTCAGTCGCTCAGTCGTGTCCAACTCTTTGCGACCCCATGAATCACAGCACGCCTGGCCTCCCTGTCCATCACCAACTCCCGGGGTACACTCAGATTCACGTCCATCGAGTCACTGATGCCATCCAGCCATCTCATCCACTGTCGTCCCCTCTCCTCCTGCCCCCAATCCCTCCCAGCATCAAAAGTCTGTTCCAATGAGGCAACTCTTCGCATGCGGTGGCCAAAAGTACTGGAGTTTCAGCATTAGCATCATTCCTTCCAAAGAAATCCCCAGGGCTGATCTCCTTCAGAATGGATGGGTTGGATCTCCTTGCAGTCCAAGGGACTCTCAAGAGTCTTCTCCAACACCACAGCTCAAAAGCATCAATTCTTCGGCACTCAGCCTTCTTCACAGTCCAACTCTCACATCATTACATGACTACTGGAAAAACCTTAGCCTTGACTAGACAGACCTTAGTCAGCAAAGTAATGTCTCTGCTTTTGAATATGCTATCTAGTTTGGTCATAACTTTTCTTCCAAGGAGTAAGCGTCTTTAAATTTCATGGCTGCAATCACCATCTGCAGTGATTTTGGAGCCCCCCCCCCAAAAAAAAAAGTCTGACACCATTTCCACTGTTTCCCCATCTATTTCCCATAAAGTGATGCGACCGGGATGCCATGATCTTTGGTTTTCTGAATGTTGAGCTTTAAGCCAACTTTTTTAACTCTCCTCTTTCACTTTCATCAAGAGGCTTTTGAGCTACTCTTCACTTTCTGCCATAAGGGTGGTGTCATCTGCATATCTGAGGTTATTGATATTTCTCCCAGCAATCTTGATTCCAGCTTGTGCTTCTTCAGCCCAGTGTTTCTCATGATGTACTCTGCATAGAATTTAAATAATCAGGGTGACAAAATACAGCCTTGACGTACTCCTTTCCTATTTGGAACCAGTCTGTTGTTCCATGTCCGATGTGTGGATTTACCTCCAGACTTTCTATCTTGTTCCATTGGTCAATAGTTTTTTTTTATATCTATATCATGCTATCTTAATGACTATAGCATTGTAATGTAGTCGGATACCAGGAAGATTGATTGTTTTAGTTCCATTTTTCTTTCTCAAGATTGCTTTGGCTATTTGGGGTCTTTCATGTATCCACATGGGTTGTGAAATTATTTGTTCTAGTTCTGTGAAAAATACCATTGGTAGTTTGATAAAGATTACATATAGTCTACAGATTGCTTTGGGTAGTATACTCATTTTCACTATATTGAGTCTTCCAATCCAAAAACATGGTGCATCTCTATCTGTATATCACCTTTGATTTATTTCATCAGTGTCTCATAATTTTCTGCAAACATGTGATTTGTATATTTAGGTAAATTTATTCATACCTATTTTATTCTTTCTGTTGGAATGGTGAATATGGTTATTTTCTTAATTTCTCTGATTTTTATTGCTAATGTATAGGAATGCAAGGGATTTCTGTTTATTGATTTTATATCCTGAAACTTTACTATATTTATTGATTTAGCTCTAACAATTTTCGGGGTGGCATTTTTAGGGTTTTCTATGTAGAGAATCATGTCATTCACAAAAAAAAAATGAAAGTTTTACTTCTTCCTTCCAAACTGAATTTGCTTTATTTCTTTATCTTCTTTGATTACTGAGCGAGGGTTTCCAAAACTATGTTGAACAATTGTGGTGAGAGTGAGGACCTTTGTCTTGTTATTGATTTTAGAGGAATACTTTCAGTTATTCACCACTAAGGATGATATTTCCTGGTAGTTTGGTATATGTGGCCTTTATAATATTGAGGTATTGTCAACCTGCTTATTTAATTTATATGCAGAGCACATAATGAGAAACGCTGGGCTGGAAGAAGCTCAAGCTGGAATCAATATTGCCAGGAGAAATATCAGTAACCTCAGATATGCAGATGACACCACCCTTATGGCAGAAAGTGAAGAGGAACTCAAAAGCCTCTTGATGAAAGTGAAAGTGGAGAATGAAAAAGTTAGCTTAAAAGCTCAACATTCAGAAAATGAAGTTCGTGGCATCTGGGCCCATCACTTCATGGGAAATAGATGGGAAACAGTGGGAAACAGTGTCAGACTTTATTTTGGGGCTCCAAAATCACTGCAGATGGTGACTGCAGCCATGAAATTAAAACACACTTACTCCTTGGAAGAAAAGTTATGACCAACCTAGATAGAATATTGAAAAGCAGAGACATTACTTTGCAAACAAAGGTCCGTCTAGTCAAGGCTAAGGTTTTTCCAGTAGTCATGTATGGATGTGAGAGTTGGACTGTGAAGAAAGCTGGGCACCGAAGAACTGATGCTTTTGAGCTGTGGTGTTGGAGAAGACTCTTGAGAGTCCCTTGGACTACAGGGAGATCCAACCAGTCCATTCTAAAGGAGATCAGCCCTGGGTGTATTTTGGAAGGAATGATGCTCAAGCTGAAACTCGAGTACTTTGGAAACCTCATGCAAATAGTGGACTCATTGGAAAAGACTCTGATGATGGGAAGGATTGGGGGCAAGAGGGAGAAGGGGATGATAGAGGATGAGATGATTGGATGGCATCACTGACTCAATGGACATGAGTTTGAGTGAACTCCAGGAGTTGATGATGGACAGGGAAGCCTGACCTGCCTGTGATTTATGGGGTTGCAAAGAGTCGGACACGACTGAGCAACTGAACTGAACTGCTGTTCCATATATACCTTCTTTCTGGAGAGCTTTCTTAATTCTTTTTATTATAAATAAATGCTGAATTTTGTCAAAGGCTTTCTTGGCATCCTTTGAGGTTATCACATAGTTTTATCTTTCAACTTGTTAGTATGGTATATTACATTGATTAATTTGCATATATTGAAGAATTCTTGCATTCCTGAGATAAAGTCAACTTGATCATGATGTACAATCTTTTTAGTGCCTTCTTGGATTCTGTTTGCTAGAATTTTGATGATGATTTTTGCATCTGTATTCATCAATGGTATTGGCCTATAATTTTATTTGTGGCATTTTTGCCTGATTTTGGAATCAGGATGATGGTGGCCTCATAAAATGTGTTTGGAAGTTTTCTTTTCTCTGCAGTTTTCTGGAAGAGTTTGAGTATGATGGCTGTTAGCTCTTCTCTAAACTTTTCATAGAATTCACCTGTGAGGCAATCAGGCCCTGGGTTTTTGTTTGTTGGAGGATTTTTAATTACAGTTTCAGTTTCTGAGCTTGTGACTGATCTGTTTATATTTTCTATTTCTTCCTGGTACATTTTTAGAAGGTTATAATTTTCTTAGAATTTATCCACTTCTTCCAAGTTGTCCATTTTATTGGCATATAGTTGCTTATAGTAGTCTCTTATGAACTCTTTTATTTCTGTGCTGTTTGTAGTAACTGCTCCCTTTTCATTTCTTTTTTTTTTCTTATGAAAATTAATCTAATTGTTTAAACCAGATTATAAACCTTTTTCTTTTTTATTTTTTTATTTTCTTTTTTGGCAATTTATTTATTTATTTATTTATTTTTAATTTTAAAATCTTTAATTCTTACATGCGTTCCCAAACATGAACCCCCCTCCCACCTCCCTCCCCACAACATCTCTCTGGGTCATCCCCATGCACCTGCCCCAAGCAAGCTGCACCCTACGTCAGACATGGACTGGCGATTCAATTCTTACATGACAGTATATATGTTAGAATTCCCATTCTCCCAAATCATCCCACCCTCTCCCTCTCCCTCTGAGTCCAAAAGTCCGTTATACACATCTGTGTCTTTTTTCCTGTCTTGCATACAGGGTCGTCATTGCCATCTTCCTAAATTCCATATATATGTGTTAGTATACTGTATTGGTGTTTTTCTTTCTGGCTTACTTCACTCTGTATAATTGGCTCCAGTTTCATCCATCTCATCAGAACTGATTCAAATGAATTCTTTTTAACGGCTGAGTAATACTCCATTGTGTATATGTACCACAGCTTTCTTATCCATTCATCTGCTGATGGACATCTAGGTTGTTTCCATGTCCTGGCTATTATAAACAGTGCTGCGATGAACATTGGGGTACATGTGTCTCTTTCAATTCTGGTTTCCTCCGTGTGTATGCCCAGAAGTGGGATTGCTGGGTCATAAGGTAGTTCTATTTGCAATTTTTTAAGGAATCTCCACACTGTTCTCCATAGTGGCTGTACTAGTTTGCATTCCCACCAACAGTGTAGGAGGGTTCCCTTTTCTTCACACCCTCTCCAGCATTTATTGCTTGCAGATTTTTGGATCGCAGCCATTCTGACTGGTGTGAAGTGGTACCTCATTGTGGTTTTGATTTGCATTTCTCTAATAATGAGTGATGTTGAGCATCTTTTCATGTGTTTGTTAGCCATCCGTATGTCTTCTTTGGAGAAATGTCTATTTAGTTCTTTGGCCCATTTTTTGATTGGGTCGTTTATTTTTCTGGAATTGAGCTGCAGAAGTTGCTTGTATATTTTTTGAGATTAGTTGTTTGTCAATTGTTTCATTTGCTATTATTTTCTCCCATTCAGAAGGCTGTCTTTTCACCTTGCTTATATTTTCCTTTGTTGTACAGAAGCTTTTAATTTTAATTAGATCCCATTTGTTTATTTTTGCTTTTATTTCCAGAATTCTGGGAGGTGGATCATAGAGGATCCTGCTGTGATTTATGTCTGAGAGTGTTTTGCCTATGTTCTCCTCTAGGAGTTTTATAGTTTCTGATCTTACATTTAGATCTTTAATCCATTTTGAGTTTATTTTTGTGTGGGGTGTTAGAAAGTGATCTAGTTTCATTCTTTTACAAGTGGTTGACCAGTTTTCCCAGCACCACTTGTTAAAGAGATTGTCTTTACTCCATTGTATATTCTTGCCTCCTTTGTCAAAGATAAGGTGTCCATATGTGTGTGGATTTATCTCTGGGCTTTCTATTTTGTTCCATTGATCTATATGTCTGTCTTTGTGCCAGTACCATACTGTCTTGATGACTGTGGCTTTGTAGTAGAGCCTGAAGTCAGGCAAGTTGATTCCTCCAGTTCCATTCTTCTTTCTCAAGATTGCTTTGGCTATTCGAGGTTTTTTGTGTTTCCATACAAATCTTGAAATTATTTGTTCTAGTTCTGTGAAAAATGTGGCTGGTAGCTTGACAGGGATTGCATTAAATTTGCTTTGGGTAGTATACTCATGTTCACTATATTGATTCTTCCGATCCATGAACATGGTATATTTCTCCATCTATTAGTGTCCTCTTTGATTTCTTTCATCAGTGTTTTATAGTTTTCTATATGTAGGTCTTTAGTTTCTTTAGGTAGATATATTCCTAAGTATTTTATTCTTTTCGTTGCAATGGTGAATGGAATTGTTTCCTTAATTTCTTTTTCTACTTTCTCATTATTCGTGTATAGGAATGCAAGGGATTTCTGTGTGTTGATTTTATATCCTGCAACTTTACTATATTCATTGATGAGCTCTAGTAATTTTCTGGTGGAGTCTTTAGGGTTTTCCATGTAGAGGATCATGTCATCTGCAAACAGTGAGAGTTTTACTTCTTCTTTTCCAATTTGGATTCCTTTTATTTCTTTTTCTGCTCTGATTGCTGTGGCCAAAACTTCCAGAACTATGTTGAATAGTAGCGGTGAAAGTGGACACCCTTGTCTTGTTCCTGACTTTAGGGGGAATGCTTTCAATTTTTCACCATTGAGGATAATGTTTGCTGTGGGTTTGTCATATATTGCTTTTATTATGTTGAGGTATGTTCCTTCTATTCCTGCTTTCTGGAGAGTTTTTATCATAAATGGATGTTGAATTTTGTCAAAGGCTTTCTCTGCATCTATTGAGATAATCATATGGTTTTTATTTTTCAATTTGTTAATCTGGTGAATTACATTGATTGATTTGCGGATACTGAAGAATCCTTGCATCCCTGGGATAAAGCCCACTTGGTCATGGTGTATGATCTTTTTAATGTGTTGTTGGATTCTGATTGCTAGAATTTTGTTGAGGATTTTTGCATCTATGTTCATCAGTGATATTGGCCTGTAGTTTTCCTTTTTTGTGACATCTTTGTCAGGTTTTGGTATTAGGGTGATGGTGGCCTCATAGAATGAGTTTGGAAGTTTACCTTCCTCTGCAATTTTCTGGAAGACTTTGAGGAGGATAGGTGTTAGCTCTTCTCGAAATTTTTGGTAGAATTCAGCTGTGAAGCCGTCTGGACCTGGGCTTTTCTAATTTTATCGCTTTGAGTCCTCACCATTTTTTCTTTTTTATGCAATTAGCTAATGGTTCAAATTTGAAAAACTCAGCAATGGCCACAGGACTGGAAAAGGTCAGTTTTCATTCCAATTCCAAAGAAAGGCAATGCCAAAGAATGTTCAAACTAATGCACAATTGCACTCATCTCACATGCTAGTAAAGTAATGCCCAAAATTCTCCAAGCCAGGCTTCAGTAATACGTGAACCATGAACTTCCTGGTGTTCAAGCTGGTTTTGGAAAAGGCAGAGGAACCAGAGATCAAATTGCCATCATCTGCTGGATCATGGAAAAAGCAAGAGAGTTCCAGAAAAACATCTATTTCTGCTTTGTTGACTATGCCAAAGCCTTTGACTGTATGGATCACAATAAACTGTGGAAAATTCTGAAAGAGATGGGAATACCAGACCTCTGACCTGCCTCTTGAGAAATCTGTATGCAGGTCAGGAAGCAACAGTTAGAACCGGACATGGAACAACAGACTGGTTCCAAATAGGAAAAGGAGTACGTCAAGGCTGTATTTTGTCACCCTGCTTGTTTAACTTCTATGCAGAGTACATTATGAGAAACGCTGGACTAAAAGAAACACAAGCTGAAATCAAGATTGCTGGGAGAAATATCAAAAACCTCAGATATGCAGATAACACCACCCTTATGGCAGAAAGTGAAGAGTAGCTCAAAAGCCTCTTGAAAGTGAAAGAGGAGAGTGAAAAAGTTGGCTTAAAGCTCAACATTCAGAAAACAAAGATCATGGCGTCCGGTCGCATCACTTCATGGGAAATAGATGGGGAAACAGTGAAAACAGTGTCAGACTTTATTTTTGGGGGCTCCGAAATCACTGTAGATGGTGATTGCAGGCATGAAATTAAATGACGCTTACTCCTTGGAAGAAAAGTTATGACCAACCTAGATAGCATATTCAAAAGCAGAGACATTACTTTGCCGACTAAGGTCCGTCTAGTCAAGGCTAATGTTTTTCCTGTGGTCATGTATGGATGTGAGAGTTGGACTGTGAAGAAGACTGAGTGCTGAAGAATTGAAGCTTTTGAGCTGTAGCTTTGGAAAAGACTCTTGAGAGTCCCTTGGACTGCAAGGAGATCCAACCAGTCCATTCTGAAGGAGATCAGCCCTGGGATTTCTTTGGAAAGAATGATGCTAAAGCTGAAACTCCAGTACTTTGCCCACCTCATGCGAAGAGTTGAGTCATTGGAAAAGTCTCTGATGCTGGGAGGGATTGGGGGCAGGAGGAGAAGGAGATGACAGAGCATGAGATGGCTGGATGGCATCATTGACTTGATGAATGTGAGTCTGACTGAACTCCAGGAATTGGTGATTGACAGGGAGGCCTGGTGTGCTGCGATTCGTGGGGTTGCAAAGAATCGGACATGACTGAGCAACTAAACTGAACTGAACTTGTCTATTTTGTCTTCTCAAAGAATCAGCTTTTAGTTTTACTTATCTTTGTATGGTCTCCCTTCCTCACATTTACCTATTTTTATTTTTTCATACTCTGCTTTTGAACCAGCCAAGTTGTTAAAGTTCATCTCATTTCTAATATGTTACTGAATGAAACCAGTTTATAGTAAATATTTAGCTCAAAGTCTGTATTCAAAACTCTTCTGCTGGACCCATAAACTTGGTAGACAAGTATTTGCTTTCTCAGACTTGCTGACAGAAGCTAAGTCTTCTAGAACTCAATAACATAAGACTCCCTTTTCCAATCTCTAGCACTGGTTTCCTTGCCACTCCAAGACTGAATTAAAAAGATGAGGCCATTCAAAAAGAAGCCCACTTCAGTTCAGTTTAGTTCAGTTCACTTACTCAGTCATGTTTGACTCTTTGTGACCCCATGGACTGCAGCTCACCAGACTTCCATGTCCATCACCAGCTCTCAGAATTTGCTCAAACTCATGTCCATCAATTCAGTGATGCCATCAAACCATCTCATTCTCTGTCATCCCCTTATCCTCCTGCCTTCAATCTTTCCCAGCAGCAGGATGTTTTCCAATGAGACAGTTCTTCACATCAGGTAGCCAAAGTAGTGGATTTTCTGCTTCAGCATCAGTCCTTCCAATGAATATTCAGGACTGATTTTCTTTAGGATTGACTGGTTTGATCTTCTTGCTTTCCAAGGGACTCTCAAGAGTCTTCTCCAACACCACAGTACAAAAGCATCAATTTCTCAATGCTCAGCTTTCTTTATAGTCCAAATCTCACATCCATCCATGACTACTGGGAAAACTGTAGCTTTGACTAGATGGACCTTTGTCAGCCAAGTAATGTCTCTGCTTTTTAATATGTTGTCTGTCTATGTTGGCCATAGCTTTTCTTCCAAGGAGCAAGTGTCTTTTAATTTCATGGCTGCAGTCACCATCTGCAGTGATTTTGGAGTCCAAGAAAATACATTTAGTGAATTCTTAATGAAAATCTAAAAGCATATTTCAGTTTTGAAATTGACAACTTGATCTTAAAACTCAGACAAACTCAATTTTAAGTAACTTAAGTGAATATGAAGAACTTGAAATTTGCCTTACCAGATTTCACGACATATTATAAACCTGTATAAATTAAAAACTGCATAATATTACAATTGGAGCACTTCTAGATATTTAAGCCAGGTTTAGAAAAGGAATCAGGGGTCAAATTGCCAGCATTCTTTGAATCACAGAGAAAGCAAGGGAATTCTAGAAAAAAACATCTACTTCTCCTTCATTGACATCTAAGCCTTTGATATTGTGGATCACAGGAAACACTGGAAAATTCTTAAGGAGATAGGCGTGTCAGACCACCTTACTTATTGCCTGAGAAACCTGTATGTGGGTCAATAAGCAACAGTTAGAACTGGACACGGAACAATGGATTTGTTCAAATTTGAGAAAGAAGTACAATAAGGCTGTATATTGTTACTTTGCTTCTTTAGCTTATATGCAAAGTAAAAGTGAAAGTCGCTCACTCGTATCTGACTCTTTGCAACCCCATGGACTGTAGCCCACCAGGCTCCTCTGTCCATGGATTTTTCCAGGCAAGAACACTGGAATGGGTAGCCATTTCCTTCTCCGGTGAATCTTTCCAACCCAGGGGTCAAACCCAGGTCTCCTGCATTGCAGGCAGATTCTTTACTGTCTGAGCCACCAGGGAAGTCCAAGAATACTGGAGTGGGTAGCCTATCTCTTCTCCAGGGGATCTTTCTAACCCAGGGATCGAACCAGGGTCTCTGGCATTGCAGACATATACTTTGCCAGCTGAACTACCAGATACACCATGCTACATATGGGGCTGGATCAGTCACAAGCTGGAATCAAGATTGCTGTAAGAAATACCAACAACCTCAGATGTGCAGATGATACCGTCCTAATGCCAGAGAGTGAAAAGGAATTAAAAATCTTCTTAATGAGGTTGAAAGAGAGTGAAAAACTTGACTTAAAACTCACCATTCAAAAATCTTGGATCATGCCACCCAGTGCCATCACTTCATGACAAATAGAATAGGAAAACTGGAAGCAATGACAGATTTTATTTTCTTGGGCTCCAAAATCACTGTGGGTGGTGAATGAAGCTATGAAATTGAGACACTCCTTGGAAGGAAAACTATTACAAACCTAAAGAGCATATTAAAAAGCAGAGACATCACTTTGGTGACAAATGCCCATGTAGTCAAAGCTATTATTTTTCCAGTAGTTAGGTGGGGATGTGAAAGCTGGAACATACAGAAGGCTGAGTGCTGAAGAACTGATGCTTTTGAACTGTGGTGCTGGAGAAGACTCTTGAGAGTCCCTTGAACTGCAAGGGAATCAAACCAGCTAATCTTAAAGAAAATCAACCCTGAATATTCATTGGAAGGACTGACTATGAAGCTGCAATACTTTGGCTACCTGAGCTTTAATTTGTTGGCTACCTGATTCGAAGAGCTAACTCATTGAAAAAGACCCTGATGCTGAAAAGATTGAAGGCAAAAGGAGAATGAGAAGACAGAATGTGAGATGTTAGGATGGCTTCTCTGACATAATGGACATGAATTTGAGCAAACTTAAGGAAATAATGGAGGACAGAGGAGCCTGTCATGCTACAGTCCTTGGGGTCAGAAAGTGTCAGATATGACAGTGACTAAGCAACAACAACATTAGAATAAAAGAAACCAGAAAAAGAGTTTTTAATATAGAATTGGCATATATGAGTGAAATGGCAAAATTAATTAGAGGAAACAAATTTAACAAATTATGATGAAACGTGAGTTAATACACATGGAAAAGAAATTCAGTCCCAAATATTTCAAACCTAATTCTGCTTGATGGCCCAAATTTTGCATCTACATAACACACACACACATACAAACACACATGCCAATTCCAAGTGAGTAAAGAAATAAATGAGCAAAAGAAATATTTTATATAGTTAAAGACTATGTATTATCACAGGTTTTTGCTATGGTATAGGGAATATCTCTGTAAAAAGCGTGTGTGCTCACATACACACACACACACACACACACACACAACCAGGATCAGTTTGACTACATTAAAATTTAAAACTTTGGATCAATAAAAGTCACTATGAGAAAAATGTTAAATGACAAGCCCCAGCCTGAGAGAGGATATATGCAATGTATATTTGTCTTAGTGGTTAAGTATACAAAAATATAAATAACTCCAAAAAATCAGGGAAAACAAGTAATCTAATAGAAAAATTTGCAATGACTTTAAACAGGCGATTCAGAACGGAGGAAACCAAGACAGTCAATAAGTGTTTGAAAGGATGCTCAACCTCAGCAGTAACCAGATAAATACATAATAAAACTATAATGAGATGCCATTTCATGTCCATTACACTGGTAAGTTTTAAGAAATTTGACAACACCATCAGTGAGGAGGTAGTAGAGTAGGCACTGTTGTCGGGATATAAATTTATGCAACCACTTTGTAGAGCAATTTGACAATATAAAGTAGAATTCAATATACATTCACTTTGAGTCAACAATTTTTTTCTTCAGATATAAACCACATGCTTCCCTTGTGGCTCAGCAATAAAGAATCCACTTGCCACTTCAGGAGACACAGGTTTAATTCCTGGGTCAGGAAGATCCCCTAGAGAGGGAAATGTCAACCCACTCCAGTATTCTTGGCTGGAGAATTCCATGGATGGAGGAGCCTGACAGGTTATGTCATGCGATTACAAAGAGTCAGACATGAATGAACGACTAACACTTTCACTTTTCACTTTCCAATAAACCATAGAGACTTTCCTGTTCACATGTCCAGGAAAATATTTTAAAATATATATATATTTCTAACAACTTGAGTGTCATGGACAAAGGCTGAGAAAACTTTAGTGCTCATGTGGGAAAGACTAAATACAGAATGATATGTATTCAAATGTGGAAACCATAGAGTAACCATCACTAATGAAATAGAGCATTGACTCTCAACACTAATTACTGTTGTTGTTTAGTTGCTCAGTTGTGTCTGACTCATTGCGATTCTATAGAGCCTGATGAGGCTCTTCTGGCCATGAGATTTACCAGCTAGAATACAACAGTGAGTTGCCATTTCTTTCTCTTGGGGATCTTCCCAACCCAGGGATTAAGCCTGTGTCTTCTGCATTGCAGTCAGATTCTTTACTGCTAAGCCATCAGGGAAGACCCTGAACACATGTAATCATTAAAAATATAATTCTAAGAAAATGAAAGCAGGTAATTGATGATAGAAGATGGTATCACTTATTTGACACTAAAACAGGGGCTTCCCTGCTGATCCAATGGCTAAGATTGTGCACTCCGAAGGTAGTGGGCTCAGGCTTTATCCCAGTCAGGTAACAATGGATGAGTTCAAAATTGGGAAAAGAATATGATAAGGCTGTATATTGTCACCCTGCTTATTTAACTTATATGCAGAATGCATCATGTGAAATACCTGGATGACAGCCAGGCTGGATGAAGCACAAGTTACCATCAAGATTCCTAGGAGAAATATCAGAAACAACAAATATGCAAATAACACCACCTTAACGGTAGAAAGTGAAGAGGAACTAAAGAGCCTCTTGATGAGGGTGAAAGAGTAGAGTGAGAAAGCTGGCTTAAAACTCAATATTCAAAAGACTAAATCATGGCATCTGGTCCTATCACTTGATGCAAATAGATGTGGGAAAATGAAAACAATGACAGACTTTATTTTCTTGGGCTCCAAATACACTGTGGATGGTGACTACAGCCATGAAATTAAAAGATGCTTTCTCCTTGGGGGAAAAAAAAATGACAGACCTAAACAGTGTATTAAAAAAGCAGAGACATCACTTTGCTGAAAAAGTCCATATAATCAAAGCTGTGGTTTTTCCGGTGGTCATGTGTGAGTTGGACCATAAAGAAAGTTGAGCACCAGAGAATTTATGCTTTCATATTGTGGTGCTGGAGAAAATTCTTGACAGCTCTTGAACAGGAAGATGAGACCAGTCAATCCTAAAAGCAATCAACTTTGATATTCATCAGAAGGAATGATGCTGAAGCTCCAGTACTTCAGTCACCTGATGCAAGGAACTGACTTATTCAGAAAGAACTTGATGCTGGGAAAGATTGTGGGCAGGAGGAGAAAGGAAAAACAGAGGATGAGATGATTGGATGACATCACTAACTCAATGGACATGAGTTTGAGCAAACTCCTGGAGATGTTGAAGGACAAGGAAGCCTGATTTGCTACAGTTCATGGGATCACAAAGAGTCGGACACAACTGACTGACTGGACAACAGCTATAGGTAACTAGATCCCACGTAGGGTAGCTAAAGCTTCTGCATACTACAATGAAGACCTAGTTCTGCCAAATAAAAAATTCTTCAAAATAAGATATTGTTTGGCAGACACAGACTTAGCAAATTTTTATTTAGATGGGAAGGAGTTATATTTACCCAATTTGATATATGGGCTATTTTGAAGAAATAAAAAGGTGAATGGGCTTTAGGAGGTGTATATGAGATGCTTCAACCAACTGTCATTTAGTTGTTTCTTTTCTAAACAGTTTACTCAAATTTTAAATGGTAAAAATGTTTAAGCAAATAGCCTCCCATTCCAAGAGTACAATTCCTTAATTCGAATGTAATCATCTTGATAGTTGATTGGATTTCCTTTCTGATTTATGCATATGTACATATATGTAATAAGGCATTGACATGGAAGCTTGACTAGGAACTCTGTCCTCTGCTCCTGTGGGATCTTGCCCAGGAGTCAAAATGGTGCCAGTAAATTCTTGTGAGGGAGTGGAGGAGCACTTCCTATGCTCTACTTGATCTCTCTTGTTCTCATTTGTCTTTTCTCCCAGCTATTCAGTGTAGGCATAACCAACTTGACATAGATTAAAACTTTTAATTCTTTCCTAAGCCACCACAGCACCCTCTTGCTCCCTGCCCTATGTCCTTTTCTGGGGATTCCTTGTTTGGAAAACCTAATTGTTTTCATGAGTTAAAGCCCCATATTGACAATTTTGACCAGCTGGGCACTGAAGGAACTGAAACTAGTAATGCCTGGTGGTGGCAAACTCTGTTATAAACCCTTATGTTAAGTTTCCCCTTCTTTTTCCTTTCCCCTCATGTCTCTGAAATCCAACTCCTCGGAACACTAACCAATATAGTATTCATATATAAGTCTATGCATTATGCCTTTCTTTCTGGAGAATTTAGGTTAAGATAGAAAAATGAAAAGATGATATGGATGTGAAATTTCATATACAACCAGCCAATGTAGAATCTACAAAGGAAATATCTCCTAGAAACATATCTTCAGCTCTTGCACCATCAACTAGATCATGAGTATAAAACATACTCAGAGTGTAGAAGAGATATGTGAAGACATTTCTTCTGAAAGAGCTGCTATCTTGCTCTCAAGAGGAGAGTTTTGGAGGAGATTCTCCCTTCTAAGCTTAGACTTAGAGACTTGAAACTTAAACAGACCTTTCATAGAACATGTTGTGTGCTTCTCTGCATTTCTGTGACATTGTATCCTGGGCCTAACTCTTCCCCAGAGAAATATAAAAAATAAAAAATGCCCTCAGGTTTAGTGATGGACCCTAGAATTAGAATCTGTGTCAGGGTCCAGCCCCGTTGGATCCAGGGTAATTTGAAGGGGAGACGGAGTAGGTGAGGAAAAACATACTTATTTAGAAATATAAAAAGAGATTAAGAAGAAATTGTATAGTAGGAAAATTAGTGGAGAAAAGAGGCTGAATAACTTAGTTTATGTGGAAAACCAATAAAGTTTCAGACAAGGAGCTTGCACCGTCTACATTAGGCCATTGGCGCCTACTTGAATAGCGGAGAGTGCCCCGCCTTGGGCTCCCTCTCACGTGGGTCTTAGAAGCCAGGGCAAGTAAATAGACTCAGAGATAGTCTAAGCCCCAGATGGGAATTTAGCCTGAAAAGGAGAGGGAGGGAGAGGGCGAAAGAGAGAGAGAGAAATTCGACAAAGGGGAAACCAGTCTTCCCAGTGACTGGCCCATCCTCTATTGTCTGGAAAGACCTTTTATAAATTTGATTGTACATAGAGATCAATGGATAATATAAAATTATGTAGCATCAGCAGTCCTGAATCATCGAGACCAGGCTTTTTCTTTGTATATCTAGTTGTATACACAAGTCTTAGGTGATTTACATCATCTTTTGGCCAGAGGGCCAATTAACATTTTACAGCCCTTTTCTGATAAGGATAATAATGTTGTTCTTTTCAAAGTCTGGTGTCATTCTCAGAAAGCACTAAATAAAGTTACATTTTTACAAAGCAAGGATACAACAATTTATAACAAAGAAAGAGAAGTACAGTGATTTATAACAAAGAGAAAATTCATTAACTCAAAAGTCTAGTATTGTTAACATCAAAAACTACTATATTTTTATTTCTGCATCCTGTTTACATTGATTAATTTCTTTTCAGGTGTCTAAAAGATAAAGGATATGGAGGCCGGGCAGCAAATATTAACTCAACAATGGAACCCTTTACTAAACTAATTCTTAGCTCTAAAATGCTCCATATCTTTAAGATATTTTAAGCTTCATGTCTCTCATGGTTAGGGGGCTGTAAACAATCACAAGTTGTAAAAGTCTCTAACTGTCAGGCAAGTTAGAGGGCCATCAGAGGGTTTTAAGTTGAGACATTCTTTTTATATCTAGGAGACCAGTTGGAGCTCTAAGTTAAATTTTTTTAGAGAAAGGTGGTCTGGGAAAGCTCCCTGTAATGTCAGAAGAGTATAGTATAGCAGACAGTAAACAGACAGATTTTCGTTTCGGGGTAGATGCTCAGACAGAGGTCCCCTTGAGACCTGACTCGCCTTGCCCATCAGGTCTCTCCGCATAACCTTGTCATGGGTGGGATCTCCCATGCTGGCTCCCGACATCTCCCCCTTTTTCATTTTTTAAGACAGCCAGGTGTAGTTTAGTTGTGAGTTTTTGAATGTTTTGTCAAAGAATTTTGACAATATAAGGAAAATAATTATGAGAAGCAGAATCACAACAGCTACAGCAGCATAGTTAAAAATATTAGACAGAATGTTTTTTCCAGAAATAAAGTTAAAGAAGGTGTGGAAAAAGTCATTAGCTGTTCTTGTGGCAGTAAAATCTAATCAGGAGTGTTTTATGGTCTGAATCTGATTATGAAGTTTTCTTAAATCTAAACCAATATCTGAACTATTTTAAATACCTAAAATATTTTTAATGTTTTTAATTTAAAATCTGTCTCATTTATCTTCAGGGATGTAACACATATCTGCCAGTAGGCAGCATAACATGACAGAGTCATTTTTATCTTTAGGCTCTGTAATTTAGTCTCAATATGTATTTGTTTTTTAGCGTGTCTACCCTCACTTTTAGTGTTTTATCTATAGCTTTTGTGTTGTCAGCATTAGAGAGACATTTTTTAGATATAGTATCAACATATTGGGCAGTATGTACTTGTTGAGTCAATGATATTGTTGCCACAGTAACAGAAGCAATTGCAGTTATTAAAGCTGATATTCTTAAGATAAGTAAGTCCACAAATGGTTGACACATCAAATCTGTAGTTGTTGTAACACAGCCAGACCATAATTATCATACCAGTAAGTAGTTACAGTTATAGGCACCATGAGGTAGGGTAGACGTTTTAATACCATAAAAGAACAAACATTATATTGAGGAGTTAAACAAGATGAAAGCATACATTTTTCACAGGACACTACATTGGGTCTACCTGTATAATTTATTTGCATATTAAGTCTCTTAGAGTCATTGGTAAAGAGAAAAACATAAGGAGAGGGTAGACAAGCTAAAACATAATAAGTAGAATTGTTTTTTGGTTGGAGTTTGTGTTGTAGCAAGTCTGTCAGTCTTGCCGGGATCTCAATGTTTATCTTATCTTTTTTGTCAGCAGGCACCTGGATGCTGCTCTCGCCCCGCCCTCTGTTGAACCGACCTTAGGTCTGGCAGCAGCCAAGCGACCACAGACGGATGCTGGCAGGGCTACTGGTTGTGAGCGCAGCACACTGGATCCCGTCAGTCAGGCTGGCCCTGTCTGTGGTTCTGGCATGTGGCTGTTTTGTGTGGTGGTGGCGGCAGAGGAACCAGACGTCTGGGGGACTGTGACATGACATATCAGCCTGTCTGGGATCTAAATTGGTGAATCTGTGTCTTGTGGAAAAATATAAGCACATCTTCAACCACTAGTTAATAATGGGTCGGGACCGTTTTATTGTCTGGAGAGGAGGTATTTTTACTTTATCAATGGCTTTGTATTTTGTTGTTTTAGATTAATCAGCACTTAGGTTATTTATTATAAAGAGAGCATGTTATAAAATTTGATGGGGAGAATTATATGTATTTATATATGGCAATAAGTATAAAATTATTGATATATAATATATATTAATTTATATATTAATTAAAAAAATTAATTCAAGTCCCTGTTCAGGCATCACTTGTCGGGGTCCAGCCCTGTTAGATCCAGGGTAATTTGAAGGGGAGACGAAGTAGGCAAGGAAAAACTTACTTATTTATAAATATAAAAAAAGATTAAGAAGAAATAGTATAGTAGGAAAATTAGTGGAGAAAAGAGGCTGAATAACTTGGTTTATGTGGAAAACCAATAAAGTTCCAGACAAGGAACTTGCACCATCTACGTTAGGCCATTGGTGCCCATTTGAATAGCAGAGGGTGCCCCGCTTTGGGCTCCTCACGTGGGTCTTAGAAGCCAGGGCAAGTAAGTAGACTCAGAGAGCCTCCACGCCTCAGATGAGAATTCAACCTGAAAAGGAGAGGGAGGGAGAGGGAGAAAGAGAGAGAGAGAGAGAGATTCGACATGGGGGAAACCAGTCTTTCCAGTGACTGGCCCATCCTCTATTGTCCGGAAAGGCCTTTTATACTTATGATTGTACATAGAGATCAATGGACAATACAAAATTATGCAGCGTCAGCAGCCCTGACTCTTATTGAGACCAGGCTTTCTCTCTGCATACCTAGTTGTATATACAAGTCTTAGGTGATTTATATCCTCTTCTGGCCAGAGGGCCAATTAACATTTTGCAGCCCTTTTCTGATAAGGGTAATAGTATTGCTCTTCCCAAAGTCTGGTGTCACTCTCAGAAAGCAATAAATAAAGTTACATTCTTACATTGCAAGGACACAACAATTTATAACAAAGATAGTGTAGTACAATGATTTGTAACAAAGAGAAAATTCATTAACTCAAAAGTCCAGTATTGCTAACATAAAAAAAAAAAAAACTACTATATTCCTATTTCTGCATCCTGCTTAGATTGATTAATATTTTCCCAGGTGCCTAAAAGATAAAGGATATGGAAGCCTGGCGGCAAACATTAACTCAACAATGGAACCCTTTACCAAACTAGTTCTTAGCTCTATAAGGCTCTATATCTTTAAGATGTTTTAAGCTTTGTGCCTCTCGTGCTTGAGGGGCTGTAAACAATCACAAATTGTAAAAGTCTCCAACTGTCAGGCAAGTTAGAGGGCCATCAGAGGGTTTTAAGCTGAGACATTCCTTTCATATGCAGGAGACCAGTTGGAGCTCTAAGTTAACTTTCTCCAGAGAAAGGTGGTTGCGGAAAGCCCCCTGTAATGTCAGAAGAGTATAGTATAGCATACAGTAAACAGACAGATTATGGTTTCAGGGTAGATGCTCAGACAGAGGACCCATTGAGACCTGACTCGCCTTGCCCGTCAGGTCTCTCCGCATGGCCTTGTCATGGGTGGGATCTCCCGTGCTGTCTCCTGGCAAATTTGTTTGTATTCCAGGGATTTTTGTTGAGTTAAAAATTCGGGAGTCTTCCCAGGGAACCAGAAATATCCATGAGAAAGAGATCAAATCCAGAGACACAGAAAATGTACAAGTGAATGGCATGAGTCCTTGTGGTTCCTGTCAAAAATATGACAATCCAGAGAATTTAAGGAATGACAGCATTGGAAAGCTCTAAATTAAGCATCATTAACAACGGAAGAAAGTGAAGTCGCTCAGTCAAGTCTGACTCTTTGTGACCCCATGGACTGTAGCCCATCAGGCTCCTCCGTCCATGGGATTGTCCAGGCAAGAATACTGGAGTGGGTTGCCATTTCCTTCTCCAGGGAGTTTGCCTGACCCAGAGATCGAACCCAGGTCTCCCACATTGCAGGCAGATGCTTTAACCTCTGAGCCACAAGGGAAGAAACTATAGATATAACCACATAAAAGAGAAATACTTGCATCAAAGCAGAAAAGAGGATCCTGCCTGTGAACCTTTTCAAAACAGCCCCTTACAGGAAAGTCCCTTTTAAAGTTGTCCCACATCCAAAGAGCATGGAGCTGGACTACTAAGGGTACCAAGTAGTCCAGTTTAAAGAGGACTTATTTCCTCACTGGTCCTCCCTCCTCACAGCCAACCTGGAGAAAATGCTCAGAAAATTGCTAAAACTTGAGTGGTGATGGTCCTTAGATTTTGTTGATAATTACAAAGGTAGGATTCTTATTATAATAGAATACCAGACAGTCCAGACTCTGCAAGGATGCTTGATTTACACTCATTTTTTTTTTAACATGAGAATGAGAACATTTACCTGAGAAGGAGAAAAATTGAATATTATGGGGCAGTTCAGTTCAGTTCAATTGCTCAGTCATGTCTGACTCTTTGCGACCCCATGAATCACAGCACACCAGGCCTCCCTGTCCATCACCACCTCCCAGAGTTCACTCAGACTCACATCCATCGTGTCTGTGATGCCATCCAGCCATCTCATCCTCGGTCGTCCCCTTTTCCTCCTGCCCTCAATCCCTCCCAGCATCAAAGTCTTTTCCAATGAGTCAGCTCTTCCCATGAGGTGGCCAAAGTACTGGAGTTTCAGCTTTAGTATCATTCCTTCCAAAGAAATCCCAGGGTTTATCTCCTTCAGAATGGACAGGTTGGATCTCCTTGCAGTCCAGGGGACTCTCAAGAGTCTTCTCCAAAACCACATTTCAAAAGCATCAATTCTTTGGCACTCAGCCTTCTTCACAGTCCATACATGACTACTGGAAAAAACCATAGCCTTGACTAGATGGACCTTAGTTTGCAAAGTAATGTCTCTGCTTTTGAATATGCTATCTAGGTTGGTCATAACTTCTTCCAAGGAGTAAGCGTCTTTTAATTTTATGGCTGCAATCACCATCTGCAGTGATTTTGGAGCCCCAAAAAATAAAGTCTGACACTGTTTCCACTGTTTCTGCACCTATTTCCCATGGAGTGATGGGACCGGATGGCATGAGGGAACTTTATCTAAGAGCATTGTGAGAGCTTACTCTCACAAGGGAAACTGTGAAAGGATAAGTTGGAAAATTTAAACTGTAGAGTAATGTCTGTGCATCTGTAGGGTGTGTACACACACGCACACACACACACACATATATATATAGGAGAATTCACTGTGCAATTTGGCTCCTTAGGTTCTTTTATAGTGTATATAAAGATATATTTGTACTATATATATATATATATACACACACATATATATACACATATATATTTATATATTCATATATATTTATATATGTGTGTATATATATATGTATAGAGAAAACCTTCAATATTAGCGCATTTACATTTATCTCATTTAAAATTTTTGTATAATTATTACATAACAACCACATTACTTCACAACCACTATAGAAACCATTTTAAACAGAATGGATTAAAAATAAAACCACCCTTGGGACTTCCCTGTTGGTCCAGTGGTTAAGACTCCATGCTTACACTTCAGGGGGCATTGGTTCCATTGTTAGTCAGGGAACTAAGACTCCAAGTGCTACACAATGGTTTCAAAAAAATAAAAAATAAAGAAAAAATTAAGCCATTCTTGACTCCTGATGATTTTTTTCTAAAGGAACATGTTAGTTTCATTATGTATCTTAACTAAATACTTACATATATATATGTAAGTTTACTTCTTTTCTTCTACCAAAATGTCATATTATATTTATTTTTATATAAAATATGTCTGGTGGAACATTGTAAGTTGGTCATTACATAATTATATTGGCTTGTAGAACTGGCATTGTTTTAATCAGTGATATTTTATTCCATTGTATATATGGCATGGTTTATTTATACAATCCATCTCACAGTGAAGTTTAAACCTTAAGTCAGGTGTAATGCATGCCTGCCACAGCTCAGGTCAATGTCCAAAAATATTTACCAATTTGATTGACACATTCAGCCAAGAAAGGTTTTGAAATTAAATTACTTTTCAGCTTTCAGTTTTGATAATATTTCAGTCTCCCAAACTACTTTTTGCCTTGAACCCCAAATTTGAAAATAGATACAGAATTTTGAAACTCCTTTTTTTAACCATGAAAGATTTAATATAACATGGCTTTAGTGAGGGCTCATGTTCCTAAGAATTCATTACAAAAAGAAAATGTATTGAATGATACAATCACAAGTAATGAAAATCAAAAGATGATCAGATTAGGTGAGAGATATTCTTGGGGGAGTAGAATTTTTGCATTTAATTAAATAAAACAACTTGCCTTTTCATCCATAATCTATTGTGTGATCATATTGGTATATTTTTAAGCAAACTGATTACATCATTTTTCTGTTCTTCTGCTTATAAATACAATATTTGTGCCTTTTCTCCTTCTAAACTTCTACCTAGGGCATCCGTGGCTCATGAGAGTTCAAGTGCCACTTTAACAGACTGTGCCTTTTATCACTTGAGGACATTCAAGGGGAGAAAATCTGTCCTGGAGAACCAAAAAATTGAAAATCTTAGAACTAGGAAAAGCTCTGGTAGTTGTCAAATCCAAACTCCTCACTTTATTAAAAATAATGGGGAAACAGTGAGACCTAGAGAAGTGGTTCATGTGGGAAATGTGTCTTGTTGTGAACTCTTACACTTACCCTCTGAAATTTTTGCACAGATACTCTTTCCCCATCCTTGCTGCTCCTGACCTGCATTTCTTGCAGCTTATTCCAACAGTAAGCACTTTTCTAAGACTTTTATGCTAAAAAGCTAGTTATTCTTGCATGCTCAGTCGCTAAATGTATCCGACTCTTTGCTACTCCATGGACTATAGCCTACCAGGTTCCTCTGTCCATGGGATTTTCCTGGCAGGAATATTGGAGTGGGTTGCCGTTTTCAGCTCCAGGGAATATTCCTGTCCTAGGGATCAAACCCACATCTCCTGCATTGACAGGTGGATTCTTTATACCTCTGAACCACCTGGGAAGCCCACAAGGCTTAGATCTGAAGGCTATTTTCACAATTTCTACTTTTCATGCTAAGATTTTTGTTCTTTTCTCTTTCAAAGCCTCTTTTTTAAACCATAAACTATGAGATTTCACTTCTCTTGAATCCTTGTCTTGCCATTGATTTACTTTTCAGTCACAATTACACTTTCATTAATAAGAGCTCTAGGGAACCATGGTTTTGTGTTCCACTGAAATACATATCATTGTAAATGCCCGAATCCCATGGTCAATCCATTCCAGCATAATGTACTCCTAACTTTCATCTCTATGCCATTTTATCCACTCAAAGTTAGACAATACTGTCTTAATCATTTAACTATTTTCTTGTTATAGCACAAAAACTCTTTCAAACTACTCACAAAGTACAAAGAATGACATCTTTGCTCCTATGGGTGCATGTAAAATAAGCACATGTGAGCATTATTTATCTTGGGAGTTTTGCATATTAATTTCTCTCTCTCTGGTTTTCATGACTGGGTCATTTCTCATAGAAGCATTGATATCTGGAAACTTTGAGCATAGTCCTGTCTGTATGTGCATGCTTGTGCTAAATTACTTCAGTTTTGTCTGACTTTGTGATCCTATGGACCATAGCCCTCCAGGTTCTTCTGTCCATTGGATTCTACAGGCAAGAATGCTGGAGTGGATTGCCATATCTTCCTCCAGGGGATCTTCCCAACCCAGAAACTAAACCAGTGTCTCTTATGTCTTTTGCACTGGCAGGCTGGCTCTTTACCACTGTCTCACTAAGTTGTGTCCGACTCTTACAACCCCACAGACGGTAGCCCACCAGGCTCCTCTATCCACGAAATTTTCCAGGCAAGAATACTGGAGTGGGTTACCATTTCCTTCTCCAGGGCATCTTCTTAACCCAGAAATCGAATCTGGGTCTCCTGCACTGCAGGCAGATTCTTTACCAACTAAGCTACCAGGTAATTGCCACCTTAACTAGTCTATACTCATTTACCTTTACTAACCAGCCTCAATCTCATTGTTAATCCAATATCTGAATAATTTTCTTAACAGAATAATTAACACCCGGGTGGTTATATGGTTTAAAACCATGTAACTATTTTTAAGAGTGCTGAATAACTCCTAAAATCGTACTTGTTTAGTTTTGTTTTGGATCACTGAGAATTTTTGAAGAAAATACCATATGTCCTACCCCATGGTCAACAACAGTTATCATACAACATTACCCAGTCATCTTTGTGCATGTCCTAGTTTAGTTCTTTCTTTATTCATGATGTGAGTCATTGCAAATTGATATCCTTTGATCATAAATAATACTCATATGTGCTTATTTTGCATGTACTCATAGGAGCAAAGATGTCATTCTTTGTGAATGGTTTGAAACAGTTTTTGTGCTATAACAAGAAAATAGTCTTAGGAAAAAAAATGTACACTGTTTTATCTGAGATGGACCTTAGATATCATCTAATTCAGCACTTTCTGGTTGATGGAAATAATGCCCTAGCAGTAAAATGGCCTGCCTAAAATCTCACTGTGCTGTACTTAGTCATGTCTTACTCTTTGTGACCCCGTGGACTGTAGCTCACCAGGCTCCTCTGTTGATGAGGATTCTCCAGGCAAGAATACTGGAGTAAGTTGTCAAGCTCTCCTCCAGGGGATCTTCCCAAGCCAGGGATTGAACCCAGGTCTCCCACACTGAAGGCAGATTCTTTACTGTCTTAGCCACCAGGGAAGTCCAAGAATACTGGAATGGGTAGTGTATCCCTTCTCCAGGGGATCATCCCAACCCAGGAATTGAACTGGAGTCTCCTGCATTGCAGGAGGATTCTTTACCAGCTGAGCTACTAGGGACGCCCAGAGCTTTATATAATCAGAGGCAGAAATCTAGCAGCTTTATTCAGGCTAAAAAAGGAGTTTTCAGACCAGTGCAAAGGAAAAACCTACTAACTAGAAGAAATGGTGCTGAAATACTGGTGGAAGCAAACTGAAAAAAAAATAGCTGAAAAAAATAAAAATGCACAAATTTGATTAAAATTATAAACACACATATCTAAGAAACTCAATGAAGCTCAAGCACAAGATAAGTAAGAAGAGTGGAATAGTTAAGTAACTGAAAAAAAAATGAAAAACAACAAAATAACTATAAATTTACAGTGTTACATTTAGTGAATATAGTTTCAAAAAGTAAGTTGAAATAAAGACTTTGAACTTCCCTAATGGCCCAGTGGCTAAGACTCCATGCTGCCAATGCAAGGGTTGCTGGTTGGATCCCTGGTCAAGGAACTAGATCCTGTATATTGCAACTTAAAGATCCTGCATGTCTCAGAGTAGATAGAAGATCTTGCATGCCACAATTAAGACCTACCACAGCCAAGTAAATACATATTTTTAAAAAAACAGAAAAAGAAGAAAAAAAAAACTAAAACAAGAAATTACTTTTTTCGGATACACAAAACTAAAAATTCATCACCAGCAGATCCTCACTATAAGAAAAGCTAAAAGAAACAATTTAGGCAGAATAGAAATGGTTTAAGTAGGAGGTTACGGGAATATGTTAAATCCTATTTGAGATAAGACAGGTAGTTTTCTATGCTTCCACAGGTGAAGCGTTTTTATGCTGCCACTGAGAATAGTTATCCTTAAAGCATGGAATTAGTAATGATCTAATATTTGAGTAGATCTCATCAAATTCTTGGTACTTCAAGGGTTAAGAAGGAAAGGCTGCTTCAACCTTTAGGCATGGAAGGGAAATAGACCATGATTACAGATCTCTGTGTGTTTCCAAATTCATTTCTGACACAGGATTCATTGAATGTCCCTTGAGAGATTAAAAGAGATGAGCACTAAGCAGTGTGATCAGGAAAACAAAGGAAAGGGAACATCTTTAAAATTGTTAAATTTTCACTCCATAGTGATCTTAATGATCAAGGAGAGATCTGGAATTATCACAAGAGGCCTCGATGACCAATTTTAGACCAGTTTTCATTAGTGACCTTAAGATACAGATTTAAAAGCAAGTAGTCACAATCTGATGAATCCTTAGTGCTCTCGTCCTTCAATCCAAAATGATGCATTTCACTTCAATTCAGACGCTCAGTCGTGTCTGACATTTTGTGACCCCAATGGACTGCAGCACCCCAGGCCTCCCTGTCCATCACCAACTCCCAGAGTTTACTCAAACTCATGTCCATTGAGTCGGTGATGCCATCTGACAGTCTCATCCTCAGTCATCCCCTTCTCCTTCCACTTTCAACCTTTCCCAGCATCAGGGTCTTTTCCAATGAGTCAGTTCTTTGCATCAGGTGGCCAAAGTATTGGAGCTTCAGCTTCAGCATCAGTCCTTCCAATGGATAGTCAGGACTTATTTCCTTTAGGTTGGACTGGTTGGATCTCCTTGCAGTCCAAGAGATTCTCAAGTCTTCTCCAACACCATAGTTCAAAAACATCAGTTCTTTGGTGCTCAGCTTTCTTTATGGTTCAATTCTCACATCCATACATGACTACTGGAAAAACCATAACTTTGACTAGATGGACCTTTGCTGGCAAAGTAACGTCTCTGGTTTTTAATATGCTGTCTAGTTCGGTCATAACTTTTCTTCCAAGGAGTAAGCGTCTTTTCATTTCATGGCTGCAGTCATCATCTGCAGTGATTTTCAAGCCCCCCAATATAAAGTCTCTTACTGTTTCCAGTGCTTCCCTATCTATTTTCCACGAAGTGATGGGACCAGATGCCATGATCTTAGTTTTCTGAATGCTGAGTTTTAAGCCAAATTTTTCACTTTTCTCTTTCACTTTTGCTAATCCTTAACTTCGTATAATTCTTGGAAAGAAATGAGCACTAAGAGAAGGTATAAAACTTTTTGATACCGGCTCCAGTGTATTTTCAGTTTTTAATTTATTCATTTATCCACTGATGCTCAGCAGCATGTTGCTTAATCACCACATACTGGTGACTTTCTAGTTTTCTGCTTGTAACTGATTTTTTGTTTCACTGTGGTTGGAAAAGATGCTTAATATGATTTAAATTTTAAGCATTGAAATTTGAATTTTGGCTGAGCGTGTGCTATGTTCTGAATAGTTTCATGTGTACTTGAGAAAAATGTGTATTTTGCTGCTTTGGATGGAAAGTTCTCTGTCCATCTGTCTCTCTATCATTATCTATCTACCTATAATAAGTCCATTTGATCTAATGTGTTTGGCTTTTTACTTTCTGTTAAGGTGGATTGGCAATTTCCAAGGTCCTTAACATGGAGAATTGGAAATCGGAAACCCTCCTTATTTTAGGTTTCAAGTGAATTTTATTTCTACTGCTTCTTTTTCTCTAGTAGAAATCAAGGTATAAGGGTGCATGTCTGTCTCACACATGCAGGTTCTGTCTATAAATGCATATATATACATTTTACTTATGTTTATATCACCTGTAGTTAAATATGAAATCTCACTTCTATTGTATTACTGAACCTAGGGTCTTGAACCTTCTATATATTCCACTGCTAAAAGTGGTGCATTTCAGTTCATTCACTCAGTCATGTCCAACTCTTTGTGACCCCATGAACCACAGCACGCCAGGCCTTCCTGTCCATCACCAACTCCTGGAGTTCACCCAAACTCATGTCCATTGAGTCAGTGATGCTACCCAACTATCTCATCCTCTGTCGTCCCCTTCTCCCTCTGCCCTCAATTTTCATCAGCATCAGGGTCTTTTCAAATGAGTCAGCTCTTCAGATCAGGTGGCCAAAGTATCGGAGTTTCAGCTTCAACAGTCTTACCCAAAACTTTCTTGCATGCAAACTGAAAAGTGTTAACTTTTTGACACTTCCCAAGTTTGTTTAATTGTTAAAATTGCCTGTATAATATTTTGGAATTATTTCTTGGTCCAAAGAAAAAATTATTTAATTAGCAAGTCTCAATATTAGAGTCCTGAATTCTATACTTTAAAAATTTCCTCTGTGTTTGTTATCATCACCTATACTTATATAACTGAGAACTTTAGATCTCTCTGTTTATAATTCGATGATTTTATGAGATGTTTATTGCTGACCCATCTCAGGTTCAGGGTAGAGATTATTAAATTTCAACACAAGGGGAAAAGAGAAGAAAAGAAAAGAAAATCTGAACTTGAAGCCCATTTCAACTCAGTGGAAAACCGTCATAGAAAAGGAAGCAATCATAAAGTTAGGTTAATTGAGCTCTTTAGCATTACGTCAAGCAAGATAAGCTTCTAGGACCTCATTCTGTATTCCACAGCTGTTCCTTTACACTTGCTGTTCAACAGTCTTTTTATTGTTTGTGGCCAGTCATTGACAGAATGAAATGATCCATTTCCTACATTGTCTGCTCTTTTTATTCTGTACACTACCCCACCATCTATAACGTGGCCAGTTTCTGTATACGTTTTTTTATAGATTTATATAATATATCCAACAAAGAACCTGAGGCAGATTTCAATAAATGTAACATAATGTACAAAAATAATAATAGCAAGCACGTTACACAAACATCAACCCCTAATGGTTTTTTTTATTTTTTATTTTTTTTATTTTTTTTTAAATTTTAAAATCTTTAATTCTTACATGTGTTCCCAAACATGAACCCCCCTCCCACCTCCCTCCCCATATCATCTCTCTGGGTCATCCCCATGCACCAGCTCCAAGCATGCTGTATTCTGCATCAGACATAGACTGGCGATTCAATTCTTACATGATAGTATACATGTTAGAATGTCATTCTCCCAAATCATCCCACCCTCTCCCTCTCCCTCTGAGTCCAAAAGTCCATTATACACATCTGTGTCTCTTTCCCTGTCTTGCATACAGGGTCGTCATTGCCATCTTCCTAAATTCCATATATATGTGTTAGTATACTGTATTGGTGTTTTTCTTTCTGGCTTACTTCACTCTGTATAATCGGCTCCAGTTTCATCCATCTCATCAGAACTGAGTCAAATGAATTCTTTTTAACGGCTGAGTAATACTCCATTGTGTATATGTACCACAGCTTTCTTATCCATTCATCTGCTGATGGACATCTAGGTTGTTTCCATGTCCTAGTTATTATAAACAGTGCTGCGATGAACATTGGGGTACATGTGTCTCTTTCAATTCTGGTTTCCTCGGTGTGTATGCCCAGAAGTGGGATTGCTGGGTCATAAGGTAGTTCTATTTGCAATTTTTTAAGGAATCTCCACACTGTTCTCCATAGTGGCTGTACTAGTTTGCATTCCCACCAACAGTGTAGGAGGGTTCCCTTTTCTCCACACCCTCTCCAGCATTTATTGCTTGCAGATTTTTGGATCGCAGCCATTCTGACTGGTGTGAAGTGGTACCTCATTGTGGTTTTGATTTGCATTTCCCTAATAATGAGTGATGTTGAGCATCATTTCATGTGTTTGTTAGCCATCCGTATGTCTTCTTTGGAGAAATGTCTATTTAGTTCTTTGGCCCATTTTTTGATTGGGTCGTTTATTTTTCTGGAATTGAGCTGCAGAAGTTGTTTGTATATTTTTGAGATTAGTTGTTTGTCAGTTGCTTCATTTGCTATTATTTTCTCCCATTCAGAAGGCTGTCTTTTCACCTTGCTTATATTTTCCTTTGTTGTGCAGAAGCTTTTAATTTTAATTAGATCCCATTTGTTTATTTTTACTTTTATTTCCAGAATTCTGGGAGGTGGATCATAGAGGATCCTGCTGTGATTTATGTCTGAGAGTGTTTTGCCTATGTTCTCCTCTAGGAGTTTTATAGTTTCTGGTCTTACATTTAGATCTTTAATCCATTTTGAGCTTATTTTTGTGTGGGGTGGAAATACAAAAAACCTCGAATAGCCAAAGCAATCTTGAGAAAGAAGAATGGAACTGGAGGAATCAACTTGCCTGACTTCAGGCTCTACTACAAAGCCACAGTCATCAAGACAGTATGGTACTGGCACAAAGACAGACATATAGATCAATGGAACAAAATAGAAAGCCCAGAGATAAATCCACACACATATGGACACCTTATCTTTGACAAAGGAGGCAAGAATATACAATGGAGTAAAGACAATCTCTTTAACAAGTGGTGCTGGGAAAACTGGTCAACCACTTGTAAAAGAATGAAACTAGATCACTTTCTAACACCCCACACAAAAATAAGCCCTAATGGTTTAAGGAGGTTAATATCATAAGCAAAAATCTAGATGAATGCTTTTCTAACTTCTGGCTAGAGAACAGTTTCCTAAGTAAAATATAAAAAGGGTTAGCTATAAAAATGTTCATAAATTTGAATATTCCAAAATATAATTGCCAATCACTAAGTGGAAAGATAAGCTATAGATCTCCAGAATGAATTTAAAATCCAGATAACCATTACATAACATTATGAATATATAGCAAACCACAAAATCAGTAACATGAAACAACTCAGAACAGAATGAACATTATATAGAAAAGAACATTGTATTGGGCTTCCCTGGTAGGACAGCAGGTAAATAATCTACCTCTAACATAGGAGATCTGGGTTTAATCCCTGGTTTGGGAAGATGCCCTGAAGGGAATGGCAACCCAGTCCAGCATTCTTGACGGGAGAATCCCATGGAGAGAGGAGCTTGGTAGGCTATAATCCATGGTTTAGCAAAGAGTTGTACATGACTGAGCAACTAACACTTTCATAGAAGAGAAAATATAATTATTTAGTATATATATATATATATATATATGATTTTTTTGATAACCTTAAAACTGGCAAAAATCAAGCAGTTTTAAAATCCCACATGTTGGAAAAAAGGTAAATCATAATAGACTCTTTAATAATTGCTATTAGGTATATTCTCACTGGGGACTTTGATGTTATTTCTTGAAGCTGAATATCTACACACCCTTAGATCTAGCAGTACCATTCTTAATCATATACCCAAGACTTGTCAAACTTTACTGGGAAATATATGGAAGAATAATTATAAAACCAAAAGTGAACATGACCCAATTGTCCATGGTAAGATGAACATGATAAGATAATAAGATAAAACTTTTCATTAATTTTTTTAATTTTTAAAAATTTTTATTGTAGTGAAGTTAGTTGATTTACACCGTTGTATTGGTTTCAGATGTGCAGCAAACTGAATTAGTTATCTACCTATCTATCCATATCTATCTATCTGTCTACTCTTTTTTAGATTTTTTCTCATTTATTTTATTACAGAGTATCAAGTAGAGTTACCTGTTCTATACAGTGGGCTCTTATTAATTATCTATTTTAAATATAGTAGTGTTTATGTCAATCTCCACCTCCCAGTTTATCCTTTCCCCGCTTGCCCACCTTGGTAACCATTAGGTGGTTTTCTAAACCTGTGACTTTTTACTGCTGTTTTTGCTCACTTTCTAAGTCATGTCCAACTCTTTGTGACGCCATGAACTGCAGCACACCAGGCTTCTCTGTTCTTTACTATCTCCCAGAGTTTGCTTAAACTAATGTCCACTGAGTTGGTGATGCCATCCAACCATCTCATCCTTTGTTGCTCCCTTCTCTTTCTGTCAATCTTTCCCAGCATCAGGGTCTTTTCCAATGAGTCAGTCCTTTGTATCAGGTGACCAAAGTATTGGAGCTTCAGCATCAGCCCTTTCAGTGAATATTTAGAGTTAATTTCTTTTAGGATTGACTGATTTGATCTCCTTACTGTCCAAGGAACTCTTAAGAGTCTTCTCTAGCACCACAATTTGCAAACCTCAGTTCTTTAGCACTCAGCCTTCTTTATGATCCAACTCTCACATCCATATGAGACTATTGGACAAACCAGAACTTTGATTATATGGACCTTTCTTGGCAAAATTATGTCTCTGTTTCTTAATACATCATCTAAATTTGTCATAGCTTTTGTTCCAAGGAACAAATGCCTTTTAATTTCATGGCTGCAGTCACCATCTGCAGTGATTTTGGAACCCAAGTACATAAAGTCTGTCACTGTTTCCACAGTTTCCCCATCTACTTTCCATGAAATGATGGGACCAGATGCCATGATTTTAGTTTGTTGAATGTTGAGTTTTAAGTCAGTTTTTTCACTCTCCTCTTTCACTTTCATCCAGAGGCTCTTTAGTTCCTTTATACCTTCTGCCATTAGAGTGGTATCATCCGCATATCTTAGGTTGTTGCTATCTCGTCCAGCAATCTTGATTCCAGTTTGTGCTTCATCCACTTTGGCATTTCACATGATGTGCTCTGCATAGAAGTTAAGTAAGCAGGATGGCAATATACAACCTTGCTTTACTCCTTTCCCAATTTTGAAACAGTTCATTGTTCCATGTCTGGTTATAAATGTTGCTCTTGTCCTGCATACAGGCTTCTCAGGAGGCAGTTAAGGTGGTCTGGTATTCTCATACCCTGAAGAATTTCCACAGTTTGTTGTAGCCATTCCCTTCTTCAGAGATCTTGACCGAGGGATCAAACCCAGGTCTCTTTTATCTCCTGCACTGGCAAGCAGTTTCTTTATCACTAGTGCCACCTGGGAAGCCCTGTGGTGGTCCACACAGTCAAATGCTTTCGTGTAGTCTATGAAGCAGAAATAGATGGCTTTTTGAAATTTCCTTGCCTTTTCTATGATCCAATGGATGTTGGCAACTTGATCTCCGGTTCCTCTGCCTTTGCTAAACCCAACTTGTACATCTGTAAGTTTTCAGTTCAGATACCGCAGAAACCTAAGGTGAAGGATTTTCAGCATTACATTGCTAGCATGTAAAATGAGCACAATTGTATGGTAGTTTGAACATTCTATGCCATTGCCTCGGAGTTTTATTGGCTTTCTATGTAAACCAAGGAATATCAGCCTCTTTCTCTCCTCTATTTTCTTATCTTCAACATTCTTTCCTTATCTCTCTCTAAATCAATCACCAATGCCGTTTTTCCTTCGGGTTCCCCTGGATCCTGCGGGGCTGGACCCTGGTGACAATATATATGAGTTGTAAAATCATTTTGTGTGAAAAAATGAAAATACCAGAAAATTATCTGCAATACAATATATTTTTAAAAGTGAAGTGTGAAAACAAGCAACAATAAGCTATGTATTTTTTTCAAGGTCTGGTAACCAAGAAACAAAAGACTATTTATTCCCTCCCCCATAGAAAAACTCTATGTACAGTAGTGAAGTTTTAACGAGTACCCACATTATCAAACCACATTTATTGTAAAACAGAGAAACAGGAAGCTTAAAGTTATTACTAATCCTTGAAGATGTTGAAATTGTCCATTGCAATTATTGGGAGAGCTCTCTGATCTGACACTGGAGAAGGTCTTTGCTTAGGCCTCAGTTGTTTTCTGGGATATTTGTTTTCTGTGTATTATTTTCCACTACTCTTGGCTCTGTGTTATGAGAGTTTTCCTCATCTGTTTATAAGCATGGGCACATCTGAAGTGGATGTTGAAGAATGTGCTTTATTGTGCATACATAGCTTTTGCTGCCTCCTTCATGTCTGTGTAAAGGTTTCTTCTTCTTCTTCTTCTTCGACCCCAGCTCATGGTTTGTCTGGGAATACAATTCCTTCCACCTAATAATGAGCTACCCACTTACTTTCTTAATCAAGCCATGTGCCTTTAGTCATATCCAAATTATTTCCCAGGCTTTCTTTTCTTTCTTCCTTCCTTCCTTCCTTGCTTTTTTCTCTCTCTGGATATATAGATACAGAGCTATCTACCTGTCTAGCTAATCTTTATATATTATATTATAAGATTATATATATATATATATTATATGTATAATCTTTCCCAGTCTTGGGTGTCTGTATCCTAATATAGCAAATATTATATATATATACCTAATATATCACCTAATAGCAGAGACTTTGTTTCTCAGAGGCATTTTAATTTTTTTTTTCTGTTTTATATCTAGAAATAGTTGACTTTTCCAACCGGTTTTGACCCCACATTTATCAACCCTTTTTATTTTTTTCTTTCATCTCTGCTTTTCAACCAGTTTTTTAAAGTTTATCTCTTATTCTAATACTTTACTAAATGAAGCCAGTTCATACCAAATATTCAACTAAAAGTCTATTTTCCAAACTCTTCTGCTGGATTCATAAACTTGGTAGATGTGTTTGCTTTCTCAGACTTGCTGACAGAAGCTAAGTCTTCTAGAACTCAGTAACATGAGACTCCCTCTTTCCAACCTCTAACACTGGTTTCCTTGCCACTCAAGCACTGAATTACATAGATGAGGCTATTTAAATAGAAGAATCCCACTTACATTACCAATTATATATTGATTATGATAATGCTAGCTGCTATAACATATAAAACTTAGATATCTGTGGGTTAACAAAAATGCAATTTTTATTCTTTTAACCTATTGGATAATATTGTGCTATCTGGAATCATAACTGTTTTATGTTTCTCTTTAATTTTTATTTTATTTTGGAGTATAGTTGATTTACAAAATTGTTTTAGCTTCCTATGTAATAAGATTTAGTTATAAATATACATATATCAATTTTTTTTCATACTCTTTTTCCATGTAAGTTATTGCAGAATATTGAGTAGAGTTTCTTGTGATATATAGTAGGTCCTTAAGAGATACTGGTCTGAACTCTGAGTCTTGACGATCCCCTGGAGGAGGGCATGGCAACCCATTGCAGTATTCTTACCTGGAGAATCCCATGGATAGAGAAGCCTGGTGGGCTATGGTCCATAGTGTCACAGAGTCAGACATTACTAGAGCAAATTAGCACACAACATACACACACACAGTAGATTGTTTTCTATTGTTGTACTATTATAAACAATGCTACAATATATATCTTTTCAGTTGCTTTCTATGGGAGAGTTCTTTTAGGTGTATATTAACACATGATTAAAATTACTGAGCCATGTATTATGTACATTTTATTTTTTATTAAAAAGTTTTAAATTTATTGTGGTGCCATTGGCTTATAACATTATGTGTTTCATGCCTACTACTTTATATTTCAATTTCCATATACACTGCAGCATGTACATATTAAATGTTAGCTAATTGTGCCAAATTGCCCTACAAAATTGCTTTATAGATTAAACTATCATCAATATGTTCCCTGAAAATACTTCAATATTTGATTCTATTGTTAAATAATTCTCAGCCTTAAGGGTAAAAACACGTTATAATGTATTTTAAAATGTGCTTTATAGGGTCACTAGTGACACTTAGCATCTATTCATGAGTTGTTAACTATATGAATTTCCTCTGTAAATTGTCTCTATACAGTTTGGCCAGGCTTTTGTTTATTCTTTTCTTATATATGTTAAGGCATTCTTATATACTCTATAGAGAATAGCTGAAATTATATTTATCATCCTTTTATCTTTTTTAAACTGTTACATACAGCATTTTGCTTTTTGTTAACCATGTTTGACATTTTAACCTTGATAAATCTATGTATTTTTCTTTAATATTTTAAGTTTTATTTTAGGGGTCTTATTTTTCCCAATGTTGAAAATATTATATTTTCATTAAATATTTAAGGGTTTAAAAAATACATTTGATATGCCTTGATTAAATATGTGTGTATGTATTTATACATATATATGTATGTAAGAGAGGTAGAAAGATAGGAGAATGTATAAAATAAGTATCTGTCTCTTTACTTTCTTTTTCAAATAAGCAGCTGTTTAAATATTTTTAATTGAATACCTTATCTTTTCCCCACTGATTTGAAATGTCACACTTAATTCAAACTAAATTATGGTAATATGAATGGACTTATTTATGGATTCTATTTTTAAATATTTTTGTTTATTTTTGCATAAATCTCACACTGACTTAATTATTATGGCTTTGTCATATGGTTTGGCAAACTAGTTATGCTCATTTTCTTCTTTTCCAAATATTATTCTCCCTCCTTGTGCATTTTCTTTTTCCAAGGAAACTCCTTCAACATGGTGCAGTTGGACTCAGTGATTTGGAGAGAAACCAGGCAGCACAGTGGTAAAGAATCTGCCTAACAATGAAAGAGACACAAGAGATCCTTGATTCAGGAAGATTCCATGAAGAAATTGGCAACCCACTCTAATATTCTTGCCTGGAAAATTCCATGGACAGAGGAGCATAGTGGGCTACAGTCCATGGGATCTCAGAGTTGGACACTACTGAGCATGCATGCATGTACATCAGTTCTGTGTTATTGAATCTTATCATCCAGGGATATATTTCTATATTAAAATTTTCTCCTAGACTTTTCATTAAACTTTTACCAGTTACTTCAAATTAAAATAATAGCATAATCAGGTAATCTTGATTTTGTCTTGGCTCATTGAATATATATGCTCTTCTTTGATTAATTAAATATGGATAATATTTTTCAACCTTATTAAGCAATATGAGGAAAAAATAATTGTGATTATACATGAAGCCTTTATTATAGTTTAAACAAGTGTTAGAAACTGAAATAAAGAGAAGTGGCTCAGCCTACAGTTTAAGTAGATGTTGATCTTGTTGCAGAAGCACATAAGCAAACAGTAAATTGCAATACAAAATAACAAGCTGCCAAAAGAGGGTACATTTATAAAAATCACTAAACTTATATTGGCAAGGGACTACAAAGGTTTTCTGGGGGAGATGACGTCTAAGGTTTGAGTACTTGTGAAAACATGGATCTTAAAATTAAATTAAATGAAATTGACAGATTATGTAGACTGCTCTACTGACAAACTTTGTAAAAGGCAGATCCAGGCTACATATCTAGAGCCATATGGTTTAAAAATCTGTTCAAGAGTGGTGGCACCTTCATATTTTTATTATATTTTTCAATCATTGTGGTTTACAATTGAGGTGACTTGAATAGCTGACAGAATATATGTGGCTTTATTTCTATTCTAATGCCTTTTTTTTGGTTAGGTTATTCAAAGTGAAATTGCATGTCTTTAAATATTTGGAAGAATTTAAATATTTGGGAAAAAGGGAAGTGTCAGTCACTCAGTCATGTCTGACTCTTTGTGACCCCATGGGCTATTGCCTGTGAGGGTCCTCGGTCCATGGAATTTCCCAGGCAAGAATACTGGAGTGGGTAACCATTCCCCTCTACAGGGAATTGCCTGAATCCAGGGATCAAAATGGGCCTTCTACATTACAGGCAGGTTATTTACCATCAGAGATAAAATATTGCTACATCCTAGAAAGAATGCAATATTTCTTCTTCCTGGGTGTAGGAATAAATTAATTTAACAAATTAATATAATATATAATGAAGACACTTATAGAAAACATTGAAAACTCCACTTGGCATCAGAACCAACATGTGCTTAATAAAGAGAAGTTAAGAAGCAGAATCAGACATTATAACAGCAGTGATACAATATTAAAGGGAAAAACCCTCCAAATACCCAATACTAGCCTGTGATAAGGCACTGTCAGAGAACATTAATTAACAATACTTAGAAGAAGTCTGTTTTTCATGTTTAACAACAAAATGGTTGATGACAACTCAAAATGTCAGCCATATTATTCCAAACCCAAATGTGAACATCTGAGGCTGTACTGGAGGCTTAGTTCAAAGCCAAATCAAATAAGACAGGTCCATTTAGACATGAGCCCTATTACTTGGCAAGAATATTGATTATAGGATAAACCAAAAGAATATTGTCTATATTTCCTTTAGTGGAATTCTCCAAATGCTAGTGCTCTGAAGCATTTAAAACCAATGTGTCTTTACTAATTTTGTCTCTGTCCTGATCAAAAGAATTCTACTGGTTTGCAGAAGAAAATAAGTCTCCATCTAAGCAAGAATTGGCTCTTTAACAGCAGAACATTTGGAAAACTTGCTATAGTCAATAAACCTAGAATTATTTTTCTGAAAACTATGTTTCTCTGTGTTACTCAAACTCTTTCAATAGGTAAAACTAATGCAACTAATACTGGTTAAATACTTAAGGTTCTGATTTATATAAAATTTGAAAAACATGTGAACATCAAAAGAGCAATAGGTTAAACATTTCCCTTCCAGTTGTTTAAAGCATATTCATAATCAGTGCTTATTAAGAACTTATTTTCTTTCACTTTTAAAAGTGTAATGAAACTATTAAGATATAGTGAATCAAAGCAATTGTTCAGACTCCATAATGATAATTCTCAACAATTTGGTAGGTGGGTTCTAGACTTGCAAAAATGAGCTGGAAAAAATATTCTTGTCACAAAGTAAAGAACACATTATATAATCAAAACTTAGAAATTTCTGAGATAGAAATAAAGGGAATAAAGGGAAACCTATTGACATAAATTTCAAGTTATTTTAAAACTAAGCATTATATCTCAATTGCATAAAAACTGATAACAGAAAAAGAGATTTGAGAACTATAGAAAATGAAAATATTCCTTATTTTAAATCAACAGTCTGTAATTTTAAAATTTTACTGTAGAAAATGTAAGTTTTATTTTAATATGGCTACTTGATTTTAAGGTATGATCCACTGCAAGACTCCCAGTATTCTTTAGGCAAATCAGTGTTACTGAGAAATCATTTACCCTAAATAGCACAGTTGCTTAGGTAAGAGGTAGCTAAATTTCAAAATTATGGCTGCTGTTTACGTCCATCTTTGTGGCTTTAAATTTGGAGCTCCAATGGAAAATCTCTTTGTGCTCTCTATCTACCATGTCTTATTATTCACAACATGCTTGTTGCTTCATCATATGGTAACTGTTTCTCAGTTTCAGCTTTTGTCCAATTGACTCTTTGAGGTGCTTCTCACAAATCCCTGAAGTTAATTTTATAGATATCATATGGCCTAGACTTTAAATCATATGTCTTTAAATTTCTCTCAATGTGAAAAAATTCAAATTAACAGTTTTAAAAGATGGAGTAACAGAGAGATAAAAATGTGACTCAGAGGTTAAACCATCTGCCTGGAATGCGGGAGACCTGGGTTTGATCCCTGGGTTGGGAAGATCCCCTGGAGAAGGAAATGGCACCCCACTCCAGTACTCTTGCCTGGAGAATCCAGTGGAGGGAGCAGCCTGGTAGGCTACAGTCCATGGGATCGCAAAGAATCAGACACGTCTGAGCGACTTCACTCACTCATTCACTCACTCATTTTATAATATATTCTACATATGCATTTATGTATTAACACTGCTCTATTACTACTCTATTCATGCTTTCATAATGGGTCAAATTCATGTTTAATCCTCTCCAAGCATTAGGACATTTAGATAACTCTGAATAAGTTGATCTAAAAAGCACTTTCAGGAAAATTTGAATGAGCAGACTAGATAAATAAAGATTGTTAATTAATGTAATCCTATCTATAAATACTGTAAATATCTGTAAATATAAATTAAATATCTGTAAATACTATAAATATTATAAATAAATATTTCATATACAATTTGTCAGTGGAAGTTTTTATAAACATGTGATGTATGTTTTTTATAAAACCTTGATGTCTCAATGAGGCATGCAACTTAAGAGAAGGGCTTATTAATGTGTTTACCACTAAAATGTAATAAATATTATGTACTCTCAAATTATACACACCAGATCTAACAAATTCCAGTTGCTCTCCTATTCACACAACTTCTATTGCCAGAGTTTTCTCTTGTAATTATTAATTACCACTTCTCATGACATAATATTAACTTTCAATAAGAATTTGAAAATAAAATATTTCCCCTTAATGTTTCAATCAGATTCATGGTAAAATGCTTCCAAGTTGATTTCCAATTTAAGGAAGTCTCAATCTATTACTTGATTGATATCAAAATTAAAGATTAGGCTCACATTCAAGTTATTTTGTCATAACTTTGACTATATGAGTCCCAACTTTGCAGCCAAAACATTCTCTCTCCTATATAATTTTACACAGAAAATATTTTCATAGTAACTGGTATTATCTAGAAGAAAAAATGACTACTTAGTTAATGTGGAAACTGTCCAGCCAAGCATATATTGTAGGCCAAAGGAAAAAAATAATCTAAATAATTAAAGAATTCTTTAAAAAACCCACACCTGAATGATATCAATTTTCAATAAAACTACATGGTATATTGAAGTTAAAATATTAAAGTATTATGAAATTTCAGTTTAACTTAAAACTCTAAAAAAATGATCTATATTTCAAAAATTAACAAATATCCCAACTACTCTCTGTACTTTCTTAGACTAATTTCTTCATGTAGTATTCCATGGCAACGGAGGTTGTAATTCTATAAATAGCTATACCCAATTCCTTAGTGTTTATGTAAATAGTGATTATAAATGAAGAGATAATAGCACTTAATTTATTAACATCAAATGGTGCATAAATGCATTTCCTAAAAAGTGCTAAAATAAATGAATGAAGGTTGTCTACTCAAAAAATGACTGCATCAATTTCTTTTGCTAATTAAAAAGTATGTTAAGCTAGTTAATAGAACAGCTGATTAATATGCTTCCCATTGTTCAATATTTATTTTAGTATCATGGTAGATATAAGCTTATGACTTAGATACTCTTTTATAAAAACAACAATAATAGACAATTAATTAGTTTAATCAAATCAATCAATATTCTTGAGTTTCTATTATGTACTAAATATCATGCTGTGTACTGTGACAGTGAAAACAGTAGAAAAATCTATTCTCATGGAGAAGGAGGCAAACGTATCAGTGACAGTCTAAGGAGAAAAAACAAGAGAGATACAAAAGTGGGGAAAGAAACCTTATGAGGCTTTGATGATCTGGGTTAAAACTTTGGCTTTTATTCCATGAAGGAGGAAGAATATCTGAAGATTTTGAATAAAGAAGAAAAATAGCTGATTTATATTTTAACAAGCTAGATCTGGTTGCTGTGTTGAAAAATAGATTAAGGAGAACAAATGGAAAGGTCAGACAATAGCAAACAGTTGTTTACAACAAACCAGATACAGATAATGGTGGTTTGGACCACAGAGAGAGCAGTGAAATTGATGATAAGTCATCACAATCTATACAAATTTTTAAAGTAAACCTATAGAATTTGCTAACAGTTTGTGTTATCAAGTCCAAGCTTATACTGCTTACCACATGACAGACCAATAAATTGAGAGACCAGATCTTGGGGCAGTGAATAGTGACTTTGTTCAGAAAAGCAGAAGACTAATGAAATGGTGAACAAGTTTCCAAAACACTAATTTTATCCAAGTTAGAGTCCAGGCTTTTTTTATACTAAAAGGGGAGCGGGGGGCAAAGTGGGTGTGGGTGGCTGGTTGTTGCAAACATCTTGGTGCCAGAATCCTGTTTTTCCTGCAGTTGCCCAAGAGGGTATGGTTGCAATGTTTCTAGAAACCTCTAAGGAGATAAATATTATTCTAGGTTCTACAACTTTTTTATCTGTATAACAATGAAAGTGTTATACATTTAAAAGTCAGAATCTTGAAAATGGGCTATCTTGTATACTTCAGGTTATAGACAATGTTCATTTACAAAAGGTGCCGAGCTAGCATGGCTAAGCATAGGTAACAGAGCACAAATGTTGGAGCTCAAGGAATTGATCCAACATGGAGTCAGGTTTGCACTTTTCTGTTATATTTAGAAGTGGAATATTACAGAAATTGGAGTCAAAATTAATTACATTTGGTTCTCTGGTGGGTGATTCTTCAGTGAGTTACAGACAGCCCACTGTACTATGACATTTTATGTAAGGAATTGAGGATTTAAGGATTTTATTATCCATGGGTGTCCTGGAACCAACCCTCTGCAGATACCAAAGGATGAGTATAGAAGGTTGACTGAAAAGAATGAGAAGGGCACATTTGAGGATGCAAAGTAATGTTCAAAATTCTTCAAGCCAGGCTTCAACAGTATGTGTACATGAACTTCCAGATGTTCAAGCTGGTTTTAGAAAAGGCAGAGGAACCAGAGATCAAATTGCCAACATCTGCTGGATCATGGAAAAAGCAAGAGAGCTCCAGAAAAACATTATTTCTGCTTTATTGACTATACCAAAGACTTTGATTGTGTGGATCACAATAAACAGTGGAAAATTCTGAAAGAGATGGTAATACCAGACCACCTGACCTGCCTCTTGAGAAATCTGTAGGCAGGTCAGGAAGCAACAGTTAGAACCAGACATGGAACAACAGACTGGTTCCAAATACGAAAAGGAGTATGTCAAGGCTGTATATTATCACCCTGCTTATTTAACTTATATGCAGAGTACATCATGAGAAACACTGGGCTGGAGGAAGCACAAGCTGGAATCAAGATTGCCAGGAGAAATACCAAAAACCTCAGATATGCAGATGACACCACCCTTATGGCAGAAAGTGAAGAAGAACTAAAGAGCCTCTTGATGAAAGTGCAAAGAGGAGAGTGAAAAAGTTGGCTTAAAGCTCAACATTCAGGAAACGAAGATCATGGCATCTGGTCCCATCGCTTCATGGGAAATAGAGGGGAAACAGTGGAAACAGTTTCAGACTTTAGTTTTTGGGCTCCAAAATTACTGCAGATGGTGATTACAACCATGAAATTAAAAGACTCTTACTCCTTGGAAGAAAAGTTATGATCAACCTAGACAGCATATTGAAAAGCAGAGACATCACTTTGTCAACAAAGATCTGTCTACTCAAGGCTATTGTTTGTCCAGTAGTCATGTATGGATGTGAGTTCTGTTCAGTTTAGTTGCTCAGTCATGTCTGACTCTTTGTGACCCCATGAATGGCAGCATGCCAGGCCTCCCTGTCCATCACCAACTCCTGGAGTCTGCCCAAACCCATGTCCATTGAGTCAATGATGCCATCCAACCATCTCATCCTCTGTTGTCCCCTTCTTCTCCTGCCCTCAATCCTTCCCAGCATCAGGGTCTTTTCCAATGAGTCAGCTCTTCACATCAAGTGGCCAATGTATTGGAGTTTCAGCTTCAACATCAGTCCTTCCAATGAACACCCAGGACTGATCTCCTACAGAATGTAAGAGTTGGACTATAAAGAAAGCTGAGCACAGAAGAATTAATGCTTTTGAACTGTGGTGTTGGAAAAGACTCTTGAGAGTCCCTTGGACTGCAAGGAGATCCAACCAGTCCTGGGTGTTCATTGGAAGGACTGATGTTGAAGCTGAAAGTCCAATATTTTGTCCACCTGATGTGAAGAGCTGTTTCATTTGAAAAGACCTTGATGCCGGAAAAGATTGAGGGAAGGAGAAGGGGATGACAGAGGATGCGGTCGTTGAATAGCATCACTGATTTAATGGACATGAATTTGGTTAAAGTCCTAGAGTTGGTGATGGACAGGGAGGCCTGGAGTGCTGTGTTTCATGGGGTTGCAAAGAGTTGGACACTACTAAGTGACTGAACTGAACTGAACTGATATAACATGAACTCAGTTTTAAACATATTATAGAAGAGTCTGGACATCAAGGCAGAAGCCTGGATTGGAGAGATACATCTGGAAAATATGAACATATATCTTGTATTTAGAGTCATAAAATCATCTGTGGTTCAGTGGTGAGTGTAGAAAGGATACAGGGAAGAGACATGAATTGAATCCTGGGTCTTGAATTCTAACATTTAGTGATAAGAGATAAAAGAAAAGTGAAAAGATATAGCTAAATTTTGTCAGAAGGGTGAGGGGGAGCAGTCCATTAACATGTCTTGAAAATTAAATGAAGAAATTTTTTCTGGGGGGAGAGAAAATGGGTCGTGTCAAATACTGCTAATGAGAGTAAGCACTGAATTTAGCAATGTGAAGGCCATGCCCATCTTGACAGAAAGTTTCCCTGAACTGCTAGAGATGACTGCCTGACTAAGGGGGTTTCAAGAGAGAACACAGAAGTAAAATTAGAGGTAGTAGGTATGAACATATACTTGAAGACACTTTGCTGAAAGATAAGGAGAGAAATGGAGTGGCAACCAGAAAGAGTGAGATAAAAAGACAGCTATTTTTCTCTTAATATATATATTTTACTGAAGTATAGTTGACTTACAATATTTCAGGTGCACGTCAAGGTGATTCAGTTATACAAATACACATATATCATCCTTGAAATTATTTTATCTAGTTTATGTTTTCTGACTTTTCCATCTCCTTTTTTATAAATGTTCTTTCTCAAGAACATCTCTTTTGTATACATATATGTAAATACATGTAATATATATTTTAGAAAACATGATTTTTTCCCCAGCTAAAATGTTTATGACATTTTCATTCCACTTGTTTGACTTAGTAGAAATAGAATGCTGCATTTCTAGTTAAAAAACATAGATATGCAGCAAGCAACAAAAGTTTACTGTATAGCACAGGGCTTCTCTTGTGGCTCAGTTGGTAAAGAATCCGCCTGCAATGCAGGAGACCTGGGTTCGATCCCTGGGTTGGGAAGATCCCCTGGAGAAGGGAAAGGCTACATACTCCAGTCAGAGAAGGCAATGGCACCCCACTCCAGCACTCTTGCCTGGAAAATCCCACGGATGGAGGAGCCTGGTGGGCTGCAGTCCATGGGGTTGCTAAGAGTTGGACACGACTGAGTGACTTCACTTTCACTTTTCACTTTCATGCATTGGAGAAGGAAATGGCAACCCACTCCAGTGTTCTTGCCTGGAGAATCCCAGGGACGGGGCAGCCTGGTGGGCTGCCGTCTATGGGGTCGCACAGAGTTGGACACGACTGAAGCGACTTAGTAGCAGCAGCAGCAACATACTCCAGTATTCTGGCCAGGAGAGTTCCAGGGACTATATGGCCCATGAGGTCTGAAAGAGTCGGACACAACTGAGTGACTTTCACTTGCACAGGAAACTAGAGTCAATATCTTGCAATAACCTATAATGAAAAATAATTTTAAAGATGGTTATTTTTGAGAGATGGGAGCAATAAAAACATATTCTTGTGCTTATCAACGTTGATATTATTCTAATATGTGTAAATAAAGTGGCCCCAGTTTTCTCATAACTCATTGAACAACCCCAATAATTAACAGTGATTATTATAAATTATGTCTGACCTCTTATCCTATTTTCACATGTACGTCAAATCATTTACATTTCATCAGCCTTCTTGAATTGCAGGTTCCCAAGATATATGCAATGAAATTTTAATTAACAATCAAATTTGAGCATACTAAAAACCAAAAAAAAAAGGTTTTTAATGAGAAATAGGTGTTAAACATTAAGATGAATCTGCCACTTGAATATGAGTACCAAGCTTTCACTTTCTCAAGTGTTATAATCAAATATTCCTCTAAAATAAAACTGGTGAGATTATTTTTCAAGACCAGTGCACACATATTCACATAAAATTGGGCATGACTGGACATAATAGAAGAAATTAATGAAAAGAAAATTTAAGATAGGAATCAGGACGAGAGAAATTTTAATGAGAACTAGTGAATGGTACAATGATCTCCCATGAGGAATTCAGAGACTTCATTTTTCATGCACGATATGCATACTGCATGAAGAAGAATTTTTTGGAGGATCATACCTTGCTGCTGATCCCAGAAAGCAGAGCATACTGATTCAATATATGAATTTAGATGCTTCTTTTTAAAATGCCCATGCCCTGCAACTTATAAGGAATGATAAAAACAGTTTTGTATATGTATCCACCACCCTTTAAGGAAAAAAGATTGCTCTCTTAAATCTGTTTCATTTTCTGTCTTATACTATAGGTTGAACCACATGAAATTACTAATGTTTTGAAAGTAAAAAATGATTTACTCTTTACAATGTTTTTTTTTTTTTTTTTAAATTTAACCCTCATCTATTGGTCTTTTTCAAAAGCATCCTCAAATTTTTTATATCTTAAAGAAATCTGCTGAGGTGTATACTGCCAGCTGAATAGGTACTAGTCCTATAGGTATCTTTCTAACCCTTGTTTTGGTTCCCAGTTTCTCTCATGCCTTCATCTTAACAGATACTTCAAGTCTCTTTTCTGGTGGTTGAATTGACTCCATCCCATTAAGATCTCTTTGCCTTTGTTATACGGGTGATTACTGCACTGTCTTTTTCTTAACAGACATTGAATATTCTGTCTCGGGGGCGGGGGGGTGGGGAGGGAAGCAATTTAAGGCAAGTTTTTAAATTCCATCATGTCAAATTCAAAAACTAATAACCTTAATGCCAAAATGCCTTTGGCTTCCCCTAACAATTGTGTGTGTGCTCAGTTGTGTACGACTCTTTGAGACCCCATGAACTGTAGCCCACCAGGCTCCTCTGTTCATGGGATTTTCCAGGCAAGAATATTGGAGTGAGTTGCCATTTTCTCTTCCAAGGAATGAATCTTCCTGACCCAGGGATTGAACACACATCCCTTAGGTCTCCTTCATTGGTAGGCAGATTCTTTACCATTAGCACCACCTGGTAAGCCCCATAAAAATAATACTTGTATAATTAATTTATTAACTATCATTAATAAATTTGCATTATTCTTAAACTAGCTGAGTATTGGGTTGGCCAAAGTTTCATTCAGAATTTTCCATAGTTCAGTTCAGTCGCTCAGTCATGTCCGACTCTTTGTGACCCCATGGACTGCAGCACGCCAGGCTTCCATGTCCATAACCAGCTGCCACAGCAGCTCAAAGCCATGTCCATACAGTTGGTGATGCCGTCCAACCATATCATCCTCTGTCATCCCCTTCTCCTCCCGCCTTCAATCTTTCCCAGCATCAGGGTCTTTTCCAGTGAGTCAGTTCTCCATATCAGGTGGCCAAAATATTGGAGTTTCAGCTTCAGCATCAGTCCTTCCAATGAATATTCAGGATTGATTTCCTCTAGGATTGACTGGTTTGATCTCCTTGCATTTCAAGGGACTCTCAAGAGTCTTCTCCAACACCACATTTAAAAAGCATCAATTCTTTGGCGCTCAGTTTTCTTTATAGTCCAATGCTCACATCCATACATGACTCTTGGAAAAACCATAGCTTTGACTAGATGGACCTTTGTTGGGCAAAGTAATAGCTCTGTTTTTTTAATGTGCTGTCTAGGTTGGTCATAGCTTTTCTTCCAAGGAGCAAGTATCTTTTAATTTCATGGTTGCAGTCACCATCTGCAGTGGTTTTGGAGCCCCAAAAGGTAAAGTCTGTCACTGTTTCCATTATTTCCTCATCTATTTTCCATTAAGTGATACGTGAAACAACTTTTTGGCTAACCCAATATATCAGCCTATTTTAGAACTAATAAATTCCAAGGGTAAATATTTAAGTAGCTTCTTTTTTTCTTTATTTTGGTCTGACTTATTCTAGAAAATCAAGACAGAGTGAACTTGAGTAAACAGGTTTTTGTTTTTGTTTTTGTTTTTGTTTTTTTTTCCCCAACAACAGTAAAAATTTTCCTTTTCTCCTCTCATTTTTTTTTTCTTCTTCTTCTTCTTTTTTTTGAAAGGACAAAATTAAACACACACTTCCTTAAATTTTAGGCATATATTTGGCAATACATTTGTATGTATTTTCTAAGATGTTTCAACAAGTTGCAATCTTAATTCTCCATTAGAGTTTTGACTGAAAACAATGCTAAAGTAAAATCTTATGTCCTTGGTGGGGGAGGACACTTCCTCACTATTTATGTTCCATGTCATTAAGCTCCCCTGCTATGCATTAGGCAGGGTTTTTACCTTAGTTCAGGCTAGAAATAAAACAGAACACAATGCTTAACCTGCAAAAGCTTGTCGTCAACTGGGCAAAGCTATGTGAAAAATATAATGAAGATCAAGTGAAAATATTCATCATGAAAACTGTTTCTATCAATGGTCTGAATATTATAGAATTCCTAATAAAAATTCTAGTTACTTTTCCAGCCTGTACAGAGCTGCTTGGAGGCTGGAAGTGGTGGTGAGGTCCAAGGCAGCTTCTGGAATTTCTGAACACCCCTAGTAAGTACAAGATGGATCCAGTAGTCTTGAGTTACATGGACAGTGTACTGAGGCAATTAGATGTCTCACTGCTGTATCCTCCAAGCTGACTCAATGACCATGATATTGGTTTTGCCTTTGAGTACTTTGCCAATAGTCAATTTTATGACTGCATTGACCGTGTCTATTTCATCAGCCCCGAAGTTACTCAGTTCATCAAGTGCACTGGCAACCCAGCAGGGATGGCCATGTTTCTTGAGCTGTTGGACCTCCCAAACAAGAGAGTTATATTTTTAGCTATCAATGATAATTCCACACACACAGCTAGGGAAGCCTACTGGAGCTTGTTGGTTTATCTATAACATAAAAATGGCTTTTTTTCATTATGATTCTCATGGTAGTAGTAAATCATTCCATGCAAAGAAGGTAGCAGAGAAACTAGAAACTTTCTTAGGCAGAAAAGGAAATGAACTGACCTTTGTGGCAGAGAAAGCCCCTGCTCAACAAAACAGCTATGACTGTGGGATGTACGTGATATGTAACACTGAGGCCTTGTGTCAGAACTTCTTTAGACAACAGCCAGGATCACTACTGCAGCTACTCACTCCTACATAAACCACAAAGAAGAGAGAAGAATGGAAATATCTCATTGCCAGACGTTTTAAAAATTAGCTATTGAAATATAATTGATTTTTGAAGTCTCTTCTTTCTGCCTGTCCCCATGTATTGGATGGCTGTAGTCTCAGTGCCTGAGGGAAGATGCCTGGGAGAGGAAAGCTTAGAATACTTACTGCATCCTCAGAGAATGTTGTCCTCTGTATTACCTTAAAGAAAAGTTTTACTTTAATCCTAATTACAGAGCAATATTAATCACCAAAACTGATTAATTCCCTTTTGGGCTCTCTTATCCACATTGGTTTATTGCAAAGGGGAAAAAAATAATCTGTAAAACAAATTAAGAATATGTGAAATCTAGAAGAAAGAAGAAAATCATAGAGCAACCAAAAAACTTATTGCAAGCCCACATATTTCAAGAGATCAACTGGCTAGAAGCAGATCTCAAAACCTAACTTAATTCAAATTCAAAGTATTATCAATTACTCAGTTGTGTGATACCTCTTCCATTCAACAAGCAAAGGCTTTCCCAGCTATAACCTTTGCCAATACTTGATAAGGTTGGTTTTAGTCCATAGTCGCCCATCTGATTCCTGGAGCACCTTAAGAAAAGGGGAATCTTAAATAACTTTGTTGAAATAAATGTCTGTGGTGGACCTCTTATTTTGCATCTGAAACTTACTAAAGTTGGTTTATTTTTGTAAAGGAGGAAAAAATGGCCTTTCTAAACTTGTTCACTTAATTTAAAAATGCAGACAATGTAATTTTTGAAATGCTATTCCTTCTTAAAAAAAAAAAAAAAAAGTCTAGTTGACTTCAGGAAGTTTGTGTGTTAGTCACTCAGTTGTATCCAACACTTTGCTACTCCATGGACTGTAGCCCGTCAGGCTCCTCTGACAATGGGATTCTTCAGGGAAGAATACTGGAGTGTGTTGCTATTTCCTTCTCCACAGGAAGTTTTGAGGGCCTTTTAAGTAATAAGTACAAAAGTTACTTCGAGGTGGTTGGACATTTTTATGAATAAATGCAATATTCTAGTGCCAGGACAAACTATTTTCACTTAAGCCCAACTGCATCAAAAATTTATGGGTGGCCAACAAACTTCTATAAACGTTCTTTTCTCCATCATCTCTACTCTGAGGAGAGGAAAAAAAAAAATATCTCTGTAGTAATTACGACTCTGGGATTCTAAAAATCTACATATGTCTCAGTCTTCCTTCATTATCCTTAGGTCTATTCTGTTGCTTTTTGGAGTAGCAGTGATTTGTCAAAAAAATGATTCCTTTGTCCGTTATCTTTGGTTCAAGGTAAACCTGTGATCCTGGATAAGTTATTTTTCTGAGGTTCATATACACTTGTCTGTAATCTGAAAGTGTTGGTAACCAGATCTGATCATTGGTATGAGGATTAAATTCAGTTACACAGTTCAAGTACAAGAGATGAATTTCATTATGAAAATTTAATCTATTGTTGAATCTCACAACTCTGAGATGAGGTCAACTTTGGGATTAATTTTGCTTCAAGGATTTACTAAGAGATGGATGGTCTACATTGTAATGGTCAGTTTCATTTTTTCATTGTTTTAAAAACCTCTGAAATCATTAAAGATTCATAGGAAGTTGCAAAAGTGTACAGATTTCAGGGAAAACAATCAGAAAAAAAGAATATAGATGTATGTATAATTGCATCACTTTGCTGTACACCTAAAACTAACATAATATTGTAAATCAACTCTTGTTCTTCAGTTGCTAAGTGTGTCTGACTCTTTGTGACTTCATGGACTGTAACATGCCAGACTCTTCTGTCCTCCAGTATCTCCTGGAGATACTGTTCAAACTTATGTTCATTTTGTCAATAATATAAATATGTCAAAATTGAATCAATAATGCTATCAACTCTACCTCAATGAAAAAAAAAAAAAAAAAGGCATACAGTCCATTTGCCATTCACCTAACTTCCCCAGTGGTGACAACTTACCTAACTATCAGTTCAGTTCAGTTCAGTCGCTCAGTCTTGTCCAACTCTTTGCAACCCCATGAATCGCAGCACGCCAGGCCTCCCTGTCCATCACCATCTCCCGCAGTTCACTCAGACTCAACGTTCATCGAGTCCATGATGCCATCCAGCCAACTCATCCTCCGTGGTCCCCTTCTCCTCCTGCCCCCAATCATTTCCAGCATCAGAGTCTTTTCCAATGAGTCAACTCTTCCCATGAGGTGGCCAAAGTACTGGAGCTTCAGCTTTAGCATCATTCCTTCCAAAGAAATCCCAGGGCTGATCTCCTTCAGAATGGACTGGTTGGATCTCCTTGCAGTCCAAGGGACTCTCAAGAGTCTTCTCCAACACCACAGTTCAAAAGCATCAATTCTTCGGTGCTCAGCCTTCTTCACAGTCCAACTCTCACATCCATACATGACCACAAGAAAAACCATAGTCTTGACTAGACGGACCTTAGTTGGCAAAATAATGTCTATAGTTCAATATAAAAACCAGAAGACTGATATGAATGCAATACCATTAACTAGACTATAGACCTTATTCAGTTTTCACCATTATTTATATGAACCTTTTCTATGTGTGTGTATATCTGAATAAATAGGGGAGTGTTCAGTTATATGCAGTGCTTTCCACTTATAAATTAGTGAAACCACTCCTAAAATCAAGGTACAGAATTGCTCCATCACCATGAAGGAACTCTTCGTGCTATCTGTTTATGTTGACAGCATTCCTATCTTCCAATGCTGGCCTTGTCCTTTTGGCAACCACTCACTTGCCTCTTGCCTTTATTTCCTCTTGCTATGTAACCAATTATCACAAATGAATGAGCCTAAAGCAAAAAAATGTTTATCTTGTTACTGGGTCAGAAGTCCAAGCATAGTAAGAACAACTGGTTTCCCTATTAGGATCTCACAGACTGAAACCAAGATATGGGCCATTTCAGGCTCTTATCTGGAGCCTCTGGGAGATAATTCATCAGCTTCATTCAGGTTGAATTCAGTTCTCTGCAACTGTAAGACCAAGATTCCATTCCCTTGCTAGCTGGAAGGTCTAGCTATTGGTCTGATGTTTCCCTTAGTTTGTAAAGTCTGCTTACATCTCTTGGCTCACAGCCCTGTCCATCTCAGAAGCCAATAATAGTGCATAGAATTTTTCTTTTCTTTTGGGTTTTTATAATTTCATCTTCTGCTTCTCTTTTTAAGGGCTCGTGTGATTATATCTATGTAGTATGTGCCTGCTCAGTTGTGTCTGACTTTTTGCAACCCGAGGAACTGTAGCCTGTCAGGATCCTCTGTCTGTGGGATTTCCCAGGCAAGTATTCTGGAGTGTGCTGTTATTTCCTCCTCCAGAGGTTCTTCCTGACCCAAGGATCAGACCCGCATCTCCTGTGTCTCTGCACTGCAGGTGGATTCTTTACCTACTGAGCCATCAAGGAAGCCACAAGTGACACTAGAGGACAGGGATGATGAGAGTTAATATTTGTCTGCCAAAAATTTCCACTTTTTGTTTGTTGATGTTTGTTATACTCATGTTTGTGTGTATCTATGTATCTGCGTGTGTGTGTGTGTGTCTGTGTGTGTGTGTGTGTATGTGTGTTTGGCTTCCAGGAAGATCAATTGATTCTCAAAATGTTAAACTTCAAATGACAAATCCTTAGTCCTAACTTCTTCTGTCCTAGACTTAACAAAAATGTCTAACAGAAGGTCTGCTTATATTTATAATGAAATCATTTTTGTTCTTTCTATATAGTAACAAGGCAGTGTTTTATTTTATTTATTAAATTTATTTTGTAAATACACTGTAATTTGTTGCTAGGCTCTGTGAGATATACCTCAGGGAGAAATAGGCACTTTTATTCATAATAGTGCCAACAGTGAAATTATCTCCTGTTCTTTTAAAATGGTATTAATCTTAGTCTCCAGGATGGCTTGGTGGTATAAAGGATAATGGGCATAAAATTGGATTGAAATTTTAAAAGAACGTCTGCTTTAAAATAATACTGGAGATTAAGCTTTTTTTTTTTTTTTTTTGCAGTAGAACTGAATACCAAAACCATGGCCAAATTGTGTCTCCCACACATAACCAGCAAGGTAGTTGTGCCTTTCTCATGCCTCTGCTTTACAGTAAGGAGAACCTAAATATTTAATGGACAAGAAAGACTAGTTGGTAAATTATATTTCTTAACTGATTAAAGTTCCAATCCTGAGCACAACTATTATTTATTGCAACCAAATATTCAAGAACATTCACAAGCGGCATGCAAGCAGGTATTATAAATGGACAATATTTACAAGTATGTAGTTTTTCTAAGACAAGTTTGACAAATAGATGGTATTGTTCCTGATGGCTGTGTTTTTGGAATAGTACTTCACAAGGAAATATAATTCATCCTAGTGCTCTCCACAACTATGAGCAACACTGTGGAAAACTTCTCACTGTGAGTGGAAGCCAAAATTACATTTTCTGAAGTTAAACAGAAGCGTTCTTCTCTCTGATCAAATTTTAATGAAACAATTCAGAGGAAAACCATCATCTTACTTCAAAAATTGTTTTCACTGAAAATATAATAAATTCCAGCCTTGAGGCACAATCAGAGCTTCTCCATTTGGCTCTTCACTGCCAGCTGCATTAAATTGATGAAGACCTGCACTTCAACACTGGCCATGAATTCAAGGTCAATTTAATGTTCACTGAGCATTGATTAAAGTGCAATTCATATGTTCTCTCAATCAATAGAATAATGGAAACTTTGGAATGTGGCCAGAAAATGTTATTTAAGCTTCATTTTTGTCTTCCACAATTTTTAAAGTACATTTTCTATTTATTATTTCAACCACAATTTAATTCTCTGAGTCCTTGGGGATCTAGTTAGAACCATAGAGCACATAGCCTTAAGGTAGTTCAGAAAACACCTAGTCCAAGCCATTTGCTGTATAGATAAAGAATACAAGGTCCCAAGGGGACCTGAATGAACCACTGTTAACTGGAAGGTCACCCAGGACAAGGGAATTGGTGAGCATACAGTCCTGAGGTGTTGTGAAGAATCTTGCTGCTTCACATACTGTAAAAAGAGTGAGTTCATTTTAAAAGTATAGTTTAATTTTTAAATGACATATATTTATTAAAAATGAGGGGAGAAAAGGTCATAAATGTAACTTTTATGTAAGTTTTTATGTAACTTTTAAGTAAATTTTACTTTTCCTTTACAGAAAAGTAAAGGAAGACAAAAATGACTCCAACTTCCAACTTCAGAAACAACCATTTCATATATTTTATGAACATTATTCCAGATATCACTTATATCTACAAATAGAAGGCAGAAAGGAGGAAAAGTACGTAAATATAGAGAAAAGAGGCAGAGAAAATTGAACTTTTAAAGAAAGAGAATAAATAGTTAAAAGCCAAGATTATAGCAGGCATGCTATTTAAATAAAGCATACATTTCATATTATTTAAATTAGCTCAAAGGAAAAAAAAATCTGAAGTACTGAATCTGAAGTAAGGAAGAATATTATTGCAAGACATAGACATGCAAAATTATTTTTCAAGAAATGGTAGAAATATTTAAAGATCATCCTAATTTTAAAGAACATATTTTATCCATGTTGAGTATCCACTGATTTTTTCTTAAGGCAAAAAAAAAAAAAAAAAGTAATGTAATACACATGCAATGCACACATGTAACACCTCTGTCTTCCCTCACTTCATATCCAGATTTTTTAAAAATTTAAACTATGATTTCTACATTGTTAAAATTTGTTGATTTCTTACCTTCTAGTCTACATTTTATAATCTACCAGGTAATACTACTCAACTAGGCTTCAACAGAATGTGAACTGAGAATTTAAAGATATACAAGCTGAATTTAGAAAAGGCAGAGGACCCAGAGATTAAATTACCAACATCCGGTGGATCATAGAAAAAGCAAGAGAATTCCAGAAAAACATCTACTTCTGTTTCATATGCTAAGGCCTTTGACTGTGTGGATCACACCAAACTGTGGAAAATTCTTAAACAGATGGGAATACCAGACTACATTACCTGCCTCCTGAGAAATCTCTATGCAGGTAAAGAAGCAACAGTTAGAACTGGACATGGAGCAAGCGTCTGGTTCAAAATTGGGAAAGGGTTACATCAAGTCTGTATATTGTCACCCTGCTTATTTAACTTATATGCAGAGTACATCATGTGAAATGCTGGGCTGGATGAAGCACAAGCTGGAATCAAGATTGCTCAGAGAAATATCAATAACCTCAGATATTCAGATGACTCCACCCTATGGCAGAAAGCAAAGAACTAAAATGCCTCTTGATGAAGGTGAAAGAGCAATGTAAAAAAGCTGGTTTAAAACTCAACATTCAAAAAACTGATATCATGGCATCCAGTCCCATCACTTCATGGCAAATAGATGGGGAAACAATGAAAAGACTGACGGGCTTTATTTTATTGGGCTGCAATAATCACTGCAGATGGTGACTGTAGCCATGAAATTAAAAGATGCTCCTTGGAAGGAAAGCTATGGCAAACCTAGGCAGTGTATTAAAAAGCAGAGACATCACTTTGCTGACAAAGATCCATCTAGTCAAAAGCTATGGCTTTTCCAGTAGTCATGTATGGATGTGAGAGTTGGACTATAAAGGAATATGAGCACCAAATAATTGATGCTTTTGAACTGCGGTGTTGGATAAGACTCTTGAGAGACTCTTGGACTGCAAGAAGATGAAACCAGTCAATCCTAAAGAAATCAATCCTGAGTATTCATTGGAATGACTGATGGTGAATAAGAAGCTCCAATACTTTGGCCACCTGATGCAAAGAACTGACTCATTGGAAATAGAGGATGACACGATTGGATGGCATCACTGACTCGATAGACACGAGTTTGAACAAACTTGGGGAGATAATGAAGGACAGGGAAGCCCTGCATTCTGTAGTCCATGAGGTTGAAATTAGTCAAGACACTACTGAGGCTCGGAACAACAACAAATCTATTCTACTTTAATGGAAGTAAATTCTCACTACCAAATATTTTTAACAGTGCATTTTATTTTCAAGTTAGTTTTTTGGACTCATTTCTTAGTTGGATTGAGTTTTCATTTTTGTTCTCAAGTAGGAGTCACTTTGACATAGCTTCTCCAAACTTTAAATGATTTTATAGGTGTGTCTATAACCTGCAAATTAAAATGGCAACTTGGGACTTCCCTGGCAACCCAGTGGTTAAGATTCTGAGCTTCCACTGCAGAGGGTATGGGTTCAGTGCCTGGTTGGGAAACTAAGATCCCACATGCTCCAAAGCACAGTCAAAAGAAAATATTAAAATCTGATGCAAGAATAAATCTGTGATGAATAACAAAATAAAAAATAAAATAAAATTACTTGGACATACTGTTAGAGAATCACTAGATTATTTTCTTCAGAATATTGTAGAAATTGCTCCATTGTATTACTTTTTTAAACCAATTTATCGAGGTATGATTGACATGTCAAAGTGAAAGAAAGTGAAGTTGCTCAGTCATGTCTGACTCTTTGTGAGTCTATTGACTGTAGCGTGCCAGTCTCTTCCATACACGGGATTTTCCAGGCAAGAATACTGGAGTGGGTTGCCATTTCCTTCTCCAGGGATCTTCCTGACCCAGGGATCAAACTCAGGTGTCCCGCATTACAGGCAGACTATTTATCATCTGAGACACCAGGGAAGTTCCAAAACTGTACTTATTAATGTATACAACCTGATGAGTTTAAAGACAACTCTACCCTGTATGACCGTCACCACAATTTACTCCAGAAACATAAACTGCTTCTCTGTGGCTGTCTGAGAGCAGCCAGAATTTCCTTTTGAATTGCTTTTACTACTGGGATCCTTGTTATGTTTGGAATTGTTGACAATTCATTGCTCATTCTTCTGAAATGATTTTTGACACATAGAATGTCCCTTGAAGCCATAAACAGAATTTGTTCATTTAGAAATGATTTAATTAGATGCATTTTTTTCTTCACTTATCTTTGTTCTTTTAATCAAAAGCACTAATTGTAAGTATTTTAAATCCTCTTGCTCTGTCTTTTGTCTCATTTATTTTTTTTTAACTTTAATTTTACATATTTTGTACTTTTCATTTCCACTGTCCCTCCACTTACTGCTCACTGTATTTATTCTGGTGTTATTTTTCACCTGTGGTATTAAATCTCAGAATATCTGCATTTCATTCTGACCATTGGGATTCCTTACTACATCAAGGATTTCTTCTGCCATTCTCTCTCAACTAAGAAGTTAGGTGACAGTCAAATATGACATCACTGTCAGTGTATGATATTTTTCCTCCAGTTTCAACTCCCATGAGGTCTTCCACTACATACAGACAGTGTCCCCATTTCCCTTTGCCTAGAAACTTACTCAAGTCAGCGAATTGACTTAAATAGTGAATTGAAAAATGTAGTACTTACTTTTAACACATAGTTTAACCCTGTAATTGGTTTCATATTTTTTTAATTTCATTAATTTATTTGTCTTTCAGAATATTTCAAGAAAAAGTGGAAATAAAGTTATCTCATTACAACCATCTTTTTGATTAGTAATCACAAAGACATTTTCACCTGGGATGAGTCAAATAAACTGGAGTCAGTGGTGGATTTGTCTTGGTCATCTTCCACTTGATTTCGCTCTGGTTACCAGTAGCTCCCAAATTTCTCTGACTTGCAAAAACACAGGTTTATTTACTTCTCATGCTCAATCTCCATCATTATTGTTTTCATTTTGAAACCCAGGGTAATGAAATAACCAGTCTCGGGAAATTACTATTATGATGATATAAGATACCACAGAATGGCTCTGAAAGTTTCTGCTGGCAAGAGGAATGTTTCTCTGCTGATCATAGTCAGAGACCCAAAGAAAGACATGTGACAAAGTGTGACTTTAAAGGTATAGTAGATAACAGTTAAAATATACCTGTAGGGAAGAGAAAAGATTACTTGAGATTTGTAAAGAAATCTAAATATGAGCATCTTCTGAATCCTAAGTGTTCATCTTTTAATTCACCGGAAAATTTATCAGCCTTTCTTCCCAAGAGGAAACAACAATGTCATTCAATCACAGATGTATTTCCTAGTTTTAATGTCCTCACTCATCTAACTCAGAGTTATAACATCGGCTGGCTTGATTATATTTACCACATTCACATTTATTTGTAAGAATAAAGAAAGAAGGCCACATGAAAAATACTGGTCCCTAGTATTTATGAAATCTTGAAAAGGAAAAGTTAGGAGGTACCCAAGATGGGTCATGTGTCTTAAGTCTCAGATCTTCTCTCCAGCCTGTTGTATTTCAGAGATCCTGGCTGTGCTATCTCTGAGGACCTCCTTTTTTTGCCATCCTTCTAGGCTCTCTTTAAGAGAGATTTTTCAACCTGCTTTTTCTCTATGAGAAAGTTAATAACTTAATAAACAATTGATGTCTTAAACTGTTACTTTATCCTTTAATTCAAACTTGTAGTTCCTTAAGCAGTACAATTCTCTCCAAACCTTATTTGATCTTCTGTCTACTGTATTCACTTCCAGTTAGTTCTGTGTGACAAGTATTTTACTGATAATTATTTTCTAGATAGACCTCTCACTTTAGGTTTAGTAACAGGAATATTGAACATATTTAAGGGACTAGATCTGATAGAGTGCCTGATAAATTATGGATGGAGTTTCATGACTTTTTACAGGAGACAGGCATCAAGATTATCCCCAAGAAAAAGCAATGCACAAAAGCAAATGTCAGTCTTACAAATAGCTGTGAAAAAAGAGAAGTGAAAAGCAAAGGAGAAAAGGAAAGATATACCCATTTGAAGGCAGTGTTCCAAAGAATAGCAAGGAGAAATAAGAAAGCCTTCCTCAGTGATCAATCCAAAGAAATAGAGGAAAACAATAGAATGGGAAAGACTAGAGATCTCTTCAAGAAAATTAGAGATGCCAAGGGAAAATTTCATGCAAAGATGGGCTCAAAAAGGGACAGAAACAGTAGAGCTCTAAAAGAAGCAGAAGATATTAAGAAGAGGTGGCAAGAATACACAAAGGAACTGTACAAAAATCTTCAAGCCTCAGAGAATCACAATGGTGTGATCTCTCACACTCAACTAGAGCCAGACATCTTGGAAAGCGAAGTCAAGTGAGCCTTAGGAAGCATCACTACAAACAAAGCTTGTGGAGGTGGTGGAATTGCAGTTGAGCTATTTCAAATCCTGAAAGATGATGCTGTGAAAGTGCTGCACTCAATATGTCAGCAAATTTGGAAAACTCAGCAGTGGCCACAGGACTGGAAAAGGTCAATTTTCATTCCAATCCCAAAGGCAATGCCAAAGAATGCTCAAACTACTGCACAATTGCACTCATCTCACACGCTAGTAAAGTAATGCTCAAAATTCTCCAAGAAAAGCTTCAGCAGTTCACGAACCATGAACTTCCTGATGTTCAAGCTGGTTTTAGAAAAGGCAGAGGAACCAGAGATCAAATTCCCAACATCCGTTGGATCATGAAAAAAGCAAGAGAGTTCCAGAAAAACATCTATTTCTGCTTTATTGACTATGCCAAAGCCTTTGACTGTATGGATCACAATAAATTGTGGAAAATTCTGAAAGAGAAGAGAATTCCAGACTGCCTGACCTGCCTCTTGAGAAATCTGTATGCAGGTCAGGAAGCAACAGTTCGAACTGGACATGGAACAACAGACTTGTTCCTAATAGGAAAAGGAGTGTGCCGAGGCTGTATACTGTCACCCTGCTTATTTAACTTATATGCAGAGTACATCATGAGAAAAGCTTCGCTGGAGGAAGCACAAGCTGGAATCAAGATTGCTGGGAGAAACATCAATAACCTCAGATGTGCAGATGACATCACCCTTATGGCAGAAAGTGAAGAGGAAATGAAGAGCCTCTTGATGAAAGTGAAAGAGGAGAATGAAAAAGTTGGCTTAAAGCTCAACATTCAGAAAACTAAGATCTTGGCATCTGGTCCCATCACTTCATGGAAAATAGATGGGGAAACAGTGCAAACAGTGTCAAACTTTACTTTTTGGGCTCCAAAATCACTGCAGATGGTGACTGCAGCCATGAAATTAGAAGACAGTTACTCCTTGGAAGGAAAGTTATGGCCAACCTAGACAACGTATTAAAAAGCAGAGACCTTACTCTGTCAACTAAGGTCCATCTAGTCAAGGCTATGGTTTCTCCAGTGGTCCTGTATGGGTGTGAGAGTTGGACTATAAAGAAAGCTGACCACAGAAGAATTGATGTTTTTGAACTGTTGTGTTGGCGAAGACTCTTGAGTCCCTTGGACTGCAAGGAGATCAAATCTGTCCATCCTAAATATCAGTCCTGGGTTTTCATTGGAAAGACTTATGTTGAAGCTGAAACTCAAATACTTTGGCCACCTAATGCAAAGAGCTGACTCATTTGAAAAGACCCTGATGCTGGGAAAGATTGAGGGCAGGAGGAGAAGGGGCGACAAAGCATGAGATGTCTGAATTTCATCACTGACTCCATGGTAATGGGTTTGGGTAAACTCCAGGAATTGGTGATGGACAGGGAGGCCTGGCATGCTGTGATTTATGGGGTTGCAAAGAGTTGGACACGACTGAGTGACTGAAGTGAACTGAACTGAACTGATATTGAATATATACCTGTTCCATGGGAGAGCCACATCTTAGATATCTTCTCTGAATGATTTTTTCCCCATATTTTAATCAACTCAGACATTTTAACAACCATCGTGCCTGCAATACAGTTGACTGAACCCTTTATATAAAGCTGGGTTTTAATAATACTTAGTTACTTAAAGGAATTCCTATTTTTATATTTCCCAGTTGTAAATAAAAATCGGTTCCAGGGTCCTTGTTCTCTTTAATGTTTGCCTAATTACGTGCCAGGGGTTTTTCTGTATGTCCTGAGTTTTTCTATTTCTTGGAAAATAATATCAAATGAGAAAACAGCATCCAAGTCATGTCAATTATCCCTTCAGCTACTAACCAGAAGCTCATAATCATTTAGTACATTACATGCTACTGCTGCTGCTAAGTTGCTTCACTTGCATCCGACTCTGTGGGACCCCATAGACTGCAGCCCATCAGGCTCCCCAGTCCCTGGGATTCTCCAGATAAGAACACTGGAGTGGGTTCCTTCTCCAATGTATGAAGGTGAAAAATGAAAGTGAAGTAGTTCGGTCTTGTCCCACTCTTCGCGACCCCATGGACTGCAGCCTACCAGGCTCCTCCATTCATGGGATTTTCCAGGCAAGAGTACTGGAGGGGGTACCATTGCCTTCCTGAGTTCATTACATAGTTTCCACAATACTGCTAGTGACAGCCAGCTCTTTCGACACCACTACTGAGGGTTGTCTTTTTTCCAGTCTGTCAGTTCAATTAAGTCACTCAGTTTGGTCCAACACTTTATGACTCCATGGACTGCAGAATGCCAGGCTTCCATGCCTGTCACCACATCCTGGAACTTGCTAAAACTCATGTCCATCAAGTCAATGATGCCATCCAATGATCTCATCTTTTGTCATCCCCTTCTCCTCCGACCTTCAGTTTTTCCCAGCATCATGGTATTTTCCAGAGTCAGTTTTTCACATCAGGTGGCCCAAATATTGGAGTTTCAGCTTTACCCTCAGTCCTTCGAGTGAATATTCAGGACTAATTTCTTTTGGACTGGTTTGACCTTTTTACAGTCCAAGGGACTCTCAAGACTCTTCTCCAACACCACAGTTCAGAAGCATTGATCCTTTTACTCTCAGCTTTTTTATGGTCCTACTCTCACATCCATACATGACTACTGGAAAAAACATAGCTCTGACTAGAGAGACCTTTGTCAGCAAAGTAATGTCTCTGCTTTTTAAGATGCTGTCTAGGTTAGTTATAGCTTTTCTTCCAAGGAGCAAGTGTCTTTTAATTTCATGGCTGCAGTCACCGTCTGCAGTGATTTTGCAGCCCAAATTAATAGTCTCTCACTGTTTCCATTGTATCCTTATCTATTTGCTACAAAGTGATTGGACCAGATGCCATGATGTTAGTTTTCTGAATGCTGAGTTTTAAGTCAGCATTTTCACTCTCCTCTTTCACTTTCATGAAGAGTCTCTTTAGTTCCTCTTCATTTTCTTTCATAAGGGTGGTGTCATCTGCATATCTGAGATTATTGACATTTCTCCCAGCAATCTTGACTCCATTTTGTGCTTCATCCAGCTCGACATTTCACATTTCACTCTGCATATAAACTAAATAAGCAGGGTGTGCCGGAAGCCAGTGTGAGGAATCCCGCCTGTGACAAGGTCATGAGGAAGGAAGCTGACATATGCAAGGCATGCTCAGACTTCAGGGGCCCCTCTGGAAATTATTAAGCATGTACCCTAGCAAAAATCTGCAGGTTTTTGTGCTCTGCTTTTCCACTCTTCTGACACTCTGGAAAAAGTCAATTCAGGGCTTTAGTCTTCTGCATTTGAAAGAGTGTTTCAATTCCAAAACCCCTCTGATGGCTTTCTAGCCTGCCTGCAGGACTCTACAGCTGCGCATGTGATTGTTTGAGGCCTCCTGACGGCAGGAGGCACAGGAAGCTTAAAACATCCTAGGAATGTAGGGGCTTCCGAAGAGTCAAAATCTTTAGAATAGGACTGATTAAAAGTTTCATTTGTTGAGTCAATACTTGCTGCTGAATTTTCATATCCTTTATTTTTAGATATAGTTGGTATATAGAAAAATAAGTAGTAGACCTTGTATTAGCAACATTAGATCTTTGAGTTAAGTACCTTCTTTGTTATAACCCACTGAGCCTTTGTTCTATAGAGATGTAGCTTTAGCGCTTTAAGGAGATGTAGATTAAAGAAAAACACTTCAGGGGAAACAAAATTAACATTCATTAAGGAAGACAGCCAAAAAGTTAACAAGCCTCTTGGCCAGAAAATAATGTAAATCACCTGAGACCTTTTGTATACAAAATGATATACAGAAAGAGTCTGGGCTGCGAATGCTACATAATTGTGTTACCCATTGATCTCCATGTTTTATCAAAAGTATAAAAGGCCTTCTGAACAATAAAGGATGGGACCAGTTTCTCAGACCAGTTTCTCCAACTAGTCTCTCGGCCTGGTTTCTTGGGAATCTGGCTCCCCCCGTGTCTCTGTCTCTCTTCTTCTCTCCCTTTCCCTTCCTCCACTCCTTAATTTCAGGCTGAATCTCCACCTGGGGCGCGGAGGCCCGCCAAGTCTACTTACTTGCCCTGGCTGTTAAGCCCCGCGCGAAAGGGAGCCTAAGGTGAGGCACCCTTAGATATTCAAGCAAGCGCTGGTGGCCCAACGTAGATGGTGCAAATTCCTTGTCTGGAATTTTATTGGTCTTCCGCGTAAACCAAGCTATTCAGCCCTCTTTCTCCACTTAATCTTCCTACTACACTATAGTTTATTAATCTAATCTTATATTAATAAACAAGTATTTCCATGCCAACGCCGTCCACCCTTTGAATTCCCTGGATCCACCTGGGCTGGACCCCGGCAAGGGTGACAATATATAGCCTTGATGTACTCCTTTCCCAATTTGGAACCAGTCTGTTGTTCCATGTCCAGTTCTAACTGTTGCTCCTTGACCTGCATACAGATTTCTCAGGAGGCATGTCAGGTGGTCTGGTATTCTCATCCCTTTAAGAATTTTCCAGTTTATTGTGATCCACACATTCAAAGGCTTTGGCATAGTCCATAAAGCAAAATAGATTTTTTTTTTTTTTTTTCTGGAACTCTCTTGCTTTTTCGATTATCCAACAGATGTTGGCAGTTTGGTATGTGGTTCCTCTGCCTTTTCTAAAACCAGCTTGAATATCTGGAAGTTCACAGTTCGTGTACTATTGAAGCCTGTCTTGGAGAATTTTGCACATTACTTTGCTGGCATGTGAGATGAATGCAATTGTGTGGTAGTTTGAATATTCTTTGCCATTTCCTTTCTTCAAGGTTGGAATGAAAATGAACTTTTCCAGTCCTGAGGCCTCTGCTGAATTTTCTAAATTTGCTGGCATATTGAGCACAGTACTTTAACAGCATCATCTTTTAGGATGTGAATTAGCTTAGCTGGAATTCTATCACTTTCACTAACTTTGTTCATAGTGATGCTTCCTTAGACCCACTTGACTTCACATGCCAGGATGTCTGGCTCTAGGTGAGTGATAACACCATCGTGATTACTGAGTCATGGAGATCTTTTTTGTATAGTTCTTTTGTGTATTCTTGCCTTGTTTTGTTAATATCCTCTGCTTCTGTTAGCTTTCTGTAACTTATTGTGCCCATCTATGCATGAAATCTTCCCTTGGTATCTCTAATTCTCTTGAAGAGATCTCTGTCTTTCCCATTATATTCAGTTCAGTTCAGTTCAGTTCAGTTCAGTCACTCAGTCATATCTGACTATTTGCAACCCCATGAATTGCAACAGGCCGGGCCTCCCTGTTCATCACCATCTCCTGGAGTTCACTCAAACTCATGTCCATCGAGTCAATGATGCCATCCAGCCATCTCATCCTCTGTCTTCCCCTTCTCCTCCTGCCCCCAATCCCTCCCAGCATCAGAGTCTTTTCCAATGAGTCAACCCTTCACATGAGGTGGACAAAGTACTGGAGTTTCCGCTTTAGCATCATTCGTTCCAAAGAACAGCCAGGGCTGATCTCCTTTAGAATGGACTGGTTGGATCTCTTTGCAGTCCAAGGGACTCTTGAGTCTTCTACAACGCCACAGTTCAAAAGCATCAATTCTTCGGCACTCAGCTTTCTTCACAGTCCAACTCTCACATCCATACATGACCACAGGAAAAACCATAGCCTTGACTAGACAGACATTTGTTGACAAAATAATGTCTCTGCTTTTCAATATACTATATATGTTGGTCATAACTTTCCTTCCAAGGAGTAAGCGTATTTTAATTTCATGGCTGCAGTCACCATCTGCAGTGATTTTGGAGCCCGAAAAGTCTGACACTGTTTCCACTATTTCCCCACCTATTTCCCATGAAGTGATGGGGCCAGATGCCATGATCTTCGTTTTCTGAATGTTGAGCTTTAAGTCAACTTTTTAGTTCTCCTCTTTCACTTTCATCAAGAGGCTTTTCCTCTATTTCTTTGCATTGATCACTGAGGAAGGCTTTATCTCTTCTTGCTATTCATTGGGGCTCTGCATTCAGATGAGTATATCTTTCCTTTTGAACTTCACATTTAGCATATATATATACACATATATACATATATATGTATGTATAGAGAGATAAAACTAAACCAAATTGCATGTTCACGTATAGTTTAACCAGACCAAAAAATATGATTCTTAGATGAGAAATTACAATAGTGTATTTATACAGGATATTGAGACAATCAAACAAAGCAAACATTATCCGTGATCTGAGTACAAATGAGCTCATTATATCTAAAATACAAAAACATATATTAATTTGAACAGAGTGGAACTCCTCTAAAATGATCTACTAATTGTGGCCCTTTCTTGAAATATTCTTCCAATTTGAAACATAGTACTGAATCAAATTGTGGATGAAATTCAAAGATTCTTGTTTTTTGTTTTTTTTTTTTTTTTTGAGTGATATTGTAGCAATGTAAACATTGCAACTGGTTTCTAACACTATTTAGGGAGGTGATGAACTTGATTTTTCACACTGTTCTAAAATGCCAAAAATTATATTAATTATACCCCATGTAGTGGGCAACTTGTTGCAAAGTAGAATGTCCTACAATATATTTTTTTAAAGCCCAGGTGCACATGGGCAGATTATTAAACATTTCTGTAACTCTTATTTTGTAGGAAAGGAGCACATCTAAGGAACATATGAAATGAGATAATCTATGTGCTTCTTTTTACTGCTGTACCTAAAACTGAAAAAAAAAATGTTAAAATCAAAGGATTGATAAATAAATCAAATGAAATGAAAAAACAAAGTCCTCAAATGTTTTTAGCAGATAGCAGAACTGGTTAAAGCATTGAAAGATGATCATTTTATATTGATAAGAATTAGAATCTACAAAGAAAATATAATAGAAAATATTTATTAATTTTGACCTGTATCAAATTTAATATAGGTCATATTTTGTGAACACTTCTGCATTTATTTTTTAAAACTTTTATTTATATATTTTGCTTCAAGTCCCAATTGCATATCTTCAATATAGCGTGTGAGATCCTCCATTGTGGTGAACTGGCTCTTTGTTGCAAATAATGGCTTCTCTCTAGTTGTGGTGCATAGGCTTAGTTACCCCATAACATGTGGGATATTAGTTTCCTAACCAGAGATTGAACCCTGATTCCCTACATTGAAAGGTGGATTCTTAACCACTGGACCACCAGAGAAGTCCCCATATCTACCTTTATACTAGACTCAGAATGCAAACATTTCTTTCTACCTCCCTTCCTTCTGCCATGGTCTCAGCCATCATCAACTTCCACCAAGATTATTGCATATATGTTTATCAACACTGTTAATTTACACTCTTGCCTTTTAAAAGTGTATTTCTAACACAGCAGAAAGATAATTATTTATAACAGAAGTAAGGTCATCTCACCTGTATGAATAGACCACTAATATTTCTCTCCATTTCACAGGGCACAAGCTAGTGGCATTACAGTGCCTTCAAGTTCTTATAAGCATAGACCCACTTCTTCTCTGATCTCCTTCCCTAGGATTCTCCTGATGCTCCAGCACTTCATTTACAGGCCACTCCTTCAACGTCCCTGCCTCTGCTTTTCTGTTTGTTCTGCCTGAGACACTCGTTTGCCATAAAACTCTTTAGATAACTCTTTGCTTCCTTTAACTCTTTTACTTAAATTTCAATTTCACAATGAAGTTTATCATTACCACTCCAAGTACAAGCAGTTTTTTTGTAGGAAACCACCCTCAGCAGGAAACCCCTTTTCTTATTATTTTAGCAAAGCTATATTGTAACTTACTTTTAACCAGGCAACCATATGTCTCCTCACCTCCAGCCCGAGCACACCTTTCAAATCTTTTAAATCCCTGGTGGCTCCATGGTAAAGAACCTGCCCTCAACGAAGGAGATGCAGAAGACCCATGTTTAATCCCTGGATCTGGAAGATTCCCTGGAGGAGTAAATGGCAGCCCACTCCAGAATTATTTGCTGGGAAATCCCATGGATAGAGGAGTGTGGGGGGCTACAGTCTATAGGGTCTCCAAGAGTTGGCCACGATTGAGCAATTGAGCACACACACACACACACACACCACACACACACACACACACACACCTTGTCTAACCTGTTGATTCTTTCCATAGATCAAAGAAGTAGAAATTAAAATAAATAATAGATGACTGAGCTCTTCCTTAGCTTTCCTTTCAGAATCTCTTAGACTAATTGTGTGACCAAGACAGCATCTAGAGGAAGATCACCGGGAGTTGACAAGCTTGCATACAGTGGGAGTAGCAACAACTCTAGCCCCCCATCTCAGTGATTAACTGAGATTCCTTCCGTGTTTCTCATGGCTTTCGTGGCTCAGTAGAATCTCTGGAGGTTGGTTTGGACAGATGTTGAGTCCACCATCTCCCCAGATTGCTGGTAATCTAATGAAAGGTACCTTTCCTTTCTATCATTTTGTAAGGAGTGAGCAGCAGGAACTCCCCCCCCCCCCACCACCAGTGCATTTGATAACATAATTATTATTACAGACAGCGCTCCCACACATCCCTAAACTCTTTGTTTTATTGTATTTTGTACTTTACTTATCACTGTCTAACCAGCTCCAATAATCATTACTTTATTGTCTGCCTCTGTCTGCTAGCATGCATGCTCTATGCAGATACAGATATTTATCTACTTTGTGAGAAGTTCTAGAAAATTAAATATTCAATAATATACTTCTGAGCAAAGGACAAAAGAATGATGTATAATATATAACGTATAACATGATCACCATTTACTGAGCCATGAGGAGTCAGTCAATAAAAAAATGGCCATTGTTATGTTTCAGATTTTTTTTTTATATGCAAGCCCATCTATTATGAAAAATAGTAGTGAGAAAGGCATTAGTGTACCCACGTGTCAGATGAGAAAACTGAAACTCAGATTGAATTACTACTAAGTAGCAGAAGCCTGATTCTAACTAGGTTTGTCTCTCCATTCGAACTCATCAAGGTAAAACAACAGCACAGTTTGTTTAAAATAGCAACTTCTTGGTAACCCTGATATTTTGGAATAGAAACTTTATTTACATCATGTTTATTATAATCATCTCTTTCTTGGGGAAAATGAAAAGAAGAAAATTTACATTAAATCTTTTGAAGTAATGTGTAACTTTTCTGTTCATAAATTGAACAGAGACAGGAAATGGAAAACTCATTTGCATAATGCAGTCAAATCACATTATCTGGTCCCTTCCCCTGCAAATCTTCCACAAATTATAGAGCTTCCTGACAAACTAAAATTGAAGATGAATTTACGCATTAGTTATAATTGCCAGGGAAGCAAAATGGAGTTTGTCAAAAATCCATATTTTATAAATTTCAAACAGTATGTTTACAAGAAAATTCTTAAAAATGAATTTCATTGTAAAATAACCTTCCATGTTAAATGTGTACATAGAAAGATACACATTTGGCTCTCCCTTTTTCCTATTTTAAGGACTGCATTACTTATATTTTAACTTCCTTATCACCTGTGATTGCATCTCTATTTCTTAATCAGATAAACCATCTGTACTCACATTCTGATCTAGCTCCCTGTGGTCAGTGAAATAATGGATCCTTATAGATGTCCACATCCTTATCCATAGAAAGAGATTTAGAAATGAGGACTTTGCAGATATGATTAAGTTAAAGATCTTGACGGGGGAGATTATCCTGGACTAAAGAAATTCACCCAATGTAGTCACATGGGTCTTCATAATAGGAGAGCAGGTGGATTAGAGTCAAGATAGTGTGGTGATGGAAGCATGGATTGAAGTGATACGATCTGAAGGCAGAAGAAGGGGCTACAAGCCAAGGAATGTGAGTTGTGTCTATAGGAAAAACAAGGCAATCATTTCTCTCCTGGAACTTCTAGGAGACATGGGACTCTGCCAATGCTTTGATTTTAGCCTGTAGCAAGACTCACTTCTGACTTTTAACCTTCAGATAATAGTTTGTGTTGTTTTGAACTGTTTTATTTGTGGTCATTTATTACAGCATTAAAATAAAACTAATACAGTCTCCCCACTCTTCTCTTTCTTTATCACCAATTCCACAACATTTTTTTTAAAGGCCTTTGAAACTTCATGTCGATAGAAATCTGTTTCAGAAGTCCCTCAGCAAGATTTAGACAATGCCTTATTTTAAAATTCAAGGCAAAGTGTGTTTTTAAAACATAGTATTAAACAGTTGCTTAAGACCAAAAATTATCAGTTCAGTTCAGTTCAGTCGCTCAGTCATGTCCGACTATTTGTGACCCCATGAATCGCAGCATGCCAGGCCTCCCTGTCCATCACCAACTCCCTCTATATAAATTTAAACAATGCCTTAAATGTGTGGTATGGTTTCATTTATTTATTTATTTTTTATTCTACTCAAGAAACCTTCCAAATATCTACCAAATCATATGACTATTCTGTAAGATTACTATTAAAATCAAGAAAATGCCACACATTCTTATGACCTCCCCCCAGATAGAACAGCATATAGTCTAGTAACTCAACCAAGAAAGCAACTCATGAAAGCCAACAAGATGAGCAGTAAAATACAGGGTCTTAGTCCAAAAGACAAGGTGATTCTCAAAAGTAAATTAAAGGTCTGCAAAAACTCTGATGGATAAAAAAATTCTGGAGCAGGCTTTGGGTAATTTTGAAGTTAGAGAAGGATCATATGACTCTGGTTAGATCTTGGAGATATATGAAATATAATGCTCTGGGCCATTACATGCATTGTTAGCTGTTGCCTTCTCTCTGTAAATATATTTTTTAACTACTCAGCAATATTTTTAGAGAAGTTTTAGGTTTATAGATAGTTGAAAAGATAGTAGAGGCAGTTCCCTTATATGCTTTCTCACTCCTTTCCCCTTTTATTTTCCATTATTAACATGTTACTTGATGTGGTATATTTATCTCAGATGAATAAATCAACATAGAAACATTATTGTTAAATAAAATCCATAGCTATGTTGAGTTTCACTCTTTAATGTGTGCAGTTCTATATATTTTGACAAATGTCATGTTCAACATTACTTATCACACAGTTCCACTGACCTAAACAATTCTTTAAAAATATACTTATATATTAATATTGGGCTTCCCAGGTGGCACTAATGGTAAAGAACACAGCTGCCAATGGAGGAGAGACAAGAGACACAGGTTTGAACCCTGAGTCAGGAAGATCCCCTGGAGGAGGGCATGGCACCTCACTCCAGTACTCTTGCCTGGAGAATCCGATGAAGAGAGGAACCTCACCAGCTATAGTCCATAGGGTGGCAAAGAGTGAAATGGGACTGAAGTGAGTTAGCATGCATGCACACAATATCAATATAAAATTTTCTTCCTTTATTTTATATATATTTTTTTTTTTATTTACAACAAGTTATTTTGCTTGACAGACAAATCCTTCTAGGATGCTACACCAGCATGGCATTTTCCTCTGATTTACTCAAACCTATTTTTCTTAAAAGCAAGTTTGTTTATTCATTGCCATGGAGACAATGGTTCTTCCTGACTACTATAACTTTGCCTATGCAATTTTACTGACTGGGATGACTCTTCACTTTTCTCCATTGTGCAAATCACCCAAAAAATCCTGTTCAAATTTCATCTGCTTGTACTAGTTTGTGCCATTTCAGGCCTTGTTCTTTTATGGATTTCCAAAGCAGTCACTCTTTCTATGTCAATTATCTAATAGTTAATCATGGATCATCCTGAACCCCTCCAATGACATCATCTGGTATTGTTACTTTACTTTCTTTTGTGTGAATACTTTGAATCATAATGAAGGTAAAGATTCTTATCTCACTTTTTCATGAAGCCCAGTCATCTGTAACTCAATATTTTGTACTGATTGGCAATAATAACTGAAAGAAAACTATTTGTTTCTTCCTCATTACCATTCTTTGGTGTTGAATGGTGGGATTCTCACTGAGCAAATATCTCCTGTATAGATTATTTTATAATAATAATAATACAGATTTGAGCTGGAAGAAAGAAGGTTTCAAAGAAGACACCTAAGCATAGAAATAGCACAAAGAAAGCTAGAACAGCTTGGCGGTAGATTGTTGCTTCCATTATGCAATCTCAGATTGAAGAGAAAGGCCCTTCAATAGACCATGGGGAGGATGTAATACCTCAAATCTGCAGATCTTTCTTCTACTAGCTCTTTTTCTCTTTGTCCACTCATATATTTCTGCCATCTACACTGCCTACTTGTGTGTGTGTTTGTGTCATCTTAGCTGTCCTCTTCCTAAACTCTGTGTGACTGTTTGTGTGGCTGTGGTTATGAACACAAAGCTCTCTTCAAAGTAAAACATGTCTTCTTGTGCCAGTCTCATTTTCAGTCATATCTTCCTTTGTGAAAACATTCATAGACAGATGATTGTCTCCTCTCTAGACACCAATGTAGCATTACCTAACAGATCTTCTTCTATAGTAGAAGAGCAGAGGAACCCATGCTTGTGGAATGGACATTTACATATATCATTGTATCCCTCTTTGATTAAATATTCACCCTGGGAATGCTATAGGTTGGATAGGGGAGGAGCAGGAAGGGAGAGGCTGAGGGACAGCAATTCATTGGCGTGTATGTATGGTGTAACTTTCCTGGACCATTCCCTGTGATCCTACATTTTACTCTTATCTCAAAACAGTCCTACCAGATTCTTTTTCTCCTTTTACAACAGAGGCTCAACACAATACATTCTTTTTCCAATTCATGAGTAAAACAGGCTTTAATTCTAGTTTACCTTAATCCAAAGTTATGTGTTTTTCCTCTGTTTTGTGTTAAACACTGTAAAAGAGGAGTGAGAGAAGGGAAACTATTTTAATAAGCTCAATGTGTGGCAGCTATAATGTGGTTGAATCTCTATTGAAAACCAATTTTATGTGACCAAAGCCCATGCTGATCCTACAAGGGATTAATTATGTAGGTTTTCTTTTTCATTTGATAAAATGTTTTAAAAGATAATAAAAATTACTTTGAAAGTGCATCTCTTATTTCCCTCCTGAGTTACAGTCCTAGGATTGAAGACAATTAAAAATTAAAAAAACAAAAATAGAAGTAAAACAATAATTTGGCCCCCAGTGCCAGAGATCATTAATGGATATTTTCATAAGTGTGTTTAAGAACGTGAGCATGAGGCTTCTACTGTTTGCTCTAATAATCTATGAAACTCATGAATGTCTCACTTCTTACCTACTTCATCCAGGCTTTGAATCTAAACAGGAAAGATTTGATGCTTATATATTCTATTTTTTGTCATGATCACTTATCTGTTGGGCTAATATTAACAGTTTTTACTCAATTTCTGCCTTAATATTTGTATAAAATAGGACCATTTCTGTCTTAGCAAACTACTGTGATCTGCTTATCAGCAAAGATGCTCTTTTGAGTTTTGAATTTACCAAAAAGCTCAGATTTAATGGCTTCTTCATATGTATTTGACTACAACTCTTCAGAGAATCAAATCTGGTTACTGGAATCATTTACATTATGCCATTAGCTGAAATTAATATATAAATAACTAATATATCATGTCCCAAATAATCACTGTGGGGAGTTCTTTTTTCCCTTAGATGTTAGTATAATCAATAATTTTTTTTTTCAATAAATATACGCATTGTGGAATTTTTTACTGTGTGGCTGTCACTGTGTTAAATGCCATGGATTGTGTGCAGAAGAGTGCATCAAATTCTAGGGGATGATACAAAAATTTTAAATACATAACTGAATACACAATTAAAGGTACTTTCATGGACTTAGACAGAATTACTGATTAGATATTAATTAAGTAAACTTATTATTTGTCACTGCATTTTTCACAGAATCAGGTTACTGAAAGAAAAGAAAAAAACATAGTATAGTCATAGAATTGAGAGGGAGAAAGAGAAGGATCAGTGAGGATCCTGGAAACTTTTTTCAGAATCCCCTGAACATACTAATGTTAATCCAAGGCTAAATAATGAAATTCTCCAAGTCAGGCTTTAACACTATGTGAACTTCCAGATGTTCAGCTTGGATTTAGAAAAGGCAGAGGAACCAGAGGTCAAATTGCCAATATCCATTGGCTCACAGAAAAAGCAAGAGAGCTCCAGAAAGACATCTACTTCTGTTTATTGATTACACCAAAGTCCTTGACTGTGTAGATCACAACAAACTGTGGAAAATTCTTTAAGATATGGGACTACCAAACCACCTTACCTGCCTCTTGAGAAATCTGTATGCATGTCAAGAAGCCACAGTTAGAGCTGGACATTGAACAACAGACTGGTTCCAAATTGAGACAAGAATACATCAAGGCTGTATGTTGTCACCCTGCTCATTTAATTTATATGCAGAGTACATCATGAGAAATGTTAGGCTGAATGAAGCACAAACTGGAATCAAGATTGCCGGGAGAAATATCAATAACCTCAGATATGCAGATGACGTTACCCTTATGGCAGAAAGTGAAGAGGAACTGAACAGCTTCTTTGTGAAAGTGACAGAGGAGAGTGAAAAAGCTGGCATAAAACTCAACATTCAAAAAGCAAAGGTCATGACAATCGATCATATAAGTTAATGGCAAATAATGGGGAAATGGGAAAGAGTGCCAAACTTTCTTTTCTTGGGCTCCAAAATCAGTACAGATTGTGACTGCAGCCATGGAATTAAAAGACACTTGTTCCTTGGAAGAAAAGCTATGACCAATATAAACAGCATATTCTAAAGCAGAGATATTACTTTGCTAACAAAGGTCCATCTAGTCAGAGCTATGATTTTTCCAGTAGTCATGTATGGATATGAGAGTTGAACTATAGAGAAAGCTGAGCGCCAAAGAATTGATGCTTTTGAACAGTGGTGTTGGAGAAGACTCTTGAGAGTCCCTTGGATTGCAAGGAGATCATGCCAGTTGATCCTAAAGGAAATCAGTCCTGAATATTCATTGGAAGGACTGATGCTGAAGCTGAAACTCCAATACTTTGGCCACCTAATGCGAAGAACTGACTCATTGAAAAAGACCCTGATTTGGGGAGAGATTGAAGCCAAGAACAGATGGGGTTGACAGAGGGTAAGATGGTTGGATGGTATCACCAACTTGATGGACATGAGTTTGAGCAAGCTCCAGGATTTGGTGATGTACAAGGAGGCCTGGTATTCTGTAGTCCATAGTGTTGCAAAGAGTTGGACATGACTGAGTGACTGAATTGAACTGGCATAAAGAAAATGTGATGCTTCAAAAGGACTGTAGACAGTCTTTATTCCACAACTCTCATAACTTAAGATAAATAAATGGGATTGCTAATCTTTATTACCATTGTTTATCTTGGGGTGATGTAGACCTTGTCTGCCTTTGTTACTCCACCCCAGGAGAAGTAGAACAACTTTCTGACATCACAAAACTGGTAATGGAAAATTTAGTGTTCCTACTCAATCTTGGCTTCAAATCTGTCCCTCTATTTTGCCATGTTTCCAAGTATTGTAGAAAATATGCCAACAAGATAGTTCAGTGCTTACCAGTTCCTCCCCACTGGGGAGTGCATAATTCTACAAAGATGCTGGAGCTATTCAGACAGAAAAGTAAGAAATCATTTAAGTTTCAGTTCAGTTCAGTCACCCAGTCATGTCCGACTCTTTGCGACGTCATGAATCGCAGCACACCAGGCCTCCCTGTCCATCACCAACTCCCGGAGTTCACTCAGACTCACGTCCATCAAGTCAGTGATGCTATCCACCATCTCATCCTCTGTCGTCCCCTTCTCCTCCTGCCCCCAATCCCTCTCAGCATCAGAGTCTTTTCCAATGAGTCAACTCTTCGCATGAGGTGGACAAAGTACTGGAGTTTCAGCTTTAGCATCATTCCTTCCAAAGAATACCCAGGGCTGATCTTCAGAATGGATTGGTTGGATCTCCTTGCAGTCCAAGGGACTCTCAAAAGTCTTCTCCAACACCACAGTTCAAAAGCATCAATTCTTTGGCCCTCAGCCTTATTCACAGTCCAACTCTCACATCCATACATGACCACGGTAAAACCCATAACCTTGACTAGATGTACCTTTGTTGGCAAAGTAATGTCTCTGCCTTTCAATCTATGCTATCTAGGTTGGTCATAACTTTTCTTCCAAGGAGTAAGAATCTTTTAATTTCATGGCTGCAGTCACCATCTGCAGTGATTTTGGAGCCCCCAAAAATAAAGTATGACACTGTTTCCACTGTTTTCCCATCTATTTCCCATGAAGCGATGGGACCAAATGCCATGATGTTCATTTTCTGAATCTTGAGCTTTAAGTCAACTTTTTCACTCTCCACTTTCACTTTCATCAAGAGGCTTTTTAGTTCCTCTTCACTTTCTGCCATAAGGGTGGTATCATCTGCATATCTGAGGTTATTGATATTTCTCCCGGCAATCTTGATTCCAGCTTGTGCTTTTTCCAGCCCAGCGTTTTTCATGATGTACTCTGTATATAAGTAAAATATGCAGGGTGACAATATACAGCCTTGAAGTACTCGTCTTCCTATTTGGAGCCAGTCTGTTTTTCCATGTTCAGTTCTAACTGTTGCTTCCTGACCTGCATATAGGTTTCTCAAGAGGCAGGTCATGTGGTCTGGTATTCCCATCTCTTTCAGAATTTTCCACATGTCATTGTGATCCACACAGTCAAAGGCTTTGGAATAGTCAAAAAAGCAGAAATAGATGTTTTTCTGGAACTCTCTCTCTTTTTTGATGATCCAGCAGATGTTGGCAATTTGATCTCTGGTTCCTTTGTCTTCTAAAACCAGCTTGAACATCTGGAAGATCACGGTTCATGTATTGCTGAAGCCTGGCTTGGAGAATTTTGAGCATTACTTTACTAGCATGTGAGATTAGTGTAATTGTGCAGTAGTTTGAGCAATGTTTGGCATTGCCTTTCTTTGGGATGGAATGAAAACTGACATTTTCCAGTCCTGGGGCTACTGCTGAGTTTTCCAAATTTGCTGGCATATTTAGTGAAGCACTTTCACAGCATCATCTTTCAGGATTTGACATAGCTCCACTGGAATTCCATCACCTCCACTAGCGTTGTTTGTAGTGATACTTTCAAAGGCCCACTTGACTTCACATTCCAGGATGTCTGGCTCTAGGTGAATGATCACACCATCATGATAATCTTGGTCTTGAAGATCTTTTTTGTACAGTTCTTCTGTGTATTCTTGCTACCTCTTCTTAATATCTTCTGCTTCTGTTAGGTTAATACCATTTCTGTCCTTTATCGAGCCCAATTTTGCATGAAATGTTCCCTTGGTATCTCTAATTTTCTTGAAGACATCTCTAGTCTTTCCCATTCTGTTGTGTTCCTTTATTTCTTTGCATTGATCGCTGAGGAAGGCTTTCTCATGTCTTCTTTCTATTCTTTGGAACCCTGCATTCAGATGCTTGTATCTTTCCTTTCTCCTTTGCTTTTCACTTCTTTTCTAATATGCCATCCTAATACTGATAAAAATAATAGTAAAATTAAAAAACACAACAATAACAATATCTGAAATATACTGGATACATGTAATTTGCCAAGCAAAACACAACTACAAATTAGACATTCTTGCATTATATATGAGACAATAGGCACAGAATCATCAATCAACTTGGAATCGTGATTTGAAAGTGGGAGTCATAGTGAAAAAAACTCCTGTGGTTAACCATCATGCAATGTTTTAGAAATATTTCCATAGGTGCTTACCACCTATGCGTTTTTACAGTCCATAAGGCAGCTGTGTTTTAAAAATGTTCTCTTAAAAAATAAAAATGTTCATCTGCATATAAAATGCCCCATTGTTTCCTCAAAATGTTTGTTTCTGATGATAGTGCCAATTTAGATCTAGTTTTCTGCCTTTTCTCATTTTCTTTGCAAATCTGCACATCATTTGGGTAAAAAATCAATGTCCCCAAACATCTAAAATTTCTGAGAACAGAAAAAAATCAGGTTGATTTAGTCTATGCTCTCTTGAGTCATCTTAAAACCCTCCCTCTTGTCACAAGAATGATCCATATTAAATGCTTCCAAAGTGGGGAAAAAAAAAAATCACACAATCTCTAGAACCTCTCATCAAGACTATTAGGATCTTGAAACATAATCTATATCCTGAATAAAGTCCTTCCTCACCAGAAGCTCACTAAGAATAAAGGAAACAAAGTTCAGCAAGGGGAAATTGTGTTAACTGGACTGAGGAAATAGCTGCATTTCAATGTGGTTCAGGGCTGTTAGGAGAGTTTATTATTTGGAGTATTCCTTTGTCTTCCTGATGTATTATTAATGCCGTGTAAATAAGGGCTCACAATGTACCAGCTTACATGAATTCTGAGCAACCAGTCCTGCCCCAGGGAGCTGTACTTGTAATAAAAGGAATAAAATCAGTAATACTTCTTGTGTCATTTGATGTAAGTCAAGCCTCACTCTACAGGCAAAGAGAGTTTTGAATTATGACTGTGAGTGGATATGTTTGTTTTATTCTGTTTTAAGCTACTTAAATCTCAGCTAAACTAATCATTATGGTTAAGTTTAGGTTACATGGAAGAACTGAGCAAATATTGTCTCTTGATCTTATGCTGGACTTCAATATGCCCTCATTGCATATTTTATTTCTGCTTATCAAACCTACCCTTTTGACAAGATAATTCACTTTCTTTTTGGTTGCCTTTTAGCTCCCTGTTGACTTCCAGTTTACTCTCTGTCTGGTTCTATATGTTAATTTGCTATTTCTGCCATGCTCTTGGGTTACATTTGCATCAGTTGAACCATAATAAATACAAGCTTAATCTTTTTATCACATAAAGGAGAGCTTGGACTTTTTCATGATTTAGTCCAAAATACAAATAGCACTTGTATAATTTCCTGAACGTTCTTAATTTACACTGCAAGATAGAACTGTTGGAATTGAACTTTTATTTTTAGGAAATGTTGACTTAATATTGGAAAGGGGTGTGTGTGTGTGTGTGCGCGCACACCCACATGTGTGTGTTTAAGAGATGAAGACATACATACAAAATCTAAACATTTGGAGGGTTGAAAAAAAAATTATGGTTGAAAGACAATGAGTGAAGTTTCCATCAAAGACCTTGTGCCAAAGCCATAGATGTATCTCTCCAAGTCACTATATTATTTCCCTATTCAATAGATCCTTCTTCATTTTTTGAAACTTCAATCTGAACAGAGTTGCTGAAGGCATTCTATGTCATAGCTGGAAATCGTTTTGCCAAAAGGTAGAAAACAATAAATGTATTAAAACTGAAGTAGATAATCTTCCTCCTCTAAGCATATTTGATTTAAATGAAGCAAGTACTAATGTTGTGAATTATGTCACATCAGTCTCTAATTTACCTGAGAGCTTTGGCTACTTGAGAAGGTGTCCTTAAAGAGCTAATGTGACATGGTATCGATCGTGATGAATTGATTAAGACATATTTCTTTGGGGCAGGCAGAGGAGTATTACTTACTCATGATGGGCAACACAATCATTGACAACAATAGCTGGATTTATTGTGCTTCATCTCTGTCAGCCACTGTTTCAAAGGTTCTCATGGAATTATCACAACCATCTTAGAAGGTAGAAGCTGTTGTCCTTACTTTATAGCTGAGGAAACTGAAACATGAAGAGTTTAAGTAATTTGTCTAAAATCAAACAACTAATATCCTGCTTATTTATCCCAGACCCTTCATTCAATCATTGTGCTATTCTACCTCTGGAAGCATGCTCATCCAAATCATGGACTGATACAGAGCAATTCCTAGAAGTTTCTCAGTTCAGTTCAGTTCAGTCACTCAGTCGTGTCCGACTCTTTGTGACCCCATGAATCCCAGGATCTTAGGCCTCCCTGTCCATCACCAACTCCCAGAGTTCACTCAGATTCATGTCCATCGAGTCAGTGATGCCATCCAGCCATCTCAGTGTCAATGGGAAGAGATGCTTTTATTAGGGTCTGAACAAAAAATAAATCATTTATTGCAAGACTTCCTGGGTTCCTGTGCTGCTCCATTCCACTGCTTGACACCAGCAGAAGCTGAGGGTCAGGGTGCCTCCTGGGCTGTTTGGACTATAGTGGTTGTTGACTGAAAAAATATAAACAGACAAGCAAACAAAAAACAAACAAACCAACCAACAAAAAAGAAAGCACACCATGAGAGTTATGAGTTAAGTTTTATTTGGGGCAAAATGAGAATTATAACCCAGGAGACAGGACCTCAGATAACTCTGAGGAACTGCTCCAAAGAAGGGAGTCTAAAATAAAATTCACATTGTATGGCAAATCAGGAAAAATTAAAATTCTTCTCTGTTCTTTGCAGTCCATCTTCCCTCACTGTGCATTGTATATCCACACTATGCATTGACCAAACATTCCCCCATCATCAAGAATACCTACCCAAATAAATAGCAATCTTCTCCTAGCATTAGCAAAACAGTTCCATAAAAGATGTCATTTCTTCTCAATCTTGTAAAGGATCACAAGGTTTACCACTGAATGAAGAAGCTCAGTCATGTTAGACTCTTTGCAATCCCGCTGACTGTGTAGCCCACCAGGCTCCTCTGTCCATGGGATTCTCCATGCAAGAACACTGAAGTGGATTGCCATTTCCTTCTCCAGAGGATCTTCCCGACCCAGGGGTTGAACCTGGGTCTCCTGAGGTACAGATATATTCCTTACCATTTGAGCAACAGGGAAGACCTTGAAAAGTCTACCACAATGGCACTTAAATCTGGATTGTGTAAACTGTCTCTAATACATCATTTAATATATAACCCTTTGTCTCAGAAACATATAAACTGCATCTTGATTTCCAGTGGGTAGAACAATTCTCAGAGCTTTCTGAGATGCTCTTCCTAGGTTATAATCTTCAAATCTGACTCAAAATTTTCTAATTCTTTCTTAGATCAACTGACTAATTTTTGTTTACAGGTCTGTCAATACAAATTGTCTCTTGCCATTGGCATTAGTCATCAACTTCTACAAGGATTAAATCGCATGCTACTGTAGCTGCTGATTTTCAACACCCCATGAAAGGAGTTCAGGGTGGAGAGCAGAAATGAAGCACTCTGTGCTTGGGGGAAAACTGGCAGGACAGGTCTTCAGATAAATATTTTTAAGAGTCAATTTTATGAGCCCCAAATCTTCTATCTCCTCATATCTAGAAAAGTGCTAAAATCCTTCAGGGGGATGTCTGCTTCTTATGACTTGTAGAAATGTGTAAAAATAAAACAAAACAAAATGCTTGATTGCATGTACTCCACCTTCACCAAAATCACATATATATCTGACCTTCCCTCCCCCTCCTCAGAGAAGTTTCTCAGAGCTATCTGAGGTTCTGTTTCTTTGGGTGCAGCCCTCATTTTGTGCCCAATAAGACTTAACTTGTAACTCTCTCACTGTGCATTTTTTTTAAGTCAACAAGGGGAAGGTCAGTATTATATATAATTTTACTCAAGCAGGGTATGTGCCGTCAAGCACATATTTTGGCAGAGGTTTGCCACAAGAAGCACATGTCACCGTTAAAGATTTTAGTGCTTTTCTAGATCTGAGGAGACACAAGAAGCTGGGCTCATAAAATCTCCTGAAAATATCCATCTAAAGATCTATTCTGCCAGTTTTTCCGAGAGCATAGAGTGCCGCATTCCTGATCTACACCCTGAACTTCTTTCAGAGATGCTGAAGGTCAGTGACTACAGAGCTCATGATTTAATCCTTGTAGAGACAGATGCAAGTGCCAATCCTTTGTTGTCATTAAGAAGAATCAAACAAAAAATGTTTTCTTTCTTCCCTTCTAGATTCTTCAGCTAGTTTAATCAATGAAATAAACCACGTTAACAAATTGAAAAATAAAAACCATATGATTATCTCAATAGACACAAAGAAAGCCTTTGACAAAATTCAACATCCATTTATGATAAAAACTCTCCAGAAAGCAGGAATAGAAGGAACATACCTCAACATAATAAAAGCTATATATGACAAACCCACAGCAAACATCCTCAATGGTGAAAATTTAAAGCATTTCCCCTAAAGTCAGGAACAAGACAAGGGTGCCCACTTTCACCACTACTATTCAACATAGTTTTGGAAGTTTTGGCCATTAGCAATCAGATCAGAAAAAGAAATAAAAATAATCCAAATTGGAAAAGAAGAAGTAAAATTCTCACTGTTTGCAGATGACATGATCCTCTGTATAGAAAACCTTAAAGACTCCACCAGAAAATTACTAGAGCTAATCAATGAATATAGTAAAGTTGCAGGATGTAAAATCAACACACAGAAATCCCTTGCATTCTTATACACTAATAATGAGAAAATGGAAAGAGAAATTAAGGAAACAACTCCATTCACCATTGCAACGAAAAGAATACAATACTTAAGAATATATCTACCTAAAGAAATTAAAGACTTATATATAGAAAACTATAAAAAACTGATGAAAGAAATCAAAGAGGACACTAATAGATGGAGAAATATACCATGTTCATGGATCGCAAGAATCAATATAGTGAAAATGAGTATACTACCCAAAGCAATCTATAGATTTAATGCAATCCTTATCAAGCTACCAATATTTTTCACAGAGCTAGAACAAATAATTTCACAATTTGTATGGAAATACAAAAAAGCTCGAATAGCCAAAGCAATCTTGAGAAAGAAGAATGAAACTGAAGGAATCAACCTGCCTGACTTCAGGCTCTACTACAAAGCCACAGTCATCAAGACAGTATGGTACTGGCACAAAGACAGAAATATAGATCAATGGAACAAAATAGAAAGCCCAGAGATAAATCCACAGAACTATGGACACCTTATCTTTGACAAAGAAGGCAGGAATATACAATGGAGAAAAGACAATCTCTTTAACAAATGGTGCTGGGAAAACTGGTCAACCACTTGTAAAAGAATGAAACTAGATCACTTTCTAACACCATACACAAAAATAAACTCAAAATGGATTAAAGATCTAAACGTAAGACCAGAAACTATAAAACTCCTAGAGGAGAACATAGGCAAAACACTCTCTGACATACATCACAGCCGGATCCTCTATGACCCACCTCCCAGAATACTGGAAATGAAAGCAAAAAATAAACAAATAGGACCTAATTAAATGTAAAAGCTTTGGCACAGCAAAGGAAACTATAAGCAAGGTGAAAAGACAGCCTTCAGAATGGGAGAAAATAATAGCAAATGAAGCAACTGACAAACAACTAATCTCAAAAATATACAAGCAACTCCTGCAGCTCAATTCCAGAAAAATAAACGACCCAATCAAAAAACAGCCCAAAGAATTAAATAGACATTTCTCCAAAGAAGACATAAAGATGGCTAACAAACACATGAAAAGATGCTCAACATCACTGATCATCAGAGAAACGCAAATCAAAATCACAATGAGGTATCATTTCATGCCAGTCAGAATGGCTGTGATCCAAAAGTCTACAAGCAATAAATGCTAGAGAGGGTGTGGAGAAAAGGGAACCCTCTTACACCGTTAGTGGGAATGCAAATTAGTACAGCCACTATGGAGAACACTGTGGAGATTCCTTAAAACACTGTAAATAGTACTGTATCCCACTACTGGGCATACACACTGAGGAAACCAGAATTGAAAGAGACACGTGTACCCCAATGTTCATCACAGCACTGTTTATAATAGCCAGGACATAGAAGCAACCTAGATGTCCATCAGCAAATGAATGGATAAGAAATCTGTGGTACATATACACAATGGAGTATTACTCAGCCATTAAAAATAATACATTTGAATCAGTTCTAATGAAGTGGATGAAACGAGCCTGTTACGCAGAGTGAAGTAAGCCAGAAAGAGAAACACCAATAGAGTATACTAATGCACATATATGGAATTTAGAAAGATGGTAATGATAACCCTGTATCCGAGACAGCAAAAGAAACACAGATGTATAGAACAGTCTTTTGGACTCTGATGGAGAGGGAGAGGGAGGAATGATTTGGGAGAATGGCACTGAAACATATATAATATCATATAAGAAATGAATCGCCAGTCCAGTTTGATGCAGGATACAGGATACTTGGGGCTGGTACACTGGGATGACCCAGAGGGATGGTACTGGGAGGGATGTGGGAGGGGAGTTCAGGATGGGGAACACGTGTGCACCCGTGGCAGATTCATGTTGATGTATGGCAAAACCAATACAATATTGTAAAGTAATTAGCTTCCAATTAAAATAAATAAATTTAAATTAAAAAATATAATAAAATGGCATAAGATGATTAACAGAGGAAAAAATACACATATATATGAGTCTCATAAATACAGCCAATTAATTGAAGCTTATATAATACCCTGAGCTAAGGAAAGGGGTGGCATCATGGATATCAAACCAATCAACCCTAAAGGAAATCAACCCTGAATACTCACTGGAAGGACTGATGCTGAAGCTCCAATACTTTGGCCACCTGATGTGAAGAGCCAACACATTGGAAAAATTTTGATACTGGGAAAGATTGAGGGTAGAAGGAGAAGGGGGCAACAGAGGATAAGATGATAACATAGCACTGCCAACTCTTGGGGACATGAGTTTGAGAAAGCTCTGAGAGATAGTGAAGGACAGGGAAACCTGGCATGCTGCAGCCCATGGAATCTCAAAGAGTCGGAGTTGACTGAACAACTGAAAAACATCAAGGGATACAAAGAGGATGAGGGTTTTCACAGGTTGGCAGGGGACATGTTTAGAAAACAAATATTGCTCTGTTAAGCAGGTGTTTCTCAAGTAATAACACATCAATGACAATAGCATTCTTTCCAATGTAAATATCAGCAGTTGAGTGCGTGCTAAGTCTCTTCAGTTATGTCTTACTTTTTGTGACTCTATGGACTGTAACCCTCCAGGCTCCTCTCTCTGTGGGGTTCTCCAGGCAAGAATACTGGAATAGGTTGCTATGCTCTTCAGCAGTTGCTTTTGTTGTTTAATGGCTTGGTTGTGTCTGACTCTTTGAGACCTCATGGACTGTAGCCCACCAGGCTCCTCTGTCCATGGGATTTCCAAAGCAGGAATCCTGGAATGGGTTGCCATTTTCTTCTCCAGGGGATTTTCCCAACCCAGGAATAAAACCTGGGTCTCCTGTTGGCAGGCAGATCCTTTATCACTAGCACCACCAGGGAAGGCCATTAAATTCAATCAACAGTTGATGAAGAGGTAAATAGCTTTTCTTGAATGGACTAGGTTTTTGACTGCTTTTTATGTCAAAATAAGTCTCATAACAAAGTGACGTATGTGAAGGTAGAAAAACCTACCCCCCTTAGCAGTAATGGACCTAACATTATAAATCACTTTGTAGACACTCTTCAGCTGTAACCAGATAAAGAGAACCAAGATCTTATGCCCTGAATTACTCAAAGCCATTCTCTATGTACCTTTGACTTTGGAAATATTGGCTATAACATCTGCCAAATAAAAATTGGCATTTGCCATCTGCCTCTAGAAGAACTAAGTCACAAACTGCTATGGCTGCTGACCTTCAAAATGCATTGAAAGGAATTCAGGGTGGAGATCAGGAATGAGGCATTCTGTGCTCTGGGGAAAAGTGGCAGAGCAGGCCTTTATATAGTTAGATATTTTCCGGAGATTTTATGAGCCCAATTCTTTCATCTTCTTGTATCTTGTAAAGCAATAAAATCATTAGTGGTAACATCTGTTCCTCATGGCTAGCAGCAACCTTCTGCAAAAAGGTGTGTTTGACTGCACATACCCGCCTTCACCATAGTCACATATACCATGATCTTCCCTCCTACCTCTCCAGAGCATTTTCTCAGAGATAGCTGAAATGTTGTCTCCCAGGTTGTAGCCCTTGTTTTGCCCCAAAGAAAACTTGACTCATAACTGTCATATTGTGCATTTATTTTTTCCAGTGGGCACATCAGCCAAGGAAAATGGGGAAAGATAAACTGTTCTTTCCAATTTCCAGGTCTCTTGGAAGGGAGAGAGGGAAAATAAAATTCTTATTTTTTATTTTTAAGCAACTTAGGAAATCCTTTTCTGGAAATGCACACAGGTCAATTCTTACTCACTTAAAGTCCTCTTGTGTAAAATTCACCACCATTATATCACCAGCTAATTTATATCACCTCCTCCCCTCAAAAATGTGCAAACCCACATCTTTCCTTTGGCACTAGGGATGTGTGTTTAAAAGTTATTCTTGAAGGGTTTCATTTTTATAAGAAGTTGTGTTTCAGTCCTCAGTTCCCATTTGTTCTCCTAGATAAACGATATGGAACAGCTGCTGTTGTGCATGTTTGCTCAGTCATGTCTGACTCTTTGTGACCCCATGGACTCTATCTCACCATATTCCTCTGTCTGTGGACTTCTCCAGGCAAGAATATTGGACTTCTCCAAAAATACTGGAGTGTATTACCAGGTGATCTTCCCAACCCAAGGAACGAATTCACATCTGCATTGACAGGTGGATTCTTTACCATTGCACCTAACATATGACTGAAAGTGAAAGTGAAGTCGCTCAGTTATGTCCGACTCTTTGCGACCCCATGGACTGTAGCTTATCAGACTTCTCAGTCCATGGGATTTTCCAGACAAGAGTACTGGAGTGGGTTGTCATTTCCTTCTCCAGGGGATCTTCCCGACCCAGGGATTGAACCCAGGTCTCCCGCATTGTAGGCAGACACTTTACCCTCTGAGCCACCAGGTTGATCCCTGGTGACTGGGCACATGAAATATCTGGATCCAGATTACTTTCCAGCTGTCAATATAAGCAGCTTATCCTAGGGGCCCAGGCTTAGTCCACATACACTTTGCTAATCAGGAATCATTCTCAGAACTAATATCTCCTGCAAGAGTGACTTAGAAGGAGCATGCTGTTTCTAGGTGTGACTTTAGATCCTTCATAACCTCCATTAGTCCCCAGAAGTTATCCCAAGTTAATATACTATTAAAATGTTGCATTTTCTATGCAATGTAGTTTTGAGGCAGGAGATAGACGGGCCCCAGGCTGAGTAACTGGAGTTTGTACTTCAAGACAAAGATAGGAGAGGCTGAGCCTTGCACAGATGAAAGCTAGAGACTGTGTACTTCTCATTCTCAATGTCAAGGATACCTTCTCAGCTATAAAGTTCCTTGAAGATCAAAAAGGGAGAGGGGCCAAACTATAATAGGTTATGTCAATCCACCCATTGACCTCTTTGCTAGAATCCATCTTGGCTAGGAGATGCATGTGCACCCGCATGGGAGGATCCTAAAATAAACCAAATATGGGCTCAGAAACAGGCAAAGCGAAGTGATTGGCTAAAGGAAATCTGGAAGATATGCCCCATAAAGGTGATTCAAACTATCAAGAGGGCACTACTCTCTCTTAGTCTGCCCTTGTATAGTGTCTATCCAGATGTACTCTTTTTCCTCCTAACAAACACTTTACTGTTTCATCACTTTCCATCTTTGTAGGAATTCTTTTCTGCAAAGCCAAAGGGCCAGGGCCTTATCACTGACCACTGGTCTAGTGACTAGGATTCATCGTTCTTACTGCCACAACCTGTCCTCAATCTCTGGCCAGGAACTGAAACCCTGCTTCAAGATGCTGCAGGCTGAGGCCACCAGTGATCAGTTTCAAGAAGTGGAAAATAAGACTGCTTCTGTGAGTCATACTTAATAAGTCAAAGCTTGAATATTATGAATATGCTGGCCCCTTCCTTGATGCTTTCTAAACGAGTGATGGTACTTAAATCTATTCAGTTGACTGAAACTGACACTTCCTAGAATGCATCATTAGAAGAGGGCATGGTCTTTAGTGGAACCTAGATTTGGAAAACTTCCAAAGGCAAAAATTAGCTTTGACTGGGGCATCTTGTTATTAAAATGGATGGTTGGAAAATCAGAATCTATTATTTAGAGAATGGATAAACAGCAAGGTCCTACTTATAAAACAGGTAACTGTATTCATTATGCTGTGATTAAATCACAATAGCAAAGAATATTAAAAGAATATATATGTGTGTGTGTGCATGTGTGTGTATGTGTGTGTATGTATAAGTGAATCACTTTGCTGCACAGCAGAAATTAACACATTGTAAAACAACTGCCCTTCAATTAAAAATAAGACAAACAAAAACCACATACAAAGAATCTGGAAGTTACATGTGTTTTGAAGAACTTCAGACACAGCCCCTAGAAGAGGTTCCCTTGATCTCTCCACAACAAGAGCAATTATTTCTCCAAACTATTCACTCTCTTTTGCCAAATTTACCAAGAATGTCAAGCAGCTTTCTTGTTAGTAAACTGGCTTTAGAGGTTTTATGCATTTAACAGGGTAAGGGATACTTGGAGAGGGTGCACCAATGAAGCAGTCGCTGGAAACTAATACATCTGTTCAACATTACTCAAAGAGAATTCTGGCTAAAGTAATAAGACCATCAGGTAAACCCAGTTGTCAATAATTAGCTGGCAAATCTGATCTTTTCTAGTTGTGTCATGTTTTGTAGACCTCAAAAAAAGTATTTCCATCTAAGAACTGGTGCCCTGAGAGACCCAGGGCAAGTTCAGCTTTGACTCTTAAGCTGCTGCTATAACAGGTACAGGGCATGATTTCAGAGCCAACAGGAAATTCCTGCTGCTCCAAAAATCTTTCAGCCACTTCTTGTCACAGTGACTGAAATTTTACCATGATAAGTTTCAATTTGGCAAAATCAACACTTGTCAAGATTATTGATAAGGTAAATTGTGACATGCTTGTTCAGCTCAGGCTGAAAGCTGTCTAGCAAGAAGTGTTCTATGTGTATTTTGTCTCAATTTGGTAAAGTTCAATGTGATTACCATTTTGGTGAAGCACAACTAGTTTCTTGTACAGAAATATTTATGGCTCTAAACAGACCAGAATTATTGTTTAAATATACCACAAAGATCCTAAAAAGGATCTTGAAATGATCATCTTAGCTCAAGCCCTTGATGATCATAGTTTAAGAATTAAGTCATGGCAATTATTAAAACACTATTATATTGGACAATTTGGTGACCATATAGCGTTCTTTGTGGGAGGACTAGCATTTATAAAAAAGGCTTGCTCTATGCTTTAAGGGCAGTGCTAACATCTTTGTTTATGCACCTCATTTAAACATTATCACAACCACGTAGGGTAAATTGTATATTCATTTTAGAAATGGAGAGTCTAGGACTCAGAAGAGTCAAGGATTGATGATGTCTTCATACTTAGGACAAAAAAAATGTAAGCCACCACATCAGATTATCTAATTTAGGACAAATATTCATGTTGGCCACTGTATGTACTCTTTGGGAGAGAATCAAAGTTCTGTTAACTTCTGTATTATGAAAATTTTAATTTTGGGGTTCTTGTATTGTATGGAAAGAAAAAAAAAGCTATCTGATTTGTTCATCAACCAGAAAGAGATTGATGTTTATATATGGTACTAATAGTAATGTTTTGGCATCATCAGACTTAGCAAAACCACAGTATGTCACTTAAGAAGATTATAATATAAAGAAGAAAATGATGTGATAGAGACTTAAAATTTCTGGAGTCTTTCTTTTTTCTTACTATAATTCTTTTATTTTTTAATCCAATTAATCATCATAATCTGGATAAGAAATAATGAAATCAATGTGTACTGAATAGTGTTTTTCCAAAACAAGAGCTAGCTTGTATTCCACCTTTCCCACTTTAATAACTGTCCTTTGCGCAATTAAAGGTGTGTGAGAGCAGAGGTGTAGGGACTAGAAAGTTTGGGTTCGAAGCAGGTGGCTGAGACATCAATCTCTTTTTAGTTGAAATATATACATTCCACAAGAAAATAAATTATATTGGAGTCTTACTTCATAATTTATTTAGCCAACTCCATGAATTTTTGATCATCAAATTGCAATATTTTAATTTTCCCCTCTTGGAAAATTGCTGAACCCCAATTCCTGTTACATATCCCTTGGACTGCAAGGAGATCCAACCAGTCCATTCTGAAGGAGATCAGCCCTGGGTGTTCTTTGTAAGGAATGATGCTAAAGCTGAAACTCTAGTACTTTGGCCCCTCATGCAAAGAGTTGACTCATTGGAAAAGACTCTGATGTTGGGAGGGATTGGGGGCAGGAGGAGAAGGGGACGACAGAGGATGAGATGGCTGAATGGCATCACTGACTCGATGGACTTGAGTCTGAGTGAACTCCGGGAAGTGGTGATGGACAGGCCTGGCATGCTGTGATTCATGGGGTCGCAAAGAGTCTGACACGACTGAGTGACTGAAATGCACTGAACTGAACTGATTCCTAGTTTATTTCAAAATCTGCCAAGTATGCTTTCAGGGAAGGGAGAAGCTATGGATGTTAGCAGGACTATGATCTATAACCATGAAAACATTGTACAGTAAAATATGTAAGAAATAGGTCTAAACCTTATGAATCAAACACAGACTGGGAAGACATTCAGAAGCTAAACTTAATTTCGATTGGAGTACTAACTCTTTGCTGCCACTAGCAACAAGAGTAAGACAATTGTGATCTTATTTATTTAAGTAATTACATCTATATCTATTTATTTATCAATCTATATATGTATCAATCAATCATCTATTATTTTTCTAGGAATTGTGAAATAGGATCTGGCTTGGGGTTTCCCTAGTGGCTCAGATGGTAAAGACTCTGTCTATCATGCAGGAGACCCAGGTTTGATCCCTTATCCGGGAAGATCCCCTGGAGAAAGGAATGGCTGGCTAATCCAGTATTCTTGCCTGGAGAATTTCATGGACAGAGGCGTTTGGTGAGCTACAGTGCATGTAGTCACAAAGAGTGACTAACACTTTACTTTTCACTTCTGTGTTTCTCATAGTTCATATCATTTGGTTTTCTATATGACAATTCTCCATCGGTAAAATTTGTGATGAAAGACCAAGCATTCAAGGAAACCTCAAAATGGATACTCTCTCTGTGTAGACAATTTTATGGTTTCTGAGTGTTCAAGGTCTTCCTTATCCCCAGCTGGTCCACCTACTCAGCTCCAACTTCCAGTTGGAAATATCTATTGGTGGAAGCTGCTCTCCTTTCTGTCTTTCTCCTCCATCTATGGTTTGATCCCATCTCCTTCTGGAGCATACAAAAACCTCTCTCCACATATGGACATGAACTTGGGCAAACTCTTGGAAATTCTGAGGGACAGGGAAGTCTGGTGTGCTGCAGTTCATGGGGTTGCAAAGAGTCAGACATAACTTGGCGACTGAACAACACCTATCCAGGCCTTATCCATCCTTTACTGCTCATCACAGATCCTATTCCTTCCAGAACATGACTCAGGTACATAGTGAACTTTTACTTTTCTGCGTTCTTACAGCTTTCCAGTTCAGATATAGGTGTGTAAATACCTAAGTAAGAACCATACTAATGTCACTGTTCAGGCTGGAGGTAGATGGTGAGATCGTGATTATAGGAATATATGAATGTGCCCTGTGAAGTGACATTCATTCTGAGAGAATACCTTCCCTAGACAACTGAATATAGGGTCATGACTTTTGTCCAAACAACACATACCTTAATAAATATATTTGCATTCTTATGTTGCATATGTGTAAATGTAATGTCTCAGACCACAGGCTAATTTAGGAAAGGGGCAGGTCATTTTTGTTTAACAATGTTTTCAGTGCCTGAATCATAGTGTAAATAAATCACTATTTGTAGAATAATGAAATTAATGGGTTGAGGCCTCTTTCAAAAGTAGAAAGTATAATATAATCAAACTTGTATTTTTAGTATGTAGAAGACATAAAATAAACATTTAAAAATATAATCAAATTTAAGTAATAACATATTTATATATTATATTCAATTTTTATATTATTGGTGCAAAGATAGGTCAATACATATAGAAATTCAGGTAGCAATACCTTCTTCCTCTGACCACCAACACTGACTTTAATCTACATATTTCCCTTGTTCAGGGGTTTATTAGAAATACAATTGTAACTACAGAAAGAAACCAGGTTATTTTATAAGGTAAATAACAGGAATTTTTACTAAACAATCATTCTCCAATCAGTAGGTCAGTTATCTTTGTGTCTCAACCTCTGATTTTGTACAAGTATCATAAACTATAGTTTATACTTTGTGCACAAACATTGGTCACTAAAATTGGGAAACCAGCTGGACAAATAAAAATAAAGATATCATGAAATTTTCATTAAGGAGATGCAGTGTAAACTTAAGACCCTTTAATGAGACAATTCCAAGATGCTACACTCCTCCTATCAGTGTCTCCAACTAACAAGGGCTGGACCAGCTGTTGAACACACAACATTTTTCTTCTTGGAGGCAGGAGGTGCATTCTGTTAAATGAGGCTTTGAAACAGGTTCAGTTTCAAAGCAATAATGAAACAGGTTTAGCGGCAATAATAACAATAAGAACTCATCAATCAGAGCCTACAATTGGCACTTCCAGAAACATTTGACATTTTTCTCCTGGAATTCAGAAATAAATGTGGCAAAGCATGCCAAAACTCTCATCAGTGCCTCGCAGATGCTGATATAAAACCTGTACTCAAACTCCAGTGTCTACTCTTTTGCTACCCCCAGAATTCTACTTAGCAATATGTTCTTTACTGTCATGTTAATTTGCTGGTGGTGTTTTACTTTACAGCAGTTTAGCCTATATTATTCTTGATCATTTGCTATTTTCTCCCATAGTTATATGTCATATTTTCTGTCTGATCACCCTCAGACTTGATGTTCACAGCACCTTCTCTTCAAGTTGCCAATAGAGTAACTGCAATAACTTGAATCAGTAATGCTTAGAATAGGCAACCAACAAACTCTGGTATAATGAATTTATTGCAGTGGAGTGTGTTTATATGTTATAGACAAACAAAAAGACCAAAAGGAGTTGAGAGACTGAAAGATGTGTCATATTTCTTCATCTTAACCAAAACAAAACAAAATCAAACAAAAAACTATCTATAAATCGATCTTATTATAATGCTTTTTTTATAGATAACCTTTGGACTTTCAATGATAGAAAGCCCTGAATTTTAGTTGCAATGATGTATTAGGCCAGAATCTCTATATTTTGTCACTTTGTAAATTAATATGTATATACTATACATCATCTTAAGAATTGAATTTCCAGTCTTTTAAATTTAAAACTTTCCTTGTCTTATTTAACTCCATTTTCCTTTTTTTTTTTCTTTTTTAGCATAATAATTCTTTCTTTTACTCATTAGCTTGCCTGAGTCTCAAATAAGTCTCTTTATTTTCTCACATTCTGCTAAGGACTTTTAGTATTGCATTGTTGATGTAATTCTGTGCTTCTTTGTCTTCTAATTGTGCCAAACTCTGTCTTCCTATAGGGCTCATCTGTTAGTTGCTAAGTCGTTTCTGACTCTTGTGACCCTATGGACTATAGCCCACCAGGCTCCTCTGTCCATAGGATTTCCCATACTAGAGTGGGTTGCTCTTTCCTTCTTCATCCTATAGGGCTTTTGAACAACTAAATAAAAACTTCATAAATCTTTCACATCACTATAAATGACAATCTATTTCAATTTTCATCATCTAATCCTTTTGTCTCACTTTAATTAGGATTGTGCCAGAAATAGTTCTTTTTTAAAACCACCTCCCATATGAACTCCTTCCATTTGCCTTTATTTCCTTATGTCATTTAAATCCAAGCTCTATTTTCTACCATATGAAAGGTAGCAATGGATTAATGATTGCTCTAATCTAATATTCAAGATTAAATTCAGGAATCATTTCTTGATGAGCAGGTGGCAAACTAATGTTTGAGAGAGAAATTAAAAATGGATTCATATGCAAATTTAGTATTGTGCATCTTTAGCCCACTTAATGAAAGGTGTTATTGTTTTAATTAGGTTAATAATTTGGGATATGTAGATAATCAATTAGAAGCATACAGCTCAATGGAAAAAATCATATCTTGAATAGACAAATTATTAAGGTTGAAGGCTCTAACTGACTGAAGTGTCACTCTGTTCATCCTGATATTAATTACATTCATCAACTAACATGTTAGTCATGGGAATAATTTAACTTTTCAGCAAACCTGTGATCCAGTCCAAAAATTTCTCTTTCTTCCCTGTTGTCTACTCAGAAAGCATGTATCAAAAACATCTACATAATGAATAGAATATTGGAAATAGAAGGAAACTTGAAGTTTATTTTGTTCATTACTATTTATCTAACATTTATCCAATCTGTTCCTCAACATCATCCAACATTGGGAAGCTGACATTACCCAGACAGGACAAGCATCCGAGATTGGACAACTTCAGATCATCCTAAACCTAAAATGAATATACTGAACTCAAGTTTGCCTTTCTTTCAGTGATGCTGTTCTACCTGCTAAAATCTAGATCAGCAGCTTGGGATATATTTTTGAAACATATAATACTTTTAACATGTACATATGGTTATCATTGGCTCCATGAGATCTCTCTTTATAGTCTAATCATAAGGAAAATTGTTTTCAAAATATAGATTTTTAAAAATAACATATTTTTTGTGTTACATTAAAAATTTAATTTCAAAAGCAATCACCATATTCCAGATAAGTCTAGCTAATGCATATTCAATGACAATGTTTCATTAAAATGTTCATACAAATACAATTTATTTCCTCTTTTGTGTAATAATAACTTCATTTAACTTAAAAACTGATTCCACGTTTAATAATCTGTACTTTTATTTTTTTCTGTGTCCAAGACCTCTTTGTGTTTTTCTTATTAAAAATGTAAATGACAGGTATTTCATAAGTTGAGATTTTTAAATTTTTTCACCCAAAGATTTCCAAATGTCATTCCTAAGTTTCCACAAATTTAAATTGTTGCTATGATGACTGATGATTTAGCCGCTAAGCTGCGTCCAACTCTTGCAACCCCAAGGACTGTAGCCTGCCAGGCTCCTCTGTCCATAGGACTTTTCCAGGCAAGAATACTGGAATGAGCTGCCATTTCCTTCTCCAGGGGATCTTCCTGACCCAGGAATCAAACCAGGGTCTCCTGCACTGCAGGCATATTCTCAACCAACTGAGCTGCCAAGGAAGCCCACCATGACGATTAGGGGTGGTAAAAGGAGAAAAGAATTTGACTTCCTTAAATTGAAAGGTTTTATTCAGAGTTTCTTAAAACATAAGACTCTTTGATACCATCAAAATCATAAATATTCTGTTCAGTGTTTGTGCTTAATTGCTCAGTCCTGTCCAACTCTTTGCAACCCCATTGAGTGTAGCTTACCAGGCTCCTCTTGTCCATGGGGATTCTCCAGGCAGAAATACTAGAGTGGGTTGCCATGCCCTCCTTCAGGAATCTTCCCAACCCAGGAATCAAACCCAGATCTCCCAAATTGTAAGTGGGTTCTTTACCATTTGAGCCACCAGAGAAGCCCTCTGTTCAATAAAAACAATACTTTTAAAAATGGATTTCTTTGGTTTGTTGACCAATGTTTTTAAATAATTTGTCAGCTCATTTGCTATCTTATCTCAAGAACACAGAAAGATTCAGAAAAAGAATAAAAGAATCTCAACACAAATAAATAGTGACCTTGGACAAAAAACGAGTTTCTCCAAGATTCAGTTTTTCTCTCAAGAGGAAAGCAGGCTATTTTTTTTTTTAATTATTATTTTGCAAGATCATTTGTGTGGATGAAAAGAGATAATTAATGTGTGTAAACCATATAATACAGTGTCTGCATCAAGACAGATGAAAGAAGTGAAGTCAAGTTGCTCAGTCGTGTCCTATTCTTTGTAACCCTATGAACTGTAGCCTACCAGGCTTCTCCATCCATGGGATTTTCCACGCAAGTACTGGAGTGGGTTGCCATTTCCTTCTCCAGGGGATCTTCCTGACCCAGGGGTCAAACCCAGGTCTCTCTCATTGTAGGCAGACGCTTTACTATCTGAGCCACCATGAAAATCATAGATGAAAGAACGTATTAGCAATTATTACTTTTTAAAATAATGGGGATGACCCAGAGAGATGTTATGGGGAGGGAGGTGGGAGGGGGGTTCATGTTTGGGAATGCATGTAAGAATTAAAGATTTTAAAATTTAAAAAATAAAAAAAAAACTAATAAAAAAAAATAAAAAAATAAAATATGTAAGAGTGAACGTCTACATTCTAGGAATCAGGGAACTAAAATGGACTGGAATGGGTGAATTTAACTCAGATACCATTATATCTACTACTGCGGGCAGGAATCCCTCAGAAGAAATGGAGTAGCCATCATGGTCAACAAGAGAGTCCGAAATGCAGTACTTGGATGCAGTCTCAAAAATGACAGAATGATCTCTGTTTGTCTCCAAGGCAAACCATTCAGTATCACAGTAATCCAAGTCTATGGCCCAATCAGTAAGGCTGAAGAAGCTGAAGTTGAACAGTTCTATGAAGACCTACAAGACCTGTTAGAACAAACACCTAAAAAAGATGTCCTTTTCATCATAGGGGACTGGAATGCAAAAGTAGGAAGTCAAGAAACACCTGGAGTAACAGGAAAATTTGGCCTTGGAATGCGAATGAAGCAGGGCAAAGACTAACAGAGTTTTGTCAAGAAAACACACTGGTCATAGCAAACATCCTCTTCCAACAACACGAGAAGACTCTATACATGGACATTACCAGATGGTCAACACTGAAATCAGATTGACTATATTTTTTGCAGCCAAAGAAGGAGAAGCTCTATACAGTTAGCAAAAACAAGACCAGGAGCTGACTGTGGCCCAGATCATGAACTCCTTATTACCAAATTCAGACTTAAATTGAAGAAAGTAGGGAAAACCACTAGACCATTCAGGTATGACCTAAATCAAATCCCTTATGATTATACAGTGGAAGTGAGAAATAGATTTAAGGGACTAGATCTGATAGACAGAGTGCCTGATGAACTATGGAATGAGGTTTGTGACATTGTACAGGAGACAGGAATCAAGACCATCCCCATGGAAAAGAAATGCAAAAAAGCAAAATGGCTGTCTGGAGAGGCCTTAAAAATAGCTGTGAAAAGAAGATAAGTGAAAAACAAAGGAGAAAAGGAAAGATATAAGCATCTGAATGAAGAATTGCAAAGAATAACAAGAAGAGATTAAGAAAGTCTTTTTCAGCAATCAGTGCAAAGAAATTGAGGAAAAGAACAGAATGGGAAAGACTAGAGATCTCTTCAAGAAAACTAGAGACACCAAGGGAACATTTCATGCAAAGATGGGCTTAATAAAGGACAGAAATTGTATGGACCTAACAGAAGCAGAAGATATTAAGAAGAGGTGACAAGAATAGACAGAAGAACTATACAAAAAAGATCTTCATGACCCGGATAATCACGATGGGGTTATCACTCATCCAGAGTCAGACGTCCTGGAATGTGAAGTCAAGTGGGCCTTAGAAAGCATCACTACGAACAAAGCTAGTGGAGGTGATGGCATTCCAGTTGAGCTATTTCAAATCCTGAAAGATGATGCTGTGAAAGTGCTGCACTCAATATACCAGCAAATTTGGAAAACTCAGCAGTGGCCTCAGGACTGGAAAAGGTCAGTTTTCATTCCAATTCCAAAGAAAAGCAATGCCAAAGAATGCTCAAACTACCACACAATTGCACTTATCTCACATGCTAGTAAGGTAACACTCAAAATTCTCCAAGCCAGACTTCAGCAATACATGAACCGTGAACTTCCTGATGTTCAAGCTGGTTTTACAAAAGGCAGACGAACCAGAGATCAAATTGCCAACATCCGCTGGATCATGGAAAAAGCAAGAAAGTTCCAGAAAAACATCTATTTCTGCTTTATTGTCTATGCCAAAGCCTTTGACTGTGTGGATCACAATAAACTGTGGACAATTCTGAGAGAGATTGGAATAGCAGACACCTGACCTGCCTCTTGAGAAGTCTGTACACAGGTCAGGAAGCAACAGTTAGAACTGGACATGGAAAAACAGACTGGTTCCAAATAGGAAAAGGAGTACGTCAAGGCTGTATATTGTCACCCTGCTTATTTAACTTCCATGCAGAGTACATCATGAGAAATGCTGGGCTGGAAGAAACACAAGCTGGAATCAAGATTGCTGGGAGAAATATCAAAAACCTCAGATATGCAGATAACACCACCCTTATGGCAGAAAGTGAAGAGGAACTAAAAAGCCTCTTGATGAAAGTGAAAGAGGAGAGTGAAAAAGTTGGCTTAAAGCTCAACATTCAGAAAACGAAGATAATGGCATCTGGTCCATCACTTCATGGGAAATAGATTGGGAAACAGTGGAAACAGTTTCAGACTTTATTTTTTGGGGCTCCAAAATCACTGCAGATGGTGACTGTAGCCATGAAATTAAAAGATGCTTACTCCTTGGAAGAAAAGTTATGATCAACCTAGACAGTATATTCAAAAGCAGAGACATTACTTTGCGGACTAAGCTCCGTCTAGTCAAGGATTTAGTTTCATGTATGGATGTGAGAGTTGGACTGTGAAGAAGGCTGAGTGCCAAAGAATTGATGCTTTTGAACTGTTGTGCTGGAGAAGACTCTTGAGAGTCCTTTATACTGCAAGGAGATCCAACCAGTCCATTCTGAAGGAGATCAGCCCTGGGTATTCTTTGGAAGGAATGATGCTAAAGCTGAAGCTCCAGTACTTTGGCCACCTCATGCGAAGAGTTGACTCATTGGAAAAGACTCTGATGCTGAGAGGGATTGGGGGCAGGAGGAGAAGGGGACGACAGAGAATGAGATGGCTGGATGGCATCACTGACTCAATGGATGTGAGTCTGAGTGAACTCCAGGAGTTGTTGATGTTCAGGGAGGCCTGGGTTGCTTCAATTCATGGGGTCACAAAGAGTCAGACACGACTGAGCAACTGAACTGAAATGAACTGAACTGAACCTCTTTTGTTTCTTCCTGAAATTGAAAGATAAAATGCTCCTGTGAAATATGCTCTCCTTGTGTCAGAAGAAAATAAACATCTTTGACAGGGAGTTAAATCTCACAAAATTCTGCAAAAATAGAACTTATTAAAATAGTTTTTATTTTCTTTTAAACACTCCATATGATTTTCTTTCCCCAAATTGCTTCTTTTTGTTCAAATAAAAGAAGTTAAGTCTTGCCACTTTGAGTTTTCCTTATGAAAGTTCTCATATCATGAAAAAATTAAATAAATAAATTTGTGTGTTTGCCTCTTAGTAATCTGTCTAATAGTTTTAGTCCCAGGCAAAAGCTCAAAGAGGATAGAGGTAAATTTTTCATCTCCTTAGCAAGTGCTTGAGTTAAAATTGCATTTCTGTTTCTGCCACTCTCTTGCTCATGCATTCTGGCTATGGTGTACTGAATTTACATATTTTTCATTTCCACAATGCCAGGCAAAACTCATTTTGTGTGTTAGATAGTACAGTTCTAATGTTGGAAGACAAAAGGAGATGAATCAAAGTGTAAAAACTGGTCCTTACTGAGCATCCACTACATTGACAATGACCACATTGTCTCCTACATTTACTATCTCACTAAATATTTACTACATTATTAAAAGTAATGATTATTTATCCTTTTAACAGATAAAGAATCCAAAGCATTATAGAGATTTAGCAAGTTACCAAATACATAGGTTGGTAAATAGAAACATTGAAATCAATGCTCATGTGTAATTAATTTTAAGTCTGTACAGTTTTTATAATCATCTGCTGTCTTTCTAGAAAAAATACACTTATTAAAGCAGAGAGATATTCTATAAGAAGTGATAGTGGAAAATAATTTGAAAAATAATATAAATATAATCATATATTATATATTTAACTAAATCAGTTTGTTGTATGCCAGAAAGTAACACAACATTGTAAATAAAATGTTTCAATAAAAAACAAAGAATACATTTATAAAATAAAAAATAGAGATATGTGAAATGTATTCATAAATATTTTCATAAAAATAATGAGAATATTAAAAGCTCCATAATCTAAAAAAAGAAACTTCAGTTATCTGAAAAATTAACTTTTATAGAACATATCATTCTCTAACACCACTGAATAAATGAGGCATTGCTATGACTGAGAAAGAGAATAAAATGATTGATAAAACACCAAATGTTACATGTGAAATTGCTTTTAAAACTTAAGACTCTTCTTTGCTTGATGAAGATTCATATCAATTGGATTTTACATCTGAGAATGGTCACTTAAAATTGTTCTAGTGTAAAATAAATTCAACATTGACAGCAATAAGAAAATGTTTGCATCCATAGATTTATACAATAGATTCTATACTTACTTGGATTCAATTAAAGCTAAATGAAACAAAGACTGTCACATTATTGGCTGAAATGCTACTTGTCAAAATTAACATAGCAGTGCATCAGAAGATGAATGCAACATTTCTGAAAATGAAATATTAGTTATACACACAAACATATACACATCTGAAGCACAAATTGTCACATAATGAAGTTACTTAGAAAGAGATTTCCAACATACAAATTCATAAGGGTAAAATGAGGAAAATTTTAAAAGACAGTGAAAAAAACTAGGAATCATATATCAATCCCAGAGAACTTCCAATCTCTCTCTCACTTATTCTCTTCTAATCTTTCTCCAACTTTTCAGAGCTTAGAAACAAGAAATCAAGCTGACAGCTTTTCTTTCCTTCTTTTTTAAATTGTTGGAATGTACATAAGAAATTTTGAATATGTTTAATCTCATAGGCTGCTGGTGGTATGGTAGTTTAAGTTGATGTAAATATCTTGGACATAATTTAGATAGATAGATGATAAGTATGAATATACATGTTTGAAATAATTTTCCTCAAAATTTCAGTTCTGACAATTTATGCAAGATATACAAAAGTATTTATTTAACATTCTTTATCATCATAAAAATTTAAAACATTCTCAATGTCCTACCAATACCAATCTTAAGGAAACTATATAAGCAAGATAATAAAGTAGAATAAGTTGTAACTAAATGTTAATTATATATGGACACACATCTGCACACACAAAGTAAACCAATCTATAATATGTATCACTTCAGTTCAGTTCAGTTCAGTCATGCAGTCATGTCAGACTATTTGCAACCCCATGAATCGGAGCATGCCAGGCCTCCCTGTCCATCACCATCTCCCGGAGTTCACTCAAACTCACATCCATCGGGTCAGTGATACCATCCAGTCATCTCATCCTCTGTCGTCCCCTCTTCCTTCTGCCCCCATTCTGTCCCAGCATCAGAGTCTTTTCCAATGAGTCAACTCTTCACATGAGGTGGCCAAAGTACTGGAGTTTCAGTTTTAGCATACTTCCTTCCAAAGAACACCCAGGGCTGATCTCCTTTAGAATGGACTGGTTGGATCTCCTTGCAGTCCAAAGGACTCTCAGGAGTCTTCTCCAGCACCACAGTTCAAAAGCATCAATTCTTCGGTGCTCAGCCTTCTTCACAGTCCAACTCTCACATCCATACATGACCACTGGAAAAACCATAGCCTTGACTAGACGGACCTTGTTGGCAATAGAGAAACACAAAATACAACCTGATGTTAACATTGTAATTTTGAGTAATATTTTCTTTCTTCATTTCCATTTTCAGTAATTTCATTTTTCTGTAATCAGAAAAAGAAAATTTTATTTGTTCCTAATTTATCTAATCACCTGAGAAAAGATCATCTATTCATTCATACACACACACACACACACACACATAAACACACACACACACACACACGTATGGAGAATCCACAATGTGTTTGACATTGTATGATGTTGTATGATGGGCTGGGATAAATAGGGAATGTTGTTTGTTGTTGTTGTTGTTATTGTTGTTCAGTCACCAAGTCGTGCCAGCTCTTCGAGACCCCATGTACTGCAGCACGCCAGACCTCCCTGTCTCTCATCATCTCCTGGAGTTGGCCCAGGTTCATGTTCATTGCATTGGTGATAACATCCAATCATCTCATCTTCTGATGCCTTCTTCCCCTCTACCCTCGATCTTTCCCAGAATCAGGGACTTTTCCAGTGAGTTGTCTGTTTGCATTAGGTGACCAAAATACTGGAGCTTCAGCTTCAGGGTCAGTCCTTCCAGTGAATATTCAGGGTTGATCTCCCTTCAGATTGACTGGCTTGATCTCCTTGCTGTTCAAGGGACTTTCAGAGGCCTTCTCCAGCACTACAATTTGAAGGCATCAATTCTTTGGCATTCTGCCTTCTTTATGGTCCAGCTGTCACAACCAGACATGATCACTGGGAAGACCATAACCTTGACTATATGGTCTTTTGCTGGCAGAGTAATGTCTCTGCTTTTCAACACACTGTCTAGGTTTGTCCTCATTTTCCTGCCAAAAAGCAATCATCTTCTGATTTCATAGCTGCAGTCACCATCTGCAGTGATTTTGAAGCCCAAGAAGAAGAAATCTGTCATTACTTCCACCTTTTCCCCTTCTATTTGCCATACAGTAATGAGGCCAGATGCCATTTATGATCTTAGTCTTTTTTTTTTTTTTTTTTTTTTTACTATTTAGTCTTAAGTTGGATTTTTTACTCTCCTCCTTCACCCACATCAAGAGGCTCTTTAGTTCCTCTTTATTTTCTGCCATTACGGTGTTAGGGAATATAGAAGACAGAAAGTTAATAATTCTTGTTCTTCAGTAACTCATCATCTATCCATGACTGTGTCTACAAAAAACAAGATCATCGTAAAAATAAAGTACAAAGTGAAGCACTTCCTTGTTGATAAATGCTGACTTTTGTTCCCAGGAATTCAGATTTTATTAGAAAATGAAATAAAAAATATTAGACTGGTTAAAATAGAGTTATCAAATTTTACTGTGGAATGTAAAGAGATTTAAATAAACATTAAATGTAAAAGCATTTATTATCAAATTGCTTAATTGATACAGAATTTAATAAAATTGTTTTCTTTTTGTAAAATTTGCTAATTTGGAAGTTCGTACTCAACATGAGACATAGAATAATTCAAATGAGTTGTTACCTTACTGGATCTCACACTTTATTTTCAACATAATTTTTGCAAAAATCTTGTTTTACATGTAAATAATGACTAAAATAAAGCAATGCTCTAACATTTCCTTTAATTTTGTGTATTCTAAGCAAGAACTTTGAGACCACTTATGTCTAAGCGTGAACATTTTTGAACCCTGATTGCTCAATTCAAAAATGTATTTCTATGGATCTTCTATTTAAAAATACTGTCATATTCAAGCACTAGTCATTAGCAGTTGAGAACCACATGTATAGCTATTATCACTGTGTCATCTTTTTTCACATTATCCTCACCATCATCATCATCACCACCCTCACCACCATCTTCAGAAACAGCAGCAGCAGCAGCAACAGCAACAGTACCATCACTATTATGAGCACCATTATTCGACTTCATCAGTTGTTGTTTCTATTTTAATGATTATGAAACCTGCTAGAGGGATTTACTTGGATTTTTCTCAATTAATGTTCACTTTGACCTAATGAGATTCCTATACACTAATTATTACCACTCACAGATGAGCAGTAGAGCCTTAGAGGAGTTATCTAAGTTCACATTAAAAATAAATGTCAAAAGTTCCAAAAGCCTGACCCAGGATCCTGCTTTATTTCTTGTGCTTTAGAGCGGTTGGAGCAACATCTGGTTGAATACATAGTCCATGTTGTAAGGAACAAGGTATAAAGAAGGTTGAGAAGTGCTTGCAAACGAGACTCTTAACCAGGGCTGAACATTCTTGCAAACGAGATGTTCTGCCCAGTGTAGGGAACTAGGTTTAAGGAAGGTTGAGAAGTGCTTGCAAACGAGACTCTCAACCAGGGCTGAACATTCTTGCAAATGAGATGTTCAGCTAAGAATCCTGTTTGTTCCCATGGGAAAAGAACATTTCTTACACACAAGGATGTTTCTCTGATTCCTCAAAAGGAACAGACCCTGGGACAAAACGGATTCAAAGTTGATAAGGAAGTTCCCCAAAACAAAGTCTTAGCTGCAGTAAATAAGTCAAGGTAAAGGTTATCTCGCCCTGCGCCTGCGCACTGTATAGTCTCTGAATCATAGTGCTTGGAGCTTGCCCTGTAGGTTGTTGTGCAAGGGATATAAAATAAAGCAGCTGTAAGAAGCAAGTGTTAAAATATAAAGATTCAAACCACTCTGTAGTGTTGGTGTTTCATTCCGTCGTCAGCACCATCTCATCTGACCCATGTATCTGTTGTGAGACTAGAACAAAATAATTCCCATGAAGTAGTAAAATGTAGATTAACGTTAAACATAAAGACATCTAAACATATTCTCATTAATTAGAGTACCGTAGGTATAAATTGATGAAGTTTAGGTTATGAGGAAGAAGTGTATAAATGTAAGTAGAAGGATGTGAACGTGAAAGTCGCTCAGTCATGTCTGACTTTGCGACTCCATGGTATACTGTCCATGGCATTCATCAGGGCAGAATATTGGAGTGGGTAGCCATTCCCTTCTCAAGGGGATCATCCCAACCCAAGAATAGAACCCAGGTCTCCTGCAGTGCAGACAGATTCTTTACCAGCTGAGCCTCCAGGGAAGCCAAGAATACTGGAGTGGGTAGCCTATCCCTTCTCCAGCAGATCTTCCCTACCCAGGAATAGAACCAGAGTCTCCTGAATTGCAGGCAGATTCTTTACCACTTGAATTTCAAGGAAGCAAAGAAGAATGTAGCGTCACTCAAATGCTATCATAAGATTTTTGTTTTTGAACATGGACAAGTTTAAGAAGCTATAATTTAATTATAGTACTCTTTTCTTGCATGTGCCATATAAAGTCTTCTCATTACCAAGACCTCTGTTTTGACACTCATTTGGGACTCTGAAAGAGGAGAAGGAAATCTAATACATTCTTTTTTTAGCAAATCAGAAACAGATTTCTTTAGCAAAACATGATCAGATTTTCAAAGATAATATCAAATTTTATAAAATAGATCTTATGTGAATATATGTATATGAAACCAAATTTTTTCACACTATAATAGATTGAAGCTTTTGTACAAGTGTAATTAATTAACATTAATTTTACTTTAAGTTTCATTAGAAAATATAAATATATTTAAATTCAGTTTACTGCAATAAAATCACATTTCATGGTGATTTTTAAACATGAATCATGTAAAAACACTTTTTATTGTAGCATTTATCATATGAGTGTGCAGATGCCAATTATACTTTCCTTGATAGGCATGCCCATACTTTAGGATGCTTCCTGCAACTTTTTTCCCTTTCATATAAAAAAGTTATTTTTTAAAATACATTTTCCCTTTGTCATTCTATGCAAAGTGTGCCCCCTATAAGAAATAGCTGGGCTTCCCTGATAGCTCAATGATTAAAGAATCCACCTGCAGTACAGAAGACAGAAGAGATGTGGGTTTGATCCCTGGGTAGAGGAGAGTCTCTGGAGGAGGAAATGGCAACCCATTCCAGTATATTTGCCTGAAAAATCCCATGGGCAGAGAAGCTTGGCAGGCTATAGCACAAAGGATTACAAAGAAACAGACATGACTGAGAACAACACAGCACTAAGAAATAGCCACCTGTCCTTGGGGCTAGTATAACACAGTCTTGAAGTTTTTCTGATATGTAGCAGCAGTGTTTTCATTACAAGCAAGTTTATTTTTGAGAACAGAACTGACTCTCATTTGTGTATATGAAGGCTAAGATAATTTCCAAAGTTCTTTGAAAATGTAAGACAAATTATCTCTCTATTAAAATGCTTCCATATTTTCCATAGATGTTTTGCTACAGTGGAGATGCAGTTGTACATACAACAGACTGAAAGAAGCTGCAAATGTATTTATTAAATATATGAATTTCTATAAAGTGTCATTGTCATGATCTGGATCCATCTTATATTATTTATAAATTTCCCTCAGATTAGATGATATCTTTTAAAAAAATCTTAACAGAAAAACAGGTAGGCTAAGTGCTAGACATGTTTTAGACTGTCTTACAAAACATATCCACCTGATGTCAAGCATCTTTCTAATAAATTTCTGGAAGAACACATTGTGTCTAAGAATCTTCACATAGTCTCTTTTTTGAGCCTCCTAACAAAGCCAATCAATGGTAGGACAGGTTCTGTTCCCTCTTTGACAGTTGAGAAACATATATGCAAGGAACGTTATTTGCTCAGAATTAGAGATCTAATGCGGAGAAGGCAATGGAATCCCACTCCAGTACTCTTGCCTGGAAAATCCCATGGATGGAGGAGCCTGGTGGGCTGCAGTCCCTGGGGTCGCTAAGAGTCGGACAAGACTGAGCGATTTCACTTTGACTTTTCACTTTCATGCATTGGAGAAGGAAATGGCAACCCACTCCAGTGTTCTTGCCTGGAGAATCCCAGAGAAGAGGGAGCCTGGTGGGCTGCTGTCTATGGGATCACACACAGTCGGACAGTACTGAAGCGACTTAGCAGCAGCAGCAGCAGAGATCTAATGAATTCTAATGCACAATTCCAGTTTTCTATTCCTTTTATCTCTGCCTTTATTGACTAAATTCCCATGGTCCCTATTAATACATATATTATCTGCCAATAATAGCTGATTATTGAGCAGAGTCACAACATTTGTTAGGCAACTGCTTAATTATAGACTGCATACTCACTGCCTCATTTAAGCATCACAACTAGATAGAGTTGATACTATTTTCTGTGAATTACACAAAAGAAAATTATAGTACACATTGGTAGATTCACCTCTATTACCTCCATCATTAACACTCACTTAAAAAGAGGAATGTTGATTCTGTTACAACTTTGTGCATAGCAATTTGTATAGTGTTATACATCATTTGAATGAAGATTAATATTTTATTCTGTAGAAATCATGGTAATTAAACCAATGCATAGAGTTTATTAGCTACTTAATATAACTTAATTATACAGAGGACTTCGTTAAGGAATGGCGTTGTATCTATAGAATATACCCGTGTGAAGTGGTCAATGATCATTAGGCTGTAATATTTCCCAATGGCTAAACATAATTCATTTAAAACAAAGCAAAACACAAACTGATTGTTTTTGTTTTTTTCTTCTTGGATTGAGGGAATTCACTTGGGTGCTGGTTATTATTGTTTACTGTACTGTTTATTTATATTCCTTTAAGGATTCCTCTGGGATTTTGTGTTCATTGTCTGTTATGTCAGAGATACAACACAACCGATTGTGAAGGGAAGAAGATGAACTTTTTGAATACTGCTATTATTTATTTCAAGTAGACAGGCAAACCACTGTCTCAGACATGGGCCTGTAGTTAACCTTACACTGTGAATTTTTTTTTTTGTAAAGAGATGAAATAATCCCAGGAAATGACTAGGAGGGAGCCTCTAGAAATTCTGACACCTAAATCTTTCAGGTGAAAAGATGCTGAAGGTTATTATACATCTTTTAAGTCAAACACATTTTGTGAAATTTATAAAAAGAACAAAGATTTGTGTCACTTATGATGTGGGAAACTTTTCTTTCAATTTGCTTTCTCTCTTGACTTTATCTTTTCATTAATTCTCTTCTTGTAGTAAGATTGTAGGACTAAGCTTCTGAATTCTGCCTCTGACTTCCAATCCCAAGAAATACTCTATCTTTCTGTTTTGAATAAAAATCATTTTTCCTACATATCTTCTCTTTGGAGCATGGAATTGTGCAGTGGTTCAGAAACTTCAACGTACATAAAAATCACCTAGAGCCTATGATTACAATGCAATCCAGACAATTCTGAATAGGTCCTCAGGACAGTGCCCAGGGACCTTTTAACTCAGATTTTCATGTACTATTTGAGGGAAGCACACCAAATCAATAGTCTAAAGCTGGGGTTGACAAAATATGAACAATGAGAAAAATCTAGCCTGATGCTTGTTTTGTTAAGTTTCATGGGAACACTGCCAAGTTCATCAGTTTGCATGTTGTTTATGGTTTTATTCATACTCCAAGGGGAGTTGAGTACTTGCAACAGGGTCTTTATGGATTGTGAAACTTAACATACTTACTCTCTGGTGTTTTGTAGAAAAAGTTAGCTGACTCCTGGTTTAAAATCCTGAAATATATTTGAATTATGTGTTTAGGCTCATGTACAGAATATTGTCAAATACTACTCCTATCAAAAAATGAAATACTACCACCTTAGAGACACTTGTTTCCATTCAGGCCTTTGGGAAAGCTTCCATTGCCATGAACACTAAATGAAAGTTTCCAATGCCATGAAATAAATGAACTAAAATGTACATAAAGATAGCTTCCCCCATCTGATGGTAAAAGAATTGACCAAGTGAGCTTGTGTACATATTTTCTGCCATCAGTCCAACTGTAACTTGAAATTTAAGTTCACTCTGAAAGAACTTGGTTGTTCATAGTTCAATCTTGAAAAAGGAAGGAAAATAATTTTAGAGTGGGTAGTAGACTGACTGTGCTTATTTCCTGGAGTAATCCTGATACTGAGAGATAGTAAACTTTGGAGTGAAGATGTTTCAACCTGCAAGCAAGAGCTGGGATTTATTTTGAAGTTTACTAATGATTAATTCAATTTGTAAACTTTTTTGAACCTCACACATGTTATTTTTTAAGTTACAATTTCAAATACCATTTACTGCACACTGCTTACCTTTCAACCACCTTAAATATCTGTATCAATCATGACCTCATATATGAAATTTAAGTATATTTAAAAGGATAATTAAATCCTTAACACACTTAAAAGTATATATATTTAGTTTTGTTAGCAAAATGGTGGACCAGGAAGCTCCAAACTCTTGTTTCTCCACAGAAACATTGAAAACAAACAAACAAACAAAATACTGATGTGTAAACCAACTTAGAGCTCTGAAAATAGTCACAGATTTACAACAATCAATCAAATTTCAATCAAATTTTTCTCTAAAATCATAGAAATTTATTGTGGTATTCATATCTGTCCTTTCATCAATCCTTCCATAGCATAGCAGTGGTCTTCATCTTAAGCAGGTGCAAACTCAGTTCTAAGTCCCACACTCCTCAAAACTGGAGAAAGCAGGAAAAAGTTTATTGGTAAATTATTGTGTATAATTGTCCTAACTTGCTTGAGAGGCATTCAAAAGATTGATACAAAATATGTATCTGTTTTGCATAACATGGAAGGCAAGGGAAGAAAATGATGGACACTGCTTTTATTTATTTTTTTTAATTAGTATTATATTTTTTTAGGAGACTGCAAAACCAAAAAAGATTGGGGCAAGAGATTGGGGGGGGGGTGAAATATAACAGACCAACTAAGGAAGGTTTAGAAAGGAAGATCTAAGGAAGGAAAAGAAGGGGTTTACATTCCAAAGTGATTGTATATACAAGTGTCTGCATGCCCAAGGAAGGTACATGCCGAGCAAAGCCCTGAGAATGGCTTAGGCTTTCATCTTGACCAATCCAGAGATTCAGAGAAAGGTTAGTTAAATGAAGAATCAGCACAGTGCCCATCTGCAAACACTGGGAGAAGTGGCTGATATACCTCTTATAAATATATTTTGGGAACTTCATCTGTGTGTTTGTTTATTTCATCTCTTGGCATTCTAGGAAATCACTGTAGAAAACTTAAGTGAAAACAAGCTAAAGGATCAGACTTAAGAGTCACTCATGAAGAGGAAAGTCACTGTAAAAATAATCTGGAAGTTTCTTAAAAAAAAAAAAAAAAAAAGGACTACTACAGTCTTCAAAAGCCCAAATAAAAATCAAGGCAAAACCAACCAAATCCAATCAGCAAGTCCTGGGGAATAAGGAAAATCTGATTTCTAGAGAAATCATGTTAAAATAGTCAAATAATCAAATCTCAATAAGAGCAAAAAATTACAATAAATGTAAAGCAACAGAAAAAATGGCTTAATTCAAAGGGACAACTAAATTGACATCTATTTGTAGGCTACAGATAGATATGCATATATAAAGTGAGCCTAGATACTGAAACTACTAATCACATATTTTAAAATAGTTGTCTTAAGTATATTCAAAGAGCCAAGGAAAAAAACAAAAATGCACAAAGAGCTAAAAACAACAACAAAGGGGGAGAAAACAAAAAACAAAAAAAAAGTGTATTTTTGAAAAAAGGAAATATCAACAGAAAGAAATTAAAATAAGTATTCAAACAGCATTTCTGAAGTGAATATGCACAATAACAAAAACAGTTATTATATGTATCTGACAACAAGTTTATACAAGCAGAAGAAAAAATCAGCAAATTTGGAAGATAAGATGACTGAAGTTACCAAGTCTGAAGGAAAAAAGAAAAAACAAACAAAAAAAGAAAGTGAAGCATCTGGTGAATTGGTGGGACATCATCAAACAGACCAGTATAATTATTATGGACATTACAGAAGAAAAAAAGGAAAATGAGGCTAAAGATTGTAGAGTAGCATGGAAACATATGCATTACTATATGTAAAATAGATCGTCAGTGGAAATTTGCTGAATGATGCAAAGAGCTCAGATTAGGTGCTCTGTGACAACCTAGAGGGGTGAAATGGGGTGGGAATGGGAGGGAGGCTCAAGAGGGATGGAATATGTGTGTGTGTGTGTGTATGTATATATATATATATATATATATATATATATATATATGGCTGAATGTTGATGTATGGCAGAGACCAAAACAACATTGTAAAGCAATTATCCTCCTTCAAAAATTTTAAAAATCTCAAAAATAAATTTAAAAAGTTAAAAAAGAATAATAGACACAACTTCCTTAATTTTATGAAAAAACTGAATTGACAAATCTAAGTCATGCAATAAACTTAAAGTGGGAAAAACCCAAACAAACAACTTGGAGACACAAATGGCTCAAGGTTGGGAAAGAAAAAAAAAAAAAGACACATCTAAAAATAGCAAGATAGGAGCAATTTGTTATGTGTGAGTTTCTCTGTAATAATATCAACTAATTTCTCATGAGAAACTGTAGAGGTAAGAAGGCAGTGAAATGACCTATTTAAAGTACTGAGGGAAAAAAATTACAAAAAAAAATAAAAAATAAAAATAAAAAAGCAGAGAATTTTACATCTGGCAAAAGTGTCCTTCAAAGTAAGAAGGATGTAAGATATACCAAGATTTTTGAAAAGCTGAGATAGTTTACTACCTATAGGCTTGTTATACAGAAAGAAAAAAAAAAAGAAAAGAAAAAATAATCCATTAGGTTGAAATAAAAGAAAGCTGAAATGTAACTTCAAAAATATAAAGATATAAAATTTCCAGTGAAGATAAATACATGGGCAACTATAAAAACCACTATTATTCTAAATAATTATGATTTGTCACTCCAGGTTTCTTTCTATAGACTTAATGTATGAATGTGTAATTTGTGGCATCAATAACAGAAAAAGGGGAATGAAGTTGTACAAAAGTACAGTTTTGGTATGAGGTTGAACTTCAGTTAATATCAATTCAAATTAGATAGTTTTAACTTTAGGATGTCATATGTATTCCCCTGTTAACCACAATTAAAATATCTATAGAATACACATGAAAGGAGGTGAAACTGTTACCAAGTTCAAGCTCACTCTGCTTGCCATATGACAGGCCAATAAATCCAAGAGACAAGGTATTGAAAAAGGGGTATGACTTTTTATTCAGAAAGCCAGCTGACCAAGAAGATGGCAAACTTATGTTTCAAAATAACCATCTTTTTGACATCTGGATGCCAGGTTGTTTTATAGAACATGGATGTGGGAAAGGTGAGGAAATAAAGTTAGAAATATTGCAAAACGGAGAGGGAGAAGAGATGAGGAAATAAAGTGAAAAGGGCCATGGAAGGGATGTGTTAATCTCTTCTTTCTTGCAGCCTTTTACAAGGTGAGATTATTTCTCTGTGAGCAGGTTCAGAACAAAGACACTTTAATTTAACAGTCAGGCTGAGGAGTGGGGTTTTCTGAGACAGGCTATTATGTATGTTTATAACAACAAAAGCAATGAAAATAAAAGGAAACAGTTCCAGCATGGAGTAAAATTTTGCTCTTCCCTATAACAAAACTGGAATCAAAATGTATCACCACAGGACATTGGTAAAAGACTAGACTAGGAAGCTCCAGGCCCTCATTCCTTATTTCCCCATAAAAACAAAAAACAATAATATGAAGACAAAAGTAGATTTTTGGAACACCAGAATCCAATTAAGGTTCTGCAGCAATCAAATGAATGCCTAACTGAGAAAAGCACATACAAAATTATAGAAAATATTGTAATATTTTTCCATACCTTTAGCCCGACCCCATACCCAAGACAATGGGACATGGTCAGAAAAAAGACATCTAGTTCCTATCTCCTCCTTCAGGTTGGAAGCCGAAGCAGAAACTTGCTTTCATGTTTCATCTCAAGAATTGGTAAAGGAACTGCCTAAGTGTGTCTGTCTCTCCTAACCTAGGGGGTTAACAAGAAGGGTGGCTGTCAAGATAGAGGCCAATGCAAGACACTGAGCCACAAGATAGCTGCAGGGGGAATGCATAACCATGAGTGCCTGGGGCCAAGAGAGTATCCACAAGGAAATACTATAGAAGAAGTAGCTAAGACTCTCAGAAGAAGCAAGGATAAAATTGTAAGAAAATTAAGGCCTTTAAACACAACATTGTATACAGTGGAACTAGAATATAAATTTATACACAGACTCAGAGAAGATACACCCCTAGAAAATGCTTGAGCTTTTAGAACAGGCTGATTTCTGTTCTAAAAGCAATGGCCAGACCACAAAGTATGAGAGAAGTAATTGTTTTCTCAAAGGCCCAATTTTCAAAAAAATATCACAGGACATCAGAAAGAAACACACAAAAATAACACAAAAGGATAAACAAGGGAAAAAGACCTATTCAAAGAAATAAATCTTTAATATATAAACAAAATGAGAATATAAACAAGAGGTAAAAAGAAAGAAATAACCCCCAAATTCTGAAGTTGAAAAACACAATAACTGAATTGAAAAGTTTACGTCAGAGGGTCCAACAACAGAGTAGAGCACTTAGAAGTAATAATTAGGGAACTGAACTCAAGTCATTTGAAACTATTGAATCTGAGGAGAAAACAATAGTAATAATTGAACAGAGACTGAGGCACTTATGAGACACCATTATGCAGAACAGCATATGAATATAGATATTCCAGAAGGTGGATAGAGTGTGAAAAGTGCAGAGATCTTATTTTTAAAAAATATTGATCAAAATTTTTCCAAATTTGGAAAAAGTAAAACATGAAAACGCAAATGCAAGAAGCTAACACAATGCAAGGAGGAAAAAAATCCAAAGAGACTCACATTGGAACATATTATGATCAAACTTTTCAAAGTCAATGACAGAAAATCTTGAAAATAAAGAAGAAAAGTGATTTGTCATATATATGGGGACCTCTATAAATTTATCAACTGATTTCTCAGCAGAAACTTTGCAGGGCAGAATACAATGGAATGAAATATTTTGTGCTAAAGGAAAGAAAGTAATACAAAACAATTTCACATATAACAAAACTGACCTTCAAAAATGGTAGATAATTTATGAATTTCCCAGATAAATATAACCTGAGAGAATACATTGCATGATTTCCACTAAGGGAGTCATTTAAGTTAAAAAAAAAAAAAAAAAGAGAGAGAGTAGATAGTATCTAGAATGTATGCATGCTATGTTGCTTCAGTCATGTCCAACTCTTTGTGAACCTGGGGACTGCAGCCCAGCAGGATCCTCTGTCCATGGGATTCTCCAGGTAAGAATACTGGATTGCCATGCACTCATCCAGGAGATCTTCCTGACTAGGGATCGAACCAATATCTCTTACATCTCCTCCATTGGCAAGTGGGTTATTTAACACAAGCACCACCTGGAAAGCACACACGCTGCCCCCACCCCCTGAATGCATAAGAAAATATAAAGTTCTCAGATAAAGGTAAATAGTTAGACAAAATCTTATCATACTGTAAATTTATTGCTAGCTATACTTTTCATTCTTTTATGCAATTTAAAAGACAAAAGTATACATGACAATTTTAGATCTATATTAAAGGATATGCTTAGTCACTAGTCATGTCTGACTCTTTGCAACCCCATGGACTGTAGCCCATCAGCCTCCTTTGTCCATGGGGATCCTTCACTCACAGATAGTGTTGTTATGTTCTCAAGATCTCCAGGGGATCTTCCCAAACCAGGAATCAAACCCAGGTCTCCTATTTTGCAGACAGATTCTTTATAGTCTGAGCCACCAGTAAAGCTCATATTAAAGGATAAATAGTACATAAAGATATTACTTGTGACACAAATAATATAAAGTAAGAAAGGGACAAGGCAGTGAAAAGATAGAGAATTTTTATGTGATTGAAGTTAAGTTGCTATCAACCAAAATGGGTTGTTATAACTTTAAGATATTTTATGTAATCAGCTACAGGGAAACAAACATAGAATATATCACACACACACACACACACACACACACACACACACAATCTGAAAACAAAGGAAGACATAGTAGAAACAAAGGATAATAAAGCTCTAAGGCATAAAAAGAAACAGAATCAAAAGAGCAGTGTAAATCCTCCCCTATCATCAATTACTCAAAAGAAAAAAGTGGATTAATCAACAGACCTGTCTTAGTAGAATGGATACAAAAAAAAGTATCATGCTCTGTACTATTTATAAGAAATTTACTTTTGATAAAAGGACAAGCAAGCATTGGTTGAAATTGAAAAGATGGAAAAAGAGGGCATGCAATTTGTAACCAAAAACAAACAAACAATCCGAAGGTGAATAAAACAAAACTTAACAAATAAACTTTAAGTAAAAAAACAGTTACAAATGATAAGTTAAGAAACTATATAATGATGTGTAATTTCATCAAAAGACACAGCAATTATGAACTAATATTCATGAGATATCTGAACTCCTAAATATATGACCAATGTGTTAGTCACTCAGTAGTGTCAGACTGTCTGCAACTCCATGAACTATATCCCGCCTGGCTCCTCTATCCAAGGGATTTTCCAGGACAGAATACTAGACTGGGTTGTTCTTCCTTTCTCCAGGGGGGTCTTCCCAACCCAGAAATCAAACATTGGTCTCCTGCATTGCAGGAGGATTCCTTACCATCTGAGCCACCAGGGAAAACCCATAAATATATGAAGCAAACATTAACAGAATTAAAGGTAAATATCAACTGTTTTGAAGTAATAGAATATTCCAACAACTTATTTTGGATAACACATATAACTATAATAGCAGGTCAATAAGGAAATATAAGGGGTCTTCCCTGGTAGCTCAGACGGTAAAGTGTCTGCCTACAATGCAAGAGACCTGGGTTCGATCCCTGGGTCAGGAAGATCCCCTGGAGAAGGAAATGGCAACCCACCCCAGTATTCTTGCCTGGAAAATCCCACGGACTGAGGAGCCTGGTAGGCTACAGTCCATGGGGTCGTAAAGAGTTGGACACGACTGAGCAACTTCACTTCACTTCACTTCAAGGAAATATAGCACATCAACAATACTACAGTTAACCTAAAAAACATTTTGGGAATCTTGTAGTCAAGAAGAACAGATTATTATATTGCCCTCAAATATACATAGAATATTCTCTAAAACAGACGTATATGTGGTTTAAATTCTTTAAAAAATTGAAAACATTTTTAAGATAGACAACTTTTCTAATCACAGGGGGATAAAATGAAATTGATAGTAAGAGGTGGTCTGGTATTCCCATATCTTTCAGAATTTTCCACAGTTTATTGTGATCCACATAGTCAAAGGCTTTGGCATAGTGAATAAAGCAGAAATAGATGTTTTTCTGGAACTCTCTTGCTTTTTTGATGATCCAGCAGATGTTGGCAATTTGATCTCTGGTTCCTCTGCCTTTTCTAAAACCAGCTTGAACATCAGGAAGTTCATGGTTCACCTACTGCTGATGCCTGATTTGGAGAATTATGAGCATTACTTTACTAGCATGTGAGATGAGTGCAACTGTGCGGTAGTTTGAGCATTCTTTAGCATTGCCTTTCTTTGGGATTGGAATGAAAACTGACCTTTTCCAGTTGTGAGGCCACTGCTGAGTTTTCCAAATTTGCTGGCATATTGAGTGCAGCACTTTCACAGCATCATCTTTCAGGATTTGAAATAGCTCAACTGGAATGCCATCACTTCCACTAGTTTTGTTCGTAGTGATGCTTTCTAAGGCACACTTGACTTCACATTCCAGGATGTCTGGCTCTAGGTGACTGATCATACCGTCGTGATAATCTTGGCCTTGAAGATCTTTTTTGTATAGTTCTTCTGTGTATTCTTGCTACCTCTTCTTAACATCTTCTGCTTCTCTTGGGTCCATACCATTTCTGTCCTTTATTGAGCCCATCTTTGCATGAAATGTTCCCTTGGTATCTCTAATTTTCTTGAAGAGATCTTAGCCTTTCCCATTCTGTTGTTTTCCTCTATTTCTTTGCATTGATCTCTGAAGAAGGCTTTCTTATCTCTTCTTGCTATTCTTCAGAACTCTGCATTCAGATGCTTATATCTTTCCTTTTCTCCTTTGCCTTTGGCTTCTCTTCTATTCACAGCTATTTTTAAGGCCTCTCCAGACAGCCATTTTGCTTTTTTGCATTTCTTTTCCATGGGGATGGTCTCTGATTGTTTCCAAGGCAAACCATTCAATATGACAGTAATCCAAGTCTATGCCCCAACCAGTGACGCTGAAGAAGCTGAAGTTGAATGGTTCTATGAAGACCTACAAGACCTTTTAGAACAAACACCCAAAAAAGATGTCCTTTTCATTAAGGGGACTCGAATGCAAAAGTAGGAAACACCTAGAGTAACAGGCAAATTTGGCCTTGGAATACAGAATGAAGCAGGGCAAAGTCTAATAGAGTTTTGTCAAGAGAACACACTGGTCATAACAAACACTCTCTTCCACCAACACAAGAGAAGACTCTACACATGGACATCACCAGATGGTCAACACCAAAATCAGATTGATTATAGTTTTTGCAGCCAAAGAAGGAGAAGTTCTATACAGTTAGCAAAAATAAGACTGGGAGCTGACTGTGGCTCAGATCATGAGCTCCTTATTGCCAAATTCAGACTTCAATTGAAGAAAGTAGGGAAAACTACTAGACCATTCAGGTATGACCTAAATCAAATCCCTGATGATTATACAGTGGAAGTGAGAAAAACATTTAAGGGCCTAGATCTGATAGATAGAGTGCCTGATGAACTATAAGAAAATAGAACTATAAAACCATTATTTCTGATGAATATTTATGCAAATTTCCTCAGCAGAATGCTAATAAATAAAATTCAGCAGTATATTGAGAGGATTACACATCATGATCAAGTGTGATTTATTTCTGTAAAACAAGAATAATTCAACAAATAAAAATTAATTAAATTAAAATGCTTTATTAGCAAAATGAAGAAAAATACATACATGGTTGATACAGTAAAAGCATTTGAAAAAATTCAATAAGTTTTCATGGCAAAAGCATGCAGTAAACTAGCTATAGAAGTAAAAACCTCAGAATAAAGGTGGTCATACATGAAAAGCCCATATACAATATTTTTTATGATGAAAGACTGAAAACTTTTTCTCTTAAATTTGGAACAAGAGTATTTCCACTTTCACCATTTCTACTCAATGTAATACTGAAAGTTCTAACCAGAACAACTAGACAAGAAGAAGAAATAAAAACTATCCAAGTTGAAAAAAATAGAGCAAACTTATATCTTCACAAACCACATGATCTTTTATGTAGAAAACATTAAAGGTTCCACAAAATAATGCTAGAAATAATTTAAAAATACAGTTTAGCTGCAGGACACAAAATCAATGCACCTGAATAAAAAATAATCATACTTCTAAACATTAACAATGTACCAATTTAAAAAAAAAAAATAGGAATGTCACCTTAAACACATTAGAATGGCTACTCTCAGGAAAGAAATAAACACTAAACAGTGTGATGTTTCCTCAATTAAAATACAATCAACACATAATTCTACTAATCAATAATTCTACTTCTATTTACATGTACACCCTAACCCTAATTTTAAAATGAAAAAATGAAAAACAGTATCTTGAAAATATATCTGTACAACCATATCTATAGCAGTGTTATTCACAATAGCCAAAAGGTGAAAGTAAACTGAGTGTTCATCAACATGTAAATTTGTTGCTGTTGTTCAGTCACTGAGTTATGTCTGACTCTCTGCCAACCCATGAACTTCAAAACACCAGGCTTCCTAGTCCTTCACCATCTCCAGGAGCTTGCTCAAACTCATTTCCATTGAGTTGGTAATGGCATCCAACAGTCTCATTTTTTGTCGTCCCCTTCTTCTCCTACCTTCAATCTTTCCCAGCATCAGGGTCTTCTAATGAGTCAGCTCTTCGCATCAAGTGGCTAAGATACTGCAGTTTCAGCTTCAGCATCATTCCTTCCAATTAATATTCAGGATTGATTTCCTTTAGGATTGACTTTTCAGCCCAAGGGACTCTCAAGAGTCTTCTCCAACACCACTATTCAAGAGTATCAGTCCTTCAGCACTCAGACTTCTTTATGATCCAACTTTCACATCCATACATGACTACTGGAAAAAACATATATTTGACTCTATGGACCTTTGTTGGCAAAGATATGTCTTTGCTTTTTAATAGATTGTCGAGGTTTTTTCAACAAGTGAATAGACTTTTGATGATGTGCATATTTATACAATGGGATATTATTCAATTTTTAAAAGGATTGGAATTCTGACACATGCCACAATATAAAGTTAAGGACATTGTTAATTGAAATAAGCTCATTACAAAAAGACAAATACTGATGGTTCCATTTACATGAGGTACAAAGGATAGTTAAAATATGACACAGAAAGTAAAAGAGGGGGAGGAAGTTCAAAGAAATGGAGAGTGGCTATTTAACCAGTACAGTTACTGCATGAGTTGATGAAACATTTCTGGGACTGGTTAGTGATGACTTTTGTGCATCATTGTGAATGAAATCAATGTAGTATGTTGGACACTTATAATGATACAATGGTAAATTTTATCTTATGTATATCTTACCATAATGAAAAATTAAATGAAGGAGAGAAAATGAAAAGGTAAGAAAGGAAGGAAGGAGGAGGAAAAGAAGTGGAGTAGAGGGAAAGAGGAGAAAAGACAGAGAGAGACTTCCTGGCTAATCCTAGTTAGGCTACACATTATATGCAAGTTTTTAGAAAGTTACTTGAGCTTTTCCAGTCTCATTTTTAAAAATATCTAATTTTTAGGTTTGCTTAAATCTTGTATTAAATAAACATGCAATTTGTCAGTCATCATTCTAACAAATGAAATCAGTTCTTCAAGGAAATTTTCTGGTAATTTATAAATATAAGTTGGCACAGTAAAATTGCACATATATATTAATGTGTTTACAAGATTGTGCATAGCTTGATAAAGGGAATGCATTTCATATTTTCTTTTGTAACACTGTAGTTGATATAGCTACAAGTATCTGGATAGTTTGAATTTTATTTGATCCAGATTGATTTACTCAGTTTTACTGACTGAAACAAAAAGAAGTTTATGAATAATCTAAGGAGTTCAAATTATTGCTACATTATCTATTTCTAGGTTTTAGTTTAATAAACTTAAAAAAATGTCTTCGAGAAGATTCTAATCTCCCCAAAGTTATGTAAGCACTAAAACTGAAGGCTCCCAAAGACGAACAGAAAAGAATTTCAATATTCCTAGGACCAATATAGTACTGTAGTACTGTTACTTTAATTGAAAATACAGAGAAAAAAATATATATGTATATACAACTGTATCTTCCAAAACTCAAAAGCAGTAATCCAACTGGTAACTTCAAGAAGTGAAATAATAGTTAATAGCCTCCAAAATGGCATATTCAGCAAGATTAACAAGAATCTCTGTAGGGCGACTGTGGGGAATAATTTACCAGTGACACTTAGAGCCAAATATATATTGAATGTGTCAATGGCATCTTAAATTTATTCTTTATTTTAATTCAAATAAGATGCCAAATTCTCATTGAATAAAACTCATTTGTAACATTTGCATCCTATTCCTGAAACAATTTAGCTTTTTATTGCCACTGTTTATATGAAATGTACTGTGATATAAATGGTTTTCATAACAGTTGCCAACTTCCAACCACCTGCTGTTTACTGACAACAGTAACAGCAATTCTGCTCCTGCAAAATAACATTCATTTGCAATATCTACTGTCATCTCCACGAATCATTTTCTTAGGTTAAGTGGTTTGTTGGAATAAGAATGAATTTACTAGTTCTCCTTTGCTATCTCTCAGTCTTCCTAGCGTTATTCTTGATTGATTCCACCGAGGCATCGAGCAAGCAAAAATGTGATCCTTTTTGGAAAGCTCATTTTCCTGTGGTTCACATAAGGAGCAGCTACTGCAAGGAGATCCAATCAATCCATTCTGAAGGAGATAAGCCCTGGGATTTCTTTGGAAGGAATGATGCTGAAGCTGAAACTCCAGTACTTTGGCCACCTCATGCGAAGAGTTGACTCATTGGAAAAGACTTTGATGCTGGGAGGGATTGGGGGCAGGAGGAGAAGGGGATGACCGAGTATGAGATGGCTGGATGGCATCACTGAGTCAATGGGTGAGTCTCGGTGAACTCTGGGAGTTGGTGATGGACAGGGAGGCCTAGCGTGCTGCAATTCATGGGGTCACAAAGAATCGGACATGACTGAGCGACTGAACTGAACTGAATTGAACTGGAAAACGAAAGGTTTGGAGAGCTCACAGATGGAAACAGGCCCAGGGATAGAAAATGTAGTGTAAAATGGAAATGCCTTACTGCCCGTTCAGCTGTTTCTCTGCCATTTTTCAGGCAATATTTCATTGCAAAACTTGGAGCTGATAGACTAGGATGTCAGCAAGAAAGGGCTTAAGAGGCCCCCAAGTTAATCTGCTGTGACGAAATACTTGTATGGAAAAGAAATGTTTTTTTCATATACCAATACATCTTGATATTATTTGGAGGAAATGAGGGGAAAAAATAAAGCAAGTGTAGGTTGCTAAGTCGATTCAGTCATGTCCGACTGTGTGTGACCCCATAGACGGCAGCCCACCAGGCTCCCCCATCCCTGGGATTCTCCAGGCAAGAACACTGGACTGGGTTGCCATTTCCTTCTCCAATTCATGAAAGTGAAAAGTGAAAGTAAAGTCGCTCAGTCATGTCTGACTCTTCACGACCCCATGGACTGCAGCCTACCAGGCTTCTCCATCCATGGGATTTTCCAGGCAAGAGTACTAGAGTGGGGTACCATCGCCTTCTCTGAAGGGTAGGTTACCTTTAATGAAATTTCAAAAGCACAAATCCTCCATCAGTGACCACATAGCAGCAGTTAAAGTGGCATATATCCAAAGGGATCTTGAAGCCAATATAAATGGTTTAAGCAACCCAAGAATATATACTTAGATGTAAGTGAAGAGATCCTTGGGAACGGCATTTGCCCTATTTAAGGGATGCAATTATTTCTCAGCTCCTGCCCATTGTTGCCAAATCAGTATGAATCCATATTCCACATTATCAGATATTTTTTCTTCTTATGAAAGTCAGAAATTTTAATTTTATGTAAAGTATTGCAAAATTCCAAGTCAAAGGTAAAGGCAGCCTGGGTGATATAGCTGGGGAGCAGAGTCTTCAGGGGGCCCAGAGAATAGAGAACAGTAAAGAATATATTATATTTGTTGAATTGGAAACTGTGTTTATGGGGAGGGGAGAAGACAGGGAGCAAATATTAAAAAACAATGCATACTGCTTTCTCATTCCTTTAAATTGTAAGGTGTAATTTCCATCTCCACCTTTGTGGAAGAATAAAAGGAAATCATTTATAAAGAAATCCAGCCAATATTTGAGGAAGAAGGTATTACAAGCCCAGTGAACAACATATCTTAAGGCCTGGGTATTTAACTACTGTAATAATTATAAAATGTAAATATTTCAATAAGGCTGCAATGACTTTATAAAAATTCAACAAAGAAGGTAAGGCCAGGTCATCATTAGGAGTTTGGTTTCATCCTGAAGCAGATTGCTAGCAATCAGTTTACATTTTAGAAAAGAACTAATCTGCAGCATTATATGTGTAAAATATCCCAAGGTGAGAATGCTAATATAGATAAACTCATTTAGATCTGAATGGCATGATAGCTTTCAATATTCTTCAAGGATACACAAATTAATCTAGCTCCCCAGACTCTTGTCTCTGATTCCTATAGGAAATAGGACAAATTGCATGCTTATTTCAATAGAATCTGTTCACTCAAAGTGCCTTTATCTATGTCATCTCAATATGTTCTACTTCTGAGTGAGTCCTGTGATGTGGAGCCAAATCCTAGTCCTTTTGAAGATGACTTTCTTTATGAACTACACACATATGCACAGAGACACCAACTTATGGAATAAATTATTAAAAGTATGACACTGTTTTTCTGTGGTAAATAGTGAAATGTGTTAGCAAAAGACCGTTCTTGTAAAGTAGGACAGAAAAATATGTGTAGGTTATTAGCATGGTTTGAAAAGTCTTCTCAGGCAAAGTAAATTTTCACTTCTTCAGTCTTCAGAAGTGAAACAGAGCTTACACAATAAGAAAAAAATAACTGAATGAGAGTGAAATAATTTTCAAAGAAAAATTTGAAGTGGGTTTTGTGCAGGTACAGGGAGGAATACATAAGATTCTTAGAGTGACCAAAACATTTAATGTGTTCAATAATATTAGTCAAATTAGTTCAGTTCAGTTCTTCAGTCGTGTCTGACTCTTTGCAACTGAATGGATTGCAGCACACTAGACTTCTCCGTCCATCACCACCTCCTGCAGCCCATTCAAACTCATGTCCGTTGACTACGTGATGAAATCCAACCACCTCATCCTCCATAACCTTCTCCTCTTCCTGTCTTCAATCTTTCCCAGCATCAAGGTCTTTTCCAAAGAGTCAACTCTTCAAATGAGGTGACCAAAGTATTGATGTTTAAGCTTCAGCATCAGTCCTTTCAATGAACATCCAGGACTGATATCCTTTAGGATGGACTTGGTGGATCTCCTTGCAGCCCAAGGGACTCTCAAAAGTCATCCAACACCGCAGTTCAAAAGCATTAATTCTTTGGCACTCAGCTTTCTTTATAGTCTGACTCTCACATCCATACATGACCACTGGAAAAATCGTAGCCTTGACTAGATGGACCTTTTTGGCAAAATAATGACTCTGCTTTTTAATATGCTGTCTAGGTTGGTCATAGCTTTTCTTCCAAGGAGCAAGGGTCTTTTAATTTCATGGCTGCAGTCACTATCTATAATGATTTTGGAGCCCCCAAAATAAAGTCTGTCACTGTTTCCATTGTTTATCCATCTATTTGCCAAGTGATGGGACCAGATGCCATGAGCTTCATTTTCTGAATGTTGAGATTTGAGTCAGCTTTTTCACTCTCCTCTTTAACTTTCATCAAGAGGCTCTTTAGTTTTTCTTCAATTTCTTCCATAAAGGTGGTGTCATCTGCATATCTGAGGTTATTGATATTTCTCCTGGCAATCTTGATTCCAGGTTGTGCTTCATCCAGCCAGGGATTTTGCATGATGAACTTTCCATATAAGTTAAATAAGCAGGGTGACAATATACAGCCTTGAGATACTCCTTTCCCAATCTGGAATCAGTCCATTATTTGATGTCTGGTTCTAACTGTTGCTTCTTTACCTGCATACAGATTTCTCAGGAGGTAGGTAAGGTTGTCTGGTATTCCTATGTCTTTCAGAATTTTCCACAGTTTGTTGTAATCCACACAGTCAAAGGCTTGGCCTTAGTCCATAAAGTAGAAGTAGATGTTTTATTGGAGCTCTCTTGCTTTTTTGATGATCCAGTGGATGTTGGTTGGCTATTTGATCTGGTTTTTGTTTCTTCTAAATCCAATTTGAACATCTGAAAGTTCACAGTTCACTGTTGAAGCCTAGATTGGAGAATTTTGAGGATTATTTTGACAACTTCTGAGAAGTGTGCATTTGTGTGGTACTTTGAACATCGGACATTAGTCATGTAATGTTAACATTAGTCATATAATTTACATCAACTCTAATGAAGTTTGGGGGCAGTAAAATGTGCCTGGATCTCCTGAATAGTACAGCATGAGGAGATTGGTAAAATGCAGATCTCGGAATTCCAATCTAAACCAGCATCTCTTGGGATGGAATCTAGAAATTTTAATTTTAAAGATATGTACACAATCAGAAATCCCTTGCATTCCTATACACTAATAATGAGAAAGTGGAAAAAGAAATTAAGGAAACAATTCCATTCACCATTGCAGTGAAAAGAATAAAATACCTAGGAATATACCTACCTAAATAAACTAAAGACCTATATATAGAAAACTATAAAACACTGATGAAAGAAATCAAAGAGAACACTAATAGATGAGAAATATACCATATTCATGGATTGGAAGTATCAATATAGTGAAAATGAGGAGACTACCCAAAGCAATCTACAGATTCAATGCAATCCCTATCAAGCTACCGGCGGTATTTTTCACAGAACTAGAACAAATAATTTCAAGATTTGTATGGAAATACAAAAAAAAAACTCGAATAGCCAAAGCAATCTTGGGAAAGAAGAATGGAACTGGAGGAATCAACTTGCCTGACTTCAGGCTCTACTACAAAGCCACAGTCATCAATACAGTATGGTACTGGCACAAAGACAGAAATATAGATTAATGGAACAAAATAGAAAGCCCAGAGATAAATCCACACACATATGGACACCTTATCTTTGACAAAGGAGGCAAGAATATACAATGGAGTAAAGACAATCTCTTTAACAAGTGGTGCTGGGAAAACTGGTCAACCACTTGTAAAAGAATGAAACTAGATCACTTTCTAACACCATACACAAAAATAAACTCAAAATGGATTAAAGATCTAAACGTAAGACCAGAAACTATAAAACTCCTAGAGGAGAACATAGGCAAAACCCTCTCTGGCATACAACACAGCAGGATCCTCTATGATCCATCTCCCAGAATTCTGGAAATAAAAGCAAAAATAAACAAATAGGATCTAATTAAAATTAAAAGCTTCTGCACAACAAAGGAAACTGTAAGTAAGGTGAAAAAGCCTTCAGAATGGGAGAAAATAATAGCAAATGAAGCAACTGACAAACAACTAATCTCAAAAATACACAAGCAACTTATGCAGCTCAACTCCAGAAACATAAATGACCCAATCAAAAAACGGGCCAAAGAACTAAATAGGCATTTCTCCAAAGAAGACATGAGGATGGCTAACAAACACATGAAAAGATGCTCAACATCACTCATTATCAGAGAAATGCAAATCAAGACCACAATGAGGTATCATTTCACATCAGTCAGAATGGCTGCAATCCAAAAGTCTACAAGCAATAAATGCTGGAGAGGGTGTGGAGAAAAGGGAACCCTCTTACACTGTTGGTGGGAATGCAAACTAGCACAGCCACTATGGAAAACAGTGTGGAGATTCCTTAAAAAATTGCAAATAGAGCTGCCTTATAACCCAGCAATCCCACTTCTGGGCATACACACTGAGGAAACCAGAATTGAAAGAGACACATGTACCCCAATGTTCATTGCAGCACTGTTTATAATAGCCAGGACATGGAAACAACTTAGATGTCCATCAGCAGATGAATGGATAAGACAGCTGTGGTTCATATACACAATGGAGTATTACTCAGCCATTAAAAACAATACATTTGAATCAGTTCTAATGAGATGGATGAGACTGGAGCCGATTATACAGAGTGAAGTAAGCCAGAAAGAAAAACACCAATACAGTATACTGACACATATATACGGAATTTAGAAAGATGGTAATGATGACCCTGTATGCGAGACAGCAAAAGAGACACAGATGTATAGAATGGACCTTTGGACTCTGAGGGAGAGGGAGAGGGTGGGATGATTTGGGAGAATGGCATTGAAACATGTATACTATCATGTAAGAAACGAAATGACAGTCTATGTTCGATACAGGATACAGGATGCTTGGGGCTGGTGCATGGGGATGATCCAGAGAGATGATATGGGGTGGGAGGTGGGAGGGGGATTCAGGATTGGGAGCTTGTATACACCTGTGGTGGATTCATGTCAATGTATGGCAAAAACAATAGAAAAAAAAATAAATAAAAGTTACTAAGAGAAAAAAAAAATAAATAAAAAAGCACAAGTTGAAGGAAAAATAAATAAATAAAGATATGTACACAATTATGGTATATCTGCTGAAGTTTAATAGTTAATTTACTATTAAAATCTTTGAACCAATTAGTGATTAATGACTAATGCATGAAAATAATTCTTGTTTCTATAAATAAGTTGATGGTAGCAGAGAGATCAAGCAAAAACAAGGTGATTTTGGTGTCAGGCAAATCAAGGCAATTAGATTAATTTTTATGTTTTGGAGTCCTCATAAAATAAAGCAGATAATTTTATATCTTAAATTAGTGAGTATAATATTTGCCCTAACTTCTGAATGAGGGTGAAATAAGATGAGTCTCTTGCACATAAGTGACTGTTAAATAGGGGTTCATTGTTATTTGGGAATATTTTGTGTGAAATAAATGACAAGCAATACTTAGGAAAAATTAATTTAATATTAATATTTTAACATTCAGGAAAATGTTAAATGATTAGACTATTTAATGGGGTACTATTTTTTAAAATTAATTGTTATTGCCATATAGTTGCTTTACAAATTGTATTAGTTTCTGTTATACATTAAAGTCAATCAGCTATATGTATACATACATGCTCTCTTTTCTTGGATTTCCTTCAGATTTAGGTCACCACAGAGCACTGAGTAGATTTCCCTGTGCTATACAGTAGGTTCTCTTCAGTTATCTGTTTTACAAATAGTATCACTAGTGTTCATGTGCCAATCTTAGCCTCCCATTTCATCCTCTCCCTTCCCCTTTGGTGTCTATAAGTTTTTACTCTATGCCCATGTCTCTATGGAATGGACTATTCTCTTCCACATTTTTTTTGTTTGTTTATTTGTTTGTTTGTTTTTGGTCATGTCTGTGTGGCTTGCAGGATCATAGTTCCCTGTCCAGGGATCAAACCCAGTACCAGCAGTAGGAGCACTGAGTCCTAACCACTGGACCTTCAGGAAATTCCTAATGTGCTGCTCTTTTAAAGTTACATCCCTCCACTCCATACCAACTTCCTATGTCCCCACTTTATAAACTAGTCAATATTTGATTTAGAGCCTAAAATCATAAAATTTCTCAACTGTTTAAGTGGAACGGATAAGTTTCCATTCTTTCCCAGTAAATTTTAATGGTGGGAGTATTTGAAGTAGTATTATTTTCATAAAGTAATGAGGTAATTTTAAAATATAAATCATAGTTCATCCAGCAAAGTTCAGATCCACGTTATACTTTAGAGTGCCAGTTTTGTTAGATTTAAAGATAAAAAAGAATAAGTAAAGACTCTGAATACTAAGCAATATATTTTAAAACATCTTATTAAATTTTTATCCCCATCCTATTGTCTGTCAGAAAATTCTCCATCATGAACCACACCATTTTTTAAAGTGTTTATATATTTGCTATTTCCCTTGCACTTCTCCAGGTTTCATCTTTATAAGGCCACGTCTCATTTCTGTTTAAAAATTGTGAAAATAAAGGCTGAAAGAGCAAGATCTGACTGTTTTTAAAGACTGAAGTCAGTAAGAATTCTAGTTATATTGAGCATATTTTACTGACTGATTAATGAAAAATCATTCACTAGTTAACTTGTCCATTGACTGAATAGAATTTTATTATTTTTATTAATAGAGGAAATAAACCAGTATTCTTAAAAATAAAAGGTAAACAAAGGCACTAAATGTGTCAATTCAGTTTAGTTCAGTTCAGTTCAGTCACTCAGTTCTGTCCGACTCTTTGCGACCCCATGAATCGCAGCATGCCAGGCCTCCCTGTCCATCACCAACTCCTGGAGTTCACTCAGACTCATGTCCATCGAGTCGGTAATGCCAACCAGCCATCTCATCCGCTGTCATCCCCTTCTCCTCCTGCCCCCAATCCCTCCCAGCATCAGGATCTTTTCCAGTGAGTCAATTCTTCACATGAGGTGGCCAAAGTACTGTAATTTCAGCTTCAGCATCAGTCCAATGAACACCCAGGACTGATATCCTTTAGGATGGACTGTTTGGATCTCCATGCAGTCCAAGGGACTCTCAAGAGTCTTCTCCAACATCACAGTTCAAAAGCATCAATTCTTCAGCGCTCAGCTTTCTTCACAGTCCAACTCTCACATCCATACATGACCACTGGAAAAACCATAGCCTTGACTAGACAGATCTTTGTGACAATAAGTTTTCCTAATTTCCACTTTGAATGCACTGGGCCAATGAAGGAGATTGATTGGATTTTACCATCATGGATTTTATCTAATTCTCATGATTTCCTGAATACTGTAAGCCAGACTCAAGAGCAAATTCAAGAAACTTCAACTTTCCACAGAAATCCAGGAAGATTAATTTAATTGAATTAGCCTTTTTCACATCTTGTACATAACCAGAAAATAAGAATGTTGTCAAATGATATGATCCTATGAACTCTATTGGGAATAGAGAGAGTTTTCACCTGAAGGGGAGGGGTGGCAAGTATTGCTTGCAATGAAATGTTGAGTTCTAAGGCATGGATTTTTAGTCTTTGGGGGCCACAAAAAGACTAAATATTATGATTATGGACAACAAAAATAGTAATAATAACCTGTTTTGGCATTGCATGTAAGCATTTAGTTGGAATATTTAAATCTTCAGTTAAGTTCAGTTCAGTCACTCAGTCATGTCCGACTTTGAGACCCCATGAATTGCAGCACGCCATGCCTCCCTGTCCATCACCATCTCCCAGAGTTCATTCAAACTCACGTCTTACAACAACCTATATCTCTGATTACTATGTTTTAGAGGCAAAGTAAATTATTAATAGCCAGGGTGCAATGGGGGATAAAATTATAGAGAAGATTCCAAATGTTTCTTTTCTTTTGTTACTCCTCTGGTTCCTCAAGCCATATTTGACAAGTTTTGTTACACAGTAAACATCAGTTTTCTCACTTATAAAAATACTACAGTGGCTACTTCAAGATGTTACATTAAGATTTTTTTTTTCCTGTTGAAAGTTATGTCATCCTATCTTGCTATCTTTTAGTTTGTCTTTTCATGCCATTAACATTATTAAAATTGTATTTAACACAGATTTGATCCACAATCCTTGTGTTCAATCTTAGCTCAGCCATATAGCTAGTTAATGTCAAACATGTTATATAACCTGAGACTCTTAATTGCCAACAAAACAGGGGCAGATGAAATAACATGAGCAAAAGGAGAATTAACAGCATCTTAGTAACTCTTTACCATCTGTCACACCTGTGTCTAGCCCCGTATCCAAAGAAATTGAGTATTAACTGGTATAAATCAGATGATTAGTTTTCTTTTTATACATTAATTAGTGACTCATTTTTTCAGAGGCAATGTTATTATTTCTTTACTAAAATATAAAGGCTACAGGATAATCATTTAAATGGCAACGATTTCAGATGGCAATCCAGGGTGCTACGAATTTTAAAAGTGAACTTGTTAGAAAACACAATATGTGATTTTGACAGTTTGACTCAAGTAAAGTTGAGTTTTGGATTGGAAACATCACTGGATAGATAGCATGATGGCTGTGTAAGAAATGATCTTCAGGGAAAGACTGAAAAGGAATGACTCTTTTTTCAGAGCTTTCTGTTCCTAGAGAGTGTAGGAATGGTAAATGCCTTGGCTTCACTTAAGGAACTGAACAAAGATGCAGGGAAGACAATCATAATTTACCCATCTTTTCAAGGAAAAAAAAGTTTTTCATTCTTTGCAAGTTTTTTGATATGATATGTTTGAAAGAGCAAGTTCTTGAGGTTCGCAGAGAATGTGCTTAAAACCATGCTGCACTATGGTATGATCTTGGTAAACATTCTCTTCCTTTGTAAGTGTCCTAATTTAGGAAGACAGTCCTTGATGTGTGTGGAATAGGGAAGGAAGAGGGAATGATGTCAGCAGTAGTGTAGAATGAAAGTCAATATTCAAATTTGAAAATTTGATTAAAATATGTCCTAGTATATACTTTTAAAAATTCATTTTATTTATTCATTTTATTTTGAATCAACTAAGTTTTTTAAGTCTGAATATGCATTTTCTTCACCAGAAGTTAAAAAAATTTTATATAAAAAAAAACATTTACCCCTTACTCTGTCTCTTCTGAGCCTCTCAAAAGGCACATATTGGTTCTTTTAATGTTATCACATAAATACCTATGATTTCTTTACTCTTCTTTTCCGAATGCATGCTCTACTCTTTTCGCACTGAGGAGGAGTCTGACAAGTTGTATTGGCCTTTGTATTCTGTACCACAGGTCCTCTGGAGCAATGGCATTCTGCCCAGATATATTTTATTCTCAGTAACTCCCTAGGCCTCTAGTATTCCATGTGAGGACTCCTAACAAAATGGAAGTAGTATTTTTTTTTTTTCTTTTTAGCTATTAAGAACATTCAGTGTGAATATAATGACCCACCCTATATAATGCCTGAGACACGTTAACTAATCACAGTTTTTGGACTGTCTCAACTATCTTTTCTTTATTTACGTGTTCTATAAAGGGGGACTGAACATCAGTTTTTTTGTTTGTTTGTTTGTTTGTTTGTTTGTTTACTTTGTATAAATTTATTTGTTGAATTGAGGTATAGTTGACTTATAATATTATGTCATTTTCAGTTTAAAGCATAGTATGCTTTTCTGAAATTTTTGACATTATATTCTACTATAGGTTATCAAAAGATAAGTTATTGAGTATAATTCCTGAGCTATTGATATACAGTAAATCTTTGTTGCTTAGCTTCCTTATGTATAATAGTTTCTATCTATTAATCTCATACTCTTAATTTATCTCTCCTCTGCCACCTTTCAGTAGCCATAAATTTGTTTTCTATATTTGTGAGTATGTTTCTGTTTCTTTTTTTTTAACTCTACATATAAGTAATATTGCAGAGCCTTTGTTTCCCTTTGACTGATATTTCACCAAGCATAATATTCTATAGGTTCATCCATGTTGCCACAAATGGCAGCATTTTATTCTTTTTTATGGCTGAGTAATATTCCACCCAGCCATAAAAAAGAATAAATATACAATATTCCATATATGCATATATATGCATATATATATATATACACACTACATATTCTTCAGTCAGTCGTCTGTTGATGGGTACTTGGGTTGCTTCCATGTGTTGGCTATTATAAATAGTGCTGTTATGAACATTGGGGTGCATGTATCTTTTCAAATCAGAGTTTTTTTTTTTTTCTGAATTTTTAGCTAGATTAGAATTGTTGGATCATGTAGTAGTTCAGTTTTTAATTTTTTGAGGAAGCTCCATACTGTTTTCCTTAGTGGCTATACCAATTTGTTTTCCCACCAATAGTGTAAGAGGGTTTCCTTTTCTTCAAGTCCTCTCTAGGATTTATTATTATTTGTAGACTTTTTTATGATAACCATTATGATCAATGTGAAATGATATTTCATTTTCATTTTGGTTTGTATTTCTCTAATAATTAGTGATGCATCTTTTTATGTGTGTGTTAACCACCTATATGTCTTTCTATGCAAAAAATGTTTATTTTAGATCTGCTCATTTTTGACTAATTTTTTTAAGATTGGGTTGTATGAATTGTTTGTATATTTTGGACCTTAATCCTTTGTCAGTTGCATCATTTGCAAATATTTTCTTTCCTTTCATAGGCTGTCTTTGTTTTGTTGATGGTTTTCTTTATATTTGAAGCAACTGGAACAATTTCTAGTACTCAAATAAAAAGATCTCTTAGCTGAAATTTGTAAAGATTCTCCTTTATTAAAATCAACATTCTTAGATACAAACTAATTTTGTCCATCATTTTGGAAGGAAAGAGAATCAATTTTGCAAATTCACTCCCTGTGCTGACTTGTCGGTTTGATTGCTTTACAAACAATATATCAAACAGTCCTTTTAACAAGGAGATGTGGTAAATATTCAAATTTTTGTTTTTCTTTTGAACACTCAGAAAAATTTTGAATGATTCCTTAATTTCATTTAAAACTTTTATACTATATATTTTAATATAGCACACTTTTTTATCAATATGCCACTAAAATGTTAGCTTCAATACTGGGAAAATCATTTTAAATCAATTTCTTATTCATAGTGCCTGCTGCTCTTTTGATCCTCTTCTCATTCTCAAGTTCATTCAGTCACCTTTACTTGAGCATTTTCCTCTATCTCACAATCTCATTCCCTTTTTCATCAATTTTACTATCAGTAAGCTATTTCAGACTCTGTCATCTTTTCCCCGCACTTGTCATGTAGGCCTCAGTACTCAATCTCATTCTGTCTAGTGCATCTTCTGTACTTTGCCTTGTGTGTCTTATATAATACATATCAGGAATAAAACTGATGAATGATCCTCTTCCTTTTGGATTAAATACACCTATCTTTAGAAATCACCTCTTCTGAATTAGATTATAAACTGATTGAGGAGTTTTTTTTTTTTTTTAATTAAGGATGTGGTGTTGAAGGTTGTATTTGAGATTTGGAAACAGATAAAATGAATTTGTACCTGAATTCAACTACTTAACCTCATACTACATGTGTGATCTTGAACAAATTGCAAAATTTTATGGTCCTCACCCACCCCACCCCCCACTATAAGTAGAGGCAATGATAGAATTTACCTGTCCAGAGTTGAACTAAGCTAGTCAACTATATTGTTGACTTGGCATCCATGTTGTTTGTCCAAGTGGCCTGCTGGGGTCTTATAATGACCCCCTTACATAAGTGTATTTTCTAGGTAGAAGACCACAGAAATACACGTAAATGTAAGTTTCTGATATGACTTCCCTACAGTTTTTGTGATAATAGTTTTCCCCCACCCTCCAGGACCTTCCACTTATATGCCAATAGATGGATCCCCATCGGTTCAGTTCAGTTCAGTCAGTCAGTCAGTCAGTCGTGTCTGACTCTTTGAGGCCTCATGGACTGCAGCATGCCAGGCTCCCATTTCCATAATCACCTCCTGGAGCTTATTCAAACTCATGTTCATTGAGTCAGAGATGCCATCCAACCAACTCTTCCTCTGTCGTCCACTTCTCCTCCTGCCTTCAATATTTCCCAGCATCAGGGTCTTTTCCAATGAGTCAGTTCTTCCCATCAGGTGCACAAAATATTGGAGTTTCAGCTTCAACATCGGCCCTCCCAATGAACATTCAGGTCTGATTTCATTTAGGGTGGACTTGTTGGAAGTCTTCACAGTCCAAGAGACTCTCAAGTCTTCTCCAACACCACAGTTCAAAGGCATCAATCCTTTGGTATCAATTCTTTATAACGCAATTCTCACATCCATATATGACTACTGGAAAAGCCATAGCCTTGACTAGACAGACCTTTGTTGGCAAAGTAATGACTGCTTTTCCATATGCTGCCTAGGTTGGTCATAACATTTCTTCAAAGGAGAAAGCGTCTTTTATTTCATGGCTGCAGTCATAATCTACAGTGATTTTGGAGCCCCTAAAATATAAAGTGTCTGCCACTGTTTCCAGTGTTTCTCCATTTATTTGCAATGAAGTGATGGAACTTGATGCCATGATCTTAGTTTTGTGAATGTTAAGCTTTAAGCCAACTTTTTAACTCTCCTCTTTCACTTTCATCAAGAGGCTTTTTAGTTCCTCTTCAATTTCCGCCATAAGGGTGGTGTCATATGTATATCTGAGGTTATTGATATTTTTCCCAGCAATCTTGATTCCAACTTGTGCTTCTTCCAGCCCAGCGTTTCTCAGGATATGCTATGCATAAAAGTTAAATAAGCATGGTGACAACATACAGCCTTGACATGCTCCTTTTCCTATTTGGAACCAGTCTGTTGTTCCATGTCCAGTTCTAACTGTTACTTCCTGACCTGCATACAGATTTCTCAAGAGGCAGGTCAGGTGGTGGTCTGGTATTCCCATCTCTTTCAGAATTTCCCACACTTTATTGTGATCCACATATTCAAAGGCTTTGGCATAGTCAATAAAGCAGAAATAGATGTTTTTCTGGAACTCTCTTGCTTTTTCAGTGATGCAACAGACGTTGGCAATTTGATCTCTGGTTCCTCTGCCTTTTCTAAATCCAGCTTGAAAATCTGGAAATTCAAGATTCACATACTGTTGAAGCCTGGATTGAAGAAGTTTGAGCATTACTTTGCTAGAGTGTGAGTTGAGTGTAATTGTGTGGTAGTTTGAGCATTCTTTGGTATTGCCTTTCTTAGGGATTGAAATGAAAACTAACCTTTCACATTCCTGTGATCACTGCTGAGTTTTCCAGATTTGCTGGCATATTGAGTGCAGCACTTTCACAGCATCAGCTTTTAGGATTTGAAATAGCTCAACTGGAATTCCATCACCTCCACTAGCTTTATTCCTAGTGACGCATCCTAAAGCCCACTTGACTTCACATTCCAGCATGTCTGTCTCTCGGTGAATGATCACACCATTGTGATTATCTGGGTCATGAAGATCTTTTCGGTATAGTTCTTCTGTGTATTCTTGCCACTTCTTCTTAATATCTTCTGCTCTGTTAGGTCCATACTATTTCTGTCTTTTATTTAGCCCATCTTTGCATGATGTTCCCTTGGTACCTCTAATTTTCTTGAAGAAATTTCTAGTCTTTCTCATTCTATTGTTTTCCTCTATTTCTTTACACTGATCACTGAGGAAGGCATTCTTATCTCTCATTGCTATTCTTTGAAACTCTGTATTCAAATGTATCTTTCCTTTACTTCTTTGCTCTTGTCTTCTCTTCTTTTCTCAGCTATTTGTAAGGCCTCCTCAGACAGACTTATTTTTTAAATTTCTTTTTATTGGAGATGGTCTTCTAATATCATGAATCTATGTCCATAGTTCATCAGAGACTCTATCAGATCTAGTCCCTCAAATCTATTTCTCACTTCCACTGTATAATCATAAGGAATTTGATTTAGGTCATACTGAATGATCTAATGTTTTTCCCTACATTTTTTCAATTTAAGTCTGAATTTGGGAGTAAAGAGTTCAGTATCTGAACCACAGTCAGCTTCTAGGCTTGTTTTTGCTGACTGTATAGAGATTCTCCATCTTTGGCTGCAAAGAATATGATCAATATGTGTTTTTGGAAGAGGGTGTTTGCTATGACCAGTGCATTCTCTTGGCAGAACTCTATTAGTCTTTGCCCAGCTTCATTCTGTACTCCAAGGCCAAATTTGCCTGTTACTCCAGGTGTTTCTTGACTTCCTACTTTTGCATTCCTGTCCCCTATAATGATAAGGACATCTTTTTGTGGGTGTGAATTCTAGAAGTTCTTGTAGGTCTTCATAGAACCATTCAACTTCAGCTTCTTCATCATTACTGGTCAGGGCATAGACGTGGATTATTTGATATTAAATGATTTGCCTTGGAAACAAACAAACAAACAAAAAATCATTCTGTTGTTTTTGAGACTGCATCCAAGTCCTACATATTGGACTCTTTTTTTGACTATAATGGCTACTCCATTTCTTCTAAGGGATTCTTATAAATTATTCTAAGGATTCCCATGGAGTTTATCAAAACTTATTTTTTGTCTGTTTGTTTGAACTGACCAATCAGACCTGAGACTGAGAGTTCCATAGCACTCCACCCATAAGGCCTAATATAGACACATGCCTTGGGTCCAGCCACACTTTCTGGCTGCACCCTTACCTATGTGGCCCCTCAAGGCATGGCATACACTTTCTACAGAATCAGTGAGTAATAAAATATTTTATTCCCTTGTGGCCTTTTGTGGAACCAAGGCCCATCATCCAATACCATAGCACTCTACTTAACTTTGTTGTTGTTGTTCAGTCACACAGTTGTGTCTGACTCTGCAGTCTCATGGACTTAAGCACACCAGACTTCCCCATTCTTCACAATCTCTTGGAACTGGCTCAAACTCATGTCCACTTAACAGGTGATACCATCCAACCATCTCATTTTCTATTGTCCTCTTCTTCTCCTATCTTTAATCTTTCCCAGCATCAGGGTCTTTTGCAATGAGTCAGTTATTTGCAACAGATGGCCAAAGTGTTGGAGCTTCAGCATCAGCACCAGTCTTTCCAAAGAATATTCAGTGTTGATTTCTTTTAGGCTTGACTGGTTAGATCTCCCTGCTGTCCATGGGAGTCTCAGGAGTTTTTTTCCAGCACCACAATCTGAAAGCAACTATTCTTCGGCACTCAGCTTTCTTTATGGTCCAACTCTCACATGCCTACAACTATTGGAAAAACCTAGCTTCGACTAGACTGACTTCTGTTGGCAAAGTGATGTCTCTGCTTTTTAATACGCTGTCTAGATTTGTCATAGCTTTCTTTCAAGAGTCAGAATTCTTTTAATTTCGTGGCTGCAATCTCCATCTGTAGTGATTTTGGAGCCCAAGAAAATAAAGTCCTTCACTGTTTTTATTTTTCCCCATCTATTTGCCATGAAGTGATGAGACTGAGTGCCATGATCTTAGCTTTTGGAATTTTGAGTTTTAAGCCAGCTTTTTCATTTAACTTACATGATAATTTAACATAACTCACAAGACCTGATAAAAGTTTTGCAACAATTAAGATGATTCACATATGACCTTAGTAGAGTGTGTGACACATTATTAGATATTGTACTATAATTCTGGCTATAAGAATAGTAGATGATAATATGGCAATAAGTGGTTCAGCTTTGGAATACAATACATATTTGAAATAATATATATAATATCCTTTCTAATTAAAAAATAGTAATCATGTCTACACAAAAGTACTTGTGTACCACTCATATAAGTGTCTTGTGATCTTACAGAAGTTGTTCCCATTTACCTTCTGTTTTCCAAGGTAAACCTTTATTCTATGGAAACAAACTCAAGAGCCTGTCTCATAATTAGCAGGACAAGAATTTGAATGTTTGGGTATTACACTGCTATTTACTCTCCAAGAGTATTATTTACAAAGTGCACAATTTAGAAAGAATTATCCAATAATTGATTAAATATTTGTTTACTAGACATAAGGACATTATATATATATTTTTAATTTTTCTCCAGGAAAAAGAAAAAAAGAAAAGACAAAACCAAGAAGATTAAGAATTGAAAAATACTGTTGTGTATAGTTGAAAATATACAGCAGTAGGAGAGAGGTACATAAATCACCAAGACTTGCATGCTGATTTCTGTTAAATCTCAAAATATGATAATTATTAGGCACTTTAAAAAATTATGTTATTCTCGTTGTGTGATTGTTTTTGTTCCTTTTTCATGGCTATTATCTCTTTGCTCTTTTGGAAGTAAATCAAACTTTGACATCTGACTTTGTAATCATATTCTCTATAACTTATTAGATTCAGTTTTTTGCCTGTCCTAAAAATGGTATATATATATTTTTTTAAGTGATGCCTCCTGTCTACTGAAGATCAAATGCACCAAAACTCTCTGACCTTTGAAAATGTGGGTGTAATAGACAGATTGAAAGACAGAAATCTAAGAGGAGATGGATGAAATTAAACTATTTTTTATGACAAGTGTTAATCTTTCTGTAGTTGCAATTATGCATGAAGGTTTTCCTTGATTTCCAAGGTCACTAAGCAACAGAAAAGAAATAAAGTCAGACCAACCCTATCTGTCATCTCTGGGTGAAGAATTTCCATGAGACTGGCAGTTCAACTACATATCAAGTGCATGACTTTAGGAGAACCTCTCTTTTCTGTCTTGGAAGTATGACTATTTGGCTTGATAACTTTTTTTTTTTTTTACCAAAAGTAATTCTATTCTAGGATTACATTTTAGGAGGTGATTTACTGCAAGGATCCCAGGAGTGAGTAAAAAACCTTTTAGATACCATATTCTTATTGTGGATGAGAAAAGAAGACATGTAGTAAGTAGAAGAGACTGATCAATAACCATGAAGAGATTGGGCCTGTTTCTCCCACTCCTTTTTCCAATCTTATAAATTGGTTTTATGGCTTGTGCATGTTGCTTTTTCAAAGCATTTATAATTCATCTGCATGAGCAGAAATGTGTGAAGGATGTTCTTGAGAGATTGTGAATTATTTTTGTAAAGAACAAAGTGTTAAATGAGTCCCTTCTATGCCCAACTCCTGTCTCCTGGGCATAAGTCTTCATAGGGTAAGACATGACTCACAGTGAGAGGAGAGGAGAGGGCTGTGGAGACCTGTGTCACTAGTGTGTTTTGAGAGGAGGATGTGTTAGGTAGTGTGTTAGTCACTCAATCATGTCCTACTATTTGGAACCGCTTGGACTGTGGACTACCAGGGTCCTCTGTCCATGGAATTCTCCAGTCAAGAATACTGGAGGGGGTAGCCATTCCCTTCTTCAGGGGATCTTCCTCACTCAGAGACTGAACCTGGGTCCCCTGATTTGAAGGAAGATTCTTTACTGTCTGAGCCACAGATAAGCTCACATGAGGTAATGCTGAGGTCAAAGTAAAATAGACGATGGCAGGGAAAGGGAAACAGATGTGGGCTTCATAGCTTAGGAGCAAAGCCAGATGTGTGTTGGAAACCCAAAAAAGATGAAATGCAAGGACTGTATGTAAGATTGGGGCCTAAACTATGATCTTCCTGCCATATGATTGCTTTAGTGGGTAAAGCAGTTGCATGGATACAAACAATAATTTTACTGATATAAAATTATTCTGTACCAAATTATAAAATATCTCTTCACCTATGTAAAAAGCATTGTCTGAGAGGTATCTTACTTCCCAGAGGATTCTCATTTAAAATGAAAATACTTTAGCTTATCCAATCATTTTCATTCATTTCATTTTATGAGATCAAAACACTGAGCAGAACTTCCCTGGTGGTGCAGTGGATAAGAATCCATCTGCCAATGCAGAGGGCACAGGTTCAGTTTCTGGTCTGAGGAGATTCCACATGCCATGGGGCAACTAAGCCTGTGCACCACAACTACTGAGGCCCATGTGATCTAGAGTGGGAAAGCCACAACTTCTGAGCCTGCACACTGCAACTACTGAAACCCTTGAATCTGTGCTATCCAAATGAGAAGATGGTGCACCACAGCGAAGAACAGGCTCCACTCTCCACAACTAAGAAGGCCTAGACAAAGGAATGAAGACCTACAGCAGTCAAAAATAAATAAATTAATTAAATAAATAAACTTTCCCACAGTTCTAGAAACAGAAAACAAATGATTTCCTGGAAAAATAAAGATGTAACTATACATTAAAATACACACACACAGAAACTAGTATTATAGAAATACTACCAGACTTGGGATCAAAAAGTGTTCTATCTAGTACTAGCTATTTGACATTGAGCAAGTTAATCCACCTCTATTAATTTATATAACAACGAGCATCATAAAGTCTTTTCTCACAGTTCAGTTCAGTTCAGTTCAGTCCAGTCGTTTAGTCGTGTCCGGCTCTTTGTGAATTGTTATTCAAAGTATTAGGTGAAACTTTAAATAAAAGCAGGGTTACCTTGTGGCTCAGCCGGTAAAGTATATGTCTGCAATGTTGGAGACTGGGGTTTGATCCCTAGGTTGGGAAGATCCCCTGCAGAAGGAAACAGCTACCCTCTCCATTATTCTGGCCTGGAGAATTCCATAGGGTCACAAACACAAATGAGCAACTTTCACTTGAATAAAAGCAGCTATTGAAATGGAGCAGGATGACATTGTCCTTGCCCACCCCACCCCATCCCCAACATGTCCTCTGCCTGTCTTTTGCCTGTGGAAAACTTCAGTCAAAAAATGTGTTGAATCACAGAAGTGAGAAATGCTGAAACAAAGAAAAACAGTCTAAGGAGATGAAATAATAATGATGTAGTCATTAAGCATAGTCAAGGACCTTTAGTTCTTTCTCAAGGGCTATGGATAATATTCTGAGACATATCCTGTAAGCTGTCCTATAGATACCAAAAAAACATTTGAAGAAGTTAACTACATGATGACAGGACTTTAACCAGGACTTGACCTGCCACGATTCTGCAAAGAAATGGTAACAAGTATACCACGGAATTGAAGATTAACTATACCTAAAACAACCAAGATGATGCTAGTCAGACCACTGACAAACAATTTGAAGATGATTGTTAGAGATGACTCTCAACATTTCTACATGTAACCTCCCCCTGAAACACTGTCTATAAAATCTCTCACTTCCTGTTTGTCAGGGGTGGGGTAGTCTGCTTTTGGACAGATGTCTGCCACCCTCCCCTCCAGTTGCTGGCATCTGAAATAAAGCAAACTTCCCTTTCCAACAACCTGGCCTGTTTACTGGCTTTTGAGTAGCAAGCAGTCTGATCTCCACGCATACCTTTTGGTAACACTATGATTATACAGGACAAGACAACGGTTGGGTAAAAAAAAGGGCATACTACTGTAGCCAGCAGCTAGAAAATACAAGATGGCCAGATAGAGACAAGAGATGTGCCAAGAAAATACACCAAATGTGTCCTTTAAAACAAGCAAGAACCTAATGGGGCTCCTGGGTATGAAACCTACTTTGTATCCTTTATTTTTGTTTGTAAGAAATAGGTTTCATTGAGCCTCCTTGAAGGTGGGAGAAGGGGACAACCGAGGATGAGATGGTTGGATGGCATCACCAACGTGATGGACATGAGTTTGAGTAGGCTCTGGGAGTTGGTGATGGACAGGGAAGCCTGGTGTGCTGCAGTCCCTGGGGTCGCAAAGAGTCAGACACAACTGAGTGACTTAAATGGACTGGAGCCTCACTGACATTCCTTGAGTTCCAAAGGGCAGGTTTAAACAGTTGCTAACTAGAGAAGGGAGAGGATGCAGAGACAGGGGAGAAGCAGACTAGAATACAGTAGCCTTCAGGCAGGATCTTATCTCAAAGGATACACATAATATATATTTGAACTCTTCTGCAGAACTAAAATCCCCAACGAATGGGATTTTAACTACTTGATGAAGCATACTCCATTCCAGAGAAGATCACAATTTGATAAATTCTAGAAAAATAGACTCCAAAACAGTGATAGGCAAGTCGGGCTCAGTTTCCTATGAGATCACATGGGTTGACAGTGGCATGTGGCAGGATCAGGGATACTGGCAGCATAGTCCTGAGAGGTGCAATGTAATGGCTCCTTTTGGAGGAGGTCACCATTAGCTCTACCATGGAGCCTATAGCCTTACCACAGAGACTGCAGACTCCAGGACTGAGCCACCTCAGGGCAAACTATTGGGAGGGGGCACAGCTCCATCCATCAGCAGAAAATTAGACTGAAGATGTACTGAGCATGGTCCTGCCCACTGGAGCAAGTTTTCCTCACAGCCAGTCACTCCCATCAAGAAGCTTGCATAAACCTCTTATCCTAATCCATCAGAGGGCAGGCAGAATGAAAACCACAGTCACAGAAAACTAACCAAAATGATCACATGGATCACAGCCTTGTATAACTTAATAAAACTATAAGCCATGCCATGCTGAGCTACCCAAGACTGAAGGGTCACCATGGAGAGTTCTGACAAAATGTGGTCCACTGGAGAAAGGAATGGAAAACCACTTCAGCATTCATGTTCTGAGAATCCCATGAACAGTATGAAAAATCAAATATATATATATATATATGATATATATATATATGACACTAAAAGATGAGCCCCCAAGTTAGTAGGTATCCAATATGCTACTGGGAAAGAGCAAAGGAATAGTTCCATAAGGAATGAAGAGGCTGAGCCATGCAAAATGGGTGCAATGGAGAACAGAAATAAGGACCTAACAGAAGCAGAACAGTTTAAGAAGAGGTGTTAATACACAGAATAATCATACAAAAAAGATCTTAATGACTCAAAGAGCCACAGTGGTGTGGTCACTTTCCTATAGCCAAACATCGTGCAGTGTGAAGTTAAGTGGGCCTTAGGAAGAGTTACTATGAACAAAGCTAGTGGAGGTGATGGAATTCCCACTGAGCTATTTCAAATCCTAAAAGATAATACTGTTAAAGTGTTGCACTCAATGTGCCAGCAAATTTGGAAAAATCATCAGTGGTCACAGACCTGGAAAATGTCAGCTTTTATTCCAACTCCAAATAAGGACATTGCATTCCATTGCCAAAGAATGTTCATATTACCACACAATTGGGCTCATTTCATGTGCTCTCAAGAAAATGCTCAAAATCCTTTAAGGTAAGCTTCAGCAGTACATGAACCAAGAAATTCCAGATGTACAAGCTGGATTTAGAAAAGGCAGAGGAGCAAGAGATCAGATTGGCAACATCACTGAATCATGGAAAAAGCAAGAGTAATCTGGAAAAACATCTATTTTGCTTCATTGACTATGCTAAAGCCTTTGACTGTAAGGATCACAACAAACTGGAAAGTTCTGAAAGAGATGGGAATATCAGGCCACCTTACTTGCCTCCTGAGAAACCTGTATGCAGGTCAAGAAACAACAGTTAGAACCAGACATGGAGCAATGGACTGTTTCAAAATTGGGAAAGGAGTATGCCATGACTGTAATATTGTCACCCTGCTTATTTACTTATATAGAGAGTACATCATGAGAAATGCTGGGCTGAATAAATCACATGCTTGAATCAAGATTACCAGGATAAATATCAATAACTACAGATATACAGATGATCCCACCTTAATTGCAGAAATTGAAGAGGAATTAAAGAGCCTCTTATTGAAGATGAAAAATGAGAGTCAAAAAGCTGGGTTAAAACTCAAGAGTAAGAAAACTAAGATCATGGCACCTGGTCCCATCACTTCATGGCAAATATATGGGGAAACAAAGGATACGGAGACAGACTTTATTTTCTTGGGCTCCAAAATCACTGCAGTGACTACAGCCACCAAATTAAAATACATTTGCTCCTTGGAAGAAGAGCTATGACAAACTCAGGCAGGGTATTAAAAAGCAGAGACATCACTTTGCCAACTTAGGTCCATATAAAAGTAAGTGTTAATCTTTCAGTTGTGTCCGACTCTTTGTGACCACATGGACTGTATCCTACTAGACTCCTTTTTCCATGAAATTTTTCAGCAAGAATACTGGAGTGGGTTGCCATTCCCTTCTCCAGGGTATCTTCCTGTCCCAGGGGACCAGACCCTGGTCTCCCACATTACAAGCAGATTATTTACCATATGAGCCACCTGGGAAGCCATATAGTCACAGTCATGGTTTTCCTGTGTGTGTATTAGTTGCTCAGTCATGTCCAACTCTTTGTGATGCCATGGACTGTGGCTCACTAGTCTTCCCGTCCATGGAATCTCCGGTCAAGAATGCTGGAGTCTATTGCCATTTCCTTCTCCAGGGTACCTTCCCGACCCAGTATCAAACTCAGGTTTCCTGCTTTGCAGGCAGATTTTTTACCATCTGAGCTACCAGGGAATCATGGTTTTTCCAGTAGTCATGTACAGATTTGAAAGTTAGATCATAGAGAAAGTTGAGCACCAAAGAATTAATGCTTTAGAATTTTGGTACTAAAGACTCTTAAGAGCCCCATGGAGAGCAAGGTGAAACAGGTCAATCCTAAAGGAAATCAATCCTGAATATTCATTGGAAGAACTGACGGTCAATCAGAAGCTCCAATACCATGTCCTCATGATGTGAAGAGCTGACTCACTGGAAAATACCCTGATGCTGGGAAAGACTGAGAGCAGAAAGAGAAAGGAATGACAAAGGATAAGTTAGCTGTATGGCCTCACTGACTTGATGGACATGAGTTTGAGCAAACTTTGGGAAATAATGAAGGACAGAATAGTGAAAGAAGGAATGTGAAGTCAAGTGGGCCTTAGTGGATCACTACGAACAAAGCTAGTGGAAGTGAAGGAATTCCAGTGGAGCTATTTTCAAATCCTGAAAGATGATGCTGTAAAAGTGCTGCACTCAATATGCCAGCAAATTTGGAAAACTCAGCAGTGGCCACAAGACTGGAAAATGTCAGTTTTCATTCCAATCCCAAAGAAAGTTAATACCTAAGACCGGTCAAACTACCACACAATTGCACTCATCTCACATGATATTAAAGTAATGCTTAAAATCCTCCAAGCCAGGCTTCAGCAGTACGTGAACTGTGAACTTCCAGATATTCAAGCTGGTTTTACAAAAGGCAGAGGAACCAGAGATCAAATTGCCAACATCTGCTGGATCATGGAAAAAGCAAGAGAGTTCCCAAAAAACATCTATTTTGGCTTTATTGACTATGCCAAAACTTTTGACTGTGTGGATCAAAATAAACTGTGGAAAATTCTGAAAGAGATGGGAATACCAGGCCACCTGACCTGCCTCTTGAGAAACCTATTTGCAGGTCAGGAAGCAACAGTTAGAACTGGACATGGGACAACAGACTGGTTCCAAATAGGCAAAGGGGTACATCAAGGCTGTATATTGTCACCCTGCTTATTTAACTTCTATGCAGAGTACATCATGAGAAACGCTGGGCTGGAAGAAGCACAAGCTGGAATCAAGATTGCTGGGAGAAATATCAATAACTTCAGATATGCAGATGACCACCCTTATGGCAGAAAGTGAAGAGGAACTCAAAAGCCTCTTGATGAAAGTGAAAGAGGAGAGTGGAAAAAACTGGCTTAAAGCTCAACATTCAGAAAACAAAGATCATGGTATCTGGTCCCATCACTTCATGGGAAATAGATGGGGAAACAGTGGAAACAGTGGCAGAGTTTATTTTGGGGGGCTCCAAAATCACTGGAGATGGTGACTGCAGCCATGAAATTAAAGGACAATTACTCCTTGGAAGGAAAGTTATGACCAACCTAGATAGCATAGTGAAAAGCAGAGACATTACTTTGCCAACAAAGTTCCGTCTAGTCAAGGATATGGTTTTTCCAGTGGTCATGTATGGACATGTAATTTGGACTGTAAAAAATGCTGAGTGCTGAAGAATTGATGCTTCTGAACTGTGGTGTTGGAGAAGACTTTTGAGAGTCCTTTCGATTGCAAGGAGATCCAACCAGGCCATTCTAAAGGAGATCAGTCCTGTATGTTCATTGGAAGGACTGATGCTAAAGCTGAAATGCCAATACTTTGGCCACCTCATGCAAAGAGTTAATTCATTGGAAAAGACTCTAATGCTGGGAGGGATTGTGAGGCAGGAGAAGAAGAGGACAACAGAGGATGAGATGGCTGGATGGCATCACCAACTCGATGGACATGAGTTTGAGTAAACTCTGGGAGTTGGTGATGGACAGGAAGGCCTGGCGTGCTGCGATTCATGGGGTTGCAAAGAGTTGGACACAACTGAGTGACTGAACTGAACTTAACTGAAGGACAGGGAAGCTTGATATGCTTCAGTCCATGGGTTTGCAAACAGTCAGACAGGACTTAAGGACTGAGCAACAACACAAGAACACAGAAGCTCATCATGAGATCACCTGAAGCCAGATTAAAGGATTGCAGGCTCTGCACACACCCTGATCCTTACCAACAATTCAGCCCTAAACTATTGCTATAAAACTCCTCACAAAATCTGCCCTAATGTGGAACACACATTTTTTGAATGCCTAAACCCAGTGTATCCACATTTGCTGGCAACACAATAAGACTCTTCTTTTCTACTTCACCAAAAACTGTCTCCAAGATTCAACAGTGGTGCACAGAAGTCAAGTTTTGGCATCAGACTTATAATTTATTCATTGTGACTTTCAAACTTGTGGGCTCTCTTTCATATATTTCTTTCAATTTGACCTTGAACTACAACTGTCCCCTATAGTGACAGTAGAGAATTGAGTTTGCGATGTTTAGGTTAATATGCAGCTCTAATCTTTGACATTATGGTAAGAAGTTTCCTGTATGATACTTTAATAGTTTTTCTTATGGAGGGAAAAAAAACTGGAATCCAATTTCTATCTATTCACTGACCTTCAGGATATCCATTAGGAGTTAAGCAATATATTGTTTTAGCAATAAATTAGGAGATAAGGGTAAGGTACTGTAGTTAAAAGTGAAAACCATGAGTGAGCAATAATTTCTTTCTATGGTTCACTCCTCCATATATCAGTCAAACACTAATTAACAAAAGCCATAGATTTACCTTGCTTGATGAAACAGTTCAATTAAAGTTCAGCTATAGTTTAAATGTAATGAACGGTTTAAGAGTGGAGACTTTGTGACAGGACATTATTTCAATATTAGAGGGAGATAAAGTAAAGCACAACAAATTCTCTGTCATAACAGGCTTATTCATAATAAATCCTTGGGAAATTTCATTTTGGTTTACCTGCATTCTTAATTAAGAGTGAATGAGCATGTTTTTCTAACAGATAGTATTGAAGTCACTCACTTTACTCCAATGATATTAGACTCTTAGAGATATGTTAACTTAGAATGTTCACAAGAAATATATAGTGATAACAATCATTCAATACTCATGTAAAAATATGTAGCATTTAGCAGTTCTATTTGCTTCATTGCTGATACAGATAATAAGGTCTCTCTCTCAAGAGTTAGTGATGGTGTGGAAAGCAGAAAGTCATAAAGAAGTAATAGGAAAAATTGTTGCTGTTCCTTAATATTGTACATACATAGAAAAGGAAAGTCCTACAGGGAGAAACACCAGTGTTGGAGTTTGCTACCTGCTACCTGGTAAGTTGCTTCTGTCGTGTCTAACTCTGTGCGACCCCAGAGATGGCAGTCCACTAGGCTCCCCTGTCCCTGGGATTCTCCAGGCAAGAACATTGGAGTGGGTTGCCATTTCCTTCTCTAATGTATGAAAGTGAAAAGTGAAAGTTAAGTCGCTCAGTCATGTCCAACTCCTAGTGACCCCATGGACTGCAGCCTACCAGGCTTCTCCATCCATGGGATTCTCCAGGCAAGAGTACTGGAGTGGGGTTTGGAGATGGAATATAAACAGAACTGTATCAACATTATGGAGAGCAGTAAATAGGAGAGAAGGAGGCAGAAATAGGAAAGAAAATTTCAGCAAATGTGCAAATGATTAGAGGAGACAACAGAGAACATGATAGCAGACTCAATTAATCCTTGTTCATAAAGAATTGCTTATTCACTCTTTTGTTTTTTGATAATTTTACTGACACTTTGCAATATCTATGTAAGGCATCTGTAAATGTTTTTATTTGTTATGTTATATTATGTATAATAGTGTATCATCACATGATATCTTGAAAATGAATTTATAAAATACTTGAAAATTCCCAAACATGAACCCCCCTCCCACCTCCCTCCCCATAACACCTCTGTGGGTCATCCTCATGCACCAGCCCCAAGCATGCTGTATCCTGCGTCAGACATAGACTGGCGATTCAATTCTTACATGATAGTATACATGTTAGAATGCCATACATGTTATGGGGAGGGAGGTGGGAGGGGGGTTCATGTTTGGGAACACATGTAAGAAAAAAAAATACTTGAAAATTAAATATTGAATAATTTCAATAACTGGCATCTTATGTACAATATTAAAACTATATGTTATTAGCAAAGCTTTGTGAAATAAAAGTTCAGAAAGCTAAGGTCTAATCATATCTTAAAAAGTTCAAAAACATGTCAGTATTATATTTTGCATTCTAGTAGGATCACTGAGTGGAGTAAGAGAGAAAAGAGAATAAAGGAAATATTCCTTGTTTGGGTAGATATGAAGCAAAATGGTTTTAGAAAAGCACCCATATTGCTCCTTAGAAAACAGAAAATAACTGCTACACCTCAGGAAACTTCTAGGAAAAATTCATCAGGTTGATCCATCTTCAGGTACATAAATCTCACTAAACATGGCAGTGAGGCTGATTAGTCAGAAAGTGTACTTGTCCTTCCCATCAGTGCTTTGGATATATTTCCAGTCCTCAATGCACTTTGATCATCTTATCTCAATATAAAATTCTTACTTATTATGAAAGATAGCTTCTATGGATACTGTATTAATTTCTGCTTTAAATTTTAAAACATTGATTGTTTCATGGACTCTGATTGAGATACACAGATCAGAACAAAGGCCAAACTAATCAACTATTTACTTACTGAAATATTTACGTGTGAAGGAAAATTAGGAAGATGTGAGGGAGTCCCTTATATGAATTTTAGGTGTCTATATGTGGAAGACCTCAGAAGAGCAGTATTCATTTATTTCCACTAAATCCCACACTTTTTCCTCCATTGTGTGATTTTTTTTCTGATAAAAATGATGTCAAATATTCTTAATAAACTTCACTTAAAGTATTGACAATAATATCCTTCAGAGAGGTTCTATAACTATTTGTAGATAGCAAACAGTAACACTTTCTATTTTTTAGTAACTGATGAAGGCTAATGTTTTCATTTAATCTAGAATTTAGATTCACTCAGCTTTGACATTTTGCTGAAGGATATTTAACTAGCCTTTGAGGATCATAGAATAATTCTGAGTGAGAGACTTTACAACAGAGCTGGCAATATGAGGCTCAAAAGGCAGAATAAATGCCTTTTTATAGACTCTCAGTTGTGTTAATTAAGGACTAATATAGTCTTTCAACTTCTTGAGAATAATACTTCTTACTATTTTGGACTGTGGTGTTGGGTTTTTCTTAATATCTGAACACTGAAAAATGTTGTGATATTTAGATAGTACTGTCTGTATCTTAAATTGTAAGTGTGATTTAGTCAAATTTAAACTTTTTAATGTGGGCTCTTCCCTCAGAAAGCCTCTTGAGGAAAGTGAAAGAGGAGAGTAAAAAAGTTGGCTTAAAACTCAACATTCAGAAAAATAAGATCATGGCATCTGGTCCCATCACTTCATGGCAAATACATGGGGAAACAATGGAAAGAGTGACAGACTTTATTTTGTTGGGCTCCAAAAATTACTGCAGATGGTGACTGTAGCCATGAAATTAAAAGAGGTTTCCTCCTTGGAAGAAAAGTTATGACCAATCTAGATAGCATATTAAAAAGCAGAGACAAAACTTTGCCGACTAAGGTCCGTTTACTCAAAGCTTTGTTTTTTCTGGTAGTCATGTGTGGATGTGAGAATTGACTGTTAAGAAAGCTGAGCACCAAAGAAATGATGAGTTTGAACTGTGGTGTTGGAGAAGACTCTTGAGAGTCCGTCACTTGGATGGCAAGGAGAGCTAACCAGTCCATCCTAAAGGAAATCAGTCCTGAGTATACATTGGAAGGACTGATGCTGAAGCTGAAACTCCGATACTTTGGACACCTGATGTGAAGTACTGACTCATTTGAAAAGAACATGATGCTTGGAGAGATTGAAGGCAAGAGGAGAAGGGGAGGACAGAGAATGAGATGGTTGGATGGCATTACTGACTCAATGGACATGAGTTTGAGTAAGGTCTGAGAGTTGGTGATGGAAAGGTAAGCCTGGTGTACTGCTGTCCATGGGGTTGCAAAGAGTAGGACACAACTGAGCGACTGAACTGAACTGGGCTGATTCCCTCAGAATGATCCTCAGAAAGAAATTATAGAGAATTGGTATAAATTCTTCCTTAAATGTTTGGTAGATTCAACATTGGACCCACCTGGACCTGGAGCTTTCTGTTTTCAAGCAATAATTATTGATTCAATTTCTTTAATAGATATAGATCTATCAGATTTTATATTCCTTCTTGTATAAATTATGGCAGAACATGTTGTTAAAGAAATCTGTCTGCTTCATCTTAGGTTTTCTAATTAGTTAAGATAGACTTGTTATAGTACTTTTTTGCTGGGAGCCAGCGTGAGGAATCCCACCCATGGCAAAGGTCATGAGAAAGGAGGCTTGACATACACAAAGGTGGGATCAAGCCTCAGGCGTCCCCCTGGACATCCTCGAGCATCTATCCCCAAAACTAGAGTCTGCCTACCTTAGTGCATTATGCTTTCACCTACAATGCTGACATTACAGGGGGCTATCCCCCACCACCTCTCTATGAAAAGGAGCTAACTTAGAGCTCCAGTTAATAAATCTCCTGGGCATAACAAGGGTGTTCCTGTCCACAGGCTCCTCTGACGGCTCTCTAACCTGCCTGACAGGTTTGTCCGGCCACATGTGATTGTTCACAACCTCCCAACCGTGAAAGGCATGAGATGCTCTAAACTTTCTAAAAGCAGATTCTTTTGAGAAGTTAGAAAATTATTAGTATAGTATTAGTGGGTTAGTTAGAATTTATACCAGTGGAGGGTTTCTGTGTTGAGCCAACATTTGCTGCTAAGCCTCCATATCTCTTGCCCCTTATACACACTAATTGATATAACTAGCATATAGGAGAAAAAAGTATTAACATTGATATTAATCACATTAGACCTTAGGCTAAGTAAATTATTTTCTTGATTATAGCCCACTGCACCTTTCCCCTGTATTAATGAAACTTTATCTGGTGCCTTTGGAGGGTGGTGCCTGACTTAAGAAAAATCACCTTTGGAGAAAATAAGTTTTCTGGTTGACTAATCATCATCAGAAAGGGTCATAAAATGTTGGAAGGCCTCTTGGCCATAAGATGATGTAAATCATCTGAAAACTTTCTATATTGGAAGGAATGCAGAAAGAAAGCATGGTTTCAATAAGGGTCAGGACTGCTGACCCTGCGTGACTTTGTATTTTCTGTTTATCACTATGTATAACTCAAAGTATAAAAGCGGACCTGGAAAATGAAGAAACGGGAACAATTCCTGAAAAGACTGGTTTCCCCCATGTCGTCTTTTCTCATTTTCTGGCTGAATTCCCATCTGGAGCGCAGAGGCTCATCGTGTCTACTTATTTGCCCTGGCTTCTAAAACCCATGCGAGAGGGAGCCCAAGGCGGGACACCCTCCGCTATTCAAGTGGGCGCCGGTGGCCTACGTAGATGGTGCAAACCTCTTGTCTCGCGGTTTTATTGGTTCTCTGCATAAACCAAGTTATTCAGCCTCTTTTCTCCACTAATTTTCCTACTAGACTATTCTTTTCTAATCTCTCTATATATCTTTAATTAAACAATTTTCCTCTAGACACGGACTCCATCCCCACCTCGAATTACCCTGGATCCACCCGGGCTGGACCCCAGCACTTTTTTATTGTTATTTTAATTTACATGGGAACTGTAGTGATGTAATATTTTATTTCTGATGTTAGTAACTGTGTTCTCATTTTCTCTCTCTCCTTAGTCTGGACAGAAGTTTATTGATTTTAGTAATCTCTACAAAGAAGCACCTTTGGTTTTGTTGATTTTCTCTATTGATTTCCTATTTTATTTTCATTTATTCTTGCTTTCATTTTTATTACTTACTCTGTTCTACTTCCTTTCTTTTTCTTTCTTTTTTTTTATTTGCCCAAACTAGAAGTTTTGGTGACTGATTTTAGATCTTTCTTCTTTTCTAATATATGTATTCAAAGCTATAAATTTCCTTCTAAGCACTATTTTCACTGTATCTCACAAACTTTGATAAATTGTTCACATTTGAATTTAGTTCAAAACCATTTAAAATTTCTCTTGAGAAGTCTTAATTGATCCATATGTTATTTAAATTTTGTTGTTTGTCTCTACTTGTTGCAAGATTTTCTAGTTATCTTTTTGTTATTGATATCTAGTTTAATTCCATTTTGGCCTGATAGGAGACAGTATGATTTTCCTCTGCTAGATACCCAAAGCAATTTATCTATAATATTTATTGTAGGAACCTTGTTGAGCTTCTGGTAAATCTCACAAAGTGGCAGAACCCCCGAGTGACTGGGGCCCTCTGGAGGTTTTAACTCATAGAATTATCCACACCTCAGTCTCAGTCTCAACAGAGTGTCAATTACAGCTAGGTTTTCTTACCATGACATAAGTTCTTCGGGAGTTTTCTGCTCCAATAAGTTGAGTCTGCTCCAATAAGCTGTGATTTCCTGTAATCACTTCTCTCTCCAATCTCAGTAGTGATTGCACTATTTCATCCCTTCTTTATAGTTCCAGAAAGAATTGTTAACTTTTTAGTCTGTTAAACTTTTTGTCAGAATGGAGCAGTGTTTTCCAAACTCTTTACATGTGGAGCAAGAAACAGGTCATATCTTCCTGATATTTCATTATTCCTTCTTTTGTCTTCTCTTTTTGAATCCATGTGTGTATGTGTGTGTGTGTGTGTTGTGAATAATTATTGCTAGATCATTTTTCATCTACTCTCATTCTTTATTTCTTTTTCTACTTTCCATTGAATACACAGAATTATCTTCACATTAACATCATAATTTCATTTTGAATCTACTAATTAACCCTATCTGTATCCATTTTTCTCTGTCAAATTCTAAATGCAGCAATTCTTATATCTTCCTCCTCAGAGGAAGTGTCTTAGTTATTTGTCACCTCCCCTACTTCATGTCTTGTGTGTATCTAGATCTAGAGATTTAGTTTAAGATTGTTATAAACATATTCTTTTGTTGTTTATGCAACTTTGCAAACACAATGCTTTCCTAAGTTCATTACTCATCTTTACATACCATTTATGTTTACATATCATTCTGAGTTGTTTTTCTACTGAATGGAGTTATTCTCGTAGACCACTTTTCAGGAAATAAAATTGTGCTTTACTATTCGGAGTCCATAAATTATTGTTTGTTTTTGCAGTCAAGATTATTTTTTGATATGTTATTTCTTAAAAAAAAAAAAGAAAATTGTCTTTTATTTTCATGTATCATAGTGACTTTTTTGAGGAGTCTTTTTATAATCTTATGCATTTTTAGGTTTACAATATAAGAATGTGCACTGTATCCATTTACTTTTGGGGAGACATGCCAATTTTACTCTAATTATTACAATGTTAAAATATTTTGGTTTCTTTTATCATTCCTTCCCTTGTGATTATCCTTAAATTTCACCCATGTGATATTTACCAATCTGTGTGCCCAGAGTTTTGGCTTTTCATGTTTTAACAGTTATTTCCTTTAAAAACAAACAAACAAAAAAAATCCCCTTTGTTTACTTATTTCTCTGCACTTTGGTGATATCTATTCAAAAAATGTCAATGTTTCTATTTCTATGACAGGCCATTATTTTAACTTTTCATCTTTTTCAGCTTTCCTGATGCCTCTTGCCTGACTACATGAGTTTGAATAAATGAGAATTAATTTGAATATTTTGTAACATCATCCTTTTGAGAAAATCTTTTATTGTACCATTTAAAAATTTTACTAAATTTCTAACTCTTCTGTTTTTGATACGAATTTTTTTAAATATATTTACTGGGGAGGGTAAATATCACGAACCTCATTCCATAGTTCATCAGGCACTCTATCTATCAAATCTAGGTCCTTAAATCTATTTCTCACTTCCACTATATAATCATAAGGGATTTGATTTAGGTCATACCTGAATGGTCTAGAGGTTTCCCCTACTTTCTTCAATTTAAGTCTGAATTTGGCAATAAGGAGTTCATGATCTGAGCCACAGTCAGCTCCTGGTCTTGTTTTTGTTGACTGTATAGAGCTTCTCCATCTTTGGCTGCAAAGAATATAATCAATCTGAATTTGGTGTTTACCATATGGTGATGTCCATGTGTAGAGTCTTCTCTTGTGTTGTTGGAAGAGGGTGTTTGCTATGACCAGTGCATTTTCTTGGCAAAACGCTATAAGTCTTTGCTCTGCTTCATTATGCATTCCAAGGCCAAATTTTCCTGTTACTCCAGGTGTTTCTTGACTTCCTACTTTTGCATTCCAGTCCCCTATAATGAAAAGGACATCTCTTTTGGGTGTTAGTTCTAAAAGGTCTTGTAGGTCTTCATAGAACTGTTCAACTTCAGCTTCTTCAGAGTTACTTGTTGGGGCCTAGACTTGGATAACTGTGATATTGAATGGTTTGCCTTGGAGATAACAGAGATCATTCTGTCATTTCTGAGATTACATCTAAGTACTGCATTTTGGACTCTTTTGTTGACCATGATGGCTACTCCATTTATTCTGAGGGATTCCTGCCCGCATTAGTAGATATAATGGTCATCTGAATTAAATTCACCCATTCCAGTCCATCTTAGTTCGCTGATTCCTAGAATGTTGACGTTCAACCTTGCCATCTCTTGTTTGACCACTTCCAATTTGCCTTGATTCATGGACTTGACATTCCAGGTTCCTATGCAATATTGCTCTTTACAGCATCGGATCTTGCTTCTATCACCAGTCACATCCAGAACTGGGTATTGTTTTTGCTTTGGCTCCATTGCTTCATTCTTTCTGGAGTTATTTCCCCACTGATCTCCAGTAGCATATTGGGCACCTAATGACCTGGGGAGTCCATCTTTTGGTATCCTATCATTTTGCCTTTTCACACTGCTCATGGGGTTCTCAAGGCAAGAATACTGAAGTGGCTTGCTGTTCCTTTCTCTAGTGGACCACGATCTGTCAGGAGACAGGGATCAAGACCATACCCATGGAAAAGTAATGCAAAAAAGCAAAATGGCTGTCTGGGGAGGCCTTACAAATGGCTGTGAAAAGAAGAGAGGTGAAAAGAAAAGGAGAAAAGGAAAGATATAAGCATCTGAATGCAGAATTCCAAAGAATAGCAAGAAGAGATAAGAAGGCCTTCTTCAGTGATCAATGCAAAGAAATAGAGGAAAACAGCAGAATGGGAAAGACTAGAGATGTCTTCAAGAAAATTAGAGATACCAAGAGAATATTTCATGCAAAGATGGGCTTGATAAAGGACAGAAATGGTATGGAACTAACAGAAGCAGAAGATATTAAGAAGAGGTGGCAAAACACACAGAAGAACTGTACAAAACAGATGTTCATGACCCAGATAATCATGATGATATGATCACTAATCTAGAGTCAGACATCTTGGAATGTGAAGCCAAGTGCGCCTTAGAAAGTATCACTATGAACAAAGCTAGTGGAGGTGATGAAATTCCAGTTGAGCTGTTTCAAATCCTGAAAGATGATGCTGTGCAAGTGCTGCACTCAATATGCCAGCAAATTTGGAAAACTCAGCAGTGGCCACAGGACTGAAAAATGTCGGTTTTCATTCCAATTCCAAAGAAAGGCAATGTCAAAGAATGCTCAAACTACCGCACAATTGCACTCATCTCAGACGTTAGTAAAGTAATGCTCAAAATTCTCCAAGCTTGGCTTCAGCAATACGTGAACTATGAACTCCCTGATGTTCAAGGTGGTTTTAGAAAAGGCAGAGGAACCAGAGATCAAATTGCCAACATCTGCTGGATCATGGAAAAAGCAAGAGAGTTCCAGAAAAACATCTATTTCTGCTTTGTTGACTATGCCAAAGCTTTTGACTGTGTGGATCATAATAAACTGAAAAATTCTGAAAGAGATGGGCATACCAGACCACCTATCCTGCCTCTTGAGAAATCTGTATGCAGGTCAGGAAGCAACAATTAGAACGGACATGGAACAACAGACTGTTTCCAAATAGGAAAAGGAGTATGTCAAGGCTGTATACAGTCACTCTGTATATTATTTAACTGCATGTTATTTAACTTCTATGCAGAGAACATCATGAGAAACGCTGGGCTGGAAGAAACACAAGCTGGAATCAATATTGCTGGGAGAAATATCAATAAACTCAGATATGCAGATGACACCACCCTTATGGCAGAAAGTGAAGAGGAGCTAAAAAGCCTCTTGATGAAAGTGAAAGAGAAGAGTGAAAAAGTTGGCTTAAATTTCAACATTCAAAAAACGAAGATCATGGCATCTGGTCCCATCACTTCCTGGGAAATAGATGGGGTAACAGTGGAAACAGTGTCAGACTTTATTTTTGGGGGCTCCAAAATCACTGCAGATGGTGACTGCAGCCATGAAATTTAAAGACGCTTACTCCTTGGAGGAAAAGGTATGAGCAACCTAGATAGTATATTCAAAAGTAGAGACATTACTTTGCCAACTAAGGTCCGTCTAGTCAAGGCTATGGTTTTACCTTTGGTCATGTATGGATGTGAAAGTTGGACTGGGAAGAAGGCTGAGTGCTGAAGAATTGATGCTTTTGAACTGTGGATTTTGGAGAAGACTCTTGAGAGTCCCTTGGACTGCAAGGAGATCCAACCAGTCCATTCTGAAGGAGATTAACCTTGGGATTTCTTTGGAAGGGATGATGCTAAAGCTGAAACTCCAGTACTTTGGCCACCTCATGGGAAGAGTTGACTCTTTGGAAAAGACTCTGTTGCTGGGAGGGATTGGGGGCAGGAGGAGAAGGGCATGACAGAGGATGAGATGGCTGGATGGCATCACTGACTCGATGGACGTGAGTCTGAGTGAACTCCAGGAGTTGGTGGTGGACAGGGAGGCCTGGTGTGCTGTGATTCATGGGGTCGCATATAGTCGGAAACGACTGAGCTACTGAACTGAACTGACTGGGGAGGGTGGAGGAGAGTTCATTTTCTTTATAAGTCCTAAGTCTTCCCATTTTATTAAACATTTAGTCTCATTGTCTTAAAAATAAATGCCTGCATTTGTTCTCAGTGAGCCTCACAATATTTTTCTTTTGATAAATTAATTTCATATTTTCATGTTTTAACTGATATGTTTTATGCTTCTTTGCTTTAAATGCACAACTTTCTACATTTGATTGTTAACTTACCTTCCCGCTTCCCACTCTGTCTTTGTCTTACTTTCACTGAGCTGTCCTTGCTTTTCTCTATTTCTCTCTCTGATCTGTGTCCTTGTCTCGAAGTTTGGTAGTTATATTATGATTTTTTTAATTCTCCTAGTGTTTGTTGTCTTCTCTTTAACTGATTTATACAAATTGTAATTTCCTTGGTAATGTAGCTGTACTACATATATTGCTGATTTCAGTCAAACAGCTTCATTTCCTACACATTTTCCTTCACCTCAGAGTTATAATTTTCTGAAAATCTCTAATTTCTATTTTTCTTTCTACAAGTTTATGGTTTATGTTTTCCTGCTATGTTTAGACCAATATTCAATTTTCCTTTTAATATACATCCTCTGCTCCAATAAAAATATTAATCTCTTATAAATGGTCCTTTATATTATTTATCATTATTTTAATCATTTTATGACCTTCTATTTATTGTGAAATTAGTTATTTTGTTTTCTCTACTTTTTTTTAAACTTTGAGTCTTGTAGTTTAATTGTTTTCATTCAGTTCTAATAGTTGAGCAATTATTTTTGCCATTTAATGTACAAACTTCATGTATTTTCTGTTTTGTGGAAATATTATAAAATTCTAGAATGATGCCTTTGTTACTGTTTTTTTCATGCAGCAATCATTTATATCTTAAGTTTGTAAATTCAATATATAACCTAGTGATTTAAAAATTTCATCAGAAACTTTCGTGTATATATTATGCATATATGTGTACATATACATATATTTATGTATACATGGGCCTTCCCTGGTGGCTCAGCAGTACAGAATCCTTCTGTCAATGCAGGAGATGCAGGTTCATCCCTGGGTGGGAAGTTCCCCTGGAGAAGGAAATGGCAACCTACTCCAGTATTCTTACTGTAAATCCCATGAACAAAGGAGCCTGGCGGGCTATAGTCCACAGGGTCAGAGGAGTTGGAAATAATTTAGACACTAAACGATTTAGAGACTGAACCACCACCATCATGCATATATATACATATGCACATGCATATACATATATAATCTCCTCCCTGGAATGGATACAATATGACAAGAGAAGCCGCAAAGATTATTTAAAAATTTATTCTCTTAGAAGAAATTTCTTCTCTTAGAAATGCTATGCTTTGTGTACTAAATCACCACAGTTGTGTCCAACTTTGTGACCCCATGGACTGTAGCCTGCCAGGCTTCTCTGTCCACAGGATTCTCCAGATGGGAATACTAGAGAAGGTAGCCATTTCCTTCCCCAGGGGATCTTCTCTACTCAAGGATCAAACCTAGGTCTCCTGCACTGAAGGCAAACTCTTTACCACCTGAACCACCCTACTGTGTCTCAATATCTATTATTCAATCTCCAGTCTGTTCTCTCAGCTTTTCCATATATGTGGGGTTTTAAGATTCTTTTCTTTCAATTAATCTTTTAGAATACTAATTTAGGTCACAACAGTTCATATTCTTTGTGTTTTACTTTGCCTCATGTTGTGAATGTTTGAAAAATAACTTTTATATCTATATATTTTTTTCTGTATATTTTTTCAAATATACTCTAAATCTCTAAATAAAAGTTGTTCCCAAGATTGATGCTTACTTTTTCTTGTTGCTGTTTTTGTTGAAATTCTCTTTAGTAATCCCCCCCCCTTTTTTTTAAGTCACTGTGACTCTTTCCTCAGTTTACTAATTCTTATTTATCTTGATTATGGTCTCATTATGTCGAGTTACTTGGGTATCACAGGAAATGCCCAACAATCTTGAGTGACAAGCACTAAAGGTTTTGGTTCTGACTGTTCCCAGGCAATCAAATTGCATAACTAAGACCCCATCCTTTCTCAACCCTTTTATCCCTCTACAGAAGGACAAAGAGATGTAGTCTACACTTCCGGGCGTCCCTGAGCACACATCAGGGAGCAGTCCCCAACACCTATAGAACCTGTGGGAAATTTTTATCTGGTGCTATCCTATCCTACAGGCCATTGATAAGTCCATCTTTTAATGACAGTAGCAGTTCACTTGGCCTTATGATGCTAATGTTTCCTTTTGTCAGGGGAGTTTGCAATTTCCTTGGTTCTGTCTCATTGCAATAAAAATTTGAAGCAATGCTCAGACCAGTGTTACAATCCCATGTAATTTTCTCGGATAGACCAGTGTTACAGCCCCGTGTTATAGCTTAGTTTTATTTAGAAAGCAAAAGAAAATACATCCTCAAGGCATGAGGCCGGGCTGACCCAAAAGACAGGAAGAGAAGAGAAATCCCCAGATGGATTTTGGTTCCTCTTTTTATGTTTTTTCTCCTCCCCCTGAGCCTGTCCTATGTAAATTGGTCTAGCCAGGAGGGCTGTTTGCTTTACCTGAAGTTCTTACTCTAGTCCTGGACCTTCCTTTGTTCTATTTTCACAGTCTGTCCCTTCTATGTCTTTTAACCACTACCATTCTGGACTCCTTTTTCCTATTCTAAATTCCTAACATTTCCCCCTCAAGAGATGGGAGGCCCAATTCTTTGGGAATAGGGGCATCAAGAACTCTCTGGCTACTTCCTGCTGAACTGGGACAGTAAGGGGCATTGGGCCACCCCCTCTTGCTAGCTTTAAGACTTGGAGTCCTTATAGCAGTGCCCATCTAAGGGTGAATGATATTTTCTATGGTCGCCTGTAGTTTTATATATCTTTGTTGAACTGGCAGTATATGTTGTAGCTTGTTGACCTGGGCAGAGAAAAAAAGGGTTAGACAATTGATAATACATGGAACAATTATAAGCAGCATCAATATGGTGATAACAGGGATTACTAAGTGCATTAGCCAACTCCACTTTCTCCTTTGCCAGCAGAAGGATCCCCCAAAGAAAGACTGTAGCCACACCAAGAACTCTCCAGCTCATTCTTTGAGATCTTATAAGATCTGAATGTTTTTCTTGAGAACTATGAGATTTTCTTTAATTTAGCTGGAGGCATTAACCCAGAAACAACACATCTCATTAAAGATGGCTCAAGTCCCTCCTTATTCAGGGATCAGGAGATCTATCTCCTGTTTGTTTTGGAGTACAACTGCAGCCAAACTACGTTGGCTCTTCAGAGCTATCCTGAGAAATATTATCCCCAGAAACTAAATTTTGGGGGTGTTCATTAGAGGCACTCATTTGTAGTTCTGAATAGGTATCTGAGATCTCCCAGGGGTTCACAGGTGGATTGAGTATCCTCTTCTGTTTTCTTCCATGGCTTGACTCATGAGTCGTGAATCCAGGATTCATGTCATACAAACTTGACTGCTGTGGGGGTAGAAAGTATTACAGTTTAGGGTTGCTTCCATGTGGGCTGGAATTGAGCCTTTGGGGACCCATCTTTCCAGTACTTTTAATTAGGACTTGAGTCTCTGGAACATATAATGGTTGCTGTTTAGAATCTTTTGGGTCCTGGTTGATACTCCACAAGTGTACATCTTGTTGGAATTGCCCAATGGCCATGGTATAAGACCAGAGGGTCTGAGCCTCTGAATCTAAGAAGAGGTCATTGACATAAACAAAAGATCTCCCACATAGCATCTCATAAGGACTAAGACCAACCTGTTCCTTAGGTGCAATACAGGTGTGGAGGATAGTTATTGGTAAAGCCTCCTTCTATCCCAGGGAGGTCTCCTGGATTATCTTTTTTATTGTTGATTTTAAGAATTGTTTGGCTCTTTCTACTTTTCCTCAAGACTGATGCCTTGGGGCACAATGGAGATAATAAGTAGTGTCCAATGCTTTAGAGACCCCTTCGGTGACCTTATAAGTAAATGATGTCCCATTGTCACTTTGTAATAACCTGGGCAAACCAAATCTTGGAATGATTTCATGGAGCAGTTTTTTTTAACCACCTCCTCAGCCTTCTCAGTCCAGGTAGGAAAGCCTTCAGTCCATCCTGTGCATGTATCTATCATGACTAATAACTATTTATACTCTTGAGAAACTAGCATCTGGATGAAGTCCATCTTCCATTCCGCTCCTGGGTAGATCCCACGTAATTGGTTACCCTGAGCCAGCTGGGGTCTTTGAACTCCCTGGAGGTTGTTTAATTGGCATGTGGGACAGGAGACGACCACTTACCTTATAGTTGTTTGGAGGCCTGTTCCTCTGAAGCACCTTTCTAGTAATCTTTGGAGGGCTTTCTCCCCTAAATGAGTGGTTAAATGTAAGGAGTTAATCAACTTCTATGGTAGGTTCCCAAGCAGAAAAAGGAGTCTCTCCTTTTGGAACCACCCCATGTGATCTCTTGAAAGCCTTCACTCTTAGCTTTAAGAGTCTCACCTTTAGTATATGCAAGAATTTCTGGAAAATTAGCCTGTGGAACTAAGGTGGCAACCCCTATTAGGTCTTTGTTCTGTAATGCTGCTCTCTTTGCTGCCTTATCAACTGCTTGTCCCCTCGTGCCACTTCCATGCCCCTTTTTTGGTGTCCTTTACAGTGGGAGTGGAGAAGGCAATGGCACCTCACTCCAGTACTCTTGCCTGGAAAATCCCATGGACGGAGGAGCCTGGAGGGCTGCAGTCCATGGGGTCGCTGAGGGTTGGACACGACTGAGCAACTTCATTTTCATTTTTTACTTGCATGCATTGGAGAAGGAAATGGCAACCTACTCCAGTGTTCTTGCCTGGAGAATCCCAGGGATAGGGGAGCCTGATGGGCTGGCATCTATGGGGTCGCACAGAGTCAGACACAACTGAATTGACATAGCAGTAGCAGCAACAGTGGGAGACTGAAACCTTGGTGGGCAGATGTTCTGCCCCTAAAGCCTAAGGATTCGATCACCATATTTGATGGGGACCCTCAGGGGGTCAAGTGGTCACTTTCTTTCCAAATAGCAGCATGTGCACGTAGCACCAGAAAGGAATACTTGGAGTAAATGTAAATGGCTATTCTTTTTTCTTTTCCCAGCTCTAAAGCTTGAGTTAGGGCTATGAGCTCAGCTAATTGGGCTGAAGTAACCTGGTGGCAAAGGTTTAGCTTGTATGATTTCAAAACTGGAGACTACTGCATATCCAGCTCTTATGCCTCCATCCAAGACAAAGCAGCTTCCCTCAGTGTACCAGATTTCCTCAGGATTGGTTAGAGGATATTCTGACAATCCCTCTTAAGGTTTTGTCCAATTGTCCAAGGTTTCTAGGCAAGAGTTAAAGGGGTGAGAGCCCTCAAGTGTAGGCAGCAGGGTGGCTGGGTCAAGAACCTCACAGAGGAATATAGTCAGGCCTGGATTCTCCATCAGCACTATTTCATATCTGAGGATTCTTTGATCAAACATCCATAAATGTCCTTTCCCATTTAAGAGTTGTTTCACTTGGTGGCTGGTAAAAATAGTTATTTTTCCCAGCACAGAGAGCTTTAAATCATCTTCTATCAAGATTGCAATAGCTGCAAGATTTCGAAGGCTGGGAGGCTAGCCTCAGGTGGTTGGGTCGAGCCTCTTGGATAAGTAAGCTACAGGCTGAGGCTCAGGTCCCAATCTTTGAGTTAACACACCCAAGACTATTTCTTCTTTTTCGTGGACATAAAGTTGGAATGCTTTTTTTGGCTCTGGCAACCTCAAGGCAGGTGCTTGAGTTAAAGCTTGTTTTAGTTTAGCCTCCACCTTCTTTTGAGGAGTTCCCCGCATCAGTGGGACTGAATCATCGCATCCTTTCAAGCTTTCATATAAGGGCAATCAGACCATAGCTTGGTATCCAGATTCTACAATACCCAGTTAGCCCCAGGAAATCTTGCAGTTGTTTTTATGTCCTGGGGGAGGGCAACTGGAGGGTTCCTTGCACTCAATCAGAGGACAGCCTCCTGGATGCATGTGTAAACCAAACTCCCAGGTAAGTGAACTTTGTCTCAACCATCTGTGCCTTAGCACAGGAGACTTTATATCACCTATCTGCCAAAAAGTTTAGAACCTGAATTGCATGTTGTTGGGCATTTTTCTCATCTGGAGAGCAGATTAGTAGGTCACCTACATATTTTAATATTTTCCCATTAGGTATGGGTCCAGATTTAGGAGATGCCAGCTAATAGCCTGCCCAAACAAGTGGGGGCTATCTCTGAACCCCTAAGGTAATACTGTCCAAGTCATCTGTTGGTGTCTTTCTCCTGGAGCCTCCCACTCAAAGGCAAAAAGATATTGTGATTCTTTAGCCAGTGATATGCAAAAGAATGCATGTTTGAGATCCAAGACTGTAACCCACCTGGCACTGGGTGGGGGAGGATTTCTCCTAAGATTACATAGGGATTGGGTTCTGTGGAATGGTGGGGGACTACAGCTTCATTTATGATCCAGAGATCTTGAACCATTCACCAGGTCCTGTCCTTTTTCTTTGCAGGGTGGATCGGGGTGTTACATGGTGAATTGGTGGGGACCAACAGCCCACAGGCAAAGAATTTATTTATTAGAAGCTATAGTCCTTCCCAAGCTTCTCTTCTGAGGGGATATCGTTTCTGGTTTGGAAACCGAGTGGGATCTTGGAGGACAATGGTGACTGTTTCAGCTTGGTAGGCTCATCCAGGAGTCCCCTGGTCCCACACCTGGGGGTTAATTTTGTCCTCCCATAGTTTTTGACCCCTCCCTATTGGAGAGGGTGTAATGGGTTCCTCTGTAGTAACCAGAAGCTGTAGGGCTCTAGGAGCTAAAAAGCTTCCCATCACAAGGGTGGTCCCCAGTTTAGTGAGTATATCTCTTCCCAATAAGGCAGTAGGATACTCAGGGACCACCGGAAAAAGGTGGGAAAATATTTGTCCATCCCAGCAACAAAGAAGTGCTCAGTGAATCTTTTAGTAATTGCTTTTCATGTAGCACCCAAACTGGTACAGGTTTGGGAGGAGAAAGCTTAGGATTAGGAGGTCAGAACAAAGTAGGCAGCCCTTGTGTTAACCAAGAAATTCTTGGACCTACCTGACACATCCAGTTGCACCCTTGGATCCAGCCCTGTGATGGTTATCTGTGACAGGAGGGCTGGCTGTAGTGGGCTGCTTCAGTCCTGTTTAGCCACCATGAAGGAAGGCTTGGCACTTGACCTTAAGGCTCTTGAGTCCCAAGGGCAGAGTGCTGCCCAATGTCCTAATTGATGGCATTTGTAGCAATCTGTTTTAGGAGACTTATCATGGTTTGCACACTTTTTGGCCAAATGTCCTGCCTGTCTACAGATTAGGCATTTGTCTCATGCCTTGTCCTTCAAGGACTCAGGGTTTGCCATAGGGCTTCCCTGGAGGGCGGCCAGCATCTGGGCATGCCTTATCTCTTTCCTTTCTCTCTTTCCTTGGCCTTGGCCTCCCTCTCCTATTCTCTGTTATAAAAAAATATTGGTGGCTGTCTGTAATGTCCTTGGTTCTGCCTCATCATAGCAAAAATTTGAAGCGACAGACAGACCAGTGTTACAGCCCCATGTAATTTCCTTGGACGGACCAGTGTCACAGCTCCATGTTACAACCCAGTTTTATTTAGAAAGTAAAGGAAAATACACCCTTGCGTGTAATAAGGATGGGCTGACATAAAAGACCAGTAGGTAAGAGAAGTCCTCGGCCCAATTTTGACTCCTTTATACACACACACACACACACACACACACACACACACACATATATATATAAAATGTTTTTTCTTCTCCTCCTGAGCCTACCCCATGTAAATTGGGTTAACCAAGAAAGCTGTTTATTTTACCTGAAGCTCTCATTTGGACCTTCCTTTGTTCTATTTTTATGAACTTTTCCCTTCTTTGTCTTTTAACCACCACCATTTTGGACTCCTTTTTCCTGTTCTAGCTACCTAATACTTTAGTCTTTAAACTTTCTTGGTTATGTCCCTATAGATATAAAAAAATGTTATTAATAATATTAAAATATATAAGTAAATGGAAATAAACATATTTTGTTTCATTGTTACTAAGTAACTTGAATGAAAAAAACTTTCAAAAATAAATAGTACCTCTCAGCTGGAATCACCACACTGCTAAGTTTTTGTGGATAAAATTGTGATGCTGCCATATAAACACTTAATTTGCTTGCCAAATCAGTTTGTTTACCACTCTATTACATTGTTTACCACGTTCTGAATGCATATATACATGTATGTATTCGGTGTGTATGGGCTTCTCAGGTGGCTCAGTGTAAAGAATCTGCCTGAAATGCAGACGACGTGGGTTCGATCCCTGGGTCAGGAAGATCCCCTGGAGAAGGAAATGGCAACCCACTCTAGTTTTCTTGAAGCTAAAACTCCAGTACTTTGGCCACCTCATGCGAAGAGTTGACTCAACGGAAAAGACTGTGATACTGGGAGGGATTGGGGGCAGGAGGAGAAGGGGACGACAGAGGATGAGATGGCTGGATGGCATCACTGACTCGATGCATGCAAGTCTGAGTGAACTCCGGGAGTTGGTGATGGACAGGGAGGCCTGGCATACTGCTATGCATGGGGTTGCAAAAAGTCAGACACGACTGAGCGACTGAACTGAACTGAACTGAACTGAACTGAACCAGTTACAGGCAGTTACTAGCACTGCAAATTTCTGAGTCTATGATATTAACCTTCCCTGGTGGCTAAGAGGTTAAAGCACCTGCCTCTAATGCAGGAGACCTGGGTTCAATTACCCTGGAGAAGGAAATGGTAACCCATTCCAGTATTCTTGCCTAGAGAATCCCTTGGATGGAGGACCCTGGTGGGCTACAGTCCATGGAGTCTATGATATTAGTTAGGAAAATTTTGGAATCCTGGTCAAATAACTAAAAGAAATCCCTGAGCAATTAGATGTCTATGGAAGGCTTCAAAAAAACTTCTGATATATCTGAGGTTTCTGGTAAGTCATGTAGTTTTGCAGGCCTATGGGCATGTTGAAAAGGGAACTGACATGCTCAATCTTACACTCTTGTCTGACTTTCTTACTGATTTTGTGTACATGCACAAGTGAGAAGTGAATGTTAAAGAACTGTCAGCATCCAGAATGTGCCTCCTCACACACACAGTACCTGTCAACAAAAGATGGAATTTAATGATTTAAAATGGTTAAGGAAAATATTGTGAACAATCTTTTGTTGATAAGTAAGCTAACGAAACAGAGATTTCAGTGGCAGCATGCTACATGAAATAGAGATAGAATACGCCCCCCCCCAAAAAAAAAGGGTTCAGAAGAGTGACTAAACATGCAAATAGCTATAACAACAAACTCTGGCAGTCTTATCCATTTTATAATTTCTTAAATATCTTTTTATAACATCTTAAATATCCAATTTTCAAATCAAGACACAAATCAACAGCAGAAGAAAAAAATAATAAAATTATGCAGTGCAGCTAAATTGTGAAAAGCCAGTGTGTGTATATATATATAAACTAAGGCAAAGAGAACATAATTAATGAAGAAACTTACATTGTTCCTAAGCAAAGAGAAACACTATAATAAAAGATGTTATTGCTCCAAAAATTGATAAAAAATTTTAACAAAATCTCATTTATAACAGTCTCAGAAATCCTAAGGTAACAATTTACTGCAAAAGTAATCTGAAGGACAAACAAACAAACAAAAAACCAGAAGAAGGAACAATAATTAAGAATAATGTGGATTTTTTTATCAGAAATGAAAACTTACTGTTAAACCAAAGAGATTCATACAATATAGTGTTCACCTAGAATGTGCAAGTAGATCAAAACTGTTTCAGTGTCCAGAAATCAAACTGAACATACAGCAATATCAGTTCAGTTCATTCGCTCAGTCCTGTCCGACTCTTTGCAGCCTCATGAACTGCAGCACGCCAAGCCTCCCTGTTCATCACCAACTCCTGGAGTTTGTTCAAATTCATGTCCACTGAGTCGGTGATGCCATCCAACCATCTCATCTTCTGTCGTCCCCTTCTCCTCCTTCCTTCAGTCTTTCCCAGCATCAGGGTCTTTTCAAATGAGTCAGTGCTTCACTTGGGTGGCCAAAGTATTGGAGTTTCAGCTTCAACATCTGTCCTTCCAGTGCATATTCAGGACTGATTTCCTTTAGGATGGACTGTTTGGATCTCTGTGCAGTCCAAGGGATACAGCAATATAGCATGTAAGAAATGGAGTGCTGTGTGCCGTGCTTAGTCTCTCGGTTGTTTCTGACTCTTTTTGACCCATGGACTATAGCCTGTCAGGCTATCCATGGAGATTCTCTAGGCAAGATTCTCTAGGCAAGAATACTGGAGTGGGTTGCCATTCCCTTCTCCAGGGGATCTTCCTAACCCAGGGATCGAATCCAGGTGTTTCACATTTCAGGCGGATTCTTTACCGTTTGAGCCACCAGGGAAGCCCTGAGAAGTGGAGTATTTCCTGCCATTCCAGTAAACAAAGATGTCAAGGCCTTCAGAGAATCTCGCCCTTCAAGTGTGAATTCTTGAGCCCTAAGGTCACTTGGAAAGAAGAATACCTACACAATCTGGCAGCCACAACACTGCAGCCACTCCCTTTGTTGAGCATTCAAGAATTCAGGATGTGAAATATGCAGGATACTAGCCCCAGACAGTTGAGAAGCCTATGAAAGGAATGGTATTAGTGAACCCAGAATTTAGAATCTTCCCATACATAGAAAAGTGCTAAATTCCTTAACTTCGAATATTTGCTTTTCTTTAATTAAAAATAATCTTTAAAAATTCAGATTCCTTGCCTTTGTTGCAAAACTTCTCTTAATCTGGATCCTTCCCTCACCTGCTTGGAGCAGTTCCCATAGGGTTACTTGAGATGCTTTTTTCTGGGCTTGAAGTCGCAAAAATTCCAACCAAATAAAATATAACTCTCAACTTTTAGGTTGTCAGTATTTTTTAAGTTGACACATGTATTGTGTTGTATTTCAAGATGGTAAATATAAAATAAATCAGTCAAATATTGTGGGAATTGATTAGTATGGATTTGAAAAAAGCATATCAGTTGCATAAATTAATTATACCTTATAAATTGAGATAAAATAGATAATAATGTATTTTTAATAGTAAGGAATTATTAAGTACAAAGATTATACTATAAAGAATGGATTAAAGAAAGACATTATGAGAATAAAACAGCATTTAAAAAAATAAAGAAAAAACATATGTGACTTCCAAAATTTAAAAAAAAAAAAATATTTGGTGAAAATACTAAATAAATAGAAAATAAATAAATGGAAAGATACTTTCCATGCTCATGAACTGGAAGTTTTAACATTGTTAAGATGCCAATACTCTCCGAAGTTTTTGCTTAAATGCCAAAGACGATCTTCAAATTGATACGGAATTGCAAGAGGCCCCAAATAGTCAAATTATGCTTGAAAAAGAACAAACTTGAAGGACAAACTTCCTGACTTCAAGTGTTACTACAAAAATTAAGAGGATATGGTACTTATATAAGGACATATATAGAGCAATGAAATAGAACAGAAATCCCAGAAATAAATTCTCACATATGGTCAAATGATTATTGACAAGAATACCAAGACTATTCAACAGGTAAAGGGGATTCTTTTCAACAAATGGTGCTAAGAAAACTGAATACCGATTTTCAAAATAATGAATTTAGACCATTACTTCACACCATGTCTAAAAACATACCTCAAATGAATCAAAACTTAAAAACTGAAAGTATAAAACCCTTGCAACAAAAAACGTGGGAGGGGTGGGGGGAATTCAGGACATGGCTCTGACAACAATTTAATGGATGTGAGACAAAAATCCCAGACAACAAAATAAAAAGTAAATAAATTAGACTTCAACAAAAATAAGAACTTTTGTGCATCAAAAGATACTATAAGAAAATTAAAAGGCATTCTACTAACTAGGAGAAAATATGTACAAATCACATGTATGAAAAGAAGGTAAAATCCAGAGTATATAAAAACTTCAAATTCAATGACAATAAAAATAAAACTAAACAAATAAAATAAGATAAAAAATAGGCAAAGCGTTTGTGTAGAAATTTTGTACAGAAGATATACAAATAGCAACCACATGAAAAGATGCTCAACATCACTAGTCATCAGGGAAATGCAAATAAAAAATAAAAATCACAGTGAAATTCCATTTTATACCCATTAGAGTGCTATTAAGGGGTGCCCCATGTGGCACAGTGATAAAGAATATGCTTGCCAATGCAGGAGAGGCTGGAAATGCAGATTGGGTTCCTGGGTAGGGAAGATCCCCTGGAGAAGGAAATGGAAACCTGTTGCAGTATTCCTGCTTGGAAAATTCCACAGAAAGAGGAGCCTGGTGGGCTACAGCCCGTGTGATCCCAAAGGGTTGGACTAGACCAAACACAAAAACAACACACATAAATACATACACACAGTGCTACTAAAAAAAAAAATATTAATTTTTTGCCAAGAACATGAAGACATTAGAGCATGTGCATTTAAGATGGCAATGTAAAATTAGATAGGTACTGTGAAAAGTTGCCTGTTACTCAAAAAGTTGTACATAAAATTGCCACATGATCTGGTAATGCTAGTATTAGCTATATAGTAATTAACTATAACCAGAATTATATAAGCAGAATTAAAAGCAGGGAACATGTTTTTTAAAAAAATGCCCATAGTAGCATTATTCACAACAGCCAAAAGGTAGAAATAATTTAACTGTGCATCAATAGATGAATGGATAAATAACATGTTGTATATAATAAAATGAAATACTATTACTCAAACTTAAAATGGAATGGAATTTTAGTACATATTCAGTTCAGTCATGCAGTCGTGTCTAACTCTCTGCTTCATCGTGGACTGCAGCAGGCCAGGCTTCCCTGTCCATTACCAACTCCCAGAGAATGCTCAAATTCACGTTCATCGAGTTGGAAATGCCATCCAATATCTCCTTGTCTGTCATCCCTTTCTCCTGCTTTCAATCTTTCCCAGCATCAGGGTCTTTTCCAATGAATCAGTACTTAGCATAGGTGGCCAAAGTATTGGCGCTTCAGCTTCAGCATTAGTCCTTTCAATATATATTCAGGACTGATATCCTTTAGGATTGATTGATTTGCTCTCCTTGAAGCCCAAGGAACTCTCAAGCGTCTCCTCCAACACCACAGTTCAAAATCATCAATTTTTCAGTGCTCAGGTTTCTCTATGGTCCAACTCTCATAGTCATGCATGACTACTGGAAAAAGCATAGTTTGACTAGATGGACCTTTGTTGGCAAAATAATGTTTCTGCTTTTAGTATGCTGTCTAGGTTGGTCACAGTTATTCTTTCAAGGAGCAAGTGTATTTTAATTGCATGGCTGCAGTCACCATCTGCAGTGATTTTGGAGCCCAAGGAAATAGTCTCTGTTTCCATTGTTTCCCCATTTATTTGCCATGAAATGATGGGACTGTATGCCATGTACTTACTTTTTTGAATGTTGGGTTTCAAGACAGGTTTTTTACTCTCCTCTTTCACTTTCAAGAGGCTCTTTAGTTTCTCTTCACTTTCTGCAAAAGGGTGGGGTCATCTGTGTATCTGAGGTTATTGATATTTCTCCTGACAATTTTGATTCCAGCTTGTGCTTCATCCAGCCTGGAATTTCCCATGATGTTCCAGGCATATAAGTTAAATAAGCAGGGTGACATTATACAGCTTTGATATACTTCTTTCCCAATTTAGAACCAGTCCATGTCTGTTTTAACTCTTGCTTCTTGATCTGTATACAGATTTCTCAGAAGGCAGGTCAGGTTGTCTGGTATTCAAAACTCTTGAAGAATTTTCCACAGTTTGTTGTGATCCACACAATCAAAGAAATTGGCATAGTCAAAGAAGCAGAAGTGGATGTTTTTGAATTCTCTTGCTTTTTCTATCATCCGATGGATCTTGACAATTTGATCTCTGATTTCACTGACTTTTCTAAATCCAACTTGAACATCTGGAAGTTCTTGGTTCACATACTGTTGAAGCCTGGCTTGAAGAATTTTGAGTATTGCTTTGCTAGCTGGTGAGATGAGTACAATTGTGCGGTAGTTTGGAATTGGAATGAAAACTGAGCTTTGTGCAGTCCTTTGGCCAATGCTGAGTTTTCTAAATTTGCTGGCATATTGAGTGCAGCCCTTTAACAGCATCACCTTTTAGGATTTGAAATAGCTCAACTAGTGGAATCCCATGATCTCCACTATCTTTGTTCATAGTGATGCTTCCTAAGGCCCATTTGATTTTGCATTCCAGAATGTTTGACTCTAGGAGAGTGATCACACCATCGTGGTTATCTGGGTAATTAAGATCATTTTTGCATTGTTTTGTGTATTTTTGCCACCTTTTGTTAATATCTTCTGCTTCTATTAGGTACATACCATTTCTGTCCTTTATTGTGTCCATCCTTGCATGAAATGATTTGTGGCATAAGATGGTGGGGTGTAAGGACATGTGCTCATCTTCTCCTGTGAAAACCCCAGATCTACAACTCTCTGCTGAACATCCTTGGTCTGGAGAATGTTGGTTCCCACCAAAAATAGATACCACACATCCAGGGGCAAAGGAGAAGTAATAGCAGGACAGTAGGAGGAGTGAAATCATGCGAAGAATCAACCCCTTACTTGCCAGAAACTCTCAAGCGGCTCAAACAAACTTGTGCTCACCAGGACCCAGAGACCCCACAGAGACTGAACCAGAATTGTGTCTGAGTGTCTCCTAAGAAGGTATTGGCTAACAGTGGCCTGCCACAGAAGCAGGGGATCTGGGTGCAGCAAACATAGGAATGGCGTAAGCCCATTTGGAAGAGGTTGCCATTAACCCCAGTATAGAGTCACCAGAACTTACAGAGGACTGGGGAAAAAGACTATTGGAGGGGAAAAACAAAACCTTGTGTGAACCAGGACCAAGAAGAAAGGAACAGTGACCCCACAAGAGACTGACCCAGATTTTCCCAGAAATGCCCAGGAGTCTCCAAAGGAGGCGTGGGTAAATAGTGGCCTGCTGCAGGCTTTGGGGCACTGAGTGTTGAAGTGCATGCATGAAACATTTTGAAGGAGGTGGTCATTATCTTCATTACCTCCACCATAGTTTGGCCTCAAGTCAAAAAACAGGAAGGGAACACAGACCTACCAATCAACAGAAAATTGGACTAAAGATTTACTGAGCATGGCCCTGTGCATCAGAAGAGACGCAGTTTCCCCCACTGTCAGTCTCTCCCTTCATGAAGCTTCCATAAGCCTCTTTTCCTTATCCTTCAGAGGACAGACAGAATGAAACTAAAAACAAAACAAAACAAAACAAAACTAACCAAACTGACCCCACGGACCACAGCCTTGTCTAACTCATGAAACTATGAGTCATGCCAATGAAACTATGAGCCACCCAAGATGGACAGGTCATAGTGGAGAGTTCTGACAACACGTGGTCCACTAGAGAAGAGAATGGCAAACCACTTTAGTGTTCTTGCCGTGAGAACCTTGTGAACATCATGGAAAGGCAAAAAGATAGGACACTGAAAGATGAACTCGCCAGGTCGGCAGGTAGCCAATATGTTATGTGAGATCAGTGGAGAAATAACACCAGAAAGAATGAAGAGATGGAGCCAAAGTGGAAACAACAGTCAGTTTTGGATGTAACTGCTGATAAAAGCAAAGTCCAAAATTGTAAACAGCAATATTGCATAGGAACCTGAAATGTTAGGTCTACGAATCAAGGCAAATTGAAAGTAGTCAAACAGGACATGGCAAGAGTGAACATCAACATTTTAGGAATCAGTGAACTAAATTGGACTGGAATGGGTAAATTTAACTCAGATGACCAATGTATCTACTACTGCGGGCAAGAATCCCTACATGAAGAAATGGAATATATATCATAGAGTATATATCATAGTAAGAAGAAAAAGAAAATGGAGTATCAGTTCAGTTCAGTCACTCAGTCGTGTCTGACTCTTTGTGACCCCATGAATCACAGCACGCCAGGACGCCCTGTCCATCACCAACTCCCAGAGTTCCCTCAGACTCATGTCCATCGAGTCAGTAATGTCATCCAGCCATCTCATCCTCTGTCACCCCCTCTTCCTCCTGCATCCAATCCCTCCCAGCATCAGAGTCTTTTCCAATGAGTCAACCCTTCGCATGAGGTGGCAAAGTACTGGAGTTTCAGCTTCAGCATCACTCCCTCCAAAGAAATCCCAGGGCTGATCTCTTTCAGAATGGACTGGTTGGATCTCCTTGCAGTCCAAGGGACTCTCAAGAGTCTTCTCCAACACCACAGTTTAAAAGCATCAATTCTTCAGCGCTCAGCTTTCTTCACAGTCCAACACTCACATCCATGCATGACCACTGGAAAAAACATAGCCTTGACTAGACGTACCTTTGTTGGCAAAGTAATGTCTCTGCCTTTCAATATGCTGTCTAGGTTGGTCATAACTACTCTTCCAAGGAGTAAGTGTCTTTTAATTTCATGGCTGCAATCACCATCTGTAGTGATTTTGGAGCCCCCCAAAATAAAGTCTTACACTTTTTCCATTGGTTTCCCATCTATTTCCCATGACGTGATGTTGAGTATGGAGAAGAAATGGAGTATATATCATAATAAACAAGAGTCTGAAATGCAAAACTTGGATGCAATCTCAAAAATCACAGAATGATCTCTGTTAATTTACAAGGCAGACCATTCAATATCACAGTAATCCAAGTCTATGCCCAAACCAGTAATGCTGAAGAAGCTCAATGGTTCTATGAAGAACTATGAGATCTTCTAGAACTAACACCAAAAAAAAAAAAAATGTCCTTTTCATTATAGGGGACTGGAATGCAAGGTAGAAAGTCAAGGGATACCTGGAGTAACAGGCAAATTTGGGCTTGAAGTACAAAACAAAGCAGTTCAAAAGCTAATAAAGTTTTGCCAAGAGAACACACTGGTCACAGCAAACACCTTCTTCCAACAACACGAGAGGAGACTCTACACATGGACATCACTAGATGGTCAATACTGAAATCAGATGATTATAATATTGGCAGCCAAGGATGGAGAAGCTATATACAGTCAGCAAGAACAAGACTGGAAGCTGACTGTGGTTCAGATCATGAACTCCTTATTGACAAATTCAGACTTAAATTGAAGAAAGTAGGGAAAACCACTAGACCATTCAGTTATGACCTAAATCATATCCCTTATGATTATACAGCAGAAGTGAAAAATATATTTGAGGGATTAGATCTGATAGACAGAGTGCCAGAAAGAAATATGGACAGAGGTTTGTGACATTGTATAGGAGGCAGAGATCCAGACAATTCCCAAGAAAAAGAAATGCAAAAAGACAAATTGGTTGTTTGATGAAGACTTAAAAATACCTGAGAAAAGAAGATAAAGGTGAAGGAAAAGAAAAATCTACCCATTTGAATGTAGAGTTCCAACGAAGAGTAAGTAGAGATAAGAAAGCCTTCTTCAGTGATCAATGCAAAGAAATAGAGAGAAACAGTAGAATAGGAAAGACTAGAGATCTCTTGAAGAAAATTAGAGCTACCAAGGGAACATTTCATGCAAAGATGGGTGCAATAAAGGACAGAAATGATATGGACCTAATAGAAGCAGAAGATATTAAGAAGAGGTGGCAAGAATACACATAAGAACTGTACAAAAAAGATCTTAATGACTCAGATAACCATGATGGTGTTATCACTCACCTAGAGTGAGACATCCTGGAATCTGAAGTCAAGTGGGCCTTAGAAAGCGTCACTATGAACAAAGCTAGTGGAGGTGATGGAATTCCAGTTGAGCTATTTCAAATTCTAAAAGATGATGCTGTGAAAGTGTTGCACTCAATATGCCAGCAAATTTGGAAATCTCAGCAGAGATCACAGGATTGGAAAATGTCAGTTTTCATTCAAATCCCTAAGAAAGGCAATGCCAAAGAATGTTCAAACCACTGCACAATTGCTCTCATCTCACAAGCTAGCAAAGTAATGCTTAAAATTCTCCAATTCAGGCTTCAACAGTGTGTGAACCTTGAATTTCCAGACGTTCAAACTGGATTTAGAAAGGCAGAGGAACCAGATATCAAATTGCCAACATCCATTGGATAATAGGAAAAGCAAGATAATTCCAGAAAAACATATATTTCTGATTCACTGACTATACCAAAGGCTTTGATTGCATGGATCACAACAAACTGTGGAAAATTCTTCAACAGTTGGGAATACCGGACCACCTGACCTGCGTCCTGAGAAATGTGTTAGTAGGTCAATAAGCAACAGTTAAAACTGGACATGGAACAAGTGACTGGTTCCAAATTGGGAGAGGAGTACCTTAAGGCTGTATACTGTCACCCTGCTGATTTAACTTACATGCAGAGTACATCTTGAGAAATGCTAGGCTGGATGAAGCACAAGCTGGAATCAAGATTGCTGAAAGAAATATCAATAACCTCAGATATGCAGATGACACAACCTTATGGCAATAAGTGAAAAAGAACTAAAGAGTATCTTGATGAATATGAAAGAGAAGAGTTAAAATTTTTGATTAAAACTCAATATCAGAAAACTAAGATCATGGTATTTGTCCCATCGCATCATGGCAAATAGATGGAGAAACAGTGGAAATAGTGTGAGAATTTATTTTCTTGGGCACGAAAACCACTGCAGATGGTGATTGCAGCTGTCAAATTAAGAGATGCTTCCTTCTTGGAAGAAAAGCTATGACAAACCTAGACAGCATAATAAAAGCAGAGACATTACTTTGCCAACAAAGGTCCACCTAGTCAAAGATGTTGTTTTTCCAGTAGTCGATGTTGGACTATAAAGAAAGCTGAGCACTGAAGAATTGATTATTTTGAACTGCGGTGTTGGAGAAGACTCTTGAGAGTCCCCTGGACAGCATGGAGACCCAACCAGTCATTCCTAAAGGAAATCAGTCCTGAATACTCATTGGAAGTACTGATGCTGAAGCTGAAACTCCGATACTTTGGCCACCTGATGCGAAGTTTTGACTCACTGGAAATAATCTTGATTCTGGGAGAGATTGACTGCTGGAGGAGAAGTGGAGGACAGAGGATGAGATGGCACGATATCATCACCAACTCAATGGATAGGAGTTTGAGTAAGTCCCCAGAGTTGGTGATGGACAGGGAAGCCTGGCATGCTACAGTCCATAGGACACGACTGAACAACTGAACTGAACTTGCAGGAAATGTTCATGTTACAATGTGGGTAAATCTTGAAAACATGCTAAATGCAATGTGCTGTGTGCTTACTTAGTTGTTCAGTCTTTCCGACTCTTTCCTACCCCATCGACTGTAACCCACCAGGCTCCTGTGTCCATAAGGATTCTCCATGCAAGAATACTGGAATGGGTTGCCATACCCTCCTCCAGGAGATCTTCCCAACCTAGGTCTTCTGCTTTGTAGGCAAAAGGCAGACATATACCATAAGACATACCATGTACATACCATAAGGAAACACACGGTACAACTCTAACTATATGGGGTATGTTCAGTTCAGTTCAGTCGCTCAGTCGTGTCTGACACTTTGCAACCCCATGGACTGAAGCACGCCAGGCCTCCCTGTTCATCACCATCTCCCAGAGTTCACTCTGACTCATGTCCATCGAGTCAGTGATGCTATCCAGCAATCTCATCCTTGGTGGTCCCTTTCTTCTCCTGCCCTCAATCCCTCCCAGCATCAGAGTCTTTTCCAATGAGTCAACTCTTCGCATGAGGTTTCCAAAGTACTGGAGCTTCAGCTTTAGCATCATTCCTTCCAAAGAAATCCCAAGGTTGATCTCCTTCAGAATGGACTGGTTGGATCTCCATGAAGTCCAAGGGACTCTCAAGAGTCTTCTCCAACACCACAGTTCAAAAGCATCAATTTTTCAGCACTCAGCCTTCTTCACAGCCCAACTCTCACATCCATACATGACCACAGGAAAAACCAGAGCCTTGGTTAGACGGACCTTAGTTGGCAAAGTAATGTCTCTGCTTTTGAATATAGTATCTAGGGTGGTCATAACTTTTCTTCCAAGGAGTAAGCGTCTTTTAATTTCATGGCTGCAGTCACCATCTGCAGTGATTTTGGAGCCCCCCAAAATAAAGTCTGACACTGTTTCCACTGTTTTCCCATCTACTTCCCATGAAGTGATGCGACCAGATGCCATGATCTTCATTTTCAGAATGTTGAACTTTAAGCCAACTTTTTCGCTCTCCTCTTTGACTTTCATCAAGAGGCTTTTTAGCTCCTCTTCACTTTCTGCCATTAGGGTGGTGTCATCTGCATATCTGAGGTTATTGAGAGTTCTCCCGGCAATCTTGATTTCAGTTTGTGTTTCTTCCAGCCCAGCGTTTCTCATGATGTACTCTGCATATAAGTTAAATAAGCAGGGTGACATTATACAGCCTTGACATACTCCTTTTCCTATTTGGAACCAGTCTGTTGTTCCATGCACAGTTCTAATTGTTGCTTCCTGACCTGCATACAGATTTCTCAAGAGGCAGGTTAGGTGGTCTGGTATGCCAATTTCTTTCAGAATTTTCCACAGGTAATTGTGATCCACACAGTCAAAGGCTTTGGCATAGTCAATAAAGCAGAAATAGATGTTTTTCTGGAACTCTCTTGCTTTTTCCATGATCCAGCAGATGTTGGCAATTTGATCTCTGGTTCCTCTGCCTTTTCTAAAACCAGCTTGAACATCAGGGAATTCATGGTTCACTTATTGTTGAAGCCAAGCTTGGAGAATTTTGAGCATTACTTTACTAGCATGTGAGATGAGTGCAACTGTGCGGTAGTTTAAGCATTCTTTGGCATTGCCTTTCTTTGGGATTGGAATGAAAACTGACCTTTTCCAGTCCTGTGGCCACTGCTGAGTTTTCCAAATTTCTGGCATATTGAGTGCAGCACTTTCACAGCATCTTTCAGGCTTTGAAGCAGCTCAACTGGAATTCCATCACCTCCACTAGCTTTGTTCATAGTCATGCTTTCTAAGGCCCACTTGACTTCACTTTCCAAGATGCCTGGCTCTAGATTAGTGATCACATCATCATGATTATCTGGGTCGTGAAGATCTTTTTTTTTTGCAGTTCTTCTGTGTATTCTTGCCACCTCTTCTTAATATTTTCTGCTTCTGTTAGGTCCATACCATTTCTGTCCTTGATTGTGTCCATCTTTGCATAAAATATTCCCTTGGTATCTCTAATTTTCTTGAAGAGATCTCTAGTCTTTCCCATTCTGCTGTTTTCCTCTATTTCTTTGCATTGATCGCTGAGGAAGGCATTCTTATCTCTTCTTGCTATTCTTTGGAACTCTGCATTCAGATGCTTATATCTTTCCTTTTCTCCTTTGCTTTTCACCTCTCTTCTTTTCACAGCTATTTGCAAGGCCTCCCCAGACAGCCATTTTGCTTTATTGTGTTTCTTTTCCATGGGGATGGACTTGATCCCTGTCTCCTGTACAATGTCACTAACCTCATTCCATAGTTCATCGGCACTCTGTCTATCAGATCTATGCCCTTAAATCTATTTCTCACTTCCACTGTATAATCACAAGGGATTTGATTTAGGTCATACCTGAATGGTCTAAGAGTTTTCCCTTCTTTCTTCAATTTGAGTCTGAATTTGGTAATAAGGAGTTCATGATCTGAGCCACAGTCAGCTCCTGGTCTTGTTTTTGTTGACTGTATAGAGCTTCTCCATATTTGGCTGCAAAGAATACAATCAATCTGATTTTGGTGTTGACCATCTTGTGATGTCCTTGTGTAGAGTCTTCTCTTGTGTTGTTGGAAGAGGGTGTTTGCTATGACCATTGCATTATCTTGGCAAAACTCTATAAGTTTTTGCCCTGCTTCATTCCGCATTCCAAGGCCAAATTTGCCTGTTTCTCCAGGTGTTTCTTGACTTCCTACTTTTGCATTCCAGTCCCCTATAATGAAAAGGACATCTTTTTGGAGTGTTAGTTCTAAAAGGTCTTGCAGGTCTTCATAGAACCTTTCAACTTCAGCTTCTTCAGCATTACTGGTTGGGGCCTAGACTTGGATAACTGTGATATTGAATGGTTTGCCTTGGAGACAAAAAGAGATCATTCTGTCATTTTTGAGATTGCATCCACGTACTGCATTTCTGACTCCTTTGTTGACCATGATGGCTACTCCATTTTCTGTGGGATTCCTGCCCACAGTAGTAGATATAATGGTCACTGGAGAAGGGAATGGCAAGCCACTTCAATATTCTTGCCTTGAGAACCCCATGAACAGTATGAAAAAGCAATATGATAGGATACTGAAAGAGGAACTCCCCAGGTCATTAAGTGCCCAGTATGCTACTGGAGATTAGTGGAGAAATAACTCCAGAAAGAATGAAGTGATGGAGCCAAAGCAAAAACAATACCCAGTGGTGGATATAACTGGTGATAGAAGCAAGATCCGATGCTGTAAAGAGCAATATTGCATAGGAACCTGGAATGTCAGGTCCAGGAATCAAGGCAAATTGTAAGTGGTTAAAGAAGAGATGGCAAGGGTGAACGTCGACATTCTAGGAATCAGCAAACTAAAATGGACTGGAATGGGGGAATTTAACTCAGATGACCATTATGTCTACTACTGCAGGCAGGAATCCTTCAGAAGAAATGGAGTAGCCATCATGTTCAACAAAAGAGTCCGAACTGCAGTACTTGGATGCAATCTCAAAAACGACAGCATCATCTCTGTTCGTCTTCAAGGCAAACCATTCAATGGGGTATGTAGGATATGCAAATTCACAGGGACTCAAATTAGTGTAGAGGTAGAGAGGAGAGTGAGATGGGATCTTATAATTTTAATAGATAGTATTTTTATTGAGAATAAAAGAAAAATTTGCATATAGATAATGATGGTTACACAATATTGTGAATGTACACAATGGCTCAGGGTTATATACTTGGAGATTGTTTATATGATAAACATAAATCTATGTATTTACCAAAATGTAAAAATATAACTTAAAGAAACATTTTTAAAAAGATATTTGACAAACTACAAAAAAAAGAAAAAACTCCTATAAGGTAATAACTATTATAAAAACATGCAATGTATTCTCATATGAATAAAACTTAAACAATAAAAAATAAAAATTATATGAATAGTTAATTGAATTTGGAAGAAATACTGACTGATAGACACATGAAAATATGTCAGTCTCATCAGTAATTGAGTCAGTAAAATCAAAACAATGACCTGATTAAAGAAAAATGTAAAATAACCTGATATTTTTAAATGTAGGAAAAACAGTGCACTTATAGATAGTTCTTGATAGAATACTTTGAAATAGCTCTTGTAAATGCAGTTCAGCAGCTGTTCTAAAAATAAATGAATACATCTTAAAGGAAGAGAAAAAAATGTCAATCTGGATCTTTGACCCAGCAATTTCTAGATAATTATCTTAAAACATATGTCTGCATGAGGAAATGCTACATTCTGATGAATGTTTATTGCCGCGTTCTTTGCAATGACAAACATTCTGAATACTATCTAAAATTCCATTGGCAGAAGAAACTGTCTAAGACTCTAAAATTGGCAAAAAAGAGAGCTGGTGATTTGTCAAGCACACCTTCTAAGTTATCTCTACCTGTCATAGTTTTTGAACAATTCTGTAGTAAACTAATAGTAGGTTCATTTATATATAAATGTAGATTAATTTAATCCATTTGATCTGTAAATATCGGTAATTTTGTACATATCTATAAATTTATTTAGGTTCATTCCCCTGAAGAAGGAAGTGGCAACCCACTCCAGTATTCTTGCCAGGAAAATCTGACGGAGAGTAGCCGGGAAGGCCATTGTCTGTGGGTCACAAAGAGTAGGACAAGACTGAATGAGTGTGCACATGCAAACACAAGATCGTATTTGTATGTGTGTGTGTGTGTGTGTGTGTGTGTGTCTGTGTTAATTCTTTGAACCAGTTCAAACATCTTACTGTTTTACTTAACTGATGATCTAAAGAAAGTCTTTGAAATGTTTTCAATTTATGGTCATATATTTAAAAAAAAATATCCTTTAGCATCATAATAAGGAAATTATTATCATCTGTATTAATAAAAGTTTGTTCATCTTTTGATCTTGTGAGGAAGGAATACTACAAAAATTAAAGGAATGAGACTGATACTGTTATGAAAAATTCTTTAAGGAATATTATTATTAAATAAGTTGCTACAATGTATACAAAAATTTTAAATTTGCATATGTACAACGTATACAAATTTAAATATGTAGAAAAAATGCATTTACACTGCTGTTAATATAATTGATTATATAATGTATACATTCAATACACTATATTGAATGTATATATACACTATATATACACATTGAATTGTATGTACACATTCAATATAATGTATTGAAACTTATACATTTCAATGAATGGAAAATGTTGCCACTACTTTAACAATCACAGTTACCAAAGATCAGCAGTTGTTTAAGTCAGAATGTATGGCCACTCAGTTCCTAAGAATTGTTACTTCTGTGAAAGATAATTTATTCCTAGTCCCTAGTCATGTCAATATTTTGAAAAATATATAACATTGTAGTCATTTATTTTTCTACATTTTTATATAAAATAAAACCATTTTTAACTGTTGTTGTTCAGTTGCTAAGTCGTGTTCAATTGTTTGCGACCCCATAGACTGCAGCACATCAGACTTCCTTGTCCTTCACTCTCTCCTGGAGATTGCTCAAACACATGTCCAATGAATTGGTGATGTCATCCAGCCATCTCATCCTCTACTGCCTCCTTTTCCTCCTATCCTCAATCTTTCCCAGCCTCAGGGTCATTACCAATGAGTTGGCTCTTCACATCAAGTGATCAAAGTATTGGAGCTTCAGAATCAGCACCAGTCCTTCAAATAAATATTCAGGTTTGATTTATTTTAGGATTGACTAGTTTGGTCTCCTTGAAGTCCAAGGGACTCTCAAGAGTCTTCTCCAGCACCATAGTTTGAAAACATCAATTCTTTAGTGTTCAGCCTTCTTTATGGTCCAACCCTCGCATCTGTACATTATTAGTGGAAAAACCATAGCTTTGACTAGACGGACTTTGATGGTAAAGTAATGTCTCTAGTTTTTAGTATGCTGTCTAGGTTTATCATAGCTTTACTTCAAGCAGCAAGCATCTTTTCATTTCATGTCTGTAGTCACTGTCCACAGTGATTTTGCAGCCCCAAAAAATCTTTCACTGTTTCTACTTTTTCCCAGCCTATTTGCTGTGAAATGGTGGACCTTGAGGCCATGATCTTAGAATTTCTTAATGTTGAGTTTTAACCCAGCTTTTTCACCCTCATCAAGAGGCTCTTTAGTTCCTGTTTACTTTCTGCCTTAAGATTGTATCATCTGCATATCTTGATTCCAACTTGTGATCCATCCAGCCCAGCATTTTGCATGATGTACTCTGCATAGACATTGACAAAGCAAGGTGACAATATACAGCCTTGACATACTCCTTTCCCAATTTTGAACCAAACCTTTGTTCCATGTCTGGTTCTAACTGTTGCTTCTTGACCTGCATATAGGTTTCTCAGGAGACAAGTTTAGTGGTCTGATATCCTCATTTCTTAAAGAATTTTCCAGTTTGTTGTGAGCCATACAGTCAAAGACCTAAGCATATTCAGTGAAGCAGATGTTTTAATTGGCTGTGCTTAGAAAATACCATTTGAAAAGAGAGTTTGATTATATTGTGGTTAATAGGTCAAATCTTTAACAATGGGGACTGATTAAATGAATTGTGTCATAAATGTGAGATAAATTATTGTATGTATTTTAAACATGCCCATTTCAGTAATGCTTAATTATATGGAAGACAGTATACACAATGAAATTAAAAAGCAGTACACGAACAACATAGAAACTAGACAATTCCAAACTAAAATACATATCTTGGGAAAAAAGTAGCTGATGATCCAGAATAAAATGAATAATTTTTGTGTGCATTATACTTTTCCTATTTCCCAACATTTTCTGCAGTAGTCATTTATTTCTTATTCAATCATTCAAAAAATATTTGATATGGTTTTGACAGTTGTTAACTTTCTTATTTAGATCCAAAAATCTCTTTTACCCAAGCTATGGGTCATCTAAAATTTTACTCCAACTTCTATAATATAATCTATTAAAATTTGTTAAATGAAAAGTAAAGTTTGTAAACATATATTGCATACTCCATGTCAAAATCAAGGTATTTACATATCTGACAAGGTGTTTGAATATGTGACAAGGTGTTCACATATCTTCTGCAAAAAGATAATTTTTTCTGGCCAAAAAAAAAATAATAATAATTGTCAGAGTCACAATGAGTATAATGGATTCGAACTGCCCTAAATATGACTGTTCTGTGAGTAGTTTTCCCTTTTGAAACAGACTACTTATATTTCATAGGAATATAAACTGCTAAGTTAGAAAAACCTCAACAGCTTTCTAAAGCTGTCATTCAACACTTGAACATCTTTATTGATGGGGAATTCATTGCTTTAATTTTCTTTTTTTTTTTTTTGCATTCTTAAAGCCATTGGACTGTGAAGAAGGCTGAGTGCTGAAGAACTGATGCTTTTAAACTGTGGTGTTGGAGAAGACTCTTGAGAGTCCCTTGGATTGCAAAGAGATCCAACCAGTCCATTCTGAAGGAGATCAACCCTGGGTGTTCTTTGGAAGGAATGATACTAAAGCTGAAACTCCAGACTTTGGCCACCTGATGGGAAGAGTTGACTCATTGGAAAAGACTCTGATGCTGGGAGGGATTGGGGGCAGGAGGAGAAGGGGACGACAGAGGGTGAGATGGCTGGATGGCATCACTGACTCGATGGACGTGAGTCTGAGTGAACTCCAGGAGTTGGTAATGGACAGGGAGGCCTGGCGTGCTGTGAGTCATGGGGTCGCAAAGAGTCAGACACGACTGAGCGACTGAACTGAACTGAAAGCTGTTACAGAAATATTATAGGCAAAATGTGTCTCATGATCAATATCTCATCTTTTTATCATTGGGAAAACATTCATCCAATTTTAAATAATTTTAAAAAGTTATGGTGTAAACATTTTTCTACTTGTCACTCTGGGTGTCTTCTCCTTAACATAAATACCTTCTATCCCACGTGAGAGCAATTTGTTTATTCAATATCATTGTCCAGAAATATCTTCACTGTCCAAGATGAATCTCTTCTACTGATTCTATAAAGAAATTTTCTCAGTTTTCACAAACAACTGTGATTCAATGGGATGCCATATAATTTACATATCATCCATTTCTTTGTCCTTTCATCACATTTCCATTTTGTACTATTATTGTAAATAACTGTCAGGTTTCAAACTTCAAGGTGATAAAAAGCAATATCCTTGAGTTTGTGTTTATGTTCAGTGCAAAATATCTACATGTGCTTCAACTTCTAATGCCAGATTGAATAGACCTTTGAAATGAAACCTGGAAAAGCAATCCATGCATATAATTTAATCCTTCAATAAAAGTAATGTTCCTTTCCATCTGGATATCCCTGCCTCCAAAAGACACCATTTAAAAATTAAGATTTTTTTTTCTCTCTCCTCCAAGTCATGAGTGTTCCTACTGGGCAAAGCTGGTATTGAGCACTAAATACTAACCAAATTATCATAGCAGCTTCACGTCCCAAACCTGACCTGAAAGAACAAGGTGAATCTCTTTGACCCTTTGAATTTCATTGTCTTGACCACTCTGATGAATCTGCCTCAATAAAACTTTAACATTTCACCTCCTCCATCTCCTATAATGTATACCACTAACCAAGGTGACAGTAGATTTATTTAGTCCATCGCTTCTGTTCTGTGTATTTTTCAGCTTCAGTGTTTTCAGGGATATACTTCAAAGAAAATAATGAAAATTGCTTTCAAGGTGAGAGTAGCTCTGAAACAGACTTAAGAAAAAGAAATCTCAATTATGGAACTCAAAAGAAATATGAGAGATGCCAGTTATAAATGTAGGTTTATATTCAAACTGGTGAGTGTTCGAATTCTGAGATTCTTCAGAGACAGCACTGGTGTTTCACAGAGATCCTCATTTAGAAAGATGCCATTGGAAGAGGCCAGTGTGGCTTCTCAGCATGCCTGGGGGGAAATGCATGCAGTTATGGGGCTTTTTCATCTGTACTAGAAATTTGTCAATACAGTCTAACCAAATGATTTATTAATTCAGAAGGTGTCAGGACTTTAATTTATTTTATATCTTTTACTGCTCAGACCAAATACTTTACTAATCATCACATGTGTTTCAACGATTGAGGCATACATTAAAATACTTGACAGGCTTCCCATTAATCTACACGTTGCAGCCCACTGTGCACTTGGCTGAAGGAATTTTGCATTTTACAGACCCATCTTTGAATTTTGATGATTTGGTTCAATATTGTTAGCAGAGCACTTGACTTCTTAGGGAATGTATTGCCCATTAAAAGTGACATGCTAGTGTGATTGGGATGTGTTTTGATTTAACAATTAAGTTTATAATTGTATACATTCCACTAATCACAAAGCTTTCTCTGCTGAAAAAGGCTTAGACTCCTTGTGTGTTTCTATTATAAAATAACTGTCTTTCTTCTACTTTTATACCTTAAATTGAAGCAAAATCTTCTTAAAGGTAAAATGGATACTATTTGAAGATCCTTTGGAACATATATATATTTCTTTTTTTTTTTAATGTCATATCTCAAATCCTACCAACTTAAGCTAAATAAAGAAGTCTTCAGAAACTGATAGTTACAAAGAAAAAAAGCTTAAAATATAATCCTCAGAACAGGCTTTAGAAGATTCTATGTGCTACATTTATACTATCATTAGCTGTATTGACTATCTTCAATATACTGCCAAATAAATTCAGTAAATACGCAATAACCAAAAATGAGAAAAACTAGATTATTTGACTTTTATTTTCCTAATGACACATATATTATAATTTTGAATTTTCTCTAGTCATCTTAGTCTGGAATAACACAGCTTTAACATTGTAGGTTACACTATATGGGGTTGCAAAAAGTTGGACACTACTAAGCAACACACACACACAACCTTGTAGGTCAATTATCCGAAGGATGACCTAAATTGCATGCATATATATTTATTCAAGAGACACGTTTTGAGCTCCCTACTATGTATTAATCATTTGGTTGAATGCAGTGTCCTCAAGGCAGTGGTTGGACAATGCACAGAAGAAGTTGAGAAACAATTTATCAGAAGTCAGAGTATGAATTTTTCAGTACATTTAGTGCAGTAAAAAAGTTACCACTTAACTTGAGAAAAATTAACATCAGTACAGGGATACAGATTGTATCCACTCTAGACTTTGAGTTTAGGTTAAGATTTACTCTAATTTCAACCCTGGAATCACAGAGTTATGTGAACCAGAGTAAGATTTTTAAGTCTCTTTATGATATTTCCTTCTCTGTGCATTGAATCACTCATGTTGAGCTTATGGATTGTTGTGATGAGTTAAGTATAAGAGAAATACTGTGTATATAATGGTTCCAAATTGGGAAAGGAGTGTTTCAAGGCAGTATATTGTCACCCTGCTAATTTAACTTATATGCAGAATGCTGCTGTTGCTGCTGCTGCTATGTCGCTTTAGTCGTGTCCAACTCTGTGTGACCACAAAAACGGCAGCCCACCAAGCTCTTCTGTCCCTGGGATTCTCCAGGCAATAATACTGGAGTGGGTTGCCATTTCCTTCTCCAATGCATGCATTCATGCTAAGTCGCTTCAGTCATGTCCAACTCCGTGCGATCCTATGGACAGCAGCCCACCAGGCTCCTCCATCCACAGGATTCTCTAGGTAAGAATACTGGAGTGGGCTGCCATTTTCTTTTCCATATATACAGAGTACATCATGCGAAATGCCTAGTTGGGTGAAACACAAGCTTGAATCAAGATTGCTGGGAGAAATATCAATAACTTGAGATATACAGATGACACCACCCTTACGGCAGCCAGGAAAAAAGAAAAAAACAAAAAACAATAAACTAAAGAACCTCTTGATTAAAGTGAAAGAGGAGAGTGAAACAGTTGGCTTAAAACTCAACATTCATAAAACTAAGATCATGTCATTCAGTCTCATGCAATAGATGGGGAAACAATGGAAACTGAAATTTTCTTTTCTTGGGCTTCAAAATTACTGCAGATGATGACTGCAGCCATGAAATGCTTTGAAGAAAAGTTATGACAAATCTAGACAGCATAATAAAAAGCAGAGACATTGCTTTGCCAACAAAGGTCAGTCTAGCCAAAGCTATGGTTTTTCCAGTAGTCATATATGTACATGAGAGTTGGACCATAAAGAAAGCTGAGCACTGAAGAACTGATGCTTTTGAACTGTGGTGTTGAAGAAGACTCTTGAGAGTCCCTTGGGCTGCAAGGAGATCCAACCAGTCCATCCTAAAGGAAATCAGTCCTGAATATGTCCGAACACAGGGATGCCTGGTGTGCTACAGTCCATGGAACTGCAAAGAGTTGAACAGGACTGAGTGACTGAATGACAACAATGGTGGTTCAAGAAAAGGGGTATGGTGAGCTGATACAGACTTGGATCTGTTTCTTTTGGGGCTAATGTAACAGTGTAGATCACTATTTACAGAGAACAGGCAAAAGGTTCTTTATCTTATAATTGGTTCCCTAATTTAGAGGTGACTAGAGACACAAGCAACTAATCTAACACATGCAAAGTATAAGATGCAGTACCTCTGGCTTCTTTATGAATCCATGTGGCATGGGGCAGATTTGCTAAGTGTCTTTCCTCCGTAAAGATCCAGGGGCACATGCTGCTAAGAATAATCCTTTGCAGTCTGATGGGGCTTCTGGTAAATATTGCAGTCCTCAGTTCAGTTCAGTTCAGTTCAGTCACCAAGTCGTGTCCGACTTTTTGTGACCCCATGAATCGAAGCAGGTGATTCCATCACCAGCTCGCAGAGTTCATTCAAACTCATGCCCATCGAGTCAGTGATGCCATCTAGCCATCTCTGTTGTCCTCTTCTCTTCCTGCCCCCAATCCCTCCCAGCATCAGAGTCTTTTCCAATGAGTCAACTCTTCCCATCAGGTGGCCAAAGTATTGGAGTTTCAGCTTCAGCATCAGTCCTTCCTATGAACAACCCAGGACTGATCTCCTTTAGAATGGACTGGTTGGATCTCATTGCAGTCTAAGGGACTCTCAAGAGTCTTCTCCAACACCACAGTTAAAAGCATCAGTGCTTTGGTGCTCAGCTTTCTTTATAGTCCAACTCTCACATCCATACATGACCACTGGAAAAACCATAGCTTTGACTAGACGGACCTTTGTTGGCAAAGTAATGTCTCTGCTTCTGAACATGCTGTCTACGTTGATCATAATTTTCCTTCCAAAAAGTAAGCATCTTTTAATTTCATGGCTGCAATCACCATCTTCGGTGATTTGGGAGCTCAAAAAATAAAGTCTGACACTGTTTCCACTGTTTCCCCATCTATTTCCCATGAAGTGATGGGACCAGATGCCATGATCTTCATTTTCTGAATGTTGAGCTTTAAGCTGGCTTTTTCACTCTCCTCTTTCACTTTCATCAAGAGGCTTTTAGTTCCTCTTCACTGTCTGCCATAAGGGTGGTGTCATCTGCATATCTGAGGTTATTGATATTTCTCCCGGCAATCTTGATTCCAGTGTGTGCTTCTTCCAGCGCAGCATTTTTCATGATGTATTCTGCATAGAAGTTAAATAAACAGGGTGACAGTATACAGCCTTGACATACTCCTTTTCCTATTTGGAACCAGCCTGTTGTAGTTAACAAATTCAGGCTGAGTTGTAGTTTATTCTTGGAGGTGCTTTATAAACCTTCATTTACAGGCATGTGACTTATTGACCTTAGGACATCATCTTGGAATTCTTGGATCTCAGTGCCTTTGTGAAGATTTCACTAAAACCCCTTATACTCCAGATACCCTGGGCAACCCCAAGAGGATAGCTGTCTCTACTTAGCAATAGATTAAAAAATTTCACCCACTGACAAAGATTCATTCCACACTGAGAGACAAGTCAAGAAGTCTGTTTCCTCTGGAACTGGATTGTAGCTCAGAAGGCCTGGTCTGAAAATGGTTCATCCCCTTCCCTTGGTTCTATTCAATATGTAACGGGTGATTAGAGTATATATGTCAGAGAAGGCAATGGCAACCCACTCCAGTACTCTTGCCTGGAAAATCCCATGGACGGAGAGCCTGGTAGGCTGCAGTCCGTGGGGTTACAAAGAGTTGGACACGACTGAAGTGACTTAGCAGCAGCAGCAGCAGCAGAGTATATATGTACAAATTAATAATATCCATCTCCATACCGTTCTTAAGCAGGTATATGACATTGCCTATATCTTGTCCGACAGAGTAGTTTTGGATTCCACCCATTTTTCTAGCTATCTTCTTCAAATTTCTCCATTTATTTTGTAATGTATACAGCTGTTGTTTAGTCAATAAGTTGTGTCTGATGCTATTGCAACCCCATGGACTGTAGCCTGCCAGACTTCTCTGTCCATGGGATTTCCCAGGTAAGAACACTGAAACGAGTTGCCATTTCCTTCTTCAAGGGATCTTCCTGACCAAGGAATCAAACTTGTGTCTCCTGCACTGGCAAACAGAATGTGTACCAGTGAGCCACCAAGGAAATACAATGTGCTTATATTCAATTATTTTCTGTCTCAGCTAACCAGATTCACACAATTAAGAATGCTAGATGATTGAGCAAGGGTCTCACCAAATTTGCATTTAAGAAGTTTTGCATTTAGGGCTAAACTGGGATTAAGGCAGGTTTATGACACCAGCACAAAGGAGGTGGCATTTGGAAGGGGTAGAAAGGATTAATTATTGGGTGATTGAATAATGATCCTTCTCCAATAAATTTTATTGAATTTTCAACTTGGAAATGTTCTTTGCAGTCTATCATCAATCGAATCTGGTCAAAGGTGAGGCACTTGGTACAATGCACTGCACACTCAGGCATGCACTTAAGGATTTTTTTGACATATTTATTGATTCATTCAGAGAAGGCAATGGCACCCCACTCCAGTACTCTTGCCATGGATGGAGGAGCCTGGTAGGCTGCAGTCCATGGGGTCTCTAAGTCGGACATGACTGAGCAACTTCACGTTCACCTTTCACTTTCATGCATTGGAGAAGGAAATGACAACCCACTCCAGTGTTCTTGCCTGGAGAATCCCAGGGACGGGGGAGCATGGTGGGCTACCATCTATGGGATTGCACAGAGTCGGACATGACTGAAATGACTTAGCAGCAGCACTGATTCATTGGATTACTAAAGACCTCGCATATCACTGGTACAGTTTCTGAAGCCATATCCATAATTGTATGATATAAAGGTCCCTCTATGATTTTAAGGACCAAGGTTTAATTTTTCATTTAAAACAAATCTGTGTGTGTGTATGTGTGTGTGTGTAGATAATCACTAATATCATGTTGTGGAAATAGAAGCATTTGAAAGGAAAAGAGTTTTCAAGGACTTAGTAATAGTGACAAGTATATCATTCAGTTCCTAAGAAGCCATATAAGACCATGAAGTCTGGAAATTTTCTTACCAAGAATATCCTAACATAATGCTCTTCATGGCTACAGTAGGAAATTTTTGTATACTAAAGAAAATGCATTTTTTATGCTTTCATTATAAATGCTGACTGAATGTGGTATTGCTATAAACCAAAGTTGTGGTTGCCCTTTTTTTTTTTTTTTTTTTTTTCTTTTGTAACACATCAGGGATGGTGAACAGAAGTAGACCTTCTTCTATGGGAATATTCAGGCTTATGGACTATATTTTATAACTGAATATAAATCTTTATCAAAGAAACTATATCTAAGTACACATTGCTGAGAGTTATATTACTATGGGAAAATGTGTTTATATATTCATTTCTTTATTTCTTTTGCCTTTTTAGCAATGATATATATTCCTTTGATGTTCAAACAAAGCAGAGTGTTTTTTTTAATAATAAATAGTAGTGCTCCCATATCCACACCTCTAAGCTACCAATCTCTCTGTCCAAAGTCAATTTTGCATTCAAATATCTCATTGATTTATTCTTTTTTATTACCTCTGCATAATTTTAACAGTAATTTGGTAGGATTATCTGACAAATTCCTCCCCTTTGATCATAATTCTCTCACTTTTTAAGTGAATTGTCAAAAATATCAGTATGTTAACTGTTCTTAGCAAGTAAAGTTTTATGATTCCTCTGAGACCTGATAATGCACTAGCATGTTCTGAATCAGTATTTGAGTAACGAAAACCTACAAAATCTATTCTGTGTTCCTTAGTCATTTCATTGTGGTACAACTCGTATTTTATATATCTCTATCTATCTATCTATCTATCTATCTATCTATCTATCTCTACCCTATCTATCTCTATCTATCACCATCTGGCTATTTATCTATCTATCTTTCATATTTCTCTCTATATATAATCTCTGTGTTTCTCAGACATTCTCAGTGAACCTCTGTGCTCCATGTACCATATTCAATGTTACTTCCATCTCTTCGCTTATAATTTTCTCCTCATTTGGGTATCCTCACATTTATTTCACTAAGCAATCAGTGTACTTTATACCCACAGCAGGTCCATTTCCATGGAACTTCATTTGGCTATGCAGATGTACTACAAACTTTGCTTTCTATGCATCTTTTAATAAGAACATGAATAAAACCACATATTAATGATCACAATTACTCTTACACACTCAATATTTAACAGACATTATATACAGAGTTGAGTTCAGTTGCTTAATCATGTCCGATTCCTTGTGACCCCATGGACTGCAGCATGAGAAGTTTCCCTGTCCATCACCAACTCCCAGAGCCTGCTCAGACTCATGTTCATCGAGTCGGTCATGCCATCCAACTAGCTCATCCTCTGTCGGCCCCTTCTCCTCTTGCTTTCAATCTTTCCCAGCATCAGCATCTTTTCTAATGAGTCAGCTCTTCACATCAGGTGACCAAAGTATTGGAGTTTCAGCTTCAGCATCAGTCCTTCCAATGAATATTCAGGGTTGATCTCATTTAGGTTTGATTAGTTTGATCTCCTTGTAGTCCATGGATAGTCCAAGGGACTCTCAAGAGTCTTCTCCAACACCACAGTTCAAAAGCATCAATTCTTCAGCCCTTAGCTTTCTTTATGGTCCAACGCTCACATCCATAAATGCATATTGAAAGAACCATAGCTTTGACTATATGGATCTTTGTCAACAAAGAATACACTGTCTAGGTTTGTCATAGCTTTCTTTCCAAGGAGCAAGTGTGTTTTAATTTCATGGCTGTAGTCACCACCTGCAGTGATTTTGGAGCCTAAGAAAAGAAATTCTGTCACTGTTTCCATTGTGTCCCCATCTATTTGCCATGAAGTGATGAAACCAGATGCCACCATCTTAGTTTTTAAATGTTGAATTTTAAGGCAGCTTTTTCACTCTGCTCTTTCACTTTCATCAAGAGGCTTTTTAGTTACTCTTTGATTTCTGCCATAAAGGTGATGTTATCTGCATATCTGAAGTTATTGATATTTTGCCCAGCAATCTTGATTCTGGCTTTTGTTGGAATGGTGAATCACCATTGCTGAGTTATAATTCTGCCATGGGTGCATCTGTAAAGCAATCATCCAATCATTCTTTGGGAAAATGTTTAGAATTTATTTTGGTGAGGGGGATTCTCCTGACTGCATTTCCGGTAACCAGTATGCCAGTATGTCTAACCAGTATATCATCACTTGTATTTTACTACCTAGCTGAAAGTAATATTTGAGAGTGACATAGTATCTGTGAATCACAAATACCTCATTATCTTTATGTTTTTTTACTGACCATCAAAACCCCAATATGATGAGCCTGTTTGCTCAAGCCAAGAAGGGTCTACTTCTATTGAAAGATATGGGGAGTAGTTTTCACCCACCAATACTATACATAATTGTGAAGAAGTCCCCAATAATAAGGAGCAGCTAATTAATAATAAACTTGAATTAATGAATACATGAATTGATTCTCCAGTGTTTCACCAACATGCAAGCAACTTCATAACTCTCTGGCACTTTCCAGTCACTTGCCAGATCCTTATGTCTTTCTGTGCCTTTGTCAATGCTTATCTCCTTGCTTTCTCCTCGCATACCTTCAAATTCCAAAATCAAGCAATTATTTTGTGCTTTAATTCTGAGAGTTAATCTTCTTTCTATAGGAAGTAAGATAGAATTAGTTCCTTCTAAAGTTTCTTCTGTTGTTGCCTTCTCCTCCTGCCCCCAATCCCTCCCAGCATCAGAATCTTTTCCAATGAGTCAACACTTCGCATGAGGTGGCCAAAGTACTGGAGTTTCAGCTTTAGCATCATTCCCTCCAAAGAAATCCCAGGGTTGATCTCCTTCAGAATGGACTGGTTGGATCTCCTTGCAGTCCAAGGGACTCTCAAGAGTCTTCTCCAACACCACAGTTCAGAAGCATCAGTTCTTCGGCACTCAGCTTTATTCACAGTCCAACTCTCACATCCATACATGACCACAGGAAAAAACAATCTAGCCTTGACTAGATCGACCTTTGTTGGCAAAGTAATGTCTCTGCTTTTCAATATGCTATCTAGGTTGATCGTAACTTTTTTTCCAAGGAGAAAGCGTCTTTTAATTTCATGGCTGTAGTCACCATCTGCAGTGATTTTGGAGCCCCCCAAAATAAAGTCTGAAACTGTTTCCACTGTTTCCCCATCTATTTCCCATGAAGTGATGCTGGGAGGGATTGGGGGCAGGAGGAGAAGGGGATGCCAGAGGATGAGATGGCTGGATGGCATCACTGACTCGATGGACATGAGTCTGAGTGAACTCCGGGAGTTGGTGATGGGCAGGGAGGCCTGGCATGGTGCAATTAATGGGGTAACAAAGAGTTGGACATGACTGAGCAACTAAACTGAACTTAACTGAAAGTTTCTTCTAAGCACAGTTTGGGCTTCCCTGGTGGTTCAGTTGTAAAGACTCTGCTTGCAGTGAGGGAGACCTGGGCTCAATCCCTGGAGAGGGAAATGACTACCGACTCCAATATTCTTGTTTGGAGAATTTCAGGGACAGAGGAGCCTGGTGGACTACCATCCATGAGGTCACAGAGAATTGAACATGACTGAATAACACCAATATACTGGAAACATCTACCATAAATAACTATTGTTTTATTTATCAAAATAAATGCCTCTCAAAACACTCTCTCCAGCTCATAGAACCAAAAGGCATGAGGGCAATTTTTTTTTTTTCCTCAAAGAGTTTTAAACTTCTATTATTTACATTTCATTTTATGACTAAGACCATTTAAAGCTCACTATTAGACTATAGAATTGACTATATTTTATAATACTATACTTGGTGAAAATTATTGGGTGGTGACATTTTCCAGCTTCAAATAATGTCTTGAATATTTTACTGATCATATCACTTGTTTCCTTTTAAAAATAGCAGTTAAATCTCATATGTGCGAAAATGTTATCAAGTTTAATAAACTTGAAGCAAGTAATGAATTGAGATTCCTTACAAATTAGTAGGAGGATTGGTATCAGGAAAGAGATATTTCCTACCTGGAAAAAATTAAGTAGAGTATGAACATGATGAGGTCAATGTGGAAGTGAGGACATCTTTAGTTTTGAAGCAGACATTAGGGCCAAAACAGACATGTTGGAAACCTTGAGGACTAACATTCAATATTGAATGGCTTATCAATAAGAGTAATTCAAATAAGTTCTACTATAGAAGGCCATGACTGCGTAATGATATTTCAAGTTCCAAGGATGCATTCCAAGTTTGGAACTGAATGAACAAAGATATCTAGAATGAAAATCATTTTTTTAATCTCTATTACTGTGATATATTTTTAGCCATTTCATTTTCAAGAAGGAACTTTGTAAAGTTTTGATGTTTATAGCCTAGACTTCGGTAGATTCACTAATATTTTAAACAGACTTCTGAAAAGGAGTTGGTTGCTCAGTCTTCTGTTATATAAAAAGTCCCTGTCCAACTCTATTATTCCAGTAATTTTCTTCTGCTTTGTAACATAGCTTTTAAAATTCTAACCCAACAATATTTTCTTGCTATTTCTCCTCCATTAAATGAACACTACAATACTGGCTTTGCAGAGTTTTGTAGAAGTCAATTTTTATGCACACAGCTCACTGTTTTGTGCTTATTAGGGGTCTGTGATGTTATGTCTATCCTCCTTCCCCTGCTTTATTATATTATTCAGAAAAATCCTTTATAGAAAATATAAAATCATATACTGTTCAGTACAGAAATGCAAATAGTGTTTGACTGATTGGAGGAATTTCAAGCTGTTCCAAAGCCTAACTTTCATTACTAAGGAAACTGAGGTCCAAAACTATAAACTGATAGGCATAAAATTACTGGATACATGATTTTATGACATCTAAAAATAATGATTTTAATTAATAAATCAATAACATTTTTGTAATCATTGGGTTATAGCATTTTTGTAAGCATGGGAGCATAATAACTGCTTATTAAGATTTTTTAGGAGATAGCCAAGATGGTAACATAGCAAGACCTTGAGCTCAAATCCTTCCAAAGATGTATCAAAATTAACTACTTACACAGATACTATTTTTGAGAATAACCTGAAGAGTAGCAGGAAAGATTTTACAAAACAGAGACAAAAAGAAGAAGCCACAAAATGGGTAGGAAGAGCAGAGCACGGTATAGTCAGGAATGACATTCCTGAGTTAGCAAACCCCAAACAGGAAGAATAATCACAATTAGAGAGGTTATCTCCATGGAGTAAAGGAATTGAGTCCAACATTGAGCTCCTCAGTCTAGGGGTCCTACACTGGGAAGATGAGCCCCTAAGAAGTCTGACTTTGAACCAGTGGAGCTTATATTCAGGAGAGGTAAAGGACTGTAGGAAAAAGAGACTTCACATTCAAAATGTACCTGAAAAATCTCACATATTCTAAGTCCTAGAGCAGAGATGATAGTGAAAGGAGCTTAGGTCAGGCCTGCTTGTGCATCTTGGAGAATCCCCTTAAGAGAAAGCAGACAACTAAGACTCTCCCAGGGATATAGATGCTGGCAGCTGTCACTTTTTGAAGCCTATTCTACTGCAATAGTAATGATGCTGGCAATTACTATTATTTAATCCTCCCTCTAGCCTATTAGAGCCCATTAGTGCCTATTTACCAACACTTTGGCACCAACCCTAAAATCCCATGGACATGCAGACAGTACAAGGAAGAATCTGGCCCCTCCGTTCAGTGGGTCAGCACCAACCCCAGTTCCCCTTGAGTTGTACAACACACCAATACTGGGACTCAGTCCCATCCTCTGGCTGGACAGCACCAACCCCAAGACTCCTCCCCTCACAAAAAGAGGCCCACACAGACAGCCATTCAGGAAGTCTACATTGCCATCTAGCTGGCCTGCAGCCACCACATGAAGCCACCACAACCTCACAGACAACTTGCCCAAAGACTAGCCCCACCTACTAATGCACCCTCAGCAGTCAGTCCCACCAGAGCAGAAGACTAACACAGCACACAGAGGGGGCACTCCTAAAACATGTAGTTCTCCTAGTCAGAGAGGAGATATTACTTGGTGCCATAGAACAGCTTCTACATAAGTCCGCTTCTCCAAGATTGGGAAATGTAACTGACCTACCTAACACATTGGAATAAACAGATTGGGGAATGTGAGGAAACAGAGGAAAGCATTTCAAACAAAAATCAAACATAACCTCAGAAAAAGAACTAAATGAAGTAGAGATAAGCAATCTACACAATAAAGATTTCAAGGCATGATTATAAAGACTCTCACTAAACTTGGGAAAAGAAAGGATGAACATTGTAAGAAATTTAACAGAGTTAGAAAATATGAAGAAGAACCAAGCAGAAGTAAAAATATAGTACCTGAAATTAAAAATGCACTAGTAGGATCAAAAATAGATTACATTATACAGAAAAACAAATCAGTGAACTTGAGGACAAAGTAATAGAAATCACCAAACTGAACACATACAAAAAATTTAAAATGAGGATATGTTTTCAATTTAAATAGGAGGCCTATAGGGCAATATCTCATAGAAGGCAATGGCACCCGACTCCAGTACTCTTGCCTGGAAACTCCCATGGGCAGAGGAGCCTGGTAAGCTGCAATCCATGGGGTCGCTAAGAGTTAGACATGACTGAGCGACTTCACTTTCACTTTTCATATTCACTTTTCACTTCCATGCATTAGAGAAGGAAATGGCAACCCACTCCAGTGTTCTTGCCTAAAGAATCCCAGGGATGAGGGAGCCTGGTGGGCTACCGTCTATGGGGTCTCACAGAGTTGGACACAACTGAAGCGACTTAGCAGCAGCATAGGGCAATATCTAGTGCACTACCATTTGCATTATAGGGGTTCTGGAAGAAGAAAAGGAGAAAAGGGCACAGAACATATTTGAAGAAACAATAGCTGAAAGTTTCCCTAATCTGGGGAAGAAAACTGGCATCCAGGTCCAGGAAGCACAGAGTTCTAAACAAGATGAAACCAAAGAAGTCTACACCAAACACATCAAAATTAAAATGACAAAACTTAAAGATAAAAGGAAAATCAAATGCAGGAAAGAAAGCAACTGATTATGTTAAATACATACGCATACATGTACACATATGCACATTAAATATATATACACATATATACACTGGCTACATTAAATACATACACACACACACACATAAATCTTCCATAAGAATATAACTTTTCAGCTGAAATAATAAATGTCAGAGTGGCAAGACATATTCAAAGTGATGAAAGCAAAAACCGAACGTTCAAGAAAGTATACTCTACCCAGCAAGTTTATCATTCAGAACTGAAGGAAAGATAAAGAATTTTATAGACAAGCTAAAGCTAAAAGAGTTCAACAATACTAAACTAGCTTTTAAAAAATGCTAAAGGGACTTAACACAAATGTTACAGGTACTTATCAGAAAAGAAAAGGCCATCAATAGAAATATGAAAATTAAGAAAGAAAAATTATCATTGGTAAAGGAAAATATAAGTAAGGTTATTATACCAATCACTTATAAAGCTATTCAGAAGCTTAAAAGACAAAACTGATAAAGTCATCTATATCTGCAGTAGGTAGTTAAAAATAAACACATAAAACTGTAAAATACAATGTCAAAAACATTAAATGAGTGAGTTAAAGTTGCAGGGTTGTTAGAATGCTGTCAACCATAAGAGCTCATCAACTAATTGCTGCACAATTAAATATGTGTGTTTCCCTTGATGCTTTCAACTAGCAACCAAAACCTTGTTAAACTACTTTATCTGTTTTGAACAAGATTAAATATCTTTGTGTTTCAATCTCTTCATCTGCACCTTTAAAACAGATTTAGCATAATTTCAGCAGGTGGTTAGGAGTTCTTTTTAATGAGCTGTTTTAAAACCCTACTACTTGCTATAGAGCACTGTACCTGCTTAGCTGATGGTCTTCTTCCTCCCATGTAAGCCTCATTATGCTGGAGAGATTTGCTGTCATTAAAGAAAGATTGGCAGAAGAGTTAAGAGCTGAGCTGCAAAGTAATGAAACTCAAGGATCCATTTCCTAAATAGCATCAAAAAAGAAGTATTTTTTTTTTCCTGAGACTAGATATTATTTTAGCATATGAACACATCTAATTTTAACTAGCTCTTCTAGGGCTCATTTCTACCTCTTTTGCTCAGTATTCTGAAGTAATCATCACTGTCCTGTGTCCAAGAGACATGTACAGTGTTTCTGAATGAAGTTTTATCCTGGATATTTTTTCTTATGCATCATTTTTTTAAAAAGGGGGAAGTCACAGATAACTTTAGAGTAATGCATTAATTTTGTAAAGTCAAGAGTAAAATAATGATTTATATAGGATATAAATGAAGAGACAATCACATCACTAAAACCAGAGGAGGAAATCTCCATACTAGACTGGTCAATTTTATTTAAAAAAAAAAAATTCTTTAGATCTGGCTTTAAAGAAAAGATAGACAAATTACAGAAGCTTGGCTGAAACAATGCAAATTTCTATGCTTTCACATTTAAAAATCAAAGAATTCACCTACCAAAATAAGATGCCAAACACACATCAATATTTCTTTTATGAATTAACATGTTCTATCACTGCACTTCAGTGGTAAATATGTCAAAGATATGCTTATTATTGTCCCTTGCTGAAGAATGACTTCGTGGGTCTGTAAAAGGTTTGGCTGGTGGAGATGAAGGTGAAATGGTTTTGGCATATACTCTGTAAAGAGTCTATGGTTACTCCTGAGGAGACTGGGGGTGAACAGGGTCATGCTTAATCGATAGAAATCAATGTAGAACTGTTTAATGTCTACATCAATTAAACATCTTATAATTTACTTTTGAAGGATGATTTTATTAATCTGTTAATTTTTCTTTGCTATGCAGTTCTATTTCATTCTGCCAGATATTTTAGTTCAGTTCAGTTCAGTCGCTCGGTTGTGTCTGACTCCTTGTGACCCCATGGACTGCAGCACACCAGGCTTCCCTGTTCATCACAAACTCCCAGCGCTTATTCAGTCTCATTTTATGGTGTTGGTGATGCCATTCAACCATTTCACTCTCTGTCATCCCTTTCACCTCCAACGTTCAATCTTTCTCACCATTAGGGTCTTTTCAAATGAGTCATCTCTTCCCATCAAGTGGCCAGTGTATTGGAGTTAGCTTCAGCATTAGTTCTTCCAATGAATATTCAGGACTGATTTCCTTTAGGATGGACTGGTTGGATTTCCTTGCAGTTCAAGGGATTCTCAAGAGTCTTCTCCAACACCACAGTTCAAAAGCATCAATTATTTGGTTCTCAGCTTTATTTATAGTCCAACTCTCACATCGAAACATGACTGATGGAAAAACTATAGCTTTGACTAGACAGACTTTTCTTGGTAAAGGAATGCCTCTGCTTTTTAATATGCTGCCTAGGTTGATCATAAGTTCTTCTTCCAAGGAGCAAGTGTCTTTTAATTTCATGGCTGCAATCACCATCTTCAGTGATTGGGAGCCTCCCAAAATTAAGTCTGACATTGTTTCCACTCTTTCCCAATCTATTTGTCATGAAGTGATGGGACCAGATGCCATGATCTTAGTTTTCTGAATGTTGAGCTTTAAGCCAACTTTTTTACTCTCCTCTTTCACTTTCATCAAGAGGCTTTTTAGTTCCTCTTCACTTTCTGCCCTAAGGTTCGTGTCATCTGCTTATTTGAGATTATTGATATTTCTCCCAGCAATCTTGATTCCAGCTTGTGCTTCATCCACCCTGGCATTTCACATGATGTACTCTTCATATAAGTTAAATAAGCAGGGTGACCTTTGACTATGTGGATCACAATAAAGAGTGGAAAATTCTGAAAGAGATGGGAATACCAGACCACCTGACCTGCCACCTGAGAAACCTATATGCAGGTCAGGAGGCAACAGAACTGGACATGGAACAACAGACTGGTTCCAAATAGGAAAAGGAGTATGTCAAGGCTGTATATTGTCACCCTGCTTATTTAACTTATATGCAGAGTACATCATGAGAAACGCTGGGCTGGAAGAAGCACACGCTGGGATTAAGATTGCTGGGAAAAATAACAATAACCTCAGATATGCAGATGACACCAACCTTATGGCAGAAAGTGAAGAGGAACTAAAAAGCCTCTTGATGAAAGTGAAAGAGGAGAGTGAAAAATTTGGCTTAAAGCTCAACATTCGGAAAACTAAGATCATGGCATTTGGTCCCATCACTTCATGGGAAATAGATGGGGAAACAGTGAAAAGAGGGTCACACTTTATTTTCTGGGGGGCTCCAAAATCACTGCAGATGGTGATTGCAGCCATAAAGTTAAAATATTCTTACTCCTTGGAAGGAAGTTATGACCAACCTTGATAGTATATTGAAAAGCAGAACCATTATTTTGTCAACAAAGGTCCATCTAGTCAAGGCTATGGTTTTTCCAGTAGTCATGTATGGATGTGAGAGTTGGACTGTGAAGAATGCTGAGTGCTGAAGAATTGATGCTTTTGAACTGTGGTGTTGGAGAAGACTCTTGAGAGTCCCTTGGACTGCAAGGAGATCCAACCGTCCATTCTGAAGGAGATCAGCCCTGGGTGTTCTTTGGAAGGAATGATGCTAAAGCTGAAACTCCAATATTTTGGCCACGTGATGTGAAGAGTTGACTCATTGGAAAAGACTCTGATGCTGGGAGGGATTGGGGGCAGGAGGAGAAGGGGACGACAGAGGATGAAATGGCTGGATGGCATCACCAACTCGATAGACATGAGTCTGAATGAACTACAGGAGTTGGTGATGGACAGGGAAGTCTGGCGTGTTGCGATTCATGGAGTCGCAAAGAGTCGGGCATGACTAAGCGACTGAACTGAACTGAACTGAACTGAACTGAACTGAAGCAGAGTGACAATATACACCATTGATGTACTTCTTTCCCAGTTTGGAATCAGTCTGCTGTTCCATGTTCACTTCTAACTGTTGCTTATTAATCTGCAAACAGATTTCTCAGGATGCAGGACAGGTGGCCTTGGATTCCCATCTCTTGAAGAATTTTTCAGTTTGTTGTGATCCACACAGTCAAAGGCTTTGGCATAGTCAATAAAGTAGATGTTTTTCTGTAACTCTCTTGCTTTTTTGATGATCCAGTGGATGTTGGCGATATGACCTCTGGTTCCTCTGCCTTTTCTAAATCCAGCTTGAACATCCAGAGGCTCATGGTTGTCATACCGTTGAAGCCTGGTATGGAGAATTACTTTGCTTACTTGTGAGATGAGTGCAATTGTGTGGTAGTTTGAAAATTCTTTGGCATTGCTTTTCTTTGGGATTGGAATGAAAACTGTCTTTTTCCAGTCCTGTGGCCACTGCTGAGTTTTTCAAATTTACTGGCATGTTGAGTGGAGCACTTTCACAGCATTATCTTTTAGGAACTGAAATAGCTCAACTGAAATTCCATCACCTCCACTAGCTTTGTTCAAAGTGATGCTTCCTAAGGCTCACTTGACTTCACATTCTATGCTGTTTGGTTTTAGGTGAATGATCACACCGTTATGGTTATCTGGGACATGAAGATCTCTTTTGTATAATTCTGTGTATTCTTGCCACCTCTTCTTAATATCTTCTGCTTCTGTTAGATACATACCATTTCTGTCCTTTATTCTGCTCATCTTTGCATGAAACATTCCCTTGGTTTCTCCAATATTCTTGAATAGATCTCTCAATTCAGTTCAGGTCAGTCACTCAGTCATGTCCAACTCTTTGCGACCCCATGAATTGCAGCACGCCAGGCTTCCCTGTCCATCACCAACTCACGAGTTCACTGAGACTCACGTCCATTGAGTTGGCGATCCATCCAGCCATCACATCCTCTGTTGTCCCATTTTCCTTATGCCCCCTATCCCTCCCAGCATCACAGTCTTTTCCAATGAGTCAACTCTTCACATGAGGTGGCCAAAGTATTGGAGCTTCAGCTTTACCATCATTCCTTCCAAAGAACACCCAAGACTGATCTCCTTCAGAATGGACTGGTTGGATCTCCTTGCAGTCCAAGGGACTCTCAAGAGTTTTCTCCAACACCACAGCTCAAAAGCATTAATTCTTCACTGCTCAGCCTTCTTCACAGTCCAACTCTCACATTCATACATTACCACTGGAGAAACCACAGCCTTAACTAGACTGACCTTGTCCTTCCCATTTAATTGTTTCCCCTATTTATTTGCATTTATTGTTGAGGAAGGCTTTCTTATCTCTCCTTGCTATTCTTTGGATTAAAATGGGTATATATTTCCTTTTCTCCTTTTCCCTTAGCTTCTCTTCTATTTTCAGCTATTTATAAGGCCTCGTCAGAAAACCATTTTGCCTTTTTGTGTTTCTTTTTCTTGGGGATGATCTTGATCCCTGCCTCCCATACAATGTCACGAACCTCTGTCCATAGTTGTTAAGGCACTCTAACAGATCTAATTCCTTGAATCTATTTGTCACTTCCACTGTAAATCATAAGGGATTTGATTTAGGTGATACCTGAATAGTCTAGTGGTTTTCCCTACTTTCTTCAATTTAAGTCTGAATTTGGCAATAAGGAATTCACGATTTGAGCCACTGTCAGCTCCTTGGGTTTATATTTAGCAGACAATATTATTTTTATAATGTGCACATTGAAATCTTGGGGAAATACTTGGACATTTAAAGAAAATGGAGAAATTAAGCAAAATGATGACATACCAACTCCAAAGATTTTTAATAGACCAATGGAGAAGATTTAGATAAAGATAGCATCATGCCATGAAAAAATGCCAATGTGAAATGAAAGTAAGGACCAACAGTTGTTTATGCAAATGATTGCACTCAGGTATATTAAAAAATCTAGACTGGTAATAGCACCAGAATTTTTTTTTAAAAAGTATTTAAATCTTTCATATTTAGTTATAGCATTTTCCATATGTGTTTATAAATGTTTGTTAACTTAGAATTGAAAACTAATTGTTTTCATCCAAAAGATAAAATCATGTTAATTTTGATGTTGCTGTTTATGTTTTGATCCAATGTCATTGTTGTTGTTGATTGTGATAAGCTTATATTTTTTAAAATCATGGACTTTCACAAGTCACCAAATCATTCTTGTAAGCAAATATTTTAAGTTATTCTTACACCATTTAGTAGTAGCATAAAATTTTACTTATGAATTAGATGTTAAAACTGTAATTTTCCCAAGCAAAACTACTAATGAAATTTCTTTACAAAGACTAAAAGAACAAAACTGAGAATCTGATTCATTGCCCAACTCTCTCCTTTCTCTCTCATTTCAAGATTCATCCAGATCTTGTTTCTTATTAAGGCTAAATAATACAGAAATATGAAGAGAATGTAAGAATGCTGATAATAATAATGACATCAACTAGTATTATTTGCATAATCTCTCCATGTGCTGTGTTATGCTTAGTTGCTCAGTCATGTCTGACACTTTGCCACCCCATGGACTGTAGACTGCCAGGATTCTCCATCCATGGGGATTCTCTAGGCAAGAATCCTGGAGTGGGTTGCCATGCCCTCCTCCAGGGGATTTTCCCAACCCAGGGATTGAAACCATGTCTCCTGAATAGAAGGTGTATTCCTTACCACCTGAGCCACCAGGGAAGCCCACGAATACTGGAGTGGGTATCCTTTCCCTTCTCCAGGGGGTCTTCCTATCCCAGGATTCAAACTGGAGTCTCCTGCATTGCAGGCAGATTCTTTAACAGCTGAGCTACCAGGGAAGCTTGTAATCTCTCTATGCTAGACATGATTCCAAGTACTTTATATATGTTATATTAGTTATTGCTATTATTCTTTCTATTTTGAAAGAAAAAAAAAAAAGAAACTTCTTTTCCTGGACATGATACCTGCATGTTTAGCAGCATAGATCTTGAGAGACAACTCCACTTATATATCTCTGACCTCGCTACTAGAAAGTTCAAGAAGACACTTCAGTTTCTCATTTCTAATTCATTGCTTTATTTTCTTACTATTTCTTATTTCTTCATTCAGCCAATCCATCCTTTAGGAACTGAAGGTATGGAAAATGATAATTTCAAAAAAGGAACATGGCGGCCCTCATTGCATTTATGTCTAAGAGAAGAAAAATAAGTAAAACACATAATATCTCAGAGAATGATGATGACTTTACAGTGAGAAATATATAGCAGGGAAATGGTAGTAGAGAATGATGAAATATGGGATTTTAAATAAGGTAATTAGGATCAGGCATGCTGAGAAAGTGAAGTGCAGCAAAGATCTGAAATAGGTGAGGTAATGAGCCTAAGCCACATTACCTGGGGGAAGGTTGTTATATATTCAGGGAAACAGCAAACTCAAATGTCCTGATGCAAAGTTCATCCAGTAGAAGTCAGCATGTCCTGGTGAAGACTTAAGAGAAGTGATGCTGAATAAAGAGAGAATGTGACAGGAAATGAAGGCTCTGATATTTCAGGGGCCAGTTTAGAGACACAAAAGTCATTAGAAGGATTTCATCTTTTATTAGCATTGGGAGGGACTCTTGGTAGTTTTCATCCAGAGAAGGAGCAGAGTCTGGTATTATGGAGGGAATAGATCCCATAGGGGAGTGATAGAGCAGGAAACCCAGTGGTGAGTGGGTGGTTTTAAGACACTTAAGCTGATAATCCAGTAGAGAGATTATGGAGATTTGTTTCAGGAGAGTAGCAGGGAAATGGTAGGTTCTGGATATATTTTCAAGGAGGACTCAAAGGAATTACTGAGAAATCAGATAAGGGTATGACAGAAAGAATGGAATACAAAAAAGACTAAGGTTCTTGTGCTGAGCATCTATAGCAATGTGTGCATCAATTATTTAGTAGTTTTTATTAGTTACCTATCACTTAAATTATCCCCAAGCTTAGTGACTTAAAACAGCACATGTTTATTATCTCACAGTTGTTTCTGGGATCACATATCTGCGTATGGCTTAGCTGGGTCCTCTACTTCAAGGCCTCTGACTGGCTGCTGTCTTGGTCTGAGATAGAGCTGTGATTTTAGCACCAGGTTCAAATGGGGAAGGATCAACTTCTAAGCTCATATATGTAGTTATAAGCAAAATTTAATTTCTTGCAGTTGGATTGGAGATCATAGTTGCTTGCAGATTGTTGGATGAAAGTCACTTTTACTTTCTTCTCATGTATATCTCTCCAACAAGACAGCCTACTTTATCAAAGCAAGCAATAGAGAATCAGCAGATAAGAGTTTTGGGTAACTTAATCACAAGGGAATCATTCTATTCATACTCTCTTACCTAGAACCAAATTACTTAATATAAAGGTATTATATATGGCCATAAATACCAGGAGAATATTTGGGGAAAGAATATTCAGATGTCTTCCCACTAACAGGATATTCTTTTATATCCATCACCTTTTGTATGTTACTCACAATAACCCTCTGTATTGATCACCATTTCCCTTGTTTTAAAGATGAAGACAAGATCCCAAGATTTAAGTGATTTATCCAGAGTCATAAGACCACTAAAAAGCATAATTGGGCTTCAACTCCAAGGGCTAACTCCATTTCCTCTGAAAAGATACCTCATTTTCCAAGCTTGGCTAAGTGACTACCCAAGATATGTTATCTGTTTAAGAGCCATAAGGAATACAGATAAGTTATAGTTCTCTAATGCTTGACATATGGCACCCTTGAATTTTATTCTTTTGATTTTTAACTACCTTCAACTTTTCTCACTAGAAAATTAATAATGGAAAGGAGCCCTGGGTGATTTGTACTCTACTTACAGAAACATTATGGAATACTAAAGAACATGTCTTTCAATGTGTTTGATTGAAACACTATTATAAGCCCCAAACGATTTATCATCTGGTTAGTAGAGGTAAGATATCAGAAAGAAACATTCCGACAATTGAAAATTTTCTGCTGTTTGTTATACTCACTATAGTTCCAAAGTTGAAATAGACATAAATAGTAATTTAATAATGTACATAATATGTTTTACAAATAGATACTGTGTTCAATTTACTGTAAGAAAGAAAGAGACTTTCACTAGCCACTGATACAGTCATTTCTGAACACCTAACTTCTGAGGCTAATACTTGTTGCCAGTGGAAGCCAAGGAAATCCAGAAAAATAACATATATTTAAGTTATTTTAAAATTATTTATTAAGAATATTTATATTCTCCCTTCTTAGCAGAATAGTTCTGCTTAGGTCTTTTCAATATGTCTTCTCCCTTCTGCTTTATCCTAAGAATTAATTTAGATTCTTCTCTTTTGTATCCAAGTGCTTCATGAGAATAGTGGAGAGATTTTAAACACGAGATTTCTCAAAGGCCTCTTAAAGGAAATGGTAGAAACAAGTGTCTAAGAAAACTACAGAAACCCCCAAATTACAGTCAAGTGTACATGCACTTGGCATTATCTAAACTTCTTCTGATCATTAATGTGGAATAAGTAAAGTTGATTGTGTTTGCTGTGGGCCCCTTCTCAACTATAATCCTCACTTAAACAAAAAGAAAAAAGGTAAAAGACCAGTTGGATTTTTGCTGTAAAAATACTCTTTAAATTTATCTATCTATATTCACACAATATTAAATGTCTGTATCTGGTTCTACATTTAAATGCTGCAGAAGGTTTTGAATGTTTCTGAACTCTGTTAATTTCTAACTGTGCTCTCCTCTAACTGAAATGAATGTATAGCCATGACCAATGTCAAACACTCAATTCAAGTTGAGATCATCTAGGGAGGTGACTTATGGTTTAAAGTAAATCTCTGTTGAAAAAAATATATATATATACATATATATATATATATACATATAGATATACATATATACCCTGTCTACCGTCTGAATTAGCAAAACTAAATATGAAGAGGAAAGATGAATATAATGAAATAAATGACTTAATAGCAGTCCTTAATTGAAAGACCTCTGATGGTAAGTTCTATCTTTTGATCTAAAAAAATACTCCACCAAATGACAGATTTCTTTATAAAGATGCTCCTGTTAGGGCAAAAGAAGTTAAATTAATAATATTTATTGTCATGACATTGATATGCCCAGATTAATTAGAAAATATGTTTGATCACAAAAAGCTATCAATTTTCTCTCTTTTTTTCCATGATAAACTTAAAAATGTACTTGATAAAGGATAGCAAAGAGGGGGAAAATTATACATGGCATTTTTTGAAAGTGTTACAAAGACAACTGTAATTAAATATTTATTAGGATATTCTTTATATTTTCTTATTTCATCTGTATGACCAGTACGATTTTGGCTATAAAACAAAACCATTGTGAAAGTCACATAATTGAAGGAGATAATGGAATTGTATCTATTAAATCAAACAACGAAGTTCACTCCTCTTTTGATAGTCACATGGATATAATTTCCTCATGTATAAATTAAAGTCAATTACTTTGGGATGGGGAGAGATAGAGGTTGGTGGCAGAAGTTAATGAATATAGACATTCAATAGGAAGTTTATCATGAAATCATCCTTGAAGATAATTTACTGATCAACTCATCTACTCTGATAGCTTTCAAGCACAGAACAAAATATAATAGTTAGTTAACATATACATAAGTGTGATGGAAATGATCATGGTATTGTAACTGCTGTTAACAAGTGTTATTGTTTAAAAAATGGCAAGATTCTTTAAAGACACAACCAATTCCTCACAGTTATTTATAGAACCATGTAACCAGGCTTAGCAGGCTAAGACAGGAGACAGAGTTCTGGCATTATAGGTTAACACATGCATCTGATAAAGGATGTCAGAACTTGTCCAAAAACATAAGGCAGTTGCTGTCAATAATGGTCAATAATGTTGGTTATGCATTCAAGTATTTTTCTCCAGACTCTGCCAAGTGATGATGTCTTTTCTTAGCTCATCTTTATAAGAAAACTCACTGTCTTCTCTATTCAAAACTATACATATAATCAATAAATCTTCATGAGCAAATTAAAAAAAAAAAAAAAACAACACCAAGAACACTGCAATGCCATTTACATTAGCATTCAAAACTTGACATGTTAAGCTATACATATACCAAACATTGCATAATATTAATATAAAGGAAATTATAAAATTCAAAGGAAATATGTTAAAAAACTAAACAAATGAAGGAATGTTTCATGTTCTTGGATAGAAAGACCAGACATTGTCACGATGCCAGTTCTTCCTAACTTGATCTGTAATTCTGTAAAATTTTAATCAAAATCCCAACAAATTATCTTGTGGATATTGATAACTTGTGTTAAATGTTATATGAAAAGTAAAATCCAAAATAGCCAATGAAATATTTAAAAAAATAATAATAAAGTTGGAAGACTAGCTCTACTCAACATTGACTTCTTCTAAAGCTTCCATATCAAGACAATGTGGGTTTGAGCAAAGCAAAAATTAACTAACAGACAAATAAAAGAAAATCAATGGGACAAAATATAGAGCCATAAAAATGCATTCAATTATCACTGACAGAGGAAAAGGTAATTCAATGAAGAAACTGTATTATTTTTTTTTTTCAAGAAAGGTACTGGAACAACTGAATATCACATGTAAAACAAAATCTGAAAAGCAACATTGACATAGACTTTACACACTTTACAAAAATTAACTCAATTTCTAGACCTATTGTAAAATGTGAAACTAAAAATCTCCTAGAACATAACAGAGAAGAAAATCTAGATGATACTGCTTTTAATAATGATTTTTATGTATAACATCAAAGATATAATACATGAAAGAAACCTAGATATGTTGGATTTCATTAAAATCAAAATTTTCTAACATGCAAAAGACACTGGCAAGAAAGTGAAAAGACAAGCCACAGAAAAAAAGAAATATTTACAAAAGTTATATCCAATGAAGGGCCATTTTCCAAAATATACAATATAAATCTTAACAGTAAGGAAACAACCTACTAGCAAACTGAAAGTCAAACACTCTAAAAGAATTATACATCATAATCCAGTGAGATTTATTCCAGGGATGTAAAAATGATTCAACATCCACAAATCAATCAATGAGATACATCATAATAACAAAATGAAAAATTAAAACGATATAACCATGTAATTATTAAGTTCAGTTCAGTCGCTCAGTTGTGTTCAACTGTTTATGACCCCATGGACTGTAGCACACCAGGCTTCCCTGTAAATCACCAACTCCCAGAGCTTGCTCAAACTCAAGTTCATTGAATCGGGGATGCCATTCAACCATCTCATCTTCTGCTGTCCCCTTTTCCTTCTACCTTCAATCTTTCCCAGCATCAGGTTCTTTTCCAATGAGTCAGCTCTTCACATCAGTTAGCCAAAGTATTGAAGCTTCAGCATCAGTCCTTCCAATGAATATTCAGGGTCAATCTCATTTAGGATTGATTGGTTCGATCTCCTTGCAGTCCAAGGGACTCTCAAGAGTCTTCTCCAACACCACAGTTCAAAAGCATTAATTCTTTGGCACTCAGCTTTCTTTATGGTTCCACTCTCACATCCATACATTACTACTGGAAAAACTCTAGCTTTGACTAGATGGACCTTTGTCAGCAAAGTAATGTCTTTGCTTTTTAATATGCTGTCTAGGTTTGTCATAGGTTTTTTCAACTGTATATTAATAACTAATGATCTAATGGGGCTTCCCTCATAGCTCAGTCAGTAAAGAATCTGCCTGCAATGCAGGAGACTCAGGTTCGATTCCTGGGTTGGTAAGATACCCTGGAGAAGGAAATAACAACCCACTCCAGGATTCTTGCCTGAAGAATCCCATGGACAGAGGAGCCTGGCAGGCTACAGACCTGGATTCTCAAGAGTCAGACACAACTTAGTGACTAAACCACCATCAATCATCTAAGAGATAAGAAAAAAGTCATTTCACAATTTAACATCCACGTATGATTAAAAAAAAAAAAAAAACTCAACAAAGTGAGTATAGAGAGAAATGCTTCAACCTAATAAAGCCCATGTATGACAAGGAGAGTTAACATCATACGCAATGGTAAAAATCTGAAACTTTTACTCTAGGATCAAGGATAAGACAAAGGTGCCCAATTTCACCTTTTTATTTAAAATAACATTAGAAATCTTAGCCAGAGCTATTAGGCAAAACAGAAAGAAAGAAAAGTCATCTAAACTACAAAGTAAGAATTAAACTGTAACTATTTGCAATTGTCATAATATTATTTATAGAAAACCCTAAAGAATCCACCTTCTTCAATGATCAATGCAAAGAAAGAGAGAGAACAACAACAACAACAAAAATGGAATGGGAAAGACTAGAGATCTCTTCAAGAAAATTGGAGATACCAAGGGAACACTTCATGCAAAGATGGGCACAATAAAGAACAGAAATGCTATGGAGCTAACAGAAGTAGAAGATATTAAAAAGAGGTGGGAACAATACACAGAACTATGCAAAAAAGACCTTCTTGACCCAGATAACCACGAGGGTGTGATCACTCACCTACAGTCAGACATCGTGGAATGCGAAGTCAAGTGGGCCTTAGTAAGCACCACTACAAACAAAGCTAGTGGAGGCGATTCCTTCTGTAGCTCACATGGAACTCCAGTTGAGCTATTTCAAATCCTAAAAGATGATGCTGTGAAAGTGCTGCACTCAATATGCCAGGAAATTTGGAAAACTCAGCAGTGGCCACAGGACTGGAAAAAGTCAGTTTTCATTCCAATCCCAAAGAAAGGAAATGCCAAAGAATGTTAAAAGTACCACACAATTACAATCATCTTACACGCTAGCAAAGTAATGCTCAAATATCTCCAAGCCAGACTTCACAGTACGTGAACACTGAACTTCCAGACATTCAAGCTGGATTTAGAAGAGACAGAGGAACCAAAGATCAAATTGCCGACATTTGTTGTATCATCAGAAAAGTGAGAGAATTCCAGAAAAATATCTTTTTTATTGATTATGCCAAAACCTTTGACTGTGTGGATCACAACAAACTGTGGATAATTTTTCAAGAGATGGGAATCCCAGATCACCTTACCTGCTTCATGAGAAATCTATGCAGTTCAAGAAGCAACACATAGAGCTGGACATGGAAAAATAGACTGGTTCCAAATCGGGAAAGGAGCATGTCAAGGGTGTATATTGTCCTCCTGCTAATTTCAATTATATGCAGAGTACATCTTGTGAAATGCTGAGTTGGATGAAGTACAAACTAGAATCAAAATTGCAGAGAGAAATGTCAATAATCTCAGATATGCAGATGACACCACCCTTATGGCAGAAAGTGAAAAAGAACTAAAGAACCTCTTGATGAAAGTGAAAGGGGAGAATGAAAAAGTTGGATTAAAACTCAACATTCAGAAAACTAAGATCATGGCTTCTGGCCCATCACTTTATGGTTATTGGATGCAGAAACAATGGAAAAAGTAGCTGACTTTATTTTGGGGGGGCTCCCAAATCATTGCAGATGGTGACTGCAGCCATGAAACTAAAAGACACTTGCTCCTTGGAAGAACTATGACCAACCTAGACAGCATATTAAAAAGCAGAGAGATTGCTGACAAAGGTCCATCTAGTCAAAGCTATGGTTTTTCTAGTAGTCATGTATGGATGTGAGAGTTGGATTATAAAGAAAGCTGAGTGCCAACGAATTGATGCTTTTGAACTGTGGTGTTGGAAAAGACTCTTGAGAGTTCCTTGGACCTCAAGGAGAACAAACCAGTCAATCCTAAAGGAAATCAATCCTAAATATTCATTGGAAGGACTGATGCTGAGGTGGAAACTCCAGTACTTTGGCCACCTGATGTGAAGAACCGACTCATTGGAAATAACCTGATACTGGAAAAGATTGAAGGCAGAGGATAAAGGGATGACAGAAGATGAAATTGTTGGATGGCATCACTGACTTAATGGACATGAGTTTGAGCAATCTCTGGGAGCCAGTGATGAACAGGGAAGCCTGGTGTGTTTCAGGCCATGGAGTTGCAAAGAGTAGGACCTGACTGAGTGACTGAACTAACTAACTAACTAAAATAATAATAAGCATTAGTGAGAATGTGAAAAACAGGAAAACCTCATACACTATTTGTGGTAATGTAAATTGATTACACCATCAATGTAAAACTGTATAAATGGTTCTTTAAAATTAAATTAAATTATAACAGTATCACATGATCTAACAATTCCACTTTCAGGTATTTATTCAAATAAAATGAAAATGTACTAATTTCAAAAGATATGTGTGTATCCTCATATTAATTGAAGCATTGTTAACAATACTAGAAACACAGAAACAACCTAAATGTCTATCAATGGATGAATCAATGAAGAAAATGTGTTGCATGTATGCAATGGGATGTTATTTGGCCATAAAAAAACAATGAAATCTTGGGGTGTATGTGTCTTTTGGAAGTATGGTATTCTCAGGAAATATACCCAGGAGTGGAATTTCTGGGTCATAAGGTAGTTCTATGTTTAATTTTTTAAGAAACCTCCATACTGTTCTCCATAATAACTGTAAAAATTTGCATTCCCACCAACAGTGTACTACAGTTTCCTTTTCTCCACACCCTCTCCAGCATTTATTATTAGTGTGCATATATATACATATATATAATGACCATTCTGACCAGTGTGAAGTGATACTTCCTTGTGGTTTTGATTTGCATTTCCTTCTTTGGAAGGAATGATGCTAAAGCTGAAACTCCAGTATTTTGGCCACCTCATGCGAACAGTTGACTCATTGGAAAAGACTCTGACGCTGGGAGGGATTGGGGGCAGGAAGAGAATGGGACAACAGGGGATGAGATGGCTGGATGGCATCACTGCATCGGTGGACGTGAGTCTGAGTGAACTCCGGGAGTTGGTGATGGACAGGGAGGCCTGGCGTGCTGTGATTTATGGGGTCACCAAGAGTTGGACATGACTGAGGGACTGAACTGGACTAAAGTGAATAATCAGTAATGATGAGCTTCGTTTCATGTGTTTCTTGGCCATCTATAAGTCTTCCTTGGAGAACTGTCATACAGAGTAAAGTATTTCAGAAAGAGAATAACAAATATCTTAACACGTATACGTGGAATCTAGAAAAATGGTACAGAAGACATTTTGCAGGGCGGAGAGAGAGAGACAGATATAGAGAACAGACCTGTGAACATGGGGCAGGAGGAGATGGTTGGGATGAATTGGGAGACTGGGATTGAAATACATACACTACCATGTGCAAAAATGGATAGCTAATAGGAACCAGCTGTATAGGGCAAGGAGCTCAGCTCAATGCTCTGTGGTAACCTAGAGGGGTGGGATGGGGGGTGAGTTGGAGGTTCAAGAGGGAGGGAATATTTAGGTATAATAATATATAATATATACATATAGCTAATTCACTTCATTGTACAGTAGAAATGAACACTATATTGTACAGTAGAAATGAAACAACTATACTTCAACAAGATAAAAAATTGAAATGTTGCCATATTTAGCGACATAGGTGGATCTCAAAGAAAAAAATAGCAAGTGAAGTAAGTCAAATCAGACAGAGAACAATAAATATCATATTGCATCACATATATATGTAACTTAGAAAGAAAAGAAGCTTATAGGTACAGAGACTAGATTAATAGTGACTGCCAAAGTGGGAAGGGGTGAAGAGCAAAATGGGCAAGGGAGTTCAAAAAGTAGAAACTGGAAGTTATAAAATAAATCAGTCATGGGATGTAATGTAAAATATAATAATATTTAAATGTTCATAAATGAGTATATCTTAAATAGTATCATCACAAGGATGAGGTGTCTGTGGTATGGATGTTAACTAAACCTATTGTGATGATCATTTGCAGTATATACATGTGTCAAATCATTAAGTTGTATACCTAAGACTACTACAAGGTCTTATCTCAATTATATATAAATTAAAGATAGTCTTTATTTAACTGGATTTAAACATTCAAAACTGGGCATACCTATACTCCTAATTAAGAATACATTGGTTAATGTAGTAAACATTCTATCAAAGTTTGACAGCAGCAAAATTACTCACAAATTTTATGTTTTAAACCAAAATCTTTCATGGCTACAAGACACAAAAATACACGTGCCAGAGAAATGACTCATTAAGAAAATTGGGAGGAAAAGAAAATAGTTATAGTTTTAGCTGATCTTTCCTTAGCATTTGTTCTATGCACAGGGAATGGTTTCCACAGAGTCCCAAGGTAACCTAAAAATGGCTGTTAACAGCCCATTCATAGAAACTTGAGAAAGTTGTTATGTTTCAGAAGTCAAGACACAATCACAGGTAACTTATATTAGATAAGTACACTTTGTCCTAGGTTTATAAAGTTCCAGAAACTCAGTTCCTCAATCTAGGGAAGAGTGAAAAGTGTGGCTTTTAATGTCAGCCTTTTCAGTCATGACAAACACATCTTGACATTTTCAAGCTACCTCAATTTATGGAACAATAAATTGCATTTCATTTTTGAAGATTCCAAAAATAATATGAAAGCTTATGATAAAAGGATGTTGACTGAAAACATATGCAACCTAAAAGTTGAGAGTTATGTTTTATTAGGTGAAAATTTTTAAGACTTCAAGCTCAAGAGGCAGAATGTCAAGTGACCCTGAGAGAACCGGTCCAAGGAGGCAAGGGGAGGAGCCAGGTTATGTAGAAGTCTTGTAACAAAGGGCAGGTAGTCTGAACTTCAAAATTGTGTGTGTGTGTGTGTGTGTGTGTGTTTATAAATTAAAGAAAATCAGATATTCCAAGCTAAGGAATTTAGTGCTTTTCTATGTGTGGGAAGATGAAAGAGTCTGGATTCACTGAAATCCTTCCTTCCTTTGATATGCCCCTCAGCTATCTGGGGCCAGTAGCCTGTTTTCACATCCTGAGTTTCCTCAGGACTCACTAGAGGGAGTGACTGCAGTCTGATGGCTACTATATGGCAGGTATTCTTTGTCTTCCCGAGTTTTCTTAGGGCTCAGTGGCTTACATGGCAGGGCTGAAAATACTGATGATTGTGAAATTCCTTTTTACTGATATGGCAGGAAATATTCCATTTCTCAGGGACATTAGTAAGAGTTATATCAAGGATGACTTATAAAGAGATTTATTACAAACCCACTAGAGATACAAATATATAGAACAAAGGAAAACCTATGAGCAAATGTATGACCATTGGGCAATTTTACCTTAAGAAACTTGTCAAATCCCTAGCAAAGTTGGTGACTAGGGAAGGATTTAAAATTGTTCCTGTTTTCTACAGGTATTACTCCATTATAGATTAATATTCAATATTATGAGTGAGTTATTAATCAAGGGTTACAAGTTCAAAATATATTTTTGATTATGTACTCCTCATCTCATGAGAAACAAAATCAATAAGGACAATGTTCTGATTAAAAAAACAAAACTAGAAAAAGTAAAAAAAAAAAAATTCATTAAACAAAATGCCAAAGACCTGAACAGACACCAACCACATCAAAGATATATAGAGATAGTAAATAAGCACATAAAAAGATGGCCACATCAAATATCATTCAGTTCAGCTCAGTTCAGTCGCTCAATAGTGTCCGACTCTTCGTGACCCCATGAATTGCAGCATGCCAGGCCTCCCTGTCCATCACCAACTCCAGGAGTTCACTCAGATTCACGTCCATCGAGTCAGTGATGCCATCCAGCCATCTCATCCTCTGTCATCCCCTTCTCCTCCTGCCCCCAATCCCTCCCAGCATCAGAGTCTTTTCCAATGAGTCAACTCGTTGCATGAGGTGGCCAAAGTACTGGAGTTTCAGCTTTAGCATCATTCCTTCCAAAGAAATCCCAGGGCTGATCTCCTTCAGAATGGACTGGTTGGATCTCCTTGCAGTCCAAGGGACTCTCAAGAATATTCTCCAACACCACAGTTCAAAAGCATCAATTCTTGGAGCTGGTGCATGGGGATGACCCAGAGAGATGTTATGGGGAGGGAGGTGGGAGGGGGTTCATGTTTGGGAACGCATGTAAGAATTAAAGATTTTAAAATTAAAAAAAAAATAAAATAAAACATTTTAAATCTTAAAAAAAAAAAAAAAAAAGCATCAATTCTTCGGTGCTCAGCTTTCTTCACAGTCCAACTCTCACATCCATATGTGACCACAGGAAAAACCATAGCCTTGGGAAATGCAAATTAGAACAACATTGTGATACCAATATACCTTGACTTATTAAAATTGTCTAATATACATTGGCCAAAATTCAGAACACTGATATCTCCAAATGCTGGCACAAACATGGAATAGGAACTCATTCATTGTTGGCAGGAATGTAAATTGTTACATCTTCTTTGGAAGACAATGTGGTGGTTTTGTACAAAACTAAACACACTTTTACTCTAATATCCAGCAATAACACTCCTTGGTATGTATCCAAAGGAGTTAAAAAGTTCCATCTGCACAAAACCTGTATGGAGATGTTTAGAACAGTTTTATTCATAATTGCCAACAGTTGGAAGTAACCAATAAATCTGTTAGTATGTGAGTGATAAACAAACTATAGTATTAATATGAACAGTGATTAAAAATAATTGATCAGTTAGTGAAAATTCAAGAAGCTTTTGGTAAAAAAGTAAGAATTTCCCTTCATTATTAACTCAGCATCAGTGATTTTTGAGTTGGGAATTAAGCAACTCTGGTAATTCTTTTGACTGCTTTCTTTGATTACTTTGTACATCATCTTTGTTGGGCATCAAGCCTAGATAATGAATATTCTATGAAAGCCAGTCAGTTAATTTTCTGGGTCACAAGACACATTCCTCTCTGATATCAGACCACCTCATAGGTTTATAAAAATAATAATAAGGTCAAAACATGACACACCTTCAAACACAAAAACAGAAGTAACACCAATGTGTTAGAACCACACTCTTTGATCATGACCAAGAGAAAATAAAGTTCAAAATCAACTAACGGGGCAGGGAGGATGGCATTGGAAAAACAGGACTTGAAATCCGCAAAACTCAGGCACTGTGTAACTGAGCATAATCGGAGGGGTAATGACAGCAATGGTCATAGAAACACATAGACATAGAAACACATAGCAGAAACACATATACCTCAGACTCACACACAGCACTGTTTGAAATAAGCTCATTTATATCTTATGAGATAATATTTTTCAATTTTAAGGTGAAATAATATATTTAGTAATTTGGGAGTGAAACTTTGGAAGTATTATGTTTAATTTGAAGTTATCAGGTGAGTTATTAAGAAATTAAAACTTTTCTGTGTTTTAAAGAGATCTGATTTATAGCGCTTCAAAATCATTGTCATTTAAATTTCCAATAATGATGAAATTTCTTATAAAATTAGAATGGCCAATGCCTTGACATTTGAAAAAGTTTCTTAAAAATAAATCCTACTTTTAATCTTTTTTCTTTAAAATGTGGTTTTGGATGTTAACTTCGACACAGTTCTGAGCACTGGATAGTATTTTGAGAGATCAGTGGAAAGTTAAGCATTCTAAGCTTAGCATGAGTACAATTTTTTTTTTTTTAATTCAGAAAATAAAATCAGATTTTTCAAAGTAAGAAAAAAGGTATCTTATGAAACAGGAAGAATACTTCTCTGTGCAGATGCTTTTTAAAATTACAGGTGTTTTGGTGTAGAAATAGACTTTGCAGTCCCAGGTTAACCACTTCTTGACTCTAGTTTTGGAAAACACAGATGAATGCCTCTTAGCCAATTTTTCTGTGTTGGCAGGTAGAGTCATTGTTAAAACTGGAGATAATGCAAGTACATTAATTAGCATGATACTAAAAGGTGGTCCAGAAATAGTAGCTGTTGTTAGCAGGGCACGGAAACTATGTCAGTCCAAAAATCAAAAGAATTGAATATCTGTCCTTATTTTGTTATGCATATGTTCTCTGATTTATATACAGTACCAGCATGTATTTTCTCTCTTCAAAAAAGGAGAAGAATGTTTTGGATATGTCTTTGCAAAGGTCAACAGTGTGCCCAAAAACAGGGAGATCTTGACTACAAGAGTCACCCAAGGGATTTAAAGACTATAGAATGCCTGCCATTAGGTACTTGTTTGACTGCTCAGCTTGCAAATGTCTTTCTTCTTTTCTAGTTATTCCTGACTCTGAAAGATGCCATTTATTGCCTACAATCCTGCATTTGTCTAAATTAACTCATACTAGGTTTTCCTCAGATCCTGCCATGCTCTATCTTGGAGAAGGTAGATCCCTATTCCAAACTAGAAAGAAATATTATACACCATTCCCTTTGGCCAGTAATTGATTTAGAAAATAGCAAGTAAGTCAGTTCTAGATAAGAAGATGTGAGGTGAAAAAGTCTTGGAACTCAGGATAGGAGAAAGTTCTGGGAAATATTTTTGTCTTGGAAAGAAATGGAGTTTCATGAGGAAAATTTCTCTTGCCATCTTGTTTCTGGCTTCAAAATTGGTATTAGTGAGGGAAGATGTTGTCTGGTGTATACCAACCACATCAGACTTAGGAGTGACTAGCTAAAAGATTGTGGAGGATAGAATAATAGCTGCTGCATTCGGTTTGAGCAATAGATCCCGGCTCTCTCCCAAATCTTCCATGGCTCTCCATCTCATTCCATGTAAAAGAAAAAGCCTCATGGCTTACACGACTCAGGTGAAATGCGCCAGCCCCTCCATCCTACCTCCCAGGATTCTCTCTTTCTTTCTTTCTCTATCTATAAAGCAGTCCATCTTACTATTCATTGCTTGTGTCAGGCATGCATTTGCCTCAGAGCCTTTGAATCTGTTGTTCTTTGTCTAGAGAACATTTCCCTAGGACATGTGTAGGATGTTCCACCACTTCCTTAAGGCCTTTGCTCCAAAGTCACCTTTTCAGACACAATTCTATCTTTTAGGTCCTCAGCTTTTTTGTCTTCTTGACTCTCGACACCCTACTTGAAAAGTAAAAACAATATACAACAAATCCTAGATCCTGCATTCAGACTTCTTATTTGAAATTAGCTGCTATGTTTGTTTCTCAGTTTCAATCTACTATATAATTATGTTACAGACACCAACTCCTTCTACAGAATCAAAGAAAGACTTATCTCACTTTTTCAAGTGCCTCTAATTGATTGGGCCTGGACACACATGACCTAGTCTAAGCCACCAACAAGATTTGGCCACCTGAATCTTGAATCTGGAATTAGCAGTACAGAGAAGCAGAGAGGAGAAAATTCATGAAGTCTTCAGTTACAGCAGCATGGTGTCTGCTCTGCTGTGGGGAAGCAGCAGCTGTAGCATCACTAGAGGGTCAGGAGCAATGCCTCCCGGGTTGGATGCAAGAGGGACCGAGGGGATTCTCTATGGTCCTGGTTATCTTCCCACTTTACATCACTCCAATCTTCCCAAATTTGGTTCTCCAGCTTTCCTGGGGAACCTAAGAACTTTCACTTACCCTTTTAATGTATTCAACCTAAGTTGGTTTTATCCACTTGGAACTGAGGATAATAATTGACCCATACATAAATATCTTGTGCCTAGTCCAGGAATGTCTAAGGTAAAACTTGAAAGCATAGATTCTAGAAACGAAGTTAAGTATTAATGTCTAGGCAATGACAAAATACACTAGTTGGTAGAACCTTTGTTAAAAATAAACAAAAATAAAAATTGTGATTCACATTGTTAATTAAATTTGGAGCTTTCTGAACAGGTGACCTCTCAAGGCTTTTTTCAGTACTGATGTTGTTTTAATCTCTACTGGAAGCTTCTCTGGATGCAAGTGAAATGCTTCTTTCCTTAGGAGCAGAAACAGCCTTTGGTGAAAACCTTCAGTTAGCTCAATTTCCTTTAAGAATCTCTTCATCCTACCTGTATCCCATCCTATCTTCTGCTTTCTTGCACTCAGATGCTCACCTGCTTTCTCCTAGTACAGAGAACACTTGCCCTGCCTTCACTAGAATCTCTGTTCAGACAGAAGGATTTGATAACAAACATTCCCTCTTTAGTGTGAATGTAAGCCACTTTTTTATCTCATAAAAATATTTTCATTTAGTTTTCTATCTCAAAGTGGAAAAAATTATCCCTAGAAAAATATGAGCATCATAAAAATAAAATGAGCTTTATTTGTGAACATAAGATTTTATTCAGGAGTTAGGAAGAAGTTCCCTTATTTGAAACAAATATGAAGCAAGGTTTTCTAAGATGGAGAATATAAGTAACTCAATTTGAAGGCTTTTTAAAAAGATATTTCAATAACACTTTAATGAAGTAAAGAATTAACTGTTTGTATTAATTAATTAATTTGTATTAAGCCAAATTTTGAACTGTTAAATGGATAAATATAACAAGGATATTTATTTTGGGTCAAAATGAAAAGGGTAAAAATGACCTTTTATTGAATTTATCTAGATTTGACATCAATAAATACAAATAAATACAAATCTCCAGAAGACTGCGCTTTGCTTAATCATAGGATATCAGACTTGGAAGCAAATGAAAATGTTTCCCAGAGTACCCTCTCATTCATTTAGAACTTTTGTTGTTGCTGTTGTTTGTGTGTTTAATTTTACTTTATTTTACTTTACATACTGTATTGGTTTTGCCATACATCGACTTGAATCTGCAACAGGTGTACATGAGTTCCGAACTAGTGAATTTTGCTTTTGCATAGACATTAATAAATATTTCATTTCTTTATAACCTCATAATCATCTTATGAGGTAAGCTATATATATATAAGCAAAATATATTATATATATTATATGACTAATATATACATATATAGTATGTGTATATGTATATATCTGTACACATATATAGTGTATATATATGTATATATGTATATATACATATATTAGTTATATAAAAACCCCAAGCTTCAGAGAGTTTAATCAGTTTATGATTATACAACTTGTTGGTATCAGAGCTGGAATTCAGATTCATGCCCTGAAACAAGGTGTTTTCCAGTAGCATTTGCAGTTACAAGTTAAGGGAAGAAATGTCCAGGAGTCACCCCTGGAAATGAAGAGTTTCAAGGAATAAGAGATTTGTGAGTAAAGGCCCTTGTGCCTTCATATATTTAATGATCTACTTTTCTGTTGAGAAATTAAAACTTTTCCTTGACGACCAGCACTGTGACTGAACTTTGTGAAGACACTCTGGTTCTCTAGGAAGAACCTCAAGATGCCTCACATATATGCATAAGCATTTCTTCTCACCTGAGATGAGTGTGAAGAAGGCTTTAAGACAGGACTACATTTCAAATATTTCCCAGTACATATCACAGTGTGTGACACAGGGATGCTGCTCAGTAAACATGTGTGGACCCCCTCAGAGCCAAAGGCAGAGTTCCATAAAAGAAAACTAAAAGCTGTGAAGTGGTGTGCTGATGTCTTCCTGCCTTGTGCTTTTCCAAATCTGAAGGAATTTTTTATCAGCCCAGATCTTTCATTTACAGAATTCCATCTGTGCTGTATAGTCTGCTTCACTCTTAGAAGATATGCAGAATTTTGCAGGATGAACACTACTTCATGTTGGGAAATCAGGAGGGAAATCATCTCATTCCTTTTTCCTGGAGCAGTAGCTGAAAATCTTTGAAAAGCTGAGAGATGCGTGGAACTCAGTATATTGAAGCAAGATATCAGGAATTTACTCTACTTGAAATCCTTCTTGACTTGATGAAGAGTTAAATTTTATTCCTATTTTGAAGCTGCAGAATCGAGGGAGCCCAGTTTCTCTGAGTATCCTTTATAAGAGTATCTCTTATGGCAATAATTTTGTAGAAAAGTAATTGCAACTTATTGTTGGAGAAATTCTGCCATTGTGAATTAGCAATGTTTTGTAGAATATTATCCTTTTGAGGTAGGAGATACATGAGCCGCAGGCTGAGCAGCTGCAACCAGTATCCTGCTGACACATCAAGATAACAGTGGAAGTAAAGCTCTGATAGGGTAAAAAGTACTTTTTTTTTTTTTTTTTTTTTTCATTTTGGCAGCCTCTCCTTCCTTCCTTTGATACCTGAGGAACTTCTATGAACATGTGTGGGTTGGGAAATCTCCTTTACCATCAAAATTTAAAAAAAAAAAAAAAAAGTACTTTTTACCCTATCAGAGCTTTACTCCCCCTGCCAGGCTGCCAACTTCCCAGAAACCCTTAAGACATAATCCATTGTGGAGGAAGGATGCATGTGAACACTGGGTAGGGCCCTGAGTCAGACCAAATATGAGTGTACTCAAAATGATTGGCCAAAAGGGAGCCCAGAAAACTGTCCCCATATAAGTGTGATTAACCTATCCCTATTATGCATGACTCACTCTGAATCCACTCTTGTGTTATTTCACAGGTAGTTCACTTCTAATCAATCCTCTATCTACTTCACAATCTCTGTCTGTTTGCTGAATACTTTCTTCAAATAAGACAAGGACCAAGGTCCTGCTTCAAGCCACCTCATCCTTTGCTCCTTCAAGGTCACTTTGAAGATAATAAGAGACTTTTTGTGAAGATCATTTATAAAGTGATTTCTCTTGAGAAGACAGTGGAGTGAATGCAAGTTTTGGAGATAGGCAATCATTGGTTGAGATCTTCTGTTGACATCTGTTCTTGCCTCTTTGCAGAAACAATTCAGAAAAGAGAGAGAGAGGTCAACAAAGCAAACTGAAGATTTAATTAAGCAATAGTTTGCTCTCAAAGGGAGACTAGGAGGCTCAGGTAAGTAGCTGCCCTGGCTTTCTTTGGCAAGATGGTTATGTGGGGCATAGAAATAAAGGAACAAGTATTCATTGTGGAGGGAGAGGTTTGGGGGTTGTTTCCTGATTTTCATCCCAGCTTCACCTTCCTGACAGGAGGAGGAATTTTTGCCCTTATTTAGTCCTGATGGGAACTGTCATAGTCTCAGTGCATGATGGAGACTTCTTACCTGTAAGGCTTATTTTATTGTAGTGAGAGCATAATGCACAAAAGGTTTCATTTGGAAGCTGAAGATTCACCCTTTTCCCACCTTTCTTTGTCTGCCTCCAGGACACTAATCACACCAATAAGTTTGATTTCTTGTCAGTTTGGAGGTTCCTGCTTTTCCGTTTCTGCCCAAGGAACCTCACTGTTTACAAGATGTGTGGTTTCCTGCCATGTGGCCTGCGTCTCCCTTTTTCTGCCTGTATCTACTACCTGCCTGCTATAACATCTATGTGGTGTGGCTTAATAAAAGTTCAAAACTAGACAATTATCTCCCTTGGAAACTTAAAAAACTGAGCTTGTCTCACTGATACTATTTCTTGTGTTATTTGTTTGTGTGTGTGTGTGTGTGTGTTATATTTTATGTCAGCTTCTGCTATCACATGAAGAAATTGAATTAAGAAACTCATTTTACTGGTAATCAAATGCTCATTTTATTAACTTATTACAAAGGCAAATAAAATAAAAGATGCTTTGAGTGGTAGCTGCCCTTTAACTCTCCACCTGCAAAATGGAAAAATGAGTTAGATATTTCTTTACAGTGAGCATCTGTGTAAACTTCCACTCTATTTCTTTTAAGCTAGACAGCGATTTCAGCTAAGAGTCTTGATCATAATTAATCTTCCCAGATATTGTCATAAAACTGGTTTCTAGGAAAAGAGTCTTGTGAGTTTATAAAAATAGTTGCATGCTGTCTTGGTGTTTGATAAATATAAAAATAGATCAGATTTTATAGTTTTTGAGAATTTTTAAATAAAGCACTGTTGTAATAACAACCAAACATCCTAATTAAAATCTCCAGTCCAGCATGGACAAACAGTGAAACTTTTGGCACTTTTTCTTTTTATTGTCTGCTTATTTAATTTTGTTCATATCTAATTATCTCTAGCTGCAGAAGAGAAGAAGGAAGCACAGTAGAATGAGTACAGGTTTTGGAGTTAGATGTATTCTGAAGTCTTGATCGGTTACTTGGTAACTTGGTAACTTTGAGCAAGTTATCTATCCACATGGAAACCTCAGTTTTCCTATCTGTAGAATCATAATAACAGTGATTATTGAGGAGGATTTCTGTGTGGATCAAATGAGCTGAGGCATTTAATATTTTTAGCTCAGTACAAGAATATAATAACTGCCAAACTGCTAGGATTGTTGTTGTTACTAACATTTTTACTATGAAGTTTGTGATTAAAAGATGGAATTGACAGTGGAAGCAAAAGAAGAAGTAAGAAAAATATAAAACTAATCTAGCCAATCTACAGGTCATTCAACATCTTGAAGCAAATGTTAGAATAAGGAAAAGAGTATTTCGTTGAAGCTTTTTTTATATGAGGCTTTATTGACATTGTGACACACACACACAAATGGATAAACTCCATTTAACCTGTGAAAAGTAATCTACAAAAAGCATTTGGGGGGAAGCTATGGTTTGCATTTCTTTTGTATTGCTCTGTTTCAGAGCTGGCCATTGTGCTATTAGTCTGTATATTATAGGCAATTAGTTAAATTTTTCTTCATGTTAAATGTGAGCTCATTTTCTTTTCAAATCTTTGATTTTTGTTGGTATCATAAACATCAGATACTAATATGCAAATGAATTGTATGAAATTGCTCTTTTCAAAGCCCTACTAAAATTGCTCAAGAAAAGACTACCTTCTCAGAATTCTGACTGTTTCACCAATCACAGGTGAGGGTGCCTTGGGGCACTATGGCCCATCTGCTTTGTTGACATGAAACTTGTGAGCAGGTTTTAAGAGAAAAAGGAAGGATACTTCCTCAATTAAAAATATATGCTTAAGCTTGGCAGAATGCAATTACTCAAATTGGAAAAGGGCCAAGATATCAAGGTTAACTATCATGCCTGAAAATACTATGTATGTCTTGGGACGTTTTTAATGGTCACTTTCTCTCAGTATTTCAATATCCACTTACAATCCCAAAGCCCCCAAGGTAGGGAGGACTACATAGAAAGAGTCATTCCAACACAGTTTGATGGGGTCTGAAACAAATCTGGCGGGTGGTTGAAATGCTTCAAGGACAGAGATCTTATGTTCTTAAGGACATGTTCTCTGCAAGAAAATGAAAGTTCTACCTTCTGGAAACTTACTCTCAAGTGTCTAGAGAATGTTACTGGCTATTTTCATTATTACAATTATGTCCAGGCAAGATGAAGTGTGATGTCTCATTTGTGCCTCCCCTGGGCTAGGCTTGGTAAGGAAGGGTGTTGCGGAGGAGCCAGTCTGTCAAACTCTGCTGTGCACTCAGGTGGATCCAGAGTGACCTATCTTCTGCACCCTGTCACCTTGTCATATAGGTTATGATGCTCAGACTAGAAAAGTCCACCTTGAGGAAGAATAAGGGCTATTCACCATGAATCATATAAGGAGAATTCCATAGAATAAAATCAAAGTTCCTTAGGGACATCAGGGGCTGAACTAAAAGTTATAATTAATCAGGAAAGGGATTAGTAGGTACATTTAATCTAACAAAGTGTACCTTGGGAGGATTATGCTTGGCAAGTAATGACATTATCATCTGTGCAAGGGACTGTGCTGGTGTTGTTTGATTTCAGGTGACCTTATATGTAATCACAGAAGGAAAGTAATGAGCCTCACCAACTGCTAGCCAAAAAGAATAAGAGAAGGAAATAATATTTGCATTGATTTTATCTATCATTTCTTACAGGAGATTCATAATATTTTTCCAAAATTTTTCATGAAAAGGGTGTGGTGACTGGCACAAGGACAGGAACCCAGAGGACTGGATATTCACAGAGGAACCTCTACGAGACAAAGGAAGACACAAAATTTGGGAAACAGGACTTCAGGTGCATGGCCCAGATCTCCAAGGAGTTTCAGAAAGACAGAAAATTCATAGGGGCCAAAGCAGAGATCATATCCCAGGACAGAGAGGCAAAATCTGCTCTTTCGGAGACATGACAGTGGACATGCTGGGATCCAGTAGTAGTGACACAGATTGGTCCTGAAGACACTTGACTCTGAGAGTCACTTGGCTGCTGAGAACTTCTTGTCAGAGATGGCAGGAGTGTACATTGTGGGCATGTTACCAAACTCAGGTTTGGCTGCTCAGCACTTGAAAGTCAATAATCCGACAGGTAAAAGTCAGTAGACAAGAAATTTTCTTTAATAAGAAAAGCCAGCAATCTGGGGAGATAGTGGACTTGTGTTCACTATCAACTCCCAAGAGAGCTGATCAATCTCCCAAGAGATCAACTCCCAAGATTCTGCTCGACTGTGACAAATTTAAAGAGAGAAAATGGGAAGAATCTCAGTGAATCATCAAAGCAAGAGATTGGGTTCTGCATCCTTCTCCACTGCATGCAGACTGGTTGATTCTCCAGATATTAGTTTTCCCATGTGACTGGCTAAAGGGACTGTCAGGGGTAGAGACCAGTCATTTTTTGACTGCTTAATGCTTCATCCTTACTTCTTTTTATAGGAAAACATTTAGGAGCACATAAGTTAGAAGCTACTTTCAATTACTTAGTGATCTCTTTCCTATAATTAGGTTCTTTTAAGGCTACAGAGAAATAGAAATGGGCAAACAGGAAAGAGGCAAAACAGCTGCTTTCAGACACTCCAAATTGGCTTAAAGTTAGACCCTATGAATAAAATAGGGTAACTGCCTACTCAGCGTCATAGGTAAATAGATAAAAATTCTTTGATAACATTTATTTTTCATATACAGTATTATTTTAAAATTTTTCAATTCCAGAAAGATATTAAAATCCTGTTAGCATCAACAAATAAGAGCATATTATTAGCAACAAATGAAAAATGTACCTCAGGGTTCCTAAACAATTGCACAGAGAGTGGGAGATTCATTTAATCACTTCAATCTCCAAAGTTATTTCAAAATTCTAATTTTCATTTTCCTACAGTAAATATGTATGGTTACATACTTTTAAAATCATCCTAATCATTGTCATCCAAAAGAAAAATCTCAGGCATCAAGTGAATGAGACATCCAAATTTTAGATTCAATATTTTCTTAAATTATAGACTGTTATGTATTTGGTTAGAAAAAAAATTAATATCTGCTTTTGATTGGTTGCTAAATCTATTTTCTTCTTTAAATCCTACCCTATAACTTCATATGAAGATTCATTCTTTGTCTCATTTTGGTAGGTAGATTGACTTGATAACAGAGCCACTTATATAATTAGCATTACCCTGAAGAGGAAATAGTTTGGACTTTTCTCCTTAGTTCCTTATGAAGAAAAAGAAGTTATATTTCAAGTTTGAACTAGATAAAAATTCTTGAAAAAGAGTTAGGACACACATGTAGATTGATGTCAAACATAATAATCAGATTATTTTGCATAGAATAATACTGATGACATAATTCTAATTATTAAAAGGATAGAAAATCATGAATATAATAGAGTTAATATATAAATATGCATAAAGAATATGCAACAAAATGTTAATAATAGCTATCTAGGACATAGTATAATGGTTGTTAGTTATTTCTTTCATTATTATCAACCTATTTTTCTATCATAATAAACAGAGGACAAATTACAATTAAAAAAATAGTAACATAAAAAGTCTTTGATGACTTTAATTTCAGGCCTTAAATATTTGGACTTTAAGCATATTAGAACTCAGATTTCTCAGATTAAATAAAATTATTCAAGATAAGCTCTTCATACATAATGTGATCTCAATACATTTTTGTTTACTCCTTATTATGATAGTTGCATGCTCAAAAATTAGGTAGTATATCATCTCAAGTGAAATCAACTCAAGGGTATTTCCCAGGTACACTAGTGGTAAAGAAGCTGCCTGCTAATGCAGAAGAGCCACGATCTCAATCCCTGGGTCGGGACGATTCCCTGAAGGAGGGCATGGCAATCCATTCCAGTATCCTTGCTTGAAAAATCCTGTGGATGGGTTACAGTCTGATGTAACCCATAAGATGTCCGATGGGTTACAGTCCATAGGGTTACAAAGAGTCAGAATGACTGAAGCAACTTATCTCTCACACACACAAATCATCTCAAAAAACTTAAATGGTAATTAGATGTATCCTTGGAATATTGCTCAATCCTATGAAGTTACAAGAGAAAGAAAATCCCCAGGTTACCATCTTCTTTCTCATAAACTCAGAGTGTTCAGCCTAGTGCTTATAATAAGGACAGAGTAAAGGGACAGATTAGGTGATTAAATAGTTAATCTCTCTAGAGGACTGTAAGCAGAAAAAAAAATATGGGAGACCCGTATAAGTTAATGATTACTCAAGGAAGCAGGTTTGTTTAACGCCAAAATCAAGCAGGCTGAACCACAAAACTATGCAACAGAAACATGAAACATGCTCCCAAATAATAAACAGTGGTTGCATGAGATCCACATCCTGCCCAGTGAGCTCAGTAAGCTAATGATCTCTAGGACTGAAGGGTGCTCATTATACAGAGAATGGAAATAGTTTTTCCAGTTCTGGATCGACCAGGCAGGGACAAGAAAACTCCCCTGCCCATTCTGGAGGAGGAGTTGATGATGAAATAATGACATCTACTCATAAGAAAAAAAGTATATTTTTCACCCTCCCCTCTTTCCTTTGATTATAGAAAACTGTAGCTAATTAAGTTTTCGGAGTGTGGCACCCTCTCACTCAGTTGCTTGTAAGCCTCACAAGAATCCTATTTTAATAAATCACTTCTTATTTACTATTTTGCCTTTCACTGCACTGAGTGAATTCTTTCTGCACTGAGACATAAAGGACTGGTGCTCTTTGGAGACCCTGAAATGCCACCTAGTGGTTTCACTTGGAAAATATTACGGAAAACTGGAAAAAAAAAAAAATTAAGGCAAATATCTACAAGAGTCAGGCGATGTATTTTTATGTGCTAACTAACAGAAGCTGTGTGCAGTTATAAGTTTGGAATTCACATCTATTCAATACTTTATTTATATGATTAAAATAAACTCACTTAAATGTGAAAAACTGTGAAACTGACTGGCAGATAGATGAAAAATGATGAATATCCCAACCATTTATAGACAAAATATTTTCTCTTTGATAGTAATATACTCATTAGTAAAACTTTGGACATTACTATTAAATATTTCTCAAGAAGTGTGTGTTCTCCCACCAACGCCCCAAAATCCTAAGCTAATAAACACGTATGTTTGCTTCCTATATTGACATTTCTACATATTGATTTATTTTCTTAGTTTTCCTAACAATGAGATAGGCAAAATATTAGCAAATATATCAAATATTCACTGAACTCCTATATTATGCCCACTGTTGTGCACTGTTTGAATATAGAAATATAAGACACAATTATTAACCTTGAATCACTTCCAATCCACTTGCAATGATAAAATGATAAATCTAAGTAGTTTAAAGATGTTTAAAAAATGGGAGGGGACTTAGAAATTATTTTCTATTTCAACAATTGCCAAAGTTAGGCCTGAAAATTTATATGGAGTTTAGACTATTTCTACCAGATTACCTTGGAATCTAAGTATAAATATTGATTACTAAACTTACTATGATATTCCTTTTGATAAAGAAGTTCCTGATGTTATCATTCAAGACACTAGAAAGATCCTTAGAACTTTTAGTAATTTATTAAATTCCCATTTTTTATCCAAGCCAGTTTTAGTCACATTTCTTGTAACCAGAAGAGTCCATGATAATTCAAAGTAGCTGCTTCCACCCCCCAAATGGGAATTCTTTTATGAAGCTACTTCCCTGGTGGCTCACACAGTAAAGCGTCTGTCTACAATGCGGTAGACTAGGGTTCGGTCCCTGGGTTGGGAAGATCCCCTGGAGAAGGAAATGGCAATCCACTCCAGGACTATTGCCTGGAAAATCCGATGGACAGAGGAGCCTGGCAGGCTACAGTCCACGGAGTTGCAGAGTCAGACACGACTGAGCGATTTCACTTTCACTTTTCATGCGTTGGTCACTCTTGTCTTAATTCAGTGGTCAACATTTATGAAACACCAAAAGAATAAAAATAAAAATTCCTAAACTGAACTGACCATGCAAGTAAGCATCGACAGCTTGGCTCAGAATATAGGTGTTACATGTTCCCACTAGAGAGCAATCATGCAGGGCTGCATTGTTTACAGAGAGAGAGGTAAAAAGTATTAAATGAAGTGAGAATAGATGGGAATTTAAGGCTAATAATGTTTCTATGATTTTGCAACTTGATATGCAGGCAAAAAATGATGAACAGAAATTGCAATATATTAAAGAAAGAAAGAAAATTAAAAGAAAGTTAGAGAAAAACTATTTCCATTCCATTCCTTGCAGTGTTATGGGAGTTAACCCAGCAAAGCACATGAGGGGCCACTGGAGAAAAAGGTGGGACATGTGAGGATGGAGCAAAATATTAAGGGTTAGAAAAGCTATAGATGAATACAGAAAGTGTGCAGGAACCCAGAGACTGCAAAGATATAGATGATGTCTTTGAAGGACTGAGTTAAACAGACGGAGGGGAAAAAAAAAAAAAACAGCCTAGGATTTCTTAGAACTTTGGATGTGTTATTAAATTATTGTTAGTAAAAGTTCATTTTATATGTCTTTTAAAGAAAGTATGTACATCAAGGTTGCAGATGTTCTTTTCTAAGAATATTGGATATGCCAACATCTCTTCTGAATACTGTCAGTAATGGAATAAACAAGACCAGAATGACCAACTGCAGATGAATAATGCTCCTTAATCAGCATTGTTGATTCAAAAAGTACCACCTACCAAAGAAGAATGAATTGACAAATATGAACATTTTAATATATTTACTGTTAAATATATTTTAATGTGAACGTTCTGCTCAGCCATGAAAGTTTTTAAAAGAAAAAAAGGGAAGAATCTCAGTGAATCATGGAATGGGTTCTGCATCCTTCTCCATTGCATGTAGACTGACTTGCTCACTCTCCCTTCAGATGTTATCTTGCCTTCTTGCCTCTGTGATCTGCCTGTAGGGATTACTAAGGGAGGCTGATGGGGGGTACAGAGTTGGTCATTCTCTAAATATTTAATTCTTTATTCTGTTTTTTTTTTTTTTTTTTTTAAACCAGGAAAAGAATCAACAGGTTAAGCAAGGCATGGTGTGCATTCAGAAGAACGTAAGTCAGGAGTTGGGTTAAATTGCCTGGTGATCTCATTCCTATAATTAGCTATTTTCAAGGTTCAGTTCAGTTCAGTCTCTCAGTCCTGTCCAACTCTTTGCGACCCCATGAATCGCAGCATGCCAGGCCTCCCTGTCCATCACCACTTCCTGGAGTGCACTCAGATTCACGTCCATCGAGTCCATGATGCCATCCAGCCATCTCATCCTCCGTCGTCCCCTTCTCCTGCCCCCAATCCCTCCCAGTATCAAAGTATTTTCCAATGAGTCAACTCTTCGCATGAGGTGGCCAAAGTACTGGAGTTTCAGCTTTAGTATCATTCCTTCTAAAGAAATCCTAGGGTTGATCTCTTTCAGAATAGACTGGTTGGATATCCTTTCAGGCCAAGGGACTCTCAAGAGTCTTCTCCCACTCCACAGTTCAAAAGCATCAATTCTTCCGCACTCAGCCTTCTTCACAGTCCAACTCTCACATCCATACATGACTACTGGAAAAACCATAGCCTTGACTAGACAGACCTTAGTCAGCAAAGTAATGTCTCTGCTTTTGAATATGCTATCTAGGTTGGTCATAACTTTTCTTCCAAGGAGTAAGCGTCTTTTAATTTCATGGCTGCAGTCACCATCTGCTGTGATTTTGGAGCCCAAAAAAATAAAGTCTGACACTGTTTCCACTGTTTCCCCATCTATTTCCCATGAAGTGATGGGACCGGATGCCATGATATTCGCTTTCTGAATGTTGAGCTTTAAGTCAACTTTTTCACTTTCCTCTTTCACTTTCATCAAGAGGCTTTTTAGCTCCTCTTCACTTTCTGCCATAAGAGTGGTTTCATCTGCATATCTGAGGTTATTGATATTTCTCCTGGCAATCTTGATTCCAGCTTGTGATTCTTCCAGTCCAGAGTTTAGAGGGGTACAAAAATGGGCTAACGGGAAAGGGCAGTAGAGCTGCTTTCAGAACTGGACAAAAGAATGCAATAGATTGATAGATTGATGAGGGATTAAGACAACAGCAAGTTGAAGTTCAAAATGCTATACAATCTGGGATTGGCAGCAATGGCTAGGGTAGATAAACAGGAAAAGTTCAGGTGACCTAGTGGTTACAAATTTAAAACCTCATCATTAGTATCTTAAAGGTGGAACTTATGATAAAATACAACACAATTTGTGTCTGAAATAACTAGAACTATTGTAGGAATTAGCCATAAGAAATCAAGCAGAACAATGGACATGATGGGGGAGGGGAAGAATAGATAGGGGAGATGGATTAGAGGATCTAGAAGCAAACAGGAGATATGAGAAAGTTTCAGCAAAACACATTCTATTAAACTGGGAGATTTCTCTGAAGTACATTGACTGTGTTTTTTACTTGCAGTGACAAGTGACTTGACTGGTAAGTCCAGGACTGTTGGTAGAAAGACTTCAGCACATAGTATGAGATGATGTAAGATCACTTGAGCAATCTCACAGAGGAACTATCTTGGCAATAAGGGGTCCTTTTTTATAGAGAGAGGCTTTTAGGGGTGTGAAACCCATATGGCTTCCCAGACCTCCCACAGTTCTGAAATCAGCTGCAGATACCTAATGATGGGAAATCTAACTGTTACAAGAAATGTCATTTGAGAGAATTTTGTAAAATATCAATACAGAGTATATGCTAATTAGGCAGAAATTGCTAGACACTATACGACTCTAAGACCTTGTTGCCTTTTTTAAATTCAATTTTATTTTTCTCTTCTCAATAAGCATCTCACTCTTTGTTCCAGTTTCCATGCATTCAGCGGAATTTCTCCCTGGCCTGGAGGATCATAAAACATTCAGACCCAGGACAAGACAATCATTAACTTCTGTCTAGTTTATTGAGGGAAAAAACAAACAAACAAACAAAAAACACCAAACTCCAAGAAGACCATTAGCTCTTAAAACATACATTTGGTCCCTAAATAATGGTCTAGGGTCTTGAGAAAGGGTTAAGGGATGGTATGGCAATGTCTGGAGAAACTGGGGAATAAAAAATAAATAAATAAATAAAAATGACAAACTGGATAATGTGACATTCAAACCAACTGGTCAAAAATGACATATATTAAAGTCACAAGCCAACCCAAAAATATACAGATCAATACTAGTAAAGATATAAAATTATTGTAATCCTCACCTTTTGGGGGCTCTTCACCCTCTCTCAATGTCTATGCTGTGAATGTTTTGTCTCTAGCCTTTAAAATAAACTTTGCCTGTGTGTGTTTGCAAGTTTTCAGAATGCTTTCTTCAGCTCTGTGAAAAAACACTCAGGTTTCACATTTCACTATTCCAGCATTAATGACATATGGTTTAGTTTTGATGATTTCCCCAAAATTGAGAAGAAGAAACACGGGCATGGTTGAGCATCAATTATGCACCAGCCTCTATGCTACCTATTTTCCCACGTGTTGTCTCCTGCAATCCTCAGAGCCATCTTGAAAGTGTTATTTTTCCCATGTTGCAGATGAGAAAATTGAAGCTCTAAGAAATGCAATACTGACCCCTCAAAAGCAACTAGTTAGTTGTAACTAATGTGGACAATAGCTCCAAGCCTTTTGCACTGAGCACAGCTCATTTATCCCCCTCTGTTATTATAGACATGGTCCCAAGTTTTGAAGAGCCCAGCTGTGCCACTTCTCTCTTGTGGTCCTCATTGCCACACGTCCAGATATTTTCCCCCTGAAAGTCAAAATCTGTTGATGGACAGGAAGATGTCAGCCCATTGCATAGTACACTGCCCTCAGATAAATATATTAGCACATTTTTACCTCTTTTTATTTCTATACAAAATTTATACTGTTTCTGGCCGCATTTATGCTGATGTGAATGGAGCCTTTCATGGGAGGCACCTTTTATTGTTGCTGTATGTCTTCTTCCTGCCTGCTGTTTTTCCCCTCCAGAAATAAATTTTTACTCACTTGGCCAACTGAGCAAATATTTTCTGCCTGACACAGTATTTATACATATATGCTTTTCAAATAGCATCAGAAGTGTGAGTTTCATGTACAATAATATATTTGGGGGACATTATGTCACTCCTCAAAGGGGAAGCAAGTTTGCAGTGACAAATAAAGAAAAAGGTGATCTCGAGAAAACCACTAATAAGTTGAAGCAAGAGTTGTCTTGACAGCAAATCCCTGAGTTAGGAAATGAAGCATTCTTTGTTGTGCCAACAGTAGCTTCTTTACAAAATGTGTATATTTAAACTGATTAGTTAATGATGGGCTTAATGATAAATGTTTGGTTATTCATAGCCTCTTGAACAACATTTGGCATCTAGGCAGCATGTCTTTGGTGTACAAACAGTTTGATCTTTGGAGATCTAAAAACCTTAGTGTGGATCTTGACACTGAAAGTTACAACCTGTTAATTTTTTGAACAGTTAGCTTTTATTTTTAAAAACATATATTCTTCAAATATAAAAATGAAAAAGTATATATTGAAATATGGACAAGATAGAACTGAAAAGATAAATAAATCACTATTATAGTTGTGAATCTTAACACATCTCAATTAGTAACTGACAGATCAAACAAACAGAAACTCAGTAACAGTATATAGATGACCTGAACAACATTATTAGCCGGCTGAATCAAATGATATATGTAGAATATTCCATCAAAAACAAGCAGAATATACATCCTGCTCAAGCTTACATGGCACATTCATTAAAATAGGACGCATTCATCAAGATAGACCACATTCTAGACATAAAGCAAATTTTAATAATTGCAAAAGAATAGAAATAACACAAAGTATGGTTTCAAGCTATGGTGGAAGTAAACTAGACATCAATAACAAAAAGATGGCTGGAAAATCCCCAAATTTGGAAATTAGAAACTTTTCTAAATGATCTGTTGACCAAAGAATTGTTTCAGAAGAAATTTAAGCAGCATTCTAAATTAGATTAAAATAAAAATGTGTGATATGCATCTAAAGCAGTGCTTATTGGGAGATTTATAGCTTTAAATGCACATGTAAGAAAATAAAGATCTCAAATCAAGATCCCAACTTTCATTTTAGAAAACAAGGAAAGATGAACAAATTAAACTTATAGTAAGCAGGAAAAAAAAGGGAAAAAATAGCAAAAATAAATGAAATTGAAAACAATAAAGAAAATAAATGAAAAAAAAATAAAAAAAAACATAAAAAGAAAAAGAAAATAAATGAATCAAGAACAATTGGTTCTTTGAAAGGAATAATAAATTGATAAACCTCTAACAAGTCTCTCTAAGAAAAACAGAAAGACTCGGGTTTTTTTTTAACATTATATTTGGTCACCTGCTATGCACATATAGACATATAAAATGAGTGGCCTAACGGCAAAGATATAGTCTTTGAAGTATGGAGTTCTATTCTCAAGGGTCTTCTAGCTGTTGCCACCTCTGAATGGACAACCTGCCAGCACAGAGTCCAGTACCAAGTTCCCAGGGTGTTACCATCCCTCGGGAAGACTAATGGCCACTTGGTGGTAAGTTTACTTCACTTCTTCAGTCTGAGGATTATTTTTCCTAGAATTGAATCTTATATTTGTTGAAGTTTTCCTTTCTTACCTGGGAAACCTCAATCATCATCACTATTAATAATGACAAAGTTCCTGGTCCACAGACATTGAATCCCATATAACATAGCTGCTGACTAGTGACACATTTTACAGGTTAGAAGCTGTAGTATCGCGTCCTTTTCCAAAGGTTCCACTGATTGTATTTCATAGCGTTTTGTTCAAAAGCAGCCTAATAGAGCATGTGATGGCCTCTGAAAGTCACAGCTGTAGGAACAGGAAACATCTTCCAGGTTGCGATATACTCATGGAATCAACATAGGTAACATATCATGTCTCAGTAGGAAGAAATATGAATGTAGGGAAAAAGTGGCTGGAAGCATATTTAACATCACTGCCATTGAGCCACTGGGGAAATTTTTCTTCCCATATATTCAACTCTGGGTTTTGCAAAGTTAGAAGTCTTGGTCCCTAAACATAGTGCACTCATAGGGACAAAACTAGAGTCTCATAGAACCACAAAGAACAGCTGACAATGCTTTGGAACTCCTGTGTCCATGGGCCAGCAGGCAAAAAAAGGAGTCACTGTCATGACAGGATAATTTGCCGTGATTAACTAGAAGAGGTAAGGCTGCTGATACACAATGAGGGCAGGAAGAAATGTGTGTAAATCCAGGCATCCAGAATTCTGTTGCCAGACTGTGAAATTAGCTCATGAGAAGGAAGTGGTTATCAGGGTTTTAGACTTCTTCAAAATGAGGATATGGATCACACCCTTTAGCAAACCTCCAAGACCAATAGGCATATGTGAGAGCAAGGAGCATTTAGAGTGCAATGTAAGGAAGGGAGTAAATGAGTACTACCTGGTAATCTACCTGCAGTGTTGGCAAAATGCCATTCATCCCAATACTTCTGTTTTCAAAGCTTCTTAATTTAAAAAGGCATACTGGGATGCCAGGGAATGTGTTCCCCCAAAGTGTGTCAAAAATGTGGATTCACATAGTATATGGATGAATAGCCATAGCCAAGGGAGTCCTTCACCAAGCCATTCTCCTTTGAGGGAGAGTCTGTTGTTGAACTGTGAGATTCTTCCATAGGATTAAATCTGAGAACACACTCTTCCTGGAAGCCCAAGAATACTAGAGTGGGTAGCCCATCCCTTCTCCAGGGGATCTTCCCAAACCAGGAACTGAAATGGGGTCTCCTGCATTGCAGATTGATTCTTTACCACCTGATCTACCAGGGGATCCCTTCCTGGACACACATTCCCTTAAGCAATGAAAATATGAAGACAGGAAGATCTGGCCATTTCTGCTCTAAATAGAACTCTTCCACTGCACAGTGAGGTGTTCTGACCAATTTCTGCTTTTATTTCATGAATATAAGACTTACACAGCATTTAGAAAGCAAATGCTCAATTGTACTTCCTCCCACTGTATTTTTTACCAATACATTTCTTGCACTCTTAACTCTGTCTTCATAACTGGCTTCCCAGGGCAGGTGAATTAGCATAACCTTTAAAATAAATATCAATGAAATGCATGAAACTGTTATTAAAGGGATCAATAATGAGTAAGTAAACTCCCTACCCTTATACATCGACTTCACTCTTCAAGACCTTTGAAAACCTTTCAAAATCTTTTTTTTTTTTTTTTTTTTTTTAGGAAAAAGGAGAAATATTCAAATGATTTTGGGGACAAAAACTGCAAATGCTTGTGGAATTTTGACTACCATATATTATCAAGGTGTGGCAAAGCTTAAGTTTTATTCCTCAGTACTTTAAACTGACAATGATATATGTTAGAATTCTATTTTTGTTTAAGGGGAAAGAAAAGCTTTAAAACAAAGATAAATGATTTATGGATATATTAATAGATAGATATGTAGATAGATAAATAGATTTTTAGAGTCATAAATACACACACATATATGGATTTTTTAGCTACATGGGATGAAAAAAAACAGCATCTTTTGAATCATGCTCTATGGGTGGAAAATTATTCAAGAAAGAAACACACGAAAAAGGAAGTGGTGCTACTGTTTCATTAAATTACTTCCATGTGGGACCACCAAATGGGACAGCCCCAAAACTCCCACCTTCCCACAAAAATAAAGATTCTTCATTAATTTATCATCAAAATATGCCTTGAACTTGCACTTGTTCTTTCTTACAATCCTACTCACTTCCTCATAACTCTCACCTGGATCCCTAAGATACCTTCTATCTGCTCTTCTGTCTCAAATATTGTTCATTTAAATATATATACACACACACATACAGCAAGTATATATATATACTTATATATATATATGTATATATTTGTGTGTGTGTGTGTGTGTGTGTATATATATATACAGCAAGTATGATGGCTACTTCCTTCACCTGGCAACCCACCAGGTCTTTACTGCCTCCAGGCCCGTCTATGCACAGAGCTGATATTTCCTTGCACTCCCCATGGTAGGACAAGTTTCTACTTTAATGCTGTTTATTCTCTGGAATGTATCCTTCACAACCACTATACACTCTTCTTTATTTTCCCATCAATCCTACTATTCTCTTTTCCTGGCTAAATCCTATTAAATAATGAGGACCCAGCCCAGATATTATTTTCTTAGAAGTTCCTCTGACCTCCATTCTGTATGATCTTTCAGATCAAGGAGTTTACAGACTAAAGTTGCTGAGCCCCTGAGCATACCATGCTACTCTTTATGAGAGCATTGTCATGTGATATTGAAACCATTCTCCTATATGGCTATATCTCTTTCCATTTAATTAAATTCATGGAGGCATGCACAATGTTTTGTGTTTATATTGTATGTTTGTTGTAAAGAGAGGATTCACTATGTTTATTGAATTGAGTTGTACTGTCACTGAACTTCAATGAGTTCTCAAGCAGAAAACTCAACATCCATTACTTATAAAGATTTCAAATTGCTAAATACCATTTTAAAGCGTTCTTGTCTCCATAAAATATTTGATTCTTCCTCCTTCTAACAAAATGGACATCACTGTCTCCTACATTATCTTTCTACCCTTGTCAACTACAAATTGACACTTGCCAAGAGCATTTGCCAGTGAAAGAACAACAACAACAGTGCTTCCTGACTGCCTCTATGGAGACTGAACCCTGTGCTGCTGCAGGTGCCAACCTTCAACACCCACTGAGGGGAGTTCAGTGTGGAGAAAGAGGCATGCTGAGCTCCAGGGAAACTGATGGAACAGGGCTTTAGACAGTTACATATTTTCAGGAGCTGATTTCATGATCCAAATTTGGAAAACTCAGCAGTGGCCACAGAACTGGAAAAGGTCAGTTTTCATTCCAATCTCAAAGAAAGGCAATGCCAAAGAATGCTCACACTACTGCACAATTGCACACATCTCACACGCTAGTAAAGTAATGCTCAAAATTCTCCAAACCAGGCTTGAGCAATATGTGAACCATGAACTTCTTAGAAGCAGAGAAACCAGAGATCAAATTGCCAACATCTGCTGGATAATGGAAAAAAGCAAGAGAGTTCCAGAAAAAAACATCTATTTCTGCTTTATTGACTATGCCAAAGCCTTTGACTGTGTGAATCACAATAAACTGTGGAAAATTATGAGAGAGATGGGAATACCAGACCACCTGACCTGCCTCTTCAGAAATCTGTATGCAGGTCAGGAAGCAACAGTTAAAACTAGACATGGAACAACAGACTGGTTCCAAATAGGAAAAGGAGTACGTTAAGGCTGTATATTGTCACCCTGCTTATTTAACTTCTATTCAGAGTACATCACGAGAAACGATGGACTGGAAGAAACACAAGCTGGAATCAAGATTGCCAGGAGAAATATCAATAACCTCAGATATGCAGATGACACCACCCTTATGGCAGAAAGTGAAGAGGAGCTAAAAAGCCTCTTGATGAAAGTGAAAGAGAAGAGTGAAAAAGTTGGCTTAAAGCTCAACATTCAGAAAATGAAGATTATGGCATCTGGTCCCCTCACTTCATGGGAAATAGATGCGAAAACAGTAGAAACAGTGTCAGACTTAATGTTTTGGGCTCCAAAATCACTGCAGATGGTGACTGTAGCCATGAAATTAAAAGACGCTTACTCCTTGGAAGAAAAGTTATGACCAACCTAAATAGCATATTCAAAAGCAGAGACATTACTTTGCCAACTAAGGTCCATCTAGTCAAAGCTATGGTTTTTCCAGTAGTCATGTATGGATGTGAGAGTTGGACTGTGAAGAAGGCTGAGCACCAAAGAATTGATGCTTTTGAACTGTGGTGTTGGAGAAGATTCTTGAGAGTCCCTTGGACTGCAAGGAGATCCAACCAGTCCCTTCTGAAGGAGATCAGCCCTGGGATTTCTTTGGAAGGAATGATGCTAAAGCTGAAACTCCAGTACTTTGGCCACCTCATGCGAAGAGTTGACTCATTGGAAAATACTTTGATGCTGGGAGGGATTGGGGGCAGGAGGAGAAGGGGATGACAGGATGAGATGGTTGGATGGCATCACTGACTCGATGGACGTGAATCTGAGTGAACTCTGGGAGTTGGTGATGGACAGGGAGGCCTGACGTGCTGTGACTCATGGGGTCGCAAAGAGTCGGACATGACTGAGCGATTGAACTGAATTGAACTTAAAGGCTCAAGAGACAGTTTTCTATGGCATTTAACCTGGGGTATCCTCTAATGCACATTAATGATGTCTCCTTAATATACAGTTGGGAAGGTTCCCTGGAGGAGGAAATGGCAACCCACTCCAGTATTTTTGCCTAGAGAATCCCATGGACAGAGGAGCCTGGAAGGCTACAGTCCATGGGGTCGCAAAAAGTCAGACACGACTGAGCGACTAACACTTAATATTGAGTTGGATGGCTAGTGCTTCTGTGAAATGTGTTTGAGAATGTGAATAGGAGGTTGAATAGCAACACAAACAGAAACTGATTGGAACTCAATCATTTGGAAGGATATCTGTTATTTTTCTCTATTGGTTTGCTTTATCCCCTGAGTGCTTGTCTAATTCCCTTTTCAGTACAGGAGTAAAGCTTTTGCAGCCTCAAATATTCTTTTGATTGAGAAACTTGGCTTGAGATAATGTAGACCTGGACCTACCCTATAGGGTGGGGCCAGTCTACAAAATAATTTCATTCCTGTGAGCACAAAGTGTGGGACATGACTGAGCAACTGAACTGAACTGAAATGAACTGAGTGGCTGTGAATCTGAGGTGTCAATTTGCCAGGCATCTAAATTAAGGATTAGAAGGCTGTGACTTTGTATCTTGTCTCTGTTACAGTGTTTCTTTTTTCTCTCATCCTATCAATTTGAAGCCAATAAAACCTTGAGATTAAATATATCATTTTTCATCTCAGACTACACATCCCTTGAATTTTTAGTGTGAAGTTAATCTGCTTTTATACAGTTCATGTGTCCCTTACTGTACATTTGTCTTACCTTTGTGGCTCACCCAATTACTGTTAATATTTCTAAACCCAAACAAAAAATATAGGAGTGTCAAAACACCTCTCTTGGCATTTACAGTTTTCAAATAAATAAGTCTATTAAGACTCTCATCATGTTTTTTATTTACAAACAATTTATTCTATTCTGGATTTTCTCTTGGCTGTTGCTATTTCTTCAGTTTTCCTAGAATACATGTATTTTATTATGACTATGTTTCAATGACCACTTTAAGTTCCTCCCATTTTAGAAATAAAATTTTTTCATTGAAATGTCTATCAAATAAAATATTTCTCTCCAGATATATATTTACTTAAGTTGCATTAGAAAAGTAAACTTGTGTCATATTGTGGACTATAAGAGATGCTAGAAGCTGTAAATCCATGTCAAGAAACTGCCAAGTTTTTGTGTTAAACCATAAAATATATAATAGGGTATCACCTTTTTATTGGTAGTGGATAGCCCTTTAAAGTAATGTAAAAAAATTATTCTCTTAAGGGAAACATCATACCCAAAAGAAATGTAGTCTTTGGCACCTCCTTTCCATCATCTGAAAAGCAGGTATTCACCTTGACAATTTCTTCTGACACCTTTGCTCTTATACTTCCTCTGATAGTCTTAAAATATGAACTATTAGATATTCTTAAATCTATTTGACTTCATAATTCCATATTAAAATAGTCAATAACTGATTTCATTACTTCTTTATGTAATAGCATCAATTTATTGACTGTGGTTTTCTTAGAGTCATATAAAACTGAACAGTAAATTAGGACAATAAACTATGGGTTGTTTGGAAGTTGTTGTCAATTAAATATAATTTTCCTTGAAATTTCTAAACATTAGATTTCTTTTTTACTTTGAGTGCTGTTATACTCTGGTGGGAAACATTTTTTAACAACTGTTTTATATAGAAAATCAATAGTCTTTGAGCTTTTTGGTTGCCAGGTTAGATCCTGGAGCATTATTTCCCTTTTCTTCATTATTGTTTATGATTTTTTCTTGATTGTTGTACACACCACACTCAGATCTCCAGATCTACAAGTAGAATTGGAATCTGCTGGTTTTAATGAAGACAAGGTTAAACAGGGAACCAAGTAACACACTTGCTGGAATGCAATGAAAACAATCACTTCCCTAATAATCTACAAATATAAAAATCAGAGAAGTCTGTCTATAATGTAATTTAATAATAAATAATGGTCTGCTCAGGTAATCCATATGTTCTTTTTTTACATACAATATTTATAGACTGTGTTCTTAGAAGGAAGCACATGATAAGTATATGGTGTCTCAGATTCTGAGGGTTTAAAAATCTGTTAAGAAACACATGATTTCTCTAGACAAATATTTCTTCTAGTTTTCAGAGACCAATTCTTTTTAGGTGTAGATAAATCTCAAACCAGTGGTTTTGATAAAGATCTGCTCCACACAGTCAGCATGGGCAAGTAAAATTTTACATTAGGTGAGGCATGAATTTTATAATTGTTTCCATCAGTTGCATGACCCTGAACTAAAAGCTCATCTTAGTTACCTCAGTTTTTTAATTTGTAGAATGGATATATTGTATGGACCACAGTTTAAGCCTATGGAGATTAGTTTACTTACTTCCATTACAGTCATTAGGTTTTTCCACCTAGGAATGTCCCATAAAATAGTATCACTTCCAGTAAATAAATACACAATAGCCAACAATAGAATTTCACACACATAAGCTTTGCATGCTTATCTCATAGATTTCCAGACAAATCATCTCTTAATATTTTATGTTTGTTTACACATGAAATGCTGTCTAGAATGAGGACCCCTCAATTGTTAATGACATTCATGTCTGAACAGTAGAATTAGGAGACCATGTATTCTTCCCAAGTTCTTATTTGAACTTTCCTGTTTTGCTTTTTTGATGGGGGGAATAATTATACTTTCACTTTGTAGTGCCAAAATGAAGGAAGGAAAAAACTCTTATGGATCGCTCAAAAATTGTATTCCTTTTGTTTATTGTTTCTAAAAAAAATGTATTCAGAATTCTGTCTCATTCTCTTAATAATGAAGATATAGAACTTGTGTGTACATGTGTATTTGGTCATTGTTGTCTGTTTGTTTTAACAAAACAAAGAAATAAAACCTTGAATATTTGTGTACTCCTCAGCAAAGGAACTACTATTTGTACTGGGTTGATGATAATTTGTTGCAAAGATCTGATCATATATGCTATTGCTATACACCACTCCCATGATGGATTTTACAAATTAAGCATTAGTATAAACACAGTCAGACTTCATCTTAGCGCGGAGCTTCAGATACCAACTGCAAATCTGATTGACGGCAGTCAAGGTTATCAAAATAAATTTACAAAAACAAAACCCCTTGTGTAGCATGTGCTGCTGCTAAGTCGCTTCAGTCGTGTCCGACTCTGCGACCCCATAGACGGCAGCGGCAGCCCACAAGGCTCCCCCATCCCTGGGATTCTCTAGGCAAGAACACTGGAGTGGGTTGCCATTTCCTTCTCCAATGCATGAAAATGAAAAGTAAAAGGGAAGTTGCTCAGTCATGTCCCACTCTTAGCCACCCCATGGACTGCAGCCTACCATGCTCTCTCCATCCATGGGATTTTCCAGGCAAGAGTACTGGAGTGGAGTGCCATTGCCTTGAGCCCTCCATAATTGGACAACCTACTTACTGCTCAAACTTAATCTCTTTCCAGGAAGTGTCAAATCCTCTCTTGTTTCATCCAGATTGCTGAGTACTGCCTCATTTTTAGTGTCTATCCTTCTATTATACTTTTGTTTGTTTTCTGCCTCAGATTATGAAGCACCCCAGTCATAGTTGGGTTATGTTCTTTTCGAGGTTCTTAGCGTCTGCCTCCAATACGGGAGACCCGGGTTCGATCCCTGGGTCGGGAAGATCCCCTGGAGAAGGAAATGGTAACCCACTCCAGTATTCTTGCCTGGAGAATCCATGGACGGAGAAGCCTGGTAGGCTACAGTCCATGGGGTCGCAAAGAGTCAGACACGACTGAGCGACTTCACTTACTTACTTAGTGCTTAACAAAATTCATAGAATCAAACAGATATCATAAATAAATGACTAGGTAAAGTAATGATCAAACTTTATTCTCTGAAACTTAAATATTAAAAACATTCAGGAGAAAGGAAAAGTATTTGGAATAAAACTTTTATCTAGGATAAATTAAATAAAGCTCTAATAACAAAGAACCTCAAATCTCAGAGCTTTCCTTTACACTTCTATGAGCAGCTCTCTGAGACCACTTTTCTTTTTTGAGATCCAGGCAGATAGTAGTTCCTTCAACCTGTAGTTTTACCATCTGGAACCAGTGGTCTGCTCAGTTGACATGGGAAAATAGTGTAGAAGGATACTGTATTAAGAATGTTTGCATCTAGAAATGATATAGCATAGGTCCATTTAACCCCATGCATTTTGTTGTGTTCATTGTGTGCTCAGTTATGTCCAGCTCTTTGCAACTCTGTGGACTGTAGCCTGCCAGGCTCCTCTATCCATGGAATTCTCCTGGTAAGAATACTGGAGTGGGTAACCATTTCCTCCTCCAGGGAATAGTCCCAACCCAGGGATTGAATCAGTGTCTCTTGTGTCTCCTGCATTTGCAGGCAGATTTGTTACCACTGAGCCACCTGGGAGGCCCTACTTAATCCTATAAACTGGAAATATTCACATGGCTACATCGAACTACAAGAAGGAAGAAATAGATATGCATATAAGCAGAAAATATACTGTTATGAATCCATTGTGGGAAAGCAGAGTCTGCCCTGTTAGATACCAACTGTATTCTGTAAGGGAGGTGACTATTTTTGCATCTTGTAAAATAATGACACCATTTGCATAGAGTAAGAAAATGAAGAAATACAGATATCGTCTGTGACAATGATTTATTGGGGTGACTTAACTTAGAGAAAAGGTGAGTGAGTATGAAATCTTAACTATCTTTATATCACTAACGCTGTTTCAAGTGAGTGGACTTGGTGCATCCAATAAGACAAAGCAAAGGCTATGTGAAAAAGTTCATCATTTCTGCAAGTGCTGCAGAATATCATAACAAGGGGAGATATAAAATCTATTTAGTGGTCCATCAATTTTTCTGTATCAGATGTAATGTAGTATTATGGAAAGAATGCTGAATTGAGTCTTCAAGTTTCTAGGCACAGTCTGTCAGAAAATGCCTGAACCATCTCTTATAATTTATCTAAGAACTCTGTGTCTCAATTTATTAATCTATAAAATATGTTTCAATTTATTAATTTATAAAAGAAAGGAAAATCAAAGACATGAGTTCTCAGACTCCAGTTCCAAAAATTTGTAATTGGTGTAGGTCATGTATTCATTCACAGAGTCTTATTCTATAGATCAGGTACAATAATTTGTTTCAAATATTTAACAAAATCACTTCCTGGAGTTACTCCAGCATCACCTCTCACATTCTGCATCTTCTGTGTTTTGTACTACCTTTTTCTTGCTTGTATTTTCTCCCTTTAAAAGATTACCAGGTGTTGCACAGGCTAATTAAAATCATTAGTGCCCAACTAAAACTTTCTCCTTGATGGAATCAGAATATATGAGAGGATATTTAAACAGGAAGAGATTGAAAGTGTGAAGCTGTCAAATAATGTTTTGTGGCATGAAATACTGACTTATTTCCTGGAGAAGAGAAAGGCTACCCACTCCAATATTCTGGCCTGGAGAATTCCATGGACTGTATAGGCCATGGGGTTGCAAAGAGTCAGGCATGACTGAGTGACTTTCACTTCACTTCACTTCACTGACTTATATATGGGGTCCTCCAGAGTTACAGTCAATGACTAAAAAACGTTTCCCTTTAACATGCATTGAATTAAAAAAATAATAATAAAGAAATTAGGATAGAAATCATTTAGCCCTGATTTTATATAAGTTTTCAAAGTACTGAACTGATTTCCTTCATACAAGGCCACTATCAAGTGATAGTAGTAGAGCTTTCTTCACATCTTTCATTAGCTTCTAGTAATATAACTTAAAAAGGCGAGACAATGTATGTCACCATAGGAAGTGGTAGAGACTTTTCTACTTTCCCCTTTTAATCTATAAGTTTTTCTTTAACATATATATTGGCCATTGGAAAGAAGACAGAAATCCAGAACTTTAAGAAAACAGCTTAAAGTTTAATGTCAACCAAGGTCCAGAATTTTTCTGTGTAGCTTTGCCTTATACAAATGGAAGTGTTGGAACTGAAACATATGGGTTTTGGAGCCTGGTTGAGAAGTAATGGACAGCCAGATGTAATGCTTGGGGATCTAAAGGACCAGGCTAAAGTACAAAGGGAAAGTGACATGTGTGCTTCTTAGGGTGTAGAGTAACCATCTAGCCTTCCTTCTTGTTGTTCAGGTCATGCATTTTGGTTAGTTTGAATAGTTATTTGAAAATATATTTTTTATAGATTGAGGGTACTTAAATAACAAGCACATATTTCTTTTTATTCTGAAGCTGAGAAGTACAGGACCAAGGTGCCAGCAGTTAGGGTTTCTGCGGAGATCCAACTTCCTGTTTTGGACATAGTCACCTTTTCACTGTGTGCTCAAGTGGTTTGTCTTTTAAGAACACTAATTTTACTCATGAAGACTTCACTCTTAAGACCTAAGCACCTGCCAAAAGTCTTGCCCTTTAACACCATCACATGGGGGGGGGGATTGAACTTCAAGATATGAATTATGGAGGAACACAAACATTCAGTCTACAGCACTGTGGTTAGCCACAAAAATGTTCTCTCCTTTCCCAGACAGGTCAAAACCCAAACTATCAATTCCAGAGTTCTTTCAGAATCTCTCAGATTTTTGTCTATTAAAAATCATTTTTACCTATTTTTGATTTTGGTTTTCTGCTGATCAGAGGTCCCATTGTCATGACATGGTTCACAACTTAGAGGAGGCCACCCAAATTTTAGCTCTTTAAAGATGCTGTAGAAGAGTGTTATACAGAAAATGTAAAAGAGTTTTGTGAAAGTAAATGTTAGTGTTTGAGTATCAGTCTTCCCAGATAAAAGTTCTATCATCTTCAGTTCAGTTATATCCAACTCTTTGCAACCCCATGGACTGCAGCACACCAGGCCTCCCTGTCCATCACCAACATCCAGAGTCTACCTAAACTCATGTCCACTGAGTCAGTGATTCCATCCAACCATCTCAGCCTCTGTTGTCCTCTTCTCCTTTCAGCATCAGGATATTTTCCAATGAGTCAGTTCTTCACATTAGGTGGCCAAAGTATTGGAGTTTCAGCTTCAACATCAGTCCTTCCAATGAACACTCAGGACTGATCTCTTTTAGGATGGACTGGTTGGATCTACTTGCAGTTCAAGGGACTCTTAAAAGTCTTCTGCAACACCACAGTTCAAAAGCATCAATTCTTAGGCACTCAGCTTTCTTTATAGTCCAACTCTCATATCCATACATGACTACTGGAAAAACCATATCTGTGACTAGACAGACCTTTGTTGGCAAAGTAATGTCTCTGCTTTTTAATATGCTGTCTAGTTTGGTCATAGCTTTCCTTCCAAGGAGTAAGTGTGTTTTAATTTCTTAAAAATTAAAGAAAGTGTTTATCATTGTATCATCTCAGATGTTAATTTTTCTGAGCTCATTTTGCAGTTACTGTAAGGTTATGTTGTTTCAGTTTCAGTGTGACTGTGCCCATTAAATTTGAGGTGAATCCTGATTAGTCCAAACCAATCTGATCAATCCTGGTAATAAGCTTAACAGTAAGCATGCAACCCCTCTGGACAGTGAAGTGTAGGGTGAGTATCCTGACATGATTCTGGGAAAGGATTTTATCCCAGGATGAAAAGTGAAAATAGAATCTGGAAATAATATTTCTTTACGCGAATCTGTTAAGAGAACATGTAAGGCAGACATTGGCAATGACCACCTTGAGGACCCAAGATTAGAAATAAAAGGCAGGCGTACTCTGATGGCTGAGTAGATGCACGGGGAACCTAGGCGCCTAATGATGCTGCTTCTTTGCTAGCAGGTCCCAGGAAGGCTAACTTTAGAACTTTTACTAAATACACAGACCAGACTTTAAGGGACAGTTAGCTACTTTGCTGCTTCTTTTTGCCGAATGTGCTACATTAATGCATCCATTCATCCTAGTTTTTTTGTTTGTTTGTTTGCTTGTTTTTTTAACTTCACTCTTCAGTCTATCAATGACCTGGACAGTTATGCTCAGTTCTGAAAACCATGGCTCTTAAGATTAAAGAGTCAGCTCAGCCTGCTAATACTATTATTTTGATAGGGAGTGCATGGGGAGTGGAGAAGAGGGAGGGGAACTCTATAGCCAGGAGAGACTTTTGAGTTTTTCTCCCTCTGTTCTAGGAGACATGAGACCATTCCTCTCTGTCTTCCTTCTCTGATAAGTAATTATTCAAATTCAAAGGAGAGTCTGTGCTGTATTTAATTAAGTCACAAATCAAAACTTATTCCAAACAGAGCCATTATATCCACAAGGTGATTTTTCAAAGCCTCTTATATATCTTCATCTAATTATTAATCTAAGTAATATCAGTCAATCTCTAAACAGATGGTAGTATAAGAGCAACATATTCCATCTGGACTAGCCAGATGGGCAAATAGGATTAAAGTTATGCAGATGGAAATTATGAGCTTTAGGGAAAAAAAATCCTGACTCTATTTTTTATTTTTATTTTTCCTAAATGACAGCATAGCCACTCATCAAGCATGATATCTGTCTTCTAATATAAGAACATTACAGTAGGGAAACCTAGCTCTGTCACTAAATTTGCTCCCAGTTGTAGGTTATTAAGATTTTAATACTATTACTACTGCTGCTACTATTACTACCACTATTACTAATACAGCTTTGGGGGCATAGCTATCAATAGAAGTTAGATATGTAAATATTTATTTAAGTTTAGGGATACAAACATCTATGTAATTTGAGAAGTGTAAACAAATTCAATTAGTTATATTAATAGCTGTATATTTAACAGCATTGAGATCCATGTAAGGGATCATAGCTATAGGATCATAGCTCTCTATATAAATTTAAAGTTATAAATATCTTTATAAGTTTAAGATAGTGGATTGCTACACAAGGTAAAGGCATACATATCTACATAAACTTGAGGTATAATTATTCTGTACAAGTTTAGGCAAATAGATAGCTGCATAAGTTAGGGGCATAGGCATTTATATATCTTGGAATGTAGATGTCTACATAAATTTAAAGGTCTAGTTATCTATATAAGCTTATGGGTATGGATATCTACTTAAATTATAAATATAAATATAAATATCTATTTAAGATACAATGCAAATGTCTATATAATTCCTGTTCTATTCCTGCAATTCATATATTGGATCACTAACTGAAAAAATATGATTCACATTTTTTAACTTTTGATATCTAACTTTGATGAAAGTGAAAGAGAAGAGTGAAAAAGTTGGCTTAAAGCTCAACATTCAGAAAACAAAGATCATGGCATCTGGTCCTATCACTTCATGGGAAATAGATGGGGAAAGAGTGGAAACAGTGGAAACAGTGTCAGACTTTATTTTGGGGGGCTCCAAACTCACTGCACATGGTGACTGCAGCCATAAAATTAAAAGATGCTTACGCCTTGGAAGGAAAGTTATGACCAACCTAGACAGCATATTAAAAAGCAGAGACATTACTTTGCCAATGAAGGTTCGTCTAGTCAAGGCTATGGTTTTTCCAGTGGTCATGTATGGATGTGAGAGTTGGACTGTGAAGAAGGCTGAGCGCCAAAGAATTGATGTTTTTGAACTGGGGTGTTGGAGAAGACTCTTGAGAGTCCTTTGGACTGCAAGGAGATCCAACCAGTCCATTCTGAAGGAGATCAGCCCTGATTTTTCTTTGGAAGGAATGATGCTAAAGCTGAAACTCCAATACTTTGGCCACCTCTTCCGAAGTGTTAACTCATTGGAAAAGACCCTGATGCTGGGAGGGATTGGGGGCAGGAGGAGAAGGGGACGACAGAGGATGCGATGGTTGGATGGCATCATCGACTCAATGGACATGAGTCTGAGTGAACTCCGGGAGTTGGTGATGGACAGGGAGGCCTGGTGTGCTGCGATTCATGGGGTTGCAAAGAGTTGGACACGACCGAGCGACTGAACTGAACTGATCTAACTTTACTATGAGCTTTGATAAGCCAGACTTTTTATGAACAATGTATTCATTATTATTTCTTAGAAACTAAGGAAGTTTGTCTTCTCAGCACAAATCCAATTTAGCAAAATATGTGATCTATTGCTATAGACTTTATAATCAGAGAGATATAAGTTCAAGTCCTTTGCATTATATTAAATAAGTAACTTGGTTTACTAATGATGAAAGTAAAATTAATTGGTTAATTATAAAGCTGAAACAGAATAAGTAAGGATTTCTGGCACATTTTGTCATGTATATATTTTTCCCATAGACCATGAGATTGATTGGGGTAAATATATCCCTTGTGGAGCCCAGGAGCTCTGAGTTTCTCTTGTGAAAGTCATATATATATTTTGAAGATAGGAAGACATGTAAGTGCCACCAGAGACAGAAAACAGAGAATTCCCAATAAAGAACTAACAGAATTCCCATCAGCTCTCAGAAGGAAGGGGCTAAAACTGCAAAAATGTGGACTCAAAGATGAGAGGCAAAACTTGTTATAAACTCAAACTCTATTTGTAAATTTAAGTAGTATCCCTATGTTTTAGTTTCAGCATCTAAAATGTGATGATAAGTACACAGACTTACTGAGGTAAGACTCTACAAGAAACTTAACCCAATATGACAGCAGGAGGAGGCATTCTTTAACTAGACATTGGGTGTGTTGGTCCTGAGATGAGCTGGAGGAGAGAGGACATGAACATTGATGAACTCTCTGTGTCACTAGTGCAAATGCTAAATCCTATATACATTTTATTCCATGTTTACAATAATGAGACATAGTTCAGTCGCTCAGTCATGTCCGACTGACTCTTTGTGATCCCATAGACTGCAGCATGCCAGGTGTTCTTGTCCATTAACAACTCCCGGAGCTTACTCAAACTCACGTCCATCATGTTGGTGATGCCATCCAACCATCTCATCCACTGTCGTTCCCTTCTCCTCCTGCCTTCAATCTTTCCCAGCATCAGGGTCTTTTTCAATGAGACAGTTCTTCGCATCAGGTGGTCAAAGTATTGGAGCTTCAGCTTCAGCATCAGTCCTTCCAATGAATATTCAGGAATGATTTTCTTTAGGATGGACTGGTTGGATCTTCTTGCAGTCCAAGGAACTCTCAAGAGTCTTCTCCATCACCCCAGTTCAAAACATCAGTTCTTCTGCCCTCAGCTTTCTTTATAGTTCAACTCTCACATACATATTTGACTATAGGAAAAACCAAAGCTTTGACTAGACGGATCTTTGTTGGCAAAGTAATGTCTCTGCTTTTTAATATGCTGCCTCAGTTGGTCATAGCTTTTCAGTAGATTTACCCATTTTGAAAATGAGAAATTAAGAGTTACAGAGATTAAGTAAATAACCCTTGTTTACACAGATTGGGAGTAACAAAAGCTGAAAGATAAAACTAGTCAGTATACCTCAGTTTCTAAGTTTATGTACAATACTTTAAAATCTGCACAGTAAGGTGCTTGTCTTCATGAAAAACTCTTTGAATATTTCCTTGAATATATTGATCGTTTTTTTTTTTTTTGCTGAATACTCCTATTTGAAGCTTACTTCACCCAGATATCCTAAAACACAGGCTGAATTTTCAGAGACCTGCCTTCTCATGAGGTTTTTTCTTATTTACTAGATATATAGCTCTGTAGTCTACCTGAAGAGATGCAGCATTGTGAATCTCAGATTCATAATCCCAAACAGGATGTTATGCTCTCACTTTCCTATCATTAAATCCACTTAACCATGTTAATATTTTGTGTATTATACCATCCCATCAAGTCTCAAACAACATTCTTCATTAAGCAATTCTTAAACCTATGCTATTGGTTAGGGTCGTTATTGAAGCCATCAGGGAGCTATGTTAGCATAAGAATGGCATAGGGCTAAATAATACATTTTGTTTTATTCATTGGGGGTCACATAACTTTTTTGACCAGAATAATGTATTTTAACACTTTAAATGTTATTCAACTCTATTCTCCCTTTTTCATTACCAGTCTTAATATATGGGTCCTCAACACTTATCATGTAGTTTTTTTTTTTTTTGTAACAAATATATTTTTTATTAAATGAGCAAAACATAAACATGTTGTATGCTTAAGCTGTATAGCATGTTATTTGACACACATATAGTGTCATATGACAAACATTACTTAGATTTTCATAATAGATTTCTAGCTTCCATGTTTTTTCCTTTCTTCCTTCCAAACTATCCTGTAAATGGCTTCAAGAGTGAGAGTTTTGGGACTTCCCTGGTGACCCAGTGGTTAATATATCTCCTTCTAATGAAGGGGGTACAGGTTCAATCCTTGGTCAGGGAGCTAAGATCCCACATGCTTGATGGCCAAAAAAACAAAACATAAAAAAAAGAAGCAATATTGTAAAAAATTCATCCAAGACTTTAAAAAACATGGTTCACATAAAAAGATCTTAAAAAATAAAAAGACTGAGGTTTTGAGAGGCCAATGCTATATTTTAGTTCCTCATACAATTCATGAACATTCTCTGATTCCTGTAGGATAAAGTTGACATTATATATAAGACCTTTATAAAGCTTTATGAACTTCTGCTCACCATCCTCAAACATAGTGTACTTTATACCAACTGAATTTAACCATCACATGCTCGAAAGCTTGTTTGCACTTGCACTCCACTAGCCCGGTGAATTTGGTCACCCTTCTTTTCTTTTTCCACGTGAATAATTCTTGCCCATGCCTTACTATAGATGTCATACTCCTATCAAAACCTGCTGAACTAAAGCCTAAACTCTGAATTAAGTGTCCTAGCTCTATAACCTAGGGGAACCTTACTTAGTATTCCCTGGGGTTAATAGTCAGATACTGCACCCTGCAAGAGTTGTACTAATGGAAAAACTGTCTAGAGAATTCTATACCAGTTGGTAAACAGCTGTTGCCTTATGCTCTACAAGTGACCTACTATGATCACCTTAATCTCCCTGCCCAAGTGAAGGAGAACATGCCTCTCCTCACATATGACACACTGCCCCCAAATTCAACAACTAAACAAGACCTACATGGTCATGTTCTAGTGCTATGCCTGGTGGTCATTCTCTATGGTAACTCCTGTGCTATACTGTTGGTTATTTTATCTCCCCCGTATCTTTCACTTAGGATATTTCTTGGTAACAGCTGGCTTATTTATTGAACTTTCCATAGTAACTGTAAGTACTGTGAGGAAAGAAGTGGTATCATGTCTATCATTTTATGATCAGCTTCTAGAGACATGCATATCAAAGTACTGGTACCTGATGAATGTTTAATTAATGATTAAATTAATGAATGAATTCCTGAATAAAATTTACATATAGCAGAGCTATCAAAGTGCTGACTACCCTGAAAAACGCTTTGCCAAAATGCAGTCATACAAAGCTTCATAGAGCAGAGCTGATGGTTATCCTTAAGCAGATGCCCTACTCATTTAATTTTGAATTCTTGTATTGTGATTTTATATATTATATATACATATATATATACACACACAAATATAAATTATTTAGTGTTAGTTATTCAGTCTTGTCTGATTCCTTGTGATCCCATGGACTGTAGCCCACCAGGTTCCTCTGTCCATGGAATTCTCCAGGCAAGAATACAGGAGTGGGTTGCCAAGCCCTCCACCAGGGGATCTTCTCAACCCAAGAATTGAACTGTCATCTTCTGCATCACCTGCATTGTAGGTGGATACATATTTTGTATATATACATATACATATTTGGGAGAAGGAAATGTCAAACCACCCCATATTCTTGCCTGGAGAATCCCATTGACTAAGGAGCCTTGCGGGCTATGGTCCAAAGGGTCACAAAGAATTGAACACGACTGAGTGAGTACATAAGAACACATACATATGCATATTTATATGTGATCTAGGTTCCTACTTAGGTGAAACAGACAATAGTGCCTTGTGTCAGGTTTTTGTTTTTATTTCTGGTTTATTATTGAACTACAGTTGATTTGCAATGTTTTGTCAGTTTGCTGGTGTACAGTACTTTGATTCATATATATGTATATATAGATCTATATCTATACATATTCGTTTTGAGATTATTTTCCATTTTAAGTTATTTCAAAATATTGAATATAGCTCCCTGTTCTGTACAGTAGGACTGTGTTGTTTATCTACCTTTGTCAGTGCTTTTAATTAGCCCCAAGACAGATTAGAACAGGCATATACAATAATTTGCAAATGTGGTCTATTTTACTTACTCTGAAACCAGAGAGGAGGATTCCATGCTGGGAACCCAGGCTATGGATGATGATTCAAGAAAGACTGTCGCAAACTGGAGAGGGCATAGGGCAAGGGCAAGTGAAATGACACAAGGCTTTCTAGCCATTTTCAAGTTGCCTTTTTCTTTTTTTAAATTTGTATTTGGCTGCACTGGGTCTTAGTTGCAGCTCCCTGGACCTTCACTGTGCTGCTGAATGCCATACCTTTTAGTTGCTGCATGCACGCGTGTGTGCTAAGGCTCTTCAGTCGTGTCCAACTCTTTGCGACCCCGTGGACTGTAGCCCGCCAGGCTCCTCTGTCCATGGGATTTGTCAGTTAAGAAAACAAAGTGGGTTGCCATGCTCTCCTCCAGGGTATCTTCCTGATCCAGGTATTGAACCAATTTCTCTTATATCCCCTTCATTGACAGGCATTTTCTTTACTGCTAGCGCCACCTGGGAAATCAGTTGCAACATGTGGAATCTAATTCCCAAAGTGAAAATGTGAAAGTGAAAGTCTCTCAGTCATGTCTGACTCTTTGCTACCCCATGGACTATACAGTCCATGGAATTCTCCAGGCCAGAATACCTGAGTGGGTATCCTTTCCCTTCTCCAGGGGATCTTCCTAACCCAGGGATTGAACCAGGTCCCCCTGTGTTTGCAGGTGGATTCTTTACCAGCTGAGCCACAAGGGAAGCCCAAAGCAGAAAACAGACCTAAGCCTTTGCATTGGGAGGGAAACGTCTTAGCCATTGGACAAGGAAGGTAGTCTCATCAAGTTGCCTTTTTTTTTGATGCAGCATTCCCTTGTATGCTTTAGCTATTTTCCAGAGTTTTGACAAAGTTGATTCTGACAGTTTCTGCTTTCTTCTCATTGTTCCTGCAAGGGGGACTAGAGTTTCAAGCTGCCTACTCTACCATTTTGCCAACATCACACAGTTACTGTTTTTGAAGTTCATAACCTCTGCTTTATGCACCAAGCTCCATTCTTCATTTTTTCATTTGTCATGATTTACCACATATATTACAATTTATATATATTAAGAAACAAAGCAATTGGGAGGAATTATTTTTGTTATATTCTGGTATCTCTATAATCTATTAAGGTAATGTTACAGAGAATTTGTGAAGAAGTCTGGTTATGAATAGAGATGACAGTATGAACCATGGCTAGTTGTCTCAATTACCATAAGCCATTGATCATAAATGAATGAGTGTGAAGGGTGTACACTAAGAAACCCCACAATGGAATTAAACTCTGAGAGTTCTTTTTTTTAGTTGGAGGAAGGTTGCTTTACAATGTTTTGCTGGTTTCTGCATACAACAATGTGAATCAGTCATAGTTATATAAATATCACCTCCCTCTTGGGCCTCCCTCCCTGCCCTCCATGTCACCCTTCTAGGTCATCACAGAGTGCCAGGCTCAGTTCCCTGTGTTACATAACAACTTCTCACCAACTATCTATTTTACATACGGTATTGTATATATGTTGATGCTACTTTCTCTATTCCTCCCACTCTCTCCTCTGTGACCACAAATTAATTCTCTACATTTGCATCTCCATTCCTTCCCTGCAAATAGGTTCATCAATACCACTTTTCTAGATTCCATATATACATGTTAATATATGATATTTGTTTTTCTCTTTTCTGACTTACTTCACTCTGTATAACAGGCTCTAGGTTCATCCACCTCACTAGAACTGACAGTTTTCAAAACTATAGCACAAAAATATTGTACCATTATGTAATACACAAATCCTTGTGAATAAGTAAACACAATCTGAATTGAATACTTACTCATACTTGAAAATATGTTTGAATTATTCACAGTATGAGTACATAGTTCAAACAAACCTATGAATATTTATGTGTTGTCTCTTTCTGGAAACAAGTTGTAGACACTACCATGTATGAAGAATTTCAGAATATTCAGTTCTACCTTGTTTCACTATTCTTTGAAAAGTATCTTGAAAAAAGTGTTAAGTTGAATGTTATTATTCTCCAGGTTTCTTTATGCCTCAAGAGGCCAGGGTTATTTTTATTTTGTACTTTATGTCAATAGAGTCATCTGAGACAAATGGCAGATGCTCAAGCAGTATGTGTTGCATGAATGAATGAATGAGAAGAAGTGTAAAAACCCAAAGGAGCTATATCTTTTTAACAATTTTTAACAGTCATGTTTGTAGAACTGACAGATTTGAATCTAGAATAGTCCTAACCTCAGAACAAGTTTGCATTCCCCAGTCATTTTCAATGAATGAATTGACAGAGGACAATCAAAGTGGATGAGCTACAAAGAATAGTTAAGAAATATCTCCCCTGAGGATGTGGAATCTCTCCTAGGTATGAAGTCCCAAATAAAGGAGGAGAGCTGGAGAATGGGAAAAAAAATAAAAAAAAAGTCCATTGAAAGTATTTCTGCTTTCAGCTGAAGAAAGCTGAGTGTTGGAAAGGAAAGCTGAGGTAAGCTTTCCAGCATTCCAGTGTTGCATCACTAAGGGATGAATATGGGACAGAAGAACAAAAGAAAAAGCACTGTTTCAGGGGCTTCGAGACCTTTATGGAGACTATTATATCTGCCATATGACTTTCAAAATGTTTGGAAGGAGAAATAAGGCTGTAAGTGATTATGTGGGAAACAGTGGACAAGGCTGGAAAACAATATATCTCAGTGACCTAAAAGCTTGGCAGCCATATTCAAACCCATCTACTTATTTATGCATTTATATCTGTATGTATATACACATGTATGTTGTGTATAATATGTCAAAATCCTAGCTCCAGAATGGGCAAATAAAAAATGTCCATAATTAAAAGAGAAAATAATCAATAAATAAAGATTCAGAAGTTGGAATTCTTAACAAGAGCTAAAGTAATTATCAGAAAAATAATAAAGAATATAATAGAAAATGTGAATGATGTGTGAAGAAATGGGTCATTTCAGTAGAGGTACGAAAATGTTAGAAGGATCCAACTATAAATGCTGGAAATGAAAATACAGTATTATAAATTATAACTTGTGCTTAATAACAGAATGAAGAGCACAGAGGAAAGAGTCTATGAAAGAGACTTCAGATTGAAGACAGATTAAAAGATAAAACACAAACTGAAACAAACAACCACCTGTAAGGGAAAAAAAAAGCAGAAAATTGAGATTTGTGTTTTAATAAAAATTAGCATAAATATGTATATATAATTGGAATTCCAAAAAGGGAAATGAGAGATAATGGACAAAAATACAATTTGAGGAGAAAATGTGAAGAACTTTCCAAAATTAATGAAAAGAAATTCATCCATAAATTAAAAGAGCTCTGTGAATTGCAAAAGAATAAATTAAAAAAAAAAAAAAAAGATAGCCACAAAGGTAAAGATCAGATATTAAAAGTGATGGTAAGAAGGCTGACTTCTCACAATAAACAAAGGTTGTTAGAAGATTACAGAATGGAATATTGAAGGTAATGAATAAGAGAGAATAAGACTATCAAGGTAGAAATTTGAATCTGGTTAAACTATTCTTCAAAATTGAAGTTAAAATGAAACTATTCTTATAGAGTTAATATTTGGAATAAAATTTATCAAGTAGATTTGCCAAACATAAAATATTAACAAATATTTTTCAGGCTAGAAGGAAATGATACCAGGAACAAATCCAGATATTTAGGAAGAAATGAAGAAAACAGAAGGCAGAAGTATTTTGGTAAACATTCAAGGTCCTTTTGAAAAATTATGTGTATATTTGAAAACGACTATTGAGTAAAGCAAAAATAATTTAAAAATAGTAATGTTTATAGTTTAGTTATAGAAATACAATTTAAGGCAAGAGAATTGAAAAGATTAAAGGATGTCAACAAAGTTATAGTCACATAAGTTTTTTACATTTTGCATAAGGTAGTGTATTATCTAAAGACGTACTTTCATAATTTTAAGATAAGTTCTAAAACATTTGATAGAGTAATAATGCATTAATATGTAACAAAAACTCAACAGAGAAAATCAGGCAAGAATACTGGAGTGGATTGCCATTCCTTTCTCCAGGGATTAAAAATAAAAAATCTACAGGAATACAAATATGAGAAAATATAAGTACAATCACATCAATGGTTACATTATGCATAATTGGATTAAATGAAAATTAAAAGGCATAATTAACTGGATTAAAGAAAACTAAAATGAATAAGAATACAAATTAAAATAAATCATAAGACTAAGCAATGTACTATTTATAAGAAATGTAAAGACCCAAAATATTTGAAAGAAAATGTTGTAGAAGTTCTGTCATAAACATAAGAAAAGATGGAATGACTCTCGCAAGAATTATGAGATATTTGGCAATATAAATTGCAATATTTTGCAATATAAATATATAAAAATATTAAAAAGCTTACAAATTATTAAATACAAATTTATAGGTCTCAAGATAGAGAGCTACAAATCCACAATCAATGCTGGATATTTTGACACATTTATTAGTCATTAAAATCCAGAGGACAAAATTCAGTAGAAGCATTGAAAATTACCAATAGAATAAAAGGGGAGCATTATTAAAATTAGTACATATTAAAATGATAAAGATTTGTTATGAACAAGTTCTTGCTGATAAGTAAGGTAATTTATAACAAAAAATGACAAATTCCTAAGACAAACAAACAAAACAAATGATCAAAACTGACACAAGAAGGGAATTCACTGGTTGTCCAGTGGTTAGGACTCTAGGCTTCCACTGCAGGGAGTCTGGGTTCCATGTCTCATCAGGGGAGCTCCAGCAGTCCATATAGTACAGCCAAAAAAAAACAAACCAAAAATACACACAAGAAAACAAAAACAGAGAAATCGAAGAGCTCATATCTACTAAAGGAACTCCTTTTGTAATGAAAATGTTCCTAAAGAAAACTTCTGGTCCAAATAGTTTCACTGGTGAATTCTACCAAATCTTGTGTGCATGGGAGCAAAGTCGCTTTTAGTCATGCCCAACTCTTTGCAACCCTACGGACTGTACCCCACCATGCTTCTTTGCCCATGGGACTCTCCAAGCAGGAATACTGGAGTGGGTTGCCATGTCTTACTCCAGGGGATCTTCCCCACCTAACAGGGATTGAACTACAGCCTCTTAAGTCTCCTGCAATGGCAGGCAGGTTCTTTACCACTAGTGCCACCTGGGAAGCTTGAGACAATACCAATTATTTGCTAATGTTTTAAGACTATAAGAGAGAAGTGGACACTTCCTAATTGGTTTATGAGGCAACTCATACAATTCAGTTCAGTTCAGTTCAGTCCCTCAGTCATGTCTGACTCTTTGTGACCCCATGGACCACAGTATTCCAGGCCTCCCTGTCCATCACCAACTCCCAGAGTTTACTCAAACTCACCTCCATTGAGTGATGCCACCCAACTGTCTCATCCTCTATCGTCCTCTTCTCCTCCTGCCTTTAATCTTTGCCAGCACCAGGGTCTTTTCAAATGAGTCAGCTCTTCACATCAGGTGGCCAAAGTATTGGAGTTTCAGCTTCAAATGAATGAAAAGTTTCAGCTTCAAATGAATATTCAGGACTGATTTCCTTTAGGATGGACTGGTTGGATCTCCTTGCTGTCCAAGGGATGGAACACATGAAAACCCATGGCTGATTCATGTCAATGTATGGCAAAAACCACTACAATATTGAAAATAATTAGCCTCCAATTAAAAATAAATAAATAAATAAATAAAAAATAAATGCTCTCCCTCCCCCAAAAAATAAATTTTAAAAAAGGGTGTCTTATCTATCACCACAGTTCAAAACCATCAATTCTTTGGCACTCAGCTTTCTTTATAGTCCAACTCTCACATCCATACATGACTACTGGAAAAACTATATCCTTGACTAGACGGACCTTTGTTGGCAAAGTAATGTATTTGGTTTTTAATATGCTGTCTATGTTGATCATAACTTTTCTTGCAAGGAGTAAGCATCTTTTTATTCCATGGCTGCAGTCACTATCTGTGGTGATTTTGGAGCCCCCCAAAATAAAGTCTGCCACTGTTTCCACTGTTTCTCCATCTATTTACCATGAAATGATGGGACCGGATGCCATGATCTTGGTTTTCTGAATGTTGAGCTTTAAGTCAACTTTTTCACTCTCCTCTTTCACTTTCATCAAAAGAGTCTTTAGTTCTTCTTCACTTTCTGCCGTAAGGGTGGTGTAATCTATATATCTTAGGTTTTTGATATTTCTCCTAGCAATCTTAATTCCAGCTTGTGCTTCGTCCAGCCCAGCATTTCTCATGATATCATACAGTAATCAGCTCTTTAAAGAGCCAATAATAAGAACAGCCTTACCAAGGGAAAATATTGTATACACATGTACACACATATATACATAATTTAAGCTAAAAATAAAGTAGACATTTATTTATAATTATATATTATTATGTGTATTTTTGTTACATAAATGATGTTAATGAAATAAAACAACCTTAAACTTAGTTACTAGTGACTATTAGTAGGAATTAATATTAGAGTTAGTTAAACAAATAGTATTTACTAGCATGTTCCTTCTAAGAAAAATTATGGCAAACCTAGACTGTTAAAAAGCAGAGACATTACTTGGCTGACAAATGTTTGTATAGTTAAAGCTATGACTTTTCCAGTAATTACATATGGATGTGAGAGTTGGACCATAAGGAAGATTGAGCACTGAAGAACTGATACATTCAAACTGTGCTGTTGGAGAAGACTCTTGAGAGTCCCTTGGACTACAAGGAGATTAGACTAGTCAATCCTGAAGAAAATAAACCCTGAATATTCATTGGAAGTACTGATGCTAAAGCTGAAGCTCCAATACTCTGGCCAACTGAGGGAAGAGCCAACTCATTGAAAAAGACCTTGATGCTGGTGAAGGGTTAATACGGTAGCAGAGATGTGCCTGCAAACGGGCCTCTCTGCAAGGGCTGGAGGTCCTTGCAAACGAGGCATTCTGCCAAAGAGTCTGGACACAGCCTTGAGTTTAATGGTCCTTTCAAACAAGGGAGCATTCCCTTCTTGTTATAAAGAAGGAATAGAGGCCTTTGTACAGACTCTGCAGTAGACTAGGGTTTTACTCCCCTTTGCTATACGATAACATGTATGCACCTGCGTTGTGCTGAAAAGACTTATTCATGCAATCTGGAATTCTGCCTAGGGGGCTTTTATAATAAACGGCAATTAGTTTTTTGCCCAGTTCTGTTCCTCCGGCCGGAGTGTGTGTGTCATCTGTCTTTTTTATGTCTTGTTCTGTGTCATTTCACTCGTAATCTCCAACATCTGGCGCCCAGCGTGGGGCTTGAGTGAAACCGAAAGGGTGAGTAATCCCAGGGGAATTTTAAATTCATAGCAGGGGAACCTTCAGGAAAATTATGGGGAATTCCTCATCATCATTACGGGCACGATACATGGAGTTAGTCCAAGGACTTCTCCACTCCATAGACATTAAAGCCTCGACTCGTCGGTTGAGTGAGCTCTTTCGCCTGGTGGAGCAATATTGTCATTGGTTTCAATATCAAACTAAGTTACAGTTAAACTTGAAGGAATGGAAAACAATTCAAAAAAGATTTGAGAAAGCAACATCAAAAGGGTAATGTGATCCCTTTGAAGTTATGGACTTTGTGTAGTGCTATAACACAGGCTTTAACCTTGCTCTCTACTGATAATGAAACTAAATCTAATGCTTCAAGGAGGGGAGAAATAATTTATGAGGATGTGTCAGACGTCGGTGGGGCTTCTGCATTGCCTGAAGGCAAGGATACAAACAAGCCTCCTCCTGTAAATGGTGAAACATCTGATAGTTCAGAATCAGATTCGGAGGCTTCTTAGGTTTTGTCAGAGGAGGGCAAAGAGATTAAAGAAATGACCCATCTATTCCAGGAATGGTGGAAATCCCGTAAGGAGGAGAAAAAATCTACATCTTCTGTTCCTCCTTGTGCTTCTCTTTTCCCCACTGTGGTTAATCATCCCAATGTGGGCAGGGAACATTGTCGGTTCTCCTTTCCTTTGTCTATGCTTCATGATGATGACTTGTCTGCTCCCCCTGGTGGGTTTATCGATCCTCCACAATTGTTTACCATCCAGAGACAGCAGGATGGCAGTGTGATAAATGTTCAATATGCTCCTTTGGAATATAAATTTTTTTAAGATCGTAAAACTATGATAGCGCAGTACAGTCCTCAATCTCCCTTTGTTTTGGCTATGCTGGAATCATTGGGAAAAGGCAAATTAATCATTCCGTTAGATTGGGAATCTATTGCTCAAGCTGTCTTGGAGGGCTCTCAATGGCTGCAACTTCGTAGCTGATGGGAAGAAGAAGCTAGAAAGCAGGCTCAGATTAATGAGGGACAGAATCCCCCTGGTCCTCTCGAGGACAAGCTAATGGGAGAGGGCCAATATTGGGCTTTAAGAGAACAGGCTCAATACTCTGATCAGGACTTACAACAAGTCCGCCAGGTCTTTTTATGAGCATGGCACCGTGTGGTGCCTACTGGCCATGCCCAGCCCTCCTTTGTTAAAACAATGCAAGGCCCCAATGAGCCATATACTGATTTTCTAGCAAGATTGAGGGTAGCTGTGGAATGGGCTGTAGGGAGGGATGAGATTTCAGAGATATTATTACAAACTTTAGCATTTGAAAATGCAAATCCTGAATGCAAGCATATACTGGGACCTTTAAAGGGACAGGGTGCATCTATAGCTGAATATATCAGAGCCTGCTTGGGAATAGGAGGGACTGAGCATCAGGCTAATGTCTTTGCTACAGACTTGGCCAAAGTTATGAGCCCACCAAAGGGAGGTAACTGCTTTCATTGTGGAAAACCTGGTCATATGAAAAGAGAGTGTCAGAAATTAAAAGCTGATCAAGGTGCAATTCCTAAAGACAGATCTTTTGCTGGGAAGAATAAGACTCCTCCTGGACTGTGCCGTCGGTGCGGGAAGGGGTTTCATTGGACTAATGAATGCAGATCTAAAACATACAAAATGGGCAACCCGATACTGGGAAACTATCCTGCGGGCCTAAGTCCTTGGGGCCCAAGAACAATACCGGAGACTTCTCCCCCTTGCCCTCCTCCCATCCCATCTGCCCCAACCCTATTCCCTCCCAACAACCGTTACGAGTCAATGCCCTGTTAAAAGGACCTCAGATAATGATTTCGGACTTAGGTCTGCTACTTCAGGGAATGCTGCTGCTGATTTGCCACTTGCTGATAATGTTCTTTTGTCACCAGGGGGAGGCATTTATAAATTAAAAACAAATGTAAATAATATATTTGAGTCTGTGTGTGTGTGTCTGTGTCTTGGTGGAGGTTGAACAGTGGGCCAATGCGTCCACCAAGCATCATGTTTTCATACTGAGCTTGTTCCTGCTGACCCCGTGTGGTCGCCACCAAACGCAATCCTGGATAATCGAAAAGGAAATATTCTGGAACCGTTTCCTCTAAGTTATTGTGTCTGGAAACGTCTTCTGTTGTTATTCTCTTTTCTCTTTCACGGTGGACTCGTGTCTTATTTAAATAGAACTCATGGCACGTGTGTGTGTGTGTGTTTTTTTTTTTTTTTCCTTGCAACTGGGATCAGAAGGGTTTCTGCTCACCAGCCGCCTTTCCCGGCTCCCCGAGATGCTTTCTCCGGCTCTGCAGGGCGGTCGGAGGTTCCTTCTTAAGGGATGAAGCATCCGGGGCTGGTGCGCCACCTTCCTGCCCAAGTCATACTGGGAGCCCTACCCTGATCGTCTCAGCTTCTCATGTGGTTTAAAAAAGAAAAAAAAAAAGCCTGTATCTACACCTCTCCATTCCTTGCACAATGAAAATCACTGTGATTTGTGTGTATACACACACACCCTGGGAAGATCTTACTGCTGTCTAATTTATGGAATGATACCGTTGATTCCAGGTTTGTTTAATAAAACTTTGTATCTTTAAAAAAAAAAAAAACAAACAAACAAAAAAAACAAATGTATTTGGACCACTGCCTAAAGGCACTTTTGGCTTGATATTAGGCCATAGCAGCGCGGCTTTGAGAGGTTTAACCATAATTCCTGGGGTAATAGACTCTGATTATGTTGGGGAAATTTTAATTATGGTCTTTACTTCTACCACACTTTCATTGTTAGCTGGGGAACATATTCCTCAAATACTTCTCCTACCTTATCACCCCTTTTTGGCTCTTCTTAATGAACGAACAGGAGGATTTGGAAGTATTGGGTGACATATATTTTGGGAAATGCTTATCAAAGATTCCCGCCCTGTTCTCTCCTTGATTATATAGGGAAACAACTTTGAAGGACTAGTAGACACAGGGTCGGATGTTTCAGTCATTTCTTCTCAACAATGGCCCCAAGATTGGGAAAAAGAAAAAAGCCCTTTAACGATGACGGGATTGGGCTCCATTGCAGATGTCTGGAAGAGTACCCATCCCTTGCAATGTCAATTCCATAATGGAAGATCAGTGTTTGTTACCTTTTATATTGTAAATATACCTATTAATATATGGGGAAGAGATCTTCTCTCTCCTTTGGGGGCTTCTGTAACCATTCCATTGGAAAACTAGTAGCCACTGCTCAAATTCCTCGAGCACTCCCATTAAAATGGTTAACTAATACTCCAAAATGGGTTGAGCAGTGGCCATTACCACATATGAAGCTCGAAGCATTAGAACAATTAGTACAAGAACAACTCCAACTTGGTCATATAGAGCCCTCTACCTCCCCCTGGAATTCTCCTGTTTTAGTTATAAAAAAGAAATCTGGAAAGTGGAGAATGTTAACTGATTTACGAGAAGTTAATAAATGTATTGAACCTATGGGAGCCTTGCAATTGGGACTCCCCTCTCCAGCTCTTATTCCTCAGAATTGGTCCTTAATGGTGTTAGATCTTAAGGACTGTTTTTTTTTTTTTTTTTTTTTTTTTTTTTTTTTTTTTTTTACCATTCCCCTACAATTGCAAGATAGAGATAAATTTGCTTTTACAGTTCCTGTTCTTAATCATGCTCAGCCTGTTAAGCGTTATCAATGGACAGTCTTACCACAAGGAATGATAAATAGTCCTACCTTATGCCAAGAATTCGTAGCTCACTCTTTACAATCCCTCTGTCAAGAATACCCCAATTATATTCTATATCATTATATGGATGATCTTCTATTGGCAGCTCCTAGTATTGCTGAATGTGATGAATTCTTTTTAAAAGTACAGAAGGCTTTAAGACTATACAATTTGCAAATAGCCATGGAAAAAATTCAAAAGGACTTTCCTATTTCATATTTATGGACAATATTGGAACAACATAGAATTAGGCCCCAAAAGTTGCAAATTAGAAGAGACCATCTCAAAACCTTAAATGATTCTCAAAAGTTATTGGGAGATATTAATTGTCTATGCCTGGTACTTGGGATTCCTACTTATCAGTGACAACATTTATTTTCTACTTTAGAAGGAGATACAGCTCTGGATAGCCCCCGGACCTTAACCCCATTGGCTTTACAGGAACTTCAATTTGTTGAGCAACGACTAAATGACTGCTTTTTGACTTACATGCATCTCAACCTATTTCTTTTATAATATGTCATACCCTTTATTCCCCATCTGGTGTAATTGCTCAAGAAAAAGGATTAATAAAATGAGTTTTCTTACCTAACAGTGTTTCCAAAAAACTGACTAAATATATGGATAAATTAGCCTTCCTTATTCAGAAGGGTCACCATCGTATTTTACAATTATCAGGATGTGAACCACACCAGATTGTTACTCAGTTAACAACTGCTCAAATATCTCGATGTTTACAATTTAATGAAAACTGGCAAATTTCTCTGGCCTCATATCCTGGTTCATTTTCCAATCATTATCCATCATCTAAATTGATTGATTTTCTCCAGACTAACATTATGATGTCTCATTCCCCAATTTCAGATGTTCCAGTTAAGGAATCCACTATTTTTACAGATGCAAATAAAAATACTGCTGGATATTGGACCCCGGAAAATTCCAAGATTCTCCCCCACTCATTTTCTTCTGTACAGCCGGCTGAATTGGGGGCTATCTATTTATTTTTGCAAGATTTTCCTCAACTTCCTATTAACATTGTTTCAGATTCTCGACATGCTGTTCTCTCTTGCCTACAGCTTCCCCATGTCTTCCTTCCATTGACTCTTAAAACAGTTATTGACAAATTGTTTTACCAAGTACAACGATTGCTCTTGCAGTGTTCAGAGTTAATTTTCTTTACTCACATCCGTGCACATTCTGCCCTTCCTAGACCCTTATCATCTGGAAATGCTACAATTGATGCCTTACTTTATCCTATAGAAGCAGCAAAATAAGAACATCTCTTACAACATACCAACTCCAAAGGGTTACAAAAATCTCATGCTATTACTCGAAAGCAAGCTCAAAATATTGTTCATTCTTGTTCCATATGTGCACCCTTTGCTTTGCCATTTACCCCACCAGGTGTCAACATGAGAGGACAAGCAAATCAGATATGGCAAATGGATGTAATTTACATTTCTTCCTTCGGACAACAAAAATGTGTGCATCATACTATAGATACTTGCACACATTTTCAATGGGCCACTGCATTACATTCTGAAAAGGCTGACGCTGTTATTACTCATTTGTTATCTTGCTTTGCAGTTATGGGATTACCAATTGAATTGAAAACTGATAATGCATCTGCTTACCAATCTGCAAAATTAGCTCACTTTTTATCTCAATACCATATAACTCATATTTCAAGCTATCATTGAAAGAGCTAATCGTACCTTGTGTGCTTATCTTGAAAAACCGAAAAAGGGGGAACAAGAGAGATTTATGAAACTAAAGACATTCTGAATAAAACCTTACTTACCCTAAATTTTTTGAATGTTTGGAGCAAGAGAAATCTATCAGCAGCAGAGTTGCATTTTCAAGGGAAAGAAGAGGATAAGAAGATCTTGAATACACCTATTTGGTATAAAGATAAAGAGAAAGGTTGGATCCCAGCATCATTAATATATTTGGGACGAGGGTATGCTTTCATTTCTGATGATAATTACAGGTTTTGGACCCCAGCAAGATTGATCAAAATCAACAATGGCTGATCTCTTTGTTCAAAAATTCGAAGAGCTTACTATACAGAGAAGCCTTACTTCCTGTATAAGGGAAGCAACACCTCCTACATGGGGTCAAATGAAGAGGTTGACCCAGGAAGCAGAGAAGATGTTAATGAAGGCGGGGCAACCTCTGAATCCTACCAATCTTTTGCTTGCCATGATGGCGGTGGTGACATGTCAGGTAATCAGTGTATCAGCAAGTAATCATACATATTGGGCATATATACCTAATCCCCCATTAGTGAGAGCAGTTTCCTGGGGGGAACCAGAAGTGCAGGTATGCACTAATGAGACTGCCTTCTTTCCCCCACCAGCTTGCGGGGGAATAGAACAACTATCTCATCATAAACAACAATATAATATTAGTAATTCGACCATTGCAGTGGAAGGTATTCCTTCATGTATAGGGGGACACCCCTTTTGTCTGTCCACCAAGGAACATTCTCATCATTCTTATAATACATGGGGGGTAAAGTATAATAATTACCATTCTGCTACTTTTACTGTGCTTGTTTCCACCAGGGGATTTAGCACCTCAACAGAACTGATAGATATTCATAATGGAAAACACATGTCACTATGTCCTGTTAAGTTTTTTGTTTCTTCTCTAGAATCTTTGGAGTGGGAACGTTGCCAAGGTCATCGACCCTTTAAAGTCATGAATTATTCTGGGGCCATCATTGTAGATTGGAGTCCAGATCACGGGCAATTCTTAGAAAAATGGTCAAATAAATCTTTTAAGTGGCATCGTGCAAATAGCACTTGGATGGGCGATGGCAATGAAACAGTTAAATGGCAGCAATTTGCACTTGTCCCTCCTCAATTACAATTGCAAGGATATCCGCACATTCAAGGAGATATTTGGAAAATATGGGCGGTTTCTGGTAATCTCATTTTCTGGTCAGGAAACTATACTTTGGACAGTGGTGACTCTTCGGGTCCATTCCATGTTAATTCACATGTTGAAAATCTTATTCTGCAATGGCATGTGTAAAATATCCTTTTGCGTTGTTATATGGGAATTGGACCTGGAATGATACTGTGGGGTATGTATCATGTGACTATTGTAATCTAACTTAATGTGTAAATCAGTCTTGGTGGGAAGAATTTAAAAGACGAGCCTATAATTCCAATTTCCTGCTAGTAATTGTTAAGGCTCAGACAGAAGTATGGTTACCTATAAATCTGACTCGGCCGTGGTCAGATTCTTTTGCTGTTTCTCATCTAGTAACTGCTGTACAGACTTTGCTACACCGATCTTGACATATGCTTGGTGTGGTCATTGCTTCGATTCTAGCAGTCACGTCAGTAACTGCAACAGCAGCGGTAGCAGGTCTTGTGTTACACCAAGGAATTTGAACAGCTGATTTTATTCAGGACTGGCATAAAGACTCTCATTTGTTATGGCAACAGCAGCGAGATTTGGATGCCCAACTTGCTACCAACGTGCTCAGTCTTCAACACACTGTTTCCTGGCTTGGAGATCAATTGGCTGTTTTATCTACACGAAGTGTGTTGAAATGTGATTGGAATTCTTCTCAGTTTTGTATAACACCTGTACCATTTAACATGAGTGAAGGATGGGATAAAGTAAAACGATCCTTGACTGGGCATCAAAATCTCACTATGGAGATTATGGACCTGGAACAACAAATTTTGTCTACTTTTAGCAGGACTTTACCTGACATTACGGGGTCTGATTTGCTGAAAAGTCTTCAAGAGGGAATGAATAACTTAAATCCATTAGGGCATGTATCCTCTGGGACTGGGACTACTTTTGGAAACACTGTGTTTATATTACTTTTATGTTGTGTTGCTTTTCTAGTCTTCCAGCCATGGCGGAAAGGGAAACATCTAAAGCACGAAGCAGAGAAGATCCAGACCATGCTACAATTTATAAAAGCAAATAAAAAAGGGGGAAATGAAGGGTTAATAGAGTGGCAGAGATATGCCTGCAAACGGGCCTGTCTGTTAGGGCTGGACATCCTTGAAACGAGGCATTCTGCAGAGTCTGGACACAGCCTTGAGTTTAATGGTCCCTTGCAAACGAGGGAGCATTCCCTTCTTGTGATAAAGAAGGAATAGAGGCCTTTGTACAGACTCTGCAGTAGACTAGGATTTTACTCCCCTTTGCTATACAATAACATGTATGCACCTGCGTTGTGCTGAAAAGGCTTATTCATGCAGTCTGGAATTCTGCCTAGGGGGCTTTTATAATAAACGACAATTAGTTTTTTGCCCAGTTCTGTTCCTCCGGCCGGAGTGTGCGTGTCATCTGTCTTTTGTGTGTCTTGTTCTGTGTCATTTCACTTGTAATCTCCAACATCCTGGGAAAGATTGAAGGCAGGAGGAGAAGGGGATGACAGAGGATGAGAGGATTAAACACAATGGACATGAGTATGAGCAAGCTCTGGGAGATGGTGAAGGAAAGAGAAGCCTGACAATCTACAGACTATAGGGTTGAAAAGAGTCATACTGAGTGTACTGCAACAATTTTACTACAACAATGTGTTAGAGAAACATAACAATATCTTGTAATTTTTTTCTCTTCTCTAACACTTATTTTAATATTTATTTTATTTATATTTCAATTCTTCATTGAGTATTTAAACTTTGTAGGCTTTATTATCATGTATTCTTAAGCTATCAAGGTGTTTGACTTTTTATAGGGAAATCATCATTACTAAGTAAACAGAGATTATATATTTAACAAAAAAAAAGGTATTGAACAGTTTTTCTGTCCCATCTACAGTATTTTTCTACTTGTTTTTCTTTCTAATAATATATCTTTGATATATCAGTAAAATTTAAGAAATCCCCTTCTGAAAGACATTAGACATCATAGATTAACCTTCCTCAAGTAAACTTTTTAAAGCAAAGAAATAATTTGTGAAATTGAGGCTGGAATTTAAATAAGTTACAGTTTTACTAAAGAAATATAGACAATTCTGTTTAACTTGGCTGCCCTTTCCTAGAGACGTATTTTTGAGTTCTAAAGTTTTATTTCCAAAAGAAAAGTGTTTTTTTTTTTTTTTTTTTTTTTTGGTGCAAACTACACATACAACTGAACAACTAATGTGTAGTCTATTTAAGATCATCATGTACTTTCTGAAAAACAGCATATACATTTCTGTATTTACTGTTATCCTTTTTGTGTATTTATACCCTCAATAAATTTCCAAATCAGAGAAGGACATTCTTTTCCTCCCACATATACAAAATACTTTTTGATGGCAATTTAACATTTAAACATCATCCCTATGACCAGCAACAATTACAGTCTTCTTGTAGGATAATTTTTTAAAAAATTCTCTTTCTCGGTTTTATTGTCACACAAATCTAGGTGTTTAACTTTGTATTATTATCATATTTGGGGTGGTGATACAATTGAGTTCACAATATTCCAGAGTTAAAAAAAAATTATACTAGCTCTATGGCAATGATTCCCCAACTACTATTTAGGAGGGCCTTCGAGGCAGCAATTTGACGCTGAGTGGTGGGCTACAAGACGTTTCTACCTGGTGGCTCAAATGGTAAATAATCTGCCTGCCAGTGCAGAAGACTCGAGTTCGATCCCTAAGTCGGGAAGATTCCCTGTAGAAGGGAATGGCTATCCACTCCAGTATTCTTGCCTGGAAAATACCATGAACAGAAGAATCTGGTGGGCAACAGTCCATGGGATCACAAAGAGTCAGACACAAGTGAGCCATGGTCTTCAGAACTGAGCATAACTGTCCAGGTCATTGATAGACAGTTTTTAACTTTTTAAAGAACAGATATTATTATAATACATTCAAGTAAATCATTATTTAGAAATGCTGGTTCAAATAGTTAAGCCAACATTTACTTTTAATCATCTCTTCTAATACTCAATATATTTGGCATATTGAAGTGAAGTGAAGTGAAGTGAAGTGGCTCAGTTGTGTCCGACTCTTTGTGACCCCATGGACTGTAGCCTACCAGGCTCCTCTGTCCCTGGGATTCTCCAGGCAGGAATACTGGAGTGGGTTGCCATTTCCTTCTCCAGGAGATCTTCCGAACCCAGGGATCAAACCTGGGTCTCCCATATTGCAGGCAGACGCTTTACCGTCTGAGCCACCAAGGAAGTCATTTGGCAGATTACACATATGCATATCTATGTGTATACACATAAATATCATATATATCCATACATATACAATGCAATGTATAGACATACATAAATGTCTTCATTATTATAATGGATTTCCTGAGGCCATTATCTATTTTTTTTTCTCACCCCTAATGTCATTTAATATATAATTAATTGAACACATATACTTGTGCAGTACTTTCAATTTGGTTCAATCACTCAGTCATGTCCGACTGTTTGTGACCCCATGAACCTCAGCACACCAGGCCTCCCTGTCTATCATCGGAGTCCACCCAAACCCATGTCCTTTGTGTCAGTGATGCCATCCAACCATCTCATCCTCTGTTGTCCCTGTCTCCTGCCCTCAATCTTTCCCAGCATCAGGGCCTTTTCAAATGAAGGGCTCTCCGCATCAGGTGGCCAAAGTACTGGAGTTTCAGCTTCAACACCGGTCCTACCAATGTACACCGAGGATTGATCTCCTTTAGGATGGACTGGTTGGATCTCCTTGCAGTCCAAGGGACTCTCAAGTGTCTTCTCCAACACCACAGTTCAAAAGCATCAATCCTTCAGTGCTCAGTTTTCTTTATAGTCCAACTCTCACATCCATACATAACTACTGCCAACATCTCAGTATATTTATCAGTAATTAACATTTTGAAATAAGCCACTTAATTGAAATATAGCACATTCAGCCAAAAACAGATATCATAATTATAGTGATCTATAGATTATCACAATGTAACCACACACACATAACCATCACTTGAAACAGAATCTTATTTCCAACATCCTAAGGGCAGCACCTCTAGTTTCTACAACCCATGATTTTCCCAGTGTTAAATACCATCCTTGCTTCTGACAGTCTAGACTATATCAATTTATTATTGAACTTTATAGAAACTAAATACTTTAGCATGTACTTTTGGTTTTTGGCTTTGTTCACTCAAAAGTATGTTGCAATAATCATCCATATGGTTTAGCATAACAAGGAATTTATTTTCAATATTATATGAAATTCAGGTTAGTGTATTACAAATTGTTCTTTTCACCAATGTTGAATACTAAGTTTATTGCTAATTTTTAGCTAAAATAAAGTAATACTGTTATGAACATCCTTGTACATGTCTATTGATGAGTTTATTTTCATCTATTATATTAATATACCTAGAAGTAAAATTGCTAGAAAATAAAATAAGTAATACTTTTGTTCAAATTTAGTAGATACTATTCACAGATTGCTTTGATTCTCCTTTGATTTCTTCCCACTGGTTTTCTATAAGCATGTTCTTTAGACTCCACGTGTTTGTGCTTTTCTCATTTTTCTTCCTATACATGAAGAAAGAATATATTTAAGTGCTTCCTATATATGCAAGGGCTCTTGTATTAGGTGCATGTATGTTAATAAGTGTAATATATGTAATATATAGTATATTATATAATGAAGGCCATTTGTTTGTTTTTCTTCCCAATAAACACCTCCAAATGACAAGCTTATTAAGTGAAAAGTTGTCTTTTTCCAATGCTTTTGAATAAATATATATATGAATTCTTGTTCCGGACTATTCTATACCATTTATTTGTATTTTAATCCTTGTGTTTTCACCACACTTTACATTATATAGCTTTGTAATAGGTTTCAATACCTTACAGTGTGTATTTCTTTCAATTTAGTTCTACTTTTTATAGATTACACTGATTGTTCTTCATCTTGGTTTTTCTATATAATTTTTAATGTATTGAGATAAAATTCATATAACATAAAATAATCATTTTAAAGTGGATAATTCAGTGATGTATAACACACTGACAACATTGTACAACTACTCCACAATTAAATTCCATTAATTTCTAGCAAGCAGTTTCTCCCCATCCTACCCTCTTCCAATCCCCTGGCAACCATGAGTTCATATTCTGTCTTTATTTACTTATCTATTTTGAACAATGCATGGAAATATTCAATCCCAATAAAAATTCTAGTGACCTTTTGATGAATTGAATTGATTCTCAAATTAATATGGAGTCTCAAGGAGCCTTGAATAGTTAAAACATTGATGAAGAAGAAAAGAAGCATAGAAATAAACACCCATGACCTTGGAATTGACAATTAATTTGTGGATACTAAGGCCAAAAACATGAGCAGCTAAAAGAAAAAGAGGTAAAATGGGCATCATCCAAATTAAACAACTTTTGTTTATCAAATGACATTATCAAGAAAGTGAAAGTACAGCCTACAGAGTATGAGAAAATATTTTGAAATTATGTGTGTGTATATGGGTATATATAACACTCAGAATATGTAAAGAATTCTTTTTTTTAAATTTAAATTGTATTTTTTTTTTTTACTTTACAATACTGTATTGGTTTTGCCATACATTGACATGAATCCACCATAGGTGTACATGAGTTCCCAACCCTGAACCCCCCTCCCACCACCCTCCCCATATCATCTCTCTGGATCATCCCAGTGCACCAGCCCCAAGCATCCTGTATCCTGTATCGAAACTAGACTAGCGATTTGTTTCTTACATGATAGTATACATGCTTAAAATTGAACAATATAAAGACAAACACTACAGTTAAAAGTTACCAAATGCCTTATAAGAATATGAAAAGCTTCTCAACATTATTAATCATTAAGCAAAAGAAAATGAACACAACAATGAGGTACAACTTTATGCTTACTAGGGTTGATATAAAGAGAGAGAGAGAGAGAGATAGGAAAAGTGGGCACGAGTACCCTTGAATATTGCTGTTAGGAATCTAAAATGGCTCCACAGCTGTGAAAAGAGTTTGGTGACTATTGGTGACTCAAAAATATAATCATAAAATAACTGTAAGACTCATTAATTCCCCTCCTATATCTATATCCAAATAAATGGAGAACATATTCAAAGAAATGTAGGTAAATAGATGTATGCATGTTCATAGAAGGACTACTTATAATAGTCTAAAGTGGAAAGAGTTGAAACACTTATCAACTGATGAACTGATTTTTTTAAATTGTAATATATACATATATGGAATACTTTTCAAAGTTTTAAAATGAATGCAATACTATTCATGCTACAACTTGGATGAAACTCATAACCATTAGTCTAAGTGAAAAAATCCAGACACAAAAGTTTACATATTCTACATAAATTTTAAAATATGCGCTAATTTTCATTAAAAATATTCTGCAATTTATCTGTATATGGAATTCATAGCTTGTTTTATGTAGAATTATTTTTCTAGTATTCAATCCCTCAATACCTTAACATTGTATAAAACTTTACCTACTTAGGATTTTAAAATATCTTTCACTTCAATTGCATGGTTAGTTTTGTGTGTAGAGATTTAGAATACTTATCTTTAAATTTATTCTCAGCAATTAGAATTTTGTTATTATTGTAAATTGTATTTTCCTTTTTCATTTTCTAGTTGCTTAATTACTAAGAGTGAGGAACTTTATATTAATCTTTTATCAATGACCTCACTATATTAATTTACTAATCTTAAGATGTTATCTATGCATTAGTTTTACCTTTATGCATGTACTGTTATGCGTCATGTAAAGGATGACTTTTTTTTCAAAAGTATTACTTAAATATAAATGTTCTTTGCAACTTTTTAATAAATATACCAAGTGAGAATTATGACAAAAAGATGAGCAAATGAAATACAAATATCAGCACATTTAAAAAATAAGAAAAGTGTAATAAATAGTGAGCAAAATATTACTTACATCACACCATGTACACAAATTTTGAATTCACTGCTGGCACATGAGAAACAATATTGGACAAAAAATGTATGATAGAAGAGAAACAAGTATAAAATGGCACCTCAAATGTAATCAAGTAATAGGAGAGCTAGATTGATTACATTTCTAAATGAGCTCCATGATGGTTTCTAAATCTTTTGAATTCAGAAAGGCCTTTGTGTGCCGCTTGCTGCTGCTACTGCTGCTGCTAAGTTGCTTCAGTCATGTCCGACTCTGTGAGACCCCATAGACGGCAGCCCACCAGGCTCGGCCGTCCCTGGGATTCTCCAGGCAAGAACACGGGAGTGGGTTGCCATTTCCTTCTCCAATGCATGAAAGTGAAAAGTGAAACTGAAGTCGCTTAGTCGTATCTGACTCTTTGCGACCCATGGACTGCAGCCTACCACGCGCCTCTGTCCATGGGATTTTCCAGGCAAGAGTACTGGAGTGAGGTGTCGTTGCTTTCTCCGTGTGTCACTTAGAAAAACTTAAAAATTGCATTTAGTTATATATTTTTTTCTTTTGAAGGAAAACCCGAATACAAAAAATAAGCTTCCTACTCTGGGTGCTAGTAAATGGTTTTTCCCTTTCAAAACTTATTTAGGTTTTGAAAAAGAAAGACTCACACAGTATAAACTAAAGTAAAAAATTGTTCCAAATTCTACCTTGTGATCAGTTTCTTTGAGAGCATCACAATGCATTAACAAAGTGTGGATTTTTAGAAGATACGAAAGTTTTATGTCTTTGCTTCTCTTCTTATACATACTCTTTTTCTTGACAAGTCAGAAAGTGGAAAAAGGTTTAATCTATATGTTTTGGAAAAAAAAAAAAGCAGTTTAATACAAGATAGAAGTTATCCTGTATTTTGGAGGCCTGATATTGCTGATAAATTGACACGGATATACTGAGTGTAAATGTCACACCCATCATGAATGATCTTAAGAGTATAGAATCTTCCCTCTGAAATCTCCACTGAAATGAATAATTCTCCTCTGAACCGACATATGTAGCCATGCCCCCTGTGTATAGCAACTGCACTCTGCACTCAGTTGTCTTCAAAAGCACATCAGACCATAAATCTGTTTATCTGTTTGTCTCTACCAGTAAACTTGAGCAGTGGCAGGAACAGAATGCCTATTCTTTACTAGTATTCCAGAATTTATTGTAGGTCTTAGGGACCACCTCAGCAATTATTTGTTGAATTAAATAGAACAAAATAGAGAACAATTTATTCCAGTTGAGTAGACAGTGAAATTTTAGATTGTGAAATGAAATAGAATATTTTGGTGCTGTGGCTTCACCAGGTTATAAAGCATTTGGGAATAACTGCAGGTCAACACACCTTCACCTGCTGAGATACATAATTTATAAAATAAAAAGGTAAACTTAGTTATACCTTCAGAAAAATAAAGAGAATGTATTTTTTGTAATTATCTATTTTGTAATATGTGCTTGCCTGGTGGCTCAGATGGTAAAGAATCTGCCTGCAATGTGGTAGACATGGGGTCAATTCCTGTGTTGGGAAGATCCTGTGGAGGAGGGCATGGCAACCCATTGCAGTATTCTTGTCTGGAGAATTCCAATGGACAGAGGAGCCTGGTAGACTACAGTCCATGGGGTCACAAAGAGTCAGACATGACTGAGCAACTATGCACACACACACATTTTATAATTTAGATATAAATGTATTTTGGAAAGGACTCTTTTGTCAAAGATATTTTCACCTGATCTGTGTGAAATAGGAATCCACCAGTAATTTTTGTTTCCATAAACTAGTCATCATTTTTTAAAGTAGCAACTAAGAGATGAATATGGAACACACACAATATTTATCAACTGTTTGCTATCTTATATGAGTGTGGTTTGTGGGGCCCCAAAACAATTGCAACAATAACACCGAAGATCACTGATCATAACAATAATATAAAAATAATTGAAAAATTTGAAATGTTGCCAGAATAATCAAAATATGGCACAGAGACAAAAAGTGAACAAATGCCATTGAAGCAATGACAACCACAGACTTGCTAGAGGAAAGGTTGCCGCATGTCCTCAATTTGTTTAAAACACCTCAGTATCTGCAAAATATAACAAAAGTAAAGTACACTGAAAAGATGTAAACTTGTAAATTATTTTCCAGGTGAGCACAGATAGCTAACTGAGGAAAAATAAGAAAGAAAGAAAAGTAAATAAAATAGCAGGTTAGGTAATCTGTAGGGAAAAGTATATGGAATTTTGAGAATTTGGTATGAAAAAAGAGGGGAGAGATAAAAGAGAGATGAACAGTTGCCAAAAAAAGATTATTTTCTTTATCTTTGTAGCTGTCACTTCGCCAAAGGTAACTCTGGAATGTTGAGATTTGAATCCCCATTAGGAGACCCTTAACAGCCTGTTTTGTGAAAACATATCTCAACATCTAGTTGTCATCCATTTGAAAACTGAAGATACACAAAACCTTTCACTAAGAATTTTGATGCTATCAGCAAACACATGAAAAGCTGTTCAACATCACTAATTATTAGAGAAATACTACAGTGAGATATCACCTCACACTGGCCAGAATGGCCATCATAAAATAGTCTACAAACAATAAATGCTGGATAGGGTGTGGAGAAAAGGGAAACCTCTTAAACTGTTGGTGGGAATGTAAACTAGCACAACCACTATGGAGAACAGTATGGACTTTCCTTAGAAAGCTAAAAATACAACTACTATATGACACAGCAATCCCACTTCTAGGATTATAACTTAGGAAAAAAAAAAAAAAACAAACGTAATTCAAGAAGATATATACACTATTGCTCCAGTATTTACAGTAGCCAAGACATGGAAGCATGAAGTCAGAAAGGGAAAAACAAATACTTCATGATACCACTTATATGTGGAATCTAGAAAAATGATACATATGAACCTCTTTTCAAAGCAGAAATAGAGACAAAAACATAAACATTAAATGTATGTACACCAAGGGGCAAAGGTAGAGGGCAGGATGAATTGAGAGATTGTAACTGACATATAAACACTGGTGGTGGTGGTTTAGTGCTAAGTTGTGTACAGCTCAGACCCCATGGTCTGTAGCTTGCCAGGCTCCTCTGTCCATGGGATTCTCCAGGCAAGAATACTGGAGTGAGTTGCCATTTCCTTCTCCAGGGGATCTTCCTGACCCAGGAACTGAACCAGGGTCTCCCAAATTTCAGTCAGATTCTTTACTGCCTGAGTTGAGGGAAGCTTGTATAAAATAAAAACTAATGAGAATCCTCTGTTTAGAGTGCAGAACTCTAGTCTGCAGAGACCTAGATGGGTGAGCAATTCAGAAGTGGGAGATGAGTGCATATAAATGGCTCATAGATGACAGCATTGTCATGGCAAAGGGCTGGCTTAACTCAATGAAGCTAGAAGCTATGCCTTGCAGGGCCACTCAAGATGGACAGGTAAAGGTGAAGAGTTCTGACAGAAGGCAGCCAACTTGAAGAGGAAATGACAATCTACTCCATTATTCTTGCCTGGAGATCTCCATGAACAGCATGAAAAGGGAAAATATATGACATTGGAAGATGAGCTTCCCAGGTCAGAAGGAGTCCAAATGGAAGAGCTGAGGGCAATTACTAATAGTTCCAGGAAAAAAAGAAAAAAATGCTGCAGTGAACAATGGGATACATGTGTCTCTTTTCAGTTTTGGTTTCCTCCTCAGGGTATCACCCAGAGGGGTGGGTTGGGAGGGGGGGTGGAGTGATGGGAGGGGTAGATGGGAGGGAGATTCAAAAGGGAGGGCATTTATGTGTACCTATGGCTGATTGATGTTGAGGTCTGACAAAAAACAACAAAATTCTATAAAGCAATTATCCTTCAATAAAAAAAATAAAAACAAATCAAGAAAAGAAAAAGAATCAGCTGAGATAAACAAGTTATGAGGTTCAGCTGTAGATGTATCTGGTGGTGAAAGGAAAGTCCGATGCTATAAGAGCAATACTGCATAGCAACTTGGAATGTTAGGTCCATGATCAAGGTAAATTGGACATAGTCAAGCAGTAGATGGCAAGAATGAACATCAACATCTTAGAAATCAGTGAACTAAAATGGATAGGGATGGGTGGATTTAATTCAGATGACCATTATATCTACTACTGTGGGCAAGAATTTCTTAGCAGAAATGGAGTGGCCCTTAGGGTCAACAAGAGTCCAGAATGCAATAGTTGGAAGTAGTCCCAAAAAAGAAAAAAAATGATATTAGTTCCTTTCTAAGGCAAATCATTCAACATCACAGTAATCAAGTCGATACCCCAAACAGTAATGCTGAAGAAGCTGATCACTTTTATGAAGACCTACAAAGCCTAGTACAAAAAACAGATGTCCTTTTCATGATAGGGGGTTGGAAAGCAAAAGCAGGGGGTCAAGAAATAGCCAGAAGAACAGGCAAGATTGGTCTTGGAGTACAGAACGAAGTAGGGCAAAGGCTAACACAGTTTTGTCAAGAAAGCATGCTAGTCACAGTAAGCACATTTTTACAACAAACACAAGAGGCAACTCTACACATGGACATCATCAGATGGTCAATACTGAGATCAGACTGATTATTTTCTTCGTAGCTAAAGATGGAGATATGGACCTAACAGAAGCAGAAGATTTTAAGAAGAGGTGGCAGGAATACACAGAAGAACTGTACAAAAAAGAGCTTCACGACCCAGATAATCACGAAGGTGTGATCACTCACCTAGAGACAGACATCCTGTAATGTGAAGTCAAGTGGGCCTTAGAAAGTATCACTATGAACAAAGCTAGTGGAGCTGATTGAATTCCGCTTGAGCTATTACAAATCCTGAAAGGTGATGCTGTGAAAGTGCTACATTCAATATGCCAGAAATTTTGGAAAACTCAGCAGTGGCCACAGGACTGAAAAAAGTCAGTTTTCATTCCAATCCCAAAGAAAGGCAATGCCAAAGAATGCTCAAACTACCGCACAATTGCACTCATCTCACATGCTAGTAAAGTAATGCTCAGAATTCTCCAAGCCAGGCTTCAGTAGTACATGAACTGTGAACTTGCAGATGTTCAAGCTGGTTTTAGAAAAGTCAGAGGAACCAGAGATTAAATTGCCAACATCCGCTGGATCATAGAAAAAGCAAGAGAGTTGCAGAAAAGCATCTATTTCTGCTTTATTGACTATGCTAAACCCTTTGACTGTGTGGATCACAATCAACTGTGGAAAATTCTGAAAGAGATAGGAATACCAGACCACCTGACCTACCTCTTGAGAAACCTGTATGCAGGTCAGGAAGCAACAGTTAGAACTGGACATGGAACAACAAACTGGTTCCAAATAGGAAAAGGAGTACGTCAAGGCTGTATATTGTCACCCTGCTTATTTAACTTATATGCGGAGTACATCATGAGAAACACTGGGCTGGAAGAAACACAAGCTGGAATCAAGATTGCCAGGAGAAATATAAATAATCTCAGATATGCAGATGACACGACCCTTATGGCAGAAAGTGAAAAAGCCTCTTGATGAAAGTGAAAGTGGAGAGTGAAAAAGTTGGCTTAAAGCTCAACTTTCAGAAAACGAAGATTATGTCATCTGGTCCCATCACTTCATGGGGAATAGATGGGGAAACGGTAGAAACAGTGTCAGACTTTATTTTTTGGGGCTCCAAAATCACTGCAGATGGTGATTGCAGCCATGAAATTAAAAGATTCTTACTCCTTGAAGAAAAGTTATGACCAACCTAGAGAGAATATTGAAAAGCAGAGATATTATTTTGCCAACAAAGGTCCATCTAGTCAAGGCTATGGTTTTTCCTGTGGTCATGTATGGATGTGAGAGTTGGACTGTGAAGAAGGCTGAGTGCAGAAGAATTGATGCTTTTGAACTGTGGTGTTGGAGAAGACTCTTGAGAGTCCCTTGGACTGCAAGGAGATCCAACCAGTCCATCCTACAGGAGATGAGTCGAGGGTGTTCATTGGAAGGACTGATGCTGAAGCTGAAACTCCAATACTTTGGCTACCTCCTGGGAAGAGTTAATTCATTGGAAAAGACTGTGATGCTGGGAGGGATTGGGGGCAGGAGGGGAAGGGGACGACCGAGGATGAGATGGCTGGCTGGCACAACTCACTTGATGGACATTAGTTTGAGTGAACTCAAGAGTTGGTGATGGACAGGGAGGCCTGGTGTGCTGTGATTCATGGGATCGCAAAGAGTCAGACACGACTGAGCAACTGAACTGAACGAAAGATGGAGAAGCTCTATACAGTAAGCAAAAACAAACAAACAAACCTGGAATTGACTGTGGCTCAGATTATGAGCTACTTATTGCAAAATTCAGGCTTAAGTTGAAGAAAGTAGGAGAAATCACTAGCGCATTCAGGTGACTTAAATCAAATCCTTTATGATTATACAGTGGAGGTGACAAATTGATTCAAGGTATTAAATCTAGTATACAGAAAGCCTGAAAAATTGTAGACAGAGGTTGGTAACATCGTATAAGAGGCACTGACTAAAACAATTCCAAAGAAAAGAAATATAAGAAGGCAAAGTAGTTTTCTAAGGAGCTTTTATAAGTATCTGAGGAAAGAAGAGAAGGGAAAGGGAAGAAAGAAAGGAAAAGATATAGCCAACTGAATTCAAATTTACAGAAAAGAGCCACGAATGATAAGAAAGACTTCAAAGTGGCTAATGCAAAGAAATATGAGAAAATAACAGAGTGGGTAAAACTAGAAATCTGTTCAAGAAAGTTGGAGATATCAAGGGAACATTTCATGCAAAGATGGGCACTATAAAGAACACACATGGTAATGTCCTAAGAGAAGCATAAAGGATTAAGAAGAGATGGCAAGAATACACAGAAGAACTATACAGAAAAGGTCTCAATGACCCAGATAACCATGATGGTGTGTGCACTCATCTAGTACTGGACATCCTGGAATGTGAAATCAAGTGGATCTTAGAAAGCTTTACTATCAGCAAAGCTACTGGAGGTGATGGAATCCCCACTGAGGTATTTCAAATCCTAAAAGATGATGATGTTAAAGTGTTGCACTCAATATTTAACCAAATTTGGGAAACTCAGCAGTGGCCACTGCACTGGAAAAGGTCAGTTTTTATTCCAATCCCAAAGAAGGGAAATGCCAAAGAATGTTCAAACTACCATACAACTTCACTCATTTTACATGCTTATAAGGTTATGTTCAAAATCCTTAAATCTAGGCTTCAGTAGTATGTAAACCATGAAATTCCAGGTGCGTAAGCTGGGTTTCAAAGAGGCAGCGTAACCAGATATCAAGTTGTCAACAATCATTGGATCAAGGAGAAAGCAAAGGAACTCCAGAAAAACATACATTGCTGCCTCACTGACTGCACTATAGCCTTTGACAGGGTGGATCACAATAAACTGTGGAAAATTCTTAAAGAGATGGGAGGACCAGAAAACTGCATGCAGGTTAAGAAGCAGCAACTGACTGGTTCAAAATTGGGAAAGGAGCACAAGGCTATATATTGTCACCCTGTTTATTTAAATTTTATGCAGAGAACCTCATGCAAAATGCCAGACTGGATGAATCATAAGCTGAAATCAGTATTACTGGGAGAAATATCAACAACCTTAGATATGCAGATGATGCCACTTTAATGCCAGAAAGTGAAGAGGAACTAAAGAGCTTGCTTGATAAAGATGAAAGAGGAGTGTGAAAAAGCTGGCTGGGAACTCAACATTCAAAAGAGTAAGATCATGACATCCAGCCCCACCACTTCATGGTAAATAGAAGGACAATGAGTGGAAGCAGTGAGAGGTTTTATTTTCTTGGCCAAAATCACTGGATGGTGACTGCAGCCATGAAATTAAGATGCTTATTCCTTGGAAGAAAAGCTAGGACAAAGTGAAACAGCATATTGAAAAGCAGAGGCATCACTTTGCTGACAAAGGTCCCTATAGTCAAGAATATGGTTTTTCCAGTAGTTATGTCAGATGTCAGAGATGGACCATAAAGAAAGCTGGGCACCAAAGAATCGATGCTTTTGAATTTTGGTGCTGGAAAAAGACTCTTGAGAGTTCCTTAGACTGCAAAGATCAAACCAGTCAATCCTAAAGGAAATCAATTCTGAATATTCATTGAATGGGCTGATGTTGAATCTGAAATTCCAATACTTTGGCCCCCCGATGCAAAGAGCCAATTTATTGGGAAGGACCCTGATGCTGGGAAAGATTGAAGTCAGAAGGAGAAGGAGACAGCAGAGGATGAGATGATTAAATAACATCACTGACTCAAAGTACATGAATTTGAGCAAACTCTGGGAGATTGTGGAGAAAGAAGAGCCAGGTGTGCTACAGTTCATGAGGTCCCAAAATGTTGGACAGGACTTAAAGACTAAAAACAACAATGCCTGACTCATTCTGCTATACAGCAGAAACTAACACAACATTGGAAAACAACTGTGTATTGCGTACTAAGCTGCTTCAGTGGTGTCTGACTCTGTGCCACCCTATGGTCTATAGCCTGCCAGATTCCTCTGTCGTGGGGAATTCTCCAAGCAAGAATACTAGAGTGCGTTGCCATGTGCTCCTCCAGGGGATCTTCCCAACCCAGGGATTGAAGCCGCATATCTTATAATCCAGTAAAAATTAATTTTAAAAAATCACTGCTTTAACAAAAACTATTTATGAATAGGAAAACACAAGGAAATATATTTCCATAAACAGTACATGTGCATAAAATAAAAATCAAAATATAACATTTATACCCAAAAAATAAATGCCATCGCTCTGACTTATTTTTCTCCCTATGAAGTGTTAAAGTCTCTTATAATAAAACATGGCATTGAAAAGAAGTTTGCAGACTCTGGCCCCTCTCTGATAATTATGGCTTTTACCAGGCTATTTTTTTTAATATCAGTTAATATTTTGTGCTAAATTATGACTTCTACTACGTTGCTTTTTATCTCAGTTACCAAAGTGTAACATATAATAAGATTCATATGAGCCATTCAAGATTATTGAAAATGTAATCAGTGTTCTCTCACCCCTGGCATTCCACAAGAGCAGAGCAGTACAACCCTGCCTTGGAGAGACACAAATACAACTCAAGGAAAGGCTTAAAAGTAGTTTTATTTATGTAAAGTTATTATAACTGATTTCATTTGCTACCAAAACATCATTTGTTTCATATCTTGCTCATTCCTGATTGCTCAGAATGCAAATTAATTCCCTATGGAAAAAGGCTAATGTTATTTAATACTGAGCACCTATTAATAAATCACATTAGGATACCTAATTAATTATCTAGCTCATTCAGGGGGGTAATAAAATTATCTACTTTTAAATGTCCTTTGGGAAAATATGAGTATAACTCTATCACATTTTTAATGGCTCTCAGTATTGAAGTGAGGTCTCTTAGTCGTGTCCAACTCTTTGTGACCCCATGGACGGTAACTTATCAGATTACTCTGACCATGGGATTTCCCAGGCAAGAATGCTGGAGTGGGTTGCCATTTTCTTCTCCAGGGGATCTTCCTGACCCAGGGATCAAACCCAGGTCTCCTGTATTGCAGGTAGATGCTTTACCATCTGAGCCACCAGGGAATAGAGGCAATCATTTGAAAGTTCTATTTTTTCCTATATCACATAATAAAAGAGGTTTTTTAAAATATTACTATTTTATAAATTTAGGATTTAAGGCATTAGTGGATTACCAAAAGGTGGGAAGACTTGACTATGTTTAAAATTTGGAAAGAGAATATCTTAACTGTATCAAAATCTCCAGTGTCTGTTACTATGGTTATTCGCAGCTTTTCCTCATTGCATGATGGGTTTATCTACTTAAATAAGAGTGAAATAAGTGGATTATTCTACTTTTCATAAGGTACAAAACTCTTGTTTGCTGTTTTCTCAAAGCAGTAATTCTATATATTGTATATAAACAACAATAAGTAGAATCCAACTTTGCAAATAAACTAGAAACACTTCTGATTGAGTTTCTTAGCTGCCCTCTTTTATACTCAGTAACAGCACATCCTGGGTTCCAATATAGCCTCTTCTACTCAACCTTCCAAATTTCACCATGAATCTCTTCTACGTTTTCTTTCCTGAGAGACCCTGAGCTGGGGAAGAACTCCTGGAGAAATTAAACAACCAATCTATTCTTATATATTCTTTTTGCCTTTTCCTATCTTTCCTCTTCTCAGGCTCCCATTATGGTACTATGATATGCTTGATGGCAACCCACAGAACTCTGTTGTGTTCATTTTTCTTTATTCTTTTTCCCTTATATTTTTCAGATTGGTTGATCTCTGTTGATGTAGCTTCAAGTTTACTGATTTTTTTCTTCTGACTGGTCAAAGCCTCTATTATGATTTTTTTTTCAGTAATGTATATTTCAAATTTACAAATTTTAGAAATTTTTGGTTGTTTCTTTTCAGAGTAATCTCTATATTTTTAGTTATATTCTCTATTTGGGGACACTTTATTTTTATATTTCTCTTTGGTTGGTTAGACGCGATTTCCTTTGGTTATTTGGATGTATTTAATATAATTAATTTTTCATACTGTTCCTAATGTTCATGGAGAAGGCAATGGCACCCCACTCCAGTACTCTTGCCTGGAAAATCCCATGGATGGAGGAGCCTGGTAGGCTGCAGTCCATGGGGTCGTGAATAGTTTGACATGATTGAGCGACTTCACTTACACTTTTCACTTTTCACTTTCGTGCACTGGAGAAGGAAATGGCAACCCACGACAGTTCTTGCCTGGAAAATCCAAGGGACGGGGGAGCCTGGTAGGCTGCCGTCTATGGGGTTGTACAGAGTCGGACCAGACTGAAGCGACTTAGCAGCAGCAGCAGCAGCAGCAGCATACTGTTCATGCGGTTCTCAAGGCAAGAATACTGAAGTGGTTTGCCATTCTCTTCTCCAGTGGCCCACATTCTGTCAGACCTCTCCAGCATGATCCCTCTGTCTTTGTTGGCCCCACACGGCATGGCTTAGTTTCATTGAGTTAGACAAGCTGTGGTCCGTTTGATTAGATTGGCTAATTGTCTGTGATTGTGGTTTCAGTCTGTCTGCCCTCCAATGCCCTCTCTCAGTGCCTATCATTTTATGTGGATTTCTCTATCTTGGACGTGGGGTATCTCTTCACTGCTGCTCCAGCAAAGCACAGCCACTGCTCCTTACCTTGGATGTGGGGTAGCTCCTCTTGGCCGCTGCCCCTGACCTTGGACATGGGATAGCTCCTCTCCACTGTTGTCCCTGAGCTTGGGTGTGCAGTAGCTCCTCTAGGCCGCTCCTGTGCTGTCATGCAGCTGCTGCTCCTGACCTCACCTAGAACCAGATATCCTGGAATATGAAGTCAAGTGGGCCTTAGAAAGCATCAATATGAAAAAAGCTAGTGGAGGTGATGGAATTCCAGTTCAGCTATTTACAATCATAAAAGATGATGTTGTGCAAGTGCTGCACTAAATATGCCAGCAGTGGCCACAGGACTGGCAAAAGTTAATTTTCATTCCAATCTCGAAGAAAGGAAATGCCAAGGAATGCTCAAACTACCGCACAATTGCACTCATCTCACACGTTAGTATAGTAATGCTCAAAATTCTCCAAGTCAGGCTTCAGCGATACGCGAACCGTGAACTTCCAGATATTCAAGCTGGTTTTAGAGAAGGCAGAGGAACCAGAGACCAATTTCCAACATCCGCTAGATCATGGAAAAAGCAAGATAGTTCCAGAAAAAGATCTATTTCTGCTTTATTGACTATGCCAAAGTCTTTGATTGTGTGGATCACAATAAAGTGTGGAAAATTCTGAAAGAGATGGGCATACCAGACCACCTGACCTGCCTCTGGAGAAACCTGTATGCAGGCCAGGAAGCAACAGACTGGTTCCAAATAGGAAAAGGAGTATGTCAAGGCTGTATATTGTCACCCTGCTTATTTAACTTGTATGCAGAGTACATCATAAGAAACGCTGGACTGGAAGAAGCACAGACTGGAATCAAGATTGCCGGGAGAAATATCAATAACCTCAGATATGCAGATGACACCACCCTTATGGCAGAAAGTGAAGAAGAACTAAAGACCTCTTGATGAAAGTGAAAGAGGAGAGTGAAAAAGCTGGTTTAAAGCCTAACATTTAGAAAACTAAGATCATGGCATCAGGTCCCATCACTTCATGGCAAATAGATGGGGAAAGAGTGGAAACAATGGCTGACATTATTTTCGGGGGCTCCATGGGGTCGCAAAGAGTTGGACACGACTAGCCACTGAACTGACTAATATAATCCATTTATAGGCTTTTTCTATTAAGTTCTTTTTTTTTTTTTTTTTTTTTTTTTTTTACCTACTCAGGGATAATTTCTGTTAATAGATTTTGTTTTTTCTGTTTGATCTACTACTTGCAGTTCTCTATGTGTATTTGCATATCTCATAATTTTTGTTGAAAATTAAACCTTCTATAACATATTGCAAATTAAATATGGAAATAAAGTTCTTCCCTCACCCCAGGAATTGTTCCTGTTACCCTTTGCTGTTGATGCTGTTATTGACACTGTAGTTTGTTTAGTGGATCAATTCAGTTGAGTTCAGTTGGTCAGTCATGTCTGACTTTTTTCCACCCCATGGACTACAATATACCAGGCTTTCTTGCCTGTCGCTGACTCCGGCAGCTTGCTCAAACTCATGTTCATCAAATCAGTGATGCCATACAACCATCTCATCCTCTGTCATCCCCTTCTCTTGCCTTCAATCTTTCCCAGCATCAGGGTCTTTTCCAGTGAATCAGTTGTTTACATCAGGTGGCCAAAGTATTGGATTTTCAGCTTCAGCATCAGTCCTTCCAATGAATATTCAGGACTGATTTCCTTTAGGATTGACTGGTTGGATCTCCTTGCAGTCCAAGGGACTCTCAGGAGTCTTCTCCAACATCACAGTTCAAAAGCATTAATTCTTCCATGCTCGGCTTTCTTTATGATCCAACTCTTACATCCATACATGACTACTGGAAAAATCATAGTTTTGACTACACGGACTTTTGCCAGCAAAGTAATGTCTCTGCTTTTAATATGCTGCATAGGTTGACAGAGCTTTTATTCCAAGAAGCAAGTGTCTTTTAATTTCATGGCAGTAGTTACCATCTGCAGTGATTTTGAAGCCCAAGAAAATAAAGTCTCTCACTGTTTCCATTGTTTCCCCATCTATTTGCCATTAAGTGATGGGACCAGACGCCATGATCTGTGTTTTTTGGGTGTTGAGTTTCAAGCCAGCTTCTTCACTCTCCTCTTTCACTTTCATCAAGAGGCTCTTCAGTTCCTCTTCACTTTCTGCCATAAGGGTGGTGTCATCTGCATATCTGAGGTTATTGATATTTCTCTTGGCAACCTTGAATCCAGCTTGTACTTTGTCCAGCCCTACGTTTCACATGATGTACTCTGTATATAAGTAAAATAAACAGAGTGACAATATACAGCATTGTTGTAATCATTTCCAAATTTGGAACCAGTCTGTTGTTCCATGTCCAGTTCTAAGTTTTGCTTCTTGACCTGCATATAGATTTCTCATGAGGCAGGTAAAATGGTCTGTTATTCCCACCTCTTGAAGAATTTTCCACAGTTTATTGTGATCCACACAGTCAAAGCAGAAGTAGATGTTTTTCTAGAACTCTCCTGCTTTTTCTATGATCCAATGGATGTTGGCAGTTTGATCTCTTGTTCCTCTACCTTTCCAGCTTGAACATCTGGAAATTCTTGGTCATATACTGTTGAAGCCTCACTTGTGGGATTTTGAGCAGTCTGTGCTATTGTGCTAGTGAGTACAACTGTGTGGTAGTTTGAACATTTTTTGGCATTGTCTTTCTTTGGGCTTAGAATGAAAACTGTCCGTTTCCAGTCCTGTGGCCACTTCTGAGTTTGCCAAATTTGCTGGCATATTGAGTGGAGCACTTTCACAGCATCATCTTTTAGGACTTGAAATAGCTCAGCTGGAATTTCATCACTTTCACTGGCTTTGTTCGTTGTGATGCTGCCTAAAGCCATTTGGCTTCACACTCCAGGATATCTGGCTCTAGGTGAGTGATCACACAATCGTGGTTATATGGGTCATGAATATTTTTTTGTATAGTTCTTCTGTGTATTCTTTCCACCTCTTCTTAATATCTTCCACTTCTATTATATCAATGCCCTTTCTGTCCTTTATTGTTCTCATCTGTGCATGAAACTTTCCCTTGGTGTCTCTAATTTTCCTGAAGAGATCTCTAGTCTTTCGCATTCTATTGTTTTCCTCTATTTCTTTGCATTGATCACTGTGGAAGGCTTTTTTTATCTCTACTTGCTCTTCTTTGGAATTCTGCATTCAAATGGGTGTATCTTTCATTTTCTCCTTTGCTTTTAGCTTCTCTTCTTTTCTCAACGATTTGTAAGCCTTGTCAGACAACTGTTTGCCTTTTTGCATTTCCTTTTCTTGGGGATGGTCTTGATCCTTGCCTCCTGTACAATGTCATGAACCTCGATCCATAGGTCTTCAGGCACTCTATAAGATTTAATTCCTTGAACCCACTGTATATTCGTAAGGGATTTGATTTAGGTTATAACTGAATGGTCTAGTGGTTTTCCTTACTTTCTTCTATTTCAGTCTGAATTTGGCAATAAGGAGTTCACACAGTCAGCTCCCAGTCTTGTTTTGCTGACTCTATAGATCTTCTCCACATTTGGCTGCAAAGACTATAATCAATCTGATTTCAGTATTGACCATCTGATGATGTTCATATGTAGCATCTTCTCTTGTGTTGTTGGATGATTATGTTTGCTATGACTAGTGTGTTCTCTTGGCAAAACTCTGCTAGCCTTTGCTCTGCTTCATTTTGTACTCCATGGACAAATTTTCCTGTTATTTCAGATATTTCTTGACTTCCTACTTTTTCATTTCACTCTCCAATGATGAAAAGGACCTTTTTTTTTTTTTAATGTTAGTTCTAGAAAGTCTTCTAGGTCTTCATTGAACCATTCAACTTCAGCTTCTTCAACATTAGTGGTTGTGGCATAGGCTAGGATTACTGTAATAGTGAATGGTTTCCTTTGGAAATGAAGAGAGATCATTCTGTCATTTTTGAAACTGCACCCAAGTACTTCATCTTGGTCTCTTTGGTTTACTATGAGGGCTGTTTCATTTCTTCTAAGGGATTCTTTGTATGTAGGTCAGGAAGCAAGAGTTAGAACTGGACATGGAGCAAAAGACTGGTTCTAAATAGGAAGAGTACATCAAGGCTTTATATTATCACCCTGCTTATTTAACTTATATGCAGAGTACATCATGAGAAATGCTGGGCTGGAAGAAGCATAAGCTGGAACCAAGATTGCCGAGAGAAATATCAATAACCTTAGATATGCAGATGACACCACCTTTATAGCAGAAAGTGAAGAGGAACTAAAAAGCCTCTTGGTGAAAGTGAAAGTGGAGAGTGGAAAAAAGTTGGCTTAAAGCTCAACATTCAGAAAACGAAGATCATGGCATCTGGTCCCACCATTTCATGGGAAATAGATGGGGAAACAGTGGAAACAGTATCAGACTTCATTTTTTGGCTCCAAAATCACTGCAGATGGTGATTGCAGCCATGAAATTAAAAGACGGTTACTCCTTGGAAGAAAAGTTATGACCAACCTAGAGAATATATTCAAAAGCAGAGTCATTACTTTGCCAACAAAGTCCATCTAGTCAAGGCTATGGTTTTTCCTGTGGTCATGTATGGATGTGAGAGTTGGACTGTGAAGAAAGCTGAGTGCTGAAGAATTGATGCTTTTGAACTGTGGTGTTGGAGAAGACTCTTGAGAGTCCTTTGGACTGCAAGGAGATCCACCAGTCCATTCTGAAGATCAGTCCTGGGTGTTCTTTGGAAGGAATGATGCTAAAGCTGAAACTCTAGTACTTTGGCCACCTCATGTGAAGAGTTGACTCATTGGAAAAGACTGGATGGCATCATGGACTCAATGGACGTGAGTCTAAGTGAACTCCGGGATTTGGTGATGGACAGGGAGGCCTGGTGTGCTGCGATTCATGTGGTCGCAAAGAGTTGGACACAGCTGAGCGACTGAACTGAACTGATGGGATTCTTATCCGCAGTAGTAGATATAATAGTCATCTGAATGACTATTAAATTTACCCATTGCAGTCCATTTTAGTTCACTGTTTCTGAAAATGTTACTGTTCATTCTTGCCATCTCATGTCTGACCACTTCCAGTATGCCTTGATTCAGTGACCTAATATTTCAGGTTCCTATGCAATATTGTTCTTCCATCACCAGTCACATCCACAGCTGGGCATTGTTTTTGCTTTGGTTCCATCTGTTCATTTCCTGGAGTTATTTCTCTGTTCTTCTCAAGTTTAGTGGATATACTGATTTAATTCTATAATACATGTAGTCTTAAACATGTGTGGCCATTGAAATTTCTGCTCAGTTACCTTAATGGTTAGAGACAGATTTTCTTAAACTGTTGGAAGCAGTGAGTTTCTGTGCCTTTGATGAGGAGTTCTGAGTGCATATTGGGACACACCTTCACCAAAGATAGAGGCAGTTTACCACTCAGCTTCAACCTTCACTGTCTATTTGCACAGAAACTCAACATCACAATGAAAGCAACTTCTTAGATCTCTCCTAGTTGTTTAATTGGTAGGAATATAGTCCTATACTTGTATATGGCTTTCTAGATTATAAGGAATTCATCACAAATATTCAAACTTCCTAGGAATAGCTACTTGCTCAAGTTTTAAGCATTTTGGTTAACCTATGGTTTTTCCCAACTGTTATGCCCTGCCTCATGCATGAGTGAAGTTAAGATTTCTTTTATAAGTGCTGACAGACATTCCTGGGAAAAGACTTTTCTCATTGAGCAAGTTCCAAGTAAGCCCTGATAAAGGAAATCTTGAAAATGTGCTTTTCCAGTGAATCACCACCCAGGCCAAATAATGACAGTTCTCTGAGATGAGGCTATAAAGGGACTCCAAATTCACTTTTCCTTGTTCTGGTCAGCTGCTGCTTGTTTTTACATGGATGCAATTGTTGGTGCATAATGTTACCCTGCAGTTGAAAAGAGGAGTATGGAAAAGACAAGTTAAAATGCTATTACCCTACTCCTCTTATCAAGATTTAGCTGTTTTCCTTGAACAAACGCTGCAAGCCTGTAGTTGACATTTTCAGTTAATATTCTGCAGTCTCTCATGCTCATGAAATGTTTCCACCCAGAGATTTGTGTGCACACATATGTGCACAGTACTGTGCATTCATGGTTCTCCATTTATCCATCATTCATCCATTGGTTATTCTTTTTTACAAGAAAACAACAGCAGAATCTGATCAGTCAGTCCCCAGATTCACAGCAAGGGGGCCTGGGCTTCCAGTAGCCCAGAATTTAGGCTTTAGCCTTTACTCAATGGCCTCCAAGGATAACATCCTTTTCTGAGGAAATAGAAGCTGGGGCCAAATGGACAATTCATGTTTAAGTCTCTGACCTCAACTGGTTAGGAAAAGCCTGAGCCTCAGCTGGTTAGGGAAAGTCTAAACTTTAGCCCATGAGTACCCTGAGACAGACAAAAAATCAGACAAATGTCAGAATGTTAGATTGCCTAAGTGCTGTTTACCATTTTGCAATTTCTTCATTATTTTTAAGAAGAGATTTTCTAGAGGTCTTTATCATTTCCACTTATATTCCTGCAGGATATAATTATAAAGAAGGGAAAAGAGAAAGCAATAAAGGTGAAGGCATCTGCCCAGGTGTAAGCATAAAAGCGGGAATTAATGTAGAATATGCTAATTAATGTAGCAATTAGTTGAGCAGAAGCAGTGGGAATTTGTGGGATAATTAGGGTAAGTTGGCTGTAGCCAGTGTTGAGGGTTTTGAAAACCGAGATGGGGAGTCTGGTTATCATATAAAGACAATAGGAATCTCTTTTTTTTATATATAAGAATTCCAGTCAAGCAATCCCATTATGAAATCCCAACATCTAATCTCTCACATGTAGTGAATTAGGTCACTTCCAGCAAACAGGCTTTCTTGGTAAACTAACAGCAAAATACCATCTATTGTTCCATGGTTGTTTCCTCATATTCTTTAAAAACAAAGATCATTGAGATCTGTTTTATTTAAGATGGACAGATTGTATTGAGGTAACAGTAACAATAGCAACAACAATAGTAAAAAGAGGGAATTTGATTTTGTTGGGGGAGTGTTTAATTTCCTCAGTTGTGTCTCATCATAACAAAAATGTGAAACAATGGAACAGCGTTACAGCTCTTGGATGGACCAGTGTTACAGTTTCATGTTGCAGCTCAGTTTTATTCAGAAAATGAAGGAAAATGCATCCTCGAGGAGTGAGGGCATGCAGACCCAAAAGATGCAAAGAGAAAAGAGGGAGAGAGAAAGAGAAAGAGAGAGATCCCTGGCCCTTTGGCTTCTCTTTTTATGTGTTTTTTTCTCCTCTCTCTGGACCTGCCCTATGTAAATTGGGCTAGCCAGAACTGCTGTTTGCTCTACTTGAGGTCCTCACTCTGGTCCTTGGAACTTCCTTTGTTCTATTTTCGCAGGCTTTCCCTTTCTTGTCTTTTAGCCACAGCCATTCTGGACTCCCTTTTCCTATTGTAACTACCTAACAATTTGATCCTTATTCATGTTATATGACCCTCATGATTTAGGAAGTTTATTTTGCTATCATCTTGAAGTTCTTCAGTTTCTTCCATAGTGAGAAGAGAGCTCTCCAGAGAGCCTTTCACCCGTAATTATATGTTTGTCACAGTCACTGAAAACCCTTTGACCCAAACTGGTCACATAGTTTCACCCTCACATGCCCTCTGAGTCATGCAATGCTATCATCTACCAGGGAGGCAGAGAGATTGTCCAATGTAGTTACCCCAAGCTTCTCAGGCATGCACTCATCCAGGCACTGATTTTAGGAAGACTTTTATGTTAACTTTATAATAATGACTCTTGTAAAACAGATCACCTTGATACTTTTATTCCTGTTACACCTTTGGGACATGTTCTATGGAGAAATTTACTGACAGCTTAAACACTGAAATCCTTTGTTTACTATTGCTGAGAATTTAACATGTGTTCAACAAATATGTATCTGTACATTTTCATCAGTGTAGACAAGGATTTAAATCATAAACCTTTTATGCAGAAAATGCTATAATATTTCCTCCTCTGAGAAAAAGATAAAGTTGTTTTCTTTCTTGGAAGTGGAAGTAAAACATAACAAACAAACGGAAAACATGAAGATCGCAACAAAAGTCAAACAGCTCTATTTACAATAAAGAATCAAGATATAATTTAGTAAAGCAAAAAAGAAGTAGCGTTTGATTTGTGCCTCTGTGGTGCCAGTGGTAGGGAACATATCTCAAAAATTAAGTAGAATGAAGTACTCTCATTCTTAACTCTATGCCCAGCTTTATAGTTCCATCAATGCCCCTCAAAACATACATAAAAGTCCAAACTAAAATCTACCCTTGGAACAACCAAGAAACAAAGGTAAAATATCGCAATTAAAAAAAAAAAAATGTGATCTTGGTTTAAATATGTGGTAGCATTTACAAAACAGGCTTCCCTGATGGCTCAGAGGGTAAAGAACCTGCCTGAAATTCAGGAGACTCAGGTTCAATCCCTGGGTTGGGAAGATCCCCTGGAGCAGGAAATGGCAACCCACTCCAGTACTCTTGCCTAGCGAATCCCATAGACAAAGGAGCCCAGCGGGCTACAGTTCATAGGGTCGCAAGAGTCAGACACAACTGAGTGACTTGACTTCACTTCACGAAACAAATGAAGACTCAAGGATGATAAAGGAAAAAATTCATGTGGAAAAAATGGCTCAAAACAAAACTTTTACTGAGGTTCCCTACTGGGCATAACATTTAGTAGGCTTTGTACAGTTTAAATATCTAGATAAGATATTATTTTCTTTCATGCCCAAGTTTCCTGTATTTGTTACTGAGACCAACAGTTGTTCCCACATTCGCCTTTTCTGTTTTAGGAGCAGGACTCTAAATTGAATATATGCACATTCTTACCAAATAAGGAGTCAGCATCTGGAGGAGAACATGGCAACCCACTCTAGTATTCTTGCCTGGAGAATCCCATGGACAGAGGAGCCTGGTAGGTTACAATCCAGAGGGTTACAAAGAGTGGGATATGACTGAAGCAGTGACTTAACACACACACACATACACACACACACGTATGGTATACCTAGGTGTGGTGCTATGACTCAGGTCTGATGGATGAGATATATAACTAGAAAGTTATATAAAGTTCTCAAGGAAGCTCCTTAAAAAGAGTAAGAATGGTTCATCATTGACTTTTCCCCCATTTTTTCTCATTCCATTTTTAGCCTACATAATCAAGATTGCTGGGAGAAATATTAATAACCTCAGATATGCAGATGACACCACCCTTATGGCAGAAAGTGAAGAAGAACTAAAAAGCTTCTTGATGAATTTGAAAGTGGAGAGTGAAAAAGTTGGCCTAAAGCTCAACATTCAGAAAACGAAGACCATGGCATCCAGTCCCATCACTTCCCAGGAAATAGAGGGGGAAACAGTGGCAACAGTGGCAGACTTTATTTTTTGGGCTCCAAAATCACTGCAGATGGTGATTGCAGCCATGAAATTAAAAGACGCTTACTCTTTGCAAGAAAAGTTATGACCAACCTAGATAGTATATTCAAAAGCAGAGACATCACTTTGCTGACTAAGGTCCGTCTAGTCAAGGCTATGGGTTTTCCTGTGGTCATGCATGGATGTGAGAGTTGGACTGTGAAGAAGGCTGAGCACTGAAGAATTGATGCTTTTGAACTGTGGTGTTGGAGAAAACTCTTGAGAGTCCCTTGGACTGCAAGGAGATCCAACCAGTCCATTCTGAAGGAGATCAGCCCTGGGATTTCTTTGGAAGCAATGATGCTAAAGCTGAAGCTCTAGTACTTTGGCCACCTCATGTGAAGAGTTGACTCATTGGAAAAGACTGTGATGCTGGGAGTGATTGAAGGCAGGAAGAGAAGGGGACGACCCAGGATGAGATGGCTGAATGGCATCACTGACTCGATGGATGTAAGTCTGAGTGAACTCTGGGAGTTGGTGATGGACAAGGAGGCCCGGTGTGCTGTGATTCATGGGGTCGCAAAGAGTCAGACACGACTGAGCGACTGAACTGAACTGAACTGAATAGATATGAAAATTTAAATTCTTGTACCAACTCTGAACTATAAGGTGACCTCATAGCTGGAAACAGCCTACAGAATGGCTAAGAGAAATGAAAAGGAATATATCACTGATCAAATCATTGTTAAACCCAAGTTTGTATGTGAGATCCACAGTGAAGCCAAACAATCTGAAACTTAAAAGTTTGAAGCACAGACAGGTTTGTTGCAAGACCAAGTAAAGAGAAGTGGTGGCTTGCACTCAAGAGACCTGAACTCCCTCATGGGTTTCAAGGAAGAGTTTTTAAAGGCAACTTGGGGGAAAGGCTGCAGAATATCTGACTTTCTTCTAATTTGTTGGTGGTGAAGTAATAGGAATACAACAGTAGGAAGTCAGAAACACCTGGAGTAACAGGAAAATTTGGCCTTGGAATGCAGAATGAAATAGGGCAACGACTAATAGTTTTCCCAAGAAAATGCCTGGTCATAGCAAATACCCTCTTCCAACAACAGAAGAGAACACTCTACACATGGACATCACCAGATGGTCAACACTGAAATCAGATTGATTATATTCTTTGCAGCCAAAGATGGAGAAGCTCTATACAGTCAGCAAAAACAAGACCAGGAGCTGACTGTGGCTCAGACCATGAACTCCTTATTGCCAAATTCAGACTTAAATTAAAGAAAGTAGGGAAAACCACCAGACCATTCAGGTATGACCTAAATCAAATCCATTATGATTATACAGTGGGAGTGAGAAATAGATGTAAGGGCATAGATCTGACAGATAGAGTGCCTGATGAACTATGGAATGAGGTTCATGACATTGTACAGGAGACAGGGATCAAGACCATCCCCATGGAAAAGAAATGCAAAAAAGCAAAATGGCTGTTTGGGGAGGCCTTACAAATAGCTGTGAAAAGAAGACAGGTCAAAAGCAAAGGAGGAAAGGAAAGATATAAGCATCTGAATGCAGAATTCCAAAGAATAGCAAGAAGAGATAAGAAAGGCTTCTTTAGTGATCAATGCAAAGAAATAGAGGAAAACAACAGAATGGGAAAGACTAGAGATCCCTTCAAGAAAATTAGAGATACCAAGGGAATATTTCATGCAAAAGGGGCTCAATAAAGGACAGAAATGGTATGGACCTAACAGAAGAAGAAGATATTAAGAACAGGTGGCAAGAATACACGGAAGAACTGTACAAAAAAGATCTTCACGACCCAGATAATCATGATGATGTGATCACTAATCTAGAGCCAGACATCTTGGAATGTGAAGTCAAGTGGGCCTTAGAAAGCATCACTACGAACAAAGCTAATGGAGGTGATGGAATTTCAGTTGAGCTGCTTCAAATCCTGAAAGATGATGCTGTGACAGTGCTGCACTCAATATGCCAGCAAGTTTGGAAAACTCAGCAGTGGCCACAGGACTGGAAAAGGTCAGTTTTCATTCCAGTTCCAAAGAAAGGCAATGCTAAAGAATGCTCAAACTACCGCACAATTGCACTCATCTCACATGCTAGTAAAACAATGCTCAAAATTCTCCAAGCCAGGCTTCAGCAATATGTGAACCATAAACTCACTGATGTTCAAGCTGGTTTTAGAAAAGGCAGAGGAACCAGAGACCAAATTGCCAACATCCGCTAGATCATGGAAAAAGCAAGAGAGTTCCAGAAAAACATCTATTTCTGCTTTCTTACCTATTCCAGAGCCTTTGACTGTGTGGATCACAATAAACTGTGGAAAATTCTGAAAGAGATGGGAATACCAGACCACCTGACCTGCCTCTTGAGAAATCTGTATGCAGGTCAGGAAGCAACAGTTAGAACTGGACATGGAACAACAGACTGGTTCCAAATAGGAAACGGAGTACGTCAAGGCTGTATATTGTCACCGTGCTTATTTAACTTCTATGCAGAGTACCTCATGAGAAACACTGGACTGGAAGAAACACAAGCTGGAATCAAGATTGCCGGGAAAAATATCAAGAACCTCAGATATGCAGATGACACCACCCTTATGGCAGAAAGTGAAGAGGAACTCAAAAGCCTCTTGATGAGAGTGAAAGAGGAGAGTGAAAAAGTTGGCTTAAAGCTCAACATTCAGAAAATGAAGATCATAGCATCTGGTCACATCACTTCATGGGAAATAGATGGGGAAACAGTAGAAACAGTGTCAGACTTTATTTTTGGGGGCTCCAAAATCACTGCAGATGTTGACTGCAGTCATGAAATTGAAATATGCTTACTCTTTGCAAGAAACATTATGACCAACATAGATAGTATATTCAAAAGCAGAAACATTACTTTGCCAACTAAAGTCCATCTAGTCAAGGCTATGGTTTTTCCTGTGTTCATGTATGGATGTGAGAGTTGGACTGTGAAGATGGCTGAGTGCCGAAGAATTGATGCTTTTGAAATGTGATGTTGGAGAAAACTCTTGAGAGTCCCTTGGACTGCAAGGAGATCCAACCAGTCCATTCTGAAGGAGATCAACCCTGGGATTTCTTTGGAAGGAATGATGCTAAAGCTGAAGCTCCAGTACTTTGGTCACCTCATGTGAAGTATTGACTCATTGGAAAAGATCTCTGATGGTGTGAGGGATTGGGGGCAGGAGGAGAAGGGGACGACGCAGGATGAGATGGCTGGATGGCATCAGGGACTTGATGGACGTGAGTCTGAGTGAACTCTGGGAGATGGTGATGGACAGAGAGGCCTGGTGTGCTGCAGTTCATGGGGTCACAAAGAGTTGGACACGACAGCGACTGAACTGAACTGAAGTAACAGGATGGTGCTATATGAATTTCAACCTTCAGCCCTCTGGTTCCAACCAGTCTGAGTATTATGTCTCATGGTCATCATGTATTTAACTCTTTCCATCTGCTGAGGATTTTTATCGGTAAAATAAGTCAGGTATATGGTTCAGAAATTGTTATCTATGTCCTTCAGAAAAGAGCTAAAGACTGTAGTTATTATATAGCTGATTTAGTACTTCTTTTAAAAAATAAGCATTAAAAATATTACTAGTTTTCCTGGCCCAACTGCCTTTTTTTTTTTTTTTTCAAGAATACCTAGGAAGTTATACCAGGATGTATAAATTTTACAATCTAACATGTTATTTAAAAGTATATAATCATTACCAACTGCTATTTTTCTAACCACATATTCACTTTTTTTTTTCAATTATAAACTCTCGAGCCAGGCTCAGGGGAAGCCTGCAAAACTAAAGATGTTCTATAAGCAACAATCTGGTAGAGGATATCCTGGGAAGGCTCCATAGGGTCTTGCTTGGTTATAGCTTCTTGAATATATTATGCTAGTTATGAACTCTAATTTTGAAACTTCTTGTGTGAATAGAAAGCAATCTTTTTGCCAATACCCTCAACTATTTATTTCAAAGAAGATGAATGTGATACTTACCTGCTGCTGCTGCTGTTGCTGAGTCACTTCAGTTGTGTCTGACTCTGTGCATCCTCATAGATGGAAGCCCACCAGGCTCCACTGTCCCTGGGATTCTCCAGGCAAAAACATTGGATTGGGTTGCCATTTCCTTCTCATAAAAGCAAAAGTGAAGTCACTCAGTCATGTCCAACTCTTTGTGACCCCATGGACTGCAGCATCGTAGATACCTAAACATACTAAAGATTTCACACTGGTAACCGAGCCAGAAATCTAGAGTTCACATTGATTATTTTTTATCTCTCACTCACATTACCTAGGTGATCAACAAGTTACTCTTTTCTATTGTCAAACTGCCTTTAATCCATTCCTGTTTTTAGAGTTAATATCATTTCTCACTTGACTATATCAATAACTTTCTTTGCACTCCTGTTGATTCTAAATACCCTCACCACCAACACAGTCAAATGTCTGAAATAAAAATTTTTATGCCTGTGCCTGTGGATGATTTTATTTGACTTCTATAGTATAAATCTAGATTCCTGATCATGACATAGAATGCTTTTCTTAATCTGGCCCTTAGATAAGCCAGTGTGTGCTCATCTTTTAGAAAGACACTTTTTCCCCCATCCCATCCACATAGATGGGCTTGCCGTTTCCAAAATGTATAATATTCTTTCTTTCATATGGTGATGTCTTTGCCTAAATTGTACTCTTTGCCTGGAATGCCCTCTCCAATCTGACAGACTGCCCTCAAATGTGCAAGAAAAAAATTACCCACCCTATAATATACTACATTTTATCTATTCCTTGGCAACTTTTGCATACCTCCACTATCACATTAATTAAACGCATACCTCCTTCTGTTGCACATTGCTTTATTGCATTCCACAGATTAGTATCTTAATAAATTAAATGTTTGTGGCAACCCTACCACAAGCAAGTCTATTGGTGCCATTTTTTCAATAGCATTTGCTCACTTCATGTCTCTGTATCACATTTTGATAACTCTTGTAATAGTTCAAGGTTTTCCATCATTATTATATTTCTTATGGTTATCTATGACCAGTGACTTTTGATGTCTCTACTGTAATTGTTTTGGGGCCCTGTGAACCACATTCATGTAAGATAGGAAACTTAATCTATGAATGTACTTATTTTGACTGCTTCAACAACCAGCAGTTTCCCATTTATCTCCCTCTGCTCTGGCATCCCTATTTCCTGAGACAAAATGATACTGAAATTGGGCCAGTTAATAATCCTATGATGGCCTCTAAGTGCTCAATGAAAGGAAGGGGTCATGTATCATTTTAAATCAAAAGATAGAAATTATTAAGCTTAGTGAGGAAGGGATGCCAAAAGTTGAGTCAGGCCCAAAGCTAAGCCTCTTGTACCAAACAGCTAGTCAAGTTGTGAATGCAATGGAAAAGTTCTTAAAGTAAACTAAAAGTGCTACTCCAGTGAACACAAAAAAAAAAAGAAAGCAGAAAACCTCATTGCTGATATGGAGAAAGTATTAGTAGTCTGAATAGATCAAACAAGCCACAAGATTTCCATAAGCCGAAGCCTAATTCAGAGCAAGGCCCTAACATTCTTTAACTCTATGAAGACTGAAAGAGAGCAGGAAGCTGCAGAAGTAAAGTTTGAAACTAGCAAATATTGGTTCATGAGATTTAAGGAAAGAAGCTGTCTCTGAAACATAAAAGCACAAGGTGAAGCCGAAAATGCTGATGTATTAATAGAAGCTGTGACAAGTTATCCAGAAGATTCAGCTAAGATATCTAATGAAGGGTGCTTCACTAAAAACAAATTTTCAATATAGACAAAATAGAAAATAATGTGGCCAGTTTGAGCTTTTATCTGGACCACTAAAGCATCTTCTACATCAGTAATCAGTTTTTCTTTCTTATCATTCATGTGGTCACTGAAGTAGCACTTAATTTTCTTATACTGGAAGAAGATGACATCTAGGACTTTCATTGCTACAGAGAAGTTAATGCCTGACTTCAAAGCTTCAAAGGACAAGCTAATTCTCTTGTTAGGGGCTGATGCAACTGATGACTTTCAATAGAACCCAAAGCTCATTTAGCTTTCTGAAAATTCTGGAGCCTCTAAGAATTATGCTTAAACTACTCTGGTAGTGCTATATAAATGGAACAAAAAAATCAGGACCATAGCACATCTTTTGACAACATGGTTTCCTGAATATTTAAGCCCACTATGGAGATCTGATTCTCAGGGGAAAAAAAAAAAAAAAAGAGAGAGAGAGAAGGATTCTTTTCAAAATATTATATATTGTATCTGGCCACCCAAAATCTCTAGTGGAGATGCAAAAGATTTTTACTATTTTCATGCATGTTAACACAGCATTCACTCTGCAGCCCATGGATCAAGCAATAATATTTACTTTCAAGTCTTATTTCTTATTTAAGAAGTACATTTCACAAGGACTTAGTTGCCAAATACAGGTATTCCTCTAATGGATATTGGCAAAGTAAATTGAAGAACTTCTAGAAAGGATTTCACATTCTAGGTGTTATTAAGGACATTTGTGATTCTTGGGAAGAAGTGAGCATATTAACAGGATTTTGGAAGAAACTGTTTCTAACTCTCATGGATGGCTTGAGGGTTCAAGGCTTCAGTGGAGGAAATAATTGCAGACGTGGGGACACTAGGAAGAGAACTATAATTAGAAGTGGGACCTAAAGATGTGACTAAATTTAATGATAAATCTCTAACAGAAGAGGAGCTATTTATTATGAATGAGACAAGAAAGTTGTTTCTGGTGATGGAAACTACTCTTGCTGAAAATGTTGAAAAGATTGTTGAAATGATAACAAAGTTGAGACTATAGCATAAATATAGTTGAAAAAGCAGCAGCAGAGTTTAGGAGAATTGACTTCAATTTGAAAAAAAAAGTTCTTCCTTGGGTACTATCCTATCAAACAATGTTGCATGCTACAGAGAAATTGTTCATGAGAGAAAAAGTCAATAAATGTGACAAACTTTGTTATTGTTGTATTTTAAGAAATTGTAACAACCACTCTAAGCTTCAGCAATCACTATCCTGACCATTAACCTTGAAACAAGACTCTCCAGCAGCAAAAGATATAACTTGCTGAAGACTCAGATGATGGTTACCTTTTTTTCTCAACAATAAGGTATTTTTAAGTTAATTTATGCATACCATTTTGTGTATATATACATAATCTTTATACTTATGTTAATGTATATATACTCATAATGCTATTGCACATTCAGTAGACTACAGTAGAGTGTAAACTTCTTTGGTGGCTCAGATGGTAAAGGATATGCCTGAAATATGGGAGACCCAGGTGTTATCCCTGGGTTGGTAAGATCCCCTGGGAAAAGGTATCGCTACTTACTCCAATACCCTTTCCTGGAGAATTCTATGGCAGAGGAGCCTGGTGAGTTACAGTCCATGGGGTCGCAAAGAGTCAGACATGACTGAGTGACTAACATTTTCACTTTTCACCTTTTATATATACTGAGAAACAAAAAACCTGTGTGACTCACTTTACTGTGATATTTACTTTATCACAGTGGTCTGCAATTGAATCTGCTGTGTGCCTGAGGTGTGCCAATGTGTTATGTCCATTTCCAAATCATCAGGTATATGATGCACATTTATCTCCAGTATTCTTACTATGCACCACTCTGCCTCTCAGGTTATAGATGTTTAATACATATATAACAAGGATATTCAATCTTTGGTCCATAGCTCAATCACAGCAATAAGCTATGATTTTTCATGAGGCGATGACACTTTAAACACTTCTCTTATAGACAAGTGACACCAGGATGCCTTAAATATAATCCATGATCTACTGACACTCTAGACTCTGTTGCCTATACCTTTTTGAGTCACTATTCTCTTCAGGTGTCTCTGGCTTTGTGTTCCTCCCATCACAACCGAGAACAACTCCACTTGATGTCCACGCCATCCTTACACTATTTCTTAGACAATAAAGCTTAATAGCTAAGATGGGACTATACTTTTTTTCCAACCCTCAACAAAAGGATAAATACATTATATTGTCAAAATGCATTGCCTATCTTTTCTAGACCATAAAGGAAACAAATTCAAGCTGAACAGAAACGTAACTTTATTTTCCACAGTGCTTTCTCACAAAAAAAAAAAAAAAAAAAACAAAGAAACAAACAAAACAAAAACAAAAACCACCTCAAATTGCCTTTTTAAAGTAATTATATGAATAAAATAGAAAATGGATGACTGAGGTAAAACAATTATCAGTCAGTTCAGTCACTCAGTCGTGTTCAACTCTTTGCATCCCCATAAACTACAGCATGCCAGGCTTTCCTGTCCATCACCAACTCCAGGAGCTTACTCAAACTCATGTCTATCGAGTCATTGATATCATCCAACCACCTCATCCTCTGTCAGCCCCTTCTCCTCCTGCCTTCAATATTTCCCAGCATCAGGTCTTTTCCAATGAGTCAGTTCTTCGCATCAGGTGGCCAAAGTATTGGAGTTTCAGCTTCAGCATCAGTCCTTCCAATGAATAGTCAGGAATGATTTCCTTCAGAATGGACGGGCTGGATCTCCTTGCAGTCCAAGGGACTCTCAAGAGTCTTCTCCAACACCACAGTTCAAAAGGATTAATTCTTTGGCATTCAGCTTTCTTTATAGTCCAACTCTCACATTCATACACGACTACTGGAAAAACCATAGCTTTGGCTAAATGAACCTTTGTTGGCAAAGTAATGTCTCTGCTTTTTAATATGCTATCTAGGTTGGTCATAGCTTTTCCAAGGAACAAACATCTTTTAATTTCATGGCTGCAGTCACTATCTGCAGTGATTTTGGAGCCCAAGAAAATAAAGTCTGACACTGTTTCCACTGTTTCCCCATCTATTTGCCATGAAGTGATGGGACTGGAAGCCATGATCTTAGTTTACTTAATGTTGAGCTTTAGGCCAAATTTTTCAGTCTCCTTTTCACTTTCATCAAGAGGCTCTTTAGTACTTTTTTACCCTCTTCCATAAGTGTGATATCATCTGCATATCTGAGATTATTGATATTTCTTCAGGCAATCTTGATTCCAGCTCTTTAATCCAATTTTCTGTTGATGGGTGGGGCTATTTTCCCTCCTTGTTATTTGACCTGAGGACAAAGTATGGTGGAGGTAAGGAAGATAAAAGAAATAATTATAGAAACTTAAAAAAAAAAAAAAAGTGGTAATCCTAAATAATATCTATGTCAACTTTCCACAAGATAAAAATCTAAGGTAGCAGATGATAGAATTGATGTAGGGAATGAAAACTGACTTTTCAGGATAGAAGGAGTAGTGAAGTGATTAATAGCCTGGACTCTGAATCCTGATTCTGTGTAGTCAAGACACTTGTTGTTGTTCAGTCGCTCAGTCACCTCCACCACAGTGTGACCCCATGGACTATAGCATTCCAGGCTTCCCTGTCCTTCACCCTCTCCCAGAATTTGCTCCGACTCATGACCATTGAGTCAGTGATACAATCCAACTATCTCATTTGTTGTCGCCTCTTTCTATTTCTGCCTTCAATCTTTCTTAGCATCAGAGACTTTTCCTTTGAGTTGGCCCTTTGCATCAGGTGGTCAAAATATTGGAACTTCAACTTCTGCATCAGTCATTCCAGTGAATATTCAGGGTTAATTTCACTTAGTATTGACCAGTTTAACTCTTTGCTGTCCAAATGACTTTGAAGAGTCTACTCCAGAACCACAGTTGCAAAGAATCAATTATTTGCCACTCAGCTTTCCTTATGGTTCAGTTCTCACATCTGTACAGTTCAGTTCAGTCACTTAGTCATGTCCAACTCTTTGCAACCCCATGAATTGCAGCACTCCAGGCCTCCCTGTCCATCACCATCTCCCGGAGTTCACTCAGACTCACATCCTTTGAGTCCGTGATGTCATCCAGCCCTCTCATCCTTGGTCTTCCCCTTCTTCTCCTGCCCCCAATCCCTCCCACCATTAGAGTCTTTTCCAATGAGTCAACTATTCGCATGAGGTGGCCAAAGTACCGGAGCTTCAGCTTTAGCATCGTTCCTTCCAAAGAAATCCCAGGGTTGATCTCCTTTAGAATGGACTGGTTGGATCTCCTTGCAGTCCAAGGGACTCTCAAGAGTCTTCTCCACCACCACAGTTCAAAAGCATCAATTATTTGGCACTCAGCCTTCTTCACAGTCCAACTCTTACATCCATACATGACCACAGAAAAAACCATAGCCTTGACTAGACAGACCTTAGTCGCAAAGTAATGTCTCTGCTTTTGAATATACTATCTAGGTTGGTCATAACTTTTCTTGCAAAGAGTAAGCGTCTTTTAATTTCATGGCTGCAGTCACCATCTGCAATGATTTTGGAGCCCAGAAAAATAAAGTCTGACACTGTTTCCCCATCTATTTCCAATGAAGTTATGGGACTGAATGCCATGATCTTCGTTTTCTGAATGTTGAGCCTTAAGCCAACTTTTTCGCTCTTCTCTTTCACTTTCATCAAGAGGCTTTTGAGTTCCTCTTCACTTTCTGCCACAAGGGTGGTGTCATCTACATATCTGAGGTTATTGATATTTCTCCCAGCAATCTTGATTCCAGCTTGTGTTTCTTCCAGTTCAGTGTTTCTCATGATGTACTCTGCATAGAAGTTAAATAAGCAGGGTGACCATATACAGCCTTAACGTACTCTGTTTCTTATTTGGAACGAGTCTGTTGTTCTATGTCCAGTTCTATCTAACTGTTGCTTCCTGACCTGCATACAGATTTCTCAAGAGGCAGGTTAGGTGGTCTGGTATGCCTGTCTCTTTCACAGTTTTCCACAGTTTATTGTGATCCACACAGTCAAAGGCTTTGGCATAGTCAATAAAACAGAAATGGATGTTTTTCTGGAACTCTCTTGCTTTTTCCATGATCTAGCGGATGTTGGCAATTTGGTCTCTGATTCCTCTGCCTTTTCTAAAACCAGCTTGAACATCAGGGAGTTCACGGTTCACGTATTGATGCCTGGCTTGGAGAATTTTGAGACTTACTTAACTAGCATGTGAGATGAGTGCAATTGTGCGGTAGTTTGAGCATTCTTTGGCATTACCTTTCTTTGGGATTGTAATGAAAACTGACCTTTTCCAGTCCTGTGGCCACTGCTGAGTTTTCCATACTTGCTGGCATATTGAGTGCAGCAGTTTCATAGCATCATCTTTCAGGATTTGAAACAGCTCAACTGGAATTCCATCACCTCCATTAGCTTTGTTCGTAGCGATGCTTTCTAAGGCACACTTGACTTCACATTCCAAGATGTCTGGCTGTAGATTAGTGATCACATCATCATGATTATCTGGGTCGTGAAGATCTTTTTTGTACAGTTCTTCCGTGTATTCTTGCCACCTCTTCTTAATATCTTCTGCTTCTGTTAGGTCCATACCATTTCTGCCCTTTATTGAGCCCATCTTTGCATGAAATGTTCTCTTGGTATCTGTAATTTTCTTGAAGAGATCTCTAGTGTTTCCCATTCTGTTGTCTCCCTCTGTTTCTTTGCATTGATCGCTGAAGAAGGCTATCATCTCTTCTTGCTATTCTTTGGAATTCTGCATTCAGATGCTTACATCTTTCCTTTTCTCCTTTGCTTTTCACCTGTCTTCTTTTCACAGCTATTTGTAAGGCCTCCCCAGACAGCCATTTTGCTTTTTAGCATGTCTTTACTGAAAAACCATAGCTTTGACTATATGGACATTTTTTGGCAAAGTGATGACTCTGCTTTTTAATATGCTGTTCAGTTTTGCCATAGCTTTACTTCCAAGGAACAGCATCTTTTATTTTCATGGCTGTAGCCAAGTCTTAGTGTCAACATTTACTAGTTCTGTGACTTTGGATAAAATGCTTAATTTTATTATGTTTCACTAGACGATCTGTAATACCAAGAATTACCTAGTTTGTTTTCTATGTCTGTGAATCTATTTTTATTTAATAAATAAGTTCATTTGTATCATACTTTAGATTCCACATTTAAGCAATATTATATGACTTTTTTTTTCTCAGTTTGACATATCATTTAGTATGACAATCTCTAGAATGTTGACATTCACCCTTCCCAACTCTTGTTTTACCACTTCCAATTTGCATTGATTCATGGACCTGACATTCCAGGTTCCTATGCAATATTGCTCTTTACAGCATCGGATCTTACTTCTATCACCAGTCACATCCACAACTGGGTATTGTTTTTGCTTTGCCTCCATCCCTTCATTCTTTCTGGAGTTATTTCTCCACTGATCTCCAGTAGCATATTGGGCACCTAATGACCTGGGGAGTTCTTCTTGTATCCTATCATTTTGCCTTTTCCTACTGTTCATGGGGTTCTCAAGGCAAGAATACTGAAGTGGCTTGCCATTCCCCTCTCCAGTGGACCATATTCTGTCAGACCTCTCCACCATGACCCGCCCATCTTGGGTTGCCCTGCAGGCATGGCTTGGTTTCATTGAGTTAGACAAGGCTGTGTTCCTAGTGCGATTAGATTGACGAGTTTTCTGTGAGAATGGTTACAGTGTGTCTTCCCTCTGATGCCCTCTTGCAACACCTACAATCTTACTCTGGTTTCTCTTACCTTGGGCATGGGGTATCTCTTCATGGCTGCTCCAGCAAAGCGCAGCCGCTGCTCCTTACCTTGGACAAGGGTTATCTCCTTACCTCCACCATTCCTGACCTTCAACGTGGGAATCAGTGAACTAAAATGGGTGAATTTAACTCAGATAACCATTATATCTACTACTGCAGGCAGGAATCCCTCAGAAGAAATGGAGTAGCCATCATGGTCAACAAAAGAGTCTGAAATGCAGTACTTGGATGCAATCTTAAAAACGACAGAATGATCTCTGTTCGTCTCCAAGGCAAACCATTCAGTATCACAGTTATCCAAGTCTATGCCCCAACAAGTAATGCTGAAGAAACTGAGGTTGAACGGTTCTATGAAGACCTACAAGACCTTTTAGAACTAACACCCCCAAAAGATATCCTTTTCATTATAGGGGACTGGAATGCAAAAGTAGGAAGTCAAGAAACACCTGGAGTAACGGATAAATTTGGCCTTGGAATGCGGAATGAAGCAGGGCAAAGTCTAATAGCGTTTTGCCAAGAAAATGCACTGATCATAGCAAACACCCTCTTCCAACAACACAAGAGAAGACTCTACACATGGACATCACCAGATGGTCAACACCGAAATCAGATTGATTATATTCTTTGCAGCCAAAGATGGAGAAGCTCTTACAGTCAATAAAAACAAGACCAGGAGCTGACTGTGGCTCAGAACATGAACTCCTTATTGCCAAATTCAGACTTAAATTGAAGAAAGTAGGGAAAACCGCTAGACCATTCAGGTATGACCTAAATCAAATCCCTTATGATTAAACAGTGGAAGTGAGAAATAGATTTATGGGCATAGATCTGATAGATAGAGTGCCGGGGTCCAGCCCCCGCAGGATCCAGGGGAACCTGAAGGAAAAATGGCATCGGCAGATGATTTAGAGAGAGATGAGGAAAGAATATTATAGATAAGAAAATAGAAGAGAGAAAGAGGCTGATATTCCTTCATTTACATAGAAAGCCAATAAAACTTAGAGACAAGAAGTTTGCCCTGTTCACGGAGGCCACAGGTGCCTTCCCGGTCTCCCAAGGGAGTGAAGACACAGAACGTCTTCCTGTTCAGGTCTTAGAAACCCGGGCAGATAAGTGAACACAGGGAGCTTCTATGCTCCAAGAGATCAGCCTGAAAAAAGAGGGAGAGAGAGAGAGGGAGAAAATGATTGACATGAGAAGACCAAGCTACTTCAAGCAAGGCCCATTTTTTTTATCTTTAGAAGGGTCTTTTATACCTTTACTTGTACATAGAGGGAAATGAAAGATGCAAAGTCATACAAAGTCAGCCCAAACATTGCATCTGTTTTGTCTTTATCGAAACCAGGATTTTTTCTGCAAACCTTTCCCATAAACAATATTGTGTACATTATCTTCTGGCCTTGGAGGCCTGTGAACATTTTATGACCCTCTTTTGATAGAGGCTTCTCAACCAGAAAACTTATTTTCCCTTGAAATGTTTTTTCTTATATTTCTAATCTATGTCAGCCTCAAAAAGTATTAAACAAGTTACGTTTCTCACGGAGTAAAAGTGCAGTGAGTTACAATAAAGAACCAATTAGCTCAAAAGTCTGATGTGGTTAATTTCAAGGTTACACTTGTTTTTCTTACTTTCCAACTATGTTAACTAATGCATTCCCAGGTGCACAGTGGATAAGAGATATGGGAACTTAGCAACAAGCATTGGCCCAATAATGAAATCCTACATTAGCACTACTCTAATAACTTTTAACTCTTTGAAAGGCTCTATGTTTTAGGCTTTCTGTGCCTCTCACAGTTGGGAGGATATAAATAATCATATGTGTAGCTGCAAGGGTCTGAATATACCTGCCAAGCAAGCTATAATGCTAACAGAGGGGTTTTGATTGGAAATATTTTTCTCATGTCCAGAAGAATTATTAGCTATAGCCCTAAGTTAATTTTCTCCAGAGAAAGGTGGTCAGGAATAGACCCCTGTTAATGCCAGAGGAGTTGGTGAAAGTCATGAAATAGTAAAACAAACAGATTCTGGTTTGGGGGGTAGATGCTCAAGAAAGCCTAGGGAGCCTGTTGAGTTCTGAAGCCTTGCTTAACAGTTTTCTTCCACATGACCTTGTCATGGGTGGGATCGCCTGCGGTGGCTCCCAGCAATAGAGTGCCTGATGAACTATGGAATGAGGTTCGTGACATTGTACAGGAGACAGGGATCAAGACCATCCCCGTGGAAAAGAAATGCAAAAAGCAAAATGGCTGTCTGGGGAGGCCTTACAAATAGCTGTGAAAAGAAGAGAGGCGAAAAGCAAAGGAGAAAAGGAAAGATATAAGCATCTGAATGCAGAATTCCAAAGAATAGCAAGAAGAGATAAGAAAGCCTTCTTCAGCGATCAATGCAAAGAAATAGAGGGAAACAACAGAATGGGAAACACTAAAGATCTCTTCAAGAAAATTACAGATACCAAGAGAACATTTCATGCAAAGATGGGCTCAATAAAGGGCAGAAATGGTATGGACCTAACAGAAGCAGAAGATATTAAGAAGAGGTGGCAAGAATACACGGAAGAACTGTACAAAAAAGATCTTCACGACCCAGATAATCATGATGATGTGATCACTAATCTACAGCCAGACATCTTGGAATGTGAAGTCAAGTGTGCCTTAGAAAGCATCACTACAAACAAAGCTAATGGAGGTGATGGAATTCCAGTTGAGCTGTTTCAAATCCTGAAAGATGATGCTGTGAAACTGCTACACTCAATATGCCAGCAAGTTTGGAAAACTCAGCAGTGGCCACAGGACTGGAAAAGGTCAGTTTTCATTACAATCCCAAAGAAAGGTAATGCCAAAGAATGCTCAAACTACCGCACAATTGCGCTCATCTCACATGCTAGTAAAGTAAGTCTCAAAATTCTCCAAGCCAGGCTTCAGCAATACGTGAACCGTGAACTCCCTGATGTTCAAGCTGGTTTTAGAAAAGGCAGAGGAACCAGAGACCAATTGCCAACATCCGCTGGATCATGGAAAAAGTAAGAGAGTTCCAGAAAAACATCTATTTCTGTTTGAGAAATCTGTATGCAGGTCAGGAAGCAACAGTTAGAACTGGACATGGAACAACAGACTGGCTCCAAATAGGAAAAGGATTACATTAAGGCTGTATATTGTCACCCTGCTTATTTAACTTATATGCAGAGTACCTCATGAGAAATGCTAGACTGGAAGAAACACAAGCTGGAATCAAGATTGCCGGGAAAAATATCAAGAACCTCAGATATGCAGATGACACCACCCTTATGGCAGAAAGTGAAGAGGAACTAAAAAGCCTCTTGATGAAAGTGAAAGAGGAGCGTGAAAAACTTGGCTTAAAACTCAACATTCAGAAAACGAAGATCATGGCATCTGGTCCCATCATTTCATGGGAAACAGATGGGGAAACAGTAGAAACAGTGTCAGACTTTATTTTGGGGGGCTCTGAAATCACTGCAGATGTTGACTGCAGCCATGAAATTAAAAGACGCTTGCTCTTTGCAAGAAATGTTATGACCAACCTAGATAGTATATTCAAAAGCAGAGACATTACTTTGCCGACTAAGGGCCGTCTAGTCAAGGCTATGGTTTTTCCTGTGGTCATGTATGGATGTGAGAGTTGGACTGTGAAGAAGGCGAGCACCGAAGAATTGATGCTTTAGAACTGTGGTGTTGGAGAAGACTCTTGAGAGTCCCTTGGACTTCATGGAGATCCAGCCAGTCCATTCTGAAGGAGATCAGCCCTGGGATTTCTTTGGAAGGAATGATGCTGAAGCTGAAACTCCAGTACTTTGGACACCTCATGGGAAGTGTTGACTCATTGGAAAAGACTCTGATGGTGGGAGGGATTGGGGGCAGGAGGAGAAGGGGACGACCCAGGATGAGATGGCTGGATGGCATCACAGACTTGATGGACGTGAGTCTGAGTGAACTCCGGGAGATGGTGATGGACAGGGAGGCCTGGCGTTCTTCAGTTCATGGGATTGCAAAGAGTCAGACATGACTGAGTGACTGAAATGAACTGACAATCTCTAAATCCATCCACTTCCTGAAAGTGACATTATTTTCTCCCTTTTTATGGCTGAATAGTATTTCATTGTATATATGTACAACTACTCTTTATCCATTAATCTGTTGATGGACATTGAAATTGTTTCCATGCCTTGGCTATTGCAAATAGTGTTGCTATGAACATTGCGGGGCAGGTTATTTATTTATTTGTTTTAAATATTGTTTTCTCCAGTTAGGTGTCCCAGTGTAGCATTTATGGGTTATATGGCAACTCTTTTTTGTTTTTTGAGGAAAAGCCATACTGTGTTACATAGTCTATGCACTTATGCTTTTTCTTACAATGCATATATACATTATCACAGAAATATTGATTGCAATGAGGTCATTTTTTTTAGCCTACTCTTAACACTTACCACACATCAACTTTTCTTTACTGTTGTCATTGTTGCTCAGTTGCTAAATCATGCCTCACTCTTTGTAACCCTATGAACTGCAGCACACAGGCTTCTCCGTTTTATACCATCACTTGGAGTCTGCTTAAACTCATGTCCATTGAGTCGATGGTGACATTCAACTGCCTCATCTTCTGTTGCCCCCTTCGCCTCCTGCCCTCAATCTTTCCCAGCATTAGGGTATTTTCCATTTAGTAGGCTCTTCACATCAAGTGACCAAAGAATTAGGGTTTCAGCTTCAGCATCAGTCCTTCTGAAGAATATTCAGGGTTGATTTCTTTTAGGATTGACTGGTTGATCTCCTTGCAGTCCAAGGGACTCTCAATTGTCTTCTCCAGCACCACAATTCAAAAGGATCAATTCCTCAGCACTCAGCCTTCTTGTACTTTTATTTTGTTAATGAGAGAGGTAAAGTATAGACAGTTAAAGGTATTTTCTGAAGGCAAAAGTGCCATACAAGGCAGGACTCAGATTGTCTGGCCCACACTCTTGATCAAATATAACATCTCTTGATGTTCTGAGTTCAGCTATTTGGAAAACAGAAGGAGTATCATTTCCTTCTCTCTTTTCATAATTTTCTCCACCTAATGCCTCTTGGTTGTGAAGACTTCCAGAAATCTCACACCCAAACTTCTTTCTAGTGAATGTCCCCTATGCTTTAACTGGAAGAGAGAACAATCAGAGTTTATTCCCCTTCCAAAAATCCTGAAGAGTTATGCCAAATCTTGATCATTATTTTTAATGTGCTTCTGATCATTCTCATGTATCTACTCTTTGCTGTCACTCACTGTACAATATACATAGTGCTAGCCTGAAAACTTTCAACTAGTCAGAGGATAAAAGTAAACAAACAATTTTAAAAGTAAAATTGAAGTATAGTGTTGTAGTAAATGCAATAAGACTACTTTGAATATATTATGAATATGTATAAGAAGATCCTTCAAATTCAGACAAAGCTTCTTAGAAGAGGTGATGATTAAACTGTATACCCAAGCAGTGATCCCCAACATTTTGGGCACCAGTTTTATGAAAGACAATTTTTCCATGGACTGAGACATGGGAGGTGGTTTCAGGATGACTCAAGAACATTACATTTGTGGTACACATTATTTCCATTATTATTATTACATCAGCTCCACCTCAAATCCTCAGACTTTAGATCATTGAAGGTGGGAATCCCTGCACTACAGAATAATCAGGTGTACTAACAAGGAAAGAGCAGTGAAGACTGAAGAAGTGACTGACTTGGGAAGGGCTCAGCTTCTGTAATAATTACCTATTGTGTTGGTTTTGTCGCCAAGTCGTGTCTGACTCTTGCGACCCCATGGCTATAGCCCTCCAGGCTCCTCTGTCCATAGGGTTTTCCAGGCAAGAATACTGGAGTGGATTGTCATTTTCTTCTCCAGGGAATCTTCCCAACCTAGGAATCGAACCTGGATCAACTCAGGATCTCCTGCATTGCAGGTAGATTCTTTATCGACTGAGTTATGAGGGAAGCCTTTACTGCGTGGCAAAATTCTCAAAGCTTGGCACATTTAAACAATTCTCACATCATTGCTCTATGGTTTGACAAAATAAGCACAATTTAGTTGATCTCTCTGAATCAGAGATGTTATAATGAAGGTATTGATCAGGGATGCAATCATCTTAAGGCTTTTGCGTGGAAGTATCAACTTCCAAACTCACTCTCATGACTGTTTCCAGACCTCTCTTTCTTGGGCAGAGACAACACTTGGTTACTTTCCAAAGAGAACTCAGAATAGAAAAACTGCCTTCCCAGTTTTCCTGGGAAAACTAGGAAAAAGAACATCCAGAGGGCACCAAACTTGACTTCCTTCTAAATATTGGTCTATTTCTGATATAAGAATGAGGTTCACAGGTGTATTCCAGTATTTAAGACAGATATCTGATTTTTCAATTAGGAAAAGTGAAATTCAAAAGGTTAGCAAAACAAAGTACATCATTAAATGTTTCATTTACAGATTACGTTCTATGGTTGTTTGTAGTTTCTCTCTCTTTTTATTCTTTTTCACTTAGTGCTAAATATGTCCTTGCAGAGTTGTTTTAAGAAAATGATATGTGGGAAATGATTTAATTTTTTTTCTATTGCTCTTCATTGTGGAAAAGAAAAGTGTTTCACTTTTTTTCTTTTCTGTAAAAAGAGAGAGGTGGGAGCATCCAGGATGGAAACCAGATTTTTGTAACATAATGTTTGGAGTGATATTCCATCATTTATTTCACATTCCATTTGAACTAGTCTAGTATTGTCAGATAAAATACAGCATGCTGCTGCTGCTGCTTAGTCACATCGGTCGTGTCTGACTCTGTACAATCCTATGGACTTCAGCTCGCCAGGCTCCTCTGTCCATGGGATTCTCTAGGCAAGAGTACTGGAGTGGGTTGCCATGCCTTCTTCCAGGGGATTTTACTGACCCAGGGATGGAATCCAGGTCTCCTGCATTTCAGGAAGATTCTTTACTTCTGAGACACCAGGGAAGCCCCCCAAATACAGTATACATAGATAAAGAATACTTTTCCAAGAATATTTAAACATTACATGTGGCAAGTATGTACTAAAAAAATGTTTACCTAAAAGTTAAAATTAATTGGGAATCCTGAATTTTTGCTTACAAATTCTGGCAAAGTGAAGTTAATAACATCTTATGACTTCTATCAGGCTTCCAGGTGGCTCAGTGAAAAAGAATCCACCTGCAATGAAGGAAATGTGTGTTCAGCCCCTGGGTTGAAAAGATCCCTTGGAGAAGAAAATGGAAATCCACTCCAGTATTCTTCCCTGGGAATCCCCAAGGACAGAGCAGCCTAGCAGGCTATAGTCTATAGGGTCACAAAAGATTGGGACATCTCTTAGGGACTAAACAACAACAACGTGACTTCTGTCATATTCTATTTTCTAGAAGCTAATCCCTAGTCTCAACTCACACTCAAAGGGGTAGAGAATATTAGAAGAGCATGAAAATGAGTATCTTTGGTTCATTGGAGTACATCTTAGAGGCTGAAAACAACAGTAACTAAAGAAAGGTATTTAATTATATCCTTTAAGGTACTTTCTGAGTCTTTGTAGAGGCATTCCAGTATATTTTCCCTAAACTATCTTATACATTAAGTCTCCTACATGTAAATGAGTTCTGTTCTGAGAGTGTGTTCATAAATCCACTTTGTTCATAAGTCCAGCAAAGTTAGCCTATATACTCAGCTTACATAATCAGCTACATAGTACAGTACTGTAATAGGTTTATAATACTTTTTCACACAAACAAAACATAGAAAACACCAAAATAAATAAAACATTTTAAATCTTATAATACAGTACCTTGAAATGTAGAATAATACAGTACAATAGCTAGCATACAAGGTCTGGCATCAAGTGAACAGGGAACGATTTATTGATTGGAGGAGGGAGAGGAGGGGGGAGGTAGAATTGAAGGATCTTCAGTAATAAGGGATGTAGGGGAAGCTGCAGTTTCACTCACACCTGATACACACATTCACACCTTTGAAAGTTCTCAACTTGAAGGTTCATATGTAGGGGACTTACTGTACTTTCACCCAAGTGCTTCCATCTAAGAGGTTAAGACCACAGTTTAGAAGGTTAAATAACAGTCATTTATTTTCTCACAGTACAAGAGGCTTGAAGTCCAAGATCAAGGTGCCAATGAGTTTGGTTTCTGGTGGATCTCCTTTTCCTAGCCTGTCAACAATCACTTTTTTCCAGGGTTCTCACATGGACCTTCCACACAGTTATGACTTCATTTAATCTTAATGGCTTCCCTAAAGACCCTATATTGAAATATCAATAAAACCTTACTGGGGGATAAAAGTTTCAACATATGAATCTGACATGTACACAGTTCAGGCTATTACAGGATCTTTCACAACAATAGGACAAATCAGTGTGGTTCAAGCTGCAATGTCAAAGCTCAACTCATATCACTAAAAACAGAAAGTGTTTCCTTTCCTCATTCTGGGTGTGGAGTCTGCAATATAGAAAAGGCACCTTTAGCTCTCCTTTTGCCTCAAATCAAGCCTGAACAGAAATCACATGAAATATATTTTAGCAGCTTTGCATGTTTGTGGAGAATTCTCTCTGCATGCTTCACAAGGGATGCAATCATGTTTAAAGTCTGTTTATTTATATTTTATGATGCATAATTTATGTAATATGATAACCTGAAGGTATTTTTATGACATTTAATTTAGGCAATTTGATAGCCTAAAGGTTAATGTTGAAAGTCAGGCATGAAGAAAACTCCCAGCAATTTAGCACTCCCTTAGGAACTCTGTAATAAAGCCAGCATGCAAAACAGAAGTATAAAAGTGATATTGCTTGAGTAGGAAGTTAGAGCATTTGGGTTTACACCTAAGGGTGTTTAATATCATAAGCTTATTGGCAGGGATTGGGGTTCAGGAAGGTCTGTCAATAGTGTTCTCTCAGTCACTCACTGCTGAATCTGAAATGAGGCACTTTTTATTTATCCCCTCCCCTTATTTAAATATTCCAGATTAACATCATTTTAGGCAAAGCCTCCTAGAGTAATGCTTTTTCTTGGCTGAAACTCCAAATGGAACATTTACTATGAATGGTAACTGCATGCCTGGCATTTTATTCTGAAAGAAACTCAGGGTTTCATTCCCTCTGGCAATCTACGGAGAATTAGGGAAAATTCAGAAGGTGAATAAACATTTCCAGGAAAGAATACTGAATAGTAATTTTAGGGGGTCTCATCTATTGGGTTTAGAGAGTGGGATCTCATGAGATTTTGAAAAATCATACAATTAAGTGGGTAAAAAATCTCTTTTAGGCTATAATTCCACACTTGAGATGACACATAGCCAGTCCATCATGATGTCATCTAACTCTCCAGTCCTCCCTCCTTTTCCTTATGTATCAAACTTAACTATGTTGTTAGTTATTTTCTGAAAGTACCATACACTCTTTTTCACAGCCATGCCTTTGTCTTTAGAACCATTGCTAGGAATGCACAGCTCCTTTTTAAATTGGCTGACCCTGAATAAGCCTCTACAATTCAGCCAACTTGTCAATATCCCTAAAAGGCATTTCTTGTTTGATATTCCTCCATTTTCCTGGGTTAAAAGAACTATTTATTCTCCTTCCTCCCATAGAAATGTGTTCCTACTTATTTTTTAACATATATTATTGTGTTGTGATTACTTGTTTCCTTGCTTATCCTTCACTTCCAAATAAAATAGTACATAATACATAGCCCTTTAAACACAGGGATGATTCTACTTCTGGTTGCGTTCTTAACTGATAACTCCTAGTGCAGTGTGTGGTACATATAGATGCTTAACAATTTTCCTAATGAAATTATAAATAAAGAATTAAGAATTTTAAATTTCTAATTCTTTGTAGGTGCAGTCAAATATTGTCAAATCAATTACATTAGTCATGACAATAAATTATATCATGCAACTGTCATGCAACATGTCAATCAGGACAATTTATTGGTCTCTGAAAAATAGCCCTTTGGATTATGTGCTAAAAATCTTAGCAGATTATTCTGGCCTTTAAAGCACTTGTACTATATTTGGAAGTAGCCAACACATATTTAACTAAAATATAGCAGTAGAGATTTACTGTTTCCTAAATTGTACTGTGGTAGGCAGAAAATAAACTATTAATATATGTGACATAGGCCTTACCCTTAAGAATTTAACATTCTAGTCTAGGATATAAACAAGATACAAAGAATTAAAATATTTTTCAAGAAGTATAAACCTTATGCTAAAGGATCAACTCTAATGACAAAGAGAGAGCTCATATTTTTCCTTGATTCCTCTAGCTTCAAACCTGATGATTTGATTGGTAGTTCAATTTCTTTCTAGACAAAACATTTGCAGATATAATCGATTTTCTGTGTTCTCTTCCATACTTGGAAGAACACATTAAGGTTGTGTCAACCATAAACTGGAACTTGCTATGGTCACTTGCCATCTGCTTCAACAGGGATTAAGTCATGTGCTGCTGTAGCTGCTGACCTCCAACACCTCCTAATGGAGTTCAGGGCAGAGAGCAGAAATGAGGCAGTCTATGTCATAAGGTCACAGGACTGAAGTGACTTAGCACATAGCACATGTGGCAGAACAGGTCTTCAGGTAGTTAGATATTCTCACGAGCTGATTTTATGAGTTCAATTTTTCTGTCTTTTTATTTCTAGAAAAACACTAAGACCCTTCATGGTGATGACAATTTCTCATGAATAGCAGAAGCTTCCCCTTCAAAAGGGGGAAATGACTGAAACGGATAAACATGGAACTTTCAGGAGTGACGAAAATGTTCTATATTACAACTGAGGTGTTGAACGTTTTTCATAGCTATTTGAGTATTAAACATAAGATCTGTTCATTTCACTAAATCAATTTTACCTTTAAGGAAAAATAAACAAAGGTATGGCAGCAATATTTATATTATAGAAATGACCATAAACTTGATGTAATTCAGGTGTTCATAACAGTAAAATCAATAAACTGAAATATACTTATTCAACATATATTCATATAAAACAAGAGTCAATAAATTATATCTCCAAACTCTAGGGATGAATGAATCTTTATAAGGATGAATAAAAAAAGCCAGAAATAAAATAAAATATGTTATTGATAAAATTTTATTATGTCAAAAAGATAAGGTGTGTTTTCTTTATGGAAATTTAATGAAGTGTGTATACTAATATTTTGAATAATTTTCTGTATGCTAGTTATCCTTCAAAATCAGTTTACTTTGAAAAAAGAACAATAAGTGTTTATTTTCTAACTTAAAGAGCAATGACATAGTAGTAAATAAGGTCATAAAACTTAATTAACTTTACAAAAGCCAAATAAGATTCACTGAAGAAACAGAAAATTGTGGCTTACCATTTAAAAACATAATAATGCATGGTGGAGGAGTAGGTAGACATGGAGTACATCTCTCTCTATGAATACATCAGGAATACACCTTTAGACACTGAAGTGCATGCAAAACACCAGTTGAGAGTGGACAGGAGTACCTGACCAGTGGAAAAGAATACATAGAACCATGCAAAACTTGGTAAGATGAATGAACTAGGGGGAAAAACAGGAGTGTTGGTAGGACTGGACCTGCACTCTGCAGATGGGGGAACTAAAGCAGGGGTCTGATCCCCCACATCGGGGCAATTATCTGAGTCAGAGGAGAAACAAATAAGGCTGACAGTGAAACAGCTGATCTGTGGTAGCCTAAATGGAATGAGAATCAGACAGTCCTTGCTGCAGCCATACATGCCTCAGATAGGGACGCAGGTCCCCTGGAAGGCACAGCATCTAGGAGCTGGAGTTCAGGTATTGTGGAGCAATCCTAGGGCAAGGACTGCTGTTGATTGCAGAGAGACAGATTGAGGGGATGAGAGGGAAGAGATCGTGGTGGGAGATGCTGGTGGAGGAAAGCCATGCAACCCTGGAAGCAAGGTGATACTGCTGAGTCACATGCAGAGGGCGGAGCCATCACCGTAGCTGAGTCACACACAGAGGGCAGAGCCATCACCATAGCCTCTCTCTTTCCACATGCCGGCATCAGCAGCTGAACAATAGAGAGGCTGGCCCATCAAATGCCTGACACACTGAACTATAAGGACCCCACCCAGGGTACTCCTTTAAGTGACTGATGCACCAGTCTACAGAGTAGGACCCTAGCCAGGGAGGCCCTCTATGTGCCTGAGGTGCTGAATGACAGAGAAGGACCCCAGGCATGGAAGCCCCGTAAGTGCCTGAATGGGCAGAGCTATGGAGAAAAACTGGCCAAAGAGGCCTTCTGACTGCCAGCTACAAGAGTTTCAAAAAAAGACCCTGATAGGAACATAACTCCTGCCACAGAGGCAGTCCATGTCCTCCTTCACACTTGGTGCTGCCAGGGTCCCCAGAGGCCAAGCAGCTGTGCAACCTTCATGTCCAACTCTCACTGGAGCAGAGCTGCCACCTGGGAAACCCAAGTCCTCCAGGGAAGCCTCAGGAGCAAACCGCAGTGGATGACCCACATGCAGAGGTGGAAATAGAATCACAGTTGAAACCCAGGGGCAGCGTGGTTAAGGAAGAAGACCCAAAACCTTCCCATCAGCTGTACAAGATGCAGATTAAATCCACATGATCAACTAGGCAGATTCTGTGTCTATGGGGTATATAAAAGGTCATTGAGAGCTCTCACAAAAAAAAAAAAACAAAACAAAACAAAAACGGACTAGTTCTGATAGCTGTGGACATTGAAGGCAAGAACACACAGGAGCAGAACCAGATTAGAATCTGAACTGCCTCCACAGCAGGTCCAGGTATCAGCATAGTGTAGGAGGGCATCCGAGGGCTGTGAGGTGGACTGTGACTCTCAGTGAGGGAAAGGACTCTGACAGCAGTGACTCGAAAAAAAAAAAAAATTATATATATATATATATATATATATATATATATATATATATATATTATCCTTATGTTTTGACTTGTTATGTAGATTCTTTTGGATTTTTTCTTTTTTCCCCCCTTTGCTGTAGTTGTTGATTTTATTAACACTATGAAATCCAATTAAGCTTTTGAGCTTTTTTTTTTTTCCTGTCACATATTTTATTGTTGTTATAAACCTTTGCATCTACATTAGGTTTTTTTCAGTTCTGTGGAGTTTTCCTTTTTTTCTTTCTTTTCTCTTTTTTCAATTTTAATGTTTTAAACCCATTATTATTTTTTCTACATGTATTCCTTTGTTTGCTTTCCCTACTGTTCTTTTCCCCTTGAAGTTAATCTTTAATGTATATAAATATTTTATTTAACTTTATTTAACTCCGCTTATCTATTCTTTCTTTTCTTTCTCTCCTTTCCTTTCAACATATTTGTTAGTTTTCTTTTCATTTCTTTATTCCCCAATCTGCACCTTGCTTTAGTTTTGTTTTCCATTTTGTGCTTTAGTTAGTTTTGTTCTTAACCACTAAACATAATTTTTGATTTCCTTTGTTTGCTGGATCAATCTATTGTACTTTATTTTTGTGCTTTATTTTTGTTGGGTTCTTTTAATTTTGCCTATGGATGTATATGTATATGTGTATATTCAATCACAATTTTTATTGCTGTAAACCTCTGCCTCTACATTGGGCTTCTGAGGAGCTTTTCCTTTTATTTTTTTCTTTTTTCTACTTTTCTCTTTTTTATTATTTTTATTTTTTAACATTATATTTTGTCTACATTTATTCCTTTGTTTGCCTTTCCTACTGTTCTTCTCCCTTGCAGTTAATCTTTAATGTATATAAATCTTCTTCATCTACCTCTATTTAACTTTACATATCTATTCTTTCTTTTCTTTATTTCCTTTCCTATCAACATATTTGTTAGTTTTGTTTTCATTGCTTTATTCCCCACTTGGCAACTTGCTTTAATTTTGTTTTCCAGTTTGTATTTTAGTTAGTCTTGTTCGTAACTGGTAAATATAATTTTTGATTTATTTTGTTTGCCAGGTCAATCTACTATACTTTATTTTTGTTGGACTGTTTTGATTTTGCTCATGGGTGTATATGTATATGTGTATATTCCATTATTTTACTTATTCTCTGCCTGATTTTGTAACTGCCACTTGTCTGGGGTTCATCTTTGGTTTCTTATTTTTGGATAATGGTTTTAATCTCACCTAATGCCGTAACAAACCACTTGTGGAACCTTTGTGGCTGACCAGAGATCATGCTCTGAGCCTTTGGAGTGGGAACACTGACTCCAAGACCCTAGACTACCAAAGAACTAACCCTAGGGAGTATCAAATAGTGAGAACTCATACAAACAAAACCACTTGAATACAAGACCAAGCATCACCAAACCACCAGTAGCACCCTGTGCAGGATGCCTCATCTAAACAACAAACAAACAAAAATACAAACCCAATCATCAGCAGACAGGATTACCACTTCACTGAGCCTTGCCCATCAGAGGAAAAACAAACAAACAAAGAACTCAGCACTAATTTCACTCAATATGAAGCTTACACAAACCACTGTATCACATTAGAAGGGCAGAAACCAAAAGGAAGAAATGATTCAACCTTCTTCAAAGAAAGAATTTAACTATCCTTGAAGCCTGGGGAAAGGAGACCTCAAACACAATAAGTTAAAAAGAAATTAATAATAAAGAAGGAAATACTACACAAATGAAAGAACAAACTAGAAACACAAAAGTCCAAATGAATGAAGAGGAAATAGGCAAGCTACCTGAAAAGGAATTCAGAATAATGACAGTAAAGATGATCAAAAACCTTGAAAACAGAATGGAGAAAATACAAAAATTAATTAAGACAGACCTAGAAGAATTAAAGAATAAACATGCAGAGACAAATGCCACAAATACTGAAATTAAAAATACTCCATAAGGAATCAGTAGCAGAATATCAGAAGCAGAAGAATGAATCAGAGTTGGAAGACAAAATGGTGGAAATAACTTCTGAAGAGCAAAGTAAAAAAAGAAAAAGAATAAAAAGAAGAGAACTGAGGATAGTCTCAGAGACCTCTGGGATCAAATGCACCAACATTTGAATTATAGGGGACCCAGAAGAAGAGAAAAAGAAAAATTTTGAAGAGATTATAAATGAAAATTTCTGCTACATGGAAAAGGAAATAGTCAATCAAGTCCAAGAGGCACAAGAGTTCCATACAGGATAAACCCAAGGAGAAACATACCAAGACACACAGTAATCAAACTAACAAAGACTAAACAGAAAGAAAGACTATTAAAAGCAGCAAGGGAAAAGCAACAAGTACCATACAAGGGAAACCCCATACACTTAACAGCTGATCTTTCAGCAGAAACTCTTCAGGCCAGAGGGAATGACAGGATATATTTGAAGTACTTAAAGGGAAACAAACAAACAAACAAACAAAACAAACTATAACCAAGATTACTGTACCCATCAGGGATCTCATTCAAAATTGATGGAGAAATAAAAAGTTTTTCAGACAAGCAAAAGTTAAGCGAATTCTACACCAGCAAATCAGCTTTACAACAAATGAAAAGAACTTATATAGTCAAGAAATACAAGAGAAGAAAAATGATCTACAAAATCAACCCCAAATAATTAAGAAAATGGCAATAGGAACACATATATCAATAATTACTTTAAATATAAATGGATTAAATGCTGCACCCAAAAGACTCAGACTGGCTGAATGGATGCAAATGCAAGACCCATATATACCCTATCTACAAGAAACCCACTTCAGACCTCAAGACACATATAGACTGAAAGTGAGAGGATAGAAAAATGTATTCCATGCAAATGGGAAGCAAAAAAAAAAGCTCAAGTAGCAATCCTCATACCAGACAAAATAGACTTTAAGATAAAGATTATTACAAGAAATTAGGAAGGTCACTACATAATGATCAAGGGATCAAACTTAAAGGAAGACATAACAATTGTAAATATCTATGCACCCAACATAGGAGCACTTCAATACATAAGACAAACACTAACAGACATTAAAGGAGAAATTGACAGTAGCACAATAATAGTAGGAGAGTTTAACACCACACTCACACCAATGGATGGATCATCAAAAGAGAAAATGAATAAGGAAACACATCCTAAGTGATACATTAGATGAGATGGATCTCATTGATATCTTCAGGACATTCCATCCAAATGCAGAAGAATACACTTTCTTCTCAAGTGCACATGGAACATTCTCCAAGATAGATTACATATTGGGTCACAAATCAAACCTCAGTGAATTTAGGAAAAATGAAATCATATCAAGCATTTTCTCTGACCACAATGGTATGAAATGACCCAGAAGGATGGTACAGGGAGGAAGGGGGGTTCAAGATGGGGAACATGTGTATACATGTGGTGGATACATGTTTATGTATGGCAAAACCAATACAATATTGTAAAGTAATTAACCTCCAATTAAAATAAATAAATTTATATTTAAAAAAAGGATAAAAAATTAGACACACAAACATATGGAGATTAAATGACATATTTCTAAATAACCAACAGGTTACTGAAAATATCAAAAGGGAAATAAAAAAAAAATTCTAGAAACAACTGACAATGAAAACACAACAGCTTGAAACCTATGGGATGTATCAAAAGCAGTTATAAGTGGAAAGTTTATAGCAATACAATCCTACCTCAAGAAAGAAGAAAAACATTGAACAGACAACCCAACTGTGCACCTAAAACAAATGAAAAAAGAAGAAGAAGAAAAACAACAACAACAAAAATAAAACTGTTAGAAGAAAGAAAATCATAAAGATCTGAGCAGAAATAAATAAAAAAGAAATGAAACAAATAATAGTAAAAATAAATAAAACTAAAAGGTGGTTCTTTGAGAAGATAGACAAAATTGACAAATCTTTGGCCATATTCATCAAGAAAAAAAGAGAAAGGAATCAAATCAACCAAATTAGAAATGAGAAAGGAGAGGTTGCAACAGACAATACAGAAATACAAAGGATTATAAGAGACTGTTATAAACAACTATATGGCAATAAAGTGGATAACCTAGAAGAAATGGACAGATTCTTAGAAATGTTCAATCTTCCAAGACTGAACCAGGAAGAAATAGAAATTATGAACAACCCAATTACAAACACTGCAATTGAAGCTGATCACAAATCTCCCAAAGAACAAAAGTCCAGGACCAGGTGGCTTCACAGAATTCTATCAAACATTTAGAGAAGAGCTAATGCCTATCTTTCTGAAACTCTTTCAAAAAATTGGAGAGGAAGGAATACTTCCAAACACATTCTACGAGGCCACCATCACCCTGATATTAAAACCAGACAAAGACAACACACAAAAAGAAAATTACAGGCCAATATCACCAATGAACATTGATGCAAAAATCCTCAAAAATTTTAGCACAGAATTCAACAACACATCTAAAAGCTCATACATCATGATCAAGTTGGGTTTATTCCAGGTATGCAAGGATTCCTGAATATATGCAAATGAATGAATGCAATACACCTCATTAAAAAATTGAGAGATAAAAACCATATGATCAATTTAATAGATGCAGAAAAAAACCTTTGACAAAATTAAGCACCCATTTATGATTAAAACTCTTCAAAAAATGCACATAGAAAGAACCTACTTCAATATAGTAAAGGCCATATATGATAAGGCTACAGCAAACTTTTTCTGGTGTTTTGACTATGCCAAAGCCTTTGACTGTGTGGATCACAATAAACTGGAAAATTCTGAAAGAGATGAGAATACCAGACCACCTGACCTGCCTTTTGAGAAACCTGTATGCAGGTCAGGAAGCAACAGTTAGAACTGGACATGGAATAATAGACTGGTTCCAAATAGGAAAAGGAGTACATCAAGGCTGTATACTGTCACCCTGCTTATTTAACTTATATGCAGTGTACATCATGAAAAATGCTGGCCTGGATGATGCACAAGCTGGAATCAAGATTACTAGGGGAAATATCAATAACCTCAGATATTGCAGATGACACCAGCCCTATGGCAGAAAGTGAAGAAGAACTAAAGAGCCTCTTTAGCTATATGTAAAAGAATGAAATTAGAACACTTCCTAACACCATGCACAAAGATAAACTCAAAATGAATTAAATACCTAAATATAAGACCCCAAACTGTAAAACTCTTAGAGGAAAATATAAGCAGAACACTCTACATAAATCAAAGCAAGATCCTTCATGACCCTCTTTCTAGAGTATTGGAAATAAAGTAGAAGTAAACAAATGGGACTTGATTAAGCTTAAAAGCTTTTGCACAGCAAAGAAAACTATAAGCAAGGTGAAAAAACAACCCTCAGAATGGGAGAAAATAATAGCAAAGTAAACAATTGACAAAGTATTAATTTCAAAAATACATAAGCGGCTCATACAACTCAATACAAAAAAACAAACAACAGGATAAAAAAGTGAGAAAAAGACCTAAACAGATATTTCTCCAAAGAAGATATACAGATGGCTAATAAACACACAAAATATCCACAACACAACTCATTATTAGAGAAATAATATTCAAATAAATCAAAATTACAATGAGATATCACTTTACACTGGTCAGAATAGCCATCATCAAAAAGTCGACAAACAATAAATGCTGAAGAGGGTGTGGAGAAAAGGGGATGCTCTTGTACTGTTGGTGGGAATGTAAATTGATAGAGCCACTATGGAAGACATTATGGAGATCCCTTAAGAAAACTAGAAAACTAGAAATAAAATCACCATATGACCCAGGAACCTCACTCTTAGTCATATACCCTGATGAAACCAAAACTGAAAAAGACACATATATCCCATTGTTCATTGCAGCACTATTTACAATAGCTAGAACATGGAAGCAACCTAGGTGTCCATCGACAGATGAATGGATAAAAAAGTTGTGGTACATACACAATGGAATTACTCAGCTATAAAAAGGAACACATTTGAATCAGTTCTAATGAGGTGGATGAATCTAGAACCTATTACACAGAGTGGAGTAAGTCAGAAAGAGAAAAATATCATATTCAAAGGGGTATGTATGGAATGTAGAAAAAAGGTACTGAAGAATTTATTTACAGGGTAGCAATGGAGAGACAGATAGAGAATAGACTTATGGACATGGGGAGAGGTAAGGAGAGGATGAAATGTATAGAAAGAGTAACATGGAAACTTACATTACCTTATGTAAAATAGATAACCAATGAGAATTTGCTGTATGTCTCAGGAAATTCAAACAGGGGCTCTGTATCAACCTAGATGAGTGAGATGGGGATGGAAATGGGAGAGAGGGTCAAAAAGGATGGAATATATGTATACCTAAGGCTGATTCATGTTGAGGTTTGACAGAAAACAACAAAATTCTTTAAAGAAATTATCTTTTCAATAAATAATTTTTTAAAAAAATTAATGTAAAACCTCATTACCATACTTAGAAGGAATATTTATGCAAATATCTCAATGGGGAAATAAAAAATAATTCAGTAAGAATCAACACCCTGTTACAGTAAAAATGATCTTTATCTAGGTAGGAAGGGAAAAGAATAAGTTAAGTCTATTTATTTAAGTTATATGCAGAGTACATCATGAGAAACACTGGACTGGAAGAAACATAAGCTGGAGTCAAGATTGTTGGGAGAAATATCAACAACCTCAGATATGCAGATGACACCACCCTTATGGCAGAAAGTGAAGAGGAACTCAAAAGCCTGTTGATGAAAATAAAAGAGGAGAGTGAAAAAGTTGGCTTAAAGCTCAACATTCAGAAAGCGAAGATCAAGGCATCCGGTCCCATCACTCCATGGGAAATAGATGGGAAAACAGTGGAAACAGTGGAAACACTGTCAGACTTTTTTTTTTTTTTTTTTTTTTTTGGCTCCAAAATCACTGCAGATGGTGACTGCAGCCATGAAATTAAAAGATGCTTACTCCTTGGAAGAAAAGTTATGACCAACCTAAATAGCATATTCAAAAGCAGAGACATTACTTTGCCGACTAAGGTCCGTCTAGTCAAGGCTATGGGTTTTCCTGTGGTCATGTATGGATGTGAGAGTTGGACTGTGAAGAAGGCTGAGTACCAAAGAATTGATGCTTTTGCACTGTGGTGTTGGAGGAGACTCTTGAGAGTCCCTTGGACTGTAAGGAGATCCAACCAGTCCATTCTGAGGGAAATCAGCCCTGGGATTTCTTTGGAAAGAATGATGCTAAAGCTGAAGCTCTAGTACTTTGGCCACCTCATGCTAAGAGTTGACTCATTGGAAAAGACTTTGATGCTGGGAGGGATTGGGGGCAGGAGAGGAAGGGGACGACCGAGGATGAGATGGCTGGATGGCATCACTGACTCGATGAATAGGAGTCTGAGTGAACTCCGGGAGTTGGTGATGGACAGGGAGGCTTGGCATGCTGCGATTCATGGGGATGCAAAGGGTCAGACACGACTGAGTGACTGAACTGAACTGAACTGGACTTTGAATGTTCATTAAGAAAGTAAACAAGGAAAAACAATAGACATAAAAATGGAAATGAAGAAGCTATAATACTTTATGTGCAGATAATATCATTATTTACATTAAAAATATGATAGAATTTATAATACATTCGAACTAATCAAGGAGTTCATCAAGGTTGCTATATAAAATCCATGTATAAAAAGTAACATCAGTGCTCGCTTCGGCAGCACATATACTAAAATTGGAACGATACAGAGAAGATTAGCATGGCCCCTGCGCAAGGATGACACGCAAATTCGTGAAGCGTTCCATATTTTTTCTGTAACTTGCAGCCAAATGCCTTTATAAATGACACATTTATTTACTCATTGCTTTATTCCTTTATCAAGTAGATATCAAGTGTCCCCTTTAAGGTAGTCATTCCAATACTGGGAAGACACAAATAAGCAAGATTAAGTGCCTGGGGAAACATTATAGTAAAGAAGCGGAAAACACACACACACACACACACACACACACACACACAAAGTAACATCATATTTATACAATGAAAATAAAATTCATTTTAAAAAGATAAATTGTTCAGAATAGAAACAAAACTTTAGTATTTTAAATAAATCAAAAAGATAGAAACAAGATGTTCTTAGAGATGATGATACAACCTATTGAAAAAATAAAGTACCTATATAAATGAAACAGTAAGGAATGTGTACGAATTGGAAGGCTCAGTGTTACAAATATGTCAGTTAATCTACAAATCCAGTGGCATCTCTATTAAAATCCTAATAGCAATGATGCAGTGAAAATAAGAAATTGACCTTCTCATTCATATGAAAAATTAAAGGCTTAATAATTGACATGATAAGTTTGAAGCTGAAGACTATTTATTGATGATATATGCTATCAGGCATTTTAAACCTACAGTAATTAAAGCAGTGCTGCATTTGATACAGGGAAAACCTTTAGATAGATGGATTCACACATAAATGGGAGCTTGGTATATGATAGAACTATATATCAAATCAGCAACTTAAATTTTTATTCTTCAATAGACTAAGCCCTGTAGATGGTGCTACATTTAGGAAAAGTAATAAAATAAGATTTGTACTTGGTGAAGATGCTGTCATTACTCGGCGCAAATCCCCTAGGATCTCTTTCGTCATTTCTGTACATTCCTCCTGAGTGCCTGTGTACTTTTGTTTCTATGACTACGCTAGGTGCACTGATCTTGGCCTCTGAAGCTGCATTGCCTTTTTCACCTCCTCCCGCAACTACTAAAATTATACCTCTGGCCTTTTATCCTTTGAGACAAAAGCAAAAACAAAAACAAGTGTGCTTAAAATCATACCTACTAAGAGGATTTCTCTTCACTACTGTCCTTTGTTTGTTGTTGAGTCATTAAGTTGTATCTGACTCTTTGCGACTCCATGGATTACAGCATGCCAGACTTCTCTGTCCTTCACTATCTTCTGGAGTTTGCTCAAATTCATGTTCATTGTGTCAATAATGCCATCCAACAATCTTATCCTCCACCATTCGCTTCTCCTTCTGTCCTCAATCTTACCCAACATCAGGGTCTTTCCAATGTGTCAGCTCTTCACATCAGGTGACCAAAGTATTAGAGCTTCAGCTTCAGCACCAGCCCTTCCAGTGAATATTCAGGTTTGATTTCCTTTAGGATTGCCTGTAATGATCTCCTTGCTGTCCATGGGACTCAGAGTTCTCTAGCACCACAGTTGGAAAGTATCAGTTCTTTGGTGCTCAGCCTTGTTTATGGTCCAACTCTCACCTCAGCACATGACTACTGGAAAAATAAAAAAACAAAAACAAAAACATAGCTGTGACTATATGAACTTTTGTCCTCTAGGGATGTCCAAGAAAGGGGCAATACTTTGGAGACGTTTCTGCCTATCCTGCAGTGCATGGGTGCTAAGTCACTTCAGTCATGTCCAACTGTTTGCAACCCTATGGACTGTAGTCTGTCAGTCACCTCTGTCCATGGGATTCTCCAGGTGAGAATACTGGAGGAACCATCTGCAAATAAAACCAAAGTTTTCTCTTTCTCTGTCACCAGATTATAGGAAACTCCTCATGAGTTCAAACTGTTCATGAGGGCAAGCTGGAGAGAGAAGACAAGGGGAAATTGTGCCACTTTCCTGTAATTGAACAGGTATCTCAATGCTTGTTCAAGTTGTGTTGGAGTACTCATGTACATGCCCATCTTAATAGTTTGGTGATTCATATAAGACCCTGTTCATGATGGGTAGCTCAGATAACATGATTACTTGGTGGTACATGGTTAAGTGTTCAGTCCTACAAAGGCTTAGTAGAAATTCAAGAGCTTTTTGGGAAAAAGGAGAGTAGTTATCCACAGAGTATGTCAAGGCTTTACCCCAAAATCCTGCTGCAGAAAACTATCTGTATCTGCCATTGACATTTCAAATGCCATATGGCCATACAATCTGCTGGATGATATTACCCAAGTGGACACCATCTCTATCAGTTATCAAGTGGGCCACACTCAAAAATAGCAGCTTTTTGTTTGTTTGTTTGTTTGTTTTTTGGTCTTGCAGTATGGGGGATCTTAGTTCTCTGTCCAGGGATGGAACCCATGTCTCCTGCAGTAGAAGCGCAGAATCCTGGCAAATGGCTGCCAGGGAAGTTCCAGTATCAACTTTATTGAGTTACTTGGTAGATGGGCTGGAGTCTTATACTCAAATGAGAAATACTTTTCCTCTAAAACCTCAAGAGTTCCACTAGACATCATGCCTTGTTTGGCTTTCAGGAGGAGCCAGTTGCAACAACTTAACCTTCACCTTAGAAGAAATACCTTGGCATGCCATATATCACTGGATTCTCAGAAGTTTCACTGAGCTGGAAGGCCCCTGAATTTTAGTGGATTTATTCCCCACTTTCTGAGAATCAAATATCTTACCACTGTGTTTAAAAGTGTCACTGCCTTTTGCTCACGAGGTCATTCAGCGTAATACCGATGAGGTGATGGGGCAGAATGATATCTTGTGGAAGGAAAAGGAAATCAAACTTTTGTGGACTGTGTTATTACTGAGGTCTCATGAGTTGATATACTGTAAGGTAAAAAGTTTGAGAGCTAAGGAGAAAAGATACTACTGAAAGAGATTAAAAAAAAAAAGTTGCAGAATGTTAACATTTATACAGGGCAGGGAAAATAAGGTTGAATTACTGAAGGGGAAGAGCATGAGATATTAAAGAAACAGAAGGAAACTTAAGAGAATGCTGCCTTATAAAATGTAGGAGTGTAAAAATATCAACAAAGAGGTATAAACAAGTACTTTGGTGTTTGAAGGGGGCTGTTAGTGGGAGAGTGGGGGATGGTGAGGTGTCTTGTGACCAGTAGAAGGTCTCAAAAAATTTGAGAGTTAATTGGTGAAAAAAAAAAACAACAAAGTTTTTAACACAAATAACCTAGATAGCATGTTAAAAAGTGGAGACATTACTTTGCCAGCAAAGATCCATCTAGTCGAGGTTATGGTTTTTCCAGTAGTCATGTATGGATATGAAAGTTGGACTATAAAGAAAGCTGAGCATAGAAGAATTGATGTTTTTGAAGTGTGGTGATGGAGAAGACTTTCGAGAGTCCCTTGGATGGCAAGAGGATCCAACCAGTCCATCCTAAAGGAGATAAGTCCTGAGTGTTCATTGGAAAGACTAATATTGAAGCTGAAACTCCAATACTTTGGCCACCTGATGCAAAGAACTGACTCATTTGAAAAGACATTGATGCTGGAAAAGATTAAAGGTGGGAGGAGAGGGGGATGACAGAGAATGAGATGGTTAGATGGCATCACCAACTCAATGGACATGAATTTGGGTAAACTCCAGGAGTTGGTGATGGACAGGCAAGCCTGGCGTGCTGCAGTCCACTGGGGTCCAAAGAGTCAGACAAGACTCAGAGGCTGAATTGAACTGAACTGAATCTTGATTTTAATTTCCAAGACTCTCAGTCTCTGATTTTTCATAACAGATTATTTTTCTACCGTTTTAAAGATTTCATTTTACTATCTGTAGTTAGCCTTTTGAACTTTTCTGAAGGAACTAATTGATATTTTTAAGTTAGGGTTAGTGTTCTTATGCTCCATGGATTTTCTTTTTCTTTCCTGTTATGTTTATCTGTCCTGTTGTTTCAGTTATGATTTTCCATATCTGCATGTTTCTATAGTTCTATGATAAAAAATAAATGTTTTTAATAGTTTGGAACATAATATTTTATATTAAAGCACATACATATGATTTGTATCTCCTTCATTAGAAAAATTACTCTGAAACTACATTTTAATTATATTAACTAAGGAATATTTTAGTTACCCAAAATCTGTGGAAGCAGCTCTTTGCAGGAAATGACCCTCAGCAGGAAACTCCTTTTCTTGTCACTTTAAGCAAAGATACACTGTAACTCACTTAGATCAGGCACCCTCCTGGGCTACTCATCTCTAGCCCTAGCACACCTTTTAAATCTTTTAATCACACAATACTTTGCCTAACCTATTGGTTATTTCTATAGATCAAAGGAGGAGAAATGAAAAAAAAAATTAACAAATGATCAGATCTCTTCCCTAGCTTTCCCTTCAGAACAAACTGTGCACAGAGAATAAGATAGGATCTAAAGAAAGATAACAAGAAGTCAACAAACCTGCATGCAGTGGGAGATGGTGATGATTCTGACTCCTTATCTTAATGATTGACTAAGTGACATCTCTTTTTCCCTTTAAAAAATTTTAATGGCTGAGTAGAATCTTTGAAGATGGTTTTTTGGGGACACCTAATACCAACTCCTTAGATTAGCAGCATTGTGATTAAAAGCAGCTTTTCTTTTTCTCCAGTATTGATTTTCGAGCAGTGAGCAGCCTGTCCCGTGTTCTGTAACAACTGGAGTCTTAAGCTACAGGGAGAAATAGGATTGTTTTGGCTCACACATCAACTGAAAACAAAACAAAAAATCTTAACTCCTTTAAAAATATCAGTGACTCAAGAGCAATCCTAATTTTTACCTTTGCTTTCTCTCAAATCATTATTATTACAAATAATCATTTTATTACAGGAATTTCCTTTGTTTCCCTGCCTCAGTCATTCTCCTCTGTTTTCCTTTTATGGATCAAAATAATCTTATTTTTAGGCCCTGAAGCATGTGGCTCCTCTATTTTTACTTCATAAAGCCCAGTCTTAACAGGGGCTAGAATGAACTTTCAAGCATTGTAGGAGTTAGAAATGTGTTTTTGTCCCAAATCCCCTAAGCAATCTTTGTCTGTATGTAGTCAGATTAAGTAACTCTTAATTCTTTCCACTTTAAAATGTTTCTTTGAATTGTACCCCACAGAGAACCACCTGCATTAATTATTAATAATCATTATTTGAACAACAACAATAAATACTGGAGAAAGGCCTGTGGTCAAGTAATTTTAGTATTTTCTATAACCTTAAAAATGCTAATGTAGACTGCACAGGCAGGGGATGCATTGTTCACATAGGATTTCCAAAATTTATAAGGCAAGGAAAATAGTTTCATGTCTTCATCCCTTAGCAAATGGGGACAAGTGGTGGTCTTCAAATCTTTTTGTTCTACTACTTCCTAATTTTTTGATAGGTAATGTATTTCCTTTCACAAAGGAAGTTTACACCTAAAATATTTCAACTATAATTATTTGCAAGGAAAAAAAAAAAATCCACACCGTAAAAGCTGACACTGAAAAATAAAAAGGTATTATATCACTTTTTAAAATTCATGTCATAGAGTCTGAATATCATAGTGATTTTCTACCTATACATTTAAAATATACATGAATATACTTATCTTCATTAACTGTTAGAAATTTTAAATATGTTGATGTCTTTGCATTTTTACTTCTGTTTTTCTCTCCACACAGAATTTTATCCTAATATCATGTGTCGAGCCTAAAACTCTTTTATCTCAATACATACAGAATGAATTCACTCACATTCTCAGAAAACTGAAATGATTCTTTATTGCCTAATGAAGGAAATATATATTTTTAGTTTAAAATTAATAATTCTGGGATTGTCTTTCAATATTTTCATCTTGGTTCCATGATACTTTTATTTATTCCACACACTAGCCCAACTAAAAGTTTCAATGAGTGAATTTCCTTGTGTTTTTGTTACTATATCTGTCTATGAAAGCCCTTCCATTTTCCCCTGAAAGTCTAGACCCATTCTTTTAAAATATTCATTTTATTTCTGATTGCTGAAATTCTGTCTGCTTTCAAAATTCCACTCAGATACTTTCATATAGTCACAAAAACTTCCTTAGTCACACTGTAAAATTTGACTGTGAGGAGTCTCATGACACATTACATTCTTCTGCACTTTATCTACATATATTTGTGTCTTATCAGTCCTACCTGGGACAATTACATTTTGCGAAGACATAACACTTAGGCCAGTCAACTTTATATCAATCACAATAGGAGCATCATTATTTTATGTAGTTAAATTAATAAGAATTTCTCAAGATATAGGAAAATAAGTTTTTGACCTTGAGTTCTTAACAGAGGATGAATATTTTATCAATGAGAGGTTGCCACAATAATGCTAACTTTAAATAACAACTAAATATCCCCAAATTATCACAACTTATATTTATTTTTCTCCCTCCTCAGTGTGTAGATTAGTTGGGGTTAGATAATCTAGGCTTGATCCAGAATCTTGGCTCCAGACTACACATCAAATTTTTATGTGCTTCATGTGTCTTACTTGAGATCTGGGCTGAAAGGCAGGGAGTAAACCAGGGTATGTCTTCTCATGGTGATGACAGAGCATGAGAGGGCAAACCCAGCCACACAAGCACATCCCAAGACTCTGCTTGTGTTAAGTCCTGCTAATGCCCTATTGAACAAATTAGGTTACCTGGACTTATAAAGTAAAAGTACTGAGGAATAACACCAGCAGTTGGCAAGGCTGTGAAACTATAACATTACAATGGAGTAATGATTTTAGACCAATAACTCAATCCATCATGGCCATGCCAATAATTGTCCGAGAAGAGATATAAGGAAGATACAAAAACAAATATAACTTGTACTAGGAAAAAACTCTTCATAGACAAGATGACTTTAGGATTGACTTTTTAGGGTGAGTGATTTGCTAGGTATTGTAGAGAGAGGAGCACATTGTAGGAACAAAGGTAACTATTCACAGGCACAGAATGGAGCATTGGGATGAGACACATGGAGAAATGCTTGGTCTTGAAGGCTGGGTGATGCAGCATTTGTGGGAAGGGCTGGAACCAGAGATACACCTTATTTATTGTGAATTTAACAGACACCTCCTTCTTTGACAAGACATTTGACATTTATTTTGTAGATAATACGCTAACAGAATGTATTCAACTTCACTTTTAATGTTTTAAGAATATTATATTGTTGAGCTATATTATTTATTTTATAAATAAATGGTTAGTCCCTCCTTCCCTCCCTCTCTGCCTCCTTCTCTTCCTTTCTTCCATCTCCCCTCCCTTCTTCCTTACCTTCCACTTGAAAAGGCAATTTCCCTAAAATAATGATAGTGTTTCTTTAAGAGATAAGAAAATGTAGTGGAGTGAAAAACTATTTAGATAGAAATTGAAGCAAATTGTAAGATGTAGGAAAGAAAACAGATGCTTGCTGAAGCCACAGAGGCAGACTTGGCTCAACACGCCACATCGAGTCTGGCAGTTTATTTGCCTTTGGAACTACTCCAGGCTGGGCTAGCATGAGCATGATGGAGCCCATGTTCAGGTAGCACGGCTGTTTGAGTGATTCTGCTACAGTGGGGCTCACAGGGCTGCAGCACCAGGCTTGTGGAAATGGAACAGCAAAGGCTGCTGGCTTCAGTTCAGTCCTCTACTGCCACCTGTGTGCTGGCAGTGGCCAACACACAGTCTAGGAAAGAACAGCAAACTCTTCCCTTCCTGGATGCAAGGTCTAGGACTGCACTTGAGAAATAAGAGGGAGGGAGAGGGGCCCTAGATGAGACTGGGTACAAGAGTCTTAGGGAACAAGACTCATTATCTCCTCATATTACAAAACTTTCCTTTGTGAACAAATTGAGGAACTCTTTGATCTAGTGTAAAAGGAAGGAGAGGTGTTACAGGTTGGTCCTGATTTATCCCCAGAAGGAAAACGTCCTGGAGTTTCGGAAGAATTCACACTGTGAACAGACTTGGCGATTATTCAAATAGTTCCATCAGAACAGAAAGGACTGTTTTAGAAATGAAAAGTGCAGGCTCTTACCTGGCTCATTAACTCTAAATGTGTATCTATGCCATGTGCAGAATGGATAACAGAAAAGGATCACAGACAGCTTCAGTCATTTGGACATATCAAGTAGCCTGGGCTTGGGAACTATAGGATAAAAATCAAAGTCCTTTAAAAAAGTTTTGGTTTGTAAATTGAATTTATCTTTTGAATAGATTAGCTTAACTTAACCCTGTAAAACAAACATGTGTAATTATAGCAACTGTTCTTGAAATTACTCTTCCAGTAAAGTTCCAGTTTCAAACTTTCTGTCTTGTTATCACACATGTCAGATAATATGTTTTGATTTTGAAGTCAGAAAAATATGTTGGATTTACTAAATTAACAAGTCCAACTTTTGAAAAGAATATAGAACCTTTGTATAATGCAGACAAAACAAATGGTCCTGTGCTTATAGGGTTTCAAGAAATAAAGAACTTTGAGTCACAATTCATCACTACAGAATGGCCCATAATAAAAAGTGGCATATATCCAGTCAATTAAAAAGGACTCAACTCACATCCTAATGTATATACTTTAGAGTGATTTCTTATTTGCTTATTTCATTTTTCTAGGTGTCGAATAGCATTCCATCACTGGAGTAAAGGTTAAGAAAAGTGTTTCAAAGGGCTCCTGATGGACAGTCCTGGGGCCTGAAAGTTCCCACTGGACCATGACAGTTCGACATGAGAAGGTGAGTCTGCCATATTGTGATGACTTCTGCTGATTTGTGTATGGCCACCAGGTATACTTGGCCTTGCGCAATCACGCCCAAATTAAGACAATAGGAGTGAAAATAATGCAATAAATAGTTTTTATTTGTTTAATGGTAGCAGTTATAGAATATGTGCTACGAATTCAATCAGCCTGGACTAGAGTACAGACTCTGTCAAATACATACCATTAAATCTTTGACACTCAATTTCTTCATATCTAAAAAAGGCTAATACTAATTGTTAAAACATAGAGTTTTGCCATAAGAACTAAACTGCCCCTTGCAAGTGTCTTTTAGACCCCAAATAAGTAATCAATTAATAAAAAAATATTTTATATGACATAAAATATTGTACAAAAAACAAAAGATCCTAATGGAATTCTGGTACTCTTTTCTAACAGAAGCAGAATACGCATCCATAAAAAAATCAGTGAAGATAAAACTAAAGTAACAAATATACTAGAAAAAATTTCATGAAGTTAGCAGGTTATCTTAACATTGCAGCTAATGCATTGGTGCCACATTACAAAGCATAATTTGTCACTTACAGTTTATGTAATAATGATGTGGTTCTTTACTTTTTCTGGGAATTGCTTTCTTTCTTTCTTTTTTTTTTTTAGTTGGAGTATACTTAATTTACAATATTGTGTTAGTTTCAGGTATACAGCAAAGTGTTTCAGTTATATGTGTGTGTGTATATATACATATACATACATATATACAAAAATATCAGATTCTTTCTCCTTATGTGTTATTATAAAATATTGAGTATAGTTCCCTGTGCTAGATAGATATATAATAATGTGTATATGTGATTTACAGTGCTGGCTCAGAGGTTAAAGCATCTGCCTCTAATGTGGGAGACCCAGGTTCGATCCTTGGGTTGGGAAGATCCCCTGGAGAAGGAAATGGTAACCCACTCCAGTATTTTTGCCTGGAGAATCCCATGGACAGAGGAGCCTGGCAGGCTACAGTCCACAGGGTCACAAAGAGTCGAACACAACTGAGCGACTTCAGTTCATTTCAATGTGCATATGTCGATCCCAAACTCCTAATATATCCCCCTTTTCCTCTTTGGTAACCATAAGTATGTTATCGCTGTCTGCTAGTTTATTTGCTTTGTAAGTAAATTCATCTGTATCTTTTTTTAAAACTCCACATAGATGTGATATTGATATTTGTCTTTATCTGGCTTACTTCACTTTGTATGTTAATCTCTAAATCCATCTATGTTGTTGCAAATGGCATTATTTCATTCTTTTTTATAGCTGAGTAATATTTCATTGTGTATATATGCCACATCTTCTTTATCCATTCATGAGTCAAGACATAGTTCCATGTCTTGGCTATTATAAATAGTGCTGCAGTGAACAAATTTTGTAGAAGTATTGTATCATGAGTCAACAAGTTAAAGTACTTTAAATGAGAAAAATATTACAAATCGAAACTTTCTCAAAAGCAAAAAGTAAGAAAACAGGAGACATCTTAATACTGAAAGTAGGATTTCAGCTAGGCATTGAAGAAATAAAAGCTTTCAATGGCAATAGAAAGAAAAGGAACTTGCAGTCCATAAGTTGTAGATCAGTAGTTCTCAGTCTATGAATGTGTAAAAGTTTTTGACCCCAGAGGATTTTGGCAATGTTGGAGATTTTTTGTTCTCATAACTGGTGAGAAGTAGTAACTGACACTTCCTGGGTCAAGGCCATGGATGTTAATAAACTTTCTGCAATGAAGAAAACAGCCCTCCCCAAAGAAAAATTATTCATGCCCCAATGTTAATACTGGTGAGGTTGAGAAAACTTGCTACAGCCACTAGCATCAAACACATAGAAGTTCAGCCAGAAAATATTGGTGGATTACAAATGCACGAATGGGGAACAGAGACTTCTGTGCACAGTGAGAAAAGAAATTTACTTGTCAAGAAGTGATAAATATTGCTTGGCAATGAAAGACAATCATCATGAATATAATCATGTGGGTATAATTTAGCAAATCACTGTTATGCAATTGTTTATAGCAGACTAAATATAAAGATACAAAATAAATTTAAGTTGATTCACGGCATCTCTGTAACATTTTGTCACTCACAGTGGGTCTCAAACAGTCTTTTTCATCACCCCCATTTCCAGTAAGATTTCATTACTCATTCAGAGTAGGGCACATGAAGGGCTGCAGTTGTATATCCTCTTGGGTTAGACACAGTGGTATTGTTATTTGTTTTATCCAATGGAATGGGAGCACAGTGAGGTGTGCCTGCATGTAAGTGCTGTTATACAATTTCTCATGCACTCTCTCTCTTTTTTTGCCATGTGGCATAAATAGGCATGCTTTCTCAGTGTTTCAGGTATGAGAGAGTGGAGCTTCCTAACACAGCATCATGCCTCATTCTATCTTCCCAGACCATTAAATATATAGGCTATGACATCAGTTATCCCTCTATCTGGATTTGTTGCCACACATTTAAAATGAAGAATTTAAGGTAAATGATTTTTCATATCTTCTTCTGTGCCAACATTCTAAAATGACTATTAACAATGAGAAGTTGATCCTTTTTCCAACTTTCTACTGAAACGCTTGGCTTTACATAGGCATAATATTGGACTGGAGAGAAAATATCAAATAATCAAATAATTTAGAGTATTAGTTTCAGAATACATGTATATTTCCTTGAGATACTGCTGCATTGCAAGTAGGCACATATCATTAGAAAAATAAGAAGATGCAACAGAGTTAACTGCCAAGAAAAACTGAAGTGTTTAGTACTGATATAACTAATCTTGTGTTCTGCAGTTAGTTAGCTGAAGAGCATGTGGATGATTCTTCCACACATGAAGAAAATAATTTCCAGGTAGGCTAGAGGATTCAATCAGGATTTTCCAATTTGTAAAGGATGAATCATAATGTGTATCCTGGCTCCTGAGTGCCAAAGAGCCTTGATTACTTCACAGAATGGTTTGTGTTACTGTCGTAAGTATCTCACCTCAGATTTATTTGCTTTCATTATCTTTTACGCATGCTCATCCTCCTTTCATTTTACTGCACACTCCAGAATGAAAAGACCATGACTGCATTTTCTCTTATCTTGTATTTTTATTAATAGTAACAGTGGTAGTAAGTAGTTTCAACATCATCATTATTAATAAACTATTTATTTTGAGATAATTGTAGGTTTTATACAATTATCGAAATAATGCAGAGAGATCACACGCTCCTTTTAAGAAATTTACCAAGTGATAATTTTTTTTTAATTGGAACATAGTTGTTTTACAGTTCTGTGTTAGCTTCTGCTGTATAAGAATAAGCTATATGTATACAAGACACACAAAGGCATGTGTTCTGTTTGTGGGTTGAGAAGATCCCCTGAAGGAGGAAATGGCAACTCACTCCAGTATTCTTGCCTGAAAAATTCCATGGACAAAGTAGCCTGGAGGGCTATACTAAATGGGGTCGCAAAGAGTCAGACATGACTGAGTGACTGAGCACAGCACAGTAGAGCTCAGACATATATCAGTCCCCTCTCAGACCTCCCTCTTGTCCACCCCATCCTACCCCTCTAAGTCATCGCAAAGCACCTAGCTGAGCTCCTTGTGTTATACAGCAGCTTCCCACTAGTTGTTTTACTCATGATAGCGTACATATTCAATGCCAATCTCCCAATTCATCCTGCCCTCCTCCCTCTCCGTGTCCGCTGTCCCTTTCCTACATCTGCATCTCTACTCCTATCCTGCAAATAGGTTCATCTCTACCATTTTTCTAGATTCCACATACATGCATTACTATATGGTATTTAGTCTTTCAACTTAATGCATTCTGTATGACAGACTCTAGGTCCATCCATATCTCTATAAATGACCCAGTCCTATTCTTATTTGTGACTAATATTTCAGTATACATATGTACCACATCTTCCTTATCCATTCATCTGTCAATGGTAATTTAGGTTTCTTCCATGTCCTGACTACTATAAATAATGATAATGTTGCAGTCAGAATAAAATATTGTTTCACAACCAGAAGACTCCTTCACATAGCCCTTTTATAGCCATACCCACTTCCCTTTCCTGACTGATCTCTTAACTGCTGACAATCACCAATTTCTTCTTCTTTTCCACTATTTGATAAGTTTAAAATGCTATAAAAATGAATAATATGAGATGTGCATTTTGGGATTGGCTCTTTTCACTTGCATAATTCCTTGGATATTTCAAGTTATTAAGTGATTTTTTCTATTTTTGAGTATTATTCATTTTATGGAGGTTGAAGTTTTTGAAATTTCTTTAACTGAAGACTATCTGAACTGTTTCATGTATTTGTATTATGAATAAACCAGCTGTGAACATTTGTGTAGAGGTTTGCTTATGAACATAAAACAAATTTTTATTTCTCTGAAATAAATGACCATATTTTCTATTTCATGTGTTAATTATACATTAGTTTTATAAGATAATGTACCTGAGAGGTTGTACCATTTCACATTTCCATCAATAATGTTAATGATACAATTTCAATGCATAATCATCAACATTTGATATTATAATTATTTTTCATTTTAGCAAACGTGATAACTTTGTAATGATATCTCATGATTATTATAATTTCCATTTCCCTAATGACTAATAATATCAAACATATTTTCATATGCTTATTTTCCACTGAAATGCTCATATATTTTACCTATTTTTCTAAAAAAATGATTTTTTCATTGAGTCTTGATTTTTTATGTATTCTAGATATTAGTCCTTCATTGGGCATGTGGTTTGCAAATCTTTTCTCCCCATCTTTAGTTTTTTTTTTTTTTTAATTCTCTTAACAAGATCTTTTACCAAGCAAAAGGTTTTAACTTAGATTAAGTCTAATTTAATAGCACATGCTTTTGCTGTCAAATTTAATAAATATTTTCCTAGTCTTAAATTTTGAAGATTTTCTCTCATTTTTTTTTCTTTTTCTAAAATTTCATAATTTCCCATTTTAAATTTACGTCCATGATCTGACTCGAGCTAACTTTCACACAGGTAAGATGTTCAACTTGAGGTTTATTTGTTGAAATGGCTGTACTTCCTCTGCTGTATTGCTTTTCCATCTTTGTCAAAAGTCACTTGTTCTAAAATTAGTGGTAATAATTACAAACTCTGTGAATAGAGTAAAATCTCTTAATTATAAACTTTAAAGGATGAATTTATGGTATGTAAATTATATTTCAGTTAAGCTGTTATGCAAAGTTCATATAAAAATTCACTGTGTGAATTAGTGTGGGTGTGTTTCTGAGTTCTTTATTCTGTTACATTAATTTATATGTCCTTATGTCTGCCAGTATCACAATGCCTTAATTACTGAAGCAATAAAATAAGGCTTAATTCTACACGGAGTAAATCTTTCACTTTTTTTTTTTTCCAGAGACATCTTTTTTTTTTAATTTTTTAATTTTTGCTTTATTTTACTTTACAATACTGTATTGGTTTTGCCATACATTGACATGAATCCACCACGGTTGTATACAAGCTCCTAATTCTGAATCCCCCTCCCACCTCCCACCCCATATCATCTCTCTGGATCATCCCAATACACCAGCCCCAAGTATCCTGTATCCTGTATCGAACATAGACTGGCACTTCATTTCTTACATGATAGTATACATGTTTCAATGCCATTCTCCCAAATCATCCCACCCTCTCCCTCTCCCTCTCCCTCACAGTCCAAAAGTCCTTTCTATACATCTGTGTCTCTTTTGCTGTCTCACATACAGGGTCATCATTACCATCTTTCTAAATTCCATATATATGTGTCAGTATACTGTATTGGTGTTTTTCTTTCTGGCTTACTTCACTCTGTATAATTGGCTCAAGTTTCATCCATCTCATTAGAACTGATTCAAATGTATTCTTTTTAATGACTGAGTAATACTCCATTGTGTATATGTACCACAGCTTTCTTATCCATTCATCTGCTGATGGACATCTAGGTTGTTTCCATGTCCTGGCTATTATAAACAGTGCTGCGATGAACATTGGGGTACATGTGTCTCTTTCAATTCTGGTTTCCTCAGTGTGTATGCCCAGCAATGGGATTGTTGGGTCATAAGGCAGATCTACTTGCAATTTTTTAAGGAATCTCCACACTGTTTTTCATAGTGGCTGTACTAGTTTGCATTCCCACCAACAGTGTAAAAGGGTTCCCTTTTCTCCACATCCTCTCTAGCATTTATTGCTTGTAGACTTTTGGATTGCAGCCATTCTGACTGGTGTGAAATGGTACCTCATTGTGGTTTTGCTTTGCATTTTCTGATAATGAGTGATGTTGAGCATCTTTTCATGTGTTTGTTAGCCATCCGTTAAATCTTTCACTTTATTCTTCTTTTTCAAAGTGGCTTTATTTTTCCCATAAATTTTAGAATAAACTTGTTCATGTCTCCAAATCACTTTTGTGGAATATTATTTTGATTGTTTTATTGTGGCATAAACACTGCACATGAAGTATACCCTTTAAACAAATTTTCAAGTTTGCAATCTGTTACCATAGACTATAGGTACAAAGTTTCAAAGTAGATCTCTAGAGTTTAATCATCTCGCTTAACTGAACGAAACTATTCTCATTAATTAGCAACTCCATATTTTAACCTCCCCCTTAGTCCTGACTGCAGCCATGAAATTAAAAGTCGCTTACTCCTTGGAAGAAAAGTTATGACCAACCTAGATAGCATATTCAAAAGCAGAGACATTACTTTGCTGACTAAGGTCTATCTAGTCAAGGCTATGGTTTTTCCAGTAGCCATGTATGGATGTGAGAGTTGGACTGTGAAGGCTGAGCACCAAAGAATTGATGTGTTTGAACTGTGGTGTTGGAGAAGACTCTTGAGAGTCCCTTGGCCTGCAAGGAAATCCAACCAGTCCATTCTGAAGGAGATCAGCCCTGGGATTTCTTTGGAAGGAATGATGCTGAAGCTGAAACTCCAGTCCTTTGGCTACCTCATGCAAAGAGTTGACTCATTGGAAAAGACTTTGCTGCTGGGAGGGATTGGGGCAGGAGGAGAAGGGGATGACAGAGGATGAGATGGCTGGATGGCATCACTGACTCGATGGACATGAGTCTGAGTGAACTCTGGGAGTTGGTGATGTACAGAGAGGCTTGGCGTGCTGCGATTCATGGGGCTGCAAAGAGTTGGACATGACTGAGTGACTGAACTGAACTGAACTGATCTTACTCCTGGCAACCTCCATTCCACTCTTTGATTCTATGAATGTGATGCTTTTATGTACTTTATAAAAGAATCATACAATATTTGTCTACAGTTCCTTACTTATTTTATATAGCATAATATCCTGAAGGTTTACCTGTGTTGTCTCATAATCCAGAATTACTTCTTTTTAAAGGCTTGTGTGTATTAGTCACTCAGGCATGTCCAACACTTTGTGACCCCTTGGACTATAGTTTGCCAGGCTCTTCTCTCCAAGTTATGTCTGACTCATGATCTCATGGAATGTAGCCCACCAAGTTAAGAGGATACATGGGATTTCCCAGGCAAGAATACTGCAGTGGGTTGCCAGTTCCTTCTCCAGAAATCAGATCTTCCTGGACATCCTCCAGGATCTTCCTGACCCAGGGATCAAACCCAGGTATCCCACATTACAAGCAGATTCTTTACCATCTGAATCACTAGGGAAGCCCCTTAAAGGCTTAATAGTGTTTGTTTTTGTTTTTTTTTTTTTTGTATGTATACACCACATTTTCTTTATACAATCATCTGTCTATGGATATTTAATTTGTTTCCACATTTGGGCTATTGTGAATAGGGTTGCAATGAACAAAGGACTGTCAATATCTCCTCAAGTCCCTGGTTTCAATTTGTTTAGATAAATACCCAGAAAGGGATTGCTAGATCATATAATAGTTCAAATTTTAAGTTTTTGAGAAAGCTATATACTATTTTCCATAGCAACTTCACTATTTTGCACTGCAATCAACAGTGTGCAAGGGCTCCAATTTCTCCACATCCTCATCACCACTTGTCTTTTGTGATTGTAATTGTAGTTATTTTAATAATATATATCCTAACAGATATGAGGTGACATCTTATCTAGTTTTGATTCACATTTCCCTGATGATTGGCTATGCTGAAAACTACATATCTTCTTAATGTCTAGGCAAGTCTTTAGCCCTTTTTAAAAATTGCATTAATTGTATTAATAGATTTTAATTGCTTTTGAGTTCCTTAGATGTTCTCCTTTATATATATATATAAAATTTGCATATGTTTCCTCCCATTCTGTTGCTTAACTTTTTATTCTGTTTTTTGTTTTTTTTTTTTTTTTTGCTGTGAAGAAACGTTTTAACTGATGGCATCCTACTTATTTACTTTTGCTTCTGTTGCCTGTGTTGTTGATGTCGTAGCCATAAAATTGTTGTCAAGACCAATGTCATCAATCTTTCCCCTATTTTTCCTTCTAGCAATTTTACAGTTTAAGATCTTACATTTAGTCAAATCTGTTTTGAATTGAATTTGTTTATAGTGTAAGATATAAACAAATTATATCTCATAATTCTGCACCTGGATATCTAGATTTGCCAAAACCATTTATTGAAAAAACTACTGCTTTTTCATTGGTTATTCTTTGCATCTTTGTTAAAGAGAAATGGATTGTAAAAATGTGAATTTATTTTCAGGACTTTCTATTATGTTTTACTGGTCTAAATGTCTGTCTTTAAGACAGTACCGTATTGTTTTGATTATTTTAGTTTTCTAGTGTATTACAAAATCAAGAAGTGTAATGCTTCCTGATTTGCTCTTCATTTCAAAAATTGTTTTAATAACTTGTGGTCTTTTGTAGTTTCATATGAATTTTAGAGTTGATTTCTCTATTTTTGTAAAAACTGTCATTAGGATTTAGAAACTGCATTGAATCTGCAGATTGGCTTGGGAAATATAGATGTTTTAGTTGTAGTAAGTCTTCTAATCCATAAACACAGGGTTTCTTTCCATTTGTTTGTGCCTTTTTAAATTTCTTTCATCAATATTTTGTACATAGGTCTTTCACATTTTTAAAGTTTATTCTTGGATATTTTATTCCTTTTGATGCTATTGTAAGTTAGATTGTTTTCCTAATTGATTTTTCAGTTTTCTGTTAGTGTATAAAATGCAGCTGATCTTTATTTATTTCTTTTGTACTATAAATGTTACTGAATTTGTTTATTAGTTTAATAATTTATTTATGGATTGCTAGGACATGAAATTTCATGTCATATATAAGCAGTAATAATTTTATCTCTTCTTTCCTGATTTGGATATTTGTTTGTTTGTTTTTTTTTTTATGCCTAATGGCTCTGATTAGGATTTCCAGTACTACATTGAAAAAAAGTGGTAGGCTTTGGTATTTTGGCCTTGTTTCTGATCTTAAAGGAAAGGCTTTCAGTGTTTTCATTATTGAATGTGATGATAGCTCTTGAGCTTACCTATATGGACTTTGTTATGTTGAGATACTATCCTTCTATACCTAATTTTTTGAAAAATATTATTATAAAGTGAAAGAATAGACATTATTTATGACACAATATCATCTAAACCATTTTTGCCAGATTCCACATATATGTGTTAATATATGATATTTGTTTTTCTCTTTCTGACTTACTTCACTTTATATGACATTATCTAAGTTCATCCAATCACTGCAAATGACACAATTTTGTTTCTTTTTATGGCTGAGTAACATATATACAGTATTGCATTATATATGTGTTCAGTTCAGTTCAGTTCAGTCACTCAGTCATGTCTGACTCTTTGCAGCCCCATGAATCACAGCACACTAGGCCTCCCTGTCCATCACCAACTCCCGGAGTTCACTCATACTCACATCCATTGAGTTGGTGATGCCATCCAGCCATCTCATCCTCTGTCATCCCCTTCTCCTCCTGCCCCCAATCCCTCCCAGCAGCAAAGTCTTTTCCAGTGAGTCAACTCTTTGCATGAGGTGGCCAAAGTACTGGAGTTTCAGCTTTAGCATCATTCCTTCCAAAGAACACCCAGGATTGATCTCCTTTAGAGTGGACTGGTTGGATCTCCTTGTAGTCCAAGGGACTCTCAAGAGTCTTCTCCAACATCACAGTTCAAAAGCATCAATTCTTCAGAACTCATCTTTCTTCACAGTCCAACTCTCACATCCATACATGACCACTGGAAAAACCATAGCCTTGACTAGATGGATCTTTGTTGGCAAAGTAATGTCTCTGCTTTTCAATATGCTATCTAGGTTGGTCATAGTACCACATCTTTATCTATTACTCTGTTGTGTAATGGTTATATACATGCTTGCTTACATGTCCTGGCTATTGTAAATAGTGGTGCAATTAAAAGTGAGATGCATATATCTTTTTGAATTATGGTTTTCTTTGGCTGTATGTCCAGATGTGGGATTGATTTTGTGGTAGCTTTATTTTTAGCTTTTTAAAGAGTTTGCATACTACTCTTCATGGTGGTTGTATCCCATTTATACTCCTAAAAATAGTGGAAGAGGGGTACCATTTCTCCACACCCTTTCCAACAGTTACTATCGGTAGGTTTTTTTTTTTTTTTTAATGACCATTCTGACCGATATGTGGTGATAACTCATTGTAGTTTTGATTTGCATTTCCCTAACAAATATTGATTATATTATTTGTAGCCAAAGATGGAGAAGCTCTATACAGTCAGCAAAAACAAGACTGGGAGCTGAATGTGGCTCAGATCATGAACACTTTATTGCCAAATTCAGACTTAAATTGAAGAAAGTAGGGAAAACCACTAGACCATTCAGGTATGACCTAAATCTAATCTCTTATGATTATAAAGTGGAAGTGAGAAATAGATTTAAGGGCATAGATCTGATAGATAGAGTGCCTGATGAACTATGGATGGAGGTTCATGACATTGTAGAGGAGACAGGGATCAAGACCATCCCCATGGAAAAGAAATGCAAAAGGCTCAGAAAGGCTGTCTGAGGAGGCCTTACATATAGCTGTGAAAAGAAGAGAAGCAAAAAGCAAAGGAGTAAAGGAAAAATACACCCATTTGAATGTAGAGTTCCAAAGAATAGCAAGGAGAGATAAGAACGCCTTCCTCAGTGATCAATGCAAAGAAATAGAGGAAAACAACAGAATGGGAAGGACTAGACATCTCTTCAAGAAAATTAGAAATACCAAGGGAACATTTCATGCAAAGGTGGGCTCAGTAAAGGACAGAAATGGTATGGACCTAACAGAAGCAGAAGATATTAAGCAGAGGTGGCATGAATACACAGAGGAACTGTACCAAAAGATTTTCAGGACCCAGATAATCATGATGGTGTGATCCCTCACCTAGAGCCAGACATCCTGGAATGTGAAGTCAAGTGGGCCTTAGAAAGCATCACTACGAACAAAGCTAGTGGAGGTGATGGAATTCCAGTTGAGCTGCTTCAAATCCTGAAAGATGATGCTGTGAAAGTGCTGCACTCAATATGCCAGCAAATTTGGAAAACTCAGCAGTGGCCACAGGACTGGAAAAAGTCAGTTTTCATTCCAATCCCAAAGAAAGGCAATGCCAAAGAATGTTCAAACTACCACACAATTGCACTCATCTCACACACTAGTAAAGTAATGCTCAAAATTCTCCAAGCCAGGCTTCAGCATGAAATGAACCGTGAACTTCAGATGTTCAAGCAGGTTTTAGAAAGGCAGAGGAACCAGAGATCAAATTGCCAACATGCACTGGATCATGGAAAAAGCAAGAGAGTTCCAGAAAAACATCTATTTCTGTTTTATTGACTATGCCAAAGCCTTTGACTCTGTGGATCACAATAAACTGAGGAAAATTCTGAAAGTGTTTGGAATACCAGACCACTGGACCTGCCTCTTGAGAAACCTGTATGCAGGTCGGGAGGCAATAGTTAGAACTGGACATGGAACAACAGACTGGTTCCAAATATGAAAAGCAGTACATCAAGGCTCTATATTGTCACCCTGCTTATTTAACTTCTGTTCAGAGTACATCATGAGAAATGCTGGGCTGGAAGAAGCACAAGCTGGAATCAGGATTGCCAGGAGAAATATCAATAACCTACATATGCAGATGCCACCACGTTTATGACAGAAAGTGAAGAAGAACTAAAAAGCCTCTTGAGGAAAGTGAAAGTGGAGAGTGAAAAATTTGACTTAAAGCTTAACATTCAGAAAACAAAGATCATGGCATCTGGTTCCATCACTTCATGGGAAATAGATGGGGAAACAGGGGAAACATGTCAGACTTTATTTGGGGGTGCTCCAAAATCACTGCAGATGGTGACTGCAACCATGAAATTAAAAGACACTTACTCCTTAAAAGGAAAGTTATGACCAACCTAGATAGCATATTGAAAAGCAGAGACATAACTTTGCCAACAAAGGTCCGTCTATTCAAGGCTATTGTTTTTCCAGTGGTCACATATGGATGTGAGAGTTGGACTGTGAAGAAAGCTGAGTTCCGAAGAATTGATGCTTTTGAGCCGTGGTGTTGGAGCAGACTCTTGAGAGTCCCTTGGACTGCAAGGAGATCCAACCAGTCCATTCTGAAGGAGATGAGTCCTGATTTTTCTTTTTAAGGAATGATGCTAAAGCTGAAAATCCAGTACTTTGACCACTTCATGCGAGGAGTTAACTCAATGGAAAATACTCTGATGCTGGGAGGGATTGGGGGCAGGAGAAGGGGATGACAGAGGATGACATGGCTGGAAGGCATCATCGACTCGATGGACATGAGATTGAGTGATCTCTGGGAGTTGGTGATGGACAGGGAGGCCTGACATGCTGCAATTCATGGGGTTGCAGAGTCAGACACAACTGAGCAACTGAACTGAACTGAATAATTAGTTATGTTGAGCAATTTTTCCTTCTGTTTTTGTGGGGCATCTGTATGTCTTCTTTGGAGAAATATCTGTTTAAGTCCTCTGCTCATTTTTTGACTGGATTTTGTGTTTATTATGTTGAGGTACTTTCCCTCTGTTTCTGTTCTTCGGAGAGTTTTTTAATCATAAATGGGTGTTAAATTCTGTCAAAAGATTTTTCTGCCTCTCTTGAGATGATCACACAGATTTTAGTCTCTCTTTTTGTGAATATGGTGTATCACAATGATTGATTTGTGCATACTTAAAATTCAGTGCATCCCTGGATAAATTCCACTTGATCATGGTTTATTATCCTTTTAATGAATTCTTGGATTCTGTCTGCTATTATTTTGTTGACGGTTTTAACATCTAGGTGCCTCAGTGATATTGGTCTGTCATTTTCTTTTTGTGCGTGATATTTTTGTCTGGTTTTGGTAGCAGGATGATGATGATCTAATAGGTTGAGGATGGGAGTATTCCTCTCTCTTCAACTTCTGGGAAGAATCTGAGGAGAATAGGTGATAACTCTTCTCTAAATGTATCGAAGAATTCACCTGCAAAGTCATCTGATTCAGGAATTTTATTTACTGGAATGTTTTTATTCAGTTTCAGTTTCATTACTTGTGATTCGTCTGCTCATAGCTTCCATTTATTTCAGTTTCACTCTTGGAAAGTTGTACTTTTCTAAGAATTTTTCCATTTTTTCCCAAGTCGTTAATTTTGTTTTTATATAGTTGCTTGTAGTAGTCTCTTATGATCCTTTGTATTATTGTGGTGCTCATTGTAACTAATTTTTTAATTTCTAATTTTGTTTATTTGGTCTTCCACCTTTTCTTCTTGATGAATCTAACTAAAGATTTATCAATTTTATCTTCTCAAAGAACCAGAATTTAGTTTCATTAATCTTAGCTATCATTTTCTTTGCTTCTATTTCATTTATTTCTGCTGATATTTATAAATTATTTCCTTCTACTAACATTGGGTTGTTTTGTTCTTTCTCTAGTTGATTTTAGTGTAATATTAGGTTGTTTTCTTTTGTTGTTGTTGTTGGCTTGCTTCTTGGGGTAGGATTGTATTGCTATAAACTTCCCTCTAAGAACTGGTTGTTCTGCATGAACTGGTTGTTCTGCATGAACTGGTTGTTCTGCATGAACTGGTTGTTCTGCATGCCCTGGTTTTGGGTTGTCCTATTTTTATTGTCATTTGTTTCTAGATGTTTTTTACTTCCCCTTTGATTTCTTCAGTGATCTCTTGGCTATTCAGTAGCATATCATTTAGCCTCCATGTATTTGTATTTATTACAGTCTTTTTTCCCATAATTAATTATTAATCTCATAGAGTTGTGATCAGAGAAGATGCTTGATATAATTTCAATTTTCTAAAACTTATAAAGGTTTATTTGTGACCCAAGATGTCCTCTATCCTGGAGAATATTCCATATACACTTGACAAGAAATTGTATTCTGTGCTTTTGTATGGAATGTGCTATAAATATCAATTAAGTCTATCTAGTCTAATGTATCATTTAAGGTTTGTGTTTCCTTATTAGTTTTCTGTGTGAATGACCTGCCCATTGGTGTAAGTCAGGTGTTAAAGTCTCCCACTATTATTGTGTTACTGTTGATTTCTCTTTTTATGGCTGTTATCATTTGAATTATGTATTGACGTCCTCCCATGTTAGGTGCATGAATATTTAAATTAATACATCTTCTTCAGTTGATCCCTTGATCATCATGTAGTGTCCTTATTTGTTTCTTGTAATAGTCTTTATTTTAAAATCTAATTTGTCTGATATGAATATTGCTATTCCAACTTTTTAAAATTTCCATTTGAATGGAATATCTTTTCTCATCTGCTCACTTTTAATCTGTATGTACCCCTAGATCGGAAGTGGGACTTTTATAGACAGCATATATACAGATCTTATTTTTGCATCCATTCAGCTGGTCTGTGTCTTTTGGTTGGAGCATTTAATCCATTTACACTTAGGCAATTGTCAACGCACATCCTGTTACCATTTTCTTAATTGTTTTGGGCTTCCTTTTTAGGTATTTTTTCTTCTCTTGTGTTTCCTGCCAATAGAAGTTACTTTAGTATTTGTTGTAAAGCTAGTTTGGTGGTGCTGAATTCTCGAGTCTTCTCCAACACCGCAGTTCAAAAGCATCAATTCTCTGGTGCTCAGCTTTCTTTATAGTTCAACTCTCACATATATACGTGACTACTGGAAAAAAACCATAGCTTTGACTAAATGGATCTTTGTCAGCAAAGTAATGTCTCTGCTTTTTAATATGCTATCTAGGTTGGTCACAGCTTTTCTTCCAAAGAGCAAACTTTTTTTTTTTTTCTTTTAACTTCATGGCTGCAGGCCCCATCTGCAGTGATTTTGGAGCCCCAAAAAATCAAGTTTGTCACTGTTTCCATCATTTCCCCACTGATTTTCCATGAAATGATGAGACTGGATGTCATGATCTGAGTGTTGAGTTTAAGACAACTTTTTTTAGTCTCCTCTTTCAATTTCATCAAGAGGCTCTTTAGTTCTTCAATTTCTGCTATAACGGTGGTGTCATCTGCATATTTGATATTATTGATATTGCTCTTGGCAATCTTGGATCCAGCTTATGCTTCATCCACCCTAGCATTTCACATGATTTTTCTGCATACAAGTTAAATAAGCAGCGTGACAATTTCCAGCCTTGATGTACTCCCTTCCTTATTTGGAACCAGTGTATTTTTCCATGTCCAGTACTAACTGTTGCTTATTGACTGGCATACAGGTTTCTCAGGAGTCAAGTAAAGTGGTCTGGTGTTTCCATGTTTTTAAGAATTTTCCAGTTTTTTGTGACCCACACAGTAAAAGGCACTGGTGTAGTCTATAAAGCAGAAATATGTTTTTCTGTAACTCTCTTGCTTTTTTTCTATGATCCAACAGATGTTGGAAATTTGATCTCTGGTTCCTCTGCATTTTCTAAATCCAGCTTGAGTATCTGGAAGTTCACACACGTACTGTTGAAGCCTGGCTTGGAGAATCTTGAACATTACTTTGCTAGCATGTGAGATGAGTGCAGTTGTGTAATAGTTTGAACATTCTTTGACACTGCCTTTCTTTGCAATTGAAATGAAAATTGACCTCTTACAGCCCTATGGCCACTGTTGAGTTTTCCAAATTTGCTGGCATATTGAGAGCAGCACTTTTAGGATTTGAAAATAGCTCCACTGGAATTTGAGCTAGTTAGAGGAATCACTTCCAATTTGCTATTAATGATGCTTTCTAAGGCCCATTTGACTTTGCATTCCTTGATGTCTGGCTCTAGGTGAGTGATCACACCATCGTGGTTATCTGTACAGTTGTGTGTGTGTGTGTGTGTGTGTGTGTGTGTGTGTGTGTGTATTCTTGCCACCTCTTAATATCTTCTGCTTCTGTTAAGTCCATATCATTTCTATCCTTTATTGTGCCCATCTTTGTATGAAATATTCCTTTGGTATCTCTAATTTTCTTGAAGAGATATCTAGTATTTCCCTTCTATGTTTTTCCTCTATTTCTTTGCATTGATCACTGAGAAAGGATTTCTTATCTCTCCTTGTTCTTTGGAACTCTGAATTCAAATGGGTATATCTTTCCTTTTTTCCTTTGCCTCCTGCTTCTCTTCTTTTCTCGGCTATTTTAAGGACTCCTCAGATAACCATTTTGCTTTTTTCCATTTCTTTTTCTTGGGGATGGTCTTGATTACTGCCTACTGCATAATGCTGCAAAATTCTGTCCATAGGTCTTCAGGCTCTCTGTCTATGAGGTCTAATCTCTTGAATCTATTTGTCACTTCCACTGTATAATTGTAAGGGGTTTGATTTAGGTCATAACTGAATGGTCTAGAGGTTTTCCCTACTTTCTTCAATTCAAGTCTGAATTTTGCAAAAAGGAGTTTGTGATGTAAGCACAGTCAGCTCCCAGTCTTGTTTTTTCTGACTGTATAGAGCTTCTCCATCTTTGGTTGCAAAGAATATAATCAACATGCTTTCAGTATTAGTCATCTGGTGATGTCCATGTGTAGAATATTACCTTGTGTTATTGGAAGAGGGTATTTGCTATGACCAGTGTGTTCTCTTGGAATAACTCTGCTAGATTTTCCCTGCTTCGTTTTGTACTCCAAGGCCAAGTTTGCCTTTGACTTCAGGCATTTCTTGACTTTCTACTTTTGCATTCCAGTCCCCTATAATGAACAGGACATTTTTAGGGGGTATTATTTCTAGAAGGTCTTCATAAAAACATTCGACTTCAACTTATTCAGCATTACTTGTTTGGGTATAGACTTGGATTATTGACATATTGAATGGTTTTCCTTGGAAACAGAGATCATTCTGCCATTTTTGAGATTGCACCCAAGTACTGCATTTTGGACTATTTTGTTGACTGTGAGGGATACTTCATTTCTTCTAAGAGATTTTTGCCCACAGTGGTGGACATAGTGGTCATCTGAATTAAAGTCACCCATTCCAGGTTATTTTAGTTCATTGATTCCTAAAATGTCAATGTTCACTCTTCCCATCTCCTCTTTGACCACTTACAATTTTCCTTGATTCATGGACATAACACTTTCCTGGTGGCTCAGCTGGTAAAGAGTCTTCCTGCAATGTGGGAGACTCGGATTCGAGACCTGGGTTGGGAAGATCAGCTGGAGAAGGGAATGGCAATGTGCTCCAGTTTTCTTACCTGGAAAATCTCATGGATAGAGGAGCCTGGAAGGCTACAGTTCATGGGGTCACAAAGAGTCTGACACAACTGAGCAACTTCATTCTCCATCCCCTTGTGAGATTCAGCAAATTTTGTTTCTCCCAGGTGGCTCAGTGGTAAAGAGTCTGCCCGCCAGTGCAAGAGCCACAAGAGGTGTGTAAGTTCCATAATCAAATCCCGCTGACCTCTAAAGTCAGTCTCCCTGGGGGGATTCTTAATCCCTTTGCCAGATCCCCAGGTTGGGAAATCTTTTGCATATCCTAGAACTTTCTTAACAGTGCAAGAATTTATTTGGTATAATTGTTATGCAGTTTGTGGGTCCTTTGCTCCACGACTCAATGGTGGGGTTAGTGGCGACCTCTTCCAACAAAGCTTATACCACACCCAGGTTTGCCACACCCAGAGCCCCTGCCCCTGTGGCAGTCCACTGCTGAATGGTACCTCTGTAGGAGAAACTCAAACATTCAAAGGCAGGTCTGGTTCAGTCTCTGTGGGGTCTCCCGGTGCACACAAGTTTTTGTTTGAGCCTCTGAATATCTCTGGTGGGTATGGAGTTTGATTCTAAATGCAATTTTGCCCCTCTTACCATCTTGCCTGGGCTTCTCCTTTGCCCTTGGATGTGGGGTGTATATATATATATATATATATATATATAATAATATATATATATATATATATATATATATATTGGTGCTATCCAACATTCTCCTACTGATGGTTGTTTAGCAGCAAGTTGTAATTTTGGAATTCTCACAGGAGAAGATGAACATATGTTCTTCTATTCCACCAAGTCCACCAAGGACAAAAATCTTTCCTTGAAGATGTGATTAAAATGCATCTTCCTGGCCAAATTGGAATTAAGCTTGTTTATCTGTACACTCTTTTTGTTGGCAATTGCATTCTACCACTCAGTCCATCTTGATGTGATGATGACAGTGTGTCTCATCATTCTTTCTCATTAAAAAAGATGTGAGATATTCTCCATGAATAGGACTATCCACAATTTCAATCTTCCAAACAAATATAATTTTCCTTGGTAGGAATTATTCCAGTAACTCCTTCTTTGTTTTATCCTTATTCCAAGAGAGGTATTCAGTTCAACCAGTGGTGCCAGTCCCCTCTAGGTGAGCACTGCAGCTGTGAGTCCTCTGAGATGCTGGCGACACATGTCTCAGGATGGCCTCTCTGCCAGCCAAGCACTGAACCATGACCTGCTGGAGAAGCTCTAGGAGCTGAAGGGGGTCAAGACTGCAGGCAGCGACAACGTGGTCATCACGCTGACTGTGGGCACAAACAGGCAGCTGCAGGTAAGAGTGTCCAAACCAGTGGCCTGAGCACTCTTTCTACTGGAGTATCAGATGTGTGGTGCACACAGGATATACTGCCTCTTGTGATTCTTGGAGAGCATCCTCTCTGTGCATAAAGGGCCCTATGGTTGAATTTCATGGCTCAGCACAGAAAATGCCAAACCCAAGAGGCCTTAAAACTCTTTAATTTAGACAAAAGTTATACTTGAGCAAATCCACGAAACAAAGCCAAGCTCAGGATCTTAGATCATCTTTATTATAGCTACCCTGAATTCTTTTTCAGGTAGAGTGCTTATTTTCTCTTCACTTATTTGGTCTTGTGGGGTTTACCTTGCTTCTTTATCTGCAACTTATTTTTCTGTTATTTCATTTTGTTTAACTTAATGTGTTTTTGGTCTCCTTTCCATAGTCTGAAGGTTGTAGTTCATCTTGTTTCTCTTGTCTGCTCCCTAGTGGATGGATTTTGTCCAAGGGCTGGTGTAGGCTTCCTGCTGGGAAGGACTGGTGACTACACTCTGATGAATGGAGCTGAGTCTTTTCCCTCTGATAGGGAGGGCTGCACCAGGTGATGTATTTTGGACTGTCTGTCAGCTTAGTAGGATTTTAGGCAGCCTATCTGTTGATGGGTGGGGCTGTGTTCCTGTCTTTCTTGTTGCTTATTGTGAGGTGTTCAGCACTGAAGCCTCCAAGCCATTGGGTAGAGCCAGGTCTTCATGTTGGTATGGATACTCACTCAACCTGGAAGGGGTACAATGGCCACAACTGGGGTGTGGGAGAAATGCCTGTGGTGGCAGAGACTGACAGGCAGTTAAAACTGACTGGAAAATGCTGGCCTTCGTGGGAGTCCCTTCCGTGCCCCTCAACAATAGACCACACTTCCTCTAGGGCATTCCTGGCCATGGAGCCCCTCATTCCCATTCTCTCTGTAGTATCCTCACAGCCAACGGTTGTTCTCTTCCCAGAGGCACTCTCCCACCTCAATGCTTCACCATTTGGCCCTGCCAGAACTGGAAGTTTCCCATCTCAGACAAGGACACCCGGAGCTGACTTTGAAGGAGGTTTTTGCATGGGCAGCACTCAGGACCCTCGAGCCTATGCTGGTAGAGGAGGCCTTGATTTGAGGCGTGAGTGATCCTGCTCAAAAGAGTGTCCCTCCCAGGGCCCACAGACACAGGTGACAGTGGGTGGGGAAGAGGATGCAATGGCGCCTGCCTTGCCCCACAACTTGTGCACCATTTAATAATGACACCTTGCTTCTATGGTGTCCTGGGCTTCCTCTTCAAACATTCCTAGTTACAGAGATTCTTACTCCTGTCCCTCCAAGGTGTCCTTTCAAAGCCAACAGCTATCACCTCACTGGATTCACACTTCAAACCCCACTTTCCAACACCCATAACCTCTCCACAACAGGAGACTCAGGATTCATGCTGGGATGCATAGGGCTGAGACATGGACCATAAGTCGAGTTTTTACTTTGTCCTGCCCTTCTCAGACCATCCACTGCATTTTCCTTTGATTCTGCAAAGGCCCCTTTCTGTCCCAGCTAATTTCCCTAATATGAGAGGGTTTTTTTGAGTGTGGGAAAATTTCCTCACCTTCAACTTCCCACCAGGGGTGCTGGTCCCTTTTGTGATTCCTTTTTTCTTATAAATAAGCTCCATACCTTTGGAAGATTTCCCTTTTGCTATCTTCTTGCACTAACCTGCCACTAAATAGATATGTTTAAGGGTTAACCAAGGAATATATTAAATTGAGTTTTCAGAATTTCGCAAATTTCCTCAAGGCCACAGCTGTCATCTTTGCTCATCTTGAACATAATTGAAACGCCTCTGCTATTTCCTCAAATCTTAGTGTTTAATTTCCACTTTCAAAGCCATACATAAAAATCAACATTACCCAGGTTGATTAGATAAGATGACAACAAAGCTACATGAATCTTACGGTATCAACATAGGCATTTGCAGCTGGAAATGTGAGGTATCTGGAGCCTGACATTTTGGGAACTTAGCTTCCTTCTCATTGTTGTCTTTACTTTTAAAGCAAAATTATTGCCTCTAACATTCTTCCTTTTGGCTTTTGGCAATGTATTATTCTTAAATATTTACTTTTGATAAAGTGCAATATAATTTGGTCCTTCTGATTAACCCATTATGATGCAAATGTTTATTCAGTCATGTTTTGCACCATGCACCTGATGTTGTTTTTAGGATTTTATGTGTCTTTTTATGATCAAGTTACCCAGCCTAACACTCTGATGACTCCCTTACACATAGGAAACCGTAAGAGGTTTAGTCCCAAGCTACTTTTGTTAGACAATGGGTGTTCGAATTCTATCTTGAAAGTTATGCAGAATTTTGAAGCCCCTGCTATTCTTTCTAGGCCTTGGTCCCATACTTCACACAAATTAATTTTCTTTATTATGCTTTACTTCTGATAATGTGATACAGGCATAATTTTCTAACGTTATGTCTTTTACAATGTCATAAAAGTAAAGTTCTTTTCAATAGACAAAACAATGATTTCTCTTAGTGAGAAGCAATAGCTGATACCAAGGTTTTGATGAGAATTCTCACATCACAGGTCATGAAGGTTCAAAAATCCTCCCATATCTTACGTGTACTAGACACTTGTCTTAACATGACAAAAATGAACTTTCAAGGTTATTTAGTTTATTATCTTGATTTCAGATAAGACAGTGAGAATTCTATTCGTGTATGGTTTAAAGAAGAATACACAAGCTTATGTCAAGGTTAATCAGTCTTTGTCAGTCCACCTAGGTAAACTGGTTTTGTATTCTGTTTTTAACTAGGTAAAACTGGTTTTAAAATCAGGAAATTAGGAGTACATACAGTTGTTTGTGTATGTGCTTGCACACGTCCATGGGACTCAGAGTAATAAAAGCATACACATTAAGAACAAGACTTTATTGCACTATGTTTTCTGCAAATTTTGTAAAGAATTTCAATAATGGTTCTATGAAGACTTAAAAGACCTTTTAGAACTAACACCTAAAAAAGATGTGCTTTTCAATATAGGAGAATGGAATGTAAAAGTAGGAAGTCAAGAAACACCTGGAGTAACAGGCAAATTTGGCCTTGGAGTACAGAATGAAGCAAGGCAAAGGCTAATAGAGTTTTGCCAGAGAATGAATTGGTCATAGCAAACACCCTCTTCGAACAGCACAAGAGAAGACTCCGCACATGGACATGACCAGATAGTCAACACTGAAATCAGATTGATTATATTCTTTGCAGCCAAAGATGAAGAAGCTCTATACGGTCAGCAAAAACAAGACCGGGAACTGACTGTGGCTCAGGTCATGAATTCCTCATTGCCAAATTCAGACATAAATTGAAGAAAGTGAGGAAAACCACTAGACCATTCAGGTATGACCTAAATCAAATCCCTTATGGTTATACAGTGGAAGTGAGAAATAGATTTAAGGGACTAGATCTGATAGACAGAGTGTCTGATGAACTACGGATGGAGGTTCATGATATTGTAGAGGAGACAGGGATTAAGACCATCCCCACGAAAAAGAAATTCAAAAAAGCAAAATGGCTGTCTGAAGAGACCTTACAAATAGCTGTGAAAAGAAGAGAAGCCAAAAGCAAAGGAGAAAAGGAAAGATATACCCATTTGAGTGCAGAGTTCCAAAGAATAGCAAGGAGAGATAAGAAAGCCTTCCTCATTGATCAATGCAAAGAAATAGAGGAAAACCATAGAATGAGAAAAGACTACAGATCTCGTCAAGAAAATTAGAGATACCAAGGGAACATTTCATGCAAACATAGGCTCAATAAAGGACAGGAATGGTATGGACTTAACAGAAGCAGAAGATATTATGAAGAGGTGGCAAGAATACATGGAAGAATTGCAAAAAAATCTTTACTACCCAGAGAATCACGATGATGTCATCACTCAGCTAGAGCCAGAAATCTTGGAGTGTGAATTCAAGTGGACCTTAGGAAGCATCACTACAAACAAAGCTAGTAGAGGTGGTATAATTCCAGTTCAGCTATTTCAAATCTTAAAAGATGATGCTGTGAAAGTGCTGCACTAAATATGTCAGCAAATTTAGAGAACTCAGAGGTGGCCACAGGACTGGAAAAGGTCAGTTTTCATTCCAATCACAAAGAAAAACAATACAAAAGAATGCTCAAACTACCACATAATTGCACTCATCTCACATGCTAGTAAAGTAATGCTCAAAATTCTCAAAGCCAGGCTTCAGCAATACATAAACCATGAACTTCCAGATGTTCAAGCTGGGTTTAGAAAAGGCAGAAGAACCAGAGATCAAAATGCCAGCATCTGCTGGATCATGGAAAAATTAAGAAATTTCCAGAAAAAACATCTGTTTCTGCTTTATTGAATATGCCAAAGACTTTGATTGTGTGGATCACAATAAACTATGGAAAATTCTGAAAGAGATGGGAATACCAGAACACCTGATATGCCTTTTGAGAAATCTGTATGCATGTCAGGAAACAACAGTAGAACTGGACATGGAACAACACAGTGGTTCCAAATAGGAAAAAAGAGTACATCAAGTCTGTATATTGTCTCCATGCTTATTTAACTTATATGCAGATTACATCATGAGAAACGCTGAGCTGGATGAAGCACAAGCTGGAATCAAGTTTTCTGGGAGAAATATCAATAACCTCAGATATGCAGATGACCCTACCCTTATGGCAGAAAGTTAAGAAGAACTAAAAATCTTTGTAATGAAATTGAAAGAGGAGAATTAAAACGTTGGCTTAAAGCTCAACATTCAGAAAATGAAGATCATGGCATCCGGTCCCATCACTTCATGGCAAATAGATGGGGAAACAGTGCAAAGAGTGGCTGACTTTATTTTGTTTTGAACTCCAAAATCACTGCAGATGGTAATTGTACCCATGAAATTAAAAGACGCTTACTCCTTGGAAGAAAAGTTATGACCCACCTAGACAGCATATTGGAGAAGGCGATGGCACCCCACTCCAGTACTCTTGTCTGGAAAATCCGATGGACGGAGGAGCCTGGTAGGCTGCAGTCCATGGGGTTGGGAAGAGTCGGAAACGACTGAGTGACTTCACTTTCAATTTCACTTTCCGCTTTCATGCATTGGAGAAGGAAATAGCCACCCACTCCAGTGTTCTTGCCTGCAGAATCCCGGGGACGGGGGAGCCTGGTGGGCTGCCGTCTATGGGGTCGCACAGAGTTGGACACGACTGAAGCTGGGAAAGATTGAAGGTGGGACAAGAAGGGGACAACAGAGGATGAGATGGTTGGATGGCATTATTGAATCAACGGATACGAGTTTGGGTAAACTCTGGGAGCTGGTGATGAACAGAAGAAACCTGACGTGCTATAGTCCATGGGGTCACATATAGTTGGACATGATTGAGTGACTCAGCTGAATACTTTTAGGATGATAGATTATCTAGCTCAAAGCTCTCATTTTACAAGTGAGAAAACAGGCTCAAATTGAATAAATAATATTACTAGAGCCACACAGCCTATTCAAATCTGAATTCATATAAAAATTTACTCAGTGTTGATTGTTCTCTCTTCCTGGCCTTCAGTATTCCACCCTCAAAGCTTCTGTTACTGCTAAGAATGATGTTTACATATAATGAAAAAACCTTCTGTGTGCACCCTTGCCTGTAAATTCCAAATTATTTAACATGATCTCCAAGGTTGTCTACTATCTTGTTTGTGGAACATCTTCAGCCATATTTCTCATTTGCAACAGTGCTACTTCCTTACATTTTTACTTTAAATCAAAATTGCTGAGCCTTGGTATTCTTGGCATTTCTAGCAGATTACTCTCTTTGTTTTGGGAAAAAAAAGTCTTGCTCATTCATTGTTGGATGCTTATTAGCATTTGTGGCCTCTACCTATTAGTTGCCAGTAGCCTCTCTGCACTCTAACCCAATTGTGACAATCAATACTTTCTCCAGAGATTGCAACTGACTCTTGGGGTGATAAGTTACTGCCCTCCAGTTTAGAAACACTGCTTTGCGACAGTAAATCATATATTGGGACAATTTACAACTTTTATAAACCCAAGAAGGTTGTCATCCAGGAATTTTTATTCATTCTGCTCCTGCAAGGGACATCTTTTACTGTTTTGTAATATTTGTAAAAAAAAAAAAAATCCTATTTCAAGATTTCAAAAATTCCATAATGAAATTTCTTTCAGTATCATTTTCTCATATTCCCTTTTTTGGGGCAGTGGGTTAATTAGTGTGAATTTCTAACTTGGAATCCTTGAAGCTTTGTTGAACTCATTAGTAAATGTGTACATCTTATATCTAAACTGTAAATCAGTTGAGGAAGATACCACTCAGATTCATGTTTAATGTCTCATTCAGTGCCTTCCATGTATTCAGTTTCAAAGTATTCTCTCTGATTGGGCAAGTCAGATAGTGAGTAAGTTAATAGATAAATAAATCAGTGAGTGGATAAATAAATGTTCCATGTAGCTATCCTGATTTGTATAAACTCAGATTCTGCTTAAACAAAATGTTCTTAACAAAATATCAACTGAATTAGAACCTAATTTGTTATGTAAAAATCAATCATTGAAATGACTCCCAAACCTAACTGGAAAAAAAAAAAAAAAAACAAACAAACCTCTGTCACCCTTTAAAGACATTCTCTTCTGCTCTAACTCAATCTGGCACATCCCTGTGTTGTTGTTCAGTTGTCCAGTTGTGTGCAACTCTTTGTGACCCCAGGGACTACAAAATGCTAGGTGTCCCTGTATCTCACCACCTCCCAGGGTTTGCCCAAATTTATGTTTATTGCATCTCATTTTCTGACACTGTCTTCTCCTTCTGCCCTCAGTCTTTCCCAGCATCAGGGACTTTTCCAATGAGTCATCTGTTTATATCAGATGACTGAAATACTGGAGTTTCAGCTTCAGCATCAGTCCTTCCAGTGAATATTCAGAGCTGATATCCCTTAAGAGCGACTGTTTTGTTCTTTCTTTTGTCCAAGGAAGTCTCAGGAGTCTTCTCCAGCACCACAGTTTGAAGGCATCAATTCTTTGGCATTCTGCCTTTTTTATCGTACATTTCTCATAACAGAATATGACCACTGGGAAGACCATAGCCTTGACAATACAGACCTTTGTTGGCAGAGTAATGTCTCTGCTTTTCAACACACTGCCTAGGTTTGTCATCACTTTCCTGCCAAGAAGGAATTGTCTTCTGATTTCATAGCAGCAGTCACCGTTCGCAGTGATTTTGCAAGAAGAGGAAATCTCTCACTACTTCCACTTTTTCCCCTTCAGTTTACCATGAAGTAAAGGAGCTGGATTGTATGACCTTCGTTGCTTTTTTTTTTTTTTTTTTTTTTTTTAGCCTTAAGCAGGCTTTTCACCCTTTTCCTTTACCCTCATCAAGAGGCTCTGTAGCTCCTTTTCATTTTCTGCCATTAGAGTGGTATCATCCACATATCTGAAGTTATTGATGTTTCTCTCACTTATTTTGATTCCAGCTTGTAACTCATCTAGCCCAGCATTTCTCATGATGTGCTCATGCACAGGTTAAACAAACAGAGTGACAGCAGGCAGCCCTGTCATACTCCTTTCTCAATCTTGAACCAATCAGTTGTTCCATACAAGGTTCTAACTGTAGTTTCTTGACCCACATGCAGGTTTGTCAGGAGACAGGTAAGATGGTCTGGTATTCCCATCTCAAAGCTCTCCCAAGAGCTTTCCACAATTTGTCATGATTCACACAGTCAAAGGTTTTAGCATAATTGAGGAAACAGAAATGTTTTTTTTCTGAAATTCCTTGTTTTCTCTATGATTCAGCGAATGTTGACATTTTGATCTCTAGTTCCTCTCTATTTCCTAAACACAGCTTGGACATCTGGAAGTTCTTGGTTTGCATAACACTGAAGCTTAACCTGCAAGATTTTAAGCATGGGTTTACTAATATCAGAGATGAGTGCAATTATCTGATGGTTAGTATTTTCTTTGGTACTGCCCTTCTTGGAAGCTGGGATAAGGATTGACCTTTGCCAGTCCCTGTGGCCACTGCTGGGTCTTCCAGATTTGCTGACATAATGAATGTAAAACGTTGATGACATCCTCCTTTAAGGATTTGAATCATTCTTCTTGAATTTCAACACATCCACTAGCTTTATTAAAAGCAGCGCTTCTTAAGGCCTATTTGACTTTGCATATAATCCCACAAAAAGCCACTTCCTGGAGAAAGTTAGTAGATATATAAGTAGAGAGAATTGACTGGAGAAAGAAAATACAAGATAGAAATAAAAAGATGGGGGAAAGGAAGCTCAAGTAAGAAATGAGATAAAGTGAATGAAAAATAAATGTTTAGGAAGTAATAAGTTAGGTGAAACAGAGCCATAATTGTGGTAGGAGAAGAAATGAGGTAAAGTTATTTTCTTAAGTTTTTTTTATTTTTATTCCATCTTTCCATGAAACCTTATTTTTATTGGTGTTGTTTGAAGAGAAAAATCAAGGATTTATTTATTTCCAAATTGATTCAGTTTGGGGATTTGCTGAAAGCCAAAATTACTTGAAACTTATTAGACAAATTAAGGCATTGAAGAAAAAATTGACACTGAGATACAAGAGAGAGTCTATGCCATTGGACCACTAAGTAACATATATCTACACACACACACGTATATATACATATAAATTATATTTGAATGAAACCATATTCTGAGTGTTACTGAGTGCTATTAGTATTGCTCTTTTAAGGATCCATTGTTCATAAATCATAGCAGGGCATTTCTAAACATTGTATCCTTCATTCTTTAGATATGAGTTAGAATTAGCCAGTGACAGTAGTTCACCTTACAGAAGGAAAGTTCCTCTTCAAGTTTTAAAAAGAGGCACCAGATTTATATCATTCTAAAGGCCAGATAAATTAAAGCCAGAAATGGAATCTTCTCTGGCCAAAGGTTTTTTCCTACTAATTTACATAAATTGGTGCATCTGATATGCATTGTTTTACTATCCTTATCCTTAAAAACGTTTTATCAAGGATATGAAAATGATCAACACATTGTGCATATACTCAGACTTTCACAATGATTATTGCTAGATGTATCCAGAAAAGTTGAAGACAGTTGAATTATTATTAGTCTGCAAGTTCTTTGAAAATAAATATTTAGTCTTTATTCTCAGTCTCTAAAGTTCTTATTTATCAAATGTTTCTTGAGGTTAATATATAATGTTTATTTTTTCCAAACAGTATTTGAATATTTTCAAGAACTCAACTACAGATATTAAGTTTAGACTTACACAATCTTACTCATTCTACTGGCATTTGACATCTGTAGGGAATATAGTTGAGTAAAGAGGTTTCTAGCCATTTATGTTAGAGAAAATGTTGACAGTTCAAGTCATATTCGTTTAATTTGGTTTAGAATACTTAGGGAAATAATGAAGAGATTTCTATTTAGCCATTTCATTGAAAAGTTTGGTGTTTGAGGGTGATTATCAGTATATCTGGTAACGAAAACTCCAGGAACTTAAAGGCCTCTGGGTAAAATGCCTTACAAGAAAAAAAAAAAAAAAAACTACAATATGCTACTAACAATTTAATTCTAATGTAACAGTGAAGTTCTTTGCCTAAAGTCTCACTTTAAATTCACCACTTCAGAATTACTGCAGTGTATTAACCTTTGTTCCCTCTAATTGCCCAAGTCATGTGGAAAAAGCAGACTGGATTTTGAGTATCCTAGTCCTCCAGAGAATGGCCTTATTTGAATGGGGTTTAAATCAGAGTCCCGAAACCTTTTTCTAAAAGCATCTCCATGAAGCCAGCCTCCGTGTCCATTGTAAGGATGTCTCTAAGGACATCTTTATGAAATTGCAAAATTCTTTGTCAGCAACCTAGAAAGAAACAGTCTGCTTCACCATCAAGAAGTTATTTATCCACTAAATAGTTAATTTCTGTTTAATTTTAGGATCCCAATGAAAAGTATAACTTACCAAATTTTTAGGCTGGGTTCTGGAAAGATTAGAATCAAATCTGTGACCCACATATAGAAAGATTGTTGATATACATTTTTAACTCATTTTTTTTTTTAAGTAAGGCATCCTAAATTTGTAGATTTAATGAATTTATTTTTGGCTGCACTGGGTCTTTGTTGTTGCAGCAAGATTTCTCTAGTTGCACCAAGCATGGGCTACTCTCTAGTTGCAATGCACTGGCTTGCTGTGGTAGCTTCTCTTGTTGTAGTGCACAGGTTACAACGTGCATAAGCTCTAGAGTAGTAGCTACAGCATGTTAGCTCAGTAACTGTGGTGCACGAATGTAATTGCCACACAGCATGCGGAATCTTCCCAGACCAGGGATAAAACACACGTTCCTTACATTGGCAGGCAGGTTCCACTGGACCACCAGAGAAGTTCTTACTTCATTTTTAATGTAAGTAACATTCTTATTCTTATCTTTTCCATTTTACTTAGCTCATTGACTATCTGGTGTTTTACATGGCTTTGTAATAATTATAAAAATATATGTATACTTACAAAGCACTATGAGCGAGTTTCTTTTGTAAGACAGCTTCTGTCATCTACTCTTCATCAAAATTTTTTGGGAAGATAAAATACCATTTTCCATTGTCCTAAGGACAAGAGAACTAAGTAATTTGTTAAAGATTATGCAATAATACAAAAGCAGAGACAGGGTATGATTTGTCACTCCAGCTCCAAAACTAATGCTCTAAGCCAAAACTGTGTATTACCCTTTGGTGTGCTATGCACTGTATACTCTCTCTCTCTCTCTCTAATTAATTCTTAGATGGGTAAAATTTAGGTGAATAAATGAGTAGGCTGATGATGACAAAGTCTACATGTCTTAGTGTGTATAAAGACCTGGTCTTTTGCAGTCCATCATTTCTCTAGTTAATGTATTCAGTATTCATTAGTCAAGTCACAGTCTTGGCACTCTCCCTCACTTTTCAGGAAAAGAAGTGATTGCATGCAAAACAAAACTTTAATTAAAATTCCACAGCTTATTTTGAAACAGCTTTAATCCTTAATTTGGTTTTGGCTATTGCATAGAGGGATTTCTTAACCTTAATTCCTAAGTCTTTGTGTTGCTGTCTATCCTTAAGTTTTGTTGTTGTTGTTGTTTTTTGTTTTAATCCATGAACATTACAACACTTATTTTCTTTGTATGTTTATATGTATATATTGAGTTATTGACTTGGCACACTGATCTCAATGCTCTACACAAATTAGTTTGTTTAGTCTCCACCCGTATTTGCAAATAACTTGAATATTTACATTCTAATATCCTCAGTTAATATAAGCACTTGACAATTTAATAAGTGAAGATTTATCTTTTTCCTAAAAGCCTCAAATAGAAAGGGAATATATTTTCTCTTCACTAACATCATTACCAATCAAGTTTGAATATAATTTAGATAATAATTTTAATTTCCTCTATCAGAAAAGCTGAAATGTATTAACCAAGTTCCATACACTTTGCTAACTATTGGCAATGTGAAAAATATATCTTTACCCAAAGAGGGACATAAGTTACTGAGAAACAAGGCAGGAATTTCTGGGAAAAGACAGGAAGATTTATAGGTATCAGGAAGTTATTGAGTGCATATATAATAGACATTTGATGTTATTGTTTTTATATAAATAAATAATTCAAACATACAAGATGGAATAAAAATAATTTTATCTAGATGAAAAGATTATTGGCACAATGGGCTAAAATTCTTTCAGATCTGTTCAGAGTAGAACTTACTTACCTCAAAAAAAATCATATGCTTTTTCCATTCTTTTAGGAAAAAAAGTTACATAACATCTGGGTTGGATAGTTGTCCGTTTTTTCCTGTGGACCCTACCAAATATTTTTAGTGAATAAGCTTCTTTCTTAAGCCATTCTCATTGAGATACTGACATTTGGCCTTAGCTCAAGGACTCAAGGTATTCACTTGCAAGTTGTATCATTACGGTGTACTGAAAAACAGCTAGCAAATTGGAAGAGTATCACTCAACTGTATCAATAATCACAGTGGCCAGACCGATTGGAGACTGTTAGAGCCAAGTTTCATAGCATGTGGCCACAACAGTGAGAAGACTGAGTTGGCTGAACACAGAATTCTGTGAACTTTGCAAGCCTAGTTTGTAAAACGAGTCAGGAGACTGGGAGAGGGTTGTATTCTTAACAACAACAACAACAACAACAACAAATGAATGATGAGAGCCTCTTTAAAATCCAGGAGGAAGATAAAACAAAATAAAAAAATAACTATTGTTCGCTTACTGGAGAGCTGCAGCCACCAAATATGTAAAGAATCCTAGATAAAATGCTTAGCCAGAACTTGAAAGCCTTAGGCAAACGGCTGGAGGTAGGCGAGAGGGAGTAAAAGGAATTAAATCCACACAAAACAGAAATCTGTATGCAGGCCTGGAAGCAACCTTTATAGCTGGACATGGAACAACAGAACGGTTCCAAATTGGGAAAGGGCACGTCAAGGCTGTATATTGTCACCCTGCTTACTTAACTTATATGCAGAGTACATCATGAGAAACGCTGGGCTGAATTAAGGACAAGTTGGAATCAAGATTGCCAGGAGAAATATCAATAACCTCAGATATGCAGATGACACCACCCTTATGGCAGAAAGTGAAGAAAAACTAAAGAGCCTCTTGATGAAGTGAAAGAGGAGAGTGAAAAAATTGCCTTCAAACTCAACATTCAGAAAACGAAGATCATGGCATCTGGTCCCATTACTTCATGGCAAATAGATGGGGAAACAGTGGAAACAGTGACAGACTTTATTTTTGGTGGCTCCAAAATCACTGCAGATGGTGATTGCAGCCATGAAATTAAAAGACGCTACTCTTTGGAAGACAAGTTATGACCAACCTAGACAGCATATTAAAAAGCAGAGACGTTACTTTGCCAACAAAGGTCCATCCAGTCAAGGCTGTGGTTTTTCCAGTAGGCATGTATGGATGTGAGAGTTGGACTATAAAGAAAGCTGAGCACTGAATAATTGATGCCTCTGAACTGTGGTGTTGGAGAAGACTCTTGAGAGTCCCTTGGACTGCAAGGAGCTCCAACCAGTCCATCCTAAAGGAAATCAGTCCTGAATATTCATTGCAAGAACTATTGTTGAAGCTGAAACTCTGATACTTTGGCTGGCTGATGTGAAGAACTGACTCATTTGAAAAGACCATGATGCTGGAAAAGATTGAGGGTGGGAGAAGAAGGGGACAACAGAGGATGAGATGGTTGGATGTCATCACCGACTCAATGGACATCAGTTTGAGTAAACTCTGGGAGTTGGTGATGGACAGGGAGGCCTGCCATGCTGCACTCCATGGGGTCACAAAGAATTGGACATTACTGAGTGACTGAGCTGGGCTGAACTGATATCAATAATCAAACAAAATATGAATAGCAGAGATTCATCAATTTAAAGACAGGTACTGATACGTTGCCTAAAAAGGTAAGAATTTATTCTAATCCTGCAGACACTAACCAGAAGAAAGTTTAAGAAAGTATTAATATTAGATAAAATAGACTTCAGAATAAGGAATCTAATTTGGGATAAAGAAAGGCATTATAAAAAGATAAAGTAGTCAATATATATAGTACATATATGCAGACTATGGGGATTGGGGAGTGACAGTTATAAAATAGAAAATTTCTCTTTATGATAATGAATATGTTAAAAAATTGATTGAAGTGATATTATACAACTCTATTAAAAGACATTCATTTGCACAATGAATGGGAAGTGATGGTATGTGTATTTCACCTTAATTGAGCCATCAAGTTTATAAGAAAATAGTTCTCAACTTTTAGCTTACATCTACTAAAAAATTAATTCAAAGTGGTTCATGATCTAAATGTAAGACTTAAAAGTATAAAATTTTTCTAGAATAAAACATAGAAAAAGCTCCAATCTTGGATTAACCAAACAGTTAGTATACACAACACCAAAAGTATGATCTGTAAAAGAAAAATGATAAACTAAACTTTATTTCAATTTAAAATCTTTGTTTAGGGTACATTCTTTCATTGCTAGTGAAAATATGAAATGATACAGCTATATCTGAAAACATTTCTTCTTCTTTGTAAAGTTAAACATTTCTTTCATACAACTCAGAAATCTCTATTCTAGATTTCTACTCTAGAGAAATGAAATGTTTTGTTCATCTAAAACCCATACATGAATGTCTATGGAAGCTTTATTAATAATACCAAACTCTGAAAGCCTCCAGGTGTCTTTCAACCCATCAATGTATAAACAATCTGTGATACAGCCATACATTAAAAATGCTACTTGAGAATTCTTGATTTATGCAGTAACTTGGTTGGCTGTTAAATGTTTTTCTGTGAATTGCAAGAAGATAAACTCCAAAAGATACATATTGTATAATTCTATACAATAAATCAAAACTAGAGGGAAGCAAGCAAGTCTGTGGTTGGGAGGGCAGGGATTATCTGCAGGGAAGAGCTTGAGAGAAAGTGAGGTGATAGAAATATTTAGTATGGAAAAATCTTAGTGGAGGAGCAGAATTTTCTTCATTTGTCCAAATCTTGTAAAACTGTATAAAATAAAATTTGAAATTTATGCGCTTTGTTTTAGTCAAGCAAGATGTGAAAGTAATGGACTCTGAAAAAAAAAGTCAAAATTATGACAGGAAAGAAGAGACTGATAAGTATCATAGACTGGAGAGGTTAAAGAGACTTGACATCCAAATTCAGTGTTGGATCCTGGGTTCTGGAGCAGAAAAAGGACAATAATGAAAAACCGGTGAAATCCAAATAAAATTTATAGTTTAGTTAATAGTACTGTACCAAGTTTAATTTCATACCTTAGGTTAATTGCCTCTGATTGTGTGTGATATTAACATAAGTGGAAACTTAATAATAGTTATATAAGATTTGTAAATCTGAGTCTAAAATTATTTCAAAAAATGGAAATTATTAAAAAGTATTCCACCGGAGTTAAAGTATTATGTCTTCCTCAAATATTTTTCTCCTATATTCACATTTTTAACCATATTGTATGCTGTGGTAGGCTAATGAAGTCCCCTTTATATGTGTGTGTGCACATGCACACACACACACCTAACAGGTGGTCATGTTCAAGCCTTAGAACTGGTAAATTAGTTTCTTTATACATGAAAAATGATTTTGCAAATATAGGATCTTAAGATTGGGATATTACACTGTATTATTCACACAAGCTCACATTTGTAATCATAAGGTTTCTTACAAATTAGGAGCAACAGAGTAAAAATCAAGAAAAGATGAGAGAAGATCATGCAGTTATGGGAGCAAAAATTTGATGTTACAATGTTGAATTTGAAGATGGAGGAAGGGACCACTAGTCAAGAAATACAAGAAATGCAGCTGAAAAAGGAAAAAAAAAAAATAGAATCTCCCCTAAAGCTCTTACAGGAAGCATCTCCCTGCAGGCACCTTGATTTAGTCCCAGTGAAACTGATTTTGAATTTCTGACTTCCAGAATTCTAAGAAAATAAATTTATGTTATTTTAAATCACTGTTGAGTGGGCGGCAATTTGTTATTGCAGTAATAGGTAAATAATACATACTTTTTAGTCACTGTGTATCTGTTTAGTAATGCAGTTAGATAAAAACTGATAATTTAATTATATGTGAAACAATAGCAGAAAAATGGTGGTTTTTAAATTAATTTATTTTTTTACTTTGCAATATTGTACTGGTTTTGCCATACATTGACACGAATCTGCCATAGGTGTACATGTGTTCCTCATCCTGAACCCCCCTCCCACGTCCCTCACCATTCAATCCCTCTGGGTCATCCCAGAGCACCAGCCCCAGGCACCCTGCATCATGCATCTAACCTGGACTGGCAATTCATTTCACATGTGATAATTTACATGTTTCAATGCCATTCTCCCATATCATCCTGCCCTCGCCCTCTCCCACAGAGTCCAAAAGACTGTTCTATACATCTGTGTCTCTTTTGCTGTTTGATTACAATTATAATGCCACATGAACACAGTGAGATTTTTCTTATTTGGAATGAGACATTTTATTAATTTTTATTTTATTTTGCAATATATGTTGATTTATTGATACAATGTTGTGTTAGTTTCAGATGTACAGCAAAGTGATTCAGTCATACCTAAACATGCATCCATTCTTTCTCAGATATGAATAGAATTCCCTGTGTTATACAGTAGTGTGTATATGTTCATCCCAACCTCCTAATTTATTCCTTCTCCCTACCTTTCTTCTTTAGTAAATATAAATTTGTTTTCTAAGTATGTGAGTCTCTTTCTCTTTTGTAAATAAGTTCATTTATATGATTTTTTAGAGTCCATATGTAAGTGGTATCATGTGATATTTCTCTTTCTCTATCTCACTTCCTCTATTTCTTTGCATTGATCACTTAGGAAAGTTTTCTTATCTCTCCTTGCTATTCTTTGGAACTCTGCATTAGGGTGGATATATCTTTCATTTTCTCCTTTGCCTTTTGCTTCTCTTCTTTTCTCAGGTATTCATAAGGCCTCCTCGGACAACCATGTTGCCTTTTTGCATTTCTTTTTCTAGGGAATGGTTTTGATCACTGTCTGCTGTACAATATTATGAACCTCCATCAATAGTTCTTCAGACACCCTATCAGATCTAACCCCTTGAATCTATTAGTCATTTCCACTATATAATTGTTAAGGATTTAAGTCACACCTGAATGGTCAAATGGTTTTCCCTACTTTGCTTAATTTAAGTCTGAATTTTGCAATATGGACTTCATGATCTGAGGCACAGTCAGCTCCCAGTCTTGTTTTTGCTGACTGCATAGAACTTCTCCATCTTTGGTTGCAAAGAAAATAATCAATATGATTTTGGTATTTACCATCTGGTGATGTCCATGTGTACAGTCTACTAGTGTTGTTGAAGAGGGTGATTTCTATGATCAGTGTGTTCTCTTGGCAAAACTCTGTTAGCCTTCAAAACTCTGAAGCCTTGCTTCATTTTTTACACCAAAGCCAAATTCGACTGTTACCCTAGGTATCTCTTGACTTTCTACTTTTGCATTCTAGTCCCCTATGATGAAAAAGACATCTTTGTTGGTGTTAATTCTAGAAGATCTTTTAGTTCCTCATAGAACCGTTCAACTTCTAGGGATTAGTGGTTAGGGCATATACTTGAATTATTGTGATATTGAATGGTTTGCCTTGAAAACAAACAGAGATCATTCTGTTGTTTTTGATATTGCACCCAAAAAACTAACATCATGGCATCCAGTCCCATCAGTTCAGTTCAGTTCATTTCAGTCACTCAGATGTATCCAACTCTTTGTGACCCCATGAATTGCAGCACGCCAGGCCTCCCTGTCCATCACCAACTCCCAGAGTTTACTCAGATTCACATTCATCGAGTCGGTGATGCCATCCAGCCATTTCATCCTCTGTCATCCCCCTCTCCTCCTGCCCGCAGTCCCTCCTAGCATCAGAGTCTTTTCCAATGAGTCAACTCTTCGCTTGTCGTGGCCAAAGTACTGTAGTTTCAGCTTTAGCATCATTCCTTCCAAAGAACACCCAGGACTGATCTCCTTTAGAATGGACGAGTTGAATCTCCTTGCAGGCCAAGGGACTCTCAAGAGTCTTCTTCCACAGCACAGTTCAAAAGCATCAATTCTTCGAAACTCAGCTTTCTTCACAGTCCAACTCTCACATCCATACATGACTACTGGAAAAACCATAGCCTTGACTAGATGGAACTTTGTTGGCAAAGTAATGTCTCTGCTTTTGAATATGCTATCTAGGTTGGTCATAACTTTTCTTCCAAGGAGTAAGTGTCTTTTAATTCCATGGCTGCAGTCACCATCTGCAGTGATTTTGGAGCCCCCCAAAAAATAAAGTCTGACACTGTTTCCACTGATTCCCCAACTATTTCCCATGAAGTGATGGGACTAGATGCCATGATCTTCTTTTTCTGAATGTTGAGCTTTAAGCCAACATTTTCACTCTCCTCTTTCACTTTCATCAAGATGCTTTTTAGTTCCTCTTCACCTTCTGCCATAAAGGTGGTGTCATGTCCATATTTGAGGTTATTGGTATTTCTCCTGGCAATCTTGATTCCAACTTGTGCTTCTTCCAGTCCAGTATTTCTCATGATGTACTCTGCATATAAGTTAAATAAGCAGGGTGACAATATACAGCCGTGACGTACTCCTTTTCCTATTTGGAACCAGTCTGTGGTTCCATGTCCAGTTCTAACTGTTGCTTCCTGACCTGTGTATAGGTTTCTCAAGAGGCAGGTCAGGTGGTCTGGTATTCCAATTGCTTTCATAATTTTTCACAGTTTATTGTGATCCACACAGTCAAAGGCTTTGGCATAGTCAAAGCAGAAATAGATGTTTTTCTGGAACTCTCTTGCTTTTTCTATGAGCCGGCAGATGTTGGCAATTTGATCTCTGGTTCCTCTGCCTTTTCTAAAACCAGCTTGAACATCTGGGAGTTCACGGTTCACATATTGCTGCTGCCTGGCTTTTAGAATTTTGAGCATTATTTTACACTTCATGGCAAATAGATGGGGAAAATGGGAAAATTGCCTGATTTTATTTTCTTGGGCTCCAAAATCACTGCAGATGGTGACATGAACTTAAGACACTTGCTCCTTGGAAGAAAAACTATGACAAACCTAGTCAGGATATTAAAAAGCAGAGACATTACTGTCTAGTCAAAGCTATGGTTTTTCCAGTAGTCATGTATGGACGTGATAGTTGGACCATAAAAAAAGCTTAATGCCAAAGAATTGATGCTTTTGAACTGTGGTGTTGAAGAAGACTTTTGAGAGTCCCTTGGACTGCAAGGAGATCAAATAATCAATTTTAAATCAGTCTTGAATATTCATTGGAAGGACTGATGCTGAAGCTAAAACTCCAGTACTTTGGCCATCTAATGCGAAGAACTGACTCATTGGAAAAGACCCTGATGCTGGGAAAGGTTGAAGGAAGGAGTAGAACAGGGTGACAGAAGATGAGATGGTTGGATAGCATCATTGACTTGATGGACATGAGTTTTAGCTAGCTTCAGGAGTTGGTGATGGACAGGGAAGCCCAGTGTGCTGCAGTTCAAGGGGTTGCAGAGTTGGACATGACTGAGCAACTGAACTGACTGACTGTCTCACTTCACTTAATATGATAATCTAATGGTTTATCAATGTTGCTGCAAATGGCATTATTTCATTCTTTTTTATGACTGAATAATATTCAGTTATATATATATATATATGCCACATCTTTTTAAAAAGTTTCCAGTGATGGAAACTTTCAAATGAAGAGTTCTTAAAACACATTCTAGTGGTCTTAGCTTTTAGGTTAAGTTTGGTGTTCACAAACAGTATCTGATGACTGCTATATCCTAGGCACAAGCATGATGATGTCACATTCTATAATATAATATCATGGGTTTTCCCCCCTTGTTTTATAGATCAGACTATTGACAGTTAGTTAGCTGTTAAAGATTTATGGCCAGATTAATAAAACTTTTAGATGTAACTGCTTTTATGTTCTTGCCTAATTTCATGAATGCATTCCAGGAGTGACTGAATACAAGGTGGAATTGGAGAAAAATAGAATTCAGTGTCCTTTTTCCAACAATCTTGGCTTCTGTCCATTTAGACATATCTGGAATTCCACTATTACTGCTTCCTTGTGAAGGTTTAAAAAGTCACATAAATACTTGAAATCTCTCTAAGCTCATTTCTTCAAGAGAATTGGAAGACTACAGAGAATAAGGCCCTAAAGAATCCAACAGAGATTTTTTTTTTTTTTTTTTTTTTTTTTTTTTGTGGAAGCTCTTTTAAGAATTGGGTTTCCCAGGTAGCTCAGTAGTAAAGAATCTGCCTGCCAATGCAGGAACCATAGGAGACTCCTGAGTGGGGAAGATCCCTTGGAGGAAGAAATGGCAACCAATTCCAGTATTCTTGCCAGGATAGTCCCATGGACAGAGAAATCTGGCAGAATACAATCCATGGGGCTGCAATGAGTTGAACATGACTGAGTGAATGAGCATGCACTCACCTATAGGAATATCATATGGGGGCAGTTCATGTCTCCCAGGTAGGAGAAGAAAGGTGACACTGATAATAGGTGGAAAGACATCTAGCCATTTTTCTTAGACTTAATAAGATTCATGTGTTCAGACAAGGTTTGAAGTTATCAGATAGAGCAAATTTCAGTGTTTGTCATTTTGTTCAGGGCAAGTTCTTCTCCAAACCATATGTTTGCCTGAGAGATTTTCTTATCACCTCATTGGATTATGCAAGAGTAGGAAATTCTATCTGGATAACAACTTCTCTCATTTTAGGGTACTAAAATATGAGAAGCCTATAATTTTATTTTTCAGGCAAACAAAAGAGATACAGATGATTAACAGAGGAATGAATAAAGATGTGCTACATATACACAATGGAATATTATTCAGTTATGAAAAGAAACAAAACTGAATTGCTGGTAGAGACATGGATTGACCTAGAGTCTTACATAGAGTGAATCAAAAGAGAAAAACAAATATATGAACATATATGTGTGGAATCCAGAAAAAATGGTACAGGTTATCTTATTTGTGAAGTAGAAATAGAGACATACCCATGTAGAGAACAAATATATGGATACCAAGGGGGAAAGTGGGAGGGGGCAGGGTGGGAACAATTGGGAGATTAAGATTGACATATATACTCTACTGAAACTATATATAACCTATATAACTAATGAGAACATATGATATATTATGGGAGACTGTACTGAATGCACTGTGCTGACCTGAATAGGAAGGAAGTCTGAAAGGGAAGGGATATATGTATATGTATGACTGATTCATTTTTCTGTACAGTAGAAACTAGCATAACAATGAAAAGCAAATATATGCCAATAAAAATTAATTTAAAAAGAGATGCAGATGCCATATTCTTGCTTAGAGCAACTTGTTTACTACATAGGAAAAAAGTAAATTTAGCTTAAAAATGTATAATTTTTAAGACAGAGATATCTGAGTTTGGTAACACTCAGCTGCTCCCCACTCAAAGTCAGTAATTTGAGAGACAAGAATCAGTAGAAAGGTGCTTTAATCAGAAAAAAGCTAGCAATCTGGGGAGAAGGTGGACTCATGTTCTGAGATCAACTCTGAAGATTCTGCTTAGCAATGCCCATTATTAAAGAGGAAAGGAACAGAAGAATCTCAGTGAATCGTTAAGGCAGAAGGTTCAATTTTGCATCTTTCTCCATTGTGTGCAGATTGACAGACTCTCTTCAGATGTTATCTTGCCCATGTGATCTGCTTGCAGAATTTCTTAGGGGGCTGAGGGAGGTAAAGAGCTAGTCATTTTTTAGCTGCTTAATGCTTTATTCTCACTTCTTTTATTCAGTAAAAATAATCTACAGTTTAGGCAAAGTATAGTGTGCATTCAGGAGAGCATAAGTCAAGAGTTGGTTTTAGTTGCTTACTGATCTCATTCCTATGACTAGATTTCTAAAGTTAGAGGTGGGTATAAATGGTTAAACAGGAAAGAGGTAAAAGAGCTGCTTTTATTAGTGCATCCTCTTGGCTGTGGGTAATTTAAATCCAGAAAATTTTATTACATTGTTTCAAAACAATTGGATTAATTTGAAACCCCATAATTTCAAATCCATGCTTATAGTAAAGTGAACTGGATTAGGAAAAATTCAAATTGTTAAATGTATTTGAATATGTCAATGCTATACAGTGTAATGCATGCATGTTTTGGTCCTATATCCTGGATCCTCTGTTAACCGTTGATATTTTAATTGATATATTTATTTAATATATCTTTGCTTTTTTCCTCTGTTCACAGAGTTGTTGTGAGGATTCAGTTAAATGAGGCAAAAGTTATAATAAAAATAGTGAAATTAATGAATAGTATATAAGAGATAAGAATGTTTTCCCTATGGCCATTATTTATATATCATCTATTCCTGTTATTAAAATAGCAGTAAAAAATATAATGGAAAAATTCCCAGTGATGGTAAAAACTAATCCAGAATATTTTGAGTCAATTAGTGAGTCATTATTTTTTTGCTGAGTTATACCTAGAATATCAGACATTCCACAATATGAGTCTAATCTAACCCACTTTCAGTAGTTAGATCATTCAGCTAGAGCCAAATTTGGAATTATAAAAATTTACTTTCATGGATTCCATTTTCTGACTTAAAAGTTATACAGTAACTTGCACTAAACTAAAAAGGAGCTACTAAGTAAGAGCTCACAGAGAAATCCCTTCAGTCCATAGGCATGATTGATATATATAGTAGAAAACTGCTCATATATAAATAGGAGGTTTTGGTACTGAAAAAGAAAGAACTAAGCTAAATTATTTATATTGTACTTTACAATCTTTTAAGATAATGACTTTCTTTGTCAACATTTGTTTTTTAAAGCTTTTTAGAAGTAAAACCTCTATATTCCAATTTCTCTCCAGCTTAGTAGCATATGCATTTTAAAAGTCTGTTTTACATGTAACATCCTTTCTCATGCAATCATAAAAGACATTTACAATAGCTGTGGTTCAGTGACAGAAACAACGTTTTTACAATAAATACTAGTATATCAAGAAAATTCATATGTTCATGAAAATCTATAAACCTTAGAGTTCCATTGTGGGTATACATACTTCCATTCTACAGATGAGGAAGCTGCAGATTTTTTTGTTTGTTAGTTTCTAAAATGATCCAATTCCTAATTGGTAGAACTTTTTCTTGAATACAGTCCAGTGCCTTTATAACTACATTTTGTATGTTCAGTTAAACCACTAAAATGGTGTTACTGACTCATCTCTATGGTTTTAGTTTTCAAATCTCTGGGAAAGATTAAAGGCAAAAGGAGAAAGAGGGTGGCAGAGGATGATATTGTTAGATTGCATCACCAACTCAGTGAACATGAGTTTGAGCAAACTCCAGGGGATACCAAAGGACAGGGAAGCCTGACAGGCTGCAGTCCATGGGGTCACAAAGAGTCAGACATGGCTTAGTGACTGAACAACAGCAATCAGTGATGAACTGGAATTCAGTGCCTCTGCCTATGCCTCATCTTTATGTGGATAATTCAGGTGACTGTTTCAGACAAAGCATGTTCAGTGTGGTGGACCAGAAATGAGAAACAAAAAGACAGCTAACTTAAACTTATATTTAATACAGAGATACTTCCAAACATATCACAAACAGGAAAAGATTAAAATTCTAGCCAGCAATTTCTCATCAATAAAGAAAAAGTCAGCACATCTGATTTATTGGGAAATCTTTCCTTACCAGGACAGACATGTGTTTGTGTCTGTGGTTTTATTTTCCACTGAATTACCTATCAGATATTTTAATCTGGATCTCCAGAACTGAAGGCTTCTTTTTAAAACAAATGATTAAAAAACACAGTACCAATGTTGATGGCAAAATAAAATTAACAAGTTGAAAATAAAATATCATAAATATAAAAAAAAATAAAGTTCTCATAGCAATATTAACCCAACATATAGCATGCAATATCTAAATTATGGAGGATTTACAGATCTAAGTAGTAAGCTAAAAACTTCCTCTGAAAAAAAAAAGGAGAATGAGAATAAGAAACGTTGATCCTGTTTTTATGCCCTTGATGAGCATGTCTTGATGAAGTGCATGTGTTATTGAGGTTTTATTATTGGATTCTTCAGTTGCATTTATGAGAAAAAGAATCTGCTTTGAATTTGCTAAGTTGTTTCACTAGCGTTCTACTCTTTGAGATCCCATGGACTGTAGCTCACAAGGGTCCCCTGTCTGTGGGATTCTCCAGGCAAGAATACTAGAATGGGTTGCTATGCCCTCCTCCAGGGAATCTTCCTGGCCCAGGGATCAAACCTCTGTATCTTACATCTCCAGCATTGGCAGGTGAGTTCTTTACCACTAGTGCCACCTGGGAAGCTTTAACTTATGTTGTTCATTTGTTCAGTCATGTCTGGCTCTTTGACACCCTATGGACTGCAGCATGCCAGGTTTCCCATTAGTCAGTTCAGCCACTCAGTCATGTCTGACTCTTTGTGACCCATGGACTGCAGCACACCAAACTTCCCTGTCCAACTCTAACTCCTGGAGCTTGCTCAAACTCATATCCATCCAGTTGGTGATGCCATCCAACCATCTCATCCTCTGTCATCCCCTTCTCCTCTTGCTTTCAGTCTTTCCCAGCATCAGGGTGTTTTCCAATGAGTCAGTTCTTCACGTCAGGTGGCCAAAGAATTGGACTCTTGTATTGGAAAAGTATTGGCAAAGCAAAGTATCTCAGGAGTTTTCTCAAACTCATGTCCATTGATTCTAGGATGCCATCCAACATTTAGTCCTCTGCTTTAATTTTGGGGATGCACAAATCCAGGGTTTTCCCCCTAAGTCTGCTTTGATTGTGCTGTTTTACCTCTTTGTCCCTCTACATTCTTATCTCTTAAGAAGTGGGAAAGATATTTCTGTGCTATAGAGTGAAAAAAAAAAAAAAAGACAAACAGTAGCTAATATTGTGTGAATTCTGGGTTAATGTCAATCCCATTCCAACAGGAAATAATTCTATAATTGTGGCAAAATGATATTGTTTTTGAAAAGCAGGGTCTGGCTCCTGCTCAAAAGCCAATCAAAAGGCCAGGGAAAATTAGCTTTAGATAGCCAACTTCAAAATCAATGGTCTGATTAGTGTCATCTTGGCTGTTTTAGGTCAGTTCCAGGGTTCCGGTTTATTTACTTTTCTTTGAGGCAAATTTTCTGAATTGTGGCAGCTTATGTCACAACTATAGTCTGGTCTTCATATAGTTAAATTATCCACCTGGCAGGGGTTTCAGTATCTATAAGAGAGTTCACAGGATATAACTCAGAATATTATCTATAGCCCTTGAGAAGGAACAAAATATCCTTGACTCTGCTTAATGACTTTGTTATTATTATTTGGTCTCTTTTGTTTGTTTTCTTTTGTTTCTTCATGTTCTCATGTCTCTGATTAAACCTATTTTTTGACTAAAGTTTCTCCACAGACAAATGGCAGGCAGAGGACATGGAAGAGCAAAGATCATAGGGTCCTGCTGTGGTTCAATATCATCTGCTACAAAACAAGAACATTAAACATATTGGTCCTTACACTCAATCAACAGGCTTATAACTTCTCAGTATGCTATTGAATTTATGCTCAAAAATCCTTAATATATTTTAATTCATTTGCACAGTTTTAGCCTAGCAAAATTTAAGATGCACAATAATTTTGAAAAGGTGGTAACATGGTGTCAAAAGATTGTGAAATAACATAACAAAAGACACCTAGTAACCGTGATCAGTAAGAATTAAAAGATCCTTGCCAGGTGAACTTTTATTTGGCAGCAAGGAGGGGAAGAGAGAGGAGGGCAGTGAGATGAAGGTGTTGAACAAGATAGCTTGAATAATTTAGGAAGAAGAGCAGCAATTCAATTTTTCTTTCTTGGGTCCTTATGTGCAACATGTGAAAATTTTTCTTAAACTGAATATGAAAGACATTCTGACTCTAACATCTACTTCTTTCTTATTATAGAAAAGATGACTGGGTTTGAGGGTGCAAGAAGCCCATCTAGATATTCTCACTCTCGTTCATGTTTCTCTTTCACTTCCTCTTCTTCCCTCAACCCTTCCTCACTACCCTTCTTTCTCCTACTCCTCACATTTTTTTTTTATTTTTTTTTTCCTTTTCAGAGTTGATAGAAAACTCTCCATCTTTTTCTGTTAATTCCTAACAGAGGGGTCATAACCTAGTCTCACTAATGCTGTTGCATTTATTCATTTTTTCCTTTATGTAATTTTTTTCTCTCTTCAATATCACTCTAGTCCTATTAGAACAAAATATTACTATCTAGTTAAATGCATTGAATTCAACTGTGAACTCTCCCTGGTCTGTCTACAGCTATAATTTTGCTACACATCCATGCTGACCTATCTCACACTCATATTTAGATTGACCCCTGAATTTCACATTCTAAACTATGAAATCCTTTTAGAACCTGTGAGCATTTTCTTGCTGCATTTATATTTGTAGCACACCTTGTTACTTTATTCATGTATCACTTCTTTGCTAGGGTTTGAGGCAGAATATAATAAAAGTCACAAACAATAAGCTATAAAATAGGGCTAGATTCTTTTTTAAATCAGAAATTAAAAAGGAGGGGAAAAAAAAAAGGTTGGCACAATATATTTTGTTCACCGTGTTCTCCCTAACAGCCAAGTCATAAAGGGCTATGTGTTATTACATTGTATTTCCTCAATAAAGAGAAGATAACTGATAATTTTAAAAAAATACTCCATTTTACTCGAGCAATATGTTTAATGAAAATTTCCCATGTAGTACAGCTTATCTAAGAAGTATTGTTCATCACAGTAACATAATTGATTATATAATCTTTGAGCAAAATAATTTTTCTTTTGATGATTTTATTTTTAGAAAAGCATACCATCATATCATAAGTAACTCATTGAATGCAGTCCTGCAAATAGCAAAATGTGTTATTCATATGGTGTAGATCTTTTTCTTTTAAAGTTTTAGTGTTTATAAATGGTCACCAACAGAATGCATCCATGTTTTTAAATGAAATAATGCAAAAGATCTATCTGTCTCAATCTACATTTTAGTTCTATTCTCTAGATACAATTAGTTCAAGTGAGCTGCTTGGTTTGTAAGTTACCACCAGCTCTCCAAAAGCTGTGTTTATATCACAATTTTTTTAATTTTTGTTTAATTTATTTATTTTTAACCATTTATCATTTATTTATTATTATTACTATTGTTATTATTTACTTTACAATATTGTTTTGGTTTTGCAATACATCAACATGAATCCACCATGGGTGTACATGGGTTCCCCATCCTGAACACCCCTCCCACCTCCCTCCCCATACCATCCCTTTGGGTCATCCCAGTGCACCAACCCCAAGCATCCTGTATCTTGCATCGAACCTAGACTGGCGATTCATTTCTTATATGATATTATACGTGTTTCAATGCCATTCTCCCAAATCATCCCACCCTCTCCCTCTCCCATAGAGTTGTTCTATACATCTGTGTCTCTTTTGCTCTATCACATACAGGGTTATCATTGCCATCTTTCTAAATTCCATATACATGTGTTAGTATACTGTATTGGTGTTTTTCTTTCTGGCTTACTTCACTCTGTATAACAGGCTCCAGTTTCATCCACCTCGTTAGAACTGATTCAAATGTATTCTTTTTCATGGCTGAGTAATACTCCATTGTGTATATGTACCACAGCTTTCTTATCCATTCATCTGCTGATGGACATCTAGGTTGCTTTCGTGTTCTGGCTATTATAAACAGTGCTGCGATGAACATTGGGGTACATATGTCTCTTTCAATTCTGGTTTCCTCAGTGTGTATGCCCAGCAGTGGGATTGCTGGGTCATAAGGCAGTTCTATTTCCAGTTTTTTAAGGAATCTCCACACTGTTTTCCATAGTGGCTGTACTAATTTGCATTCCCACCAACAGTGTAAGAGGGTTCCCTTTTCTTCACACCCTCTCCAGCATTTATTGCTTGTAGACTTTTCGATTGCAGCCGTTCTGACTGGCATGAAATGGTACCTCATTGTGGTTTTGATTTGCATTTCTCTGATAATGAGTGATGTTGAGCATCTTTTCATGTGTTTGTTAGCCATCTGTATGTCTTCTTTGGAGAAATGTCTGTTTAGTTCTTTGGCCCATTTTTTTGATTGGGTCGTTTATTTTTCTGGAATTAAGCTGCATAAGTTGCTTGTATATTTTTGAGATTAGTTGTTTGTCAGTTGCTTCATTTGCTATTATTTTCTCCCATTCAGAAGGCTGTCTTTTCACCTTGCTTATAGTTTCCTTTTAATTAAAAGCTTCTGCACAATTTCTTAATTTATTATTTATACAGTCAGTGTCAGTTTCCCATTATGATAAAGTAGCAGTTAGCTCTATAAATCACATCACACACAGTCACTTTCCAGTTTTCCTCCTCCTAGAAGATAGTCTTGAATCTGAAAAATGTAGTCAAGTTTTACAGCAGTTAAATTAAAAATTAGCTGTCAATTGCAATATAAAAAGTGATTATACATTCAGTCCTTAGTGGATGAGATCTGTATTGATTGTGATTCCTTTGTTGTTGTTCACCCTGTAAGTCCAGAGTCTAAACTGTTCTTGATCTGCAGTCCATAATCAATGAAGAACTGTTGAACATATACATTTCTTTCAGAGTGTCTTTGTTTTTTCAGTTAATAATTGCCTCATTTTTCCTTTGCAACTTACCACTCATGTCTTTATTTATTATATTTTTGCAAAAGTTATTTTTTATTATCTTTCTATTTTTTAAATTTATTTTCTTGAAGTATAACTGATTTACAGTATTGTATTAATTTCTGCTGTACAGCAAAATGATTAAGTTTTATAAATATATACATTATTTTTCATTTGGTTTATCACAGAATACTGAATATAGTTCCCTGTGGTATGCAGTAGGACCTTGTGATTTATAATTCCATATACAATAGTTTACATATGCTAAACTCTCTCTTTATCCCTTCCCAAGCTCTTGTTTTATTTTATTGAAACTCTACTTGCCTACTCTGTCACACTCACAGAACTTCATCTGATTAAACTAGCTAGTCTCAAGCTTATATTAAGTTATATTCAGTAAACAAAAACATTTAGAAACTTGTGACAATGACAACCATATATGAGAAGTGAATAGAGGTACTACTTTCTAAAATTTTTATTTCAACATAAATTCAGCAACATGTTAATGTGTTCATTCAATCATCCACTCATCAAAACAGAATATTTTGAGCAATTAGTATTTGGCAGACACTGTTTACATTGAGTGTGAAAGATACACTCCTGAAGATTTTTCCAGACAGAGAAGTGAGATATACAACAAGTTAGGCAGCTTGAATAGAACTTAATAGAATAGATGCTACAGCAGGCAACAAAGGAGAGAAAAATCTAGAGCTGCAGGGTAGAAGAGTTGGAGAGTCATTGACCAAGTTTATAAGGGCAAATGAGTAGGTAGGAAGATAGAAAAACATAGTCAAAGCAAATACTAATGAAATTTGAGATGTAGCACATCCTGCAAAGATAGGTAGTGCATTACACGTATAGCATACCTTATGGGTAAGAAAAGTCAAATAATAAGGACCTTGAAGGCCAGTTAACACGATGTGTGTACTTTGATGTCACTTAAGGAAATGATATTGACTTAAGAAAGAATTTTGACAGCTCTTTGTAGGGTGGATTAGAGAGTGAAAGACCCATAACAGAGAGACAACATAGAAGATACTGTACTAGATTAGAAGAAGGTTTTAAAGCACTGAAATTAGAAACTGTCAGCAGGATTATAGAGAAGTGGATTATATGAAGGATTATATAAAGACCTAAAAGACCTTTTAAATCTAACACCCAAAAAAGATGTCCTTTTCATTATAGGGTACTGGAATGCAAAACTAGGAAGTCAAGAAACACCTGGAGTAACAGGTAAATTTGGCTTTGGTGTACGGAATGAAACAGAACAAAGGCTAATGGAGTTTTGCCAAGAGAATGCACTAGTCATAGTAAACACATTTTTCCAATAGTACAAGAGAAGACTCTACACATGGACATCACCAGATGGTCAACACCAAAATCAGACTGATTATATTCTTTGCAGCCAAAGATGGAGTAGCTCTATACAGTCAGCAAAAACAAGACCGGGAGATAACTGCGGCTCAGATCATGAACTCCTTATTGCCAAATTCAGACTGAAATTGAAGAAAGTGGAGAAAACCACTAGACCATTCAGGTATGATCTAAATGAAATCCCTTATGACTATACAGTGGAAGTGAGAAATAGATTTAGGGGACTAGATCTGATAGATAGAGTGCCTGATGAACTATGGATGGAGGTTCATGACATTGTACAGGATACAGGGATCAAGACTATCCCCATGGAAAACAAATGCAAAAAAGCAAAATGGCTGTATGAGGAAGACTTACAAATAGCTGTGAAAAGAAGAGAAGCGAAAAGTAATGGAGAAAAGGAAACATATAAGCATATGAATGCAGAGTTCCAAAGAATAGCAAGGAGAGATAAAAAAGCCTTCCTCAGTGACCAATGCAAAGAAATAGAGGAAAACAACAGAATGGGAAAGACTAGAGATCTCTTCAAGAAAATTAGCGATACCAAGGGAACATTTCATGCAAAGATGGGCTCAGTAAAGGACAGAAATGGCCTGGACCTAACAGAAGCAGAAGATATTAAGAAGAGGTGGCAAGAATACACAGAATAACTGTACAAAAAATCAGCTTCACCACCCAGATAATCACGATGGTGTGATCCCTCACCTAGAGCCAGACCTCCTGGAATGTGAAGTCAAGTGGGCCTTAGAAAGAATCACTAGGAACAAAGCTAGTGGAGGTGATGGAATTTCAGTTGAGCTATTTCGAATCCTGAAAGATGATGCTGTGAAAGTGCTGCACTCAATATGCCAACAAATTTGGAAAACTCAGCAGCGGCCACAGGACTGGAAAAGGTCCGTTTTCATTCCAATTCCAAAGACAGGCAATGCCAAAGAATGCTCAAACTACCGCACAATTGCACTCGTCTCACACGCTAGTAAAGTAATGCTCAAAATTCTCCAAGCCAGGCTTCAGCAATACATGAATCGTGAACTTCCTGATGTTCAAGCTGATTTTAGAAAAGGCAGAGAAACCAGAGATCAAATTGCCAACATGCACTGGATCATGGAAAAAGCAAGAGAGTTCCAGAAAAACATCTATTTCTGCTTTATTGACTATGCCAAAGCCTTTGACTGTGTGGATCACAATAAACTGTGTAAAACTCTGAAAGAGATAGGAATACCAGACCACCTAACCTGCCTCTTGAGAAATCTGTATGCAGGCCAGGAAACAACGGTTCGAACTGGACATGGAACAACAGACTGGTGTCAAATAGGAAAAGGAGTACATCAAGGCTGTATATGGTCACCCTGCTTATTTAACTTACATGCAGAGTACATCATGAGAAACGCTGGACTGGAAGAAGCACAAGCTGGCATCGAGATTTCCAGGAGAAATATCAATAACCTCAAATATGCAGAATATGCAGATTGCATAGATGAGAATAGATCAGTCAAAAGTCGTACATTTAATAAGAGCTGCCTTGATATTAGGACTGGAAAAGTTCTTAGCCAAGTCTATAGTTTATTTTAGAATATCAGACACAATTCATCACAGGAGTGTCATATCTATTTTTTTATTTTAGTGAATAAATGCATAGTTGGCTTCCTAATACATACACACACACACACGCACACACACACACACACACACACACACGGTGGTGCTATTGGTAAAGAACCTTCCTATCAATGCTGTAGATGAATGTTCATTCCTTGGGTGAGGAAGATTCCCTCCAGGAGGTCATGGCAATCCACACCAGTGTTCTTGCCTGGAGGATGCCATGGACAGAGGAGCTTGGTGGGCTACAGTCCCTATAGTTGCAGAAAGTCAGACACAACTGAAACGACTTTGCATGAACATTTCATATGTATTACTATGTATGTAGATATATCAATGTATATATATATTTGTGTATGTCTGTGCGTGTGTAAATATTTATGTATACACAGCAATTCTGGCCTTCACAAAATTTCATTTTAAAGGAAAAGCATACTATAATTGAAACAGTTCAGAACATAATAATTAGAGATAGATCATAAATATAACAGCAGTTCATAGAGGACAAAAGTCAGTGGAGGTCAATCTTAATGATGTTTTAGACACATCACTTTCTGACTTTTCAAACATATCAAATGAAATAGATTTCCAAAAGTAAAGTTAAAATGCAAAATGATCATTAATAATTATTTTACAATAATAAATGGGTATCTAGTAGTCTAGTTTGCGATATGCTATTTAAGAGAAAGCAAATGGACTAGAATTAAAAGAATCAGAACTGAAAAAGTAAAGTTGGTTTAAAACATGTAATTTACATTGCTACTTTACAATTACTACTTTTTTCTTTGTTTTGGATGTTAGATGATATATATGACACAATGTATATATATATATATGTGCATCTCTGTGTGTGCTTATTAAGATTTTATGAAATTCTAAAATTATTTGTCATCACAAAATTACCACCACAGCAAGTCTTATGATAAAAAATAGTTATTAATCAATAAACCCCTCATATGTATAGTTCAACTTAAAGTACTTAATGATGGAAAGAAAGAGGTAGTTGGGAGAATTCACCAAACAAGGAGGAGTCTGTATGCTCCACTCAGAGCACCTTTTAATCCCTACTACAGACTATTAATATTAATGGATTCTAGGAGAGAAAGTTAGGGACCTAGTCTTCCATCTTGCTGTGCAGAAACTGAATATTGCATGATGCAAAATAAATGGAGTGCTACTGATGCCATTTTGCCTCAAATGAAGCTGTGCCAAAGGAAAATTCCTTATTCTCACTCTCTCTTTTTCTATTGGAGTCAGGTTGCAGTCAGGTTGGGTCAAGGCAAAAAGTAACTTAAAAAAAGAATAAGCGGTTCCAACTTGTAAGTGTTGATAGCCTGACTTCCATTAGGGTGACTGACTTGTGAAGGCTGTTCTGGTCCCCGCCTTGAAGCAAGGCTGCAATTCTCTGGCTTGTTAAATTGAAGATCTGTCCATTGACAAGGGAACTGGGACACGATATAAGAGTAAGAAGAATTATTACAGATTTTTTTTTTTCTTTTTCCCACTGCAGAGGTGTTTGCTCTCTATGTGCAGGGAAAATTAAACCTGGAATTAAAATGGACTGGCTTACTTCATTAGATGTAAAATTCCAATTTTTCATTAAGTGCTGGGAGGCTGAGTGATTTCCTAAAAAGCTTTTTAGTGCATGAAGCAGAGGATATTAAAGATAATAAAGATAGGTATCTCCACCATCCAGGAAGGAATGGTATTCTAAAGAATGCAAAATCATTGACATTTATGGCTATGTAGTTGAGAGTTGAGGAGGCTCAGATATTCCCCAGTTTGGGGTATTTTCTATTTGTGACACATTTCATTCAGAATTTCGAAGAGGAATTGAAATTGGTGTTCAGTTCAGTTCAGTCGCTCAGTTGTGTCCAACTCTTTTTTTTTTTTTTTTTTTTAATTTTTTTTTTTTTTTTTTTTTTTACGTTTATTTTATGTTTATTTTTTTTTTTTCTTACATGCGTTCCCAAACATGAACCCCCCTCCCACCTCCCTCCCCACAACATCTCTCTGGGTCATCCCCATGCACCTGCCCCAAGCAAGCTGCACCCTACGTCAGACATGGACTGGCGATTCAATTCTTACATGACAGTATACATGTTAGAATTCCCATTCTCCCAAATCGTCCCACCCTCTCCCTCTCCCTCTGAGTCCAAAAGTCCGTTATACACATCTGTGTCTTTTTTCCTGTCTTGCATACAGGGTCGTCATTGCCATCTTCCTAAATTCCATATATATGTGTTAGTATACTGTATTGGTGTTTTTCTTTCTGGCTTACTTCACTCTGTATAATTGGCTCCAGTTTCATCCATCTCATCAGAACTGATTCAAATGAATTCTTTTTAACGGCTGAGTAATACTCCATTGTGTATATGTACCACAGCTTTCTTATCCATTCATCTGCTGATGGACATCTAGGTTGTTTCCATGTCCTGGCTATTATAAACAGTGCTGCGATGAACATTGGGGTACATGTGTCTCTTTCAATTCTGGTTTCCTCCGTGTGTATGCCCAGAAGTGGGATTGCTGGGTCATAAGGTAGTTCTATTTGCAATTTTTTAAGGAATCTCCACACTGTTCTCCATAGTGGCTGTACTAGTTTGCATTCCCACCAACAGTGTAGGAGGGTTCCCTTTTCTCCACACCCTCTCCAGCATTTATTGCTTGCAGATTTTTGGATCGCAGCCATTCTGACTGGTGTGAAGTGGTACCTCATTGTGGTTTTGATTTGCATTTCTCTAATAATGAGTGATGTTGAGCATCTTTTCATGTGTTTGTTAGCCATCCGTATGTCTTCTTTGGAGAAATGTCTATTTAGTTCTTTGGCCCATTTTTTGATTGGGTCATTTATTTTTCTGGAATTGAGCTGCAGAAGTTGCTTGTATATTTTTGAGATTAGTTGTTTGTCAGTTGTTTCATTTGCTATTATTTTCTCCCATTCAGAAGGCTGTCTTTTCACCTTGCTTATATTTTCCTTTGTTGTACAGAAGCTTTTAATTTTAATTAGATCCCATTTGTTTATTTTTGCTTTTATTTCCAGAATTCTGGGAGGTGGATCATAGAGGATCCTGCTGTGATTTATGTCTGAGAGTGTTTTGCCTATGTTCTCCTCTAGGAGTTTTATAGTTTCTGATCTTACATTTAGATCTTTAATCCATTTTGAGTTTATTTTTGTGTACGGTGTTAGAAAGTGATCTAGTTTCATTCTTTTACAAGTGGTTGACCAGTTTTCCCAGCACCACTTGTTAAAGAGATTGTCTTTACTCCATTGTATATTCTTGCCTCCTTTGTCAAAGATAAGGTGTCCATATGTGTGTGGATTTATCTCTGGGCTTTCTATTTTGTTCCATTGATCTATATGTCTGTCTTTGTGCCAGTACCATACTGTCTTGATGACTGTGGCTTTGTAGTAGAGCCTGAAGTCAGGCAAGTTGATTCCTCCAGTTCCATTCTTCTTTCTCAAGATTGCTTTGGCTATTCGAGGTTTTTTGTGTTTCCATACAAATCTTGAAATTATTTGTTCTAGTTCTGTGAAAAATGTGGCTGGTAGCTTGACAGGGATTGCATTAAATTTGTAAATTGCTTTGGGTAGTATACTCATTTTCACTATATTGATTCTTCTGATCCATGAACATGGTATATTTCTCCATCTATTAGTGTCCTAGGAACAGGAGAGTTGTCCAACTCTTTGCGACCCCATGAACTGCAGCATGCCAAGTCTCCCTGTCCATCACCAACTTCCGGAGTCCATCCAAACCCATGTCGATCAAGTCGATGATGCCATCCAACCATCTCATCCTCTGTTGTCTCTTTCTCCTCCTGCCCTCAATCCCTCCCAGCATCAGGGTCTTTTCCAATGAGTCAGCTCTTCACATCATGTGGCCAAAGTATTGGAGTTTCACCTTCAACATCAGTCCTTTCAATGAACACCCAGGTCTGATCTCCTTTAGCATGGACTGGTTGGATCTCCTTGCAGTCCAAAGGACTCTCAAGAGTCTTCTCCAACACCACAGTTCAAAAGCATCAATTCTTCGGTGCTCAGCTTTCTTCACTGTCCAACTCTCACACCCATACATGACCACTGGAAAAACCACCGCCTTGACTAGATGGACATTTGTTGACAAAGTAATGTCTCTGTTTTTTAATATGCTGTCCAGGTTGGTCATAACTTTTCATCCAAGTAGCAAGCGTCTTTCAATTTTATGGCTGCAATCACCATCTGCAGTGATTTTGGAGCCCAGAAAAACAAAGTCAGCGACTGTTTCCACTGTTTCCTCATCTATCTGTCATGAAGTCACCGGACCAGATGCCATGATCTTGGTTTTCTAAATGTTGAGCTTTAAGCCAACTTTTTCACTCTCCTTTTTCACTTTCATCAAGAGGCTCTTTAGTTATTCTTCAGTTTCTTCCGCCAAAAGAACACACTGGTCATAGCAAACACCCTCTTCCAACAACACAAGAGAAGACTCTACACATGGACATCACCAGATGATCGACACTGAAATCAGACTGATTACATTCTTTGCAGCCAAAGATGGAGTAGCTCTATACAGTCAGCAAAAACAAGACTGGGAGCTGACTGTGGCTAGGATCATGAACCCCTTATTGCCAAATTCAGACTGAAATTGAAGAAAGTGGGGAAAAGCACTAGACCATTCAGGTATGACCTAAATCAAATCCCTTATGACTATACAGTGGAAGTGAGAAATAGATTTAAGGGACTAGATCTGATAGACAGTGTGCCTGATAAACTATGGATGGAGGTTCATAACATTGTACAGGAGATAGGGATCAAGAACATCCCCAAGGAAAAAATCGGTGTATTTGGGTTCAAATGATAGCTTTGCTGTGTGGTAAATTCATACATAAATGCATGAATGGGAAAATAAACAAACTTTTATGTGGTGGCTCTAACTGCTTAGAAAAATAAAAAAGAAGGAAAGAAAGAAACTGTTTTACTTCCAGGCATTGCTAAAATGAGTCTTATTGGAAATGCTTGAGTCAAAAAGTTATACGATCACTCTTGATATTTATACAGAAATGGTTGACTCTGGTGTATTTTTACAGAAGAGAGAAATTGCAAACATTACATTCCTTCAACTTTGTAAATATCTCCTCTGTGATTTGGATATGTTTAAAAATAATTGAGAACATTTGTTGCCTGCCTTTTGCATTAAAAACATCACTATAAGAAGAGCATTTGCACAATGCAATGAGATATCAGAATTGCTTCCAGGAAATGGAAGTGTAATGTTATGTCTGTTAAGGAACTAGAGGTGGTAATACTCCAAGTGTAAACAAATTAATTGGGATGGCAGAGTAAAGGCAATTGGAGAGATTTTAAAAAATAATTACATCTACTTTGACAATTTTAGCAGAATTTCACAACTAACTTTTTCTTTATGATTGTTTCTTTGGATGTGGATCATTTTAAAGTCTTTATTGAATTTGTTACAGTATTGCTTCTGTTTAATGTTGGATCTTAGCTCCTTAACCAGGGCTCAAACCCAAACCTCTGCATTGGAAGGTGAAGTCTTAACCATTGGACTACCAGGAAGTTCTCTTACAACTCTTAACAATCTTACCCTAGTTCGTTGGTCAAGAGAAAAAATAAAATAATAGAGAAAAGTGTAAAACACATTGTTAAATAAATGGTTTCTAGGTGATGTGAATTAGAACAACTACTTTAGAGTCAAATATATGTCATGATTCCTATAAATCTACAGATTTGCTTTAATAAAATCTCTAGACAGAATTCTCCAGATATGTTGGCCTCATCTTTGCTTATTTTTTACCTAACTATAGAAAATTATTAATAATGAAATACTGAAAAATAGCATGTTAGTACATTGCACATCATACAGACAGCCTTAGTAAATGACTGAAGTGCTTTCAAAAAGCTGATCCAAAATCTAGAACAAGGAGGCAGCTTGGTATACCCTGGGCATCAGTGCATCCAGGAAAGATTAGTGTAAGGTACTACACATAGATTTTCATTCCCTTGTACTCTTAAAGTAGGGCTTACATATATATATTAGGTTGAAACTAACACAACTTTGTAAATCAGCTACACTTTAATTAAAAATAAATAAATAAAAGTAGGGCTTAATTCCTCGATTTTCAAATGACAAAGGGAAGCTTACTTGCTTAAGTAGCCATAGCTAGCAATCTGCTGTGCAGGACTGATGCCAGAACCTGATATGTGAGCTCACACTTCCTCACCACCTGCCCCCACAACAGCACCAATACAATGTCTCAGTCTCATGAGGCCAGTGTGTGTCCACACAAGAAGAGCGCTTTGAATGAAGTGCATGTGAGCCCAGGACATCCATATACCATTAGCTGTTGTCCTTAGTGAAATCTGTCAAATCATCTTTTTTTTTCCTGTAGAAAGAAATGTACTGACAAGAAAAAAAATTTATATTTATAGGTCTTATCTTCAAACCTTCTTTTCTTTTTCTTTTCTGTAAACGACTACTTTTAGGCATATCTAAGTATGAAATACACTTGAAAAAGAGTTACAGCAATCAAAAGCTGAACTCGATCAAAGAACAAGTGGTTAAGGTTATTGTAATCATAAATGTCAAACAGAAAAGGCATATTACATCTTCAAACAAGTACAATTGCCCAAGGGACAATGAGGTAAAATATTTGAAATTGATAACATCATAACATCTCAGATAGTCTGAGGCATGGGGTGAGTGTCTTTTTGGTTGTAATTCAGAAGAATGCCTTCCACAAACTGTTAGAACTATTTCTCTCGCTCTTCGTGTTTGCAAAATTGAACAGAATAATACAAATAGTTGTAATTGTTTTTGACATATTTCTTAAGCGATAAATCACATGCCATAAAATTTACCCATTTAAAGTACACATAGTAGTTTTTAGAATTTACTTTATGCAGAGTTGCTCAATTATCACTATGATCTAATTTAGATCATTTTCTTCATCTCAGAAAGAAACAAAGCCATTAGCAGTTACTCCCATTTACCCTCCTCCCTCCTATTACCACTTAGTAAATGCTTACCTATATTTTTCTCTATATATATTGCCCATTCCGTATACTTCATTTAAATTAAATCATACAGTATGTGCTCTTTTGTAACTGCCTTATTTTTCACTTAGCTTCACATTTCTAAGCTGCATCCATGTTGCAGCATATGTTTTCAATACTTCATTTATTTTTATTGATGACAAATATTCCATCACATGGACATACCACATTTTGTTTATCCATTAAACGGCTGATAGATATTTAGGTTGTTTCTACCTTTTGGCTATGAATATTAGTGTCTAAAATTTTTGTGTAGATATATATTGCCCTTCTCTTGGATATCTACCTGGGAGTAAAATTTCAGGGTCATAGACAACTTCATACTTAATTTTTTAAAGAAAATATCAAACTATTTTTCAAGTGACTATCTCATTTTACATACCCATGTGTAGTGTATGAGTTCCAGTGTATCCATATCACCACCAACACTTATTCTCTGACTTTTTTGTTATAGTCAGCCTAGTGTGTGTAAAGTAATATCTCTTTGAAGTTTTGATTAGCATCATAAAGAGTTGGATGCGACTGAAGCGACTTACATGCTCGCACTGTTAATGATATGTTCAGCATATTCCCAAGAGTTTGTTTACTATTTGTGTATCTTCTTTGGAGAGACCTCCATTCAAATAATCTGTCCACTTTTAACTAAAGCATAGTGATTTACTATATTGAAAATACAGTACAGGCGTATAGCAGGAGTATAGCAAAGTGATTCAGTTACACATTTTCTTCAGATTATATTCCCATTATGGGCTCTCACAAAATATTAAATAAAATTTCTTGTTCTGTACGGTGATTTTTTGTTGCTTATTGGCTTCATGTATACCATAGCTTAGATCTGTTAATCTCATACTCTTAATTCACTCCTCTTTTCCTTGTTTTCTCCTTTGATAACTGTAAGTTTGTTTTCTATGTCTGTGACTCTGTTTCTGCTTTGTGTAGATTCATTTATATTATTTCCTAGATTCCAGATATAATGGATATCATAGAGTATTTGTCATTCTCTGATTTACTTCACTAAGTATAATATTCTCTAGGGCCACCCATGTTTCAGTAAATGGCTATATTTCATTACTCTTTTATTATCGATAATTATTCATTGTATTCATGCACCACATCTTCTTAAGTCAATCATCTGTTTATGGGCACTTGGTTTGTTTCATGTCTTGGCTATTATAAAGAGTGCTGCTGTGAATATTGGGGTGCACACATCTTTTCAGATGTGCTTTTTTTGTTTTCTTCATATATATAACCAGGAATAGGCTTGCTGGATCATATGACAGCCTATGTTTAGTTCTGATTTTTTTTTTTAGAAACTTCCATATTGTTCTCCATAGAGGCTGTACCAATTTACATACCAGCAACAGTGTAGGAGAATTACCTCTTCTCCATGCCCTCTCCAACATTTATTGTTAGTAGACTATTTAATGATGAGCATTCTGAATGGTGTGAGGTGATAATTTGCCCATTTTTAATACAGTTGTTTGTCTCTTTGCTATGCATTGCAGAGTTATTTATGTACTCTGGGTATAAGTTCTCCATTAAACACATTATCTGTAAATATTTCAATCATTCTTTCTGTTGCCTTTTCACTTTTTTTTGTAATATCATTTGGAATATAAATCTTTTCATATTTGTGGTTTAATATATCTATTTTTTATTTAGTCATTTGTGATTTTGGAGTCATATCTAAGAAACCACTGCCTAACTCAAATCACAAAGACTTGCATCTATGATTTATTCTAATAGTTGTATATTTTTAACTCTTACATTTAATTCCACAAGCCAGTTTGAGTTAATTTTTGTTTATGATGTGATATAAGGGTCCAATTTACTATTTTGGATCAGGATGTCCGCTGTCACAGAGCCATATGTGGAAATGAATGTTCTTTCCCTATTGAATTGTCTTGGCATCTCTACCTAAAATTAATTAAACATAAATAGACTAACACATCTATAATTGGTTGAATATTTGGGGAAGTGCAAGCTATTTGAGCTGAAATTTTGTCAAATATTTAAAGGGATTTTGCTGTTGTCATTTCTCTCTTCTTACATTTTAATTTTGATTTTATCAAACGACTATATACCTGAATGTTTCCTCAAAATAAATAATGCTATTTCTATGGTTTCAAAACAACTTTATGAAAAGGTATATAAAATTGAAAAATCATAACATTTAAGTTAAATACTCAGAATTTTTGAACTGAAATTTTTCATTACCAATGTTTTAACCTTTTTTGAGATATAATAAATCTTGATAAATACATGAGTAGAACATTTCATTTGTTCTTTACTTAAAAGAAATGAAACTAAATTTCCTGGTGCCCAGCATTCTCTTATATTATTTATAAGAAAAAAAAAACTCATTTTAAGTGTTTATAAAATGCTAAAACAATAATTAAATAGGTTTATCTAAATGTTTATTTTATTTTTTAATTTATATTTATTTATTTTAATTGGAGGCTAATTACTTTACAATATTGTATTGGTTTTTCCATACATCAACATGAATCCACCACATACATGTTTATTTAATAAAACACGTAAAGTATGTCTTTAAGCCAAACTTCTGTCTACTTTTTAGTATATAGAACTGAAATTGATTTTTCTTTTTTCTTTTTTTTTTCAGTACATTTTTATCCAGTAGAAGTTTAGCTCATTAATTTTAGGAAAATTCCTGTATTACATGGATTATCCTCATAGATAATCATGCCATCTATAAATAAGGACTATCTTATTGTTCCAATATAATCCATTTAACTTTTTTCTCTTTTTGCTTTATGGAGCAATGTACACTGTGCACTAATGATAATACTTTATTGAATAAGAATACTGGGATCAGACTTCTTTGCCTTCTTCCTGTTCGCATGTGGAACAGTTTGATCTTTCACCTTTAAGTAAAAGTGTATACTATACAGTATACAGTAGATTGCTATAGCTTTTGTTGTTCTTTGCTAAGTTAAGATACTCCATTTTTCTCCTTGCCTTTTCTCAAAGTTTTTAATTATAAATATGTGTTGAGATTTGTCCAGTGCTTTGCCTACATCAAATTATATATAATCATGTGATTTTTTTTTCTTTAGCTTGCTATATGTTAAATTATACTGATTGATTTTCAAATATTAAATAGTCCTTATATCACTGGAATGAACCTCATATAGTCATGATATACAATATAATTATCAAGTATTGATGAATAATATTTGCTATTATTTTAAATAATTTTTACTTTTTTGTAAATGAGAAATGCTAATGTCTTAATTTTCTTTTCTGTTTCCTCCCTTTTCCATGTCTAGTTTTCTCACACTCCCCTTTACTTTTGCTTCCTTCCTATAATACTCTTAGCTTTTGCCTTCATTAAATAAATAGAGAAGTATTTCTTCCTCTTCTGTTTTCTAGAGGAGATGATAAATATTTGATGTTAATTATTTTGAAAAGTTATCAATTTTATTTATCCTTTCAAAGAACCAGCTTTTGGCTTTGTTGATCTTTGCTATGGTCTCTTTTGTTTCGTTTGCATTTATTTCTGCCCTAATTTTTAAAATTTCTTTACTTCTACTAAACCTGGGGTTCTCCATTTCTTCCTTTTCCAGTTGCTTTAGATGTAGAGCTGGGTTATTTATTTGACTTTTTTCTTGTTTCTTGAGGTATGCCTGTATTGCTATGAACTTTCCCCTTAGCACTGCTTTTACAGTGTCCCACAGATTTTGGGTTGTTGTGTTTTCATTTTCATTCATTTCTATGCATATTTTGATTTATTTTTTTTATTTCTTCTGTGATTTGTTGGTTATTCAAAGCGTATTGTTCAGCCTCCAACCATAAAACTCCTAGAGGAGAACATAGGTGAAACAATCTCCGACATAAATCACAGCAGGATCCTCTATGATCCACCTTTCAGAATATTGGAAATAAAAGCAAAAATAAACAAATGGGATCTAATTAAAATTAAAAGCTTCTGCACAACAAAGGAAACTATAAGCAAGGTGAAATGACAGCCTTCGGAATGAGAGAAAATAATAGCAAATGAAGCAACTGACAAACAACTAATCTCAAAAATATACAAGCAACTTATGCAGCTCAATTTCAGAAAAATAAATGATCCAATCAAAATATGGGCCAAAGAACTAAATAGACATTTCTCCAAAGAAGACATACAGATGGCTAACAAACACATGAAAAGATGCTCAACATCACTCATTATCAGAGAAATGCAAATCAAAACCACAATGAGGTACCATTTCATGCCAGTCAGACAGGCTGCGATCCAAAAGTCTACAAGCAATAAATGCTGGAGAGGGTGTGGAGAAAACGGAACCCTCTTACACTGTTGGTGGGAATGCAAATTAGTACAGCCACTATGGAGAACAGTGTGGAGATTCCTTAAAAAACTGGAAATAGAACTGCCTTATGACCCAGCAATCCCACTGCTGGGCATACACACCGAGGAAACCAGAATTGAAAGAGACATATGTACCACAATGTTCATCACAGCACTGTTTATAATAGCCAGGACATGGAAGCAAACTAGATGTCTATCAACAGATGAATGGATAAGAAAGATGTGGTATATACACAATGGAGTATTACTCAGCCATTAAAAAGAATACATTTGAATCAGTTCTAATGAGGTGGATGAAACTGGAGCCTGTTATACAGAGTGAAGTAAACCAGAAAGAAAAATACTGATACATTATAGTTAGTTCATAGTTCAGTCACTCAGTTGTGTCGGACTCTTTGTGACCCCATGAATTGCAGCATGTCAGGCCTCCCTGTCCATCACTATCTCCCAGAGTTCACTCAGACTCACGTCCATCAAGTCCGTGGTGCCATCCAGCCATCTCATCCTCTGTCGTCCCCTTCTCCTGCCCCCAATCCCTCCCAGCATCAGAGTCTTTTCCAATGAGTCAACTCTTCGCATGAGGTGGCCAAAGTACTGGAGTTTCAGCTTTAGCATCATTCCTTCCAAAGAAATCCCAGGGTTGATCTCCTTCAGAATGGACTGGTTGGATCTCCTTGCAGTCCAAGGGACTCTCAAGAGTCTTCTCCAACACCACAGTTCAGAAGCATCAATTCTTCAGTGCTCAGCTTTCTTCACAGTCCAACTCTCACATTCATACATGACCATAGGAAAAACCATAGCCTTGACTAGACGGACTTTAGTTGGCAAAGTGTTGTCTCTCCTTTTGAATATACTATCTAGGTTGGTCATAACTTTTCTTCCAAGGAGTAAGCGTTTTTTAATTTCATGGCTGCAATCACCATCTGCAATGACTTTGGAGCCCCCAAAAATAAAGTCTGACACTGTTTCCACTGTTTCTCCATCTATTTCCCATGAAGTGATGGGACTGGATGCCATGATTTTCGTTTTCTGAATGTTGAGCTTTAAGCCAACTTTTTCATGCTCCTCTTTCACTTTCATCAAGAGGTTTTTTAGCTCCTCTTCACTTTCTGCCATAAGGGTGGTGTCATCTGCATATCTGAAGTTATTGATATTTCTCCAGGCAATCTTGATTCCAGATTGTGCTTCTTCCAGCCCAGCGTTTCTCATGATGTACTCTGCATAGGAGTTAAATAAGCAGGGTGACAATGTACAGCCTTGATGTACTCCTTTTCCTATTTGGAGCCAGTCTGTTGTTCCATGTCCAGTTCTAACTGTTACTTCTTTACCTGCATGCAGATTGCTCAAGAGGCATGTTAGGTGGTCTGGTATTCCCATCTCTTTCAGAATTTTCCACTGTTAGTTGTGATCCACACAGTCAAAGGCTTTGGCATAGTCAAGAAAGCAGAAATATATTTTTTTCTGGAACTCTCTTGATTTTTCCATGACCCAGCTATATATGGAATTTAGAAAGATGGTAACAATAACCCCGTATATGAGACAGCAAAAGAGACAGAGATGTATAGAACAGTCTTTTGGACTCTGTGGGAGAGGGAGAGGGTAGGATGATTTGGGAGAATGGCATTGAAACATGTATAATATCATATAAGAAACGAATCGCCAGTCTAGGTTCATTGCAGGGTACAGGATGTTTGGGGCTGGTGCACTGGGATGACCCAGAGGGATAGTATGAGGAGGGAGGTGGGAGGGGGGTTCAGGATGGGGAACACGTGTACACCCATGGTGGATTCATGTTGATGTATGGCAAAACCAATACAATATTGTAAAGTAATTAGCCTCCAATTAAAATAAATAAATTTAAACTAAAAAAAGAAAAGTTATATATAATTCCAGAGTAAAGTTATATAGGCCAGAATATTTCTTTTTTGAGGAATCTATTAATTACAAATTCAACTTTTTTGATACATATAGGATTTTTTGTTGTTGTTCAGTCCCTAAGTTTTGTCCCACTCTTTTCAATCCCATGGATTTAGCAAACCAGGCTTCCCTGTCTTTATCACCTGGAGTTTCTTCAAACTGATGCCCAATTGGCCAGTGAACCTTTCTAAATATCCCATCCTCTGCCACCCTCTTCTCTTTTTGCCTTCAATCTTTCCAAGGATCAGGGTCTTTTCCAGTGAGTAGGGTCTTGACATCAGGTGGCCAAAGTACTGGAACTTTAACCTTAGCATCAGTTCTTCCAAAGACTATCCAGGGTTTATTTCCCTTGGATTGACTCATTTGATTTCTTTGCCATCCAAGGGACTCTCAAGAGTATTCTCTGACACCATAATTTGAAAGCATCAGTTCTTCAGTGCAGAGATTCTTGATGGTCCAACTTTCACATCTTTAGATGACAACTGGGAAAACCATAGAATTAACTATCTGAACTTTTGTCATCAGAATGATGTCTTTGACTTTAATATGCTGTCTAAGTCTGTCATAGCTTTCCTTCCAAGAGGCAAGTGTCTTTTAATCTCATGGCAGTGGTCATGATCCACAGTGATTCTGGAGCCCAAGAAGATAAAATCTGTCACTGTTTCCACTTTTCTCCCTTCTATATGCCATGAAGTGATGAGACTGGATGCCATGAACTTAGTTTTTAGAAAGTTGAGTTTAAAGCCTGCTTTTTTGCTCTCCTCTTTAACCATCATCAAGAGGCTCTTTAGTTTGTATTTTTTTTTCTGCCATTAGCGTGGTATCATCTGCATATCTGAGGTTGTTGATATTTCTCCCCACAACCTTGATTCCTGCCTGTAATTCACCAGCCCAGCATTTTGCATGGTGCATGGGTGAACGCAGCAGCTGAGAAGGTGCACGATCACAGTCAAGAGGAGCTACCCCGAGCTGGAGGTCAGGGGCAGCGGCCCAGAGGAGCTACCCTGCCCCGAAGGGCATGGGCAGTGGCTGAGAGGAGATACCCTGTGACCGAGGTAAGGGGCTGTGGCTAAGAGGAGCTAACCTGCATCAGACATAAGGAGCAGTGGCTGTGCTATGCTGGAGCAGCTGTGTAGAGAGACCCCACTTCCAAGGTAAGAGAAAACCAAGTAAAATGGTAGGCACTGAGAGAGGGTATCAGAGGGCAGACATACTGAAACTACAATCACATACAACTAGTATATCTGATCACACTGACCTCAGCCTTGTCTAATTCAATTAAATTAAGCCATGCTGTGTGCAGCCACCCAAGTCGGCTGGGTCATGGTGGAGAGGTCTGACAAAATGTGGTCCACTGGAGAAGGGAATGGCAAACTACTTCAGTATTCTTGCCTTGAGAACCCCTTGAACAATATGAAAAGGCAAGATGAAAAGTGTTAGGTGACCCCAAATATTGTTTACCTTGGTATATGTTTCATCAGTTCAGTTCAGTTCAGTCTCTCAGTCATGTCCGACTCTTTGCGACCTCATGAACTGCAGCACGCCAGGCCTCCCTGTCCATCACCAACTCCCAGAGTTCACTCGGACTCACGCCCATCGAGTCCGTGATGTCATCCAGCCATCTCATCCTCTGACGTCCCCTTCTTCTCCTGCCCCCAATCCCTCCCAGCATCAAAGTCTTTTTCCAATGAGTCAACTCTTCTCATGAGGTGGCCAAAGTACTGGAGTTTCAGCTTTAGCATCATTTCTTCCAAGAAATCCCAGGGTTGATCTCCTTCAGAATGGACTGGTTGGATCTCCTTGCAGTCCAAGGGACTCTCAAGAGTCTTCTCCAACACCACAGTTCAAAAGCATCAATTCTTCGGCGCTCGGCCTTCTTCACAGTCGAACTCTCACATCCATACATGACCATAGGAAAAACCATAGCCTTGATTAGACGGGCCTTCGTCGGCAAAGTAATGTCTCTGCTTTTGAATATGCTATCAAGTTGGTCCTAACTTTTTTTCCAAGGAGTAAGCGTTTTTTAATTTCATGGCTGCAGTCACCATCTGCAGTGATTTTGGAGCCCCAAAAAATAAAGTCTGACGCTGTTTCCACTGTTTCCCCATCCATTTCCCATGAAGTGATGGGACCGGATGCCATGATCTTCGTTTTCTGAATGTTGAGCTTTAAGCCAACTTTTTTACTCTCCTTTTTTACTTTCATTAAGAGGCTTTTTAGTTCCTCTTCTCTTTCTGCCATAAGGGTGGTGTCATCTGCATATCTGGGTTATTGATATTTCTCCAGGCAATCTTGATTCCCGCTTGTGCTTCTAAATAATGATTATTATCTGTGGTTGACTGATTATAACCTATTGATGCATAGTGTCATTAAGTCCATCTATATCTTTACACAGTTTCTCAGTTATTTTCTCTGTTTTTAACTGCATCTTGCCATTTATATGAAACTCTAGGACAAGAAAACTAGTTTTTGTTAGCTTAATCAAAATCAGGGCATCATCCAGAAAATTCTCACTGACTATTTTACATATGGTCAAATGTATGCTTCAATACTACTGTTTCAAGTCATCCTATCCTCTACCTCACCCACTGTGACCAAATATTTATTCTTTATGTCTTTGTCTCCTTTGGTGCCTTCAAAAAGTACTATCAGTATCATCTTTCTAGATTCCACATAATATGGTGTTAATATATGATATTTGTTTTTCTCTTTCTGACTTACGTCAGTCTGCATTATAAGCTGCAGGTTCATCCACCTCATTAAAACGGACTCAAATGTGTTCCCTTTTATACCTGAAAAATATTCCATTCTGTAAAAGTACTAAAACTTCTTTATCCATTCATAGTCATCTAAGTTGCTTCCATGCCCTAGCCATTATAAATAGTGCTGCAGTGAGCAACTGGGTGCATGTGTCTTTTTCAGTTATGGTTTCCTGAAGGTATATGGTAATTAGTGGAATTGCTGGGTCATATGGTAGTTTTTAGGACTTTCCTGGTGGCTCAGGTTGTAAAACATCTGTCCCTGGATCAGGAAGATCCCTTGGAGAAGGAAATGACAACCCACTCCAGTCCTCTTGCTTGGGAAAATCCCAAGGACATAGGATCCTGGTGGGCTACAGTCCATGGGGTTGCAAAGAATTGGACATGACTGAACTACTTCATTTTCATTTTCATGGTAGTTTTATTCCTAGTTTTTAAAGGAATCTAACTGTTCTCCATTCAGTTCAGTTCGGTTCAGTCACTCAGTCGTGTTCGACTCTTTGGGACCCCATGAATTGCATCACGTCAGGCCTCCCTGTCCATCAACAACTCCCGGAGCTTACTCAAACTCATGTCCATTGAGTCGGTGATGCCATCCAGTCATCCTCTGTCCTCCCCTTCTCCTTCTGCCCCCAATCCCTCCCAGCATCAGAGACTTTTCCAATGAGTTAACTCTTCGCATCAGGTGGCCAAAGTATTGGAGTTTCAGCTTCAGCATCAGTCCTTCCAATGAACACCCAGGACTGATTTCCTTTAGGATGGACTGATTGGACCTCCTTGCAGTTCAAGGGACTCTCATGAGTCTTCTCCAACACCACAGTTCAAAAGCATCAATTCTTCAGTGCTCAGTTTTCTTCACAGTCCAACTCTCACATCCATACATGACTACTGGAAAAACCATAGCCTTGACTAGATGGACCTTTGTTGGCAAAGTAATGTCTCTCCTTTTTGATATGCTATATAGGTTAGTCACTTTCCTTCCAAGGAGTAAGTGTCATTTAATTTCATGGCTGTAATCACCATCTGCAGTGATTTTAGAGCCCAGAAAAACAAAGTCTGACACTATTTCCACTGTTTTCCCATCCATTTCCCATGAAGTGATGGGACCAGATGCCACGATCTTCGTTTTCTGAAAGTTAAGCTTTAAGCCAACTTTTTCACTCTCCACTTTCACTTTAATCAAGAGGCTTTTTAGTTCTTCTTCACTGTTCTCCATAATGGCTGTCAATTTGTATTTCCACAAACAGTGCAAGAGGGTACACTGTTCTCCACACCCTCTCCAGCATTTATTGCTTGTAGTCTTTGATGATGGCCATTCTGACTGGTGTGTGATAATACCTAATTGTAGTTTTTATTTGCATTTCTCTAATAGAAATTTTGAGCATTTTTTCATGTGTTTATTAGCTTTCTGGATATCTTCTTTGGAGAAATGTCTGTTTAGGACTTTTGCTAACTTTTTGATTGGGTTATTTGGTTTTCTGATATTGAGCAGCATGAGTTGCTTGTATAGTTTGGAGATTAATCCTTTGTGGTTTCATTTGCTACTACTTTCTCCCATTGTAAGGGTTGTCTTTTAACCCTGCTTATAATTTTCTTCATTGTGGAAAAAAAATTTTGTTTATTTAGGTTCCATTTGTTTGTTTTTGTTTTTATTCCATTACTTTTTGAGATGGGTCATAGAAGATCTTGCTATTATTTATGTAAAAGTATTCTGCCTATGTTTTCCTCTCTGAGATTCATAGTTTCTGGCCTTATATTTAGATCTTTGTTCCATTTTGAGTTTATTTTTGAGTATGGTATTAGGAAGAGTTCTAATTTAATTCTTCTACACACAGCTGCCCAATTTTCCCAGAACCACTTAGTGAAGAGGTTGTCTTTTTTTTTTCATTGCATACTTTTGCCTCTTTTGTCAAAGATACGGTGCCTGTTGCTGTTGTTCTTCAGTCATTGAGTCATATTCATCTCTTTGCAATCCCATAGACTGCAGCACGCCAAGCTTCCCTTTCTTTCACTATTTCCTGGAGTTTGCTCAGACTCATGTATATTGAGTCAATGATGCCATCCAACCATGTCATTCTCTGTCTCCCACTTCTCTACCTGCTATCAATTTTCCCAACATTTCCAGTGAGTCAGTTCCTTCCATCAGGTGCCCAAAATATTGGAGCTTCAGCTTCAACATCGGTCCTTCCAATATATATTCAGGGTTGATTTTCTTTAGGATTGGCTGGTTTGATCTCCTTGTTTCCCAAAGGACTCTCAACAGTCATATCCAGCACCAGTTTGAAAGCATCAGTTCTTTGGTACTCAGTCTTCTTCATGGCCCAACTCTCACATCCATACATGACTACAAGAAAAAAACATTGTTTTGACTTTGTGGACAAAGTGAGGTGCCCATAGTCATGTAGATTTGTTTCCAGGCTTTCTATCTTGTTCCATTGGTCTATATTTCTGCTTTTGTGCCAGCACTGCACTGTCTAGATGACTGGAGGATAGTTTGAAGTAAGGAAGCTTGATTTCTTCAGCTCCACTCTTCTTTCTCAAAAGATTGCTTTTCCTATTTGGTTTTATTTTTTATTTTTATTTTTGTTTGTGTGTGTTTCCATACAAATTGTGAAATTATTTGTTCCAGTTCTGTAAAAAGTATCATTGAATAACTTGATAGGTATTCCATTTTTCATAGATTGCTTTGGATAGTATAGTCATTTTCACAGTACTGATTCTTACAATCCAAGAACATGGTATATCTCTCCAATTGCTTATGTTGTCTTTATTTTCAATCATCAGTGTCTTTTAGTTTTCTGCAAATAGCTATTTTGTCTCTTTCATTAAATTCATTTCTAATTATTTTATTCTTTTGGTTGCAATGGTGATTGGGATTGTTTCATTAATTTCTTTTTCAGATTTGTCATTGTTGGTGAATAGGAGTGCAAAGAATTTTTGTATCATGCAACTTTTCTATATTCATTGATTGCATGCTAAGCTGCTTCATCATGTCTGACTATTTGTGACCCTATGGACTGTAGCCTGCCAGGCTTCTCTGTCCATGGGATTCTCCAGGCAAGAATACTGGAGTGCGTTGCCATTTCCTTCTCCAGGGAATCTTCCTGACTGAGGAATAGAACCCCCATCTTTTTCATCTCCTGTATTGGCAGGCAGGTTCTTTATCATTAGTGCCACCTGGGAAGACCTATATTCATTGATTAGCACTAGTAATTTTTCTGTGGCATCTTTAGGGTTTTCAACATAAAGAAGCATGCCATCTGCAAACAGTGAGAGCTTTACTTCTTCTTTGCTAATCTGGATTCCTTTAATTTCTTTTTCTTCTCTGATTGCCGTAGCTAGCACTTCCAAAACTATGCTGAATAATAGTGGTGAAAGTGGGCATTCTTGTCTACTTCTTGATTTTAGAGATATTTCTTTCAGCTTTTCACCAATGAGAATAACATTTTCTGTGACTTTGTCATATATGACTTTTATTATGTTGAGGTATGTTCCTTCTACACCTACTTTATGGAGACTTTTTTATCATAAATGGGTGTTGAATTTTGTCAAAAGTTTTCCTGCACCTATTGAAATGCTTTTATCTTCCAGTTTGTTAATATGGTGTATGACATTTATTGATTTGCATCTACTGAAAAATCCTTGTATCCCTGGGATAAACTCCACTTGATAAAGTTGTATCATCTTTTTAATGTTTTTTTGTATTCTGTTTGCTACAATTTTGTTGAGGATATTTGCATTTATGTTCATCAGTGTTATTGGCAGGTGATTTTCTTCTTTTGTGGCATCTTTGTCTGGTTTTATTGTCAGGGTGATGGTGGCCTCATAGGATGAGTTTGGGAGTTCTTCTTTCTCTGTAATTTCCTGGAAGAGTTTGATCAAGTGTTAGTTCTTCTCTAAACTTTTGGCAAAATTCACTTATGAAGCCATGTGAAAGTGTGAAAGGGAAAGTGCAAGCCACTCAGTCATGTCTGACTCTTTGCAACCCCATGGACTATATAGTCCCTGGAATTCTCCAGGCCAGCATACTGGAGTGGCTAGTCCTTTCCTTCCCCAGAGGATCTTCCCAACCTGGGGATCGAACCCAGGTCTTCTGCACTGCAGGCAGATTCTTTACCAACTGAGCTATCAGGGAAACACATGAAGCCACATGGCCCTGGGCTTTTGTTTGTTGGAATATTTTTATTACAATTTTGATCTTCTTGTTTGTGATTGCTCTGTTTCACATTTTCTATTTCTTCCTGGTATAGGTTTGGAATGTTATACATTTCTAAGAATTTGTCTATTTCTTCCAGGTTGTCCATTTTTTGACATGCACATAGTGGTCACTTATGATCCTTTGCATTTCTGTGTTGTCATAATTTTTTAAAAATTTCATTTCTAATTGTATTGACTTGAATCTTCTCCCTTTTATTATTGATAACTGTGGCATAAGGTTTGCCAATTTTGTTCATTTTCTCCACGAGCCAGCTTTTAGTTTTATGGATATTTTGCTATAATTACCTTTATGATAAAGGGTCTGTCTGCAGAGTGGGAGACCTGGGTTTGATCCCTGAGTTGGGAAGATCCTCTGAAGAAAGAAATGGCAACCCACTTCCATATTCTTGCCTGAAGAATACAATGGATGGAGGAGCCTGACAGGCTACAGTCCATGGGGTTGCAAAGAGTAGGAAACAACTGAATAACTTCATTTTCACTTTCACTTGCATGGAATATCTTTTTCTAGCCCCTCACTTTTAGCCTGTATGTGTTCTTAGGTGTGAAGTTGATCTCTTGTAGACAGCATATATAGGAGTCTTGCTTTTGTATCCATCTGTGTCTTTTGCTTGGAGCATTAATCCCTTACACATTTAAGGTAATTATTGAAATGTATGATCATGTTGCCATTTACTTTATTGCTTTGCATTTGTTTTTGTAGGTTCTTTCTGTTTGTGTTTCCTGTCTAGATAATTTCCTTTAGCATTTGTTGCAGAGTTGCTTTGATGGTGTAGAATTCTCTTAACTTTTGCTTGTTGCTTGTCTCTAAAGCTTTTGGTTTTTCCTTTGAATCTGAATGAGATACTTGCTATATAGGGTAATCTTGGTTGTAGTTTTTTCCCTTTCATCACTTTAAGTATATCCTGCCATTCCATTCTGTCCTGCAGAGTTTCTGTTGAAAGATCATCTTTTAGCCTTATGTTGCTTTTCCCTTGCTGCTTTTATTATTAAAAATGTTCTCTCTTCTCTATACAAGTGTGTGAATCTCTTTCAGTGTTCTTGTCTGATGAGAATATTTTATCACTAGTCTAGGAGTTTTGTCTTCTGTTCTGTTTGTTCTGTGAAGTCTTAAGGCTACTGTAAGGGATTGGGGCTGAACCCCAGAGGCAGAAGATTCAGCTCCAGGAATTTGGACCACCAGAGAACTCCTGACCCCATGGAATGTTATAGTCAAGAGCCCTGCAAAAGGCCTCCATCTCAACACTAAGAACAAGTGGCTATGAGCTGCTTCTCAGCTCATAAGTGTGGTTTGGAATTATCTCTGTGGTGAATTTTCTCCATTTCTCTTTCTGAGAACCTGTCTTGCTGCCCTCTGAGGTTCCAAAGATTCCCTTCCCTGACCTGGCCTGTGACACCTTTGTGTGTGGAAACTTTTCCTCTTTCATGACTCCTTTGCAGGTCCCTATCCTGAACTCCTTTGTCTCCCTTTTTGCATTTATCTTTCCCCCCACCCCATTCCAAGGAGATTGGTTTGCCTTTTTGGAAGTCTGGGGTACTGTACCAGAATGCAAAAGATATCCTGTGGGAGTTTTTCCATATGCAGATGATTATCTTATATATTTGTAGGGGAGAAGGTGGTATCCCAATTCTATTCCTCTGTCATTTTTCAGGTCCCCCTACTTTATCGATTTTTGAAAGAGAAATATTTAAGTTTCCAACTCTAGCTGTGGATTTATCTGTTTTTCTTTCAGTTCTATCAGTTTTTGCTTTTCACGTTTGGTAGCTAAACTTACTGATGCAAATATATTTAGAACTGCCATGTCTTTGTGGTCGATTCATCCTTTTCTAGTTCTCTAATGTTTTCCTCTGTCTCTGGCAACTCTCTTAGCTGAAGTCTACTTTGTCTGATATTATTATTACTCTTTGTGCCTTTTTTGGATTAATATTTACATGATACTTAATTTTCCATGTTTTTACTTTGTATGTATTTCCATTGTCATAGTTAACAGAAATGAAATCTGTAGAGAGCATAGAGTAGCATCTGTTTTTTATCTACTCTGTCAATCCTTCAGTTATCTACTGACAGCATTTATATTTAATGTAATATTAAGGCTTAAATAAAATTTTCTCTCTTCTTTTCATTTTCTTTGTTTTCTGCTTTTCATTTTCCTTTTTCTCTTTGACTGTGGATTTATTGAACACTATTTAGATTGTATTTGGATTTAGTCTATTGTTTTGAGTATATCTCATTGTATATTTCTATTAGTACTTTCTCTTCCTACTGCTACATATATTTTGACATAACACAGTTTATTGGTATCCAGTCTTTTACAAGTTCATGTGAAGTTAGAAAATTTAACTCCTTTTATATACCATACACTCTACTATTGAGAATTTTCATTGAGTTTTATACTTTAGTTATGGTTTTGCAATCCTAACATCATTTTATTTTTCTTTCTGTGTTCAATTTATTTACAGATATTTTACTTTTTTGTTTCTATAATGTCTATACTTACTTGGTGAAGAATTTTTATTGTGATTGGCTTAGTTTTTTATTGGCTAATTCTACATCTTTGTCATCTCAGCATTGGTATCTGTTGGTTGTCTTTTCATTCAAGGCAAAGGAGAGTGTTCCCCGATTTTAATGAGGTGACTGATTTTTCTATTGAAACCTGAACATCTTAGGCACTATGTAATTTAACCTTCTGTTTTAACTTGTCTAACAAGAGAAGAGAGGATACCATCTCATTTCTGCCAGGTGTAGGTAGAAATAGCCCATTAACACCTGAGAGAGACTCTTGTTATTGCTGGGCAGTATTGAGCAGTGGGCCTCTGCTGATACATTCGGTGGGAAGAGTAGAAGAATTGTGTTATTACTCACCAAGTGATCCCTTTTAACATGGACTGATGGTTTCATTACTGTTGAGCATGGACAAAAGTCTTGACTTGCCACTAAAATTTCTTTGACCCTATTCAATGGGAAGATGGAGAATTGCCTCATTGCCATTGATTGACAGAAATCCCAGCTCACCAGGTAGTTGTTATTGACACTGGGTAGGGGCAGGTGTCCCTGCATAGTGCAACGACTACTTCAGCTTCCTACTTGGTTTTTCTGATATTACCCCAGCAGATATGTTGGGATTCATCACTAGGTTCTGGTGAAGTCAGAAGAGTAGACTTTCCACAAGGCCCTTGCTGATGGCGATGAGTATCAGCACCACATTGGACATCCAGTTTGTTTCTGTGGCATTGGCTAGAATAGAACAATTATTTTAAAAGTGCTTTCTGTGTTCCTAGGTTGACATTTTCTTGATCACTTATGGAGAGAACTGGCTTTTGTGTATTTTTTAAAAAATCTGTACTTATTGCCATTTGTATTCACTGATTTATTCATCTCTAAGTCTGGGATATTAAAAAAGAAAGAAAGAAAGAAAGAAACTTACAATTGCACCTCTTTTTTTTTTTTTTTTGGATCCTAAGGTACCTTGATGATCTGCTACATTTCCCCACCACCGTTTAGTCTTCTTATGTTGTTTTTAGCAAAGTGTTTAAGGTTTCTAATTTTATTTAGTAGAAGAAATAAGAAAATTATGTCTACTTCATCTTCCCATAAGCAGGCATAATTCTTCATCCATTTTTACTAGAAGTCATTAGTTTCCAACAATTTAAAACTTATTTTTAGCTTAATCCATTTTTTTCTCAATACATTTCTTCCTTTATTTGTTTATTTTTGTTTTGTTGGTTGTTTGCAGTCTTGAAAGGAGATACCCACATTTTGGTTAAGGTTCAATTATTACTTTAGATAAGTGAGTGTGACAAAGTTTTAGAACACTGGACTAACTTTTAGAGTTAGAACATCATCCTAAAGTAAATTTTTAGACAAGGTAAATGAGGATTTTGCTGTTTTTAAAGTTCTTTATGAACGTATAAGATTGTGTATAGATTTATAGCTCTAAAATGTATACGTATTTTACTGCTTATTATGGTATTTGATTACTTATTCATTGCCTGACAATCCAGAGATATTAAAGTCAGCCCAGTTGCCAAGCAAGGATAACATGAAGCAAAGACTTTATTGTTGTTCATCATAAAACTATCCTGGGATCTAGCACCATGCCTGGTACACCTGGTAAACCAATAAAATTTTGGTGAATGAATAAATAAAATGACTGCCACCCTTATTCCTAGAATATAGCTACTTAATGATCTTATGATATGAATTATAAAAATGTGCTTACTTGTTACTTTGAAATTGAATTGAGATTCCCAAAGCTTTTGTTGGAAGAAGAATGCATGCCTATGGTTAATATCCAGTGGTTTAAGGTTCCTTCTTAAAAATTTTATGAATTGTTTAAGCAAATAACAACAATTAAAGCTTCTAAGAACAGCAGAAGACCTAATATTATAAGACACCTGGAGAAAAGGCTGAGAGAACAGAGTTAAGGAATTAGAGCTGTTGAAGGGTAGAGGAAGAAATACTACATGGTGTTATGAATGTTATGCACCTTTCACATTCCCTATGCCCCAGTTTATTAATATAAGTATAAGGTTGATTCCATTGATCTTCAGTGGATTTTGAATTATTTGATGATTTTTTTTTAAGTGCCTAAAATTTGAGGGACAGAAACAGGAGTCACCAGAAGCCTTCAGGTTATCTTTCATTTTACATGAGCTCCTGGAGCATGCCTTGCTTATCCATTCTAAATTTCTCTGTCTCTGACACATAGTAGGAGCTGAGTAAATGGTTATTGATTAAATATTAATATTTGCTATTTATATATTATGCTTTTAAGTCTCCCTTTCTTAAGTTGAAAAACTGCAACTGAGAGGAACTGTTTTATTCATCCCAGATAGCACGGGGAAAGTTCAGTCATAATTTCTAGATAGCCTTGCTTACCACATCTCTAGACTGTGGAATGGTGTGTGGTTTAAGCTTATTATAAGATGTTTCAATGCAATAAATATACTTGACAAAATATTAAAGTGTCAAATAAATGATGCACAAAAGTAGCAATTAATGCTCACGGGAACAAAACTAAATAATCTAGAAATTAAAGAGAAAAAAAAAAAAAAACCATAAACAGGAACAAAGAGGGCTTCCTAAGAATACACATATCTTCTTTCCATTCAGATTTCCCCAATGCTATTTGAAGCATTAAACCAAAGAGGTTTCAAATAAATAAAATAGGCTCCTAGGCTCTTCAGTGGTATGCTCAGAAGAAGTAAAAATGTATATATTAGAGTGATCGGGATATTGATTAAATATCGGCATTTGCCAATATGTTTTCCAAAGTTAACATGAACAATAGCAGCTAAAATCTAAGGCAAGATTAATAGCAAATAGAGAGCCCCAGAAATTTGTCATGGATATCTGAGGATTTATCATTGCTAACAGACATTAGCAATAGCATAATAGTAACAGAGATATTTGATTAAACAAACAACAACAAAATAATGACTCAGTTCAGTTCAGTCGCTCATTCATGTCTGACTCTTTGCAACCCCATGAATCGCAGCACTCCAGGCCTCCCTGTCCATCACCAACTCCCGGAGTACACTCAAACTCACGTCCATTGAGTCAGTGATGCCATCCAGCCATCTCATCCTCTGTCGTCCCCTTCTCCTTCTGTCCCCAGTCCCTCCCAGTATCAGAGTCTTTTCCAATGAGTCAGCTCTTCGCATGAGGTGGCCAAAGTACTGGAGTTTCAGCTTTAGCATCATTCTTTCCAAAGAAATCCCAAGGCTGATCTCCTTCAGAATGGATGGGTTGGATCTCCTTGCAGTCCAAGGGACTCTCAAGAGTCTTCTCCAAAACCACAGCTCAAAAGCATCAATTCTTTGGTGCTCAGCTTTCTTCAGAGTCCAACTCTCATTTCCATACATGACTACTGGAAAAACCAAAGCCTTGACTAGATGGAACTTTGTTGGCAAAGTAACGTCTCTCTTTTGTAATATGTTATCTAGGTTGGTCATAACATTTCTTCCAAGGAGTAAATGTCTTTTAATTCCATGGCTGCAATCACCATCTGCAGTGATTTTGGAGCCCTCCAAAATAAAGTCTGACACTGTTTCCACTGTTTCCCCATCTGTTTCCCATGAAGTGATGGGACCAGATGCCATGATCTTCGTTTTCTGAATGTTGAGGTTTAAGCCAGCTTTTTTCACTCTCCTCTTTCACTTTCATTAAGAGGCTCTTTAGTTCCTCTTCACTTTCTGCCATAAGGGTGGTGTCTTCTGCATATCTGAGGTTATTGATATTTCTCCTGGCAATCTTGATTCCAGCTTGTACTTCTTCCAGTCCAGCGTTTCTCATGATGTACTCTGCATATAAGTTAAATAAGTAGGGTGACAATATACAGCCTTGACGTACTCCATTTCCTATTTGGAACCAGTCTATTGTTCCATGTCCAGTTCTAACTGTTGTTTCCTGACTTGCATACAGATTTCACAAGAGGCAGGTTAGGTGGTCTGGTATGCCCATCTCTTTCAGAATTTTCCAGTTTATTGTGATCCACACAATCAAAGGCTTTGGCATAGTCAAGAAAGCAGAAATAGATGCTTTTCTGGAAATCTCTTTCTTTTTCCATGATCTAGCGGATGTTGGCAATTTGATATCTGATTCCTCTGCCTTTTCTAAAACCAGCTTGAACATCTGCAAGTTCATTGTTCATGTATTGGTGAAGCCTGGCTTGGAGAATTTTAAGCATTACTTTACTAGTGTGTGAGATGAATGCAATTGTGCGGTAGTTTGAACATTCTTTGGCATTGCCTTTCTTTGGAATTGAAATGAAAACTGACCTTTTCCAGTCCTGTGGCCACTGCTGAGATTTCCAAATTTGCTGGCATATTGAGTGCAGCACTTCACAGCCTCATCTTTCAGGATTTGAGATAGCTCAACTGGAATTCCATCACCTCCACTAGCTTTGTACACAGTGATGCTTTCTAAGGCACACTTGACTTCACATTCCAGGAATCTGGCTCTAGGTGAGTGATCACACCATCGTGATTATCTTGCTCATGAATCTCTTTTTTGTACAGTTCTTCTGTGTATTCTTGCCACCTCTTCTTAATATCTTCTGCTTCTGTTAGGTCCATATCATTTCTGTCCTTTATTGAACCCATCTTTGCATGAAATGTTCCCTTGGTATCTCTAATTTTCTTGAAGAGATCTTTAGTTTCCCATTCTGTTGTTTTCCTCTATTCCTTTGCATTGATTGATGAGGAAGGCTTTCTTATCTCTTCTTGCTATTCTTTGGAACTCTGCACATTCAGATGCTTATATCTTTCCTTTTCTCCTTTGCTTTTCGCTTCTCTTCTTTTCACAGCTATTTGTAAGGCCTGCCCAGACAGCCATTTTGCTATTTTACATTTCTTTTTCCATGGGGGTGGTCTTGATCCCTGTCTCCTGTAGAACATCACAAACCTCCGTCCATAGATCATCAGGCACGCTATCTATCAGATCTGGGCCCTTAAGTCTATTTCTCACTTCCACTGTATAATCATAAGGGATTTGATTAGGTCATACCTGAATGGTCTAGTGGTTTCCCCTACATTCTTCAATTTAAGTCTGAATTTGGTTATAAGTAATTCAGGATCTGAACCACAGTCAGCTCCCAGTCCTGTTTTTGCTGACTGTATAGAGCTTCTCCATCTTTGGCTGCAAAGAATATAATCAACCCGATTTTGATATTGACCATCTGGTGATGTCCATGTGTAGAGTCTTGTGTTGTTGGAAGAGGGTATTTGCTATGACCAGGGCGTTCTCTTGGCAAAACTCTATTAGCCTTTGCCCTGTTTCATTCCATATCCCAAGGCCAAATTTGCCTGTTATTCCAGGTGTCTCTTGACTTCCTACTTTTGCATTCCAGTCCCCTATAACGAAAAGGACATCTTTTTTGGGTGTTAGTTCTAAAAGGTTTTGTAGATCTTCATAGAACCGTTCAACTTCTGCTTCTTCAGCGTTACGGGTTGGGGTGTAGACTCGGATTACTGTAATATTGAATGGTTTGCCTTGGAAACAAACAGAGTTCATTCTGTCATTTTTGAGATTGCATCCAAGTACTGCATTTCAGACTCTTTTGTTGACCATGATGTCTACTCCATTTCTTCTGAGGGATTCCTGCCCACAGTAGTAGATATAATGGTATCTGAGTTAAATTCACCCATTCCAGTTGATTTTAGTTCGCTGATTCCTAGAATGTTGACATTCATTCTTGCCATCTCCTATTTGACTACTTCCAATTTGCCTTGATTCATGGGCCTAACATTCCAGGTTCCTAGGCAATATTGCTCTTTACAGCATCAGACCTTGCTTCTATCACCAGTCACATCCACAACTGAGTATTGTTTTTGCTTTGGCTCAGTCCCTTCATTCTTTCTGGAGTTATTTCTCCACTGATCTCCAGTAGCATAATGGATAATATAAATAATGACAAATCAATATAAATACCAACTAAAATGATGACAGTTCCATTATACTTAAATTTTATTAGTCATTTAATTTTAAAAGACAAAAACTTTAAAAAAGATACATATAAATTGATTGTGGTACCAATTCTAAACTGTGATGAAGGGATAGGGAGCTTATGATACATCAAGTAATTCTTAGGCACCAGCTAGGTGTCCTACAATTCGATTCGATTTCTGACATTGTCTACTTGGAGATTGTGTAACGAAATTCAAGTTCCTATGTCTGAGGCACAGCAAGGCGAGAAAGACCAAAATGTTAGAGTGTGTAGCACAGAAATGTTCATTGCAGGGCCAAAAAGGGAGAACAGGTAGCTTGTGCTCAAAAACCCCACATTTCCTGATGGATTTGGGGAAAAGTTTTATTTTTTATTATTTTTATTTTTGGCTGCACTGGGTTCTCATTTCTGAGCTTTCTCTGTTCTTGTGGCTCATGGGTTCAGTAGTTTTCACGTGTGGGCTCCGTAGTTATGCATATGGACTTAGTAGTCCTGTGGTATGTAGAATCTTCTAGAAACAGGGATTGAATACATGTCACCTACATTGGAACGCAGATTCCCTAATGCTGAACAACCAGGACATTCCAGGAAAAGTTTTTATAGGATAAATTTGGGATTAGGTTTATAAGGCATGTTATTTCCTTCTGATTCATTGGTGGTGAGATAACAGGAAGTTCTCCAGGAATCTTGTGCTCAGCCTGAAGTTATCATCTTCTACCTGGATGGGGACTTTACTCTCTACATTGGAACTCAAAGGCATTGTTGTGTATATTCCCTGAGGAGGAACCAGGAGCCTGGTCCAAGGCTGCACTACTGTTTCTTGACTGCACCTCCCTTATCTCTGTGTTCCTTCTGTTCCATGATTAGCAATTATTTGAATCTGTTCTTTGGATCTCAGGGAAGGTTAATTAGGCTGAATGAGGCCTATTTCCCACAAACAAGAAACAAGGGACACAAAGGATTTGTATCCAGGAGCCCTACAGGGTCCTGTCTCATATTCAATAGCATCAATTTCACAGGGTAAAGTTTCTGCCACCCTACCCCACCCCCTACCCAGTTCTGATACCAGTTGTAAGCTCAGGGTATTATCTGTGCTTCTGACTGAATAGGCATAGATTAGAGGTTTCCATGATCCCCTACTTGATCTTCAAATATCACTCACAAATCCAGGTACTGTATTTCTAACCAAGTGGCTATAAATTAGAGGTTTGATTAATTTGCTAGAGCAGTGCACATTTACTTACCAGATTACTAACTTATTAAAAAAGGATGTAACTCAGAAATAGCCAGATGAAAAAGATGTATATGGCAAGATGTGGGAAAAGGGCTTGGATTTCTCACTGATACCAAGCAGGACCTCGTGGGCTGTTGGGCACAAATCCTTTCTGCTCCTTCTGTTTGTGTGATTACAGAAAATAGGCTTCATTCAGCCTCCATGATCTTCCATAAGTTCCAAAGGGAAGGTTCTGGCAGTTGTTAATTAAGGAAGGGAGGGAATGCCAGACAAGGGAGAAACAAATAGTCAAGAGAAATATTAATGCAGCCTTGGGGCAGCGGCCTAGTTCCCCATCAAGGGATTCACATAACAATATCTTTGAACCATTTTTCAGATACTGAAATCTCCTCTAGGTAGCAGAAGCTAACAATTAATTATGCTGCCCACAAACATGTAGACCCCAGAAGAGTGAACCTGAAAGTTGATGAAGTTGACTCCTGCTTACCTCACCACTAATGCATCAAGAATGAAAGACTGTCACTATCTTGATCATTATTACATAATCCTGATCATGAGTCCTGAATGTAAGACGTCTCCCTATTCCCCAGGGAGCAAGTTCTTGGGGCACTAGCCTACTGTGTTCCTTCTTTGCCTAGCAAAAATAAAGCTTCTCTTGCTCTGTCCTCTATAACTATGACTATGACTCTGTATAGAATATTCAGCATTAATGCACAGACAGCCAAGATTATGGCATCACCATGCCCCCTTCAGGTGAGTCACTCTCCCAGCACCTCTATATGTTCACCAGTCTGGAAGCTCTCTGAACAGCTTCCTTTTTAATTTTTATGGAAAATTCATTTATAGACATAACTGATTAAATCATTGGTCATAGGCAATTGATTTACTCTTCATTCCCTCCTCTCTCTCTCCTAAAGTCAGGGGTGGGAAATGAAAATCCCAGCCCTCTAACCACATGATTTCCCCCTTGGAAATCAGCTCCCCAGATTGTGAGCTTTCCAAAAGTCACTTCATTCAAAAAAAAAAAAAAAAAAAGACATCTTTATCATTCTTGACACTTGCAATTCCAATTTATGAAAATGCAGTGGTTTGGGGAGCTGTGAGTTAGGAACTTAGTACAAAGATCAAATATATATGAGAAATGTAATTTGGTCATCTGACTGACCAAATGTATATTCCTTAAAAATCACAGTATTACTTACCTGAACCATAAGGAAAACATAATTTTCAGAGTCAAACATTTTAATTTTAAAGTTTGTGATTAATGGGACAATGGAAGACGGCTGTTATTGAAGAAGAAATATTTAACAAAATGAGCTATGTGAACTTGGCCAAATTTTTCAACTTTTATGTTGTTCTGTATTCTTATTTCAAAAAAGCATGACATTCACAACGTAGATCTATTGCCACAATTCAGTTAAACTCAATAGAACTCTTAATGACCTATCTTAGAGCTCTCTCCCGCTTATTTTTTTTCCCCGTCTCTTTCATATTGGTTTCCCTGACAAGCCTGCTTTGAGATGGAAATTGTCATGAATAAAGTTTGTTGAAGGATGCTATGAGTCATCACCTAGAGGTGACTTTTGGGGGCAGAATAGACAGAAGCTGGTCTGCAACATAGTCTCAACAAACCTTTCAGCTGACCTCATTATGACTTCTGAAGGTGAGATGACTATTCAGAATTGTTCCAAATTAGGCTGCATCCTGATCACTTATACCTTATACAGACCAGTTATTCATTACAGGCTGCCTGAGAATGGGGCCTACCTTTGAATGAGGGCACTCCCAGCATCTCAGTACAGCTGTAAGTATCTTAGCTATGAAGGTCACCTCAGCTCACTGACATAGCTGACACTCTTTTTGACACTGAAACTAAAAGATGTGAGTATTTTTGGCATGTTTTATAGATAAGGCCTGGTTACTTATTATAACACTGAAAAATGAGATGAGATATCATATTTTGAGAAGAATATAAAAAGCATAGAAAACCATGTAGCAGATCCCAGGCCTCTATTGCAATATTTTTTTCCTTCTAGAATACAAATCCCTACTCTTGCAAAGCCGTCCTCAGTCAGTAGTGTTGTAGTCAATTGATTTGGGGATGTGACACAGTCTTTACTCATTTTGGATAACCCAGGCTATTAGAGGAAAGAACAGTACTATATTTACTTAAAAACAGGTTCAGTGGTATGATTTCATAAATACACACCCTCCTGTCTCATTTCCATGAAGATCTCAAGGGTAAAACTGTCAGAGAGCATTACTGAAACACTTCTGCATCAGAAAAACAACAAAACTCATGAGACTCAGTATAAAATTATTATTACTTTAAGTGTTATTTCTTTTATAGCTACATGAATGCCTTATAGTGGTTTCAGTAAATAAAATACATGATATAAAATAAATGTATATAAAATATGAGAACTAAAGAGCTTACACTATAAAGACTAGACTACAAATGAACTGCAGGTGCTTAAAAAATGAGGATGGTGCTGACTTTAGAAGATTGGAAACAAAGAGGGAAAAGAAGTAATCTAGTTCTGAAAGTTGGATGGTGCTAAAAGATGAAATTTATTCAACCATTTCACTGCCATTTAGAACATAGGAGATAGTCAAGCCATACAAATAAAATTCAGCCTATTATAGATAGAAAATAAGATATGCATTTTTAAAAAGTCACCAACATGAGTGCTAGGATACAGTGGAAAATAAATACAAATTTATTTTTCTCCCATACTGCCCCACTTTTCTCAGCCTCCTTACCAATTTCTTTCCCAAATTTCTCTTCAAATACTCTGTTCTTTCCTCCTGTATATTCCTCTTCTTTTTTGCACACACAACTAGAACAGGGCTCTTTAATATAGAATTTTTCACACTTTCAATGTCATCTCTTGGTGATTACTCCACAAGCATGCTATCCTCAAGTCACTTCAAACTCCTATAGTTACCCAAAGAATATTTGAAATTCTAAATCCATATTTCAGAAAAGGAAAAATAAAATTAAAAAAAAATCTTTTTACTATTTTACTGCCTCCAATTCTTTTCAAAATGGATAAAACCCTTTAAGTTGCTCACTCATCTTAGACATTTGTCATTTTAGATTTCTGGGCTTCCCAGATGGTTCTGTCATAAAGGACCCTCCTGCCAATAAAGGACACATAAGACACATGGGATTGATTCCTGGGTCAGGAACATCCCTGGAGGAGGAAATGCGAACCCACTTCAGTATTGTTGCCTGGAAAATTCCATGGACAGTGGAGTCTGGCTGGTACAGTCTATAGGAGTAGCAAAGAGTTGGGCACGACTGAGCTCACACACACACACACACACACACACACACACACACACACAGGCTTGGTTATGCATCCTTCCTTGTTCTAACAACAAACTACTCTCACCCATTGTCATATACCCTACTGCTGGCTCATGGTCATAGTTGATCTATTTATTTTAATTCCACAGGAGCCTGAGTTTAGCTCATTTTTTTCTACAAGGCTTTCATTCTATCTCTCAAGTTCACCCTGTGCCCCATATACTCTTCTTATTTTCTATTTATTCTCTCCCAGACACACAGTCAAGTCCATGGCTTCAACTTGGCAAACCTCAGTTAATGATCTCAACTTGTATGTATGTGTTTATAGTCTTCTTCATCATATAAACATTAACAGAAAAATCATTTTCCATTCTTTGTGCTACTAGAAAAAAAATATTTTCTAGGTCAATTATTAATCAAGAATTCTTGGCTTGCTGAATTCTTTGTCCTGACCTCTGGAAGCAGAACACCTTTATTCCCTCTGAAATAAGAATGGAGTGCATGGAGTTCATACAGAAAGTGCAGAGGATGGAAAGTGATTCCAGGAAGAAGAAAGGGAGAGGCAACCCTAACACTAGCCCAAGCCCTAACCATAAGGGAAAAGGAAAGATTGGTGACTTCAGATTGGGATTAAGCTTGAAGTGAAAGTGAAAGTGAAGTCACGTCCAACTCTTTGCGATCCCATGGACTGTAGCCTATCAGGCTCTTCTGTCCATGGGATTTTCCAAGCAAGAGTGCTGGAGTGGATGCCATTTCCTTCTCCAGGGGATCTTCCCAACCCAGGAATCAAACCCAGGTATCCCGCATTGCAGGCAGATGCTTTACCGTCTGAGCCACCAGGGAAGCCCTGGGATTAAGCTTACTCCTATGGAAAAACTCAAAGGTCACCTTAATACACTTCTTCAGTTCAGTTCAGTTCAGTTACTCAGTCGTGTCAGACTCTTTGCGCCTCCATGGACTGCAGCACTCCAGGCCTCCCTGTCCATCACCAGCTCCCAGAGTTGACTTAAAGTCATTGAGTCCATGATGCCATCCAACCATCTTGTCTTTTGCCGTCCCCTTCTCCTCCTACCCTCAATCCCAGCATCAGGGTCTTTTCAAATTAGTCAGTCTTCAGATCAGGTGGCCAAAGTATTGGAGTTTCAGCATCAACATCAGTCCTTCCAATGAACATTCAGGACTGATTTCCTTTAGGATGGACTTGTTGGATCTCCTTGCAGTCCAAGGGACTCTCAAGAGTTTTCTCCAACACCACAGTTCAAAAGCATCAATTCTTTGGCTCTCAGCTTTCTTTATAGTCCATCTCTCACATCCATACATGACTATGGGAAAAACCATAGCCTTGACTAGGATACACTTCTTGCTAAGGGTCAAAAAGATAAAACTATTTACATCCCGACATCTGTCTTTCGTTGTTTAAGGGCTTCCCCCAGAAGGACATTTGTTTACATACAACAGATTCCTGCAACCTGAGAGAAACACTCTAACAAAGATGCAGATGCTGGTCATTAGAATTCAGACTAGAATGCAAGGACAGTGAGTAGGCTGAAGGCATATGGATGGAATATCAATAGCATCTGCCATAATCCAATAATAAGTACATTCTTGGCTCATTTCACATTATGGTTTAAAATATGGGATCTTCCCAGTCTCCCCACTTGTCTTCACATATCTCACAGAGCATATGTTCTACCACTAATTTACTTCATTAGTTTTTACTAACACAATACATAAAACAGTGCTAAAAATGATAAATACAAGTCAATGTCTTTAAAAGCCTCTATTACTGGTATTTTATTGTTTATCCCATTATGATACTCTGTTATATTAAGGTCCCTTGTTATCAGCGCTACTACCCCTTACATACAGAAAGTGAAAGTGAAAGTTGCTCAGTCATGTCTGACTCTTTGCGGCCCCATGGGCTGTACTGTTCATGGAATTCTCCAGCCAGGACACTGGAGTGGGTAACCTTTCCCTTCTCCATGGGATCTTCCGAGCACATGGATCAAACACAGGTCTTTCACATTGCAGTGGATGATTTACCAGGTGAGCTGCAAGGGAAGCCCATACAGACTTTGGTATAAATGGCTGAAAAACAGAAAACAGGTAACACTGTTCCTAATCTAATCTCTTTTCATCTCTCCTGTATTTTTTAAAGCAAACTGCATTTTAATAACATAAATATGATTCAAGATTATTGACACAAGGCATGACAATCCAGAATATTAAAAATGATTTGTTCTTCTCAATCAGATATAAAACAATAAGGACACTAAATATAGCTAGTTAGAATATAGCTAGAAGTTCGGGTGCACCTGGCGGACAAAGAGAGAGGCTTAGAGAGGGATCAGCATGTTATTAGGCAACATTAGGGAACCTATTAGAGCATGAATCAATGGCCACTATGGAGAGAATTAATAAATAAACAATGGAGCATAAATGCCACCCTCTTCAGATTCTGTAGATACTGATTTGAGCACCCATACTTAGATATTGAGGATTTTTAGAAAAATAAATGCATTCACTGGACTCTTCCTCTTTCCCTATTCACAGAAGTTATATTTTAAGTCCATCTGAAAAGGGTGTTCTGCATAGTTTCAGAGCTGGTATCTTTCAAAAACCCCAGAAAAGTTTCCTGCTGGATTGGGAAAGAATTTGAGGTCCTTTCACAGTGGAAAAAACTGTTAGGAAATAAGGAATCTTTTTGTTATTACTCTGGTAGCTTTTTAATCTTGCTGTTTGTTTAATAAAACTTGTGCTATCACAATTGTTAACCACAGGATGAGGTTCCTCTGAGTCAGACTAAAGGCTTGGGGAGAAAAGGTCCAAATTTGACTTATCCTTGTGATACAAAATCCTTACAAATGTGGAATAATGTGTGTGTCCTATCTATATGTGCAGTTGTTTTAACAGATGTTCATGTTTCCCCTTGGCTCTTCAGCAGCAAAATTTCCCTGATTTGCTGACAGATGGATTTAGAAGAATCAAATGACAATGTTTAAAACTTTTCCTTTCTGGCAAACTAATGTGTGTGTGCATGTACTTGTGTTCTGGAGAAAAATAAGCACAATAAAAAAAGGTTTTTGTAACTAATTAAGCTTTCTGTGAACACTTGCCTCAATTTCTAGAGTCTACTTGAAACAAAGAGTATGAATGACTATAATTAAAAACTCTTCCATGGAGAGAGCGAGATTGCTGAGTCTTTAGAAATCAGTATCCCTCTGATTAAAATGTCCATTTTCTTTTCTTTAATATTTATCTATGTGGAGAGACTAATTAGAAATAAAGTATGAACATGGTTATCAAACACTAATGAGTGTCTATTTTGAATACATTTATAAATGATATACAAAATGAGATGTTTTGATACTTCTGCCCTTTAGCAAAGGACAGATAAACAGAAGAGGACTCAGTTTCCAAGGTCAAAGCCAAAATGGATAACATGAAATTTTTGAAGAGAAAGACTCTATATAAGAACATATTGTAGGAAAGTATAGATTGCCAGTGATATCTTCCAGTTAGCATAGTCACTAGGTCAAATCACTATCCTGGAAAAGCACACTCATACACATATACACACTTTACATAAACTAGTGAAATTTGATTGAATTGCCAAATCAAATGAGGCAGTGGTGCTAAAGTGTGATGAGATACAGTCTTAAAATAACCCATAATATATCTCAGCAGGAACTACTTAGTTTAATATCTTTTTCTTGAGTGTGAGAGAATGTAAATCTAAATCCTGGGCTTCCTATTTGGTGGGGAAGATGTGAAGTAGGAAATAGATGGGTCCAGGCTGAGCAATTGCAACCAATCTCCTGCTAACACTTTGAGACAGCAGGTGCACTGGGCTCTGATTGAGTGGAAGACAAAATGATTACAATTTCCTCAATCTTGAGGTCAAAAGCATTTTCCAGAATAACTCATGTGCAGAGAAGTTCCTCAGTCGAGGGAGAGGCCAATGAAGGGAGGAACTACCATCCCATAATATGTCTCCCCAAACCCCAGAAACCTTCAAATTGGAATGCATCTTGGCTCAGAGATGCACACATTCCATCCAAAAGGACACTGAGTAAGGTCAAATATGGACACAAGCAAGATGATTATCCGGAGACACCCAGAAGACTAACCCAATATAAGCCACCTCTATTGGAAACAGCCTGGTGGCCTACAGTACATGGGGTTACAAAAGAGTCAAGCAGGATTCAGTGACTAAATAAAACAGCAACAGTAGGAGAAGCTCACTCTTTGAGCTCACCCATGTGCACTCTTTCACATGTACTTTGCTTATAATAAACACTTTATCTATTTCACAGTCTTGGTCTCTTTGCTGAACTTTCTTCAAAGAAGGCAAGTACTGAATTCTGGATCCAGCTATTTCCCCATTGAATTCAAATAGAGGCAGGCAGCCTTGCTTATGGTTAAGGATTCAGCTCTGGAAGAAGCTGAAGTTTCTAATGAGGAGATTGCAAGACATTTTTGATGACTATCAAAGAAGGAAATACATGGAAAAGCTAATCATGCTTAGCTTTCAGAGAGTATTCTATATATGTAAAATTCTCTATCATTTTCTCAAAATTGATTGATTCAAATTAACAGATTATCAATCTGACCGTGAGGGAATATCAATAAAACACAAATCTTATTTTGTTTTAATGTTCTTTGAAATGCAAATTCAAACTTTGTCAACCATGAATTTACCATGTGGGAAAAAATGTAAGACTGGCCTTGTCACATAGGTGAGGTAGACAAAATGCCAGCTATGTTTTTCTTTTTTTCCAGCTATGTTTTTCTGATGATGCTCTATCAAGTTAGTGAACTGAAATACCTCTGTACCCTTGCACTTGAAGATGTCTCTATTTGGAAACAAAAATGCTGCATCTGGTAGGCATCATGTGTAAAGGGAGAAGCCACTGATATGGGTAATGTGATCATCGTAATTGGGTTTCCTTTTTTTTTCCTGCTAAGTTTAGTCTATAAAGAATATATACATATATATATTTTTAAGTAGGACTTTGAAAATATATTTCATTTATCTTTAAGATTAAAAATTTGGCCAAGTATAGAATCCTAACTTCAAAAATTTTCCTTGAAATTTTAGAGGTGTGGCTTGATTAAAATGCTATGTCACTGAAGAATCTGATGATATCTGACTTAGAAATGTCTGTTTATATATGATATTTACTTGTGTAACTCCGTGGGTATTTATGACGTTGTACCTTTGTGACTCTCAGGTTTATCATCCAACAAAATTTGCTGTTTACCATATGTAAAAAAACATCTTTACAAATAAGATCACACAAAGATTCATAGATACTTTAGACTAATGAGGTGTCAGAAGGCAATATTTGGGGGTGAGGAGTGGAACGTTCAAAAACAATAATCACAGGAGTTAAGAGCTTGTATTCTTGGCTCCTCCATTTACAAGCTGTATGAGCTTGGCAAAGTAGTTTACTTTTCTAAGTATGAGACTTATGAACTTGAAAATAAAGTCTGTATTGCACATTTTTACTTGGTTGCTTATTATTAGGTAAAATAAACATCCCAAAACTAGTTTTGTCCTCTATTTTAGGTAGGCCCAATTCACTTTTTCAAATGGATAAAATTTAATGTTTTTTTAATTGATATCATAAAAAGCTAAATTATAATAAAGAATAACATGTTTATGCTAGCTATCAATTATATAAAAATTATCAAGCATGATAAAATGCATTTATTAAAAATGGATAATGTTTAGCCAACTTGAAAAACAAATCAGTTGCTGGAAGCTATCCTCCATCAAACCTAATAGTTAACATACACAATTTGAAGTGGAAAAGAAAACAAAACACTAATAATAATAATAATAATATAAATTAAAATAGAAGGAACACATTCATTTCACTCATTAAGAAAATCAAAGAAATTATTTCTTTCCTTTTTTAAAAATAAATAATGTGTGCAGATGTACAAAAAACAGCAAAACAGCATATTCCAATCAAAGGGGTAGAAATGAAAGAACAAAAATTAGGTTGCTCCTTATAATGTCAAATATTTGCATTAGACAAGAACTTAAAAATTAAACCTTTCAACTATGGCTAGAAATTCTCCTCAGTAATGTAAATGTGCTTTCAATTAATTCTGTTTCCCTGATAAACAATCTAATACTTCAGGCATTTCCTCCTCTCTCTCTTTCTCTTTTGGCAATATAAGCCCAACTACTGTATTTCCTGAGTATTCATTGTACTTTATCAACAGAGATTAAAAATTTAGACTAGTTGGTAATCCCATTATCTTGCATGAGAAAAGCAAAACTCTCTTTGGTCATTGCCTGAAGAACTCCAGGGATTTATCCTGAGTGAGTATAAAATCCAATTAATTTTTAGGTTTCCTAGCAGCCATGTGGATCATTAGTTTATTTATTTGAATGCTTATGTTTACCACTATTTTACAAGAAGACTTTCTACTATAGGAAAGAAACTTAATTTTTCAAGCTAAATTTATTTGAAATAGAATTGACTAATGTAATAACATTTTAAAGATGAAATATTACCATATTGAAAAAAGAATATCCATTTTATTAAAATGAATGGGCTGGCCTCGTGTTTTATTTTAGAAGCTGTCATTCAAGACCTGAGCTAACAAGGTATTTTCTTCAGAAAAAGTTCAAAATGTGTACGTTTTCCCACCCTTATCATGATCTCACACACACACACACACATTTTGATAACTGATACATAGCTGAGAGGTACAGGAACATTTGAGCCAATAATGAGAGACTGGGCTTGCTTAGCAAAGTCAAAATGTTATTTAGAGCTTTAGATAATGAGATAATATTTTGTAAAACAGCTACTATATTTTCTAAGGTGTAGTAAATTTAACAAATAATTGCAGTTATTATTATCTTACTGATATTATTCATTAATGATATTTTGCTTATTGTCTTGGGAAAATGCAATTGTTAGACAGAAGTTCTACATGGAATATAGGCTATAATGTTTTATGGTAATGTAGGGGACTGTGTAAGGGCAACTGCAAATTAAACATGGGAGACTTATTTCTAGCTAAAAATAAGAGGAAAGACTCACCTTCTTTTTTCTTTTGGAATTTCTCTCTTGGTTCTATCCATATTTATGCACATTTTTAAATTGCCAATTTCAAAACTCAACAGTATTTCTTCAAGGATCTGAGAGCCTTATCTTTGAAATGTAATCATCAAGGAAAATACTACTATACCTCCCAGTTCCCTGGGAAGAGATAAGTCTTATTTCAGGTGTCATCTGATTCCGAATTTTAAAGCATACATCCTTTACTGAATGGATCATATCCAATTAGTTATGAAAGGATTAAATTTATTTCTGTCTTTGCAAACCGTTTAGGGGATTGCTTATCTATGAAATGTGTCTCATCGCAATCTGTTTTAATGCTTATTCAATAATAACATTTTATTGGTCTTCTATCTTTGTAAAGGTTTTCTGCATTGGGGGGGAAGATTTTGGTTTGGCCTGGTGGCTCATACAGTAAAGAATCCAACTGCAATGCTGGAAACCTGTGTTCAACCCCTGGGTTGGGAGGATCCTCTGGAGGAGGGCATGGCAACCCCACTATTCTTGCCTTGAGAATGCCCACAGACAGAGGAGCCTGGTGGGCTACAGTCCATTGGGTTGCAAAAAATTGGACATAACTGAGCGACTAAACACAGCATATTTTCCACAAAAAGTAAATGCTATTTCTTTTCCTGAGTGTTCCCCCCAAATTTCAGGATATCATAACTTCTTTGGACAGGAGAAAATCTTCATTGACCATTTCCTTTCTTTGAATACTTTGTAAAGAATGTGAATAATGGACTCTGAGCAGGGCTACACAGAATCCAGTTTAACAATAAGGTCTTTGAATCTAGAAGTGTCTTTCCAAAAGCTTTTTAAGAAAAAGCTAACATTTTTACTTTTTCCATAAGTATAGAAGAAAAATTTTTTCAAAGACACTGGTTAAAATGGTAAGACCTTTTATTCACGCCACTGCAATAGAGGAGAGAGATTTCAGCATAGATGTGAGCTCAATTCTTAGAATATAAAAGACAGCTAATAATTAGAGTCAACTAGCAAAGTGAGGCGGAGAAGGCAACGGCACCCCACTCCAGTACTTTTGCCTGGAAAATCCCATGGGCAGAGGAGCCTGGTAGGCTGCAGTCCATGGGGTCGCTAAGAGTCGGACACGACTGAAGACACTTAGCAGCAGCAGCAGCAAAGTGAGGGGGGAAAGTAGATGGAAATTACTAAGAGGAACTTGGTTAGAAATCTAGGGTAGCAAGATCCTTGCTGCTGCTGCTAAGTCGCTTCAGTCGTGTCTGACTCTGTGAGACCCCATAGACGGCGCCCACTAGGCTCCTCTGTCCCTGGGATTCTCCAGGCAAGAATACTGGAGGGGGTTACTGTTTCCTTCTCCAGTGCGTGAAAGTGAAAAGTGAAAGGGAAGTCACTCAGTCGTGTCCGACTCTTAGCGACCCCATGGACTGCCGCCTACCAGGCTCCTCCGTCCATTGGATTTTCTAGGCAAGAGTACTAGAGTGGGTTGCCATTGCCGTCTTTAATGGGTCTAAAACCGATTCTCATTAAAGGCAAGCTAAGACTGGACTGAGGGTGATACCTAGTATAAAGAAGACTCGCAGAGCCTGCTTAAAGATTGGTAAAGGAAGGAAATCTTGTCCTAAGTTTCTACCTATGATTACCTTAGTTACTACTCAGTATATTGGCTGAAATGGGCCGAAGTGGAAGTATGGAGAGAATCAGCATGAGATCTGGGAGAAAAAAAAAAATGCTATTAGAAATTACTAAAAACAAGTTATAAAAACTTTAAAGTTATGTGTTACCTGGTTAGAACGTATGGTTATGAGACTGATGACTAAAGTAAAAAAAAAAAAAAAAAAAAAAAAACATTTACCTTAGCAAGTTCCTTTAGAATATTTAAATATTTGTTATAGTTGACCCTTAGTATATATATTTTTTTCTTTTTTTAAATAAACAAAGGAATATTTTCAATACTTCATATTAGGTAAACATTTCTTGCAAACCTGCAATATGAAACAATACCCTAAGTGAGGAATTTATAGCTCAGAAAGTTAGATGAATCTAAAAACGTGTTATTTCAATAAAATAATGAAATATACAGGCATACCTTGGAAACATTTCTGGTTTGCCTCAAGGAAACTGCAGCAAAGCAAATATCATGATTAAGTGGCTCACACAATTATTTTTGATTTCCTGGTGCATATAAAAGTTACATTTACACTATCTTGTATTCTGTGTGAAACGGCATTGGGTCTAAAACTACAGTTTGTGTATCCTGTGCATCCTAATTAAAAACAGTTTATTCCTACAAAGTGCCACCCATTATTTGAGCTTTCAGCAAATTATAATCTTTTTGCTGGTGGAAGATTTAATCTTGTTGTTTCGTCACTCAGTTGTGTCCAGGTCTTTGGCAATCCCATGCACTGTAGCCCACCAGGTCCCTCTGTCCATGGAATTTCCCAATCAAGAATACTGAAGTAGGTTGCAATTTCCTTCTCCAGGGGATCTTCCTGACCCATGGGTCAAAACAGTTTCTCTGGCATTGAGGGCAGATTCTTGCCTGCTGAGCCATCAAAGAAGCCCAGAGAATTTAATATATTGGGAGAATTAGCAAAGTATGACAAAGAAATGTGAAGTATACAGGTATTGTTGGAAAACTGATATTAATAGACTTGCTTAATGAAGGGTTGCCACAAACCTTCAATTTGTAAAAAGCACAAAATATGTAAAGCACAACTAAACAAGGAATTCTGATGTTGAAAATATGTATGCTTATTTTAAAATTCTCTTGAATTTTAAATGGAACTGCAATCTAGAGGAGACATGTAATATGCCCAATATAGAAAGCAGTACAAGTTATTTGACTAAGTTCCAATCTTTTTCTTCAAAGCAATTGTAACAGAGAGTTCACGTAATGAATATTAAATTAGGTCCTGTGGAGTGATAGAAAAAGTGAAAAATCAGAATTCTCTTCAGGAACTTTTTAGAAAAACAAGCAAACTAATAAACAGCAGGAGAATAGCCCTATGAAAACCAAAAACAGAAATTCAAAGATGCAAGATATGCACAGTCTTCATCTATGTTAATGTTAGTTGCTCAGTCGTGCCCGACTCTTTGCGACCCCATGGACTGCAGTCCACCCGGCTCCTCTGTCCATGAAATTTTCCAGGCAAGAATACTGGAGTGGGTTGCCATTTCCTTCTCCAGGGGATCTTCCCAACCCAGGGATCAAACCCGGGTCTCCTGCACTGCAGGCAGATTCTTTACCGACTGAACTACAAGGAAATACAGTAGGATAATTTAAGTGGCCTTAATAATTTATGACCTTAAATTAAATGAACAACTTGCGTACAATACACTTTTTTTTTTTTTTTTTTTGCGTGCACTTCAATATGCTTTGAATATAAGTGTCTAGGGACTGTTTTGGTAAAGGAAAGAAAAATTTCATTTATACCTGGTGATTTTATAGTGAGAAACAATTTAAATTGGCACCTTTATTTTGATCCATTTGCACCATTGTATTGTCTTTGTTCCATTTTCAAAGATCAGTTGCATATAATTGAGTCTATTTCTGGGCTTCTTATTTTGATTCATTGGCTTGTCTATTGTTTTTGCAGTAACATCCTGTCTTGACTACTCTAGCCTCAAAATAAATCAAGTCAGATAATGTCAGTCTTCCAACTTTGCCCTTCTTCAGTGTTGTGTTGGCTATTCTGGGTTTTTGAAATTCCATGTAAACTTTAGATACAGTTTGTTAATTTCTACGATAAACTTCCTGGTATTTTGGTTGGGTTTACACTGAATCTATAGGTCATATTAGAAAAAACTAACATCTAAACAATATTGAGTCTTCTTATTATAGAACATGAAATATCTCTCTATTTAGTTTTTTTTTTTTTACTTTGTTCATCATTTTGGAGTTTTTCTTGCATAGACCTATGATATTTGTTATTAGATTTATACTTATGCATTTCATGTCTTCAGTTATTAATATAAACAATATTATATTTTAATTTCAAATTCTATCTGTTCACTGCTAATGTATAAGCAAGTGACTGATTTTTGTTTACCAGCTTTATAAGTTGCACCATTGATATTACAACATATTAATTGCAGACCTTTGTTCTTTCATGTTTTCTGCTTTAATAATATTATTCACAAAGAAATGCATTTTTCTGTCTTTCTTTCCAGTCTGTATACTTTTTATATTATCATCATTTTGCATTATTTAGGACTTTATGTATGATGTTAAAAAACAGTAGTGAGAGGAGATATTCTTTCCTTGTACCTAATCTTTCTGGGAAAGCTTCCAGTTTCTCACTATCAAGTAGGATGTTACCTATAGTCTCTTTTTATTTTGTATTTTTAACTATCAGTCTTTATCAAGTTGAGAAAGTTTCCCTTTTTCCTAGTTTACTAACAAGTTTTGTCAGAAATGGGTATTGGATTTTATCAAATGTTTCTGCGGCATCTACTGACATGATCATATGATATTTCTTCTTTAGGCTGTTGATGTGAAGTATCATTGTAGTTGATTTTTTTTTTTTAATTTAAAAAATCTTGCATACCTAGTTTATACCACTTGATTGTGGTCTATGGTTTTTTATATGCTGTTTGATTCAATTGCTTAGCACCATATTGAGAATTTTCACATCTATACTCATGAGAGATGTTGGTCTGTAATTTATTTTCTTGCAATGTTTTTGTCTGATTTTTGTGTTAGGGAAATGCTTGCCTCATGCAAAGAGTAAGTATTCCTTCTACTTGTACCTTCTAGAAACAGTTTTGAAATTGAGTATAGTTTCTTCATCAAATATTTGATAGAATTCACCACTCAACTCATTGAGACTGGTGTTTTCTATTTTGGAAAGTCATTAATTGCCATGATTACATCTCTTTAATAGGTTTATTGAGATTTTCTATTCCTTCTATGTGAATTTTGACACATTGTATCTTTCAAAACATTGGACTATCTAATTTATGTCATCAAATTTGTGGCGTAAAGTTGTTCACAGTATTCTTTTATTATCCTTTTAACACCCATGGGCTCAATGGTGATAGCCCCTCTCTCAGTTCTGACAGTATAAATTTTCATCCTCCTGGTTTTTATACCTTTAATTTTAAAGGCAGAAAAATGAAGATAAACCTCTTGCATCTACCTTAAATTTCCTTGTGAATTTATTAGAAAGTCTCTGCATTTTTTCTCAAATCAGTTCTTTATTTCTTTTTATACTTATATTTAAAAACAATCTAGTGGCCTGATCAAAGAAAGAGTCATGTACAAAGAAATCCCCATAAGACTATCAACAGTTTTTTTCTGCAGAAAATTTGCAAGCCAAGAGGGAACAGCATGATAGATTTAAAATGTTGAAAAGGGGGATTTCGCTGGTAGTCCAGTGGTTAGGATTTTGCCTTCCAGTTTAGTGGGTACAGGTTTAATCCCTGGTCAGGGAAATAAGATCCAACATGCTCAGAGTGTGGCCAAAATAAATAAATAAATAAATAAAACTTGAAAAAAATATATAAAAAAATATAGTGCTGTAGAGGAAAACCTGCAACTTAGAACACTCTACCCAACAAAAGTATCATTCATAATTGAAAGAGAGATAAAGAACTTCTCACTTGCATATGGAATATAAAAACAAAACAAAATGAAAACAACAAAATAGTTATGGATTCACAGATATAGAGAAGAAAAAATTCATTACCATTAGGGAAAGTAATGGGGAGAATATTAACAGACTACAAGGCTGCATATTGTTACTCTGCTTATTTACCTTATCCACACAGTACATCGTGCAAAATGTCAGACTGGATAAAGTACAAGCTAAAAGCAAGATGGCAGGGAAAAATATCAATAACCTCAGATATGCAGATGACAACACCCTTATGGCAGAAAGTAAAGAGGAAAAGTAAAGAGCATCTTGATGAAAGTGAAAGAGGAGAGTGAAAAAGCTGGCTTAAAATGCAACATTCAAAAAATGAAGATCATGGTATTCGGTTTATCACTTCATGGCAAATAAATGGGGATGAAATGGAAATAGTGAGAAACTTTATTTTCTTGGGCTTCAAAATCATTACAGATGGTGAAACTGCAGCCATGAAATTAAAAGATGCTTGCTCCTTGGAAGAAAAGCTATGACCAGCCTAGACAGCATATTAAAAAGCAGAGACATTACTTTACCAACAATGACCCATCTAGTCAAATCTGTTATTTCCAGTAATCATGTCTGGATGGGAGGGTTGGACCATAAAGAAAGATGAGTGCCAAAGCATTGATGCTTTTGAACTGTGGTGTTGGATAAGACTCTTGAGAGTCCCTTGAACAGGAAGGAGATCAAACCAGTCAACCCTAAAGCAAATCAGTCCTGAATATTCATTGGAAGAAATGATGCTAAAGCTGAAACTCCAATACTATGGCCACCGGATGCAAAGAGCTAACTCATTGGAAAAGACCCTGATGCTCAGAAAGATTGAATGCAGGAGGAGAAGCGGATGATAGAGGATGAGATGCTTGGATGGCATTATTGACTCTCTGGACATGAATTTGAGCAAGCTCCATGAGTTGGTGATGGACAGGGAAAACTGACTTGCTGCAGTTCAGGGGGTCGCAAAGAGTTGGACACGGTTGAGTGACTGAACTGAACTGAACTGAACTGATGGGCAGGTTAATAAGATAGAAAACATGGTCATGATGATGTTAAGTCTAGAAATGGTTTTATAGAATAGTTCATGTTTGGATAATACCTTGTTAGTAAGGAACTTATAGGGGAAAGTGCACTTAAATGAACAAAGGCAGACAAAATACATTCATGAGTATCTGTTAGCTTTTTAACACTCCAACTACCTAGATTCCAGGTAACTGGAGCAGAGGAAATGGAAAGATTTATTGGGGATAGAAGATGAATTACATCCATTTATCTATTGTCCAACTTAGAAACTATAATGCTGTTTGATAGCTAGGGAGTGAATATATAAAGTATATTCTATTCTTAAGCAAGGCATCCACAAAATTAAACTGTGTTTTAGAAACATTCACAGTGCAGTGATGATTTTCAGAAAGTCTTCAGTTTATCCCTGGGTAAATTCTAAAAGCTGGATATGAGAGATTTTTCTCACTGATGAGAAGTTCATGGTTTTGAAGGAGATGTGGAAAAATAAAGCACAAGCAGGTTATATATGAGAGAAGGAAAGAAGCTAAAGGTGGAGGAAAAAAGGAAAGATACACACATTTGAATGCAGAATTCCAAAGAATAGCAAGGAGAGATAAGAAAGCCTTGCTCATTGATCAATGCAAAGAAATAGAGGGAAACAATAGAATGGGAAGACTACAGATCTCTTCAAGAAAATTAGAGATACCAACGGGAACATTTCTTGCAAAAATGGGCACAATGAAGAATAAAAATTGTATGGACCTATCAGAAACAGAAGATATTAATAATAGGTGTCAAGAATACACAGAAGAACTATACAAAAAAGATCTTCATGACCTAGATAGCCATGATGGTGCGATTACTCACCTAGAGCAAGTCATCCTGGAATGTGAAGTCAAATGGGCCTTAGGAAGCATCACTATGAACAAAGCTAGACAGCAGACGATGGAATTTCAGTTGAGCTACTTCATATCCTAAAAGATGAAGCTTTGAAAGTGTTCCATTCAATATGCTAGCAAATTTGGAAAACTCAGCAGTGGCCACAGGAACGGAAAAGTTCAGTTTTCATTTCAATCCCAAAGAAGGGCAATGCCTAGGAAGGTTCATTACACTCATCTCACATGCTAGCAAAGTAATGCTCAAAATTCTCCAAACCAGGCTTCAACAGTATGTGAACCATGAACTTCCAAATGTCCAAGCTGGATTTAGAAGAGGCAGAGGAACAAGAGATCAAATTTCCAATATCTGTTGGATCATCAAAAAAGCAAGAGAGTTCCAGGAAGACATTTCAGTTCAGTTCAGTCAGTCAGTTGTGTCCGACTCTTTGTGACCCCATGAATTGCAGCACGCCAGGCCTCCCCATACATCACCATCTCCTGGAGTTCACTCTAACTCACATCCATCAAGGAAAACATTTACTTCTGCTTTATTGACTTGACCAAAGCCCTTGAATGCTGGATCACAAAAACTGGAAAATTCTTAAAGAGATGGGAATATCAGAAAACCTTACCTGCCTCCTGAGAAATCTGTATGCAGGTCAAGAAGCAACAGTTAGAAATGGACATGGAACAATAGACAGGTTTCAAATTGGGAAAGGAGTATGTCAAGGCTGTAAATTGTCACCCTGCTTATTTAACTTATATGCAGAGTACATTATGTGAAATGCAGGGCTGGATGAAACACAAGCTGGAATCAAGATTGCCAAGAGAAATATCAATATCAGTAACTGCAGATGGCACCACCCTTATGACATAAATTGAAGAAGAATTAAAGAGCTTCTTGATGAAAGTGAAAGAGGAGAGTGAAAAAGTTGGCTTAAAATTTAACACTCAGAAAACTAAGATCATGACATATGGTCCTATCACTTCATGGCAAATAAATGGGGAAACAATGGAAACGGTGATAGACTTTATTTTGGGGGGCTTCAAAATCAGTACAGGTAGTGACTGCGGCAATAAAATTGAAAGATGCTTGCTCCTTGGAAGAAAATCAATGACCAACCTAGGAAGCATATTATGAAGACAGCATATTAAAAAGCAGATGGACTTTGCCAAGAAAAGTCCATCTAATCAAAGCTATGGTTTTTCCAGTAGTCTTGTATGGATGTGAGAGTTGGATTATAGAGAAAGCTAAGTGACAAAGAATTGATGTTTTTACACTGTGATGTTGGAAAATACCCTTGAAAGTCCCTTGGACTGCAAGATCAAACCAGTTAATCCTAAGATATCAGTCCTGAATAGATACTGAAAGAACTGATGCTAAAGCTGAAACTCCAATATTTTGGCCACCTGATGCGAAGAACTGACTCACTGTAAAAGACCCTGATGATGGGAAAGATTGAAGGAAGAAGCAGAAGGGGATGACAGAGGGTGAGATATTTGTATGGCATCATCGACTCCAGGGACATGAGTCTAAGCAAGCTCCAGGATTTGATGATGGACAGGGAAGCCTGGCATGCTACAGTCCATGGTTCGCAGAGTCAGAAACTGAGCGACTGAACTGATTGGCTGAGGTTATACATGCACTAATAAAGGAATGCAGAAACCAATAAAATTTAAATACCCTGGTGTGTGTTTTGAATGCATTTTGAAGAAATTAATTAATAAAGACTAAATAAACAAAAATAAGTAGTCCAAAGAAGAAAGTGAGAAAGTATAGATGTTATTTGCATATGCCCAAGGGGAGCCAAGTTTTTGAATATGTGTAAAATTCAACTTTATAACAGTATTCAGCAATGATATTTTTCAATGTCAATTCACAGTTGAGAAAAGTGATGAAAATATTTAATATTTTAGTCACACAGCTGGGAAGAGATTGATCTGGGATATGAATCAAGATTTATCTACAAATACTTTTTCTGTACTTTATGCTCTTCTCCGATGCCAGAAGGCTGTGTTTGTCAGTCATCACTGCAATTGGAAGTCAAGTTTGCCAAGCAAGCCTGAATCAGATAAGACTCTTATTTTTCTTTGCAATTGGGAGATAGATTGCCTCTGTTGGAGCTGATGCTCCTACACAATTAAGCTAATGTTATATGATCAGTTTGGTAGAAATCCATTACCTCAGTTGAGTGATGAATCCACCACTTTTGTAACTTAAAATCCATCAAATAGTTATTCTGAAAGCCTTGTGTAAACACTATCTAAAATAAGTACCATACAAAATGTTTTTACATTGTGGAATCACTTATATGATACAGTAAGGAGATTCCTGACTTGTAAAATGTTAAAGTGAAAGTGACTGAGATCATTTATTGAATGGGAGTGCTTTCCATTAGATATGAACATACTCTGAAGTTTTTGCCAGAGTCCTTGACTCCAAATGGACTGTTAACACCAGTGTAGCCTAGACAAATCAAAAGAATGGATAATCAAATATAATTTCTATTGTTTTGTGAATAAAATTTGATTTCATGTTATATATTCTTCCATGTGTTATATATTTACTTTTTCCAAAATGAAAAAGTAATTAAACTATAAAAGGGAAATGGACTATTACTATGTTATATTCCCCAAGAGATTTATACCTCTAAATATGTTGTTTAGGTATTTGATATAATAATTATCTTTACCTTGAGGCACAGATATTCTATTTTGGGGAAAACACATAACTATTTGGTGCCCATTAACCTTGGGAATGCATGGACTTCCTCTTTTCAACCCCCTCTATCATTTCAGATCTCACTAAATCTGTTTCTTTTTGTATCAGAAGGTATTGTTCCCAGATTTTCTTGGGACTTATTGAGAGACTTTGACCTGGTACTTGAATTATGCTTGAGATAACTTTCACAATGAGATGAAAGAGGAATTTTCAGAGTTCTCACTCTGAAATTGTATATATCCATGACCATCTCCTAACTGAAGATGGTCTTCAATTTGGAGTAAGTAAGATGGCATGATGGCCAAAAACAATCTCAGGGGATCCTATGGACACAGAAACCGCAAAATTTACTTTTCAGAAATTTCTTATTTTAAACCTTTATCTATATATTCTTTCAAGTGCAAACTTCTTTCATAATGCAACAGAAAATAAGAATCTGACAAGCAAACCGCTACTGATTTCTACTTATCAGAACGTCCAAGGCTTGTTTACCAAGGATTTGTACCCATTCTTAAAGTTACTAAGGAAATTATTGCTCATATACTGTTGTATAATCAGTGCTGCCTCTGCCCTCAAAGTCCATTAAGTCAAGTCCTGGGAAAACAGAAACTTCCCAAATTACAAAGTTAGCCTGTAACTGCAGCTATCTCATTAACTTTGGAGCTGGAAAACTTCCCAAATTATTACACACTGATTAATTAGTGCTCTTTTCTGTATTGTTTCTCTTAAACACACACGCACACATTTTCTAGAAAGTAGAACTGTCTTGAAGATAAAATATGGCAGTATATCTTTTATTACCTTATTTTAAGAATTTTCATATTAATAATAGTGTCACTAGTGTGCTCTGCTGTGTGCTGTGCTGAGCTTAGTTGCTCAGTTGTATATGACCCTTTGCAACCCCATGGACAGAATGTAGCCCATCAGGCACCCCTGTCCATGGGATTCTCCAAGCAAGAACACTGGAGTGAGTTGCCATCCCCTCTTCCATGGATTTTCCCCAGCCAGGATCGAACCCAGGTCTCCCGCATTGCAGGAGGATTCTTTATCATCTGAGCCAGCAGGGAAGCCCAAGAATACTGGAATGGGTAGCCTATCCTTTCTCCAGGGGATCTTTCTGATGCAGGAATCAAACTGGGGTCTCCTGCATTGCACGCAGATTATTTACCAACTGAGCTACCAGAGAGGCCCATCACTAGTGTTAGGAAAATATAAATTACAGACATTCCTTGAAACAATACCTTAATAAATATAAAATATTTATAATTATTAAATTATTTAAAAACATTATTTTAATAGTCTTCTGTTAATAATCTTCTCTTAATAATAAATAATAACAACAATAATTTTCATTATTGAGCATTTATTTTAAGCCATTCAATTTGTAGAAGGGAAATCCTCAAAGCCCATACTTAGATTGTAAATTATTAAAACCACAAATGGAAGAAATGTATGATCGTCCCAGTGAAATCATATTCTTACACAATTGCACTGATATCCTGCAGTTAATTTTGTGGGATACATTTAACTTGATTGAATTTTTGAGTTTGCCACTTACACTAATCAAAATTGATTTCCATTGAAATGGTTGAACCAGTATTTGTGCAGTGACACTTCCAAAAATACTTTAATTAACTGGTAATCACCATATAAATTTTATCTACAACCTAATATACTCTTCACAATAACCCATGAGGTAAACAGCAGTATTTCACGTGTGTGTATTTGTGTGTCTATCTGAGATAATCTCAGAGAAGCAATGTAACTCACATGTAAAAGTCTCCTTCCATTAAACTACAAAGATAATTCTTTCAAAATCTTTACTCACAAGTTTTTTGATTCAAGTCAGGATCATTCAGGTTTGGGGTAAGCAACATTGTTGTAGGATTGTCAGCTCTAATCAAATTAGGAAGGAGAGAGACAGCTCTATATGTGACTGCGCAAACAGTTTGTGTTCTACTCACATACATCCATTCATTCAGTAATTCTTTCATTCTTTTGATTAATATTAACAGAATGTCTTCTATGTGTCAGACGCTGTTAGCTTCTGGGGTTACAATGATGTATAAGATGCAAACTATTATCTCAGGTTGATTAAAGTTCAGTGAATTAAATAAATAAATATGCATATTAATTAAAGTGGTAACAAAAGTCCCATGATATTGATAAGTCCATGATCAAGAATAACCTCCCAAATTGATGAGGTCTCTTCAAGAGAAGGCTGAAGGCTTCTAGATGTAGAAATCACAATGTGCAGTAGACAACTAGAGAGATCATGGGCATATACCTTCACAAAACCATAACTCAAAAAAACATATGTACCCTAATGTTCATTTAAGCACTATTTACAGTAGTGAGGGCATGGAAGCAACCTAAATGTCCATTGACAGATGAGTGGATAAAGAAGATGTGGTACATGCACACAATAGAATATTACTCAGCCAGTAAAAGGAATGAAACTGGCCAGTTAGTAGAGATATGGATGGACCTAGAGACTATCATGCTGACTGAATTAAGTCAGAAAGGGAAAAAATATATATATTAGGCCATATATGTAGAATCTAGGAAAGGGTAGAGATGAACCTATTTGCAGGTCAGGAACAGAAACATTGATGTAGAGAATGGACATGTGGACATGGGGAGGGGAAGGGAGGGTGGGACACTGGGACTGACATACATACATTACTATGTATAAAATAGACAGCTATTGGGGACCTGCTTCTAGCTCAGGGAGCGCATGTAGGTGCTGTTATGACCTACAGGGGTGGGATGGGGATAGGGGGGAGAGTCCAAGAGGGAGGGGATATACATATCCATATAACTGATTAACTTCATTGTACAGAAGAAACTGATACAATATTATAAAGCAACTATGCTCCAGTTAAAAAAGAGAGAGAGAGAGAACATGGTACTGCATACCCCTGTCAGTTCTTCTGGTATACTTGACTAATTAGAAGTGAGGACAAAGGAGTAATATTATCAGACTTTTATTTGAAACATATTACTCTGCCTATAACATAAATAGTGGGTCAGAATGTGGAAATCCTGAGATCATGAAGATTAGGAGGATTTGAAGTGATTTTCTTAGGAAATGACAGGGAGCAGAACTAAGATAGTGATCATGTGGATAAGAGTACAAAAATAGATGTGATGATTAATACATGAAGCAGCAATGATTTGAGTAAATGAAAAGGCAAGGATGCATCTTAGGTTTTCAGAACCCAAGATCCATAAAAGGATAAAGGAAGAGTTGCTGGGTGTATGAAGAATGTGTGTATGTTGAAGGGTGGATGGAAGGACTGTGAAAAAGAGGTCATATTTTATACATTGAGACTGAATTGTCCATGAAATATTTAAGAGATCTTGAGTCACTAATTAGAGACCGAGGTCATGATCTCAGAGAAAAGTTGTGAGTGCCACCAATCTGTATATGGCCATGAAAACCACTAGAGTAGCTGGACTCATCTCAGAAGAGTGTATGTAGATGTGGTTTTAATTTTATTCTAATGAATGTTAAGAAGTAATCCAGATAAATGTATATACATGTTTCGAAAAATGTCCAAGTTAAGATTTCAGAGATCATATGAAAATGAGGAAAGGAATTTACTCTACTAGTTATCAAAACAGGTTATTGGTAAACAATTTCACTTGTATAGTTTTACAAAAAAAAAAAAAAAAACAAACACAAGGGACTGAAGGGCCATTGGAGATTAAGGCATATTTTACATAGTTTATAGAATCCATCTAGTTTATTGATCAAATTCAAGGTGCTCTGTCTTTCATCACCTCAAAAACTTCAAACACAAACTCAGCATGAAGGAAGACATTGCTTGTGGTATAAGAATATCTATAGGGATTTTGAATCTTTCTTCCTAACTCCTGGATTTTACTAATTTAGGAATGCTGGACAATTTAATTAGCCCTTCTGAATTTCATGTTCTCTTTAGGAGAGGATTAATTATAGTAATAACTATCTCACAGGCCCATGGTAAAGAAAAAATAAAGTAATATATGAGAACTCACTTTAGAACTCACTCATAACTCTAAATAACATGCATATAAGATATTATCAATAACATGTACATGTTACCCTTTAACACTCAAGGTGTTTTTGATTTTTCTTTGTTTTTAATCTCTATATTGTAGTTCTTTGTTTTCTATTATTACAACAGAGGTATAAAGATTAATATTTTATTTTCATTTTTGGCCCTAATTTCTAAACAAATCCCCGCATGATCAAAGGAAGGAAAATATGTCATAGCTTCAGGTAGTATTAATAATACCACAAGCTGTTACTGAAGTTATGTTATTCAATGTACAGATAAAATGGATCTAACCCTTCCTTCTGGGGCTTTCCCAAATTGTTCTCAGAAATCACACACCCAAATTAGGTACAGTTGTCTGTGGCTGGGAAGGTTGTAAGGCTTAGTGAAAAGGACAGCTTTCAAAGTCAGGGGAATTTGTGCAAACAGCATTGCCATTCTCCAAGGCTTCTGAGGCTGGAGTGTATGGTGGCTTCCGTTCAACTGTCACTTGTATGTCATTGACACGTGTCCTTTCTTTTTCTTTCGTGTTGATTCATTGATTCACACTCTGGTTTCCCACAGGTGTTTGACTATACGTATCTTTTCAAAAGTCTTTATATTAGTAAAATATGGTTCTCAACCCTACAAAACCCAAAGCTTTTTTTTATAACACACATTTAAGCTATAATATAATCATAATTCTATTTAACTTAGGGAATATAATTTTAAATGACAAATCAATATAATCCCTTATCTTTAATAGTAAAGAGATAAAATAATATATATTCAGTATGTAAATACTTATGCAAAACTATACTAGGAAACATAGTAAAGAAATCAAATGCTAATATTCCTCTGGCTTGAATTGGTGACTAAATCACTCAGTAAGACATAGGATTGCATAAAGAAAACTGCAGCTCCTGGGGCTGGTAGCAGAGAGGCAGTTGGGCTCTCTAGGCCTGGAAGCCCATGAGGAGGGTACAGATATCAGAACAATGAAGAGATAGAGAGCTGTGTAGAGGAATCTGTCTGCCAAGAGTTAGAACTTGGATTATGGACACAACCAGCTAACAGCAATCACACTGGGGTCAGAATAAACAATCTAATCTCTCACCTTTCTCCCTTTCATTGCTTGCTTATGTTCCTCATGGGTTAAGCCAAATTGAATTCCAATGATCAAGGAGGTGCACTGGTGCAGACTGGCCTCTTGGGGCATAGAGAAGCTTGAGGAAAGACAACGAGTGGAGGAAAAGGAACATAGGAAAGATACTCAGCAAATACTTCCCAAACACTCTTTCCATTGTTATCATCTAGCTGGAGCCAGTAATAATTGCTCTATGGTAGTGGGTCTAACATTGTTCCCAGGATAGTAGCCTTTTCATATGAGGAAATTCTTAGGAATGTAAGCTCTCCAATTCTAGCACAGAACTACTTAATCAGATCTCCAGAAATGAGATGCAGAAGTCAGCATTTTAGCAAGCCCTCCACATGACCACAAAATAGGTTAAAGTGTGAGAACCCACTGCTGTAGGAAGATTGGAGTCAAATGCTGGAAGGGTTCCAGAAGAACAATCAAAGAGCCTTCTTCTTAGAGAGTCCTGTGATGTATTGTGTTGAGCCACTGCGCACTGCTTTGTCTACCATTTTTGGAGTTTATTCTTATCCTAAATAACAGGAAGGAGGCAAAAGTCCTTTGCTTTATGTATTGGGTTGGCCAAAGCTTTGTTTAAGTTTTTATGACATTTTATGGAAAAACCCAAATGAACTTTTTGGCCAACCCAATAGGACTCAGATTCCTAAATACCTAGAACCCCTGGCTTTGGTCAATACTGCAGAAGTAACCCACTAACTCTCAGTAAAAGTAATCTCATCTAAACTTGTGAGCTACTTTGCTTAGTAAGAATATGTTTTAATGATTAAGAAGAGCAGAGTCCTTATAAATTTTATCAGAGATGACTTAGAGAAGGTTTAGCAGGGAGATTAGTATTATAACCTGTCTTTCTACAAATGTATTCACTAACCTGCTTGCATCTTTTCCCATATATTTGATCTTTCCTCCCACTCCATGGGCAAAAGATGCCTACTTCTTTCTAAGATTTCCTCTACTATATATTTTGTAATCCTCTGGCTTCCAAGTGACATTCTTGACAACTAGCTGATTTAAATTTTACAGATATCCTTCTATCTCTCCTGTATGCATGACCAGTTAAATGGTCAAACTCTAAATCAAAAGAGTGGGATGTGCACTTTGCCTGCTTTACTTGGAGGCACAGCAGAGTCCCAACACAAAGGGTATGAATGTATGATCTTATTACAAGGAAACAATGATGAATTGAATATAATGATTTTATCCATTCCAGCTAAAATACTGTATTGTAAATGGAATGGTTACAAGTTGAACAGACTGACCCAGGAGGGTCATCAGACTCACTCACAAAATCCTAATTGTCTAAACTCAGCTGGTTAATTCCTCACCCATTCCTTATTTGAGCTCTTACACACTTTTAATAGTTGACTAATCTTTATTTTTTTTGCCACAGTATGCACCATATGGTATTTTAGTTCCCCAACTAGGGATCAAATCCACACTCCCCTGCATTGGGAGTGCAAAGTATTAACCACTGGACCACTGGGGAAGTCCCTAGTTCACCAATCTTAATTCTCGACAATCCCTTTCTCCAGGCATCTTGAACATCACACCTCTCTAGTTTTTCTGATTTACTTCTGGTTCTCTTTCTCAGTCTATCTTTCCTGATGCTCATCCTTTTCTCAGATGACACTGCCCTTCTTTTCTCTACCCATATCCTCTCCCTCTGTTTTCTCAGTCACATGACTTTAATCAGTATCCCAACACCTTCACAATGCTCATCTCCAGCTCCTCCTCTATGCCCCAGGAAGGTGAGCAACTGCTTACATAGCATCTCTACCTGAATGTCTAATAAGGATCTGACCTCTGACACAAATAAAGCTAAACTCGTTCTCCACTCAGAAACGTCCTGGGTGTCTTTCTGTCTTGGTTACTAGCACCATCATCCACTCAATATTTCAGACCCAAATCTAGGAATCCTTCTGCCCTGTATTCTCCCTAGTCATTTCCACATCCAATTCAGTCTAAGTCCAGCTCCACTCTCTCCAACTGTTTCCTGAATTGGATAATTTCTCATCACCTCACTGGCATCACCTCAGCCCTTTTTTTCTCTGTCTTGTGAACATTTAGCTCTAGCTTTTAGTCTTCTCTTTCCTTAGACATACTATGTGCCTCTGGGCTTTGGGGTAAGCATAACTTTAGTCTATAGACTATTTGTTTTCCCCTCTTCCTGGAACACCTTCTCAGTGGTTTTCATGTGGCCAGCTCCATTACTGCACTTAAATCATAATTCCTCAGAGATCTTCCTTGGCCATTCCAAATGAAGTAGAATCCTCTCTACTCCACTTAAGATAATCACATTACTCTGCTGTATTTTCCGATTGGAACTTTTGTTATTTTAAATTATTGTTAATTTAATTTTTTATTGTTTTGATTATTTACTTTTTATCAACTAGAATACGAGCAAATGATTACATGATTTTACTAAAAAGAACATTGCTGCCCCCCTATTATATCACAGTTTGGCAAATTATAGATGGTAAATAAATAGCTATTGAATGAATGAAATAAAAATTTGTCTTGCTATTTCAAACATCTCCACCCCTGCACGAGCACTGCATGAACTGGCCAGTATTCCAGAACAAGAGAACAGACTATTATCTTCTCTGTCTTCCAAATGTTCTAAGCCATGTTACTATTTTAGGCAATTTTAATATTGTACGTGCAATTTATAACAGTGAAAAGATATAGTTTCCATACGTTATCCTATAAACCCCTAGATTTTCTAAAAAATAACATTTCCTGTGTTCACAAATTGCAGATTTTCAGAGTGGTAATGCATAGGCTTGAAATTTTAATTAAATGATTAAAAATATAACAAAACAGTACTTGGCTATATAATGCTATTCAATGTTAACTGTAATCTCACAGAGTGTGAAGTTGTGGGTTGGCTAAAAGACAAATTTATTTTGGAAGTAGTGTATTGTGATTATCATGTGAATCAAATCAGCAGGGAAGAAAGGCACAGCTTAATTGGTTTATTATTAGAAAAAATATTTAATATGTGTGAAGGTGCTATGTCCATTAGAGACTGTGTCTGCATGTGAAAATAAGAATAAAGGTACCATTAAGTTAAGGAAGGACAGTCAAAAAACCAAGAATTCTGAATAATAATAAACCCAGAAAAACCATCCTTTTGAACTTTTCCTTTTTCCCCACCTATTTGCACATTAAACATATCATTTGATTACTATTGTCTGGCAAAGGTGGAAACACAGATTTATTAAATACCTGTCTTGTGTCAGATTTTACAAAAATTACCTTTTGAAGTGTCACTATTGTATTTATCAGACTGTCACTAAGAGAGGTAGCTCGCAACTTAACCCAGTCCTACTTTCAAACAGCAGCAACAAATAACAATTACAATTACTAGCATGCAACATTATGAACCTGGCACTGTGCTAAACATTTTATAGGCATCATCCAATTGAATCCTCATGATAAACACAAGAGATATTTTGTAATACTTTACTGAGAATTCTATTATTTTCCAGTATCAGGTATCTCACCCAAAGTTACATAGATCCAGAATCTAAACCCAGGTGCACACTAAGACCAGAGACTATAGTACCCTGCCTCAAGAATTTGGTGGTCTTTTTACAAAGCTGCCCTATCAAGGATATAATGAGAAACCATTGTGCACATTTGGCCGTCTCCTTTCAGATACAGTTTCCAATGCTTTCTGCATTCAAATGATCAGTGAATGAAGTGGATTTATCGAATCACAATAAATGGATCAGATTAGGGATCTGGAATTGGTTAGAATATTGACAGCAAAATGAGAGGAAGCTGCTGAGAATTTACTACAGCAGATAATTTAACAAAATTGATGAGATATCAGAAAAAAGAATGTACCAGTGACTGTAAGGGGACCCAAGGAAAGGACATGTAACATGTTTTTAAAAAATCTGAGCATCCACAGACACCCTGAGTTGGGACACACTGTGTTGATGATATTAGCTCACTATGGCCCCCTTTGCTTGGTAAGTAATAAAGCTATTACTTTCTATTTCACCCCTCCTCCCAAATAAATAAATAAACAAAAACCTGAGCATAGAGCATCTAAACCTCACTTTTGAATATGAGGTATCAAATTTGCAAAGAGCGAAAAGACTTTTCCTCAATTATCCAAACAATTCAATTATGCTTACTCACAAATTCTAAGCATCCATTATAAATGCATGTCCAGCACCATTTCTCCCAATCGTATGGATACGTCTGGTGACACTGTGTGCATTAGAATATGCACACTTCATGGCACCATTTCCCCTCCAGTACAAGGGTAGGGTTTGGATAGACAAAGAGAAGAGGAAGAATCATTCATGAAATGATACATGAGCAATGTTTCTGAGGTGAAAAGAGCCATGGCAGACAGGAGGAAGTTATATGAGTAGAACAGCAAGCCACAGTGAAGAGGAGAAAAGATAAACATTGGTGTAATCTCCTTAATAGAGGACACTGCCACTGGAGTTTTTAAAACAGAACTAGTTTGTTTGTACCCAATTAGGAAAAAAACAAAACATAAAAAGTTTGAATCCTTCTATCAGCATGATGACAAGGTAAAAGTGTGAACTGTCAAAAAACATTCCAAAAAAATAATTTGAAAAATATACATACATGTATAACTGAATCACTTTGCTGTACACCCAAACCTAACACAACATTGCATATCATCTATGCTCCAATATAAAATGATTGTTTTAATTAAAACAAAATTAAAACTTCTGGAGAATGCCTGCCTAACAGACTAAATGAGACAGAGACAAGCTTTAGAGAGCTCAGTCTTTTGAGGCAGGATCTAAAATTAGACATTTAAAGGCAAGAGTTAAGAGGAAGATGATAGAAGGATCAGTGGGACTGACTGGAAGATTGACTGTCTATTAAAAGAAGGAGAATTTTAAGTAGAAAGCTTTTTTGAGTGTAGGGGTTTCAGGATAAGGGAGAGTGATGTGGCCAGTAACTGAGAGGTCCTCTTCTAAGGGCAGTCACTAAACACATACCCACACACAGAGTTTATTTTCCCAGCTATAGGGGATGATCACCAGATTCAGAGAAGCAGTGAGTCAACATTGACTCAACAGTCTTGTGAAGAAATACAACCTTTTTTATATATTTGAATGTTTTTCCTTAATTTTGAAGCTGTCTTTGATCTTAAGTGCCATGTTCTAGACGAGTGATTTAGTCTTGACTTTTGCAATACAAGCAATGTACAAGATATCAGTATCATTATTACTATAGTTTTAAATATATTTCTTATAAATAATTGACAATTATTGTTTATTCATCATTAAATTAGAAATTCATATTGAAGATAAGTGAGCTTCTGAAAAGAAAACTTCTATTTATTACACCAGCTGAAGATACTTGGAAAATCACAAGAGCTTGTGATTGACTAATTATCTTAATATTCATAAAATGTCCAAACTGTGTTTGAGGTCCTCTAGGAGATTACAAAAAAATGGAGCATAGGCAATAATAGCAACATTAATGAAGCAACTAACAAAACTCACTTTCTTGTTGGTGACAGCAGTTTTCAAAAAAAAAAAAAAGAGAGAGAGTTATAGTTAAACCTAAAAAATAAATTAAGAAGCAGGATCCAAATACTTATTTCTTAATAATTACCCTTCTCAAAGTATTGCTTAAATTCTGGACAAACAATTATTTGTTAGGAATTTTGCCTAAATTGATATCTAACTCAAAACCTATTGAATATAGTCAAACACCATAGAGCACCCATTTTGTCCTCATTTTCTGTGCCTTTAACCTCTGTCTGCTGTTGAAGAGGACAGGAACACTTAATTTTTTTCTTCTGAACTATCTACTCATGCCAACCACTATGTCTCCCCATGAACATACAGTTAACATACTCAGGAACACTTTATTGAGGTATCAAAGCATGGTAGCTAAAACCATGAGCTTTGGAGTTAAAGATGTACATGAAAGAACCCTGACCTTACCATTAAATTATTGAATGACTTTGAAAAAGCCATTTAAATCTCACTTCTCTCATTTGCAAAACTGAGCTTATAATCATGTCAGAGTGTTAGAGAGTTTGGAGTACAGCCAATGGTATACATATAGGAGCCCAACTCTTAGAACTATTAGTATTTATTATCATTAAGAAGATATTTTCTGTTGTTTCTACAAATGTAAGCTGCATATTTGCTTTCTGTAAACCAAGGAATAGACGACATTTCCTTACCACATTGTTTCCTGTCTCCAGCAACAGTTCACTTGGCATTCTTGACCTCCTTACTCTAATAGAAGAAAAAATATATGAATTTCGAGAAAAAAAGAGGATTTTAATAACTAAACTTGATTCCATATAATGAGAACTCTTCAGGGAGTGACCACTAAATTCCCCAAAGTCCGTAATCTTATTAGAATTTTTCCTTTTATTGAAGGTGGGATAGAGTAGAGGAACTCAAACTGAGACCGAGAAACTTGGACTAAATACCATGAGGTTTAACACGTGGTGTTAAACTCCACCCGAGAGTGGGTGAAGAATTTTTGACTTAGCTGTAATTTGGCTTGTTGTCACTTCCTTTTTAGATGCACCAAAAAAGGTTACAATGAGTGAGAAATATAAGACTGTACAAGTAAAAAGCATAAAGGGTAGTGAAAAGCAGTAGTCTCCAATTTTGATGTACATTAGAATCACCAGGATGTTGGTGGCCAAAGTGATGAAGTAGGAAGGCTTTGTGGTCACCTCCTCCATGGGCAAATCAAAATTATATTTACAGAGTAGCTATTGATGAGAAACCTGGAAGGCTAGCAGAAAAGATCTACAACTGAAGATATAAAGACAGAACCACAATGAGATGGTAGGAGGGGTGGAAATGCCTCAAGATGGTCAACCCGTAGCCTGGAGAATAATTATAATGGCTGAGGCCCTCTCTAAGGAGTGAGGAATCT